>NC_072866.1:8025000-13687500 GCF_028858705.1 Grus americana
TCCAGCCTAAAACCACTTGAAATAGCACCTAATTTAAAAAAAAAAGTCATAAAATATTTTTCATAGCCAATGTTTCTATTTTCATATCCTTACATAAATATACCCATGTAAAACATTCATGAAATATATAGCAGCATACTGTCCACTTATGATGTCAAGTTATAAAGGAAGGCGTACAGGATTATATAATCTAAAATGCTATGTCTCCGAACAATTAATGAGAATACTGAAAGAATAATCTCCCATGAAATCATCTCATTAAAGTAGTATACTTATTAAATTTAAGTAAAATATTAATTCAAGTGGGTAAGAGCATTCTGTGAGACCCCAACTGGGTAACAGGGGTAGTGAATATATTCTCTGATGGGAGGGCTCCTGGAAGAAACACCTACAAAACCTGAAGGATCTTTAGCCACTGCAAAGCTCTGTAAATTCTACTCATGTTCCCGGGAGGGGAAAAAAATAAAAATCACTGGAGGCAGAGCAAGGAACGAAAGCACTGTACACAATCTATTTGATTCTGTGCAAGTCTGTAAGGAGAAGTCTAAAAGTTATTACACAGCAAAGCCAAAGATATTCTACAATTTTGAGGAAGTAAATGACTTTTACTAGTGTTTCAATGCAATATGGAGTTGAAATAATCAAATTCCTAGTACTATTCAGAAAACATTACCTACAGCTAAAGTAACGCCAACACTACCAACTTCTGTTCATCTGTAACAACCAGATGAAGTTCAGAAGTGCAGTACCAAGATATCTCCACTAGATGCTTAAGGCAGCAAGTCATTTCATAGTAGTAAAACAGCTGACAAATCTAAAAATATCCAAACAATCTGAAGACTGAACAGTAATAGGAGACTGGAGACATTTTATAACTATCTTTAGACACAGAACCTTTGTGCTATAGACTCAAATTTTAACTGGATGAGATTTCAAGCAACTGAAACAGTTGAAATGTCATATGAATCCTGATTACTGGAATGAAATATGAAGCAACCAATTCCGCCTCCTCTAAAACTAAGTACAGCAATGGTACTAGTCTACCTCTTCTAAGTTCTCCCCATTTTTAGAATGCAAACATACACATTCATAACCAAAATCTGTAACTACAAATGTCAGACATGACCAGAATGTGTGCACAGAGTTAAATCCCCATAAATCACCTTAAGGTCAGTGGGAGGTGGGGGGGAGAGAAAGCGAGAAAATCTAAAGCTTTAGGTTTTAAAAAAATATATGAAGCATTCCAATCCAGATTAAGGTAAAGCTAGTAGCAATGGTCACACTTAAAGAAAAGTCTGGTTAAAAAGGAATTCTGCACAAGGTTTCTACTAAATCTCATCACAAGATCACTTCTGTAAGTAAAAACGTTCAGGAAAGCTAAGGCCTGCTGTACAGAACAAGCAGCAAGTTTGGCACAGATAACACAAGACAAATTCTGACAGCTACAAGCAACACAGTAGTTACAACTACAGGCCTAAACATAGCACCCCTGCATTTTATACGCAGAACATGAAAATCTGATGCATAATGTCAAATGCTGCTTAATGACATGTTTAACGTACCATGTTTGCTGGAGTTTTGATCTAACGATGTGTTCACAGAAATGCTGTCTACTGTAGTCCATTTCCTCAACCGAGATTGTGGCTCTTTAATACTGCTCATATCCATGTTTACATTCAAGTTTGAGTTCATTCCTAAAAAACACATACAGCTTATGAAATACAGACTAAATGTTTTTCTTTTGCTAATTACCACTATTGTCCTAATAAAAATTTAAGAGCATATTACCATGGTTATTTCATGCTTCCTAGTCTCTGTTTTTGAGAAACATTCTAGCATTTAATACAGTGAACTTACTATAGACAGAAGCTAAGCTAAGCAATGCAAGGCACTCTGAAGTTCTCGGCTCATGTCTTCATGCAGAAATGTCAGTGGAAGAAGCCATTGAGGAAGTCAGAGAAAATAAAATGTAAACATCTAAAAAAATGTGGCATTTCTGACACCGGTCTAGCACCAGCACAACTGATCTCATCTCTACAAAGCAGAAGTACTGTACTTCAATGAGCTACGCTCAGTTCTAAAAGACACTTTTCTCAGCAGGAGAAATTCCCATTCTTATTTGGGCTGTTCAACAGGACACCTCGCCAGCTCCCGAACCACACTAGCACAGAGAGATAAGCACTTTGCGTGGAACCGCACAAGTAATACTACTCCCCTCCTCCATTTATCCTCTTCACACTGTACTGAAACCTCAGTAAGAGAAAACATCAAAACTTGTCTTTGCCTGTTCTAAGCTGTTGTCTGTATTTCAAAATGTTTATCTGCCAGAGAATAAACACAATGCCAACCCAAATCAATCCAAGTATCTGTGAGAACCAGCTACTCTGGGCTCGAACAATGTGCCCATGCTTTTGACTTTGGCATGCCTGCTCTCTTTCTGGGTCTGTAAGAATCTTTAATTCACAACCATACCCGTTACATTTCCAGCCCTTCAGATCTATTTACTTCATTTCTGAAAATAAACCACTACAACATTTTAACTTAGGGCCAGAGACATACAGGGAAGTTATCAAATCTCTACTAGAAACACCTTCATTCATCACTGGAAACTAGTGCTTAATTTTCTTCCTAAGTCGATATTCACTGCCATATAGAAGCTGGCTTGGGTTTTTTGTTTATTTGGTTGTTATTTTCCCACTTGTTTTTTCCTAAAAGGATGAGCAGATGTTGATGCCAGAAAAGCAGCCCCTTGAAAAGCCTCAGAGAAAGTGTCTTGTAACAGGACAGCCAAGTTTTAAGAAGCATCACAGCTATCAATAGCTGAAACAGAAAAAAGGAAAAGTCCAATCAATCCAGTTTCTGACACCTCTCCCTCTGGCATTTTGCTGTTGGCAAAGCAATAACCTGTGCACAACAATAACATTTCCTCTAACTCTGAAGAAGCTTGCAGAAGACACCTCTAAAAGAAGGGTTAAAAAGATCACAAGCTGGCAAATAGGCACATGTAGCTGATAAAGTTAATGCCAGCCCCCTGGCAGGCACAGATGTATGTCCACAGCTTTGTATTTGAAACCTGTGGACTGATGGATGAACATCAGTCCCTGGACATAATCTATAATTTAAACAGTCTTTCCAGGAGTAATTCTTCATATCCAATTGTGGAAGATTTTATATTGTTCAGCTATACTATTTGGCAGAAAAAGGTATTTTTAATATTAGAAAGACTTAATTCTATAAATGAATTGGGATGTGACTGCAGCACTGGTCAACTAGAGAGAAGGACACCCCTCACCTGCCCCCAATCTCTGCTTTTGATGAACAAATATCTGGTGGATCTCAACAAACTCAGTTCCCCAGAACGCAAACAGGACCTCCCTTCTTTTGTTGCTAGGTCTCCTGATGCTAATATTAGAACATGGAGAAAATAACATAGCTGCAAGATTTTCCAGAAGACAACTGGGCAAGTTCAGCTCCTTCCCACATGCCTATGCTACGATATTTTGTGCACTTGGAGGATGCTACCAATACTCCTCTTGACCTAGTTTTCCACTAAAGGGTGAAGAAGTTCCAGCAACCAACTATTTCTACCTTTAAGCTTTTACTTGTGGACTGAGTGTCGTTCCACTTCTTACATCACTATACAGTACTACTCCAAAGGGATCCCAAAGCAATCTTACGTATACTGCAGGTTCCTGAAATGTGGCAATGATTAAGGTGAGAAAGCAGCTACTTAACAATAGTATACAACAACTCAAGAAACGAAACAGAAAGGAACCTAACATAGGCAGGATGCAATTACTTAGCATGAAGTTTGGCGAGAAAGTTAAATATTCCTTTCATTAGACCTAACGTAGTGCCTCTAATAGCTAAACAAACTTCATGTTTATGCCTTGCCCTTTGAATGAAAGCAGTAGTTAGATCTTGATGCCAATCATCAGCAGCAACTATTAAGCAGCAGCCTGCACTTAAGACTGGCCACAAGCAGAATTCCAGTGTGCCACATGCAGTGCAACAGCATGGCCTGCACCGACCCACTGGCTCCATAACGCTCCACCTATAAGCACAAGGATTTCAGCAGCAGTCTCTATTAAATAAACAAACTTTTCTACAAAGGGCAATGAGAATGCAAAAGAAATCAGCCCAACATAAACAACCAGATTAGAATAACGTAGAAGAAAAGCAAAAACTGAAGAGGAGAAGAAAAAAAATAGGGATAAGGAACAAGAGGTAAATGGTATACAGTTGTCGTAAGTATAAGATAGCATTAAAAAGGGACCTAAAGTAAGGAGAAAATATACAAGCCTGGAATTTCTGAAGTAGAAATTGGACAGAAGCCTGGAAATGTAGGGAGAAAGAAACAGGAGACGTTTGTATTTATAAGTGTTCAGACACTTTGCCTGAAATGAGACAACCATTCTTTAAAAATGCAGAGCTAAAAGCTTTCTTTCCTGGACAAAACCACTAAAAGGGAAAGCAACATTTTGGTCTACCTTTGTAATTCCCGATTCATTGAAAATTTTTTTAAAATCCAAAGAAATAAGACTACATCAATGAATTCTTTGTATGTATTCTACTTCTAAAAGTCCTTTAGCTCAAGGAATCATAGCTGCAAAAGGACTTTGTGTCCTCCTTGGGACCCACAGATAAAAAAAGAAATAAAAGGAGATACACATTATTTAAGAATGTAAAGCATTTAGCACTGAAATACCAACAGTCACTTCTGGGAATGAGTGTACTTGTGGAAAAAAAAGTTCTTTGGTGAACAAAGATAACTGGATAAGCCCCACAAAGAATTATTACTTCCATTAAAATTATAAGTGCTAACGGGATCACAATCACTACTGTTTTCAGAGGAGGCAGGCAATGTGAAAAGAAAGGCTGTGTGTCTTATGAGCATTAATTGACTATATGAAATTAGTGCAGAGAAACCCACCTATAGGGAAGCTGCTGAACGCATTTATTGGTGATGGCCCTTTTTGTAGCTCAGGAGTAGCATGGGGTATGACATTCTCAAGGAAAGATTTCATGGTGGGTTGATGGAGTGACTGCTGTTGAGAGGGTGGAGTTTGCTGCTTCATTAACAGGTTTGGATCAAGCTGACGGGACTGTTGCATCATCTGTTGCTGCATACTAAGAGATCGACCCTTAAAAAGACAGAGCAGTTACAATATAAATAGGCAAAAGCTTTTCTACTTTTAAAGAAAGATAATGAAACACATCTTTGGGTTCTGTGCATCTCAGCACAGCAAAACCCCAGCACTAAGCCAAGTCAAAATCCCATTCACTCTCGCACGCTTTACTACAATTTATAACAAGAAATGCAGCTCAGGATGAAGAACAGTTTTTAAAGATAGTTTGAAAAGTTAATAATAAACATATTTACTTACCTGCTGCTCCTGCTGTTGACGACCACCAGAAGGCATGCTTCTTTGATTCTGCGCTTTTTGCTGCTGAGCCAACAACCGCTAGGAGACAGTGTTTTGTGGTGGTTTTTTTAAGAACAGTTTATAGCTGACATAAGTCTCTACTTAGACTTTCAAACATAACACAGAGCGACTAGCTTTGTTAGCTTACCTGTAACTGGGAGATCTGAGAAAGCTGGTTTAACTGGGACAGTTGATTCAACATGGCTACCTGTTGTGGGCCAAAAAGTGGGCTCAGGCCACCGTTGTTTGGTGCATACTTCAGTAATGATACTGGAACCTGAAAAATGGACCAGAATGAAAAGTGACTGACAGTAACACGCAATTAGTTATACTAGATGTAGAATATTATAACCTCTGGTTAACTGGATCAGAGACACTGATCAAGTCAAACAGGTTTTCAAATATTTACAGACTAAGTATCAGCAACACCAATAAGCAAACCACAATTTTCTGAAGCAGCATTTTGGTAGTTTATACATAGAATGTTCTATGTACTCAATTACCTGAGGGGATAGTAATGGAGGAGGCACTTGAGCACGTGGATTAGGCTGAGATGAATTAAGAGGTTGTGCTGGAGGCTGCTGCATGCTCCTGGGCTGTGCTGCTATATTACCAACACCAAACATACTGGGATTGCCATTCTGGGGAAAGGAGGGACAATTAGTGACAATAAACCTCTTCTGCTGCTTCTCCCACCCCTATACATTTGAATTAGAAGTTAAACACACATCAATCACATAGGTAGCTAGGATGTTATATCAAAAGGTATTAAATGCTGTCAAGTAACATGCCAAGGATATGCACACAGCCTTACCTGTCTAACAGAATTCAAGTTTTGCATACCCAGCCCTGCTAGGGAGCCAAGGGCTTGGTTAGGTAGTGCATTATTTGAAGGGGGAAGCTTCATGTTTTGATTGGACATAAACTGCATGTTTTGGGACTCGTCTGCTACAATGCCATCCTGATTGGACAGACAAACCGATGCGCAACAACCAGCCAGCAAGCAAGCAGAAGGGAGAAACCATTGCCAGGAACAGAAGGGAAGAGTCACATGACAGTCCAGCACCAGCAGAAAATAGGCAGAAAACAAAAGAGATCAGGTTAGTCATTTGCACTGCAAATCGGCTATAGAAAGTGCTTAGTATTATATATCAGTAAGTTAAAAAGAACAAAACATATCTTATAGATTAACAAGAAAGCCCTAGTTTTCCTCTCTACTAAATGCAGAAAGCTAAGGAGCACACAGGTAACTACTTAGAATGCAGTGTCAATGAAGTTTAGTAGTGTCCACCAGTAAGACACCCACTAACCTTATCAAAGTAAGGACCGCGATCCATGGAAGACTCTTTGGAAATTTGAGGACGAGAACCAGGGCCTTTTCCAACCACACGATTGTAATCTCCAACACTGAGGCCATGCTTATCCATCTCCATTCGCTTGTCTTGCAATAACCCTAAGAAAAGGTGAGATGTGACTACAACATTGAATGAAAGATTATTCCATTTTCCAGATACACACGAAGCCAGTTTATGCTTAAGAAGGGCAGAACTAATACTGCTCTCAAGCTAGATACTAATAGAAGAAAACATCAGCTTAGCTTTCAGCTCTCTGGGCTTTACTGAAAAGGGAAAGGAAACACTACGAATCAATGACAACTTAAAACTTGGAATCAGCAAAGTGTCAACAGATTTTGTTAGGCTTCACAAAAATATTATTCTCAGGTTTCTCTTAAAAACAAGAACGTTTAAACTTGAGTTTCTAGTTGTTAATGCCATTTTTCTTTTTTTTTTTTTAGTAGCAATAAGCATTGTTTTGGCTTTGAAGTAGTATCTTTATCACATCCTAGGTGATTAAAGGGTCTCTGAAATACTACACAAATGTCTATATTTGATTCAGTTAAGAAAAAACCTATTTAGCTAAAAAAACCCAAAACTAAACTAAATTTAAAGTATTTGTGTTTATTAAAAGCAAATTTTAAGTTATCTTTTGTCATTAATTCTACTAGGCAAGCTAGAAGATCAAAACATAAGCAGCAGTAAAGGAGTCCATTTAATACTTCACTGCATGCAGTGCAAGAGAAGTACTTTCCAAGTAGATGTTTTAAATTTGAATTAAAAAAATCATTTAACTAAGGCTTGCCATTAATATTAAAATCTAAAATTCAAAGAACAATTTATTTACACAATAGACTATGAGCCCAAATGTGAAAATATGAGCCCAAAAGTGAAAATATCCAATTTTAAACTAGAATAAAAAAAGTGCAGCTACAATTACTTTTAACTAAATATTCTATCATTTAACATATTTTTATTAATGTATTGAAGAATTATACTAACTTTTATTTGCTAGAGGAATCATAACAGTCAATGGATTCAATAAAGATAAAACTGCTTACAAGTCATTTTACACTCAGGTTTAAACATTTCTAAAATGATTGCTCATATTAATTTAGTTCTTAGAACTGAAAATGTGTTTCCAAGAATGAACCACAATGAGCAAGTGTGGTATTCAGAACACTTCTGTTTTTATTTAGTGAAGGTATCCAGAAGGCAATCTATATACTTATATTACAAGAAACAAACCCACCACACCCTGAAAACACTCTTTCATGTCAGCTTCATATACATAAGCTTAGCTTGATTTATGGATAACCTTACTAATAGCAACCAGGTGATTCAGGTATTTAGTGTTACTCACATGCACAAGTTTTTCTTCCTCTACAAGGGTATTCCTTTTCTTTAGGGAAACATATATTTAAATATATATAGCTATAACTATATATATTATATATAGATTTAAAAAAAAGAGAGAGATTGGAAAGGAAAGTAATAAAGCCCAGCTAGGTTCTCCTCACCTCCAGACATGTCCATCTTATTGCTCTGTATGGTTTCTTCTGGTGATTCTCTCTGAAGTAATAAAATGAATCATAATTATTTAATAATAATATTTTAAAAGCTAAACCAAAGAGATTCATATATACTATTTCAACTCAAACCTGCAAGAAAAAAAAAAATCGAGACAAATCAGATGCTATTTTAAAGCATTTTCTCCTTTTAGTTGTTACCTGATTCAAACCAGGTATCTTCACCAAAATATATATGTAACATTAAGTAAAACAAGAGACTAGCGGATGAATACCTGGGTGTTTACAGAAACACTTTTCATCAATAAATAGGTCTTTTTGTAATGACGATGCAAAGAAAAGGGATGGGTGCCATAGGGGAGACAAACGGAGGTAAAAAGAAAAATACTATGAAAATGAACACTGGGTAATCAAGCATTTTAATCTTTGTGCATTATAACTAGTGCTCAAAGGCAGCAGTAAAGCCAAGTAAAGGTAAATACTTACTGAAAAACTGAGATTTGTGAATTGCTTAATGAATGGATTGATCCATGTTTCATCTTGTTTATTTCCACCTTTCATTATTCCCTTAAAAATACAAAGGAATTTTTGTGATACTTAGAAGATATTTATCACCTACTGCTTAAATTACATCATAAAATGCTACGAATGAAGATTAAAGCTTAATGGTACTGCAGTCAGGGCAGCAATCTGTTCTGACTTAGCTTTCAGAAACGAGAACAGTGCAAAACCCTTGACTCAACCTCCTCATTACCTTTGTGGGCATTTTTTTCATATATGGTGGCCAATTTAAAGATGGGTTAGCTTCTTGTGAAGAACTGCTGTTCCACATTCCAATCTCTACATCCTCCTCTTCCTCCCAGCTGGTCTGACGACTGCCTGTCAATGGCATATCGTCTCCACACCAACTATCTTGCATAGATTTAGGCCCTGGTTGTGAAAAAAAAAAAAAAATCCAACATATTAACATTTCAGTAGCAACTGACTTCCCTTAACACAGAAAGTAGCTTTATGTTTACTTCAAGATAAAAAAGCCCTCAAAAACGTAAAGCTTCTATAGAGGCAGTTCATCGTCCACAAATACCCTTATTCAAAGATGACACGGAAAGCACTCACCAGGTTTATTTGAAGCCTGTTGACCAAGAGAAGCGTTTCCCCAGCCAGAGGTGCCTGCTGCATCACTGATGGGTTCTCCCCAGCTAGTACCAGTATCCATGGGTTTACCCCACGCTGAAGTTCCATTATCTACAGTAGTGGCTGGAGTAGAAGGCTCTCCCCAACCTTTTTAAAGCAGTATGAGTTATTGGCATGTTTTCAAACAGAATTAAAAAAAGCTATCTAAAGAGACTCAAGTGTTTTGCCTTTTCTAGATCCATAACATACAATAAAAAGCATATTAGTACACATTTACATTTTGTATGAAGGTAATTATTACAACTGTAAGCTGTTTCATTAAAAAAATACTCACAAAAATACAGATTTTATATGTAAAGAATTACATTTTGATAATAGAAATTCCTAAGATACTAAGTTCCTAAGAGCTGCTCATTATATTTAAGCTACTCATCTTTGTACTTAAAAAAAAGAGGACAAAATACTTCATAAGCACCACACGAGCTCGTCTGCAAGTATCATTATTCACTGCTCCCAAAACTACAAGATCAGAAGGTCTGATCTTGAGTCCATACAAAACCATCACCCTTCATTTGGTCTTGCAGCAGCTCAATGCTTTTTTGGGGGCTCTTTGGCAACACTAAGTTTTAACTGTTTCAGAATCAAATAAAGAAAAATACTTTAGTTCCTCAGATACTATTTCAAGTATTTTCTCTGTGTTCCCACATCCCAGAATTCAAGTAGAGCTGTCTAGTCTTCTATTAGTCAAGCTATCTAAAACTAGAACAGATCTTCCAATCTGTATAAAAATATCAAACGCCTATAAGCATTGCCATTACTTGTTTTTTTATAAATAAAAGCAGTACTTCATTGGCACCTTCCCCTATCTGCTTTGAAACTAAAATACTGTATATAAAGCAAGAACAAAAGAATTGTTTTACAATTAACAGAAAACTCAAATTTGCGTAAAACCAAGTCTTACCAGAACCCGAACTGCTCTCCTTGCTAGACATGGCACTTGAAGACAGTAGCTGCTGATGTACCTGTGCTTGCTGGTCTGAACTGCTGCTACTGTTTGGGACATTTTTATTCCACATATTCACATTTTTGTAGTTGTATTTGCTTGGATCACCCCAAGCAGAAGTTCCATCATCAATTTCCATTTTACGGCGTATTGATTCAGGGGATGGCTCCTCCCAGCCAGTGGGTTCTTCCTCCTTTGCTGGTGCCGGCATTGGTCCGCCCAGCCAGCCTGACCCTGGGGGTTTGTTTGTGGCAGATGGTGCTCCCCAAGAGCCAACATCTTGTTTGTTCCATTCTGGAGAATTGATTGGCTTTGACGAATCCCCCCAACCTTGAGGCTGATTGGATTTAGGAGGGTCTCCCCAGCCCTGGTTCTGATTAGACTTTGCAGGCTCATCCCATCCTGAAGAACTATTGGGGTTTGTATTATTACCTCCCCAAGTAACAGAATTTGATTTACCTGGCTCATTCCAACCAGATACTGATCTGTCACTGTCGCTACCTCCTGAACTGGATTTCTTAGCCTCACCCCAATGGTTACTTCTTGAATTTTCGCCCCAGCTATCACTGGCAGAAACTGCCCAACCCTGGTTGGCCTTTTGTCCATCTACCCATCCCTGTTTCATCTTCTGTGAGTCATTCCAAGATGACTTTTCCTCTTTGCCACTTCCCCATGATTGATTGCTCTTGACCATTACTGTAGCAGCAGAATCTTCTTCCCACCCCCCTTGGCTGTTTGACCCTTTGGAGTCTCCCCACCTTGTAGCAGACTTTGGATCTCCCCACCCTGATACAGATGAGGTATCATTATTATTAGGGCTAGGTCTATCCACACACCCCCCTGAGCTGGAAGTCTGTGTCACAGAGCCTCCCCAGGCCTCTGTCCCATTGTCAGTTTTTCTTTCACCCCTTGGTGATGTTTCGGTATCCCAGGCAGTGTTCTGTTTGATTGGAGTCTGTCCCCAACCAGAGTTGGAAAGGACACGTGGATCTAAGTCAGTTCTGTTCACAATACTTTGGAGTAATGCATGCTGGTCAACTTTCCTTCTTTCTCGATTCTGTCCTTCCGTAGTTACTCTATCTTCGTGGCATCCAGTGCTCTCTGAACTACCTTCGCTGTCCCCCGTACCTGTTTTGGCCCATGTGCTGTTCTGCTCAGTTATCTGAGAAGCAGCAGAACTCTGGCTGTTAAGGTCATCCTCCTCAGTAGATTTCCATCCATTCGTAAACTTCCTGCTGTTTCCATTCATACTTTCATTGGAATGCTGATTACTAGGCAGTTTACTCCACTCCCCGTTTGAAATGTTAGTGCCAGTGTTTTGTGCAGGGTTGCCCCATCCTCTTCTACTCCCGCCAGCACTTGCACCATTTCCACTTCTTGCACCATTTCCACTTCCCCACGGCATATTCTGGGAGTTGACTGTCCCTGCCTCCCACACCCCTCCTCCTTTATTCCCATTGATTTGAAAGTTAGTGCTGCCAGGCCCGCTAATGCCTGGCTGCATTAGAGTTGCATTCACAGTGTCACCATTAGCTTGGCTGTTTGGGCCTGAACATTTGTCTCCAGAGTAATTAGAACCATAGGCACCCCATGTAGTACCGTAAGATCCACCATTTTTCGTCTCACCATTGCTAAGATGAGAAATGGAAGTGCCATTTGTAACTGGAGAGGCCTGAATCTGAGAATGATTCATTGTGCTCACACGCCAGGCCCCATGCCCTGTATTATTAGGCAGTTCGTTAATCTGCACTGAACCAGCAGAGTTTGGTAAACTAGAGGTCATAAAGTTAGTAGTGTTATTTGGTCCATTCATTTCAGTGTTAAGGTTTTGAGGTTGCCCACTGAACGAAACCTTCCTTGTACCATTTACTTCAGAATCACAATTTTCCTGAAGGCTTCCCCAGGAACCATGGGCTGAACCACCCACTTTAGAGTTAATACTCTGACTATTAGATATCTGACCTATGGTACTGCACTGAATACTTGTGCCAGGATTACCACTCCCTATAGACCCTTTCAGGGCATGTCCATTGTTCTCCAATACAGGCCAGGCACCATGGTTGCCATTTGAATTCAAAGTGCTTGGATTTAACCCTCCATTTGATGAAGAGTTTATGGTGCCCCAAGCATTCATTCTATTGTTGCTACTTTCAGATTTGCTGTCAGGAGCATCCACAGAAACTTGACATGTGCTTATTATGGTTCCATGGGATAAACCCCACGGGCCATTAATACTTCCATTGCCCACATTATTGCTGTTGCTACCAACCACAAACTTATTTTGAGAACCATGTCCAATGCCATTTCGAATGCCATCATTTTCACCACCTGTGCTCCCTGAAGCCATTATAACGAGGTTTCTCTCTGACCCAGAGCTAGAGGCAGAGTCAGTGTCCATACATTCTGATGTCAGCTCTGGGTCACTGCCAGTGATTGATGGCCATGCTTCTTTGTCAGAGCCGTCTACAATAACTTTATCCCAGTTTGTGCTGGAGTCACTATTTGAAGAGACTGGTCCCCAGTGAGAATTTTCATAATGGGATCCTAGACCACTGTGGTTCAGATCTAAAAAGAAGGAGGAAAGCCCAAGAGCATTATTATAAATTTAGTACTATTACTTCATTAAGCAGAAGAGGGGAAAAATGTACAAAGATACTAAGCCAAGAATTATTTTGCTTATTTTAACACAACAGTCACTAAAGATGACAGAGAAAGCTTCCAAGTACAGCTGTTCAGAATGCTGCCACACATGTAACCTAGAACACTGCTCACCAGCACACAAAGTTGCACTCTCACAAAAAGCAGGAAGAAGCACTCCTAAAGGTACAGGGTTTTTTTCCCAGAGAAATAGGTTTTAAAAAAATACTCTGTATCACCGTATCCAAAATATTTTGTAAAAACACATACATATTAAAAACTAAATTGCTATATAAAATCAAAGAAATCTAAACAGGATATTAAACTGACGTAGTAGTACCAATTGCTATGTGGCAACAGCCAGAGAAACACACGCACATCTCCATTAAAAGACATTAGGTAAGATTTCTTAAGTACAAGTTAAGATATTTTCTTTTATACAACAACAGATTGGACAGAAAAAAATCCTAAGACCAATGTAAAGTTCTGCTCCTGCAGAAGTACAGATTAAATGCAGTAGCTGTATCAATTCTTCTCATTTTCATTTATATAAGAACTACTATTTCTTTTTCAATAAATAAGCTGATCGTGTCTGGGAATCAAGAAGACATACTTCCTAATTCACTTATAAACTTTTCATGGTTAAATACATGCACCATGGAGTATTTGCTACAAAATAAGTGCTCTCAGTTTTCATCTCGTATGTGTAAAACTTTGGTGGGGGAGAGGCCTCTGCACTAAACTGTTAAATCAAAAAATACACAGGTGCACCAGAAGATGAAACTATGAGAGGCATGTGAAAAACAGTAATGAAGTTGGCAACGGAACACAAGTACAAAATGTCAGTGAAGTTTTTTTGCTTAGTATTTGCCTGAACTGAAAGAATGACCTTACTAGTGGTATGCTCAATTGCTATATATGTAGCAAAGTATGCTTCTCTGCCCATTAAAACATCAGGTTTTTAAAGAAAGAAACTGTCAACTTTACTTTGTAATGTTCCCTTTTTTGCCTTTACTTAGAATATTCAAAAATGTATGTACCTAAGAGAAAAAAGTTTTCTAGCTCCTACTGATTCTTAATGGATTCTTACAGCACAAGCTTTATGTCTGACTAGAAAAAGGTGCTTTGCTTGATTACCTTCATGAAACTGTACCTGTTCACGTCAACAGAATGTAACAAAATGCTACAATTATCAATCCTTATTTTTCTCAAAAGCTGTTTAAAGAACATTCATGGACTCACTACTTCTAAAAACACAACACTAATTTGTAAGCCTCTTGTGTTTCCAAGAAATATATGTTAAATGTGAAGTCTTAAAGGAAGCTGCCAGTCTCACCAGCTTCCCCCTTCTGCTGCAAGGACTGCCAATTCTGCACCGAAGCCCCAAATCCTGATGCCCACCAACCCCTACCTACAGCTCACTAACAAGAACTGAGTTGCATCTACTCTTTTAAAAATGTTAGTCAAAATTGCCACCTACTTAGAAGTTAAAACATCCATAAGATACAACTTTTGGCAGTAGCTCAGCTCTCAAACACAGGGATCATTTGGCAGGAGCCTGTTCTTAGTGCTCCAACTGAACCGCAACAAGGGTTATGTGGTTTATTGTGTAAGCATGACTGACCAATCTGAAGAGAAGCACAGTTGATGTAGATTTAAAGAGAGACCTTGTTTCAGTGCTTCCATCTCACAAAAGGAATTTGGGAACACCACAACAAGCAGAAATCCCACATTTTTAAAGAGTAGCAAATTTTAAATACTACATTATTTGAATTTATGATCTTGATGATCTACAGGAAACAGGAAGGAACAAGTTACCATGGACAATTTACTGAGTTTGAGACTGATGCACAAAAACTTCTGGTGCATTTTTCATTAATTTTTAATCAATATCGGTATTATTCATCCTACAGAGAAAAAGAATCTAGCCAATGACCCTGCCTCCAAGAGTACGTAGCCTAGAGTAGCATGGAGCAGGGATCAGCCACTGCTCCTCCACCATCCAGGACGATGGAAGCTCAAGACAGTCAAAGCAATCAGTTAAGCTTGATGCAGAAACTTACTACAGGAGAAACAAGGATGCTGGCACAGCAATTTGGAACAGGGAATAGTATGTGTATGGGTATGTGTTAAGACTTGTTAAGAGTTGTCTGCACTCTCATGAATGAGAGAATCAACAGCATCAAAAGCTGCCCTAACAAAACAAAATCTTGATCATAAATTTTATCCCAATAACATGATCAGTTTTAAAAACAACACAAAAGTATACAGGTGGCAAACAGCCTGAATTCTGTGTGGAGAAAGATACAGGTTACGACTACAAGCCAGAGTGAAATGGCAAACAAACCGTAATTTGCACAACAATAGAATACATGAAAAGAAAGCTTGTAGTTATTAAAATTCTTTTATACTCATTTAGATGTGATACACAGTTTGTAACAAGCCAATACACAAACAGCATATAATGATTAATTTCCAGTCATCCAGAATTGTATCCTATTACATACAAAACTACCTTGACTAACAGTCATTTTCCTGGACACAAAAGCATGTTAGTGATTTCTAGTATGAGCTGAAATATTCCTATCTATCTGAATCTCCACAGCCCAGGAACTTCTGACATTAAGTATACAAATACTGAATAAGCAAGGTATTATCTCTGATTTTTTTTTTGTATCTGGCAGATACCACAAAAACCCCCTCAAAATGGAAAAATTACAGTTGACAACACATTTGGTGCACAGCAAAACCAGCCAGTAACAGCCTATAGTTCTACTCTTGGTTTTCTCACCAAAACTATTTAGAAGCTGCAACTGAACTTTCGCTGCTTAAATCCTGGACAAAAAAAAAAAAAATTACACAAAGCTGAGTTTCTTAAAATTCCATAATCTGCTAAGGGTTTTTTTCCATAATTTGTAATTTAATAATTTAATGCTTTCTAGCTATGAGTTACCTCTGCAGGAAATTGTATGTATTTTCTAAAGTACTTTGTTTGTTTTGAAGTACCATCACATGGTCTAAAATCAACAGTTGGACTGAGAAGTGTAAATTAAGAAATATCTGAATCTTACTCCCTCTGTCTCCTTTTCCAGTTCCAGGACATACTGGTACCCACAGACTGTCAATACTATGCCTTACCAATTATTGTACCTTCAGTCCTTATAAAAAATACATTTTAATAAACAAGGTTTTTAGCTTTTAGTAAACAAGCTAAAAAGCACCTTTATTATGAAATGACAAAACAACCAAACAAAACCTGTTTGTTAACATCACGTATCTGTTTCTCTGTGGTAGAGAAAAAGGTCTTGAAGTCTGCTTGTGTCATCTTAAAGTACTGCAACCCGAGAATTAATAGATGTAGCTGTTTACCTGTAGCTGCAATAGTTTCCTAACTGTTAACGCAGGACAGGAAAGCTGCCAGGACAAGGATTCAGTGTCCCTCTGCACCTAACCCAGCACAACTGGTGGCTCTCCTAGAAGGGACCGTCCTGCACACTCTCTCTCCCAGCAGTGGCTCTGGCCCTGACTTGTGCCAGATCGAACACCCCTGCAGCACTGCCGTGAGCCAAGACAGCTCGCTGAGCCACGGGGAAAAGAGGAACCCTTGGGTTAGTTTTCCATCGCATGAAGAAGCTGCACTGACTCACTAAGCGGTCAAATTCAACACAAGGAAAGAGAGGAGAGGAGGATTAACATCATCCTTTTGGGAGCAATCTTCAAGGTAAACAGAAGAGATGCAACATGAAACGCTCTCCCAAGCACTGCGCCCACAGCAGCCTGACAGGTACATGGCACAGCCAGAAACAGAGCCAGTACAAACCATCCCACAGCATTATCTGCGTTACTGCCTTCACACAGCACATTCGCTCCAAAACAGAACTTAAAAATAAACAGCAAGCGTTCTTCACATCATATCCAGGAGACAACACGCATAGCTGTAGGCCCCACATACATGCTACCCCAGCACAAACTCAGCATTCAAAACAGAAAGGTCCCCAGACGTGGTTTCCTCCACAGTGCTGTGAAATGTCTCTGATATAAAGCACAAGCTTGCACAGATTATTCAATTTAATACCACAAAGAGGCAATTTAACATGTAAGCATAAAGGTTAAATAAAAAAAAGACACTTAGTATTTTAAAGCTAAGGTGCCCCATAGCTGAAACATATTTTTGGTATGAATTCTGATGTATTTTAGAAAATTAAAAATGTTTCACCAAAATGTAGTATGTAATGGCACAGAGAAAGTATACTTAAGTCAGTCATTCACACGGCACATGCTATTGAAAAACATAAGTCAAAGAATAAAAAAAAATTTGAAAAAATCAAGACAAAATTGTGCGGAACACGTAACTACTACAAACACGTAGCGCGAAAAAAAGGCGAGATTTAAATAGCTAACCTGACTGGTTAGGGGAGTGGCTCACCAAGTCCCGAATGGGAGGCATGCCTATAGAAAAAAAAAAGGCAAGAAAAGTACAGAAGTGTTATTTAAGTAAACTAGCCCTTTGAGAACAGTCCCCCAAACACTCATTACTTTAAAACCATTTATTAGCACCCCTTTTTCAGGAAATTTTTCAGAGGATATACGCTGGAAAAAAGTTTCATCTTAGAAGCAAGCAATTATATGAACAGTTACTTTAAACTTGACTATAGACAGCAACAAAAATATACAAATGAAGTAAAAAAAAAAAAAATCTGCTTTTTCAGGACAGGTTTCCCTAAAAAGCCATCTCAATCTCACAAGCAAGTTCTGAACTGCCTCACCCACAGCACTGAGCATACCTCAGGGAAGAGATACACTGACAGCAAATCCAGCTTTCTACACGTAGCATTTAATTATTAGCAATTTTGCTGCTTTTATTAAACATTTCCACTACTAGTTAGTTTTTACACATTTTGCATTTAATTAACCAATTTAAGATTGGTTAAGAGGAAGAATTCATAGTCATTGAAACCAAAACCAGTTAATTTTTGACTGTACTAACTTAGAATTTCAGAGGTCAGCCCTGAAACTTAAGCAAAGTTTCATACCATTTCTTTGAACAACATGCTTTCTCCACCTGAAAGCCGTTATTTTGCCATGTGATTTAGCAAACAGAAGTAACTAAGTACGGTCCAATTCTGATTTAACCTAAGGATGTGCATAACAAACTTTTATTTACCACTCTTTGATAGCTTCTTCCTCCTAAGTGTCCTATTGGCAGCGTATGAAATCAAAGTTAATGTTTCAAATTCACAAATTTTACAGTTGGAGACCACAACTGTTACATTTAAGGCAATGTTTCCTAAATTAAGTCAGCCTCCATCACTACTAACTGCAAATCCCAACTGCTCACTTCTTCCCTGACTCCTACAATAACTGAAAAAAAAAAAAAAATCTCCTTAAGTTACAGGAAAAGTCTTTTGTTTCCAAAGGCTCTGGCTGTAACATTATTTTGCAGCTCTGCTGCAAGATGCACAAAGATAAAGCGAGACCCACTCACATCAAGAGGAGGAATCCAAGTAACTGGACTAATACCAGGAACCTGATGGTGCTCTCCTGTTTTGTTCTGTCCCACAGTTGTAAGCAATTACTGCTGGCAAATATTTTAGTTCACTATATAAATCATTTCATTGTGGAATAACCACCTGGCTATTCTGCTGTGTTACAAAGCACAGAGGCAAACAAACACACCAAGGCAGCACTCAAGACCTTCCTTTCATGTGAAGTTTACACATGGGAGAAAGTTTCAGTAAAGCAAACAACCGAATTGGGTATGAAAATGTTCTGATAAAGAGCTACTTATGTAGCTTATGTAGATTTCTTAAAATAACCACCTCAGTACAAGACTGTATCTGTTTCAGAAGTGCTACATGGCATGAGCTTCACTTATGTGTCTTTATTAAGAAGATATGCCAAATGTCCTACAAACAGCAGGAAAAAACCAACCCGCAGGACTATCCCTTCTTAAGCTTTACTTCTAAACAAACAGTTTAATTTTCAAAACAGAAGAAGATTGTCTACACAAATTACAAGAGATTTTTTTTTCCCCCATTGATATAATTAAAAAATTCTCCAATACCAAAGATTTAAAAACTTAGTGTGGCCAGGGCCACAGGAAGACTTTAAATTTAGCAGTACTCGTGTTTCCTGGCTTTTACAAAGCACCTACCAAACAGTTATAACCACAGCTGGAACTGGGGAGAGATCCTACCCCGGGGTCTGTCAGGGAATGACAGATAGGACAACTGGAGCCATTATCAATTCCAGCAATTTTGACTTCAACATTTCAAGCTACAGTTTTTCTTTTAGCCCTAAAATACAGATCAATCCCAACATCCATTAAATAATACTTTAAAAAAAAAAAGTCAAGAACTTAATCTTCAAAGATAGTCCATTAAGGTATAAAATTTGTTAACCCAAATGGCCTGTACATGGATACTCTTTCAATAGGAAGGGATCTACAGATATGTCAAATTTCATGAGATTTTTCATTTCAGAGATAACAACAGGGAGAGTACCTAGAAGTTGCCATTGGAGGCTAAAAGAAGAACTAGGAAGAGCGAGTAAGACTGAAACAGGCCAATAACAGTAGTATTTCCTTTCAGATATAAAGGTGTCAGAAGACATTAAGTCACTTTTGCATGCTGCTGGACTATGGCCACCTCCACATGACCTCACAGGCAATTCATCAGACAAGATTTTGACACCATTAGAAAAATCCAGCACTGAAAAATTATTTTCCTTTACATTATCATCTTACCTACATTTCTTAAAGAACATGACAAAACATCCAAACCAGACATTATTCTTGGTTATACAAGAGGAAAGAGACCTTTCGAGCCTACAGATACACTGCACCAAGAAACGAGACCCTGGCCTCCTAACCCCACTTGTCCATTCTGACCAGTCTACCTCGGACACACGGGAACACCCTGAGCACAGCCCACAGTTAACAGAGACCTGACAATGCAGTGACTGACAGGATGCTACAGACAATACAAACATTTTCTTAAGATGGAAAGTGATTTGGCCAACCTTTCTCTCCCCTCAAGGCTCTCAGAACCTTTTTGTTACCAGTTGGACACGTAGACATATTATCCAAATAATTAACGTACTATTCAAACTGCAGAACTACTCCCAGTAAAGAACTGTGGCAGCACCACACAGGGAGACACTGGCATCTCCCAGCCTAAAGGTTGCCCAGCCACAGCAGAACAAAATCAAGCAAAATTGAACAAAACCAGGAAGAAAGCAATACACAAATGGGAACCCAACTAATGCAATATTGGGCTGGTGTTCACAAAAAGTGAAAAAAGGACAGCATACTCAAAAAACCCTCTGGATACAGTTAGGAGGTTTAATAGGTTGTATAAGGAGTAATGCTACTTAGCTTAGTTTACATGTGAATTTTTACTTAAATCACTACTTGCTACCATACAATTTGACCAGCAGAGGATATACACTGGAAAAAAGTTTCATCTTAGAAGCAAGCAATTATATGAACAGTTACTTTAAACTTGACTATAGACAGCAACAAAAATATACAAATGAAGTAAAAAAAAAAATCTGCTTAAAAAAATCACTTCTTGGAATGGTAAAGAGTTCTATCAGTACGTTACAAAAATAATACTGGAAAGTAATTACGGAAACATTCTTCAAGGGGCACATGGATAAACTGCTTCCAATGTTTTGATTGTTTACTTTCATTTTAAATACTGCTTCTTCAAGATTCAGTAATCAGAACAGGTCAAAATTTAACTAAGACTTGAAATACCAAGGTTATATTCCAGAAATCTTTTTTGTGACTGAAGGGACTAGGAGTCACATCCTTTGCAGTGTATAAAACACTAATTTTGAGAAACACTGGGAATTCAGTAAAGTTTCAGAAGCAGCTACTTGTGGGATAGTGCACACCACTGCTATATGCACATCAGAAAATAAATACAAGTATAAAAATAACAAAGTATTTGTCCAGCATATTGTTAGCATGCATTAATACCAAATCCCTTTGAAAATCTAGGTCCTACAAAAAAAAAGTTACTTTTTCCAGCCAAAAATAGACTGCCCTTATTGTCCCAAAAAATGTGCTGAACTGCATGCTAGTACATTCACTGACTGGCCAGTTCTGCACATGTAACAGATAAGTTTACTACTCTTAAAAGCGTATTTGAGGAGAATGCCTAACAAGCCACAGTAATAAAGGATAACTATATGGAAATACTATTAAAGGTAAAGATTGATCCATTTTGTAAGACAACCTAGCTTCAGGTAGATGAACAAAGGAAAACCCTTTGACAACAAAAAGCAATTCTTGTATTTTAAATAAGTTGTACCCTATCTATATTTCTAGATATAAAGAAAAAAAAAAAAGTCCTGAGATGCTGTTCAGAATGTTCTGGGAACTGTCTGAAAGACCCTTCCCTGTGAGAACTGTGTATTGAAGTTGGATGCAAAAAAGATGCTTTGTACCATGACCATGCTTGGATCAATTATTAGGATAAAGACTGGAAATTCAGGACATAGCAGTGGTCATACTGGCTTCAACATCTGTTCAGAAACAGACATGTCTATTGTACACCACTGGCAACAATGAGTAACTAACATGTCTTAAGTTTCAGTAGGAAACTTGCACAAAGATGGCTGAAACCATCCTGTAATATTAAGCTACAATACAGGAAGATAACTCATCACACTACAGCTTACATTTAAAGTTTAAATAATATTAACTCAAATATTTGACTGATAATTGAATTTAAACTATTTGATTTTAGTTAAAGGAAAACAAGGTACCTGCCCCTCACCTGGCTGTTTTTTGCTGCTGTTCGGCACTTCTCCGTTGGTCACTGGCTGTTTATTTGTGACAGTGCTGCCTCCTGACTGGCCGTTTAATACTTTAGGAGTAGATCCCAGGTTTGCAGCTATAACTGGTAACTGCTGACCTCGTTTCAGAAGCTGTTTCTGTTCCTGGTGTCGAAATCGCGGTGGTACTTCACGAGGAGGGTATCGAGGCAAGGTCTGCTGCTGCTGACTGTTGGCTGTGGCCCGCTTGGCATTATTATTAGTGCTGGTTACTGTGGAAGTGCCGTTAGAGGTGACAGGCTGAGGCTGGCTTACACTTGTCTTTGTTTGTTCTGGCACTATCCCCACCCCCAAAAAGAAGAAAGTTGGACAAAGTTATTCATAAGAACAGCAACTTAAAAAATTGAAGACTAAGTCAGTATTTTTAGATGTGCTTATATATTATGTAATGGTAGCATTTTTTCTGATTCAAGTTGTAACTCATTCCCCATTAAAAGCTCTATTATCCCGTAATCACATAGCTTAAACAGCACAGATCTGGAAGCAGAAATATGTCTTGCTATCACTCCTAACAAAGTTATCTCAGTTAAAGTATGCTAAGTAACAAGCTTTCTATAGCTTTTCGTGACAAATAAGCACTATGCCAGCTTATTTTGGCATTTAAACCTTATTTTAAAAAAATATTTAAGTGGAAAAAAAAATCTTATTCAAATGGAAAACTCAAGTGTTACGCATAGAAAAATGTTATGGTCTTGTACAAAAAGAACGAGAGATGAACAGGACATACAGAATGCATTGTTAAGACTTGCCTGCTTCAGCAACCCTAGCATCCAAAGGGAAATACATTAATACCCGTAAGTCAATCTGTCGCCAGCAGGAAAAGCTAAGAGCACACAGGTAGCCCCCAGACACAGCTCGGCAGAACTGTGCCAGCATTGATAAAACACTGAATGTGCAACTGCAACTCCAAATTATCTTTCAGTCTTGACAGCACGGCCACTTCAAGGCAAGATGAAGGTCAAATAATTTGCAGAAGTCAACTGTGAGTGAACACATCAAACTCAGACACTGAATAAAGGGAAAACTGCAACATCCTCAACACCTCCACCCCAACCAGTACAAAAGCAAAGGTGGCAAGTATGGGGGTGTTCAGGTGTAGGTAACTGGTTAGTAAACTAGGCTCAAAAGATAGGAAGGAATACTGTGAGCTACCAGATGTGCGTTTCCTGGTACTACTGCCATTCATCCCAAACACTACAAGTGGCAAGCTGTACTTCCAATCCCTTACATGATTGATATGCTCACGTACTTTTCAAATTTCTTGGATGAGATATCCATAAAGCATATTTACATTTACCGTGGAGCTTTACGAGATACCTCAAGACTTGATCATGACCTCCCTCAACACTGACCTACCTACATGGTTGAATCACCATCTCTACTCAAGAGCTCCACAAAATGAAACTGGCTGTTTTAGAAGTTACTGAAAGAAAAAACAGTTTAATCTGTGCGTCATTCCTGCTGCTAACAGCAAGGGCACGGCTTGGTAATGCAACTCCTCTGGTGACAAACTTATAAAGAGGTTTCTACGACCTACAGGTCACTCCATCCCCAGCAACACAACCCCTTCTGGGCCTGTACAGCCAACGGAGGGGGTAAGCGACCCAGGTTAAGAACTCATCCCCACATTTTTTTCACTGAGATCCTATGAGAAGAGTTCAGGATGCAGCTCCATCAAACTGCTTCAACGGCACCTCTAAGGTGGTGGCAGGCTACGGAAGAGGACCAACCCTGTGTGCTAAGAAAGGGGGAAACTGAGGCAGGTACTACTGCTCGGGACCAGCAAGAGCTCTCGCTCTGCACTGCTGGGTGAGGAGGCGCCCGATGACAAATCAGGTTTCAGTTACTATAAGGCTGTATTTATCTTCGGGAATAGTTTTATACACTGGCAGCATCTAAACGTACACAACTTGGGGCTTAAGACCAGCATCCTTACACCATTTCCCTGCTGTGTTCCATTTAACAATTTCCTGGCATGTCAGCAGCTAGAATATTGTTACTACATGACTGAAAATGTAGTTTTCTGGGGCTTTTTAAATTTTTTTGTTTTGTTTAAAGACCATTTTATCATTTGCTTTCAGGAACAGATACATGTAATGCAGCATTAAAAAGAAATGAAAGCAAACTCCTTAAACTTTTGTTTAAAGAATCAATTTGAATACTGTCAGTGTTACTTATGACTACATTTTTTAAAATTTCTACTATAATACACACTTACATATTTTGAAAAACACAAACATGAAGGCCTTTAGAATAAAACACCACCTAAGAATCAGCAGCTGAGTTGTGTTTTAAGGGAATATTATATTTAGGCTACTGAAAAAAAAGTAGAAAAGAAAAATTTTAGGGACGTCCTTGTTTCACAGGTGGCCAGATATGGGCCTTTGACAGAAGTCTGAAGGGGAAGAGGAGGAGTAGCCAGCTTCATCTGCTCACCGACACACTCACTCCACAGCCCCACCATCTCCCCTGCTCTGACACAGCAGTGACCCAGCTCTCTCTATTTCACAGCTGACTGGAGAAGGACAGAATTAAGGAGAGGAATGGCCAAGACATAAGTCAATTTAATGTACAGAGCACAGGGAATAGAAGGGATTCAAAAGCTATTAGATAAATTGGCAAGTTGATAAAAATCACCAACACAGTATCAGATTCCATCAATTGAAGTTGTTACCTATATTTAAAAAATAGGTAACAGATCAGATTCCTTGCACAATGTTTTGATGCATATAATGCATATAATGCATCAAAATGCATATAATGATCAAAACTGAATTTCACAAATATGAAGAAGTCTTAAACAAATCTATTTCCATGTAGTCATTTTCAAATTTCCTGGTTTAGAAATAATTAAAATAACTGAAAATGACTAAGCCTTGGGGGGGGCTATTTTAGCAAACAGCTAAAAATTTGTCAATCATTTAATGCATAAGAACTTAGCACATTCCTGTGGTCTAGGTACTGCAACAAGCTTTGAAGTTAAAAAAAAAATTTCATCACATACCCCAATCTGTCTAACTACTGGCCAAATCTTAACTTTTTCATCTATCAAAATGCCTTCTGCTGCAACTGATTCACACTAAGTGCTCTTTACAGTTTAAAGCACAGTTCATCCTACACCTGAGGGATGCTGACAGTGATCCACAGAAAACAACCACTTTTGCAGCCAGTATATCGTTATCAAGCCAACAAAGTAGCTACACAGTAATGGCACCACTTAGGGACACATACATCCTTCAGCCTTCTGCATACTGTATTTAAGCTTTTTTTTTTTAATTGTCAGCTTAAGTGGAAAATACACCTCGCTTGAAGAGATTTTTAATCTAACATACAACACCTCGTAACACAGTCAATAAGACTCAGGTTTCCTACACTACTGCTACCGTTCACATACAATTGCTCCTCTCAGATAAAGTAAAATCATTTCTATATGATGTTCCATGAGACGTCCAGAGTTGCAATACTGCCTTAAACATGCTACTGCAACGCAGCAACATTACTACTTTACTTTCCTAACTAAAGCTACTGTAAGAAAAAGTGCATATTATTACCTATAAGTCCATTGGATTCTGTTATCGAATCACTTTTGACTATAAAAGAGTGCAACTAATAAACAAGCTACTTTCTGCCAAGCCAGCCCCTAAGCTACGACATCAACAAGACTTCACAAACAGTTTAAGAAAATATTTCTCATACATTCTATGCATTCATTTCCTTAGCAAATATTGTAATTCTTTCTACTATGATCAGCAAACTAAATAGAAATCTTACCAGATAATAGAGTTATAAAGACTATGCAGAGTTTACATTTGTATGTTAATTTCAAACGGAAATTAATGAGAAGTGCAACAGAATTCCCTTCCCTTCACTTCCCTAAGTACCACAGAGTAAGTATCAAGCTATACAATTTACCCTGTCCAACATTTTCTGGTCCACAACTTCTCAGAAGACGAAATAATACATTAATATTCCAATATGGCTACTACAAATTCCAACACCCCTTAATTATTACCTTAATATTTTAATTTGTTACAAACAAGTTGCTTGTTTAATAAAAGTTTATTCTGCACACCAGTATTTTATTCTGAATCACATTAAGGCAGAAAGATAATATTAACAGACTTACAGTCTATCACAGTTAATTTAGTTGACTAGTAATAGCAAGTTTACAGAAACGAATATTAAAAATGACAGATTTTCATAAAGAACAAACCTGCTGAAAACCCACAAAGCAGGGGATGGTGAAGTTACAGTTTACAGAGAGATTCCAAAGAAAGACGCTTCCAACTTGTGTTGCTTTCCCACTCTGCAGATTTCATTAGAAAATGGAGGAGAAGCATGGTGTCATTTTACTGCTCCAGGAGTGCTGGCTGCCAACTCCTCCTGGAGTAGGGGCCCAGTGACTTAAACTCCCCCTCCAATAAAAAAAAAAAAAAAAAAAAATGGCAGCTGTTTGAATAACTTTAATGCAGATGGAAAACAGTTTCTCACTCGCACAAAATCAGCGTACACAGATCAAAACGTCTACTAAACCACACAAAGAACAGCACCAAGCTGTCATTTAAATGTTTCTTCTTGCTGCTGCTGAAGCTGACCTCTTAAAAACGTATTGTAATGCTCTCTGCCTGCATGTCATGCCCCAAAGAGTTGTCAGTGCTGGAATGCTGAAGGGCAAACAGAGGAAGTCTGGCTTTCAAGCTGACACACATAAGATGTAGTGCTAGAATTTTCGTTGTGGAAAAATGGCCGCAGCTGTAAGCTCAGCTAGCTGATCTGGAAAATATCTAACTGTTTGCCAATTCATTAACCCCTGAAGATCCGCACAAAGGTAAGCTGTATGCCATTCCTACGGGTAATTTTAACAGCGAGCGTTTCTTATTCCATTCATGTTCGCTATTCGCTTTCAAGATTTAAAAGCTAACATAACAGTTTTTCCAATCAGGAAAAGCATAGTTAGGCAAGTGAAAAAAAAAACAAAACCACAAACCCAACAAAAAACAGAAGAGTTAGTGTATTCGGGCAATTTTGCCTCACAGAAAAGAAAATGAATAAGAAGTTTCCAAGGTGGGAAATATGAGTCAAAGATTTCAATTCCACACCCAGCTATTTTTAAAAGCACTTTCCGTTTCAGTGGTTGATTCAAAGTTTATTCTGTTCTGCAATAAAAGTAGTACTTTATGCCTCTGCCTTCTACAAAGCAGGAGAATTCTGAACTGAAGATTGACAGATGTTTTCAGCTCTAGCTCATACTGTTTCGCAAAGCACAAAAGCATTCAGAACAACTAACCACAACACTGGCATCAACATTACTGTTCAAATTTTATAAATTACTTCACCAGGGTATTATGTACGCACACTAAAGCGTGTGCAAAAAGATATTTCATCTCTTAATGAAATCTCATTCTGTAGAAGTACACCACAATTACTGAAGTGAGCATATACAACAAAACTCAAACATTCTTCTGAAATAGCATTTACGTTAGTGCTTGGCTTATCATTAGCTACTGGTGGCCACAGTGCAGTTTGCAGAGTCCTGTTTTAGCAGAAATCCAGCGTAAATAGATTGATTTGTCCATCTTAATAGTACTGACATAAACCACAGGAAAAAATACATATTTTGACAAGCTATAAGGAATACCACAACAATTGACAATTCTACGGTATTCTCAACAAATAAGGACTTTCAAATAATACTTATTTTTTCCTAAAATACCTCGTACAAGAGCACTTGGAGGACACTTGTCGACGTATGGATTTGTTATGCTAGCTGCTGCACAAATAGAGAAACCGTCCACTTAGCAACTAAATATTACATTCATCTCTAACTCCTATGAAGTTCCTCTTCTCTCTTTTAATAAAACCAGATGTATAAAACTAGACAGGTTAGAATATTTGAAATCCACAGGAATGACATACATGCATTTTTAATGGCAATACTACAGTATTAAAATGCTACTTGTATCAGAGAGATTTACATTAGCATCATCTTCATTACTTCCATTCCCTATCCTGAATAGGGAAAAAAAAAAAAATCAGCACTATTAACTTCCTTGGAAGGTAGCCTTATAATTTTACATTCACACTGGTAGCTACTTCAGCCGGTACAACAACAACGTCTACCTTATCTAAAATAACATTTTGGAGCCATCCAAACTACGCTTAAAAACAAGAAATAACATCCCTACCCGCCCCCACCACTTAACCAGCTACTTTTCTGAAAGAAGGAACATAATTCTGAATTATTTAGAGATCCTATACTCTGGTATTTTATCTTCAGCTCATGCACAGAATAAATTATTTAAGATATTAACGTGATGGAAACTTAGGAACTAATGAAACATTAATTTGCATCCTGAATACAAGTAGGCAAAACTATTGAAACAATGAAAGAGCTATGTGCAACATAAGCAACGAATTTTGTTCCTATAGAAACTGTTGCAAAAAGTTGCATATCTGAATCCCCTCTGTTCTTCTTCAGGACTGCCAGCTTGTGTGCCTTTGACAACTCTAAATTCCTGCTAAACTTCCTGAAATACTCTTTTAATAATAATGTAATATTAAAGTTAGAACTTAATACTTCCATCAGTAAACATTAGGCATCCATGGATAAAATGGGAAAATAAAAAAAAAGGAAATAAAAAAGGGAAATATTAACTTTGTCCTTCAAAAGAAAGGCATTTTCTTTCAATTTGAAGATTACCATCAGGTAGCCTACTGAGCAGAATTACTGCCCTCCCATCTTCACGCTATTTTTAGCCATTTGCTTCTGCAGCCTCGTCCCTGATGTGACGCATGGATGCCAGTGCAGCATAAGTACATAGGTCAAACGTTCATTCAAAATGGAATGTTATTATTTACAGCTAAGTATTGTATAATTTTCCTCCTTCATTATCACTTCAGCTATAGTTTATTAGTTCAGAATAAACTCAAACAGTTTCACAGTTCTTTAAATCTGGTATATTATCTTAGAAGCCTTACAGCAAGAATATGCAGAAGAAAACAAATGCTTAGTCTGTACTTCAAATGCAATTCCACGCACTGCTTGAAAAAGGGTGCTTTAAAAAACAAGCGAAGAGTATTTATTAATTATAATACACCTCCACAGCTCTTTTATTAAGTACCCAGTTCTGCACCTAAAAGCAACTGTTTTCAGTGACCAGAGTCAGGCTGGAAGGGCCAGGACCTATACTGAGTCCAATGAAACCCACAGGATGGCTGCACACACAGAACATAACCTTCCATTCCTGCCATTGGCTATAGCAGCGGTGCACTAACGCTCCTGAAGCCACCACGCTCTGGCAGCTCCCTCTGCCTCAGGCGATCAATACTCCGTAACCAAAACATCAGCCTCCGCTAAGAAGCATGCAGGAGAACTCCAAGACACAGAACACAGGCTGCCCTCGGTCACTCTGCAGAGCACTGTCACACACTGAAAACCTATTGGTCCTACTCAATCTATTTTTATTTTTTTCCCCATTTAAACGCACACAGTAAAGTACACATTGCACTTAAATAAACTAGACATAAATGTGTCTCCTGATACCTGGTAATTGGTACTGCAGCCCTCGGCAGGCGAATCAGTGCATTTTTTTTATGCAGAGAACCTGCCTCCTCCATTTCAACCACATGTGAACTAGCACACTTCTTCAAACACACACCTCAGGCATGGACACTTTCATTTGTTTCTTTGCTGCTTCTCAAGCACAGTATGTCCTCTACCAACAGCACTTCAAACAGTTTTTGATTTTTCCAACAGTAATTGCATCTTAACTAAGCAGGACTTCTGAGCTCCTGTTTCTACCACTGCTGAAGTAAGTACTAAATCCAACGTTCCCAGAAAACAGGGATTCAGCAAGCACTCCACATGATCACTTACACAATTATTATCCACTTTCCAACTAACAGCTTGGAAGTCAGAATTAAAAAAAAAGTGAACAGAATCTTTTTTCCCCCTTTATAGAAGCCAGGTGGAATGGAGATCTGTATAAAACCCACAAACATTCAGAATAACTGCAGTGTTCCCAGTCTGTCACTGAACATGGAAATTACAGCTTTCAGATACTGTCATCTTGATAATTTTGTCAGGATGAACTCTCCACATGCAATAGTCCGTTAAAACTAGACATATCAATTACTTGTCTATCAAGAGTTCCCAACCCCAGAATATCTGGAAATTAAGTTTCTAACGATCCATTACATGGATCTATACATGCTCATACTTGAAGTGTTAGAGTGTTTGTGCACTTTTCAAAAAAAGAAGAAAAAAGGCAAACAAGGAAAAGACCTCAAGGTATTATGTATATGCCTGGTGCTGTATATATAACTAACTAAGAATGGAAAATACAAAGAACTGAAGACACCAATCCCTGGAATAAACCCTCAGCCATTATTCTTCTAGTCTTTTGTGGTCATTGAAAAAGTGCAACCGAAGTTTCAAAGATCCCATCTTTTAGTTTTGAGAAGAGCTTTCAGGTGACCCATTTGATTCAACATATTTAAAAACACAGAAATAATATACAGAATAGAAATAACTTTAAAGTAACTTACCTTTGAGTTTTTGTTCAATGGCCTAGAACAAGAAAATAGAAGTGTCAGTGATTTGTGCAGATAAGGGAAAAAACACATGTGCATGTGCCACTTCATAAAGCAACATTAGCTTTTGACTTTCCTCTTTTAAAATATTTTAAAGTTATTTAATTATGTACTTCAGAAGTGTCTCTCTAACCAACCCATGCCTATTATTCCTTATGCCTAGAAAGCTGTTTAAATATTATAGAAGACAAAATTAATTTGAAAGATAACTACATGAAACAGACTGAATTAAACTTGCAAATTAAGATGTTTGAACTGAGTTAAAAACTGCCTGGAAGCAAAGATCCGCCACCACTTTCATTATAGAATACGGCAGGGGAAGAGGGAGGGACCTAGAAATTTAAAAGGAAGTAAGAAAATAAATGCAGAAGCTTGAAGTCTTTCATTTACAATGGGGTTACAGCGTTGGTGGATACGAGAAGAGCAACTGACATCATCTACCTGGACTTGTGCAAAGCATTTGACACTGTCCAGCACGACATCCTTGTCTCTAAAATGGACAGACCTGGATTTGACAGATGGACCACTTGGTGGATAAGGAATTGGCGGGATGGTCACACTCAAAGAGTTGCAGTCAATGGCTCGATATCCAAGTGGAGATCAGTGACAAGCGGCATTCCTCAGGAGTCGGTACTGGGACAAGTGTTGTTTAACATCTTTGTTGGTGACACGGGCAGTGGGATCAAGTGCACCCTCAGCAAGTTTGCCGACAACACCAAGCTGCATGGTGGGTCAACACACTGGAAAGAAGGAATGCCATCCAGAGGGACCTGGAGAGACTTGAGAGGTGGGCATGTGCAAACTGCATCAAGTTCAACAAGATCAAGTGCAAGGTCCTGCATGTGGGTCGGGGCAATCCCAAGCACAACTACAGGCTGGGCGGAGAACAGACTGAGAGCTGCCCTGAGGAAGACTTGGGGGTCTTGGTTGATGAGGTCAACACAAGTCAGAAATGCACACTTGCAGCCCAGAAAGCCAACCGTATCCTGGGCTGTGTCAAAAGAAGCGTGACCAGCAAGTCAAGGGAGGTGATTCTCCCCTCTACTCTGCTCTCGTGAGACCCCACCTGGAGTACTGCGTCCAGCTCCAGGGTCCCCAGTACAAGACAGACGTGGGCCTTTTGGAGTGAGTCCAGAGGAGGGACACAAAAATGGTCTGAGGGCTGGAGCACCTCTCCTATGAAGACAGGCTGAGAGAGTTGGGGTTGTTCAGCCTGAAGAAGAGAAGGCTCCGGGGAGACCTTACAGCAGCTTCCAGTCCCTAAAGGTGCCTACAAGAAATCCGGAGAGGGACTGTTTAGAAGGGCATGGAGTGACAGGACAAGGGGAAATAGCCTTCAGCTGAAGGAGGGAAGATTTAGATTAGATATTAGGAAGAAATTCTTCTCTGTGAGGGTGGTGAGGCACTGGAACAGGTTGCCCAGCCAAGCTGTCCCTGGAAGTGTTCAGGGCCAGGTTGGATGGGGCTTTGGGCAACCTGCTCCAGTGGAGGGTGTCCCTGCCCATGGCAGGGGGATGGAACTAGATGGGCTTTAAAGGTCCCTTCCAACCCAAACAATTCTATGATTCTATAATGATTTCAAGATTCAGCTGGTTACACCTGTGATATGGCCAAGATGAGAGGTCTATTTGAATAAAATTTTATCATAGGATAAAGATGGGGAGAGAAACATTTCTTGTATGGAAGTGTACTTTAATTGTGCAGTTTTAACTATAAAACATAGTGAAACTGACTTAATAAAGGACCTCTCAAAAGCACAAATCATAGTTCTTCCTGTCTGAAACTAGAATGTTCTTAATTATCACTTTTGAAATGTACTATTGACAAAGCAAAATGAGATTTAATTTGATATGGTCACTTCGGTAGCTGTATACAACCCATTTTAATTATGATATTGCATATATTCATAGTATGCAATAAATTTGTGGTTCTACTTAAGCTACGATTGTCTATAATTAAAACTGTGAGGAGATAGAAAAAAGAGCATGTGTGAATGCAAGACAAATTTATTGATTCACTGATTTGATGTAAGATTTGGTTAGATTCAGATATTAGCACTGTTAAGGCTGACTACTTAAATTTTATTAAAGACTATTCAGAGCCATATCCTCACTTCTCTCAAGGAAATCAAGAGTACATTTACAGAAAAACCTCTTTTTCAACTTAAGTTGACAAAGGCAAGAATACATACAAAAATTTGTTATACTGTCCAATAGTTCATAATGTAGCCTCTTGCTTCCAAGAAACCTTGAGCATAAGCTTTTTTTTTTTAATTTATGCTCTTAAAGATTGCTAAAAATATCTAAAGACTTCAAAATCTCTTCTGAAGAAAACCCACTCTGCTAACAGTAATGCATCAGTCCCTGGAATTAAGAAAGCAAAAATAAAGCCAATGACTGCTTATACAAGTGTATCAAAAACCCCACACCCTCATTTTCAGTTTTGCCTATCTTATCCTTATTACCCTGACTCCTCCAATAACACTGCCCCTCCTCCTCATCTTCCAAAAGGCAGTTGCTGTAGTCGGGGCCACTACATAATGCCACAACTTTTCATTTTGCTCTTTGTTCAACAAATCTGGTTAAAAAATTATTTTGAAGACTTGAGAAGTTTTGTATGTACTTCAAACTCCAGGGTACCGTATGCATAGCAGCTGGCTTGGAACCAAGTGTTCAAAAGATGTTTTTATACGATTATAATAATGTAAATGGAATACAACAGTTGATGTCCCGCAAAAGCTGCTCAGCATCAGGATGCAAGGACTACTCAACTTAGAGAAGGTATGTTCTGTTAAGCATCACACCTCGGTGACTGCTGCTGTTCTCCCACTCCTTCTAGTTCCAATTATTAAAAAACTACAGAATATATAAACCCCAAGCATTAGCTTTTCCTTCCATAGTATGATTACATGATGCCTTTTCAGTGCTTGCCATGCCTATACACGTGTTTAGAGCTTACTCTAACCATTTGAGTTTTGAGCTGCAATAGAAACAAACCAGAAGATGACTTAATTCTGCCATAGCTTCACTCAAATTAGCTTGACTTGAGTTAAAAAAAAAATCAATTTATTAGCTTGGCACTTGAGCCATGAACACCAAAGTGAGACAACTTAGATTTTTCATTTTTTTTTTTTCTGTTTCTGCCTATCCACAGCACCCAAAGAGATCAGCAAAGGGGAACAGTCACAGGACAAGGATACTGACTACTTTTTATACTAATGTGCTATTCTCTAAAAGAAAAAAAAAAAACCTTGAACATATTTTGGCTAGGCACTTCCAAAATATATCAGTACTTGATGCACAGTTAAAGGCTTTAAAGTTTTTGCTAGAGACTCCATGGTTGATAATGCAAAACAGTATGTTCTTAAGAGGTCAAACAGAAAAAGTTAGTTTACAAAACAAAAAGAACAATTTTGGTCAATCTGAAACGACTCAGGAATGTTAACAGAACAGAAAAGGGATTCTGCCTTCCTTGTGACCTACATTAACAAGTTTTCATTTTAATCCAGAATCAAGCCATGTCTGTACTAGGACTTTTTTTTTTTTTTTAAACAGCAACATTAACTGGCAGTAGTTTGTTACCATGGTTTTTCAGAGGTATATTCTCTTTAATCTAGATCAAGTTTAAGCTTCTCCAGGAATGCACGTGAGCACCCTTGTGGCATCCTAATTCTTTGTCCACAGAAGCTGCTTAAATTCCTGATACACGGTCTACACACTCAACATTTTGTTACTCTCAGAATACAGCACATCAGTAAAGACATGGGGCTTCTGAAGAACAGTCTAGCAGGTGCTCCATAGCAGGAGAAAGTGTAAGCAAAACTTTCAGTTTTAGACAAAGGTCTAAGTCTCTTTACTTCCAAAAAAATATTTATGCTTTTATTTCTTCCACAAATTTCACTCTCAAACATGCCTTTCAAACTCAAGAAAATACTAAATATTGGAGTCAAAAGTCAGAAAGCTATGAAGAGCCACTTATTTAAAAGATTCAAATTCTACAAGTAAACCAGCTCCTTTCCTGTTACAACTTTTGATTAAAAAAGAATTCCAAGAGGAAGATTAGTTATAAATTTAGAATTGAGGTCCAAAAATTATTATGCAGCTTTTCTGTCAGCTTCTGGAAAGAATTTCTATTCTGAAATATGAGCAAATACCTCTTCTAGGAGTACTCCTCCATTTAGATTTGTTGCAAGAGTAGACATACCTTTTTGTACAGGTGCACAACGAACACCTTTATTTAGGCCAACAAACAGGAGAGCTGACTACTGATTTTTTGACGATGCAATAAATATCTTGCATTAGTCAATGGAATCAAAGAAAAAACTGTTAAGCAGGTTCACTTTGCTACCACCAGTTAGCAAACAAACCTGAAATGGATGTGTTCTAAAAAACAGATTTACAAGCTCCTCTCAAGCTTAGGGTCAATATTTAGAATCAATGGCCATGATCAATATCTTGACAGGAAACAGGAATTCTGAAATGTTTACAAGGATTTCTGTCATGTTTCCATCCCAAAACACCTTTGCTGTCAATATTTTCATTTTTATCCATCTCCCCTAATGCAAATTGTGTTATGACGTGTGTTTCAATACTGAAGGATAAGAAGATATCTTAAAGTAAGGACACAGCTGGAAGACGCTATCTTAAAAAAAAAAGGTATTTTTATTCTACTAATAAATGCACTAACACTGAGGAAGTTCTCAAACTTGAAACTGCTTCAACTGAGAATCAGGAAAAAGAACGGTCATCTCAGAAGAATATTTAATCTCTAAAGAAACTGTACACAAAGCGAATTAAGATGTTCAATGTGTCAGTTACCACTAAGTAACTGATAGTACATTTAAAGCTTAAAACATTAAATTAATAAGAAAACACATCTGAATAACAACAGCTAAACCAGTATTCACTAACAATGAAACGAAAAGTAACCCATAAGCACAGGATTTTATTTTTCATGTTCAACATACCTTTTTTTGAGCAGCTTCCTTCTTCTTCTTGTCTTCTTTTCTCTTTTTCCTTTCTTCCATCAACTGTTCTTCCTCTTCTTGCACTAAATCCCTGAACCACACAGTTTGTAATTAACTCTCCCAAAATACAATCTGTACACACTTAGATTCATTTTAGAACAATTATTTCACACTGATACAAAAGGAACTGGGGAATTTTACTTCTAATTGGATAATATTTCTATAGGGACTATGTACTTTCACTGCAAATCACAAGTGACAAAACTTTAAGAGCAGATGCAGTGTCAAGCTACGTGGAAGATTTTCTTTTTTCCAAAACTTACAATAAAGGCTTAGACATTAATTTGATTCAAAAGCCAGCGCAAGTTCAGACATTATTTAATCTCTACTCCTATTATGAATTTGTATGACACTGAGCTCTCATATACTGCATTTCCCCACTGTCACATGCCATCAGTTCTGACCCAGCACGGAGTTTGACTACCCTCAGCATAAGCCAGGCAATAGGTTCCTCCCCAGCCACACGTACCCTTTTGCATCAACACTGGTGCCTTGACGGCCATGCAGCAATTTGCATCAGCTCACTGATCTTAAACACTACCTCTGCCAAGAGACAACCAATATATACACATTTTCCTGCCTGAGCAGTGAGCTAATTCAACTGGCTGTGTATCTGTACAATATAAAGGACACATGAACTAGCAGGAACATGAACTGAAGAGCATGGTTAGACCAGAGCTTTCAATAGCAGAGCAATTTTAGAGCAGCTTAAATGAGCGACAAAACTGTAACTTGACAAAAGTGAAAACAAAACGTATCACACTGAATTCACTTAATACAATGTTTTACAACCTAAAACAGAGGGCTTAGCAGCAACACCCCTTTCCAGATTACGCTGTTTAAAAACAGACTTCAGCAAAGGCAAGACAAAAGGGAGAACATGGAGAGGATCAAAAGCAGAAAGAACTGAAGACATGCAAGCACACCTGCAAGATATCAGGGTCAGTAGGAACCAACATCTGATAGGATATTCAGGATAAGAAAAATAAACTTTTCTGTTAAGGCCACGCTTGGAGAGATGCAGTGATTCTGCATAAGAATGAGAGTGAACTCCACACAAACACAACTGACAGAAAAGACTGCGGGAACAGGCAGACAAAAAAGCATTTGGGCTAGTGGTGCAAAAAGCTCATGACAACATGGAATGTGCAACTGAAGATCAGTTAGTTTCATACATGAGAATAAAAATTGCTCACAGAAAAAGGATTCTGAAGTTTAAGAAGTAACAATAAAGCTGAATATAAAAATAAGATAGCGGCAGCAGTTTGCTTTTATGAGAACACTGTAAGACAGAGGGAAAGGAAGCCTACTAATAGTCAGTTACTTCAAAGTTCAAGATTTGGAGCATAAAGCATTTTTCTGTACTAGGAAGCCCACTTGCAAGACTCTTCTTTGCCCTTTCAGGGTCAGGAATGTTCCTAAATTCAAAAGCTTGGAAGCTTTTGGCCCACAAGCCCTGACCATATAGTCAGGTGGACGACATTAAAAAAAAATAGTTGGAAAATGTTTTCCCAGACCTCTTTCTGAAGCATATGTAGGTTAGAACACACAGCCCTCCGATGTCCTGAATCTTAACACTAGCTCCACCGCACATCTACTCTCTCACTGGGCAAACCACATCCTTCAGGCAAGTCCTGATTTCTATGATACTTTGAATGGGATGTGGAAACAAATTCCACATGTGTTTAAGTAAAGGAAGAAGACACCAAATTTACACTTTGAATAACCTTCAAAGATCAGTGTAAGTCCTCTCCTTTAATTTAACATTTCATATGTAACTGGTGTTCTCCTAAATCTGTACACACTTTCTATCTGATCAGCTGCAGCTAAAGTAACAAGAGGTGCTCAGACTCAAAGCTGCTGTGGAGATCTCTGGTTAGTAAAAGTGATTAGAGTCACATAGGTTATTTACTGTTGCAAAAGAAAAAGCCAAGAAACAACTGAAAGGAATTTACACCCCTGTTCGTGACAACTGGTCTTGGCTAGTGCCTACCTTCAAAATTCATCTTTGAACACAAAAAGCATTGTTTTTATCTGTCATGCTTTTCACATACTAAGGTAGAACAGAAGAAGAGATTTTATTACACAATTACTTTGAATGTATTAAAATCTCCTTTAAAAAAAGTTACCCTCATTCAATGACACATGGTTGCACATACATTATCAAAAGACAAACTTGTTATACAAAACTTTGGGGGTGGGGAGGGGGGGGAACACGGACGACGACAGGGGGGAATGAACTAACAATGTCAATAAGTGGTTTACTTCTGCCTAGAAGAACTGGACTCCTTTTTAACCCCAAACTACCTAACAACTACAAACCTCCAGTTTCCAATAATATAATTATATATATGTCAGAAGCAATGTCAATTGAATACAGTAAAACAAAAGATACTGCACAAGTATTAAAACTTTCATTACTTATTTAGCTATATAAATAATCGGTTCATTCTACTTTCAACACAGCTCAAGTCCCTTTCAAAATGAATGCAAGCATCAGTTTTGGTTTTGCCTTTTTCTTTTTTTTTTTTAAATCTACATGTGACTTCCAGTTCCCAGTTCCACTATGGAAAATTCATATAACTTTCTCACTTTTTAATTAGACAAAACAGTGCTCTTATGGCACCTACCTCTCACTGTAGGCAATACTAAACTGCAATACTAAACGGCAGCTCATCAGGTCTTCTCTTTATAGTAGCCAGCATCTTATTCTATTTTGTATTCTGCATAATACTGCCATCCTTTTGGAAGAGGCGAGTACCACATTATTGCTGCCCATTTGAGTTCTACCTTTAAACTTTAAAACTGATCTTCTGTCCCGTTGTGAGATTCTTCAGCGAGATGTTGAACGTGGTTCTCCTCCCATTAGGGACAATGCCAGAAGAACGCCACTTATATTTAAATTTCAAAGCTTGCGGCCACTTGGCTATTGCTAATATTAGTTTCAAACAATAAGAGATATGGTAGTACTTTCACATGACATTCATTGTGGAAGAAAAAAGCCTGCAACACTTTAAATATTTATAGCGCACAAACTTCTGAGACTATTAGTGTTAGCACACAAGACAAAAAAAAATCTTATGACTGCATTTGGGCAACTCAAGCATTTTTCTCAAATCTATTTTTATTACTATTAATACTGCCAGACAATGGCTATACTTTATCTAGATGGTAAAAATCCATTTGTATGGAGGGAGGAAAGGTTTATATGCACAAAATTAACAGGTATTTCTTTACTTAGTTACAAGTATCTTCTCTGATTTCTCTCTGTACACAGAAAATCTTTGGAGCATGGCTACATGTATCTGTACAGCAACTAATACAAACATAAATGAGTTTTCATCCCCACTTGCTGAGATCTTTGTTCTCACTGCAAATCTGCTTTCATCCTCTACCTGTTTCTTTTTCCAGTCCTCCCTTCTGTTGGAGTAACACTGATTTATTGTCTATCCAGCATCCCTCTTCTCCTCTACCACCTTTAAGATGACTGTTACAAGTACCAAGTACTCATCCACTCATGCTGCATGCACTAACAAAAGTGGTCTGACACTGCAGGTATTTACCAGAGGCAAAGCCATAGCATGCTTCAACAATGAGCAGCCAAACACCACCAGTATTCTTTCCACTCTACATATACAGCAGTGGACAACAGACCGACCACCACTCTAAAAAGTTTCCACAGACCAAATTCTGTCTTTTAAGATTTTCTAACAAGAGAGAGCAAGCATTAGTTACTTCTTTTTTAAAATAATTATTTCTGATGTATTAAGATATGCAAAAAAAACCCCTAAAAATGTTATTTCTGAAACCCCTCTATTTCAGTTGCACTGCAAGGCAAATCACAAACTATCAAACACAACATGGCTGTTTTGCATTTTATCATAGTTTTATTATCTAGCTGCAAGATTCATTGAGGACTATCTTACTGCAAAAAGCAATCTTGCATTTGCAATTAGGTATCAAAAATTATTTCATGGACAACTAAGAGGTTAGCCACGTAACTACAGATAACAATTACACTTGGCCAGTTTCATTTAAAGTAATCCTTTGCATACTTTGCAAATTTTGAGATAATGATTAACCCTCAATGACATCTGTGCACTCTAAAGGTGATGCACAACTCAGTTTTGTCCATCACTGTCTGCATCCTGAGCATTTGTAACCAAACTGAAGTTGGTAACACTGATCTCCAGTTTGAGTTAATTTGGAAGAATCCAATTTTTAACCAGTAAACAATACAAGAAGCACGTAAGTATGAAATCAGTCTAGAAAAAATAGCTTCTATAGACCACAGTTAATTTTTTATAGAATACACAATTCATTTACAGTTGACTTCCACACAAAGAAGAGTTAGTGATTCGCTACTCAGGAAGACAGTATTTCCTAAGTACCACCGAGAATAAGAAACATCTAATCCAACTGAAAAGGCCAAGTACCATATTGTCCTCTCATGGCCAGGAAAAGTTGTGTCCACAACCCTTCTCCTCTCACAACTTCATTGCTGCTGTGCATAATGCACAACTACCCTGCACAAGTGCTGCTGGGCTGACAACTCCCAGAAGTGCGAGTTCAACACAGATGTTCTGTGAGCAGCTCTCTGCCCACCTTGTCCCAGGATCACCCCAGGAAAAAGCACCATCACAAGCAGGCTGTGCAATGGGAATTCCTGTCACCTTCCCATGACATCCTCTTTCCCAAAGGCTACTTAGATCCAGGGAGGGAGCAAGCTGTGATCCAGAGTAACTGTTCTGAAGCAGCAGCTTCTGGTTGCTATCCTTCCTGGGGTACTTTGTCCCCAGGTCTACCCAGCACTGGGTGTGCACATCTTAATGTGAGATGAGCTGCAAGACCTTGGCAAGAGACGACACCTGGGGAACAGGCTGCTGCTGTCAGACACAGTCAACCTGTCTGAAACTTGCCCTGGCTAGGCTGCAGAGATTCGGGAAAGAGTTCGGCTCCCTCTCATTCCACCTGAATGACTTGTGCTAGCAAGCTGAGCAAGGTCTATGGGCACAGGTTAAACACCTCTGACTTATCAACACTGCAGGATAGTACATTACCTAGGATTGTCTACTGGAACAAAAGGTTATTTACAGGATTTCTAATAACCTGAGAAGAATTTTAAGAGTTAAGAAAGCCACTAGTACTTTGGTTTGTGTAACAAATTTCAGTGTGTCACATGCAAAGACTACATTAACTGAAAAATCATTCAGCTTTTAGAAGAAAGCTACAGCACTTTAAAGAGCAAGCAGAATGCAAAACAGTATTTTCACAGAAAAAAAAAAGTAACTCATCAATCCTGCTACAACTAAATCAACAAGATTACACTTTATTTTTAGAATACAGATGCTAACAACTAACATACCAATTTCTCTGGAATATTCTACCACAGCATCATTTTTCTGTTTCCACACAGGAACAATAAAACTCCTGAATGATGATACTGTGATCACTCTATTTTCATGTATTTAAGAGATTTCAGATTAAAGTCAGCTTAGAACACATACACCCCCCGCCCCGATTAGTATGAGGGCCCTAGGTGACCCTTGGGGAAAAAAAATAATTACTCACCTATAGTGCATAACATGTTTTTAAAAGAGTATTAGATTACCATTACAATGTTAAATCTCAGTGACTGGAAAGCAAAACTAACCCACTGTACAATTAACTAACAACAACTGTAAAGCCCTTACTGCTCATGTTCTTCATTGAAAACTGAATCTTTCAAGGAAGGTAGTCCTATTCTCACTACCCTCTTACATAAACCTGAAATAAAAATTCAGATTTGCATATTAAGTCATCACAGTCTAAAGCAGAACTCCTGAATTTCCATCTCTGACAGCTGAAAGTGCAAGTTTCCTTTATTCTCTCTAACACATTAATACACGGCCTCTCAACAGACAGCAAATGATACTATTTATGCATCAGATTCCAACACCCATTAGAACATACAACAAACAGGCTACATTTTTAATGCTACTCCTTGAGAAACAGAAGTGTAATGTAGTATTTCCCATTTATCATCTTCGACTTTAATAGCTACCTACTCCTGCTAAGTACTCAACGCTTTATACTATTCTTTGTGTACAAACTATCAGCAGCTTCATGTTACTTTACAGCACATAACAAGAAACACTAGGAACCCACTCTCACAGTAACTGGACGAAGGCAGAAGATTAAGTTCTTTTGCTGGGCTTTTTCCTGCGTCTGGGTAGATTTACTCCATTGACCTCATATGGCAAAAGTGTTTGCAGCAGCATGCTTGGTCCATCAGCTGGCCAAGCAAAAAGCAATGACTGAAAAATCTGATTCATAACATGAATATATAAACAGACTTCTATTATTTCCCCTATCAGTCATCCAGCTTTCACTAAAACACATGTACAGGGAATTTCCTTTTCCTCCTATATAATTGGATTAGCTTGCTCAAGGTTAAATGGTCTTAGCAGAAATGCAAACCTTATTTTTCAATTTAGATCAACTGAAAATAAAATACCCACGCCATACAAAATTCACATTTGAGACTGGAGCAAAGGCCTTGAGTTTAAATAGCATAACTTGAAAGGTGCTCTATTTTCAAGTGAGACCAAATGAAAATGGATCTTGCTCTCAGGAGAGACTGCACCTTTGACGGCTCTGAGAACATAATGAATAGAAGTTGCCATTATCTGCATAATTTTAAATAGACTGTCAGATAAATATTTACCGTTATTTATAGAAAAGAGAGTCCAATTTTATGTACCTCAGCACAAACAACAACAAACTACCAAAATGCTTTACTCAAGCCAATAGAAAAAAAAAAAAAGGACTTTTTAATCTTCTAGGACAGGTATCACTTTGGCAAAACAGAAAGTGCCATGTGATTCTTGGTGATTTTTGATATGAAGTCTTAGTTCATTACTATCACATGCCGTTAAATGAAGAACAGCTACATTTTTACTTCTATAGTCAGCATTCATTACTACTTCGTCTTAAGTTTTGATTTTATATGGTTTGATTTGTTATTTGGCTTGCGAACTGGAAAAAAGCAGTAATGCTCAAAATGTAAACATTTCAGATAATATTTACATCAAATCATATTTTACTTATTGTACAAGTATGTGGGCTGAAATAGACATATATAACCTCTATTCTTACATTAGAGGAGAATCAAGTATAACCATATTTTCTCAGGAAGACATACTGAGGATGCAATAATTAATGTTTGTGCAGCATGCCATCTTTGCTGTTACAATATACAAAAGGGAAACACGTTATGCCACAATAAAATTACGATTCTAGTCGCCTCACTGAGAAAATTATGGTTACGAGAAGAATTCTGACACAAATTAAGATTTAAGACATAGCACTGCATTATTATGATTTCAACTCAATATTTATCTCTGAGTGAAAGTGTATATTACTTGCACACAGCAAATTTCAACACCAAAGTAAAACAGGTCACCATTCACCGTTAATGCCAGTTACCTAGCATCCTCCAAAACTGAACTACCTACGCAACAGAATTGCATTCATCGGGTTTCCGGATTCTTCAAGCTAGCAACAACAGTTAGAAATGCCTCCCCACAAATGCTGCTAAAGATGCCAGCAGTATTACAGATGCTCAGGTACAGTGTTTGCCAGTCAAGCAGATATCTTCAAAAATCACTTTCAGACCGCATTAAAGTCACGCTGCCCCACAAGATGGTGCTAGCACATTTTTAAATACACTTCTCCATCACCAACAAATGCTTTTGGAAGCCTGGAGGCTGTGAAGGGATTCTCCCAAAGGCATTGCATGTTAGGTATCCTTTGAAGCCCTTCAAACACTGTGAAGACTACACTGGGGGTTTTGGTGTCATTGTTACGGTCCTCCATGCTGAACACATCCACTGGTCTCGACCACCAGTGGGCAGGTGTCACACAGGGGAAGCACTTTGCCACTGGACAAAGGAGACCAGTTAAACCACTAGCCAACCTGGTAGTGGCCCTGTCTTACTAACTGAAGGTAAAAAGATAGTGATCAGTCATTTCTCAAATGGACAGATGTCATTCAGCCTATTTACTGATGGCAGGATGCAGGAGACACTGACAACACGCCTGCTACTGAATCCCCAGCCATCAAATTTTGCATTAACTATTTATGGATTTTTAACTTTTACATATTTACTACATGTAGTAAACATAAAAGAAAGAATTAGAAGTGAGTATATACAGTGGCTTTTGAAACCACTCTAAAATTTCCAGTGACAAATATAGCAAATAAATTTTGGGGGAAAATAAATAAATCAATCCTTTCCACCATTTGCTTTTCTTCTAGTTATAAATTAACTTGCAATGCTACAGGTGGAACACTGCCAGATAACTACATTTAAGTATCTGGAATTGAAAGATCTTTTACAATTCTGCAAAGACAGTAAATGTGCATGCATGCACGCACTTAGTATTCAACCTATGTCTGATATTCTACACAGACTTTCAGATTGCTGAAACTTTTAAATTTTGATAATTTTTCTGTATTCTCAGCTACAAGTTCTCTAATCTTTTGATTTTTTGAAATTATACAATTGCATACAGCTGCCAATAAAAATTAGTTTCTATTAAAAAATAGCTACATTTTCTACTAAATCATCATTATACAAGAATCAATTATAGAATGTGTATTTTGATTAAAAATGGATCCTCCAATTCCTTTATCAATGATTCCCACAAAATAGCATACTACACCAAAAAGAGCACTCTTCAAGTTTATGGAATAGAAACCAGTATTTTGAAGTTAACAAAAAAACACAAACAAACCAACAAACCCCATCGGTTCCTTAAATGGAAACACTCTGGCAACTAAAACCACTCAGCATATTACACAGGACCAAAGAAAGCCTCAGGCACCGATAAAAAACCAAAAACACTTATTTACAGATGTCGTGTATGTGTGAATTCTTTCCAGCTATTAATGTACAGAAGAGCTGCTGCCAAGCTAAAAACTGAAACAATTACTTCAATGAATAATTAATCAGTAAACATGTGTCAGCTACTTTCTTTTTTGCTTTTAAATACCTCAGTCTTTAAATTATCACCCTAAAAATGAAGTGACAGAATTCTACCTACCATGTCTACCACTACCAATTACATGGAATACACTCATCTTTCCCATTTTACTAATACAGAAACTGGCTCAATAGAACTATGTTCCAAACTACAAGCACTATAAATACGCCATAGTTCTTGTGTAACATTTGTGCTACAGCTTCATCTGAAACATTCACGGCTACACAAGCATATAAAGACAAATGTATTTCCCAAGAAGTTTATCGTGTAAATACATGAGACTTCAGTAGCAGCAATAAACAATCCCTATCTTCATTTAACAAATGGCAAAATGAAGAAGATAGACTAAACTGCTTCTCCATAATCACACTGGTCCTATAGGATATCTGTAACAGATGCACAAACCCAAACAACTGCAAAGTCCAGCATCTTAACCATAAGACTGCCCCATACTCTAGACTGCTTCAGCTTTATTAACGCAGAATCAAAAAGTATAGTGCACAATGGGTTTGCTGCAAGACTAGAAAAACAAAAGGTAAATGCAAGTTACCTTACGGGGACAACCTGACAATTACATGTGACCTGAAAACATGTGTGTAGAGGAAAAAGGAATGCATAATTTTGCCTAAGTATATCCAAAGGTCTTGAAAAGTATGAACAGAATGCTGTCTCTTTGCAATAAACTCTTCCCATTTGACAGCAGAAGTCTTCCCATAAGAACTTTCTCAGAAAAAAACCCCCACTCCTGAAAACCCCAACAGAAAATCAAGTCCTTAAATATCAACAGAAATGACATTTCTCACTGTTTCTCTATGCCTCTATCATTGAGCATCTCTTTTTTTTTTTCTACAGCAAATAAGGAAAGCCTTACGGAAATATGGTCATTATTCTAACATGGAAGAGTAAAAAAAAAAATTTGTACAGTTGTAACTTAGTACAATACATGGATGAAATATAGAGATATACATGACTTCAGGTAAAAAGTTTGCTTTCCCAGAACATGGACAATCTGCAACCAATGCAGATGGAATCTCCAGAGCAGAAACACATGTGAATGAAAGCACTGTGTGATTCTTTCCTATAATTTGCATGCTTGTGAAGAGTCAAGCTCCCGTGTTTGGAAAAAAAAATAACTGTAAACATATTTGAGATATTTACCTTCTCTCAGTTCCACATAAATGAGGCAGGAAAGCCCTGTTTACCAAACAGAATTAAAAAGTTATTTCTTAAATCAGAAGAACTAAATGGTGATTTTTACTGCTTCTGATTTTAACCAAATTTAACTCTTGCATTTCTCCAGTTAATAACAGACAGTTCTTGTTCAGCAGTAGACTGCAGGTGACATTTAACTTGTAACATTATGCAATAATACAGTGTGCAATACATTTGAATTACCGTCACAAATCATGCACTATGTTTATTTTTGAGACCAGGAACACTTGCATAGAACTAGGCATGTATGCATTTTAAAGAGAATGCAGGCCAAATGAAACTTCCTTTCCAAAAGGCCAAACAAGCCAAATTGCTAACCCTGTGTTTTAAACAGTAATCACTCCAACTAGATAAGCAAGCTGTAGCAAAAGCTGTAATACTTATCTTACTAGGAACATTGGCCTAGACTGTGGGTTTGTGATAGGATAAAAAAGAATATTTGCTATCCATTAATTTATAAGCATAAACTCCAAAGGTGACTTAAGATAAATGAAGCAATGCCAACATCCCATGGAGTTTACAGTCTATATATACACTATGCAATTTTGGATTAAGAAAAACTGTAGCATAGCTCTATTTACCTTCCCAGGAAAAGATATTTGCTCTTTTACAATTTGACTAGGTTACTGCAAATTTAATAAGATCGTAAATAATGACATTAGAGAAAGTATGAGGGCTATCTGTTGAGTTCTACAACAGTAAAACAATTAATCAAGCCTATCCAGAGTAGGCAGGCCACAGTTTTATCAGGCTATGTGCTCATATGATGAAAACTCCCTCACTAAACGTGAACCAGCTAGAATACAGGTTTCTGAAAACAACTTGTATATTAATGTTAACTTAAAAACAGTTCTGAATCTTTTAAATTAATAAAACGCATACCTCCATGCCAGAAAACATGGAGATCCATTGCACATCAGAATTTACTCAGCGAACCTTGTTCTGTCCCCAACCCCCACAAAACACTGAGTTTAGGCAGTTCTATAGTTTACTTTCATTTCTCATCACTATCTGCCACGCCTGCCTGACAAGAGATCTCGCTCAGGGTCATAAAAATGTGAAAATCTACTGACGTACTAAGACTTGCACCAGAATATTGTTTTGAACTTAGCCCTCTGTCCATCTAAATAATATAGTACCGAAACTGCTTCTGGCATCAAGTATGCACTGAGTGTTTTCCACAGAATGACAACTACTTATATTTTTTGTTATTTTACACTGCATTTTGGTACCTTTTGTGGACTGATTACTTAAAGAGTTGCAATTTGAAATCATTCTCTTCAAGTAAAGTCCATTTAAGAATGACCTTGACATTGTATTTAAAAGCAAGATGCTAAGTGTATCTTAAAGATTCCATACATTTCAGCAACAAAAAGGGAAAATAATATTCATGGAGATTAAGCATATTACCAGAAAAAAGGAAGACACACACTGACAGCAGGAGAAAGCCAATCAGTTTTCACAGTGTAATCCTAAATCAATTGGGAAGTTGGAGACTGATTAAGCATGGTAAATAAGGAAAAAAAAAAAAAAAAAAAGCAAGGTACCAGAAACTAATATTCTATTAAATATATTCAGGGTTTCAGCATATTTCAAGTGGCCCTAGTAGAAGTCCCCTTAAAGGTTTGCTAGCAAAAATCCTTTTAAGGTCTAATCGGAAAAAAAACCCACAAAAAGAAAGTAGGACAAAAGTCAAAACCAAAGAATGTAAACAATAGAAAGAGGTAGATATTTGCAAGAAAGTCACCACTAAAAATAAACGGTGCAGAAGAAATAACTACAAAAGTGATATATATTACTAGCACAGAATTCTTAATTCAATATAACTCTTACTTCTTTACTCTTAAGCTAAGTAATGTAAAAAAGGAACTTCCATTCTATAAAGATCTCAAAAACTACATACTAATGGAAAATGCGCTGCCTTTAACTCTTCACGGAAAAAGAGGCAAAACCCTAATAGTTATATGGCAAAATACAGTCTACTTGAGTTCAAAGCAAGTTTCTTGCCAAAAACAACTATTTCTTGCCTCCCAACAATATTTGCCTGAACTGTATAGGGGGAAAAAACAAACAAACCCTTCATTCATTTTTAGTTATTATTAGGTACTACAACTTAGGACAGAAAAGTTATTTTTCTCTTGAAAAATCTATACTATTAAAGAAATTCTATTATAGAACCCTATATTGTTATTAAGCAAAAGAAACCATGGTAAAAAGGTGTTTAGTCTACATAATTAGCTAAAATTGCGGAGATTTCTCTGTGCAACAGAGGACATTTTCAAATTCAGGGGGGTTTTATCCTTACAATTAATATGAGATTAAAGCTGCAGATAAAGCCCACAATGATTTCTAGCCCAAGGCCAACTCTTGTTCTGAACTGTAGGAGTGAATTTAAATGAGTATCTTACCTGCTTAGTTTTCTTTCGACTTCTTTGGTAGCTTTAGCTTCCAATTCTCTGGAATAGAAAGTGGTGTTGGTTTCCATGTCAACAGTAATACAGCACAAAGCAAAAAATAAAACTGGAGCGGGGTTAAGATACACACTGAGCTCCATATGTTCATTTGTCAGGAGGAAACAGGGAGACCACAGATTGCCAAGTAATCAAATGATATGTTTACCCAGGGACAGTCAGGCAAGTGGAGCATAACCAACACCAGCTATCCTTCGCTACTACACAACCCCTACTTAATCTCTTCAAGTACTTTAAGGAGAACAATTCTGCTGCATTACTTTAGCCTGAGAATTTGTTTAAAATACAACAGCGAGAAAGCCCCCCCCCCCCTCGCCCTGCCAGCCTGTAAAGCTCGGCGGCTGCAAAGGGCTGCCAGCTCCGCAGAAGCAAACAGTACCGAGCACTGGAGGTCAAAGCTCAGCTCCACAGGGAAAACATTGCTTTTGGGCAAACGCCGCGGCCCCTTCGGGGGCGAACCCCTCCCGCCGTCCCGCCCGGGCGGGCACCGCTCCCGGAGGGAGCCCGCCCGCTGCCGCGCTGCAGCCCGCGCCCCCGTCCCCCCACCGCCGCAGCCGCCGCCAGCCCGGGCCGCCGCTCCCCCCCCGCCGCGGCAGGGCCGGCCCGGAACGCTGAGGGGCTCCCCCGCCGCCCGGCCCCTCCCCCGCCCGCGGCGGTCGGGTCCCCGCTGGCGCCTCGGCTCGGCGGCGCCCGCCCTTCCCGCCGCCCGGCCCCGCCCGCTACCTCATGTATGTAAAGTGCTCGGAGTCCGGCCCGGCGTGGCTGCGGCCCGGGCCCGGCGCTGGCGCGGCGGCTCTAGGCGGCCTGGGCCCGGCACTGCGGAGCGGGAGGGCCCGGCAGCTGCTGCTGCAGCACCGCCGCCATTTCCTGCCTCCTAACCCGGCCGGGTTCGGCCCCGCCGCACAGGAAGGGAAACCCCACCCCGGGCAGCACTTCCGGGTCGCCGCGCTCCCCCAACATGGCGCCGCAGCAACCGCCTTAGCAACGGGGTGGGGGAGGCGAAGCGCCGTCGCTCTGACATTGAGGCCGACCTCAAGGAAGGCCGACCCCGCTCGAAGGCCGGTGGCCGCTCCGTCAGCCCCGCGGGGCGGCACCGGGCAGTGACGGGCACCGACCTTGCCTCAAAAGAGGCTCCACTGAGGGGCCTGAACTAACCCGTAGTGCGGGGTGTGAGGCCTGCCCGCCTGGAGCAGAGGGCCCGGGAGTGTGGGTGGTCTGCACTGCAGGACCTAATCCCAAATTCAGGGCTTCTGTTCAGGGCCTGCAGTGGCACAGCCCCATCACCGTGGCAAGGGCTGCCATGGCAGTGCATGGGGACAGGGTGACCTTTCGTAGGGCACTGCTGACACTGCCCAGGTGAGCGGGTTTGGATTTAGTTCTTACTCATCCTGAACGCATATACATAATTCCAAGTGCTATCTCATCAAGCATCCTTGATCCTTCCAACCCATTCTATGATCCTACAGAAAAGGACAGTTACTTCCCCCAGCAATGCGGGGCAAGGCACAGACAGGAACATAACATAGGTTTCCACATGTTTTTCAGCACGTGTGGTGCGGCTGTTTCAGGTCCTAGGCACTGCTGGTATGCTCAGCTCTGTTCCAAACTGTAGGGCATCAAAAACTACTGAGACTGATGAAAAAAAAGTGTTAATGTCTAAATAACCACCGTAGAGCAAGACATGCCTTTCTCTTACCCTTCCAGTGACTTCATTAGGTGGAGGGAGGGAATGGAAAAGCAGCACTGCAAACCTAGCTAGAAATTGATTTATGTGAACATAAAGCTTAAGCCAAAAAATACACAGAGATATTCCAACTTCAAATACATAAAATGAAGAAGGAAGACTATATGAGCCACGCTCTTTGTCTTAGACTTACTTGACTTCAGTAAAAATATCCCAGAAATTAATTTAGAAAAATCAAACCAGTCAAAGGACTGACAGGGAATAATGGGAGGGAATTAAGAACAGTAATTTCAAGAAATAGTGAAGCTGAGAGAAGAAAAAAATTCACAGTAAACATCTGCATTCTTACAGGCACTTCCCTGTGGACAAGGCGGAGCTGGCATTGCGATGAGGTCTGCATAGCCCAAACAACGCAAACGTGAGAACTGCTGGAAAATTCCTCAAAATGAAAGTGAAACGATTTCATTTTCATCATCCAAGTCCACAGACTAAATAATGGCAAGGAAGCATTTTTTTAAATTTAGAGCAATTTAAAGTGTAATTACTGGTATAAATAAGAAACCTATAGAATAAGAAGCTTGTTTCCAATGCTGCTTTTTAACTCTTGAGTCCATTTAACATATCTACATCATAGAATCATAGAATCACAGAATGGTTTGGGTTGGAAGGGATCTTTAAAGCCCATCTAGTTCCAACCCCCTGCCATGGGCAGGGACACCCTCCACTGGAGCAGGTTGCCCAAAGCCCCATCCAACCTGGTCTTGAACACTTCCAGGGATGGAACATGCACAGCTTTGCTGGGCAACCTGTTCCAGTGCCTCACCACCCTCACAGAGAAGAATTTCTTCCTAATATCTAATCTAAATCTTCCCTCCTTCAGCTGAAGGCCATTGCCCCTTGTCCTGTCACTATACTCCCTGATGAACAGTCCCTCTCCATCTTTCCTGTAGGCCCCTTTTAGGTACATTTGAAAACATTATGGCTAATTTCTACTTCCAATTTCCAATGTCTACAGGACAAAACTAGGAAGATGCATATGCACCCCTCTTAGCAAACTGATCATCAAAGAGACAATAGGTTTCTGCTTAGAAAATGTAACTGAGAAGGAGTTCTTGCCACACCAGGTATGATGGTAGTGGGGATGTATCATATCATAGCTACATCTCTGCAAAACAATCTTAAAAAAAATGTATTGAGCTGTATTAGCTTTCAATATGTGCTGTCTGGTCACAGGGCTGGGTTACTTTGGCACACAGTAAAACTGTTGAAAATACGCCAGCAGCCTGCACAGCTACTGTTCAAGGGAATAATTGTTACTGTATGTGCCTGCAGTACTGGTTGGGAGTTTAATTTTCTTCTCAACTCCCTTCCACTGTTCTCATGGAAATAAGCATCATCCTGTCGGCTCTATTGTAAGAGCTACTGAGAAAAGTGGTTTTGTTGGCATAGGGAAGTTCTTGCTCTCTTGCATCCAGCTTGCACATTATCACAAACATTTACCAGCCCAGTTTCAGTTTGCCTTTACTATTCTTAGTAATGCTAGTGAAAAAATGAATGCTTTTTTATTCACCTGTAAAATAAATGGAGGCCTTGGACAAACGAGCAATTGTCTCTGGAAATCTGCAATATCAACTGTCTTTCTGCCAGCATGAATGGAATAAAGTATTTTTCAGCGGAAGAAGTTCCTACATTATTAAAGATGAGCATTTATGACAATGCAGCATAACCAGTAAGGGTATTTTTGTCCTCTTCTTAGAGTCTTAATAATCCAGCGTGCATTGCTCTGAGCCGAACATGCACAGGCATAAAGTGATTGTATTATCTTCGATGTACTTAAAAGGGCACTGCCAATTTGAAATCGGTTTCTTAGCTTCTATTAATAACTTGTAAGTTAATTTTGGTCTTGTTTATTTTTCTTTGTATGAAAAAATCTGGATTGTCATGTAATAGTGTGTAAGCTAAAGCCATTATTTCCTGACATCTGATTCAGCTTCCTGTTGCTGTTTCATTCACAGCAGCCCTGTTTTATCTGTCTTTAAAGGCACTACACTTGATGTAGGAGGACTGCTGTTAACTCTGTCCTCAGTTACAAAGGCTAATAAATGCATTATGTACTCTTGTTATGTCATTTTGTTAACTGTATTATGCCACTGTCAATAAAATTCATAGTCAAGGTCTGTAGCTTTCTTTATTATTTTAGATTGTTCTCTAATTTTATTTATGCACATGCTCCTAGCGACTAGACCGCCGCAGCGATTGCTTCCATTCTGCCTTGTAAATACTACAGCTGGCTATACATTGTCAGCAAAGCCGCTGCATTAACTAACCCTCTATTACTTATCCCGTCATCTCCTTCTCACATGAACATCACGATCCTACCCCTTCCACCCTCACAGGTAACTCTTGCTTTTGGCTAAGTCCTTAGCAGGTCCTTAGTAACACCTCTGCACTTAAAAAGACATATGTAACCCCCTGGGTTGGGAGCAGCTCTCAGATGAAGGGCAGATAAATCCCTAATACTTGTCTCTTCCTCATGGGTTCACTGTTTCTAGGAAGCCACCATCTTCCCAAGCGGGGAAGGAGTGCTCCGGGTACCAAACGGAGGGAGGAACACAGTTAATACCACCAATGACCCTTCCTGACCCAGCCACTGCCGTCCTGAGAAAGGCAAAGGGTTCACATGCATTACAGCACGTCGACAGGCATCACCCAATGTCCACCCAGGCTAACGGCCCGTGCACATTTTGCTGTGGTAGAAGATTACGCGGTCAGAGATGTTTGCCAGCTGGGCCTGCTGGAGACTTCCATCCATCCTCGCTCCCTCTCCCCAGGGAGATGGAGGTGTTGGGAAGCTGTGGCCGTGGCTCTTGGTCTCTCCCATGCCTGGAGGCAGAAGCCAGGCTCTGGCCAGTGCAGCAGCCACCATCCTGGGCTGCTTGTGCCTCTTCCCACTGGCGGGAGTGGGAGGGCGAGTGGAGGAGCTGTGGTGTTTAGGGATTGCAGGGAAAAGCCCTGCTGCTTGCAACGAGCAGGGGATTGACTCTGCTGCTGGAAAGGGATGTGAAGTGAAGGCTCCACGTGCAGGGGACACCCTTCCAGCACCGGCCGGCATGTCTCCCGGTGCAGATGCTTCCCCGATCTGACTACTTTGGCCTAAGCTAAATAGCAGAGGCTTGGGAGTTGGGAAACGTATTTTGTGTTGTTAGCACGGCAGTTAAGACTGTCAGCAGCCGCTTTTCTGTTGTGCATTTGAATGGCTCCAAAGCACTATGGTCATACATGAAATTAGAAATAATGGAAACAACTATTCAAGGGCAAACAACCTGCCCTGCATTCAGGCAGCTGCCAAAGATGGATCTTTGCTGTTACATTTTCACCACTCGGTAAACACGCCCTTCTGGTCAGTGATCCCCAAATATCTTTTCCCAGCAACAGCAGCCACCACCTGCGCCTTGCCAGCCTGGCATGCACGAGGGTCCTCCTGTCTTCGGATTGCCATTAACTTTTTAATTAGGATTTTAACGTAATCAGAGCGAGAGAATACACTGCAGGAGACAGAGAAATGTACTGACTGAAAATAGTTAAAAACGAGCTGGCACCATTTCGACGTTTCCCATCCCCTCCACCCTTCCCCTTTATCTGCAGTTTGCTGTCAAGGCTTCACGCAAAATGAAGGCTTCAGTGTGGAGTTGGAAAGCCGACATGTTAGAAAATACTTTCTGCTTAATGTCTGGGGAAAATACAGCAAGGGGCTGCAAGGCAATGTGAGAAGCACGGGCCTGGGATTGTGGAGAATTTGCCGTCAATAACCCTTTTCCGCTTGTTACATTCAGCATCATTATACAGAATGAAGACGTTGTCACGAGCAAAACAGATTGTTTTCAAAATTGCACTTGACTTAGATAATCTAAATGAGCTGATCTGACAGACAAGGGAAAACAGTCTTCTCGTTAACAGAGAGGCTCTGTGTATTACTGTGCTAGGAGGCTCCTTTCCTTGTTCATTGTAGAGGCTTTATTTACAGGATGCATTTTTAGAGCTATTTAAAAATAGCTCGGCCGATGGTAAGAGGTGGCGATATGAAGGTACTGAACAGGCAGTGCTTACTCATAAAAACAATGCCTGCCCAGGAGTAGCTCAGTTAAGTCAACCGGACTATTTATGTTAGTGAGGAATGTTTTTATCTCTGTAGGATCCATAATTAGGAGGAAAAACCAGAAATGACAAAGTTGGAAGTTGCTAACAGAAAGTGTTCGCCTTGCCTTCCAAACAGACCTGGAAAACAGCTAGCAAAATCGTATGCTAAGGCTCGTGATTAAACAGTCGGTGCCTATTTCGCAGGCTGCAGCAGCAAACAATCATTAGATCTGTGCTCGGGAGAAGAAAATTCAGTGCTTTGCCTCCAGGCTCCCAGTGCCTTTCCAGCATTATCACTGTTACACAGAGTGATCAGAGCAGGGGAGAGCAGGCAATTGGGGTTATTAAATGAGAATTTAATCCTACCCTTTAAATCAGCAAAAAATTATAAAAGATAAAGAATTTCCCTGTGTTTTAAAGCTAGTCCAACTTGCTTTCCCTGATCTGTGCTTGGGAAGGCTGCCAACTGCAAAATGGAATCGCTGAGCCTGGATTTCACTCTGCATCCAGCCAATTACGCTGTCCTCACATCCCCAGTCTCTTAAGTGGTGCAGTGCAATAGACGTTTCCAATCTTTATTTATTTACCAGGGCTGCATTGCACTTCAAAAGCAAATCACACCGATAGGCTCATTGTGTATTTCCCTTTTTGCCAGTTCCTCCGCTCGGCACTGCTCAGGTGTTAGCGAATATGGCCCTGTCCAAATTGCTCATGGAGCCTGGTGGGACAGCTTCCCCCGACTCTGAAGGTTCCCCTCGAGATGCTGCTGCAGCAGCAGGGTCTGACCACCGTGTCCCCTGGGCATCACCTGCTGCTGCAGCCAGCTCAGCCGATTTTGCCTGCACAGAGTCTGCTGGGTCACAGCATGCTGGCATTTCTTTCACAAGCATGGTTCTTTCTAGCTTGTTTCTAGATTTTTGCCAAATGAACACACAGTTTCAGAAAGTAGTGAGGCAGTATTTGGAGAGCCCACAGAGCTACAAACCACTGCCCTTCTTCACCACCAGCAAGATGATGTGGACGATGTGTGCAGGGAAAAGTGCTTCCCCCTTCTTCTCGCCCTCCAGTCCCAATAATTTGCCATGGACTCGTGCAAACATGTTCACAGATGTTCACAGAGGAAATGGCTTCCCCTACCTTCGACCCCCCAGCTACACCCACGGCAGAGCTCAGGCCCTTCCGCCAGGATTAATCCCAGCCGGTGAATTGACAAGAGAGACGTGAGCCAGTTCTCCAGAGGAACCACCGGAGCCGCGGGACAGGGACAGGAGCAACTGAGTACCAGAGCGGTCACCAGCATGGAAGGACCCTCGAGGGCCGATGCGGGAGGCTGTGCTGCCCCGGGGCAAAGACCACGCACAGGCTGCGCCCGCAGCCGGGCAGCTCTTGCCTTCGCCCCGGGGGGACGCACACCCTGCCTGGCCAGGTGCTGTTGTTTATGTATATTTATTCTGTCCTCCGTCATGTTTAACGGGAGTAAGCCTCTTTGTAATCAATGCGTATTGATCGTCTAACTCAACAACTGCCCTTTCTCAACACAGCACCAGATTAACAGAAGATTTCACCTATTTCTTTTGTACTTCTCTCTGACAATAGCACAAATGATTTCTGCTCTGCCACAGACTGTTTCTTTTTGTGCCAGGAATATTCTCTGGTTTAGGTTTCAGAAAGCAATTCATCTGCTGAATTTCCTAATTACAGAGAGTAAAATGGGGCCAGGACACATGTTACTGAGCAGCACCATAGACCACAGCGTGAGCTCTGGCACTTGTTACCTCCTGGGACTGTCTCCAGGTGGGGAAGTGTCCTCATGCAAAGTCATGTCGGTGCTGCCAGGGAGGTACTTCCAGCAGTCATCGTGCCTGGGCCACGGCTGGCAGCTGCCACGACCTTTCTGTGTGACTCTGAACTCCCGTGCTCCCCTTTCTCCCAGCTGTACGTGGTCCTAGTCAGCAACAGTCCATAAACACACGATGCCCCATAATTTGTTAATGTTTGCAAAGGTCACAGCATGTCCTGAAGAGCAAAAAAAATCCTAAAATGTGATTTAAATAAAGTTTTACTATGTAGCTTATTTCCTCTGCTATATAATTAAAATAACATTCTCTGATTACCTTTCCAAGCGGGAAACATGCAAACAAGTTTAAGCTTTAGGAAAAGTGACTTTAACCCTCAGGTCTATGCAAAGTCTAGGCTCTGGTCCTACTGACCTGAGTTTGCTTCTCTCCATCTGTCCGAATCCAGGGAGGCTTTTCTCACCTCTTGGTGCCGGTGGCTGAGGTGTGAGGCTTTAATGCAGCAGTTGGTTTTGGCCATCAGACGAAAGGCAAGGTTTTACACTGTGCTTCTGAATGCCAGCCAGCTAATTCCTTACCTAGTCAGAGACTGAGACAATTCTTTAAGGGCAGCATGTGAGCCTAAAGAAACTGCTTTAATTTGTCCTCATTATTATTTATTAATCAGTCCAGCAACGATCTGATGTTGTGCATCTTCCACAGCAGGTAGGATCAGCTGTGAAGCTTGGAGTGTGAGAGGATGCACTCTACAACAGGCTGCAATGAATAAATGCAATTACTTATCTGGAATGATAAGTAAATGTACCCAGAAGTAGCACTGTACAGTTATTTATACAAAAGCACTGGCTCACTGCTGGCTCTGTAAAATGGCTCCTGGTTCCAGACATACGTATGTGTGACAGTGGCTCTGCTGAGGTGTAGTTGCTTTGCTATGCTTTTCTTTCACTTAAAAACATTTATAAGTATGTATCGGGGAATCTGGGGGAAAAAATCCCCAAATCCAACATTTTAATTACCTGTTCCAATTGGCTTTTCCAGATTTGTCCCTGCCTGCCGCAGCGTGGGCACAACCACCGCGTCTGAGGCAGGACCCCGGTGATGGGCAGCATCACTCCGGCACGGAGCCACGAGCCTCAGCCCAGCCCAGCCCACATCTCCAGATCAGCAAGGGGGAGAAAGCCGAGCTCTCCAGACCCCGTGCCCCAGACCTCGGTACCTGGCAGCTGATAGACCAGAGACGTGAAATGTGGCTGGTTGGCTGCTTTTTTAAAGTGGGTGATAAGCACCAACTGGCCAGTATAGACCTTTGTTGATATAACACTAACTTATTGAGAATTATGATTTTTCTCAGGCTTCCCTTTAAAGAAGACCTTCAAACCCTGGATTTGTCTTGGCCACCATTAAGAAATGGGCCACACCTGCACGTGTTACTGGTGGCTCACCCATGCCTCTGCCTCCTTCCTGACTTCTCATTTTCAGACCCACTGCCCTGTCAGAGCGGCCCAGCCAGCAGCACGGCTTCCCCTCTGTCAGAGACAGGCTCTTCTTGTTTTGCTTTTAAAAAGATGGGCAGCTCTGGGCGAGACTCCGGCTGGAAGCCAAACCAAGCCTGCTTTGCACGTGTGCTCCAGGAAGTAGCCACGAAGCTTCTCTGCTGGTCACTCGGGGGAAGTTTGGGCTACCGAAGAGCTGAGCTGTCCCTGCAGGGACTGTCCTGATCCTGCCGGGATGCTGACCTGCTCCCCGTGTCCTCCACGCACCTGAGAGGGGAGTCACAGGGCTGGGCCGGAGAGGATGAGCACACAGCATTCCTTCAGTTACTCACACGCGGAGCTGGATAGCGTGCAATTTCCTGAGCTGGGACGGAGGAACCGCATCTAGGCTGACACCATGACTCCAGTGAAATGTGTCACGGGAACTGTAATGCCAGAGTGGTTTATATCTCACCATAATGATGCAGTAAATTACTTAGAAGACTGTCTGAGGTTTAGCGAGATGAAAGGTCTTTCCTGCGAGACCTTTGAGGCCAATAGCTTCATGCCCGCTTCCAACTGCAACGCCACTCAGCAGCCAGGCCGTGGATGATGTGGCCCAGGACTGAAGAGGTCCCTGTCCCACCTGCTCCCCGTAGCCATAGGGCAGAAGACTCAGCATGACGGCATGAGCTTTGGACAGACAGAGCTAGCTGTTCCCTTGCACTTGGTCTGGTATTTTGATTTGTAGGCAAGAATTCAAGCCCCAGCACTCAGTGGGTCTGAACACTTTGTAGATCGGGCATTTGCAAATCTTCCCGCTTCCTCCTGGGCAGAAGAGATGTTTTGCTCCAGGCATCCAATACATTAAAAAACTGCATCATGCTACTGATTTTCTGCACATCAGCTGAGGACACAAGTTGTCTGGAGATTAGTTTTCAAAGAACTGATTTTAAAGTCTTGACTATTTAAATTGCTCCTAAACACACCTGATAATATAGTTATTTAGTATGTCCACATATCACCGCAGGACAGCAGAGATTCACAGTATAAAACAGACTCCAGAGTCATTCTGATAATAGAGGAGAGATGTGAGGTCTGCTGCTCTGGACCGACGCTGACATCTCTACCTTCCCTGTTACCAGATGTGCTGTGCATGAATCTAATTCATTCCAAATCTGTGTTGATGTGACAAAAATTACAGAGTATATCCCAAGTATTTACTTCATTTTTGCCTATTTTCATTTACATCTCTTACAAAAGGCTTTTTTTTTTTCCCCAGCTTGTTTTTTTTTTTAAATAAGCTGCTCTTGTTTTTCCCTGGCAGCTCACCCACAGTGCTGCCATCGCTGGCCCAGCACTCCTGGGTACTCCTCCAGGTCCTCCCAGGGCTGGAAACCTTCCTCCATCTCCAGCTGCCGGATAAACTCCCTGTAGCCGCCCTCACGGGACTGGCTGCCCAGCTCCTACTGCCTTCCAAGGACACCTTTACCAGAGGACACGGTGCTCCTGGAGACATTTTATTTCTGGACAAGGCTAAGATACATGGCTTCAGCTTCTACCCTTAACTGTTTTTGCTGTTCTCCAGTCATCCTCTCCTTTTTCCTCCTGCTTCACTTTGCGTACAGGGAGGCCCTGGGGAGCGCCAGGAGCCCAGCAATGGCACACCATTGCCCTCTTTTGGGGTCCCCTTTTGTGTCCCCTCCTGGCTGGCTCCTCGCACCCTGGGAAGGACCTCCAAGGCCGACCAGAGCCGAGGACCACATTGCCTGGAAACCAAGGTCTCCACTAAACCTGCATCAATATACCTATGGATGCACGCACATACTTTTGCATATATCTTTGCACACTTAAGCAGATGTGTAATATCAACACATTTTCTAAGCCTTGAATTCCCCTAGAAACAAGGATGGATACTGCAATTAACGGATCACACCCTCCAGCAAGTTGACTTCAACCCTGCCTCCCTCCACGGGCGCAGGCAGCCACAGGAGGGAAGAAGCAGTAAGCTGGTGGCAGGATCCTGGCTTTGGGCTCCTCTTTTACTCCAAGTAGCTTTTTTTCCCTGCCTAGGAACTGGGATCTCAGCTACTGGGCTTTGCGGTTCAGCAAATCCAGCTGTATCTGAACCTCGTGGACGGGGTTGCTCTGAAAATGACACGTCTGACTGGGAAAGAACACTTTAGATACACCGAGGTAGTGGGAGAGAGAAAGAAAATGTCTCCCCCTCCCTGCTTCTCCTGCCCCTCCGACACACTGCAGCTGGCGCAGACCCATTTTCACCAGCTCTTAGCAGGGAGATGAGGCTTTGGGCAACGTGATCTAGTGAAGGGTGTCCCTGCCCGCAGCAGGGGGGTTGGAACTAGATGATCTTTGAGGTCCCTTCCAACCCAAACCATTCTATGATTCTATGAGATCTGCTGTCTGCGGGGCTTTTCCCCGCGTGCAGGTAACAGCCAGCTCCGCCGAGCAACGGCACTTTGGCTTCGGGGAAGAAGAAAAGCAAAGAAACAAAGTGTTCTCACCCTAATTAAATCACATGTATTTCTGACCAGCTATTTCACCAATAAAACAAAGGCTGCTTTGAAATGGATGCCTGGCCTGGCCGGCTGCCAGCGCTGAGCAGGAGACAAAGGCTGGGAATACAAATGCGGCGCTGGAAGTGGCGAGCCAAGGATGCCTCTGCGGCAGGGAGCGCGTGTTGCCATGGAAACACGGCGGCCAAACTGGGGGAAGAAAGGACCTGCACTGGGATGGACTGGGAGCTATGGGAGCCACAAGAGCCAAGAAAATGGGGCACTGGTCCCTCCAGCGCCCAGGTGAACCCCCCCAGAGAGGGGCTCGCAGCTGGGAGGCAGGACCAGATGCCGGCTCTTTGTCGTGTTGGTGCCCGGGACCTGGGCTGTCCTGCGGGGTGAGGACAGAGGAGGGGGTTCCCCGAAAGCACACGTGCTTTGAATGGAAAGGTGGAAACTTGGGGGTTCTCGTACGGCTGCCGAGCACCGGGCTGGCCCCATGAGGTACCCCATCACGGTCCTCGCCCGTGCTCCCTGGACCGAGGGAACAGGCAGGAGAACAGGGCGGCTCGTCAATGAATAGGTGGGTCATAAAACGACAGCTCTCACCTGGGCAGGACAAAGCAGGGTCTCAGCTCGGAGGAGAAGCGCTTTCTCCAAACTCTGTGCGGGTCTCCGGGTGTAAAGCAGAGAAGCAAGGCTGCTGCGTGCCCACAGGAGATCTGCAGCGGTGGCTGCCCAAAGAAGACAGCCTTAGGCTGGGGCAGAGCGAGGGCAGGTCAGGCAGGAGAGGGGCCATCCCCGAGGGAAGCCTGACCTCCAAGTGCCAGACTGTGGGTGGAAGAACTACGGGAAACAGAAGGTGAGCCCTGAACCCCCTGCGGATTGTGATGAACTCTGAGTATTATACATTCAGATCATTAGGAGGGCAGGTTTTAGTCTCTGTTGTAGCCGTGGGTTAGGTGGTTATTAGCTTTCCCCCACTGCCCACAGCTGTACAAACACCCTCTTTGACTGGGTGCTCAGCTACCACAGGGAGAAGTAAAAAGGGCAGCATCCTCACAGACTGATCAAGGGACAGCTTCCCAAGGGTGAAGGTTCAAGAACCAGAAAGTGTTTAAAGGTGAGATAAATAATCCCACGGAGGACTTCCTAGAGTCGAGAGACAGGCCCTGCCTGGAAGGTGCCTGGACTGGTGGGGTTGGTCATAGAGTCCTGCAAATAAGCCTCAACGGCAAAATCACAGTCTCTCTCAAACACAGCAGAATTTGTCAGTGCCTTGTCAGTGCAGTCTTCATCTGCTAAGGAGAGCTTTATGCTGCCTAAGCAAATCAGAGCCAATCTATTGCAGATAGATGTGTGCGCACCTACAGTTTCCACAGCTACTGAGGGTATTTGCTAGGCTAAAGGAGAGGACAAGCAGAATGAATGGCATCCTTCAAGCAGACGGTGAAAACGAGGGGGGGGATCCAAGGAGGAATTCTCTTCCCTCCTCATTCCATCAATGCAAAAGCTGTCTGTAGGGGAATTGCTTTAATCGGTTAATGCAGCAGGCACAAACCCCGCTGGACTGGCCTGGGCAGCGATACAGACTGAGCAACCCATTCAGCACATCCAGCCCCTGCAGAGCTCTCAAATTATCTGCAAAAAGATGTAACAGTCGCTATGCAGAATTATTTTAACCAATTTTGGCTGCTGGGCTGTTTATAAATGGTTTGTGGTGATGAACACGATTCGTGTGTCTGATATCGGTGCAAGGTGATTTATCACTTAAAGCCCACTGCTGTGCCCTGTCTGAATAGCCTGCAAGTCCACGCGAATGGCTCCCGCGTCCTGCTGGGATGTGGGCTGAGGCACCAGCCGGGCGGGGAAAACGCGGGGGACACCAGGGCCACCCAGAGGTCTCTGCTCCACAGCAGCACCCAGCACCAAAGCACCCGTGACAGCAGTGTCCCGGGTAGGTAGGGAGAGCTGCCGTGCATCACTCCACCGAGCCCCCAGGGCCAGACACCCCTCTGTTGTGGGGAGCAGGGTGGACCCTTCACCACTGGTAACTCGGAAGTGAATGGGAAAATAAATCCCATGCACTTTTCATAAATCCTGAAGCCCTCTCTGGCTTTGCGGAGAAGGGGAAGGAGCGGGAAACAAAACATCATTTTTTAAGCAATGGGAGGCACTCAGGTGCTGCTGTGATGAGGGCTATATAAATAGCTAGAAAGACAGATTAGACAGAACAGAGCACACTGTCAGCACACGACAAATAATAAACGAAGGATAAGAATCCCTGGGGAGGCACTTTTCTAATAAATGACATTTTGATCTATAGCTTTAACAACTCGTCCCAAGCCATCATGTACTGAATTAGGAAAAGGAAACCCGTAACCTGCCCTGTCAGTCCTGAAGAGGGTCAGAGAGGCATAAATATAGCTGTGTGGAAGGTAATGAAGACATTTACTGCGCTCGCAGAGTGCCCGTTCCGCCAGAATTCCTTGTCGGCTTTACCGCTGATAAAAATAACCAGCTAGTTTTCTGTTTTCAATATTGAACCACTAACGTTCCTGCAGCCTGGCCCTGTGGCCGCCGTGGGCAGAGGAGCCAGCTCAGCCCGGTCCCGCGGTCCCTCTTATTCCTGCCCCTGCAGCCTCTGCAGCGCACGATGAAACAAGAGCAAAAGCAACCAGAGTGTCTTCACGGTTTAAGTGTCATTAACTCCTTCTGGCAGGCTAAAATCTCGAGGCAGGTGTTTTTCCATTTAAATTAAGTCCACGCTATCTCCGCAAACGTGCTGAAAGTCACCATCGTTTCCAGGGGGTTGTGACAAACCAGGATGCGATTGCAATGGCTCTGAAGGCCAAAGAGCCCCATCCCCACCAAATCAATTAGCAAACACCTTCTCCCAGCCCTCTCAATAGCAGCCTGTGATCGGCCATCTCTGGGACTCATTCGTTCTCATGTAGCAATCAAAACTTAATTTATCTTATTTTAATTAAAGCTAAAAAATTCAGTAGCCTTCAATTTCTCTCATTGCTTTGCAGGGGGAAAAAAAAAAAACAAACCAGCCAGGAGAATAAAGTGACAGGATGGAAAGAAAAACCTTTGAAATAAACATGTGCTGGTTCTGTTGGCTTTTATTTAATATGTAGCCCTTTTCTTAAAAGAAATAATTATGTTTCAAAACCTCCTTTCCCTGTTCAGAGAGCTGCCTCTTTCCACATTAATGCTATTTGCATGCGCCATCTCCTCCTACCCTTCAATAATTTAAACCTTCATTTTTTATTCACTCAGTTGTCAGATTCATTTACATATCATATATCTATATTTAACACTGAGTTCGCTCGCCTTTTTTTTTTTTTTTTTTTTTTTAACAGGAAATAGATTTCCCTTCTAATTTAACAACATCTCGGGGAACGGCTGGCTGTGAAGAGAACATTACTTACATTTGTGTCAGTTAGCAGAGATGCTAAACTCTCGTTTGATGGGAGGCAGAGATGCTGACCGGGGCTCAGCAGCCTCCCGTGGCCCAGCCCGTACGTTCTCCTTCTCCACGGGAGCTCGGCTGAAATCGCGTCCTCCTCTCCATGTGCACGGAGAGAAAACGACCTCGTTACCCGCCACGGGCCGGGGGAGCGCGTTGGCAGGGGATTGCTCCAGGCTTCCATTCAAGTATTTGCTGTGGTTTGACAACTCTGCCTTTATTAATAGCTCGATGCAATTAACGTGATTGCTGTTAAAGCTTTTTATTAATTGTCGGGTTTGTTGCACGCGTGGTTGCAGGCAGGGTGGAGGGACGCACGCCAGGAGCCTGCCCTGCGAGGCTGGCTGGAGCAAGAGCGTCTGGAACCCCCTCGCATGGGTGCTGCTCCGGCCCCGGCTGCAGCGGCGGGGGGCTCTGGGACAGCTCCCGCCGGTGGCTCCTGCCTCTGCACGCACGTAGGGAAGGCAGCGAGAGCTCAGCCTGACCTTCACGGGAGTTCAGCCCGATCTGGCACCCGGTTTGTGCATCAGGGGTGATGAGGAGGCGGCACGCGGCCAGCGGGATCGCCGAGAGCCCGGCTTGCCACGGGGCTGGGGCTCGAGACAGATGAGTCTGGCAGCCGGCCCCTGCGTGGGGTGAGCCTCGGGAAGGCAGCTGTGTGTCTGCGGGGAATTCTGCATCTGCACGGCTCGGGGGTGGCTGGGCTGCCTTTCAACGGAGGGGGTGTCCTTCAGCTGTCTCTGCTGTAAATTCGCTCAGAAAACCAAGGGGAATCACCAAGTGAGGGTTCAGCTGATGTTACAGCCTCTCCACGTCGAGAGCGTCTGGCACCTCCCTGTGTGAGCGGCCGTGCCGGCGCTCTGTGATCAGCCGTGTCTGATGCTTCGGAGTGGGCTCTGCCCGCCAGCCACCCGCCACGGCCCCGGGGAACGAGGGGAGATGATGGGGGGACACACACCAGGCTCCTGCAGGAAGGCAGGGAGCAAGCCCGTACGGCAGCACCCTGCAGTGGGTGCTGTGCTGAGACCATGGCGGACGGGGGCATCCACCATGGTGAGAGTCGAGGCTGTGACAGGGATGAGGTGTTAAGCCCTGAACCCCACGATTCCCTGGCCCAAGCCTTTAGTTGCTGAGATGGGTGAAGAGCCAAAAGCCCCCTTCTCCATCCTCCCCAGGCTTTGCTCTTGGACCACCCTGGCCTGACCAGGACAGTATCATGGGCCCCTTAGAAAGCATCCCAGTGGTGCTAGGATAAAAAAAATGATTAGCAGCGTCTGATCTGCCCCGTAAACACAGTATCATGGGAGCAAAGGGTTATGTTCCACATGGATAGGCTTAAGACCTATGGAAAATAAACAATATTAAAGGCAATTTGAAAGGGAGGACATGAATGAGAAAGGGGTAAATCAAAGAGTCGGTCACTGAGAAGAGGCTCAGATCCCCCTCCCTCATTTTCTACATTACTAGAAAAAACAGTGAACTGATACCAGACAAATGAGCCCTCTGGACCCAATTTTTCAAGTTAATGAGCTCCCCTTGCAGCTCTTCCCTGGAATGGGGACTCCCAGCACCTACCCTTTGCCACATCCTCTAATGAGCAAAGCCACCATCATCTATCTCAATATCTGCAGAGGAGATAGCTTCCGGCTGACGCTCAGGATTTACAGGCTATCCTCGGCACAAGCAGGGAGGGTGTCCGGAGGAGAGACGCCCTCACCCCCCCGTCCCACGGCGAGCAGCACTGGCAGGGCAGGCAGGCACAGAGCCTGGAGCCTTGAGTCTGCACGGAGGGACCCCCAGCATCTCGAGATAGGAGCCGGCACGGCGCCTCTCTAACCCAGGGACCACGTTTCACCTGGCAGAGGGGCGTGCTGCCCGGGGCAGCTCTGCAACGGATGCTGCAGGGCCCTGGCAATGGCTGACATCTTAAAAGCGGGGACGGTTCGGTGGCGGCTGCCACCCGGGTGAGTGCTGATGGCTCGCCCGGCAAGCCCAGCGCATTCCTGCCTCTCCCAGGCTTTCAGCATCAACCTTCAGTTGAATTGGTGTGTTTGCCTGGTTCAAAATAACCTTTTGTTTCAGGAGGAAATTGCTTTTCTTGCCCCCAGGAACCTCTTTGCAGTCTTCATCGGGAGATTTCAAATGGACTTTAGTGTATTATTAAAATTCTCCCTTGTAATTGCCCTTTGCAGGGCTGTGGAGAGGGAGGAGCGGGAGGTCCAGGATGGGGCTCCAACACTCGCATCACTCTCCTACTATTATGCTTAAATTAACAGGGATTTTTTTGTAAATTGAAGACTAATTTTCTCTTGGGAACAGATCATTAAATTACAGAATACTAATGAAAATTTACAGCATCTGGAGAGGGGATGGGGGAAGGGGCAGAGGGAGCATTTTGTTGGGCTTTTTTTTTTTTCCCTTTTTTTCCTGGCCCAGCTGAGGGGAGCTGCCACATCCTGGTCCAGGAGCACAGGAGCTGGGAGAGGAGCTGGACACGTCTGCAGGGGCTTGGAGGACGGAACCAACAACCCCCTGGCCCATGGAGAAATGCAGGGGGATGCACAGCAAAGCCAAAGCTGCCGTTCTGCAGACCCTGAGAAAGGCGGTCGTGGGGGACGAGACCCCTCCATCCTCTTGCCACCGTGATGGGAGCTCGGCTGCCTGCTGCCATCCTGCCCTGCGGGACCTTTGCTTCCCCAGCCACTGCTGCAGGCAGCGTGGGGCTGCAGGCAGCGTGGGGCTGCAGGCAGCATGGGGCTGCAGGCAGCATGCTGGCAGCGCGGGGCTGCCTGCACCGGAGGCTCCTTCGCCCCCACGCCGTGCCCATCACCCCTCCTCAGGCCTGCCTTGCGGCGGCGGCAATGACCATCGCCCTGGCAACGGCGCTGGCTGGAGATACAATGCATCACGGATTTATTAAAGAACAGCGGTTGCACTTGACGGCCGTATTTTTCCAGTCGAACTCAATTTCTTTGGAGCAATGAGGCTCAATAGATCTGGGAGTGTGGAAGCGAGGAGCTGCCTTTTCGGGAGGGGACACTTGGGAGCATTATGTCTGGGGGGCTCAGAGTGAGGAAATGCAGATTTCTTTATTGCTTTGATCATACATAATTTAAATATTCAAACTACTCCGGAATTCATTGAATTATACATGAATTGCACCGGCAGCATTTTTGTAACTCCTGAAAGGCATTAATTTTTTTTTTTTCTCTCCCTTCAAAACCTTGTCTAACCTTAAGCAAAATTTTAAAAAATTTTTTAACATCCAAATCAGCCACATCCCAAATCACCTTGAGAATGGCTCCCACACCAGCTGGTAATTCCACCGAATTAATGAGTGATTTGGTGATCACGGTTTGCTGTTGGCTGTAACTTAATGTATTTTATAGCAGTATTTAGCGTCAGTCTAGCACGGTGAGAAAGCTCCTCGGAGCCTTACCTCCCCGTGGGGTGCTCCAGCACCGGCCAGGGCAGCAGCCGCTGTGGATCCCCCTCCAGCGGTGGGGCTGCACCCCAGAGCGTGTCCTGGCTCTGACCCCCGCCTTTGGGTTTGTTTTGGGACTCAAGGCTCATGGAGCACTGGTCATACAAGGGGCTGAGCACCAAGGCTGGGTATCCAAGGTGGTGCTGAGCCCCTGCCCCGGCTGGCAAGGTCACAAAGCAGATCCCAAACCAAAGGCGGTTCTATCCCAGCCAGTGACCACAAAAACAAAACCCCTCCCATTCCGGGAGCCAGAGCCAGATAAACTAATTCCAGGGCTAGGCATGGATTAATTTCTGCCCATACCAACAGGAAAAACATGGTTGTCTAAAAGTAATTGAGGCCAGAAGGATTTAAGATGGACTCACAGGGGTGCTGTGGCTCTGGTTGGTTCTTCACGCTGCATCGACAGACATGAACGGATCCAAAATTATGCCGCTGCCCTCACTGCCGTGCCCAGGCAGCGCCTGCCCTGCGCTCGCTGCCACCCGCCCTGCCAGCCGCTGCCGCCACCAGCACAGCTGCAGCAGAGCCCTTTGCTGGGCAGGAGGGCGAAAGCGCAGCTCCACTGTCACAAGTTTGGGACAACAGAGCGACTGAGCCTCCCTGGACACACCACCCCTCCTTCCCAGTCCCATTTGCCGTGGGACTTTAAACCAGGAGCACAGGACATGCTGCGTGCATCTGGCCCTCAGATGGCAGCTTGTATCTGTTAGCTAGCCAAGCAGCCAGATGTTTCGGGGCGGGAAGGAACACCACCAGATGTTGCTCTGCAGATTGCTGTGAACATGCTGCATGGCTGATGACACAGGCACGGCAGAGCCATGAGTGCCGCTGACAGGCAGCCCGTTGCCTTCAACAGGCAGGGAGTGATGCAGGGCTGGGAAAGCTCCGGGGTCCCACCAGCAGCCAGGTCCCAGCCTGCTGCTTCTCCTCCAGCCTACAGATAGAGCCATTCACGTGGAGAAAGCAATGCTGCTCTGAAAACCATCCAAGACCTGGTGAGAACTAGGACTACAGAGAGCTTTTCCTCTTTGCCAGGAGGTGCTGGCATGCGGATGCTGGACCAGGCATCGTTTTTTCTTTTGCACCTTGTTTTGCTTCCATAGGTCCTGCCTGGTCCATCGCATCGCTGTGCGGCTGCTTCCCAGGAGAGCCTCATGGAAAGTGGCTATAGGTCCTGTTCCACTGGGACTGAACTGGACGTGTGTTCACTGGCTAGGAAAACACAAGGTATACAGCACAACGAGCCAAAACCTGGCCTGCCTTTACAAGGTTTAAGACGCATTGATTAAAGCCTGAATGAGAAACACTTTCCCTCCCGGGCTGGCCTGTGAGCATGCCCTGTTGTTTCCATAAGACCCAGTAACGAACCTCCCAGGCAGGGATGAAGCCAGGCAGCACTTCTGTGGCACACAGGATCCTCGTTTCCAGGGAGAATATTTTCCAGCCCCAGAAAGCTCTCTGGGGAGCAAGTGAGAGCCTGGAAGAGAAGCAGGGATACGCGCAGCCCTGTTTGCAGTCTCTCCCTAGTTAGCTCACTCTTCATTATCCTTCTCTACCCTTTTAATTTCTCTCTAAACTCAACCAGCTATTGCTGTTCAAACTGAAATAATTAATTGGAACAAAATTGCCACTGTAGGAGAAAAGAATGATTAAACCCATCCAGCGGACAATGGGGCAATCATAGCCTAAGCATCTAATTACAGGGTTAGAGAGTGTGGATGCGGGGATAATAACAGAGCCTTTTGTAAACTGCGTGGCTGGATGAGCTGGGAGGAGGGTCTGTGCTTGACTTCACTCCAGGTTTAGTGCATGATTCCTGGAGTAAAGATACAAATGCAAGAATAAAAGATCATTAGGGAGTGAATACCCACAAAGGTCTGCTGGAGAAACAAGAGCAGCGGGAAGCACAAACACCTCTCCGCCAGCTCTGCGTCTGCCGTACGCAAGGGAGTTGCTCAAGGTGTGAGCTGTTGCGGGGTGCCTGGGGAGATTGGTCACCGAGACTCTTATTTGTAGGGGCACAAATAATGGCATGTTTAACTGAGTAAATTATCAAAGCGCATTGCACACGCATGTACACACATGTACACATACATATCACATAAAGTGACAGCAAGGAGAAGTATCGCCAGCGATAAGTATCGCCAGCGAGGCCTTCCCAGGCAGGTTTTCCTTTCCTCGTTTATGGCTTTTGTAAGCATTTGCATCCTGTCTGGTTTGGATCCCACCAGTAAAGACTCGTATTCTGACTGATACCGCATCCTGGTGTTCAGTTAGCGTGGTTTGGGCGAACTGGTACCACCAAGGGGTGCCTCAGCCAGAGGTGGGGCACAGCGGGACCGCGGCAGCTGGAGATGCTCTAGCACGTAAAGATGGTGAGAAACAAAAAAGTGCTCCAGGATATTCTCTGCTGTCTCTCCTGAAAACAGTGCTCTTGTCGATCTGGGAGACCTCCCTGCAGAGCAGCCGGACAAGTACTGGGGCAGGGGATCAGGAAGAAATGTTATAATGGGACCAGGAACAAACAGAGCTGCAAAAGATGACACCAGGAATACCTGCAATATTGCATGGGTGATGGGATGCTCACCTGATCCTGGCCTGCAGGGACACCTGAGCAATGTGTGCATCCCGACATGTTTCACAGCTCTGCGTTGAACCCAGTGCACCGCATCAGCTGCAGAGCGGGAGTCACCTCCTCCCACACCTGCCGAACCGTGGGACGATGGACAGTTCAACAAGCCACCTTGCTGGCCCAAAGTAAATGCCCCCAACCATCTCGAGATGGTCAAAGTGGTAGGAAAGCCAAAGAGAAATCCTTTGTTTGGAGTTGCTGTGCCCTGCCAGGCTCCCCTGGGAGCTCGGTGACCAACGTGGCCCCCCCCTGCCTGCACCCCTTCCTGCCCTCCCCACTCACATTAAAACACATTTAGCAGCCAATCAGGGACCTGTGACTTCCCTTAATAAAGACATTTTTCATCTCCCCAATCTCAATGAAAGCGAGTTTAAAGTGGTGTGAAATTGCAAACGGTCACGGTGGGCTAGTGGCAGAGGCTTCCCCAGGTATCCTGGCAAATGGAGCTCCAGCTGCCCAAAGCATATAAATCTTGAGCAACTTCGAGTCACTTTGAGTAATAGTTCATTTTCTGATTAATTTTGACTGTGACCGGAGCTTCTAAAAGGCATTTTCAGCGATGAGCTTGTCCCAGGGGGAGGGGGGGCCAATCCCAAGAACTAAATGTAGAATAAAGGAGGCTCCTTCCTGGCTTACGGCTGAATCCCTGGGGCAGGACCATCTCACAAAGGTTTCACTTCACGCTGAGTTCCCCGGTGCTTTCCAGGCAGAGCTAGGGAGGAGGACAGGGGGATCATCTTCACCACGACCTGAGCACCGTGCTCTGACACGTGGCAGCGCTCACACGTCCGTCCAAACTCAGCACAGGTCCCCCGACCAGGGAAGGGCTCCCGGTTGCATTATTTCCCTCCTGGTGAGTCCCGGGGCCAGGGAAGAGGTGTAGGACTCAGAAACACAGCGCAAGCTACTTCAGAGACCTGACGAGAAACACAAATGCTGCTTTTCTCTGCAGACGACGCAGTGCCCGTAATTGGGAAAGGCTCTTGCAGCCGCAGACGGTGCCCTTCGGGGCTTCCTCTGCACCCCACGGCCACTTCCCCGTGGGCCGGCACAGCCCCGCTCCCCGTGCACGGGGCAGGGCTGTCACCTCAGGGCTCGTTCCGCTTGCACCAGCCACTCTGGCCAGAAGGACAAGGGAAGCCCCGGGGCCACGCTGCTGATAGAAACCCCTGGAGCGGTGCAGCCCCGGGCATCGAGACCCCAGGGCTGTGGCAACACCAGTGCCTGCCCTTGGCTTTTGGAGAGGGGGAATTCACGCTCCCCATAGCTCAGCAAAAACAAATAAATACACAGCAGGATGTGAAGGGAGAACTCGTCGGTAATGAGCCGGGTTACTGTGTCCCAGCCTGCCCTCATCATGCCTAATTTATGGCTGACTCTGCTCCATTTCCCTGCTGTGCCAGCGGGCTGTCACCTTGCTGCTGGGGCAGCTGCCGGTAGCTGTAGCACGGTGCCACCGTGCTTCTCCCGGGCTTCCCGCACTCCCTGCCCCGGTACCAGGGGATGGGTGCGGTGGGCACCGCGTGGGACTGGCACGGGTGGCTTTTGGCGGCACCAGGTGATCCCACCACCCCATGCCCGCTACGTCTTTTCTGCCATTTCATTACAGCCACACGTAGGTACATTTCTGCACACCAGCACACAAAATAGCAAACCTCGCCTAGCATGAAAAAGTGCGTGCACCATCCCCAGAGCTGCTGGCAGGGTCTCTTCCCATCTCCCACGTGGGATCGGTGATCCCAGGTAATGCACGGTTTTGCCAGTACAACAGCCTCTGCACCGGGGGCTTTGCTGGCCGTGCCAAGGCGGAGACGACGAGCCTGCTCGGCATTGTGCGGCCGTGCTGGGCTGGGAAGCGTGGGGAGCCTGAGCCTGACGGCACAGTCTGAACAACGGCCGCGGGGAGCCGCAGACAGACAGCGCTTCTGGAGATCTGTAACAGCGATCTGGCAGGGAATGCACACGTCAGGCTGAGTGCCAACTGCAACCATTGGTGTAATTAAATCAAGGTCCTGCACAGCCAAACAGCCGCAGCTGACCTGTTGTGTGTCTGTGCCGCTCTCTGCCTTTGTACAAAACCCTGCAGCAAAACATCCCCTCGCTGCCGCTCGGGCTCTGAGCCAGCCCCCAGCCCTCCCGCACCAGGCAGCCGGCCGGGGCCGCAGCGACGGGGGGCTCTGCCTCCCCCAGGGTCCACCAAAGCACGGTGAAAGCTTTAGGTTTCACCCAAAGGAGGAAGAAGAATATTCTGGAAATGCCAGAAACTTTAACAGGAGCATGGTACCTGCTTCCTTCTTCCCCTTGCCCAAGGGTGTAGGAGAAGACTTAGCACCACTACAGAACATTTCCTTCCCTGGGGGCGGAAACGACAGTACAAGAGTGGGGTCCTCAGGGACGCAGAGCTGCTCAACCTCATGGGCCCAGCATGCAGGGATGCAAAGGGATCATATGGAGCAGCTTCTGCCCGCCTTAATTACACTGGGTTTGATCCTGCACACTGCCAGCTCGCTGTCCTCAGTCCCCCAAGGCACACGAGTCACCCCCGCTTCCAGTGAGACAGTAAAACCACGCAGAAATGGGGTCTCGCAGCCTGCTGACTGACAACTGCCCTGAGCGCCAGGCTGGGTGCTTGCAGGCCCCTGGGTCAATGGAGCTGCAATGGAGCCCTTGCCTCTGCAAAAAGGGCTCCCAGATGCTCTCAGAGGGGTTAGTGGGGCTCCAGAGAAGCCAGGACTACTCTGGCCCGGTTCCTGCCATTCCCACTGAAGGAATAACTTGATGGGAAAATGGCAACTCAAGATCTCAAAGCTTCACTGGGAGGACAGGACAATACCCCATCAACGACATGATTGTTTGTGTGACTGCCAGGGCTAAATTACATGGAAAGGCAAAGAAACAAACCCTTGCAATCAAACTCATGACAAGAAGGAAAAAAAATGGCCGGAGTAAAATCAACGTACATGCAATCAAGCAGCAACCATTCAGGAAGAAAAAGCAGCTGCCTTACTGTTCAAAGTCGTCTTGCACCAGAGGGTGGAAGGCCTCTTCTTGGCACTTAAAGGACGATGACTCTTCTTTGACCTTTTTGGAAACAAAAGACAGAAGAGGTTTCAGCTCCGCTGTGATGCCAGGAGCAGAGGTCTGAGAGCGAGAGGCAGAAAACAAGGCACAGGTTCCTCTCGCCCCGTGGGAAGCCCGGCAGAGCCCAGCTCCGGCCAGGCAGCACTGCGCTTTGCAGATGTATGGTGATGCTGAGCTGGGGGACCACAGACTTCCCAGGTCCCAGTGCCGGCTGTGACACAGCAAGGGACACGGGTTGCAGGCTGAAGCCCCGATTCTGCTGTGCAAACACACCCAGCAAGCTGGGGAGGCTGCTGCTTTTGTCAAAAAAATCTGGTTTTCTGTGAATATTTTCACACTGCAGCAAAGCTGCAAACACTTCATCCTGTCTTCGCACCGTGCGAACTGACAACAGCTTATCAGGATATCGCCTGTGACAGGTTAAAACCACTTTGTGAACCTGAGCCTCGCAGGTGTCGTACGCCAGCGGTGCAGGGACCGCTCTCGGCACGGTGTAGATGCCGCAGCCTGGCAGCCAGCTCTGGGCAGCATCTCGGCTGCCACCCGCAGCCAGTAGAGCCCCGGCAGCGCCCATCCCTTCCCGGGACCAACCACCCTGCGACCATGGCCGGAGGCAGCCCCGCTTTCCTCTCCCTCGCTGTCTCGTGGCTCCCTGGCACGCGAAGTGCAGCGTATGGAATTGTATTTTTCCCCCGAACGCTCTGGAAGAGAAGGAACGAGACAGAGCCCAAGCTACAGATTTTGCCGCCTGCTCTCTCAGCCAGCCACCTCCATCCAAGAACAAACACACCAACAGAACAGGCTTGCAACTGTAGTATATACAGCCTAATTAATCACATTACTCATGAAAATATATTGGTATAATTAATAACACAAGGCATCTATATTGGCCTCTGTGGCGCAGCAAATTATGAGGCAGTAATACTTGGACATGTTGACCTGGATTTCATACATAATCCATCAAGCCATTCCCGCCAGATCGGGTCTCCAGAGACACGAACAATACAAAGATGATAATTAAACAAAAGCAAGATGGACAGCAATAGTGTCACATTAATCACTCCCAATACTGCGGGGAAGGGATGGGACACCCTGAGTTTGTCCTGAGTATTCTTACACTTTTCTCTGTGAAGGTTTTGGTAGTTTATCAGGCCTAGAAGGGGATCTATTGCTGTTCGTTATACGTGAGAACACATTATGGTTTGGTGGGTGAAAGCATATTGCAGTGTCGTTAGCCAGGAGCAGCAGCGAGGACAGGCAGCAGCTTCCCGCAAGGATTTAGGGAATGGGCAACACGTCGGGACAGGGCGGTTGCCGGCGAAGGCAATCCTTAAAGGAAAGGGAAGGGAGAGCAGCTCAGGGAGAGCAGGGAGAGCAAAGTGCTGGGTTAAGGGAGGAAGGAGGTGGACAGAAGCGTATCCTCGGGGTCTGTGCCGGAGCCAGAGGTATTCCCAAAGTCACCAGGGGTGAGCCAGGAGAGGAGTGACCGCGTGCCACCTGAGTTTGCAGAGAATGCAAGATAACGCACAGGACTGGTTAAACCCAGCCCTCCTTGGAGGATGCCGTCGCACTGCCACCTGAGCTCAGCCCGGCCGGCATTTGCTGCGATGGCAGAGGGAAAATCCAGCTGCCACAGCTGGGAAACTTCACAAAAGGATCAACAGAGGTCAAAGGGAAAGAAAAGAAAGAAAAGAGGGCACCGGCGACGCGGAGGGAAAGCCAGCGAGCACCCCCGGGAGCAGCAGGGCGGAGGGACCATCTCCTGCGCAGGAGGGTGCTGCAGGGGCAGGGATGGGCGGCAGGAGCGATGCGAGGCCGGGGCAGGCACTGGGGCGAGGGCTGGAGGCAGACGTGCGCCTGAGGGAAGGTGACAGGGACAGGCCAGGGCAGAGACACAGTAAAGCGGCCAGAGGAGCTCTCCCGTTGACCCTCTCCCGGCAGAGGGGCCGCAGGGTTTCCTGCTAGCCCCACCGAAGGGCAGGCGGCTCTCCCAGCGCACAGCTCACCCCGCGCATCTCATTCCCCACGTCAAACGTATTTACACAACTAGACTCCACCACCGTTGCTGCAAGTGCCACCTGAAGTCCTCGCTACTGACACGTGTGCTCCCTATTAATGTAATCCCCCCATCCTGCTGCAAACGAGCTGTCCCCGACGAGTCGATCCCAGCTGCGGCAATGCCACCTGCCCGCTGGAGCTCACTCCTGCCCTGTGCCCGTGTCTCAACCAAGAAGGGCGAACGCTGAAATAAAGCCACTGCTGGTACCAGAAGAGGAGCAGGGCCGAGCAGAGTCCTGCTTCACTGCCTGGAAACAGCAGTTAGTAATTACAAAAGAGCAATGCGCAGAGGGATGCGAGTCCCTGCCGAGCCACGGGGGCTGTTTGTCAGGCCAGGCTGTTTGACTGCCTCGTGCTGCCTTTCCCGGGCGGCTTTGGTTCGGCAGCAGCACGGCAGCCGGGATATACACGTCTTTTGTACGGGAAAAGTGCTGCTGGGAATCCTCACGCCCTGACATAACAATAATATTTTGAAAATAGTATGTGTTAATAATAACAACAGCCTTGAACAGTTACATTCAACTTTTTACAAGTATCTCATAAATTGTAGCTGATTTATGCTCTCTAGACCCAGAGAAATAAGCAGCATAGCCCGCAGAGGGCTGGAGCATGGGAAAGCTCCGCAGCTTCCCGCGGTCACAAAAGGAGTTTGTCTCAAGAGTCATTCAAGTGGAGCCTGAATTCAAACCCCATCATCGTCCTGTTCCTTCATATACATCTTCCCTGGCCTCACATCAGCCTCGCAAGACTTTCGTTCTACCAGGAAATTACTTGCGGGGGGGGTGTAGAGTTTGCACCCCAAAGCTGCCTCACAACAGTAAACGCTGCAGAACGGACCCGATCCTGCCCCGAGCTCACACCTGAGCCCGCTGCTCCGGCAGCCACGGGGTGCACGGGCCACTGGCCCCACTCAGGGACCGCAGGGCTGTGTGTGCTCAGGGACACGTGTCACGCTCCCCGCACGGCACAGCGCTGCAGTCGTGCTTTATCCAAAAGGAACCGGACTTCCGCCGTGCTGCACCTGGTGCCGTAGCTTACCACAACGGGTGTGCACAGCTGAATGCATCTTCTTTGGAGAGGTCCTCAGATACATTTCATTGACTTTCTGTTTCATGACTGTTATCAGTTTTTGAAAGATAAATGTATGTTCAGAGGGAACCCTTTGATGAGAGGTATTGGACAAGGTATGAGGGATGTAGCTGGCTGTTAAGTGAATCTGGATTTAGTATCCCATTAGCGAGATTTTACTTGGCAGTGGTAAGTAACAGGTTTGCAGAAAACAGACAAAAATATTTTCAATAAAAAAAAGAGAATCCTCTGGATAAAACAAAACAGAAGATAAACAGTTTGCTTAATTCAAGTATGACAGCAAGGAGGTCTGCATTTGCAGCATGGGGAGTTAGTGCATGGTCACCCAAGGCTATACCTGGGCTTGGGAGGGCTCCCATCATAGCTTCACCTACTAAATTAGTTTAATCATGTCTGTCATTAGTCATCTTTGTTCAAGCCCTCATTTGGAGGCCATTTAAAGGGGATTAGAGAAAATCTCCTCTCTTTATTCCCATACAATAGCGATTAACTCTCAGTACTCACAAGGCATTTTCATATCGATGGAAAGAAGCAAAATGAACTCATAACCACAAAAGCCGGCGTCCTCCGCCATGAACCAGGACTCAAAGCTAGCATTAGAGGAGCAATTATTGGGATGACACCTGGAGTGCTAATTTATACACAGGGGAGCTGCCAGCACAGGGCTGAAGATTAGAGGGCTCGGAGAAGTGCCAACGCAGTTCAGCGCGACAGTAAATGACGTCGGGCAAGATCCCGCGCTCCGGCAGGGGAGCCAAGCCAGGCAGTGGGTTTCCCGGCTGGCTGGTGCCCCCCCGGCCCCCGCACACCCGGCCCCGACTCGCGCCAGGAGAGCGTTTGGGCATGGCCTGGCTGTCCCCCGAAAGGGTCACCACAGCATCACCCACTTCCATTAACCGCCAGCACGGCCCTTTGAGCACCGGTGCTTGTGCGGGGGTGTGCGTGTGTGGATGAAAACTGTTCTTGCTGGAAAGTAAAAAAGACAGTAAACATGTTTTTTAAAAAAAAATCCAATAAACAGAAAAATATGCAGAAATATAACCTAGGATGAATCTGACTGCAGGTACTCCAAAATCCATCAAACACTTTGAGTTACACAGAGGAAAGCCTTTCGCTGGAGATGCAATTTGTGTTTTTCCAACAAGTGGGAAGTTGTGCAAAGGAATCCTTTCCCCGAGGAGGGACTCGGCTCCCCAGAGGCCCCTGCAGGCACATAGGGCACTAAGCAAATATTTTCTAACACAAAACAATTCAAAACAACCTGTAACAAAATGTTCAGAAGCAAATCAGGTACTCAGAAAGCCAGCAGGCCATCAGGACACGGACGCTGTGAGGCATTTTAATCAGGCTGTTGCCTTTTCTCACCCTTCAGTTCTGCCCCAGCAGTGTGTGCGTGCGGTTGAGCTGTACCAGCAGGCAGCTGCCTGCTGTGGTCCTGCACCCTGCTCCCCAGCTCTCCTTGCTGCCCGCATCAGCCACTCCTGCCTTGCAAAGCCAGCCCGGCTCTGCCTGCACCTGGGCAACCGGAGCCCGGCCGGCATCCCTGCTCCCCGGGGCCGGGCTTTCCTACGTCCTCCTTTGAACCAAAGAAACTCTGCTGACACAAACAGCATTTTAATATTATTTACAGAACCGCTGCCATAAAGTATTTTTCCCCTTTGCCCCTCACCATGGTGCTCTCAGGAGCCCCCCAGCCCCAGCTGAGCTTGTGCCGGCATCTCTGGCGTGGCAGAGTCCCGGCTGCGGCACGGCGATCCCTTCCTCCGGCAGAGAGGAATGCGCAGCGCTGGAAACAGCCCGGTGCACAGAAGGGACCCTTGCTCGGAAAGCTCATTAATCTTTAACAGAGCGTTTGGGTTAATTTGAAAGGTTACTCACCCGTCAGTGTGAAGGGATCCCAATGGGAACTCTTCTCCAGCGAGCACCGCAGCCTTCGTGGGGAAGAGAGATGGGCAAATGAAACCCTCTTACAAGAGTACAGTGGCACTTGCATCCTTTGCCCTAAAACCGGGAGCGGCTGGTGGCGTGCCCGGCCCACCGGGCAGGGGAGCATCCTGCTGCCCCGCAGCCAGACCCCGTCGGACTGAGAGAAAACACCCCTGCTTTTGTTACCTCCTCCCGGGGCGGGATACTGACCTTGCCTTGGCTCCGCTCCAGCAGCAAGCGAGCACGGGGCCGTCGGCATAGCGCAGAGCCAGGGGCGCATGGTGGGGGGCACGGAGGTGACGGCGGCCGGGGCAGCTCGCTCAGTGATGCTGCTGCGGGCTCTTCCCCACCAACACGCAGCCGGCAGCGGGGCTCCCTGGCAGCACCGCGGCTCCCCAGACTGCCGGCGGCAGCTCTGCTGGCTTTCTGCCTGTGCTAGCCCTCGCCATCGCGCAGCCCGGCCGCCCCAGCACGCCACAGCGGCCGCACGCTAAACATATCTTAAATAAAAGCGACTGCCCGTGCCTGCGTTTGAGCCGCTTTTCTGACTTCAGCGACCGCTCCGGTTTTGGATTTAGCGTCTACTGAGACAAGTCCTCGGTGCATTCTGCGTTAAATAACTAAGGTTAATTTGATTTGATGCACCACTTCATTATCATAAACAGCTCACAGTATGTCAGTCCTCTGTAATTACAGTTTCCTACAGCCGGCATCTTGTTCATTTTCCGTCATTGATGGTGCTTCCCTATGATCACCTCACAGCTAAGCACTTCTGCGTGAACTTCCCCGAACAGTAATTAGGTGTCATTTATTCTGTAGCTGACGGTTACACTAATTTACAAAAATAGGGGCAAGGATATTAAATTTACTTTTCATTACAGCCACATTTCCCTCTGATGATTGGGATGAGGCTGCGTGTGCAGGAGGACAGGCAGGGAGGAGAAGGGACATGCAGAAGGAAAGATGCTCCTGGCGAGGGGATGCCACGGCCGGGGGCTCCCGGGCTCTGCCGCTGGCACACGGGCATCCAACACCCCGGGGAGCCCTGGCACCGGCGGGTCAGGCTCAACAGTCCCTGCAGAGAAGCAGAGGGCAAAGCACGGTGCCAGTCACCGTACCAGGGCTGGTGGGCTCCCAGGCAGGATTTCTGCCAACTCAGCAAAGCGGCGCTGCTCGTGCCCACGCTCCCGGCTGCCAGGGAGGGAGGTGCTCCGCCAACAATGACGGCACGAGAGCGGGCACAGAGCGCAGCCAGCATGCCAGCACGTAGCAAACTACATATGCAAAGCCGCATCCAACGCCCTTCTCCCGCTTGGCTTGTTTTGGCCGCAGTCCCTTCTCCAGACGGGCGCTGCCGGACTGACGGCAGCAGTACCCCGCTGCCAGTGGTCCTCCTCCCCCTCGGCTGCATCTTCCCATCAAAGCAAAGAACCAGCTGGGAGTCAGTGATGAGGACGGGCACTCCAGCCTGTCGCTGCAAACCCCGTGCTGCCGGAGGGGAACAGATCCGCCCGTGCAGCCGGGGGGGGCTGCTGATCTGTCTTCCAAAACAGGGGGGTGTTCCCTCATTGTCTCAAACTCAATTGCATCCTCATACTGGAGATGCAATGCTGGAGATGTTTGCCATTGATTTTATTTGACAAATGACTCTGGTGTTTGGTATCTTCCTTATTTGTAGCTACAGAAACACGATGACGTTGGCCCATCCCACAGACACAGCAAAGCATTTAGTGGGACAAATCCCACAGCACCACGCGGTCAAAACAACATCAGCCTGCTGGGATGCAGCGGCGTTTTGTTAAGCTCGAATTAACAATGAAAAAAATTTTAAAAGAAACACACTATGTCAATGTGTAGAGTTGCAGATGCCATGAACTGCCTGAGCCCATGATAGCAAAGCTTAGAAACCCTAATGAGAAAGCAGCAGCCCTGCCCCCGGCCGAGTAAAGCTGCTCCCAGTGCCAGCACTGGGAAGTGATACACAGCATGCAATGGGAATATCCAGCAGAGAAGAGGAATACCTAGTCCACGAGAGGAATACCCAGTAAATGGAAAGAATAACCAGTATGCTACAGGAATACCCAGTCCACAAGAGGAGTATCCTGGGAGAGCTCCATCCCCAGGCCGCAGGCTGGGCTCCGTCTGCTCCTGCCGCCCGGGATAGCAGGACCTGTCCCTGCCCGGGCTGCAGCGGGTGGGCTCCTGCCAAGCCACCCCCCAGCCTGGCCGCTCACCACCGCTCCCCTGTGCCGGGCACCGCCACAGGCTCTGTCCCTCCTCACCAAGCTGTGCTCCGTGGCAGGATGCTCCGCACGCAGGTCCCTGCTCAACAGAGAACAAACAAAGAGCTCACCCGGCAAAAGTCGCTCTCGGTTGTAATTTCTACTTTTTTTTAATTGAAATAGCCACGGAGCTGAACTGATGGTGTTTGCACTGACTGCTGAATTAGCAGGGTACTAGACTGTAACAATATAAAATATATATTGTTAAAAGCCACTTAAGACTTTCTCTGGAAGGGTTTGCTGAACCTTTGATCAAGAGCCCAGGGGACAGCCCTTTATTACCACTGTGCCCAGGTCAATTACTCTAGAACTGAGCAAATTATTTATGAGGTGGTCAGCCTATTAAAACATTAACACATCCATCACTTAGCTGCTGATCTGGCTCCTGTCTTTATTGCACTGTGCTGGGCTTGGGATTTTACTGGCATTTTATTTGGTTCAAAGCTACATTTACAACAAAAAACCCAAACCACCCAACAACCCACAGCTCTTACTTTCACAGAGCCCAAGTTATAGAGGGACCCTCTGGCTCCTCCAAACTCATGTGAACTATTTTTCATTTGGGTTTTTGTCTTTGTTCCCGTTGTCTTGTTGCATGGTCTAAACAAAGGCACAAACTGCAGGTCTTTAATTTGCGGAGATACTTCAGAGCATCAAAAATCAAATTTAGCTATTACCATCAGAATCTCTATCTGCCCTTTAAGTGTAAGTGCTTGCAGTGGGAATGCATGATGAACTAGCCGAGCCGCTCCTTTGAAAGTGATAAAGCATCAAATCTTGAGAATAAATGGGCTGTTACAGCTGTGGGCACCCTGTGGTTACAATACAGCAAGGAGAGGCAGATAGTGCTTCACAGAGAGAGGGGGCATTTATTTCTGTCTGTCAAGACACAGGAAAGATGGAGGACGTACAAGGGATGAGAATTAGTGTCTTAATCTACTACGTTTACACTCTTCCCTTTTTTAAATGCCTTTTGGCTAGTCATTTTCCTGCATCTGATATTTTATTATCACGTCTTTTATGACATTTCCAGATACTTATTAAATCAAGATGGAGAGCTCTGCTTTGCGTGCCGGCTGTTTGATAGGGAACCCGGAGACCAGGTGGAGCAGACAGGGATGTCTGGAGATGAGGGTCCGGATCCAACCACCCCCCCGGGTGGAGTGGGCGTCCCAGCCCGGTGCCTGGGGCAGAGGACGTGGGGCTGGTCTGTGGCTCCGGAGAGGTGTCGAGGGGCCTGGCAGGGCTATGGGGCAGGGGCTATGGGGCAGGTTGTTGCTTCCAACAAGACAGAAAGTGGTTGGAGGGGCTGGGGCAGGGCAGCGGGACATGCTGCCTGTTGTGCAGCTGGGCAGCGGCAGAGCTGCTTTAGCAGGGGGGTTGGACTGGACGATCTCTGTAGAGGTCCCTTCAGCCCCTACCAACCTGTGAATCTGTGAGCTCAGCACCGAGGGGACGGGGACCCTCCTCTAAGGGGACCATGGATGGGCTTCGCCCACGTGCATTTAAATCCCTTCCTACACCACATGGCACTGCATCCTGGGAAGAAAGGGATTCCCGCGGTTTAATTTGGCACAAGAGAAGGCTGGATATAAATCCGTATGAGCAGAAGCAAACAGAAAGCCCACAGAAACAATCTTACGCAGCGTGCCCAGGCTGAGCTTTAAAAACCGGGGCCTTTCATGGCTGGTGGCCAGAGTGGACACACCAGCCAAGCCCTGCCTGTGCCGGGCACTGGTGCTCCCCGGGGAGCTGGGCACGAGGTGCCTGCAGAGCTCTCCCTGCCCTGGCTCCCCCCGCACCCCACAGACCCCGGACCCCCCGGTGGTGCTGCCATAAGCCCAGCCCCAGGCTGCCGGGAGCCGCATCCCCCCAGCAGCGCGGAGGCTCAGCACAAAGTCTGTGAGGGGGCGGCTGTCCCCCCCGCCCCGGGGATCACTCTCAGGGTGGGCTCTGCTGCTTGTCACACGCATTTCCCTACCGCCTGAGGTTTTTCCACCCTGGCCTCTTCTGAGCCTCGGCTGTCCCCACGAGGACACAGGGATGGCAGTGCTGGAGCTTGGTACAGCTCCAGGCAGCTGCCGGCATTATGAATCGTGCCTCACCCCGGCATGCAGAGCACACAGACACACGCGGATGCCCCACGGCATCGCCATGACCCCACCAGGGCTGCAGTGGGGCTGAGCTGCTCAGCAAGAGCCTCGACAAGTGACAAAGCACGGTCCTCACCCTCCGCCCCACTGCCACACTCGATGGGAGGTAGCTCTGGCCTGGGGGCCCCCTTCAAAGAGCAGCCAAGCTGGCTGCTGGACTCAGAAATGGAGCAAGAGCCTGTCGGAGGGCTCCCACAGTCACAAACGGCTGGGGCTCGAGTGTGAAAAGGGCAGGCACAGCGGGACGCGCTGCCGCAAAGCTCGGCCTTCCTGCTTGGCTCAGCGCTGCACCGTGACCAGCTTTGGAGGATGCACGTCACAGATGTGGGCAGCACACAGGGGCTGGAGGGGAGCCGAGGGTGGTTGGAGGATGGGGAACAGGGTGTGAGGAATAACTGTGGGAAGTGGGCTCATTCAGCTGAGAGGAGCAAAAGAAGGAATAAAACCACAGTCCAAGAAGCACCGGCCGGACCCTTAGCTGTGAAACTGCCTTCGGTGCACCCTGCTCCTGCCTGCTGCTCGTCTCCCCGGCAGCACGGCCTGCTCCTCTCACCGCAGCTCCTCCTGTGGCTGGGGGTCCTCCGTGCTCCGGCTTGGGGTCCCGTCCATCCCTGTCCCGCGGGGGAGGCAAAGGCCATACGAACCATCCTCAGAGCCAGTTGCTGTCCCAAGGGCTGCTCAGTCCTCTGCAATGGAGAAGGAGCTGGCGCAGAGGACAGGAGAAAGCTGCTGTTTGTGTCCCCTGTCAATAGGACGGGAAGCAGTAGGTGTGGATTTCCGTGAGAACATCTAACTTCAGCTGAATGCACTGTGCCGAGCCCAGGACCTCTGTGATGGCACGTCTTCCTAAGGCATGAGGCTGTCTGCCCCGTGGACTCCTTTCCCCCATCGGCACCCCAAAAGCACGCCTGCCGCAGCAGGACGCACATCGCAGTCACACCTCCCGCTCCCCCGACCCCGATCCCCCGCCAGCCTCCCGGGGGGCCATAGGCAGCAAACTCTCTGTTTGCTGGTGGCCTTCTTAATTACCCACCATTTGTTAATAGCCTTTGACGAATACATTCTTAATTCTCAGTGCTAGCGGTGGAGGGCTGCTCTCCAGTGGTTCCTGCCGCTCTCAGCTCCGGGCTGTGCCCAGCTCCCCGGCTGGAGTCACCCGGGCTGCGCAGCATCACCCAGGTTTTGCAAGGACTGGGAAACTCTGGAGCCTGGACAGGTCCTGGGTCTCTTGGCACAGTTCTGGCTTCCTGCAGGGTTTCAGCTCTCGTGTTTGAACATTTAATGCTGGCGGCACCCGCAGTTATGAAGCAATCTCAGCAGCAGAGCCAGCTGCGGGACCCACACTGCACAGCGTCCATGTGGACGGAGCGCCTGGGCGAGCCGGGGTGTAGCAGTCGGGAAGGTCCTGGGGGAAAGTCCCTGGCACTGGCACCTGGTGGCTCCTGGAGGGTGGCTGTGTCCCCACTGTGCATCAGTTATCTCTGCTGATCTGGGCTCTCTGAGCCCCTTAGGAGAGTGATCTGCATGTGAACCGCTCTGGAATGCGGCAATAAACCCTGAAAGAAAAGCGCCCGGGGGGCAGCCCTGGGAGCCCATCCTCCCTGGGGGCCCAGCACTGGTCCTGGTAAGAAGGGCCTTGGCTGACAGCCCCAGAGCTGGGAGGGCGAGGAAGAGGAGAAGGGAGGAAGCCTCGCTGCACAGGAGGGCTGGGGAGCACCCACCTCCCCGCCGCTCTGGGTGCTGGGCCAGCCTGTGTCTGGCTGCGGTTTGGGGTGATGCCGCAGTGGGATCCGGCCGCCCCACTTGCTGGCCAGCACAACTGGTGCACAGCTGGAGGTTTGCACCCAGGAGCAGCCCTGCCCTCCGAGGCACGCGGCCAAGAGGCAAGGCTGACGTCCTGGCACCCGCCAGGAGCTGCGCCCGCCACGACAGGCACGGTGAGACTGCACAGGACACGGGCTGCATGTGCACACCAGCGCCTGGGCGTGCAACGTGGGGGGCTGTACGCTTCGCACGGCACGGGGAGGGACGCCGAGCTGGCACTGGGACTGGCAAGCTGGCACTGCACTCAAAAAGCTCCTATAAATTAAAAACCAGCTAAACACAACTTCATGCATCCTCTCTCTTTGTGGGGCTGGTGGCAGCAGCCTTGCGGTTCTCGCAGCAAGCGCAACCCGGGTTATTTCCCTGAAAACGTTGGCAGCCGGTCGCACCCCCCGTGCCAGCACACAGTGCGGGGCACAGCCAGCCCTGCCGCCCCGGCCGTGCCGTGCGTGCCTGCGCCGGGGCCCGTGCAGCTGATGGGGATCAATTTTCCTCATTACTTATCTCCTTCGTACCACAGGGGAATGTTCACATGAGCAGGTTTTGATGGGAGCAGAATTGCTTGCCATGAAACTATTATGGAGCCAATTAAACTAAATAAAAATACAGGGTCTGAGCAAACTGCTACAGGGAGAGCTGGAGAAATGAGCCGGGGGATGGCACGGCACGGCAGGGCCCGGGTCACTTGTTTGTTTGTTTAAGTGCTTGTTCACGGGGACAGCTGGCTGCGAGTCAAAAAAAATCTGTACGAGCAACAGAGAAAAATTATTCTCAAGCAGCGACGCTGCGGAAGCCGCTTCCTCGCGATCAAATTAAAAAAGAGTTAGACTTGGGAGAGCCAGCAAATGTGAGAAAGGGGCAGGGCGGACATTCGTGCCAATTAAAAGCTTGCATAGCTCATTCCCCCAGACGGCAAATCCCAACTACAAACACAAGCCCGTATTTACCGAAGCTGCCACTGACGCCTCGCATTCCAAGCGAGCACAAGGGAGCCGGCGCGGGACGCCGGGTGATTGGCAGCCGCATTCAGCAACACACAGAAATCCCTTTTTTTGTTGTTTCTGCAAGCATCTTTTAAGATGTCTCTGAAACATATGGCTTCCTTCAGCGGCACAAAGGGGCTAATGATTGCCCGGGAATGCCCTGAGTATTAAATATGGGATCACTACAGTTACAATGCCACACCAGAACGGCAATTCATATTCGGTGTCAGCTCAAAAGAGCTTTTGTAGATAATTAGTTCAAGGAAAAAAAAAAAAAATTGTTACCGATGCTTAGAACTGCGGCGGCTGCAGTGGCGCGGTCCGATCTGCGAGCCGGGCTCAGCCCATTGTCTGCCCCGCACCGCGAGCTGCGCCTGAGCCATTTTACTTTCCTCTCCTGTTTCCCTGCTGACAATGCGCGGGGAACAAAGGCTTGTGCCTGAACAGGGGCAGTAATTCATCCGCGCCCTTCAGCGCCTGCACGCAGCTGCCCTCTTCCCAGCACGGCTGCCAGCCGTACCAGACACCGATTCACCCAGCCCTCCTTTCCCATCGTCTCCAGGGAGATGGCGACGGACCTGCATCCTAATGACGGGTGGCCGGCATCGCCCGCGCCCGCCGACCGGCTCCCTCCGGTCCCTTCCAGGCTGGGGCTGCACGGTGTCGGCACCGGCACTCCCGGCATTACAGATTCAGCCCCCGTTCCCGCACGACGGCTCGTAGGGAAGAACGAGCGGCCCCACCCCTGGGGGGGACATCGCCGGGGAGCGCCAAAATAAAACCCGCATTGTCTGAGAGCCGCCACATCGAGACCCGCGCCCACCGCCGATGCTGGGCTGCCGATCATCAACGCTGCGAGCACCCGGCACCAACCGCTTCTCAGATGTGGAAGGAAAGGGGAACAGCCCCCCCGCAAACCCACCCCACTCAGGACACGTCATTTTTAAAATCCTAGCACGGAGGCAGTAAAAGCCGACGGCCGTGGGGCACCCTGACCCCCGCTCCCGGCGAGGAGCCCTTTGTGGAGCATCACAATGTTCGCACGGAGGCAGGCGGCGGGATGCGCCGGGCGGGAGGACGGAGATGCCGACACGCGCCGGCAAGCCCACGCAAACCTCAATGCATGACCCCCGCCCCGAGCCCCCCACGGAGGGCAGCGCCGTGGTCCGTCGGGGCCAGCGAGCTGCTCCCACGGAGCGGCGGCGACGCGAGGCTGCACGCGGTGGAGCGCCCGCTCGCGCCCTGCATGCTAATGAGCAGCGCCGGCAGAGCTGCGCCAATTAATTGCTGGAAGTATCTGTTAACTTACCAAATGGGGAGCCGTGGTGCCAAATTGGAGGGCAGGGTTTCGTAGCGCGGCAGCGGCACGGAGCTCCCCGCGCCCGCCGGTCTCCGGGCGGCAGGTACGGCTCAACTACGACAGGGCAGGTGAAGGCAGGAGACAGACCTGCTTATATTTTTGTATTTAAATTTTTTTTTTTTTTTTTTTTTTTGAGCTCACGTAGCATTTAGGGTCACATGCTGCCGTGAGCATCGGTCGGCACCATCACGTGCCCGGGGTCAGGGCTCACGTGATGAGCAAACCTGATGAAGTGCCACTACGACCCATTTCGCGTCGACCCTAAAAAACTTAGTTGTAAAAATCTAATTTATAACGCGTTAATGAAATAATTAATTTTTGAAGTAGGCTTCTAACCTTTAGAACCAAATAATTTCGGGGGGAGGGGGCGGGAGAGCGAGAGATGGGAACGAAATGCCAAGATTTCGATGAATATTTAATACACCCTCCGCGCTCCTCATAAGCTCCTGCGCCTTGGAGCTGTGCCAGCGCCATTTGAATACCATCCTTTGTTAATAACTAAATTGACGCCTCTGTTGCTATTCGGTGTTTGCGGCTCTATCAAGCTGTAATCTGTCACAGCGAATACGGGGGGAAGCATAACTCAATGAGCGCCCACCCGTCCCCGCCGCGCCGCCCGGACAAAGCACGGGGCTGGTCCCGCAGCCCGGCGGCGCTGCGGCACGCACGGCGCTCCCCTGCCCTTCCGCCCATATACAGACCCTAATATACATACATGTATATATAAAAATATATTATTTTTTTTTCCCCCCCAGCCTGAATTAGCGGCAGGAAGCTTCAGAAGGCTTGTTCCTGCCATGTTAAGTGTAGAATTTTGCATTACTTGAAATTTTCTTAATTTCAAGCAGAAAGGGACAGGGCACATAGATTTCTGCAATTCTGCAAATGAACATCTCTTCCCCCTCGTCGCCCGACACGACCTCCCCGTTGCCACCTGCGGGACCGGAGGGGGCTGTCGGCAAGGACAGCAACAGTCGCGACATCCCCAGCACAGAAGGGCAGGACACAGGGACCACCACCGCCCAGGGGGCCAGACCTGGCAAGGGGGGATGTGATATTTGGTAAAAGGACCGGGTTACGGACCAGCCACACCCCCCCGGGGCATCGACGGGCTGAAATTAAAAATCCACTTCTGCGTGCACACAGACATACCAGTCAGATAAATAAATAAGAAAATTTTCCCTATGAAAATGGAGCAGTACAGCAAAAATGGAAACCTTGGCTCTGCAGAGAGGATTCGGGTACGGCCCCATTCCTGCGGCGGGGCTGGGTCTGCGTGCCGATAAGGACACCGGGGACGCTGGGTCCCCGGTAGCTCTCCTTTCTTCACAATTAGTTTAACTAATTGGGCAACAGCTCCAGCATAATTCACTTGATTCCCCTAAACCATTAATTATTCTGCATTCAGGACAAACACGCTCTGCAGTTTGCTGCGCGCGGCGTGCCGGCAGCTTCATTGGCATTCCCGGCACACAGCAGCCACTGGAAACGGGTGTCTGCGGCTGTGCCGGGCTCTAACGAACTGCGGCGAGGGAACACTCGATTGGCCACGCGCTGGAGGAAAGGGGAGGAAGAAAAAAAAAAAAAAAAGAGAAAAACAAACCCAATTTTCATTTCGTATTAAATCAGCTGCATACATGGCAGGGAAACGGCGGCTCCTGCGCAGGGTGCTGGGTGGCTGCGAGTCCCGCTCCCGGCACCAGCGTGCTGCCGGTACGGGGTGTGGGCAGAGCGCCGGCCCCCGTGCCAGCACCTCACTGCACGCGGGGGCACGAGGGGACGGGTGCCTCATTTCCATCGGTGGGGTGTGCTCGGTTCTGTCGGTTGGTTTGGTGCGTGCCACTGCCGTAGCAGGCGCTTCCTGCAGCTCCCGGAGCATCACGAGGGCTTTAGGCTGGTGCTCAGCCAACGGAGGGAGTGGGCGGGGGCAGCCAAAAAGGGTGAAAAACCACTGGGATCAGGCAACTTGCAGCTCTCACTGCCAGCCTGGGCCATCCCATCGTCTGATGGTGGGTCCCTCCCTGGGACACCTTTATCACTGAACGCGTGACCCGTGGCCATAGCTCCCACCCGAGAGTAGCTCATTCCCGTCCGCTCCTGGTCGGGGTTGGGCTGCTCCCATCCCCACGTCCTCTTCTCCCCCCTGGCTCCAGGTGGCCAATGCACAGAGAAAACTCAGCTGAGGAAGGACGCAGCTGGTGTCACGGCCATGCTGCCGGCACAGGGTGGGAAACACGTGCATCCCCCCTTCCCTCCCTGCGGTGCACCATGAAGCCCCCGCACCTGGCTGTGGCACAAGTGCAGCAAAGTGCTTCTCCGGTTGTCCCCAACACACCAAGCTGTCCCTCACGCTGCCACCCGCTGAGATCACGTGTGAGTATCTCCTTGATGCTCGAAGGCCCAGGAGAGCAGGATTTAACAACTCTGGTGCTGTCAGCATGGAGGTGGGTTGGTATGGGGGCAGATGGAGCCCACGGAGCGGGGTCCCCAGGGTGCTGCTCACGGCCTCCCTCCATGCACGGGCTGTGGATGGAGCGGGAGCTCCCACGCTGGTGTAGGTTTGCAGCCCCTCTCCCAGTGCTGCCGCTGGGATGCTCGGGATGAGGCGACTGCGACCACAAAAAACCCGCGAGCTCCTGCGCAACCCCCACCTTCGTCCTGGCCCAAACCCCGGGCCGCCGCACCACTTCCCCGGCCGCAGCCTCTGCCCCGCACGCGGCTGCTTTGCGGATGTCCTGCACCGCACCCCGGCCTCTTGCTGGAGAACCACAGCATCGCCGGGCCACCTGCGCCTGCTGGGCCCCCGCTCTGCCCGCAGGGTGGGCAGCGGAGAGGGCAGGGGCCACCGTCCCTGGGGAGAGGTGAAGCCTTCCCACGCCTGCCTGCACACTGCGGGCAGGTCGCTGGCAGCGTGGCTCCAGGAGGGCGAACGTGGGCCAGGGCAGGGATGATGCTGGGGTGCAGCGGACCGCAGAGGGACGTGGTGGCACGGGCACGGCAGGGACAGCGGGGACGTCTCACCTACCTGCTCTGCCGGTGGAAGGGGAAGGAGAGGAGCGTGCCCTCTGCTCCGTGGGGAGAGGGGACCCCGCGCGCTCGGCCGGCGCTGCCCCCACACGAAGCAACCCGGGCGGCCGCCGGGTACCGGCTCATTCGTGGAGGCGAAAGGGAGCGGCCGGCTGGAGACCCGGCATTTTCAGGAGCTTTTCTTCCCTCTCGGCAGAGACGAAGGAGCGCCCCGGCTTCATCTGTCACTCCAGCGCTGCTGCACTCAGCCGTAGGCGCCGTGTTATGTCCTTGAGACACAGACCGATGCCATCTGGGCAAAATGCCACGAGATCCCTGGAGACCGGGGAGTATCGCGCTGCATCCGAGAGCCACACAGAGCGCTGAGCACGCCGCCGCGATCAACAAATATTAACTGCTTTGTGGCTGGGGTGAAGCGTGGGAGCAGGGAGCGCGTAGGGGGACGGCTCGGCAGGGAGATGCAGTGCTGGCACGCTGTTAACCCCGCACCACACGTCCCTCTGGCGAGGGTAGCTCCCACGCACGGGTCGGGGGGGGCAGCAGGCAGGTCTCGGTGGGGCCGGCAGGACCTGGAGTGCCGATACACCTCGAGGCTACAGGACAAGGATGCTCAGAGGCCTCCGTTGCCACCTCCGTGCCAGCAGCACTTGTGGCTGCTGTGCCCTGCGGGGTTTCACAGCTCTCCTACGACGCTGTCCAGGCACACGGGGCTGCCTGAGCATCCACAGGCAGTGGCCACGGGACCACCACGGAGGGGAAATCATCCAAGGGATACACGTATCGGTCGTGTTCTCACAGAGGAATCAAACACCCCGACCCAGATGACAACAGGCAGAGAGGCACCCAGAGGGTCTGTTGCCACCCGCGGGGGTGTCCCCAAGCCTCAGGCAGCAGCTGCAGGGCAGGTACCCCTGCTCCTCCTCACCTTCGCGAGGCAGATGTCCGGCAGATGCTGTCAGCAGACACAGCTGACGCAGCTCCGGCACACAGGTACCCATCCAGCCATGGAGAGATTAAAAGAAAAGCAAACCAAGCACGGAAACCGAAGGAGAAGCAAAGCCATTCAGCACAGGGGGATCACCGGTGCTTTTCCCGGGGGGAAGGGGCAGTGCCAACAGCCCCGCAGCGTCCCTAGCCATGGCTGTGCCCTGCACCGGCACAGGGCAGGCGGCAGCCGGGGTCAGGAAGCTGCCATTGCAGGGGGCAGGGTGGGTTTGCACGGACCCCCTGCTCCCTCACTCCCAGGAGACATCCAGGAAGAGCAATCTTCCCCAGTCTAGGGAGTGTAAACCCCCCTGGGTTCTGGCCCCAGAGCAGCCGCCGGTGAGGCCAGCAGCTGCGCAGCCGGGTGTTGAGAACTCTTCCTTAGAGAGATCTCTACTTTTTGGTGCTTGGCACTGAAACTTCAGTAGGAGATTTTGACAGTTGTTGCATCGTCCCCGCTCTTTGGGAGGGGAAAGCTCCGGAGAAAAGCTTGCTCCCACTGCCTGCAACGCGGGTGCCAAGCACCCACTGATGAACAGACTCAAATCCACATCAGCCAGCTGGAGGGTGTCTGGCAAGGCAGAGCGCACACGGCTGCGATGAGAGCCAGGACCAAGACGAGCCGTGGGCTCATCCCACACCCCCTCCTGCGCAAGGGGACCAACCGCCCCAGCTCAGCCCCAGGTCACCACGCTTCACAGCAGTTCACACCTTCAGCCTCTCCTGGGCCGACCCTCCGTCACTACTTGCATCTACCAGGGAACTGCAGCCCGCTAACGGGGAACCTGCTGGAGACCACCGGAAAAGTCCGGTCTTCCTGACCCTGCACAACCTCCGTGCAACAGGGACTTGGGCCTGTCTGGGGTGTGAGAAATCCCCGGGGGGAGCCAAGGGCCACCCCCGCCCGGCTGAGACTTTACAAAAAGGGTTCCTCTTGTTCTTTGCAGTGGGAGTGAGCTGGAAGGGGAAAACGTCAGATAAAGCCAAGGTTGAATGAGTGAAGGGGACCCCAGTCTTTCCGTTTCTCCAATCCTCCCGTTGCACCTGCCGTGGCCGGTGGGCTCAGCTCTCAGCGCTGCGCTCCCCTGCTGCCTCCGTCCCGGGACCCTTCCTCCCCTCCTCGGTCCCAAGGGGTCTCGGTGGAGGCAGAGCCACAGGTCGGCACCTCTTACCTGCTCCTGTCTGCGCCCGAGATCCCCGGTTACATTTTCCTGGGCATGATTTGACAATTCTTCCATTACCTACATCGAAACACACCACAAGCTTGCTCAGCCGGAGCGTGGCAGGTCTCTCCTCGCCGCCAGCCGCCCTGGTGGCTCTGCACCAGCAGGTCTCATGGGGGTGCGGAGCTGCCCCCACCCTCGGGCACATGGACCCCCTCACCCCTAAGCAAGGGGGAAAAGCAGCAGCAACACCCCAAAGCCTCATCTTGGTAGCTCACTGGCCAGTGACAGCACAGCTTTAACCTGCCCAAAACTTGGCAAGGTGGGAAAAACATTTCCTGGCCAGCCCTGAGCATTTACAGGCACTCTGCGCTGCGGGGAGCCGCCTCTGCTCCAGCGGCTCGGGCTGAGGACGGGCTCAGATTGCACCCGGCTGTGGCCAACACAGGGCGTCCAGCCGAGCCTCCGCATCCCCTGCCTACCCAGGCCCTACAGGAAACAGTGATGTTGATGGAAGGGATTTCACCAAATCTCCCTAAATTAGAAGGGTTTAGAAGCCAAATAGTTCCACACTTACTCTCAGGAACAGCACTTGAGGTGAGAGGTTTCCTTTCCCTTGCTTGGCACTGTAAATCCCAACGTTACTGTGGTGGGTTGAGCCTGGCTGGGGGCCAGGTGCCCACCAGAGCCGCTCTCTCACTCCCCTCGTTCACTAAACAGGGGAGAAAAGGCATAACGAAATGCTTGCAGGTCGAGATAAGGACAGGGAGAGATCACTCACTAATTATCGGCACGAGCTAAACAGACCAAACTTAGAGAGGGAATTCATCTAATTTATTACTAGGCAAAACAGAGTAGAGGAATGAGAAAATAAAATCAACTCTTAAAACACTTCCCCCCACCCCTCCCATCTTCCCGGGCTCAACTTCACTCCCGGCTTCAACCTTCCCCCCCCTCAGCGGCACAGGGTGACGGGGAGTGGGGGTTACGGTCAGTTCATCTCACGGTGTTTCTGCCGCTTCTTCATCCTCAGGGGGAGGACTCCTCTCATCGTTCCCCTGCTCCAGCATGGAGTCCCTCCCACGGGGTGCAGACCTTCAGGAGCAAACTGCTCCAGCGTGGGGTCCCCCACGGGGTCACAAGTCCTGCCAGCAAACCTGCCCTGGCGTGGGCTCCCCTCTTCACGGGTCCACCGGTCCGGCCTGGAACTTGCTCCAGCGTGGGCTTCCCACGGGCCGCAGCCTCCTTCAGGTGCCTCCACCTGCTCCGGCGTGGGGTCCTCCACGGGCTGCAGGTGGAATCTCTACACCCCCTCATCCTTCCTCCATGGGCTGCAGGGGGACAGCCTGCTTCACCATGGCCTTCACCATGGGCTGCAGGGGGATCTCTGCTCTGGTGTCTGGAGCTCCTCCTCCCCCTCCTTCTGCACTGACCTTGGTGTCTGCAGAGTTTCTTACATCTTCTCACTCCTCTCTCCGGCTGCAAAAGCTCTCTCCCTCTAAGTGTTTTTCTACTTCTTAAATATGTTATCACAGAGGCGCTGATTGGCTTGGCCTTGGCCAGCGGCGGGCCCGTCTTAGAGCCGGCTGGCATTGGCTCTATCAGACACAGGGGAAGCTTCTAGCAGCTTCTCACAGAAGCCACCCCTGTAGCCCCCCCGCTACCAAAACCCTGCCACGCAAACCCAACACAGTTACATGCTAAGACAGAAAAAGTGAAACATTAAGAGTGCGCTCGAGGGACGGGGACACGCGCCCTGCACGGATCCGAGAGCTCCGGGGGACCGGGCAGCACCACCACGGGGGACCCCTCTTCTGCCCCCGCCAGCAAGGCTGCACGCAGATGCCCGTCTGTCCAGAGACCCCGCTTTCCCGCTCCACCATCTTCCCAACGCAGGACCCGCTTCTCCCTGCCCGCATCTCCCACTTCGTTAGTCGCTGCAGCTCTGAATTGGGTACATGGAGGATTTGCTGCAGCCTAGGAAAGAACCGCTGCATACAATTAAAATGTACATCCAGTTAATTACTGATAATAATGTACTTCCCTCTCCAATACAGGCTTCTAGCAAAACTTTTGCTGAGGACAGCAAACCAAAATGCTTTGTTTCTATTAGTTTTTTAAAATGAAAAAGCCTGATTTGTCTTAGCATGACACCAAAAGCCAGCAAAACATTCTTCGGCTCCAGCCTGCGCTCACTAACAATATCTTTGCCGTCGCATACCAAGGAGATTCAATTATCTGTCAGAACATGTCCCAAAGGCATTTCGATAATTGCAAACATAAGTACAAAATCTGCCCCTAATTATTAAAGAAATACCAAATAAGGAGACCAAACGATAGAAAAGCAGCGTTACTGGGTGCAAAAATAATTCACACGTGCTGGAAGGGATGGTGTTTTCACAGGGGTGCGTCTCTGCGATGCTGGGAAAGCCCGAGCCCCGCAGAGCTGGGGGAAGGCACCGCCGCCGCAGCCCCTCGCCCAGCCCCGAGTGCGGCAGCGCGGGGCAGGGGGCTGCGAAGGGCAGGGGGCTGCGAGGGGCAGGGACGCTCGTGGCCAGAGAGCGGGTCAGGCTGCCCGCTGCCTGCACAAAACCGGCTCAGCTGAGCGAACAGGGACAGGCCAGTCCAAAGGGCAAAGCGAGGCGTGGGGGATGAGGCTCCCCGGCACCGCAGCCTGAAACGCACCTTTGGGTGAACCCCAAACCCCCCGTCCCTGGGGCAGCTCCCGGCCCAGGCAGCCCCCGGGGCTCTGGTGCTCCCAGGCACTGGGGTCCTCCACGCGCTGAGCACCACGGCGGGATTTACCTCCTCTTACACTTAGATTGACTTTGTATGTTCTTTAGAACCACCCGCTCTTTACATCAAGATTTTGGGAAGCGAGAGTTCCCTGAGGGGAGACAGGAGCAGGGAGACGCAGGCAAAGCAGCTGGAGGCTGCTGCACCCTTCCTGCCTCCCTCCCCTTCCCAATTACCTTGTGCACAACGTGATGCGGAGACAAGAACCGCGTTCTGCGGTACTTGCACTGACATTTCTGCTACCTACCCTGCAATAACAGCAATTACGCTGAATATAGGTCACAAATGATTTTTGTTGAATATTCAGCACCTTGAATCAGAAAACAGTCACATACAAATGGATGGTTTTTCCTATCTCCTCCGTGTAATAGCTACAGATTTCCTTCCAATATGCCAGACAGCAGCAGCAGAAGCATACAAGATGCTCATTAGACAACATCAAAACATACATCAGAGCTTCGGCATATCCCACACTGAAGAGCGATCCTGACCAGGGAGGAAAGCGCTGCTCCGCAAACACGCGCTTATCCCAGGCTCGAGATATCCGTGGAGCTTTTAAAAGAAAGGCTGTTTGAATAACCTAATGCAGGGCTGGATCCTCGGAGACTCCCAGTACCTTCCTACCTGCTCTTTCCCTTCAGCCTTCCCAACCTGCCTGGACCCTCGTGGTGCTCAGGGACACAAAAAGGGCCCCGTTGTCAGAGAACTATCCCAAACGTAACCCTGGCACCTCTTAAGTCAGATGCTGAATTGAGCAGAGGCAGGATTTCATGTCATCTGTCCGGAACCGTCCTGCTGCCCTGCCCATGGCACAGTGGAGAAATCGGGAAGCCCAGGAGAACCTCTGGTCGGGTCGTTGGACCCAGGTCCCCGTGGAGCGTTGCCTGCCTGGCTCTGTCCCGAACCGCAAGATGGCAAAGCATCAGCGGTAGGTGGAAAGTAGCAGCAGTTAAGAGAAACAAGAAAAAAAAAAAAAAAGGAACAAAACCAGCCCCACGCTAAGATTTGAAATGAGAATGTCTGCTCATAATTCAGTACAACTGCTGGTTATTGTTGCTATCTATAATTACGGACTGCTCTTCAGCCCTTGAGGTTCAGCTTTCTTCCCACCAGTCTTCTGGGTTCAGTCATTTATCGCAGGGTCTGTTCTCCCCTCACCTCACAAACTCCTCAAGGCACACCGGGGGCTGACCGGCTGCCGGACGTTCACGGCTGAGACCTTCAGCCCTGCCAGGCTCCAGACAAGAAACGCTAAAGGTGTGTTTGGAAACAGCACAACGCTCCCATTTCGCCCTCTCCGCTGCCTGCTGTGCGGCTGGGGAGCCGTCCCTTAGCACGGAGCTGCGCTCCCAGCCGGGGAAGGAGCAGGAGCACAAGCGAGGATGTTCCGCGCGCCGCCGAGCCGAGGGGCTTGGAAGGAAGCCCATGTTTGAGGGCTCCTAAAGGGAAAGCAGCTTCTCCGTGACAGTGTTTTGGCAAAAACAGCGTTATTTAAATACAACAGTTTCTTCAGTCAAAGTAAATAATAATTAAGTAAACCCAATTAAAATCAGGAATGCTCCAAAATATTCTCAGAAGCATCTGAGCGTTTGACTCGGCTCCTCGCAGGAGCACAGGCTCGTTTCAGAGCTGGAGGACTCGGTGGCCAGGGGACGTGGCCAGCGACCGCCGAGCAGCGGGGCTGGGCACGGGGTGCACTCATGCGAGGGCCAGAGGCCGGGGCTGCGGGGGGGTGATGGGACAGGGGTGCCTCTGCCTCCTCCCCGCCTCGGGGCTGCTGCGGATCAGCCCGTCTCAGCTTCCAGGCGTGGTTTGCTCCTGGCCCTCAGGGTTGAGGACACAGCCCCTCAACACGGACACAGCCTGCACGTAACCAGCAGGCGAGCAGCTCTGGGGGCGCAGCCCATCCCTGGCACCCAGCTTTCAGGCTACCCCACGTCCACGGGGCAGAGCAGGAGCTGCCCCTGCCATCCCCGGAGGGTTCCCCCATCCCTGCCCCGTGCCCTGGACCAGAAACTGCTGGGAGAGATTTACAGGAATCAGCCAAAACACCCAAGGAGGAGTTCCGAGTGCATCCACCTCTGCCGGGCTCGGGGCTGCAGAGCAGGGGACGCTGCGAGAGCCACGAGGCACACAGCACCAAGCAGGATGTATGTCAAACAGAACATAATTTTATCTCTGCAGCAACTATTTTTTCACCTTGTCCTCATTTCCATGCTGTCCTTAAAACAATGCAGAGCGTTTTCATCTGCGACACAGTATTTCATTTGCTCAGGCATCCTTTTGTGGAAAAGGCTCTCTCCTTTCATCAGCATAACAACAATAATACTACAAAAATATAATGAAATCAAGCTCTTTTTGAGCATGTCCTTAAAAAGCCCAGGCATTTTGGAGAGATGCCAAGGTGTTCCTGAGCTGCGCTCAGAGCAGGACTGCGGGTAGGAAGCCTCCCGCCTCATTTAGTCTCTGCTTTGGTTCTCAGCTTGCAGAAAATTGATGAAGGCTGCTGGCTTGAAACTACAGACGCCAGATACGTTTGCAGACATCTTTATTTATTTTCCTCTGAAAGCATCACGATGTGTCTATGCTGATGGCAACGCTGAAAACAAAACAAAACAAAGAAATCCCACCTGCAGCAGACCCCAACCCAAGGAGCTGCGGGGGCGATGCCAGAGCCCCACAGCCCTCGGGCAGGGCTGACCCACGCAGCCGGGGACCACCGAGGGCACGGCCCGAGCCCCGAGCAGCAGCCGGATGCCGGGAGGGCAGACGCTGCTCACACCCACAGCCGGCAGCGCCGCCGCGCAAAGGCAAATCGCGTTCAATCCTCGCCTGGCCTCGCCTTTACCAATCAACAGTCAGCAAGCATGACAAATAATTGTTTGCAGCTGTCATTAGCTGAAAACAAGGCAAATCTGCATATGCTTAATCTTAATTAGGCAGGCTTGGCAAGGAGCCCTTGCTCATTGCTACCAAACAACTATTTCGCTCACAAAAGGGCGACAAAAGCCCAGGCGTGCGCACAGACACACACAAAACATGGATGGAAAAACCGCCTGCAAAAGCCTCATCCTGCGCCAGCCTGCAGAGGGGTGATGGGGCGGGAGGGTGCTCAGCCGGAGCCGCCCCATCCTGCCTCCCCCCGGATGGGATGCACGATAGCGGAGCTGATAGAAATTAAAGCCGAGGAATTTCGCCACCAAATGCACCGTTGCTAATTATTCAACTCTCGTTTACCTCTTGAAGGAGCAGGCGTTGAGGGACCTCGCGGAGGCATTTCCACTCGAGGAGGAGGAGGAGGAGGAGAGGACGTTTGGAGGGACCCGCCAGCAGCCCGGCACTGGAGCGGCACCGGATTAGGGCTTTGAATTTGTGAGCGAAGCCCTCGCTGCGTGGGGAGGAAAACAGGGTCACGGGCTCGGCGGCGAGCGCGTTCGGCCCCTCGTGCCCGGCGGTGACGTCAGCCCCACAGAGTTGGGGCTGCACCGGCACCAGGTGTCCCCCACGGTTCAGCAAACGCAGCCGAAGCGCCGGAGTCCCGCCAGGCACCCCGTCCTTCCTGCAGCACCTTCCTCCTCATCACCATCAACCCTCCCACTGTCTCCCCTGCCCAGACGAGCCTGGCACGACCCAGCGGGGCGTTATTTCGTTGTACGAATACAGCCATGATGGGTCTGGAAAGGTGCCATCATCCCTCGCGTGCTGTGGAGCCGGGACCATCTACAAGGGCACCGTGGTTCACCTGGCACCCATACTCCCGGCACACCGGTACCACGTGCCCCGCATACCCGCCCCGGGCCAGGCACTGCCACGCGTTGCACACGCACCGAGCCAGGGAGGATGGAAGCTGTGTGAGCCCACGTGCAAAACGCTGGCCCCGAGTCGGTGCCCTGAGCCCACGCGCTCTTCCCCAGGTGTCGGTGTGCAGCAGAGCGAGTGGAGGCACTGGCACCCCCGCCCGTGGGGGGGTGCAAGCCATCGAGGCAGAATGAACGTGTCGGCACACGGCATCTGGGTAAAAAGGTGTAAAGTCAGCACAGGAAAATACATTTCCTGCAAAGAAACGCCGTGCTCATGGGAAACAAAGAAGATGCCCCGGAGCAGCGCTGCGGGAGAATCTCCCCAGGATGAACAGGCTGACCCCGAGACCCACGGGAGGGGGCTCAGCCCCTCCACCCCCCCCAGCATTCCAGTTTGCCTCTCCAGCCCCGGCCGGCGGGAAGGGGGTGCCGGTGTCCAGTCGAGGCAGCCGGCCGGGATGGAGCCGTCGCCTTGTCCGCTCGTTTGTCGGGGTTTGGGTTTGTACTAGAGAAGAGCCAACAGCAACAGGATTGAACGTTGCCGGAGAAGCGGTGCAAGCCAGGAATGGGCTACAGGTAAATGCTCGGACAGCCACCAAATATTTAGCAAAAAAAGCCCCACAAGGTAGATTTTGGACAAAAGCAAGGCCGTTATTTTATAAGCTGGTGCCCCCCTGGACAAGGCAGCAAGAAGTGCCAGCGCCGGCTTTGCGGTGCCTAATTTTATGCTTTATCAATTTACACCACATTCTACACAGAGGGGAATTAAAATAAGGCTGGGAATCATCAAAACATTTCACTTTTAATTGAAATTGACTCCAGGATTATACATTAGGGAGGCTAAATGAAAGACATTACACCCAAGCAAACTACTCTACCTGCTGTCTTTAAGAAAACACCAGCGTGCCAGCTCGCCGTGCGGCCCCGACTCTGCGCGGGGATCGGTGCAGCTGCGGGCAGAGCGCTCGGCAGACGCCGGCAAAACCTCACCAAAGGCTTCAGTTCAGCAAAAAGCACAAAGGTTTGAATGTTTAAAGCAGAAACCTCCCAGTGCTTTAAATAACTGTAATTAATGTATTCAACGCAAGCGGTGAAAAACTAAGTGACAGATAACGAGGAGCTCACGGCTTCCCCTGTTTAGCATCCAGCGAGAGAAATCCATCTGCAGATATTCAAAACATTAAATGTATTTCGGAAGAGACGGCGACTGCTGTATTATTTTATTCTGCCCTCACGTGTAACGTGTTTTTCAGCTGGAGAGGAACAGACAAAGATTAACGCACGTTTCAGGTGTAAGAGCACATTGTAGGGACTGCAGCACGGCTGCAAGGACCACAGCCGCAGTAGAAAATAAACAGAGATAAGGAAGACGTGTTATCTTCATAAAGTATTTCCTATCAGAGTATATTTACAAATAATTTGAGCACACCAATGGGGGCTGTGGGGGAGGATGGTCAGGACAATAGAAGCAGATACCTGAAATAGAAAATGAGATGTGAAACTCATAATTGGAAGTAAAGACGGCATCCTTTCTGAAGTTACAGGCCAACACGCATACGATACCTGCCCCTCTCAGGGCAGTGTGGGAATGGGAAAGTCTGAGCGTTTCTCCTGTTTTTGTGTATTTGATTCTCTGACATTGTCACAAAAGATTTAATCAATATTGCTGCTGAAAATTGTATTATAAATAAAATATTAAAACCTAGCTCAGCAATATTTTGTCCAGGTCCATAAAAACAATTTAAAGTACCGGCTTAGATTCCAATTGAAATGTAAATTGCCATAAAAATCCTAACTTAATCATTTGCAAAGCAAGACTTACAAGAAAATAAGGATCTTGCACACTCACTCTATAGGTGTAAACATTTTAGGGGCCGGCTCTGCCCAGGCAGATTAGAGCAGCGTTCACAAAGCTGCAGAGATTTCTGTTGTTACCACCACAGAGGAATCCTACAAACCCCTGAATTGCTCACACAATGCAATTACACAGCTGCAAATGGGGTTAAATAACTTAGAAATTAAACAGCAAATGGAAAAAGCCCTAAAATTTCCTAAACACACAATTGTTTGCAATTTTTAACTTTGGTTCAAAATCGCTAACTTGTTCCAGTGAATTTTCCCACCTCCAGAGACCAGTCACAGATAATTTCAGCAGAATATTTCATGTGTGAGCGTGGGCAGAGCTGCTGCCTGGCAGTGGGGGAGAAGGCTGCGTCTGTCCTCTGGCTGGGCGGGTGAGATCAGCATTCGAGTTAGTAAACCCAGCACCTTCTGTTTGCAAAACCCATCACGTTGCACGACCTTAAGTCTGTTTTGGTTTTTTTTTTATTTTTCTCCCATTCAGGTAGGAACTGCCCCCACCAGGAGCAGAGGAGGCCAGGGTGTGCAGCCGCACGTGCGGAGGGAGCAGAGGGACCCCCCGGCTCCCCACCGGCCATGGATGGGGGCTGCTTCCCTGCCAGAAACGGGGACCATGCCTGCGTGGGTCACCTCTTAGGCCGTGGGCCATAATTAGGAGCTGATGAACAGCCTGACCAGGCAGCCCCATGGCTTTTGTGCCCCGGCCTCATCCCCAGAGGCAGTGGGGCCCCAGAAACAAGCCACGGTGGGGGGGGGTCAGGGTTGCCACAGCCCCACCAGCCCTCCCTACAGGGCTGGGACAAGAGCTTTGCCCCAGAACCACCCTTCTCCATGCCTCCATGTGCCAGCTCCATCCCTTGCTGCCAGCCCAGCCGGACCTCCCAGGGGCTGGTACCCCGTCACCCCACAGCCACCACCCTGCCAGCTGGAGCCCAGCTTCCCTGTGCAAGCCCTGGATTAATCATCTTGGAGCTGGAGAGCGGGTGAGGCTGTCCTCCAACTGGTCATGAGCTTTACTGCGTGTTTCTTGAATGAGTTAATTACTCATCAACCCCGGGCAGGAGTCCAGCTCCACTCCCCGGCCCCAGTGGGACCCTCGCTGCCATCACGCAGCGGAGCGGCTCTACGACAGCGATGCCCCCAAAGCTGGCAGAGCCCTAATAGCTTCCACCAGCCCCCACCGCCGAGCGCTGCTGCTCTCCCTTTTTAATTAGGGACCCTCCTTCCCCCGAAAGGTGCACTCCCCCACCAGCTCAACCAGCATCCCCCAGCCCAGCGGGACTCCTGAAAGCTCCAGGCCTTGATTAGCTCTTCCTTTTAATTAGTCTCATTCAGAGGTGTTGCCTCCTTCAACCTTGGGCTGCCTTTGCTTTCTCTTCCTGACCTGTTAGCTGAACCTGGGGGGCAGCAGCTGCCTCCCCCTGCGATGGGCTGGTGCCCACGAGGAGGTGACCTCCCCTGCCAGATCCCCCCCACCAGCCAGCGACACGAGAGCAGCCCCGGGGTGCGATGGGTGCCCAGACCCAGCCCTGCTGCCCCGGCTGCGCTCGGCCAACCTGCTCACGAGCCATCGTACCCCCGGGCTGCCCCATCGCCAGCCCCACGTCCTGCTCCAGCCGGGTTTGCAGATAGAATGGCTTGACGGCTGCTATAGTCGTGCAGAGTCCGTGCTAAGCTCACAGTATGATTATTTATATTAAAATGCTTCCTACGGAACCCAGTTCGAGGTCAATGATGCAAAAAGCACATCTCAGTTGATCCCATTTCAATATAAAACCCAGCCACTAAAACCAAGCCCCTCAGCTTGCTAGGCAAGAATACAAGAAACAATTTGGCAACCATTTCTTTAAAAGCTGTGATTTCTGCCTGGCACTTAGGTTCAGTCAGGAACTTAAAAGTTCAGTAACAAACACTACAGTCTTGGAAGACACCAGGCTGCATACAGAAACGAGTAACTCCCTCCTTCCACGAATACCTGTATTTGATCTGTGATGATGAGCGGGGTTAGTTCCAATCTAACCCCCGACAGGACGGGTACGTGCTGCTTTTCCTACTTAAGAAAGCCTAAAAGGTAGTGAAGAATACACAATAGCACCTTTAACCACGGTGACCTACCTGTGCGGTGACATGCCACAGGCGCTGTGAGGTGCATCAAACCCCCGGCAGCCAGACACCTCCCACCCAGAGTAAACGCCACGATTTTGTGGACTCGGCCCCTCTGGGACCTGTTCTCGGTGCCAGGGTTTGCCTTTGCAGCTTACACAGCCCTGAGGACCGACGGCGCAGAACAAGCATTTTTCTGGCCTTTCTGTTATTCGAACTGCAGCGCAAGTACCGTGGAGCCTGTCCGTGAGTTCTCACTGCGAACTGCGGCCATTTGGGATTTTGCACGTTACGTTTCTTTCTCAGTGACGCTGTCAGTCATAGACACAAATTGCCCATTTTGTTCTTTGCTCTGGGGCAGATCAGACGCCCAACGCGTTTGTCTCCATCCCCTGGAAGGAAGGAACCCTTGTGCATCCCACGGCATCTCCCCGAACCCACCGTTTACTGCTTCAGCCATTTCCCATCTGACAACACAACCTACGCGAACAACTGACAAAACCACCATCCCCCTCTTCCCGGTCACACCTACAAAACCATTTTGAATCAGAGCAGCTGGCAGAATTCAGCTCACACAACACCCCTCTCCCAGCGCCAGGCTGAGCTCCCAGACCCCCCGGTGCACGCCTGCCTTCTGCTCAGCGCAGGAGGGTCCCCAACCGCCGGCAGAATCCAGCCCGGCCCTTTCCCATCCTTACCGAACGTCGGTATTGATGTCTACGCTGAGCTTCCCTTCCTGCACCTCAGGCTCAACACTCGCACATCAAAGCCCAGGATTCACCCCTGCCCCACGGAGCACCCCGGCCGCTCGGATACAGCAAGATGCTCCCACGCGAGCTCTCAGCTCTGGAAGTCTCTCTGGTTCCGAGGCGGAGGGAGCGACACGGCTGTGAAGCCTCAGGCTGGGGCACCAACTCCCGATCTCCAACCGCCTGGGCAAGCCCAACGTGACGAGGCATTACATACACCACGGGCACCATCGCCACCGTCCCAGATGGGTTTGGACGCAAAGCAGCTTCACCTCCATTTTGCAAGGAGCCCGCGTGTGCGTAAGCGTGCCAGAGCGTTCACACGCACGGCAGCACCCGCACAGCCCCCGCAACCAGGTCTCACCTGCGGCACAGCTCAGACTTCTGCCCCTGCTCTCACCACCAGTTTGCAGAGCCAGGGCCGGGTCCCAGCCCTGTTCTTCAGTTTGATGACGACTGTTCTTCATCCTATTATCTCCTGTGTGTTTATACACTATAAAATATTCAGCCAAATTTGGATTGATCGTACAACAAATATTTAAGTACATTCCAATTCTCCTCTTCCCCGTTGAAGGTAGGTACAAGGTTTGCTCTTCAGTCACCAGAGACACAACGCCATCCCGCAGTTTCAAACAAGTGCTTTGGCTACTCCTCTTAATGCCCAAGCAGAAGTTTTATCTGAGCATTGTTTAACAGACTCCTCCCTTTAGCCCGAGCCTTGTATTTTACTGAACTACAACTCCCTAGAGCTGGTTGCCATCAGCCTTTCCTGGTGAAGACTAAGCAAAAATGTATTTGCCAACTACCACTTCAACCACCATTTCTCTCGTTAAACAAAGGATGTAAGCGTTCCCTCCTCGGCCTTTAGTTCAAAGTGCAAAACAATCATTAGGGGCTTTCACTAAAATTCATTTGTGTACTAAGTTTCTTAAATTCTATCTCTACTCATGCATGACATTACCCTGCGCCTTACACCCTAGTCATCTTTTGCACACTGTTCCTTTATTTCACAGGGATGGATGGCAACCTGAGTCTGTCACCCACTTTGGGGTAGTTTGTTTGGTCATTTACACTCAGATTTTCAAACCCTCTTCTTTCCTGCCTGAGCTTTTCCAGCTTCAGAGTTGCTGCCTCTTGGTACAGTCGAACCATTCAGACACATTCAGCATCAACTGAAGACAGGAGTTGAGGCGCATTGGCCCAAGGGTTCTCTGCAGAGACACAGGGATCCATCATTTCCATGGAAAATGTTCCAGAAGGAACACAGAACAGTCAGTCACCCAGTCAACATCTGTTTCTGAACACAAGTCAAAACTGCTAACAGGTGCAAAACACGCTTTCCTCTGCTGCGGTTAAAACCATTGTCACTGTATTTCACCACCTGAAGTGAAACACGTTCCAGGAGCATCTACCCCCACCCAGAGCACCCCGTTGGGACACACCCCTTCACACTACTGTAGGCACGACACAAGAACTTCAGAAATCCAGTGAGAAGACTTCTAAGGATGAGTGTAAGTAAAAATCACCTATTCGGGCCTGTGCATAACTGTTCCTGGCGTCTCCAACTCAAAAAACTTGGAAAAAGTCATCGGGAGGACTCCACGTGCAGAGTAAACTACATTCACAGGAGACTGAAAAAATCACCAGTAATGCTGCTGCAGCGCTCTGGAGAGAGAGTTTAACAGCATTACGACAGGCTTTGACTGCAGCTTTTTCAGCACAAGGTTATGTAAAAATACACAATTTTGCCTGTTTTTATAGAGCTATTCCATAAAGAAACTTCCAAAATTTTACTTCCATGCAAGCTTACTAACTATTCTGAAACCGTGACAATCAAGCGTACTTAATGCATTCCAACTTAAGTAAGAATCCCATTTCACCACATCCTAAATTTTCTGTATCACAGAGCGTGGTGCAAAATAAATCTTGTGTTTTCCATGGCCTCATCTGCGCGTGCACAGACTAGCCAAAGGGAGAGTCTGAGGCTGCTTTACGTACCCACACATCTGGCGCGTACTTTGGTGATGCGAGTTCCCTGGACCACGCACAGGAAATGCTGGATGAGCACATTTAACGACCATTTCAGACCTGTGCCTTTTGATTCGGGGAAGTAAAAATTTTGAGTGGCTTAATTGGAAAGGTAGCTTTACTTTGTGTGCAGAAAGCATCTGCATAAATCCACCAAAAATGCCTTGACGTGAAAGTCACTTCCAGTACTCTGGAATCAGCACTAATACTGATTTCTTCTTCTTTGAACCATCAGAAAGAGGGGATGCTCGTTCTCTAACCCAGTATTAAAATTGAGTCACCCCCGCCAAAAAGAAGCAAGATGAATTATTATTTTACTATTTCTGTACTGCTAAATACCCCAGTAACAGTACCTATAAACAATGACAGCTTTTGAAGAAAATAGTCTCTGCAAGCAGGAAGCCCTGAAATGCTGCTTTAACTTATAGTACTTTCAAACAGACCTCTTTTGGGGAAATCCCACAGCCAGTCGAGGGATTTCACTACAACTGAAATTCAATTGTTACTGGGATGTTATGCCCTTAATGCACAACGAGAAGTATTTCTTACCTTGCTGGCTTTCTGACAGTTGAGCAATACCCACCACTGCCACTATTTTTTTTTTTAAAGTTACATCTGTCTTAAAATTATCAAGCTAATTAAAATTTACATTTTCTAGATTTCCTATCATTGTTCGGAGCAGAAGTCTGCCTTTCCAGTGGGCTTTCTTCTGCCAAACCCCTCCGCTGAACCCCACATTAACGGAAGGGTTAGTTCTGTATCATGCGGCACCACCATAGGAAAATACTAAAAATAAAGCTTCTATTTAAAAACCACAAACATCTTGGTGATCAGCATCGTTAAGAAAGAAGACAAATTACAGGGCATCTTAAAGTACACGTGCAAGCATTTGCTTGCAAACAAGAACAGCTTTCTAAACAAGCCGAAACAATGCTGAAATGTGACAGCTTACTCTGTAATGTTATTTTAAAATAGCCACCACCAGCTCTTAACAGTGGCTGTATTTTTGGGGCCATATACTACCTTTGACAATATAAACCCAACTCTACCTGGCACATGAAAAAAGCACACCTCTCGGCAGCGCCTCCCCACATTGCATCAGTCCAAAAGATTTAAAGTCCTACCAGTCTTTTCAAAATTAAACCCAGTGATGTGTTATTTTTCACACATGTTGGCTACCAGCAAGCTTTTACGGATAGCTTTTTTTCTGTCGTTACTCTTTGCTCACGTTCAGCTATCACTGGAAATCTCATCACATCAGATAGTTTACTGAAAACTTTTTATTGTAATCAAAAAGTGACATAACAGGGCTGTAATGTATTCTGCAAATCATTCTGCTGATATTTTATAACTGATACCAGCTTCTTCTGCCAGGCAATTAAAAAAAAATTCAAATGTGAAAATTTTCACAGTACAGTAAACTCCACCCAAACTAATTAACGGTGGTTAAAAATAAGATGCCCCAGCAAAACCTTTCATGTTACATGGTCACAACTCACAATTCTGTACAAAATGTTCACTTTTATAAAGCTCTGATGTAAAAATCAAATAATCAAGCAGCAATATTTTAAGTGCAGCACAGGGTCTTTCATGTCATTATTTACAACGCTTGAATTCGTTTACATTTTAACAAAATTTAATACAGATGACTTAGGAATTAAGTCATTTTTTTATTCTCTGTCACCCTATGTAGGGACAGATTTCACTTTTTGGTCATCTTTCTCTTTATCTTTGCTCTTCTTCGATTTTTTCTTCTTGTGTTTGTGTTTTTGGCTCTTTTCCAATTCCGTTTCGTTTCCAATGTGTTTCTTATGCTTCTTGTGTTTCTTATGCTTCTTGTGCTTCTTCTTCTCTTTCTTCTTTTTCTTTTTCTTGCTGTCTTGACTCTCTCCTGAGCTGGCACTGCTGCTGTGGCTTCGAGTCTGACTCTCAGAAGGGCTTTGACTACGGCTGCGGCTAACGCTGGGACTGCTTTGACTTTGACTTCTGCTCGCTTCAGGCTGGTCAACAGCAGCAGGTGCTGCCACATCCTCTTTCACCTTATCAACAGCCTTTTCTTTCGGTTCTTTAGGATTTTTTCCTGCAGCTTCTTCATCTTTTGCAGATACGTTACTCTCGCTGTCACTTTCATTATAGTCTGGTACAAACGCAGCCTCATCAGTCTCTCGAGTTAGATCAGAAGAGAGCCGTGAGGAGCTGCTTACCTGAGGCTTGGGCTTGACAACACTTTTATCGTTTTGTCCAGTCACGTTCTCTTTCTCATTTTTTACATCTGGGGATTCTTGTCTCAAAGGCGGTTTATTACCACCTGGCTCTTTCTCTTTATTGCTCTTTAGTTCTGGTACATGCTTCTCTTTCTCCTTCTCTTTTCCTGAATTTTTATCTAGAGTTTTGTTTTCCTCCAATGTACGCTTGGAATCGTGAGCAGCTTTGTGATCAGACTGCTTCCGCTCACGCGAAGGACTGTAGCTGCTCCTTTTGGCATCTCCAGCACCCTTTTTGGACGGCTCTGCTCGTTCGTCTCTTGGCTTAGTTTTCTGTACTGCTGTAGACTCTCTGTTTCGAGAAGGGGAGTCTTTTCTCCTTACTAATTCACTCTTTTCATCTCTACGCTTGGAACTAGAATGATCTCTGTTGCCATCATGCTCAGACTTTTTGTCTCGGTTAGGAGTAAAGTCTTTAGCAGTGGATCCACGACCAGTATCATGTTTCTCTGAAGATCTGCTGTCTTTGGAAGATTGAGAAATATTTTTTCCATTTCCTTGCTCAGCTGCACGTTCCGAGTGGTCTTTTTCTGGCTGAACGTTGCTCTTTCTCTTCTCAGAAGTGTCCTTGTCTGACAAAGAATGATCCCGGTCTTTGGTTTTTCCTTTTTCATTCGACACGGAACTTTTTGAACTTTTTGCATCATGCTGGGAGCTTTCGTAACTTGCCTCTTTTGTAGTTTTCTGTGTTTTCTCCAAAGGCTCCGTCTCTTTCTCATTGTGTTTTATGGGGTTTGGTGGCTTAACGCTCACATTTTTTACAACACTAGCAGGTTTTCCTATGTTTGTAGGCACCTGGGTAGATTTAATGTCTTCCTCTTCAGACTCAAAGTCATCTTTATCCCACTTTGACTGAGGGACCTGGATCATAATAATGACGTCTTCAGCAGGGGCTGTTATATCATTATTATACTCCTCCATGGTCTTAATGACAGTTCGTTTTGTATCTGGCTTTTCTTCAGTCTTTCTAACAGGGCTTCCTCCAGTAGAACTAGTGCTAGGAGGAAAAAAGCGTACATTAATAACAGGTGAGATAGATGCACCACCATCTTTTGCAATATTTTATAAAATGGATTTTGTTTCAATTTAAATCTTCAGTATTTTTTTCAAAAGATGGTCAGTTAAGGGAACAGACAAGAAAGAATGAGTCCACTACCTAAGATTATGAGCAATCAATTAATTTAGTATCTTCCTACTATACAGAACCAAAGTTTTATCCTCATGTCCCAGTGTTCTTTTTCTTCAGAAAAACGCGTTTTAAAAAGTTTTTAGAATATCAAGACACAATCTTAAGTATCCAGCGAGGTCTTAGATGTTTTCAGTTTGCTTAGTCCTGCTTCTTTAGACACTGAAATGCAAGTAATAACACTAGATCGCTTTCCCCCCCCCATGTCACACAATGGAATATGATCAAGATCTCTCCAAGGTAAGCGCCAAACAAGTTGGCACTGAGCTGGAAGCAGCGTAGCTGCATCAATATGGCACTGTGCTCAAAGCTAAAATCACTACAATATATTGGCAACCAAGCTGCTATTTCTGCAAGGTATAATTTTATGTCATACTGACAGAAGTAGATCATTATAGTACCCTGCAACTTTAAAAATGCAAAACATTGCATGGTATTAACATGTCTGTTATCCTTGCCTTTAGCAATAAGCTGGAGTTGAGAGGAAAAAAGTCCCAGAAGTAAGGGTCAAACATCACCAATGAATTAACTGTATCAGCTTTCTGTGCAGTACACACTGCTTCTCTTCTTTAACAAAATTTGTTTTTGACCCAAGTACAGTTTAATAGGAAAGATCACAGATTATTCACTCATTTACAGATTTAGCTGTTCTTTTCATTAGTCATCATAAATAATTTTTACTTTTTTTTTTTGAGGACGAGGTAAGAGGAAAGAGAGAATGGGAAAAATAATGATGAGGTACCTGGTGTAATCTACAAGAGTTGAACTAGATCCATCAGCTGCTGTTACTTTTCTTCTCACTTTTCCCTTTGTTTTTTCTTGTTTAACTTTGCTGCTGCTTGGCTCGGGTTTCTCAACAGGTTCCTTTGCAGGTGGCACATTTTCTCCACTCACAATCTTTTTGCCAGTTTCTCGGTTAAGTTTAATCTTTTTTGCAGGGTTGTTAAGAAAAGCAGATTTATCCTTCTCTGGAGTTCGCTCTCCTTTTTCACTATCAGGCTCAGTCTTCCCCTTCGGCGATGTTTTTGATTCAGCAGGTTCTGGCTTAGAGGCCTTTACGGAAGTGGCTTCATGTTCTTTATCAACCTTTTCATCTGCTTTTCTTTTTCTTTTTTCAGGTTTTGCATCAGAAGGTTTGCTTTTTTCAGCAGGTTTTTTTGACTTGTCCTCTTTGTTGGAGGGCTTCTCCGACTTGGTTTCTTTTGGATGGTCTTTCTTTGCCTTTTCCTCCTTGGCTGGTCTGGTTTCTGGGTGATCTTTTGTTACTTTGGGGTGAACTTTCCGTGGGGTACCAAGAGCCTTCTCATCCTTTTGAGAGGAAGATGTTTTAACACTGTCAGTCTTTGGCAACTCCTCCTTCACTTTTTTCACAGGAGGTTCTGTTCGAGGAGATTTTTCACGATCGGTGTCTGCCTTCTCTTGGGATGCTTTAGCTGGTTTTATTACATTGTCTTTCTTGGGAGGAACAGCCACTTCAACTTTCCGCTTTGTCTTGTCAATTTTTGCTTTTGGCTTATCCTTCTCTTTTTTCTCCTTTTCAGACACCGGTTTGAAAGCAATAGAGTCTGCTTCCATAGGCTCGTCTCTCACAGGGGTGGCATCATCTCTGCTTGGGAGCATGAACAGAGAGTCCGTTTTAACGTCTTCTGCTGTAACTGGCTCTCTTGGTTTTCTTGCACCTTCTAACAACTCAGCAGTGGGAAATCCTTCATTCTCATCCCCTTTTCTTCTCTTCCGGTGTTTTTTATGTTTATTTCCTTTGCCATCTCCCAGGGGATTTTCCACCTCCTTCTCTTTTGATTTTGTAGGATCTTTGATGCCATGGCTCTCTCTTCCAGAAGGCTTTTCAGGGTAATTTCCAGCTATATTACGATTTCTGTGGCTCTGCCCACCAGGATAATCCTCCCTACGTCCCCGAGCATACGGTGAATTCTCTCGTCTGGTCCCAGGTGGCCCAAACCTATCTGGAGAAAAGTTCTCTCTATTTACTGGAGGTCGAGGCTGAGCACCAACAGCATAGCCCTTGTAAAACTTTTCATACCATTCTCTATAGTTCCTTTCCCATTCTCTGTATCTTTCCTTTTCAAATGGATCTCTAAAGTCAACAGATCTGCCATAGTAAGCTTTCATATCATATGGTGGAACTTCTCTGTATCTGTTAAAATATTCCCTTTCTCCTTCCCCTTGAGGTATAGTCCGTTTAGTGGGAGACTGGCCTCTAAATACTGGAGACCTTGATCGTGAATGGTATCGTCTGTAGGGGGGCGACCTTGACCTTGACCGGTGATAACCATGTGACCTTGACCTAGAACGGTAATTACGACTCTTTCCTTTGCCTCTTCTTGGATATGGTGGTGACCGTGAGTAGGAACGAGAATGGGAACGACTAAACGATCGAGAGTAGGAGCGAGAGCGGGAAGAACCTGATCTTGACTTTGAGTAGGTATAAGAACTTCTAGAGTAAGATGAAGCACTATAGGGAGACTTGGACCTTAAAAAAAACACAACACAAAAAAAATAAATGAAGTTAATTCAAAACAGTCACTCTCCCCAATTTTTTTCCTCCCAAACTTGGTTTTGGTTTTTTTATTTTCTCTCTCCATATGCTTATGTCAAAGCTTCTTTCAGCTGCTGACATAATGCTACTGCAAATTGAAGAACTTGATAACATGCAAAAGTTTCTGCTTACAAGACAGAACAGCTGCTGCTTTGTTAGTGTAAAAACATACAGGAAGGGTAAGTCTATTTCCACTCACTTCTGTCACGTGAACTATCATAGCTATTGATTGATTTAAGGTGGTGTATACTGGCCTCTACTGGTACACGAACGCGCACATTTTTCACTACTCAGCAACTACATGCAGTGCAAATAATTTTTGTTGCAGTAAGATGCAAAAAGAGCAAGTCTCAATGGCTACAGTACAGTATCAAACATCAAGAAAACACGATTTAGCCTGAAGACAGTAAAGCTCAATTTCAAAATGCCACCTTAGTCTATTTAACTTCACTACTTATTTGGTTAATTTGTACAGGATGCAAAATAGTTGTACTGCAATCTTACATGCAGTACTATTCAATCAACACTTCTAGCCAGACATCCTAGCAAAAATTTGCACATATCACTAGCTCTAAGCAAGAACAGTGACCGCATTTCAAGAAAAATCGTATCTAAAAGCTTCTAAATTCAGCCTCTAGTAATATGACTCAATGCCCATTACTCTAGGAAAGATACTGACAGCATTACTAATAGAGAGCTATTCAGACCCCTGCCCAAGGGATTTTTAGGGATAGAAAACATCACCTATTCTGAGTTTTTTTTCTTCACAAGTTTTTTCTTTTATTATTTTTTAAAGAACGATTTCACATTATTCCACCTACGTTCATTAGCATCATTCCTCCTCTCAAAGTCCTTCACCAATTTAAGATTTCCTTAAAAACAAGTCTGATCTTTTAATTCCTAAGAAAAATTTAACAATGTCAACAAAATACTAGTGAAAGCTACCAGTCTGCAGTCCAAGTTAAAATCTCTCCATGTATCCACATGAGATAAACAAAAGGGGAAATGAAGACAACGTCTCTCACATATATCCTCCAAAGTGCTTTGAGGTAATGGTTACAATCAGAATACGGAGACGCAGAAAATCCAGCAAGTACACCTATTCAGTTTCTAGCCTCCTCACGGCTGTTGGGAGGGGAAGAATGTCATTATAGAGAAGCTTTAGTAAAAGAGACACCTGTTCCTTAACAACTGCTGCCAAATTATAACTATCAGTCAACTGTCATCTCTGCCATATTTGAGCTAGTAACCTACATACGAAACTCCTATCACTGCTAATCCCTTGAATCATCCAATCCATCTAACGATAGAGAGGTGGAGTGGAACTCCTCCTGATTCTTCTAGACAATCTGCTTCTCCATTACGGACATGTAAAGCAGTTACCTGGAAAACGAACGCCTACGCTCCTTTTGAATCTTTTTATATTCCATCAATTCCTTAGCAAAATCATTTGTAAACTCATCAAGTTTGGACTTTTTCTTTTCCCTGTTAAAATAAGTTTGACCTTTATTACAATTATAGTTTGACCTTTATTACAAAAAGACATCAAGAAACAAAACATGGCCAATATGAGAAAATGTATACTGCATGCAAATGCAAAAGGTGAACATCCTATTTAAGCAAAAACAGTTTAGAATTCCTACAAGTTTTAGGGAAAGTTTTAGAATTACATTTGTCTTGTTTCAGTTTTGCATGTTTACCATCTGCAACGAAAAACTATATTGGAAAAAACACTAAGTCATTTTTGCTTATGTCAGATGCACTTTAGCGTAACCGCAGTCCGATACGCTACCAAAATACAAAAATGAAAAACAACGCAGCATCATTGAGCCAAATACTTACTCCTCTTTAAGCCTCCGTTGTTCTCTGTAAAACTCCTCCCTAGATAAAGGAGGTGCTTGTGTCGTTGGGATGGTATTTGAATGAGCCGTTGGTACTGCTGTTGGTACCCAAGCTGATGACATGTTTGCAGGAGCTGGGGGGTATCCTGGAGGGGGGACAGTGTACCCAGCAGATGGAGGCTGACCAGGTGGAAACTGAGGAGGAAACTGTGGTGGTGGTACCCCCGGTGGAAGAGGAAGTGCATGGGGTGGTGGAGGATACAGGGGAGGTGGAGGCACAGGCACAAAGACTGGTGTAGATGCTGGTAGTGTTGGGGCCTGAGTCCTTTGTGCACGTTCACTATGCGGGCGTCCTCGATTTGAACTTCTAAAGAAATCCAAAAACACGTGTCACTGTTTGTTACACTCTGCCCCGATTTTAAAGAGGAAAGCGAACGAGGCAGGAGCATGGTGGTGAGCACTTCTTGTTCTCAACTTAAGCATTTTTCTCCCTGCTTTTTCATTTAAGACTACACTCCTTTCTTGATCCTCATACTTGCCTTCCACATCCTCACCCCCAACAGCTCCCTCACTCTTCTCTCCTTATACTCAGCTTTGCGACTGTCGATGGAGGCTGCCCATGCTCAAAAGAGACTCCCATCTCCCTTGTGGCAAGTGCCCACAGCTCCTCTCTGCCACTCCTTGATACACTTAATACTTCTCACTTCTGATCTTCAAAGTACTGCACAGATACTGACTAATGTTCCCTCGAACTGCTTTTAACTTCTCCCACATATGCTTCCTATGTTGTTGCCTCATGATGATGCATTTGGCCTGTTCTTGTCCCTGAATTGTTATTTTCTTGCTTACTGAATTGGAGAGTTTAGATAATCCATAGGATGGATCCTGGTTTTTGTTTTAAGATTTTATAAACACAATGCACCCTATCTGTAACAAATATATACCAAAATAAAGGACTAACTTGACACCACAATAATAAATGGATAAAACAGACTCCTCTCCAACTGAGAGAAAGCAGCTTGGCTGTTTGAGATGACTAAATTGAAGAAATTCAAAATTGTCATAAAATAATAGCATTGGCTTTTCCAATAATTTGCTCAATCAGTATCAACTAAGTTGTTAAAGAAAGAATGTTGGAGGCTGATTTCTACTGGGAAATCCATTTCTTCAGCCCTATTCAGCCAGTAATCAAAAGGGTGGCTTTCCATCTGATCTTTTAATTATATTTAATTGTTATATGTAATTATGGTTTCCTCAAAAAGTGTTCATTTTTCAGAGTCCTCTTTTCAATTATGTACTAGAGTTTTATTTTAAATAATCTTACTGAAAGCATAGATCCCCTTTGTTAAAGCTAATTCAAACTAAGCCATTTAAAAATTAATTAGCACTTGTATTCTCTACAACTATCTGTGTATACTTACTTCATTATAAATCAGCTGTTGTATAAGTTGTGTGTTACTGCCTAATTTAACTGGTTACAAGTAGTAATATATTGAATTTCTATAGAATACTTACAGTTCCCAGCCTGGCCTGCCGCCTGCTGAGCGAATTGTACTGGCTCTCATTGGATGACCTTTTGGAGTGGGGAGAGGAAAGAGGAAAAAAAACAAACCCTTTCAGTATATCTGAAGATAGTTTTTAAAAAGAAATTCTAAAGTTATAGTTACTTACCAGTTGTGGGTATGGATTGTCCTTGGGGGCCCAGAAGACTTGGTAACGCTGGTTGTCTTAGTACAGGAACCTGATAGCCCTTGTGAATAAAGGCAAACTGTTAGAAAATAATCTCTACTAAAATACAAGAATCATTGCGTATGTTGAAATAAAATTTACCTTCTCTTCCAACAAACTGCTGATTGACAGAGGGGAAGATTTAGAAAGTTCAGCGGCAGTCACCAGAGCAGCAGGAGGTATGACAGTATCGGCATCACTACAACAAAAACCCCAATTTGTTGTTAGTCAAACATTGTTTTGAAGTGCTACTTGAAATGTACAGTCCAAGGTGAAAACAGCTGACTAATGTAAATGGAAAAAAATTAAAAAATAATCTTTAACAGATTTACAAATATGAAGTTGGTTGATCCCAAATGAAGCACTGAAGAGAAGTCTATTTGAACTACTGGTATTTAAAGAGGAAGCTCACAAAAATATTTTATTAAGCTAGCTGCACACAAAATTATTAAAGTATGTACAACCTACACACTGAATCTCAGTTTTGGAAGATGCAAGAACTGAAATCCTATTCGGAAATGTTTATGTGCTAGTTCAGAGGCTGCCTTAGAGGTTCTTTTGAATTGTGATCCTTTGTATTCAACGGTATGGCTGAGCTTGACAGTCTTCTGGACATAGCAGCTATTTGCATTCAAGGCATAAAGTTGAAAGGATGTAAGCCCTGAACAATAATACGTATTTTTAATGTACTTTCATATGACTTCACTGGGTTGCAAACAGACTGACAAGTTTGTAAATACTTCAGATTTACAGTGTTTCAATGTTTATTATGCAACACTGACTACATTGTGTATTAGAGAGGATGACTCTGATACTGATTATAGAAATGTTGTAGAAAAAAGTAATGTGAAAACACCTGGTCAATTTTACCTATAATTGTGTTTTACACTTTTCATGAAAATATTATTTCCTCAGTACTAAAGAAAAATGAATGCACTCAAGAAGGTCTGACATAACTACATGGTTACTTTAGGAAGTGCTAGTCACTTAGAATCAAAGGACTCCTGGCGAAAAAAAAAAGGTTCCTCTTTCAGGGTACACCAGTACTGAATGACTGATAAGGGAACCAAACAAGAAATACTTCCGAGAAAATTCTGGCATGAGGCACACTTCCAACTTATCAGAGTCTCCTCATTCAAAGCAAAAACAAAAACCAGAACTTCCACAATTATCTGGAACTGTCACTAATGATATATAAATCACTAGCTGAGAAGCTCAAGAAGAATCTAACTTAAGCATTTTGGTGTCTTTTACATTCATGTTGATCTACATATTTACTTACCGAAAAGGTCCATCTGGCTTTTCACCACGGAGAGATAGGGACACTGCTGGAGGGAGATCAGAGACAACAACAGAAGATGGATTTACGGGCAGCCCAGGTGACTGACCAGGGGCCAACGATGACAAAGCAGCAGCAGAACGAGAAGCCAGAGAAGCTAATGGTATCATTAGTGGGTCCTGCTGTCTGGAAATAGCTGGCCGGAGCAGAGGTTGCAGGTTGCGTGTTATTGTTTGTCTCATTAGGGGTGGCGGTGGAGGTGGTGGAGGTGGTGGTGGCTGCTGCTGCTGTTGCTGCTGAATCTGCTTACGAAGCCTTTTTGTGTAGCCAGTTTCGTTTTTGAAGTTGTTCACAGCCTAGAGGCAGAAAAACATTTACAAGAAGGTAATATGAAACTTTGGTAGATACACGAACAGAAGCCTCCACAGAGTAAAATTCCTGTAAATGCTATTAATCCTAAAGTAAATCAACATACAGATATACGAACAGATCACATTCAACACCGATATTAATGACTGGTAACTCAGAGTATCTGTATTTAAAGTACTTCAGTGTTGACATCGAATTTGAAAGAGGCAATCATGTTAAACAAAAGCATGACCCGGATTTGCCAGATTGTCTCTAAAGAGTTGTAAGCTTCTGTAACGATACTGTATTTGAAAATTAAATTTCGGTTTATTCAATTTAGCCTTGCTCAAGGAGATGTAAATATTTTCTTCCTTTTCAGCTTTTTACAAACAGACTTTTCTTACAGTCAGTTTATATAAAAGTCATCATGTTACCTGGCGTAGGAACTTGTTGGCAATTAAAGCATCAGGAGAAACATCTGTTTGATGACACGTTGGGCATGTATGTTCCTCAGATTCCAGTAATGCTGTTCTAATACCTGTGAAAAATTACAATCATCAAAATAGTTTTTAGTCATACTAAGGACATTGTTTGGGTTCTAATCAATTATAAAAACACATATATGATTAATGGGTGAATATGGTCTTGAATTGAGAGCATGAAGCTATAAATGTTCAATAGTGTAACAAATTTCTAATATGCAGCAAATAACTATACAGCTTTGTTATTTCACTATTGTAACATTTGAAGATGTAGAGTAGGCTGTGTCTTGATGTTTCCACTAGTCTTTTTTCCCCACTATCTAGCACAGTGAGAAGTCAACAACCTCAAGGTTAATGAATAAAACACATTCTAAAAAATCATTAGCAGGTATGAGGTTCTGAAGGTTTTAACCAACTCTCCCATGGAGAAGAACGTGGATTAAATATCCAACTATCTGTTTGTTGCAGCCCACAGTAAGTCACCAGATCTGGATATGTAATTTTGGGTGAAAGGACTGTGGACAAACTAAAAGCATTCAATATCCAGTACTGTAATCACCTGCACAATTATGCACTTTTCTCATACTCATCTTTCCGCATGTAAAGAGGATTTAACTAGATATGTAAGAAGAGAAAAAAGCTTTCTGCCTTTTTTTTTTTTCTCCTTCATAGGAGCAGAGTCCTCTCCTATTCAGGGTATACTGAAGTATTAAATAGAACTGGTAACAAAGGACTTCCGTTATCTCCTATTTCTGCTTTCAGAAGATCAGATTTGATGTTTTGAATTAACAAACCTGGGAGTAACACTTACATTCGTCACAATAACTGTTTCCACAGCAGGGAATAACAACTGCATCAGTCATTATATCTTTACAAATGAGACATAACAACTCATCTGGAATAGGATCATCTTCTTCTGAGGAGGATGATGGCTCCTCTGGTAAAAAGGGAGGCTTTTCCTTCTTTCCTATAGCATAGGCTTCCCTGGAGAGAGGGTGGGGAAAGAAAAAGAAAAAAGTTAAAGAAGGCTAAAGGGAAACTTTTCCAAGCTTTGGATTTTAGCAAAGGAAGATAATAGACGGAATTCTTCTCACTCCACATTAGCCTTCTAAACCACAGGCATTTAGTTTAAACCACTTTTCTACAGCCACAATGCTAGAAGAGGGAGGGGGGAACAATCTTTCTTCTGTGGGAGTCTCCCATTCTTTGGATCAACTAAGAAATTAGCTCAGACTAGAAAAGTATTTTTTGACAGCTAGAAATCAGATTAAATTAATCCCATCTCTCCTTTGCCAGAGGGTAAATGTAAATTGCAGGCTCAGGATAAAGCTAGTCTCCAAGTAATTACATTTTATAAACGAAAGAATTGTATGTTACAGCTTCTACAAAGGAGATCCATGATAGAAAACCAGAAGTGCTACCAAGTGCATTTTAGAACAGCCACTGTTTTCAGCACACAATAGTATTTTCTTAGTCTATAGCAACAGGAAAACTTCAGTCTGTGTCACACATGAGATTTGATAAAGTCAGAGCTGCAGGAAATCTCAGTCTAAGAGTTATTTGTTAAATTTCGCAAGAAGCCTTTGAAACATAAACCAGAAGCAAAATGAGCTTTCAAAGAGAATGATTCCAACTATAAACACTACTGAAATGTTTTGCACAAATACAGATTCCTAGCATACCACAAATTTAACCAACTTCCAGGGGTATGACCAATAGAATCATCCTATTTTAATACTGGAAAGCATCACAGATTTTAAGGCTGAAATACAGTGATTCCTCTCCTGTAATTACAGATGCTGGCCATCTTGGCTGCATTGCCACTCAGGCATTTCAATATGTTCTCTCTCATTCACGTTTTGGTCAGTCTGACTAATTCCATACTTACGCATCAATAGTTGGTATTGCATATTTTCCAGTGTTTGTCAGCATAGCACCCTTTGTATTGGGATCCTTCACCTCCATCATGAAACTCCTTGGAATTCCTGTGCTCTTTTTAATTCTGGGAACCGACTCAAAATTTTTGTCCTGTTAAGAAAAGAAATGCAGAGATATCTCAAGATCCACACTTAAAATGACATTTCAATGATTATTTTAAGCAGCAAAAGCCTTTAATCCTCTCCTTTTACCTAGTCTAAGTGTTGCTTGACTAAAATACTTATTTCCCTAAATGAATATAGCCAGGATGTTCCAAAGGCTTGAGCAGTGTTTTGAACTCAATTGACTCAATCTTTGGCTTGATTTCAGGTTCCTTAAGAGTGAAATAGCCCTCAGCTCACCATCCATTCAGTTGAGACACAGACCCGCTCCTCCTCCAAAGCACAATTCAGAATGAAAGCTTAACTCAGTGCTCTGAATCAATCACTGGAGAAACTTATATCCACCATCTATATATATGATGGTTGAATTCATACCTCATGCAAATACGTTCAGTGACTACTGTTAAGTGAGAGTCATTAAGAAGAGTTAAAATCAGAAAATTTTCAAATAATATTGAAATATATCAAAATATACATGAAAGTTCACAAAGAAAGATCTATAGACATATTTAATGCCTATGACCTAGAAAAAAAGAAAATTTTACATTTATAGTTCTAGCTTTCCCTTGATTGGAAGGGCTTTGCAACACTGCTATATAACCTCTGTATTTCACCCCAAGAGAAACAATTATTAATATGAATACTCATGTATTTAAGCAACTGCCAAGGTAAAAACTAAAAACTAAGCAATGCCAGAGGTCCTCCACAATCTTACCCCATTTGTTGGGCAGTTCTTTATATAGTGGCCAGGTTTCCCGCAACGAAAGCAAGTATAGGATGGTGGAGGTGGACCCAAGGGTTTCTTCATGTAACTAAAAGTTTTTTGGGAAAAAAAGAAAAAGGTATGCATATGTCTCTTGTTAAAACAAACATCTCTACAATTTTTTCATAACCTTCAAAGAACAGACTTGACATTGTCACTTACTTGATTGGATCATATTCATGGCCAGACTGTGTCATCATAGCTTTTATTTTATCTTCTTCGGAAGCATTGGCTTCAGCCAGATTGGCAGTCTGTTTAACAGGTAATTATTTGACACACACATTAGAAACACATTTAAGCCCACACAGCCAAAGACAACACCACTCATCCAATCCTGTAAAGAGCAGCACAACGCTAGCTGAGGTTGCATGAAAACAGCTGCTTATATAAAATACATTTGTCCTGAAGATGTTCTGGGGAGTCCTTACGCCATTACATGATGTTTATGTGCCTGTTAACCTACTTGAAAAGAGCATTCTTGGGCACTCAAAACCTTAGGCTCTGTTTGTACCTTACATAAAGACTTGTGTAACCAATCCAATTTTCTTCAAAGTGGACTGAAGCTACGTGTAGAAAAAAAAAATATACTATCCAGTATTTTGGAACTGATTTTTAAGCTCCAGACTATTTGAAGGACATCCACTGTACATTTAATTGAGAAATATGTATGCAAGTAACATTATTTACATTTTGCAGCATTAAAAGGACACACAACGTAAGAGTCAGGGAAGTTGTTTTTGCTTGCTGAAACTCAGCCTCTGACACAGCAGCATTTAAAGGAATCAACCTTTTTATAATCCCTTAGCAAGACAAAAGATTCTTTTCAGTAGAAATTTGACCATCACATGCTGTAGGCAGTCCAAACTGCACGTTTCCTGCCGTACTAACTTCATATTAAATGATTTAACTACAGTAAGCAAAACCTGCAGTTTTTTCTAGTTAACTGTGTCCTTTTAACATACAAATTGTAATATAAACCTTATGCAGAACTAATCTTCAAATTATTGAAGCAAGCTGATTTTAAGTATTTGTTAAAATGTTTTTATTACACACTAGTCCAGATACAAGCAGGGTCTAAGGGAGTGACTGTAAATTATTTGGACCTTCAAGCACCTATCATTCAGATCAACCACTCATGTTTTTGTTTTTATATGCATTCATTCACAAAAGCAACCAACTAGTTTCAACATTTTATTAAATGGTTGTTTCATATACACAGTTTTTTTCTCAACAGTAACATAATCCAGATCGACAGCTATGAAATCATTTCCATTAACATTTACAGAAAATTTTACAGATACTTGACTAATTTGTTTGAACCCAAACAGTTTACAAAACACATCCAAAAACCACAAAACATTAGTAGGAATAGACCAAAATTCAAATATGGCATTTAATACATAGTAATAATAAAACAGAAAACTGTTAACACATTGCCTCCATGCTAAGCCAGTCTGCACTGAAGAGGTTAGAGTAAGTAACAGTTTTGAGCTGCTTTATGTTATGTTCCTGTATTTTTCTGAAATAATTAAATTTTCTCGAAAGCTTAAATGTGTACACCACTTGGACAGTTTTTCACATTTTAGAGTAAAACTTCACATGAGTTTACAGAACCAAGGACACATTTAGGGACAGCACTAATGGAGACCAATTTCTTTTGGTGGCTACCTTCCGAACTATTTTTTGTTTTTGCCAAATGTACGCAATTAAATTTCTGCAGTGAAAGAGGGAAGAAATTGCCAGTGGGAAAAGATTTCTCTTTCTTGGAAATGAACTCCAGCCTTTATTTTCAGAAGAAAGAACTAGCTACTCTGCATTAGGCCCTGCCTTCTCTAATCTTTGTAACTTTAAAGACTAGTAATTTAATTAGCTAGCACTACGCCTTTTCACAAAGTGCAATCACTAGTGCTTTCCCAGACAAAGTTACACATTGTTGAGCAAAAAATGCAAGCAGTTCCATAGCAAAACATGGCATTACAACAGTTTCAGAAGGTCACATCTGCTAATATGCCACACATACACATTGGTATATTCCTATAAACAATTAGGTACATTTACACAATTTACACAGTCTGTGTTCAAACAAATTAGATTGTGTTGTCCACTGTATATATACTACAATTTATGAAATTGTGCAGCATTCAAAGAATGAATCTGTAACTGTAATGACTAGAAATTCAAAAATAGCCATGCAATTGTCCATGTTACAGAAATGCTTCTATTTTGGCTGTTGCAAACCCCCCTGGAATGTCCATAACTTACAGCCAATTAAATTCTTCAGTAAAAATTGTGTTAGTTTCCAAGGCAAAATTAACGAAACGTATGAAAAACGGTAAACAGCTTCTGAAGTGCTTCTTCTTTGTGTCTTGAAGATGAGTAATACTGCAACATTATGTTGAGGCTGATAAGGTACTCCCCTTCTATCTTCCCAAACTGGGAACTACTCTTTACAGGATAGTATCAAAATATACACACATTTTAAAGTTAAAATAAATACTTGAAATTATTAAAAATTAAATTAAAGTTTTGTTCAAATTACAACAGTTATCCAGCTATAGATCACAGTATATATTTAAAAATAGGAAGCAAACACTTTCTTTTTTTTAAGTATTTGACAAGAATATATATATATACCTTAGTAAGCTGGGCCAGAGAAATAGATGCAGAAGAGTCATCAATCTGTTCACAAAAAATTAAACACATATTCAAGTTCTACAATCAAAACATAGCAATAGTTAACCTCTACTGTAGTCTGAAAGTCTGCACTATATCCTCTGAGTGCCACTCAGAGAGGCATTTCCAACCTAGTGTATTTATTCAAAACAAAGTCCAAACCTATGATTGCTTAAGAGAGCGCATATGTGGTTAATGAGAAGAAACTAAAATAACCAAACCCGCCTGACATCAACTTACTGCTCCAGAATATCTCAGAGAGGGACCTTTGTCAAATGCTCACAACTGCTTAAAAGTAAAAGGGGTAAGGAAGCCGTCAATTTTCAGCTAAAAACGATTTTAAAAAGAATTATATATGTTTATTTGAGAAAGAAACATCACTACAGGAAACTTACTTTCAGTGTAGTTTGTAAATTAATCAGTTAATGTCTCATTATTTATAAATGCACACAGTTATGCTTTTATTAACACAGTAGCTGCCTGTCAGAATAAAGCACAGGCATATCAACCCTTAAACATGAACTCTACCCCTCCTGTCAGTAAGTTTAAAAATGCTAAACTTACCATACCCCACAAACCCCAAATAAAACCACCAATCTAAAATAAAAGCCATAAAAGTAACCCACCATTTTGTCTAGGAAAAAAACCCCAAACACACACTTAAATTATTTAAAGCTGTTTATCATGACAGTAGCTTATAAAAAATGAGAAAACCGTTGAGAAAACCGATCTATTTTATTAGACCACAGGCCATAGTATCCAAATTAGTTTGGGAAGTGTGAGAATATTTTCCTTGCTATCAGGCCAAAACCAATTTTTAACAGCAGCCCAGTACTAAATGAACAAAAACAAGAAAGTGTAAAGCATACTCTTGATGATGAAAACATGGATTCAGAGCACAATCCTGTATTTTTTTTTCTCCATTGCAACCATGCTCCTCCCTCCCAGCTGCCTACTGGAACAGCTTGCAGGAATGAAGTCCTCAGGCCGCTAGTTAGTAATGGACTGTGGTGTTTATTGAGAACCACTACTGAAGTGCAGTTTTTCCACAAGTAAAAAGGGTAACTTATCCAGTTCCTTTTCCAGTATATTTAATTCTATTATGCCACAAGCAGCAGCTGAGCTTACGCTAGTAAAACATTATCAGAAAGTCTCTTGAATCACTGCTTATTATGTCTTAAGTTGTTCAAAACCATAGAATAAAATTTCACAATGTAAACCGAACAGCTCTCCTCAAGGGGTCACTAAATTGATAAGAAATATTAAAACCCTTCCTTGGAAAAAGCTCTTGTCCTTTATTACCTAAGGTAGTGGGAAGAATTCAAGGGAGTAGTTTTAGGAGACTCTGGGGAAGAAAACATCTACACGTAGAAGATGATGCCTCACTCCAGTTAATCATTCCTTCTCTATATGTTTAGGAAAGCATGTACAACATTATTGTATTACTAACTAAAAAGCTCTTGAAAATGTGCCTTTACAGAGGAACACCCAGATCTGGAAAGAGACCTTCTTTCCACTGCAAGCCTTACCAGAAGATTCAACTTTCCTTCGTTTCAGAACATTTTGTACCTAGTTATGTTAAAAAAGAAGTCTGATGAAGTATTTTAAAGCTTCCTGCTCCATATGCCACTCTTTTACATGTGGAAAAACAGGCCTATGTTCTCTCATGGCAGGCACAACCACTGTCATACTGTGATTCTTCAGAAGCAAACAAGAAATTAGGAAAGCTCTCTGTGGAGTCTAGCGTTAAACAGTCTAGCATTGACCAGTAACTGAAACATAACAGTTAATAAACTATTAATTAGTAGTTGTATTTTTTTTTAGGGAGTAGTTATAATATGGCCTGCAGGTAACAGCCTAATTTCTTAAAGGAGGTGATAGCAGTACTTTCTACTAAACAGCTATCAAAAGCAGCAAATAGATAATTAATGTACTATTTAGTATGTCTGCCCAACAGCCATCTTCCAAAGATCCTGCATTCTTGTGTCTCTTTTTCCTTTACATTTCTACTAAAGTATTTCCTGCCAGTCCCTCCAATCAGTCACATAGAAACGGCACCTCCATAGAACTTGTATACAATCCTAATACTGCAGCTGAAAAAAATACAAACAACAAAACCCCCCAAAACCCCCAAAACCCCCAAACCAGAACTGACAGTCAATATATTAACTCCCACTTCATGCAGGGACTAAACAGAAACTAACAAAGCAAATGGGAAAGAGGACAAAAAATAGGAGGAAAAGGCTAATCTCACTGCTGGAGTGCTACATTTAAATTACAGTGGTTTCCTAAAACCCGATAGCCTGGCTAAACTAAGAATTCAGCCAGGAAAGATCACCATGTGTACTAAAACAATGGGCATGACACTCTGCATTTCTGCAGCCTCTAAGGACAAATACCAACTAGAGATCCTTGCAGTTACTGAAATAGTAACACTAAAGCAAAGATGATCCATTTCCTTGATTTGACTGTAGTAACAGTAAAACAGCAGCACCAATTTGCAAGTGTACAATGACAGCTAACATAAGAGCAAGACAATGAAGAAATATTCAAAGTATAAGCTTTTGTGCATTCTTTTAAAAAATCTTAACTCATTTTAATTTTGCTGGTTTACTGTTCAGTAATAATCGGCAAGCTTTCCAGTGATTTATTACTACTCTAAGATCCAGGTTCTGCTTTGAAATACATAAACATGTGTATTTAAAAAAACACAACAACAAACAAAACCCCCACGCTTTAGACCAAGAGCTGAGTTAGCTTTAGGAATAAAGCTAATTATGTCTCCAGCACTAGAAGCACCTGAGGCTGCAGTGCTTTTACAGTGAGAGAGAGAACTTGTAAAGAAAGATGTAAGGCTTCCACCCTCCCTATGGCTACCCACAACCCAAATCGGGTAGACAGAACAAACAAGAGGGGAATGTTTTTGCTTTGCCTTTTGTTTAATTAGTTCTAACTAACACTAAGTCCTCCCTCCCACGCCAGGATTTCTATTTATTTATTTTTTTGAGACATCTATGTTAGCTTGTGGTAAGATGCTACTTAGAAATGTAATACAGACATGCCAGGGAACACACGAGGCTAAAAGAATGTTAACTTTATTTATGAACATGTGATTTGTGTTTATACACATGCTAGTAAACAAAAATAAAAATAACTGTTTTCAAGAAATAAAAACCCATCTGAATTAGATCAAATACTATAAATGTGGTTTACATAAATGCATTACATTAACTACTAGGGTCACTGGGCCAGTTTAACTAACTCAAACTCACAATGAGACGCATTCACGCCCAAAAAAGAAATTCAAATCAATCAGCAATAGAATTATGGATGCAGATTTAGACTTAGTGATTTTAGACCTACACACAAAAAGTTTTCCATTTTAAGTTGATTGTATACCATTCCACAAGAATCAGAGGCTGTATTCTTCACAGAACACAGACCCAGAGTTCATTAATTTCTAGATTAACTTATCCTAACAGCTTATCAAGTGATCAGATCCAATGATCCAGGGTTAGTGTAATGCCTCACACCATTCTAGTGAAGAAAAAGCAGTTATACTTAAAATAAAGATGAAAAATAAAAACCACCAATAGTATATTTTATACTATAAGGACTATTTTGAAGTGTGTAGTTACACGTATTATTCAACCCAAGTGGCAAATGAAATCAAGATCTAGACCATTACCAGTCAAGTTATTTCCGTGTGTTACTTATTCATATTTTAGCAGCAGAAAGCGTTTTCAAACTTCAAGAAAAACGCTGCTCTTTTTCCAAATGTAAATTCAAAGTGGTGGTATACTAAAGAAAGGCTTAACCTTTGAGAAATTAAAGCAGCATCCAACCCTGAAGTCACCCAGATCCAAAAGTGTACTGCAAGCAGAAGTTAAGAAAAATGACAGGGATTTTACCCACAAATGCACCAGGCTCTAACCTTGTGCCAAAATTTGTACTAGATGTTTTCATTTGCAGACAAACTATTAAACTAAACTGCTTCATCAAATAAAGTGGAAAGATTGAATGCAGAACTTTAGAATACCACTTTGTGTAGCAACGATATTTAAATGCATGGCAATCTATTAAAGACATTTATGTTCTCAGAGGGGCCCAAACAATATCACTTCAATTATACAGTTTTAAGAACAAATACCCAAGTATTTAAGGACATGAAAAGGAATTATTCAGCTCACAGCTCTGTCCTCAAAATATATATGTTGGTTTTAGTATTTGTTTGAACCCCCAAGTCAAAAGTAAGAAACAGTACCAAGTTTAACAATAATGGTTTCTCAGTGGTTTTTGATAACATTTTCAAAAACCAGTAGGCAAAAAAAGTATTCAAAACCAAAAGCTAAGTGATACAATGTGAAAATGGCAAAAAATACACTCCAAACAATTTTTATTGCAAGAAACAAAAAGCACACAACAACCTATACAAACATACATGTTACTAGCTATAGACAGACAGATGCAGAACATGGCATCATGTTCAATTGTGCAAACCTTGAACCTACATGATCTAAAAATGATCATACATTATCTGTACAACACAAAGTCATACAGGAAATATTCTAGCATATTCAATATGAAATACAATGCATTACTAGGCACAAATACCAACAGTCACATTAGAACTGTGCAAAGGATGGCATTATTCAATTTTTACTATGCTGAATCAAATACATTGTATTTACAACATATACTATGTTTTACTGAAAAATATACTAGTTAATGTTTGGAAAATTAATAAAAGGCTACATTGTTTATAATTAAGTGCAGTGTGTAGAAAAAAGTGTGAGATTGTGTTTTTACATACTGCTTTTGATGTTCCACTCACTGGCTCAGTTCGACTTCTAGAAGAAGAAATAAAGGTGATCAGAATTTAAAATAAAACCTTTGTACCCAATATAAAGCAGTGAAAACAGATTATAAAGCCTGAACATCAAAACATCATGTTCTGATAGTCTAGCAAATGTGAAAATTTAGTAGTATGCATAAACTGTTCTCTTTTGGTACATTCAATGCAACTAAAACATACCCCCAAAACCACATTTCTACTTTGTCACAAATTACTCTAAAACTTACAAATATAGAACACAACAGTGCAAGAGGAAGTCCTCAAATACTTTTTCTCTGCTATGTAAGTATCAAAAAATATGAAGTCTGTACTACAGTCTTCTGTTCTTAACAAAATATGAAGGTAGCTTTAGCCAATCTGTATATCCCTAGTATTACACATAGGTACCAGATCCAGTACTTAAATATCTTAGAAAGAACAGTGATAGTCTAGACACTTTGAAGTGCAAGTTTACTTAAAAGAAAAAAATCAGTCATCTGACAAAGGAATAACATGAAAATGTCAGCAGCATAGTGTTTAGAACAGTGTTTCTTTGGGGAAGCCCAAGCACTGTGTTCAGATATCTACTATATTTAGCCATGAAAGTGCCAAAATACTAAATGTGTTACATATGCTATATTGACTAAAAATAGTATTAGAAATGTCACCTGAAAGCAGTTTCTAGGATTTTGTGCGATTTAGGAGTCCTGTGACAAAAAAAAAGGTCTTAATTGCCAGAATTTGCTTTAAGATAATCTTGAAAATGCTACAGTATTTTAGGAAATATTTATTACATTTGAAAACTTGCTGAGATTCCACATACTCATTGATCTGTATCTGCATGCTACTCATCATGAATCAGACATGCAACCATTGATACAGTTAACAAACAATTCATACATCATCACAAGTGTCCCATGAGCAGAGGCAATTCAAAGATTGCTGTGGAATTTATGTACAAATAGAAAGGCTCATGCTTCCTGCCACTGCTAGAACACCACCAGGCTTGCAATTACAGCCACGTACCTCCTGAAGATGAGGAAGTACAAGAAAATACTTTAGATTACCGCACCATGGTTTCTTCATACATTTACCTCGAAGAACATACTACAAGGCGAGTAACATATTTTTGAAGGCCTCTCCCCCATTACAGCATACATTCATAATTCCCAAACATTAGCCACTCTACCAGTTGTTTCTGCAATGTTTCCAGATGAAGGAATAGAAAGCTAATTTACCTAGTTAATTTTCAATGTTAGAACAGCAGTGTCATTCTTTCCTTATTCCCGCATGCGGGTATTTAATTTATCTTTGACACTAGCAGCATCTATTCTCTCATTTTAGGGCAGCATTACAATACCAGGAAAGGGTGCCATCCAACCAGAAACAGAGGATGTATTGACAAGACAGCACTAAGCATATATACTTAAATTAACACCCAAAACAAAGCCATATTTATAAGTACAATGCTGTGGCATCCAGAATTACTAGGTAGTGCCTGAAAACACTGCAACAACTACAGTAACATGCCCCAAAATTACATGCAGAGCCACATAAATTCAGGGGTTTTTTTGCTTGCACATGCTTCATGGGTACCAGGATGCTGCTGTAATGTTTGAGAGACACTGTAACTCATCAGTATATTTACTGAGAACCAACATTAGAAAGACATGACAAAATGACAAGCTAATAATATCTACTCATTGTGGTGGAGAGGCATACCTTTAAGAAGGCCGGAAAACATGACCATTCAAACAATGCTAATGTAGCTGATATAGAACTGGACTGTATGAATACATAAGTGACAGCAATAATGCTGCAGTCAGGGTAGCATTTGAATATCTGTAATTTTAATCAATACATCCAATTCTCTGTCCTCCATAAATCTTAGGAATACAGAATTAAAGCCTGGAGGGCAGATACCAGCTTAGGATAAAACTAGACTTAGAAAGATAACTAGCAACATTCGGTAATGTGCTAAACTGCTTACTGAGTTTCAAGTTTGGAAAGGATTAACTGTTCCTTCATTGTACTCACACACAAGGCAATATACTTAAGGATATTGTTCTTTTTCTCTTGCCTGAAACGGACATTGTCTTTAGGAAACTAACAGCAATCACTTACGAAACTTCTTGTTTGCATGGTTTGCCAGCTGGCAACCCTTGGTGTTTCCTCTATAGCTAGTATGCAAAATCCCCAGATTTGGGGTGTAAGAATACCTGCCATATCCTGCCCCCCCTCCTCCAAATGCAAGAAATAAGTCACTGAGAATCAAACTCTTCTGAGATGGGAACAAATTATGAATTTACACTACAATGCATATCTGTCTTTACTATAAAAGCAATACAAGCAAGCACATATAATAAGGAATCTCTCCATGCAGAGGCAACAGGATCTACAACTTGGGTCTCAAAAATCAACCCCAAGAGCAAACCCAATAGAATCATCTTAAAAGTTACCATTGTTGGAGTTTGAACTCCATGTCCCAGCAGGCCTAAAAATTTAAGTCTACTTTGGGACAGACACATTAAAATCCACCCCATTACAACAAAACCTAACAGCACCTTTAACAAGAAAGATGCAATCTGAATGCCTCTGTAAACGAATATAAATAAAAAAGTTAATACACTGAAACCCCTCAAAGAATACAAGGCTTTATGGATACCTACATAACATATGTTTTGCTGGTAGCTTTAACTCCTCCAATAGGGATTCTTCTGACAATTACCGATGAGTTCTTAGGAATCAGGGCATTATCATCTGTGTATTCTGAAAACAACATAAATGCAGAAAAAAAACATTAGTCAGTTCATAAGAATGTATATTAATATATGTATTACATAGCACTTCTGAGAATGCCTTTATAGATATAAAAGCAAAATTTTATATGTAACATCATGCTTTTATTGTCTCAACACACTAACAGCACATTTCAAGAAATCTTCAGGTTTGATAATCAAACACAAGCAGCAAAATATTTTTCATTTTTTAAAAATAGTTTGAATGCCAACAGCAAAATGGTCTCAAAGGTCACTAAAAGAAAGTCTGCTAATGCACGAGGTTCTTTCCTGATCTAGCTTAAGTTGCTTTTGCTTCTGTTAGGCTACAAAACCAATAGATCTCTGGAAAGAAACAAACCACAGCAAAGCCTCACATGCATAAACCAGATTCTAAAGTCTGACTAGCTTGCCCAGCAACAAAACAGCTACTTAGCTAAAGCATGAAAACTCTCCGCCATTGCCTTCCTAGCTGTTAACTAAAACCAATTCACCTATGCTGCTAGTCCTTGATGTCTGGCAGAAGACAGCCTGTCATCTCTGTCTATTTCTTGGCACTTAAACCATCATCAACCACACTTCTCAGCTGCTCAGTGCTTCACATTTAAATGGAAACGAAACTGGCAGTGCTAGAATTTGGATCACAGAAGTTTTGGGGGTTTTTTGAGCTTGCTTTCACAAGTAGGGCAGAATTGGCTTCAACGAAAGTGGTATCTCCCCTCTTAAGCTAATCATCAGTTCAAATTAACCAAAGGGGTATGAATTCTTTTGATTCATTTTTTTGCAGAGCAGAGAGACTCAAATGAAATTACTTATGAAGACAGCCTTTAAAAGCCTTTAGAAAACAGTGTGCGCCTGAAGCTATCAATGCTTTGCCTTGGCTTACACTATGTTAGTCTTTTGAAGAAAGCTTTCTGACCTTTTTTATGTAAGGCCCAAACAAAAAAAACAACTACCTGAGACACTCTAAGTAAGCTTAAAAGCAAAGATCTCTCCACAAAAATCATTTTTATGTTGTACTTACACAAGCTTGATATGACTAAATATTTTAAAGCATTATCAACAGCCATTCTCTGTAATCTGCCTACAGTTTTAAATACTAAAAGCGTTTACCTTTGCAGACTGAATCAGAACAATGGTCTGAAAACCAAAGATGCTGTGTCAAGCTCTGTCAGGGTGGTTTTGCCCAGTGATCACACACAAAATACGAATATTTCAAAATTTATGCTCCATTTTTCAGTATATTATTCCTATGGGCAGGAACCTCTCTTAGACCAAACCATACTTACCAGAAGACATCATTTCAACAATGAAATAAAAATTTTACTTCTATTTCCAAATGACAGAATGCTTCTTCAGAAAACTGAGAAATCATTTAGCCGAAACTAATTCCTGATCTTCCCCTCCTGAGGGCACCAAACAACAATAAGCTTCCTCTGAACTTCACAGTAGTATAAAACTGTAGGAGAAAGGACTACTAATGAAGAAAACAGAAGCTTTTACAGAAGCCAGATATCCTGAATCCAACCCCTAGAGCTCTTCTCAAAAGGAAAATCTAACCATGACACAGCCACCTGTCCCCTGCACTGGGACTTTCTGATGAAGAAGCAGTACTGAGACCCAGACAAACAACTGGGAGATCACGCCAGCTGCAGTTCAAGAAGCCCAATGCAGCTGTTTCTACCTGCTGAATAGAGTCAGAGTATTCTTTCTGGGCCAGAGCACAAATCACTGGATTGAGATTTCAGAGATACAGGATAAGCAACAGTGGCTCCACCAAAAGGTAGGAGTTTCATAGAATCATAGAATGGTTTGGGTTGGAAGGGACCTTAAAGATCATCTAGTTCCAACCCCCCTGCTGTGGGCAGGGACACCCTCCACTAGACCACATTGCCCAAAGCCTCATCCAACCTGGTCTTAAACACTTCCAGGGATAGGGCCTCCACAACCTCTCTGGGCAACCTGTTCCAGTGCTTCACCACTCTAACAGAAAAGAATTTCTTTCTAACATCTAATCTAAATCGACCCTCCTTCAGCTTGAACCCATTACCCCTTATCTGTGCCAAATTGAGGACTGTGGTAGTTATGCAGAAGATTACAAGTGGCAGGATCTCTCCTAGAAAGAGATTGTATATACGAGGACAGCAACCAATGTGTTTATTCACAAATTATGCAAGCCTGCAGAGGACAATTTCAACATGAACAACAGGTATATGATGCAAAAAGTTAAGTCCTCTTTTAGTATTTTGTGACAATTCATTGACAATTAGAAGAGAAGCATTAACATCTGCTTTCTGAATAGCCTGTCCTTGCACATACACATATATAGAGATATACTTGTTTCCAGTCTGCCTGTTAAGTGCACAGTGAAGAGAGCTCCAGCCATCTATAACAGACTGATATAAAAATGAATTCACCTTAAAAGTCAATCAGTACACATTCAAATGGATCAACTGAAGAGTGACAATAGGTTGGTGAAGTTAAGGCTTTATTTGTACAGGATGCTTAGCACATATTCGTATTTGGTACTTGAAGTATCCCACTACCTTGGTCATTGTTTCAGAGAATTTGTGAAATAGTGTTTACATACAGCAGAGTATACTGCTGAATTAGTTCTGTGAAAGAACTTGATACTACGTGGCTTTAATACATTTATTTTTCCTTCCCCTCAATTAACTGAATTCATTTTGGTGATGAAATTTTATTAAAGATGAAGTCAAACAATGTAGACTAAAAAGTTAACTTTTTTTTTTTAAATAGAAGAGGACTAAAGCTGGAGCACTATTCCTGAAGTCTCTGGAAATTTTTGCTTGTTCAATTTAAATGCAACAGATGCCAGTTTAGTCTGAGAGCTGTTAGACTAAGCTGGCATCTCCCAGCAGGAACCTGTTCCCTGCAGGCAGCACCATCCCCTAGCAGAGACTTGGCAACTACCAGGACCTGCAAAGCAGTGTCACTCTGCCTCACCACGTGACTCAACATCTGCAAAGTGAGCAGTGACATCATGCTCAACAAGGCTACTTTTCACACTTGTTCAAGCAGAGCTCCAACAGAAATGTTCAACAAAGCTAGAGATAACAACATTGTTGATTCCTACTCCCTTACAGCACAAAACTTGTTCTACTGCCAGTAGTAGCCAGCAAGTGGCTACTGGGCTTCTGTCAATCTGACCCATGATTAAAAATAAGGATTCAACTAACTCAGAAAGCTTGCAAATGCAAGGGAGATTGGGATGTTATATCAAAGTCAACAGCAGAAGAGACATAACAGTGTAAAACCTGCTATTTATTCCAGAAGAAAACAGTATGCTTGAAAGAGTTAAGGGAAAGAAGTATTTCAAGGAATGAATAGCTACTTTGCTGCCTCATACTGACTTACAAATCTTAATTGCGTTAGTGTCCACGACCTTCTTCCTGCAGAAAAGTACAAACAGCTCAAGTCATGCCCTGAAGTTTACGCTGCTTTACATTTAATGCACAATTTAAAACCATGTTTAAATTAATCTTTAATTCTGACAATCTGCTAGTTTTAATAATTTGTGTCATATGTATGCTATAAATGAGTGACTGAAAAGAGTTACTACCTTATTTTATGGCTTGCTTTAATCCACCATTTTGAGTCTGACAGCATTGCAAAAGCATCCCTCTGAGCACTATCTGCAAGTATTTTCACCCAGATAAAGTACAGAAGCTCATCAAAACAGAAGTCATCAGAAGGCGAGCCTATATGCAAAACTACAAAGAAAAACCTTTACTAGGCTTAGATGCCTTGCTAACCAGCTATTATGCTACTAGGGGAAGGATTTGCAGAGTAAGAGATGAAAATTACTACTAACATGTTAGACTGTCTCTACCAGAAAACAGGGTAACTCCCAAGAACACATTTTCTCCCTCACACTTAAAAATATGCTTTCTCGTTACATGATTTTTTTTAAACTCTGTTCTAATCAACACCAATTGCACACTTTGCAACAAACAAACCATCTATGTAGCAGGCACTACCTCAAAACATCCTGATTAACAGACTGGACTACTATTTCCAGATTTTCAGTTTCCACCAAAGTAAGTATTAGCGATCTCATCGTCCTGTTTTGGCTGGGATAGAGTTAATTTTCTTTCTAGTAGCTGGTACAGTGCTGTGTTTTGGATTTAGTATGAGAACAATGTTGATAACACACTGATGTTTTCAGTTGTTGCTAAGCAGTCAAGGACTTTTCAGCTTCTCATACTGGCCTGCCAATGAGAAGGCAGGGGGCACCCAAGAAGCTGGGAGGGGACACGGCCAAGACAGCTGACCCAAACTGGCCAAAGGGATATTCCATACCATAGGACATAGTGCTCAGTATATAACTGGGGGGTGGGCCGGGAGGCAGGTTGGCTTGAGAACTAGATGAGTATCAACTTCAGTTGATAAGCAATTGTGCTGTGCATCAATTGTTTTGAATATTCTTTTATCATTATTATTATTCTCTTCCTTTTCTGTCCCATTAAACTTTTATCTCAATCCACAAGTTTTACTGTTTTTTTTCCTCTCCTTTCTTTCTTTTAGACTGTCTCCCTCATTCCACTGTGGGGGGGACTGAGCGAACAGCTGTGTGGTTGTTTTAGCTGCCTGCCAGGTTAAACCATAACACTCATCTGGGACTGGTGTATCATCATTTCTTCAATTAGCTAGTTCAGTAGGCCAAACTGTTCATGGAACTTTCATGTGCATTATTATTACACGGTACTGTGCTTCAAAAGAGCACCTATACTGCTTTGAAAGGATGAGTCAATAAAATCTAACATACTTTCAATCATTAATCTGATTATACAGACCACCTGATGCCTTAATGTCTTATTGGCACTGCTTATCATTTCAGCGTGCTACTAGGACCGTGAAAGCAATCCTGGAGACAACACAGTAGTGAAACCAACCGAGTGCCTGGCCAAGGGACACTAACCTAGCTGACAGCACATCCCCAAGAGGTCCCAAACCTGCTGGTGACCAAGTCAAAGCAGCCAACTCTGAGACAGGTGCTGCATGAGCTCTACTGTAACATCACGCTTTTTTGAATGAGTACACGGCTCACCCTCAACTCAACCAGGGAAACAGGGAATGCCATATCCTTTCTGAATGCTCCACGTAATAATGCTGCACAGCAGCCCAAGAACTAATGCTCATGCTAGCACTGCAACACAAAGTGGCATAGTAAAGGGCAAGGTTTAAAAGTTGCTTAAATGTCTCCTCTAAAATGCTAAATTTGCACAGTGCTGAAGACATTCCAGTAGACAAACATCAGCTGTGAGGCCAAGTGATTTCATTCAGAGTTAGCAGTTTGTTTTGAGGACATCACATCATGGCATTACTAAAACTGTCGAGCGCATGCTGCAGCACTAACTCAAGCAAGTTCTGAGTTCAAGGGACAGTCTCGTAAGAGCAATATTCTTCCTTAAAACTATTAATCTAAGACTAGTTCAGAGTCACATCTTTGGTTTTATATTTCTTTGTATTTTGCCTGATAAGCCGAACAGCACATTCTCTAAGTGTTTTGAGTCAAAACACTACAGGGCAGGAAAGAGCACTTAGAAACCTCAGTTCTGGAGTTTGCAGTTCTTCCACAATATTGTGAGAACATCTATTATAAAAGACAGGTCAAGAAATTCAGATTAAATTAAGAGGAGGCAAGTTTAAATGCGTCACACCAAAACTGCAAAACCAATACTTTATGTCCACACGTAAGAATTCCAAATAATCCCATTTAGGCAGAATATCCCAGTCTAGTTTTTTTTCCTTTTTCTTCTGAAGGCGAGTTTAAACATCCACATCTGATTCATGAAAACTGAAATTCAGTTATGCATATAAGTAAAAATTTGGCATACATACATATTGCACTGAAACGTATTCCCTAGCTTTGCTCTGAAAACCACTGGGAGATTTTTGCATTTTCACATGGAAAACACCCTTACAAAAACTTCAATAAGCATCTGTGGCACTAAGATAAGAAGTTTAACATTTTATACTCATTTTACAAAGATCAGAGTGCAACACAACGTACCTAGAGGAGGATCTTGTCCCTGTTAAACAACAGCAATGCTCTTTAAAGTATGAAAGATGTTCCTCCTAACTTCACCTTTAGACAACACCACATTTAACAACCTAACGAAGCAGATACTTTTTCTTCACTGCATCCTGACCATGTGTGAAAACAAAGCAACACACTTTGTAGAACTGGTATTATGTATATTAGAGTAATGCTTTATGGGGCAACATATTTATAAGCATAATTTTTTCTTCTAAAAACTGCTTTCTGTTCCTCACCTGCTACAACAAAATCCATGTGTTTGGTCTACTTCATAACATCTTTTTTTCTGATGATGATAAGTGGGCTACATCACCATCCAACATTCTGGTTTTAAGGCTCTGTTTTACACAGACCCAACTATTACAGTAGTGATGTCGGCCAGTTGGCCATTCAGCCTGCTAGCATTTGTGAAGCTAAAAGTACATTAGCAACTGAAGACAAAATTCAGAGACCCTTCTGCAGCAAAGCCCTTGAAGCAAATTAAACATTTTTCAAAAGCTTTTGACAATTTTATTCAATACTACCAGAAAAATTCAAAACTTCTGAAGTGTATCTCTACCTATGTATCTCACACAAACCAATGACATCCATCCCTAAGACTCCTAACACTGTGCCAGTACGCCTCTTCACAGACATCCTCCTGAAATAAATACCTGTAGATAAACAGCGAGCTTTAGGTCCAATCACTTGAAAGGCCAGGGCTGAAGTTAGTTATCACAATGTACATATCATTCTGTTGAAGTTTTAATACATGAAACAGGAAGAGAAAAAAACCACACTAGTACACATTTTAAAGAAAAGACTGTTGTAAGAGTGTCACAGAACCACAGAAAAAAATTAAAAGATTTAATGTTTAAAGAATGAAAACACTTCAAAATTATTTTTATTTCTGAAAAGTCACATGCCAAAGTCTTTAATCACATTCAAAGTTATCAAGATGGCAGATTACCAAACTGAAATACCACACCAAGTAATACGAAACTGTTGTTATCTCTGCAAATCAAGCACCATTTATTAACTTAAAAGAATTTATGACTTGTCCAAGAACATTTCTTACAGATATTCACCATAAACGTTCTGCCATAAAACTTCAGTATTGCCCTGATACAGTTAACACGTAGTACCAGGGAAAAAAAAAGTTAGAAATGAATGATGAAATAACGCTCAACAGCATCTGAATGATAACATCTTTTGTGTAGAAAATAAGTTACATTAAGAAGAAATTCCCAAGTATAATTTCGATAAAGAGCACTCGTGTAAGATGACTTTAAAGGGTCTGCATAAGTTATAAGTAACAGATAGTCTTGATCCCAAATATTGCTAGTGAGCAATTTCCGTAATGAGCACAAAACCAATTTTCCAATGAAGTGAGATAAAAGAAGTTGAAGACAAAATTCAGTCACCAAACTCTTTTTTTTTTCCTTCAAATTAGCCATCTGTTTTATTTCTATCACTTTCGGCTTTCTCCATCAGATTTCAAAGAAATCTGGCAAGTTTGCTATTATAAGATAGTCTCCCACATTTCCTTATAATTTTACGTAGAATTCCAGTAAACCAAAAACTTTTGTAAGCACTGTATGTCGCACATCAACCACGTATTCTTCTACGCCTAGCTCCGCGTCTAAAACACAAACCTGAAAGCAGTTGTGAGAACGGTAACTCCAAAAGAACAGCTCTGCGAGGTCCCCAACGTAAGTCACAGATACCGATCGCGGCCTAATCACCTTATCGCTTCCCACCCCGCTTAATCCCCAGCATCGCTTGCCCTCCCGGTCCCCCCGCACGCCGGCGGGATGGGCCCCGGGCTGACTCACGCTACGTGGGAACGAGCCACAAAGAGCAGGCCGCGGCGGAGCGGTCTGCGACGCCGCCAGCCGGGCGGTCCCCGAGGCCCCGCGCCCGCCGCCCCCCACGCACCTTCTTTGGTCTGGGCGTTGGTGATCTGCAGGTCGCAGTCGGCCGCCTTCAGCTTCTCGCGGCCCATGATCTGGCGCTTGAGGTCGCACAGGGAGATGTGGAGGCCGTCGAAGGTGACCGTATCATAGTTCAGCTTGGAGGAGAACTTGTAGTGGACGCACGACATGGTCGGGGCCAGGCGGTGCCTGCTCCGCGATGGCGTCTACCGCGGCAGACGGCGTCGCGGCCTCCGCGCCGGTTAGGGCCCGCGGCGGCGCGGGGAAGGGCCCACCGACCGAGGGGGCCGGAGCAAGCAGCGCGGGCTGAGCTCGAGCGGGCCGGCGGCGCTCAGAGGCCGCGGCGCTCCGCCATGGCCAGGCCCCGCGGCCTCAGGCAGACTCGGCTGGCGGAGGCCTCAGCGCTCCATCGCGGCAGCGCTGCGAGGCCCCGGCCCCCGCCCCCGCAACGACTCCGGCCCGCGGCCCTCAGCGATCTAGATGGGCGGCGGCGCCCGCCCAGGCTCCTCCTCGCAACCCGGGCGAGCGGGCGAAGAACGGGGAGAGGCCCCCCGTGGCCCCGGCTCGGCCTCCGCTCCCTCTCTCGCACGCAGCGCTCCCAGGCCCGACCGCTCGCTATGGCGACTCAGGCGCCCCCGCCTCAGCGTTACGCCGAGGGGTTTCCCGGCCGCCAACCGCACGGGCCGCCGCGAGCGCCTCACCGCGCAGGCGCAACGGCACACCGCACCCCACCCCCCCGCGACTCACGTGACCCAGCGCAGTATGACAAACGGCCCGCGTCACGTGAGCGCGGCGGCCCGCCCTCTTGGTCCTCGCGCCGAACGCCCCCTACGGGACAGCCGTTACCGCTCGCGTCACCGCCGCGGGCTGCCCGCGTCCGTGCTGTGCCCACGGTGTCCTGCCACACCCCCCCCCGCCATCCCCCCAGGGCTCTCACCGCCCGGTGTCCTGTCACACCCCGGGTCTGTGCTGTCCCTCCCGTCACCGCCCGGGCCTGTCACTGCCCCGAGCCCTGCCACCCCCCTGGGCCCGTGCTGTCCCTGCCGTCACCGCCCGGGGCCTCCATCACCCAGCGTCGCCTCCCGTCAGCCCCTGGGCCGCGGTGGCTCGCACAACAGCGCTGGGCCCGCCACCGCCCGGTGTCCTGTCACGGCCCGAGTCCCATCCTGTCAGCAGCCAGCCAGGGCACGGCAGCCTGGGGGAGACGCAGCGGGCTTTGCCGAGTGGCGCTGGGCTGCCCGCACCTCGAGGCCAGCGAAGGGAGGGGACATCCCTCCCGGCACCGCACGGGCTTCGAGGGGCTTCGACCTCCCGCCTTGGGCTTCGACCTCCCGCCTTGTCCGTGGGAAACAACAGCAGCGTTTCCCTTATTTCCCACGTCGGTGGGCAGATGACGCAGCAGGTCATTAGGTTTCCATTTCTGCCACACCAAAGCAGTGGTTCGGCAAAGCCCCCCACTGCCAGTCACCCCATCGGAGGGGTGATCCCTCACGTCGCCGTCCCTCAGAGCGAACAGCACCCGGGGTGGGAGAGGGACCCATGGGCGCAGGACAGATCTTGGGAGCGCGTTGGCACTCGTGAACGGGGCGCAGAGGACAAAAATGCCAGAAGGAAATACTGCTATTAAATCTTTGTGTCCGCATCTCAAAATGTGCCACAAAACCATAGAAGCCTGAATTTACAAAGCAGTTACGCTACTGACGCGGTCGAGCATCACCCCTATATCACAGACATGTCTGACACGGTGAATGATAAAATAAGAGCAGATTTCAAACGGACTGGATATGTTGTCTTTTTCAAAGGAAAGGATGGTTGGACTAGAAATGAGGAAGAAATTAATTAGAACAGGGAACAGAACTCGAGCAGGAATAAGGAAATTAAATGCTGTGCATAAACAGCAAAATAAACCGCATGAGGACAGAAAAATCATTATCATCTTAGAGTTTTCATTATGCAGGCAATGACTGCAACTTAAAATATCTATTAATGTTTCATTATGCAGATTATTGCTTTTTAGTAAAGGAGCTATTTGTTTTTTCCACAAATGTATGATGCACACTTCGCTTTCTTTCCAGGGGCCCAAGTTTTTTACAAGATCAAGTAATTTAGACTGTGCACATTTCTCTATGAATCCTCATTTTTCCTTTACCAGTTATGTGCCCACTAATCTACTACAGAAAATTAAATTATGCAATTAATATTACTCACTTTTCTTGTAGATTTAATATTTTTATTAATGTCATGATTAACCCCCCAACTGTTTTATGTACTGGTTGTATGTCCAACCCATTTATCAGTAAACAGTTTCAAACTTACAGAGCAGAATCTTTCAGTTTAAAAATGTTTATTTTCTAATCCTCTGGCCATAAGTCTTTACAGAGAAAACCTTTTGAGTATCAGCTGGCGCAGCGCTATCTCAAACAAATCAATCCAAAGGCAAGTACATTTTTAAAGTAAAAATAGTGAAGACTAACAGGCTTGGAAAAAACACTTCTCATCAAATATTTGAGGCTCGGAAACTTCTGGTGTCTGAACCCTACAGGAAATGTTTAGGGATTTCATGCACTCCAGGGGAAAAAGGATCTGCATGAACAGGGGGACTGTCAGGTATATAAGGTCTCCAAACTACACAGGTTCTGTGTAAAACAATTTGTCCCCATTAGAGAGGGGGAGTAGTTTGTCTTTAGCTTAGTTTTCAATAATTCGCGAACATCAGCATACCCAGATTACCGTTTTTTAAACCAGCTTCCCCATCAGTACCAGGTCTGCGTACCGTGGATCACCTGCCGTATCGATTCCTCCTGCGTCAGACGTGGGCACAGCCATACCAGGTTGGCTCAGACGTCACACGCCACGCTGCGTTTGTGCTGCCCTTTGCCTTTTGCTGGCTGCTGGAAGGCAGATGGTACCTGATCTGCATGAGGTCTGCTGGGACCAACTTACCTCTTCAATAAACTTCAGAACAAATTTGTATCAGCAGCGTTTGTGCCAGGTCAGCACATTGCACTGTGTCGTCCCAGCCCTTTTGATCTGGGATTAGGTGTCCTAAAATGAAAGCAAAGGCTGATGAAGCCCAGCCTGAGGGTCTGCTCGCATAGTCCGGAGATAACGTATCTGTGGTGGCCGATGGCTTTACACCTCCCAGCTCTCCACAGCGCTGCCCAGCCCTGCCCGAGGTTAATGCCCCCCCAGAGCCCAGCAGAACCTGCTTGGTTGCTCCCTCAAGCGCTTCAGCCAAAATGGCCTGACCTGGTGATGATATGCAGCTCATATCGTTGGTTGGAGCTAACGCCGCTCATTTGGCCCAAAGCAGGATAAAGATGCTCCCACGAGCATCCGAGCTGTGAAATCGGAGGAGTGACCTCTGGCAGGAGGGTGGTGAGAGCAGTCAAAGACAGCAATCTGGGCAGCAGGGGGATGTGTGACCAGATCCTGACTTTCTGGGAATGCTGCTGTATCTGTACTTAGACAAATTCATCTTAAAAGGTTTGACATGCTTATTAAACGATGTTTACCACACTCAACAGAAATACTCATGTCATAACAAACAATTAGCTTGCTGTTGCAGCACATAAGTATTCTCAGTTACCCACATTTATAACTTTAAAAAACAAACCTGGAACCTCCTACGGAGGCAAGGAAATACCCCGTGGCTTTCAGAGGGAGCTGGGTAAGGTTCCGAAACTCATTCAAAAAGGAGAGCGGCATTAAGGCTTGGTGTTCTCTGCACACCTGTTGGCGTCAGGGCTATTTTCGTAGCTTTAAGTCACTCCTGTAACTTCTAACTCTTTTGCTTTCAAATCCATTCGGCAGTAAATTGTTCTCTAAATTCTGCAAAACAACCTAAAATGTAAGTTACCCAAGTTCTGTTGTCACTATTTTAGGTCATACTCACACATTAGTTGAAAAAGAGCAATAAAGAGAAACTCTTTGCTTTAAAATGTAGTTTTGGTGTTTTACCATGACAGATTATTAGGAGCTGTGTAGGGAACTTCATCTCATTTACCACTTTATTGATTCAGAACCCGCTTGTCTATGTCCAGTTCTGCTGCACTGTACTGAGCACCTTTTGTCGAGCGCAGTTGTCCTTGCTGCTTTAATTCTGAAATTCTGAGGGCTGCCTGAGACGGAATTGTTCCTGAGTGTCCGCAAAGTACCTGTTGTACAGCTGAGCAATACAAACAGAAACAAGAAAACCCCACCTCAAAACCAGAACGGACAAATTATCTCTAATAGCTTCCACTGTGGGAGCAGGTCTGTTGGAAAAGAACACACAAATAAGCAGGTTGGCGTGGTGGGAAGGTACGTATTTGCATTTCCTTCTTCAGTTTGTTTTGTCAGGAGCAAAGACTGCTTCTTTTTTATTATTATTTTTTTATTTTTTAACTTTAGCCGTGAGTTCTGTGCAAGAGAAGAGGACCTTGCATTACCACAAGCACTCGGGGCTCAAGCAATCCAAGAGCCCAAATCATCGCCTGCAGAGCCGAGGGCCCACAGGGCCAGTTTTGCTGGAATATCCACATTGCTTTGTCAGTCACAGTTCCAAACCTCCGTGTCATCAGTCCAGCTTCTGAGGTAGCACTGCTGCTGTGAGCAGGCACTGGTTAAAGCTAAGCTTTAATTAAGAATGACAGCATCGTTAGTACACTTAAAAACCAAAAACAAACCCAAAACTCTGATTCTTATCTGCTCCTGTCTCCTCTATGTAGCTCCTCTATGCTCCATATCCATACACCACAGACACACCACACCGTGTCTCACTGCCACATCACACCAACCTACTACCATTGATAACTTACTACGCTTTGAGTACAATGATCAGAACTTGGAGCCTAGAGGGTGGTAAATGAAGGCATCTAATTAGACAAGAGGATATCATGCAAATGCCTGCACTTTTGAATTGCTGAATAAAGGGAGAAAGCAGATCTTGGAACCAGCATGCCAACATCTGTACACAGTCAGTAAGCACATTAGGGATGGCAACACATCACATTCACCAAATTTATATCTTAGTCTTTATATCCACAGTTCATTTATGTTTATTGCCATAAACCAATGTACTTCCCAAGAGTGGCACATCCACAGTTGCTTGAACTCTGTCTTTACTCAAATGCTCACAGACTTTAAGAACAAGAAGCAAATTGTCATAATTTAGTGTAATCCTCCACATACTGCAGTAAAACTCAGAGCGGTGGACGAATCGTGCATGATCTTGACCATACTCCTCCACCTCTAAGTCCGATCCCCTGGGCACGATGAGCATACTTCAAAGACTCCAAAAGGTGTTGGTGCAACTCCTTTCTGAAACCAAAGCTACCACTCAGATATGGCGTTGTGGTCTTCTGTGAGGGGGTCCTCGCTTGAGCTGTGTCCACCCTTTGCTGGTTCCAGTTCCGTACTGTAGCTGTGGGATTTGATTTCTGTACAATTCTGTTGAATTTCCCTCTCACCCGCAAGCTTAAAACTCTGATCATCCTGGATCTAAGCCAGCCGCGTGCAGCCAGGATCTCTGGTACGCAGTGGGAGTCCCCGGCTGCCCGTGCAGCGCACCCTTCCAGCTACAAAGCATAAAAGCAGCCAGAAGTGGGTCTTTCTGGTTTTGCAAAGGACTTTTAAATTTTTTTTTTTTTTTTGACAGGAGAAAGGGAAGGGGATTTTGTCACATAAAAAGACAAAGGATCGTTAATATTGGGTCACACTCTGCTGATGAGAACAGGAGGAATGATAATCTATTGGCAGAGGGAGTTGAGTCCCCGCTTGCTCTGCGCAGTGCAGAGCCCCCATCACCTGCTCGCGCTTCATTCGGGCACATTTCTGGGTTAGAAAGGAGGGTGGGATTCCCAATGGGCTTTTTTTAACCCCCGAAATATTTTCCAGGAGGAGTCGCTGAAGCTTTCTAGCTTCTGGCTTCATGATTCCCAAAGCTTCCCAAGGGAGCAACGCCTTTGCAAGGGCAGAGGGAGAATCCCAAATGCCAGTGCAGCATGGAGGGGAGGTGTGCACCTTGTGAGAGCACCCCGAGGCTACCCACCCCTCCAGATTTCTTTCCTAAGACAATAGTATCAGCTGAGAAAGAAATCCAGACTTTTATTTATCTTTGCCACTGTAACCAGAAGGAACGTTGTCAGAAACAGACCAAAACCAATAAGAACATTTTTTAACAGAATGTTAATAAATATCCTGTGCCGCTGTTCTGATTCAGGATTCAAAAATGGAGTTTTGGGTGCTGCCTGGCGAATACGCGTGAAATGTGCTGGCCTGATAGCCCAGCTGGGGAGCTGTGAATCCTCCAGTTATTCTCAGAACAGTACAGAATAATTATGGGATGAAGAAGCGGAATTCTCTTATTTTGTGCCCCGCCAACATCCCCGATTGAATCATTGGCCCTTCTGCTGGGAGAACGAAGAAGGAGCTTGGCTATGACATTTGTACCCATGCCTGGAAACTGGAGAAAGACTGCAAACTCCTTTTACCCCAGCATTATAGTACCCCACGGCTGCCCAGTGGACTGCCCAGCTTGGCCATTATCTACTTGTCTGAGTTCAAACTACTTACCCAGATGTGGAAGTTGGTTTTGTTAAAGCTCCTCAGAGCCTTCTCACCCACCAATATCTGCCGGCCCTCCCATAAACCGTCCAGTTACTTCTTCATGAGAAAATCCATTATAGATCCAGGACAATCTGTTAAATATTAGGATCCATCTGACTCGTTTGTAACGGTCAGTGCTGCACCACCAACCAGCCATCTGTAAGCGGAGCGATAGCCCTGCACAGAGCACTGCATCAGTGCGCCAGTGCTCGGATGATGTATCAGCTTCGTACATCATCACACTACCATTGCTCTGCTGATGTATGGCTTCTGGGGTGGCACTGGCCAGGACAAATGTGCCCAGGGGCCCAAGTAAGGTGTTATTTATTATTTTAAATGCTAGTAATTATTGCGGATATCGGTGAGGAACTGTTCTGCAGTTTATGAAGTCAAAGGGAGAAGAAATAATAAACAGACAAAGGAGAGGAACCTAGAGATCCTAAAACACTGAATAGCAATTTGATTTCACAGGTCCGTCTTTGGTCTTTTTGGCAGCGCCACACGTATTTCCCAAGTTTAATGAAGGATTCACCTCTCCCCACAGATTTGGTACTGCTCTTGCAGATCACCAAAAACGCTCAGATGTTTTGGGATCACTTGTCCCTACAGCTCCTTTGCAATGTAGCATGTGAACAAAAGCGCAATGCCTCTGCTGAAATGCGGCATCCCAAGCAGCGGAGCAGAGCAGACGCTCAGTTTGCACGGGCAGACCATGTCCCTGCTGCAGGCAGGCAGCCTCTGTCCCTGCTCGAGACCCCAGTGCGACAGACACCTGTACTCTAATGCATGAGTGCCACCAGAAAACATCTAGCAAAGCAGCATTATGGGGCAGGCCTCCTCCTGACCAACCTGTTTATTGGGATTGCTACATGTTTGTGCTTTTCATCTGTAAATTGCTTCTCAAGCATTAATTAAGCCTTGAAGTGCAGTAGAAGACAGCGAAGTCCAACTCCAGAACTGCTGAGAGGCACAGGTGTGACATGGCAGTGCCAGACAGCTTCAGAGGGTTCCCAGGCTCTGGATCGCGCCTCCCTCAGCCCGTAAATTGGGGCTCCGAATTCCCTGCCACTCTGCATGGCACCAGTACTTTATACCTGTGCAAAACAGCCTCTGGACCCAGAGAAAACCTTTCATCCCTCCACTGCTCCTGCTTGGCTTCCCCAAGAAATGCCTCTGCAGGCTCTCTCTTCCCAGCCCCTGCCCCTTTCACCCAGGCAGCTTTACTGGCTGAAATGAAATATGTGTTTTTGTCTTGGCCTTCTCAGCTGGAGGATTCAGTGAGCAAGTGGCCCAGTCTTCATCCTGAGCTGGGCACAGGTTGCCATCCAGGGGCTGGGAAACCTCCAAGCCCTGGGAAGCGGTGATGCCCTGGCTGGAGAGGCAGCCTGGCCGCCCACTGTGGAGCATCGTGGCGATGGTGTGCCCAGACCTCGGAGCCGATTGCTCCCACAGCCTTTCAGGGACAGGTTGCCCTGCCCAGAAGACATACTTTGGATTTTTCTTAAGGCAGCATCTTTTACCTTGGTTAGTGTCCTGCCCTGGCTGAAGATGCTCATGGGCTCTCCCTACCTTGCTTGCAAGAGGTCCAGGGAGTGGGGAGCAGATTTGGACACCTTGGTAGCACTGTGTCACCCTGTGACAGTGTCTATTGAGTCAGGATCTTCTGACAGGTGTGGACAGCCCAGGGTCTTCTGTCACCATGTGGCACATTCCCATCGGTGGTCTGGGAGCCCCGTGGCCAGCTGAGACCTGGGCTTGCACAGACTCCCTTGAACAGCCCACAGGAGAGACCAGAGCTCACTGCCCCACAGGGTGCTCTCAGGGTACCACTGTGCGAAGGGTTTGATTTTTTTTTTAAATTTAAAAAAAAAAAAAAGACATTTTGTCATGTTTTAAGTTAATAATTTAACATTAGACCATGTCATTGTGGCAGAGACAGGCACCTATTACATCTCTTTGCAAAAAAAGTCACCTAAATACCGCAGCGTTAGGAGGCAGAAGAGGCAAGGAGCCTCTCAGCATTTCAAATGTGATCTCAAGACAAAGTGAGGTTCTGCTGCAGTGCCGAGCCAGCAGCACACCCCGACAGCCCCGAAACAGGGAGGGCATCACGCAGCCCAGCCACCCCGCGATACCCAGCCCAAGGCTCACACAGCCGGGCTGCCTTTTGTTCCTGGCTCCGTTTGTAAAACTTTGGCATCTTAATAAAGCCCACGTTTTATGTAGCATTTCTGCCTATCAGCACTGCAGGTGTTTGAACCCCAAATAACAGAAGTTTGGGGAGAAAACCAAGGCTGCTGCACGCTGCCAGCCCCATTCCCCTCCCACCACCAGCAGGACTATTGTCATGAGGAAAAATCCTAGAAATATATTGAAATACAGAACCAAAAGCTGACCAGCAGCGGAAACCTGGCCACAACAGCCATCCCTTTGGGGAGAGCACGTCTGGGTGTAAGTGTCCTGGAAAACTGGGAAATTCTTTCAGCACAAGTCTGCAAGCGCTGGCACAGCCCATCTGCTTTGTTTCCCGAGTTGTTTTCCAAAGTCCTCTCGCAATTTGCAATCCACTTCGTTTCTGATGTTTGTCAGCTCCCTTAGGCTTGAGGGACACAGAGTTGAGGGAAACTGCAAAAGTTGTGCTGAAACACAGAAAACAAATCCAGAAACCTGCTTTTATGTCATGGGAAACAAACAAACAAGTAAACAAGCAAAAGCCCAGCCTGTAATTACCAAGAGAGCCAGTAGGTCCTGGGAGCTGCTCCCTCCCCAGCTCCACTTACACCCCACAACACGCCACAAACCCTACAGACCTGTGTAGAAGACCAGTGGAGGTGTGTTGACCCTGTTTTGAGTGGATCTCCTCAGCCAGGAGGGGTGGTGGTGCCGGTGCCCGGGCAGACGATGCCGTTGCTCAGTCCGGGGTACCAGCGCAGCCCTGCTCCCCTGCACCCGGCCAGTTCTGGGCCAAGCCTGCCTGAGCACATGTGAACCCTGGGGGGACCATGTTGGTGTGTTCGCAGGAATATAAAAGCATGAAAGCCCTAGATGTGAGCCATGACAGCTAGAAGTAAAATGGTACATCCCTCTGGTGCAAGGGCCAGCAATCAATCTGGGCGTCCTTTGTCATGAATTTACATGGATGTCTGAATTTATTACCCTCTGTACTAAGGAGAAGAAAATTGACTGTATCAACTAGTCAGAAAAGATGAGAGCTCATTCCTCGGTAGGGGTTTGCCATCATCACAGAGTGAATCAGGAGAGGTATAGCAGGACAAACAATTCCTCCCTGTGTGAACAGTATTCTGGAGCAAAAGTAACTTTTTCTGTAATAATCAGAGCTAATTTATCCAAGAAATCATAAAAGCCATATAAAGAACTTCACCAGGAAGTTTACCTGGGATCGCTGCTGCTCACATCAGAAAGCATGCCAGACTCACAGTCCTGGCACTGCGCACCCCACAACACAGCCCGTCCTCTTGGGAACGGTGCTCTCCCTGGGTCGTGATCCCAACTTAAAGCGAGATCTTCTCTGCAGAGATTTTTCCTTTGATCCTATCCCAAAATGATGCCGTGAGATGAGCCCACCTCTGGGTCTGACATTGCAGCACAGACCTCTGCGACCCGACCACCAGACAAGCAGCAGAGCAGAGGACTCAGTCTGAAAGCAAGAACACCAGCACTTCTTCTGAGGCCGGCAGAGTTCAGCCCTCCCGCCAGCTCGTTGTGCCCGGAATCGTGGGTGCAGAGAGGGATCACGCTGCCAGCGGGGACATCTCCCCTTCCTCTGGGGAATCCACTGGCTCTGGGAAGACACGGGCTTGTTATCTCGCCGTCACTGATACTGCTTGGCACCACCTCTGAATCTCATCCCTGCTCTCAGGGGTGACCTTGCTGCTTAATGAATTTCGAGTCACTAATTATTTTGCTCAGTGAAAGAAAAGACAAAACTAACTCGCCATTGCCACCTCGTGAAAGAAGGAGCCTGATGTCTTTCAGCAATGGCAGCAGCACGAGATGGCTCCAGGGGCTTGCAGCCCTGCTGAGCCCAGAGGGTGGCAGCCCACGGCCGGGAGGAGAGGACCTTCACTTTGGGTCTGCCCCTGCTCCAAATGCTGTCAGCAGTGGGGGGAAAATGCCTCTGGACCCTCCACGGGCTGGGGTTTGGGTTTACCTCTCACTTTAGGGTTTTGCCTACATGCCTCCTCTGTGCCCCAAGGCAGGACCTCTCCCTGCCTGTTCCCCTGACCTCAGAGCTTTGCCGTAGCCCTGATGGGGGGGGATGTCCCACCGGGTGGAAGGTGGTGTGCTAATGAAGGCCTCTCCTAGGCATGGGGAAGCCTAAAGGTCCAGAGTACAGGTTCCTGGGCTTCTCCCATAAAGGACCGATACAGTGCAACGTTCGGAAGATGGAGATAGCCACCCAGAGTGTCCTCAGCGTGAGCTGGCCAGACCTGCCGTGTTTAGCCCCATAGCCATGGTGGTGACTCAGAGCTCTCCATTTTGGTCTGAGACTCAAGGCTGCTGTGATGCTGGGAAGAGGGACAGGCAAAGACATTGGCACTTCAACAGCAATCATGAAGTAATGCAAAATATCTGTTACCCCTCAGTTCAGAGCCTGCACTGGCGAGCAGGGCTCTTGCCTGCCTGCCTGCCTCCTGCATGGACAGGGTCACTTCTGCACCCAGCTGAGGGCAGAGGTGGAGGCACAGGAGGAAGGATGGAGCCATGCCTCCCACCACGCTGATGGTCAGTACTAGCTCTTGTGGCACTCGTGTCTGTGCTGGGACATGTGGCGGCTCTTCCCATCACCTCATTTTCGCTGGCATTGCAGCAGTCCTGGGGGAGGACTTTTGCAACTGCCCAAAGCCAAGTTTGGGGAGTACCAAGCAGGCCCTGGGGGACACGGTGCCTGTCCACCTCCTCCTCCTGCCACCATGCCTGCCAGGGGCCTGGCCTGCAGGAGGGGAGCTGGGCGATCTGACTCAGAACAGGCTGATGCCACTCGAGCAGATAAATGCATGCCAAAATGCTCCTCAGCAAAACAACCCACAGCCAGCCCCATGGCTGACAGCACCATCAGTAGGCTCCAGAGTCACCACAGCACTGGGGCAAACGAAGAGGAGCCATGGATCATATGGAGCTGGTGTTTCTGTAGGCTCCCAAACCTGGGAAGCAGGAGAATTTCTACAGCAACTGGAAAACAACGGAGAGGGGGGTCGCAATTCCCCCCCCCCCTCTTTTTTTTTTTAAAAATACCCCAAACCTTCCCCCTCGCCTGCCCCTCTCCCGGGGCCAGCTCGCCGCGGGCCGGCCCCGGTCCCCGCCTGCCACTAGAGGTCATTTCAGCACCGGCACAGGGAGCGGCGGCGGGCGGCAGCTCCGGTGCCCGCGGGGACGCGGGGGTTCAGGGGCTCAGCATCCAGCGAAGCGCCGTTTCCAGCTGCAGAAGCCCCCAGACTCCGGGTGGGAGCTTGCTCCTGGGTTTCTGTTTGCTGGAGACCCGTGTCCTGCAGCAAGCTCTGACGGCGCAGGGCCCCAGGGCGGTGGGTCTGCGGCCACCGGTGGTCCCTGCGAGCGGCCGCCCTAGCAATTATTGCTGAGAAAAGTCCTGGTGCCTGTTACGGGTAGTTGTTTCCGTTAGGAAGGGCAGGAAACATCCCCTTGTTAACACACACACTGACACCTAGGAGCAAAATCAGTAACGGTGTATGCAGGACGCAGCCCCACGCACGTGGCCTTTCCCTTGTTGGAGCGAGCGACGAGAACGTGAGTCCTGTTGGCACGGAGCAGCCATGGCTTTGCTGCAGTGTCGGAGACCTCTGAATAGAGAGCAAACGCTGCTGGGCCACAACCGACCGGGAACTTGGCAGCTTCTGCACCATTCCCCAGTGCCACCACGCTCCTCCCGGTCTCTCCAGTGAGAGCACCAACGTGTCTGTCCCCATGGGTGCTGATGAGCCCCTTCTGCTCCCAGGTCCTTGCCTCAGACCTTTCCTGCCTCTCCTAATCTCTGCCCTCTGTGCAGTCTCTTGGCCACATCCACCCACGCACATCAAAGCAACCCCAGCTTTCCTCCTAATTCTTAGCTTCATAATACATTTTAAATCAGAGTTAATTAGAGGGATCAAAGGCCCCTTCTCTGTATTCTCTTGAGCACTCCTTTCCCAGCCCTGGCCAGGCCTGGCTGGCTGTGCATGACAGCTATCACAAGATACAGATGCCAGGTTTCAGGAGATGGGGAGCCAAAATGGAGCACTTTTCCTCTGCAAACTCCCTGCACGGTTGTGCTAATCACTCAGGAGACGGTGCTGAGTTTGTGGAATTGGCTGATGATGGGACCGTGGCGGTTGACTTTATCCCTTGGATGCTGCCTTTCTTTGAGTCATCTTAGTTCTGAGTCACCAGCAGCCGTTAATCCCTTAGAGATAATGGCCTCATCCAGCTCTTTCTACGCAGGTACTTTTCCCTCTGCACTTACACTTCAAAAAAGGGAATAAATATGTGTGAGCTGAGGTCCTGGTAGGAGCACTCCAGGACAAGCTGTGGGGTCACACATCATGCCAGCACTTGTGTCACCTTGTGGAGCCAGCACCGCCGGAGCCAGGGCTCTCGGCCACCTCTGCTCAGCAGGCTCGGGGGCTTGTGCCCCCCCCCCCCCGGGAACTCCTGCTTCTGTGAGGCTTGGAATGGGAACAGCCCTGCGGGTAAACCCTGCCTATCCCTGCTCCCCCTTGGAGGCACGGGTCTCCTCTCTCCCCCAGCACGGCTCTGCACCACCAGAAGCAGGATTGCCCCACATGGACCCATGAGCCTCCCCTGCAATTGCTACACCACCCTTAGTAAGGGCAAGCTGAAAGCCGGCATTATTTGTATCCTTCGTTTGAAAACCTTCTATGCATCCTTTGGTAAATTGTTCCCTGATTAATTTCAGCCTTTGTTAAAATGTGTGCTTTATTTCCAGCTTAAATCCGTCTCAGTTAAATAACTTATTATACCATCTATTATTAAAAACTTCCACACACAGGTACTCAGCGACCACAATCAAGTGATGTTTTAACCCCCTCTTTGACAAGACACATAGGCTCACCTCTTTAATCTCTGTGGCAGATTTGCAGACCTCGAGCAGCTCTCGTAGCTCCTGCCAGGACTCTGCAGTTTCTTAACACCTCGCTGGGAGCGCAGACATCAGCACTGGCCACAGGACGTCACTGGTCACACCGGTGCTGTACAGAGATAACATCCTCTCCGTAGATATTGCTTTGATATTTCCCTGTTGGTACCCAGGAATCACATTAGCCGCAGCGTCACAGTGGGATCGCGTGCAGCTGATACCTGCCCTGTGCCCTAGAGCCTTTCACAGAGTCACCCCTTTCCCGAACACGTTCCCCTTTGCCCAGCCCCAGCCCCTCTCTCCTGGACACGCACCCTCACCCCTCCCCTGCACTGACTGCAGAGCACAGCCTGGGATGCAGCCCCTGCCTTGCACCCAGCGCAGGTGCAGGCAGCACTGACCTCGGGGAAACACTTGTTTCCCTCTTTTTTTTTTTTTCTTTTTGGTACCTGCAGCTATAGATGAAGGAAACATCTGCTGTTTCCAGGAGAAGCATCTCTCTTTCCAATCTCACCTTGGCACCCAGATGCAGGAGAAAAGTCTGCATCCTCTGTTGCAATAAGGCACATCCGAGCATCGAGCGCTGCCTGATCGGATCCCAGCCCATCTATGCTCCCCTCAGCACCCCAGTGATGCTGCTCTGCCAGTCCCCAGCCCTGCTGATCCGCTTGGAGGGTGGGAAATCCCCCACTGCTGGGCTGCCCTGCAGCAGGCTGCCTGGAACCCAGCTGGGCTGCATTGGCCTCACCCATTTCTCAGGCACGGCCTTCTCCTTTTATGTCATTCTCTGTAATCCAGGGAGTGGAAGCCACATTTGTATGCAGAGTTTAAGAGCTACTGGGCAATTAAATTGAATTCTAATTATTGTATATCACATATTAGCAATTTCTACCATGCTAATATTAATTGCTAACAAGATGATAAGACATATCAGGCAGTCATGATGGACCATGCGTTTGCTTGCTTGGGGGAGATGTGTGGAAGCAGAGTGTCTGGGGGGGAGATGCAGAAATCGCTGCAGACATGGATATCCAGCAGCTGCAAGCTGCTGCCTGGTCTGGGAGCGCCGGGGTTTGGCATGAGCCTTCAGCCTTCCCAGGGCTCGAGTTCAAAGCAGGCTGAAATTCACAGTTCTCAGGCTTGACTTAAGAAACAGGAACATTTGCAAGGTCACATTGTATGTAACTACAGACCGGTTACGTTGAAGATGCACATGGGCCCTCCTCCCCGTCTCAGGGTGTTTGAGTGCATCTTGTTGCATTTATGCAAAGTTCAGTCGAAAAAGCCAATGACCAGTTGTTTCTTGAGATGCAACTCCCTAATCTCTGTCCAGACCTGCTCTCCCAAGCCCTCATGGAGATGTTCCTCCAGACGGTGACAGGCAGGTGGCAGGATGGGCATGGGGCAGGAGACAGAGCTCTTTGTCCCAGTGCCATCACGCCTGTCACATTCAAGGCAGTCGATGTAGCGACCTTCACCTCTGCCAGGCCGGTATCACAATTAAAATGCCACCAGTGGCTGTGGGGATGGACACACTGGTGGCTGTGGGGGGACGGACACAGATGTCCAGCTTCATGCGAGTGGTAGGGCTGCTGTTCTGGTTTAGCAGGACCTGCCTGGAGCTCGCCACGGATGCTCTGGCAGGCTCCAGGCTGCCAGAAAGTCCTCACCATGTCACAGCCAACACGTTAAACAACCTTACATCACACAGGAAAAACCAAAGAGATCAAAGCCAAGGCAGCTGGAACAGCCTCTGTGGATAAGCATATCCCTTTGGAGAGTTACTCAAGGACGGAATGAGCCCCAGCAGCTGTGAAATTAACCCAAACAGAAGTCTTGAAAGGGCCCGTGGGAACAGAGAGCTGTTGGCTCGGAAGGAAACCCTTCCCACGGAGACAGGCTCGGCTGCTGCTGCGAGTGCTGGTCCCTCGGTGCCCCTGGCCGCAGCTGGCCCCAGGGCTGGGCTCGTGGGGGCTTCAGGGAGGAAAGCCGGCCAGCCGGGAGCACAGGGATGTCCCTGATGGCTGGAGCAGCAGCTGTGATAAAATCCTCAGTGTGTTTCTGTACCAGGAGGGAGGAGCCGCTCCGGAGGCAGATGGAGAGGGCTGTTGTGCAGGGGCGGCTGCCAGCACACGTGCGGAGCTGGGGCAAAGCTCTTCGAGCAGAAGAAGGGCATGGGCTCCTCTGAGCATCACTCCCAGGACTTGCATTTCCACATCACTCAGCCTGGGCTTCTCCTGCCTCGGGCTGTGGGCAGCTGTCCAGAGGGGGCTGCCTCGAGGAGGCTCTGTTCACCTGGAACAATAATGATTTAATATCAGTTTCCTTTCAATGAGGTAATTTTGTCCCAAGGGTTATTTATCTGTCTATTGAAAAAAAAAAAAAAAGCCCTGTGTGACTCAGACAGTCTGCACTACAAACCCATGATAAATTACATTTGGACATATGCTAAATGACATTTACCAATAAATTTATGCAGATTTCTCCTGTAATCCTTCTCCTCCATCAAAAGTAGTAGTACTTTCTCTAATGCAAATGCACTGCTAGAGCCTCGCCACATCAAACAGGAGCTGTGCTGAATTGTTAAGAATTCAAATGATAATCTGCATTGTGCTCATGAATAACCATTTCCTATAGATGATTATTTAACAATGCCTTGGAAGAGCCCGACGGCTCACGCCTGAGCCTCCTTCGAGGTACAGCTGTTCCGGCTGCCCAGGTCCATCAGCTCTGACGAACCTCGCAATCAGATTTCGTGCTCATTTCCCTTCTTGCTTCATGCGTTAGTTGTGTAGCATAAGACTTAATGGGCTCCACTAATGAGCCCAGAGAGGGAGCAGAGCAGCGTGCTCCGCTCTGCCGCAGCAGATTCACAGTCGTGTGGGGCTCTGGGCCGACCTCTTCCCTCCATCCAGCCGTGGCTGCAGCCCCCCCGCCAAAACCTTCCCTTGTAAACCCAGTCCAGCTTGCGAGGCTCCATCATGGGATCACACAGTAATTAAGACTGGGACGGTCCAACACCCAGCTCGAACCATAACTATGACACAATTCCATGTTCTTGACCAAAACTTCTGACTTTTTCTGAAGACTACGTAAAAACGCAGCAGCTGCTGCTTCTTCAGCTTCTAAGAAGTCAATCGTGCGTTCGTCAGTTGGGTTATAAAGAAAGGCTCCTGCTCTCCGGTCCCTTCTGAGAGCTGCTTTTCTGTAGAGGGCAGGAGAAAGCAGGTGGAAAGGTCGGGGCACTGGACAAGGTCTGGAGGTTCGGTGACATCTCGGACACTCATGGCTGAAAGCAATTACCCCGTAAAGCTACAGGGTGTCTGCAGGTTGGACAGACCAGCGATGACAGTGAAAACCACAGGGTGCCAGTGGATGGCATGCTGGAAGTGCAAAGCCCTTTGCCACTTCTTATCAGTGGAGTTTATATTTTTAATCATTTTTAAAGATGATTACATTTTGAGCAGCAATGATCTAAGCTAATGAGCAGCCTGTCACTTCGTGGCTCGGCAGGAAAAGTCATATTGCTGGAGTTGTGGGTTTTTTTCGTTCAATCCAAAACACAGACATAGAAATAAATTATTTCTTTTCACAGTTGTTTAATATCATTTTCTCTGTGCTGGGTTTTATGAGATGCTGCAGTTCATTAAAATAATGATCAGACCTAGGAACAGGACACAGGCGATGAACAGCAGCTGCAGCAAGTCCTGTGTATGGCACGTCGATTTTACAGCAAGGCTTTGGCGCGCTCGGTGCTTCTGGCATCAGCGCACTCCTGGCCCTGGAAGCGGGACGTTGGGCTGGGCACTAAGGGGTCCCTGTGTCTGCAGATGACCCCCCCCCTCTGTCCGGCAGCACGGGGGGAGCAGCCCCCGACGCAGAGTGGGGTTTGTGTGGGACCGGCCCCCTCACACGCACTGGTGTGCGCGGCTGTAACTCCTCCATCCCGCTGTCATCCCCCTGCCTTGAGGTCTGACGCCAATTAGTGGATGACTTGGAGGATGAAAGAATAGAATAAACTGCTGGCCTGTAATTCTGGTGGTGGAAGGAACCAGGACTCTCCTGTTTCTTTGGTCTCCTTCTTGTCTTGTTTCTGTGGGAAACTGTTCTTGGCAGGAGAGATCAGGGACTCACGAGCAGCAACGTGCCGCACAGAGCTGTGCCCATACCCTGGGAAAAAGCTCTGACAAAGCAACTAGAATAAAGCCACAAAAACTGTGCAGGCTGCAGCACAGCAGCTAGAGGCACCTGTCTCCAGAGGAGGCCATGAAGATGACCAGAGGGACAGAGCACCTCTCCTACGAAGACAGGCTGAGAGAGTTGGGGTCGTTCAGCTGGGAGAAGAGAAGGCTCCGGGGAGACCTGATAGCAGCCTTTAAATCCTTAAAGGGGGCTTGCCAGAAAGGTGGGGACAGACTTTTTAATAGGGCCTGTAGTGACACGACAAAGGGTAATGGTTTTAAACTAAAAGAGGGTGGATTCAGACTAGATTTATGGAAGAAATTTTTTACGATGAGGGTGGTGAAAGACTGGAACAGGTTACCCAGAGAGGTGGTGGATGCCCCATCCCTGGAAACATTCAAGGTCAGGTTGGACAGAGCTCTGAGCAACCTGATCTAGTTGAAGATGTCCCTGCTCATTGCAGAGGGGCTGGACTAGATGGCCTTTAAAGGTCCCTTCCAACCCAAACCATTCTATGATTCTATGATCTCAGGCAATAAACATTAATTGCCGGCCATAATGACGCGGTTCATTACTACCACAAAAGTTTTGGAGCCAGTATCTGCTGCCAGAATGGCTTAAGGAGCACCACTGGGTGGGTGCTGCCAGTGATGGGGCTGGGGGTGGCTGAGCCTTCACCCACAACTGAGCTGGGCTGGACTCACCCGCTCGGGAAGCTCCTCCCGGGCCTCTCTGTGCAACGCCACCGCTCCCCCCCGGGGCTGGGCTGGTTATCTCCAGCCTCTTGATCTCTGCCAGTTTTGTCTCAACACGTGAAGACAAATTGTTCCAGTCGCAGAGATTGTAACCACAATCAATACGGGCTCCCAGCGCGGTGCCTTGGCATTGCTTTGCACCTGAGCATCTCAGCCAAACCCCCGCGTCTCTCCGGCGCGTGTCCCGGGAAGCTGCTGTCGTGCCCCTCGGGTGCCCGTGCTCCTGGATCGCACTGTGACTCCAGCCAGGGGGGACCCGGGGGGGGGGGGTGAGCGGGTGCAGCGCAGCGCTCAGCAGAACCCAGCTATCGCCCAGCAGGGTGCTGGGGGAGGCTGTGGGTGCCGGGGAAGGCTCTGCCACCTCGGACAAGCGGGTTTTCTCATCAGAGCCAGCGCAATAGTAAATCTTCCCAAATTTGCCTTTTTCACTGAATAAACAGACTAAATACACCCAGTCGGGGAAGTCAGTCTCATGCTTTAGGAGTGAGTGAGGTAAGGACATGACAGGGTTTGCAAAAAGCACCCTCCCCCTCCCATTGCAGGCAAAGAAAGACTCCTGCCTGCTCTGCACAGCTCCCTGCCTGCTCCCTGCCCCGACACGTGGCTGCTTCGGTATCTCTGTATCGCTGCTGGCACCGTCATGGTATACTGTAACTGTCCTGGCGATCGGGGGATCTCAGTTAACCCAGGACAAAGGGCAGCTCCAGCGTCTCAGAAAGTCCCCTGCTGCTCGAATCGGCAGCGAGGATCGGGGAGGAAAGCAGCGGTTTTTCCCTGGTACAGCATGGCTGCAGCGGAGGATGCTGAAGGGACCGGCTGGGTCACGGGCAGCAGTGCTCATTGCACTCCAAGGGATGGACACAGTGGCTGCAGCCTCACCGGGGGGCACTCGCTCCCTCTTTGCTTCCTAGGAGAAGAAAAACTGACCAAAAGGCACCTTTTGTGTCCAGCAGCAGAGACTGCAGAGTCAACCTGCTGCTCAAAGTCCGGTCCCATTTGTAGGAGAGCTAGGATTTCCACCTTTCTTGCTGTCTAAAAAAGCCATGCTTTACAAAACGCATTTCATCCCTCCTTTTAGAATGCTTAACTAGTGCCAAAGGTGATCCTGTATCCCCAGGCAGCCTGCATTGAGGGTATGCAGCTTGTTATTGGGCTGTGAGACACTTAAAGATCTCACCATAGCAAGACAAAGAGTTCCTGCAGGGTTTCCATGATCTGAGAGGTTAAAAGGCACTTGAACCCCGAGGTGAAAGCCTCTGGGATGCACTCTGCGAGTGATTTATAGCTTCTCCATCTGCCCACAGCCAGCTTACTTCCCTTCTTCTGCTTCTATTTATTTGTCTTCTTATGACTGTGAAATAAATACGAAGAGGATTTAAAATTCAGACTCTTGCCCCAGACCTTCCTGCTGTAGGGCAAGCCACGAAGCATGGCTGGGCTTAGGGACCTGTGATTTTTACAACTTCCCAAATCAGGAGATATTTTCATATTACCTGCTGTGTAAAGTAAGTTCCTACCTGATGTAATTAGATGAAAAATAAGCTTGGAAATGTGCCGAAACACCCCAGGAGGGCTGGGGGCAGGGGTGGCTGGGGAAAGGGAGAGCCCAGCAGGTATTGGCATTTTCTCAAAGTCTGCAAGTTTGGAGGCTCAGCTTCCATTCCCACTCCCAAGGGCTGGAGCTGAGATGGCCATGTGGTGGAGGGGAGCTCGTGGTGTCCATCCTGGCCCCGTGGGCAGCGGGGTGTGTGGGCAGGAGGATGCTGGCCCCAGCCGCTGCGTGATGAGGCAGATGCGTGTCTGCGTGGGGGCTGGCTTCCAGTCCCCTGCCAGCCACGAATAAGGGGTCCCAGTTAAGCTGAGCTCCTCCAAAGCCGAGCTCCTTGGCTGCAGCGTACTGGGCTCTGGTATCAACTTTGCACCTTTCAACCTTCTCAGGCTGCTCCTCGGGCATGGGGTGAGCGGCCAGGGCTGCGCTGGCCGGGGCTGCGGTCGCCTTCTCATACCCTGAGCACCCGCAGGGCACTGGGGAAAGCCAACAGCAAACCTCAGCAGCAGCAAAAGCAGAATAAAAAAAAAGCAACAAAGAAAAAAAACCCAAAACCCATGAAAGCAGTAAGACGAATCGCTGGCGTGGGGGAGCAGCACTTCAGTGAATTTGCAGAGGAGCAGAGCTGGTACAAATCAAAGCAGCGCTTGAAGCATTTTGAACTGGCCAAGTTCACGTTTCTGGGGTTCAGCCAAGCCCTGTTCTCCCAGGAGCTAGGACGAGCACTGCACCTACCCGGGCTGTAAAGATCTCACATTGCAGATTTACTGCTGCTCATGCAGAAACCATCCCCAGTGTCGTCAGAGCACCCATGGGGCAGGTACCCCCCCAGCACCGAGCCCACCACGCAGGGCCAAGCTGCTGGGACACGCTGGCTGCCTGTGGGGGCAGCTCCAGTGGCCTCTTGCCTCCGGAGGAGCATCTGGAGACGTCCCCAGACCCACAAAAGTGGAAGCAAACGTCCGAGGGACAACAGGGCTGAGCCAGTGCACATCCCAGCATCCCTCCGGTGACGGGTTATTTCTTCCTCATGCAGTGTCCGCAGAAATCCTGGCCGCCCAGGTTGTGCCTGGCAGTGGCTCGAGCCTGGTAGGAGCTGCATCAACTGACACTGTCCTGCATCCTCCGGGCACGGTGGCCGGGTGAGGGCTTTCATGCTATGAAGCTCCTGGGGCTGCTCTGGGTGCTCCAGCGTCCCGTGAGCTGCTCTGACGTGCCGGGACATGGTGCCCCACAGTCCAAGGTCCCCAGCACCACCTGGAGAGCCACAGCTAGTGTCTATCTAGTGACAACTTAACCCGTGCTACTGCTGTCTTCAAAAAGGAAGTTCTTAAAGATGCAGGCTATGAAATCTTGGCCTTTGTATAAACATTTTAATTACAAGTTTCCGGGACTTCGTTCCTAAGATAAACACATTTTAATTGCAAATTGCTTCTGCTTTCTTTAACCATCCCCTAATACTGCGAGCAGCTGTTGTTTTTAATGTTTAATGAAATTGTCTTTGGGATGGGCTGGGATGTGGCAGCAGCCCCGCTCTGCTGGTGCGGGGGGGTGGGCTCCTCCACACACAGCGGGGAGCCGGGTGACACCAGAGTGCCCTGAGATTGGACTGCGTGAACCAAGGGGACAGTCTGGGGCACAGAAGCGAAGCTCCTTCATCCTGCAGAGCCACCCATAGCCAGGGAAGGACCCTGGCACAAGACACCTCGCTCTTAGCGCACAGTAGCTGTGACATGTGCCCCTGCCAAAAGGGACAGGGTGACCTGCAGTACGTTGTATCCCACCCAGACGAGTTCGGGGAGTCCTCTGCTTGCAAAACCCACCGGCAGCATTTCTGCCCCCACCTTGCAGAGCAGGAGCTTGTATGCCCCATGCCCCTCCAGCACTGGAAAGGTCCTTCCAGCCTGGTGTGCGTGTGGAGATGGGGATGGAGCACTGCTGGAGACCTGCCCATCCCGCGGCAGAGGGTCTGGCTCCAGCCTCGACACCCAGCCGGGTGCTGGGGGGGTCTGGGGTGGTGGTTCCCCCATGGCTGCGAGCTGTTCATGGACGCAGCCGTGGCCACCCACAGCCGAGGAGCTGGGCTCAGCCGCCTCCCCGGTCGCTTCTCACTGAGCAGCATCACAGTGGCAACGAAGCAGCCACGAGCGGAGGCACCGCATCCCCTGTGCCACCGCTGCCCGATGCCGGAGCCGCCCGACGACGAGGAAATGCAATTAGCTGTTAACGTGCAGCATTTCACGTGCTGCCGCTTGTAGGTCAGGTCTCTGCGGTGCGAGGCGCAGCCTGCCAGATCCGGGCCTTAATCCTCGTGTCTCACAGCCATCAGGTTAGCACAGAAAATTGCTCCGGCAGTGACGAGGGTTGTGCCAGCTCAGGAGGGGGAGACAAAAGGGCTGGGGGCTGTCAGGTGCCGAATTTCACTTTTAAGCACTAAACCTCTCAGGACTGAGCACCCTGCACAGGAGAGATGCCCCTGGCAGGGTGCTCGTCCCCACCTGCACCAGTGCCACAGGTGCCTGTCCCCATCCCCTCCGTCCTCTCCCGGCCAGCACCGCAGCTGCTCGTCCCCCCACTGAGCTGCTCCAGCCATACCCCCAGCCTGCATCCCACGGGTCCCCAGCCCCTCCCACCCCAAACCCTGGGCACCTGAGGGGTTGGGGGCTACAGACATGTGGGGTGAATGCCACCACCTTGCCGCTGCAGCTCGCTCAGCCTGCCCTGGGCAACTTGCCGGCTGCCTTCCACAGCCCCTTCACACCAGGTGTGGGCTTTGCATGCAGCGGGGTGACACCAAACCTTGCCCCAAATCCCTAGGGCTGCAGGGTGCCAGGACAGGGACCTTCGTGGCTAGAGTGGGACACGTTGGGGCTATTCCCGTGACGAGGGCAGGGGACATCACCGTGGTCAGAGCCACAGATGGCAAAGGACAGGAGGAAGGTGCTGCCTTTGCAGTGCCACCCAGGCAGTGAGGACTCTGACAGCAATAAAAGGTAATTAGCTGGCTGCATATTGCTGACAAGGGGCAGGAAATAGAGGCTAATTAAGACTGGAAAGCACAAGGAAATCACCTACCTGCTTTGAGCTCCAGGCTGCACAAGAAAAAAAGCCCCCCCATTAAAAAAGAAAAAAAGTTAAAAAAAAGAGCCTGCAGTTTTAAATATTTGCTATTTACTTGGAGGTTAGGGAACACTCGTTAGCCTTTTCAATTATTTCTGCCGGTTTGCTGCTAGGTTAACTGGCTTGAAATTCTCTGTGAAGATATATGATGCATTTAAAGAGTCTCTGAAAAGCTCGTCTCCACTCCCTGGGGCGCTGGGGCGAGCGCGCTCCTCATTCATCCCAGCTGGTGATAGCGCTGCTCATTGTGCTCTCGCTTTCTCCCTGATTTTATAGGTTCAAATAACAACCCTTTACCTGCTGCCAATTTCTTGCTCTTCTGTTTGCTGTCAGCCTGGATGAGTTAAACTGGCACTTTCTGCTCAGCCACGTCCCTGATACCGACAGAGCTTGCAGAGCTCGCAGCGGGGGCGAGCGGGGTGACCTGGGACGAGGGGCTCTCCTGCTCCTGGCACTGGCTCTGCAGGGGCACCCAAGGGGCTGGTCCCAAGGGGCTGCAGCAAGCTCAGTGCCCCCCTCAGCCCATGGGGTGGGAGCAGGTCCCACAGCCCCGGCTGTGTTCACTTGGACCAGCCCCTCGGTGCAGCTGCAGTCAATGCTGCCCCGATTATCCCTCTTGCCCTGATGCTGCAGTGCTAAGGCCTCCTTGGAGACCCCCTTGTGGTGTCAAGGGTGGTGGTGCAGGGATGGGGGGGGCACCCGTATGGTGACCTTAGGACAGGCTCCTGCTGTGCTTCGGCTGCTCGGACATCCGGTCCACAGGCTGTCCCAGGACTCTGGGAAACAGCCCTGTCCCACGGAGCGTGGCTGTGCTGTCAGTGTGGTGCAGGGCAAACACAGTCCTGCTCCCCACGTTGGTGGCAGCTTCCCACGTCCCCCACCCACAAGCAATGGGCCACCCTGCAGCCCTCCAGAGCAGCACCCTTGGGCCACCCTGACTCCTTATCCCGGCTGCTCCCTTGTCCCGGGAACAGGCTGCAAGGCTGGAAACTGCCCAGCAGCAATCAATGTGCATCTGCCCGGCTGCTCCCGGGGCCCAGACCTGCTGGGACAAGCATTTAGCGAGACACTCATTAGTATAACCTGCATCTGCCCAGCTACTGCCCTTCTCCCCAGCTGGAGTCAGGCATTTCCCCAGCACCGTCACATCCCAGTGCTGGCTGCCTGTCCCCAGGGTTCCCACAGGCTGCAGGATCGCTGCTCAACTCCCATTCAGCCGCAGAATTTATATGGGAGTGTCGGGATCTCCTGCCAAGTTTCATTACTACATATGCTCTTTTTTAAGGCTGGTAATAAAACACAGCGGTCATAGTTTCCATCGATATGCAGGGGACATCCCCATCACACAGAACTGGGCTCCTGGGGAGGCTCTTCTCAGCTGTTTTATCTGTTCCTCCGTGCTGTTAATGAATAACTGCAGCTGGAGGCGCTGAGCCGGCGGGATTGCTTCGTCCCTGCAGGCTGCCGACACGTGCGGAGGGACGTGCAGCGTTTACACACTCAGCAGTGCGGCACTGGCTCCCCGGGCAGCCACTGAAACACTGTGCTCCCTTAGGGGAACGGGCCACGGGCACTCACGCCCCCCCCTCCCCAAGCCTTGGCGAAGAGTAGATGGGGCTTTAAAGTCTCATTGGAGTATTTACTATTGTTTTTAATTGGTGAAAATGGATGAGCCTAAATAGAGCTGTGATGGCGTTTATTGCAAGCCTGCTAACTACGCAGGGATGGCTAGGAGTCACTGGGACAGAGCCAGTGATTAAAGGATAATGAACACTTTCATGTTTATAAATTATGCCCTTGATATGGAAGAGGAATATTTTTAGGTTGGAAATTGGTGCTGCAAGCTCCGGTGCAGGAAGGGCACTGCTCCTCTGGAGCATCCTGCAGCAATTACCCCTCTACCAACGCACCGGGGGGGCTTGGAGCAGGCAGCCCACCCAGCGGCTGCTCCACGAGGTGCTGGTGGCTCCTGCCACGGCATCAGATGCTCAGGCTGCTCTCGTTGGACATCCGGGTGGCTCTGGAGTCATATATCCTGACCCTCAGGACATTCGCACAGGGTGAACCCCCCCAGTGCCAGCCCTGGACGTCTCGTCTGTGAGATGATGCTCTGGCACGCACGGCCGGTTTCCACCGCAGCCAACTGATTGCTCTCGGCTGCCTCCGCTGCATCGCCCGCATTACACCAGCACGTGCTGCGCCTTCCCCGGGCAGAGCGCGCAGCCCGTTAGCGCAGCCGCCGGAGGGGTTTCGCCCTGCGCAGGTTCCCGGCAGGACATGGGGCACGGCTCTGCCCGTCAGAGCAGAGTTTGGGTCCGGCACGGCGTGCTCTGCCTGGGGTGCATGGCCAGCCCCTCTCCTCGCTCCAGCCACGCAGGTCCTTTACTGTTTTGCTTTAAACTCAACCTGCCCAGCCCCGCAGGCGCCGGGACCTCGGTAAGAAACCTACTGAACACTCGCAACTGCTCTGCTCAGAAGGTGGTGGCGGCGTGCTGCCTTTTTTTCCTTTGCTTTTTTTTTTTCCCCCCCTTCTCTCTTCAAATCTTCCTTTGAAACCAAAACTTCCTGTAGTTTGAAATGGACAATCAGGCCGCTCCGGCAGCTGCAGCCCGAGAGCTTCAGCTCTTGGCAGGAGGATCAGAACTACAAAACTATTTCTTTGAGGCAAATTATGCATTCATCTAGCTCATTTGAAACAAAATATGATTTGCAATTTAACTTTCCGTAATGAGCTCCTGCTATTATACCGTTTCCATAATGGCTGGTTTCATTGGAACAGATTGTTGGTGCACATGGTTTACAAAACATTTTCAATGCAAGCCCCGTTTTTTCTTATTTTAAATAGCAACAGCTGCTAAGCATGATAATTATTGTATTTCATCAAAATAAACTTACCAAGTTGCTTCTTAATGCTACTCATTGCAGTTTTCCAATAGACCTATGGGTTATTAAAGCAGCTGAAACTTTAGTTGTGCAAAGAGGGAGTGGCACCGCAGACATTAACTCGGCACCCGAAGGGCCAGGGTAGGCAGAAGGCAAGTCCTCCCCTGGGAATGGCAGGCTCCTGCTTCCCGCCCTGTCCCTGGCGTGCCTCTGGTGGTCCCCCTGTCCCAGGCCAGCAGGGCCTGTCCCTGCAGCATCACCTGCAGCTCCAGACTGCAAATTACACAGCTCTGTCCCTGCACACCCACGCAGGCTGCTCAGGTCCACATCCATCACCACGCAGCGGGGCGGCCGTGCAGGCAGAGGTTTTGCAAAGCAGCTGCTGGGGCAGCACTCCTAAAAACACCCGTGACAGGCCCTCCAGATCCCCAGGCTCTTTCTAGAGACCTTACATCCCCTGGGGAGTTTTGCAACGAGGCAGACAGGGACGTGCATGCTCGCCCCCTCAGCATCTTGGCAGGTCGGTCCCCAGGCGAGGGGACATGCCGGGCTGGCGGCGGCCACCCCTGCGGGGTCTGGCTCTCCTGCTCACGGCTGCTGGCACCGCCTGAGACGCTGATGGTGCAGGAGGCAGCCAATGCTGTGACAGTGGTGTGAATGCTAATGAGGCTGGAAGGAATGAGAGTAGCTAAGGAAACCAAAGAGGATGGAAAGAAAGTTGCTTAATAAGAGAGCTAAACCCCACTGCAAATGGATAAAAAGAGAGCAGAAAGGTGCAGCCAGTTGGCCTTAGGGAGGAGGTTCATGCGAGCAAGGACACGGAGTCTTCCACTCACTTCAGTTATTGGTAAATTTGATCCTCCATTCATTTAGATACAAACTTTGCAAATAAATCATCTGTACTATGTGTAATGCAAATTCCTGTCCTTCCTGGCACCTACAGCTCAGTCTGTGGTTGCTTCAGGCTGATGCCCCTGGAAGCCGCCGAGCCTGGGGCCAGGAGGCTGCTGAACTGACAGAGACCGTCCAAGAACTGTAATGACAAACTCCCAAAAAGATGGAAAGGGAGGACGGTTTGTGCAATCCCAGCACTATTTGTTGTCAGCCTTGTCCTGCACTGGGCAGGGTGAGAGCAAGCCTGGAATAATTTATATCCTTGGCAGGCTCCTTCTGACTAGTGACAGAAACCAGCTTATCAAGAAAAAGAAAAGACTCTGATTTAAAAAAAATCTCAGTGGCATCTACGCAAGGTGGCACCTCAGGCAAGTGGCACATATAAATGCTCCTGTAAATCTGCTCATTGATGCTGTCTCAGGACTTGTCACCAACACCAGTAGCTCCAGTGTGTTTGTCACTGCTTTGCAGCATCACCAGTGCTGGAATCCCAGCAGGGTGAGACGGGGTTTGGCAAGTCCCCACTCACAGACACCATCTGACACATGGCTGGACCGTTTTCCCTCCCTAGGAGTGCACAGCCACGCTCACAGGACCCTGAAGGGGTTCCTGCAGCAGCTCTGGTGCCCACAGGCTGCCCAGCAGCATGCAATAGCCACAGGAGTTGGTGGTTTATTTGGGGCTGCTTCCTGAAAGATTCGACCTCCTGGAAGCTCCCAAGACCACAAATAAACTGCTCAAGGGACACAGCAGAGCGCAGCGAGAGCTCCATCGCAAGCCCTCAGCCCCGTGTTAGGCTTTGCCATAGCTGAGGACTTGCAGGTCTACAACAAACATCCACTGCACTGCCCAAGCACAGGGGGCTGCCAGCTCCCCCAAGGGCTGCAGCCACCACCAGGAGCAGGCAATAAGAACCAGCAATAATTAATTGCTAATTGCACTTACCTGCATCACTGTTGCCCATGACTTTCCCAAGGTACCCATCAGGAAGCATTGTGGGGGCTTCCCCTGGCTCTGCGGAAGTTCCAGAGATGCAGCCACAGGTACACAGCAAAGGACGTGTCCCCCACCCTCCTAAAACATCTCCAGCTCCTAATGACCTTCTCTAACACAAAATCAGGTGGGCCAAGGATACTTTTTTTCCACTGGTGACTAGAGGGAGGTTAATGACAGAGGGACAACAGTTTATTAACAAAGAGACTTTACTGTGCAAGCAGGTGAAAGTCTTATTTGTTGGAAATTTTCTGGGGAACTTCTAAGAGCTGAGTTTAGTGGCCGTGGTCAGCTGAAGATTTATGGGTGTGCAGGCACTCATGGTGGATGATAACAATGCCGGAGAAGCTATTCCAGCCCCTGAAAGAAAGGCTGCCCTTTAAAGCATCTCAGCATTTGGATTTAGATGACATATAGTAATGGCACCACAGAAGCCATTACTGTCCATCAAGTAAATAATAAACATACGATATAAATTGCTTGGACTTACCTAGGCTTTCATGAGCTACTGCAAACAGTAAAAAAACCCCAGCAAATCAAAGCAAGAAAGGGCAAAGGACAATGTCGAGAAAGGAACAGCCAAAGAGGCGGCTGCTCTGCAGGAACACGGACCGAGGGAGCGTCCCTTGCAGCAAACTGTGGTGAAGTCCGTATGTTCATCCTGACGCAGATTTGGACTTGGGAAAAAAGGGTGAAAAGAAAAGCTATCTGCTGCAGACATGACCCAGCTGACATCTCCCCTTCGCGGCTCTTTGTGCGAGTGCCAGCTTCTGCAGGCTGACAGCAGGCGCTTCGCCGTTGGGTTTGTCTATTGCAGCACCAAGACAGCAATTAAAAACCTCCCTTGAGAGGTAAACAGGAACGGAAGCCCATGATGACTAGCAAACAAAAGCCCCAGCAATGACTGGAAAGCCATCTCCAGTTCCCCTCGCTATAGCTGGGTCCCTCTGAACCCAGCACCCATCAGGGCTGCACCCAGCACCCAGCCATGCGTGCGTCCCCCGCGATGCAGAGTCCCGTTGTACCCATGGTGACAGCCGCTGTTATATCTGACATTGAAACACCAGGCACTGACCTTAGCGGACACGTTTGCTGGAGTACCATAACTGGATAGATGGTCTTTGTTTTGTCTGTCCAGTGAGATCGTTCCAAGGGCAATGACTAAATTACCTGAAGTCTTTTGCTCCGGCCAGACGAGCCTACAAGCTTGTGCTCATTTTGCAGTATTTACAGTGATCACACGATGATCTAAAACTACATAAAGGCATTGTAGGATAAATATAGAGCCGTTCCCGAGCACTGCAGCACCTTTAAATCAGGCTGCTCAGAAGCAAGTGTAGGATTGGGTTCATTTCTGTGATGTGGGTCCGCTGAGACAAGGAGGAGGGGGAGCGGGTGCATCTGCACGTGGCATCCAGCCCCTTCACCACCACCCTGGGCTGTCCTGCCTGCGATGGAAGCGGCTATGGGCACTGGTGTAGGGATCCATGCCCCGGCTTGTCCTCGCTTGTGGGTCGGTGCGGGATGGCACGGCTGGTGTCGGGAACGGTGCTGGTCAAGGCGCCGGGAGCCATGCGATGACAATGGGCTATCATACTGTTCATCAAGGTCTGGCAGAAAGAAAACAAGGTAATGGGGCATTTGCTGATTCAATTCATTGAATTTGAACAAATCTTTTTAATCTTCCTCCCCAAAGGATTGGAAAGGTCAGGAAATAGGCAGAATGTGCACTTTTAGGTATTGAAATTAAACTTGTTAAGAAATCCATATTGATTTGCACTTCTCTGAAAAATATTGAAGCCTCCAGATTTAGCTTGGATATTGATTTTCTCTTCCAGGGGAAAGACACCGGCACGAAGGAAAGATATTACACGTGGCAGTAAACACCTTCAATCACCGGCCGCCAGCTCTCCCTTCATAAACAAACGGCCCCGCTTTGCCCGGGGAGGCTGCAGACGCACCCCGGCACTGCGACACGAGGGTGCTCAGGCAGCTCTGCAGCTGCAGCCACCCAGGGGCCACGGAGCTGCCAGCCCCCCACTAACGGTGACCCTGCCGCTGCTCCCTCCCCTCTGCCCAAGCCGGCGTTTGACACTTTGCCCGGTTTGGTCGTGTGCTGTCGTGGAACAATTTGATGACGAGCGCCACAGTCCCGGCTGTGTATTGTCCAGTCGTTCCGTTCCCTCTCTCCGTGATAATTTTGCTGCCTTTTACTCTGCAGCACTCCTGCTCCGTGTGCCACAGCCCACAAGCGATGAGGTCCTCGTGCCCGCTCCGAGCCCGGGGAAGGAAGAGTCCTGCTGATGCCCTGGGGTGGGTGGCACTGTGCCCTGGTCCCTGCAGGAGCTCCTGAGGCTGGGAGAGACCCGGCACAGGCGGTGCCTCGCTTCGCAGCTCCCCTTGCTCCAGCTGCTGCACTGGGATGGGGACGGCGTCCTGCAGTGACAACCACATCCTTCTTCCGCCCGTCAGCTCTCCCGCTGCGGAGACTCATTTTTGGTCAAGAAGGGTGGTGTGGCAGGGCACGGGTGTGGCAGGGCACGGTCGTGCCACTCTGCTTCCCAGCCAGGTCCCCATCCTGTCCCCTTTGCTCTGAACATCCCCAGCATGTCCTTCCCCCCTGTGCTCCTGGGTCCGTTAAGCCCTTTTCCTCCCCGCAGGGCACTGGGGATGCCCAGGTGAGAGCTGGCTGTCAGTCCCGCTCAGTGCTTGCGGCACGACCTGGCCGGTGGCTGCCTCTTGCCACGCAGCCAGCAAGGACATCTCCTGCCATCACCACCAACACCCCCTTCCCCATGCAGACAGCTGGCATGATTGAAGGGGACGATTTACAGCCCCCCACAGTCGAACAGTTCCGTTCAGGAGCTCCTCACGCGGGTGCTGTACAGGTAGCCCGACACCAAAGGCACCGCTGAAGCAGCAGCTCTAGGGCTCTTCTCCCCACTTGTCTCACCGGCTCCGGAGGTGCTTTACGCCGCCAGCACCGCAGCAAGCCAGCTGCGGGACCGAGACGAGTCACGGAGGTTTAAACCACAGAGCACGGGCACTAGAAGGACCAGTGGCCGCAGTTACGCTGCCTCAGAAGCAACACCTTCAGGTCATAAATTTAGCCTCAAGTTGGAGCAAACAAACAGTTCGCTGTCTGACTCTCGGGCACCCGCCTGCCTCATGCACCCGGCACGACACAGGGGAAGGTGCCAGCCAGCACACGTCCTGGGGCACCTCCTGCTTCTTTTCAATTACTTCGGGGATAACTTGGTTAACTTCAGAAAATCAATCCTCTCTTTGAAATGAAGCAAAATCCTTTCCCAACTGATCTCCTGCCTGCCTGGCCCTCAAGAAAAACACTGGCATGACAAATTGCCCTGAATGTGACTTTAACGACACCTGAAGGCACCGAGTCTCCTGCGTGCGCACAGGAGGCAGCACAGCAGCATCCTGGCCCCTGGCAAATGGTTGCTCTGATTTACCACTGCAACGGCAATAACTATATAGTGACGGCAGCATTGATAACGATAACACCACTTTCAGCTATATTATTAACACTTGCCATGCTGCAGAAGTTAATTCATCTGCAGCTGGTCAGGCACCTTCCTGGGAACTACCATACCCTGATGTCAGGAGCCAGCCCTGCCCCAGGGACAACCGCTCCTCCTGCCAAAAAGGGCTCAAACCGCGCTGGGCGCCACGCTGCTCCAGGGCAAAGCCCACCGCCCAGAAAGGGGCCTCCCGCACGGCCGGGGCTTTGCTGCTGTTGTTGTGGGGTTTGGTTTTAATTAAGAAATGACCCTGTTCACATGCTTTGCTTTGCCTGATCAAGACAGACAGGGTTCCTTACCTGCAGCAGACGGTGACTCAGCCAGAGCCTACTTTCTGGAGATTTAATTCTGAAAAAAACACCCTTCCTTTAAGCCACAAAGTGTGCATGTGTATAAAATCTAGAGGTTAATGATGGCTCTGCGGCCGGGCAGGACCATTACATGGCCATGGCAGCCGGGCTCTGGGCAGGGGCTGCTCAGCACAGTGTTGGAGCAGCTGGAGCAAGGCTCCTGCCCGTGGCACCGTAACCCCTCCCGGGGTCAGCACCACTGTGGCTAACGCTGCCAGCACGGGGGGACAGTAAATGGAGGTCTCAGCGTGGCTTTCAACCCTTGTTTCCATGATCAGAGTCTCTCATGACCTGCCTAAAAGCGCTGCTCTGGCTGCATCGATCCCGGCAGTCAGCCCATCAGAGTGTCCCCCCCGAGCATCCCTCCTTCCCCTTGCCTGGTTGGGAACCGACACTCCCAGGCCAGGTTCCCACCGCTCCCCTCCCGGGAAGCTGCACGGCAGAGGGGCTCTGCCTGGGCATGCAGACCTCCCTAGCAAGATTGCTGGATTAATTATTGGTAAGGATTTAATTTCAGATCTTCATCAAGGACAGTCAGAGCTCTGGGGTGTGTTAATACGTTAATAAAGCAAACGTGCGTTTGCTCAGATGCTGTTTTCCCAGGGAAAGCCCCTGGTGAAAGTGGCTGTGGGGAAGGAGCTGGGCAGGAGCCCTGGCCAGACCAGTAGCCACATGCCAGGTAAGTTAAAATGCAGCTTATTCCACGTTTTACACAGCCAGTCCTTTCACTACTTTGTTTTTAAATATTTCCCTAAGATCAGAATGCTACACTTCCTCAACTGTTTTTAATACATGCAATCAGCGACTATGGCAATTAAGAGGCCTAATTAGCATCTGAATTGGTCTTCTCATACAAACCCCTTCGCAATGGTAGCAAATAAATGGTAATGGAGATGAAGAACCTGCACCCAGCCTGCAGCCCCGTGCAGCCCGGACCCGCCGAGGGGCAGACGGCCCTTGCTGGGGCTGTTGGAGCTGCCTGGGAAGGATTTTGCTCCAGCACAGCGCCTGTGCCCGGCTTCCCGCAGCTACCTGCCTGTTATTCCCAGGAAGGATTAGGATGTGCCCTGCAACCGGCCACGCCGCAGCTTCGGGCAGGACACCCAGGGCAAGGCTGCTCAAAGAAACAGACCAGGCACCAGATGTTTCCCTTCTGCAGAGAGCATGAGTAAATGAGCGCTCCGCTGGCCCCAAATTACCTGCGGCTGCCTAATGAGCCCCCCCCCCCCCCCAAGGGCCTCCGTGGGAATCCATCACTTTTGTTCAGAAGGTTAAATAAGATTTCAATTAAGTGACACGTCAAATTGTAAGACCAGCTGCTCCGAAACCACCTCCGTTTAGATAAGCTCTGCTTTGGGGGCTCAGTGCTGAAAGCCAAACCTCGGGCTGCACACGCATGCCTGGGCACTGAAAGACCAACCTCCTCCCCGCCAGCCCACGCCGTGCCCCGGCCGTCACACCGCGCGGGCAGCTGGCACGGCCCCCCCGAGCAGCCCGGAGGGGACGGGCACATGCTGGCACCCAGCCGGCAAACGCCGCAGAGCAAGCGCAGCCCAGAGAGGTGCTCCCCAAGGAGGTTTTGCAATTCGCTCCAAACTCGGCATTTCCTCAGGAGGGGGGGTCTCGCCGCGACTGCCCCAGGATGCCTGGCTGCCCGCGGGGAGGGGACGTCACCCCACCGTGGCACCTTTTGCTTTCCGAGCTGCTCTCCTTGCAGCGCTCACCCAGTCGGTGCCCGGGCTCGGGGGGCTGCGCGCACACACGCGCACCTCGCCCGCAGTGCCCCGTGCACCCCGCACCCCACCAGCCACCCCGCACCCCACCAGCCACCCCACTACATGAACCAGGGCAGCACTGCAAAGGGCAGGAGAGCAGGGCAGGGGCTGTGGGGTGGGGGGCTGCTCCCCCAGACCCCCTGCAGCTGGGGACCCCTGACCCCAGACACCCCACGCAGCCGTGGGAGAGGTCGAGGCTGCCGTGAAACACCCGTGGGACACAGCGCACGGTTTTCCAGCTGCCTGCAGCAAGGTCAGTGTGACCTATTCAGCCAAGTAATTTGCTTGCCAAACTGGACGATTTTATTGTTATTTTTCTCATCGATCTCCCAGCCATTATAGAATCATACACCATCCGCACGCAGCCCGCGGCCAGCGGCCCAGCCATCAACCCAGCTTCTCCTTCAGTACCACCAGGTCAAGCGTTGCCTCCTTGGTTGTGCCCAGACAGTAATTTGTGACTGCGTGTGTATTAATTTTAGGGAAGTAATTCATTTTCTTGCAACATTAGGGGTTAATTAAATGCTGGCTAATTGCTACCAGTCATTGGAGGAATTCTGCTCCTGAGTCCTTTCATGGCCTGAATGCACCAAAGGAAGAAAAAAGGAAAGAAAGAAGCCCTTTCAAGACCACAGAAAATTGCAAAAAGATGTTTCTTCCAACCCGACATGACAAAATTGAATTCCAAGCTATTTAATGCATGCACGAAACGCCATAGAGAAACCCAGCCCGAGCACTCCATCCATCACGACAGGGAAAGGGGTTTCGTAACACAAGCACTCACTACGGCACCGACTCAGTGCTTCAAACTCCGGACTTCCAGGCAATTTCGCTTAAATGTAGCTACCAGATTAAGGATTCTCACAGACAAATCGCCAGCATTTCCATGGGACATACAGCTAAGGTAACACTGCGATTATGATCAACATTAACGATGGAGACCTTGGGAAGCCACTGTCCCGGGTGGTGATGGAAGCCCCCCTCAGTCTGCAGGGGCACCACGGCCAGGGTCACAGCGCAGCCCCTCTCCGCACCCCGCCGGGGAGGGAGGGGTGCGGGGGTCCCGGTCCCACCGTGGGCGCAGTGGCCCGGCCCGGCCAGTGGCATTTTGGGAGTGAAAAACCAGCCCCGCGGGTAGGGGCACGGGGAGCCATCTGGGTTTGTCCTTAAAAACAGGATTTCACGGGTTACACCGTCACGAGGATGATGTCATGCAGCCTGACAAAATGCCCCTGCCCGCCTCAGACCGGCGTGGTTCGTCTGTTGGCCGGGTTGTTGTGCAAAGACTCCTTGAACTCTTTGGGGATGGAGTTATGGACCTGTAAAAAACCGTGGTCCCGCTCCGAGTTAAGCAGTGTCCCCATGGTGACCTTGGAGGGATCCCTGGAGAGGGTGAACATGGAGATGTCGGTGGAGGGGATGGTGCTGAACCCCTTGCTGACGGGCGACATGTCCCGGGACCGGGGCTCGGTGGAGCGGGAGCTGGACCGCCGGCGGAAGCGGTACCTGTAGGGAGGGAGGCGGGTGAAGGCCGACTTCTTCAGCAGCTCTGAGTGGGACTTGGCACGGATCTGGCGGTGCTTCTCGATGTACATGTGCACGGCGATCACCCCCACCATCTCTGCGATGATGAAGGACAGCGCTCCGAAGTAGAAGGACCAGCCGTAGGAGTAGCTCTTCTTGGAGTCGCTCTGCCCTGGATCCCCCGCGTTGGCCGAGATGTAGACTATAATCCCGATGATGTTGCTGAGACCTTTACGGGAGAACAAGAGGGAGAGGCGCTCGCTTGAGCAGCAGGAGAGGGACGGGGGACAGCAGCACCCCAATCCCCTCCTGGCAGCAGAGGGACAAGGCTGGAGGGGCCCGGCCCTTCTCCTGCCCACCACAACCTGTGGCAGGCGGGGAGGGCGTCAGGGGCCACGGCCGCATCCCCATGGGGCACCAACCCACCTGCCAGCACACCGGGGCCGAAACCCCTCACAGACCTCCGCTGCTGTCCCCGGTATACATCTGTGCTCACGTGCACCCGGCATATTTGTACGTTCACGTATACTGAGGGAGCAGGAGGAGCAACCACTGTTCTGTTTAGAAAAAGGGACGTTTCAAGAGCTGGTTTTGCTTTGCAGAGCTGCTCACTAAGCGATGGACTGCAGGAGCCCAGCCGGTGCCGGGGCTGTGGCCGGAGCAGAGCCAACCCACGGGGCACGGAGGGGATCCCTCTGGCATGAACACTGGCTTGCCACAGCCCTGGGAGCGCAGGAAAGCGGGAATGGCTCCATCTCTTCATTTGTGGTGGAGCCTGGAGGCTTTATTTGGGATCCGGGCAGTTTTTGCACCGCCAGCAACGCCGCGGGGCTGTGCCGCAGGGCTGGGAGCGGCTGATGTATTCCTGGATTTACTTAATGAATCGATTATGTTCTTTCTGTTGTTTTCTCATCTGCATCAGCAGCTCCTGCCAGCCGAAGGAGGGAGAGTAATTTGTCTCTTTGTGGGGAGAAGAAAAACACAAAATAGAGCGGTTCCTTGAGACAAAGACATTGTCATACGATAATCAGCAGAAGCGTTGGGGAACAGTGCACAGAGAAATGAGTAATCCAGAAGGAACGGCCTCTCAAGAGAGAGTGATTTTCCTCATAGGGCTGCGGCAGCCCCTCTGCCTGCTGCCTGCTCCCTGGTCCTGCCAGCACCTGCCCTTGCCCAGCCCTGTGACCCCGCTGCTTGGTGGTGATGGAGGGCAGAGCCCCCCAGACCTGCCCTGGGGCCGGGTGCTCCTCCCGTGAGATGGCTGTGCTCCGGCAGCCCCTCCTGGGGTGCAGTGCCTGCATGGAGACTGGTCATGGCAGAGCAGGGCAGACGCTTAAAAGTGCTGTCTAGCATGGCGACCAGTTGCCAGAAACCTCTGCTGGTTTCTTCTCTGCCATGAAGATTTTTCCACCAGGACGGGACAGCTCACAAACCCCAGAATCCCACGACACCAACAGCCTGGGAGGACCCACAACCTGTCTCCGTCTCCCCCGTGTCTTCCCACACTTCCAGCACGCTGGGAGAGCCACCCCGCTCCCGACCCTGCCAGGCAGCTCCTACCTGCAGAGACAAAGAAGATGCCGGCGCTGAGGATGACGTTGTGTTTGCTCTTGTAGAACTCGCTGGCTGCCACGCACAGGCCCCCGAAGAACAGCAGACCCACACTGAGGATGGGGAAGATGCTGGACGCTCTCACTGCGCCTGTGGGACAGGGAGCGGGACAGGGTCAGCTCCCGGCATCGCTCCCACAGCGGGGGCTGCCGGCATCTCCGGTGCCAACGCCAGTGCCCGGAAAGAATTGTTGCAACATGACGCTTGGTCGCTGCCATGAGAGATGGGGGGAGACCCAGCACCACCACCCCCACCCGTGCATCCTCTGCTTGTCCCCAAGCTGCTCTGCTCTGAGATTTCTCTGGAGCCCAGCATCAGCCCTGCAAACCCTGTGATTCAGGCCTGCCGTCACAAAAACAGTTTAAACCCTGAATGGTTTTTTTTCTCCGAGGCTATTTCAAGGAATTATTTCTTCCAGCCTTGTCACACACTCAGCACTAGCAATTTACCTTCCCATTACCAAACACACCACCCACGGGTTTAGGCTACGGGCGTGACTCTGGAGCCTGGGGACTGCAGAAACCCCCCAGACCTCACCAGGCTGGCAAGGAGCAGCACCGCCAACCATGAGCATCAGGAACGTGTCCCTTGGGTCCCCAAACTATCGCAGCTGCTTCGAAAGTCAAGAATTTACAAACTAACACACCTGAAGTTCAACAAAAAGCTTTTTTCTGATATAAGGGAGAAACATTATGAAAATGAACAAAAAGCCCAAGACCCCGAGCCCACCACGTGTGATGCCGTGACCCCGGCGCTGGGCTCCATCCCCCAGGGGATTAGCTCCACAGGACCGGTCTCTGCGTGCTCAGGAGTCACTGACCAAGAGCTACGCAAAGAAGGGTCTTCTCTACATGGCCTAGCAGAAGTTCAGCTTCCAAAATGACTGTAGAGAGTAATTAATGCAGCAAATCACTACCTGCTGCACCGAAAATACACTGTGCCTTGGTTTGGGCTCTCATCCCTCTATCGGGGCCTTTATTAAAAGCACAGAAATACAGAGGAGCCCCATTAAAATGCCATTCTGGGGGCTTTAAAATAGACTTTTTATTTTTAATGTGGGAGGGGGTGGGAGAAGAATTTAAACGCTAATCTACTAAAATTGCAAACCAATTCCATTAAACACCTTCCCCTCTTAGACGGGTAAGCAGAGCTGATGGCTCCCTGCAGAATTAGAAAATGGGGAGTTCGGAGCAACACCTGGACGAGCAGCAGCTGCATCAGGCAGGGGATCGGGGCTGAGCACAGGGGCGATGGGTGCTGGGGGGGGTCACTTCGCCCCCAGGGATTCCTCCCAGCCCCAGCAGCTCTGACCCTAGAGATGCCAACACCTCCGAGGCTGCCATATGCCCATGCTGCCTTATGTTCTTACTTGTCTGGAAATTTAGGTGTTCGAATGAACCTTTTGCAGGCTTTACAGTCTGTCACAGACGCGCGTACTTGCTGACGTGCCGGGCGGTGCACGTCCACGTTGCTTTGCGCGTCAGGGCGTGCGTCGTTTGTGTCCAGCCTCTGTCACCCTGCGCCTCAGTGCCCCAGCGCTCGCTCGTGCACGTGTCTGCAAAGCGCTCAGGGGACGGTGCCTCTTCTCCGCAGGCTCAGCCTCACCCCAGCATCAGGTCCCCCCACGTAAAAACCCTGTGGGTCCTGCCCAGAGGCTCTGCTGGCCCCCGAGACAGGAGGACCCCGCTTTTCCCAGGAGAGCCGCCAGCTCTATTTTCACTGTCTCCCTGCGCTCGGCTGCTGCTGGCAGAGCGTGCGGCAGACGCTCGTCGTGCTTTCCCGGTGAGTGCCAGCAAACCCAGCCTGGCTGCAAAGACTCAGGGAACACGGAGACCGGCACGAACATGGCACCCCTGTGGTGCCGCGCCAGGGACCTGCGGGGCCCCGGTCCCCGGTGGCCCTCACGCTCCAACAAGCTCAGGCTGCGCAGCAGCGAGGGGACAGCGAGTGCCAGACAAATGCACCATTAACACCGCTACTGCGGCGTGACGTGGCCACGCTCGGGTAACCCAGAGGGTCACCACCACTGCACAGGGAGCCTGGGGGGGGCTGTGACCCATCTGCCAGCTGTAGGGGGACCTGCTGGGTGAAGCTCCAGGTGCTGGGAGACAGAGAGGGGGTGCCAGGGCACCCGGGGGGCCCCCGGGGAACGCGCACAGCCCTGACGCACACAGGAAAACAGACTCACGGAGCAGATACTCGGCCGTGTCTTGCTCATAATCCGCATCTTCGGGGAAGTGGTCGATTTTCTTGCACACTCCTCGGAAGGTTCCTGGGGAGACACAAGCCAGGAAACCTTCAAATCCCTCTGCACTGGCAGGAGCGCTGCTGGATGTGCCGCACAGCGCTGGCACAGCAGCAGCCCCCGCCGCTCAGCCTGGGGCTGGCAGCAACCCCAAACGCTGCCCTTGGCCCCCGGGGATGGTTTGCTCCCTGGTTGCTCCTGCATCCTTTGAGCTTCCCCCCCTCCTCGGGTGCACCCATGCACACAGCAAGGCTCACTTGGCGCCCATTTTCTCCAGGGAAGGGGAGGTGAAGCGAAGCAGGGCAGGCACTTGCTGGCTCCCAGCACCCACCCACCCAGGCAAACCCCTCATCGGTTTGGACAGAGAATCGATGCAGCTGTAAATAAACCCTCCCAGCCTTCATGTCCAAGCAACACCTTATTCAGATGCACTAGGGAAAGCGCTCCATGGCTACAGCCCAGGGCTCATTCTGGGATGTTGGGGTCATCTGCTTTCACATCTAATTTCTGCTGGGGAAGATGACAACAGCACCAGGGTCAGAGCGGCTGCTTGAGCAAAGCCCCTGCCCCAGGTCTGTGCAGCACCGACACACCAGCCTGGTCCTCCCAGTTTGGCTCCTCTGCCCCGGCCCCTCGGCCGTATGAGAGAGCAGCTTTGATTTACCACTACAAATGCAGGGCACAGGCTGCCACGCAGACCAGGATCCTCAGCACATTTGCAAAAGTAACATCTGGGCCACAGCTTAGCTTCCAAGATGTGATTTTTTTTTTTTTTTGGGAGGTGCAGATGAGTTCATTTAAATGACTACAAAAAGTTTTTAGCCTGCTTACCCTTTCCTGCCACTTCTCATGCCTGGGACACAGGCAGCTGGCACAGAGGAGACAGTCAGTCACCAAGACGACCTGTTCGTACCCCATTTCCAGCCTGCTTTCACACGTCCCCCACAGCACGCACACACGTGCGCACAACCATGCACAACTGTGGATAAGCACCCAGCACCATGGGTGGGCATCGCACGGGCAGGAATGCCACCCGCCCCACGGCACGGTCCCACCAGGAGCCCCAGCCGTTCTGCACGTGCCGCCTCTCCCCTCCTGCTCGTGGGTCCCCACGGCACAACCAAGGAGCGGGGGCGAGAGCAGCCCCTCCACACTGGGCATCAGCAATGCTGCCTAGAAGGCCTGGGGAAGGAGGCAGATGCTCTGGCATCTGCTGGCCTCCCACTTAGCATTTGGGAAAAAAAGACTATTTTTCTGTGGCTTTTTTTTTTTTCCTCCTGTCTCTGAAGCAAAACAAACGCATTTCACCTTTAAACGCCTGCCTGTTTGCTTTGGCTTTCTCCTCCATGTGCATTCAGGCTCAGCTCTCTCCTGTGCAATTGTGCCATGAGAGGAAAAAGCCAAGGACAAGTCAGGCTCAGGCAGGTGATGTACTGGGGACACAGTTACATGCTGCAAGATGTGGATGCAGGGCAAGAGCGGGACAGCACGGCCACGTCCACAGTGGGGGACGTTTATGGGACAGTGCGGGGAAGGGACTGGCTGTGAACGGGCTCTTGTCTCTTCTGCTCATCCATCTGCCAGCCCCAGCAGCCTGATCTATGTGCTACTGATGTACAGGCAGAGAGAAATTAAAGGCATTAAAAAATAATAAAAAAATCCTGGCTATGCCCAGTTGCACTTATGGATTTGTTGTGATGGATGCAGCCCGTCGCCTCCTGTGAATGCTGTGAGCTTGCTCCTCGTGGCAGCGCACCAAGTGCTGCACTCGATATCCGCTGGGGACGGCTCAGAGCTTGGCTTGTGCCACGGTGCTGGACGGGAACATGGCTCCTCAGGGCACGGGGCGGCAGCAGCCGCTTCTGTCTGCAAGATTCAGAGCCATCCTCTCCAAAGCAAGCAGAAAGCACTAATGCAAGAGTATGCACGATACTTCCTCTGTGATGATGACAAATGCTGTTCTTATAAATGGGGAAACTGAGGCACAGAGCGTGACTTCTCTGGAGCGGCAAGGGGCAGGGCGAGGTAGGAGGAATTCCTACAGCGTCTCCCTGGGGGAAGGGCAGCCCCCTCATGACACCAGTGCTGGAGCACGTGGTCAGGTCACGCTGGCTCCGTCCCCTCTCCCGTGGGACCAGAAAGGACATGCCGCCAGGGGACAGGGTTCCAGGCAAGAGAAACCAGCCCGCACAGAGTCCCACACGGCAGAACGCTGTCAGTCTGCGCTCTGGCTATGGGCTCGGGGGAGCTGAGCATCGTGACAGGCATCAATTAAAGCCTGGAGATGAAGCTCTGGAGGTGGCAAGCTGTCATCCAAGCGGGAGACACGGCATCCGAGGGAGAACCGCCTGCTCCTGTTGCTTTGGGAACTGCGGGCAAAGGGGAGGCTGAGAACGGGTGCCACGAACGGGGCTGGGGAAGCACTGGGCACGGCGAGGACAGCAGCTGCACGGCACAGCCCCCATCCTCCTCCTCCTCCTCCTCTCAGCTTTTGGGTTTCCACCCACCTTCTCCCTGTACCCGCCAGCAGAGCTCTGCCCCACACACCCACCCCTTTGCTCTCCAGCTATCGGGCACATGCTGCCAGAGTCAGACCACGCCAACACGCAGCACCCCAACAGCCTGATGGACCCAGAAGGACGTGCAGAGCTGGCGTGCGCCTGGACACACCTGGTCCCCCCGGACACGTCTCTGGTCTCACCCAGTGCGGGGCTGTCACTCCTGGGACAGTGCTGAGGTTTCTGTCTCCAGTTGGTCTCTAAACGCCTCGGTCCTTGTTCTGCCTCAGAGCTCTGGTGGGACAGATCTGCCCTCTCCGACTTTAAATGGCTGCAAAGCTGCTGTCAGCAAGGGATGCCCGTGCAGCGTGCAGGACTTTGCAACATTTTCTGCAGAGACACTGACTCCTGGGCAGCACAGGAACATCTCCCTTCACGGCAACCGCCCAAGTAGGGTCATGGGGCCAGCGTTCATCATCTGATTAGCAAGAGAAAACTTTCCCTTGGTGCCACATAGGAACGGCGTTTAGAGACTGAGTCAGCCCATCAGCACAGCGTGCAAATGAGAATACTAATTTCCTTTGGCTCAACCTCTTTGGAGTTCTGCTGACCCCCCACCGAAAACCAAGGCCAGCACCTCCCTGTCCTGAGCAGTGGCTGGACGAGCCAGGACCCCCGGGGGCCTTGCCTCTGGTGTACACAATGTCCAAGGTAAATCTGTGACATGAGGGACGAGGGCAAGCCTCGCAGCAGGAGACACCTGCAGGGGATGCAAACACCCACCCGCCCTGCTGGCTGTGGGCTGGGGCACGGGGCTCACCTGGGGTGCAACCTCATCCATCCATCCATCCATCCATCCATCCATCCATCCCACTGCAGCAGCCGGGACCGCACACGGCTGCTCTGCCCCACTGGGATTTGTAACCTCTCTGCTTCCCTCAGCCCTGCCTGTCCCACCCAAACACCTCCTTTGCAACAGAGATGGGATGAAAAAAATAAAACATAAAACCCAAGTGACTTTCTCAGGGCAGGGGCAGAGCTTTTGCTCAGCGTTGCTGCTGCAGGACCCAACGCCAACTCCCTCCCGCTGCCCACAGCAGAGGGAAGGGCTGAGCAGCCCTGGCAGGCGCAGCAGATCATGGCAGCATCACTAATATTTGCAGATTGCTCTGACACTGTGACAGGCACAGGGCATCGGGTCCCCGCAGACGGCAGCAAGGCAGGCAAGCAGCGGGGCTCCAGGTGCCCAGTGCCAAGGGGTGAGGACCACCCGCAGGTGCCCCAGCAGGGCTGGGGGCTGCACATTTAGAGGCGGCACAGCCAGGGCTTGCCACGCTCCTCGCTCGCTGGCCCTTTGCCCTGCACCTTGCAGGTGGTTTAGCAAAATCTGCCCCCCTCAAGGCAAAGGAAGCCCCAGCCAGACTGGGGACAGGCAGGGCAGCACCCCCGACCCCCTCATGCAAGGAGGGGGCAGGCAGGAGAGGGCAGCAGGAACTCCGCTGCCCACCCGGCTCCACTGCATCTATTTCACGCTCTGACATTTATTTTGGCTCCTTTACTCCCTCTGTTCATTAACCGATGCTCGTTGCCATGGTGACCGCTGAGTCACCTGACATACAACTTCCCAGCCTCCAAACAAATACCACAACAAGGCTTAAATCACAAAAAGCACCCCTGACCCCCAAAACTCTGCCTGAGGATGGAGCCCTGCCCTGGGGAGGTGCAGCTGGAAAGGGCTCCAGGGAAGGATGGGGCGGCCGCTCCTGGCCCTGGCTGGGGGCTCATCCCCCCAAGCAGCTGGGGTGCACACGCCACCACCCCCCCACGCGCTGCACAGCACATCCTGAGCCACCGGCCCCAGTCCCCCGGTGATGGCAGTTGCAACTCCAGGCTTTCCTCTCTCGCCTTTATAGCCGGGCCCTGCTAAAGGCAGCGTTAACATCATCGCAGGCATAAAGGAAGCTGGTTTTATCGGGGTCCTTAACCTCTGGAGCCTCCTTCCCCGGCCACGTTTTTGTAGCAGAGGCCATGCCAGATTTCCTGCTCTGTGCCATCTCTGACCCCCTGCCAGAACAGACCCCCCTGCAAGCTCAGGCACAAGATGCCCCCCACTGCCGGGGCTCGAGCCCTGCCTGGCGCTGGGGCCGGCTGCACGTAGAAATCCGCTGGGGAGGACTGGCCAGTGCGGGACTCACCAGGACGCTGTCCCGGCTCGGGTACAGGCTCAGCCACTCGCTCCGGGCACTCACAGCCTCAGCCCCCGCTAACACCTCGCCTGGGGACGCTGTGTCCTTTGCCAGCATCCACCTGCGAGCCCTTGGCCCGTGCACAGCTCCCAGAGCAGCTCGTGCTGTATGGACAGGCTGGTCAGGGGGCTGCTGCCTCCCCCTGCAATCACCGGTGCGTTTAGTGCTGGTGGTCGGGCTCCTCTCCCTTCGCGGGAGGAAGTGGGGAGCTCCTGCCTGCCGGGGGCACACCGGGCTGCTGGTTTCAGCACACTCCAGCCTGCTCCCGAGTAATTTCCCCAGCTGATGCCCATGCCCACAACACAACTCTGCGCTGCGTGCATGAGTCACACCACCTTGGGTTTAATTCATCTGCTGTCCGGGAGAGCACCAGCAAAGGCAGCGTGCTGCTGTGGTTATTCATTCCCTGCTCAGCTGTCTCTGTGGTAGATGTGGGTAATTTTCTCCTCCTCTTAGTGTGAATCCTGGTTAGCCAAGTCAGCTTATCGCTGCACTTCCCTGCCCAGAGCCCGGCACGGCAGCAGCCAGCTCTGCTTACAGCAGCTCATACGGCCCTGCTCCGGAGCCTTCCAGCTGGGAAGCGGGGCTGTGCCAGGCAGCCCCCGTCAGCCCGCGCTGCTTCCCCTCGCCTGCCCCGGCCGGCTTCTCCCTTTGCCTTTTTCTGTACCAAGGAACCAGACCTGCCCATCCCCTCCTCCGGCGGGGTCCTGCTCAGGAACGCGCGGGGCACATTCAGCACGCACGGCTGCCAGCGAGCTCAACCTCCCCACAGGAGCGCACACTCTGGGGTGCCCCAGAGGCACAAACGTGCCGGGACAGTGCCCGGCCAACAGGCACCAGCAAGGAGACATGGAAACAACGGTTTGAAGCAGCTGGACAAGTGCCAGCCACAAAGCCTGCAAGATAATCCTTTGTCACATTACATGGCCGTCCTGTTTTGCCTTACTCCTCTCATCCCTGGAGGAGCATCTGTGGCTGCACAACCCGGTGCCACCTCCATGCTCTCCCCCGGCTGACACTGCTGCCAGCCCCAGGGGCAGGGAGCTCCAGGGACAGCGGCAGGGCAGTGCAGACCCACCGGCAGTGGGAAACACCGCTGCTGTGCCCAGGGAGGGGAGGCACAGCCCCCCGAGGGCTGGTATCTTCAAGTCTGATAAGTCAGCCAACACAGCAGTAACATCAACCGCCGTAAGTGCCTGGGTGAGCCTGACCGAGCCGTGGGAAGCGGGAGCACCGGGGATGAGCCGTGCCCACCACGGATGGGGCACTCATGGTGGCACAGGGCTGGCCGGCCAGGACAAGCACGTCCTTCAAACGCTCGGCTGTGCAGCACAGCACCGTGCTCCCTGCCCAAGCTGGATTAAAACCTGAGCACTGAGCAGGTCCCAACCCTCCCGCAGCCCAGGCGCTTCCAAACCGTGTGGAGGAGCAGCCAGGGTGCTGGGAGAACAGCTGGAGGAACCCAGCCAGGAGGTGAGCTGGGGGACAAGCAGCCCCCATCTCAGTGCTTGGTCATGATGGACCCGCTGGAGCGGGCAGAGGTATGCAGATGTGTTGCTCCCCACGTCCCTCTCCCCCACTGCAGCGAGCCGTGAGAACGGCCCCCTGTACCAGACACCTGAACCTCAGGGCACCATCTGAGCCCCACAGGAAGCCTCCCCCTCGCCCTTGGGGGTGCTGGGGGCACCCTGCCATGGCAGGGCCAGCACGAGAGACCCCAGCCCTGCTGTCGGTTAGGTGTGACCTCTCCCGAGGTGCCTGCTCCACCCTCGTCCTTCGCAGCTGACAAAGCCCTTGGCTGGCAGCAGAGCAGCACCCATCCACGCTCTGCACCAGTTTCAGCCAGCTTTGGTTCAAGCTCTTGATTTAATGGTCCCGCTTTAATCCAGGGACCACCCTCTGGCAAGCGGCTGGCCTGGGGGCACCCCGAGCATCCCCAGGCATCGCAGGGAAGTCCTCTCCACTTGGCAAATCTTCCTGGGCATTTTCCACGCGTAAGCACTGTACGTGGCAACGGGATCATCAGCCATGCAGTGCCTGCAAGGTGCCCCTGCCCGATAGCTCCAGGCTCGCTGCAGCGAGCCCTGCCTTTTAGGTAGCATTGGATTTAATTTGGAAGAGATGAACTCATATAACACATTTTGTATTCACTGGTTTTGTAAATGCATCCCTTCCCCTCCCGCAGGGCTGTTTTTCATCCCGCGGTCTGCATGATTCTTCGATCCCTCTCATCCCCACCAGATCAGAGCATCCTCGAGCTGCACGTTAAATAACGTGACTAACGCCTGCCTCCCGCGTCACCCCTTCTCCCCCAGACAAGGGCTGCCTTACACAAGGTAACGTTTCATTTCAGCAGGGTTTTGTCGCTGCTGCTTTAGTTCATTTGTATTTCGATGTACATACTCTGCACTGCATTTACTGGAGAATGCAAAGGCAATTAATTGATTTGATCTCAGGTCTTTTTCCTCTCAAAGCCCTTTTCCCCAGGGAGGGCTGGGGGGGCAGGGAGGGAAGTACGATTCTCGTGATGGTGGAAACACAGCTAAGAATATCAATCCTAACCCGGACAGCCAGAAGACTAAAGAGCTCTAGTTATGGTTTTAAAATCTTGTTACTTTTCATCCCGTGGAACAGGGACTATTCTGGTTGTTACTGCTCAGTGTGCAAACAGACTCGGGCTGGGGAAGATGAGCTAACACTGTTCTTAAACGAATACAAAATTCCTCTCTCCCCTCGCGTTGGTCGGCTCAGCCAGGAGGAAGAGAAAGTCCTGGGGAAAGGTCACATTTTCAGCCCTCAGCTCTCCACACCTTCCAATAAATTTTGGTTATCTCCTGAGTTGTGGTTTACAGTAATGGCCTTCCTAAAGATACCTCGTCATGCCAAATCCATTTGGAGGAAGTGGTGGGGTCATTATGGTTTCAGTTCTCTGAAAATTAATATTCCTTGAAGAATCAGAGGTGCAAGCTTAGCTGGCAAGTGCTGGGGTACAAGCCTGCGGCACGTCCTCAGAGATGCTCAGGCTCTGCACTCCCTTGAGTAACAAGAGCAAGATACCTAAATATCTCCGAGGAATTAAAACTTCAGGGCTCATCTTTTTTTACCTCCCACCCACCTCCCAGATGCTTGGAGAGATGGAAAGAAATTCATCCTTATTCCTTCCCTTCCCCAGCTTCACACTCTGCGAGGGATCCTGCAGCTCTTTGCATAAGGTCCCTGGTGTGCGATTGCAAAGCTCCAGGGTTTCAGGTCTGCAGCCATCACCCGGAGACCAGCGGCCACCATGCAGGGCTCGGCTCAGCCAGCACGGGAGCGCTGGCACCAAGCAGCTCTGTCCTGTGTCCCCAGGAAGGGCTGCTGGGGTCCTCGCCACCCCCCAGCATCTTGATCGCCTCCGACATCACAAAGCCTTCAACACAGTCCAGTTTCAAAGACAACCCGAGCAGCTTAGAAAAGCACCAGGGAAGGCTACGGACACCCCAGACCCACGGCTCAGAGCGACCCAGCTGGAAGAGCTGCTCGAGCCAAGGACACTGCCCGATGCAGGCACCTTGGGAAGGGGTCTGCTCTCCTCCCAAAGCCAGGGAAACCTCGGGGAGTCAGGTGAGCGACCTGTCCTCTCCATCAAATCTGTTTTGCGACTCCTCAGACCGTCACCGCTTTACACACACATCTATTTGCTTAAACTCCACCGGAGAGCAGCTACGTTAAGCTAAACCTGTGTGTTGGTTTAAAAAGCCCGCTGCTCTGCGTTACTGCCTGTAGCCATCAGCTCCTTCCTTGCTGGGACGGACACCGGGGTCCCCACCACCAGCCAGCAGGACAAGTCCTCCTCCCTAGGACGAGTTCTCCCCCCGGCACATCCCCATCGCCCTGGCAGCACCACATCAGCTCCCCACCAGGGTACTGCCGTAATCTGGCTCAGTCTCTACTTCACACTCTCTCCCCCTCTCTGCGGTGGTGGCTTGTGTCTGAGCAGAGTCACCTACACAGATATGCCTTTTCTGAGGGATTTTTTTTCCTGTTGTAAAAAACCAGTGGAAAAAACCCAAGTCAAATGAAACGAGTGCAACAGCGAGGAGGCGGCAGAGGCGGGCTGTGCAGTGCCAGTGCCGGCTGGACGCTGAGGCCAGCACAAACACGTGCACAGCAGTGCAAGAACTGAGCCCCCCCTGCACATCCCCGACAACTCGGCGGGGTTGGGGGAGCGGCACCCAGCTCCACGCTGCCCGTGAGGGGCATCCCCACAGGGGACACATCGGGGCAGTTGTGGGTCCAACCTGGGCACTCACACCCATGGGTGGACTGGGAGCTTCTGCCAGTTTTAGCCTGTGAGGTTCCGGTGATCGGCATGTGTCACAGAGACTTTACTCCCTCAGCATTGCTAAAAGGAAAAAAAAAATTAAAAAAAAATAAATCTACATTTTTGACAGTGACTCATCATCTCCCATTCTGGAATCTGTGGGGTTGTTGCAACCTACACAAGGCAGTTCAGAAAAGCAAAACAATTCTGAATAATAGAGGAGGAAAAAAGTTTGAAAATGATGGGTAATTTCTAGCACTCTGCTTCAAGGGTTTAGCTTTGTTTTTCTCATTATAAAAGTAATCAGGTAATGCACTGGAGCTGCCTTCCGGGGTCTTCCCCCGCGCTCCCCTGGGTTTTCTTCCTCCCTCCATCCTTCCACATCAGTGGAGCTCATGGCAGGGAAACGCCTCGCCACAAATCCGGCTCCTAGGAAGACGCTGGGCTTTCCCAGCCAGCCAGGCTGGGGTAGGAAGACGCAAGGGGCTGCTGCCAGCGGGGGGGCCCAGGGGGGCCCCTTCCCTGCAGGGTGGCCAACATACTGCCATCCCCTCTGTGGCACGTCAACGGTGATGGGCAGCCAGCTGCCAGCACCAGGAGCCCTCGGATCAGGCTGGGAAAGGAGCATGTCTAAGGAAACCATTGCATGTTTTATCTTTAACAGTGAATAAACATTGATTTTTATTTTAAAAGGTAATTGACATTCCTATGATAGGGAAATGAGTGCTGGAGCAGCCAGAATCAGTGTAAATAAGCCATGTGCTAGAAATTAATGAGCTTCACTGATTGAGTTTATCTGTTTAAATTAATATAATTCTAGCAATTAAAAAAACCTAATAATCTTTTGTTTGTTTGCCTGCTTGGAGACATTGATGGTAAGAGATGGGGCAGGAGCAGGAGCCCTGGCTGAGCATCCCTGTGCCCGAGGCACCAGGACCTCCCTCTGCGCAGATGCAGTCAGGGCAGAATCCCGCTCTCCTTTGTTTAATGAACATTTTAGATTCAGTTGGGTTAACTGATGAGCTTCTGGGAAGGGTATGCCTTCCAGCCTCATCTTTGGCTGTCGGTAACAGGGGCTGCCAGCTTAGCCCCGGGAGATTCCTGGATCGCAAAGCTTTTTACTAACAGGACATGGGGAAAACGGGTACGTGTGGGAGCTCTGTGCTCATTTGGGGAAGGAGGGCTTGGGTTAATCCCTGTCCTCCCCTTTCCCATCACTGCTGAGAACTAGTGCATCCGAGAGCTCTCCGTAGGGATCTCTCTCTGTTTCCCCAGGTGAGCGCTTTCCTCCCCGCGTGCATCCTTTTTCCATCCTTGCCCACAGCAAGCGCCATCGGCCGCTTGACCCCACAGCCAGGCTGCCACGCGGGCCCTGCCGCAGACCTTCTGGGTAACCCTGTCCTCTGCCAGCCCTGCGCTCGCGGCTGCGCTCCTCCGTGGGGCTTGAGAGCATTTTGGGCAGCGCACTGGGGGGTCCCTGCTGGCACCCCCCCGCCAGAGCTGAGCAGGTAAGCCCAGCACCCAGCTTCACTCTCATCTGTCTGGAGGCACAGCAATGTCACCTCGAGAAGAGCAGCATGGACCCAACTCCATCCTGTCACCTTCCCAAACCTCACTTCTCCTGCCCACAGAGAGGTCCAGCGACCCGCACCACAGGAAGAATTCCCCCCCATTTTCCCACAGGGAGCCACTGCTCCCCAAGCCACAGCCGCCAGACACCCAGCCTACAGCAGCCAGGGACGTGCTTGAGTGTAAAGATTTTATCATTGCTTTTTATGCCTTCAGCAAGTTGTCCTTCATGATCATCTCTGCCTGCCTTTTAATAGCTCTTCATTTAACTTGTCGAAATTCATGCCCTTTTCTGTTTCTTTTGATTTGGACACAACTTCCATGCATCAAACATCTTTTTTTTTTTGTCTTCTTCACTGCTGGTGTACCTCTAGCCTGGCTCCATCATGTTTGCAGCCTTTGTACCCTACCAGCCCACTCTGGTCACTGAATAACCTGACAGACATGGGATGCAGGACTAAACCAAGACACGTGTCCCTTGCCAGGCTGCTGATCAGCTCCTCCAAAAAGCATCATTCACAGTGTCTATAACTTCCATTCCTGTGTCACATCTCGGGGCGCCGCTTCTGCAGTCTGTTGGAATAACCGAAGTTTCCCATTAACACGGTCCATCTTCAGCCTCCACAGCCTCTCCAGCACAGCACTGTGTTTTATGTTAGCAAACCTTCAGCGAGGACTCACGCACAGCTGTACTGCTGCTGGGGAGAACAGCAGCGCCCGAATCAGCCCCGAAGAGGCTGGAGGTCACCGCTCCCGCAGCGACAGCCTCCCCGGCAGCAGCCAGGCAACGCAGAGGCATTAAACCAGCAGAAGAAGAGGAGGGAGGAACCAGGGAACAATCAAGTCCTCCTCCGGCACGACGTCAAGATGGTGAGAACAAAACCCATCGAGAAAGCAAAAAGCAGCCCTTCAGTTGCCAGCACGTCCCAGCCGGGACAGCGAACAGAAGGATCTGGACTCGCTTGTTTGTTGGAGTGAGTTTGATCCACGTGGCATTTCTGAGCCCTACAGAGAGATCTGTATGGCCACAACACTGAAAATCAATGATAAAACCTGCCCAGAAGGGATCGGGTGGGAAAAACAAGAGTGTAAAAGCCTGGGATCCCCTGTCTGAATTACCGGCACCTTGTTTAACCAAAGATAATCTATAGATACGGGGTGCTCTGGTGTCTGCTTCAAACCCCGAGCTGTGCCAGAGGCCAGATCATACCAGAGGCTGCCTAAGCACCATACTTATAAGTAGGAGAGAAAGCTGCATTATGGTGGGAAGCTGGAGGTTTCACTTTGCCAGTATTAAAATGTCCTCTGAATTTCTAAAAACCTATAAATGACAATTTCATAGCTCTGAAGCGTGGCATCTAGCACAGGGGAGTGCTATTTTAGACTCTATGTTGACAGCTGAAGGGGAATGGATCACAGAATTAAAAACTAGTTGCTGCTCAAGCCCAAGCAATCATGACTTGATTATGCTTCTTATGGGCAAACAGATGCAAGTCTGAGGCACTAGCATATATTCTTAGTGCTTTGAAAGGTCAATTCACAGAGCAGAAAACAATTATAAGCCAAATCAGTTAGGAGAATGGATTTAAGTATAAAAGCATGACTGTGAATAGAGAATGATTTAAGAGTGTTTTACCCCAAAACTCATAACCGAGACAGGAGTTTGCATCAGTTTAAAAACTGCCTGGCTAATATGTAAACAGCTATAAAAATAAAAATATGCCCAACAAAAAGAAGAAAGGAGATATTCATAACTCTGAATATAAATCAGCAACTAGAAATTGTAGAGCACTGATAAAGGACACAAACAAACAGTAGAAAAACCATCAAAACATCTTTCCCCGATGCATTAGTATGAACAACAACAACAGAAAGGAGCAATGCTATCGCCCGTTACCAAACACAAATGGCAGAAGCGTTAGTCACAGGACTGAGAAATGTTAAATAACTGTTATTACAACTGCAACATTTCACATTCAGCATATTCACATCCCGGAGCTTAAAGAGACACGCTGGAGGAGCTGACTGAGCAATTAACAGCGATGCTTAATGCCTCACCAACAAGTTCCCGAGGACTGTGAGGATGGAGATGCTCTGCGGCAGGGCAGCAGTGGTGTGGCTGCCTGCGGCTGCCTGCAACTGCCTGCCCTCCCAGGGCTCCAGCGTGCTCTGGCACAGCGAGGAGCGGTGCCGCTGTGCTCCTTCGACAGCTCCAGGTGCTGGTATCTGACGGCACAAGTGGGGACTCAGAACAAGGGGACAGATCGCAGACACAGAGCGATGAGGTTGCTGGTCACCGAATTTGCTTTGGTGTGACCGAAGGCAGGCTGTGGGGGTGCTGGCAACGGGGGCTGCGTGCCAGCAAGTGCGGACCCCGAGCTCGGGCAACCTGACAAGCTACGATGAACGTGATGGCCAGAAATGCTAACCTGGTGCTTTGATGCACAGCGCTCTGGAATAACAGCTTCAAAGTTCTATTCCCTATTTCAAGCTGAAGCAGCTGCTCAAATTTGTGACTAATACCACGGTCCATTTTTCAAGGAGGATGTTAATAAAACCAGGGAGGGTTCAAAGAGGCAGAAAGCTTGGAAGGTGTGCTGTAAGGAGCCCGTCGGGCAAGCAAGCGAATCCCCCCCGCGCCCTCTGCACAGCCCGAGCTCAGCCCAGCGCTGCAGATGCCGAATTGCATTGAGGGCTGCGAAAAGCAAATCATTTTCCAAAGGAGCCCCACAGTGCAGAATATCAAGGCTAAAAATATGTAAATCGCCATGGAAAGCGCTGTCAGAGCTTCAGCAAGACTTGCAAGTTGCCAAAAGGCAATTTCAAATTTCCGAGCTCGCTGCACGAGGCATTAAAAAGGTCACTATTTCTGAAATAAGGATCTTTACAAATAAACACATTTGCTGAGGACTCGGTGAGTCATGCTGGAGCGGAGCACAGAGCATTTCCAACCTAATGCTTTTGACAGGCCACGAGCAGGGTGATCTTTTCATGTTTACAGTTCATCAATAGTTTTTACAGCTGCACAGTCAAACTTTAAAGCACATTTAGCCTGGGAGGAGGCTCGGCAGGTTGTTTTCCTTGCAAAAGTGGTATTAAATTTATTTTTTTCTTCCTCTTTTATAGCATTGATTTGAAGGTAAGTATTTGAACTTCAAATACAGGACTGCCACTCAAGCACCTGCCTTCATTTTTTTAATATATATATACTTCTGTCACATCTTCCTAACGATATAAATATTTGAAGTTTTCAGCTGATGCGCTAAAAGGGACTCGATCCATCAAAGAGTATTTATTTCAGGAAATTCAGTGGGCATCATGCTGCATGTTTGCCGGTGCGGGAGCGGGGGGGGTGGTGCTGGCAGCCTGCAGCCCCAGGCTCCCCACTTTCCCTTACCCGGCTGGCACCAGGCTCGCTCCGCTCAGCGTAACCCAGGGTCAGGGTCCGTCCCAGCCCCGCTCACTATCGCAGGTACCCTGAGCACATCCAGCACCAACGGATTTAGCTCGCTGCCTGCCGGGAGGCAGAGCCGCCTCCTCACCATCTGCGGGAGGGGAAGAGAGCCCCGGGAAGCCGGTTCCAATGCCCCAGATGGGGAAAAGCAATATTCAAGAGTAGCACCGTAGTTTCATTCTTGGCTTTTTCTGGTGAACAAGAAGGGATTATCCTACAGACTGAGCATTAGGAGAAAACTTTGCTGGCAAATGAGCGATGCCAACCTTGCCTTCCCCCTCCGAGAAATAAAAGATGCCTAACCATGCCCCGGTAAGCTTTCCAGAAATTCAGAGGAATTTCCATTGCACAGCACTCGCTCCGCCCGGCTGCCTTCGGAAGTGCTTTGCCATTGGAAACTCCTCGACCTGCCATACAGGACGGCTACAGGAGGATGGTGTGTCCTGTCCATCATCCATCACTTCGGGATTCCACAGCACCAAGAGAACCCAGCACATTGCAACCAGCACCCCTGGGCCCTCGAACCGCTCTCCTGCCCACAGGCAGCATGTGGGACCCCTCTATTTAAGGCTCTCACTTCCCCTGCCCGTGTCGCAGCCCCGGCACTGCAGGCTCTGCATTCGGATAACCTCGGGGCAGGGAACAGGACCGCACTGCCAGCTACAAACCTGCTCTCCTTTCACACGGGTCAGACCCGGGCAAACTGCCCCACGGGTCCTCAAGCCACTCACACCATCACCTTGGCCATAAACCGGCCTCACCTTCCCCCAGCTTCCCAAATCTGAGTCAAAGCATAAAACATTTTGCTAGAATAACTCCAGGGCTTCGAAACAACCCCAGCTCCCACACGGCTCTGCTCTACCAGGAGGCAGCAGCAGCCAAACAGAGATTTGAAGGGGGATAGCTGCGCAGCTTGTGCCAACGCTTTCCATCTCCTCCCTATTTCGCATTAAATCACACAGAAGAGCCCGTCCCGCTGCTGTTGAAGCCAGGTGATGTTTTGCCATCGGCTCCAAGGGCAGCAGGGCCGTGCTCCACGGACAGCCAGAAGGGTGGTGTCTGCCAGAGACACGAGCCCCCCCCAAGCACGCGGGAAGCCTCCCGGCACGCACACCGCTACACCCGCACGGCACAGGCTGCCTGCACTGCCCCGGCCCTGCCAACCCCCCGGCCCTGCCTCCCCCACGCTGCCTACCTGGGGCTGCTCCCGTGGGTGCGTTCCCCCATTTCCAGCTCAGGCTCATGCACAGGGTGCATCACTTCACCCTCAGCACCGCCCAGCCCACGCTGCACATCCCTGCAGGGAGACCAGTGCCCCATGGCAGCCCTTTTAATGGGTCTGTCCCAGCTGCAGCTCAGCAGCTCCAGCCTGGCTAACGCTCACGGCACACACCTGCCCTCACTCTTGATGATGCACCTACAGATTTGGCTAAAGGAGACGACGAACGCTGCACCGAGGGCAGGGCTGCGGGGATGGGGCAGTCTGCGCAGCTTGGGGCCAGCCCCCCGTACGTTGGGTTACCAGTATTTACTGCGTCATTGCTCCTCAGCCCTCGCCTGCTCCCACCTCTGCCAGCTCCCTCAGGGCACGGTGCTTTCTGTCGGATCTGTGTTTGTTATCAGCCCGGCCTCGTTCACTTCGCCTGCTGCCAGGAGGGAGCTATTCCCCCTCCGTGGGCTCCCCGCTCGGCTCCGGCAGCACGGGAGAGTCTCAGAGTCTCCTCCGGCTCCTGCGCTGAGATGGGGCAGGTGATGTTATCCCCAATTTACAGATGGGTGGTGGAGGACTAGAGAGATGGAGATCAGAAGCGTCTGCTCATTTTGGGTGCTCAGCTGGAGCTGCGCAGAGCCTGGGATCTCACAGCCCTGGAAACAGGCTCTGTGCGGGAGGTGACAGCGCTGCCACCCAGCCGGCCGAAAGCGCTGCCAGAGCCTGTGCTGCCAGCAGGGCTAATTACGATGAAACCCAGACCCTGAGGAGCACAACTCCTGGGTGCCAGTGGGACATTCTGCTTCTCCTATTTGCTGGAAGACTTCTCCTCATCCTGGGGGGGAGGGGGGAAGATCTGTCCAAATTGACAATGCAAATAATTTCTAAACGAGTGACTGAACTTGTGTATCCTGAAAAGCCCTTGCTGAAGACACAGGGCTGCTTCCGAGATCCTCTGGTGAGCGGCACAGGCACGATACCCGACATACGCACCGAGATGCTGCAGTTTTACATACGCTGTGCTCGTACTGATCCGCAGGTGATGGAGACCAGCTCACACATACCAAACGCCTGTGACAGACACAGCTGCTGCATGTTAGAATGGGCAGAGAGGGCCATTCTGTTGCAGCGGTCCCGCACCCCAGCGCACCGTACCGCACCGTACCGCACCGCTCTCACCCCGGGGCCGAGTGCTCGCTGCCTGCAGACGGGCTGCGCTGCGAGAGTGCGGCTCAGGGGCGGAGGCGCTGACACGTCTGTCTCTCGCTTCAGCCGCAAGCGAGCTAGGACAAACAGGAAAGCCGTACGGCACATGTCTATAGGGATGCACGGAAGCTCAGCCAGGAGGGTGCCTCTGCCCCGAGGCGACCAACCCTGGAGCGGGGAACCTGCCCTTCTCCTGCTGCCGGCTGAGGCTGGGCGCAGCAGCAGCTCTCGTGCTTCCCACAGCAGCAGTGGGAATCGGAGCAGGTTGCAGTAATATGCAGAGTAGATATTATTTAAAACTGTTTTTATTATTTAAAATTATTTTGGATATGCACGCCACCTCCCCCTGGTCTCACTGCCATCCCTGTGCCCGCACTGGAGCACGCTTCGACTGCTCGGTGATGGAAGCAGAAGACCGGCTCCTGCTTCCCCCCCAGCTAAGAGGTCTCACACCCTGGGCTGCAGCTTTCCTACTTCCTCTGAAAGGCGTGAACCCTCTTGTCCTTCTTCAGCTTTTCACATTGGAGCGAAGACTGAAGGCTAATGTACAGAAAACACTTTCATCCTTGGCTGAAGCATGCTAAGGAATGACAAGAGACTCTCCCGGCGCAGAGAGAAGGAGCCTCAGGGCTGCGAGAGGCTTCCAGACCTGCTGCCAGCTTGCTGCCGCACCGTGGGCTGGCAGGGGGGAGCGGCAGGTCCCTGCCCGGAGGGGACCCCGCTGCGCTGCCTCACGGGGTCCCCATTCCCCCAGCGCACTCTGCGGCAGTGTCGCCGGCTGCTCGGCGGTGAAGTCGTGCGGCACAGCTGCTGCGCTGCGATAAGGTTTGCTCAGCTGAGCGAGGCTGTTAAGGCAAATGGAGGATTTGGCAAAGGCTGCCGTGCAGCCTGGCAGAAACGACTGCCTCGGCTGGCTGGTGAGGCGAAGCCGGAGCTGCGGCAGGCTCGGGATGGCAGGGAAAGTCGACGTGAGAACACAGTCTGTCTCACGAAGTGACAGTGACCTTTCCCGGCTAGGCAAGCAGCCCCGAGGTTGGGGTCGGGTAGGAGCAGCCCAGAGGGAAAGCAGCTGCTGACTCTCACACCCTGTTGTAATTGTTCATGCGATGACATCATGTGATGCAATTGATGATGCTGATGCATCAAAGCACTCTGACAGTTGCAAAAAATAGTTGTAAGTTGGTCTTTAACATCCAGTCGAGCATCAGCCAGCCCGTCCCTAGGAGTTTGTCAGGAGGGAGCCCAGCCCCTCGGGGAGGAGGGGGCAGAGGTGCCACCCCTGGGGCCAGGGGTGGTTCTGCAGGACGAAGCATAAGCCAACACTGATTTTAAGAAGTTAAAACCAGGAACGCTTTAAAAGGGTAGTCACTTGTTGGTAGCCTCTTTGGGGATCGCTTTCCCCTCCCTTTGCGATTCCAGGCATGAACTGAGAGCAAAGGTACAATTAAGGGACAATTACCAAATCATCAATGAAACTGGAAATGTGACCGACCGTTTACGAGGCACGAACACAAACGTCGCCCTCAAATGCCACCTTTGTCGCTGCTTTCCACCGCCCGAGTCCCACGGGATGTACTGCCAATGCCAACACCCCCGTGGGCTCCCAGCAGCCCCCAGAAAGCCTGGGAGGGGGTCGCACGTCCCCCTCCGCTCCCTGCAGGGCTTCTGTCCCAGCCCAATTCTCCTCCTTCAATACAAACCGCCTGGCAGAAAGCAAACGCACTAAGCTCCCAGTGAGGGCGGTGGGATGGCAGGGAGGTGCTGCTCCTGCTCCCACGCCTGCCCTCTGCCTTCCCTCGCCTGCCTTATCATTTCTGTATGACTCTGGTCGTCTCTGTGTGATAAAACAACACAGTTCCTAATAACCTGACGTGGGAACGGCTAAGCCATCCTCTGCAGCCCGACAGCGCCAGGTTTGTCTATAGATGGTGGTGTCGGGAGATAAGAAACAGGCAATATCTGAGAAAATCATCATGCAACATCACCCGCCCAGCAGCCACAATCATTTCTCCTGCCTCTCCACATGATGACTATGAAAAACCCTGATATTTTCAAGCCTGTCAAACGCAGTCACTCACCCAGTGCGCAAGTGATCTTTTGCAAGGGTTAGGAAGACGAGCAAAACCCAGGCATCCTGCCACACAAGGGAGCAAAATCCTGTTGTGAGAAGTGCTTTCGACCCCTTCTCCTTTGGGCAAGCAAGCCACAGGGTGGCAGGAGCCCCGGCGCAGGGAGGGCAGCAGCAAGAGCACAGCCGAAGCAGCAAGGAACGGACCACGGCAGTTTCAGCATCCTTGTAAATCCTTGGAACTGAGCCGGTGGTTAAATGATGGCGAATCAGCCCTGCTGCTGAGGCTGCCTGCCACAGAGCTCAGTGAGGACGGGAAATCCCCTGGCATGACGGGAGCGGCAGCAGCGCTGCCCATCGCTGCCGGACACCGTCGCTGGGTCCCTGCGGGGCAGCCCGGGGCGATGGCTGCAGCCCTGACCATGCACTTACCTCGACCGCAGCGTGCACCCGCCTCTGGGAGCCTGATCACCAACGATGTGCAAACAAATGCAAAACATCAAGTTGCCATAAGAGCAAGTCAATTAAAATCTGGCCCTTTTGCCAGCACTGGCCCAGAGGCAGAGCTGCTAAGGGAGGCTGGCCGGGTTTCCTGGTCCTGCCAAAGGCAGCTGGCTCTCCTCTAGTTGTGGAGTGTGGGATTTCTGCCTTCGGGTTAGCTCACTTTGTCCTCATGTTTCTCTGGAGACCACAGAGCGAGCAGATCTTTGTTCGTGCCAGGTCTCCTCAAGCGACCTCTGCTCCGCATCCCTCCCCACCTCGGACAAGCGAGGGACCGGACTAGGCACGCGAAGCCATCGCTCAACGGCTTCAGCTAGGAAAGCCCGTGGCCAGGCAGAGGTGTGCTGCTCATCACACAGCGTGCCTCCGGTCCAGAGAGCGACCGTGAGAAGTCAACGGGTTTCTGTCTCTGAGAGAATCACTCCAAAGCACATCAGACATTTTAAAGCACAGAGCATACCCTGGCCTGAACTCTTCGTTTTGGAGATACTGTTAAATACCTGCTGTAAGTAGATGGTTAAAAGATAACACAAATGTAAAATAAGAAAACTTCAGAAAGCATCCCCAAATCCCCAGGGCTGACCCCCCGGCCCATGTCACACGATGTTTTACGCCGGGGGTTGTGTAACAGATCTGCTGTGCGGTGATGCAGCCCGCTACTCCTCCTCGGCACAGGCTGCAGAACCTCTCCTCCCGGAGCCGCCGCAGAGCTGTCAGCATGCACAAGCCGAGGGAGAAGACACCAGTTGTCACCCAGGCACTGTCATTCTTTATCACAGCAGGTGTCTTCTTAATCAAAGACATATCTCGAGATGCCCGTTGCCGCAGTGTCCCTGAGCGAGCCACGGCTCATTACAGCCTGAGCAGTGGGACGACGCAGAGCGAGCAGCAATGGATGCATTCCCGGGGTGCCTCACCCCAGAGAAAAGCTACAGAAAACCTCGGGTGCTGAGCCTGAAGTGCCAGCCAAAGTGAACCCACCCATGAAACCTTAGGAAGGGATGGGAAACCATCCTCTCCACACCAAGCACTAACCCAAAACGCAGTCAAACACCAGCCTCAAGGAACCTGCTTCCAAGTGTCATTTAAAAAAATTAAAGGGAGTTTTAGATGTAGCACAGATGCAGCCCTTACTGATGGGGAAGCAGGGCAGCGAGCGTGCAGGAGCCCTTCCAGGTTCTTTCAACGTCGCAGAAAACCCTCGCCGAGCGCACAGCCCTGCTCGCACCCCGCTGCGCTGCCCTGCTCGCTCCTCGTCTCCCCGCAGGCGCTTCGGAGTGACTCAGTAAATGAGGTGGGTACCTTTCCCCTCGGATGTCTTTGACTAACTCACCCTCAGCACCTATCAGCGCCGATGTGCATTAATGACAGTGGATGTATTGCATCTGTACCCTGCCAGCGCACGGCCGTGAGTCAGCCAGAGACGCTCATCGGCAAGGTGAGCCAGGGATTAACCCCCCCTGCCAAGCGGGACCCCTCGGGCAGTGGCTGAGAAACCCCCCTGTACTTATGGGTTAGTGCATTTATATAATTTGAAGAGCAATTTTGATTTCCCTGAAAAAGGATGTTAATGCCTATTTATGAAGTGCACGCTGTGTTCATTAAAAATCCATGGTGAAATCCATGTGAAAAGTAACCACCAAGATGCGAGAAGCACTAAGTTTAATACCATGGCTGTCTCACCTCATCTCATCCCAAATAGCACGGGCAACTGAAGAGCATCACAGGTCTCCACACTTGGACCGTTACCCTGAACCACTAAGAGGTGACCTGTGGTGCCAAAGAGCACCGTGTGGTCCAGGCGGGCTGTGCCGGTGGCCAGGGACGGGTCTATACCCTACGGACCAGCAATAACAGTGCTGTGGGCCTTGCCAGGAGCTGTATAAGAGACAAACACTAATGAATCCACCCAACCCCATGTTAGCAAAAAACTGCGTGCAGAGAGAAGGGAAGCGATTTACCAAAGGCCACGTAGCTCTCGGCGGCAGAGCCAAGCGTCTCTCCCCGCTCCCTGGCTCCTCTCAGCAAACATCCACTGGCACCTCCCGGCCAGCCCGCACCAGCACCCCACCTCCCTGGGTACCGGGAAGAGGAGGGTCCAGCACCAATCCGTGGGGCATCCTCTCTTAAACCACAGCTACGCTCCCAGCCACCAGCCCCAGCCCCCGGGCTTGCAGCCTTCATTTGCCATCCCTAATTATTTACAGCTGTAATGGAGATAGTGACCTTGCATGGGAAAAAAACCCACTTGAGCCTCATTCAAATTCAGACTTCCACCTCTATTAAACAGTAACAGCTCTTGAGATGACAGACTCTGCACCACGCCTATGCAGCAATGAAATGCCTGTTTCTGAGCTGTTCACAGCATACATTTCATTCATCACGTGCTGTTCACAGGCAATGTGGGAACCAGCTCTCTACATCACCTCAGAAGATGGGATTTTTGTCCAGATAAATGCTGCAGCATCCCAGGAGGGCAAATTCTGCACCCCCTATTCAAAGCGCTGGTTTCTCAAAGCAGAGCTGGTGGCAGTGAGCTGAAGGATGGTTCCTCTCCGGACACCTTCCAAACAGCAGTGAGGTTCCGGCTGCCTGGAGGCACAGCCCCGGCTGGCAGCGGCCAGGGCCCCCTCTCTGTCCAGAAGGATTTTTATGGCTCTTGGCATTTGGCCACATGCCACAAAAACATGGGTCTGGAGCAGACCGAGGGTCCAGCTAGCCTAATTTCTATCTCTATCAGAGGACAGTAATTAATACCTATTCAATACATCCTCCACCCAGTCAGGGTTCAGGGATTTTCCAAGTCAGAGGTTATGCCTGGGGCATTGCACGTGACACCTTGCAGAGCCCCGTGCTTGAGGCATTTGTTCGATCCTGGTTTGACCCCAGTGCCGGGCGCGTGGCCTGCCCCTCCTCAGTGCTGTCCTGGTGGAGAGGCTTGTTGGGGGTGGAGCGGAAGGGTTATTAAACCTGCAGCGTGGTAGTTACATCAGATATTCTCAAATGGGTAACTGGTCCCTCTTCACCTTCACCCATCGCTATCGTCTTAGATGCCTCCATCGTCTCCCTTCCATCACACAAGTTAACTTGATGCCTCCTAGCTCTCATATAATGAAGAGCAAATAACCCCTCCCTGCTCACCTCCCCAAACCTCCCACGCTGTTACAGACCTGTCCTGTCTCCCCCTCCATCACCTCCAGCCCATGCTGATGGTCCCTATCCGCGCAGTCCCTCTCCGCACAGCCATCACCCCAGGGCTCTCCTCGCCGGCGGTGCCGGAGCTGGTGGGCATCCCTGGGACAGAGCGGTGGCAGCGGTGCGGGCACCGTGCTGGGGCTGGAGCAGCAGTCTGCCAGCGAGGTCAGCGTGGCTGCGTACGGGGAGCTTGGCTGCGTACGGGGAGCTTGGCAGCCGCAGCAGAGACACCGTCACCAGTGGTGCTGGCAGCACCGCAGAGCTGGACCAAGAGCACCATGGAGAAGCGTTCAATTGCAAGGCGGGTTGTTGATGAGAATCTATTACAGACACCAACCAGACAGAGGAACAGGATGAGCAGCTCCTTAAATACCTACCTATAATGAGTAGCGAGAAAAAGTGCTCTATCATGGCTGATTGCAATCTCAGGGACATTTGCTTGGCGCTTTTAAAAATTAAAGATAATAACTTTCTAACAGAAACAATATTGCTGTCACCTTGGGGAAATTCTCTGCTTGGCCTCACTCGGAAGGACTGAGGAGCTGAAAGCAGGCGAAGAGCTGGTGGCTGTCCAGGGGCAGCTGCTTCCAGCCCAATTTAACGCCTTCGGTGCGAATCAGCTCAGCAGAGCCAAAAGCAACCACAGACAAAACCAATTGGGGGAAAAATGTGAGTGCAGAAGCACGGTTGCTACTCAGGAGCAAGGGCAGAGCCCTTCCCTGGCACCCCACGCTTCTGTTGGGCCTGCTGAAAGGGGAATTGAAAATTGCAGTAAAAAAATTAAAAATCAGTGGTTTTGATATTGAAAGTAGCAGTTAGGACACGCACGTGGCTGATAAGAGAAGCTAACGGGATCAGTTAAAATAAATCTGCAACCAAAGGGTTTACGCAAAACAGGGAGGCATCCTTTAGTTAGAAGAAAGGAGCTTTACCACCGACGTAAATCACTACCAGATCATGACAGTGCAACTGTCAGTCATGAAGCAGAAGTGACACACAATTATTTATTCATCAGATGCTTCTGTTCTGTACTTGGAGACAAATAGTCTCCTGTATTCCGCCAGGAATTAGGGAGGATGCTAAACAGCGACAATTAAATGTAAACATGAAACTGGTAGGACTAGAGAACTTCCTCCCAAGAGCGTTCAGAGAATAGGCTGAGAAGTTTTCTGAAGATCTAAAATGGATTTTAATAAACCTTGGCATTCTGTTGAATTTCTAGAAGACAGGAAAAGCTGGTTAAATGCCACAAGTGATGGTGATGGGCAATGGTAGGAGCTGCATCCCCCAGCATCGCCTGTGGGTTAGCTGGTGGGCAGCACCAGGGAGGAATCAGGGGAGGAGATAAATGTCAAACAGCCTTGCGGAAAATAGATATATCAAACTTCATGAGTTTTTCTTGATATGGTTACAAATTTGGTTGATAAAGGAAATCGGTAACATAATACATTTAGAGTTCCACAGGGTATTTGATTTAGTTCTCTTGACAAAGTAAAAGATGAGCATTATGCAGAATCAACAGCGCTTTATTAAAGGGACGGGGAGGCAGATTGCAGAGACTGTACATTGTCATCCGATGGGATATTTCTACATGGGATTGCCTGTTACCAGAATAGTGTTGAGCTATAACACTGTCTTCGTCAAAAGCATTAAAGAAAACATGAAATAATTGTGGGTAAAAGAGGCAAAGAGCAGAGATTATTTCTTATGCTCAAAGGAAGCTTAGGGGTTCATTTCTTTTCCCAGTGCAACAGCTGGCCTAGGGACACGGACAATCCACCCTCAGCTGAAGTTTCCAGGACTGACCATCTATCTAAAACGCACCAGGAGCCAAGCAGGAGTTGCAGGTCAGGTGTAGAAATGGCTCAGCAGGGTCCCGTGGGCTGTAGGGCTCAAGTGGCAATACTCACAATATTAGGTTTTAATTTAGAAAGGATTCCCCCCAAAAAGACCAAAACTGTAGCAAAGCTCTCCAAGTCTGGCAGGGAGGGATCACCAGCTTGGGAAAGGCTGCGCTGCTGCTGCTGCGGGGCACACTGGAGTAGGAGGACCGGGACAGGTCCAAGAGGGACAGCTCAGCTGAGGAATGGCTCTGAGTCCCACATCCTCGCGCAGCCGCAGGCAGATGTGTCCTCCTCTGCAAACCGCCCCGCGTCCCGCCCCAGCTGAGGACACCCCGGAGGGACAGCAGGATGCCGTGCATCCTCCGGGAGGGAGGCAGGCAGAGCAACGCTCATAGTCCTCCAGAAATGACAGAGCACTTCATTCTGATGAGGGAAACTAAGGAGGAAAGGAAAAGTACCACGTTGCCTGAAAATACGGTATTTCAAGCAGCCTTGGCCAATCCCCCTGCTACTTCTGCCTGTTTCAGATCCGCATGATGCCACGGAGCCAGTCCCAATCTACACCACACAGCAGGGAGGACAAGGAGGCTCCCAGCGTTTAATGATGCTGAATTCAATTAAGTTTGATTAAAACCAAAGTTATTTTACTTTCCTAAAACCAACAGAAGCCTAAGCAGCTATTTCTCAACTTCAGCTTTCTCCCCAAAGTGCCGTGCATTTCCCTACCATTTATATTAACAAGAAGTCACGGAGGAAAACAACTGATGATAAACAGCCACGGGGGACACGCACCGACAAACGCTGGTCACGTTTCAGCGGGAAGTACAAGAAGATACCTAATAAGTATTCGCATATTGTAAAAGTGATAATTAGAATTCAAACACTGCAATTTAAAAGAGAGGCTATCCTAGCACAGCAGTCTGGGAACGCCTGCCTGGGCTCCAGATATTGAGTCAACCACTAATTTGTGTTTTCCAGCGTGGGTGTCTCTACATAGGTCTGCGGCGGCTTCATTCAAGATTTATCCGCTCTCGTCTATGGGCTTTTGACGCTCACGTGGTGCGAGCGGCTCCCACGCAGGCGCTGCGCGTGTGTGACTGACATGGATTTAAAGAGCATCTGCGACGGAGCGTGCACCCAGCGCTCACGTCGGTCATTTTAATAATCTTCCACGCACACTCAGCCAGACGAGCAACCGGAGCTTAATTTCTCTGTCGTTACACACATTAAATCGCCATTAGCAGCGGAAAGTTCAAGGCCGAGGCGCTTCCCGCCGGGCAGAGAGCTCTGTTCAGTGCTAAAAGCATCTTCTGCACCATGGCAGAACTGGCCCTTTCGACTGACCATGTCCATTCCTAACGCTGGATGATAAAGTGCAACCTTTGTCTGTTTTTCAAGCCAGATACAACGAGTGCACAGAAATTAGAGACGCAGCAGGGCCCTGCCAGCAGGAATCAGACAGGACCTGCTGCATGTAGAAGTACTGGGTGCAGGGGCTCAAGACTCAGCGCTCCCCTGGCACAGGGTGCAATGGCGGAGAAAGCGGCCGAGCAGCTGCAGCAGCGATCCTTGGCTCTGGGGGGAACTCAGCCCCCACTGCAGCACTGTCCTTCCTCCGCTCGGGAACGTGCGTGAGCTCAGCACAGCTCGGCTGGGGGAAGTCTTCCTTTCCCAGCATCGCATCGGTTAACAGCCTGTGAAACACCAGTGCCTTTCTCCAGCAAAATTCAGGAGGGTGATGAGCAGCACCACTGCATCCCCCCAGCACCATTGCAGCCCCATGTACTCACCCTGAGCACTGGCTGGGACTCTCCCCAGCTGGCTGCTGACTCGGTGCTGCATGCTCCCCCCCCGCAGCCCCCACTGCCCACCCGCACTCTCACATACACGCAAGGGATGCCGGAGCCTGTGCCCAGTGCAAGGCCTGGATTGTGTCCACGGGCATGGCTGAGCAGCACCAGCATGGCACCGTGCAGAGCCACCCCACTCCCACTCCTGTCCCAGCAGCCGTGGGAGCACCAGCCCGGGGGAAAACATGCGTCGGGGAATGATGAGCCCTGCGGCAAGCACATGCCCCACTGGTCCCAGCCCCACGCCTGGGCTCAGGCCGATGGACTGTGATTCAGCTGTGAGCTCTGGCATGGCACTGTTAAGTCCTTCCCTGAGTGTGCTGTACCCAGGAGACCGGGGCCTCACCGGTTCCTTCCAAAGCAGTGATTTATCGCAGTGAGGGAAACATAAAATATTCGCTGAAAAAAAATACAGCCAGCAAACCCAAGAATTTTGGAAATTACTCATGCCTCCAGTGATCCCATCTTTCACAGCCCTGGCTGCTGCCTCCTCGGCTCCCTCAGCCCAAGAGGGGAGACAGATTATCTCAAATTATTTATTATGGAATTAGAGCATGATCCAAACCCTCCTTGAATCAATAAGAAAGCGCTGATTGACTTCACCGGGTTTAGGATCGAGCACCAGGAACAGATAGGGCATTTCTGCATCTGTGGCCGTGACTCACCGAGAACTTTCTGATGTGGAGGGAGCAGCTTGGCCGCCACGGCTCGCTTGCCCCCACCATCGGAGGCGTCGCTCCCGGGCTGGGGGGAGCCTGATGCCCTCGGGGCCATGCAGGACAGTGCAGGTCCCCCCGAGTACACAGGACACCAACTGCTGCCACTAATTATAAAAGTTACGGCCCAGTATGATTCCATCAGCTGTTTTTTGCTGCACAGCTACCAGTACCTGGCTCGGTTCAAGCTCGTGTTTAAGCACAGCCTGTTGTTGCTCGTATAAATCTCAACCAGTAGCTTTGGGTCAGAACTGCCCCCAAAGCGTGGCCTGTGCTGCAGGAGGGCAGCAGCTGCCGTGGCCTCTCAGCCGGGCACTGCTGCAGGAGTGAAGCAACGGGGCGAAGCGGTAAGGCCGGGTAGGTGGGACCCAGCCGTGGGGCAGCCGTGGCGAAGCAGCCCAGCTGTGGGCCAGCCGTGGGGTGCAGTCCCCGAGGGATGGGGGGGACACACACGCTGCAGGGGGGCAGTGGCAGCACACCTTGCCCTGCTCTGCTGTTCAGAGGGGAAGGGCTGGCACTGGTGGTGGGGAATCGGCTATAAAAATGCTGGGTGCAAAAAGGTTCCCTGTGACAGGGACATGGAGCCTGCGGAGCCTCGGAGGGGGGGAGAGACGGAGGGGCTTTGCTCGCTGAGAAATTCGCATTAAAACAGCTCCTGCGGCCGGGAGATGGACCTGTGGCCTCTCAGCCTGAAGCTCCCCATCTCCCCGATAGCAGGCACACGCAACTCGCTGCCGGGAGGATGCACGGCGCGGCTGCCCACGGAGAGCGCCGGTCCCCGGGCACCGGGGGACCCCAGCACCCCGCGGCCGCACCCGGGGCCTCGCTCCACTCGGACCCCGCGTCCTGCGTGCAGGAGCCACCCGCGAAGTTTCACCCTCGCCCGCGGCGGTGCCACAGCAAGCGCCGTCTCCGTGCCTGGGCAGGGGAGGGCGGCAGTCGGGGGGGGCGGCGGGTCCGCCGGGCAGCCCGGCCGGGAGGGATGCTCCGCTCGCCGGCCGCGGGTGCCGGGGCTCGCCGGGGGCCCGGCTCTGGGGTGAGGGGGGGGTCCCGGGATGCCCCTGCCCTCCCCCGAACTTTTGGACACGGTCCCCCCCGCGGGGCCGGGGGCAGAGGGGGTGGCGGTGGGGCGCCCCGGCGGGGCGGTCGGTACCTTCCAGGCAGCACGTCCTCCAGAGCCCCGAGTGGGTCATCACCTCCTCGTTCTTGCGGCTCGTGTCGTTGTCGCTCGTGGACTTAGTCCTGCACACGCCGCGCGAGTAGAGCCAGTAGTCGGTGCCCACGGCGATGGTCATCAGGCTGAAGGCTGCGAAGGCTCCCACCGTGGTGATGAGCATCTGGACGCCTCTGTCACACATCCTCATGCTGCTTCATCCTACGGCGGCGGCTCGCAGGGGAAGGGCCGGCGCCGCCGCCCGCCGCCGCGCTCCGCGCTCGGTGCCTCATGCCCCCGCGGCCCGCGGCGAGCCGGGCCCCCGCGGCGGCGCTGCGCGGGGCCGCCGAGCCCCCGGGCGCCCGGCCGGCATGGCCCGAGCAGGCGGAGCGGCTCCGCCGTGCGCCCGTGGCGGGAGCGCGGCGCCTCTCCCGGCGCCTCCCCCGCGCCGCCCGGCCAAGGCATCCGCGGGGGGCGGCGGGGGCGGGGGGCAGCGGAGGGCGGGCCGCGGGGGGTGGGGGGGGGCCGCGCCGCCTGGAAACCGCCCCCCGCCCGGCCGGCGGCGGGGGCACCGCCCGGGGATGGGGACTGTTCCGGCGGGGGGCCGGGGACCGAGAGGGGGACCCCACCCCGGAATGCCGGGGACCGGGGCGGGGGGGGGGGGGAGGCCGGGACCGCGCGGGGGACCCCACTCCGGGGTGCTAGGACCGGGACTTCCCCGGGGAACCGAGACTGGGCGAGGGAGCCCACCCTAGGGAGCACCCGGGCAGACACCCGGCCCCAACCCCCCCGGTACGGGGCGGCTCGGCTCCCCGACCCCCGCCCGGCCTCGGCCGGGAGCCCCGGAGCGCGGTCCGCCCCGGCGCTGGAGCTGCTGCCCCGGCACCGGGCTCCGAGCACCGGCGGAGCTGCGAGGGGTCGCGCACCGACACCGCGCCGTGCACCCGCAGACCCCGGGGCGGGGCGGGGGTCACAGCAAAGCGGTTCTGGGGGATGCCCCAGCGCCTGCCCACGCTGACACGGAGACCAGTTTTTATCACCTGCCCAAGCGCCGTGGCAGACCAAAGCCATCGCAGGTGTCTGTACCTTGGGGTGTTTTCCACATCACGCTCCTTAATTGTTCGTCACCAGTTAAAACCCTCACTCTCTCTCTCTGTGCCTCTCTGCTGTCTCCTCATCTCTCAAACATTTTTGCAGCCAGTTGGATGAGCTTATGACTCATGCGACCTTTCAAATAAGCTCTATAATATACCCACCTCTTAAATTAATAGTCTTTTAAGGGCTACGGGTGAGACAGGAAAGTGTATGATTTACCTGATAGTGTGTACTTCCACAGTTCTCATTTGTATGCACTCACATGTAAATACTAGTTATTTACTCCCAAAGTCCAAACAGAAAATTATGAAGGGTACCAAAAACTCAGGCACTGAGAAATTAAGAAGTGTGGAAATTAAGTAGCCTCCTCAACCTTAAATCACCTTCTTTGTGCATACTCATTAGGCAGGGCGTGCTGATTGCAACGCCGCATTATTTCTTCCCCAGCACCCTTCCACACGCAGTGTGCCCGCTGTACTGGCTGCCCAGCTCTGGATCACTCCAGTTTATTCCCTGCTTCGTTACGGGCCCTTTGCCTCGTTTACCACCTCTGTTCAGAGCTCAGGCTGGAGCTGGAGGCAGGTCTGCCCGGGCTCCCCCGGGTGCACAGCACCAGTTCCTGCTTTTCCAGTGTTTCCATCCAGAGAGCTGCAGTCCTCAGTGGGCTGGGGGCCAACAGCGCTCGCTGATGAGGGTGAGGATGGGGACTCAGGGGCTGTGGTCAGAAGCATCCATCCAAGCTGAATCATGGGGCTTTTTTCTGTGTAATTTTTTGAGGAAAGGGTTATAGCTGCCCAGTTTCTGTGACTGGCGTTGGCACCAGCACATGATGGTCACAGGTCACACCGTGGTGTCACAGGCTGGACACCAAGATGAGCCCCGCGCATGGCTGCACCTGGGTGCTTTTCCCGAGTGATCTGATGCGACCGTGAAGGTAGCTTGGGACAAGGGGCAGGGAGACCCGGGTGCTGCTCCAGGACAGCAGCCTCAGCTGTGGCATTACGCTCCCTCATCCTGCCACCTCCACTGCTCCCACGCCTGTCACCCAGCTCCTGCAGCGCGTGGGGCAGCGCCTGACACCAGCACCCTGCCTGGCCCCCATCCTGCACAGAGGCAGGCGTCCCGGGGAGGAGGCAGCAAAGATATCTCACACCTACAGCGAAGGGGCTGCAAATTGCATTCCGAGTGGGGGATTTTGCAGCCTTAATTGTGTTATTTTAACATAGTGTGTGTAGGTGTGTGCAGAGTGCACATGTACCGTTTCCTAGGCTTGAAACAAAGCAAGCTCAAACAGAATCAAAGTCCGTGTCAGATCATGTTGGCCCTTGTATGGGTTGGTGGCAGGGGCATACCTCACTAAGCCCTGCACCGCTCTTACTTCTCGTTGCAGGGAGGACCCAGTCCCTGGAGTGAGCCCAGAGCTCTGGCCAGAACAGCCACCCCAGGGGATGCGCAGGGGGTTCACTAAGATTTGCAGCCAACAAAAATTTGGGGACCTTGCCATCCCGTTTTGCAGCTCAGACTTTGGAGGGCAGTGTGCCCTGGCAGTCACAGCCTGGTACCTTGCCCTGTGCAGCCTGAGTTCCTCCAGCTCTAGCTCCTGTCACCCCTTGCTGTTCACTGTCTTATCCATCATCATCCACCTGCTCACGGACTTGGACCCTTCTGAGCTGGGCAAAGTAGAAACCAATAACAAAATCCAGCCTATGCTGCAAAGATTGCACAAGTTGTGTAAAAAAAAAAAAAAAAAGCTGTCCTTGCAGGCAAAAATGTCCTAAACCAAGATCTGTTAGGCTTTGTCCTTCCAAATCCAGCGATGAAAGCTCTGCTGCATTTAAATTGGCAAAGTGACAGAAAGTAAGTAGTCAGAAATAATCCCTAGCTGGATTAGGTTTTTTCCTTGAAGGAAGAGAGGCTCTGATACAAGGCGAGTTTAGGTCATTAGCAATGCAGTGAGGCACTGAGCTCCAGCCTTGCCTAGTCTTCACTTCATTTCCCTGCTCCCAGGGGCTGCAAGGGGATAAGGACTCCAGAGCCTTTGGCACATGTGTTCATCCTTCCCCACTCCTACGAGGGGATTATTTATATCTGCACATGCTTTGGAAATGCTGGTTGCAATCTACTGGCTCTAACAGGACTCCAGTGGTGAGGCTGGTGTGTCCTTACGTGATGTGCTACCGAGTTTAGGGAGGTTCTCCTACACGTGACACGAGTGAGCAATGCCATATGTGCCATCAGCCCAAGTGTGTGTGGCATGAGCTGGCGCTCTCGGTGCGAGCTTGTGCAGTTGCCTACCAGCTCTGCAGCTCCCTGCTGGACTTCCGACAGTTTAGTAGCAATAAAAATAGCAGGGGAGAGAAACAGAAATCCATTCTTATTAAGCCTCTTTACTCTGGGAAGATGCACAGGGAGCGCAGGAGTGGCCATGCATGGGCTAGCAAGCAGCGCGCAGCCTCTCGGGAGACCCAGGCGAATGCGCTTGGAGCAGCTGCCCGCTAAAGTCCGCTTCGCTTTGCCCACGCTTCTGCTTTCGTGTGCACCAGCTGCACACGCTGGTGTGCCCCACCATTGCATCTGCTTTTTTTTTTTTCTCCTCTGTACCGATACCCTGGGTAGACAAAACAAGTCCAGGAGAGGGAAGGGGATGATGGGGATGGCAAACGTCACACCAGTGTCACAGGGTTCCCCCAGCTACTCTGTGCCAGCTCTGAGGGTACAGGGTGCTGTGTGCAGTTCAGCAGCTCCCCCATCTCAGCAGCCCTGCCAGGGACATCCCGAACCCGATCCCGGGCTGCAGGAAGGATGCTGAGGGAATCCCTTCCCCAAGGTCATACAAAGACCAGCCTCTACATGGAGCACATCTGCATGGGATGGATGGGAAAGGAGGAAGATTATCAAAGGGATTCTGTGAGGCAGTGGTACCACAGAAGTAATAAAAGAACAAATAGCAGGAGATTAAAAGATATTTTGTAGTCTGAGTCCAGCTGGACCTTTCTGAGCCACCATAAAAGGTTTGCTGCTGCTCTGACCCACCACAATTTAATTGATTTGATTTAAATTCTTTGAAGAAGAAGTGGATAACGGATAATGAGGCAAACAGGATTGTAATGCAAATGAAAGAGATGAAAGATGGCTTCGGGGAGACGGCTCTTGAAGGTCAGAGTCTAACGCAAAGCTGCTTCTGGTCACTCATTCAAACATTAATGAGGCTGTGTTCCTCCCGATGCCTTTGATGGATGGAGGGACGGCTCAGGAGGCAAACGCTGTGCTGATGTCTGGCCTTTATTCTCCTCGCTCCAAGCGGATTGTCCCCTCGCAGCGGTGGGAAGGATTTTACCTGGCATCTTGTAGGGACTTGGGGTTTTGCTGCCCGTGTTACACTGGGTAAGCAGACTTCTTAATCAGGTTTTTCCAGATACTCCGATGGAGGATCTAACTTCAGAATTAATTAACTTCACTATCAAAAGCTGACTCATTTGTCACAATGGTTTTGTCATTAGCTACCATAATTAAGGGAAGTGTCACAAAACCAAATGTTTCACTTACACAAGCCAGGATAACTGAAGCTCAGAAGCATTTCTGACATGCTGGGAATGGGCACACCAGCGAAGCTGGGGAAGGGGCTCGACCAGCAACCCCAAAACCCTGCGCCAGGGCCACGGGAGACCTTCCTGGCACAGCTCTGCAGGCCGCCCTGTCCTGCAGCTCGCCCTGCTCCGTGTCGAGGGGCTGTGGGGGAGCAGCAAAGGGGCAGCAGTGCCGGCAGCAGGGGCTGCTGCTTGGGGAGTGGGGGGACAGACGACTGTCCAGCCTGGAGGAAAGATGCTGGGGATCCATGGCCAGTGCCAGGGTCGGTCAAGCCCTGCAGTTTTCCCACCCCCATGCGAATTGGGGTGGTCCCCAGCGACCACCAGCAATACCGGGTGGGAGATACGAGGACACCTTTTTGCTGAAGGCTTAGCTGGAGTCCCCAAAGGGCGAAGGAAATGCCCTTCCTAACGCAGTCACCAGCTTTCACAAGGGCATTTCCTAAAAAAGCAAGTTTCCTCAACGGAGCAAAGCAGGTATGTGCCATGCAGCTCCCTGTGCAAGCGAGCAGAAAGCTGCTTAACGGTGCGCTCAGCCAGGAAACCCTTTGCACCCTCAGGAGCATGTGCAGATGCCGGGGGATTCACAGAGCCCCAACCCTCCGAGCCTGCTGCTCCCCTGCCCTTGCTGCCGCAGCAGGGCGAGACCGTGCAGAGCACCTGCAGAGGGTCTGCCTGGACCCAACCTCTCCGGCACCAGCCAGCTCACCCCCAGCAGCCCTGCGTGAGTTATAGGGACTGGGAACCAGTGTTCATAGAGTGGTGGGAAGAGCATCTGCAATAGTGTTAATTAACTCATCTTAATTAGCAATTAATTGAAGATACAAACAACCTCCACCTTCTCTCCCCACTGGTCTATACGTACCTTTAAGCGCAGCCACAGCTGCAGGTCTCCAGTTTGGGCCCTGCATTCAGGCAGGCTCCATTTGCTAGTATTCTCTGGCTGTACAGATATGCATCTTTTTTACAGAAAAGCTGCAACATCTCAGTGTTTGCTGCTGTAACAGGGCTCAGCGGGGTCCACCACGCAGGTGGCCAACAGCCAGAACCAGCTGCCGATTGCTGGCGATCCCATGGCATGCCCGGCCCGCCACCGGAGTCTCGCGGGCAAAGGAAGTCAAGCTCTCAGGGTTTCTTTAAAATTATATATTTTATTTTTTTCATACATGCAGCAAATAGAATAAAGAGTATATGCCCATCTAAAAGGAGGTCTTTATGAGAATCTTTTGACAACACACAGCAGGTAGTCTAGGATGTAGAAAAGTCATCAAATACTTGCAGGTGAAATCAAATTCACAAACACAAACTGTTCAACGATAAACATTTTCTTTTTTTTTTTTTCCTTGTTTTAATTGCCACTTTGAATGTGATCAGAAATAAACAGCTTGGATGACACTTCCATGCATGGAGCAAGATGCTTGTTGCTTCTTTTGCTGTTGCAGGCTCAGTGGCTCACCTGCTTCTGCAAAAGCAGAGAAGCTGCAGCACTTGTTAGTGTGAGTTAGTTCCACCCTCCAGATGTAAGCCCTACCTTTTGAACAGCTAGATCCTTGCACTCTGCGCTAGAAACCACCCTACTTCTTCACTGGTATTAGAGCTCCTGGGATTCACAATCATCCGAGCATATCTACCGCCCAGAGCATCTTCCTGTCTTTAAGACTACCTATGTGGGTTGGCCACTATGCAAACTTGCATTTATTTGTTAAATGGATCAATAACTCCTCTGGTGATGGCTCTCTTATCAAGAGAAGGCTACTCAGATGTCCAGCCAGGGGACATGAGCAGCAGCAGCAGGGCCCCCTTGCCATGTGCTATTGGCATGGCACTGGGGCAGTCCCCCACCACGCGCTGGCTGGAGAGCAGCTACGTTTGGGCCGCGCAGCAGCGCTGACAGCCCTGGCACAGGCTCCTCCTGACCTGCTGTGTACCGGCTGGGCCAGGACCGGCTGTGTCCCAAACAGCCTCGTGCAGCTGCAGGACAGCAGACTCGGAGAGGCTCAGGGTTTCCAATCCCCCCTCGCCTGCCTACAGCCTCACAGCCCTCCGCAGCGCCCGGCAGGCTGCCAGGACCAGGCAGCTCCTCAGGCTGAGCCCAAGCAGCCCTGCCTCTGCCCCCGACCGCAGGCAAGTCCCTGCTCAGGCTCTCCCTCACTCCCTTCGCTCTTCCGCTGTCCCTGTGCGCCACGCAAACTCTCCAGCAGCGCTCCACAGCTGCGGGCACCCAGCAGCCTCCCCTCTGCTCCCCAGCTCAAGCTGGGCTGTGCTTTAGACCGGGAATGCAGAAGGCCTGGACAAACATCTGCAGTCCTCTCTCCTTTTGTTTGGCAAAACATCCAAGTGAAAAACTAGGGCATGGCCAGGGAGCACCGGCATTTGCAGCCCTAACATCCCCCCAGACAGGAATGGGAATCTGCTCCTGCACCAAGGCATCCTGCCATATTTCCAAATGCCAGTGTTGGGAAAGAAATTCTTGGCCAGTGGGTAAATGCGAGCAGTTATTTCTTCGCCTCCAGGACCCTCAATCCTCCTGCCTCATGTCGTCTTCACACAGCATGCAATCTCCTTTTTGCAAAGCCCACGCTGCTGATCAGCCCCTCGGCTGGGTGCAGGAGCCGTGCGGGTTCTGCTGCCTGGAGCAGCCACCGCAGCCCCGGCTGCAGCCACCGACCAACAGCAAAGGGGCCGAAAGAGCCCTTGGGGGGGACTGTCTGATCCATCCTGCCCCATGGGGAACCGCCTGGGGAGCCTGAACCCCACTTACCTGCAGCGTTCTGGTATAATCCAGCCCGAGGGGAAACAGGACTTGCCATCCTTCGCAGGGGGGGTGACTGTATGTCCTGCCTCTCTGGTCCCTCCTCCTGCCTCACCCGGGGAGGTGCAGGGCTCTGGGTCCCACCCTGCCACTGCTGGACCCCACTGCCCGTCCCACCGCAGCCAGGCCGCTCAGTGTGGGACACCAGACTTGCAGCCAAACTCCCTGCAGTACGCAGGTGAGCAGTCGGGGTGCACTTCACAAGCCTCAGGGGATTTTTCTCTCCTCTGTAGCCACAGGCTGAGATACCTCCTCTGTCCCCCAGAGCATCCTTCTCCTGCCTCACCCACTGCTTGCTCACACCGTCCCCTTGTCCCCGCGGCGCTGCACTGCTGCACACAGCAGCGGGTGCACTGCGTGCTGGCAGCGCGCTCAGGTATCGTTTAACTGGGCTTTACCCGTGCATCAGAGCACCCGGGGACTGACTAACGGGGCTCTCCTGAAGCCTCTCAGCTCTGAGCATCTTCCTGAAGCGCTGCTTTCCCCATCCAATAGTGAAGATTAAATCATCAAATTACAGCAAACAGTGAGTCAACCACTGTCACTCTGCCCTTCCTTGGAAACATGTACAAATCTCAATGCCCGTGCAGGGCCAGGCACATCCCATTTTACATTTCTCCACAGAAGATACAGGTCATCTGGAAATAAACCTCGAAAGAAGAGTTTGGCAAGTAGCAGAACGCACGACGTCAGAAATGCTCAAGGTACGAGTCCTGCGAACAGGACTTAGCCCTTGCTAAGCTCTCCCTGGAGCACGGATCTGAACCCCGCAGATCCCGAAGATGCCACCGAAGCTGCCTGGCGGCACAGCTGGGCACGGCCGTGTGCTGACCCGCCTTCCCCACGGGGCCCCGTCCGAGGCTGCCCGGCTCCCTCGGCGGTTCAGCAACGCCTGCTCCATGCAGAAGTGTCACCCCAACACATATGCAGAAGTCCCAAACAGAAAAGACATTAACTCCCCCCCCCCCCAGCAGCCCCTGCGTGTAACCACGGCCCCGGGGTGCCCCTTGGCACAGGAGACCTTACAGCAGCGTCCTGGACAGACCCTGGGAGCGGCTTCAGAGCTGAAGATACAGAAATTAAAAACATTCACCACTGAAGTAATACTAATTCTGCAGCAACAGGTTTGAAAGTTACAGTAACGTACATGCTCTGAACATCAACTGTGGTCTGCAGAGGATGGCAAGACATCTTCTGAAACGTGTGCTGGACTTACGAGAACCCTCATCAGAAACTAGCCCACGCGCGAGGCTTCCCCAGGCTTCGTCTGATGCAGAGCGTCTCATAAACCCTCTCGTCAATCTGGCACAATTTGCAGTTTTTCTGGGTTTTGTTTTGTTTCCTCCAGCCCAGGTCAGTACCCGAGACCATGGACTCACAGCTCACACCCCCAGCACACAGCGGGCACTGCCTGCCTGCGATTTAATAACGGGGCGAGGACACCCGGCTGCCCGCTCCCCGGCGGGTGGGACATCAGCTTTAGCTTCTAGCAGCCTTTTTTTCTCAATGAATCATTACAAGAAGAAAATAATTTCAAAAGGTAGAGTTTGATGTTTATAAAAGATCTACAAACCAGAATTTCCTTTATAGGATTCCTCATGATTCATAAAATTCCACCCCCATTTTCCCCTATAGGCATGGAGTAATGCATATTTACATTAGAATTGGTAGTGGTTCAGAAAATATACATATGGGGCTTGGGGTTTTGTTGCAAACCAATCAAACCGGTGTGTAGTAAGAGAGGAATAACAGCCAGTGACTCAAAGGATGCTCAAACTCGGGGCTCACCCTGCTGCGAACCCAACAGCGAGCGAGACTTGCCACCAACGGGCAGCTCCTGCCCGCCCCTGCCCGCCCCTGCCCTCCCTGCCAGCTCTGCCTTACAAACAGCTGCTGGAATTGTCTCTTCTGATTCAGAATTTTTGAAACGATGCAGAAGGTCCTGGATTATTGAATAAAACCCCCAGGAATTTTGGCTGAAATCAGGTGAATCAAGATGTCTGTAAAATTCATGGGGTTTGAGCCTTTAAGATAATAGCAGAGGGTGTAAAGTAGAAAAGTTACCTTTATAAATAGCCCTCAGTACAGCCCTTTTGTAGCGGGCGTATTTTCAGTTGGTAAGTTGTAAACCGAGAATATAAATGTGTTTTGTTTTGGTAGAATATTAATATCCTTTACAGAGCTGTTAAATTTTGACAGTGTCTGTGAAAAAAACAGGAGAAAGATTTATGAGAGTACTGACAGAGTGTATCAAAACTGCAAACTGTTCCAGATGTTAAAAAAAAAAAAAAAATCCCACCTTTCACTTAGAAAAAGATTTGCTCTGATTTACAAGAACTGGCATGGAATTCGTTTGGAGTCTTAATGCCTGAGTGTAGGAAAGGCCGTATGGCGAGGTGCAGGCTTGCGGGAGGCGAGGGAGGAAGACGGCTTCGGTGAGCCAGGCTGACGGTATATACAATGCATTGAAAAATATGTGTCTATAAGCAGACTTTTCCACACTGATCAAATGTATCCATGTCTCGAACAAAAGGCTCCTCTAAGACAAGCTCACAGTCATCGCAAGCTTCAGCACAACGGTTTAAGATATCAACCATGCTTAGCATTCAACAGAAACGATTTGTGAGTAGCTAGGGTCACTGGAAATCTCAGCATCCGATTTCAAAAATTACAAAGACTGTAGCAATTTGGTATATTTCTGTTTAAAAACTCTATTAGTCACCACCAACTATAGTTCCTAGAAGCATTACTGACTGTTAACTCGAACCCCAAACATCTCCAGCTAGGGAAACCAAGCTAGCAAGTGACACAGACATAGGAAGGCCTCCTAAAACAAGTGGTCGGCGTGTTTCGCATGAGGGTATGTATGTCTGCACTGCTAATCCCGGAAGACTAGTGTCGGTATGTACAAGGCGATCTGGAGTTTCGGACTGCGAGGAGAGGGAGGGCGGCGGCTGCGCCGCGACTACACGTTAATGACAAACTCGGGGTTAGTGTAGGAGAATCCAGCAAACTCGTTCTGGTCCAAGTTCATGATGAAGAGTTTGTCCGTGGGCGTGAGCTCCACCGGCTGCCGGGTGAACTCTTTGTCGAAGTTGGAAGTGTCTCGTTTGTCTTTCTGTTAAACGGAAAGCACAGAGTTAAATGCGGTAAAGGGGGGAGCGCGAGCGAGCGAGCCCTGGCAGCACCCAGAGGTGTGTGGCCGGGGGGGCCGCGCCGTCCCCGGGCTTCGCGCCCAGCACTCGAGATCTCCGCACCGGTTCCTAAAGCCGCCGCCGCTGAGGAACACACGCCCAGCCAGGCAGCAGCAGCCTCTGTACAATAGAAGCGACCCCGCACCGCGGGCCAGAACGGAGGAACACCAGTTTAACGCCTTGGAACGCACAACCAGACAGTAAAGGGACAGGGCGAGAGCACAGGGTGTCGGGGAGGGCTGCGGTGCTCCCAGGCCGAGCATCCCTCCTCTCCTGGCTGCTGCAAGAGAGAGCAACGGAGCAGTTTCTGAGCATGCAAAACCGTCACTGCAAACACAGAGGTGCAATGCACAGGAGGAAGGAGCCTGGAGGAAGCAACATGCCTCGAAATGGAAGCAAACATTCAATATGATTTCAAAATTTGCACAAAATGACCAGCTGTAGGAGCTCCTTTTGCTGTAAGCTTGATTTTTCTAAATTATGCTATGCTATGGTATTAACCAACACAGTGTTTTATTGATTTGAGGATGTGATTTGCTCCAGGGTTGTATATAGAAAATGTACAGTAGCTCAAAACCTCAAAGAATGAAAATTCCACATATGCAACCTTTTATCATTTTAATTTCATAAGAACAACAACTTTGCAGCTACATCCAAGCCAAAAAAAAAAAAAAAAGAAAAAGAAAGTTAGTCTCGATTAGCGCTGGTAACCTGCTATCGGCACTGCAGAGCCCATCAGTCGGGAACACTCTAACCATTTTATAAATGCGTGTGTATCAGAGATTGCCCAATTAAAGTACGTTCTGGCTGCGGGAGGTTACGGTGCCTTGGCTGAATGGGAAGCACTGAAGCTACAATACAAGCACCCAGGATCCTTCATCAGTAAAGAAAGCCCGCGGAGGGATGCCCTGCTCCCTGCAGCGCAGCAGCGGCGTGAGCAGTCGGGCAGCAAACCTGCTCTGCTTCGTCTCGTTATTAAAGCAAGCGGGGACAAAAGACTTTCCCCATCTCTTCTTCCATATCTCTGTGTAGGAGCTTAAACAAGACGGGAGCGCAGTCATTCGCAGTCCTCTCCCAGCGTTTCCAACTGCCCGCAAAGGCTGCGCACAGGACACCGGGGCTGGGATGCTGCCGGGGGGGACGGGTGGCAGATCTGCCGCATCGCCCCGGGGCCGGACGAGCCTCACCGGAGAGCGTCGCGCGCTTTCCACCGCTTTTCCTTTGTCGCTGGCAGGCACAGCCACCCCCATGCTGGAGGTGACCTTCCCCTGACATGACACTGGCAGGACCCTGTCACAAATTTGGTGCCTTGCAGAAACCTGCAAAATGTTTGTGGGTTTTTTTTTTTTTCTTTCTCCAGACTCTGCCTTTGAACCGAGGCCCCCACAGCGCTGGGAGCTTCCCTGCGCTCTGCTACGACGGGAGATTTCCAACTCTGGCTTATTTTGGCAGCTCGCGGCAGAGGGCCCCGAGGCATAACTGCAGGGGGGCCCCGCCGTGTCACACCTCTGCCGCTCCATCACCGGACACACGCGTGCGCTGCCAGCTGCGGGAGGGACCTTGTGGGACCGGTCTGCGCCCCGCCGCCCCACTCCCTCCCACCGCGGCCATCCTCCCCGCTGCTCTGTGCTGATGAAGCACCTGGCGGGAGGCACGTCGTGCAGCACCTCTCGTCCCACCGGCTGCCCGCTGGCCGGGGATGCTGGTGCAGAGCCACCGGCACCTTCGCACCTCAAGCAGGAGCACGGCGAGAATACAGCCAAGAGCCAGGTCCTCCCTGCCCTCCTCCTGCCAGCCACATTGAGCCTCTGTAGATGAGTCCCGATGCCAGCCGTGGACCAGCACCTCCATGGCCACTCACAGACTCCACTGGCCGCAGGACTTGCCCATCGGGACAGCTTCAGCCTTGCTGGGGGGAAGACCAGAGAGCAAAGAGAGCCAAGGGCAGCTGAGAGGAGATGAGGCGGGAAGAAATATGGGGCTGGAGTTCAAGGAACAAAGAGAGAAAAGCCAGAACCACCAGAACGTGGCCGTGCCATCAAGCCAGCAAGGCTTTGAGCACGCAGCGGTATCCCAACCTGCCGGTGCCTGCGGGTCCCAGGCTGTCCCCGAGCAGGAGCTGAGTCTCTGCCTTCACTGTCGGACAAGTGACACGTGGAAGCCGGCACAGTCCCTGCAGGGCTCCTCTCCCCAACACGGAGAAGGAAGAAGAGGCAGATATGGGGGCACAGAGCAGGAGTGGGGAAGGGCAGACGGGGTGAAGGAGCAGACTTCAGGTGCAGGGTTCTGCCAGGCGAAGGGCGAAGCGGTTGAAATGCAAGTGTAAGCCCACCTTGATGGAAGGCAGCATCCCCCCCTAGGACAAGAGGGGCCGGCGTGGAGCAGAGGCACTGCCCTTCGCTGCGAAGAGGCCATTTCGAAGCAGTCACCCAGGGGCTCTTCTCTTGCACCCCAACACGTGCAGAAGGAAGGAGCTGATTGCGGCACCAGGCTCCTGCCCCGCTCCCGGAGGGATGCTGAGCCGACCAAACGGTTCCTGAAGGCCACATCTACATGAACCCAACATGTGCCAAGAAAACACCGTCCTACTGAGCCAGGAGCTCCTCCCGAGCAGGAATGCCGTGGGATGCTGCAAAGGGGAATGAAACATCCACATTTGCCACCGGTGCAAATTGCCACCGCGGTCCCCAGCCCTTCGGAGTGGGCTCTGCTGATGGCACCAGGGAGGGGGAGAGCTCAGGCTGGGAGCCCTTGGATGAGCGAAACCTCCTGCTGCTTTTTGGCAGCAGAAAGCTCCGGCAAAGGCTGTGATGTGCCTGGGGGGGCTCAGGGCAGTCCGTCTCCCCCTGCACGGTCTCCTCCGGCACCTTCCCCCCCCCCCACTCCTCCAGGGGCTCGGCAGGAAAGCGCAGCACCAGGAGGGCCCAGCTGTGAGCGCAGCAAAGGGGGGGTTTGCTGATTCCTTACCTTGAATTTTGTCTGAAATTGGTGGCAATTTGGCCTCTGTCAAAGATGACGAATAGCCTGGGAGCAGGTAGGGAACGGCTACGTGGATCTGGTAAACAGAGAGAGGGGAAGGCAGGGGAAATTCAAGGCTGAAAATGCCTCCAGCAAAGGGCTAATTGACTCTGGGAGGTGATGAGGAGCACGGGAGGGACGGCGTGGCAGAGACACCCGGGGCTGCTGCGTGCCCTGGGCAGCGTGTCTGCAGGGCACGGCTGGCCCAGAACTCCCATTGTGCCTGGACCACGGAGGGCGGCCATCCTCCCCGGCCGCCCCCGAGCCCCCTCCCCGCGGCAGAGCTCTGGGGCTGCACGGCCGGAGGAAGCCAGGCAGCAGCTGCTGCTGTCGCTGCTGCCGTTCGGTGCCTTTCAGGAGAATCCCGCAGAGTTCAGAACCGCAGCAATTCAGCAGAAGAATTCCAAAGGCAGAAGGGAAATTCTGCACGCGCTCAGGAGAAGGGACGTTAACAGGAACCTTAATCCCTCTTTAGCTGAAACTGCCAAGTGCTTTTAACAACTGCTCCTCTGAGAGCGCACGGGCAGGGCGATGAGCCACCGACACACGGCGCTGCCTCGCCGAGAGCCTTGCCTCTGCAGTCTCCAGCAAGCCGAAGCACATACCGCAGTTGTCTCCGTTCAAGGCATTTAAAGAGATCCCCACGCGGCAGAGCTCCGCTCGCCTCGGCAGCGCCCCGCGGGAGGGCCATCCTGACACCTCAAATCATCCTTCCTCCAAGGGACATCGGAGAGAAACTCCTTTCCCTGCCCGTGTTTGAGCGGCACGAGTGAGCAGGGTCGCCGGCTGCGCAGCACGAGCCGGCACAGAGGACACGCAGGCATTTACTGTCCGCTTGGAAGATGCTTCCAGTACGTCGCACCTCGGTTTGGGGACAAACGCTGCAGAGGACGAACGAACCACGGCTCCGCCGGCGCTGCAGGAGGCTGCGTTGTGATGTGGGCTGCTGCCTGCACTGCTGCCTGTACTGCTGCCTGCACTGGTGGCCGGGGCAGCTTCCAGCCCTCGGCGCGGTGCAGCCCCGACTCTCGGCGCTCCCGGCGTCTCTGAGCCCAGAACTGTAGAAACTCATTATTGCCAAACACATGCAGGTTTCTTTGACATTATTTCTCACTTTTTATTTCATAATCAGTATTGGAAAAAAAAATAATTGGCACATTACAACTTAAAGCAGATTGATACAGTGACAGCCCACGAACATCTGCAGAATAGTATAAAAGGAAGCTGCATGATTGTTATTGTTTCAAGAGAAATTCATCCTTCCAGAAACTTTTTCTTTGATGCCAGAAACAAAACTTAGGCCATTTAAATATCTAGCGGCATTTTTTTAAAGTAGGACTATTAGTTGAAACAAGTTTCTTTACAAGCTTCATATCAGAATTCACAATACTGTTCAAAGTTAAATAGCATCCCGTTTGTGTTAATACCATTTTTTGACACATTTAAAGCGCAGGTAACAAACTCAATCAATTGCTTTGGCATTTGAAAAAAAGAAAAAGTTTTGCTATGAGAACCAATGTTGTGTGGTATTTACTAGGGTGACCATGGATTCGAAAGCATCTGCAACAGCTCTTTCAAACTTCCCGTTAACAACTGGGTGTGTTTCTTTTCATTAAAAAATGCTACTTAGAAACTGCACAATCAGGAGAAATCTTTGCAAACAGCAAACCTGGCTTCCCTCATAATTTATCCCTGCTGCGGAAGACCCACCGCAGATAACCGTGCCTGCCACATCCACGCCTACGGCGGCAAGGGGTGCTGCGGTGGGTTTCAAAGAACAGCAGGACAGAACTACAAAAGAAGCCAGAATCCGCGTTTCAGCTCTCCAGAACAACTGCTCGGTTTTGGGAGGAGCTGAGAGGCTCAGCCGGCAGCACCCACGCTGCGGGGTGCGTGTTCGCACTGGGGAAAGTTTCGTTAAAAACCCTTGCTTGCCACTAAGGCTAAGGTGGCTAAATATTGCATTTTCATGATTATATTAAAAAACTAGGAAAAGGGAAGAGCAGGAATCAAAGCACATGCTTAAGAGATTTCTCCTAATTGTCATGGCCTCTACCTCTCCGTTTTACCTCTGTTAGCCAATGAACCGTTTTCATTTTCTACAAATAAAATGTCATAAAAGCTCATTTGCAGCGCTTACTGCCCATCACCCACCCTTCAGGCACGCCCCAAATCACGTGAAGACACTTCTGGCTTTGAAATATGGTCACTCTAGTAGTAGTACTAAAGAAAAACCACAAATGCAAGTTTTTCAATGGAAAATGTCACCACAACAGCGGTTGGGACTGGATGATAGAGATGCAGAAATGAGATCTACACAGCTACTTAGCTCTTGGCTTCAGGTTTAAAAAACTCAGAGTTAACAAAGGAAAATCCTTCAAATTCTGACTGGTCAATGTTCCTGATGACTTCCTGGTCAGGAGGTGTTAAGACGGGTGGATGGCGAGTGAAAAACCGGTCGAAGTTTTCAGCATTGCGTCCACACTATGAGGGGAAGAAAAGAACGTATGGTGGGTGGAGAAAGAAGCGCGTGGGATGCGGCTGCAGCCACCCGCCCAGCCTCGCCGCGCGCCGCCGCTTATCTCGGCGCAGCGATGGCAGAAAAGAAAAAGGTGCGAAATACTTATGAGCTTTGTTAGTCGCAAGGCGATGTTATCTCATGGCACAGCCAGGGACTGGGAAAACCCTCCGGCTGCGCCATGGCAAGTAATTGCAGGAGAGGAATGAGATGGGAGTGCAATTACTTGCTGTCGTCCCCTGCCTACATACAGCACTGTACCTTCTCTCGGGCTACACCACGCACAAGGCAGCTTCTTCTGAAAGACCCCTGCGGCTTCACCTGCTCGGTCATCCCTCCTTCCCCAGGAGAGGGAAGTTTTCATCATGCCCGGACTGCTTAGAAGCTTCCCCTTGCTCCTGCCCAAGGACAGGGCTTCTCACCTTCTGCAGAGCTCTTGTAACCTGCCGCTGGATGAATGCTTCACGCAGGCACTTGTGCCTGGGAACTTCCAGGGCTGCTCTGCCCCCTCCCGATGTGCCCGTCAGACCCTGACCATCCACGCCAGCGCGTGGGGTGCCACTCGGCTGAGGCAGGCTGGAGCTGTGGCATCGGGGCACTCGTGGCTGCCAGCTTTCTGCTGCGTGGCAGCCGGGCTCTCCGCATGGCATCCCCAGCGCTCTCCACTGCGACTGGACAAGGCTAGCTATCCCTAAAAACCCTGCTCTCAGTGACACTTTTCTCTTTTGGCCCTGAAGGCAGCTAATGGCAACCCCTCCTTCAGGCAAGGCAGGAGTCCAAGAGCACCGGTGAGCTCTCTGCGGCCAGAAAAGCCAGACGAGAGAAGAACCCAAAAGCTCTGGAGTCCAGGCGACCACCACCCTGGCTGGCACGGCACTGCGGGGCAGGAAAACACGGGGCCTGGAAAGCACCCGAGAGCACCAGACCCTCACGGGGGTCGGTCAGCATCCGTCACTCCCGGGCTGCCGCGGAGCAGGAGCCCTGGGCAGCAGCGGGGGATCCGGCCGGCTGCGCTGCGGTCTGCAGCGAAAGGGGGAGGTCGGGAGCAGGGAGACGTGCCAAATGCCTTATTTAATCTTCTTAGCAATCAAAACAAAGGTCCTGTAACTTCCCATGCTGCAAGTCATGATTTAATACAATAATAACAGCAATAGCTAGTAACAGGTGGATACCGGGTCACTGCAGCCACTACAAATTGTGCTCAATTACTACCTGTCACACGCATGTCACATCCCTACGAACTGCACTTCATGACTTCGCTCTAATGGTTGGCGAACTCTCCCTCCTATCAGAGCAGTCACAAAACTGATGTTCTCCTGGCCCTCTTTTCTCCCAAGAGGTGTGGAGGCCAGCACCTCCCGGTCCCTCAGTTCTCTCCTTCCGTTTCCCCATGGAGAACATACGCCTCAAGTGCTGGGACAATTTTTCCTGGCGTTTAGCTTTCATTTGCTAAGGAAAGAGATTTACACTTTTAATAAACATCAGACTAAATATAATAAAATATTAAAGACAAATGCATGTAGACTTCAACATTTCCCAGTTCCTTCCTCTGCCAGAGAGGAGGTTTCAGGGAAGACAACATGAACATCCATCAGCTCCAACGGCATGTTCCTTTGGCAGCTCTTACATGTTCATATAACACCAAGTGAGACACTTATTATCCCCAAGCCTCTAAAAAAACTTCAGTGGGTAACTTTTGAGTTGATTTAACTCCAGTTACAGCCGTGCAGAACGCCTGCTGTTCCAGCCTCTGAGCCCATCCTTCCACACCACTGTAGCTCTCATATTTTGTAAGGCCATGTCTTAACCTACAGCACATTTCCAGTCTGGATTTATCAAGCTTCTGCTCCCAAACACATCTCCTGTCCATGACCACGAGCTCAACAGGTTTTTAACTCAGCATTCAAACTTACTCAGAGACCTCGGAGACACTTTTCTCCCCCCTGCATCTCCTGGCTGCCACGGCCACATGCGCTGCAGCATCAGCCATGGCAAACACAGCTCCTGCCTCTGGCCCCGCGGCTCAGCCCGCAACTGAGCCCAGGCAAGAGCAGATGCTGCTCTTGGTGTGGTAGGTTACAACGTGGTTTGCTTTTTTCCCAAGTATTTTGATGCAAAAATGAGTTGGTGCCATCCAGGGAAGGAGTTAGGTTAAAAAATGAAAAAAAAATTCAAACAAAGAAAACTCCTCTAAACCAAACATGCAAACACAGCGTGAACCAGTTCACCAGGAGGGTGCTGAAGATGAGGGCGCTGAAGATGAGGGCTTCCCAAAACGAGCCTGAGAAGCCTTTTCATGCAGCCTATGAAAAGCATGGCGTTGGCGGGGGAGAACCTGCCCCAGCTGCCCTTGGCCGTGGTCCCAGCACGACGCCATCTGCATCGTGGCAAGACCCAAATGGAAAAGGACCTCTCCAAAGAAAGGGTGAGGGTCTCTGCACCTGAAAACACAGAGCCCAGGACAAATCAACAACAGAAACCCCGTAAGGAGATGGATAACAAAGACACAAGCACAGCGAGCAGACTGGCAGACACAGGGCTTGCTAGCTGCTCTTTATAAAAAAAGCCCAAGTTCGTGTACCTTGCCAATCCCCGACTGCGGTACGGACCCCATCCTGAGGCAACTCTCCGCATCTTTTCTTCTCTCCGAGCACCTTATTCCTGATAGCAGCAGGCGGGTGCAAACTAACAGGGACGTGCCCATCTCCTGGGCAGGCGGAGGCTCTCCATCGCACGAAGAAGTGGCCAAACAGGGATGTCCTGGTTTCCTTCCCCTCTCGGTTACTCCAGCTGTATGTGCGCTCCCCTCTGCGGCTCCCGTCTGATCCCAGCCCTCTGTCTCTGCTGAGGCCGGGAGCGGTCGGAGAGCAGCACCCCAGCTGCTGGGAAGCCCCCAGACCCCCCCGGGGAAGTGTGTCATCAGAGGGCTCAAATACCGACAGACACCCCCTCTCCGGTGCAGCAGGACAGCAGCGAGGTTTATAGGTGTGCAGAAACAAACAGTGAGGTTATCTCCTGATGAGCTGACAATTCCCGCAGTAAGGAATCTCAGCAAGAGCTGTCCCAGCTCCAGGTTGCTCGGGAAAAAGCTGGTCGCTGCTCCAGACCATGAAATCAAGTACAGCTTTCGAGTCTTGCAAAAGTATGTTTCACATGCTTGACAAGTCGGCAACAGCCAAATGCCTTCCCTGAATCCATCATATTAACATCAAAATAGAAAATAAATTCCCCAAATTGAAGTTCCCAGTTCCACAAAGCCTGGAAGTCATGAAACAAAGAGACAGGGGCTTTTCTAGCCCCCGTTGTCACTAGTCTTCCCCCTCAGCGCCGAGATAAAACAAACCACGAGCAAGATTACCGGGAAAGTCTGCAGTGCTTAAGGTTATCAGTGCAGTAACACAGAACATAGCAGGCTTTACCTGCTAATAAGCCGCTCACCTGCAGATTCTATCAACTCCCAATATACAGCGAAAGCTTTACAGTGCTTTGAAAATATAGCTGTCATTGCCTATTAGCTTCAGGAGATCTTGGTGGAGACATGCAAGGCAGATCATGTGAAACGTCTGACAGCACTAGCCTTCTTTTTGCTAAAAAGAAATGTGCTGTCTCTTAAAAAAAAAATAAAGCAAACGAGAGCAACCCCATCAAAAATTTAAAAACTAAACCTTGTGAAACACTTCCAGTTATTGGGACAGAAAATACAAATATATTTTTGACATGTATATTGGCAAGGAATAATTCTCATCATAATGCAGTAAGGCAAGAATATGTGGATGGAAAAATTCTGAAAGTTGCATCTATCCGTAAGTATTTCACGCCTCGCTTTGTGAAGTTTGCCTTTATTCCTGCAGACTTTTTGTTCGGATGCATACAAACATGGCCTGGTCAGCAAACCAAACAGCATATCCTCCTCTTTGGGAGCTTTCACATGGATAAAATAAATATTTTAAGGCTGGAAATTGTCTTTGGGTTTATAGAACCCACGTCCAAGCCCAAATCCAAGGTCTAAAGGCTGCGGCCATACACCTGTGCTGTCCTGCACACCACGTCCCGAGCCACCCCCACGACGACACGGGGGGCAGCCATGTGGCTTTTGGGAACGCGGCAGGTTTTATCGCAGGGGCCAGGGCCCAACACTGCTGGAGTTTCAGACGCGAGGTCTGGCCCACGCGCGTGATGATAAGAGACAGCAAGAAGGATCCGTACGGCTCTGGACCGCAAACAGTCGCTATCTGCAGGAGCACCATCTTTAAAGCTTCCGAAATTAAGTTCCTCATTAAAGGATGGGAGACATGCGGTATGAATTTTTACATTTATCTAAAGCTATGTTGTGAAAAATCTGCCTCATTTTAGTACTATATTAATGTACAGGCATCACTCCATCCTGAATGGAGAAAGGGGGAGGGTGGGAATTTATCTTACATAAATCCCCAATGTGTCCTGTCTAATATTTATAGCCAGCACAGAATGACTTTTTTTTCTAGCTGCAGAAATAAAACTGTCATCTTAGAAGATAGCCTTTTTATTTTATCAGTTTCCAGCTTGATTTCAAATAGAGACAAAAGGCATAATAAAATATTTTCCATTGATCCCCGAGATGCAATCAAAGACCATAAAAAGCCGAGGACAGCTGCTCTCCTGCTGCGACGAAGCCTTTGCTCCCAGCACCGAGGAGAAGCAGTGGGCTGAACGCGCTCTCAATTTCCCATTTTTTTGGCCCGAAACATCAGTAACGGCCCCAATCCCATTGGCCGTGCAGGCATCTCTTGGGCAAGTCTGACCTTCCTGGTGCTGCTCCGGGTTAGACACCTGGCTCCTTGCCGCCCGAGGGAGGATCAGGGCTCTCGGACACTTCTGCCAATAGATGCATCATGTTTGGGGGAATTTGGGTCACAGCATGAACCTGGGGCCACACCAAGGGCCCCTTTGCACTGGTCAAGGGGAACAACGGTGCTTCTTGTTGGTAAGTGTCTGGCTAACGACCCCAGACCCCAGCTGAGGATGCTCCAGCCTGCGTTCATCCGTGTTCCAGGCAAAGGCTGGGAGCGCTCGCTGCGAGGGTTTTCTGATGTAAGACCCTGGCTTTCATCTCTCCCCTATGAACCAAGCCAAGTTTCTCCCCGATATACTGCAAACATTGGCTGAATAATCAGAGGGGAATCTCAGAGAAAGCCTTTACAGGACCCCGAGGCTACCAGAGCAAATCGTCTCGATTACGAGGGGAGAGGTTTAACCTTAACGTATTCGGCTCCCTTCCCACGGCACGCTCCCGCCCACTGTTGGCCCTCTCAATCCTTAAATCCCATCTAATTAGGAAATTACTTATGCAAACATCTGAACTCACCTTGTAAAGACTAAAAATAAGGCTACAAAAATGCACATGCAGGGGAATCGGAGTTTTTACAAATCCAGGTCTATAAATGGCATTTCAATATTAATTAATTCAACACAGTTAGAGGAAAATTAATTTATGCAATTAAAAATGATTAGATTAAAAGCAATTTTTTTAAACCACTGTCCTGTTGTGAGTAATCCTGTGCTCTGCTGTGTGATTTCAATGCTTTCAAAATGAGGAGACTTTTCAAATCACTAGGCTTCATGTAAAGTAAAGGAGTAATTAGATACCAAAAACAATAATTATCTCAATGAGAGACAGAGAAAGCAGGCAAGTGTAAATACACTTCCCAGGGTAAATGCAGACCCACAAAAGGAATTGTTATGCACAAGCCAAAGCACAGAGCAGCCAAGCACAGCCCCACGTCAAATTCGCCGAGTTTCTACACACCAAAGACAACCCAGACCCTGATGTGTCTCGTTACCATCTCTGTGATAAAGGTTAATCAAGCACAAAGCAGGAAGCAACACACGAGCTCTTGGGAATTTATTTTCAGCTCCGGGTATGTAACACCCAAGGCAGGCAGAGGGCTGAAGGGTCCATTTTTCCTGTCGGTGTAAAATGATGCAGGTTTCTGGGAAGCGAAGCCCTTCCCGGCAAGCAGACGCAGGGAAGGCAAGGAGAGCCCTCACTTGTACCCACACTCACTACCTGCAGAGATGTTAAAAAATCATAGAAAAGTAGCAAAAAAATTGTGGATGCTGCAGAAGAGAGAACTAGCAAAGATGCTTCTGTGGAGACTGGGTGCGGGCAGGGGACCACCCCAACGGGGAGGGGTGTGGAGGCAGCCCATGAGCTGCTCTGGACAGGATGGACCTTCCCTGTTCACCTCCTGCACCTGCCTGGCCACAGCACTCACATGCGCATGAGGACGTTTAGTGCTACTTGAGCAAAGAGCAAATATAAATTAACGATACCTTCTGATACGCAAAATTTGTCGACGTGATGCTAAAGACAATTTGGAGCGGGCTCTGCTCACCCCTGACTTGCGTTCAACGGGGCCAAAGCGCTTGGGCATCACATCGGGTGATGGAGCACAGGAAGGCTGTGGGCATTTGTGGGCAGATACTGAGCCCACATTTGCGTATTATTCCATACTTTGAAACTCTGGCTTACAGACAATCTCTACAACTTTACCTTTATAGAAGCTGATTAAAAAAAAAAAAAAAAGCAAAAGCAAAATAAAAATAGATTTAAGCCAAGGTAAAGAGCCAGGCTAGCACAAATCCCCCTCTCCAGCAGGTGCTCAACCCCTGCGTGAACGGCTGAAGGTCAGAAGCAGTAAGCAACGTCTTTCCTCGTGATCCACCCAAATACATTGTGAAGGCGCCCAAACCTGGATTTTCATTTCTGTGCTGCTCTGATCTGCGCTCACAGCTGGCATGAAAGGAGCAGTATTTTCCAGCACAGATGCACTGCGGTTGAAATATCAGCTATCAGCAGGTACCTGAGCTGTATTAATCCTGCCTAAATCCTAAATCAACTGCGCCTACCTTTCTGTTAATCTTCCTGTCCTATCGAATGGTGAATTTTCCCCAGCGCCAGCCGGTAGGTGCAAAGCGACGGCCGGCAGCTTACCGTCCCCCTTCCAAGGTCCGGTGTCGAAAGGATTTTTAAAGAAATAAGACATTTAAAGCAGGACAGAATTTTTACATTTTAAAACATGAAAACAGTAAGAAAGCGCTTTTGACAGAATTCAATTGTTTTTAACTGTAAACCACCAAACAATAACGCTGTGCCACAACCCACGGCAAACAGTGTCACTGGGGATCTGCTCGGGAAGAAAGGGCAGATGTAGAGGACGGACGCAGCAACAGCTTCGTTAGTGAACGAACACAGAGGTGGGAAACAGCAGGAGTTACGGATTTCAGGAGAAACAGGCTCTTGCAGAATAAGACCCCCGAAGCCCCGGTGCCTGCTCAGCACTCCCATCGGGCTCCAGGTGCGGAGCAGCATCCCCTCCCCACGGCTGGAGCTCACGGACCACCCCGCCTGGTCTCTCAGCATCCTTTACACAAAGGTCGGATCCCACCCTAAGCCAACAAACCATGGTGTGTACAAACAGCCCCAAATACTTGTGCGCTATTATACTTTGATATCAAAAGTTAACGCCTTTCCTACAGGGTCTCACAGCTTGAAGATCCCATTCCTTCTGAGGGAAAGGAAAGCAGGCAGCAATTCGGATCTCTGTGCTAGCATCACCAGCTGCTTACCAGCAACCTGGATCTCCACATTTCTGAGACAGGCAAGGACAACGGGACATTCTTCTCTTTGCTGATGCAGAAGGCAGCCCGAGACCACGCTGCACAGAAGTAGTGAAAGTATTGAAGCGAAAGGCTCTGAGGATGGTACCCCACAGCTTCCTGCAAAGGCATCGCTGTGCAGGAGTTACCTTTGTAAAAATACTTGTCTGACATTAAAATATGCCATGCCAAACGCATGCAGAGCATCGCTCGCTGACCTGGGGCGAGGAGCAGATCTCCCGGTCGATCCCGGGAGGGAGACAGGGCTGCGGAGGCTCCCGCCAGGCCCAGCTAATGGGCGGTTTATTCATATTTGATCAGCCAAGCAAGGAGCTGGAGATGGAAAAAGGCTGCTAGAGCCGAGTGGCATTTAGGTGGAGGAGAGCTAGAGGAGTTAAACACACTACAGATGGACTCCCACTCCATGTTTTCCCTGAAAGCAGAGTTTTTCCAAGCACTGAAAGGGTCCCTTCAAAAGCACAGGTTTACTGTAAAGCAGAGGAAAAGCAGACGTGTCTAAGGCTGCGAAGGGCAGTGGGGCAGAACGCTCAGTTAAACACATGGAGCATCTCCACGTCATCACATGGATTAAGAGAGCATGCAATGTCCCCACCTCCATCACTGGCATAAACATCAGTCCGTATCAGCCATGTAAATCAGATTTAACTGGATTCACAGTTTTCTCCAGAACACCAGTGCCCACGTAGGGCAGAGCAGCTAAGAGGCATGCAGGAGTGAATAAACCCATGCCTTAAGGACCTGGACCACCGTGGAGAGACTCAGACATAGCTGTGACCCTGCCAGTCCCAGCAGTGGCAAAGAGAAAGAGAGAAATCCAGGGAGAGATGTCCCGGTCCCACGTCTATGTGGTCGCTGCTGCCTGTGCATCCTCTCTTGGGAAGGGCTGAGACGCCACAGGCAGAGAGACGCAGCAAACCAACGTGCTTGGGGGCACGCAGCAGGTGATGCAACCCGCGCTGCGGCACAGGCATTACACGGGCAGATGTCACTGCAAAGGACCAAGGAGTGGTCAAGTAGTCTCGTCTTTTTTGACAAGTAGCTTTCAGATTACTCACGCCCCCACCTCGGTTTCACTGCTGGCAGCTTATCTCCCCCTACAGCCACGTGCTCCACGAGCCTCGCACTCCCAGCACACACAGCATCACTCTCACTAGGAGAACCCATCTTAAAGCAAGGCAGAGACAAGAGAGCAGCCAGGTTCTCCTCACTGCAGAGCTCCTCTCCACCTGTGAGCCAGGCTCCAGCCTTCCACCGCTTTACCTTGGAGAGAAACTGTTGAGTGAAATACAGCTCCACTGCCAGTTCAGACAGACTATGGTGCTGAGCTAGACGTTGAAATAAAGTTTAGATTAAAAAAAAAAAAAAAAAAATCTGAGACACCTGTTCCACTTAAGAAAAAGGGAGGAAAAAAACCAACGGAAAGACTGACCCCTGGGATAACAAACAGACAGTACTGCAACACAATTAAATCCGTGAGCTAAACGCGTGGTGTTTCTACCGCTGCAAGTCCGAGCGAGACAAGGCGTCCGAGAGTTATCCTTTCGCAGCAGGGGTTTGACATGTGCCAAATCTGAGGAGACGTGATCTTCTAAGCAGACTGAGAAACGGTACCTCCACGCTGCGGGCAGGACGAGCAGCGCCCGCACGTATGCTTGTGCGCGTGCACCCACGTGCATGAGTGGGAGAGACTGTGCAAGAGAGAACCGGCGCGTGGGAGAGCGGGAGGGGAGAAACACGCTTAACGCAGCCACACTTACAGCCTTTGGCTTGAAGGGAGGCTGGATCTCCTTGCGCTCCAGCTTATCCCAGTCGATGTAGCGGAAGAAGGCGTGCTCCTTGATGTCCCGCTCCCCTTCTGGCCCACATCCCAGTCGCTTGGCAGGGTGCTTGGTCATCAGCTTGGGGAGAGGAAAAAAAGAAACAGTCACTCAGAGTGTCCAACTACTTCCCAAAATGTCCACTGTAAGAAGCCCCCAGGGTGCTGCGATGCCCGGCTGGGCAGCCCGCACCACACAGCCACTGCCCCAGGATGTCCCGGGTCAGTGCCCAGACCCCAGGAGGGGCTCCCATCTCCTCTGCCTGCTTTTGGTGCTCGAAGCAGAGGACAGAGGGAGAAGCAGGAGCAGCTCCAGGGACAGGGAAGGTTGGCAATGGCTTATGACTGCAGACTAAGCAGATGGCAGGTACACGAGCACTGGGTGGGACGAGCACATCCCCCTTTCCTCTAGGAATGAATTTGGTTCGCCAGGAAATAACGTCAGGGTGCTGGTAAAGCTCCCCACGCTGCTGCAGTCTCAGCAGCCTGCTACAACAGGATGTGTGCAAAGCTGCTTAGCAGTCCCTTTGCTTGGTAGCAAACTTCTCGGCATCTGCATAATTAATTTTAAAGGCCACCGCCCATTTAAGATGAACAATCTGCCCTCAAAAACTTTCATTAGCCCTAGAAGCAGAACCTGCACTTCTCTGGAGCAGCGGCAGCACAGACAAGAGGTGTCTTTCTAACGGAAGAGTCGGTCTGGAGGAAGAAAAGTGCAAACAGTCCATTAATGTTGTTCATCTAAACTTCTCCATTGGCTCAATAAGAAAAGTGAAACGGGCCACGAGAATTAAGGGTGGCTGTACAAACATTAATATCCTGGGGGCATTGTTTGAACTGTGTTTGGAGATCAGATGGAGATTCCAGAGATTTGTAAGACGTTGATAAGCACGGAGAATATGAGCTGTACACCTGCAACAAAAGGACTACTTTATTAAAAGCAGGGCAGTTAAAACTGATCCCAGAGCTGTGCAGAGATTGCAGCAAGCCTGACTCCATCTCTCGGGGCTGCGGGTCTGCAAGAGACCCCAGCTGCCCTCCTGCGAGCCCCCGGGAGGGACAGGGCACCCACAGCTCTGCAGGGAGGTGCTCGCGCTCTGGACGGAGAGGTGAGAAACCTCCCCACCTTTCTGGTGAGACTGGCTCACCCCGAAAGACACGGTTTTTATAAGCAAGCATTTTCTGGCAAAAATAAACACATCAGCCCAAGCACCTGGGCGGCAGGCAGCCCGCCGTGCCACGGGGAGCTAACGAGCCTCCGCCAGGTCCCGCGTCCAGGCAGAGCTCCTCTGCCCCAAGGTGTGTTTTGACCCAAGTCAGCCCTGCCATCCATGATCGCACAAAACAAACTGGCTCAGGGAAGCTGATCTTTAAAAGTAATGCTACAACAGGGAGCTGAAAGCAACGAAAAGCCTAAAAAAAAATAATAAATCAATCCCCAAATAAAAAACCCCCTACAAATATGAAGTAAGAGCAGAACTGCTAACTGCTCTGCTAGCAAATGGCACTACATCCATTGCAAAGGCAACCTGCAGCTGAAAGACTGATGGAGTGAGGTTTCCTCAAAACAGCATCACCCCCTGGAAAGCCCGTCGGCAAACAGCAAAGGCCCGCCAGGCTTCGCAAGCTGGACAAGTGATTTTCCAGCTGGTGCGACCTGCCTCTCCGCAGGGCAAGGATGCGACTGGCATCAGCATCAGTGTTGCAGAGCCCGTCCCTGTGTGAGGAGTCCCGCCGGAGCTGCTGCCGGGGGGGCTGGAGAGGGAGGGCCACAGGGGTGTGAGGCAGCAGCAAAAAAAACAAAAGCAAGATTTTTTCCTAACTCGTGTTTTACTATTTTTGGTAAATAATAGTTTCCCTCAGTATTGCAGCATGCAGCTCTTTATAAAAAAAAACCAAACCAAAGAAAACCCCAGTGTAAGAGGGCAAGGTGGAAGACGTTATGTGTCTCAGTCTCCTGAATGCGCGTGGCAGCAGCACGGACAAGCAGGTGGGGCTGGATCCCGTGCTGCTGTCCCCTGCCAGGAGAGGGGAGCGGTGCCACCAGGCGCTGCGGGCAGGCAGGGAGCCCACCGCAGGCTTACGGTCCCCCCGCTGCCAAGGCAGCGCAGCGAGACGGGCAACCCGCCATCCCCTCCGTGCCGCCGGGCAGCTTTCACATCGCCCTCGGCACACGGACAGGCGTCTGTCCGCCCCAGCAAAGGGCAGGGCGATGCTGTGCCCCACTGAACCTCGCCGTCCCTTGGTTTTCACTGCATCCGCTTCAAGCTGACTCGGGTTCAGCTAAACAAGAGGGTCTTTGCATCTCCTCGGCAGGCTCCGGACAGCATCCTGACAATTCAATCAGGTTCCGCTTAGCTGTGCTAAAGCAGGAGAATAAAAAGCATCCTGTGACTCAATAAGGTTTTCCTAAAGCAAGTATCTGACAACAATGTGAGAGCCTGAAAAGTGCTAATAAACTGATTTAGTGATTTGGCTGCTGCACCAAATAGCTTAGTTTGCATTCAGCAAACATGAAAAGAAATCTGTTCGTGGGTCTTTGCTGTTAAATGCTGATCCTGAACACGCTGACCCACCTCTAGCTTTTACTGCCAGAGATCATCTGGGGCAAGGAGGAAAGGCAGGTCTGAGCCTCCACTGACACCAAAGCTCACAGATGCCTGTGCATAAAATTCAGCTGTGAAAGCATCTGACAGTGCGAGCTGGGCGGATGTGCGGTCACTCATCTGCAAAGGAGGCGTGAGCAAGGGGGTGCAGCTCCATGGAGGCTTTGAAGGTCGGGGGTGCCGGTGGGCAGGCAGCTCGCTGCCCCATCCCCACACACCCCGGTCCTCTTCCCAGCTCCAGCTCCCTCCCAGAGGCCAGCAAAGCTGCTGAGGCTGCGCCGCGGCCGAGGCTCCCCCCGAGCCGACCCCCCTCGTGCAAGAGCTCAATTCCCCCACGTGCACCCCGTGAAAACATCTACAACTCTGCTCACATCTGCTGAACCTCAGCCACAGTGCTGCCTTGCAGACACTTCCTACACCCCCCCCTAAATCCGGTCCATGCTCCTTTACTAATTAGCTTTTCCAGCCAGAGCCCAGGTTCGTACCTGCTGCCTTGTGCTGGAAGCTTTTACACACACCCGCCCCTCAAACCGAGGTGTTGCCGCTAAACCCCCAGCTTCCTCAGCGTAACACAAATGCACACCAAATTCAGAGCAGCTCAGACAACTAATGAATCATAAAAGATTTTCTACTTCATGTACCTGCCTGTAAGGCTGAACAGAGCTGTACTATAGTGCAGTTATTCAGTATTTTCAATATATGCATCCAGAAATTAAATTTTCTTGTTTTCCTATTGTGCTTTTATTCACGTGAGCATGAAGGTACCATCTGTTATTGATATATAGGACCCCATAAACATGCAGATTGATTCTCCTGGCTTACATAGGATAATCATTTAGCTTTGTTTGTATTAAACAGGAACAAGTTGATTTAATCCCCATACTAACGCAGTGAAAACCCTTCAGGCTTCTGCAGATAAGGAAGGATGCTTTGGCCCAAGTCACCTGTAATGGTACATCTGATGTTTGCAGCTCAGATACAAGTCTGGACTCAACTGCTTTGCTAAACTGCAGCTTTATTTTTTGTCTCTGGAAGGCAAGCGGACGCTGCGTGTTCATGGGCTTCATTTAACAGGGGCACATTTTGCACCAAGAGGCAAAGCTGACCACGATGATCTTTGTCCACGTTTGATGAGACTGCACGGCTTATGGGCAGCAGCCACCGCCGGGACCTTCCCGTCAGGCACCGGTCCCCTCCACCGCCCCGGCACACATCCTGGGCACGCTTCTGTGCGGCACAGCCATGCCACTGCGGCAGCACATCCTGGCCCCATCCCAACCACAGCCCGGCGTTTCGGCCGAAGTCAGGGGCAGCAAACCCCTCGGTACCCAGGAGCGCTCGCCATGCACGGCCCCAAAATGCTCCCACCTTCCAGCTGCCCTTCTCCTACCCACGGCCACGGAGACACGGGCGCACCCGCACCTCCGAGAGGGCTGCAACGCGGCGCCAGGTAGCTATTATGTGCTTTTCCCAGGCAGCACCGCCAGTGGAAATACCACTCAAAACACCTGTAAACTTTACTGTGGAAAACATGCCATTTTATGCCTTTGCTACCAGGCAGAGATTAAAGAGGGAGCTTATATTCGCAGGCAATCTGTTCACCTGGAAAGGGCTGCTTTGCTCAGGCGCAGTCAAACCCCTCCATATGGGATGGAAAACGGCTGACGGTTTGTGCCAGTGCCCGTGTGCACACACACGCACGCCGCTCCACGGGTCTGAAACGGGAGCCTGGCTCCTCACAACCAAGCCAGAGCTCAAGAGAGCAAAGCTAAGCTACCTGCACCACGGAAACAGCAGCTCCGACATCGGCCTTCGGAAAAAAATCCGAGTTGACAGCAGAGGAGGGGAATGCTCCATTTGATCTGCTAATTGATGCTGACTGTCAAGTCTAGGAGCTGTGTTCTGGTTAACTCTCCATTTTGCTTCCCAGCCAACTATCTCTGATTAACGCTTGTTTCTTGGCTCAGGCCGATACAAGGCTTTCAGGATCAAATGCTTTTCATCTCCGAGCTGTGCAACAGTAAGTGATGACTGGCACCAGCAAGCTGGAGCGAAACCGCGTGGGAACAACAAAATTTGTTTCAGAGAGCATGGCAGTGAAATACCAAACCCTTCACATTCAGGAGTAGAGGCTTCTCCAACGGCTTGTTCTCTGGACTGATACGAGGCTGGATTTGTGCCCTCCTGGAAGACTGACCATGTACCCACACAAACTGTGTGGCCTCAATGTCCCCCTGCAGTTAATTGAGACATTTTACTATATTCCAGAGGAAAACATAAATACTCTGTTTCCCGACTATTGATGATTCTTAAATACCGCACATATTTTCAATTAAACTTTCTGGTGTAGCAGTTTGGTGGCGGCAAAGAATGTCAGGGCTTTTTGCGCGCTTCCCTGAAACAACAGTTGTACAAAGGGAACCACCACTTCGCTGCAAAAAAAACCCCACTAGAACTTATAAAGAACCAAGCTCTCCACGCATGGCTAAATGTCCTCCCATGCAGCCTCGCATTTCCAAATGTGAGAAAAGCCATTACAGCTACACCCAGCAGACGTTTCAGTCATGGTCTCTTCTCGTCTATTTACAGAATTCACATTTTGACTGATGCAACAGCAAACAAAGCTGACAGTGAGATTCGTCCCAGTTCCAGCCTCCTCTCCCTCCCAAGCGCCGTTCCCTCAGGCACCGTGGGGATAACCACGTTCAGCATCACAAAGCATCTTCCCTCCCTCCTGCCCGGCCAGGAACATAGGGGACTTTCCCCTTATGCCCCAAATTAAAACAAGAGGAATGAAAGAAGGTGAGAAAGTTTGTGGAAATTCCCCCTTCCATCGCCAGCGTGGCTTCTGAATTAAGGACTCGATTGTCCTACGTTCTGCTGAAGGTGCGTGCCCAGACAGCATCCCCTCCCGGTGCCCCCCGTGTTCCAGGCGGGGAGCACCTGCAGCAGCTTTTCCCCAGGGGACAAGCGATTACTCCTCTTTAACAGCAGCTCTGAATCCTGGCAACACTGGGGAGAGGCTTTGAAATGCCGCAGTGGGAGCGGTAAGTGCAGGATGTGTCACTTGTAGATAGAAACACTATTTTGAGATATAGAACATTCAGATATTTTAAATATTAACTATTAAAAGCAAACGTTTTTTAAATTCCTACACAAACACATATTTATAGCCCAGTTTGACACTGGCTGGCTGAGACGAGGCTCAGTCCCAAGCAATAACCATACGCACAGCATCAGGACCCAGCCAGCCTTTATTCATCACAACCCCAATTAATTCAGATTGCATTTAAGTCTTGCCTAGGCCCAATCCATAAAGAGCTCGGGACACTGGGCAATGCAGAGCTTCACCGCAATTTAAGAGGTATGATAATGAAAATACTGCTCTGACCCAGCAGAGACGCACACCAGCACCGAACTTCAGGGCGACTCATCACAGCTAAATGGAAACCTCTGCAGGACGAAGGCTTTGTATCTGATCTTAGGAAAATTATTAAGAAATCACATTCTTTTTCTCTAGGCATCATTTTTCTTTTCAGGCAAAGATGCATACAGCTCCCCTGCTGTCACCTAACGGGTAGGAGGGTCTCTGGGCAGATGCCCTCAACGCCCACATCCCATCCAACACTCCAATTTCCTCCTGCCCTTCCCCTGAGCAAAGACAGGCCAACCCTCAAGTCCTGCCCATGCTTCTGCTCAGCGTAGCGTAACGGCACAGAAAGGATCTAGGTGTTATTTTTAATTTTTTTTAGTACACATACACCAAGTAGCACAAGCTGCGGTTCTAGGAGCAGAGAGCACAGGCACCAGGACACCATCGAGTTTTGTCGGATTCCTCTCGCGCTGGGAGTCTGCAGCCCGGGCAAGGAGGGGCTTGGTCCCCGTGTGTGTAGGACCACCGGAGGTGTGCAGACAGCACTGTGCCCACCAGCTGCGCTTCTCCCTCCCCCCAGAAATGGAAGGCCAGCCCTTACCCCTTTGCAGATTGCAACTGCCTCCTTGGACATGGACTTGGGGTAGGCTACATTGTGCTCCATGATGGACTGGAAGAGCTCGTCTTCATCTTCTCCCTCAAAGGGAGCCTAGAGCAAAGCAAACGGAGGTTCAGTGGCATTTCCCGATCTTTGAGCTTCCATTTGCTGCTGCGATCCTCAGACATGAAACCGGCCCCGGCCACGCTGCGCGGTGACTCGTGTCTCAGCATCTCAGTCCCCAGAGCTGCATCCACGGCTTCATCTCCAGCACCGAGGAGATGCCCCCCCACCCTGCCACATGCCAGCAACAAAACAAATTACACGTCAGCATACGCTCACAATGGAATTTAACACAATCCCATAGGAATCAATTAAAATTCAATTACCTGGCCAGCTAACATTTCATAGAGCAGGACTCCAAATGCCCACCAATCCACGGACTTCCCATAGGGCTGATAAGCAATTATCTGAAAACAACACAAACAGCAGGATTACACTCCCGTTTTTAACCTGTTGGCACAACGCAAACTAATTTCGAGCTGTAGTCCAGGTCAAAGGGACAAGGTTATTTGCTGAGACACCAGTCCCTGCATGGTGGGAAATTGCAATTATAAATAGAACGCGCTATGGGCAAAAGGTTCAGTAACTTTAAAAAAAATCATCAGCCCTCAAATGTGCACTAAATATTAGGAAAAAACCAGAATATTCACTGTGATTTGAGACAGATTCGTTCCGATTCAGACAAAACTTTAGCATATTTGTTGTGCTCTTGCAGACTTGTCACAGCCAGGCGTGTCGGAGCAGGAGCAGCAGCCGTTCTTGCTTACCCTGATGCACTTTGGGATTTTTTTCCTGCTGAATTCAGTGCAGTTGGTTTGAAATAACAACACAGAGTTTGGCCCTCTGTGGATAGTACATGGCCCTTTAAAACAGACTTGCAGCATATGGGTACTGAAAACCCTCTGTATTCCAGGCTGCCAGTTTGCTTTCTATTATTTACTGCAGAACATCCCTCACAAAATAACCTAATAACCAACGGCCCTATCCTTACCTGAGCAATGTGGTTGTTTTGGAGTCAGCATATAACTTTGGGGCTTTGTTTGGGTTTTGTGGGTTTTTTTGGTGGGGTTTTTTTTTTTTTAAATTTAAAAATATTAACATTTATTTTGGATAAGGCACAAACCCATGAATTTTTGTATTTTTCCATGATTTACTCTGCAAAATCTGAAATATCCTAAATTTCATATGCAGAGGACCGTGCAGCAAAGCCACCCAGCTAACCTGCCTCCGTAGGGCAGGTGACCGCACGTGTCAGTGGTCTGGGGTACCGACAGCTGAACCCAGCGAGGGGTCAGTCCCCTGCTAGCAAGACCCCACAAGACGAACGGCTGGTGAGGAACGGACCCAGCCCTGGGAGAGTCCCACAGCACCTTCGCCACTCGGCTCTCCGTGTCCCTCGGCTCAGGTGCACAGCAAGACACCGGGTCTGCACCCCTGGCCGGGGGCTGCTGCAGCAGCCAGCCCCCTCCTTCCTTCCCTTCCGCACGGGGGGTGCCCCCAGCCTCCAGCACGCCTGGGCTGCAGCAGGAGGCTGCAGACACACCTGAAGGGCAGCAGTGACAGGTCCGACCCAGGGACCACAGAAGGAGCCGGGCTCCCGCGGGCACCTTTCTGCTTTGAAGGGTCTTTCAAGCTCCGGTTTTAACCCTTCAGCTGGGTTGCTGCTGAAGGGTGTAATTTCAGCATTTGGGGTTTGACAGGCCTTGGGCTTTGCCATCTGTTACTTAATGCAAAACAATGACGCAATTTATTCATCCTAATTACGGAATTGTCTTCTGCAAAGATTCCAATACTCAAGTGCAAATGCAAATCGTATGCTAATCAAAGGAGAACGCACACAGCAATCCAGCCTCAGAGGTCTGCTCCTGCCGTTGCTACCCCTGCTCCCATGCAAGGCTCCGGTCCCACAGCTCCGTGGCTGCGGGCAATGCCTGCAACCTCAAGAGTCCTCGTGTTCAGCCACCTCTGCCCTTGCAAAAGACCTCTGCAGCATCCACCGGGATCCAACCAGGAGGTGCGTCAAGATGCAGGTCAGGTGCTGCCACCCCACCTAAGCAGAGATGAGTTCCATGCTGCGAAAGCATCAGCACCAAGGCAAGATTAGAGAACAAGACTGGTGCCAGCCTTCTCTTCTGTGGAGCCCTGGTCCAGCCACACGTCCAAACATGGTGACACGACTCTGAGTGCCTTGACAGCATCCTGTGGTTGGTCAGACCCTTCCTGCTGAGATCAGACATTGAATTTCAGCTCTAGAAATCCCTCAACCAAGTGCACTTAAAGGTTCTCCCACTTGTTTTTCAGATGATTTACGAGTGCTCTAGGAAATTTAGGTGTGAACTGTTCACACCATAATGGCCTTTAAAAGAACATAGCACTTAGAAGAAACCCTTGCAGAAAAGCAGTCTCTGTAGATTGAAGTCGCTGACTGCACGTTAGGGAAGGTCAAAACCCAACAGCTGAAGAACAGGTTTTGTTCAGAGGAAATTACACACGGGGGTCGCTTGCACTCAGTACCTGTCACCTTGGCACACAGAGCCAAGAGAATAGAATAGAGAAAGCCCTAAAGATGGGTCAAGCAAATCACAGGACATTTTTTACCCTGAAGACATGTTGGCTCGAGATCATTGTAGCTTCCTAACGGGAGGAAGCACGGTCCGGCAGAAGGGCCCTGGGATGGAGCTACACACAGGTACCCCGGCTCTGCCGCAGGCTTGGCCACCCAGCAGGAGACCATGCCAGGACTGTATGCCCCCTATTTCTATTCACAACGCAGGGGATGTGCGTATTCACTCCTTTGAGACCCACTCTAGCAGGCTTTAACACTATTCCTGGGTACCGTAGTGATTTGCATCCTATTTCCCATCTTCTGTTTTCCTTTTGGAAGAAAATTAAAAATAAAAAAATAGAGCAAGCAGAAGAAAATAAGAGTTTAAGTGATAATGCTCAGGCAAATACCAAGAGAACCGGTCATTTGTCCTGCTTTGAAAGAGTATTAATCACACGCTGCAACTGAGCTATGTACCAACAGGAGACCAATATTAATCTTGGTAGGATGAGGATATGTAATACACATTTGAACGAGTAATTAAAAACCTCTCTGGCTGCAGCAAAACACAATGTAGTTTAGCGTACAAGCGCATCTAGCTATGTCCTAGCAAAGAGAATGTCTTTCTCCAAAATATTTAAATGAATAAATATTAATCTCATCATTGAAAATTCAGCAGAGTGAGAAGATTTTAGAGGGATATTTTTATGTTAAGGGAACGGGCATTTGGGAATAATTACCTACCTGGATTTCACAGGTCTGACATTAAATTGCACCCATACAGCACTTCATGTAAGTGTCACATGTGACTCCATCACATAAGTAATAATCAAATGCAAAATAATGTTTGAGTGATCTAGAGCTGTATAGAGGGACCCTCTCCTCATCAGGCACACAGCCCTCTCCTGCAGCTAGCGAGCTGGAGAGATCTAAAGATTTCCACTTCACATGGAAGTATTATCCACTAATAAATCAATGTTTTCCCACTGGTGATGTTGTGCTGGAAGCAGCTGTCACACACAGCGAGGGGCAAAGCCGAGCTCCTGGGCTCGGCTCTTCCAAGAGCACGGAAGTGTGTGAGGAGCAGCCCTTGGTGGTTTGAGCGTGCCAAGGATCAGACAGGCATGGGGACACCAGTGGCGCAGACATGGGAAAAACACCCCAGAGAGAAAAAGTACTGCAGGGAGACCAGCCCGGAGGATTTTCTGTGCTTTGTGGAAGAAGCAGGGCACGCAGCCAGAGGCAGATCCAACATCACTGCTTCCTTAGAGGCTGCTGCGGGGAGACGCCTTGGGGGGATGGACAGTGCCGAGGGGATGAACCTTCCAGGCTGTGAACTCACTAACGTCCCTGCTTCAATCAGAAATCTATCCAAAGCAAAGTCATCCCATGGAAAAGAGCATCAGACAGGCTGCTGAAACGCGTACGGATCATCTGCTGCCTTTCTGCATCCCCTACCTCAGGTGCAATGTAGTCTGGAGTGCCGCAGAAGGTCTTGGTAGTCACCCCGTCCCAGATGTTCTCCTTGCACATGCCAAAGTCTGCGATCTTTATGTGCCCCTCGCTATCCAGCATCACGTTGTCCAGCTTTAGGTCTCTACAAAGAGAAAGCAAAACAATGACACAAAAGACCGCACGTGAAGCCACCCAGCAAAGACACAAGTTTCCTGACTCCAGGTGCTCTCCTGTGAATGAGCTCTGGCTTCGTCTCACGCCCAGACTCTTTGTAGGATAATGTTTGGGGAAACGAGTAAAGATAAATCAGAGATCTGTCAGGATGAAGTGTTTAGCTCACTTTTAACCCACAGGAACACCATGCTGGGCAAATCGCTTTTAAGTGTATGATGGAAAACACTCTCATATAGCACGGAGACAGATTTAATAGATTTTTTTTTTTTTGCGCCTATGAAAATCAAAGTGTACTTAAAGCCCACCAGCAATGAAGAAGTACCTACTCAGCAGAAGTCCTTGCATCACCTATGCTATGCTCCCCCACGAAAATACAAATCAACCATGTTTCTCTTTGATCCTGGTCCACAGAGTATCACACCCAACGCTGCAGGAGCTTTGCTCTGCAGCACAAATTGTAGAGACAGTTTCAGCTGTAGAGCTCCTCATCCTGCTCCCTGACCAGCCTCTCCAGAGGTGAGTGCTCCAGCCGGAAGGACAGTTTTGTGGCAAACACTCAGTATCTCAGGTGTCATTTATACATTACCAGCCATGTAATTACCATGCAGTTCTGTGATCCGTGCCATTCCTGATTTATGCTCTCTACAGGAAAGCATTACTCAAAGGTCTCCGGTTCCATATCGGAGCATGTCTGCAAGATTTCCCTTGCCAGAGGGCGACATTAAGTGACAAGGTAGGTGACAGAGCGGCACACTGGTGCAGGCTCATCGGTTCTGCCGGCCAGGTCTCTGCAGCGCTGCCCAGCTGCACACCTCGTCTGCAGGCGAAAAGCAAGCGCATACCATGTGTGCCGGAGCTGGTATGAAGGGCACACCGCGTCTGTGTGAAGCCTCTTCTGAGAGACCCAGGGCAGACAGACAAGAGCCTGGACAGGAAGGAAGGAAGGAAGGAAGGAAGGAAGGAAGGAAGGAAGGGGCACTGGGGACTGGCAGACCTAGGATCTCTCTGTAGTGGCTGATGGCAAAAAACATCTCTCACGTCAGGTTTGCTCCACTTCTTTCATCTCCGGAACAGTCTTCAGCATCTCGTAACTTCAGTAGCACAGCTGGCATTTCTTTTTTGCAAAGCAGTTAATGGGACCTGACGCTCATTAGGATGCTCTGCTCTACCTTGGGCTCTGGGAATACTCCCGAGCAGGGAAGAGCAGCGGTACACCAGTTCCAGTGCTGAACCAGCAGCCTCAGAGCCTGGTCCGGCACTTGGCAGTAACCTAGCTAACTCTGGATGCTGTAACCATATTGTGAATGGAAAAGAAGTTTTAGTGTCTGAACCAGAAGTGACAGACTTGCACTGCAGATCTCAGAATAAGCCATTCATAAGGCACTTACTCTAGTGTTAATGGTAAGAAAATAGCGCCCTGCAGCAAAGTACGTGGTTCAGAATTGGTCCGTGCTGGCAGTGAGCACTTGTGTCATATGGAGAGAAATGCATGAAACTGAGGCAAGAGAGGAACCAAAGCTGCCTTCCTATAAAACAGGGACAAAACCAAGAACCTTCTCAAACACCAGCAACACTACGAGGCTCCCAGCTCCGTTTCGGGTGTGCACACCCAACAGGCAGCTGCCAGACCCCATCTGTGGCACGAGCAGGGAGGAGAGCCCCGTGGCCGGTCGCTGTACCGCAGAGCCGGCAGTGGAGCCCTGCAGAGCATCGCCGCCGTTGCATCGCTCTGGCTGTGGCTGGAGTTCTTGGGGGAAGAAAGGAAGGAGGAACTTGCTCACCTACCGATAAATGATGCCTTTGCTCTGCAGGAAGAAGAGGCCGATGGCTATTTCTGCTGCGTAGAATCTGAAATGAAAGATTCAAAAAGACGACTGGTAATTAAAGGAGATGAATCAAAATGGAAACCTTTCAAATCCAATCGTGCTAAATAAAACGCGTTGGGCATACATGACCAAAGGATAAAGACAGCCACAACACAAAAATACCAGACAAGTATCACACGAGAATGACACAACCCACCCTCTGCTCCTATCGGGTAGAGATGCGATCAGGTTGCTGTGGGCTAGCAGGGGGCTGTCACTTCTTGTTACACAAATTCTCATTAAGCGAGAGCCGGGATCTACGGCTGTTCGTTACTGTGTGCTGGCAATGCGGCTTCAAAAGTTATCTGTCATCTCGGGGAGGCCGAGGAGATAAAATGCACTACCACCGCTTTCTTTAAAGAATATTCTAGGTCTCAGAGGACTACGCCAGAGTGCAAAACACCAGTTCAAACCCATCCGGGGTCTGCTCACTGTTTGTGATTTTTATTTAAGCATATGAAGGCTTTCACGAACACATTCTGCTCTGTCCAGATTAAAGGGAGCAGAGGCCAAAAGCCACCAGTTAACACTCAGGTTGGCAACCCCAACAGAGGAGCCACAGACCTAACGTCCCTCTCATATCCTGGGGAAGGGCACGGGCAGAACAGAGGCATGCTGGCAGCACAGTGGCTGGGAGCTCACCCAGGAAGCCTCCAAACCTCCCTGCCTGGTGCTTTTACGGTCAATTATTTACCTATCAACAAGTGCAACGTATTCTGAAGATGACCTAGAGGCACCAGCATCCTTAACACCAGGCAAATAATCATCCTGCATCTTCTGATTCCTGCTGTCCTTCCTTTCCCCTCCCTTTCTGCCCAGAACTTGCACCACAAAAGCCTGTGGCTTGGACTGTATTTCTAGCTATATGACAAAGGTACAGCAAATACCTACCCAGAAGGTGCCAAGCTAGGGCTACTGAACTTACACAGCATGTGGCTCTTTAAACCTCCCAACCTGCTGGATCTGGTACATTAAGTCCCCACCGTTCACGTATTCCATCACGAAATACAAGCGATCCTAAAGAAAAAAAAAAAGCAAGCAATTAGCAGCAGAATTATTAGAGCAGGGAATGCGCAGGGGTCAGAGATAAGGACCAAAGAACTGACAGCTCCAGTAATATTTTTCATGGCAACACAATTATCATCATTGCCCTCTCCAAGGGGTGCAGGTGGAGCTTGTGTTCATATGGAGTCTGTAAGACAGATGTACTAATCCCTTTGCAACGCTCTGGACTTAAGCTCTGCACCTTTGCAGATAGATCTGATGGAGAGGGCAAGTGGAGGAATTCCTAAGCCAGAGGTTTTCCACTTCCCATTAATAAATTTGCTCTCATTCTTCACTGAAGCCATTTTGCAGGGTGTTTGATCAGACAGCTCCTTGCTGGTATTTCCCCAGGCACTGCAGGGCTTCAATTAAGAGACGCACAAGAGACGTGAGCAGTTCCTACGGGGACCAGCCTCCACGCGCGGGCAATAACCGGTACAATTTGGCCAAGCACCAGGAGGGACGTGCGATAGTGCCAGCTCACCAGTCTCGCCCTCTCCCCAGGAGCAGCCTGCGGCAGTACTGGGATGCACGTGCCTGCAGGGGACCCAGCAGCCCCCCGTGAAGCCGGGGAGGCAGGAGGAGGCTGCACCACCCCCCTTATCCCAACAGCCTCAGCACATCCCCTTCTCCTTGCTCCTCCCAGCCTGGTCTGAGGGCACACTTAATGTTCACATAGAGTTAATTAATTAAGTCATTGTTAAGAGTAGAACAAACAGGTCAATCAGTGACTTCAAATCAATTAAAATACTTATTGGTAAGCGTGATCACAGCCACCTGTAAGCACACACAGACTTTGCCTCTAATGTATAATACGCACTTTGCTTTCATTAATTAAGACTCTCCGGATTAAAGCACCCCTCCTCTTCCACAGTGTGGCAGCCACATAGGTACAGACCTAAGAAATTCCCGAGTAAGCTTCTGAAGCGATGTGTTTTTCTCTGCACCACGGTGTCCCCAGGGAAAGCCAAGCCGTTTGCAGGGGCAGGCTCGGGCTTGCACCATGCGCTGCCCTGGAGCCGCGGCGACTGCAGTGAGCTGGCGAGGGTGTTGTACACGCAGCACGGCTCCTGCGTTCACTGCTAGCACTAGTCCTGCTAGACGTAAGCCCAGTCCTCTAAACATTGCGAGAAATTTGAGAAAGCATGGGCTGTGATCAGCCCCGAGGAGAGCTACGAGGCAGTAAACAAGGCCTGAGTATTCCCACGAAGCTCAGAACTGTAGATTAATAACACAAAAGCAGCTGGATCTTATCGTGCCATGTCTTGGACAGAGCTCTAGCACGAGCCCTGCAAGTCCTGGGAGGCAGAGAAGACTTGGGCAAGCAGGAGCTCCACATCAGCGACACCTTCACCCTGGGGAATCTGTGCGCTTGAAATTGCACCTCCCTCTGACGTTTCACAGCTCTTTTTTTTAATGGGAAATGACTGTGAAGAAAATCATGCAAGACTACCCAAACCACCAACCTAAACCGTTGCAGGACATTCCTGGGGGAGGGAAAAGCGACGGCTCCAGACCACCGGAGTGCATGCAGGAGTGGGACACAGACTGCCATCCGAGTGGGTCTGCCCTGCCAGCAGACATCTGTGCTCCAACCCGTGCGTGTGCCAGTGAAGGATGAGAACAGCAAAGCGCTGTGCAGCTCCGGGCCTGAGTCGCCCTTCCTACAACAAGCAATTTTTTACAGCCTTCAAAAACCAGGCGAGGGGCCTCGATGCACAGGAGCCCAAAGACATCCCCGGGCTCGCCCCAGCCCCACGCCGTGGAAGGATAGACACAAAGGCTGGAGCGCTGCAAGAGCTTCAGGTTCGCACTATTACGTAATAATTCATAGTATTTCCCATTCCTCATTTCCTGCTTAAATAAACCTTGCCCTGCTTTTAAGACAGTACGGACAAGGAACCCAGAAGATATGCAAATGTGAGCATCACCACGATAAGGGCTATGGAGTAACTCGGGTAATCAGCTCCTCCACCCCGGGCGGGCGCAGCACAGCCTGGCGATGCACAGTGCGCCCTGACAGCAGGGCGGCCTCAAAGGTAATTAAATACGGTACCTAAGGGGCAATCAGGCTATGTAGAACATGTGGCACTGATGGGATAGAAAAGAGATTTCGGCTTATCAGATGACTGGGAATTTCAGAGCATAACCCTCTGTAAATGCCTGCCTCTGCCAAGGCAAGCAGTAAGGCACGGGGCAGGCAAAGTCACCTTCGGCAGCCACTGTCACGCTAGTCATCCTGTGATAGTAACTGGAAAGCAAAGCATTAGTGTCCTCATTTGCAGCTGTTTCCTAAATATATCGACCAACTTCAAGAAGGAAGAATATTAAAAAGATGGTCTCTTGAAACAGCCAGCTGAGCTTAAAAGCAGGATTTGAGCTTTCCTCATTTGGGTGGAGAAGAGAATGCTGGTGCTTCAGAGCAAAAAAAAAATCATCATGAATAAAGCAGCCAGATGGCTGGCCAGCCTACAGGCTGCAAGAGAGGGAGGGATACGGAAAGCTGTCCTGGCTCTTGTCTACAGCAGAAAAGGACAGGGTCTGTCCAAGTCTGGAACATCTGAACTCACTGAGCAACAGCAAGTTACAGATACGGAAATATCCCCTGCAGAGACGTGCATGGAGCTGGTAAAACACCCGCCCCTTCCTTGGGCAGCCAAGGCACAACTCCTGGGGCTTCTTCTAACGCCTGCCTTCTAATTAACCACTCGTTGGGTCCTCCTCCTGTCTGATTCCACACTGGGAACAAGAGTCAGAGCCAGGACAACAGCCGAGTTCCCCACCCACCCGTTATTTATCATTTCTCAGTGTCACTGCTGCTGCTGAGCCCCAGAGGGAAGGCACGGCTCGCCCCGCGACACCGGCTCGCCCCACCTCCTGGCAGCCCCGGCTCAGACCCAGGACCTCTTTGGGGTACAGCACCCCAGGATCCAGCATGCGGTTAAGGCTTCTCTCCTTGCTCTGGCCCAGGCAGGAGCTCTACCATTGCTCATCTTCACTTACTCTTTAAAACGCAGATTTAGGGCTTTTCTCTCTCCCACCAGTCGCCGAACTAACATCCCCAGCTGAGAAGTGTGCTCTGGACTGTGCTCCCAGAAATCTAAGTGCTTTGTGCCAGCATTTGATAATACACCCTGCTATACATTTTGATTACATTACAAATATGATTACTATTAAGCTACTATAGGTCTGCCAGGAATAATCCTGCGCTGACTCACTTCAGATGCCAGAGAGATGCTGTGTGAAATAGCTTCTCCTGCCACATTCTGATTACTGTGCTGCAAAGCCGGTCCGCAGGCTTTAAATACACTGAATGTGTTTGGTAAATGAAATTCCTGGGATAATATTAAAATGTAATCCTCCTGGATAGCATTGTCATCGTTCTAAAGGACTCTGCTGATTCCCTCTCCCTGCTCCTGCTGACACGTACCTGGACATTTTCGTGCACAGGTTGCTCAATGACTGGCCAGAGATTGCTTTAAAAGTCCCCTGTCCCCTTCCCCACTCCCCCTCCCCGCTTTTGATTTGTACAAACTCAACCGCAGGCCCATTTCAAACTGAATTTCCTGCACTTTGTAGTAGGTTTCACTCTCTACTCAGATTTTTGACCACAAGAATGAATCTTGAGAAAAAGCGCAGCACTTTGCTATCGAATCATAAAGGCCATCACGGGCTGGGGGAGCCACCTGAGGGGCTGGGAAATTGTGTCTAATGCCATCGAGAGCTCCCTGAGGAAAAAATCTCAGGGGTGCAGATATTGTACATCACCGCCTCCAGCTTAACTCACACCCATTTTGTTCACGGAGGCACTTGTGCAAGCAAATTGGACAAGTGAGGTTGCCAAGGCAGAAAATGCATGGCTGCTTTTGCAAGTGTAGTGATGTATATCCAAAAAAGAAACATGAATAAAAGCAAAGGTATGTTGTAGAGAAGCTAAAATACGTGACCAGGGCAGAAGTCCCTACAGCTCGATCCACACAGCTCCCGGGCACCCTGCAACCACCCAGAAAGGCACTGGTCCCAGATAACTGGTGACACTGGGTCTCTGCAAGAGGGTTTCTGCCCACAAACTCACCAGTGAAGCCAAGTGACTAAAATCCATTTTGCAAAGTGTCAGGCTCCCCCCTGCTCCCGTTCAGGGTCCAGCCTGGCCCCCGGTCCACTCTGCCCTTTGCCCAGGGACGGGCTGCGGCACCGGCACTTACCATCGTCTGAAAGCAGGAGTGGAGCTGGGTCAGGAACGGAGGCTTCCCGGAGAGAGCCAGGACGCGTTTTTCAACCATTGTGCACTCTACGTCATCGTCCTGGATAACGACATCCTTTTTCAAGATCTTAACGGCGTAGAGCTCGTCCGTGCCCTTCCTCTCCGCCAGCATCACCTGCACCAGGGAGAGGACACACGCAGGATAAAGGAAAAGGTGGATCTGCGATGCTCCTAGCTTGCCACGGCCAACAGTTAAAAATAATGGTGCGTTATCCTGTGGTTCCCATTATAATCCTGAAAAGAGATTCAGGTGCCAAATGATGCAAGAAGCTACCAGTGGCATTTCCAAAAGTATTTCGGAACCCTAAGTCTAACAAGTAACAAATCTACTTCCTTGCCACCTAATCACCTTGAGGAACCCCGTCCAAGGGGTTTACTGATGCCTGAGCCACAGATCACCCTTCAGCACCTTTCACCCCTGAGCTGGGCCCCAGTTCAGCACCCTCAAGGTGCAAGCAGCATCGGGGGAAGGCATCAAGAGCCTGAACAGAGTCCATCAAATTATGAAGTGATAAAAACTTCAATTGGAAAAGAGTCAGTATATAGCCAATAGTGAGAAAGAACCAGCAAGATATTCTCTGCCTCGCACAGCCCCTCCACAACGCGCGCAACGATCAAAACCCAATTACGTGCTGGTCCATCACCCAGCCACAGCCCCGCTCACGCAGAAGAATCCATTCAACCTCCCATTTTAAAGCAGTTTCAACCATTTGCAGATTTATTTATTACAATAAATGGGATGCACTGCTTCTGCTTGTGCAAATTTCCCTCATTAATCCCATCAGCCCCAGTGAGGATTCCCGAACTGTTCCACCACGCTCCATCAGCGTAAGCTGCTCCTTGGGCTGCCGGCAAAATAAACGGACTCTAAAACCACGCTTTGCTTCCCATTTTGCCTCCTTGCACTCTCTCATCAAGTTAGATCTAAGCGCTCAGTGGAAATGAATTGCTTTCCATTTGAAAGAGTTTGCAGCAATCCTCCAGTCACCTCAGGAACAGGAGTTTGGATGTTTTGAAAATAAATTACGAGAAATCAACATCGATAGGGTGGAACCAAGAGGCATTTCAGGCTGTAGCAGATTGGCAGAGGAAACGCGAGCGGGTCTCACAGATGACTTTTGCAATGCTAAGAATGGCGTAATTAACCCTCCTGCACGGGGCCGGAGCCCTGCGCTCCTCACTGCAGCCTGCCCAGCTCCCCCGTGGAGCCCTGAGCCCCCCTGCAGAGCTGGGGCAGAGCCTGTCCCGGGGCAAAGCAGCCCCCTTTGGGGTTCGGGGAGAAGGCAGCAGTGTGCCAGCCCTGGGGCAGCAAGGCACAGGACACCGCCCGAGGACTGGGGACCAGGCAGGGGACACAGCCCCAGGTCTGGGGTCTTTGGTGCCCACTCACTTGTTAGAGTGCAAACCCAACAGTACAGTGGGGAAAAGCACGTTCTGAAAGCATGTGGCGCTGGCTCGTTTCAGGCGCTCGGCTGCGGCACTGGAGATGCTGGCTGTCCTTGACACGCTGCTTGTCAGGATTAGCCGGGAAAGGCATCAGGGCTCCTCAGCGCTAAGTGCTTTGGAAATCCACTGAGATTTACATTTTCATCAGCGGGGCCGGGACTGCAGCAGCCACACGCCGCGCTCATCCGTCGGCAGGGCTAAAAAGCAGACTGACAGCATGTCAGTGACTTCAGTAACCGATTTATTTACTTGCTGATGTTTGAAGAAAGTTGAGAGCGCGGAGCAGCTTGGCGTGCTGCTGCGATGCAGCCCAGCAAGGGACAGGGACCAGATCTGTGCTTCATCCTTTCCTGCTCCCGGCTCCCCGAGGCGTTTTGTGACAGCCCTTCGCCCCGAATGGAGGAGCTGGGCTCGCAGGAGCCCCCGAGCACGGACAGACCAGCGCCCTGCCTGCAGCCATGGGACAGGGCACCAGGCACAGCGGCTTCCCGTGGAGCCCGCGCCTCTGCCCTCCCTTGCAATTCTGCACAAACTGAACCGTTTCAGTTCATTGCCTCCATTTATCTTCACCGGTTTTACACAAGTTGAGATTTACAAGTCACCATGGGCAGGTGCTATAAAACGAGGCTGATTTTAAGTGATAAAAGCAGATGGGCTTCAGCAGTTCAAAGTCGGTGGAAAAGAGAAGCAACCGCTCCAAGAACAGAGTTTGTGGGAAGATGAAGCCTGTTACCTGGGAATGAGCGCATTACATGCAATATCAATTATATGGAGACCTACCTTGCTATCCGTGACCCTTTCAGAGAAAAAGTAACTAAACCATGGAACCTCTGAACCTGGCATCTGCTACCGACCCCAAGGGACCGTGCCGGGGCAGGGGGTGGCAGCAGGAGTCCCTGTGGGAGCAGCGATTGCGGGGCCAGGCAGGGCTCGGAAAGCATCCTGGTGCTTCTCCAGACATTCTCCTTGGAGCGTCTCAGGGGAGAGAGCATTGTCCTTGGTAACAGAGAGTGTTTGGGGATAAACGCACCAGGAGACTTCCCTGGGGGTACACATGGATCAAATGTAAAGGTAAAATCAAATGCTGCTGGCAAATGGGGTTTGGCTGCAGTACATAACACCACAGGGGAGCTGAGCTCTGCCAGGGCGATTGGAGCCCGTCCTGCACAGCAGAAAACCCCAGAGCGAGTGGTGTGTGCCGCCAAGATGTCAGCGCGCGACTCCCACCCGACCGGGGACGTGGCTACCACCGCCCCAGCGCGCTCGGTCTCTGCAGCGCAGCGAGAGGCAGAGGCTGGCTGCTGTACCACGTTAAATGCAAGAACCCTGCTCTAGGGCGTATACGGACTGGAACCGTTTCACGCGGTAACTTCCCAACGCCATGGCAATCCCGAGCCACAGCTGAGCCAACCAGCCCTGCTTTACCAAAACGGAAAAGGCAAAAGGACTTTGCAGCTGCCTAAAAATCAGCTGCACTACACCCGCAGCGAAGAGGCCAAGTGTGAGAGAGCGTGTCTGGGGGAGCGCAGAGGGATGCCGAAAACCACACGTTACTCTGTTTCCCTCTCACATCTGGGCTGGCAGAGCCAGCAGCTCCAGAAGTGCACATCAAGACTAATGCTGTTGAGGATGCTGTAATCACTGAATTTGCATATGCAGAAAAGATTGCAGGCTCTGGTCTAAGGCCAATTGAGAAAATACCTTCTGCGCTTCTGACAGGCACGAAGTCTGCACAACCGCTAGCAGATTTGGCCTGTTCCCTGCGCAGGAGACAGGGCTGCTCACTGCCTGCGGGGCTCACACGACCATCTCTGACTCCATCTCCTTCCGATCCTGCCCGCGGCAGCTCGGCGGCGCGGTGCCAGCGCGACGGCTTGCAGTGCGGAGCCGCGGCCCGTCCAGCTGCGCAGAGGAACCTGCTCTGAGCTCGGTGCTCTGGGTGAGCGAGGGGCTGGCTCAGAGCTGGCTCCGGCACGCTGGCATCGCAGTTCCTATGGTGACTGCAGCACGGGTACGGCTGCAATCTCAGGAGAACCGCCGCCGATGAGCAGGCTTCAGCAACGGCTGATAACGACGCAGCGAGTAAAGAAAAAGATTGGGACCCATTGCGCTGTAAATACAAAAAGATTCAAACAAGTGAATGCAGTTTGATAACACCCGGAGCAAAACTGTGCACGAGATGCACGCTGGTGAAGGAGGCAGCGTGCACCCAAACCTCACCACGTGTCCAGGGGCTACAGCACAGCTCTAGAGAAGCTGTAAAGAAGAATAGCTATCACCGGGCATGGAAATGGTCTCCCATTGCAATCTAATCCGTAACTGCAGAGGCAAAAGAATCAGCCCCACTCAGGAAAACACCATAAAACCCCCAGAAAAGATTGACAGCTTGATAGCATGGCAGATTGATTAGCTGCAAAAATATGAACAAGCCACATAATTTAACTGTCCTCTACGTTACAGCAAAGCAAACTCAGGGTTGAGCTGTGCCAAGTGCTGTCTTCTTCAGTCAGGACCATCCCCCGTGCCCTTGCCAGCCCAGCGGAGGACTGCCACCACTCACAGCTCCCGGGGGCTCCGACAGACCCTGCGGCCAGCTGCGGGGGCCAGCCCAAGAAGACCCGAGACCACCAAGGAGATCTGAGGGTCACCCTGTGTCCTGGGGCTGAGCACTCCAAGCTGGAACCATGCATGCCCTGTGCTATTTTCTAAACCAGAGCTATTTTCCATCCCCTAAACCTTGATGCCTGGCTCTGTGGGGACCTCCATCTGCCAGCTCACTCTCTGGAAAAGTAGACTGCATTCTTTTTTAATTTTTTTTTTTTTGGTGCAGAAAAAGCTGATATTTAACTTGATTTATTCTTGTAATATAGAGCGTTTGTTTGGGAATGCTCCAGCATCATAAGCAGAGATATTCTGATGCTGAATGTAGAGAAAGCAAGTTTATTACACTCCACTGAGGCCAACACACAGGTACTCCTGATCCTGGGCAGCTGTGGAGGACAGAGAAAAATAGCAAGCAGTAAATCTGAGCTACTGATGCCAAAGGGTTAATAAGCTTATGCCCGAGACAAAGACTCACCAAACCAGTGTGATTATGCCCAAAGAGCTCTCTCAGCCTGCTCCAACGGCAGCAGCAGGGACTGGGAGGAAGGAGGCTGGCAGCACACGGCCAAGCACGGAGCCGGCAGTGCCAGCCCCGGACAAGGACACGGCTGCCACGGACACGACCGGCTGCTCAGCACGCCGAGGGCAGGGAACCGGCCGGGAGCCGAGACCGGATTGCTGATCCTAGCCGAGCACCAGCACAGCACAGATCTGTGCCCCTCTGCCCATCTCCTTCCGAAACATCCGGCACCTCCGTGAAAGCGCAAACCGAGCAGGTAGCAAAGCGTGCTCTGCAGCAAGGCCCCGCAGCCGGGCACCCTCCGCCGTGCCACCTCGGTGTCCCCGCGCCGGGGGGACGGGCAGCGGGATGCCGGGGAGGCAGGAGGGGAGCCGCGGGGGAGCGGTCCCCAGCAAGGCGCAAGCACACGTGAGGGTGAGGCTGCATCTACCCGTAGAAACCAACGTGCTGTTTTAATAAGCGCTAATTAGCATATTTATAACATTCTGTTCCAGGGAACAGTTTCTGTCACACATTCCCTTATATAAGCCATGATGCCGACTGAAGAGTTTGCTAATGTTTCTCAAATTAAAAGAAAGAAGGGGAGGGGGTGAAACCACAACTACAGAGTTTCCAGATGCCAAGCACAGACTTTAAAAGGAATTAGGCGTTTGGAGGGAGAGAAAAAGGGGCAAAAGCGACACAGAAACGGGGATACGTATTCGTTACTGAGCGAGAGCAGCACAGGCACAACGCAGGGGGCTTTCCTGCTCCCCCACGCTGCCAACCCGCAGCAAAGGTGTAAAACACAGAGTGACAGCAGCCTCCTCCGTGGTGGCATCACCTGCAGGGGAAGCACGGGCTGATGCTCTGGGTGCTGGGGACCATCAGGAGCTCCCCGTTCTCCTCCTGTTACAGATGTTTCAGTGGATCTCTAAGCTCTCCACTTCCAGAAAGGGAGCAAACACCCGTCTAGAGAGGCTGGGACCTCCCCAGAGCTCAAATGCCAGCAGCAAAAGGCGGGGGGGGGGGGGGGGGGGGGGGGAGGGAACGGGTGCCAGCTGTGAAAGGCAGGTTCACCCCTCGTGCTCAGCAGGCGATGGGTGAGCATCGCTCCCCTGGCATTCCCTCCTTAACTCCGCTGCCCGCCCAAGAGATGTGCCTGAAGGCAGAGCAATATTCCCTGCAATCAAGGCAATTTGCTGATCAGAGCCCATCAGGCCACCCGTCACACCTGCAAACACCGCACTGGCGCACAGCAAAAGCGGCTCACCTTCCTGCCCGCTCCGGGCTGCGAAGCCTGAGCAGCCACCCGAGGACTGGAATTTCTAATGGAAATCGTGACAAAGTTGGCAAGACCCCAAGAAAAATGAAGGCTCCAAATCACATAATTACCAGAATAATGAAATTCTGTTACCACTCATAACCAGTGTGGAAAGTTAATTAAAATGTTCACATATACTTGTAATTATTAGAGAAAAAAATAGCCAAATAATAGAGAGCTTTAAAGACACAGTACACACCCTGCTTCCCAAAAGAGAGCATCTGATATTTGTGATCTGATCAGACATCTCAGGTCTTCATCGCTGTGACACAGCAGTCGCACGGTCCGGGAGGGAGCCAACAAACTGGGCTCCCAGTACCGCGACGCTAGTGCTCCCAGGTAGAGCAAGGACAGATCACGCTGGAGTAGCCACACGGCCACAGCTCACAAATACTAGAAACGTCTAAATACAGAAATTGCAAAGGCGTATGTTGTACCACACCTTCCCAAAGCTTCCTTTTCCCAGCACCATCAGGAAATTGAAATCCGAAAGTTTCATCCGATCTCTGCTCCCGTTGTTGTCGAATTTAGAAATGGCATTTGTTGTCTTCTCATCCGCAGCCTTGGACCCTGTTCCAATCTTGGCTCTCTGCAAAGATGGAGATGGGACGGGGAGAAAAAGAGAAAAAAAATACTGAAAACAGTGTGGAGAGAGGTCACTACAAAACCCGCGAGGGCTCCTGAAATCCCACGTTAATCAGCTCTTTTCCAGGTCAAACGCTACCCTGAGCTACAGGAACCTTTTCTGTAATTGTGACAGGGACGGCACCAAGAAGGGCAGAAGTTATCAGCCCCAACACATTGCACTGTTTAGCTGGTTCCCAGTTAACCTCTGCGAGGGCAACTGGGAACTGCATCTGCCCATTACCCCGTTACCCCTCTCCCCGCCGGCAGCGGGGCACGGCAGGCAGCGTGGCCGGGGAGCTACCCTGTAACATGCTCGACGTCACCCAAAGTGTAGAACAGAGGCTTCAAAAAGCTTTTTTTTCCTCAAAGCTGGCTTCTGTCTGTCACCTCACCAGAAAAGGACAGGTGAATATAAATATATTAGGGTAAAATACAGGACTTTTTATCCAGCTCCACCTCCGTTACTATCTGATATTGAAGAGAATTGCACTCCCGTGCCAGTTCAGGCCGAACGTAGGAAGCTACAAATCCATTTTGAACAAACCAGAATAGAAAGCACTCCTCCTGCATCCACAAGCAATCGCACGAGCTGCTGCAATCACAATTGCTTATTAAGGAGCCTCACAAAACCCCCACATTTTTAAACACGAAATCTCATCAGTTGCTCGGCACCTCCTCATTGGTCCAGGGGCTATCTAATCTGCTGAACCACAGTTTGTAAAAGCTATCTCACAATTTATTCCGTTTTAATTTTTAGAAATATGCAACAGTGTAAGGCTTGCACTGAGCTCAGTCTAGCATGAAATTCCATTAACTCGATTCCAGCAGTTCAATTTGGCTGCTGCTCGCAGCTCCTCCAGATAGGAGCCTCACAAGTAATCTCCAAGCCTTTGCTGCTGCTAATTGGTTCTTGCAAGGTTCTCCGTGCTGTAAAATTCTCCATTCAAGGTCACCTGCAGCACCTACAAACATCTGAAAAAGTCCTGCACTGAAAACTAAAGGAACGGTCTCCGGGATTTGCAAACATCGTAATTTCTAACGCAGCTCTGCCCCAGGGAGGAGGCTGAAATCGTCCAACAGCCACCGGTACCTGCTACTGCCACGTGCAGAGCCGCACAGGCGGCACGCTTGCTTCCCCACGGGAAAAAGGGCATGCGTTGAAAAGGAAATAAAGTCAACTGTCCCAAAGTACAAAGGTTTTTCCTCATTGGAATCTTTAGGTTTTTGGAACGTCCCCCAAAGAGGGGGATACGCAGCAAGAGCATTTTACTTCAGATCAGCCCAGATGACAAACAGCAGAGTCCTTGGGGGTTTGATGCTCACCTGACCATGAGAAGCTCCACTGGACACATCGTGGTACACCAAGGGTGAAACCATGACTGCACCGTGTGGTACGGTGTGGCAATCTCAAAAATCTTACGCAAGTAAAAAATATTATCCTCTCTATTCTGCAGAGTGCACAGCCTCAGGCACTCAGCACTTGACCCTCCCCCATCCATGAAGCCGAAGCCTTTAAACTCTGGCACTGACTGAAAGCTGCTCGTTGAAGTTGGCCAACGAGGGATCCAAACATGGGCAACCGAACAAGAGCAGCCTCTGCGTCTCCACGAAGCCAGCCCTGTGTCGTGTAACTTTGCCTTCAGCAATCCTCACCCCGTTGTATTTCTAAGCTATCTCCAAAAGAAACATGTACTTATCGGCAGGCAAAATAGTCATATTCTGTGAAAGCTTCCTAAATACTCTATCACAGCTGAAAAACAATCTTGTCAGATCAGATTTGACGCTAAATTAACCTCTGTGAAAACAAGCTGTACTAAAATTCAAGGGCAATATTAGGTTTCCATTCAATGACACCAAAAGCACACCTCTGTTTCGGACGAGCCCGTACTGTCCCACACCTCTGCAGCCCAGAGCACGGGGCTTGGCCACGGGATCCCTGACACGCTGACCAAAGTGGGGGAAGGCTTTCAGCCCTGAGCAGAGTGGAAAAGAGCGATACCAAGAGGGAAGGAAGGAAAAGGATTTTCATTTGCTTCATCCCAGCAAACCGGGCAACTTCAGGCACAGCGTTACCAGCAGCGCCGGCAGACGCCCGGGTTAGCACCCAGCACCCAAGCGTGGGAGCGACTTCAGGTCCCTCCTGTTGCCTACAGCTGCTCCCGAGTCTGCGTTCGAAGAGGGGCTGCTTCAGTCACAGTCAGTCCTGCACTTGACCTGAATTTGCAGCGTCGCGGTATGTTCACAGGAGACCAGATGAGGATATAAACACAACGTGACTTCCCGGATAAAACAGGCTTGGAGTGTAGCTTGGCCAGGAGGGGAAAGGTCTTTTTGGAAAAGAGCCCAAAGTAAGAGTTGGGGAGATGTAAAGGTGGTCATCCCCGAGTGAAGTGCCTTACCTTTGCTATTGAGTGTCTCTAACATCTATCTCTGAGTACAAAAGTCCTTTAATCTGTTTTTAATACACTCTTGATGCTCACACAATCTCGAGACCTCTTTAAGGTTTACAACTGAAGCGTGCCAAATATTGCTCACAAAATTTTTTTAAAAAAGCACTTGACCTTCGTTATCCAACTCCATTTGTTATAGTTAATTTACTACATCTGAATTTATGCAATAGCAGCTGACGTTCACATCTATCAAGCTGTCCCAGCAAGCAGCTGATAAAGACCGAGCAGAATTAGCAGGGGATGTAGCGCAAGGCTTCACGCCGTGCTTTTGTCTCAGGATGCTTTCTTGTCAAGCCCAGGAGGTGCCCGCTGCAGACAGGCGGCTGCAGGAAGCGCAGCAGCAGGACCTCGGCCAAGAACGGTGTCACAGGCTGCCAGAAAGGGGCATGGCTCCAGCCAGCAGCTCTGCGAGCACCCGTACATCTTCTGCGTTGTCCAGGCTGACACCTCGGTCCTTTCAGCTGGGTGCTTTTGCAATGTTAAGCCCACTCAAAATATAAACCTGTCATACGCATCGCAACTTTGTCCTATTGATTCGCGCTGCCCAGGAACAGGCAGGATCAAGCAACGCTAATGCAGATCAATTGAAGGATTCTTTTTAGTCCTTATCATCTGAAACGCCGTGACAGCACCCGGCTGCTGCATCACAACCGGGCGCCAGCGCACTCCTCGCCCCTCGGACGCCAGCACAAGCCATCGCTCGGCTAGCCAGGGATTTCTTTCCTTGTAACACTGACTTGCTCATAAGGGAGGATGGAACGGGGGAAGACGCAGCAAGGTGAGGGTACAGATGTACTCTGGCAGAGTGAAATGACACCTCTGGACAATCTATTTTCTGATCTGTAGGCAACTCGTCATCGGACTTCCAACATACATAATGATTAACACCGCTGGAACACCATGAAATGCAACAAAAGCAGGTAGGTAGTTCTTTATAGAGCTGACAGCCATTGGGTGTACGCCACCTGTTGTATTAGAACTGTCTTGTTTTCTTGGATGTTCAGGCAAGTTATATATAAATGAGATAAACATGAGATTAAAAAAAAGAAAGGAGAGAAAGAAACTAACTCTCCAGTCCTGTGCTACCATTATGGAGTTCACGCTGACAACCACAGGGACAACTGTTTTATTTTACGTATGGCTCATTTCATGTAAGTCTCCAGACGTACCACATTCATTCTTAGGGTTCTGGGAAGACTTTAGCTGTACTGAAAAATGGCAAACACCTATTAATTCAGTAATGTCTGGATCAATCATTCAGGAAGATCTTCCATGGCCTATTGAGTAGTAAATAGGCATTTCTCCTTGAAGCCTCTTTGGGGAGTTGGACCCAAGCATCACTGAAATCTTTCAGAGACTGGCACGGAAATTTCACCTCCGTGCGGATCCCCGGTGCTGCCCGTGCAAAGCCCTGATGCTCTCTGACGCTGACAGCAGCTTAGCTGGGCCAGCTCCTCGGGGCAGCCGTGCTAAGGCTCTGCGGAGCCTTTCCGGCTCCCTGAAATCCCATATCCACATTCATTCAGAAAAGCCCATCGCTTTTACGTCCTTCGCTTTCCCCGAGCGAGTATTCTGCACGCCCATCTGGACAGGCCGGAGCTGGCCGCAACGCCAAGCCCTCAGACCCCGCTGCTCGCGGGAGGGCTCTGGCTGGTGCTGCCGGCTTTCCCCCCAGTTACGGGCTCTCTTCAGACGATGCACCGTCACTCATCTCACCTTCGCTGTCACTTGGCCATATCGGCCAGCCCGTAGTCCAGGTAGCATGGACTCCACTCGTGGTGCCTCAGGTTACCCCGCGACCTGGGCTGAGAGCAGTGCTACGCACCACGGGAAGGACAGGTTACCCACCCTGCTGAGAGCTAAATCACGTATTGCCCTGGTGTTCCGGGGTTACAGCAGCGCTTCTGTCGGTGACACCTGGGGGGTAAGCACCGTCCGGGATCGCTGATACCCCGTGCTAGCTCACCCAACCGTCGCCCTCTTAAAAACCCAGCCCAGTCTCAGCGCATGAGGCAGGGTAAAGAAGCTGCCACGACATTTAACGGCTAAGAAAGGGTTCCTTTCTGAGATTAGCTGCAAATCCAATTATATTAATATCTTAATTTATCTTAGTTAATTATATTAATTCATAATCAGCAGCATGACAGAAAAAACAGATGAACAAATCCTGTTATATGGCACCTCAGAACAAGGGTAGAACTGCTGTACCAACAACTCGCGCACGTGCTGACTTCAGGAGCACGGTTACATCAGGTCATCCTGGGACACCCAGGATCTTCATCCCTCTTTAATTGGAATATAGTGTTGGAAATACATTCACTGAAATATCTCCTCTTCTAACTACGCCATACTCATTTTAGCAAACACAAATTGTGAATTAGGTAATCCTAACAGGAAGACAGATGTGGTCTGAAACAACGCAAATGAAAGGGGGATGTTTGCTATGCTGCTTGCTTTGCAGTAAGAAGAAACGACTTCTTAGAAATGATGGGATTTCAGACTCCTCCCTACCCGCAGGTAGCAGAGACACGGGATCAAGCACGCTTTTAGTGGAGCACAAGGCACCAAGCAAACATTACACAATGCACTGTACAATATTCTCTGTTGTATTTTCAACCTAAGTGCCAAAGAATAATTTTCGTATCTCTCATCTCCTCATCCATCAGAAATGACTGTTCCCTTCCCCAGCTAATCCACTGCCTGCTTCTACTGCACACACAGTCAGACACACACGTGCGCAGCGAAGTCACTGTGCTTTCAAATTAGAAGAGAGTATTCCAAAAGGGAGAGACGGATGGCTCATTCCATGTGCTACAATTGAAAACCATCCTGACAATCCCATCAGTAAATTGCCTGCGAATGAGCCCTACACCTCCAGCTCCTGGTGTATCTGAATCCTTTTGCCTTAACTTGCTCTTCTGCAAACCTCTACAAAATGACTTTGGCTCATCTGTCCCCGCTCCCCGTCATTCCTCGCACCACTGCGCAGTTGCTCCTGGCCTCCCCGTGTGCCTCGTGCTGCAGAAGCCATGCAGCTGCAAGGACTGGGAAGCCAAGGAGTGCCCAGATCCCTGCTCAAAGCACCCGCTGTCTCTCCGCTCTCCCCTGCCCTGGCAGCACCAGCCTGGCATGGTGACAAGACCCAGCACTGGACCAGCGAGGCAGGAACCGCTTGCAGATGCATCACAAATTTCCCATTCCTAAACTGATCCAGCAAGGTCCTCGCATATTATTTAACATAATCAAACCATTGCTGGAAAGCTTCGAATCTTCGGAGTGACTTTTTTTAAGTGTCACTGAACAACTTACCTTCTGGAAGCACTGCTTGAAGCTCGTGCCCTGGAGCCAGGTGTGCCACGGAGAGCCTCGGGAAGGACCAGCCAAGGGCACGGGTCCCCCAGGAGCGGGTGCAAAGCGGGGAGAGGGAGGAGCGATGGGCCATACCCTGCTCCGTGCTCCCCGTGCTGCCAGGGAAAGAACTGGCAGGGAAAGCCCCTTGCCAAGCGCATGGCAGGGAGTGAGGAAAACCCTGAGTTCCCAAGAAAAATCAATTCACCTCAAACTTCTGCCTCAGTTCCTCATTTCCTTCTTCTCCCTCAGGAGGCACCGGGACGTTGAAATACTCCCCCTCCTCCTGGCTCAGCAGCTTAAACCTGGAGGGACACGGTGAGAACGTTAGGTCAGAATGGCAGGCAGGACTGCAGGCAGGCAGGACCCCCCCTCCCGCCCCAAGCACAGCTCTGCCTCCACTGTGCCTGCCTCCGGGTGACCCTTCCCCAAGGTTAGAAGACCCCCCCAAACCGTCCCACTCACGTACCCGAGTGGAGGGTTGTTTCCGGGGTCCCTTGCTGTACTGGGGACCCCAGCCACCACAACCCAGAAAGCACATCCGATACCCGCTGCGGCGGATGCCATAAAGCACCGGCGCCTCTTCCAAAACACAAGTGTGACCCAAAAACCCACAGACAAAGCACGTCTTTCTCATGACTGCCACGGGCACGCGCGTGGGCAAGCTCCTTCCCCACCAGCTGCCCCAGGTGCCAAGGCAGGCTGGGTTCCATGGGGGGAGCACACAGAGCCGGCCAGTGCCGGGCTTGCGCCGACAACCCCGAGCGCAAAGCCAAGATCCTTGGGAAAAAAACAAAAAACAAAAAACAAAAAAAAAGTTTAGGCAGCAATTATCAGAAATCATGGAAATGTCGTTCAGATCTGAGGCGTTTCACATGACCGCAGGCAAAGCCTTGGCTCCATCGGCAAACCCCTCCCAGCAGCTGGAGGACGGTTATCAGCCGTGTGTTATCTACAGAGGCTGCACAGAACGAACAAAGCGCTATTTGCATAATATAGGGACAGACTCTTCCTTTGAGCTTGTTTTCTCCATTAACCGCAGTTGTTTAGATATGAAATATACATCAGAGCTCCTGCTAGAGTTTATTCTAGCCAAATGCTGTGACAAGGAAAATTACTTAGATCTCCACTTACATGATTTTTAAAAGGCTGGGAAAACGATCAGACCTTGGGCCGCATCAGAAGCCGGCAGCGCACCAACGCCAGCTGACACACGCGCATCCTTACAGCTGACTGGAAATTTGGGGGGAAATGACAATTTTCTTCTCTTTTTCCAGAAGAAAAGCCGTGTCTCAGTCAGGGTCTGGTTTGTGGCAAGCGAGGCTCACGGGTTAAGCCCTGCCGCGCCGCGCCGCACCGCACGATAACAGGGCCAGACTCTGCCTGCAGCCCCACCACGGGCGGGTTTTCCTGAGCGGGGGAGGTGGGACAGCACACGCTGCCTGGCTGCGGGCCCCCGCCGGGCAGGACGAGGTGGACAGTGGCAGGGAGCACCCCCAGCTCTGCCCCCCAAACCTCGGCTGTGCCAGGGAGGCAGTGGGTGCCCCGCACGGCGCCAGCCCTCCAGCCCACCCCCCTGTGCAAGAGATGCACGACGCGGCGCTGCGCGGGCAGGCTAGCCTGCCTGCTAATTCCTCCTTCTCCGGTTCTCTGCCCTAAGTGAGACACGTACAGCTTCCACGGTGGAAAAGACAGAGTCCGAGGTGTTTGCTCAACTCGCGGAATGCAAATTAATGGCATGCAGGTTTTGGTTTCCAAAAGACATATAATATCTATTTTCAATTATTACACTTCATATGGAAAGGTAACACAGCTCTCAGGCATCAGTGGCTAGGGAGGAAAAAAAAAAAAGGGGGGAAATAAGGCGGCATGTGTCCTGCTGGGGGAGATAAAATGGAAATGAAGAGACCCATTGAGAGCGGGTGTTACAGACCCACTGTGTTCATCTTTCATATGGTAACGAGCGACAGTAATTACACACTTTGCTAGCATTCCTCCTTTTATCGAACGGCCCCCCTCAGCACCATTTCTGACAGTCTGCGTGCTAGAAGCGGCTGACCCTGCCACAAATCGCAATTCAAAGCGTGTCCCCCCACCCCTTCACCCGCTCACAGCCTTGCTCTCCTGCACGCCTGACGAAGCCACGTCGCCTCCCCACTACAGAAACTAAGGGAATCCAACCAGAAAATGCTGGGAAATGCTTGTTCTCCTGGCAGGTGATGCGTTCCCCCCCTGAAGTCTCCATGGTGAGAGCCCACGGGGAGCACCGGGAATGCCAGGCAGCGTCTCTGTGCGTGCCCGGGGGAGGGCACAGCCCCCGAGCAACCCTGCAAGGGGCAGGGGGACACAGAGGAGGTGACGCGCAGGCAGCCCACGCGGGGCTGTCCCGGTGCCTCTGGCCGTCCCGTGGGACACCCCACAGCCCACCACAGCACCAGCGATTCTCACCAGTCTGAGAGGTGGAGCAGCACCTTGCACGGGAGACAAAACGGCTGGTGGTCCTCGAACAGAAGGATGCTGGTAAAGTACAACGGGTTGCCATACCTTCCAACGTGCACAAAACGACCAGGATTGCTTTTTGCCCATAGTATTTTTAAAATAATTGCGCTCTCACCATCCATCGACTCCCGACTTCTGCAGCTCAGAAATCCCGAAGGACAAGGAGCCCATGAAATCGTTCCTGCTGGTCAGATCCCAGTCCCAAATCTCCACAGACAACCGCCTGTCTTTGTCCGCCTCTTTCAGTTGGCTGGAAGAGAGGAAAGAAAAAGGGAAGGTTTTATTCTGGAAACCATTGCTACACCACTGTGCCCTCCATGCTCCATAAAAACATGGATGCAAAATGATGCGATGACCGTTCAGCTCTCTAATATTTAATTTCCCGACCGTATCCGCTTCAAACGGAGAATGCAGAATTCCTGCCCTGAAACGCTCGGCTTTGATCAGGGGTCAGGGCAGAGGTTTGAGCATTTCCGAGTCACACTTACAGGACCAAAAAGAATTATTTCTCAGTTGAATCAGCTTCATGTCTCTGAATAATTAAATCAGAGCAAATACAATCACATTAATTCTTAGGGGTGAGAAAAATTAGTTTACAAGTTTAAACATTTTTCTTGTACTTACAATTTAAATGTTTCGTTCCACTCAGGATTCAGGGAGCACTTGATAGTTTTGGTCTTCTGTTTGCTTTCATTTTTGGGGTCGGGGATTAGTTTAAGCTTCACGTAGGGATCTGACAGGCCATTAGGATCCATAGGAACTAGGTTTTTAGCATCTCTTACTGGGGAAGAGAAAAAGGATTCAATTCAGTATCCAAACTATAAAAATACCCAACAACTGACAACTTCCCTGTGTAGCAGGAGTAAGTGTGAAAATAGCGATTAAAACCAGATGCGGACACGGACGTTACATGAGAAACGACATACAGTTGTCAATGCAGAGCAAATGCAGCCAGACAAGGGAGGCTGAAGGATCAACTCAGGAGATTATTGTCCCTTTCCGATAGGATGATTTGTTATTTTCTCTCAGTTTTAAACAGTTTAAAGCTGCTTTGTTTCCTCTGCCACCTTGGTAAGCAGAATTGCACCGATTTGCATCTTTCTTCTGGGAGAGGTGGGAGCACGGGGACAGTGCTTTCCGCGGAGAGTGGAAATGTCAGTGAAACAGCCATGAACAGGGGAGAGCGGGCACCAGAACGCACCACCACAGCCGCATCCAGCACCGAGCTCTCCTCTTGGGTACCCCTCCCTCGGGGGGACGCCCGCAGGGAGCGGTGCGGGCGCTGGGCTCAGCAGCATCACCCCGGCTCCGGGAGCCGGAGCATCTCCTCCAGGGAGCAGGAGCAGAACGAGGAGCAGAAGAAGGGAGAGCAAACCTGTGTGCGACCTCCACTGCTTGTAATTGGATTGCAGCTTTGACAAATTAAATACAGTCAGGCTGTTCTAAGTCTATTTCCCCAGATTAAGTCAAAAAGGGTCTGTCTTCTGGGAGAAGGGTCTTATCTTCCCTTCAGCTCGAGCAAAGATATCAGAGATGGAAAGTCTGATGGGACATGATGCAGTACAGCTGTAACCAGGGAAAAAGCTGCTCGCAAGGAAGTCCAGAGCAGAAACTCCCCTTCCCTGCACTGCAGCCAGCAGACACAGCTCCAACGGGTGCTTTGCAGGCTCTCCTGCCCAAACCGCCCAGGTCTGAGCGGGCAGCTCTGCCCAAGCAGCGGTGGGGACTTCCCTCCTGCCAAAGCATTGCGGTTACGGAGCCCCCGGCCCCTGCTCAGCAGCCGGCACGGTGCCTGCCGGCAGCCCCTCGGCGCAGCATGCCCACACCTCCCCAGGTGCAGTGCACCCCTCGGGGATCGGGCACGGAGGGTCGTGCCGTGTCGGGAGTGGGGAACTCGGCACTGCCTGAAATCCCACCGGATCACACTAGCAGCTCTGCTGTGAGGTTCACCGGGGGCACAGCTTCACCCCATACACCCTAATCCCAAGAAGGAGAGGACTCCAGCTGCACGTGCAGTGCTGCAGGATGTTAGAAGATACTTCCAGAGAGTCAGCAAGAGCAAAAACAATCGCTCAGTTCCCAAATCACCAGTAAGGCATTTCTGATGCAAGGCTGGGAGCCAGATAGTTTTGAAAAGTGCATTAATGATCCAAAATCTGCAATCTGCTGCTGTCCTCCTGAAGCATTGCCCAATTTCCGGCTCCACAGAATAAAACTTGTAGCCAAAATTCAAATCTGCATTTATAAACTAGCTCATTTATCAAACGTGACACCCTTGACAGCAGCTTGCGAGACAGAGAGAGGCAAGCCTGCCGGGAATCGCCCGCTGCCCAATTACAGGTGCCCAGGCAGCCCTATCGATTCGGCAGCACCAGATATTTTCAGACTCCTGAGATGAGGCAGCCACAGGAGCCAGAGCCACCTCCTGCCCCCCTGGCAGAAGGAGAAGGAATGACTTCATTGCTGACAGCCCCAGAAGCAGCGACACGCAGTGACCTTGCCGTGGATGCCGTCATGCCCAGGACAGGTCGGATCTCTTTGCTGGGGTCAGGGATGCAGATGCAGCAGCTGCTCAGCGCTGGCATTTACAAACAGCTTTCTCTGCTCGTGTGCAAGAAGCGGCTTTGCTGTCTGGAAGAGGGGGAGGACACGTGGCGAGGCGCTGGTCCCTGGGGCAGTCCCCTCCCACAGGCTGTGCGGGCAGCAGCGGTCCCGTTTTCCCAGCAGGAATGAACGCCCTGCCAGGACCCGGGGACCCTGCGCACTGCACCGCTCCAAGATCTGCCATCGTCTCCAGGGAAGGTGCTGAGGGGGGTCGAGGACCCTGGAGTATCCCAAAAGCACTTGTGAGAAGATGCCCAGGGAGGAGGATTCACCCTTCCTGTACTAGAGAGGCTCCAGGCTCGAAATTTCTTTAAACAGACAACAGGCGTCTCCGGAAGACAGTACAACATCAGATCCGAGTGGCTTTCAAGCTTCTCCGGTTATCGCCAATTTGTTACGTATTGCACAGGCTGCTCTCCAAGCTGGGGCCAGCTTTGCACCGGGCCATCCCTCCACAGACCCCGTACGGGTAGAAATCCTCCGCAGCAGCGCCAGGGCTGTTGAGGCACCAGCGCCCGACGTGCATTATCTGCTCCGCAACAACCTCATCCGCTTAACGAACCTGCGCAGCCCCGCGTCCTCTGAGAGCAGCCCAACAGTCGCATCCTCTTCCGCCTGTAACTGCTTGCTGTGGCACAAGCAGCATGACTTCATTTCTATAATGTCCTGACAATTATCTTCACGTGCCATTTAATAAATTAATCTTTTTTCTTTTCTTTTTTTTTTTTTTTAAATTTGGACATAAATACCAGCTCTGCACTTCAGAGGATGCACAGTAGTTATTCTGTGGCTTAATTTGGACTCTCAGTCAAAATCTTCTGCGGAAAGCTTTGTACCATCCAAGCAGAAAGGCTTGCAATCTGCTGTGTAAAATCTTTAAGTAATGAGTTTAATTTCCAAGGGCCCTGCCAAGGTTCTGCACTGATACAGCCGGAATGCCTTCCCCTCCCTCACCCCTTATCAGAGAAGAATACATATTTTCTCATCACCGTTATAAGCTTTTATAAGCTGTGCCTTTTTGATAGGAGACAAGGCAATCTTTATAACCACATTCCTGAATTATAAAGCACAAAAGTGTATTAGAGGAAAGTCCCACAAAAGGTCCTGCCAAGGCACTACCTGGCAATGAGCCCGCGGGGGAAGCAGTCTTCATAGGGTTTGTAAATAAACAGCAGGAACGGCTTTTGCTGTTTGCAGACGTGGGAAGTGCCTTGTACGGGGAGCCCAGTGCTCCTGCACCCCTGTCCCCCAGCCCAGAGCCCCGCCAGACATCCCCCTGTCCCGTACCCTCTGCACGGCTCCATCCTTAACTCCTCGGTCGGTCCGACCACGGGTCCGACGGCAGCCGTCACAGCTGCAGGCAGGCGTCCCGCTCTTCTGCAGGCTGCTGCCTCCACCCGAGCGCAGGGGGACCCTCTGGCACGGTGAACGATGCCCCCTAAGTGCCCTGCTGAACCACGGCCTCTTAATGCCCTCCCCTTGCAGCTCTGGCTGTAGAATTATCATGAGAACATCTTTTCAGTGACCCTGACCATCTGAGGCACAGGGAGATGTCAGGGCCTCGGGGGAAGATCTCATCTCCACGTCGAAAGCAGACAGCCCACTGCCACTCGCTATCGTGCAGGACCACTTAAACCTGGGGTGTCATGGTCCTGGGCACTGAGCGGCACCCGCCCCAGTGCAGGTCCCGCACCAACGGTCTGGGGCAGGAGATGGTCCACGCTGGTGACCATCACTCTTCATCTGCTCCGGGGGTCAGCAGAAATCCCTGGGGACTCCTCAGCCGCCCCGAGACAGACGGCAACAGTCCCTGTGCGAGCAGCAGGACTGACCCAAGAGCTGGAAGAAGCCGCTCGCTCTCGGGACTCAAGCCAGACGATGTCCCCGTACAGAGAGAGGATGCAAAATTATGTCGCACTGAATCAATGCTCCGACTTTGCTTCATGTTTCACCGTCCGAACGGCCAGTGTAACATCCTCTGCAGACAAATGAATAAGCCTTCATCATTTATCAGGCCATTGTTCACTTCTTTAAGGAACAGGAAAAATAATTCCTGACCCTCTTAGTCAATCAGTTTATGCCCTGAAGCATGAGATTTGATTACCTCATGTTATTATCTCAGCATGCAGACCTAAGAATTTCATTAATGGGAATAATTTTATCTACTCATTTAAAAAACCAAAATGCTTCTGCTTGACCTTACGTAACTTTCTGACTTTTCAAACAGAAACCAACAATTAAGTGAAAGAAAAATAAAAACCTCAAGAATTGTAGCAGTGATACCTTGGGTTGAGAGAAACGTGCTCCTCTCCAACTGTTTATGGTATTTCTTTGACAGCTAAATTTGATGTAAAACAGCTTTACATCTGTTATATTCTGACAGTTTTGTGCATCATTAAGGAGTAGTAACATCGTTATTAGTAGCGATGAGTAACAATATCACAATCCCATTTAAAGCAGCCGGCCTTAACCCACTTTGGGTAGCAAGAGCTGCTATGGCTGAGGAGAAGCCGCCCTGGTTCAGGCTGCGGTCAGGAAGAGGCGTCAGTAAGTCTTGGACTTCATGGGATTTGGGGGGGGGATTTGGGGTGGGGGCAGAGCCCACGTCCTCCTCTGCACACCGCAGGTGCCTGTGCACGCTCGCAGGGGACACGCGGGTGTGCGTGAGTGCTTGGTGCAGGCTGCGGCTCCGCAGCACCCGGCGGGTCCCTTCCCGGGCGCCCGTGGCACCACGGTGCGGGGAGCATCACTGCGCTGCCAACGGCCGGGGTGTCCTCAGGGCTGCACACCAGGGCTGGCCGGGGATGAATAACCCTCGTTACACCACATCCTTCCATTGCAGAACAGCCCACCCCAGCACCCTGGCGAAGCCACGGCAGACCAAGACCAGCAGCCACAGCTCCGCAGCGCCAGCTTCCCGAGGCTCTGCCAGGGCAGCAACGATGCTCGGGGGGATTTCTGCGAGGAGCAGTCTCTCCCCTGCCTGGGGGGCACAGCAGGGAGGCGTAGTCCTGGCCTGGGGACACTGCTGCATTGCCATGGGAACGAGATGTCACCCGTTCCACCGTGTAGGGCCAGGGCAGGTAGAGCTGGTTGAATGATATTTGAATAATTCATTCTGCAAAATTTGCAATAGTTTCCAAATAAATTATTCAGACAACATCTTTTAATTACTCAGCCAGCTGTAACTGCAGGAACAGGCTTGGGATGAGACACTTATTTCAGACACCCACATCTCCAATAGAAAACATGGGGAGAAATATCACTATAACGAATACCCAAAGCAGGAGGGAACACAGCCTCTTCAGGCAGCTTGTTCTGGTCGGGGAGGTGACGGCCAGAAGCTCACAGCAGCTGCGAGAGCAGGGCAAGGCCCTTCCTCCAGCGCCAGCAAGAGCTCTACACAGAGAAGTGGGTCAGGCAGCTCCGGAGCAACAAATGCTGCAGGACCGGGGAGGGATGCAGTGCTCAGGGGTGCATCACGTCCCCCTCCCAGTGATAGGGAGGACTCTGCAGGTCTCCACCAGGAAAGCCCACCTGGAGGCCACTTTGCTGCCAGTCCCACCACGGTGGGGCATCACCCTGCTGAGCTCCACTGCTGGCCAAAGAGGTGACAGGCACGAGAGGATGGTTTCTGACTGTGCTCCCAGGGTTGTTTTAGCTGGTGTAAAATCAGCCCCACACCAAGGAAAGGGGGCTGGCGCCCCATTGACAGCTTCCCGGGGAAGGCAGACCACAGCCCAGCCCCAGGAGGTCTGCTCCCCACCTCCGACACTGCTCCCCCACGCCCCAGCCCACCCTGCCCCACACCTGGGCCACGGGAGATGCTGCACAGCCCTACGCGAAGGGCCGCAGCCGGCCCCCTCACCTGCCTGGGGTCCTGTGTTCACAGCTGGTACCCAGGTTTCCATGGGAAGGCAAGAGTAATATGCTGGATAAATAAAGACCAGAAAGTTCTTTCTCACTAAATATGCAGTGCCATATGGGGGTTCAGTTTTATGGTTTTTTAAAAAAAAAAAAAAAAAAAAAAAGAAAAGCCTACAACAAAACCCACTCCTACCCTGCTCTTAAAGACAGCTTACACTGGCTGCCAAATCCTTTACCTTCATCTCTGAGGAAGCAGAGCCATTACGACATATTTGGCGCAGATAATTCTGCTTCCCATTGCCCACCACAGGGGAAAACCCTTCTGAAAGCCCTGCTTATTGCAAGGGGAGGTCAGGGCTCAACCACATCAACCCAGCCCATCACCTCACCGCAGCCTTGGCCAGCAAAACACCATGCCACACCAGTGGCACCCCCTGTTTCACACCTCTCGGACAGGGTTTTGGAGAGGGGACCTGCAGCACTCATCTTCCTCCCTCCAGCAGCACACACCATCCCCAGCCAGGAGCAGTCACATTCCAGCAAGCGCCCAGCTCTTGGATTAACACCCTCGTGCATCAAAACATTTAATTAATGCTCTGCACAAGAATATATTTGCACATGCTTATACAATAGAAAAGGCACAGGACTCATTATGGCTGCATCTTCCTGGGCCGGTGATTATTAATTAACACACTTCCAGCTCGTTTATCTAATCACAGCATAATTGGTTTCAGTTTTGGTCAATGTTTTACTTCACCAGCTCAGTAAATAGCAAGGCTCCGGTCCCGGCAGCCTCTGCCAATGCTGCAGGCGCAATAGGGGCATCGTCTGTAACCCCGAGCTGATGCCGTGCTCCCACGGGTCCTAAGGGGGGGGTCTCAGCTTCACTGGAGACACCAGGGATGTCAGCACATTGCCGAGACTCCCAAGAGAGAAAGGGAACCCAACATTGTCCCCGCACTCCAGCAGCCCTTGCACAAGGACAGGGCACGCTCTGCTTTCGCACGCACACAGGTCAAAGTCTCCTCAGCACGCTGAATAGCGTCCATCTCCCATGTGTGTCGTGGAACTTGCAGCATAACCCTCTCACATTTTTTCTGCATTTTAGTCCCTGTAGACCACTGCTTCCCTCAGATAAGTGAAGAACTGCCCGACCCCCAGCTTGGTACAGGGTGCTCCACACCGACACACGACAGACTGCAACTCCCGCCTGAACAGAGCGGCAGGAAGAGCGAGCTCTCGGCCGTAGGAGAGGAGCAACCCACAAACAGAGCCCTCCACGCAACTTTCTGTCTCACCATCTCGGAGAAGCAATAGGTTTAATGGACTCCAAGCCCAGCCTTCATATTAATCATAGAATCATAGAATGGTTTGGGTTGGAAGGGACCTTAAAGATCATCTAGTTCCAACCCCCCTGCTGTGGGCAGGGACACCCTCCACTAGCCCACGTTGCCCAAAGCCTCATCCAACCTGGTCTTAAACACTTCCAGGGATGGGGCCTCCACAACCTCTCTGGGCAACTATTCTCTCCAATATTCTCTTGCTTCTCTGTTTCCCAAACTGAAATATTCACATCTCTTAACATGACAGGCTCAGAATAATCTGCATTGGGAAGCTTTTCTATTATGGAAGCAAAAATGTGCAACGCCTTGATGACATTTTAATTTGCTACAATTTCCCACTTTATTCAGCAGTCTTTTCCCACTAATAAGATACTTGATCAAAGCCCAGACCAGAACACAGACGGTCAATATATATTTGCTCTTGTCCAACATCAGCCCAACGATGCCCTGTCACGCTCCATCGCATCTACCTCCCGCACGAGGCGGCTCAGAGATGCACACCCCACCTCGGTCCCACTCCGCAGCATCCTCACGCCACATCCTAGCCGGACCTCACACAGCAGTGGGTGCAGATGTGCTGTCCCACGTGCTGGGATTGCTGTTACGTTCACAAGTCTCTTTTCCTTCTTGTTTCCTTCACAAGAAACCGTGTGTTACTGTTGACTCCAGGGTCAGGAGAGAGCGGCACCACCCTCGCTGCATTGCTGCCCTCGGAGCTGGCGGGATCCGACTTGCGGACGCAAACCGACACCAACTGGCTCTGGGGAATTCTCTCTTTATATTTAAAGTCAAGCCAAGAGTTGTGCCAATGTTGGAGCAAGGAATAATAGCAACACATATCTGCAGACTCGTGGGGTGTAAAGGACCAGATTCCCTGAGTGACCAGGGTAAAAACTGCCCAAGTCAATTAAGAGCCTTTAAGTAGCATCCAGAGGGAATTAACTTGCTTTGGCAATTTGACGCGTCTCAGAGCACTGCTAGGTACCGAAATTTTGTTTACCAGGCCCAAAAGATGACTTTTCTTTTGTCAAGCAGCTCAAGCTAAATAACCCAGCCCATGCCACCTACTTAGTATGACAAAGCCGCGAGCAGGAGTTTGCCGTGGTTTATGTGGCGGGTGAGAGAAGCAGAGATCTCATCGCAGCATTCGAGGAGAAGCGACAGAGCTGGGCTGCCCTCACTCCACAGCCCACTGCCACGGCCAGCACCGGCCGACTCTGCAGCAGCTGTGCAGCGATGCTCAGCTCAGACAGCCTCCAAAGCTTCCGCTGGAAAACACCACACAACTTGTACCCACCTCGACAAAAGTGAAAGAGACTCCAAATGTTGTCTTACGAAAATCACGGTACTGATGTAAGGAAGCCAAAGAGCTGGACAGACTTCTCCCCAGACAGCCTCCCTGGAGGCTGAGCCCACGGCGGCTCAGGTCACTCACTTCCAAGACACTCAGGACCCGCTCCTGCGGTGCTGTGCACAGCACCAATCACTAAGATGCTTTACCATGATTTAAAACACCAGCAAGCAGAGTTGGAACACAATCAGCCATTTCTAGCCAGCTACTCCAGGTTTTCCACCCTTGTGCACTCATTCCCTGGGTCCAGTATGGTCAGCGCTGAAGGTAAGCGCTCTTAAATCCAGCCAGCCCAAACACACAGAAATGCCGGACATCCAAACTCATTTCTCCTGCTGTTCAAATCCATCTCGGCTAATTGGGCTCTGAGCCAAAGCCTGCCTCCTACCAGGATGCTACGCAGGATGCCTAGCACAGCCAGAGCCGGTCTGTGCCGGGGACCGACAGCCAAACCAGCCCCACGGAAGGAGCACGCCCGAGCCAGGGACCTCACCTGCAGCCCCACTGCACAAAGCAAAACCCCGAGTGTCCCAGAGGGGAGGCAGCGAGGGGGTCGGGGCCATCCCAGGGACGTCGCTCATGCCCCAGCCTTTTGATCCAAGCCCGGGGATGCTGATCACACAGTCCCCACGCAGCTTGCGTTGATGCTTAAAAAGAAAAGTGCTTGCCAAGAGCATGTATCTGAGTGCTTTGCTGGATGTGATGCAGATTGTTTTGTGCCCTAATTAACAAGGCCCTCAGAAACCTCCTGGATTTTGGAAACCACCTGTGGCCGGTAGAGCTGCAAGCCCTGTCCCCAGCACAGAGCTGGGAGGACACACTTCCATAGCCTCACCACGCAGAGCCAAGGGCACAAAGCCACAGGCATTAGGAAGGTGCCATTTATTTGTCCAGGTACCCTATTATTAGGCAAAGCCACGCATTTTTAATCACTGGGAACACCAATAAATCCCAGTGCTTCAGCAACCTCCGAGCAGCAGCAGACAATAGCAATGCAGGGCTCTGATTGCAGCATGCAAGGCTGCACTGCCGGGCGTACCCATTATACAATTACATTCAATGTATAGCATGAAAGGAGCTGTAACAGAGACACTCTCCGAACATAAAGGAGTGATTAACACCACAGACCCAAGAGCTGGAAAGCTAATTAGGAGGGGCAGCTCCACAGGTTCCCATTGCTGCTGCTGCTCTGGGCACAGCCCTGCAGACCAGCAAAGCTGCAGTTGTGCCCGATCCCAGCCCCAGTTGCCCCCGGTCCTGGCCAGCAGCAAGGTGGCCGTGCTTGGCCTCGCAGAGGTGCACCGGGGCTGGTCCCTGCCACCAAGCTTCTCCCCGCTGCTCTCCTAGCGGGCATCAGCGAAGGATAATGCTGCTGGCTTATTAAATCACATGCAGTTGATGGAAGTCAACCTCATCAAGAGCCAGCCAGGGCTGTCCTGTGCACATTTTGGAGATTTTGAGAAATCCAGGGGTTTGGCTACTGAATTTCAATCCCCTGCCTCTACAGAGGCCACTGCCTGAAGCCTCACCAACACCCCAGGAACCAGTACAGATGCTCTCACCAGTCTCCCACCCTACAGCTCTGAGGTTCATCCTGGCTCTTCAGAACCAAGAATGAATTAAAAATATTGAAATTTGGATCCTTCTCATGTTATTATTATAATTTTTACAATCTTAGTATCTGGCAGACCGTGCTGTAGGCAGGCCCGTGCTGTGCCAAGTGCCGTAAAAAAGCAAAACCCAAGCACAGCCCTTGCTGAAGGAAATCACAGCCTACGGCCAGCCCTGAGACTGCTCCTTCCCTACATCACGGTCAGGTTTTGGGTCAAAACAGCACCTCACAGCAGTGATGTTCACAATGCGAGTTTGTGTTGCATTTAAACACATCTCCTTCTTTACTGATTTTCATTTTGTGAGCTGAAGATGGTGAGCATTCACTGCACTGGTAGCAGCATCTCCTACCTGCTGCTGTCACGCAGAGGACGTCTCAGATAACAGAGTACAAGGGGGGAGAAACGCTGCTGGGGCAAGTCACAGGCATCTTCAAAAAGGGGGAGGCAAATAGATGTAATTTTTCAAGTTGCTAGCTATCCAAACAAGTCATTCTAAGTCAAACAACACATTTTGCTTAACCAAAAAGCTGTTTTTTTCCACTGGGAGTAAAAGGTTATCTCTACAAAGAAAGAAATTAAAAAAAAAAAATCAGAGGAAGGGAGAGAAAAGAGAAACCGAGAAGCATATGGCAAATTCCTGTCGAATACGTTAAGTCGATGAGAAAATGAAAGCGTGAGGTTCGTGGTCTCCGTTGGCCGTGCCTGTGCTGCCACCTGCAGGCACCTGCCGCTGCCCAGCCAGACCCTGCCTGTTCCAACAGCCAAGCCCCTGGGGACCTTCCACGTTTAGTACTACAGCTGTGATGCTCTGTGCCATGGCACGCTTACTGAGCAAGGGTCTCCACACCTGGTGGGATGGAGAGAAGATCTTGCCCCAACACCAGAACCTACATTTTCCCATGCAGCTGGGACAAAATCCCTCGAAACAGCCCCCTGCCCTCCACTACCCCAACAGCGTCAGCCCACTACAGCATCCTGCACTGCCTGCTTAAACCAGTGGAGGTGTATTTTAGGAAAAGCATAGATCCCAGTACTGAAATCCTGTTGACTGGTGTGACTGAGCTCAGTCTGTCACGATGGGCAACGCTGCCTGTGTTGGGTGCATCAGTGCCCAGAGCTGAGCCTCTGCCCGCTCTGTGCCGAGATGGAGACAGAGCTGGCACAGGGACAGCATGTGCAACATTGGAAAACGCTGACAAATATTTGGGATTGACTGCGGAGGTGGCGGGAACACTGGCTCATCCATACCTTAGTGCAGCCGGCCACCGAGTCATGAAACCCTGGCCACAAGCTGGACAAGGTCCGTCATCAAAGTTGGCTTCTGATCCTGCTGCTCAGACCTGCTGTCCTTGCTGTGCAGAAACCACCTCCTCCTTTCCTGCTAACCTCTGTGCTCAGTTGTACTTTGACAATCAGTTGCCATAATTCTTCTCCATCCCAAACGCTTCCAGCCCCACAGCACCTGCTGGAAGGGCAGGTGGGTGAGCAGCCAGGCTTCCACCTGCGATCCTAAACCCCCCTAGCCCGAGCACCACGACGGTGGGGCTCACCCCCCCAGCCAGCGCTGCCTCCCCACCCCTGCAGGCTTGGGTCATTCCACCACACACCCACCCATTGCTACACTGTCGTTCCCATCCTTGATGGAAGTCCACTCCCTGCCCACCCCAAACTGAAATTTCTGCAGAAAACACGTAAAGGGCATTTTCCACCAGAAATCTGTTCCAGCAGAAGCCTGCCTGCCAGCTCAGCCCGCTGCCTCCCTGTGCCAGGCTGGGGCCCTGTGGGAGCCGCTGTCCGACCGTGCCCCCCCAACGCCACCCCAGGGTGGCCGAGGCAGGTCCTGCAGTAAGAGACACTGGTGGCTTCTTTGGCACATGCGGTCAGGGGCACCGACCCCTCCGAGCAGCCCAACACCCTGGCCACGTCTGCAGAGCAGCTGCCTCCGCGCACAGCCGCCAGCCACGCCAAGCCATGGCTCTTCCAGCCCAGCCGAAACCCCCGTGTCGCTCTGCACGTGAAGACCCCGGCCCCTCTAATCCAGACCACCCCTCCGCAGTGCCTTCTGCCACCTCTGCAACAAGCCCTGGCCACACCTCAAGGGCCAATTGTTCCGCATCTGGCCTCTCCCTGCCAAAAACCTGGCGATACGAACCCAGTCATTATTTGAGGGCTTTGCTTTTTTGAAGCAAACAGTTGCTGGGGGAATGGAAATCTCTGTCGACCCACCAGAGAGGAGCCAAAGCTAGCAACCACAGCACCCAGCCAGTGGTCTGCATGGCCCATGAGTCCCACATCTCCCGAGGGCTGGGTGCCCACGTTTGCTTTGGGTCTGAGCAGACCTTTCCACCTTCTCTCCAAGTTCTGGAGTGAAAATCCTGAGCCTGCCCAGAGGGGCAGGAGGGAAGGCAGGGCTCCCCACCTCAGCAGCCAGCGCAGTCTTTCCTCTCTCAAAGTGCTCCCACTCCTTCATTAGCGATGCGGCAGAGCTGGAGAGCACAGTATGTTTCCCTGCCTTTCTGGAAAAGCCAACAGATGACATGTTTTCACCAACACCTCCATAAAGGGCCAGAAATAAAACAGTCTTTCAAACCCAGCTGAAGAAAAGAAAATCCAGCTGCACAGAAAAGGGGCCGGGGGAGTTTCTCCCCTGCCATGGGAACACGGCTCTGGTGCCAGGGAGCCCGTGGTGCCAGCGGGAGGGCGAGCTCTGTGCCCCATCGGCCTCCGCCTGCCCTCTGATGGGAGGCTGGGTACCAGTCCTGCCTCATCCCCTGTGGGAAGGCGCCTGGGAAGCAGAACTTCTGTGAAAGAACGTTCTGTGTGGTTCATTGAAGCTCTCCTTTAAGGACAAATAAACCCCACTTTTTTCCAATTTTTCATTAATATTTGCAGTAACTTGGTATTTTCCTCAAAAACATTTCTGACAGCTCTCTAGGCTAGGAAGGATCCTGGCTCTTCTCTGCACTCCCGGATGACACCTGAGCATTTCCTTATGCGAGGCTGAGGTCACCTGTGCCACCGCCTGCCCACCCTCGGACACCTCCCCTAGGCGCGGAAGCTGCTGTGCCCATCGCGGACCAACGCTCCCCTCGGTCCCCCATCGCCCCCCTGGGGGGCCTGGCTCGGGTCACCCCTCGCCGAAGCAGAGAAGGGGCAGGTAAGGGTGCTTTGGGAGGGCTGGAGCCCCCCCGCCAGGATCACACACGTTGCAGCTGTCTCTGTTCGGATCCGCTCCGCCGAGCCTGCCCTCCCGAGCAAGGAGTCAGCCCAGAGCAGCGAGACCTCGACAGCCCCACGCTCTCCCTGGGGGATAAAGCACCTGTTAGAAAGTCGATGAGCACAGCGGGACGCCTCAGAGCTGACCCCGTCGATGTCGTGGCATCGCCTGCTGCCAGCCCAGCCGCCCTGCAGGGTGCTGGGAACCAGATGTCTCCGGGAGGAGCCAGCCAAAGCTGGTGGGATGACGGAGAAGGATCCGGTCCTTGTTATCGGTGTCATCAGTCTGGTACCCCCCGGGGCCCGCTCAGAGGGGTGGCTGACCTTTGCAGCGTGGGCAGGGAGGTGGCATTTTACACCCCACGGTCTTAACTCATCCTGTGAATAACTGCGAACAGCTCGGCAGCCCCCTGCAGAGACCGTGACCGCCTAGAGCTGCCTGGTGACCCAGCGTGGGCAGAAACCTCCTTCCCCGGCTCAGCGCTGGGCTCAGCCTTCACGAGACAAAGCCCAGCTCTTCCGCGAGCTGCCTGCCTCACCTGCTGGAGAGCTCTCCCTGCCTCCTACCCCCTGCCAGCACCCGCACCACGAGACGTCGGTCACCGGCACCCGACGGAGAGAGTCACATCTGCAGTCTGATCTCCCCACGCAGGAGACAAGAGACTTTACAAGAATACAGCTTATGTTTCATGAGATGCTCACAGGTCACGGGGGAAGGAGTATCTTCTAGGAAATCAAAATCTGGGTGGCGGAAGCCTTTAGAGCTGGGATAATCCTGTTTCCTACCACGAACCGAGAACAGAGGAATTCCAGGACAGCGGAAATCGGGATGGGGGACAAGGGTTTTCCCTGTGGGTGGCTGTCGTGTCCCTGGGACACTCAGGGCAGGGCAGGAGTCTCTGCTGAGCCCAGCGCTGCCTGCAGCCGCCCCCGGCCCCGTCTCCCACCGCCTGGTACATCCCCGGAGGCGGACACCGCGAGATGGCACTGCCATTCTGCGCCTCCCCCGTGATGCACTCACACGGGATGGCTCCTGCCTGCCACCCATCGCCAGCGCGGCTGGATCCACGCAGCCCACGGATCCGTGCCAGCACCCCCCACCCCGATTCACGCCAGCCCCGCTCAGGGTGCCCTGCAGAGAGCTGCAGCAGCCTGTCCTGCGAGCACTACGCCGTGCTCCAGCTCTCCATCGGGGCTGGGAAACAACAGGGAAACGTGAAGAACAACGGTTATCTTCACCACGGCGGTGCGGAGGGGCTGATGTCCTTCTGTGCCCCCCAGAGTACAGCCGCACCGCAGGGACAGCCTGCCCCAACAGCCTCCGAGCTCCAGGCGGGAAGGCAGCGCGCACCTCGGATAGAGGGGGAGGCCGTGGAGTCTCTAAATTGGTGGAAGAAGGTTGCAAAGCTCTAGTCAGATAAAAGGACCATTCGAAATTCCCAGAAAGACCTGTACGGGCCCAGGTACCACTAAGGGCATGGAAAGAACAGCGGGAAGTGGGTGTTCATCACACGGACAGCACGACACAACATACGTTGTCACACCGCATAGCTAAAGGGAGGAACTTTCTGCCACCCCTTCCCAGGATGCTGTGGATGCTGAAATTTTACATGATTCAAAAAGCAGTTTGAAAAGTCTGTAATTGGAAAAGCTATTTAGTACAGGGAGCCCCTGGAGCCCCAGCCAGTGCTTGCCAGAGGGCAGCAGCGTGCCCAGAGAAAGCTCAAAGCCTTGTCCTGCCTTGCCAGGCGCCTGCTCCTGACCACCCAGACGCTGGGCACTGCACTCCCCGGACCCGCCGTGACTGGACCGCTGTTGGCATGGCACACGCCGGCAGTGAGGGGCAACCAGGTGACCCCACGTGTGGAATTTGTACCTGGGTCGCACACCTACCTACAACGGTGAGCACATCCTTCTCAATGTCAGCCCTGATGTATATCCGTCCCCGACGCTCGGTGTGGTCCGTCCCACACAGACTGGGGACGTTCATCACGCAGCGCTTGTGCACATTCATCATACAGGCTGCGGGGTGGAGAGAAAGAAAGGGACGCTCAGCGCTCCTGCCACTTGTCCTTTTAAATGGGGATGTATGTCAGGAATTCTGGGATAAACATGCAGCAAATGGACCTTCAAACGCAGCCGGAGGCTCCGGCAGAGCCCTGCCTGGACACGGGGACCTGCCACCACCAGCAGTTCTGGGTCTTGCCTACAGAGATAACCGGGCTTTTAGCCCTTACTCTAATGACTTGAGTTTTGTTGATTTATCAAACTTCTCTTCCATCACACCCATGGCGCAATGCTGGGTATTCAGCCAGATTCACCAGGAGCTGATAAGGGGCATTAAAAATTACCTCTGTGTGTGCACACTTACGTACATGTATAAAAATTTATATATATAAAATATATAAGTATATATAAATTTATAATGAAATTCATTTCCACTTGGTAACATTTTAAAGGCGATAATGAATCCACTGTTCCCACAACAGTCAGCAAGCTTCTATATTTATGAGAAAGCCAGCACATGGGGAGCAGCAGAGTATGCTGTTCCCCGCAGACAGCATAAGCCTGTAAGCAGACGCTGTACATTCACAGTCCTTTTAAATAGGAATGTACAAGATTAACTTGGAAAATAACTGAACTCTTTCTCCATCCTCTCCCTCTTCTTTCATCCCTCATTTTCTCCTCTCGGTACGATAATTCCCCTGGTACTTCTGTGCCCAAGGTCAGGCTTGCGCAGACCCAAGCGCTCTGGAGAGGCTGTGTCACCGCAGCAGGCACCGCCGCAGCCACAGGGTGTCAGTCGGAGCCGGCGCTGCGGAGAACCCAGAACTGGAGATGATGCTGCAGGGGGGACGTGGGTGATGCTGCAGGGGGGATGCAGGCAGGACCACCCCCGCCCCCGGCCTGATGCCTTTCCCTCCCCTCTCCCTGCAGGACTCACAGGGGCTCCCCATGAGAAATGAGAAGGTGCCCACTCGTGCCCAGCAGCGCGCTCCGCACCGGTGGCAGAGGGGACAGGCTCTCGGCCGCAGCTCAGGCAGGCTGGGAGCCCCTGCCAAGGACCTCAGGGTGCCAGAGCCCCCCCCCACTGCTGCAACCGCGGCCGCCCATTACGTCACTTACTGTCACATTTCATCCCCTGGTGAATGAGCCCGTACAGCAACGACCCGCAGTGGTCACAAAAGGTGGGGCTGGAGTATGTGTGGATTTTAAATTTGTGTTTGCTCCGGGGATCCTAGGAGGAAAATAAAAGATAAAGATTATAAACTTGCATCAAATATTGGCAAGGCACCGCCGCTCTCTGCATTTCACGTGCCAGCTGGCTTCGGAGGTGCCGGTAATGGACTTCAGTCAACTGCCACCAACCGATGTGGACCTTTTCCAACAGTCACCAAGATCCAGCTTTATTACTCTTTATATGTGTTGCCATAACACTGAAAAAGCAATGCATTGGCTCATCCAGGGATTTATTGTTTTTAAATAACTTGGTCTTAGTACAGAAAACACCAGGTGAAATCGGTACGTAAAAACCAACATAAGGGCTGGACACTACTCAACTTCCACATCAGCTTGGTGGGGTAAAGCAGAAAAAACCACTCATGATTTCCATCGATATTAAGACTACCCAGTAAACATCTTTGTGCTCTGGTGCCAACCCCTCCCCAGCACACTCCTAGGGAATCAAGCTGCTTAGGGTGTACTTTAGTATTTTGAGCTTTCTTAAACCCAACTGCAGACATTTCTGCAACAGCAAAGCATGCGCAACCAGGAGAGCCCAGTTTATCCCGGACACTGTTTGGAGTCTCGCACAGGCACCTTGCAAACAGGGCTCCTGGAAAAAAGAGTCTACAGAAGTTAAAGCCAAACAAATTCAAATGAGAAATAACTTCTTAACAGGGAGATAGGATCAACCACTGGAACAAATGACAGGCAGTCCACGGATTTAGTATTTCTTGGTATCTTCCATGCAAGACAAGACAACTCTGGAAGCCCTGATCAAACTCCAGTTATTCAGCCCAATGCAAAGCAACTTTAAGACAACACAAAGTTACGCAGGAGACAGCTCTAAGCAATAGAACGTCTCCTGCTGACCCCAAAGCAGCAGGGACAGCACTGGTTTCAGTTGCTGTGGTTACTGGAGAAGCTGGGGCAGCAAATGCAGAGCCCCAGCAGCAGCCTGCTACTCACTGCCCTGCCCCGGGAGCTGGGGAAACCTCAGTGGAGGGGCAGGGACGTCACCGCCCGGACCGTGCCGGGCAGAGCCGATGCTGGGGTGGGCAGCGTTGATCGAGAAGGAGCACCCAGAGCAGCACGGCTGTGCAGAGGAGGGTGCTGGGGCAGCCTGCCCGGGCACTCAGCACGCTCGGTAGCAGCACACACACACACAAAAGCAAGGGGGAAGACTACAGCAAGTAGCAGCTGGCTTAATTTCATCTCAGGTTAATTGTTTAGGGGTTAGGGATGAGGCATAGCTCCTGGCTCAGTCATTTGAGCTGACTGGCTTTTTAATGGCCTGGAAGGGTGCCCAGGCATTAGGAAAGACACCTTTTCAGGGCACTGTAAGCTAAGTAAATAAATAAAGAGTGGAGTCAGAACTGAGCTATAACATAGCTGCCAATACATTACCTTCACCTGAAATTAATTTTCCTACTGCTATTGCATTGCAGCTTTCAGCTGCATTAATCACTAATATTGTGCATTCTTTCACAGCATCACCGATAACTTCAGTGATACCAGAAAGGTGGACAAGTCATGGAGCTTCATTTAATTCAATCTGTTAAGTGCAAGGGATTAAGTACATGCTTCAGCAAATTTATTGTACTCGAAACTGAAAATATCTCACATTTAACCCTAAGCAAATCACTTCTAGATACAGAGTGCAACATGCCTCTGTCTGGTAGCTCCTGTGTCAGCTGTGTCACAGGAAGCCTGAGAGGACGAGGGTTCACAATTAACCTGTCTTCCGCTACCAAAAAAATAGGGTTTTAAGCAATCTTGTGTATTTGAAAGCCTTTTGCATTCCCCTGAGATGTAAGAGAGCACAGAAGACTTAAACCTGGATTTTAGGCTAGAAGGGGGGGCAGAATTTCCCCCGGTGAAAGCTTTGGGCAGGCAGATCGCAGGCAGCTGGGGCTTGAGCCGGGCAGCCGACGGCGAGTGCGGTGCTGCTGGCAGGGTAACAGCGAGCACTGCTGCCCAAAGCGCAGACGGACACCGCGATAAACCCATACACCTCTTAAAGAGGCTTACAGCCTTAGTCCGATCCTTCCACTGGACATGGTGTAAACCCTTGAAAAACTTACCCTGCTTGATTTTATAACCTGAACTCTGTTTGTACAGCGGCTCAGGACCATGTCTGTAAGCAGTTTTGCCTGTCCAACACAGAGCTCTTTAATCGGCGTGAACCAGCTCCCCAGACCTCCCCAGGACCAGCCCTGGCAGCCGAACGCCTGCGGGCACGGGGGCAGTGCCCACAAGCCCACCAGTACACGTGCAGGAATGGCTTGGGCTGCCTCCCTGGAGACGAGGCACTCAGGAAAATAAAAATAAAAAGCTTTCTTTTGCCACCATGCCAGAAGAAAGGAGGTCTCTGGCCAGCCAGTCGGACACTGAACCACGCATCCTGCGGAGCCCCCCGTACCCCCCGCCACACTGTGCTGCAGAAGAGGGCAACCCCGGGGATGCTCGGGCATCGGCCCAGCACCGCTGACCCCCCGTCAGCGGCAGGATGAGGGCGGTGGTGGAGCACAGGGTCAGCTCCAGCAGAAGGCACGTGCCAGTCAAACCCCAGCATGTGACACGGGGAGGAATCGCCCCCGAGTGCTCCAGTTTCTGTGTTCCCTTCTAGAAACAGATATTCCTGTTTAGGCAAATGAAAGCTTTAGTCATTCATAAAAAACACAAGCTTAATGCAAAATGAGACAATTTCCACTTCATGCGAAGGATTTTTCATTCCCACTGGGAGTTCAAAAAAAGCCAGTGCTAGAAAAGCAAAGCAAAGCATGCACCGAGCAGTGCTGCGACGGCAGGAGCGTGCTGGCGCAGGAGCGGCCGCAGGTTTCCAAACCGCTCCCTCAGCATCCCAGCCCCGTGAGCAGAGACCCCGTGCTCGGGGGGGGAGCCGGATCCCTCACGGGGGCGTTTCAGGCTTCACCTTCTGCTCCCACCCCAGAGGGGCTGTTTTGGAGAAACCCGGCACCCGGAGGGCCAGAGCCCAATGGTGCGAGGGTGATGGGGCAACCGGGCGCGGGAAGGCAGAGCTGCACGGGGGGGAGGGCCTGTTTCACCTTGACCGGTGCTTTAGAAGGTGCCAGAAACTGGAAATTCTGGGTATCATTTTTGAACAAGGCTGAAGTCATTTTACAAAGAGACTATTTTTGTACCACAGAGACAGGGATGACGAGATCACTGCATATGCAGATGCTGAGAGACTTAAAACAAGAATGGTTAAAAAGAAGTTTGCCAAGAAAAGAAAAGGCGCTCCTCCTCCACCCTACCAGCACAGAGCCGTCCCTGAAGAACAGGGCAGAAAAAGCTTTCTTTGGAGCAGAATTGAAAAATGCCATTAGGAGTGTTTTACTGCACTGAGAGGGTCCGACCTTTCTAATCAGCACTGCCACAGATTTGCCATCCTCCGAGCAGAGGGATGTGTGCACGCTCTGAGGATGTGAGCCCAAACGAGGGGGTCAAAGTGTGAGCCAGGGAAGGAGAGGAGCAGCTGCTGACTTTGACCTGGTACCCTGCAAGCAGGGACCACCAGAGGCAGCTGGCTTCTGCTTCTCAACCTGACAGCACGTTTCTGCTCTGAAACGAGCCAGTGCAATATTGCATCCCTCGCTGCATCCCTGACTTGCAGAGCAAACCTCCCAGACCCTGGCTTCCCCCAGAACCACACACATCTCTAGTTGCCCCTACCCAAGCTAGCCCCAGCCGTCCCACCGTGGGCGCAGGCTGTGTGCGCACCCTGCGGCTCCGTGGGCCAGGCTGATGGCAGCCCGAGCTCTCCTGCTCTCCCAGGAACACAAGACACTTGATTCACAAGTGAGTAATCAACTCGTCGCATTCAGGGCCCTCTGAGCACAGCACAGCCCAGCCAGGCCCTTATTCAGGCTCAGCAATCACCTGTGCCTTTCTTCAGGGTCATACCCACCACCGAGCTCGCTGAATGACCGCATCGATGTAATGTGTGCTTTCCCGCTGAACCCTGATGGAGAAGCTGATGCAGGAACCACCGCTTACCAATTACGTGCAGGCAGGCAGCTGGTGGCATTGATCAGGTTGACAATTTACAAACCACTCACGGTAGCCAGGAATCCATTTGCTCTTTCGCAGCAGTCTGTCAGGACGGCACTGGGCAGAGGCTCGTCGGGCAGCACCAAGCCAAGGCGCGAGGGCAGAGCGGCAGGGCAGCGCAGCGCCGACTGGCAAGCAAGGGCGTTTTGCTTCAGCTATTTCTCATGCAAAATCCGTGTCCTGGCAAGGGCAGCAGCCCTCTGCCGTACCCAGGGTTGCAAACGCTGCGCTGGATGCCGCCTGGGCTTTTATTTACTGCACTAAATTCAGCTTTGCCTAGCTCAGAGCATTGCCTCTCCTGGGGCATGGAGGGGGTGGGGGGCAGAGGGAGGACCAGACCCTTTCTCAGGCCCTGCAGTCTGAGCCATAAAACATTTTTAAAACACGTCCAGCTCTCTTGGGTTCATCTCTAAAATAAGTCACATATGAAGGGCACTTCGGTTTCTTCTGCGGGTCCCAGCTCCCATCACCCTCTCCCAGAGCACCGCACCGCTTGTCCTTCAGCAGAGTCCATCCGCCCCGCTCTCCCCGGGGCAGCCGGCAGCCCAGACCTACACCAGTGCCTGATGCTATTTTAATCCTTTCTACTGTCAAAATTTCCTGGACTCTACAGAACAGCCACGGAGGTTTGAGCCAAGATTATGCACTCCTGCTTTCCCCACCTCATTGCAGAGAAAGTTTTAAATTATCTCTTCTGAGGAAGAATTAACACAGTTCATGTGCAGAGACTATTTTAAAGTGAATTTCATAGCAATTTAAGCAGTGCATAGCAGAGCAAATACAACACAGTGACAGCTTATTGTCTGCACCTAATGAAAACCAGGCAGTGGAAGTAAAACCAAAAAGCTCACACTTTGTTCCCACATTTCTGCTGGGGAAAATCCGCCCCCCCCCACCCCCCCCGGTACACAGGGAACAACTCACAGCAGAGAGACAGAAGTGGCCTAACACCTCTAAAGGTGATGCTGGAGAGAAAAGCCTGTCGTTCTCCCCGGGGAAATAACGGTTTGTAAGAGGTTGGGTCAGGCACATGAATGAGACAGATCTGGGCAGCATCTTCTTATTGCTCAAGTTCTTGTTACTCAAGCCAGGAGGTGGGGGGATGACAATCTCTGCGGCCCCCAGACATGGGGACCCCCTGCTTTTGGCAAGAACCAGCTTTCGGCAAGAACAGGCTTTTGGCAGTGCTCGCCTGCCCTAGACCTGTTTGGGACCTGTAGCCAGGAGGTGCTGCCCTGGGGATGCAGCTCCTGCATCTTCCCACCTGCTTGCACAGGCTGGAAAGACGCCTTTGGTGAGAAACGGTGCCAAGTCCCAGCAAAACCTAAGCAAGGAAGTTAAAGAACAAGTGAACAAGAGTGATGGGTCTTTGTTTCAAAGAAAAGAGCAATGACAAACCATAGAGACGCCACAGAAAGGTTACATATAGAAGGAAAACACAGGTCCTGTTCAAGACAGGACAGCAAAGGTTTGGGACATCTTTCCTAGCAATACCGTAACTCCTTGGAAGCCTGCTTCAGCATGCCGCATTGTAAAGATTATTTGACACTGCTGCACCAGTAAGCGATACCAAAACTATTGTTTCTATCCATTGCAGCTACAGAAAGCCTCACACGGTGCAGGGCCTGAGGGCTCGGCAGTGCAGGCAGCAGGATGCAGGCAGCTCCTCTTCCCGGACCTTGCCTGTGGAAGGGCAGCGGTCCCCGAGCAACACATCGGCAGCTAACGTGTCTGCGGGCACGAGCATCGCGGCTTGGGCTGCTTCCATGTCAAACACACAGCCACAGATAAAACCTGCCCTTGACAGCTTTCCTTGACAGCTTCCAGCAAGTTAATACATTTTTGTTGACAAAAGATCTCATCTGCTAGTCAGACAACTGCAGAGGGATATGGATGACAGTTATTCTTCTCTCGCTGTTGCAAAACCAAATAAAATACACTCTCTTACTGAGCAGCAAAAAAAAAAAAAAGCCAAACTCAGCTTTTTATCCTGAGCAGCGTTAGCATCTCAACATCATTTAGAAATGCTGTTATCTTTCACACGCCTTCAAGAGTCGTTTTATTATAGCGTAAGCTCTCCATGAGAACAGGGCTCCCACAGCACTTTCCCTGCACTCTGCAGCCTCCGGCTTGCCCAAAACAGCACCGAGACCCTGAAACACCTCCTGCCTGCAGGACGCTTTGTTTCTAGACCCCCCCATCAGTGCCACCCGGGTGGGCACAGGCTGCACCACCCACCCCATCGCCCTCCCGATAGTTACGCTCTGCACAAACGCAGCTCAGACCCAGCCACCAGGTCTCTGATGCCACGGGCAGGGCATGGACCCAACCGCCCTCTCCGATCCACTCCTTTAACCACGGAGGCTGCAATCTTAACAGGCGTAACTAGACACACACGCGCCAAGAAAACGAGAGAAGAGCTTTTCAATTACGGGGCTGAAGACATGTGCAGGCTGGCAGGAGAAAGAGTTGGGCTCCGGCAGAGCCACGGAAGCACCAGAAGGTGCTGGGAGGGAGCAAGGCAGATACATCTTCATCCCATGGGAACTGTCACCGGCTGCCTGCGCTGGCAGGAGCGGGGAGCATGTGCCCTCACGCAAGGGGCAGATGGCACACCACGAGAGATGGAGAAGTTAATTAGCAAGACAAAAGAAAGCAGCAAGTTGCAGCAAGGCTGTGAAGATCTGCTGAGGCACCAGACCCGAGGTACCAGAGGTGAGATGAGAGGAGAGATCGGGGTCCTGCTCTCTAAGGCAGAACCTGGGCAAGAGGATGCTCGGTACCTTCAGGAAGGTCCTGGCTCGAAGGGCACATCTGGCTGCACATCCCCCCTCCACCCTCCGACAGGCAGTGCCTGCTGACACCCCCACGATGCTATCCCTGTGCAAAGGGACTGCTCAGCAGCGGGTGTCCCTTCCCACTGGAGGAGATCCCAGAAAGCAGAAACTTGAAGGAGCTGCTAATTTTCAGGTAGTACAAGTGGCATCTTTGTACTGCTGCTGGCATCTCATTGCTAACTCTTGCCAGCCCACGTTTGCCCAAATGCTCTAGAGAATAAACCAAACTCAAAAAAGTGGAGTGACCCTCTTTGCACCCTGCTACGAGTGTCAGCTTAGGATCTGGTGATGCTGTGCATGAAGGGATAACGACCACGTACTGATGCTGCAAAGACAGCTTCTGACACTAGTAACACCTGTGTGACCCACACCCTGTGAAATCTCTCTCTTGTTCTAAAAGAGAGTGGCAGCAACACTTCCGTCAGTACAAACACAGCTCTGGAGCTTTTTGAGAAAGGAGGAGCCCAAGACAAAGATGAAACAATTCTCCCTGTAGCAAACTAAGCGTGGAAAGACCAAAGGCACCGTGGTGATATCATTACAGAAATCCTCTCCTAAAGCTGCAAATGGTGGGAAAATTAAATGCAAAATCAAAATGAAGCCACATTGTCCTGTTACTTTCCTAGAACAACTCTGATATTTATTAATACATCCTGATTAGATGACCTTTAACAGGATAATGCAAAGAAGGTCATTTTAGTGATTATTTTGTCTACAATTTAAATAATTATGCATTCTACTAATAGCTCCAACTATAATTAGGTTTGCCAACTGCATTACATTACACATGCCTGACTTCAGCTCCTGAAGACCTTGCCATATTTCAGAAAACTTCAGCTTGAGCGGTCATGCTGGCTCTGCCTCCTGCCAACAGGAGAGCCCAGGAGTGTCAGAGCTTGTAATGAAAACCAGCAGAGTTTAACGCTGGCATCGGTGGGTTTGGGCTGGCTGTCCTCTCCAGAACAGCTCACCAGTTTTGACTTTGGGGATGCAGAGTAGAGACCGCAACGTGAGAGCACGTTGATGTGAAAGCGACGGTGAGGCTCAGACCTTTTGGAGGAACGCACACCCGCACAGCCGTGGGAGCCCAGCCCAGCCGTGCAGGGATAGCACGTAGCCTGCAGCAACACCACTTCAAAGCTCAGCACAGCACACATTTGGACCAAGTTTGAGAAGTAAATGGTAAAAATGGCATTGCCTTCAGCTAGCCAGTACTGTGTAACAGACACCCTGTCCTCAGCAATGCCGCTGCCCAAAACACAGACCCACTATCACATCTTCAGCCATGAAAAAAAAAAAATCAATCCTGCCATAACTTAAGAGCAATCTAGCAGGAAAGTAGCCCCACGTCTTCACTACCAGCATTTATAGCTACAGCTTCATTCTCTGTTGCAAGAAGCAATTAATTTTTTTTAACTTAGAGGCCCTATCATCGCTGTGTAATTAGTCCTTCTCTCCTAGATGGAAGATTCACATTCCACAGGCTTTGCAAGGTTAAACACACACGCACGCTCCCATCTCCTCAAGGAGGTTCACACACAACCAGATCAAACAGAAAACTGCTTCAAAGTAGGACTAGTCAACGGTAACAAAAAGAGACTTTGACATTTCGCTGTTCTCCAGTTATTTTGTTATGCTCCGAAAAGTGTAAAATGTCATCCTCCCCCCAGGGTTATCTGCTTGATATGTGCCCAAGTCATCATCCCAGAAAGCACTTAAGCATATACTTAAATAAAACTCTTCTGTTTAAATTTAAGTAACTAGTATTACTCAGGTGCTTAAAATTAAGCATCCATATATACCATCAGCACTTTACAGGATGCAAAATGTTTTTCTCCTTGATTCTCAAGTAACTATGAAGCACTGAAGATCAAGGAGCAAAGTTAGAAATTTTTTTTTTCTTTTAATATACTTTTTCCCCTGGGCTCCATAACTAGCATATTAGAATAGAGCAGCTCTGGGGATGAAAACCAGCAGCCAGCTGGCATTAAAAGCTCCAGCCCAGGCTGGAACTGCAGCATCTCTCGTTTGCAGCCCCGGCCAGAGCAGCCTCTTCCAGCCACCGCTCTGCACTGCCCCTGCAGACGCCCAGCACAGGGATGCCGTCTCACTGAACGCAGCTCTTCCCTCTCCAGCTCAGCAAAATCACGTGGCCCACTAACGATGAACGCACTGTTAGGTTTAAACAAATGCAATAAATTAAACTCTTTCTTTTGGGCAGATTTAATTGGATAGTAATATTTGTGAAAGGAAAGACGGTTACCAGATTGCTGCAGCGACTGAAAAAATGCGTAGCTATAATTGTTACAACCTAGATGCTACCAGCGTTTGACATAATTATAGGTCGCTCTGGATTCACGCCATGGTTATTAGTAACAACAGAGAGGAGGAAAATTCAGAGCTTTGCATCAGTTCAAAATGAAGCCCCTGTCCATGGCTCATTCCTGATGCAGACAGGGCATTGCTGTTTGGTGAAATATTTTTTCATCTCCTGATTCAAAGCTCATTAAGGATTAAATTGCTTTGATTACCCGTACAGAAGGAACGAAGTTTGCCCTGCATACATCCCTCTTACACCCCAGCTGACAGTTGTCCAGGGGTACGAAGGGCTTTGCTAAACGGCAAAAGAACAGCTACAAAGGGCCATTTTTGCTCCCTGCCTTAAGTCCCAAGCATCTGCATTCCCCTCTTCATTTTCAGAAATAATGCATTAAAAATTAACTAACACCAACTGAGCAGCTTATACCTGTCTGCTCGATGAGCCACAGCAGCAATTCTCACCCAGCAATAACAGCAAGCAATAGAGAATTTGATCAGGGACCTTTATGCGTGCCCTGGTATCAAGTGGCACCTCTTAAAACATGACAACTTAGATTTAACTTAGACCTTCCCCTTCTCAGGCAGAGGCTGCCCACAGTAACCTACAGCCGGCCGGACAGCCGCGGGGCAGGAGGGGACACGTGTGGGAGAGACCTGCTGGTCTGGGGGCAAGGGGCACGCTTGGAGAGCAGGACCAGGATGTCCGAGGGCTCCTCGCTGCTCCTTGCTCACCCCTCGGACAGGGAAAAAGAAAAGCATTGCGTCCATCTTCAGCCAAAACTCCGCGCGGAAACAGGCGAAACATCTCCCCGGTACCTGCTGTGAGCTGCTATCCAGATGATGAGCAAGGATGAGAAAGCAGCGCCTGGGCGGGCAGGCTGCCCAACGCCAGAGCAAAGCTCCGGAGGTGGCATCTGGATCACAGCCGTCCCTGCTCTCCCACTGCCAAACCTCATTTTCCTTCAGCAAAGTTAAGTGGTTTCAGCATTTCCATCTCCCTCTGCCCTGATCGCCTTCGCTGGCACCTTTCTGCTGGTTTTGCACCGCACCAGGGAGGGTTTCCAGCTCTGCCGCCCAAGAGGTGCCTGCAGCACCCCAAAGCACCCCCCAGCCGCTCCCGCAGCTGCCACACAGCTGTGGGGACAGTGGTCCCCTCGCCCGCTGCCATCACCTTCTCTAGGTAGTTTTGGATATACGACATACACCTCTTACAGCCTGGATTAGGTCTGCAGGGCGCGAGACTTGCAAGTGGATCTTGCTGCCATTTTCTTTACGCGTTTTAGATGACAGAGAACAGAGGAGAGAAAGCGTGTCAGAGCTAAATCCGCATGGCCAGAAGGAATCTCACAGCGTGACGTTACTTAGCAGCAAAGGTCGTTGTAAAACCTCCAGCACCGCTGGCTGCACGACGGAGGGAGCCCGACTCACGCCTCGCTGCTGGCGGGCACAGCGCAGGCAGTGCTGGCGGCAGGGGCTCTGCCATGCTGCCCACACGCTGAGCGCCGGTGCTGTGCAGAGGGACCTGGACACGTCTGTGCAAGTTCGTTAGCTTGCCTGGATGGTTAAACTCAACTCTAAGGGAAGGGCAGAACGTGGATCACCTCCTACCACCCTTACCTCTTTTTCCCATGCCTTCTCCAGTTCTCGCTGTGGAGGAGCAGCGGCAGCGAGTGAAACTACCCAGAATAAAACAGATGCGTGAAGGCAAGCGGTGCAGAGCCATCGCTTCCCTCTCATGCGACTCCATCCCCTTGAGCAACCCGCTCTGGACAAGCGCGCTGGGACAAACGTCGTGCGGGCACACCGTGCGTGCACATGCACGCTCCCACACAGACCTTACCGCCGCTCCCCTGCGTGGATCCTCGCTGTGCCCCTTTGGCACAGGCCCAAAGCGTTCAGAGATGGAGAATGAAGGATGTTTTTATCCCGGTCAAGCCTCGTCTCGCGAGCAGAGCGACGGAGCCCAGTCCTTGACCGCCTGTGCCTCGCTCCCTGCGAGCAACGCACCGAGCGGGCAGCGGCTCCTGCCCACGACTCCACTGGAAGACCCTGCTTGCTCCAGGCACAGCAAAGACCCCAGGGACTCGTGTCCTGCAGCCCGACACCGGTGCCACCCTTGGGTTTGCTGTACCACCAGAGAAGGAGCCATCGGTGCCGCAGCTGCTCCCACGGAGGCTGTGCAGGACGGAGCTGCAAACACCCGGCTGCCACGGTTCAGGCGGAGGGTACGGCTGTACCTGGGCCCAGGAACAAACCCACTGACTGCTTTGGGGTGTTCAGACAGGACCCCAGCAGCCTCTCCTGACCTTTGGGTTCATAAAAACATGTCACAGACTAACAATCTGCAAGATCAGAGTATGTGTGGGTGCATGTCCTGTTTTGGCTGGGATAGAGTTAATTTTCTTTCTAGTAGCTGGTACAGTGCTGTGTTTTGGATTTAGGATGAGAACAATGTTGATAACACACTGATGTTTTCAGTTGTTGCTAAGCAGTCAAGGACTTTTCAGCTTCTCATACTGGCCTGCCAACAAGCTGGGGGACGCCCAAGAAGCTGGGAGGGGACACGGCCAAGACAGCTGACCCAAACTGGCCAAAGGGATATTCCATACCATACCATATGACGTCATGCTCTGTTTAACTGGGGTGTTGGCTGGGAGGCAGCGTGGCTCAGAACTAGCTGAGCATTGGTTCCAGGCAGTGAGCAATTGTGCTGTGCATCACTTGTTTTGTATATTCTTATATGGTTGTTATTATTATTATCCTCTTCCTTTTCTGTCCCATTAAACTGTCTTTATCTCAACCCACAAGTTTTATCTTTTTCTTTTCAATTCTCTCCCCCATCCCACTGGGGTGGGGGGAGCGAGCAAACGGCCGTGTGGTTGCTTTAGCTGCCTGCTGGGTTAAACCACGACAATGCATTAGTCTCTCTTGGGTTGGCATCTCCACTGCGTTTCCTTTTCCCCTCCACTAACTAATTTTTAAGGTTCAATAACTACCAATACACCGCAATTAGCAGTAGCCTCTATTGAGAGGAAAGCCTTCAGTGAGGAAAGTGATAGTCATATGCAAAGTGCCCGGGGAGGGGGGATTTAAAAAAACCAAACTGTAATACCTTGACTAATTATCTGGTAGGGAGTGGAAATAAAACTGGGCTTATCGAACCGTGCACAAGCCCACATCTGAACGCAGCAGTTTCCAGGGCTGCTCCTGCAGCATGCCCCCAGCAGCCACGCTGGTAGCACACCGGAGCAGGACCCGGGCTGCTGCGGCACCGAGCCGGGCGAGCGGGAAGTCACCTACCAAGGCACCCTGGCCTGTGGGAAACAGCCAAAAGCTTCACTATCAGCTCGTTACAATTAACGCTCTGCCTGGCACGTGCTCCAGAGGTGGAGGAGTGCTGTCAGGTAGGCTTTCGCACGCTGGAGGCATCGCGCTGCGCAGCCGGGGAGCTACAAGTACACGCGCCCCGAGAAATCCGACATCAGTGGCTCAGGATCAAAACAGGATTTTGCACAGGCAGGTCCCTCGATCAGCCACAGCCCAAGCTGGGCACTGGCATAAAGTCAGCGCTTTGCTGGAGCCAGAGCGGTGACCAGGTTCAAGGGTAGCTCTGGGGATGTGGGGGTGTCTGGTCCCATCCCACCCCGTCCCCCAGCACCTCTACGGTGAGGCTGCCCAGCGGGTCTTTGGGACCAAAGCCCAGCCAGATTTCTCCCATCCAAGCCAGAAATGCCCCAAACCCAGCACACTCAGACAGGAGAAGAAACCAGACAAAAGGGGAAGCCAGCGAGCCTGCCCTCTGGTTTGGCTGGAACAGAAACACCATTTTGGTGAAGGATCCCAGATCACCGTTCCCCCGCAGCATCTGCCCCCGGAGCACCAGCAGCCCCTGCCCAAGGCTACACCCAAAGGGGCCGAGCCCCCAAGCTCTGCCCCGTTCAGAGCCATCACGGCCCCTCCCTGCAAGCCTCACCCCCGTCCCCAAAAATCTCCCATTTATCACAGTCCCGGCACGCAGCCCCGTTTCAGGCAGGGCGACTGACAACGTGTGTTTAGCCTCCACCTTCCGCTGCCTGTTACACCGCCTGCTCCCACTGGTTCTATTTTTAAGGGTGAGAGTTGTGGTGCACTGTCGTTTCCCCAATTCGATCTCTTTTCTCCTAGCAGTTCCCCAAATTAGCCAGTTTCCACGGTAAAACACAAAAACTGCCAGACAGACCTGAAAGGCGCTGGCAGAACCGCGCTGAGGAGCCTAAGCCAGCTCTGCTCCGCTGCTCCAGCTCTCCCACTCGCCCCCGAAAGCCCGGGGATTCACCAGCAAATTAAGTCCTTGTGAAAATAAGGATGGGGACTTAGCGGGCATTTAGGGGGTGGGAGGGTTCTGGCTTTTAAATAACAGCAATATAGTTTTCCAAGTCACATGTAAACTGGTATTTCCTAGTAATTTTGTTGTCCTTGATGATGCTGCCCGGTCAGTTCTGTGTTTTCTGAGGGGGTTGCAGCAAACGCAGCAACACTGACCATGCGAATCACAAGCAAGCAAGCAAGCATGAACTTGCCTGCGTGGGTTTTTTTCCTTGAGAAAACCCAACATATATATTGATTTAATTAAACCTGCAAGATGATACGACTTGAAAAAAACCCGTGCCTACTTTTAGCAAGAAGTCCCTGGGGCGAGGAGCAGGGATGCTGCAGATGAGCGGCTGAGAGCCCCGACACCAGGTAACGCTGAACAACCGCAGGGCAACACAGGACCAATGCTGAAATAATGATGTGGAGCAGTGATGGCTTTAGAAAAAAGTAATGAACTGAGGAGGAACACGGACAGGAACATTCCCCGAGGGTAACTATAGTCCAGCAACACAGTAGGTGTCTGTTAAATGACAGCTAATTCTTTCGGGTATTTCACTTGTGACAAAAGGAATTGATCAAGACGTTGAACCAAGCCCAGTCAGAAAAGAGTCTTCTTCAGCTCAGGACACACTGTCCAGAGTCTTCCACCCGAAGATTAAAACAGTTTGTTAGCACTTAGTGCTTCATGCATGTTAATTAACCCCAAACCTAAAGCCTCGGTTCAGGTGGCAGAGCATGGAAATGTCATTTTACCAATGGGGAAACTGAGGCTGCAACTCAAGGGACAAAAGGGAGACTCAGCCCCAAATGGAAACTTCTCTGCATTCCCGTATGTTCTCCCTGCTCTGCTGAGAACACATTACTGGATTATTTGAAAGTGGGTTTCGGGTCTCAAAAATATGAGAGCCCACACCACCGCAAATAACAATGAATTAGAGATGCCCGTGACATAGGGGCACAGAAGCTTCATCAGCCAAGAAAGCTGGAAGAACAACGTCTCTAAACTGCTGTGAAACAGAGTGATCCACAAACCACCGTGCTGCACCCTCACTTGAGGCGCTGGAGCAGGTACTTACATCCGAGGCAGGACCTTTATCAGCACCGGGGCAGGAGAAGGTAACGAACTCATGGCACCGCTTGTGCACGACGAAGCAGCAAACTGCAAAGAGAAGACAGCGACAGTGTCAGGGGTACGTTAAGGGATTGGCAGCACGTGAGCCCACAGTTTAGAAAATAAAAAGCTATTATATCTGATTTATGAGAAGATTTTCTTTTTCTTTAAGAGTAAACCTGCGGCAGATTTCTAAACCTTATCGAATATCGTCAACCGGACCAGGCGTTTCAGTAAAACTAAGCAGAAGCAAAACGTTGAGCGAACGTCAAAGGAGGGCTGGGAACCCTTATGTTCACTTTGAGCTCAGTCACTCACTGCGTATGCTCTGAGGTCACCGCCGTGTATAAAAAGAGGGAGAATTTGGCATTTGTGGGTATCTGAGCTGAAAAGTGCATGTGTCCAAAAATGGAAGATTGTACCGATGGGAACAGGTGGGCAATTTTCCTCCCACAGCTCTGCTTTTCTTCAGCGACTCCACAGCCTTCATTTGCCAGACCAGAAGACACGTACGTCTTCCTCTCCTCACGCACACATGTCGATGACAAAGTCACCCTTCTGGGAACGGCACAGGAAAATTAATCCCAACATGCCGCTACCCAGACTTTCAAGCATAAGTATCCAGAGCTAAATCCACATCCCTTAAACCACCAAACCCTTATAGCACACGCTAATCTGAAGCTGCTGGCAGTATTTTTGCAGTCTGTGCAATCAAAGTGCTGTATTTAAAGGCTAATTTTTCCCCTAAATGCCGCATAAGCACCTCACTTTCAGGGATAGACCTTAAAAAGGCCACTCGGCACTGCAGATAACTTCAACTGACAGCCCAGGTCCTTCTCTGAGGGTCTCAGCCCACCTCGCCCTGCAGCTGGAGATGGCACTACTGCTTTGGGAAGTCAGGGTGCCCCAGGTCTGGGGAACAGAGGCATCACCTGGCACCCCACATCATCTCCTCCTGAGTGCCAGCCCCAGCAGGTCCAACCCCGCTCTGCACCGCATCCGCGCCCCATCACCGCATCCGCGCCCCATCACCGCATCCGCGCCCCATCACCGCATCCGCGCCCCATCACCGCATCCGCGCCCCATCACCGCATCCGCGCCATGCCCCATCCCGAGGGACGGGACCTCAGCTCCGAGGCAGCACTGCACATGAAGGGAGCCCACGCAGGAGCAAAGGGAACAAGTGGCGATTCTGTGAACAAAGCAACGCTGTGCAGAGGCTGCCTTTGTCTGGGGGAACCTGGGCACAAAACTCAGCTCTGTCTCTGGGGTGTCTCATTTGCCACATCCTTTTCCCAAGAGCCACAGTTACACTAAATGAAAGAGCAACTGGAAGATGAGATGCAGTCTACTGGGTTTCAGAGAAACTGAGCACATAAAATAAATTGAACAGTGCAAAAGTGAAACGGGTTTCAGTTGCATATCTGACTACTCCTAAGGAACAAGGAAAAGGCAAGTGACATTTGCCGTTAAACTCACAATCCCCTTACTGTGCCCTGCTACATCCAGCTTTAAATTCATTTTCCTTTTCACATTTTTTCATCATGGGGAAAAAAAAAACCCACAAGCCCAGAAGGTTTTAGCGGCACAACAGCTACCAAGAACTCTCCCCTCATAGGACCTCTAGAACTCTATTAGCAAAGATTTGTCCTGAAGTGTGTGTATAAACTCAATAAGGCTCCGTGACACGCTGGAGCGCAGGCGCTGTTGGGAGGTTGAACGCTGATGCCAACATCTAGGCTGCGGTGAGAGGTTCCCAGTGGAGCCAGAATAATTTCAGTTCAACAGAAGAAACAAGATTGCTACTAGGCTGAACTTCCTAATGCCATTCCTTCATGCCGTATATAAAAAGGCTGTTGGAAGCAAACCTGACTCTGAAGAGTAGATAAAAGAAATAAAACCAGGTCCTTCTGGTGCTTCCCCAGCTCCTAAGAAGCTTTTGCACTTTGGGGACAGTGATATTTGTTCCTGCTTGGGGAAAATAACTTTCCTGCCTTTGGGGCGACAGAAACTGGAGAAGGAAAAAAGCAGGAGTCGTCTGTGCTGGTCTTCCCACCAGCGATGGCTCACCTACAAGCAACACCAGTCACAGGAGAGCATCTGGTTTTATTTTGCACTGCGTGCACCTGGTGCTGGCAGCAGCTGCCCTCCCACCCCTCGCCTGGCACCGAGCACCCCACTGGCTCTGCCCGCGCTGGAGCCTTCCTCCGGCTGGATGCGTGCAGGGAGCCCACCAGGCTCTGCTCCACGGGGCTTTGGAGAACGAGGACATCACCAATCTCTTCCAAAAGGCGCGAAAGCCAACCAACTTGCCTCTTCCATCGCTGCAACCTGCCTGGCACTGCTACAGACTTCCTCGCCGCACTCTTCCCATCTCCTAACCGCCCCTTCCAACGCGGTGCGCCGTCTGTGCACCGCACTGGTCCCCACGGCAGCTCCGTGCAAAGCCCTGCCGAACACAGGGCAGCCCTGCCTGTGCCCACACGCCACCAGCAGTGCCCGTCACAGGGACCAATTTCCTGCAATTCAGGAGCAGGCAGAGGAAAGCAGCCTCCCCAAACACGGCTACCAGCACACAGAACACTCGAGGTATGATGGGGATTTAAAAAAAGGTTCATTTCTGTCCCTTGTAATACCGGCTTCACCACCTTTGCTATTTCTGTGCGTGCTCACTGCTTCACTTTCCGCACACGCCTCCCCTGAACAGGGCAAGGGCAGGCTGTCAGTTTGGCTTTACTTTATGGAAAGTCGGAAATCTGACCTTTCTATTTTTGCTCTCACAGAAAGCTGTGGTGCTTTCAAAAAGCAACGCTCCTGGATCCCCTCTGCGCCAGGCAGACAGGACCAGGGCCCCGCTCTGCCAGCACGTTAACAGGGATGCATCGCTCCCTGGAGTCTGCGTTGTGTAGCCAGATGTGGCACATCAGCAGAGCTGTGGGTTTCAAATGCATTTGATTTAAAAATAAAAAAAAAAAATTTAAAATCGAAGTCTTAAGTTCTGTGCACGAGAAGAATCTGCAGTGGCTTTCTACACTCTGCTCGTTACACGTTTAATTTGACAGGCAGAACTTAGGCGATCAGGAGAAACAAAGAGGGAATTTGAAGAAGGGAAAGGAGAACACGGAGCCAAGCGATTGATCCTCACAGACGTGCGAGCGGATGACTGGAGCAAGCAAAGCGCACGTACGCGTGCACACCAACCCGGGGTGAGCTCCTCACTCTTGCCTCTCCAAAGACGCTACGAAAGCAGACCACATTCATTTTACATTTTCACTTGCGCAAGCAGAAGAGGTGAAATGCCCATTCCTAGTGGCGAGAGAGACTGGAAAGCCAATGTCCGAGAAGCTCAAAAACATCCTAGATTTTTATTGCAGCCTCTTCTCCCTATTCTTTTAAGATTTCATTGAAGATTTTAATTATTAAAGACAGTATTAAATATATACACATGTTGTAACATCTCCTGCCCTTTAAGGACAGATCTAAAGAATATACTAGAAATGCAGTATTTTCAAGTGGAAAAATAACTGCCATGTGTTTGATACATTCATATTATAGTGCAATTAAGCAAATGGTAGCCAAGTAACTGTAAGTCATCTTTGTGGTGACTGAATATTAAGCAAGAACAGCAGGTTCTCCAGCAATCAATGTTAATACAGCTTGTAAGGACAATCCCTTGGAAGACGGTGAAGCGTAACACTTCCCTACGCATCCAAAGCAAACGAGAGGCTCTCTGCTGATTGCAGCGGTGCGGGCTTTGCACCCAACGTTTTGAAGGAAGAGCTGCAAGCCCTGGAAAGATCCATTTCACACGTGCCGAGGTGAACAGCCAATCCATGCAAAAACCGGCCGATAGAATTAATGGCGTACGGGAGCTTACGCCACTAATCCTGCCTTAACTCCTAAAAGTGCATCCTACCCAACAGATGCGAGAAGATTTGATAGATCTTTCTTCCCGTGACTAATGCGGTGCATTATGCGGGAAAGATTGTTCGCTTTCCACCCTGCTGAGCAGGAGCCGGGCTCTGGCTCTCCACGGCCGCAGCACCACGAGGCAGCTACGTACCTGGGCACAGCAGGTCTGCTGGGACGAGCGCTGCCGTGCCACTCCTGGTTTCATCACACTTCAGCATTTTAAGTCTGTGTCTTTGTCAGTTTAGAAATTACAGTACAAGCAGCAGCTTTCGCAGGTTGCTAATCAGACAGATAATAAGATTTACAAATTACATGGATAATAAAGTTATCGAATCCCACTAGTGAGCTACAAACGTCCTGAGTCATTTATATACAACAAAAATAAAACATTAACCTTTACCATTTGTTATTGCGTAATACAAGAATGCTAACTGGCACTAAATTCTTCTTTAGAGCTATCTCCACTGCAGGCATCTGGGGAGACATCTCTGCCTTGTGGGAAGCAAAAGATACAAAACCCAAGACAAGAGGCAGAGCCCTGGAGCTCAAAGACTGTCCACAGGCTTACAAGACTTGCTGGAACGCACATTTTTAACAGCAGCCCCAGCACAGTTTCTCAGATCTGGGGAGACTTGCACCAAAGCATCGGGGCAGGATCATCCATCTCCATTCCTTGTGATCCTGATGCAGTTTCAGGAAGAAAGGTCTCCTAGAAGGTTGGTTTTCAGAGCTAAGAAACCACAGTAGCACCAGGGCACCAGGGTATTTGCAAACACTAGGAACTAGCCTCATTTTGAAGGATGAAGAGAGAGAAAAGGCTAATGGTGTTGCTTAAAATATATATATATATATACACACATACACCTAAAGGCTTCTTGGTCTAAACCACTGCTCAAATATCCTCATGAAAAACCATAAAGCACCTTCCCAAACCGATCACAGAACCTGCCAACTAGAAAAACCTCATCAAAATGCGTTCCAAGAGCATGAACATTGCAGAGCACGTGTCCGGCTGCACCTCCAGCACGGGAAGGGACCTCCTGGGGACGCGAGGGCTGCTAGCACAGCTCAGCAGTAGGCAGAACATCCATCAGCTCCACGCTTGCTGACAGCCAGCCAAACCGGGCTGCTGAATGCAGGGAGACAGGCCAGCAAATTAAAGCTTTATTCAACAGCGTGCGGTCGGGAGCAGTAGTATGTTTGCATGTTTTGGAAAAATGCTGCAAATTACTGCAGCAGACAAAAGCTCTCGGTAAGTCCTCAGCAACGGCAGCAGGGACAAATTCAGCACTTGACTGCACTGCATGGAAATATTGCTGCAAGAAGCCGGGTAGAAGTCCCCTAAATGCTGAGGACATTTTTCATCCCAGACCCACGGCCGGTGACCAAGACGAGCTGCAAGCTGAGCGCTGATTTTGGAGATGACCCCTCCAGCACCGCCTGCCTCACGGTTGCTGCGTGTGCCCCGCGGCAGCGCGAGGTCTCGCCCCCGCGCTGGACCCCAGCAGCTGTCCTCTGAGTCAACAGGACAGAGCGAGAAACAAAATCCTCAGTGAAAGTAGAAAAAAAAAAAAAGAGAGGACAGATGTCAACGTTAGCCAAAGTGCAATTAGAGGAGAGCGGGTGCTTTCAGCACGGTGAAGCAGCTCTGGGGGCAGCCAGGTAGGTTTTAAGGTACCTGCTCAACATGGGGGAGAGCTGCCGGGAACAGCCAGCTCCCACTGCTCCAGCACACCAAGTTATCAGCCAAGGACTGCTCAACGTGCAGGGGCCCATCACAAGCATCCAAGTTCGTAAGGCACCGGGCAGAGTCACTAATAAGGAATTTCCTCGCGGCCACCGCAGCCTGTCGCTATGTGTACCCATCCTGCAGGAACGGAGAGTGCCCTCGTCCCTCCAGCGCTCCCAACAGAAGCAGCAAAAAAACCTCTTTGTCGGAGGGGACCGGGAGACACGTTGCAGCATGACGGGGACAGCTTTTATGCCACTCAAGGTTTGCCAGGACAGGCTGGGCAGGGGGATACACCCATCCGCCCCGTGCTCTCGGGGGCTGCGAAGGAGCGTGGTCCCCCCTGTTCCTGCCCACCCAGCGCAGGCAGCAGCCCCAGCCCACGAGGCTGAAGCCCACCCACGCGAGGGGCTCCCACGGCCGATAGCCCGGGGCTCTGCTCTTCTCCCACGCGGCAGCCCGGGGAGGAGCAGGAGCAGCCCTGGCCACGCCAACTTCTCCCGTTGATGAGCGATGCAGGTATCGCCGCCTTTGTCTCACCAGGTTCGTTTATCACGAATGCAGAGCTTGTTTGCTGTGTGTCGCCTGCACGCGCACCTTCCTCTCCTTCAGAGTATTTTCTTTTTCTTCTGTTTACAAAATGTAAACAAATGCAAAAGAGTTTCCCCACCATATGCACCACAGCTCACCTCACATGCTCTGTCTCCATTCAGATGCTTTCCCAAAAACAGACAGTTGGGCAGCTTGCCCAAAGATACAACAATGCAGAAATATTTGCTCTTAGAATACAAAATCCTCCCCAGTCCAGTGGCTTCTGCCCAGGAAAAGCTCTTTATCAAAGCTTAAAGCTCCTCAAACTGGCATTCAGGCTATCCAGGGAGCCAGCCCAACATGAGCACAGGTGCTCCCAGGAATCTGAAAGCCCAGAAAAGACTCAGGGTTAGCGTTTTATTTGCAAACAACTCCAAATGCCTCAGACTGAGTCTGCCCCAGGACAGCAGCAGCAAACCCATGCTGGAGCTGCATCTCTGCCCACGCTGCTACTGCCAGCACACACGTTTGTCCAAGGCACCAGCCAATCCTGCTCAGAGCTGATCTTTTGGGGTATTTTGGGGCCCCGTTTCTCCAGCATGCTTTGACCTTGCTCTGGATCATTTTTGGGGTGCCAGAAGCACGCTCTAGAGGGAAACCTGCCTTGCCCTGTACCCTGGCCACTCTGCGTGGATCCAACCGTGCAAAGAGCTGGATGACTGCAAAGGGTCACAGATGCTGGAGGGCAAGCAGCGGCATCGTGCCTCCCAAAGCACCACATCCCCACACAGCCCAGAAAGGCCAGGAGAGCCCCAGAGCTGCCTCCAAGCCGCAGCAACCCCGACACAAGCTCTTGGCCATCGGCACGGGGCCCTGGCACCAGCCCACAGCTGAGGGCTTAAAAATGCCAGGAGAGCACAAACCTGCAATGTACCTGGCAAGCAAAGCAAGGCTGGCTCGAGATAAATCATTTCCTGACCCCTGCACGCTATCGGCTTGGAGCCTGCCACATGAGATCTGATTAGCCTCATCTCCCAAACGAAACGTTGTTAGCTGGCAGGAAGGTATCCAGCCCTCTTCAAAAACCCAGACGCTGTGACAAATGACTTCCTGCAGGAATGAACCCTGCCTAGCAACTCCATGCTGCATAAAGCAGCATTGCCTTTTATTTGATCTCCATTTGTTGCTCTAATTTCATTGCATGAACTCCTTGTCCTGATGTTCTGAAGAAGGGGCTAATCAATTTTCCTCAAGTCCTTCATGAAATGAGTAATTCAGGGAAGTCACCTCTAATGCCTCCGTGCGAGTACATCCCTTCCCAGAACCCACGTTTCCACTGAAGGGAAGCCCTTTGTCCACCTCCGCTGGGCAAGGGAGAGGTCTGGAGGCACCAAGAACAGTCTCGGATATGGTACGTCAAATGAGGCAGACAGATGGAGAGTTAACAGAGCCAGAAGAAGGATCAAGCAAGATTCATCTACAAATCAAACCCAGGGAGGAGTTAAAACCTCCCCAGAGAGCTGACGGAGCTGTGATTTAGCAGATGGTTCTAATATCATGAAGCCTGAAGATTATTTCGAGCGTATCTCAGTGCGTAGCTGCTCCCTTAAAAAGTGTGGAAATTCTCATTTAGATAACGTTTCCACTTCCTAAATAACATGAGATTCAGGAAACAGCTTGGAATTCAGATTATCAAAACTGAAGAAAACAAAATAACCAGAAAAAAAAAAGAAAAAGATTTTTAAAAGGAGCTTTGTGTTGATCCACCTACACTGGGCAAACCCACGGGGTCAGATGCATTAGCCTGGCTTTGCCCCGATGATGTACCGAAATGCACCACAGCCAGCAGTTGCCCACAATTTTCCATTCCCACATTAAAAAAAATAAGACTCGCTACATCAAACAAAGTCAGTGAAGCATGGTAATCATAAAATAAGGGGAAAGAAGGTTTCCAGGAGGGGGAAGTCCTGAATTTCTGACAGCGCTTTACAGCTTTTAATCACTTACAGCACACAGAGAGAAGCTGAGCTAAAATTTGTGCTATTTGGATTTAATCCCCAGCTTTGGTTAAAAGCTTTCTGGAGTTCTTACAACAAATATCTTCAGCTCCCCACGAGACTTTAGCGGTGTTCCCGTTGCCAGCTCCAGAGAGACACAGTAAAAACGAACGTGCTCTGGGATTTTTGAACTGCAATTCTCCTCTACAGAGACCTATCGGGAAACAGCTCCGGGAACTGGGATGACGGGGGGTTACAGCGAGTCCGGGATGTTGCGCTGGTTCTGCGTGCGTTAGTTTGTTCGTTGGACCCAAGGATGAAGAGATGCTAAATTACTCACTCATTTGGTCCGTGCCTGCCTCCACCTTGGCACGGCAACCCCTAAGGAACGATGAGCAACTTTTATCCCTTGAAAGACGTCGGGGTCGTGCCGATTTCGCACCGTCGGGTGCCAAGGCGACCTGCACAGCAGCATCCCGAGTCGGGATGAGTGGGAAGGTTCACGGAGGGGACAGAGGTCCCTGGGGAACAGGGGCAGAGGGGGGTGATGCTGCTGATTCAAGCAAAAGACAGAGGGGTGAGGGGGTAAGGAGTGTGAAAAGGCATTTTGCTACTGTTTGGGTTTCTTACAGAAAAGGAGAGCTGTTTTTCTTAAGGAAGAAGGGGAAGAAGAGTGAGACGACAGGCTTCTCTCCTGCAAGGTCTCACCAGCCTTATTTCTCTAGGAGACTGTGATTGCCTGAACAGCTACAAAGATTTTTCAATCCAAGAAAGCGATTCTTATTCAGACCAGTTAATTCTGCGCTAATGGTACAAAGAAACCTTCATTACAGGTTTGAAGAGGCCCAGCCTTGCAAATTAGTGCTGAGAAAGCTGTCATTCAGTGCCAGGAAGATAAAACTACATTTCCTGGTATTTCTGAAGTAAAAGCGGCAGAATTTTTTTTTTTTTAAAGCTACATAATCTGCGCTGTCCATTCTGCTCTGCAGCAGATCCCGAAGCAGGGACCACAGAAGACCCTACACCACAGGCAGGACTTTTGCCCATCATTACTCATCCCAGGCTGCGTTCTGGGAAGGGACGGAGCATGGACATAAACACATGCAGGATCAGGGCCTGCCACGGGCTCCACGAGTCGTCCCCAACTGAGCAGCCCCTTGGCCGATACCATTTCCCTTTTTTTGCAGGGAGAGGAGGATGCTCCTGCTCCTCCCGGCCCCCCAAGACCCTTTCCCAGCACTGTGGGAAGGGCTGAGCCTTCCAGGCGAGGAGCTTGGGGATGAGCATCACATGCCCGAAGAGCAGGAATCCTCTCTTGTGCAAATCCCCGTGCGGGAAAGGGCAGAGTGAAACATCCTCATTTAGGCTGCTTGCCTGCCCGTGCACCTGGTACCAGCTCTGGGCCTTTTGCTCACATCTCCCATTTACTCCACAGGGAGAGTTCCCAGTTCTCCAAGAACACCAAGCCCTTGCTCTTCTGCTGGCTTGCTCTTTGGGAGGGGAAGAGGGGCAACGTTAGCTTTTGAACAAGGCTGACTGAAGAGATCCCGGACCCTGCAGGAAAAGCCCCTCTCTAGGGCCCGTCTCCCAAAGTCTGCAATGCCGACTGGCCAGCAGCACCCGCCGCTCTGCGCACCCACACCGGGACTGGCAGCTATTTCCAGAGACACAAAGACATTAATTTTACATTAGAGAGCCTCGTCCCAGCTCGGAGAAAAACGGCTCAGAATTTAAATACTTCATCAGCATTTCTCCCGTACCAAGCTGTAACAGATTCACTTTCAGACTGAATAATTTAGCCCCGTGCAGCTCCTGGCCAGCGCGACGTATGAAGCAGCAGCCGCAGCTCTGCCGGCTGTGCAGGCAGGAACCAGCAGTGCCAGCGGCAGCTCGGTGAGCCCTGCCGAGCCCCCCCAGCCCTGCCGGCACGGCCAGAGGCAGCTCAGGGAGGAGGTGCTGCTCAGCAGCAGCATCAGGCAGCAGAGCCCAGCTTGCACCGGGCTCCGGCGCAGGCAGCACAACTTGCTGCAACCTCCAGAGCCGGGCAAGAGCGTGGGTGGTGTTAGCCCAGCTTTACCCCATCCACAATTCCTCCACGAACTGTAACTTTGAGGACTCCCCAGGAACGTTCCTGTGTTAGTGATGCCCCAGGATGGGGATGAAAATGCAGAGGGGTTTTGTGGGCAGGATCTGGGCTGCTTCTCATGCTGCCTCAGGCTGGGTATTTTGGAAGGCTCCTGCAGACACCATCATCTCCTCCCGCCCTTTCTCCTCCATCAGTTGACGGATGACTGAGCCTTCCAACTTGTGCTGTCTCCATACCCTGGTGCTCATCCACATTTCACCAGCATCTCCCCAACCATGGATCAGTACAGCAGCACCCACCTAACTTCCAAGACCAGGCTGGCTCAGATGCAGCTGCTGAGCCCTTCCCCACCTCCAGCAGATGAGACCCTCTGCTGCCCATGCCCCTTACCACACCACCGCCCACGCTGCCGCAACACAGGCAGAATGCCCCAGAGAGCTCTCGACACATCCCGGCAGCAGCGTAACTACCCCCATCCCTCCCACATACCCCACGCTCGGTGCACGGCTATCAGTTATCTGTGCCCTTTCCTTGTAAGCCAGTTATGACTTGCTTGCTCTTTGAGCTCCTCCACTTTCTCATGGTGCTTCTCACACTCAAGGGCCAGATAAACTCAGCACATCCCAACATGAGTTTTGCCCTGACCCTCAGTGGCGGCACCTGCCCTTGGTCCTCAGGAGAGAGAGGATTTGGTGAGCAAAGCGGGAGTTCAAAGCACGCTCAGCTGTCCGCAGCAACTGCAACAACACAGAGTCCCCCCCTCCACAGCTCTGACCCCCAGCAAGGTCCATGGATGGTCACAGCAGCACCCAAGGCTCCCCCAGGGAATTCCACGTGCGCCCCTGGACAGCTGACTTTCACACACGCTCCAGTTCCACCCCCGGGGAAGGCGTTTGCAGTCCAGATCCCCCCAACACACACCTGTAAAGCAGAAGCCTGTCGCTCCATTCAGTGAGAGCAATGCTTCTAGGCACTCATTTCCCCGCATAATTTAGGGACTTAAGAAAATACAAAGAATACAAAAATACAAAGAAAATACTGCCTCGCAGAACTGTAAAAGGAAGCCTTGCTGCTCCCTTTGCACCCAGAGGGCAGACAGACCCTATAGATGTAGGGTCATACGCCTCCCCCGCTGCAGCAGAGCTGCCCCCTCCTCCTGGGGCTGCCCAGGAGCACGATCCCAGCCCAGTGACTGGGGAAAAATCACCGTTCAACGCCAAGCCGCAGCAGCAGCGTTCAGGTGCTATAGCTGGGGGGTACAACTGGCATTTGTGGCTTCTCAGGGTAAGACCTTGTCAACAAAAATCAAGTGAATCCAGCGCCTGGCAGCACCCAACACGCAGCAGCAGCCCACAGCAGCTGCGCTGAAAAGCAGGGGGAGGAAGGCTACTCTGCTGTTCACTTCTAAAAGAGACACCTGTAAAAAAAAAAAAAGGAATACTAAAAGGGGTTAAATATTTTGAGCCCAGCCATGCACTTTTAGAAGTATTTGAGTACATATGAACAAAACATTCAAAAAAGTCTGCAGCTTGTATATGAAATACCAGTAATGAATTGACAACATCCTCTGCATGACAATGAACGTACTGAAGCCAGGCAGGATGGGGAACATCAATCATCCATGGCAATATAATAGGTGTGGGCAGGGAAGAGGACGATGAAACCGTTAGAGCTCAGATCAGAGAAAGATCTTCATTCTCCCACTGCATGTGCCAGAGAACCACCAAAAGGCACATCCAGGCTGCAAGGGCCGGGGGCCACCCAGGCAGAGGGTGCTGCTCCGGGCAGCAGCACGGGTAACGCAGCTGGCCCGGCTTCTGCGGCTCGCGCTGGCATGGGGTTCACTGGATGTGGCAGAGAACGGTTCCTTCCACCCAGGACATGGCAAAAGTCCAGCTCCTGCTTCCTTTCTGAATTGCTTGGGCCAAAAAAGCTGCTTGGCAGCAGCGAGCAGAACACCCCAGCAGCCTCGTCCCCAGCATCCAAAGATGACACCCCATGGGAACTGCTCCTTTCCCCCCCCTCCACGTGCCTGTTCCCCAACTGCACAGGCAGGGATGGTCGCGCAGGTACGTGGCCAAATCCCACCACAAAGCACGCTATTAAGAGACCAACAAAAGCCCCTGGCAGAACGGCTCGCCTGCGGGAACCTTTACAGAGAGGCTGTTTGCAGCAAGCGGAGCTGCACGCCCCAGCGCTTGGATGGGGGCGGCCATGCAGACCACGCAGCGTGCAGACACCACGCTGCACCACTCGCCCGCTCTCCAAACCCAGCTGCCTCCCAGGATGCAGCCGGGGCCAGCAGAGAAGTTCAAAGCAATGAGAACGAAGCCGGCAATATGTTTCCCTGCACGAAGCGCACAGGAATCGCAGACACCTTTCTTCTCTGCTCCTTTTCCCTGTGCCAGGTGCCGTTGCAGAGACCCACGCACAGAACCGGGGGGAACCGCACCAGCCGTGAAACTGCCCACACACCGGTCCTGACAGATGCCCTGAACGAACAGGAGGAAAGCGTGCTATTCCCTAATCTTTAATTATAGCCAGGTGACACGTTGCAGCAACGCTAACAGGTAATTTTTCAAGTTGGAATTTGTTTCTTTCCATGTTAACGTCCCCTCTAACCTGTTTCTTAAAAGCCCAAATTACGAGCCTCATGATACTGCATGCAGAGAAGTTTGTCACGGCCTCGGGCGGCGAGAAGGACAGTGCTGGGCTGGAGCAGGATGGCCCCAGCTCCTGGACTGCGGAGCCGTCCCACGACAGTCGAGGCAAGCGGTGACGCTGACGTTTCAGCAGCTCCCCTGGGGACCGCGAGCATCAGAGGAAGAGCACCCAGGTGCTGGCCAAGGCCAGGCAGACAAGGGGGCTTCTCAAGATGATGGACAAACTCAGTTTCTAGCTCAGACAAACAGGACAGGCAGCATCGAGGAATCTGCCGCAGCCCCCCCTGAGCCTGGTCCCTTTGCAAGGGGACGGGGTCTGGGTCCGCGGGGACATCCCCGGGGACACCCCGGTGCCTGCGGCCAGCTCTGCCCACGCACACCTGCACAACGGCTTCCGGACCTGTCCCAGCCCCGCAACGACACCTTCAGCATCTTCACCAGCGAGAGATGAAAAAATAAGTACTCTGTGATTAATCAAGGCCCCGAGGGACCAGATTAAACAGTCTTGGCAATTAGTTCTGGATTTCTTACGAAGGTGCTGGAAGTCAGTGGAAAGCTGCTGCAGTCCCTGGAGGATGAACACCGAGTCCTCTCAAAACCCTGCCTCGCCTGCACCAGTTACACAACTCACCGCTCGGTCGCTCCTCGGGCTCGCTGTTGTGATGTGTTAAATTACAGATGGTCTCAATTAAAAGTGCATAGATGGAAAGGAGGCTTGGAAAAAAAAAAACCCCACCACCAAACCCGCACATGACAAGAAAGAGAAGATCATTAAAAACTTGGCAGCCTACTTTAACTCTGGTGACCTGGTAATTTAATATTGTAATTGAAACTCTGGGTCAGCCTCTTGAGAGGAGGTAGAAATATGGAAAGGTATCCCTGCAGGATCAGTCCTGCCCAGAGAACAAGTCAAACATTAAGAAGAGGTCAGTCCCAGGTGCAGACAGCCCACCATCATCCCAATTATTATACTTGCATCTCAGGGCCCTAGAAGACGGCTGCTAGCTTGCTTTAAAGACACATTTCTTTTTGTAACAGCGTATTAATCCTATTTGAGGAAGGTAAAAACCCCATCCCCAAAGTGCTAATAACATAGCTCAGTTAAAGTTGAATTTTGTCACTTATCTCCAAAACAGACGGGACCTTCACTCCTATTTTCTTCCTTGCACCCTGCCCCTTAAATGTTAATATTCTGAACATTGTCTTATTTCCAAAACCAGAGACTAAGGTAATTATCAAGTAGCAACGCTCAGATAACAACACTACCTTCACCTCCAAATAAGCCAGGAAGCTTCAGGGACACCAGGCTGGTGAAGGATCTTTCAGCATTTAAACAGTTCACGGTGCATGCACCATCCCCTGGCACGCCGCTGCCGCACGGCCACGTCCCACCATCTCCCCCAGCTTGTTCCACCTCGTCCCCATTCCAGCTCTGCCTGAAGCCCGGTGCCCGCCCGGCTCTCCCGGCGCTGGTGCTGCCCGGCACAGCTGGCTGCCGATCCCGCAGCGAGCACCGTCACAACCTTTGCGGCATCGAGTGAAAAGCCACTCCAGCCTCTTCACCTGCTGCCAACCGCTCTCTGTTCCCACCATCGGGTCTGCCTGCCCCAGGTCAATCGTATTGTTATTTTAAAATCCCTGCGCTTGACCACAACGTTGTTTTTTGCCTCTCTGCCCCACCAGCATCTGAACACGCTCGCCCCAGCAGCAGCTTTGTCACGCTTGTCTGACATAACCAGCGACGGGATTTAGAATTAATGACAGTTTCTCCAAAAGATGTCTTTCAAACGCTACAGACCCAGGATTAGCCTGTTGGGAGTACCAGGGTGTCAGACTGTGTGGAGAGGATCAGGACACTCCCACAGCTGCTGGAGGGAGACGTGGGCTGGTTTCTGTAAGCTTCCTTCGAACCTCGGCAGGATCTACAGGGGCAGCTGCTACTCAAAGTCCCACGAAGGCAACGGGATCTGCATAGATCTGTCTCAGGATCGTTATGGTTTCATTTGCCTAAAAGATCTGGTGTCACATAAGCCTCGGTGGTGCACCAGAAGCCATGGGTGAGCAAACGTACAGGTGGCTCCAGCCTGGGAACAGGGACACCTCGCTAGGGCAAGCGGATTAAAGAGCCTTATCTACAAATGGCAAGCATTAAACCAGTTTCCTGTTTAAATCATGGACTTTGCATACATTCAGAGCATCTCAGGGCAATGGGACTGGGTGTCAGACCCATGCCTACGATGAAGTTTTAGTAGGTGACCCGTAGCCATCCTTTCCCACTGGTGTCCCCACCACGCCAACTGCCCCAAGGCACTACGGTGTCTCGGGGTGCAGGAGTGCTCCAGACAGTCTTCCCCCTGAACCTGGAGCACATTGAAACCCGTAGATGGAAGTCAAAGGAGAGCGAGAATTTCACTGTGCCTCTGGCCAAGAGGTTTCATAATTCTGATATCAAAATCAATTTTCCATGGCACTGTAGATCCAGAGAGACACCGAGCTGCTCTTTGTTCCCGAAGACTACAGCAAGAGGAATTTATGCTGAGCACACATTGCAAGATAAAGCACTCATTTCCTTTAGATAGTCTATTCAGGGTAGAGAGCTAAGCCCATGCACGGGTGAGAAACTTCTCAAGTTGGCCAGAAACGTCATTTCTTCTTTGCAAGTTGCGTTACCTTCCAGAAACTTGTAACCAGGCGGGTGAAGGGCTGGAGTTCAAAACTGGCCCTACAATCATGAAGAATTTAAGGTCTTCAACCAAGACAACATCACGAGTAGATGAACACAGAGCTAGTGCAGAGCGAAGTTTGGGAGGTATTTATACGCTGCTAAAAAAGACAGCGTGGTCTGTAATCTTGTTCCTCTCTGTCCCCGTGTATTTCTAAAAAACAGGCTTTAAATAAATCAGACAAATCCAAACTTGGGGAGATGGTTAAAGTAAATCTATTCAGAACAATGGAAGGGTGCAGGTGTTTATTTCTCACCTCATTTAAGGAGCTAATTTTCTATGCATTAATCACATACACCTCCTAGCATCCAGACCCGACGCTTTCACGGTTCGCAGCAGGGCTCGCTCCACCAGAGTCACCTCCTGTTCAGCCGTGTACCTGTCACACCACCCCACCTGCGGCCCCGCAGCTGCGTTTCAGGAGAGACTTGCACTGGGTGGGACCCGGTTTACATCCACCCAGGGCTTACCATAGCGTGGGCATAACGTACCGGTACCGCCGTGCAGGCGAGCTCCTGCGCGGGCTGCCTAACCCGGCGATTTTGGTAACTCTACGGTGAGGCACAGGGTGACCCCCGTGACTCGTGCCGAAGGTGCTGCATGATCTCTTTGCTTTTCAGGAAGTACAGAAAAGAAAGAAAAACAAATCATGAATACAACAGCAACTTTTTTTTTTTTTTTTTTGTCCAATACGAAGAGCAATGACTTCCCTGTTGTTGCCTCTGGCTTATTTTGAGCACTCTGCATCTTGGGAGTTTTTGTTCTCTGCATGCAAAGCGATGTTTGAAAGGTTTCTTGAACACCCAGAAATGGTAACAGATCAATTTAAGTACAACTGAAAGCAGCAGTTAGCCAGGGTCCTCGTAAGGTGAAACTTCCTGCAGAGGATTTATTAAATGTTGCAATTGTGCCACGTAATTGTGCCATAGTCCCGGGTTTCCTACAGCAAAACGCTGACCGTTTCTCTGCTGTGCTGCCCCTCCACCACCAAAGCGCTTCCCCAAATAACCGAGAGCTCGCCAACACCAGCCCATCGCAGAGGGCAGAGCCCAAAGCACGAATTTGCCCTGACAGCACCATTAAACACCGGCACAAACAGCTCCTGACATTAACATACCTCCCATGCATGCAACCTATCAAAAAGCAAACGGGAGCGTTCAAGACCATTTCAAGATACTGTCCAGTTCATCTCTGGCTTTTCTCTTCTGCGGAGTGTTGCATGCCACGGTCTGCCCCAGCTATGCAAGCCACCAGCACGCTGCTGGGCAGCTGAGCCTCCAGCCAGAGGGTCAGACCGCAGCGCAGCGTGTCCTTCAGCACTTCCACTTCTACCTAATCAGCACGCAGGTTCCCCACCAGCTCATCCAGCCTAGCATCACCCAGCACGTTTTGGAACTTGCAAGCCCCTGAGACAGCCCCAGGACCTGCCAGGCAGCAGGAAATAAAGCTCCATCTCTGCTCCTGGGTGGTGGGAAGCCAGAAACCACTACTGCAAGCCCCATTTGCTCCACCAGCGTGGCTGGCCGCGGCCAGGCAGGGTCCCAGAGCCTCCCGGGGGATGCGGGCACCCCCCTGTACCCCAGACAGAGGAGAGCAGCCGACTGGATTTTATCTTGTTATTTCAACCACTTCCTCCTGCAACACACGGGCAGAAAGCAGGCTCATCTTCAACAGCTCTGAAGCAGAGCAGGGGGTTCCTTTTGGTTTTGATTCTCTCAAGCTCTCCCATAAGAGGGCCATATCACTCAAACCTCTGCAGCTGATGGCAAAGAGGGGGTTCAGAGGAGGGACCCCAGGGAGCTGAAGTCCGAGCGCGGGCAGCACGCACCAGCCTCTGTGCCGCCGAGCCTCCAGCAGCATTATCGAGGCAGCAGCTCCATCTGCACGGGCAGCTGCTGACTTACATTTCCCCCACACTCCACATCATCCCCCCCACGCTCTGCACCATCCCACACCACCACCACAGCACCAGCACCCGGCCAGCGAGGGAGGTCCGAGGGGCTGAGCAGGGCTTGGCAGCCAGCAGCTGCCCTCCACAAGTGACAGACTTGTCAAGAAGTTCCATGTTCATTAACTCTGTTTTAAAATTGGAGGGGAAAAAAATCAAGCATTATTTGGTCCTCACTGTCTCTCTGCTTTAAAAATATCACTGCTACCATGGGCAGGAGCATCCAATGCTCCAGGAAGCTGCAGGCAGGGGCAGGGCATCCAGGAACGCTCTCCACCAGCAGCTCCCACTGAAGGACCTCCCCAACCAGCCAAGCAGCAGCTATTCCCCCCTCACTGCAGCATCCCCAAACGGGCAGATAATTGCCCATCTTCAAGTACAGGCAGCTCCAGAAGACATATGGTCCCCAGTAACGAAGCAGCAGCCCAGGGCTTTGCACCACAGCAGAAGGGCAGACCCCGGGTGCTCGCAGGCAGCTGCCCCTTTCGGGAGAGGACTCTTGATGCAATGCTTGCTACGGTGACATGCGGGGGTGCCCCCACCGAGGCATCTCTCTGCAGATGCACCAGACCGATGCAAGGTCGCAGACTGCCAACCCAAATCCGGAGGACGCATGCTTCTGCCGTACATCAGCAGCCAGGTTTTCGGCTAGCAAAGGAGAGAGCACCGAAGCGCTGTGCAGCAGCTGGCAGCTCCAGTCGCTGATCAATTAGCAAGTGCCTTATTAAGGCTAACAAGCAGCTAGGCTATAGCTACTCCACCTGTAGCAAGTGAAAGCCACACAGTGCACTGAGAGGACACAGCAAGGAAGAGAAAACGCAAGCTCTGCAGCCTCATTTCACTTTTGCTTGCCATCACGCCTCACCCGCTCGCCGCAGCAGACACTACTAATTTGATGAGCTTAATTCTCCAAGGGTGTTTTCAATCCCTCTCTCGTGCTCCAGCGAGGGAGGCAGAGAAAGCAAACCTCCTTGCAATGAATGCTGGACAAGGTGGCAGAGCAGGGAGCCCCTGCCCAGGCTCCTCCGGGCACAGCCGTGTCCTGCAGGTCCACTCAGCACGTGGCCACCCATGTGCTTAAAAACCCGATTTCCACTCCTCTCAAGTTCTCCGTGGGGGGAGGGCTCAGACCTGCACCCCAGCCCTCTCCCACCCATCACCGCGCCTTGGGGCTGCTGCTGGCCCCCTGCATGGGGCAGCTCCCCGGGGGGGCAGTCTGTGGGTCAGGTTAGAATTAGCAAACGCAGCAGGAGAGCCACAGCCAGGGTGTCCAGCGGCAGTCAAGGCCCCACTACACACACCCGGGGGTTGCTTGTCTTGTCAGTCTGTGCTGTCAGTGTCTGTCAGTCTGGAGACACAATTCGTCCCGGGCCACACGTCAAGACTGTGTCCAAGCAAGGGACAGAGCTCAGCTGTCCTGGCACTGCACCGGCCTGGCTACAGATGCTGTATGATCCTGCAGAGAGCAGAGGCACGCTCGCTACCCAGAATCTGCTGGGGAATCGTTCACAGAAAGCTCGTTAGCAACAAGTTCTTATTTTCCAAATCCTGTTCAAGCCAACAGCTGCTGTCAAACTTGCCCACCAGGTCAGCTACGGGCTCGTACCCGTGATGCACCCGATGCACCGGGCAGGCTCTGACCTGTGTGCAGCATCCTCTGTGCATCGCTGGGGTCCACGCGCCCAGGAATCCCTCTGCCAGCCCGGGCTCGGCTCCCAGCCCGTCCCACAAACATCACCGCTGTGAGCCGGGAGGGGAGAGCACGAAAGGGATGTGGCCACCAGCCAGTGCCCCAGCAGACACAAAGGATTGCTGCTGAACTTCAGGCTTCTCTGAAGCAGCAAGCGTCTCTGACTTTACGCTACAGACACACAAACTGGATGTTAACAAGAAAGGACAGCCTGGGGGATGAGGCACCGTGGACGAGGGTCCCAGAAAATGGCTCTGCCCATGCCAAACCCGCTGGAGTCGCAGCCCGCTGTGGGACAGGACAGCATCCCCAGCACATCAAGTCATGATCAGACTGTTTGCAGAGGCAATTCGCTGTTTTGGAAACATATTGCCGCGCCAGATGCTCTGTTAACCCCATCGCGCAGGGCTGATCCTTCAGCACACGTGCCATGCTGTCAGGGAAGAGGAGTGAGGGAAGGGACCCCAGCTATTACCAGCCTCCTTCGAGAGCCCTTCCCAGCCACACGGACTTCCAGCCTCCAGCTGACCCCCCATCCAGAGGGGGAAAGCCCACCAGAAGCATGGTGCTGGAAAATACTTCACACACACACACCTAAACAACATTTCCCTAATTTGCCCATTAAAGATGGGCAACAGACAGAGCTGGGCACAGAGGTGCAAAACCCCAATTTTTCTCCAGCAACTACCTCACCCTTCCTGCTGTCAGACCTCTCCAAAACACACCCCCTGCGCAGGGACTCACACCGAGGGCTGCAGAGAGCAGAGACCGATGGATGCACCCTCCCAGTGACGATGGCCGGAGCATCCGCTCTCCACCTTATTTCAAGCCTGCTCAGTCCTCAACTCCACAGGGGAATTTTGGGAGGTCTCGCAGGCTTCCTGCTCCATGTACTGCCGACGGAGACATACTGATAAGAAATCCAGCCACTTCCTCTGCAGAAAAAATAAACAGCTTTAGCGAACAGAGGGCGAGAGCACAGCAGCTCCAGCAGCACGCAGTGCCGGGGGCAGAAAGTCTTTCGCCACTCAGGAGGATGCTCGGCCCTGACTCCTGCCTCGGCTTTGGCTCTCCTTGGTACCGCTCGTGCTCATCCTGCCAGCGAGGCACATCCCGGCTGAGCCGGGGCAGCAGGGACTGGCACAGCAGCACAGGGTTAATGCCGACTGCGGGTCCGGCCAGGGCAGGAGGGTTTTCCCACAACAAGTTGCGCAGCACTGGACCCCGCGGGGCTTTGGGAGGACCTGGCACCTTGCTAACACAGAGCAGCACCTGGGGTGTGAAGCCGTCTCACCCAAGGGAGGATGCTCGCACGGTGTCGAGTGCTTTCCCAGGCTTGCCTTGGCTGCAGCCAGGAGATGAATGTTCACTTCTTAGGAGAGGCTTGCCAGCAGCGCTGCAAACAGCAAAACCCCTCAGTGCTGACCCTCGCAAGACAAGCGCTACCACACTCCAGCCCCCACATGCCACAGCTACGCTGCTGCAGGGAAGGATGTAGATTACACTGTTTTTTGTTGTTTTTCTTCCCTTGAAAACAGGCCATTATCTCATGACAGTTTGGAGCACTATATGTTATTATACAGCAACATTACTGCCTTTAAGACATTCAAAGGGCTGCAGCTGGCAAGATCTCTAGTGTACTTGGCACTCCTTTTGATGCTACACGGATAAGATATTAAAATAACATTTCCAACATGTAGATTTACTGTGTCTGCTCACTCCTCTCTCTCCAGCCAAAGCCGTTTAGAACAAAATTTTTATTGATGCTGCAAGACAGGTGGTGCACAGTGCAGCGCAGGCTGGAGGAGTCACCTTGCTATGGGAGGGAGCGGAGCAGCTCCGTCCTGGGGATCTGTCTGTCCCTGCCCCGGGGTCTTCCCAAGGGAAGGTCCGGGATTCAGCACCGGGTAGGATGCCCTCAGAAACCTGTTTGACACGATGGCCACGGAGAGCCAGCAGCACAGAGGGGCACCAGCACTTGAGCAAGGTCAGCAAAGAAAGCAGGAATCAGACACTACCTTCAGATAGTATTAAGGGAAGCATCTTAAAACACATTGGAGAGAGAAAGTAATCAGACCTGCTTAGTGGTTTTGAGGGTTTTGGGGTGTATTTTTAAAGCAATTGCTCAGGTGAATTTTGCTTTAGCTCTAAGTGGCTGGTATGCTTGGCTTCTGCTTCCCTAACAAAACTTCATCAAGCCATGAATTAAATTTGCTCTTCTTGGGCAACAATCCTGTACAATTACATGCCACTGTGCTCAATTAAAACATTATCTAGGCTGCCAGCTTTCAGAGGAGGAAAAGAGGAAAAGAGAAAAAGAGAAGAGTCATTTTATTTACATGGAGCTCTGCAAAGAGCTTTCTTGGCTCACTTTCCACATCCACGTCCCTGCTGGCCAATATGACTTTATTAATGTTTACGATATGGCCTACTTTTTAATGCGACTCTGTCCCAGTGAAAGAATCCATTTGCATTTTTAATGAAATTTGGACAAGCAATTTAGCCTATCCCCCAGCACGCTGGCCTCCATAACCCTCGCACAAAGCCTATGTACTGTCAGCCTCTCCGAGCAGACTGCCGTGGCTTGTCTTCTGCAAGTCCAGGTGTTTTTACAGAGCAATCTCTTTGCTGAGGGGTGTCATTTTATACAGAGTTTGTGCTGCTGCAGCTGGCACAGCATCCGCATCGTCCTCAGCACGATAAATGCAGGCTATCACCAGCTAGCCCAAAGGCAGCTTTACAGTCAGTTTATTTTAATAAAGCAATGAAGGGGAAAAAAACCATACATAAGATACTAAATAGAACAATAAAAATCTTTAAGCTTGCCTGAAATTTGTCCCAGCTGTTATGTAGTACTTTATATACATGAAATAAGGCAAATTTCAGAAATACTGGGCTGAGTTTTGCTTGTGTATCCCCACTTCACACTGGCCTCTTCTCCCGTTTTCCCTTTGCTATGCAGGTTAAAATGAGAGAAACCTCTCTGCTGAGCTGGAAGTTGTCTGCAGAGCTGGGCGGGGGGGAGAACGAACAGAAGCTTCTAGTAACTCATTGAAAGTTGCAGTACGAGCTCACACAGCAAGCAGCAGCCCCCAGCCTGCGTGCCCGCCTTCGCCAGCCTGACAGACACACGCCAGCTCCGACACGCCGGCTCCTCCGCCGCGCTCAGCCGGCATTTCCATGACTGCACGCCGAGATCTGCCGTACAGTCCTCTCCTCCGGGTTGAGTTTTGGAATAAAAACCTGCTCTTCAGCAGAAGAGATGCTCACCCTTTACCTGCAGCATGCTAACATGCTGTGGGGCCCAGGCCATCTCACCAGGGCAGGAAAATAACTCGCAGCAGCTGGATCCAAAATCCCACCCCCCCTCCAGGCAATCTCCCCTTGAGTCATCTGAAGTTTCCCTTTCTCCTTGCAGGAGACCATGGTGCAGCATCGCTGCAGCATCACACCCCCCCAAGCCATCTCAGACATCCCGCAACGCCTCCCAGCACCTGCAGAGCCCACGGAAAGTCACAGAAGTGTCCCCAAACTGCTTTGTACAGCAGCCTCTTGCATACCCCTGGAGGAAGAGTAACGTTCCTGTGAGCTTAAAGACTGCCCAGAATCCTTGGTGCCGGAGGAGGAGGCACATACACAAAGCCCCGTCGCCGGTCAGGCACGGAGCTGGTGGGCACAGCCCCACGTCAGGGTGGGTAAGCGGAGAGAGCGGCTGCACATGGCCCCGCAGCCGAGGGATGCTCCCCCACCGTGCTGCCACCGAAGCCCCCTGCAAAGCCACCCGAATGCTACTGCAAACACCAACCTGTGCCCGTTTGAAGAGTGTGGGGTGAGAGAACCCCTCCAAGAGCCTTTCCAACCAGATCTTGTTTTGTTTTAAACCCCCCCTTCACGCTGACTTCCACTCTCCCCCTCACACCTGCGCCATGCTCGACCGTTCCGAGGGTCCTACCCAGCCCACCCTGCTCGCCAGCACCCTGCGGGGCCGGGCTGGAGGAGCACCGACAGCCCCAGCGGGGCCGGGCTCAGCACCGGCTGCTCCCCAGGGCAGCACCGCTCCCGGCCCACAGCCGCTGGCTCCTGCCCTGCCATGTCAACCGCATCTCCGATTCAGCCTCCCTTGAGATTGGCAGCTGCTTGGGGGCGGCTTTCCATTTCTGAATGCACAGCACCCGCTCCTCAGCACATGATATAGTAATAAATATTTGGAAAGATTTGTTATTTTTATATAAACAGTAACAACATATTGCAGAGGCTCGGTTAAAGAGCCTGCTCCTCGCTGCGAAGCTCTCTGGGAGTCCGCAGCGCTTTTCCAACCCCTGCCAGCCCCGGGAGTGACCTGCTGCCCCAGTCCCACTGCCCTGGGACGCCCTCGCCGCGTGCCCCAGCACCCAGAGAGGGAGCTGCGAGGGATGCCGGACACAGGACTCGCTCATCCCAAGCCGCAGAGGCTCCTGGTTCTTCACACTGGACCTCCAAGCTGTAAACAGCCTCTCTGAAGCCTTCCCCAAAGTTTTGCCAGAGCACGGTGTGACAGCACACCTCCCGTCACCTCTCCCAGCCCTCCCCCTGTAACGCGGGAGACCTCAGCCTCATCTCACCTTCCTCCTGCATCCCCTGGCTGTTCCCATCTCTGAACACTAGGTAACCTATCAAATTTGTAGAAGACCCCAGAGACGCCCCGCACGCAGCCCGTCAAGCTAGAATAAATAGGGTCCCTCCATAAAATGCTGCATAGCAGGCAGGCTATTTATCTTGGGATTTATGGAGACTGGAGCTACAGAAGAGGAAGCAGGTTCAGCCTAGGACAGCAAACTCATTTGCCAGCCGCCCCCAGGGAAGCACTTCTCTGCCCTTCAGACTCCGGGAACATCAAACGCACACCCACAAAAAGGTGTTTCCCAAAAAAACACCCTGCCAGGATTCTAGTGCGCTGCAAATGTGGTTCTCAAATAGAGCATATTTAGATGGTTGAATTCCCTTCTTTATTGCATGTTTTTCTGCGTTCATCCTTCCTGCTTTAGCAACTCCAGGATCTTCCTCCCCTTCCATCATCACTGGAGCGCTGCTGCTCGGCCGTGGCCCAACATGACACTTGCCTGCTTGCGTCAGCCATATTCCAACTTTAGTGCCATTAATAATAATTACATTATAATTCTATTTCATTATAATATTATTTTGGATGGCAAAGCCTGAACCCAGCATATTCATATTGCTAACGGAATTACCTCTCCCGCAGCCCCGAGCGCCCTGGGAGCGGGCAGACAGGCGAGCGGGAGCTGCGTGCTCCTCTCGTGCAAGAGATGCCTCGACTGCTCGACCTGCTGCATCTCCACCTTGGTGAGGCACGGGGGACGAGAGGCAGCAGGCTCCGGGGGCTTTGCCTTTGAGCAAGCAGCTATTGCCACCCGCATCGACTCGCTCTGGGCTCCTAACTGCAACCCGCAGACAGCCCCTCTCGTGCCACGCTCCCCTCGTGCAAACGCCCCTCTGCACTGACGCAGTCTCTACGGCCACGTTGCACGAGCGCACGGCCAAGCTCGCAGCAAGGTGCCTGAAGCTACCTAGCAGATATTTAACCAGCCACCAATCCCCCAGTAAAGTAGCTACAGCTTTAGAGAGCTACAGGCTTACACGACCACCCAGTAGCACCCAAAAGCAAAAAGGAGGTGACTAAAACAAGGCTTCGATGCTGCCTGAGCCTCTTCTCCTCCGAGGCCAGTGCTCACCTGCCCGCAGCCCCCGTGCCCCACCAGACCTCCCAGCCCTGCGCTGCTCTTACTGCTGTCCCAGTTCACATCCCGGGATGTACCGCAAGGAACACACCAACGCAGGGACTGTCATTTCAGAGAAGTTCTTTGCTATCAAGTTGTACCTCATCAAAAACGTTTTTCGCTGCTGCTCTTTTCGGTGCTGCAAGTTCCCAAAGCAGCCAGAGCAAGCAGCTCAGCCCCGTCAAGTGCAGCAGGACTCGGGGCAGGGCTCTGGAGCTGTGGCCCCAACACACGTGCATGATTTTCATCACCTCCTAAATGAGTCGCAACCACTAACAGGGGTTTAGAAAGCAAGAGAGGGTAAGCAAGTTCCCAGGAGCAGAATGAAACAACTTCTCAGCACTGAGGATTAATTCCCCATACAGCATTATTCTCTAAAGTTGTAGTGCTTGCTCACACGTGCCAAGTTCAAGAAGAGGCCAGATTGTGTTCAGTTGGGCAGATGTAACTGAGGAACAATTCCTCTGAAGTTGCTTGCTCCATTCTAAGACCAGGATTTGGCCTCCATAAAATCCCGTTGCTCCTTGAGCAGGCTGCTGAAGTCCCTCTAGTGAGAAAGGAACATTGTGGACAATATTTGTTAAAAACCCCAAAGGTAAAGGAATAGCTAAAGTTTTGATCATCACCTCCATCCTGCAAATTACAGGGCTTGCTGAAGCCCTCCCCTCCTGTACCTGCCACTGCTGCACCTTACAAAGACAGCATTCCCAGCTCTTGCAGTCTTAAAGAAAAATATCCCAAATATCAATTGATGCAATATTGGAAGCCAAACTACTCTCTATGGCAACCTGAAAGGTCTTAATTATCCATGCAGGTGGCATAGCGAGCAGCCCCAAGGCACACAGAGCTTGTAAACTTTGCTTTTGATAGTAGGTATTGAGGGGGAAAAAAAAAAATCTCATTCAATCCCTTGAGAGTTCAGGCAGCTCTTTCATTAGCGAAAGATATTCTTGAACTCCCTGCACAACCTGAAAAACTATTATATTCACAACTTAAAATCCATCTGAGTGTCTTAACTAGCAGGGAGCGGGGAGAAGAACGAATTAAATCAGGTTTCTAACCCAAGACTGCCCGTTCCCGTAGCAACGGCAGCGTTTGCGACGGCTCCGGCAGAGCACGGGCGGATGGGTATGCCGCATGCAGATTTTTGCTAATAACCCATCACCCAGAGGGCCCAAGAAACCGCCCCGACGGGGATGCTGCGACCGGCAGCGGTGGTGCGCACCGTGCAGCCCCGGCACGGCCGATGCCGCACCCCGGGGCTTGGGGGAGGTCGGGTGTTAGCAGAAGTCTCCAAGAAAAAGCACAGCCCGGGCTTGCAGGAATTTCAGTCTACAAACAAGCTAGTTTTTAAAGATGTGCTCCGATGGCTCAGAATAAACAGAGGGGCTGGGGGCATCTGCAAAGAGGAGAAAGTGTTTAACCTCCACTGAACCGGTAATTTTCTCTGGGGGAAAAGCATCCAGCTGGGCACACAAGCAGCAAGAGTTACCAGCGTACGAACGTCTCCTTTGGGGAATTATCAACTCTCCAGTGAATTCCTGACCAGCCAGTAAGACGGTGCTTAAGCATCGTTATTTCTACTGATACAAAGACCAGAAAAATAAGAGCCTTCACCTTCAGCAGAATCAGCCTGAATTCAGCTTTCAGGTCAAATTTGCTAGGTGACTCTGGAGCAGAAAAAGCTCCTTTTTAAGCCAAAAGTAATTGTGAGAATGAAATGCAACTCTCAGTGTCACGACTCCTCTTAGATTTAGGTATTCATTTTTCAACCAGCTCAATACCAAGAGTGACCCAACATCATCGCACAACACTACCGAGAAAAACAACAAATGTGGTCCCACCACACTCACTCTTTCAAAGCCCACCACACAAGTAAGTGATTCTGGCTAACTTCTTCTCAGTCATATGGAGCAGATCTGGTAAAACCACCAAAAAGCTTCTAGCAGAGTTAAGAACAAAGAGCTCGGTTGTCCCCATACAATAAGGGCTGAGTGCTATAAGGGTTTACAGCAGCATCCATATGGCACAGGGGAGTTGTGCGCATCAGAAGACAGGCTGCTGTACACGCAACGAGGGCAAGAGCTTGCCATAATTTTAGAACGCGCTTCTCAAACGCGGTCACGAGAGTTTCGCCTCCGCACAGCTACAGAGCAAGAACCACACCAGTGACACCGGAGCGGTGGTGGCACCAGCACCAAGCTGGACCCTGGCCACACCAAACGGAGCGATGTGCCAATGTCCCGCTGGAGTTGCCTGCGTAGGAAGCACCATGTGCCACGGGCGATCTGATGTCTAAGGACTTGGTAGCTTTCCTTCCCACAGTACCTTGTTCCTTGCAAATGTTTTCCACGCAAGCACGGACAAAGCTCGTTGAAAAAGATTCAAAGTTTGTGCTGTAAGCGTTTGGGTTTGGCACGTCTGACTGAGAAGAGACAGGAGCACAGTTCTGCTGTGCTACCTGCAGCTCTGTGAAGACAAGACACCTCAGGAAGACAACACCTCACCATCCACCTTCAGCTGCTTCGAGGATCAGCTTTAGCAGATTCGGGACTCCGGGTTCATACAAAAGCAAGCGAGCTCCAATTAGCGTGGCGCACTTCACAGGAAAGATGCAGCAGGTTTTAAAAGCTCCAGGCAGGTCAGCCAATGCTGATTTTGAAAGGACTGACCCAGGTCCTGCACGCAATGGCACCACATTAATATTGGCACAACCTTCAACTCCATCAATAGGTGTTCCCTCCGTAGGAGTGCTTGTGCACGGCAAGAGATGTGCCCATGGAAAGCCCTCGCTCCATCGTACCCATCTCTGGGATCTGACAAGCCTCAGCACTAGCAGAGCTGACCTGGGTTTGAACGATGCTATACAGCCCTAAACCATTGCCTCAGTGAACTCCAAGTTTCCACCTCAAAGCCCAGTCTCAGGATTGCAGCACGAGAGGCTTTATGCAGCCCCAGACCACGTACAGCCACTCACGCAGATCAAGTGAGCTCTTCCTGCACACCCCCCGCACCTTCTACCAGGAAAACCTTCTGAAAAGTTTATCACCAGTTTGTAGTAGCAAGTCTGGAGCAAGGTCTTCTTCAAGAAAAAAAAAAAAGTACTTGAAAGAGCAAGCAGTAGTCAAAGCTGCCATCTTTCTAGGGGCTGCAGCAGGAACTTCCCCTCAAGGGCAGCATTTTGACCTTCCTTGCCTAAATAGGGCTCACCACAAACTAGTGCTGCTCAGCTGATGTGCAGAAGCTCTAGAACACAAACTTCTATCACCAAGCACGTACAGTTATCTCATCATCAATGCCTGAAGCTTCAGCTGCTACATCAGATTTTTGATTGAAAAGTACAGCCTCATGGGAGCAGAGACAAACGCAGCAGCCGGTGCTCCCACCCCAGCCCACGCGCAGAGCCCCGGCTGCAGGGCAGAGGCCGGGGTGGGCAGCCCAGCCCCCCGGCACGGGCAGGCGGAGGGACCTGGCGCTTGGGGACCGAGTCCTGCTCCTACGCCATCCTGCTGTTCATCAGCGCCCATGGGAACAGTCCCAAGCGCCTCTCGCCCCCGCTCGGGAGGTTTCACTACAGCCCTTGCATCCTCCACCATATCAAAAGGTGGATGGATCACTCTCACGTCAAAGGAAAGACGGACTGAGTCAAAACAGAGAAGGAAGCCTTTTAAATTGACCGATTGCGGGGAGGGTCCCGGTGCAGCTGCTGGGGATGACAGAAACAGGCAGCGTCCCCAGGGACGCAGCTCAAGACAGCTTTTTGCTCGCTCGAGTACAGAAGTGGGAGAGCAATTAGGAGGAACAGCAACGAGCTTCTCCCCCTTCCAGCCTTCCCACTCGCGAACACCTTCCATCGTGCCGCAGTGCCGGAGAACGGCTCCCCACCGCAGCGGGGCCCCCCAGCAGCACAGCCCCAGCCCTCCACACCAACCCCAGCTGTGGGGGACTTGCGCCTTTGAGCGTCACAAGAGAGATGACCGTCAAGGACTTCATGAGGTTGCAGAAGCAATGGGGATGGAGCTGCTGGCCACTCTCGCCTGTGGCCAGAGATGGGCTACTGGAAAGCTCTTGCTGCCAGCAGAAAAGCTGCACAGCAACACCAGCAAAGCAGCTCTCCAGCCTTGGCTGCAAGCTGGGGGTCAGCACTGCCATCGACACCTTGTTTTTAAACTGAGCAAGCACAGAGCAGCATGATGAGATGGCAGAAGAGCACAAGACAGGGAAGGCACGGAGCTCCCGGGGTACCGGCCATCACAGGGCTCTTACAGAGATGTAAAGTCTTGGCGTACGAGTCCTGAACTGCTCTCACAGGAAATTTTATCACAACGACGTAAATCTAACTTGGCACCAATGCCCCAGTTCAGAAAGCAAAGGAGGTAAACCCCATGGTATGGATGGGGAGGATCCAGGAGAACAGTGCTCTGGCATGGAAAGAAGAGGATAGACTACTCAGAGCCAGAAACCACACGTGGCAGCAAGGAAATGCTGAGCACAGCACAGAAGTCTTCTGCAAAGGGAAGGATCCTGACTGCTTGCCAGGGGAATAACTAGGGGAATTACCTCAGGGAGCCACCAAAGAGCGAGCATACGCCAGCCACTTCCCTCTTACTGCAGGACGTCCAGCAGCAAGACCAGAGAGACACCTTGCCTGCGACCACCAGCACAGCCACTACTCCTGCCCCCAAAAACTCCTCCTCGGAGCAAGGATGAGCAGGACCCTGCAAAGGATGCACCGTCACACCACGGCATTAGTGCTCGAGCTGTGCCGCACGCGAAGCAAGACTATAAAGTTCAAGCTGGTTAGTGAGAACCTCCAGGCTTCAGAAATAGCTTTGGGGAAGCGATACTACAGATTACACTTCAGGGCACATACAGGGACTTCTCGGGGCGCAGTGCCTGGCACTGCTCTGCTGCGGTGGCTTCCTGCTCTCCCACGGGCACCGGCAGCACACGCGCTCCCAAAGCGCTCGCCGAGCCACAGCGCTGCCTTTGCCCCAGGGACTGCGGGGAACCCAGGGCGAGCTGAACACCGCAGCTCTGGACCGGATGGAGACCAGAGGCCTTTTCTCCATCGCTCTGCGAGTCTGGGGAGCGGACACTGCTGTTGCTCGATCTCCTTCACCTCCAGCCCGGTCCACGCTTGCCCTCTGCTCCACGTGCAGCCTGACCTCAGCTTCCCCAAAACAAAGCCCACAGGAACAGCCGGCCCCAAGGGTGTGCACTGCCATCTTCCCTTGCTTTAATTTCTGTTCTTCTGCCTTGATATGAAGTCATGTGTTGAAGTTATCAGAGAGCTGGAAGTGAGTCAGCACAGTAAACCACAGCCTAAGAATATAACTAATTAAAACTATTCACTCAAACCAGCATGTTCCAACGTACTCAAGACCCTAAACAAAGCGAATTGCATCAGTGGGACGCAGCACACAACCCCAGTACTTTGGCTCCTGTCTTCTGCAGCAGATTGTACAAAGAACGAGTCGTATACCAACACAAAACAGTCAGGGCTTCACTACCAGGGACTGAATTCCTCAGCAGAGATCAGGAGATGAGTTTTGAGAGCTTTACTTCAGCCTCGGAGACTGCAGATGTCATGCTTAGGTTGAGGGAACACCTGAAGTCACTACCAACCCACCATGGGGCGGAGGGCAGAGAGCAGTGTTTGTACAAGACCGAACAAACGGTGACTTGGGCACAGTGAGTCAAACCAGCAACAGAAACGAAACGTAACCCATCCCCAGTCCGTGCAGGATGAGCAAAGAGGAGTAGGTCAGCCAAATACCTGGCTACCTTTAATATATTTATCCTCCTCTTCTCTTTTGTAGAGGTAGGAGCGAATTGCTCGCCAAGACTAAGAGACCCTGAGGTCACGCAGGCAGATTACAGCAGAACAGGAATCTGAGCCTGCAGCGTTTGCCAGGTCCAAAAGCACCACCTTAACCAGGTCTGCTGCAACTCCCAGGGACCGGAGAGCAGCTAAACGCTTCACTGTCACTGAGCGGCACTGCTGGTGTTATGGAAATGCTATGCAAATAAATGCTGGGACATCCATCTGCACAGTGATACCCACAGGGACAGGTCTGAAAAGCTAGAAAGAGTGCATTGTAAGCGTTCATGGGCATCCCACGTGCAGAGCAGCTCCCCATGGACAGATAACCCAGAGAGACACCCTCCCCACTGTCAGCACCGCAAGAGGAGTGGAGAAGGCACCTTCTGTACACCCACTGACACCCACGCAGGCTGCCGGGCAATTCTAGCGGCTCCGTACACACCAAAACCACCTGTTACGGAGCCTGGGAGCAAGGCAGAGCAAAAGCATTTTAATCACTAGTTTACATGAATAAAAAGCATTTAGTTAAAGACCTCTCCGCCGCAGAGAACGCTTCCTTTATGCAATTGAGATGGAGTACGAGAGCATGAAACCGAATCCAGTACGCGATGGAGATGCAGCAGGCAAGGAGGGCAGCGGAGCCTGCCAGCAAGCACGAGCTGCAGCAGGTCCTCAGCACAGCCTCCCCAGGACAGAGATGCTATCTGAACCCATCAGCCCACGCACGATGACTGGCAGGGGGAGAAACACAGAAGACTGATTTACAAGAACTCTGTAGCATTTCTCTGGCATTAAAATACAGAGATGCTGAGCGCTTTGTCCCACCACTCGTCTCCCTCCCAACCAAGGAAGATAAAACAAAGATCCAAGACCCTATAATGGATCTATTCTTTAATAAAGTATGAAATAAAACTTGGTTTATGCTAACAAACTTTGACAGAAGATAACTAGCCATCCAGCTATGAGTGCTGCAAGAATAATATCAGACAATTAAACAGCACTTCTAAAAATAGACTACCTGACCTGCTATCACTTCTGACTATCAATCCAGCTTTCCCTGCAGAGAAGCTGCTAAAGTTGAGTCAAACCTCAAAATACTACCTCAAAATAGTTGTTCTCGCATCTGAAACGGTGCTGTGTCTGTAAGCGATCCACCCCTTCCTCAATTTAGATCACTCAGAAACCTTCACAGAAAGAAAAAATCACTACGTGTCAAGGCAGAAGCAGAGAGAGACAGATATTGATTGCAGTAACAACAAAAGCTGTGGGAAAGGCTGCAAAAATGGGGCTGCAGCCAGCTGGGGCTTCACAGCAAGATGCACTCCAACCTTGAGAAGTCGTCGATGGAGCAGGCAGCGCTCAGGTATCAACACAGGGTCCCTGGCGAGCTCAAGCCACCCTTCAAGAGGTTTGTTAAGAAATGAGGAGTTTGAAGCCTTTGAAGTTCATCTGTTGGCACTTTCCATTACTTTTTGTCAGCCCACCAACACACGCAAACACCACGCAGCACAGCACCGGCCGTGCAACACGGACTCGCTGCCTGCGCGCACAAGCGGGGCTTTGCCTGCACGCTGTGCAACTGCCGGCCCCCGCCCCACAGCCTCCCCCTTGGCTTTGCCGGTTTCCAGCTCATTGACGGGAGCGCTGCGTTTCACACCGATGAGTTGCATCGCTCTTGCCCTGCAGGCTGTTGAGGAGCCAGGTCGGCTCTGTGCCGCCATGCAACGGGCACTCTCATCTCAGGCTTTGTAGTTTCTGTGCCGCATTGCTTCAGCCAAAAGACTGCGCACATCTACGCTTGCCTTCTAGCTTTTATGGAAACGGAGGTGAAGGCTGTGCCTGAAGAAGCATGCGTGCTCCTGGTTTCGGAAGGACTGACGGCAGCACGGCCGTACCGAGCTAGCACGGCCTGCCATGAACAACATTCCTGCAGGAAGGCAGGGCAGTCTGTGGAAGTGAACTAAACTACGCAGGAAAAGTTTTTATCTGGGTATGATGACACCAGAGAGGCTAGGTGTCACCTCCCACAGACACACAGATGAGTTACCCCATACCCCAACTGGCCACCCAACAGAGCAGGCTCCTGAATCAGTCGCATATATGCAAATAAACTTCCAAAAAATGACCATTTTAAACACATAACATACAAACACCTGAAACGTGGTTTGATTCTTCATTTAAGTCTTTAGGTTGGTTTTTTTTTTTTTTCCCCCAAAGACTGCTCTAAAACCTAAAGGATGAAGACTGAAAGTGAAATCTCAGGTTCTTGCTCTGACTGGGAGCGTAACGCTGCAGGGAGCAGGGGCTGCATGGCCAAGCCTCCAGCCACCGCAGAAGGTTCAAGAGCTCCCAGGTCACCTGCTGCACGGGAACACGCTGTGCATCAGAGGATGCCCGGAGCGCCCAGCCACGGTCAGGCACCACGGCACAGGGCTCTGCTCAGCCTCCCAGAACACTGGTACACTGCCAGGACAAGAGCACGGTCCCTGCTGCACACAAACACGGAGGGAACTGGTGACGAGTGAACATTTTGCTGGTGCATCCCATGGTCAAAGTGCTTGCGCCATCCTCCCACTGGCACCCCGAGAGCCATGCGCAGCAGTGCCGCTTTTCCTGGTGTCAGTGGCGCTGGGGGCCCATCCAAAGCACATGAATGCTGCTCATGGTGGGGAAGGGGTGACCCCTTGTCCAGACAAACTAGACCAGGAACGCCCCAGTTCTGCAGACTTTTCAGCAGCTCCTCCAAGGCTACTCCAGCACTCCCAAACCTGAAAATTCTTCCAGGTTCTTTAATCTTTCTGCTTACAATTTTCATTCCTCTGTCAGCAAGAGAAAGCCATTTACAGGAAGTTACTCTATCATTTCCGTGTTACTTCAGCATAGCCCTACTTATGAAACCTCTGCTTGGGCCAGGGAGGTCTAAGATGCACTCCAGGAAGGGATCAACACCAATAAAATACTCCTGCCAGGATCTGCCATCTCCTGTCCAGCTCACCAGCTGCTGGAGGGACCAGGGCTGGCAGCATCAAAAGGATGGGCAGCGTTACAGCAGTGCGGGAGCCAGAGGCTTTGGAGGAAAAAAAGCGGCATCCTGAACTGCTCCCCCAGCTCATCCACACGAAACAGGGTAATTATCACGTCCTTCCTTCCCCCTCTGAAAACAGCTATAAGGCAGTGGTGGGATGTTATTTGACAGCGCAGCTGAGCGCTGCTCATCGGGAGGAGACATCATGGGAACAGCATCACGGTGCGCAGCACCCAGCGTTAGCCAAGGAGCCCCGGTTCTGCCATGCAGAGACCAGAGGTTCCAGCCAAGCTTCACTATCATTGAGTACAAAGCAAACGTGTGGATTTTAGCTGTCTAAGCAGATTTCATCATCAGATCCAACTGTCCTTACGGAGCATCAGCCCCGCTGCGGGCTGCTTCGCTTGCTCCCACCCAGAGCTCATCCCCTCCAGCACCTACTTTCCTCCACTGCCACAGAGAGAGGGCTGCTAGCTGCATACCCCAAACAAACACTAACGGCTTCAATAAGAAAGGAAAAGTGTGTTTTTTCAGGACAAACTGCCACTTTCCTCAGCTATTTCAGCGCTGCTCCCTGGTTTGGCAGCAGCGGCACACGCAGCAACGCTGATGCTCCCAGCCGGCTCTGCTGGAGGACACGCACGGCTCCCGCTCCCACAGACCCGATCAGCGATGCCGAGCCACAAGCCTTCGCAATTAAGCTGCTCATTTCGGTGTAATGGCTTGGCAGGCAGGGCCTGGACAGAAAATAAAACCTGAACAGGACAAGACCTGAATGTGCAATAACTCAATCAAAGGGGAGCAGCAGCCACCTCCAGAAGGCCACTGCAGAGCAATTAGGAGTCCAATGGTCTCCACAGCAGTGGAAAGATGAGATACGAGTTCTTTATTAGACGTTCATCAGCCCTCACTCGTTAGAGGAAAAAGCACATCAAAACCAATAGCCAATGAACAGGAATTTAAATGCAAGCAGCAGGGATCCATTTACAGACACCTCCGTTACTAAAAAACCAGGCAATTACGCAGAAACTGCCCCAGCGCTTCCAGCATGCAGCCATACGCTCGTGAGCACTTCCACGTTTCAGGGTCATGTACTTGCCCCAGAAATTTTATCAATAAAAGTGCTAAAAGACACTGTTTGATCCTAGCTCTCCTGAAAAGTCAGTCTTGACCTCGTAATAAATGGATGGGTAATAACAGCTCCTTGAAAGTCATGGGATATTCTAACAGCTAGGAGATCGCGGTCCTGAGAGCGACCGTCTCAAAACACACGCCCTGCGTGTCCAAGACGCACACACCTCAGGCCTGGCTAGAGCCCACCAGCATTTCCATTCGCTGTCATTCCTCAAGCCAAAAGCTTTAGCACCCCATACAAGTCAGCAGTGAGCTGACAGCTATTATTTTAGGAGTCTCCATATGGACCCATTGCAGCATCTTGCAGCTCTAATTTAGGGCGCAGACTGACTTGGAGTGGATGGCTGTTCCCACCCCCCAGGTCCGTTGAACAATGGAGCATTTCCCAGCCGGCTCCACCAGCACGATGCTGCGAAAGCTCCGGATCCTGCTCGCCCCATTTGTTAAATGCAAGTGCCTACAGAAAAAGAGATGAAAAGAAAAACACTACCCAAGAATGCACATCACAAAAATAAATTCAAGGAATGAGGTTTTTTAGAGAGCAGGAAAATCCGCTTCCCCTTGTGTTGCCGAGGAGGACCGAGGGGACCGTCCCGGGGAGCCCTCCTTCAGCACAGCATGGGACCACGGTGTCCTTTCGGAGGGAGACAGTGCTTCTTGCTCCTACGTGTAATGCAGTTTGCAGTCACACACATCACCCATCCCCAGTGCAAGCAGGGGAAGGGAAAGGGCACTGGCACTGCACATGTGCTCGCTGTACAGGGGAAACATCCCCCCGCGTCCCCCCCTGCAGCCATGCACGTGCAGGGGGAGAAGCACCACGAGCAGACAGAGCTCTGAGCCCGTCGTGTCCCTGCAGCCCAGAGCAGCTTTGCCACCTGCGTGGTGCAGAGGTGCAGCGTGTGGGGACACCGCAGCAGCTGAGACCTCGGCTAGAGTCCCCCCCGTCCAGCCTTGCGGCAGCCATCCCACACTGAGCACGTTGGCCTGCAAGGGACGGGCATCGCTCCCCACTTGATGCTGAGAAGGGATCCTGCTCCAAAGAGAGCGACGGCCATCCAGGCAGCCAAACACCCCTGAGGAGGCTGAGGAGCTCTCGTCAGCAGCACCACCAAACCCAGGAGACACCCGACAGCGCTGCCTTGCCCTGCTTCAGCAGCGCGGAGCGGCAAGCGATGCAAACTGGTCCCACTGCCATGGCAGGGGGACGGGGCTCTGCTCCTGCTGTCACCCACGCCACTCAGCGTGTCTGTGGGCTCCTCGGGGACAGCAGCCTCTGTCCCCCTGCCCCAGCACCGCTTTCCACACCAACCAGTTGCAGTCAGTACCACCATCCAACCGGGCCCACCGCATTTTCCTGAGCATGCCGGCGGCGCGGGGGCGAGGAGGGCAGCACGGCCCGATGCCTGGCAGCCCTTCGCTTCCCCCTTCGGAAGTGACCAGATCAGCCACGTTATTTTGAACCCACTCTAAGTGCTGACATACCACTGCTTACTCACATGATTTTCCTCTTGCTTTTTAAAGAAGTATTCTTGTTTCACTTTGACATGGTGGAAGAAAAATTACAGCCAAGCAGGCAGCGATAAGGGAGGAACTTGCAGCAGAGCTGCAGTCTGAAGCACCCGGCCACCAAGACACCCGATTCAGGAATAAGATAAGTTGCTGTGCCCCACAGCTAGGAAGGGGCCCCTGCTGCTGCCAGACAGCCCGGTCCTGGGGCTGTGCCAGGGCCGGGGGGACGGCAGGGCAGCCTCTCCACCCACGGACCAGGAAAAGTTGCTTAAATATGGGGAACGATGGAGTGGGCTGCAACCCCACAACCTGGAGGTGGGACAGATGATGTAGGACGGCGTAAAGCCTACAAAACCCTAGCTGTCATTGCAGGGGTGAGGACCGGCTGTTCTGCCTCTTCCAGGGAGACAGCTAGAGACCGTCAAACGAAGCCAGCGACAGCGAGGGCAAAAGCAAGTAAGAGAGGGTGGTTGTTCAGGCTGTGGGAGAGCAGAGAGCACCTCGCTTGTGCGGGTTACCCCTGCAGCCCCCGGGTCAGGTAAGCAGCAGAGTCACAGCACAAGCAGCACCAAGCCACCAAAGCACAAGCTGTACGGTGTAAAGTTCATTTTGGTGGCTCTGAAGCAGAGCATCTGAAAGGCAATTCGCAGGTAACTGCTGGATTCGGTATTCCTTTACAAGAATCTCAGCCTTATAATTTCTGCAATTAGAAAGGGAGTTCTTCTACTGTGATCTAAAATAGAAGATTTTGTCACAAATTACTAGCTTTCACTTCCCTCGTACCTGAGCTTAAACCAAAACTTAAATGGAAATTTACAGGAGAATGAGAAAGTGAGTCAGTCTGCCCTTCCCAACAGTCATTTATTTTCATCCTCTTGGACTCAGTTAATAGTAACACCAGAGAAATTAAGTTTCTTCCAGATTTACAAAACCCAGGGCGGGGGAGGCAGTTTTGGAAGGGAACTCCAACATGCCGTGGACCATCGGCAGCACTGGGATTTGCTGCCAGCCAGGGATGCCGTGCCTTGGTTCCCTGGTTTCCGTCCCCATCCAGGCAGGTCCTCTGGGAGGCAGAGAGGGCTTCCCCCTCCGTCCCACCTCCTGCAAGACCTGCCCCCCACCCGACGGCAGGAGGCACAGGCAGCACGTTATGTCACAGCGCTATTATCCCATTTTTCCTACCCATGCAAGCAAGCGACTCTCATATCAGCTTGGGGAAATGGCTAAAACCGACCTAAAAGGTAAGCTTCTTGTCTAGTAATTTGCTATTTGGCCAAACCGCAGCCAGGTGAAGACAGAAGGAACTTTGTGTTCTGAAGCGTGGCACGCTGAGGCCAAACCAGCTGGAGATTTCTAACTTGCATTTGGGAAAGGAACGGCAACCACTTGCCCTGAAGCCTTAGATCAAAGAAAAACAATCCTCCGGTGACGCAGACCAGAGAGATCTGTGCGCAAAGCCTCCCCAGCAAGCTGAGGAGCTGCTCACGAGGAAAACCAGCTCCAGGTTCTCCATAGCACAGCTGAGGGTCCCGGGGCCAGCCTGCGAGCCTCCTGCCCGCTTCTGCTGCTCTCCTGAGTGTGAGCGGCACATCACTGGAGCCCACTTGTGCCCTACGCAAGCCGCTGGGGATACAGAGCCATTGCCTTCAAACCCCCAACCTGTGAAAGTCAACCGCTTTCCTCATCTGTTGGGTAATACAGATGCAGAGTCTGGAGCAACAGCCAGTCCAAGCTCACGAAGGTTTGTTCTCTTTTTGTACCGGCAATGCTCAGCATCGTTTTGTGCAAGCTGATAATGCAGGCAGAAACATAAAAAGTTTCCAGAACGTATTTCAAACTGCCTTATTTTCAAGTAGCAGCAGAGCTGAGATTCAGAAAACAAGCTGCAAAGCTTCCTACCCCTGTACGCGTCTCCTGAGTATTCAGGTCAACAGAGGGACTGCTGTTACGGGGGGGGAAAAAAAATCCTTTTAGGTATATAATAACGGAGAATTTAATTCCCTTCCAAGGTTGAGAGAAACAACCCATTTGTCATGCAGTATTTGATGACAGTACTTGTCCACAGCCCAGGCGAGCACTCGCTTCCCTTACAGCAGAGTGAGAGCAGCAAACAAAGGAATTCAAACTCCAAACTGTTTGGCACCAAGACACATATTCATACAGTTTCAGAGAAGAAGAAATTTGAAGTATAGTTTGAAGTTATTTTAGAAAAATTCTCTGCAAGGGTTTAGTACTCAACTAAAATGCAAATCACCATCATGGTTTCCTAAGCAAATGAGCTATTGTTACATTTTTTCCAGTCCAGCAGCATCTTGCTCTGAAGATCTAATAGCAGCCCTACTGAGCAGCAGCTAATTAAAGCCTTTCCTCCTGCCAAAACCCCAGATTCAGAGTCTCTAAATGACCCAGTAAGTGAGACTTTTTCCACCTCAGAAGCCCTAGGAGACTCTAGGTCAGAAGCTCAGCTCTTACCATCGCCATGGCTGTACATCTGCCACGTCCTACCCACCGACGGCATCTAGGGCAGAAGTAGCACGGACTGACATCCATCTCCTCTCCCTGCTGCTCCTAGCCATGTGGCGCAAGAGCACAGGTTCAAAGACATCTCCCCAGCCAGCATCCCACCTTCTGCAGCTTTTCCGACAAGCCTGGTAAAGGCTGCGGACAGAGCGGACGCCTCTCCCCAGTGCAGACCTCGCTGCCGGCACAGCTTGCCCTGGTGCATACGGACCTCACCACAGGTCCCGGGGGCAGGTCTGAAGGTGGCCAGGCCCCCACCCTCCCACACTGCCTGCAGGCCACCTCTGCCTGTACCAGAGCTAGCTCTCCAGCTCTCCTTCCCCAGCCATCCTTACGGCCGCAGCCCCCAGCGCCAGCCCTCCAGACACACTCCTCGGGCTGACCGGCATCCCTCATGCCACCACACACGTGGCGGCACGGAGCAGCTCCATGTACCTGGAGACACCTGGAGGACAAGTGGCAGCCCCAGGAGACTTGATGGTGAAGCACGAACTTTGCTGTTTTGGCACAAAGTTCAGCTTCCAGCAGGAAGCCTCCGTGGCACAGGGCACGGGCTCTCCCCCTCTGACTGGGAGGAGATGGCATCGAGGTGAAATGACAGTAGAAGGCTTTTGGGACCGAGACCTGCCAGCCTCCAAAGAAGACATCCCACAGGACAAGCTGCCAGGCCACGAGTGTGTAGATACGCATGTCCGAGGCAGGGAAAACCCCCAGGAGCAAACTCTGAAATCAGCATCTCGGCTGCCACGAAGGTCACTTTGTTTTACCCAGGAGAAAAACTCGCTGCTGTTACAGACCTACAAGCCTCATTTCCAGAAGACTTTGGCCCTGAGGCACCTCTCCATCAAAGACAAACGAATAAGACAAATTTGGAAGTTAATGGACTGAGCTACTGGAGACTGAGCACGATCACACAAATGTGAATCAGTTCAGTTTCACAGCCATTCCTGGGGCAGCAAGCTGGAAGCAGCAGCGGCAGGCTGGAGGGGGGACACGGACAGGCAGCAGAGATGTCCTGCTCAGCCCTTCTCTCCCCTCGCACACAGGGATGCTCCCTCTTGCTCATTCTACCATCCTCAGAAACTCTCTCCACTGGCAATTACAGCTATTGCATGAGAGGGAACTTTGATCGGTCCCCCAAAAAAGTGAGTTATTCCATCAAACTCTTCAGAAACCAAGCGAACACGGAGAATTTTCATCTCTCCCTTAAATGCTGTTTACCCAAAGCAGCCCATAAGGCAACGAAAAACGAAGCCTGTAACAAAGCTGATCTCCATCATGACAACATGGCAAAGGTTGCTCCAGAGCAAAGACGGTGTCAAGCTCTGAAGAGTCTATAAATAACCGTTTGGGGGATTATTTCAAGCTGTGCACAAATCTTCCGTCAGTACGGGAAAGGTGACAGTGCATTGACTTATGCTGAGCGATAGCGACTGCTGGGGACAGAGCGGCTCCAGCACCGTGACCCAGGCTGAAAGCAGCAAGCACCACAGGGACCACGCTGCCGCTCCCGCCGGCTCGTTGGCACGGCTCAGCTATACCTTCTGCTGCTTGGTGGGGAAGATGCATCTGTCTCAGAGACCAGGGACACGGGTTAAACTGTTTTTATTGCTTAGGCAACCTTTCTCCTCTTGGCTACTCTAGGTTAGTGGCAAGTTATGGAGTATTTCCAAATATGTTTCCTAAAGCAGAAGTATTTAGCGTAATGAATGCAGAGAAAGAAAAAAACCTAAAAACAAATTACTCAGCCTCTTGGGGTAGGCACAATATTAACAGTCTTGACAAGCACCATCATTTTGCTTACAAGGCAAGTGTTAACGGTCCCCGCCAAGTAAAACACCAAGATGTAATGATCTCTGAATCAGCCTCTCTCCAAACCATCGCACTGATAAAAGCAGATCTGGAGACATGGTAAATAATGACTTTGCACTGCGTCAGGAACTAATCCACTCAGTGATGCAAATTAAATTCGTGGGCCACTTCCCCCTCACTCCAGCTTCTTACTGATATTACAAAACAATCTTCATACTGACTCCTGACTTCATAGCTATGTCACCGAGCAAAGTTGCATGAAGCCATTCAGGAGAGCCAAGATGACTTTCACTCCTCTTCACAACCTCACTTTCTCATTCTTCTGCTATAATTGGAAATCATGAAAATGCATTTGTTCATGTGCTAAGAGTGTCAACTATTAAATGTGCTTGCTGTTCAGACCGTCAGAATAAAGGTATTTAGCTGTTCTCTCCAAAGGTGAAGCTATTACTGTTGCATCATTTCACATGGCAACAGAAGATGGGGAGGAATCTACCAACACGATCAGCTAAAACACACCAGCGTCACAGCATGAGGAAGAAGAGGAGCAGCTGAAGGCTGAGATTTAGGCATCAGTGTCTTTTGTAGCTTCTCTGCTGCTGACTAAATATCAAACGTAGGAAGACCAGACCAGAACTTCAGGAGACTGAAGTTTTTAAACATGACTCCCAACCGACAGCAGAGGCAGAGCCACCCTGAGCAGCCAGCTGTCGCCTTCGCCCTTGAGAGCACACGTACTCCCCTAACTCACCCTGCCCCCCGTACACATCCCCGCTGAACCTGCCTGCTCCGGCAACTCCGCACCCTGCTCAAGCCCAGCTGCTCCCAAGACCTCCCTGCAGAGCCACTAATCATCCCCCCATTTCCCCAACCACCCCAGAAAAACTTCACCTGGTTTTTTTTCTCCTGCTTGGAGCCAGAAAGATTCCCTTGCTCAGAAGATTGCTGAGGAGTGAGTGCTCCCACCCGAAGAGGAAAGCTCACAGTAGACTGACTGGAAAAACACAGATTTAACTGGATGCAAAAAAGCCAATTTAAGGCGAGTTGTACTGTAACAAGTCTCAGGTTAGCAAGCCCAGTAACTTGCGTGTACTGGAGCCTATCAACACCGGGTCTTTTGGCAGGCATTGACTGTCCAGCTAGGATTAATAGTGAGTATATTCTGCTTGTCATATTTAAACAAGACACATAAATCTGGCACAAAAGCAAGACCAAATATGGAAGCAAATTATTTAAACCGACAAATGCATTAGATATTCAACAATCAATACACTTCAGCTGGGGCAGGAAGACTCATGCTCCTGTGCTACAGAAGTTAAATTCTGAAAGCAAGAGGCTAATGAGGTTACAAGTGTTCACCCCAAACACTCGCTGATTCAAGTATCATGCTAGAACTGGGTTGGGTTGGTTTTTTTCCACATGATGGGAAGAGCAGGACAGCTATAAACAGCTGAGGAAGTCAGCCCAAATCCCTCAAAAGCAAACAGCTTGAGCGGAGCCGCAATTATGCCTCAGGTCAACTATGAGCCACAAAGAGTTGGTCAGCCAACGCGCCTGGTTCCCGGCCGTGCACGCCATCCCCATCGGCCTGCGAGCATCCCCCTCTCAGCTGACACGTGCCAGCAGATACACTGGGCAGGCAACTCAGGCGTGCCGGAGAATCAGCGAGGGAAAGAATCACGTCTTCATCTAAACAGCATTTATCAGCACCTAGCAGCAGAGCAACGACTGCCACAGCCCGGGTCTGCCCAGCCTTGGACAGCTTCCAGAACGAGAGGCGCTTTGTAAACAAGAAGAGAAAGTAACTGGCTTCCAGTAACCTCTTCGCAGGAGGATGAGGAGTCTGATTCCAGTTTGCAACGAGCGTTACAGCGCAGATGACACGGCTGCAGGGGAACCGTCCTGAAGCGATTTACGCGCTGCAGACCAGCATGCGGCCAGCAGACAATGCCCATCGCTGCCAGCAGATGCTGAGCTGAACAACAGTGGCAGCGTGCAGCTTCATCTGCACTGTGATGCTGCAGGAGCAGAGCTGTCATATTCCATGAAATGCATTCCTTTCCTTTTACAGAGAACCAGGATCAGCTGTCGGAAGCGATGGTGAGGGCTGACTTACTGTATAAAGTGCGACCCTGTAAGGCCTCGTCTTGCTTCCTCCCATATCAGTGAACAATTAAACAATCCTGAAAAGGGAGGGGGGGGGGGGGGAAGGACTGCTCCTTGCAAGTTTTTGTTTTAATTATACGGAATTCAGGTGGCCTACTCACAAGGAGAACATTTTGATTTATTTTATTTTTCCAATGGAGGCTGGTCTAAGACAGGATGGATAATCACTCGCAGCCTATATGAGGGCAATCAGAACAGAGAACATGGCATTACTAACACAGAACAGCTATGAGCCATGGGGATGCCCCTCTCCTCGAGGCTCAGCCCGCATCAGCCCCTGCAGCTGCGGCACACCAGGGCCACGCACCCACCCCAGCGCTGCACCGTGCCAGACATCCCCAGTTCCTGATGCTCCCTGAGGAAGGGAAGGTTTTTGCTCGTTCCCTTTCTCCTCACCAGCAGAAAAACCTACAGAAGTATTTCTCACAGGGCAGCAGCTGTTTAAGGAGGCAACGGCTTCCAACCACCTCTCTGCACGCAGCACTGGGGCCGACCAGGACTGACACAGAAAAGCCAGAGAAGCTGCTTGGCTGGAGCCATCCCTTGTTTAAGTCGAGCCTTGGCCACGTGCAGGACGACGTGCAGGGCAGCGAGCACTCGGGGTCCGCAGCGCGGGCAGCTCCCCCAGCTCAGCTCCCCGTTCAGCTCCACAGCCACCCCTGGAAGCTGTGGTGGTAGCTCACCGCAGTCGAAGCTGTTTGCTGCCCTGCAGCCCTCAGCTCCTTGGGACGAGACACACCGAGGGGACAGAGCAATCCCCTGGGAGAGACCCCATGGCTACTGCTCTGCGTGGTGCCTGCGGGAATCCTCATCACCCTGGTAAAGCGAGCCAAGCGCCCGGCTGCTTCTGCCCCTGCACAGCGCTGGATGCGACTCATGAGGAGCAGCTCACGGCTGGGAACACTGCCTTCCCGGGAAGAGTTACAGTCAGCACAGCCACTTCTGGGAATTGCTTCTGCTTAATACAAAGCATTTGGCTGCTACCAAGCACCGCACAACTGGAGCTTTATTCTCATCTCCCCCACCCCGCCTGTGACTTTTGTAAAAAAACTGATGGCTGCTTCAGGCTGGCAGGACAGGGCCAGCCAGGGGTCAAGTCTCTCCCAGTGAGAGCCCCTTCTCTGCTGGGGCAATAGCCCCTGTGCTCGGGAAGCACCTCCTAATGCTCACCCTGATGGGCTGAAAAGCTCTGGAGAGATTTTCATCTTCATCCTTTGGACCACAGCATTTACCGCATCCATTTTACATCTCTGCAGGTACTATCACCTGACTCAAGGGACAGTGGTCACCAACCCAACCCAGCCCTGGCTGGATCATGGGATGGGGAAAGCAGCCTGGAGCTGACATACCCACCTCCAGAGGAGACAAACCCTCCATGGCTTGGAGCGGGGGGGGGAGCAGCAGCCCACAGCTGTCCTTTCCCTGGGGAATGTGAAACCCAAGGGACAGCCCTCCTTTCTAGACACCCTAGCCCCGTGTCTCTGATTAGGTACGAGATTTCAGCGCAATGCCTCACTCCGGGGAGTCCTTGCAGGGGTCTCGCTCCAAGGAACACAGTGGCTCTGGCTCCAGTAGGAGTTTCTGCTAAAACTTGAGGTACAGGGCAATGCCAACCCGCGGGATGAACAAGTCTTCTGCTGCGCTTAGTTTGCTACAGCATCATTTAAAAAGCCTGGAGGGTTTGTGGAGCACTTTGTGCTCTCTCCTCCCTCTTCCCCTTGCCCAGCTACCAGAGACAGCGCGTGCGTCAGTCATCAGCAGAGCGAAGGGTATTTGTGCCAGGAACACGCAAGGCAACATGAGAACACGGCAATGGAAACCCAAGGCTGCATCCAGGATCATTGTACAAGGACTCCTGCTTTTTTGGTCTTGTTTCTATTGCCTTTTTCACGGGGCTTGTTCTCAGCAATCTGTCTTGGGTTGCAGCCCTTGAAGATCGCGAGGAACACGCTGCCCAGAAGACCTACAGTTACCTCTCTGCTACAGGGAGCTTGTTGTTCACCTTTTCTAAATGCCTCTAATTTACGGACTTTCAGAATAATGATTCATGAAGCCACGCTAGAGGAATTAATCGCACAGCGCTGCAAACGCCCTCCACCGCTGCTCCGTGCTGTCCTTCATGCTAGAGTCTTACCACATGCATAAAAAGGTGACCAACCCACGGTCGGACTCTGGCAGGTCCACAGCCCTGTTTGTGTAAATGTACAGCACTAATCCCCTGCACAGCTGGCTTCCGCAGGAAAAAAATCCACTCAAACATTTCTCTTGGGCAAAATCCCATCCCACCCACCATTATAAGCATCCCTTCTTGTTACCACACACATTCGATTCAGACCAGGGGACGGCACTTTAACATTCCCCTTCTGATTGTACACTTTATAATGACATGTTCCAAGCAGTTCTGCCCTGAACTAAATTACAGGCACAGCTAGAAGTTAATTTCTTAGTCACTGTGATCATGCGACTTATTTGCTGATAAATCCAAAGGGGGACCAGATGCCATTGACAAGTGTCTCAAACATTTTTAGATTTTTTGCCTTTTCCAATGCAGTCAGAAGAACGAGGAGCCACATTTGCTGGTTGGGAGAGCAGCAGCTCACCAGAAGGGCTTGTGCAACTCCTCTAGCTTGAGTTTCTAGATAAAACCCCATCAGTTAACAGAATTCACACCAAGTTACGAAAGGAGATTCAACCCCACCTCGTCTTCTACACCAGATATCAAACCCTCAAGGTCTTGCTCTGTTTTGCAGCCCCAACACCTTCTGCTGGCTCTGAGACAGGTGAGTGTCCGCCCACAACTTACTGCTAGTGCAAGGATGCCCTGCACACCCTTCCAGGAGCCCGTGTGCCGTAGGAATTTGTAGGATCACAGAAATGCCTGTACTGTTTGCTGAGAAGTCTCGTTAGAGACAGCCCAGGCATTAAATTCCTCTGGAAGACTCAATACCCGGAGAATAATCATAGCAGAGGCTCGTATACCAGGGTGGTTGAGACTCTGCAGGGGAGTCTCAGCTGGCAGACACCAACTAGATGTGATGCAAACCCTCCTGCCCCCCCCAAAGCACCCGAACCCACCCCGGGGCCAGCTCCGAGACCCTCTGCCCAGCTTCCTATTGCTGACACTGCTCAGTGACAGATACCCTGGGAAGGAAACAGACCACCTCGTTATCAAAAGTCTAAGATCATTTTAGGATGACAGCTATCTCCGGAGATAAGAAAGAAAAATCTACCATGCTAACTGCAAAGGGGGAGGGAAAAGAGAAACCACTTCCACTGAGAAACTCAAACAAGCCCTCTGCACTGCAAGGAGACACTAACGGGGCTGCGCAGATCAAGTGATCCCTGCTGAACCCGACAGCCACGGACTCTGCCCTGCAAGAGGCTTCTGAAAGCCCAGATTTCCTTCCAAAACAGATCTCCTTCCCCAGCTGCTCTTCTGAGCTGCAGGTATCTAGCGCAGGAAAGGGCAGGATTAGGGAAACCAGCTCAGCCTGCAGGCGTTCGAACTAGTCTTTGAAGGAGACCTGATCCTTCGACCGAAACGCGAAGGGGCACATCTTCCCATTTTCCCTGTCAACTCTGTTTTTATTCACAGTTCTGCAGAACCACAGACCATCTGGTGCAGCACGGGGGACCAGACCGACTTCCCCTTTCTATTTCTACCTGCTCCAACATGCTGCCCCAGCGGCCGGAGAACCGGGCTCCCACTGCAAGAATTGAGAATTGTATTACTGCTGCAAGGCACACAAAAAACCCTCCAAAATTATGTTTCCAATTTCTGCAGCATTATATAATTAGCATCATTTGTGTTGCAAAAGTAATTGCAGTAACATTTTTAATTAGTCTATTTGAACACTAACATTCCTCCAGTGTGCATAATATGTTGACACGAAATTACTGGGTTTGAGGCAACTCTGAATGATTGGAGTTTGTTTTGCTTTTGTTTCTCACTTGCTTAATACAGTCAATAAAAGCACACAACTGAATGCCTGCGTGAAGTTAGTGGTGACAAACAAAAACCCGTAGCAGCAGCACGAGCTGCAGTTAAGACCAGAGCTGTTATGGGTTTCGCTTCCGTCTGGAGGGCAGCGAAGAGGTGGGGGAAGGAAGGGTGGGTTTTGAAGGCAGATAGCAAGAGAGAAATACTTGCTTGAAAGGTAAGGTCTGTCCGACATTTTCCAGCTGCTTAGCTTTGGTATCAAAGGTTGAATTGCGAAAACACAAAAAACAAAATGAGACTACTGGATTTAGAGGACGGAGAGAAGAAAACCTAGAAGAGGGAATTATATTTGGTACAAAGCTTGGAAAGAGATTAAATCTGCAGAGTATCTTTGCTTACTGAGTCATAATCAGGGGTAAGAAGCAATCGTTTTCTCCAGAAAAGTTACTGCATGAGATCTAAGCATACGTTACTAAACGATGCTTTTTTTTTTTCCTCCTTCTCCTCTTAAGGAATGAAGATTCTTCTTTCCAAGATCTTTTCTACTCCGTACATGTGAAAGCGGTAACAGATGCAGGTTATTTTTTGCTCTTAAGTGAGAATCACGTTACATGGCTCTTCACCTCTACGTGAACACCTCTTCCCAAATTCCCAAGGTGGAAGCACAGCCCAGCTGCTGCAATGGCCACTCCAGGTTAAACAAACCCAGCTATGAGTGAGGTGCCCCCCTCACAAAACCTCCAACACATCTGGTGCCCTGATCTGCAGAAGGACCGAGAAATATACCCCATGGACCACAAGGACAAAACACAAGCAGAAAAGACAAAGACAAAACTGTCAGTTCCCAAAAGTGGCATATTCTGAGAACGAGATCAAGCATTTCACTCTTGACAGCTTTCAAACCAGTTCCCTTTACCATCCTCAAAACATTTCTTAAGTTAGGAGAACTGAGACAGCAAAGCCATTGGCTGTAACTTAGCCACACATCGTTCCTTCACCAAGAGCCTGCAGATAACGAGATGCTGCTCTCTCCCTCCTCACATATTCCCCGGTAGTGGCTTTGGAGAGATGGATCTTGAAACCCGGGAAGAGAAGAACACGTAAACCCCTTTCTCTTTGTTATTTATGAGTTCTCACGAGAGCTTCCAGCTACAACAGATAATTACACAGAGGCAGAAAGCCCCCTCTGTACCATGGGCTGACGTGTACACAGTACACGTACGTGGTGCTGCTGGTGCACGTCGAGCTTTGCCAGGAAGAGTGTGTCTTTCTGGCAGCTCCAGGCACATCCACAGCACTTCCAACACCCACAATATATTGATATTTTTTTTAACCTGCAAGAACCAACCCTGCTCCTCAGGGCTGCCTGTGCGCAGACCTCCTGCTGCCCAGCACAGAAACGCTTTCTGGCTCTGAAAAAAGACATTAGCCCAGGAAGTCTGAAGATGCATACGAGGAGAAGAAGGAGATCGTACGGCAGGATAAGAAGCAGATTAGCAAGCAATTAAGTGGCATTTGTGGTATCCATTAGTATTTTGAGCTACAAAGAGTCAGTTTCTGCTAACTTCCTGCCAAAAGTCACAAGTAATGAGCTAATTAACAATCTAATTATTGCAAATGCCCTAGAAAGAAATCAGGGCACAGGTGAAAACCTACTTAAAGCAAGCACGGCAGTAGGAAACAGCTCGGAAATGAGACAGGCATGTGCCTTAGCTACATTTCTATCCATCCCCACTGAACAACAGGATAAAATAGTTGGGGAAGTTGTTAAAGTTGAATTAAAGCTGCACTCAATAAAGGGAAAACTAAACACCACAACCAAAGCTTACCACGAGCCCTGTAGAGCTGAAGAACCCCTAAACAAAAGCTAGCCCAGAGTTGGTTTTTTTGCTTCCATGTATACGACTTATTTACCAAGTTCAACAGCAGCTGCAGCACAACGTGTGGGGTACAAACCCAAAGCCTAGTGCTTCTCGCCAACAAGAGTGGGACCCACCACGACCCGGCACTACAACGGCTCCGGTGTGATAGCTGGACCTGCTCTAGGGGCAGAGCAGCGTGCGGTGCCAGCCCTGGCACTCTGAGTTCCTCCTCCTGCCGCAGAAGAACCGCTCTCCCTCCCGGAGCCTCCCAGGGTAGCTGTGATTTCAAAGCAGATGGCAGGCGGTAGTGACTTCTAGCTTGTGCTTGACTTTCCAACCTGGAAGCATTCTGCATGGAGACACGGCGTGCCTTCCATCGTGGGGCACTAACTGCGCCATGCTTTCGCTGTAATGAGGATCACACCAACAGTCTGCCTCGCTAATGGGAGTGCTTTCACCCAAGGACCTCAGAACCTCGCAGGAGGGAACGTACGCGAAAAATACACAGAAGATCGTTGATTTTGGGAAGGTATTTGGGGTAAAGATTGGCCTGTTCCACATACCACAGTCTGCAAAATTCCCTATTTCAATACAGTCATGCAGTTTTCATGTCTGTAATACCAGAATAACCTGGAAAGTGGTTTCTTAAGGCCAAAAAGTATGTTATAGACCAGTCACACACCTTTGAAGATGTCACTGAGCCCAGTGGGATACTGGGAACCCCACTGGTGTTACTGCAGCCTCGTAGGGGCTCCTGCTCCGAGACCCACAGGACAGGATTGCGCTGTTTAACATCTACTACAGGGGGGAAGGTCTCCCCATTCGGAGGCCGGTTGCTGTGCGTTAGCAAGTCTGAGACCACCTTCATGGGTCCAATTTACTGACCCCGCACTGAAGACTGATTTAATACTGGTTAAAAACATGTAAGGATAAACCTTGAAGCAAGAGCACAATTACAGGTTTGGACAATAGTTCCTAACGGCTGGAAGAGACACTTGCAAAGGCTCAAATTATCCAATACCAAATGACAGAGGTAGAACTGAGCAAAGCACTACAAAGGATACAGGAAACACCCTGCCCCACCAGCACATGATCCCCACTAGCTTTTCTAGCACACTTCAAATTTCAGGGGCGCTGTGTTTGCAAGAATACGCCTGGCGTGACGCTGCCTGCACCATAAGGGAAGTCAGAGAATTAACGGCTCAGTAAACCTGGGAAGACCCACAACAAGAGATACAAACTGCACAAAACTCCTCTGGCTAACGTGACTTAACTGCCCACGTATGAAACCTCAGGTACCAGGGGAAGCTGTGACCTTGAGTAACACCACTAGGACATGTTTTAGTCTCTACATCTGCTTTCTTCTGCTTGCCAACATCAGCCCAGACCTTTAGGTGGGGGTCTGGGAGGCGGCAGGGAGGTGCCTTTGCTATTTTAAGGTTATACTCCTAAGGCAGGTGTTAAGGATGAGTAGCAGCACCCTTTAGACTGGGCTAGACTTACACCATTTGTACGAGTGTCTGCAGAGATGCTCCTGAGAGCACCCAAGACAAAGCCCTCCTGCCTGCAGCCGCCGTGCAGGCAGAGCTGCCGTTCCAGACTTGGACCCACCGTGGCACCTCACACGTCAAGATTTGATTCTTGCCACACCGTAACCCAGGGGAAACTGCTTTCTGCTTCAGATACAGTGAGGGCTGCCAAGATGAGCTGTTCTTGAGATATTAGAGTTATACAGTGGCTTTATTCTTATGCAAAATACCTCAGCTTGGGATTCAGCCGCCAGCCAAAATGAAACTCTGCCCAAATATTCATGAGCAAAATTTTACTGCCAACAACTGCAAGCACCAGCCTAATGTGAATCCCAAGCCCAGACCTTAACCTCACGCAGGTGTGACCCACACCATCGTGGCCAGGATTAGCCAGGCTATCTGTGAGCATGTGCAACCTGCAGTTAGGCTAGCTAAAAGAGCACCAAGCAACCAGATACAGCCTGGTTAATTCATCCTAATTTCCTGAGAGGACATCATAAATCCCCTGAAGAGCCCCTCCAGAATCCCAGCATTATGAGAACAAAGAATTCTGGCTGTAGTAATCCAGAAGCTACTGCAACATATTTTGTTATAAAGCCTCATTTTTCCCCAGCAACACAACTAAGCCATTCAAGTTCTTCCAGACTGCATAGTTACAGCATCAGACTGCCGCCACCAAGCCAGCGCGCAGCCTGTTTGCCATTAAAACACATGTTTTCATGTTAAGTACATTAAAAACAATAAACTTCCCTCTGCCTTTTTCGGGGGGATTTATCTGAAGTCTTGGGTGCTTATCTCTGGTAATAAAACCCAACTGGCTTAAAAGCACCGACCAGTTGCTCGGTTGATTAAAAAAATGACTAAGCTGCTTCCCCGGCCTGAGCACGGCGGTTCCCGCGGGGATGCTGCCCGCCGGCCCCAGCAGCGATGCTCCGCGGGCGGCTCCGCGGCCGGGGCCGGTCCCGGGGGTGGGTGGCGGTGCCTGCCTCCGCCCTAAGCCCCCCCGACAGCGCGACACTCACCTTGACACTGGAAGCCCTGCTTGCCGAAGCCCCTGCGGAGAGAGAGGCGGCGTGAGACACCGGCACCGCGGCGCAACGACCGTGCCCAGCACCGCCGGCGGGAAGGGGCGGGGGCCCGGGGAGAGGGGGCACCGGGGGAGGCGGAGGGGAGGCTGAGGGGAGCCGGGCCAGGACGGGGTGCCCGGACGAAGCTGAGGGGGAGCCCCGCCGGGCTGGGCGCTGCGCGGCTGGGCGAGTAGGGGTCCCCGCCGGGTCGGAGGTCCCGGAGCGGGTGAGGGGGGTCCCGCCGGGTCGGGAGCGGGCGTCCCGGGGGTGGCGGTGCCGGCTCGGCGGGGGCCCGGGAGGTCGCTTACCAGATGAAGTCGGTGCAGTGGCTGCAGAAGGTGGGCTGCTTGAAGAACCGCGCCGTGAACTTGTGGTTCTTCACCTCGTGCACGTTCTTCTGTCGCAGGGCGCCCTTGCGGGCGAAGCGCACCGGGCCCTCCTCGCCCTCGGGGCCCGGCGCCGCCGGCGGCTCGGCCATGCTCTGCGCGGGCTGCCGGCCGCCGGCTCGGCTCGGCTCGGTCCGGTCCGGTCCGGTCCGGCGCGGTCCGTCCGCTGCAGCTGGGGCCGGGGCTCGGCTGCGCTCGGCACCTCTGGCTGCAGCTGGCGGCAGGCGCCGACACACACCCGGCACCGCCCCGCCCCCTCATCTACATAAAGCTTCCGCTCCGCCCCTCATCTGCATAGCGAGCCCCGCCCCGCCCGTCTCTTCTCTGCATGACAAGCCCCGCCCTCGGCTGGCGCCGCTCGGCCATAGCCCCGCCCTCCTGCTTTGCATGCTGATTTGCATAACGCCGCGAGGTGGGGGCGGGGAGCCCCCCTCGCCCCGCCGGGACGCCGTGGGGCGCAGTGGGCGGTGCCGGGAGAGGCTCCGCCCACGCATCTCATTTGCATACAGCACCTGCATCCCCGCGCCGATGCTGCCCCGGCCCCGCGGGGGGACCCCGGCCGGCGGCACACGCGAGACCGGGGGGGCGAGGGGTGACTGGCAGCGCACCACGGCAGGGCATCGTCCTCGCCCGTTGCCACTGCTGCCCAAGCAGGCAGGGTGGGGGGGTGAGCAGGACTCAGCAGGAGGTGGATAAGTAAGAATAATGATAATAATAATGATGGTAATAATAACAGTAAAAAACAAAAAACAAAAATCCAGGGAAATCCTGTCTCCAAGTCAGCCGTGGGGGACATCTGCGCTGAACGGAAAATGCCCGCTGCAGGACCGGCGGTGAGAATGATGGTTTTTCCCAAACTCCATCAGGAGTCCGAGGCTTTCCAATGTCAAGGCCAGAATTATTTTGCTCTGCCCCGATTTTCTGCACAATACAAGTCAGCAGCAGGATCAGTAAGTTTAGGGGAAGGGCATGGCCCCGTGCTTGGCCGGGCACTGGGGGTGACTACGTCTCGGGGGAGCAGGAGCGTGGCCACAAGTGACCCAGGCAAGGCCACCCTCCAGAGGCAGGACAGGGCTCACACACGGGCACAAGGGATGCAAAGCCAACCAGCTCAGAGGTCCTCTCAGAATGTTTTTTTAAACTTGCAGTTCAAATACCTTCAGATCTTCTTTTACCCAACTCGCTGAAAACACCTCAGCTGACTATCACGGAGGAGTTTTCAAACCACATTTGCCATTCATCTTTCTTGCTACCTGCCGTTATTCATGGACACTGAAAATCAGATCTGTCAGCTTCCTCCTCGGTGTCCCACTCTGATGTCCAGGTCTCCCTGTGCCGGCCTGGTGCTCTATCATGCCTGGTTTGGGAGCGGAGGCAATGAAAATTCAAACCAAAACAGGAGACAATTTTAATTGAAATGTAATCATGAAAATATTTCTGTGAACAACAAGTCTTTCTAAATTCTCATTTGTGGGATTTAATTCTGGTCTGCAGCCATGTGATCATTTTCCTTTTGTAGACCGAGACCGTTCCTGCTCTGCTGCGATCCAGCCCTCCATCCTACAAGCCCTTTCTCTGAAGAATGCCCCTTCAGCTCTATGGAATTAAACACCCAGGAGGCTTACCAGAAATAGGCCCAGAGCTGTTATTATGCGGTTGCTTTATAAGGTTCATTACAATAATAAAATATAGTTGACCTGTCCTCCTGATGTCGTCTTTCCATAAACAGATAGGCTTGTTACTAACACCCAGCACCATGTGATTTTAATGCTAAGAAGGAGAAATAAATTGCAGGCATCCCTCCTCGTGCTGCGCTTGTGTCATGAGGAAATGAAGGGGAACCTTCCCGAGGCCTCCCGTGGCGTGCCAGAGAAAGCGGGGGCCGAAGGTGGTGTTTTTTCTCCCCGTCATCATGCCAGCCTGTGCTGCAGGGTGTCTTCTGCCTTGGGTGTGAGGCCCTATTCACTGCTGGTTTGCACATAGAAATCTTCGCAACAGAAATAACTCCTTCTGCATGCAAAGGAAAGAGAGTAATAATGAAAATAATAACAGGTCATTTTGGTTCCTTTCCTGTATACTTTCGCGAAGGAAAGTGGTATATTACCCTAAGTGCATGCTGCACTTACCATGTAGCCATGCTAGGCTGAATTCTTCTCATTTTAATTGTAAACTCTGGGCTTTGCCTGTTTCTTCTTTGTTGTTCTTCTACCGTATGTACCCATTTTCCAAACACAGCCCGCATAGCTGCTGCATATGAAACTCAGCGGCAGCAGAAAGCACTGAGAATATGTCTTTGATTTCCCCCTATAAGTATCAATAATCATGTCAGTATTCATGCACAAGCTTTTTTCCCCTCTGCTGAGCCAAGAAGTACAAAAGCCAGGTACAGTTCCTGCTCTCAGGGGGTTGTTTTCTTTTTTCCTTATTTTACCCTTTTCATTATTTAGCACGCTCAGAGTTATATCATATTAAAGGCAGGATTTTCAAGACCACGCTAATTTTCATGGGAGCTGGGTATCCATATCTCCTCAGCACTTTGAAATGTCGGGATGAACATCCCAGCAGCTCCTTCCTCTACGGAAATTGTTATATTTATTAATGCAAGTAAAGTCCCCACAGGTGCGATAAGAGGACTAACGCACAAACAACTCTGAACCAGCACTCTCAGGGGAGCACAGTACGTGGAGCGGTGGGGAAATCAGCCCAATTCGTTCCTGTTTCCATAAAAGTGCAGGTTCTGTACCACATTTTCCCCTCCACATTGGCTCCTGCCATCAGACAGAGCCGGGCACCGAACCCAACCGGTGATAGGAGCAAATGGGGTCTCCTTGCCTTGCCTGCAGTGGCAGAGTACCCCAATGGAGCACGGCGCTGTGAAATCCAGGCTTGCCTTTACCCAGGGGCTCTGTGGCCTCTCTCCGCTGCCAGGGGTGGGAGAGCAGCCCCGCAACTGCGGGAGCCACGGAGACAACGGGTGCAGGAGCAGGCTCCTATAGAGACATGATTCACATCCTGAGGAAGGGACCTCATCCTCCCACCAGGCAACCGAGGAGCTGCTTTGTGGAAGGGAAGGCGCCAAGCACATCGCAGGGCTGCCGCTCGCTCAGGGAAATGTGTGAGCGGAGAGCCTGGTGTGAGGCTGCAAAGTCGGGGTGCGAGCAACACAAGCCCCTTCCAACAAAAACTCTGAACCACAATTAACAAACTGCAGGGGTTCAGGTCAGAAACCCGCTGCAATTACACAGCCCGGTGTGTTGCACCAAGGCGCGCTGCAACGTGCCAGCCAGCTCCAGCCCTGCAGCCCCACGGGAACTCGCTGTGCAACAGCGCGGGGAGACTCAGCCCCAAAATCCGGCAGAGAGGCAGCATCCCAAAAGACAAGGTAAATTCTTCCTGTTTCCTCAGCAAGCTCTGTCTCCACACGTGCAGGAGCCCCTCGTGCTGCTGGTGCGGCCAGGACATGTGCGGGAGCTGCCATCCCGGAGCAGTGGGTCGCGTGGGAGCGGAGGCGAGCTCCTGGCAAGCGCGCTGCAGCCTCCAGCCTTGCATTGATGTAGGGATGCAGCTCCCTTGGTGCCCACATTGGCTTTCTCTAAAGAAATCAGAGAAGCTGGAGAACAGATTTTCTCTTTTTTCCCGCATTTGTTTCTTAGGGACCTAAATCCGCCACAGGAAACAGGTGGAGGAAGAGTCAAACTCTAATTAAATATAAAGGTGTCTCAGCAGCGCTCAGCGGCCTCCGCCTCCATTTGCAGATGCCGTTTCGTCCCCTCCCCCCCACCCCCCCCAGTGTGCTGGGAGGGCTGAGGCAGGGATGGGGGACCCTGGAGCAGGGACAGGGGACCCTGGAGCAGGGACCTGCTGCACCCTCCCTGCGAGTGCAGCCAAGTGGCAATCACTCTGCGAGCAGCAAGTCTTCGCTCTGGCTCTTACGCCGTGCATCAACTCGTGCCTCCTTGCAGCTCTGCGGAGCTCGTGTGAAGCTTTCTGAGGACACGCCTGAGCACACTTAAAGCTCACAGGAGCAGCAGGATGGATGCAGGCTGGTGGGGTCCTGGGAGGGGTCACCCAGGGCTTAGGGGCGCACGCTGAGGCAGCAGCACGGCTCCTTTGGGTCTGGGAGATATAAGTAGAGTTTTAAAAGCTTTCACCCAAAATGTTCACTGGAGTTGCAGGCTGGGGCATCCCCAGCTGTGCCACTGCTCTGGGCAGCGTTGGCCCCACCGGTCACCCACTGTCTGTGGGAACGCTGGGGATGGCGGGGGTGACAGGCAGGGCCCCCCGCAGCGGGGCAACATCAGCTGCGCTGGTTTTTCCCTTTCTGCTTTCACAGTTTTTGCATGTTTCACGTCCTCCGTGCAGAGAGGACGGAGCAAGGAAGAGAGAAGCTGCGTTCATGTGAGGAGAGACCTAGTTACCCACCCACCGGAGGCAAGAGCATCCTTCGCAGCCAGCCAGTGTGTGAAAACAAAGCAGCCCAAACGTTAGCGCCTGAGCATTACATAAACCCTCACAAGTGGCCGGCGGCGGGGAGAGCAACGGGGAGAGCCGCAGAGGCACGGCCAGGCAGCGATGCTCAGCTGGAACAGCTGCTGCTCCAATCTCAGACGCAAAAAGCAATCGTGTTTCATTTACTTCCACCCGAGTTTTTTTAGCAGCCTTGTGTTGATCCAGCAGTGCAGATGCCGAATGGCTGGCTGCTCTGGGTCTGCGTGGATGTGCCGGAGGGGAATCAAACAGGGCTGTCGCCGAGGGGCAGCAGGGCTGCCACCTGCATTGGTGGGGCTGCCAGGGGATGCTGCGGGCTCCAGCCAGCCACGGCCCCGCAGAGCGCGTCTGCTCTCCCAAGAGAGGTTTCAAATGCAGGGAGTGGAGACACCCGAGTATCCCGGGCAGAGAGGAAGAAACTCTGGGCAAAGCAAGCACAGAAATGTTATCCCTAATGGTCCCCAGAGCACCAGTTACTGGGCTGGCAGAGAGCTGGCATATGCTGACCCTCCACACAAGCAAGTGAAGGGGCTGCTACAAAAAATGGCTGTTAAACAGAGCTCCATCCACCCCAGGTCCATCTGCCCAGGGCAGAGCACACAAGAGAGCATCTCCCTATCACGTCAGAAAACACAATTTCCTGCAGAAGCAGAGCTCCTGCCCCGTTTCCTGGCTCTCCCAGCTGGTCTGTGCTCCTCTGCCCAGGACTCACGGGCACCCAAGAGCGAGAGGGGACATGAGAGCAGCCTGGGGAGCGCAGTTCCCAGGGGGGAGCTGCCAGGCTGCAAGAGGCAGCGCCAGAGAAGCAAACCGGTTCCTGGCTCAGCGTGCAGATTGTGGTGCCTGGTGTTTAGGGCTCATGTGAGTGCATTGCTGTTTTTCAGGCCCACCGTTTCTTCCATCCCTCTTCAAGGCAAAGCACGCTGCAGCTGAATTAACGAGATGAGGAGCCTGTGTTGTTCGCTGCCCCGCAGTGATGCGCCCTCCGCTCACTCTGGCAAGGGGCACAGGCACCAAACCTGTCAAAAAGCTGCAGAACGCGACCGCTCCAAAGCTGTATGCACAGAAAGCACAGCCACACATTGGGTACTTGCATGGTTTGGCACATTACAAACATGGTTAGGCTATTTAAATATTTCATATTCCTGTCTGCTGGCTTTCAGGGAGAACAAATTAATTCTGTTTCATGTACCCAGAAATGGCCCACATCAAACCGCCTTCCTGCGCAGTTGGTTAAACAAAGTTAGTGGTAAAATCCTTGGGGTTTTGTTGCTTGTTTCCAAAACCATTTGATCGATAAGTTGCTTTCACGTCCTACGACTCTAAGATAGGAAGCGGTCATTACTCTTGCTATTGATCCAACCCAGTGGGGATTTCACACTGCCTTCCAAGCTGGGTTAGTGCACCAGTGAATCAGGGCGGTGGCAGGAGCCAGAGTGACACTGCCACCTCCGCTTGTCTCACCGGTGTGCAAAGGGGAGCTCTGGGCTCAGGGCAGCAGGCAGCAGCATTCAGAGTTAAGGACAGCATTACACTTTTCTGCTGGATTATAAAAGCAGGACCCAAACTGAACAGCAACAATACCAAGCTGTAAGGGATGGGCTCAAGCTGATGCACAGCCACTTTCCCATCCAGCTGCACTAATGCAGTCCCTGCACCCACACATGCACCCCTGGGTGCCTGGCATGCTCTCCCTTTCTTAGGATCAGTCTTGTCCAGGGACTAAGCCCAGCTCTGGAGGCAGAGCAGAGGGGAGCAGAAGTGCAGCACACTCGCCAGTGTCAGTGGTGCCACAAAGCCCCTGCAATCCTCTCCTGTCTCTCCGGCCAGGGCTGCGGCACCTGCCTCCTCTGGCATGCAAAATAATTCTGCTCGTGCCACCGCAAATTCCAGCTGCCATCTCCCAGGAACCAGATTTCTCTGCAGCACTCCTCCTTGTAAGGGATGGCTGGTTTTATATACTGGTTCACCACATTGCTCAGAAAAATCATCTGATGATGAAGTTATTCACCCAGCCCTGCAAGGAGCTCTATTTAAATAACAATGAGGCTCAGTTACAGGCGGCAGGGCTGATCCCGGTGCACGATGACTTCCTCATTAAGCTGTGCCTGGGAGGGCTTTCCTCACAGCTGAGCCATTAACCTCTTCCCTTACAGGCACCGTCTCTGAGCCAGCAAACCCTCGGCCTACAGAGCCCAAATGCGCCCTGCTGCGGGTCAGGGATGCGCTGGGGGATGCTCCAGAGCCTGTTTCTTCAAGAATGCTATCACCTGAGTGCCTTAAATTCTGGGAGAGGGAAATCCTCAGATAGACGTTCCGATGATGGCTTTGGCCTTTGTCCACCCCCAGCTTATCCTGGCATTGCTGCCAGCATGCCCTGAGCATGTAAATCCTTTCACACAGATGCTTCACAGAAAATCGGATGGCTCTTCCCTGCTTGTTTGCTCCAAGAGAACACAGGTCTTATCTGGCTTATACCACTGAAGCATCGTGCTCATACTCTGCCCCCTTCACCCCAGCAGCTCTGCTCCTGGGCTGCTGTCTCTCCAGCTGGTCGGGTCATTTCCCAGCAAAAACAAGCCTGGGATAAAGCACAGGTCTCCTGTTAGTGCAGGGTGGGCTTTGCCTTTTCTCACCACTTTTATCTTGTGTTATTTTCCACTGGAGATTATTCCAGCTTGAAGGCAAGCACACAGGCAAGAGCCGTGGGCTAGGCATGCTGGTGTCCTGCCTCGCTGTCCCCCGATGTCCCGCCAGCTGCCCCCCCCGACCCCACAGCTGGTGGGAGCGTGCCCAGGCACCGCAGCAGAGCTGGCAGAGGGGAGGTGCAGGGGAGGTTTGTGGAGGATTTGTAGTCAGAACTGTGGGTTTCCCTCCTCATTCCCCTGTCCATCGCACTCTGTGGTGTTTCTGCTTTCTCAGTGGCCTCACCCTCGAAAGCCCACACACACATGTGTACAAACACGTGCCAACGCCCAGCACGAAGGCTGCGGATGCCACTGCTCAGATGCCACCAACCCCTTCCCCGGGTGCTGTGCCTGCTGGGGTGTAGGACCCTGGCCGTGCCCACCCCAGGTGACATGTCCCCCCGCCGGTGGCAGCTGTCAGGCTCCGTATCCTTATGCACAGGTTTGTGTTACCAGAGCATCACTGATGGGCTGCGATAGCCATGGCTGAGGCATCTCGCCTTCCCTCTGAGGAGCGGTGACACCGGGGAGCCTGTCTGCAGCTTTACCACCGACTTATTGCTGCCATCTTCAGCTGTGGCATTGTGTCTCTGCAGTTCGGTTACTCCTCTCAAGCCAGGGTCCCTCCAGCAGCACTAATGCAGGTGACTGAGCTGCTGTTGGTGACGGCTTTGGGACTCCAGCACCAGAGCTGCAGACAAGCTGGTTTGCTCTGCACAGTGTGGAGCATCGTGGGACCTCATGGTAACGTTCAGACCACAAATGTTTAAAGTCAGACAGAGCTGGGTCAGAAAAGCAATGAAAAAAAAAATTTAAAAACAGAGCACAACCTACTTGTTGATGAATTTCCAGAAATATTTGAAAAAGTGTCATCAAAAAACCCTGCAAAAAAAAATCCCCCAGAAAGACTTGCTGCTTTACTAATTTAGAAATCAAAAGAATTTCTGAATGGAAAACATTTGCATGAGGTTTTCACTCCTCTCTAACAAAGTGACTCAGTTTTGGTTGTGGACAGCAGCACCTTAGCTGCTGGTGGGTTCCGTTTAGCCCAAGGGCATCCCCCCAGGCAGCAGGTTGGAGGGATGCCGGTGCCAGGGTGCCCTGGTGTGTCCCCTGGGTCCCAGCAGCCCACACCACCGGCCCCAGCGCAGGGAAGAGGAGGGAGCTCAGCACTGGCTGAGTGGGATTTTTCTGCTGTAAATCGCAGCAGGTTGTTTTACTCCATGAGTTGAGAGGTTTATTTATCCCTCCCTTACGCTTGCTCATCTGTGTTTGTTAGCCAGATCGTACTGGTTGCCATCTGGAGGAAGCTGTAAATTGTTTTCTGGCTTTTCCCTACTGACCACAGCTCCTCCGGCTCCTTCCTGCCCCTCTCCAAGCCCGGAGCTCTGCAGCACCAGGGCAGATGTCAGCTCTGCAGTGCATGACCCAGCCCCTGCCTGCAGGCAGCTGAAAGGGACGTGGAGACTCAGGAGCAGCAAGGTTAGGGGACACAAAGCATCACAGAAGGTCCCGTCTTCAGGGGGATTTTTACTTGTTTGTGTGTGTGAAGGTCAGGCCATGGCCAGTGCACTCGCTGCACCCAGCCAGGGAACTGCTGTAGTGAGCTCAGGTGAAAATAATCCTCATCACTCATGGTGGTCACATTTGCAGTGACACAGGAGGAAGGTCTGTGCTCCACCAGCAGTCCCTGAGCCAGCCGCTTTGCCCCGTGTTCCCTCTGTATTCCTCTTCCCAAGCTCTCCATGAAATCCAGGTGCTTCTGCAGCCCCCAGGGCTGTGCTGGGGCCTGAGGACAACCCGCAAGATGTCACCTGGGCTTTCCCAGGCATCCTCCCTCCTCCAGGGCTGCCCGCTCCTGGAACAAGTGGAAGGTGAAATCCTCAGTGCTCCCAGCTCAGTCTGGACCACGTCCATCAGGGTCCTGTGAGCTCCTTTATAAAGGAACATTTGGCGTATTAAGAGCCATCCTGCCATTTCCCCCCTCCCCGATTCATTCGAGGTGGAATTTCCTCCCCTGAAACGACTTGCTGGACTGTCAGCAGGTATCTGAATATAATTAAATCCCGCTGCTTTTTCAAATGTCCTTGGAAGCCTTCTGCCTGACCCATTTCTGATGCATCCCAACAACGACAGCGCCGGCAGGGTGCCCTGCCTGCTCTCCAAACCCCGCTGCCCGTGCAGGCAGCGCGCTTTGCCTTTGCCGGGGCAGCACGGCTGTTCTCGGGTTTAATGATCAAACGGTGAAAGCTGCTGACATGGGCTGTAATTAGTAATTAAGCAAAGGGGAAGGGCAGCACCGTGCGGCTGGGGACTCCGGCCGGGGGGGGGGCTCCGCTGACCCCGGCCCCGCCGCCGCTTGCGGAGGAAGCGATCCCAGGGGGAACCCCCCACCCGTGGGAGCCCCCACCCGTGTCCGGGCCGCCCCGAGCAGACGTGGACTCTCTCCGCACCGCCCGGCAGCTCCGCCCGACTCGGGATGTCACCGTTCCCATGGCAACGGGAGCGCTGCCAAAAAAAAAAAAAAGGCAGAAAAAAAAGGAAGAAAAGGGGAAAGGAGCTGAGGAAAGCGCGGGGTGGAGAGGAAGGGCAGCCGGGGGGGGATCGGTACCCAGAGGCCACCCCCTCCCCGCAGGGACAGTCCCCGCCGGGCCGGGCCGGGGGGATGCTCTCCAGTGTGCGGACCGCAGCGGAGGGGGACCCAGCAGGGACCCGGCACGGCCCCTGCACCCATTCACCCCCAGCCAGGTGTGGGGGGCTCTGCAGGGTGGCCCCGCCAGGGAGGGGGGCTCCCGGGACCCACCCAAACCGGCAGCATCACCGGGGCTGGGGACAGCCATCCCCCCTTGTACCGGCACGGTGCTAGCCACGCCAAACGCTCAGAAACCAAAACTGGTGGGTCAGTCCACTCTGCCCCAAGCTCCTCTGTGACTACAGTTTGAGAGATTTTCTCCATGTCTCCATTTTTTTCTTAAATCAAGGCCGAGTCCCAAATCACCGCACGATCCCAGGACCCGTAGCTTGGGAAATAACATCAGGAGATGGGCAGCAGAAGCAGGCAGAGCTGGGGGCAGCTCCTGGCTGGTGGTGACAGCAGGCAGGACAGACAGAAACGGCCAGGAGAAACGTGTATGTGAAAGGCATTTTGCAGCTCAGCATCCTCTGCCCAACCTTTTTGCAGGGGCTGAGCTGCCGAAGCCCCCTGGTCCTGCCTCCTCCCACTGCAGGCCTGAGCGGTTTGGCTGGGACCCCTGTGCAGAGACCAGTGCCCCACCTCGCCCGGGCGCTGTCGAGGCTGGGGATGCCCTTTGCCATCGTTCACACTGTGGTTGCAAAGAAGAGGAAGAAGGCATGCCAGCACCAAGGTGCCAATTACTCTTTCATTAGCAGTCAATGTATTTCTTTATCAGCCCTATGCTTCTCTGTACAATGTTGATCATTTTGATGGAGCATTTGTTTTAATTTCCCAAATGAGGAAGCAATCTTGTAAATATTGTGCAGTAATTAAAATGGCTATTTATTGTGCAGCATTCTGGCTGCTGCCAGCACAGAACCCGATTAGCATTCCCCTTCCGCCGAGCCTTTGCTCCAGCCTGTCCTGCTGCTCCGGCGAGCTCCTTCACCCTCACGCTTCTCACCCCGATGTCGGGACGGCCAGCGATACGCAGCCAAAGTACCTCCACGCCTGCAAGTCCCACTGCTCCGATTCCTGCCCTACGGGGTTCCTGCCCGCTCTCTGCTTGGCCTGGAGAGGAAGGTGCCTGCCCAAAGGCTCGCGGTGGTCCTGCAGTGCAAGGGACGGCAGGTGCCCCCTGCCCAGCCCCATCACCACCTGCAAGGTAGAAAAACGCACATCCAGACAGCAGTCCCAGAAAGGCACCGAAGCATCCCACAGAAAGGGTGACAAGCCCGCTGGGAACTGCCCTTCTGCTTGGGCTCATGGCCATGGGGCCAGGAGGCAGCTTTAGCCCATTTCAAGAGCACACACCTGTGTCCCAGTGAGGGGACGCTGTCCCAAGGCTGGCGCATGGCAGTGGTGGGCTCCGTGCTGCCCGTTCCCAGCAGAGCCCGTGGGTCAGCACCAGTGACCTCCGTCATGGCAGAACTTGGAGGAGGATGGGGATGGGGGAAGCTGCAGCCCAGAAAGAGAACAGGCTGTGCATGGCGAGGAGGGGCACAAATTTCTCTAAGATGGTTCAAAATCCTCCTCCCAGGTCTCCATGGTGACCAGGAGCCTGTGCAGGCTCCAGCACTGGGTGCAGGGGTGGAGGGCAGGCAGTGACTGTGCTACTGGGATGGAGCAGCTCTCCCACCGGGGATCACAGGGTGCTGGGGACACGCCGTGGGGTGGAGAGGGACCCCGTGGCACAGGGAGTGGGACCGCAGGCTGCTCACGCACCTCCACCACTGGTGCTCACACCAAGCCTGACAGTGAGGGTCAGGAGTTACGTGTCTGAACCTGGACCTCCACTCTCATCATATTTGCATGAGCACAAATTAGCTATCTGAGGCTTTGCCTTGTGTGGTTTCTGTTTATTATTTCCTCTCCACAAACATTTAAACTGGAAAAAGCTGGAAAAAAAAAAAAAAGACTTGGAAGTAAACATCTTTCCAAATCCATTTTAAAAACCCTTTAAAATGTAAATCCTTCCAGCTCGAGTGATGCCAGTTAAAGAAACACTTTGGTGCTGGGCGAAGCGAGGCTGAATGTTGCCGGGTGTGCAGAGAGGAGGTGCAGCCCCCACTGCCGTGAGTGGCTCGGCTCCCCCGCCAGCTGGGGGGAAGCAGGGCTCTGGGGGTCCCGGGCCCCCGCACCACCGCGTCCCCTGGGATCCTTCCCAAGAGGCACATTTCTGTGCCGGCTCCTCTCCGGGGAGCACGAGTGGGCTGCCAATGACAGCAAAAAGAAATTAAAGATCAATCAAATGAGGAGTAGAAGCAGAAGCAGGGGGTGGGAAGCGGAGGGATAAGCCCCTCTCCCCCCGTTTCCCTTCCGCCAGCCTTGCTCTGGGGCCTCACCCGCTCTGCCGCGGGGGTCAGGTCTGGCACCACTTGGTCGGGCCCCCAAAGCTGAGCTGGGGACATCCCCGCCTGCCCCCTGTGAAACACCCTCAGCTCCCCGGCTGCCATCCTTCACAGAAGCCCCTGCCCAGAGCTTCGCGTGTGGTGGTGGCGCTCATTAGTGCTCTTTGCATATATGCTGATTGGCAGGGAGGCTGCTCTGGCATTTGTGCCTTGTTCTCAGGCTGCAGAGTAAATATAGCAACAGAGGCTGGCGCAGCGCTCCGGGGCGGCACAACGACGAGGGATGTGGCACGGTGGCAGGAGGTATGGCACGGAGGCGAGGGATGCTGCGCAGCCTCAGGGCGTGTGTCCCAGCCCCATGGGCACTGTCCAAGCACAGGAGGGCACGAGCCCGTCCCTGCACCACCTGGACCTTGCCAATGGCACGGCTTTAAAAGCTTCCCCAGAATACATTTAGACTCCCACTCCCTTTTACCATCGCCTCGCTCCCCGTCTCCTACATACAGATGCCAGCTCACGCGCGGCACCGGCTCCGCACGTCATCGCCCACCTCCGCTGTCCCTCGCACCCCCGTGCCGGTGCCCACGCAGCCACCACCACACTCGTCCCAGCCCGGCAGTGAGCACCCATGGGAGCTCCCCATGGCACCGGCACCCAGGGTGGCAAGCAGGGTGTTCTGTGGGCTCGTGCAGAGACCAGGGAGATCAGTACAGGGTAGGCTGGAAGAGACGTGCCGGCCAAATGAGGAGCTGCCTTGGAAGCCTTGCGGGATAAGCAGCAGCCGCCCTGCCCGCTCCCTCGGGGCTGCCAGCGGTGCAGGGGCTGCAGAAGCTGCGCTGCTCCCCACTCCCTCACAGCCCCTCGCACCCCCTGGGTGCCCCCTCCCCTGCAAGGCTCATGTAACACCCACGAGCACCGGAGGAGTCCGGGGGCTGCACACCCCTTGGCTTTTCATGAAACGTCTGCAACCCCCCCCTCGGCCCTGTGCTGGTGCTGCCACTGCCCTGCCAGCATCTGGATTTTAGTGCAATTCATGTTTTTTGAAGTTTTTTTTTTCTTTTTTTACATAGGCTGGGGCCAGGGTTCCCCAGTTTGCTCCCACAGGCAGGAAGGAGCTGGGAGGTGCCGGGGAGCTGAGGAGCAGGTCAGTGCCATGGGAGCGGGTCCGGCCTCGACTGGCGATTGCTGGCAAGGGGCAGAGCATCCCGCAGCCATCCCTGCTTGCTGCTGCCTGCATCCGCCCTCCGCAGCCATCGTGGTTCCACCCAATGGACAAAATGAGCTCAAAGAATTAAATCACCTTTTATTTTGAAGGCTCTGATTTTTCCAGCTGTAGACTGGAAAAGAAAACCTTTACAGCAGAGCAAAGTGAGAATTCCCAGATGCTTTCATGGGGCATGTTCCAAAAAGCGCTCATCCATCATACTTCGCCGTAGCCACACTCTTGGCATCTTGATGAGCTGCCTCTGCTCGGGGATGCTGCTATTTTAAGAGGAGGCTTTGGGGGGGGTACACTGCCAGACACCCTTAATCTTTCTGAGGGGAGAAATTGAAAGGAAAAAATCTGTGGGCTCCTCCCTTCCTGGACCACGGGGTCAGGGGTGGCAGGCGAGCGGGCGGAGGGGAACAGCAAGGTGTTGTTCTGCCAGCGGATGAAAAGCCTTTTGTGAGCCTGGTGCAGCAGCGCGGGCGGGGAAACATCACCCGGTGAGACTCCACCGCCAAGCAAATAACCACCACAGGGCCAGCACCGCTTGGCATCTTGCTGAGCTCACAGCCCCAGTGATTTCTTCTTGTTACGAGTGCTGTTGTCTGATTATTGCTAACATGCAGAGTTAGTGCTTCTTCAGCCTGTTTTTTGCCTGCGGCCTGGACTGTCCCCCTCCCGGGGGCAAGCTCTGGGGTGCTCAGGCATCGGTGCAGCGATGGAGCCAGGTCTCCTGCAATAAGGGACTCAGTCCTGCAGCATCCGTTTTTGGGATCCCAGAGGGCAGCCCAGGAGAGCAGAGCTCCCTCCTGGCTGGTTCATCCATCACCCACCCGGGGGGTGCCAGCCCCTCACACGCTGCAGAAAGGAGAAGTCACCCCCGCTACTGCAGACAGCGGGGATGAGCTGCCACCCCCCAGCAGGGACCCGGCTGCTGAGGCAGGGCTGCGCTTACGGCTATGGCCATGCACAGTCACAGCCATGGGGCGTTCCCAGGTGGGGTACAGGGCTGCATCCCACCCCGGCATGGGCAGCACGCGGGTGGTGTCTGCCGAGCGCCGTGCCGGGGTGAGGGCATCCTGTGCTGCACCTCACTGCCACCCCGGCTCCCCATCACAGCACGGTGCGCTGCCCGACCAGCCGTGGACTCCCTGTTCCCGGGGAGGCTGCAGCGCAGCAGAGCTGGGCAGGTCTGCGAGCCGGGGAAGGAGACTCAGCCGAATTAACTGACTCATTAATTCGCACATTTGCACGCTGCATATCAGCTATTTCCAGCGTGATACTGCTGCCAGCAGCTGCATCCCACGCAGCCACCAGCCAGGGTGGGCAGAGCCACCCCCACCAGGGACCAGAGGATTGGCCACGGGTCGGGGCGCAGGGCAAGGCGTGAAACACAGCAAGAGCTCCTGCGTGGCCGGGGGGTCGCTCAGGCTGGGCAGCTTGAATCAGGTCCACAAGCTGAGGTCTGGGCTCCTCTGCTGCTGGACATGGGCCACGAGCGAGCATCCCGGCACGGTGTCTGTCCCTGGGCACTCGGGGCTCGGTGGGAGCCTCCCATCTCGGACAAATCTGTGTCTGTTCCCCGCGGGTGGGCTGGCACCGGGAAGCCCGACCGCAGGCGGCAGCGTGATTTCTTCCCCCGGTCAATGTTTAACCAGGGTGTTTATCCAGAGTGAAAGAGCTGCAGTGTGAGGGCAAGAGGAGCTCGGGCAGACGAACATCCTTCTGATGCTGTTCCCAGAGCACACTCTCATTTTTTTCCGTGTCCCCAAAGCACTGGCACCAGCCAGGGCCGATAGCACCCCGGTGAGCACATGCACAACATCTGCAGAGCCTTCAGCGGCTCTTGCGGACCAGGTAGTGCCCTGTGCTTCCCCCAGGCTTTTCATCATGCGGGGGCACGAGCATCTGTGTCCTCCCCAGCCCCAAATCACAGCAATTACCACCTCATTAGTTACAGGTGCCGGCAGCATCGGTGCCCCATGCATGCCCTGCTCCTGAGCAGCATCTCCATCCCAACGGGCATGAAGAACCTGGAAAACACCAGACAGTGTCCCAGCTCTGCAGCAGATCCATGTGCCGATAAAACCACGGTGCAGACCCATGGTCAGGCCTGATGCAAATTTAATTGAATGGGAATGAGATGTATTTTATGTCCTTAAAGCACATTAAGTGCTTGGAAGTTAATTGGTATTTAATTAGCATAAATTAAGCTCTTTAATAATACTCAGGGAAAAACAACACGGTATTACAGATACTTTATTAAAAGTCACCCTGACAAATTAAAAATGAACGTGCCGAATACATCAACAGCAGAACAGGGAATCACATGCAGCCATGCATGGGCCATCCCCCACCTCCTGCCTCCCTTGCCTGCTCCTGGGGACCACGAGCAGCAGTCAGCATCATCACCGCCCCAGTGGGACCGCGGCCCCACACCTGCTGGGAGAAGGGTCCTGGAGCTGGGGTGCAGCAGGGAGCCGGTCCTGTGCAGAGGCAGCTGCAGCCATAAGCGTGTTTCCTGCGGCGTCGCAGGGCCGTGCTTCCTCTCAAAAGGGGAAGGTGGGCGCCTGTCTCGCCCGAGTGTGGCAGCTGCCTGCAGCCCCGCTCTGGCAGAGGTCCGCACCCCGAGCAGGGGCCGGGGCAGGTTGGGGCCCCCACGATGGCTCCCCACAGCCCCCAGACCCCCCCAGAACCCACTCTCACTGCCCCCAAGGTCCCTCTGGGGAGGAAGCAGCGACTTTGCTCATTTGGTTTGGCGTTTTTTGTGGCGTTGCCATGACAACCGTCCTAGTGACATCTTCATGCTATTTGTCTCCTTCTGTGGGTTGCATCATTTTCCTTCCTGAATGAACAGCTGCCTGTGCCCCAGCTCACCCAGGGTCTGCGCTGCCCACCACGGGGTACCACATCCCCCTGCCCAGCCCCGGGGAAGGGTTGCAGGCAATTCTGGCATTTCCTCACTTCATCTCCACAGCCTTGTCCTTTCTAAAAAAGAATACAGCTTTGTGTGTGTGCGTGCACGTGCGGGTCACCTCCTGGGCTGGAAAAAAAAGAAAGCAAGCTGAAAATAGAGAGGTGACATTGTGCAGGGCTCTGCCAGCCCCACGGGGACATCAGAAAGCCAGGAACATCCTCCCTGCCACAGCAACAGCTTTTCTGCCTCTGCGTGGAGCAGCCCAGGAGGAAGGGTAGGGAGCACTTGCTTTGCCCAGGGGTTTCCTGGCCCTTTCCCACTCCCATCTCCCCCTGCCCTCTAGCCCCGTTTGTGGGCTGGTGCCCCAGTGCTGGGCTGGGCAGGGTGGGCAGCCCTGGTGCAGGAGGGCACAGCTCTCCCAGCACAGCCCCTTCCCCAGGGGCACCTCAGTCCTGCACGTGTAGGGGCTGGGAAAGCAACATTTCCCAAGTTAAAAGTCTGCAAAATTAGGAGTCACCCAACCCAGGTAACGTGAGGGGTTCCTGGCTGGGGCTGGGATACTCACAGTGACACTCGTGTGCCAGTTCACCACCCAACAAGCCCTCTGAGCAGTGGGGATGGGGTCCCTATGAATCCCCCCCCACAGGGGAGACTGGGGGTTCCGCACCATGAGTCAGGGCAGAGCTGCCGTAGGGGATGGATACCCGGCTGACGTAAAGCTGCTGCGCTGGTTCCTCTCCCTGTGCCCACACAGCTCCATCCCTCTCCTTCTGCCAACTCCTCCTGCTTGTGGCAGCAGCTCCCTCTGCCAAGGCAGCCCCATCCCCTCTCCCCCCAGCACTCATCCTCTGGCAGGGGAGGGACAGACCCCCCCTGAACTCTCAGCTGGTGCTTCACCCCCTAGCCCTCCTGATGCTGAGAGGGGCCAGAAATCGGACAGCCACCAAAGCTCCCTTCTCCTGTCACCCTCTTCTATGTGGCAGGCCACAGGCAAGAGCTGCTCGGCATCATCCTGGACCTGCACGAGGGAGAGGAGCTGAGCCATGGCACGAGCCGGGGAGTGGGCTCCCATGGAGGAGCATCCTGCCATGCTGGAGCATCCTGCCATGCTGGAGCATTGGCTCTCTGGGAGATGCTTGAATGGGAGACAAATGCAGGAGCCAGTGTAGGGCAGAACGTGGAGCCTTGCAGCACCCACTGCTGCATTTGGGGCTGAGGAGCTCCTGCAGGTGTGTGCCAGGGTGGAGAGAGCTAGTTGCACCAGTCCTCGGAATTAACAGTGTCATGAAGAAGTTAGAAAGTGATTACTGTAAGTGCTGGGGAGCAATGCTGCACAGTCCCCAGGCACGGCTGCTTGACTCAGCTTCTTGCCACCTTAGCAGGATTACAGCAGGCTCCTCGCAAGGCCTTTGGGAACCAGCAGCTCTCACCACGCGCCCTGGGGAGCTGGACAGGCTGCTGGCCACAGCCACATACACTGGACCTTCTGAGCATGGGGCAGTGGTGCCCACCCCAGAGGGCACAGGGCTCCCCGGTACCACTGATACCCAGGCACAGCCCTGGAGGGACAGACAGCGTGCACGGCTGATGCTGGAGGAGGCTGGAACCTCGTGGGCGCTGGCAGAGGTCAGAGGATGCTCCTGGTGAGCTGGGTCCTGCAGCCACAGCAGGGGCTGGCAGAGACCTGGGAACCGGGGTGGGAGCAGTGCTGCCCGGCCCTGCCGCCAGCACAGGGCTGCCTGGTTCAGCTGGGCTGCCTGGTTCAGCTGGGCTGCCTTCCATCATCCCTGCAGCATCACATGAACCCTCTCCCGAGCTGCCTAGGGGACGCAGAGAGGCAGAGGGATGGCGAGGAGCAGGGGCAGCGGGCTTCATGTTGGCTCTGCTGAGCTGCACCGGCCGCCTGCGGCAGGTCAGCGATGACAGCACACACGTGGCCCTGTGCCCGGCATCATTTCAGGAGCAGACGGGTTGTCCGGTCACCGATCAGGAGCCTTTGGGGAGGTAGAAAAGAGAGAAACTCAGGATTAGTGTCTTTGCCATTGCAAGTGTGCATCAGAAACCCAGCAACAGCCCAGCGCCAACCTGAGCCTGGATTTGCCCCACGTGAAGACACAGATGGAGCAAACATGCGGATTTGGAGACAGGTTGGATCTTTGCTGTCACCCTGTCCTCATGGGAAGGAGAAGGGCCTCCAGCCCTTGGACACCTCTCTGGAAAAGCGGCTGCTTGCAGCCTTGACCCAGGGAGCAGGGAAGCAGCTGGGCAGCGTGCAGGGCAGAGCCCCTGGGGATGTGGCAGGGTGGGAAAGGGGGGGATCAGCCTGCAAGGGTCTGCTCTCCCTACCTCTGCGGGTGTCACGTACCTCACCAGCACGCCGACAAGGAGGGCAGCGATCATGGGCCCTACCCAGTAAACCCAGTGATAGTCCCAGTAGTTCGCTACCAGAGCTGGCCCGAAGGCTCTGGCAGGATTCATGCAGGCTCCGGACACACCACCTCTGAAAGAGGAACAAACCAGCTGCGTCAGCCCCGCGGGACACGAGACCAGCACCCGTCCCCCTCGCTGCCTGGACAGGACCATGCACAGGCTGGGAGGGAGTGCTGGGCAGGGGGGCAGCAGCGTACCCCTCCCGGGGCTCCTTGCTGGCGGCCTGGCCCTGGTCTGGGTGGTTGGCGGGTTCAGACCACCCCAGGCTCCCTCCAGGCACGGCTGCTCAGTGCCTGGGGACAGTTCGCTTCCGCAGCATAACGATGCCCAGACCCGAGCGGCTGCCGTGCTGCAGCGCAGGGACCAGCCTGGCCCTGACAGCCCGCGGCGGCTGCTCACCGGCGGGCACCTGCCTTTGCTCACGAGTGTTTGCAAGCTACTGGGGAAAACCCAACGCGTGGGGAGGAAGCACAAGTGCCAAATCTATTTTGGGGCTTACCGGGAGATGGGCTTTTAAACAGGGAAAGCTCTGCGCCACGTGTAGGTAGCGGAGAGGGGCAGGAGAGACAATAGCATTTACAGGTTAAAGAAAACTGCAACAGATAAATATTTGCACACGAGGTTTGTGCAGTGTTTAAATAAGAGCTCTGAATCCCGCTAGAGGGGGCACTGCCTTAACTAAACAACCCATTAACATTCATAATTGCGTGCACTCGTTATCTGATTGCAGTGGCACAAGACCCAGGCTGCTCGCCTGAAACGCCTGCCTGCGCCGAGGCTGAGCTTGGCAGCGTTTCCAGCAACCGCGAGGACACGCAGCGAGGAACAGCTCCAGATAAACCCTCTCCTGTTTGCTCAGGGCTTCCTACAACAAACACCACCCGTGCGGCCCTTCGGTTTTATCAGCCTGTAACAGGTACTCGTGAAGGCTGCTTTGGCTCAACTGCCACGCGCTGGGCTCGAGCTGCCGGCCTCTCCTGCACCCGGCCGGGCTGTGCCCAGCAGCTCTCCCCAAAAATGTCAGAGGGGCCAGTGGGCTCATTCGCCAGCCTCGGCAGTTTCCCTGGCCAGCAGGTCCTGTGCTGTGCGGTGAGGGGGCGCGTCCCGTCCCATCCCACCCCTGGCACGAGCGCTCTCCCCTCCTTGGTGCAGGATGCAGCAGCAGCGGTGCCGGCCGGGGAGGGAGCAGGGGAGCCCTGATGCAGGGAGCCGGTGCTTAGAGCTCGGCTCTGCTCAGCCAGCACCATCCCCACAGCCCATGGTCGCATCCTGACCCCCTGCTCAAGGCACCCTGTCTGCTGACAGCAGCTGCCGGAGCAGATGGCACCAGCTGGCCGGTGGGAACACGCACGGGGAAGAGGACTCGCGAGCTCACCCCGCCAGGATGTCGACCGTGACCGTGAAGCCGATACAGAAAGGTGCCAGCGGGGTCTTGGTCTTCCCATTGATGGCGCCCATGCAGACCACGAGGACCAGGAAGGTGGTCATGACGATCTCGCCCACGAGGACGGAGGGGATCTGCTCGTCAGCCGTTATGCTGCTGAAGGCTCCTCCGCTGGCATTCATGTACCGCTCGCTCGCCGCCACGGCCTGCGCGGGGGGAGCCCTGTTTATGCCATCCACACTCCATATTGTGGGCTTTAACGGGCATATGTGCTCACCGTCAGGACAGCGTGGGCGGGCGTAGCATCAGGTTAAAGAGGAGCTAATCTCATCACTTTCCTCCTGAAAGCCAGCCCTAAGCGCCTGGCAAATATAAACTCATTAGCAAAGGCTCTTAGTGTCTCCTGAGATAATGAGCCAGCCACCGAGAGTGCAGGATGAGCCTCACCCAGCCGCCGAGGGGTTTGCAGCGGCCAAACGGCACCGTGCTGCTGGGTGCGGGCTGCCCGGATGCTGGGAACGGGCAGCACCAAACGTAAATTAACCTTACAGAGCAGTGCTGCAAGTAGAAGCGCAGGCGAACGCTGTGCGTGAAAATGGCTGGAGCTGCAGAGGTACCCCACATCGTTCTGTGCTTAATTAGTGTGCCATGGCAAACCTCTGGAGAGCAGCTGCCATCGAGAAATAATTAGCTGGGCCCCAGAGCACCATGCAGAGGTGGTACCCCAGCATCTGCACGGCACTGCCAGACCCGAGCCTGTAGCAGGGGGTGAGTTGTCTGAGCCCTGCAGTCAGACCGTGAAAGAGCTGGGAGGAAGAACCGGGCACCCTGGCCCCAAGCGCCAGACAAGCCCCGTGCCCACGCAGCAAACCTCTGAGCCATATCACCTTGCGCTGAGCCATATCACCAAGCGCTTTTAATTACATGCAGAAGCAACGCGCCGAATCCCCCTTGCCCTCCCCATCGTGCACGCTGTTGCTGGAGACCCCGGGGCTGCGCAGCAGGTTGGGGCTGGCCAGGCCAGCTATGGCAGAGCAGGGGGAGTCCTCGCACCCCAGCCCTGGTTAGAGACTCCCCGGCTGTCCGTACCTTTGCCAGGCCGGCTCCTATCGTCCCTCCGCAGAGCTGGGAGACCCAGTAAGGAATGAGCATCGTCATGTTCAGTCCACCGACCAGCCACACGCCCAAGGACACGGCAGGGTTGAAGTGGCCTCCGCTGCAAAGGAGAGAGGAGCATCAGTGAGGGGTTCACCCCCAGGGTAGGGTTCACCCCCAGCACAGGGTTTGGTCCTGGGGGCTCGAGTGCTGTGCTCGCCATGGGCTGGAACTACAAATGCTTTTTCAGTCCTTCCCGTGAGAAGGTGCTGTGCACCACAGAAGAGCAGAATCCAGCCATTTCCTTTCTCTGCAGTTGCTGCTTTGAAGCGGCAGCATCTTCACGCTGGATACCCAACCCCTCCTACAGTGCTGGCGGGGGCAGGAGCTGCTGTGGTGCAGTTTGAGGGACAGCGTTTGGGGCCGGGTCTCCGGAGACCCCCAGGTGCTTCCAGGAGCTGCCACAGCACTGCCAGGGGAGGTGCAGGGAGAAGGGGTCTCTCCCGGCGTTCCAGGGTGCTGCAGGCTGTGGAGTGCACTGAGCCCTGCCCAAGGCCCTGGTACAGGGGGGTTACACCGCTCCCCTGGCCCCCACCCCAGCAAGAGCTTTGCCTGTGGCAGCAGCACAGCCCGGCCACCAGCGCTTTCTGGAGCAGCTCCTCTGGGGGCAAAGACTCTGGGAGGAAAGTCATTCCCCTTGACATCCCTGTGACAGCCATCCCTGCTGCTCGGGCGTAGGAGAGGCGCTTGCAGAGCCGGTACCCAGCCTGGCAGGACACACACGTCCCTGGGAAGGAACGGGACAAGCGCTGTGGGGCAGGGCTGAAGCCACCTCCTGGCCACACCGGCGCTGCTGGACTCCGCTGGGATTTTCAGGGTTTATCTCCCTCTGCTCAATGCAAATGCAAAGGCACAGAGGTCTCCCCGCATCCCTGCCCGCTGCCCACCACCTCCCTGGGAAGGGCTGGCAGCAGCCAGTGCTCGCCTCGTTACACGACCTAAATCATTCATCATGAAGACCAGATGTAAGACAAACTCAGATACCTTCTAATTAAAACAGATTACCATGGGACACGCATTAATGAACAAGTTTCATAACCAATCAGCCCTAATAATAATTGCTGGTGAAGGCAATGAGTCAGAGTGTCTAGGAACTATAATTACATCTTATTCTTCAGCTGTAATTAAGGACCCATCATACGAGAGCAAGAAGTTTTGTTGTTTAGGCTAGCAAACACCTCAGCTGGACGGGGCTCTGGCTGCAAATGCCCTGGGAAGGTGGGAGCCCGGGAGCTAAAGGAGGACCTGTCTGCAAATAAACCCTGGTCGGAGCACCCGGCAGCCCGCAGCGCGGACAACAGCCCAGCCAGCGAGCACTCATCCTGAGCCAGGCTCCTCTCCGGCCTCTTTGGGCACAAATCTCTATAAACCTGACTTTAGACTGAAACATCTCCCTGCCCGGGACCCTGAGCTGGCTCCTCCTCACTTCAGAGCTAATGGGGTACCCCTGGGACCCCTGAGACACCTCTGCAGCCCCTCATCACAAAACCCCCCCTGTGCTGCTCCCCTGGCTTCGCTGTGCCGAGGGTTTGGGGAGCAGCGGGGTGCCCAGCTGGGCTGGCACACACACCCCGGGTCACTGAGTCCCAATTGCACAAGCCTCACCCCTGGCATTATCCCTCTTAATCAGGCGCTGGTGATTTATCAGTCACTTTGCTCTGGACTCCAGGGCTCACACGTGCGCCCGGCCGAGCCACCCTCCCGGCCGGGGGAGGTTTGTGTCCCAGCCCGGCGCTATCCCGTCCCTGGGCTGCACGGAGCCAACCGGAGAGAAGGGAATTAAACTCTGCAGGGACTGTTTCAGCTTCTCCCTTCAGGATAAATCTATATCTTAGCACCAGATGACACCATTTTCAACAAGCACGTTTGTCTAAATGTTGCTTTTCAGGAATCGAAGCCATTTGTAAATGGAATCTAAATTTTTCACCTGAAAATACATAGGGGAGTAGCATACTCAGGTCAAAATGTTTCATTCTGACATCCTCTTAAAAGGAAATGTCACAGCTTCTCAAAGGAGCACTTCTGTTTCAGCTTTGACCATTTTTATTAAAAGAGGCTAAAAATAAAACATTGCAATCAAAAACCAAATCGAACTCCCCCAAACCCAAGGCGTTATGGATGACCACCACCTAAGCAGCCACGCTGTTAACCGAGAGGTTCGACGACAGCGCAGCGTTGCTGCAGTCACCAATATTTAGGCAGGAAAGATCCTAAAGGCAGCGTGTGGGGAGACACGAGCATCTCCTCCTGTCCACGCGTGGAAACCGTGCGGGTGCTGCAGCAGGGACCCCGCCACCACTGGTGAGGGGGTGCAGAGGAGGTGGGGGGGAGCACGTGCAGCCCCGGGTGCCAGCCCCCCCCTTACCTGATGTCTCCCAGGATGGCGATGGTGAGCCCCAGGGCCAGCCCATGTGCCAGGGCGGGCTGCAGCCTCCCCGCGCCCTCCGCATCCTCGACCACGGAGAGGCAGCCGATGAAGATGAAGAGCGCGCTGCCCAGCAGCTCGGCCACGCAGGGCTGGACGTAGAGCTCATACCAGTGAGGCTGCAAGGACTTGGGCTTGATGTCGACGTCCACCCTCGCCTCCTTCGCTGGGGGGTGACCGTGCTCGGCAGCAGCCATGAGTGGGGCTGGAACAAAGCAGGCAGAGCCCCAGTGACAGCCAGTCCCGTGGGCACGATTGAGGGGATGCTGCAGAGCAGAAGGCTTGAGAAACTGGAGATGCTGGCTCAGGTCTCTGAGGGGTCCTGGTGCAGGGACGAGGACCCTCGAGGAGCACCCCGCTTGTCCTGCTGAAAGGCTGGCAGGCTCCCCTTGACCTGTATGAAGACGTAGTGGATGGGAGGCTCTAAAAAAATGGATTGGATTTGCATTGCTAAAAAAAAAAAAAAAGGGGGCAATAAAAGCTGATAGGCCAGCCCCCAGGAATATAAAAGCTCTTTATCACTGCTGTTCCTTGGTTCAAGGCTTTGGTTTTTTTTCCCCTGTGGTGTTTTTTTTGTTATTGTTGTTTTAAGGTTTTCTGCCAAGACTCAGGACACGATTCCTTTCGTGTAGATACCCGGAATGCTGCCACCTGTGCGAAGCCCAGCTGGCCTGCTTCACTGGGCAGCTTCTACCTGCTTGTGCTGCCAAAGAGTAGCACGTGCCTGAAGGACCACAACATCGCACGCACGGGGGCACGCACCGATCCAGCAGCGCCCTGGGAAGTGACCGATGTAGCTCTAGGGAGGGAAAAACCACTCCTTGCCAAGGCTTAGCTCTCTAAGCAAATTAAGTCTAAGTCCAGGTGTAACACGACAGAGCAGTGCCCTTCCTGGCACAGTGCAACCGAGAGCCCTGAAACGCGTGTGGAAGGGGATGCACGTGGAGCAAGGGGGGAGGCTGCACCCCAGGAACGAGCATCCAGAGGCACTGTGCTGACACGGCGGGGAGGCAAACCGAAGCCCCTCAGAGCCAGCCCAGGACTCAGAGCAGTGTTTGGGGTTAGGCGGGGAGGGCAGATGCCTCCTCCTAAAACTGCTGGATGTTGGTACCCTCATGCCTGGCAAACATGGGATTTACTTTGTGTTACTGCAGTAACACTTAAGGGGCTTTAAAATCTTAAAGACAGGACAAGCACGTAGAGACCTACTGCCAAACCTCTCCCTACAGACCCCAGAGAGCAGGTACAGTAACTGATTTGCCTTGAGTTGCCAGAGGAGCCTGCCTGAACCACAGTCAAAGCCTCTAACCCTCAGCCCCCAGCCTGCCCAGAGCTCCTGAAGCAGGATCAGCCAGCTCTGCTGGTCTGTATCCCCCTTGCACCGCTTTCAAATGAAAGATTGCCAGCAAGGGTGCCCAAGGATCCTCTGGCGGTTTTGAAAGCTGTCATCGATCCAATACTTAACCCAAAACCTCCCCAGCCCCCCACTGCACCCCATAAGGGATCACCGACCAGAAAACCAGATTGAAGGCACGGCGGAGGCTGCGGGGCTGCAGCCTGGCAGGGGACACTGGGCATCGCTGCACCGCTCACACACCATCGGGCACAGCAGAAATTGGTCTGGCGATGCAAATGCTCAGGTCCCTGCAGCACAGCTTGCACCGAGCAGCAGGGGTGCAACCCACCTACTGCAGCATTGCACCTCCTTGAGCAATCACCTGCAGCATTTCATGTTTGTGGTGGGTAATTAAGGATTGGGGTTTATAGATATTTATTTTTTCCCCTGTCTTAAGCAAGGCTAAAGAACGCCACGGATGTTTTATGATGTTTTCACAAGACACTGGGGATGGGAAGGAAATTTCCACTTGCCTGTCCCAGAGAGGGCTGTTGCTGGCCACACACCAGATGAGGGTCAGGGCGGAGCTATGAGGGAATCCCAGTGCAGGCATCTCTAAATGAGCCTGTCAACTCATTTCCCCTCCAGAGAGCTTATTTCCTACAGACAAAAGGTCTTGGCAGCAGGTTATTGAAATCACTGGAATACGGAGAGCGAGTGGTGGGGTTGGCTGGTCCTCGGGGCTCCTCTTCGAACCCCCTGCATGGGCCTGTGGAAAAGGAAAATACCTGATTCAATCTTGTCAGCTGGCAGAGCACAGTTTCCAACAGGTACATCCAATCCACCCACCAGCACACCTCCCAGCACACCCAGACGAGGGTTTCATTGGGAGGGATTCTGACTCAGGCAAAAGGAATCCAGATATCATTTATTTTTGGGGATATTTATTATGAGATCAACATAACACCTATCACCTGGTGCTTCTTACCAGCAGCTGTACAAGCAATGCTGCCATCACATCAGTGCACCAGGAGGTGGCTGAGCTGCCCCAGATCGCCGGCAGCACCAGGCGGCGGAGCCAGGCAGCGTGGGCAAGGCCCGGGAGCCAACCCATGGCTCTGCCCCCATCGGCCAGGGCAGAGGCAGCAAAACGGCCCCTTCCAGACGCTGCTGCCACGTACACGGTACAGGAACGCTGCTGATGGCAACGCCATCACGCCTGGACCACGGCCGTACAGGCTGCTGCAGATGTCTCCCAGAGCCACAGCTTCAGAGCACTGGAAGGTCGCAACCCAAAAGTGAAGATTAACCCCGCGGCCTTGGCTTTTAACCATTTACCATTATTGTTCGGGGAGCAGGGATGTTTGCCTGAGCCTTCTAGAGGAAATGGTCCACGTTCAGGCAACAAAGGAATTAATTATTACTGAGCACAGGACTGAAACAACAAAAGAGCAGCGTGATCTGAAGGGAACATGTTTCCCCCATCCATAGGGGATCCAGCTGAGCAGCTCCGCACCAAGCACCCGCCAGTGCATCCCATGTCTGCCACGCAGGACTAGTGGAAAAAAAAAATTGCTGTAGGAAACCAGCTCGGGAAATTTCAGCACTGTGAAAACACTGCCTGATTTGTACTAGAAGATTAGGAAAAGGGAAAAAATTTTTGCAAGGCCGTGGCTGATGTGGCACTAACCGAACAGTTCTGTTGGCAGTTTCTTGCCTTTCTTCCTGGAGCCCGGGAACGCTGCTGTTCTCTAACCACTGCCTTGGCGTAAGGATGGTTATGAGGGAAAATAACACTGCCCACATGTAATTCAAGCTAACCTTAAAACCAGGGAACAACCCAAACCAATAAAATAATGATGATTTTTTCAGCACCTGTCAGCTGTGGCTCCCAAAGCACTCGAGCGCGTAAATCCTACCTGACCAACAAGTGAGGGCAAGCAATCACTTGGCTCATGCCCAAATCACGTCTGGCTCCATGCAACAGCGCACGCAGCAAAGGGGCAGAACCGAACCTGGCAGCGTGGAAGAGCAGGCGGGCAGAATACAAACCAGCCACATCGGAATTATCAGCCGTGCTACACTGAGAGGTGCCGGAAGAGTGTGCAAGACAAAGGGACGTAGGGTTGTTCAGCGTGGTCAGAAAATCACACCACCAGCAAGACGACCGTGGGCAAAGCAAGGAACTCCAGACTGAGGGGTCCACCGAGGCTTGAAGGGCACAGCATCATCTCAGCACGCTCGGGGTCGCCTGGACTCTCCCATGCAGGCGATGCTTTACAGCAGCAATATGAATGATCTGTATTTATTGCCACGAATTGGCAGGGGTGGTGTTGGATGTCTCTTATGTTTACCCTGAACTGTGACTTTCCCGCACTTACAGCTCTCGAGCATAATACGTTTTCTAGAACACGTAATAAGTGATTGCTACAGACCCAATTTAAGCCACATCTCAATCCAACATTACTCCTATGTCATTCTGAGAAGAGGCTGCTCCAGCACCTGCCTTTTGTTTAGAGACGCCACGAACACGCAAAGAAAACAACTCTGCTCTTAGCACCCTTTGCCCCTCATAGATAAGATTAAATAGTTGGCACTAAGGTTTGCTCAGTAAGCTTGATGGAAACTATGCTCCTGGGAAAAGGCGTGGGGATGAGAACAGATAAATCTGTTCATATTAGCAGACACTTATTTTTGTCCTTGTTTGTGCTTGCACCAATTTGTTAAACAAGTGACAACAGCAACTGTGTCAATTAGTACAGGAAATGGTGGAACAAAACAAGCAACAGCTTCAAAAGATCCTTTTTAGGAACTGCAGAGAACCCTCCCCATCTCCATCTACCTGGACAGAAGAGCCAGAACACCTCTGTTTTATCCAGCACCCTCTCCAAAGGTTTCATTCTGTTCCTCCTTGCTTCATCGCGCAGATCTGCCACCTTTTGTTTGCTTTTCTATACGAACCATAGCGCCCAAACTCAAACCACCCAAACTCAAAAAAGCACTTAAGCGGACACTTAAGGACGTGCTCAAGTGCCATTAACATTTAACAATGCTTAAGCGCAGGACTTGAGCATATGTGGAGTCTCTGTTGTATCAGTGCCAGTACATTTTATGGGATAGACTTCCCACTGCATGTCTATAAAAAAAGTTATCAACAAAGTATTTTGATGCTGCACAACAGTGTTGCTGCAAGGAAAGACCCCAGCATGGCCAGCATCCATGGTCAGCTCTTTTAAAGAGCAATAAAGGAGGCAAAGGCAACTCATTTGACACTGCCTTATCTTTACAGTATTTATCTTGGAGACTGACAGTCTTAATGATTACACAACTGTTACTGAATGAGAACTTGCAGAATTATTTGCAGCTCGTAGCAGTAACACAGGTTAGCTGACCTCTGCCCGTTTATAGATCCTGTATTGCATAATAGTTTTACTTCAAATTGCTACCGTAATGCTCGAGTGCAGATGGAAATTTCCAAGGGTTCTTCATACAGACTTACCGTTGTCTGGTGGAAAACAGGGACAGATTTGGGTCAGTTCTGCATACACAGGGTAGACTGTTTTTTGAGAAGGGAAAATAACCAGTAGGATGAAGCCACATGTAGACCTTAATTCTGGTATTTAACATTAAAATCCACCGAGCTCTCAAAGAAGGGATGGATGCTCCAAGTCCCATGCAGCATACACACGTGCACATCTTCCCTGCAGTTACCGAACACTTGGCTCCCCACGACCATCCTGTAAAGCCGACTACAACTGAGCATTTCTGTCCTCAATAACCACATTTCCCTGTGCCCCAGCAGCACAGAGACCTGAAAAATCTTGTAAGCACGAAATGAGGAACCAGTAACTCTGCAGAGAAGCTTGAAATGCTATGTGCTAAGCTAACAACTACTTTTCATTTAGTTCCTAGAGCTGGATAATCCCTGTAAGGAACTCAATAACTTAATTTTCTAGAAGGAGACTTCTTTTATCCATCTTTTAAGAGTGCGCGGGCAATGCTCAGGCATGGGTCACACTTGGCTGGAAGACAAGCACAGGGAAGTGTGATCACCCAAACTGTGGTTGAAGCTTGGACAGAGCGAGGATCAACATCCAAGACTCAGCATGGAGCAGATACAAGGATTTTCTTGTACCTGTCGGGAACAATTTGTGACAGGCATCTCAAAGGCAGGCCAGGACCACGTGCTCCGACTCCCTCAGTTTGCCATGGCAACTGGACTCAGCATCCTCGTTGTGCAAATGCTTCACAACCAAAGAGGATTAACAGTGTCTTTCTTCAAGAGGAGTGAGTATGACCAGATACAATTGCTCTGGCTGCCCCTTCCTGCTACCCACGCTCCGTGCTAGCGCTTCTTCAGCGGGTCCTTCCCCTCCCCACGCACCCCGTAGCCTAGACCCCACGGCTTCCAGGTCAGTCTCCTTTCAAACCCCACGCAGGACCACAGCCACCCTGGCTGTCATCCTTGCTGGAGGTCCCACGTCACCCACCCTCTCCAAACCACAGCACACGGGAAGGACAGCCTGAATACCCACCTTGTAGTCGAAACAGAGCAGGACGACTCGGGGGGAGATACAACTTTTCAGGTGCTCCGCAACCCATTGGCAACATAGCGAGGAACAACATCACAGGCTCCTTGCTGCAGGAGACTTGCATGAGGACTTTTCCTACTGATATCAAATCTCCTGCTGTTACTACATTTACAGACATAGAAACCGTATTCAGTAGGGAAGAGGAAACTATTTCAAGTACTTTTAAGTGACCTTAACATTACAACAGAATGCCACAGGTGTGGCTAAGACATGGAGACCAGAGCTAAATTTAGGGCCGGTATGAGATATCCCAGTGGCCAAGATGACAGCGAAGTGCCCTTATCTAGGGGCAGGTACCAGCCAGGTCTGGCTCCCAGCTCTTCAGCCCGCACCAAGAGTCGCTGGCAGCGACTCCACCGCAGACACCAGCCAGTGAGGTCCTGCAGGCAGGGCCAGGCAAAACCCTTCAAGCATCAGGGGAAGCTTCCAGCTGGGCAGGAGGTTGCAAAGGGAACAATCGACCTCCTGCGCCATAGTTGGCCGGTTGGGGCAATGCAGCTGGTTTTTGTCTTGCCGTTCACTCAAGCTTAAATTATTACTATTTTTTTTTTTTCCTTTAAACAAACCATTTGCAGGGATGAATTTTGTTGTGCTGTCAGTACCAATAACCCAGGCAAAAGGCTGGGCTGGGAACAAAAAAGAGAGAGAGGCAGAGATTCACCATGCAGCTCAAGGGAGCCACTGCTGAGAAGCAGTCACACAAACACAGCAAGCAGCAGCAGCAGGCAAAGGCCATCTCTCCCGGCTAGAAAACGTTTCTCAGCCTTTTTCAGCTAGTGGCTTTCCAGCAAAGTAGCATTGTTTCAGCAATGCCAGGCACTCTTCAAACCCAAATATTCCCTGAAGAGAGGTGAAAGACATATTTATTTTAGTTAGCAGAATCATGAGAGCTAGACTGCCCACACCCGTCCTCCCCCCACGAGCTCCCGAGGAATCACAAATTCCTTTGATCCTGTTGTAACCCTGAAGCACAAGGTGACCTACTTTCTTCACCAGTGTTGGCAACCGAGCTAGAAGAGACTCTAGAAGAGTTCTTGCAGGAATGATTTCCCTTCGCCTAGCTGGATGCTGAACCGTTCAGCTGAACAGCTGCAAGATGGAGAGTCAGACTCATCTAGAGGAAGAGCGAGCAGGGCACCACCGTGCCTTTCATCCCACAGCACCAGCTCTACTCCTGTGCCACGTTCTTCAGTGCTTCCCTCAGATGAACAGATTATACAGGGACCTAAAATAGAAATTGATGAGCAGAAATTCCACCAATATCTGCCTCATGCTAGCAGAGACATCATTTCCAAACACAGAGAGGATTAAACTATGACAAAGACGACGACAAAAATAAACTGACTGATCGAGCACAGGACCGTCTCCCGTAGTGAGCTGCATTCAAATCCCGTTTATATGAAAAATGCAACCCCTCAGTGGTTGCATCTTAGATGTCGAGCAGTTCAGAGGGAACAGATTTGTTTGTGCCAGAGCAGGTAAGACTTCAGCTTGGCTCCCACTCAAAGATACGTTAGAAGAGGCTCAAGGAAAATGGTCTCAGAGGGGGTCTTGCCAAAATTAAATTGCCAGTAGAGATGGGGTTTTTACACTACTATGTACTCGCTCATTTTATTCAAAAGAAATCAGCAGAATAGTCTTGTTGCCACAGAGCAAGCATTAGTCACTGCAGAAGACGACTCCTGCAGCGCAGAGGGTGTCACAGGGCTTTTGGTTTGCTGGTGGGTTGGGGTTTTTTTAATCCCCAGTTCTTACTAACAGAGATATTAACTGTCAGGTAACCTGTCAAACTTCGCTCTGAGCAGATCTGTGACACTACTCTGTCTCGTTTCCCCCATCTTCATATTTAAGCACCTTTGACTCAGCTGTTTCAGATATTTTTTGCATGTTAATTCAAATCAAGGGGTTTTTCAGGATAGACACCATCTCTCACCAGGTGCTTGTGCAGCACCCAACACAGGTAATGCTGATGTAGCAAGTCAGATCAGAGCCGTTTGTGGACGGAGATCAAGGAGAAGAACATCAAAGAGTACTGCAGGCAGAATCAGATATCTTATCAAAGCCATACCAAGGAGTCTCCAATACCAAGTGGTTAGTCATTCATTAATAAGTTCTTACTCCATAAACCACAAGGAAGAAAACTGCATCGATATGAATACACAAGAGAGTAGGAACTAGCTTTTATATACACGAGAATGAAGATTTTGAGAGGTAATCAGAGACATTCAAGGACAGCTAGGTATGCAACGAAGCTGGAAGGGAGGCGAGATCCGACTCCCGGCTGGAGAGCAATGGCACAGCAGCCACCACCACGCTTTCTTCCAACAGGCTCGCCTGCCAGCCATCCGCAGGGACGCAGATTTAACGTGGCTCGTTTCCAAATGATGTAACCTACAGTAGGGTTAACGCACACTGTGAGGACAGAGCAGGTATAAGCCTGCTCCCAAAACCCACTGATTCTGCTGATTAAAAAAACCCATCAAATTCTATTATCTCAGTTCACCTGGAACAAAAGGAATCTCAAATACAGCACCAGCTGACAGATCAACAGCTCCCAACTCAACCACGTTCACCAAGTGCTACAGTCCACTCTGACGGGAAGAAGTAAAACGTTTCCTGTTGTCCATCTCAGGAGCACCTTACTATTTCTTCAAAATGGAACCAAACCAATAAAGTACCCAACCTCTGGTCATGCTTTCACAACATCACGTCTTTGATCTAGCAAATGAGTTTGCAAGACAGCACACACCCCACAGGAGCAAAGCTCCCATGTGAGTCAGAGCATCTGTAGGTGGGAGGCCCTCGTATGCTATACACTCGCTAAAAAGCAAGAAAAGCAACTTAATGGTCCACGGCATGATCCAAAATGCAGTACTGATGAAGTCCAAAAAAGTGTGAAGATGGCAGCATCGAAACGAAAGGCTTACCAGGATTTAGACATGGGAAAATAGCCTTTGGGTAAAGGAAAAGGGCTGAGTGGGGGTGAAGGAGCATGAAGGCGAGACAAGCACCTCAGAATCCCAACCGAAATATGTAACTGTAATATAGCAGTTCTTTGAGGAGAAATGAAATAACTTTCTAAAATGAAGACAACAAAAAAGAAAACAAACAAACCAACCAAAACCCAACAACAACCCAGCCCAAACCACCTGTCAGTGAAGAGATCAAGTGTTATAAAGCTACCACAATTTCAGACAGCTCAAGGCTTGGACTAGGAAAGAAGTTAAAAAGATCAGGGTTAAGTATATTTTCAGAGTATATACCAGGCTTTAGGTATTAATAACCAAGCTTCTGGGCAGCATGAAACCATGTTAGCAGAACTGAGAAGTAAACGTTTACCAGACTGCAGCTCAGTCAGTAGAATCAGACCCATCTTTCATCAAAACATGGGTTGGTTTCATGGACAGCACAGCCATAATAAAAAACCTGCTGTTCCAACTGACAGTGACTGTCAGCAAAAGAGGAAAAGTGCTGCAAATACAGCAAAACTGACCGAGATTCTTGAGTTCTTTCAGCTTTTCTCAAGCCCCTATCTCAGCCTAGGAAGTGACCGTTGCCATTTTGTCAGTGTCACACTAAAGTTCACAAGCCCTTTCAGTTGTCAAGCTCTGCCTCCTAAACAAAACCAGGACATTACAGAGGGAGGACAAACACGTTTCTCCCAGGAACCTTTTCTGGTTTTATGGTCAGAATAGGAACTGCAGATATAAAGCACTGGCAGTTTCAAATGAAGTTTTACCCACATAATTTTGCTTTTGTGACCCTGACAGTCTTGTCTTCTGGCAGTTACCAGAGTTGTCTTTACTCAAACCTGAAGTCCCAGTACTCACTTACAGATCTTTAAAAGTGAGTTTCTTGCACTGACCTCCTGAAGGGGCAGACGCCAAGAAAGCAATTGCATACTGGTATTCCTTTTTATGCCAGAGGAGTATCTACTCTTTACTGCTCTTTAACCTGCTACACAGGTTAACTCAGGAGAAACTGCACACTGAAGATGAGAATGGAGGCATGATGGTCTTTTTCTTCTTCCAGGTCTCTCCCATAAATGCTCTTTAGCTAGGCAGTAAGTTTGGAGGGACTCAGAGGTCAAATTAAGACAGATTCATAGGTCCTTGTTGAATTTAGCTCCTTGGGTTCATGTTAGGGTAAGACAGAGCTATTGCACAGTAGGAATGAAAAATATTCAAAAACTCTAAGTAACAACAGCGTGAAACCAGAAAGCAAAACCCAGAAGCTGTGGGCCACTAAAGGCAGGAGGCTAACTGCCCCTGCTTCCCAAGAAGCAGAACGGCACATCAGCAAGTCTACTTCCCGATCTAGACAGCAGGCAACTGCCCTGGGAAACCACCCAGTGGGAAACCCTACAGTCTCTGGTTACAGCTGCTGCGCTCAAGAAGGAACTTTGATGCTAAGGTGAAAAAACAAGACACACCCTTCTGGTCTCCTCCATCAGCAGAGAGAAAGGGTCAACGCTAATGCAGACACAGCTTGCACGCCTCTTAATAGAAAAGGGGTACAGATAAGCCCAAACACCTAAAATGTGCAAGTATAGGCATACCATTGATATTGTTATCTAGGAAGCAAAGGTTATAAGCTCCTTTCAAAATTGCACAGAGAGTCCATCCCTTCCCTTTGGGGGCACAGAGTTTATGCGAACACTTTGCAAAGACTGAGCAGAGCATTAACCAAAGATTGTACTTCTGTGCCTTGTCATTTAAGAAATCAGCTTGACACAAACATAACAGGAGGTGGCCTGTAGCTACCAGCGACTAAAATCGGTGACTAAGAGAGAGGAGGGCAGTGAAGGGAAGGCTATTTCTTTTTACTACTTCTGTTCCTCTGAAATTATGAATGTTACATCTAAGAACTGTTTACTTTTTCTAGAATCTCAATAATTTCCTTCCCTACATCTCCAGTCCAAGCCCATGTCAACTATTTCCAAAGCCAGGTATTCTTACAGTACAGAAAGTCACATACAGTATGAAAATGGTTGCTTATGCTTGCAACTGCTTTAAAAAAAACATGCATTTGGTGAGGCATTTGGTGAGAGAGGAAAAACGTAGTCACTAAATCAGACATAAATAGGTAATTTCTAATGAGTAAGACACTAGTCAAATTATAAATACTAAACATTTATTAGGAAGGTTGCAAGATTCAATTTCAAACAACAGGGCAAGGCCTTTTGTTGCCGCTGGGATTTTGTTTGTTTCTTTTAAGGGGAAAGAAAGAAAGAAAGAAAGATGAGAAACTGGTGTAAAGATACTACCAGAATCAGTGCAAATTTAGATGAATTTTTTTCTTACCTTTACCATGCCAGTGCTGAACTGCCAAGCTAAGCCCTTCCCAGTTAAATAAAGCCTGTTTCAACATCATCCAGTTTCTTGTACATCACTGAACAAGAATCACAGCCCTCCTTCTTTCACCCTTCCCCTATAAGAACATACCTAGTATAGCGACAGCCTTGTAGCAACAGTAAAAGCCGGAAGAAAGCTAACATGGTGATACTTCATAAAACTTAACCTGAATGGAGTGAAAATTAACAAAATTTAACCTTCATAATCAGCTGTGCACGTTGCAGATATCCAGTAATGCAGCTCACCAGCATTGTTTTTTCCAGCTTCCTGTCACAAATATATTTTACACATCCACAAAAAGACAAAAGAGGAAAATCATATAATCCAAGAACACTTTACTTTCAGTTTTAAACTAAGGAAGGCAAGCTTTTGAACAAGAATTAGTGACATCCTAGGAAAGTCCGTCATCATATATCTGGGAATGGGAGGCGAGTCTCACCTCATAACAATTGTTCACAATGGGCAGAAAAGATTCATTAAAACTACCAAAAGCCAACAGGACAGTCGACATCAGCAGCACCCGTCACTTTACTGGCACCGCTTACACAGATGCACAGACTGAAGGTGGCACATGCAAAGTCCCATCATTTCTGTGAGCTTGTCTCAAGCAGAAGGCAGTCGCTGTGGCTTCTGGGCCCACGGCTTCCCTCCAGCAAATACATTAGAACGTGATGTTTGCAAGACCTATTTGAAAAGAAAGGAGGATGAGGGGGAGAAACAAGTATTTATTCTTATACTACCTGTACTTCACTACTATTAGGACACTTAAGACACAGGAGGAAGGATGCTTCAACAATTTTTTTTTTTTTTTTTAAACTTAAAGGTAAAGGATTTGGTGTCAGGAAAGGAAATTAGGAAACATGTCGATCTCCACTTTTTTAACCCTTTTTTTGATTGTGATACAGTAATTAATTTGAATATGCCAATCTGAAGGAGTACTTAAGTTATTAAGGGCAGAAGGAAGAACATAGAGGCTGCTGATGAACTAAGTATCTGCCCACACAATTAAAAAGAGAAAGCTGGGGAAAGTACCATTAATGAGGGCAGTAAATTGACTCTAGATAAAGAAAAACTGCTTTATATTAAGGCATATCCATGCATTAGACATTTGATTATCTCCTTTGGGATTTGTCTTTTTTGACTTCTAAGATATGCTGCATCACTTAAGCTCAGCACTCAAATCTGTCCTAAATACTTCTCTGATCTCAGCAAAGAATAATGCTGGAGATCCCAGGAACACTGGCTACTTCAAATAGGTGAACTATTTGGCCTTAGCTCCTTTAGAAATAAGTTCTGTATTACAGTCATCACTTTTAGCCATATGAAATCAAATCGAAAATGTGCATTTCTGCAGCTCAAAACTGTCAAAGTTGTAGGACTTTGGTGAGCAGACACCACAGGCTAGAATCTCTTACAGCAGGAGCAAGAGGGTATTGAAGATCTAGTTTTACCAGCTGTATCAAATGCTTTGCTGCTCAGTCTGGCTGAGCTATACGCACAACTGCAGCAGAGATTCCATCTATTTACATTTGCTAAGGAACAGCAAATAAAATTTGTTCTTGAATACTGCTTTGTTAGGAGCAAGGGAAGGGCAGAGAAGGAGAAGGGGAGGAAAAACGTACGGACTGGCAACCAGAGAAAGACTAAAATTTCTTTAGACAAAGTCCTTGAAATTGCAGACCAAAGTAGAGATAAACTGTGTCTGCAACGGAGTAGTCTAATTTGGACAAATAATGGCTGTAGATATCCATCCTTCACCCAAAACCCAATTCTTTTGATTTTATTATTTCTTAAGCAGCAGCAACATACATAATGCTACATAATGCATAAATCAAGTCTTTCTGTTTCAAAGAAATTCCAGTCTAGGAGAGACAGAATTTTAAGAACAAAAGGAACATTTAAAAGAGTTAACTTCAGAGGGAATTTTTTCCCCCAGGAAAAAGCAGCATGGAAAACTTAGATCTCAGATGGATGTAAATGGGGACAGTGCAGAAGACGACTGGGCTAAGTAATACAAATTTATTTTTATATTGTCAGGACACTGTGATTTCATATACTGTGTGCCCATATGGCACTTTACATGCATAGGATTTGTAAACCTTTAAATTAGCACTGATAGTATAAAGCAGGCAGTTATTTAAAGTAACCCATACGGCATCTTTCAGTGTAAAAATTCTAACTCCCCTGTACTGGACAGCCTGCCTCTTGGGCAATTCAGATGCCTATACAAACCCTCAACAGGCTGTGGAGAAACAGTCACGAGACACCACCTGGAAGGTGCTCACAGCCCCAGTGACAGAGAAGCAGACCCCATTCCTGCTACAGGATACTTCTATCATACATCTGGTGTATGTAGTCCCAGACTTTCCACGTGATTTCAATGTGAAGGGTCACCTCCTAGATGTTGGAGAACATTACCCAGATTACTGCTGTCCTTTGAAGCCCAGCAGATGCAGTAGTGCTGCATTAGTTGTTCAAACAGTTCCTTTTCATCTAGGAATTCAAGTCCTTCTATTCTGTAGGAATAAAATAAAAATTGTGATTCAAGCTGGAGTCTCAGTACAGTTTTTAATGTATTCTTCAGTCCATAGGAGTGAAAACTACGACCAATAAGGCAGTTACCTTTCTAGTAAATTACTACAGGTATTTGTCCATAATGAAGATACCACCACCACCACTACTCCTAGCCTTTGTTGTCAATGTATGAAACAAGTGACCCACAAGATGTTTTCAAGTTCACATCCCTGGAATTCCATATTCCAGGACTATCTGTGTAACATCTCACAAGTACCAGTATTTCTCTTCTAACCTCTTTTACAGCATGTATCTGGTCTTGCTGGATTTAAGTAGACACAATAGTACAGCCTAATGGAAGGAGATTTATCTTTATCAAAGGATTACAGCAAATAGTTGAAAATTACATTTTCTCCAGACAATCACAACAAGTCCATATTATGTCTTGGAAGAGTGATGGGTACACCAGTGCAGCTTCTAACAACTCTCCCACATGAGCTCATGATGAAGCACAAACCAAATGGTACATATAAGATCTGAAGATTTTTTTTCCTAAAATGGTTCCTACCTAGGATTTTTAAAGTAAGATATCTGAATGTCTTCCACCAAACAAATGGGAGAACTTCTCCCAAGCTGTGCTTGCTTTAAAATGTTTAACCCAGCACATTCCTCTCTCTCACTCTAGATTACTTGAATATCAGAGTGTTTATTTTCCATGCTAAACATTTGGAAGGGCTGCTACTGAGGATCAAAAGAGGCTGAGGGGCAAGAGTTCCTAAACACACTCACAGATGTGCAAGTGCTGCCAAAGAACATTTTTATAAAGACTTTTATAAATAGAAAGCATTATTTGCCTCATTAATACTGAAGGACTGAGTTTACGTAACCTATTTCTCAGCACCTGGAACAAGTGGAAGAAGCTGAACAGATCTAAAGTAGTAAAAAATGCTGCAAAAAAAGTACAAGCTATGTCTTTCCACAAGTACCATATGGTACAATCACACAGTCATCATTCCTAATTAAACAACCTATGATTTTCAGTCTCACCTGTTAAGTTCCACAGTTTGAGAAATCCTCATATGTGAATACTTATTTTGACCAAGTTAACTTGTTCGGTTAATTCAGACTATAGTTAATGAATGGCTCACAGCAATTTGCACTTCATATTACTTACCTAAGAAGTTACTCATTAAAAAGTTTCCCCCTTTTTTGCTTTTCTTTAATGCAAAAAAATTAACAAAATCCACGCAGACTACTGACTGTTATAACAGCCTTTAGTTATATCCGCTACGTACTAAGCTCTGGCTATAGACCCAGCAGTCTAGCTCATGAAGATGATATGAATGGAAGATGCATTAATCTTGACAGACAGACGATGCTGTTGGGCACACCTCTCCTCTCTCTCTCCCTCTTTGCTTGCACAGTACATTAGGTCACAGCACTAAACTACTGCCCTGCCTTGGCTCATTACCTAAATATGCTGCCAAGGAGGAAGGGAGGGATCATTTTCCACCCACTTGTAGTAAAAAAATCAAATGGGTAAGCAATCTTACCTAGGCCTACAAGACTGGAGCAAACACCTGGATGTCAACTCCGTCGGGGACATGAAAAGTGGCTGCCTGTTGCTGAGTGTATTTTAGGACTCTGCTCCACCCATCTAGTGTTGTGGAGGCTGGATTTTCACAAGAAACATCTTGGTACTGTAAAAATTCAATACGGCATTTCTGTAGCATCTTTCATCTGCAAATTTCTGTCATGAGATGCTTTATATTGCACCCAAATAAGTCATCACCACTGCCAGTCTACTTCTGGCAGCAATAACCCTCTGGATCATTAATGGTGCTCCAGGCATTATCCTTAAGGCTCTGCAGAGCTTCACTCAGGCACATTCTGTCTACCTAGCTAGCATCTGCACACAGCCTCCTCTCTGTTATACTAGGGGATCCCATACTACATATTGATGTGAACTATCTTGGAAATGGCATCTGAAGATGACTTTTGGCCGCAAGCAAGCTATCAGTAATACCTTTTGACATCAGCCTGTGGCAAAAAGCTGTACACTTTCATCATATCAATGGCACGTGCAGTTTCCCAGCCATTTAACAGCAATCGTTCCCTCTGTAAAATAAACAAGCAGCACATTTTTCAGAGGACTTGAGCTAAAATACCAGAGAACAGTTTTTCCCCCTAAGGATTTGGTAGGCCATCTGCTTGACCTGTTCTTTGAAGAGCTCTTACACACTTTTCTAAGCATCTGCTGCTAACCTCTGTACAGAGAGGACAGCGGGCTAGGCAGAGCTGTGCTCTGATCTACTGCAGGTTTTGTACGACTACGGAAACTAAGTGATATTGAGCAACCATGGCATTGATAATAGGGAATTCATAACACGGATAAGAAAGGGATTCAGCAGGGAGCAGCTGCCCCACCCCAAATCTGCTTTGGTCACTGCCCTGAGCCTTACAGTGCACACACAGAGGCAGAACGTGCAGACAGATTAATTAAGTTTGATATCAAACACACCCAGAGCTCTGTGCCCCTTTACCTGAGAGTCTAAGGACCTGCAGACTTCCACTCCAGCCAGGTTACACTGTCGTCTCTGCAAGTTCTCAATCATGATCTGACCAAATCGATCCGTCATATTCACCTCAGGTAGAGAATGAGACAAAAGTGTTCCCCCTTCCGAAAAGAATGTAATCGCAGTGAAAAGCAGTAACTTGGTTAAACTCTTGAATTGTCTATGTCATAAGATGTACAGGATAACATTAAAAGTAAGTTTCACATGTTCTTACACCGGGTCTCATGTCCCACTGCCACAACCTCCTCAACTACCTCATGTTTATAAACCGAGTGCCAGTTTAATGGTGACAACTGGGCACTGAACACTGACTCTGCTTTAAGTTGTCAGCAGCTTGGTTCAGCCCTCTAGCAGTGATTTACAGCTTGAAAGATCCTGTTACTAATTCCTGGAGTCACCTAGTTCCCCCAAGGCAGCATTTTACTTCTGTTCAGAGAAGCTACGTTCATGCTGATGTGATTTTTGTTCCACTTTGCTAAAGAACAGAGAGGTAATTATATACTGTTATACACTCATATCCAACATTCAGCATCATTTCTTTTTCCTCTGTCTTATCTAAACCAATATTCCATGGTTTTTTTCATAGATGGATTAAGCCACAGTTCTTTTGGTTCAATATAGCCCAGCAATTGTCTTTCAGACTAGCTATATAATCTTTACAATGAGCTAACAGATCTACAAAATACAACACATTACCAAAGAAATTCAGCAGAAACTGTAGTCTGTACAAGAGGATATGGCTCACTCTTATTTTACAAGCAGAACTCCCACTTTTGAGACCAATTTTCATGACAATAATGCAGGTCTAAAAATGCCATTTTTGTTTTACCTGCTCGTAATTTATAAACATCGCCACTGGAAAAGTGCTTGCTGCCCACTTTAAAAGATTTGAAGATTGCTGCGGTGTCATGTAAACCAGCACACACTCCGCTACCAGAAGCGTTGGCAAACTTTAAAACAAACAAACAAAAAAAGAGAACTATTTCTAGCAAAAGAACAAGAAAACTCTATAAAGAATTATTAGCAAGCAAGTAATTTCACGTCCCCAAAATTTCTTAAAAGACCTCCACTTTTTATGAACTAGACATTTAAGACTGAATGAAATTACTTCATCAAGTTGACTAGACCTGGGTTTTCTGCAGTCAGCAGGGGACTCCCGTGGTTACAAAACAGAGATATTAGGAAACAATCTCCCCTAAGTCAGCCATACTATGAACACAGAAGAACGTGTATCCTGTAAGTCTTCTCTTAACTGTGATAGCTTGAACTGCATGCTGAAATTCATTTTGCAGAAGAATTGTACCCTATACACACAATCCACACTTTTTTAGAGATCAGCAAAATTAGGAATAAAATACAAATTGAAAAAAAAAGTTTTCTCTTTAAAAAAGTTCCAAGAAGAATTTTAATTAGACAAATGTGTTCAGTATCTGTAAAATAAGCTTCACATATTATTATCTTACAAAATGCAATCTATAGTTTGCACATTGCCTCTTCCTCCTCCATCCATAAAAAAAACCAAAAATAGACATCTACACAAGTAATTTTCCTTAGAACTATGGAGTTTTAATTGCTAGATTGAACAGGAAAAAGAAAAGTCACTAGAAACAGGAGAAAATCCACAAGGAGCAGCAATGTAGGCAAGCAAGGCAAGATTTCAGAAGATGGAAGTGTAAAGATTTAAATGGCAATTTGATGCATTCTGCTTACCCATATGCTCTCTCCCACCCAGCCAGATAGCCGCTATTTATATATCTTATATTTGAAAGGTATGTCCATCAACCACTCTAGAAACTTAAATCCTGCCCCCTCCAGAAGCCTAACACTTGAACAAGAAAGTCCCAGATATTAGCTTCCAGAGTTAAGTTCTCAAAGGACTCCTTGGCAATCACTTTACCAAAAGGTCTAGGGAACAATAGAGATTTTAAGTGGAGGCAATAGAAAATAATTACAAAGATAAAACTCTGAAACAATTTAACATTGACAGAATTATCCTTCATTTTACCAGTTAAGCTCCCAGAAATCTTCACTCATACAGCCATTATACTAGGGGTCGAAGATGTTCACTGATCTAGGTCCTGCCCGTTAGTCAGCATTAAAACTAAATGCGACTGAACCAACTCGTAAAAAAAAAAAACCCCAACCTTAAAACACAGCTTGCAGAATAGACAACGCAAGGAACAACCTTGCTTGGAACTACCAAGCAGTCACGGCAATGCCAGCCTGTTCGGCTCAGTGAGGCTGCATGAGGTGTCTGAACAATTCCTTCTGCTCAAAGGGCTCAGCAAAAGGTAACCATGGAAATAGCATAATGAGCACTGTATGCACATACTGTATGCCCAAGCCTGACTTTACTCTCACCAGTATACTTTCATAAGCCCTCATAAAAAAAAAAAAAATCTTACTGTATATCCAGGTTATGTTTCTTTAGCTTCTCCTCCAGATCTGATGAGAAACGGAGATCTGCTCCTACTATGGAATATCGACTGGAGTCTAGGCTGTGAGAATCTGCAAGTTTAAAATTTTGAGACTAATGGTTACAAGTAAGAGGGATGGTGAAATTCTAAATTAAAAAAAATACACAGGAACATATGAATTTGAAGTCAGTTAGATCTGTTATACCTAACAATTAACAGCAAACTCTTCTTTTTAAAACATTAATTTCCCTTATACCTGATTGTTGTGGTTTACAGATGGTGATACATTAGCATCAGACTCTGCAACAAGCCTAATCTTTCACTCCGCAGCCACTATAATGCAGATAGGTTATCCCATCCGTTACCATGGTTTCAAGAAATGCAGAGAGAAGAAAAATGTGAAGATTAAAGGCAGGGATTTGGTTTTGTTTGTACAGTCTTTTTAGATGACCCAACATATATACATGAGGAAATGCATTAAAAAAATGTACATCAATTTCTGAAAAACTAAGTTAAGAGTAACAATGTTCCAAATATTAACAATAAACATAGCTATATCAATTAACATAATATAGCTATATAATATATATGGGTATCAGACACAGATTTGGGGGCCAAGAAAGTTATCATTTAGCCTTTTCGTATGATCTAGTGATGGTATTTAAGTGCAGAGTCAAATTAGAAAAAGTATTCTGAGAAACAAATATTCACCCTGGGACACAACAGGCAGCAAGCTCCTGTAAACGCTTTCCGGCACAAAGGAGGAACTAATACTGAAGTCAAAAGACACTTTGCCATTCCAGCAAAACTGTAAGGAAGCCAGCAGCAACATGAGCATCTTGCTATCAATAATCCTGACAACCAGTTGCAATTAATTCAGCCAGATGAGCCCAGTCCCCACAGAAAGCATTTTACAAGCGCAGTATCAAAACCACTTCAAGACAAAGTTCTGCAGGAATAATCAGCTTGCTCTCTCACGCTTTAGCTTTACTTGAATAAAGTCATTAGGACAGAATAGCACATAATTATCCCCTCTTACCATGAGTGCAACAGAGCGAGCAGTAAAATAAGCAAGCTAAACAGTGAAAAAGCCCAGAGTGAGAGTTTAAAGTGGTCTTGTAAAGGCCAGTGGGTATCCACCTGCAGTGGCGAGCCCTGGCACAGCTCCATTTGGGATCCTGCTGCAGACAGACACAGCCCCTGAACGGTAATACGGGAGCAGATGCCAAGAGTGAAGTGAAGAGAGAAACAGAAGCCAAGTGGCTGAAGAGACAGGATGAAAGAGGTTTTCCATTTCAGGAGAGGAAAAAAACCAAAACCTGGGGGGCGGGGGGAAGGCAATTTATTAAATTAAGCAGTGCTTCAAACATTCTGGAAGATGTACCTCCATTTAGTTTTCAAGTGACAATAACTGTCTTTCCATTCCAGCAACGTTTCTGAACAGATACAGAAACCAGAACAGTTCATGCAGAGAGTTACAAGGGAAAAGGAGGAAAAAGGAAAAAAGAAAAAAAAAAAAGTTGTGCAGCAAATGATTCAACATTTTGAGTCAAGGCTTTTTTCCATGTGCATGTTCTGTAATAGCTTTACTACTTCCCACACCCTTCTATTTAAGTTATTATATCAAGGCCATGATAATGGCATCAAAAAAAGGCACACAAAAAAACCCCACCACATACAGGAAAGTATTTATATAGCTATTGGTTTGCTGTCCAGAGGTACCGCACAGCAAGCGTCAGTCACCATAATTAGTATGAAATTAATGCAATCTTCTTGTCCAGCTTCATTGACTTGGACATACTAGCACGTTAATTATAGCCAGAAATAAACTATCAAAATTTTTAAGCGATCCAGTAACAGAAGTAGTACAAACACTTTAGAAGTGGAAGTAAATGTCTCTTGCTCACAGCATGTTGATTTGTCACTGAAGAACAGAAAAGAGCAAAACCTCTCAAACTTTAGGTTAGAAAACTGTCCTTCAAAATGGTTCACATTTCAGTAAAACTACTAACATTGTTTTAATAAGCCTGAACAAACCCCACAGAATTTCTGTTATGCCTTGACATGGTGGGAGAGGAGATAGCCAAAGGCAGCAACCTGGGCGATCCTCGGTGCTGAGCTGTGCAGCCCAGCAGTTAGTTGGGTTTGGAGACGCAGGTTGGGGACACGTGAAAATAAACAGCCATATAGCCATGGCCCGGTTATTTGAAGTTAAATGCGGGGGGGAGGGGGCAACAACAAAACCCCACACAAACACCAAACTACAGCAGGTTTCTTTAAGGGTGATCTGGTTCAGTGGAAATACTCTTTAAACCTTAAAGCCTAATATACTTAATGACTTAATACAGGACTCCTCGCAGCAGAAACTTTTAAAAAGCCGAGAAAGCTGATGAGGAACGGATTGTCTTCCTCTCTTCAAAAGCCTTTTACTCCAAATGCAATCACTTTACTTCCATTTCCAGTATCCGGGCTGCCCGGTTCTCCTTCTCTGGTCCATTCAAACAGAATGTACTTGTTCCTCCACACATTTTGCTGCCAACTTCCCTCGACTCTCCATTGATGGTTGTTGGCAAACACAACCACAGATAGTACCAAGGCAGAGCTGCACACACATTATACACGAGCTGATACAATTGCTAAAACTTGTACATTTTAAACATATCTGAAAGCACCTCGTTAAATATCTCCATAATTCATATATTTCAACATTTACAATCAATACTTTTATCTTGAAGGAAATCTTAGGGAAAAATATGAAATTTACACTATTCAATTTTAAAATGCAAGAAAAGAGGCAAAAGGAAGAAAAGCAAGAGGAAAGAGTTTAAGCCTCTTCCAAACTTCCTTGTAAGATTTTCTGCTAGCTTCCACCTTTGGCCTATATATAAAGCCAAAGGGATGAAGAGATCATACTTAACTATGCAAACAACTTCAAGATTCTAAAATCAGACTGGCAACTGCTCCATCACTTCATACTTAGATAGCAGACACTCACTTATTGCGAGGCAATGCCAGCTGATGATAGCTGGAATTGCCATTGTCCCCAGCCTGGAGGCTAAATGTCGAAGTATGGCCATAAACACACCAGAAAATAATGTACTGCTAGTTCATGGTCTGGCATCAATTTCTACTTTACTGCAGAGTTTGATACTCTAAGTATGAAAATTTGCAAATATGCTGCCACCCTGACTGAGCAGCGTTGGTGCAAATGCATTTTATGATACCTGCCTATCTACAGAGCAGCTGAAAAAGCCAAAGCAAGTTTCAGCTTGGTAGGACAGTCACATGGTCTCTCCATTGATTTCTTCTTATGAAGAAGTTTCTTTTAAATGAATCGACTTTTTTGGTGTTTAAAAACCTTAGGGTTTTTTTCTTACTGTAATGTCACTCTTCTGAACGTGTCTGCCACAGTGATGTCCCCACAGAGGAGAGCCCTGCACACTCCTTCAGATCTCTGCTGCTGTCTTCCCTCCTGGTTGGGCTGGAGAACATCACCCACGCTGCACCAACATGCAAGTCAGTGGCATTTTTTCAAATAAGTAGGGCCACTTTGGTGTGACTCAGGCCCACTGCCCTCATGCTGGCATAGCCAGCAACATTTGGTGGCTTAATCCATTGAAAATCCCATATTCCAAACACTAATTCCTATCCAGGCGTCAATACTTCACGTTGGTTTTTTGCAAAGTTTGGTCACGATGTTTTCTAGAGCACAGAGCTACCTTATGGTTTTCTTTGTGACACTCACACTCGGCACATTCAGTTACGTACAAAGTTTCTCTCTTGCACTTGTCTGAAATGAAGGTTTGAGAAATGCCATTCAGATTTCTTGAGAAATACAAGGGAGTGGAGGAGAGAAAGAAAACAAGCCTCACCACTCCAGCCCACCCCACCTACCCAACACAGACTCTCTCTGTCTAGGTGCACGCTTCGGTTATCCGTACATAACGCAACGGAAAAGGTTTTGCTCTGATCATACCACTTGTATGCATATTTTCCGTGACTTTTGGCACAAAAGTCACAATACAAGGGGTTAGAATTTAGACATCATTGCAGTAACTGAACAGTAGCAGGATTTGCTTATAGTTGCCTTTTGACCTCACTGCAATAAAATTTTTCTTCACAGAAACATGCTACCAACAAGTAAATACTCTGTTTTATGATGGCCCTCAAGCACTCACCCACTACCTTAATCCGCCTGCTGAAGCAGCATTACAGAATCACAGGCACATGAAGTGCAATGTTTCCTTTGCTACAAGAATTCAGAATTTTCTTTTCTTACTCTCTTCTCAGATTAGAGAAACAATTTCCTGGAGGTTTTCCAAGAGACAGCATGCAGGATACTATTGACTCAAACTGATTTCATTAGGATTCTCATCCTAAGGTGTCTTTGGCAGCTTTACAAACAACCAGCCCGTACAATTCTGCAGGCTCACAGGCAGGATATAGTATTGGTCTCAGGCTGTTTGTTAACTTGAACACCAGAACAGGGTACATGTCAAAACACAAAGAGATTTAGTTTGTCTTGCAAGCGCAGGATCATCCCCAACACAAGGCAGACAAGTCACCAAGACAGCAACACCCCTGACGTCTGCATTGGGTCACAAGGAAGTTTGGAAATATAGGGAAAAGGAAGTTAAACCAACTCCCAAAGCTGGGCTAGACATGGGCAGAAAGTATATGAGTGGCATGAAAGGTATTAAGTTCATTGAAGTGTAATTTGCACTTGCAGGGTAACAAAGGTGGAGTTCTATCTTCCCAACGCTAGCAACTGCATCATAAACCAGATAGTGCCACTGAACTTTGAAAACAATTTAATCTGATATTGCCACAGCAATGTCAAATTACTGCATGAATTCACTGCTTTCCCCTGGAGATCTAACATTCCCTAGGAAACAATGAAGCTGTTCAATGACGAGTGTCATCTTGCTGCATTCAAGGGCAGAGGCCACAAATATCTATACTTGAATTGCAAGCCATGCTGTCATTGCTTTGTCTAAAGGGCACGGAGAAAGCAGATGCTGATACAGTTGTCTATTAGCACTAGCTTCATGAAACAAAAACATTCAGTGTGAGAAGAAAAGCAGTAAGAGAACAAGAGTCATGTCAATTGATATTACAACAGCTCAAAAATCAAATTCCAAAGCATCTAAACAAATTATTCCTGGTATACAAGTCTCATGTTCCACACTGCTGATTTGGGTGGGCAAGGAAGGGACAGGACAATCTTCCTCCCCAAGATTCTAAATTCTTGGTCCATATCCCCACCCCAAAAACTACAAGAATGAGTAATATTTCCCTACCTGGAAATGCTGCTTCCTTATCCCCCCCGCCCCCCATGACAGGTGGCATTCCCAGAGCATTGCATCAGTCTAACAGCTATATCAGGTCAGACCAAAGCTCCCCCTCATACCATATCCTGCCTCTCACAGATGCCAACAGCAGCTACCTGGGGAAAAGACAAAAAGAGGGCAAACACGTACGTCTAATATTGGCATCTATGTTGTTTTCTATCTTTTTTCTAAGAATCCTTAAATTTGATTTGGATTTCTGGACCACTACTGAGCCAATGTTTTCATACATCTATTTATTATAATACCCAGATCTTGTATGCAGGCAGCAATAATCAGCCAGCAGCCTATCATTTACATCTGAGGCACAAACTATTTTTTCCACCCATGTGCATCACTTGATATTAATCCACATTGAATTTATCACCAAGTCACTAATTTCACAAGATTCTTCTACAGCTCTTTACCACTGAAGAGTTTTGACTTGCCAAGAAGCTGCCACTTACTAATCACTCTATTTTCCCAATCATTTCTTAGTGTTGAACAACAACATATCCTTAAGCACAGATCTCCATCTCACTCCATAATGAAAATTAACAACATATGCCTACCCCTCCATCCCCAGCTCTTTATCCATATGAGAACCATTCCTTCCACTCACAACAACCGTGCAATTTCTTTGGCACACTTTGGTCAAGGACACTGACAAAACATATTTTTTTTAAATTCAAGCACTATATTAATTGGATGTCCTTTTCCAAGATATTGGTTGACTTCCATGGAGAAGTCCAATAGGTTTGTGAAACATAACTTACCTTTACAAAAGCCATGTTGATTCTTTCTCAACACATTATATTATTCCTGTGTTCCACTAAGTCTGTCTGTTAGTTTCTACTAATTTGTCCAGTAGAGACATCAGTCCTACTGGCTTGTAGTTCCCTGGATTTCTCCTGGAGCCCATTTGAGTCACAGCCGCCACCTTCCAGTTCTCAGGTACTAAGACAGTTTTAAAATGAGAGGGTATATACCAGTTAGTAGCTGAGCGAATTCATTGTCAAGTTCCTTTAGATCCGTAAGAAATCTCTAATCATCCATTTGATTTGCCTACTTAATCCACAGCCTCTTCTAGTGGCACTTCCACATGAAGCAGTTCTATTAATATGTCCTTAAATGAGAGTTCCCACATGGATTTCACTCGAACTGACCTGTGGTTATTGAGTGCCAGTTCAAACCGGGATTCCACAACAGACTTCCACCACCTCCAAGTATCTGGACATTATCCTACATCCCAAAGATCACTGTGTAGTAAAGCCTACATCAGCTGGGTTACAGTAAAATCGCTACTCTAAAATAATTAAAACCCAGCACTGAGAAAGAACAAGAAAAACAGCTTTAGAGAAATGAGCCACTCCAATACATTCAAAAAGTGATACATTAATTGCCATTGACTGCTGAGACTTAAAATTAATAGCTTTTGATTACAATACACCGCTGCAACTTGGTAACTTTGCAGTTGTTTTGCTTTACTAGGGATATCTACAGCTGTCCAGTAACACAGATATACTATCAAACCCTTCTGATTAACCTTGTATTATTGCCTCTTTAACAGTGCTAACACAGCGTATCTCATTGTATCTAAGAGATATGTTATAAGAAGGTCTCCTAGCTGGAATAGTGGTACTCAGGAGCCCTTTTTCTGAGATGGGACACCAGGCTTTCATCTTTTGAGACCTGAACGTACAATGGAGAATTCTGCCACTCAAATGTCACCTAGAAGGTTGGTGAGTTAAGACCCTCTAATACACAGCAATAAAATGCGCATAATATGTGTAAATATCACAAGTCGATGTGTGGCAGTACTCTGATCCAAGTTAAAGCACTAAAAGAGCCTTGGGGTGAAGCACCTACACCTTGCCACTGGCAGCACAAGCACATCTCCTCACTCTTTGTAGTCTTCCTCACCCTTTGGAGGGCCCTTTGAAGCCCTCAGCTAGAAGTGTGCTTATTAAAAGTACCTGTACATGTAACCATATCAGGGAACAGAAAACACTGCTAGCTCTGTTTAAGGGTCACATCTGCCAACACAAATTAGTTGGTATTGTAGATGCAGATAATTACTGTTCCTCCTAAAGGGTTCAAAACAGCTACTGTAGTGCAATATCTGCTACTCAGGCACTGAAAACATTACTCAACGGAATCCAGGTTTTTTCCCCACAAGTCAAGAGGTTTTCAAATTACAATCCTGACACCAAGATAATGAGGCTGTAAGCCAAGACAGTACAACCACACACCACCACCTGAATCTAATAGCCTCTTAATACTAAAATGTAACAAGTGGCACTGGCTCCTCAGAATGGACTTTGCAGGCTGCATTTCTTCTCTGAAGACTCTACTAAACGTAAAGGCTTGTGCTCTTAATGAGACATGAAGACAATAAAGGAAAGCACTCAATAGATATTTTAATCCAGTATACATGACTATCCGTAGCCTTTTTCCTTTTCTGTGACAGAAAAGAAGACATAACTTAAGCTACATGAGAAAAAAGAAAAAACCCAACAACTTTTTGGCAGAATAAAACCACTTCAAGAGAAGACGTTTCTAACATGACACAGAACAAATGGGCAGGAGTCTGGAAGAGAAGAAAAAAGCCTCTTTTCCCTCCCAATTCTCTGTCCAAACAGCATTTCAAACATTAAAAGCCTGCCCACATAGCAGAACAAAATGATCAGAAAAGTTTTAAAAGTGCTGCAGTACACTGCTGACTTATTTTTAAGATGACTCACCTATTAGAAGAGAGTCCCCTGAATGAGATTCCATAATTGGTTTTGACAGGGGAGGTTTTGATCTGTGGGAAGAAGGAAGAAGCATCTCTGAGCAGTTAAGCTTGTTTAACAGTGTGCTTACTTTTTTTTTTTAACATATATATCTATGCATGTATGTGTGTTAAAAACAGACAAGAGAATACCTCTGCCCTCTACTGGCAATAAAAACGTTTGCAAGTTAGACTTGGTAGTAAGTTGCAGTTGAGTTTTATACCCAACAACTCTTAAGTTTTGAGGTAATCTTTCAAGAAAAATCCAGACACTCTCTGCAAGTATCCTCCATAAGCCTTAATGTATTCATTCAAGCAGAATATTCACATATAGTACGAGCTACCTTACCTCTCTAACTGAACATACAAGTCTGGGAATTTACTACTATCTTCAATAGTAAGAGAAGATGACTTAATCACCTCTAATCATCGTGAGGCTTTCCCCTGCCCATTGTATTTTATACATATTATACATATTATATTCTTATAATTAAGAATAAAGCCTGCTTGTCTCCCTAAAGCTTCCACATATCAACTCCTCTAATTTGGAATAGTGGCTGCAGAGTCACATGTACAACTTGCCTGCATAATGAAACCTTTATTCTAAATCCTAGACCATGAAGAGTTTCTCGGAAGAGATGTGAAATAATTCTAGCTTGCAATTCACGACATATTGCTGAATTATATTCAGTTTCACGTAGATAAACATAGGCATTATACTTACTTGATATTATGTATTTTTCTTGCAACTATCATTGGAAAATCCACTTCAAAATATTTTCTAGGGAGAAGATTTTCATCCTGAGAATTGGAGTAAGACTCTAGAATTAGGGACATTCAAGTTTCACATGTGACACGAAGATATAACCTTAACAGTTTTGGTTTAGTTTACACTGGCATTTGTAACAGTAATGTAACTTAATGTCCCACAGTTTAAAAACAAACAAACAAAAAACCCAACAAAAACAGTTGTGAAACATTAGAATGTCCTCTAAGCATTAAGGAAATTATTTACCATTTTATGTAACGCAGTAATCCTAGACTAAGTCACTGAAACATATATTCCAACAATATATTATCAGGATCTAGAAGAGCACAGCAACAGGAAACTATTACAACATTTACCATGCACCTTCAGTGTATTCTTCCAAGAAAGAAATCAGGAACATTTTGCAAGGGTTTATATAGAAAGTGACCACATTCTACATTTGTCCTCAAACCAACGACCAGACTACAAGCACATCAGTATTCCTCTACTACAAAAAAGGGGAAAACCTCTTCATTTCATGTTGTCATTATCTGACACCCTGATAGATAAGCTGTACCAAGTTTCTCCCTATGCAGCAATCCTTTTGTGATGGATATGTACTGCTAGTTCTGGCTTGTCAACCTCATGAATTTCTGAACAGTAGATTAAATCAGTAGTCAGAACACTGAAGTGCTCACTTAATTGGGTCCTATCTTCTGTACATTAATTATACCACACCTGCTCTTTACAAGGAGAAAGAATTGGAATTACAGGCCCCACTTTAGCTTTTAAAATCACTGTTACAGGAACATTAATAAAAATGTGTATTGACATAGTTTTCATAGGAACGCAGGTAAGAAAAGTTTCACATCTCAGAAAACAAAATCATTATTTTTTCCCTTCCACTGACTGAAATATAATTAATTGTGACTGAGCAAAATGCAACTGGCCTCCCTGAGCTTTCTTCCAGAAACCACATTTACAATCCTAATGAAAAGACAAGATAGCTTAGAGGTGTGTTCACTCAAAATACTATCCTATAATACCTGAATAATCTGAATTTTTGAGAGTTACATACATGCATATAGACAGATATATATATTTACATATATAAACTCACATTTATATAAATACTTCATATAAACATGTAAATAGATCCTGTACAATCCTTTACTTTGGTACTTTATTCTTGTTTCAATATAGGATAAAAAAGCAAAATCTTAAGGCTTAAAGAGGATAGCAAATCGTGGAGTTCAGGCTCTGCTCCTGAAAGTCCACTAGAGGTCAGGTTCGTGTCACACACTTTTTGGTAAAAGCCAGTGAAAAGAGCAGCCCACTCCTGCTCACTGAGGTTTACAAGTACCTAAACCAATTGTAAGCCAGGTGAGAACTGAGGCAGACCAGCCAGAGCAGTCTGCTGCAGTACTCGGCCTCGCTGCACGCCTCCACGTTGTACTACAAGATGCAGCACTGATAAGACCTCACAGAAAAGTGTTTCAAATGTCCACACAAATCTTCATCTTCAGCCAAGCCTGTTACTGTCAGCTACCATTACCTTTAATCTCCAGAAAAGGGTATCCATGCCAGCACCAAGATTAACAATTTGACAGTTGCATTCTGTCTTCTTTAGAAAAGCTTTAATCAGATAACTAACTCCATGAACACGAGCATAATAGCCTGTTAACAACAACAACAGAGTTCATTTTTAATTATTATTTTCATATAATACTTGATGTTAAACACTCACTAAAATTTTTAGGTAACTTTGTAAACTTTGCCTATTTAAAAAATGGTGTTTCTTATGAAGAATAATACACTCTTTTTAAGCTACCTAAGGGTTTTTGGTTTATTACTCATAAAATCTGATGCACTGATAAAACAGGATTCCTCGGGTAAACGGAAGTTTTAGTCAAGTTTCACCTCAAACCAAGGAGAACAATTCTAGCTGGTGTGCACACTCTTGCAGAGACCAGAGCTGACATACCCTGCTCTCCTGGGTCAAATCAACATTTCTGATTGCTTTGTAGAGACTACTGCATGCCAAGACACACTGAATGGAATACAGAAAGCAACAGATAAGACTTTTGATTTGAAGAACAATATTTGAAACATTAGATACAATATGGAATTATTACTGTGAAGAAAACTTCTCTTGTTCTATTATGTATTTCCTACACCACATAATACCCAGTATATGGAGGTTCTCTCAGGTGCTCTTCAAGACCAATTAAGAACTCATTTGCACTGTCTTCATTCAGGTTCACATGCTAACTTGCCTCTATTAATTTCAGGTGCTTTTCTTTCTTTGGCTTGTCTCACAAAATATTGGATGTAAGGGTCCTTCCAGTAGCCCACACTTACAGCAAACCTGTCCAGCAGAGGGGAAAAAAATAACAGAATTATGAAATAAGGCCACCAAGATTTACTCTAAAAGACACACAGGCTGAAAAGGTCACACTGACCTGGGCGTGTACATGCAGACAAGGTTTAAAACCTCTGTTGAATGCATGGAATTATTTCAGTTAAGAAGTCATAGAAAGTCTTTTTAGTGGCCTGTGAGCTATTTGATAAACTTCTGTAAGCAAAGACCCTAATCTCACATATTTCCTCCTTGAGGACCCAGCAAACAGAGGAATTGCTTGTCTAAAGTTCCTCAGACTGTACACAAAGTATGCTTTACTCCTACACGTCGTTATGCTATGAACTGTTTGCACTTATTCCAGAACTTCTACGTATCACTTAACACAGACAACGGTGCTATTCTACTCTAATAGAACTTAGTAGTTTTACAAGCGATTTGAAAAGGTAAACTCTCGAAAACAAACCCAACCACCCAACAATTTGCTGCTACACCAATAACAAAGGATAAAACAAAGAGCCAGCAATAACAGAAGTTAAATTCACACCCATGCACAACAGGGCAACAAAACTCATCGCCCTCCCAGCACGCGTCCTCCAGAGGAGGCAAAGTAAAGAATTCTGAAAAATATCAAGATGTTTTTTCCCCAAGACATCAAACATCACTGAAATTTCAGATCCTCGCCATAGCTCTAATTCCAGCTATCGCTGTATGCTGTTTTAGAAACAAACCCTAAGTTGAAAACGGGGCAGGCGTTTAACGACAGGAGCAGGAAGGTTTATGGCAGAGCCGAGGGCTAAAGCTGCCGGTCCAAGCGAAAAGCACCGCCAGGGCCGACACCCGCCTTTCGGGGGGGACGGGGGGAAGCTCTGACCACGGTCTGAAGTTGGCTCTCCCATACACGGCTGAGCTCGCTGTACAGCTCTACAGCTCTGGGTCCGCTTGCCCGGCCAGCCGGCCCTTGCAGCCGCTCGGGCCCCGGGTGCAGACAAAGGGCACCGGCACGGCGGGGCACGGCGGCACCCTTCCGCGGGGCGGCACCCGGGAAAAGAAGGGGCTCTCTCCCCTCTCCTCCAGTCCGGCTTCCCGGCGGCCGGTCCGTGCTTCGCCGCCCGCCCGCCCGCTCTGTCTGCCCTCGCCAGCACCGCCCCAGGGCCCGCGGCCCGGTGCGGGGGAACGCCGGAGGGGCCCGGCCCACCCCACTCCGCCCCGCCGCTCGCTCCCCCGCAGGCGCCGCTACCGTTTGCAGACGGACGCGTCCTCACACGTGCCCCGCACCGCCTCGTCCGCCTCATCGAGGCCGGTGGCAGAGACGGGGTCGCGGGCAGCGGCCGCCATTGGGGCGCGACGACCGGGCCCGGGGAGCGCGCGACGCTCGGCCGCCCGCCGCTGCCGCCACCGCCCCTACGGCCCGCCCCCCTCCCCCTCTCATTGGACAGCCTCCGCAGGGCGGCCCGCCGGAGTGCGGCGGCATGCCACGCCGATTGGTTCACGGCCTCATCCATTCCTATAGCGCCCAATGAGAGAGCACGGGCTAAATCGCCCCGTCCAGGAAACAGCGGTAGTACCGCAAGGGAAGCCGGGAACGGTAGTCTTGGGGGACGCTCGGCGGTAGCGCCGCGGGGGGTGCGGGACGGGGCTCGGTCCCGCAGCTGCCCACTCCGGGAGGGGCGGCCTCCGTGCACTGAGCCCGGCCCAGCCGTTCCTGACGCAGCCGCGGCCCGCAACGTCCCTCACTCCCGACATCCGGGCCCCGGGCGGGACATCCAGGTTTCCAGCTGCCCCGCCCCTCCCAGGGACCCGGCTGTTGCCCCGCGGGCACGTGACGGGGCGGGGCCGGAAGTGGCGTTGGATTCCGGTGTGGGCGGGGTGGTGGTGCCGCTGGGAGCAGGGAGGCGGTGGCAGCAGCAGGAGGCCGGGGCAGCGCGGCGGCGGAACAGCGGGTGCCCGGCGGGAGGCCGGGGGGAACGGTGCCGCCATGAAGAAGCAATTCAACCGGATGAAGCAGCTGGCCAACCAGACTGTCGGCAGGTGGGTGGTGGGGCGGGGGCGTCTCCGCGGCCGGCCCTGCTTGCCTGGGCCGGGGTGCCGGCGGGGCTCGGGCGGCAGCTCCGCTCCGGTTTTCCGCGCGGAGCCGCCGTGCCGAGGCGGTGCCGCTGCCGGGGAGCGGGCGGAGGCCATCCGCAATCTCGGCCGCGCGTTGGGGCGGGGAGGAACCGGGCACGGCGGGGTTTCCCGCGCCTCTCCTGAGCGGGGCCTTTTGGGGAAGAAAAAGCTTCTGTCAGCTCAGAAAGAAACTGGCGGGACGGGGAGGGGAGGGGGCAGAAACCAGTCGTTGCTCGAAAATTAAAAAAAGAAACAAGAAGATTCTGGTTCTCAGTTTTCCAGCCGGGAGCGGGGCCAGAGCGGCCGGGCGAGTGTGAAACTCGGTGTGAGTCCGTCGGTCTCCGCTGGCACCGAGGCCTCCGTCTTTACCCGTTCGTTGGCGTTGCCAGCTCCGAGCTGGGCTCACGGGGCCCGTGTGGGTGCTTTGGGTGCTCACCTGCCACCCCGCGCTGCGCCGGGAGTCGCGTTTGTGCCGCTCGAGGTGCGCGTCGTGTTTAAGGGTGCGGGGGCAGAGAGCACGGAGCCCCTCGGGGCTGGGGCGGCGTCGGGCCTGGGGGTCAGGGGAGGCGAAGGGGGGGGGGGTGTCTTCAGAGGGTCGCCTCGGCCCCCGAGCCCCCGCAGAGCTATTTGCATCGTGGCTTCCCGTCTGGGCTTGTGTGGCTTTCGTTTCCTTTGTTACTGTGTGAATATTGAGTTATTTAATTCTCATTCTTTTTCACATTCACGAAGTCTTCAGAGAGCGCATCCTCTGCAACTTAATTTTAACAAAGATAACAGAAGTCGTGCAGGTCTGATTGCCATCGATTTTCAGACATCAAGTGTCTTGGAAAATCTTTAGTCTGATTCTGTGGAAACAAATCTGTGCACAAACACAGGAGTGTCCACCTGCAGCTTTTCTGTCTGCTAAAAATGCAAATGTAACTTCACTGCATTTCTAGTAGAGTTCTACATTTTTTTCCTCCAGAAACTGCTCTCTGCTTCTAGTGAAAACTTAGTCTGAAAGTATGTACTTATACTGAAAGTACAAACTTCCATATTATCTGAGTTTATACTTTCATGGCTTCCACTCCAATAACTCACTTAATACAATGTTTATTTTCTTTGTGGCCTGCATACATATAAAACAGGTCAAGTGTGTCAGCTAATAATGGCTAAGTAGTAGATTTTTAATAGGGTGTTTGTTTTGCTTTAAGAGAGAGCATGGCTTCCATACCAATCTTGTGTGCTTTTATTCTCATTTCATAGAAATTAATGATTTTTTTTTCTAATGTTGTTGGAGTGATTATCGGCATTCCCTTTTTGCATGCGTTGGACCCACAGCTCCAAATCCCAAGTGGAATTTCAAGTAATCTGCATTGTACTGAGTAGGATAAACCTCTTGGGCTGCTTTGTATGTCAAGGGGAAAATCAGAATTAAATCTGGAGAACTGTTTATAGTTGTGTATGGGTTGGGAGGTTCGTAATGACCTTTGACTAAATGCAGCTGAAGCCCGGTGGAAGCTGTGGCTATCGGTTGTTTCACAACAGAGGTTCTCAGGGTGTGGTTGTCTATGTGCACGATTATTGCTCATGCTTCTTCTCCAGGTAGTCTGCCGGTGCCTTAGCAGCCTGGATCTGGAATAGTGAAGTTTTCTAGTTTCATTAAAATACAGACAAGTACCTGTAATTGTTTTTCATTAAAAACTACTTGAAATGACACTGACTCATTTGGTTTTATAAGCTTAATGCTAATAGTTTAGTTAAACTCTGTTTGTCTCTTTCCTCTTTTAGTCAGTATTAAATACAAGCACATCCTTATTGGTTCTATCTTTGCTTATAAAGCATTTTTTAATAATAAACTATCTAAAGTTAGTTATATGGATTCTTTACCCAAGAACATATAAACTTTTCTTTTAATTGAATAGAGGTGAGAAGACTCTGCAGAGTGAGGATAATCATAAAGTTTTAACCAGTGCTTGTTGCCTTTTTCATGTATAAATGATATCCTTGTGTTTGTAAGTGCTTTGAATGAAACAAATAGCCCCTTGTAGGGGTTGCTTTGTGTAGTCTGGTTAGCACAAGGTGGTACTAATTCTTTTGTTGCTGACCTTAATGTTTGTGGCTTTCCAAGTTAAAGAAAAATGCTTATGTAATTGAAATAATTTTCATCACTGCAAATTGCATTAATTCTAATGAAACTCAGGAAACTTAGTTTATGGACATGATTTGGGGTGGAGAGGGAAAGAAACAAAACTTGGGAGATTTGTGTTGGCTTTTTGCAATGTATGATCACCTTTAAGTACAGGAGCCATGACAGTGGAAACCCAGTGAAGATATTCTTATGTTTCCCAGAGTGTGGTGTATTCATGTGCACAACCGAGCACACTTTTTCCCCAAACCTGTTTTTCTTTAAGTTTTTTGGTTCATCATCACAATGCTTTTATCTTTCAAGATATCCTATTGTTTGTAAAGAGGTCGAAATTAATCATTCATATTAGATGTTTGCTTAGATACAAACAGCATTTGAAGCAGTAACTGCTTTCGAGGCCCATCAAAGTCCCACCGTCTAGCGAAGACTTTGATTTGATAGCCAGAGATAATTTCTGGAAATGCTTCTGCATCTCTCCTCCTCCAGTTGAGGAGGCAAGAGGGATGTCTCAGCCCTGCAATACTGCATCAAGAAATCAAGCCTGATTAGACCAGTTGGTGTACAAAGAAGAAATGGTTCGCTATACAGTTTTAATAAAAATTAACTTGAAAAACGTTTTGTTTCAAGAGGTATCAAATGTGCTATTAAAATTAATTGGTGAATATTTAATATTACTAACCTTACATTTCATGTACTAGCCAAGCACTCATAGTCACCAGGGTCCTATTTAATTTCCCAAAGTAAAATCACTTAGTAGTGAAAGATTTGTAATTGGTTTCACTTGCAAATATCAGGGCTGAGGTTTTCAAATTTTGGGCAGTGCTGCATTCTGTGGTTTTGATAAGCACTGCAGAACTCATCTGAGACGTGGGAAATGTGACACATTCAGTAGTATCTTGCAGGCAATATTAGGAGACGCAAGTGGTTTTGGCACTGGGTACCAGAACCAGGGGTGAATCATTTCAATTTCCTAACAGTGAAGAAAAAAGAAAAAAGTTGCAGTGTGCTTCCCATCTGGTGCTGTTGCAGCTTGCTGCTGAGATGGGTTTATAGTGAGTTGATGTAACTCATTTATTAGCCTTTTGTGCTTGGACAGAATGAGGAGACAAATCCTGTGTCGAAAGGACTCTTCTGCTTATGTAAATGTCTTGAAAGGGTCCAGTATTTCAAGACCCCGTATGCTGTTGGGAGATCTAGCAGGTGGATAAGCCACCCCACAAGAGAAGCAGTATTTGGAGGAGTAGTTTGGGCATCTGTGCTGAGGGGTCACATCTGCCCATCTCTGCTGGCTCACCTGGGGTACTCAGGGATGTTGTGGGCACTGCCTACTGCCATTTATCATCTTTGGGACATCTACCCTTCTATGTAGTCTTCTGCTCCGTAGGGTGATCTTTAACTGGCTGCTGCTTTTCCTGGTGTTGCATTAGAAAGGGGTATTTTCTACTGCTTTTCTTTTCACTCATTCAGAGCTGCTTCTTTTTTTCACTATAATTGAGGAGTGGGGAGAACAGGCATGTTATGAGGTTAGCAAGCCTTGGCTGCACATCACTGATGTGTTTCACCATGGTTTTGTTGTCTTTAATGGAGGAACATTTAAAATGGTTCAGGATTGCCATAGATATGAATGATGCTGCCTTTCTCAGAGCCAGCTTCCAAAGGTTGGCATCCTTGGCCTTTGTACCATGAATATGTGACTCTAGGACCAGAGAAGTAACACCTTGGCATGAAAAAATAAGCAAAGATGGGCAAGAGCTTCAGTAAAGTAGAGGAATGGCATTAATGGGAAGCCTATGAGTCTGCATGGATACTATTAGATAGAATTATGAAATATATGTAGGAAACTAATTAAAGGGGGGATTAGCCGAGTGGAACGGGATTCCACAATAATTAATAGATGTGTTAAATATTTTGCAGCAATTATCTTGCGGATGTTGTTGGATGCCTTTAAGTATTCAATCTGCCACTGAATATTTTCTATGTATTTGGCAGATTTGTTCTAAGTGTCGCAGGTGTGCAAACACGCATTTCTACTGAGGCAAACAGTTCAAGCTCTGGTTAACCCAAAAAGTAAAATATCAATTATTTTTCTATATAAACCTGGAGGAAAGGGGGAAATGAAACAATATATTTAGCCTTTCATTGAAAACTGGCAGTTCAAGCACCGATCCCTTTCGTTTTGTCGGCTGCTTCAGAGAGACTGTCCAAGCCTGGGCCAGGCGACTGTGAGGCAACCTCTCATTGGGAGACGGTGTCGGAACCTCCTCGGGGCAGTCTTAGAGTAACAAACTGTGAACCTCAGTGTGCGTTGGTTCTCATGTCGTGGTGAAGGATCTTGTATCTAGTTAGAGATAATTCACAAGAGGCATGGCTTACCAGGACATCATTAGTTCCACATGAGCTGAATTAAGGCATCAGAATAAACTGGCATCTTGACCATGACAGATACACAGCTAATCACACAAAATAGCCAGCCCAAATCTGACTTTTGAGCTACATCCAAACTCAAGCATAAACACTTGGAAACAGCTTGAAGCTTTTAGTTAGGCTTAAAAACTGAGGGAGGGAGTGGAGAAGAAAGGAATAACCTTCATTCTGAACTTCGTGATTTTCAGGTGGCCTGAGATTCCTTAGATGCTATATGCTGAGATTGCTTTTAGTGGATTTTACGTATTAATTCCTCTAAACCTTCATCTCTTCTGAGGACCGTGCCCACTGAGAATGGTTTTTGGGGTTTTTTTGGTTGATTGGTTTGGGTTTTTTTGTTCCACACACACATTTTGTGTGTGCTTTGTCTGGATAGAGCGCCTTGTGAAATGGAAGTCATGGAATATGTTTTAGTACGTGTTGTCTCATGGATTTGAAGAGATGGGGTCCTGCCTTCCTGGTGTGTTTGTACCTTTCCTGGGGATGCTTCATAAGCAGATACTCAATCTGGCAGATCAGTTGTGTGTTGGGTTCAGAAATGAAAAGGATTATATTGTGTGTGACATCAACAAAAGTAATTCTTCAGATATCTATGGGTGCTTGTCTTATAGTTTACATACCCTTTTATAAATTACAAAGGGAGACAGATTTTGATTAGAAGCTTGGGAAGTATTCTACTTTATAGTTTCAGTCATCCCTAATGAAAATAAATGTTCAGAGGTATTGTCATTAAAGGCTTTCAAATGATACACTAATAAGCATTTGAACTACACAGCTAAGTAATTCATATGAGGAATGAGTCCACAGAGGTGTTTGTATCATTCTGTTTACTTACAGAAAAACAGGTTGGTAATTAATGACACTTGTTAGACTGTCTTAACAATTTTATGCAAGTTAGGCTTTCCTGCCTCTGGGGATGCAACTATTAATGTTTGTTCCCATCAATTACTTTTTTCATCTTTTAGGTGCAATCAACAGAGTACCATACATATTAAAAATTATTTTAGCCATCTGGTCGGGAAAGTTTATGTCTGGTGAAGTCATCTAAGATTGAGACTGATAGATATGTGGATACAGGAGAGATACTCTGTCTGCCCTTAAGCTGTGACAGTAATTTAAACCAGGGACGAGCAGATCTGACTAATTAGGAATCTGAAAAAGACCACAAACCATCTTAAAAAATCCTTTTTTTATGCAAGAAGCTAATTTACTATAGCTTCTTTGCTAGTTCTCCACTGTTGAAATACAACTTCTTGTATACAAATAGGTTTCTCCAGGCCCTGTACACATGACATTACTGTGACTCAACAGGAGTATTTGAACATATCTTTTAATAGCTCATGCCTCGCATAAAAGTTACTCTACTAAACTATATTTAGTGTTTCTTCAAGCCACTTGGCAGCCTGTAAGTCATAAGTTGGAATCGGTGTTATTGTACCATTATTATATTAAATCAAGTCCTGTTAAAATGACTGTTACTGACTGGTTGTGTATTGTAAGGAGCTACCTACATTTGATTTATATGGGGGAAGGCCTGCTGGAAAACAGTAACTCTTAGTAATACTTCATGGAAAAAGTGGATGATCCAAGTTATTAATTTTTTATTCCTGCTAAAGTGTTATCCATTGATTCTAGTCTCTTTCAGAATTGTTCTGTGAGTTATTACTTAAGGAAGTTCTCTTTCTTACTACTTCATCTTTTGTTGATAGTACTTTGCAAACTAGCTTTTTCAAGCATGCATCATGGTAAAGCAAGAGTGCACTCATCTCTAAGTCCAAAACAATTCAATCAATATAACATTAACCCTACAATTCCATTTAATGTCAAAGAAATACTTCTTTATTGTTTTTCTAGTTCTTATGTGGGGGAAAAAAAAATAATAGAGTATGACCCCAGTATTTGAAAACTTATGGCTCACCCAAACATCATTTTAAAAAAAGTTAAATATGATAAGTGTTATTTACTTGGAATGCTTGTTGTCATTGGTGAAGATATTTGAGAAAAGTGTTAAACAACGCTGAAACAGGTTCATATTTATGGGCAGGGGAGAATCTGCTTTGTGCTTGGTCTTTTAGGTTGACATTTGTCTACATCTGAGTACTCACGAAAAGAAAAATTGCGTTTTGGTGTTTATAATAGTTGTCTTAAACATTTCCTGTTTATCTACAAATGAAGTTCGAGGTCTCTTTAATTAGAAAATTGACTTAGATCTTTCTGGATGGAAGATTAATTCAGTGATAGGTTTAAAGAGTCTGAGTAGATTGAATTAGGGAAGATCTGTTTTCCTGAACATGTGCAGACTTTTGGACTTCAATGTAACTAACTGTCAAGGACTAATTAAAATAAAATGTGTGCGAACAATAAAGCACTCATGTACTAATAGCAAAGGGAATGCATTATCTAAACATCTGCATGTTAGTAGCTTGGCTGTTGAATGGGCAGAGTGAGGAGGCAGTAAGCTTTATAGTGACTGAAACACTGGGATTGATATATAGCTGCGTAAACTGTTCATTACCTCTTAGCCACTTCTAGGCTACCGTATGGGCTGTGCAGAAGTGCAAAACTTTACAAAATGGTGTTTCCATCTGAGACTTAAGCAAGCGAGAGCTAACGGTTACCCTTTAACACTGCCTCTTGGCCTCAGCAGTATCAACAAAGTTTCTTGGTATCTGCATATTTATCTATTTCCTGCACCCTTTGGGGAAAACTGACACAATGTAATGCGTTGTGCAGCTCAGGAATCTGATTCTTCTAACAGTACAAACTTCCAATTATAGAAAAACATGCAGCTATTATGTTTTCAGTTTGGGGCTGTTTCTTGTGGTAAGACTTGGCAAGTCGGCAGTGTATTTGCGACTGCCATTAACGCAACAACAAATGGAATAGCTTGTAGATATAAATTGTGTCCAAGCTGTGGTCTAGATTCAATTTTGTGAGCATGTCTGTTAATTGCATGTGTCCTTCATGTACCCTTCAAAGTGGACTGCTAAAGTCAAAGGAAAAAATATTTGAATTTACCTAAGTTGAGGACTTTGTAGTAACTTTCTTCAGTTGTTCTGTCTCAGTAGACAACAGCTGAGCTGGTGAGGTCTGTAAGGCTGAACGCCTGGTGCTGCCGGTAAGAAGCTGTATTGCTGTACTGGAACCCCTGTTAAGAAAAGAGGTTTTGTCTTGTAAACACATGGCCAGAAAACAAAGGAGTGTATTCTGACCTGCTTTTAGGTGTTCTAAGTTTTGTAAAGGCAGTTAGTTTATCTCAGTATCTCTTAATTCCTGAGGGACCAAGATGATCTCCTGTTGGTTTAAAGCCTAGGTCGTTAAGAATCCTTAAGATTAGAAACTGTTAAGAAATTAAGCTGTGTTTTTAAGAAGCGTGTTTATCTGCAGAAGTTCACTGTGTCTAATGCTGAGTGCGTATTGCATTGCAGTGTGGTGTTTTTCAGAAAACCACCGTAATAAACTTTCTAGATGCAAATGCAACGTGAAGTAGTACTCTTAAAAGGTGCAGCAACAAGTTTTAAATCAATGAGTAAGTATTTTCCCAGCCCTCAGTTTAAAAAGCCTCATCACTTGTGATCCAATTCCAGACCACATGAAAACTTTGCCCCCCCACGTCCAGTGGCCAGAAGCAGATGACGCGGGAAGGGTGCGAGGCTCAGATATCCCGTGGTATTTCCCACGCATGTTCTCACGGCCACCAGCTGTGTCTGTCTCAGGAGCTTCCTGAGCCAGAGGTGACCTCTGCCCGGCCAATGTCTGATTGCACCAGGCTTGTGGTGGTTCATGCGTTGACTGTACCATCATTGCTAACACAAAGCTCCACCTTACCAAACAGCTGAAGAGTGTGTTGAAGCTGTAGTCTGCTCCCCTGCTTCTCTGGAAGTTCAGATTTTGATAGTTTCAACTATTTGTTTACGCTCTAAGTGAATCGTGTAGGAGAGAAACATGTTCCTGTGTGCCTGCAGTGTGTAAGAATGAGCTCCTGGGAATATTACATTATTTTCCTGAACAGTGGGTGCTTCCAGGGCAGGTAAAGCTTCAGTTATTTTGCTTCCCCGTAATAGATGCAGAAAATGCCTTTCAATCTTAGATAAAAATTTCTGGTATTCAGTGGTGAAGAACGAATTGTTTTAGTTGTGCTAAATTTTGTTGACTTGAAGATACCTTAATAAAACATTGTGCTTCCTAGTAGAGAAGTAGCTAAAGCCCATTGGTTAGAAGAGAAAAGGTATTGTATAACTTTGTGGCAGACTTGTATGTCAACTGCTGAGTGGGCAGTGTGTAAAATACTTGAGATTTTTGTTGCAGAAAAAGAAATATAAAAACTCCATGCTCAGGGATTTGGGAAATATTAATTGCCCTCTTGCATGCATGTCCTCATCTGCTTTATCTCTCTTCATCATGCTGCTGCTTGATGAAACAGATCAGAGGACTGATAAAATAATCACAATAGACAGATACTGTAGGATCTGTTGTAGCTGGATCATCTTGGGCTTCCTGTTTTGCCAGGGGGTCAGGACTGCACAGCAAGGGTGAAGGGAGCATCTGCCTCAGGAAAGCAGAGTCTTGTGTTGCCTTAAAATGGTGAATAAAATGTCATTTTTCTGTGGAGAGATTTCTTGGGTGGTTTCACAAGGTTTTCCAGGGTCTAGAGCAGCAGTGATGGTTGTGCCAAACCTGGTGTGCTGTGCTTGTGTCACAGCATGTAACCGGAGCCTGAGTCCCCATCCCCGGCTGGACCCGTGCAGCTGCCTGGGTGAAGCACCACAGGGAAGCAGAGGAGGCTGAAAGAATAGGAAAGGATATAATGTCCAGGGGTGTTAGGTGCATCCGAGGTGGAGGTTTTGGTATCTGACATAACAGCAGAGTAATGAAGGTAAAAATATACTTGAATCTGCTTTAATGACAGCTGCTCAGCTGAATGGTCTGCTCTGCACCTGCACTCTGGAGGTGGAGTCCAACTCTTCTGGTATTTATTCATATAAACAAAATAATCTTGGTATTACCCTCTTTGTGGTTGAAGCTGTGATTCCCTGATTCTAACTTGATCTGATGGTGGTTCTTTAGAGCAAGTGATTTTAATATTAGGTTATGCCTAGAGTCAAAACTTTAAAATAGTAATGATTTAATCTGCTAAAATAGCTAGAAGTGATCTAATAAGCTGTTTCAACCTGATGCTGTAATGTGATATACTCGGAATTTATGAAAGCAAATGTATTTCTTAGATACTTGCATGGTATTTTTAGGTTATGATAATGGCTCTGTGACCAGAACTGCTCTTTAGAGGTCATTGTATTAGCAAATGATGAAATGTCAAATACACATGATCTTTTTAGGATGTGGTTAAATGGAAAGTGTCTTAGTGTGTTAGAAGTGTTTTCTAATACTGTGCACAGTTTCCAGAAAGAAAGGTTTCATTAAAAAATGGAGCTGCTACTTTTAAGTTGTGTTTTAGGAGAACCTCCAGCCCACTGTGTTGGGTCTTACATCAGGCAGCAATTAGCTGTCCTTTATTTGCCATGGCACAGCTCTGATCTGAAACCTAGGGGAGTATAATAATGCAAATTAAACTGGGCAAGGTATGGCTGATCTCTGGTACTTCAGAACCGAGTAGGTTCGCAGCAGTTGGTGGTGACATACCAAGTGATTCTAATAGATTAATGCGTTTGATTTCCTCATTTTTTCAGGGCTGCTTGATTGTTACAGGTACCAGTCTTGAAAGGAAGGCTAAATTTGATCCTCACTGACATTATCATGCTTAAAGCAGCACTTGATGTCTAGACAAGAAAAAAATAGGGAACTTTCAAGTGTTCTTTTTATCTGCAACATTGCTTTGTTGACTGAATTAGAACATTTTGTTTAAAATTCATTCCTTAAGAACCAAATAGCCTTAAAAGCTTTGAGTTTGTAATCACTATTGCATTGCTGATAAAAGCATGTCAGAGTAGTCGTGCATCTTATGCTTGGACAATACTGCTGTCTCAACAGGAAACAAGCTTTCATAAATACACGCCAGCTGGGTGAGGTCACAAGTTCTTCTCCTAAGTGAGGTGGAGCCTTTTTTCCTTGACACAGATTGTTTTCTTGTGAAGTTAATTGCATTGCAAAATGACAGGAACATCCTGGAGTGACTGGAGCAGTGAATCAATGAGCCAGGGGATCTGCAAAAAATGAGTATGCCAAATACGCAAATCAGTTTTAGGTGAGAAGGATCAATAAAGGAGGAGTTTTTCCTTCTGTCTTACAAATTGTCCTGTGCCAGAAACTGCTGGACTCAGATTTTTGTATAAATATACTCGTTGGCTATATTGCATATTTCTCAACATTGCAATGGCACTTCCAGAGTGAAAATTAACAAAAGGAAAACTGGTAACTTGTACAGCTGAGCCTTGCACAAAAAAGATAGGTTATTGCTGGGAACGGATAAGGTTGCTGGAGCATATCGCTTGTGGCACACACAGGCACACACATTCTTGGTGACAAAGGTAAGGCTACGAAAAACTACTTTAGCCAGTGACAGGAAAATTAAGGTGTAAGGTTGTCCCTTTTTCAAGGCCAAGTTGGATGGGGCTTTGGGCAACCTGGGCTAGTGGAGGGTGTCCCTGCCCATGGCAGGGGGGTTGGAACTAGATGGGCTTTAAGGTCCCTTCCAACCCAAACCATTCTGTGGTTCTATGATAAGATAAATTGCCTTGCATGCAGATTGAAAGGTTTTGGCTGTGATACGGCTTTGAAGAGTACAGCAGTTTATTCAAATGCCACATTTTTTTGACATCTGTGAACTCATTATCAAGCAGTCAGTGGAGGGAAATGTTAATCCACCTGATTAAAGGTTCTATTTTCTGTAGAAAACAAAGAGAAGATAGAAAGCTAATATTTTCATACAGAAAAATAAATGTGTGAGCTAAACTGTCGCAGCTTCTATTTCAGTTGAACATTTAATGGTTGTCTTGCTGTAAGCTGATTTAATACGCAGATTAAGTGTTCTGATCTGATTTTTTTTGTAGGAATGGAACAGTAGGATAAAGTAATCCTGGTTTTGTAACAGCAGGTCCAAGTGTGTGTTGAAGTGACATACAGGTTAATAAACCTTGATTAGACTGTTAGTCTGAGGCTCGTATTTCCTTCTCAGAAATCTAGTGATAGGGTTAACTTTCAGTTTCATGCTGGAACAGCAAAAAGCATCGTGTACAACACATGGCAGGGCGGTGATGGCATAGTTCTGCATGTTATACACATTAATATGGTCTTGTATACACTGTATCTAAGCAACATAAAAACAGATGTCTATATCCAGTGCTGTAAAACTCAGTAATTGGATGAGTCGTCTCAATTGCAGGCTAATTGTCAGACTCAGCTCAGAAACTCGCTTTCCTGTTGGTGAAACGTAATAAAGGGTTCAGCCATTAATTGTTAATCATGGCTACGGATCAGAAAATCAGTGCAAAGGCTTCATTGTGAAATAGTGGGCATAAAGAATAATCCCTATTTTGTCAGCAGCCTATTAGCCAATTTTATATAACCTCAGATCCCTGAATTCCCTTATACTGTTTTTTTAACTGTTATTTCAAAGCTTTCAACTCCTTTTTGCTTTCTTAGTTTCTATTCCTACTTTATTGTTCTGCCTTTTTTGTGTTTCCTTGTTTTGCTTTTTGTGTTGATTCAGTTTGGTTCCTTTTCAAAGGCTTTCTCTTGCCAGTTTTGTGAATCCCCAAACTTAAAATAGGCCTGTCTGGATGGTATATTAAATTAAGAACAGTGTTACCTTTGGTGAAATGTTCAGTTTTGAATTGGAGCTTTTTGACACTTCTGCAAGGTAATAAGCTGAAATGTCCTGCCAAAGTGCAAAAAACCAAACAAATATGCCAAAAAGCCTAGGATTTTTTTTTAGCAGTTCAGCGTATTTTGCTCATTCCTGTATTGCATATTTTTCCTATTCAAACATGTCTGCACTGTAAAAGGTTTGCCTTTGCGAAAGGCAGTACTGCTTCGTAAGAGTCTTTTCCAATGATTGACAGTGCAGGACTTCTGATAAAAGAAACCAAAAAATTAAAAATGTCTTGAATTAGTGGGCAGTTCACCTGTTTTGTGGCTAGAATGGCAAGTAGTGTCTTGTTTGAAAGTTCAGGATGTGATTGAGGGTTTTTTTGTGGGTTTTCTGCCTTTTTTTTTTCCCTCTCCTTAAATGTGAAGGAGTTCTCATGTCAGCAGGTGGTTTGGCAAGGGGACTGGTCCTTGCCTTAAAACAAAAAGCTGCCAAACCTACGTGTAGGAAGTTCATGAGCCATTCTCTTATCCAGAAACATCAGCTGCTGCCTTGACTCCATGGTCCAGAGGTAGAACTGCATCATGCTTTGCAGTGGTGCCCTTTCTGCCCAGCCTCGATTCCCTAGCTGCCCTTCCATTAATTCCCACCCCTCCTTTGTGCTTGCACATGTGATCTCAACGGTGAAGTTGATCTCACTGAAAAATGGAGTTTCTTCCAGCCAGATTAGTTTTCAGCCAGATCAGTCCGTTGAGCTGTTGACTAGTGGAGATGTTTGTGCTGGGCACAGGGAGATGCAAGCAGCCAGGGATGGTAGGAAGGACGACACAACTTTCTCAGCAGCTCTGCCAGCTGATGTCACCTCTGTGTTAACGAAATGTTGGCCCCAGGGTGCAGTTTTGTGATCAGCTTAAGCTGATCTTAAGTAGCTGCTGTTGCTAAAAGGGACAGATTCCCCTCTCCCTGCCCAGCCTGCGCTGGTGCCAGCTCCCTGCCCGGGGATGGGGAATGGTGCAGCCATGGGGTGGCCCAGGGGAGGGGGCAGAGACAACTGGAAACCAGTAATTTCTTTTATTGGCCACAATTCCAGTCTGAGCTGCCTGTGACTGCTACCGATGCAGGGGAGGGATGCAAGGACCAGGGGTCTGTACCTGAAGTTTGGGGAACTGCTTCAGGCAGGGCTCTTGAAAGGAGAAATGTCGTAGGGAAGCATGTGAGAGACGAATCCCATGTTTGCTTCTTGTCCTGGGTTTGATTTGGTGGGGACTGCAGCTGCCACAAGTTCAGGCTGCTGTGCAGGGACAAGGTGAGCAGCTCTGGAGAGCCGGCCAGGGGAAGGGAGGTGGCTGCAGGCTGATTTATTGCTACGGTTTGGCCAGATTAATTTTCAACTAGACCTGGTGTGACTCTGGTTGTGAGTGCTGCTAGAGCAAAGGCGGCAGGGTAGGGGGAATCCCCATTTTGGCAGCAGCAGCGTTTATGTTGGCATACAGGGATTGTAAAATTGCACCTTGGATTAAGGAATAACAAATTCAGTAATTTAGGTTGCTTTCTACTCTACTATTGTCTCTTATATCAAAATTGTACCCATCTAACTTTATGTAAAATTATTCTACATAAATAGAAGAAGAGGTTGTTGCTTGCTTGGTGGAGGGAAGGGTCTTGTGTGAAAACAAACTTTTTAATGTAAATAAATACTGGGCAGTTAAATAATAAAAACAGTTCTTTACCAAGATAATGTATAAGGGTGTTTGTATACATTTTTTTTTAATAAATTATGTTAACTGACATGTTTGAAAAGTTCAAGTTCTATAGTAATGCTAAGTAGAGTGAACTTAACATGAGAAATATATATGGTAATACTTAAAAGGGCATAGAAAATACATTATGATTTGATAAGTTTAGAAATTTAGGTATTTTCTTGTGTAGCTGAGCTTTGTTTCAGATTCCTTGGCATTTTTTATCACTAATTTGTGACAGCTTGACATAGGAGTTTTTACTTTGGAAAACTGTGATTGCTGCTAGATTTCATCCTGATGGGATTTAAGCATTCAGAATTTTAATCCTCTACAGCAGCACTTTGCATTTCCTTCTGAAGGTATTAATACTTTCACAAATCGTAGCTTCTTTTTAAAAAGTGCATTTGATTTGTTATATTGGCCTTCACTGTGAGTGGAGGTTTGGTTTTTTTGAAAGTCAAAAATAATACAGGGAAAGCTTTACTAACTAAAATTTTGTTTGTGGTCTGAAATAGTAGGTTAGCAGTAAGTATTTGATTTGCTGGAACAGTAGTCAACTGGAAACACTTAATTGTAACTTTTTTATTTGTATCCAGAAGTTTAAAAGCTATCAGACTCATCAAAGACTGCTCACTGAAACATCAAACAAAGTTGCTTTAAATCTGGTTCTGCATTTAAACCACAGTTGTATTTTTGCCATATAGAAAGTTCAACTCACACTCATCTCTAATTTGTAGTGCACGTGGCCCAAAATTATCTACCTAGTTTTGTTACATAGACTTCACTGTTTGAGCAATATTTTTTTCAAACTACACCGTATTTGGTTTAATTCTCAATATCTAATATTAAAAACAAATGTATATTTTACAAGGAGGGGGTTGGAGTTCTGAAGGGCAGCGCAGGGCCTCGCTGCAGTGACTGAACCTCCAAGAGTGGCCCTAAAATAGGAGTTGGCTTGAGCCCCGGTTGTTCTAAAGAGCTAAATTTACTGCCTCGCTTGGGAGAGGAGCCTTGGATCCATTTCACTTACGAAGGAATTTCAGATCCCCTAATGCGAACAGTCTGTCATGGGTTTCCCTGCAACTGCAAAGGAGCAGTCTGCTTTCTTTCCAAGATGATTATCTTTCTAAAGCCTGGTCTGCCTTTAATTAGAGCAGGCAGGCTTCATTCTTCAACATTGGGTAGCTGAGATTATAGAAGAGATCAAAGTTGCAGCTTTTAGATTGAGCCACCAAGCAAAGTTTGATGGAGGAACTCGATGGAGAAAGGAAGACAAAGGAGCAGAAATCTTCACTCATTTATTGAGGCCTGGATTGTAGTTTTGCAGCTCCCAGAGTTCTGAAGATAAAGAGCTCAATTAATTAAATGTTTTGGTGCCTTGGAGGTGATGCACCGTTTTTTAAAGCACTTCCTGCACGGGTTAAAATTGGTGGGTTATCTCCTCTGAGTGATTGCTCCTGCTGCCACTAAAGCATCACTGGTCACCAGATTTATGATGAAAGCAATTTTAACACTTGTGCAGAAGTTTATGTTGTTAATTTGGTTGAAAAAAAAAACAAGAATAGTAGGCAAATTTGAAGTCTAACTGGTGACTAGTTGTGAGTAGTGTTTACTAAATACTGGGTAGATATTGAAAATGGTGGCTATTATCTGACAGTCGTTCTGTAGTGATTCTAAAATGTTTAGAAATAACTCACAGAACATTGATGCTTACCTTGGGTCATGCTAGTTTCTTTTGAAAAAGTCCAACCGCACTGAGAATTGCAATTGGTCACCTTACTTTCAGTATGAATGCTGGGGGGTTTTTTATGGTGTGGTGTCTAAACAGAATTAACTTTGAGTTCATGTGACGTAATGAACTTGGTTTTTGTGGTAAGAAGTGTACTTGGCCAAACATGTTTCTGCTCTGGCTGGTCTTCAAAATGCTGTGCAGGTGAAACTGAACTCCTACAGTATATCCAGAAAGCTGAGTATTGCCACAGGCTGCCAAAGGAAGCGAAATAAATCCTTTGTAATAAAGCAGTTTTGAAAAGTGACCTTTTAATATATGCGTTTATGAAGGCCACAGTTGTAGGATTTTGCTTTCCAGTAGCACAGAAAGGTCCTTTAATGTGTTAAAGACCTCAGCTTCTGAAAACCATATAGAAATGCAGAATATGGGAGTGGGAAATGTGTATGTTACAACCTGTATTGTTTAAAATCTGGATCAGGTGAGGAGGCTTTGTGTGAGCCTGGCTGCCTGGGAGGAGGAAAGGGCAGCGAAAACCTTGGTCGTGTTCTTCTGAGCTGGGAAACAAGAGGTTCCCTGCATCACCTTGATTTCTTGAAGTCAAAACCAAGCGAAAGTTAAGCAAGGTACGGCCATAAACAGTGATTTATTTCACATTCGGATACTGACCACAGCGGTCACTTTAAGCGTGCAGTAAAAGGCACTCAGGAGTTGCTTAGCTCCTGCATGTTGGTGCTATTCTCCTGCATCCTTATTGAAAAGGCATCATCGAGTTTGACTCTGGTCTTGCTCAGCTGTTTCAGCTCTTCCCCCTGATTGAAATTTTCATTTAGTTTTAAAATTATTTGATGTGTTTAATAATTAGGTTCCATAAACTTGGATTATAAAATATGGGGTTCACCTAGCTTAAAAGGCAAGCCTGTTCCTGGAATATAGCACAATACCGAATGGGTAGAAATCAGTTGGTATAATCCTTTAGGTTCTATTTCCTATGAAGTCTGTCTTACTGAATGTTAAAAAAGCAAACTTTTTAGAAGGGAAATTGTCATCTAATTCTGGATTCCTTGTTTTGGAACAGAGCTGCTGATTCTTTCATTTTTCCTGGCAACAAATCCTACCTATTGTATGTGGAAAGCAGGCAGGATGTGCTGCCAGCCTGGTGGAGGTGCTCTGAAGTGTTAACTTGCCTGCAAAGCTAATCTGGTTGCTCCTGGTAACAAACAAATGCTTTGTCTGAGGAAAATCAAATAGCAGGGAAGGCTAGTTTTAATTTTGTCTCGTATTTTGGGTGGATGTCTCCTCGCTTCCGCTGAAATCTTTCCAGAGTTCAGGAACGCAGGCATGTCGTTTCGTCACGAAGCGAACTGCCCTCCTGTGGCATCACCTACCACCAGCTGCACCTCCCATCTGCAGTGCGTGAGTCAAGGTTTCTGTTTCCACTTTGACATTTGAACTGAGTCACTTGTTCTGTTGTGAATGTCCAAGTTTTTATGGCTCTTCATGTCAGGATTGCTCTTGTTCCTTCCTCATTAGCCTTTCAGGAGTGTAAATTTCCACAGGTTTTGTAGCTTTGACCTGCTTTGGAGATCAGCCCCCAGGTCAGGACCAGTGCCCTGGTGGTGGACAGGACCCTGCTGTGAAGGCAAAATGATGTCAAATATTGTTTAGATGAAGCTTTATTTTATTTTTTTAAATCTTCAATGCTGTTTAACAGAGCCTCTTCATTTTATACATGGAAATGTAAATTCTTTCCCTGTGGAAGATAAACACTTTTATCTCAGGAATTCACATCTGCTCTTTCCACATGTACAGAGAAGACTTCTGGCCTGGAAGTGTGAAGGAGCTGTAAAATGAAGAAGCGAGGGGACCAGTTTTAAAACTGGTGGGCAGCACAGCTCTCAGCCCATGCTCACGGCTGAGCCGGGCAGTAATCTGCAGCAGAGCCCTGCACGCTGAGCTGTATTTCGGGCTGGGCTGTGCTGAAGGAAAGAAATAAAATGAATGATACTATCAAACACGTAGAGAGGAAGCCAATTGGGGGCACATGCAATACATTTTTAAACTGTCACAGCAAGCTAAGGTATTGTAATTGATGCATCTAGAATAAAAAAATACAATCTTTCCACTCTCAAACCCTTTGCTTTTTGCTTGGAGTGAGTTAAGGCAATTACTTAGGGCCATGCCATCCCCGAATGAAAAATGACACAAACATCTATGTGACATGTCATATTTCCTGTTAAGTATGCTATTTACTGTCTTTAAAAAAAAAATATTGAAGAGTGAATTTGGCAACAAATTTTCATTGAAAATTACGGTTTCTGTGTTACAGTATCATAAAGTGAAAAGCTAGCTCTGCTCAGGTTTTTTGTCTGTCTTTGGTGGGTGTCACGCTCTTTATATACTGTTCATCTGAGCTGTACTCAGAGCCCAACCTGCTCTTTGCTACCTGTTCCCACCCCAGAGCTGTGTCAGCAAGGTTATCTGTCTGAAGGGTGAATCTGGGGACCTGATTTGGTTGAAAAGTAACTGTTTCTGCCAGATTATTTTCAGTTGGCTTGGCTGCCTGAGCTGGTTTACACCCCAGCTAAACCACGTATTGTATCAGTGCGGGAGAGGTATGCTGAAGACGTTGAGGAGCTGCTTCTGTAGCTGCTTCTACTGACAGCAGCTCATGGAGCTCTGTACTTTGGATGCTTATCGTGGGCAAAGTACTGATTCTGTGTGGGAGAAAAGTTTGAAAGTACCATTTTTAGGGAATTCAGTAGTTTTGTCCTCTTTAATCATTAAGGAGGTGATTATAGCTGCAACAAATGACTGTTCAACTTTGTTTCTACAATCAGTCTTTTTAAATGCATTGCTGAATTTTAATTGAAAAACTTTGTACCACCTGATTCATGCAAAGGTTCTGGCATAACAGATATCCTGCATAGGGTTGTAGCAGAAAAACTTCACCTTCAGTTCTCAGAAACCGTCCTTTTCCAGGGGACCAGTGCTGTTCCTGCTTCCAGTGGACTGCTGCCAGTCTAGCAGCTATTTTACATTTAGGCAGCCGAACAGCTGCTGCTGTGGTGGGGTGCGATGCCAAGCCCTGTGTGCGGAGTCCGGCGTCCCCCAGGCTGCTGCTCATGCTGTGCTCTCTCCTGTCTCACGGAGAAGGTGTCGGGAAGCTCCCGGCTGGGCAAGTCCCTGTTTCCCTGCCATGTGCCGGCAGATTCTGCCATCTAGAAGCACGGGGACAACTCCTGCACAAACAGCTTGATCACAAACCGGCATGTTTGGGGCCCCCGGCACGCAGGAGAGGCTCGGTCGGCAGGGCGTGCTTTCCCCATTAGTAATGGCTTGGAGGGACCTCGTTATGCAACTGAGAATTAACTGTTTGGACTGTATTGAGCGTAACTGCTGGGAATGTAAACAGCCATAGCTGCTGTAGTCTGAGCCTCGTAATCTCAGTTTGGGATGGGCTGTGTTCGTGATGTCCCGTGGGGGAACTTGCAGTGGAGGGTCTCCAGGCTGGAGGCCAGCTACCAGTGCTGCTGGGCTTGATAAAGCCCTTGGGGATGCTCTCTGCAACTAAATCTTCCAATTCTTAATCAGTTCTTGATTCCAGAAGGATTTCTTCATCGCCTTGTGCTACCAACTAGATAAGAGACAAATAAGACCTAACAGGGGATAAGGACAGAACTTTAAGTAGCAGTGAAAAGAAATTCTGTTATTTTCTTTGTTTGCTAATTCTCTAATTAGTCTGCAGAAAGGTCCTGTGAAGCTGCAATTGGATGTAACCTTTAAACTAGTAGTACCTGTTATTCGGAGGGAGACAGGCACCTTTGGTTTGTTGCTGTTTCCCTGCTCAGTAAGGAGATAGGCTGTGCTGCTGTCACAGGGTTGCATTTTCTGTTTCATGGTTGTGGTCACTGAAAATCAATATTATTTAGTGGCTCTTTCTTGGCTTCCTTATTAAAGGTGGAATGTGGGCCTGCAGGAAGGGTGAGGTCTTCCCTCTTGCATTTCCGAACCTGACATCATCATCAGTGGCTTTTCTAAATTGGCGCTGGCCTGGGGACGGCTGTCCTGCTGCCACCAATGACTGGGGAAAACATCCCTGACTTCAGAGGAGGAGATCCGGATTTTCAAGCTGTGACTTTAAATCCTCGATAAACCAGTTACGTGTACAAAGAGTGTTTGAGATAAATATACGAAAATTGTTTTGCACTTGACATAATGATCTATAGTCTGTGGGTAACCATATTTTAAATGGAAACGAACTTCTACTAGCCTGTTACTGAGCTCTCTTTGCTTTTCACTGGAATATAATTTCCTAGGAAAAAGGAGGGGAAGGAGAAATCAAACTTGATATATCTAAAGTTGTGTGGAAGTTCTATACTGTTTGATGGTTTTAAATTAATGTTGTGACTAAAGCCATTCAGAAGCATCCAGTAACTTTATAGTAGTGTAATGAAAGGTTCTGTTGAACACAAATATGGAATAATATTAGAAGGGACATTGTTTCCTCTAAAGATAATTTCTATAAAATGCATTTTATGATTCCCAGTAGCTAAAAGTGAATTTACAGAATCTTACAGTGATTTGATTATTGCTGCATGGGTGAGAAAAATTCTGTGAACTCTCAGTCAATCACTATTCTTGTGATTATCAGTAGTTCAGCGGGTTTAATGATGTGTACATATCCAGTTATAAGTACTGAAAATGTTCTTAGAAGTTCCTTTGAATTACACCACCCGAGGTGTCTGTTTTATTTCCTAAAACTGCTGGTTAGGTTGACATTGTGTGTTCTCCTCTGGTATGTCAGATCTGCTTCTGTGGTGTCTGTTTCGTATCACGTCAATATGTAAGTGTGTCAGCATCCAGGGTGAATGAACTGCTGAAACGCCTTTGCTAATCTAACTTTCTCTTACACTGAGCCAAATTAAGGACTAGAGATACACACAAGGAAGTCAGTGCAACCTTCAGTTGCGTAATGTAGATGTAGAAACCAGTTGCATTTTCTCTTGAATAGATTTCTAGGCAAAAGAAGGAAACTGAGACCTGGATATACGTGAAGGTGGAGAAGGCGGTTCCTCTCCCATTACTTTTGTCATAGTGTGTTATACATAGTTAATCCCCATACGCCATGCGTGTGGCGCTGCTGCTATCGTGCTGCTTTTCCAAATTACCCTGGCACAATTGAGTCCACTAGCAGTCCAGCTACAGCCATGCTCATCTCTTGTTAAATGCGAATTGCTTTAAATAGAAAATCTGAACATGGATGGGATTTTACCTGACAGGTATTTGAATTGGTGCCTTTTTATATGCATTGTTTAGGCTGACTTGGTATTTAAGATGATCCATTTCTAAGATGTGTGTAAGTGAGGTCCAAAGGTAAAGCAATATGCCATTTGGTAGTATCATATAGAGTCTGCCATACACTCTTTCTTAAAGGTGGGTAAAATTTAACTTCATGAAAGCTGTTAGTGAAAGGCATCCATTCACTTGTGGAAAGCAGGACTGAGAAGAAAATGGTGTTTGGAACCAAAGACCGTGTTACTCATGGTAGATACAGCCCCTTCTTCGTGTTATGCACGTACGCTGTCAAATTCAGTTTTGGAAATAGAGATGGCTCATCTCTTATGCAGTCTGTTAAAGGACAGAAAACTCTACCCAAGAATTTTGTGTAAAACTATTGTCATGCACAGCACTGTGCTCCTACAGAAATATTTAGTAGTTCTGTATTCTTCTACCAAATCAGTTAGCTGATGTGTAGTAGTTGCCACTTTAGATTAAAATCTGTTTAAGAATGTGCTGCTGTAACTGGAGTATTCTTACACTGGCGATCTTGCAAGATTAAAAAAAAAATCAAATAATTGCTCTCTAACAGGATATAATTTCAATCAGACATGGTGTTTCTATTTGTGTGAAAGAAAAGTTTATCAATCTTGTATGTGTTTTCCTAACCAAATAAATATTACAGTGCTTGCAGTTTATGTTGCTGTCAAAGTATTTAAGTGACTTTTGTCTTAGTGTTGTTGAGGTTTTGAGCATTACTGTATTCTGGTATTTAATTATTAAGCACCTTATGATTCACAAATAGTGCAAGCAGATAATGTGCCATGAAATCGAAGTTAAATGCCTTGAAAAAACAACCAAACAAAACAACACCCCAAACTTAAAGTGAATGAATATTGGTTTTGGAGGTGTTTTGCATGTTCAGCTGATGAAGCCTGGTCCAGAAAAGGAACTTTCTGTGCATGACCAGTCTTGCACTAGGTTATTAAACACGTTTTAGGATCAGAAGGAAGTCGATGTAGTAGATGAGGAACCCTGACAGCAGGGTGGAAAACTCTAAACAGGAAAATAGAGTACTGGAGCACCTCCAAGTCCTCTGTAGCAATAGATGTGTAGTCATGGTGAACAGTCAAGTAGAAGAGATCACGGATGAACTAAATTTATCTTTATAGATCTAGCAAAGGTCGGGTAGAGCAGTGATATAGCAAATGAGTCAACACCAAACAAATCTGTACCAACATAAAACAATGCAAAGTTTATGCGTAAACTGGGATTGGAAAAAGGTGTGGGATTGTATGTGGAAAGATTTGAATATGTTTGTAACAACTGTTAATATGTTGTCTGGAAGTATGTGTAAGTACTCAGATATTTTTCTGTTGAGGGTAGACCTTTACTGGAAATACTATTAACTTCTGATGATCTTTTTAAGTAATAAATCTTAAATTCTTTTAGTATGATGGAATTCAGTGAAATGAGGTAATGGGAGATTTCTGATGAAGGTTGTGTGCATGTAGTGTTAATGGAAGGTGTTCAGGCTACCATTTCCACTGATTGCTGATTGCTAGAGCTCTGCAGTGGTGAAATATATGAAAAGATGATGTTGGCTGTCCTACTTTTCTCATGTCTTTATATTCTTTTACATTCAAGTGCATTGATAACATTACCTGATGAACAACACGGAACAAAATTCAAGTTGCTTCAATACATCTTTGCATTCAAATGAAGTTACTCGGGATTCCAGTTTGTTTTGTGTTAAAAACTGTGTGCAATCTGAAATATTGTTAGAGCTTGGTGCAGTGGATTCATGCTGTGGGCTGGGAATTCCAGGAATGTAAGTCTTTCCCGAGCACCCTGTGCTGGGCGAGCCATGTGTGTTCACTCCTTGACCGGGACCGGGACCCAGCACTACGTACAACATCGTGAACATGGTGATGTTTGGAGCAATGGTCATAATAGCATTATAACTTTAAACTGAATGGGTTTGGTTGACAGCATTGCAGCAATCTTTGACCCTGAACATGCTAATTAGTCTGACAATGTTCTTTTTTTTTCCTCCCTTAGGGCTGAGAAAACGGAGGTACTTAGTGAAGACCTGTTGCAGGTATTGTAACACAGTACATATGTATTTCTTTAAATCCTCTTTGTGACATTTGAGCCTTCTGAGTGGAGTAACTTATGTGGGGAAAAAATAGTGCAAATGACAGGGATGAAAACAAAGATGTCTTTGGTTGACTTCTCACCACATGTAAAAACTGTGACACAATTTGAGTGGAAAAACTCAGGAACTTCTGTTTCTGAATCTGATCATATGGCTTGATAAAGTGAAGGAGGAAGCATTTTTGCTTTTAATTAGATGAACAAGCTTGCTAAGCTTACAAACCATTAGTGCTAATGACTTGCCTGTCTGGTGGAGGACGATGAGCTGGGAAGAAACGATGACAGCTGGTTTCTGTCTTTATTTCTGTTTCTCTTGAAAAGGTCGACTTGGGCCTTAAGAGAAGTGGCAAAAAACATGCCAACTGCTTGCTAATAGATAATGCCAATTTTTTCTGAAAGTCTAGAGTTGCTATAAATAAGTGTACAAATTCTTCTTGTTTAGCCAGTGACATTTGTTCTCAAATTTGTCACACTGACATTTGATTTGTTTGCAGACTTGTCATGTTTTTAAAAGTATGCCATCTAATCAAACATTACTTGTGTGGTGGAAATTTTAGTGGCAACTATTAGATTAACAAGGTTGACTGGTTACATGGAACAAATTTGACTACAGACTTGTTCTACCTAGTTTTCTTCCTCTGATTGCTTTGTTGAAAGACTTTTAAAAAAAAAAAAATGGCAGAACATAAATTGGCAAGGGAAGTCAGGCTGCTCCATGGGACCTTGAGTGTAATGGTTATTTCAAATCGATTACAAAGCATCTTAGTATGCTTAAGTTCAGGACCTGTGTATGAAACATGGAAGCCAAACAAATGATGCAACTACTTTTATTTCAAGTAGCTCCAGCTGTTCACATTAAAGTAGAAGATGAGAGAATGTATCAGCTTTAAAATTTTAATTCAGCATAAATACATGAAATCATCTTCAGTAATGGTGAAGTGAGCTGACCTGAAATATTTTGCCCTGCTTTTCTGTGGACTGCTTTATTTGAACCATAAATATCTTAACAGTTTGACAATACTGTTTTTAATTTCTAGAGATGTGTACATTTGAATGGCATAAAGGATGTTAAAACACCTTGATAGCCTTCAAAGGCCCATCTGTTTTCTTCGTTAGCTGCAGAATAGTAACAAACAGTGAAAGCCAAAAGTACTGCTGCTTGTTGCCAAAAAAATTTTGCAAGCAAGGCTTTCCCAGGCACAGAGCAGACTGGCTACACCCAAATGGAAGAATTTACTCACTTGTTTGTTTGCTCTTGGGGGCTTGTGGAGGGGAGGGAGGCTCTTATCTAACTAAAGAGCTTAAAAGCGTGGTACTGTTCACTTTATAAACATGTTTCACAGTGTTCTTTTTTATATTTAGCTCAAGCTTTGACATAGGATTGACATAGCTTTTTTTCTGTTTTCTGAAGTGTAATACTCCATTTCAAGTATCTCTGTTAAATGTGCTCCTGTCTGAAGACAGGGAATATAATTCAGTACTGGAAAGGCTTCTACAATAGACCCACTTTCTGACAGGCCCTTGTAGTGTATAATAAAGCAATTGTGTGATATTTTGTACACTGAAGATGCCCTGTGGGTACAGACAGCATGGCCTGTAGGTCACATTTTCAGTTCAAAGGTAGCTTAATGGAGATTAATGTGTCCTCCATGGTTTTCCTGACATCTTTGAACTAAAAAGCAGATCAGAGAGGAGAGTATATTATTGTGAAATTTTGGGGTCACGTTCTTCCTATCAGTCTTCTGCCCTTTGAGTTTGGCATTCAGATTGCCTGGAAAGAGGCTGTTGGGAATGTATGTCTTCCAGAGTCTTTGTAAGGAATGTAAGCCACCCTGCACGGATGGCAAAGAGCTGTGTTAGTCTGCTGGGATCTGTAAGATGGTTCAGTTACAGGGTGTCACCATGTTTCAGGTGTGGGGAAAAAACCCTGTGCTCGCTATTTTAAGAACTCTTAACTACGTGACCAAGCAAAAATAAATGCTTTCACAAATAGTGTATGGCTTAGAATGTGTTAGTGGTATTTAATTTTGAAGACAACAGAAATGAATCATCTTAGCTGCAACAGTAGACCGCAAATGGTACCACCTTGTTCACATGTCTTCATATGGCCTTTTATGAAGTGGACTTAATTTTGAGCTTGTTGATGTATGCTCTGTAAATAAAAGGCAATGCCTTGCACCTTCAGAGCAGTCCTTCGTGGGCAGTTTCTCTGTCCCTTACTCCACTGTAATAGATTTTTACTAAGCTTTTTGAGCCCCTCAACTTGGATTCATCTGGTGGCTGCCAAGAGCTTTTAGTGTCTTTAGTGCCTCATGTAGCCAGTGAAACTTCAATCTTCCTACATTGGTCCTTCAACTCAGCAGCCCCCCTGTACTGGTTCTTTTTCACCTTCCCTTTGGACTTGCAAAGGCTGCCGCTGGGCAGCACAGCAGCCCCAAGGCCTGGTTTTGTGTGCTCCTCCAGACTACAGCTTAGCAGAACTGCTGCTCCCCTCTTCAGAAGGGAAACAGGGAGCCCAGTCCTGCTCATGTATTCAGGACAGGGCTCCCATGTCCAACAGCAGTGATTCTGTGCTGATCCTCACCAAGTCCCTCTCTGTCTGTGCCTCCTTCCACTGGCAGCATCTTCCTCGCAACTGCTCCCAACCCACATCCCTGAAGGCTGCTCTTCTGCTGGATCTGCCATCCTTTTCACAGCTGTAGTTTGCTACAACTGAAAGCTTGCTGCTTTTCTTGGGACCTAATTACATCTTCCAACTGTAACTACTATAGGGCTATACATATCCCATCATAGTAGTGCCAAATAAACCTGTTGGGAGGAAAAAACATGTCATTCTTACCCGGATGTATAACATTCTAAATGAGAATTTATAGCATTTCGTGTTCATTAGAACATAGCAGTCTACGTCCTCTGGAAAACCCAACAGTATATCTCCTGCTTTAAATCCAGGTACGATGCCCTTGACAGGAGCTAACACAGGGCATGAAAACTTAACACTAAAATTACTACTCTGTCAGCTAATCTGTATTTATGATTGATAGGAAAGTTGGGGAGAATTACTGCCCTCTTGAAAGTGTAATAGGAGTGATTTGATCTGTATCAAAAACTGGAGTCTGCTCAGATTATTTCTACAGATGAAATCTGTTTTGTTTTTCTTGCTTTTTAAATAGAAGCCATTCGAAAGGGCCTCCTTTTCTCAGTGAGTCATCAAAATGCGGATAAACAGCATTCTTTTGGTGCTGTGCATAGAGAGCTCGGTGCCATAAGCAGTTCTGTCCCATTGCTCATCACTTTGTTGCTCTTAGTATTATTTGAAATAAAATAGTCCAAATTCCTTACTTAAATCCCTTAAAAGAACAGTTTATTAATGTGTATCTTTGTCATATTCACAGTCTATATACTAAGCCATGTTTCAAATATACTATGGTAAACAGAACTCTTGTGCATTGATGCCTATCTTTTTCACTCTACATCCCTTTTGAACCCCATTAATCTCTCCCTGAAAATATTATTTTGCTTAGCACATAGGAACTTTGTCCTTGCATTTAACGGCCAGAGGAGGAAATGCAATAGAAAGCTTGCAGTACATAGGGTTGACCCAGTGTAAAGGAGTGATCAGCTGTGTCTTTGGCCTTCTACTTTACAAGGTCACAATGAAAAAATATGGGAGTTTTCCCACAATTTTCTCCCTAAAGTAGTATCTTGGATTCTGCATGTGCCATTCATCTCAGATGGCAGGTATCAGCCCGATTCTCTTTTACTGAGGCAAAAAGTAGGGGCAGTGTTTTTCTCCCTCTTCCACTCTCCAGTCTTGTGAGCATTGCGAGCTCCAACTGAACTGCTGTGCCACTGAGGGGTCAAAAACCCTACAATTTAAATCTCTTTCCAAGCATTTTTGCTGTCAGGCACTTCTGCTAGCATCAGAACTTCTTGTAAGCTGTAGAACTTGAGAAATAAGCAACCCAGAACTAAGTGTGGTACAGGAGGAAGATTTTCTGCTGAGGCCAGAGAAATAACTTCTGTTTTTTGTTTTGTTTTCTCTTCCTCCTCTCTCCCCCTTCTGCCAACTAGATTGAGAGACGTCTTGACACTGTGAGATCTGTTTGCCACATTGCACAGAAGCGATTAATTGCATGTTTTCAGGGCCAGCATGGTACAGATCCTGATAAGAGACATGTAAGTATAATTGCACTTTGGCTTGTCTTCTGAGACTAGTCTGAATGTGATCTGGCTTTCTAAATACTGATCAGCTCCTATGCCTGAAACTATCCAAGAGAAGAAAAGCTCTGTAAAGTCATCTCATGTGTTGACATTATTTGGTAAAATGCTAGCTGTAACTCCCCATCCAAATATAAAAACACAACCTTAAGAGTTCCTTAGTGTAGTGTCAGTACACTCACTTGTTTCTGCAATGTGCTGAGTACTTAGAGCTTTCATGAGACTTGACTAAGAAGAGAAGATACTCTGCAATTCTGAACAAACTCCTCATATTTAGAATTATCTTGGTGCACTGACATCTCTAGTTAACTGTAAATGTTTTTCTATATGTGTTTGATTTCCATCCCTCTTTAGCAAAGCCATAGGTAGGTTTTCTTAAAGTGTTAGAACCAGAAATAATTAACATTCAAGTTTTCTCCTTTTATTGAATAATAGAGACCTTCTGAAACTCAGGAGCACACAGAACAAACCTCTGCAGAGAGATAGATGACCAGCTAGTTGCTTAGGTCTCAAGTTGTTTACTGGTCTTTGATGGTAGTTGAGATAAATTTTGGACCAGTCACTCCAACTAAGACTGAGAAGAAAGTGCTTTTCAAAGTATCTGGGCACAGGGGTCTCAAGGCTTGACACTTTTTGTGACTTGGCATTTTCTTAAAGTCAAAGAATCAGCTGCATATGTGTATAATAGAAACCATATGGAAGAAGAGAATAGTCTTATAGGGGATGTACTGGGAGAGCTGGAAAGGGTGAATAGCACTTAAGCACTGTTCCTTCTGTTCCATAGAAAAAACTTCCTCTAACAGCTCTTGCTCAAAATATGCAAGAAGGATCTGTCCAGCTAAGTGATGAAACTCTGTTGGGGTAAGTATTTGGTTTTATAAGTTGCAGTCTGTCACTTTATTGCCTTCAGGGCTCTAATTAGAGACTTTGGGTACATAAAGGCTATTGTCAATCTAATCAAACTAATATTTCTAGATTCCTTCTCTAATCCAAAGGGAGAAAAAGTGAGCAAGCATTTCTTCTTGACTGATTCTGGGGGCAAGTTTTAGGCTTGCCCTGAATGACATTCCAGAGAATTCTGTTTCTCCGCTATCTTAAAAGTTTTTGAAAATGGCTTTTCTCCCTGTGGATTAGTACAATTATCATCTCCATTTAAAGTTTAAAATTCAGTGTAAATAGAGTGTTCTGCAGTTTTGTGTCAATGACTTAAAATAATGCCACTTTGCATTAATGGCTTCAAGTTTAAAATAATGCCAATTTCCTTATCCTGGCAAAGTGCGTGTTTGCAACTTACAGGAAAGTGGCTGAAACAAATGAATGTCAATATGCTGAATTCCTAGAGCAAATGTGTTTCCTCATTGCTGATGGGAATTCTAATGGAGACAGTGTAGAACGACCTTAAAAACCTTTGTGTGCATTTTTGTGAGCTGTTGCAGGAGATTTAAATGTGGATAAAAATCTTAGAGAACAAGGGTTTTTCTTAGAACAAACTTAAAACAAAGGTCAAATCATGGTTTTGGAACCTGAGACTGCAGCATATGTGATTGCTTAGCATTATGGTGTTAAGACTTTTTCATGTTAAAGGGGCTTAGGAGAAAGTTAAATACTGTATTGAGCAATTTTCCTGCATCTGGTGAGATGGAAGGATGGGCTTTGAAATAAATGCTAACTTCTCTGTCCTTAGGGCCAGTATAATCACCTAGATAACTTAAAGCCTCCAAAAATGTTGTAATGGCTAAGGAATTTTAGAAGACAAAGATTTAATAACACTCCTTGCCTATCCCAAATTTGCTCATGATGGCATAGAGCATCTTGGTTTTATGCGATTAAGTAATGCCTTGCTTTATATGACAAAGCTTTCCAAAAGGGTAGCAGAGGACAAAGGGCCACCACCATTTTGTTTTGAATCTTTCTTCTTCAGTCAGTAGTAACTCACATTACAACTTCCTATAATTCTTAAAGGAAAATGCTAGATACATGTGGTGATGCAGAGAATAAACTGGCAATGGAGCTCTCTCAGCATGAAGTACAGATTGAAAGAGAAGTTTTAGATCCGCTGTGTCTACTAACAGAGGTAAGTCACTTCAGCCTGACTGAAGAAATAAATCTCTATTTATGTATAAACTAAGCAAAAAGAGTTTATCTCCTCACTAATAATAAAACTGTTCTTAAGGAGTCATGTATTAGTGGTGGAAAGTGGATATGAAATCCACAAAATGTAGTTTATAATAATACACAATTTAAAAATAAATGTAAGCCTTGAATTCTCATTTTAGACAGAGATCCCAAACATTCAGAAGCAGAGGAAACAGCTTGCAAAGCTGGTGTTGGACTGGGATTCTGCAAGAGGAAGGTAAGAAATAATTTTAATCACTAGGTCCTTTTCTATTCGTGTTAACTTCGTGTTGGCATCTCACGGCATCTGATCTGATGCTGGTACTTGCTTCTGAAATGCTACTGTATGCAAGTTAATACTTTGCTGAAAAAAGGCAAAGTTACATTTCGTTTTTTTTAAAAAAAGGACTCATGACTACTAGGTCCAAACAGAATCAAGATTTTGGAGCTCTTACATACCTATGTATAACTCGAAAAATGCTGAAAACTCATCATCTTTCAAGTTTGCTTAAGTTGTCAACTTAAATAAGGAATAGGAATCTAATTTTGTAACTATATCAAGTGCTTCGTTACATTGAACCATCTCTTTGGTAGGGTCCTAGGTTGTTCAACTTACCCTTAAGTCACTTTCAACAGTCTCAAACTGTGGTTATAATTTATGTAGCATTTTCTGGAATTGGTAGTTCTAATATATTATACATCTGTGTTCTAGACTGTGGAGAACAGAGGATTTCTTTGTGGATTTTTGTGGTTGTTTAGCTGTTTGTGAATTATGCCAGCATGTCATGAATGTGTGTGTTGAACACCTTCCTTAGTTCTGTTGGAAAATTTCTGAAACTATTGAGTTTGTTTCCTGTCAAAAGAAACCAGTTTCAAGGGAGCCATAAATGTAGGTTCTTGTTTAATGTCAGTTTTCACCAAATGACTTAAGCTTTTCTTCCACAGATATAATCAAGCCCACAAGACTTCAGGAACAAATTTTCAAGTGCATCCTTCGAAAATAGAATCTCTTAAGGAAGAGATGGATGAAGCTGGAAATAAAGTAGAACAATGCAAGGTATGACAAGATGAGTCTCTATCCTTTGCATCAAATTAGCAGCAATAGCAATCAGAATATGGCTGCTTCTGTAAGCCTTGCAGGTGGAACCGGCTGCCTGATTACTGCAGTCACAAATTACATGGCTGTTAACAAACTATGTCTTAAAAGGTATATTAATGCTAGCTGATTTCTGTCTGAATTGCTTTAATTTAATGAGGAACTTCTGGGGTTTTTTAAGATGAGTATCTTACATTATCTTCTGTTTCCATCTGAGACAGTTATGAGAAGGAACTGTGTCTTAGCCTTGACTGAAATGTTCGGGGTGTCTGTGGGCTTCAAGCCACAGAGTAGCCGTACAGTGTGAGCTACCTGCACGAAACTCAAGCTGCTGACATTAAAGAACCATTCTGACTCTTATGGCTCTGAGCAGTTCATTCAGTTGCATTTCTCAATTGTCAAATACCGCATCATGTTGCAGTTGAGCAGAGCACCAAAAACCTTTTAGCAGTACTTGTCTTTGTATGCAGGTATTGGCTGTAAATAATATATTGCCATACAATCCAATTGTGGACTTAAGTGGGCAACTGCTTTGCTATATAAAACAAAGATGGGCATTTTGAATGAATTTTGCTTGGAAGGATACATGTAGCAGAGTAGGTGGATTACCGGCTTCCTGTACTGCCCGAATCGATAGTTCAAACTTACTGCAGGCAAAATAAATATAATGTACTTCTGTCTTTTTCCGTATAAGTTGAAATGCCCCTGTAAATTTGATGGACTATTTTTCATTCTTTTCTTTTTCAAAGGATCAACTAGCAGCAGACATGTATAACTTTGTGTCCAAAGAAGGGGAATATGCTAGATGTTTTGTTATGGTGAGTATTTTTTCAGTATGACTTTGATTGCAGCACGTATGTGCATAGACACTCAATTCTCAAAGATTACATTTTGTGTGCTAAACCTTCTAGTCTTGTATTATGTGCTCATCAGAAGCTAATGCTCTTTTTGTTTTTAAAATGTGGCTTCTGTTCTCAGTTATTAGAAGCACAAGCAGATTACCATAGAAAAGCATTAGCAGTCATAGAAAAGGTCCTACCCGAAATTCAAGCCCATCAAGGTAAAGTAACCTGTGCTCTGGCTGATGCTTTTCCTTGCCTGTGCCACTTATGCACAATATTCTCCTCCTTTATCTTGATTCTCTTGCATGCAGACTTATTTAATAAGGCCATTTTGATCTACTTAACAATTTTACATTCCCAAGCATAATTCCATCTTTATGTTCTCTGGAGTTCTCCAGCCATGTTTTAACACACTAATAAAATATTAAGGATCTGTCTGATACTCAAGAGAGTAAAGGAAGGATTTTTCTATTTGCTTGCACTTCTCCCTCGATACCACGTGACCTTTTGCTAATTCATACCTGGCTTATTAGGCCAGTTAAAGTTTTGTTGTGATTCAGGAACTTATTAGGGTCCTTGCTTTTCAAATGATTACTAGGCAATTATCAGAAAAACTCCTCTTATTCTAAGGAGCTTGACTTTTTTCCTTTTATGCAATCCTTTTTCCTAGTGTGCAGACTGCACTACTGCTGGCTAATGGAGTGTTCAGATTATTGTGTTAAATATCAGCAGTTAAGAAAAGCAAGTAATATGGCTTCGTTTCTTCCCCATGCTACTAAGCTTTCAGTTGTCAATGGGAGTTAAGGTGTATCATGAATGGTTTGGTGTGAAGATACGCTGTGTGTTGATGAAATTGCTATCTTAAATACTGGCTATACTGTCTCTTAATCTTCTAATTGCTTTGAATAAGTAGTAGGCTGAACAAAGTCTGAGGAAGAATATAATCTGAGCAAGACTCAAATATCTTTGCTTGTGGACCACATGCAAGTTGTAAAAGATGAACCATTTAAATATATAGATATGAGTATCTTGCTGAAAGATGATATGTCTGTACTCTGTCGATCTGATGGGAGACGAGGTAATGGAAACAAATGATGCTTACACAGCATCAGGGCTGCATTATGGCTGTACGGAAGGTTCCCTGTTTACGGATGTGACTGCTTTAAATTTTTATTGTTGTTGTTGCTTAGCTGCTTTGTACAAACTCTTCATGTGAAGTCAAATGCTTCAGAACAGATTGGCCTTCCTAGAAGATGGGTTAGGAGGCATGGTGTCTAAGTGGTCCGGTGTCTAAGTGGTCCAGTATCCAGGGCATTACTTCAGTTGTGTTTCTAGCTGTAGTTTAAATTACTGTGACTTTGAACAGTTACTGAGATTTCCCTTCCTAATTTTTGCTGTCACTTGCAAAACTGGGGAGAAAGACATGTGCTTCGCATGGTGCATTAATGAGAGGAACCAGAGCCTTACAAGGGATGTAGTTGATGTGGTTTTGTAAACACAAAGGGTAAATTAAATCCTTTGCAGAAATACATTGTGTTTTCAGTGGACTCTTTCAAAGGCTTTGTCTTTCTTGACCTTTTTTTCCACATAAAAGGAATAATGCATCTGTACTAACAATAACCTTTTACATCTGCATTTTTTTCAATTACAACAGCAGAAATGAGTGGAAAAGTAAATTGTAGGAATCAAGAAATTCACGTTCAATTTGGAGAAACTTGTGGCAATTTTGACTTTCAGAGTTAAGCAACAATCAAGAAATGGAATTGAAAATTTGTGCAAGCATTACAGCGATGGGCTGTTAACGTAGTAATTCTAGTGTAAGACATGGGGGCTGTTAACATCCTTTTTAGGTTAGTGATTCCTTAAATAAGCAATAAACTTTGTGTTAACAGCTCAGTTTTTATCCACCTTAAATAGAATTAAAACTAGGATCAGCCGCGGTCATGCAATCTGGACAAAATTTTTCTCAAAGATTCTTGCAAACTTAAACCTTTTGGTGTCTCAGCAAATCAGAATTAATGTGACTTACAGCTGTGTGGTGGCACTTGTGTTGAGGCCTAGTGGGACACACACTGCCATTTACACAAAGAATTTTGTGTGATACTCCATCAAGAAAGATACAGAAGTATTTTTTTCTCGAACATCAGCAGGCTCATTTTCTCCTTACTCATGATATGATATAAGGGACTTTACCAATCAAGGGCTGTAAAACTCCAACTGTATTCTGAAAATTTCTTTGCTGTACTGGAGGCTTTCTCCTTTTCTTGTCTGGGACATAATTGAAGTGTTTGTTAGATATTTTGCTCAGTGTTTTGATACTCTCCAACTAGACAAATGGACTGAAAAACCAGCTTTTGGAACTCCATTAGAAGAGCATCTCAAGCGCAGTGGTCGTGAAATTGCAGTCCCTATTGAAGCCTGTGTAATGATGCTTTTGGAAACGGGAATGAGAGAGGAGGTAGGTAATCCCATATCACTTGCTGTGAACTACAGGAAAAAAGAGCTCAGTCGCTCATGGACTGGTGTCTGTACTTTTTAACAAGTTGCTTAAGTAATTTTGTTCATTAGTGTAGAGGAGAAATCTTTTGCAACAGAAAAACCTTCAGCGCTATTTGGAGTATCTTTGAGATGCATGCACCTAGAATGAAAAATTAGGAATAGGCCAAGGGTGAGAGGTAACTAAAACATTATCAGATGGCAGTGACAGATTAAGAGCCAGCTAGGTCATAACAGTGTAAGGTGAATACACCAAACTTGAAACTGTTCTGAAAGAGGCTGTCGTAAAACTTCTATTGTTTCATGCTATACTAATGTGTTGTTACCAGTCAAATACATGTGATTTTTATTTTGCAGGGCTTATTCAGAATTGCTGCTGGAGCCTCCAAGTTAAAAAAGCTGAAAGCTGCCTTGGACTGTTCAACTTCCCAGCTTGATGAATTTTATTCTGATCCCCATGCTGTTGCAGGTATTGTGAATGTTCTGAAGTCAAACCCAGGTACAAATTGCTACAACGCAAGTTTATGCTGTTCATTTAACTGTTGACTTGCTGCAGTGTAAGGTGTTGATCTCTGCAGATAAACTATGAATGAAAATGAATTGAAAGAATACTTCATTGCACAACTTAACACAGATAAGTATAGGGTACGAATGCTCATCACACTTGATGTATTCATGTCTGCATGACAGCGTGGTGGTTAAAATTCAGGTGATCGTAGTAATCCAAGTATCATATTTCCTCTCATGACAGGAGTGTTAACATGATCAAGGGAGATTAGAGCCATATGTAGACCTTTAATAAGGTCTAGGTCTTTTTTCTGAAGAGATGATTCATAGTTTTATAGTACATGTTTCTGTCAAATTACAGTAATTACTGGAACACCTTTTGTGTTAAGTGTTGAGCAGATAGACTGTGGATGTGTCAGGTCTTCCCAGTGTTTCACTGGAACTTGGGTCCTATTGCATAGATAAAATCACAATTATCTGTGCAATTGCATAGGTAAAATATTAATCTGAGGACAGAATTTTAAATGAAGACTGAAAGCATGGGCTAAGAAGCTTGCCTGTTTCTGTTCTGCATTGCAGGTGCCTTGAAATCCTATTTGCGAGAGTTGCCAGAACCTTTAATGACCTACAGTCTATATGAAGAATGGACACAAGCTGCAAAGTAAGCATATTAAAAATAGTTCTGTAGGAAAACATTCTACATATTTTGATCAAATTTGGTTCTTCATATACGAATTCAAAAGAAAAGACCAAGCTCACACAGTTTACTTTCTCATTTCTGCTCTAACAGGTAAATATTTTGTGTAACAAATTATTTTAAATTTTGTGGTTTAGCTTAATATTAATAGCACAAAAATGTGCTGAAATACCTATTTTATGTTTAAACATAAGGGCTGCTTCAGACTACTGGCTGCATAGTATTGATGCTTAAGGAGTTTTCTTTTGTTGTGGGTAGAGGTAATTCAGGGATTTGACTAGCAGGTTACTGAATTACTGAATACAAAATAGTGCATTTATTTGCCATAAATGGAAGGTTATATGGTCATCATTTGTTCGCTGCCAAAACAACAATTTTCTGATCTGGAAGTAAGATATAATGGAATTTTTTTTTTTCCTTTCAGTATTCAGGACCAGGATAAGAAGCTACAAGAGTTATGGAGAATTTGTAACCGATTACCTAAGCATTATCATGCTAATTTCAGGTATGTGTGAACATCTGTTGTCTTGCCGCACAACCACTTTGATGCTAAAGCTGATTAACCAAAACTCTAATTGAGGGTTTTTTTCTTGGGCAAATTCAGTTAGGTTTATAAAAGGACATCCTATTTTCTCAAGTAGTTGGTGTGCATTGGTGGTGGTAGACTTTTTCAGTCAAGTTAATTCGCTATTGTCTGAAATGAAATAGCGATGCATAGCAACCCTTCTACTTAAGAGTTGTGCTGTTGGCAATAGTATCTACTTTTCACCAGCTGTGCTCTTCATTGTATTCTCCAGTCTTAGAAATCACCTGGATGTATCTTGCATGTGTTATTTTTCTTTTCGGTTTTGTCTTTTGGGATGAATTTGAACGAAATCAACTCTGGTGACTCCTAGAAGCGTGGAAGTTCCACTACAGGATATGAAAATAGCTATTGAGTAGGCATTCTCAATCTAAACTTTTTTCTGAAAATATAGGAGTGAGTTAGTTCCATTTTGCTAAGGTGGGAGATGCTTTCTTTTCTACCCAATTCAACTTTTATGATTCATGAGTAGAAACCTAGGAGCCAGCTACCAAGCAAGAAGACTGATTGTCTTTCTTCTGTTTTGTTAGGAGCTGTCTTTGAGTTCTTGAATTTTTACTTAGTTGCTTTCAACAAGAAGCGCTCTTAGTTCCTGCTGTTTAATTATTTCTTTCCTTTTTGTAGGTATTTAATCAAATTTTTAGCAAAGCTTGCACAGAACAGCGATGTTAACAAAATGACACCCAGCAATGTCGCAATAGTCTTGGGCCCCAACTTGTTATGGGCGAAGAATGAAGGGTAAGTTGTTTTAGGAAAGCTACAAAACAGAACTTCCATGAAACTGTAGAATTTCTTGTCAGATTGTTTTAAATCGTGTAGACTGTTCACAGCAACAGAGAATTTGTCTAAAAAGTATTTCAAATGTTCTCTCAAACTGTGCCTTCAGATCCTTTGAGGCATGCATGTTAAGAGTGTTTTAAAATGCTGTAAATGTTACTGAATAGTCCAAATTTCATCAAAGTGTGAAGTTGCTCTTTATGTGGTACTTAAGAGTATTGATACATCATGCTTAGCGTAATTTGCCGTTTAGGTAATAGGATTTTTTTATATTTTCTTACTTTGATAGAACTCTCTATAAAGTGTTCTACAAATTTCTTCTGCAGATCCCTTGCTGAAATGGCAGCAGCAACTTCAGTCCATGTGGTAGCAGTTATTGAGCCGATTATTCAGCATGCAGACTGGTTCTTCCCTGGAGGTAAATTCTTGCCATAGTTAAAAGAATTTTGTATTTGTGATAACCCTGTGTAGTTAAACCTCCAATACCTTTTTGCAGTGAGGCACCATTTTGTGTATGTATATATGTTTTAGGATGCATTCTCTCCTTCTCTCTTACAGATCAAGATTTCAATGTGTCTGGGGCATTTGTTGCAATTCCTGCTGTTAATTCAAATCACTTGTCACACACTGGGAACGAATATGAATCTGGCACACTGGAACGGAAGAGGCCTGTTAGTATGACTGTAATGGAAGGAGATTTACTGAAGAAGGAAAGGTATGTTTCATTCTCAGGTCAGGTTTCAATTATTAGCCCACTCCTGAGAACTGGACTACCGAGGAGGCTGTAATCAGACACACTTTTATTGGTCTCAGGAGGAGAATTTCATGGAAATACTATAGGTAACAATAGTGATTTATTCCCCCCCTCATGTTGTTGCAGCCTGAGGAAGGTTCAAAGGTAATGTACTGGTATTTGCTTCCAGTTATACTCTATGCATGATAAAAACCAAGCAGATAATTACTGCTTCCAGTTACCATTTTCCTGTTACATATTTGGGGGGGTCTAAAATCCACTGAAACAGAAGTGTATATAGTAGCATCTATCAGTATCTAACTTCTGATATTCCATGGCTTCTTTTTCAAAGCCCATAAGCTGAGGTGGTGTTACCTGGTGCCTTCATGATAAGACTTCTGAGTTGATGATGGTACAGTATACCACAGCAAACAGTAGAGTGCTAAAAAATAAAAATAAAATGTGCTGTTTTCCCATATAACATGTAGTGTAACACTCATGTATTATCACTCATATCATGAATATTCAAGTGATGTGCTGTTTTGTTTTTAGCTGTTTATGCAAATGTTAAGTTGTTACCCAAATGTTAACTATGGCTAGCCACATGCAAATTTATCAGCACTGACAAAAGAAGAAAATCAATTCAAGATTCACTGTCCTTAACACGAATAAAACTAAATTCTAGAATGAATGTGCTGTATGCGTTCTAAAATATGTTAGAATTTTAGTCCATTTATCCATAGTTCTTCTTTAAACACAAATCATAGTGTATATCCAGTGGCTTTTTTTGTCTGTCTTGAAATCTGTACTGCAACTTAATGTGTAATAGAAACAAAATTCATGTGGCAAAATCTATTCAGTGAGGAGATACTCTGGTATGTAAGGAAATGCAGGTATTTACATGTAAAATTACTGAGTGGTTTGACGTCATTGTCATCGATGTCTGTCTTCAAATGTAATTGAGTAGTTCGTTCCACTTACATTTAGCTTACCCCTCTGTGTGGATAAGCCAAAGTGTCGCATGTCTTAACATTAATGGTGGTATATGCAGAAAGTTGAAGCTTTCCTTGTTGCTGCTTTGCATGCTGAGCAACAGGGGTTGCTTTTGTCTTTGTGGGTTATAACATCCGATTGTCCTGTTGCTTTAGTTACCTGGTGTTGGCTGGCGTGGTGTGTTTACTCTCTCTTCTTTCTGTAGCTTTGGTGTCAAGGTTATGGACTTCCAAGCGAATCCTCGGAGATGTGGCACTATAAATAGAAAGCACACATCCCCAGCTTTCCAGCCACCACTTCCACCCACGGAGGCTGGCGTGCTGGCTCAGTCTGGAGCGGAGCAGCACTCACAAGCTTCTGTGGCTGAAACAAGCCCAGTGGGTGCTGGTTTAGCTCTCTCTGCTGGCACAGCAGAACAGTTACAAAGTCAAGGAAATGAGGATGTCAGGTAAGAGGCATGGCTTCTGCTGGCAGTGGCTTAGCAGGCTGCTTCAGCAGCAAACTGATGCGTTAACAGATCTGCTTCACAAGGCACCTCTTCTACCTGGAATGCATGTTGTCATGTGTAAAGCCTTCTCAGATGTGGGCACAAGCACTACGCAAGAGCTCTCTTGCCATGCATATTGTTCCAGAACCAATCTTCTCAAATAATGTACATTGTTCTGTATGTTCCAGAATTGATCTTCTAAAATAAGAGAATTCTTGGAGGAAAAAATGATGATGAAAAATAATAAAAAAGACTGTACTTCTACTACCCATGTTGACTGTTCCAAGTTATACTCTAGAGGTGTCCACACAGTGTGACTATCAGTTTGCTGCCGAAAGAACAAAACCTATCATTGGCAATACTAGAAACCTGTTGGTCTTGTTTGTTGTTTCTTGTACACGTTATCTGGATATGTCTCCTTTTTTGTCTGTAGCAAGTGGTAGCGATGACCAGACTTGCTAGAAAACTGAAAGTCAATTTATCATACTTCAATATTAGTTTCTTTAGGATAAGCATGTATACAGGCTTTTTTGCTACTTAATTACCGTTGAAACTTTGTGCAGTCATGTTCCCAGTATTAGTATACATGGATTTCAAGACTCTTTCGTGTATGGTGAAAGCAGCACTTTGCTTTCGGTATTTTGTGATCTGAGAGAGATAACAAACCACATGTAAAGGCCTCTCCGGGCATCAACCTCTTGCATAGCATCTTATGGTAAAACACCACCATGGAGTTAGATGCAGTGCTGACTCCTTTGCATATAGCTGTTGTACTCAGGTGACATTTTTACAAAAACAACTTCTCATTCGGAAATCCCCTGCAGACTAGTATTTCCTCCACAGATGTCTGTTGTGGCATAGGCAGCTAAAACAAAAACTTGAGAGTAGTGTCTAAAAGCTGCATTTAAAATCTGCACAAACTGTGCGTTCAAGTACTTGCAATTTATTAACAGAATCTGGAGAAGCGAGGATTGCAGTGTGCTAGTAAAAGTGACTGAAAGGTGTTAGTCCATAAGTAAGATGCTGCAAGAGGCTATAAAGATAAAGAAATGAGTGAAGACTGCAAGTGCATAGCAAGAGGAGGGGGCACTGCCTAGTACCACCTCGGCTGGTTCATACTCCAGGGCTGTGTTTACCCCCAGTTCTATTGTCTTCATAGCCAAAGGTCAGGAAGAGCTGAGTTGTCCTGATCTGAATCTCAAAGATTTTATAGGGGTTGCTCCGTCGAGATAGGTTCTGGTCTCCCAGCAAGGTAAAAGCTTAATTCCGGGTAGGGTGGAGAGAAGACTTCAGCCAGCCAACAATGGGAGAAGAAGCACTTCTCTCTCCACACCCAGCTCTTGCAGTCCCTGGGCCTTCCCAAGGGCTTCCAAAGGCTCTGGGAAGTTCAGTGTGAGGACTGCATCTGCCTGGCCTGTATGCTATATGTAGCAAGTTGGTTCGTGCCCTTTGGGTTTTTTCTGGCAGAACTTCACAGATTGCCATCGCTTGGTCCTTAGTAGCTAGGTCTACCAGATAACTGCCAGCAAATTGGATGCAATGCTGCAACAGAATACTTGGAAAAGGCTAACAGTTATAGGGGTGATAGATGTATTTGAGTGAATTGGAGAAGTAATCTTAAATGAACTTTCACACTGGGAGTCCGTTTTTGAAGGATCTGCAAATGCACTGAGGGTGTGTTAGCATGGAGACTGTACTCCTAGGTATCAATATTGTGTTCAAACAGGTACTGTAACACTGCAGAACTACTCGGATTCCTGATGTAATTTTGGTAATTAATCTTTTGTCCAGGCTTGCCTAAAGCCTACTACTTGCCACTTGTTAGAAGAGTTGTAGCACTGTTCAGTCTCAGTAAATACTAGCCAGTGCAGAAGTTTTTCTGAAGCATTTGAGGGTCAGAACTATAGCACAGTTCACAATGTAAACCTGAGCGGGCGCACCTGATCTGGGCAAGGTGTTTTACAATCATCTTTTAACTTAGGATTTTTAATTTTCAGTACCTCGAAATCTAAGGACAACACATCTTCAGCCACTCCTCCACCCGTGAGAAATGGTGGGCATGTGGGCACTGTCCAGAACCAGTCAACAAGTAGTGCTAATCAGCTTTCTGTTAATCAGCCACAGAATGCAGCTGGTCCCAGTCCCCATTCAATGAGGAGAGGTCTGTTTATTCATTTTGTTTTCAAGCCATTAAGTTCCAATTCTTTATGTACTGTAAAATGCTTACTAAAATAACTTTATCAGTATCTCTGCCTTTATTCCAGACAATGGTTTAATGCACTTGCATTTCACTAAGGCCTAGTTAAATGCATTTTTGGACTCTTGTGAATGCTGGTAGTAGCGTTACCAATGCTGTTTAACAAAATCACTCAAAGACTATTGATTAGTAAACCTGTGTACGTATTTCTCTAGCTTCCTATTGATATCACTTTTATTTGATAATACACCATTTAATTTTGCTAATGTACTTGAGTATTCTTTTGTGCTACTATAATGTCTGTCTTTAAGGCATTTGGTTTCAGAGTATGCAACCATGAAATCTCACCTCTTCTCTTAACAGCCGTTAAGAAGCCTGCGCCAGCCCCTCCCAAGCCAGCCAACCCACCGCCAGGGCAGCCAGGAAGCCAAAGTTCTGCCTCAGCTGCTCAGCTACCCTCTGTCTCTCCAAAACCACCTGCTAGAAGTTCTTCTCCTCCTGCTCAACATGCAAACCAAGGAGCAGCCCAGACCTCCACTTCCCAGGTTTCTGCACCTCGGAGATATTCCAGCAGCCTTTCCCCAATACAAGCTCCCAGCCATCCACCACCACAGCCCCCAACACAGGCTACTCCTCCACCGCAGCCCAAATCAAACAGTCAAACATCTCCTCCTGCTGCAGCCAGCAGTGAGCACGGACCAGAGCAGCCCTGTTACACTCCTCCGCAGACTCCAACACCACCTGATACACCCCCTCTAGGAAAACATAATAATAGCTCCCCATCGTCACAGCCAGCTACTCAAGAAACCTCCCAGTCTCACTCTCCACCTCAGAGTGGTACACTGCCGAGGCCACGGCCGGTACCAAAACCCAGAAATAGACCTAGTGTTCCTCCTCCGCCTCATCCTCCTTCTCAGCTGGCTGGAGATGGTATTATTGCAAATCCCACACAGACAGCTTCCAAAATAGTAACAGGTGAGTGGATTCTGTCATATTCGGTGTGTCTGCAGGGAGTAGAAATGAAGAAAATGCCTGTAGCTATGAATTATTTTTTTGGGGAGGAGAATTGAAAAGCAAAAACCCAGTTAAAATACTAAGTTGCTCATTTCCAGTTAAAATGCCCACCCACCTGTTCTGTGCATGAGGATTTGGGGTGTTTCCTCAGTGAAGGTTGTCATTCCTGAGGCAGAAGGGTTTGGGAGGAAGTGTAGATTAGCTTGTTTGGTTTTTTTTCCCCTGCTTTGGAAGCAAAACACTATGATAGCAGCCATATCTCTAGGGCTTTCTCCAGACTCAGCATCAGGGCAGTCTCAATTATGCTTGTACATCTGTTGCCAAAAAGCAAATATTTGGCAGAGTGAGAAGATGTAGCCAAGGATAGTATATTTCAGCACATACAGGAGACAATAAAATGCCAAAAGTGACCACTGATACATGTTTTAATAACCAAGATACTAAAACAGTGAATGTTTTTACCTTATGAGAACAAAGTCTTCTGATGTGCTTTTAAGTTGGACATCCAGGAGCTGAAGAATCACATACACCAAAGTGTGTATCTTAAGTCAGTTTCTAGGTAGATCTTCATATTTTAAGTGCAGCCTTCTTTTTCTGAGACATTCATGAAGTAAAAAGAAATGTTCTGTCTTCTCACAGGAACTTCATGAAGCTTGTAGTTACTAGTTTGATAGGGATAATGTTAATGTTCTTGGGGCGGGAAAAACGTAACTGCTGAGGACAGTCAAAGCTAGCAGATCTTGAAATGTTCTTCTGCTGAGTCTGCTTATTTTAGGAAATTCTGAAGGAAGAGATAATGAATGTAGGAGACTAATGCTTTTAAATCTACTTATATTTAATAATGGTTAAAACTTTCCAATGACACTGCAGCTTCTCTAGAATAAGACTAATATATTGGAATGCCAAGTATAAATTCTGTTGCCTAACAGCTTTACCCCATGATGCCTTCACAGGTGGGGATGGTTACTGCGAATAAGGTTTGTACTTACAAGAAACATGCAATATAAGCTAAAATGCTCCTGCACAGCAATATTTTATTTGTAGCTTTATTTTGTATATGCGCTTTGGAATATGTGCTCTCTGTCAACTCTGTGTTATCTCATTACTACATATCATTCTGTTTGTAAGAGATTTTAAGACCTATGCTGCTTAATTTTAATAGTCCTCTGAACATTAAGTTATTCCTTAAAACTAATTGTAAAAATATAACTATAGTGAAGCGAATAACAGTTCACACACAGTCACCAGAACTACTAGTCCACAAGCCAAGTGTGAAGCCATTTAAAACAGGTTTGTTCTCATCAGTGCAGGCAACTATTGAAGCTCATGTTGTTTTCCTACAATGCAGTGTTTTATGGTTGCACTTAATGTAGCTTTCACTTCAGGTTTTCAGTTATTTTTAACTACTTGGAATTTTATTTGGCAAAATACACGTTCATGTGACTAAACCCCTTTGCAGAAAAGCACCCAACAGCCTCTGCATTCTGGCATGTTTGCGTTTTGCATTCTGTCAGCTCCAGCCTCACTAATAGTACTAGTCTGTTCAATCGTAGCTGCCAAAGGACACGTTATTAATCTTACTATTCACGTGTAATGGGTTAGAGATGCTACCTTTTTAAGGTAACAACTGCATGACAGGCTGAAAAAGTTGAGGCTGCATTCCTGAACTATCTCAAGATTTGACCGCTTACAGGAAAGATACTGAAATTAGTATTGGATTGAGAAGTCAAGTTGGAAGTAGTGGGGTTTTTGTAAATGGAAGAAACCAGCAGTAAATGAGCCGCTTAAGCAACTAAAAAGTAGCTTTGCTTTTTAAAATAACGGACTTTTCTTGATTGTACTTCTGTTCTTTTTGTGATAATCTTTAAAATACAAGGGCAGTTTATTTCAAAACAATTCGGAAATAAGGCTGGGGTCTGGATCTTTACAGCACTTACAAATAAGTTAAGAATGGGAACTGTGCTGATGAGTCAAATTTCAAGGAAAGACTTAACCTTAATTTCCAAGTTGTGCTTCATAGGTTGACCCTGTTTGTTTTCATTTGGGAATTTTTCTGGTTCTGAGGAAATTGCTTTAATAATAGCAGACAAGCAGGATGTGTTTTACCCCAATGTAACTGGAGAAATACTTGCCTTCTAAATAATATCCAGCTGGTACGCAGGGAGCCGCTTTAATTAGCGGGGGAGTTTAAGTTACACACAGCGAGCATCTGCCATAGGGGAGTGATCGGCACAACTGAGGCTGTATATGGACTGTGAAGTACAACTTAGTGCTGACTACTTTTCAGCTCAGTTACACGCATAACAGAGGTACATGACTGTCCTATAGTCTGGGTAAATATAAAAAAATACTGAAAGCAACAGTGTTGAAAGGAAACTGTTAAAACTGGAGAGACTTAATATCATTCCTTTCAAGTGCAAATCATAGCAAATTGGCTATGTTAGTAAATAATTGTACGAAAGCTGCCATGCAGGGAAGCCAGTAAAAGAAAGCTGATGATGAAGGAATCTAGCAAAACTGATAAAGGAACCTAGAAGATCTGGTATGTTTTGCAAAAAACAAACCAACTGCCTGGGGAACATCTGAAATGATGCTCAGGCATACCTACAGCAGTACACTCAGTACAGGATCATCCACCTTTTCCAGATCAATCTTTTTTTAAAGGATTAATATTTGTTCTGAATTAACATCACTGCGTATTACGTAAGAGTATCTGCTCTAACCCTTACACGTGCACATATAAGCACTTATTGTAGACTGACTTATCTAATTCACAATGTGAAAGAGCTGGTTTTAATTTTAACCTTAAGTAGTGGAACAAGGGAAGGCAGATGGGATTAATGGAAGCCAAAATTAAGTTGCCAGCAAACTTCATAATATCAGAGCAGGAATTCTGAATTGTTTTCAGGATGCTGTTTAATTCCTTTGTCCATGTACTGGACTTTAGCAATACCTCAAATTCTGTTTATGGTATTAAAGTAATAAGCCCTAGAAAAGAATATTCTAATCAAAAAATTTTATTAAATAATCTAGATGTTTGACCTGCATTCAGTAGGAACTGTATTGGAAAGTTCAATGGTAAGGAAAAGGCATATGATTGGCCAAAAATGTTGCTAATTCATAATCATGTGTGTGCTAATGCCCACTACTAACCTGTCACAAATAACACTGCTTGCTTGCATTATCATTAGTGTGGCATGCGAAAAGAATGGCTGTTTGATGCTCGCTCTTACATTAACATACTAAAAGTATTGGAGACTAGAATGTGTAAAGTTGTTCATGTTTTGACTGGCCAGTTTCACATTGTACAGAAAATCCTACCTAGCAATTTATGTGTTTTATACAGAGGTTCATTTTGTATTCAGTATAGTGTTACCATTGTTTGTCACCAATACTCCTTTCCTGTGTCACCTCACACTTTGTTACCTCCTTTTCCGATTCATCCTTCAATACGCAGCCGTGATAGGGAGAATGTCCATGCCTGCATCTGAAGTTGAAGTACACCTTTTGAACCGTACTTTAAATAAAAGCTGAACTGTTAGGCACTGTTAGATACCAGGGGAGTGCAGCGCCTCTGCGCCTTGGTTCTGTGCTCGTCTCTTCTGTGGTCAAGCTCAGCATGGAACACTTTGAGTAAGGGAAAAATGCAAGAAGAATTTGGGAACTCACGCGATTGCAGTTTATTCTTCTAAGCAATATTGCTTCTGTTAACAGTAAAAATGACTAAAAATCTAAAGTTTAAATCAACTGACTTTAAAAATACTTATGTTTTTATCTGTGGTAGAAACAGTAGTTATAGTTGGGGTAAAGGAGAGCTGCTGATGTTATGAAACTTGGTTTCATGGGTTGGGGGCTTACTTTAAATACATGAGTGTGAGGCTAAGTGAAAAGGTTTGGGTTTAAAGTAGCTCCAGTAATTATTTCTTCAAAGATCTGTTGTGATTGTCTTGTAGAAGCCACAAGGCACTGTGCGCTAGACATAGTCCAGTAACCAGGGCACTGACTTTCAAAATGAGAATGAGGGCCGGGGAGAGGAATCTGTTTAAAAGATTCCCCTAGATGATAGTGGTCAACTCATGACAGTACTGATGGTTTCTTTTGTGCCTTCTGGATGATTTCATTCACCACTGACAAGCTATCTTAACAGAGTATGGTATTCCCCAAGACTCTGACAGAAGACTTAGGAGAAAATTTGTAGTTCACACCTCACAAGAAAACATAAATTCTGGAGACCACGCTCAGGCTTCAGTTCTGTGTCTGCTTTTGCCATTTAGCTCAGAAACTTTCAACTTGAATATTTATAAAATAACTTCTGAGCTAAATTTAAAACTTAATGCTTGAGATATGAGTCAAAGTCTTCATAGGATGCCTATTCCACCTATGTTTAAAAGCAAGGTATTTATTTGGATTCTTTATTGATTTAAGGGATCAAGATGATTTTCTATTTGGAACAGCTGCTGGGTTGCAGTAGGTGATGTTGTGGCATATTATAAATTAGCTTTCCAAAATACTGACTTAATATTTTCAGTTATGTTTTTTGAACTGTTATGGATTTTTCTGGTCTTTTAACTACCAGTGCAGTCAGTCACCAGAAGTGCAACATTTTGAGGTCCTTCTTGGACACCTTGGCTTGAACAAAATTCTCCTCCCCTCAGAAGAGGCAAAGAACATGATGTTATACACAGTAAAAGGGTTTAGTCTGCATTTTATATAAATAATTTCTTCCTCTTCTTGTGACCGTACCTCCTTTTGACACCATACATGTTGTTATTGCCCCCGAAGGTCATAGGTGGTGGTGAGCTGGCTGATGGTTTAGGTGCCCAATTTTTTGGCTGTTTTGATGTGAAACTCTGGAGTAATGTTACCGCTCTTAAGGGGCATGGAGGAAGAGATGTTTTTCTTTTATTATGTACAAGACTAAAAAAGGGTATGTAGGAGAAGCAAATCAAAAACATTTTAGATTGGCTTAGCTTTTTTGTGTCCATGTGTGCATGTGCACATACGTGCCAGCCCTCTGTTTGAAAAGCCTTTGTTGATCTTTCCTTTCCCTTTTCTTTCTAAGGAAGTGCACCAGAAATACACTAGTGAATGAGATGTCACTGTCCAGACTGCTAAACTTGCTATTCCATTTTTTGTGCAGACTCTAATTCGAGTATTCAAGAACCACTTCAAAACCCTTCTTCAGAGCTTCTTACAGAGACAGCGAGCAAAGAACTGCACAACCACCTCATGCTTGATATTGACAATGATACGGAAAGCACTGCTCTGTAAAGGAAACTCTCAAACTTTTTAAAGTTCCTCTCCGGGTGGGAAAACTAACAGACCTAACAGTGAAAAGCTTCTTTTGACGATATGGCAAAACTGTGTAGAGTTGTGACTTGTGCATCACGGAGAAGGTGATTTAGCCATTCAGAAGAAGTTTAATGATCTGTGTCTCAACAGTGGTTTTCTTGGATGGAAGGAATTACTGCAGAAACTTGCATAGGAAGTATAATTGCTGCTAATACAGATGGTATTAGTAGAAATTCCAAAAGAATAAGCAGCAGAACATTAGTTATTTAAAGTGCATGTATTATGGAAATAATCTTTTTAAATGTCACGGTTAGACTTTTATTTCTAGTTCTTAGATATTACAAGGAGATGCCTTGCAAGAGACATTCCCTCACTGATTTGCTGCAGATTCTTTTTAAAACATGAACCAAAAAATGCCAGAGTGCTGGTGGTGACTGCTGGTTATCAGTTGCCTTGTCAAAACTGTGGATGTATTCTAGTGCCTTGAAGGACTGTCATACTGTAGAAGGAAACTTACTGTATCTCTAATCATTTCATTGCTACTTAATGATCAGTACTTAATACTTATTTCATAGTTATTTGTATTAACCAAGCCTGCTTTTGTTTATGTGAAACTTGCAACTCTATTTCAAGACAAAACTGTGGAAGTATGTTTTGTGCTTTCATTGAAAACGGCTGAATTTTGAAAGAACTTTGAAACAGCTGTTTGGATTCGTCAGTTGGGTGAACATTTATAAAATTAAAGATTGTCTTTTGTCAGCTTAAGGCATCTTTATTCAAGTTTGTGAGTAACATTGCTTCCGGTGGACACTGATGGTTACGCAGTCATTCCCTGGGCTTTTGTGGCTCACGAGTTGCGGGCTGCTCAGCTCGTTCTTTTAAGGACTGTAGCGGAAGCATGCTAGGAATGAATATGCATCTGTTCCTTAATGTGTAGATTCATCTTAAACACAAATGAGTCCAACTGCAAAGAGAAACACTGGATGCAGCCTGTATCATGCAGAGAAATGAGATGGAACAGGCCATACCGTTTCTGCGAATGAGAGGGAGGGAGAGGAAACTAGTCAATTGAGGTAACATTCATATAACTAGTTGAATTATGCTATAAATTCCTTGATACTCCATAATACATTTTACTGAAGTTATTAAACTAGATCTCAGGCTTAACTACAAAATAAAACTACGTTGCACTTGGTGACATGATAAATATATTTTAGTTGCTATCTCGCTGATGCCCCAGTTTGAGATCCCAGTGGCTGCCCAGTTGTTTCCTGCAGACATCTTTTATCAGGGAAGATGACCCCTACTAGTGGGTGTAGTCCTGCTTTCCTCTGTCACTGCACTAGCACTGAAACAAACTCTTGTAACTCAAAATTCAGTGTTAGGGGCCAAAAATTCTAGTTAGGCTACTAAATTTGATATTTTGTGTGCAGTGTACCTGAATCCAGGGCAGGTTGTGAAGGACTTAAATAAATTCTCAGAAAATCTTCTGGACTTGCACATTCTTCAGCATTATACAAATAGTTAATTGTCTCTGCTGGGATTAGCAACTCGGGTGCAAGAGTGTGTACACTCTCATTGGTGTCCTCACTGTCCTCCTTGATAATAAACAGCAGATTTGATTGCAGTTACAATAAGAGCACAGGGCTATGGCACAGTTAAAGCTGAGGAAATTTGTCCAAAACAGCAGGGCTGGAGTTACTCCCTTGTTTTCCAAACACAACTGTATTGTCTGTTCCCAGAGTGCGCAGCAAGGGGCAGGGGAGGAGGCAATGGAGGTATGGGATTCTTGAGTGACTTTCATCTTTAAGCTATGTTGGTGCAATAGATCAGCTACAGAGGTCCAGAAAGAAACTGGTAATAAAACACTGAGGTTTTGTAGTGCTTTAACACTGCTTCTAGAATCCTCTTGGGTATATATGCCTGTAAATGCCACTTGAAAGACAAGTGCAGCTGCTTGCTGCTGTGGTTTGGGGGATTTATGGAGGTAAAGTAGGTAAATTTCTTACAGCTCTATTACTTGAATTTTACCTCACAACTTTGAATCCAGGCTGCCAGTTTGAGTAGGAGGGTAAGGCACTCCGCGACCACCTCTGCCGTAGATTGTGATTGTGTCGAGCCTTGTGGATGTGTCATGGGAGACATCGCTATGGCCACGTACCAGTCTGGGAACAGTCTGGTGGGGATGTTATGTGCCACCACTAAAACTTTAATTTCCTGGAGTAAAGCACTGAGTGGAAAGAGAGTGAATTCCATCCTAAAGTACAGCAAGTAAACTAAGCAGTGAGTAGATGTTTGCATTCCTAGAGCTATGCTAGAGCACTGTATGCGTACAGCCAGCAGAAACCTTTTCTAATTGTACTCTGAGGGACTGTGCAAAGGGGTCTGGAGCAGACTAGTCGGATGGGAGGGTAAGAAATAAGGGAAGGAGCAGTAGGGATTTAATAAAGTTGGTAGCTTGCTTTGATAGGAAGTCCATTCACAGCAAAGAAAACAGTGCAGCTTTCATGAACCTGGATTTCAGTGAATTAATATGGGGCCCCAGAGAAACACTCAGGTTAAGACAATAATTAGCTGAACTCTGTGGGACTGGTTTTGTAGTGTTGAAAGGGCAACTAGGAGGCTGGAAGGTAGTGACCAGTACTATAAAGATAGTTTTTGGAATTCCAGTACATATATCTACAACTGTTTACAAAGCAGGGTACGGAAATAGTAACAGCCCATTCCTAAGGAATTTTTCTGGTTTTTGAAATGTATGAAGGCTGCTGACAGTTGAAGTCCTGGTGTTGTGAAGATGGACTCCAGTGTAGAGAGCTGGGCAAGAGCCTGCTGGCAGCTGGTCAGCTGCTGACTGTATCCAGGAAGGATGCATCATGTTAGCTGGAAAGTGTTAGCTCCTCTGTGGTCAACAGGTATTCAATGGGAGGATAAAAGGTTGATATAATCATACCTAATGTTCAGTTTAACCTTAAGGAAGTGTTCTACCACTTCAGCCAGAATTTTGTTTTGTCTCAGTGATACAAAACACTTACCTATGACCTTGATTTTGGAGAGAAGCTAAATCTCGGATGATGAGATGGATTGTGCTACTGCAAGACTGCAGAGGAAAGGGCAGAGTTGTGACAGAATTGCATATTACAAACTAAGTCATCGGCTGCCCTAGATGGGCTTTTCCTTTGAGTCACAGGCACTGAGGACAACACACATTGTTCCTATTACATCTGACAGAACGTCATCTAATTCTGTCAGAAGAATGTTCTGGAGCAGTTATCTGAAGCACTGGGAGGAGCAAATCCCAGAGGTAAGATACTGAACCCACCCCAGCGTTATTCAGGTCTTTAAGCCTATGTATGGGGTAAGACGTGGTTGTACATTTGTAGTTAGCTGGATCTTAAAGCCAAACTTGTACAAAGATGAATCAAGGTTACTTGATCCCACCAGGAATTTATGTAACTTACCTCTACTACGTGACAAATATAGCTGGAATAGAGAAGTAGCAGACCTGAGACTTGTTCTCCTGAGTGGTCTTCTAATGCATTTTCAAACAATCCTCTGTGATAACCTTGTTTCAAAAGAAAAACTGGCAGTTTGTCAAACGGTTTATAGCGATAGTTCCAGCAAGTTAGTGTTGTGTTGTCTGGTCTGTGTTCTCTCTGCTGCCATAGACAACAGATTCATTGATTAAGCTTTTATTGTTCAGAAGAAGCATGAAAGCATAGCTGCCACGGGAATCTCTTCTTGACATGTACCAATGCAATTCATGTTAGCTCCTAAAACTGCACCAAAACCTGCAATATTTCTGTAGCTGAAGTCTCAAATTCCTATTAGCATTTGTTTAAAGAGGTAGTTACATCTTTGGTGCTGTAGATACAAACATAGCGCACTTCAGCAGTCTTGCATGTGCAGTTGGACCCTTGCCTCTGCTTGACATTGGCACTGATACAGGTGTTTTTAAAAAAAAAATCTTAATGTAGTGTCTCATCAGACAAAACATTTGGTATACATTATGACCTGAGAAAGCCATACTTTTTGCAGGTTGGTTGCAAAAACAGTATCAGACTTGAAAAATAAAATCTCTCTCCCCCTCAGGGTTTCTAATAGTTGTGTTTTATTTGCTTAGGAAGGATTCCCAAGTGACAAAACTCTTTATATGGTTTAACAAAACTCTGTTTTCTTATTTTATGGGCTACTACAACACTTACGTGTATCACTGCTCCATACTGCCCGTTATGTTCCTCCATGCACATGCAGTGCCATAAGCTTTTCTAGGCGATATTTGCACTATTTAATATCTTCTAAGAAACGTCACGCCAGAGGAGCACAGAAGGCCGGATCCCCCGAGCCCAGCGCGCAGCAGGTAAGCGATCGCCGCGGCCCGGGGAAGCCGCCTGCCCGCTCGGCCCCACCGGGGGGGATCCGGGCCAGAGCGGCTTTGCGAGTGGCCAGCGTGGGGCTGCGTGTTCCCTCCCGGCCGGGGCACCCACCTGCCACCTCTTCCGCCGCCGCCCCCTCGCCTAGCCGGGCCACCACCAGCAGCCTGTGGAGCAGGAACCGGCACTGCGGGGAGGAGAGGCCAGGCCAGGCCAGGCCAGGCCCGCTCGCACCGCCCGGCCCTCGGCGGGGAGCCCCGGCCCTGCCGCCGCCGCCCCCCCCCCCCCCCCCCCCCCCACCTGCGCGGCGCGGTCCAGCCTCTCCCGCCGAACGGCCAGCAGGTTCTGCCGCTCCGGCGCTGCGGGCTCCGGCGTGTGCAGCCGCCCCGGCGCCGGGGCCCCCTCCGACATGGCCGGCTCGGCCGCGGGGACCGCAGCCCGCGAGGGGCCGGTGGAGCCCGCGAGCGGCCGCGCTGGGCCCGAGGCCTCGGGCAGCCCCCACAGCCCCCCAGCCCCACAGACTCCAGGCAGGCAGGGAGCAACTCTCGCTCTTTAATAAGTTTATCTGCAGCTACAGAAAGCCCGGGGGACGGGCAGGCTGGCCTCCCCTGGGGACGGGGCGTTACATGAAGGGTGGTCGCTGGTCCCGGCCGAGGGTGTTCACGGCCCTGAAGTGCTTGGACAATGGCCGCGGGGTGCCCGGTCCTCCCCAGGAGGTGAGAGGGTGCTGCCAGGCCCTGCGCTGCCCTCCTCCATGGCTGGTTCAGTTCCTTCAGATGTCCCCGAGAACAGGTTCAGGGCAGTTTCACGGCCATTTCCACGCTGGGTGCTGGCATTGGTCAGTGTCAGCTCACCGGCCAGCCCCACCGTCGCTGTGAACGGTGCTCACACTGTGCGGGCAGGCTGCGAGAGCTATATTGACTCAGCACAAACTCACAGCAAGGTCAGCAGCCCTATAAGCACTAATTGCACACGCTTCTGCCCGCTGCATGCGTAGCGCTGACGGAAGAAGCTAAACCAGCGCGGCTCGCTGCTCTGACAGCACAGACAGCAGGCGTTGACCCTCCTCGGGGCACTTGGAGATGTTACTCGCTCCTCCGGGGTAGAGGAGCTGAACCAAAGGGGAACCAAGTGGTTGTAGCTGGTTACAGAGGCATAAATAGGAACAGAATCCAGACTTCCTGAATTCCAGGCAGGGCTCTAACCCCAGAGCATAATTAAATATTTAAAATAACCAAACAAACCTCTTCTGCCTAGCTGCCTTCCTTAGCTCTTTACACCCACCTTGTCGTTGCCAGTTCAGGTCTGACAGTGATGGTGCCAAGCACTCGACACCTTTCACAGCCAGGCCCACATTAGAAATAAGGAAAGGATTAGGGAGGAGGGTCTGTCTTCTTAAATAAAGAAATAAAATTTAGAAAGCATTATGAATTATGTTAACCCTCTGCTAATTATTATTATTTACACCAATTAAAATTAGTTGATGTCATCTGGAATCTGCTATGCGAAGTAGGCCCAGAGGAAGATCCCAGCACATACACATAATAGCAAGTTGATGTTCAGGACGTGTTTCACCAGCGGTTTCTCCTCCAGGGAAGCCATGGGAAGCGGCTCAGGTTTAGTCGTCACCGCGTTCTCGGTGTTTTCCTCTTTGCGCTCCATCCCGCAGAGCCACAGAAAGGTGGTCATCAGCTTCGAGTTCCCTTTGGCATGAGTCATACCTAAAAAGACAGCAAATAGTGAGGTATAAATTTAATCAACAAAATGCATCCCAGGAAGGTATCAGTGTGGTCCTGTGCAAAGGGTTTTGATGCAAAAATGCACCAGTGTTCTTTAAATGAATATACTAGCTACGCTGAGGTGTAGGAAGCCCTTCAATTAGCATCTTTTGGGGGCTGTAATACCAACTTCATTCTTCCCTGGAGCTCTGAGCTCAAGTTCTACTGTTCCCAACATTCAATTAACAGTAGACCAAACCTAAAAGCTCAGCTGTAGCTGCTTGGTGCCCATCAGCTCCCTCTTACAAGTGCATGCTCTACTCCATTTAGGGTCACCCCACGCCACACACGTGTAAATTGAATTCTCCCAGCTCAGGCGTGGGTTGGGGCATACAGGACTAAACGCTGGGAAGACAGTGGTCATGCACAACAAACGTGAGACTTCCCAGCAGTTGGGAGCTCTGCACCGTAATTCATTAACTTACTGATCTTTTCAACAGCTTTTTATAGATCAAAGGAATACACAGCAAAAGCTGCAAAGTTACATAAACAGTGTCCCAAGCCTGGCAAAAACAAGTGCTGATAATCATCGCTGGAAAATGCAGAATGAGTTGCTATGCATGTTTGTACCTAATACCGACAAGTACAAGTTTTAAAAAATGTAAATCCTCCTTCACTGATCTGTCAAGAACTCCGCCCAGGGCTCTGGGTTCTCCCTGCTGCTAGAGTCGATCAGAAAACATCACTGAAAAACAGAAATGGAATTTCATGAAAATAATTGTGTTTTTCCTCCACCCTCCCCTTTTTCAACCAGTTCTCCTTGCAGCAGGTGCAAGCAGCACCAATCGCTAGTGCAGGATAATGGGCATGGCTTTCTGTATCCCATCCAGCTCCTTCTTGATTTCAAGCATATCTAATGCCATCAAGAGATGGAAAAGAAACTAAACTTCTGCTTAGGTAACACTGTCAGGTAAAAACCTTTTAGCACGCCCTGAAGTTACAGAAATCCGGAGGAAGTAGTTTTAATGTTTCTTGTCTTCAAAGCCTTTACATAATGCCTAGGGTTGTTAAGTGTAGGTATTACTGAATACGATGTCGGAGCACTTACATTTATTATCATTTGAACTATTTTCAGAAGCAATGCTTATATCAATCTGGAGAGCTGGACGCTCAGCTTCAGACACTCCTTTTGCAGCATCAGGGGAAGGGCTGACTGCTAGGTCTTTCTTGACTGGTAGATCCCCACGTGTGAACCAGGTAAGCCGACTTATCTGATGGCATGAAGAGTGGTGTTAAAGAAAACTGCTTTCACAGTTGTTTAAAGGACTACCTTACCGGTAGAGCAGCCTGCAGAGAGAATACTTAGAGGGGCTGAAATCTGTTCTCCCACTCTGTTGGAGCAGGCGAACAGCCAAGTGCTCAGCTGGTAACTACAGAAGCGATGGCTACCATTGGCATGTTGGATTTAGGTTTGTCTGGAACACGGCAGCTGTTTGTAGAGCGACACTCTCTGAAGGATGACATTCTTCACTCTGTTACTGAGGAGGAGACATTTCTGCACAGGACCATCACTGGATGCAGACTGAGAGCGGGTCAGTGAAGGGAGCAAAAGAATGGAAATTGTGGCCAGGGAGGAATGATTCAAAGAACTGGGGTTGTTGAGAGAAGAGAAGACGGGGGGGGGGGGGAGAAATGATAATTTTCTTCAAATATGCAAGAGACTCGTTAAAGAGGAGCGTTCTCAATATCAACGACAGGGCAGACAGAGAGGGATGAGCACAACAGGAAGCTGGAAAGATTCAGGTTGGAGATGAGGAAAAGCTGCGGCTGGAAGGGCAGGTGAGCTCTCAGATTGATCACACACCTCCCTAGGCACTCTCCCTCTCTGGGGACTTTTAAGAGTAAGTTCACCAGGTCTTTCAGAAATACATCAGGTTAGTCCTGTCTCGAAGCAAGAGGATGCGTTGGCTGTATGATTTCTGAAGGTCCCTTCTGGCCCCTCTTTTTGCTATTAATGTTTCTCTGTAGCCTCGGTATATCTATTGAAAATAGTCAAACTGGCACAAACCTGTTCCAGAGGAAGTGTGCTCTCTGCCCTTGATTTCTCTTTTCTGCGAGTAAAAATGGTTCCTCACTAAATTAGTAAGAGAGTTGATAAAGATGACCCAGAAGCTGGAATTTCTTGGAAAATAGAGGGAAAAAGCTAATTTGTCATGGATTAAATACACGTTTGAAACTTAAGAACAGCTCTTTGTAGCATCTACCTTTGACCAGTTTCCAGGGTGGGAATCTGGATTCATGGGACCAAAATCTTAAATAGCAGCAGGGTGCTGGAGCAGAGGAGCAATTGCTGTTACGGGTTATTGCAAGTGTGGTTGTAAATAAAAAATGAATGAAAACTTCAATTTCTAGATTATATATCCCCATGTTATTTCCATGGATGTAGTGTGGGGCATCCTGGAAAACAATTACAAATAACAAGAGAAATCTGAAGGGGTGACGCACCATTTCTTCCGAGGGCGGTTCTGTGAACATGCTGACCACCAGCACAGTGAGCGTGGAGATCGCGGCCAGGACCATGGAGAAGTAGAGATAGTGCATGTACTTCACCACGCCTGGTCGGAGGTCAGTCTCATCACACTGGGGCTCCGGGTAGATGAAGTCCAGCACCAGCCGAATGACGCCCAGCAGCAGCCCAATCACCAGGCCCCAGAACGCACCCTAGGAAAGGAAGGGGATTCTTTATTGGAGCAAGCAGCATGCATCCACCCAGGATCCAGGGCTATACCCATGTTCGCAGGCTACAAGCTGGCCAGGCTTTCTCCTTGCTGGTTTTTTGGTGGGCTTCCCTCTCCTTCCTTTTCTGCTCTTGCTGTCTAGGTCTGTAGTGCTGTTACAGTAGCCTGGTACCTCTCCCCCGTGGGGGCAAGTGGGTCATTCATTTCGGTATGGAGGTATACTATACATAAGTATAACATCTTATACAGAATACTTTGAAGACTGATATTTGTATCCTAATGATTACCTCAATCCTGGGGGGCTGACAACTGGTCTCCACCTAACTGAAGCCCAGTTTGGGAAGACTTTACCCAGCGCTAGTCATCATGGAGAAACTGGAGGTTTTGGACCCCTGATGCCATCTGGTTTGTCTCCTTCTCTCCCAGTGCTCGCTGTGCCTTCTGTAGCCCCCCATGATGCACATAATACAGTCCATGCAATAAACAAGCTGATGGCTGATACGCCCCTAACATGAAAACCAGCAGGAATTGTTTCCTCCTGGGTGGGTGATGGTTGCTTGGGTTGTGCAGAGGTCTGGGTGCATTTGTTTTCCCAAACACTACAAGAGGCGGCAGAACTGCAGCCTAGGGTGGTGGATTGAACTCTAAGACTTTTTTAGGACAACAAGGCCACAGAGGTGACTGTGCTGGGCACAGCAGAGTCATTACCTTTTCATTTGCTCTTTTCCAGAAGCAACCCAGTATAAACACCATTGCCACTGGGGGCTGCAGGTAGGAGCTGATGGACTGGATGTAAATAAAGAGCTGCCCTCCCTGGCCAGCCTGTACCAGTGGGATCCACAGGATGGAGACCACAGTGAGCAGCAGCACAAAGACCCTGTGCAAGAAAGAGATGCCATTACTGTTAGCTCAGGCCGTTCTTTTCCAATTGCTCAGCTTGCAAGACTCCTACTGAGATGTCTCGTAACCATAAGGCCCCCGCTCTAGTCCTCCAGCAAACCTATGCAATACAAAGATATTACATCTGCACAGGGACAGCAGGCTGCAAGGTGTGCCAAGATGCATCTCTAATGCCCAGGCTCTGGTGTAATGCACGTGCCCAAGTTCTCTGTACCTGCCAACGATCATGAGTTCCCACTCAGAGCAACGAGGACGGAAGTGTTTCCAGAGGTCCATGGTGAAAATGGTGCTGGCACTATTAAAGATGGAAGTCAGGGAGGACATGAGAGCTGCTATCATCACTGACATCATCAGGCCCCTGAGTCCTGGAAACAGAAGAAGAAATACAGCTGCCCTGAGGAATCCCCAGTAACCCCACTGTCGGGTGTCCTCAAATTCTTCTTAGAGCTAGAACAGACTTCAAGAATGGTTTTAGCCCTGATTTTAAAATGTCAATGATAGGGAGGTGTTAGCTGTTGATTCTCATTGTTAAACATCTGCGCTTTATCTCTTATCCGAAGTTGACTCAATTAGACCTCTGGATACTGGATCATCAGCCATCTCTCCTGTGGCGTTCTGTCCCATCTCACCAAGCCCAACATAAGCCCCGCTGAAATTAGAGTTGCAGGGTATTTTCCCCTCTGAACTTCTCTCGCAGACACTTTTTGGCTGGTGCATACTGTACCCATCAGTGCCAGCACCGTTACCAGGCTCCTTACCTACAGGCAGAAGTTCTATGACCAGCTTAGGATAAGCAATATCAGAACACCCAGACGGGTTGCCACAGATTTTTCGGCAAATTTCCGCATCTGCACAAGCCACCAGATCTAAAATAAGCAAGGAGGAGTAAGAGGCAGCATTGTGTAGTCACAATAAACCAACATATCTAAACGGGTTAGTCTACTGAATGTTGTAAACGGCTTTCTAAGTGAAATACTGCATATTGGAAAGCTTGAAAAGCTTCCAGCAAATAACACAGGACTATCCCAACATGGCGAGGTAAGGGCAGCACTGAGCTTCCCTGTTTTCCCTTTTTGGTATAGGTAGTTGACCTGCCCTGCATGTCTAACTCCTCTCTAGGAATGTTGCTCACCTGAGGACTACGGCTATCCACCCTCCTCTGGCACAGCTCCTCACGGACAGGCACATCCACCCGTTCCCACCTGGTGAGCAGTTTACGACACTCAAGGTGGTATGTTAGGATTTCTCTGAGTGCCTCAAACTTAAATTCCAGGAGGAGTAACACGTCGGATGCAGGAGGGTCCTAAGTACATGATCAAAATGCAGAGCAGCTGCAGGTAGCAAGCTCAGCACAACTGCCGTGAGAACGGATGACAGCCAACTGCTCTAGCACGCAGAGCAATGCGTTGTGAAAGTACGCGTCTGGGGTCTGCTGTAGGAGGATACGTATGCTTCCGCTTATAACCGGAAGGAAATTTCTTCATACTTTGGGCATTTGAAGCATTGCAACCTTTTAACTTACTGGGTAAAGGCTGTTGCAGATCTGTAGAGTAGGCACAACCAGTAGTGACAGAGGGAACAGATCTCTCCTTCAGCACTTACCTGGAAAGAGAATCCGGCTGATCATGCCTGGCATTACCATCATAAAAAGGGGCAAAATTTTCAAGTAGGATGTCATCAAGGAGCCTCCTTTAGCATGAGAGAGGTTTTTAGCAGCAAGGGACCTCTGAACGATGACCTAGAAATGAAGAAACGTGTTTGGTCTGCTGTCAGCAGAGAGGAGCTAGCTGTCGATGATGTGATACCAATTGCATTAGTGTGTATACTTTATCCTCATCTAAACTATTGAAATCTTAGAAGGGTGAACACAGAGCTTGGCCGTAGCTTGATAATTCTTGCTTCACATCCTGAGTACCTTACAGAAACATAAACCTGAAAGGCATTGCTTGTGTCATCAAATCTGAGCCTTGCTCCTGCAGTATACCATGCTGCTTAATCTGTTCCTTAACTAATCATACTCAGGCTTAGAATTTTCTTTTCTTCTAAAAAGAAGCCTGGCCAGGTCAGCAGCCCTCTTGTCAAAGTAGGACAGAGTCTGAAATGAGCAGAGTTAAATAAAGAGTACTACAGGAACATCAGGAGGTTGCTTAGGGATTCAGCCTTGCTGGCTCTGATGTTGTCACTAGGAGGAATGGTAACCAGAGCCCTGGGAAGCTGAAAGAGTGAATTCACAGGTGGTTCATAAGAAGTGAAAGGCTTAAGTTAAAAGAAATGAACAAACAAACAAACCAAATCATCTTTATAGACTGGGATCAACTCACACATTCTTACCCCTTTTTATGTTGAAATGATTCCCAAAATTTAGTTGTGCATATCAAGTTTTGCATCTTTAGGATTGAAACCATCAGATTTTTACTAAATTCCCATGAGAAATAGTAAAGCAATCCAGGCTATCGCAAACCCGAGGTTTGTAATCAGATCAAACAACCAATAGCATGTTCTTGAAACCAGACAAAGAAATAAGCAGTAACCCACCTGATCTGTACACCAATACCACAGGGATGGGATGGTCATTCCCACCAAAACTCCCGGCCAGGGAAGGTCAGAGTTAACAGGGTCTCGGAAAATGTGAAAAGCATCTTCTCTTGGCAAGCCACAGCTACTGTTTTCCTTGCGGGTGCTGGGAATGGCATCAAAGTATTTTGTCTGTAAACCTTCAAGACCGCCAACTTCAACAAAGCCTAAAATAGATCATGAGAAGCAGTTATCACATCTTCCCGGGTCAGTACTCTGATTTTCAGTCTCTGTGGTTTGCTATGGGTGATGCTCCACAAGTATTCTTTAAAATTGGAAGCTATTGACTCTAACATTGGGCTGGGAGATAGCATAATGCTGGAACTGCTGGCTAGAGGAGGTGCTTGTTCATCTATTATACTGCTTCAGAACATATTTCTTTACAGATTTTTCAGGGAGTACTCATGCATTTTTACCATGTAGAGAACTACTATAAGATTATTTGTACGAGCATGTATTCCAACAGGAAAATATATAGAAAGCAGTTCCCAGAATATCAACTGAGTCATCAGTTGTGATGATCCAGCTGGTTTGTAGTACTTGGTAAAGCTTCTGTCATAGTTTTAGTAATAAAACCCCAGGGAAACACTCACTGAAGACCATGAGAGTCACAGCCCCGATCAGCATGATGAGAGTTTGCAGAGCGTCTGTGTATATCACAGCTGCCAGGCCACCTACGAGAGCAGAGAAGCAGCAAACTCTGGGAAACCGGGTTTGTTTTGCCGTAGCATCTCACACTTTGCAGAAGTTTTTGACAAGCAGCATAAGCCGAGCCCCGTGCCTGGCAGGCTGGCGTGTTCTGACCGTGTTGGGGGGCAGTCAGGCTAATTCCTGGGCATGACAATTTGGCTGAAATTTCTCATGTTTTGAATCATAATGAGTCACCATTTTGTCACTAAAAAGCCAAAGTCCAGTATAAGTACTTCTACGGGAAATACATGGAAAAGCTCCAAAACAAAGCGCAAGCTGAATAAGGAGGAGAAAAAAAGAGAAGGGGGTGAGCTTTATGAGCAACATCACTAGGGGTGAGCACTGGGAAAGGAGCAACCTTTATTTGTTTGGGATTTGCTGCTTACTTCGTGCATGGCTTTTTTCCATTTGGCCACTCATAAGCCCTGAAAGGGCACCCAAGATTGACAATGCTTTCTGCATTACACGGCTCATTGTTATGTTAATCACTCATACCTCCAAAGAAGCCCAGAGGAAGAATGTATTGAGCAAATGCCTTGAGCATAGCTTCTCCTTAAAGCAGAACTGACTTGCATCCACATCTGGTATGGCCTTATAAGGGGTATTCAGTTACTCTTAACCTGGTAATTTTTTCTTAACAGGCAAGTTATCAATTTCTTTCTCCCCCCTATTATCCATACTCATGGCAAAACCAGATTGTATGGGAAATGCAGGACTCTGAGCGCAAGGATGCATGGTGCATTGCGTGAACACACTGAGGTCACTAAGCAGGATCTGTGGTATGACCTGAAACTCAGCCACGTACCCGCCACAGTGTAAACGGCTGTGATTGCCAGCAAGCCTGCCACTGCGATGTAGAGGTCCCAGTGTAAGGCTTGCTGAATGAAGAGAGCCCCAGCATACATATCAACCTAGAGGAAAAGATAGTTATCACAGTTGCAATGATGGCATTACCGAGCCCCTCAAAGCTAGTAGTGCCAGGAGCATGAACATTTAGCTGACCAAGCTGTCTCCTTTAGTGGGACCAGTCTGGTTTGTAACTGCCCGTGACTCCCCACAGTGTCTTCTCCATGTGGCACGTCCCTCTGCAACCCCAGCTCCTGCCTCCACTTAGACAGTTTATTACTACTGGTCACAGGGGACGACAGGGAGGGCGATGATGGAGCTGTCCCGAGAGAGGGGGAGCATGCACAGCACTCTGAAGAAGGCATTTGGGTGGGGTGAGCTCAACTCTTCCCCAGAACACCAGTGAGCTGGGTGGGGGAGCTGTGCTGGCTGGGGGACCAGAGCACCCGCGGTGCAAACCTCCACAGGTGCCTCAGCCTGCCACCAGCCCCAGCACCGCTTTGCCATAATGCAAATTCCTCCCTGCTGACACGGCGACAGCGAGATAATAGTGTCCTTGGGGCTGGCACCCAACCCTGACCAACTAGCTCTGCAGCTACATGAAAATGCTGCATTTTAGGAGAGCTTTAGGATAGGCAAGCTGCAGACCATAGAATGACAGACAGATATAAAAGCATCTGAACGATCCATTCTCTCCGAGGAATTGTATTATCAGTGATTTGCATCAAGTGGTTAGTTTTTTCTAGAGGAGAACCTGAGCCTCGCAACTAGCATCTGTTTCAGAGGGGACACAGGCAGGCGTGCGTCAGACAGCGCGTCCCACTTTGGCCCCATACGTACAAGAAAGACACCGGCAGGGACTTGTCTGATTTCACAGATTCATGCACTGCTGCATGGTTAATAAACAGCTAGTGAGGTGTTGCGCAAGGGTTGATTCAGTTATTTATTCAAGGCACTACATCACACAGGTGCAATAAATCACTAAACTCTTTTCACCTAAACACATACCAACTCCTACATTCTTATTCATCCTGCACATAACAGCGTTTGGTGTCTGCGCAGGCAATATATACACAAAGGGAAGAGACTGGGTAAGCTGCCAGGCATACAAAACCTAATAACAAATGCATCCACACTCACAACTTAACTTTTCAATGAACTCTTGTTCAGGACATTGACACCTAGCTTTCCCTCTTACTGTAGCAAGCCAAAAGAAGTTATTCTCTTTGTTTAGGTTCTCAAAACAACTATAGTCTAGCTTCCTCAGGTATTTTGACAATACACCCTTTTCTGATAATACAGGGAAGGGCCAGTACTTGCATTTCTCAGCCTTGCTGATCAGCATGCGTTTCCAAAGGGAATTTAATTCAGTCTGTTGCCATGGTTTTTTCTACTTACTGATATTTTGGTGAAGATATAGATAAACAAGTAGAGAATCGCCAGGAACATCTGAATTCTTTTGCCTCCAAAACGTTTCTGCAAGTACTCAGGCATGGTAGTAACCTATGTGGGAGACATACCGTCAGAGAAGGTGGCATGCAGTCACTCCTGGGAATTGCAGAGGGCTCACCCATGGAGCCAGCGTGGGCGGTTTGCACTGATAGAAGGCCGGAACAGCCCTGCCAGTTGCACTGCGCTGGTGTTTGGTTCTCAGCTGCCTACTTAGGCCAGCACAACAGCTCAGCAAGCACTGACTTCACTGTAAGGCTCACTATAAACTGTGATATGGGAGCCTCTGTCCATCTCCTCAGGAGATGGAGCAACTCTCCTCCACTACCAGGGGTGGCGGGGCAGTCTGACCCCCACGTGCTGTTCCCACACAGCAGCTCTGCTCCCTTTCAGCCTAGGCCACCAGAGCAGCTGGGTGCACCGTGGCTCACACCTTGCCTTCCAGAAGAAGCAGAGGTCCAGCAGGAGATGGTTAAGCTCATGAGCCAAACAGGTGGTTTAAATACCAGCAAATCATTGATGGACACTACTTACTCCTGCTGCTATGTAAATTGGAAGGAACAGCCAGGCCAGCACCAAAACACAAAACATCCCCTGCAAAGCAAATGGAAAGGAAGGTCAGAGGCTGGTCAAGGCTGCAATCAGGTGGGTCCATGGGGACACAGGGACTGGGTTGTCCCTCAAACCCCCAGCAGCTGGAGGTGACTTCTAGCTCATACAGCAGGAGTCTGAGCCTTTGGCGCTGCCAGACCTATACCCTTGTGTGGCGACCCATTGGTGTTGGAGTTGCCCTGTCCAGCACGGAGACGGCTACAGAGCCGCTGTGCCACACTCACGTTCCACTCGTAGGCTGTTGCGGCAATTCCTGAGGCAGCTCCTGATCCAGCCAGGCCGATGAAGTGGCCACTTCCAACGTTGCTGGCAAACAGGGATGCGCCCACCTGGAGAAAGACAGGAAATTGGATCTGTCCCTGGCACAAGGCGTTGTTCTCAGTCTGGTGATGGACAAAGGTGTAAACAGGGTAACTCCATGCTCCAGTGCACACATGCACCCAGTGGATTCCCACCATGGAGGTTACACAGTGATGCTGTTCTCTCATGACTATGGGGGACATGAAATCCTTGTCACCCTCTGCCACCTTCTTCTTTTGCCTACATGTTCAGTGGCTCTGGCACCTCTCTGCAGCTTCTTTCATCATTCGCGGCCTATTGCTCATTTGTGGGCATGTTTAGGACCATCCTGCTTCCAAAACAGCATCTAGTCTGTCACAGGAGAGCAGGGCAGAAGGTGGAGGTAGCAAGTAGAAATGTCAGGTCATCGTGTTATTGTACATACTGACTCACCAGATCAGCCCAAATGAAATACGCAACCTAGCAGACCGGCTCAACATAAAGCTGCGTCTGCAATGGGGACCACCCAGTTAATTCTGGAAATCTCCAGATCGAAGCATGCAGAACCGGGCAGGCTTTGCAAGCTGGTGGGCTGGGTCTCGCAGGGACGCAGGGCTGTGGCAGGTGCCCTGCAGCAACTCTGCTTCCCCAGACTCAAATATGGAAGAAAAAAGCCAGTATTGTAACTAGGTCTTTGTAAAACACAGAAGTAATTTTTTGGTTTTGGTTTTGTTTGGAGAAGTAAGATCTGCATGGACAAAAGTGCTCTTCAGTCTTGTTGTAGCCTAGGGGCACAAGCAGTGTAATGATAAAGATACTTACAGGCCACCAAACCATCTGTCCTCCGGCTAGAAAGTAGCCTTTTACAGTGCTGCGCTGCGTCTTCCACATGGACTGGGAAAGCAGAAAAGCAGAACACAGGTTTCAGCAATCATTTCAGTTGCTGCTTAGAGCATCACCAAGCGATTATCCCCAGCGGGAGACTCTGGACTGTCAGCAGATGAAAGTGAAGGGTTTCTTGAAGGACCTCCAGTTGCTGCTGGGAAATCCTGGGGGATGAGAGAGCAGCAGACGAGGGAAGGGACTGGCCAATGCTGTAAGCCATGCACAAAGTTTTCTATCATCTCAGCATCCTGATTAAATGTTTTCTGTGATAAGCAAACTAAACGACACCAGATCCGCAAGGAAGACAAGCAGTTTTGGACAAGAACTGCAGACATCCCTAGTTATTAGGTGCAGCCAGAAGAAATGCTCGGCGTTGCGTGTATTACTCACTGACTCGTCTTCTTCAGAGATTTCAGATAGTTTCATGCAATACCTTGAGAATTATGCACCACATCTGAAGGGAACAACTATTCATCTCTGCCTTATGACAACCAGATTGTTCTTTTGCTATTACAAAAGCCATGCCAAAAGGATGTCCTTCTGCCTTCATTGTATATGAACAGTATTTTTAATTTACGGAATCTGCTGTCGAGACCACTGCGGACAAGCACAGGTGATTTATAGGACAGCAATTCCTTCCTGGATGAACAAAGCATTATTATTAGCAATACTTTGTACTTAGACAACCTCTTCCTTACAAGGGTTCTCAAAACCTTGGCAAACACTAAACCTGAACAGCTCTTCTCTGGAGCAGTGACGACACTTCCCCAGGCTGATGTGAGGAAAAGGACCTGTAAATTTATTTTCAGTTTAATTCAATAAAGTGCTACCTGCTTCAAGCCAAAGTAAAATAATTTGAGGCCAAAACAGCCATATTTTTCAGTATAACAGGGCGCATACGAAAGCTTTTAATGGTATCTGCTTACCCACAGCCCAACCGCCAGGACAAATATGAAGTACAGCACAAGAACAGCAATGTCTATGGAGTCCAGTGTCTTCTGGGGAAACACATCCCACGAGGGGCTCACAGAGGATGGAGTGCTGCTGGTGGTCTCCATGGTTTCTTATGCAGGCTGAGTGCTTTTTTGTCTTGATGCATATATCTGTTAAAAAATGGGTGACATGGTTAGGAGAGGATGTGGGAGCACCATGACGGTGTTGACTGTTTCTGGAATAATTATGGGGTTATCGGCTCTGTGGCTCTGGCTGCAGTGCTGCTCATGCTGGAGCTGTGGAGAAGGCTCTCGTCTCTGGCATTTGCCTTCATTCATGACTCCCTTTCCGTGGTGTGAAGATGCTGCCAGCAAGCAGGCCAGCCGTGGGTTGGTTGGGTTTCTTATGCGGTGGATGATTTTCTATTATTGCGGAGAAATGGGTGCACTAGAGAAAAGGTGTAAATAGCTGAAACAGCCAGAGAAAAGGACCAGGACATATGATGACAGCCTGCAGGTCCCAGTGCGGCAGCACTGTGGGACTGGCCTTGATGAGAAGCTGCTGCCCGAAATGTGCCCATGACAAGCTGCTGGGATGTGAAGACACATGAACTGCTCCAGCAGCGGTGGGATTTTCATCCTTTGCCACAGCGAGAGCTTGAGCCCGGGTGCAGAGAGTACTTGGGTCTCCTCCTGGGTATGGCTGACCTCCTGGCGAGCAGGCACTGCCCTCTCCACTCCCTTATCGGGAACAGAGGCTGGCAGCGTGTTGCCGAGCACAGGGATGGATGTACCCTCCGCCTCAGATGAGCAGCAAGTACCACCAGTAGACAGTGCAGCGGTGTGGGACCAGCACCAAGTGGTGGAAGGTGCCGGAGCTGTGGGTCCATCCTGCACACCAGCCTGCAGTGGCATTTCCTGCGGGTGAGATACTCATGTGCTGCCCACAGGAATAAACACTCGTTTTCTTGTCCAGAAATGCCCAATGAGGAGAACATAGCACCACTGAGGGACCCCTGCAAGGGCTCTCTCAACCCCTCTGGAGCATCCCGTGGTGCCAGGCTGCTGCCCTTTGGCAGAAGGGACAGGATAAAGTCCACGCAAGGAGGTTGGTCGGGTAATTGAACTAATGCAGTTTCTCCTCGTTTCCTCCTCCTCCCCTCACCCAGGCTTGGCCCCGCTTTGAGAGCAGGACAGGAGTCTTGTGGCAGCCCTGGTGCGGCCAAGGCAGGGGCAAGGCTTCGGAGAACCCCTGGCTCGGCGGTGGCCATTGCCGGTCACCAGGGATCCCGGGCCCAGCACCTCACTGCCACGCTCCAACCACGGAGCAGATTCGGGATTATTTCTCTCACCCTGCTGAGCCGAGGAGACGGTTCCTCTGAAGAGGGGCAGAGTCAGCACTCCCCAGCCTTGGCGTGGCCTCTCAGCCAGCTCAGCTCCGGGTCCAGCTCCGGTGCCGCCGGGGTGGCTGGGCTGGGTGTCTGCTGGTCCTCGTCCTCCTGCCTACGCGGCTGGTCAGGTCCTTTGGCCTCTCTTGCGCTTGTAAGGCGACACTTATAAGCTCCCCCCTGCCAAAAAGCTGAAGAAGGTGGGGCAATGGGTGGCCTGCACCAGCCCGGGGCTCCCGGCATGGAAGGTTGGACAACAAGCGGTCAAACAAGTTCTTCCTCTGAACGCTGGTCGAGCAGCAAAGCACGGACCAAAACAGCCGCCCTGTCCCTCAGTCGTGTGTTTCACAACCTTCACTCGCTTCACCCCTTTGTCAGTGTGTTGACAGCACCTGGAACCTGCCCTTAGCTCACCTGTGGCCTGAAGTGCAACTGGCTGCTCTCGTGCACTGGTGGCACCGCCAGGCACCTACTGCCAGGTATGCGAGGGAAGCAGAGAGGGCAGAGAGTCACACGTGCCGTGGTGACGGAGATGCAGCGATTTCTCCTGCTGGGCAGTGCTCAGGAGGACAAGCCCTGCCCCGTGTCCCTGCTGCACCCAGTCCTGCAGCTCTGCCTGGAGCAGGGCTGCTGGGCTTCTGCATTTACCAAAAGCTTGGGCGATAAATAAGCAGTTTCCCGGTGGCAGATACAGTCCCACAGCTGGCGGGTTGTATCCTGAGACATCAGCAGCCTCCTGCACAAGAGCTGAAGATGGTACAGAGCCATGTTCTGGTTGAGTGGCAGCGGTGGCAGCACCGGACTGGGACCGGGGACTTGCAGCTTCTTGGCAGAGCTTTTTCTGTGCTTTATAAAGCTCCTGAATCCCACTGAATTCCTTAGGAGCTTCTGCCTTGCAAGGATGCAGGACACTGACAATCAGAAGATCAGTGCTAGCTTACCTCTTTAAGAGGCAATGTATCTTGGCTGTTGCCGGGTTTTTGCTGGCATGCTTAACCTCTAGCTAGGAAAAGAAAAATGGGGTTTGGTATGCCAGTCTTGGGAAGTTGCTAACCCCGCTCTAACACCTCCTACTTTCTCTTTGGCAGCTCTGATATTGCTGTTTCTTTTCGTCCCGAGACACTTTCCACCTGAGGGCCCGCAGGCGGGAGGTCAGCACCGGCAGTACAGCCAGCGCTATATGCTGCATACGCTCAGTCTCACGCGGGATTCAGCCACACATGCAGGAGAGCGTTCTGTCTTTCCCTCCAAAATGTGTGCAGATCTGGGGCAGAGCTCTGCAGGCGTTTGTCGTGCCCGTCAGTAAAGACAGAAAACACGGGATATTTCCAGGGGAAATTCCCGGAGCTGAATACAGGTGCCTGGTTAAAGCTCCTCTTGCAGCTCCCAGAGCCGGCGGTGAGGCTGGGCATTAGGAAAAATGGAGTAGACTCAGTTGCTCTGATTTCAGATCCTAACTCCACCACAGCCCAGTGGAAATTTTGCCCGTTTTGTGAATTCAGCTCACAGCCCGGTCTCCCTCGGTTCCTGGCACAGGCGGCAGCGCTTTCCTCGCCAGAGATTGTGAGGAAGAAACATCCGTGGCATTGAAATGAAGGCGCTGAAGCCAGCCTTTTATCAATGGTCCCAGGAGAGACACAGCCCACGTGGGTCTCGAGTAACCCGTCGGGACTGTATCGCTCTAAATGCCTCCTCAAGGGGATTTTTTAAAGCATTCCCAGGTCCATCCACCTCCTAAAGACACCACCGCTTGCTGGGGCTGAAACGCAGCCCAGCAGCAGCCCCGAACCCACACATCAACCGGAGCTCCCCGACTCGAGGTAGAAGCTGAAAGGGAACTTACTGTGCTCAGCTGGGTCTCATTCTGTTCCCTGCGCCGGGCACCACCAAGCCTCTGCCAACTGACAGGCAGCTTAAATATTGCCAGAGAATCGGGATTTGCCAGCGGAGCTGTTAACGGTGTCACAAGGAATGAGAAGGAATATTTATAGTCAAAGTTAAACTAATTGCCCGAAGTTACTCTTTTGGTCTCCTGTGGCTCTGGTGAGAAGTGTATTATTTTCACTATCAGGGCTCATGGGTCAAACTCCACAGAGCGCCATTCTCTTAAGCAATCTGCGCAGCTAGAGAAGGGACAAGTAACAATAAAAAAAATCCATGCCGATGTCCTCTCAAGCTGACAGCTCGCGACACAGGGGGGAGCTGACAGCTAGTCCTGTCTCTAAGTTTATGCCTAAGCCTTACAAAGAGCAGAATCCATCCAAGGGCTGGGGCTCATAACTCATTTCTGAGTCTGTAGGTTTATCCTCGAATCGGGTCCGCTTCTGAGACCAGGCTGGAGGTTTTGGCTTCAGCATCATCTGTCTGAAAAACCTGATAAACACTGACAGCCTAATAACACGCTGAGAATGATGCTGAAGAGGGACCTTCCATCACAGCGAGAGACCGTGGCTGGAGGCAGCTCATACATCTCTGAAATCGGGGTGCACAAAGCCCCAGGGCAGCACTACCGAGAAGCCCCGTGCGCAGATCAAGCATGGGCACTGTCCTTACACAAGCCTAGTTCGTATCCCCACAGTGGAGTTAAATTTTACTGTACGGGATCCCCTAAGGAGCATGTTTTACTGGCGAGTCCTCAGCTCTTCTGCGATGCCTGGGTTAAAGTCTCGGCCAAAGCAGGGCAGCCCCCAGGGACCGCCGGTCCCACGTCACTGGCCAGTTGTGAGCAGGATCTCTGAGCGCAGGTGCTGCTTTTGTCTTTCTCCCTCACTGGTCATTTAATCTTGCAACTAACTGCACTGCTTTTACCAAAGGTTTTATGGAACTTACCCCTTCTCTGACAATCTATATCTCAGCTGCTAGAATCAGAAATTCAGCTCTCACCTTCACTTTTGAATTTTCTAGATTGACAATGGAGATAAGTTAAACATGTTAAATATAAAAAGGCACCCCAGAGTTTAAGAAACGGGAAAGCAAAGTAGGAAAAACCTAGTATTTGTATTTTATCTCATTGTTTCACACTTGGCTCAAAATTCTTATGGGCATAACTAAAGGTCTTTGAATCTTGCAATTGGAGATGCTTTAATTTGGTCTGCTAGAATTTGGAAAACCCAGATTTTCCTAAATTGTGTTAAAATAATGCAGATCCTCAATGGCTTCAAATTCAGCATCCATGTGCCTTGTGCTAGCTCCCAGTCTGTGTCAGTTTTTCCTGACTTCCAGCCCTTCCAGTCTGAAGCTGAGCCCTCTGTCTCTTTGGCATCTTTCACGGCACCTAGATAATAATTGCAGATCGTCGCCCTTCAAGTCCTTATCAAGATACTTAAAGGGAGGGTTCATACATGGTTCCACTTTGGCTTGGAGATGCCAGCCTAGTACTATTTTATCCCAGACAGTCCACCAGCTAGCACTGCAATCATGTGTTCATCATGACTTTACTAAAACTGTCCAGTTTCTCTTTGAGGTCTTTTTTTCCCCATTTTTTGCAGAAAAGAGTGAAAATCCTTAAATAATCCCAAATTTGAAAGGTAACCTGGGATTTTCAGGGTCACTGTTTCCCTGTCTCTGTCAGAGGATGGAAGTGGCACCCTGTGGAGCAGAAGCCATGCCACAGCTGCGTTCCCCGCACTGACCCCGGGCTGCTGCCTGAGTTATTGTTTCCTTTCCAAGGACAGGCTTTCCTGTGAAGACGATCCCATGATCGAGGCTGACGCAGGCATTCTGTTAAGGCTCGGCTGTACAAGGCTAAAAGGAGAGCACCCAGCCAGCGCACAGATTCTGGGGAAAAATAACCTAATGTGTGCAGTTATCAAGAAACAGCAAAACAAGTGTGTGCGGTGAATGATGCCGACTGTTGTATGTACCAAAGGATGCTCCGAGACATGAATTTTGTTTATGGGCTGCAGCCCAGGATGTGCTGGACCGTGCGGTGGGAGGTTTGACAGCCACACTGGGCAGCTTGAAATCCCTGGGGCTGCAGAAGAGCCAGGCTGGATCGGCCAGGAGGGCTAAAGAAACATCAGGAAGGGTTCGAGCACTTTAAATGCGTGTGCCTAGCAAGGGACTTCTACCCATAACATTTTTTTAACTCTGTTCAGAGCTGTTTTACAGTTGCCGGTGCCGTGGCCTCCAGGGAGGACCCAGGGATTGAGCAGGCTGCTGTAAACAAGCTAAACTACAACCAGGAAATCTGATACGAAACCAGTCCCTATCTATCTGCTGTTAGTGTAAAGGGAGATAAATTGCTCCGGGGACATAAACTCAACCTCAGCCAAGAATTCCTTTTCAGAGGGAAACAATTCACTGGCTCATACGCTCGCTAAAGGTTTTCTTCTGAAGGCTGCAGAAAAAACCCATACTATTTTAAGAATTTGCTGCTCGTGTTCATCACACTGGCATGAATGCTGGTGCAAAAGCAGCCCAAATTGTACAGTTATTTTCCCCATAGCAGCCCAAATCCAGCAAGGTCAGATCCTGCATCTCTCTCCTCTAGGTGCAAGGGGCCAATATTAAGAAGTGCAGTCACAGAAATGCCAGATGCAGAATTCCTCACACCTTCTCCTGCAGCTATTGTTCAAAGCAATTTTTGACGGAACACAGAGGTACACGCAGTCAGGAGGCAGAAGGCAGTAGCTTTATTTTAGGAATAGCACATAGGCATTGGGTAGAGACTGAATTGTGAATATACATAGTCCCATTATCAAATAATATAACCATATGTCAGAAGTTCTGGTTCTTTGAAAATATTGACATAAAAATACCAAAGGGATTGGAGGTCTAACTATTTTGGAAAGTTACAACATGTAGCAAAATCTATGTACAGCATTTTCACATTTGTAATGACAGTTTCAAAAGAATCTCCAGTGGTCTAAATATCGAATATGTTTTAGAAAATAAAAATAATCAACTGAATGCAGTGTGCAAGATCTAAAACGGAAAGAGGAGCTGAGTGAGCATTGCCCTGTCACTGCTGCTGGGGCAGGGGAGAGGCAGAGACAGACAGGGCTGGACCTCTGGGAGCACAACACTAGAAACTACCTGGCACTTAAAGCTGTATAAACTGAGAACACTTGTGAAAATATACCTCACTTTCTACAGCAGGATTTAAAAAAATACTGAAAACTGAAGAGTTGATGGTCATAAGGTCTCCCATAAATAATGCACCTGTTGGTGATTCTGTGCTTGAGCAGAGGCTGTAGGAAGAGCTCTTGCTCTGGCAATAGATGGGAGGAAGGTTACCTATGCTACGGCTTGCTGGAGCGCTTCCATGGGACAGGGGTTTGGGGGGGGTGTTGGGTTTGGAAGGCAACGGATGCATTTTGCACAGAGTAATGCCTAACAATATTAACGCACTGTAGGTTTGCTGCCGTAAAGCTCTCGGGGCACTGTGTTGCCCGGAGGCGCATGAACTGACCACGGGATGCTGCTAGCCCTTTTGTCCCAGGGGACATCTCAGAGGGAATTAAGTCAGCTAAATAACAATCAGACGTTGTTGAAAGGTGGACGTGCACGCTTCTAGAGTTCCCTGGGTATATTCAGCATGAGTGACTGGTCATACAGTAAAGGGACTCTCAGGACTCCAGCCCTTGGGAGTGAATAAAGGAGGGCAGGGGATGTATTTCTCGCTGGTCTCTGCCGTGCGTCAGAGGTGGTACTTGGGGCTGCAGAGGACTCCCACTCATTTTTTGGCTACCAGGGGTTCTGTATTTTCCAAGGAGGCACCAAAATGCTCAAGGATTTATGTCTCCTGGCAAGTTCAGATAAGCCTAGTGCTGATGATAAACTCTTGGGAAGATTTCGAGACCTGTCAGTCTCTGCCACACCTTTAAGCAAAGCTGACGGCTGGGAAGGACTCTGGGCTTTCCTTACTCTCCAGCGCAGCTGGGTAGGACCAGACTGGATCCATATTTGGGACCACACGGACGTGCCAGAAGGGTTCTGCAAGGTCGTATTGCTTTCCATTGCCACTGGCTGTCAATGACGGGGGATTAAAGCCTCTGGGCCACCTCTGGTGATCTCCACTCTGCTGTTACAGTCTGTTCGGGTGGAGCTCCAGCCCCGCAGTGCACTGCTCAAGGGCAGGAGGGCTTGGAGAGGGATTGGAGAGGAGCTCAGCAGCATTGCTTCTCAGGGTCCCAGGGGAGCAGGTGCTGGTGCCATCCCTCTTCCTCGTCCTCCCACGCTCCCTTCCCCACCTAACCTGCTCTGGCTTCCCAGGGAGTCTGTGGCTGGGCTTTAACCCCGGCCCTGAGGCTGGCGGGGACGAGCGGTGCCTGCCTGGGCAAAGCTGTATCTGGTGAGAGCAGACAGCCTGCACAGCCATGCTCGGGCACTGGCCGTGGGGACGTGGGGAAGGTCTCCAGCAACTGCTGGCACCAGTTATATGAGTTCTGAAAACACGAGGGAGTGGGGTTTTACCCAGATGTGTCTGAGATCCTTGACTCAGTAATGCACTGGAAATGGAGGATGCTAAGAAAGCTGTTGTCAAGACCAGCGTGGTGTTTACCTTCATGTCCTTGTGCCTCACCCTCGCATCCATCCACTATCACCTATGGTGCCTTCTCATTGTCCAAACTGCCCCAACCCCTCGGTCTGTGGTTCTGCTTGGTGGTAGCAGGTGACAGCAGCGTATTTACAACCAAACTCAACAGGAGCAAATTGCACTTTGTTGGCAATAAATTGTTGCACCTTGCATTGCTGCAGGCCCGTCACCAGGCAAGGGGGGAGGTCATCCTGGGGCTGCGCTGGCTCTCGCCGACCTGCACATCGCTGAGTGCCCGCTGCGGGAAGAGAGCAAAGAGCAGGAGCTGAGTATCAGGCAAGGGCAACTGGTGTGGACAGGGAGATGTTTCAGTGGTACTGGCCACTACAGACTTAATTCTCTGCCAGCTTCCCACTGGACAAGCCCTGCCAGTCCTTGTGTCTGCTTTGTGGTGCTGCAACCCAGCCTTCATTACCAAAGAGTGTCAGGCCATGACAACATCTGCTTTACTCTCCATGGGGCTGGTGCTTGGACCATTAACCCTCACCTCAGCCCCCTGCACCAGCCAGCCAACTTGTACATTAGAAAAATTGCACTTTACACTCAGGTACACGTGCTCACAAAAAGCTCCTCTCGTTCCCACAGCTCACATTGAAGTAAAATGCTTCACTGACATCAAACAGGAAACCCCTTGCTGGCTGGCTTTGAAAAGTGCAACTCACCTCAAACTTGCTCATGAATTCTGCAAAAATGCCAAAGAAAGCTTCAGAAGTTGTCATTTTTGAGTCTTCCCCAAAGAAGGACAACACCTTGCTGAATTCTTCCATGGCCTTGTGCTGCAGGTCGTCCAGGGATCGCATGGCAGGCTGGGCACTCTCCAGGAAGGACTGAGAGAAATGGCTTAAGGGAAAACAGCCGCACTGCTGGTCTGCTACAGCTCAGAATCACTTCTGCATTATCAAATGGCTGAGTTTCATCTCAGGTCTCAGAAGGGACCTGCTGCAAATGCAGGCTGCGGCCACATGCGAAGGGAGCCTGCTGGCATGCTCATCTGTCCCTAACAGCACTTCTCTGGAAGGAAAAATGCCTCGGAAAGCTTTCTGGCCCTGTGGCATTGGGTTTCTGCCATGCAGAGGCACGTGAACTGGTGGTCACCACAAAAGCCATTTACCATGGTGGCTAAGAGGGAGTGTGGGGGGCAGAGATTTCCACCATGCTCTCACCAAGTGCTGAGACGGTCCTTTCTTATCAGCCGGACACAGCCTTGCTGCTTACCAAGGAGGCATAAAGACAACTGAATGGTTTTAATTGAGGGCAGTAAGTCATATTGGTGTTTTGCCCCTTTTACAGAAGGATACAGTCATCACAATTGCAAACCTGTCCTCTGCGGTAGCTGGCATGTTGTGGCAGGCCATCTGTATGTCACTGACGGTGGTGTGCAGGTCCTTTAGGTCAGCTGTTAGTGTTCTCTGGTTCACTACATGAGAAGAGAGGAGTCAACAGTGGTAGGACACGTAGGTCTGGCTTGCTTCTTGCAGCACCGTGAGGGCAACGAGCATGGGCCATCAGTCAGGGTGGTTCATGGCTCTGCACAACTTGTCCGCGTTGTCCGGGGCGTGGTGGACAACCAGACCTTGCTGCTGTCCTCCAGCAGGCTGCCAGCAGCTGTTGCTGGGTGCTCAAACCAAGAGATGCCAAGAACCTCAAATGGAGCATGGAGCGTGCCAAGTGCAAGGAGCACGCAGGACTCATCGGCACAAGGGCAGTGATGGATACACAGGTACTTGACTTGGGAGGGGGGACAGAGGGAGCGTACAGGACAGTAGGACAAGGGGTAATATCAATATCCAGGCTGCCCTCTATGGCATCTCATCATAGCAGCAGCATTCAGGAGAGTGATGAGCAGTTCAGACTCCTTGCTGTCTTGGGCAGCCAAGCCTTAGCTCTTCTACAGGAAGGGAGAAGGTGAACCGCAGCATGTCAGGAGGGTTTGGGTTACGTGCTGCAGCTGTGTCACTCTGTGGCCTGTATGAGAGTGAAGCTGGGCAGCTCTGGATAGCACATGGCCTGAAACTGGGTATAAAGCGGCAGGAGTCTGGGCAGCAGGGAGCCTTCAGTGACAGAGGTGTTATTTAACAGTTAGGCCAGATACAAAATCCAGCTAGGAAAGCTACAGGTACAGACCTTCATTAGGGGGAAATTTACATCTCCAGGCCTGAATTTTCTCCTTTATTTATCCCCTGTAGCACTAATTCCCAAGGGAATTACAAACAACGGGGGATGATGTGCAAGGAGAATGCAGCCCATGCTTTGCATGCAGCCAGCCTGTTGTGACACCACCAACACAAGTGGATGGATAATAACCCCAGCATCTATGTGACTTTTTTTATTGCAACCACCAAAGCCATACGATCCTCAGTCAGCATGACATACCTGCGACTGGACTGTGAACTCATAACATGAAGGGTGCTGTACACTCTGTACCACACGCGATTGCAGGCAGTAATAATGCTGGCACCAACACTGGGGAGGCTGCACGCCAGGGATGGAAGGAGGCAGAGGCTGGGTGGAGCAGACCAGCTCCTGGCACTTCCCTCTTCTGTGCCTCCTTTGCACTTACAAGGTACCTCTGAACTTGGGAACCACTTTTTCAAGTCAGAAGGAAGGTTCAGGTCAGGGACAGAGCCTTGTCTAGACACTCCCATGTGCGGCAGCATGGGATGGATGGGATCTCCCCTGTCACTAAGCTCGTCCTTTCCTAGCCCCATGCTCTCGCTCAGGACCATTCCTCACTTGTTTGGGCTGCCATCCTGCTCATGCCAATGCTATGCAGCTCATGACCGATTCCAGACCCGTACAAAACCAAGAGACAGTGCAAGAGGACACAAAGCTTGCAGATGCTCTTGTTCCTTTACCTTTGGAAGCGAGCGGCACTGTAGGAAGATCCTTGGCAAAGCCCAGGAGCTCTGGGAAATGTTGGCTAAGTGATTTGGCAAGAATGTGCAGGAAGGTGGATTTCCCATCAACAGTCTTGGTTGTGTTCAGCTATGGCAAAGAAAAACAAGTAAGGAGATTCCTACGCAGAGGAGAGCGGGTTTTGCCAAGCACTTAAATACACAAGGGCTCCTTTGTTCTCGTCAGCCCACCTTGTGTTCACGTGTGTGGCAATTCCCAGCCATGCTATATGGATTAATGTTTAAATAGGACATTAATGTTTACACAGCATGTTACGCCCAGATTAGTGGCATTGAGATGCTAAGCAATGCCTCCCTCCCGCAGGCCAGGGCTGTCACCCTGTCCCCCACCCCTCAGGAGTCCCACAGTGACCCACGGGGGATAAAGACCTTCGTTTTCTCCCCCCACATGCCCAGCCAGAAGGCAGTGGGCTCTGGCCAGCCACGCGGTTGAGTGCAGGTCTCAGGCCCCAGCACACCAAAGCACCAGACCATCGTTAGAGCCTCTCTGAAGTCAACCCTGCGCATCCATCCCAGCCTTCCCACCGGTCCCCCCTCCGGCAGCCGCCGCACCCAGGAGCCCTGGACGAGGACAAGCGTGATAACCCAGGCACTTGGAGCTCCCAGCGTTGCTGCCTCCTGCACAGGAGCAAGCATGCCTTGTCTTACCTCGGTGAGAAAGTTGATTTTAAAGCCTGTTGTTTTGCTGGTTTTGGGCTGCCCGTTGTTCAGATAGTTTCCCATTGCCAACACAAACTGCAAAGAGAAACCTCAGTGAATGAGTGGCCAGTGATCTCCAGCACTTATATTGTCCCATCTCCTTTTGCACCCGCTTTTGGGTCACAATGATGTAGTGGGAACTGAGGTAAAAAACCTCCCTCTGTCTACAGGACGATGGGAAGACCCTTTTTTGTGTCAGGTCACTTCTGCTAAGGGGCCCCGTACATGTGCTCGTAGAGCATCATTAATCAAACCTCATCACTTCATTCAGTGGGTTAGATTAGGTGGATGAATACATGTCAAAGGCAGAATTTCTGCAGGTTCTGTCCACACAGTTTATCCTGTCACCCACACAGGGCAGCCACAGCACACTGGGAGGAGGAGGGCTGCTAACGTGCCCATCAGCATGGCAGCCCCAAGGGACGCGGGCTTGGGTCTGGAGGCACAGGCTGTTCTCTCCTCCGTGCTGCTCCTGTACGAAGCCTGCACAGAACCCTCAACAGCAAAGCCCACGTTTCAGCTGCAGGAACCGGTCCTCATCCACTGCCTCTCCCGTGTCTTCAGCAGGGGCTAGAAAACACACCCCATTTGTCAGCTGCAGACCCAAACTTCCAAAGCCCTTATAAGAGCTCACATTTAGATGTTTCCCCATGTGGTTTATGTGTATGCTGCCCAGGAGTCCCCTTCCCTCTCCTGCAGCCGTCCGGAAGGTCTGTGCTGCCAGAGAGCTGCAGGGAGCCCATGGCAATACTAACACCAGCCTGGCTCCTTTGCCACTTCCAGGCTGACAATGCAGGTGCCCAAGCTTTGTTAAGGGGGGGATTTTGTCTCATGTTATAGCCTCAGGCTTTAAGCATGCACAATTTGGTGTTGCCTTTTTATTTCTCAGTTGTTTTTCCTTGCAGGACCAGGGCTAAGTCTGGAGGTCCACTGTGAGATCTCCTGCCTGCAGGACATGGACTCTCCTGCTGACTGGCAAGTGCCTAAGCTCTCCTCTTCCCAAAGTCTTTTGCAGCTGTTATCTGCAGATATCTTTAAAGGGATCTTATAAAGCAATAGTGACCCAGCAGAGCCAACTTTCCCTCCAGAATGCTCCAATTTCTTGTGCTGCAGCTTTGCAGCCTTGGAGGCACAGCAGGGCTCTCTGGGCTGGGCTCACCCAAGTCCTGATGTCCCTCCTGGGGCCTGGCAAGGAGTGGGGACCTCAGGACTGCCTGGATATCAGCCTGGGACTCTCCGAATTTCTCTTCAGTAGCTGTTAATGTGCAAGCAGCCATTGCCCCCCAAGGACTTAACGAGGTGTTGGGGGGTTACTGGCCAGGAGCCACTAAGGAGGTTCATCTTGCATCTGGAAAAGCCTTTTGTCACATCATGTCCTCATTTATCCTACCTGTTTCTTTTAAAAGCAAACTTGAATGAATTAACATTAATTTGGGGCAGCTCATCTTAGGAGGGTCAAGGAGCAACTGCCGCAGGATTCGTTCTCTCCTGCAAGTGCAGTGCCCCTCTGCCAGGCACAGCCTGTCCCAAGGACCCCAAAAGCACCTTCTCAGAGGGACGGGCAGCATGCAGGACTCCTGCCTGCACCGCAGCAGGGCTGGCACAAGCCCACAGCCATGCACAAGGACCACAGCCTGCAGAGCTACCTGCGTGCGGACACACACACAGCGGCTGCTCTGCCAAACCCCACATCCTCCAGCTCCACCGCAGCCAAAGGACAAGCTCCGTGGGCTCTGCTGTGCTACTGGGTGGGTTTCTGGCTCCTGCAGCCCTGCTGCGTGCTGCGGGTGGGTGCACGGCTGACTGCGATCTGCCCTCCTGCATCCTCCCCATGCCAGGATCCCCACAAGCCAATACCAGCGGGAGCTGCCAGGGGATGGACCCTGGCTGAGCGGGGACCCAGAGGGACCCAGGGTACAGCCCTGGAGCTGGAGCTGCGCCCCGACTGCCTGCGAGCTGCCTGCGAGCACCCTCCTGCCTGTGGGCGCTCCCGTGGGCGCTGGGGGCCTCCGGTGTCTGTTACCAGAAGGAAGAACTGTTCTGACCTCCAAGATCTTAGCCAGCTTCTTGCTGCTTTTCAGCTCTAGGGAGGCCTTGCAGATGCACTCATAGCTAGCTTTGATCTCCTCTGTCTTCTCCTGCAGAGTGGTCTTAAAATGTAGGCTGCGCAGACGGATCTTGTATTCTGGTACTGACAACATCTGAGAACAAAAGGAGGAGAAAATTACTACTCTCACCATTAGCCATAATCCCTCCTATATGGTGTTTTTCCTGGCCTGTTTCCCTCTACATGAAAGCAGTATGCACTTGCTCAGCACAGGCGACGCTGTGGAGCAGCTGGGACGGCTGCTGTAGCTCGCAGAGCACGGCCAGTTTGCTGCCACAGGACGGGGAGGTTTCATGCCAATATCCACAAGTGACTTTGTCAACAGAAGGTAAGTCAGAGTTGGGCAAAGTCACTCTTACTGTAGAGTAAACATTGCAGTATGCTTTGGCTGTAAAACAGCCGCCATGGGAGCTGCCAGATGCCTCAGGCATCAGCCCGAGCATCGCTTGCCGGGGGTCCCTGCGACCACTGCCACCAGCTCTTCCCATCCCACACCATGCATGAGCAGACCAGCGTCCTGCTGACTGCTTCCTCTCTGCTGTGAGTTTTCCTCCCCTCCAGCTCACAGCAGGACATCCCGGGGACACTGCACGTGCAGACCTCCTCGCTCCCAGAGCACGTCCCTGCCCGGAGGTACCTGCAGCACAAACTGGTCGGGCTCGCTCAGCTTGCCGGGGTTTTCCTTGTAGCTCTGGAAGCGCTGGACTTCCTCCCCATCTGGGGCATACAGCAAGAGCTGCTTGATGTGGGAAGGCTCCAGGCGGTCCGTCTCCATCGTCATGAGAATCTGGCGCAGCTCAATGTGTGAGAGCTTGAGGTGGGCTATCAGGATGGCTGGGGGGAAGGGAGGTGCGTCACTTGGGAGGGGAGGAGGACCGGACCCCGGGGGGGCTGGCTGCACTGGGACGGACTGCCTGGCAGGATGGAGCCACGAGGGGAAGCTCAATCTCTCCATGGTGTGAGAGTGATGTGGACTTCTCCACGTGCTCACGCTGGCACAGGGTCAGCCCTGGGGAGAGGAAGGGCTTTCTGCTCCCTGAGGCCCTGCAGAGGCTGCATGGGGACCCCAAGGAGTCGCTCTGGTCCTGTTGATCCCCCCAGGATATTGCACCATGTGCATGTACATCACCAATGCATCGGGCTGGGCTGCACTGGAAGCCACCCGTAGCACCTCCTCCTCTCCCGTTTCCCTGCAGCCAGGAGACCAGGGTCTCGCAGGGTCCCACCAAGCCCTCCCACCCTCCTTCCTACCAGAAGCACATCCTGGAGAAGCGGCACTGACCCTTCCCCGGTGGGCGACAGGGCAGTCCTGCACACCCTCGCTGCCCCGTGGGGCCGTGCAAGCTCTTCCCCTCTCCCTCCTCAGACCAATGAGTCACATCCCATCTCCATCCTTCCTTGTAAAGTCATCTCCTTCCCCCTGCCCAGGGCTGAGCCCAGCACAGAGGGGCTCTGGGCTTCAGGAACAGCCCAGACCAGCAGAGCTGTGCTTGGATTGCATTCATGGGATTGTGCTCATGTAGCCTCCTTCCTTTTACCTTTCCAGTTCTCTACATCCCCGGTCCCATCTCTGGGCCCGTTTTGGGGGTACATTCACCGTGATGTTTACTTACATGTGTTGTAGGCCTTTTTGTGGGACAAAATTTCAACCACGTCTTTCTTTTTAAAGTTTTCAGGCATGAGAGTTGGCTCTGGAAGAGAAACTGAAAGATTTAATCATGGGTAAGGACAGGCTCAGCCGGCTCCAGCAGGAAGAAAACTGTCCTGAAAACAGTGAAACCATGAATGAAAGAGAGGAGAACTGATGCTTTGCACACAGCAATGGCTCTGGGAATCCTTGAATTCTGCGATTCAAAGATCTCCTCAATGGAGGACTCACTTGGAGCTGAAAAAGGTAAAACAAGAGGTGAAACACACAGAAAATCCCAGACAGCCCAGAAACATCCCAGAAAAGATACCCCTTGAGAAGAATCCCATTTCATCCCACTTCTATTGCCAGTCCCATCTGTATCTGCCTGCCCTAGCTTAGCTCTGCCCACGCTGCCATCGTGCATCATGTCCCTTGCAGGAGAGCTCAGACATCCCACTGGCGTTTTACTTTTCCCAGTGTAAACAAGGCAGCCGCGCTGCCCCACACCTCCCTTCGGGCAGGCAGCGGACAGGCAGGAGCACACCGCTTGCACCCCACGCCCCGAATACCTCCTGCTACGCAGGGCAGCCACCCCAGCCACCACCACTCAGCACCCCCAGCCTGGATCCGCTCGCTGGGTTTGCAGCATCTGGAAACCCCGGTGGGTGGGAGAGCCTGGCCGGTGGGTCTGCAGGAGACCCCAACTCAAGAGTGACAGGGGAGGCTGCACTGGCAGGTAGCCACGGATCCCACACATGGGTTTTGGGGGGAACTAACATTATATATGTAAAAAGAAAAGTGTTGCTTGCAATGCCCTCTATGGACAGAGAAATGTTTTCATGGCTTTTTCAGGGCTGAGTTCTCAAAGTAACAGAGCTGCAATTCACTTCCTAATTTGCAGCCGTTACTGCTAATGCAGCACAACCCGGTGTCTGTGCAAGCCAACAGCCCGGCTGACTGTCCGTACCGCACAGAGCACGACAAGCAGAGGCCGGGCACAAATCGTGCACAAATGTGGTGCAGGTTTGAGCTTCTGCTGTGTTACAGACCAGGTCCCTCGTGGCACTGGAGAGTGGTGCTGGCACACCGGCTTTCCCCACGGTACGGGGATGGCCGGGCAGGCGCTCTGAGAGCAGGGAAGCAGCACGGAGCACAGCAGGGAGCGAAACCCTCCAGCTGAGTTTCACTGCCCTGATAGACTGAAATGGGGAGAGAAAACAGATGACAGCAGCAAAGAAAATTAAGGGAGATAGTGGAACAATCTCCACCTTAATGATCTGCTGTGCCACCAGCCACAAAATCCTGAGTATGAATGAATTCTGTGCCATGAGTGATGTTAGGACCAGGCATTGCCTTGCTGCCCACCGAGACCCAGTTCCTCCCAGCACCCCATCTCCAGCCAGTACCAGGACCTGCTCTGGGGCTCAGGTACTTACTCGTAGGCTTCTGCGTCCCAAAGTGCAGCTCCAGGTCGAGGTATTTGACCATGTCACTCAGCTTATCGTAATCCGAGTCTTCCCCGAGCTGCAGGAGGAGAAAGAGTCAGGAGCTGTGCTGGCACAGGGGACAGCCTGCCTGTGCTGGGGCACCTTCCCTCCGCCCCGCGCTAAGCTCTGTGTCCCTAGAAGAAACCAGGAGAGGTTGATGGCACTGTCCTGTAACTGGAGACTCAGCCATCATAAACCCAGTGCAGAAACCAGAGCCTGGTGAACCGTTCACCTCTGTGGAGGCAGTTTCTACGCAAGTCACTAAGCCCATCAGGTGGGCCCTGTTCTCGTTTCAGAAGAAAGGAAGAAACCCAGAGATTCAGCCCATCGGCATTTCCTTGCACTCTGCAGCTGGCAGCACTGCCCCACAGATTCATTTAGCTTCTGACATAGCTGGAATCCTGCAGAGCACTACCGCTCTTCACTTGTGACTTGGGCAGGATTGCTTTACTGAAGGACAAAGTGGGAATTCCAGAAACTTCAGGAATTTTTTGCATACAAAAAAAATCACTGGGAAGAAGCATCTTGTTCTCCAGAGTGCAGGATTTCAAGCGCCTGCTATGAGATGGGTGCCTGTGGGACTGGAAGATGATCCCACAGCTCTCCTGTAGCTGCTAAGGGCATGAAGAATATGGCACATCTGAACACATTCATCATCATGAGAGACACAGAGGCTGGAAGTTAAACACCAGGGAGGCCAGCTTCTCCCTACAGGGACTTAAATCCACCTCCAGAGTTCTGCATCACTTCAAGTCCATGATGCCAAAGGATTATCACATCTAGCCTCACTCCTCGCCTCTGATTTCCCCCTCTGGTGTCCTCCCCTGCCTCGGTTCTCTCCCCATCACTTTGCTTTCAACTATCCTCAGTTTCCCACTGATAAAACCTCCTACAGCTGCAGAACATGTCTGAAGGCAGCTCCTGCCTATGTCAACCCACAGAGAGCAGGAAAGCAAGCGTTCCCCAGGACGCTGCAGTCAAAACCAGCATTTCAGATGCTTTCCAGAGCATCTTCTCACCCCGGCAGTTTTGGTCCAAACAATTAAAAGGACGAAAAGAAATATGAGGCTTTCTGTAACATGGCATCTTCAGAGTTCATTCCCTTGGTCAAGGTATGGAATGTGTGTCCCGCCAAGAGGTTAGGACGTGATGTTCCGGGGAGAGGACAGCCCCCCCAGCGCTCTGGGCAGGGAGGAGGGCAGTGCCCACGGATGCTCCCACCAACCTGTGCAGCCTCGGTACAGGCAACTGCTCCCCAGACCGCGGTTTGGACCCTCACCCCCCCACCCCGCTCCCTGCACCTGGGCCATACCTGCCCCCAGATGGTCCCTTCCGAGTTCTCCACCTGCTCCCACCGCAGCCTCTTGACACTCATGTGGTTGGACTCGCTCCTGCGGTGCAGCAGCCCCCGGTGCAGGGGGGGCACACAGGGCACCGGCGGGGGGGGAGGCGGGGGGGGCGGGGGCGGGATGGGGTGCAGGTGGCTGACAAGGGATTTGGGGGCAGGTGACGTGCTGGCCTTTGTGGCGTCTGCCTTGGTGGGGACAGTCTGGGGGTCGTGGAACTGCAGGGGAGGGGGTGGCGGGGGGGGACTTAACGGCGGAGGGGGGATGTGGTCCGAGAGCGTGGAGTAGGTCAGGGAACTGCCCTCATCGCTGCTGCTGATGTACTCGCTGCTGCTGACGTCATTGGTGACGTAGCTGCCCTGGTCATCATGGAAACTCATCTGGGTGAAGGAGAGAGGAGAGGCTGAAGGTGGCACCTCATCCTCCACCCACCCAGCACTTGGGGGGGTTCTACCCCAGAGTGGGGCAGCCCTTGCCCCCCTCCACCACCCGCAGAGCCCCAGGACATGTCCCCAGAGGCTCTGCACCCTTCCCGGTGTGGTGCAACCTGCATGATGGATGCTCCACGGCCAGGACAGACCATGCACCGAGCCACCCTGGCACCATGCTCACCTCCTCGTAGTCATTCTCAGGGGTGAGGAAATCATCCACGATGGTGACCTGGTGTCCCAGCTGCTCACTGAGGGCATCCAGGAATCGGTCGGTGTCGCGGCTGCGTGGCGGCCTGGAGAAGGTGAAGAGCTTCTTCCGTCGCGACAGAGGGCTGAGCGGGTAGTCCCGCTGCTTGGGGGACGGGGCTGGGCTGCTGTCGAGGCTGATGTAGGGGTTGGACTCTGTGCTGCTCGGGGAGGCCACGCTGCTGTGCAGGCGGTAGTAGCACTGCTGGGAGGCCAGAGGGTCGCTCGGCCAGGAGATCGCCATCCCTGGCTTGCGAGCACCTGCGGGACAGAGCGCTGCCCAGGGGGTCCTGCACCGGGCACTGCCCAGAGCCCCCCACCCGTGGGCTGCAACAAGCCCCAGAACTGCACTGAACGTGACGTGAGGTAACGGTGCAGCCTGCGGAGAGGAGAGCTCCCCCCAGCAGTGCCCTGCAGTGCACAGCAGTGCGCTGGAGTCCCGTGGGGTTTGCCATCCCACGCGCTCCGTCGCCCTCCTGCAGATGCAGCTTTGCAGGAGCCATCGCTGGGCTCACATGTGGCACCGTCATTGCTTCATTATAAAATGGCACCAAGAGAAAGATGTCTTTTCCTCTGCCTGGCCAGCACCATCCACCATCGCCTCAGGCCCCCTCAAAACTGCCTCTCTCACGCCCTGGGAAGTCGGACGCTACCTGCAGCATGTGCCAGCTCCGGGGCAGGAGGCGATGCTCTGTGCAGGGCAGCGTTACCCATCTTGCCAGCAAAGCTGCCAATCAGGCGGTTTTCTAATTCTGCATAGACAGCCGACATCTGAAAAAAAGGGCAAAGAGCTGCTGTTGATGCCCAAATTGCGATGGGGCTTATGGAGAACCCAGAGACCTGCCATGTCCTGGGGACAGGACAGCCACCACGCACCCACCAGCCCCCAGTCTTTTGCTCTTTAAAGCAGTGCTTCACCCCAACCCAAGGCTGCTCTGCCTTTCCTGAAGCTCCCCAAGAGCCTCTCACTCGCAAGGCTGCAGGAAGATGCTGACAGACACCAGCCTTATTAAAGCTGACTAATTGCCCAGGGAAGTGACCTCGGAGACGAGCTCTGAGGCAGGGATGTTGTTAGCCACCAGCAGGTATTGACATGCAGACGTCCTTCCCCCGGTCCCTTTTTTCTGCTTTCCTGCATTAACATGAAAGGAGTCAAATTGTCGACCCTCCCTGTGAACACAAGGGTCCAGCACGCATCGGCAAAGTGCTTCCCAGAGGTGTTCCCCCCGCCAGCCCCACGAGATCACACCATTTTGGGATTGGGCGTCTCCGGGAGGGACGTGCCATCACCAGCCTGTCTCTCTCCAGGGATCAGGCGAACCGGGACCTCCACGGTGTCACTCTGGCCTGCCGGGGAAGGAAGAGACAAACCAGTGAGGAACCCCTCCATCTGCCTCTGCCCCCCAGGGCTCCCAACGGTCCTGACCCATCAAAGTCCCCCCCATCTCCTGCTGGGACCCGGAGCTGTCCTCCCTGCCCAGGCATGCAGCGAAGCACTGGGAGCTCCCGGTTCTGGGGGTCCCGAGGGATCGATGCGGGGCAGCCGATGGCCCCACGCATGGGGTGCGTGTCAAACAGGGAACATCTTGCTGCAGGCTTCCCCGGGCAGCAGCAGAAGTCACCTGGCAGTGAAGCATGATGCGTGCTAGAAAACAAGCACAGCTGAGACAAAATCCTCCTGTGCCTTGCCCTTTACCTCTCCATATTCAATTTCTTTCTCTATAAAATGAGAATATTATTTATTTCTCATTCTACCCAACTGGCAGATTTGGAAGCTGCCTATAAATCCTCAGCTTCTGGGCAATGCTGCGACTGCAGCGTGGTTAGTGTGTTCCTCATTAGTGCTGCACACAGGGGGACAGTGCCAAGCGGGGGGTTTCCATCACAGCATTTCAGGGGAAGAGACATTGTCCAGGGCACACGTGGGAGTTTGCACTATGTCAAGAACTCTCCAGGTATCAAGACATTGCGGTGTCATGGATGTTTCTTTTTTCTTGGCTTCTTTTCCTTCAGGCTGTCTGGTAGGTGCTGGACACCAGGACAGTCAAGGTCACCACACATGGCAGTTGAGGTCACAGTTTCCAAAATCTGGTCCTGTCGGTCGCAGATGCCCAGGCAGCACTGGCCACCCCAGCAGTGTGCCCTGAGACGGGGCTCTGCAGGGGACATGAGGAGGGAGGGAAGTCTGGAACCCCCATGAAAGCACAAGGGAGCTCACTTGGAGTCAGGTTGATTTGACCAGCTCCGACTGAAATTCTGTTTTTCTAGTTACGTTCATGGAGAGCTTCTGTTCAGGGGTTAATGGCTGCAGCAATATAAGCGCTCAGAGATGCGTCCAGACCCCTGATTTATCTCCAAGGATGTGTGAGCGGCTGCCGGGAGGAAGCAGTCTGCAATCCCTGCCTTTCCCGAGCTGCCGGAGGGCAGGTCGAACGGATTCACGTTCCCTTCAGCCACAGTATTTCCACCCAGCCGTCAGGGCCAGGCTGAGTACTGGGGTGGGCTGGCAGAGCTCCGGAGAGCCCAGAGGAGCAGCTCCACTCACACCAGCACCAGACCGGACCTGTGTGCTCAGAGCCCCACGTTTAATGCCAACAAAGAGAGAAGAGCCCAGGACGGACATAGCTGGCTGTAATGAGAAAGGGCTCTGGAGTGGGGCTCTCATTGGGAAGAGGAGATGCAGCTCCCCTGTGCACCACCTCCCTCTCCAGGACTGAGGAAAGTTGTCTGCTTTTTATAAATAAATGGTTTGTGCAGGGAGGTGAACTAGGAGCACCCGGGGCAGGAAGCACCCCAGTGCCTGCGCAGGCTTGGGTAAGGTTAGCATGACAGGTCACGGGCTGCTCCACTCTTTCCGCAGGGCAGCTGAGGACAAGGCTTTTTCCCCGCAGCTGGCGAGCATCTGCCCGGGCGAGCAGCTTCCCTCCAGCGTATGCAGCTGTCGGCCACTCTCCGTGCTGTAATCACGACCAGAAATGCTCCTCGGAGGCAGGTTAGAGGATCTTCCCCAGGGAAATGTCTCGGAGTTGACTGCTCTGGCAGCAGCCCTCCCCGACAGCTGAGGAGCACCACAGTCCTGGTGAGGGGTGCCAGGAGGAAGGCATGCTGCTGTGGCTGATCAAGGTGGGGAGGTTGCGGTGGGGAGGTCATGGTCAGAAGCCATAAGCACAGGTCAAGTGTCTTTCACCATCAGCTAAGGGTGATGGAGGAATAGGCAGGATGCCTTGTGCTGCCATCTGGGAGAGGAGGGCAAAGACCCGAAGGACTGAAAACACAACGAGCAGCCTGGGGTGCATCTTGGGGAGAGGGCTAGAGATCTGGAGGCTGTGGAAAGCCCTGCAGCAATACCAGGAGGGTGGGATTTTCAGAGGAATGGGGAGATATGGGGCTTCTCTCTGAAAAGGGGGAGGGTTTGTGCCATGAGTGTAGTTCATCAAGAGTCTCAAAGAATCACTGAACCATGATCTTCTTCCTCACATGGATTCCACAAATGCTGCGGAAATTCCCTGTGAATTTGACGGTTTCCAAGAAAGTTCACGGGGAAGCTAGAAACTGTGCACCACAGAAGGGAGGGCTCAGAGCGGCAGGATCAGTTCACATCTGAGCATGGAAGGGATTAGAAACATTGCTCAGCCTCAGCCCAAGTGGCCTCTTATTGGAACTGCTTATTTGAACTGTCTCTGAAAACACGGATTTCCAGTCAAACCTCTGTGCTGGCTCTATGCTGACCTCCGCCTTTCCCTGCTGTTCATGCTCAGGCACAGCCATCGGGACCCCGGTTCCTCCTCCCTGCAGCAGGAACCCCTGCACAGCCCCAATCACTCACCTGCTGCCCCCCCTTCCTCGGGGCGGGGGGTTCGGAGGCTTCCCCGGCACAAGGAGGCCCCTCGAACGGAGCTGCGGTAGCGATCCTCTGCTTCTGGCTCAGCTGCAGCAGGAAACACCCTTCGTAAGGCATGGCTGATGCGTGCCGGACCCTGCAGCTCCCCCATTCCTCCTCTCCTTATCAGGGCTCCCCCGGGCCTGTGGGACTCACAGCTGCTCTCTGAGCCCTGCACTCGACCATGACCCCGTGCATAGCCTTGCTGGCACTGCGGCTGCCCGGCCCCCAGGTTGCTGCTCACCCCGTGCTCACGCTGGCCCCGGGGAGCTCAGCGAGTTACAAACGCTCCTGCCAGCACAGGGCAGGGGGATGGCTGCCCAAAGATGGGACATGCAATTGCTTTTTCCAGCAGGATTGGCATCCACCAGCTTATGGTGCACACAAAACTCCAGCCTTGAGCTAGGCTGGTCCAGAGGGACCTGGCTAACTCCTTCCTGCCCTCAAGGGACAAGATGGGAGTGGGAGCCAGCACCGAAATGCTGCCTGGAAGAACCACATTATCTAATGGATTGGTCCTTGTGCAGTTCAGTGCGACAGCTCAGAGAGGGTCAGACTTAAGCAGGATGAAGATACCAGAGCATCAGTCCCTGTGGTATCCAACAGACCAGTGCTCGGACAGTCCAATACACACAAACATCAGAGATCACCACTGAGTTTGGAAGAAGCCCAGATGAAGGACTAACCCAAATTCAGAGATCTCTGGCCATTGTGCTTCCATGCACAGACACACATGTAATGCACCAGAACAACCAGAACTTCACAGGTCACAGATTGCCCCTTTCACCTGAGAGGCTGAAAGGAGCCAAGGACCAGCCTGCAAACCGCGGATGAGTCTGAAACAGTTTGGTCCTGGGAGATTTACTCCTGTGCTTTCCTCCTCTGCCAGTGGCTGGAGACACCTGCCTTGTATTCCTGAAATATAGCTGCAAACTGCAAATATATCGGCTTCTTCTGAGATCTTCTAAAGTTTATAAACTAATTTTAGGGTCTAAGTTCTTGGGAACATACAACACGTTAGGTTGGTTGGGCCATGATTCTGCACACGTACAAGCAGTGATAATTGAGAGTGCAGATTAGGTGAGCAAATACCCAACAGTTTTCCATGCACAACGGGGAGTATTTGCACCAGGACTTGGAGCTGTTTCTCCCTGTGAGGGGAAAGGCTGTGCTAAAATAACTGTTCCTCCAAAAGTGTCTCTTCAACTAACACCTCCTTCATATGGTTCTAGCTACATCGAGTCTAAAATAAACGTGTCAACAAAATGTAAAGAGCTAAGAATAGAATAATTTTAAAGCAATTAAGAAGCCCAAATCCATAAGACTAAGACATTTCACTCCAAATTTGCCCTCACTTTTCTGCTGTCTCACTGCAAAGCCCATAGTCCTCAGCAAACCACAGCTGGTTTTTGTGTTGCCACAGCTCCAGGTGATGGTGAGGGGAGAGGTGCACTGGGAAGGAGGAGAATCGCCGACTGCCTTCCAAGTCTCTTTGGGAGAGCAGCACTCCTGGGCAGGCGCGGCACTGCCAGGGCAGCCACGCTCCCCTCCTCCTCTAACCACGGATACCTGCGTATGTTGAATGGCTGGAGACGTCCAGAGGGACATTGCCGTCATCGCTTATTTTGCCGCTCTGATCTGAACACTGCCCTTAAAGCAGCCATTTCCCTTCAGGACTTCCTAACCTCTAACGACCCAAGCGGCTTCCAAAAACCTCTGCTACCGAGCCAGGTGCCATCTCTCCTCTCAATGCAGAGTTTCCTTCCAAAACTACATGGCTCCATGGTGCAGAAAAGGTAACATCTTGCCTGACAGTTACAGATCAACCCCATCGGTAACAGGAGCTGGAATCTCCTCTGTGCTGCTCTACACCCCACACAGCCGCCACCTCCGTGCAGGCAGCGTGTGGGCAGGAGCTGGGCAGGAGCTGGGCAGGACAGAGCCGCAGCTGCTGCCCCTGGGGAGAGCTGGCTGCTCCCTTGCCCACCCAGCCTGCTCCCAGCGCGATGGACTGAGGTCCCCGGGGACCCGGTGGGACACGGCATGTCCACGCCAGAGCGCAGGGACTTTCCTCTCACCTGCCAAGGACTTGTAACCAAGAAACCTGGCAATCTTTTGCTGGCAGTGCTCCTGCTCTTCATACGTCAGCAGCTGGTAGATAAACTGCCAAATGACTTGCTTGGCCGGTGTGTCCAGCACCGGGTACACATCCACAATGAGAGTGTCAATATTCCTGCAAAATCGGAAAAAGAGGGCTGGGCAGTGAGCGCATCCCTACGGCACAGCCCCACCATGCCGCTTCCCTGGGCTCCGGTGCTTCCCAGCCTGCCTCCAGCCGGGTCTCGGCTGCCGGGCTTGCCTCCGAGCCTTTGGCATAAACAGATCATTTCAGAGCAGAGGTGCCAGGCTGCGAGCAAAGGACCGAGCCCTTTGGGAAGTGGAGTTGTGCAGCTGGTGCTAACGGGGAAAGCAAACTCCTGGGGACTGGCAGCACCTGACAGCCAGGTATAAAACCTGGTTTGTGAGTCAGCCAGGGTGTGGGGGGAGCAGGATGGGTGTCAGAGGGGTGCTCTAGAAGGGCTTGGATTTTGGTTGGCAGCAGGTAAGTGTGCTCAGGGAAAAATGCATTGGAGAGGGTGGCTGGGCTGAAGGCTTGGTCTCAGGTTGGCTCTGCAGTGTGTAGAGATGGTGAAGGGGCTGTTGAGGACAGCAGGACTGGGCACCTGATTCAGTGATGAGGATAAAGCAGCCTGGGGCAGCAGGGCAGTCCTGGATTGGAGAGCTAAGGTCAGGCTGCTTTTGTACTGAGAAGCTGAGGCAGGGATGTTGGGTTAAAGCTTGCTGTGATTATTGCATCCTTAATGTAGAAGTAATAGTAAGAACCTCTTATGAAGAGCTGGAAGGAGACTGTATATGTAGGAATAAATCTGTTGTCTTGATGTTAATTGAATAAACTATTACTGCTTTCTAAGGAGCAGGGGCCAGGTACTCAGGGAAGAGCTGAAGGTTAAGAGGCTCAGATGCTACAAGGACTTCATTAATAAAGTGTCTTGGGGGGTCCTCAGGCCAGAGGGATGAGAAGTTGTAGGAGTCATCTAGAGCCTGCCAGGAGTTACCTGCTAACTTTCTCCCTAGTTTTAGGCTAATTTGCTTTTTGTGTGGAGCTGGAAACATCTCCTGACTGTCAGAAGCCTATTTCCCATTCAGAAGAGTTAAAGTATTGTAGAGGAGCTGCTGAGGCAAGGGGCTGCTCTGCCTTGTGAAGCCTCTGTTCCTCTGGCTTGTTATGTGCAAACTGGCTGGGGGGCCAAGGCCCAGAACGGGGGTGTTGTGACTCTGTCTCCTGTGTTTGCTGCTTGGAAGTGCTGATATCTGCGTGCTGTGGTGACAAGCAACATAAACTTAATGTTTGGGGATTTCCCTCCTTGTTGGAGCAGTTAGAGGCTGCAGCTGGCCTGTCTGGGACAGGCACACAATTAGGTCATGATGAATTATTGTTAAATGGGGCAGTGGCCTCTGCATTGAGTCATCTGGGGCAGCTACAGGCAAAATGAAATGGCCAGGGGAGAGGGTGGCCATGCCAGTACCCCTGCTGCACCTTGCTCCCCGCAGGCAGCAGCGACAGCGCCCGGTAAAACACTGCTGGAAGACCAAGCAATGTGTACTGCCTTGTACTGGGAAGGGACGTGGGAGCTTGATTTGTGGTACTGGAGTTCCTGTCCTTGTGTCACTGAGCAGGACCTAGGATTGGGTTGGTGTTTCCCAGTTGCAGACCACAAGGACTGGATCTGCTCCCACAGCTGCAGCTCCTTGGGCTGAAATGCCCAACTGGGGAATGCCATAAAGCAGTGCAGCCTCAAGGGAGCACAAAGCAATGACTTCTGCTTTTCTGGGGCAATGTTAGTGATCACGGGGCCTCAAGAGGGTTCACTCAGCTGGTGCCAGGGGATTTATGTAGCTGGGCCTCCCCCAGCACCTGCAGGTCCAGAGGCAGCCCAGCCTCCCCATGGGCAGGGGGATGCTGCGGGGTGGTGCAGCCCTCAGCCTGAGCTGTGGTGCACAGGGGCAGTGCCATGGTGTTGTACTTAGTAGTTTCTGTTCTCTCTTACCATCATAAACTGAATACTGAGGGCTTTACTGCATTTCCTTGTCAAACTGAGGATTTAGATCCTCCTGATCCTTCAGTCTTTGCACCAGCTGGCTGCTGCACCATTGCAGCAGGAGCCTGCCTGGCCCTGGCTGGTGCATCCACAGCCTGTGTGGGACCCAGGCTCACGAGGAGCAGCCAGGCAGCTCAGCATCTGTGGGAAGAGGCAGCAGGCAACTCCCAGTGCCTGGAGGGATGGCTTAATCACCATGGTGCAGAAAGGCTCAAGATCCAGAGCAGAAAACAAGGTCACTATTGAAGGTCTCGAGTCTGCTAGGGGGTGGTTTCAACCCTTGCAGCAGGGCAGGATGTGCTCCATTGCAGGATGAGGGCTCTGCCAGCCACAGCTGTTCCTGTGCTGCCACCAAGGGAGTGCTGCAGCCAAGGTGCTGAGAAGAGTGATAAGATAAGGATGAAACAGTGAGATTTACTGAAAGGGGTGGAACAGGATCTCTGACTGTTGGGGACAGCCAGACAGCAAGAGAGCCCACACTGTGGGGCACCAAGGTCATTTTAGGAGGGATTAAGAGGTGACCAAATTAACCTCAAAAGCTAAAGGGTCTGCCCTTTCCTGGGGCAGGACATGTGGTGAGAGATGGACTTGTGCCCTGCGGTCACGCAGAGGAAATACACAGTTGGGGAAACCAGAGAACATGATCACAGCAGAGCTGAGCACTGACAGCATCGCAGCTAAGGTCTGCCTTCTGCTTGGAGACCGGCTCTGACATGGGCATTGCTTCCAGGCCAGGTACCAGCATTAGAGGAATGGAGCTGCTAACAAGTTACCGATGTTGGAAGAAGCCTTCCAGTGCTTTGCAGATGGTATAGCGCTCAGGTGGAGTCAGCAGGTGCTCCAGCTGCTGGTTGAAGGTCCTTCCTTGAATCTTGATGCTAGAGGGGAGTATCTCTGCAACCCACTGCAGAGAGGTGAGGGCGGAGGAGGTACTCGGGGAGTCAGCAGAGTCAGAGTCTGCAAGGTGCAGGTAGAAAGAAAAAAGAAAATTCAACAGACAAAGGGTCTTAACCATGGGTTAAAAGGCTTGTCCTGAAACCAGGGTCAGTTCTGGGGCAGCTGCACCTACACACAATGGGTGCTCCACAGAAATACAAATCCTGATGTGCTGATACAGACATTGTTACCCCAGCAAAACCAGATTTCGGTTGCTGGAAGGCAGCGTGGTGACAAGGTGAAATGGCTCATCTGGAGCTGTGACTGCCCCTGCTTTCCTCCCATGATCCAGACCAGTTGCTCTGGAGCTTGTGGCTGTTCCAGTAGGTCTGTGGACCTGCTGGAGATGAGCAGGGATGTTTTGATTGGGATGCTCTCTGGGATTTATCTCTTCAACCATGCTGCTTCTGCACTTTCTGTGAACACATGCAGATGATTCCTTCTCTGGCTCTCTAAAGCCTCTGCTCAAGTTCTAAAGCACTTTACATTAATCATTGACTTCAAAAGCAGCATCCGTCAAGGGTTACCTGTGAGTAAACTATGGCATGAAAGGTAATTTGCTTTGCTATGCTCATCTGCACCAGTCCCTGTGGCACTGCCTCTGCAGTGAGCACAGCTGGGAGAAGGGACCTGACTGAGACTGTGGGATGCTCTTATCTGCGTAGGAATACAGCCAAGGCAGTGGGAGCACAAAATTCCATCTTTTCTTGGTTTCTTGGGGGGGGGGGGCAGTGAAGCAGTTTGAATGCCACTGGCTCTGAACTGTGAAGCAGCAAGGTGCTCAGTTTTTTCTAGGGCATGTGCAAGTGAGTTAGTAACACAGGGCTCCTACTGTGAAGCCCAGGAGAGTCCACTGCTGCTCTGGAGGGAAGAGCCAGTCCCTAATTCCTGGGCCTATACACTGCAGAGCAGCACCCCAATAACACACTGACCCTCCTGCCTTCACACAGCTTTGGAAACATGGTGGTGACCATGCTCTGCCCTGGGCTGCAGTCCTGCCCCTCTGCTGAAATTATGCTGACAACCACCCGCATTGCTCCAGATACCCTCATCTCCTGCTGACTCTCTCACCAGCAGCAAGCTAAATTATTCATAACAGCAGCAGTTATTCTGAACAGCACAGTCCCTACACAACCGTGGGATTTGCACAGTGACCATGGATGCACAGGGTTGGATTACTCCGGTCAAGTACATGGCACAGACTGCATGAAAAGGACATTGTCAAGGACGATCATACAGAAGGATGAACCCTTCTGGAGAGCAGCCAAGCTTGAGATTAAGCCTGATCCCAGAAAGCAGGCAGCCGTGTGCCCACGCGGGAGGAGCAGCAGCCCTCCAGGCAGCAGTTAAACCTGCTGAGCCTACAGAAGGTATTTGGCAATTCCCTCCTGCACGGGGAACTTGGGAGCCAGCACGGGGTTTCTGCTGCTCTGGGCCCTCTCCTCCCCGCACTCTTACCGTTGGAGAAGTTGACGATCCCCTCTTCTACCACCAAGGTGGGCATCGCCCCGCTGCCCTGCAGCATCGACACCACCTTGTCATGGGAGCAGTTCCTGCAGGGCACAGGAGAGCCGGGGTCAGAGCTGCCAGGGTGGCTGCCTGCGTGGGCAGCACCGCAGGCAGCAGCTTGCAAGAGAGCAGCGGCGAAATGGAGTTTGCAGCTGCCTTTGAATTTGCAAAAAGCCTCATCTTGCTGCTCAGAGCCAGGCAGTGTTGGGCCCCGCTGTGATTCCACTGGACTCTCACTCTTTGTTTGGCTTTATCTGTGCTGCTCAGAAAAGAGCCTCCCTGAGGGAGAGCGTGAATCTTGCCCTGTGTCTGGGCTTTCTGCTGTACCTGCAGCATGGAATAACTGCAGGGCATGCCTGCGGAGCTGTTATGGCAAATAACAGTGGAGGGTGTCCCTGCCCGCAGCAGGTTGGAAGTAGATGATCTTTGAGGTCCCTTCCAACCCAAACCATGCTAGGATTCTATGAAATGAAGTCAGTGTTACTTTAAGCTATGCTCAGACCCAGAAGATGAACTTTCAGTTTAGATGATACAGTGCAAGTCTCTCCTTGCCTGTCCTAATTTTGCATGAAAAGAAAATGCAAGGTGGATATAAAATGCCTTTTTTTAGCAAAAAAAAAAAAAATCTTGGAGTGCCCTTGGAGAAGGGTACGGGCCAGCCTGGGACAATGCCTGCCAAAATGTGGGCTCAGAGGACAATCTTCAACTTGGTCTCCTCTATTTTCTGGCAATGCTACATCAGCCAGCAGTTTGCTGGATCAGCTGAAATGTGAGAACCTGAGCACTAACAGAAGCAGCATCAAATGTTTAACCTTTAAATATTCATCACTCTCTCTTATCGTGTAGCTTCTTCTAACCCTTTGCTCTCACTTCTTGTCCAGAAAGACCAACCTGAAAAAATACAGGCTGCTGCCACTGCCCAGCGAGGTGCACATTCAGCTCTGGTGTGATTGCTTTTGTTGTGCACAAATGTAGAAGAATTAACTTCTGGGTGGAAATGCAATTGTCCATGTGGTTTTAAGCTTATGATTGCGTTCTGGGAGTGATTTATGGGCTGGGTGGAGCTCTGTTCCCTCCAAAAGCAGAGCCCCGGGTGATTAACATGTACAACTTAACTCACGGTGGCTCAAATCAGGGTCTGTGAGTGGGCTGCAGTCAGGACACTAGTTATAGTGTGTCGTGCATTATACATGGTTATTTGCACACAGAAGTCAAAGGAGGAGCAGGGATGGAGCTGAAATACTATTCTTGGAGCCAGTTTTTGTAGAGGAATAGAAAAGGAGATGCCTATATGGGGCAAAATGCCTTGTGCACCTCAGTAGACAGCTCTCACAGACAACCAGTTCTCATTTCTGTTGCACAGGAGTGAACAAGTGAACACACTTGTACTTGGCTACCTACCACCCCCTAGGACCCCTCTTAAAGAGCCTCTTACCTCATATCCAGACCATTGAGGAATAGGATCCGGTCTCCAGCTTTGAGAGCAGCCTTCTCAGCTGGGCTCCCTAAATGCACAGGGAATGAGAGGGGCTTTAGCTGGCGGACCCCCGCTTACAGGGATGGGGTCCCAGCTCTCTGGCCACTCTGTGCCCAGGGACACCCCCAGGGCAGGGTATCTGCTGCGGCTGGATTATTTGGGTGGGCTGGAGCTGTTCACTGGGCACAGTGATGCCAGTGCCCAGCTTGCATTGGAAATGCAGGTGTGATTTCAGGCAGTTCACTGAACGCAGACAATTTCTACCTTGCAAAACAGGGAGTGCATGAAGTCAAACTAAATTGTACCAAAGATGGTAGTTATTCAAACTGGGGAAAGTCCATCGCTGAGTCTTGTAAAAGTCCCTTTTGCTATTTTTGAGCAAACAGCAAGCACTTCAAATTGCCAATTCAGACCATAAATAAGTAAGTGTCTTTGAATCTTGTGGCTGGAGGTTTTCTTACCTGGCAGAACAGACTCGATCCACACCGGGGCATGGCCACGTAGCGTGAAGCCAAAGCTTCTGTTGCCTTTATAAACTCGCACAGTTCTGCAGGTGAAAAAAGCAAATGTGAAATCAGAGCCTGATATTTGGTTCTTGCTTCCTTTCCCAGCCCCTCCAAAACCCCGTTAGCCCAGGTGTCTCCTGAGCGCCCAAGCCCTCAAGACTCTCTGTCCCCCCGCAAGGTCCCCTTTGATACCAAAGTGTCTTTCAAATGGGAGCCCCTGAAACATGCCCTGCCCACAGGGAGTGGGGATGGAGGGAAGGTGTGTGCTGTTTTGGTGGCCCTGGATGGGCACAGTGCAGCTGCCTGTCCTGCCAGCACCGACAGCTTCTCCTGCCTGCAGCCTGCCTGTGCTGGGGAGCAGAGGGAGCCCATGGCACTGAGCCGGTGTGTGTGGGGGGGAGTGATCTGGGGGGTGCTAGAAATGGCCCACACAAAACTTTGGGGATCTGAATGCTCTGGAGGCAGGAAGAGATGCCTCTGTTTTAGGTGCAGACCTCTTGCTCTGCATTAATTACCAAATTCATAAAAACACCATCTAGTCCTTCAAATCCAATGTCTTTTTAAAGTGGAACTTGGGATATAGCTTATATATTACATAGAATAAGAGAGATTATGTGTTTTAGGGGGCAGAGATCTTGTAGACTGATGAGAGAGAAATTAAATTCAGCTAGGAAATTTTGGAAAGAGCATTGGGAGCTCTCCCTGCTGGGAGGCTGATTGGAGCTGGGAGTTGTTTCCCGCAGGGAGCTGGGGGAAGGCAACATCACTGAGATCATTGAAAGCCAGAAAGCCTGTTGTAGGAGCTGATCCTATGCTGGCAAGGAGGGAGACTGTTCTGGAACTGGATTTCGGATAAGTCACACCAAAAATTATCCTGGCGGGAAGGTGTGCTGCAGCCAGGCACCCTGGAGATACCAGCTGGAGGCAGGGGAATAGCTCAGGACGTGCCTGTGACAGCACAGTCCCTTCCTGGGAAGATTCCCTGGCTGTGCTGGCAGACCAAATCCTGCTCTCTCGCTTGTGAGACAGGGCTGAGAGCAGAGCAGGAGCCACTGCCAGCGCGGCAGGGCTCCTCGGCCCTCCGGGGCTGCTGAGGTCTGGCCATATGGCAGTGGGAAATGGGTTAATCCCCTGCGCACCGGGGATTGTCCGTCCTTCCTCCCACCGCCTCGCCCCCAGACACCCACTGGGGCAGGGCAGGACGATATAGCCAGCTCTGTGCCCGGGTGCCCTGCATCCCGCCGGCACAGCCAGGCACCCTGCAGCCCCCCAGCACAGGAGCCAACGCCCCCTCGCAGCCTGCAAGTGCCATCTCAGCTCCTGACACGGCTTGTCCCTGCCAGCCCTGCGGCAGGGAGGGGACAGAAAGGGTGGCCCGGAGCTGGGACAAGGGGCTCAAATGCGCCCAGCCTTCGAGAGGGAGAGGTCTTTGTTCATCCTCATCCCAGGGAGATTTCACCCACTCTGCACACCGAAGAAATCCCCTTTCCTAGTGCCTTTCCCCTTTCCCTGGCATCCCTCCCCCATGCTGCCATCCACAAGAAACCGGACGCTGCAGCTGTGAACTCAGGGCATCCAGGAGAGGCGTTACCTGCGGGCAGCCCCCGAGGCCACATTGCTGGTGATGAGCGAAGTGGTTTTCCGCAGGCTCTTGCTGACCTCCTCGTGGCTGCGGGGCACGGAGCTGGCACGAGTGGAGACAAGGAGCCGCTCCTGATGGTCCTCGCTCCGGCTGCGCCGCAGCCGGTTGCTGTGCTGCTCGCTCTTGGAGCGGCAGAGCTTGCTGATCAGGCTCTGTGACACCACCTCGTCAAACCGCTGCCGGTGCTTCTTGGGGATGAAAATCCTGGAAAAACAAGACAAGGGAGGGGAGTGAGGAGTGGGGCTGGGGGGGCCATGGCCCAGAGCTCTGCATTCTGCCATGGGATCCCATCCTGGGAAAGGAAAGGTCAGTGCAGCCCCAGCCTCTCATGTGCTCTTGGCCTCAGACCTCCCTAAAGCTGCAAATGCCAGGGCTGGGGATGCTGGGGACACGGGCTGCATCTCCTGCCCCATCCTGTGCATGACTCCATTGGGGCGAGGAGGTTGGACCTCTCCACAATGTAGTGCTTGCAGAGACCAATTCAAACATCTTGGTTCCTCCTCGTGCATCCCATCCCTGACCCCTTCAGCTGCCGGTCCTGGTAGACTGATGATGAGGTTCAGTTCGAGTCCCAGATGAATTGCTTCCCCCGGTGCTGACAGCCAGGGAGCTGGCTGGACTGTCGTTTCCCCCCCCCCCCCCGCCCAGTGCCCATCCCGCTGCAGCCCTGCTCCTTGCTGCGTGGTACCCATGGCAAGGGGTCCCAGTGTGCAAGTGCCACCTGTGTTGCCAGTGCCTAACCGCCTCCTCCAGACCTGCTGCTTCTCCAGCATGTTCTGGGACCCTCAGAATACTGCTCCCCATCTCCTGCCCCAGCCTCTCTGCTGGGACCTCTGGACTCCACTCTCCTGGGCTCCAGCCTCGGCTTCTGCCACCCCCCAACTCCCGCCACGGCCAGGCAGGAGCCTCATGCCCCTTGGGAGACGCTGGTGCCGTGGGGACAAGGACAGGCATGGTGATGCTGCAGGGAAGGGGACACCACTGGCAACTTGCTCTGTTTCAGGTCACCTCCCCTCTGCCTGCAGCCAAGTGGCCTTCGTGCCCCCCGAGAGGATACTCCGGGACCCTCGGGGGATGCACAGCACGTGCAAAGTGGAATCCTGGGGGGAACTGAGGAGGGTGCATCTGCACTGCTCCCACCCTAGCTGGGGGTTCACCCCTGTAACATGGGGAAACACTTTTCCTTTTCCTTCTGCCATCACAACAGTGAGATGCTGACACCCCACTCACCTACCTCCTACCCTCCCATTTGCACATTTAGGGGCTTCTGGAGGAGCCGTTATCTCCATGTGTTTCTATAGCAACTCTTCCCTGCACCCGTACCGGGCTGCCTGTCGCAGCTGCATTTGCTCGTTAGACAATACTGTCTTGTGAGGTTCATTAGTGCTCTTCACCTCGTGGCGCATGAGAACGCGCTCCCTACATTAACACAAACTCTGACACTTGCGGTGGAGGAGGGATGCGAGCATCACCTCCAAACTGCCTGGGGAACACATCTCTGGGGGGGGGCACTAACCGGGCCAAACTTGGAGCTGGCGTCAGAGGTTCCAGAGCAACTTGCTCTGAGGGGCTGCGCCTTCCTGCTGCCAGCGCATCATGGCTGTGACGATGGCCGGCTGCTAGCGGAGCGTGGCTGGAGAGGCTGGGGCTGGCCTGGGGCTCCTATGGATTTCCCCCATCCCCTGGGCAACTTTGCCAAAGAACCCTGAAAGCCTGGGGGAAGCCAGAGGAGAAGGAAGGGGAGGCTTCAAAGCCCAAATCTGCCAGGACCAGGACATCTTTGTTTCTCCCCAACAAAATGCAGAACTCAAAATAAGAGCTGATGCTCACATTGAGTAGGAGCAGACAGATCGTAAGCCATCCCGAGGCTAACGTATGCTCACGCAAAGCATTTGGTGATAATGTAAAATAAGTAACACATTGGTACAATTCACAGTCAATTTGTCATTAAGCATCAACTAGAAAAGAGTGAAATCATGCTAATAAATAGTTCACCCAGCTGTAAGCAGGCTCCTGCAGGAACACAGGCTGCTGCAGCCCTGTGCCAAGGGAGGAAGGGAGGATGCTGCGTGGCAGCAGTGAGTCCTGGCAGGACCCCACACCTCTGCCCTGGGACAAGTCTGGATTCCTTGTGGGCAAAACGAGCACACTCCCATTAAGTTGGCCAAATTAAATCGGCCCTGCTCATTCCAGCAGGGCTGTCCCACTTTGCACTGACTGCTACTTCGCCTGCGGGCTGACAAACATCAGGGTTGAGGAGCGAAGTACGGCTACCTCAATAACCAGGCACAAGGACATGCTTTAAGGGTTTCACCATAAACTGACTCAGTGCTAGAAGTAAAACCGTGTCTTAGCAAGGAGAGGAGCTAATTGACTGGTAAAAATAATCCTATTAAAGCATGCAAAATAGTTTTCTTCTGCAAAACCCTTAGAAAGAATTTGCAGCACAGCCTTGGGGAGCCCAGGATTGCCCCATGCCACAGAACTGCTGGGGCTGGATCCCCCAAGCTCCCCGATGCCCTGTGGTTCAGCAGGTGCTGACCTTCAAAGTGTGCGTGCTCAGCTCTGGTCCTTATCGAGGGACCCACCAAAGGCAGCACGTGGGGTGTCGTTAGACGGCGTTGATGCCTCAGCCTGTCCTCTGCTCCAGCACAATGCCACCCATGCAGCACGCACCGGCACCAGCACTGGCACCGCTGGGGTGGATGGTGCCCAGCGCCTAGTGAGAAACTGCAGCTATTTCTGCAGCAACCTGCTGTCCTGTGGGACAAGCCCGGCTTTGCCCACGAGTGTGGCAGAGGTGCAGCACCCAGCTGGGGTTTCCCTCTCCCAGCAAAGCCCACGGGGGCGCAGGGAGCATGGCTGCACCTGCCCTGTTTGCAGAGGTCAGCCTGGGACCAGGGACAGACTCCGTGTCCCAGCAGCTTGCAGGCTGTGCATGCCCATGGGAGGGCTTGGGAGCTGCGCAGCATCATCCTTGTGCTTTCAACTTCCTTTTCCTCCTCCTTGTGTGCCTCAGGTCAGCCCTGGCACTGTTCCTTGTTGGAGAGGGGACAGGAAAGGTGTCCCCAGCCCTGGGCACTGCAGCCCTGTGCCTGCTCCCCAGCCCCGGTGTAGGGTATGCCTGAGCCTTGGTGCACTAACCCTCCTCTGCAGCAGTGTCAGCGCATGGTCTTCAGCAGGATTCAGTCTGCTCTAACATACAAGTGCAAATTCAGGGCATTTTTCAGGCTGGGAGAGGCCCCAGAGGCTGCAACCTGCTTTGCCTTCACTCCCTCTCCAAAGCAGCTCGGCTGGGACAACGGCATGCTGCCACGGAGTGGGAGATCACTCGGCAGGAGCCTGTCTGCCAACGCGCCTGTCCCCTGCCGCTCGGCTCTGCTCTGGGGCTCACTTCAGCGGAGGATGTTTAGCACATCTTGGTCTTTGTCACACTCAGTATTTTTAAAAATCCCAGGCGGGTCACTTGCAGCTCACCTCTGAGCAGACACTTCCATTTCTGCAGCCTGCGCTTGCTGAGAGCTCTCTCCCCCACCAGCCCAGCACCCTGGAAAACCACCTTTCACGAGTGCACATGTCCTGCGATGGGAGCTGAGCTCACCCGGATGGTCCCGTCCCAGGATGCTGGGTGCTGAGACTCACCAGTGCGGGAGGCGACCCCTCAAGCGGGGCAGCGGAGGCAGCTCTGGCCCCGGTGGGAGCAGCTGAAAGCAGCCCCAAGTTTGCTCAGAGCTTGCGCTCAGCAGGGCTGGGAGCGAGGGGTTCCCGCTCCCCAGTCCATCACAGCCCCTGCACCATGCAGCACCCCCAAACCCCTGCCCTCACCACCCATCCCTTCGGTGAACTATAGTCATGGAGACAAAGCAGACCCAGATGTGCTCTTCCTGCCTCTCCCCAGCCCCCCCCCCCCAATTATTCATCTGAGCTTTGCTTGACTCCCCCCACCAGCTCACGCTGCTGCAGTGGTGGGCGCAGGTTGGCGGCAGGGCTGCACCGGTGCCGGGAGGCAGGGTCCCCGCAGCTCAGAGAGGCAGGAGAGACGTCGCGGGGATGTCTGCCGGGGCGTGAGGCATTCCCAGCACATCCAACACCATGCACGATGCGCGGAGGAGCGGAGCGGAGAGACATACCGAAAATGCCGAGAGAAACTCCGGTCCTTTCCCATTTGTCAGGGTGCGGTGGGAACAAAAGGGAGATGCTTCAGATCCTCATGCAGCTGAGTCTCAGCCTCGGCTCACGCCCACGACGCGGCCAGATCCAACAACCAAACCGTGCGCCAGCCGGTGCCCCCCTGCCACTTGGCACACCCGCGGTGCTCGGGGACCCCGGCCAGATGGGCCGGCTCGCCGGCAAACTCTACCTGGGCTGAGTCCCTGCCTCCCTTCGCCTTCGCCTCCCCGCTGCACTCTCAGTCCCGGGCAGAGGTTTACCATCTACCGAGTGCCTCCTTTTTTATCAACTGGGCTTTAGCGCCTGCTCTGCCCTCCCTGCTCCGGCTCTGCCCCGGCTCGCAGCAATGAAGCCTCTCGCTTTCCCTAAAACTGCAGTCGCTGTAATTTCCAGCTGGAACGATCTCGTAACAGAAAGGAGGGCACGTCTCCGCGCCGAACTCCGGGGGGATGCCTCCCTGGTGCTAATTAGTTGACTTCTAAAGTGCTTCTGTTTAAATTACATGCCGCTGTAATGGGTGAGAAACCTTAAAGGCAAATGGCATCCGCAGCGGGTGCGTGGCTGCTGGGTGCACAGGCGGAGTTGCCCAGGCTGGACCAGAACCAGGAGCAGCACCAGGAGCAGGACCACAGTCACGGGCCCAAACCTCCTCCCGAGCCGCAGGGCATCATTTACCCCCAGGGTAACACAGCAGCGCTTTGCATTAGGGATAGAAGATAAAAAAAAAAAATAAATTTAAATAACGCCATCTTTAAACACGGCGCTTGTGTTTGATGAAGAGGATGTGAAGCTTTCCAGAGCTGCCAACATCAGATACAATCTTCAGTTAGCAAAGGAAGGAAAAATGAAAAATGTATGGTTTAGCCCCAAAACAACTAGCAAAGACCTGACCTTGAATCTGTCAGTTGTGCAGAAAAACACGTCCAGGGTAGATTAAAACACTGAGTTATACTTGGATTATGTCTGAACTGTGCAGTGCAAACAGCTACCAGTCTGGAAAAGAACTTCTGCCCTGACAGCATGCCACAATGCTAAAATTCACATGCTTTCGGGAGAGAAAACTCATGTACTGCTTTACCCACATAACAGGACTTCTGCTTATGAACCTGGGCAGATTTTCCCAAACCTTATCTCCCTGTTCTCTTGGCATATGTGGGCAGGGGTGATGGCAGCCCTGTGCTGACCTCCAGCCTCAGCAGCACCAAAAGCCACGGGGGGACACGGTGCCTCCAAACCCCCATGCACGAGCAGGACTCGCTCCAGCCCAGCAGCAAGCATGGACCTGCAGTTTTCACAGGAGCTGTTATCCCATTATCCCTGGTAACAGGAGGCTGGATAATCACTCATCTGGCTGCAGATGTTTTGCAGATGTGACCGTTATCATTAAATAGGAATGAAGGTGCTTTTCCACCCAAGAGCACAGACATGGTGGGATGCAGTGGCCGTGCACTCTTCCCTGGCCACCAAACTCATCCCTGGAGACAGAACAAACTCCCCTGGCCCTGCACAGCAGCTTTTGGGGAGGGTAACTCTCTCATGACACATCCCTGCACCAGCTCCAGTAACAATTGATGCATTATCTGCCGGCAAGAGCCTCCCGGAGCAGCACCCCAGCCCATGCCCAGGCCGGGGCCTCAGGGTGCTCTCGCCTCTCCCAAACCCGGTTTGCCTGTGCCCAAACCACACTGTGCACCAAGAGGCGGTGGCTTTGTCCTTCCCCTGGCAGGGACGGGCAACGCCGCAGCTGCCAGGGACACAGAGACCTTCAAAGAAACCCCCAGAAAGGCTTTTTCTGTAGCCTCCATCCTGCCCAGCATCACCCAGTGGGTATCAGGGATCACGGCCAGGTTGGTGGATGCAAACGGCTGCTTGATGCAGCCCCAGGGATGGCCCCCAGAGCCCCTGTGGCACCCGTGGGACCCTGCCAGCTGCTGTGCCGGGCCACCGGCAGCTCCCGCACACCCCATGCCCCATGCCAGCCCCAGGGCATGGGCACTTTTATCACCCCTTGCTTTTCGGAGCCTCAGAGAGCAGTCACCTCGGCAGAGGCACTGCCCCCAACCTGCTTTCTGGTGGGAACACCAGGACAAATGCATGTTCTCTCTAAGATGCTAGGAAACACCTGGACCAAGTAACCACTTCCCAAAATAAAAGTTGTGACTCAGTGGTGGTGTGCGAGCGGGCCAGACTGATATAATCTGCATTACAGCCATAGTTCTATTTGTCAAATGAAATTAATCTCCTAACAGGAGATGTTGCACCAAGGCATTTTGGTCATGACCTATTTGAACTCAGCCAGTAGAAAAGGAACTCCACTCTCAATTGTTTTCCCCGCTGGCACATTTTTTTCCTGTTGCCCTAATTCCCTTTTTTGGGCAGTTGACCATATGTCCGGCTATCAGATTAGGGATTTTTTAAAACAGAAGCAAACAAGAGCTGCTTTTCCTCCATTATCATCCTGCTGTCCGTGTGGTTTCACAGCGGGTCTGCCCGGACCGCGGGCAGGAGGACAGTGTCCGTGTGCAGTTTGAAGTGCTGCATCGGGCAGCGGCCAGAGCAATGCGGGTTCAGGGGGGTCACCCCTGCTGCAAGCTTCATCGGCACCCGAGAGAGCCGGAAAGCTCCCCCCAGCCTTGGAGGAGGGGGTACATGGAGGGGGGGCAGGGAGGACAAGCAGAGAAGCAGCACAATCCATAATATATAAATCCTGATGGCTAAAATGAAATTTCTTATCCAGAGACAGTCACAGATGGCTGGAGTATTTTAATACAGGAACATGCCAAGCAATTTTATTGCCATGAAAAACAAGCTGAGACAAATAGATTGTTTGGAGCATTATTAAAATGAACTCGGTGGAATTTCTCCCGTAATAAGGGAACCCCTGATGGGCAGCGATTTTATCTTTGTCAGGGATCAAAAGTGACTGCAATCAGAGCGGCGCTCGCCTCGACACAGCTGCCGTGGACCAGCAGCTTCGGCTGCAGGCTTTGGTTTGCCCCCAGGAGCAGAGGCTGGTTGGGAAGCAAACTGACCGTAACCAAAGCAGCGAAGTAATGAACTACCTCTAACTATTCTCCCTGCAACAGAGTGAAGCACAAAATGACTTAGGGGAGATCCACAACAACATATATCAATCTAAACAGCCCAAGAGTTATCATCTAATCAATTAATGCGGCCAGGGTGAGAGGCTGGATGTGCTCCGGAGCACACACACATCCCACTATTCAAATCCAGGTTAACGGGACGATGTCCGTGTAAGCATCAACACCGGTGTTTTATGCACCAGTTTTTGTAACACCGCAGATCAGTGGGGAGGAAGGGATCTCAGTTTCCATCGCTCCCCAATTCTACTGCAAACAGATGTTTCAAAGCTAAACACCACTGCCGGGAGCTGGTGCAACGCTGGCATGAGCACTGCCGGTGCTGCCGCCAGCGCCAGGGGAACGCACAGTGCAAAGGGAGATGGCAACCGGGACGCGGTGGTGTGCAAGTGCTAAACCCCTTTGAGGCATAGGTGAGGATCCCACCTGGGTGACTTTGGTCCCCAGAGCCCGGGGAAAAGCTGGCGGCCACTGCGACAGCACTGCAGAGCACTTGGGTGCAGAGCCGGCGCCGTTCCTCTGCTGCAATCACAGCTCTGCCCTGGTTTGAAAACAGCTCAGAAATAAGAGCAGTGCCAAGAGGCGCATGCCCCTGGGACCCCGACCTGCCCAAAATAATCCGCTCCCCTCCCCACGCCAGTGCGAGACGCACACAGCCCTGCACACACGCTTGGCATGGCCACGGGGAGCAGAGGAGTTAAACCACACGGCTCCCCCGGGACTAGACCCGGGCTTCAGCATTTGCAGGTGATGGAATAACACAAAATAAGAGATTTCCCTCTCCCCGGCAGAGCTGCGGTGCCCACGGGGTCCCTGACGAGAGCAGTTCCGATGCAATATGGATGCTAAGAGTTAATTAACTTTTAGCACATCTCGTTTTTGCGGTGCTGGGGGTTGCTAGATTCGAGAATTAAACTGCTTGAAACCCATTCCCCTCCCAGCCCCCTCGGCTCAAGGAAAGGTCCATTCTTACTCACCCGAGACAGCTCATCTTTCCCCCTCGCTGCCGTATTTCATCATTCTTGAGCAGAACTACAGTTGTGCACTTTACTACACACACCAGCCATATGGGCAGGGGATGGGAGCGGGGAGGAACCGGCGCAGCACGTGCGTTATCCCTGCTATCCACAACCAAACGGATGAAGAAAATGTCAGCAAATTAAATTCTGCAGGAGCTTAATTCTGGGCAAATGGGATGAAATCCATTTGAGCTAAAAAGGAAAAAAAAAAACCACCAACACTGGAAGAAGCCCAGCCCAAGGACAGACAGGAGGAGGAGAGGTGTCTGCAGCCCTGGGTCGATCTGTGTGCTGAGGCGGGGGGTCTTGGGTTACGCTGCACTACAGCATCTTGCAGGGAGCACGTTAAACCCTGGGGGGAGTCCAGGGAGGGGACAGGCAGGGGAGGGAGGACAGGCGGCAGCAGCAACAGCCCGAAAATAAATACAGCTGGTGCAGAGGGAAGATCCAATCAGGCCAGTGCAAGGGTCAGCAGCTGACAGGGACGTACCAGCCGCCTGGCTCTGCATGCCGGGGACCACACGGTCACCCACCGTGGGCCACTGCCACGCATCCCACACCAGGGCTCAGCCAGCCTGCCGGGGCCCGGGGCTGCTGGTAAGGTGAGTGTTGGGGACCCTTGCCAGCATCACCCCCGGCATCAGCCCCAGGCCCTGGCCAACGCGCACCGCCACCGCTGGAACGAAGGGGCTCGTCCCAGCCCCTCCGAGGGCTCCTCTCAGCAGCTCTCCTCCAGCCTTTGCAGGGTGGGAGGCTCATGGCGTGCAGGTGTGTGGGACTGCCCCCCCCACATCTCGGGTGGAAACAGCCCCCAGGGACAGGAGAGCTGGGTGGGATGCTCGGGCCGGCTGATGGGTACCCGCACGGTCCCAAGCACATCCTCACACGGCTCCACATGCCCGCAGGGGTGGTCCTGCAGGACAAGCCGCAGGGTGCTCGCTGGGTCGGCTCAGATGGGCTCCGTTCACCCGAATTGCACCAACACACACCGCTGGCACCCCCCCTTTGCATGAATCCCCCGCACAGCCCTTCCCCAGCCCCAAGGTGCCAATTGGGGCGCAGACCCCGGGCCCCTCCTCAGCCAGCAACGGACCAAACCGGCTCGAGCTGTGCAGAAACCACCCATATGAATTCACAGCACCCCCTAAATCCAGAGCACCTGGGAGCCGCTCGCCACCTTTCAGTGAGTTATTAAGAGCATTAAAAGCTGTTGCTCAGCAGCAAACTCGTCGGATGGGAAACCCCGGGATAAGCAGCTTGTATCACGCACAGCAGCGCACACAGAGCTGCCCCCACATCCCCAGCACCTCTGCAGCTGGGAAACCTGGTCTCCAAAGCACTTTTTTTTTTTTATTTTCTGGACTTCATTTCATTAAGATTAGACAGTAAATCTTTTCCCTAAGCTAAATATTTCATTTCCATTAAACCAAGATTAGCTGCCTGATTTACGGTACCTCTTGCCCCAGCCCTGGCATTAACCTTTCACATGGGGGCACAGGACGGCTGCAGGGTTTGGCTCCATTATTGGGGGGCTGTAACGCAGCGCTACCCCACGGCATCGCGGGGTTGGGCATGGGGTGAGCTCTGCACTGCGTGGGGGGGACAGCAGCACCGGGTCTGGCCACGCTCTCCTCCACTGACATGGGGGCTGCTGGGACAGGGACATCCCGGTGGAACCTGCTGTGCCCCCCATAGAGGGGCTTGGGTCCAGAGGAAAATGTAGACACTTATTCAAATCTTCTCTGTGGGGAAAAAAATCCTCTGTAATTCCCCAGGGATGAAGACAAAGGGGCACTCTGAGCATTCGAGGCATTTCCATGGATCTTGCTGGGAACAAGATTTTTCCTGAATTGTGGGTGGTGAGTACTTTTTGTTTGGGACTAATTTGGGGTGATGGCTCAGGCAGGGCTCAGTGCAGGCTATCCCTGCCCCCCAGCCCTTTGCAGGTTGGAGCCCCCCAGGATGCCCTGGGGGGACAGGACTGCTGCCATGGTGGCAGGACAGCCTGGATGTGGGCACCCAGAAAAGGTGGCTGCTGGGGAGGTGACAGTCCCTTCCGCACCTGGCTCTGCAGGGGTCTGTGCCTGTCCCCGCTCAGGTATGGGGGGGCCCTGGGTGGCCCGCGTGCAGCCACGGCAGAGCGGGGGGATGCCGTGTGGCAAGGGCCACCGACCCGCTCTCCCCATCCTCCCCACCGTGGGATCATGGCAGCGCGGCAGAGACCCCGGCACGGGGACGTTGTTATGGTAACTGTAATATCTTGCAATTCCACTGATTAAAGCAAGAACTGGAAAGCCAGGCCCAGTGTGGGGCCAGATGGAGACCTGATTCCCTAATGGCCATCGTCTCAGCCTGGCCATAATCCCCACCACGTGTCCATGCACCAGCCCACAGTGCCGGCCCTTTGCTCCAAGAAGAGCAGCGGAGTGGCTGCACCGGCTGCACACTCACAGCATGACCGTGCCGCTGGGGGCTCAAGAGGTGCCGGGGACCCTGAGCCCGAGCGGAGCGTTGCCAGAGCATCCCAGTATGTGTGACATCAGCCCCGGCCACCCCGGGATGCTGTGGGCAGTGCTGGCTCAGAGGCAGCCATGGACCTGGCAGAGATCCCCCGCAGCCACCCCTGCTGCTGGAGCTGCTGGCAGCCCTGGCCGGCCCCTTGCCCACTGCCAGCTCTCATCTTGAAGAGCTTGGTTTATCTTCTGGCCAGGCTCTTGGAGAATCACCAGCCATTCTGCAGCTAATCCCGTCTCCCTTCGAAACAATGGCCAGAAACAGGAGCCACATCCTGGGCTGCAGGCAGAGGTGGTGGCTCCGTGGAGCTGGTGACCACCGCTCCCTGCAGGGACGGGGACGGGCAGCAGTCGGTGCAATGATGACCAGCGGGCAGCCGCAGGTCCCCCTGTCCCTCCCCGGGGCAGGACAGCCACACAGGCTGGCAGGCTCAGGGATGCTGGGCTGAGACCCCACCAAGCTCAGCTCAGCTGCCCCTTGGAAAGGAGGTTGGCATCTTCCCCGCAGGAACCTCCTGACCTGTGCCTGCACCACTCAGCCCTGCACACTCGTCACTGACGGGCAGATGGACACGCGTGGTTTAGTGACCAGCACGACAGCACGGAAGTTGCTGACACCCTGTACCTGATGTTGTCGATCAGATGCTGGTGGGACTCCTGGGTGAGGACCATGCAGAGGGCGTAAGCCAAGTACTCCACCTTCCGCTCTGCCGCGTACTGCTTCAGGACGGTGAACACCTTCTCCTTGACCTCTGGCTGGTCACTGAGGATGTCATCCACCTGCAGCACGGGAGCCGGGAAAGAAGAGGGAAGTGGCATTGAACAGCAGAGCATTTAACCGTGTGTACAGAGGCACTAACGGTGCAGAAAACACGTCTGTCATTGCAGCACCTGGTCAGATGAGGAGGGAACCCACACAGGGAGGGAAGCGAAACTGCAGTCATCAGCCCATCACACAGCGCTGCTGGGGCCTCGCACATGCCCCTGGTATCACTGTTCTGTGTGTTATAAACATTGCACTGGAAACAGAGGTGTGACAGCAACCCCCAAAACTCTGCCGGGTCACAAGCGTCTCTGCAGGAGAGGCTCTATGGCGTGGCTGGGTGGGGAGATGGTGTGTTGGTCTGGAGTCTACCTGGCAGAGGACATGACAATGGGCTTTTGGAGGTATTTAAGCCTCTCGTCACTCCATGATCCTGCCGGGTGGCACTGTCCCGACATTAATTCCGGGAGGCTGCAAGGAAGTGGGGAGAGGGAGCACGAACGTGAGCACCAGCCCTGAAAACAGCATCAGCAGCTCCCAGCCACTGTCCTGTCCTCTCCACCTGTGACAGCCATGACAGGCAGAGTAATTAGCTAATTACTGCCCAGCCAATTAGCCTGCATGGAGCCGTCCTTATTAGCCTCTTTCCAGGCTGGGGAGCTGTGCTGGGCAGTGAGTGCTGCTGTTGTCTGCAGCCTGGTTGGATGCAGCAAATATGCACAGGATGCAAAAACTCTCCTTGTGGCTACCCTGCAGTCCCTGTGTGAGTTGGATTTTCCTGCAAGGTGACGGTTTTGTGCTGGCAGCAGGTTTAACTGCTTCCTTCCAGCTCTGTGAGTGCGGGGGGAGGCAGTGGTGAGGGGAGCAGAGGTGTGTGGCACCCCTGCAGCAGCACTGTGCTGGGGCTGGCAGGCATTGCCTGGCCAAGCCCCTGGTGCTGGTTGGAAGAGGTCCTTGCCCAGGGAAGGGGCAGAGCTGTTTCCTCCAGGTGCTTGTCCCACTTGGCAGCTCCCTGGGGAGGGCTGTCACAGGCACTGTGACCCCCAGGTGCTGTGGGCTTGCGCAGCTGCCATGCAAGTGCTGCAGGGGCTCCCGGCAGCAGCAGCGCTTCAAGGTTACTGAATCTGGGGCAGCTAAGGCAGCTGTGTCCCCGGGGTGGACTCACATGCTTTTCAGACCTGAGGTCCAGGACAGAAATTACAAATACCATGGTGTTCCTGGTGGGCTGAATCCCAGGATGCTGCTGTTAAATTTTTGCCTGGGCTGAGATCAAAGGGCTTGGTGGACAGGAATGGGGGGTGCTGCCACCCCTCATGTCTGTGTGGTCCCCAGCGTGTCCTTGAGTGTGCAAGGGGACAAGAGATCCAGCCCTGGCCCTGCTGCCATCAGTCTGTCTGCCAGGTGAGTGTGGTTCACATGGGCTCTGCCACGAATGAAGGTGGGAAAAGCCTCTGTGCCTCAGGCCTGTGAGTGACCCGTGGGCAGTGCAGGCATGAAAAGCAAGCCACCAGCACCCCCTGACCTTCCAGCCCTGTGGTGGGTGGGCAGGAGTTCCTGGGTGCTCATAGCACCAGTAGCGCCTACCAGAGCCGAGCTCCCAGGTAACCGATGGGTAAAGCATCCTGCTGGGGTTTATTACTTTCTGCATCGTGTAAAAAAAAAAAAAAAAAAAAATGAAGCCACTTAAAACATCTGTGCCATTAACCCCCTCTGGAGAGGTATTTGCCAGCTGAGCTCTGCTCCAGCACCCAGGAGCCAGCAGCACACGTGTTCTGCAAACCTGCTGCTACCCAGGCTGGCCGGGGCCGTCACAGGCGGCTTTGCTGGGCAGGGAAGGGAGGAGGCAGAGGTGCTGCTGCAAGCACCTGCAGCATCGTGACCAGCTTGCTTCAAAAGGGCTCTCCTGTGATCATCCAGGAAATATTTATATGGTTTAATGTGACCTCACGAGATGGAGGCAGCGTGGAACAACCTCTCATCCTCTTGTTAATCTCCTGTAATCAGCAGGTATCTGTTTCACATGCGATGCTCTGCCTTATGAATCCAAACCTCTGTGAATATTTGTGAATCTTTAATGTAGAAGCTGACTGAGGGGATTCGGCTGATACCCACAAATCTCTTTATGAATGTCTTGTTCCTTTATTAGCTCGGGATCAAAAAAACCACAAGCCTGGTTATTTTCATAACAGTATTTTAAAAGGCTACTTTGAAATGGAAATTAGCATGATTAAAAAAACAACCGTTTTTTTGTGCTAATTTATAATTAGCATGAGGCAATGTATTTGGTAAACTACCCACTAGGCAGCCTTCAGGAACACAATGAAGATGTAATCATATCAATGTTCCCTTTGCAACAAAATAAGAGCTAAAATGTCTGCAGAATGACATGTTCAAACTTCGAAGGGATGTCCAGATGCACAGGAGGGAGGGATCTGCCCCCATGGGTTTTCACAAGCTTTCATAGTGCAAAGGAATAAGTACTTGGGATCATCTCCCAGAGGATCTTCAAGCTCTTTGCAGCATCCATCTATTCTCCCAGGAATTACTGAAATACAGGTAATTATCAGACACTTCTCTTGAGCACTGAAGCCCCCAGTCTGCACCCCAGCCCTGTGACCAAGCCGGGAGCACCCCCCTGTCCAGGCGTGCTGCAAAGGCTGAATGTGGGAATCTCCAAACCGCTCAGTGCAGGGGGTGCCCAGAGCCCCAGATGCTCACCCCACACCCCAGCCTTACCTTCTTGCTGAATTCCTGCGCTTTCTGCTTCCTCTCCTGGCGCACGGCATCAGCGCTGGGGATGGGGTCTTGCGTGCCAGCCCCACGCTGCGGCCGCAGCAGCCCCAGCCGCAGGGTCCGCCCGTGGCAGGACCCCACCATGGCGGCCGCTGCCTCCTGCAGCATCACCGGCATCCCGTTGACTTCCAGCACGTAATCCCCCGGCTCAATCCCGCAGGCAGCGGCAGGTGAGTCTGGGCTGATGCTGGCCACTTGCGGGGGGCTACCGCTCGCCAGCTTGAAGCCAAAGCATCCCCAGGGACCGGGGGGGATGTCTATGTGCTGCAGGCGGGAGACCACCCCAATGCTGGGGGGCACGTTGCCGCAGCGCCTGGCCAGCCCCAGCAGTGCCTCGCAGCCCAGGGAGGAGACAGGTTGCCCCTCGATCTCCAGCACCTCGTCGCCCGGCCGTAGCCCCGCCGCCGCTGCGCTGCTGCCCTCCTGTACCCAGAGGATGTAGCACGGACCAGTCCCACTTATCTTGAACCCGAAGGCCTCTGGCCAGTCCTGGTTGGTTGCCGGCATGGCTGCAACTGGAAAAGAAGGGGAGGGGGGGGAAAAAGGAGTAGTGGTGCATTTTCCATCCTTAATGTTAGCTCCTGTAGATGCCACATGGATCCCGTCAGACATGGGGGCTCTAGTCTGTGCTGCGCCCCCCCCCCCCCCACTGTGGGGAAGAATGCCCCAAGAGGGACACTTTTCCTCTGTATTTCCCTAAAAAATAGCTTTTATTCTTCTATTGTCAGGCTGCTGGCAGCGCCAGCACCATTAGCAGTGAGGAAGCTGAGTTGGCTGGAAAGGTCAGGGACAGCCCTCGTCTCACCCGTTGGTGGCACCTACCTACCCCCCCTCTCCCGCAGGAGGTGTGTTTAGGCACCTGCTTGTGTTTATTTGTCCAGCAAAAGAATTATTTCATTTCCCTGGCCTGTCATGTTAGTGAACAGATCCAGTGACTTGACAGCCTTATTTTAACCAGCTCTTCTCAATACTCAATATTTGAGCAGTTTGCAACTGCAAAATTACTGCAAATGCATTAGAATTTGCCAGATCCTCTCAGCTCTCCCAGGAGTACTCCTTTGTGCCCTCCCTGTTCTGTGTGTAGTATTAACCTGATCACAGCATCATGAAATACAAAGATGAGGATTTTCAAAAGGACTTGTTTGTGTTTCATTTGAAGGCTTAGGAGTAGCACCATGGATGCTCAAGGAGAAATCGGGCAGGTCAGCCGTAAACATCTGCAGAAGTCATCTTTGCCCAAGGTAAATCAGATCAGCTGATCTACGCAGCTCACTTGGATGCCCTTTCGACGCCGCTGATGTGTGTCTTCATTATCCGCTGACACTTGCTAAATTAATTTGCATGTAGATTTTTGTCTTTATTTGATCTTTGCTATTTGTAAAGATGCTTTTTACTCCCCTATTTATTCCATCCGTGTTACTTAACACACGTTAAGCATTTACAAAAATGAAATGCAGACTATTTTATCCAGGCAAATTATGTATGGATATCTACAAGGATTCAGAGTCACTCAAGAAAACATCCTCATGAACACACCTTTAGCTCTGTCCTCTTCAGATCAAAAAGTCTCAAACGCATGGAGCCCAGCAGCAGCCTAAAGCTGGCTCTGGGTGCATCCCCCCAAGTGGCTGCTCCCCCCGGGCCAGGCAGCCCAGTTCCCTCCGGTCCATGCTCGTGCCAGCACAGCAAAGGCATCCCTTCACGCCTCCACTTCACCGCTGTTGGGCAGCTTGGATCTGATCTGAATGACCAAAAGACACATCTTCTGCTCCTTTGAGACCTGGGAAATCTTGGTCACAATTCAGTAGCACTGAAAACATTGTTTAATACCCTATTATAGGCCAGAGAGATGAAAGGCACTCTTTTCCTGTCCATTTTCAGCACAGATAATACAGTCCAGCTTGCTCTGAGAGCAGAACCGTGGGGATGGGCAGGGAAAACAGCATTACTGCAGAAATCTGTATTAATAACCTGAGCTGTTGCAAACAGCTACTTCAGGCTGTATTACAGAGGGCACTAGAATTGCCGCCTTCATAAGGAAATATTAAAAAGGACCAAGCAATATGCTGTCACTAACATTGTAAGTGTAATAATCTCGTCCTCCTTGGTACAGCAGTGCTGATTAAAATACTACATAAAAATCAGAGATGATTATTATTGTTGTTATTTAAAGAGGAAGCAAAGCTGTTGCCCATGTTAGCGGGTACGGATGTCAAGGACCAGAGCAGAAGTGTGAGGGTGAAGCATGGGACAAGTCTGGCAAGAGCAGGATGAAATCCATCGGCAAGTGAACACCGGGGCATCCCTGGAGCTGCGGACCACAAGCTTTGAAGGCTCCAACAAGAGCCCAGTAAGCACCGGGATGGCTCCGGTGCTGCTGCTCTGGGCTGAGCTCTGTGGCAAAGCCCAGCAGAGCAGCATCCATCACCTTGTTGCAGAAATCTGCATCACCCCCTTCCACCTCTCTACACTATGGCTCAAGCACTTACAGAAGTCTGCAGCCATCCAAGCGAGCCTGGCGGGCTCTCACCGGCGGCACGTTTGTCCCGCTATGGGGTCGAAGCTTTCTCGGTCCTCCTCCATCGCCCCTGGAAGCAGGTCCCACCTATACACCAGGCTCCTGGGGGCATCTCCCCTGCTCCCATGTCCTCGCTGCAGCCCCCGGGGGTGCTGGGGGCTCAGCCCTCGTGTGTAACGCCGGTCCTGGGGTGGGTGAAATGGCCGCTGTGCTGTGGCGCTGGGGCAGAGCCAGAGCAGCCCCTCGGTTGCTGCCCCTTTCTGGGCTTCTTACTCGAGCCCTGCACCCTTCCAGCCGCTCTGAGTCAGCACCAGGCATGCAGAAAGGTCTTTCTTGCCTTTTCCTTTCCTAATTAACTTTATTTCTATCGCAAAGAGAAGCACAGACAGACTAATTGCTGTGCTGGTCCTGGCTGAGTCTGGTGCTGACCTGAGCCTGCAGATTGAAGGGGAATTAGGAGCTGGAAGGGGGTAAAACAGATTAGCGCCCATGGAGGGAAATCCCTTACCCAGAGGGCAAATCCAAAGAGACAGCACTTGGCAAAGCAGCAGAGACGCAGCGTGCTGTTGCCACTCCCAAACAGCAACTGGACGTGCTGAGACCTCGCTGGGCCCACCACTGGCAATTTGGGTGGGAAACCAGCAATTTTGGGAGTATGCGTCTGCCAAACAATGTGCAGTTTGCTGCAGGGATTTGGGTCTGGACCAACTTCTGCGGGGCTCGCCAGGAGAGCTCTTCCCAGCCAGGCTGCTCCATGCAGGGGAGCGGGGGTCCTCGCAGCGGGGAGCAGCTGAGAGCGTTTCACAGCAGAGACCCCTGCACTGGCACCCACTTCTCATTAAGCTGCTATTTCTGATTTTCTCTTCTGCTTCCTCAGCACTTAGGGATCCCAGGGCTTAGCACGCTAAGAGGTTTTAGGGTATTACATGTCCTGCTGTGGCACCAGCGGGAGGAGCCGTCTGCATCCCATCACAGACCACACAGCAATCCCATCTTCCCAGCGCGGGCTGAGCTGTCGGCAGCGCTGGGCTGGGTGGGAAACAACCTCTCCAGGAAACCTGGGAGACTTGACATGGGATCGGGTAAAGCCTTACGAAGGAGAGCTGCAGGGACCTGCTCTGCCCGACCTGAAGGTGAGCACGATGCGGTGGAGCGTGTTCCTCTCACTCGTGCCCTTCATATTCATACGTGCCACTGCTGCGAAGGACTTGGAGACACCCCACCCCCCGTCCTCTCCAGCTCTGGTGTCGGCGATGCTCTGCTAGAGACGGGACGTGGCTCCTTTCTCACAGGTTCTGCACAAACACAAATCTCCTTCTCAGCAGCTGAGATCCACAGGTGCACGTTGGGAGGAGCGTGCACTGCCCTCCCGTGTTGACACAGAAATGCACACGCCTTCCTAGAAAACGTCAAGGCGTCTTCGCTATTCACTGCCTGAACAGGCAGGCAAAAAAAACTGTAATGGATATTCTTTATCTTTTTTTTTTCCAGCAAGTAATTGTTTCTTTTCTCACCATTTTTAAGTGACTTGAGTACTCTAAACCACTGACAGTGAATTTCAATCCCTGCAAGGAATGTTATGGGATTCCACGCTAATGAAAAGATTGTTTCCTTGAAGACCTTCTGCTAGACTTTGATCAAACAAGACTTTTCACTCATTTTCACAGCACTTGGATTGAATCAGCTTCATCTCTCTCAGACTCAACCTACTATTAAAGTATTTGCTGGCTGTTTTGTCCTTGAGCACAGCCTACAAGGCCACTAAGAGTGGATGGAGCTCTGTGCTGGTGCCGGTGCTCTGCTCGGTGACACTCGCTGCAGCTCCTGCCGGTAGTGCAGGCAGCTCCACGCAGGGACCACGGTGCACAAACCCTGCCTGTCTGCCCGCAGACAAATAAACCACCTCACACCCATGCTGCCACCAGCCCCCTCATCCCAGGGCCCCATCTACGCTGCCAAACTTGCTGGGTTACATCCAATGTCCCAAACAAACCTACAGCTGTACCTGGAGCAGTACAGAAATTTTGCTGTATCAGTGGGATGGGAATAAATGGCTTTTTTACCATGTCCTCTATCAGGAGCAAAGGGCTGCACTCTAGGATAGCTGTGCCCCAGCAACATTTTGGCTGCATTTCTCTCAGGTGCTGGTTTGGTGCGTCGTGGGCCAAGAACTTACCAGGGGAAAAAAAAGATCCCCTTCCTGAAACCCAACCTCATCTCCTGCCGCCGTGTCTCCTGACCAAGCCAATTAATTTCCTCTCTGTGCGAAAGCACCCCGAGCACCCCTCGGAGACCTTACCTGTTGTGCCCGAGATCCAGCCAGCGGCAGACTGGGACCGAGAGCTGGCAAAATCATCGCAGCAGCTTCGAAGCTTTTGGATCAGTTACCCGGCAGCAGCAACGGGCTGAGTTTCTATGGCAAATTCTACCCAGACACCGTAACCCAATCAGCAGCTCATTAGCGGTGCTCAGGAGAGCACGGACCACGCTGGCTGTGGGGACGGTTTCAGTTGACAGCCACCGCGTAAGGAACCGGCACAGGACTTTCATCATCTGCAGCTTTAGTGCTCCTCAGCCCGGGTCTAGATGAGATCCCTACAGGTACTAGAGCAAACTCACCCCTACTTCTGTTAGCTCCTGAGAGGAGGCTCCGCATTAAAGGGGAATATAACACTCAGAGCTCCTGTAGAAAACAAAAGGATTTTGCTTTAGACATTTCACCAAAGGCAACAAGTCTGAAGAAGTTTTTGCAGATTCCCAAGAAAATGCCCAAGATGCGCCATGCCAGTCGGCAGCGCTGCACGGACCCTCTAGAAACAAGAAAACAGCACATCAACTGCACTTCACTCATACGGTAATGAGCTGCCCAGGACCGTAAGAACTCAACAGACAAGTCTCGGATTTATAAAAATGATTTCACTTTTATTTCTACTGCTTTAATCTTCATTTTCTGCTGCGGAGGAAGAAGGCCGGGACGAACGGCTCTCCCCAACAGCTTCAGGAGGTGACGGCTGATTTCCCACTCGGTTTGGAGACGCTTCCCGGTGTGTGGCCCAGTGGCAGCCCCGTCCCGACACCGCCAACCCGCTCCCCTCAGCCTGGGGCCGGTCGGCCCGGGCGGGTGCTGGACGCCGGCTGGAGAGGCGCCGTCCTTGGAAACGGACCTTCTGAACGGCTCGGGCAGAGCGGGCCAGCCGGACTGCTCTCCCGGGGCAGGGCAGGGCCGGCCCAGGGGCACCTCCGGCCCAGGGGCACCTCCCGCCGCGGCGCCCGCTTCCGGGTGGCGCCGGGCCCTTCCGCCGCCGCAGATGCCCGAGCGGCCGGGCCGGAGGGTGCTCGGCGATCGATTAGCCGGTCTCGGGGAGGGGCGGTGGTGAGCGCGCCCCCTGTTGCGGGGGGAGGTGGGCAGCTCCCGGTGCGGCTGAGGGGACCCCCCCGCGGCCCGGGCGTCCCCCGGAGCCAGCGCCCTCCCGCCCGGTGTCCCTCGGGGCTGGGGACCGTCGCCCTCGACGCCTTGCAGGCCCCAACTGTATCCTGCCGCCCGGGGGCCGCAGGTGCCCGGGGTTGGGCTGGGCGTCGGGACTGGGGTTGTCCCCGCTGCAGGCAGGCCGCGGGCAGCGCACAGGCCGCCACAGCAGGGCAGAGCCCCGAGGCCTGGCAGACGCCCGGCTTCTCCGTCCCCTGTCAACAAGCTGCCCTGTCGCAGGGTCTGAGGCTGTACAGATACAGAACTAGATAAGAGATGGAAATAAATCCCGTGGAGGAGGTCGGGGTGCGCTGGCTGGGCTTTGAGCAGCTTCATTCCTGTGTTCTAGTGATGCGCTAAACGGCGAGAAGCATGGCCAGGCCCAGGCGCTGCTGCAGAGAGCTGGCATCGAGGGGCACTACTAAGCTGCTTCTGTTGCATTGCAGGGCTCAGGATGGACTTTCTGACACTCTTCTTGATTTACTTGTGTTTTGTTCTCACTTCTGTTGCTCTACTCTGCATCTGTTCGGGAAGGAAGGAGAGTTTCCTCCTAAGAAGTGTCAATAGTGCAACCCAGGTAAAGAACTGAGCTTTCAGAGTAATGATCACCTCCCATTCTGGTGGTCTGCCCGAGTTCGTTGTGCTAAAATTAGTGCAACTGCTGTATTTTTCCTCCATTAAAAATGCTAGTACGTATAGTTAAGGTGATGACATGGTATATTTAATATTTCATCCTATTTTGACAACTGCTCTCAAGTTAGTGCTCATTGGGATTGGAAAGAGAAATACGCTTCCTTTCAGCTGATGAAATCCTGCCCAAGCAGGTAGTAAAAAACCATTTGCGTCTTACAGCTCCTGTTTCTGCACGTGCTAGTCTGGCTGGCTGCAGTCGCCACAGGGTGGTAGTAAGGATGGAACTTCTCGTAATGCTAAAAGTACATTGTTCAGTGACACCGTAACATGTCAGCTTTGAGAAATTAAATAATAATGAGGCCCCAAGTATTTGCAGTTTTATGGTATTTGCTGTTCTTATTAGGAGGAAAAAGGTGGGAGGAGGTTTGTAAATTAAAATAGGGAGAGAGTTATAACTAGTAGCAAATATTTTAGGGGAAGCTCTTTAATGTGAGTCTGTAATAATGATGCAGTCTGTTGATTCCTAAGAGGGAGGAATGAAGAGCTTTAAAAGAGGATTAAGAATTGGCATTTTATTGTAAAAACAGGGAATGAGTTGAAAAGGCACTAGCTTATTTTTCGGTCTATTGGGCTATGTCTGAATGGAGAAGGAAAAAAAAAAAGTTGCAGCATTCTTGGAAGAGAAAAGATAAGAGAATTGTTTAAATTGGAAATAATATTTAATGCTGTTTACATGGGTCTAAACAGACTTTGATTTATGTTTCTAGTGTTGGACTTTGTTTAGCTCGATAGACATGTAGATCATCTGCAGAGAAATTTGTTATTTTCCCACATTCTTTAATAGCTGCTTCTATGAATCATGTGTAACAATCAGCAATTAAAATACTGCTGTGATGTAAAGTCACTGTCTGGAGAAATGTAATCGATACTTGTATGCATGAAATAAATATAGGTAATCCTAAATAGTTTCTCTAGACCCTATATTTTAAATTAATTTCTGACTTGTAATTAATGAAACCTGGAAGTTTGTTGAAATTGTTTGACTGCACTCCTGTAAGATCCTTTAAAGTATTAATAGTGAGCAATATGAAATAACTAACTTGCACAGAGCATGGCTGTTTCTAGCTCTGTGACAAGTCAGCTTCCACCTTCCATCTGTTTTCCTTGCAGCCAGCGGTTCAGTTGTGCGAGATGGTTGTATTCATTGTACAGGTCTTCTCATTCTCTCCTACTTCCGTCATTGCTGCAAGCACAAATCATATTTGTAAGAGCCTTTTGCTTTGGCATAAGGAATGGCTGAAATACAAGGGGTTGCTCTGCTGTATGAAGGGGAAGTAACGGATATGGAATGTGATGTTAGACTGTACTAACACACAGTTAATTTAAACTTGAATTTTGCTATTGCATGCAGGTTGCTTTTCTGTCTAGTTACGTGTTTCCTATTGCAGTACACAGCCTCTTTTTAAAAAGACTTGTCACTTGAACTGCTGATATAAGGCATACCAGTTAAAAGAAAAATATTTAACATCTTCTCAACTCTACATATGCTTTTTGCCTTCTGGTCTTTCACATCTAAGACAAGAAGCTCTCGCTGCATATTTTCTTTCCATGTCAGCTAGAAATAGGCTCAGCTGCTCTAATTCCTCCACATTCCACCACTGATGGAGCAGCGTGTTGCTATAGAGATCTGTCATCTTCTGAACAGCAGAGTCAAATAATTCTACCTAGCAGACTATTGCTGAGGATTTCACTGAATGAAGACAGGCAGTCGTCTTCATTTTATCTAGCCGTTTTTGAAACAGCAATTAGATAGATGTGGAGTTATCAGGGTGTATCATAGCTGTAGTTGCAGAAACTGTGGATTTTTTGGGTTTGCTGGGGTTTGTTTGGTTTTTTGTTGGGTTGTGGGGTTGGGTTTTTTTTCCGGAGGATAGCAGCCTTTATCCCTTTGCTTATCTCCACTTGCATCTGTCAGATGTCCTGATGAAGCATATTGGAGTTCAGAAATTGCTCAGTTCTATCCCCTGCTTAACCAGTTACCCAGTCAATAACCCGACATAAGCTCCTAATAACTTTCACACGTTAACCTAGATACATTTGTTTGTGCCTCTTGGGCTCCCAAGAATGTGGAACCTGACTCCCATTTTGAAAACCCCAGCAACACGCCTGCCTATATTCTTATGAGCTTAGAAGCCCCTGAAAATGAGCTTCCTCCCTGGTGATACGGCTACAGATACGTAACTGAGGGATTAAGTGACTTGTATTTTTATTTGAACTTCCCACAAGGCAGAAGCGATGTGCAGTTCAGATAACACAGTGTTTTTATTTGCTTCAGGTGTTGTCATTTGTAATCCCCACACAGCTCCAGAGAGTGACGCAGAGGGTGCTTCACAGGCTCTTCCACACAAGGTATTTACACTTTTTTTTTTTTAATGCTTTCAAGGTTATGTTTACTAGTATTTCTGGTTACTATTGGTGACTTCCTCCCACCATCCGAGCTTTCAGTATTATCCTTAGATATTCTGTCTTCATTAGGGGTGCTTGTCGGGGATTACAGATTCCCTTTAAGGTTTGCCACACTGTTGTCTTTTTGTTCCTTGCTTATTGTTTAGAAGATGGTACCCTGAAATATTTGAACATACTAACAGATAACGTGGCTCGGCAGCTTCCAGCGTAACAGATGTTGGTGGCACTGGGTGGGAGACCGCATCCACATGAGAATTGCAACAGACTCTCTGGCAGCTGCAGATAGAGTTTAGACAGAGCTAGCAATCCCCATCCTCTCCCTCAAATCCCATTAGTCTCAGGCCAGCAGCTTGGATGTCCAGGTGGCCCAAGGGGAAGCCATACAGCTGCCAATGTGGGGCCTGCTGTATTAATGTGAATTTTGTAGTGTCCTGTAAACTTTGGTGCTTTAGGATCTGCTTCAGGAATGATTTAAATATCTTTCCTCTGGGGCAGCAACTGCAGTATGACAGACACTTCAGGGTCATAACATCTACAGCTGTTGAGTGCGTGCTTGCAGTTGTTTTGTTGTCTGCTGTGCAGATTCTCTGCTGTTAACACAGCCCAAGAGAGAGTGCTTACACTGTCAAATGTACAGCCAGCAACAGAGCAATTATATGGTGAGCCTGGTGTAGTTGTCATTGCTAGATGATGCTGTGCGCTGGAGGCACTTTGATCTTCCACACACACCCTTCAACTGCGTCACCTCATTCAAGCAAGAGATTTTTCAGTTCATGCAGAAGTCCAGTGAGGCACAGCGTTTGAGGGTATCTTCTTGTATCCCTGCAGTTGAGAGGACACTCTGCAGGATCCTGCTGGATTGCACACAGAAATGGTGTAGGAGAGAGCAGTAGAGGAGAGCTTGTCTGCAACTGTAGTTGTCCCACTGTAGTAAAACACACATCACTGGTTATTTAAAGCTCATAATAAAATTCCAGCAAACTGATGTATAATGCAGAGAACTGTAGTAAGCAAACATTGGTCTCCTAATGCGTGGCTTATATGAGCATCTATTTGCCAGGCTGCTGGAAGCTGTTGCTCAGTATGATGCATCCCAAACAAACCTGCATGCCAAACAGTTGTGCAACTTGCCTCACAGAAGCTGTAGTCTGCCAACAGGTTGGAACTAGTGTTCGCCCTTTCTAACCTCCTGCCATGCTTTTTCCTTAACAGCTGCTTATATTATTACAGGGGTTTTAAGATTACCTTTTGCTGGGGTTTTCTTTGCTTTCAGGGCAGCACACAGCAAATGTCTTCTGGCAGATGTTTTGTGACCTGTTGCTGTGGCATATTTTGTCAGCACCAAGGGTGCTTTGTACTTGACTCTACTGTTGGAAAAAAATCCAAAGGACATGACAATAATAGAAGTGAGTTTATCTGGCATATTTAAAGGAGTGTATGTGGGAAGAAGAGAAGGAGAAGCCAACTGGATGGAGAAAACACTATTAATATGTAATCCATGCTGGCCTGAAAACCTAAAAGAGGTGTCTTCTTGCTTTGGAAAGTCTTTGCGGATCACCTCTGAGTGTACTTGACCTGTTAATCAGGATGCTGAGTATTAAATAGACTGTTCCCTTTCTGTTACAGAAACTGTTTGTTTGTTGTCCTGCACGTGGCCTTGCAAGCTGCAGTGTATGGGGAATACACATGGGAAGTGTTTGTTTACTGCTGGGAGCTGCAATTCCACCTCCTCCTCCTGCTGCTGCCCTACCTGCTGCTGGCTGGGAATGTGGGCTGCTTCATACTCTGCTCCCGCACCAATCCTGGTAAGCTCATGCCGATTGTGAGCTGTAGCTGTTTGAAAATGGAACCTAAAAAATGTTACAAATACCATTACTTTTACTATTTTTCTTGTTTCTTTCACAGGTGTAATAACAAAATCAAATCATGCATCATTGGTTAAGATTTATGCATATGATGGTGTATTATTTCAGAAAGGCATCGTATGTTCTACATGCAACATGGAAAAGCCAGCCAGATCAAAACATTGTAGTAAGAATCTTAACTTCCTTGATAAGCATAACAGTAATACCTTCCCAAATTAATTCTGCATCAAGAACTGCAGTTCGCACTACGTCTGTTCTGTTATCCAGCTTGATGCAGACAGGATTGTGTTCATTTTACTGCGGTCCCAGATCACAGCTGCCCTTTGTCCACCCATGGAACTGTTTTGCTGCTATTTTTCTCACAGAAATTACCTGTTCTGAGAGTATCGTTTTGGGTCAGGAGCAGGCAAGCTTTTGCACGTCTAGAACTTAAATGAAAGGATCACCTGTCAAGACCTGAGTTCAGGATTTTGTGTTTCTCTTGCAGAATTTGCCGTTACCATCTAAAATAAAGCAGAGAGCTACAATCTCTACTTTTCATATGCTTTGCTAGGCAGTACTGTCAGAGAAACCAAAGTCTTTGAGCTGCAGGCTTGGTGAATAAAAGAAAGAATGAGATACAGGTCTTTGTTTTTAGTAATGGGGGTTTTTACTATGCAATTGAAACTAATGTGTTTTCTTAAAAAGCTATCAGCTACATCATGACCATAATTCTCAGATTTTTTCAGATGAAAAACTATCCTAAACTGTGTAAAAAATCAACTTGATTACTTAAAAAACAATTAACTGAACTATCTTGTCACTCTCTCCTTATCAGGTTTCTGCAGTATGTGCGTACATCGTTTTGATCACCACTGCGTGTGGGTCAACAACTGCATTGGTGCCTTCAATGCAAAATACTTCTTCCTTTACCTCCTCACACTGAGTGCCATGGCTGCAACCATTGCAACCATCACAGCAGCATTTCTCATCCAAGTGGTCCTGCTGTCAGATATGATGCATGGACGTTACGTTGATGACCAAGGACAAGAGCATGCTGTTGAGATTCTCTTTCTCATTCAGGTAAGTTGATGTTGCTTGGGTTATTAGCCTGTAAAAAGGCTTATCTCAGTCTTTGCTTTCAGGAATCTTTTAAGTCCACCTGTTCTCACAGGCAGAATGTGGACAGACTGCAGTTTTTGACCAACTTACAGGGCTAATTAAGTTTAGAAAACTTGTGTTGCAGAATACTGTAAAAATATGGGCTTTTTCTCATAGCACTTCATTCAGCTCTCCCATTTTTCGTATTTTGGTCTCCAGACTGCTTCCGCTCGGCAGATCTGACTCATAAAGAATGGCTTTATGTTCCGATGACCATCTACTGTAGTAATATTTGGGACACAGTTAAAAATCCTTGAAATACCTTTGTGGAGATGTTAAAGCAGGATCTTACTACCCTGGAATTTAGATACTTTAATATTTTCTCTCACATACATGCAAAGGGTGACTTTGAGTCTCTCTAGCATGAGGCAATTGCATTTCAATCCCCTCATCCCTTTCTGTAGTATGGCAGTGAGGTGTTAAGTAGTAAATGCTTTGTCTTTTTCTCATCCTAGACAACAGATGTTTCAGCCTTACACTCTGAAAAAGAGATCTTGGTCAGGGAACGTTTGCTCATGTTTGAGAAGTACCATTACCACTCCCCAGTATTGGAATTTAACTCAGAAAAGAGCTGCCTAAACTGTATCATGTCAGCAAAACCTGAAGTTGTACCAGATTGTAGCTTCTTCATTTGGCAGTTTGTTTTCAGATGATCTGCATTAATGTTTTTTTAAATTAAATAAACAACGAAAAACCAAACAAGCAAAATTCTAACATGAAATACAAACATTCAGAGATAGATGGGTGTAGAAAATACTCCTGCACATAAGCAAGGCTTGTGAGGAAATACATTGCTGGGAATCTCTATGCTTTACTCAGGTGATGGACGATCACTGAGCTGGATGGGGGACAGGGCTGTGACCCTGTTTCTGGGGCTGCACAGTTATGGATGTGCATTTCAGCTGGCCTGTTGCAGTGGCCACATGCTTCTGTGTGATTTAATGCTCCAACTTTTTAACTAAGTTATTATTTTCTTTCTTTGCAGCACCTTTTCTTGACTTTTCCTAGGATTGTCTTCATGCTTGGTTTTGTTATTCTTCTCACACTCGTGCTGGGTGCATACTGCTGCTTCAATCTATATTTGACCTTAACCAACCAAACTTCCAATGAATGGTATAAATCCAGAAGATACGGGTGTTCCCACCATCTAACATTGCAGCCTCATGACAGACAAGTTGTCTACAAAAACATTTATTCTAAAGGAGTCTGGATGAATGTAAAGGAAATCTTTAAGCCTCCTACAGTGTTGGAAAGAAAGAAGAAAACATGAAGATACTCTTCTTTTTAATGTGCATTTTTAAACTTTTTGTAGGAATTTATTTCAGCAGTGCACTTTGATGCCCCAAACAACCTTTGTAAAAGGATTACTGTATTTCAATTAAGTAATTGGAAACTATGCTTTCATAAAGCCGACCAGTCTTCAAACAGCTAGAGTTCTTCCAGGTTTATCTGTACTACTGCTTGTACCAGTGGCCTGTTAAGTCTTTTCAGACACAATCACAGTACAGAAGCAAGCTGGACTAGAGTTAGGTTCTGCTAAGGAACACATACACAAGGAACTTTTTTTTTTTTTTTTTTTACGGTTACTGTTTTGTATGGTGCATAACATATACCACTGTGTAACAGGCAAATGGAGTTTCTGAGTTACTTTGCTATATTCCTGTAAAGTCTCCTGCAGGAAGACCTACTTAAAATGTACCAATGTCACACATGTGGAAGTGGCACTTGTCTGTCAATTATTTGTGTTTTTTCCCCCCCTGCAGGAAAATAGTAACTCACAGCTGACTGCAGTATTCTGATTAACAGTGCCTCACAGAGCACTATTTAAGATAATTCACTTGGTGAGATCTCTGAGGTTAAGCTTAGTTCTCTTGTTTCCTTGTTAGAGGGACCAGTAGTGAATTTGCTGGTATGGAGAGGCAAGTTTGGCCCATCTTACTGAAGTGAATCTTTTTCTCTGTACATGCATTTGCAAGGGAAAAGCAAACAAAGCACTGCTGTGAACTTTGAGGAAGCATCTTTTTGTAAGTACCAAATGATTAATCCATTACTGTTAACAATGTGTAGAACAGGTTGTATGTATTTAGCTGGAAAACAACATGATTACTGGCAGAATCTTAACCTGCAGAAACCATGTTATACTGCAGATTTGTACTAGTAATTTCAGAAAAGAAGCTACTGCAAGTGCCATTTCTCCTTACCTGCTAAGTCTCTTTCTTGGTACCTATTTTCAACTTGTTCAAAATAAGATGCCATTTCAGCCTTAGAGTCATGAAAATAGTGGACTTTTGGACAGAATTTGAGCATCCTGAAAAGGGTATGGGAAATGTGATACTTAGCTCTCAACATACAGGTTGTGGCAGATGACAAACTTAATCCTTCCGGCATTTCTCATCTTTATTCCATTGTTTGATGTATCTGCTTACAGCAAGCTCAACCATGTCTTAGGCATTTCTTTGTATTTTGGGCATTTTGCAGCAGGGGAAGTTAGAGTTGCTGAGGTTGTTTCTAGGGCTGCTCACCTCCAGCCACTGAACAGGCCACTTCAGAAGCACAGCAGTGCTGTGGTCTTCCACTTCTGTACAGGGATTCTCAAGGTGAACACTGAAAGGCAGTTCATCAGTGTCCCTCAAGAGTGGAAGACAAAAGTAAACCTACAGCTATGCAAGTGACCTTCTGAAATCCCTCTAACTAGGGATCACTTGAAATATCTCCAAAGCATAGATGTACTGTCTGCTTTTAGAGCCTTGGGCTTGTTTTGGGAAAAATAGTGTGTTTGACTCACCCACCAATGAGGGTTTCTTTTAAGCACAATGTTAAGCGGCCCTGTTCTCTTTCCAGAAACTCTTCTGTTTGAGTGATAATAGAGCAGAAATTGGAAAAATGTAGTAAGAACTTTAAATAACTTTATTTTTAAAAATGTATTTATTTACATGCCGAATCTGTACAATATGCAATTAAAAATCCATATATGGTTTAAAAAAAATCATATACAATATGGCTTTACACACCAACAGACTAGCTCTCAGAGTAGCCTGTCTGGCATTGCAAGGGTACAATGATGCATTCTTTTATAGACCAGTACATAAGGCTACTTGTTCAGGATATAAAATAAAAGAAAAATACTGTAGTACCATGCCTTAGGAGGACTAAAGTAGTGAGGTTAAAGGCATGAAAGTTTTTGAGTGGTGGTGAATGCACACCACCACTCCTTAGGTTTGGTTTTCTTGGTTTGTTTTAAATGCATATGATTAAGTAGTCTCTTATGAGACCCTACACATTTGCTTTGCTTTCTGAATCTTTTTAAACACCAGAACACTACTGTCCTGTGGTCAGAGGTAAGTGCTTTGCGAAGGATCTTCCTTTATTTGAGGCAGCTGTACAAAATACTGAGACTGTCAAATATGGCGTATCAGTCACTTCCACAGTACAACCATGCAGAGGTTTTTTTAATGCTGTTATTTCCATTTTAAACAGAAAACATCTCAGGGCTGTACCGTCCTGTTAAGCCACTTACCTATAGAAGCATTCTCTCCCTTGCTCTCTGAACAATTATAATGGCAAACTTAGGACTGATCAAATTCCCCAAACTGGAGAAAAAGAGTAAGCTTTACATTAACATCTGTCACTAGCTACATGCTGTTTGTTACACAATCACAGTCTGGACTTCCACCTCCCCCTCTTGGGAGGCGATCACAAACTCTCCTGCATGTTCCATTATTTCAATGTCCTCGGATGCCACCATCGTCACCGTTGCTTCTTCCGTCTCGATGCTACCCTCCGTCGTCAGCACTGCTCCTTCTCCGATGGCAGAAGCCAGCGTCATAGCAACCTGTTCCGTGAGGCTTTCAGGGGTCGCAATGGTGATGGTGTCCGCAGCATCTGTGGTTACTTCAGAGTTTTCTGCCACGGTGACGTTCTGTACGATGATCTGATGACCAGAGTTTGCTTGATTTACTATTTGTTGCACAACCTTCATAATGTGGCTGTCAACCTACAGTAAGAGAAAAGAGGCCACTTTATTTCTTGGTGTATAGTAGTACCCTGTTAGAAATACGGACAATTACCATCACCATGAACAGTGCTTGATGACCACCAGGGCAGTACAACAAGCAGCATTTAATTCCAATTTACTCTAGCTGTTCACTGAAGTTCTCATCACCCTGAGAACCCCTGAGAACTCCTAGAACATGTCACACCTCACATCGCTGAAGATGTTTTGCCAGCAGGGTACTTCCTACAGAAACTCAAACTTCATAGAAAAATCTTAAGAATGCATGCCCAGACAAAGTAACTGAAGGCAATTCAAGAGCCTAGCCAGCCTTCGACTTTGCAGCAACCATTATTTCTGGCATTCAGGAATGCTTTAAGAGGATCATTTCCCCAAGGCTGAAGTGTTACTGTACAATTCTCCTTAGCTGGCAGCTGCACTCTTGTGTATGAAGGCATGCAAGTCGCTAGCCACCATCACTGAGAGGACCTAAGGTTAACAGAGCTCAGTTGAACCCAGTATTACGGTTTTATACAGACAAGTCTGCACAACTATAGAGGTCGGGTTCATCTAGCATGCCTTTCAGACGCTAAAAGTGATTCATTTAAGCTACAGCAAGTCCCCAAAATAATAGTTTATGTGGCAGCTTTACCTCATGTCTTGTTCCCTCTATTATTTCAGTAGCTTCACTGGTCTCCATGTCTTCAGTAGCAGTCTTGAAAGACAAAATATGATGATTCCCTTTTTAGATTATTACCAAAAAATCTTTTATTACCAAGATACCAGACACGAAGATCTTTTACAAAAGTCTTTCTGTTCCCCCCCATGATGCAGTAGCTACTCTAAAGACAACTCCTCCAAATCCCATTATCAAGAGCCAGTTAAAAGTAATGCAGAGAGCTCACAAATAACTGAAGGAGAACATCCTCTCTCGGCAGGACTCAGCCAACTGGCAGATTTTTCTCCTATTGGAGAAAAACTATGGCAGCACTAAAGGGACTCAATAAATGAACTGTGTTATTCTGCACAGATGAGTACTGGCTCTTTGTTATGAAGAGGGAGAAAGCAAAATGCACAATTCATTGCTTTTGGCAGCTACAGCCGGTTAAAACCAACAGAGATTATTTCACAGAAAATAAGCTAAATAGAAATGAGAGAAAAGAGTAGGTAAAAGTTGAGAAAAAGCTGAGGCAAGTTTGTGAGGACATAAAATCTGGTATAGTCAGAAGTTCTCAGTCTCAGCCTTCTGATGAACTACCATCAGTCTGCCCTGCATTCTCCTTTTCCTGCCTACATTACATGCAGGACTTCAGAAGGATGGTGAAGTAGGTTCCAGGCACTCTCCTTCTGAACAAGATGAACCCTACTTACTCCTAGAGTCATGCAGGCAGGGGTAGCATTGGCTAGATCCCGTTTTACCCTCTCCCAAAAGCCTAGATGAGGAACATGCACAACTGCAATTTTTCCTGACAAAATACCATGCTGCGTTCAGAATGAGAAGGCTGTTTGCTTCACTTCTTACCTCGATGATGTATTCCTGAGTGTCCGCCACCACTGAAGAAAACTCAACCAAAACGGTGTGAGGATCTTCAGAAATGACTGTTGCAGCCAAGTTGTCAGCTGACTGACTTTCCTCAGACACCATCACTTCTTCCACCTCTTTCAAAGCAAGGAGGCAGCCACCTGAATGGTATTCCAAAAATGCCAGAAAAACATTATTTTTCAGAACCATCTCCCATATGGGAGTACCTGGAAAATACTACGCAGCACAAATGAGACCCCTTTAACAGGATGCTGCTGTCAAGCGACTGGTAGTCAGACAACAGGCTCTTGTCCCACCAAGACAGGCCAAGTAATGGCCTAGAAGAGACCCACATGACATCAGAACCAAGCCTCGAGCAGAGCAACTGTCCAGTGTCATTTCAAAAAATACACAACTAAATTCAGATGTGTAAAACCATATAGGATTTCAAAAGCCATATGTGAAGAACATACAGTAAGACTTTTGGTATATTTTAAGTCTTATATCCTTTCTGCTTATGCATTACATTTCAATATCTACCTAGGAAACACTTTTCTCCTCCAGTAAACTTGTATTGAGAATGTAAAGAACAGTACATCATCATCACTACCTGAAGAAGTTTGAAAATCCGTGCTTAGGAGCTAAAGGAGCAGCAGGTCCAGTGCAACTAATTCAATCAAACAACATTATCGGTGAGAATACTTAAGACATTTTCCTCACAGAACATCGACAATTTGTATTTTTACAGGATTTCATAAAACCCCCAAATTAGTATGAATTTCATGCCAAAAAAAACCAATTGGCAAGTTTAACCATAACAATATGTGCCACATCATAAGTTTTAGTGTCTTCTCACCTCTTCCCCAACACAGACATCAAGCGCTCTCTGGCATTACTTTATGAAAATGTTATTTTTCTCCCTCTTTGTGTATATCCTTGGAACAGAACCACTTACGGCAGTGGTGACACTGCAGAGAGCACTTAAGCCAGAGTTTGGAGCAGAGAGCCCACAGCACTCCCACAGTTGGGATTCTTAATGCAAATTCTATTTTGGTTATGTTTCTCTTTATTTAGGGGACCTAGATTTTATATTAGAACTTCATGGCTATTTGTTCAGCATCATTTTTGGTCAGAAAGAATAGGAATATTCATTAATGTAGATGAAAAAAAATATAATGCATTTCCTACTGATGCAACTGAGATGCAGATAAACAAGTGGCCTTGGACGAAGGTCGTTGGACCCACTCTGAAAAATCATTACCATTCAGCCAAAAAGCAGTTTGTCCAAACCAAATCCTAGAATAACACACCTCACCCCAAGGCAGACAAGCTTTGCCACCTCACCTTTGGTTTTTAAGTGCCTGTTGAGAGTGCCGTGCTCTGCAAACCCTCGCCCGCACTTGTAACACTTAAAAGGCTTTTCCCCCGTGTGATGGCGGATGTGGCGGACCAGCGAGCCTTTTTCCCGAAAGCCCCGGCTGCAGTACTGACAGACATAAGGCTTATCCTCTAAATGCGTACGGAAATGAACTTGCTGCGCATTCTGTACAAAGAGATAGCAAGGGAAGAGCAGCTAAAGGGAGTGACAAACTCAAGCAGGCAGTATTTTAGCTTCTGGGGCAAAAGTCAACATCTTTGAGGACTTCTCATGTAAGACATGACAAATATTTGGTAGTATTATTATTACATATTTTTTTTGCCACACAAAGGAACAGTTTCCTCACAAATGTGAAGGCTTTATTAAGACTTTCCCTCTTTTCCCCACTACAACAAAAGCTCCTTCTGGAGCTTCTGCTCTTACAAGAGTCAAGTGAGCTGGCATTTGTTCTTTCAGGAGCAAAGCCTCCTAACTTCTCCCAAACCCTGGCTCTGGAAAGGAAAATCTGAAGGCAAGCCTGTTGTGAGGGAGGCACACCTTTGTCTTGTACCGCTTGCCACACTTCGGACAGGAATATGGCCGCTCATCAGAATGCACTCTTCGATGCCCCTTCACATGTGCAATGGTCTTGTAGAGCTTGCCACACTCTCCACAGCGGAAACGCCGTTCATTCACGTGCACTTCTTGATGCTTTTTTAGCAGATAGCCCTTTGTGAACTCTTTGCCACACTCTTCGCACTTAAAAGGCTTGTAATCTAGAGAGAGAGAGGGAGAGAGAGAACACATGGTTGATAAAGAACAACCAGCAGTAGCAAAGCAGGAAAATTCTGCAGATGTTACTGCACCCACATGGCATCACTACAGCAACAGGGGAGCTGGCATTCCCTGCCACTACACAGTAATAAAACCAGGCACTTGTACCCACCAGCTCATGTCATTGTTATCAGGGGAATGAAAATGGTGGTTGTTGCTCCCTTAATGTCTTACATGAAGCAAGGCTTGTCTGGAGCCAGTTGCTAGTGTTGCCATCTGTAAGATCACAGCTAACTGATGGCTTAAGAGCTCACGTGTGCCCTTTGCTGAATGCCAGCCAAAGGCAGAAAAAACCCCATCACCCTAACCACGCCACCCTCTTCTGCACATTAGCCCTTTCCTGCAAAGTATCTAGTACCTGCTGTAACAAAATTCTTACAAAAAATTTAACCCAAAGAAGGAGGGAAATTATATTTTCAACTGTGTGTATGGGCTTTGTCTCATTTGTAAGTGAATTCTGCTCAAGTGTTGCTCTTACGGCCTTTGGTGCCTTTCAAGCAGCAGTTCCAGCCTATCAACCTGTTCTGCCTCGCTAACCTTTTTACTGGCCTCATCGCAAAACTCTGCTTTCAAGGATGCAGTGCAGGCCCTGAACCATGGAAACTTTTTTTTTTTAAAATATTCCTTTTACCCTCTATTGTAGACCTCAACCAAAGTCAACCTTTTCATATTAGTGTGTTAAGCATCAATTGATTTTGCATGGCTAACGGCAATGTAAAGGCAAGGACTTTGAAACAAAGCAAGCTGTGCTATGCTTAAGATCATAGTAAGACACAGTGCATTTCAGACAATAGCACAAGCAGTAGAACTTTACCTAAGTGACCTTTGATGTGTGTTTCAAAGGAAGTAGCTTCACTGAAGGCTTCGTTACAGTGAGGGCAAATGTAACTTTTGTACCCATTTGTTCTTTCTGCACCTGTCTATTGGAAAGAAAATGGACAACATAAATATTTTTTGTACTAGTGTGTACAGGAACTATTGCTAGCCAAATTCCCAATTAAATACTCCGGCTTTGACAAGAAAGAGATCTATATTGTTAACAGGAGAGAGAGCGCACACATGTGTGTATTAACACTATGCTTAAAGCGTATGTGAAAAACACAACTGTAAAAGTTGACACAAAGACCTGGGCACAGGGAGAGAAGCGCTGAGGATAACGCGCAGGGTGCTGAGGCTAACAGTGCTGACCACAACCAAGTACAGGCAAGGAAGACTAAAAAATTAATCTATGGAATACAAACATACAGACTCTGCTTGTTCTACTTCAACACACTGTTCCCCACACGGCTCCTCTTCTTCTTCTACCACTTCATTTCCTAGTTCTTCTGTAGCAGCTACAGCAGGCTCATCTGGCTTTTGCATTTCCTCCATAGCGACTCTCTCTATCACAATACCCGAATTCCTCATGGCCTGCCTCAGCAGATTCTCACTGTTCACTTCCCCCTCACACGGCAGCTCCTCAGGATGTGATTCCTGTAGGAATAAACAGTACAGTAAGTGGTACAGCAAATAACACAGCCCTCTTTTTAAAGCAACATTGCTGACAGTCATTCTTTCTAGGGCGTCTCATGCTGCAATATAGGGTTGAAAGATCAACAGGGAATGATCTTGGACTGGGGAGGATGAGGTGAAGCTGTACTCTGAAAATGTTATCACCCAAGGGATAATAAGCCTTTGCTCCTACCACAGTCTTGTAGCAGGGAACGATCAACAAAAACACCCTCTCACTTTCTGTATCATCCTGTACGTGGTGGTGAACCCTAAGCATCCCCCTGTATGCTATACATGTGCTGCTAAGCTCAGCAGCAGCAGACGGCCAGACAAGGTCAGAGCTTGCCTTCTATATTCTCAGATGAAGAAGGAGCTAATTAACCACTGACTCCCACCACACAGATTTATTCTCAGCACCTAAGAAAATTTTGTTTCTGAGGTGAAATACTTTAAAGTACTTCTTTGCATAAAAGCCATGAAAAGTACTTAAGAGAAATGACACTCACATCTTGGTCCAGGGATTTCGCATCTACAACAGGAAGTTCCTGCATTTGGACGTGGACTTCATGAAGAACGTTGCCTTTTGCATCTGTCACAAGATGAATGACGGGTGAAGTTTCAATGGATTCACTCGCTATTGATGAAACGGTGTCTGTGTTTGAACTACAGGATCCTTCAAGAAAAGCAGCACAATGAATCACTTGGCATACTGCCACCCCTTATCAATTTGCTCTACCCTACAAAAAAAAGGTGTCTTAGAGTATGAGATGCCTGTTAAAGCCATCTTTGTACCAGATTCTCAAACATTCTTCACAGTCAGTGCCTGGCTACATGCACTTCAGGTTAACAGTTTAGCTCTATCAATTACTTCTCCCTGTATAAAAGATATAAACTGAATACTACAGAAATAGTTTTTTCGCAACTGAGAAAGACTTTATAGTTCAAGTGCCGGGAGCACGCTCAGTTTTATCAGACCCAAGGCAGGTAATGGAAGCACCACTGACCTGTTGGTAAATCATCTTTATTGACTACTATTTCTTTGTTCATGCTGAAGCGAATTTTTTCAGTGCAAGGTGTCAGAGATTTCAGGTGCCGAGTCAAAGCTCCCGATTCCCGGAAGCTTTTCCCACATTTCTTGCATTTGTAAGGTCTTTCATCTGGAAATGATGAGAATCGAAACAACAGTATTAAACTAACCACAGCTAGTATTACCTCTATGGGACAGACTGCTAGAATGCTTTCAGCTTTCTACAGCGAGCAGACCATGCTTATCCCAGGACCCCAAACATCAGGGATCTCCACATTCTCAGCTCAGCAGGTGCAAAGCAGCAATAAATTCCATTGGAAGGTCAGCCAGATAACCACACAGCACACTCCAGCAACGAGGAACTCTTATTTTGGAGAACTGTCTTACCAGTGTGACGCCTATGGTGTCGAATCAGAGACCCTTTTGTCCTGAAGGAAGTGCCACAGAGTTTACATTCATAGTCCTTTCTGCTGCTGTGAGTGATCATGTGAGCTTTGAGGATGCTGGCCTATGGAAAGAATTTCATTTTAAAGGACGTTCCAATGGTTAAAAATTTTACATTTCAACTCTGAAGAACAACAGTGCTTGTTCTGAAAGCAGAACCTTCCTTGTGGAAGTGTAGCCTGCAGTAGAGAAGCACATTGTTACCGAGTCTTGAGATGTCTTAGTTAACAGCTAGCCTAAATAACTCACTAACCCAAACACGGCAGAAGTGATACTTACTGTTTTAAAAGTCTTCTGGCATAATTCACATACGTATCGCCCTTCTTTGTTAACCAGCAGCTTAACCTTTATCAGTTCTGTGGAAAGATCCTGCTCCTGATCGCCAGGGTTGCCTTGCTCTTCAGTGACTTCCCCATCAATGTGACCATTTGGGTTTTCAAAAACGTGGTCTCCTGCAACAATGACTTCTTTTATGTGCCCACTACCTGGGAAAAGGATAGGAAGACAGTTATGTTCTTTACAGCGGAGAGCTTTATACGACAAGAGCAATTTACTGTTTCAGCGTTTTGTGCAGTAGGAAGGAGAAACAGTTACGTTAAACCTGGATCACGGGTCTTTGCAAAGTTCTTATTATCGCAGCATAAATAGTAAAATGGACGTTTCTGGAACTGAGTTTTAAATCTAATTTGTATTAATGCGGAGAGGATTGCAAAGCTGGCCTGGGGCTGCCTCTCTCACAACTTTGAGGTAAAGCTCAGTCCCGGTGCTCAGTAACACCGAGGTGTCGCGTACCCTACTACAACACAAATCAAACAGAAGAGGACAGTGGATGAGTAAACTATCCCTAACCTGGCAGGGGAATAAAGGCACGTGTCCCGAGGCTCACCTACTATAGCTGATGCGTTGCTGATTTCCTCTGCTATTGAAGATGCTTCAACAACTATATGAGCAACAGTTATCGACTCCTTGACAGAAGGAACGACCTGCTGTAACAGATAACATTTAGCAGAAAGGGTTTTTTACCTTTAAAAACATTGTGTTCTGTTCTCTCCCCTCCAACCCAACAGACCGTTGCATCCTAATTATTTTGAGCCATGGCTTGAGGAGAAGCCTGCTGTCACCTTTTGTACTTCTTGGTTGAGGAGACCTGCTGATGCAGCAGCAAGAGCTTCTGGAGCTCGCTGGCAGACCTTCTGTAACTTGTGTTGCACAAATTCTTCCAAGGAGGTGAACTCCGACTGGCAGCGACCACACTTATGCACGTCATCTTCGTCTACGATTTAAAATCCAGTCATCGGTTTAGGAAAATACGGCACCTATTACCGAGCAGTGTTCACACCGAAAACTTTTGTTCTGCTTGTCCCGGTGAGCCCCTGCGCCAGGAGAGAAGGGGCCCGGGGGGATGTGCTGCCGAAGGGTAGTTTCGCTCCTGCTACGAGGCGGTTTCTGGAGCGGAGCGGGGCGATCCCGCCCTCCCCCCCCCCCCGCCCCGGCCGGGCTCCCGGCTCCGCTCTCGCAGCCCGGAGGAGGGAGAGGGAACAGAGAGGCACGGAGACCCCGGCGCCAGCCGCTTGCCCGACCCCCGCTGACAGAACCGCTGCAGCCAGAACCCCCTTCACCCCGCGCCGAGCGCCGCCGGGGCCGGTTCCGCCGGGCCGGGCCGCCTCTGCGGGCCCCGCTTTCCCCTCGGCTCCGGCCGGGGCCCTGTCGCAGCGGCACCGCCCGCCCCGCGCCTGGTACCTTCCTCGCTGAAGGGCGCCGGGAGGCTGAGGAAGGCGGCGGGGCCGGCGGGCGGTGCGGCGGGGCCGGAGCCCGCGGCCGCCGCCCCCTCCCGCTCCTCGGCCGCGGCTGCCGTAAGCCCCGCCGGCCCCGCGCTCGTTGCCATCGCGGCCTCCATGTCGCAACGAGCCGCACCGCCAAGATGGCGGCTTTACGGCCGTGTCGTCATAACAACGGGCCGCGTGCCGCGGGACGGACAACCGTAGGGGGTCGGTAAGGAACGCGGTCGCCGCGCGGGAGTTCCGGGGCCGCGCGCGACCCGGGCGCCGTTGGGCGGTGTTGGTGCCCGGCCCCCGCGCCTCCCGGTGACCTCTGACCCCCGTGCCCAGACGGACCGGAGCCTAACGAGTTACCTAACGAGCCCCCGGGGCGGCTGGATGGCCCAATGGGTCGCGGAGTGCCTGGGGTGACCGCGCGCTCGTGGCCAATGGCAGCGCGCGGGGGGCGGGCGGGTGAGACGGACGACCAATGAGAGCGGAGCCAGCCGGCCGGCGGCGGCGGCGCTGTGCGGAAGGGCGGGAGAGGGCGCCGGACGCCGGCTCCAGGCGGGGTGGGTGGGGCCACCGCCGCCCAATGGGAGCGCGGGTCGGGAGAGGCGCAGCCAATGGGCACGGCCGGGGGGCGGGCGCACGGTTGAGGCGCGGCGGCGATGGCGGCCATGGCGGGCGGCGGGTCGCGGCGGTGCCGGCGGCTGGAGGCCGAGGCGGCCCGCGCCGTGCTGGGCGCCGCCGACACGCTGCTCTTCGACTGCGACGGTGTGCTGTGGCGGGGCGAGGCGGCGGTGGGCGGCGCGGCGGCGGCGCTGGGCCGGCTGGCGGCGGCGGGCAAGCGCCTCTGCTACGTGACCAACAACAGCAGCCGGACGCGCGCGGCCTACACCGAGAAGCTGCGGCGGCTGGGCTTCCCGCCCGCCGAGCCCCGCCACATCTTCGGCTCGGCCTACTGCGCCGCCCGCTACCTCCGCCAAGCCCTGCCGCCTGGCGCCGCCGCCTACGTGCTGGGCAGCCCCGCGCTCGCCGCCGAGCTGGAGGCCGTGGGCGTCCCGCACCTGGGGCCCGGCCCCGCCGCCCTGCCCGGCCCCACGCCCGCCGACTGGGCCCAGGCGCCGCTTGACCCCGCCGTGCGCGCCGTCCTCGTCGGTTTCGACGAGCACTTCAGCTACGCCAAGCTGTGCCAGGCCCTGCGCTACCTCCTGCGCGGCGGCCCCGACTGCCTCCTCGTCGGCACCAACCGCGACCACCGCCTCCCGCTCGAGGGCGGCACCGCCATCCCCGGTGCGCGGGGCGGGGGAGGGGGGGGTGGACGGGACCGGGGGCGTCCGGGCTTCTCGCCTGCCGCCCGGTGGGGGTGGGGAGGGGTCCCCGGCCCGTTCAGAGCTGCCCGTAGTGAGTCCCCGTGCTCTGGAGGTGACCGAGCTCGGCCTCATTGCACCTCGGTGTGGCAGCCTGGGTGTCCCAGAGCCTGGGCTTCCCCTCGTCCTCACTGCACCTCCCACCCCGAAACAGGGAGAATCCTTGTTGATCCTTCACTTGGGGAATAGCGGCTCCTTTTTGATCTCGATGTGGGACGGTATTCCAGCCTCCTGGCAGGTTTTATGCACTGCTTCTCTTGGGACTAACCCCTTCCTCTGCCTGTCCTGTCCGTGAAGCTGAGGCGTTGCATTTCCAAAGCGCTGTGCGGTTTTGTACCAGCTCGTGTGGATGCCGAGAGTCTTCTGCAGTCTCTAATTAATGTTTTCTGTTCTCTCCCTAGGGACTGGCTGCCTGGTAAAAGCAGTGGAGACGGCAGCCCAGCGCGAGGCGTTCATTGTAGGAAAGCCCAACCGGTACATGTTTGATTGCGTGGTGAGCGAGTTCAACATCGATCCTGCTCGTACCATCATGGTGGGAGATCGGCTGGACACAGACATCCTCATGGGCAACAGCTGCGGCCTCACCACCCTGCTGACGCTTACCGGGGTCACCACGCTGGACGAAGTGAGGGGCCACCAGGAGAGTGACTGTCCGGCCAGGCAGAGCCTGGTTCCCGATTACTATGTCGATAGCATAGCCGACCTTCTCCCAGCACTGGGGGATTAATAATAATAAAATGCTTGCAGCCTCTGCAGCGGTGCCCGGAGGAGGGCCCCAGTTAATCACCTTGTGACAGTAACGTACTCACTAGGATACCACCCGGAGTTAGCAACCCTTAGCTTTTTAACCTTTCTGTCCTCTCGATATGATGTTGTTTACACCTCAGTCTTTAAATGCACTTTGAAACAAAGAGGGCATTACGGTGTCACCCACGTCTTGTGGGCTTGGAGCTTTTTTTTTTTAAATTATAAGCAACACATCTATCCAAATGTTTGTGATACTCAATGTCACGTTGTCCTCTAGACTGAGTTAGGGAAAGTAGGGCAGGTTGATCTGAGGAAAAGAACCTGATATCATGCGGTGTGTCCTCGCTTGGAAGGGCCATGGCTCAGTCTGGTTTATTCAGGGAAATTACTCTTGGAGTGCGTAGCAACTTAGCGGCTGTGTTTGGAAACACTTGCGGTGGCTGGCAGAACTAGCATTTGGCCTTAGATTGATTTTTTTTTTTTAAATTATTTTTTCTGAATGGGGTCCTGTTCAGCAGTACAGCCGCTGCAAGCGCGACGTCAGGTCACAGAAACTGAAATCTGTCTCCTTTATTTGACCGTTTGAAATTGCACTTGTGATGCAGATGAGGATGATTCCACTCGCAGAACACAAACGGTGTCTTCTGTATACTGTATTTGTCCAAGTGTTGGATGTGTGTGTAAAGTACATGCAAGAACTACCCCAACCCTAAATATATATCAGAATATATATAAAATATAAAGTTTAAGTATAGTATATGATAATATATCGTTTCCCAGAAGGGAGGATAAGAGGAATGTACTTCACTGATCACAGTAGGGTTAATTCTCCTAAGCTTTTGCATTTGGTAATGCAGAAAGTCTGTAACCACGTAGGACTGTCCTTCACTACTGCTGCTTCCCAGAAGTAACTGAATTGATTAGTACCGAGTTAGTTCTTGTACTTCCCTCAGCGTCAAAATAGCCACTTGCCTTGGCTTTAGCTGTGGAATGCGAATTAATGGTCAGTCCACGGGGGATGGATGCAGTACGCAGTACAGCTTTCCACCCGAACAAGCCGGTGTGTGACGATAGCATGTGCTTCCTTTAAATACCCACGGTTAATATCTTCCGCGTGTGTCTGGCGTGGGGGCCTGGCGCCAGTTGCTTGTCCGAAGAGGAGTGCTTGCTTGCTCAGGTGATTATTTCATTTTGATCTTTAGGTGGATTTGGGTGACGCACGGCCCAGGCTATGGGGTAGATTTTTCTTCTGGCTGAATTGAAGGCCACAGTTGAAAGCTTTTGCATTACAGAATTAAGTGAAAAATTATATATGCAATTAACATGCTTTGATTCCATAGATTCCACTATCAGCAGTTAAATTTAAACACTGGCCTTCCTTCATCTCCCACTGTTCAGCTGAGTGGCTCTAGCAGTGTGCCGATGCCGTTTCCGTCTACTTGAAACAAGTAGGCTTGCCATCTTGTTTGCACAGCAATAACCATGCAGTTCATACTGTCTTTCAGTGTTACCAGAAGATGAGCTGATCTTGTAAAAGGGTGTTCATTTGTAACAGCGTTGTGCAAGGCAGCACGGACAATCTCTTCCCCGTTCCTGTCTCCAGCTAGAAAGTTGTGACTGTGTAAGGTCACGGAGAAATACTTACAGGTAGAACTTTCACTTTATCTGGGTAACGTGGAAATGGACATTATGGATTTACTGCAGGTAGGGTCTGAATTAATGGTGTGTTCTTTTAGTTCCTGTATCTGGTGCTTATAATTTTGGAATACGTCAATTAAAGTAGTAAAGGCCGGGTGAGGTGTTCAGCCTCGTTCAAGCAGCGCACTGTCCCTGCCAAGTACTGTTCACTGTACAAGGGAACCATTACCTCGATTCACGTATGCTGAAATGTACTGGTGAAGGTGTCAATCATGCTTCAACACTCTGTATCGACTTCCAAATGGTTTTTAAGCCTCTACTTGAATTCACATTAAACTTAGAAACCTGCTTTCCTCTGGTTTTGTCTTATTTTGTAGTCTCTTTTTGAGCTTTGGTGCAGCCATACCACGTGGAAATTCTGGGACTTGGGGATGCAGTTTGTGTGTGTCCTCTTTACTCCTTACATGCACTAGTAGGGAAAGAAATCCAAACCCTGGAGTATATTTCTTCAGTTCAGGAGCCCAGGGCTGTGCAGGGCTCTTTGCATGGGCCAGGATTTGCTGCTTTGAGTAAGAGCACAGCACAGAGCAGAATGCTTTCCCCTTCACAAGAATCCTTTCACACACACTGTTTTATAGAGGGTTTTACTTCGTTCCTGTGCCTTAGATTAGGCAGGGCATCAATTTCTTCAAGTAAGAAAGTGTCTGCTGTGTGGCTGTTAAAATCTCTATGGGGAGAACATCCCACCTGCACGTCGCGGCTTGTCTTTCAAATTTCTCGTGCTGAGTTCTGCTACAGCAGAAGCCAGCTAGCAGGCTGCGCTGCGGGGAGCGCTGCATGATCTCTCTAACACTTCGGTTGGCAGAAGCAGAACTGGTGGTTTGACTGTTGCAATACCGTTCTGTTCTCATCAGAGCCACAGCACAGGATGCTGGTTTTGCTGTTGTGAAGGAGTGACCATGATGGTTGAGTCACTGGCCACAGCGTTTGGGTGTGTATTTGTCCAGAGTTTGAGTTCACATCCCACAGAAGCAGCATGCTAGAACGAGACGGGGATCTACCGAAATAGGTCGTCTTTGACTCAGAGAAGGAAAGAGGGTGAGCAGGGAGAAGGATTGCCCGTGCCTCAGTGATGAGAAACTCCAGGATGAGCTGCCCTCTTGGCTGAGTTTGACCAGTCCTGGGCCATGCTTGATAGGAAAATGTTCGAAAGCGGTATTTTCCCTTGATAGATACCACATGGAGGAATTCTGTTGAGCTTTTCCTCGCCTCCAGTTGGTTACATCTGGCTGGCAGGTCTCAAAAACGCAGAGCTCTATCAGGGGCTCCTGGACTGTTCAGGAAAACCAAGGTCTGGCGACCTGGGAACGCTGTTCCCTGCACGGTGTTTCTCATCGCAGGAACACAGGTGTTAGCACGAGTGCAGCTCAGGTTGTGGCAGTGACTTTGTAGCAGAGATCCTTTTCCCCAGGGTCGGGGTGAATCGAGGTCCATAGGTGGAACACAAGCACATCTGTGCAGCCAAGGCTTGCAGGGCAGCAGTCTGCAGGATAAACAGTTGGCTTCAGCCCACAGAGCTCTGGCAGCACGAAGCTCATGTTGAAATGTAGAAATAACCGATGACAAGGGCAGGCTGCCACTGTTCTCTATTCATCGTATCTCTTAATGAGACTTACCCGGTCCTGCTATGAGGGCCTGCCAGCAGGGAGGGCCGACACAAAGCCCCCGATTGTCGTCCACTTGCCCCCCTCCAGCCGACTCGCAAGGTGAGCAGGAAGAGCGGTTTTATACACTGACAGCACCGCTCGGCAGCCCTGGCCCCCCCTCCTTTCCTTTGGCTCTCCCCAGGCGGCAGCTCTAAGGTTTCACCCTCCCCGTCGCTCTGAGCCGAGGAGCACCTGGCTGGGAAGCACTTTGGCTGCGAGTGACATATATTTATGTTTCACAGATACAGAAGCTTAGATTTCCCAGTCACGCCTGGAGCTGAGGATCATGCATAGTCCGTCCGCTGTCAGGAGGCAGAGCTGCAGGAGCAAGGTCCTCATCTGAAGTGGAGGATGGAGAGTAGGAACGGCACCAGCAATGCTGTCTCTGCAGTGAGTATCCCATCGCGGGGTCCCCACTCTGTGCTTGCTTGATTCCTCTTTTGAAGGAGCTGAGCTCCTGCTGTTCCCACGGATCCCAGTAAGATTTTGTTCATCACCTACATCTCCAGGGCCCATCCCGACCTCAGCACCCCACAGTTCAGCTCCTCTAAGGCAGCTCACTCTGTCCGGAGTTTCTTGTAAGTGCCCGGAGTTACATGGCATAAACCTATGGTGTAACAAGGCAGGGTGGCCAGGTTAGAGATGCCAAAGAGCTTGCACGCTGCAGAGCCACTCGGGATACGTGTGCACGTGTGAACTGCAGCCTGCCAAGGAACAGGAGTCACTGGATTTCTTTATTTGCACCTTTCCCACCTGAGGGAATTTCTTTAGCTATTGCAAACCTGCCCGTTACCATAGTGCTTGGGCTCTGCTGTGTTTGAATTGACGAGCTTTCAGCTTTACGGAGTTTTAACTTTGTTAAGACTCGCTGCTTTTCTATCTACCTTCTGTCTGGAAATTACGTATTACCAAAAAAGATCAGTAACTGACCCGGAGGCTTGAAGAGCCCATTCCTTGTGCGGCTGTAGCAAATCTAACCGTGGGCATTTATTGAATTTCTCTATGTGCTTCAAAGGATTGAGAAACAGGTTATTTTTTTAAGTGTGTTTATTACTGAAAGCCCATTCTTTCTGCTTTGTAAAAAGTATTTTATGTGCCATTAAGTTGAATTGAATTGCTTCAATATAAGAATTAAAGTGAATTTTAATCAAGCCACTAGAAGTGCCACATGACTGCCAAGCTCTTTTGCTTCAAGTAACAGCTTGGTCTGCATGGAGAACAACTTACCAAGAAAACAAAATACAGCCAAATATACAGGGGGCAAGGAAGCAGGGTCACTCCGCATGGGGCCTGTTTCAAATGCTGATGGTTGTCCTGGGGATTTCTGCTATAAACCCAAATAATTTAATTTGCTGCTAAAGCGCAGCAACAGCCTGTTTGTGGAAAGCTTCCTGCTCCAGCCCTTCCTCAGCAGGTTTGCAGTGTTTCCATGCTTCCCCGGCCGCAGGAGGAAAGTGCTCGGCTGTGGGAGTACTGGTCACTGGGATGTCAGATCTGAAACTCCAGCACTGTGGGATAAAACCGACATTATTCCAGGGCTGCTGCAATATTCTGGCAGTTCTGCGTTCAAACCCCAGCAGTTTGCACAGTGATTTGTGTCGTGAGCGGGAAGTGCGTGTTATGGTGAAGAATAACCAGGGTTGATTTTAACTCCTTTCTTTTGCTTTGGCTCCCAGGACAGGAGCACCGCAGCGCACCTCACAGCCCCATCCAGGACATTCTGGATCATCTTGTCCGTTGCCTTGTTTTTTGCAGTTGTTGGCATCAGCGTTGTGGGGGTTCTCAGCTTCTCCCCCAGCTCTGCCCAGGTAAGGGATCCCGATCCAGGCAGGAGACCTCCTCCTGCCCACAGCCCTGATTTGTGTCAGAAGCACTTGCCGGGAGGGAAGCACAGGCTGAGATCAGGGCTGGGTTTGGCCGGTTACCCCATCGCAGGCAGCCTGCAGGCAGAAGGGCAGGAAGGTGCCGGCAGCGCTGCAGGCAGTGAGCTGAGCAGCCACTGTCCCAGCCCTGCAACGCGCCTGCCAGAAACCGCTGCTGGAGAAATTCATGATAGTTTGTAAATATAGCCGCAAGCTGGTATTTTGCTAAGCAGGTGCGTTGCTCCGAGGCGAGGGGGAAGCGTGTTTTGCTGCCAGCGAGCTGTGCTGGCTGGGGAGGCAGATCCCAGCCCCCCCGCCGTGTGTGGCTGTGGCAGAGGCTGGCAGGTCCCCCAGCACTTTCCTCCTGCACCCAGCTGCCTGGCGGAGCGGGTGCCTTCAGCATGAGAGGCACCGGCACCTCTACCCCAGCCCTGGTGACGGAGAGCGATCTGCTTCCGGATCTGCTCCCCTCCCTTGGGTCAGAGCTTGCTTCTCTCTGTTGCTAAAATTATTCAGACAAGCAACAGGGACCAGCAAAGGGTCCAGGTGGGGATGTCAATGGGGAGATGCCACGCACAGACACTGAACAGCTGATGGTTGGTGCTGCTGTCGCTCTCTTTGTGCCCAGGCTGGCTCGCAGCTCGTCCGGCTAACGGTCCAGGGCCAGCAAGACCCGCTGAGGAATCAGACAGCCTTGGTGGACAAGTCCAGGAGCACTGTGACCTACTACATAACCTCGCAGAGTAACCACACCGCTGTGGTGCTGTATGACAGCAGGAACGTAAGTGTGTTGGGATAATTACCTGCCTTGCTAGCCTGGAAGCAAGCAGAGGAGCCCAGGCTGCTCAGAGAAGAGCTGCTGTGGTGGGAGCAGGAAAAACATCAACCAACTACTGTTTGGTGCCTTTCTCTTCACCTTTAATTAGGAAAGATAATGCAGGGCAAAAGGAGGCATGTAATTTTTTTGGGCTCTTAAGACAGCTGTGGATGTGTGCTGCTGCTGCTGTAACGGAGCGCGATCTGTCTCGTAGGGCTATGTGTGCTACAAGCCGGTGGAGCAGCATGTGTGCTACCTGAGGAGGATGGATGCCTGGGACCTCCAGACCCTACAGATGACCCTCAACACATCTGAGCAGAGAGTGAGCAGCTGCTGCGGCCATTCCCCAGCGTGGCTGAGCAGACAGGGGTGATGAATTGGGCTTTGCACGGAGTTCCAGCTCGCGAAAGGCCCTTTCCTGCATGGATTTGCGTTCGCAGCGGTGACTCTTACGTACCAGTATCCCAATTGTGGCTAAATGAGGGCACGGGCTCTCCCAGCCAGGGGTAGCAGCGGCAGCCCTATTCTGTGCGATTCACTGCTCGAGGGAGAGCTTGTTTGGCATCTTGTGTAGGAGCAGAGCTCTGCCTTGCAGTGCTGAGCTCTGAGTGTGTGAGCTCAGAGCAGCAACTCCCAGTTTTACCGATATCCTATCTTGTGAGAAACAGCTGAGTTGCAGGCTGGGGAAGGGGGATATGTCCCAGAGAGGTGAATAGCAAGGCTCTCGCAGGACCTGCTCCCACTGGATTCTGTTACCTGCTCAAAATTCTGGGGAACAAAAAACAAAGGGGGTTTGTTAGCAATTCACAGGGGAAAAAGTTGGAGTAAGTCACATATACGGACCCTCTGAACAAAATGTTAATGGATGCATGGGCAGGGGGCAGGTTCTGTTTCAAGAAGACAGAAGGCCCCATTTTTTTTTGTGCCCTTGCCGTCTGCTCTCCATTTCTTTGAGGGCTCCTGGTCCCTTGCCTGCTACTCCCACCCAGCCAGGAAGCGATGGGCAGAGTTTAACCCAGAGGAGCGTAGGAACGCAGCACCCATGAGAGCAGGCTACCAAGTGGGATGCAAGGAGAAGAAAGCATCTGCCAGGCTCTGAGGCTCTTTAATGGAAGTAAAAGAGCTGGTGGTCCCAGGGCTGCCAGCAGCCCACGCAGCCATCAGTCAGGACTTCAGCTCAGCCGTGTCCTGTCCCAGCCACCACAGGCTGAAGGACGCCGATTTGCATCATGCCCAGAGCTGGGGGCTCCACCACCATGCATGGAGAGGGGACAGGGCTGCCGTGGGTCCCCACGGCTCTGATGCAGCTGAAGCCCGGGGCTGGTGGCAGCGCTGGACAGGCAGGTGAGGGTCAGACAGATGCCCCTCTGCCAGCGGGCTGTGGCTGCTGGGACACCCAGCACAACGGGGTGTTTTAGCTCCAGGCCTGGGGACAAAGAGGTCCAAGTGAGGGACCTGGGAGGAACTGTCCCCCTGCTTCCCAAGCTGCAGAGCGCGCGAGGGGCTGTGGGCTGTCCCCGCTCCAGCCCCTGGGAGGCTGCTCTGGCCAGAGCAAGCATCCTGGCATCCTGGTGGGATGGGGCGGCTGTCGGGAGAAACCTGCCCTTACTGCTGGAGCAGAGCGTGCTTCTTGGGTGCCCTGAGAGCGAGAGCAGGACTGCGGGGCTGGAGGGCAGCACCAGGAGGGGCAAAGTGCCTTGGGAGGAATTAACAGGGACATTTCTTTCAGGGTGATCAGCTGCTACGTCAGAATAACCAGACCGAGTACTACCGGGAGTTCCTGGGCATTCTGGCAAGGCAAGCGGTGGACCCCAAAAGCCTAGGGGAGGCTGTCCAGACCCTGTGTGAGCAGACATCAATCTTCTGGGTCAGGAGAGGGGAGGGTAAGTTGTACGTTTTCCTTTGCAGAAGAGGGAAGCACTCTTATTTCTAGTACATCTAAGAGAAGTGAGTTCTGCTGTGCAAAAAGCTGATGTACGTCCTGGGATGGGCTGCCAAAGCCCAGGACAGGCGACTTCTAGTTCAGAATCAAACCATTGTTCAGCGGTCACCGAGTGCTGGCTTTGTACCCACAACCTGCAGCAAACCGTGGTACTGGCTGGGAAAGGCTCCGAGCCCCCTGCCCCAGGCAGCACAGCCTCCTTGTGTGGCACAACTACACCACAGCAGTCCCCTGTGACGCTGTTGGCTTAATGCTTGTCACCTTCATCTTCACCAAAAGGAGCCTGCCGAGCTCTCATCCTTTTCTGTCTTACTCCAGCTTTAATGAGAAAGGTCATTCCCTGAGGCTTTCCACTTGTTCGGCTCCCCAGGGACTCCTATCTGCAGGACTGCAAAAGCATTCCTCTCATCCTGCTTCTTGTCTGCTCATTTGGCAGGCCCAGGGAAGCAGCGGCTGATCTACCTTTGCATTGACATCTGTTTTCCAAGCAACGTTTGTGTATCTATCTGCTTCTATTACCTCCCTGAGTAAGTCCTGCGGCTGCGGATGCCCTCGCTGCCCTACATACTTGAACTGGATTCCTGAAAAGCCTCTGATTTCAACAAGGAAGGTAACATCTACAATATCCCCCAAAGGCTTCCTGCTGATTTCATGCTGCAGTTCAGGAGAGTTTAGAAAAATAACAGGACTCTGCTCAGCACTGTCAATACAGACACTTTATTTGCAGCCACACTCCAGGGCTGCATCTTGTACGTAGGTATTAGGAGATCCAGGCCTAGAGGAATCACGTGGAGTAGCTAGTGTTTTATGGCTACATGCCCTGTTCAACACAAGGTTATTAAATTTGTTGGGAGTGGTTGGCTTAGCAAGAGTGCAGCTCTCCAAGTCTGTGAAATACACTTTGAATAAAGGGATTGCAAACCAAGAAAACAGCTGCCTTTCCTCTCTTTGCTCAGCCTCTTCCATCATTAGAAAGGCTGATTATATTTTTTTCCACTCTGGAGTACAAGAACATCACAAAGCTGTCAGCAGCTGATGCCACAGGGATTCCTCCAGCTGAACCGTACCCAGCTCCCCTCAGTGGGAGCGTGCCTCCCTCTCCCATTCCCTTCTGTCCAAGCGGCCTCCCTTAGAGGCCACACGGGTTTCAATAACGATCCACTCGGAGCCGAAGCCTGGTCTCACTCCAGGCAAATGCAGCTGCTTCTGCCAGAGACCGAGCCCTCTCCCCTGGTGCAGGGGATGGTTACGAGTGCATGTCTCAGGCTCCAGAGAGGGTGCTTGCCACTGTAAGACAAGGGAAAACAAGCAGAGGTCCTTTCCTTCCCACACGTGACCATTATCCCAACACGCTGTCGTTGAAAGCAAGGCAGACGACTGCTTTCTGGTGGCCACTGTATTCCCTCTTGATCTCTCCTGTCTCCACGCACCAAAGTCTGGCCAAGTTATCAGAGGAGGCTGGAACAGAATGTGAAGAGGAGTGGGATATATTGCATTAGCCTTTAAATATTTTTTTTTTATTACAAGAAAATCTTTCCTCTTGCTTCATTCAGCACCTTTATTAGGGCTGCTGATGAAAGGTAAGGGAGCTATGCAGAGCAAGAAGCTTAGTGCTTTTCTGTATTACGTGAGTTTCTAATTATTTCAGAGAGAAGTTACTGAGAAAATTACAGCCTGTTTGTTTTGAAGGGACTATCATGCTGCAAATACTGTAAGCAGCATTCCTACCTGCACACTTGAGGCTCATCTCTCAATTTTAAACAGGTGCCCTATTGCAGCACAGGCAAAACGCTCACAGGAGTTAGTGGACTGTGCTGTGGGTGTGAGGCTGGGTGCGCCCTCCCTGCATACGCTGGTGCACGAGGGTTTGGCAATGTCCCAGCTAGAGAAACTGCCAAGTCCGCTGCTAGTGCAGGGCCCTGCTGCCGGGGTCCTGGCGTCATCCAAATCAAACCACGGGCCAAGGGCAGGAGTGCAGTCAGTGCCTCACCTGTCACGATGTACTGGGAGTCCCCGGAGAATGCACAGTCCCACATCCAGCCCCGAGACGTTTCTCCTGGGTTATTGCTCTTAATGCTCAGCTCTGTCATCAGAGAGAAGTTTGAAGTCCTCCAGATCTTACATGTCTGATCTGCAGAACATGTAGCCAAAAGTCTGCAAGGAAGAGACATGCCAGGGCAACCTTGTTAGTCATGCTGTACACCCAAGGGCCACTCGTTAATGTGGGCCTGGAACAGCAATGAACTGGAGAGCTGCGTTCATTGTAATCAGATTTCTTTGCACCTATATCATCTGCCTTATGAGATTCAAGCCAAACAGACTCAGTGAAGGAGTACGCTTTGCTCCCAGAGATCAGCATTTCAATCCCAGTTGTAAGAACAGCTTGTGGCTGCAAAGCATGAGGCTGGGATGCCACTGAGAGCAACCCAGTCCCAGCGTGTCCTGTGCCTCCTGTCCCGCTCCCCCGGGGGACCTGCAGGGCCGTGTGAAGCCAGCATAAGCCAACAGCTGGAGGCACAGCTGGTCTCTGCCTGCCCAGAAAGGACTGTCTGTTCCCACTGCAGGTAGGCAAGGGGCTGGCACACACTCACGTGGAGTCGGGGCTGAACTTGCACTGAAGGGCGTAGCGGTTGTGTGCGGGGATCTTTGTCTTGGGGATCAGCTGGGTCACCTCCTCTCCAATGCCACCCGTCAGGTTCCACACGTAGCAATTTCCCTGCGGCAAGACAGGAGGATCTGTGGGTGGGCTGGTGGTCACCCACCCAAGAGCAGCCCGGACATTCCCCACTCCACCCCAGTACAGCAAAGCTGCAGGCAAAGCTGGTACGTGCAGACTGGCTGCCTCTGCCTACGGGAGGCACAGCCCACAGCTGCTGGAGCACTGTAAAACCCATCCCACGTTTGAGGCCATGGGAGCTCACCGAGCTGTTAACAGCTGCCATGTAACTGGCATCGGGGTCAATGTGAACCGAATTCACGGAAACTTCAGGCTCCGGAATCAGCTGCTCGTTGTGGTCGGTCTTCAGGTCCCAGATGTGAATGGCACCACTCTGATCACCCACAATTAGCTCTGCCTGCAAGAGAACAGCAACCTCGTCTCTCTTAGGAGAACCCTGGAAGCAGCAGCCTCAAGCCGCTGCCCAGAACGCGCCTGCTGTAGCACCACGTGGAGCCTTGCTCTGGTTTTAAGCCTCAGGGTCCTGTTCTGCCTAATTATTCCCCAGCACAGGGCTCTTTCAGAGCTCCAGCAGCCTGCTGACGCCTCTGTACACTAAGAGCAAGCAGAGTACTAATCTCACGTTACGCTCTGCAAAAAAGGCTGTTTACCTTTACAGAACTGTGTGCTAATTTTATAAACCCCGGAGCAGACAGCAGCTGCCTGATTTCAGAACCGTTGCACAGCTACAGCTCCAACCACCACCCACAGAAGCCAAATTATTTTCAGCATGTCTGAGAAGTGGGCATTAAGATGCAAGTTGGCTAGCGAACAACTGAAGCACTCAAGAGCGTACAGATACCTGAAAAACATGAGCCTAAATGGATTTTTCTCTCTCTCCCCTTCTCAGGGGAAGGACAAGAGCCAGCTGAAGGGCAGGAGTTCTGGCTCCGATCCCGTGCTCAGACCAGAAGACAATGCTGGCAGCTCTCCACTAAAACCAGGGCTTTTATCAACAGTCTTGTGCTGTCCATAATTTTAGCAGAATCCCTAGAGGAGATCAGGTCATCAGACACAGCTAATCCTGTACCTGTGAGCAAAGGCTTGTTTCTGAGGAAGGCAATCATTGCTCAATATATTTAGCTGACGGCACAGCGCAGAAACATCTTCTGGACACCGCAACCCTTAGCCCCCTCTTAGCAGGTGTAAGTACAATTGCTAAAGGCATCATGGCTTTACCCAGGCCGTGAGAAATCTCTCTCGGATAACTGGATCAGCGTCACTGCAGCAGGGAATTGCAGAGCAATGAAACTATCTGAATAAATGCTGCCACCTTTGGACTAATTAACTGCGTTCTGCTCACAACCCAACACTTCTGCAACTCAGCAGTACCTTGGTTAGTGATTATGTCACATGTAAGATCTAAGTACAATAATAAGATTTGTTTTTATATAATATATTCTCACAGCAATGGCACTATAAGAGCATCAGCAACATTTGGGTAAAGTCTGGTCCAAATAATTGATCTCAAATCTGGTCTGAAATTCCAGACTTGTAAAATTAAACCTTTGCAAAGCCAAATGCAAAGAAAAATTTGTATTACTCAGCTTTTTAAAAATGTCTGCAATCAAACCCTGCAGCACTGTGAATACAAAATGGACCAGACAGGTTATTAACACTGCAATGATACGTATTGATTTTCACTGCCGTCCCCTTTAATGCACCATGCTCCCTTTTAGCCTCATTTCCTAAGCCCCAGCCATCTGTTTATCAACAGCTTCTGAACCGACTGGTGAATCTTGAGCCCTGAAGGTAACAAGGGCCCAGAGGTGCTTTTTCCTGGCAGCGGTGCCACCCTCAAGCTTCCCAGCCCGCCCTGTGCCACCAGTTTCACTCCCATCACATCCCCTTAGTTATGTTCACGGGGCACAGACAGCCCCAAAGGAGCGTTCCCTCCTACGGGACGAGAGGCCCAGCGCAGCCACTCCGCTGTCTCTTTGCAATAGCCACCAGGTAATTAGCACAAACAAGCCGGCTGGCAAATGAGCTCAGTGGAGAAAGCCCCGGGGCTGCGGCATGGACACCTGCTGCAGGCACAACGTGAGCCTGCAGTACCTGCTTGTTCCCAGCGCTGCTGCTCGAGGAGGTTTGCTCCAACGCACAAAGCACCGTTGGCTTTCCCAGGGCAGATGGAGGGACCGTGCATCTGTTGTGCTGGCTCCCATGTTGCATGGGCTCTGTTCCCACACCGATCCAAAGCTCCCGGCGGCAGCAGCTCGGCAAGGGAGAGGCCAGCCTGGCTGTGGGAAGCCAGCTGCTGCTTGTCCGGCAATGCCACCAAGAGCTTGCAGGCCTGTGCTGCCAGGAAGGCCACCCTCCCCAGCCAGCCCCCAGAGCTTTTGCCGTGTCTGCCAGTATAAAACTCCACAGCCCCTCTGGTTTACCCGAAAGAGCCACAGCAAAGCATGAGCTGGGAAATCGCGGAGTAGCCAGTGCTCACCTGGTTGGGGTGCAGGCAGACACAGTTAATAGGAGCGTTCACCTGAAAAATCCGCTGACACTGGAGGTTACGAGACCTGCAACAAAACAGTGAGGAAGGAGTGTGACTAAGAGCATGGAATCAGCTCCCCCGCCTCCGGGATGCTGCTGAAGGGGGGAACTGCTGCCTCTGCCCACCTCAGGTCCCAAATCCTGGCCATGCAGTCCTCCCCGCCCGTGTACATCCACCGCCCGTCCTCGTGGAAGCCCACGGAGGTGATGTTCTTGCTCACGCCGTCGTAGTTAATGACGGGGTTGGGGTTGTTGGAGTTGAGGTCGTACATGCGGATGTGCTGGTAGCCTGCAGCAACGATCGGGCAGGGGATGGCCGATGTCCCCGTGCCCAGCGTCACCCGTGTCCAGGGCAGCGTGGGACCGGGTGGGCTCACCTGCGGCAGCGATCATGCTGCGGTCCGGCGTGATCTCCAGGGCGTTCACCTGCTGCAGACGGCCGTTAAGGTCGGTAAGAAGCAGCAGCCGGGACCCGACCGGTGAGGCTGGGCGCTCCCAAACGTGGGGCGTGACACCGAGCTAACGGTGTCCGTGGGATGGCGGGAGCGGCCCCCCCCAGGCTTCCCCCGGCTCGGGGCGGCGGTGAAGGATACGGAGTCCTGGTGCTGGACGGTGCGGGTGCAGATGCCGCTGTGCGCCTGCCAGAACCGCACCGTGTGGTCGTAGCCGGCCGTGGCCAGGATGACGGGGTCGCTGCCCACCGTGCCCTGCGTGGCGTTCATGGTCCCGCCGCCGGGCCCCGCTCAGCCCCCCCCGCCCCGCGACCCGGGCCCGGCCCGCCGCACCCCGCCCACGCTCGGCCCCGCACTCACGCGTGGGCCCACTCCTGCGCCCCGTGCCCGCCCCGTGCACTCGTGCCGCGGCGCGGGGGAGCCAGGAGACACCGCCCCCCGCCCTCCTCCGGTACCGGCAGCCGCGGCCGGCACAAGGGGTACAGCTCAGCTCTGCGCATGCGCCACGCGGTCAGGGCTGCTGACTGCGCATGCGCCTGGCGCCCGACCTTAGCGCGCAGCCGCTGGGGGCTTCGCCCGTCGCAGAGCGCATGCGCAAGAGTGCGGCGGCGGGCGATACTACGTGCAGGGCGTGGGGGGGATGAAGCGAGACCACGGGGCACGGGGGGGGACACGATGGGAGCCGGTTCCCAGCGGCGCCGCCAGGGGGCGCAGCGCCGAGCGTGGCTGTGCAGCGCCGAGCACCGCGGGGCGGGGGCCGGGGGCTGGGGGCCGGGCACACCGGGCACACACCGGGCACACACCGGGCACGGCCAAGCCCACTGGGGCACTGCGGAGCGGTCCCGGTGCCACCCTTTGAGCCGGTGCCGCCCCGGGGTCGGGAGGGCGGTGACTCCGCGTTGTGCCGGTGTCCCCCGCCGTGCAGGTGTCGCACCGGGGCGTGGGGCACGGTCCCCGCCCTGCCGGTGCCGCCCCGGTGTGCACGGTGCGTGGCGGGAGCCGGAGAATCCCTCCTCACTTGCCGCTCGCCCCCGGCCCCGCATCGCACCGCCGCAGTGCCCGCGGCACCAGCGCCGCCCGGGCCCTTTAAGAGCGGCGGCAGCGGCGGCGGTCCGTGTCCGCGCCCGCGCCCGCTCCCGGCGGTGCCCGCGGTGGCCCCGCATCTGCCGGTAAGGGCCGGGGGAGCCGGGGATGCTCGGGGCCGCAGGGGGAATCGGGGATGCAGGGATGCCCGGGGGGATGCGGGGATGCCCGGGGCCGCAGTGGGGACCGGGGATGGAGGGATGCCCAGCAGGGCTTGCAGGGTGCCGGTGGGGTGTGGGGATGCCTGAGAGGTACCTTGGGGCGTGGGGGGACGTGGGGTGCCCCAGGCTCGCAGGTGGTGCCCCGGCAGTGCAGTGAGCTGGGTGGGGGGTGGAAAGGCCCCTCCGTGCCCAGAGGCTGCCCCGTGTGTGCCCCAGCGTCCCGGGGGGGGAAGGGGGCGGACAAGGAGCCGTCTCTGCCTGGGAGCCGGGGTAGCGGCCCCCTCCTGCTGCCGTGAGAGCTGTAGCTCTGCGTGGTGGGGTCCGCAGCCTCCCCACGCAGGAGCCCCTGGCAGTGGGCTGCAGCACCGTGAAGGGCCCTTGGTGAAGGGCAGCTCATCCCGTGGCAAAGACCCAGGCTGGGTGCGAGGGACGGCCTCGGCCGGGCTGACCCAGGAAGGGTCTGGAAGCATATGAGTGTGTGCACATGTGTGTGAACGTGCATGAGTGTGCATAGAGCAGCATCGCTCTCCTCACAGCTGCACCATCATGCGCACTGACAGGAACGAGAGTTTGGCATGGCAACGGCTCGGGAATGCTGGAGTGGGAAGGTGGGCAGTCAGGCGGCATCCAAACCCTGCAGCGGCACCCAAAACCCCGGCTACTGGCCTGTGGGCTGCAGTGGGCACCCACCACCCCAGGGGCAGCCGGGGGCACTCAGCTCTGTCCTCCCCATGGCCACACTCTCTCCAAGCTTGGGTTTGTGTTTGCTTCCATTCTCCTCTCCTCCAGGCTCGGGAGGGTAAGCAGGGAGCTGGGCTGGTTTTGGGGAGCCAAACCCACATGAGATGCATGGAGGCAGGGGAGGGGGGCAAGGGCCCGACCCCCTCCTTGAACAGTGGCTGCTGAGAGTGTTGAGCCAGGCTGGCTGGTTGCGAGGAGCCGCGGGCTCTTCCCAGCCTCCCGGGGACCGTGCCAGCACCATCCCCAAAGGGCTGGCAGTGGAAGATGTCATGTTAATAAATACAGTGGGTGCTGGCAGCGAGATGCCGGGTTGGAGCAGCAGCATCCATCAGCTGAGGCCTCGCTGTGAAGGGATCTCCCGCTGGCACAGGGGCAGAGTCATGGCTGCCCCCCTGTCGCGTAACAGTATGTGGCTGAGGGAGGCCCTCCCGTTGAGTCAGGAGGTTCAGAAAGGAACCCCTCCTTGCTTTCTAAACTGCTCCTCAGAGAGGAGTCTAGGGCAGCTGGATCCAGTCGTAGTCCCAGACGTGGCCAACGGTTTATGTCTAAAGGATTACATGTGTAGTGTCTTATCAGAGTTAGCGTCTGCCTGTCAGAGCCCTCAAGGACTTTCACTGAGACAGTTTCGCAAAGTTGAAAAGACAGATGATTTATTAAGGCGACAGATACAACAAATTTGGAATTGCCATTGATAAATATGCTTACTACAAAAATCGAGCTTGAGTTAATAGTTCAGCACTTAACGACACTTTCCCGGGTAACATCTGATGTAGTTGGAGGTGCAAGTATTACCAAAGAGGCGACCCTGCTTGTGGAGGGGGGAGGTCCAGGCCCTTCAACCAATTCCGGCAGTTGGTGTTCTCGTCCTCAAAATGGAGGCTTGTAAACGCCAGATTTATACTTTTGGTGGGGTGGGACTAAGTCAGTTACCATGTGCGACTGGCTCTCAACAAGGCTTGTTGTGTTGTTGATCAAGGGTGGAGTAGCGAGGGGGGGAACAGGCGTTCGGTACAGAGGCGCGGTGGCCTTTTCTGGTTTTACTGAAGCAACATCTGGCTGCGAGACCCATCTGGCTGCACCTCACCCTAGGCGTCACTCAGTTAATTCAAGTGTTAGACCACAAGCTGTTGCGCCTGTCCGGTTCTTTGCAAGATAAGCAAGTTGCTCAACTCTTGCCTGAGTTCTGGTCTGGTGCTTGTTGGTGCGAGGCACACGCGTTGCTCCATTGGTGCTCTCGCTCGAGTCGGACCCCACTACTCTCTGCTAAATCACAGTGACTCTGTATTGGGCATCAACAAGCCTGGTTCTCCACATTATCCACCCCGTGACTTTATTTACAACTTGCCAAGAGGAACATTGTATAATTTGGATTTAGGCAGGTTGAGGGACTTATCTTTCTCCCCCGTGCTTTTGTCCTCCCTTGTTGGTTGGTAATTTTCAATAGGGGATGGTATTAAAGGGATGTATTCAGGATCCCAGACCTGAAGCATCCTAACAGGTGTAGTTATGGTTCTAGTTATTGTAGATTTCACACATGACAGCCCAATACTAACAATAACAATCATTATGGTAAACATTAATGCATACTGGATTAGATTCTGAATCCACCCACTAATTCCTAATCCAAGCCAACTGAAAACCTTTGAAATCCACCCAGTCTATTGCCAGTCTCTCAGTTTCATCTTCTCGCGGAGCTCGTGGGTCTGGTCCACAATTTTTTGCATTTCATTCATAGCTTGATACAAGGTAGTGGACACATTTGGAACTGACACACAACAGGTTTTGTCAGGATAGGTGGTGTTCAGCCACCCACAAACCCTGTTCTCTTTTAGTAATAGTGTATCCAACGCTAATTGATTTTGTAAGGTCATCTGTGAGGTTGCTTGTAGCTGGGTGTTGCTAGCCCCAATGGTTGTCCATGTCCAGTTGGCTAGAGTCTCCACTTGCCATGTTAGATTTTCTATATATAATCGATTTTCAACTATTGCTGTCCAAAAACCCCAAAACGCTCGCATTCCTAAATTTATCTTCATTCCTGGTGTATAATAACTTGGCCATGGCACAGGGGGCAATACGCTTCTCTTTGTTCTGTACCTTCTTGGTTTCACTAATAACTGAATATAATTAAAAGCTATTATGGGACATAAACTTGGAATTCCTAAAGTGCATTCCAACCCATCCCAATAGGGTTGAATGTAATCCGTTATCTGTCCGTTAGAACATACCCATACGGTTTCAGGTGGTGCAGGTAACATTATAGTGGTACATGTACTGTTTTCTACTTCGCTACGTGTGGAGTGTCCGTTCCTATAGTGTCTCGTAGGGATTCTACATTTACTGGCATTATCGACTGACCAGATGGTAATGTTCCCAGGAGTCACCTCCTTTTTACAATCTGGTGCTGGCCCAGGGATCGGAGCACTATAATTATGGCACAGACATATACTTCTTAAGGCATGATAGAGGTCTGAGGCAAACCATACCCACAGATAATCGTCAATATTGGAGCAATTTATCTTGTTGGTACAATTCCATAGCCTGACTGGTCCCAACGGGGTGGTATATTGGGGTCTCCTCACCCACTGTTTAAAATGTTTTTGATGATCAGAGGTGGTCCATATGCAAGATAAGTTATTAGATTGTGGGCCACATTCAGATCCATACTCAGAGGGAAACTCAATACACCATTTGGCGTTTATTGGGACACTATATTTGAACGTAACGGGCAAACCCCAGAACGGTCGAGGAGGCTGGTTAAGCCAAGGTACCTCAGTGCACGTGATGTTTGCAGGTGCACTGTCAACTGATCCGCGCGGGTATAGCTGGGGATCCTGTGGCCAATACTGCATGGTGCAATTGGTACCCCATATGTTGCTAACGTTAAGGCCCAAAGGATATGTATAGTTTAAAGAAGTAGTATTTTCTACACTCATCCATGTTAAGTCTTGTATTAATGTGTCATTCCTTTTCCATAGATCAGATAGTGCTCCGCTTAGGTCAAGGGGAATCACCATAAAAGGGAGTCCCTCCATGGGAGTTGTTGGCATCATTAAGCAAGTAGTACCCTGGGACCAATTAATCATCCTAAAAAATCCTTGTAATAGCTTAAAAATTGTGTTTTCCTGCAACATTTCTGAGGTTCTCTTACTTCTTGGATCATAATCTCTATCGATCACACACACAATTACTATACCTAACACATACATACATATTAAACTTATACATATCTTCCTAAAACTATTCACACATAATAATAGGCTCATATTGATCAAAACTTCAGTTGCCACTTAACAATCAATAGTACAAACAGAACAACAATAATGATAAATACAATTAAGCCTGGAATACATTCCAAATCAACATCTTCATAAATACACACAAGTTATTTCAACTATGGCCCCAAACAATATCACAGTTTTGTTAGTTGTGACCATGTTAAAACTTTGGTTTCCAGAGATAAGTATGAGGATCAGAAATAGAAATACTCAACAAATAAAAATCAGCAGTCCTTTGCGGCACTCTAGATTGGTATAGGGGAGTCCTTGATCCCAGGTGCAATCTCCCGGCATTCGGAGTACCTGTGGACACAAAAGAAGAGGTGCTCGGTTGTCATTTAACCGGCAGATGTTAGGTTAAAAGGTGGGTACTATCCATCCAGTACCGATTCGATGGAGTTTTCCAGAGCTATCTTTTGCTTCCCAAGCATAAAGGCTCTTTGGGGTTGTTAGTACCATTGTCACTGTCCCAATCTGAGGCGTTTTAACCAGCACAGGCTGGCCCATACGAAAGCCAGTAGGGTATTCCCCTGGTTCTACATCTGCCTTTGGTACCAAAGTTGTGGCAGAAGCACAAAAAGCTTTCATCTTCAAACGTCTCTGCTCCATCTATTGTTTAATTGATAGATGGCGTTGGACAGTCACAGATGCCACCCAGATTCATGGATTTTAGCAAATCACTTGACCAATCCATTTGCATTTGTTTGCTCAACAATACCATTAGCCTGGGGATAACATGGTGTGTGAAACGCCCACTTGATACTTTCTCTCTGCACCCAGTCTTGTACCACTGTGGCTGTGAAATGCGACCCGGTGTCGCTCTGAATACATTCAGGAATGGGCAGAATACCAAACCATCCTCGTAGCACTTGAACCGACTGATCTCTCGTGGCTGTGCCAACAGCTGTGGCCATGGTCAGTCCTGAGACCACCTCTACTGCTATCAAAGCATACCTCTTCCCACGGGATGGTGTCAAGGGCCCGACATAATCCATTTGCCAGGTGCTCCAAAGAGCTTTGCCGTGTTTGATATGCTGGGCAGGGGCTTGATTTGGATGGTTGGCCTTGAGCTTTATTCGGTATTGTGGACAAGCTGTAAGAATTGCTTCACATATTTTCATAGGCGCTGGCCATCCAAGACCAACATTCGTAACAGAGATCTGTCTTCCCTGAATGGCCTCGCTTAATGTGTAGTCATTCAGCTGACCATCCCCAATCTTCCTTTTTGCTATCAACTACCCTGATTTGTGCTAAATGATCTACCTGTTGGTTCCATTTTGCAGTAGGGGTTTCATTCCCTGCGCAGCCTTTCATCCATCTCATCTTTAGGGGTCATGATCTGCCTATTTCTAACAATCATGGCCAGTCTCTGGTTCTCCAGACCTCTGTAGAGCCCACTGCCCACTGACTGGATTCCCATTGGCATATCCACTCTGTGGCACCCTTAGAGGTTCCATAAGAATTGGTATAAATGGTGGTGGCACCATCCTCCGCTGCCAGCAGGAGACCACGCAAGTCTCCCACCTGTGCGCTACCCTCTCCCTCCTCGGTAACCGTTTTCCCGGTACCAATTTCCAGTGCTGCTGCTTTATATTGCCACTTTGATCCTGATCAGCGGGCAGATGCATCAGTGAACCACACTCCTTGTGTATCCGAGTTTGCGGATAGTTTGGGTGCCTCTCTGACTGGGAAAGGTTTGTAAGGTTGGCCTAACAAAACCGGATCTGGTTAGCTTACATTGCGGTAGCGCGGGTGCAAGCTGCGGGGTCCTAACATGGGCGGCTTTTGCCCATCGACTTCCAAAACTTCGTATCTTGCCATTAGGTAGGCACCATCGCCTGCCCGCTAGTACATCACATCCCAATGTACTTCCCTCATGAGGGCCGAGCGCCGCCTCCGCAGCCGCCATCCTTTTCTCCCCAGGTAGCCACAGCTGAATCCCAGCTAAAGGACATTTTTCTGCTGTACCTGTTACCCCTATTGTGTTTATAGCTTTTCTTGAGGGTTTAATTACCAATTTCTCAGACTACTGCTTATTTAAAACGCTAATTTGGGCTCCTGTATCAATTAAAAGTTCTCACCTTAGCCGCCTGGGCCGCAGAGGACTGTGGAAGGAAGGTTCCCTGGCATTGGCACGAATCCACCGTGCGGAGTGGGCGGCCCGAACCCCAAACCGCGGCTTCTAGTTTTTAAAAAAACCTCCTAACAACTAACGTGAACAACACGTTTAACCCTTGCAGCTCCTACAGAAACGGCTCCGTTTCCCTTCCCGAGGGGCAGCCGGCGCCTCCTTTTGTTCCTGGGTTTTCCCCTCCAGCGATTCCACCAGATTCCGGTCCTGAGCCCTGGATCGCCCATGCGGCATTGTTCGGAGTGCTCCTAGTGCTAATGCCTTTCGCCAAAGGCTATTTCTTTCTGACTCCTAAGCCCGACCCGCCCGGAAAGGCTCCGGTTCCCGGTGGGCAGCGCGGTCGGGTGGGATTTGCCCAATATTTGTGGGACCCTCCGGGTCCCGGCTCGGTCCGTCCCATCTCGCGCCCGTAACTATCTTGTTTGGCGTCTCCGCCCAAGGCAAAACGCGCGCGCCGGGGCTGCGGAGGGTCCGGCGGGTTGCGCTCGATGGCGCCGAGCCCTTCCTGCTGTGCAGCGGCCGGCAGCCCCCTGGCAGAGGGCGGAGGTGGCCAGGGCCCGCCCGTGCAGCCACCGGTATCTCTTGCAGCCCTCTCGTACGTAGCCCGAATACAAGCAGGATTTTGCCCCCCTTCCGCTAGCTCCGACCATCCCTTTATTTTAATGGTAGCAGGTTCCCCCCGCTTTTTGGGGTCCGCACCCCCAGACCAGTAAGCCACTCGGGATGTTATGGCTGGTTGCCCTGCGGTCCGTCCCTCAGAAACACTCCCGGTCCCCAAAACCCTCTCGTTTCGTCATCGCTCAGCGGTATCCTGTCCCCCCCCCCCCCCCGACTCCACGAACACTCCGTTTCCGTGTCTCCAGGTTTTCCCGAGCGCTCCCCCCGCACGTCTGTGCCCAGCGTGAACCGGGGGGGGGGGGCGAAGCATTACAGCCGTGCTTCCGTAACGACCCCTGCACGGCCACGCTGCGACCGCGCCAGTTTAAAATGTCACGGACCCTCACGAACCAGGCCGGGCCGACTAACAAACTAAACCCGGGATTTATTTTTACAAGGCGGGAACAAAACCAAACTGAGTTTTACTCTAACCGAAACCGCTCTGAGGCTCCAACAGACAGTAACAACCCACGGGCTCAGGATGCCGGTCGGGATGCTCGTACTACACCGCTGACTTAAGAGCTCCTAAGGTTTACGGTCGATACCGCGCGTACCCACTCACCCTCGTACGATGAGGTCCCTCGATCTCTGCAGAAGACGGACCGTAGGTGGCGTCCCCAGCCCACGGGGACAGCCCCGACCGCGGACCCGCTGCTTTGAGGGAAACCGACCCAAAACGGTTGTCTCGCGTGGCCCCATTTATACCACCTCCGGCCCGAGCCGTGGTGATACGCGGCGCGGTAGCCCTCCCATTGGCCGAAGACTTCAGCTTCGTCACCTGTCAGCCGAGATGACCGCTGCCGTGCGGGCACGGCTCAAACCGTGGCGGGAAGGTTTTGCCGGGTCTTTGTTTGGTTTTCGCGGGCTTTGCCGGGGTGGGTGCATCTGCCACAGCCCCGTCACCCCTGGGTGCTGCACCCCACCGCCGGCGTGCGCCCAGCCCGCCGGTCCTCGCTTGGGCTGTGCCAGGGAGGTTCTAACCCCGGAAACCTCTTCTCTATTTAAATAAGATAACATATATTAAAAACGCCAAATCTTGGCGAGCTGACAGCGTCTGTCTAAATATTTATCCCTGTTCCAATCAGGCGCTGTGTTCCCATGACAGCGCGATTAGCACTTTGCATATTTATGGCCTTCCTGGGTGCCCGCCTGCCCTGTGCCGGGGGACCACTGAGTGTGTCCCCCCACTCCCGTGTCCCCCCTGCACCTTCCCGTGCACCCGGCGGAGGTGAGCGCCGGGTTGGCAGCTGTCCCCAGCCTGGCACATCCCTGTCGGGCTGTGCCAGCGCTGCCAGGAGCATCCGGGGCCGGGAAGGATGGAAATGGAGCAGGGACAGGCAGGACAGGGAGTGGGTGCTGTGTTTGTCCCCTGAAGCACGGGAGGTGCGGTGCTGAGCACGAGGCATGTTTTTCACACAGGGACATGAGCGCAAGGGACAGCATGGGCATGACCTGCCCCCAAAACAGGATCGTGCCCTGCCTCCTGTGCATGAGCACCAGCAAACCAGGTACCTGCGGGTACTGGGCAATGGGGATGGAGCAGGGACGCTCCAGCTCCCTCCCGCACAGTGCTGCCCTGCCCCACATTGTGCCCTTGCTGGGGCCTCGTGCTCTGGGGGACAGCACATCCCATGCTGGCTCTGCAGGACATGTTGGGGGTCCCAGCCACTGCACCCACCCTGTGCCCCATGGCAGCATGCAGGAGGAGCATGTCGGGAGGGATTAGGGCTATGTCTAGAAAAAGGGCTAATTCAGAGCCGGAGGTGCGGAGCGGCTCAGCACGGCTCTCCCCTGTTGCCACTGCTCTGGCAACGCAAACAAAACCCTTGCGATCAGCTGAGCCGCTTGTGCGCCTGCAGCCGCCAAAATCTGCTTTTCAGTTCCCAAATCTGGCACCACTGAATTTAACCCTGAACTCCGGCATGTTTGGGTGGCAACTCATCGAAAGGGGTGGTGGCAGCTGCCATGGTGCTCACAGTGGCTGCCAGGCTGGAGTGCCAGGGGTGTTGATGCGCTGCCCCATCCCTGCCTCACCGCACGTGCCAGAGTTGGCAAAAAAGGGGAAAAAAGGGCAGAAATAACACTAGCGCTTCTCATATGCAGCTTCCAGGACAACTCGTGCTGCCTGGCGCCTGTTGTGCCCCTGGGGCTGTGGGAGACTGCTACCCACAGCAGGGTGGCTATGGGCTCCTGGGGCAGGAGCAGGTGTCACCACTGGTCCCTTGTCACCTGGGAGCAGTGCTGCAGGCAAGGAGGAGTCCTGAGGGGGCTGCAGGAGCAGGGGATGTGGGGTGTGCTTGGTGTTTTTCCCCTGCGGTGCTTTCCCAGGGGGTTGTGTTGGAGCTGCAGAGGCTGGTGGCTCCCCGGGGCTCACGGGAGTGGTGCCCCCAGTCGCACAGCACCCCTGGTGCTGTGCTCACTGGGGTCTGGCCTGGCTGAGCATCTCTCGCTGCAGCCACGGTGCCGTACAGGATGCTGCTGCGGGTCTCTGTGTCAGGTCTGGTCACATGCCAGCGGGTAGAAATCTCTCTGCAATCCCCCAAGCTGTGACTGTGGGGGGGACCAGGGAAGAGGCGCCTGCCGCCTCCTGCCCTGCAGAGACTGCCTTTGGTTTGAGCTCACTTTCATCTGAATTGGTAGATCCCCATCTCAGTAGTTCTCAAAATTGGTTTAGGAAAAAAAGACTTCAAATGAATTTTACAAGCCTTAATTGTGACAACTCTGACATGAGCTCTTCCCTGCACCCCATGCAGCCTGTCCTACATGTCCCGCAAGGGATCAAACGTCAATTTAACCAGCCCAGCCTCCCCCTGCACGGCATGGTGCAGCATCTCGCAGCCCCCAGCAGCAGCAGCCCTTGTCCCTCTCTCCCCTGTAGGGAAAGTGGCAGGTCCTCTCACCAGGCTTGGATCCCAGGTGGCTGGAATCCGCTGGACTCCTGCCCCGCTCCAAGGTTGTTTTCTGGCAGGCGAAGCAGGTCGTGCCCCTTCCCTTCAGCAGTGCCGGGTGGGACTCGCCTCCCCGGGCAGATGCTGCGGGCTGCACACAGTGAGTGTGTGCCCGTGCCTGCGGGTGCTGGGGTGGTCCAGGCTGCCGCCCTCCGGCAGTGCCCATGGCTGTCCCGATGCCAGTCCTCGGAGCAGCCCAGTGCTGGCAAGTGCCCAGGCGATCCCGGATCATCTCTCCTCTGTCCGCAGGGGTGTTGCCTCCTGTGCCTGGCTGAGCCCCAGCTGCACCATGCCCGCCCCATGATGCCACCCCACCCAGCCACCCCGTGACACGGCCATTGTCTTGGAGGTGACACGGTGGCTCTAGGGGATCCCCCTGTGGGGACCTGCCCTGCAGCCACCGCCTTATTTGCTCCGGTGCTGGCGGAGCCCAAGGAGGCTGTGCCCTTGCAGGCAGAGGCAAAGGCAGGTCCAGCCACTGGCCCCTGTGCTGGGGCACATGAGGTAAGAGGGACATGGGATGTCTTTGGGCATGTCCCGATGGGGACCAGGGTGGCAGGAGGGGTCTTCCCCATGTCCCCTTTCTCTGGGTCTTGTGCTGCCCTGGTCAGGGGAGCAGGGCATGGTACGTGGGGCTGCGCGGGGTCACCCAAGCTCAGGGTCCCTTGGGGTACTGCCATGCGGCTGGACCCCTGTGTGTGCCCCGCAGAGATGGCCTTCCAGCGGAGCCACAGGCTGAACCTGCTGCGCCTCATCGTGCTGCTCCTCGTGGCCTTGGCCGGCATCAAGTTCCTCTTCCGTGACAGGTGAGGTGACAGCAGGACCCCAGGTGTGGGTGGGGGCCCCAGCGGGGTTGGGGTCTGCAGGGAGCCCTTGGGTCATGCCTGCGTGAGGGGCTGGGGCTGGGGGGGCAGCTGGTGCCCCTGTACCCTGTGGCACCCCCAGCCCTGCTCTGCTCCCTGCAGCTTTACCCTGGAGCTGCACAAGCACGTCAGCAAGGACAGTGGGTTCTGGGGGGACACGGGTGACACTGGCCAGGACACAGGCCCCCAGAGCCAGGCTCTGGAGCTCCCTGTGGCAAAGATAACAGCCCCAAGGCAAGAGCCGGAGCAGCAGGTCCCCAGAGACATCAGTGCCACCGAGATGAGGCTGGTCCACCTGGACCTGAAGGGAGCTGCGCCCAGGGTCTCCTACCTGGAGCAGGTGAGGATGCCTGGGGACCGACGGGAGGTGCCAGGGAGGGATGCACCAAGGAGGCAGAGGCAGTGCAAGGCTTGACCTGCCAGCCTGCTCCCCCTCCTTGGGGACTGTGCCTTCCCCGCCAGCTGAGCTGACCCTGCCTGCTCCGCAGGTGTTCCCCCTCCTGTCCCAGCTGGGAGCCAACGGCATCCTCATCGAGTACGAGGACATGTTCCCCTTCAAGGGGGAGCTGGAAATCCTCAAGTCCCCATATGCTTACAGGTGAGCCGGGGCTGTGTGCTGAGCTGGCCGGGGGCTGCCGACTCGGTGCGGTCCTGGCAGGTCCTGGTGTGATGGGGGCTGGGTGTGACCTGCCTGCACCCATGGCTGTGATAACTGTGGTCAGAGTGCCGGGCTGTGCCAGTGGCAGACTGGCTTTCTGCCCCGCTGGGTCAATATTTGTGTCCCCATAGTAAAGTCCACACAGGCGTGGGGCGGCTGGGGCCACGTAGGCAGGGTGCCAGAGGGAGTGCCCTCGTGCTCTGCCCTCTGCTCCGCCATCCCCCGGTGAGCCTGTCCCTGCCCTCCCAGCGAGAAGGACATCGAGCGGATCCAGCAGCTGGCAGATCTCCACAAGCTGGAGGTGGTTCCCCTGGTGCAGACCTTTGGGCACGTGGAGGTAGGGCGTCCCTGTCCTGCTCCTCATCCTGCATCCCTTTGGCCCATGGCCTGGAAACCCCCCTGATGGCTCCTCCCGTGCAGTTCATCCTCAAGCACAAGAAGTACCAGCACCTGCGGGAGGTTGAGCGTTTCCCCAACAGCTTCAACCCCCATGTCCCCGACACCCTGGCCCTGCTCAAGAGCATCTTGTCGCAGGTGATCGAGAAGCACAGGCGTTCCACTTGGATCCACATCGGTGCAGATGAGGTGGGCATTGGGCCATGCAGGAACCCCAGCCCTTGTCCTGGGTGCCAGACATGCTCCCAGGGGTGCTGAGCATCCCCCTTCCTCCCCAAATCCAGGTCTTCCATCTCGGGGAGGGGATGGACTCCAAGAACTGGATGAGCCGTAACAAGGGTGACATGGGGACCATGTACCTGAAGCACATCAAGGAGGTGCTGAGCTTCATCACCACGCAGTTCTGGGGGCTGCGGGTGCTCATGTGGGATGACATGCTGAGGAAGATCAGCGTGGGAGCCCTGCAGGGTGAGACGATGGGGGCAGCAGCAGTGGCACCCGAGCCGGGGGTCTCGGCAGCGCCCGTCCATGTGGCTGCCCTGGCAGGCACCATGTCCAGTGCCCAGCAGGACCTCGTGCCTGGCCCTGTGGGGACATGGGGCTCAGGGGAGCATGAGCAGCCCCAGGCATCCTCCTGCTGCTGGCAACAGTGCCCATGTCCCCATCCCTGTTTCCCCCCACAGAGTCCGGGATAGCAAAGCACGTCTCACCTGTGGTGTGGTTCTATGCGCCCGACTTCGAGGCTGAGCAGATTGGTAAGGCAGCGTGCCGGGCTCTTGTGGCTGGCGGGGGGGACACCTCCCACCAAGTCCCCCCCTAGGCCCCTGGGGACAGTGGCACTGGTGGATTGTGCCTGTCCCACCCTAGGGCCATTCCTCACCAAGTATGTGGAGAGCGGCTTCGAGGCAGTGTGGTTCGCCAGCGCCTTCAAGGGCACCACAGGACCAGCACAGACCTGGACCCCCCTGAGCTACCACCTGAAAAACCACCTGAGCTGGCTGAAGGTGATGCAGTCCCTGCCGCGGCTGGCCCCACTGCGCTTCCAGGGCATCGTCCTCACTGGCTGGCAGAGGTGAGGGGCAGCGGGACCCCCACCCTCCCCAGCGCCCAGGCAGCCCCGCCGGTGGTGGTGCGGGAGGCAATGGCGTGGCTGGCCCTGCTCCACAGGTACGATCACTACTCGGTGCTCTGCGAGCTGCTGCCCGTCGGCATCCCTTCCCTGGCCATCTGCCTGCAGACCCTGGTGAACGGTGAGCCACCCCCCTGCTGCCGGCACCGGACCAGTCATCGCAGACAGGCTTGTCCTCCGTCTCCCCACCCCACGGGCAGCCATTGCCTGCGAGACCCTGTCCTGCAGGCAGGGAAGGATATTGGGAGGGGGGTGGGAGGAAGGGGAAGGAGAGCTTCAGCTCCCCCAGTTCAGGGGTGCAGTGAAGCCAGAGGCGAGTACCTGACGGTGGGGTGGCCTGGGACCCTCTGCCCCTCTCCTCAACCTCCCCAGGGGGCTTCACGGAAGAGACGAAAAGGAAGGTCCTGGACACGCTGGGATTCCAGAGCATGCAGCTGGAGCAGAGCACGTGGTGCGTGGCACAGCCATGGCGGGGGGCGGCCTTGGCACTGCCACTCCGGTCACATCAGAAGGGGTGCACTGGAGGGGATAGGGGGTTGGTTACCCAAATGCCTGGGTCCCAGACCCACCTGGGGTGAGGGCAGGTGCTCTCCAGCTGTGCAGGGTGCTGGGGCTCACCCAGCCCGGAGGTGTGACACAGCCGGTGCACTCCACGTGGTGGGCTCTCACCTCCTCCTCCCTTTCCCCAGCGAGGGCAGGGGAGCGTTCCCTGGCGCAGAGATCTATCACATGGTTGAGCAGGTTAACGGCCACCTGAAGGAGAGCATCCTTAAAGCCCTGGAGGAAGAGAGGTAATGGGTGGTGGGAGGCAGCGGGGTCGGCTGGCTCTGGCCATGGGGCCAGAGCACAAAAGTTTGTGCAGGGGAGGGGACCTGCCTGGCATGCAGCTCCCCAACCTGGGGTGGCCCTCACGCCCCCCACTCCCCTCGTGCCTTCCCAGTGCCATCAAGGGCTGGTTCAGCCCCTATCACCGGAAGCGCCAGTTCGGCAATCCCCGCAACATGGAGAGCTTTGGCAGCAAGGTGCTGAAGTATGTGGTGCTGGGGCCCAGGAACCCCTCTGGGTGCCTGCACAGGGCTGGGAGGGGTCCCAGGCTTCGCTCAGGGGTTCCTTGCAGGAGGGAGCTGGACCTCCTCAATCTCCCCCCGCTAGGCTCCATGAGGACTGGGAGAGCTTTGTCCGTGACCTGCGTGCACACCTGGAGAGGGTCTACTTCCCTGACACGGTGGAGGAGTGGATGGAGGAGAACATCAACCCCTACCTGGACCAGCTGCGGGACCTGGTGCGGGACTACCGGGCCATCATCCGCCTCAACGCCAGGCCCAAGGCGACGTAGGGGCCACAGCCCCCCCCCAGCTCCCGCTGCCCCCCTAGGGTAGGCTTCAGGTGCCACTGTCGTGTGTCTGTGTGCTGGTGACTGCGTTGCTGCCGTTGGTTTGTACTGTACAGAGAGCTCCTGCGCATCCCACTTCCACAATAAAGTATTTTTGTAGATGCTGCTGAGTGCTGGAGGGGGCCACGGCTCTGCCCCCCTGTGCAGGCGAGGGGGAGCTGGGGCTGGCATGGAGGGCTGGGGTCTGTCCTGCAGATGGTTCCCATTGCTCCTGCTCTGCTGGAGCTGGAGGGTTTGGCAGCCACGGGGCAGAGCCGTGATGGAGGGCAGGGAGAGGGCAGCTCATGCCCCACGGTGCTGCCAGACCCACGGGGACGCCCATGTGCCTCGTGCTGGCCTCGAGGGTGGCTGTGCCCTCCTCACAGGATGGGATCCAGCCCGGTGCGTGTGCTGGGTGCTGCATGCCACCGGGCGAGGGCTGGCACCCAGGAGGGGGCAGTGCCTGAGGGGGATGCGTGGGGGGCCCTGCCAGGCTCCCACCAGCACCCCTCCCCAATCCCGTAGCTGCTTTCATAAGTGGCTGCGATCACGAGCGCCTGGTCCCTGGGAGGGAGGCGAGCGCAACGCTTGTTTCCTGCGCTGAGCCGAGCCGTTCTCCAAACTCTGCTTTCATCTCTTCCTTCCTCCCCTTTAATCCAGCGCCTGGGGCCTTGCACGCTCCCAGGCCCATCCTGCCTCCCATGCCTGGGCAGGGGCCTCCGCCACGCTCCTTGCCTGCGGCCATCGGAAAGGCAGTCATGGTGGGGGAATGCGGGGGGACCCCTGTGTGGGGTGAGCCCTCCCACTGCTGGTAGTGCCTGGGGCTCCTGCAAGCAAGAGTTTCCAAGTGCCTGCTCCTCCACGGTGCCCATCCCTGCAGCAGGAGGGGGAGGCAAAGGCAACACCGCGCCCCCACCCCCCCCATGCCCACAGCTCTCCTCGTTCAGGGCGTCATTTTCGGCTCGGTGTGTGCCGGCAGCGACACGGACATTTCACTGCACATTCTTCTGCTCTGCAAAGACCAACCCGACTTGGCAAGAGCCCGAAGGGAGCCACAGAAATGCGAGGCGGTCTGGAGCTCCTTCTGCAAAAGCCTGGCTCAGCCAGGGGAGGAGGGACGGCAACTGCACGCCCCACACAGCCCCACACAGCCCTGTTGCCCTATGTCCTGGCTCGGTCACACAGGTCCCAGTGCCTGGTGAGGCCATCGGGGCAGGGGCTGCCCCATCCCGTGTCTGTGCTGGGTCCCTGGGTGCTGGCGCTGGGTGCGGGAGCCCAGCAGGAGAGAGCTGTGGGGCACAAAGGGACCTTTGTTGAGGACCTTCATTTGTTATCAGTGGTGGCAGATGTGAGGAAGCCCCCGACCTGCCTGGGCCCCCTGGGCGTGTGCAGAGCCCCAGCCCCCAGCCCAGGCAGACCCACAGCGGCTCAGGCCCCCCATGCAGCCACACACTGCCAGGCTGCAGGATTAGAGGGCAGATTAGACGGCGTTTCACGCTGGCAACCCAAATGTCCTGGATTGGAAAGTGGGGGTGGGGAGAGGAGACCAACCCTGCCATCCCTGAGTGGGGGTCAGCCTGGAACTGGGGGCTGCGGAGGGAGTCAGGGCTGCGAAGGGCATCCTTGGGCTCCAGCTCTGGGGACATGGGCCAGCATGGGGTGGGCAGGGGGCATCGGGGAAGAGGTTGGTTCACGTTTGTCTAGAGTTTGCTTGGTTCCCTCCATCTTTCCCTACGCCACAGGCACTCACCTGAGTCCGCAGCCACCTGTCCCCATGCACTGCACCCAGCGGTGCCCTGCAGCCCCCTGTCCCCATGCAGCTGCTTGCTTTGCTGCCCTGCAGTGACCAGCGTTGCAGTGGCCAGCTGGGTACCAACCTTCTGGACCATCGTGCCCCAATGTTGGTTTGCTGGAGTTGGGACCTCCGTAAGGCTTTTAGACAGTAACTCGTCTGGGAGAGCAGAAATTTGGGGGTGATTTTGTGCGGGTGATGGCTGTACTCTGCACTGACTGGGCACCATTAGCACATTAACGCCTTGTCTATTGCTGGCCTCATTTCCCCAACTGGTTCGTCAGCATCCTCAGCACCCTCCACACCTTTCATGTCTCAGTCATTTAAGCCATAAAAAAGCAGAAGAGGTCCAATGTCACCGGCCATTGTGTCTACAAAAGTGGAAAATTAGGCAGTAATAAGGGCTTTATTTAAAGAAATTGAAAAGCTGCTTCAGCCTGGTTCCCATTATCAGCCACTACAGGATGACGGTCGGTGACTGCAATGGGGACAATGTCCCCGTCCCGCCGCTCTGCCTGGCCATTACAGTCACCCCGGAGCGGGGCTGGGGAGCACGGGGTGCCCCGGGTGGGAGTCTGCGGCCCCCAGCCAGTCTGCAGCCCCGGCTTCTCTCTCCCGGGGGGCACTGCCGCCCCCGGGGTTTTCCCGGTGGAAGAGGAGGCCCCGGGCAGCCTCGCTCCCCTCTCTCTCCTTCGGCTGCCGAGGCCGCTGAGACCCGCCAGCTCGTTACACGCCACGGCTGCGCGGCGGCGGCGGCTCCCGCCGGGGCGTCCCCCGGGCCCCGGCACCTTCCCCCGCACCGGGGAGGGGGGATCCCCCGTGCCCCGCCCGTAGGCACCGGGGCAGCCCCCGCCCTCTCCTCCTCCTCATCCTCCCCCCCCCCCATCCTCCCCCCCGCGCGCTGCCGGTGCGCCCCCTCCTCCCGGAACCTCCCCCCACCCCCCGCTGCCCCCCGCGCTCCCGGTGCGGCCCCCCCCGCCCCGCCGCGCCCCGCCCCGCCCCGGGCGCCCGCCGCCGCCGCTGCCGCCGCCGCCCCCGCCTCCGGAGCGGGCTGGGCGGGGGGGCCCGCGCCGAGCCGTGCCGTGCCGTGCCGAGCCGAGCCGAGCCGAGCCGAGCCGCCCGCCCCTCGCCGCGCCGCGGAGGATGCTCGGGCCGTGAGCCCGCAGCCGGCAGCCCCGGCGCCGCGGAGCCATGGGCAAGGACCAGGAGCTGGTGCAGGCGGTGAAGGCGGAGGACGTCGCGGCCGTGCAGAAACTGCTGCAGAGGCCCAAGCCCGGCAAAGCCAGTGAGTGCCGCGGCGGCGGGGCCGGGCCGGGCCAGGGGCGCCGCGGGGTGTGTGTGGGGGACCGGCATCGCAGCAGCGGGCGCGGCGGCTCGGGGCCCGCATCCCGCCCGCTGCTCCTGGGGCCCGGCCGGGATGCTGCCCTGCCCGGCCCCGGAGCATCCCCGGCCCTTCCCCGGTGCGGCGCGGCGCGGGCGGGCGGGGGCCGTAGACGTGCCGGGGACCCCCGGCGGCGCCCCGCGGTGGGGGGGGGGATGTCCAGCCCGGCGGGGTGGGGGGGACTGGCAGCGGCGGAGCATCCCCGGGCGTTGCACGGGTGCTCGGCGCTGCACAGAATCGCCCCGCCGGTCCCGGTGCAACCCCCGGCACGGGCGGGCACCGGCCGGGCTGCCCTTGCCCTGCGCCCGGAGCAGCTCCCGAGCCCCCGGAGAGCCGGGTCAGTGCAGCCGGAGGGTTTGGCCTGGGCACGGGTAGGGGGCTGCGGCCGGGCATCCAAGGCAGAGCTGGGGGCATCTGCGTGTGCATGAGTGAGTGTGGAGCGTGTGTGCACGGACCGTGCGTGTGTGCACCGGAGCTGCTGGTGTCCGCACACATTTGCATGTGTCTGTGTCTGTGTGCGTGTACGTGCGTGCCGGGTGTGCATGTGTGTCTGTGTTTGGGTGCGTGTCTGTGTTTGTGTATCGGTGTGTACCCTGGCATATGTGTGTTTGGATGTGGCTGTGTTGGTGTTTCTCCGTGTGGGGGTGTTTGGATGTGGCTCCACGGGTATCTCCCTGTGTGCATCTCTGTGGCTGGGTTTGCACATCTCCATGTGTGCACCCGAGTGTGTGTGTCCAGGCATGAGGCGGCAGGGGTGTATGTGTGTCTGTACGTGTGTATCTGTGTGTGTACGTGTGTGTAGCTCCATGAGTATCTGCTCTCTGTACGATTTAACTGCTATGTTGAGGCGTTCCACCCGGGACTAAATTATTCATGGTGCTGATGCAGATGCAGGTTTCAGGCCTGGTGTGCGGGGCCGACCTGGGGACTGTCCGTAGGCACAGGCAGGGACCACGGGTAGCACTTGTGTGGCACTGGGTCACTGGGCACACTGCCGCTTTGCCACTGCACCCTGTGTCCCTCCCTCTGGAGCCCAGCACTCCCCAAACATGGGCACCCCTGTGTCCCTGGAGCGATGCAAGACTAGTGCGCTGTCCCCCATCCTTGGTCATACTGGGATGTTCCTGGCCAAGCAGGGCCAGCGTGGCATCCCTCGTGTCCTGGTGGCAAGCAGGGCTGGCGTGGCATTCCCCATGCCCCACTGTAGTGCAGGGCTGGTATGGCATCCACCATGTCCCTGGTGCTGTGCGTGGCCAGTGTGGTGTCCCTGGTGCTGTGGCAGGGCTGGTGTGGTGTCCCCTGTGTCCCCAGTACCACCACTGCTGTTGCTGCCGAGGGCCTATGTGCTCCAGCCCAGAGCCCCCTTCATCCCAACATGCCTCAGGTGCTGGCACTTCCGTGGCCTCTCAGAGCGGTATGTGGGGACGGGGATGACGCCTGGCCTGTGCCCAGCACTGTCCCCCACACACCCCTCTCCAATCCCCGCTGGCCGGGGAGCACAGCTGGTGTTGCTGTGGCAACGGCCAGCGGTGCCGGAGTGGCACCACCTCCTCCCGCATCCCTTTCCTTCCCAGCCCTGTTCTGCTGCATCTCCCTTGCCGGCCGCTCTCCCGCTGCAGAGCCCTCCGGCTGCTGGGTGGGATGGCCACGGGGGCCAGCGGTGCTCCCTGTGCCGGGCTCACAAGCGAGGGACAAGGGGCACTCAGCGAGGCTGAGCCCGGCCAGCCTGGCATTGGGGAGATTCCTGCTGTGGGCCTGTCTGCTTGCTCCGTGCCCCAGCTGGGCTGCATGTCTCCAGCTCTGCCGGACCCCCTGGTGCCAGTGCCGGGCTGCTCTGGCGCTGTTTTCCCATGGGAGCTGGCTCTCCTGCCCAGCAGCAGGGCTGCGTGTGTGGCAGCGGGTGCCGTGCTCCTGGCCTGGGGGGTACGAGCACTTCTGGCTGTGGCAGCAGGGCTGGAGGAGCGCTGTGCAGTGTGGGGTGGGAGAGCACCGAGTCCCCATGCCGCGGCGTCCCCACGTTCCCCTGTCCCCTCCGCGTGCTGATCCCACGCGTGCCTCCGGCGCTCCCTGCGCTGCACGGCACCAGGAAGATTTGTAACTTAGCTCTGTTATCCTATTCATATGGGGTTTAATAAATGAGATTTTAAAAATCCCTGTGTGAATTAACACGAGTTGCTATAGCGACATGGGCCCCAATTTAGCGTGTGGAGTGTGAGTTTGTGGGGCCCGGGCCGGCCGTAGCGCGCACCGCACTCGCTTCCCGGGCATCCATAATTGATAAGGTTGTCTGAAAGTTACGCAAATCAGATGCAGGGATTTGGCAGCAAACTGTTTCCCTCCCTGTCCCCTCCTCCCCGGTGCTACCTCGAAGAATTGTAGTGACTTGGCGTTTTCCCCTCGGTTCCTCAGCTCAGGCACTGTGGGATGGGACGAGGCCCCAGAGCATCCCCAGTGGGGTCCGTGCCCACCGCACCATCCCCGTCCCGGGCACCTGGGGCTTTGGGCAGCGGGAGATGGGGCTGCGCTGTGCCACGCAGGGGAGCCGCTGTTCCTCAGCTGTGGCGTGTTGGAGCGAGCTGGCTCCTTCCCTGCCAGGCTGGTGCCACTGGTGGCTCGTCCGCTTTGGAAATGGCTTCTGTGTGGCACCCGCCAGTGCCGTGGGAGGGATCTCTAGCCAAGGGCCGGGCCCCTCTGCCCGACTTCTCCTGCTGGGCTGAGGGGCTTTGCAAAGTGCTTCCACGTGCGGCAGCTTCATGTGGCACAGGAGATGTCCTGGCACGTGGCCCCGTGGTGCCAGGGTAAGCACCCGGCGTGGTGGGGGCTGGCTGCAGCTCAGCTGTGCCGGGCTGTGTCCCGTGGGGCTGTGCTGCCCACTCCGTGCCTGGTCCTCAGTGCCATCCTGGTCCCCCAGGCTGCTCTTGGGGCTTGTGTCCCTGTATGACGCTGGAGCTCTGGGTACCTTGCTTTGGGACGCCCGGGGCTGGGTGAGCCACACTACCTGACTGGGTTCAGGAGCTGGGCACGGAGCCTTGCACCCCCTGCACCCTGCTATGCCGGGGTAACCCAGTCCCAGGGGATGTGGGTGCTGACGCACAGGCAGCTCTTGGAGTGCCCCTGCCCTGGCCAGGAGAGCCCCGTTCCCATGTTGCCGTCCGCACAGGGCTCTGCGTCCTGCCCTGCATGTTGCTGGCAGCAGCCCCAGCATTTTGGGGCTTATCCCAGCCAGCCCTGGTCCTGCCGCTATGCGTGGAGAGCAGGTCCTGCCCTACCCAGGAAGGGACCCCAGCCCTGCTGGCACCACCGGTGCTGTGCTGGCCCCACAGCTGCCTCCAGTCGCACCGCTCCTGGGTGCGGGGCAGGCAGAGCCTGCTACAGGTGAAAAAACCAGGACAGGAACCAGGCAGCTCCTTGGAAGGGTGCGCATGGTGCAGGCAGCGTGGGCAGCCTGCCTGGAAGTGGGCAGCAGGGAAGAGACCCCAAAGCTCAGGGGGCACCCCCAGGCTTGTCACCCTCTGGGGTGCTGCCATCCCATGGGGACCCATCCTGGGATGCAAGCAGAGCTGAAGCAGCCAGGTGGGATCTCTGCTTTGCCAGCGCTTCAGGATGCGGGGGCAGCAGGAGGCAGAAGCCAGACCCCTTGGGGACACGGGCTCCCTGGGCAGGGCCTCGCTGGCTGCCTCCTGCCCTCCAGTGCGTCCTCCTGTGCAGCGGCCAGTTAATTCTGGGTTTTTTTTGCCTGCATTTGATTGCATTAATAATCTCCTCTGATAACAGTATTTAATAAAACCAGGCTAATATGGCGCAGTTAGGAAATGTCTTTGACATTTTACAATTCAATTTCCATGCAGTAAAAGGCAGGGCAGCTGCAAATCCAATTGTGGTGCAGTGCCCAGGGCGCGCGTGGCCAGCAGCCGCCGGAGCTGCCCAATTGCCCCCGGCTCTTGGGTAACGCAGGAAACTTCCCTGGGTGGCAGCCGCCCCTAATGGCTCCTGCTGCTGCTCCCCAGCCACAGGTGCTGGGGCAGCCCCCTCCTTGCTGCAGGGGAAGCCCAGGCAGGAGGGGTGCGGACAGTGCTTGCCAGGACACCGGAGCCCCTGGGTGCTGCTGGCCTCCGGAGCCATTGGTGTCAGGCAGGATGTCTGCAGCAGGAGGAAGGGGCTGTGGGTCCAGATCCTGTGGCAGCTTGGCCAAGCTGGGGGCCGCAAAGGGGTGCTGGGCCCCTTGTGCATCCCCCGTCCTGTGGCTGGGCGCTGTTCCTGTGGCTCCCCCGATCCCTTCGGCATGGATTAAGGGGGCTGGCTGGGGCACGTGGGGCGATGCTGGCATGGGGCAATGCTGGCACGAGGCGATGTTGGTGCATCCCACGTCCCAGGTGCAGAGCCTGAGGGCCATCCAGTGTGGTGGTCGGGGCTGAGCAGCTCCTGTCACTGCCGTGCTTAATGGTATGTCAGCAGGTCCCTTATAAACTTCTTGGGGTTTCTAGCCCGCGTGTGAAGCCTTGCTCCCAGCAGGACTTGGCAGGCGGGCGCAGGCTGGCGTGTGCCAAGTTTCCTTCCAGAGGGGGATTATTACTCAGCCTGGGGTGACATCTAGTTATTTTACATTTTCTTGCCTCTCCCTCCAGCTGGGCTGGAGTTGTGGGTGCAAACCCTCTTCTGTCCCCCCACCTCCCCTGCTTCAGGGCCGGCCACAGGGTCCCTCCCACAGGGGATGCTGCAGAGGACCCCAGGCTGTTGGCCACCGCCACCGAGGAGCAGCAGGGCCATGGGCCGGTGGCTCCCCTCCCAGCTTGAGGCTCCCTTGCTGACCTGGATTTTCTCGAGGCAGTCCCAAATTCACCTGGCTTGACACCAATTAGCCCTTCACCGACAGTGGGTGGCCCCTCGTGCCCCAGGCTCTCCCGTGGCCACTGGCTACCGCTGTTTCCCACACAAGGACCTTGCTGCTGGGTGCTGCGGTGCTCCTTGCTGCCTGTGCACGGTGGTGGGATGATGTTCTCAGGGAGCAACCAGAGGACGTGGCAGGGCCAGGCTGCACCCAAGGGCGATGGTGCAGTGGATGTTTGGGGTGCCAGTGGTGCAGCAAGGCTGGGTGCTATGGGCACCCAAAGCCCCCCTCCACAGCTGCCCCCTTCCCAGCCAGCCCAGCTCAGTTTCCAGGCTTCTGGTTCCTCTCCCCTCCCCCGCTGCGCTCCCTTTAACCCTTCCCTCCCCTTCCCAGCCTCTGGGAAAGGTTGCGATCGGCCCGCTCCATGGCTCGGTACGCCTGGGTGCCCTTGGCCCCTTCCTGCTCCCTCTGTGTCCACGGGGCCCTGCTGGCAGCTGCACGAGCCATGGCGTGCTCGACCCCAGGTCGGTAATGCCCATGGCCGGCGGCTGTGCAGCACCGTGCCAGGGCACCAGGAGGATGCCGAAGCGGTGGAGGGTCCTTGGTGAATGTTGGGCCCAGGCACGTGGTGGGTGGGAGCTGCGGTGTCGCTGGCGGGGGGAGCGGTGGAGGGGACCGCCTGGCTCTGTGGTGATGCTCAGGGCTGTGCTTGCACGTGTTTGCCACGGCGCTCTCCCTCCTGGTGCTGGTGCAGGAGCGGTGTGTGCTGGGAGCAGTGTGTGCTGCCACACCGGGACTGGGCATTGCCGGGGCTGGGCACTGTGGCTGCCCTGAAGAGCCGGTGAGCCTCTGGCTGAATGCTGGCCATGAACCCGCTGCGCACTGCTCTTGCCTTTCGCAAGTGTTCAGACACTGTCAGGAGAGCGTCAGAGAACTAGTTTGCTGATATTTAATGGATGATGCTGTTACTGCCGGGCTGGGCTCCCACGGACAAGGAAAAGGTGTTGGGAAGCGAAACTCGCTCAGGAGCTCCTGGGCTCGTGCTGGCCTGCACGGACACTACTGCTCTGTCACTCTGCTCTGCTGGGCTGGCCACCGAGCTGGTGTGCAGCACCGATGTCTACCTCCACCCCGGGTTTCCATCCCGTTCTGCAGCTGGGGCACGTGGGACTCGCTGTCCTGGTCCCCTCTCCCAAGAGGAACGGGGATCAGCACAGCCCACCCGGTGCAGGAGCGATCCTGCCGGCGGGCTGGCTCTTTGTGCCGGGCTGAGAGGGATCTTTAAGCCATAATGAAATGTTAATAGTATTTTCTAACTCAATATGGGAGTAGAAAATGAGGTGTTTAACGCTGGGCTCCACAGCGACAGGAGCAATCGGCCTGAGAAATGGGAAGCCAGGGACGCAGCGCCGGCCTTGGCACAGCCTGACAGCCCCATGCTGCCGGGCCTGCGCCGGTGATGGATGGGTGCCGGTGCCCGGCGTGAGCCATCCGGCCAGGGAAGCACGGTGCTGGGATGGTGTGGGAGAGCGGCTGGCAGGGCAATGCTGAATCTGCCTGGGTCTCCTTGGGTCTCGCTGGCAAGGTCGTTGCCAGCCGCCTGGTGAGACCTGAGCAGATCAAGGTGGTCGTGGGGCTGGGGTGCTCTGCCATGGCCCGTTTCAGCTGGAGATGGAGTGGGTTGGAGCTGGTGCCCAAGCAGCTGCCACAGGCACATCCTGGGCACTGGTTCTCCGAGCATCATGCCCGCCGGTGGCTGGCTGCTCTGCACCCACGCTGCTCTGCCAGTGTGCATCCGTGTGCGTCTGTGTGCATCTGTGTGCGTGCATCTGTCTGTGTGCATCCATGTGCATGCGTGTGCCCATGTGCATCTGCCCTGTGCATCCGTATGCTCAGGGCCATTTCCGCTGGCCGCGTCGGCAGTGTCTCCTCCCTGGCCTGGCGTGGGGCTTGACGCTGGGGACGGCTCTCAGCAGCAGCGGTGGCAGCTGCCGGCTGATCCTTTCCAGATGCGGCTGCTGGGAGCCCGACTCCGCGCCGCCTCCTCACTGAGGCCCCCATAGGTTTTTAGTCCGTGGCTGCCGGAGCTGCTGGAGCAGACAAAGCAGCCGCTTGCCCGGCTCCTGCATTGCAGCTGGGCTGTTTACAGCGTGCTCCTCGCGGCTGTGCAGCTCCACAGCAGCTATTCTCCCGGCTGTCTCCACTCCAGCGTGCGCTGATCCTGGGGCTGTCTCTGACTAAGCCCCGGCTCCCGGCAGGGATGGGGCAAGTGGTCCTGCACTGCCCCTGCCAGGCCCCTTCCCCCAGTACCCGCTGTGCTGGGGACACTGGGACAGGTCCTGCAAGCCCTGCCCTTCCCTTGCAGCACTGCAATTCCATGCTGGGCTCCCGGTGCTGAGGGCCGTTGCACAGCATTGCCTGGCTGCACATCCACGTGCTGCCCATCCACCCCTGCAGTGACCATGGCATCACGGAGCTGCCAGCCCATGCGCCCACAGAGCTGCCCGTCGTGCCCATCCTGCCCGCAGGCACCGCTGGGAAAGCCACTGCAGTGTGGAGGGTGCAGGGGTGGGCAGGGCGCGCCAGCACGCATGGAAGCCATGTGGACAAGGACAAATGATGGCACTAAAGACACTGTGTTTAAAATAGACCCCAGGGCCTGTTTTACCCCTGTACGGTGCGGGAGCTCAGAGCCCAGTGCTGCAGCATCGCTTATTGCCCTCTTATTTATCTGGGCTGCCCAAACGCATACGTATGCACACGTGTGCACGTGGGCACATGCTCTGTGTATGCTGGGGAGCTCCCTACCACTTTCCAGCGATGTCTGGGCTGCAGCTGGGTTTGTGGGAGGCCAGATGATAGCAACTGTTAGTTAACGATGCTTTAAGATACACAAAGCTACGGGTCCTGCCCTGCAGGCCAGCATGGCTGCGTCAGTCCACTCAGGGCTCCCTGGCTGCACAGAGGTGGGGAGGATGGAGACAGGGCCAGGCAGGATCGTCTCTGCCCCAGGGTGGAAGCAAGTGGTGCCAGCATCTGCCCCTCTCTGCTCCCTTGTGCTGGGCAGCTTCTGCTCAGACAGAGGATGCCCAGTGACAGCTTTGCTGGGATGCAGACGGACGGGCAGATGCGGGCTGGTGTTGGCCCCAAGCAGCCGTGTCCCGTTCCCCGCTGTGGCAGCCTCACCGTGCCGGCGGTGACTCCTTCCAGCCAGGGTGATTACTGAAAATTACCTGTTTGCCGCCGCCCCAGCGTGGGGAGAGCAGGCTGTCAATTAAGGCTCCGTGGAAGCGGCACCAACACGTATTTCCGCGGAGACGAGGGTGGGTGTATGGCTGGCACCGGGCTGGCGGCAACGGATGCAGCAACGGGGCTGGTGTGATGCTTGGTGCCAGTCCTGCAAGGGCTGAGCATGGCGCCCCGTGTCCCACCTGCAGGGCCAGAGCTAGCGTGTCACTGCGCTGCCCGCACCCCTGCCCATCCCTGCTGCCAGCTTCCCCGCATCCTCGATTGCATGGGGCTGAGTCACCGGCATCCTTCGCGCGGCAGAGCAGCGTGGCACTGTGTGTTATTCAGGGGTCAGCGGGTTTGCCGGCAGCCCGGAGCAGGCAGGAGGCTGCTGGGACTTTGCAGGGAGCGACCCCACGCTGGGAGTGGGCACCTGCAGAGCCAGGGACTGAGTGGCTGAACCTCAAACCAGGGCTGGGGGAGGCTCTGGGGGGCTGGGGATGCCCCGGAGGAATCTGGCTGATGCAGCACCGGTGGTGAACGACTCGGCCAGGCTCCGCAGCACCACGTGGCAAAGGTCAGATGAGGATATGGCTTGGCGATGTGGGGAGAGCAGGGATGCTCACAGTAGCTGCTGCTGAGCACCGCTGCCCTGGCACAACGCTGGTGGGCACCGTGGAGTGCTGGGTCCCCTGGCCAGCTCCAGCCCCAGGTTTTTAGTGGGTCGGCTCTGCCTGGGGTGCACTCACATCCCTCGTTGCTGCCTGCCTCTGCAGCCTGCAGGGTCAGCCCCTCGTCCTTCTTTGGAATCAAAAAGTTTTGTCTTTAAAAAAAAAAAAAAATTACAGAGGAGTCCTTTTGCCTCTAGAAAGCTGTATTTAAGTTGCTTCATCCTGGCCCCAGGGGACAGCCCTGTGCTGCTGCAGCACCGTGACTCAGGCTGCCACAGCCTATTGATTTTGAAGTGCAGATTCCTCTGTTCCCCAGGGAAAGCTCCGTGCGAAGGCCGGGTGTCCAAAATGCCAGCAGGTGCACTGGGCACAGGGCCAGCATTCCCCAAAAGTGCCTTGGGATTTGGGGAGTGGCTTGTGATGGGCACCAGGGCACCCAGCTGTGGGTATCCAGCAGTGATGAGGTGTCCAGATGTGATGGGCAGTTGTTATCCAGCTGTGATGGGTGATGGGATGTCCAGCTGTGGTGGGCAGTTGTTATCCAGCTGTGACAGGCACTGGGGTGTCCAGCTGTGGTGAGCAGTGTGTCCAGCTGTGATGGGCACTGGCCATCCAGCTTGGTGGGTGTCCAGCTGTGGTGGGCAGTAGTTATCCAGCTGTGGTTACAATGGGTCCATCCCATCTCTGCCACCTCTTTGCCCCAGGCAATCCCTTGCCATGCAGCCAGCAGCCTGCGAGCTTCCCGGTGCATTATTTATACAGTCAAAATTGATCAGAAGATGATAACGGCTTCATTAGCATCTGAACATCGTGCCGGCCTTGGTGCTTGACACGACCTTGGCTGCAGGAGTACAAGCCTTTTGCTGTCTGACAGCGGTGAGGACTGGCTCCTCAGCATCCCCATCATCACCGGACTGAGCCGGGGCTGCTCTGGCCTCCTCCGTGGGGTCCCCACAGCAGCACATACGTGGGCAGAGCGCGTCGCCACATGCCCACAGACATGCCCTTGTGGGGACCCCACAGCAGGGACCCCATCCTTGCTGCGAGGAATAAGACCACTTGTGCCAGCGCTCCTCGTGTAGTGAGTGCTTGCAGTGCCTGTTGTTTGCGTGGCGCTCGTCAGCAAGGATATAATTAAGAGCAGCTATTTTGGATGCTTCCTTTATCCGGCAGCTCACGGCGATGCCGCTGCAGGGTCCTCTCCTCCTCCTCCTCCGAAATAGGCACTTGGCTTTCCCATGAATGTCTTCCCTCCAGATACTTGGTGTTGTCCTGCTTGTGGGGTTCTGGGGGTCCCCGTTGTGCTTGGGGACACACATACAGGGGTCCTGCAGCAGAGGGGGGCAGCAGCAGGGTTGGTGGGACTGGAGGGGAGGGGGACTGCTGCAGTGGGGTGATGGGAGGGATGGGAAGGAGGAGGATTTGGGGGGGGTTGCCCCAGCTTGTTCTCCACTGCTGCTGAGCTTGGGGGGGGGGCAGCGACGGCTTTCCCCTCATTAAGTAGATGTTGATTTAGCGGAGGCTGGAGCCATCTGCTCAGAGCAGCCGCCCTCTCCCTGCGAGCTGGCGCAGCGCTGCCGGGGGGAGCTGGGCGAGGAGGATGTGCTTCGTCAGCGGGGGCTTGGCCGGGAGCCCCTGCGCCCCGTCCGGGCATCGATCGCTGCTGGCGCTGCACTGGCTGCAGATGCAGGGTCTGGCGCACGGGCATGCTAACGGGTGCTGTGTGGACCCGCTGCCGCGAAGGGAGAGGAGCGCCCGGAGTCACTGAGGAGTCCCACTGGTGTGGGGCTGTGGCCTCAGACACGTGTGCAGGGACAGAGCTGGAGCAGCCGGGCACGGGGGGGTCTCCCCGCAGCATGCACTGGGATGCCCAGAGCAGCGGTTGGGCACGGGGGTCTCCCTGCGGTGTGCACCAGGATGCCCGGAGCACCTGCCAAGCATGGTATGGGGCTGCAGGGGGTCAGGGTGACACGCAGCCGGACCCTGGGGTCGGGCAGAGCAGTTCCCCATGCATGCTTGACCCTGCACGTGCAGCCGGCTCGTGCATCGCCTGCCATCGCGACACCCGCCCGGGGCCGTTGCTTCTGCGGGGCAGCAGACGCAGGCTGGCGCGTAGTGGGGGACGATGGGGCCAGCGAGGGGCTCGCTGCCCTGGCTGCGCACAGAGTGCTGGGCTGAATTCAAGCGTGCATTTAGCTACTGTGAGCCCTGCGTTTAAGTAAAGGCATTTCTGGGAGTAGTGGCTGGGCTGAGCTCCCCGCGGCGGTGTTTACTCGCAGCAGACGCTGTTTATAGTCGGTGTCTATGGCAGACGGCTGCGGCTACCGTTGCACACAGGAGTCGTGGGCTGGAGACGGACCCGGTGGCGCTGGGACTCGCTGGATCCTGCAGTGCAGCGCATCCCCCTTTCCTGGGGCCGGCGATGTGGTCCTGCCCAACCCTGCTCAGCACCGTCAGGCCCCTAAGGATGCTCGTGGGGTGCAAGCTGCTCTGAGAGCCTTGGGGGAAGCTGTGCTGTGGGGCTGGGGTGCAAGGGGAGCAGCGCCCAGGGACCCCCCCATGGTCCCACGTGGCACAACCATCACCTGAGCAGCCCATGGGGAGCAAAGAGGGGACACTGGGGTGTCCCGAGGGCATTGCTGGGGCTCAGGTGATCTGAGCAAGGGCCCCAGTGCTGGGGGTGCCACCATTCCTCTGTGCTGCAACGTCTGCCCGATGGTCCCGGTATCTGCCTCTGTGCAGGCAGGGCAGGACAGTGCTTGTGGGTGCCTGGTGCTCTCTGTCACCCTTCTAGCTATCGCGGCAGGGAGGACAGCCGGGGACACGCTCGGTGCCTGCTAGCAGCATGTCTGTGTGGGAGCCCTGCTCTCCTCCCTGCCGTGCCCTTTTGTGGCTGGTATTTTTAATTGGCGGTGCTCTGAGCTCCCTTTCCTCTCCCTTGTTAGTGGAGGAGTTTTCCTTGTGCTTCCCAGCCATTAACAAGCTTTCCCGCTGCCCCCAGACAGGCTGCAAACCCCACACTGCGGCAGTGGGGCTGAGATGGCCCCAGGCTGTGAATCCGGCGGCATGTTGGGGCACCCGTCCTGCTCCCCCTGCCCTGGGAACCACGAGCACCCGGCTGCGGCGGGGCTGTGCTGAGGGACAGTTGGGCTCCAGGCTCCGGCTGCGGTGCAGCACCCTTGGCACGGCTCTGTCGTGTCCCATGCCAATGCTATGTCGGACAAGCACACTGCTTCGTTACAGAAGGGGCTTAATTGCCGGGCTGTGGGACCACGGCATGAGGGTTTTGCTTGCAGCCCTTCGGGAGCTTTGGTGGTGACGGCTGGCGCAGCAGCCGCTGCCTTCCCTGCCCTGCCCTGCCTGCTGCCGGTGCAAAGCTGCTGTCCGTCAAGGGCCCCAGCGCTGGTGCAGACATGGGGTTGATTCTCCGCTGGTGCCACACTGGCTCCCACCATCTGGGGCCTTGGCCTGGCCCCGTGGGGGTGCCAGCTGCTGTGCAGCCGTCCATGCCGCCATCCACACCTCGCCGTGCTGCTGGGCAGCTGGCGGCACCCCAAGGTGCTGCACCCCAGGAGGACGTGGGACCACCCGGCTGCTCCTCAGGGCACCCCGTCAGACCAACGCTGCACCTGAAGACCTTTTCCCAGCAGCGCTTGAAGCCACGTTGGGGCCCGAGCTCACCGCAGCCCGGCACGGGTACCGGCAGGCTCATGGCTGCTGCCAGGGCTTTAACGAAAGTCAAACCGCTGCACGGCTGGAAGTCACTGACTAAGCACTTGGCACGGGCATTGATGGAAGTGCTAAACAGATTTTGGCAGCCGCAGCCTCTCCTGCAGGTGCAGGGAGGAGAGATTTGCCGCTATGGTGTGTTCGGCTGATGCCGGTTTGGCCAGTGCCAGGGGCTGCTGGTGCGCACCCAGGAATCGGCATCGCGAGGTGCAGCGGTGATGCTGTTGGCGTCACCTCTGCACTCTGCGACACCAGTCCCCAGGCATTGCCCCGTCCCAGCCCCTTGCTGGGAGCAACCCGTGGGAAAGGCCAGGCACTGCAGACCTGCTGACATCCGTCTGTCCGTCTGTGAGGACCGGTTAGCCGGAGCGGGGCCCATCTCGGGGCCGGAGATTGGAGCCAGTGCCGGGCATGGTGCCGCTCCTGCGCCCGCCGGCTCCTTTTGTCCGCCAGCCATTTGCATCCCTGGGGGGCAATTCGGCCCCCTTCTCCTGGGAGCTGCTTCTTGGCGCCGGGCGGCAGCGGAAGCGGTCCTGGGCTCCTCTCCACCAGCATTGAATGGCACCTTTGTTGGGGAGCCTGGCGGCAGCTCGGGCTGGCGGGGACCCGCTCAGCCCTGTCCGCTGCGGTCAGCCCCAGTGCCGGGGGGCTCTGCCTGCCAGCAATCTCCAGCCCTTCCCGGGGGAGCACAGGGATGCTGCAGTGGGGATGGGATGCGGGAGGCTGTTCCTGGGGTCCAGTCACCCTGACGGGGATTTGTTGCTGGAGTGATTTGTAAATGTGTTAAATGAACAGCGTGGGGCTGCCCCATCACATGGGACTTGGGCTGGTGGTGGGTTTTTTTGCTGCAAGGAGGGGAGTGGGGCTTGCACCTCCCTCCTCACACACAGGGGACCTCGTGGTGCCCCCGTCCCTCCCCGTGCCCGGGGGACGCCATGGTGCCCTGCCCCCTCTGTGCCCTGGGGACCCCTCATGCCCCTTCTTGTCCCACAGCCACACTGTGGCATCACGTGCCAGGAGGGGAGGCTGGGGACCTGGTGGATGGGGGCTGGTTGTTGTGGCTGTTGAGAAGCCATCCTCCATAGCTCTCGCCTGTTGGCACCGGGCTGCATCATCGTTAGCAAATGTCCTGCAGCTCAGGCTGTCAAGTGGCCGATGGAGCGCGGGAGGAAGCTGGTGCTGGGTGCCAGAGCCCGGGAGCCTCTGTGTGTGCAGGGAGAAACCTCTGCCACCACCCTGGCTGCTCCTGGGACTGTCCGACACGTGTGGCCCATGCAGGCTCGTGGGTCAGAGCCAGGCACAGCCACCCTTCCCTCTGCCAGTGCCCCCTGCGTCCCGTTTGCTGACCACAGCCCTGTGTGCTGAATAACAGAATGTCGCACTGGGATGCTGACAAGGAGATGTGGGACTGGGGGAGCGAGCAAGGCCACGGCTGTGGCACGTGCAGAGCGTCCCTCTGGCCCCCCATCTCCCTTCCCAGCCTGAAGTCGCCCCTTCCAGCCGGCTTGTCCCGGCGAGCTTGTCCCTGGCACGCTTGTCCCTGGCACGCTTGTCCCTGGCACGCTTCCTGCCAAGCTGCCGGGGTGAGGATGGCCACCCCTCCTCCTGCCGGGCCGGGACGCCTTTACTGAGTTATTTCCCGTAGGCTCGGGGCCGTGCTGGTGCCGGCTCGCTGCGGGGCTGCTGTGTGGGTCCCCAGCCTGGGGCTCTGCTGTGCTGCATCCACCCTCCTCTTCCTCCTTCTCCTGCTCTGGCTCCCCGCTGGGGACTGCGAGGAAGAGCAGGCTCAGTGGAAAGCCTGAGTGGCATTTTTCGGTTAAATCTTATGTAAATCTGGCTTCGTTCTTCTTCGTGGTGCTAATTGGATTGCCCTGATGCAGTTTATTTTCCCACACAGGCAGGTGCGGGGTGGGAGTGGGGCAGTGCCAGCTGGGGGGACTGCAGGGACAGGGGAGGTGCTGGGGCCCAGGGGGGCACGCTGAGCTCCCCGCTCTGCCGAAGCAGCCCAGCCCGGCAGCTCGGTGTGATGCTGGGCTCCACGGGGCCATGCCAGAACCCCAGCAAAGCAAAGGAGCCAGGGAGGGAGCCCCAGGCAAACCCACTGCAGCACAAGTGGACGGAGACTGTGGTGCCAGGAGATGCCCTTGGGCTCTGCCGCCATCAGCAGGGACCCCTCCACCCCAAGCCCTCCTGCCAGCAGCTACCCGCAGGCTCGGGCTGTGGAGCTGCAGGGAGCCAAAACCTTGGTGGGGAGGGAAACCTGGAGCTGCAGCTGCATCACCTCCCTGGTGTGCCCCAGGTCCCTGCCCTGGCCACCTCCCGCGCCACTAACATGCTGTCCCCTTCCCTCCCTCCCAGAGCTCCTTGGATCCGCAAAAAAAGTCAACGTCAACTTCCAAGACACTGACGGGTGAGTGGGAGTCCTGCGCCCGGGTGTGCACGTGGTGGGATGCGTGGGCAAGGGTGTGCGTGCCGGGGGGGGGGGAATGCCACAAGCAGGGGTGTGCAGGGGTGCGTGTACCTGGGGATATGTGTGGCACAGGATGCAGCGAGCAGGTGTCTCGTGTGTTTGTGCGGGCATCTCTGGAGCGATGCAGTCATGCAGCCAGGGTCTGGACGGGCAAGGGCTCTCGCCCCCTTAGCCAGTGTGGCTGAGCCCTGCCTGCACCCCTGAGCCAGTGGGCTTGCAGCCGTGGGCATCAGAGCAGGTGGGAGGCGAGGGCTGACAGGCAGAGGAAGAGCCGTGTCCCATGTCTTGCCGGCCTCTTCCTGTCTCTTGCCCAGGCTGGGGGCTCTGCCGGTGCTGTGCAGGGAGCAGCCCCATGGGACACCGGGCAGGCGAGCCATGACCCCGCTGTGCCACCAGTGTGCACAGCCAGCATCCAACAGGCAGGGAGGAGCGGGGAAGGGGGCTGCAGGCTCACCCCTGCTAATCACGCTAATGAGGCCACCGGCGCAGGAAGGCAGCCGGAGCCCTGCGGAGGAGCGGGGGCTGCAGTGGGAGCAGGGAGTGATGCTTGCAGGGCTAGGAAGCGGCCGCCTCCTGTGCCCCCCCGGCTCCTCCTGCCCTGTGCCCCCCACATTGAGTGGGGTGGCAGGACATGTGGCTGGGCAATGCCGCTTGGTCCCTGGGGATGGCTCTGCTGTGGCCATGGAAATGGCACGTGAGCGGAGGGGCCGGATGGGGTCAGGAACGGAAGGGCATGCCCTGGGAATGTGCAGCCATGGCAGCCTGGGTCCCTCCTCATCCTCACCCCCGAGCAGGGCCCTTGGCACTGGGGTGGTGGCAGCAGGCATCCCCTGGTACCCACCAGCATATCGGCTCTGCCAGCCCACATGTGCACACGTGTGTGCATGCATGGGTGCATGCAAGTGTGCGGATGTGCAGCTGAGTGAGCATGTGCATGCAAGTGTGTCTGTGAGTGCGAGCGTGCGTGCACGGCAGCAGGAGCATGTGGGCACGCCGACCAGTGGTGGGGTGGGTGTGTGGCACTGCCTGCATGGGACAGGGGCTGGAGGGTGCGATGTAGGCAAGGCGAGGGGATGCATCACCCCACGGATCACCTCGTACGACAGCTACCAGAGCCTGCAGGTCGCTGGGCAGCTGTGCGTCGTGGCAGGGCTGCGATGGCAGTCGAGAGCTGCAGGCAGGGCCCCTGCTCATGTGGCTACTGGCCAGCCTGGAGGGTGCAGGAGCAGTCCTGCAGCAGAGGAGCAACCTCCAGCCTCCAGCACTGCTCCTGGAAAGGAACATTCCCCGGGAACACGCAGGGCAGACCCAGGCTGCAGCCTGCATGTTCTCTGCTCTGCTGCCGGCTTGCTGTGCCAGCTCGCTGTGCCAGCTCAGCCAGCCCCGGCACCGTGCCTCAGTTTCCCCATCTCTGCTGTGCTTGCTGTTTCCCGGGCTGGTGGGCGCTGTGGGTGAGCACCATGCTGGTGTTCCCACGCTTGCTCAGGGAACGGTGTCCTGCACGACCCGTGGCCTTTGTGGCCGTGCCAGGGGAAGCCCCCGAGGCAGCCCGGGGGGAGGGCTGCGATTTGCACCATCTTGAGCAGATTTGAGCAGGGCGCTGGAGCGGAAAATGTTGACATTTCCCAGGCAGACGTTGGGGATCGGCCTCCTGCGTGAGCTGTCTGCTCGCATCGCCGCTCCCTGCCGGGGGATCGCAGGCGGCAGCTCCATGGGGAACATGGTGGCTGAAGCGTGCTCCCCAGCAGGGACGTGTCCCCCCCTTCAGCCGGGGGTGCTGGTGATGGGGGGCAGACGGGATCGCTGCCCCACCGCCCGCCTCTCAGGCACCGGGCAGCTGTGGGGGCCAGCAGGTCCTCCTGGGCTCCACAGTCCGTTCCCGTAGTGCGGTGACACCGGGGTGGCCCTGGGGATTGGACAGGGATACTGAGCGTGACCGGGTCCCGGAGCAGCGGGGTGACAGGCGTGAGCGCAGCCACGCAGAGGATGCCGCTGCCGGGAGCAGCAAGTAGGTCAGCTCCCAGCCTCCTTCCCAGCAGTGAGCCTCCTGGTTTGGCCGGTCCCGGGCGCTGTGAAAGCAGAGCGGGATGTGGCACTGTGGGGCCAGGGGCTTTCCCGGCCCCACAGCCAGGCCCAGCACTGGACGGGGGCACCGCTGCCATCTGGCACCCTGGGCCCCACCCTGCTGGTGCCTGTGGTTGTGCTGCTGGGGCTGGGCTGGGGGAAGTGGGTCAGCAGGGAGGGTGGCTCCTTGGCACCCCCCAACCCCAGCAGGACCCCCCTGTGCCTGCCCTTCCCCGGGTTGTGCTCTGCCCATCGCCTCCAACCCCGTGGGCTTGCAGCGTCCCCAGGGAGCGTTTCATCTGCATCCCTCTCGCTCCAGCATCCCCAGATCGGACCCGCCAGCCCCCGCTCCCAGCTCAGTGACATCCCCAGCCCTGTGTCCCACCATCTGTGTTGGAGGGGTCTGTCCTGTGGCTGCAGCACCCCAGGGGAAGCTAAATAAAGTGATGGGCTGGAGAATAAACCCACATCTGCCCTGGCACATCCACCCTCTGGCCCTTGTCACACGCCAGGACATGGCCGGCTCCTGGCTTGGCCACAGCTGGTCCCTGTGGCAGCTCTTTCGCTGGGTACCCATGGAAGGATGCAGAGGTGGAGTTCCCCGGGCAGCTAGGGGACACATGCACGTGGGGGGCTGTGGGAGGCAGAGCAGGCGCCCTGGGGTGCTGCAGTGGCTGTGGGCTTGAGACCGTGCTGCTGGGCAGGGGCTGGTGGGGCTGCGGAGGGGACAGGGACACGGGACCCCTGACACCACGGTCGGTCCCCAGGTTCTCAGCTCTGCACCATGCGGCACTCAACGGCAACACAGAGCTCATCTCACTGCTGCTGGAGGCGCAGGCTGCGGTGGACATCAAGGACAACAAAGGTGAGTCCTGGGGTCCTGGCCACGGCTCCCCATCCCGTACCTCTCTGCAGGCTCCGGCCAGGTGCATCGGTGTGCCGAGGGGCTCACGGCGTGCCCACCCACAGGCATGCGGCCCCTGCACTACGCGGCTTGGCAAGGCAAGAAGGAGCCCATGAAAATGGTGCTGAAAGCAGGTTCCTCCGTGAACATCCCATCGGACGAGGGCCAGATCCCCCTGCACCTGGCAGCACAGCACGGGCACTACGATGTGGTACGGTGGGGCCGGCAGCGGGGTGTGGCGGTGGCTGGGGGTCCGTGCCACCCTCCTTGCCCCTGCCCTCACTGAGCTGGGGTCTCACTCCCCCGCAGTCGGAGATGCTCCTGCAGCACCAGTCCAACCCCTGCATCATGGACAATTCGGGGAAGACGCCTCTGGACCTTGCGTGTGAATTTGGCCGGGTCGGGGTAAGTTTTTGCAGTGCCGGGACCCCCCGAGAGGAAGATTGGGAGGGGACAGGGACACAGTGAGGTCCTTGGGGTGCTGGAGCAGTCACAGGGAGCCACAGGGCAGCGCCCAGGAGGGATGGCAGTGGGGGCCCATGGTGCCACCACTGTGGGGGTCTCTGGCTGCTTGAGGAGGGGCAGAGCAGGGAGGTGGGGGCCGGGGGCCACAGCCCCGGCAGGCGGCTGAGCCGCCCTTGCAGCCCTGCTCCGTCTGTGTTTGCTGAGCCAGGTGGTCCAACTGCTCCTGAACAGCAACATGTGCGCGGCGCTGCTGGAGCCCAAGCCAGGGGACACCACCGACCCCAACGGCACCAGCCCCCTGCACCTCGCCGCCAAGAACGGCCACATCGACATCATCCGGTGGGTGCCGTGGGCAGGGAGGGCAGCGCCGTACCCCCCCCCCCCAGCCTCGCTGACCCCGCCGTCTGCCCGCAGGCTCCTGCTGCAGGCTGGCATCGACATCAACCGGCAAACCAAGGCGGGCACGGCGCTGCACGAGGCGGCCCTGTGCGGCAAGACAGATGTGGTGCGGCTGCTGCTGGATGTAAGGGCCCCCCCAGCATCCCAGGGAGGGGCTGTGGGAAAGGGGTGGCCCTGCAGCTGGGGGTTGCAGAACAGCATGTGCACCTCTCCCGGGAAATGGGGGTGAGGGTCGCGGGCGAGGACACCCCAAGGCAATGAGCTGTGCCCTCCAGCTGCTGGTCTCAGGGTGGCCCAGGGGGTCCCTGGGGGTGGCGGGGTGGAGGGCAGCCTCCTCCCAAGTCCTCTCCATGCCGTTGCAGAGTGGGATCAATGCCCACGTCAGGAACACCTACAACCAGACGGCTCTGGACATTGTCAACCAGTTCACCACCAGCCAGGCCAGCAAGGAGATCAAGCAGATGCTGCGGGGTAGGAGGTCTGGGGGGGGCACAGGGTGGCTGCACCGGTGCTGGGGGGATGCTGTGCTGGGGGTGACAGCACCCACGGCGGGGCTGGGTGGCCGGCGACGCTCCCGCTCTGTCCCCGCAGACGCCTCCGCCGCTCTGCAGGTCCGGGCCGTCAAGGACTATTGCAACAACTACGACCTGACCAGCCTCAATGTGAAAGCTGGGGACGTCATCACTGTGAGTGTGGCCGGGGGGGGCTGGGGGAGCCGGGGGGGGACCCCACCGGTGACACCATCCCCTGACCCGCACCTTGCCCGCAGGTGCTGGAGCAGCATGCGGACGGGCGCTGGAAGGGCTGCATTCATGACAACCGGACCGGCAATGACCGCGTGGGCTACTTCCCCTCCAGCCTCGTCGAGGCCATAAGCAAGCGAACAGGCAAATAATCCCCCCCTGCCCACCCCCACAGGGCTGCTCCTAAACCCAAGCCCCGGGGAGCCCTGTTTCAGTCTGGCAGTGTCGGGGGTGTCGGGGGGTGCAGCTGGTGAAGCCAAGCCGGGGCGATATCCCCGTCATGCATGTGGGGTCCATGTCCCCGTCGTGTGCATGGGGACAGTGCCTTCGAGTGTGTGGGGTCGGTGTCCCCATTGCGCATGTAGGGTTGGTGTCCTTGTCGTGCGTGTGGGGCTGATGCCCCCACTGAGTGTGCAGGGTCGCTGTCCCTGTCGTGCCTGTGGGGTTGGTGCCCTCCTGGTGCACGTGGGGGTCGGTACCGGCAGCCCCAGGGTGCTCACAGGGCAGCCCCGGAGCCAGGCTGGCATTGGGCTGGGGCAGCCATTTGCGGTTCCAGGAGGTCGGTGCATGGGGAGGGCTGGGGACATCACTGCGGTTTGAGGGGGGGTGGCGCAGTGGTGCTCAGGGGCTGAGCAGAGGGGCTGCGCACTGGTGCCAGGGACCCGGCGCTGCTCCACAGGGACCCTCTCCCTGGCCAGGGGTTGTCTCAGGGATCGGACCCTGCTCCCCTGCCCTGCAGCTGCCTGTCCCTGTCCCCATCCCTGTAGGCTCCCAACGGGGCACGTGATCCCCTGGGACGGCCCGTGGCTGTGCCCGCTGCCAGGAGTAGCACGATGGGGCTGGTGCCTCTGCTGGCAGCGTTGAAAGCCCCCACGTCAACCAGCGTGCTCCCCTCCAGCAGCCGTGCGCTGCCCAGCTCTGTGCGATCTCGGGGGTGGCCACATCTCTGGGGTGCGGGCAGTGAATGGCGATGCTTGAACAAGATCCCAGAGGAACAGTGGCACAAGTGCCTGCTGGCTGCCGAGCACTGCCGCACCGGCTGCGGAGGTGCCATGTGCCGGGTGGGCAGGTCCACAGCTGCCCTCTGGGTATGCGTCATGTGCTGGTATCACAGGGATGAGGTCCGTGGCTCCTGGGATGCAGCCGGCTCCGCGGTGATGTTTGGCAGAGTGTGGGGTCTCATAGCCATCCCATCAGCTGCAGCCCTGGGCCCCGTGCAGTGGGGCAGCAGTGTGGGGTGCAGGCAGCGGCTGCACCAGGCTTGGCCGGCCAGGCACAGGGGTGCTGGTGCTGCAGCCCCCAGCCCAGCCGTGCCTGCAGCCCCCCTCCTCCCAGTATACCTTTTTGGGGAGCAGGACCCCCGCCGCCCGGCTGTGGCAGCCCCATGGTGCCGGGAGCCCTGTGGCAATGCTGCTGCCTCAAGTGCAGGGCTGCCCCGGCATCCACGCCCTGCCGGGGAGCCATGGTGGGTCTGCAGGATCTGCCCGTGGGCCGTACCCTGCTGTCAGGCTGGGCCCTGCGCTGAGCTCCCGCTGCTGCTCCTTGACTCGGCTCTGCATCGTTTGGGTCGGTTCTGGCTTCTTCACATTCCTTTGGTTGCTTTTTTTTTGTTTGCTGCTTTTTTTTTCCTTTCTTTTTCTTTCTCTTTTTTTTTTTTTTTTTGGTGGCGCTGAGCGTGTCTCTATTATTTTGATTCTTTTCATTTTGTCTCTTGTTATGTTTTATTATCAGGTTCATGGGAGACTGTAACAATCCCCCAACAGTACCAAAAGATCCCGCTCCCGGCTTACGGGGTTGCTGTGCTAAACGGTGACGCCTCGTCCCATCCGTTCCATTCCCTGCCTCCACCTCCACCTCCACCACCACATTCCCATCAGACTCTTTTCAGTTCCTTTGGCTATCACAGGCTCTCCCCTAGCAGTGCCGACGAGCCGCATTATGGACAAGGTAGTTCACCGCTCGCTTCGTGCTCTCGATGGATTTCTTTCTTTTCCTTTAAAGTGTGTATCTAGTCTTTTCTTTCTGCTTGGTCTCTCTCCCCCTTGCCATGGTGTGTTTGCACGCGGGTGCGTGCAGGCGTGTGCACGTGGGCGTGTGTGCAGACATGTGCATGTGTGTGCATGCAGGCGTGTGCATGCATGTGCGTGCGTGCATGCAGGCAGGCGCGTGGGTGCACACATGCATGCCGTCGGCTCCCTCCCCTGCACGCCCTCTCCAGCGCTGCCCTAGCGCTGCCGGCACATCCCACCTCCGCCATCCTGGTGTCCCCATCTGCGAGGCAGGGCTGTAGGCAGCGCCGTGCTGCCGGCTGTCCGCGCTCTGCCCACGGTCCCTGTTCTCCTGCCTACCCTGTCCAGGTGCGTGAGGACCCCCAAATACACTCTCCATGCTCTGTGCCTTGGGGCAGCGCTGGGCAGCACAGTGCCCGGCCGGGAGCCATGGGAGGCAAATTTGGGTGCGAGGACGCTCTGCCTGCTGCAGCTTCCCCTGCAGGGTGTTTGACACCCAGCGAGCCGCTCTAACCGGGTCGGGGCTGTGCTCAGAGTGGGAAGGGGCTGCGGCACCGGGCAGGCTTTCCTGGGGGATGGCCTCAGGGCTGGCTCAGGGCGGGCAGTGCCCAGCTGCACCAGCACGGGCAGGTGACGGATGCTGCAGGTCCATGTATCAGGAGCACCCAGAGAGCAGATATTTGGCTGAGGGTTTTACGGGGTTGCAGCCCATGCCGTGCCCACGGGGGCTGTTGCCGGCTGTCTGGAGGCTGGGGAAGTCTTTGCACGTGCCCCGGCGGCGGGGGCACAGCAGGTTGTGTTGGGAGAGCACCGGGCCAACCACACTTGCGGCTTGACATTGCCCATGTGCCAGTGATGGGGACAAGGGAGAAAAACTCTTCCCTGGGGCTTTCTCTCCCCGCTGGGTCGCACAGAGCCTCGTGCCTGCCCGGGCAGTGCGGGCTCCTCTCGGTGCGACTGCAGCACATGCGGCTCAGGGACGTCTCAGCCCAATCGCGGCGTGGCTGTTTGTTCTCCCTTGCGCTCCTTCGGTGAATTTATCACTTTGCACCATCTGCCCCCTGCTATGGCCCGGCCGCTAACGGGGCGGGTGACTTAATGACTGAAAACAGCCTGGGCAGCGGTGGGGTGGTGATGCCCCGTACCTGGTGGCTGGCGACGGGGCTGGGCTAAGCCGGGCTACTCTGCGGCTGGTGGCGGGGTTGTGGCAGCACCGGGCCTTGCAGGGCTGTTGTCCATCTCATCTGATGCTGTTTAAAACCTCGAGCTCAGCGCTGGGCATCCCCGGCCGGCCCTGGTGCAAGCTGGACCCTGTGGAGGCGGGCAGCAGGGTGAGCTCGTGGAGGAGCGGTGCTTAGGGGGTGACCCTCAAGCCATGCCCTGCTGGGATGGCCAGGTGCTCTCACCCACTGCTGTGTCACCCACATGTTGCCAGCTACCGTCAGCACCCTGGGGAGCTCGGGGGGTTCAGCACCCAGTGCCTGGTCCCACACTGCTCCTGTGTCTTCCCTGAGATGGGTGCAGGCAGTGGGGGGGCACGGCCAGCGCTGCCTCGGCCGGGGGACAGTGGGATGGGGACACTGATACCCATTGTCTGAGTCTGCCCTGCTCCCTTTGCTCCTCCGCACTGGGTCATGTGCCTGTCCTGCTCCGCGCAGGGAGAACGCGGTCTCCATCCCCTGCCCAGGCTGAGCCGGGGCACTGGGACATCCTGCCTGGCTGCTGGCAGGGGATGCCCTGCAGAACGGGGTCCCAGGGCTGGACGCTGTCACCCCATGCCAGCCACTTGGAGGGAGGACAGCCCCTCAGGACGGCGCTGGCATCCCTGGGCATGGCCACGGCCAAGGACCCCACAACTTTGCTGTGGGGTTTTCCCTGCGTGCAGCAGCGATGGGCCCCGGGGCCATGGGTCACACCGATGCGAGCCCGAGTGCGCGGAGCCACACATGCGTGATGGCTGCTCTCTCTGCTCTGCCACCAAGGGTCCCGCGGGGCCGACATGAGCCCGTCCCACCTCTCGCCGTCGCAGGGCGGATCAGCCACACCGGCTCCTACGGAGGAGATCTGGGTCCTGCGGAAACCCTTTGCAGGTACGGCGGGCACGTGCTGCTGGGAGCCTCCCTGACCTGGGGAGGCACCTACCAGGACACGCCCGCACTGCGGTGTCCCGCGGCCCGGCCATGGGGCTTGGTGCCCTGACGGCATGTCCTCTCTCTGCACAGGTGGCGACCGCAGCAGCCTGGGCAGCACAGGCAGCGTGGCCTCTGCCCGCAGCTCGGGGAGCGGGCAGAGCGCAGGCAGTGGCGCGCACGCCCTGCACGCTGGCTCTGAAGGCGTCAAGGTAAGGTGGGCCCCGAGGCGGCCATGTCAGCCTGTGGCAGCACTCTGGTCCCGTCACCGACGCTTGCCTCGGGGCAATTGTTTGCTGCCTTGGCAGCTGCCCCCAGTCCCTGCTGGGACTGATGCTCAGCCAGGTGCTGTGAGGTCCTACCGGCACCCAGCGTGCCACCGGCCGTGGCTGTCACTGACAGCAGCCACCAGCACGTCCCTTCCCAGCTGGCCCCCGACTGCTGGCTGGACCCCGGCTCAGCCCCCGGCACGGTGTCCCGTGGCTGGGCAGGGGCTGCCGGTGCGTGCAGGGCCCAGCCCAGGCTCCACGCTGTGTCTCTGCTGCCACTTGGAGGGTGCCTCCGCACTGCGCACTGCATGCTGCGCTGCACGCTGTGTTGCACGCTGCGCACTGCCACCGGCACGCTGCCCACTGCAGCTCTGCACTGCACACCGATGTCTGCCTGCTGCTGCCAGCACGCAGCCCACTGCACATGGCCCGCTGCACGCTCCTGCCTGCATTGCACGCTGCACATTGCACGCTCTACGCTGCTGCCTGCACATTACACACTGCACATTGCTGCCTGCACATTGCCCACTGCACACTGCTGCCTGCATGTTATCCCCTGTGCTTTGTGCACTGCCCAGGGCAGCCTGGCGTGTCCTGTCCCCAGGCCGAGGCACCCGTGAGCCCACCTCCCCTGGCATCCTGCCTGCGTTATGCCAGAGCAGGCTGGGCACCGGGGTCTGCATGCCCCTGAGCCAAACACTGCGTAGACGGCCATGGGGGATCTGTTTTTTGGGGGGGGGGGGGGCTCCTGCAGCCTACTCTGGCACCCTGGGCTGGGCGTGCATCAGGCTGGATTCGGGGTGTTGCGATGCCGTGGGCTCCCGCTGCCTGCGAAGCACCATCTGTGCTGCTCCCGCTCTCCCCGCTGCAGCCCGAATCTGCTGCGCCCCTCCCTGCCCACCCTCGCCCGGGTTGGCGGCGGGGCGGCTGCCGCAGCACCCCACAGCACCCGCGGTACCCGCGGCACCCACAGCACGCGCCCCCCGCGCCCGCCAGCCCCCACCGCCCGCCTCACTCCTGCCTGCTCTCCCCCCTTCCCGGGGTGTTTTTCAGCTGCTGGCAACGGTCCTTTCCCAGAAGGCTTCTGCGCAAGAGACTGCCGTGGGCGATGGGCCGGCCAAGGCGCAGGACATCCCCGCAGGTGCGTGCTGCCGGCCGCCCGGCTGTCGGGAGCAGGAGGAGCCCTGGCCCTGCCGCGGGCGTGCCGTGGATCCAGGGATTTGTCTTTTTTTTTATTGCCACGGCACCCGTCACCAGAAGAAAAACGTGTGGGTAAAAAATGACTCTCTCGCCTTTCGGCTGCTGCCAGGCCTTCTCCTGCCTCGGTTAGTGGGGGCCCCGCGGGGGGCGGGGGGCGGCGTGGGCGGGCGGGGGGCGGCAGCGCTCCTCCCCGGCCCCTTCCCTTCCCTGGCCCCCCCCGTCAGCCCCGCCGGAGACCGAGCCGGGGTCCCCCCTGTCACCGTCTGCGCCGGCCGGGGGGCTGCGGGCGGGGGCTGCCCTGGCAGCGGGGGAGCATGGCCACACTGCGGGGGTGCCCGTGCCGCGGGGGAGGAACACGCTGGGGTGGGGGGCAGGTGAAAGATGCACATTCGAGGAGGATGCACACGTGGGGGATGAACGTGCTGGGGGATGCCCGGGCTGCGGAGATGCACACGCAGGGGGGATAGAAACCTGGGAAATGGGGGGATGCGCACACAAAGGGGGGGATGCACACACACACACGGGGGGGGTGTGCACATACAGGGGGGATGTACACATTTCGGGGGGGGGGAGCACATGCTGGAGAGATGCATATGCAAGTGGGATGCAGACGTGAGGGAGATGCACATGGCAGAGGGATGCACATGTGAGGAGGATGCCCACGCAAGTGGGATGCAGATGCCAGAAGGATGCACACACAAGGAAGATGCACACACACGGGAGGGGGGGATGCACACACGCAGACACACACAGACACACACATGGAGTGGAGGATGCAGTTGCCAGTAGGGGGAAGGGGCTGTTCTTGCTGGTCCTGATTGGAAATATGAGGCAGAATTTCTCAGCAGCCCTCGTCACCCCCAGGGCTGGCGAAGGCACCAGCTGGAGGGTGGGCGCAGCAGGGCTGCGTGGGTGCCTGTGCGGGGGTGCCAGCCTGCCCTCCTCAGTCAGGCCCCTTGTTGGGGGTCACAGCGGGTGGATGAGCTCCGTCCCAAGTTGGTGGCATGGCCAGAGGAGCAGGGATGTAGGGCTTTGGGCAGCAGGAACTTTCCGGCTGCTGCCCTGGAGGGTGGGAAGCCAGGGAAACCCACTCTACTGCCGCTGCAGCTGGTTCCCTCTGCTCGGGGCCGCGCTGGGTGGAGGGCATTGTGGCACCCTGGCCCCTGGCTGGGCTGGGGGCTCACCTGGCCCGGGCTGCTGTGCTGGGGCAGGTGTCGGTCTCCCATCCCCGCCCTGGCCCTGCCGACCTGGGGGCTGTGGCTGTGCCATCCCACCCGGGACAGGGGCTTGGGTCCCCACCTCACTTGGTCAGAGCCCGAGGGCTGTGCGGCCCCAGCCCCGCTGACCACTGCCTCTCCGGCAGGTTCGTCGCGGTCACAGAGCGTGGCCAGCTCTCCGTACGCCCCCCAGACCCCTGCCGAGCCCCAGCTGAAGAAGATGGAGCCGCCGTCAGAGGGGAAGGTGAGCAGGGAGCACTGGGGTGGCATGGGGAGCCCCGTGGTGGAGGGTGGTGTTGAGGGACACGGGCACGGCCACCCCCCTCTACCCATAGCCGCAGGTGCCTTGGCAGCCCTGTGATGCGACCACCAAGGCTGGCATGGCTCTGGGTGCTGGCCATGATGGCAGTGCCTGTGGGGTGCCGTGCCATGCCATGAGCCAGTGGCGTGAGTCATCCCTGCGGCTGCTGCCCCCCCCAACTCCACAGTACCAGCCCCCACGCAGCCCCTCTGCGGTGCCGGCTCCCAGCCAGGGCCTCCCTCCCGGCACGCAGTCAGGTGTGGGGACAGCCCTGGGGTACACGGGCAGGGGCGGTGGGTCCCCGTCCCCAGGGCTGCCCCGAGCTGCGCCATCCCTCTCGCCCCAGAGCTCAGAGGCCGTGTACCAGTGGCTCTGCAAGTTCCAGCTGCAGCTCTACGCGCCCAACTTCATCAATGCTGGCTACGACATCACCACCATTAGCCGGATGACACCGGAGGTGAGGCTGTGGGATGCCAGGGCTGGCCGGTGCCGCGGGGGGGGAGCACAGCCAGTGCGGGGTGGCACTGACCCCCCTCTCTGCCCCAGGACCTCACAGCTATTGGCGTCACCAAGCCGGGGCACAGGAAGAAGATCGCCTCGGAGATCAACAACCTCAATATCCCCGAATGGCTGCCAGAGTACAAGCCGGTAAGGGCTGCGTGAGCCGGGGCCACCGAAGCCGCATCCAGGGTGGGAATTAGTCCCCTCTGCCCTGTCCCCTCCAGGGAGGGGGTGGCACAGGGCGATGAGGGTGGGAGCTGGCTCACTGCTGCCAGATGATGCCTGCATCCCACGGTCCCAAAGCTGTGCACATCCCTTCCTGACAGCTTGGGGAACCGTCAGGCTGGTGCCAACTGTCACCGCATGGATGTGACACCATGTGTCCCCCTGACACCTCTCCTGCCCCGTCGGCTGGGCACAGCAAGGGGCTTCCCATGGGAACGGGGCTGGGCGTGGCTCTGGGTGCTTGTGGAACACTGGGACAGCGTGGGGATGGGGAAGTCCCCTGGGGCCATCCCCCAGCGGGATGGGGAGACCCCATGCGTGCTGTGGTGCCGGGGCCAGACCCTGCTGCCAGCCAGCACTGAGCCATGCCCCACGCCTCCCCCAGGCCAACCTGGCGCTGTGGCTCTCCATGATCGGCCTGTCCCAGTACTACAAGGTGCTGGTGGAGAATGGCTACGAGAACATCGACTTCATCACTGACATCACCTGGGAGGACCTGCAGGAGATCGGCATCACCAAGCTGGGTAAGGTCCTGTGCCGCAGCGCCAGCTGTGGTGGCCCCAGCCCCCGGTGCTGGCACTGATGCCCCGTGCTGTCCCCAGGCCACCAGAAGAAGCTGATGCTGGCAGTGAAGAAGCTGGCAGAGCTGCAGCGTGCCGAGTTGGGCAAGTATGAGCCAGGCACGCTGAAGAGGAAGGCGGCAGCAGCGTGCCCGGAGGTGCTGGCCATTGAGTCCCCCCCTCCGGAGCCACCTGAATGCCAGTCACCCAAGATGACCACCTTCCAGGACAGCGAGCTCAGCAGTGAGCTGCAGGTGGCCATGACAGGCGAAGCCCCCGAGGAGCTCCCTGAGAAGGCCGCGAACCCAGCGGCACCTGGCTACCGCTCGCCCCCGGGGCTGGGTGGCCGCACCAGGCTGATGAGCAGCTCGCAGGAGCTGCTGGGGGATGGCCCGAGGGCCCCCCCCGCCACCGCCATCTCCAAGAGCCAGGAGTACCTGGCAGAGGGGGCCGGTGAGGGTCCCCCTGCACCACCCAAGGAAGGGCGCCCGCCCCGGCATGGCCACCCCGTCAAGCGTGCCAGCGTGCCACCAGTGCCCGGCAAGCCCCGGCAGCCCTTCCCGTCCTCTGCCGGCCACCTGACGCCACCACAGACCCCCGGCAAGCCGCGGCCCCCCTCCCCGCAAGGCCTGCCGGCACCCCATGCCACCGCCAAGGTGAAGCCCACCCCGCAGCTGCTGCCACCGGGCGAGCGCCCCGCATCGCCCCGCTCCCTGCCCCAGTCGCCCACCCACCGCGGCTTTGCCTACGTCCTGCCGCAGCCCGCCGAGGGCGAGGGGGGACCCCCGGGGGTGCCCGTCCTGCCCGTCTCAGTGCCGGTGCTGTGCCTGCCACCAGCGGGTGAGGGCGAGGAGGAGCCGGGGCGGCCGAAGAAGCGGGCGCACAGCCTGAACCGCTACGCCGCCTCCGACAGCGAGCAGGAGCGGGATGAGCTGCTGGTGCCAGACGCGGGGCCCTACGCCACCGTCCAGCGGCGCGTGGGGCGCAGCCACTCGGTGCGGGCACCCGCTGGTGGCGACAAGAACGTCAACCGCAGCCAGTCCTTTGCCGTCCGCCCCAAGAAGAAGGGGCCCCCGCCGCCCCCGCCCAAGCGCTCCAGCTCTGCCATCTCTAGCGCTGGCATGGCTGAGGACTTCCCCAAGGACGGTGAAGGCGAGGCGGCCGCTGGGCCCCCCACCGCTGAAGGGGAGAGCCATCGGGAGCAGCGGCGGGCCAGCGATCTAGGCGGCAGCGTGGACACAGGCAGTGCCGGCAGCGTGCGCAGCATCGCGGCCATGCTGGAGATGTCCTCCATTGGTGGTGGGGCCCGGGCACTGGCGCTGCAGAAGCCGCATGGGGCCAGTGGGCCGGGGCCGGCCAAGGCGCCCGAGGGCTACTACCTGCAACCAGGGCCCCCCCCCGGCAGCCCTGAGCGTGCCCGTGTGGCCACCGTCCTGGCCACTGTCAAGCACAAGGAGGCCATTGGCCTGGATGGGGAGGTGGTGAACCGGCGCCGGACCATCAGCGGCCCCGTCACTGGGCTGGTGGCGGCTGCCCGCCGTGAGCGTGCCGACAGCGTGCGGTCGGAGGCGGGCGCCGATGGCCCCAGTGAGCGACTGCGAGTCGAGCGCGGTGGCTCCCCGGACGGCATCCCCTTCGCCGAGGAGGGCAACCTCACCATCAAGCAGCGGCCACGGCCCCTAGGGCCGACCCGGGGGGATGTGGGCGAGGGGCTGTCCCCGGCTCACCGCCACGGGGACCTGGCCAAAGTGGAGGCCAGCGCCACGCTCAAGCGGCGGATCCGGGCCAGGCAGAGCCAGCAGGACGGTGTCCGTTTTGTCCTCACCGAGTCCGACACCGTCAAGCGCCGGCCCAAGGCCAAGGACAAGGAGCCGGCGCTGGAGCCAGCCCCGCTCGCTGTCTACCAGAACGGCACCGGCACTGTCAAGCGGCGGCCGGCCTCCGAGCTGAGCGGGGCTGAGCCACCCACCACCCCACCACCCGCCGCCCGCCCTGACGGTCCCGACTACGCCCCGCCGCCCACCGAGCCCAAGAAGCCCTTCAAGCCACCGGTGTCCCCCAAGCCCGTGCTGACCCAGCCGCCCCAGAAGATGCCCGGGCCGCCGGCGCCTGTCCCCAAAAAGGTGCCCATCCCGAGCCCTGGCAGCCCAGGTAGGTGCCCCACCAGCCCCCGGGATGGGAGCTCCTCAGGGTGGATGCCGGGGGTCCCACCTGGCACCACTGCCCTTCTGCCCCTCTCTCTTCTCTCTGCAGAGGTCAAGCGGGTCCATGGCACGCCACCCCCAGTGTCCCCCAAGCCCACGCCGCCCCCCACGGCTCCCAAGCCCCCCAAGCCCCACGCCACCATCCAGTCGGTGAGCGCCGGCTCCACACCGGCCCCGTCCCCCGCCCGGCAGTTGGGCGCCGCCGCCGCCAAGCCGTCCAGCACGCCGCCCTCGCTCTGCTCCAGCCCCGCCAAGCCCCTCTCGCCCGGCGCGCAGCCCCAGCAGGTGCCGGTGAAGCCACCGCGCTCCGCCATCGCCAGCCCCTCCGTCGACAGCGCCGGCCCCGAGTTGGCACAACAGAAGCTGGAGGAGACGAGCGCGTCCTTGGCCGCCGCACTGCAGGCTGTGGAGGAGAAGATCAAGCAGGAGGACAGTCAGGCGGCAGAGTAAGGAGGCGTGGGGCGGTCAGTGGTCCCAGGGGAGGGCACGGGGCTGCACTGTGCCACCGAGCTGCATGGGGACATGGGGTTGGGAGGCCGTGAGCATCACGGGCAGGGCGTCAGGCTGTGCTGCCGCGGTGGGAGCAGGGCTTTGCCAAAGGTGACATTGTGGGGACATTGCTAGAGCACCATGGGCCCCGGCTGGAGCTCTGTTGGAGGTGACACTGAGGGACACTGTGCTGGAGAAGCATGGGCAGGGGCACCTGGGCATGCGGGTGCATTGGGGGTTGCACTGGAGAGGTGACACTGGGGGAAACTGAGCTGGAGCACTGTGGGGCTGGGATGGCCCCAGCCGTGCAGTAGCACTGGGGAGTTGACACTGGGGACACGGTGACGAGCACTGCAGGGTACGGGGCGGGGGGCAGGAGGGTCATGTGCGGGGCAGAGGGGACTCTGCTGTCCTGTGCATGGCGCTGACCCGTCCCCACTGCTCGCTTAGCTCCGCCATGGAGTCGAAAAGCACCGTGAGCATCCTGGACGACATTGGCAGCATGTTCGATGACCTGGCGGACCAGCTGGACGCCATGCTGGAGTGAGGGGCGCCAGGGCCCCACGAACCTCAGGGCTTACGTGGGCACAAGGGCACAACGATCCACGACCCCCCCCGGCCCCACCGCCCTCCCCTCGTCCCTTTGTACAGCTGTCCCCTCCTGGACATCCCGTCCCTCGGGGTTTGCACAAAGAAGAAGATACCTCAGGATTGTGCTCACGGACTCGGCGCCAGCTCCGGCAGGACTCCCTTTTGCAGAAGCAAAAAATAAAACAAAACAAAACAAAAACAACAGAAGAAACAAAGCAACAAGCCCTGGACTGAAACAGTCCCCGCCGGCTGCTGGGGCTCTGGGAGGGGGGGGTCTCTCTATCTACCTGTCCGGTGGCCCTCGCCATTGCGCCTGTGCCCTGCCGGCCCCGGTGCCGCGGGTTGTCGTGGCCCGAATGTAGCACAAGCCCTGCCCGGCACGGTGGCCCCGGCAGCAGCTCCGCCAGCGGCGTGCCACGTGTCACCGACGGCGTTTGCTGGTGGCCATGCTGGTGGCGGGTCCTGTTGGGCAAATGCACTTGGGTTTCTTTTCTCCTTTTTTTTTTTTTTAATTTTCCTTTATAAATTTTCTTTCTTTTTCTGTCGTCGTTCGCTGGGGGCAGGCAGGGCGCAGGGTCCCGCCGCGGCGTCGCACCGGGCTGGGGGCTGCCCCGTGGAGGGAATCTGTCTGAGGGGGTTGCGGGGGCCCGGCCGCAGGGCTCCCCTTTGCGGGGGGCTTCGCCTCAGGCGTGGGAAGGGGGTTTTGTTTGCATTGGTTGCAAATTGGGAGCGAACACCCCATCTCGGGGTCCTCGGTGGCGTGGGCGGGGGGCAGCGGGACATGCCCCTGCCTGGCCCCTCCCCGCCGGGGGAGAGGACAGTGATAAGCTATAAAGAAGTATTAATTTATTGGAGGGGAAGAAAAAAAAAAAAGATATAAACCAGATTTCCCCAACCCCCAAAATAATAAAAAGAATAAACTTTAACAAATATATATTTAAAAGATTTAAAAATATTAGCAATTATATATAAAGCAGTTTAAAAGAAATCAAGAGAAAACTGGATTTTAGCTTGAGAAAAACTATTAGATTATACTAAGCTGTGTGTCTTGTGGCAAACTCATTCTAAGAGTAGCACAATATTTACCTTTTCTCTGGGTGGAAGGTACGTGCAAGCAGTTCTGTTCGGGTCTTTCCGTTGGGATTCAGTGTCACGTCTTTATTTTTACACCATTAAGAACTCAAAGGATGTGCCTTGTTTTATGGAGGTTTTTGTTAATTCTTATACTGGAGGTGTTTCAGTTCTTTTGGAGTGTCTTCAGGTTTTTGGTTATTTTTTTTTTTTTTGGCATTTGTTTGGTGTGTGCGTGTGTGGGTGTGGGTGTGTGTGCACGCAGGGGTGCGTGTGCTCGCGTGCGTTCTGCAGGACGCACCACTGTATATTCATGTATAAACTGGAGTTGGAGTCTGGTTCAGTCGCTTGGGTCCTGATGAATGCATTTTTCGCTTGTGTTTTCAAAACAAAGTGTTGCTGTTCCTCTCTTTTCTTGAGACGTACAGAGTGGTCTCTCCCCCCGCCTTCCTCTCCCTCCTTCCCTTTCCCCCCCTTTCTCTCTTTCTCTCTCTCCCCATCTCTCCCGTTGTGGTCGCTGATCCAAATATGTTTGGCACAACTTTGAAATTTCTTTAAAAAAAAACAAACAAAAAAAGACTTTAAAAATAACAAAAAAAAAAATCACCCGCCTGAAAATATCTGTTGAAAAGAAAAAAAATGTATCTTAAAAAAATAACCCATAAAGTTCTACATGATGGATATATACATATATATATTTTTTATGATTAAGTTATGGACTCTGTATCGTATCCCATCTGTCAAGCTATGCATCTTGGTGCTTCTCCCTGCTCTTCTGTGCTTAGATTTCACCTCTACTTGTCTTATTCTTCCTATTCTGAATAGTAGATGGCTCGTGGTGCTGTGAAGAAGTTTGCTCCTATACGAAGTCTGGCAACAAATATTTAAAGAAAAATAAAAAAATAAAACCCCTGCCGGGCTGCCACCGCTGTTTGTGTCCAAAAACCATCAGCCATCACGTGCAATGGCTCCCACCACACAGCCAGGTCTGGTGGGCAGCTGCGGGGTCCCGGGCCCTGCCGGCACAGGGGGCGGGTGTGGGTGCCGGATGCTGCGGTGCAGGCAGGCCCTTGTGGCGTGGTCGTGTCTTGCCGGGTGTACACGCTGCATGGTTCCAGGCCGCCCTTGGGTGCCTGTGCCTTGGCCAGGTGCTGGGGGTGCTGCGGGGTGTGTGGCAGCCTGGCTGACTGGGAACTGCTCTCCCCACCCCCTAATTGCCCAGTCCCTGCACCCCATTTTTCACAGGGCGGGGGGGCTGCGGCCATGCCCACCCCTCCGGGGAAGTTCTTGGGCAGCAGCCACGGGGTGGACGGATGCAGGCTGGAGGCAGGAGCTGCTGCGGGACCAGTGCTGGCCACCGGCTCTCGCCAAGAGCCTGCAATAACTCACGCTGGCCAGGAACAACTCTTTCTGCTTTTATTGTCAATGAAGAAATAATCAAATCTCTATTACAATCTTAAAAACAGTAGAAAATGTGAGTAAAAATGCAACGGAGGCTTCTTCTCTTTAATGTGGAGACCATTATTACAGGGTGGTGAACAATGGGCTTGTGTTATTTGATTTGAGAACTAGCTGTGGCATAAAAATCGTACCTGGCTACTCAAGAAAACACCTCTTCCCAGATGGATCAGCCTGACATCTTGGCAGTAAAATTAAATAATAGAGACAGAAAGGGGTCGGGGTCCCAACCCAGGACAAGGCCTAATGCTCAGTTCTACCATTTACAAAGGGACCAGCCTCCCAGCGTCGCTGCCCTGGCCAGGCTGGCTCCCACCGGTGACAAGCTGAACCATTCAGTCCCATCGCCGGCCAAGGGCTGCGCTGTGTCCGCACCGGTGCGCGGCGGGGCTGCCCCGGCCCCAGAGGATGCTCCCCAGCTGGGGGAACGCAGGCAGAGGAGGGCAGCCTGCAGTGCGGAAGGCTCTGGCAACTGGAACGGCTTCCTCTGTGTTTCTAATCGTATACGGCAGATCTGAGGGAACGTCTGGAGCATCCATGAGCCAGACCCGTCCTGAGAGCTGCCAGCCAGGGTCCTTGCGGGTGGGGGAACCGGCCGATGGGCAGCAGCAGGCAGTGGTCGGTGCGGAGAGGAGCTGCAGCAGTTATTTCATAGTGGTGTTAGTCACCCAGCAGGCCAACGGAGGGGAGTTTTTGGTCTTTCAGTGTGCAGGACTAGTGTGGCGCTCTCACTAGCACGTCCAGACCTGCGGAGGAGAGACAACAGGAACCCATGGCAGTGACTGTTCTAGGCCGCTCTGTGGGCTTCTCTTCATCCTCTTGTGGAGCTTCCCTTTGCACTTCCAGCATCCACAACACCCTCTGTCAGGAGTTAAACCTCCCACCCATTGAGAACCATCCCCTTGTTTGTTTGAAGATGGCTCCTGACTCATTTAATGCCTTATTTCTAGTACTGGAAGAGACCAAAACATCAAGGAAAAGCCTGAGGAAACCAACCTTTACAGTGCTGTCCACAGCGCCAGAGAAGAGGCGGCCCCTGGAGACTGCGAGGGCAGTGACGCTACCCTGGTGTCGCAGCAGTGTCTGGGTACAGATCATGTTGTCCATGCTCCACACCTACGGGGACACAGGAGGCGTGAGCCGAGCGAGGCACGCGGGGCTCGAGCCAGGTGACACAAATTAAATACAAGGCCACGTAGCACGCAGGGATGAGGGTCCCCCATCCTCCCTTTCCCTCGAGGCTGTCCATGTTTTAACAAATGCACAGATGCAACTGCACAGCCCTGGACACGTACCCTGAGAGACCGGTCATACGATGCACTGAAGACTTTGGTTTGATCCGGTGTGGAGATGACAGCGAGGGCATAGACCGTGCCCACATGCCCGGTCAGCGTGCGGACTTGTTCCTTTGTCTCTATATCCCAGACCTGCAGAAGGAGAGCAGGACTTGGATATTGCCCTGGGCTGCAGGCCACCAACTTCTCCTCTGAGAGGTGTTTCCACCTCCATGCACACCTCCAGGGTGGGTGCTGCACACCCATGCTCCAGGCATGCCATAAAGAGGGCCAGCAGAGCACGGCCACCATCTCCTTGCCCCTCTTCCCCAGCCTCAAGCCAACAAAAGCATCAAACCCCGCAGTCCTTACATGGATGAGGTTCTCATAGGTGCCACACACAATGTGGTGGTTTGTCACAGCAATGGAGTAGACACTGCCTCCTGACGTCTGCAGCACGTGGACACACTCCAAGTTGCGGATGTCCCAGATCTGAAAGAGACACCGGAGCAAAGGCAGGATGAGATCCATGCAGGGACCCCTCTCCAGGAGGGAGCTCCCTTGAAGCTGTTCTCCAGCCATGCACGGAGTCAGCCTGGCTCCGTGCGTGCCCAGATCACATCTTTAAGGACAAATCTTTCCAGCTGGGAATGTTCAGTACTGATGAGCAAAGTCCTTCTATCTTATTTAGCTGCCCAGCTTTGAACATCCAGGCTGAAAAAGTTGTGGAGATTGCACAGCTTGTGTGTGTGACTATGCACACCCATGTGCACACACAGCCCAGTCACTGATAGCACTAAAAACTGATGCAGACAAATTAACAGAGATTTATTAACACTGAGGAGGGAAACTTCAAATTCTCTTGTGTCACCCAGATGCTGAGAGGTGAACTATTCATCAAAGCCTGAGCCAACACAGATGAGGGCATTTCGGAAACCACACACAGATTTATGGTAACTCTGCGGCCAGACAGTGACCTTCTCCTCTTATCAGCAGGACTGTCAGCACAGATAACGCTGCGGCAGCTGCGGAGGCAGCGTGAGGCGCCATGGCTGTGAGGCCGTGTTTTATCTTAGTGAATATCCCCCAGCAGCTGCGATCCTAAGGACCAGCCAGAGCCCAGCCTTTGTGCCTGCAAAGATGCAATCAGCGCAGTAAAATCTAATGTGTCAGCAACGCTACAGCAGTGCTCTCACATCCTAGGAGCTACCTTTTGTCCTGCTCCACCAACCCATGCTGCAGAATAAAGATATGTAAAGACATGGGGAGAGCCAATGGCTTACAGTTACCACGAGTCTCAGGGTCCCACCTTGATTGTTTGATAAGATCCACTGTAGAGATAGTTTTGAGAAGCCACCAGCGCTCGCACCCAGTGATTGAGACCTGTCAGCTCCTTCTTCAGTTTGAGCTCGGTACCTACAATATCCCAGACCTGTGGAAATCACAAACGCACACACGCGGAGGAGAGTCTCAGTGGGACTGGGCAGTGATGGGCAGAACAGGTCAGCCTCCAGCTTGGGGGCCAGGCGCTGCCCACCCCTGCCCAGCCAGCCAGCACAAGGCCCTACCAGCTCACTAAAGGGAACCTCATGCTGGCTCTCCTGCCCTGTGGGAACCACCTGAACCCACTGACTTGCAGATAAACCACACAATAACTATGCTGAATAGGCATGTTCCCTGAGGGCCTGGGAGAGCTCGCTTGGAGCCTGCATTATCACTGGCAGAGACCCTTCCCTAGCAGAGCCATGGACTTGAAAACCCTAAATCAAATCTACAGTAAAGAACTGCCCTGGACTTCCTCTCCCAGCCTGTCGCCACAAAGCTCCATTCCCACAGCTCCTGGGAAACCATGGCCAAAACACCCAGCCCACAGGAACCAATGGATCTCACACCGCCACTCGGAGCAGCACCACTGGCCTGCTTGGCTCCTCTGGCAGAAAGTGGCTGGGAACGATAAAAACAAAAGGCCTCAAGTTGTCCTTCTGCTTAGTGCTGTCTCACTGCTCCTCCAGCCCTGAGTGCTCTCCAGATAGCTGAATGCTCCAGGCCCCAGATAAAGAAAAGAGCATGCGCCCTCTTACAGATGGACGGTCCCATAAGCCGTCTCACCAGGAGCTGGAAACAGAACCAAGGGAATCTAGCCAAGGCTTTAAAGGGCAACTTGCAAAGCTGTTCCCTGATTTCTGCATGCTTTAGGTAAAGAATGCAGATTCAAGATCCTTTGGAGGGGGTTTCAAAACAGGCAGCCCAAATCCCCAGCCAATTCTGGACCCCAGGTGCAATTCTCAATGGTCTGAGCAGGTCCGTTGGGGACCCAAGGACACACACATTCAGGAACTGCTAAGATATGTCACCTGCAGCCTCAAGTTTACAGTTAGAAGAAACAAAAAATATTTTTTCAGCCAGGTCCCAGAACATCTTTGACTTCAGCACAGAGCATGGGCTAAATCTCTGCAGTGCTGGCTGCTCTGTGTAGCTGTGCTTCTCTGTATGGCTCAGGAGAGCAGAGTAACAAGGTTACCTACAGACCCAAATGCCACTTTCTTCCTGTTTGGACACTGCTCCCTGACCGTTTGTACCATCAGTCCCCAATCAGACCAAGAGGAGCCACCCCAGAGCTCTACCTTGATGGCTTTGAGAGAGCCGCTGAACAGCATGTTGTGCGAGGAGACCAAAGTGCAAACAGGATTGTCATGTGCTCGGATCGTGTTCACTTTCTGCAGGTTTTGAATATCCCAGACCTGCAAAGGTGAAGAAGAGTGTCCGTGAGGGGCTGGGACAGGCCCCTTGTGCTGAAGCCCTTCCTCTTTGCCCCTGAAGGCAGGCAATCACACACAGGCAAAAACACAGGCAGGACAGGGCACCTGTACGAGCCACTGTCCTGGCTTGATCAGGACTGACCACCCTGCCCCAGCTCCAAGCACCAGCCTCCTGCTCCCCATGCAGGAGCAGGGAGCGGGAAATCCAGCCTGCAGGCAACACCCAAATCCAACCCACGAGTAACCTGGCTGAAGGTGGTGGATAGAGCACACACAGGTTATCAGTCCTACACCACTGGCAGCTGAAGAGCATCATAGAAAAAATGACACAGGTCCCTGCTCTACAAAAGCCTAGGGCTGGCCCGTAGATCTCGCATCCCAACTGCAAAGCGGAGCAGGGGTCCTGGGTACTCACAATAATGGTGCAGTCAGCAGAGCCACTGTACAGCTTGTTCCTGTAACGTCACCAGAAAACAAAAGGAGGTCAGCAAGGGAGAGCAATGAGTGCAGGGCCCCAGCTCGTTCCCAGTCCCACAGCCTCACTGAGCCAGGACTAAACACACCACCCCCAGGAGCGGAGCCCAGGTCTCGCGAGGAGGCTGGGCTGGATTGGCTCTTGAGCAGGAGGCCAGGCACCCTGCTGGGGACCAGGGAAGGAAGCCAGGACAGCAGGGGAGGCCAAAGAGATACATGCTTTGTCAATTTTTAAAGAGCAAAGACGCAAGATGTGCCTCTCATGCACAATCTTGGCACATGCAGGACCAAGGACGGGAATTGTAAGGGCATGCTCAGGACCCCCAGTGCTCTCCCTGCTCTCTCCTGCAGGGGCAGGTGTCCTCTCCACTCACCCCTGGATGCAGAGAGCCAGTACAATTCCATCGTGACCTTCCAAGGTCTTTTGGCACTTGTATGTGGTACAGGTATCCCACACCTAACAGGAAACACAAGTCAGCAGAGGGTCACATGCCGGCAGACAGAGCAGCTGGGGACCTGGGCAGGATGTCAGCAAAGCCACAAAAGCACCGAAATGAGGAAACAGGCTGTCACCTGGGCACCTGCTTTCCGGGCTCCCAGGCAGAGATAAGCTTGTCTAGGAAGGGAAATTTACTGCAAAGGGTCAGGTTGAAGTTAACGAGACACTGGACAGCAGCACGCACCAGTCCCCTCCAGCTCTGCCTTTCACAGTCCAGGCCAACACAACACCCTGAACCAGAGAAACAGCTCTCGGGCTCCTGCTTTAGCAACTCACACTCCATCCTAGGGCTCCACTAGCACAGCACAGCCTCCTCTGCCACTGCGAAAGTTCTCCCCACTCAGCACACACCACTCTCTCAAGAGAGGAAACATGGGAATGTGGTGCCCAGAGAAGCCAGGACAGGGGAGAAAGCTGTTTTCTTTCAATAAAGTGCAGCGATGTCCACTTTCTTCCATGTGGCTCTTGCTATCGCTCAAAGAAACTAAACCAAAGCTCTGCTCCTGGCAGCCTGCGGGGCTCCCCAGCCCAGCCATCAGCCACCAGCAGCCAACACGGTGACATTGGGAACTGTTGTTTAGGCTGCACTGGAGCAGTGCTGTCAGTTTGAGTTACTGAAAACAGGACAAAGGAAAACAAACATGCCATAAGATGGAAAAAGGACATATTTGATCAGGGGGAAATGTTTCTTCCTAAGATGACTTTTTATAACAAGGGAAAATAAAATCAGAAGCTGAAATAGGCTTGGATGCCCTAAACACCATATAAAGTAAAACCAGGAGCAGCAGGAATGAGATTCTAATCAGGGCTTTGCAAAAACCACTATTTGTCTCTCGATTTCACTCTCACATAACAGTGCCTTACAAAGAATTTTGCCCAACTATTACTGCAAAGAATCATTTAAGATTCTTTGGGGGAAACTTTGGAAAGTGACACCTCCCACCCCACAAACTGCAACTCAGCTTCTGTCCCACCTGAAGCACATTTACAAACGCAGAAGACACACAGAAGAGGCAAGTTCTTACCTTAATGGTTTTGTCTGAAGAGCCGCTGAAGAGCAAGTCTCCTATGGAGTAAACGCATAAACACCAGACAGGGCCCTGGTGTCCCACAAAGGTCCCCTTGCACTTGAAGATCTGCTGAGGATCATAGGCTACAGAAGAAAGAGGGCAGGTGAGAGCAGGGAGAATGGTGCTGTGCCATGTCACGGTGAATTCGGAGGGGACAGAACCCCTGCATGGGCCTGGCAAGTCCTCCTTGCACTTCACATTGTTGCAGGCCAGAAGGAACTGAGACCCTCCCAATCTGGCTGGAGGGCCTCATGTGCCACCCTTACAGCTCATCGACTTATCATTGCTTTGAGCCCCAGGAGTCATTTCCCTAATGCACCTCCCCCGGGCTGGACCTAGGGAGGTCAGAGATGCAGAGTCCACTTGACATCTCCCGCAGCTAATAACCCTGCAGCACTGTGAACTCCCTTCCAGCCAGTGCTTCTGGCAAACTCTCCCACCAGTATTTTCTTCCCGCAGCAGCGGTGATCCTGTGAACAAATCACTGCTGCACCCAGAGACAACTGTGATCATGCCTAACAGGGCTCACTGTGCCATCAACCCAAACCCAGCCTGAGAGGATGAAAACCACATGCATACTCACATCCAAGGATGCCCATGTTGAGCCGAGCATTAATGTGGGAGAGTTCATCCTGAAAAACAGAACAAGCTGCATGAGCTGCAGAGCCATCAAGACCAGTCTGCCCTTCTGGGCATGGCTTTAAGATGGTCCCCCTCCACTGCTAAAACCACTCTTGCCTTTGGACAGGTCTTGACTCCCTGTGAAGGCCCTCCCTCAGCAGGTGACTCTCTTATTGGAGGTCTCCTGCTCTAGGACTGCACACGTACATCCCTCTGTCACGTCTCTCCAGAGACCACAGGGCTTTGACAGCATCTCAGACCTGTACTAAACTCCTCAGTGTTCAGGCAGGCACAGAAACACCTTTCAGAATATACTGTCCTTGCTCTGCCATTCACCAGATTGCTAAAAATAATCAAATCAGTTATGGGGACTGCTTGCTCAGCTGGGCTCTTGAAGCCCACCTTGCTGGAGAAGAATTGGAAGGTCTCTTTGCAGTCTGCTCTATGGCCTGGTCTCTACTGCATCCACGGGGATCCTCTTCATTAGTATGCTTAGGTAAACCAGGATGAGCTCCTCCTGATCAGTACATCCAGTGGGATGCAGTCTGCCTAAACTCAGGAGCAATGTCTGTCTAACATCGGTGCTTGAATAATGTCCAAAATCATGAGAGCGCCCTCACTCCCAGCTTGTTAGCAGGGATCTGCTTATCTTCCTGCTTTCTCTGCAAGCAGGGAGAAGGGCATACTGTCCCTGGCTAGTACAAAAGGTGCAGAAGTGCCCAGGCTTTGGAGCAGAGGGCTCTCTTCTTGCTGTAAGGGTCCTTTCTTTTGGTAACACATTTCAAGAGCAGCAACAGGCTGAGAAAAGACAGCAGGAACAGTTAAAATGGCAGCTCAGATGCAGTGACCAGAACATGCTCACTGAGCTGCCTTTAACTCAGCTTAGAGGAAACTTTCACCCAGACCCCAGCTGCAGTAAAAGCAAACCGAACCTGGGGTGAGCAGAGCCAGCAAGCAGGAGGGAACTCAAAAGACTCCCCCCACTGCAGGAGAAGCCTAACTAGCAGCAGAGCCAGCAGCTCACTGCATGCAATCCCTTTTACAGTCCCAGGGCCCGTCCCCTCCTCACGTTCAGCATGGAGGCGTCCCTGCGGAACTCCATCAGGTCCTCACTCAGCTTGCTCTGGTTCTCATCCAGCACATCTACAAGAGATGGACAGGCCCATAGTGACTGCAGAATCAGTGACGGCATCCAGGGAACAGGCAGAAGACACCCGCTGCCACCTAACTTCTGAATAAGGAGGGAGGAGAACACATACTCTGCTGTTATCAGCAGGGAAAAGCAGGAAGGGTGTCTGCTACTCAAATGCAAATTGTACTTGGATGCTGAAGACCCAGCAAATTTCAGAGGCAAGACAGGGCTGGGCACAGCAAAGGTGTCCAAGAACCATGCTCACTCCAGGATGGCTGCATTGTAGGCTATTCGATTCACTGATTTTTATGGGGGTCTGTGCCCACGGACTGCACAGGAAAAAGTCATGGGAGAAAGGTGGCAGCTGTCTGCACACATTTCTAGGACTTGCCATGTGATCGGTGACTGCAGGATTAGGTCCCATGATATTCTGGCAGCAGAGAAGTCAATGGAACCCCTATTTGTTCCTCTGCAAGGAATATCTGAACCTCCTGAAACCTGCTCAGCACCAGTTTTAAACATGGAATGAATCCTGTAATGCACCATCCTAACAGAGCTGTCCTGTCCCTACAGCTCTGACTACAGAGCTCGTCCAGTACAGACTCACCAAACTTAAGCTCCAGGTTCTTCTCCAGCTGGTCGATTTTCTCTGAGAGCTTCCCCAGCATGGAGCGCAGGAAGGCAATTTCCTGGTCCTTCTGAGCCATTGCCACCTGCATCTCATGGAAGCGATCGTCCGTCTGCTGCAGGAACTCCTTCAGACCCTCAAACTTGCACGTCTCCAAGTGGGTCTCATAAGTGTCTTGATTTCCTATGAATGTACACCTACAAGGGGAAGGCAGACGCTGGCTGGAGCAAGGCTCACACTGGAGACTTCCTTGCTCAGCTGGCTTCTCAGAGGGAGGTCTGAGGCCTGTGTGGGTCCCCAGCTGTTCTGCTCCTCTTACCAGGAGCAGCGGTACTGCAGTTCACCATCCTGTTGGGTGCAGGCAACTGCAGGGCAAGAGAGGCCAAGCCGCTCCGATTCATCCAGCCAGGGCATTGGCCCCAAACTGAACTGTCTAGGTAGTTGCAAGGAAAACTTGGGCAACTCTTGGGCAAGAGACAGAATGTGGTGTCAGTTCGTGTGCTCACCAGGAGCCCAATCTAAGAGCCATCAAAACCAAGGGAAAAAACTGCAGCTGATCTTGGCAGATGCTGACTTGGCCCTGCAGCGTGGCAGGGAGTCAGGGCTGCTCTGTCAGGACTCGCCTTGCTCTACCTCTGCTAAGACATCTCTTCCTGCAACAGTAACCTTAGCTGTGCATCCTGCAGGGAATCCCCAGCCCAGGCTGCACTCCTGCTCAGGTGACAATCAACCTTCCAAGGCTGATCAGCACTTCACTTGCCCTGGGAGAAGAACTGGTTTGAAAGACACCGTCACAGTGCTCGCGTTACTCTTGTACTCATCCTCCTCCCTGCATGGCTCTGGCCACATCCACTGCTCTGACTCTCCTCCAGCTGGTTCTTTTGCCTACGCACCTCAGCATCCTCCTCGGCTGCCAGCAGGGTTTACAGCTGGGCAGCGTGACCTGCCTGTTCTCAACAAGAGGCTTGGGAGTTGCCTTTTGCAAGCCCTGCAAGCCTGATCTCAGTCTCAGGCCAGTGCACAGCACTGGGTAGAGGAGCTCGGGGCCCATCAAGCCATCCCAAGGCTGCAGTAGCCAAAAAGCAGCTCAGAAATGAGCTCAGTGCATCCTTCCCACTAAAAAGCACGGGCTCCTTACCCGTATTTGGAGTGGGGACATTTTATGTGCTCGCACTCTTTCAGATGTGCCTCCAGGTTCATTTTCAGGAGAGGTGGGCAGCTGGGGTTATTGGGGCAGCGAACTGGCCGGTAATCACAGCTGCTTTCATGATCTCTGCCCATGGAGAGAAGCAAAAGGAGGGAAAATCAGCGATAAGCAAAAATTAATGGAAACAACACAGATCATCAGGAAAGGAGCACATCAGCCCTGTGAGACTGTCAGGTGATCAAAAGCCTCCTGCTCTAAGACTACAATTACAGCTTTAAATTCTCATATGGACAGTAAGTTGAGAGTAACAGGCCACATTTATGCAGGGAACATCTACTTCTGCAGCTCAGCGACTGAGCCTTCAGGCAGCTGTCAACAACAGGCAATGGCCAGGTGATAGGGCAGACAGTGAATGCATTTAGGATGGGGAGGGAGATAGATTTCAGATTCCTAGGACATAACTAGGGTAACTCCTCTTACAAAAAGAATCCCAAGGTCTCTGCTTGACCATAGCCACAGTGTTTCACCCTAGATGTGAGGTGGCTATTTTCACCGTGTATCCCCTGTCCTGATACTGAGACACTCAGGTGAGCTGGGAGCAGAGAACAGCATCCTTTCCCTGGGACAACTCCATCTGCCATCATCCTAAGACTGAGACATAGTGGAAAGAACTGTCCCCTCAAGTCACCCTGCCCATTCCCACACCCCTGCATGCCCCAGCAGAGCACTGCTAGCGAGAGCTGCACTATCCCCAGGAGCCGCGGGGCAGCTCAGACATGACAGCAGATTGCTGGTGGTGGAGCCCTTTCCCTGGAGATGTCGCACGCTGGTAACAAGCCACTTACTTCCTGGCACTCAGTTTAATTGTAAACGGACATCCACGGGGGTCCACCTCAAAGGCAGCGGGCTTGCTGCTGGCTGCAGGCCGGCAGCCATACTTGCAGTGAATGAAGAGCTCCCCGATCTGTTCAGCCACCGCAATGTTGTTAACCACTACGGTCAGTTTGGCATTGTCCACGGGGCACTTCTCTGCCAGGTGGGGAAGCAAGAGAGAGAGAGAGTCAGCAAGGGCTGAGACACTGCAGGAGATTTTACTTTTTTTGCCTTCTCTGGCCAAGACGGCCAATTCCATCTAAACAAACAACATCAATGCTGCTGTCCTCCATTTCTTTCCAGTGCTTTAAGTACATGGCAATGGAATGAGCCATGAATATTCCCACAAGGTCTGCAGACCACTATCTCTGGTTTGTCTTGGGGCTTGGTGAAAAGTTACAGTTTATGTTAATCCGTGACAATGTGAGCTAGCTGCCAGTGAAAGAAGGCCACACTAATTCAGACTACCTTGTGCTTGCTGAGGTGTGAGAGTGTTCACAGGCAGTGACCACAAATCAGCAGATGCCCCATACATAACCCATTCCTCACCCAGCTCCTCTGCTGCCAGTGGGGTGCTGCAGGCCAGGGATGCTGCAGCGAAGCAAAGACACGAGCTTTGAGGGCAGGAGCAAAACTGAGCAACTCAGGATTGCGACTGCAAAGCCTTTTGCTACAAATCTGTGGGTTGGGATAGATATAGCACAACGTGGTGACAGAGGGTTAGCATGCAAAGCAGAGGGACCCCTCATGTGGAAGAGGAATGTCTTAAGGCAGAAAGAGCTGCTGTTTTGCTGAACTCCCCTGGGAGCCTCCTCAGGGCTCACTGTTCTGGTAATACAAATGGCTTGGCTTTGTGCTGAACAACGGCTTTCCAAGAGGGCACAGGCTCATGCCAAATAAAGTCTTTCTTTGTAGGGCACAGTCCAAACCAAGTAGAAGCTGGTTAGGCGAGGCCAGCAGCCAGACACTTGGGCTCCACCAGGTTTCTGGAAGAGCTGGGTGAGCTAAAGCAGCTGTGTGCTGCTGCGCAGGGGCTCAGTCAGCAGCCCGAGAGCTGGCACTAACGGGATGGGGGAGGAGGGGTTTGATGGGTCTCAGCCAAACACAGCCCCCCTGTTCCTCAGGCAGCCACAGAAAGCTTTCTGTCTGAAATCAATGGGTCAGGTCTGGGCGAGACATGTATTATCCAGGGATTATCCATTGCATATTCCAGGATTTGAGAACATCCTGTGCCCAAGAGCCGGGCCTAGCCCTCTAGTGCCCATGCTACAGCGTGTACCATCAGAGCTCCCAGCTGCACAGCTACCCATGCCCCAGCCCCTCACTGCTGCAGTGCCAGCCTATGACTGACAGCTTGTTTTAAGCCCTTCAGACATCTTTCTGCAGGTTTCTTTTTAAGTGATAGCAAACAAACCAGAAAATAACAGCGTTTTGGCTGTATCACACAAGAACAGTTCTGCACTCACCAGATGTTAAGGCACATCTTCTACAAAATGTGTGCTGTGGAGACAAAGAGGAACAGCAGTGTCAGCGTAAAAAATATTGGACAAATTACTCCCTGTGGCTAACGATGGGAAAGGTGGGAGATACCAAAGCCTGTGGCACAGGGGCCTCAGCAGCTGTTCTGCCTGCTTTATAGCTCAGTGTGCTCTTGAGTCTGCACCACAGGGCAAAAAACAGCTGCTTGCTCAGGCAGCTAGGAGTGAAACACAGTTCCTGTTCCTGAGAAGTATTAAGTGCATAGTTTGAAGCTTTGAGGGTTCTGCCCTGTTCAAGATCAGGCCATGATCACGGTGCAAGACAAAGCCAGGGACATGTTCTGCCACACTCTGATACTCCTACCCTCCAAGTCTGCACATGGTTTCTCTTCTTCACCCTCCACTTAGTCCATGTCATTCCTCTCATTTCCCTGAGGAGTCCTCAAGGGGAAGAGTAAGGGAAAATCTGGCCTCTCCCTGTCCTTGGCCAGTCAGCCCATAACACATATCCCTCTGTAGCTCTTCTAATGTAGCTGAAGCTGTGCTGCTGTCAGGTGGATGGGACAGCTGGTTTGTAAACCCATTAAATGCACCGTAAATTTTGTCACTTTAAATAGTTCTCTATCTCTCCATTCTCACAGCAGAAATGTATGGTAACAATTTAACTTGATAAAGTAGCAAATTCAATCTAACGTTCTAATGAATATAAAGAGAAGAACAAAAGCTGCAGCATTTTACTGGTCCTGAACTTGCCCCATGGATTCCCTGGAGCTTCCTCAGCCACATTCCCCTGCCACAGGGCCAGCACTTGGCAGCAGCGCTGGAGAAGCTGCAAGTCACTCTTCAGAGCCATTATCTGCTGCCCTGTTCACGTGGCCTTTTCCTGCCCTGCACAGCTGCATGGTGCTCTCTCCACAGCTGCCAAACCAGGACTGAAAATGAAGCCAGTCTGCTTCCTGCAGCAAATTTTTTTTTCCATATTAACCAGTAAATCTCAGTGTCTCCATGAAGAGCTGCTTACTGAAATGGTGCAGCGAAACTGCACCAACTTCCAACACCTTTGGGGATAGCACCCTCACTGCAATAAACAATTCTGCTCTCTGCTTTTGTTGCTACAGCTCTGTCCTAGCAATGAGAAGCACATCAGAAGCACTAGAGCCTGTCACAAAGCCATCTTTCTTCACAAGTAGCACAGAAGCAGCAATAATATACAGTTTCTATTAAATCCCGGTAAAATGGAATCTAGAAGAATATTCATAATACTTTGTGCCTTTCATTAGAGGATCTCAAATCCCTTTGCAAGCATTAAATAAATGAAGCTTCAAGCCATTCTTGTTTTATAAGAAACGCTTTCTTCACAACTGAAGAGCAGCCGTTCCTGGGGTACCCAGGAGGCAGCACCACTCTGCAGAGCCCTTCAGGACAGGGAATGGGAAGTTTTAGACTTCGCTGAGGCCACACCAAAGGAGACTGAACGTGGCCAGGATAGGAAAGCCAACAGTACAGTTCTCCTGGAAAAAGCAGCCCAATTTTAAGCAAGCCCCAGGCTTCTCCGGCTAACTGCAGAGTGCCCCGAACACCCCACTGCAGACTGGTTCAGAGCTGCCTCATGGCAAATCTGCTCCTATGCCAGCCTGACTTCCCTGGTCAGGGGCTGCCTTGTCTTTGCTCACTCAGGCTGACAGTCACTGGGGACAGTCACTGGGGACAGTTAGGGCTTGGCTATAGGTCACATAGGACATCTGTGGAGCCCACACTCATGATTTGAAAGAGTACTGCCTTACCCCACAGGTTGTGATAACTGGATCCTTAAACACACTACAACACAGTTGGCAGCACAGCTTCACGGACGGTTGTTCAGCAAACACCAGTGGCTCCTGAAGAGGAGGAGAGAAAGAGACAGAGAGAGCACAGGGATTAGTCCAAACACAAGAGCCTCCAGCTCTGCAGAAAGAACAAAACAACTCTTGAGCAGTGAGCCTTGGGGAGCCTGGGGCACTAAGTATTCCATTATCTCAAAATAATTTTTTGTCTGGATCTGCTGACCTCCAGCATGTAAGAGGTAGAGGAAGAATGAATTTGGGAATGGCTGGAGACCCTCAGCTCATCACAAACTGACTGCCACCAGCATGTGGCAGGATCAGGACCTGACAGCAAACTGCACAGACCAACTTCTTTGCCAGAGTGACTCAAGTCACCTGAACTGCATGAGCTGCACTGCCTGACACTTTTTGCTTGGGTGGACTGAACAGTGCATTGTCAAAAATGTCCCCCGTACTAAGCCTGAAGTTCAAAAGCAATTTTAAGCCAGCTTGCCCTTCTGTATTTTTCAAACATCCTGAAGGAAGGGCTCTTTCATTCCCTTATGAAGCAGAAACAACATTGTTTCTGCTGCAATGGGCCCATCTCTCCAGTTTTGTTTACCAACTAAGACTGCTGGAGTGTGGGCTCTGAGCACGTCCTCCTGGAGCAGCACAGCTCTCCACTCCATGCCAGAGCAGGGCTTCACATCTCAGAGCATTTCAAATCAATCACTGCACTTCGGTCTGTCTTTTCATCCTGTGCTGCTCTCAGAACTGCAAACACAGCCCCCTGGGTTCCTAAATATGAAACACACTTTTATCCCTGATCTGTGGCAAAATGCCACCTGACCTTTTATGTATCCAGTCTGGGGTTAGTTACTGGGTCACAAGCTAAGCTCAGCTTAAAAGTATCCTCCTCCAATAAGAGTCACATGTGGACAATGCCTTGCACTCTCTTAGGGCTTACAATCAAGTCAGTGGGGTGCCACGCAGCCCTAAAGGAGGGATGGGGCTCTGAATCGGTGGGGAATTGTATTAGTCTTGCTGCCTGAGGCTAGACCACCAGCCTAAAGACTTGCAACCCCCTACTGCTCTGCAGCAGAGCCAGGGAGTCACACATGGCTTTGCAAAGACTTTTTCTGAGAAGCAGAAAAGCCTCACCATTGTCCCCTCTTTACATATGGGGAAATGTTACACAAGGAAGCACAGTAACTTACAGAAGTCAGTGGTGGAAACAAAATTAAAAACAGGAGTCCTGACAGCCAGGCTTTTAGTTGCCAGACATCACGAAAATCTGCCCATGATAGCTCTATATGCTCACAAGAGTCCACTAAGTTACTCTTTTGACACTGAACTTCCTAATACTGCTTCTTCAGACAATCCCAAATACCTACTGGCTCCTCCTCTTCCTCATGGAGTGAGAACGTCGAGCGCAAGGACATGTTGGACTCAGAGTGCAATGAACGGACGGAGATAGCAGAGTCAGAGCGGCGTGGGGTGCTGATCGGAGGCTTCAAAGAGATAAAAACCAGTTCTTGTTACTGCAAATAATTCCCCGTGCTTCAAAACCATATACACAGTCTTCAAGTGCAGTCCCCCCCTCCACAAAACTCAGCCGCTCCATTTGTTCATCCACTCTGCCAAGCTGCACTGAGTGGCCCCCAGAAGTAGCACGTCTCGCTGCTGAGCGTCCTTCCCGGCAGCCGGGAACACCGCACCACGCTCAGAGACAGGACAGGCATCATTCAGGTTTAACTTACTAAACCAAGCTGACATCTAAATTCCAAGCACGTAACTTTCTCAAAGGTGCATTCGTTTGTATACTTACCGTGGGCACCCACAAAGCAATGGTTTGGAAGAATTAATCCTTCACGGAAAGCTTTGTAAATCTCCCCCACAGACAGCTACCAGCGTCTGCAATTTCTATAATCTCTGCAGCAGCACTTGTTGTTTCACTCGCTATCTAACTTCTGCCAAATTTCTTTGCGTAAGTGTGGAGACTTCCTTCTATTCAATTCAGTAACAGACTGGCTTTGTCGCTTCCTGCTCGGGAGGGGAGAGCTAAGTGGACATCGCATGCACCAATCAAGAAAAATCCCACTGGTTACGGTGGCCTTGGGATTGGCTTTGAGGGAATGCTGCTGCTGGAATATTAACCAGCAGCTCATCTCTAAGGGTGGAATATCAACCAGCAGTGCGTAGCCAAGATGCAATTCAGCATCAAAGCGAGAACAGACTCTTCAGATCACGGGGTGATTGGATGTGGGGGTCCAGAGCAGCCGGTAGCACAGCTACTGCTGGGTTACTCTGGAAGAGATGCTGCTGGGAAGAGTGCAGAGAAGCAATAAAAGCCTTCAAGGAGCAGAACAGATGGGCTGACAAAGAAATGGCAGAATGAAGCCATAAGCTTCGGATGCTTAGCATCAAGAGATGACCAATGCCCAGGCTGCCTGCACCTGCACATATCACACCTATACGTGTCTTGACTGTAACCTACATCAGTTGCAAACTTAGAAGTGCTGGCTGGAAGGAGCTCTGGAGATCACTGGCCCTGGATCAGGTCAGCCCTGGCCCTGCCCAGCTGGAATGAGGAAAGCTGCACAGATGAGACTCTGCTGCCCTGGGTTCCTGTCCTGCGCTAGCTTGTGAGCAAAACTGTTTTTCCTCATGTTCAATCTAAATCTCCTGAGCTGCATTCTGTGTGCTTGCCCTGGGTGAAAGTGTGTGACATCAGACCCAAGGACAGACAAAAGCACTGTAAGAGGCCAGTGGGGCAGTCAGGAAATTCAGCAATGAAAGATGTAAGATGAGCTTCAGAGACTGCTGTCTTCCCCAGAGACAGACTATACTGCAGCGCGAGTGCAGTCCTTGCCAGGCTGCAGAAGAGGAGCAGACCAGGATCCTGCTGGTTCTTCACACTGCTCTGCTTCTTAATTTTTATGATACTGGGATCCTAGGAGCTCAGAAATGCTGCATCTGCTTAGAAGCCAAAGCATAAAGCTCTTTTTCTTAAAGAAGGCATATTTATTGGCTAAATATGTAAACCTTGAGGAGGAATGGTTATAACAAGGTAAATCAATTTTATGCGTATCCATTAATTTTATTATTTTCCTCCACTAGTAACAGAAGTTATTAAAATAACAAGAATGACTGTGCATAGTTCCCATTCTGGAGGTGACACAGAGAGCAGGGCAGCAAAGGCAGGCTCTACAGGGAGGCAGGTTTATCCAGAGCAACATCCTGTGTGTATCACGGATGGAGAGGAGAGGGACTGCAGCCCAAGACCACTTGCAGCAGGCAGGGGTGTGAGACACAGCCTTGCTAGGCTTCTGCAACACTGTAAGCTCAGCTCCCAGTGTCCTGGCTGGGCTAATGCTTGTGTACACTACGCAGAAGGAAAGCTGATGTGCTGAGAAAGGTCACTCCACTCAGGCTGTAGTGACAATGCTGAATGGCAGAGGTGTGTGCTGGCATTTATTGCCCCTCTAGGTATCTGCAGCCTTTGTTTTTGACCACATGCACCAAAGCCAAGGAACACCAGGCCCTGCCATAGGGTTTGCGGTTCAAGGCCTGCAGAGTTCAGGGGCAAGGCAGCACTAGTGGCGCTGCTTCGGCCAGGCTAGGATTTGGGAGGATGTGTCAGGAGGGTCCCACCCCCCCACAGCTGCACCAGGGCTATTTCTGCACTAAACATCAAGTCCATCTTCAAACAGCCCAAGGATGGAGTGCTCAAACATCTTTAGATGGAAGATGAATAGCTTGTGGCTGGCCAGTAACTCAGTCCAGCCTCTGGTTCAGAGGTGACACTCCCTGTAAACAACAGAGACTTTGGACAGCCAGGCAGCTCTTCATCCATCAGCATACATTTGCCCCAATATTCAGCTGTAATCTTTAGGTGCAGTTCCCATCACGTCAGCTACAAAAGCAGTCTCCACGTGAAGGCTCTAGTACAGTCCTTGTTTCCGCTCCCTGTAGGCATAGCAAGGCTGGGAACCCGTGGCGCTGTTTTCAGGAAAGATGACAGCAGCCGCTCAATAATCCCTGCCTTGCACGCAGAACATGCTGCTCTGCTTTTGGTGTCATTAACAGAAGCTTTAAAAAGACAGAAAAAGGGGTGGTGGAGGTCACAGGAGGGCTCTGACTTGTCTCCAGCTGTCTCTCTGATGGCTGACAAGCCCTTGGCAGCTTCTGGAGAAGGGAAAACTCAGTGATGAGGAAGGGAAATCCCAGATTATTTCTTGACAAAGCAAAGGAAGCTTCCTAAAAGGGTTAGTGAGAGTTTGTCTGGAGCAGCAGGCAGAGCAGGGCTGTGGCACTTCTGGTTTGTTAGCACCTAGGGCTGCAGGCTGCTTCCTGAACCACTCATTAATCCTCTTGCTATTTTTGCTTAAGAATATTTAGCACTCCAGGGAAGGTGGGCTGAGACTGTCCAAGAGGATGGAGGCTAGGTCCTAGGAGAGATCTCTCCTATTCTTGGCTGCATACCTCCATTTGCCACACTAGTTTTCAACAGAGTCAGGGAGTTTCTCCATCTGACATGGCTAAATATAATGTTCCCAGCACCCCCCACTCCTCTGGAAAAATCCTCACCTGTGCTCTGTGAGAGCTGCACAGCTCATGAAAAGGGTGCAGTGAGCACAGCACTCAGCCCACAGGATCAGTGCTGACAGCCAAGGGCTTCCTGGAACAGCGGCCCAGCACCATGGGGTCAGTGATGTGCTGGAGAATTGCATTTGCCAAGGACATGAGGCAAATGTTCAAAGGACTTTTTGAAAAAACAAACACACGCTCACATAAAACACAGCAAGATCTCTGAGCAACAGAAGGAACATTATAGGATACTGACAATAAAGCTCTTTGCAATCTGGTGTCAGATTTATTTTAAGAAGTGTTGTAGCTCCATACTGTTGCTGACCCCAGTCTCTGCCAGTGCCTAACTTCAGCAGCAGTGATCCATTTATCCCTGGCTTGGAAGGTGGGTCTCGTAGACAACTTACTTAATTTGAAGAGTCTACTACTGACATGCTTAAATCTAAATAGGAGCTTGTGGTTATGAGATGCAGCTGGAGCCCTAGAGATAGAAGATCAAGGCCTTGGAGCTATCTGTCCATTCACTGAGGTTTGCTTTGCTGTTCTTGATTTGATTGATTTAGCTGATTTAATTTCTCTTTAAGCAGCTAATCCTGAGGCCTACTGGATCACTAAATTCCTCCAAAAGAAGTTACTCAGAAGTGAGCGTGATGAATGAGAAAGCTGGGTTAAAAAAATGGGAAGTGCTTTTCTGCAAAGATATTGCGAGACATGGGAATGGTTTGTGTGAGAAGACCCTGATGATGCAATCCCCAGGAGCAGAGCATAGTCTGTAGTGTCCAACATCCCACTCTGCAGGTTTCAGACCTGTTCCCTGTGGTCAGAAGCCCCATCTGGAGGTGGAAAGAGGAATGGATTTTCTGGTCATAACTGCAGGGCCAGCTGTGCTGCTGGATGGTCCATTCAACACACCCTGATCAAGACCGACTGGCCTCAGGCACAGCCCCAGACATTGCTGACAGCAGCTCTGTTTTCTCCCGAGCTCAGGAGACCCAGAGCACACTGCTCATATCAGGGGGCAGGTGTACCCTCACAAGTGGGATTTGTAGCTCCTGGGCTTTGTAACCACGTAATGTTTTGAAGCAATCTGAAAATGAGCACCAGCAGCACCAGCCTAAAGCCCCAGGTCAGAAACAGTCTCTGCTTCCCCACTGCGCCAACCCTGGGAGCAGCCAGGAAATGCTGAGGCTGGTCCTGCTTCTGGTGCAGACATCTGCCTCAGATATAACGCAGTGCATGGGAATGATGAGGGAGGCAGAGAAGTCCAGAGGAGCACCAGACATCTCTCATTTGACATATAATCAAGCTAAGCCAGTCAGCAGGGGGGCTTCTGGCAACACCTACCATGCCATCATCCTCATCTCGTGGGGAGTAGGTGAGTGTGCTGGAGGAGGATGGGGTCCGACGGTGCTGTTTGAAAGTATTGGTCCCGTCAGCTTTGAAGAGGGAAAAAAAAAAAAAGAAAAAAAACCAAGCATTTAGGCTCCTCAGTAACATTTCTGAGCTACAGGTCAGTCTCTGTAGCTGCATGTTCCTTGAAAAAGGAAAAGAATAGGGATTCCCCAACTCCAGTTCTTGACCCGGACATATCAGTCCAGGCAGAACTATCCTGATCTCTGATAGCTTGCTGAAACGCATGCAGCCCTTTGAAGGTAGCTTGCCCGGAAAAGAACACAGATAATATTCTACCGGGTTCATAGGTTAAAAATACGATTAAAAGGAAACCTTATACTCCCACATATTTCAGTCACCAACAAAAATTGCTTCGATCAAGGGAGGTCTGGATATTCTTGTAGCACAAGGGAAGCATGCTAAATTAAATTGGAGGTATTTGTATAAAGATTGTATTACTGACATATAAAATTTTGAATGTAAATATGCAGGAGTCCAAAAACATCTAGAGTCCAGAGTCCTGTACAAATGTAATCCAAACATTTTCCCTGGGCAGATGTTCATTTCCTTATCTAAATCAGTGTCAAATGCCACAGTTTATCTTTACTAAAGTAAGGATATTTTTATTCCAAAATGAAACCAGACCTTTTTCTACACTCACACCATGTGTCAGGGCTCAGACTTCTCACCTGCTGGGCTTTGAGGAACAAAGCACAGGAATTTTAAATGAGCAGGTACACTTGCATCCTCTCCTGTCTGAGCTAAAAACAGCCATGGTGGTTTTGCCAAAGTGTCCAGAGTGACTCAGTCAGACAGAGAGTGAAGATGGGAATTGTCAGTGTTAGTAATGATTGCGTGAGAAGTTACAGGGATAAATAAGATTTGGTATTGAGCTCTGTATCAAACTCTGTTGTACTATCCTAATTTCAGCAAGGGCTTCCCAGTGGTACCGTTAAGTCTGCCTAATGGGAGAAAATTTCTGTGCATGCTCATTTCCATCATGCCTGGCGATCAGATGCCATGATTAAATAACACTTGGGCTGCAAAATACCAAAACCAGCACCTTGGCACCTGTCTGTAATGAACACAGTGATGCTCCCAACAGCTTTATGATTTGTAAAAACAACAACAACACACCTGGTAGGAATCACACATAGTGCTTTGGGGAGAAACTCTCATGCATGAAATATACTCACCCTTTGTGATGGTTGTCACAGCAGAGTAGGCTGGCCCAAAAGTTGTTTCCATTCTTGTCTGAAATATTGACAAAACGAAGGTCAGTGTGTACCACTGCAGCACAGCCCACAGCCTTGCTACCTTTCCTGAATTGGTGAAAAAATGTACATACATATTCCCAACTTTTATCTGTGGATACTGTGATTTTTAAGAGCCAAGAAAACACCATATTTTCAACAGGCATCATCATTTCCTCAAAAGAAAGGATGAGAACATAAGAAGCAGCCCTAGCCCCTATCCTCTGCCAACAACACCAAGCCTTACGCCGTTAGTGTTTTCGGAAGTACTGATGTTTGTTGTGCCACTGGAGAAACGATTGTAGCGAGCGTTCTTGTTTGAGCTCATAATCTAGGCCAGCATTTCTTAGTCATGGGAAGTTTGCTCTGTGAAAGAGGACAGAAAGAGAGTTAGGTTCATTGTATGTATTTTGCTGGGCTCGGAGAACACTCCTGTAGCATTAAGTCCAAGTATTTACCTAAACTCACATAAACCTGGATGTTCAGAAGCAGGTGGCAAGCACACAGTCAGGTTCCTTCAAATCATTCCTGGATGAGTGTTCAGCATTTTCTAAAAAAACAATTACCATTTAAAATAACTCCTTAATTGACCAAATACTGGAACACCCATAATCATTAGCTGCTTTTACAAGTATACGACTGTTTTAACAGCAGATGAAACTTCTCAGGAGACTACTCCAAGATAGCATCTGACTGGCCATGATACACATCATCTTTTCAAAATGAGAGTATGTACTAGCTGTGACTCACAGTCCCAGCGGAGAAGAGCCCTATACACACTCTGTATCTGGTCCTCTCTCCCTCCCCAGTTTGAGTTAGTTCAGAAAGCAGGTTGCCCACTGCTTCCCAAAACAATTTGCACACAGCAGTGATTAGTAAAAGCTGGGTCCTGAAAGGGAGCCCCCACCACAAGTCAGCAATGGCGAACACAGAGCAGACTGTACCATGGCAGGCAGGGCCATTTTGGCCGAGGTCACAGATGCAAGCATGATCTTTCAGCATGCTGGGGAGCTGAGCGCGTGGAAGGCACTCAGTGGGAGTTTTGCTATTTAATTCAAAAGCCCTGGGCTGTACTGCTGAACACAAAAGCCAGGGCTAGATCTTAGCTGAAAGCAAAAATCCCACATTTGATTTAGTTATATTTGCATTAAAGGAGTTCTTTCCAGCATGGTCTGAGCTACGAGGTCAAGGAAACTATGAAAGAAACCTTACTTCAAGTAACATGTTTGTGATTCTAGATCTCACTCCCAGTTTCTGCTTGGAAACAACCAGAAAAGTCTGGATCATCACCCAGAAAGAGAAACCCTCTCCCCCCAAAAGTCAGCAGTAGGGCTCATTTATCTTCCTCCATTGTTTATACAGTTTTTTACTATGTTCAACTTTGCAAAGTCAAGTATTACACAATAATGATCTGCAGAAACACATGGAGTTTGCTCTCTTTAACCTCTGTTGAAACCTGATGCTGGCTTCAGGGCACAAGATTTTGCTGTTGTCCCAACGAATCTGACAAGATGCTCTTAAAGAGTCTCCTTTGGAGCCAGGGTACCCATAGGAAGGAGCTGCACCTCCTCTCTGCCATCACACAGAGATGCTTCTGGCTTGAGCAGATGTTTCCATCAGAGAAGACAACAGTTCAGCAGGACACTGAGCTCTCCTCCCAAGCTGACCCTTCATCCTTGCAGCTGAAGGGTACTGCTTGCACTCACAGGCTGTCCCAGCCTGCCCAAGGAGACAGGGACCCTGCACTCCAGGAATAAGCTGCTCAGGAAGGATCCTGATCAAGAGATCCCTTTCTGTCCAAGGTATAGTTAAGTCTTGGTATTCTCACTGCCAGCAGCAGAGTCCAAGGGCTAAACAGACAGACCAGACAGACATCTGCAGTGAGGACAGACAGGCCAAAAATGGTTTACTAAAACACAACCAAAATCCTTTTCTGCAGGACAAGAGCCAACCACCAGCGAAGGGCACCTCGGAAGAAACACCCCGCAGACACCTGCAATCAGCCACTGCAGAGCTCCTGGTCCCCACTGAGATGGCACCAGGCTTTCTGGCTGGGTTTTTGCACTCCCACTGCTCACTTTTTCAACTTTTGGGGAGGTGAAGTGTCTTGGGTATTTCTAGCCATTAATTTTCTCTTATTTGAGGGTTACAAGCCCTAAATCTCTAAGCTCTTTATAAAGGAGACCACTGTGATTTCTCCGCTTTACAGAAAGGGAAACTGAGGCTCACAGAGACACAATCACGCAACATAGCTGTGACCTGGGACTTGCCCAGGGCCTCCTTAGTCCCAGCCCAAGAGCATACCCACCTTCCCTGCAAGCCCCAGCACGAGGCTGCCTGCACACAGGATTGGTCTTGTCCTGTGCTCGCATTTTCAACATTGCAAAGGCGATACTCAGGATGCCCTCAGCCAATGCTCTGCTAACAGCCAACAGCTCAGCCACGCCTGACACAGCACTTTGTGTTGCTCACTGCAGTTCTTTATCGGACAACTGTCAGGCAGACAGATTACAGCAGCAGCACAGCCCAGGAACTGCCACTCAGGACTAAACTCTCTAAAAAAGTTACAGTCTAAAACAAAACAAAAAAAAAACCCCAACCAACAAAACCCCAACCAAAAACCAACCAAACAAAAATCTCAAAACCAAACCCAAGACCATCTTAAAAATAGGGATCTGGATAATGTTTTCCACACATTTGAAAGCACTGTCCTGGCTGTTTGCAAATGCCAGATCCCTTAGGAGATGCTAAGCAGAGTTGCTGGAGTAGTCTCAAGAACAGCAGGAATGAAGTAGTGCTGTGCTGCTGCATCATGGAGACCTGCCGAGTTTAAAGCTGCGTTCCAACAAGCGAGAAGTTTGATATTGGCCATCAGGATCCTTTTAGTCTTTTCAGTGGTTCCTTAGAGCACAGACAGCAGAAGGCACAGGGAGGCTGAGTGGTGGGGAAGAGGGGAGCCAAAGCTTTTGGGTAACACTGGCCGTGGCCCCACAAGATCTGAACCCCATTCAGCCCCTCACAACCTTGGGCAAGCCACTGGAGCTCTCTGCTTCCTCCCTGCACAAGTCTCTTTAGTTTATCTCTTCTGCACAGCACATCTGGACTTCAAAATCTGAAGATGAAAGAATCTTTGGACATTTGTGCAGCACCTAGCATAAAAAGGTCTCCACCTTAGCTGGGGCCTCCAGATGATGCACTGCTCATACATAACATAAAGCAAGCACTTCTATGAGTGATGACACAAACTGCCACATTTCCTGTGATTTCATGCCTCAAGGTTGCATTATCTCATGCCTAATAACATGTACGTATCCCTAAAGTTCCCCTCTTATATAGGTTCCCGATGTCTAACAATACAGCTAAGGGATTCGGCATGCTCCTCCTCCCACATTAGGGTGGAAATGGACTCACTTTTCAGGGCTAAGAATTCACAAGTCCTTCTTCAGACAACCTCAGCAGCATCTACCCAAACACCCTCTGTCTTGCACTACTCACAAAACAAGAGCAGGGATATGCTCCCACCTCACCAGTCGTGACAGCATTAAGGGAACATCACATATCGAATATTCCTACCGGGTTTTTAAGGCAAACAATCACTCCCAGATGGAAAGAGAGGAAGCCTATCCTTATGGAGGATTGTGGGCTGTCTGGAGACCCAGGCAAAAGCTTCACCCCCTTCTCATTTTCAGGGTATGTATTGCCTTCAAACATAACAGATGGAGACTCAAAAAAGCAATAGGAAAGCACTCACTGTGGAGCACAGAGAGACAGGAAAACTCAAGAACGAGGACAACAGTTTGACTAGTTTTGTAGTGTCATTAAATGTAGGATCAGATGTGCAACAGCGACATACAGACACTTGAGCTACTGCAATCAGTAAGTTATGGCCTGTCAGCCAAGGATGAGTATGACCCTTTAAATAACTCTGAAACTTCTGTGCAGGCTAGGAGATGTCCACCATGGTGCAGCTCACAGGGTAACCTAGCAGGCCACAGAACTGCTTATTGCTGAGAGGCATTAAGGAGGAACATCTCCAGTTTCACCCTGTCCCAAAGACCCACTGAAATGGATGCAAAATGCTTTCCAACTTCAACAGAGCTTGGATAAATCCAAAGTGAGGAAGGGAACACAGGCTGGAATACAGGCATTTTCCACTCATTGTACATAAGCATGTCCTCTACTCTGCAGCTTGGCTGAGCAACCTACCTGCAAGCAGCAGCAGAGAGCCTGCTTCATGTCTTCTCCAAACAGAAACCAGAAGAATGCAAGCAATGGAAAAAATGTCAAGTGGAACATCAGCCAGGCTGCAGAACACCAGCTGCCACATGAATATCTGATTTCAGCCCAAATCTCTGCAACCACCATATATAGGAAGCATTTCAATAGAGCAGACATCTCTCCAGAGCACTGTCTGACAGCTCCTTCACATCTCAAGCTCTCTTCCAAGAGGTACTGAAAAAGGCCTTTTCCAACCATTATCAAAGAAGTTAAAAGGAGGCAAAAAAGAGCTGGTGGTATCAACATTAATACCAGCTTCCTACAGCACTCACAAAAACCTCCACCAGATCTCTGAACCCTGGCTTGGCATTTGATCCCTACCAGCTACGCCATCCTGTGCTCCCAGGCCTGGAGGATAAGCATCCCTCCCGGGTGGCTGGCATTCCTCCCTGGGGCACCCTGCACAGGCCATGGGCAGCTCCTGCCCCTGGTCTGACTGCAGGCAGAACTGCTCAGCCTGCGGGGTCTGACCAGAGCCGCCTCCTGAGGAGATACAGACTATGACACAGTAAAATATCAAATATTTTGTGTTACAAAACATGCGCTCTGTGACCTAGAAGGAAAACTAAGATTTACTGGAAATTGCAGAATCCTTTGGGCTGCTAAGTCCTTCTCTAAGGACCAAATACAAAGGGTCTCCAGAAATCCCCTGAACATCTTCAGCAGCTCCGCAGAGCAACGGGTCAGAAGCCCTCATGCTGGAAACATTCTCCCAATTTTCCAGCCCAGGTCTCTGCAGGGTTAGGTTATGATTTACAGCAAAATGGGTTGCAGAGGCACCCTGACACCTGCAGTGAGAGGACAGGCTCTGTTTGCTCTGAAAAGACAAGGACTCTTGAAAGAACTTGTGTGTCTCAGCAGCACAACAGCACAGGGCTCTGCCCTCTAAACCAGAAAGACATGTGTGGACCCACACATCTGGAGATCACCTTGGGAACCCAGACTGTGATCCACACTCTCCTTGCCTGGAGTTAATTTTTTTTCTTTTTTTTTTTTTAAAAAAAACACACAACTTTAGTGTTTTTGACAGCAAAAGAAAAAAAAAAGTCTACCCTGGAAAAAGGAAAATGTGGGGACCTGCTATTCGCTAAATCACACAGCTGATAGTAACCAGATGCGAGGGAAGGGAAGGGCTAGGTTTCAGCATTTGCACACCACAGGGATCAACTCAGGCTTTTGAGACTCAGCAAGAAGAAAAGCCTTAAAATTCCTACTTTAGTACTCCAGGCAAGGAAAAACCCAACCACCAGTAGTTGCAGAGACAGCTGGGGAAAGCAATGCTATTCCTCCCCACTGCAAAGGCGAACAAGATCAGCAACGGAGCAGTTTACTGCTGCCTGTTGCACGCTGCTGCCAGCCCCGCTGCTGCAGCTCAGAGCAGGGAAGGGAATCACCTCCGAGACCAGTGGCCCAGCTAATCCTCTGGCCCGTGGTGAAGAGTTTGCCCACAAGAGGGGTGCGGTGGGACTGGCACAGGTACCTCAAGGGTCTCCCCCTCCTCTCAAACCCCAGAGCGCACACATACACCCCTGGCTATTCCCAACACTCAGCAAAAGATCCTTACAACCAACCTCAAGATCAAGGCCAGGGCTTTGAGTGGGGATGTGGCAAGAGGAGAAGGGATGGCAGAGTACCCCGTCCTTCACAAACATCACGTAACCTGCCTGGTCCTGATTCAGAGCCAGTTCCTAATGTGGGAACCACATTATTGCAGGCACAATGGCACTGCTGGGGTTTGTGCTCCAGCTGCTCTCCGGGGCCAGACATGGGCACGGCACCGGATCCCACAGGTGAACGGTGGCACCGCTGGGGAGCGGCTGGCAGATGCAATGGCCCATGCTGCACAGCGTCTCTTTGCCAAGAAATCTGCAAGTGTCTCTGCCTTACGCAATCAACAGCCCGTAAAGCTCAGTGACATGTCCTACATCTGCTTTGGTTTCTTCCTTTTTTCCTCCCTCAGTTCATTGAAGCTGTCTCTAAGGTTATTCACTCCTGCAGAAACCGTTGGGCTGGCAAAATCATACACAGCAGGAGTGTTTGCTGGAAAGCGAGGCCAATGCATGCAGCTGGCCTCGTGAGAAAGGCAGGCATGGGGTTATCCTGCTCCAGCTGGGAACAGGCTGTGGGTGACGTGAATTTCCTTATTTCACTGCCTGGGTATTTATGGCAAAAGACACAAGCTTCTGTTCCTCTTACAACACTGCTGCCAGAACGGGAAGGGTTACACATCCCTGAGATTATTGGCACATCACTGGGGAAATACTATTACAAAAGCTAAAATGGACTGTGCTGCTCCAACAGCCAAGCTCAGCGGGACAAGGGACAGGCAAGGCAAGCAGATGCTGAGAGCAGGGGGTGCGGGTTTGTGGACTACACCCCTTCCTCGGCTGCATCACAAGCTCTCACACATCCAGGGCTCTTCTAAGGGAGGTAACAGGGCTAGTAAATCCAGCCCCATTTAGGCAGGCTCTGTCCACCTTGTCCTTCTGCAGTACCAAGGTGTTGCCTGCACTTTCTATCCGTGAACTGATTCTCGGTGGCCCACAGCAACCTGCAAGGGAATGTCTCCAACCAAAGCACAAATGACACAAGATTCATCAGCTCTTCTACAGAGACAGCCACGGGACAGTCACTCTGGCTTTCCTGGTCAGTGTTTCCGGTGGAAACAGCACTCATTTCATAAGTGCTTGCGAACTGCATTAACAGGATTAAAAGAACATGGTGACAAGTGCTATCAGCATCTAGTCTGACTTGTAAAACACGGGTCATAAGAATGTGCGTGAGCTACAGATGATCACTGAGATAGACATCTCTCAAGGCAGTCACAGGACAGGAAGCAGAGGGTGGAGCTCAATGGTCACTCCTCAGGTTAGAGGAGACTACGCAAGGGTTCCCCCAAGAACCACTGCTGAATAAGCTTTTCCAAGGTCATAGGTGAAGATGTTGAATAAGAGTGAGCAGTGAAATTGTTGAGTTTGCAGATGACACTAAGATCTTTTGAGTAGTCAAATACAACGTTGATGGTGAGGAACTCAAAAAGAACCCCACAAAGCTGAAAAGACATAAAGGTTGCAGATGAGCTTTTATGGAGATGTTAAGCAATGTGCCTAGGGAAAAATAATGTAAAGCAGGCCTATGCCATGCTCAGCTCTGCCCTGGCAGCTCCAACTCAGGAAAGAGATGCTGCAGTCTCCGTGGACAGTTAGCTGCAATTCTCAGCCCAGAGGGCAGCAGCGAACAGGCCAACGAAACATTGAGCAGCATCACAAAAGCTGTGGAGAACAACCATGAGGGTGTCATTTGGGTGCTACATAAAACCTTGATGCACTTGTCTCCTGAGTGTTGTTGCAGTTCTGGTCTTTGCTTCAGAAGAAGGCCACAGCGTAGTTAGAGAAACTTCAGGGACTGCCAAATAAAATGATCAATGGGCTGTAGTCCCTAGTCCGACTCCTCTGAGTGGTGGGAAAATATCAGGCAAAGGGATTGTAGAAAGTGGTCAGGTTCATGTGCTCTCCATGAATACCATCCATTGACAGAACTGCTGAAGACAGACCTGGGGCTAGGCAGAGCAATGCTCTGACCCAGTTGGGCATTTCTTACACTTGGGGTGACCCAAGACCAGGCTCACAGGCCGAGAGGTGCAGTCAGTACTAGAAGAACATAAAATGTGAACGGAAGTTCAGCCTTTCCAGCAGAGCATGGTACTTCCATCTGGTGGGTCTTAGCTTCTGTGGAACAGAAAGAATCTTTTTATTGTTTACGAGTTTTTGCATTGCTCTTAAAAGTCATACAAACTTTTCTGAGCTACTTAAAGTGAGACCATAATTGTACTGAACTGTCATCAATAAATATAAAAGTGATATTTTTAATTGCTGCTACTTTTACCAGTGCTTCAATTGACTGCAGAGCTGAGAGAGCACATTCAACAGCTGTTTGAACACTGTCATTCCTTTGTGCAAATGCCATTCAGAAAAGTAAATCATTTTGTATTAGGTGCTTTTCCTAATGGGTAATGAGTCCTTGGGATAGAAAAATTTTTTGCAATACTTCACGTTAAAACCTGAAGCAGTAACTTTCAGATGTGTCTGTAACTGGATCAAAAATGATTGCTCTGGTGGAACAAAGCATCTAATTTCCCTCCCCCCCCAAATAAAATCAAGTTAGAAGTTAGAACAGAGGCCAATGTTTAATGCTGTTTCCATGACACAAAAGCTATACTTGAAGCTTTACTTCCATTTTAGGAAACCTGGAAGCATCCACCTACTAAACCATTTTTCTTATGCATGAGGCCACAGACCAGGTTTTGGTAGTGCCCAAGCCCTGCAACTGAGATCAGCTTGTCTTGGCTCAGTACCCACATGGTCACTGCTGGGGTGTCCAGGCTGGCAGAAACAGGCACAATCAGAGCTCTTTCACACAAAGACCTTAATGAAAAGGTGCTTTCAAAGTTGGCCCTAACATGACAGCGCTGCATGCTGTTCCTTTCACAGCTTGTGATCTTTCCCACATCCTCACTCAAAAACCAGAACCACTCAGGGACCTTCACATTATTAAACTGTGTATTTAAGAAAAAAAACCCCACAAAACCCAACCAAGCCCCCAAACCAACAACCTCCCACCCCTCCAAGACAAAAGTCTCAGCCCTGCTGCTGTCTCTTGAGAGGGAACAGCCATTTCCTCTGTGCAAGGCAGGTCACGATATAAGATATCACACTTCAAAAGCTAAGAATAGTCACCTACACAAATCACACCAGAACTGGTGCTAACTGGTCCTCCTCAGCCTTGCTTGACAGAGAGCAAGCAGCTGCCAAGACCCCATGGGGTCCTGCGGACTAGCTGAGGCTCTGCTTCTGGTTTCCCTGCCGCAAACTGGCCTGCAGGAATCCAGTAGATAGATGGGCTTGCAACTCATTTAAAAAAAACCTCTTAAGACATGCCAGGTCAGCAGCAAAGCCTGGTTCTGGAGAGATTCAGCCTCTGTCCTGGCAGGGCAGCACATGAGGAAGCAAAGCCTCTGCTTGGTGGGCTTCAATCTTGGTGGATCAGTTCAGGTGCAGCTGGAGGTCACACAGAAAACCCCTGTGCAAACAGATCCGGAACTCCCTTGCATACCTCTCACCTCCGCCCCATGCAGTGCCGACACAAGCACTTCAGCAAGGCTGTGACCAAGATACTCACTCATGAAAAACAGAAACTAATCCGTCCTCAACCATTCTAGTCCCACCCTTGGCTGTCAATTTACCAAAGTTCAAAAGCTGCTCTCAACTGGCCTGGGACAGGAGCTGAACACCAATGAATGTACTAAGTTTTTAGCAGACACTGCACCCCAACTCTTCCACGAAATCCAGAGGAACGCTTTTCTCACCTGCTGCATTCCCCTCTCCTGGAGCCACCCTGCTAGACCCAAGGCAATCAAAGTTTCTTCTCTACTTCATTCCTCAATTGCTGTGTAGTCACTGAGGGCTTTTCAAACGGCTTTGCCTTACCAGTGACTGCACTTCTCTGGAAAGGTTTAACCACTCCTATCACATTATGAGATTCTTCCAGATTAAAGTCATAAGAAACCTGAACCCATTCATTACTCAGAATGCACAAAGTGTCACTTCCACTCCCTGCTCCCCCCCAAGGTCCTCCAAAGCTTTGAAACTTCACGACACACTCTTGCTTGCCCTCTGTGTGCAATTAGACCAATTTAAGGATCCATCTGAAATGCATCAGCTCCTTCACAAAACAAACAAAAATCCAGTAAATTTCAGTAACCTGCTCTTTTTTTGTACAGTTTCCTTGGACTTTGCAACTGAGAACAAGCAGGAGAGCACAACGTAAGATAGTGATAGTGAGTGTTAACCAGCAACTGAGAAAGCGAGAAAGCTGTAGTGCTTTACAGGTAGCATGTCAGCTGGGCAAAATACAATCAAACTAGTGATGTCCTGCCCCTTGATAAACAAGCATTGAATCCTTGATTCCTGAAGAGATCAGTGGATGTGGACGCTTCCACCGTGGCAAGTCTACTGACAACTTTCAGACAGAAGCACTATTCAGTGTCCCACAACTACCTAACACCACGCTAGGAAAGCTGTATTTAAATTACTCCCCCAATGAACCATTAGCAGCAGTACTGTAGCCACGATGACTTAGGACGCAAGGGAGAGGCAGTGAGAGATACCGCCTCTTCTCACAAACTTGGCTGCTTTGCTCACAACTTCACCTAAAGAGTATAAGGATTTCCCGTTTCTGAAACCGCCAGAAGCAACCTCAGAAAACACTTGCAGGGCTGCTGCACAGTCAAGCATTACACGTCCTTGCAAAGGTCACCCTGAAGGATCATAAAATCAGCATAATACAGGTCTAGCTCGTTGGACAGGCGACAGGTACCCACTTCTAAACTGGTGCTGGATTTCAGATACCTCCTGCTTCTTCACTAAGACATAGACACAGGCATGAAAACAGTTCCTCTCTCACTACTCTCTGTCCGCTAAAGCACAGCGGCCTCTGAGGAACCCTGCCGACACAGCCCTGACATCCAGCACCCAGGGCAAACGCTTTACCTTGGAGGAAACTCACCATCTGCCGTCCAAGCTGGCACGGAGCATTGAAGCCCGGCAAGACGCCACCATGACCAAGTTCCTAAGCTGTGGGCAGGCTTTTCCTTGGTCAAACTGTCTCTTCCGCTATCTGTGTGCGTGTATGTGTGTATCGCTCTTAAGTGATGTAAACAGAAAGGCATGCAGAGCAGTGGGCGATATGTAAATTCAGCTGGAAAATCCCACAGCTCAGCCAATCTCTGAGCTCCCTCGCAGCTTTGCCCTGGCTGCTCTCAGACTGAAGAGGTTTAGTCTAGTGCAGAAAAAAACAACTACTCTCTTAGCACACACAGATTTATTCCTCTGATCAGAGAAATCTCCAGGGACAGGAGAGTCCATCACTCACTTTAAAGGGAGTTTGAGTTTCTCACCCTCTTTAGATAGTTCCCGAACTATTCATAATACTGAGTATCCAGCAGCATAACAAAGAGCAACACAGTCTTTGCTTGTAGAGACAATCCAGGGAAATCCAATTAACTAAGAAACGCCACAAAAAGGCAGAGCTGGTGAGCAGTGCTAGCCTGAAAGACAGGCACTGATGGTGGGGGACTTCTACTGCCGGGACACCCACCCCATGCAGAACAACATGCTCCTACAACTGAGGGTCTCCCAGAGCAGGCACTGCATGGAGAGCTCTCACCCCACTCCAGCACCCAATACACCTGCAGTTTTTACACCTCATTAAAAGCAGCAAGGTAACGGATGAAGCTCCAAACTCAGGCTGCGCTAAAGGCAGAGTGGGAGCAGTCTGTAAATGGGTAAGTTGGGGTGCTGCTGCCCTGGATTCCTGGGGGAGCTGCTGAGCTTGAAAGAAGGGTGACATGCACCCCTGTGAGCAACCACCCACCTCCTCCCTTGCCCCAGGCAGCTGCTATGTCCCCCAACCCAACCCATGGGCAAGGGGACATGCCAGTGTGTGCCTCATCATGCCCATGGCAAAGGAGTACAGCCAGGGAAGGGCAGGCAGAGGGCATAAAAATCTGGAGGGAAGAATTCTGACAAATTGAACTTGTCCACATAATCCCAGTATTGAGTTAGTGAAACCAGGAAGGATTTTCTCTCAAATGCCTTTCTCCTGGCACAGCTGAGCTTGGCTGAGACAACCCAAGAGGCAGGTACAATCATGCTTCAGGAAGCACCACAGTCATGGCTAGCAGGGGCTAGGAAGGTCCTGTGGAACACCAAACGCTCAGCCCATGAGGTCACTAACTGCTGAACGCCAACTGAAGCTGCAAAATGCTCATCGCTGTCCAGGACCAACCCCGGCTGATGTACAGCCACTTCTGCAGCAGCTCATGGCAGGGCAGAGCAGGCATCAGCACCATCATAGGGTGCTCAGCAACTTCCCAGAGCCCGCAGGCCTCCCTGCAGCTCCAGCAGTGAGGTTGTGTTTGTGGAGGCCCAGGAAGGGAATGGTTGACTGCAGAAGGGTTTCAGTCGGGGGCCAAAAACTTACCTGTGGTGCTTCACAAGTGGCTTAAAGTCATCTAAGGCTGTGCTGCCACAGGAACGGGCAGCTGTGGGCCCAGCCCCACCATTCTCACACTGCAGAGTGGCTCGTATCACCATGCCATCCCTCGGGCCAGGGAACCAAACAGCCTGAAAACTATGGATTTGGGTTTTTGTTCGTTGGGTTCGAGCAACATCATGAAAATCCATGTTTGGGTGTTACCAATGAAGGTACCTGCATTCCCTGACTAAATGTTCTGGTCACTCTAGTTCGGCTTAGGTTGCTCACTGCCGCTCGGTAAAATTTAACCTCCCTCATCACGAAACATTCCTTTTTGCCCAGCAGTTTCACCTGCAAGTGATCTGCTGCTGTGCACTGCAGCAAACCAACCCACAAAGCTGGAGCCTTCTGGCTGGATTTACCCTCTCCCTTCTCAGCCTTACTTGAGACAGCAATGCCCAGGGGGCCCCAGGACTTGGAGGAAGACCCAACAGACTGCAGACAGTTCCCTGCTCTTACAGTTTCTTGCATGACACTTAGGAAATCCCCAAACTCTTTGATCTCTCACTCCCCAGGCGTGCAATGAGGACAGCACTGTCTGTTCCCTTGCCCCTTGTCAATGGCGACAGCCAGCTCTTTGGACTCGTGGTTAATAGACACCTGTACAGCACTTGACACAATGCAGCCTCAGTTTTTGGTGGTGCACTGGGTTATCTTCATCACAACACGCTTTCTGTGAACTACCTCCTCTCCTCGCACAGCTCCCAGGGAGCCGTGTAAAGGCTGTCATGGAAGTGGTTGACCTTCTCATGCCACTTTCCCTCAGCAAGGGCTTTCTGGAACCGTCCTTCACTCACACAGACCTCTCCCTGCAAACCTAACAAATGTCAATGTGGCTGTAAGCAAGAGTCACTGACAGAGAAACGCTCGAAGCCAAAATGCAACAGCTATTTAAAAGGAACGCTAACTGCTTGGGACAGACTGAAAAGAATACATCACTGGGGTGAAAACGCACAGGGAGGCAAAATTAAAGTCCTGGGATTGAGAAACAAAGTGTTTGGCAACATTGTCAAAGTCGAAAAAGTAACTGCTGGGCCAGAGTTCTTCACAATACACTTACTCCCCGGAGGGTACAATAGCGTGAACCTGGCTTGCTACATACATATTAAACCTGGCTAACTTATGTACCAGCTTTCTTCTCACACTTATTGGCCCCCAGCAGAGCCTGAGCCGTTGTCTTTGATACCAACATAGCTCAAAAGCAAGCTGGACCAAAAGAAGGTCCTCACTTCTGGATTTCGTGCAACACAACAGGATCATCAGGTTACAGTCACGGATCAAACAGGAGAAAAGCATTTGACAGCAAGTCTGTCAGAGGAGCAGCAGCTGCGAGCTGGCAGTAGAATAAGGCAGAACTAAACAGCATGTTCCAAATGAGAAGATGATAGCGCAGTTTCACTGCCTGCTCTGAGATGTGCAATTGTCTTGGGGCAGTTATGGAAATCTACCACCAAATACCCCATATTGCGTAAATCGTGAAAGCAAAGCATACGGAAATGAGGTTACTGGGAGATCAAGGGAGAACCATCAGCAACACGTGCCACAAGTCACACAAGTAATGGAGCACAAAAAGACAAAACTAAGCATGCCCCACAATGAGGTACGTCAAACAGCAAAGGGAAGGCAGCCGGGGCAAAGAACGCAAGACACGGACAGGATTCACCGAGGACCGAACAACGCAGGAGGTGATGCACGACCTCCTCTGCACACCTGAAAAATCACGCCGGCACCTGTACAGAGTTTAAAACCCAACCAACAGACCGCGCGAGGGAAGGGAACGGGGCGGCAAAAGACGAGGCGGTGCTCGGCAGCCCCCGGAGCCGCACCGAGCAGCCCTGCAGCGCCCGGGGCAGCCGCCGCAGGCACCTCTCCAGAGCGGGGCCGCCCGCCCGGGCCGCCGCGCAGCCCCTCCGTGGGGAGCCCCCGGCCCTCACCGTCCCCATCGCCCAGCCCCTTCCCTCACAGAGCCCCGCGCCCGGCCAGCTCCCCTCAGCCGGGGGGGGGCTCCCCTCAGCCCAACCCGGCCCAGCCCGGCCCCTCTCGTACCTGGCAGTGGCCAGAGCGCCGGCGCCCGGCCCCGGCACATCGCGACCCTGGGCCTGCTCCCCCCTCGGCTAGCGGCTCAGCTGCCGCCCGGGCCGGAAGCCCTGCGCCCCGTGCTCCTCGGGACTTGTAGTCCGGCGCGCTGCCTTCCGCCCGCTCCTCGCCGCGCCTCCGTGACGTTAGGACTACAGTTCCCAGCAGCCCTCAGGGCCCAGCGCTGATTGGCGCTTCCCCAGTCACTCTATACTACAACCACTGTTACTACTGGCTTGGCTCGGCCTCCTCCAGGGACCAATCACACGGCAGCAGACCACCGCCTCGGGCCACGCTGCGCCGCGCGGCGCCATTGGCGAGAGGAAAGACGGCAACCAATGAGCGCTGGGAGAGACAGGAGGGCGATCACGCCAACCGCGCGCGATTGGCCATTTTCGCAGGCAGTCTGACCAATAGCGACGTGGGGGGAGTTATAAAGTCTGCAGCTGGGGCACGCGGCCGGTCTTTCCAGCCAGAAGGTAAGGAGGAGCGGCGGCAGCCGGGCCGTTAATGGCGGCGGGCTGATGATGATCTCTCTCTACCTTTCTGACACCTCGTCTGAGGGCGGCGGGCGGCCGCAGCCCCTGCTGACCATCTACGGCTGAGGCCCGAGGCAGCCGCGGCGGGGCCGAGGAGGGTGAGACGGCCCGCTCTCACCATTCTGCTTTCTTTCTCCTCAGGGGCTGGCGGGAACCGGATCGCGGCGGCCCGAGGGGCGGCGAGGCGGGGGCGATGAACGGCCACGTAGGAGCCTGGCAGCGGGTGGCTTTCCCGGGGGCCTGGGTGGTGTGGGCCGGGCACCGGCACCCTCCGTGCCCGTCGGCTGGCCCTGCCTGTCGGGAGGCTGCATGGGCAGGCAGCGCGGCCTACGCGCGGGATTTCAGGGAAGTAAAATAAAGTGTCGCTTGTTTTTAGCGTACCATGCATTCCCGTAAGCTACTGCTGGGATCTACAGCCGTGGGGAAAGCACGAGTGGGCTTCAGGCGGGTGAAACTGGGGCTGGGGCAACTGCTTCGTGCCTTGCAGAGCCGCTATTCGAGGCATCGTGTGGGCTGCAAGCTCTGGAGCAGAGCAAGTGATGCAGCTCCCGGGACGGCTAACAGATGTGCTCTTCTGGGGTTGCTGTATCAAACGGGGATGCTGCTGTTTCTCATGCTGTACAACTTGAGAGTCAAGGCAGTTTTTAAAGCACAAAGAAGCAGCTGCAGAGCTGCCTGAAGTACAAGTAGTGTGGGTAACTGAAGGGATTCACAGGTGGCAGTTCTTGCCATATGTATGAATTTCAGTGCTAGATTGCGTAGATGACTACTTGAAATGTTGGGGTTGCTGAGGCTAACTAGCTTTTTAATAAAGTCTTCAAAAGACTTGTTTTGCTTTTGCTTCTGTTTTTCACAAATCTAATGGGTGGAATGTAAAACCACAGACCAACTTTAAACTTTACATTTGGGCACCCAGCAGACCATTTCTACTATTAATATATACTTTGAAGGGGATCAGAGCCTCTTAAAACATGTGCTGCAGCTTAGCCCAGCTCCCTTTGATTCATGCTGGTTGCATTGGAGCACCTGAACACATGCTGGTGATGGAAGGATCTAGGTGGGTTTAAGTGTGAGCTAAACTATTTGAAAGATTAAACAGTGCAGGTGTGTTAACCAAAATACCATTGTAGCCACAAAGATTATTAAAAAAATTTATTAACAGGAATGAAACAAAAGCTGTAAACAAGCGGCAAAAATGAGAAGTTGCATGTAATGCTGAGTCCTCTGGCTTGTTTGAATGCACCGAACAATTAATTCCTCATCGCTTGGTGGCAGTAAAGGCCCGTGTAAGAAGATGCCAAGTAACAGTCTGAGGAAGAGCTTTAGGAAAGGTCGATGTACAGGCGTTGGGATACCAGTTGTATAGAGGGAACTTGTGACTGGGAGAGATGGGGGTTGAATCTGGCTTAGAGTTTGTGGTACTAGACCTAAACACAGTTGTGATGTCTCTGCTGTAGTCGTTAGCTCCCAACAGGTGTAAAGTACTCTGAATGGTAGCATTTACATATTCCTTATCTGAATCATTTTTTAAATTGGTTTTGGTCCCACACTGAAGAAGTAAGTTGAGTTGTAGGCTTTTTCTTCAAGATGGCAAGATGCAAGGCTCTCCTGCCCTGCGAGGAAGAGAGAAGGCAGCAACCTGATGGGAGCATTAAGAATACTGCTGCTTATTTTTGGCCTCTGGGAGACTCTAGCTTCTGGGGTAGCGTGTCTGTGCAGCGATGGGCACCTCAGGACAGGGGCTGGTGCTGCACTGCCAAGGCCAGGCTGAGAAAACACAGTGCCCAAGGCACAGCTGGGATACCAAAATACTGGTACTTAGCAAGCTCAGGACTAGAGAAAAATCCCACTCCTTTTTTTTCTTCACTGCTAGCAAGCGTGTGCTACACAGCCCAGGATGAGAATGGAGGTGGCTGTGAGATAAGCAGCTTCATGTAGGAGACACTGGACAAGCAGCAGCCACAGGAGCACAGCTAAGCTCACCAAAGCAGCGTGAAATAGCGAGTTTTACAGATTCTTGTGCACTTCTTGACAGTGCCCAAGCCACTTTCAGAGCCTTCCCTGTGTTCTGTTGCTAGTTGCAAACAAGAGAGCGCTTGTAGCAGACATTGCCACCTTTTAGAGCAGGTAAAGGTGAAGAGTCTCATTCCAGTTATTTCAGAGAAAGCCTCGGCTGAGGAATGGATGGCTGCTGCTCTGGTGGGAGCATCTGTGTCAGTGCTGGCCATCCCCGTGGATCTGTGGGGAGCGCTGCTGCTGAGGTGGGACATGGGGGGCCCTGACTGCTGTTCCCCCACAGCCCCGCTTGCTGCTGCCGCCTGCCTGCTCCTGCGGTACTCGTAGCAGGGGTCTGCTCCTGGCTGTGCGCTGCAAATATTCCTGCAGGAATGGCTTTTCAATAAGTTTAAATAAATTTTAAAACAGGCAGTTGAAAGACTTGTTTCTCCCTAAAAAGCTATTTAGGAAAAAAAAATGCTCTGTTTGCAGCAGGTTTATTTTAACATCCTTTTTTTTCATACTGTTATTGTGCTGGATCCACTTTAAGCAGTAGCTGCTCATTTTACTGAGGAGCGTAGCTCTGAGGAGTCCCTGTCTGCCTGAACCACACACAGTGGCTGCGGAGGGTCTTTGTGCATGTCAGGAATGCAGCGCTGGAGCTACACCCCGAGCGAAACAAGGGGCAGCGGCGTCTGAACTGAATGCTGAGAGCGCTGGTGCCTGGCTGGCGGCTGGAGAGCGAAGGATGGGTTATTTTACTTAAAATGGTCCGTTCAGGGCAGCGCGGGGAGGTTCAGTGCAGGGGGCACCTGGTGTCGCGCATGTGGAATTTTCAAAGAAGAAAATTGTCAAAGGCAGAACGCTTCATCCAAATTCAAATTTGTACTTAGAGGTGCTGCTTTAAAAAAGATTAAAAAAAAAAAAAAAAGCCAAATGCCTGACACAGACCAAAGGGGTGAGGAGTCCCACTGAAGAGAGCTGGCAGAAGAGTCTGAAACCTGTGAAATCAATGCCTACAGCATCCCCCCAGCTTTCTTCAGTTAACAGAAAGAGTTGTCCCAAGAGAACTTTGAAGATATCAAAGCATTGTTGCAGTCTAAAAACGCTATCACACTTACATGAAGGTATTTAGAATAAGCTGCAGTACATTAGATTTCTTCTCAATTAAAGTACTAGAAACAGCAGTAGTAAGAGAACCAAAGCCTTTACCAAACAGATAAACATTCAGGAATCCCTGTACAACAGATAGGTTAGCAGCAGCTTACTCAAACAGACAGCTAAGCTCTTTTCTGCAGGGAAGAGGAGAAGCCTTCGTCGAGGAGGTGTGTTACACCACATGAAAGATGGACAGACCTAAGTAAGCAACTACAAAAATGGTTGCCTCCAAAACAAGTCTTTCCTGTGCGCCCCGGGCCAGGGCTCTGAACAGCTGAATTCCAGGTGTGTGGGGAAAGGAAAGGGAATTTAGGACTTTTTCCTACCCAGATGTTGGGGAGAAGGCGTTCGCTCGTTCCCCTTAGTCACGTCACAATTCCTACTAACATTAAAGAAGCCTCATAACGCTCCTGGCTGCTGCTGAACGGGTAGAGGCAGCCAGGTCTGCCGAAGGAGCGACGGCGAGACCCCAGCCCACCCCAGTCCCTTCCTGAATGCCCCCCTCCCACCTGCATGGGAAGCGGGAGCGACCGGAGAGGGAATCCGGAGGGCTCGCAGTGCGGATGGATGTGACGGGGGCTCGGGGAGCAGCACCTGGCTGCAACACGGCCAGTGTCCGTCCCGGCCGAGAGCTTTTTCTGCTGCTGCTTCCATTCCCCACGTCTCAGCTCACCTTTCAGGCAGATACAGACACGACAGACAGACATGCACACACTGTCCACGAGGAGAGAGCGCGGCGCACAAACACTTGGCATGAGTCTCTGTACAAATCACCGAGCGCATTAGGACCTGCAGCAGCCCGAGCCTCTCACTTCCTTCTTCACGTAGTCGTGGAGCTTGAATTTGGGCTCGTTGGGCAGCTTCATGGACCTGTGCTTCAGTTCCCTGCGAGAAGGGGGAAACCACGTTACTTTTCTGCCTGTGCCGCCTGCTTCTAAGCTGCCTGGCCCAGCTCAGTTGAACTTGACTTGGTCTAGATGGTTTGCTAAAGCTCCCCTTGATGAGACATGTTGTATCTCATGTGAGATGGGCAAGTATCTGCCAGCACAAGAGCTGAAGGTGGGAGCTCAGGGAATGGAAAGAGGGGTGACAGTGCCAGCCTTTATCTCAAAGACTGCTACCCCCCCCCGCGGGAGAGATGCCCAGCACGGCTGCCGCACCAGTCACTTACTTTGCAATGGCTGTGAACGCTAATTCAACATTGAGGCCACTTTTTGCGCTGGTCTCCATAAAGGGCACACCGTACTCCTGTGGGACAAGACACACCAGCATCAGAAATGTCACCCAGGGTGTCCCCGGGGGATCGGGAGCTCCCGGCTCGCGCCGAGCCCCGGCCGACATCGGTGCCTGCCGCAGGAGCTGCCCTGGCAGAGGGGCTCTGCCACGGTGGGCAGGAAAAGCTGAGTGAGGGTTCACAGCTCAGGTGTTTCTTACACATCTTCAGAAATAATTTCTGAGATCAAAGAAGCGAAAAATGTTAGTGGAAGCTTAGAGGAAGAAGAGCAGATGAGCGGGAAGAGGAGAGCAAGACAAGGGAAGAAAAGCAAAGTGCTCCCAGACATATTTTTGGTCAGACTGGTCTCCAGTTAACCATTCCACTGGTGTACATCATCAATTACAAGTTGTTCTACTTGCACATCCCCCGTCAGAGCACGCAACAACCAATTCCGCTGCAGCAGACAGACACCTCACGTACCTTGGCTAATTTTTCTCCATCTTCCCTTTTCACCACTCTGTCCTGGGCCGAATCCACCTGCCAACAGGTAACAGCAAAGAGCAATTTGGGATGATTTGGAAGGTCAGTAGACAACCCCCACATCCCCCAACGCCCTCCCAGGCTCCCCTGCCCACGGCTGCAGCGCAGCTCCGTCATAGGACCGTCAGGGGAGGAAGAGGAGGCTCTGGCAAAGCCGTGGGGCCGGGCTCACCTTGTTTCCCAGTAACATGAGGACCACGTCCTGCTGCGCGTATTCATGAATCTCTGTCAGCCAAGCCTGGGGAGAGACAGCCAGAGAGAGGGTTAGCGGGAGGAGGAAGATGCGGGACCACCCCGGTCCTGGGGACAGGACACCCCCCCCGCCCCGTGGGAAACGCTACCGTCCCCGAGCAATGCTGGGGGGTGTTACATGGACACAGGGAGGGGGTGGCTGGGGATTAGATGCAAAACGAAAAGCCCAGCTCAGAAACGGCTGTGCAGGGTGGGAGCGGCAGGCAGGATGCAGCCAGTCCCACAGATCCCCTGCGATTCAGCAGCACCCTGGGAGAGGAGCAGCCTCCTTCCTTGTGGTTCGGCAGGAGAAGCCAGCCAGCAGCCAGCAACTCGGCCCCAAGGACACCCTTTCCCAGAGAGCCCTGCAGATCAGGGGGTGTCCTGGGACGCCACTGAGCCCTGGGGAACCCGCTTCGCCGAGCAAGCCTGGCACCCTGCTTCGACTGCTGACCAAAGCCCCCATTCTCAAGGGTAACGGCAGCCTTTCAACCCTGCTGCCCGCTCCATCTGACCACAGGCGCTTACAGGAATTTAACCCGAATTCCCTCTCAATTGGGACATTAAGACCAGACCTCCTTTTGGAGGAAAAGGCTGAGGGTTTGCTCTGGGACATGCCCCATGCCTGTGTCCTGCACATGCTGCCCCTGTGCTGAGCACACTTGTCTCGGCAGGTGGCTGAACCTGCAACCCCAAACCACGGGGTGGCTTCCCTGCCCTCTAATCCAGCCTGATCTAATCAAACCTGCCCTAATTCCCTGTAATCCCTGACCCCGCGGTGCGAGCGGCTGCTTGCTGCCTCCCAGGCGGGCAGCGCTGCTGCAGCCCATGCCCTGGCTCCGAGCACTGACGCTGGGTTCATGGCAAGTGCCGGGCGATCCCTGCTCCACCACCGCTCCTCACCCAGCAGCATCCTGCATCAATCACCAGCTGGCCAGGAAAGCGAGGGATGATTCGGGATTGAAGCAGGAGCCCAATGCACACGGACAAAGCGCCAGGACCCCATCGCATCCCGGCTGGGCTCGGGGTGCTCAGCTCGACGGATGGGTTGGTCCAAGGGACACTGGGTCACTCCTGACAACCCCCCTTGGCTCCCTTCTGGCACTCTTCCCCCTCCATCCCTCTTTCCAGCACCTGGCACTCACTCTGGGCACTCACTCCTTGCCCCCAGGGGCGGGCATGGCAGATCACGGCCCCCCGCTCCCCACGCTGAGGTGTTAATGCTGGCGCGGCCCCTCCCGTGCTGTTAAACAGGGCGTTTTTGCTGGTGCACAGCCTGCTCGCTGCAGACGCACACGGTGTACTCTGTGTCCGGGACACGAGCAATTACATCCTGTTCGTCCGGGGCTGATTGCTCCCCAGGCTAGCAGCACGCTCTGCCGGGGTCGAGTGGGGCGAGGGGGGGGACGCTGAGGCCAGGTCCTCCTGCCCCACCACACGGTGACATGCCCACGGGCAGCGTTTGTTCTCCCCCTCTCTAGCAGATTTAAGGGAGCCCTCTGCTCCAACACCGCTCCCCAGCACCCCTGAAACACCCACACCGGGGCTGAGGGTCAGCCCGGGGGCCGGGTCTGCAGGGAGGGGGCAGACTTGGGCAGCACAAGGGACCCCCACAAAAACCGGCAGGAAGGGCAGGTCTGCTGGGGGCGAGGAGCGTGTAGCAGGATGCGACCCTCTCCCCTGCCTGGGTTTGGCACTAAGGTGGGGGGGGCAACGTGGCCCCCCAAGCCTGACCTGTCGGGACCTGAAGGTGCAGAGGAAGACGAGGAAGCACCTCGCTTGGTAAAGCTGCCTGCACTCATTTACCTGAGCAAGTTCTCCAGCCAGTACTATAGTTACACACAGTGTAAATCTGCCGGTGAAGTGAATCCGTCACCCCTTTTATTTACTATGAAAGGGAAAAACATCTCTGTGTGTCCTCTGGTGTCCTCGTAGGCAGACCTGTCATCAGCCAGGCGCTTAGCATTAACCACAGCCCTTCTGGAAACAATCCCGGTTCGCACCACCAATGTGCATCTCCTGCAGCACATACCCCCTCCCCAGGGCCGATCCGCAACCGCGACCCAGCCCATCACACGCGAGGGACAGACCTGGATGTTGTCAAACGATGCTTTGTTGGTGACATCATAGAGCAGGAGCAGGGCTGCCGAGAGAGGGACGGAGCGTTAATGCTGGTGCCGTGGTGCGGGGCAGAGGCACGGCCAAGCAGAGCCCACAGCTCAGAGCTTGCTCTGCACCGTTCCCCGAGGCAGTGCGTGCACCCCACTGCCGGTCACACCTGGGGACACGGCGTTAAAGCACCACTGAGGTCCCTGCTGTAAAATACAAAGCAACATGCTTAAATCCACTACGGACAATGCCTTAGACACACGGTGTTTGCACCTTGACACGCAGAGGCTCCTCCATCCTTGGCGGCTGCTTCCTACAGGGAAACCGCTTCGGTGATTCCCGACTCACCTGGCCTGGAGTCGCAGCCCAGGGTCCCGAAGAGCCGGAGGGAGGGTGCTCCCCCCCCGGGAAGCAGAGGCGGCCGTGCTTACCGTGGGCGTCCCGGTAGTAGGCGTGGGTGACGCTGCGGAAGCGCTCCTGCCCGGCCGTATCCCAGATCTGGAAAGCAGACGGGAGCAGAGGGGTCAGCCATGACCTGCCAATGCGCGGGCTGAGGGACCCACCCAGCACCAAAACCAACACCAAACCAAACGGCACGGTGCAACCCCCGGAAGCTTCTTCGGCCTTTTGCTTCTAGGGGCAGTAATAGGAAAAATGACAAGTGCAATAAATATTGAAGCAGCACCTCCCCGCTCCTCAGCCTGTGGAGACGATGGTGCGTGGCAAAGGGCTCTCGACGCGTCCCTTAATCGGCAAATCCATCCAGCAGATGGATGCGTGGGGACCCGCTAATTTAATTTATCAGTTTTTAATGCAGCGATACGTTTGCAGAGTGCCATGCTGCTGTCGGGGGAAGATCAGCGCTAATGTTGTTACTGAGCTCCTGCCAAAGGGGTCAGAGAAATGGTTGGGTCTTCGGGGGGGCAGCACGGCTGGATGCAGGCTGAGCCAGAGGATGTGGATCCCTTCAGAGGGTCTCCGTCCCTCTCACCGTCCTCTGGCTCTCCCAAAGCAGGAGCTGCCTGGAAACACTGGGCAAAAACCCCACAGACTGCTCCGGTGCCGCCGCCTCCGGCCGCAGTTGCCAGCAGGGAGGTGGGGACGGGGATCACCATGGCCAGAACAGCCCCCAGCCTCAAGCAGGCTCCCACCAAGGGCACAGGGCAGCCGAAAGGGCTTGTAAGGCTGTCCCAGAGCAGGAGACGCAACGGCAAAGGATGGAGATGGGGGTCCTGCTTCTGGGGTGCTCCCAGCCCTGAATGCCCCAGGTGGAGTGAGGGAGCTGCTACCAGGGCCACGGGGACATACCTGCAGCTTCACCTTCACCCCATCCACCGTCAGCACCTTATTCTGAAAGAGAAGAGAAAGGGGAGTGAGGGGCGAGCACGGCTGCAGGACGCTGAGGACCCTGGGCACCCCAGCCCCCCAGCCGCGTTTGTCCCCGAGCCCTCGGGCTGATCTCCTCTCCCCACTTCTTAAACTCGCTTACATTGGTCCCAGCGCCTGTTGGAGCCACTTGCACCATGGCCCAGCCAGAAGATCGTTCCCTGCATCTGCCGCAAGCTACATCTATTTGGATAGTTAAATCCTCGCGGCTGCAAGGCTGATTTAGTGCGGTGTGCGGCTCGGGCTAGAAGACCTCTGGCAATAAATTAATGAGCGCCAGCATGCCATCTTAATGGCCTTCAAAAGACACAGCCAACTACTCCATATTTAGTTAGCAACTTAAAAATAACTCCTTTTCCTGCTGTTCGTACCCATTTTTCTCCCAGTGAGCTCACGTGTGGTGGTTGGTTTTTTTTTTTCCTGTTTGGTTTTTAGCAGCGGATGTGGGAAGGAGGAGGAGAGGGGGCAGTGCCCCTCCACGCTGCCCCTTGGGGTTTTCCCCAAAGCCAACAAGAAACTTTCTGTGACCGCCCAGGTAACGCCCCGGCAGATCCGGGAGCAGTGTGGGGCTGCGGGGGGAGCCCATCGGTGCCCCTCCGGGTGGCTGTGCCGGCCAGCGAGGGCAGGGGATGGATCCTGACCACGTCCCAGAGCGACTGCCAGCCTGGCGAGCTGCACCAGGCTCTCTAAGTTTTAATGAAACCCAATCCTAACGATCCAGCAGTCCCAGGGGAAGAAGAAGAGAAGAGATTAATTTGCCTGCTCGATGCACAGAAATTAGCACAGTAATCAGTAGGACGTGATGAAAACACAGCCAGGGAACGGTGCACTGGCAGGATGGGGCAGCTGTTCGCTGCTCCGGTGATGCCCGATTTAAATCCCTTTTCCCTGGAGCAGGCATGGGGTGCTCTCCCCGCTCCAGACACGCAGCCGTGGGATGGCCAGGGCTGTCCTGACCCTGGCCGGGCTCTGCTGGCTCAGCCCCGCTCCTCACCTTCCCCGACACCGACCGGCAGAAACACGGGCTCTGCCCCGGCTCACCCCTCAGCACCGGACACGCCACCAGCTCCGGTGCCACCAAAACCCTCCCAGGCAAACAGCAGCACACACATGCCGAGGGCCATCCCCGCACATCCAACACCGCTCGGCTCCTCAGGATGCCGGTGCTGGCATCACCCTGCCAGGCCAGCGCCAGTGGGGCTCTTCATTTCTGTTTTGATGTTTTTAATTAGGGCAGAGGGAGCATCTCGGTCCTGCACATCTATGCTCGCCGAACGGCAAGGATACGGACGAGGAGGAGAGGGCAGGAGTGAGCCAGAGCGCTAAATTTACACAGTCTACTAAAGCAGGTGCAGGGGAGACGATCGTGGTTTATAAATACCTTCAAAGGCAGCAACCGAGACGAGGGAGCGGAGTGATTCACAGCCCAGGATCAGTAAAAATAGGCAGCCAGGCTGCGGCGTGGGGGAGCCGAAAAGCGCTCAGGGAACTGGCCGGGGGCGCAGGACTGGCTCGCCGTGCCCCAAGCATGGAGCCGTGTCTTTCCCCAGGACACGAAGCCGGGGCTGCTGAAGGCTCGAAGTGCTTAAAACTGAGGGTCCCCACTGCCGTGACGTGCTCCCCAGCCCCCGGCATCTCTGCACGCGGGCTCCCAGGTGAGTGCGGCCATGCCAGGCGAGCTGTCCCGGGGTGGAAACACGCGCCATGGCAAACAGCGCCGAGAAAACCCGACCGGAGGACCTGCGCCTTTGCCGTCATTCCCAGCAGATGGAGAACCACGCTGACAGGCACCTGTTTTGTGGGTGAGATGGAGCAGATTTACCTTCTGCAGAAGATCCAGTCTCTACGCTCAGTTTGCTGTCCGAAAACCCCGGGTCCTACCACAGGTCCCAGTGCCGCACCGGAGTCCCGCAAGGCGGAGGGGCTGGGAGCCCTGGGCTCCGCACCAGCACGGTGCTCGTCCAAACACTGTCCCCAGTCGGTGGCAACCAGCTGTCGCTGCCACCTGCCAGGGACCGTGCCAGGGATGCCGTGCCGGGAGCTGGAGAGGCAGGAAAACACTCTGCGTGTCCCTGCTGGCCCCGGAGCGCCCAGCTGATGATGACAAGGGACGATGACACCAGGAGCTTCACGTTAAAAACTGCACTAAACAAGTGCCCTTCCCTGCGCAGCTCCACGGCCACGCCAGCACCTCCAGCTTGGAGGACAGTGTGCGCTGAGGGATGGCTGTGCCCAGGGATGCGGCCATGTCCCCAGCGTGGCCGTGCTCCAAAGGCGACCAGCCAGCAGGAGGGGGGAGAACACAGCCCCGGCCCTGAGCATGGACCAGCCGAGCCGAAGCGACCACAAAGCATCTGGTGAGCAGCCGAAAAAGCTGAAGCTCCGACGCTGCACACCTCATGCATCGACCTCCACTTCAGGAGCTTAATTAAAAGCAAAGCTGGCAGCAGCAGGATTCACACTAATTACGACTGACCTACATTTTAGAGGGGGAAATGCTTAAATCTAATTAAAGGCTGCATGTGGATCCAGGTGCTGCTGGACTGGGCTGGGGAAAGTAGTGGATTCCCTGGGGTTTCGGTGTGGAACAGAGCAGCGTTTCAGGATGAGTATTTGCAGAGATGCTCCTGCAGGCAGGAGACACAGCCGGAGCTGTCTGGAGCAGCGGCTCCTGCCTGCATCCCTGCCTGCCCCCAAGCACAGGGCGCTGCAAAACACGGGTGAAGAAGCTGAGAAGAAGGTGGGAGGAGTGGGGTGGGAAAAGGCAGGGGCTGCTGCCAGCAGCACACAACAGCTCCCGTTGGGGCCACATGAACCAGATGCCCAAGTCTTCCCCCATACATGGCTAATAGACTTTCCAGCTTCCAATTATTATTATTTTTTAAGGAGCTGCAGTTCAATTCCATGCCCACAGCCTTTCAAAGGCACAGCTGGGGGGTTTAACGACTAATAAGCATCCAAAGACAAAAGATGACGTGTGTCAATGCACTGAAACATGAAATACACTGCCGGGCCTGATCATAATGAGAGGGGTCGTGGTGTTCGGGGTTTATTCTTAATCTTGCGCAGTTTAATGTAATAGGGGTAAAACTCACAGCAGGCCACATGCTATGCAAAAGCGGGCAGAAAAGCTGTCCCCGCAACTCAGCTCTGTTGTTGCCCTTTGCAATTTCAGTTTTTATGTGTCCTTTTTCCTGGGGCTTTGACAATGTTATTAAAATACCTTCTAGCAGGGGCTGCAGCAGAATGCCTGGGGTGCCTTTGTTGGTGGAACATGATGCCCATGAGTTAAATAATCCTCAGGATGTCAGATAAATAAAGTTGGAACCTTGCAGATGCAGAAAAAATTAAATTACCAAGTACAGATGGTCCTCAATTAAAAGCAGCGTTATCAACACACCAACGGCCCCGCTGGCTGCAGCCCCGGCGCAAACCCGCCCCAGCAACGGCAGCACGAGAGCAGCCGTTTGGAGGCAGAAAGGAGGGAGGAAAAAAGTGCCCACGACAAGGTGAAACTGTGCTACTCCCCAAAATGTGCACCCCGTGACGGACAATGCTCCCACCCAAATCAAGGTGCCCCCACTCTGCTCTCAGGTCAGCTCGTCAGCGGCTGCGGTTTGGGCAATGCCACCCTCCCGGTCCACGGGGTCCCCATGGTGCTGGTGAACCACACCGGAGTGACCGGCACATCCCAGCCCACCCGCAGACACACGGCGAAGGCTGCAGCGTAACCCAGGGTCAGCAGTCGCACGACAACCCTGCCGCTCCCCAACTTTTCCACGCATTAGCTCATTAATTAAAGCCTTAAAAATTAAATTGGATACATGGATTAACTCGCTTCGCAATTAATCTGACAAATGGAAAGCTGCTTGCTGACACCACTCAGGTTCCAACCAGGGGAACCCCTCACCCTGGCTCCTGGCTCCAACACCCACCCACCAGAGCATCCCCCTGCATGGGTGGGCACTGCGTGGCACAGCACGTCCTGGGCATGGCCGCAGCCCGGCGTGCACAGCCCCAAAGGAGGGAGAGGGGACGGGCAGCGTTTGGGGACCCGCTGAGGGACCCTGCTGTGCCTGGCCCACAGCCCTGCTCCTGCCCAAACCCTTGGGGTCGTGTCCTGGAGAGGAGGAGAAGAGAGAAACCCTGGGGGCTGCAGGGTCCTGGCAAGGACTGAGGCCCCCGTCCCTGTCGCCGCTGCTGGGGGCCGCGGCTGCGCCAGCACCTCTGCTGCAGTGGGCTTGTTCCCAGAGCCCGTAGGGGTCCGGCCCCCAGCCGTCCATCTCCACTTTTACAATGGAAAAGAAAAAGCCCCCCCAAATGTCATTAGTGCGCTTTGGAGGGAGCCCCTGCGGCTGACCAGGGGCGAGTTCCTGCAGAAAGGGGAAAAAATTGCATTAGCAAATATACATCAAACTCAACCGAAGGCAGCTGGGGCACCAGCTGAGTTAATTAGCAGCAGTAACAGCTCTGCTGCGGGCTGCAGGACTGACAGCACAGCCACCCAGCAAACTTCATTAGGGCTGCAGTGTCACACACCAACCACGGCCGGGGGGCTACCAGGACCCCATCGCTGCTGGGGAGCACATGGGGAATGGGGGAGAGATTGGGGCATCCTTTATTTTTAGGAAGCCAGGAGGAAAAGAGCAGCATGGCAGGGGCGAGCTGGCTGAAGGGATGCTGGGGGACCCCAGCCCCGTGCCAAGGCAGGACCCGGATCCAAATTCACACTCAGCAAAGCCCGGAGAGCCCCTGCCTCCACGAGCACAAAGGCTCCCGTGCCGGGAGGAGCTGGGATGCAGTTGTGATGGAGCCCTAGCAGACAGACAAGTGAACGCCACCTCCAAAAGCGGCTGCAAAAATAGATTAAGGATCGATATGGAAATCTGCCCAAAACAGCAGGACACTGCATTAAATTTACTCATTAAAACCCTGAAGTTTTCCCACATGTGTGTGTGCTGCTGCCAGCAAGCTGGTCCTGGCGGCTCAGCATCTTCTCCAGCCACAGCAGCTTGGCTCAGGGACAGCCCAGCCCTGTGCCAAGGTCAAGGCTGGAAGAGCAGCCCCTGCTTTGCTCCCTCAGTACAAGCAGTCCTTTAAAAACCTGGTCCCTCAAAATAAAGCAGCCAAATTGGGTGATACTTGAGACTGAAAATGAGAAAATTTCATTTTCATTTGAGAAAATGAAAAAAAAAACCCACCCCACAAAACAACCAAATTGGCCAACACGGGGTGCCCAAACACCACGCTGGGAGGCTGGGACACGGCAGCAGGGTCTGGCTCGGGGTACGGACCATCTGAGCAGGCTCTGGGTGAGGAGCTGGAGCTTCTCCGACTCCCTAGCTCTGCATTATTTACTGCCTGTGCACTACCCTGGCATAGCACGGGGAGCGTGACAGCAGCTCGGCACGAGCCCAGGGCCCCCAGGGTGAGCACCCGGCAGGTTTTGGCTCTGCTGCCCGCCCCCCCCCCCGCCCCGGGGGTTCAGCAGCCAGGAGAGCGGCTGTGCCCAGCAGCCCGGCACGATGCTGTGGGGGAGCCGCGGGCAGGAGCCCCGAGTTCAGCTGTGCCTGAGGCTGGCACAGTGGACCCAACCCCAAGGAAAAAGCCGCCCAGAACTTTTGTTGGAGAAACCGCCCTGGCAGCAGCTGGTTTTAAATCATCCCATTATTTCTGCTGGGGGTAACAAAAGGGAAGAGAGCAGGAGGCTGATACTGCACAAGGATCTGCACTTCCAAAATCAAGATCTGTTCAGCGAGATAAACGGTAACCAGGAACAAATATTTAAGTTTCGGCAACCATGAGCAGACACCAAGCAATAAGAGCGGCGCTGAGCTCTTATCTCGACTTCATGCAAGCTTTCAAAGCACATTATGGTGGGGCTGCTCTGCCCATCACCAGTTCATGGGGCAACACAGGCATTCCTCCCGGCCGTGCCGCCAGCGCGTCCGGCACAGCTCGGCCACGTGGCACCTTGACAGAGAACGCAGCCAGCCAGCCCACCACCCCCAGCTTAGGAAAAAAATGTTTCAGGAGCACATCCCCTGCAAGAGAGGGGAGGGAACAGCCCAGTGCTGCGCTGGAGCCTGTGGAAAGCCACTGGAAGACACAGGATGGATGCAGGGTTGTGCCATGGTGTGGCTGGATGCAGTTCCACTCCAGCCATGCTGAGTCCCGCTGAAGGATGGCCCAACCACTGGGAAACATCTTCAATGATCCTCCTCCTCAGCAGCTGTGGAGCAGCAGCAAACCCATCTCTGCTGTGCCACCGCCGGCGATGTGCCCTGCAGCCCTGGCACACGTCCTGGGGGAGACCCGGGCAGCCAGGACACCCCGCCACGGTTCCCTCCACCTCATCCCATAAATCTTCTGCTCAGAGAGAAAACCTGACCATTCATCTTCCAGGGCAGGTGATTAATTTCCTCGGCAGCACTATGCATTTGCACTCTGCAGCTAAAAATAGAAACTTCTGCCTTGTTTTTTTTTTTTCCCCTCCAGGACTTGCACACTCCTGCCTGGAGCCAGGGACGCTCCAGAGCCAGCCACCCATCCCCAGCGCCAAGATCCTTTCAGAAACAGTAACGTGTCGGTCCTCACTGCTCAGTTCAACAGCAGACCCCACGAAAACCAGATTAACACGGCACCTTGCAGCAGACAGCGCTTCTGATCCACTCTGCTGCTGCAGCTGACCCTGCCTCCCCCCCACCCGCCTCCTTTGAGGGGTCTCCCCACCGTGTCCCCTCTCCCCCTGCACGCCAGGTCCTGGCCAGGGCACAACCTGCCGCACACGCTGCAGGCAAACAGGAGAAGCCCCAAGCCCTGCCCTACATAAATCACCCCAACCCATGGTCTCCAGGTGGGCACGGACCCTCTGCGCTGCCCTGCAGAGCCCCTCACCTCCATGGGTGGCGCAGCCCCTTCCCCGCACCCAGCGAACGCCCCAGGGATGTCTGCAGCACCAGTCTTTGTCAAGAGCCATGTATGCTACATTAAAGCACAATTAACATCTCCCTGGCTGCCAGCCCTGCAGGAGATAAGAGTCAAGGCTCTTGTTAGAGCAGACACACTGAAGAATTAGTGACTTATCATCTTCTATTCACATCAGTCTGCACATAAAAGGTTTTTCTGGCAAGAAGTAGAGAATCCCGTCTTAGGGACACAGATTAGGGGTAAGAGGATCTGGTTAGAATCATATATTTTAAAATAAAGTCATGCTCTGCTTCTCAGCATCGCCCGTGGCAGTCGTGTCTTGCAGCCACCCGGCTCCCGGCACTGGTGCAGCAGTACCGGGTCGGCAACCCTTTCCTTCCCCAGCCTGGCTGCTCCATCTCACCAGCAAGTCAGTGCCCCAGGGATGATCACGGGGACGGTGCCCTGAAGGAGGCACAGGCAGACGAGACTCAGACTATCGATGCTTTTAAGCCCAACGGGGCTGCTCAGGCTCATCCCAACAGGCAGGAGGCATGGCCGTGCAAGTCTTTTAGATGTCCCCACCACATCGGAGCGAGCCTGTGCCCCAGCCCTGCGGGCAGTCAAGGAAACTGGATTATCCACCCTTAAAAATCCGCAGGGTAGGATCTGCTACAGCCGTCCCAGAGACCAGAGCCACCAAAAAGCCAAAGTCAGCAGGAAGGCTGCAGCAGCTCATCGCTGCAGCTTCCAGCACACAGTCAGGTCCCGGGAGCGGATGGAGCCCACGGCCGCATCCCTCCTCCCCACCCAGGGACAGTCTGCAACAGCTCTCCCACCACCCTGGGCTGCATTACTCACCCCTTCAGTCTCTTTTTTTCCTACTTTATAATAGAAGAGATATTTTTAAAAATATCTGAGCTTACTTCTAAACCAGGCAGCCTTGGAAACAAAGGGGGCAGAGATGGCTCATGCAGATCTGTGCCAATACTGAGAATAAGTAATGTGGCACTCAACATATTTATCTTCATTTTCTTCATCAAGGACATACCGTGCTGCAAAGCAGAACAAGAATGTCTACAGAGCATTTATTGCAATATCATTTCTCATTTACAGCAAACACAGCGCCTGTCAATGCCACGAGAATGAAAAATGGGTCATCAATTACTGTTATACAGGGAATTGTTTACTCTGCTCTGGGGGGGGAAATAAAGCCTTGCATCAGTTTTTATGTCAAAGAAGCCAGTCCTTGTGTCAGAAGTGCTGCGGTACCCAGTGCTTCCATCACAGCAGCCCGCAGGGTGCCGGAGCAGCAGGAGCCGCAGCTGAGCTGGGCAGCCCCGCTGTGAGAGCCGTGCCCCGCACCGCTGCCTCGCTGCTCACCGGCCTCCTGGGTTTGCACCCAATGCTTCACCCTTCTCAAAGCCTCGGTGACTGCGGCCAGCCCCGGGCTGTGCGCCCCATCCCCATGCGCTCCATCCTCTGCTCCCTCCAAGGACAATAAACGGGACGACCCCTCCGAGGGAGCCACCCCAGACACGGGGGATGTGATTTTGCCTCAGTCCAGTTGTGTCTGGGAGCAGGGTCCTGGGAATCACATTTAAGCCCTGCAGCAGCCATCTCATTTCCAGCACAAAACCCGTCCCAGCTCGGGAGTTTAACTGGTTTGGTCCCAAAGCAGCCATGCAGCAGTGGGGTTCATGGGACAGAAAGCCACTGGGAAACACTCAGCGAGGGGACCCCCGGCCTGGCAGGATAAGCCCCTTTTTGCAAATAAAACTGAACCAAAACCCACAAGCAGTTGCCTTGATTTTTGTGTTCCACCAGGAACATCCCTTGGAAAGCCCGACCACAGCCAAGAACTCAGGCTGGAACAGCCAGGGTCCTCGGGAGAGGATTTCCACCTCTGTGCCAAGCTGCGGGGCTGATCCCACGGGGAATCGGTCATCCCTGAAGCTGCGCCGCTCCCTGATGCTCTCCCTTGGCAACACCCCGGCAATGCCAGGCCCCGCGGGACTGCCAGGGCGCCGAGCTTTTGGGACCAATTTGACCTCATGCATGTACTATTCAGGAGAGAAAAACACATCTGCTGTGCATTAACGCTTGCTCGGGAACAAAGTTATTTTAGGCATTGTCGAGCACTTCTCACATTAATTCATGCACATTTATAAGTGCAGCATGTTAATGTATTTAAGAAAGTTCAGGCTGAACTGCAATCCTACTTGCAGAGCCCCAGCCCTGCAGGGAGCCACCTCGCCAAGCTGCAACTCACCCCGATGCAAAGGGGTATGGCACACCCCCCCACCACAGCGAGACCCGGATCTCCAAGTTCAGCTCCTTGTCCCTAACTGAATTAAGTGCTCTCGGCGCCACTGTCAGAGGTCTGCCAGCACCACAGAACACAGGACCACGGCTGGCACTGCTCTTTGATTTTGGTGCCCGTCCTGCATCACAGAGCACGGCGATGCCGCAGGAGCTGGTACCTTCTCAGCAAAGCCCTCGAGAAAGCGACTGCAGCGGAGCGGCAGGCACAATGCTCAGGCCTGGGAGCACTCGTCCCCCACGGCAGATCATGCTCCAGCACCGTTGTGCTGGCACGTTTCGGGTGTTTCCATCCCTGCAGCTCTCTTGGCTCAGCAAAGCCTCAGGAGAGGCAGCAGCAACGAGCGCCTCGGTGTGCGCTGCTGTTCAGCCGAGCACCGCTCACCTACTGCAGCGACGGCGGGCACAGGGAGGGAGAACAGTCTCCTTTTATTCCCCCTCCTCACAACACAAACCTCTCATCTCAGGCAGAGACAGCTGGGATCACCCCTCTTATGGCTCCAACTCCCCCTAGTTCTGCCACAGGGCTGCTGTGCCTGTGTCGCAGCAACGTCCCGTCCCGCTGGGATGGGCTGCAGGGGTGCCCCGTGGCAACACACCGCAGGGATGCACCGCAGCCAGCCCTTCTCCCAAACGCGGTACAGCAGGATGCACTGGGAAGCGATTCCCAGCCCCGCTCTGGACTCATCATGTTTCCCCAGGCCACATCAGCAAACCGTGGCAGGTCTAGGGAAGGAGCTGGGCTTCCCCACGGCCGGGCTCCCTGAGCGGGAGGAGAGCATGCCCATGGGGCTGAGGACCCAGTGCCATTTGAGCTGCTCAGGGTTGGCTTCAGGCCACGCGTGCCTCGGCACTTAGAGGAAAAAGTAAAGCCCACTCATCTGAAACCTGTGACGTGCGATCTCCCGGGAACGCTTTTCTTTCAGAAAGCATTGACTCACAGGAGCCCGAGGAAGCCCACACTTGCGGTGCAACGGCTTGAGATGCTTTGCAGCCCTGACCCTGCTCCCTCTGGGCGCCGACCCACACCGTGACCACACAACACCCCACGGCAATGCCCAAGAGCGTACGGTTACAGCAGAAAATAAATGCAACCGGTGACTGCTCCTGGGGCAGCACAGCACGGCTGTCACAGCGCTGGCGTCTCTTCCCAGTCCTGCCCCACTGCTCTGCCCAGCCTGGAGGAGCCAGCTGGGCTGTGCTGGTGCCCTGGGGAGGCACATGGCACGGCAGGCTCACCCCCAGAAAGCCGTGTCCCCACCAGCCTGGAAGAGCTGCCAGTCCCTCCCCGAGGCTGGCACTGCTCAGGGCTGCGTGGGCTGACCGGTGCCGCTGCCAAAACCCGCGCCGTGCTCTAAAAATTGACGCTGAGAGTAGCAACAATACTCCGGCATTTCCGCCGAGGCACGCGGCAAACGTGGTGACGCTACAAGCGGTGAGCCCGCGGGGGCTTTTGCAGCCGGTGGGGTGGGAGGGCAAGTGCCCGGCCATGCAGAGGAAACGCTGCCGTCCTCCTGCAGCCACGACCCAGGAGAAACAGCTGCTTCCCTGCAGCTCCCGAGAACCGAGTGTGCTTAACGCTGGGGAAAAAAACCCCCAACAAATTAAAGCCCAACCATCTGGCTGCAGAACCATTGGGAAGGGCTCCCTGTGCACCCCGGAAAAGGACTGGACTGACCCTGCATCGCCCAGGGCACTGAATCCCTGTTGCAAGACAGATGCTCATCTAGGGACCAGCCCCCTCCGATGAGGTGGTCCCCGAACAGGGTCTTCGCTACCAACTCCCCAGCAACAAGGCTGGACTGAATTATTCATCCAACCTCGCAGTTGTGTTTTTCTTAGTCATCAGCTCAGAGGAAGCAGCAAGGCACGGAGGCACTGGCGGGGACCTGCTGCCGTCGAGCGGCACGGGGGAAGCAAACCCCGGCAATTCGAACCAAATTCGGCATCACTGTCCAACGGAGGGCAAGGTCTGTGCTCCTTGGAGGGGCTGGGGCTCCCTGGGTGCCTCCAGCAGCCTCCAGCACTTGGCTTTGGGGGGAAAAAAAACATTATCAGGGGGTTGTTTCAAGGTTGAGAGCAAAGGGCACAGGAGTGCCGACACCAACAGCTCTCCGTGGCGCGAACAGTACTGGGAGCCAAGGTCGGTCCAGCTTCATTATCGGTAACGAGGAGCAGCAGCATCAGCACTGGGGCAGGACCCGCCGCTCCTCCTCTGCCGTCCCCCCCAGCACACATCGCACCGTGGGTGCGTATCGCAAACGGCAGCAGTTCGGTGGGGTTTTGCTAATAACTGCGCTAATGTCATAAACCGGCGCGCGTCGGACGAGGCGTTTGCCGGCGGGAGGGGGGAGGCGGCCGCATGGTTGCCGTGGCGACACCCGCGCAAGCAAAGCTGGAAAAGCCAAAGCCTCCATTTCCCCAGAGCGTCACTTGGGCGCAGGAACATCACGGCTCGACGGGTAGGAGGAAAACATCCTGAGACACGGGCAGATTGAACAAGAGCTGACGAGGTCTGGGCTCACCGCAGGTGGACGGCTTCGTGGCGTCCGACCCAGGGAGGTTTGGCTGCATTGATGCAGCTGGGCATGGCTTCCCACCACTCCCCTCCTTTCAATAAATTAAATACTAAAAAAAACCCACAGAAAATGAGACGAAATCTGTCCAGATGTTCCCAAGAGGACCAGCTGCATCCTCAGAGATGTGCTGTCAGTCTTACGACCTCTAGAATCAACCTCTCCTGCCTGAGGGCAGCACTGACCCCATGACCACCACATCTGCAACACAAACATCTCCCCAGCCTGAAGCCCCAAAGCATCACCAAGACCCCCAGACCCCCATGGGGCTGCTTCTCACCCTGGAACGGCCTCAGACCAGGGCAACGGGCATCACCCTTTAAAACTGAAGGAGCGCAAGCTCCCAACACATATTAGTTATGATTGGGAAGAAATATTTTTTCTGATGCAGGCATAAAGATGAAATATTTGATGTTGCCTTGGAGAGGTTCTGCAATCCTTCAAGGCAATGACTCTGTGCTTAGCCAGGATTAAAAACGCTGCGTGCCCCTGTTAGACAAAGCTGTATGAGTTACACCACTCCGCTGGAGATCCCTTGCCAGGGGAGCAGCTCCATCGCTCTCAGAGCTGGCCGGCAGTGTTGTACAGCAGCACCGTGGCTTCGCTCCCCTTTTGCCGGGCTGTGAGCATGGCCAGGAGCCACGCAGGCAGCACGGTGCTGCCAAGCAAGGCGAGCATCACCCCAGTTCTGCCCGGCCGTGGGCATTCGATGGCACAGCACAGAGCCAGTCCCGTGCTCCGGGGCAGGGGTGTCCCCATGGTGCCACCAACGTTGCCCTGTGCAGGAATTCCACAGCTCCCCCTGCTTCCCCAGTGGCTCTCCTCCTCCTCCTCGGGGCTCCCCGCCAGCAGCCTCCCTGCGTCCCCCTGCTCACTGCATCCCTCGCCCGCGCCCAGGACAACACTGCCAACACAATATTTTGCTTCCGAAGGCTCTGCAGGTGAACAAGCCCTCAATGCCTGCATTCCCCATTGCCATAGGAACCAGCATGTGTGTCCCCATCACCAGCCAAGGACAAGTGGACAATTGCTGCCAGCTTCTTCCCCAGCAAACTCGGCTCTGATCCACTTAGACATGACTGGATTTCCCCTTTTTCTCCCCGCCCCCCCCCCCCAATGGGGGACAATATTCTGCTGGCACTCACTGTTCCTGTCGGTGCCCTGCAAGCTCAGCTGCAGATGGCTGTCCCCACACCAGCTTTTTGGGAAAGGCAGCGATGTCCCGCTGCAGCGCTCCCCAGCACTGCTGAACCCGGGACTGGCACCTCGCCCTTCCCCACGTGCACACAGAGATCACTGGCATCCACACCAGGAACAAACTGAAACCTGCTGGGGGCAAATAATTAATCGGCGGTAATGAAATGAGTCAGCGGCTCGGTGGAAAGGCAGCAAGGGCTTGGGAGGTACTTTGGGGGTGTGAGCAAGGTGAGTCATGGGGCAGGGATGTCCCCTAAATGCCCCCATCGCAGGGGCAGCAGTGGGGGGCAGAGGCACCCCAAAGCCCACCCATCCCCGCCAGCTCAGCCACCTCCCCTCCACTTTCAAAGAAAAACCCAATTCTGCACAGCTGAATTCAGTATTTTATCGCAAATAAAAGATGAAAGTGAAATTAAGCCAAATGTATTCCATTAAATATTCAAACCATTTAGACTTACTCTAGACCCATTTAAATGTTTTATTGGCTACAAAACACTCCCTCGCAGGCCCTGGCACCACGAGCAGACCCAGCGTAATGCCTGGCTCTGCACCAGGACAGCTGATGCTCCAGCACCCAAATTGGCCTCCCCAGGGCCAGTTTCTCGCCTGGCACCATCCACAGAGGTGCAGACACAGCGCACGTGTATGCCCACAGCCTTCTTCCAGCACCGCCCCCCTCCTCATCCTGCTCCTTGCAGGGAGCCTGCTAAGCTGGAGCAAAGCAAGGAGTGGGGCACCGACCCACATCCCCAAGGATGCGGGGAAATGCCGCCGGCTGCTGCTCACAGGTGGAGCAATCCCCAGTGGCAGCTCCACTGCACCCACCATCCCCACAGGAGACGGGTGCTGCAGCGAGGGTGCTCGCACGAGCAGATCCATCACCCCGCACTGAAACCCAACTCTCTGCAGGGACCTCGCAGGGCACTTTGAAGCGCAGCCACCGAGCTACCACCAAAACCTCACCCAATTGTACGACGCGCAAAGCAACGCTTCCCTTCCCACGCTGCTGCAGGAAAAACAGAAATAAGGTGAAGGCATGGGAGGGCTCCGGGAGTGCAGGCAGCCATCCCCACGGCACGGCGGCATCCCCACGCTGAGGACAGAGAGCACTCATTGCCAGCCCCACGCATCCACAGAGCCAGGACTGCACCTGATGGTGACCCGGCTGCGGTGGATGCCGCTGGCTCAGGGAGGGGACGCTGCAGCGACAACACGTGCGCCTGGGCACTGCTTCCCAACCTGCCTCGGCACTGCAGCACGACTTGCCTGGAAAAGAAATTAAAGGATTAAGAAATTAAGCCGTTCTGGTCAGACGCTACAGGGCCTAGGAAGCGACTCGGCTTGTGCTTTCCACGTAGGTTTGCAACAGGCTGCGGATCTACGGGAACTGTACCATCCAGTTGAGTTTCCACCGTGTTGCTCCTCATCCCTTACCAAGGTTTTGAGCTCCCGTACAGCTCTAACGAGGAGGATACAGAAGCAGATTACAATCTCCCTCCTTCCACCAGCAGCTCCCACGTGTATTTTTTCTGTGCTTGCTCCCGAGCAGCCCAGGCCTCCTGCCCTCCACCTGAGCTAATTACACCTTTTATTCCAACCATCCCAGACCAGGACAGACCTACAGGGATGCCAGCTGTCGGCATGCACCGGGAAGCCACCAGGCAGCAGGAACCTGTGAGACACCGTTGCCCTTCCAGGAGCATCTCCCATGAAACCCAACATCCCCAGTGCTCTCGCTGTCAGCTGGAACGGATGCATGATTTCACACCTGGATTAAACACCCGATCTATTCTGGGTGGTATTTCCCAGACACCAAGGAGGTGGGAGAGCCCCCGGTGTGCCGACAGCAGGGCAGGCACCTTCACATCATCCTGCAAACTGGTTAAGAGTTTTCTTAACCAGGCTCTGGGTCTTGATGCCGCTCCAGCTGTTCACTTAAAGAGCAGCTCAAGCACTTCTCTGCTTTGAAGACATTCATCTTACTTCTTTTTGCCTACCCCAAGGCAAGAATCAAGTCTGTTGTCCACTGGGATTACCGCCAGCACACCGGTGCTTGCAGTTTACTGGTGTGCTGCAGAACTGGAGCACACCAAGGAGGTTTATTATTTTTCAAATGCAAGAGCCAAAGAAACATGAATAAAATACTAGCATATGTGAGAAAGCGGGTGCAGCCCGCCACGGGCGCTGTGCGCAGCATCCCTTGGCAACTGAGCCCCTGCATGCAAATGACAGGCTTCGCCGACTGCAAAGCTGTGTCCTTCTGCAAGGGAGGAGAGCAGCAGCTGAAAGCAAAGCAGGGCTCAGTTTCCCAGAAAAAAAATGACTATTTACTCCTCTGAGAGCCCATCCTGGGAGCGGGGAACAGGAACCAGCAGCAGCTGCGGAGAAGCTGTTGTCCTAAGAGTCAGATACGACATAAATCGATAAAATCAAGGCGTGTTCTGGCTAAGAGCACCTGCCCTCCCTGTGTGAGCTCTCCAGGACCTGCCTCACCTGCTGCCGGATTCAGGCAGCACCTGGTCCTTACGGCACCGGTGCCTGCATCTCGTCTGCCCCCTGAAACTGGGCAGAAGGGGTGGAAAAGCATCGCAAGGAAACTCCTCTGGGCAAATTTAGCTCAGCTTTCCTTACAGCGAGAAATGAAAAGTATGAAATCAGCTACTGGCTTCTATTAAAATTCATACAGCAATAGGAGATGCAGAACAAGCCAATTTCAGACAAAGAGCTGCTGGAAACACGTACCCAAGGCAGGCACACAGGCACACCCCTGCCCGCCCTGCCCTGCCTGCACAGGGCTCCTTCCTCACCTCCCCCGGCCCGGAGCGGTCGCAGCCGCATTGCTGCTGGCACAGCGGCCCCACGGAGGGACAGGCAGGCCCAGGCGACGCAGGCAGCACCGAGATGCCCTTCCCAGGGGAAGGCCACTGCTCTCGCAGGGGCACGGAGCCAGGGCTGTCCCCCGGGGAGCTCCAGCTCACGACCCCAGGCACCAAGCTAAATCCACTGACTGCAGCCTGCGGCAGCCCCCCGTCCGACCCCGTACACGTCACCACGCTACATGGCAAAGCGTGAGAACAGAAGAGACTAAACACTCTGCTCAATGCCCAGAGTCCCTTCCCTTGAATGTTCAGGGCTATTTTTGTATAGAAAGACACGCTGGAATTAATTTATTTCCATTTCTTTCTTCTGGCCTAAGCAGATCCCCTCCCACTTTTTCCGGATTGATCCATCAGAAAATTAGCCCTGCTAATGCTCAGTGCCAGCTGCTGAGATAAAAGCCAGCCCTTGGCTTTCAGATGGCTCCAGGTTGCACCAACCCTTCAAAAGGAGAACAAACGCTGTGCTGGAGCATCGCCCCAAAGGCGGGGATGCAGACACCCACTGGGGACCGGCAGGCGCTCAGGGCATCCACACCTCCCTCCCCTGAGCGCATGGAGACCCAGAACCAGACTTGCCAAATCCAGACAGTGGCCAGCGTTAGTTTGCACACCCTGCGTGGCTGGAACAAAGCTTTCCATTTCTCCTGCAAAGTTAAGCTCGCTGCGGGAGTCAGCAGGCAGCCAGCAGCTGCTGTTTTGCCGACGGAAGGTGCACACACATACACGCTACAAAAAATAAATAGAGATGCAACAAATCTCTTATGCAAAAAAGAAGTATTATATACTGCTGATTCCACCCCCAGAGCAGCACAGGGCTAAATGTAATCAAGAGTCCTTAAAGCTCAGGGTCACAAGTGACAGCTTTTATTTACAGCGCGCAGCAGCCGTCCCAGCGTGCAGATTAACCGTGGCACGGCCAAGGTTGGGGCAGAGAGCACAGCCACCACTGGCTCACCCACACCCGAGGACACTGTGGCTGGGGGGGGGAAGGCGGGGAGCTGTGGGTCTCTGCAGGGCAACAACCAGCAGAAACCCCTCCTGGGCACGTTGGTACAAACCAGTGGACGTTAAATCCCAGCCTTCAGAGGAAATATTCCCTGCGCCCAGCTCGGGAAGCCCAAAGCCGTGCCCAAGCACCGGGGCTGGCTCCCTCCTCCTCCTCCCACAGGCTTTGCACCAGGATGATGTTGGTTTGCTGCCTCTCCTCGGGGCAGCAAGAGAGGAGCGATACCGTTACACACCTCGGAGGAAACGAAGGCAAGCGGCCCTGCTCTGAACTCCCCGGCAAAGCGCTTCCTAACGGTTTCATCCCACTGATTAACACAGAAACCATCTCCCCTGCTAATGCAAAGAAACTCATTAGCACCTCTTCCCAGGGAGAAGAGGCTCATCTTTAATTTTTTTCTTTTATGTTCTTCTCCTTTCAGGTCTAATTAGTACAAAAATCTTAACTCGCCAACCCTGCAAAGCTCGGGACAGAGCGCGGGGCTGTGAGCACCAGCCATCAGCGGGGAGGGGGCACACAGCGGGCTCACATCGCCCTTTGGTTTCTCAGTTTTGGCAAGACATTCCTCCCGTCAGTTAGCTGTTACAACGAGACAGAAGTACTGTTGGCTGCACAGCTTTAATTTCTGTCGAGGTTTCTGCAGTGTTCCCAAAATTACAGCACAAGGCAGCTTCTTCAGTAGCACCAAGAAAAATGAGATTCACACCCCTGAGCGATAAACCTGCTCTTTTCCAGGAGACCCTTCTTCCTGAAATCCTAACATACAAAGTTAGAAAACCTGCGACCTGGCCCAGATGGCTGCTCTGCCTGCGCAGGCAGGACCCGTCCTACCCTCACCAGCGGGGATCTGCAGGGAGAGACCCAGCCCCATCACTGCCCCCACGCAGAGGGATCTGCCGAGACCCCCCAGCCCCACGGAAGACGAGAAGGAAGACTTCATGCCACGGCTCTGGGAGGGAATAATTAAGCCCCCCGTTATCTAGCAATGGATGGAAACCCTGAAGGCGATGCTTGCGACAAAGACACCGGAGGCAGAGAGGGGTTTGCCCCCCCCCCCCCCGCCCCAGGGAAGGCTTTTCCACTCTGGGGGAAGCGGCTCAGTAACTCAGACAGTCTCTGTCACTCCAAGCAAGCCCCCTGCTCAGACAAAGCCCCACCGGGAGCAGGACCCCTCTCCCCAGGGCTCTGCCTTGCCTTAGTGGCACCCACAGCAGGAGCGGGCTTGCCCCAGCAGCGCACCCCCAGCCAAACCCTTTGCTCGGCATCCCGGACACCCCGGCACTGCCCCGGCTGAACAGGGAGGGCTGGTGTGTTCCCAAGGAGCTAAAGATGCTCCCCCAGTAGAAGCCAATAGGTATCATTGTGATGCATTTTTTAATACTACAATCATCTTTGTTTCCCTAGTATCAGTGGTTTATTTTCCAAATATTATTTAGATCAACATCCTTCTTTGTTTAAGAGACGATGATAAACAAACACAATGCGAGAGGTTCTCCCCAACATAAAACAGTAGGAGGGAAAAAACTTAGGGGGCCGTTAGGAATTGTAATGCCAGATTAATTTTAAATGGCTTTCTATTCATTTACATTCACTCAGGCCTACATAATCCGTAGCTTTGCATGTATCTAATGGTTTGACACGCTCAAAAACAAGCGTCTGATCCTGGAGCCACTGGGACCAGCGGACAGACTGGGAGAGGAGGCGGATAGTGGCTGGGTGGGCACGGGGGCTGCGTCCCATCCCAGGGTGCTTCGTGGAGACCAGCCGGCATCAACAGGAGCGGAGACAGTCCCAAAAACAACGACAGGAGGTGGGCAGCTCCGTCCCCACAACGTTCCCAGCCTTTACCCGTGCTCCCGGCAGCTCCCGGCTCCCCTGGCCGAGCAAGGTCGCACGTGCACGGGAGCACAGCTGCCGCACGCCCTGGCCTTGGGGAGGTCCCCACGGCCTCTGCCACCAGCGAGGCTCAGCGACCGCCGCAAACCCTGCCGAAAAAGCCCGATGCACCAAAATAATGCCCTGCGCTCACTCAGCACCTCTTGCACCGGTCCCAGGCAAACACAGCAAAAACCCAGTGACCGCCTTCCCCGATCACAACTGCCCGCAGTTGCAAACAGCCTCACTTGCTTCACCTGGAAAACCCGATCCCAAATTCTGGGATTACAGAAAAAAGGAGCCTTGATGTGACAGTTTTGTTATTAGACACAAATTAAAACCCAAACACGCTCTCGCAGCAGAAGCCTCCAGCGTTACCACCCCAGAGCTTCTGCATCATGATGCAAACGGCGAGAGGGGCACAATTACACGGCGCCTGCAAACGGAATTATCTTAATGGAAACGGAGATGTACAGTCAAAAAACTATTTCCATGTCCCCAAAAAATTATGACTACCATACAAAGGTGATAATAATGAGTTTTAGGGCATACACGTGATCTTCCCCACTGTATAATCTGCCCATTTCAAACTGATGTAGCTTTAGCAGCTCTGTTACAGAAGTAAATTAACCCTAATTTGATTGCTTCTCAGTAGCAGTCATTTCAGTGCTCTAATCAATAAGTCACAGGATTTTATGACTGCCCTTGGTATCAATCATTGCAATCAGTAATAAAACGCTTTTCATTTTAAGAGCACCTGAAATACCACGTAATTACCGTTGTATAAAAATACGGACTCCAATTTACCAACTTCACCAAGCCGCTGCTGCAGCCTGCAGTGTCGCTCTGCACCGAAAGCCTATTTGCAAGGAAGAGCATCACTTCCTTCCTAAAGGCTTTGTGAGCCATCCCTCATCTCTTCCACAACTCACTGTACCAGTGAGTTATTGTTCACACACCAACAAAATAATAGGTTACAAGAGACACTCAGTTCCCAGAAATCCTCCAAGAAAGGGAAATCCAAGATCCTGCTGAGAAAAGGTGGTCGGGAAGATGCAACTGTGGCATCACCACCAGTGCTTCACTGCACCCACTGAAGCAGAGCCAAAAGCTATCGCACGGTGAGATGACGCAGTCAGTGCCCTGACAGCAGGGCAGGGAAAGCAGAGCCACCGGGCACGTCCCCGTTCCCAAGGGCTGAGCCTCCCCCCGGGGGTCTGCAGCACTGGCCCGATATCTCGGGGGGTGGCGAGCTCATGGTTTGGGGGAAACAGATGGTTGGGGAACTGGTGAGGGACAGGAAGCACCCGATCCTTAGGCCAGCGACCCAAGGCAGGCACGCTGCTGCGTGCTGCTTTGGTAGCAAAAGCTCCCTCACTTGCCCTTCACAGCCTGCCGTAAGGTTTCTTTGGTGCCATCTCTGTAAAGTCACTGGCCCCGTTGCTCTGCTGTCCCACCCCAGGGGTGCCCGCTCTGCAGCCCAGGGTGCCCATGGCAGCCCCGCCGCCCCCCTTCACCAGGGCTGCCTGGACCACAGCATCCCTGGGCAGCCCCCCCAGCCCGAGGGCCCTGGCCAGCACTAACACCTTCCTGCCTGGCAAAGGACGCTCTGCCCACACCAGGGCACTGCAGGACATGAGCTGTCTCCCCTTCTGTCCCCCATTCCCCACATTATCCCCTCTCTCGAGCAGGTTCCCACCGTCTTCGCTGGTGCCGCACAGCCCCGACACGCTGCCCTTGGGGTTCCCCCCGCACCGGTACCGGGATGCTCCGGTTGCTGCCAACAGAACAGTTATTCTCCAGGAGCTCAGACACCCCTCAGCACAACTCATGCCCTCTGTGCCAGAAGGAGCAGGGCCACCCTGGCACTGCACCCCCACATCGGCACCCCAAAGCTGTGCTCGGGGGATGTTTCCAGGGGATTTTGGTTTGTGTCAGTTTTGGTTTTGTTGGGGTTTTTTCTTTGTTTGTTTGTTATTAAAAAATAACCAAACAGCAAACTCTTAAAAACACCGAAACTGACTTAGGGAAATACTTTCACTGGGCAGATGCTCAGACCTCAGCCGTTGTTCTCACACGAATCATCATCCCCAGGACCCAGGGCAGAGGACGTGTTCCCCCATCCTCATGCAAAGCGGTAGCGAAGAGGCTGCGGCGCTGCCACCGCCATCAGATGGCTGCTCAGCCCTGAGGTGCCCCGGCTGGAGCTGACACGGGTCAGGATGATGAGGTTTAAGTCACTGGAGCAATATTTTGTTGCTCCTCTGCAAAAGCTGTCACTCACCTGCCAGACCCGCTGGGGACAGAGGAGCCCCCCAGGCACTTACCCTGAAGTCGATTCCGACCGTGGAAATGAAGCTGCCGGCGAGGAAAGCGCCGTCTTTGAACCTCACCAGCAAGCAGGTTTTGCCGACCCCCGAGTCGCCCACCAGCATCACCTGCGAGGGAGCGGGGGGGGGGGGAGTGCGTTAGCAAGTTTCAGGAAGGAAGCCCCACCACAGCTGTTACGTGCCTCCATCCCAAAAGCACCATCCCAGGAGATCCTGTATCCTTGAGGGGAAAAAGCACGTCCAAGGGCGATGTCCTCAGACGCAGGGGAGGGTGGGGGAGAGAAGAGGGGACCCACAGTGGGATTATTCCCTACCCTGCACTACAGGTGTTCCTGAGCACTGGCCAAACTTGACACACCTTCCCCCAACCAGTACTTAACTGATCGCCCGTGGGGGCACAAACAGCCCTCGAAAACCAAGAGGTGCTGCCCCCAGCGCACACATGAAACAGCCCAGAACCCGCCATGTGTGGAGCTTTCTGGGAGGGCACTGCTGCCCACAGAGAGACTTCACAGGGGCCCCCAACCATAAGCACCAGCTCCAGGAGTGCACTCTGCCTTCTGCGAGCAAACTCCTTCAGCAGGACTCGCACAGCCTTGTGGCCACCCTCCTGGTCCTCAGCAGATGCCGAGGGAGCAGCTCCTGATGCTGCCTGCCTCAGTTTCCCCACCCAGCAGCCACCCCAGGGCCAACAGGGCAAGCACCCACACTGCCACAAAGAAACCACAGCAGAGCTAAAACTGCTCCCAAACGCAGCTCCCCGAAGCCTGTGCTCCAACCACAAGCTCTCCTGAGCCCTCCTGCCCCCCAGGGCTGCTGACCCTGCTGCCCTCGGCAGGACAACTTCCTGACACCGAGAAATCCCAGACCAGGCAGCTGAGCTGCATTAGTGGCTTCTGCACCCACACCGACTTGCATGGCTTCACGCTGACATGGCAAGGTTCCTTCTCTCCCAAAAGCGCTGCCATTAGCCTTCCGTAAGCCATTAGCCCGTGACCGAACTTATACGGTTTTAAGGTAGGCACTGCCCTGGGTTACACCAAACCCACGCAGGAGCCATCAGAAGCAGCAAATGCCACCACCACTCTGCAGCTCAGCCTCCCGAGAGGCCCCAGTAGCAGCTGTAACTTGTTTTGGGGCTGGAGGGCACCACCAGGGAGGGGAGCGGGTGGCGGGGATCCAGCCACGGTGCTCCATCGCCCACGGTGCAGAGCCCCACACACAGTCGTGCACCGAGCTCTGGCACAACAGGGTTAAGGGAGCCAGTGAGCCCACAAATATATCTGTGTGAAGCCAGGGGAAGGGGAGGAAAAAAGTCGGTTTTAGTACAACTTTAGTGATTTTTTTTTAAACTTTCCAGACCTCTGTTCTAGAGCAGGATGACCTTTAAAGGCAGCTTCTCCCTGCCCAGCACTGCTGAAGCCTCAGCCGGGGCACGCAGCAGCACCCAAGGCCAGTCTCACATCAAGGGCTCAGCGATCAGGAGCCAGCCCCGTGCCTGGGACTCGTGTTTGGTCACTGCCTCTGGCAGAGGGGTAAAGGAAAGAGAAAGTTTAATAAAACAGGTTTTTACTAACTACAAAGCAATTTCTCTCTGTCACTGGTTCAAAACCAGCCAGACCGTTAGCAGAGGTTTTGGCTACCTGAGGCGTTTGAGCTTATCTGAGACCTCATCTGGCTCATCCCTGTGCCATGGAGGCAATCTCCAGCGAAAGCCCCAGCCCAAGGGAGGTAGAGGCGAGCTCAAGGAGCCAAGGACCAGCGTGCACACAGAGATGGCTCCATTTTAGGGAAGCTGTTGAACTGTTACTGCAGCTGTATCAGGACCAACTGCCTACGAAAGCAAACAAATTCACTCCTTGAACACCCCTCACCTACTCAATGCCCCAAATCTTAACAACACGATGGCCACGCTGAATGCCACAGGCACTGAGCTCTCCAAGAGAGCATGCCAGGGTTGGACTTGCCATAGCAAACACCTTCTTCTCCAAGCCTAACCCCCTGCGCTCGGTTACAAAGATCTGTGTTAGAAACGCAGTCAGATGGGTCGCGCTGAATTGCAGCCTCAGCCAAAATCGCTAAGCGAGCTCCAAGCTAGGCTTGCATCAGGTCGCATGATGGAGAGGGGTTGCAAATATGTTTGATCTGTGACTCGCTCCCCAGAATCTGAAGCCGCGAGAAGAAACCATCTGAGCCCTTAAAAGAAAGCACAAGCTGGAGACATTTCAACGGCAGCCAGAGCAGATTCGATGAGACTCAAGGAATACCATCACCCCGCTTTACAACTGCATTTTTTACGTGGTTAAAGAGGAACCAAAAGGTTACAAGAACTCATCTGAGCAGAAAGCCTTTTGTCATCACTTGTAAAAGTTCCGCAGAAGCAGCCCCGCTGCCGAGGGCTCTGCAGGGGCAGCCCCCCACCGAGCCCAGCCCCAGCCGCCCCGGGAGCCCGGCCGGGGCGAACCCGCCGCCTCAGACCCGAACCAGGCGGCAGCAGAGGAGGGGCGGGATGCCGGGGCTGGGGGGGGGGGGGGGGGGGGTTAAGGCATGCCCGCCCGGTCCTGGACCCCGGGAACTTCTCCGGCGGCCGCGGGCAGGCTGCGCCCGGACCCGCACCCGACGGACCCCGCACCGACACCTGCACCGGGCTCCCTCCTCCGCGCCCCTCCCCGCGACCCCCGGCCCCGCACCTTGAAGGCGAGATCGTAGAACTCGCCGCTGCTGCTCAGCGAGGGCCGCCCGGCCGCCGCGCCGCCGTTGCGGGGCAGCTCAGGGGCGGTCGCGGAGCCCCGCGGGCCGGCAGCAGCAGCACGGCCGGGCCCCTGGGCGGCGGGGGGCAGCGCGGCGGAGGGCGCGGCACCGCCGCCCTTGCTGCGAGCCGCCTTCTTCCGCGACATGCCGGGGCCACGGCGCCGCGCCGGGCGCTGGGGGGGCGCGGGCTGTGCCGGTCGCTGCCGCCGCGGTCTCCCCCGGCCCGGCCCGGCCCGGCCCCGCCGCCAATAGCAGCGCCGCGGGGGCGGCGGCAGGGGCCGGACCGCTCCGCTCCGCGCCCGCTCGCTCCGCCCCGGCCCGCGCCCCGCACCGCGCTGCACCGGCGGTAACCGGGGGGGGGCGGAACCTGCGCGCGCACGGGAGCGGCGCGCGGGGCGCTGGTGCACGCGCGTGGGGAGCGGCGCGCGGGGCTGCGACACGTGCGTGAAGGGAGCGGTGCGGGGAGGGGGGGGGTGTTGCACACGCGAAGGGAGCAGCGCTGAGGGTGCTCACACGCGCCCACGGGGGCATTTGCACCCCGGGAAGCAGCGTGCGGTGTCCTACGCCGTGCCCGCCGCCCCCTGAGCCACTCGTGTGCCCCAGCCCCACAGCAAGCAGCGGCAGGAGGGAGGGTGCTCAGTGGGGTTTCAGTGCAGCCCCCCACCCAGCCAGGTTTGGGGTCCATCCCCCACAGCTGGGGTCTCCCCTGCCCCAGGTTTGCCAAAGTCCGGGCACGGTTGGGGGGTTCACTCGAGGCAGATACGGACCATCTGCTGCTGGCAGCATCCCTGCGAGAAGTGGGGTCTGAGGGCAGGCGCAGAGCAGGGCAGAGCCCGTGGGGTGGACGGAGCGTGGGCTGCCGGGGCGGCAGGCTCGAGTGTTTCTGAGACAGGATCCCACATTATCCCCAGTCTGTCTCAGCAACTGGTTTCAGCGAGCAACACTTGGTATCTTTCTGACTGCAAATGGAGTGTCACCTGAGGCGCTTGCGACTCCCTCAACTGAAATAAATGTCTTTTGCTATGTGACATATTTCCAGTGGTGCGGCCTCATCCTGACTGGAAAAGGAGGCTTGAACAGTCACATTGAAGCAGGAGTGGAAAATAAATTGCTCTGGTGAGAAGCCAGGCAGGCACACAATGAAGATGTAAATAAGTAATAGCACTTGCACAAGAGGGGGGTGATGGCCAACACGGCGCGGCTCAGCCCACCCGGCAAACCCAGGGCCAGTGCCAGAGCTTGGGCACCTGCTGCGGTGACGCTGAGGTGCCAACACTGGAGCTCGGGTGCCAGGTGTGGTGATGCTGAGGGGTTGCTGTCAGTGTGGGCACAGATGAGGTTTTCCCTTTGCTGCCCTGGGAGCGTTTAATTCTACAGTTCATCCCTGTTCAATGGCCCTAAAGCACTCTGGTGTGAGGAGGAGGAGCAGGCAGTAGAGCTCTGATGGCTTTGGACACGGACAAGGGAGATGAGCCGGGTCAGGAGCTCCCATGCGTGGTTCCTGGGCGAGATCCTCCTTCTCCCACCCCAAGTCTCGGGCACGTATGGCCGTCGTGGGCCCCAGGAAACACTGAGGAGCTCTGGGTTTGCAGCACTCCTCCAACACAGCTGAGGCCAGAGGAAAAGCTCTCACAGTGGAGGCTTATCCCCCTGCTCCCCATCACGCACTCTCCATCCTGATGATCTAGCCGGGAGATGGAAGACCTGACTCGTCAGAGCAGACTCGATGCCAGGTATAATCTGATTTTCCGGGGCAGCTGCAGTCAATAGAGGCCGAGGCCTTGGAGCAAAGTGTGATGCTGGAGCCATCTGTGGGTCTGTAGGATTTTTAACTGGTCCCTGTGCAGTGACAAGTCCATGGTGGAGCTTTTCCCCGGCACTACCTGCCTGGAGGAAGGGGGTACGCAGCCCCAGCACCCCGCATCTTTGGGGAGCATGCCCCCAGGCTGTGACCGCTGAAGCACGGCGACTTTTCCCCTCTCTCAGTCGATGATGGAAATCTCTGTCAACAGCCCTGTGTTCAGGAGCAAACAAAGCCAGCTGCTTATCACCGCTGCATCAGGGCAACGCTGGAGGAGGATGGCTCCTTATCACGGGTGGCAGCGGGGAAGTGTGCCTGGTTAATTCTGCCTTTATCAAAGGTCGCGTGCTCCAGCGCCTGCAGCAGTGCTGGTCCTTGCTGCCCTGCCCCCCCCAAATTCAGCCTCGTACAGCACCAGAGCTCAGAGCACCGTGACCACGAACATTGCAGGGAGAAGCATCTTCAGCAAGTTTCTCTCCTTTAGAAAACGTGTGTGCAGAGACACAGTCTGCTCAGAAATCGCAGTCACGCCTGGAGATGTTGCTCCTCATACAGTTACAGGAACTAATCAGATAACTGCAGCTGAACTAAGGGGGATATATTTACTAAAAATAGATTAATGGAACAACAGACGCCTGAAGATACGGCATGCCTTGGGGAAGCAGGACTGTGGTATCTGGCAGGGCTCTGATCGAGGCCGGCTGTGACAGTGGCTATCTGTTACTCTGACACATCTACGTATAAGTAGATTTGTTTTTAAAGGCAGTAAATCAGCTCGTCCCCATCAGTGCTGTCAACCCAAGAGGCCTGTTGTATCGCAGCCTATGGGGGACTGTCAGTGCAAGCACTAAGAGCCAGCTAGCGCCAGCTACTTCTGCCTGTGCCAACAGCCGAGAAGCAGCCCGAGGCCCGTGGGGGACGGCACCTGCCCTTGGCTCGGCCATCCCTGCCTGGGGACAGAGCTCCGCGCAGGGCTGGAGACACAAAGATCCTGGCCGATGCTGGGCGCTGGGCTCTGGCCAGCTGCTCTGCATAAACACCGTGCTTCAGGATTTTAAATCTAGATGTTTTCTTCGGCATGGAAATTTGCAGGGTTCTCTGTGTGCCAGAAGTTGCACGCTGTGCTCGGAGCCAAGCGAGCTATTTCAGTGCGAGGCCAGCCCTCCTTCCTCCCGCTGGCCCGTGTTGCTCGATCGCTGGCTCGTGCCGCAGCTTTCCCCACACTCCCCCAGCCTCAGCTGCTCCTTGCTGCTCCATCCCCTGGGCAGGGATGCCCGCCTTGTCCTGGCCAGGCTCTGGCAATACCTCTCCTGGCAGCCCGGGACCGTGCTGAGCCTGCTGCCCTGCTGCTCCCAGCTCTTGTCGCTGGCTCAGATGGAGCAGAGTTGTGTCTTCAGCAGGCAGGCTGCAAGGACAAGCTATTCCCACCAGAGACGATGTGAGCTGCGCCGTCTTGGAAGGTATTCATCTTCTTTGCCTGGTGGCTGCAGGAAAACCAGTGCAGGCTCTTTCCATGTGCTGCTGGTAAGCACGGCTTGGCTTGCTTCTGCTGTGACCTATTGCAGTGCCACCAGCCAAGGTTAAGGGGACTTTTCTCCTAACCACATGCAAACCTGCCAGCTCTTCCCACTCTCTGTTCTGCTACAGGTCCTTTGCCAAGGACGCACAGAGCTCCCACTCCAAAGTGGTCGTAGAGAAGGGGCCTGAAGGCAGTGGGCATCACCTGGACGGCAGTGCAGGAGGGCAGCTGGGGGACAAAGGTGACACCATGCTCACAGGGCTGACTCGTCACCTGGGCAAAATGCAGGGAGCTTGGTTTCATGGTGCACACGAGCAGACATCCACCAGAGATGTCAGACAGAGGGGACAGCCCTGCTTCAGCGAGCATCTCCCTGCGGAGCAGAGTGCATGCAGGAGGCGTGGGGGCGTGCGGGGGCGTGCGGGGGCACGGAAAGGCAGAGGGAGCGTGCACAGGGCACGGGACATGTGCAGGAGGTGGATCCCAGCACCCTGCCACGCTCAGCAGGCGAGGGCTTTCTCTCTGCCGCCTTGGGAAGGGCCCAGCCCACGCAGTGCTCAGCAGGAACCGTTCCCTCCCTCGCCAGTTATTGTTCTTCCCTCCCCATTGCTCACTTACCTTTGAACACTTCAATCTCGTTGCCTTTGTCAGTGTCACTGGCTTTTAATTGAAATTCCTCAGACATCTTCTCATCAACGCAGCCCATCAGTTATTTTTGTGTGGGAAGCGATTGTTTTCCTTTTGCAGCTGTGAAAGTTAAATTCCAGCGTTTTGCTGGGAGACTGCTTTTGTCTCTTCCCTTTCTCATATTGCCAAGCCCAGTCTTACATTGCAACTCTCTTTCCTTTGTCTGGTTATTTCATTTTCGGTCTCTCCTGTGCCCAGTCCCTCTGTTTCCATCTCAGGCTCCTCAGCCTACCTCTCTGATCCCTCCTGAAGGGCAGCTTCCACCTGTGGTTCCCTCCAGCCTCCTTCATCACCGTTGTTTTCCCTGCAAAGCACCCAGGAGGTTTGGAGAGCCCAGCCTGTTCCTAAGTCTTTGCTTCTTGGCATTCAAATCCCCAATTTATTTGCACGGCAAGCCCTGTTGAATGTGCCACACCACCAGCAGGCTCGCCCAGCAGGTCCGGCTTGCCCAGAGGTGCGGAGGGTTCTGTGCTCCTTTCGACGCTGGAGGGACCCCAGGAGGTTTGGGGGTCAGGAGGGTGTAGCCCGCTGCGGGGCAGGGCAGCTCCGTCACGCCACAAACCAGCCCTGCAACCAGGCTGGCACTTTAACGCGTTGCAGAAGTTGCTGCTTTTGGAGAAATTTTTGGTAATAGCAGTAACCAGCTCCCCAAGGAGGGTTGTAAACCATGGAGCTGGTCAGATACTGTAATCTCAGCACAGGCCTTGTCTCAGCACGTGCAGCCCAGGGGCAAAGTCTGAGCACTCCTTTGCCCACCAAACTGCCCCCATTAGCTCCTTCTCCCTCTCCAAAAGGCAAAGTCAAGTGAAGAAAACATCTTCTCTGACACTCTGCAACCCCTAGCAGTGTTCAAGAGGCGGGACCCATGCTGGCAACAAAAGCACCACCCAAACCACCGCCAAGACATCATTTCCATGGGTGGCAGGAGGACGTGGACAGGGTCTGTACCCCAAGCGCAGCCCTGCAGGTCTGAGTCCTTCCCCTGCTCCAGAGCCCGGCAGAGCTGCCGAGCCGAGGTGGCTCAGTCAGTCCCCTCCTCCGGAGCAGAGCAACAGCCCAGCTGGCTGTCCTGGGCTCAGGCTGGCAAATGAGACATGGGGCACGGCGTCCCCCTCTGCCCTGCTCCGGGGCTGGCACCCCGGGATTACCCACGGCACGGCACTGGGAGGTGGCAGCAGTAGCCGGGGCCAAGCAGGACACATTGCAGCTGCTGATACTGACTGTAAAATAAAACAAGCCCCAGCAAACACAGGGACCCCCTCTTTGCACCTGAAGGGTTTTGCTGCCTGCAGGTCAGCATCCCACATCCCTGCCAGCAGCGTGCCGGGACACGGGCCCTGCCTGGCACCTCCTCTGTCCCTGGCATTTCCCCACAGGCATCTCCAGGGGAACCACAGTGCTGCCCTGGGCCCCCACCGACCCCTCCTGTGCACTAAAGGGTGATGGTGCCAGATTCTAATGAGCCTGCACTGGGCTGAGGCCAGGAAATTAATTTTCCTTGTGCCAAGATCAAAATGAGCCAAGGTTTCAGCCAGCAGAGGACCAAGCACAGGAAAGCCCCCAGCTCCAGCAGTCACCCACAAGAGATTTCAAATGTGATGAGGAGTTGGACGTTCAAAGGGCCTTTGAAATGTGTCCTACTGAGGGGGGGGGGGGCCAAGCAACAAACACTCAGACTCCCAAACAGGAGATATTTTCAGGCTATTTGGTAGATTTTAAATGCTTTTCAGGCATGCCTCAGCAGCATTAAATATTTTAGCATTATAACATCACAGCTTAAAACTATCCAAGATATTTTGTAGCCATATACAGACACATCCTGAGATGGGGAAGAGTTAAAGCATGGTTACGGGTTCAAAAGCAAGCATATAAATGTCACAGGGTGCGTCCATTATTTGTGCACACTCGGCCGTTTCAATCCCAGATAGGTTCACACCAGTCACACCACGCCTGGGAGCACAAGCCCAGCCGGTGGCCCCGAGCTTGGCTGCTTCCTGGGGTGCTGCCCAAAGAGTCACTGCAGCAGAGCCCAAGGAGCTTGAGCAGATAAAAACCCAAAAACCCTTCTCTTTGGAAACGCAGAGCACTGGAGGCACTGCAGAGCTAGAGAGCTACCCTGGGCCAGCACCAGCTCTGGGATGCGTGCAGTGCTCTGGGGCCCTGTAAAATAATAAGCAGCAGTAATGAGCAAGCATGGAAATGTGCAGAGGCTCATAAAGCTGCTGCTCCAGAGAATAAGTCAACCACTAAGGACCAGGCTGGGAAGAAACTCCCGCCGGAGCGAATCGTTGCTTCACTGCCTGTGCTGGGCTTGCCTGCACCTTCCCCTGCAGCAGCATGTGCCAGCCCCTCACCGGCCAGGGGTCCTGCTCCGCAGGCGGGTCCCTCGGGGGGAAAAGCAAATCCACCTCCTGGGAAAGCTGTGGGCGCTGGGGAGCAGCAGGGCCCTGTTCGTGGCTGTTGCATGGTGGTGGATGAAGAGCTGGGCTCCCGCTTGCTGGGGGAGATGCAGATCTGTGCCCGTGGCTTGTTCAGTCATCCGTAGCGCAAATTGGTGGCAGATTGCTGATTAGACCTAACAGGCAGTGCCAGGTGGCATTTATCAGCCTAAGAATCAATGCTTCTGTCTTTGTGCTTGTCCTCTGACACACCTGCAATGACGTTCCACGGTCTGAGCTGTTAGCAAGTGGCACTGCTCCAGGTAATTAATGATCTGGACGACGAAGATGCAGCTTAGAGTTTTAATGGTGTTTGTTAACATTTTCCAAGGAAGGCAAAACTCTAGTAAGTTTGGGCAATTACTTTTTTCTTCAAGATGACAATGCGTGAGCAGCATGGCTAGCCCTGAGCTCTGAAATGCAATCAGCTACGACAGATCCACTCAGACAGCCTCCTCTTGCCTTCCCTTTTCTGTGATTTTACAATTTCGTGGTCTGTTTAAATGTGTTTCTTCTCTATTGCCAGAAACATCTTTTTCCCCAGTGAAGCTAAGGGTTGTCCCAGCCCTGCAAACATTTTGTCTGCAAGTAATTTGCTTTGCATTAGTTGTCCTCCTGCGATCAGAGGGACTAATCGCATCTGGCCAGCTGAGCTCACGTGGGAGCGATCCGCTCTGCCTGGGGAAGGCGGGGAGCGAGTCACAGCCACATGCAACCAGCTACAGCCAATTCAAAGCCAAAAAACTGCTGGCAAGCAACTTTTTCAAGCTGGCTTCTCAAAAGCAGATGCATTGTGGGGCAACAGGCCCTGCCCTGCCAGCATTTTGGGGAACACCCTCTCACCCTGCCGGGATGCCAGTACCCCAGGTTTTGCCAGGCTGGAGCAGGGAGGAAGGAGCCTTAAACTCAGCCTGTCCTAGAGGTTTTGAACACACATTTCTGCCTCTGTGCCTCTCCGCAGCTGCCCTCTGGCTTCAGCTTCATCGGTGCGTTTGCTGCACCCTGCTTTCTGGGTGCAAATGGTCACAGAGGCCCCTTTGCAGTGGGGAGGGGAAGCCTCAGCCTTCACCTCCTGTCATCCACAGCATCTGTGGTGGAAATGGGACCATCACACCCCAAGCTTTGTACCAGGCAATGCTTCTCCTGGGCTCTCTGCAGCAGGCTGGGAGCCTTCCCCTTGTGCAGGGCAGGGTGATGCCATGACGGGTGGGCACAATCAGTGACGGAGAGGGGAGACAACTTCTTGAAGCCCCTGCGGTGGGGAAATGAGCAGCTCTGGCTGCTCCCTGACTTTTTATCCAGCTAAAACCCAGGATGGCTTCAACTCGCTTCAATGAAAGATGCCAACTCCAGCACCGCACTGCCTCCTGACAGCGCTGCGACATCAGCATTGCTATAGCAACGGGCCCAGAGCAGCAGCAATTCAGGGGGACCGCGCTGCGGCCAGACTGGCACTGCTGCCTCCTCGCTGCCTGCTGCCTTGTCCCACATTCAGCCCCAGGGCAGTGAGGCCGGACCCCCGTGGGGCACCCACCGGGCAGAGCATCCCTCCTCCCAGCTACTGCAGCCAGCGCTCGCCAGCATCTTCCCAGCTGAATTGGTTATTACCTCCCTGCACTTTGGACTTTTCCAGCAACACGAGAAGTAAGAAACTAGGGCTGCTTTGTCCCTGCTGCCAGCACTGACATGCCTGCAGCTGGCAGAACGGATTTCAGCAGCATTAGCTCTCGGGGGGACTGGGGTACGTGGTGGCCAAAAGTGACACAAGGCCAGCCCCGTAGCTGAAAGCCCTCTGCCATGCTGGCCTCACTGTCTGGCCCCTGCCCCAAAGCTCACATCCTCCCCAAGCAGCGACATGTGCTACAGCCTGTGCATGCAGAGCACACGGCATCCTCCAAGCGCTGCCTGCACGTGGCCGGCTCTCGGCCGGACCTCACGGTGCCTGGGAAGTTTCTGATTAACAAGTGCCCGAGGACAAACCCCTTCTCCATCCTGTCTTCAGTAAAAGCAACCCCTCTGACCTTGCTTTTGCTGGTGGGCAGGGACCCACATATAGGAAAATCCCAAGCAGCTGTAAACCTTTCTGGTGTGCACGGTGCTCCCTGGGGAGCTACTGCAGGGGAGAGCGGAGTGGGAACGGGCAGAGAGCACCCACAGCCAGAAACCAAGAGTCTGCAAGTTCAGCCTGATGGGAATGTCCCTCCATCAGCCAGAGACCCCTGAAAACCCTAAGCATCAAAAACTATTGAGAGAGAAATCATGAAGTTTTGTTTGCTTTGAAAGAGAGTTTGGTAAATAAAAGCAGAATTGCCAACAATTAGTTACTGAGCAGAAAGTGTTGTCACTAAAACCATTCGGCTCAGTTTTGCTTTCACGCTATGTCAAATGGATGAAAATGATCAGCCTGAATAAATTCACATCCTAAGCTGAAACCGTCCACAAAAATCATCCAGAAAAAGCCCAATGGGCTTGTGCCAGTGCTGCTGACTCAGCTCAGCCCCGAGCAGCTGAAAACCCAGCACTAAAAGACAACCACGTGCCTTGCTGGAGAGCGCGGACCCCAAGCACAGTCTGGGGAGTGACAGGGTCCCTTTTCCAGCTACCTGGATAGAAGCTGGGTGGTAGCATCCATCCCACCTGGCTGTGGGCACCCCACGCTGCCTGGACAGCTATGTCAAGCCGATGCATCCTTGCCTTGTCCACAGCGTTCCTGTGCCCAGCGACTGCAGACGTGCAGCTGGGAGCCAATGGCTCCATCACACATAGACGGCACTGACCGTATGGATTTTGTGCCGCACTCAGTGTGCGCGCACACTTGCAAGGGGGAGGCGAAGGGCAGGAGCCGGGATCATCCTCACCCCACAGCTATGCCCGTCACAGGTGGCAGGGGCAGCCCGGGCTGTCCGGGGCTTGCCGCACCTGGTGGGCTCCGTTTGCAGCCAATTTTATATCACGTTTGCTCTGGGGGGCCGCTCAACCCGTTTTTCCCCGGTTTTTATTCCGGAGGAGCGCGGGGAGGCGGTGCTAGAGGGCGCCAGGGGCCCGCAAACCGGCACCGCAGCGCCGGGCGGCCGCGGTGAGGGGCTGAGCCCGGCCGCGTCCCGCCGGGCCCCTCTCCTCGGAGCCGGGGCAGCCCCCTCCCCACCCATCCCCCGACGGGGCCGGGCTGTGCTCCCGGTGCCGTCCTGCCGCTGCGGAGGGGGGCTTGGGGAGCGATGGGGAGGTTGTGCATCTGGCTGCGGTCATCTGGGTCGTGGATTACAGCTGGGGAACGCTGGTACCGGGAGGGGAAGCAGGAGCCAGGCCCGGGGGGGATGGAGACGGCTCTTGTGGGGGTCACTCTTCAGGTACCCCCTTTGCAGGACGGCATCATGTAAGCAGAGCATCTCTGCAGAGCAAGGAGTATGCAAAGTACAGCCACAGAGCAACAACCTGGAGGGATGGAAACAGCTTTTTCCTCCCAGGAGAGAGATCTTCACCTCTGCTGTGGCACCCATATCCCATGCAAAAGTAAACCGAACAGCTCTCTCCCCCTGTACATCTGCTGAGGGCAAGCTGTGCTCCTTCCGTCAGGCAGGAGTACTTTCTAAACAGGACAATAATAGCAAATGTGAATACAGCAGCCCTCCAAAGGGACCAAAGCTCATGGTAAGGGGGCAGAAAGTTCATTTTTTCCTGCCTTCTTCAAACCACACACAAGGTACGGCAGACACATGCTGCTGGAAGCAGAAGGCTCCTTGTCCTGGCCCAGCTATCCTGGCTCCAAACAAAACCAGTTGCACAGAGCTTCCATGGACCCACCTGGGTGACGAGGTGTCCCCACCACTCCTGTCAACCCATTTCTCCATGCGTAAATGTGATGGATAGAGGATTCTTCGGCGAGAGAAAAAGCAGCAGTGTGGGAGGGCAATGCAGTGCAGAGACTTGCTCCCAGTGTGTGTTTTAAAAGCAGCTGCCATTGCGTCTTACGTGAAGCCCTGTTCGGTGCTTGTGCAGAGGAGTTTTGCAGAGCACCCCGGCTGCAGCACATGGCTGCAGGGAGCACAGCCCGCTCTGCACCAGCTGCTCATGGCCCCTTGCACCGGGGCACTGCAGCCATGAGCAAAACAGTGCTTTAATATACAGAAATGTAGTGCCAGAGAGGGGGTGCCGCAGGGTCTGGCCACGCACAGCGGGGTTTCAGGGCTGTCCAGGTGCCGCTGAAGACATCTGTGGTGCTTTTGGGATCTGGCCGGAGGGGCCTGGCAGCAGCAGCAACATTCCCGGCTGGCCACAGCTCCATCACGTTTTGCTGACCACAGTGTATCTGCTGCTGCTGATGTTCTGGGTGAATTCAGCCTGCAGGAGTGGTGGGACAGGAAGAATTAACACCCTCTTAGTTGGGGTTTTAATTCTACTTCAAGTAAACAGTGTTGAGAAACTCTCCATTTGCTTGCCAGTAGGATGAACCAGAAGAATCCCTTCCGCACAACAAGCCATTCCCAGCTTCGCAGTGAGCAACAACCTCCCAGCCCCAGAGTACATTTTCCACTTCCATCATTTTCTGCAGTTTGCATTTTAAAATCCATCCCGACTCAGTGATGAGGCCTTCCTCCAAGACAAAAAATTGTGATTCAATATGAACAAATTATTGAGATTTGCTGTCTCCGTTCCCACTCACTCAATTATTTCCTTGTTTGTTGCCCTCAGTACAGCTTGGCAGCCCTAGCTTTTAGGGAAGAGCCCTTAACTTCATTACATCTGCTGGATTAAATTAGTGATCTAATCTGCTGGTTACAATCCATACACAGGATATTTTCTCCTTGCTGTTTTCTGAAGAAATATGTGCATCAGTACAGAAGAAAGGGAAAAAAAAAACCCCAAAAGCAATTTACAATTGAGGGAGCGGAAATAAATACATCGTAGTCACATGAGGAAGCAGTAACCGCTGAGCTATTTTGGGCACAATACATCATGCAAAAGACGATGTGTCTTTCAAGCAGATTTCAAGTCCAAAAGGCACAAAATGTTTTCAGAAAGTAAATTCTCACATACATTAAATACTATGCCAAGGACTGAAATTGGATGCTGTCAGGCTTCTTATTTAAGGTTTGTTCAGCATTTGGATAAGGAAAGCCAGAGCCCCAGCTGATATAAACTGACATCACTCCTTTGGTTTCAGCGGGACAATGCACAGACCTAAAACCACGCAGGTGCTTACAGACTTTGTTGGATCGGGACTGTCCTGGGTCAAGCACAGCAGGTAGAGCAGGGAGGAGGTGAGCAGCTCTGGAGGTGCAACGCAAGCTTCATAACCCGCAGTGGATGTACACCCTGTGCTAGCGGGCCAGTCCCTTGGTCCCTAGAGAATCCTGAGTGCCCAAAATCGCAAGTGGCTTAAAAAATCCTACGTGATTCAAACCCAAACTAACTGTCACCCTTGGCTAATCATCCTTCTCTTTCCTGAGCTTTTGAAGGTTACAGTGTGCCCAAGGTGGAGGGAGCTCAGCGATGATCAGCTATTTTCTCTTAGGCAAAGGAAAGATGCCTGTGTTTCGCGTGCTCGCAGGAGCTGGGGCTTGCAGGACCGCAGCAGCCATCACGTGGCGCATGGTGAAAACCCATGACCTGGCCCCAAAGCGAGTGCGTGCACGCAAGCATCCGCACGCGGGAGGACTCCAGCGAGGGCGTTTTGCACTGACAGAGAGACAAGGTTTAGGCAAGGCCAGCCACCGAGAGAGGCAAACATGCCCCCAGGGCCCTCCTCTTCCCCAGGTCTATTCTCAGAAGAGGATCAGCAGGGGTAGTAGGCTCTGAGGCTCCCATCTTCGTCTGGTACCACCCTGAACAATTGTTCTGGCTCCCTGCTGCTTGCACTCTTTGGATGCTTGTGGACAGCTAGCATGTCTCTCTCCCACCCCTTGTTGTTGTGGTTTCTCCCTTGAAAGATGCCAGGCAGATTTCCTGAGCCCGCCAGTTGACAGGGCCCCACCGACACAATGCCTGCTGTAGAGTGTCAGGATGGCAGCTCCCAGCACGCTGCCATCCATCGGAGTGCTGCGGAGCGCTGGGGAACGCACCGGGGAGCAGCAAAAGCCGGCGGAGGAAAGGGGTCCCCGAGGGGCGGTGGGAGGTCTGGACAGATGCCAGCCCTGCTCGGCTGTGCAAGCTGCTTCCGAAAAGTACAAAATGCCTCTCACCCTGGCATGGGGGCGGCTGTCTGTTTGAGGGGTGCAACCTCTCTGCGTGTGGGTGACACTCACCTGTGGGTGGAGGCAGCAGCCCATCTCACAGAGGTGCTTGCCAGACAGCACTTCCAGAGGTGTTCATAAAGCCAGTAATTCCTGCAACAGCCGTGATTGAACAGACTGTGGCTTCAGTTTTGCACGGGGGCAGTCCTGGGGACTCCTGTGGACACTTGTATGTTTGATGCCAAGGCTCAGCTGGAGTGATCTGCTGTGCTGAACTTAAATGTTTTGTATGAATATTTTAAAGGGTGTGAATGGCCCCAAGAATTAATGGAATTGCATAAACAAAGAACAAGATGCTTTTGTTCTCATTTAGCAAAAACCCTGCTAAAAGTTTTGTCTGGATTGGCAAATCTCAGGAGAAAGTGCCTTTGGTTGGCACTTCAGATATCAGACCACTGACCGAAACAGCACCTGTGTCTGGAGGACGTGCAGGATTTACTGCTCTGTCTTTGGGTCCATGCCTTTCCCAGGCCACTCACTGCAGGGAAGCATTGGGCACTGTGCACCGGTCCGCTGCTTCCCCCCAAGTCTTCTCCATCTTTCTGGGGGGCAGCCAGCCTCCAGCAGCTTGCTGCCGGGTGCCAGGCTTTCACCTCTTGCACAGACTACCACGCACATACACGTTTGCTCTGTTTATGGTGAGAAATCCCTGCCTGGACAGGCACCACCAGCTCTGGTTTGCGGAGTAAGTGATCCGGCACAGAACAAGTTCAAAAGCAACTTCCTCCATGTTTATTTGAGCTTCCTTGTATCCTCCTCTCAGCTGATGTCTGGGGCCATGTTCTGCACATACCATCACACAGTAACACGGCACATATTAAACACGAACAAATGAGGGTCCCGGCACAATTATCAGCTATCACACCCTCTTCTCCACCCTTTTCAAATGGTGCTGGGTTTGGTTTTGGAGAGATGTCCTCTATAAGGACAGAAATACGCTTCCTTTGGTTGTATAGAGACTTTATTTTAGTCATATTCTTCAGTCACTTTAAACCAGAACCGGTTCAGACGCCTGAGGAGCCATCATATAATGACAGCATTGACCTCACCAGGTCTGGCCCGGTCTGAACCATGGCCAGTGCCCTGGGCCAGTGCAAGGTGCAAGTGGCATTGAAACCCTATGACTTTGCTATGGTTAGCATTAAAAAAAAAAAAGCACTGAAAAGTACCTGCGCTGTTCTTCATCTCTCTCCAGGATATCTGAATTACCTACTGCGCTGTAGGCGTGTAACACACACCAAACCCTGCAACTCTTAGGGGATTCAGCAGGCTTGCAGCAGCCTCAGGAATGGGCACCAGCCGCGGGAACTGAGCACCAAAAGCCTTCGGGAGGGTGCAGATGAGTGCTCATGCTCCCCTCTGCACATCACCCCTGTGTGCAGAGGAGGGGAAGCCCTCCCCTGTAATTTTGAGTCAAGCAACGCATCTATCCGGCAGAACTCCATACTGCATTGTCTGCTCTACCCGGTTTCTGAGATGCCCCCCACCAGGATACCCCCCGCTCCCGGGATCCCCCTGCCCCCGGGATCCCTGTGTCCCCCGGGATGGCCCCTGCCCCCGGGATCCCCTTGCCCCCGGGATGCCCCTGCTCCCCAGGAATGCCCCTGCCCCTCGGGATCCCCCTGCTCCCGGGACCCCGCGCTCCCCTTGCCGAGCAGGGGCCGGGGGTCCGCCTGCCCCGGGCCCGGCCTGGGGAGCCCCGCGGCGCCGCCGCGCCCGGGAGCGGAGCCCTCCCTTCGCCCCGGCCCTCGCCGCCGTTCGGAGCCGTCCGCGGGGGGGGGAGCCGGGGGGGGCCGGCCGCGCGGCGGGGGCGGCCCGGGCGGGCGGCGGGGCTGGAGCGGCGCCGGGTTTCCGCCGGGCGGGAGGGCGGAGCGGGGAGGCGGCGGCCGCGGCCCGGGCGGAGCGCAGAGCCGAGCGGCGCCGGGCCGGGGCTGTCAGCGCGGGCGAGCGGGAGCCCAGCGGGCCGGGCCGGGCCGGGCCGGGCGCCGCCGCCGAGCAGCGCGCACCGCCAGCCCTGCGGGGGAGGCCGCCATGCCGGGCGGGCGCTGAGCCGGGCGGCGCGGATGGGGGCGCGGAGGGGGCGCGGAGCGGAGCGGCGGAGCGGGGGCGGGGCGCGGCCGGGCCCGGCCGGCCGGCCGGGGGAGCGGCGGGCCGGGGCCATGCCATGCCCGTAGGGAGAGATGCCTTTTGGAAATGGAGACACTGGATCACAGCGCAAACATGGCGTCCCCGCGGCGCGGCTGCCCCTCTCGGGCTGGTGCCTGCTCTGCTCCCTGCTGTGCGGGGGGCTGGCGGCGGCCCGGGCGCCCCCGGTCCCCGCCTGCCAGCCCTGCGCCGCCGACTGTACCTGCGCCGGCCCCGCCTGCCTCGTCAATTGCTCGGCCCGCGGGATGGAGCGCCCGGGGACCGGCATCCCTCCCGCCGCCACGGCGCTGTGAGTACCGCGGGGCGCGGCGGGCCCGGGGCGGCGGGGCCGGGCCGGGGCGGGGGGGGGCTCTGCTGCGGGGGAACGCTCGCTGGCAGCTCGGCTGCCCGGCAGTTTAATTTGTCCTCGAGTGTTTCCTTGAGCGTTGTTTTGCGTTGCGCCGTGATGGAGGTGGGACGCGTGACAGCAGGGACAAACATGGAGACATCGCGGAAAGTTTGCCGTCAGCCTGCGGGGTCGGACACGGGCAGAAGTGGCCCAAGCGAAGGAAAAAAAAAAAAAAAAAGGGAAAACAGCTTCAGTATGTGAAGTATGCGGGCCCAGCCTGGCAGCGCTGCTCGGGCTTGGTGGCTCCAGCTGGGGTAGGGCTAGCGCGGCTGGGCTGGTGGCCCCCAAAAGTCACGGCCCTGGGGATGCGCTCGGCTCCCCACCTGGAGAAGTGTTTTCAGGATTCAGCCCAAACCGGGTCATCCCGTAACGCTGCTCGCCTCTTGCCAAGAGTTGGTGACCCGCGGGGCGTGCTAGATACACCGGTGTGTGAGATCAGAGACCCCCGGGCTGGTATGTTGGGCACACCGTAGGATAACGTTCCCGTGGGGACGTTAAAGAGAGCTGGGGGGATGCTGCACCGGAGGGGCAGGAGATTCTGTGCCGGGAGTTTAATTTCTGGGGGAAATCGCAGGAAGAGAACGGTGTTGGGAATTGAGCAATTGGACGTGGTTTAAACACTGTTCTGTTAACAGCAGACCCAAAAGACTGGATTAACAAGTTCAAACTAAAAAAAAAAAATCGCCCATGAAAGCGCTAGGATGCGTTGACAGCTGTGTTTGTGTCCAGATGCTGATTTTGTTGTTTTGGGAAAATCAGTCAGAAAGGTACGTTTCTTGGAGGGGCATTAGAACGGTCCGTATGCTCAGTCACTTACATAAAGTTACTGTATGACTCAAAAAACAGACTTAAGGGAAAAGTGGGGGTTTTAAATTTATTTTTGAACCTCAATTTGTTTTCCTTAGGGAGCAACTTTTCTGTTCTTGAGGAGACAAAAGCATCAAGTGATTCATATAGGAGAGATGACGTGGGGCCCGGCACAGTAGAAAAATCTCACACAAACTAATTTCTACTGGTATTTCAATAAGTTAAGGGTCTGCTTTTCTATTTGGGTATTCTTAACTAAGTTTGCACTTTTTAGTGTTAATATAGATTAAGAGATATTGCAGAAGTTGGGAAGTACCGCAGTGAACATGAAATTGTAGATCGGCAGGCTGTATCTTGACTAACTTCAGGAAAATGTGCACGTCTCTAAATCCAGCGGACAAGGTGTTTTCCAACTGTTTTCTTACAAGATACGTTTAGACTTTTCCAAACAAACTATCCATTGTTTGTTGCAAAAAGTCCCTAACTGGGAAAGACTGATTTTTATGAAGAGGTTTCTGACGTTGCGTTATCTGTTGTCAGTTAGACGTGGGGATCTACAGCTCTGGGGACTGAATGTGCTGTTGTGACAGAGGTGGAACGTGCCAGCGCTTCGCTGGTGACTCGTAGAGCAGCATTCTGAAGACTGTGATGATAAGTCCTTCATTTGGCTTTTTAAGGATTTGAGGTTATTGCAGTGTGTTTCTAGGATTATTAATTTTGGTTGTAAGTGTTTGAGACTGTTTATATTATTGTTGTTCAGAGGCGTTGAGTTGTAAAAGCTCCCAGAACATTTTGGATTAGATCCTATTATGCGATGACAAATTGAAGTTGGACATAAAGCTCTTGCAGGTCAACAAAACAAAGTGCCCGGAATGTGGGAAGGGGGAATCTACTAAAGCAAATGGACTGAAACGGCAGGCTGGTGTTACTGACATCTTCCTCTGATTTCGATGGAGAAACGTTTGTTTACAGCACTGTTGAGAGCAGTGCGGTAAGGGGAAGCGCTCTGCTCTGCGGAGGGATGATTGTCTTTGGAATTCAGACCGTAGAGCCATCTTTGTCAGCCAGCAGATCATCTTGCGTGTACGGTCACGACTCAGCTGAAAAAGCGTGTGCTGGTAATACTCTGATGACTGGTATAAGATGTGCTGAAGCGGTCTGATGTGGCACATGGGTTTCCTTTGGGGAGAAGTTTACTGCCCTGTTTGACCTCCTGACGATGGGAAAGCAGGCATGTGTACTTACATCGTCATTATAACCGTGAAAGATTTACAGATTGGTTTCTGTCGGGATGAGAGGGACTCTGGCTCATGACACAGTGAAGTTATGCAAGCGATTTTGTCTATTCATTTCATGTGCCCTTTAGTGAACACTGACAGATAAAGTAAATAACGCTTTTAATGATTTGTTGTCTATTCTTTCATTAGAGGAGAGCATTTTTTTAATATCTCAATAAAACATATTTTTTTTATTAGTCTGAAAGGAAAACAGCCTTTAAGAAGGCCAAGTTCAGAAAATTACCAGCGCCGAAGCTCCCTGGTTCTGCGGCAGGCGTGTGCGCTAGCAGTTGCACTCAGCAAGTGCGATACCGTACCTCTAGCTGTAGAAGTAAGGCCTAAGAAATGAATTCCTCTTGTATCCGACATTATAGACGTAGCAACTTTGAAGAAATACGTGCCAACTTCGGCAGCGCTGTTACTAGGAGTGCAGGAGAAATGCCCCATCCAAAGAATCACTAAGGAAATAAGCTCTGCTGCTTGCAGACGCTACCTAGCTGGAAGCAGGCTCCAGGCAGACCGAATGGGAATATCGGCCCCCTGCCATCGCCAGAGTCGGGTTCTTGAAGTGTAACACAAAGTCTGGCTGGAATCAAGAGCAAAGTCTGTTTTTCCAAATAATCTTCAATGTGCAACATAAAAACCTGTACTTCAAGAGCACCACGCTTCAAGTGGCAGCATTTGCACTTCTGAGCGTCTCCATCTGAGAAATGCTCTGATCTGATCTCTTTTCAAGTGCTCTGCTTGCAGGGCTACTGGATTTTGTTCGCGTTTGCTTTGAGACTTAGCTGTTTCATGAGCTGGTATCACTTCTTTCATTCCTCAGCTGGAAATAAAACTCATAAAGATTTTCAGACTTTTCCTTGCAAGTATTTACTATTTCTGACACATCTTTAGTATCATCATACTTTAGAAGTGGAGATTAGAGTCTCGATTTATGAGACTAGATTATTTTTCCTTTATTAGTGTGAAATACTATTTGTGGATGGCTAAGAAGGAGAAGGCGAAAATACCAGAGGAGCTCTGCTATCACCACACTCCTGCAGAAGCAGAAGCTTTTCAGATTTGGGGGTCATAATCTTCATCCAAAACCCAGTGGGGTTTTTTCATGGATTTGGCAGTGAGCCTCGGGGTTGCGCTGCCTAGCCGGTGACTTCACCTAAGCAAACCTTCTTAAAATAAACAGATTTTATGATTCAGAAACCTACAGTCTGTGATATTTTAAATTTCAGGAGTTGGCAACGATCGGTAAATTTTGGTATTGTTATGGGATGCAGTAAAAGCCTTTTCAAGGCTCGAAAGCAATCAGGGAAGAAAAAATCCAATTAAAACTAAAATCCAGTTCAGGTAAAAGCACAAGCAGTGGCATGTCTGTACAGTAGTGTTCAGTCCACAAAGGCAAAACAGCTTTACTTCTGTTCCTAGAAAAAACTTAAACAGCCTGGAACGTCATTCTTATAAGAAGCCATACCCCCAGCGAAAACAAGGCTGTGTTTCTCTTTTGTAAGAAATTTTGGAGAGGGAAAAAGGCCCAAATGAGGTGCTAGATAAATATTTAGTAAATGAGATTCATTGAGCCTGTGGAAGGGACCAATCACATAAGCAAAGTGTAACTATAGTTTAAGCACCAAACAAGGAGGCAATTCTGTATTATTCTATCCGAGCTTAACGGTCTCTGGTGTTGGTGAAGTGTCACCATAATGCCATTACAGCAACGGCACGAGCAGAAAGTCTGGGTTGTTTATTGTGCTCCTTCCTAAAGTTTCAGAGAAATTTGAGTGCTGTTCCCATGAGTGAGAAACTTGCCCTTTTTAAAATTAAAACTTTGGCTTTTTTTGGTGGTGTTAAAAAAATGTACTAACAACAAAAATGGAAGGTAAGGTAAGAAAAGGCATCTCCAAGAGAGGTGGCGTTTGAAGGCATTCCTGCTCCGTGGCAAATGTCGTAATTAAATAATTCCGAGCAGCATCAAGGTGTCTCACTTCTTGACGTTAGCCCAGCATTTAAAGATTTTACCGTTTGCAATTCGGTGCTGCCAAACCTATAAACCCTGGTAGTGACAGAAAACCACGCGTTGAGAAACCGTAGCTAAACAGCTCACAGCCCCGCGGGGCAGAGGGGGGACCAGACCTGATGTCTGAACACCCGCTCCCGACCCTCGTCAGACGTTAGTAGAAAGGAAGACCGTGCCTCTGCTCACCTCATCTTTTGGGGGTCCTTTGACATCTGGTGTATTTTTTACCATTTACTGTTTGCATTGATTTTGCTCTGTATTTCCTGCAATTTTTAACTTTACCGGTGGTGGCTTTCTGCATGTGGCTTTTTCCCTGTTGGACTGAAAGTGTGGGTACCGATCCTGCTCTTCTCTTGCTGGCAAGCCCCTGCCAAGTCTCTCTCACGTTTCACCCAGCTGCTTTCGTTCTGCTCTCACAAAGAGGGGTTTTAAAAAGAAAATCACTCGATCAGAAGGTAGGATGAAGCAGACTCATATGGTTTGTTAATGCTTCTCTCCCTGTTTGCCATTTGATGGGATTCCTTTTTTTATCTCTTGTCATGCTGTGGTTTCCATACTGTGGTTTCCATAACGCCTTTCTGCGTCATCCTTTCTCTATTGCCTCCAAGCTTTGTTGTCCTTTGATTGATCGTTGCAGTTCAGCTTGATTTTGTGTCTTGTCTCTTTTTTACCCCATACGTCCCCAAACATTTCTCTGGGTTGTACTAAGTGAGTAAGAAAGCAAGCGGGGGTGAAGAAGGACGGCTCAGGAGCAAAGACGTGCTTTCCACTGCCAGGGTGGAGCGGGCTGGGAGCTGCACAGATGGAGGTGCTTGCTCTTACCTCGAGGAGAGCGCACGGGGAGCGTGGGGGACACTGCACTTGTGAAATAGTCCCTCCATAGCCAACAGCACGAATTAGGGAGTCGTCGTCAGGCTCAGAGAGAAAATTTCTGTCCCTTCCGCAGTGGAAAGTTGGCGGCTCCGCTCGTGGGCTGCACTTCGGGCGCTGTAGCTATTCGGAGGAACGGCTGCTACCCACCATCAGCCCGCCCTTCTCTCCAGGCTTTGCTGAGATCGGGCTTAAAGGCTGGAAAGTCACGACTGCCAGGCTGCCGAGCTACCAGCCACGCTCCCCTCGCAGCTTCTGCCACCTGCACGAGCACGCTCTGCCGGAGGTCGCTGCCTGTCCCGACAGGAGGATGGGGGCTTCGAGTCAGACCTCCCCGGCCCTTATTTCCTAACCTGCCTTCGCAGTAAAGGGTGAGCTTGTTTTTCACATCGAAGGACCGTTGTTTGCTTAGACACTGAAGCTAAGTTGGCATCTCTGTTTGCCAAAACTAAAAATGTCAAATTGAAATATAACTTTAGTTCTTGCTTTGCAAAGAGCACAAAAAGCAAAAAAACCCATGTGATTACAGCCATTCCCATTTTTTTAAGGGATAACTATCATCAGGAAGAGCATCAACAACACGCAAGTTGACCATCTGTAGCATTTGTGGTATATTATAGGAACCGTGACCAGTAAATGGATTCTGACCTCGCTTTCTGACTCCTCCCTTTCCCCTAAAAGATTGCATCCATTTTGATGATGTGCTACCACTGGATTTAAACAGAGATAATCAAAGCAAAGCATAATATTCCTCAGTCAGCTGTTTCTGCCAGTCTAACAGTAAAAATAGTTCCCCTCAGGTTAGGAACAAGCCCATTTCTTTGGCTTCCTGGCACGAGGCCTAGTAAAAACTTTAATAAGCTGAGATCAGAGATGAAGTTTCAGATGTGGCATATGGTCTTGTCTTATTCTGTTTAATCCAGCATCATTTTAAATTTAATTAGCAACCCGCGTTAAGATAGTGCGATACGCTGGTTTGGTAACAGTCCTTGATGGAAGGAAATGACGATGTTCACTTTGTGGTAATGAATCTCCCACCTACGGCGTTTTTCAGTCGCGGTGCATGTGTGTTAACCGGGTGGCCCTGCTTTGCCCCCCGCCTGGGGTCCAGGGGCTGCCGTCCGGCAGCGCGGTGTTGGGAGGCGATGGGACTCTTCCCGCTGCGGTCATGCTGGCACGTGCTCTTGAGCATCGCCAGGAGAAGGCTGTGCTCACTCTGACAGCAGACGCCGTCTGCAGCAGCTCTTGCTTTTGACCTGCCTGTGGGGCGATCTGTAGTGACATGAATGCTGGATCCAAGCCAGGACTCAGCCAGCCTGTTCCTATTTGTTTGAAATTGTACCTGGACACCATACCATGCCCCTTCTCTCTTCTAGCGACAGCTGCGCAACTTGTATTCTGCCCGCCTATACAGACAGCTCCTTGTATCCAGAAACACACTTGGCTCTGTGTAATATTATTTTGCATGTCTGTGATGAAGTCCTGAGGTCTAATCACTGGTTCGAAACTGAGATTTCCAGGATGGAGTTTGTAGCCCTGGCTAGAGCCTGTGCCACCTCCTCGGACAGACAGCGCCAATGGTCCTTGCAGATCCCCAGCAATGACCTCCTCACAACGCCGTTGCAACATCCCCTGGCAGTACCTCGGCTGGATCCGTGCTGCGCTGGGCTCCTCCAGCAGGGAGGAGGACTTCTGCGGATCCAGAAGCAAAGGAGCAGTTTTCCCTGCAGCTTTGGTTGAGGCAGGCAGTGAAGCCTCTCCTTCCTCTGCCTGGTGTGGGGGCTTGTACGGGATTCTGTAAACACCTTTCCCTGCTGGGTCCGCGGGGCACGGATCCTGCTGGGAATGGGTTAAATAGGTTCTGCTACAGCAAATGCTTCATCGTCAGGGAGAGGTGGGAGTGGCTCTCTGAGAAGAGGATCTGGGGTGTGGGTTGAGTCCTCCTGAGGGAGGAACCCGAGGAACAGCTAAGCCTGGGAAAGCGAGAGCCCAGACGAATTGTGTTGGCCAAAGTTGTTAGTTTCTCTCTCAAAGCCACGCCTCGGGAAGGAGGTGGAGTGAGTCCGGCCTGAAGCATGCAGATTTGGTTTTAGGTCAGGTTGGTGAAAGCATCTGGGTCTGGTCCCATCAGGGACCGTGTGTGTGGACGCTGCATGCGATTCTTGCTGCAGTGCAGACAGACCCACAGTGGTTAGCTGGCGGGAATGTGCCGTGAACACGGAGCTGGGAGTCGACGGGATGCGTCCTTTTACTGTGTTTCAGTGATGTGAGCACATGGGTCCCTCTAATAGCTGAAAAACCCCCCATGATCGTTCCTTTTTGTGTATTTATTTTTGTAGGGCAACCTCGTGTTGCTTCAAAGAGCACTACAGCAGTGGCTATTTTTATACTCTGTTCATCTGCTTGCCTCACAGCTGGGCTGGTTGTGTTTTAGGGGTGGAATACAGCTTAGCTGTTCCAAGTGTGGCTTGGAAAAGCCAGATGTTTCAGTTCCTGTCTCTGCTGCCGAAGCTCCCCTATGCCACATTCCCAACAGGAGGACATCGGTGCTGGCACACAGGCCCTGGACTGCGCACGGACAGGGGGGCCCTGCGGGGCTCTTCAGCTGTCCTGGGGCTGCGTGCTGTCGTGGAGCTGTCGGGAGAGATGGCCGCGCAAGCCTTAACGTCGAGGGGACGCACGTGGCTCCTCGGTCAGCACCTGCATGCAGCCCGGTGTCAGCACCCCAGTGTTTTGCTGGCAGCGGGGACCGGCGCGCTGTCAGTATGGGAATGTTCACGGGTTTTGCCTCGTGGATTGCTTCTGTGCTGTTGCTTAATGGCTTTCACATGCAGAGGCTGCGTAGCTGTTCGTGAGCAGACGGACCCATCAGAGCCACGCTCTTCAGCAGTGCCAGGCGCTCCGTGGGGTGATAAGTATAATAATCCCGGGCCCCATCCTGCGACACGTGCTCCCAGCGCAGAGTGTGTGTGCTGCATTTCCTCTCCTGGGGCTTGGAGAGCTGAGGGAACACTTGGAAACCGCAATGACATGCAGAGTAGAGTCTCAGAAAAAAGTGTTGCAGCCACATTCTTTCCACTTAGCTGTGTTTTTTACTGCCTCAGACACCTCTGTTTAAGCTGCATTTCTTCCTCAGAAAGAGGAATGGGACGGGGTTTTGGGGACAGCGTCTTGCCTTGTCACCCGCAGACAAACGCTTGCACAGGAGCATTGCGAAGACCTCGTGAGAGGGTCTGTGCTCTGCCCCAGCCTGCGCAGACAGCGTCGGGTGCTGCCTGCAATGTGGAGCTGGCCCTCGGCACAGGGTTGTGTTTCACCCCTCCCCAGATGAAAAAGATTGGAAAGCCTTCTGGAAAGAGTGAGTTTTCAAAAGGAGGAGTTTGGGTATGGAAAGAGCAATCAACTGGCACCTTTAATATTTTGTATTGCTGTACCACTTCTGGGGTCTCATGGCTTAGGCACAGTGCAGACACAGACCTGCAGGTGGTCCAAGTGATCCTGCAAAAGCATAAGCTTGGAAATATGGGCACTCGCCTTTGAGGTGTTAGCAGAGCTGCTGCCATTCCGGTCTCAAACGATTCCAGCAGGCCATGTAGTGACTCCTCAGTGATTTGTGTCGTGCAACTGCCCTTGCACCTAAGCCCAGCACAAACAAAGAGAAACCTTCTCGTTTATTTCCTAAAACAAATCAAAGCATTCATCTGAAATACAATGCAGGGTGATTTCCTGGAAGAAGAGTTTCCATTGGAAAATCTCTTGGCTCCGGACCAACCCTCTGTAAAGCTGTTGCAGAGGGCAGCTGGTTATTGCTATTGCTACCTGGGTGATTTTCTAGAAGAGGACTGTTGCATAAGCCGCAAGTTGTGGAAGCCGTTAGTCAGGATCCCGTCTCAGCTATTTCACTACGCGGTAAAAAAAAGGTTCCCTATCCTCCCGGACACAGGAGGCGACTGCAAGTAGAGAGCCATTGAAACGAACAAAGTGACGTTGGCCAGAGATTCATAAGTAATGAATTAAATCTGTGCAGATCAAAGGTTTCTATAAGAGTGTGGGAACATTATTTTGCTCCTGCAGAGGGAAAACATGAAATCACTGGCTTTATGAACTGAACTCTGCCTGGATTTGCAACCTCTGATTGCATGGATCAGTACAAAGTTTATATCAGAAGTCCTACAAAATTTGGTGTAGACAAAACTGAGGTGGTAAGACAAAAGCTAGAAGAGGCCAAGGGTTAGACTGTGTTAGTCATTCAGCTGCGTTAAGAAAATTCTCTGTAGCTAATAGATATGGTGGATTGGGTTCATACCAGCACTAAGTAATGGCTTTACTTAAGAAAAAGAAAGAAAGAAAACTGCTGCCCCTTTGTGCAGTAAAGCTGTTATAGGGCATAGCTCATACTAGGCCAGCACCATGGGAACAAAGCTTGAGCTGTCTGGGTGGTACTTGAGGCTCCGCTAGACCGACACAACACAATTCCCAAGTTTTAATTTAGAGAGAAGACACACCCCGTTTTTTGCAGGGAGTGCCAGGAGCATCACTGGTTCTTGAATCTGCGTTTCATACAACACAAAATAACTTAAATCACCCAACAGCCAGACTCTGAACTGTGAGACCCTTGGCCCTCACTGCTGCCCCTGTTGTCGCTCATTGCATCCAGCAATTAGCCATTTCTTGAAAAGCTTCCTGCCTTTCCGGTGTGGGCAGGAGAGTAAACTGTCAAGGTAGCGATGTCACTGTCCTTGGACAATTTAGTTTCTGATTACATGTACAGATCGTATCTGATAGAGCGACCAGTTTAAGTTGCATTACCTTGGATTTGCTTTGTGCTGAGTGTACTGACCCATGTTATGCAGCAAGACAGATTGGAGTATTACCATCTAGCATAATTTAGAATGTGCAGCATTTAAAGGGTTAATTACAGCTAGCCATCAGATCTCTAAAACAAGCCAGCAAAGCCTACTGCTGCATCCTGTCTTCCTGTGGATTAGCTGTGACACATCCAAGTCTGTAGCTTGATCCCATAACTTCAGAGAGAACTGGGAGGGGAGACTACATTTGGAAATTAATCTCCAACACCCCCGCTCCTGCAGGACACAAAGCTTCCCCCGAACTAGATGCACTCTCTAGCTGCTTGGGAAAGAGATTTCATAAGTCATGGGAGAGTCCTGGACCTTTCGAGGGCGTGCAGCCCTACTTTAGGTCCTCTCCTCTTGCAGGTGATGGGTCTGATCAGCTACATGGAGCACCCTTTTCTCCCTGTGCAACACTGACCACAGCTCCCGTTCATTCCCACAGAGAGCAGAGGTGGCAGTGGAGCTGGCATTGTGTTTATTGACTTTCCACGCAATTCCTGGAAGCTGCTAAATTCTGCAGCAGCCATGGAGGCTGTGTACACTGTGCTTAAAGGCCGGGATTTGCTTCCCTCTGTGTCCTTCTTCCCTCCCCAATCAAGGAATCGAAGTGCATACCTTAGTTTGGGAAGAAAGCCGAGCTACTGGGGGCAGTGTTGTCTAACAGCTGGAACACGGAGGGGAAAGCGGGACTTCGTGGTTTTGTTTTCAGTTCTGACCCTGATTGTGTGGGCTGGGCTGTCATTGATTCATCTGCACTCAGTCTCCCCTGTCTGAGCAATGGGGCTGATGCTTCCTTGCCTCGCGGGAGTATTGTAGTGGTTATTTATGGGAATTAAATACTTGTGGAGGGCTTAAATGCTTGGCTGCTGGATAAATGCCCTGGATTTCTAATTCCTGCTTGCTTGGTGCTCTGCCATTCTCGTGAGAAGGCAGCAAAGCATTATCCTATACCAGCTCTCGGGAAGCTGAAGCTTCAGTTTGAGCAAGGTGAAGAGCAGGGCAGCAAAGCACACACGCGTACTCGTTTTTACAGGCTTATTGGTAACCTTGGTCCTGCCTTCCCACCCCTGCTTGTGCTTCGACCCCTTCTTGCCATCGTCCTCCGACCTACATACTCAGCCTTGTGCTTCGCTGGTACGTACCGTGTGGCAGGTACCAGAGCCAGCTGATCTCACTGTGCTGTCCTAGCTGGAGAACCATTTGTTTTTCTTCTAACACACCTGAAGAAATAAAAGTTTTGTTTTCTGCCCAACTTTATTTTTTGTTTCAAGGTGGTGCCATCAGTTTCCCAAACAGAGACATCCCAGCCCCGGATGGGAAGCCCAGGGTACCGGCTCCTGAGAGAAACGTGGCTGTTCCCTGTGGGCTCCTTGGGGCATGGGGACATGGGGCTGGGAGCGTTGTCCTCACCAGGAGCAGCGAGGCCGGGCTCAGCCATGGGGAAGGGGTGCCATGAGCTGCCCCACGTCCCGGGCTGGGTGCCCCGTGGGGCTGAGCCGGCTGCCCTGCCTCGGGGCTGCAGTGCTGGGTGGGCCGACACCGCCGCCGTGCGGGTTTGGGATCAGGCAGTCGGTAGCTCTTGGCTGTAGCGCGTACTACAAGATCCCCGCTGTTAGTTGTTTGTTTAATGATGGCTGATTAGAGGGAGAGGAGACTAGCCCTTTCCTCCTCCTTAGGGGGTGCGTTTCGATGTTCCGACTGGGAGTTTGAGGATGTCTTGATCCTCTGCCTAATCAAACTCGGTGCAGGGCACGACGAGCCGTGTCTCTGCTGCGCTGCTGCCACGGCAGCCTGGAGCACGGCCTTCCAGCGGGAGCGGGTCTGTCTTAGTACGCACGAAACACATTTCAGCAACGGCATTTTTTTTTCCTTCAGTGACTCTAGGGTAAAAAAGCCCTCAGCAGGAGCTTGAGCCTACTGTTGGGATGAGACACAGGCCTGTGGCGGGGATGGACCTCAATTCTCCTGGCTGCAACTCAACTTTTACACTTGTTTCTTTTAACTTCTTGGGGTCCTAATTCTTGCTGGCCACGGGCTGTCTGGCAGAGTGAAGCCATCGTTGGCCGTCTATGGGGAGGATAAGAGTTTACAGTCAGTGGCAGTGTGGGTGGCAGAGGATTGGCACGGGGCAAGTGTGAGTGTCTGGTGTGACCATAAGAACGGCCCCGTCAGATTTGTATTACTGAATTAATCTACAGAATTAAAAAACAAGGGAGACTTGTCTTGCTTTAGTCTGTTTCTGCACAGGCCACAGACAGGTGAGAGTCTTGGTGTTGCAGCATCAGGTCCTGCCTTCGGCAGAGGAGTGTTTTAATCCTTCCCACCTACCCTTTCAGGTGCACCATGTTGAACTGAGCATGGGCTGCTCTTAAATCCCACTTGGCCGTGAGTATGTGCAGGTCATGAAATACCTTGGCTCTCATACTGCAAGGACAAGTTTCTGGGTCTTGGGATACTGGGAATCCACGTATTTCAGGTCTCCATATACAGTTTTAGCTGGTGTCTCCCTGCCCTGAGCGTGTGCCGTGAGGGTCCTGGTGTTGAACCTGTTGTGGCTGCACGGGTGGCTCAGACCACAAATTGATGGAACCCAGGCGTGGCGATGGGAATGCAAGAGCCGTTCCCTCGCTGTTACTCTCCACGCCGGGGACTTTGGTGGCAGGCAGTAGTGGCAAGTTGCTTTTAGCAGGTGCCTGTAGAATTGTACAGTCCTTCTTCTCCTAGTGGGAGGAAATTCTGAACTTTTAATGTTGGACCCAATCATTCTATGATTCCATGACTTTCTGTCCCAACAGCAGAGCAGGGCTTTCAGGCCTCTTGCTTACGACTAGTGGGTGGGTGATGAAGCAGCAGCTTTTCATATGTGGAGGGAGCAGAAAAGCCCAATTTAAAATGCAGAGATTCAGTTGTATCTCTATTGCGTGGTACCGTGGTATGTGTGGGCTTGCATAAAAGATGAAAAGCTCTAGGAACTGTTTTTTGTATGTGTTGTGCTGCAAGCCCTGGGCAGGTTTGGGACCTTGTAGCGCTGGGTACTGTACACAAGCATACTGAATAACAGACCCTATCCTCAGGATCTTGCAATAAAAATCTTGCAATAAAAACAGACAAGGCAAAAGAAAAAAGAAGTCTTCCTGGTTTTTGGCTGGGTAAGGCTGTAAAAGCTTTACGCTCAGAGAAAGTAAGGGAGTTGCCTGAGGTCATACAGGGAGTTTGTGTCCGAACCCGGCACTGAACCCTCCCAGTCTTCTGAGGTGCAGCTGAAGGTGATAAACACGTGAACTCGCACGTGCACGTGGGGCCGATCTGACATGAAGATCTTGCAGTGCGAGACGACTTGCTGGGGGTGCACATGCATTGCTGCCGCTGGTCTGAAGCATCTTCAGGCTCTTCAGACTGGCAGAGCTGCATTTGCTGTCTTGTCCTAGTCCCAAAGGCAGCAGCACAGCATGGCTTAGATGTGGTTCATTTCGGAGTGGGGAGAGCAACATCTAGTTATCGTATCCTCTTGCTACCTTGTAAAGAGCTGTCCTCGCGCTCGCCCCTGCTCCTGGTGTGCACAGAGGTCCTGTCTCTGCAGGCCTGTGTAGAGACTGTTCCTCCATGGTGACGTCCAGGAAGCAGGATTCATTTAGGTAAATTTGGTATGACAAGAGGAACAACATTTCATCATGAATTTGTGCCGGGGTTCTGGATTAATCATTACTGCACTTAATGTGTTTTAACACAAAGCTAGAACCATCCACATCACCTGATCACTCTGCAAGCAAAACCAATGGGATATCAGATTTTGGCATGGCTTTGCTACCCGGAACTGGGGTTTCTGCAAGGCATGAGGGAATGGAGAGCAATGGTTAATAGGTAGGATGGAGTTAATCATTCACTGAATTCCTTAGCTACAAACTCTCTCCTCAGTGATTTTTTTTTTTTTTTTTAATGCATTGCTGGAAAGGAAATTGGGGTATGTGAAGCAAAATCATACTTAACAAGTCACGGTAGCCCTGGTGTGTGTAGGATTTCTTGCCTTTTGCTGAGGGTGGAGCTCCTCTGTGGCAGGAGATGCTTGAATAACCTGAGCAGTGCTGGGAAATGTGATATATCGGCACCTTTCACTTTGGATGCTTGGGCCAGAGACTGAAGAAGGAAACGTCTGGCCTTTCACCTGCCTGAGAACCAAGGCAAAGGTCTGTATTTTTCTCTTAGCAGTCGATGGCATCACCAACAACTCAAACAGAAGTGGGAAAACTTATCTTAATTAACAAAATAGCAAGGATGCAATTACTTACAAGAGCCCGGCCCTGCCAGCCAAAACATGAGTCAGCTACCTCTCATAAATCTTGAGATTAAAAATAAACCATAAAAGGCCAAATGTTTTTGCCTTCTGGGTTTTGAGTCTGAAGTCCCATGTAGGAGACATTTGGAGGCATCTGTACTTCTCAATAAGGAGATGCAGAGGGGAAGGAAAGGAAAAAAAGACTTCAGCAAAATAAAAGGGAAGGGAAAAAGTAGAGATTATAATTTAATGTCATGATTCCAGGAGACAGCTTTAGGGAACCCACCACTTCTCTTATGGCAAGTCTGAGTATATCTTCTAATTCCCTTTTTGGGGTAAAAGTGGATCATCTAGGACCAGATACAGGAGTTGGTTAGGATTCAAGTGAGGTTGATACAGGCTTCAAGGTTGCTAAAGAGGCACTCTTGAGGGTCATTTTTAGAGAATTTATCATGTGATCAGATGGATTGTATGACATTTCTGCTGTAAATATTTAATCTGTAGGTAACCCAAGGCTGAACTGAATACTGTGCTGGATGGAGCTAGCCTTCCATCCAGGAATCTCAGTCTGCCTTCCTCTTCCTCCCAGCCCTGATTCACCTCTCAAACACCACTCAGACCTTGAGAAATGTTATCCCTGAGCTGCTGACTTTTGCCTTGTTCTGAGGCAAAAGAGTGGTTGTAGAGTTGGGGATGGTGGTTACAGGGTGGGTGCAGAGTTGGGGATGTGATGTGCCCGACTGTTGCAGATGTACTGTCTTCCTCGGGAGCACTGACGGGATCCACGAGGTGTGACTGTAATTGGGACCTTCAGGAGGTATTTAGCGGTTAGCACCAAATTCAAGTACTATGAAGTATATAATGGGAAGTACAAGTTCCTCGAGCTCACTTCCATTCTTCCAGCCTCACCTTCTCCACATGTTCAACAAGGGTTATCTATCTTACCAGTATTTTTCTCATGCTTTCTTAGGACTCCAGTGAAAAAATGTGATTCGAAGCCTGATTCTGATTTTCTCGTAGCAAAGATCACAGTGTTGTTCAGCTGAGTACTGTAAACCCAGGCCAGGACTGCATAGGTGGGAGAACAGATTCCGACTTCTCCGTGCCGGTACAGCTCGTGAGCCTTTGAATGCCAAGTCCAAGGGCTCGTGCCAGCCCCTGGGGTGTCTGCACATAATGGACACGGACGGATTGCTTGTGTAGCTGATTGTTACCAATTTGAAATTACAATCCCTAATTGCTCACTGTAAGTTACCAGGACTCCCCACGTGGAATCTCATGAGACAGCATAATTAATGGGAGAGCAGAGGGAGCTTTTTAAAGTGTGTTTGATGATACGTTGAACTAAGGAAGACTTGTCTGAGAGTACAGATGCCATTAGATGGGGAAATCTTGCTGTAGTTCTAGTCTCCACTTATAAGCCAGCAGTTGTAAGGTTGGGTCTGTCTTCACATCAAGAAAGGCAGGTTATTACAAGAAAAGGATGGATTTAATTTACTGACAGTTTCTTGCATGGCTTTTTTTTTGAGACCTTTAAGATCCCAGGTAGGATGAGCATGCTGACTGTTTCCAGGATCCTCTGGGAGCTGGTGCTGTGCAGGGAGGGCATCTGGAACTGGCTCTGTGGTTGCATTTCTTGGGAAGTCTCTCCCATTTCTTTCCATGCCATTAGTGATGTTCCCAACCCAGTTTGCCTCCACCATTAAGATGAAGCCACAGACTGGCAAGGAGGGGGAGAGATCATGGAGGGAGAATTCTGAAATCACATGAATCCACGGTTCAGAGACATCCAGTTGCAAAAGACGTTTTCTGGTAGAGGAAAGTGTTGGTTACACAGGGTGTTTCATAAACCACTGCCTGCCACCTTCTTCCTGGGCCTCTGTCCCTGCTGCCAGATTCTGGCCAGTTAAGCGTGTGCAGTCAACCAGAGTCTGCTGGTTTCTTTTTGGGGGGGGGGGGGGGGGGAAAGGCAGGAGGAGAGGAGAAAATCCCCAACCTCTTGGAAGCAAAATACTGCTTTGAGGAGCATTGGTGCAAATGCAGAAGAGCCTGGCTAGGTCAGGAAAGGTCCTGCAGCTGTTTGCTGAGGGCTGAAGCCAGCCTCGTGGGGAGAGTCACCTTCCTCCTTTAACTTCTGTGGCAGCGACCTGCAGCTCTTCATCTTTTTCCTTCTGCCATTCTGTCTTACTCTGCCACATCAGTTGCGGTTGCCCTTTGTCTGAGAGAAATTCATATTTGTACATTGCTTTTGGTCACTGAGTCAGGGAACGCAGCAACTTGTCCCCGCACCGCTTCAGTCACAGATTTGCTGGTGAACTCTTAGCCCTGCTCCGCGCACACCCAGCACGCCGTCTGTCACTCACCTGTTACTCTGCTGCTCTGTTCTGCTCTCCTGTCTGTATGACAGGCAGATGGAGCGAAAAAAAAAAAAGCCAAGTGAGAATGAAAAATAACCCAGTTTGTGTCAGTCATGCTGCAGGATGCGTTAGTTCAACAATGGCCTTAAACACCTAGTGGGATCCAATTTAAACCCATAAAAGTGAGGAAGTCCGGACTTGGAGCCTGCTCTTTTACATGTGTAAGCTGCCATGCATGTAGTAGCTGTGGCACAAGCAGGCTAGGAAGGCGCTGGAGTGTTTTTTTTTTTTTTTTACTCCATTAAACAACTGTAATTTGTTTCCAAGGATTTGTTTTTATTGCTCCTCCTATTTTGCGCAGCAGGAAAAAACTCCAAACGCACCAGACACCTCAGATGCAAATTTTTATTTACTCAAAATTTTACTTAATGTAGGAGCTGGGAGTCTAGCTTCACAAAAATGTCATAATATTTGATGATTCTGAATGTAATAAAAATAGATGAAATCCATCCTCAGGCATCTGAGACCAGGAGATCTGCCTTTGTGTGATCCGTGGGAACACTAGTCACCAGTACAGACCCCTTTCTGCATTTGTAACCCAGGCCTGAGCACGAGCGAGTAATGGCTATCTCGTTTCTAGTGCGTTGCCTTCCCTCTTCATCTGCTGTAAACCTCGGTGCGATCCCTCTATCTTAGAAAGCTTCCAAAGCCCGTAGGAGGTGGGGAGCTGGCCTCCCTATGCAGGACCCAAAATGTCTAAAAACCTTCAGAGTCACCCCTCGCTCTCCCCAAGTCCCTCCTTTCCAGGATACCACAAAGTCTCAGCCCCTTGGTGAGACAGAGCTGTGCGAACCAGCGCGTCGTGGTGTGGGTCCGTGTGTGTGTGTGTGCATGCGTGTGCTAACTGGGAGGACTCTGCAGTGGGAAGCGTTTGCCAGACATGGCAGGCAGCTCTCGGAGCTTTCTTGGCAGGAGGGTGTGGAAAATGTTGGAAAGGAAAAATGGAGCAACGGCAGTCTGTAGTTCAGTCTGCCTCGAGATCAGACATGTGTGCAAGGCTGGGGAGCTCTGCATCGCACGCTCCTTGCTCCCCCTGCCTGTATGAAATCCCTCTTCATTCACTCTATACTTATAATCCCTACATACTCCTAATTTTGTTTTATTTTGAGGGAAACAGTAGCTCTTTGACAGCCTTCCAAGGGATAAGATGGGACAGACAGACTACTTATTGGGAAAAGCCTCGGGGTCTTTGTCTTCCCAAACCCACCGACAAGCCCAAAGCGGTTTCCAGCCAGTCTAAGCTGCTGTTTGTATTGAGAGACAGAGAGGGGTGCAGTCGGCGTGGGTTGATGCTATTTGAATAGGCATGACTGGGCAGCGATCCCAGCATGACTTGGCCGAATAACGGACTGGTTTTGTCTTTTAATACATGACCCAGGACCTTTTCTGACCACAGGTGCCCGGGCCGTGGCTTCCCCTTCTGCTGGAAAGCAGCGTTCCCAGCAGCTCTGCCCTCCCAGGCACGCACAGGGTGCCCGCAGGCTGCCGGGGCAGCGCAGCCCGGAGCTGGGCGGGGGGACGGCACAGTCGTGCTGCCCTGTTGGCTGCTGCTTAAGAGAGGGAGCTCCAGTATTTGTCATCGTCCCAGAGAGATCCGGGCTTAGTCTTGTCAGCAGAAAGCAGCACCCCTCTCTCCTCTGACAGATCTGCAGACCCTGGGTCATAGTCTACCTTTCCTCACATCAGCAGCATGACGGAGGATTCAGTTCTTGCTCCATGGCATCCCTTTCCTAGTGCACTGGCGATTCTTCTTTCCATCTTAAACTCTGCCTTAATGCTGGCTTGCACCCTTAAAGAGCAGTGGCTGTATTTCAGCGGCGGATTACATAACCCTGTGCGCAGAGCGTGCTTCAGTGATTAAGTTGGTGATGTCCTTTTGGATCCGAGAGGAAGAGGGCTGCTATGGAAACGTAACTTGTTATTATTATATGGGAATGAAATTTGTTATTTCGCTCTTCTGCCTCAGTTTGTGATTACACCACAGAGCAATTTTTAGCCTTGGCAAGAAGGTGATTTAACATAAGACCAACGATGCAGCTTAACTCAGTGTCTACCATAAATCCTGAGAAACGATGATGCCGTCTGAGGCTCGGTGCACCTCGAGAACTGGGCAAATGTTCTTTCTGCCAGCAGAGCTGATGTAAGGTCTGATTCATGAATGTGATACTTCTTGACATTGCTGTGGTGTCCAAAGATTACCAAGGATGTTTACCGAAACCCTCCAGAGTCTCCGCATGGAGCCTAGGAAGGGATCAGACTGAATTTAGATGTCCTGCTGTGCCAAGCCTGCTCTTGGTAGCCTTCCAGTCTGCGGTACTCGGGGCAGAGGCGGTGGATGGTGCTAGCAGGGTGCAGCACACGCTGGTGCCCGCTTCGCCGGCCACGCGGCGCAGGAGAGCGGGCTGCGGGCTGCGTGCCTCTGCTTGTTGGGCGCACTCTGTCCTTAGCGTTTTATTGGGCTTGGCATTGCTCGGGTACATGCTCTTAAACAAAGCAAATTTACTGGTGGTTTGTATTTACCGCTAACACCCTCTTACACAATCACCCTTGTGGTTTTTTTATCTTCAGCTTATGAAGAATAGGGTAATTTTGTATTTAATCGTTAAGTTGAGAGGTAGTCCAAGACGGCTGCCTGAACCTGAAGCGAAGCATCAGCCTCCCCAAAGACTCCATCAGTGTTTCGTTTTGAGTAGCACTGTGCCAGAGAGGGGACTCAGCTTTGGGTTTCCATTTTACTCAAGGGAAAGTGAAACAACAACAATGAAATCGATTTGTTTACAGTAGGGAAAAAAGCTATGAAGTGGGAGGGGTGTGACTTTTTTTAAAAAATTGTCTGTCTCTGCTCCAGTGACATCTGCCCTTCTGGGGCTCTGATGGTTCGTTTCTCCTTTCTTGGTGCGTGCTTTGACAACCGTGTGATGTGCGACGGCTGTGGGTGTTCGGGGTGAATTGTCAGAGGACCCGTGCCTGGGAACTTTGGAGACAACCTGAATTGGGGAAGATTTAAGCTGAATAATGAAGAAAAGATTTCTGAGAGCAAGAATCAGTTCCTGGGGGAAAGCCCCTTTGCTGCAGCTATTTGAAACTGGAGCGGAGGAGAAATTGGGCAGGCTGTGCTGGTGGGACAGACCTTTGTGTACCCGCGCTCTGCTCCCTGCGAGCCTTCGGCACCAAGGCTCTGCAACGGGTCGCCTCGGTGAGGGGGGCAGGTGGGGAGCATCACGGGGTGCTGAGCCCCGAGCTGCTGTGTCAGTCCCAGCGCATGCTTGCATGGGGGTGAGACAATAATTTAACATATTTTACAGTTTGATGTGCCTGTACGTATTGACCTGGGAAAGAAACGTCTCTTAGCTTTGCATATAAAAAGAAAAAAAAAAAAAGTAGTATAGGCTGCCATTGGTGAGGTTCACCCCTGGGCACAGAGCCAGCGCAAACACGGCTCATGAAACCACTTCAGCCTTATTCTGAGGTCTTGAGGGGGGCAAGAGCGTTTCACAGGCCTTGTTCTGGTCTTGTACATGGGGGAGTGCTTAACCCTGGCTAGCTGAACCACAGCGGTCTTCGCCTGGGTCTTCTCACCAGGGCTGTGGCACACGGCGTCTTGAGCAGATGCAGAAATCAAACTGTGGGCTCTGGGATGTCCCCTGCCCGTTCTTGCTGATATGATTAAGAAATCGGGGGGAAAAAGCATCGCAAAAGCTGCAGGGAAGGGATGCTTGCCAGAAAGAAAGAATAATTAAAGAAAAAGGGTGGCTGTAGTAGAAGAAAAAATGCTGATTGTGAATCATCAACTGTCCGTGACTTTCCCGCTGTAAAAGGTTGAATGGTCCAGTCTGTGTATTTGTGCTGGCAGTGAGTGATCTCTACAATAACAGTCATACCCTGTTTAGCTTTGCTACTATTTGGAGGATCTGTGCCAGGACTTATTGGAATCCCCCAGGCAGGCATTAGAAGGTCTTTTAAAATTGAGGGAGGGGGGCAGTGAGAGCAAAAACCCCTACTCAGTCTCTAGAGAAATTGCCTTTGTTTAAAAAAAGACTCCACAGTAGGATGCTGGAGTGTGGCGAGACGTTTAATACGACAGCTTTTAATGCGATCAGGAAAGGAATACCTCCCAGTAGTATTTGCAGGTATTAAATCATTAGGAAGATTAGCAAAATTGCAAGGCTATTTTTTTTTCCCCTAGACAGTTTATTCCACATAATGATGTTTTAAAAAAAGGATTACAGGCGTTGGTCCTGTGGGAGAAAGGAACAGACGCTGTAGCAATCCTCCCTTTAACATATTACTGACATGACCTGTAGTCTGAAGTGAATGAAAGTATCCTCTCTGTCATTCCCTCACAACAAAGTCAGAGCAACTGTGTCTCCATTACGTGTTTAATTTGAGGGAGAGACATCCCTTTTCCAAAGCTGATGAGAGAAAGGAGCCTGCAGAAACAGGCACCTCCTTGATGTGGGTGCAGCAGCAGCTCTGTGCCCTCTGTGGTTGGGTACCTGCCCTGGTACCTGGGACCTCTGAGCCTCCATCCTCAGGCTGTTGAATGGCTGCTGTGATTTCCTCCCATTTCTCCCCAGGCTGAGTTGAAACAGATGCTCTAGAGATAACGGATTCTTGACCTGAGAGCATTTGTGGCTTGTGTACACGTATGGATAATATATATGCCGTGACAGGGGATGATGCCTGGCACTAGGCTGTGTAAGTTGTGAAGGATCAGGGCCCTCTGTGTCTTTCCCAGGGAAGCGTGGAAGTTCTCCCTAAGAAGCACGCACCTTCTGCTTTTGAGTGCAGCCCCAGCTCCTCTACTCAGACTGCAGCATGAGCCCTTCTAGGCAGCAGGTAGTCGGAAGCGATTGCAGGTGCTGAAGGTCTTGTGGGCTGCGGTAAGGCAGCACAGAAGCTGTGTTACAGCCAGCAGAGGCAAGCCCAAGAGGGTCTTTGACTGAGCGAGAGGTCAGGGGTAAATTGCTTTCATTGCTCTGGACAGGTGGAGGTCAGTCCGTGTCAAGGAGGAGAGTTGAGCTGAGGGGAGCGGTGTAAAAGTTAGGTTATCTCGAGGTCAGTTGCATCTTTCCAGGATAAGCTGATGACTTGACCGGAGCATTCTTCCAGAGCTCTTTCCAGGGATCTGTCCTTTGGTCTCCAGCCGGTACCTCCAGATATGTTGCACAGTGGATTTATCAGCCATTAATATTTGGCAGAAGTGTGGACAGTTATTCGTCCCAGGCAGATCATGTTAAAGTTTTGGCTCTCTCCTATCTGGACTTTAAATTTTCCAAGCGACGGGTAGAGAGTTACATGTGCAAGTCCTGATTAACCCGTGAGATCCAAACCTTTCCTTTGTGCAGCGTCAGGCTGGTATTGTTCCATCTGCATCACTGCTAACGTGTCAGTTGTGCCGTCTGTACCCTTTGCATGTTGAGGAACTGTTGGCATCTCTTAATGTACAACATGTGGAAACGAGTGGATCCTTGGGGTACGTCTGTTGGCTTCAGGACTGAATTTGTCCCATCACTGCTTGACAACTTTTGTCCTAAAATTCCCCATAATTCTTGTGGTTTTGTACTTTGCCCATCTCAGCAGGAACATTTGTCGTCTGTTTTGATGGATTGAGCAGGGAAGGGCCCATCTCCTCTGATGAGGGAGATAGGACTAAACCCAGAGGTTAGCTGGCAGTGATGCAGAGAGTGTTAAAACCAGGGTGGGCTCAGAGGACGACACTGAGCAGACTCCTGTGCAAAAACCCCAGAAATGTACATCACCTGCACCCAGGCCTGGCACCTGGTCTGATGTGATGAGGACCTCCACCATGCTAGCAACAGTATCTGCAGACACCAAGCGTGACAGCCCGCTGAAGAAGCACAAAGCACGGCCAGTGACGAGAGCAAACCTCCTCTGATGGCTTCTGGGTCATGGGTCTGACCCAGCTGCTGGAGGAGCCTCAAGAGAAAGGAGATTTCCATCTTCATGCTTTTCCTTGAAACGCCCAAGAGGGAAGGGTGGACAGTTTCTGTGGAGCATGTGGTCAGCCCTCTCTGCTGAAGCCTCTGTGCTTGAACCTAAACCAGGATCAGCTGCGTGATGGAGAATAAAGAGAATGGCAGGGGCTCTTCGGCCCATACGTGCCCTGATCCTGGCAGTGGAGGCAGCGCCAGGGAGAGGAGCAGCGTTGTGTGGTTTCCATTCTATGCATGCAGCTTGTGGTGCCCGTGTCCCCTCTTGCTGGAGCAGCATAAGGAACTGTCAGCTCTTTCACTGCAATGGCAAAGAGACGTTCTTCTGGAGATCTCGTGCAGGGGACAAGTCGGTTGCTGTTTCCCACGCCTGTTCACAAGATCTTCTAGAGGGGGCAGCTCGGGCCCCTTCCGAGGCCTAAGCAAGCTGCTCATTTCCCTTTGTACCTCCTTTGGGGCCTCTGAACATCAGCATTTTTTGGAGCAGAAATAATCTGACTCCATCACAGAAGACTTTCTAATGCTAAAAGGAAGCGACCCAACCACACAGATTATTAATGCCAGGAACATGCAAATGCATTTTGTACTGGAACCAGCAGGCCTATATTGGGTTCTAATTGTTTTTTGTTTTCAGAAGGAAGATGTTTCAAGGATCTGTAGTGAACATACTCCAAAAACATTCAGAGCAGAGCCCTCCAACCCAAACAACCACATTTGAAAAAATACGGGGGAGCTTGTATCAGTATCAGCACTGGAACACGGGAATTAAGGAAAGGCCTGTCCTTCGACATCTTGTAAACCGTTTCCCTTTTCTCTGGCTGTCTGTCCAGTTGCAGAGCAGACTGGCTCTGGGTCTTTACCATGCCCTGTGGTTTATGGCACATAACGTCAACCAAAGCTGCTGTTTAATGAATTCCTTGAGCATTTCTGTTCCAATAGGGATTCACGGGCCTGACTTTGAATTATGGTGCCCTTGTGCTAGAGGGATGTTTACAACAAAACAGTAGATTCGTGGAAATACTGTTATCTCAAGCTTCAGAAGGAACTGTGGTGCATGGAGACCACCCAAGGCACAGACCCACCTGCGACCAGAGCACCTCTGCCTCTGGTCAGTCTGCACACCCCCATTTGGTTTAGGCTGCTTAATTAATCAGGTTTGCTTTTTTTCCCCTTAAATAGAGGAAACCTCTAGGGTCGATTCTAAATCTCTGTTATTGCTCAGCAGACTAGACTGTTAACTACGCATTTCGGCAGTTTCTCCTCTTATTTAGCTGATAGACACAGCAGCTCCTGCAGAACTGCTGCCTGGATCCTTTAATGAAGCACATATTTAGGCATTTAAAACAACAGTCCCAGATTGTTTCTGTATTTGAATAAGAAAGTCCATTTGGGGGCAAAATGTCTGTTTGTCTGTATGTGTGTATGTATATATCTGTCTATCTATCTAATTTCAAACCCAGAATATTGTAACACCCAGGGATCCAGGGAGCATGGAAGTGAGCTAGGAACAGAAAGGAGATGTGCTTTATGAACTAGTATAGATGATGTTTGTTGGGGGATACTTCGGCGGCACTCAGAAGTAGAAGAGATGCTATGAACCTAAAACCTCGGCCAACATTTCAGAAGTCACGCCTGATGTTGCAGGCTCAGCCTGAAACAGAGGGAGGAGATCAGGGCTTCAGGAGTTGTCATCCTGCAGACTCACAACCCTTCTGCTGGACTCAGCATCCCATGGGACCCACTGGTCACAGGAGCCAAGTAGCATCTGGGTCTTTCTCTGGGCCGCCTGGAATTGTGCCAACGCCGGCCCCATGGACCACTCTGGTCTGACTGTCCTGCTCTCACACACCTCTCCTCACCTCCCATTTTCCCATCAGCCTTCCCTGACATGAGTCGTCCATTCACACGTCTCTTCTGCCTTCACGGCTCCCAACAAACACCGCCACCCCCATGCTCGTGCTGTGTACCTCGGGGGAGGCAGTGAAATTTGGCACAGGCTGGGCTGAGCCCTCATCACCTGGAAGGGCTGGATCCCCCAACACAGCTACCGACTGGGAGAGATGGAGAAGTCCTCATCAGCGAAGTTTCTGGCTGTGTTTGTGGTATCTTCAGCCTGATGAATAAGAGAGCTTTGCCCTTCTTCCTGCTGAGAGAATATCCCTTCCTGAGGGCCTGCAGGCTTGTCTCTGGTTGCTGTAGCGCACGACTTGTTTCCCTTACATACTCATTGCACTTCTCTTCCTGCGGCTGGTACAGGCTGCCAAACGTTTTGTTTCTTCCTCCCCCGTAGATGTGTCTGCATCCACTGCTGTTTGTGTTTCTGCTTTCCTTTAGGGGCTTTTTTTTTTTTCTTTTTTTGAACATCAGATGCATTTTTATCATATTTGGATCCTCTGAGTTAGAGATCACTGCACAGCGAAGGGGAGGACGCTACCCAGATAACGTCCCTGTTCTGTCACCTGCCCTGTGGCCGTCAGGAGCAGACCAGGTTGGCTGAAGACCAGTGCCCAAAGGGTTTAACCAGCAGACCTATAACTTCCCCTCCTCTGGAGGCCATGGTGGGAAGGAGCCAAACCTCCTTCCGGCTCTGCTGGTGCTCATTTTGCTGTAGAGGGCTGTTGCAAACGGCTGCTTTTCAGAGGTGACTGAGAAACACCCCTTGTCCTTGTCTCTCCTGGGGTTTTCTTTAATACCAGAAGAAAGTGGGCACCCGGAAGAAATGTGGACCCCAGGCCCAGCTGAAATCTCTTGAAAAGAGACCCCAGAGAAGGGAACGCTTGTCCCCATGGCCAGCGGCAGCGTGGCAGGGCAGCGGCTGCTGGGTCCCTCGGTCTCTCGGCGAGGGACGGGGAGCGGGACACCGGGACGGGGACGGAGCAGAGCCGCGCTCTGGGCTGGAGCTGGACGAGCGTTACATAACGCACCGCTCCGCTCCAGAGACACGTTCAAATGATTAATTTGAGGCTCTGGCAGCCGCTTCCCTGTAATAATATTTTAAACATTACTTTTCCACTGGTCCTTGCCAGCAATCGTTATTTTGCGCTGTGGAGGCTGTAAAATTTCACTTCGAGGATGGGTTTCACTCCCGTTACAAAATGTGTCTGGAATGTGCAGATGTTTCCTTGGGGGAATAGCGAGCCAATCCGCTCTAACACATCATCCCCGCGGGGAGGACTCAACGTGCTAAGCGGCCCTATTCACAAAATCACAAACAAACACACACACACACACACACACACACACACACACAGAGAGCCCTGTGGAGCTGTACCCGGGCCGGGTATTTCACTCAAAACCCTGTTGATGTAAAAATCCCATCGTCTCTGCTGGAGCTGCGGGGCTGGGGTGCTGCCGGGCTGCAGGGACACATGTGCTGGTCGCAGAGACATCCCGCTCTGCAGCCCGCGGGAGCTGCGCATGTTGTTATTGCAGCTCAGCTTTTACACAGTGCCACATATGAATGTTTTCTGGAGACAGACTGGAAGAACTATGAAAACTTTGGCTTACTGGGTGCAAAATAACATCCTGCAGGTATCCAAGGGCGTGCGTGCCAAGGACAGAGTTGGAGAAAATGGAGAGATGGGATTTAATTGAACAAAAAAAAGTTTGCATGGAGAGTGGAGAACACTGAAAGATGCTTTTTATGGAACAGCCACTGGCGGATGGAACCCCAGCAACTGGGACTTTAGATTAAGGCTGTAACCATCCCTGAGGAATGTCTTACGTGGCTAGTCCTGTTTTTATAGGAGGATCCAGGAGATGGCTCATTTTTTTACTTGTGTAATTTTCTCTTTCAGTATCATCTTTACTGCACAAGATGGGAGAACAAAGCTGTTAGGGTCCTTAAAGAGGACCCCCTAAAGGGGTTGTCTGTCATGCACACAGGGATAGCAGATCTGCTCTAAGTGCTCCTGGCGTCCTCCCGCTCTGTCCCGCACTGGTTGCTCCCCTCAGCTCTGAGCCTTGTGCCTCCTGCATGGCTGTTCCCGTGCCTGCAGGTCAGGACGGACAGTCTTTCGGGGGCGGGTGCTGTCTTTCTGCAGCTCCAGATGGTATATCTGGACTGTCTTTATCTGCGTCGAGCCATGTTGCTTGAAACCGTGCCTCTAGCGTTGCGAGAGCATTTTGAGCCCATAGCATCTCTAGGGAGAACCTCATTTGGGGTGCTACGTAGGTTTTGGTGATGGGGTCTGCCTTGATCCTGATGTGCGCCTCTGTAGAATCAATATACAGGACTATCTTACACCCTGCACGAAACCCAGGTGGAGCCTGGAGGAGAAGTGAAGGCAGTTATGGAAAATAAATACACAAGATGCAGTACTGGGAAAAAGAAGTGTTGGTAGTGATGAGTATGGACTGAGAGCTCAAGCCCATCAAACACTGATAAAGAAAAGAACGCAAGGAAAAGTCTGTAGTTGAGAGGAATACAGAGTTTTTCAAGTATATTGGGAATTGAATTAAATTATACTGGTCTGTTAATAGATGGACATGGTCAAATTATCAATGAAAATACAGAAAAGGCAGGACTGTTCAGTAAATATTTCTGTTTTCTATTTGGCAAAAAGCCAGACGATGTATTTGTATCATATGAGGATGATGAAACACTTTCCACTCCAACAGTAACTGAAGAGGATGTTAAACAGCTGCTATTAATGTTAGACCTTCTTAAACTAGCAAGTTCAGATATTTTGCATCCAAGAATTTTAAAAGAACTGGCTGAAGACCCCTCTGGGCTATTAATGTTCACTTTTAGTGGGTTTTTGGGCAGTAGGGAAATTCCCAAGGACTGAGTCAAAATGACCATGGTGCCAGTATTAACAGAAGGTAAATGGGATGGTACAAATGTTTATTAGCCTCGTGTCCTGATTTTCTAGCCCAAGGAGAAACAATGCAGTGCATAGCATGGACGTTAGCTAGAAGTTAAAGGGGATAGTGTAATTAGTGGCAATCAACATGGAAAATTCACTTATGGGAAATAGATCTCATGAACCTCTGCCTTTTAAGTAAATTTACAGATGGTGTAGATGAAGATGATGACGTTGATGTAATACACATATGACTTCTGTAAGCTATTTGACTCAATGTCACATATATTTGTCAGAATTTGGAATGAAAAAAATCAGCACTACGTATATTAAAGAGATTAAATAGTGGCTTCAAAATGTAAGAATAAACTGGAGTCATCGTGAAACGCTGTGTTGCAGTGAAGTCTCAGAGATTGATTGCTGACTGCCTCCCTAGAGTATTTGTCAACAGACTGGAGGAAAATAAAAAACATTAGTGATACTGTACTGAGAGTGCCAAAGCACAGAGAAGGAAACAGCGCTGCTTTGGTTGGAGACTTGGTCACAGAAAGGAGCGACGATGCTGCCGAGTGTAAGATCGTACATCTGGGCCCAAGGAGCACAGGCCTGGTGTGTAGGATGAGAACCTTCTCCTGGAAGGCAAGGACTCAGCCAGGGGAGGTGTGGTGGTCGGGTGTGCGACGGAGGGTATGGCCACCAGAATGATTAGTGCAACCCAGGGATGCGTAAGGAGGGAACCGTGGAGCAGAGGGGTTGTGTTTCCTGGTGTCCTCACTTCGTGGAGATAGTGATGCCCTAAAGAATCCAACCAAAAGCGTATCTGAAGGACTGTCTCCTGAGAGGCAGCTGGTGTTTGCTGCACCAGCGAGAAGGTGGTAGGTGACTGCAGCCTGGGGTGTATTTGTGGTTAAAACTGGGAAACGTAATAGAAGGACCCTCAGTTTAGTGGACAGGCAGAGTGAATCCTACACCTGTGAACTCAAGCTAGGCAAATTCAGACCAGAAATAAGCCTGACTGACTAACCCTGCAACAGCTAATCAAAGCCAGTGGTGGCTTTATGTGAAGATGGGAATGTTCTCTAGAAGGATAAGGAACTGCTTGCTTCGGCTCGATGCAGGACTTGATTGTGAGGAGTCCGATGCCTTGCAGTATGTGAGTCGTCGGGATAAATGATCACGTTGAAATCTGTGAGTCATTCCCGTTGCTTTTTGTTAGTGCAAGAAGTAGACCGCCAAACGGGAAGGGTTGGTAGCTTTGTGTCCTGTTCCCCCCTTTCCCCAGACTGGCTCATGTATTGGGTAGGTCCCAGGGCTTCAGAACATCTGGAGAGCCTGTCCCTCACTGAAGAGACCACAGAAAGCAGACATAACATCAGGATTGCAAGGAAAACACAAACCGGATTGTGCTGCAGCCGTGGTTTGGCCAGGTCTTGGGTCCTGAACATGCTGCACTTTTCTTTTTGCTCCAGGCTCCCCTGGTTTGTGGATGTTCTGTCGCAGGCAGTGGGCTGTGAACTCTGTGGTTGTGCTCAGCATCATTGTTTTCACAGAGCAGCACCATTTACTTTGTGCTATTTTTAAACATATCAAGTGCTAATGTGACTGCCCTAAATCCCAGAGTTTTTTCTACAAAGAAGAAAATAAGTAAGGGGCTCAGCATCTCTCCAGCACAGGCTGTGCTGCAAAATGTTACTGAAGGTTGTTCTCCATCGCTAACAACACACTGCCTGGACCTCGTTGAGTCTTCATGGTCTTTACTTGTCCTTTTCCCTGTCTCAGTTATTTTTAGTTAGCATCTCATGCTTTGAGCTGAAGGGTGTTGGTGAGAGCCTGGAACAGGAAATCTCTTAAATAAAAAGAAATGTTGGTAAAACATATTGGAGATGAAAATCAATTGACAGACAGGGCTAAAATACACACAAAAATGTTTTTCTTAAACAGCCACCCAGGAACTTGGAAAACTTGCTCGTCTGTTGGAGATTGCTGTTAGCTAAAGGTCACACAAATTTGTACTGTCAGCTACAAAAAGGAAAGCGTTTGAGGGAGCGTTACTGCCCGTGGGAAGCGACTGTCGAGATCTGGCTACCGGGCTGGTGTCACCAGGGGTGGGTGGAAAGTTGGGGCCGTTTTGGCACCGAGGTGGGTGCCCCTGTGCTGGAGCCTGCGGGGCCAGGCTGGTGGCACCCCTGGTCGTCTCTGCTCCCTGGGCCTGGCGGGAGGTACAGGCTGGGGGGTTTTGGAGCAGGACCTGGGGGGCTGGAGCTCAAACTTTGCAAATGACTGAGGAAATGGCCAAATGGCCAGAAAATCTTTCTGTTAGGTCCACTCGCCTTTGTGCTGCTCTGACAGCGGGAGGTCCAAAGCGGGGAGCGCGTCGTGCTCACCCCAGGCTGGTCCCACACCCGAAGGGATAAAGGGACGCGGTGACACCGTCCCTCAGCTGCATCGTGGCGTTCAGCCAGGACACTTTCTCTGTCTGTTCTCACACTGTTTTGGATCCAGGGTGCCGCTTCACCTGCTGCGCGTGGGTGGCTTTGGCTGGTAGGTGATGTTACTCCTAAATCCTCGGTCCTTCGTGAACCCCCGCAAAGACCACGTTTTGCTGCCTCGTGGCTTTGTTTGCCTCTTGTTTGTGTGCTGCCGGTGCCGTGCAGCACCTGACAACGTACTGACTGTTCTCCCAGTGCGAGAAATGAGAGAAGAATTTCCCAACTGCTTGAAGAAATTACTTTTGATCTGATACTGCCTTATCAATCTCACTCTCTGTCAGCTGGCTTGAAGTCTAAATTCAACTAGGAAGTGGCATTAAGTTTTTTGCAAGTCTCCTCAGGGTGTTTCAGATGCTCAGGATGTCCCAGGTTCACAGTTCTCGTGCTGTATTGATGCCCAAGTTGTTCCACGGATGCCCCAGAAGGTTTCCAGGGAACACGCCATGCAAATATTTTTCCATACTGTGTCAGTATTTGCAAACTGGATGCGTGCTTTGGAGAAGACTTTCCTGGAGTTCTCTGTGTCTCTTGGCTCCAGCCCGGGTCAGTTCCGCAATGTATCGCCGCCGTCGGTTCAACAGCATCCAGAGCCTCCTGCATCCTGTGAACCTTGCCCGTGGCTCTCGTTTGTTGTGTATAGCAGAGCGTACAGTGCTGGGGAGAAATAGCATTATGTTTTTATTATTTCTCACAGAGAAATAATATCCCTAGAGGATAGCTATCCGAGCAAAGGGCTCACATTAAAATAAATACAAATAGATTAATAAAAAAACCCAGGACCCAAAGATTATCTACTCCATCCCCTGTCCCAGTGGTGAATTAATATCAACAATGCCTAAACATTTATTGAAAACTCTTTGCTTTCTGTGAGGAAGATTAAGTACTTAGTAGCTCAGCTGTGTAATTCCTAAATTACAGCTTACAGAGGGCTCACTTTTCATGGTAAAATAAAATATCACTGGGCTCCAAACATGCTGACTTGGAAACACTCTGGGTTTTCAAGAGACCAGAGCAGGGTGTTGAAAGAGCTGTGCATCAGCATGCAATGCCACGGCACCTGGGAGCTCTCTGGGTGCTTTTTTGGGGAAGAATTGGGTATCTTTGTGGAAAGTGGTTGGATTTGGGCTGCAGGTGTCTAACATGGTCTCCTTTATTGAGCTCTGCCATGTGTGCTGGGAAGATACTTGGTTTTATTGCATCTTTGGTTTCCTTGCAACCTTTCCCTGAAACAAATGTATGTTTGCAAGGCTGACATTTAGCTGGATGAAACTGCAGACAGCTTGTTTATGTGTAGCGCTAATTATGGACATTAACTTTATTTAAATATTTGGGTTGCTGCTTTCCCAAGCTGAAGGTCTGTGTTCTCATCTTTTAGTGTGATGTTACAGAGGCAGAGCAGGGCTGGGTGATGCCTGATGTTTGAAGTCTTTTTTTATGCCACATTAAGTGACCTCTTGGCAGTGGAGGCGAGGACCACGTCCAGTGCCAGCTCCGGTCACTTGGGCAGCTCAGAAGGTGGGACCTGGTGTGAAAAGCCTCTCTTACAATGGTGGCCATCCCTGTAGCCAGCTCCTTGTCCCACCGGAGTGGTGCCCTGCAGAAGCTCTTGCTGACCTCCACAAGCACAGGAGGCCCCTGGTGACTCCCCAGTGTCCCCCTCGCCTTTGGCTCCATTGTTTCGGTGTTGGGAATGAGGAGATGAAGTCAGTGGCAGTCTAAGAATAACTTGTAAAATGAGCCGTGCTGTGGGTCCCTGTGCAGACAGCAGCGCCCCAGTTCCTGGGAGCCTCTTGTGTGAAAAAGCCCCCACCCAGCCCTCCTGGCTGGGGAGGAGAGGGATGGAGAGCATGATGCCATTGCCTACGAGCTGGCCCTGCCAGAACATGACGTCGCTCCATGAGGTAACACGTCCCCTTTGTTCGAGTGGCTTCATCCCTGGTCCGACTTTATAACCATATTTGGGAAAATCTGCAGAAAGCTGCTGGCTGCGGGGATCCGAGGAGCCGCTCTTTGAGTCTCAGCTGCACTGCAGACAGCTCCCACCTGGAGGGTCAGGATGCCCTGGCTGTGGTGGGGATGCCCTGGCCATCTGTGGTGGGCCCTGCATCCCTCAGGCACGCACAGCCTCGCTTCCTCTGTCTGCTCTGGGAATGGGGCATGAGCACAGGAGCAGAGGGAGTGTGGGTGAGCAGCAGCTGGGTAGGGACTGCCGTGTCACCCGGGGTGTCCCGAGCTCTCAGCTCAGTCTCGTGCAGGGCTCAGGGCTCAGTCTTTCCCATGCTTCTTGAAGCATGGGCTCTCGCAGCCCCTTTTCCTCAGCCACCAGCAGGAACGCAGACACCCACTGCCCGGCTTCAACCCTGAGCTCATCCGCTCTGCCGAGAGCTCGGGGAGTGTTTTACACTGCCCTGTGGGCAGCCACCTGCCTCTCAGTACTGTCGTGAACAGCAAGACGAGCAGGATTTACTTCTACAAATCTGAGGGTCGCATTGTGCTGGGAGAGGCTTGTAGCAGGACGAGGCAAGGCGGCGAGAAGGGAAGGAGCGTCGCTTCGCTCCCGTTGCTCAGAGGGGCAGCAGGAGCAGGCAGTGATGGGGTGACCGGCTCATGGTCCTGCAGCGACTCTGCAACGGAGCTGGGAGTTACATCGGGGTCTGGTTCGTGTCAAACCCAACCGTCTCCTGGCACAGCTGCCTTGCAAGGGCATATGTAAGGGCGCTTTGCAGTTCTCCCAGGAGAGCACAAAGTGTACAGAACATTGCAAAAATGCTTGTATCCTTGCCTTACATTTTCATATCAACAATTACAATTTTGCTGTGGGAAGAAAAACATTTAGTTTTTAGATGAATATTTGTGAAAAAGTCTTTTGGGGCAAATTCCTTAGAGAGAGCTAAGACTTGGGCCAGCATTTGGAACTCATAAATTCAAAATGAACAAATAAATTGTCATCATGCTGTGACAGCCTCAGGGAAACAAGGGTGCTCGCCGCCGTCTGCCAGTCCCAGCGTGCAGCTCTCTGCTCGGGACTCGCTCTCAGCAGCTGCCGGTGTCTCCCGTTGAGCCTTTCCCTGGACAGCCCTCCACTCCATCTCGTGCATTTGCTCCCCGACAGCCTTGCTGTTCTTTGGAAGCTGATCTCCGCAGTGGAGTCCCCGGGCACATGGATGAAATGCAGCCTCCTCTGGGGTGAGAGGCATCAGTTCCCAGTGACCCACTGCTACATTCTGGGAAAGAAAGGGGTGAAACCCACCAGTGAAAGGCCCCTTTTCGTGTTTGGAGGTGCAGCTCTTGGAGGTGATGTGTGGTGGAGCTGGAATCCCTTTGCCTTGGGAAATCCCTGCTTCAATGTGATTGAAGCAGTAGGTGGTGATGAAGACCTCCATATGCTGTTGCCCTCCTGTCTGTGCTGAAAGGCTGAGAGCTCACCGTGCAGAAGAGCTGTTGAGACTGTTCCTCCCAGCGTGCCAGCCAGGGTGTCCCTGCACCTAGTGCAGGGCGACGGCGATGCTCCCTGTGCCCGGCACACAGAAAAATCTGTTTTTTCATATTTCCATAGCCACTGTGTCAAGAATCTCTATTTCCCAAACTGCACACAAGAGCTGTTACTTCTACTGTGCTTCCTAGGAGAGGTGCAAGCCAAAAGACAAAGAAAAAAAGGAATCAGATCAGCAAAAATCTATAATTTTTCCTGGCTCAAGCATGCAAAAACACGTAGGGTTTTTCCTCTTCTTTTCTGGAAAGTCTATTATGTATGTCAGGCAGTATCAGCACAGCACTGCCACATGGGGCACCGTGCTGCCTTTCGCTCCTGGAGACTAGAGAAGTGTTTGCCATGGTAACTCATAAGAGCATTTTGGCTACACAGGTGACCTCTTGGGCAGTTTGCTGCTCTGTCAGCTGATGGAGGGTTCTGGAAGCAGTGGGCTTCCCTGTGTCGCATGAGCCATCTCACATGTCCCTTTGTCACTTGTCCTCTCTGGGTGCAAGGTGTGGGACGGTGCAGCCTGGCTTTTGGTGGAGGTGAGAAACGGGAGCATGGCTGGGCATTGCTCGCAGCATTGCTGGGCAGCTGCTGCTGCCCACGGCATTTTCTGTGCCTCAATTTGCTCCTCACTTTGGTCGTTGCCTCTCCTCCCTGGTTGCTGCAAGAGTTTAGCCATGAGAACTGCCAGGGACTGAGCACCTTCATGTTTTTCAGTGGATGTTTGGGCGAAGCATGTGGCGTTTGTTGAGATCAGAAAGGGGGAACTGTTTCCACTGGAAGATGTGCTTGGGAAAGAGAGGGCTCAGGCAATCTGGGAAAGGCTCTGGAGTCAGGAGTGGGGCAGAGAAGATAAATAATAACGATTACTCCGCGTTCACAGTGCAGAAAATTAGGCAGCATCCAATAAAGTGATGCCTCTAGCAGGTTTCAACAAAGCAAAGGAAGTACTTTTTTTGTAAAGCACATGAATTATGGAGCTTGTTGCTGTAGGCTCTTGCGGAGCCCAGACTGGCTCAGGAAGGGATGGACGGCATTGTGAAGATAAGTCCGCCGGCGGCTGTTACATACGACAGTCCGATGCAGTGTCTGGCTCTGCAGGTCCTCTGTTGCTGGCTGCCAAGAGCTGGGAGGTGTGTCAGGGAAGGATCGCTCGCTGGGAGCTTTGCTCATGTATCTCCCTGAGCACCTGGTACTGACGGCAGTTGGGGATGGGAGCTGGGGCAGGATGGACCCTTGATCCCAGGGACAGAGCTGTTCCTACGTCCCTGCACCCGCTCCTGCTGTTAAACACAGTCTCTGGGCCAAAATGGGACCCAGCCCTGTTCCCATGACTCTTATTTTGGTCACACAAACATGAGGCAAACTCCATTTTGGGGGGGGCTGCCCTGGATCCGGGAAGACTGGCTGGTTGGGGGAGGCTTGTGGCAAAGCCCAGCCTGACTGATCCACGGGGAGAAAGTGATTTTCCCCGAAGGACAGGGTCTCTCTGTTGCAAATGCTCCATTTCCTCACCCTGTGTGTCCTGACGGGCCAGCCCAGCTCAGGAAGATGGGCCGGGAGATAGAAAAGCTTTTCCCTTGACTGCAAGCTGCACCCAGCAGCCTGGAGGGTGGATGCTTTATCCCTCCTGCACTGTTGCAGGCCCCTTAGTAGCCGCTGCAGAGGCTCCTGTGCAGACTCTGGATGGAAATATGATTGTACCCAAGCCACCGTCTTTCCTTAGCACCACTGGAGCTTCACTGACCCACAAAACTCTTAGCTTTTACTGTGGCTTACAGACCTGGAGCTTCTTTTCTACTGAACTGCTGTGGCTCTCCCAGCCTGCACACAGGCTCCTCTCTGCACAGACGCTTCTCTCCGTCTGTGGATGCTTTTCCCATTACTGTTCTGGCTGGGCTCCACGCACCAAAAGGGCTGGGGAAAGCACAAGCGAGCACTGCCCCCCCTTTCCCTTCCCTCCCTTTTTTGTGAAATGAAGGCAGAGCGGGCCCGCAAATGACATAATGAGAGCATGACATCAGGCTTGGCAAGCGGAGGCGTGCTATACTCTGCTCAACATTATATGTTCTGTGGAATTAAGAAAAAAACAGCAGCGCACCAAAAAAAGCCTGTCCACCACAGCGCTGCAGAAATAAACCTCCTGGCTGCCCCGGGCTCGCAGCTGTGGGGCCGTGGAGCCCATCTGAGCATCACAAAGGGAAAAATCAGGCGGCACCAAGCCCTGCTGCTCCCTTCCGGCAGCAGCTGTTGGAGGGCAGCAGCTAGGTGAAGGCACACCAGTGCTCGATGCTTTTTACCCCCAGAAGTTATCCGACCCCATCTGCAGGAGATCTCGCTGGTGGTGTGTGTGACTGAGCCATCCTCACACGCTCCGTGAGACGGGCTGCTGTGAGCCCTGCGGTACACATAGCTCTGGAGAGGTTCGGTGGCGCACCCAGCATCACTCGGGGAGTTGGTAGCAGAGCTGGGATGGAGCTGAAGGCTCCCAAGGCTCAGGCTGACGCCCTCATTACCAAATGTTTTCTTATCCAAAGCTTCACCTTCCCCCCACAACCCACTCCACTTCCAGAAGTAGTTTTTTAAAAACTTCCTTTGCTCGGCATGTAAGTTAAATGTGTGAGTGTTTGCTGGGGCACTTAGGGAGCTGCAAGGAGACCTCTCTGTAAGACATCTCTCACACACTTCTTGTTCTATACCATAGTCGTTGGTGGGTTTTGGTGCCCCTTGTCCCACAGACATCTGTGGAGAAGTTGGCCAGCCCTCCCAGCCTCCTCTGGCATTACATGGCTCCATTGTACAGATGTGGAAACTGAGGCAGGATCAAGAAGTTGTGACTGGCCCATAGCTGCCCTGTTCCAGACAGCACAGCATGTTCTCAATATCCCTCGTGGCGCAAATAAACTGATTTCTTTTTTCTTCTCATGGAGAGGGCGGCAGTCTGCGTGCATGGTGCATTTCAATGGAGAGCCTTGTTTTCTGCTGGCTTCAGCTCTGCTTTGAACCTGCTCCGAATTTCCTCCAGCCTGGCAGTGGGCTGGGAAAATACAGTCATGGCAGTTTGTGGCACCGAGAGGCTGAGCTCTGTCCCACAGCCTTTGCGTTGGGTTTTATTGCTCAGTATTTCCTGATTATTTTTTTTTTCTGCAACCTAGCTTGGTTCACAGCCATCTTTCCCATGCCAAGAAGGTATAATATGATTTTCCATACAAGTTGGAGAGGGACCAGTGGGAGAAGGCAAGCAGGCGGCTGGGAGCCCAGCTCACTGACTTGCGGCTGGAGGTGGCAGGCGCTGGCATCCACCACCGTTCCTTGCTTCTCCAAGCTGTCCTGTTGACACGAGCTCTGCTTCCCTTGCAGGCTGTGCACCGAGGAGGTCTGGGGAGGTTGAAAGCTGGGAGGTTTTATGCCAGTTCTTCGTCAGATCATGAAGGCAAAGGTAGAAAATAGCAAGGGAATTGGGTTCTGGTTTGTACGTACCAGTGAGTTGCTATCTAGTGCCTGGTCTGGATGGAGGACAGCAGCTTCTCTGAAGGTCCTGGATAGGAGCTCAGGCTGTGGAAGACAGACGGTGAGAGTCAAGGTCTTGGGATCCCTTGCAAAGCATTGTAGTTAAGTGACAAAGTGTCAGGGTATAGGCAGAGCTTGGTTTAATTATAGCCTCCAAGGGTTCAGAGTGTCTCTGAAGCAGCCTCGCCTGGGAGCTGAGCCCCAGCTTTCTCCTCTGAAGCCCACTGGTGGAGCTTCTCTGCATGCTGGGCTGTGGGCCAGTGTTAGCTTTGGATGGCAGTAGTGGGTGTCGGATAGATGGGTGAGCTCAGATGGTAATATCTGGCAGCATCAGCTTGGTGGTGGTGTGTGCAGAATGACAGCCAAGTTGTACTATCAGGAGAAGAGGAAAAAGGTGCAGGAGCCCTCTCCAGCCCTTCCGCCAGGACACCGTGGAGGCTCAGTGGGGCAGCAGCAGTGCCGATACCCCAGAGACACACATCTGAGTAGCCTGACACCCTCATGAGCTGCCCTGGCCGTACAAAGCAGCACAGTCCCTTGAGCAGATCAGAGGGTTGAGGGTTGTCACGTACTAGTCTATGGGGAACAGCTCCTCCTGGCCCTTCCTGAGCAAAACCCGCTGGCCCCAGCCACAGCACCCGGCGTCCTGCACCCCTCGAGTCCCCGCTGGATCACCCTTGTTCACCAGGAGCTCCTTCCCCCGCGCATGCCGCTCAGTAGGCAGTGACATCTAGTGTCAGTCCAACACGCCGTGTAAAAGCAGCACTGAGCGGGGAATTGCTGCCTGTGTTTGCGTTTTACTTGTTTGCCGAGACGGGTGGGAGCAGCTCTGCCACTGTGCATCTTCCTGGAGCAGGTACCAGGTCACAGTCATCCCTGGTCCTGCTCTTGGGTAGGAATGGAGCTGACTGACCCTTGGGAGTCGAGGATTTGGGGTCTTAGTCTTCACTTATCTGAAGTTTAAAAGCTTTCTTTGAGATGAAAAGGAAATAATGATGAGGGATGTTTGTAAAGGGCTGGGGAAGGCTCAGGACCAGCCCCTCCGTGCCTGGCACCGTGGCAGAGGGATGGAGCAGAGCAGACCTGCCCTGCTGGAGTTGTTCACCTCCTACTTGGGAAGTAGGAAGATGGGCGAGATGGTGAGAAAGCTGCAGAGAGCTGCAGAGAAGGCGGCTGGGATGGGGGCTGGCTGTCCCAGTAGCCTGCGTGGCTCAGGTGCCTGCTTGCTGATCGTGCCGTCTGTGATGCTGAGAGCTTCACCCTGCCCTGCATGCTCTCTTCTCCATGCAGCACTTTTGAAGAGGCTCTTTGAAATGCCAAAGCCCTGATTTTGTAGCAGCAGAATGGTTTGTTTTGGAGGTCTCTCTTGTCTGGGCAAGGAGCAAGAAGGCATCAGAGCTGAAACACCATTTCTTTCTGTCTTGGGCTTGAGGTGCTGCCTAAAAAGTAAATGGTTTTTTCCAGGTATTTCAAAGAAGAGAAATACTTTTACTGGTCTCCCCATAAGGTAACTGGGTGGTGGTCTGGTCCTTTCCAAAACTGGTCAAGTAATGGAAGGAGGCGCAGAGGTGGAGGACTACAATTTATAGAAAATACTCGTGGAGAAGTGGAGCAGGAGCCTCCCTGAGGAAGGCTCTCACCTGGCTGGCAGCAGTTGGGATTCCAGTCTTCTGTGTTTGTCTTGCAAGTGGGAGCTGGAAATGGGTTTGAAGGTGACTTCCATGTCTCCTGTGCGGACTATGACTCCCATGTGGTCTGTGACACTTCAGCAATGGATGCTCTGTATTCTTTAGCTATTGTCCCAGCTACCCTGAGACGAAAGAAAAACTGGCTTGGTTGGATATTTTTGCTAGCATCCTTTTATTAAGTGTATTTGTTGAGCTTTCATTTTGCACATTTCTTGGACCTCTTTATTGGTGTTGCTGGTGAACTCTTCTGAATCCACTCTCAGCTTGGCAAAGAAATCCTGGACAGCAAAATCAGGGAAAATAAACTCAAACCTTTTAAAGAGACATCCATCCCTGTTACTTATCCCCAGTTTCCTGGAATCATGCGTAATTTTCCTGCCAGTTTGGCAGAATTCTTTACATTCGGATAAATTAAGTTCAAATGTCAGATCAAACCAAGAATTAATCAATTAGGCGATAAAAATAAGAGGTGAGAGAGCAAGGAGAAATTAGGGGAGATGCTTGTAGGAAAAAAGGTGAGAAGGGAGGTGGGTAGGAGAAGGTCTCTGTTGGTGCGGCACGGCTGCGGCTGCAGTGACTCCAGCCCTGTCCGCCTCCCTGGAGCTCTGCCAGAAATCCTTGAAGGATAATAACCATTGCATGGGCTCGGATAAAGTATTTTGATGCTTCTGAAAGAAGGTTTTGGCCAAACGAGATTCATCTGAAACCGAAGAGTGAAGTTTATTGGGAACAAGTGGAGACCGATCAGTGAAACTTTTCACTTCTTAGCTGAGTGACATTTTATAATTGAAAAAGAGGACATGAGGTGAAAAGAGAGCTGGGCTGGAGGACAGAAACAATTCTGCTTTGGATGAGTTGAAGGCTATTGGTGTTACAGGGAGCAATTAGAGATTTTTTAAAACAGTGTTCCTTTTCTAAGGACAATCTAAGCTGATTTTAAATGGAAAATATTCTTTGTTACTTCCTTCCTTTAAAGCTTTTCCAAAAAGAGACAAAAAGATCTTTGAAATGTAAAAGTTGAACGCATCAGTCGTATAATTAACGATCAGTTCTTTGGCACTAGTAATGGAAGTTCCTCATAATTTTTTCTCTAAGTTAATTACTACTTTAGTCTACATTATTTCTTAATTACTTCTTCGAATGTATATTAGACCTGAATATTTTTTAAAGGAATACATCAAATCTAGTAATACGTTTGTCATGTCTGTAATTGCTCTAGATATGCTGCAGAATGGTATGCACATAGCGATAGTCCTAATCTGTACCTACACATTATACAAAGCTTTGAGCAGCAAATGCTTTACAACTGCTTTAACACACCAAAACCTTCCAATCCAGAGTCTGGATGGAGTTTGGAGAGAGGCTCTTCCAAGGTCTAGTAATGGAGGAATGACAAAATGAAGCTGAACGAAAGCTGAAAAATGTGTTTTCTTTCTTTAGGGATCTTTCCAATAACAAGATCAGTGGTTTAGATGTTCAGATATTCGAAAGCCTGACTTCTCTGGCAAAACTGTAAGTACATGCTGTGCCCTTCCAGTCCTCCAGCTCACCATGCACGTTTGAGCTGGTACCTAGAGCGTGTGCTTGTGTTCCGCAAGTTAGCCTTGTTCTTGCTTGACCTCATCTGTCGAGCCCCAGACAGATGTGTCCATGGACTCCTTCCCCAAGGCGTTTAGCTGCACAGTCCAGTGAATGACTGATTCCCTCAATGGCATTCAGTGAATTGGGCAGGATTTGACCTGCTGTGCTGCTAGATGGAGAGGAGATCAAGGCAAGAGAATGAGATTCGTCACAAGATGTGTGTTAGTACATGGAAAACTATGATAAAGCTGCAGTGTCCAAATCCCGTTTACCTTCTGAGGGAATTGGGTACTGAGTCTGAGGGTCCTTTGAGGAGCCCGGCACTAGTGGGGGAAATGCTCGATGTCCCATCGCTCCCCACACCTGAGCTGTCCCCAAAACTGCCAGGCTCTGTGTGGGCCAGTAGAAGAGGAGAGCTTTGACCATTGGCAAAGTCACTGATTCAGCTGCTGATCAAATGAGTTTGCACTGTAACTTGCTGATGGTTCGTAGAGAAGATTAACTATTTTTTAAGGAAAAATTGGACTGTCAGATCTAAAAAGGCAGCAACAGAGCAAGCACCAAAACCTGCTTTGGTGGTTCCAGCTGAGTAGCTGGCAGCCTGGACAGCCTGCCAACTTTACACCTCAAAATCTCCTAAAAGGAGAAGGACTCATGGAAGGACTTGGAGCATGGGGACTGAACTTGAACATGGAAGCAGGCTGCCCAGAGAGATTGTGGAGTCTCCGTCCTTGGAGATACTCAAAAGCAATCTGGACATGGTTGTGGGCAGCCTACTGTAAGTGACCCTGCTTGAGCAGGGGGCTTGGACCAGATGAATTCCAGAGGTCCCTTCCAACCTCAACCACGTTGTGATTCCATGACTCAGTGCCTGACTGGACATTTTGCTATCATATGCATGTGGCTGTTGAGACTCAAGGTGCTCAGAGGGTAACAAGTACCCAAGCAGACCTTGGGACAGAGGTTGATCCTGTATGTTGACCAGGAAGTTGTTACTAACATGATGAACTTTCCTTTTCATTTTCCTTCTTTTACAGAGATATAAGCCACAACAAGATTTCTACATTAGAAGATGGAATATTTGATAATTTATTTAATTTAAGTGAAATGTAAGTTCCTCCTCTTTGTTTCCCAGTTGCCTATTTAGACCTTTCCTTGAAACAGCTCTTCCCTTCCCGGTGGGGTGGGATGCAGTGCTGTCTTGGGGAGATCTGGGGCATGTACTCAACCAAGCAGCTGCCTTTTGGACTCTCTCCAGTTTCTTCCTCAAGCTGTGTGCTGCTCCTGGGTTCTGTTGGTGCCCTTCAAGCCTAATCTCTTCCAAGACTTTGCTTCTGTCTCCTGGATACCTCTAACCTCTGCCACTACCTTCCTGGCTTCCCTGCTTCTCTCCCACACCAGCTCTGCTGAGGTTCTTGTCTCTGGCTGTGCTCCGGGTCACACTTGCTATTCCTGTTTGTACGGTCACACTTTAGGACTGGGGGATCTGATGAAAAGGGCACTGACCTGCAACACGGGAGACCCTGACTGAGGTGTCTAAGTCACTTGAAGACATTTGAAGATGTTCTCCCTAAGTGATTCAAGTTCTTAGGCTTATAGTGTTTTTTAATTGAAGTAATTAAAATCTGCGCTGCCATGCGAAGGGCGGTGGGGGCATGACACATTTCCAGGAGAGGTACACAAAGTGACAGCGCAGAATAGCAGTTCTGTATCCGAATGAGCCAAAGGATTAACCCCGCGCAGTCGCTCTTGGCAAGCAAGAAAAAAGCTCAGCCACACATTCTCCCTGAAGACGAGGCACAAAGGGCATTTTCAGCTCTGCGTTTTTGCTTACAAGTGGCACTGAAAAGACAGAAGGTCCAAGTGAGTCTGTCCCCGCTAAGGCTGGCCGGCAAAGTGGTGCTTTCAGTATAAAACCCCTGGGTTCAGCCCCTGCGGCAGCCCAGCCCAGCTGGCGTCAGCTAAACAAACAGCTTTCCATCTCTGTCCTGTTCGCAGCTGAATGCCAAAGGCTGTAATTTGGATCAAGCTTAGCTGCAATTAAAGTTTCCATCTTTTCATTAAACTGCCACATGGAAAGATTATCATTAACTTTGCATTTCTTTTTTGACAGATCAATTTTATTCTCTTAGCTATTTTTTAATGGAGCTGTAAATAGTCTCCCTTAGCTGGAGAGGCTGCCATTACATCCAACGGCTGTTAGATGGCAGGCTATTTTAAATATAAGATTGTGTCTGTAATTTGCTTCTAATTGCAACAATTATTTGTAGAGTGAAAAAAAGTACTTGGAGTACTTGCCTAATTCTAGCCTCTAGAAAAATCATGTTAATTATTGCTTGATTCCCTATTCATTAACTCCCCTCGCAGTTCTTTCTGAAGCATTTCAGTGGAGTGGCGCAGATGGGAACAGTGAGGGATCTGCACACTCCTGTAATTAACACTTAGCACATGTCAAGTTAATGCCTAACTTTTGTCTGATCTCCCTGTTACAGAAACTTAAGTTGGAATCCATTTGTTTGTGACTGCAAACTTTCCTGGTTGCCCCGTTGGGTGGAAGACAGAAACGTGAAAGTTATTCAGGCGGCAGATACGAGGTGTGCCCACCCTCCTGAGGTGGCAAACCTTTCCCTCTTCGATATCTCCTTCGTCAATGCTACTTGCGGTAAGGAGACGCTGTGGGCTGTGGTGGGGGAGGTGACTAAACCAGTGGAAATGATGGGCCCAAGGGGAGCTGGGGATCACATCTAGGCCTTTTTAGACCTCAAGTCGCCAGTTCTAATCTAATTAAGCAAAGAACGGTAGCATATGACTATACCCTGATGCCCTAAGGCTGGAGTCAGTCACACCAGGGCTGAGATCAGCAAACTCATTACAGACCAAGCTTCAAGCGGCCATCAGATGGCACTAGCTCCATGACCTCCAGCCTTAGGCTTTCATTCTCTCAAGGTTTTAACAGTCTGATTTAAGCAGTGAAATCTCTTGGAGTTAATGGGACCTGAGGACATGCTAAGTTGAATCTTTGCAGCCGTCGGGGCTCCACGTCGGGAGCGTTGAATGAACACTGCCCCGATCTGCAGGATGCCATCTGCTCCGGGTGCATTTTCTGACTGCCTTGGCTAACAGAAATGTGGGGTGGTGTTTACGTGGAGGGTGGGAAGGAGGAACCCTAAGAAAACTGATCCTGCCTGGATGCTCAGCTATGTCTAAGTAAGAGAGGGGGAGGGAGAGTGAGTGCTCCCCCTGACAGGCATCAGGCATCTCCTTTAATGTGTGACAGGAGGATGCAGTGATGAGGGCTGGGGGAACCAGAGCTGGTGGAACCAGATGAGCTGCCTGATGAAGTGCAGTGCTCCCCCGGGGCCACAACCCGGGTGGTGGTTGCTCCGCTTTCCCCAGCAAAGTTACCCCAGCCTTGCGGCACCTCGGTAGTGCACTGTTTGCCTGGTGCTGGAATTATCAAGGGGAGTAACACCGGCGCTGTTATTCTCCTTGGTAATTAGTTGTTCCCCTCTTGAACTACTCCAAGGTAGTGTGGAAACAATAATGTGAGGCTGTCTTCTGGGTAATTCGGTGTAATGGGAGTAGGCTGGGGACAGCCTGCCAGCTACTGACAGTTGTTACTGACCAGCAGGGAATGAAGAAGTATGAGCAGGCTGGTGTTAAAAAGCAAAGTAGTTCCCATGCCATGGTCCTCCTCACGGGACTCTTCTTAAGAAAAGTGGCTCAAAGTTTGCAGGAAGGCTGTGGAGAAAGCTGGACAGTTAGATGGATTTGATATGGGAAGATCACGCAAGGCTGGGGCTGTTGAGATGTTTGGGGGGAGATGTTGTAGCAACCAGCAGAAACAGAGGAGCAAACATGGCTCGGTTGCGTGGGCAGAGTTGGAGAGGAGGCCAGGCAGTCCCAGCTGGGCTGCGGCTGCGCACGAGGCAGAGGCCCTGCCTGTGTCTTTGTGGCAGAGAAACGTCCCACCCTTTGCAATTCGGTGAGGGGGAAGTAAACTCAAGGGACTGAGCTGTTGCTCTGTGAATGGGGCTGCTGTGGCTGCCGTTGTTGTACGTGCCTGCGTGCCCTTGCACGTGTGCGTTTGTGCTCCGTGTAGCCAGGCATGCGTTGTTTCTGTGCATTCCTCCCATGGATGCATACATGTGCATCCTTCCACACCCCTCAGGTGCAGGCTGTGTGTGGCATTGCCCCATTTTCTAGCCCCAGATTTTTCCTGCAAGTAGGTGGGAAGCTCTTGGCTGCAGTGTCTGCCCAGCTCCAGCGTGGGCCTGATGAAGAGTCTGGTGGCATTTCCCCCGTGCCCCCGATGTGCCACTCTGCCCAGCTGTGTTTGCTAATAGACTTGTTGCTAGAAGCCCCAGGCAGCATGCAGTGAAACCTGCTGCACCAGACCAAGCCAAGGTACAGCCAAGGGAACACCTTTTGTCTTGGTCTTACTTGGTGGCTAGTCCTTTGGGCTCCTCTGAGGGTGAGACTCAGCAGCTCCATGTCCCATGAGACTGTCCAGCTCTCTAAAGACCTCTTTTATTTGCTGAGTGTTGCTGCTCCATAAATCTGTGTGACTAGCTTGTTATTTCTGTCATCATTAATTAGCATAAAGAGTTTGGAAATCGTTGCTGAGGGATTAAAGACTTCCCAGGCAAGATTCAAAAAGGAAATGCTTGGAGTAGGAGCTTTCCAGGAGAAGTCCATACCCAGGGGTGTGGGGTGGTGTCTTTCAGAGGGTCTCACCAAGCCATGGCTTCACAGTGTCAGTTTGCAAGAGGATCTTCTGTTCTTTCCCCAGGAGCTCAATACATAACGTGTCTGACAAGCAACCACACAGAAGGAGCTGAACTTGTCATCCTCTTCACATCTGTTCACCCTGGGAACCTCACCGAGGAGACCTGTAGTGCCCTCTGTTATGCCGAAGACCAGGAATATGGAGGTTTCAGCACCCAGGGGCAGTGTTTGTGTGGTACTGCCCATGAAACAAACTCTTCCTCCAGTTGTTTGCTGTTTTGCACTGAGCGTTTGTCCGGGCAGGCCTGTGGTGGCCCATCACTCGTCCCCTCTCCCTTCCAGGCACAGCTGCCTGTGTCTTTCACAGGACTCCAGCCCCGGTACAGCCTACACCAGGCCGTGCTCTTCAATGTCAGTATTCCCATTGCTGTCAGCACTTTACTGTGGGAATTTGGGGATCAGACAGAGGTTCTCAACACCACTGGACATGCAGCTGTCCACATGTACACCTTACCTGGGCAGTACAACGTCACTGCCACCATCTTCGTGGGCACCAAGGTCTTATATGTGCAGACAGAAATTGAGGTGGTAGCTTCACCCCAACAGTTAGAACTGCAATGTCCTTCCTTGGTCAAGACAAATGAGAGTCTGGACATACAGATCCGCAACAGAGGTGGCACTGGCCTCATGGTGTCGTACGGTATCACCGCAGAGGCTGGAGAGCTGGGCAGAGGTAAGCAGGGTTGTCTGGGTGGATGCTGGGCAAGGGAGGGGTGGCACTGGGTCCTGGGACTTCCCTTTCCCTTCCTTCCCAGTGAGGAGTAATGGATGACTCCTTTGGGCACTCCTTGCTCCCCTGACTGACCGGGCAGTGTTTTGCACTGTCCTGGGCCAAGAAGATGACTGCACAGAGTGCACTTCAACAGCGAGGGGGATTTATGGGCTTCAAGAAGGACGGGACATTCCTGGAGCCTTGCTCCCCAGATTGGATTGGTTTGGGCCCATAGAAAGGGCGTCATGCTGGTGTTCTTCTACCTCATGCAGCAGTTCACCCCATGTGTCCCCCGGATGGCTTGGTGTTCCCGGGCAATAACCACTGCTATCAGCTGGTGGTGGAGAAGGCTGAGTGGCGGGAGGCCCAGCAGCACTGCCAGGAGCATGGCAATGGAGAGCTGGCTTTTGTGAGCAGCCCCGAGATCCAGAGCTTCTTGGTCGCTCACGTCATCAGGTAAGCGAGGAGGGTAAGGGTTAAGATTTCCTGGGGACAGATTTGTGTTCCTGGGGTCACATCTGCGGAGAGGTCTGGAGGGGGGTCCTGCTGAGCCCAGCAGTGGAGCCCTGTGCAGCCACTCGGGCTGGAGAGACACACGAGTCCAGGCTGAGTACGGGGAGATCGTAGGGGTGAGGCTGCTGAACAAAGAGGAGGAATAAGCAGGGCTTGAGCTCTTGCTGAACTTGGCTTCTTCGCTTACAGACTGTGGAGGGAAGAAGAGGAATGGGGCGGGAAGGCTGGAAGTCAGAACTGGGAGTTGTGGGATTGCTGCTGGTGGGCACTTTGTACCTCACGTTTGTGCCTGTGGGTGCGTCTGAAGTGGTGCAGAGAGATGCAGGGTCAGGAGCAACCGGGGCTGGGTTGAGCAGATCTTTCACCTGGGAGTTCAGCAAAATCATCAGGTTGGATGGTGGAGAGGGTCAGGTGCTCGTGTCCTGAGGGAATTTGGCTGCCAGGCAGGGCCTGAGGGTGACCTTGCACCCAGCTCCCTCCTTCAGCAGAATTACAGCTGGTTGTCCCATGTGCGACACCGTGACATGCAGCGGCCGCTGTAGCAAAGCCCCAGCCAGTGCTGCAGTCCCGCCTCCCCGCCAGGATCCTGCACCCTCCCAGACATGGCTGCAGCCTGAAGCCCAGACCTCTTCCCCTTTTCCTTTGCCTCCTGAGAAGGAGCAGCGTTCCTCTCCGAGTGTCAGGCTCCAGCAACATCTGTTCCACCTCAGGACTCGGGCTTTATAAACAGAGAGCACTGAAAGTGTCAGCCTTTGATTAAATCCGCCCTTCTAAGTGCCCTTTCTGCAACCAGCCGTCTTGGGGGGGAGGACGACCAGGAGAGCTTTCAGGGGCCTGACAGCTCTTGTCAGTGCTCCCAGATGCAGATGTTGAAGATGGCTTCTTAATAAACATGGCCCAGAAAGCACATGCAAAGGGAACAGCTGCATGTGACGTAGGCTTTGAACAGTCCTGCTTAAGGGCTGACAGCCCCTTCTTCCCAAACTTGTATCCTTGCCCTGTTCCCTTCACACTGGGATTTATCCTGAGATTGCAAACATGTGGTCCCTGCTCCGGGGAAGAGGAGCTTGTCCCTTCCCGCGGGTTAGGGACTGGTCACTTGGTGCTCTGATTTATCAGGCATTGCGTGCAGGGCTTTTGATGGGACTGCAGTGCAAGGAAATCATGAGACCTCGGAAGGGAATGAGCCGCGCAAGCTGTTTCCCAGCTGCTGCCCCACATTGCTCTCCTCCCCAGCCCCCTTTATTTCATGTATTTATTTTATTAATCCATTCAGATAAACATGAATGAGGCAGTTCCAGGATGCGATTTCCCTGGCGATAAAAGACAAGTCAACCGAGCCGCAGGTTTTTGGAACACGCAGCCTCCATAGTTTCTTGTGGGAAAATGACAGAAGCAGAAATCTGTTTCCCATTAGAGCATGCAGCAGTGAGGACCGCTCTCTCCTCTCCTTCGCTCCTGTCGTTTGATGGCCTCCCCAGGAGCAGTATGTGCTGAGCTGGTCCCCTCTCCACCTCCAGAAGCAGAGTGCTCCAGCCCGCACCCCTTCCAGGGGACCCCGCTCTCCCCTCTGAGGCAGCGCAGGGACCCCCTCTCCCCTTCCAAGCCTCCTCAGGCTTCGTTCTGCTCCCGCTGCCCCAAGCAAGGCAGCTTGGTCCTTCCTCGGAGGCAGGGGGATGCTCACATCTTGCTTCAAAAAAAGGATATTCTGAGTCCTCATGTTCCTCTCTGCAAGGTAATGGGCCAGGCAGTGGGGCAGGGGTGGGAAGCAGCCAGCCAGCTTTTTATTTTTTTTACTTCTTTTTTTTTTTTCGATGACTTGCAATTAGATCATAGCTGGAATTAGAAAAGGAAAATCTCTATAGAGTTTTACTGATGGCAGCAAACAGGCGGTTTCCTCGCCTGTTCTCCCTAATCCTCTGCCAGTGGTTCGGGAGCAGAGCACAGCAGTTATTTATTTTTTAATCTTATTTGCAGTGAAAACTACTGATTCACGAAACAGTTATTTTCGTCGTCGTTTTTCAGCATGACCTCATTAATCATTTCATCTGGCGTGAACCTAGTGGTGGAGAGACACCAATTATCTCCCTTGTCTGCATTTTGCAGAGCAGTTGTACCACCCTGGGAGCACGCTGGAGCGGAGGAGCAAGGCTGTAACAGAATTGATTGCAACCTGCAGGAGGGGGTGTGGAGAAGGAGCTGGGGACTTTGAGGGTGAATGATGAGGCTGTCCTTCCCCCCCAGAATTTAATATGGAACAAATGCCTCACTTTGCACTGGGTGCAATTAGAAACAGTTGTCCAGGCTGTTTGTGGCAATGAAAGACCACTCAGCACTTTCCACCAGAATCCCTGCTGGGATTCAGCCAGTTTCCAAGTGTGGAAGGGACATTTCATCTTCCTAAAATGATCCTGGCAGTTTCTTGTGTATGTGGCATTCATCTGCCTGCAGTGCTTTGGCCTCTGCTGCCGGTGCCTTGTCATCCCCCCCCCGGGTGCCACCTTTCAGGGGTGGCTGAGGAGCTGATGATGTCCCAGCAGCTGCATCAAAAATGTCCTGATTTGAACAGGAGCTCACATACCTGGCACCATCTGAGGTTTAATCCTGCACTGGTGCCAGTTCCACTTGCAGTGAAGAATTGACTATTGGCAAATTCCATAGGTCTGCAAAAACAAACCAAAAATCTTCTAAAAGGTGCAGCTTTTTCAGACAGTTTTGTATGGCCATACCATTCCTCTTAAGTTGTGACTCAATACGGGCTTAAAAGTGTCTGAGGGCCATTCAGGCTGCTCTCCTAAGAGGAGTCTGAAGTTCACGTCAACCTGCTGATACTTTTTTTTGCAGATACTCCCACTTGCCTGTACTCCACCACGGGAGAGCTGCTGTCAGCCCTTCCAGCCCCCGCGAGTGGCCGTCGGCCCTCCATGCCCCCTGGGAGCGGAGGCCAGGCAGCATGGTGATATTAATAAACATACTGATATGAAGGAAGCAACTCCAGCTTGGGGAAGCAGAAGATGTGCAGCTGGAGGGAGTCCTGGGAATTTCTGAACTCAATAAAACCTCGTGGTTCTCCTCTCCAGCCAGTGTCATCTCCTGCCCGTGTTTCATTACGCTCTCCGATACCTTTGTACCAGTTGTGGCTGGTATGAATCAGTGCTTACCAGTATGTCACGAGCTCCGTGGTGCTGACGGAGCCTTTACCTGGGTCTTCTTGAAACCTGAGCGAGAGAGACTGGCATTTTGGGAATGGGGTGACTCAAGTTGTGGGGCAGCGATCATCAAGTGTCTGACTCAGCTGCACACAGTGGTCCCCTGGGCTGCTTCTTCCTCCCGGCTCCGCTGCACTGTAGTGTTGGTGTCGATTGCTCTGTCTAGATCCTTTTGGCTCTGCTGTCCCCTAAGTTTATCAAAGGGCAGGTGACTTTCTGTAGCTCCTAGGACAGAGATGTGAAGGGCTGGTAGATAGCAGGGTGGTGTGCCATGAAGGAGCTGTTACTGAAGAGCCAGGTTCTGGTGGTAGAATGGATACTGAAATCCTTTAGTAACTAAAAGGCTCTGTTAAACGCAGCCTGTGACACCCGGATGAAGCTGTTGTTGTTAAGATTATTATTTTCATAGAGAACCATAGATGGCATCTGGCCCAGATCCTTCTAATACTCATGATTTCCTGAAATCCCCCCCCCGCCTTTTTTTTTTTTAAGGAGCCTTGATGTCTGGATTGGATTCAATGATTTTGCAAGCACTGGAGCGCAGCAAAGAGGCGAAGGATTTAATCTGGAGAGCTGTCAGAACTGGCTGCCAGGAGAACCCCATCCGTCAAACGCTGACCACTGTGTCCGGATGGGCCCAACAGGCCAATGTAACACAGACCTGTGCATGGCCAAGCACAGCTACGTCTGCGAGTACAAGCCAAAAGGTGGGCTCTGCTTCTCTCCTGCTGCCCGCTGGCATCGTGGGCGGGCGGCTGTCCTGTTCACTGACACGTGCCAAGGGAAAATAGGGCTGCATGGAGAGGGTCATCCAGAGCATCACCCCAGATCAAGTGGGACTGGCAACATCCACAGTATTCCCAACAGAGGCTTGACTGATAAACTTTCAGAAACCTGGCCTCAGCCCAAAGGGAAGAATTTGGCCCACTCCAATCTTTGCCATCAACAAACGGAGAGAAGAGCGAAGCTCTGAGGCAGAGCTCTGGAAATAGCTCCTCTCTCTTATCTGAGCAGTCTCTGCTGCTGCCAGGATCTGAGGCCATGGTGCTGCCTTGGTGACTCTTGCTGTCCTTCTGTGGCATCTTGTAGAGTGCGAGATGTTGGGGTCCTGTGACTTAAAAGACTACAGGGCCTTGGAAATCGTTAGGTGAGCTTTTATGTGGTGTGTGCTGTGCGGGTTTGTGTTTTTGCAGCCTCCCAAATTTCCCAAAGTGCTGTAGGGAGTAAGAAAGAGAAGCAGGAAGGACATGAAATATGGAAGAAGATTTAGGTAAGAGGGAAAAGCCCTTGCTAGGGAGAGAGCCCACTGGCCCTGGTAGGAGGGACAGCATCACCTGGTTGTGCTCAGTCCCCAGAGCCTGACCTGGCTGTGAATGAGCCAGAGGTGTTTGCCGCTGGTGGAAACCAGCTGGTCCTGGCCACGTTAACCATGAAGTCCAGAGGGACAGGGAAGGTAGGGAGTGCACCTCGTGCTCAGAAATTCAAAGCAAATCATGAGGTGTTGGAAGGGAGAAGTATTTGCGGAGTTCCTAGAAGTCAAAATTGCTGAGAATTGCAAATGCAAACATTACTTGTGCAGGATGAGAAAGAAATCAAAACACCTATAAGAAGAAGAAGAAGGAAGTACAGGATTACAGCAGCTCCTCCTTCAGTAAAGCTGGAGTTACAGATTCCTGAGTGGTCTGGGCCCTGCTACAGCTCTGCTGTGTGGTGTCAGCAAGCGTGAGCAGGGTGGGGGCAACAGCTACAGGCCTTGCTGGGTCTCATGAGCTTTGTTCAAATATTTCCTTTGTAAACAGGAGTTCTCCTAAATGCCGAAAACTTCTTTGTGGGAGACCCTGTGTTTGACACACATGAGGCTGTGAAAAATGTGACAGAAGAAGTGCTGTCAGCTCCATGGCAAGCTGTGGAGGTAAGAAGGGTTTGCTCATCCTGCTGCTGCGGAGGGAGCCCAGGGAGATGCCAGCAGGTGAGAGCCTTGTTTGTTTTGCAGGTGATGGTGTTCCCTGAGCTGGCATTCAGGCATGAGGGATATTTGACTGCCCTGGAGTTCGTGACGCAGGAACTGCATCAACCCGTTCAAGTGAGGTTCCAGGTGCATAGACCGATAGATGGAGAAGGTGAGGTATCTCCTCTCAACACTTGTGGTATTGTTAGAGCTGACACCATCAGGACCGTGTCACACTGAGTGTGTGTGGCCTTCTTGCGGCCCCTCTGTCTTCAAAGCAGAAGCTTGCAAGCCTTAAAGGCTCAGAGATTAGGTTCTATTTTTTGAGGAGACTCAAGTGCAAAATCTGCAGGCATGGTTGGACAGCCTGAGGTTGCCTTGGAGAAGTGGTTGTCCTAGAGAAATTAATAGAGGGAGAAACCTGTCTTGATGTGCAAAGAAAATGTGAGTGTAAGGACCGTGTAGAAGCGAATCAATCTTCTGAGTTATATTTTATACTTTGGGAAGACATGACATGTCAAATGGGAATGTCTTCTGGTCCATTTGGCCCCACAGGTTAACAAGGAAGAACATTTTCCTGAGCCGATTTCTTCCTCATGGCTGAGATAATCTAATAAGCCTTTTATTCCTTGTACAACAGCTCAATAGTCACAGTTTTGGCAACAATTAATTTTGCAGCAGAACTTTTGCTATAGCCATAGAGTTGGCTGGTTACAAAAGGATGTTTTTTGACACTGAAAAGCTGATACTTTGACATGGAAACATTAACTTAAGAAAAGTTGCTTAATGTGTTTGCAATGTCAAAGCCAGCTCTGCTTTTACTTGGACTTGCTTTCGCTTGAACATAGATCTCTTTTAGATTGCAAATTGATGCATTCTCACTGGAAAAGAGACTAACTTTGTTTTTAACAATCTTCGTGCCTTTGTGAAACTTTCCTGTAAAACAGGACACTTGTCTTACGTAGTACCAGGGTGCGTTGCAGTTGCAGCTTTTACTGAGCGGAGAAAAATGGTGAATTTGGAGTGAAGAAGTGCACTAGAAGTGTTACTTGTCAGAATGGTGATCTTTGCTTTCTCTTTCACTTCTTCCAGACGACCAGGAGGGAAAAAATGCTACCGACCCATTCCACGCTGCTCAGGATGACAGGAACCGGACTCTACTTGAATGTCCTCCTGGTTTCCAGTGGTGTCATTTAACTAATTTGTGCTCGTCACTAAACAACTGCTGCAACGCGACCGAGTGTGCCAACAGTTCTCTTGCCAGCAGCCCTACCCCAGTTTCCCTTCAGCACGATGAAAGCCAGCTCAGCTATGAACTCATCAAGGAATTTCTCTTTACAATACCAGCTGGCCCTTCTTCCCAGTATCTGGTCAGTGTTTATTAGCTGCTGTAACCAGTGAGTAGGTGGGGCAGTTTTCTCTTGAGTGCTTTGGGTAAATAAAGAATTGTTCCCAATTTGCAGATGGAGATACTGAAGTCCATTCAAATGAAGTTACTTGCTCAGTGCCACACATGCCACCACTTTCTATCTTCCCCGCTCTAAGCTATGGACTCCCTGCAGTAACCTGTTGCAACAGCACAGTTGGTCAAAAGTCCGTGCAGATTTCCTGGGCTATTCCCAGTGCATTTATGCAGTGGAGATAGAGCATAAAACTGACTTCTGGGTTAGCACATTTGATTCAAAGCAGCCAAGGAGAGCGGAGTGGTGAAATATCTCCCCATGCCCTGTTTGGATCTGTGGCTTTTCTGCTGGTTTCCACTTGGCAGTAAATCCAGCTGTCTTGCCCAGGCAAGAGTTGGGTGCTGAGTGCTCTTAAGTTGAGACATTAATCCAAAAATGTCTCCTCTCTCTGCAGGTCACATTCAGAAAAGAAAGTATTTTTGTGAGTGCCAAGGATATCTTCAGTCTCCAGCACAATGCAGGCCTGGGCTTACTCCTCCAGTGCCAGCCAAGTACCACGTCCCCTTACAGAACCAACTCTTCCGAGTGGGCACTTGGCTTGTCCGACAGCTCCATCAGTGCCACCTGGATCAACAACACTGTTTGCCCTCTCCGAGTTCGCTATGCCGAGGAGCAGCTGGTCCCGGTGATCAGCCCCCACAACGCAGGGCTGGAGCATCCAGGTCGCTACACGGTCAGAGCCAGCGTGGACAACGGGGTCTTCAGTGCCAATCTGTCCTGCAGTTTCTGGGTGGCTTCCTGGGTGTCAGGCCTGCGTGTCATCCACCCCGCTCCTCAAGGCAGCAAGGTCTACCTACCATCCAACCACACCACCCTGGTCGTCAAACTCTCCTCAGGGGTGAATGCGACAGCTAGCTGGCTGGGAGACAACCACACTTTCCCCTTCGAGGGGTCCTGCCCAGCGGCTGTTGCACCGCTGACGGCAGACTGTACCAGGGAGACCAACGACACCTGGTTTGCTGTGGTCAGCCTGAGTGGCCTCAGGGAGGGGGTGAGCACCCACGTGCTTGTTGCGGAGAACGCTGTGAGCTCCCAGAACATCACCGTCACAGTGAAAGTGGAGGAGCCCATCCGTGGGCTGCGGGCCACCCCTGACCCTGAGAGCAGAGTCCTGCTAAATACACGAGTGGTGAGTGATTGCTGCTCCTTTTAATTCATCGGTAGCGTTTTTAGCCTTTACCACTAACGGCGTGTGTTTGGCTCACGAGGAGGGCTGGGGCTCGGCTCCACACTGATCGGGTGTAGCATTGCTTGCTGCTAAGCGCTGGCTGCCAGGCCATGCAGACAGTGCTGCTGCAGACACAGGCATGTGGCAGAAAGCGCTGGTGCTCTCCAGCAGGAAGGCAGCTCAGCTGTACATTCACTTTAAATCCCTCAGAGGTAAGGCAGCACCTCCTGTGAGGGGGATACTGGCTTTCCAGTTCCACAGAAAACCAGAGGCATTATGAAAGGCCAGTATTTACCTTCTTTTGACTCGTCAAGTTATTCCTTTAGTTGTTTAGATTTGCTCTACTAAATCCTTCCATCAGCTGGCTGAAGCTATAAAAGCGTTTCATCCATCCATCAAAGTCTTGGAGTTACTCTGGTGTTTGCAGTCTTTTTTTTTTCCTCAAACCCCCTGTCCCCAGAGCTACAGCCGAGCCCTAGGAACCTGTTCAGTAACTGCCCATCGGTACCTGTGAAATGCTCTGTTCGATCTCTGGCTGCTTATGGCAGAACCCTGTGCCTGCAATGCCTGTTGGTCTCATCCTTCCTGGCTACCGTGGTCTGTAGGAGTGAGGAGGGAGCCTACCCTGTCCAGTGCAGGTCAACCATTTTAGCCTCTGGGCCTGGCACCGTCAATGGAAGAGGGTCAGAGACTCAGCTTATGGGTGTAGCTAAAGCTGAGTTGTTTCTGCAAAGATATTGGAAAGTTTTTTAGCTATCAAGAAGGAGACCTGATCACAAGAGCACTAGGGTGTGTGGGAGCAGGCAGTATGGGTTCTGCTCCCTGCTCTGCTGTTGATTTATGGAGTCAGGGTCTGCATTTATCTATCAACAACAAAGCCACAGATGATTTTTCACCTCTGTGTCATGCTCTGAGGGCGCTGTCTTCAGGTGTGTGATGCATCCCAGTCTGACTCTGCTCCCTCTCCAGTTCAGCTGGAGATCTCCTGGGAAGTGCTGTGCATGCTTTTCTCTTGCACTAGTGTAAAATGTTCTCATGCCTTTCAGAGCTACATCCCTGTGATGGAAGCTGGGTCAGATGTGACTTTCCGATGGACAGTAGATGATAAGCCATCTTTCACTTTTTACAATGTTGTCTTCAACGTTATCTACCAAAGCCCAGCTGTGTACAAGCTTTCGGTAAGCCAAGGCCTTTCCCATGATACCATTTCAATCCTGGGTTTCCATCTCATCCCACAAACTAAGCGGGAAAAGCAGCAGGGAGAGGAGAAGGCAGAGTTGAGTTGAGGAGATTTTCACTGTGCTCCTAACAAGCTCATCTGCTGTTTCTCACTGACCTGCCCTTGCAAATGCAAATAGTAAGTTTCTTCCTGTTCTTCCATTGCAGCTGACTTTGCTGTCGTCCTTGTCTTTGCTTTCTCCTCTTTTCTCCATATTCTCCTCTCTGTTCATGGAGTGTCTGTCCTTACTCAGCTCCAGCAGGAATGAGGCAGGGAGCCCCACTAGCAGGGTGCTGGCCACTGCTTTGGCAGGCAGGAGATGTGGATTCAGAACCAGGCAGAGGCAGAATGTAGACGTAAGACTTTCATAGGCAGGAGGGAGCTTCTGCCACAAGCTCTTCTGGTCTCTGTCTTGGTCTCTTTCTATTGGTGCAGACTAGAACGCTGGATTTTGCCGTGACCCCAGAAGAAAGATAGAGCAGAGAGTCTGGTCAGAGGAAGGTATCTGTTGTGGAACAGGAGTTCGTCTCTGGCCAGAACATCTTTCTGTATCATGCCCCCATGTACTGCCATGCAGAGTCCTGGTCTGGCTCCAAGCTGCTTGATCCATTTGCAGGGTAACTGCTGGCTTCCTGAAGAGACACCAGCCCAAGCTCTGAGGACACGCTAGCGCTAATTTGCTTGGTGCAGCACTATGCTGAGTAGCACTAATTTGCTGGGTGAAGCACTGTGCTGATGAGCCTGGATTGCTTTCACTTACAGAGCCGACAAGGTGGCATTAGTCTGGAGTTGACTGGGTTCAGTGATCCACAGAAGCCTAGACACAAACTTCTTATATCTTTTGGGGTGGGAGGTCTCTATTCAACTGGGTTTGAAGGATCCCTTCTGTCAGCAGCTCAGCTCTTCTGCAGGTGAGGAGGCGGCAAGATGCTTTATCATTAGGTGCCATGTCAGTATAACATGCCTAGGTAATCTTGAGGATCTTGCTCTACTTCTGTCATGTCCCTTCAGTCTCTTGGCTCTCTTTCCCTCCTCTGCCCAACTTTGCTTTCCCTCTCTGTGCCCACTACACCCGGGGTGCTGGAGCTGCACTTGGCGTGCTTGGTTTTTGAGTCTCTCCCATCCCCACTCTCTGTGCTTAGAGCCACTCATCTGCCACTGTCCTAAGGGAACTGGGTGGCTGTTTCCTCCTTGGTGGCAGCAAGTGCCTGGGGCTCTGCAGCTGGAGATAGTGTGTGGGACACATGGAGCAGGCAAAAGGGCAACTGGCAAGTTCAGAGGAGTCTCAGGATGAGAAGCTCTTCTCCTTGCCCTCTTGCTGTAGAACCAGTCCTTCCTTGGACTGACTTGAGTGGTGGAAATGCGGTGGTTCCAGCAAGAGGTGGCTTCGCCAGGTAGGTGACTTTCCGCTCTATGCTGCTTTCCAGTGCTGTTCAGGCTATTGCCCCTGCCTCCCTGTTCCACAGGTGACTCTTCTCTGACCTAACGTGCTTGCCTGCCCGGGGAGACCTCTTCAGTAAAGTGAAGCCCCACTCTCAGGAGAGGGCAGCACGGCAAGGTGAACCCAAATGCATTCTTTATCCCACTGTCCTTCCCAGCTCACCGCCTCCAACCACGTCAGTAACTTTACGGTCAATTACAATGTCACGGTGGAGATGATGAATAAGATGAAGAACCTGACTGTGTTGGGTGTTCTGCCGGTCCTCCCTCAGAACAGCACCGTGGAGCTTACAGCAAGAGTTCAGGTTGATTCAGCTGTGGATGCTATGTTCCTGTGAGTCCTTTGCAAGTTGCCCGAACTTAGGCTCTTACTGTGCATAGCTTACCAGTCTTGCCTGCACTATTTCTCTTCCCAGGGCCATTTCTCAGCTGCTGTCTAGTTAATTTGAAATCCCTGTGAGTGTGGTTCAGTCACACTGGCTGGGACCTATAGTTCAGGCTGAAATACTTTTCTTTTAAAGGATTGCAACATTGCTTTAATATTGGGATCCTCCTCTTCTTACCAGTGCTGTACTCCTCTCACAGTGACAATTCTGCACCGTTGGGCGGAGCTGCTGCTTTGATGCTTAGCATTATGCTTCCTATGTTTTTTCTGGAAACCCCAGCCTTGAGCCTGAAAGACAACCCTAGGCCAGGCCAGGATTCCTCTGGGATTTCCAGGATTCTCCTGTTCTGCAGTGTAACATGGTTTGCATGTTTCTCCAGGTGGGATTTTGGAGATGGGGTCCAGGAGACATACCTGTTCAAACCTCCCTACAACAAGTCTTTCCTTGTTCCTGATCCCAGTGTCCATGAGGTTGTAATTGAGCACAATGTTTCACACGTCTATCAAGACCCAGGTATGCTCAGGACAGTTCTTTGGGTAAGAAGGGGCTCAGGCATTTTTGTTGTGAGGGAGCTACAAGGCACTTTGCAATAATACAATGGCTTGAAAGTCATTACCTCATTCCTGAGCAAACAGCCAGAGTGACTGGAAGTCTCCAGCCATTGCCATCCTCTATAACTCTGTTTCTAGGACAAGCTTGTCCACGCTGTAAGAAGCAGGGCCGCCACACACAGTCCTCTTTTTGGGCAGCAGATAGATGAGTGGTAGGAGAGCTCCATGCTGATGGGATGGAGGGTGGGGAGCACTACGGTGGGGAGCAGGAAGGGGGTCTGTGTGTGAACGGAAAGAACATCACTACTCTGTGTTTGTCAAACTGGCTTCTTACTTGGTGTTTGGTCCTCACATGCATGGCCTGGCTGTAATTCCTGCTTGTTCTGGACCAGAGCAGGGAAGCCCAGCGTGTGCACAATGTGGGAGCAGAGTATGTCCCTGCAGTCCCCCAGCATGCTCCCCACACTGCTGCAGCACTGTGGAAGCTGTTGCACAAGCATGTCCTCATGACTGGTCTTTCTCTGCTCTCTTCCAATGCAGGTGAATATGCCCTGGTGGTTCTCGTGTCAAACCAGTTTGAGAACCTCACCCACTTGACCCCAGTTCACATCCACAGTTATCTGATTGATGTGAAGATGGAAGTAGAGGAGAATGTTTTAGTTGTGAACCGTTCGGTCACCTTCAGAGCCAATCCTCTGCCATCTCCTTACGGCGTGGTGTACACCTGGGACTTCGGGGACGGGTCCTCACTGTTCACAGAGAGCCAGTCTACGGTGACATACAGCTACCCCAGAAGAGGGGTGTACAACATCACCGTGACAGCGAACAATACCATAAGCAGTGTGGAGACCGTTGAGTGTTACCAAGTGTTTGAAGAGATAACTGGGCTCTGTGTTTCCACAGATGAGGCAGCAGAGCTGGGAGCGTCTGTGACCCTTAATGCTTCAGTGCAGTCGGGGGACAGTATCACCTGGATATTCGATATGGGGGACGGGACGGTGCTGAGGAGTCAGGTGCCAGTGGTAGAGCATGTGTACATAAAGGACATCAACTGCACTGTGAACGTGACAGCTGTGAATCCTGTGAACTCTGTCTCCCAGACTGTGCCTGTTCGGGTATTTGTCCTGGAAGTACTCAAAATAGAGCCTACTTCTTGCATCCTTGAGCACCCGGATGTGCAGCTCACTGCGTATGTGACGGGGAATCCTGATGAATACGTCTTCGATTGGACCTTTGGAGATGGCTCGTCCAATGTCACAATCAGTGGGGACCCTGTGGTGACTCACAACTTCACCCGAAGTGGGACATTCCCCCTCTCCCTGACTCTCTCAAGCAGATTTAACAAGGCTCACTATTTCACCAGCGTCTGTGTGGAGCCAGAGATAGTCAATGTCACCCTTCTCCCTTCCAAGCAGTTTGTGAGGCTTGGTGAAGAGAGCAGCTTCCAGGTCAGTGCCGTGCCTCTCTACCAGTACCGCTACCGCTGGGATTTCGGGAACAATGAGTCCACTAGATCGAGTGGGACTGAAGTGACCTACACCTACAAGAACACAGGGGTCTTCCTGGTCACGGTGACCGTCTCCAACAATGTCTCTTTCAACAATGACACAGCGTTTGTGGAAGTCCAGGAACCAGTTGGGGTAGCAAAGATTGAATATAACGGGACAAGTGTTTTGGAGTTGAACCAGATCTACCTGTTCTCTGCCAGCATGAATGGAACCAAAGTGAGTTACTGTTGGGACTTTGGAGATGGCACTACCCAGCCTGGGCAAATCGCTACCCACTCCTACAACAACACGGGCCATTACACTATTAGTGTGATGGGCCGGAACGATGTGAGCTTTAATGAGACCATCATCGATGTCACAGTGAAACGTCGGCTCCATGGGCTGACCATCAATGCCAGCAGGACAGTGGTGCCATTAAATGGTTCGGTGAGTTTTGTAGCCACGCTTGTAGCTGGCAGTGCCATCCGCTACTCGTGGATCCTCTGTGACCGGTGCACTCCTATCCAAGGCTCCTCCACAATTTCCTACACTTTCCGGTCCGTGGGCACATTCAATGTAATTGTGACAGCAGAGAACAAGATCAGCTCGTTGCAGGACAGCATCTATGTCTACGTCCTGGAGCAGATTGAAGGCCTGCAGGTGGCTAGCAATGACCTGGTTGAGGACATCTATTTCCCAACTAACAAAACTCTCCATTTGCAGGCAGTGGTGAGAGAGGGAACAAACATCTCTTACAGCTGGGTAGCCCAAAGGGATGGCAATGCTGTGCAGACCTTCACTGGGAAAACTTTCTCCTTGAGCATCCTAGAAGCTGGAAACTACACTGTCTATCTGAAAGCCACTAATATGCTGGGATGTGCAACCGCTAACAGGACGCTGGAGTTCATTGAAAGCATTGGTCTTTTAAAGCCTTATGCCTTCCCCAACCCAGTTGCTGTTAATGTCTCTGTTAACATAAGTACCACCATAACCAGTGGCACTGGCATCACATATGTTTGGTACCTAGAGGATGGCTTCTCTCCTGTAACCTCTGAACCCTTTATTATATACTCCTTCCAAAGCCCTGGAGTGATAGACGTTGTCATTGGAGCAGAAAATAAGCTGGATTCAACCAATGCAACAATTTATATCTGTGTAGAGGAGGTCATAGAGGGGCTGAGTATAGGGACTGCAGAACTGGACTGTAGATATGTCTCATCAGGCTCCACGGTGGTCTTTGAGGGGGAGCTGCAGAAAGGGACTGAAGTGACGTGGCTTTGGGAGGTGCCGAACGGCACATTGACTGGCCAGTCCGTGGCAGTCCCGTTCCCCACGGCAGGGTTTTATACAGTCTATCTGAATGCATCGAATGACATCAGCTGGGCTCTGGCCAGCAGGAACATCTCAGTGCTGGACAGGATTCAAGGACTGGAAGTTCTTGCCAGCAAGAAGGTAGTGGAGCCAGGCGAACAGGTCACTTTTGTGATCAGGATGTTGTCAGGTACCTCTGTGAGTTATTTGGTGAGCATAAGTGGGGACTACTCTGTGGTGCTCAACGGGTCCAAGTACACACATGAGTTCACCAAGAGTGGCGATTATTTGGTGACCGTGACAGTGCAGAACCAAATCAGCATTGCACATGCCCAGGTGCTTATCTCTGTCCTGGAGGCCATCCGTGATGTCAGGCTCCTGAACTGCTGTGAGGAAGGCATACCCACGGGCATGGAGAAGACCTTCAGTGCCCAGGTGGGGAGCGGTTCCCGTGTGTCATTCTCCTGGCAATTCTCCCTGTGGAAAGAGCAAGGCCAATCCGTGGTCACTGTGGCAGGAGAGAGTGTTTCCTACACTCCAGAAGCTGCAGGGCTGCTTGAGATTCAGCTCATTGCCTTCAATGACTTGGGAAATGTCAATATCACCAGAACCATCCAGGTCCAGGACCCAATAGTCCAAGTCTCTCTCACTGCCTCCAATGCCTTTGTCAACAGGACAGCACTATTTGAAGCAGCAGTGGTGCCCAGCAGCAGGAGTGTTGAGTTCTTGTGGACTTTTGGGGATGGCTCTTCCACTCAAATGACCAGGGTTGCAGTAGCCAACTACTCTTACCTGAGCCCTGGAGATTACCTGGTGGAGGTGAATGCCACCAATCTCATCAGCTTCTTCATAGCCCACCTCACTGTCACTGTCAAAGTCCTGGAGTGTGAGGAGCCAGAGGTGGAGTTAGCCTTGCCCCCTCAAGTAGTCATGAAGCGGTCCCAGAGGAACTACCTAGAGGCACAGATTGACCTCCGAGGATGTGTCAAATACCAGACAGAGCACCTGTGGGAGATCTACCGAGCACCCAGCTGCATGAACTTGGATGACTCCAGCAGGATCCGTCTGCCAAACGTTGACATGAACAGGCCCCAGCTAGTTATACCGAAGCTTGCCCTGGAAGTTGGGAACTATTGCTTCATCTTTATTGTCTCCTTCGGAGATACCCCACTGTCCAAAAGCATCTTTGCCAATGTAACTGTGATACCAAGTAAGCTGGTCCCAATCATTGATGGGGGGTCATACCGTGTATGGTCCAACACTCAGGACTTAATCTTGGATGGGGAGAAATCCTACGACCCAAACTTGGATGATGGTGAACAGACTCCGTTGTTATACGATTGGTCTTGCACATTCTCCTCCAAGGTAAGAGCAGTTTTGCACAGCCAGAGAGGGTGGTCATTTGGGACCTCCAGCTGCACATCAGCTCCACTGTGAACACATGTCTGGGTTGAAATGGTGTTGAGGGAAGCTTTTGTGAGCATCTTTAACAAAGCTGCTCCAGAAGGAGGACTGCAAAGTTTCCCAATTCCCAGCTCAGGCTGATGGTACAAAAATTGCTGTGAAGAGTTGTGCAGTGTCGCCTGCTGCAGTCGGGTGCTGTGCAGTGTCCCTGTGCACGGCAGAAGTGTTGGCTCTGGAAGCTGAGGCAGTCGCATTGCTGCTTCCCTTGTACTTGGCCTCTGGTTCACAGTTTCAGTGTAGCTGCTTCCAGAACCTGAAGGAATTACAGAGCTGCTGATTGCAGTCTGGGGGGCTGAGGGCTCTGGTCCTCTCCCATTAACGGTTAAATGTCTCTAATTTCAGCAGGGGCCAAAATCAGACTTCAGAGGAGTCAAGCGACCACAAGTCATGGTCACTATGGTCACAAGCAGGTCACTGTCCTCACACGTTGAAGTGATAAAAGGGCAAAAACTGCCCTTCAAATTCTTATGGGAGTTCCACCTCAGGAGCATTTGCTGACTGAATGTGGGATTCTTTTGCTTGTAAAAAGTCGTTGTTTTCTATCTTTATCTCAAAATAGAAAGATGTGTAGTGTGCATGAATTAGACTTTTGAGTTTAATGTGAGCTTTTTATGTTGCTTGGCAATGTTTATAAGCTATTTAATGAAGAATTAATTGCTATAAAATAAGAATCTGAAGCTCTGAAATACAGGAGTATTACAAGTACTGCTTACTAACCTGAAGAATAGGATAATGTGCTTTATTGTCCACACACCACCCCGTTTCTCCCACCCCAGTGGTGGCATTGCACGGTACGATCTGTAGCAGGGACCTTGTGTGGACCTGAATGTTTTGGCTGTGGACTAACCCGATGTGCACCCATACCAAGGAGGGTTTGAAAGTTCTTTTCTCCTTGCAAGCAGAGCTCGGCTGCAGGGTGCTCTCTGAATTTCAGTGCCAAGGAAGGAATTGTCACAATTTCCAAAGCTGTATTAGAAGCAGATGTGGAGTATACGTTCGACCTCACCGTCAGGAAGGAGGGTATGAGCCCCGAGGCAACAAATCAAACCGTACGTACCACAGACGACTGTCGCTTTCTGTCCTTGTGTGCCTGTTGCTGGACGCAGCTCGGCCTTTTTTCTAAGGAGGTTTCTAGAGAAGAGTGCTGCTGGCTCAGGACCGTGCCCAGCCAGGGGTGATCCCCACGCTGCGTCCCCGGGCCCCATCCGAGAGCCAGAGCCAGTTCAGCAGGAGGTGTGGAAGTACTGCTACCTACCTGCACCAGCCTGCAAGGGAAAGTGGGGGAAGCAGATTTCAGGGCATCACTGGGCTCCGTAACTGATTCCATCCAGGTCATTGGCAGGAACAGACACTGGTATTTCCATGATATATTCATCTTATGCTGCCCTAGGCAGTACTTATTGCTTGTCTTGCCAAGTGCTTTTAGCTTCTTCCTTCCTTTAGACCTTGCGTTAGTCCCTTTCCGTGCAGATGCTGCGTTAGTGACCCAGCCCTGGACGGTACTGGCCACCGTTCGTGGAACTGAGAGTCTGCAACCGTAGATCTGCCGTAGGAGGACAGCAAAAGGGCCCGTGGTCGGTAGCTCTTCCACCAGAGTGAGCAGTCCCAGGCTCTTCCCGTGTCACAGCACCAGGCTCTTCCCCGATTTTTGCCCAGAGCTAGCTTCCTAAGAGCTGGTACTTAATTTTAGTGTCAACAGGTCCTGTCTTCTCTGTTTCTGAATTTTTTTAAGAGAGGATTTGTTTTAAGTGCATGTTGTTTATGTCAAATTAAGCCTAATGCTGAATGCGTCTGCAGTCGGACAGCAGTTATGGTTTATGTCAGAAACATTCATCGTGGTGCATTTGGCAATTAGAGATATAGTTATTCTGAAAGTGGAAACTCTTACTGCCTGGGTTTTAAACCAAAGCTGGAGGATAAAAAGAAAAAAATTAAATTGATAGTCTTTCAAGGACATTCCGTACTATCTGGTTTCCGTGCGTGAGCACAAAACAGTGATTCCAGTGTCGCAGGAAATTTGCAAATACTGTAGGAACGAATGAAGCTTCAACACACTCCGGCTTAGTGCTGTGGAATATTTATCCTCTTTTAAAAGTCTGCCATATTAAATAATGTCTTCATTACTGTCTTTCTTTGAATTCAGAATATTCATTATGCCAGGGCAGAGGGCTCTGTTGAATGCTGGACAAACCTGTTTCCTAGGGGATTAAAGGAATTCAGACAAAGTACAGGGGTCAGAGCTCAACAGCGGTTGTGTCTGAGCCACCGATGCTTCTAAAACTCTCCTCTCTCTGAGTGCTTTGCTGAGGAGGTGTGGTAGACGTCTTGAGATGAGAGCTAGAAGTCTGGAATAATGTGCTACTCTCTGGGAAAGGTGGTTCTTCCAGGCTGCAGAGCGAAATGTATATTTGATGCACAGTAGGAGCTGCACTTTCTGGCTATTGTTATCATCATTCCTGTCTCTCAGGGACATAGGTAGCGTCAGGAATGGTGACGGTTCTGCACAGGCAGTGCGCCCAAGGGTCAGGTCCTGAAATGTGGCGTGCGGTTCTAGTCCAAGCTCTGTAGATCAGAGTAGGGATGGAGGAGACAGCAGGACCATGCCCTGGTTTTGCACAGGGCAGCACATCCTCAGTAAACCCAGGCTCCCTGGCTCGCCCAGAGCCCTCTGTTACTCTGGACTGTAAATGCTTCCCATTTAGCAACCTTCTGAGTGGAGGACGGGGACCCACAGCCCCACACTCCTGTGTCCACAGCAGATCTGCTGTGACCCCACCAGGTCAGGAACTCCACAGCTTCAGAGGCAGGACCAAGAGTTTGTCCCACAGAAAACAAAGGAGAGCTGCAGTGCCTTCCCAGGGCAGGTGCTCACCAGATATTTGGTCTGTGCTGTAATGGAGGCTTTTCTCCTCCCAGTTATTCTCCTCCTCTTTTCCAAACTCTAGCACAGGTCCTGTTTTTATAGGGCTAACAGCTGCCCTGAGATGGTCAGTACAGCAAAGTCCTTCAGTTAGCATCATCCCCACCCGACAGCACAAGCAGGACTTGCTGGGAATTCAGCACAGGACACCAGAAGGACGTTTTGAAAGTGCTGTAGGTTGTTAAAAAGCATAAATAAAGTAAATCCAGAATTGCCTAGAATGGCCCGGCTTGGCATTGGGTGGCTCTTGAAAATCAGTACCAGAAGAACTTGCTCTGGCCAGTGTAAGAAAAGTGATGTAGCTTAAGTCTGACGTGAAATCCTTTGGAAATGCCTTTCTGCTGTTCCCTTAGCACAGGCTGGGCTGGTGCAGAGCAATTCCTCCTTGCAGAACCAGGTGCTGAGATGTCTATTTCCGTGTTTGATGCCTCTATTTTTGTCTCAGATCTTCTGATGGAGCCTCTTGCTTCCCCAGGTATTCATCAAAAGGGGAGGAGTCCCTATCGTGTCCCTGGAGTGTGTTTCCTGCAAGGCTCAGTCTGTCTATGAAGTTAGCAAGAGCTCCTACGTCTACCTGGAGGGGAGCTGCCAGAACTGTCACAACGACTCCAAGCTTGGGGTAAAGTCATCGGCAACACGGGTCTTTGCTTCACCTTTGGTGGACTTCAGGGAGAAGGGGAGTCGGAGAGGACAGGCTGGAAAGAGCTGTGTGAAAAATAAAGTCCTGGACCTAAACTGCCATAGAGACAAGGAGGGGAAACAAGCCCTGACTGTAAATGTAGTTGCAGTCTGGGTCTGGCTGAGGGGATGAAGAAGGCTGGCTGATACTGGTCTCATCGCAGCCCCTGGAACTGGCTGCAAGACTGGCTTGCAGAGTTAGAATTTTAAAACAGGCCCTGCACAGACCTTGCCCGGTGTGTCTTGGGGCTCCCGCGTGCGGTGCCGTGTCTCAGCAGCATGGAGCAGGCTAGGAGAGCCTGTGAAGCAGGTTCCCCATGTCCTGTAAGCACTGGACCCCCTGTGAGATGTCCAGAGCTTTCCTTTGCCCTGAGTTGTGCCTGCAGGCTGTGGGACACATGGCCTGTCAGTCCTCCATCAGTGCCTTGACCCTACCCAAGGGCAAGTCCTTGCTGGGTCATTTTCAAGCCAAGCCCGTGAATGACCAGCTCTTTTCACACAACAGCCACTTTTTTCCTAGAAGAGGTCTGTAAAGTGTTTTCTTCTCCCTGCTCATTGGCGTTTTGCCCATTATTCTGGTGGCTCAAGCAGACGTTGTTCAGTCTTTTCTGATCCCCCGAGTCCCTCATGCCCTCCTCTGATTACAGATTCCACTACACAGCATCTCTGCAACCTGTTGACTGAAGCAGGTCTCAGAAGTGGAAGTCCTGTTGCGAGAGCTACTCTGTATTGCTCCCAGCAAGCCCAGCTTGTAATCGCATGGCATTTTCTGGCTGGCTATCTCACTGTTCCTCTTGTTATCGCAATTGTACATTAGTGCTATTAACGGTAACCATCCGGGACACGTTCAGCTTGAAGCACATAAAACATGGTATCCCATGGAGACTCCACCAGTACTTAATTTATTTCCTGTGTTTTGTATTCTGTATTATGAAATATTCTGTCGGAGGGTGATGTAATCCCAGAGACTAAAGTAGATCTCACAGTGGAAATATTCCCACCAGACATTTTGGAAAGGTTCCAGTTCTTGTTGCTGTAGCACACAAGACTAAAGCTGAATTATCAACTGCAAATTTGGCAGACGCTCCCACTAGAAATCTGTTACTTTTTATAAGAGACTCAATCTGAAAACATTTTAAGGACATAACTTCAGATTTAAACAAAAACTCTCCTGTCTTTCCCCTCTTCATCTCTATAGAGATGGGCAGCACACAGCTTTAAAAACAAGTCTCTCATCCTGGACAAAAAAACTACCTCCACTGGCGACACGGGAATGAACCTGGTCTTGAGGCAAGGGGCACTGAAGGATGGGGAGGGATATACTTTTACCCTTCACATCACAGACCTCACAACAGGGGAGGAAGGATTCGCCTCCATCGATCTGCTCCCAAACCAGCCGCCCGTTGGAGGATCCTGCCGGCTGTCTCCCAAAGGACCACTCAGGGCACTGATGGCAAAGGTCCACTTCGAGTGTGCAGGTGAGAGTGTATGGACGGCGGTGCCGGGCACTTCCCAGCCCTCTCTGCTCCTCGTGGGCAAAGGTTTCTCATGACCAGCACGTTACCAGCTGCCCTTCTTCCCACAGATGTTTTCTTTACCCTGAGCTCCTACCCCAGGACACTGTTGGCCGGGGCTGAGTTCAGAAGTGGATCTTTCAATTTCTGATCCCCAGAGCTTGAACCATGAGCAGCTTTGTGTGTGCAAATTATAGAGCTCTAAAACTCATGGTAACAGGCAGGCACTTTTTAAAATCCTAATTCATGTAGTTGAATGGTGATATCCAGGCCAGGCAGAAGAAACTGGTATTTGTGTGCAGGAAAAAAAAAAAGGTGCTCAAAACTGAGTTACACATATGTGGAAAGAGTCAAAGCACTGGGGCCTTCTCTGCCATGTGGGCTGGATGTTCCCGTCGGCAGTTACCTTCTCAACCAGCTGCAGAGACAGCAACGAGTCTAGCTTTGGAAAAGTGGCCTGGCTGACGTCCTGTAGCCTTGGGCCAAGGAATAAGTGCCTCTGAAAACCCTGTTTCCCCAAATGATTAGTGTTAGAGATTAATGCTGTCTGTGCACAAATGCTGGGAAGCCACGCTGCAGAGGAGATGATGAGTTCTGCTGGTTCTGGGGGGGGGGCTGGTCACCAAAGCCCAGCTTAACTTCTGGGGGAGAAGCAGAAGTGTATGCAGCATGATGTGGTTGTAACTTTGGTATGTTTTGAGCTACCCAGAATAATTACGAAATCAATACCTCTTTGGAGCAGTGGGAACTTTAGCTCTTAGTGATTGTTTTTAAGCTGAAGTGAAACACGCGGGATACAGACCCACTGGTCGATGTCCAGGGCAGCGAGCCCTGGCAGAGCCAGCACCTTCACTGGTGCTCACTGGCAAACATGCGGTGAATTTCCCAACTGCCCGGCTCCCACAAGATTCCCCATAATTCCTGGGAGCTCCAAGGAAATCTTTGTGCAGGTTTTATCCTCCACTCAGTTGTTCCTGAGATGTTGAACTGCCTGAGGGCTGTGCTGAGCCTCTGTCTAATGTCAGGCTTTGCAGGGCTTGTACAGAAGCTAAGACCTTGGGTCAGTGCCGTTCCCAGCCCCAGCAGAGTTATTCCTATTGTTATTTTGCTCATGAACTCTTCACAAATCCCTTTAAATGTTACAGGACCCTGACACCTAGGCAGAGCTTTACATCGCAGGCCCTGGAGACATTCCTCCAGCCTGGCAGAGTCCTTAAGCCATCCCCTAATGGTGGGGACAACCTGTCCCTCTGCCAGAGCAGGGTGACCCCTTGCCGGGGACAGCAGTAAGGGGAGATGCCACGCTGCAGGGCTGAGCGGCGTGGGACACACTAGGGGAGGGAAGGGGCACTGCCGGGCAGCGCCAGCTCTGATGGACGAGCTGGGCTTCGGGATGGTGGCTGCAGCCCCGCCATGGCCTTGCCCCGTCAGACCCCCTGTTCGGGTTTGTTTTGCAGGCTGGCGAGACACGGAGGACGTGGAGGGCCCGCTGGTGTACATCCTCCTGGCGTCCCGCCGCAGGGCCGGGCACTACCACGAGTTCTGCGTGTACAAGGGCAGCCGTGCCGAGCACAGCGCCTTCCTGCCCCCGGGCTTTCACGAGAGCGGCTTCATGGTATCCGTGTCAGTCCTTGTTCAGGACCAGCTGGGAGCGACCGTGGTGGCCATTAACCGGTAAGACCCACTGCTCGCAGGCTGGGCTTGCATGGCAGTGCCAGTGTCCAGCCTAGGCTACTGAATCGCGGTCTTACGGCTTGACCACTGGGTCCCTGTCCTGAAGGGCTCGGCAGATCCTGGGTGAAACGTTTGCCTCCTGGAAGAGGCTGCTGGCAGGAAGGTGAGGGGAGGCTCAGCAGAAGTGCAATACAGAGAATTCCAGTCTTTGTGGATCATCGCTCAAGGGGGAGACTTTCCCATAAGTTACTGCTTTCCTGACCACTCTTTCATTCCCTGGTGACACTTGGCTTTGAAGGCATGATGTCACTTTCTCAGAAGATCTCTGTGCATCTGCCACCTTCTCTGCATCAGGAGCCCTCAAAGGAGAGTTGGCAGCCGCAAGCTCTGGTGCTGCGAGTGGCCGGATGTTGTGCTGCTGAGAGCCAGGGAGGTCTCATGTAGCCAAGGTGGAGAGCACGTGCATTTGAATAGGGTGGAAGGGATTGCAGCTTGAGTTTCAGCAGGGCCAGTACCATGAGAGCCCAGTTACCGCTTCTGCAAATGCCCCTTGGTTTACAGCATCCTCCATGCAGGTGACAAGTGCCCACTGGTCTTTGGGCAGCATCCTGAGCTGGTCTCTGCTGCCTGACCGAGCTGTAGGACTGCTCCTCAAGGCTGATTTGCAGCTCCCCACACTGTACATGTGGTCTCGGCCTCCCAGGCTGGAGCACACGGTCCTGCAGTGCCTGCGGAGGAGGATCTGTGTCCCAGCTGTTCCTCAGACCCCAGGGATCGATGCCAAAAGCAGTGCAGCTCCTCCAGCACACCACTCCTGTTTTTAAGTGCTTTTTATGCTCCATCAAACTAAACCTGGATTTTCTCCTCTGGGTTCAGTGCACCCGTGTGCATCCTCCACCTGCAGCTTCACAGAGCTGGACCAGTGAGGAACCAGGCTTCGGGTCCATGATGTTCCTACATAGAGCTGGTGCAAACTGGGTACCAGGGCAGGTGTCAATAATGCTGTCTTTGTTGTTTAACCACCTGCTTCCTCCCCTGATCTTCCTTCCCAGCTAAAGGGCAGATTCTACCCCTTTCCCCCAGCCCCTTTTCATAGTCCGCATTTAACCAAATGCCTCTTTCCCTTGGCAGCTCCATGGAAATCGGCTTACCCGAGGGCTTCCCCAGCCTCTCCCACTGGCTCTACAATCAAACTGACACCATGCTCCAGGGCTTAGTGAAACAAGGGGACCCTCAACAGGTCATTGAGTACTCTCTGGCCCTCATCACCATCTTAAATGAGGTAAAGCAGCACTATCTGCCCAAGACAGGCCTCCAGAAGGCCTTGCAATCACCAGTAATGTTCTTTGGCCAGGTTTTGTGCAGTGATGTAGGGAAATGACTAATGCTGCAGTTTTTTATGAAATCACTGTATGTGCACGCTGGGAGCTGGGCTGGAGCTATTTTCTTGCATCTGAAAGAGTAACAAGCACCAGACACACAGTGACCAGGGAAAGCAGAGGGGCTGCAAAGTTAAACAGGGGTCCCAGAGAAGGCAAGTGGCCTGTGTGTCTCCCATGCAGCCTGCTGGTTTTCCCTCATATTCAGATAGTTTTTCCTCTTTACTGCCAACTGCAAGTCTAAATACTGAATTTAGAAACAGAAATCTTAGCCCAAATTCCCCCACCTCCTTCACACTTCCCCTGACCCAGCCACCCCACTCCATCTCAGCAGGGCTGGAAACTCCCTGTCGCTGCTAAGGTGATGCTCTGGGTGCTGCAGGAGACCTCCTTGTTCTGACTGCTCAGCTAGTGCAGCTAGAAAGATCTGACCGCATGCAAGGCTTTTAATCCACAGTGCAGGAGCATCATCCTCCTGGCAGCATTCACTTTCACACCTACCTAAAATAGGACCCGGTCCCTACATGTGCATCTCTATAGGCAGGGCGGGAATATTGGTCTATACGCATGTTTTCCTCCCTGATAAGAGCCTGCTGCACGCCTGGAAGCCAGGCAGGGGAGATCCCCCTGAACACAGGCACTGTGCTTAGCAGAATAAGGACCATACACTGGTGTACTACTTAGCTGTCAAGTGCAAGGCTGTTAAGATAATTGCTTGGAGAGCACAAGAAAAATTGAGGAAGTTCTGCTGAAAATGCAGCTCATTAGATCACCCTCTGGGGAGGAGCACAGACAGGGAGATACAGAGTGCAGGGAAGAGGCGACTTCAGCACAGCTCATCATCCTCTGAAACAACCCGATACATTTCCTCACTCTATCTGATTTTATTCCCCCCTAGTACGAGCGGTCCATGCTTCTGGAAACGGAGACTGGGAATGAATTTGAACTCCGGACCTGGACTCGCAACAATATCACAGAAACCCTGAACTCGCTGAACGTGAACACAGTTGATGATATCCAGCAGATCTCGGCTGCCTTGGCGCAGTGCACGGTATGTTCCCCATCACCACATCCAGCCTCCTGTTCTTCCAGGTGCAGCTTAGATGCTCTTCAATTCTTGTTCTGCTTCCCTGTCTCTCCATCCCAGACACATGCCACAAAGGGAGGACAGGTATCACTTGACATCATTTGGGTTTCTGTGGTGATGGCTTAAGTGTAGTCAGTTCTGCCCCTCACCATGTCACCAATCTAGGAGATGTGACTAAGGTGATGGATTCATGTGTTGGAGGACAGCACCTAAGAACTCTGTGCTTCTTCTGTGGTACCAGCCCTGGTGGTACCTTGCTAGCAAGTAGATTCCTTCACTTGCAGATGGAGACTGTAGGACAGGCCTCAACAGCCTGGAGAAGCACTGGAATAAATTGCTGGGGGAGTCGCAGAATCTCCGAGGACAGGCTGGACTCCCATCCGGAGTAACACAAGTAGAGCCAGACCTGCCTTGAGCCAGGGGACAGCGCCAAGGACTGACGTTCCTTCCAGCCCTATTTCTACCATACAAGATTAGAAACACTGCTGTGCTTCACTGCTGACTGGAAGCATTGTGTTCCCCAGCCAGCTCACAGTTTCAGCTCCCTGGTGCTGGGGCTGCTGCCTGGTGGATTTAGGAGTGGCTTTATGTGTTTTGTCAGATGGGCAAAGGGAAGAGAGCCCAGTTATATAATGTGCTTGGGGTTTGGTGGTCAGCCAGTCTGTTCTGGCATGCTCTTCCTCCCCGCCCTCCCAAATCTTTGCTTTCGGGACTGGAGTCAGGTACCCTGGCCTTGGCTGTGCATCGCCTCCCCAGCCAGGTCAGCAGCATCGCTCAGCGGGAACAGGCTATCATTGAAATGATGGACAGACTACTGCATCCCACCCACAGAGTCCCTATTCTGCTCCTCCTTTCTCTGCTTCAAAGTCTGTAAACCTCAAAAATCACTTCTTTCTGTTTACCTTTGTTCAGGGATTTGGGGTTCAGCACATCCCATTCCAATGCTAGATTGGTTTGTTTCTGTCTCTCCCATGTGCGCTTGCCTTGCCACTTGATCTCGCCGTGGAAGCTTAGGTCTAGAAATAGAATTTTTGTTCCATGGGAAAAGCTAACCTTCCAGGATTAGTTTGTGCTCTGGATTGGAATGAAAAGCTTAGAAAAACAGGAATCTAGAATTTCCCAAGTGGTTGAGACTAGCGCAGAGTTCACACATTTCCTTTCCTGTAGCAATGTCAATCAGTGCTGATACTTTTTTGATTTTACCTACAGGGGAGAAAAAAAGTCAGAATTAATTTCTCCTGGATGGGAAAAAAAGAATCTCGGTCTTCTCAGTCAATTCTCCTTCCTAGGCAGTAGTGCCCCTTGGGTGGTTCCTCCCCATAACCCTTTTTCTTCCCCACCTCCTTGATACCTGACTGTGCCTTGTGGACTCCGATTTACATAGTATGTCCTCGCTTCTCATAGTTTACACATAAAAGCAGAAAAGGGGGAATTCTAGACCTGCAGATGCTGTTTTGATTCTTCACCAAAACATATGTGAATTATGTCTGAATCCTATGATGATTAAAAGAAAGAAAGATGAATAGATCTAGGAACGGGGTTGTGGTAACAGCTTCCATGTGTTGCCTCAGTCCCTCCCATCCAGACCTCGAGAGTGCGGGGAGCTCCAGGCCATGGCTAGAACATTCTGTTTCTTGGACACATCTGGGAGCAGAGGGAGGGACATCCATCATGCCTGAGTGGCAGGATCCCTCCCACAGCTTTCAGGAGTATTTGGACACTGAAATGGATTCAGTTAGGGCTAAACTTTGCTTCCATTGAAGATAGCGGAGTGGATGGAGGAATCCTATCCAGCTCCTTCTGGTTGATCCCTGTAGAAATAGTGTGTGGCGCCAAAGGGGTGCTCATGAGATGCAACTGCAGGAGACATGCTTGGTCCTTACAAGTGAACTCCAGGGAACTTGAATATGCCGCCCTTTATTGCTCTTTCCAACCCTAATGCATGCTCCATCAGACACCAACAACTTCTTGGCATCTCTCAGTGTGAGCAGAGCAGCCATGGTCTCTGCAGTCACCTCCCTGGGGCTAGAAAGAGCAGGGGTGACTTTAAGAGTGCAGAGGATGTTTGAACAAATATCCTTTGCAGGACTGAGCCGGCTGAACGTGCCCACAGCTACCTTTCGTCTTTCCCTGGGGGTGTTCCTACTGCATCAGACTGTGTTTCCCTTTGCAGGTGGTGAGCAAGGAACTGGTTTGCAAGTCGTGCCTGACAAAGACCTTGAACAAGCTGGAGACCATGATGACTATTTTGCAAGGGGAAACGACCCAGGGCACCGTGACACCGACTGGTATTGCCGACAACATCCTCAACATCACAGGTCAGTTTTGTTCCTGCAGGAATGGGTGACATTTGACCGCTGAGGGCACAGGTCTCCCTGTGCAGGATGCTGGGCAGAAGTAGAGCGAGAAAAGCTTTGCCGGCTTTCTCCTGTGCCATTAGGGGGTTGGTTCATGCCTTTTCAAGCTGTTAGGGAGATTTGGAGTGTGGCACCCCAGTACTTTCTTCTCCCTGCACTTTTCCCAGTGTTGTCCCGGCTTTGGCAGCTGTCTCTGCGGACATTTAAATATGACAGTTGTTAATAAACTCACTAATACTTCAGGGGATTGTCTTTTTAGTAAACAATGGTTAACACCAGATGCTTGCCATCCTGGTTGCAATCTGAGGAGGCTGCCAAACTTCACTGGGGCACCCATGAACACTGTACGGAAATTCTCACCTGGTTACCCTGGGAGGAAGCAGAGGCACCTTCTTTGCACTCCGTGTTATGTATTTCTGCGTGTTCTGCACTTTACAGTGCAAAAACTTAGTAACATATGTTTGCTTTATCCATTCTTTCCCTGTTTCCCAATCTGCCATTCCAGTCACTTCACATGAGGAAAATAAAGCCTGTTGTGATTAAGCATTCACCACCAAACTTTGTAGATTAGCCGAGAGCCTGCAGGAATTGCTGACAGCTCTATTTTTAGCTATGGGCTACTGAACGCTTCCAGTGCGGAAGGTCATGTACACAGTGTGGAGTTACAGTGAGAAGACAGTAAGGAAAGACTTGTCTGATTGTTTTGGGAAGGTATCAGATGTTATCTAGACTGCAGCAGTTATCTAGGCTATTTACCACTTCCTCTCTTTGCACCTTTATTTCTCTCCTCGCAGGTGACCTAATTCACCTTGTCAATACGGTTTCACAAGAATCCAAGCCCCAGGAACTGCTTGCTGATTCCCACAATTTGCTGCTAGCTCCCAAAGCCTACAACCTGTCTTCCAGCCTGATGCGCATCCTCATGAAGTCTCGAGTGCTGAATGAAGAGCCACTTGAGCTGGTGGGAGGAGAGATTAAGGCCACAGGCAAGCGGTCTGATCCCTTTAACTTGCTTTGCTACGAAAACACACCAAATTGCCAGTTCTCCATCCCCCAGGCATTCAACACCACCCTTTCCAACCTGACGGATGTCATTCAAGTCATGTTCCAAGTGGACTCCAATCCTTTCCCTTTTGGTTACATCAGCAACTACACTGTGTCCACAAAGGTCGCCTCCATGGAGTTTCAGACACACAACGGGGTGCAGATCCCCATTGGGAGCCTGGACTCAGAGAAAGCCATCACCGTAATGGTGTCAAACAACACAGATGCTGACAATCTCTCTGCTGGCACTGAAGTCATTGAGGCAAGAACATCTGTGAACCTAATTGTGACTATGGAGAGCAACAACAGAGAAGCAGGACTGCACTTCCAGCTCACTTACAGAGTCCTGAATGGTAGGATAAGTCTTTATGCTCTTTGTATTTCTTCCCATGGGAGAGGGGGGCTGGGTGTTGCAGCAAAGGAGAGCTGTGTCAAGAGATAGCTGGTGTGGAAGGAGATGTCAGGTGTAGCCAGCAAGTTCCACGCTGCATGGTTGCGGTTCTGACTGTCACGAGCATTATCCAGTCCTCAGTGTAATCCTTGCTTGTAGATTCTGGCACTGAGAAGCCTTTTGCTTTTCCCAGCCCTTCTGTTGAGCCACAGTAGCACAGGAGGGAGTTTGTCCAGTCCCTCTCTCAGTCACGTACAGTGGCATCCCAAGTCTCTTGCTCAGGGACCCACTGAACTGTAGATTGAGCGAGTGCAATCTGGAAAAGCATCTCTCCCGACTTTCTGTGTTCCCAGTACTCCTTCCTGAACATCCACTGCTGGCAGCAGGCTTGTGGTTGAGCTCTCCCTGGTGTTTATAAAGTATTTTCTGTTTTTTCTCCCTCATCCCCATGCAGATCACTACATTGCAAGCGAGCCTGAGCCATTCATCATGGCTTATCTCCATCACGAACCAGAGCCCAATGAGCACAACTGCAGTGCCTCTAAGAAAATTGGCCTGGATGCGCTGGCTGGAAATGACCACAAGCTCTACACCTTCTTCACATCACCCAGGTAAGAGAAGCCTCCCTTGTAATCTCTGTCACCCCCAGGCTGTCCCATGGATGCACACTCTCCTGGTGATGTGTCTCCCCCTTGCTGCCCTTTTCTCTGCTCCCTTGTCTAACAGCTGCCGTAGCCTGTTTGTCTGTTGCTTGTCCAGACTTTCATCCTCTGTCACTACCAATCCCAGAGCTGTCCGTCTTTACCAGGACTCTTTCACCAGGGGACTCACACTGGCCTTTGCAGATTCAGGGGTTGCTTCATGCAGCCCATGAAACAAGTTCCTGGAGCAAAGCACCACATGTGTTAGCCTAGTTCCTGAACTGCGGTGCAGCCTTCACAAAAGCACCTCTATCCTCAAAGCTCATCTTCCCAACGTGTGACTGGAGGGGAACGCAGGTTCCCTCGTGGGCTCCCATCCACCCTGCTTGCCTGCATTGTTGTTGTGCTGTTGGGGTTTGCAGCAAAGCTCTCTTCTTTTTATCAGAGCAGTCATTCTTGTAACTTCAGTTGCTGTCCTGCTGCCCTGCCTGGGAACGTGCGTGTTTGTGCCTTGCATTATTTACAAGCCATTCCTAGGCAGCATCCGAGAAGAAAAGATAGGCAGCTTGGGAATAGGTGGGGCAAGAGTGGAGCCACTGTTGTGTAAGTTCACACACCTTCTTTAATTAATCATCCTAAAGAGTAAATCTGCTCCCAGCCAAGAATAATAGAGTTGCTATGGAAGCGTCATGTGGGTCACAGGGAAGGGCAGGTGGGAGAGCTGTGCAAGGCTGCCAGTACAGAGAAGAGGATGTGCAGCATAGTGTTTGAGGTGCTGAAATAATACAAAGTTAAAGAAATAAAGTGGTCCGTAGAACCCCAGAGTTTCTGCACAGCCAAAACCACGTTCACTGGGCTGTTTCTCCTCATTGTGTCCCTGCAGTAGGGTGCTTTCCATCAGAACAGGGTTTGTGTCCCTTCAGCAAGCGGGTTAATAATGTCTCCTTGCTGTCTTTTCCTTCTCCAGAACTGATGACACCATCCAGAAATACTACTTCAACATCACAAACCATTTCAGCTGGTCCCCGGTGGAGGTGACTCTGGGGCTGTACACCTCCCTGTGCCAGTACTTCAGCGAGCAGGAGAAACGGTGGAAGACAGAAGGCATCATCCCCCTGGAAGAGACCAGGCCAGACCAGGCTGTGTGCTTAACCCAGCACCTCACCGCCTTTGGGGCCAGTCTGTTTGTCCCTCCAAACTCTGTCCAGTTCATCTTTCCTGTGAGTAAAACAAAGGCTGCTAAAACCGGGCCTTTGCAGATGGCTTTATTCTCTATTCTGGACACCTCACAGCGTGTTCACCTCTTAGTGAGATGCCAAATGCTCCTCCCAGCTGTCACCCAGCGCTGTTTTATCCCACTGAGCTTGCACCTGCCAGCTGCTCCCTGCTTCCTAGGGGCGTTCAGGCTTTTTCTGGCTGTCGGTGTGACATAAGTGGGAGCAGAGAGCTCCCAGCAGCTGCTACAGGAGCTTCAGCCGGCTGCTGCAGTCACTCCGCAGGGCTGTGAGCTCACAGTCTGTGCAGGGACCGGTCTCTCTCTATTTGCATGTGGTATCACGTGTGTGACTGATGATTATAGCCAGGCAGGAGGCAGCACGACTCCTGGGGAATGGGGGGGGCCTCCTGAGGAAGGAGGGTGCCTTGCAACATGCTTCTTCTCTTTTAGGCTCCAGGCCCAGGTCTCAACTACATCGTTCTGCTGACATGTGCCGTCTGCTTTGTGACCTACTCAGTGGCTGCACTGATTGTGCACAAGCTGGACATGATTGACATTAACCGAGTGGGGGTGATTCCCTTCTGCGGGAAGAACGGGCTGTACAAATACGAGATCCTGGTGAAAACTGGCTGGGGCAGAGGATCAGGTTAGCCCAAAGTCTACTCCTGTGCTTGATTCCTAGGGTGACATCTGTGTGGTTCCCCTGAGGTCTCACCTCAGCACATCATGCACCACATGTTCCCCTGCAGTGACCATAGCAGAGCTGGTGTTTGAGCAGCACTGAGCAGACAGTCAGCTCAGGGCTTCCCACAGCATTCACAGTTTTTATTGTGTGATGATGGGGCAGGTTAAGAGCTGTGGAGAAGAGCACGCTGCCCCACCGCTTGTTGTTGGGATGGGACAAGCAACTGCTGCTGGAAGGAACCACCCAGTGTAGAAATTTCCCCACCCTGCTTTTCCTGACATGGCTGTGGTTGCAGGAGCAGCCAAGAGGCAGTGATTGTTCCTCATTTCTGACCCTCTCCTGCAGAAGCATCCAGGCCTTGTGGGCCCTTTAGATGGACCATTTTGTTGTCTTCCAGCATCCATCACTTTGTTCTGCCATCTGAATCTTTCCCAGCAGCATGAAGGCAGAAGGCTTGGCTTTCTGATCTGGGGCTGGGTTTGTAGTTAGAGCTGCCAGAAGCATCATCCTGGACTTGGAAATCTGGGCAGTTGGGATGTGGAAGCTCTAAGCAAGGACAGAGGTGGAATGCCACCATGTCACTGCCAGAATCATGCTCCCATTGATCTTAGTGTAACCACTGGTTTCACTGGCAGCAGCTTTCTCCTGAAGCCACCCCAAGGACCATCCAGGTTGAGCGGGTGGACCATGGAGCATCTGGCATCTGATACTGGAAGTCAGAGAAATCAAGTCTTTCAACTACTTGGTGGAAAAAACATCCAGAATAAACATCGCCTCCCATTACGGTGTTAACAAGGCAAGGAATGTCAGATTCAGTTCCCTCCAAAGAGGAAAACCATGAGCATGCCAAGGTCCATGCACCAGGCCAGCTGAGCAGCTGCCCTCCAGGCTGTGTGTAACACTATCCCTAGGTGTAGGGTGGCTGTAGGTGTTCCTTCCTCCTGAGTCTCCAGGTGGCCTCACTGAAGGGCCATTGCATCTGGTACCAGGTCACTGGCAGGAAGGCAGGGCTGGGGAACAGCTCTACCTTGGGTTGGCTTCCCTAACTGAGCCCCGTTAACTCTGCCAGGTACCACGGCCCACGTGGGGATCGCCCTGTATGGTGTAGACAATAAAAGTGGTCACAGACATCTGGATGGAGAAAACGCCTTCCACCGCAACAGCCTCGACGTGTTTCAGATCGCAACGGAGCGGAGTCTGGGGAGCATCTGGCGCATCCGCATTTGGCATGACAATAAAGGTGAGACGTGAGGAAGTGCATGAGCCTGAGGAGCCATCACACATCCCAGTTCAGAACCAGGCTCTGCTCTGCCTGGTTACCTGGGCCAGGAGAGAGGTGCCTGGGGCTACAGTCCGGACTAACCCTGAAGGGAGATCATGGTGACCCACTGGCCTGGGGGAAGATTGCTGGGGGGACGCATCACAGGGAAGTCTGCAGACTGGTCAGCTGTAGTCCCTTAGCTGTATGACACAATGTGCTGTGCCTGTCTGTAAATGTCCGTTCAGCCTAGGAGGTGACCTGGCTATGCCAAGCCTTTCTCTTGGGGTCTGTAATTCCCACTGATGAACATAGTGTCATAGGGTAACTGCTGCTGTCCCACTGAGGGGGTCTTGTGTTGCCCTCTTGGCTTTGCAGGTCCATGCAGGGAATGTCTGCTATGAAACACATTTCTTCATCTCTTAACTTTCAGGACTCAGCCCCTCTTGGTACCTGCAGCACGTCATAGTCCGGGACCTGCAGAGCAGCAAGAGCTACTTCTTTCTGGTGAACGACTGGCTGTCGGTGGAGAGTGAAGAGAACGATGGCATGGTGGAGAAGGAGGTTTATGCTGCCAGTGAGTGTTCAGCCCCTGGGGTGTGGGGCTGGGATGGCTGAGCAGCATGGCAGTTCTCATTGCCTTGAGGAAGGGCCCACAGCAGGACGCTGCAGAGAGACCATAGAGCCTGCACGCTGGCTCTTCCTCACTGCATTGATGCCTTGTGCAGCCAAGTGCTCTGCTGGGTTCCGTGTGCTAGAGGACATGGCATGGCAAGGACCCAGCCATGCAGGAGAGACCAGATAGATGCAATGGGGGTACTTCCTTGAATACCAGTTTGCGAGGAGGGACTGCCCTCCTCAGGAGGTGGCCCTGAGAGTCTCTTTCTTTTTGTGCTCAGGTGAGACAGAGCTGAGGAGCTTCTCCCGAATCTTCATAGCAGAGTTGCAGCGAGGTTTCTTTGAGAAGCATGTCTGGCTGTCCATGTGGGACCGCCCGCCTCGCAGCCGCTTCACCCGTGTCCAGAGAGCCACCTGCTGCTCCCTCCTCATCTTCCTCTTCCTCTGTGCCAATGCTGTGTGGTACGGCGTGGTGGGGAACGTACACCTCAGGTGCGCTGTGTCCCTTGGTGCTCTGGCCAGTCCCTTCCCTCCTCAGGGCCCCTCTGTGCTTCCCATTACGTAAGGCAGGACAGACCTTACGTCTGCTGGGAATAGGTGCCTTGTTGCCTTGAGGCTGCCCTTCCTGCTCCAAGGGATCTGGGATCAGGACACAGATAACCAAGGACAACCGGATCAGCTTTCCCCCTTACCTGGTTTTGCTGTGTCATCTGTTAGCACAGCCCATGCCCGTTTCTTTCTCTGCACATCTGAAATACCTGGTTGTGCAATTTTGTCTCACTGCTTGCTTAGCTGAGTGCTCCTGCTAACACCGGTCTCTGATTTCTCTTGATTCTCTCCAGCAACGGGGCCATTTCCAACCTGATCCCTGTTAATGTAGACACGGTGGCTGTTGGTTTGGTGTCCAGCGTGGTGGTCTACCCTCTCTACCTGGTCATTTTATTCCTCTTCCGGATGGCTCGTGGCAAGGTAATGAGGAGAAGTAGTTGCAGGCTGCCCAGACAGGTGTGATGCCACCAGGTTCGCTCATCTGAGGGTAGATTCTGCGCTTTGTGGTGCATCGCTTCTCCAGCTGGTCTCTGCACTTTCCCAGTTGTGCCTCTGTGCTGCCCTGCGCCATGGCCAGACCCTTGCCTTGTAGCAAGTCTCTGCCTCCCGCTTGAGCTGGGAGCAGTCCCTGACCTTAGAGGGACAGATCGCTGCCTGGATTCTGACAATGCCCGGACAGAGACCAAAAGGGCAGATTTTAACAGCTGCTTAGGCACTTACTCCTTCTTGATTTCAGTATGTGATAGGTACCCAAATGCCATTTAAAGGTATGACCCTGTGCTGCATTAGCAGGAGCTTGAGAGATGCTCAGTGAAGCATTTCTAATGAGATGTCTACCCTGGGTACAAATTCAGCTGTCTGAGCAGAGCTGTGGTTAGGCAGCTGTGAAAGGATTAGCTGGGGATTTAATGACTAGTTAGGCACAATTAGCAGCTCCATTAATATTGCAGCCAGCTGCTCAGTGACTGATGAGCAGCAAATGTGTCTGATATTTCTTGTTCCTGTAAGTGATCCCTGCTTTGCAGGAGATTGCAACCTCATGGGGCTTTCTGGGAACTTGTACCTGGGGCAGTCCCAGTGGCACTGAGCTGAGGGACAGTGTTGAAGGTCCTGGGAGGCAGTGGAGGATGTGCCTGTGCCTGTTCTCTGCCCTGCTGGGCAGGTCTGGGATCCCCCCCAGCACTGCCTGGAGCTCCCCAGCAGAGTAGGGAACTGATGGGAGCAGATGGGATCCAGTGAGCAGCAGGGCTCTGAGCCACTGTGACATTGGCACCTCCACTCCTTGCTTTTCTGCTCAAGCCTTCCTGTCTCCTGCAGGTCTCCATCAACCACACCCTGACTCACTCAGACCAGCAGTCCCTGGAGATCGACAACTACCTGGACTCCTCAATCCTCGACAGCTCCTTCCCCACCTTCCCTGGGCTCCGGGCAGAGGTAACCTGCTTCACACCTGAAAGCTGGACAGGCTGTGTAGGTCTGTGCGCTCCCCTGCATGGACACAGTGTCCATGCACAGCTGTCAGTGCAAGAAGTGATGCACTCAAGTGCCTCTGGCAAATACCAGTGATGGGGAGAGCCCCAGCCCTCCATCTCTCACCTGCGCCTCTGCCCAGGCCAGCCCTGGGTACTGAGCACAACCCGGGTCCAGCTCCTGCTTGGTGTCTGTGAGCATGGATCTTCCCAGCGTGCCTGGGTGTTTTCCCTGGAGGAGAGCAGGTTGCTGGAGGTGTGGACCCAGGGCTAGTAGCAGCTCAGGCTCCAGGTTTCCAGTGACTCCTGATGTTAACAATCATGCATAAGCCAGTCTCATGCACCTGAAATGTCTCTGCTTCCTCCACAGGCCTTCTCTGAGCAAACCAAAACAGATCTGTTCTTGGAGGACTCCAAAAGGTAAGTAGGTTTCTGGGGACAGAGCAAGTAGGACTTTAGTGTAGTTTTCTGCTTTGGTAGACTGGGGTTTTCGTGCTCCCACAGCTGTTCCCCTACTAGACAGTCCTACGCACTAGCACAGTTGCTTTTCTCATGCTTCCCGTTCCCCACACATACCCGATTGCACCCATTCCTCTGTTTTCCCGCAGCCTCATGCGGTGGCCCTCCAGCGAGGCCCTGCTCAGCTGGCCAGACCTCCTCAGTGACCCCTCCATCATGGGCAACACCATCCAGAAGCTGAAGAGAGGCCGGGCCAGCCGCCACCTCGGACTTGAGGCCCCATTGGCAACTGAGGAGGACAGCTTGTCACTTAGCGTTCACCAGGGACAGCCTCGATATTTCTCTGCCTCAGGTGGGTGTGTGAGTAGCATTGCTCTGTGCCAGGGTTTGAATGCCCCAGAAAAGTGCAGGAGGAGCAATCTGGTCCCTGGGAGCCCTGGCTCAGCTCTGGAGAAAGCAGAATAGCAGAGCCTGCTGCCATCACCGCTGGCTTCAATTTGAAGGGCAGAGGAGGAGGGTCACGGTTTTTTAATGGAGATTTCAGTCTGGGAATGCAGAAGTCCTGATGCGGATCAGTCTGAAGTGAATGGTCGCCACGCTGCTGGCAGACTGAGAGCAAGGAGAGATGTGTTCCCATGGGATCTGAACGTTGCAAGCAACCAGCACTTCTTCACTGGTTGCAAGGCCACAGTGTCTCTGAACCTCTGTAAATGGCTGGAGAAGGACAACTTGGCCTCCTATACCAGCAGTTTCATGCCAGGCTCCACAGACAAGCTGGGGATAGCCAGGAGCTAGAAGACAGGGAGGAGGGGAGGGCTGTCCCATGGAGAAGGACCTCACCCTGGCCCTCCTCCTCCCCAGCTCCACAAATGTGGCTGAGCCTGAGTGCTGCAGAACCATCCTGGCGCGGCGCTGCGTGCTGTGCTCCTGCCAATGCCATTTGTGCTCTCTGTTTCCCCAGATGAGGATCTGATCCGGCAGATCCTGGCAGATGGAGCTAGTGGCATCTCCCACTCCCAGGACCTGGGGCCGTACATGAGGGCTGAAACAGATCTGATCTCAGGCCTGTAAGTATTGGGGGAACAGAGTCCCCCAGACAAGGCAGCTGAGTCAGTGCCTCCTGTCCCTTGTCCTCCCACCCAACTCTGCAGTGGCTGGTGGCACCCAGCCACAGTGAGCTGAGCTGGGCTTGGTGACATTGCAAATGCCTGGGTCAGCCTTGTCACGAGTCACTGTGTTCTTGCTGGCTGTGATTCCTGCAGCCCCCACAGCCAGAGCTCCAAGAGGGCACTGCCACACTTCCAGGAGCCACCTGGAACATCCCCTTAAAGCCCCAGCTGAACATGTGTCTCCAGAGCTTTGTGTACTGCTGACAAAGTGCTGGGACACGGGTTTGCTTCGTGGCACTGACAGGAGGGAGAAGGGAGTTGAATCTCTGTGTGTTATCATGCCCAGAGCACCCTGCTTTGGGACCCTGAGCACCGCCCAGCTGGGTAGTCAGTGCAAAGCAGCAGGGCCAGGGAGGGGAAAGACTTTCAACCCTCCTCCATGAGATGCAGAGCAGAGTGTCTGTGTGCCTCGGCAGCCTGGGCCCGCTGCTCTACAAGGAAGTGCTTCTGACTGGTCCAGTGCTGCTGCACTGGTGTTAGCAGTGGTGCTCAGGCCACCTTGGTGGTAGCCTGCTTACCACAGAGGCAGCCGTGCCACGGCTCACCAGTATCATGCCTTTGCCTTGGCAGGTCCAGTGTATTCGGGGAGAAGGTGGAGACTGTCATGATGCAGAAGCTGAATGATAAAGGCCAGAGCATGGCAGCTCCTCCCAGGGAAGTGAGCAGATCAGCCAAGTCAACGTGGACAGGTACCAGGGCTGCAGGGCTGTGCGGTGTAACCATCAGGGCAGCGAGGGTGGGGATGTGCAGGAAGAGGGGCCGTCACATACAGCAGCACTTGAGGGGGACAGGTGAGTAGATAGAAAAGGAGCCTCAGGAAAGGCTGCTCCTCTGCTTGGGAGGTATTTGCTGTTTCTTGTCAGCTTCTCTTGGAACCTGAATCTCAGTAAACTCTGGGCCACCACTTGTTCTGTGACAGTCCCCACTGTGCACCCTAGGGAAGCTCCACTCACTGCTTCCCCAGTTACTCTGCTCTCTGCACCCCTCTGCAGCCATCAGTCCCTTCATCCACCCAGCATGAGTGAGAGTCTCTGTACATAACCAGGGGGGGAGGGAGGAAGTGCCAAGGAAGGTTCAAATGGGCAAACAACGCAAAGGAGGGAAGAGGTGTTTCCTCCTGGGTCATGCAACGCAACAGCCAGCCAGCTGGGCTTGCACGAGGCAGGGAGCAAGCTGTCAGGCCCCGCAAGGTCTGGGATGTGATAAGCGCCCGAGTGCCCTGCGGGGAAGCTCAGCATCAGTTCTCTTAGCATGAGCTCTTGGCTTCCCAAGGCATAGCCTTCCTGGGGCAGGCTGCAGCATGGAAAAATCGGACACAACAGCAATCCTCTTGGGTCTGGTAAAATCCATCATTTCACCTTGGTTGTAGTATCTTTACGCAGGCATTGATTCACGTGGGTGAGTGAAAGAAGCTGTGCCGAGCGAGCCCTGGGGCAGGGTGGCTTGGCAGTCTGAAGCCAGCCAGAGCAACAAATCTGTGTGGCTTTTCATGGGTTTGACAGCAGCACCTCCAGCCAGGCTAGGCATGCCCAGTGTCCTGGGGCTCTGCAGAAAGCAGGGAACCCATCCCACTGCCCAAATCAGGATCTCATTTCCTTCTCCTGCCCATTCTGTTGTCTGCAGATGAGATGCTGCTCTTCTGAGGCTGGCTGTGTTTCAGTGTGCTGTCTGTGCTGCTGCTTAGTGAGAGGTGTCTAGGGTAATGCCTCCAAACTCACTCAGGACTGGTGGCAAGCTCTCTGCTGGGATGAGTGGTGTGCTCAGCCCTCCTTGTGCCCATTGGGACCCTTCTGCAGTAACATTTACACTTGTTTTCCCTCCCTCCTTCCAGTTGCAGACCAAACGTTCAGGAAGCGCTTGCTGCCACCCTGGTGCTCCTATCTGGCTCATGGTATCAGTCTCCTCCTCTTCGCCACCTCTACGGGGGTCTCCGTGTGGATTGGGGTGGGTTTTTCCTCCAGTGTTGCCCTCATGTGGCTCATCTCAGGGATATTCAGCTTTCTGGCATCTTTCTTGGTCTGGGAGCCCCTGAAGGTAAGGATAACATGAGAACACAAGCATGTATCTGTACATGTGTATGTATTAAGTGTAATTAACATCTTATCCAGATACTAATCAAGTCATACTGGACACTGCGTGGATTGAATACTCTCTCCCACCTTCGTATCCGTGCAGGAGGGGAAGGATGTGCACACCAGCAGCAGTAGGAGAGGAAGGGCTGGTGGCAATTTGTTTTAGAGGTTGTCGAGCTGCTCTGAGAGAGTGCTCAGCGGCTGTGCCCTGCCCGCTGTCTGTGCTGAAAGGCCCACAGGAGCTGCTGCCCATGGCGGTTCTGGTGGCACAGCTCTCTCTGCAGGCTCACGACACTGCTTGTCTCCCCAGGTTCTGCTGGAAGCCCTCTATTTCTCACTGGTTGCCAAGCGCTTGCACCCAGAGGAAGACGATACGTTGGTGGAGCATCCGTTCGTTGAGCATGTTTCTGAGAAGATCAGCAAAGTCCGACCCCCACAGGGGTTTGCCCTTTTCCAGGCCAAGGAGGAGGCCAGGAAGGTGAAACTGCTACACAGGATGCTGAAGGTAAGACATCTCCTGATACCTGTGGGGCCTAGGGCAGAGGCCGAGTGCTGGCTCCGGGAGCTGAGATGATACATCCTTGTGTGGGTCCTCCCAGTCCAGCTGTGATCTACTAGCTGAGCTAGTAGGCGCATGTCTCCAGTTTCCACTTCAGTTTCCCCATGTGTAAAAGGCTGGCAGTGACATTCACCTTTTCTGTGAAGCTCTGAGATCTGAGGTGGCCGGAAAGCAGAACCATAAGTGGATTGATGTGGAACAGCTGGTGTGTTTGACTCCATAACTGAGGTGTTTGAGGTTAGGGGAAGGCTTGCAGTGTGGAGTAGATGCCAACTTGCACAAGAAAATTCATTAGTTGAGTCTTGTGAAACACGTAACTCCCTGTGTAGGAGCTGAAGTTTCAATCTCTTTGTAGGTCATTCAGTACTAATCCTCCACACTTGTGCTGGGAATACACAGCTGCTGTAATGGAGTCAAGTTACTTTTAACTGAGTAATTTCCCTTTTAAGGATGGAAACCCCCATAGCTATAGCATAAGCCAAGCTGCCAGCATATAGGAGCTCCTACAGGGAGGTTGTGCAATGCATATCAACTGAAACATGGTGCTGGGCTGGCCGCTTTGAACAAAGAATATTGTTAGGAGCCTGTGGTCTGGGTTTCATTTTAAGCTGCTTCCCGTATGGAAGAAGAAAACGGCATGCTCTGAGTCCCGATCCCGCTGCGCGGCAGGCAGCAGTCAGTGGAAAGCACTGATTTGCTGCAGGATCGGGATCCAACCCCCCATGCTTGGGTGCAATCCCTTTCTACTCTCTGCTTGCCAGAATTTCCTCATCTACATGATGTTCTTGCTGGTAATCCTGCTCACCAACTACGGAGACGCCTCCCGCAACAGCAGGGCCTTCCTTTTGCAGAGCTCCATCAAGCAGCAGTTGGGCAGCAACGAATTCCTCCACATCAAGAGGTAACTGCGAAGGCCCTGGGGATGGGGAGGAACAAGGTGTTGCTTTGTATCAGAGAAGCTGCGCAGGGCTGCAGCGAGGAGTCGGGGAGCAGGCTGGCTTCTGGCTGTTGGGCTCATGCTCCACAGTCACTACCATAAGAGGTTCTCGACTCTGGGGAGCACTGGTACCTCTGCGGAGCCGGGCACTCGCCCACAGACACAGCATGGCAGGGAGCGGGTCCCTTTTTGTCCCTGTGGTTCTGCTTCTCCCCTGAAGAACATAGGGACCTGGGGGGGGTTGAGAGCTTTAATTTCTTTGAATTTTAATGATTTCCTCAGTGGGAAGGGACTGTGTGAATTATAGATGTTTATCTTTCTGTATCATCTGGTTAAAAGGATGCAAGTTTGCTCTGTCTCCAAAATTTACAACATAAACAGGGTCACAAGAACCAAAAATAACATCTCCTATAAATACAGAGTCCTTCCCTTCCTTGCTCTGCACATATGGTTTAACTAGATTAAATTTTCCCAGCTGAGTTTCCACACCACCACAAACTCCCGCAGTCCAGACTGACATCAGAACGGCTGCCTGGGATTAATGGTGTCTTTGTACCCATCTCGCTACAGACCCCTTCATTATTCTGTGCAAACAGACGTGGCTTGTCCCTGCCACACAAAGTCACAGAAACTTTGATTCACACCACAATATGAATCAGGAACGATTCCAGTGAACTCAGTGGAAGTTTCTGGGGTGAAAGTGGTGCAAAGGGAGAGAGCAGAGCAGAATCTGGTCCTAAATGTCATCTCTTTGCTACTGTGCTGCTGCAGACCCACTGGTCTGATCAGGTGCCAAGTGGATTCAATCACCTTTAGGTCTTGCATGTCAAATAAACATTTTCGTGACCCCAGCCCAGCTCTGGGAATGGATGGAAATGCTGCCTCTGCCTGCTAGCCAGGCACCCGGGAGGACAGCAGCCCAGGTTAGCTCTCCAAAACTCAGTCCTCACCTCCAGGTGAAACGCAGATGGTCATGGGTGAGACATGCAGAGACTGCCCTAGCAGAGCTGCCCCAGGAGCTCTGCCTCTCCTGTCTCTTCCCCATTGCAGGTCAGATCAATTCTGGGTCTGGATGTCACAGGTCTTCCTCCCTTACCTCTACAACAACCAGTCGGGTCAAGAGAGCTACAGCACCACGCTGGGGACAGCCCGGCTGCGCCAGCTCAGGTTGCAGGAAGGTAGGTGGGCAAGGGCCCGTGGCTCTGCTGTCACGGGTGGGTGGTGACATTCCTGGAGGCATGAAGTGGCCGGGTCTGGATGCAGCTGGGGCTGAATGAAGCAAGGCAGAGGTTACAGAGACAGGGTTTTTTGCAGCATGTATATTAGTGTGCTTCTGATTCTGCTCCTTTTGGAGATGAACTGGAGCAGTCGATCATGGGGATTTACGCTAGAGAGGTTGGCTTCATTTCTGGAGGTGTGACTGAGGACACGGAGGTGGAGGGGGCTTGTGAAGAAGGGAAATGCTAAGCGTGAAAGCTCAACTGTGTGCCCCAACACTGTTGGGGCTCCCCACGAGATGACAGTGTTGGTCTCATTCCAGCTGAGTGCCAGCGCAGTGCCCAGGATGTCCTCCATGGCATGGGCACGGTTGCCAGGAAGAACTGCACTGACTCGCATAGCTTTTCTACCGCTGACTACGCAGCTGGCTGGGAAAGGGCGGCCGTGAACATGACGGCTGCGTGGTCCTACTCGCCACCCGACCTGACAGGGTAAGGAGCTGCCCAGCCTGCACCTACACCCCCGGCTCCATCTGCCAAAGACATCGCATCTTTTCAGCTGATGCGGCGCCCGGGGTGGTTCCCAGCCCTCGCCTCAGTGAGGCCAACTGCAGCCCCCGAGCCTGGCAAAGGGCAAATAAACACAGAAATGCCAAAGGCCTTCCCTGAACACATCCCCACTGGCAGTGTGACTGGTGGGAGGCATGTAGCTGCCACTCACCCAGCTTCCGTGGAGATGCGAGTGTCACCTCGAGCCGTCTGAACGGCAGTGTAGTGCTGTTCTCAGGGGCCCAGGGGCAGAGGGTTCGACTCTCCAGCTTCAAGGGCAGAGACAAGCTGCAGAACAAGGTACCCCAGCTGCCCACAGAGACCACAGAGCAGCACTAGCTTTCTGTTGTAGTGGGTTATGGGAGATTGGCCTTTACCAGCATACTGGACATGAAATCACTTTTGGTTTCTGCTCTGGTTTGTTCCTGGATGTGTCTTCATTGAAGTGTGGGGCACCACAGGGCTTGGGGCTGTTCTGAGGTTGGGAACACTGAGGTGGGTCAATGCACTTCTGTAATTTGTCTTGTGAAGTAAATAATGAGTCAGCTGTCGCCCCTGGATGTGCAGGGTAGAGGTCAGGGTCTGCATCTGCACGCTTTCTCCTGGCCTGCCACACAGGAGAGCATACCAGTGGCTGCTCTGTCCCGCATCTCTCACCCCATGGCTCCTCTTCCTCTGCAGGGTCTGGTACTGGGGTTACATCTCCTTCTACGATAGCAGTGGTTACGTCCAGGAGCTGGGGGCTTCGCTAGAGGAAAGCAGAGCTCAGCTGAACTTCCTTCAGCAGCACACTTGGATCGACAACATGTAAGTGTGGCGGGGGTGAAGGAAGCGTTCTGCTGTCACTCAGCAACGACTTTAAGGGGTGCTGCTGGGGTGTGACGGCAGGGAAAGGATCTATGATCCTACAAAACGGTGGCACCAAAGCCCAGGGTTGGTGTTGACCCAGAGTCCTGAGCTGCTCTTCTTCCCTCTACAGGAGCCGGGCAGTCTTTGTGGAGCTGATGCAGTATAACCCCAGCGTGGACCTGCACGCTGCCATCACCCTCCAGCTGGAGTTCCTGGGGGCTGGCCAGGCCATTGCCACTGTCACCATCAGCCCCTTCCCGCTGCTGCGGCTCAGTGGGGGTGTCACACTGCAGCTTCTCATGATGGTCAGTGAGTTTCTTCCCCTCCACGCTCCTCTTCCCTCTCGGTCCCTGCACAGAGGGCTCTGGGGACCCATTGCCTGGCCTCCCGGAAGGGCAGTGTTGGTCACTGTGGACTGACGCTCCCCTGCTTGAGGCCACTTGTCCCCATGCCTGTCACCACTCCACTCCAGGCCTGGACAGTTCATAGAAAACATCCCTGGCACCACTGAGGGGAAGGAGATTCCTCCTGTCTGGCAGCATTTGTTGGTCTTGTCTCAACCTTTTCACTTCCTTGAACTCGTGCCTGTCGCTGTGGAAGCTTGAGGCTTTTGTTCTTCTGTCCTCAACGGGGACGTGGGCCAGCTGAGCCATGTCCCCAGACACCCTGCCTGGGCTCTCTTCCCCTGGACACTGCCACCCTGCCACAACAGCATTGGACGTGGTCTGGGGAGCTTCACTGCTAGGGCAGGAGGGAGCAGGGCACTGAGTGAGCGAGGATGGCATGGAAGGACTCAGGGGTTGCTCCAGCTGTAGGCTGGCAGAACTCAGCCTGGTACATGGGGTTCTGCTGTCCTGGGGTGCTGCAGGGTCCCCTGGTGTAGCACAGCAGTCAAGCATTGCCCTCTCCTTCACTGGTAACCTCTCCATTCCTCCTCCAGGTCTTCCTCATGATGTTTGTCGTCTACTTTGTGGTGTCTGAGTCACTGTCCATCAAGAAGGAAGGCAGAGCCTACTTCACCCTGTGGGGCAACTACGGCCAGTGGGTCTTCATCCTCCTCACCACTTGCACCGTGGTGGTGCACCTCAGCCAAGCCACCCTTGCTGACCAGCAGTGGCTCAAGTACCTCAACAACCGCAAAGGTTTCACCAACTTCTACCAGGTGGCCTTTCTCAACACCATCTTCAGCACCTTGGCTGCATCCCTCCTCTTCCTCCTGACTGTGCAGGTATGGAGAGGGTTGGATGGGAGCAGCATGTGGGCAGGGATGTGTGCTTTGGTCCTCCTGTGCCAGCTTCTCATCTGTGCACAGTCTCATGGTAGGGGTAGCAAAGGGCCCTGAAATTAAAGCAAGTGCAGTACTGTGGTCCTGCTGTGCCAGGCACCGATCAAACGCAACGGGGCTGCTGCCACAGCCAGCAGGACAGAGGTGGTGGGCAGTTACAGAGTTATAGAATGGTTTGGGTTGGAAGGGACCTTGCCACGGGCAGGGACATCTTTCACTAGATCAGGTTGCTCAAAGCAACCTGCTTGTTTCTGCAGGGGCTCTCGGGTTGGCTAACGATTACTGCATGATGTTATAGCTGAGATCAATAGACTTCTCAGCTTTTTTTTCTCTTCATTTTCGTGCTTGCCATTATGCATGTCTGCTGCAGCGCTTTGGGTCTCTAAAGTCTCTGGGCCCTCAGCTCCCTTGGGGAGTTCAGCCTAGTGTGGCTGTGGGATGATTTTTGTCTTCAAAGAGCCTGTTGACTAGGATGTCCTCTGCTCTACCAGAGTTTGCATTTCTCAGACTTGTAGGGATGTTTGAAAGACCCTTCCCTGGGCTGGCAGCAGCCTCTGTGATGAGCCCGTGTTGTAACACCGTCCTCTTTCTTGGTCCTAGGCTGCCCAGCAGCTGCGTTTTGTCAGGCAGTGGTCTGTGTTTGGGAAGACCTTTCAGAAGTCTGCGAAGGAGCTGACCGCTGCAGGGCTGGCGTTCGCTGTCCTCATCCTGGCCTACGCTCAGCTCGGCTTCCTGGTAACTACCTGCTGTCCCCACCTTGCCTTGCAGAGTGGCTGCTTGTCCGCAAGGGCTGCCCAGGGTCGTGTTGTCCCTCGTCCCTCACCACACCACGGCTGTGTGCAAAGCCCAGCGGGCCCTCTGGGTGCTCCAACGCCCAGCCTGTGCAGGGTGCTCGTCCACCACAGACCAGGCGGCTTTGGCCAGGGGCTGCGTCTGTGGCCTGTCGCTGTCACAGCCGATTTGTGGGCCACCCATCAGGGCTCGTGCTTCTTTGTAAAATGGGGTAGTGAGGACTGGGGGTCAGGGGAACATTTTTCCACCAATCGCTTCTCATTACATCTCCAATATCCCCTTTGCAGCTCTTCTCCTCTTCCTCGGAGTCCTTCCGCAGTGTTGGCAGCAGCCTCCTGCTGCTCTTTGCCATGCTGCGGGGCAGCGTGAACCTCCGTCCCTGCCTGCCCGAGTCCTCAGGCCTCTACTACCTATTCTGCACCAGCTACATCATCCTGGAGGTATGGATCGTGCTGAGGCTGTTCACCGTGGTGCTTATCTACAGCTACCGGGAAATGCACTTTGAGCTGTACCGCCCTGCCTTCGAGCCCCAGGACTATGAGATGGTGGAGCTCTTCATGCGCAGGCTGAAAATGTGGATGGGCTTCAGCAAAGCCAAGGAGGTGAGTGCAGCCTGGGACACTCCATGGAGAAAGGACCCGGTAGCAGGCAGTGGGCTGCAGACATTTGCAGAGAATCAAGGTCCACCATCCTTAACCTTCCTTTGCCTCTGGCTACTTCCCGCTGCTGTTCACAGTCAGGTTCCTCTGGTGGGTGAGGGCTGGAGTGTGGCCATTCCTGGAGGCCCAAGAGCTGGGTTAGTGATGGGGCGTTGTAGGGGCATCTGCTGCCAGTTCTCAGTCCCACAGTTCCACCTGTTTTTATCTAGGATCTGTCCCCAGGTCCGTGCCGTGGCCTGGCTCACCAGGAATGGCTGGGAGCAGCTCTGGGGCCATTTGGAGCAGGACATGATGCCACAGCACGGCGTTCCCACTCGCCAGCTCCTGAAATAACTCTGCCCCCTGCTCCCCTGTTCTCTTCCAGTTCCGGCACAAGGTGAGGTTCGAAGGGATGGAGCCGCTGCCATCCCGAGACTCCAGTGACTCCAAGTCCTTCCGGGGCCCCACTCCCAGCGCTGCCTCTGACAGCTCCAGGGCCTCCACCTCCTCCAGCCAGCTGGACGGGCTGAGCCTCGTGCTGAGCACCCGGGACAGCCTGGAAGTGGACGCTGACATCCAGCGCCTCCTTTCCCTCTTTGAGATGCTGCTCGCCCAATTTGACCGGGTCAACCAGGTGACAGAAGATGTGTACCGCATTGAGCACCAGCTGGAGGGCTCTCAGAGCCGCCGCTCCAGGAGGAGGTACACCCAGATGTCGGAGGGTGTCCTGAGCGGGTACTGTGCAGGCAGCACAGAGCAGGGGCCCTCACCCGAGATCTCCTCCGACACGGACCTGCAGCCCCCGCGGGACGCCCCACTGTCCCCCCACTCTCCGGCCGCCCCACCAGGCAGCAGGGGCTCTGTGCCCAGCCGGCTCCTTCGAGCTAGCAGAGGCATCAGCGTGGCGGCTTCTGTGCTGCCCCCACACAAACCCTACGCTGCTGTAGCTCCGGCAGTGAAGAAGAAACGGCCCCTTCGGGCCAAGAACAGGGTGCACCCCGCTGTCAAATAACAGGCGGCGTGCTGGGCGTCGCGGGGAGCAATGCCCTCGGAGGGTAGAGAGCGCCTGGGAAGGGGTTTGCGAAGGGTGGGCTGTGCCTGCCGTGCAAACCTGGAGCCTCAGGAGCTGCTGCTTCTGATAGCTCCCACCACGGCGGCTGTGCCTGCCGAGGCGCACGGGGCCGTTGCCTGCAACGTGGCTGGCACGGCCTCCGTGGACCTGACCGTCCCTGTCAGATGTGCTGACGTTCCTTACCGGTGGTCTCCAGCATTAAGGGCTGGTTGGAGAAGGCTGAGCCTTTCCCTCGGGGACAGCTGGGAAAGGCTGCACGGGGCACGGTCAGCGTGCAGAAAATCCCTGTTAAGGTAGGGCAGTATTAAAAAGTTGTCTCTCTTGTTAAACGGCCCCACCTGCAAACAGCCTGCGTATGGCGACTGTCACAAGGACACTTTACTGGGGACTGGCACAGGGTGACCGGTACGAGGCTCACCTCCCTTCCCCACTGGCTGTGCCGGATGGAAGGGGGGAGAGAAGACCCCCCAGGCCTTGAAGGTTTGAACTGAGTCTTGGATTTTTGTCGACCAGTCACACTGTGGAGGAAAGCTACAGGTTTCAAGAAGATATTTAACCATTTTTTTTTTTTTTTTAAAGCATAAATATATATAGATAAATGATATCTACACCCAGATCAGTTAATTTCCAGTATTGGCTACTTTTATCCTCCAGAAATTGGTACTATTGTTTGTATTTAAAGAAACCCAATATTTAAACGAAATGACATTGCAAGCTGCAGCAAGCTGCCAGCGCTGCTCCCTGGCTGGGCTCGGAGGAGATGATGAGCAGCAGCTCAGCCTAAAGGGTGTGGAGACCTCGGGCTGCTTTCAGCTGTCTCTGAGCGTGGGGTTGCCAATGTGCTGGCTTCGCTGCGGTCCCCCACCCACCCCCTGTGCCCCAGCGCTCGCCCCCCCGTGTGGTGGCCCTCGGGGCGTGGGCGCTGCTGACCGCTTGGCTTTTCTAATCCAAGGAATGTATTGACGTAAGTATATGTATTTTTTTGGTTTACTTGTTTGTATGTACTGCCCAGCACTTTAAACAATGCTTTCCTCGGCTAACAATGACACATGCGATCTAACAAGAATGGGATAATATATCACAAAAGCAGTATTTTTTGTTTGTTTAAATCATAAACTGAAATGAGCAAGTGCTGATGAAGTGAACGCAGCCCCCCCAGCACGCCCCTGCCTGAGGCAGCCATGCCGGTTCCTCCTGGCATCTTCCCTACAAGAAGCACAAAGGCGCTGGGGGAGGCAGGTGAAGCCCTAACGGAGCTTTTGTCGGGGTCCCCCCAGCCCTGCCGCCCCGCAGCTCCCCGGGACTCGCTGTGCACTGGGCTACAGCTGGCCTGTGCTCGCCGTGCCTGGCCGGGGGGGGGGGCTGTGCCGTGGGGCACCCCCTGCTCATAGTGCGGGGTGCTGAGCAGCGGCTGAAGCCTCCCCAGGGCCTGCGTTCACTTTGTCATCACCATTTCACGTTATGTATATTGTAAGTAATTTATATGGGTTGTTTTGGTTTTCTTTTTGTAAATGTATATATTTTTGTATGTTTGCTATATTTTCATAGCATCGGTAACGTGTTTGAAACATGTAGATAGGAGACAGAATACTATTGTCAGAGTTATTTAAAGGATGTATTAAGTGCTTCTTCCTGGGAATGTCCCGTGTATATAAAGTATTCGGTGTCTGTGTGCATGTGGTGCGTGTGCTCTCCTCCCAGCTGAGGTTCGGCCAGGCTGGCTCTGGGCCAGTCGCCGCAGGTGGAGCGGAGCATGGCAGGGGATGGGACACCCATGGTGTGCGAGTTGGTGTGCTCCCAGAACCTGCTCCATGCTTTGGAAACGTGAGAGGGTCGAAGGGAAGCCTTAGGCAGCGAGACCAGGCGTGCAGTGCCACAGGGGAAGGTGCCTCGGGTTAGACTGCATCTTGCCTCTGATGCTGGGGGGGCTGGAAGTCCCTCCCGTGCCCTGGCAGGGGAGACCTTTCTGGGCAGAGACACTTCCATTGCTAATGACATCACCTCCTGAGTCCCCCCCCCCATCCAGCTCCCAGCACTTCTGCCATGCTGTGTTAGATGATACTTTTAAAGATGATTTCATGTCCACGTGGTTCCTTAGCTCCAGGTGCCTGCCCATGTCCCTTATGGGTGACTGAAGGAGGACGCAGGGGTGCTCGTTGTGATGGCTGTGGGACTGGTGTAAGTTACCTTTGGGAAAAAAAAAAACAAACCTTGGTTGATAGGATGGACAGATGCTGGGGAAAGGTTGCAGAAGGATGCGGGCAGGAGAAAACAAGTGCGGTGTAGCTTGAAGATCACTTCAAGTGAAAAGGTGGTTGGTCACCACAGAGGTTGTTGAAAGAGCAGATTGCACAGAAGGAAGTAGGGTGCAGAGGGAGAAAACTAATACTAGTAACCACGAAGCTTTCGTAATGGGAAGGAAAGGCAGGTAGAAGAAGATGACAGAGAAGTAGCAGTAGTTGGAGATGGAGGGTTCCAGCTTGGTGGCAGCAGGTGCCTGGAGCACATAGAACCAACAGTGAGGTCCACAGAGCCCAGGGATGGGGCCCAGCACTGGCTCAGGTGCTGATGGTAGTAAGCCTTGTGCACTGTGCAGAAGTGATTTGTTACTTCTTTTACAAACAGCTCCGTCTGCTCCAGAACTCTTCTGGTATCTAAAACTGGTTTTCAAGCCAGAGATTTAAAACCATTTGCCTTGTATTTTTTTGGTTCCTTTTACTTATCCAAGCAGCCCATGACTTGTTTTTGGTGACAGGTACAGTGCTGGTGCAAGTGCCTGCTAGCCGTGTCCAAAAACCCCTCTGGCAGTAAAACGAGCAGCTGTGAGATGTACCAGGATACCTGGGATGTGGTGCTGCAGCTCTGGTAACGGTGCTGGGCACACGGCTGTGGCTGCCCCCAGCTGTGGCTGCCCCCAGCTGCTACACTCATCGCCCTTCTGGCACGTCCTCCCTGGGGCTAGGAAGGCCACAGTTACAAAGTCATTAGGCGAGATGAGCACAGGCCCTGGGTGAAGCTCAGGAACTCCAGTCTACTTCTGTCCTTAAATCCACGGTTTCTGACTCTTTGGCTGTGCCTTAGAAGGAAAGGCACTGGAGAAGTATTTAGGTGCATAAACAGCAACTACCCGCAAAGACAGAAGCAAGTTGCTCATCTTCTAGCAGGGCTGTGTAAGCATGCAGGAATGTGTTTGGCCAGCAGAGCCATGGAAAAAGGAGGGTTACTGCAGGAGAGCACTAGCTTTTGTGTGCTGCTGGATGGGCCACCAGCTCTTACTCTCTTTTGGGTTCTTAGATGGGGGAGCTGTGCAGTTGTGCTTACAACAGCCCCGTGCATCCCCTTCCCGCTGCAGTGGAGTGATGGGCACAGATCCGGCCACCCCTGAGGGCCGTGCCCCTTCCCCTATGGGTACAGACCCGTGTTCCCACCTGCATCCATGGATCAGGGATGGGACAAAGAGACAAGGCTGCGAGCACCAACCTGTCAGCCAGTGGGAACGTTCAGTGAGTAAAAGGAACCAAGGTCTTGGAAAGCTCTCACATCTTCAAGAGCCAAAAAGTTGAGTTCAAGCACCCTGGTTCAGTTCTCAGCCCCTCCCTCCCCCCCCCGCCCCCCCCCTTGAGTATGCTCATTTTTAAGTAGTTGTTAGGAGGAGTTAAGTGCGGGAGAGATGAGGCAAGAGGCAGCGGTGAGCACAACAGCCTTTAATAAGCTAACGGAGGCAAGCGGGCAGGTGTAACAAGGATGCTCATAGCAAAGCATCAGGATTTTTGTTCCCAAGTGCCTGTTCCTTACCAAGCTTGCTCTGCGTGTGTGTGAGTGTGACTTTGTGTGTGACTTACCAAGTGCTTCTTCTAATCAAAGAGGAGCAGAAACAGGATATGACAACTGCCCTACTTCTTTCCTTCACTTGAAGTACGGAGAGCAGCTCTGAAACTCACAGTTGTTTCTTGAAAAGCCAAACACCTCCGCGAGGGCCCACGTGCCTGGTGGGCACCACTGACAGCTTCCAAGCAATCATAGTTCTCAGCGCAGCATTTATTTGTACAAACTATAGCAACACTCACAGGGTTCCTTCACTGTCCCAGCTAAGGTACTGCGTATACCTGCACTTAGCTGCAGCCAGAGTTACTAATTGTGGAGTTACACCCTCAACAGCAATAAACTTGACTTGCAGCTCTAGCCAATAAATACTCCTGAATGTATATTTCTGTGTTTGTAGTCACCAAGAGATGGTTTCTTATTTATTGTCTTAAGTCTCACAAAGATGCAACAGTATCAAGCTGCTTAACTAAAAACCCCTACCCATTAGTTTAAAAGGGAGAGGGAAGGACTTATATAAGTGCTTTTTTTTTTTTTTTTTTTTTTAAAGAACAGATGATTGTGACCAATATGCCAACTGTTACTGTCTGGTCAGCATTTCACTGCAAACAAAAATACCGTATTTTGTAACTGTGGGGATGTTTCTTAAAAAATGACAAGGTCAAATAAAAGATGACTGCTATGACCTGGCTCTGGTGCTTTTGTTACGCTCGCTCCTGCTCACTCACTGCTACCAGCGAGAGCTCAGCAAAGGCGCAGGGGCAAAGTAGCGCTAGTCCAGAGACATTCCTCCCTGCCCCGATGTCACTGGCTGCAGCTGGCATTTTAATTAAGGTCTCCTGCACAATACAAGACACTTTCTTAACTCAGACGGCCTATTAGGGCAGCTCTAGGCTGTCATTAATGACATCAGGTTGTCGATGAAGGGTCTGTGGTCAACATAAAGGAGGCTCAGCCGAGGCAGAGCATGGCACAAAGGCTCACTCGGCCCCAGGATGCCACTGCACAAACACCTGCGAGGGGAAGCGAGCTGCTCTGGCTCCCCGTGGGGGGAAATGCCAACAGAAATGCCCCCCTGCTGCAGAGGTTACCTGAGGCTGAACCAGAGGGAATATCCCCAGTGCAGGGACTGGGACACAGCCAGGTACTGCACCCTGTCCAGCGTTTGGAGGTGTGGCTGCTGGTTACTGACACGAGCGACGTGGATCAGAAAACTGAAAGGGGAAAGGAATTTACATTATTACAAAACACAGTTTGAATTTTCCCAGGCCAGCAAGAACCCGCTGACCTTACAAATATTTTATTTCCTTTACGACTTATAAACACAACATACACTTAGAGTTCCCAAACAGCCCTGCACAAGCTAGTAGCATCACTTTTGTCCCCTCACCTGTCGCTTCACAGTTCTGTGTGCAGATTGCACTCATCTTGATCTCCATTGCAAGGGCGCTGCTGTTAGCCGTTACCAAAAAGCGCCGCTTCCCATTTATTGACAAAGCAGGAGATAAAGTACTCACAGTATAGTCCAGCTTACATGGTTTCTCCCAGTTTGGTAGTGTAGTGTCTGGTGACCATCTTACCACAAGATGGGCTACATAGTCCCAACTCCACCTGTACACGTGTGCACTGAAAGGACCGCTTGCTTCAACAGCCAAGGTCCCAGGAGGAAAGACTGTCACTAGGTGTTAGTGCAACAGGCAAAACTCATTCAGAGATGATGCCCCAAGAAGTGTCAACAGTCTTTCAAAAAGGGATTTACCAGGTGCACAGAGAAGGATGAGTTATCCTCAGCATTGCTGCAACCAGTGGAAATTCAGCAGCTGAACCTAGAAGTCAGGTCTGGCCTCTGGCGACATCCTGGCAACCAGCCCGGTGGGTCAGACTGCTCATCACGAGTGATTCGTGGCCCAGCTCTCTGCCATTCTGCTGCTCTGCCAAGTGGTGTCCACCTCCCCCTTTTGTGTTACTTCTGGTAGCAAAATCATTTCTGCTGAGTGAGGGAGGGTTTGCTGTGAATCTCTCAAAATGGAGACAAATCCTTGGGAATTTAAGCAGCGTGTTTGGCAGGTCACTTGAGAACCCAAATTAACTCCTACCAGAGCTGGCAGCAGAAAAAGTCTGAGAGCCTGAAGAGTTCAAGTGCTGAGAGGCACCGAGACCTGGAGAGGAGCCGGGATTCCAGGGTGCTTAGAAATAGTGACTGGAGTTTCAGTACTTCGTATTTCATTCCCAATAAAGTTGTCAAAATTCCCACAATTCCTGTACCTTCCAACTACGTGATGAACTGCAGAATATCCTACTTTGTCTGCTTCCACCAGACGCTGGTGTGGAAGGAGTCCAAAGAAAGGTTCTGCAAGAAAGTTCCCATCCGAGATGGAAGCCTTGAAATAGCTTAAACCAAATAAAACCAAAACACGTAGAGTTGGTCCTCTCTGGGAGCATCTGCTGGGGATACAGTGTCCTCATCAGACAACAGTGGCAGGCTGAGACACTGAAACATTCGAGCCTCCTGGTACGGTTCAATGCCGAGTCCACATGCAAGCAGCACAGCCACGCTGCGCCTGCCAAACCTACTCCTCCACGTCCGTGCAGCCACACGGAGTCAGCACGCGGGTAAAATGCTTTCACTGCCTCATCCGTCCCAGAACAGACACGCTGACCCACAGGGATCTAGACGAACTCCGTGAAGTCGTCCACCGAGGAGATCAGTCGCTTCCTCTGTCCAGTCTCATAGGTGGGTGGAGGGTCCTGGGGGATCTGGGGAGGGGGCTTTGTGGGAGCAGATGGATGCATCTGCAGGGGAAGGCCAGGAGTCTGGTACTGGGTTTCTTCACGTAGCTGAAAGTCAAACGAGAACAGATGAGCTCCATTCTCTCTGAAACTCTTTTCACTCTCCATTTGGGCAGGGCAGGACAGGTTACTCGGGACAGCTTGTCATACTATCCCTAGCACAGCGCCAAGGGGGTACAGCTCTGCACGCAGGTATTGGGGTTCCCAAACCCCTTGCCGCCAGGGAAGCTGTTTGGAAGCTTGCAAGTCCAGATCTACATCGCTACACTTGTCATTCCCACAAGAGCTGGATTCTAACCTTCATACACATCCTCCTCCTCTTATTCAGCAAGTTTTGATAGCTGATTTTATGTGCCTTATTTGTAACAAGACTCTAAGGTAGAGCCCCATTCTAAACATTTAGAACTGACAGCTTTACTTACCCGGTGCCTTAGCCTCTTGATATGACGTAGCCTTGCGATCCATTTGGATGGGTAGGTGTCAGTAGGGTTTGATCGACTGTGATGAACCTGGGAAGCCATCTAATTTGGGAAGGGTGGGGAGAAGCAGGGAAAGAGAGGAGGCACGTTAACATCATCATGACAATAAAATTAATAGAACGTTTCAGTATAGTTTGACCGCAACTGAAATACAGCTCTAAGTTGTAACAGTTCATGTGCTAACTATGACTTAAAGGTTGACAGCAATAACTGAAGCAGAAAACTTACTTGCTTTAGCAAGCCCTATTAATTTCCTTGGAAGCTGGTGATGGACCAAAACACCAGCAGAAAGACAGGAGGTCTCAAAGAGCGTGCAGGTTTTGGCTGGGATAGAGTTAATTTTCTTCATAGTAGCTGGTACAGGGCTGCGTTTTGGATTTGTGCTGAAAACAGTGTCGATAGGGATGTTTTAGTTCCTGCTGAGCAGTGCCTACACAGAGCCAAGGCCTTTCCTGCTCCTCACCCCACCCCACCAGTGAGTAGCTGGGGGTGCCCAAGGAGTTGGGAGGGGACACAGCTGGGACAGCTGACCCCAGTGACCCAAGGGATATTCCATACCACATGACGTTATGCCTAGCTTATAAACCTGGGCAGGGGAGAGTAGGAAGAGGGGTGCATTTGGAGCGATAGTGTTTGTCTTCTCAAGTAACTGTTATGCCAATGGAGCCCTGTTTTCCTGGAGATGGCTGAACACCCACCTGCCCATGGGAAGTGGGGAATGAATTCCTTGATTTGCTTTGCTTGTGTGCACAGCCTTTGTTTTACCTATTAAACTTCCTTTATCTCAACCCACGAGCTTTCTCGCCTTTACTTTTCTGATTCTCTCCCCTATCCCGCTGTGGGGGGGAGTGAGCAAGTGGCTACATGGTGCTTAGTTGCTGGCTGGGGCAGAACCACGACAGGGAGCGCAGGGGTACTCACGTTAGCGTGCAAGGCCATCTGACGGGCTACAAATGGCAGGTTCTTATCAGAGATGATCTTAGCGACACTCGTGTCTACGAGACCCTCCATGTCTTCATTTTAAAGGAAGAAGAAAAAAATATTCTTGTAAGACACTTAAGAACAAGCCAAAGGTTGCCAGTAACTAAATAGGTAAGTAATATAAATCTGAGGAATTGCATGACAGAATCTCAGTTGTTCTCATCGAGCTCTACAGCTCCAACTGTAACAGCACTTGCACTGCAACTTAACACACCTGGCTCTCAAATTCTGGCTGCTCTGTAAAGGTTTGAGAAGAGCCTGCTGGGCAATTTATCACATGAACCAAGGCGTGAGTGGAAAACACCCCAGAAGTGCCCCTTTGGTAAGAGGGAAGTAAATGCCCCTGCAGATCACTGCACCAGCACTTCTGAACTCGCATGGAGCCAGGATGAGTTTCCAAGCATCAGGTCCTGCAGTGCTGAGAAGGACAGCAGAGGCCAAAGCCACAGGGATCTCTACCTCATATCTCATCCAGTATTCCCAAGCAATGGTTGGAGGGACCTGCTCTACTCTTCTGGCACTCAGCTTGCCCATAGGATGAGTGGTACAGTGGGAAGATACCTCTTATCTTGGGGAAGATATATGAACAGGACATATCCAGACATAACTGGGCAGCACATTGGTTTCAGAGAGTTTCTCCTGCGAAGTTTTTTCTTTTTACTTTTGAAACACAAAACCACTGCGAAGTGAAGGCGGTTATTGCACCACCAATACAGGAAAGACTGAGAACAAAGGTTGGAGGGATTCCTACCTTTCCGACACTGCAGTGTCACCAGGTTACAGTCATAGTCAAGTGGTGTGATGATAACGTGCACAAAATTGAACTGACCCTAATGAGAAAACAATAAATTAGTCATATACATTTTAGTGGCAGCCATCGTGATTCCTGTGAGTGCCATAAACTAACACATGTGAATACACAAGGCAAATAACCTCCATTCATGATCTCACACTGTTTGCTAAGATAACACATATCAGATGAAGGTTTTGCAAACAGCCACATGACTTTTTAAAACACACCCACAAGTAAAATTTTGTACCTTTATTGTTCCCAGTTTAAAGTCTTCTCCAGAATCATTGTAAATGATAGAAACAAAATCATTCCCAAGGTGCCTTTTCTTGTCGCAGCGATATTTATCCAAATCCTTTGTGGGCATCAGAGTAGCAATGTGGAAAATGGCTGAAGAGGAAGGAGAAAAACCCTTAGGCTGGCCTGGGTAACCAGTGCTGCAAGCAGCAATGGTCAACATGCAGCACTTGTCTGGAAGACAAAGTAGTACCAGCACTAGAATAATAAAAAAAATAAATTGTGCTCCCTTGAAAGGTTTGTCCCCATCTGTGACAGTTGAATCCAGTCCCACTGGATTGCTCCAATGGAGCATGGAGTGCAGTGGCCAGTGAAAAAGCAGCCTCCAAAAGCTCTGCTCTTGCCGGTTTTTAGGCACTGCCCTGCATGGTGTTCTCTAGCCCCAGGCTCAGCAAAGTGTATTAAGGGCCTGGCATTCAGCACGTGCCTGGTGTATACTGGAAGAAGCATTCGCATCAAGCTGGGTAGCTACCTATCTGTTCGTAGAAAATGAACAGAGGACTGCAGAAGTGCTTCTGGGCATTTTTTCCATTATCACAGTAGCACAGCGAGCAGAATCAGGTTTGAGGAGGAAGAGTTAAATAGCTTAAACCAGGACTTCCTCTACGTGAGCTCTGCAGAGCACCAGGGCCACAGTGAGTAACCTGCAGCTGCTCCACTGAACCAGACTAAGTAGGACTTCGATGCCTGGAGCTGTATGAAAAAATTTGGGAAGTTCATCATAGGTTGTGGGATCCTGGATGGTATCTGCACTGCTTGGTGCTGCAGGAGCTGGGTAATGCTGCAGTTCAATTAGCAGCGGCCACAGTAATGACAAACCTTCTGCTTTCAATACTGTTCTTCAGAGAAACAATCAGCAGAGTGTTGACATGTACACACTACCCTCAATTAACAGCCTTCATCGCAGCTCAAGAACAAACAGCTTATTCTACAAACCTCTACACCAAACCCTATACACCTTTAATAGAGCAGACTGTTTTAAAAGTGGTGTGATTTTTTTTTTTTCTTAAATAAGGCAGGTATGCACCTCTCCCAAACTTTAACACATGACTTGCAGAGATACCAGAGATAGAATGGGAGAACAGAGCTGTGGGTCATGCTTACTACATCCCTGGAAAGTGAACAGTTTGTAGAAGGCAGATCAGTCATAAGATGAGACCATACTTCCACTTCCAACTTCTGGTGCCACCTTACCTTGCATAATGTCATCGTGCCAACAGTAGGTAAACTGTCCATCCTCCCCACACACGTCCAGGCCACCAAGGTAAATTTTGTCTGGCTGACAGTCTTTGAGCTCAATGAGCTTCCCTAACCCAGTCAGGAACTCTGTATAGCGATAGGATCCGTGTTCATTGGACAGAATTGCAATTTCGTTGTTGCTCTAGGAAATAAGAACATGTGGGCCACACTGAATGCTAAGAGCACCCAATCAGCATGAGCGATTAAGTTATTACCTTCCTTGAAGGGCTTCATGCAGGCACTGATTTTTACTGCAAGAAACTAAGGAAAAGCAAGGCTACTCCAGGAGCAGGACAAATCTCACAGCTGCAGCAGTGGTGCCTGGCCTTCTGATGAGATGTAACCATTAAAGGATTACTGCATCTGCACACAACTCACCTGGCCTTCTCCAACGTACAGGACTGCAATCTTGTGTGTGTCGTAAGAAGGAATTTGATCCAGAAGCTGCACCGATCTTTCAAACGTCTACAATCAAAACATTGGTCACGTTTAAAAAAACCCAACTTATCTGCACACACCCACTGCCCTCCCAAAAACCCCTTCAGGACAATGAGAGCACAATGTAAGCACAGATTCCTGACCTTCACTAGTGTCTTCCTTGATGAAAGTTGCCCTACTCTGTTCTGCAAGGGCACAGTGCATCATCAGTCCAAGGCACAGAGCAGTGCTATCTGTCACCACACTTTCCTGGTTTTATACTTCAGATGAGATTAATCTGGCAAACTGCATGGGTTAGATGCACTTGCCATGACAAATTACATCGTATCTTCATTTAAGCTCCAGGCATGAAAAATTATCACGTCTCTTGCTCCGAAGAACACTTTTAGCACAAGGCATCACCTCATCTCACCTAGGCTCCCTACTGCCTGATCACCCGAACCAAAAGGAAGGGGAAGCTCTCACCAGGACGTCTGTGGTGCTCAGCTCACAAGTACCCCATTCCAGCACTACTTCTCCAGGAAGTTTATGATTAATTTCTCATATAACCACAGAAAGCTTTTTGGCCACTCCCAATTATACAGAGGGCTGACAGGTTTGTCTAGTGACGTTCTGACATTGTCACCTAGTGCTCAGTTTTCATCCTGTACTCCTCCTACCAGCAAATACCAAAACTCCACCCAAATCATCCTGCTTTCTGGCTGGGATTCTGTAACAGCACCAGCAAAATCTCCCAATAGCTCAGATTCAGTCCAGAGCCATAAAGCTGGAGCCACCAGGATTGGGGTACAGAAAATCTCCCATCTGTAGCACTGTTGGTAGGAACCACCTTTGAATCACACTATCCGAGTGGAGATTCATTACTATCATTTATGTTCAAAACAGGTAATGAGGTTAGAAAAATTAACTTCAAGAATTTATTAAAAAAAATAAAATCCTTGCCTACCTCATTTGGCAACAGAAGGGGCTTGTTGTTTTCATCGCCAAAGAATGGGGAGTGGTACAACTGTAAAAACACAAAGCTAAGGGACAGAGGGGAAAAAAAGTCCTGTTACCATAAAAATTAAGTCAATTTTAATCTGTTGTATGTAAGAACATTATGTGCAGAAGAAAAAGAGAAGGAATTAAAACGCTAACAGAGTATTACTCATCTTCTAGAGACATTTTAGGTACCTGGACTACCTGCAGTTTGTAATAGACCCCTGTCATAAAAAACAATGGTTATGTCAAACAGCAGCAGCTGCACAAATTCCCCATTCAAAAGGCAACTTTCACACAGATCAGAGGAGCAGAAATGCACTCCTGCCTCACAGCTATGGGGGGTATTTCTAGGCTAGCAGATCAATGATTTTACAGACATTGGCATTTTACCTGCCCTCCATAAGACGAAGATTGTCTCAAAATGCAATTTTGGGCAATTACCAATACCTAAAGTTCAAATAGCAAATATTATAACACCTTCTTTTCCTTCTTCTTAATATTTTGCACATTATATTTCTTGAACCGCAAGACTAGTAATTCATCTTGTTCACAGCAAAATTAAGCCTAGGTAACCTGCATTCAAGCCACATGTGCATTTGGACCCTAAATCGGGACAGATTAAGAACATGAGGAGACTATCTATCTCTTTCTTTCACCATCTAGAGACTTGTTTCCTAAATCACAAACTTAATTTGCTGGTAGCAGGTTCAACATGTCTATGTTAGCTCCTGAAAATACAGGTAAATTAATCTTTTTAATCAGATACTGTTTGTAGATCCCACAAAACCAGCAGCCCACTTTGAACGAATCCAGCCACGGCTGCAGCAATTCTGAGCTCACCATTTCTAGCTTCAGAGAAGCCCCTCCACCCACCTTGGGTTTATTCCGGGTACTTTCTCAGCATTAGAGGCTGCTGTTCTGCTCTTGAAGGCATCTCTCTCGATCCTTTTTCCCCTCCTTGATGGGGCTGAGTCAGAGATGGTGTAACCTCGGGGCCGGTGCCCAGATGGGGAGCGAGGCGACGTGACAGGAACGGTGCCATCCAACCCGCCTGACCCAGTCACCCTGGTGTCCTCCCCCTTGCTCAGCCAACCTCCCAGCACTTCCCCTTCCAGGTTCCCAGACTGGGATTTTGATTTCACTTCTGTGCTCAGCCTCCTCGTTACTTCTCTGCCATTCGCATCTTTGAGAACCTCCTGCAGTGTCTGGAGCTCGGGGGAAGAACTCGACTTGCTGAGTGGCTGGGATGGCTGGAAAGAAAGCTCCTCCAGTGTTCGGCCGTCCTCTGATGGCAGGACCCTCCCGATGGGAATTCCACCCTCCACCAGGTCTTCCGACTTCAGAGATTTTTCTTCTTGGCTGGAGGTTGAGGAGGACTTAAAGAAGGAGAAACAAAGATGAACAGTTTTCCTGATACGCAAAATAAAAGCTGACAACAGTACCGCTCGAGGCACCCCAACGCTTCCGGTGAAAGATGAGCAGAAAGGTGCCAAGTACAAAGCAATGCAGACCGAGAACCTTGCATAAAGCAGGTATTTACTGCTGCTGCTCTGCACGTAGTCCCTCACAAGCCATCCAAACTCTTAAGCGTGACTGCATGTGCATTTTGGTATCATTATCGAGTTCTTTCAGAGTGTGTCAAGAGGGGCTCATCTGAGCACAGACAATTCTCCCGTGTGTTAAAAGAGAGGGCTGTCCTACAGGACAGAACTGGTTAATCTGTTTCTTCTTACCCTGCTGTAAGACTCCTGGGGTTTACCAAACCTTTCCTCGCTCAGGACTTGTTCAGAACATGAAGTCTCAATGTCCTCACTCTCTGGAGACTCAGCTGGGGACTCTGTTTCCTTTAGCTCCATTTCTGACGGGCTCCCTTCCTCCAGCACCACCGCTGATTCTACCGAGACATAAGGCAGAAGAACTGAAGTCTGTAGAGAGAAACAGACCAGCAGGCCCCAATCCTCTCCTCTGAAGTACCAGCCTTTTCCCTATGGGATTTCAATGGAAGGCCATATTGAATGAGTGCTCTGGATCTCTGATTTCTTGTCATGTCAGACTTGCTCCTGGTTCCCTTTTTGTATAGAGTAACGGATCACCTTACCCTCACAGCAAAGGGCTGCATCTTTGGTCAAAGTAAGTGCAGTTGTTTCCAATTGTTACTGATGAACAAGCAGGGGACAGAATGAGGAAATGGGACCTTGTACATCAATGCTCGGTTATCAGGACAGACAGGAACTACAGAGATGTAAGAAAGTACAAGACTAGCATTAAAAGTTTATCATTATCCAGGCAATGAAGACATCAGTTCTATGCAAGTGTGCAAAAAAGTTTTTCTTGTACTGAAATGCAATGCTCCTGTGCCTTGTAGTGGCCTAGATGGAGATAAGAAATTTTACTAGGAGCCATTTACTTGCAGTTTGGCAGTTTTCCTAGTATGTCTCAGTAGAAGCAAAACAATTCAGCCCTAGACATATGAAAGGACAAGAGAGCAAGAGTAATACACGCACTGCAGCAATACTGGGAAACCTGCATGTGGCATTTAATCTGACAAATGGTTAATGAAACCACACTGACAAGAAAGCTCCTTGGAAGCCCTGCCTACGGTGGAGGAGGTTATCGCAGCATTTAAGGTTGTCTCTACTCCAGGCAGTGACCCTGACCACAGGGATGAGTCTGACCAAAGGCTCCTCTTGGCCTTGCTTTTTTTGTCCTGAGGAAAAGGCTGGAGAACAGGAGGCTTCCCATTACGCACACAAGGGACTGGAAGACCAATCTGAAAGGCCAAGATTTGTTTTCCAAAGTAAAATTAAAAAAAAATAAAATATTTGCACATACAAAAAATAAAGAAAATCGGCAAAATTAAAAAAAATAATAAATCACGAAAGCAGCTTTTCCTGGATTGATTTCAGCTCGCAGGACCAAAGTTATTTCAAAGAAGCAATTAAGAGTTAGCATTGCACACACATACCTTCTAAAAAAAAAAACCAAACCAAAACCAAAAACCAAACCAAAACAAAAAAAAAAACTAAAACAACGTGCTGATCTGGTTAGCTGTCCAAGCCAGAACACACCTGCATATATCCAGTGCTTCCAAGCTTCCCTTGCTCTCACCCTACTGCCAAGATTGCTGGTGTTTTTAAATAATGCGAGCACACACTAATTATTCTTTAGGTGGGAAGAGAATAATACAGACAGAGAGAAGTAGTACAGAAAAATATTTTACTGCAGCATCTTCATGTTGTTTTAAGAGGCCTACGTCAACAACAACCAGCAGTTCAGAATACCCTGCTGCTCTACAGAGAATTTTCCAGTGAAGGAAAGAAGGCAGAAAGACATTTCAACCCTCTAATTAAAATCACAAAGCACTGCAGATTATCAAAGTAATGTAGGTGTTGTGCTCATAAGGTATGCAATTTGATCTCCACTTCATTTAATTACTAAGACAGTTTTTCTGAAGTGGAGAAAGATTTTACACTACTGTAGAGCCTCCAAACCCCTAGAACTTAGCAGGTTTTCCCCTGAAATAGATTTCTTCATTTTTTTATTTAAAAACCTTTTAACCAGCATTCATTGTAACATCAAACTTTATATATATCAGCTCCTGTTATCTTTTCTGTGTCCAATTCTGACAGATTCCTGCAGGCTGAGTAGCATGGGACTTCATTTCAGGGTAGCATGTCCTGTAGCATACTACGCTATTCTCAGAAGTGGGAGCTTTTACATTTAGCAGGACACAAAGCCAATTGTAAAATGAAGCTGTAAATAAATAACTCAATCAAGCCACTCAGACATTTTGACAGGTCATTTAACACTGTGCCTCATAACTCACAATCCACCCCAGCTAAAACAAAAGTTGCTTTAAGAAATTGTCTGCACTTGCAAATGCTGGATCTGGCTTGGACTTCTTCATGCTAGTCAAGATCCCATTTGTTGAGAGTAATGAGACTGGGTACAGACAGGAGACATGGAAGGGGAAAATGAATTATGAGGGATACATTTTCTATGAATCAGAGGTGTTCTTCTATGGCAATACTTTTTTTTTTTTTTTCCTTAAAGATATATAAATATACCTGCCCAGGATATGCTCCTGTGCAACTTCCCTTGACAACTGGACTGGTACATGGAAGAGAAAGAGGCCACTGCAAAGGGAAATCAAGTGAGCAGCTACATCAAAAGGAAGGAGAGACTATATGGAAAAAAAAAATTAAAAAGCACAGAGTTTAAAATGTAACCAAGAGCCTATTTTAAAACAAATAAATAAATAAATAAAAACAAAGGAAAGAACAAGCTGGGATAAGCTCACTAGATGCCGAAGGGATACTTTAAGGGCACAAGGTCTCAACATGAATAAGGAGGCATAAACACATTCAAACAATGCAGGACTCGAACTCCTCTCTCTGAAGAATGCATCTTTGTGAGTTTCAGAAACAGAAAATTCCTTAGTGATATCCTAGCACACGCAGGAAACCAGTCTGAGCTTTTCCTGAGCTACACACTTTTGGCAAAAGATTATTTTTAAACCCACAGAAGTGTCTGAAGAGCAGAAATATGGATAAAAGATTCACATAATTTTAACCTTGAAAGAGGAAGAACACCACGCATATGACAGTCTGACAGCAAAACTTCTTCCAAACATCATTCACCAGCCAGCTCCAGCAAATCTACTGTAGAAGTCGTGTTAACAAGAATGTGGCCAAAATTATTTTCTCAGACTGCCAGAGGAGTGGCATTCGGGTGGGTGCTTCTTCAAACTAATCAGTTAACACCTATATACCACAAATACACAGAGGTCAATAAAAGCGTTCACAGACAGGAATTCTAATTTTTTTTTTAAAAAGGTGATAATTTGATTTTTTACTCTAATTTTGTATTTACACACTCTGAAAGCCTAAAATCATATCCTACTCTGCTTAAAACAAACCTGCAAACTAGCATTTTTACCAGATTTCCAAACAATCCATACCATTGATGCCACCTCCCCAGAAAATCCTTGTCTGCTGTTAGCACTACTCAGTTTTGATAGCACTAGCAGTGCTGAGAGCCTTGGTGTTAGATGTTGGTAAGAGCTCTGAGGAGGGGTTACATAAAGCTTTAAAAATTTCAGCTGTTGGTCAACACTAACCTCCCAACATTAACAGCCCTTTTGGAAGTCAACTAGCACCGAAGTAAATATAGTGAAAAGCCCTGGCCACTATGTTAAAATAAAGCCATCAAAAGAAACTCAAGTGATTCAACTGCACCAGTCTGAAGGCTAAACGGTCTTTTTAAGAGGTGAATAAATCCGCAGCCAACAGGATTTGCATTCTGCTGTCTCATGCTGTAAAAGACAGTGGCAACTGACTCTGGCTGGCAAGGTTTGTATTAGGCCATTCTCCCAGGAACCTAGTGCTCTTAGTGCCCGACATAAACTCCAGTATTGAAGACAAATGGAAATGGAAACGCTGCATGGGAAGATCCATCCACATGTGGGATGCCCAGATCAGCCCCAAACAAGTGGAAAAAGGGAAAAGATCCACAACTTTGTTAATTTTCATTTGGGTAACAGTCAGCATGAAATACACTACTCCTCCAAAGAAGCTCCATTACTTCTCTTTCTTTTCTTTAAGAGAGTTACTTTTCCAATGGAACATCAGAAGCAAGGAGGAAGGGAATTTTTCACTGAAAGCTTCTAGGGACGAGAACTGATTCCCCTTCTCATTGCTACATTATTCCTCATGCTACTAACTTTACTGTTCTAGAAGATCTGCAGTAACTTCAACAGACTTCAAACAGGCTAGTGACAGCCATGCTGAACACGTAATTGGCTTGACATCTCTCACCTGTGTTGGAACGCTGGAGAAGCGATGGTTTGGCTGTCCCAGTGGCCAAGCTGGAGGAGGGGACAGAGAGGGATTTATATAGAGCTGTTTCTCGGTGTTCTTTAAAACGCTCTGCAGCCATGAGTGCATTAGAGAGCTCTTGCAGGGGCATATTGTTAATATCTGAAGAAAACGGACTGAGCGGGTTCTCCAGACTCATTAGCCAGCTTGTGTTACCTGGTTAGAGAAAATTAGGGAAGAGTATTAAGTACTCCCAACTCCAGAAAGTTTATAACTCACATTGAAAAGAGCACAAATTGTTTTGGATTTTGCAAGTAAAAATCAAAATGGGCCAAGTTCTCAGTTCTCCTGACATTTGGCAGAATCACTTGATTAATTTCCTATTTTCAGTAGGTAGCTGCCAGTAATCTGTACTTCACCCCAAGCTCTTCAGAAACCATCCTTGGCAGCTCACTACTACAGCAGATTCCCAAAAGGCATTTGAAACACTCAGGTATTTTAAATTAATGATACCAGGTCAGTTATTTTCTCGTGAAGCAACTAACAGGGAATTGTCTATTTCAGCTGAAAATGTTGTGTAACATACCAGTACTCAATAATTTTGATCCTGAACATGTCACTACTCCTTTAACAGCAGACACAACTATGCAGCTGCTCTAGCCATAAGCCTCATTCATCTCGAATCTAGCACGGGAAGCTAAAACACAGCACAGATTTTCAAGAAAGACCACAGGACAGTATAAAAATGGGAAACGCAAAGTAGGGTTGCTATTATCTGGCTCTATTTCTGTAACAGTACTTAATAGAGAAATTTAAGTCCTTGCTTCAATCTTTTCACAGGTCTTTTGTAGATTTAAAACAAATTTTAAAAAAGATTTCAAAGAATCAAGTTATCAGATGTATTAGTTTCAAGAGGCAGTAAGCAATAAAGAGATCCATTTGCAACAAATATAGATTTTTCTTCCTCATCCAGGCTCCGGTTTCTTAGCAAGTCAAAAGAGCTCACTCCACACTCAGGTAAAGATACCTGTGGGTCTGCGCACTAGTATTTCTGCCCATCCCTGTGTCAGCAGCGGGACATATGCAGCTAAGTTTGCCTTTTCTTTCTGCAGAGGTGTCTGTGGAGTAGGATTAGTCTTCTCTGATCGAGATGCAGGAGTAGGAGGACTCTGTGTCCCTTGGGAAGCTGAGCCACTTGGGAAATGTGAGGCTGAGCTGTCTAAGGCACCAACACGTAAGGCATGACCACCTAGCAAGACAGACACAAAATAGAAGGGAGACCCATGCTTAGTTAGCACTAAAAATATCTAAGAAATAATAAGTCTTTCAAGCTCCTCTAGCAGCTGTGTTCACAATATTGGGAACCCAAGAGACCTTTACCTTGAATTTGTTTCTTATAAATCATAAGGTTAGATGAACACAGGTGATTCTCACTGCAAGTGCTCACCACTTAACCAATCTCCAAAGCTTTCCTGCAAGGAGAACCAAGCAGGAGGAGCACCACCATTCCTGAGGCCAACAGCTGCTGCTACCTGCCCACTATTAAACACCAGACAGGTCCAGATTCTCAAATTAGTTTAGACACAGGTCTCTTCATTAGGCACTTGCACATTTAAGCCTGCGACAGGGACCCAGAAATGGCAGTAAGACTCCAGGATAGGAATTTACCAGACATGGATCGGACTCTGCTGCGAGAGGTTCTGCAAACCTGCTGCCCAGCTTGAGATTCCAGTTTTGCTGGAGCTTCTTTAGTTTGTCTCACTTGTAAAACGGGGTCTGAGCTGTGTAAAAAGAAGATATTGATGATATTGAGAGAAGAATAAGACAAATAAGACATTGCTCTTTTGTTAAGTGAAAAAAATCTAAAAAGATGCACTGTAACAGTGATTTATGTGACTTTGTCAGGTGGAAATTTGTAGAAATGGGAACAAAATTTACCTTGATTCTGTGCTGCTTTGGAATTCTCCAGAGTCTAGGCCAAGCAGGGACCTCGTCCCTGTTCCAACGCTTGTAGTGATGGTCACCAGCTTGTTACCCACCAGCCACGTCTTTGTCCTTCCTCCAGCCAACAGAAACTCACCCACAGGAGACCTAGAAACACATTTGTGATGAGCACAGCCCTCAGACTGCAGAGCACAGAGCCTACACAGGTGGCTGATTTCATGTAACTCTGTAGGAGGTATTGCCTGTTTTCCTTCTTTATACAGCATTTTTAACACACCCCCTAGTCGTCAACATACACATTTATCTATCAGGATAAGGGACGAGCTGAATTTAATATCAATTGATAGTAGTACTACTGGACACACATCACAGAGCAGTCTAGTTCAATCCTGGACACACATCACAGAGCAGAAGGGAACGAGCCTTGTCTGAGCTATGTGTCTCCTTCTGGGAAGGGCTAGCAAGAAAAGCCAATGCCCTCCATTTGAAGCCAGCTGGCATGACACTCAGTTCTGTAGCGAAGACTGTGATTATCTAGCAAGGACATGGAGCAAAGCACTGCTCACAGACAGCATGCCTTCAAGGCATCTCCTTCTGGACAGCTCAAGGCTGAGGCAAAGGCTCATCTAACTTCTCTCATCTAACCTCATATTTAGCTAAACCAGATTTTATCCACGAGGAGCAGCTTCAGAGCTTGGGCCTGCCAGAATCTCAAATGTGTCACGGCAATTTTCCACTAAGGAAGTGAAACATGAACGTCACACAAAAACACCTCTCCCATGGTCACCGACTGATCCCTACCTTTTAGGAACCGCAGTGAAGTTTGAAAAGACATATCGAGCCATCATATCCAGACAGGTCTCAGTGAGTTCCAGGTGAAGATTTTTTAAGTTGTCATCAGCCTGAGCCATTGAATTTTCATCTGCAGAGCCCAGGCTTGAACTAGTGATGGATGTTTGTATCCGACTAGAAGAGAACGTTTCCAACTGACAGATCACATTGTAAAATGCTTGTCCCTGTCACCCGAAAGACAGTGTGATGCAGAACAACCTGCGATACATGCATGTGCCAGATCAGAGAGGTGGCCAGACATTAAACCCAGGACGTAATCAAAGTATTTTGGATCAGCCTTATGTTGTGCTTTGTAGATTATGACTGCAGAAAGTGTATTGTATCTTCAGAGGCTGAGAAACATTTAAATGTCCGTCAACTGACTAGGCCAGGCCAGTGGTCTCTGATGTTGGGTGGCCCATGGGCAAGTGCTCCAAGCAAATAGTGAGTGGCAGCACCATGCTCTGAGTTCATTAATCTATAGTAAGGGCAAGCGTCCCGTGACCTGCAGAGTTTCCCAGGCAACATGTTGCCCATGAGCCATAAATCAGGGCACTCTAGACTTAGCTTTATAATCCTGCGGTTTGCTTTTTTCTCTGTTGCATCCCTTTCATATATTAATTTTTTTCCTCCAAATTCAATACCTCTGTAAAACCTAATTTAACTTGAAATAGAAAAAAATTGCACTCTGAACAGGAAATTGGCACAAGAATAGAAAGCAACTCTGCCTTCAAATCACCCAAGTTAGCAATGCAATTTAAAACAATTGCAATAACAGGCTAGATTGCGATATTTTATAAAGGTGACTCCTTTATGCCATCATAATACAAACTAAGCTGAGGTACAGCCAAATTTTTCATGATGTGGCAACTTTTTTGGCATTGTTAAGTGTAATGATCTGAACTTCTAGTTGCTATCATTAACATGTAAATACCTGAGAAGAAAATCACCTAATAGATTAATAGGGTTATCACAGAACGAAGTGCTGGAATTGTATTCACAATTTAGTCACTTCAGTGTCTTTCCCCCAGATACCATATAGCTATAGTTAAAAACACAGAAAATAGTTCCACTGACAGCAACTCTTACAGATTAAGGCATAAATCTTCAGGTTCAGATTTTAAACCAACGCATTACAGACAGCAGTTTAACACTCAAGGCAGGTGATCCAGAAATACATTTTAAAAACTAGCATACATTGCGTCATCTTTCATGTGGACAAATCAATGCCTGCAATCAAAACTTGTTTTCTTTAGCCGTGAAAGCAATAGCTTCTTATGGGCTGAGCATACATTTCACTGCTCTACGGAAAAACAAATAAAGGTTTTCACGGCATCATACTTTAGACCAGAATACTTCTGTCAGCTCCCTTTGCCTCAAAGAACAAATCCTAAACTGAGGCCAGAACTACTCCTCATAGTTTGGGAGGAGGGCCTGTAAATAAGCCTGCAGAGTATAAAAGCCTTTCATGGGGCAAGTCACTGCTTAGAAGGCTGAAGTTTTAGTGAGTTTTAACAAGGACTCTCACTTGCACAGAATGCAACCTTTTTCTTTTTTTTTTTTTAGTATTTTTATTTGTTTCTTCCCCCCCCCCCTTCACCATCTTTACTTTGTTAAAAAGTTAAAAATAGAAATTTTTGTTGCTAAAGCATCAGAGAATAGGGCAAAGAAACCATACACACCATAGGGTGTGATGTGACAACAGCTGGCGTTGGGAAGCCATGGGATATCCATGATACTTTCCCAAAACCTTTGACTGTGGCTAAGGCCAGTTTTTTATTGCGTAACAAAGTCATGCAAGCATCCCACATGCAAGTCCACCCTGCTTCCACCCACCCTTGCAGTAAAATTTCCAAGTGCCGAGTTGCTCTTGGATTCTCCCCATTTAAAGTGCCTCTACCTGCGGACCACATGTTCAGACACACTGATGCTGCGGGATCGGAAGGCATCAACTGCAGAGGATTCTTTCAGCTCTTTCACTGGAGGAGAGTTATTCAAGCCTTGCTTTGCATTTTTGGCTAGTCTTAAACTACTAGGTGGAGAAGCACCAAGCCCCAAAAGAGGTCACAGGAAGGGAGTAAATCATTGTAGGGATGTAGGTTGAAAGGTCACAGGTCACAGGGTCAATATTGGGGGATCCCGGAGGGTGATGTAAAATAAAACAAATGCCAAAAAAGGAAAACAAAAATTAAAACGTACAAACAAGCAGAGCTGAAAGCATTAAAAAGACAAACCACATTTTGAAAACAAGATTTTAAACATGCTACAAAACAAATGAAATTAGTACAAGTTAAAACAAAAAACTGATTGAAATGATAGTTGGAATACTGCGCTGTTAAACAAAGGCAAGAGCACCTGAATGCTAATTTGGTGCAAATTTCTCAAGTCTGAGAAGTTTTGTGCAGTTCAACCACCTCCAGCATTGCCCCAACTCCCCACTTCAGCACAGCTAAAAATCTGACTACTTCCCCAGAAACCAGATCCTATAATGCTTCACCAATACCAGGTAGCAGCACATTTTTCTAAAAGACACAGGAATACATCAGCCTTCTCCACCTCTGTGCCCAAATCTGAGCTTCTACCCTGAATCACAAAACCACCCAGGGCCAGTCAGAGATGCCCCTTAGCTCCGCTCAAGACACTGGGGGAGTCTCATCCCACCTATACGAGACTGATCCATCTCACACCGCACAGGCAGAAGGGCAAGAAGACAAACATCCTCTTGGCTGTTGCTGACTGTGCGATGCTCTTCTGTCAAACAAGCTATCTTATTTCAGGTGGCTCAAGGTAACCCACTTGACTTTTAACTGGAACAAAAAGGAAGATAAGTCTTTACACTGCCAGGTGCCAACCACATGTGGGAGATGATGGCAATTAACATCTAAGAGGCACTTTAATTAGTCACTGCTGAGATGCATGCCTGGCTGAGTACTAATTTGGACATCACAGTTGGTCCTCATCACAGTTCACATCCCCATATATAAAATACAGATACTAATTTAACCCTTCTGGCTCTTTCTAAACATGACTTATTTGTTATCCTCCTTACAGTGAATTATTACATTTCAGAGAGCCAGCCGGAGGGGTCAGCATTTCTTTGTCCTTCTCTTCCCAATGATCTCTGACAGATCATTTTTGGCCACAAAAAGGCCAAATGGTGACTGCAGAGAGCACAGGCTCATACCCTAAGATAGTCACCTACACCAACATCATGCCATTCAGCAATCTTGGGAACTGTTGGGATCTTGATCTCTTGGAACACCCAGCACCTCAGCTAGGGCACAGAAATGCTTATTCTTTGGGCTTAAGGAGTGAAAAGCAAGCACCCATTTCCTTGCTTGAGAAGCTTCTGTATCTGCTCAAAGCTTATTTCCTCTCTCGCTTGGCCAGAATCCAAGCTCAGACAGACTCGGAGGCAGTGGCATCCTGCCATTCTGGTGTTTCGGGTTGCTGCCTGAGTACAGCCCACACTCCTTAGCAGAGATTTCCATGGAAAATGATCCAGCAGCATTAGCAAAAGCCTTTAGATACAGTAGTATTCCAACCTGGTACAATTTAACAGGTTTTTGGAAAAAGGATTAGTTGAAATTCTAATTTGAGAGACGAGTGTCAAAAGGCTTCTCTTTCAAGTTTCTGAATGAAAGAGGAGGAGATGGGAGAGATGAAACACAAAACAGGGTTTACAGCTATAGCATTAGGGCAGGGATGGTGTTTCTTCATTGCAAGATACTCGTTGAGCCTTGCAGTTAAAGTAGAGGCACTTTCCCCAGGGTTCAAATGCCACTGTATGCTTACTGAACATTAACACTGAAGCAAGTTAAGTGAACCAATTTAGGTAAGCCCTGCAGGCAAAAGGATGTTAGAGAAACCCTGAATGCCTTCCAAGGACTGTTTTCTTATCCCGGCAAACTTTACTTTGAAAGACTGCTGGCAAGATATGTTCTGACATCTAAATACATTAGGCTTTGCTTAAAACTGACAGAATGGCTTCAATATTCCAAAAAAAAAAAAGTATCAGACCATCCAGATACACCAAAGGCAGCTGTCTGCCACCCAGTACACTGTCTCGACAGATAACACTTTGGAAAAACACAGCATTGGTGCTCTCAATTTATACAGCTTGTTAATCACAACTTCTCTGGCAATCATTTAAATAGTTGTTACAGATCCATTATCAAAAGGACTTAACACTATCAATATGAACATGGTAGTCTATTACTCCTGGTATTACCTTTCTCTATTACTTCTGGTAGCTCTGTAGTGACACATATCAACCTGAAAGAACTGTTGATTTTCAAAAATTAACAACAAAAAGCCCCACACCTTACTGCAAAGGCTTGCAGAACAGCCAGTGATGCCCTCATATGTACTATCAGACTGTCAGCTTGGTTCTACTCCAGCTTCTTACTAGCCTAAGTTTGTCTTTTACCAATCCCATGACCTAAAGAGGTTTACTTTGCTTGCTTAAATGTGCTGTCAGATTTTGGATAACTAGACCCAGCCTCCTTCAGAAAAATACAGGGAAGGGTGTGAGCACTAGAACAGGGAACACAAGACCCTGCTGGAGTCAAATATCATTTACCTTTTTGGCCTCTCATTCAGGCTTGTACTGCGAGCCCTGAAACTGTCCTTCTCAGGCGTGTCATCAAAGGAAAGGAGGACATTTGAGCGCAAACCCTGCCGATTGAGACATACAGACAGCAGTTTGAACGGCTAGGACGTACAGCTGAAAGATTGCAATCATGGGTCAACGCACAAGAACTCACAGACAGTTTTGAAAAAGATGGTGACAAGAAAAGTAGAATTTTTCTAGCTTTGAACAGAACCTTTAAACTTCTCAAACCAGCTTTTAAGTCATCACTTTAATTATGCACTGTTTGATTCAGTAGTGTCCATTACCTTTGTAATATAGGGGACAAAGTCCTTTCGGAAGGGAAGGCGACACCGAATGAACCACATGGCTATCACATGATGAGCCAGGCAAACAATGTACTGGTTAAACCTAAAACAGCAGAAAGATCTCCACAGAGTTTAATGCAGCATTATGATACCATTCCAGAACTGAACACGACTTTTCAATCAGAGAAACAGAACTGTTCCTTTACCTACTGTAAGTATAAAGAAAAAAACCCTCAAAAGTCCTGTTCAAGAAAAACAGATATTTTGTCCAAGGTGAGTATGTCCTTTCTTCAGAAAAAGCCTGGAGATACCAGAATGAGCAATATCCTATAAATAACCTTGAAACAAGTACTACAAAAAAAGCTTTTCTCATTCTCTTAATTTTACAGATGAGGAAGAAGCACATTTGCTATGAACTTACTTGGAAGGGTTTGTGTATGGTAGGGAGATGGCGAACACACTGGCATACTGCTCTGCTGCAAAGTTCCTGTAGAGGTGAGGCAGCCTTGCTAGAGCTAGAACAGTTCAAGAAGAAAACCAACACAGGTGAGGTCTGAACACAAACTATCCAATATCACAATTCAGTTTAATTTGAATTGTTTTGTTTCTTCTAAATCAACAGCCAATGTGGAAGTTAATGTCATTGTATCATTTAATGCTATTTAATTTATAAGCAGCAAGGTAGAGAAAGCAGCTTCGTATTTCCCATCGCTGTATGGCTGCACTACACAAAGCATGTCTCTTTCTTCAGGGTGTGCAAGTGCTTTAAATAGAAAAACAGTAACAACCAAGAGATGATCAAACATTTATACCTTAAGGATGGCGCAAGGGCATCACCAAAACCCAAGAAACCCTTACAATGCATTCCATATGACTAATGCAATCAAAATACCCATATTCAGTGCAAACAGTACATTTACAACTATAGAAGATCAAAAGTAAAAGAACGTTACAACTTACTTGAAAGAAATTCTAAGAGAGGGATTGCCATATTGGCCGTAGCAGAAATGTGGGTTAATTTGACTATTAAGACAGGAAGTGCCTTTATGATGATGTCGGGCATCTCAACACTACAGACAGAGAGTGCCACAACGCACTGGTTGGCACAGCGATAAATAAGACCGTGTTCCAGGCAATACACTATTTCACGCTAGAAGAGTAAAAATGAAAAAAAAGTCACAATACAGGGAAAAAGAAAACTTCTGATGTACCCTCTCCTGACTTCAGTTGGCATTTCAGAATGGCCTGCAAGGTATCGCTACTGCAAGGCCTGTATGACGCACATGAATTCTTATCCAAAATGCACTAACACAGAACCCAAAATAATGCTGCATGTATTTGAGGCCAAAATCTTAAGATGGGACTTTAATCAAGTAGACATTTTAGAAATTAATATTTACGTTTCTGATTAAACAGAATTTTTATGTTTATCAGGGTCTTCCAGCAGAAGGTAAAATCACCTGCGAGGGGGACAGGTATGGACAGAGAACAGTGAATCCAACTGACCAGACAATTACTGCTGCACAAAGTGAGCAAACTATTTTTTCACCCGACCCCACCCGAAACACAGGAGATGCAGCTTTTTGCAGGAGAGAAGGGCAGTGTTACCTTGCACTTGAGTCTCCTAATCAGTTAGTATGAAAAAATGCTGTACTATACAGGCTCAGGCCCTGTCCCCCCTACACCCTCTTACTTTGCCCATACCTGTTTAGCTTTGTCCAGGTAATTATGATAAGATATTAATGCCGTCAGTACTGGCACTACAGCGAGATGCAAATCTGTGCGAGAAAAGCCTTCTGGGGTACCATGGAGCCTGTCAGTAGTCTTTTTGTCTGTGAGCTGATACAACATACAGTAAGTTAGAACACCTCACATTAAAAATACTCTCTAAAAGGCAGTAGACAGGCACTGCCCACAGCTCCCTTTTCACATGTATACATACAGACATAAAGAACACTCATTATTACCTACTTCTGTACCTAAAACAACCCTCACAAAAAGGGAAGGTGAGTGAGGATTGACAATCAGCGTGCTAATCTTCAAAATATTAGACTGAAGAAAAAACCCCACCCACACACCCATCCCCAACCAACTCTCAAGCAAACTAAGGATCTGGCGGTTGTACATGAGTAGGGTGCACAGCATTACCATGTAGCTCAGCGCAGAGGCCAAGAGGTCTATGTTACAAGGAGAGGTTAAAAATAGCACTTTATAGCGGAGGGATTCAGGTAATTTGTTGAGGACCAACTTCAACACCTTCCAGTCTGTCTCCTGGAAAGAAAGAAAAAGTTAAGGTGGAAAATTTTTGCACGATTTCAGTTCAGTTTGAAAGTAAGACCAATCAAATTTCAGATAACATGCCATTTCCTTGGCAGATGTAGGTCTTGTCATGGTAGCTACATAAAAAGAAGTAGCACTTAGCTGTCACAAGTTTCTTGCTGTCTGTCATCCAGCTCTAGCTGCAATACTGGCACTGCAAGACAACTTGTATCCAGATCTGACTGAGCTCAAAAAGACTGAGCCAGAATTCAGTTCTCCTAACCACTAGCACAAATTAAATTCCAGACCAAGACACCCCCTCAGCACATAACTACGTCTGATACAACACTAATGAACAATTTATATTAACAGTTTATTAGCAACTGAAGCATTTATCAATTCTCAAAATACTTCAAAAACTTGCAGTAGGAGTGTTTCATTTAGTTTCAAATGCCCCTTTCAGAAACAGGACGACTTATTTGATCTTTGTTTAACAAACATATTTTTTGCCCTTGTCTGCTCTGAAGCAGAGTGAAATGAAAACTTTACTTAGTTTCCAAAGAGCTGAACTGGTGCTCCCACTGGTGGTTGTAAAGCTGCACAATTACACACAGATTCTGATTTACACATTGCTTTTCAGATATTATTTAGATACTCTGGAATAGAATTCTCTAGCCAGATGGTTTAAGTTGACATATTTCACATGAAGATGAAAACTGTCATTAAGAGTGGACATACTTGCTTCAAACACTGCAGAAGGACGCCAAAGACCATTGAGTATGGCAGATGCCCTATCCGAATGGTGGCATTCTGGGAAGGCACACTGGGACTTCCTGAAGGTGGAGAGAGCGTACCGGTAGGCTTTTTCTCAGAAGACCTCTTCTCTGCTTCTCTATAACATGAAAAGAGAGAAAAATACATGTAATGTCAAATCAAGATCAGAACATCCTATTCACGTGACCTACAGTGCTACCCTACTTGGTAATCAGTTTAATAACCAAACAACAATATAAATTGCATTTTCAATTAAAAAACCAGAGGATTGCTCAGTAGACGGACAGCAATGAGTCAGTTTGGTCAGGTTAAGGGTCTTTCTATCCAGGCCCCTAGCAAATTTAGAAAGATCTTTTGGGGTGTGTTACACAAAGAACATTAGACCAATCTATAAAATTAAAAATAGCCAGATTTGTACAAATCATGGAATCAAACCTCAGTGTGAAAACTGGTTTCAGGCAGGAGCAGAAATTCCACATCTAAGATTGAGAGCTCTGTAGGTAAGCGATTTGTAAGAACAATTCATCAATGAGTTATTAGTTGAGGCCATACTAAACTGTACTTGCCTAGCAGCTGATTCAGCAGGATTTGGAAGATTTAGAAAAACTGCAAATTGCTACTGACGGACCCTTAAGCTTGTGCAAAAATAGCAAATAGTTTGGAAACAGTTTTTGCTTAATGCAATGAGAAACCTACACGAAATCACATAGACAGTAAGGGCTGAACCTCACTGCTCCATCCTTGTTGGAAAGGCCGAGACGGTGGAGGGAGTCAGCTCGAAGCATCAGCAGGAAATCAAATACCTGTAATAGAGAAGACACTAGAATCACTCAAAGCCCAAGCCAGTGGAATACTCTCCCACCTCCCCACATGATACTTTTGCAAGTACAGACTAAGGGATTTTTAATAGATGCTGTGGCTGTAGAAGGCATCACTTCTGGTGTTACAGTACATATACATACTCCTATTAGCCAACAAACATTTAATTTTACTTCTGGCAAGCTCTAAAGCACACATTCCCCACCTGCCCCTTAAGAATTCCAAAGACAGCATGCAGCTATCAACCTGAAAGCACAGGTTACTGCTCATACCTGTAATCTGATACTGCTAGCAACAGCAAGGCTGTACGCATATATATAATGGCGCTGGACGTGGTGAATCAGCATCTCATACACCCGCATTGCATGGCTGGAGGGTAAGCTGTAAAGTTTTGTCTGCAGAGGAACAGAAACACAAATCAAAAGGCAGACTGACACTTGTTCAGAAATGTGTATCTGCACCAAGAATTCAAGACAAACACAGCAAAAACTTGTTCCTGAAAGCAAGATGAACAGATGGCTCTGGACAGAGCTTCTGCAAAGACTCCAGAGCAACTCTGCTTGGCTCCAGAAGAGCACTGGCTGGAACAAACAGCTCTTCACAACTGTTTAACCATATCTCGGGACACGCTACCCAAACACAACACATCTACTCAAGGTTACGAACCGCTCCCTTTCGGCTAGTTGATGAACACATCTGCCCTCCACACATGGAAACTGTGCTCATATTCATTGTACAATGGAAATTAAGAAAACAAAACATTCAGCAAACAGTCATACAGTACCCAAGAGCAAAAGGAACGACCAAAACAAGAGTTCAAATATTAAGTGGATAAAACAAAAGTTGGAATATTTAATAGTGGCAGAACAGTTATCTAAAAAGCCAAGTTCAGCAGAAGACTAGTCTGAAGAAGATGTGTTTAATGCTCCGCAGCATTTACCTGGAGAATTATCAGGAGCCCAAGAACTGCTGTCTTGACATCCTCCAAAGAAGCTGAATACGACAGCAAGTCCCTCTCTTCCAGTTCAGAAGGAGATGAGAGAGAATGTGCAGCCACCTTTTAAAAAGAAAAGCAATACATGGTTTCAATCTGCAACACAACTTTTCTTTATTTCCATCCTGGAAGGTCAGGAAAGACCTTTGAGCAAGTTGTCCTTGCTGGAAATTCTGCAAGCCCTGTCAGGTAGCTTGGATGTGCATTGACAGCATTTCTAAAGCTCTCTTCCACTCTGTGCTTCAGGCTTGCATCCTCCAAAACCCAGCCATTTTATGATAGCCTACTGAACCACCCAAGTGGTAACAGTCCTGGGTTCGTCTCCCCAGTTACAGTAAAAGGATCTGGCAAAAGATGCGGTGATTCTACTGAGAGCTGACCACACTCTGCCTCACCTTCTCTATGATATCAAGCAAGCTGTTAAAGTGATGTGTGTTGCAGCCTTCAGCCAGGTCTACGAGTAGCTGAGTGGCCAGTTTTCGGACTTGATGGTCTTTATCTTCTGGAATGTGAGCCAGCTGAGAGATCACAACCAAGTTTATCAGCTCTTCCTGCAAGAGGACAGACCTTAATAAGCCTTGACATTTTGCTGTCAGTTGTTCAATCAGCATGTTAAAGAGACAACTAGTTACAAACAAAAGAACACTGATACCAGGCTTGTTCCTGAACTAACTTTTTGGTTCCTTAATCTTTCCGCTTCTATCCAATTAAGTATTTCTGTATGCCACCCATCCAAATATTTATGACTTTTGTTGAACTTGGATCCAATGTTTTTTTTGTATCCAACTAAGGGCAATTAAAAGGCAAGTGTTCCTACAAGCATCCTAAAGAAACGTGTCTATTGTGTGCAACATTTAAAGCACAGTTCGGTGCGTTCCCCAGTGGCAGAGAAGACCTGAAGCACACCATAAAACATGCCTCAGAAAAGCCTTTCCCACCCACTTAAGATCTCACATGTGACCATCAGAAACAGATAAACACGCACCTCATAGAACTGTCTGTTAATACTCAGGACAAAGGACAAGACATCCAGAACTTTAATACGAACAGCACTACGACTTTCGTTCCTAAAATGGGAAAAGCAAATTCAAGATGAATAAAATATAGTTGCTGATATTTAGGGACGGAGGGAGAGGAGAAAAGGAAAGTAAAACTAAAGTAAACTAAGAAACTTCCTAAGAGTTAGAACAATAATGTTAGAGATCAACTGAGCCTTCGGTTAACACAAAATCATATTCAAGAACAATTGGAAACTGGAATCCCAATTTATGGCTTCTGGAGACCTATAACTGCAGTTTTCCCATTTCCAATCCAAACTAGGAAGCACATGTCAGAAGAGCAAGTGCTCTGGTGAGCAAATTTAAAACCAAACATATGGCACCAAGGAAGAGTTGCTCTTTGGCAGCATTTCACAGATGAGACAGAAGTTTGTTATTGCTGTATGTTGCTATCTTAGAGCACAAGAATACTTTTAGGAGTACCAATTCAAAACCAGATAACTTTAATAGTGGACAACCATATGCAATCCTGATGCTTAACAGGAAAGACTTGTTTGGTGTCGGAACTACAAAGTGCTATGGAGTGGAACACATAACTGCCTAAGCTAATTGGAACAGCCCCATCCAATGGAAATAAAGAAAAAAAAATCATAACTAACTCAGTGGAAAGTTTTTGTTCTGTTAACCAAAATCCTTTCATGTACTGTGCCCTGGAACTATTATACTTCTTAGCAGTCATTTACTAACATTAGAACTTCAGAAAACAAAATTATCTAACATGAAAAGGTGGCAAGAAACATTTGAAAGTGCCTTGTATTCACAAAGTTATGATTTCATACCTGAAGAATCTCTCCATTAACATCTGCAGGTTGTGAATCCAGCCATCTTTGGCAGGATGAATGGATTGAGCTCTGTATGTTATCAAGTTTAATACAGAAGATTCCTTTCATGGAAAGATCAAGAATTTTTTTTTAGTGTATAAGCAAATACAATATATCCATTCCCTCCACCCCCAAGAATAAGGCTTATATATGTCCTTGCTGTGATTTTTCTGACTACTTGCTATTTTAGGACTCCCAACTTTCAACTGTCCTGAGTAACAAAACAGATTCAACTGGCAACAAAGGAAGACAATAATAAGTAAAGTCTCACTGGTCTCTGATCAGCACATCTTTCCACCAGCTCAAAAAATCTCTCTTCAGAGCCATGGAATTCATTCTGGTCACAGAGTTCTTCTACTGTAGTCAAAAGATCATGTACAATGACCTTAAGTTCTTGGCTCTCCAGGCTCTGAAATAGAGACCAAAACATTCCTAAAAGACTTCCCCTTTACCAGAAAGCACTAACTTAAATACAAACAGAAAACTCAGTTGAGAAGCGCAGTATTGAGAATCGGACTAAACCTTCATTCAGCTTCAAAGTTCACTAGACCATACAAGTGGGGGATCAATTTGCAAAAATATTTATAGTAAGGTCTTTTGATTGAAAGCACATCAAGACAGGCTCAACACTTACCTGCAGCTGTTGCAGTAATCGCTCCATGATGTCCAAAAGGATATCCCACGTTACAGCTTGCAGCTCCTTCCCATACTTCTTTATTAGACGAGTTATGGACAGAACTATCTCATAAGACACAACTGCATTGGGACATGTCATGGCCTGGAATACAAAGCATTTCAGTCAGTTAACAGTTGGAAAGCAGTGATCAAAAACCCTCTTAAATTTAAATTAAACATGTCTACTAATTAGGAACTTAGCCTGAAAGTCTGAGATAAATATATTCAAGTCTGTACACACAAAGTGCAAAGCAAAGAACCATTTTATAAAGTGCAGTTATGCACTCTTGCAAACAGCTGTAGATCGGTTGTGAAATACAGTCCCATCTTACAGAGCAGACACATGATGTTAAAGTTAGTAACTCCTGCTTGATGCACTTGGATGAGAAAATTTTAAGACAGCTCTGAGGCTGTCTCTGAAGTCACCACCCCTAACTTTTTGTATCACACACTGGAAAGAGTGAAGCTTAAAAAATAAAAACCTTAAGTACCGACATTGTAGATATTTGATAAAAAGAATTCAGACTTTGCTTTTCTGGCCAAAGATATTTCAGAAGAAGGCCTCAGTTTCCAACTTATATCCTCTGTTGTTTTACTGTTTCCCCATGCTTCCCCCCATACCCAATTGCTGTCTCTCATCTTTCAGGCATACAAAGATCTCTGGTGTAGGGGACCGCATTTCTGTTCTAACTTTGTACACGTCCAGATGTATACCTGATTAAAAGGTTCCTTCAGCATCCCATCCTACCTTAAGGAATGAAGGCAGCACTGAAGTTGGGGAATTCTTGAGTGAATTGAGGCGATGAGCACCCCACAGAGCCATCCCAACAAAGAACACAGCTCCCCTCAGCAGTGCTGCATCTGCCATGTAAGCTCTAAGAACAGATGGAAGGAAAGTCTTAGACCACGCAACAGTTATTTTAGCATGTAAGAGTTAATAGGAATATACACTGTCACAACAGGAATTCCCAGCTGTTATACGTGAGCTTTGCACAGCAATTTATAAACATTAAAAGTAGAAAATCCTTTAGTGCAACTTTAAACAAAGGAAAATTAAATTCAGAAAAGCCAAAAAATGAGTACTGCAGCAGCATAACTAGGAAGGGAATTCATTTCTCAGCACCAGAACCTTCAGCTTGTTTTACTGAGGTCAGTGACTCCCTGTCTATCTCAACAGGACCTCTACTGAAATCCTTGGGGTTTGTTAGATACTCCTTCTTTACCTGTCTTCCATGATCCTGCACATGTTGTAGATAGCACTGTGTCCCAAATGAGTTCCCAAAAGGTTGCGCATAAGCTGCAAATTCAAAGAGAACATTTAAATATCCAATTGTTAAAACACTCATTAGCCTAAATTTGCAGTTAGCTGGCTGATCATGCCCACTTATGGTAAGTAAATGTGTCCAGCCATTTCCATGTCACAACAGAAGCCTGTCACATCAGCTGCGAGGAAACTATGGGTAAATTCAATGGACATGACAGGACTTACACTAACAATGTGCTGATCCCTTAATACTTGAAACAATTTTTAATTTACTCTTAAAACCAAACTGAAATTTGTGGCAGACGTGCACAAGCACATCTGACACTTCATCCATGAAGCCAAAAGAGTGAACTCATTAAAAAACAAAACTACAAGAAAGTTCTGACCTTCCAGCATGGCTCGCAGAGCTCTTTCACGTTGATGGTACGGCACAAAGTGATGATAAATACTGGCAGGTTCTCTGATGGCAGACAGTTATAGCAAACAACTGCATCTAGGACTTGTAAGGAAATCTTTTGGAAAGAGAAAGACAAAATGTTATACATTTCTCTACGAATAAAGCGAGTAGGTAAATGCTAACCTGGCAGACCCAGGAGATCTTCTGGAAGTCAAAAGGGATACAGATATGTCTTTTTTTTTTCTTTAAATCATTGCAAGATGGAAAGTAAACCATAAAAAACACTGTTGAAAAATTATCAGATTTATCAATGCTCTGTTTGTTTTAGAATAAAATTATTATTGGTGTTCAAGATCCAATGGCTTACAAATACTTCATAACATGGTATTAGCTCTCTTGTAAGATGAGAATAAATTGAGAAGAGAGTCTGATGATCCGATTTTCTTTGTAAAAGTTACAGTTTCAAAGAATTTCAAAGAACTCTAAAGTACTAAGAGAGACTCAAATTACTGACCTCTATGTCCACCGATGATGAAGTCTGAATGCACAAGAGGCATATCTTGCTGTTAGGAAAGAACATTTAATTACAATTGTTTGCTTAATATGACTTTAGGCAAATTATAAAGACCTAAAACAGACATTGTTTTATAACATAAAATTGGCATGTTATTTTACTCATCATTCCCCTTACTGTGGCATTGTTGATAACACTACTAGAGACACTGAACACTACAACCACTTTTATCAAGTTAGCTTTAAGTTGCGCTTAAATGTGGCTCAGTATGCCTACACTAACACAATAGCAGACACCTTTTGTGAGACTAAGCAATGCAACCAGGTCCATCACATGAAATGGGGAAAGCACATGCAGTTAAACTGAAACAGATCTGAACACTGTAAGAACTGAAAATCAAATATTTGTCAGAAACGTCAGGTGTGGCCTGGAATGAAACAGATCCAGATCAGATGAAAAAGATTCCACTTCTCTGTATATCAATCTGCAACCTTCTCCTGTAATTTACCAAGAATAAGCATGTAGGAGTTCAAAAAACCCAACTTACTGGACCATGTCAGCTACATAGTCTTCCAGATAGCAGCTATTGAATTTCACCAGGTTCACTAAAACCAGAAGGAACTCAGAAGACAAACCAACATCCATCCATTGTAGTACAAAGTCAGCTAAAGAAGGAAAATAAATTGTTACAATATGCTTTCTACCCAGAAGTGTTATCTCATATCACTGAATGCCTGTCCCTTGACTTATTCCCACCAAACTGAAGAGAGGTAGAGACAATACTCACCTAGCTCTTCTTCTAAGTAGGTGATGTATCGTCCATTCTCTGTTAGAGCCTTGAACACTTCAAGCCGTTCGTGCAAGTCTTCATTGGAGGGATAGTCCCTAATAACCTTAAAAAAATGTGCTCTGAGGATCCCTAATCTCTCACCCTTAAAAAAAAAAAAAAGAAAAAAAAGAAAGGAGGGGATAGGAATAACAGTGTCACTAATGAAAAAAGACAGTTAAGACCTGGACCTTATCAAGGTCCATAATAGTAATCTTCATGCTTGAAACTATTTTCTTTTCCTACAGGCTATGAAAGTCTCCTGAAAATACCTGCAGCCTCTACTGGCTACTGACGATGGCTCGGGTCTTCTCAATCTGTCACGTTATCGTCAGTATTTGTCTTTTTAATTGCAGATTAAGTGCCTCAGGGCTGGAGGCATTTTTCTCCAGCAACGCACAGGCAGCATCCAATACACAAAGTAATCCATGGAAACTGCAACTGACAGCACTGCCAGTAGACACTTAATAAAAGCCAAGCCAACAAACCAGAACCACTGCTTATTCTTTTCCTAAGCATCTACCCCTACTTTTTCAGAATACTGAAAACTAAAACTTTGGTCTGATACAGTCTTACATTTGCATAGCACATTGTGAAATCTGAAGAATTCATAGTATTCTTAACTTGGCCAGGCTAGAAAAGTATCTTGTATAGAACTTCTTGCATACTTGACATGCTAAAACATCAAAACCAGCTGCAGACTAGGACTAAAAGGTCTGGGCAAAGACCATATAAAATTTGCTGTACTATGCTGAACTTAACGCAAAGTATTTCCTCTTTTTCAAGAACACTGCCCCCAAACAGAAAAGTTTTCTATGAGTTATATGAAAAGTTTTGCTATGAGGTCAAACCAAGACTTAAATTTAAATGCTGCCTCTTCCCATTTACTAGGCACAACCAAAATAAGACTCATGGGAAGTTGTAGAGAAGAGCCGCCCAATATTTTTCATGTTCATACTCTGCACAAACCCTAGTTTAAGTGTAGTGTTTCTTCTACAGTTTGTTTGTTTTCACCTGTCCTTGAACGATTGACTTTAGCAGATGAAGAACAGCATGTCTGGCTTCGACGGGGCGCTCTGGCTGGAGCATATCGGCTACCACTTTCCATATTGCTTCCACTGCATGCTGAAATCAAACATAGGGGACAGGCAGTAGTAGGAAAGTTAAGTTGCTTCTAGGATTTTTACCCAGTTGGTCAGTTATTAATTATGGCAAGTTAATGAACAAGATCTCCAGGGATTTCATGTCCAGAGTTCTCTTTTCTGAGGGATGCTCTCACCTGCCCGGTCATAAACTCAGACAAACCACATGAGAGACACCAAATCCCATCCTACGTGACAACTTGCACCCCAGTAACTGAAGTTCTTCATTCACGCTTACTTTAGTGTGAACATTTGTGCAGAAACCTTCACCCAAATACAAGGTGAGTTAAAACCAATTCGAGGTTGCTTATTAACAAGACAGAAGGAACTAGCAAACACCTCTTCTACAGGATTAACATCATCTCCTGTGAACCGTTCCGAACAGGCATGAATATTCGCAGCAATCTCCTTCCATTCAGTTCAGGAAGCCCATCATCTATGTCCTCTCTGCTCCACAGTTGGTAGGTTGGACTACACTAATTTCCTTGGTACGTGAGCCATCCTTTTACATATTTGGACAGCACAAAACAGCTTCTGGGATTACCAATTTTAAAAGGCAGTCTAAAATACAGGAGACTCTTGCGATAGGTTAGCAACCGTTGCTTAAATTTTCATCCTTCCAATATACACTGAACACTTTGAAACTTACCTCTTCAATTTTTTTTGTTTTTGCCACTTCGCAAATTTGACTGATTGCTCGTATCCTATTACTTAATCCACATTCTATGCTCAGTTCCTGGAAAGAAATGTAGAAATAAGCTAACAGTTTATCTTACTAGAAACACTTATTCATTTCTCAAAGGGGATCATGAACCACTGAAAAAAATTACAAAGTACACATTTGTCCAAAATGATCTAACCATTAGTCATCACTGGAGCTTTTCAGGAATTTCTCCAAAAACTTTTTTCCATTAGCAAATGATTTGTCAAGACTAGAACCTTCACAGAACTGGAGCCAAGCAGCTTTTCACCTCCAGGATAGAACATCTCATTTCCTTCAGAAAAATTAGGAACTCACTGGCTGTGGCACTTGCCCAGTTCACAGGAGAAGGGCAGAGCAAGGAGGGACATTCAGTCCAGCTCCCCAGCCTTGCAGCAAGTAAGAGCTTGGCTGCTCCAGCGCAGATGGGAAGGGATTCTGGTCTCCTCCTCCCTTTTATGCATTTTCCTCTCTGTGTGCCAACTATTCTGCTTATAGACTTGCTGGACCAATTGCTGGAATGAATTATTTTTATTTAATTTTCACAAAACCATAAGCTTTTCACAAAATAGAAAGTTTCCAGCTTGCGCTAAATGCCACCACATAAACTTCATCAAGCTCACATACAAAGAGCAACATATTTTTGAGGAAACATTCTGTGACTCAACAGAACAGAGGACACCACTATCCTATCAAATATCTGAAAACTATTTAAACACTGAATAACTAAAACGCTGTAACTTCAAAGCAGGTGAGTTTTACATTCTTATTTACATTTCACTAGAGAATGAATTGAGAGATAAAGTAAAAAGGCATGATCGGAGAGGGAACGAATGGCAAAACAGAAAGGAGAATGAGCAAGCCCTCTTTCAGATCCTCTCAGCTCAGGTAATCCAGACCCAATCCCCAACTTTACTACGGTCAGTTCTCACACCTTGAGTATTTCCGCAGTGATGATAAATTCTGTTTGCTTGCCCTCTGATGACTTTGAACTTCCCCGGGATGTTCCCAGCCCCAGGAGATTCCTGAACTTCTCCTTCAGTCCCGAATCCTTGCTCTGAGGCTTTGCCATTGCTGACAAGCAAGCAGCACTGAGGCCCTGCAAATACAGAATGGAGTTTCTGTTAAGGCAGACCCAAGGGGAATCTTTAAGCAAGAAAACACCAGTAACAGCCGTCACAACGTGGCTTTTACAAACAGCTCTGGTGCCTCAAGCCATTTCAAACAAGGGAGAAGCCCAGTGCTGAGGACAAAACAGCGAGGAGTCCGCACACATGAGGAGCCTGTGCTGCTCCTGCCTTCAGCACCAGTATCCTGCAGCTACCCGAGGAATGGGGAGCTCACGGTTACCATTCTCTGGGAGCTCCGAGTGCCCAGCACCACCACAGCCTGCATAGAGCAACCACCATTTTAAAACCCCTGAGCTGATTTCTGAAGTGTAAATACACAGACACACATTTTTTGGTGGGTGTGAGCTGAAGTACTTGTTCCCAGCCCAGAAGTAATGGACAGGCACACAGCACTGTAAAGCAGCTGTTGAAAGTGGCTAGACATGAGGAAGGACTTAGGAATCTGAGCATTTGAACATCCAAATGCTGCCATGGCAAGGAGAAAGAGGGGGAGCGAGAACAAGTACACCCATTACAGCAACAGCATACCGACAGCAACATCCATCAGAAGCTGTCTCCCCAGCCAGCCCCAACCCGCTGCCCCTCGGGGCCCCCCACATATAGCTCAGAGCAGGACACCCGCTCCTGGCCTGCTGGCGCACCCCAGCACCCAGCCCTCGGGCCCACGCTCCCACACAAACCCGGCACCCCCCTGGCTATGCCGCCCCCGGCTATGCCCCCCCCCCCCAGCTATGCCCCATGCTCCCACGGACACGCCACAGCCTTCCCCACGCCCCGGGCGCACGCCACAGCAATCCCTTGTGCTCCCCGGGGACACGCCACAGGCCCTGCCCCAGAAGCCCAGGGGACACGCTGCTGCCCCCGGCCCAGGGAACATGTCATGCCCCTCCCCGTGACCAGGGGACACACGGCAGCCCCCAGCCCACCGCCCCAGGGGACACACCGCAGCCCCTAAGACACCCCAGCACAGACAGAGCGTTGCCCCCATGCCCCCCCCCCACAGCCGGACCACACCACAAACCCCCCCGCCAGCACCCCGGCACACGCCACAACCCCTCAGGGACACACAACGGGGCACACGCCACAGGCCCCCCAACACGCCCCGGCTCCCTGACAGGGGACACCCGGGGACACCCCCAAGCCGGGGGCAGCCCCACACACACACCCCCGGGGCACGGCAAGGCCCCGCCTCCCGCTAGGCCCCGCCAGGCCTCCGCGCACCCCGGCCCAGGCACCACCCCCCGGCCCGGACAACGGGGCCGCCGCTCACCCCCTCCCTCCGCCCCTCCCTCATTCACTCACCCGCCGACCCCCGGCCCCGGCGGCCCCGGCCCGCGCCCCGCTCCGCGCCGGCCCCCCCCCCCCGCACCACGCCCCGCCCCCGGCGGAAGTCCCGCCGCTTCCGGCGCCCGCGCCCGCCGCGGGGCACGTCGGGGCCGGTAGTGCCCGGGGCACCGCCATGTGCGCGGCGGCCGGCGGTGGGCGGTCGGCGGCCCGACGGCTTGGTAGGGCCAGGGGTGCGGCTGGAGGTACGGGGAGAAGGGGATGATCGGTGCTTCCCAGGGCTGGCGGGGTCGTGTGCGGCCCCGGCCCGGCCTTGGCACGGGGGGGGGGGGGAGTGAGGGCCCAGCGCAGTCGGGGCACAGGGGCATGCCGTCCTTGTCACGTCCCCCTCGGAGCCCGGGATGTGGCAGCACCCCGGCGGCTGTCCTGCCTGTGGCACCGGGCGAAGGCCTGAGCACGCGTCTTGTGCTTCGGCAGCCTGCTGTTTGCTTGGGACACGCGTCCCCGTGGTGTGACATGCGTCCCCAGCTGCTGTCACCTGTTCCCCAGGGCCTTCCCAGCCATTCCTCACCCCACCGCTGGCTCCACTTGGGGTGGGTGGATGTGAGGGGTTGCTGCTTGGTTCGGACTACGGGGGAGACGAGTTCAGCCCCAGTCGGGGTCCCCCGGGTGGCTGCTGGCACACGGGGCCGACGCTGGGCTGTGGTGGGAGACAAAGGCTTCTGTCCCCTGCCCTCAGGCCTGACAGTCTCTCTTCCATCTCTTACAGTGAGCCAGGTCCAGAGCACAGCCAGCATCCCGAGGCGCAGTAGGAGGAGGAAGAATGTCGCCATTGCTTATGAATCTGGGCAGGCGGATGGTGCCGAGCAGGGGACGTCCGAGCCCCAGAGACCACACTGGGAGCCAAGGGACTGGCGGCAGCAGCTGGAGCGCATCCGGGAAATGAGGAGGAACAGAGACGCTCCTGTCGATGAGATGGGAGTGGAGAAGTGTTATGACAGCAGCGCACCTCCACAGGTAACAACACCCTGCTGCCCTGCTCCATCAGGCAGGCACGTGAAAATACAGCCCTGCTTCTGCAGCCCTCCGGCCTCCCTCATCCTCATGTTGCCCCTGGATACGCCCCACTTCGGATGTCTCCAGAACAAAAAATAAACGCAGGCCATATCAGGACTCTAGGCTGGGATTGGTCCCACAAGAGGTTACTGCAGAAGCGTGCGTATGAGAGAACTGTTCATCCTGCTAGAGGAGAGTCAGCTGCTGCCTCTCCGGTACGGGGCTCGTTGGCTTCAGACAGCCCTTGTGAAATGGCAGTGGGTGTTTTCTGAGATGTTCTCTGCTTGTATTCAGCCCATGCTGGGCATTAGAGACCAACTAGCAAACACAGCTGTGAAAGGCCGTTGTCCTCTGCTTAAAGTGCTGCCAGAAGAGTTAGCAGGCTGAACCAAGAGTAGGAGCTGAGGCAAATACAGGATTAATTTGGAGTTGGGCATGAAAACCCTGAGAGTGTATTGTGGCAGTGCTGTCTTCTGGGGCAGTCTGGCAGGGCATGAAGGCATGTCCCTGTTTTCTTAAAAATCTTGATAGGAGTCCAAGGAAAGTATCCAGCAAGATGGCTCTGTAATACAGAGGAAAAACAGTATGGAGAGAAGGCGAGGGGAGCCTAGAAAAAACTTCCCAGGCTGCTTTTATGCTCTTCAGAGCAGCACATAAGCGTAGGCTGGCTTCCTCCCTTCTTGCAGCCCACTTTTAAAGGGATACTGGTTGAAAGGAAAGGCCATGCTGGGATGGCACTGTGCTCCCCAAGCCTGGGAACACAATCAAAGGCCCCAAATGACACCTCCCTCCGAGGGGACCATTTGCATCAGTACAAAAAACAAAGTGGAGCGAGGCCGTGGCGCGGCACTGGGACCCAGGGCTGCAGGATTGTGCCGTCCGTGCACAGCACTGGTGTGGGAACGTGGAGATAACCCGCAGGCAGGCTCGGTGGAGCAGCGGGAGTCGTGTGCTCCACAGCGACCTGCTGGGCTCCGAGGGAGGGGTCTCGAAGACACAGTTGCACATCTTCATCGCATGTAATGCTGTCCTTATTGCTGGCTTTGTGCCTTGGGCTTGGATCACTGGGGAAAACGGTTAGCTTTGACTCCGGATTCAGACGGCGTCACACGCTCTGCAGCCACGTGGGCTGACACCAAGTGCAGCTGTGGGGCCAGGGGGACCGCGGTGTACGATATGGAAATAACTTTTCTTCCCTAGGGAAGCAGGGTTGTTGCTTCCAAGAAAAAGTGGATGTTGTAACTCTCAGCACACGCCAGTGCTCCTCACACAATTTCCATGCATTTGGAGATTACCCTACTTCCATGCACCCAGAGATTCCTGGTGCACCTGTGGTTTTGTAAACTTTGTAAGAGAGCTGGAGGAAGGATTGTATCCCACGTTATCCTGGGTCAGCCCACGTTAGTTGCAACATTTTCCTCATTCTGGTGGGGACAGAATTGCATCTGGGGAAAAATCAATTGAAAAATAGGATGTGAATGGTCTGGGCTAAACCCTGCATGACAGCATCAGAAGAATTTTTGGGTTTTGTGCTTCATCTCCCAATCTCTGTTATTCCAGTTCTTTGGATTTGGTTTTGTAAGGAGCTCACTGAAGCCAGACATCCAGTTCCTACTGAAGCCTAGTGGGAAAGGGGTGGGATTTTCAGAAGCTGCTTTAGAGCAGAAGTTGTATGAAAAATCGTTGGGTGTTTGTACTTCTAGGTTCTGTGGGGTCTCCTGAGAATCCCATCATCAGGAAAAGCTTTGTCTGGCCCTTCGTGGCTAAGCACTGGCATCTTTGAATGTGAGATCCCATCAGACAGTAGCTGTTCTCTGCCCTTTTACACATGCCGACTGCTTAGATTGAAGGTGTTTCTTTTCTCCCTTTACTGTGTAGTAGAATTAAGAGGTTATGGATTATTTCTGTTGCAGCCTTGCAGTCTCTTGTAGATGGATATGGCTGAACCAGGGTAGGTCCATATTATGCACTGGACTGAAGATGGGGCTGGATGGGAAAACTGAGCCCCAGAGGCAGCCAGATCCTCTCAGAGATCTTGGGGTGTCTCACTGTCTCCTTTTCCCCAGGTTATGCGCTACCAAGTTCTGCTGTCGCTGATGCTCTCCAGCCAGACCAAGGACCAGGTGACATCAGCTGCTATGTTGCGCCTGAGGCAGCATGGCCTCACAGTTGACAGTATTTTGCAGATGGATGATGCGACACTTGGGCAGATAATTTACCCTGTAGGATTCTGGAGGGTGAGTGCAGGATTGTGGCAGCACCCGATGCGGGTGCAACCCCTCTCCATGGTCCTCTGCTCCCGTGCAGCTGTCTGAGACAGCTCAGAGGCCCAGGAGAGGAGCACAAGGCGGGTGCAGACTTGTCCTTCGCAGGCTGTACTTGCAGCCAGTTGCTGAGCTGACAGCAGGTAATGAAGGCAGGAGGTGGGTGCAAACCCGCCCTGCTCCTGAGAGACGCACCCCCAGCTGGTATTCAGCCTGTGTGCCATGCCCCGTGGTGATATTTCCCCTGGAGTCGAGCTGAAGGCTGTATTTTACGCCAGTTTTAGCAATTTGTATTCACAGCAAGATTATTTGCTGCAGTGCCTGGAGTGTGCAGAGGAGGTTAGAGCTAATCAGGTCTCAGCATTTTGTTTTCAAGGAGAAATCAAAGATCTCTGTCTCCCCTCCACAGACTCCAGTGCATGGCCTCACATGTAACATATGCTCAGGAATGGTTTGTTTTCTGAGCTGTTTGTCTCTTTTCCTGTATTGGAGGGCAACTTGGATTTTCTGCCTTTCCCCTTGGTTTTCCAGAACAAGGTGAAGTACATAAAGCAGACGACAGCCATCCTGAAGCAGAAATACGGGGGTGACATACCGAGAACTGTGGAGGAGCTGGTGCAGCTGCCAGGAGTTGGGCCCAAAATGGCCCACTTGGCCATGAACATTGCCTGGGACAGCGTGTCTGGGATAGGTAGGTCAGACTGTGTTTTCCCCATTCTTCTCCTAAATTCTGTCTGATCTGGCTGCCCCAGGAGCAACATCACTTCAGTTTAGTCATCTGCAGAGTATTTGGGTGGGTGAAGGATGAGACCCTCAACTACTTGCAGAGGATGAGTTGCTATAGGATTTAAACATGGATCCACCTTCTGTTTTTCCCCAGATTTGATAGCAGAAGTCCCCAAGGGCAGTCACTTCCTCCCCTCAGATGCTGCTAAGTAGTGCAAGTATTGCCCAGTTGGGCAGGCATCCAAAAAGAGGTGCTAGCAGAATAATGCTTTGAAATCTCTTTGGTGGCAAGTGAAAGAGAGGTGAGGGTGTCGTGGTTTAACCCAAGCCAGCACCACGCAGCCGCTCGCTCACTTCTGCCATGGCAGGATGGGGGAGAGAATTGGAAGAGTAAAAGTGAGAAAGCTCGTGGGTTGAGATAAAGACAGTTTAATAGGCAAAGCAAAAGCCGCACACACAAGCAAAGCAAATCAAGGAATTCATTTCCCATGGGCAGGCGGGCGTTCAGCCATCCCCGGGAAAGCAGGGCTCCATCACACATAATGGTGACTTGGGAAGACAAATGCCATCACTCTGAATGCCCCCCCTTCCTCCTTCTTCCTCCCGCTTTATATGCTGAGCATGACGTCATATGGTATGGAATATCCCTTGGGTCACTGAGGTCAGCTGTCCCGGGCTGTGTCCCCTCCCAACTCCTTGTGCATCCCCAGCTACTCACTGGTGGGGTGGGGTGAGGAGCAGGAAAGGCCTTGGCTCTGTGTAGGCACTGCTCAGCAGGAACTAAAACATCTCTCTGTTATCAACACCATTTTCAGCACAAATCCAAAACGCAGCCCCGTACCAGCTACTATGAAGAAAATTAACTCTATCCCAACTAAAACCAGCACAGGGAGGAATTTTGTGATTTGGGGATAGTTGTAGGATAGTCTGAGGTTATTTTTTTCCAGGGTTGCTTCTGCCTAAACAAATCTTGTAGGATTTTTGTTTGGCAAGCTGTAAGAGGACAGAAACAGGGCTTAGTCAAAACTACCATTGGAAATCGGTAATTCATGATGGGTCATAGAAAGAAATGGTCTCAGGCAACCTGTAGCTACAGAATTTCTGATCTCTTTTAGTTCCTGCTGCTGGGTAATAGGTAACAACAGGTACATTTGTTTATTTACCATGTTTATTGAACAGAGAGCGTAGGAGAGTGCACAGCTGTACCCCATGGAGCTATGTGCTTTAGCAGTGATCGTCTGGGAGAGGAAGTCTGTGGTGGAGATGGGCCCAGGCCAGACCTAGGGCAGGTTCGTTCCTGCACAGTGCTCGTTTGGGGAGCACGGAGGGGAGCGTGGCTGGCGGCAGAGCTGCCCGCAGCAGCCTGCAGATGGGGCTGGACGATCAGCTGCAGGGTCCCGGCGGGCTGCCTGGCCTGGGGGCCCCTGGGGACAGATTAATATTCCAAGTGTATTTGCTGCTTAACAGAGGAGCCCTGGGAAATCTAGGAATGGTGCCACCTGATGAATGACTGCCGCTGCGGCGAGCATGCAGCCCAAGGTCAGTGCAGGCAGCAGCTGACTCCCGCAGCCCCACTGGTGACCATCAGCCGTACAAAATGTGGCTCTTGCGCTAGATTCGACAGCGCTTGGGGTCTGTTCTCTCCCTGCTGTGGGGGAGGGAAGTCTAGAGGGAGCCAAACTAGCCAACTGTTTTGCAAATAATTGTGTGCTCAGTTTTGATTTAAGAGGCAAGACTTAGTCTTCCTGTTTACAGCAATTTCCTGGGTTTTGCCCAATTAGCCATAGAGACAGGTTTATCGCTGCTGATCTAACAATAATACACTTTGCGTTCAGAGCTTTTGAGCTCAAAGCACTTTATAAACATTCATTTAAGCCTCACAAACCCCCTTGTGTTGGTAGGTATTATGAAATGTGTTTTCCATCTGGGTAAACTAAGGGGCAGAGATTGCAACTTGCGTAACATCAGCTGAGACGCAGAGGAAGAGAACCCGGGACAGGCTGCCTTGTGCCTGCTAGATCAGAGCATGCAAACCTTCGAAGGAAGGCTGGGTCAGATTGTGTGAGCGTGTCGCTAGCTGCGCCGTGTGATATATCCATCCTGTCTTGCTTTTGGCTCTGGGCCTAGGAAGAAAGCAGCGGGTCTGTTCTGCGAGTGAACCTCCCCTCCTGTTTCACCTGCCTGTTCCTGCCGGCCGGCAGAAGCCCGTGCAGGGTGCTGTACCTGGTGTGCTGTGACAGGCAGCTTTTGGCTGTGCTCTCTCCGTTCAGGTGTGTCTGCCCCCACCTAAACTCTGGGCTCTCCCTTCCTAGCTGTGGACACCCATGTGCACAGGATCACAAACAGGCTGAAGTGGGTGAAGAAGGAGACCAGATACCCCGAGGAAACTCGGGTAGCGCTGGAGGACTGGCTGCCCAGGTAAGGCCTGAGACCGCAGCCTCCTTCCTCCACACCAAGCCCCTCAAGATAGCTGCAAGAGCCATGTCTGCACAGTTCTGCTTACAGTATTTTCAGAGGCTGCAGTTTGGGTCCCTGCTCTTTATGAGGGACTAGTCTGCAGGTGTTCCACCTTTCCCAGAGAGCTGCTGCAGCATCTCAGCTACTTGGTTGTTTCCTGGCTATCATCAGATACATCGATTGCCACTAGTGCAGTCAGGTACCTGAAGGTCTTGATGCCCAATTCTTGCCTTGACAAGTTTACCATGACCCAAGCCAGGTGCTTTTCTACACAGGACCTTGCCAAGCCTAATGGCCACAGCAGTACCAGACCATGGTTGGATTCTGGCCTTCATTGATGCTTAATCTTCAGTATCAAATGCCAGCTGACAGGTATTCTGTTGCATCTCCACATCTGGCACATGCTGTAGCACAAGAGAACAACCACAGGCTCTTGGTGTGTCTGTTCTGCCTGCCCCACCCCCCCCCCAGATCAGAGGGATCAGGAAAGGTTAGGAGAGCTGTTAGCAGGAGGCTGGGACCTGCCTCCAGGCGCCTCAGGAAACCAAAAGGAACAGGCAGTAGGCAAAAGGGATCCATTTAAAAGCATGGTCTGTTCTTTAACCCCTCTGAGTGGCTGTATCGGAAAAACTCATGTTTTTCCCTCTCACTGCAGGGATCTCTGGAGCGAGATAAATTGGCTCTTCGTGGGCTTTGGCCAGCAGACCTGCCTGCCTGTGAATCCTCGCTGCAACGAGTGCCTCAATCAAGACATTTGCCCAGCTGCTAAGAGACACTGAGGGATCATCCAGTCTTCGTAGAGCAACAAAGCTGCTTTGGCTCAGCAGCAGCCTGGAGCTGAGCCCTAGTAAAGCTGTGCTTTGCACAGGGCTGGCTGTGTGACTGCAGGGAAACAGGAGACTGCTGCAGCCAGCTCAGCATCTCTGGGGAGGGAGCAGCCACTGGCAATGGCTGAGCCCTCGAGAGGAAAAAGGGTCTTTCAAAGTGCAGCAGTCCTGCTGCGTCAGTGCTAAAGGCTCCAGCCTGCGTGAATGCCTGAGCATGCCCTGGCAGAGCAGCAGGCTGTCCCGCGTCGCTGGAGAGAAATGCTTTGTCCTACTGGACTTGCTGCTGCTTGTAAATGCGCATTTAATAAAGGTGGTGGGGTTTTTTTTTCCACCCATGAAGTTTGCTGGCATCTGTGCAACAGAGGGCAGGAGGAGGAGAGCACAGGGGACCTTACCAAAGAGTGAGACCATAGCAACCAGCTGAGAGCAGGCAGCACGCAACCTGCCAAGCCTCCTGCCTAGCCCAGGCAGCGAGGGGCACTGCGATGAATAAGGTACAACTGAAGACTTTGTGAGCCAGGACAAGTGGCCTTTGGGTCCTGGTAGCAGAAGAGCTGGGGGGGGAATGCAGAGCAGGGGGAGGCAGGAGACAAGCCAGTGTCACTCTGGGTTTTGTGTGTGCCAGCAAGGGTTACAGCGGCCACGGGAGCCAGGCTACCGTGTGCCTCGGAAGCTGACAGAAGGGACACCACCACCATCTGTGTTTTGTTCTTCAAAGAAAGGGTAGTGCTGACTTCATTGTAGAGCTTCAAAGGAATAATTTCAGCTACTTTTTAAACAGGCAAGGGAGGAAGCAAAGTTTATAATGTGCTAAAGAAGGCTGTAATTCCGCTCTGAAGGTCCCTACCAAACAGATGAGGAACTAGCAAATAAGTACTCAGTACACGGGAAAACAAAGTTTATTACTGACATTACAGTGTACATTATGTTTTTACAATGCAGCTGACAGCCTTATACTTTATTGATTTTTTTCCCAAGTTAAATGTACAGGAACTGAATAATTACTACTGAGCTACAAGATGTCAGAAATACGATAAGTGCTTTAACCAGGAGCAGTTTCCATGGACTAAGCAGAGATTAAGATTTTTAAATCTTATCAGTACAGATTTGCACACCTGATTTCTTTTGATCTGCATCCAAAACTACATGTTCTTTTTCTTCCCCCCTTAACTACAGTGGTCCAGTCTTGTATGAGAAATGTGGTATTTACAACAGGTCTTTGCTCTCTGACATGCATCGGAGAGTACAACATTTAGGTCAGTGTAATGGGGAACGCTCTGCCCTGTGCAGACCGGGGCACTGCCTGGGGTTTGGCTATGCAGGCAGGGGAAGCAATGCGCATACCATGAAAAAGAAGGGCTCCTTCAAAAGATTACTGATTTATAGAAGCAAATATTTTGGGGACAAAAAAAAAAAAAAGCAGGTAATTGTCTTCAAAGTGGGGTAAGGAAGAGGTGTCTTGTTAATGGCAGAATCCTGGAGGGGAGGCAAACCTCTCCGCATCCTGAGCCATCATCCCCCTGCCAGTCTTGTCACCGATAGCCAAACACCTGCACCGGTTCCTCTCCAAAGTCATTATTTTCAACCTGTTCAGCCCATCAACATTCCTAAAAGTAACCTTCATAAAAAAGAACTCATCTCCATCATCTCCATCACCCCTGAGGCTTTCCATGCTCTCCTGCCAGCCAGCTAACCACCATGGGCATCAGCTGCTCCCCACAGTGAAGCCTAATGTGGGGGACCACTGCTGCGGTCCCCCCACCCCACACCCACCCGCTGCTGGCTGAGCCTCAACAGGCTGCCAAGGAGAGCAGTAAATGTTATAAGGCACCTTTTTTAGCTCAATACTTAGGAAATACACAGCCATTATGATATCCATTGCACACTGAGTAACCCAAAGGCCACGGGCTTGTAACATAGCAGTGCTGGAGTAACACAGGGCAAAAATCACAGCCATGTGTTTTAAAATGGTCATCGATGTCCAAGTGATCGCTGCCATTTGCTTTTAGCTGGGGAAAGTGGGTTTGTACTCGACTGTCCTGCTGTGCCCAGTCCCTTCCCACTGCTGCCTCGGCATTTGAGCTGAAATAGCGGGCAGCCAGTGTGGCGTGGGAGGGAGGGGAGGAAGGGGCTCCCCCACCGCAGCCAGGACCCTCCCCTGGTAAAACACCTCTGTCTGCAGTCTGAGAGTGGTGTAGTTCAGCTTAGTCATCTTCCCTCCTTTACAGCCAAAGGCAAGTAATAAAGAGCTTAAATAGGCTTAATTTGTAGTGCTTTAAAGATACTTTTTTGAGGCTCTAATACCAAAAGCAGGCTGTTTTCAAAGGAGGCCACAGAAAGCCAAAGCAACTGCTCACTCTATCACACCGCTGCCTGCTTTGCAGCCAGCCCCACAGAGACCCCACAGCTTCGGAGGACACCCTCCTGATGGCAAGACAGACCCTCAGTTACGCTCACGGGCTGGAGGCATCAAATCCCAGCCCAGAAGTAATAAACCAGGTGGGACCCAGGTCCTGCTCCAGGACCCAGCACCCAGGCACAGCCCCTGCTGAGCCCCCACTTCCCGAGCGCCAAGCCCACAGCTACAGCCAGATCCCCACGTTCCTCCCTGGAAACCGATGCTGGGTTGTGCTCGCTTTCAAGTCTGTCCAGAGAGGTTTTGTAGCATCTCGTGGCTCTGGTCTTCTCACAAGGCTGCCGGAGCTGGGCTGGCAGGACTGGCCCCGCTCCCTGCCTTCCCCTGCCGCTCAGTGCTGCATCGATGGCTGCAAGTGGTGAGGCCTGTGGCATTTGGGCGGTTGGGTTTGGGTTTTGTTTTTAAATCCTGCCCTCTCCCCTCTGCAGGGCTGTTGGGGATGAAAAAGGGGCTTTTATTGCTGGGGCAGAAGTCACTGGTGGGGAGGGAGGTTCCTAAATTAACTGGAAACATATGGGACTTCATTAAAAAAACAAAAACAGCAAAAACTTTCTTGTTTCAATAGCAAAGCCAACAGGAGCAGTTTACAGTCACTGTCCATTTTCCCATCGTGTGAGTAGTTAACGCTGCAGACAGGGAGCCGGGCAGGGGGTGCCAGGTACACCCCATCCTGCAGGACCCCACCACGGTGGGGGCATGAGGCTGTAAGACGTTTGCACAGGGGCACAGAGCATCCCATGGGGCTCAGTCTGGGACACCCACAAAACCAAAACAAATACTCCAAACAACAACAAAAAAAAGTAACAGAAGCCTAAATGATGCAAGTAAGAAACAAGAGTTAAACTCTTCCAGTCCTTTCTCCTAGGATTGGGGGATGGCAGGCAGCCAGAGCCAGGCTGAAGAGCAAGCAAGAAAAGGAGCTTTGGTCACATTTGTCTTATGAGAATTGCTGGTGAGTAACAATAATAATAAAAAATAAAAAATAAAAGACTTTAAAATACACCTTGTAAAAGCAACCAGTGAAGAGCAGAGCACAAAGCATCTCACATGGACACTGAAGGACAGGGCGTAGGCACCTCAGAAACGTCCGAGCTGGGGCAGGGGCAGGAGAGCAGCGGACGGCAGCCACCAGCAAGGCTCAGAAATTGCTGAAAATCTCTCGCTTCTTGTTCCAGTCCATCTGCGGAGCTCTTTTCTTCACCCGCTTGGCCCGCACCTTCTCCTTGGCCTCGGCAGCCGTTGGGCTCAGGGTCAGCCCGCTCTCCTCAAATGGGTCTTTCTTCTCTGCGTCTCCATCCTGCGTGGAGAAGGAAGAAAAGATGTCAACCTGTGGCAGCATCCCCCTACCGCTGCAAGCACAGCCATGGTGTCCAGCAGCGTTTCACCTCGCACAGCCCCGGGAGAGGCATTTCCTCCAGCGTGCATGGCAAGCAAACATGTAGGGGTGAGTTTTTTTGAGCAGAAGGTCAAAGTCCCTCCCCTGTGCCATGGCTGTGGTTTCACTGGCAGCAGCAGCATCCGTACGGCCACAGAGTTAATTACTACATTGCGTTTTGTGGGGTTTCCCCCCCCCTTGCCTGAAGAATGCGTGGCTGCCACTGCTGGAAGTGGAAAAGCAGAAACACAGAAGCTGCTGCCAGAGGGAAAACAAGCTGCTCCGCTTGCTGGGAAAATGAAAAGTCCCTGCTACAGGCAGAAAGCAGGGATGAGGGAGCAAGCTGGGTGAGCCTCACGGCTCGCAAGGAGGGGTTGCGGCAAGGCCCCCCCCCCGTGTTTGCCTGCCCGGGCACCCGTTTGCTCCCAGAGCACCCACGGCTAACCGTGGGGTGGGGGGGGTGTGGGAGGACGTAGCGCCTGCCTGTGTACCCAGCTGGCCGTGCCCAGCAAAGCAGCCATAAGACGCCAGTCAAGGCAGTATTTGCTTCGGGAACTGTATTGAAAACAGCATCTTTGTCTGCTTAATAAAAGTACTTTTATAATAAGAAAATTCACTGTCGTTGCTAAAGTGACTGCTGCTGCAGCAATGTGCCCTCAGACCAGAAATCCCAGGTGCCCCTCCACTAACCCTGACCCTCTAAGTCCCGCAGGAGGTGAAGGGCAGCCACCACATCCTCAGGGTACAATTAACATCCTGGCCAAAATGCTTTTACTCCATTGCATCCCTGCCGGGGACAGACCCAGCACTGGCTCTCTGAGCTCCTCAAACCCCACAGGTCTGGGAAGCATCGTCCCTGCCGGGGCTTGGCTCATCAGAGCTGGTTTCAGCGGGCAGCACGCTCCGTAACGGGTGCAATGTAAAGCTTCTGCTTCATCGATCATATCTGTACCGAGTACTTTGATCACATCCTTACTGAGGCTTTGCCAGCACCCGGTCTCGGTGCCAGGCAGGGTGGAGGTGCCCGAGGAGCCCGGCTGCACCCCGGAGCTGCACAGCTACGCTCTGGAAACACTGCACTCGTGTCAATAGCGGGCAAACACACAGAGTCAAGACCTTCGGTTTTAAAGAAACATTTTAAAGCCTGCCTACTCACATTGCTGCCCTACCACGCATGCGAAACTCCAAAATAATTATTTCACAAACCCTGCTGATAACCATGGGCAGGTCTTCCACCAGCGCTGCAAGATAATGGCTCCAGCTTTGCTCTGGCTGACAAAGGCCAAGTGAACCGCGTGGTGGCTTGAATGAGCACACCAGGCTACGAGCTGGGGGGGCAGAGCCGCAGGCAAACCCCTCGCCACCCCCCACGGACTCTGGTTTCTAGTGCAGAGGTGGGACAGCAACCTCCAAAACGGCCCAAAGGTGACTCCATGGGATGAACCGCTGTGCTCGGGCGCTGGGACACAGCCTGGTTTTCCAAAGGCAGCAGCCATTGGATCAGGATATGTATTATTTAATGCTCAGAGAGAAACGGAGATGCCAGACTGCAGGCGTTTGGCCACGGCTCTCAGACACAGCTGGTGTTCGAGATGTTTTAGAGGGTCTGGGTGCTCAGAGGAGGCTGCATGAGCACTTGCTGCCGTCAGATTCCCACTCCCAGCCGTCTCGGGGCAGGGGATGGCACAAGCACTGAGAACCAGCAGAGACCCCACAGAGCACCTGCATGGAGGCAATTCCTCTATTTTTAGCAGAGCCTCACGCTAAAGATAAATTTGACCCCTTTAGAAATCTCCTACTTATCATTTTAAGAAAAAACACCTGCTAAATTAATAACACCGAGAGAATACAAATCTATGTCTTGTGTTTACTTTTGGTCACTCGTTCACCATGCACAGTGAGGCCTGCCTCTTCCCTGGCCCTTCGCTGCAGCATTCAGCCAGCTGAACAGCCCCAGCCCTGCAGGTCACCAAATCCGCACTCCTCCTATCTTGAGCAGCTCCTTTAAACACTGATAAATGCACTTGTGCTCCAAGCTAAAAGCAAGTTGGCTTTTTTAAATTTTAGCCTGCCTTGTTTCTCTTAGCAGCACTTGAACCTCGACGCTCAGCTTCTCCTGCCCTCCTGGCTTCGCAGCCTCACCTCCTGCCCTGGAGCTCATCAGTATAATTACACTTAACATCCAAAACTCTTGTAGACATCCTTTCATCTTACATCTCCTTTCAAACTATTCGAGCATGAGTCACAGCCCAACAAAGCGCCAGTTAACTTGCTGCCACCAGTTAACTTGCTGCCGTTACCCCTTGACGTTCTCCTCTGCTCAGTTTGGGGCAGTGCCACCTCCTCCCTGAGGTCACGATGCCCGAAGGGACGAGCACACATGAGTCCTCCCAGAGCTAGGAAGGAGCACGCACCCGCACCCTTGCAAAACTCGTCCGTTAATACAGACATCTGCTGCTGCTGGCTGAGGCCACGCAGCCCCCACGAGCTTTTCTGTCCCCTGGACAGTGAGGGGAAAGAACATCTCTGACAGCAGCTCGTGCTGCTACAGCACATGCCACCCCAAGGGTCCCGAGCCCTTGACCTAAAGGAGTTATTGATCCACCCCAGCGGCCACCTCCACACCAGAACCAGCAGCTGCTGACACCTCACGGCTCTGTTTCATGCACGCCTACAGTGCAAGGGATGAAGGAAAACTGAAATTTGCTTGCTGGATGGATACAAGTGTACCCAAGTCTGCGAGACAAAACTGAAAGTGCGTTGAAAGGCATTGTTACACAGTTCCATAAGGCAAGTATGTACCTACAGCAGTATGTAAAAGGGAGGGGGAATGTTTGGGGGTTTTACCTCTGATTCCTTCCCAGGACTTTGAAGGTCACTGTGAGATGAAGATGTAGATCCTCCATTCAGCTAGTGGAAATTAAAACATTAGTCCAATTTGCATAACGATAGAATTAGAAAATAAATAAATAAAAAGCTAGGCAGAAAAATGCTTCATCCTGGTGGGGACAGACATCCCAGCTGCCCGGCCAGGTGGAGAGCAACGCCTGGCTTGTCCAGGGACAGGAACAGGGGAGGGTCCTGCCGAAGGGACCGTGCCCACACATGTGTGCACACACACACACACACACACACGAGCTCCCTGGGATTTGCTGCTCTCCACATCCCCCACGCCAGGCTGAGCACACTCCCTGTCCTGCCAGCACCGGGCAGCCACTCACCTGCTCCCCCGTCACCAGGAACAGCGGCTAAACGGGGCTGAAGCCAGCCTTGTTCAACCCCTAAATTAATGCTGCGGCAGGAAGCAATTGAAGGCAGCCAGCAGCCGTTAAGCTGAGCTAAACGGGCCTTGGGGACATTACGAGCATCCCTCTCTGCTCTGCAGGCTGGCGAGTCATCCCGACAGGCTCACGAGTCACAGGTGGGAGCCAAGGAAAGCCGGCATGCCAGGAGCCTGGCCTCTCACCCCCAATCCCTCTCGATCGCTCCAACACGTTTCCCTAAACCGAGCTAACCTGGGACACTGCCCAGCCACCCCGGCCATCGGGGCATCCCGGAGCAGGCAGGCACTCACCTGCGTCTGTGCGGATCCGTTTGTCATGGGCTGAGGTACCACACCTAGAGATCACATAAAGAAAATACACGGTCAGCGCACTCAGCTGGGATGGCTGGCCTCAGGTCCCGGGCAGGCACCCCTCAACATCGCCCACCCGGCCGTCCCAAGCCCGCCTTCTCCCTCACCCACCCCACCAGCTCCGACAGCGTGTCTCATCTCTTGTCTCTGTCCTGTGCTGCTTCTGAGCCCAGGCAAAAGTCCTGTCCATCCCCCTTGTGCCCTTCTGGAACCAAATTCTTTCCAATTTCCCTGACTCCACTTGATTTCACCCTGTTTTCATCAGAAGAAACCAGTTTCCAGGAACGGGACCAAGTAACTTTCTTCTATGAGCACTAAATTCAGCACACTCCCATTTTTTTTTTCACTATTACGTAATTTTCTTCAGAAGCTGTTTAATCAGAAATCTTAACACACAACCCAACATTCTTCACCAAAATCAGCACATTGTTGGTGTCACAACAGCCTGCGGCAAACAACCCTCTCCCCAGGTACCCTGGCTTATGTTTGCTCACTTCCAACAATTTGCACTAATAATATTCCACATGATGGCAAATTTTATGCAGATGAGCTGCTAGTCACCACGATCAAGTCATTGCTGAAAGCATTACCATGACTCATCTGTCCCAGGCTAACAGATGTGTTAATTGTGACAGGATTAATAACTGAATTATGTTAAGCATGAATGCTTCTTGGGGCAAAGCTCTCACTCTGTGCATCTCTCCAGCAGAAGACAACGATGTGGATACATGTCACTATAACCCAAAATCCAGGGAAGCAAGAGCAGCGCATGGTGCCAAACGTGGCTTGCAACTGCAGAAACCCAGGGCAGCTAACTGCACAGCTCCAAAGCCATCGTCTCCTTGCACCACGTATGGGCACGGCTGAGCTTTCCGAGGGACCGATCTGGGGGCTGCAGTGTGAGCTGCAGGGATTCCTAGCACAAATCAGAGCAGCTTTGTGTTTGAAAAAATAAGCCCAAATCATGATTTTGAGTGTATGCTGGTGCAAAAGCATCAGTTATGAATTTGGGATTCTTGAGCAGAATCAGGCAGACCCAATTCTCACTGATCTGTGATGAACGCATCGAGATGGCAGCAAGAACTGCAGAACCAAGGCAGGGGCTCGAGCACCCACCCACTCCCCCCAGTGCGTCTGTGGCCCTGGCTACGTCCCCACCCCAGGGAACAAGGGCTCCTTTATCGCTCGTGCCAGCAGACAGCTCTCACCCCAGCTCCTCCTCGAACCGATGCGGAGCATCTGACACCGCTTTCGCCCCGTGTGCTTCTTGGCATTGTTGGAGCCATTTCTTTGGACAAATCTCCCCATTGAGTATCTGAGGGAGCTGGGGTGCAGATCAGATAAGGAACGGCTGTATTGGGAAACAGAGCTCCCCATTCAGCTGGGGGGGGGACACACACGACAGGCTGGGGAGCGCCCCGCTCCCTCCCCATGCAGGAGCAGCAGCACAACAGGTTGAAGAGTGGACAGACAGCTTTCTCTGCCAGCTTTCAACAGCAAGGAAAACATTTCCTGCAACAGCCACCCCTGTGATCACCATGGTGTGAAACCCTTCCCCCTGTGCACACACAGCGTTTGCTCCGGCATTTCTCAATGCACCCTCAGGTTCCCTCACCGGAGCAAAGAGCAACAGAGGATTTACTGCACTCTCTCTCCCGAGACCCCAGCTCAGCACCCCAGGCAGACCACTCTGCTCCCCCGGTCCCTACGGGTCCATCCACTCCGACACCAGACAGCCCGTCTCCCAGGGTGTGGGTGCTGCAGCCGAAAATGGAGGAGCCTGAGGAACTGCTATCTGAGAGGCTTCCCAGCCCCAACCAGATGGACCGGTCCCACCTGAGCACCCCTTCACGAGCTCATCACTCGCCGAGCGCCCAGCTCCCCCCGAATCCCACCATACTCTGCCTCAGCCACTTTATGGCAGCAAGTTCCTAAGTTAATTATTCACTGTGTAAAAATAACAAATTGGGTTTTGGCTAGATTATAAAGTATTCTCACTATTTATAAATAGCTGGGTGGTGCTCAGGAAACTACCGAGGGATGAGACAGAAGGGAAACATGACTCTCCGTCACTTCTGAAATCCCACCCACGACATGAGTCACGGGAATGGCATAGGGTCACCCAGGGAAAGCGAGGTCTCACCTTTGGTGTGCTCCTCTGTGGGGGTCACCCCCAGCTTCTTGAAGTAATCATCTGTTTCGGGGTCCACCACCAGGAGCCTGGCTTCATTCTCCCTGGACTTAATGTGGGACACCACCTCCGAGTGCCGCAGGCCTTCCACGTTTATGCCATTCACCTGCAAAGCGACGGCATCAGAACCCAAGTCTCCGTCCCCACAGCAGAGATATTGGTCCTGGCTCACAGACCCCCAGAGCAGCCTCCTCACCCCCTAAGGGATTAGATTTTCCTTTAATTCCTGTTTGGATGACAGGAAGGCTACAGACTTTGTCCTTCCTCTTCGAGCCAGCCACAACCTCCTACCACCCCCCCACTGCCTCTGCCAGAGCATCCTTCATGTTACTGCACGCCTCTGCCCACATCCCAAACACACCCAGTCGGGAACGACAGCCCCCAGGCTCTGCCATCACCTCACCCACCCACCTCCCACCAAAATGCTCTGGCTCCCCTCTTTAATGATTTCAAACCCAGCCTTCACCTTGGACGTGCCCCAAGTATCTCAGGCTGCCTACGGGGTGCAACCATGTGCATGGGCAGTGGGCTGGGTACCACCAGCGTGTCCTGCTCCCCAGCCCTGCCCAGGCGGCTGCGACATCACCACGCCATCATTCATCCCTCCATGATGGAAAACCGTGGATTTCCCACGTCCCCGGTGGGCGAGTCCTCATGCCTGCTGCACAGATTCATTTCTCCCTTCCCTGCGTGCGAGCCGGGACCTATTGGGGAAGTGATCCTCTGCTCCCGATTGTTCCCCCCAGCGAGGGGACAATTGTGATTTCAAGGCATTGTTCACAGTGGGGAATGAATCACCCTTTGTCGCGCAGGGGAAGGTCTCTGCACCGCCGGGTCCCTTGCTGCTGGACCCGCTTTTGTGTGATAAACTCTTTTCAATGCTCCAGTCCTTCTCCAGCAAAGCTCAACCCACCCTTCGCCTCCTGTCCCGCCTTTGGCATCCGAAGGTGCCTGCCCACAGGACACCAGAGCGATGTGCTCATTCAGCTGGGGTGGAGAAGGGCAGAGTGCTGGTGGTACAGAGAGCACTGGGAACAGAGTAACCTCTTCTTAAAAATTCCTAGTCTGTTAGTACAGCTTTCCGAAACAAATCAAAGAGCTCAGAAAGCTGTCTAGCACAGAAAGGTCTTCTCTAGAAGTGGACAGCAGGTTTTGCTTGTTTTTCTAAGCCACACATGACATAACTGCATGCTTTGGATGCACACGCCTGCTCTCCTGCAGGGCCACAGCTGTCCAGTATCACCAGCATCAACATATTTTTATTCCTCCTCTGCCTGCAGACAGACAACTGCCTTCTCCCATGCCAGACCCCGAAGAGCAGAGCACACTGATGCCAGGGACGGAGCCCGGGAGTGGGGTAACCCCACCCCAGCAGCCCCCCAGGGAGCTGAGCTACACCAGTGCGGCATTGCCCCAGCAGCACCCAGGACACTGCAGCCCATCGCAGGGAAGTGGGACAGCAGCTGAGGCTGGTCCTGGCCCAGCCGTGGACCCTTTCACTGCAAAGTCACAGCTGGAGACACCCGACAGCCTCGGCACCACCCCGAGGAGGCAGGTGCTTGCTCCCGCCGCAAAGGGACAAAACAGGTGAACCCTGCAGAGCCTGAGCTGGGTCAGCTCCAAACTTCGGGCTCCCCTTTGCATTTGGAATGCCTGAACACAAACCTGGGGCAGAAGCAGGTCTTGAGGGCCAGGACATGGCTGCAAGGGCTGGAATAGAAAGGAAACCCCCTCCCCAGGCTTTGCATCTCACTGGCAACCTCAGCTGCTTACTCGTAACCCCTCTCTGTCCCCAGCAGCAGCATCCTGCCACTCCAGGTCACCCTGATCCATGCCCAGCGCTCACCCCTGGTTCAGCCTGGCCAGGCGACACAGGGCTGCTCTCCCCCACCCCAGCACCCCCAGTGCAGCAGGGCTGGGGACATCAAATATTTATGCAAGCCCCAAAGAGCAGCTATGGAGGGGATCAGGTTTCTGAGCTCACCAGCTCACCCCTCACTGCTTTGTGTGTGCCAGGCGCTCTGCCAAGCACCGATAAATAAATAACACAACACCTCGCCGTGACACCGCGCTGCCGGGAGCTGCTGCCACCAGTGCCCCACTCCCGGCCCCGGCCCCACGCTGCTCCCAACATTAAACTTTCAGGTGCCGGGAAGAGGCAGCAGCTCGCACTGTCTGGGGAACAATTATTCACCGTGCTAGAAAGCAGGCGAGTGCTTTGGTCTTAGTATTTCCTCAACTCACCCAGCTCTGCAGGGTGCAAGCGTTTTCTTCTGGGAGTGCAAACCCCTTTCCCCCCATGAGCTGGCAGTGAGGGCCATGGCTTGGTCCCCACGGGAGGGTTTTGGGGTTCACCCTCATGGGGAAGGGCCATGCATCACCCCAAGCAGGGGACATCCATGTGGTCCTGCAGCACAGATGTGAAAGGGGTAACGGCTGCTGTGCCTGGAGCACCGGCTTCCAGATAAACCCCTGCCTGCCTCTCTGTCCATGTGCTGCTCAAGCCCTGCCCAAAGTGCAGGCAGCTCCGGACAGGGGAACCTGTCCAGAGGAAAACACAAGACAGGAAAAACGCAAGGCAAACAAGCTGAACGGAGGGCGATTCCCAGCCGCATCAAAACTTGTGTTGTCCAGCGCTCAGTGACCAGAAAGCTGCTTCCAAGAGCAGTTTCTCCCCCTCTTTCACAATTTTGTGTCCTGAAATCTCTGCAAAGTTTTTTCCCTTCTTTTTCCAAACGCTTGCCTGGCAGTGCATCAGCTCGGCTGGGCAGCACCAACCCATCCCTATGCCTGCAGCAGGAGGCCAGACCAGAGGGTGGCTGGGCGGGGGGTCACCCCCTCCCCTGCACTGGCAGTGGGACAGGTCCCACATGTCCCTGCACCCCTTCTGCTGCGGCCAGCAGAGCCAGCTCCAGCACCGAGCGGCATCAGGCAATGCCCCCAAGTACGGGGCTCACTGTGCTGCGGGGGGCGGGGGGAGATGGGCACCCATCAGGCACCCAATCCACAGGATCCCGCTGCCACCCCTGAGGCACCCAGATGGGCGCAGGGGCAGCACTTCGCCTGCTCTGACCCTCCTCCATGCCAGCTCACAAGTGCCTGCTTTTCACGAGCTGCTGAAGGACCACGAAGCCGCTAAGCACCCACATCGGACTTACGGCTCTATTACAGAGCAATATGGGGCAGATCGGATGGAAAAGCTCAAGGGATGGGGGCCAGTTTCAGCTTCAGGCTTCCCAAGGGTCCCATCATTTCTGCTGTCCCGCTTCCCACCTGCGAGATGGGGACAGGACCTGCTGCTCCTGCCAGGCTGGGCAGGATTGAACATCCCTGCGCAGCACATGCTGAGGAAACCCCAAAGTCTCCCCAGGAAGGGAGGTGCCGAGCCCCCGCGCCGTTACCTCCACCAGCCGGTCCTGGGGCCGCAGCCCCGCTCTGGAGGCCGGCGAGTCGGGGTCCACCGAGCGAATGAACTGCCCTGGCCGGGACTTCTCGCTGTGCAGGTTGAAGCCGTAGCCATTGGGGCCTTTCTTCAGGTGGCAGAGACGCGGGCACAGCTCTTTCTGTCCGTTTAAATCCTGAGTAACAGAGGAGGGGTTGCGGGGAGACAAAACATTTAAATTTATAGGTTTGGTTTTGCTCTAAAGCAAATGCAATCATAAATAAAGCTACCAAGGAAGCACAATATCTGCACCCCGTCCTCCCGTTCCCCTGCACAGGGACAGCTTAACAAATGAATTTCCTCTCATTGAGTCTATTTTAGAAAATCAATTGTCCAAAACCATTCCAGAACAAATTAAAACAAAACAAAAAAATGCATTTCCTTCACCAGAGGCAGCCCAGATAAAATCTGCCCATATGCCAAGAGCCCCCCCAGCAGCAGCCGAGCCCCGTGGCTGCAGCCCCAGGCAGGGGGGGACCAAACCTGAGAGCCCAGGCAAAGCACACGGGCTCACCGAGACACTGGATTAACCTTAGTTATTTATTTAAGGCAGTGCCGTGCCCTTGGTCCCAGTGACACTGGCATCGCTCGTGGGTATGATCAGCTCCCAGTGGAGGGGCTCTGGGTGCTGGGGTGATGAACCCCACGCCTGACGGCTCCCCACAGCACGGAAAGGCTGAGCTTTCTGCAGGATGAACAGTACAGGAACACGTGAGTTTAGCGCTTTCCCCCACCCCATGGAAAATACTTTATGGCTCCTTGGGGCAGCCAGGGGAGCAAATACCAGCTTTTCCCCAGGCCTGCAGGGCCCATTACGCTCCCTCGGATGCTGCTCTCCCCACAGCCCCTTCCCAGCCCCCGTGCTGCGCAGCACCAGCTCATGGCACAGCACCACATCCCCAGCAAGACCTGCCTCGGAGGTACGGGTGTTCATTTTCATCTGTGGTTTAAGGAAAACACCCCCTGTGGCTGAGTTTTAATCTTTCATTAAAAGAAATGCCACTCCCCTCCTGCTAACAGACCTTATTTTTTTCAGATTGCATTTATGGTGAAATCTTACAGCCTTTCCTTTCAAATTAAAAACCCACGCAGCAATTTTCTCCACGTTCCTGTCTTTGCCAAAAGGTACTGTAAAACACCAAACCCGCACCCCCTCCCCTCCCACCGCATGCCCAGAGATGTCCTCCATCCCCAGACAGTTCTGGGGCTCCTACACACCGTGCTGGCTTTGTGCAGGAACTGCTTGCGCCAGCAGCTCCTTGGACTCCCAGCACCTTGGGGTTATTTCTGCAAAACACCCTCGATGTTGCTTAAAAGCTGCTTTCTCTCCAGAAAGGGCTGTGGGAGCTGAGGGCACCCATGGCTGATGCCCAGGAGACCTGGCCTGGCCACCACCCACGTGGGGGACCCCAGGGACAATGCTAAGGGGCTCCAGCTGCACATGGGCCCTGCACGGCAAGAGCCAAACAAGCCAAAGGACATTTCCCACTGCCACCGTGGAACCGGACTATCCACAGGGTCCTCGTGTGCCCCAATGACAACAGGGAATAACGCCATTTGCAGTTATACGAGGCGATATTTGGGCACTGCGAGTCATGGTGGGGCAAATACGGAGGGCAGCAAAGAGCTGAATCAAGTCACCAGCACTTACTGATCTCCCGGCTCCCCGTGGGGACAGCGGTGGCCCACCAATGGCACCCCGGGGTCAGCGCCTAATTCCCAGAGGAGGGGCACAGCGTGCAAGCAAGCCGATTACCGGGTGGCCGGGCACTGCCAGCGAGCTGCCAGGGTCGCCACAGCTAAGTCACTTTGGGGACTGATCCCGTCTCCTTCGTCCCCTCAAAGAAGTGATTTTCCAGAGGACTCTCAGGTGGGGACATGCAGAGTGGTCACCCCCAGGGACTTGCCACCAGCCGACAGAGAGCAGCCCACAGTGCCCTTCCACCCCTGGGGCACGGCTCCCTGCTCAGCACCTACGGGCACCGCATTAACGCAAACGGCAAAGCATAATTAGTGTTACTCAATGCATGTCCCTGTCCCCAGCTGGGTTCCCCACTTTGCGGAGCTCAGGGCATCAACCATCACCCGCACCCAGCGCAGGCGCCATCGGTCACACACAACACCCAGCTGGGGTGGCACTGCTGCCGCTGGCAGGGGACAGAGGCCACAGATGAAGAGAGATAAATCGGAACAATCCCAGCAAGAAATACCCACTTCATGCCACAGAGAGCACGTGTCCTCATGCTGCAAGCCGTGACCGTGGCCACCCTGCAAGCAGGGGCTCCAGACACCCCCCAGCACCAACTGCCTGTCACAGGCTTTAATGCAATGGGATGAGCCCTGGGGATGGGGTGAGACCTGGGGATGGGGTACGGGGAGACAGAACCCCACCACGACTGCTTCACTGGGGGGGAAACTCCCCCTGGCCCCATCCGGCACTTGCTCTGACCCCACACGCACCCGCCAGCTCGATGGGAGGTAAATAAATATCCCAGCACAGCTTTCCTCGAGCTGCTTATGAAATACTCAAGCTGGTGGGGTTTGTGGTGGGTTGGAAGAGTTCAGGGGATGACTCTGGTGTGACTGGTGCCTCCATCCCTGCGTGGCCCTTTGTTGGGAATATAAATGCAAAAAAACCCAACATTTCCCTGCCCATCACTCAAGGCCGCATCTTCCAGGGCAGCTGACCACACCAAACCGCCTCCTCCATGCCCTCTGCGATGTGCTTCATCACATTGAGCTCTTCCAAACACAGCCCCCGTGGGGCTGACAGCCTGAACCCCTGTGGGACCCCAGCCCCCCGAACCCCAAAGCAGGGACGCAAGAGCAAAGCCTTCCCCAGGGCCAAGTGCCGGCACTCAGCAATCCCTGGCCAAAGCAAGAGCTTGAGCTGCTGCCGCTTGCACCCACCTGCACCCACTTGCACCCTCTGACAGCGAGCAATGAGATCCGTCTCAAAGTCCTGGCACAAAAAACAGGGGGAATTTTGGCCATGGCTGCAATGCCTGGGGGCACACAGGTGGATTAGGACTCAGGACCAGCTTGACCAGCTGAATCCCAACATCTGGGAAGAAACAAGGATGTGAGGTGACCAGCCTTCACTAGGCACCAGGGTCAGAGCTGCCCACAATGCTGCTGCTATGGCACAGGAGAGACACATCGGCCACCCCGAGTCCTCGGGGCCAGAGCACCAAATTCCTCAAAAAGCACTCACAAATGAGAGCTGCCATCGGCAGCACCCATCGTGGGCATCAGAGCTTGCTTGGACCAGCTGCAAACTGTAACTACGCATTTACAGATATTAACTTGACAATGCAGTATTTTATTTAAAAAAAGTGTGGAGGGAGCTGCAATAAAAGCCTTACCAACTGCTGGGCAGGGGAGGCATGTGGATGCTCTCAGGACAAGTTTTGGAGAAAAGGAGACTCACAGGCATCTGCCTGGGGAGATGTTCTTGGCATCAGATACCCCAACAAACAGATCTGTTCTTAGAAGTTGAAAGTCATCAGTGCAACCTTCAAATCATCAGTGCAACGTCGTGACCATCAGCGTAACATCCACTGATCGATAAAACCAGCTCCTGCCAAAACAGGGCAGAGCTCCCAAAGCGCTTCGGCTACCTGGTCAGCAAAAGCCAGCGCAGCCTGACCGGGACCAGCCCCTCTGCCTGCCACCACCCCGCGCTTGCATCCTCTCCCTCCGCAGATTTAGCACGCCTGTATTTTTCCCATGGCCCTGGAGCAGTTAGTTCACCCTATCTGCAAACACTTCCAGCTTGCCTTGGAGTTCTTCAAAAACTGAAGAAAACAGGAAATGATTCAATCGGCCAAAGAGGGGTCAGATCTGCGCGACCTTAAAGGATGCACGGGACTCTGTGCAGCTAGGAAAAGGGGGCATGTCTCGCAAGCGGAGGGGAACGCATCTAGGATCACCTATTTGGGTTTGAAAAGGATTTTCTTTAAAATAGTTTTCCTCTCGCCACATTTTTACAGCGTCAGAGCTCTGGCAGCAGTGTCAAAGCACTGAGAAAATCACCCGAAAATGCCATGTTGTAGCTGCCCTCCCAGCGCGGGGATCCCTGGGGTTTGGCAGGCGGCTGCGGGGGGGATGCGCCAGCTGGGCCAGTCCCTCCGCCTTCAGGGAATGCCCCCAGACCACCAGTGAAATCAAATTACTCAATAAATAAACCGCGCAGGGGAAAGCTTCGTCTGCAGGATCCCTTTGGCTGTGAGGGCGGTAACCAGTTCTGCGCCCTACGCGGGCTTGCTCTGCTTTCACCACAAAATCTTGAATTCAAGGTCCCTAACTTGAAATGAATTCAAGATCTTTGTTTTAAAAATAAATAAATAAAATCCCAATTCAGCATCTGTTCTGAGCAGAAATCCTTGGGCAAAACTGCTTATCCTCCCGCAGAGATGATCCAGGGCTTTCGCTGGACTCTTAAACCTCCCGACTAACGCAATCCTCAGCCACTGGAAAAAAACAGGTCTTAGACCACAGCTCTGCAAAGCCCCTCTCTGGGATTAAGCAAACACTGATGCTCCCCTTGCTTCACCCAGAGCCGAGCACATGCTCAAACGCTCTGCACTTACGTGCTCTGTTGACACGGAGCTGCCGCGTCTCTTGCCAGCTCTGCTATTTATTTTCTTTTTGGCCAGTGCCAACGTTTCCCTGGTTGTGTTCTGGAAAGATATTTCCTAAGCTCCCAGGGGAATTTTGCCTTTGTGAAACCAAAGCCCTGCAACAAAACGTTCCCTGTAATAGTGGCACGTTATCTGGGTTCCCCAGAAACCCGCCAGCACTCACCCCTACAGAAATGCTTAGGTATTGCTCCAGAGGAGGCTTCGCTGCCCTTTCACACACCAAGAACACAAAAACCAGTTTGGGTAAGTTAGTCACACATATACTAGAAAGCCACCAAAAATTAACTGTATTTTTTGTCCATTCGCACGCAAGAGAAATTGCACGTACAAAAAATTGCAAAAGAAAGCAACGATCAGTGGTCACTAATTTCATAAATTGGATTAAGAAGCAATGGCATGCCATGCTCCAACTACAAGCATCACTGCCTATACCCATCCGCAGGTATGCGTGTGCGCGTGCAGATAAACGCTCCTTGGACGATAAGCTGCACTGCCACACCACCCCTGGAGCTGCCACTTGAGGCAAATCATCGCCATTTTAGGAGGAAAAAGGTTTCGGAAACACTGTTCAGGCTGGTCCGTTTTAAAATGTACAAACAAGACATTAAATAACAATGAAACGCTTTCAATAATAAAAAAACCCTCAACTAGTTGGGTGTTGCCAGCTCTTGCAATCTCATTGCAACTCTTGCGGCATCTGATTTTTTTTCCCCCCTTAGAGTTTCCAGTGCTGCTGCCAGGAGCCAGGGACGCCTGGGGACCCCCCTTGGCTCATCGGGATGACACAGCACAGGCTTTGGGCCACCCCCGTGCAGCTCCCTGCAGAGACCAGGACCATTCCCATTTCATACACCTGGATGTTTCAGGCACACTCCACCATAGACACATCATAAATATCACCGACTCTGATTAACAAGGGGTTTCCATGCAATTAATTAGTAGGTGCCAGCCTCCATGCAAGCAGAATCCACCTGAAGAAGCACCAAACCACTGGCACTTTGGTCTTTTCTTTTTTCTGAAACAAACTCACCTCCCAGATTTTGAGGGGCAGCAGAGTAGCCCCCCATCCTCTGCTGTCCAAGCAAAACCCACCTGCCCCTAGAAAAGTCCCTCCTTGGCTCCAGTGCCCGCACGCCAGCCCTAGCTCAATGTCACCGGCATCAGAGACCCGCTGGCTGTCACCACTGACCCACCCCAACCTCTGGCTCTGGGACAGGGCTGCCCCATGCTCCCCCCAGCCCCTGCCCACCGCCTCCCCAAAGGGCACTAACTCACAAAACTAATCCATGCCTTGAAACCATCACCCGCGGCTTGACTTTGAGCAGGGCTGGGGATGAAAAGGGCTTTTCAAAGACCTCGGTCGCACAGGCATCAGCACACACTTTTGAGCAGGAACATGGATGCTGCGGGCTGTAGAATGCAAACTTGCTGCCAGCCCAGCCTGGGACACGGCAGCCCAAAAAGCTGCAGGAACTGCTATGGGTCTCTCCCCACCCCAGATGCTCAGAGCTGGCAGTGGCCAAGTACAGCCACATCGGGTCCCAGGACCATCTCCAGCCCCCACCACCCTGCAGCTCCCCGCACTGCACAGGCAAATGCGCACCCTGTGATAGGCTAAAACGCCTTGAAAAGTCACACTTTAGGGGTTTCTTCCAGGAATAAAGCACTGGTGCCAGCACAGACACATGCTTCCCCTGGGTCCTCCAGGAGAGGAGGAGGAAGGCTGAGCACAAACACATGCACAGACACGGAGCTAGTCTAGCGGCCGAGGCCAGGTCAGTACCATCTGCAACAGGAGCCCAGCAGGTCCCAGCACACGTCGGGGCAGAGCAGCTCCTGCGGACCAGCGTGCTGAAGCCACAATGCCACTGTGCGCCTCGGCAAAGGTGTTTGCCCCCCGACCTTCCTCCAAGGCTGAAGGGATGCTCTCGGCACAGCTGGGAAGCGTGCGGCATCCCACGGCAGCGCTGTGAGGGGAGCGGGTGCTCTGGCCCCACTCATCCCCCCGGAACAGGGATTTGCTCAAACCAAGCTGAGCTCATCTGCCATGGGTGTGACGGCAGCACCGTAATCACCGGAGATCAGGGCTTGCCACCTAATCGGCTCAATCCTGCCCGGGACCACCTCACCTACAGCACTCTGCACCCACCGGTGCTTTTGGGGCTGCTCCCAGCACCAGCTCCATCCCCCCATGGCCCAGCCCAGTGGGCTTTACCATCTCCTGGGGGCAGCCAAACAGGGTCTATTCATTGCTGGTAGGAATTGCACCACCTGGATGTACTCCAGGCTCCGGATCACCCTGCGACACATCAAGCCTTTCCACCTCTGCTCTGCCAAGCTGGAGAAAACACAGGCAGGAGCATTCCTGCCTAATTTACATTGTTAACATATTTTCTTTTAAGTCAGCTCCCTGTGGTGTTTCCTCTCCTTTTGCACGTGGTTTTGGTCAGAAAATGGCTCCTTTGCTTGCCTGCTCCCTGAAAAGAAAATCTCTGCTGGTGGAGCCCGCCGGGGCTGCCTCGGGACACTGAGATGTCCTGCGCAGGGGGACAAGGGACACTGCTCAGGGCCTCGGTGTCCATCCCCGCTGTCTCACCTCCAACCAGGACTTCTCCATCCCCTGCACTTTTGCTTCTCCGCTGCAGGCAGCAAACACCAAGGGACGCATGGGAGGGATGCACAGCCACCTTCGGGGGTTGTGGAGGAGAAGGGCAGCTCTGGCAGCGCGGGATCCTGACCAAAACCCAAACACCGGCAGGCAGAGCAGCGAGGGGCAATGCTGGGAGTCGGGAAGGAGCTGAGCGGGGGGAGAAACCTGCTCAGGAAGGGGGCCCAGGGCCGCAGCACCGCCAGAACAAGGGGCCCATTTACACCCGCCCTGACACGGGGACCCTCCCTTGGCAGTAAAGGTTATACTGGGAGCTGAGCCGCGGGCAAGCTTTAATTACCACTATTATTAATACAATTTTGTTGGAAGCTCAAAGGCTGCTGCCTTCACTCAGATTTAGGGATGCACTTAACTTTAAGCAGATGCTTATGGCCCTGATTTGGGAATGGGAGGGGTGTCCTTGTGTCCTCAACATGAAAACTCACTGTCTTTCACACCACAAAGATGAGGAAAGCTGGGAGAAGCTGGAGCCCTCGCTACGGCTGCCAGCGGTGCCTGCAGCCCTGCTTGCCATGAGAACCAGGGAGGCTTTGGGCTCGTGCCACAGCCAGGAGCAGGATTACTGCCTCCATTCACTGCCGTGCCAGGGATCCACCGCCTGCTACAGTGGGGCTGGTTTTCATTCCCCTTCCCCCAGGAATGACTCAAATTTTCCCATTAAAGCAGCACCAGAAAGGGGGCTATTGTAGCCCTGCATCCCCCGGGGCCAGGGGGACCTCGGTGACACTGTGGAGGGGGACGGCAGGGCTGACTGCTGATGGCAAACGTCAAAGGAGCCTCAAAACCCAGCCAGAAAGCAGGACCGCTGGCTGGCAGCACTGCAAGGGGGGAGGCAAAGCACCCCCAGGTCTGTGCTACAGGGCGAGGACACGGCAGCTCTCCCATCGTCCCCACCGCCCATCGCTGGGAAAAGCAGAGTGAGGATGCTCCCAGGGTTTCCTAACCCCTGGATGGTCCTCAGGTCCATGCTGGGAAGGGCCAGGGGGCTCCCCTCCTCCCCGGCCGCACACGTTTCACCCAGCTCCGTCCCCCGCCTCAGAGTCAGCCAGCACCGAATCAGCTCAAACTCCAGATGTTGGTGAAATGCTATAAATAAAGGAGGGGGAAGGGGAGACGGGGCTGGTGGGATGCCAAGCCCACCGAAACACAAGCAGATGCTCCCCTTCCTCGCAGGGCTGGGCTGCACCCATCTGCAGCTAGACTTGGGGAGGAAGGTGACGTTCCCAGCACCCAGAAGTGCCGCGGCTGGCAAGATCCCCCCCACACTCCTCCAGCATCTGCAGAAGGGGGGCGTAATTCAGAGGTTTTCCACCAGGCAAGCCAGGAATAAATCCTTGGGCAGGACCAGCTTAGTAAACAACCTGCTTCCATTTTTATACAGCCACAACTCTAATTACCACCCATCCCATTAGCCGAGGTGTTTCAGTTCTGACACCAGCCATCATAACAGGAAAAACCTCACTTCGTTCTTCCTATACAGACTCGACAGCTTCACTGACACTTGCTCTGAAAACCCGTTTCTTCAAAGCATCTCCTGGGCAGTGGCAGCTGCTGCCTCCGCATTGCAACAGCCAGGGGAAAATTTCGGGTGCTCCCCAGGGACAAGCAGGGACTATGGCAGCACCCACAGCAATCCCTGCCCTGAGAGAAAAGGAGGAGCTCAAACACGGCTGAGCTGCCACGAAATACCTTTAGGCAGAGCCTGTGATCACCCCAAAACCAGCAGTTGTCTTAAATATCAGCAGGAGGACAAGAGGGGTGCTGCAGGTTCCTGACGGTGCCAGCACAAACCGTGCTGCAGTGCCACCGTTCCTCACCTTGGTGTCAAAGCTTCGTGCCACCACCGACCTGAACCGCCAGGCACCTTGCCTGCCCACACAGGCTGCCAGCCCTGAACACAAGGTCTGGGCTTTTGTAGCTTATTCAAATTGCTGCCATTATTCAAATTGCTCCAATTATTTAAATTGCTCCAGCTGGGTCTGAGTGATAGAAGCATCAAAAAAAATATCATTGATTTGTTTTTAAAAGTGCAAAAGACATTAAGAGTTTGTCGTTTCCCTCAATAGCTGCAGCACTGCTGCCCCAGCATCCCCACGCCAGCCCGGGGGGCTCAGCCAGGCTCTGCATCTCTGCCCGGGGGGCTGCTGGAGGAGCGGGGGCTGCACCGGCACGCACGCCCAGCGCCCTTTGGATGCATCCCGCTGCTTTCTCTGCCAACGCGCAGCACAAAGGGAGCGAGCGAGGATGGCAGGCGAGCCAGGAGACAGACGAGCGATCCCAATTAGCAGTGGAAAGCATCCAGCCGCGGGTACTCGGCAGGACCCGCAGCCAAGCTGCAGCTGATATGGTAATTGGGATATTTTCAGTAGATGAGTCTCCAGCCCCTGACAGGTCTGCTGTGGCGGATGGCAGCACAGAGTCAGGGGCTGACCGTGATGGCCAGGGTGACACCGAGTCCCTGCTCTGCCCTTGGTCACAGCCTGACAGCAGCACCCACGAGGAGGAAGATTCGCAATGGAAACCACACACCCACAGGATGGCTCCTTCCAGCCGCAGAGGGGAAGGATGATGCCCGCAGACAGTCACAGCGCATACCAAGCCTCAGCAGGGACCGGGGACACTCACCCTGAGCCCCGCAGCCCTTTCAGACACAGCACAAGGGACAGTGTGGCTTGTCACTGGTGCCCCACAGCCCCCAGCAGCCCTTTCCAGGGCAATGCAAAAACAATCAGAAAAAAATAGTGAGGTCCTTCACTGTCCCCTGGTACTGTGGGAGTGGCATGAAGAAGAGGTAAGGGCCCTCCCTGAGCTGTGCAAAGTGCCCAGGTGTCCCCCAAGCCCATGCACCCCAACCCGGTCCCTTCCAGGCGCTATGGGATACAAACCCCCCCCAGAGAGAGTGGGGCGGCCGTGCCAGCACCCTGCCACAGTCGAACCTCAGCCACAGCCCCAGACACGACAGAAGTTATTATCCCAAGAAACTTCCAGGCAGGAGAAAACAAGAGCAGGAAGGATGCGAAGGGTGGGGAGGATGCCTGATCTCCAGCCTGCGGTGACAGTGCCTGCCAGGCTGGGTGGCACAGCTCCCACCCCCCCAGGCACCCCACACCAGAGCAGGCTGATGGGAAGTGCATTTCACTTACAGCTTCCCGTCTGTGTTTCACCTTTAAGCAATCTGTTGCCAAACAAATAAGAGCTCGACCTTAGCTGCTGATGCTCTAAGGCAAGGGGGTAAGCCTGGATTTGCCCCTCTAAAATCCCCGGCACCATGCCACAGCTCTGGCCACGGCATTACGGAAATCCCTGAGCACAAAGGAGCCTCTCAGGAGAGGGGCTGAGGCTGGGGCCGTGTCCTGGTGAGGACCATGCGTCCCTGGTGGGGACAACCCCAGGCAAGGGTCCCCAACAGGCACAGCAACTGGCTGGTGCGGGAACGCCAGCCCTGTCCAGCTCCGTGGGGCCCATCTGATTCCACCCGCCTCCCCCCTAGCAGCGATGCCTCCAGCTGAGCTATCCCCGCCATTCCTCAATCCCACAGCTGGGGAATTTCTCAGCCACGAGAAGCAGCTTCCCCCCCCATTTGCTAGCGTTTGAGCAGACTCAGACAGCGAAGGCACCCACGCTCTCCCCCAGGCAGGGCTGGAGCCAGGAACAGCAGCACAGGCTTGGCTGGGAGCACGGAGCAGCTGGCCCAGCCCAGGGAGAGACAGGGAGGGAGGGAGGATGGAGGAGACCAAAAACGCCACGTGCATGTGTTTTCTTTAACAGAGACAACTTTTCCAGCATGATCTGCCAAGGGAACACACAGCCGGGATGCCGGTGAGCTCGCCTGCTCTGGAGGGATCAGCTCCAGGACAACACAGGGCAGCAGCACAGGTCCTGGGCAGGCTGGGATTTGTCCAGGAGGAGAAACATGGAATCTCCATTCTGGATGCAAAAAGATCTCACCAGATCCAGAGGGATCTATTTTCCAGTGGGTAGGAGGCAAGGAGTGTCGGTCATTCTGTGCAGGGCTCAAATCATGGCTCAAGCTGCTGGAATAGGGGGAAAAGTCCTTCCCACGCTCACCATGAACCCCCCGGGGCAAGGGGAGGGATTGCTGCGGGCGATGGGAAGGCAGCAGGAGATGCTGGGAATGAGCTTCCCAGATCACACAGTGCACAGGGGCTGTGCCACAGCTGAGACCTCACAGCCCCCTGGGGAAGAGACGTGCCCCACTCCACGGCACCCCAAACTGGAGGCATAACTGCCACCCACGACAGCACATCTCAACATCCTCAGCACCACTCCAAGGACAGGTGATGGATCCCAAATGGAGCCTCCTGCCCAGAGCAGGACCCAAAGCAGACCCCGCACACAAGCTCACACTCGCTTGCAGCTGGGGCAGCCAGAGGCTCTGGCCAGAGCCACACACCATAAAACTGCTGACCATGCCATACCGGCCTGCCCTTTGGACTCTTCAGCATTCTGCTGAGGCCAAGCCTTGAGCAATCACCAAATCATTCATTAATGCTGGCCCCATTCATTGCCTTTAATAACCCTAAGTCATTAGCAGGAATCCAGTCATACCAGCTCTGTACTCCCACAGAGACTAGCATGGCACCGTGGATGCTGAGGGAAATCCCCCTCGAGATGGCGGGGGCTCTCATGCGACATGCCAGGGAGCACCAGGGGCTCGTGCGATGCACCATGCACCTTGGGGAGCACCGCTCCCTCCCCAGAAAACACCATACACCGCAGTACAGACGGGGCTCTCAGCCACACACCCAGGGAAGGGAAGATATTTTCTCAAGGGCTGAGTTTGCTCAGGCTCTAACTCCTGGCTTTCACCCTGCAGGCTGCACGGCCAGACTGCAGCACCCGTGCCAGGGCTGTGGGACACCATCACAGGACCACGTACCGAACTCCACATCCCACAGCTGCTTCCTGCCCACTGCGGTCCACAGCCCACAGGTGCAGCACCTACCTGCTCAAACCCACCGAGAGCTGCCCTGAAAGCCTGATTTTGGGAATGGGGCGCAGTCCCCAGCAGGTCAGTAAATAACCCACAGCCCTGCAGAAAGCCAGCTGTTAGCCAAGACGCCTAACACAGGATGGGGAAGCCTGCGTTCTGCACCACGGGCCAGCAAGGACACGGCTCCTGGTCCTCCCCCCGAGCCCCCCCCCAGCCCCGGAGGAAGAGGTCACAGGTGCTATATTTAGACTTGCAGAGCCCAATAAAACACCCGCAGGGTGGGAGAAAGCCCACGCAAGCCATCATAGCTGATCTCCTCCCTCTCCGCCAGCAAGCCCACCCTGTGCCCAGGTTGGGATGGATGCAGGGCAGGAGGAGCTGGGTGCAGCCCCGCAGGTACTTCAGCTCTGCAGAGCACACTACACACTCACCGCACGCTTGCTACACGCTCACTGCACACCTTCCAGCTCCCACTGCTGCACAGCAGCGTTTCGCTATCCCGGCTGTCCCCAGCATTGGGGACACATCTGCGCCTCCCCAGCACGGCCCCTGCCTGGGGAAGGGGGGAGAACAGGCACTGCTCTGTGAGCGCCGGGGAGCATCGGGACCAGGGAAGTTCAATAGTTTACTACCAATATTTGTCTTGGCCGGGCAGCACGGCTTGCTGAAGGAAATGGGGCAGGGGGAGGGCTCCAAACATCCTCTGCATTCCTTATAATGAAAGTAAAGCCAGTGCTGTGGCACGCGCGCTTGGGGTTAACCAAATGTAAGGCCTTTTGTATTTAAAAATCCTGGGTGTAATTTTCCAAAACGCAGAAGGAGCGAGGGGCCTCACTCCTCACCCTCGGCATGACATGTGAATACCCCTCCTCCCAAGAACCCGCAATTCAAAGCTTTTGCACAAAATCTGTCCATGGAGCTGATCCGGACACAGCACCCAAAGCCTCCGGCTCTGCCTGGGGCTCTCCTTAGCCTCCTCCCCACAACACAACCCTCCTTCTACAGTGAGCACTGCAAAACACCAGTGCCAGCTCCATTCCGCAGCACTGGTGGAAAACAGGGGGTCAAAGTGTGACCTGATGCAATTGGGGAACATCATGGCTTGCTCACTCAGCACTGTGATGCTCGGCTCAAAAATGACATTTTAAACCTAGCTCCTTGAAAACGAGAAGATGCCTCTTGCTTGCCAAAGGCTGCAGGGAGCTGAGCACCTTCCCGGCAGCTGCTCCCGGGGCGAGAGACTGGTGCTTATCTCCAGCTGGGGCAGCTGATCAGCACCTCAGTGCTGGGGCAGATAAGGAGGTTTGGAGGCAGCTCTGCCAAAGCCCTGTGCAGCAGCAGGTGGTCCAAGACAAAGTGCATTTCCGACACAGAGCAGGAAGACCTCCTGCGATAACCCCCGGAGCCAGCTCCAGGCTCCGGCTGCTCCTGCTGATAAACCCCGGGCGAAGGCGGGTGCACAGTGTCAGGCACACTCCGGTGCTGGCTGCGGGGATCTGAGCACACCAAGGCCACTGTCCCTGCTGTGAGCCATGCCCATGGGAAGGACTGATGAGGATCAGAAAGCCACAGGGAAAGCAGCTGCCCCAGGAACAGCCCCGGCACAGCACTTGCAAAGCTGAGACACAGATCCAGGTGCCTGGCAAAACGCAGCAGCCACTTCATGGAGTGGCACAAGGCAATTTTTATCCCCACGTTCGGGCTGCCCCTAGCACCTCTGCAACACAACACGGGGCCTTCTGTGTCCCCCATCCCCAGGACAGACTCAGCCCCCCAGTGTCAGTGGGAGCCCGGGACTCATTAACAGCTGCCAGACAAGAGCAGGGAACTCTTCCAGGCAAAGCAGACTATTCACTCTGCTTAGGACTAATTAGGGCTTGTCTTAATTAAATCCTGCTAACCATGAACAACCGCAGGGCCAGAATTAACTGATTTACCTGGGATGGCCTTTGGCTGCTCACAAGGGACTGCCAGCTCGGTGCAAGAGAGCCAACCCCAACAATGGCTGCGGACACAGCAAGGTGGGAGCTGTCGGGGCTTGGGAAGAGCCACTGGAGACCTGCCCCACGGCGGAGCATCACGCCCCAGGGAATGCCAGTCCAGCCAGGCAGCACGGCCCCGACCGAGGGCTGCGGGAAGAGCTGCTGCAGCACACCCCGGCATGGGAGCCCAGCCCACCAAGGCAGGAGCGGAGAGGGATTAGCCCTCCTGCTGCCTTTTGTAATGCTCGTTTCTTTAACGGGATTAGTCCCTGTAAGTCCATAAGAGGGTTTAATCACATAACACCACGGGGTGAGCAGTGGGGATCCTGCCGGGTCTGTGCAGGCGGTGAGCCTCACTTAGCCGGGTTTGTAGCAGATGGCAGTGGAGGGGCCCAGGACCACATCTGGACACCAGCGCACTGCTGCTCCCTGCCCCGCTCCTTTCTCGAGCATCCCTGGCTGCAGGGCAGCGCACGGGATGGTTCAGGCTGGGGCTGGAGACCCCACAGAGGAAAAGGACTGCTGCCCTTGGCTGGCCAGGCAGTCAGAGCCCAAGATGCCTGCAAAGCATCCCTGCGTGCTAACGCAGCACCGGTACCTATAGGGAATTGCCTTTTCTACCTTCCCCATGCTCATAAAACTACTCTTCAATTTGGCTTTCACAGACATCTACCACTGGCTTATTTTACCTGGTAACAAACTCTTGCAAGGTTTTAGAGGGAAGAGAGAGACATTTAGCCAACAAAATCCAGCTCCAAGTCTGGTTACAGTTTAAATGTACACAGCAGTGGAACCAAAACACTCAGGAGTCCAGGCAAAAGCTGTAATGAAGTTAAATGATGATATGGATCTTGCCAGAAATAATTATGTCGACAACTTGGGTTTTAATTCCTTATTTATAGAGACCTGTGTATCTGCAGAAACCCTTCGCTGATTAGAAGTTTAATTTTCTCTCTCTCTCATATCCCAACTGAAGTCTCCCAGGACCACTGGCTGTAAAATCTCCATGCCTACAGATAGAGCCAAGGACTGGGAGCCAAAACTGGCTCAATTCAGTCCTTAATTTACACACCGAGTTCTCCTACAGTGCTGGGTAAATCACTCAGCCTCACAGCCTCAGTCTCCCTGACCAAAGGGCAGGAATGAAACACAGAGAGGCGATGCCACAGCCATCACATCACACTTGCACTCTGTTAGGGCTGCAAGCAGTAAAGCCAGGTTGCCTTATGGATTAAAAGGAGCTCTTTAAAACCTCATTTGGAAGTCGGGTGTGCCCGGCCAGCAGCTGGAAGCCCTGGCCCCCTCTGGTCTGGGAATGCACGCTATAAGTCAACATACACACGGCACCTTTGCTCCATGTGTTTCCATTCCCCACAAGCGATGCCGTAACGCCAGCACCTTCTCCCCCGGGTGGGAGCAGCCCCATGGCCGGGGGGGGCTGGGGAGGAGGAGGTGGGATTCACCCACAGCATCACCAGGTCTGGGGTCAAACACCCAGAGGTGTTTTATCCAGCCATGCTGCACGGTGGCATCAGGGACAGTCCTGGATAAAGAGCTGTAAATGTGCAGTGTGCCGCCCCCGCCTCCTCCACAACTAATCTGGGTCTTGGGAATAAATAGAGAATGCAAAAAAGCATTGTTTTAAGGTCCCCTCCACCGCAACAGGACCACAAGTCCGATCAGCCCAGAGAAGCTCCAAGGGATGGAGCAAAGTCACAGCAGAGGCTCTGTGCAGCTGCCACGGCACATGCAGAAGGCCTTGATTCTGCCAGAAGATTTTTAATTTATTTGAAACCATTTAATATTTTTACTATTGAACAGAGCCATTAAACAACTGGCAAGGAGCCCACTTGTAAGCGGGGCTGTTATTAAAGCAAGCTGCTCGAGCGCATCCCTGTGAGCAGAGGGGGTCAGGACTGCCTGCTCCTGAGCAAGCTGCATTTTGAACAGTTCCTATTTAATATCAGTTTTCAAATCATTTTGAGGGAAAGTTTTTGATTACTCGAGGATGCAGAAGGGAACATCACTGTCTGGACCACACACAGCAACTCTTGGTGTCAGCAGCATCACCGCTCTGCAGCCAGGCAATGGGCTGGGATGCAAACACCCTCCTGCCTCTCCTCCCAAAGAGGTGTGGGGTCCCAGGGGTGACCCCACTGTCCCCTTGCAGGACTAGATACCCCTTGAGAGCATGTGGCCCCAGGAACAAAGGCTCTTGGCAGGGTACAGCTCCTCCCGATGCTAATCTGCCTCCTGCCTCCCATTCCCTTCCACTCACTTTGTATTTCACTAAAAATATCACGGCAGAGGAAGTTTCTGCTGCGGGGTGGATGCTCTCCTCCCCGGGAGGGGCTTCCTGCACTGCCCTGGTGCAAAAATAACCTCTCAGCCAAGCTCCTGCACGGGACCCGCTGCCTGCACCAAGACCGGGCAGGCGAGCTGTGGCCAGGGGCCACCTGCTCAGCCCCCTCCCTCTCTCCCTGCAGCCCACTTGCAACTCCCAGGTGTTTTGGGTGATGGGATACAGCCACAGTTCCCATGAAAGTAGGCGTTTTGCATCCAAGCCCCCCTCCCACAGCACTGGGAGGATATGAGTATGCGGGACCTGGGGGGGTCAGGAACCAGGAATGACTCCACCGTGCTCCAGCACAGCAAGCAACACACTGTTTTCTTCATCTCGCAACACCACGGGTAAGTGTCCCATCTCATATCTGGATTGCATCCAGCAGGATGAGGCTCAGAACCCCATTGGTACCTCCTCCGAGTGCTGGGGCAATACCCAGCACACGCTGCTCCCTCGTGGGCTCATCACAACTCAAGCCAAGGCTCCAGCAAACCTCACGACAGACAGTGGCATTGCGATGCCAGCCCCAAACTGATACCGAAAACCAGTGATCAGAAGTCAGAAGTTAACAGACTGCTGACGTGCAAGGGGTGAGCAGACGGACCGCGTGGGGAACGAGGCTGGGGTTGCCTTGGTCCCAGTGTGGGGACCTGCAAGGCTACAGGATGCAGAGCCCATTTAGCCTGTTGCTGCCTGCACGGCAGGAAAGCAAAGCACTCCATGCTCCTCTGAGCAAAGCCCATGGTGCAGCAGCCTCCCACGGCCTCAACTGCCACAGGCCACCACCCCATTGCCCACCAGGCAAGGGAGAAGTGTCCCACCACCATCCCCGGAGAGGGTCCCTCCGGCTGCCACATGCCCCAACCTCTGTCCCCAAGATGCCGCGAGCTGGAGCTGCTCCAGAGCCCACCCGCACCACCTGCGGCCCCAGCACCGGCTCTGCCCAGCCCCGTGACACACGATGCCAGCGAGCCCAGCGCTATCAATAATGCAGCAGGGTCAGCACCAACACAGGGCCACCGGCTTCCCCGCAGCTCCGCCACACACCAGCCCAACTGCTGCCTCTGGGACAGGATTGAAGCGCTAATCCCAAAAGCAAGCCCGGCTTTGCTGCTGCACCTCGGCTGAGCCCCTGCAGTAACCAGACCCCTTGCCATCCCCACGCAGCCCAGTGCCCACTGCAATGCTGCCCTTTGCAGGGAGGCAGGGGGTCTCCAGCCCCGCTGTCCTGCTTCCTCGCTCCCTGCGGGCATCTTCCCTTCCCCAGCAGAGATGTGGGAAGCCGCACTCCCATCCAATGCCCTCAGCTGGGCACAGCGGAGCAGCAACCTGAGCTCCAGGCAGCCCGGGTGCAGCTCCACGCTGTGGGTGCAGAAACAGCTTTGCAAAGTGTGTTTTAAGGGAAATGTAGAGCGCACAGTGATGCACCCCTGCCCTAACAGGACATGCACACAGCTTCCTTTCAACTTTGCCCTTTCAGACCTGCAGTGACTGCCGCTGGGCTGGCAGCATCCACAAAAATAGCTGCTGTGGGAAGGGCAGAGAACACTGCAGGGACATGGCCACAGCTCCTGGGGCTCCATGCTGGAGGGTTTCCCCAAGCCTCTGCCTGCACAGCAGGAACCTCACCCAGGTTGTACCAGGGATGAGATTTGCTGTCCTCCCCAATCACCCTCTCCCCACAGGTCTGAGCCTGCCACCGGGGCCCAGGGAACGCACAATGCTGCAGGGAAGTGCTTTAATTTAAACCATGCACTTTTTTTTTTTGAGGGTTTTTTTTTTTAATCACATAATTACTGCAGACATTTCTGCTCATGTTAGGTTTTATTACATCTTTGTGGTTATTCTACAAGCCCTGAATTTTGGGCCTCAACTGAGTTGGCAAAGTTCTCCAAAAACATCTGTCCTGAGTTACTCCCCTTCCAGCACTCCGGCAGAAAGCTGGCGGCTGAAGATGTTGCAACCTAGAGTTTTATTTGCAAAAGAAAAAGTTCTTATTCCTGACCCAAACAAAAGTGTAAATATTTATTGCCTCAATGTCAGCGCTGGCCCCACACCTGTGGGTCCCAACAGACACCCAGGCACTCATCCATCCTCCTCCAGAAAACAGCACATCTGTCCCCAGACACATCAGCTCTTCTGAAGCGCGGGTCCGTGGCACGCAAGAGGCTCAATGCCTGCACGCTGTCGCGACAAAGAGCCAGCCACAATCCCCGGCATTGGCAGAGGGACACCCATTCTCCTGCTGTTTGCAGTTCTTACCAGCAGCAACGCTAAGGTGATACTGTCTGTCCCTGAGCAGGGGCCAATTAACAACTGGCTGCTAATTCTCCTACATTAAAATTCCCAGACCCAACAGGCTGCTTGAATCCAGCAGCTACAAGACATGGGTTTGTTTTCCAAACGATAAACACTGGTTGTAAAGGTCCCTTTGCACACCCACCCCCTGCAGTCGTGCTTTGGTGTGACCAGAGCAGCAATGGAGGGGAATTGCATCACCCCGAACACGTCTTGGTGGCTTTACTGTTGTTCTTGTTTCTCCTACAAACACACCTGGAGAAAGCAGTGAGGCAGCAAGTCCCAAGGACACCACTGACATGGCTCACGAAGCCTGCACGGCCGTACCGGGGGTTGCAGTAACAGCACATCCCTCCCACTGCTCAGCAGGGGCAGCCGAGCAGCAGCAGCTGCCTGCAAAGGTGCTGCCAGCCCCAGGCCATGCTGCCTGCACACCGTGAACACCTCTGGGACAGCCGGCAGCATCCAGGCGAGCACCGGGCAGCACCACTCAGCAAGAGCCTGGCCCCGCAGCACGCCTGCCTTTTACACACCGTTAGCCCAGGCATTGAACCAACAGCCGCTGCTGGCTCACGCCGCTGTCCCAAAGGCACCTTTGCAATAAGGGCAGCTCACCGCCAAGCACCCAGCGCCCAACACACACGGAGCAGCCCCTGCCACCCCCCTGCCCTCCAGCACAGCCCTGCCTGCTACCTCCCAAACCCCTGGGGACTCAATGCTGGGTGCTCGGCAGGGGAGGGCCAGAGCTCCAGGGAAAAGCAGAAAACAGCCCAGTGGCCACAAGAACGTGTTTGGGACAGGGGCGTGCATGGCATGGGGACACTTCCCCTCCCAGGGGACACAGTGTGGGGCAGGCAGCAAGCAGGCAAACCCCTCCGGCACAGGCAAGCACGTACCTGGGTGCAGCGCTGCGGGATGGGGCAAGGCAGACACTGCTCCTTGTGCCACCACGGCCACGCAGAGCACGAGTCCCCAGGGTGCCGGGGATCACAGCGCTGTGCCGGGCACAGCTGCTGGCAAGCAGCCCTGCCGACCTGCTCGCGGGGCAGGCAGCCTGATTTTAAATACGTGCTGAATTATTCATGGCATAACCGTGGTTCTTGGAGCACAAGGTCCTAGACACCAGGTCACTGCTGGGGGTGCATGTTGACCTCCCCATCCATGGCAGCACTCCTGGGAGGGTTCGCTCCTCTTGCAAAGTAAGACTGGGACAGGATGGGGGAGGCTGGCAGGGCCATGCTCACCCTGCCTGCTGCACCGCATCACCTCCCCGCTGCCCACTGCTGCGGCCGCCCTGGGTGCCAGATTTCCCTCCTCTGTTTCAGTTGCTTATTGCTTCAGGCTGCACTGAAAAATATGGCCTCAAATCAAGGAAACTGCAGCCTTTACATAAACAAATGCTGCTCAAAAAAAGGCTGCTCCTTTAGAGCAGCCTGGAGCACCAGCACCACTTCCTACAGGGGCAGGTTGGGGCCAGGGGTCTGAAAGGGGAGCAGAGCTGCATTTTCTCCTCTTTCAAACACCTCCAGGGAAGCTACACAAAAGACCCAAGCACTGCCAGCCCAAGCCCAGCTTCTCCCAGTGCCACCCAGCTCAGAGCCTGGTTCCCTCCAAACCTGGTTGGGGACAATTCTCTGACTGGACCCCAGCTGCCACAGCCCTTCTGCAGGGACAGAAATCTCCCAAACAGCCCCTGCTCTCAGGAGCTGCACACACCATTGCACGCCCAGCACCTGTGATCTGCAGGACTAGGGTCAGTCTAGAGCTGCCCCATGCATGGACATGGCACTGAAGGGCTGGGCACCGCAGGAACCGGGGTGCACCATTGCTCCCTTCACCTCCAGCCATTTTGGACCTTGGAGAAGAGCCATATCACCCAGACCAAGAGCCTGGAGCAGTTTTTACCACCTTGAAGCAAGCAGGACTGCAAGGCACGGGAGCAGGATGCTCTGACCACCCCTGACCTTGTACCAGGGTCACTCACGGCCCCAGCACAGAGAAGTGACCTTGGCCAGGAAAGCCTGCAGCACCCAGCTCTTTGAAGAGCTGCCACCCGCAGAGGCAGGAACAAACCAGCCACTGACCTGAGCAAACATCCAACATGCTCAGCAGCCCCTGTCCCCAATCCCATCGCCCCCAGGGTCAGTCCCCTTTGTCCACCTCAGGCTCTGCCAAACACCAGCCCCAGCCCCGGCACAGCGAGCACCAAATGCCCCAGCAACGCTGCCCCAGGTGAAGCCCCCCAGCCCCTCTGAGGGGAAATGTAGGTACTTCTCTCCCCTTGCACCCCAGCCCTCCCCAGCTCTCCCTGTCCCACCCTCTTCTTGAAGGAGCTGAAACCCAAAGGCCGGAAAGGACCGTCCTGTTCCCCTCGCCTGACTTCCCGTCAGCACACACTGTTGGATTGCACCCAGCAAACGAAACAGAGACAGGATAGGAAATCCCCAGCTTGGAAAGCTGCCCCCAGCCATGCCCAGCTCCCCCTCTGCCCAGGAACAATTCCTCTCCCACCAGCCATCCCAGGGGTGATCAGCCACCCACTGCATTGACCCACAGGGGAAATACACACATCGTCATCACACAGACCTTCAAAGAGCTTCAAATCACGCAATAAGTAAAATTAAAAATAAAAATACTGTCTCCAACCCTGCCCCTGCCAGTCCCAGAGAAAGGGGAATCCTCCTCTGCAAGATGCCAAGCATCTCTGGAGGGGATGACCAGAGGTGAGACCCCCTCCATATCGCTGGAGAAGCACATGCCTTGTACCAGCATCACCTCTTATCTGCACAGGGGAATTTCTTCAGCTATTACTCCACAGGGGCTCCTGAGGACACAAAGCTTCCCTGACTTTCCCACCCATGTCCCCCTGGGAGCCCCATGGCCACTCCTGGGCCAGCATCCAGCCACCACCCCACCTCCATGGGGGCGGAAGCTGACCAAGCTCTGCAGCCCCTGCAAACTCCCCAGCAAGGGGGAGAAGGAGAAGGAGGAGGAGGAGGAGGAGTGTGCCCACAGCAGCTCCACACTGGAGGAGGCCACCGAGCACCAGCACTCCCTGCCCAGCAGCACAGACCAGCAAGCACAGGGGGGCTGTAGTGTGAGGGCAGGGAAGGGAAGGGGACAAACAGCTGCAGAGGTGACAGTCACCTGCTTGGCCACGCAACACCCACGCTGCTCCTGCCACGTTCACGCCCCACGCAAGGGCAGCACGAGGACCAACCCCTGCTATCTGCCAAGCGCAAGGCTGCGCCGTCTCTGCCAGCCCGGCCCCAGCAGCAAGGCAGCCATGGAAACTGGACGTTTTCCACCCCAAATTCTTTCCTTTTTGGAAAGGAGTTTACCAATAAAAGGCACTTACAGCAGAATCACAGTCCAGACCCAGGCCACTTGAAAAAGAGCTAATTTCCTTCCCATTTAAGCAAAAAGCTGAGAACACATTCACCCCAGATGTTCCCTCCCTCCTGCAAATAACGGAGGGGAGAGAAGCTCATTCACGAGCTCCAGCTTCACTGCGTCCCTGATCTGTGCAGACTGTCCCCACAGGCAGGCAAGACCCAGGCTGGGACACTGACCTCAGCCAAGGCACCGTGGGGTCACTTGTCCCCAGGGCTGATGACCCCCCCCGTCCCAGGCCCCCAGCAGCTCCCAGGGCTCAGGAGACCCTTGAGGGGCACAGGAGGGAAGAGAGCAGCACAGCCCCCAGCAGCCAATGCTGCTTCGAGCAAGAGCGAAGGAGGCCAAGGAGCAGCTCACCCACTGCTTTGGGACAAACCAGGGTCCCCAAAGCCGACAATCCCGTATGAAAGCTTTTTCTCTGATGGGAAGCAAGGCATACTTGCAGAGGGAGGTGCTCCCAGGGTGGTTGCACCCACTCCCCGGCTCTGCACCCAGCAGCCCCACGCACCACCCAGCTCTGCCCTCACCTTCCTGCTGCCGTGCGAGGAGAAGCTGTGTGAGTGCCGCTGGAGGCTGCCCCCGCTCAGATCCAGCTGTGGCTTCCAGACCTCCCCGTTGTCGCTGCTCACCGACTTGGTGGGTGAGACGCTGGAGTTGAGCAGGATCCCGCTGTGCACCATCTCCTCCGTGCACGTCAGGCGCAGGCTGCACAAGTACTCGTCCGTCTCCTTGTCTACCACGAGCAAGCGGGTCTCCGTCTCCACAGCTTTGATGCGCTGCACAACCTGGAAAGAAGAGGAACAGCTGAGCAGAAACCCAGGGACCTCCCAGGGACAGCAGGAGCCGGACCCAAGGACTATCAACTCCCCCACAGTCCCCTGCAGCTTCAGTCTTGCTGCAGGGTGCAAGTTTGCTGTCACTTCCAGCCATCAGTGATGGGGAGAAGGAGCACAGCTTTGGGGGATCCCCAGGATGGAGCATCTGTTGCCTGCAGCCCCAGGTGATGATGGTGATGGCTCTTTCCACCCCAAGCCCTACAACCCACATGACAGCTCTGCCCAGGGTAACTGCACAGACCACCTGGGATCACCTGCTCTGCTCAGACAGAAGCTTTCAGAGGCTGATTCATTTCCCCCCTGAGCATCAGAAACTCTGCTGCCTGGTTTTGTCCCTTAGAGAGAGAACACAATCTGTCCCACCAAGCAAACTGCCTTGCACACCCTCATTTCCTTGATCTGGGTGTCTTTCTTCACCCATACCCGGGGCAGGGTGGAGAGCCCGAGTGCACAAGGAGGCACCAAGCACCCACGCACACATTCGGTGGCTGGGCTGCCTTTGCTGGGTGCTCCCCACCACACCAGTGTATCGGCTACCCCACACCCCAGGCAGATTTATGAAAGAAAGAACCCAGACTGCGCATTCATCCCTGGTCTGTGCCAGGGCCAGCAGAGATAAGGGAAAACAGTGCTGGGAGCAGGAGATGGGCCCATCCCTGCTGGGATCCAGCTTCAGGCAGCGCTGAATGGGGACCATTGTCCTGCCACTGCCCCGCTCCTTCGTGGGGATCGGTGACTGGCAGAGACTCTGAAAGGAGCTTGCGGTGTCGGCGCAGCGGGGAGAGCCAGGAGGAGCTGATCACGGCCACGGCCGGGCAGGGGGGTAAATCACACCAGGGTGGGCTGTGATGGAAACGGGGCAGATCCAGGACACGCATAGGCAAAGGGAAACCACCCCCAGACTCCCTGCCAGCAGCCACAGAGGGCTGGCTTTGCTGGGCCACCTTCTCCCTTCAACAGGCCTTCATCCTGAGGAGGAAGAGGGATAATATCACTGACAATGCCACTTGGCAGCCATCCCCAGCCATGGGGTGGCCCTGAAGACCACAGACCTGTGACCCACCAGGCATGCTGAGAAACCCCTGAAGCAGCACTGGGCTTCCTCACAGGGTTCCCATTCTGATCTAGGTCACACCGGCCAGACAGACTGCAACCGCCAAGGTTATAAGTGACAAACGAGCCTAATGTGCAATTAGCTAACATTTATTTACTCCCCTGCAAGCTCCATTCAAGGTCAACAGAGCCGGTATCTGCAAATGAAAAGAACAACCAACAAGAAATTTATAGGCTGCAGACAAGGCTGCTTGTCCTGAACCAATATCTGCTGCAGGCTGCAGCTTCTGCCTCCACACACCGCGTCGGGCAGCAGCATGCCCAGGGCTCCCATCCGTAACCAGCCTGAAGAGTGCTATTCCACCAAGCCCCAGAAAACGCATCTGCTCCCTTTCAGATGTCTTTGCACGCAACATCAGACAGCGCTGCCGATACCAGCAAGGCAGTGCGTGTGCAAGGCCACTTCTCCTGGAAGGGGACCTGGGAACAGGCAGCCGACATGCAGCAGCAGCAGGACGTGCAGACAGACAACAGCACTGGCGTGGCAGGACAGGCGGGGAGCAGTGCTGGGGCTCAGCCTGCTGCCGAGCTCCCCAACAGCCACGGCAAGAGCAGCAACGGAGCAAGCATCTCCCCAGCCCTGCAAGTGCCAGGGGCTGAGCAAGGCAGGGATGGAGAGCAAGCACAGAGCAGCTCCTCACCCTCTCCCTGTTAGCGAGGACAAGCAGAAGGGGCTTTCTGTGACAAACTCTCCAGGCAGCAAATCGCTTTGGGGACAGAGAAGCAAGGTGGAAGGCAAAGCAGCAGCCAGGCACATGGTGAGGTCCTGCCCAAGGTGGGCAGAGCCTGACACCCTACCCGTTTCCGAGCCATGGTCAGAGCCTCGAGCCCACAGCTTTTCTGAAGACGACACAGCCTCTGCTGCGCATCCGGCACATCAGGACCTTCTCAACACTGGTCCCAGCCGTGTGATTTCCGCAGCTCCACCCAAACAGACTTTCACCCCTGGCTATACCAGTACGGGTCCAGCAGAGCTAGCCCAGGTCCTTCCACCCTCGCCAAACACCAGCTGCCCACAAAGGAGATTCATGGTGCCACTGGGAACAGCTCAGTACGTCCCTCCGGCTCCAAAAGAGATGCCTCTGCCCAGGCACTGCACTGTCAGCCTCAGCAAGGACCTGGAAGCTTTCCTGTACCATCTTTTAACAGCACAGTCTGATCACCACACTGGTGCAGAGACACCGAACATGGAAGAACAAATCTTATCTGAAAACTGCACATGTCCAGGGAGACCATCACCCACGGCACGACCCCCAGAAACACCATTTTTCCATGCTGCAGAGTGGACCCAAGCCAGGCGGAGGCTGGCCAGCCAGAGCTCAGCCTCCATGGCCGCAGTGCTCCAGGACAAGCCACTCGCCAGCTGAACCCAGGAGAGGTGGCACCCAGCTCCTACATCCCGCTCCCACACCCCACACACTTTGGGCACAGCAGGAGCGCAGGAGCCCGCTGCTCTGCCCCGCACACCCACTGCCCGCCCAGGCGAGGAACTGAGGAGCCAGGATGCAATTTTGCATCCAAGACATGTAAACGCCCTGAGAACACGTTCTGCCTTTGCTCCTTGGGTAAGGCCAGGAAAAAACAGAGAACAAAGACACAAATGCCGCCAGCTTCAGCTCGAAACACAGTTACACCCAAACAGCAAGGCCTTGTTTGCTGCGGGCTCCGTCCCACTGCAGCTTCAGATGCGCACGGGGAAGCGTTACTTATTCAAGGTCAGGGACCTCAGCAGCACAAGGAGAAGAGGCCACAGCAAACCAGCTGCTCTAACCCACTGGTGGCAGCCAGCGTCTGACCCGCCACAGCATCGCCCTTCCCACTGTACAGCAGTGCTGGGCATTTTTTGGGGGGGGAAGAATAGGTTCTTGCTGTTTTGAGGCAAGAGGGAGGGCTGCTCCTGCTCACACTACTCACGCACACTAATGCCATCACAGCGGGAACACAGCACGGCTGTGAGCTCCGTAACACCCTGGATGGGACACTCCATCCCACTCACTGCTCTGCAGCAGGAAGCGAGTGCTAGGGCTGAATCCTGCCTCCACCAGCAGAAAATGGAAGATAGGAAAATTTCTCCCATTTCACTTGACCTGCTGGAAAACCCACACACATTTCAAAGACACAGCTGGCTGTCTCAGCTCCGCTATCACCCTTCCCCAGCATCCCAGTTTCAGCAGGGAGTTCTGATGGATTCCAATACAATGTAGCTCCTTACAGGAACACAGCCCTCCTTTTTGCCAAGCCAGATCAAAGATGTGGATCCTCCTTCAAGGGTTTTGAAATCACATTCGAGACAAACATTAACTTTTACACAGCTGGCTCAGATCATCAAAACAGGCTCAATTAGCCATGAAAACCCACCAAGCCCATGGAGAGGAGTCCACAAGGCTTTACTGGAGCCACCTGGGCTTGCCATCATGCCCTGGAAGGCATCACCTTGAGCACAGCGACATCCGTGCCTGGTGGGTGAAGCCCAGGAACCCGCACCCCTCGAAACACTGCCGAGTCTGCAAGCTACGCGAGGCACATCCCGAAGTCTCTGCCCCAACAAAGCACTGGCCACGGGAGCCAGCCATATGTTTTAAGTTACTAAAGCACTAAACCCCACAGAGCCCTGCGAGCCATTAGGCAAACAGGCACATTAGGCACCGTGCCCCTGCCAGGATTTGTGTCTCTGGCAGGACAGGAGCAGCTCGAATCTCATTGCTTGTTTTTTGGACTGAACTGTTTAACAAACACAAGTTTCAGTTTTATAAGCAGAAATGACATGGCCTGAAGTGTGCAGCTCCTGTTACAGAGCTGAGAAACAGCTTGCTTGGATCCCCCCCCAGTCACAGCCATGGTCTAATAACAGCCATTATTTCCCTACAAGCCCTATCTTGCTTAAGCCAGCCAAACTGCTGAACATCTGCAGAGCTTTATCAGTAGATTTTAAGGCATCCTTATACACTCTGGGCTGAATAAGCAGGAGCAGCTCACCCAAAGTGAGCAAGAAAACCCATAGCAGAGCCGGAAATAAAGCCCAGGTCTCCCCATTCCTTTCCACCACAGATTGCATAACGCAGCAGTGCCCTGCCCATGCCGAAACACCTTAGGCTTTCCCACCTTCACACGATTACAACATCCTTCCCCCAGCAGCGAGACACCCAGCACCACACAACTGTTCTCATGGGAACTCAGTGTCCCAGGCACACAAAGCCCCCATGCAGCCCAGGCCTAGGATTTTGGGGGACACCCACCCCAGCAACCACCAGCACTGGCCCAGCCAAAGATGCTCCGGCACAGATATTTTGTGAGAAAATCACCCCTCAAACCCACCCCAGGGAGGCTGGAGCCAGGTAGAGCCAAGCCAGCAGGGAGGCTCGGAGCTGGGGTGCTCAGCCCGGGGGTACCACAGCCAGCTGCCTGCCCTGCCCATCCCCTGCCCGCACCTGGTGGTGCGTCTCCTGCTCCACGTTGAGCCCGTTCACCTCGACGACGCGGTCCCCGGCGCGCAGCCCCGCCGCCTCGGCCGGCGAGCCGGGCTCTACTTTGCGGATGAACTGCCCGCTCTTGCCCTTCTCGCCGTGCAGGTGGAAACCGTAACCGCTCTCCCCCTTCAGCATGCGGCACAGCCGCGGCTTCAGCTGGTCCTTGGCCATGGTCGGAGCGCCCGGCGGGCGGCGGCGCGGAGCGACGGGCGGGCGGGGGCGGGCGGCCGCGGGGCCCCTTTTATGCGCGGCCCGGGGCGGGCGCGGAGCGGCGGGGAGCGGAGGGGCGGGCCGGGGCCGCGGCCGGCGCTGGGGCTGGGGCTGGGGCCGGGGCCGGGGCGCTGCGCAGCGCGGCCATGCTGCGCGTTGCCCCACGGCGCCGGGAGCGCGGCGGGCGGGGACGGGGACGGACCGGGCGGAGCCGGGGCGGAGCCGCAGCGAGGGACGGGGATGGGGACGGCCGGGGGACGGGGCGGGCGGAGCCGGGACCGGCTCTGATACCGGGATCGGCACTGACACGGGCACCGGGAGCGGGACCAGCAGCGACACCGGCACCGGCACCGGGCGGGCGGAGCCGATGGAGCCCCGGGGCCGATGGAGCGGGGATGCCCGGGGCTGATCGCGGCCTCCCGGGCTCACGGATTGGAGCTACCCGGGGCTCTGCCAGTTCGGCTCCGGCTCCGGCTGCCGCGGCCATCCCGGTGCAGCACCGAGCGCCCGGGCTGGGGACAGCCCCGGAGCTCCCCGGACCAGGGCAGCGGGCAGCCCTGCGGGCAGCTGGCCGGAGCCCACCACCGTCCAGGCCAGCCTGGGGACCGCTGCCGACACAAAGCCGCTGAGCTGGGTCTCCCCTGCATCTGCTGTCCAGCCCCCCCGGTCCCGCTCTCCTCCGGGAAGGGGTACCCGGGCCAAGGCTCGTCCATGGGGCAGCGCAGCTCTTCGGGACACGGGCAAGGACCACCCTGTGAAGGGGAAGTGATGGGGAGCAGGGCCTGGAGCAGAGCCCACTTCATCCAGAGTTCATCCTGAACTGATGGGAACTGCTGGGACCCCCTGGTCCATGGAGGGGAGGATGGAGCCCAGCAGCTCCTCTGCCCACCCAGCCCCAGCCCGTGACCGCAGGGAGATGCAGAGCTCTTTGTGGGATGTCTCTGCCGAGCCAGCCAGTCCGGCACACATGGAGCTCGCGGGCTGATGCACTTCATACGTTCATGTGAGGGAGCTCAGAGATATTTTGTGTCCCCCTGAACGCTAGGCAGGGGATGGGGTTCATTAGCGGGCAGCTCTGCCATTCCATTTCCAGACATTCTTGGGGGGGAAAGGCTCCTGCTCCATCCCAGGTGCCCCTGCGGAGAGGCCATCTGGGTTTCACCTGGAGGGAGCTTGTTTGGGTGAAACAGAGAGATTGAGAGATCCCCGTCTTCACCCTTTTGCATTCCTGGTCTTCGTTTCCTTGAAATCTCTTACAAGGAGGAAATGACCCAGATTAGTTGTCACAGCATTGGTGCTGTGTGTCGCATTCCTGTGTCACAAGTTTTCTAGCTCTCCTCTGTGGTATTTCTCCTTCCTCGACTGCTTGCTTACAGGATTTTTATAGAGCTGAAGCAAATGCAGTGGCCAGCTTGAGGCAGTAAATAAAAGACTCCAGAAATTAACACTAATTTGCTTTTAATTTGTAGTCTGCTTAAAAAAAAAAATACTTCCACTGCAGTTATACACAAAGTCACTCCAAAGGAAAGATGCTTGAACCAAAAAGATGCTTGGTGACGTGTCTTAGAGGAGAGTTGCTATCCTGGAAGAAAAAATGGCATCATTTATCACCAGCAATTCTTCCCACCCTCATTTCCTATAGCCAACGCAGCTATTTGGACATTGCTTACAAAGAGAGAGCGCAGCATCGCTGGGTGGTGGGCACCGGCCCCCGTGAGCATGCGGTGCTGTCCCTCGAGGTGCCCGTCCCCCGCAGCCAGGAGCGGCTCAGCCCCCAGCCCCGGCTCCAGCCACACAGTTTGCAGCCGTCAAGGTGCCACCAGGGAGGACACCGGCTGCCTTTGGTCTGAGGCTCCTTTGCGTCCTGCAGCGCTGCAGAAGCGCCAATCTTGGCACAAAATCTTGGGTGACAGGAGAGAAGGCCAGAGCGCCGGGAAGTTCGGAGACTGTTTTATGTGCTGTACAACCCAAGTACTCCCTTGAGCCTCTTTGTGGAGTTCTGAAGCTTTTTATCAGGCTAGAGGAGTGCGAATAATTGATTTTTCCACTCACTGGTCAAACCAAAAAACTGGAGGGAGGGGGGGAGGAGAAGGAATTGTTTCAAGTTTATTTGAACAAAAAAGTTTTTCTCTTTATTCAGTGCAATAAAAACACGAGGGAGAAAATCTTTTGGGTGGTCAGAATATTTTAACCCTTTTGAATATCTTTTTAAAAGTGTTGGTATCTTGCAAAATAAAAAAGGGAGAAACTATCATTTCAAAAAGGTGAAAATGGGATATGTGAATTTTTAAAAAATACTTTTTTTTTTGAGCACAAGAATTTTCTCAATTGTGACCTGGATTTGATGATATTTTTTTCAACCTCAGTGTCCCCAAAAGGACATCCCCCCCCAAAATATATTAATTGTAGAGAAATTAAGGAGGGTCAGGTACCATGTGTCACCTGTCCAGCAAGAGGACGTAACCCAGCAGAGATGTCAGTATCTGCAAACTGTTCCTGGGAAGGCTTTAGCAAATGTGAAGCCTGAGCATCCCTGCCCATCTCCGCTGGGCACAGGAGGTGACAGTATCCCAGCACTCACTCCCTGGGGGCATCGGGACCCCTGACCGAGCTGCTGGCGGGTCCCTTCTGCTGCAGGGACACATAGGGGACTTGGTAGAGCCCCAACTCAGCACAGGATTTTTTTGCCTGCTCGCTTCTGGTCGCACACCTTGTGAGCCTAAAATGGAACATTTCTTACATGACCGCACTACTTTGGGAACTGCCGGAGCCGTGCTGTGGTTGTGCCTCTGAGCCCAGATGGGTACACGGGTCTGGGATGTCCTGCCTGAGTCTGGAATGCACAGCTCAGTGCATGCTTTGGCATGGACATGGTTCAAAGAGAAATGCTGTATTTTTTCACTGCAGCTGATGGGGAAGGCTCCAGGTTCGTGTGAAGGAGCTGGAAAGAACTCAAAACTGTGTTGTGCAAAGGCGTCTCCTTGCACGGTACAAAACCTCTTCAGTTCTCAAGGCCATCCTGCCATTTCCCATCTGTGGCTCGTTGTAGAAAAAAAGAGACCATGGGAGGGCTCCTGCACTTACTGATATAAGAGCCATGATTAAATCCAACAGATACTGCACAGGAAAGGTTTTTTCCATTTAAATCTCTGTGTGTTTTGATTTGGGCAGATATTTAATTCTCAGTTGGGCCAGCCTGGAGGCTGAGGAAGTTCACAAGACCTGTGTGCTTACTGGCTTGGAAGGGTTTGAAGCTCTTTTTGTTGACATCTGCTTCTAATTCCTTCACTGCACTTGGTTGAGCAGTGACAGAGAATTACACCTGTGTCCTGAATGCTGCTTGCTTTAGGCCTGATCCTGTTACATCACTAATGCAAAATACAGATGCTGTGAAAAGTTTCACAATTACAGAAATTAGGCTCGACCGGCAGGCTCCCTGGTGTGTCGGAGGGAGGGATTTTTGGAGCCCATGAAGTCCATCTTCATTCAGAAACTGGCAAAACCTGATAACCTGAGCCTGTCCAGGCTGGCTTGTTTCCGAGGCGAGTGGAAGGTCAGGGCGAGGGGCTCTTTGAGGAGAGGATCGTTTGCCATGGCTGATGATGGAGTTGCTGGGCTGTGCCAGTGCTTCCAAAGAGATGAGAGGTCTAGCACATGTCTTTGGGCCGTCTTTTGCCAAAGAGGACACACGTTTTCAAGATGCCAGGAGCCCCATGTCTCACTCCTGGCTCCATCTCACGTGTGCTGGATGGCTCTGGGCAGGTCTTGTGGCTTCTCTGTTTTCCCCCTCTCCCCCACCCTCTCCCGGGATGTGGGTTGCTCCCCTGTGCTTGTCCTGCTCGGGGATGGCAGCTTCACCAAAGGCAGGGGGAGGGCGAGGGAAAGGCTGGGCGCTGCTGGACACCCCTCCCTTCGGCTTTAGTGAGACACTGGTTTCAATCTCGGCTGTGGGAGCTGCTGGCAGGGAGATGCTCTTCCTCCCACGCAGCCTCCTCCTCCCCATCAGCACGCTTTGGCCAGCGTTTATCCACCCCCCGTTCCACACCCAGCTTTCTACCCCGGAGCCGGAGCTCACTGGGCTGGTTGCAGCCATGCTCCATGTCCCAGGAGACCTTGGCCACCCGTGGCACCTTCTGCCTGGAGGAAGACCCAGGTCCTCTACCCAAGCTCAGGGACATAGCCTTGCCATCAGTGGTGTTTCACAGTCCCCTCTGGGAGCTGCAGAGAGCTCCTGCTACTGCAGTAATTAGCTCTGACTATTAATAAGTGAAGTCCCAGGCATGGATGCGGTCATGCTCGTTCCTCCCTTGTTTCGCCATCACTCAGCATGGGGCTGCTGGGTCCTGGCCGCTCTCGGGGAGCAGCGGCTCTCAAAGAGTAGGGAAAGGCTGATGATTTATTTGCACTGCTGGAGGAACTGGGAATGAGAGGAGAGCTCATAAAAAACACCGTCTCATTTTCTCTAGGCCTCTGTGTGTGGCACTATTGAGCTGTAAAAATTTTCCAGGTTAGATTTATAGAGACAGAAGGAGAACTGATCATTAGGAGAATTAATAATATGCTTTGTGGATTGTGAAAGTCCAGAAAGTTCAGTTACACTGCTGAGAGCTGGGAGATCCCTCTTGAACAACCTGGCAGGTAGGAATCTGCTCAGGTCCTTTATTATTTGCAACAGATAGCAGCGCAATAGGTACCAAGCTGGAGGGGACCCGACGGTGCTTGGTGCAGGTGTGGAGCTGGCGACAGTCCCCAGCCAGCCTGGGCACACCCGAGACCTCCCACGTGCCAGCACGCCCACGGACAAGTGTGCAAGCAACAATGCTGCTCCCACACCCCAGCGGCACACAAGCTGCCCTGCTCCACACCTGATGTACCCCCACGGCACAGGCATCGTGCAGGGCAACAACCCCACCGCTGACCACCGTTTTGCCCTGGAAGAGCTGAAATATCTGTAGTGGCTACAGCCAAACCACATGGATAACACCACTGCAAAGGGACTTGCTCCACCCAGCCCCGGGACCTCCCATCCCTGGCTGCACCCACCCATCCCCAGGAGCACCCATTCCCAGGAACACTCACCCTTGGGAGCACCCACCCCGGGCGAGGTTAGCGGCAGAGCAGTGCAGGTGAGCACGTCCATGGCGGTGTCAGTGTGGCAGAGGACACCTCCCTGGGCAGGAATGTGCCTGTGAGGTCCCTGCCAGCGCCTGGCCTGCTGCCCATGGAGAGCATCAGCGTTCGTTCCTGCCGCACTCCACCGCAGCCGCCTCCTCTCCTGCCCCACGCCACCAGATGTGGGACCTGGACCCCGGGCTTGTGGTAGCCTGAGTGGGGAGCAGCAGAAGCACCTCAAGAGGCTCTTGCAGGGCTGGAGGTGGCTTCAGAGCCCTCGGCTCCACGGAGCCCTCAGCTTCACCAGCTGGGACACCCCCTCCACCAGCCCAGCCGCAGCAGCCTGGGGGGCAGCTGGTCTGTGCTGGTGTTTTAGCACGGTCGTGCCTGGGTTTAATCTTACCATGCTGTGAAAGTTGTTGCCCAGACTAAGGGTTTTGGAGGCATCAGCTCTTCTGCTGGCATGTCTAGCCCTGGTTGACACCCCAGCACACGGGGGACCCCACAAGGGCTGGGACCATACCTGCAACATCTTCTTGGCATGAGCAGAAGGGCTAGGACACCCCCAGGGACCTTCGCTGGCCCCTGAGGTGTTTGCAGCTCTTGATGGAGTTTGGGGAGCGCAGTTTGATTAAGGGGCTGCTTCTCTTGCAGCAGCTGCATGGTCGGGCTGGGGGAGGACATCTTCCTTCTGCTGCCAGGTGGAGCTACAGCTGGGTTTTGCTCTCTCCTGCAAACATTAGGAGGAATATCCACCAGAAAAAAAAAAGACAGGGGAAATGCTCAGGCCTGGGAAGGTGCCTGTAGCACAGCATCTCACCACCCAGGAGGGGGTGAAGGGGGAATGGAGGGGACCCCAAGAGGACATTTTAACTTTGCTGCACCACCAGCCACACCTGTGCTGGACCCAGCAGTGTGTGTGCACGTCCCCAGGAGTGGGGGGCAGTCCCCGTCGGGCACGGGGGTCCAGCAGGATGTCCAGGGAGCAGGCAGAGCCGGACAGCACAGGCAGGACAGCTCCAGCACGGGTCACCTCTGCTCCCGGCAGCACATGCCCACGGGAGGTGAGCTGCCCCGAAGCAGCACAGGCGCTCCCCAAATACAGCCCTGTGTACAGTCAATGGGGGGAGGCAAGAGCTGGCCCGGCCCTCGGGATGCCCAGGGGGAGACTCGGGGGTGGGAGCGTGGGGCTCGCGGGGGGTCTTGACCCAGCGTTTCCCCTCGGGCAGCCTGGGAATAGCCCTGGGCTGCTGCAGCTCGGCCGGGGAGATCTCTGCCTGTGTCTCTAAGCCACTGTCACCTTATCCGTGCTCTGGGCAGCTTGGAAATAGGCAAAGCAGAAGGCACAGAGATACGTTATCTGCTGCTCTCTGCAGCTCCTGCCCCTTATCTCCAGCCTCAGTCAATTCCTTTGGGCGGTATCAGCGCGAAGGTGTGGACAGCCCGATGGGACGGGACCCCTGACAGACCCCAGGGGCTCAGAACTGGGTCCTGCAGCCTGGGGCTCCCTGCAGGGATGTCCGGGACCATCACAGGGACCATCCGGGGTACCCAGCTCTGCCCAAGGGCTTTCCATCCCCAGCCACCACTGCACCCAACAGGGGCCACCCACCAGAGAGGGGCTCAGCCCTGGCTGCAGCTGCCTGCATCCCGGCGGGGTGAGGGACAACTTCTGGGCAGAGCCGACGACAGAGGAAATTCCTTGGGGAGTTTTCTTCCTCCTGCTGCATGCAGGGGCCCTGCAGCCATTGTATGTGCAGGGGCCAGCCCCGGTGTGAGCTCACACCGGCTCCCCCAGGGCTGCCAATTCCTGTCCCAGACACTGCCCTACCCAAAGCCCCTGTCCCCAGCATGTCCGGCCGCCTTGGTGGATGCTGCTGGTCCCCTGGGAGAGGCCGGGGAGCCGGGAAGGAAAGGGAGCTGCTCCGGGCTCGGGCTGGGTTGGGGTGGGACGTCTTCCTGCCCGCCACAGCCCCTGGGATTCGCCTGCCTCTTGTACTGGAACAAAATGCATCCGCTGGCATGGCAGGCTGGGTGATGGCGCACCCTGTCCGGGAAAGCCTCCCTGCGTCAGCCGGCCCTGGTTCCGGTCAGTGGTGCTGGATCTGCAGAGCTCCCAGGCGGCACCTTGGGCATGGACCTGGACCAGGCGCCACATCCAGGTCCAAACCTCACAAGTGCTGCACGAGGATCCAGAGCCTGGGCGCAGCCTCAGCCCTGGGCTGCCCTAATCCAGAGCAGTGGGACAGGCTACAGCCCAGAGCTCCCATCCTCTCCCGGGCCCGTGGTCCTGGCCAGGGCTGTGCAGACAGAGGGGCACACAGGGGCAGCTCCCCACCCTGCAAGGGTGCAGGGATGGGGACATAGCGGTAGAGCTCATCCTCACCCCTGCTGCAGCTCCCCAGCCCTCCCCAGCCCCTGGCATCAGCGTGGCCACAAGATGGCATGGCAAAGCCACCCAGGTGCCACTGCACCCCCTGCACCCCCTGCATCCTGCCCACCACCCCACAGCCTCAGTGACCTGGTGGAACATGGTGGGAGGGAAGGGGTGATGTGTCCCTCTGTTACCTGGGGGTTTCTCAGCGCCCCCACGTCTCCTAAAGCCCAAAGCAGTGTTGGGAATTGCCCTCCTTGGTTGCAGTCACCCACTGCAAAGCTGCTCCGTGGGGGTCAGGGGGCACCGGGACCCTGGACGGGGCCAGGAGCCGATGTGCTGCTGTGGCTCTGTGTCAGTCCATGATCCTCCTGAAAACTTTTGTCCCCCTACTTTGCTCCTGGCCACAAACTCAGCCCATGTCAGGCATGGACCCAGCATCCTCCCCAAGAAACCCTGGGCCTGCATTTTGCCTCAGGGCATCCACGGGGCCGGGTCAGGGGGTCCCCATGGTCCAAGTGGTGGACCTGGTCCAGGTACACAGTTTCCCAGAGCGAGGGGGATGGGAGGCAGACTGCGGGGAGTGCGGTATCTCCCCCAGGACCGGTCTTTTAGAAGGGATTAGATTAACATCCATCAGGGATGGCTGGGTCCTGCCCTGAGGCGCGAGGGGTAATTAAACATCTTCTTAAGCTTTCTTCCATTTTATTTGGCTTGTTGACCCCTGGGGAAGGCCCAGACCTCTCCAGAGAGCTGGAAGCACAGAGGAAATCATTTTATGGTCCCGGTGAGGAATCAGCTCATGCTCCTCAACAGCAACAGGAAAAAAATATTTTACAAAAATAAGTAGTGAAGGGCTTGCGGTTAACTGAGTGTCTCGCTGGTTTTGCCCCAGTAATTGTCACGTAATTGTTTCTTCCCAACAGACAAGGGTGGAAGCGCACCCTCGAGTCGTGCCTCTCATCACATCGCCCTTCATCCCCCTCTCTGTGCATCCTCCTGCGCAAAGCTGACCTTTACATTTTCTACCTCATTTTATCACTTACCTCTATCAAGAACGGCAATCTGCCTCGGCGGGCACTCCACAGGCTGATTGGCACCCTGACAGGTACGGCTCTTTTCAAGTGCTGCTGCCTAATGGGTTATTGGCAATCATGTCTCATTTGGCCCATCCGAGCCCCGCACTGCACTAACAAAGAGCAGAAATTGGAAAATCATGGGGGAGAAGGAAGAGGTGACATGGAGGAAAAACCAGTTGGGAATCAACTGCAAGAGAATGATCCTTCGTGTGTTACACCACCTGAAATTCTCCCCGAGACCCAGCAAGGGGTGAGGGCAGCCCCCCGGGCGCAAGGGGCAGTGCGGCAGGCAGGGCTCGCTGTGCGCCCGGCTCCCCTCACTAGCACCGCGGGGGGGTTTCCCTTCAGATCCAAACCAAAGGCAGCACAAACCCTGCTGTCCCCGCTCCATGGCTGGCTGCAGGGGCTTGGCAGGAGCAGGCGGTTCATGCAAGAGGGGTGGAAATGTCTCTTTTTGCCAGATTTCCTGCAAAATCCACCAGTGCTGGTGGGCGAGAGCTCAGCAATTCACAGGAGCCAGACTCAGCCCCCCAGATCTCAGTTTTCTGTAGAGCCCAGATCCCACCCGCCCCAGCACACCTTCACCCTGTGCTCCTGCCTGGCCCCAAGGCTTCTCCCTGTTTTAATAGGGAATAACATTTATTTTCATTAGCAGAGACGTATATAAAATTAAGGTCTAAGCAGGCAAATAAACAACTACAGCAGTGAGGACTCACAGAGCTTTTGTTCACCCCAGTCCAGGAAAGATTTCTAACTTTGTCATCTTAATTGACACTTAGCCTGGCAGTAACTCCCTGACGGGCAGTAAAAGAGATTTACTGTAAAGCTGCAGAAGAAACTGTGTCAAGAAGTTAAATCATGTCAGAAAAATCTGGGAGTGACCAGACCGCTGAAGTGCCTGCCTGGTGCGGAGCTGTACCAAGTTTTGTTTTGTTTTGTTTTTTTTAAAAAAAACCAAAACAACAAACTACAACAGCACAATGAAGCCAAATTTTCCTTTGATCAATTCTCATTTTAATGAGGGCAGGTTCCTAGGAAGCAAACAGTACATGTTTGTATCATATTGCAAACAAGCTAGTACAGAAATCTAAAAAAAATAAACAAAAATAAATATCTTCCCTGTTTATTTCTCCCCAAGTTTATAGCACTAGGTTGACCTGAAAACAAGATGAATTTACCACTGCGTCCGGACAGCGGCCACGAAAAATCAGATTTTTTTGGAATGCAATTGTCTATATGGTTTCAGAGAGGTCAGAGTACCAGGAGATCCGCCGATGAGACTCTTCCTCGCCAGCTAGGGTGAACGGTCCCCACCTCGGGCAGTCAATGCTCCTCTGGCGCTTGAAGCATCTCCTTCAGCGGATCAGAGCCACGTCTTCAAGCGGGAGAAGCTGAAAGGAGACGAGGGGCCGGGTTATTTCAGAGCCTCACCTGAGCATCCGGCTGCACACCCAAGCCCCGCCACCCCCTCCCTCCTCACGTGGGACTGCGTTTCCCCTCTGCACAGCACTTAAACCACCACTGCATTTGAGATATTCACGAAATATTCCCCTCTGTGGGCTCAGCTCTGACTCATGGTGACTGTGGGGTCCCTTTACGCCACTGTGCAGGCAGATCCGACCCCATGCAGATACCCAAATACCGGGCTTGGACCCGCCTGCGAGGCTCCCATGGAAATTTTGTTGTGAAATCAGAGGCATGCACGCACGTCCGCAGGTCCAGAGCCCCAACCGCGGTACCTGGAACTGCTCTGCCCGCGCACAGCCAGGCTGTGGGAGGTAACAGGGCAGCACAGACATAGCGCAGGGCTGAGCTGACCTGTCTGGGCTTTCCCAAAAAGATACTAATCCCAGATTTCCTCCAAAACAAAAGGAAAGGGGGGGAAGGAATACAGCTACATGTTTCAGGGGCTGATCCAACAGCTAAAAGTCTCCGTGTATTTCAGCTGGATGTTGGCTTCAGCTCTATATGAGTAAAGATATTTAATGTCTGGAACCAGCCCCAAGCCAGTCCCACGCAGCTTGGCTGAGCTCGGAGCGGGCAGGGAGAGGGGTCCTGCGGAGGGGCCATGCCGCGAGCGCCTCAGCATTGCCGGCCTGCCGACCCCACGGACACCTCTCCCAGCACTGGCAGCTGGGTTCTGCGGGGTGCAGGTTTGTGATGCACCAAACAGGGGGCACAGAAATCATCCAGCTCCTTTTTCTGCCCTAAAGGCAGAGTGCAGCTCCTCCAAACACATCCCATGCGGAGGGGGAAAGACAGCCCCCTCCTCCCGTCCCGCTTTGCTGGGCACAACAGACCTTGTGGTTCAAGTTTAAAAATGCAGCAGAGACTCAACTCATGCAGTCGCACTCATGCAGCGATGTTGGGGCAGTAAACCCCCAAGACCTGGGCTGTCCCGCAGGGTCGGGGCTCCCCTCGCTCCCCCGTGCCCTCCCAGCCCAGCCGGGACTAGGGTGCAGAAGGCGGTGTGGGTGTCGGGAGGCAGCTCCCCACATCTGGGTGATGCCATGGGGCAGCCTGGCTCTCTGCTTGGGGCACCCTGAAACCTCGGTGCCTGCAGGATGGGAGACCACAGCAAGGCTTTGTGCACCCCAGTTACCTGGTGAAACCCCTCCAAGGCTCCGTGCACCCCAGTTAGCTGGTGGAACAGCCCCCAGCACCCCAGGGTGCCGCAGAAAGACCTCGGCAAGACTGCTGCACGCCAGGCACGGGTAGCACCCCTCAAAGCATCCCGGGAGAGATGCTGCGGAGAGATCGGTCCCCCCGGCCCCAGCGACACCCCCGGTGACACCGCCAGGCTTCCCCGCCGCCCCCCCCCGCCCGCCCCGTCGGGGCCCCGGCGCGGCCACGGACCGGGGTTACCTGAGCTCCGCGGGGATCGGGCGGAGGCCGGGCGGGGGCCGGGCGGGGGCCGCCCCAGCCCCAGCCCCGCCGGAGCAGGCGCTGCAGGAGGCGGCCGGGGCCGGGCGGCGGTGGCTGCGGGGCGGGCGGCGGGGTCTCCCCGGCGGGGCGGCCCGGGGGCGGCGGGGCAGCGGCGGGCGCGGCTCCCCCGGGGCGGCGCGGGGGCTCGGCCGGCAGCTCCCGGCGCCAGAGGTAGGGGGATCGGCGGACGCCCATGAGCAGCCCCGAGGCGCGCCCCACCGTGTGGTACCGGGGGCTGGCGACGTGCTTGTACCAGGCGCCCGCCGGCGCCGCCGGCAGCATAAGCCCCAGCAGCACCAGGGCCCCCCAGGCACCCCCCGACAGCTGCCCCCTCGCCATCGCGCCGGGCTCCGGGCGGGCAGGCTGCGGGCAGGGTGCGGGCAGGGTGCGGGCAAGGGTGCACCCCGGCACCGGGCGCCCCAGCGAAGGCTGCCCCGCGCCCGCGCCCCGCCGGTTTATACCGCCGTCGGGAGGGGCACCCCGCGGCTCCGCCCCGGCAGCCCCCCGGCCGCCCCGCTGCCAGCCCCGGCTCCCCGCACCTCCTACCCGCCGCCCCCAGCGGCCCCCCGCCCTCCCTCTGCAACCTCCCCCCGGGACGCCGGCATCCTCCCCATGGCCCCGAGCATCCCTCCCATCCTTGAGCATCCCCCTGCAGCCCCGAGCATCCCCTTTGCCGCCCTCAGCATCTCCCCTGCAGCCCCGAGCATCCCGAGCATCCTTGAGCATCTTCCTTGCAACCCTGAGCATCGTCTTCATGGCCCAAGCAACCTCCCCGTGGTCCCCTTTGCAGCCCTGAGTATCTACTCCATGGCCCTAAGCATGTTCCCTGCAGTCCCGAGCATCCTCCCCACCACCCTAAGCATCCCCTCGCAGCACTGAGCATCCCCACAAACCTCCCCGCAGCCCAGCATCCTCCCCAGCCCCTCAGGACCTGCTCGACAGCAGCAGGATTTACTGCTGGAGAAAGAGATGTTATAAACTGACTGCAAGTGAGGACCTCCAGAGAGGACTTGCACCCCTCCCTCCCCTTTAGATATGACCCCCAGCCTTGCTGCCTAGACAGGGACCAACTGCAAGGCACTGGAACACGGTGTGGAGGAACTGTAAGTAAGAACAAATTGCAACGATTTTTAGCAAAATTCATCCCAACTGGGGTACCAGACAGAGGTGGGCAATGTGGACTGAAGCCCTGCTTTGGCTGCCTGCCTTGGTGCAGAGACAGAGCTGCTGCTGGAGGGGAGCAGAGGGCCCACACGCGTCCCAGGGAGCATGGCCATCCTTCGTAGTGCCCACGAAGTGGTGAGACCCGGATTTCACTCCCATCTTGCTCAGCTCGAACGAATAACCCACCTGCGGTTCAGGGGTCCTAGTGCCCATGAACTTGCCTTGGTGCAGGGCAAAGTCACAATTGCTTAAGAGGTGCAAAATGATGAGAAGAGATGAGACACCGAACCCGTGCAGGGGGCTTAGATGGCTGCTGTGCTTGTGCACAGCTCACACCTGCACAAATGCTACTCCCAGGATCTCTGCTCTTGGTCACTTTTCCATCACAGTTAAAAATGACCACTGCCTGCCTTCCTACTCAAACAGCTCCTCCTGCTCTTCCATCTCTTCTTTAGGAAAAAAATGACCCAGGAGATGAATACCTGATTCCCATGGGACACCTGCCAATTTGTCTTCCTCTCACCGAAGCCTACTGCCTTCATAATCCAGAGAAATTACAGGACCTGGTATTTCCAGCCTCTTCCAACACTCCTCTCGTGCCACTTCTTAACAAACAGGAGAGTTTGGGATTCAGTGCACCATCCCTGCTGCCTCATGCTGGGAGCCACTTTATGTTGCCTGGATTGAAATCTTGTGACCACACAAGGTTTTTCTGGTGGATATTTTGGAGGGATGCAAGGACCTGGTCATTCTGCTCCCTCCTGCGATTCGGGAGCCTGCAGTGGACAGAGGCGAGCAGCCGCTTTGCACTTTCTCCTGCAGCAAAGTGCTCAAGACCATTTGCAGTGGATTTGTCAGGCTGCTTCCCCTCCTCTTCTGCAACTCAGTTCTTCTCGCATAGGATATTACCATGAATTTGCCATTCCAGTCAGGTGACTTTTTCCCCCAGATTCCTTAATAAAACCAAGCAGGTCAAATTTATGCTCATCAGGGAGCAATTCCAGTTCCTCTTGTTTATTAGCCAAGTTCTTGGCTTTATACACTGAACTATGACTAAATAATTTCTTTTTTCCAGGCTACACAGTAACTTGATTAATTTTATTCTCAGGGTCTCGCGTGCTCCTGTGTGCCCATTTCTCCTTGCTGATATTATTTTAACATGCTCCCAAGGAATGTGGCCAGCCTGCTTCCCACTGTCAGGCTCCCCATCTCTTTACCAGCACCAGCCAGCCCCATCTTCTCACACTCAGCAACCACAAGTTCCCAGCAGCGAAGCTTTCTCTGTCAGCCCAGCTTGCACACGTTGGCATTTTGTGACCCTCTGCTCAGGCATGGGGACATGTTTGCACGTTCAAGCGGGACACAGACCCATGCGGGGGACCCCTCAGTGTGTGGGAGCAGGTTCTGCTCATCTCGGCCAAGCAACAACCTCCTCCTGCAGGAACCAGCCCCTTGGCCAGGCAGGGACCAGGCAGGGACCAGGCAGGGACCCGAGAGAACTGGGCTGGGGGCAGGAGGGAGGAGGGAGAAAAGGAAGGCGCAAAGCAGCAATAAGACACGGGGAGATGCGAGACAGTTGGTGCGAGAGCCTCACGATTTTCCTCTTCTGGGAAAGCTGGGAGCGAGTGAAATTCCCAGTGGGTAAGAAGGGGATTCTGGCCTTTTCCCAAGTGGAGTGCTGGAAATTACGTGTATGCAGAGCATGACTCGTTTCTGTTAATGAACCGGACCCAGAGAGTCCAACTCACCCATGGCCCAATTACTTGGAAGCTCCAGGCTTACAGTAAGGACAAAGCCGAGCTCCCATCTCCCACCAAGTAGATCATTGATGAGTGGGCTATTTTTGTCACCCTTTGAGTGCTCTGGACCTTATGAATGGCCTCACCACTTTCAAGTCTTAATAGAACCATTAATGAATGGCATGGGTACAGCACAGAGTCAATCACAGCGCATCCCTCCCTGGTCACCAAACCCCAGTTCACGAGAGGACATGCACTGCCGGGTTTATTTCACTCAATAAAAAGCCATTATACTTCCTTCTCCCCCCGAGAGCTGGATCAATTCTGAACAACTTGATGCTCGGGTCTGGAGAAGGCAGAGCCCTGTTCCCACCTCTGTCCCCTTTGCCAAGCAAACAGGCGGTTTGGCAGCTTACGTTTCACTGCAGCAACACACCAATGTGGGCTCAACCTCCCCACCCAGGAGTGGAAAATTTTCTCATTCCTAGCGATCTGCCTGAAGTGTCTTTTACGTGTATTTTTGGCATAACTTGACTAACTTGTCACGCTGAACAACTCTCTGAGAACTGAACTGAACTCTTTCCTCCCAGTGCATTGAATGATTCTTGCTTTCAGCCTGTTGTGTCTGCAAGGCACTCCGAGATCCTTCAGGCTGATACAGTCAGGCTCCGGATCCCGAGCAGAGCGCACGTTTCCTCTGCCATGTATTTTTAAATATCTTTTGAATGAAACAGCTGACAAGCAATTTGTCTTCTATTTATGTTCAAAGTAACAAAAATACCATTTTAGGATCCTATTCCCCTCGCAGAAGCTCATGCTCCCACAAACACTGTAGCTACCTAAGCACAACAGCAGACACATTGCACCATGCTGCTCTGAGGTGGTCTCTGGGCCAGGAACTTCCCCAAAGAAACAAAATCCGAGTTCTTCTTCATAGATAAAAAGCTTTTGAACAAATCCTGGCTCCTGTGAAAGTTTTTTACAGACTCCCATGAGATTAAAATTTCAGTCTTTCGGGTCACTTCTATAAAATGCAGGTGCTCGGGTTCACCCGAGCTGAGTCCAGCTGATCTCAAGCCCTTTTGAAAACCCCATTTTTATGTTTTCACTTAATAAACACAATTATCAGCTCCAGCATCACATTTACGAACTACACGGACACTGACCTGAGACTCTGCTCAGCTACCCCAGTGCTCAGACAAACCCTTAATGACATTATTCCACATTTATCAAGGTGAAGGGCAATGGGATCTAACCATATGGCTCTGCTGCTGAAAACACTTAAGGTCTTTTTCTTTTATTTTACAACAAAATTAATCCTTTTGTAAGAGGAAGACTCCACTGATGGAAGGGTCCTGGCTCCTGGGTGCTGAGGCGGCAGCTCCCCATCCCCCTGGATGCTCGGGCTCTCCAGGATACACTTCCCTCTTCTTTGCTGGACCAGCCATCTCCACCCCAGCTCTAAGCTGAGATACCAGAGCATGAACTAGGGTTTTAGTCTGAAAAACTGCACGGCTGGGGGGCGAGGGGGGTGAGCAGCTGGAGGCATCACGTCTTAAACCCCTGCAATAAACCCAGCCGAGCTCTCTTGTCTGAGCCCTGACTCTCTACCCGATTTAATGCCTGTTGTGCTCTCGCCTCCCACCACACACATTACCGCACCCATTCAGGATTTGTGGCTTTTGAGAATGATCTAAATGAATTTGATGTCCCAGAAAGAGGCACTTGAAAAATAAACCAGTGTGGTTTAATGATAGCATTTTCCACATTTTTATTATAATGATTCTGGTGTTTATTGGAAGGTTAGCGACTCAGCCGAGCATGAAAACAAAGCAATTGAAGAGGCCAGCCCTGTGATGGGGTCTCTGGCATGCTTGGTCTTTAATGCTCATTCTATACGTGACACTTTTTGGCCATTTGGGCTCTACAGCATCTCCCTGTGGGAGTACGATGAGAGGATGGACGCAACATCATTTTGGATGAGGAGCCTCATGCGCTTTAGTACAGAGCCTGCCTCCTCCTCCACTCTGCAAACTCCCACCACCTTTGTTAATTGTGATCATCCTGGTTTTCAGGTTGGGAAACTGAGGCCCAGAGAGTTCAGGTGAGTTGCCAAAGACCACACAAGCGAATGGCAGATCTGGCGAAGTGGCGGAGCCTCCCGCCCTGAGGTCCTTCGCCTGGAGACTCTGCCTGGCTCTGCCTTCCTGCGCAGGGTGCAGGTTTGCCTCGGAGAGATGGGTACAAAACAGCCAAAAGGCAAAAGAGGCTTCACCGCCGTGAAATCAGCTGGAGGCACCAAACTGGCAAAGGGGCTGAAGTCAGAGGTTGCAGTAGGGTCAGGTTTTGCTGCCCAACCCCTACTGAGCAGTGCCATGCTCATCCTGAGCCGGTGCAAAGCCCAGGGTTGCTGCAGGCAGTTGGCTTTCAGATCAGGTTCGAAGCTCAGCACCTGAGTGACCTGGTACTGAAGACCCCATCTGAAAAGGTGAATGTGAGAAATATCCTGCCTGGCCACCCAGGAGGTCAGTGGGCTGGGTCCCCGCCGCTCCATCTCTGCCTGCACGCCGAATTTCTGCAGTTCACCCTTCACCCACTTTCCCAGATTCACATCCCTGCTGCCTCTTGCGTTACTTCAACCCAGGAGTGAGTGAAGTCTTAATGGCAAGAAAAAAAAAATATTCCCACACATGTGGCTCAGCAACCCCTGATGCTTTCCAACACCCAACCCACCGCTGAGCTTCCCTGGTGAATCAGAACGAGTGTGTTTTGCTAAGGAGGGTGGATGAGCCACTTAGTGAGCGGGACCCGAGCAGGCTCAGTCCCTCGGGTACCACAGTGACAGCACCCCAGGCAGAGAGTCCCAGGAATAACAACCTTGCCATTTTCTTGCATCTAGAGTGTGTCCTCGTGTAATAAATTCAGATTACGGAGCGATTCCTTTCACCAGTGATTCAGAACATGCTGATTAAATGCTATTTCTTTGTTCCTCTGAAATAAAGGAACTGTAGCTGATACAAACAAATTACGATTTCAAACTGTGAGGCAAGATGCACCTTGACTCCACGATAAAGCTGCTGCATATTTTGGTGGCTCTGAAGAGAAAGAGGAAACAGTAAGTGGTGTTGCCTAATGTTGCAGATCTTCTCATTAAAGTGCACTAAATTAATTATTTTACTCCTATGAAACGACTAATTCCTCATTATTTTTAGACTCGTGTACTATTTTAAGAGATTTTTTTTCCAGGGTCCAGTCACATGGAAGTTAAACGGCAAGCAGTAAAGTCTCCAAAGGATAATAAACTATCTCAAATTACTTCACTAATGGAACAAAGAGTACTGTAAATGTCACACACGATATAACAAGAGAGGTAGAAACCTTTACATGAAACAATGGATCCATTAGCACTAAGTTAAAAAAAAAAGCCCACAGACTCGCGATACTTTTGCATAGTTTCATGGAGCTGGCTGCTCCAAGCCAAATGAACTTGTTTGTTTGCTCAAATTCTGCAGCTGAGCTCGCAACGCCACATCTAGCTTACTAATCATGCACACTCTCGAGGCATCGATCACTTAGGATTTCAAAGCCCTTTACAGACAATAATTAAGCCCCATCACACCCAGCTGAGTCAGTGGAATTATTCCTGCTTAAAACTGAGGTATGGAGATGGGTATAACTGAATCACTGACTGGAGACCAAAACTGAACCGAGGTACAGACCCAGGTCCTCTGTACAGCCCCCCGCATCCCACTATCTGTCCTCACCCACCCAAGCTTAATGAAGTAGTTCATCATCTTACAAGCTACAGGCATGATCCCACACTTCTTACGTGACTCATCAGCTTTCGAACCTGACTCTGATGGGGCCACTTGGGTGAAAGGACGAACTGTCAGAAACCATCGCATCGCCCATCCATCCAGACCTGTATTTTGCCTATTTTGCCTCCAACAGCTGTGGTTGGCAGAATATTAAGCAAGTCTCAAAACATGTCAAGGGCTGAAGCAATGTCATCATAGAGTGGTTTGGACATGGCATAGCACCACCAAAGAATCATGATGAAAAAAATCACGAAGATGTGGCATGACAGCGTTGCCTTAGACAAGCAGCAAGCAAGCAGCAAAGACAAAAATCTGAAATGCAGGTAGAAGAGCAGGGTGAAGAAAGAAGCCATCAAACGGCTGTCTCTAATGCAAGCAGATTTCTCAGCCCCCTCCAGTCCATGATTCAGTCTTTCTCCTGGAAGTAATTTACAATAACGAAAGCGAGCTAATACCCAGATGTGTGAAGTACAGAGTATATTTGGCTCTGATTTGAAGCATGTTTACTGTAAGGAGGCAGAGGTGTGAGATGAATCTTTTCTTTGGCAGCTCTGAGATCTCTTAACCAAATCCCACACAACCCTGAAGTGCTTTCCTATTTTTCTGAAATTTAATTAGGTAAGGCTGTATTGTAGACACAATTATATGCGTGTAAGATAATTGGAGTAGAGGTTTCTAAGGCATGTAGATGAGAACAAAATTTGTCTTCAAGCAAATCTGTGCAGGTGGAGTATGTTTTCCTTGGCATGAACACTTTGCCAGATTAAGATTTGTAAAACCTGCTGAGACACCAAAAAGGAGGCCCTATTCCTGGACCAGCGCTACAACTAGAAATAAATACGTTACAACTGTGTTGCAAGAAGCACAACACTACAACAAGTAGCCCAATGTCCCACACTGACCGCATGCAATTCTTGCTGCTGTTTATGCAGTCCCTGTAGGTGTGAGATTGACACACTCCCCCCAGAAAAACTAGCAGCAGACAAAAAAAATCAAATTATTCACAGCTGAGTGGTCAGTCTGGCAGGGCACCAAATGGGGAGTCAGGAGCTCTGAGCTGCAATCCCAAAGTTATCAGTTATTTGCTATCTGACCTCTCCAACTTTCTGAGCCTTAGCATTGCTGAATATAAAAGCGGGGATGAAAACGTATCTCTCCGTTTGAAAAGCACGCCTAGATCACCGGGCAGAACTTGGTGTTTGCCAAGTCTGACGCCGGGCCAGGTTGGATTAAGCGTGGTTAAGGTTTGGTCACAGCTCGGCTCCACAGACGCTCCCACCTTGCGCAGAGCACCAGGCACAGCCCCACTCCGGCCGCCCCGTCCCCTCTGTGGTGCCACAGCACGAGCTCTCCTCCTCCGTACAAAAACTGGGGCAGGAGCAGCGAGGGAGCTCTTGCTGCTGAGCTGCTTCGCTTCCGTCCATTGACGTTAGCTCCCGTAATGTTGTTTGAAAATCGAGCTCTCTTGAGGTCCTCATCCTGTTCTGGGAATTTGCACATTGGCACTTCACCTTGAAAGCCTAATGCCATTTCTTTCCCCCACTGTTCGTTTGAATTCCCATCTAGGTACTATATTTTCTGTTAGCTGCACTTATCCTGCTCTCATCCTCCAACAAGCCGTTGCTAAAGAAAACTCTATCACCAGACTAATGTTTATGAATGCCTTAAAATATAACTCTGCTTCCCAGCATGTGTCTCGCTTTAGACTTTAAGGATCCTTCGATCCTTCCCCTCCCTGTTCATCCTCCCCCTCTTTAAGGAATCGCTACTTTTCAGAAAAGCTTGCATCGCCAAATTACGTTTTTTCGCAAATAAAGGTCTTGGAGGAAAATACCCTCATCAAATCTGAAGTTGCGCATCGTGCAGAGTGTATTGTGCCTGTTGACAAATCGAAGGACTGCGGTACGCGCGTGCCTCTCTACAACCGCACTTTTCAATAGAAAAACATGTTTTGGTTGAAACAAAAGGGGAACAACTAATGTGATTAGTAATCGCAGACTGGGATATTTCTTAAATGCAGGAAAATAACAGAGTGACTTCCTACCAGTCCCACGGATAGGGCTGTCGGTGTATTTGCTCCAAAACCTCGTACAGTGAAAACCCCGGCCCTGCCGAGCCCTGCGCAGCCTGAAATAGCACAAACTGGTTTGATCGCACACAGCAGCACAGTGGAAGGGAGGTCTCAGAGGAAGGCAGCGCGATGTGTCTGATCCTATAGCAACCTAAAATGCCTTTTTCAGCCTTAGAAAAATAAACTCTGGCCTCTAAAGACTATGGATCGGGGCTGTACATTTAAACCTGCCTTCAAATGAGGTACCTGTGCAAAGCCACCGCTAATAAGGGTGTCTGAGACTTATTTAAAAAAAAAATAAGAAGCCCTGAGAAAACGATCACTTTCTTTTAAAAGAAACTTTGTCAAATGAAAGCAAATTTCACTATTATGCACTAAGTATCTTGGCTGCAAATGAACTGCATCCGCATCAAGCTGTGAATATGAAATTAATCTAAGGCATAACCTTTAGCTCTACACTTTGACAATGTTTTAGTGCTGAACTATAAATATTTGATCTGTTGCTCTTCTGAGTAAAATGGATTTGTTGTGCTCATCTGCTGAGTTATCAATTATTCCAAAGTATATTTATTGCTGATTAAATTGAAAAGTGAGTTTTTCTTCTGATGTTATGATGTGATATTTAGCGAGTAAACATGGAAATTAACAATCCCTAGCATCAATATTAACCCTTTCTCTTGGGAAGAAAACATTTCCTGTCTGACAACACATAGAACTAAGTACCAACCAAGATATTTACAATACACGCTGGAGCCTAGTTAATTATATATGATTATATTTCTTTACGTTTTGGGGTCACACTTAGTGCTAAGATCCAGCTTCCATTTGCAATCACTAGAGAAATAAAACAGCATCCCTAAGTCATCAGCGAAGAATGATTCAATCCATTGAAAGAGTATTACAAAAACCTCTTTGCACTGCGAAATAAATGAATCTAAACCCATGACTCACATATACCATCAGGATGATTTTTCGGAACGACGATGAGTTGAAAACAGGCTTTGGAGAAAAGTTTGAATATTGGCAAATATTGGTGCCAGCAGCTGGGGGACTGGGTTGGTTTGGGTCGTATGGTTGCACGTAGAGGACAGGGCTGGATATCCGTGTAAGGATAACCTTACATGGGTTTTGTTCCAAATAAACTTCCTGGATCTAGTTTAATATTGAGGACTCAGTGAGAGTGGGAAATCTGAGCGGTACGAGCTGTCACTGCTGATGGAAGTTTAGCTGCACCGTGAAGGGACATGCAACTTCAGCGGTTTCCCCCTTCAGACACTGATTACAGTAAATATCATCTGAGAAGCAGAAAATGCCCCAGCTGATGAGTTGCCAGCAATGCTGCCTGCAGCACCCTGGAAAAGAGCCACCAGGACCATCACACACGCTACCTGGGGAAAACACGCAGGTACGAGCACACTGTGCAGGACCAAGTCCTCGGCAGAGCGCCTCGGCAGTGGCGCCACGAGCCAGCTCCTACCCACGCACCCGAAATCTGAAAAGTACAAACTCTGGTTCTGCCCAGTCACTTTGTCACCATGTTCCTTATGATGAGTAATGTCACTTTTAAGCCTAATTATGCAGGTATATTTATTATCCTATGCTTGGCCATGGTGCTGGGGTACTTGCGTAATTTCACAGACGAGTGACACTTAAGACAGCACATTACTGTCAGCAGCCTCCATCTCATTTCATGCTAATTGCTCTCCAAAATTGTGTGATGCATTTTTGACACAAAACCATTTTCAACAGTATCATTAATTCGGGGCGGGGGGGGGGGAGGGGAACACGACCATTTCCTGAAGTAATTACAGCCAACATCCTCAGTCATTCCTAATCATTTAAAACAGCCCCACCCAAACACACTTTAATGTTGATTACCAGAAAGACATGTATTACCTCCTCTACTTTGAAGTATGATAAATGGGTCTCTTTAGGAGAAAGTAAATATTACGTGTTGTAGCCACTGATCCAAAACATTGAAATACTTCATTTATCTGTTTTCCAAAATACTTATCAAACCCATTACTTAATTTATTTTGCGGCACAGATGTTAAATGCTGGTGTTGGACTAGATAACATCATGATACGTTTTAATGAACTCACTATGGTTTATATGCTCCTTTGCCCTATAATGATCATTTATGCCTCAAAGAAAATGAAATGCATCTTTTAACTCAAATGACAAGGAACTCAGTGAAAAGAAAGCAGATTGGAATGATAAGGATGCTGCTTGACCAATCTTCCGCCTAGCCATGATGCACACAGGGAGATCCTAGGAATTTACCGTGCGTTTTAATGTGTAATTTCATGGGGTTTATCTCCATTTTCCTTCCTAGAAAATGTGAGATATTTTGTCTTTAAGGGTTATCATATTAAGCCAGTGAGTAATGTGAGCATTGACCTCCTTCACTGAGGCACGGTGTGTCCTGGAAGCATTCGTCCATCACCCTCTAATACCGGCTCTGCAGGTCACGGGAGACACCCACAAAACATTGAGCCATTTTGTCATTTCTGGGACAGATGGCAGCCCTTGACTCAGGGGACAAGACTCCAGGAATGTTTGCTAAGCAGAGTGACGTGCTGCTCACCTGCTGACACATACGACGATGTGGCAGTAAGAGCGCCTCCTGCCAAGATCTTGGGGTTTCCTGAGACTTTTTGGGTCGATCTAGAAGCAGAACTTCCGTGTTTGATAGGGATCTGCTCTGATTTTTCACACGTGGAAAGTGACAGCACACCGGTCATATAGCGGGAATCCCTGAGAAAAAATGGTGGGAGATCCTAGTTTGAAAAAGTGTTTCTGTCTGTTCTCCTGTGCTGTCCCCTATCAGGCTTTTATGCTCTTTTACTTTACTTCCAGAGGAACATGGCTGCTGAGCCCCTGAAGCCGTTCTCTGTGTTCCTGGAGCACCCTCTTCTGTTGAAGGAGCTGCAATTCTCATCCCTGAGCCCCAGCAACACACAGAACGCGTGTTCCCGCGGGTGCAGGAACGTACATCTCTTTCCCAGCCAACCATCCATATTGATGGTTAACTCTAGTTCACCTGAACCTGCTCTGAAGCCCCGGACAGCTGTCACACGCCGTACTGAACGTGCGAATCACGACCTGTAGCACATACACAAAGATTTCTCTAACACTCTGCTCTTAACACCCTGACACTAATAGAGCTCATTTGCGGTACTGTTCTAATGGATGCAATATACTATTTAGCACAGTGTTCCAAGTACACTTTTTAATAGTTTGGGGTTTTTTTTCCAATCGCCCATCATTTATGAAGGCTACCAGACACCCGTGTTATAAAATTAGACGAGAGGCAGAGCTGCAGGTCCAGTGCATCCATCGTGGGGCTGTTTGCCCTGGCAAAATTCCACAAAAATCACCATCCCGCCATCTCCGCTGCTGTCGGGTCACCATGCCACCATGTTTGTCGGACACCAACACCCTGCACACTTGTTGAGGCCAAAACGCCCTGTCCAGGCCACAGCCAGCACCGTGCTGCCTCACAGCCGCCTGCCATGGGGCTGCGATGGCACCGGGCAGCACCCAAGGGTGCTGGGGCAGGGGCCTGGGGTCCCCGGTCTCCCCACAGCCAGGGGCTCCAGCTCCCCACTGGCAGGTCCCGAGGTGACACAGCGCAGGCCGCAGCCGCCCAGCACTGCTCGGTCTCTCCCGGGCCCTGCTCTGCTGCCACAGGGCAAGGGGTCGCCAAATGGCTACCGCAGGCTGCCCGCACCTCAGGGGAGACTAACGAGAGGCAGCTAGAGGGGCTCTGCCGCGGGGGCGCTCCGGGCAGCGCTTCTCCATGGTCAGAGCCCGCAGGAGCAAGGTGGGCGCGGGGCGGGGCGATGGGGCGCTCTGGGCTGCTTCTCTATGGTCGGGCGCTGGAGGACGCGAGGTGACGTCAGGAGGAGTGGCGCTCTAGCGGTCGTGAGGGGGTAATTAGGGGAGTGAGGCGCCGCTCTAGGCGGAGACTCGGTGGTCGGTCAGCTAGCTAGGTTGGCGCTGTGCCGGGGATTCGCGAGGGCGGATCTCTATGGTCAGAAGCCGGGTGGAGAGTCGTGCGCCGGTTCGGGTGGCGCTCTAGGCCTCCTCTCGATGGTGCGGGCGGTTGCTAGGCGGTGCGGGGCCTAGGCCGCGGCGGGTCGGCGCCGCCATGGCCGCCTCGGCCTCCAGCGCGGCGGCGGGGCCCGCGGACGGGTCGTGCGTGCTGTGCTGCGGAGAGCTGGAGGTGGTGGCTCTGGGCCGCTGTGACCACCCCATCTGCTACCGGTGCTCGGTGCGGATGCGGGCGCTGTGCGGTGTGCGGTACTGCGCGGTGTGCCGGGAGGAGCTGGGCCAGGTGAGGCCGGGACCGGCGCCCTCGCACACGGCGAGGCCGGGTCGCTTCCCCCACCCACCCACCCCCCTCCCACCCGGTGCCGGGGTCTGCCAGCGCCCCGCGGGGCTGGGCTCGGGCCGGCTGCCGGGGGGAACAGGGCCGGGGAGGGGGGTGGTGAGGCCTCGGGCCGGGCTGGGGCAGGAGTCGGGCCACGGAGCAACTCGTGAAATCTGCTGAGTGGAGCCGGTGGGGGGGGGCGGAACGTGCTCCAGCCGGGAGCTTTCCGGGTTTATCTGCTGGCGGCTTCGCTCCCGGTGGTGCGGCTGCTGTTCAGAGGAGAATGGGAAGGGTATTGGAAAGAAAATATGAAGAAAATGGAATTTAAAGGGAATATTTTATTGTTTTTTAAATCAGCAGGGCTTGCTCTCCAGAGTTGGTATTATGTGCTCTCAGATGACTATCATCCTGCCGAATTCCTGACTTGATTCTAAGCTTGGGGGGAGGAACATATTTTGTATTCTTTCAGGGCTTGCTCATGCCTCGCATTACAGCACACCATGCTGCATCTGCCTCCAGTTCCTGCTAGCCTGAGCCATCTCTTGGGCGTATGCTTAAAAACTAATTTCTCTTCAGATATAATTTTTCCGATAAGTTTCCGTTTTCCTCGCGGCCTGTTGGTGCGGTAGTGCAGGGCCCTGTTGCAGAGTTCGGGGGAAGTTGCTGTGATGCTGCGGCTCAGCCGTGCGGAGGGAGCGGAGGATTCAGTGCAGCGGTGAGCTGCATGAAGAAAAGTTGTTGAAGAATGTTTATAAAAACAATTCCTCATACCTGAATTTGTTTTTGCAGAACTAACGCAGGGAAAAACAAACCCTTTAAGAAGAAAAGAATTGGTACTAGCACTGAAAGAAATATGCTGCGATGGTTTAGGAAATGAAATAAATATATTGGGGGAGGGGGCTCTCCCCTTGGTGAAAGGAGAGGCCCCCTCAGCTAAACCATTTGCTTTGACTGCTTTTCATGTTGCTCACATGGTTGGAGGGATTGAAGATCTTATGCTGTGTGCTGAAGATCCTTAGACTTTGTGGAGGCCAGAAAGGTCAATGTGGTTTTTAGACTGAACTTACTGGCACGTGAGTAGCCTCTGTGTACAGAAAGATACTCTGTGAAAGTAATTTTATCTCTGATCATCCTCTGAGGAGCTGCTGCTCAGCTTCTTCTGTCTTAGGAAGAAGCAAGCTGTGATGTTGCTCTTCATCCTTAAACTTGCTTGTCTTAGGTCACGGATGGACTGTTAATCTTGAGAGCTTTTCAGTTTTGTCATATAACTGTATTATGCGCCCTGAACTTTGGTTCATTCAGCCATCTTTTCCCCTCATTTATGAACTGTTTAAAATGATTCTTTCATTCTAATTGACTGAGAGGTCACTTTTAATGGCTGTGCTCTTTTTTTTATTCCCTTGTCTTTAAGTGCCTCTATAATACTGTTCTGTCTGTTCACCCTTCTGACCCAATGAAAGAAAAAATGCTACTGGGGGGAATAAATCACATCAAAGCTGCACGTACATGTAGGACCCAAACCAGGGTCTCTTAATTTGCATAGTGTGTGTGGAATTAGAAGAGGCAAGTACGACAGTACCACATCTCAGCTGGTGTCATACAGAGTAGTATAGACCGAACTGGTAAATGTCCCAGCAGAATGTCCAAAGGAAATACAACTATAAAGCAGCACAGGACATGACGGAGGAGAAAGCAGGATATACTAGTTATGGTAATATGTGCTTTCAGTGATGCATAATTGTTGCAGTGAAGTTAAGAAGGATTATTTGTTGACCTGTAAACTAACCCTGACGTATAAATGGATCAAGCTCGGAGGTTTTGTCAGTGTGCTTGTTATATATGCGTGTGTGATTGTTCTTGGAACTACTTTAGGAAATTGTGTTGGACTCCTGTGATAAAATCTACTTTTCAGCAATCCATTCCTCTCTTAAAACTCACTTTAGGCTGAAATGGAATGTCAATACAATTTCACTGAAGCAATTTTTTTTTTAAATTATTGGAGTGAGACATAGTTGTCATTTATCCAACAATCTTAAACTTGTATTCTGTTTATTTTAAGCTTGACATTTCAGCAAGTTGAGTGTATTTTTTATTTTGGTTAGCTTAAAAGTAGCCCAACTGTAAAGAAAGCTGTAAAACCCCCCCAAAACCAGACACAAAAGACTTGGTCCATGGTATTTCACCCCAAGAAGGGTAGAGGAATGATTTAGCAAGACTAAACTACATGTGTATTATATAATTGAATAGTTTTATTAAGGCTGTAAGTATTTCTAGATTCACAGTGTTTACCGTAAGAACTGAAAGACGCATATTGTATTTGTGTCCCAGCCTTTCTGCGCTGGTGCCAGTAACTCTAGCTGTTTCATAAATGTTGCTGCTACCCCAGCACTTCCCAAACTGGGAACGTGGGCTGGAGCAGACCAGTGGTAGATGGCTTCTGAAGAAGGATGTAATACCGTGAACGGCTGCAGGGTGAGACCCAAGCTGCTTGGAGGTCAGTGGGAGCAACTGTCAGCCAAGCAGGTTCCCTTAGAAGGGGTACGTGGTACAAATAATTTGGGAAGCGACTTAGTATTTTTCTTTCCTTAACTACCAGGAAAGCAAGAAACAGAAACAGTGATTTCCTAGTCGGACTCTGAGTAATGTCACTTTTCACTTACAGACTGTAGATTTCTGTGTGATCTCCTACCAGGAGATAGGAGAGAGAGGAGTGCAGGGCTCTTGACAGTCATTTGCTGCAGAGGGGGTTGAATTGGTTGAAGATACTTGCTCTCAGCACATTTGTGGTAGCAAAACATACCATAAAAGTCTAGTTCAAAATCCAAAGACCAGTCTGGTCCAATCCACCTTCGTCTAAACTGACTCACTTGCTGGAGGTTGATAAGGAGCGGTCGCAGCAGATTTGCTGACAGTTGTGGGGGCAGTAACCTGGGGGTGGTGATGAGCAGCTGGGACTGACAGAAAGCTCTGCAAGTGTCCAAGCTTCAGGCTATGGCGGGTTCCCTGACAAATAAAGTTTGTACTGAGGAGTTTATCTGGAATCCCAAAGACTGTGCAGCCTGAGTGTGCTCTCACTGATTCTTGTGTTGCCTGCAGGTTGTCTTTGGACGGAAGCTTACGTCTTTCTCAACAATAGCACTTAACCAGTTGCAGCATGAGAAGAAATACGACATTTATTTTACAGATGGAGATGTTTATGCATTGTATAGGTAAGTACCAGAATCCTTCCTGTAACATATCCCTAAAGCAGCATATTCTTACCTGCATTACATGGCAGGAAATGCGTGCTTGGGTAGAACAGTGTGGTTTTGTTCCATGGAAAGAGAGTGGCTGCCATGCTGTGTACATTAGTCACCATGCAGAGTAGGTGGCTTTGGTAGCGTGAGAGGCTGGAGCAGCGTGGTTGGAGTGAATGCTCGGTACCACGATCAGCAAAGGGAGCAACTCCTCAAGGCTGGAGTGTTCAGATTCACCAGTGCATAATACAGAAGCGTTGCTCTGTCCATAAAAGTTGCTTCTTGCTTCTTTACCAACAGCAAACTTACCGGAAGGCTGTTCATTCCATGCACGGCTGCTCTGGAAGTTGGTAAAGACTGAATTACTATTAGGATTGTACTTATTGCTGTGCTGCATAAGGACTAATCAAAACCAAGTGTATCAAACATTGTATGAAAAGAAGAGCAACCTTGTCTGCCTGCAAAGATTTTCTCTCTAAACGGGAGAGGAAAAGGGTGAAGTAAAAAAACCCAATGCAAGTAAAAGATGTGGTATCAGCATCACATTCTAAAAATATTTTTCATAACGTGCTTAACTGGGAGGCTTTAAGATAATTAAAAGCAGTTAAAAAGAAAGAAGAATGAAAAAAGATGAAACCATGCAGACAGTGGTGGCTTTTTCTTGGAGGATTGTGCATTATATCCAACCTGATTTGGGCTACGAACGTACCTTTGCTGATACATACACAGTTTTGTATGACTTCATATTTATGGAATTGGGCAATGGGTTTAGTGAGCAGAATCAGTTGGAAGCATGTTCTGATTAATTATACACCAGCTCTGGGAATTCCTTTTGATGATAGGATTTCTGGAGAGTTGCTGAGATTACAGTTCCATGGGCAGTAATCAAGTGTCCGGGAGTGGGGTCTCCTGCTGAGACCAGGGCTCTGTCTTGTTGAGAATCATTGTGGAGTTTTGTTTGGTTTGTTGTTTTGGGTTTTTTCCCCCTCCTTTTCTATTACAATTATTTATCTCTCCCCACTGTATTCTTCTAATTTTAATGTCAGTTTCTGACATTAGAAAATGTAATTAAATTGGATGTGAATGTTGCATATATCAACTGAACCTTCAATAAGTAAGGGGTTTGTTGCATGGATGTGTTACAGTCCGCTCAAAATTTTATAGTGGCAGTGTATTACTTACACTGTGACTGTTCAGCTCTTCTCTTACAGTGGAAGCCTCAATGTAATCTGGTTCTGTTCTGTTCCTGACAGATGACAAAGTATTCTTGGAATAAGCAGGATGCTAACCTCGTTACAAATTGCTGCGGGAGCTATAAAAATGCAACCTTCTGCCCCTGACAGAACATTTGTTTTTCGATAAAGGTATTGGGTTGCTGAGAGGGAATAGGATAATTTTTAGGAAATCTTTCTTGTCCCTTAGGAAGCTGCTGCAGCATGAATGCTCTTTGTGTCCAGATGCGAAGCCGTTCAATACCTTTGCAGATCTGGAACAGCACATGAGGAAGCAGCATGAACTCTTCTGTTGCAAACTCTGTGTTAAACACTTAAAGGTGAGCTAGTTCTAGGTTTTCATCTGTGCGAAGGAGAGGTGGTTCCTTATATGACTTGCAAGAGTATTCTGGGAGGTGGGAAGAAGGGGGTGTCTGAACAGCACCGATTTGTTTCTTTTAAGTTTCCTCTGTCTGCCTACAGTGAGGCCAGTTGCTTTAAGTCTTTCTTCTTCTTCCATAAACTGATTAACAAAGAAGGCCTGAAGGATCTCAGTGGATTATATTTTAAATTAAACCCAACCATATTAACAACCTTCTGATGCTAGCTCCTCCGCCACCTGTGTAAATACCAAACCCTAACTGTCTGATAGGAAGTTAATCCTGAGGCATAGGCAGACTTTGTTACAACTACAACTGTAGAGGTTTGATGTCTATTAAGAGTTATACTCGTGATGACTTTATGAGTTAAAACTGTAACTTAAGAAAATATTTGGTGCCAGTTCAGAAAGCAGAATGCATCATGGAGTGATGGATTTATTTCTCAGATCAGAGTCAACGTAGCACTTACAGTTGGATCATGTACAGGATGAGAATCCATCTTGCTGGTTTAATGAAATATAATTATATTTCATTATCTTGTTTATTTGTTCAGAACAAATTTCCTGTATCTTGTTGACTTGATTGGAAAATGAAACTCACTGTTGCCTGCAATTGAGGTCTGCTCTGTTTGATGTACACACATAGAACATGACCGGGGCTGTTTTAAAATATATTTTACAACCTGCTAAAGATAAAACAGTTACTGGAAAGCTGAGTTGCCTATGTCTGAAAAGGTCATGTGCATTGAGCCTTAAAACTACTCATCTTACCATCACCACCATTATCCTTTTTTATGTTTTTTAATCCCACCCAAAGTTCATTTAGAAGGGTTGGTGTTATGTCAATCAGGCGATGCTTTTTCACAGTCTGAAAATGAACTCCGCCTTTCCCTGAAACTAGAGTGGGTTTTGTGTTTCTGAATTACATGTCAGACGAAATCAGCAGCTACTGTTAAGTGAATTCTAGGACTGCTAAGCTCTGTGTCTAATAGTTGTCAGCATTCCTTATTGTTGTAGGAGGGAATTTAATGCATGAATGCATATTTTTAGCACTCTTTACACATGGTTTTGTACGTGTGTTTGTTTTCTCTGAAACCAATTAAGTATCAAATCAGAGAAATGCATTTATCCTGTGGTGCCCCAGTTGGTTTATGCCAACTGAACTGTAGTTTACTGCCGAAAGGGACAGCATCCAGAAGTGGTCAGACTGACCTGAATGAATAGTAATACATTAATTTTTTTTTTTTCAGGGTTAGCTTTCAGTGAAGTGATTTGACTCTTTCCTGTGGTCTTGGAATTACTAGAGTTTATGCAAGGGAAATGGTTAGGGGAGGGCAACACTGCTTCTTTTGGTTGCTGTGTCCTTTGAGCTCTGGTGAAGAAGCGTTTCTACAGTCAGCTTAAGTAGCCAGCAGTAAAGGAACTTGTTTGTCATTGTCTCTCCCAGAGAATTCACAAACAATATTAGAACTTGTTGGCTTTTAATTTCAGAATATTGTGGAGATTTTTATTTCTCAGAAAAAAGTTCCATGTTACTAGTACCTACTGAAAAGAAGTTCTTAAACTCGTAGAAGCTTCAGTCAGTCAACCCTAGCTGAGCCAAATGAACCTTTTCCCAGAACAAGTTAACACTCCTTGTCTAGGCAAGAAATAAAGGATATTCTGTTCTCAAGGCTGCATTGATCTTTTTGGCATCTTCAGAACCCTTCGTACCAAAATAGCTCACGTGTTAGTAGGGACAGAAGATTGGCTTATAACACAATATTTGCTCACTGAGCTGTATCCTTTGTATGTAGCTGTGTTTGGGTAGTTGCTACCTGAGGAAAGTAAAACAGCTCACTCCTGCCTTGTAGGGTTTTTTAGTTCGAATATGCAAAATGTTGTATGTTCATAAATATCTAGGACTTTTTTTTCCTCACCAGAGATTGTAATTTAAAGCTTGTTGCATTATGGATATTACACCAAAAAAAATTGTGAAAGGGAAAAAGGTGAATTAGATCAGTTTCCAATGTTCAAACTGAGTGAAATGCAAGTTAGATTTAATTTGGATCTATCACTTGAATTTTGTTTCCTATTCGCTGAAAATTTTAGGTGTCTGTTGTCAAATTGCATCTTTCTGAAGCAAATCTTTGCTCCTACAAATGAACAAGTTGCGCACAACCTGGCTCATTCCGTTTTGTTCTTTGTTCACAAGAAGTAATACTATATATATATATGTATTTCTTCAGATTTTTACTTATGAACGGAAATGGTATTCTCGTAAGGACCTTGCCCGTCATCGAATCCATGGAGATCCAGATGACACCTCTCATCGTGGGCATCCCCTGTGTAAATTTTGTGACGAGCGTTATTTGGATAATGATGAGTTACTGAAACACCTAAGACGAGATCATTATTTTTGTCATTTCTGTGACTCTGATGGTGCTCAGGAATACTACAGGTTTGTGCAAGCAGTTTATTCCTTTTTCTGTAGCTTAAAATTTGAAGGAAAAATTGCTTGGGTCTGCTTTGAATTTTGGGGAAAGTAGTACTCAAAGACAGAGGGCAAGAATGTTGGCGGGTTGACTGCAGTCTCTTTTGTTCATCAAACCAATAGCCAAAGTAATTGCTTTCTGTCTAGTTCATGTTTTAAAGTTTTCTTCATTAATGTTAAATATTAAAAGATAAATTTTGCAGCATGACAGCAGATGTCTGCAGATGTCTAGTGTGTTAACTCTCATACTCCAAAGTTCATGTGCAAAGCAGGTAGAAATAAATCTTCTTTAATGAAATACATGCCTTATGTACAGCTGGATGTGACGAGTATCAGCCAGTAGGTTTAGTTTAACATCTGGGATCATGCATTAAGGTCTGTGTCGACTGTACGCAAGTGATTTCAGCTGGAAAGCTTGCCTGGGGGTAAAGAAAGAACCAACTGCCTAGGCTTGTCTTCACCTCATCTTGTAAGAGTAGCCATATACCATTAGTAAAATATGTTGGGGAGGTTGCAGTTCAGCCTCTTTTCTCTTTCCAGTGATTATGAATACCTTCGTGAACACTTCCGCGAAAAGCACTTCCTTTGCGAAGAGGGACGGTGCAGCACAGAACAGTTTACCCATGCTTTCCGCACAGAAATAGATTACAAAGCGCACAAAACAGCCTGCCACAGCAAGAACAGGGCGGAGGCCAGGCAGAACCGGCAGATAGACCTTCAGTTTAACTATGCTCCGAGGCACCAGCGGAGGAATGAGGGTAAGTGTGGCTGGGGGATGAGGTGGACAGAAACGTATTCATTCTTACTGCTTTGAGGGTTTTCAGGAACATCTGGTGGACGTTTCCTAACCAGGAAGAAATTCTTTACAAAGAGGGTGGGCAAGCCCTGGAATGAGACCCTGAGAGGTTGTAGAGTTTGTCTTTGAAGATAACCAGAACTTGACTGGACAGGGCCTGTAGTTTCAGAGCTGGCCTTGCTCTGAGTGAAAAATAATTTTAGGAAAATTACTGACTTTCTTCTCCAATTTGTAGCTAAGTGAATAACTTAATACAGTTAATACAAAGTAATGATGAACATGGAACATGAGACCAGAGTAGCATATCTGCTTACGAGTGCAGAGATTGACATACATATGAACTTTTCTTCTGTGTGGAACTGTATGTGGAGAGATCTCTGCATAAAACTAAAATTACTCAAAACTCACATCTCAGGTTACAATACATTGAATCCGTTGAATACTGTAAAATGTATTTTAATGTAGCAAGGTTATATAGACTACTTAATCATCAGAAAGAAAACAAGATAGATTGGTTCGTACTAGTATATTTTTGCTTTTTTCAGGCATAGTGTGATGCCCAGATTAGAGAAATAACTTTGAGAGTGATCAGCCATCCTTCCTGTTTAGGTGTTATAGGTGGAGAAGACTATGAAGAAGTTGACAGGTACAACAGGCAAGGGAGGTCGGGCAGATTGGGCGGCCGAGGGAGTCAGCAAAACAGAAGAGGCAGCTGGAGATACAAAAGGTGAGTAGCAGAACGTTTTGTGGATTTTTATTGCTGTTTAGTGTTGTTTTTTTACTTACCAATTAACAATGTTTTTGTGGACCAGTAGGAAGGAAGTGGGTACAAAATTTGGAAGCTTCCATGGTGAATCCTTAGTTGAGAGTAGAACTAGCTTTCAGTCGAAGATTGGGTACTGATTACATGCTTGATCAAAGTGAAATTATTTTGTGTGAAGTTTCAGCTGTCTGGACTTGACACAGGAAGCAAACAATGTAATCTTCAACTTGCGGGTTAAACTCAGAATCCTAAATTAATTTCAGCAACTGCTTTTATGCTAACTTTTCCGAATAGGATTTTCTGCAGTAAGTGACAAGTCTTTGCCGGTTTAACGGACTTTTTGGTCTGGGTAATCGTGAAGTTCCTATTCTAAGGACCATGCTTCTCATTGAACTAACAGATCTCTGTGTGGCCAGACTGAGTGCTTTGGAAAAAGAAGAGGGTTAAGTATTGAAATGAAATTTTGCATTTATATGTCTCTTCATCCACACAAGACCTGAGTGCTTTATGCATACTGCACATCTGTTTTCTTCTTTTTCTCACTGGACAGTCAGCTGGTTCATTACTGGTGATTTCACTGGGGGAAAAGTCCATCTCTAAACACTTATATGTTGGTGTTGCATGTGGATCGTGCATGTGTTGAGAGTTCATGACAAACCATGTTTCAAAGAATTACCGTGGCCTACAAGTATGATTTTATACATTTGAAAATGAATGGGAGAAACAGGTGTCCCTGTGCATCCTTGGTACTGTCTCTCCCAGTTCACCCCAGTTTCTTCTGGCCTGGATTGTTATTACCACACGTAGAACTTGCAAATCCAGGGGTGAATGTTGCCTGTCTCACCAGCCGGCGCCAGGGTGTGTTGGAGTGGTGGGTTTGTTTTAGCCTTCTCAGTAGGCTGCAGCACAAGATCAGGGACAGTCATCGGAGCTGATACCGGAGAGGTGAGAGCTGGAGTGAGGCAAAGCTGCTCTGTAATCCTTACTGTTTGACTGAGAAAATCTGCCTTGTCCTGTAGGGAGGAAGAAGACAGAGATGTTGCAGCGGCAGTCAGGGCATCTGTGGCAGCTAAACGGCAAGAGGAGAAAAAACGGGTAGAAGACAAAGAGGATGGCAGCAGTAGAGGTAAAAAGGAGGACTTGAGGGATTCTGAAGTTCTCAGCTCCAAACGCGTGCCAAAGTCTTCAAATGATGCTACAGGTTAGTGTTGAACACATTCTGCAGCAAGGCATGATGGGTCTGGAGATCAGTCTGGCAAAAGTGGGAATTGCCATACATTGTTCTCAAAAGGTGGTGGAGGTGGATAGAGCTACGCAGAATTGTTGTCCAGCAACATGGATTTGCAGTGAAATGTGTCTGAGTGGGCTGGAATTGCTGCAGCAGGTTATACTTGAAATGGAGCTGGGTAGAAGTATCGTATGCAATTAACATACGACAGTATGTGTGGCATTCCATCCAAATCAATATGATCTAAGAACGTGCCATTTCCTACTCTAGCATGCAAGAACTGATTTGTTGTGATTCTTGAGCTGAGTTTCTCCTTTTTTGAGAACAAGTTACTTCCAGTAAAGGTTTTTAACTGGTGAAAGCAAACCTTTAATTGTTCTGAACCATGTCTAGTTTGGGGCACATAAATATGATGCAGTGATGTTTTGATATCACTGTTGCTTCAAATCCATTTTTCACTGTTTTATTGCTCTTATAACAGGATTCCCACTTAAAAATTATATGCTTTTATTATGAACTGAGAGCTCTGGCTAATGGGTACAGCTCAGTTGGGGATGACAAGCAAGGTTATCTCCTCCAGCTGCCTGCCCAGCTTTTGCGACACGTGCGTCAAAGCTGTTGCCAATCTGTCCCTGAACTGCTGCAGTCCACAGCACTGGATCTGGATTTTAAGGCAAATCTAAATTACGAGTTAGTTATGTTTCAGTGTAAAATGACCACCCAGGCGCTAATTGCTGAGCAGCTTGGGCATCTGTGCAGCAGAGGTGTGATGGACAGCTCAGAGGAGCAGCCTTCCAAGTGAAGAAGCATTGGCATACATGAGTTGAAGTACTTAGGCTCTGAGGAATGTCCTGACCCCGTGCAGGCAGTTGAATGCTGACCTCTGGTAGAAGCACGGAGCAGACAGCTGGGGGCGTTGGCATCTACATCTTTAGAGGGTTCCCTCACAAAGTACTTCTCAACTGATGTTTTGCTCATGTTATGTATCATGAATTTCCTGTATGCCACAGCCAGTATATGATGACATAATGGTGAATGCAGTTAATTGAAGGAAAGAGTGATGCATGGATTTAAATTGTCCTTTTGGAATGTCACGGTTAATGACATCATCAGCTGCTGAAAATAGGACTTGTTAATGTTTCTGTCATGTTCATTGATAGCTTCCACTCTGAAGTGAATGGATTTTAGTTGAAAACATTTCTTTGCTCTTTTTGTCAATACTCCAAAAGAAGCAGCTGCTAATGGTGCTTTAAGCCAAGATGACTTTCCAGCAATTGGTTCAGCAGCGGGACCTCTACAAGGGTAAGTTTGTGCAAGACTGCAGCAATGAAAAAGCAGATTTAGAAACTTATGTTCTGCATTTCTGGAGGAAGTAATTTTACAAATTTTTACTTAAATACAGATACTTTACTTATAAATTACAGATCATTTTACTTAAACTACGAATACTCCCCCTCCACCCCAGCCCCTTCTGCCTCAAGCTGTTTCTGTGCTAGTCACCTGCATGAACAGCATCAGTTGTTGCTTCAGTTCATGGCTTGATCTTTTAGTGGTGCAATTTCAGGGAAATTCTCAATATTCTCTATTCCAGCCATTTTTAACTCAATAGTTTACCTTGAAGGAGCTGTATACTGTGAGTATTCATCATCTCCTGGAATTGGTGATGATTAGAATAGTGTGTTTGGAGGATGTGGCAGCTCAAATGCAGCTGTGTGCACAGCTCTGCTCCAGGTGAGGTGTACTCATAACACAGCAAGGCTAGTGTGACTTCTTTGAGGAGACTCATTCCAGACACGGTTTACAAGCCTGACTGCATTTGCATCCTGTTAAGTTAGGTCAGTTGTGCCACCCTAAGTGATGGTTTGAGGAAGTGTGCAGGCAGGTATGGAGCTCGTTCTGCCTGTTGCAGCTGTGCTGCCTGTGCAGCACCTATGTAACGGGGTGTGCTTTTCCTTTCTCACAGCTCTGCCCAGCTAGCAGTGGTTAAGCTTAAAGAAGAAGATTTCCCAAGCTTGTCATCCTCTGCAGCACCTACCATCTCTTCTGGGATGTCTTTGACATATACAGCAACTGCAAAGAAAACAGCTTTCCAAGAGGAGGATTTTCCAGCTCTGGTGTCCAAAATGAGGCCTAACAATAAAACAGTAACTAACATAACATCTGCATGGAACAACGGTTCCAGTAAAAATGTGGTCAAAGCCATTAGCACCCCCTGCGTAAACCAGGTAGCCAAAAAAACGTCCTCCTTGAATAGCACTAAAGGAAGTAAGAAGAGCAATAAACTCTCTCTGTCAGACGATGAAGACAGCGGTAGTGGCTTGACAACCCAGGAGATCAGAAACGCACCAACAATGTTTGATGTATCGTCCTTGCTGGCAGCTTCTACCTCACAAACTTTTACGAAAGTGAGCAAGAAAAAGAAAATGGGGGTTGAGAAGCAGAGACCGTCGTCCCCACGCCTGTTACAGGAGACATCGTTTCCCAGGTCATCGACTGAAAAGCTGCCAGAAGCGGAGCAGACATCAAATGCATCATCTGCTCTTCATGCCCCTGACAGATCTGCAACTGTCATGAATGGTCATTCGGAAAAATCATTAGTAATCTGCAGTACACCCAAAGAGCCCCCTGGCCTTAAAAAGCCCACAGTGACTAACAAATGCCCTTTACCTCAGGACGACTTCCCAGCTCTCGGGAGCTCAGGATCAGCTAGAATGCCCCCGCCACCAGGTAAGCAGTGCAGAGCACGGCCAGCTTTAGTTGTAGCTTAGAGAAATGCGGCACGTGGATGAGATGTATAAACTGCTTCTTCCTGGCGCTCGTGTGAAGAGCAGATCTGCCACCACGTGCTAGCTTTAGCCTTTGAAGTTTAAAAAGACGATGTGGGGTACACGGGTGGGCTTGATTGTCCTCTGTGAAACATGGCTGAAGCGGTGGAAGTGTTGGGGTAGCTCTGCGCCACGCAGCCGCAGGTGTTTGCTCTCTGGGGGTGGCTCACTGATGAGCAGGAGGTCTTTACCTGTCACTGCTTTTCTGGTGAGTCATGACTGACATATCTGTGCTTTTGTGCTTTAAGATCTAGTTTGGAAGCCCCTGCGGGCAAAGGGAATCTCTTTAGCTGAGACCTGTGCCTGCTGGTACTTGTCAGTTGGCTTGCTTGGTCACTTTCATTCTGCATTTGCAGAGATTTAATGCCCTTGCTTTTAGTGGTGCCATAATCTTGTAAAATTGGAGTAGCGTAGCAACAAATGTGACTTACAGTGGCTTTAATGAAAGTAGAATCACATCAGGAGATGCTTGCCTAGTGGTTTTGTTCTGGGCTGCTCTGCAGATACTGCTCAGTGGAGTATGCTAGAACGTGCGATGCCTAATGCTGTTGTGACTTCTGGTGTGATTTCTGTTCGCTTTAATAATGTAAAAGTGTTTTTTATCATGAGTTTTATTGTTTGTTGGGGTTTTAATTATTTTCTATTGAAAAAGTAAATTAATAGTTAAAGCGCTTTCTCTGTAGAGTGACATCAGTCACTGTGAAGTGCTTCTTGACCTGACTGTTAAGGCGACAGATTTCCACCTCTCTAATTTTTAGGTTCATCTAATACAGCAATGTCTGCACTGCTGACTCTTATTTCTTAGTGCTTCTGGAGAGTACGTCAGACCACTGGCGTTAATTTTAGATGGTGGTATGTGGGTGCCACAGATACGTGCTCTAACTTCCTGCCTGTTCTCTGCTTTCATTTAGGCTTTAACACTGTGGTGCTATTAAAGAGTCCTCCTCCACCTCCGGGACTGTCGGTGCCTGTTAGTAAACCCCCTCCAGGTTTTGCTGTTATTCCATCCACCAATATCTCTGAACCTGTCACTACATCTTTGAAAGAGTAAGTAAAAGTCCTTTGAGTTAGAGTTACTTTACGCATGACATCTCAGTTTTTGTCATACGGGCTTTAAACAGCACATGAAATACCCTGAGGGGATTATTCTAAACAGGTGCTGCGGCAGAGGCCAGCCACTTAATGATTCCCCTTGGGGAGTCCCGTGGCCGTTGTGGGCTGGTTTCAGGAGAGCTGCGTAAAAGAAAGACAAAAGAATGATGTTGTGTGGATGCAGGTCTGAGGAAATGAAAACCTGTGCAGTGTGGCAGCTCAGACTTTTGTCTTTTCTAGATTTATTTGGAAATCTGCAGCTTCAACATGTTTCTTAACCTTTCCGTTGATTCTGTCTGAGTCCCAGAAGCAAGGTGCTGAAGCATGTTTTCCTCGGTGACCTCTAAATGCCTTCATTGCTCTGATATTTCCAGTAGCTGGTCTCTGGCCGGGGCCCTTCTGGGCTAGAGAGATGAATTTATGGGAAGAGGGGAAGGGAACATTTGTGTAAGTTTTTGATACAGACATCTGTAGTAATCTGTTCGGTTTTATTCACGGTGCGGTCTTTGCTCACATCTCTTTAGTGAACGTAGCTTACCAAGCAGTTAGTCAAGACTATGTTAAACTTGCATTCTAAATATTGTGTCTAGGTAAAGCTGGAATCTGATACGGTAATCCCACAGGATGCATTTTGTCGTCCTGTCAAGATAGCTGTGTGCCACTTATTATATGTGGAGTTGGGCGGAGAAAGGGAATGCATCCTGTAAGAGAATAGCCATGCCATATATATCCCGCAGCATCTTTGTCTAACATGAAGCAATGTCAAAGTGGCTTTTGGTCTTTTCAAATGCAGGCCAAAATCCTGTCATGGATCGTACTTGATACCTGAAAACTTTCAGCAAAGGAACATTCAGCTAATACAATCTATTAAAGAATTCCTTCAAAGCGATGAGTCCAAGTTCAATAAATTTAAAACTCATTCTGGGGAATTCAGACAGGTGAGTGGGCGGGAACCTTTGGATTCCTGAAAGATTCCTTTCTGGGAGAAAGTGAATCCCAGTGGGATTTTTTGATCTCTTAAATTTATTTTTTTTTTTCTAATCATTCCTATTCTCTTTTTCCTGAAGGGTCTTATTTCTGCAGCACAGTATTACAAAAGTTGCCGAGAACTGCTTGGAGATAACTTCAAGAAAATTTTTAACGAGTTGTTGGTGTTGTTGCCAGACACAGTTAAGCAACAAGAACTACTTTCTGCTCACAACGATTTCAGAATCAAAGAAAAACAAAGCTCAAACAAATCCAAAAAGAACAAAAATAACGTTTGGCAGACGGACTCCAACTCTGATCTCGACTGCTATATCTGCCCAACGTGTAAGCAAGTACTAACTCAGCAGGACGTTGTCACCCATAAAGCTTTGCATATTGAGGATGAGGAGTTCCCTTCCTTACAAGCAATCAGCAGAATCATCAGTTAGCTTTCCTGAAGACCAATAAAACAGTCTCTGTCTATGAATATGCACTTTTTGGAATGAGGTTTGGCAGTGTAGTGTGGCTGAGAGCCGGTGTCAGTTGAGTAGTCATCTGCAGGTGACTGTTAGGGAGCCCTCTCGGTGCTGTTCATAAATACTGTGCAAAGGGATCACTGAACTGCGCCGTAGCTGATTAACATCCAAAGTCTGAGCTTCGAAATGCCTGAGTAGAATTAGGCTGAAATCGCAGGGTGGGCAAGCAGGGGGCCACCTTTCTTCTGTAACATGCAATAGCTGAGAAAATACTTTCTGATCTGAAGACTGACAGGGGACACAATAGGGGAATAAGCATCTGGTTTGGGATTTTCTTTCTTTTTTCGGGGGGTGGGGGAAGATTATGAATCACTGAAATGAACGGAAGCAAAAGTGGCTTCCCTTATAATATTCTGATTTTTTTTGTGCTATTTCTGTCACAACGAAGATCACAGTAGTCAGGGGTACAAAGGTGCAGAAAAGGAGAAGATGCTACTCACTGGTAAGACCATGATGGTTGCGTGTCTGTAAACTTTGGGCTGCTCATATAGCAAACAAAATTCCTGTCTGAAACCGGAATTAATTCTACTACTTGAAGAATTGGACTGATCTGTGTGGCGAGCTGAACGTGAGATCTGAAGTTGCCTCTGACCTTTTATGTAATGTTCTTTAACAAAACTTATTTTGTAGCACTGCATGTAGAATAATAACATTAAGGCTTTACTTTAGGTAAAGCGCACTTCACAGTAATTTTATTTAATGGCTACCATGTTTCTAATTTCTTGGATGTATTAATGTTGGTGGCTCCAAACAGCATACCAGGACATTAAATGCTGCTGATCACTGACCATGTTTATCTGCAGTGCCTTTAAGTGCATTTATCTGTTTACAGTGGTCTGCACTAAGGAGGATAATTTGTTCAGACCGTACAGAGCGTTTACATCCTGTACCTCCCTTGGCGATACCAGTCTGAAGTAGATTTGCTTACGTTGCTTGGCATCTCTGAATTCCACCTCTCGGAGACAAGAGGGGGATCTGTTCATCGTTTGAAGTAACTCCTCCTCCAGCAGCAGCTATGACGTGATGGAGTGACAAGAGTCCTCCCTGCAGTGCACTTTCACGGCTGTAATTCAGTGTCTGATTCTCTCCCATCCTGGCAGACCAGGTTTAGTTATTTTTAACATGTAGGAATAAAGTTGAAATTAATTTATGTAATTTTTAGTGAGAAAACACTTGCTTTTGTATAAGCGTCATTTCTATGAAATTGAGCTCAGAGTATTGCTGAAGAGCTAGTCCTGGCTACAGAAAGTTTTCCTTGCCTTACACTTTCTATTTTTGCTTGCTGTCAGGCTGCAAAGTGCTTTTGGTTTTCTTTTTTCCCGACTGTTTTGAATACCTGAACGTGTTGTATTCAGCACAAGGGCCAGGCTCCACGCCCTGAAATGGAGTTAGGGAGGATTATTTGGCTGCATGGCTGTTTATAAAATGCATGAATACGTGACGAGTAGTAACGCTTCCATGTTCCTGCCTCGAGTGGGGTTCCTCGAGCAGAGTGGGGTGCAATGCCCTGACACTACCCCCACCCACCTGACTGCAGCGGCGCTTCGGTTTGACGCCAGCTGCCCCCACCACTTCCAGTCGGCGATTTGAGCTACGGGTCAGCTCTTCTCCCTGTCTCTTCCTTTGGTTTGTAAAGGTCAGGGGAAACGAAATGCTTATTCTCTGCAGGAGTATCTTATGTCTTCCCTTGATTTTTCAGTTAATTTCTTCTGTGTTAGCAGATATGTAGTTCCCACCAGGCAGGTGCTGCTGTAAGTTTCCTCGAGGTAATCAATCTCTTTGGCCTGATGATGCAGTTTCCTTGTTCCTTGCGCTCACCTGATTAAATAAAGTATTACCAAATTTTTCTCAGGCTGCTTCTATTCATTTTTAACTCTTTATTGAAAATAAGTTGCAGTTGGTACACAGACACTGAAAATACAGAATCACAGATTGTTCTCAAAAGATATTTTTATATATAATATATACAAAAGTTGTAAACATTTTAAACTTATTTTCATACACAGTCCACTTTATACTACAATGCACGTAAGATTAGTGACAACTGCAACTCTTTGAAGCAGTCTGCTTAGACAGAGGTATCTGCAAAAAAACTTAAATTTGCAAACCACATTTGGTATCAGTTTGATATTAAAACTCTTAAAGAATCTGAGGTTTAAATGTGTATTGCAACAAAATACAGGCAGCTGAACTTGGGTTTCAAGTTGATAGAGCAAAGGCTGTTTCTGAGCCTCACTGGTGGTGGGAGAGGGTCGTCTGGCACACACAGCTGCAAAATGCTACCTAGAACAGTACCAGGAATAATCCAGAGTGGAACTACACCCGTCTGCCCTCCCCAGCACACTCCGAGGAAAACAAAGGCTGAAAGGAAGTCTGCAAATATATACAGTAGCTTTTATCAAGAGAAATACCGATGCCACAAGAGTAATGATACGATTTACTAACGAAGACACAATGACCGTGGTTAGTTTTGTTTTGATGACCTCATAGCTGCAGCAGGCAGAGCTAAGGCAGAGCCAGCCTTGCGCTTCTTGCAGGGGGGGCTGTGAAGAGAGAAGGGTAGGAATTGCCCCTGTAAAGAATTGCTGGTCGGCAGAAGTAGAAGAGAGATGCCGTAGCTGTCGCTTGCTATTGTAGCAGGAACTGGTGGGAAACTCGTCCTACAATGTGTCCAGGCAAAACAGCCAGTGAAATCCCAACTGCCTGTAGACGTGACTTAAAGGGAGGGCTCTGCTCAAACTGTGTGAGATACAGGAGCATGTACGGGGGGGGAGATCTTGTCACGAAGTATCAGCTAAGCAAAACTTCCACCTCACTAAAAATGTTGGGAAAAAATTCCAATTCTTTCAAATCTCTTAATGCATTTAAAATAAAAAACCCCGATGTGGTTAACTTCAGTGCTGAAAAATATGTGTGTTGTCGCAACAGAGCCTCCTGGAGCAAGGCGATTGGGCAGAGTACACCTCCGGGAAAGGTACAGGATTGAATTTTATTCTTTACACCCAAATTCACTGCTAACACTACACAGAAGCTTTCGGCATGCTAGCCTGAGGGCAGCACGGTCTTGCCCTCTGCAAGCTCGAGTTAGCTGCTGGGCTTCTGAGATCTCCAAGAGAACAGAGGATATATTAAACAGCTTGCGAGGACAGCATGGGGGCAGCAGCTGGCGTGGCACAAATTCACGGCACAGTCCTGGCATGCTTTTAGGACGTGGTCTGGGCGGCTACAAGGAAAGCTGCTAGTGCTACTGTACCACAGCGAATGCGCAGGGAGAAAAAAAGTGGGAGAAAGGAGTACGAAGATCGATGTTACAAATACTTGAACCCCAAACAATATACTACAGTTATTACACCGATGGATCTAATTCTCTAACCACAAGCCCGTAAGGTTATATTGAGTTACAGTCCATACCTGTATACACTAGTCTGACTGACGAGTCACGGACACGCCGATGTGCTACGACAGTTAATGCACGGCACTGCTGACACCAAACAGCTAGCGGGGACGCTGCGGGGGCTTGCAAAGAAAGAGGATTTCGTACAAGGGGTAGGCACGTGGCATCGCTGGCCGGGCTGGGATCAGCGTCTCGCCCTGCCTCTAAGTGCGTTTTAACTCAGCAGGACCTCGACGGCTGCCAGCCCGTGCTGCCACGGGGTCGGGGAGCTACACGGGTGTTCAGCAACAGCCTCACCAATAAACCAGACAAAGTTTTTTGTTCAAGGTGGGCGAATGCTTTTCCCAAGGTGCGTGTGTCTTAGGCGTTGCGGCACCACGTTAATTACGGCTTGTTCCATCCTGCCTGGCTGACGCAGCCTCGACGGGGCGACTACGTACATAAACCCATCGCTGTTGCCTGGAAAAAGTGCACCAATTGTGGGCTGCCTGCCCGTACGTGCTGCCTGTCTCTGCCGACCCGACCCCTCCCAGTGCCGCCCCAGCGGGACAGCCTCCCCTCCGCCAACGGGGACCGACAGTTTTGGTGGTGGAGGGAGCAGGGTTAAGCTTCCTCAAGGTGCCTCTTGGTGTGGTTGGACACGTTATTCCTGGCTCCAGTTTAATGAAGGAGCAATCTGTCCTGCCTTCCCACGGCCAGGAAGCCTCTCGGGCACCCAAGCCCCTTCCTCCTCCTCCTCCTCCTCCTCCTCCTCCTCCTCTCCTGCCCAGCAAAATGCAGCCAGGTCCTTGCACGCTCACCGTGCCAACTGCAAGTTAAAGGTAATACCGATTTTTGGGGAGCCGTATAAAGCTGCTGACCTCGAGAAGAACAACGGTGCCTCGGCCGGGGGCTGAAGTCATGCTGAAGCCGTCCCCGTTTCACCCTTGCTGCGCTTAAGGTCAGTCCTGGTGTGAGAGCGTGCGTGGGGTGTGCGTGTGCATCCCCTCTGCGTCCCACCACCGGCGGGTGGGAGGGTGGGGAGGAAAGAAAGGCAATGCAGGCCTCGGTGCGTACATTCAGATGTTGTAATATTCAGTATGGTTACACCAGGGGTCAGGACATGTCCCGCAGTCAGACAGAGCTTTAGTTCTTTACGGTTACAAGGAAACTCTGGAACAGTTATATAGTTAGAAAAAATACAATGTACTGAACAAACATTATCTCACATACAATCAATTTAAACATTTAAATTGATTATAATTTTGCTAAAATATTAACACAAGTACTGTTTGTGCTGCTAAAATTTCAGTGTTCCCTCTAAGGAAAATATTGCTACAGTTCTACCGTACCCTGTATTAAAATCCTTTGCCTTTTTTTTTTCCCCAGCAAGAGGGGAAAAATCACAAGGGTCACGTAATTAATTTAGGCTTATACCATACCCGGGTTTGGGTGTCCCTGGTCTACTTAATGCAAGGATGTCTCACTGTTCACCAAGCCCTGCTGGCACAGGCCACCAGCAGATGCCCCTGGGTCACCTCTTCCTTGCTCCTTGCATTAGCCAAGCAGGTGACACCTCTGCTAAAGCAACATCCTCCTGCTCATGCTCCTGCCTCCACCGCCGCTGCAGGCAGCAGGGCCAGGCAGCGGGGCTGAGAGCTACGTACCCCGCTAGCGTTTGGACCTCAAAGTGGGTGCAAAGGCATCCAGAGGGAGAGAGGTCACCTCTGCTGTTGGCAAAGACCGCGGTGGGGACCGCGGCAGGACGCCAGGTCACGGTGCCACCGTGTACGGCCGTGCTGCACGGGGAGGCTGCAGCGGTGCGGGAGAAGTGTCTGAGTTGGGAGATGCTGCCCGAAAAATCCCTGCGCAGCCCCAGCCAGGCGAGCAGGAGGAGCTCAGCTCCAGCAAAGCCAGCCTTCCCTGCAAATGCACATTTAACCCGGCCTGAATAGTAGGGGAGTCAAGTAATGCACTTTGTCACTGATAATGACTGCTCGTGATGAGATTTGCTGCTTATTAATTAATGCATTTATTTGCAATTTAGCAGCAGAAATGAGCTGTGTTAACGATGACAAAAAACCTGCTGGATGTTTTTGCTACAAGGAGAGCTGGGGCAGTCCGGTAACTATTGCTTGTCACGAGGTCAGAAGGCAGCACGCAACTTTTGCCGGCGTAAACCAGCAAAGCGAAACCCTGGCTCGCCAGCCGCCGGGAGCCTCTAAGGATGGAGCTGCCATCCAGGTGGTGGGAATTCAAGTTTCAGCTCAGTCCTTAGTGACAAATAGCTCAGATCACAGCCACCGCGCAGGCAGACAGGCGGGGAAAGCAGGCAGGTTGCTGACAAGGACCCACTGGATTTTGCACATTTAGTTTTTGACAAGGCAGGAATTTTGCAGCCGAAAACCAAAACTCAGCTTCTTGCCCGGGAGTTTTTCATTCGCTCTCTTCTCCCACTATTTGCAAACACGGGGCCGTGAACCCCACGTGACAGGCTTCAATGGCCTGTCCCGTCTTTCCAATTCTCTGAATTCCTCCTTTCGAGAGACTGCGGGGTAAAACGTACGTTCACCCCTGAGGTTCTGCTGCAGCTGACGACAGATAGTGGCTGCTCCCAGTATAAAAATACAAGTTCAATACCGCTCCTAATTGACTTGGACTTTGAGGCGCTGAGACACCCACCCCTTCTGTGTTGGCAGCTCAGAGTCTGAGCGTGAGTAAGTGTTCAGTGTTGCCAACCAGAAACTATTTGTAAATTTGCAAACTTCCCCAACCCCTCGGTGAAGAAGTGGAACTGCAACGCGCCGTATTTTCTGCTGATAAAAGGCTATTCCTAATTAGCAGCCAACTACCGCTGAACTGGCTTCCAGTCTCAGTCACCTTTTCACATCCTCAACCAGAATCCTGCTGAAGTGCAGAAGCAATTTGGATACTCAACATAACCCCCAACCCGCTGTGCCCGCCCCCATGCCGCTTGCATCCTAAGCTAAGTGTGAAACACCTGTTTGGATTTTTATTTTTTTTTTGTACAGTAAATATATACAAATAAAAGTAACACAGATACCACTTATTTCTTTGTGAATTTGGCACTTTCCATGGAACATGTACAGGAAAGCTCTGCAGCGGGAGCGGCACAGGGCCGATCTCGCCAGCGTCGCCCACCCACCCTCACCACCACGAAACCGATTCTGTGTTAGCTCTGGAAGAACGAGATAAATAACAACTCCTCAGCTACTGTGTTTTCTAACAGGAAAAGGTATTCTGGGCTTTCCTGGGCACTCAGCGGAGCCCAACGCCGACTGCCTGGCGTCAAGCCTCAGAGAGAGCATTAATTCATCTTTCGCCACGCGTAGGTGATGTGGTAGCAACCTTCCTTCCTTCTGACTTAGAGGGAACACTGCTTTTATAAAACCCTTGGACAGGTAAGACAAGAACCAATACCACTGTACAGAATTCACTGCACAACTAGCTAATAGTAAGGAACCCAGCACTGACTTGCCACATTAAAGAAATGGGACTGAATACATTTGCAATCAACCGGTTAATTGTACTGCACCGTGGGACTCGGTCTCTTGGTACGCAGCCCTCGCCCCTCAGTACGCTGGCACTTGGTAACCTTTCGGGTTGGCTTCTAAGGTCTCGGTGAAGGGGGGGCTCTGGTAGGTCTCTGTGCTCTCGATGCCGCTGCCGGTGGGGTAGCCGGGGTACGCCGCGTTGGGGTCGGTGGCAAACTGATCGGTGGCAAAGAGCGACATGTCCGTCCCCAGGCGGTATCTCTGCAGCGCCTTCACGGCCAGCGCGACCTGCCGCAGGATGAAGGAAGGTTGGGGGGGATGGCAACGCCACAGCTCGGACCCCACATCCCCCCAGGACCCCACGTCCCCCCCAGCTTGCTGCAAAGCACCGAGCGCATCGCAGCATCCCAGGCGGCTGCTGGCCCCACTCCATGATAGCCGAGAGCTAAACCAACCCCAGGTCACAACCCCTAACGCCAAAGAAGCCATTTTTATGTGACAGGTTGACCCCCAAAGCTCTGTCTGGGGGGTGGGGGGGGTTGGCCATTGGCACCAATAAACCCATCTGTTGTGGGGAGGGAAAGCTGCTGAGTCCCAGGCCAGCAAAATAGGTCAGTTCTGCCGAGACTCCTTCACCCTCTTCCAGGTTGCCGGTATTCAGGTCGCAAACCATGGGAAATGCGGACGGCAGAGCTGTGAGCGCACCACGCTTGCTCTTATTTCAGGAGGTTTCATTAACAATTCAATTAGTTTATAAATGACAGGCTTGGGGGGGGAAAAAAATGCCCGCAGACACCGAGAATGGCTTCCCAACCACCACCCAGTGCCTGCTCCCCAGCACCAGTTGTGTGCCGATCAAGCAGAGCTTCTGGGTTTATTAATGGTACCAGCGGAAGGGCTGCCAGTGTGACCCCGCATCCCAGCCATCCTCCGTGCCGGGAGCAGGGCACCGGCGTCCCACTGCCCTCCCCGGGTGGGAGCAGATGCTGATGGGACGGGGGGAGCATCCCACCCAGTGCCCTTCCCTGGCGGCTGCATTAAACGGGTAGTCTGGCAATATAGTGATGGAGAAGAGCTGCGGGGGAGCTGGGATTAAAAGAGATTTATTGGGATAATAATAGAGCTGGGAGCAGTTAAACTGGTGAGTAACTGGAGCCAGACCTGCTGCTGGAGAGCCCCAGACTGTCTTTTGCCCCAATTCTTTTAAGGCAATATGGAATTGTGCACATCTCGGGTGCTCTCTGCCCACGAAAAGCCGGAGCGGGGGTGGCGGTGACGCAGGAGCCATTCCTGCTCCTCCACGTGCAGCCTCCAGAGCAGGAGCCCCCCAAATGGCGCAGGCACCCCCGGGCACATGCGGGGTCCAGCAGCTGCGGTCAAGGAGCCCCGCGGGGTTTTGCACACCCCGGCAAATGCACCTGTACGGCCCCGGGGATGCACAGAGACTAAAAGCAGGAGCAAAGGGGGTTTCTGCAAGCAGAGGTGGGGTGGGCAGCAGAGGAGCCAGCCTGGCTTCCCCTGAGGGTGAGCTGATGAGCCTGAGAGCTCCCAAAATCCCCCTGCCATCCTGTGAGACCAGCTCATCGCAGTGATCTGCTCCTGGGGACTCGTTTGCTTCAAACCAAGCTGCTCCCAGGGGTCTAATGAGGCCCTGAAATGAGGGCAGCTCATGGCTGGCAACACATTTTTGATGGGAACGCAACTTTCCAGCCGCATGAGAAGGGGAAGTCTGGAATTCCCCAGAGAGAGGGGACTGAGCTGATGCTTCCCGGGTGAGAAACCACAGTTTCACTGCTATTTGGAGGGACCGCACGTTTCCTCAGTACAGCCCCTTGCTGCCCACCAGGACTGACTTCTCCAAACTGTTCCCCAGATTCCTCCTCCCCGCTCAGTGCTGAGCCCAGAGCTGGTTTCATTTCTCCTCTCCCCACCTCAGCTCTGAAGCTGAACTCACCCAGACGATGATAGAGAAGAAAGAGAAGGTGATTGCTGCCCGGGCAGCGTCTGCTCCTTGCAAAACCCCTTTGCTCATCGTCGTCCGTTGCCACTGGTTTGCTAGGAAGCAGAAGGCTACAAACCACAGGAAGGACAAGAAACCTGAAAGAACAGAGCTGGTCAGTGCTGTCCCTGCCCACCGACTCCTCTGCTGCAAGGACCCCCGTTTGCTGATGCACAAACATGCTGCCATCAAGATTTTCAAACAGCAACAGTGATCTGGGGTGCCCTGGCCTGTGGTGTGGCCAGAGAGCTTAAAAAAAGGCAAGTAACAATCACCCGGGAATACGGACAGGCTGAGATTAACCCCTGCTCCAAACACGGGGATCACAGCGACCCTGGGACGCCAGTGCATCCCACGAGCGCAGCAAACGAGCAAGTACTCATCGTGCACGGCAGGGCTGCCCATGGAGCCGAGAGGCACACGGGCTTCACGTGAGGGAGCTCTGCTCGTCCCTGCTGCCCTCCGCTGACTGCGCTCCTGTTTTCAGTCAGCTCCTGTTTTCAGCCTCTCTGGGCTCTGTGGGATTGAGCAAAAACACTCTGGTGATTATTCCTTACTGGAACCAAAGCTGGCTGAGCAAGATAGGGCTGCAGCTCCCCTAATTCAATCACCAGCCAACAGCACTGCCTGATGCCAAGGAGCTCAGAAAATAGTCCAGAAGCAAGCCACAAGCACACAGTGTAAGGAGCAGTGATGCTTTCCAGCCCTGGGAAGAGGAGCTGCACAACCTGGAGCCTTCCATGATCCTGTTTTAAGGGTCTCCAGCTTTCCCAAGCATCCCCAGCACAAAGCTCCCCCCATCCACCGATTCCGGGCGTCAGTGCACGCAGGGACGCCAGGCACCGGCAGGCAGGACGCCGAGCTACCCAGCATCTTGTCAGGGATTGCTAGCACATCAGTATGAACAGCCACACTGCCAGTCCCATGGGGCAGCCGGCTGCAAAGCACAGTCTGACTGCAGGGAGATGAAAGAAGCTTCCTTTATTCCCCTTTATTCCCCTTTATCTTGCCAGTTGTTCCTAAGTACAATATAAAATGCACGCGTGCATCCACATCCAGTGCGGGAGTTACAGGGCTCATCGCACACCCAGCCTTAAATTCAGAATTTGCTTCTACATGCAGTTTAAGAAAACGCACTCCTCATCTCCTTCTCTTGCATGACTGGGCCTGGGGCTTCCCAATCAGCGATGCTTTTGTCTGTCGGGCCGTGCTTGAACCCTTGAACTGCCCTCAGAGCAACACAACCTCCAGCCAGGATCATCCAGGCTTTCTTTTTCCAAATTACAGACTAATACAACAGCCTCACTTTGCCAAATACCGCTAATGCCTGCCACCAAACCTGCCCCAAATCTCTGCATGTACCTTTTCGCTTCCCCTGAGGATGACCACTTGTTTTCAGTGTTAAACAAGACCTCTAGGGCTTATTCCTCAAAGGTCATCCTCAGGGACAAAGATGCTTTCTGGTTCCCCAGCTGTTATACCAGGGCTTTACCAGCAGCAGATCCAACCCTTAAATGTGGACGCAAGAAGATGCATGCCTGAGATATGGCGCTGGCTGCAGCTCGGATGACCAGTACATGGTGAGCATAGTGGGTAGTGGTCCCCTGGCAGGTCTCAGTGCAGGAGATGCTGAACCACATCTCCAGATGCTGCTCTGCTGCAGTGCTTCCATCTCTGGGTACTTGGGGAGCAAATGCCACGGCAGTGGGGAGCACTGCCCCCCCCGTGCTCGAGGAGCAAGCTCAAAAACCGCACTTTCCTGGAGACAGCGGTATTTGGAAGTCGAAAGACCAGAGATGAAACCTAAGAGCAGCTTCCAACAGGTTAGTTCGGAGCTGCACTGTGGGGAGCAGAGGGATGCTGAGGGACAAGCTCTGCGGCCATGCAATGCTGGCACCAAGGGACACGGGGTCTCCCAACAGGACTAGGCTGTGTCACTGGTTTGTAGAGGGTGAACTTGTTCAGGAGGACTGTTTATTTCTTTAACACTCGATCTAGTGCAGTTCATCCTCCCTCGTACGCTCCTGGACAGGACACTACCACAGAGCACGGGTCACAGCCCCAACATGGGGGCTGCCCGCTGGCCAGTGCCACAAAGCCCCATCTATAACTGGTGTCTTCTAAGGGTTTTCAAGAGTTAAAATGACATCATGCACATTTCCAAAAATGCACTGGCTGTGCTGGGTATTGCAGTTACCAGCTTCCTCTGCAACAGTGAGAATTGCAAGATGCTGACCTTCCCAGTGCTGAAGCCATTAACTTCATCAGACAGAAACCTCTGGCTGGGATCACTTCTGCTGCCGCCTGTGTGGACTTCCCAGAGGTTTTGTGATGCAGAAGCAAGCCCTTCCCCTCCATGCCCAGCTCTGCCTGGATCCCTGAGAAGAAAAAGGATTCCCCGGGGAAGCGGGAAGGCAGGTATCGCTGCCAATGGAGGAGATGGAGTCAGGCATGGAGAGCATCTCCAGAAACACCAGCCAGGCGTCGTCCGAGGTTTGGAGGACTGACACACGCCTGTGTGTGAGATCAGACCTCCCAGGGAGCCCTATGGGAACTATTTTTGTTTCCGTACCAGCGCTTATTTTCACTTGCGATCATGTTCACCTTCTGCTAGCACTCCTTCAAGATGAGACTTTGCACCCAATAACGTGAATCAGACATGCAGGATCAGAGCTGACTCCTCTCGCACCTGGTGCCTCACCGGGAACACGGCAGTGCCCTCGTCCGGCACCCACACGGTCCCGGTCCCGCAGAGGGGCTGGCAGTGCCTGCACCCAGCCCCCGGTGTATTTGCAGCATCAGGTGTAAGTGGATGTTTTGGAGGTGTCTGTTGCTACCCGTGAATTTTAAAACCTCACGAAGAGGGCTGAGCTGACAGTAGCATAGTGAGGCTACGTGTGCCAGTCCCGACTCCAGCTGGAAACAGGCATGCCAGCAGCTCTGCACCCTCCAGCATGCGGAAGCACCGCAAGAATCAGTAGATAATTATCGTTTTAGGATCTGCAGACAACAGAGTGCAAACACCAGGAAAGATGCGTTACAGCCATAATTACAGCCTGGTCCCAAGTAAGCGCACGTCTACAGGAGCAGCTGTAAGAGCAGATGGAAGAGAAAGCCACAAATGCCATTTGCACAGCGCCGTGGCCCTGCCTGCACCTCTGCCTGCACTCCTGCCTGCATCCCAGCGTTACCTCCCAGCCGGCTCGGTGGCTCTGATCTGCCACCGATCCAATGCACAAGTCCTCTTCCCTTTGAGCGAAAGCCAGTTGTGGGTTAACGCTTTCATTAACTCCCCCACAGCCTCCAGAGGCAGTAACTGCCCGTTGACATCTGCTTTGCTGGCAGCCGGCATCAGGCTCCTGGGTCACCCGGGCAAGGGGCCAGAAACAACCTGCTTTTCTCACCCCACCGCCCACCGCCCGGTTTGCAAAGCTCCCTCGTACCCAGGCATGTTCCTCACCCGGTTATTTCCCAGATGCATTTTCGGCTTTTATATCAAGCAATAACGCAGAGATTGCATACAGAGAGAATGGATGAAATAGTTGCAAGGAAAAAGGAAGAAAGCAAGCCTCCCATCCTTGCTGAGGAGCAAAAAAAGAAGGGGACAGCATTAGAGTTCCACAGGGGATGTCTCCAGGGGTTATTAGTGTGGAGGTAGTTAAATAAAGCAAATTACGTGGGTCAGCTCTGCCTCCTGGCAGGTTGGGTGCCCGAGGCTGCTGGGAGCAGCGCAGGGGGGTGCGGTGAGCTGCAACCTCTGCAACTGCGGAGGCTTCACATGCCAACGAAACTCTGCACCTCATCTCTGCTGCGGGATCTGCCTGTATTGACACTTATTCTGGGAGCAACCAACTGCCTGGCATTTCTGCGGGGTCAGATGGGGAGGGGAAGGACCAGGCTGACCCATTCCTCCTGCCAGACCCCAGGGACCCGCACCGTCCCCGGGAGCAAACATGGCAACTGCACGTCAGCAGCATCTCACCAAATCTGGGGTTAGGAGATGTGAAAACAAGACCTAGGTGGAGATGTGTCTACCTGCAACCTTAGACTTTGTTACAAGAGTCCTGGACAATGCTCCCCTTTGTGTCAGCATCGAGCTGGATTTCAGCACAGCATTTGCCAGGGTGCCCTGTGGGAAATGGTTCGTTAAGCGGGGAGAGCGGAGATCGTACAAGAGCAGTGAGAGAGACAAGGAGCTGCTGGCTGGGAGATGTACTGGGCAGCGTGAACAGAGGCAACGCCAGGCTGGAGGGGAGCTACAGGAGACCACTCTTTGCAGACCCTGATAGGTGACACTGTGTTGGACCCAGGCTTGCGTCCGCATGACCTGCATGTAAGTGATTTATTCGTTTTACCAGCAAGGAAGCAGCCTGCCTGTTTCTTACCAAGAAGCCCACAGAGGGGATGGCCCGAGGGAGCAGGACGTCTCTGCCCAGACACAGGCTGAAGACACGATGCACCTGGAGCGCACACACTGACCCGGGGCGATCCTGGGGTAACGAAGTGTCACCGTTGGCAGCACAGCTGCGTCGGGTGGATTTACCAGCGCAGAGCTCTGGTGCAATACTGCAGCCTGTCTCCAGAGCAGAGCACAACCCCTGCATGGCAAAAGCTTTGCGGGGCAGAACCTGTCTTCTCCAGCTCACTGCTGAAGCCTGAGAACGCACACGCAATGCATGGCAAGCTCAGAGATTGAGAGCGGTACCGTTTCACACGCACCCGGCAGGGGAGAGAACGGCTGTTACGAGGTGGAAGGCAGGGAGGATCACAACCTCACACCGTGACACGCTGCATCAGCCACAAGATGGATATGATGTTCCCCTTCTGTTTAAATTGAAGGGTTGCAGGCACCGAGCCCCATGGAAGGGGCTGTAAATATCATCTAACGAGGGCTGGATGCCAGTGCTCTAGCACCATGGAAATAAGCTTTCCAGCAAGGAGAGAACATCCTTAAAAACAAGCAAGTGCAGGGAGGCAATGACGGATGTTTTCATTTGGGACCAGAGAGCCATCAGCAATGCTTGTGCTGGATAAATCACCTTCAGACTTTGCTAACAAAAGAGTCTGGAAATGGAGAACATCAGCTGCAAACTCAGCCAGGCAACTCCCACGGCAGCCGAGCAGAGGACGGCCTGTCCCGGCTCACAGCATCCTGCCCGCTCCTGTTCGCATGGATGAACCCCGGGTCAAGGGGCTCAAGATGGTGCAGAAGAGCCATGCCAGCCCTCGGGAGCCCAGACCCACCTGCACTCCGCAGTCCTGGAGGCAGCGGGGCGTTACAGTGGTATGTAGAAGCGTGTTTCTGCTTTGTTGCAAAACACACATGCACAAAGTGAAAACAGACCCAGATGTAATCAATGAAATGACATTTGCTTGAGCCAGAAACAGGAGATGCGGGAGGGTAAAACACCCCGTCTGGTCTCTGAGATGTGACCACCGAGCCTCACTTCTCTAGGTGGCCTCACCAAACCCAGCTCAGCAAACGTTTCCAATTGCAGAAGCGACACAGACGTGTGGAACACCCCACTGTCCCCAAGCCAACACACACCGGCTTCCTCACTGCTGCCTCTGTGCTCAGAGCTGGATGAGACAACCCATCTGCCACCCCTGCTCTCCCCCACTGAGGCACACGAGTTGTGCCACACTGCAGGAGGAGAGGGGAGGACTCAAGCGTGGAGCTGCAGGTCATGGCAACACCCCCACACTGCCCACAGAGCCAGCATCGTCCTTCGCAAGCGCAGCAAAGCCAGAGACGTACCTGAAAAGCCGAGGTCCAGCAGGACGGCCCGTTTGCGGTCCTTCACGCTGCTGATCTGCTGGAAGTAGAGGTCCACGATAAAGAAGAAGATACAGCCAAAGAAGGCAATGATGCCAACGGCGATGCCGTAGCTGCAGGCACTCTCATTCTCATTGAAGATGCAGTGCAGGTCAGGGTCACGGCTGTCCTTGTTCACATAGCACTCGTTCACGATGGAGCCAAACACCACAATGGAGAAGATCTGCAGAAGGAAGGAGAAGACACAACTTGCTGCTGTTTACATTTAACTCTGTTTTCCAACAGCAGCATAATTGGATTCAATCCTGTCTTTGACTCCATGGCAACGTGGCATTTGTTAGACAGATCCTGACTCTCGCCTGGTTGGTAGCCCAAAGCAATGGGCTGGTGGATGGTACCTAGGTCCTCCTTCGCTGTGAGCCTGTCTGCCTTTCAGTGGCTTGGTCTGCAGGGATGTTATTCTCCAGACAGGCTGGGGAAGGGAAAAATAAAGAGATGGGCCAGGTCTCTGCACAGTCTTTCTGCTCGTGCTGCTCTCCGCTGTCAGGCTGTGCTCGATAAACCCCCTTGTGCCACTGCGGAACGAGAAGAAATGAAGTTACAGAGGATAATTGAGCTGCTAAGCAGGCTGACCCAGGGAAGGACTGGATTCCCAGTGGAGGGGGGACAGGACGCAGCAGCATGGGGAGCAGCTCACCTGGGCACAGTGGGGCTGGGGGACAGGCTGCCCTGTGAATGACAGGGCAATTTTTCGCCTGGCTTAGCAAGGGTTGAAGGATGCAGTGCCTGCATCCATTATCCAGTGACCTGGTTTCAGCCCTGCGAGGGACAAAAGGGCAGGGGGGGGTGCTGGTGGCTGCTCAGGTCCCACCGCTGGGACCTGAGGGTGTTTCACGTCCCTGCAGGCAGGGGAGGAGCCGGATGGCAGCGTGCAGCCGGCTGCCTAAATTAATACCATTCATGATGCTGCACGCTAAAGTAATTCCCTTATCCCTCCGACACCAAAGGCAGCAAGCGGAAGCCGCGGGACCAGCTGCATTACAATTCGCTCTGGAACCTGCTCTGTTGGAGCCTAGCACCACCGTTTGGATTTCAAGGCTGCGAGCAGGGAGGGAAGCAAGGCACGCAGACACCCCTCCATCAAGCTGTGAACCTCTGATCTTGTCCCTTGCTGCCAGCACCGGCTGCCCGCATCCCTGCACGCCTCCCCGCCCCGCTGGCTCGCAGGACACAGCTGGAGGCCACGTATGCAAGAGGAGAGATAAGAGGCTCCTCCAGCACTCCCAGTGCGGCGGCTGCCCAGGAGCAGCTGGGGTCTCGGGGTATGATGCAGGTCCCGCTCTGGACGCCCCGCTACATCTTCTGCAGTAACAGCATGACACGAAGTGCACGAGACCGAGACAGGCGACAGACAGAGACAGCAGCTGAAGAGCCACATGAAAAACTGCAGCCGGTGGCCTTTGCAAAGTCACCTGCGTCTCACCCACGGAGCTGATGCCCAGCCATGGGCCACCTCCTACAGCCCCGTGCCCCCCGAAGTGCAGCGTTAGCAGAGCTGGGTGAAACAGAGCGGAAGCCACCATGAGCAAACCATTCCGAAAGCTTTAACCACTCTCTAACACAACATTGTGATACACATTTTCTCCCAAGCACTGGTCAGATATCTCACTCTTGCCTGTCCCGAAGGATTTAATCCAGATTTCTCTCCTCCACACTCCTTCCAGTGCTGGGGTGAAGCTGCGCCAGAGCTGCTTCTGTCTGAAGCTACTTACAAATGCAAGCGTCTTGTGAGCAAACAGGTCTTAGACAGCGCCCGCTGACTCTCCCCCATGTTGGAGGGGACAACAAAGAAATAGACCTGCAAGGGACTGAATTACTAAAATGTGAAGGATTGGTGAGGGATGTTTTTTTCTCTGTAGGGTGTCATCTGCAATAAAGGATGAGCAGAAGCAGCAGCCTCTGGAGTACACCCCACCTTGGGTGTGTAGGAGCTCCTGCAAGCAGCTACCCCAGCACCCCAAGCCCAGGACTTTGCCACCAGCTTCTCACGCTGGTATCTGCAGCAGGAGTGGGTTTCTGCCCTGGAAACGCTCCTCAGCCCCAGGAATTAGCCCGTTCTTGAATGACACGATCCTAGAAATGTGGGTTTCCAAACGTGCATCTGCAAAATTCAGGTGCAGCCTCTGATTTCCCCTGGAGTGCTAACAGGGGATAGAAAGTATGTTCGTCCCACGGACCTCTCGACGGCTGGCACAGGGAGATAATCAGACCTTCCTCCTCTTCGAATTTAACCACTACCCAGGGTCCTGTCCCCATCCATCCTGGCTCATCTCAGCTCCGAGCACCAGCCACGAGCTCAACGGCAACCTGAGTCACCCATTTGTATTTGCACCCTCTTCCTCGCTGGCGCTGCACTTACAGAGCGCTCAGTCGTCACACCGTGACGGGTACATCATCATCATGCAAAGAACAAGAGGGCTGCATTGTAAGAAAGAAACAACAACAAACAGTAATAATAATTTTCCCAGTGCTTTGGCAGCAGCTGTAATATCAGCAGTTGTAAAAATCTGTTCATAAATAATGCAAAATTGTTATTTACCATCAGAAATAGCAGCAGCATTTATAAAACAGGCCCTGGAAGAAATAATGTGATTCTGGAAAACATGAATAATTGAGAACCTCTGATTCCACGGGATTATTTCTCTGGCAGGCCAGCAAACTTATACTCAGCTTCTCCGATAAGTGTTTTACTTAGTCCTCCCAGGATTAACAACTTGGACTACTTCTCTGTGCTTTTGGGTGCCAGTTTCATGGGTGAGGGAGGGCTCCCGTAAATACGATTAAGGACATTACAGGGCAGGGTGTCCGGCTGCCTGCGGGCAGGTTTGCACATCTGGGGCTGTCAACGGAGGATGCCCAGGCAGCGTTTCTGGGACGGAGATGGAAAGAACAGACATTTCACTGCTTAACTTCACACTCCAGAGGGTTCTGCAGAGCAAAGCATCCTTCTAGTGGCTGGACGACCTGAGAGCTCACCCCGCAAGACACCCTCGGCCGGGTGCTGCCCGCAGTCTTTTGATGCAGGCAACCTGGGACATGCGGCTTCTTCTCGAGAGGTCTAAACGGTAACAAATTGCAAGCACACACACTTGATAGATGCACTCAAAACATCAGCGCCGGCTGAAATACTCCTGTCAAAACATGCTTTGCAGTGAAAACAAGTCTTTCCATGGGTTTTCTCCCCCTGTGATTGAATTTTTATGGCTATTCTTAAAAAAAACAAACTGGTGCTGATAAAATATTTTAATGAGAATAGATTTGGCGTTGTCTTTTTAAATATAGGTGAAAAAAAATTTTTTTGAGAAATTGTGTGTAGATGGGGGAAAATAAAACCCATAACATTTTTTTAAAGTTCATGCAAAACAAGTGCCATTTTCCAATGACCTCCACAAACTGCACTTGCTCAAACCCACGAGTTCATCAGCGACTTGAAAGCAAAACTACAAGGTCAGATTTTCCACTGCAAGTGAGATTTTACGGGTCTGAGCAAGGATGCAGGAATCCTGCTCTCCAGAGGTGCTCCTCCAACTCCACCTCCTCCCGCCTGTCGGGTCTGTTCCCAAAACCGCAGCTCCTGTGACCAGGCATGGCAGTGACAGGACTCAGGACCAAGTGCCAAGGTCACTGGCACGCACGGCACAGGGGCGTCTGCTGCGCAAGCCACTGCATCCCAAGCCCATCTACCTTCCTAACGGGGCTCCTCCATATCTCACAGGCTTTGCAAAGGAGCCTGAGCATTCACAGGACACTCCATTTTCCAGCTGAACAACCCAACACAACCAGCAACAAATTTGCTCTCACTGGCTGAACTGGTGCAAGACCCAGTAAGAAAACTGAATTACCTCCAGCCGCCCCAGTATGGAATCGCATCCCGCCTGCCAGAGCTTTTGCATAAATCTGCTGGCAGCTCGGGGTCTCCTGGCCAGCAGCCTGGTGTGTGGGTTGCTCAGCCCTTCCAGAGAGCGGCTGGAGCCCCCGGCACACGGATCCGGCAGCTCCCGTGGCACAGACCATTAGTGCTCCTCTCCGCATTCAGCTGCGGGGAGGGATGGGAAGGAGAAAAGCTGTCTTCTCCCATCCCTTCCATTAAGACTTGCACTTCAGCCACACAAAGGAGCTTCTGTGCCTCGGTCACACCCTGGGAGGGAGAACAACGCTGGTCAGGGAGATGCAAGCAGCGCTTTGAACCAAAATGATGCAGCTCAGCTGCTCGTGCAAGTGCAGATGGAGCTTGTGTTACACCAAACCAGTAAGAAACCAGGGACCTCACTTCTTAATGAAACCCAGCTGCCCAGTTTGCCCAGTTTAAAGCTTGCTTCCAAGCAAGAGGGGACACCTTGCCAGGCCAGCAAGCATTTCTGTAACACAGGACAAAGGCACAGGTCTCGGCAGCGATTGGCGGCGGGGGTCTGGGTACGCCGGCCATGACGGATTCTGGAAATATGGCTGAAACCAGAGGGGTTTTGAGTATCATCCTAAAAACCCAGGAGAGCACCCTGGGGATGCTGCTTACCCGAGGTTGGAGGCTGTGTCTGGGCAGGAGCCTGCTGCTCCAAGGCTGCCTTTGCTATCCAAAGTACTGGACGCAGCTGCACATCTCGCCCGCTTTCCTTGCTTGCTGCCCACCTCCTGTTTTCCTCACTCACCCTATTTTAGGCAAAACCTCTTGTCTCTTTTGTCCTCTCTGGTGATGGCTGTTGAGTGCAGAGGACCGTGACCGAGTACCCGGTGCCCTGTGCTGGTGGATGCCCCGGCAGTGGCTGTGCTGGAAGGGCAGGGACGTGACGGTGCACCGTGGGCAGGCTGCCGGCAGCACGGACATGCAGACAGCCCTGCAGCAGGAGACCAAGTGAAATCTCATTCTTTCCCCCAAAAAAAGGAAAGGGGAGAGCCTGAGAGGGCAGGTTCCTTGCTCAGCAGTGTCCAGGCACTCACGCTCAGGCTGCTGGACCCACAGCTGCTGTCAGACCCTCGCAGGAACTCAGGGCGCTGGGGATGCCTGTGTGCCCCACGATGGAGACACCATTTTAGGTGTGCATAAAGCTGGGAGACCCGTGGCTGCCTTCTCTGCACCAGATTTCTACCATCTGGAAGAAGGTAGCTAGCCAGGCTGCCTGGCTCAGTTCTGTAATTACACTTTGCAGATCCGCGCTCCCTCCCAGGGCTTGAGCCGGCTGGACCCCAGGACACACACACATTTTTCATGCACGTTGCTTTTAGCCTTCTGTAGCCCTGCTTCAGGAGACCTCGCGGTCGGAGCACAGCCATCGCAAGGAAAACAAGAAGCAAATACTGCAAGAGAGCACAAGCTGAAAGCTTCGGTGTGTGAACTGTCAGCCATTTTAAGGTGAGATGTCTCCACTGCTGATGCACTATACTTTGATTTGGGACCTATAAAAAACATTACCAGAAGGCATGGGGTTGTAGGATACAGCAAAACCTCGCTTTGATTACACACGTAAGCAACCATTAACGTAAACATCAAGGATATTTAATGCATGAAAGAAAAATAATCCACCACTAATTTGCTGTGCTGTAGCTCACAATCAATGGCGTTGGGCACAAACCACACGTACAGAGAGCCAGTACCAATGTCTGGGTGATCCTTCGCCACTCTAACGCGACCATTGGTGAGACAGATGCCACCCTGCTCAGCACCCTTCCCTCCTCAGCCACTGCCCAGCAAGCGAAAGATGGACAACCAAATGAGAAGGGAAAACAATTAAGGTCAAATCAGCACTGGCCAAATCCTGCCTAGCACTGAGCGTTTTCATAAGCCCCAGTTAAGCCCTTGTCTTGAGTCGCATTCGTACCTCGTGCAGATATTCCGCTCAGGGATGAGTTAGACCCTTGGCAGAGGGCCAGCCTCCTTCAACACCCACAAGCTCAAATTCTGGGGGAATCAGGTCCCGTGTCCCTCTCCAGTTTATCTTTACAGTTGTCAGTCACGGGGAAGTTTCCAGCACAGATCTGCATAATTTATTGGAGGGTGTGAAGACTAAAGAACTACTTTAAGCACTGCCAGATCTCCCACAAAGACTATGGGTACGACCACAAAGGAAAGACCTGACGCAGTTTCTGGCACAGAGAAGGGTGGTATGATGCTGGCCGTAATAGGTTTATGGACATGTCTACCAGGCTAATCAGCTTGGGAAGGATGCATATTGATGACCACACGACAGATTTTTACTGAATTAGTTTTTCTAATGTGGCAAGAGATGCTGGCTGAAACACAGCGCCCATTCAAAGTTCCTAATCTAGTAATGCAATCTGAGCACATGGCAAGCCAGCAGCGTTTTGAACCAGTGATGACAGGAAAATGATAATTTAGCAGCATTTTAAGCTCAGATGCAGTGAAACTTCTGTATAATTCTATTACCAAAAATGTTAAATTTAAGTTCTGCCTTTAATCTACAGCCCACGGAAAGAGAGAATTAAGATGGAAATCTGGTGACCCTACTGAAAAGCAGCCAAGACCAGACAAAGTCCAGAGCAGCTGAGATCACGCTAATGATTCTTAGCATCGCCGCAGGCTCCTTAAGTGCCAGACCAGCCTTGCAGCTCTTCCCTAAGAGCCCCAGGTGCTCAAGAGTCCGTGAAACCCCTGAAGTTCGTGGGAGCTATTCGGAGTTTGCAGCACCGGGGCTCCCACCTCATACTTCCCGTTGATGTCTCCTGGGGTGAGCTCAGTGCTTGGTACGCCACGCGGCCACCTCCGTCTGCGTCTGCAGGACACTCGGAGCAGGCAAGGTCTGCTCCAGTGAGGGAGCTTTCCAGGCTCCAACTCCTACCCTTTACATGAGCTGCATGTCGTAGCCCTGCAAACCCAAACGTACGCCCCACAGCACCTCAGGCCAGCACTCCTGCAGCTTCACCCTGGGTGTGAAATGCCTCAGAAGGGAGGACGAGCTCTGTCCTGATGGTGCAGAGTAGCGACAATCCTGGAGCCACACGCTTCTTCATTTGCTGCCTGGCTCTTCTGCTCCTGAGCTTGTTTTTTCTAATAAAAATAAACACACCTTTTACCATGAGCACAAATACCGCCCTTTCCATTCCCCTGGAGAAACAAACCAAAGCTGGACCAGGACAGGAAGAGCACATTCCCTCCCTCCAAGAACCACCACCTATTCCTAATGCATCAAACCACCACCCAACACGTCCCTTGCCAAAGTCACAACTCAGCAAAGCGCATTTGCCTTGCCGAAAGACAATGATCTGCTGTATTACGGACTAAGACCCGTATCACCACAAAGCCAAGCACGTAAAAACTTTGCTGTTCTGAGCCAAAGTAACCTCTGGTCCTTAAAGTTTCCTACTGCATATCAAAGGCTACAGGGACTGTCACTTTGCTGCCGTGTCTCTGCCAAGTAATCAGATTTGGCTGCCCTAGTCTGGTCTCTTAATAAAGGTTTTGCTCTTAAAAGCATAAGATTATTGCAAGGAAAACCCAAACAAAATACTGGGGCTAATGAGATAAAATACTGCATAGGGAAAGCTCTCTTCAGTGATCCAAGTGACGAACTACAAATTCATTCAACTTTAAGAAACAAGAGAGAACAGCAGTAGATAGGGTCAGGCAGCTGCCAATGTGTCGGTTGCAGGCAAGGTTGTCCAGCTGTGCAGATCGCAACAGGGAAGTCATTGGAGCAAGAAACAACCATTTTAAAGAAAATACTGAAGTATTCCTCTATGTTGTAGTAAAATAATGACATGATCTCCCGCTGAGCTCCAGAGAGGCAGAGGGAATGGCTGGGTGGGTGGAGGCGAGAGTGGTCCAGCCCTTCCGAGCAGGCTGCACCGGTGGGACCGGGCACCACGCTTTTACTGTTGCTCTTACTGAAATTCACAGGAATTACTGAAAATGCTTTCCAGAACTCCTTTTAAAAGTTGTATCTAAACCTACGTTAAACGAACAATGCCCCTGCAAAGCTGTGTGGCCACTTGAAAGTCTAGCTGGTGCTGGCAGTCACAGAGAAAGGAACTCATGATTCTGTGGGCATCCTTCATGAATATCGAGTTTGTTTTGCTGTGCAAAAAATGTCTCAAAAGGAAACCACAAGAGTGATCACATCTTCATCTGACAAACTGCATCAGATGGAGAGGGAAGAGATGAATGAGGAACCGTTAAATGGTTCTTTCCAGCTTTTGATTTTACAGCTCATGCCAGGAGCAGATTTTTGCCTTCAGATACTCAGAATTACTATATCTGTCAGGGAGAAGTTGCTGTATCAGGTTGAATCAGGAATCCCCTTTTACCATCACTTACATTTGGGGATTTCTACATTGAAGTCACCATTCACCTGCCAGTCCCTTAGATGTTTGCCAGCACAAAGTCTGAACCCACAGCCCCAAAGCAGCTACCAGAGTCACAAAACAGAGCTGGACCCTCCTTTGATGGCAGGTCATCATGAAATTCCAGCGATGGCTATCGGCCAGATCAGCACCGATGGTGGTTCTCCATTGCCCATACTCCCACCCAAACTAGCACATTCCAGGGGCCTCCCAGGCAGCTCCCTCCTGTACACACCAAAGGAACATAACGTCTTACCCGCAGCAAAGATTATATCTCTGAGGTTTGATCCAACTGTACAGATGAAACATATTTAAAAAGATGCAACAACAAAGCATAGGAAGGAAAACCACATGATAAAGCCCACCCCAACTCCTAAATTCAGTCATTCTCAAAGCCTCCATCAAGGGCTTTCTGAATAACCATCCACAGCTGTTATGTGCGGGCACAGGCTGCTCCTCTCCCCCGTGACGGCAGGCAGGAAGGCCCAGGAAAGTTTCTGTTTGCTTTATGAATAAGGGAACATCACGGTGGGGCGTTGGTCCGTGCCGCCCAGCCGGCCGCCAGCATGGTGCCATAAAGAGCAGACGCTGCCACGTGCCATGGTGCTGCCACGCTCTCCTGGGGCAGCAATTATGAGTGTCAGGGCAGAACAGAAAGGCAGCAGAGACCTCGCAGGCAAACCCTTCTGGCTGCCTCCTCTGTCCAAGCTCTCGTCTTGACATGGGTCCTGTCTGGCAAGAGCAGCAAAGCAACTGCTCAGAAGGAGCCCAGGCACGTTTTGCTTTACAAATAGTGATAGCTGCAAGAAATAGTGATGGCCATGCAGGCAGGTGGGAAGGAAACCTCCCCTCATACCTCTCACCTGCCTAGAGTCCCTGCTTACACTGGAAAGGAGCCATAAATGCTGAACAGGTTTAAGACACAGGCAACTGGACTGCAACAGCTGAGCGAACGCCAGCTGGGGCTCTGAACCCCCAAGCTGGAGCGGTGATGGAGAAGGGTCCCCAGCAGATCCACCAGCAAATGTGAGACCTGGGAAAAGTGGTCCAAAGGACTTTTACCGTGAGCTTCCGCAGCCTGATCCCCAGTCCACCAAAAAACAGAAAAAAAATCCCTTTGAGCTCAGTGGGCTTTGGAGCCGACTCTCAATAATGCAAACATTTACGCTTGGGACAGCACAGTGTGTATCTCACATTCGTCCACATCAGTGTCCCCTTGCACTTGTTTCGAGTTAAATTGATGCGTTTCTGTCATCGTAAGTGCTCAGTTTTCACAGATTCCCTGTGAACGCAGAACCATGAAACGAGTGACTTCTCCATTGAATAAACCAGCCAGCGAATACATGCATGAATGGTTTCTAAGCTGGGATGTTTATTTTATCTCTATATTCCATATTCTATTCCTGCTTCCTAGCAGCATCCAATCTCCTTCTGGATGGTGAGCTCTCTGGGTGTGTGGTGGCAGATTTATTTTATGAAGAGCCTAACGCACCACCAGTGGGTCAACAATTTAACTAACTGTACCCAAAGCCAACACCACTGCCAACACTTTGCCATTGCCACTTGAGGAGGATCCAGGTGGATCCAGTCCAAGTTTTCTGGACTGAGGCAATGCTTCTAGGAAACAACTGCTACCAGGTGCCCAAACCCTGCCCAAAATGCCCCATCCACCCCAAGCCTGGATGCGCCAGTCCCATACCTGGCTTCTCTTCTTCTCCAGTAATGGAGTCGGGGCTTTCTCAAAGCCCTAGAAGGTATGCTGGCTCCCATCCAACAAAACACTTAAGCATGTGGTTTAACTTTAAGCATGTGATTGCACCTAGAATTGCTCATGTGGTTAAAGATAAGCACATGCTTCCGTGTTTTGTTGTACATGGCCTTGGCCGGGACACCCCGCCCTGGACGGCCCCGCAAATGCACCCACCGTGTCAGGTGGAAGGAGGGCAGCCGGGGCGGCAGCATCTTCTCATCATACCTTTCCTTCACTCGCTGCCTGCATTTGGCACTGCTGAAGGTGACACAGAGCCAGCACAGGCAGCCAAGAGCCTCCGTGCACAGCAGAGGCGCAACATGGGCAAGGACGAGCCCCCCAGGCCCAGCTCGGCTCACCCGCAGCCTCCGGCCAAGCACCGGAGCCAGGAGCCGGCCGTGGCGAGAGCCAGGCCGACCGTCCCCATTGGGGGCTTTTAGGAAAGGCCAGGCATTGCCAACCTCCTGGTGCCATGCACGCTTGCAGATCTTAGCACGAAAAAGCCAGGCTGGGGGAGGTGAATTAGTGGCTGCCCTTACCCCTCGGGCAGTCGGGCACCACGGCCCCAGCGAGCATCAGTGCGCAGCTTCCCATGCTGCTTATTCACGGACCACCAGTGAGCGAAGCCTTCCCCGAGCGGCTGCACAGCACATTCCACCTCCTGCTCTCTGCTCCACGGCAGGAACTCATAGATGGGAAACAGCCAAAAAATATGACATCCTTTCAGAAGGATGGGGGGAGCTGGGCAGGGCTGGTTCTCGGATTTCTTCTGTCACACGCACGCACATGCATGCATAGAGCATGGAAAGAAGAAAAATGTCTTCTGCCTCCTGATTTACACCCCATCCGCTTGCCCTCTGCTCAAGCACCAGGGACAAAATTGGTAAGGGGCAGTGGCACATCCACCCGCTCCACGTTGCCCCGTTCCCAACGAATCTCCCCGCAAACAGCGACGGCAGCCGGCAAGCCTTGCCGCCCCGGCCGGGACCGGGCCGGCCCCACGCCGCACGGCTGGCCACCACCCGCCCCGGCTGCACCAGCGCCGCACGGCTGCAGAAGCCCCGCACATTGCACGGACGCTGCACGATGCCTGCTCGCTGCACGGGCACCGCGCAATGCAACGGGCGCTGCACATTGCACGGGCGCTGCACAATGCGACGGGCACCGCACATCGCCCGGGCGCTGCCCATCGCACAGACGCTGCCCGGCGCCCGGGCACTGCCCAGCGCCCGGTGCCGAGCCCCGCGGCCCCGTTTCCCCGCTAGGACGGCCGTTCCGCCTTACCCAGGTCGTCACCCGGAGGATGGTCTGCGGCTGCTTCAGGAAATCCAGGGGGTCGATGGCCCCCCCCGCCCGGCCCGCTCCGAAGGAGGCTCCTTCCATCTTCCCCCGCCGCCCGCTCCGCTCCGCTCCGAGCCGAGCCCAGCCGCGCGCGCCTCGCGCCGGCCGCGCGCCTGACCGCCCCCCGCGCGCCTCCCGCGTGGGTTCGTCCGCAGCGTCGCGTGCGGGCAGCGGGAGGAACCACCCGCCGGGCGGGGGGGGGGGAAGAAGCACCGGCAGGTGCGCGCGCCCGGCGCGCAGCCCGCCCCCAGCGATGCCGAGCTGCGCCCCGGGGCGGCGGGATGCGGCCGTGGGCACCGCGCTGTGGCCGTGGGCACCGTGGGCAGCCAGCGGCACCGTGCTGCGGCCGAGGGCACCATGCTATGGCCGTGGTCACCGTGCCGCAGCCAGGGTCACCGTGCTATAGGCATGGTCACTGTGCTATGGCCGGGGACAGCACGCTATGGCCGGGGACACCACGGCACGGCCAGGATACCTTGCCACAGCCAGGGTCACCATGGTACGGCCACGGTCACCGTGCTGCTTCTGGGGATAGCGTGCTATGGCCAGCGGTAGGGTGGTGTCGCAAGGGTCACCGCGCTACGCCAGCGTCACTGTGCAGTGGCAAGGGCTGCCTGTGCTATGGCCAGGGCAAGCCATGCGGCTGTAAGTACCTGGGCCGTTGGCAGGAGGGAGATGCCACAGCCTGGCACAGACGGAGGTCACCACGCTGCTCAGCTCACTTCTGCTGCAGATGCGCACCTTGGTTCCCCTAAGATAAACACCCTTTCTCTGCCCAGCCCCACTGGTGTCCCGGCTGATAGCAGGGACAGGCAGATGTGACAGCAGAAAGGGCTGTTGTCACCTTTTCTGGGGAGCGAGAACCTCAATGCAGGCAGGGCTTTCTGACCTACTGCATGAGCCAGGTCCTCCGCTGGCAGCCGAGGGAAAAGTTAGGCGGCTGCTTCGCAGCAAGGCACGCTGTTACCCACCCGTTAGCTGGTGCAAGAAAAGGGAAGTGAAGGCTGATGGGGCTGAAACTCTTGCTTCCCTCGAGCAGGAAAGGAAGCACCCAGAGCTGTCGTGGGACGGGAGGAGGCCAAGCCCTGTCCCTGCTCCCTCCCCTGGGACATTAGGAAGGAGGGAAAAGAGAGGAACCTTACAGAGGGAAACCCTCAATTACTGCAAAGGGAGTTCCCCCCCGCGGCTCCAGGACCATCTCCTGAGTTAGTTTTCGTAGCACCGTGGTGATGATGATCCCGGTTCCATAGATACCGATGCCATGACAACTCTGACATCATCTCTGCTTCGGACGGGAACTGCAGGGAAAGTCGCAGGGAGGAGTACGCATGCACTGCTGGCACGGAGCAGGCCTCTGGTTGGGGCTGGGGGGGGATTCTTGTGGTTCCACCACCGGCCCTCCTCCCGACCCCCTGTCTATACAGCTCCGTTTCCCCATGCAGGGACCGGTGCCGCTGCCGCGGGATCACACAGGGGGTGTGTGTACCAGGCGTGTTAGGCCCCTTACATGCAAAACGCTGTAACAAAGCGAAGGATTCTCGTGCGCTCGGCACCATCTCCAGCTCAGTTTGGCCTTTCGCAGCTTTGTTGGTCTGTTCTTTCTGGCAGGTGGAATCAGAATTTAACTGTTAAAGCTCATGATGATGCCATTCAGTTTTTCTCAATTACAGGTGAGTCATCATCTCTCCAGATCTATTTCTGACTCTTAGCAGGAAAAGCAGAATTCAGCCTTTCGTTCCTCAATGTCACCAGCTCAGTAGAAATCACATTTTACTATGCCAAAAAGAAGCGGCTATGAAGAGAACGCCAGGTTAGTCCCTCCCGCTTTCTTCTGGCAGGGCTTTCTTCACCTGGGGCTGGCCAGGGATTGCACCCCAGCGTCAAAAGCATCGCCAGCTCATCCCTGAATTGCAGATTAAGAACAAAGACTTGAAGGGATTACCATATGCGAGGTTTTCAAACAGCTTCACCAGTTTAGGAGCAGTTGTTCCAGTGTCTTCAAAAATCATTTTTGTGCTTTGAGAACAAACCATCCTGTATCTCTCAGCCCAGAGCTGCATCCGGAGGCAAGGGCAGCCCTGCTCCCCGGGGGAGCCCAGTGCCAGGGAACGCTCCTTCTCTGCGTTGGGCTCAGCACGCCCCACGCCTCGCCCCGTGAGCGCCTGTCCCGTATAGGCATTGCCACGCCATACATCCCAGGTGGGGCTGTGCAACGTGAGCAGCTCGTGTACATAAAAGACTGCAGACAGACCCTCAGAAAACCAATGGCATTAATCAAGCTGTACGGTGAGTGGTACGTGCAGGAGAGCAGCACGCTCCTGGGGTACTGCTCAGGGAATCAGCTGGACTTCTGGGGTCTGCTCTTGGTTTCTAAACTGTCTTGCCGAGCTCATCTGCCCTGACTGGGACAGGCATATTTGGACAACCAAGATACTGCCTGAATCTTTTAGATGCTACTGTAGAATAAATCGTAACCGTTTCCAGACAGATATATGGTTTATACATTTCAGGGCATCAGGCAAGATCCCCACTGAAATTCCTGCTTCTAAACTTGTCCTCTTTCTTTGAGGTTCATCCCTCCAACTTCTACTGTGTGCAGTATATTTATACAATCATTTTTCACATCGTGTTGTGCTAGCTTTTTTCCCCTGCTACAGTGCAGATAAAGCACAGTAGCTATCTCTAGCCTACATGCAAACTGTATTTCTGTTTCACTTCCTATTGCTGCAAGTAAGCTAACAGATACCCAGAGCCAGCCAGTAGTGGGAAAGGATATTGCATCTCAAACATTTTCCCCATCAAATGGGGGAAAAGAGCAGTGTTTGGGAATGGCACTTTCCAGAGCATTTGTTCAGTTTGAACAAGTTCTGTCTGCATTTACCGTTCCCCCTGGATTTCAGCGACAGGGAGCAAACAGAGCGGCACGCAGACAAGTGCTCAAAATCTGTCCATGTTTTGATTTTACATGAGTTTAATTAAGGGTGGTAGAAAACATGGGCTTGCCTCACGCTCCTTGTAGTCATGCTGACTTCTTAATCTTTGTTTCCAACACAAAAAAGGGATCAGGGTTTTACCCAGGGGTAAGCACATGGACACGACAACCGTGAGGAGACAAGATGTGGGGCTTTCTCCTTCTTCAAAGCCTGTTCGAGTCAGCCCTACCCACCCAGCTAGGGGCTGATTTCGACTAGCTCTACAGAGCACAGAGTGGCGATGTTTTTCAAGGGCATATGGCTGAACATAACCAATTCATAAAGCTTACCAAGTTACTTGTTGTCAGCTGAATGGCTGTAAGCGATGCTAGCATCGCTCTGGGAAGCAGAATGTATTTGCAAAAATTTTCAAGCAGATGGCTGAGGCTATCGTACCCTGCTTCGCAATCCCGGCGCTGGGATCGGGACCTGGCCCATGGGAAGCCCAGTAATGGAGAAGATGAGTTAATATGATTTCGTTAGCAGGACCGACCGTATTTTCTCTGTGGCAGAGGGTAGCAGTGGGATGATCTTCCTGATTTAGCAGGCAAAACAATCAGCCACACTTTCTACTTAACATCTTTAAAATAAAATAGTGATGTGAAATTGCCCTGCTCTCAGAACAGCTTTGACAACGTATTTATAGTGAGGCTCCTTTGGCTGAGCAATCCAAACAAGCTGAAAGCAGGCTCTCTGCAGCATGCAGCCCGAGGGAGCCGGCCAGGCTCTGGCCATGGTTTACAGCCCACCGACTTCAGCAGCTCCGCGAGGTCTGACACTGTCTTTTGCATGGGCGTGGGTGGTAAAACGGCTTGCCCTTCACATTCCCTGGGCAGCACGCTTCAAGCGGTACTTTGATACATGTTCATTTACTTGTTACTCTGAAATGCTTTGCTTGGCATTCATTAGAGTTTGGCTAATGTTGCTTTCAGCCATTAGTCTAGAAAAACAAGAGAGTCGATGGAAATATTGAGAGATGCTTAGAAATTCATAGTGTCCAGTAACAGAGAGAATGGACTTCCTGATTAGCAATACCTTAGCACACTATCACTAGAAAGCTACTTAATGCCCTCCACCCTGAGAGATCCAAAAATATCTGGAAGATCATTTATTAGTTGGTTACTCATCCATTTCTGAAAAGCTGCCATTTCTCAGGTGGTATTCAGCAGTTACTGTGCAAGTATAAACACAAGATAAGCATGCTATTAAAAAAGGCAGAAAACTTTACTAACTGAAATCACCAAGGGAAGATTTGGATAGCAGAATTCAATTAATTGAGATAGCATTCGTTTTGAACAGAAGAGTTAATATCTCAGTACTGGCATAAAAACCAAACTGAACAAAAACCCCAACGGGTTTCAAAACACTTTCCAGTGGTGCAATTGCAGGCTTGATGTCTCATCTAGTAAACTTATTCTTTGCTTCTTCTCAAAATATTTCATACCATGAAAAGTTCGGGGGTTTTGGCAAACCAGTAATCTAATCTGATTCAGTCGCTGGGCTCAGGAAGGTGCACACCACCTTGGGAGGAGTTAGACAAAAGGGAAATAAGATCCTTAGCTGTTTCCCAAACTGACCTCCTTAGGACCACAACAGCAAGTCACATCGTGTAGGGCTTGACCAACAAGTTGACTTTGGTGCTCGTCATCTGCTACCTGCTCGGTGTTGCAGCTAAGCAGGTATGGTAATGCGAGCAGAGCTGACAGCTACAAGGACACGGGGCAGCCCGCGAGCAGCTTGAGCCGTGCTCTGACATGCAGAGCTTCTACAGTTCTCATTTGAGCTACATCAAGCTTTGCTGCCAAAGGAGCTCTCACAGCTCAGTCCTTTTGTTATTATCATTTCTGCTCGTGTTACACAAGAACGCAAGATCCACAGCGCAAGTTCTGGGGGAAAAAAGGGCCACAATGTTTGTGTAATGAATGTGGTATTTGTAGTGATATACTGAAAATAAGAAACGCTTCGTTTCTTAACACAGTGAATGCTGAACAGGTCCTCGGATTCAAAAGAAAGATGTAACCTGACGTAATGGGGATTTGTGGGACAGATTGAGATGAATGATTTTATTGTAGTGAACAATCTTGGGCCCAGGACTATGCAGTCCAAGCACATCAAATAGCCCCCGTGAAGGAGATTGTTGTCTAAATAGGAAATACAGCAAAGGCTGGTGAAACCACTATTTTTATCCCCATTTTGCAGAAGTAGAAGTGTGGCCACAGAAGATGAAGTAACTTACCTGGAGCCCAGCAAGAAGCTTATGACTAAGAACTGAATTTTTATCTCTTGAGTCTCTAGCCATGTGCTTTAGCCATATAGGCCTTGTCTCATATACCTTGTGTATCTTTTACCCCATCAGCATGACATGAGGTCCAGTCACAGAATCCCCTTTTTCACACTAGTATTAGCTTGGGCCAGATGTTAAGGATGGAAGAAGCAGGGAAAGCCCAGCTTTGCCTGACCGTACTTGGCATTTGAAAGGAAAGTCCCCATCCAGTACTGGGACTTGAGTTTAGACCTAAAGCTTGGAGTTCTGGGAAAAATGGAAGCTTTGAGGGACTGCATGAAACAGCCACCTGGTGTCTGCTGTGGGAAAGACACTGATTTAACTCAGCTGTTTTCTTTCTCAGATCAGCTAATTGAAAGCAAGGCTCCCATGAAACTCCATGGGATTTCTCCCTACCTCTCCCCATGCAGAAAGGCTGGGTTGCATTCCTGTATCTCAAAAGGCACATCTTTGCTGAAGTCAGGACTGTCTTGTGATCTTCCTTCCAAATCCTCTTTTTCCTCCATAAAGCATCCAAAGCAGATGACAACCATGCCAAGTAAGTTTGATCCCTTCTCCAACTAAAAATTATACCTGTTTCATGACTGCTGTGTACCGTTCTCCTTGCCTATGTCTGTTCTGTGCATGAGCCCATGGGAGCTTGTGCGTGGCACAACTGAGTTGTGCCAGCATGAACCAGCTCACCTTTAAGCAAGGTACACATCTGGTTCCCATCTGCTTCCCATGTGCTCTTGGCTCGGACCACAGGAGGAACAAAGCAAGCCACAGGATCTAACCCAACGCAGCCCCTGCCACCAAGAGGACCTCTGAAGGAAGGCTGGTCACAGCTTTCCTACAAGCAAGTAATGCCCTATATTACACACACAGTGCTCTGTACAAGAACGTGACCGTTACGAAATTATCAGATAAAATTCATCCACCCTTTCCAATCTGCTAATGGCCTGATAAAAAAAAGCCAGAACTTCTCCATATATGACCAGCTATAGGCTGAAGATTGGTAGGAAACATACTGGAAATAGCATCCAGACAGTGTTTTATACTTCCAAGTGCAGATTTTAGCTGCAGGCAGAGAAATAACACCTCATTAAGGAGGTATTGCACACTAGTTTGAAAAGTAACTGAAGTCATCAAAATCTCTTCCCAAGACTACAGGAAAGGGTCTAGCATGAGGTAAAACATTTGAGGGAGCAGTTTGCTATTCCAGAGAAGTGCAAGAGACAGCAGTCAACGAAACACATGCTTTGTTGCCCTCTACCGTTGGCTTGGTTAAGATGCAAAACAAATTTTCCCTGTAGCTTCACACCTGTGAAACACATTGCAGTAACAAAGAGAAGTCAAGAAGCACGATGGTATGTGATATATGGGAGGGAAAACCCGGGACCAGGAAGAAGCTTCTGCATTAGGAGTGCTCTAAAAGAAAACCAACGGCCTGCACTAGCACAATGCACAGAGGCAGAGGGCACCTTTCAGCAGGAAGCAACGAAGCAAAGTTGTGAGAGGCATGCGTAGAACTCAAGTGGCAGGATCACCGTCTAAGTGCTAGACCGTGCCAGATGCCGTGAGCCCGGACAAACGCCGGCGTAACTTTCCGGGCTGTATTAGCTACCCTACGCTAGCCCAGTTAGTGCAGACAGGATTGCCATATACAGCAAAGGGAACAGAACAGTTTCAAAGCTTGGCAAATACTAGTGCTGCTTGTTAGATTTTACTTCTGGAAGCGTTAAGAACAATTACAAAAATGAAGAACTGACAGCAATAACAGATACTCCAGTATCAGCACAGAAAAGGGTACTGAGTCCCATTTATCCTTTACTGGTAGGAACCAACCTTTGCTCCAGAGTTTTGCAAGTTGTGGCAAGTTTTCTGACATGCAACAGATGCATGCTGCATCCCAGCCACCATCATCTCTCGGCTCCCTTGACTGTGAATTAACTGTGCGTTGGTGCAGGCACACCTGAACTGGCTTTGTGTGAGCCAGCTTGGAATCAGCACGTGGTGGTCACGTACACTTCCCTGAGGGACTTGCCAATGCAGGTCAGTGCTCCAGCTTACCACAATGCTGACCCCGTCCCCTCAAACAGTCCTCTACATTCTAAGTGCTGACTTGCCTACATGCTATTAGCTATCGGTTTGCTTTACTTGCTTTATTATATTTCCTATTAGCCTACAAAAGCAAGAGTTGACTTCAGACAACCTTGTTGGCAGTTTCTACTGATGTGCTTATTCCTGACTACACAAAATACCGAACAGCTCTTCTCCATCATTCAGACAAAAAACCTCAACAGGCATTCCAGGAATAGGAAAAAATCAATACTGATAGGAAGGGGCAAAAAAACCCAACCCAAAATCTAAACCCGACCCTCTGCAAGCCTGTAAAACTTCAACAGGAAGAAATATCACACGCTGCCCGTAACAGGCTGGAGCAAGAGACACATGCAAGCAAAGCAGCTCTCGGGAATCTTACTGTAAACAGGAGACTGTATACACCCAACATACTGCAAAGAAACAGCTAATCCCTGAAAAAATGTTAAAGGTATGGCGGTGCTTCTGCCAGCATCTGCACTTGTCACTTGCTTAAGCAACTCTGCCTCCCATTCATGAAGTGGACAATTCCCTTGTGGCTCCCTGCTCTTTGCTTTTGAGGGGGGGAAGAACAAAAAAAAAAAAAAAGAAGAAAAAAAAAGAAAAATAAAGTACATCTATGAATGCTAACCAGTCCATGGAAACAGCAAGTCCTTTGTGAAGCTGAAAGATTAGCCAGGTGCCTATTACACAGGAGCAGCTCTTGAGTAAGGTCCCACAAGCTCCTTAGGCAGCGCCTGCTCCTGGCGGTGCTTTGTCTTGCAAGGGCTCCTCATTTTGACAGGAAGCAGGTTCTCCTTTCTGGCAAATGTGATGGGGTGTGCATGGTTGTGCAGTGGAGTTAACAAACACTGCCTTTCAGTAGATAACATCCTCTGCCATCCTGCTCAAATGCATCAAGATTTGAGCTTCTCCCAACTGTAATGCTACCCTTAATGCTGTTAGAAACATACAAGAAAACCACGAACCCCCTAAAAAATCCCTCTGGTCCCCCACATAAAACCAAACTCCCATCTGATGGGGAAGGACCTGCTGTACAAAATCACTGCATTTTTGTAGCTTCTTGGCCCACAGAGAATTGCGTCAAGTCAGCAGCACAACAGAAACGGAAGAGCTGCAGGCCCACCTTGCCTGATCAATACGCACACAGCATCACACAACCTCAGTTGAGCAATCAAGCTCAGACAGTAATATACGGGCATACAGAAGGTTAGACACACCAGCACAATATGATGCCTCTTCCTAAGGTCTCATGCAGTAGGGAAGCCAAGAATGAACTCAGTTGCTTTATTATTTTCACATCAACAGGAAATATAATACAGATATTTTTAAAACTAGATTTAATCAAGTGCATTTAGAAGATAATTCACAATTTTCTGTACACAAATACCAGTATCTTCAATAGAAATTTCTTACATAAGATTAAAACTTCAGATGTGGTACAAATAAGCAGCACAAAAATCCCCCCTCCCCGCAGCGTCACATCCACAGAGATAATGATATGCCTGAGAAACATCTAAGTCAAAGCTCTTCTGCAAAGCCATAAACACGAGAGAACAGAGTGCAAGCATGGATTTTACCAAGCGGCCACTTCGCAAAGTTACAAACTGCCCTAATAACATCCTAGCAGCCACAGCTGGTGGCCTCATTATTAGGAAGCATTTGCTAAAGACACTGGCTTCAGCTTTAAGGCTCTTCCCCTACCCCTGCACTGCTGCCAGGACAGCAGAACAGTATATGCTGACAGAAGGGGCTTTTCCTTGAACAACACAAGGTGACAAAAAATTTGCATTGCCACAGCCACTCCCCATGATTTTGAGCAGGATACACGTTTATTTTCCTCTCTACACTCTTAACGCATGGACAGATGCTGAAGTATGGTAGAAGATTACCATGCGCCTGCCTATCACCAACCCACAAGACAGCAGCGGTCCCAGGACTCGGCAGCAGAGATCAAGCGTGCTTGCACAACTAAGTGCAGCTCACCAGCCTGGCCCATTTGCAGTATGAAGATGAAAAAGGATGAGACAGGCTTTTTACCAACCTGCTCATTTACATTGAAGTGAATTAGGAAGAAATATCATCATCTGCTCCATGGGTGATGAAACTGTCACAGAGAATAGTCAAGGGCAGACTGGAAAGGAAGAACAGTAAATTCCTCCTTTAACACAACCAAGTCCAGAAGAAAATGCCTGCCCACACCCCCAGCCGCTAAAGCTGTCCTGACAGAACTGCGTCATTTAGGTCAGGCCTGACAAAGGGGGGGATGCTACAGCCTTTTTGTTGGTCCTCTTCACACTAGTGCATACCAGTGTGCTTCACTTTGGGGATTGAGTTTATTACTAAAAAAAACCCAAAATGGGGCTGGAATTGATTTGTTCTGAGAACCTCAGCATGCTAATAGGGAAATTTTCTGAGCACTTTTAATAACCTGAATGATACCTTTAAGTCATAAGTCAGATTGCATACTTCATGAAGTACCTTATCATCAGTTTTGTGTTTAGGAACGTTATTACTTACAAACTTCAGTAATACCCAGTCCATAAAATTTGTCTCGTACTGTTTTAACAGGTCCACCTTGAAAGAACTTGAAGACACCATAAAACATTAAAATGCATTTCCAAAGATCTTATTGCTTTTCTAAACACTAAGGAGCCCATGCATGCAGGTTTGAAGATCAAAGTTCTTAGATAGGAGCTGTCATCACTCTAATTTTATTATAAAAGTACAATTAACATTTCCAGGTAACACTCTATCAGCAAGACTAAATTTACAAATGTACTGTAGTGCGTGAAATAAGGAAGCTCACTAAAACAGGCAAGAAAACCTGAGCGGGCATTACAGAAGGAAAAAGCCTACTATTGTCATGGTTTGTGCAAACTCCTGCAAACTTTTCACAGCCAGAAATGCAGTAAGAGTATGATATCACTAATTTAAGAACTTGAAATTATTTTGACTTTTTTCTTGTAAGCTGTCTCTTTATAAAGAGTGATGTGTCTATATGCATTGTGGTGTAAATCATTTATGCTGCTATTTCACTTGAATCTGAAATTCACATTTATGTATCAATACACCGATGCAGTATAGCTGACCAGGAAAAATAGACACAGCATGGATTCTGACCAGTTTCTACAGAGGGAATCTACCCCAGGGACTCCTTTGAGTCCCCTGTGCAATAAATACTATGTAAAGCTGACAACGCAGTCTTAAGCAGGACTCAAACACTGTGGGGGAGCTTGTAAACTCCTTTTGTTCTAGAGAGGTTTTTAGCTAGGGGATAACACCAGAATATCAACCAGGTCAGCAAGTACCAATCAAGAATTTCAAAGCACAAGTGACATCTCAGAAATACTGTATGTTAAACAAAGCTGAATATGCTTCATTACAGGTATCAGTCTCAAGCTATATTCACAACTGACAAAAGTTCACAGCAGAGATGAAGAGGTTGTCTGCTTTAGGAGTAAGTAGTTCAGTAGAACTTATCATCATACCATATCTATATCCAATTTAATCAATTTAAAACATTTGAGTTTCACCCAGTTGATACTTCATTCATCAGATGAGGTTTGGTTGGGTTTTGTTTGGGTTTTTTTGTCGTTTTAGTTTCCCTTTCTACAATGTCCTCTTACGTGGTAAGTTGAAGCACAAAAATAAAGTGAGATCTGTGTTCCATGATTTTAGTATTTAAATTAGATGTACCTGCCTTCAGGCCTTTTATCAAAGGAGCTGGATGCAAGTTTGACAACAAGCATTGGGGATCCTGGAAAGGGAGATCAAGGGGTACAGACTTGGCACAAAACACAGCATGAATTTGCTCTATCAGAATAGAAATTAAAAGTGACAATGAATTGGATGCAGTTTTTAAAACATGAGGATAATGCCTGTAGATAAACATAAAATACCACAGGGCGGCCCTCTACAACCGCATTCAGGGAAAACGAATTCTAGTCACAGAAATAAGCAAATGCCCCTAAAATAAGGAAATGTCATAATGAAAAAGTCTCCATGAGTTTGTCAGTGACTTAATTTCACAGTTTTCTGACTACTCCTGTGTTACATGTAAGGCCTCAATCCCTCAAGTAATATATTTATGTAATCATTTATCAAAATATTATTAGGATAAGATTTTCAAATTTACTTTTATAACTGGTTTACCTTTATTCCCACAAGCCATATTAGTCACACACACAAGCACGCAAACACACAGTTATTTACTCACACACCTCTCTGTAGTGACACAACACCAGATTGAATTGGTCTGTTAGATTTCCAAAGAAGTCTCTACGGATTAATCACAACTACCATCTTTCCAACCATCTCGCCAGCGTTCATCCACACGAGAGCAGTCAAATTCAGATTTCCCCAGTTTCCTGTTCACTTCATTATGAAGACGACACAACCACTGGGAGAAGTTATTTCTGTTGCTAGTATCAGGCTGATTTGTATGTAATCTGCAAACAGGAAACAAATGTTACTTCTATACAGTCACCAACTTCAATACCTAAAGCAGGCACATAGCACACAGCCAGCCAGTCACCTCTTCTGTTATTGCAAGATGAGTCCCAAAGAGAATCCAGAAATCAGTAATTATCAGAGGCCAAACCTCCACTATAAGATACTGATGGCTGCAGGTGGATTGGTTTCCTGGTGCCTAGTCTCATCAACTGGAAAAGACTCAGGAATCAAACAGCTTATCTATGATAAAAAGCAAGACATACTTGGGTTCATCAAAACACTGAATTAAAAAAAAAGGTAGAATAATAAATGAAAAATATTGAGCAGTTGTTTTGCTGTGTGATGCCTGCTAAGTCAATAATTAGGTTTCTTTTTTTTTTTTTTTTTGCATGATCATCATCCAGAAAAGAGGAGTTGAGACTTTCAAGAAACAAATTGACAGTAACAGGAGTAGAAAACTTTATCAAACATCACAGCCCATTTTGGTCTTTGCCTCCACTGCTGAGGTTGCTAATAAAGGCGATTTTCTGGGGTAGAAGAACACTTGCCTCCTGAAAGCCAAATTATTTCAAGTCCCAGTATAATTCCATAACTGAGAACAAGTCCATTCTGAAATCGCCTCAGGGAGGCCTTGGAGGCAGCACACAACCTAACAGCACAAAAGAATGTATTTGTTTTCTGAGTAAGTGTATCTCTGATTTATGCAATAATGGAAGAAACCAGTTCAAGTAGCTACCCCAACTGCAGGAAGAGCTGCTGATATGCAAATAGCTGCTGCAGCCCAGCATTTCAGACTAGCCCCTTCAGCAGCAGCCACCAAAACAACCCTAACAAAGCAACTCACCTTTCCCTCAGATCCTCAGCGCAGTGCTCACAGGGGTAGAACTTGGAGAAGAGGTTGATGAACTCACTCATCTCCTTCTGCTGCGTGCCAGTGGGGTGGTCAGGATAGTATGCTGCCATGGTGTGCAGGAATGCCCAGGTGTTACGGCCCAGCTGCTCGCTGTCGAGGGGACAGTCTGGCGGTGGCTCTTTCTCCTCCACAACTGTTGGGTCCTGAAGCAAGAGAGAGGGTTGTGAGGGGACAACGGTGCTTGGTGGGGAAACAGCCCCACTGCACATAAGTGGGAGGACAACGGCAGAGCCCTTCTGCACACCGGCTGGGGAGAAGATGGAGGCCCCCTTCACACTCCCACAGAGGGCAAACCCTGCCCATGGCCCCTTCACACCCCGAGGAGGGGGACACACAGCCCCGTCACACTTAAGGGGCAAGACGGAGGCTCACTTCACAGCTCTGCAGGGGCTGGGGACACGGCAGCCCCCTCCCCCCTCCCAGGTGTGACAGGGAAGGCTCCCGCCGCCGCGCCCAAGCCCCGCGGGAAAGCCACCGCCTCACCCCGCCGCCGGGGGCCGCCCGCTTCCTCTGCTCCCGGAGCCAGCTCTTGAAATCCGTGCAGGCTCGGCACGGCTTCTTGGACGGCTCCTCTGCCCCGGAGCCCGCGGCGCCGTGCGGGACGGGGAAGGGGAAGGCGAACGGGCCGCTTTCGGTGCCCGGGAACGGCGAGGCGCCACGACCCGACCGGCCCTCGCTGGGCGCCGCCATCTTGGCACCGCGGTGCACCACGGGCTGGGGCGGCCGTCGCGGGAGGCCGCCATTTGAATTGGCCCCGGTTTCCCTCAGGCGGGAGGGGGCGGCGCGGCCCGGTGGGCACCGTGGGGTCCGGGGCCTCGGCCTCGACCGGGCCTCACTATACCGCCGGCCGGGCGCTGGATGAGGGACGGGGCATTTCCCGGGTCTGGGTGAGGAGGCTCGGCCCCGCGTTCCTGATGTTTTTTGCCAATACAGCAGCAGGTGCAGCGACGTGAGCCTTCTGCCAGCATTTGTCCACCTCGTGTGTGTGTGTGTGTATGTATGTATATGTATATAGTGTGCGGCAGAGCCTGTGGCACGGAGCAGCTCTCCTACATGCTGGCAAAGGGCACCTCAGCGCTATCTCCAGCACAGTGATACTGTCAACAGTGTGATTTAAAGAGCAAACAAATGTATATAACTCAATTCCAACTCATGTACCTGTAGCAGAACACACCAATATCAAATTTTATGCGTTCTAACACCTGTCACATACTTGCAAAACTATACTGAGGAAGGATTTACATGCCTCTCCCTGAGAGCATCTGCATGTGTTACACCAGGGCAGGGAGACGGAAGAAGTTAGGCCTTGCCTGCAGCTGGGTGCGGCTGGACTGCTCGGGGCTGAAGGAGAGCCTCGGCCTTCCCCCAGCTCTTGGGTCTCCAGCGGACATTCGGCAGCTCTCCTTTTACTGTGGGGGAGCTACAGGCTTTGCAAGCACGTGAGGACAGCGACTCAGCTCCAAACGAACCTGGACGATGGTCCAGCATGGCATCAGCTTCAGAGCTGGGTCTCTCACCCCTTGGAAAGGTTAATTAACTGTGGCTTGGCACCTTGCTAAAAGGGCAGATGAAGCTTTCGACTGGTTTGACTGCCTGAAGCGCACCCCACAGCCAGCCTCCGAGACACAGCGGCCTTGGGAAGTTCTTGACGGAGGTTCAGAGGATGAAAAGTCGGAGGGCAGCACAGACGTGCTCTTTTCCTTCTTTTTGGCTTGCCACTGTTGTGCCATTAGAGGTTTCAAGGCGACAGGATAAGTTTCCCACTGCGGACAATGCACTCTAGAACGTATCCATTTCCACTTTTCAACTCTTATGTTCTGCAAGTCAAGTGAAAAATATGATTGTTTTGTTTAATGCAAACAAATGTATGGCTGGGGTGGAGGCAGACCAAAATATCATCCTAAGAAATCTTGTGTTGGCTGGCTGGGATAGGTTTTTGCCTCCTCTCCCTCCTTCTCTTCCCCTTCAGGCAGCACCAGCCCTTTTCATGTACCTTCAGGCAGCTGTGGCCCCAGAACTTTCTCCTTAGCAGCTCCTGCCCCTACAAAGATTTACCTCTCCACATCTTCTTCCTTCCAGGCTGTTTCGTAGCATATCTGAAATGCATCTTGAGTCTTTTGCCTGATGTTAAGTGCTGTTGTGCTGCCAGTTCTGCAAAGACACAATTTGTATCAAAGTTGCTGGGAAAATACTGCTTATTTTCAGCTGTTATCCTCATATTCAACACAGCATGGTGTAAAATGTTTAGTAGGTAATGCATCATTTTAGAGAAATGCTTCAAAGACTTGCCTTTGATGAGATTTCAAAACTCTGTGCTTTACGTGGAAATGGCCGATCTGTTTCCTGGTCTGCATAGCACTGAGCTGATGATCTATATCTCCATCTTCGTGCCTCCTATTTACCAGTGCTCCTTTTTTTATTTTATTTGCAATTTCATGAGAACATTTCTTTGCTGATATATGGGAGGGCGGGAGGAGAGACATGAATAACTGATAGGGACTACTGAAAGGGCTTTGTCTAAAGTTGTAGACAACTATATATCTAAATTTCACACACGAAGGAAAGATCAAGTAGGGGAAAAGACATTCTTTATGTTTGTTTTCCTTACCCACCAATAAACATTTAAATGATGTTAATGACCTCATTCTTTTTTTACAATTCAGGAAAAAAGGTATGTTGGCATCTGGAAGAGAGACCCAGGGAATTTCCTACAGTGCTTTATTGCTTAGCCTTCAAGCAATTAAATAGTTGCAGAGATGCTTCTAAGTCAAAGCAATCTCCTCGTTTGGTTGTTAATGGTCTGTTTGCTTCCTCGTTAGTGATTTCATTTATTGAGTTAGTTAAAATATAAGCATGCTTTATTTTTATTTAAAAGGAAAAAAGTTCATAACCTGGAAAGAAGCTGTTGCTTACAGGGGGATTTGTGCTCAGTGTTGCTCCCCCTGCCCCTTTTCTGGTCGTCTGTAAGGGCAAAGCTGGCTCCTTAGGAAAAGGTGTTCCCGATTTTCTCTATTTGCCCTCATGGCCAGCATCGTCTTGTTTCAAGGCAAGCGAGGAAAAAAATGGGGAGATGCTCAGATTCAAATCAGAGCAAGGAAATCCACTTTACTGTCTCTAATTTAATCCAAGCGCTTAATTAATTCTGCCCAAAGGAAGGAAGATGGTGCAGAGCAGAAGAAGGACGTGGCAGCCCTCGTTCCTGCTCCCTGTCGTGCCCCGGCAGGAGCCTGCTGGAAGCCCCATGGAGGGTCCTGATGGGTGCTGGTGTTCAGCCGCATGTCCCTCGCGGGGATTGTGTGACACTGGAGCATCCCTGCGTGTCCTTGCACCACCACTGCCCCATCGGCTCCGGGCCTGCCTGATGGCGCTCAGACCGTGCAGAGGAGCTGCACTGTGGGTGGGCGACACATGAACTTGGTGGGGATTGAGCTCTGGGGCCGAAGGAACGTGCAGTGAGCCCCGGCATGCTGCACGCTCCCACCTAGCCCTCTGGTTCCAGCACTGTGATTTAGGAGCTGGCAGTGTGGTAGAGCCTGTTACCCAATGCACGCCTAACAAAGACCCCTCCTAAAAGCGAGTGGTTCCTAGGGGCAGGGAGCAAAGCCTGGCTCCATCCTGTGCTGCCCAGCCAAGACTTCCCTGGTGCGTGGTCCAGTGGCACCTTGCAGTGCTCCTGGGCATGGGCGCTGCCAACAAAGCACCTGTTTTTCAGTTACTTATGTCTGCAAAACCGGGCTTACTGAAGTCTACTGAATAGGTGCCTCATCCTGTCAGGTGCTTAATCTGTGACTGGAATAGGGGAATGTGCGGGACCGCGACGACAATGACGGTAATTACCAGGAAGTGTTAGCAAACCCCCCGCTTGAGAAAATGAAAAGGGTGTGTTTGCGTTTCTCAGAGGAAGACTGCTGTTTGATGTTCTGCTCTTATCTTTGTCCCTTGCTAAACAAGAGCTTGGGAACTGGCAGCTGACAGTGGGTGCATGGGGAAGGAAGAAGAAATGAGCTGGCAACAGGAGATGACCTCGTTGAGGCCAGGTACGCAGCCCTCTGCTCACTCTCTAGCACGAGGGTGGCAGCTGGGGCTGGACACCCCCCCGGCCCTCTGCACCCAGAAAGTCGAGTCAGGATGGGCAAAATGCATGGTACAGGCGTGCCCAGAGTGGGCTTCAGGCGAGGACAAAGCCCTGAGCTGAAATGCAGCTCCTGAGCAAAGGAGGGGTGACCTCAAGGAGGGGAGACCCCAGGTTAGAGCAGGATGCTCATTTATGTATGGGTATGATGAAGTCTACGGAAAGACCGCAAATTTTCAAAGGTAACTGGCTTAACTAGCATAGGACAAAACTCTTGTTGCTACCTGCACAGCCCACATTCTAGGATGCAATGGGATGTATGGAAATGTAATAGCCTGCAGAGCCTGTGAGCCTGGACTGCCTGCTGGCATGCGTTTTGCTCCATTGCTACAATAAAAAGTTAGATTTTGACCAGAGAACAAGGAATAATATTCTCAAAGCTCTCTGCTTCATTTGTGACTTTCAATTAATTTACTCAAAGTTCTTTGGAAAATTTTACCCTATACCTCTGAGGATTCTTACCATGGTTTTTGTGATGGTTTTGTAGACAGTTGCAGTTGAATATAACTGTTGCCCTCTCCAGGGGAATACACTGACAGGAAGCTGACTTGTATTTGCATGTGAGGATGTGAGCCTAAAGTCCAATTGGTTACAAAGGCAGCATTAGGAATTAGTCATGCAGCTGTTTGTGAAATGACAGTCAACTAGGAAATAGCAGCAGAAAAAAATCATGTATATTTCCAGGTAAGTGAATCATATTGAACAGTTTTGTTTGTATACAAGAAATACATCACGTCCAAAATTTCCCAAGGCATGAATTTATTTCCCAGTTATCAGGAAGGAACCTGCTGCCATACTGACAGACTTCACTGCCAGTGAATGAGTGAGACATCAATCTCCGTTCAGATCTGCCCAGAACTATTGATACCTGTTCAAACCAGGCTGCGGTGCAGGACCTTGCACAGAGTATGCCAAGACTCTGCCTTGCTCAAACCTGGGGGTCTGTGCCCAGAGACTGCAGTATGTTATTTTAAAGTTTGTGCTGTTTTAACATGTGGATCCTCCTGCTGATTAAAATTAGAATTCAGAAGTAGTGGTGTATATATTTGCAATGGTGGGGGTAGGGAGAAAAACAAATTCTTTTCTGCAAGTTGGTACAGGCAGTCCTCTGATGCTTGTGTCGTGCTCCAGTCTGCCTCCTACATCCCAGATTCTCTCCGAGCATCCATGGAATCAGTTCATTCCTTCTGGGCACGAACACAGCAAAATTGGGGTTTTCCTTTTGCGCTCTTGAAAAATAAAGCACAAAATCTTCAGCAAGTGGCTCCCGTTCCTCTTGGCTTTGCGAAAGGAGAGGGGCCCAACGGCCCTCGGCGAACGCCTGGAGAGCTCAGGGTGTGCTCCAGCTTGGACAGGGGCTGCTGCTGCTGCTGCTGCTGCTGCGGCAGAGCTGACTGCTCGATGGGAGCACCCTGTGTTTTAGAAGATGATGTTATTTGGAGTTCATTAAAAAATGTTGTAGCACGCTGTTTCCCATGTGGATTTTGAGATTCCTTCCTTATCAGACACTCCTATTTTTGTCACCTAAAAATTAATGACCGAGTTGTTATGAGAGCTGTGCTTTTAAAACCACTGTCCAGGACAGGTGTACCTGGTGGTTTCTGTCTTTTTCCTCATCCTTATGCAGCTCTCCCCGGGGTAATTCCTTTTTCTAGAAATAGGTCAAAGCCAGTGGACAGTAGAAAGTCTCCATCAGTGGTGGGGGAAGAGTTTTTTCTCCGATAACAATTGCTATGAGAATGTGTTGAATCGTTATGAATTAAACATTAATGAAACAAGTTCTGCTTCCACATTACTCTTCTCCCCACCGGGCTTCTGAATGAAGCTTAAATATTGTTTTCCCTGTTTTCTGAAAGGGGCAAGGAACACAAAGGTCTTGCCTTCACTCTGAAATAAAGGTGAACTTTTAAGTTGAGCTCCTGGTGCTGGTGGAAACCCCAGGAGAGATAAGGCACTTTGCATATTCTGCTTATCGATGGCAGTGGGGAATGAGGAAGGGGTAAAAATAGGATGAGCATTTCTCTGACTAACCTGGGAGGAATACAATGATCTTGTCTCTGATCAGAGTTCACCATATTTAGCATGAAGTAAGAATAGATTTTGCCCAAGTGAAAACGGTATTTCTACACGTTCACTGGTGCTTGCTTCGCTTGCTGCTGGCTGTATAGATTGTGTTGCTGGGATTTTCCCCTGATGGATTTTGGAGCATGAGGGGCAGGTACAGCCTCCTGAAGGCTTGAAACCCCTTGGAAACTCAACCTTCCGTCTCCCTTCACGTCCCATAACCGGGTCCCAGCACGTACGCACACTGCCTTGGCCTCGTACCATGCAATGCACTCATCAAACACCTTTTTTTTTTCTGTGGGAAATGATGCAGGAAACTTTCTCTTGCAGTGGCTTAAGTTATATTCTCATCCTTTCTCGAAGTTTTCTTCTTGAATCATGCTTTTGTCCTTTGCATAACCTTAGAAAAACATGCCACTTTTACAAAGGAGCTATGAAGTTCTTGCAACAAGTGCTTGGTAAACAGGGGCCTGTCTGTCGTGCCCCAGGCGGCGAGCAAACCTCCCGCGAAAGGCTGCTTTCTCCCTGGGCTGGGCGGCTGGATCCCAAGGGCATTTCAAGGAAAATCTGCTCTGTTGCTTTCACCCCTCTCAGCCAGCAGATGCGAGGTTTGAGGGAGTTCGATGTGCTGCTGTGATTTTATACCAGCCCTCTGGCTGCGGCCACACTGTCAGTGACCCGGGGAGGGGACGGGACCCCCATGTCCTGAGCCCTGGTCTCCTGCACGGGGGCAATAACCGAGGATGCTCCGGGCATGAGTCCATCAGGAGACTGTGGATCAAAAGGAGCGGGACTCATGCTGAGATGGGAGGGTAGCAGAGGAAAGCAGAGCAGAGAGGAGAACGAAAGTGCCCGAGGAAGCCAGCCCCTCTCCGTGTGCTGGCTCGTGAAGCCACAGCGATCACGTGCAGTTTCCTTGTGGAAAAGGCAGATCAAGGGCTTGCAGAAAACGAGCACTGTCTTTTCCCATCACCACCACAGGAGGTCTTGCTGCCAGGGACCGTATCTAAGCCAGCTCAGGTAGCAGCGCTCTAAAATTATTTTTTTCTTCCTTCCAGCAAATGTTGCCTTACCAGCCTGAGCTGGTGGAGAACAGAGAAACACACTCCGCCTTAATGGAGCTTTGGTCTCCGCAGTGGGAGAAACGGTTACAAGCTGCAGCAATTCATTGTGATTTGAATGAAAACTCAGCTGGCAGCTATTGCAAAATCCATTCTTGGTGCTGTGCAGACGCTGCAAATTCATCACTTGAAAAGGAAGGTCCTGCATGCAGCCCTGGTGCAGATACCTCCTGTCCAGCTCCCGTCATTGTACATACAGCGCCAGTTACCACAGCTCTTCGTGCTCGAGCCCTGTTTATCATGAAGTAAATCTGCCCGTGAGGAGTTAGTGAACCCCTGCGCTGAAGGTAGATGTGCATCGTCTGAAGCTCCTGCAACACAGCCGCTTCGGGGGGTGGAGAAGTGCTGCGCTGCTGCGTGCGCTCAAAGTCTTTCTGCATCGGATTCATCTGGCCACTGAAAAATGCTTTAGTGCCTGCAGCAGCTGCTGAAATTAGGAGGAAATGAAATACCTTCTTCTGGATTAGATATTGCAAAATCTCTCATTCCACCCTGTGTGAAAGTTCAACTGCTTCCTTTGTTTATGAGGTGAAGGATATTTTTGTCAACTCCAGTGTCCCTTTTTTTTTTTTTTTAATTTTTAAATAAGGGTCTGTTTCTCTATTTATTGGAAATCTAAAACCCCTTTGAACTCTTAAAATCAGCTTTTAGCAGCTGAGCTTTTCATTAAAGGTGCTGATAGGTCATGTGTTATCACCAGTGACCTTCGAGCACAGTAAAGGGCAGGTTTTGATCCTGAAGCTGATGGTGGGAAAAGACGAAGCTCTCCTACTGGCGTCGTTCCAGGCGATGGCCTCCTGTGGCTCCTTTCCATTTCTCTTTTCTTGCAGCTGTAGTATCTCAAGGGTGGTTTGAGGACTTTTTCTCTCTTTGCCTTTCCCTGGTCAGTGAATCTAACCAGCAGCAGTTCCTCCCGTGCTGGGCACAGAAAGAGAAATGCATGGTACAGAGTCCCACACGTCTCAGCCATGAGATGTACAGGTCACTAACCAGCCTGGACCTGACTTCTGTGCGTGGTAAAGGATATTCATAATACGGCTCCTTCTCTCTTTCGTGTGTGCCTGTTTGTGACAAGGCCATTGCTTGTTAGACTTTGAAAATGGCTGTGGTGGAGCCAGTGAAGAGCTGCCTTTGGCTACCCCGAGTGCTCAAACTCTGCTTCTGGCTCTCGTCGGACGTAGTGAGGGGCTGGTCCAGGCACTTCTTCCGCTTAGGCTGCTCTACTCTGGTTAAACACACCGGATTCAGTTATTCCTGATCCATGCTCAAATGAAAAGAAAACCAGACCCTCAGTGTTTATTTGTCATAGACATTTTACACACAGTGGAGTGAAGCTGGTCTGGGAATGGAAACAGCAGAGGGGAGGTGGCCAGGAGGACTCCTTGAAGCCACTGGATGACCTACCCTGTCCTTCAGACCTCTTTGGGGCAGGGACTCTGGTGTGACTCCCCATGACTACACCTTCATCCCTTTCTGTGACACAAACAGTATTTCACGTACCCAGAGCAGCTGTTTACGGCAGTCGTGATGTTCCTGGAATAGCAGGAGGCAGAGCTCCACCTTTGTGAGACGTGCGCGGCTTTCTTGAAACAGGCTGCAAAACAACTGCAGTTATTATGGAGGAAAACTTGTGTCTCCTCCTCTCTTGTCGAAATTGGACAGTCTGCTCCTATATATTGTTAATTTATGATCTCTTTTGTACCTCTTTTGTACCTTGTAAAACAACTAAAGAAAAACTAACCGCTGACCTCAAAAAGTATGTAAAGAAATACTGATGATGAAATAGCAGCACCCAGCAATACCTGATGAGTTTTACTTTTTCTGGGCAGACCACTCCTACACTTCAGTTAATAATTACACATAAAGAGGTTCCAATTTATGGCAGAATGTGATGGAAGTAGTAGAAGATGCAAAGTAAACTCGATGTAATGTCAGGAAAACAGTGTTTAGTTTCGTGTTTTTATAAGTGTGCTCAGATGTATCCAGCAAAGAAGTGAATTAATGGCCTCTTCTAATCAGTTATCCATCCTTCCCAACAGAAATGGCCCTGACCTGTCAGGGTTTTGCAAAGGAAGTGCAGTAACGCTACTGAGGAGTGCTTGTGCTGATCCAGATGCAGTCTGGCACAGCCCTTCCTTCGGTTTCACAGGTATCATCACTTTAGACTAATATGATGTGACTCATTAGATCAGTCTCTTGAGCAGACAGTTTCTTGACATCAAACTTGATAACAACAAGGCAACGATACTGCTGTAACAACTGCAGAACCTTGAACTGAGCTCTCCGGGATGACACCACAAGTGTTGTTATGTCCGAGTAGTGCCTGGCCATTGTACCCTGCCATACCTCTGTTCTGCCTTGCAGTGACTTTTGCTTCTGCAATACGCTTTCTCAGTAACTAATTAGTGAGTTTTGAGTAGTTTTGCTCATGCTTTGCTTTATCCGAGATCCCTGTCACCAGCCAATCTCCCCCAGAAAATCGTCTCTCCGAACTGCATGGCTGGCTCTTCAGCCTCAGGTGACTTGCCAACCTCCACGCGGTTTCACCTTCCTGTCGTAACAGTGCACTCTGTGTTTTCCGTGCCTCCCTTCCGCATGAATTCCTTCAGAATGGTGAAATACGGCAAAGCCTCTGGAACTAGCAATTGCCAAAGCCAAGGCTGTTTCCTACTCTTCTTGCTTTCACCAACACCTGCAGTACCTGCCGACGCGGAGCGATGTGCTGTCTGAACCTCCCCGGCCATCTCCTGTGCCCACAGAGATTGCACTTCCTCTAAGATCTTAATTGTCTTTGGCTTTTCCCGTCCAGGGAAAATATGTTTAAGCCTTTATGCTTGCGGTTTGTGTTTACTCTGAGACAGGAAATCAATCAATCAAATGTGCCTTGTTGAGAGCCTTGGTTCCAGCTATTGCTGAGAGCCGCGTAACAGCCGCATCAGGAAAGCTTGACCCCGGCTTGGCTGCCAAGGAGAAGCCTGGGAGGGTGGGTGTGATGACAGGGAGTTGGTGAAGGGTTTTGCCACCTTGGAGACTGGTAGTTTCTAGATAAGTACAATCATAAAGAATAAACTCACTGGATTAAATGATTTCCTCTCTCTCCATTAAAACCTTCTGTTTCGAGCCAGGTAGATGTAACAGCATGTTCTTTTTGCTGGACCCTCTGTGACCAGGGGGATGGAGGATCCGATTCCGGGGCTGCAGAGGACAGCGAGCTGCTTTGCATCGCCTTTCCGCGGGGCAGCTCCCGTCTGGCCAGGAAGTGTCCCGGAGATGCCAACAAAGGGGTTTTCCCACCAAACCTGCACATGGGGCTGAAGTGCTCTCTGTATAACTTTGCCTTCCCAACGGAGGATAGACATCCAGGAGTAACAGATTGAACTGCAATAAAAACATTTCCTTTGTTCCCAGAAACTGCCGTCCTGCTGTGCAGGAGCAGCCTCATGTGCTCATGAAACACAAACCATGGCCCTACTCACCGTACGTTGTGGCCATCCAGAGGGAATCTTGTTTGGTTTCTTGTTCAGATTCTGAGGAGGGTTTTGGTAGATGAAAAATCATCCACAGCTGTTGCTGAGGGTTTTAAGAAGGCAGGTGTAATTGGAAAATGAAAGGGAAGGCAAGGCTGAGCCTCTCAATTTGGGCTTCAATAATGATAATGATTCAATTTAGGCTTCATCAAAGAAGAAGGGGAGGGAGAATGGAGAAGGCAGTTTGATCACACGATGCCCCTCAGCCAAGTCATAACCTGAGGCACGCTAAAGGCAGCAGTTCAGGGAAAGGACAGGCTTTCCAGGGCTGTAATTACCATTCCTGCGGTGCCGCTGGGCAGCGAGGAGCTGGTCCATGGGAAGAGCTGCTGGTCGCCCTGGGTGGGTATGGACACCTGGCTTGATGCGGGACAGAGCACAGGGCACTTGGACTGAGTCTCCATTGTGTCGTTACACCTGAGAAGCTTTGGGACTTTTTCAGTTACATCCCAGGGATGCGTTTGTTCATCCTTTGATCCTGCAACATAGGCATCAGCATCTCCCACTAATTTCTGAGAGCACACAAAGGTTGACATCGCTACCAGACATCCCTTTGAAGTGAAATACCTTAGCAGATGGGACAAAGCAGTGAAGAAGAGACTTGTAACAGCTAGCACACACGTAAAGTTATGCCTGATTTGTGCTTTACAACGAGCCACATTCTTAATCAGTTTTCGGGACTGGTGTGAGCGCAGGCCAAGCTGCAGGCAGCTCAGACAGGCACGTCTGTGCAATATAGCCATAACCGCAACATGTCCATGCCTGGAAACGTACTTCAGTTCGCAGCAGGTGTTGCTGCCCCAGTCACCTCCCCGACACCCAGGGATGATAAACAGACCCTAGTAAGGATGTGATAAGATAAGATACTTCTCCTCCTTGGCTCTCTGAACTATGCCCCTGCCATCTGCACCCGGGAGTACGTGCATGATAAAAGCAAGGAGGCAGGTAAGAGGCACGCGGTAGTTTGCCACATTACGGAATTTCTGTCAGTGTTACTGGGCGGAGGAGGAAGCACGGAACGCCTGCGCCCTGCCTCCCGCTCCAGCATATTTAACCACGGGAGTCGTGCCTGGAGCCACATCTCTGCTCAGCCGCCAGCTGCCCTGGGGAGGGAGGAGCAGGCTTGGGGAGGATGAGCTGTGGAAGGTACCCAGTGGATGTGAAGGCTGTAGGTTTGATGCAATGCAGAAAGCAGAAGGTACTTTTAATGTTTTTTTGGCTGGATTTTTTTTTTTCCCTCCTTAAATATTTACAAGTTGGGAAACTAGAGGGCTTTTTGAGTTTCCCTTACAGGGGTATAATTGCTCATTTCCCCATAGTGTTGGGATTAGAGCCTTGTGATCTAGGACAGGGGCCTTGGACTTGTTTTTTAATGGTCTGAATATCATAAGAAAATGGTTATCTTGGATGCTGCTCTCTTTCTGTTCACAGTGTCATAAATTTCTTCTGCTTTTAACAATGATTACCCATTTGGGGCCCTAAAATTAAGGAAATATTTTTGTAGGTTTAATGTTTAATTTAATTTTTTAATGTGACAATCTTGCAGCCTGAAACCAGAACTAAACCACAGGTCCTGGCAAATGCCGATTGCTTGAAAGCATCCAACATCGAACATTGTAATTTAAAAATGCACTTTTCCCTTTTATTTTTCCAGAACTACATGATGTTTGTGTCTTGGTCAGATCAGAACAACATTCTCATCTACCGGACATTTGAAGACTTTAAGAGATTCCATGTAAGTGAATAGTTCCCTGAAAATAGGGTTCCTGCCCTGGGGAGGGGGGAAGGAGTCCAACGGCATGTCGGGGCTGCGAAGCACCACTATTCTCTGCTCCTCCTTGCTTTTAGAGAGAGCTGAAGAGAAAATTCCCTATCGAGAGTGGCTCACTTAGGAAATCTGACCGGACAATACCCAGGTTTAAAGGTAAGGAGAACAAATCTCTGATGGACCAACAAACAGGATGGAGCTGTCAAGGACAGTCGTAACTGATGACATAGACTCCAAATCTGACCTTCCTCTGGAGCAGCTCACTCCTGCTCATGGCATTGTACTGCTGGGTTACATCAATGTGCTTAGGTCTATTATGGACTTAAAATCACCCAGAAATATTTTTCTTATAGATAATTGCACTTGGTAAATTAATATTATACTTTAAATATTGGCCCAGAGCTCCGTGCAACATTTACATGTGTACAAAGATTAATTTAAGATATTAAAAAAATTACATCAGGCACTATTAAAAACAATAGGGAGGCACAGGCAGCTGCTGTCTTGGATTCTTAAGAGTTTAGGCTTGTGCGGAGAAGGGTGGTAGGTGAGAGCACCCCACGTTCAGGCAAAAGACACCTGCTCTCAAGGCATGCAGATCCCTTGTTGTCTTACACCAACTTTACTCTTGTTATTTTAAAGATGCAAATGTGAAGCAGAGGAAGAGTGGGAAGCTGAACAGGTGCCTGGAGATACTGAAACTGCTGGAAACTTACTCCCAGGAGCTGCTGAAAACGGATGCTAAAATCTCCCAGGGTGAAGACGTGGTTCAGTTTTTCAAGGCACAGACCCAAGACCTAGATCCCTCCTTTCCTGAAAAGAGGTATGAAATCATATTTGTATTTTTTATTTGTACGTGTCTTCATGAAACAGAAGTGTTAGAGAATAGGGGTAGAAGAGAAACAACAGTTACATGCCAGGGCAGCAGAGCAGGGAAGTTCTACTGAATGCTTTAATGCATATTTATGTTGTTGCTGATGCCTAAGCTTTTCTTAGCCTACTGCACAGATGATTTTACCAAAAATAATACTAAACTCAACCTTCCATGTAAGTTTTTAGTAAACAATATTAAACTTTACTTTTCAGTGTTGTGATAATGCCATCAGAAATCGGAGGGGAAAAGAAAAGCCAGCCGCAGCAGCAGCTCTCCTCCATTACACACCCCCAGGCATCCCAGAGCTACAGATGCATAGAAACCTTTGAAACCAAAGACACGAAGAACAAGACTTTCAAAGTCACTAAGGAGGAAATTATTGAGGTCTTAATCAAAGACATGACTGGTATGTGTGATAGGGATTCTTCAGTTTCAGGGATGGATGGTGTAGATTGATTCATAGCCTGGCACATGCCAAGTCGGTGGCATCACAGGTGCAGGTGGATGTTGGTACATGAGGTGTGCGTACCTGGATTTACATGGGAGGAAAGAACAAAAAGTCAGCAAGGCATCGGCCAGGCACTGAGCTGCTCTGCAGAATGTCCCTCCTGTCTTGTGGCAGAGCAGCCCCTACCCAGGGATTGTGGTCATCTGTTGACTTGCAGGCTGTTAAAAACCTTTTTTTTTTCCCGTTTGCTTCAGGATGGTGGCTAGTGGAAAACGCAGACAAGCAGATAGCCTGGTTCCCAGCCTCGTACCTGGAAGAGACTGACGTTCACAAGGACATCCAGAATGCCTTGAGCTCAAACGAGGAGGGTAAGTCTGCTTCTGGCTCCCTGGGACACCACAGTCCTCCTTCAAAAAACAAGTTCTGCAAAAGCCCCACCACTTTAACCATTGCTTGGAGTGCCTGCCTGGATCTCTGACACTTCTGGTCAGCTCTGCCACCAGCTGTGGGTCTCTGAGCAAATCAGTCACAGGGACACATGCCCTGCAGCTCTTGCTTGCTCCACAGGGCTGCTGAGCTGCTCTGTCACAGGGATGGAGACATTTTCTCCGCAAGGCAAAACCAACCTCCCCCTTCTCTCTGCAGGTAGCCTGTACTTTGTTGTGCGAGCCTATGAGTCTCAGGAGGCAGACGAGCTCTCACTGAACAATGGCGTCGTGGTGGAGGTGGTCAGGAAGTCTGACGACGGCTGGTGGCTGATCCGGTAAGGAGGCTTCTTGGAAACTCTTGTTCCCCGATGGAGCTGCTTACCTGCTGCAGGTGCTTCTTGCCTGCTCCTCCCCAAGCAGGGGGTAGAGGAGCTCTCCCCAGGTTGACTGCCCTTGGCTAGGGACAGTTTTCCCCTTCCTCATGCCCCATGTACAGCATTGGGCTGAGTCCTCACCTGCTTCCCGAGTGCTCTGCTCCCTCCGCCTGGGTTTGAGCTGGAAGGGCTCTCTTCAGTGTTGCCTTTCATCCTTCCCCCCTCAGGTACAACGGCCGCACCGGCTACATGCCCTCCATGTGCCTCCGGCCCTACAAGAATCCTCACCACAAGCTCCAGACCATCATGAGCTGCGGGCTCAATATCTCCACCCCGAACCTCTACTCCTCCCTGACGGCTCCCCAGCCCAGGGGCGAGGCTGCGGGACAGCACAGGGCGCATGCTCACTCTTCCCTTGACCGGACTGAAGAGGATGTGAGCTCTCTGAGAAGCAGATCAAGGTCTCTGCCCAGAGCCAGCTCCACCTCAGACCTGGAGTCAGACAGCTCGTCCCTCAGCTCGGGGAGCAGCAGCGAGCGCGATGGCCGGCTGAGCTGGAAGCCTGACTTGTCAAGATCTCTGCCCGAAGTCAAGCAGGCCAGGAGCCCTCCCCTGCGGCATGCCTTGGCCACACAGAGCAGCAAGTCTCCACACCTCACCCACAAGGACAGGAACGATTCTGGCTTTGTGGAATCTGCAGCTGACCTAACTCCCTCCCTCACTGACCCAGACATGGCCACTTGCGTCCCCAAGGTGCCCGTGCGCCCTTCAGCCCATGAGATCCTCCAGAAGTGCAGCACCGTCACGAAGCGAGCCGTGCAGCAGTCTGCCTCCCGGCCAGCCCTCAAGACTCTGCTCCCTCTCCCCAGCATGCACTAGTGCCCCCGGGGGGGCATGGACCCAGCCCCGGGCCAGCACCACCACTGAGAGCCAGGCACCCTCCTCACTGAAGTCCCACAGGAGCCATGGGCAGTGGCGTGGGGAGCATCAGGGCTTGGGACTTGTGGCTTTCCAAGGACACAGTCAGATCCCGACGGAACACGCATGCAAACGTTGCTTCCAAGGGTAACGCCGATTGGTGCTGCAGCTTGCGCAGGGAGGCTGGGGAGCCTGGAGTGGCTTTACTGGAGATAGCAGGAGAGGGTTTAGTGGTTTAACTTGTCAGGGGAGTCATGGCAGCTGCAGATATGGCAGCTCCCATGTAAGTTAGAGGTCACTTCAGATTCAGTTACTTCTCCCTCAGGCAGGTATTTATCCTGCATTGTAGTATGTGAAAATTTCACAATCGTTCTTGCATTATTCCCCAGACGAGGCCAGCTGGCAGAGTGCTGCAGCCACCCTGGGGAACAGCAGAGTGAAACCCAGAGTAAGTGACAGAGTCACCCATGAAATCCAGAGCTATAACTACTGGTATGGGGTAGGGATGGGATGACATAGCCATGTGAATGCCATTTTTCTGAACCCCCTATTTTTTTTTTTTTTTAAACTCTTTGATTTTTGGTGTTTGGGGTTTTGGGGGTTTTTATTGTACTCTTTTATAAAGGTTAGATTAACTTGAGTAGTGGATAACTGGCCAAATATATGAATTGGGTGGATCTGCTGAATGGCTGTGAGAATAAAAATACCTGTTGGCTAGAAACCTCATCTCTGACCGTTCCTTACAGTGATGTCTGTGCAGGCACAGAAACAAAAATGGTTGTAGTACAGCTTGTTTCCCAACTGGGTAAGGGGGCCAGAGCCCATTTTTATGAACAAAACATTCCTCTTTCAAGGGGGTCTGACAGCTACTGAAACTCACAGCAATTCTCATCCTAAACTCATTTGCTAGAATTGAGTTAGCAAAATAGTTATAGGAAAACTTAAGACTTTTATATAGATTGCTACCTTTAATTTTAGTTATTCTCCCAGGTATCTGTTAATTTTGTTTGAAACAAGCAATTTAACCAATTTGTGAGGTGTTTATGTTGTTCTAATTTTTATACATTTTTATCTCAAATAAAATACACAAAAATATCTATGAAGACTGCTTGGTTTTTATACTTAAAATTGCCCTTACCTCCCTCCCAGGTGCTAACATTTGGGGTGGGCACAGGTGAGACAGCTGCCTTGGCCCAGCCTGCATTTTGCCCAAGCAAAAAAAATATTCCATGTCACAACACTGACCAATACACACTGCCTAGCTGGGCTTTGGGATACAATATGACATTGCCAGTAGGTTCTCTCAACTCCATAAAGCTTTAAATACCTAATAATGACCCACTGCTTGTTCAGAGCCAGGTTCTGCCTTTTCTCCAAACTAAGTGCTGTTTAAGTGTCTGGGCCTGAAAATTCAGGGTGTGAAAATACAAAGGGAAACCACAGCTTGGCCAAAGAAATGACCCCTTCCTCTCATTAAGCCCCAAGGAGACTGAATGCTGCACTTGTTTTAGAAATTCAAACTTTAACAATTTATTACAAAATACAGGAATAGTCCAGTTGCCGTACCTGGTGGGAAAGCGGTTCAGACTCTCCCCTCCTGAAAGAGCAACTGGTGGGAGGAGGGTCACAAAGTCATGTCTTCCTGCAGGGACGCATCAGCCAGCCTCATGTTTTGCCACATGAAATCAATGAACATGGAGGCCTGTAGCAATCGGCTCAGTCTCTGGAAATGGCGCTCTGCAAAGAGAAACGCAATGGTTAGCATCACAGGAGAGAAAGCTCACCAGAATGGGGTGCAAAAATCTCTCTTCTCTTCAGACAAAGGCAAACAGGGAATATTCACAACGCAGGAGGAGACCTCAGGCTCATAGCCCGTCCCTGCAGCACGACTCACCAGTGTAAGGCAGCAGGGACTCCACAGCAGATTTAATGCCTGAGTACTGCAGGAGGCTGTCCGGTGCTTCGTGCTTCAGGAGGGTTTCAATGACAGCTTGGGCTTCGTGGCAGTTTCGAGAGTTCGTATTCCACGTCACCAAGAACGTTAACACCGCCTCTAGGGAGGAAGGAAATCTGTACACACTGGCTGCGCCTTGGGTGCTGGCACACAGGAGGTGCCAGGTTAGAAAGCACCTCTTCTGTCTTACAGAGCGGTTCAGCTCCCACACACTGTGACTGATGAGCCCGGAGGGCAGAACAATTATGCACAGAACCATTTCTTGAGCTGTCACAGGGGTAATAAGGCCAGGCAAAGCCGCTCACACGATCTCAGAGCAGCTGCTGGTGTGCAGCACGAGTTGCACCGTAAGGAAGAAGCTGGCCCTGGGCAGCAGTCCTGCTTGAGGGTGGTGGGAGCTCAGTGATAAACGCTGAGTCTAGGGGCAATCCTCCCTTTGATTTCAGTTGAGAAAACAAGCCCCTAACCTGAATGGTTTTAGCACTTAAACCACCTTGCAACAAACCTTTCTGATCCTTCCGGAGCTGAACAATGTTCTCTTCCAAGTGCTTTCTCCCATCGGTTTCCTTGAGGATGGCTGCAGAAAAGAGAAATGAAAAGTCCATGCAAGAGTCCAGCCCAGGGACCCATGGGCTGAGAGCAGGGAGACCATTTGTTATTGGGGGATTTCACTTAGGAAAACGGGAGTCATAAGAGAAAGGGAGAACCGATGCTTTCAGACAATTAGACCTTGTAATCTTTGTCACCCTGGAAGAGATGTTCTGGACAGGAGAGAGGGCAGAAAAATGCCTTCAGAGTACAACATGGACTCACCTTTGACCACCATCAACACTGTGTGTGGACGATCCAGAGAGATTGCCAACCCTAAAGCTTTGAGGTATCTTTTCTCATGAAGCAGGTTAGAAAGCTCTTGCTCTCTGGAAAACAAATCAGGGTCAAGAGAGTGAGGCAAATATTTGGTTGGTGGGACAAAATTCTATAGAGAAAGTAGCAGATTTGGCAATAATAGCATGCAGAGGTTTAATGCCAAGAAGTTAATACTGCTTGCCAGTGAATGCCTCAGCGCCCTCATTGTGCAGATAATTACCCTGGCACACTCAAGGGCTCCCTGAACTATTTGGTGCTGGCTGAAGCAGGAGAAAGTGAAAGTAGGTTTCAGTGATTTGATTTGCTTATCTTAGCAGTGCATAAACACGAAACTAATCAATTGTCAGGCTTACGGTATTATAGTGAGGCTTTGCAGGAACTAAAGAAACTACAAAGAAGAGACTACTGTGCCTTGACAGTCTCTAAATAGCTAAATGATGTAATATTCAGATTAGATGGAGCTGGATGGCTCTAGGTGTGGACAGTTTCACTGGACAGAACTTGCCTTTTGCAGCTCATTATTGCACATGATCAACTTACTTCATAATCTGCTCCTCCTGTTTAGCTTGCGCCTCTTTCTCTTCAGTTTCAGTGACATCCTATAAAAAAAATATAAATTTGTCAAGTCTTGCTTTAATAGAGGTGAGCTTTTATTTCAAATGATGAGGAGACCAGTTTCTGCAGCAAGATCAAGTAATTTAAATGTTAAATCCAGCAACTCACAACTTGCCTCCAAACCACCCTAGAACACCAGCACTGGGCAGGCTGCTACAGCCCATCTGCTTGCTGTTCCTTTTATATCAACTAGGGAAATACAGTACAGCCAAAAAAACCCCACCCCAAACCCCATGATACGCCTTACTGACCCAATTTCAAAGTGCAGAAAACGAGGAGAGCACATGTCACGGTGGAATAGTGAGGAATAAGCCACTGAGGTCCTCAGCTCTCCAACTGCGTTCTCATTACTAACCCAGGGAGGAAATTCAGAAAAACCCCGTACCATACCTTCCACAGTGTGATGCAGGAGTCACTGGATGCTGTCACAACCATATCATCTTGCTTGTTAGAGTGAAGACCCCAGATTTTATCTTCGTGACCATCTAATGTTTTCACACACTCATTTGTTTTAATTGTCCAGAGTTTTAAGAGACCATCAGAACCGCTTTTGGAAGAGACAGAAACACAACAAAAAGAATCACTGGATAGATCCATTCTCACTCTGCCCCACCTCAAATATCAGATAAACCCATCCCATTCCAATGTCTTTCCAACAGGAGCAGAATTAACCAAAAATGTCCAGAAGGCTTAAGAATTCCAAACCAGTAGTTCCCAGTACTACTATCACCCTTTCTGGCAATTCCTTCTTGGGAAACCCTACTACCTACGTTTCCTCACATGCTCTGGTGGTACTTCCAGTCTGATACACCTCAGCCTTACAGAAAGTAAGGAATGGCAGTTCAGGAGACAAACTGCATCCTTTCCTGCTACTAGCTGGCGGACCAACCCTTTGAGATATCAAGAACTGTTTAGCTCTGGCTGCTTTGCCCTCACCCAAACGCAGTAGGATGAGGTGGATCCCTAGCTCTGCCTAACGATAACATATGTCAGAGCAATGTCACAGCAGCTAACTAGAATCCACAGTGTAACTGAAGAAGAGGAAGTTAAATTAGCCTCTGCAGAAAGCTTGGCATAAACACAGAATCTTCCTATCAGTCTTTCCAAAATGAAATCCATTGCACAGCTCTTCCCTCTTGCTGCTGATACCAGCTAAGAGATTTTGCTTCTTAGTTTTGGGATCTTCCTCTTGACTGCTGGTGTAGGCACTTACCTGCTGAGCAGCTGTGTTCCTCGGCTTACAAAAATTATCTTCAGTACAGAGGCATCATGACCTTCAAAGGTCTGGAAAACAGAAAGGAAGCTCAAAAGTATTAGAGTTGTTCCCAGGCCTTTCAAGAGAGTCCTTTTTCAAGGAGATAATATATACTCCCACAGACCAACAGGTAAGTTCCAAAAAGCAGCCTCTATCCTCGGGATTTTCTCTTCCTGTAGGTTGAAAGGGCTATAGGAAATGACTTGTCCCCACACCATTTTTTCAAACAACCTGCTTGCTTCAACTTGTTGCCCAAGGTCAAATTGCAAATGGTCTGAACAGTGAGGCCAACTGCATAGGCTATCTCCCGAAAGGTTGATTCCCCTGCCACCACGTGAAGCACCCACTCAGTGAGGCAACACTGCTGGGGAGAATGTGGCACAGAGCAGCAATTGCCTTCTCATCGGCTCAGTGAGACACTACTGCACTGGAAAGATAGCTTTTCTGTGAAGAGCAAATCTGAAATTTAAACTCTTGTGTTTTTCCTTCATGGCCACAGCTGTCAGGCAAAGCCAGCTTCCTTTCAATAGCTTAAAAGTGCTTTTCCCCTATGACCAACCATGCTGCTCATCGGTTAGCTAGAACAGAAAGATCACCTGAGCACTAGGCAGGTGCTCTTGCCCTGGTGCTTTGCATGCAGCTCACACATCCAAGACCCTGGAGAACAAGGCTAGACCCAGATAACTCTTCCTTCAGCATGGCCACGTTGCTATATTTCAGCTGCACTAACACACACATACTTTCCTAAAGCAGCCTTAATCAATCCCCGTAACATGCAAAGAGCAGTCCGAGTTCTCCTTACCTTCAGACAGCTGAAGTCCCGAAGACCCCAGAGCTTCAGGGTCCCATCTGCTGAAGAGGTGGCCAAGATCTGATCCACTGGAGAGAACTGCACGCACCAGATTCCACGCTTATGTCCGGTGAAGACACCCAGCAAAGAGCAATCAGAACAGGACCACAGCTTGGCCAGCCGATCCTGTGAGCCTGTGGCAATGAGCTTGTCATTCGGAGAAACCGTCACACTGTTTATGTCCTGGAGAAGTCACACAAGTACAGAGAGTGCAAAGCAGTTTATGTCTTTGCTTTTGCTGTTGAACAGGTAATAAATGTAGGGTACATCTCAGGAGAGAAGGATTTAAGTACTAAAAGCATGTTCTAATGTCAAGTGGAGCTTTACCTTGTCATGACCCCTCTCAGTCACTTTTGCATGAAGGGTTTCTGGACTGGAGATCAAGGCTGCTTTTGCCTTGGAAGTGAGGGATTCCGGGATATTCCAGATCTTGATTGTGCAGTCCTGGCTGCTGGTCACTATGAAGCTTTCCTTCAGTCTGAAAGGAATAAAAAAAGTCAAGTGTAAGGAAGCAAAACAGCGGCTTCTGGACAGAAAAAAAAGCCTTCTCTTCCCTTACTGGGATCTACATACATTCAGTCACTCCGCCAGGATGTGAAACAGAGTGCTTTAATGTTTTTCTCAAGATGACTTTCATTTTACTTAGGTGCCTGAGATAGTCTCCAGCAATTCAGACACTAGGAAGAGCAGTGCTAGCTCTCTTCATTTACAAACAAAGGTATACTGCAGCTCTTGAACAGGCGAGCTGGGAGTCCACACTGCTAGGCAGCACAAAGAAAGGCGAAGAGCTGATAAAACAGACATGCTATTCAAGCAAGCACCTTCACAGACATATTAGCTTCACTCCCCAACCCTCCTCTCCAGATCACTCAAGCTTTATCTGGCAACTTATCCAGCTGCTGCTCTTTAAGGCAAACAGGAATTAGACTGACAAAGAAATGCAAACTTCACAAGTTATGGATAGACAGATGCGCATTCAAAAAGAATCATCCTTCCTTCAAACTCAGAACACCATGACAAGCTGGGACCAAGAACGAGAAAGCGAGGCAGGCATCCACCAAAACATTCATCCTGAGGATCAGCAAAGCAGCCATGACTCATGCTTGCAAAAGTAACCCCTTGTCCAATTTTTATTACCTTGAGCAAGAAACAGCTCCTACTCCATGCGCATGACCCAATCCTTGGGCAACACAAATCACTCTTCCATTTTTGTTCATCCGCCAGACTCGAATGCTTTTGTCCTGTAATGGGAGAGGACAGAAAACCACTGTGCTTTTCAGACAAATGATCAGTTCCCCATGCGTTCACCACATCTGTGAGCCTGACTATTCACTTATTTTCAAGTTTGAACCTTTGCCTGCATTCATCAGAGCAGGTGAGGGCAGACACAGCCAAACACAGTGACTGCAGCCTGGGATTCCAGTGTGGAGGTTTATTTCTGGTTGTATCAGGGCAGTTGGCACCTTTTTTTCCAAACACAAATCTTACGCACAGCTCCCCATCAGTTTCACACTAATGACGTCTTTGAACTCTAATACAAGAGCAAGATGCTTGAAGAATGAAACATCTCCTTTCAGGCTAATAAAATACAATCAATCACATTTCCCCAGCAACAACATTAAAAAGGGATAGTGGAAGAACCTTATATTTGGGGGATATAGCAGACAGGAATTCTGTCTGAACAACAGCCCTTTCTGGACCACCAAAAGAGGAATACAACTCTTCCCATAAAGATCACTAGAAATGAAGTTTCATTAAATGAAGAAAACACACACACCTTAGCACAGCTGACAAACATCAGGCCTTTTCTGAAGACATCCAAAGCAAGAATTGTTTCTAAACAGAAGAAAAAACAGCTGGATGCAAAGTAATACTGAAATTGGACAAAAGAAATGCATGAATGAATCCACTGCTTACTGACTGAGGGACAGGTTTGGGACACTTGGGCATATCAACGCTCACTACGGAGTGACTGGCTGCTTACGGCATTGGCGCAAGTCATCATTTGCAGCCACAAAACTGCATTCAGAGCTCACACTCACATACCAATTTAAATTGATATCCCTGCTAGTGAAAGGGACTCAACTGACAGACCTGGAAAAACAAAACTACTCTTTGCAAATTCAGGACAGCAGAATATACATTTTCTCCACACAACTCCAAAACCTGTTGTGCTGCTGCTCCAGAGTGAACTCAAGGACTCCAGTCTCCACATAAGAGTTGTGAGAGAAGCTGGATAAGGCAATATTTGCACACCTCCCTTCCTCCCACCCACGGCAGAGCTGACCACACACACCTGTGTGGCCATAGAGGATCTGGCAGTGTGATGTTGCCAGTTCAAACACTTTCAGCTGAGGGCTGTTGGTAGCCACAACAATGTGAGAATCACCAGGTCCAAGGAACTTCACATCCAGAACCTCATCGTTGTAACCTGCAAGCTGAGGATGGCAGAACAGAAACAGTTTAACAGGAGAAGTCAGCTGGTTAGAGAAGTACAGAATGGCACCATGCTCACTAAGGCTGCATTACTGTTACCTTTCATCTCATGCTGCATGTAAAAATTGTATTAGACATAACCTGGAGCATGGGAGGGATTTCTGGCTAGGGCTGTTCTGCTTTCCTTTCCCTATGTTTGTACCTGTGCAATATTCCTCTAAACAACCCCACTCATGAACCTGGCTTTCTGGCTTGTACCCAAGGAACAGTTCAAGAACAGGCAGGAGAGGAGGGCACCCCTGGACAATGCTTTCACCAGAAGCAGAGCTGATCCTCGAGTACAGATAAAGGAAGAGGAAAAGGGAGGCTGAGGGTTGTTACCTGCTTCCTGAGCTGAAGAGTTTGAGCATCATAGAAAACAATGTTGTGTTCCACAGACACTGTGACAATCTCATTTCTCTCAGGCACGAGCATGCACTGGGTGAGACTGCGCTCGCTGGCCTCCTCCTTGGACTCAAAGGGCACAGGCTGGGTATACACACAAGCAGCTGTGGCAACCTCCCACACTTTCAGGATGCCTAACAAAAATGATGATACAATTATCTGTCAGAGCCGCTGTTTTAGACAGTGATTGTCCAAAGAATATAAACCAAACCCTGGCCTAGTCTACTGGAAAAAGCTACAAAGCTCTAAGGCAGGACTGCAAAGAGGCCCAATCACAGTGGCACGAAGGGCCACAAAGTTTTTCTCCTTCAGTCCAAATCAAACTTCTTTTACAGTTTGAAAACATACATAGCTAAACCTCCACAGCATGCCTGATCAATCCTGCTCATCCACCACTGTCAGAGGAACACGGGAAAAGGCTCTGTTCTCCAGTCCTCAGAGCTTAGCCCAAGGTTTCTGCCACACAAAGAACACACATCCCAGGAATACTGGCATGCAGTGTCTTAAGTACAGTCCTTCCTGGGCTTCTAAATCGGGCAGCAACGTGCCAGGACACTCACCTTTGCTGCCAGCTGTGACAAAGTGCAACCCTTGTTTCTTCACACCCAGTTGAGAGAAATCTCCCTTTTCAGGCAACAAGATGGCAGCTTCCACACTCTGCAAGACAGTTGGCAAACACCAGCTGAGCGTGAGGGACTAGAGTCCCATTTCAGCAACCAGAGCCGTGCAACAGCCTGTTAATGCCAACAGACACACGCAAACACCACATGCTGCTGCCCCACACTACACAGCTACTGAGGACAGGCAGGTACAATGAGAACGAGGTTTTTACACGACTGTCCTTCCTTCCTCCTCCAGCACTGGGGCAGTGGAGGCAGCAGTGGCATGTATTTCCTCAAACTGCCCAAACATGACACACCAAGCAAGGAGAAAAAGAAAATAAACAGCTTTACACAGAGAGTTTGAAGGCCTCAGAAGTACAAGGGAGAGAAACCTGATTTCATAATATATAGGAATGTAAAGGGGGAGAGGAATCATACAAACTATGACCCAGAAACACCAAAGGATCTCAAACAAATAAATGAAATGCAACTTCACCTCATAGACAGGGACGGTTCGTTTACTTTCTCTGGTTTTCAGGTCCCACACCATGCAGATTTTATCACGGCCGGAACTGCAAGTCAAAAGAGCATTTTCAATGTTAAATCCATTCAACTCAGGCTCTGAGTGCAAATTTGGAACTGCAGGAAGAGGCCTATGTGGAAGAAGGAACCAGCCTTCCACATGACAGCACATTTTATTGCCAGAAACACAAAATCAGTCACTTGCTGTACAGCCAAGCAGAGACTGAACACTTGTAGCAGTCCTTCCCCTCGCAGGACAACCCCCCAGGCCCTACAGACACCCAGTCTCTGGCAGGAGGCAGGCTGAACGGGAGGGATCGGAGAAGCCTCTGCAAGGTTTTACCTAATGAGCGTGTTTCCATCTGCAAAGGCCAGTGAAGTGACAGCACTGAAGTGGCCGTCCAGCATAGCAACGCACTTGCTGGAATTCAGGTCCCAGATGCGGATTTTGTAGTCAATTGAGGAGGAGAAGAGTTGCAGGCGGGAGATATCAGGGTGGAACTCAACAAGGCTAGACAGAAGGAGATGCACTTGAACAGGACAGGAACCTGGCATGAGCCCAATATTTAAATAAACATATATTCTACACAAAAAGTTTGGCAGGTCAATTGATATGAATTTATACCAGGACTTTCTTTGTAGGACTTTGTTCCTCTGCCACCCACCAGGAAAATTTACAACAGAACCTTGCCAGTCTTAAGCATTCTTGAAGTGTGTCAGTTAGCAAGCACAGGTATTCCATTTAGATCCCAACAAACTTATTGACCAAAGTCTTTCCTCTCTGGGCTAAAGTCAATCAAAGCCCTGCTCCTTCACTAGACATCTCAAAAATCAGGAAACAGAAGAGCCCAGAACCCGCTCAGAAAAGGCCTTTATGTTCCATTGACTCAAGACATTTCACATCAATCCCAGTATCTAAGCATCACACGAACACCAGCGACTGACAAAAATGACCCATCCTTACTGTACAACTCCTGAAGATCCTTTTAGGTTGTGTGTGCAGTACTGTTTGATCATATCCCAGATCTTAATGGTGCTGTCACAGCCTCCTGGGAAAAGAAGGGCATATAAAAATGAACCACAGAGGAGAGAGACATGGGAGGCCCCATGTATCAAAAACTGTAAGATTTCACGGCTTGCAAAGGCAGCAGAAAGAAAAATGAATCCAGTAATCAACCGCCCACACCAAGAGAAGCTCACAGAGCACCTTACATTTTCAGAGCGCTGGGCAAAACCTGGCCGCTCAGAATCAAACCTGACATACAATTAAGTTACAGGTCACGCCTGCCCTCCTCCAGCTCCAAAAGTCCCTGTTCTACACCAGGATAACTACGCCACATGTTTCACAGATGTCTAATTTTTAATGCCATTTTACTAAGTATATTTTAGATAGAACATTGAAAGGATCCCTTTTTGTCTGTCAGGATGTCATTAAGTAAAACCTCTTCTGATTTCAGGAGATCGTTACCACAGGCTGTATCCAGCTGAGCTAAATTATTCAAAAGCAGAAGGGCCACTCAACATCATTCCAGTGAAACAGGACCATACCTGTGGCTAACAACGTTGATGTAGAGTCAAAGGCCATGCTAGCAACTGGCGCTATGTGCACAGCTTTCCACGTGCGAACACACTTGTTCTCTCGCCAGTTCCACTGCTTCAGCAACAGGGCTCGGCTCCCTGTCACGAGGATCTATGCAAAAGCAAGGTGAAGAAAAGCATGATTAACTACTAATTAGATTTCAATTTCTTTCGGTGCCCACACACAAAGCACAGAAATGCCAGTCGCTGTGACGCTCTTGAAGCTCAGTCTCTTGGCATTCTTCTGTCTGACTTGAACCCAGAAGGGGAGAGAGATGGAAGCGCCTGAGAAGACTCTGTGGAGATGTCTGGAAACACAGGGCGTGTCCAGGTGGAATAGCCCTCAACGTTTGCTGGCTTTGTCAGGAGGCCTCACAGAGCAGCACAGAAACCCACAAAGCAAACACATACCTCATCATCAGGGCTAAGAACAAATGAACTGATATCCTCCTCGTCATCCTATAAAAATGAAAGAAAAAAAAAAACCAGTTAAACCCCCTGTGGAGTGACATGCTCCTAGAGCTCCCTTCTGACACTGAGCACAGCCAGCAGCTCCCATCTGTGCTTAGGGATGACACAAACAACATCTGTCTGTGTTCAGCAATTCTCATCCTCCCCTCCACTTCCCACTCTTGGGAGCTTTATAACAACAGACGTGACAGCAGTAAAACACCCCTGGAGCCTTTGAAGACCCTCAGCAGTTTCATCACCAGTCAGTGAGCAGAGGCTGGATCTCCTCACCTGCTGGAGGCTGTAGAGAGCTCCTGTTTCTACATCGATGACGTTCAGCTTCGTCCCACAGGGGCAAAACATGAACTTTCCATCCCGGTTTATCTGCAGACAAGGGAACGGAAATCAGGAGCCTTACAGAACCGGGAGACGGGCTACTCCCAAACCTGCCCCTCGCTGCCTCAGTACCTGGACTCGCCCTCCTTTGTAGAAAGGCTCGATTTTCCTCGACACAGCGTAGCTGGAAGGAAAAGAGAGACACGCGCAGACCGGCGGTTAAACTAAAACTGCGGCGGCCCGGTGGCTCCCGCAGGCCAGCGCCGCCACACGCGCCCAGCCCCGGCGCTCCCGCCGCCCCGTCCGCTCCTCACTTGCTCTTGAATCGCACAGGGCTGGCGGCGGCCGCCTCCATGTCTGACACCGCTGCGCTCCGCGTGCTGGCCGCTTCCGGCGCTCCCTGTTGCTACGGGAGCAGGGCGCCGCTTCCGGCGCATGACAATGACGCAGCCAGCCGAGCTGAGGAGGGGAAGCCACGAGCGCCACCTTTGGTGCGGGCAAGGGGGTGGCCCACGCCGCGACAGCTCCGCGCACTTCCGCGATAGTGGAGGTGGCAACACGCAGTACCTCCGTGCCAGCGCGGGCGGCCGGGCCCAGAGCAGCGCCCACACTGCTGCCCAGCACTCCAAAACTTTTTCCTTCCCACCCCAAGGAAGCGACTTCCCTGCCCCAACCACAGGTAAAAGTGGGATTTTTAGACAATATGAACGACAAATAGAGACTTGACGAACAAGCTTTCAAGTAATTCATCTTTTATTGCGTATGAAAATACATAACAATCACATAACGATCATTTCAAAGCGTTCCAACTGTGAATACTCCGCCATTGTGCATCAGCATCCCCTAAGCTCTGCACGGCTCCCCTCCACAAGCAGCCAAGAACCACTCGGGGTGTGAGACAAGGACACCGCACCACACACCGCGGGGCTGCGGCTCGGGCTCGGGAAGGCAGGGCCAAGCTCCACAGCCCGGGCAGATCAGCCCCAGGCCGCGCACCACCAGCACATCTGTCCAGGGAGGCCGAGCACTCCCGGGCCGCGCTCAGCACCTGCTGGCAGAGGGAAAGGCAGCACTTAGACACGGCCATTAGAGCAGTACCTGTGAGTCCCCGATACCTGCTCAGTACAGGGGTTATGGGAACATGGGTTTCACTCCCCACACATTGCTGTGGGCAATAAGCTTAATGTTCCCTATACTGTCGGCACAGTTATCTCACCAGAGGCCACAGGAGACCCCAAGCGATTTTCAGACTGCGCCTGCCGCCCACAGCTAACACAACCTCCTAAAACACCTCCCCGAGCCGCTTATTAAAGTCCTCCTCTCTGCCCCCCACCCGACACCAGGCCGAGGCAGTACCATAAACACACCTCAACAGATCACTATACTTTTTAAAAAGCCCAAGGAGCACAGAATGCGGGAAACAGCTCGCTCCCCCCCTCACAAGCAGCACCACTCCCCACCTACCTTCGGCTCTCTTTAGACTGAGGACTACGCGCGTGCGTGCTCCCTTATATACTTGCGCATGCGCACAGCCGCAAGTGTATCCGCCCGCCCCGCACCCTGTATAAGTGAGCGGAGGGCGCCGCTCTGGGCCGCAGTGTATTCAACATTCAGCACGCGGGGCCCGCGCTGCCGGGCGGTACTCTCGCGAGACCGCCGCGGACTATAAATAGCGAGTGGCGGGGGCGTGCGGCCTTCTACGCTGAGAGATCACGTAAGTGTGGTGCTGCTGGCATGGTACCGGTGGAGCGGAGCGGCCTGTGCCCCATCCGCGTCCATCGGGACCGCCGGTGGCGCGGGGGCAGCCGTGCCCGGCCGTGTCGGCCGCCTCCGGGTCCTGCCGTTTCCCGCTGGAATGGCGGCGGCGGTATCCCGGCTAAGATGCCCCTCTCTGTTCTAGCAAATGGCGGACGACGCCGGTGCTGCGGGAGGTGCAGGAGCGGCCCGAGGGGGCTTCCGCGGCGGCTTCGGAACCGGGCTGCGGGGCCGCGGGCGCGGCCGCGGTAGGGGCCGAGGGAGAGGCCGTGGGGCCCGTGGAGGCAAGGCCGAAGATAAGGAAGTGAGTGGTTGTTGGGGCTGGGCGGGCTGTGTGGGGCCGTCCCGGGTGGCGGGGAGCACGGCGGAGCTGGCCTCTCTGAGAGGCTGTGTGAGGGGCCGTGTCTGGTGCCGTCCTGAACGCTGGAGCACAAAGGGAAGCCCGTTCCTGTGGGGTGCTGGCAGCTAGTACTGCCGGTGACCCTTTTCCATGAATTTCTTCCCTAGTGGATTCCTGTCACCAAGCTTGGTCGCCTGGTCAAGGATATGAAGATCAAGTCTCTTGAGGAGATCTATCTCTTCTCACTTCCCATCAAGGTAAGCTTCTGTAAGCATTTATCTAATGTGTAGCAGAATCTTAGTCTGAAATACAGACTTAGCAGTAGTGGCTGTATTTGCTGTTCAGGATGCTCAGGTTAAGTGTGTTCATGTTAGACATAAATCAGTAGAAGCTGAGGCCTAATGCAGTTGCTTGTAGTAAACCATGGTGGGGTTTGCATGTTGCAGGCTGTCTTGTGTGGAGATGGCAGCATGTTGCTCAAGTGTTTCTGTAAAAGTTCTGCTCAGTGATGGAAAAAATGACATTTCAACTTGCTATGTTGGACTGCCTAACAAGCTAGAATAAGCTTATGTCTGTAAAATTTAATATATTGAAGTACCTATTAAAATACCTGTGTGTAGGGTTGTTGAACCTGAATTGCAGGAGCCTTACTAGTTTGTTTAAAAAACCATGGCCTTCTATGATTAAATAACTTGTAGGAGTCGGAGATCATCGATTTCTTCCTGGGGTCTTCTCTGAAAGACGAGGTTTTGAAGATCATGCCTGTCCAGAAACAGACTCGTGCTGGTCAGCGTACCAGGTTTAAGGTAGCCTTCTTTTTTCTTACCTTGAAAACTTTGCCTGTGTTGACTGCTGCTTTTGTGGTATGATATTAAAAAAATAGTTGAGCTGTTCTGAAATTTTTCTGTAGCATCTAATAAATATTATGGTATGGAGATTGCTTGTGTAGCCTACAAAGTTACTGTATCAACTTCAAAACCCCAGTAATATGTTCAAATGTTATTTGAAACAACCCTAGCATAAAATGAAGTTACACTTGGGCAGTGCTGTTGACTTTTCAGGGGCTGTGGTGGAGAGAAAGGTCTTAAGTGTGAAGAGGGAATGCTGTTGGGAAATTATTGGGACTTCAGACTGGTATGAGGCTGTAGTAGGAATTTGAATGCCAGTTCTTCAACTGTAGCTGGTTTTGATTGAAAGACAAACTGAGGGGAAAAACAGGCTTCTTGAACTGTGAGCATAGACTGTGTTCTGTGCAGCACAGCTGCCACCCAAACCTTTTCTTTCAATCCTAGGCTTTTGTCGCTATTGGGGACTACAACGGCCATGTTGGTCTTGGTGTTAAATGCTCTAAAGAAGTTGCCACTGCTATTCGTGGGGCAATTATTTTGGCTAAATTATCCATTGTACCTGTACGACGAGGCTATTGGGGGAACAAGATTGGCAAGCCCCACACCGTGCCATGCAAGGTGAGAACAACTTGCTGGGCCTGGTCTTGGTCATGATGCTGTTGCATGTTTTGGGAGCTCTGACCTGTTGTCTTTGCGTAGGTCACTGGCCGCTGTGGATCTGTCCTGGTGCGTCTGATCCCAGCCCCCCGTGGTACAGGGATTGTGTCTGCCCCTGTCCCCAAGAAGCTGCTGATGATGGCTGGTATCGATGACTGTTACACCTCAGCCAGGGGCTGCACTGCCACGCTTGGCAACTTTGGTAAGCTTTAGGTTTTTTCGTGTTGTAGCTTAGCTGGGTGTATTGTCATATCTGTCATTGCTGTACCTTTTTCTATAGTATTTTTTAATCTGTGTTGAATCAAACACTTTTAGCAGTTAAGCAGAACTGAAAACTTCTGCTGATACCTTTTACACTGCTGTGGATGATCCTGAAGTTCTGTAAAAGTTAATTACAAGAAATTGTCTTTCTATATGAGCATTGATAACACCAGAAATCTCCCAATCTGCGCGATTGCACTTGTTTGAAGTAGTGTAATTGTCGTAACTGGAGAGAGAAAGAAACTTGAGTTTTGTGTGTATATCGGAGAGACCCCACTATGGTCTCCCTGTTCCTTCCTAAATTCTACATTTTTGGAGCTCAGTGGGTACTAGTGAGTGGGTTTCTGTAGCTGTGCTGTGCAACATTTGACTTCTGTCCATAGCTAAAGCCACCTTCGATGCCATCTCCAAGACCTACAGTTATCTGACCCCTGACCTCTGGAAAGAGACTGTGTTCACCAAGTCCCCTTACCAGGTAAGAGTACAGCTGTAATTTGCAGCTCAGACCTTACCCTTCCTGCCCAGTAAATGAAGTTCAGGTGCTGTACTCAAAGAATTTGCAGTTTAAAAGTGGGAGAGTAGAGTTGCTGTCAGAGCTGACTACCATGAAGAGTGATTTTTCAGCATGCAGTTTTGAGTAGTAATTGAAAATGGCATTTCATAGACAAAAGAAATAGGAAAAGGAAAGCTTTGAGATATTAAGTAAAAATAAGTTGTATCTGAGCTACCCCAACCTCCTCACATACACATCTTGTTGGAGAGGGAGGGCTGTGGTGCTGAGAAGCCTGTGATAGTGGCTGAAGAAAATAAAACAGATTTTATTTTTCTTTTGCAGGAGTTCACTGATCATCTGGCAAAGACCCACACCAGAGTCTCGGTGCAGAGAACCCAGGCGGCTGCTGTGGCAACGACTTAAGTGGGTTTTGTACAAGGCAATAAAGTGATCAGTGAACAAGAAATTGTGATTGGTTTGACAGGATGGTTAATGCATTGGGCAGATGGATTCAGTCTCTGCTGGGGATTTGAGTTGGTTCATGTCTGTGGGCCAGAGCCTGAACATCTGTTGAATGAAATCATATGTTACATTACACTAATCCTTGTTAATCAGGTATTCATCCTAAATGGGGTCTAGAACCAGCTCTGAAGATTATGTGCTGTCCTGCAGCGCATAATCTTTACCCTAACTAAGGGAATTCACTGCTGGGGCTGGGCAGAGCAGCATGGTGTGTTTCTGTTGGCTCACAGAGGAGGGGGAGAGGTCCAGAGGGAAGAATCCCAATTAGTGCAGCCAGGGGTGCCTGGAGTTTTGAGGGGCTGACTGTGCTTCAGGAGATGGTAACAATCACTGGAATTGAATGATGAATGCAGAGCTGAAAAGGGAAGGGAAGAATTCTGCAAGTGTTTGCAGATCTCCAAAGAATGAGTCCAGATTCTGGTTGTATGGCAGATGCTTGGGCTGCACATTTATTGTAGAGGTCAACAGTATTGGAGTTCAAAGATGCAACATGCACTATTCAACATGAGCACCGTGGCAGGAGGTGCTAACCATTTAGATCTACTGTGATGCATTTGCTTGTGCCTTCCTCTCCTCCATCATCCTGTGCTTCTGCTTCATCAGGCAGGTCCTTGCGTTTCCATGGACACCAAGATCACCATCTGAAAAGAAAGTAAACATCTGAAGAGTGCCCTATAGCAGCTAAAAAGAAATAAACCTTTGTTCTGTGTGAAGTCTGGGACTTGGCTTAAACTCCCCTTTCCCCGTGTGTGGTCATGGCTGCAGCAGAGGTGTTGGCTGCTGCTGTACTCACATCTGTCTTGGTAGGCCTTGGTGACCTGTGCCAGCTGCTCCACCTCCTTGGCACAGTTCTGGAACTGGTTGGGTCCTTCCCTCTGCTTGCACGCGCCTAGCCTTTCCCGGACTATCTCCACGATTTCCTGATCAACCAGCCTGTGGGAAAGATGATGACAAATGCAGCCACAGCCAAGAGATGATAGAAAAGCTGAACAAAGGGGTGATGACACCCTGTGGAAGTTCAGCTCTGTGTGATCCTGGTCTGTCCTGCAGCAGTGCTGTAAGAACCAGGCAGTGCAGGACACATCCTAATGCCACCCTGCTCAGCCCAGGTGTGCTGCAGGGGATGGCAGGACCATGATGTGGGGTGCTCTGTAATGGGCAGGAAGTGCTGCCTTGATATCCCAAACTCCATGAAAATGCTGTGAGTCAAAGCCAACCGCTGCGGTTCCCAGGGCTAACCAGAGTCAGCGGCCTTGCCTGGGGGCAGCGCAGTGACAGCCATACCTGTCCCTCCTCCACTGTGCTTCGGCCTCAAAGAAGCAGAGGTAGTCGCCCTCCAGACACTCGCTCAGGTCAGGCACGCGGCGAAACTTCTGGTGGTAATAGTAGAACTTGTTCTTGGCTTGCTGGCGCTCGATCCACTCTGCAGGAACAGCCCCGTGGTCAGACACCCCCGGCCCACGACTGGTGAGCGGACCCCCCTGTGTCTGTGTGTGTCCAGCTTGGTCTTCCCTGTGCCTGTGTGCCCCTCTGTCTGTCTGCCCCTCTGTCCGTGCTGTGTCCTCGTCTGTGTCCCGTGTCCCTGTGCTTGTGCCCTTGTGTGCCCCATCTCCCTGTGCATGTCCCGGTGGCCATGTCCTTGTGGTTTTGTCCTGTGCCCGTGCCTGTCTCGGTGCCCGCGTCCCCGACTCCCCATGCCGTGCCGGGGCCCGACTCCCGCAGCCGTCGCGCACCGCGGAGCGGCGCTAGTGAGGGGGCCCGGCCGTCCCGGGACGGCGGCGGGAGCGGGGAGGGGCTCGGCCCGCCGGTACCTCGGACGAAGGTGACGGGCGCGTCGATGACATAGCTGAAGACGGTCTGGAAGAAGGTAACCGGGTTGGGCACCGACGTGGTCCTCTCGGAGACGGGGGTGCGGGTCGGCGGCACCTTGTACACCTCCCAGTCACTGTCCTCCGGCATGGCGGCGGCAGGGGGCCCGGCGGGCGGCGCGGAGAAGATGGCGGCGTCCAGCACAGCCCCGGCGGCGACGGGGGACGCCGGGGTCAGAGGGCGCCGCTCTGCGCATGCTCCGCTGTGCCCGGTGCATGCCGGGAGGTGTAGTCCGCATGTGTGTGTGTGTGTGTGTGTCCCCCCGGGGCCGGGCACTGCTCAAACGGCCTCAGGCCCCGGCCTGCAGGAGCACAGAGCCCGCCCTCGCACCCAGACCTGTTGCCTCGACCTGTTTTCCAGTAAGAACCACAAAGTCTTTCGTGCCTGGGCTGATGGAGGGATTTTTAGTCTGTCGCTACCCAGAGCAGCTGGCTGCAGCGAGCTGGGGGTGCTCGGCGCCGGCGTTCGCAGCTCTGGGCGTGTGGTGCCCGGTGAGGGAGCTGCCCTGGCTGCTGCCATGCACGTTCGAGTTGTTCAGGAGGGAGAGGTGTAAACTGAGACACTGGCAATTGACCTTTATCACACCGCAACTGTTACGTCCAACCTGCCAGCTTGGCCGAGTATGAAATGAATATAGCAGCGGGTGAAGCGAGTAGCTAAATTTGTGTCTTCAGTATCTTAAGTATTAGACGGAGGAGGCACTTACTGACAGCCTCTTTCTGCGGCTGACCTGGGCTGAAGACGTCCCATGGTTTGTAAAGCTCGGCACTGCTACCTTTTGATTGTGTGGAGAGGGCCAGTGAGCAGGCTGGGTTACCGGCGATGTTAGTGCAGCCGAGATGGGGCCCATCTTGGGCTGGAAAATAAGCTTGGTGGAAAATGCAACCAGGTGCCAGGACTGACCTTAGCAAGGAGAGAGTTGTAGTGGATGTAGATCTAACCCTTCACTGCGTGGGCTGACCGCAGTTCCCCTGCCTTGGAGCCAATTGTGTGAGAACTTGTCCGTGTCGCTGAAGTGCTGTTGCTTTTCTCTGCCTGGCTCAGCATGACCTTGTGATTGGGGTTTATATATTTAGTTCTTCTAATTTGGTTTTCAAGGTGCATATTTAACCTGCTCATGTTCTTATTACTGATTCCTTTGGGCATCCTTTCCCATTTCTTCTGATCATTAGCTGTGCTTGTTTGGTGCCATTTGTCTCGACAGCACAAAGCCCATGAATTCTGAGCTGGCCCTTTTGGTGCTGCAGAATACCATGTAAGTTGTTATAATTAACATCACAGTAGGGTAGATCTATTAAAGAACATATTTCTCCCGTAGAAGTCCTCAAGCAGAAGGAGGGAGATCATGTTCCAGTTTTTTTTTAGTTAGCATCATTTGTCCAGAAACTTAGTAAATTCTTCAATGCACATGATAGAATCTTGAACAAAATCCCTCCCTGTTAGGAGTTCTTTTTCTTGTGTTGGAACTGAGGAAGAGCCCAGAATCCCTCCAGTGTTAACTGATGTTAAAGGGGAGACTTCCTGTTGTGCTTTGGGTCCTGGCGTCTTCTGGGACCTGAAAGTGAAGATTATCTTTTTTCTTCTTTCTCTGCAGTCCCACCGCAAGTTCTCTGCTCCCAGGCACGGCCACCTGGGCTTCCTCCCCCACAAGAGAAGCCGTCGCCACCGAGGGAAGGTGAAGACATGGCCTAAGGATGATCCCAGCAAACCAGTCCACCTGACAGCTTTCCTGGGCTACAAAGCTGGCATGACACACACTGTGCGGGAGGTGCACAGGCCTGGGCTCAGTAAGGCTTGGCTGATGAAAGTGGGGAGCCACATCCAAGAGGGAAACAAGGGAACAGACTTGTCGGTGGGAAAGGCTGCTCCTGGGAATGGATGTCAGAGCACATAGGTTCCAGGCTATCTCCTGTAATGCCGTCCAGATCTTGGACAGCCAAAGGCCACCTCGCAGCCAGTGTGAGCTGAGTCTGGGGGTTCCTGGAAGTCCTCACACTGGTATGGTGACTGGTGGTTTGTTGGACCCTGGTGGCAGAAGGACCCTGCAGGGTAACTACCTGACAAATCCTGGGCTTGGAGCATCTTCCTGGGGAAGTTTATAATGTTACCCTCCAGGTAACTCCAGGGCAAGAACCATCCAGTGTTCCTCTTCCCCCAGCCTGGGGGAGATGGGTTAAAGTGTGCTGGGCCACAGGGCCCAACCTCTTCAGTGTCTGGGCATCAAACCCTGCCTGGTCCTCCAGCAGGTGGGAGGTGGAAGGGCTAAGGCTGGCTCTGAGAGCAGGGTGTGACCTAGCCCCCAGCACATTGCTTGTTTGCTGTAACTGTACAGGCCATGAATGGCTCCAGGGAATGATCTGATCCCAGACGATGCTGACCACCGTTTCCCTTTGCTATCTTGCAGAGATCTCCAAGAGGGAGGAGGTGGAAGCCGTGACCATCATTGAGACCCCACCAGTGGTGGTGGTGGGGGTCGTGGGGTACATAGAAACACCAAAGGGCTTGAGGAATTTCAAGACTGTTTTTGCTGAGCACATCAGCGATGAGTGCCGACGGCGCTTCTACAAGAACTGGTACGTTCCTCTGTGGCTGGGGAGGGTCCCTGGGGCACTGCAAGTGGGGAGTCTCTTGCAGGTCTGCCCCACAGGCTCTCCATGATGCCCAGCCATTGCAAACAGCTCAACTACTGACAGCTGGCTCTGAGGTGGAATGAAACTGCTATTTATTTAGTCATACATAGAGATACTGCAAACAGCTTGATGCTGGGAATCTGCATATGTAAATTTATTCTCATAGTGGAACTAAGTTAGCTCTCTCCACAATATCATATGGCAGTGCGTGCTGCAGGTTTGTTCTCCTTTGTCTAGGTCGGGCCCATCTACTCTCCATTAAACTGGAATACTTGAGCTGAGGCACCAAATGAAGGGAGTAAAACCAGATTTGTCAGGGGAAAAATTGCTGCAGAATGTGACCCCTGGCCCTTGTAAACATCAACACCCCAAATCCCACACCAGCGGAGAGGAAAATGGAAGCATGAATTTCAAAACTGTAGGAATCGTGTCTCCTGCAAAAGTGCCATTGAGATCCACCCACCACATGCCTCTGATCCCTGTTGGAGGCTGTTTTCTCCTTTCTCCACTTAGCTCTGATTTTGTGCTTGTATTTTGATGGCACTGAGCCAGTCAGTGGGAGACAACTGGATTCCTCATGCAGAAAGGTTTGGATTACCAGTCCTTTTTCACGGCTCATTGTTCACTTTCCTCTTCCCACCTCAAAGCCCTGTGTCATGGCCGTGGCAGCAAGGCGAGGCTTGAGTACCCATAGGTACCTTGTGCCTCCGGGGAAGTGCCGGCAAGGTAATCTGTCCCCCCGTGGTGCGCTGTCTCAGGGCACAGCAAAGTGTGGAATCACTTCACCATTTGGTTCTTGCTGGATGTTAAACACTTTTGTCGTAGGCACAAGAGCAAGAAGAAGGCGTTCACCAAGTACTGCAAAAAATGGCAGGATGAGGATGGCAAAAGGCAGCTGGAGAAGGATTTTGCAGCTATGAAAAAGTACTGCAAGGTCATTCGTGTCATTGTGCACACACAGGTCAGAGCCTCACCCCGGGGTAGGGCAGGGGGGCTCAGGGTCTTCGTCAGCTCGGGAGCATGGTGAGGGTCTGGGAGCCGGGATCGTGTGCATGTCTTGGTGGGGTCATGGGCGTGCAGGCAATGGGAGGTGCTGGCTGACCTTTCCAGCTACCTCCTGACACCAACACTGTCCCTTTGAGCTGGGCTCCGCAGAGCTCCCTGCTGGGGAATTGCTGGAGTGGGCTGTGGCTCAGGCACACTGGGGAGCCCACACACCCTGTGGTGAGAGCAGACTGCGCAGAGCCTCAGCAGGTGGTGAGCCCTGTGTCAATAAGGGACCTTAGGCCCCATGATCACCTCAAATTAGCAACTGGTGTCAAATGTTTGGGCAAAAATAACCCATGGACAGGCACAGTTTTGCCAAATGCTGATTGCTGGATACACAGGTGCCATTTTCATGCTGATCCCTGGAGTTAATGGCTGCTTTGGAGTCTGGGGCAGAGCTAAGCTGGCTCAGGACTTCACTTCTGGCTGGCAGAGACCTTCAAAGTCCTGCTGTGGTGATGTGGCAGAGGCTTTGCACAGGGAGCTGGGACTGGGACAGAGTGGAGAAGGCACTCCGTGGTGGGAACTAGGAATAACTGCTCAGTCTGCAAGCAGAGGTGGAGCGTGACCAAAGGAAAGGTGCTGACTCTGGCTTGGAGCACAGAGCTGGATCCTGGCTGGTCACAGTGTTCAGCCTCAGATGGTGCTCTGGTGATGGGTTCCTCTGGGGTATTTACCATGGCTATTACTACAGTGCTGAACTCTTGGAGTAGGATGAGGGTGTATATCAACTCCTGCCTGGAATGGGAGCAGTGGGAGATGGGGTGGTTGGGCTCAGAGACAAGCAGTTCTGTAGGCATGCTGTAGACATGACGAGATCTGTAGGCATGCTGGCCCAGGTTGCTGGCTGTTAGGAAAGGGGTTGGCAATGTGGTAGGGAGGTGTGGTGAAGAGCTGGCCCTGCTCACCCCCCTTCTGCCCCTCACAAGTAGTGGGTGATGCAGCCCTGCCTCTCATGTTCATGCCTGGGACGTGAGGGGCAACATTTTGCCCTAATGCACTGTCTAATGCAGATGAAGCTGCTCCCACTGCGGCAGAAGAAGGCCCATGTGATGGAGATCCAGCTGAATGGTGGGACGGTGGCCGACAAAGTTGACTGGGTTCGTGAGAGGCTGGAGAAGCAGGTTTCTGTGCACAGCGTCTTCAGCCAGAATGAGATGATTGATGTCATTGGCGTGACCAAGGGGCATGGGATGAAAGGTACAGAGCAAGGAGACCCTGGCCAGGGGCTTGGTTCTGTCCTTCTTCTATGGCACTGAGAACCCACCAAGTCATTGCACAGGGAGCAGAAAAGAGCCTCTGGATCTCAACCACAACATGCAGTTCTATCATAGCAGAGCTTGGTTTCCTTAATCTCAGTAAAGGCCATGTTGTCTGCTGTGCCCAGAGTCCTCCCAGGAGGCTCCGAGGCACTGTGAGTACGTAAAGACATTGCACTTCTCACAAACTCCACGTGTGTGGAGATGTGGGTGTTTCTGTGCATGTGCGTGGATGTGCTCAGCAGGAACATATCACAGTCTGATCAGAGCCATGGGAAGTGAGAACAGTTCTGTGCTCTGGCCTCTCACGGTGGTGACAGCTCTTGGTCTCCTTCCAACATGGTGTCTTCTGAGAACTGCAGAAGAATCATGAGACTCTCCCCTCCCCAGCACTCAGACACCAGCCCTGAATCTCCCCAGTGTTCTCACCACCCTGTCCGGTCACATTTCCAGGGGTGACGAGCCGTTGGCACACCAAGAAGCTCCCCAGGAAGACACACAAGGGTTTGCGTAAAGTTGCCTGCATCGGAGCCTGGCACCCGGCCCGGGTTGGCTACTCCATTGCTCGTGCTGGCCAGAAGGGCTACCACCACCGCACAGAGCTCAACAAGAAGGTATGGTCCAGCTGGGCTCCCTCAGAGCACCATTGTGCCTTCCTGCCTTCCTTCCTCCCATGCTGTCACCATCCTTCTTTGCATAGTGGCCTCTGTTCCCCCCAGCTTCTCAGGTGTTTCCCTAGAGATGTGCAGTCCATTGTTCTCCATGTCTTTCCCTGTTCCCTCCTCAAGGGATGCATCACAGGGGACACATCTTGGTAAAAAAAGCGTTATCCCTGAGACATCCTTCACTGAGGGGGTGGGAAAGTCGCCATCTCAATTTCCTTTCTGTTCCTAGATTTACCGCATTGGCCGTGGGATCCATGTGGAGGATGGCAAAGTGGTGAAGAACAATGCCTCAACACACTATGATGTCACGGAGAAGACCATTACGCCTCTGGTAAGTGCTCAGGGGATAACAGGACTGTGACTGGTCCTGGCTACAGGAATCCAAGCCAGGGAAGCAATTCCTTGGCAGGAGACAGCTGCATAGGAAATTATTTGAAGGAAATTCACTGAAAGAAATGCAGTGATTCCTTTCCTCGTATTTTGGACATGCAAAACCACCTCTGTGAGGTATTTTTGTAGGCCCATTGGTAGACCCAAACATGTAACTCTCAGCTGATAACTTGGGCAGAAACTGAGAACTTTGTTTAAAAGAAAAAGAAGTATAAATGACATTAAAAATCTGATATTTACTTGGTTTAAAAATTCACTTTTGCTTATTAAAAACTGTTAACTGGGAAGTCTAGCCAGCTCTGCTCTCTGTTCACTCCCATCCTCCAGGGAACGAAGCAGGTTGCTGGCTCCCCAGCTCTTACAGGGTGCTGCATTGCTGGGATCATGCAGTCAGTGTGGCTGACATGCTCTGGTGGTCCCGAGCGGGCAACCTGACGGGTGCAGAATGTCGTTAGCTGGAAGGACTGTCAGTCACTGCCTTCTCCTTCCTTAAAAAAAGCCACCTGTGGACACATCTGCTCCCGTCCAGCTCTCCTGCCTGCCAACCCTCTCTCTGCCTCTCCGCACAGGGTGGCTTTCCTCACTACGGCGAGGTCAACAACGACTTCCTCATGCTGAAAGGCTGCGTCGTGGGCACGAAGAAGCGTGTGCTTACTCTCCGTAAGGTGAGAGTGCAGCTGGAGCTGGGGACGGGTGTGCTGTAGCTCTCCATGAACAGATTCACCATGTGGAGAATGCCACCGCCTCCACATGTTGGGCAGGGAGACTGGTCAGGTCCTTGACGATGTGCTGCAGAGGGCATGTGGCACATGGTGCCCAGTGAGACCGTTCACACCTAGATGGTTTGTGGCAGTGTGCAGTTGGATGTACCCTCTCTGGAGACAAGCTGCAAGCCTGTGTGGCTGCAGTGGGAAACCTTGGCCATAAGCAGATTGTGAGGAAATGAAATGCTAAGTGAAGAGCAGGCTTGTTTCAGAGCTGCTCTGCAACCCAAGGTATCACCTGCCACCTGAGCACCAGGGTGTTTCTCTGAGAATGCAGATTTTCATGGAGATACTGTCTAAAGCATGCACCTAGGATATTTCAACCCTGCTTCTATCAGAGCAGATGTCCAAATTTTCTGTAAAGATCAGCCTGATGCATTGTGACTCCTCTTTTCCAGTCCCTTCTGGTGCATACAAGCCGCCGGGCTCAGGAAGCCGTTGAACTCAAATTCATTGATACCACTTCCAAGTTTGGCCACGGCTGCTTCCAGACAGCCCAGGAGAAGCGGGCTTTCATGGTGAGTTATGCTCTGCGCCAGCTGCAGCTCCCGGGCCATGCTCGCGGCTGAGGCTAAAGCAACTGATTGACTCCAACCAAGCATCTGCTTCTCGATACAACAACAGCCAAATGAGTGATCAGGACCGTCTTGCATAAGAGACAAGCATGAATTCAATTCACACAGCAGATATTATGCTGAGGAAGAACATGATGGTTGTGCGAGTGATCCAACCCAACTAGAAAATAATATACCATATGGCCAACCAGTTTCCATTCACCACGGGATGTTTTAAACAAGCAGTGAACTTGGCAGGCACTCCCTTTGACATATGGTCCCTTTCACCCATAATTGTGCACTTCTTTGATTTGTTTGGAATGATTTATAACTTTAATGTTCTTAAGGGGAAAAGGTTAGGGCAAATTCAGACACAAATTTGTGATTCTTTTGTCAGGGAGCTTTCAAAAAGGCCAAGCAGTATATTTTTCTTAAATCCAGGGCAAAAAAAAAAAAATCCAAACCAAGCAGAGTTTCTTGAATAATTTTGCAACCTACACCAGGCTGGTGCATAAGTCTGAATGTGAAATTGAGGAAGCGTTAAGTAAGCCAGGCCTTCAGCTAGCGGAAATGGAAGAAACAACTGCCTGGATACCACGCAGACGTAAACCATGCCTGGATCTGGCCTGTCAGCTAGAAATCCCATGTGAAACTGGCTAAGCCTCCTTAGCCCTGGGAAGGGGGATTGGCTATGCGGTGCCTTTGCAGAGCTCTTTAGAGGTTAAGCTGTTTTCCTTTATCTCAGTGTTAGGAGCTTGCTCTGCATTCTGCTCTTGCTGTCACTGCAAGTCCTGAGTAGCTGTGACACAGATCTTAGTGACAGGAGGTGGTTTTACCTGGTTGCAGATGTTTTCTTTGCCATTTTCTACTGTGGGGCAAGAGTTTCCCCCACGTATACTGTGGTAAAACTTTACATTTGGCTAGAAGTAGAGGCACATAAGTAATTCTTGGAACCTGCTCCCATAGGAATTTGGTCCAGGACAATCCCATTTCTTAGCTGATGGAAACCACTGTGGCTGATGAGAATCTGTGCCTTTGGCTGTGGGAGGCCTTGCCTCCTCCAGGACTCGTACAGCAGCTCAGCAGCCGCTCCACCACGGCAGGCTCCTGATAGCATTCATCAGCACAATTACTGCTCCCCTCCGTGTCCCAGCCTGCCTGCCTTGGGTCACTCATTGCTGCTCTCTTTTGTGCCATCCAGAGAAACAAACCCTTTGTGCAAGTGCAATGATATTCTGTCCTGATTCCTGCGGGGCGAGGGCGGCCCCGGGGATGGCTGGTGAATGGCAGCACAGGGCTCCCAGCTGGAGAGCAGAGACCAGGAGCAGCCTTGCACAGCAGAAAGGGGCCAAAGCTGCATTTCTGTTCCACGCAGCTCACATGCAGCCTTGTAGGCCAGGTTTGTCTGGCACTAACAGAGTTCTCCTCTCTGCTTTCTTCCAGGGCCCTCAAAAGAAACACTTGGTGAAAGGGAAGCCAGGGGTGCAGGAAGAGCTGTAAGGACTGCGATATGCAAGGCTACCTAACTGAGCACCTTCAATAAAAAGGCTTCAAGCCATGCCTGCTGCCTGTGTTCCTTCTGGAGGGGTGTCTTGCCTGTATTCAGTGCTGCCCGTGGACAGCAGTGTGTCCTTGAGGTTCCTCAGCAGGACTGGCCCATATGGACAGGGACTAACTGGGACAGCCAAGTGTCTGCTCTGTCCTCTGGATCCTCCCTCTCCTTTGCCCAGTGAATTTTTTCCCACTGCCTGCATTCACCCAAACCACGATGAAGACTCCCCTTCCTCTCTTCCAGAGAAGAACAGAGCAGGTAGTGGTACTTCTGCCCCAGTTTCTGCTGGGAACGCAGGGCCTCCCCATTACCTGCCTCTGCCCAGTCTCACTGACCATCTCTCCCCTCACCGCCTCTCACACACACACACACTCAGGCACTCCTTGTGCTGAGCTGCAAGTATGACCCGTGAACTTCTGTGTGCACAAATCGCCATGATCCCGGATGGCAGCATCAGCAGATGTGGGAACTTGCATACAATAAGAAGGCTGCTAGGTAAGACTGGGCAGTGATGGATTTATTCAGATTTTGGACTCATTTTCCACCCGTGTTTTCTTTGCAGTCCAGCTGCCTGTGGGGAGGGTGTGATGATGCGTCTTGAAGCTGTGATGTCTTGGATCAGCAGTGATCACAACTCCTTCAGTGCAGAACCGGTCTGGGTGTCCCGCACCCTCTTTGGGAACCAGTCAGTGGGAAGTCCAGCCCTCCGCTGGTTCAGAGCTGCCCCCTTGACCAGGAGTCCTGGGAACCTGGTAGGAGGTGCATGAAGTTCTTGAGTCTCCAGCAAACCCCTTGCCCTGGGTCTGGTTCTGCTCTGAAAGTGTGCTTGCGGTATTTAAGGAGGAGACTCATCTACAAAAGTGCTGAGGATGAGATGAACCGAGAAGCTCAGACCCCACAGCATCGCCCTGGAGGCAGTCAGTGGCCAGGCTGGCTGGCTCCGTGTCCCAGCACGGTCCCTGAGCTCTGTGCGGTGTCTCTGCCCTGCCCATGGGGCTGCACTTCAGAGCCTCTTCCCTCCCCTGGCCGGTAGGTCCCTGGGCAGTCTCCCAGTGGGTGGCTGAGGATCCAGGCCAGAGCGCATGATGGGAATGATGAGATCGTCCATGTTTGGCATCACCAAAATTTTCTGAAAAGAGGAGTCCAGAATAACAAGTAAGCGGTTTTGAATACCACTGCCTGACCGGTGACACATCTGCTGGGAAGTGGCCTTGGCAGGAGCCGCACTTGGGTCAGAGACTGGGGCTGTGAACATGTCCTGGGCTCCTGTCCCCTCAGCAGCAGCTGACTGTGCCTGGCCCTAGAGGATTACCAGCTCTGGGTATTACAGGATGGGGACAAGCAGGAGCAGTTTTTCTTTGCCCACCCATAGGGCTTCAAGTGTGGTCATGGCAGAGGGCAGGGACCAGCGCTTTGAAGCCATTCAAATGGGCAGCTCTTTTGGGGGTGGGGGGGATTTGGGGACCTAAATATCTGTGGGGACATTTCTGCTCTTTGACCAGAGGTCTCACGGGTGAGAGGCTGAAGACTAACCAGCAGGTACTTTGTGATGGTAAATCTCCCAAACATCTCAAAACCAGAGCGGATGGGTGAATTCAGCCCTTCTGGGGTGTGTCTACTTGGGACGTGCCGACACTCCTAATGTCCCTGCTTGGGGCAGGGCTGCACATACTGGGAGGAAAATACTTTTCCTCGAGCACTCTGGTGCTCAGAGCACTAGCCCTCACAGCTGGTTACTCAGGTCATGTTTCTTGACTGTCCAAAGCTGGACAGACCAGGTCAGATGTTCGCTTTTCTGAGGGATAACCCTGGCCCAAATGGAGGTCTCATTATTCCTGATCGCAGCAATGCCCATGCTTCAGTAGGGTCTGCTGAGCCCTTTAACAGATGCAGACCTTTGTAACAGGTACCTGAAATTCGTGCTGCAGCTTCTTCTCGATCCACTCGGTGACATGGAGGAATGTCACCTCCCGCTCACCCAGCTTTGGGCGCACCTTCAGCTCCAGCTGGGGTGGGACTCGGAAGCTGTACCTGTGAGGGGAAAGGAAAGTGGCAGAAAACGTCACATCCTGAATACATGTGGCACAGCCCACATGGCCTCACTGCTGGGTTTTAGAGACCTGCCTCCTGGGAGGAGGTGGCTGGGTTGCAGCGGGAGCTCTGGGTCCCCAGATCCTGTCTTGGCCTGGGTGGAGACTAGGAGAAATGAGTCTGAGGTCTCTGAGTCCCTTTGGGAGAACAGCACTGGCTTACTGGTGCCCTAGATGAACCCGAAGCCCCAGAGCTGGCTCCTTGGCCGAGCTGCAGGGTGCAAGCTGGATGGAGGATGCGCATGGGTCCCCGCATGGGAGGAAGGAGATCTGGTACCAGACACGGTCCGTTGGCGGCGGGGGGATGTTCACGGCCAAGGTGCCTGCCAGCTCCTGCACCTCCACCGTCAGCAGCAGCGGCGTGTTGGAAACCTCCTCGATCTTCTTTTTGATGAACTCGTTTTCAGTGGCCTTCTGGAAGTACTTGGACTTGGCGATCTTATCCACAAAGCGCAGGATCTTCCGGCTCGTGCTGTTGCCGCTGACGTGGCTAAAGCAGGGGGAGTCACAGCTCAGCAGTGGAGTGAAACCCAGAGCTGTGACGGGTTTCAGCATCCCCCAGCCATCTGCCACAGCACCTCGCAGGGACGGGAGACCCCTGTGAAGGGCTGCCGTGATGTGCCAGGGTGCCCGTGTGTGCCTTCCCAGGAAACCACCCCTGAGCCCCTGTGCTGGTGTAGCACCCTGCCTCCCCAGCATCTCCCCATACACCCCATGGCGCAGACCCCCAAGAGCCCCTTACCCCTCAGCGCTGGGCACAGAGCCCCGCTCCCCCAGGGCTCCCACGGGCTCTGCAGCAGTGACGTCTTCCTCATCGGAGGAGCCGGCGCTGGACGACTCCGCATCACTGTCTGCCAGCAGGATCAGCCGTGGCCTGGACCTGCGAGCCCCGAGGAGCATCACGGGAGTGCCCTGGAGCCAGCACCCTCTCGCCTCACTCAGGCAGGAGGAGGAGGAGGAGGATGAAACCCAGCCGTGCATGGACTCCTTACCCCTCTCTGCCTGCCTCTGCTGGGCCACTCTCCTCTGCAGAGCTCTCCTTCCCCAGCTTGCAGAGGTTCATCTTCGTTTCAAGTGTCATCTGCAATGAGCCGCTATAGGTGACCTCCATGTCCACCCAGAGCCCTGCCGGGGAGAGGGACAGGGTGGGCCCCTGTCAGCACCGCAGGGGTCGAGGGCTGCTCATGTGCCTGCCGAAACCTCCCTGTGTGGGGGACCAGGCTGACATCTTAATAACAGCTGCCATGGAGCCAGCCCCAGGGTCCCTGCTGCTCTGCGGGGCTCTCACCTTGGTCATTGACGGTGGGGTTGGAGGCGCTGAGGACCGTGGGGATGGATATGCCCATGTCCAGCTCTGTCAGCGTCAGCTCGTTCATGAAATACGGGAGCTGATGGAGGGAAACCACATGGGGACGGTCACCGCAGCCGGACACCTGCTGTGGGGCCTCGCGGATGGGGCTCCCCGGGGTGCTGTGGTGCTCCTGCCTCTCACCTTGATCTTGCTCAACTTCTTCTGGATCTTGCTGGACACTTGCTCAGCCCAGTATCGCTCCTGGAGGAAGTCCCAGAAGATGCGCCCCACCAGTGCATTCATCCAGGCCATGCACACCTCGCTGCGCCTGGCTGTGTCCTCACTGAGCTGCGGAGGGACAGAAGCCAGAAGCCCCTGGAGCAAGGTGGCCCCATGAGTGGTGGGACCTGCTGGCCAGGTGCTCCCCTGCACCATGGCTTGGCCACTCAAACCACGGTGCTGGGAGGGAAGAGACAAACCACAGGACTGGAAGTGGCTGCATGCAGGGTCCATCAGCCTCTGCTTAGCACTCGTGTCCTGCTCCCAATGCTGAATTTGTCCCACTCACCTTTGTGGGTGTGGGGCTGCTCAGTGCTCCATGAGAGGGGCTCCGGTCCAGGCTGCCCCCCACCTGCGCTGGCACGAATCGGGCCATGTAGGTGCTGTAATCCAGGAAAACCTTCTGTCGGACGCTTCCTGCCAGGTCCTTGAGCGGGACAGCAGAGGGGATGTCCTCAGCGCTCCCTCCACTGCTGCTGCCACTGCTCCGCAGAGCTGGTCCCACGCCTGGGGACATGGGGACATGAGAGGGTCAGGATGGCTTCAGGTGGCATGCTGCCTGGCTGTGATGCATGTACGGTGATGTGCTGTGATGCACATGCAGTGACACGTTGCCCATCCGTGATGCCAGTGACATGCCACCCACCCTATGCTGGCGAGGGGGATCCTCCAGGCTCTCCCTGCTGCTGCAAATGCTCTTGGCTCTGAGCCCCCCCATCTCCCCCACACTCACTGCTGCCTACCAAGGGCTTGTCCTCCTGCCACAAGTGCAGCTCCCACCCTGGATCAGTCCCAGCACAGAGCAGAAGCCACAATGGCCACATCTCACCTGCCCTGGCTTCACCACGGCTGCTGCTAGGGGTCCCACGGGAGGCTCGCACGAAGTGCTGGTACCACTCCTCCTTCTCCCTCCCTGTCCGCCCAAAGAGGTACAGGCACCTCTCCCTGCAGTCGCTCAGGACATCCTGCCCCAACACCGGCACTTTCTTTGTCCCTTCATTCCTCTGCAGCTCTGCATCCTGCTCCTCGCTGCTTCTGCACTCCACCTCTGCCGGGTTGGGGAGGAGGACACAGATGGGGTATTTCTTGTTCCATGTCCGCTTTCGGGCCAGGCTGGGGGGGCAGAGGAAGATCTGCAACACCGAAAGCAGCAGTGAGGTGGGGGTACTGGGGGTTCCTGCAAGGAGAGAGCCCTCTGCTCCTGCGGGAGGGTCCTTGCCACCGCCGGACTCACCTTGGCATTGGTCAGGTCGTAGCAGCGGTGGCTGATGAAGACGGTGTCGAGGATTTCCTCCTCAAAAGTGGCTCGGCGTGAGATGTTGGTCTTGGGGTAGGAGAGCTTGAGGGTGGCTCCATCCAGTGTGGCAAGCACCGAGTGTGTAAGCGAGGGGTGAAAAAGCTCAGGGTCGTAGACGTGCAGCTGGTTCATCCAGCCCTGCGTGGGAGGAAAAGGAGCCAGCTGCTTCCCGCTGTGCCGTACAGGGTGGCAGCCGGCACCTGCCACGGGCTTGGCACCCCCTCGGTGCTGTACCCCGAGCCTCGGGCTCCCCTCCAGCCACCACCCAGCACCCCTTCCCAGACCACCCCTCTCCCACCTGGAGGTGATGGGTTTCCTGCAGCTGCCTTGGAAACAGCTCGGGGCGCAGGCGGCCCCGCGGTCCCCGTGCTGCTGGCGGAGGCTTCGGCACGAGGAGGAGGACAGCAAGGAAGCCCAGCACCAGCCCACAGATGAGCCCCAGGCAGAGGCCGGCGGCGTAGGGCGGCAGCGGCAGGATGAAGTAGCCGTAGGCGAGGAGGGCGATGGAGGCGAGGGCTCTGCCTGGCACCGTGCCCTCTGGCTGTGCTGGTGGCAGCTCCTCGGGGGGTGGCAGCTGGGGTTCGGCATCCCGCTGTGCCACCTCCACCACCTGGATCACGTCCCCATAGGAGCAGATCTCATAGCGGCAGTTCAGGGTGGGCTCCCAGGGGCTCCAGTCCCGTGTGCGCCGGCCCCCGGCCCCTCGGCCCCCCACCTGCCCGGGGCTGCCCCCTGCCTCCTGTCCCCCGGCGCCCGCCTTCACCCGGGGCACGGGGCTGCTCTCCTCGGCCATGAGCCGGCTGAGCCGGCTGAGGGGCTCCTGCACAGCCTCCGACAGCCGCCTCTTGGTGTCCTCCAGCCTGGCCTCCCGCAGCCGGAGCAGGGCGGCGCGGCTCTCTGATGGGGAGACGCTGGGGGAGGATGGGGCCGTGCGGGACTTAGCGGGACTCAGCCGGGGCTGGGGGGCCCGTGGGAGGTCAGCCAGGAGCATCCCCCCAGGCTGGGGCGAGGTGGGAGGCTTCATGTCCCCATCCACGGCGAAAATGAGCCCACAGCTGTCCCGGCCGCCACCATCCTCCCTGGTGCCGGTGGGATGGGGCATTAGCCCATCGGTGTCCCTGCGCCGAGGTGAGCCCGGGGATGGTGCCAGGGCTGGAGAGGCGTCTGCCGCTGTCGCAGCCTGGTCTGCCATCGCTCGCATCGCCGACGACGCCGGTGCTGCCAAGGGAACAGGAGGAAGCGGCTCAGGTTCGTGCCACCTTGAGGCACAGCATGTCCCTGCCCTGGTCCTCAGCATCACCACGAGCTGCCGAGCAGGAGTGGCGTGTCCCTGGGGACCTCGTCACCGCGGGCTGGGTGATCCCTATTTTGGGATGCCCTTGGGGCCATGGGGCTGCCAGTGGACAGGAGGCTTGTGGCTCTCCCTGTGCTTCCTGGCCGGGATGGGACGGAGAAGGCACCACGGTAAGATGACCTCAATGACAGCGTGCGGGGAACTGTTTGTATAATGAGGATAAACCTCGGCCAGGCTATTAGCAACGGGCCTCTGAGAACCCGGAGCTGTGAGCCAGGTCTGCAGCAAAACAAGGGGGATTTTCCCACATCAGGACATTACGTTGGGCCCAGTGCAAGTGCCGGGGCTGTGAGGAGGGATGCAATGCCAGCGGGCAGGACCCTCTGACTCCTCTAAATGTTTCTCACTTAACCAACAGTGGTTTGGCCCTTGCTTAATGCATTGCATAAACCTGAAAAGAAACAAGCCCAAGCTGTGGCCCTAGTTCAGTGGGAGGATGCTCTGGAAGCAGGGGGTCGGTAATCTCTGTTTTTACTGGAAGGGCACAAAAGTTTTTCTAACATATAAAGTTTCCGTAGCCCTGAGGGTGTTCCTGGCCACGGCAAAGTGTTGTCCCATCCCCAACAGCCACTGTGATCCCTCCATTGCTGCACTCCTGCCAAAGCAACGGGGCAGCCCTGCTCCCGAGCCGTGCGTGTGTGATTTTGGGAGGAGGGATGGAGACTGTAAGATGGCTCCTCTGCAGGGCCATTGCGCGGCTGCGCCCAGCACCCAGCAAGTTCATGGGGTGCTTGAGCTCTGCCACTGCCCCCTTCCCCTCGCAGCATCCCTGCGGCAGGAGCGGGGACGCCATCCCATGGGATCCGGGGCTGAGCAGGACCCTGCTGCCGGCGGGTGCTGCCCCTTGGGCTGCCTTACACCCAGCATCCGCGTCGCCCTGGATCTTCAAAGCACTTCACTGCCACGAATTAATTACAGGCTGTGCCGCAGCTGCCTCCAGCGCCGTTTATATAATCTCATGCTTTGTGCCTTTTGCTTTGCTTCTGATTTGCAGGAGCCACTTGTTTTCCCCAAATAATCTGTGGGTTACCCCGGTGATACCCAGCACCTGGCAGAAACCCTGGCTGTGGGGCTGGCACCATCCAGCCCGTGGGCAGGGCTGCCAGCACCGCCGGCACTACCAGCACCCTCTGGCAGACGGAGTGGTCCGGGGTGCCGCGCAAAGCACCGAAACACCAAAACAGGAAGCAAGAAGAGGAAAATGAGTGGCAGAGCTGGGCCTGAGAACGGACCCCTTCCTCGATGCCATGGGGCCCCGTACACCTCCCACCCAAGCACGGCAGGTGGGGGGCAGCCGAGACCCCCCACTTACCCCTCATCACAGAGGTTTCCTAGTGGCCCCATGCCACGGCTGTTGCCCAGTATCCCCAGCGCTACCCGTTGCCCTCCCCAGCCCTCAGCTGTGCCTACCAGAAAGCCCCGGGGCTGCTCCTCGGCTGATCCTGCCCTGCCGCTGCTCCTCGGCTCTGCCGGGTTAGGGGGATGCCAACTCCCCTGCGTTTGGCAAGGCCTCGGTGCTCTGCTCTGCCGTGCCTGGCTTTTTGTTGCCACCACTCCGGTATTCGTGGGTTTTAAAAGCTAAAAAAAAAAAAAAAAAAAAAAAAGACTGTTTCCTGAGAGACCATTAGCACAGTGGAAGACAGAGATAATAATAGCCTGGGTTTGTATGGGAGTTTTCATCTGGCAGGGACGTCAAGTACAGCGGGGGCTATAGATACATTGCTGAAATGCAGCCATCTCTGGGGAGTGTGGGTGCCTGGGAGGGTGGGGAGCACCAGGGATGGACCCCACTGGGTGCCATGGCTGGACCACCAGCACCTTGAGGTGAAGGGTCCACACTGAGCAGCCCTGGTGAAGGTTATGCTGCTAGCTCAGGCTTTGGAGAGCAAATATTGAGCCCAGAGGTGCCCCTGGAGTCGGCTCCTTGGTGCCACTGCTAACCCACCTTCCAGCCCAGAGCTCGTCCCCAGCCTGTGACCACGGGGACACACAGGGAGGGGGGAGGTTCTCTTTGCTTTTTATAGGATAAGTTGAATATGAAGGTCCTTGCAAGTATTTTCATCAAGCACTGGGGGTAGCCGGGTGGGCACAGCTGGGTGATGGATGGATGGGGATGGCAGCGGCTCAGACTTGGTGCTTGGGACACCCAGCCTGGGAAAGTCACATCTCTGCAGAGCCCTGAGAGCTGCCAGTGCCCCAGCTGGGCAGAGACACAAGGTCCCTAATGACCGCCGAGCCCCCTCGCTGCTCTTGGAAACACTGAAGCCATAAACATCATCAAGCCTGTCCGCTGGACCGAGGCTCTGAATTCCTGCTCCTTGTTCTCAGCTCTGGTTCAAATTCAGGGCTTGGACCTGACCTGACACAGAGACAAGCTGCAGCCTGGACCGGGCTGATGTCTTCGAGCATCTCCCCCCAAAATACCTCCTTTACATGCCTGAGGCAGCAGGAGCCTCCATGGCATGGCACAGCATGGCGCGGCGTCACGCACCCCGACATTAGCTCACCCCAGGGTGCAATACCTACAAACCGCTTGGAAGGAGAATGTTTTTCTCACGCATGGGGCTGCACCATCAGTGCCCTGAGCCGCTCGCTCCCAGGTGGGCACTGCCCGACTGGTGTTTGCTTTTGTTGTGAAATCAGAGAGAGTTAATTGAAAAATTAATTTCTAGCAGCCCTCTCCAGTTAATTAGAGGTGCCGGTGGCTGGGGGCAGAGGGCTGGCACTGCTGGCAGGGACGGTGGCACAGCTCTGCCTGGGTGTAGGGGAAGCTTTCATCACCCAGCCAAACGAGCTGGAAATCCCTCATCTAATTAGCTCCACAATATACCGCTACAGAAACTAAATTGCTGTGGTTATTAGCGCTGTAACTGGAGAGCTCTCTGCATTAGCCTGTGATTAAGGAGCGTGGGGCTTTGAAGAAAGTCTCACTGCAACCTCAAGACATAACTTTGGGCAGCGCAGGATCCCAGCTTCGTCTTCTGCTCCAGCTCCCGCAACGCATTGCTCCTTCTCAGGGGGTTTACTGGTGGATACTGGAGTGGATTTCATGCTGCTGGGGGAGTGAGGAGCCGGGCAGGCTTCGGCACTGCAGGAATGGCTCCAGGACAGCTGTGCCTGCTGGGATGCTCAGAGCCAGCCAACGTCAGCGCCCAGCCCCAGCACCCAGTCTGGTCCCCCGGCAGCCAGCTCCCAAAGCCTCCCCACCACCCTGTGCTGTCTCAGGTTTGAGCTCAACCTTTCCACTGTTATGGACTTTGCTTCACCCCCATGTCTCAGCCATCGCGTCCTCTGTCCATCTCTCCCCATACCTCCCTGCACAGAGGCTGCTGCTGATGCCAAGAGCAACTACTAACTCGGGGTGGCCAGCACAGAGTGAAAGGAGCCCGGGCCATCCCAAGACCTTTGCGTCCCATATGGCGTGGCCCTTGCAGCTCACAGGAGAGCTCTCAGCCCTGGTTTCACCAGGACACAGCCCTAGGGAAGGACCTGGCTGGTTCACTCATCTCTTTCATTAGCACAGGCACCACTTCCCGTTCTGGCAAGGTTTTCTGGTTAGCAGTGGACGTCGGGACGGACGATGCTGCTGAGACACAGGGTCCCAGAGGCTGCTGTGGCTCCTTCCACTGGCTGAAAATCCGCGCCCTGAAGGTGTACACATCCTTGAGTCTATTTGGAGCCTTTCCCGACACCCTGCTCACCTGATCTCAGTGGATCATAAAGGAGGTGCTTTCAAAAGAGTGCATCACCCGTTCTCCGCGCAATGACATGGTGCGTCCTCGGCTCACCACTACCCCACGGTGCTGCAGCGAGCGCCTCTTCCCCCCCGCCCGGGTGCCTGCCACGAATCATCAATCCCTGGGGCTGGAGCGGGGAGCTCAGCCTACTCGAGATGAAAGCCTGACCTAATTCAAACCGGCAGCATCCAGTGGGCAGGAGCACCGCCAACGCTGGCCCCACGCAGGGGTTTCCACACCGGGGCACAGCCCCTGGGTGAGCTCCTGGCTGATGGACACATCCGTTGGCATTAGGAAGCAGGGACCCATCCAAGTGCTTTGCTGTGGGCTGCAGGGCTCCAGCAGCAAGGCCAGCTCCTTGGGACAGCCGCTGGTTTCCATCCGAAGGGTGCCAGCATTTTTGCTCTTGCACCAAGGAAAGTGCAATTTCCGTGAGAGCCCACTGGATGAGGACTCATCCAAAGGTCCTCAGATAAAACTAGGGAAGAAGAGACTTGTGGCGCCTGGTTTTTTTGGAAGGAAAAGGAAGCTGCACACAGGTCATCCCTTCCCAGAGCCTGCCAAGGATCTGGCTGCCTGCGGTTCACCTTCAAAGCCCTTACCTTGCAGCATGTCGGGCTGCTGCCTCCTCCTCCTCTGGGAGCCCCACACAGCCCACGGAGGGACACAGCCCAGACTCGCATCACCTCCCTGCACTGGCCTCCGTGGGGAGGGTCCCCACGGGTGACCCTTGGCTCTGCGCTCCCGGGGTGGTGGGACAAGTGGTCCCTGCTGAGCCTGTGCCTGCACCCCATCCTCTGAGACCCTGGCATCCTCGTGGTGGGGGAGCCCCCAGTTCGTCCCAAGAGCTGCCCAACCTCCATCCCCCAGAGCTGGTGGGGGGCTGGGGCTACCCCGGCCTCTGCGCCCTCCCCGCGGGTCCCCTGCTCCCGCAGCGTGGGTACCTGCGCCAGACGGGAGATCCCGGTGCTGCCAGGAAAGGGTCGGTCCTGGTGCTGGAGAAGGATGAGTGGTGCCGGTGCCGCCGGGTATATGGGCTAGTCCCCGTACCGGGGGAGAACCAGCGCCAGTGCCGGAGGGCACTGGGGAACAGGAGGGTCGGTCCCGGTGCCGGGGGAGGACCGGACCCTATGCCGGGAAAGAAGAGCCGGTGCCGGTGCCGATGCTGAAGAAGGCCGGCGGGTCCCGGTGCCGGGATCCAAGGACTGATATCGGTGCCGGGAGAGGAGGGTCGGCGCCGGTGCCGGGTGTGAAGAACCGATGCCGGTGATGGAGGCGGAGGGTCCGTCCTGGTCCCGGTGTCAGGTTTGGATAATCTGTGCCGGGCTGGAGCTCGCCCGGCTCCAGCCGGCGGTGCCGGAGCATCCGCAGGACTGTGCCGGGTCCCCGCCCCGCGCAGCTCCGCACCGCCCCGCGCCCCCCCGCGCATCCCCCCGCCCGCAGCCCGGCGGGGCGGCGCTCGCCGCCCCCTTCTCACCCAGGACGCCTTCGCGGGGGCTGCGGGGCCCGGCCCGGGGTTTCCCGTGGCGGGGGGGCGCGGGGCGGAGCGGGGCCCCCTCTCGGGTACCGGGACCCCCCCGGTACCGCCTGCACCACGGCGCCCCCTGCCGGTCGCGGTGCGGCGCCGCAGCGGTGGGGGGCGGGGCCGGGGCGGGGCCGGGGCGGGCGGAACCGGGCCGGGGCGGCGGGCGCAGCCATGTCTTTCTGCTCCTTCCTCGGGGGCGAGGTGTTCAAGGACCACTTCCAGCCGGGTGAGCGGGACCGGGGTGATGGCGGGGGGGCTCCCCGTGGGGCCTGCAGGTTCCCCGTGGGATGGGGGGATCCCCATCGTGGGGTCGGGGGGGTGGCAGGGGATGTCCTCCGCAGGGGCTGAGGTCCCCGGGGTAGGGGGGAGGTGTGTGTGCGCGTCTTTCCTGTGGAGCATCCTCCACCCGTGGGGACCGGGCTGGGTGTCCCCTCTCTGTGGTCCTTGTCGGGGGATCCCCCCCATGGGGCCAGGGTGGGGGGATGGGGGAGATGCCGCCTACAAAGGTGGGGCTGGGGGGGTCCCTTGGAGGGGACTCGTCCTGCAGAGGAGCCTCTATGGGGGATGTGGGCCCTGCCCTGTGGCCCACGCGGGCAAAGTTCAGCACGAGTGTCCCATGTCACCCTGCTGACGTGTTCCCACTGCTACCGCCCCCCCCCCCCCCCCCCCCCCGATCCCTGGCAATCGCTGCTGGGAGCTGGCCAGAGAGCGGGGCCAGGCGGCTGCCCCCCAGCACTGACCCCTCTCCTGCCACGCTCCCCAGGCATCTACGTCTGTGCCAAGTGTGGTCACGAGCTGTTCTCCAGCCGTGCGAAGTACGAGCACTCGTCCCCGTGGCCAGCCTTCACCGAGACCGTCCAGGAGGACAGCGTGTCCAAGCGCAAGGAGCGGCCGGGGGCTTTGAAGGTGCCGATTCTGAAATGCTTGGGAAGTAGCAAAAAAATCCCCACAGGCTTTTTTCATGAGCCTGTCTGCTGAGAAAGACCACTTGCTGTTGAACTCTCTCTTTGCATTTCCAGGTGTCTTGTGGAAAGTGTGGCAATGGGCTCGGCCATGAATTCCTCAACGATGGGCCGAAGAGGGGGCAGTCCCGCTTCTGAATATTCAGCAGCTCGCTGAAGTTCATCCCGAAAGGTAAAGGCTGTGGCTTGGCAGCTGTTTCAGCCCACGTAGTTATTTTTGGGAAGTTGCTGATAGCCAGACCACGCTGTGTGCAATGCACTGCTTTCAGTGGGGCGTAGCTGGCTGTTCAGATAAGCCGAGGAGCCACTCGCATCCTCAACAAATCTCACGTGCATCAGTCTGCTCAGCTGACGGCTCAGCGGGGGCTCCCTGACCTCCCACAGTGAAATGCAGAGTGTGCTGGAGCTCCTCGATGCGGCCACAGGTGTCCGTGTGTCCGAGGGGTGGCTGAGCGTTGGGGGTTTTCTGCTGGTGGTGCAAAGTGAGGGCAGGGAGCTCCTGCCGTGGCAAAAATGGGGCTGGGAGACTTTGCTGGTTCACTTCTCGGAAGTCAGGTGGGAGCTCTGAATATCGCAGCTGCCCTACGGGTAGGGAGTGGGTCTGTGGGGAAGGGCAGGGCTTCTTGCCATTGTGGTTAGCTTGCTGTTTGCTTCCCCTAAGTCAGAAAAGGCTTTGGGAGGCCCTGTCCCTGGCCATGACTTGCTGTCCTGCTTGTCAGACTGCGATGGCTGTGAGATGTTAGCTGCACATAGCAAAGTAACCATATAAAAGGGGCTGGGGGTTCTGGAGCAAGAAACACGAGCCCTGATTTTTCCTCCCCCTCTTTTAGGCAAATCAGACAAGGACCTGAAGGAGACGTAAGCGAGCTGCTCTACTTGGCACACTGCTCTTGGGCTGATCCTGTGTTCACATCATGGGGTGCACCATCTGGTCAAGGGGGCACCTGGAGCAAGAGAAACCCCGAAGAACCTCCTGGTTTCCCTGGACTGGTTCCCTCTCAGAGCTGCTCCGATTTGGGATGCTGGGGGGAGCACAGAGGAGGCGAGGGGAAAAGAGGGTTGCTGAAGCTCTGTGCTTGCTGGGTAGCAGGTTATATGACCTGTGCTTGAGGGTGTTTCACACAAATTGGGGTGATGCAAAGGCTACGGCTCTTCGTGTTACCCACTCTCACCTCCTCAACCGTCTGTTCTCCCCAGCATCCTCGCCTCTGCCAGTAGCAGCTACTACTGAGGCCTTTTGGTTTTGCCCATTAGAGCAACGCGTGTGCCTGCAGTCCTGCCTCTGCTGAGCTCTGGGGAGGTTTTGCTGTTGACATCAGCCGAGCCAGGACGCTCTCCAGATCACAGCCAGGAGGGGCCAATTCTAATGTGACACCAATTCAATCCAGAGTCACTCTGCTGGCATTTCCAGGGAGTAATGCTGGATTAGCTGAGGTCAGAGTCTAGGTTAATCTCTGGTGCTATTCTGGGCTGGGATCATGGTATGAATTGCGCTATATAAACCCTCCCAGGGTGCTAGGGCAAGGATGATTTTATGATCCTGCTAGACAGCATCCAGGTATTTTACCCCTCTACCCATCTTGCACGCAGTAGAGACAGTTCTAGGTTTCTCATGCCCTCTGGGCTTGATTCTGAGTTGGCCTTACACCAGATTTATCACTGTGCTATAGACCCCAGTGGCACTAACGGTTCCTCCTTGCTGTACAATGGTGCAAGGGAGGCCAGAATCAGTCTCATGGGCTGCACTTTGCACAACTCCGGCTTTAGGAATCACATCTGCGTTCCCTCTGCGCTTGGAAGGGCTGGGACACGGATTTCTCCTTAATTCAGCATCTGATTCGTGGCCTTCCCTCCCTGCCCAGAAACCAAATCCTCCTCTTTGAAGTCAATACACAAGGATTTTTGAAGACGGCAAAACCTTTTGCTGACCTGTGGGTCTGGTGGTGCAGCTCTAGTGCAACACGTGAATGGTTTGGTGAGGCTGTGCTGCCAGCACTGTTACGGTGCAGCTGCACTTGGGGGCACATTAGAGGCTTTTCTCTGCATGCATTTAGCCTCAGTCCCATCGTTACGAGGGCACTGATAAAAAGCGCAACGCGCCAGCTCATTACCTGGAGCTCACTGCTGGTCTTGTACCTCTTTCAATACTGAAAATAAAGCACTGATTCACTGTGTCGGAGAAATAACCTCTTTTTTAAAAAAGCACCGGCGAGAGCACCCCGGTGCATCTGCCATGGGATTCCTTCTCTCCTCAGTTTGCCCGGTGTTGGTTGAAAGCTGGGGAGGCTGCACTGGTGGTGGGACGCGTGCGAGGCAGGCACAAATGCGGGTACAAAGCCCTGGCCAGAAGGCTGAGAGCAGATTTCATCTGGAGTCTCTGTCTCCAGCTGCAGACCAGGTGACCCAAGGTGTGGACACGCATTAGCTCGCATCCAGCGTGGTCTTGCAACCTGAAGAGTTGGCCTGAGGCCAATGCGTGTGATTTTTATCCTGTATCTGTCACTGTTACCCCAGGTTTTGCCATGTGAAGGGGGGGATGCTGATGTATCGGAGGCCTTCAGGCATTCCCAGGGTCAAAACTGTGTTTGAGGAAGGTTTCCTTTTCACTCCAGTTAGCGCTTTTGCCCATCTAAAGCTGGTTTTGGCTTGTTTCATAGTGTGTTCTTGGTACCTTCTGGGCTGGCAGGATTTTCTGGGCAGAGGGGATATCAGTTTTAGCAGTATCTCATGATAGTTTCCCTGCACAAAGCTGCCTGCAAGACTGGAAGCTACAACCCTTCCCTGCCTCCCAGGGGTCTCTTTGCCCCAGCAAGGTTGGGTACCAGGTTCATGGAGGCTGGAGACTTGAGCTGGGCTTTGCCAGACTCCAGTTCCCTTCTCCAAGGGGGTAAAGTCTGCTCCATGTCTCCCTCCTGCCCTGCTGCTGGCTCGTGCCCTGTGGCATCGCCCTCACCACCTTCCCTGTGTGCGAGATGACCTCAGGCTCTGATTATTAATCAGGCTCCAGCCCGAAGGTTCAAGCTGCTTTTCAACCGATTAATCCTCTGATCTGCTGCTTTGCCCCTGGTCTGGTGACCTCCACACGTGCCCGGGAGGGTAGGAGCTTTGCTTCCCACCCTGGAGCACCACGGGACCATCCATCCCTGGGACACCTCCTGCCCGCAGCCCCTCACCCAGGGCACTGGGAAGGAAGGTATTTTTTGGGGTGGTTTCCCTGAGACGCTGCGGTGGGAGGAAATCTCCTCGGGAGTGCCAGTGTCGAGGGGACAGCGATGATTCTTCCCACTCGTGGGCTGTCAGGCATCGTGTGCCAAGGGGAATCCAGCCATCCTTCCACGCTGCCTTGCAGTTCGCGGACGCAGGCACGGGAGGGTGCAAGTGCTTTTCCTAACCCTTCCCCAGGCGTCGCAGAGAGAGAAGGACGAGGCGGGGTGGGCAGTATCCTCGCCTTCCTGGGGTTCTACCCTTGCAGCAAGGAGAAGGAAAATTACCCGGAGCCAAAAAAAATCTCAGGATGATTTAAAAAGGGATGGGACATTTTCCTGGAAATCTGGCCAGAGCCGAGATTTTGGCAGGGGTATTAAAGACCTGAGGCTGGAGGGCTCCCGGCAGTGCCTGGTGCTGAGGGTGCAGGATGGGACCCTGCAGGGCAGATCCAATCCCCACCCCTTCCCAGCTCCGCCGAGCACCCCCAGCCATCCTGGGCACCGTGGGGTCCCTCGTCCTTCCCTGGACCGCTGCGGGTGGGTGCTCGGGGCGGGGGGGGGAACCTGCTCTGCCCTTCCCTTGCTCTGCAGCACCGGGCATCCCCATCGCCTCTGCTGGGCTGCGGCCAGTCCTTCCCCTCTGCCATTCATCCTCATTTTATTATTACACTAATGACAATTCTGATTTAATAAGAGGATTTTGCTTAGTTGGGCAAAAGCGGCCCCACATCAGCGACGCGGGTTTAGTGACAGGAATTGAATTACGTTACCAGGCCAACGCAAACTTCCCTGGTTGTTTAAAAAATCATTAATTTCCTCTGCCGTAGCCTCCAGCTGACCTCCCTTTTTAATTTTTTAATTTTTTTATTTGCATGCCATGAAGAGGACCTGCCTCTTTGACCCTCCTCAGGATGGCTCCAGTGGATGGCAAAGTGGCCAGAGCATGGCGAGATTTAGATTAATTCTCCTAATAAAGACGACAAGCCCTATAGAAATTATGTTACACAAGGAAAAAGCAAATGACCTGGAGGCATTAGGAAGCTCTAATTATTGTTATTCCTTGGAGCCAGCACCATGGGAGGAGCGAGCTGGCTGGCCAAGCAGTCCTCCGCCTGCACCCGGCTGCTTTTCCCTGAAATGTTCACTCGTTTCAAATGGGTTGCCCAGCCTTGCAGGGACGGCTCCTTCTTTTCTGTTTGTGTCGTTTTATTTAATTTAACCCTTTGATCATCAGTTTTTCCCACTCCAGCTGAGCCTGCGAGATCCCCCGTGCCAGCAGGTCTGCAGGCAGGGTGGCACACCGAGGGCAGGAGGATGCGCCTGGCTGTAAACATGCACGGAGACCGCAAAGCAGCACTTTTGGGGTTTTGCACATTGAGGTATCCCTTGGGGCAGGGAGCGTGGCCTGCCTCGAGTGCCCTTGCACAGTCTGGTCCCAGCAGTCGGGTGCTTTTGGCCCCAGCCAAAACCCGGAGCTGTGCCAGGATCCCGTTCTGGTGATGGGCTCTGGAGCATCAGTTTGCTTAAAAAGGATTATTTGAATACCTTTTGGGGCAAAAAGAGCCAGAGCTGGTTTTGTGTCAATTACAGAAAATAAAGTGATGCTGATTAAAAAACCACTACACGCTCCTGATTTCCCTGAGATGTGGGGGTGTCAGGAGGTGAGGTCCCTCTCCATCGGCCAGCTCGCTCGCTCCATCCCAGGGAGCTCACCTGTCCCTCAGCACATCCAGCAACAGCTGGAGAAAATTAAAGGCTTATTCCACTTCATTCACCGATAATAACTTCATCTCTCCCTGTTCCAGGCTGCCTCCCACCCTGAGAGGTCGCTCACCGGGCGGGGGACAATTGCTGACCTTGTTCCTGAGGTTTGTTTAATCCGGCTGAACTTCCCAGAGCCATGAGGTGGAGAAATTTGTTTTCAGTTTGCGGTGTGTGTTAATTAGGGAGATAATGACTGGAAACATTCAGAACGAGTCTGAGCGCGCTGGAAAAATGTTTAGCCCAAGGAAAATTTAAATCTTTCTTTTTTTTTTCCTTCCCTGGCTGTTGAGATCCAACTTTTTAAGGCAATTAGTGAGGGTTTATTTGTTAATCAGTCATACTTTACGCTTGCTTTGGGGTCTTATCTCACACTCCCAAGTGCACATCACTCCTAATCATGATCTTCATTTTTGATGTGGGAGATACCTGTACTGGGACAGCTGTGCACTGCAGGCACGCTCCTGCATCCGGCAGCGGCTGCCAGCTGTGCCAGGACATGGCATGGACTGGCGGCGGTGCTGACGTTCCTGTGCCTGAAGAGCCCGGTCCACCGCAGGCTCCATCCTCAGCCCAAGCGCATCCCAAGTTTTCAGGGGTGGCTTTCCCTGCATGGCTCTCCCAGAGTCTGCCCAGGATGGGACAAATCACCCCCAGCCAAAACGCATCCCGTGCTGTGGGCACAGCCAGACCTGGTGCCAACCTCCGAAATGGCAGTGCCAGAGCAGGGATGCCTGCAGCACTTCTGCCCTCCCTGCACCCTGGCGTGGAGCTGGAGGAACCATCCCCAAAACACATCACGCCTGTGGTCCCTGGGAAAGGTCCTGCCGGGGAAAGCTGCTCCGGGATGTGCCAGCATTGGTCCAGCCCTGTGCTAGCATCGGTCCAGCACTGCGGCTGCTCCCACGGCCACCCTGATGGGCCACAACCTGAAAACCCACCGGTGGCAGGCGATGCCCAGCCGGGGCTCTCCTCTCTGCCAAGTCTCGTGGCGCGCGCTTTTAAGCGATACACTTTACTGTCTACAGTAATGATTTGTTGCTTGTAAAACCACCGTGATTAACTACAGTTTAGCCTCCTGGTTTCATGTCTTATCATGTTTCATCTCACACAAAAGACATTTACAGTCTATTTTCAACTTCAAAGCAAATGCTTCTTGCGTGAGCATTAAGGAAGGCAAATATTTAAGCAGAACCTGTATGGTATTAGCGTCTCTTGATGTTCCCTGCTGAGTGAGGATTGATGGCTGCCTCAAAAGGCAGGTTTTTCCTATTGTTTTATGCACCAGTGATTAATATTTCATGTTCCCACTGTTATATATTTGCTGGCTGGCACTGGCCTACCCTGACAGTGCTTTCTTCATGTCTTACATGTCCAGCTTTTATGCACTTCAATAGAGGAAGTGTGACTCTTGGCAGAGCCCTTTGGTCTTATTCAAGCCTCCTGCCCAAGTTTTTCAAATTAAGTTCATCTTGACAATGTTAGGGCTGATGGCATATTCTCCTACCTCTATCCTGTCACCCCTTCACTGCCCCAGCTTTTGGGTGGGTGCTGCAAGCTGTGTCCCTCCCCACCTGGCTGTGCACCCGCCTCGATGGCACCATGGGGACAGGATCCTGCAGCAGCAAGAGGGTGAGGCTGGATCCTGCTCTACTGCAGAGATGGGGGACTATGGACCGGGGGGAGAAGTCGCTCCTGTCCCTGGTACCTGCTCCCTGAGGCGCTCTGTTCGCACCGGCGTCACCCCGAGCCTGCCTCGGCGCTGCCATCATCACCCGGCACTGCCCGTGCTGCTCCAGCGGCGTTTCTGCTCCCCAGTGCTGGAGGAAAAAACGCCGTGTTGGACTCACCAGCACTTCCGCACTGCAACCCCTGAAAAAAAGCCCTGAGTTTCCCAGCCAGCCTTGTCAGGACAGGATGAAAATAGCCCAGGACCAAATTCCTCCGCTTTAAACACAATGACACACTGGCGTGCATTTGTCTGAACGCTAAACATATTAAGACCAGGAACTGTAAGGGACGGCTCTGCTTATCATCCAGTTCAGAGTTAATGTAATTCAATTAGCATGAACAGTAAATATAGCTTGTTTTAATTTAGATGGAGGGGTTGCCGTGGCTCAATCCTTTAATTTCAGGAGTAGGGAAGCTGTGGGAGGACTGCCAAGAAGTTCTGCAAAACCCATATTTTCTCTGGGGCCGCGGGCTCTCGCTCCGGGTGCTCCGCAGCGGCGGTGGCACAGAGGCCACCTCCAAGGACCCGTGCACTTGGCCGTGTGCTTGGTGAGCGGTGCCTGGAGAGGGGCTTCCTGAAGGGACCGGAGGAGATGATGGGTTTGAGCTGCTTCATTATTAGATGCAAAATAAAGAGTGGAAAGCCACCAGGAGGGAATAAGCGGTGCAGACTATTTAAAGAGGAAAAGATCAGCTCGGGAGAGACGCTGGAGACATCTGTCTTCAGGGCTGTGCTGCATTCTTCGGAGATTATTTTAAATGCATGCATCTTTTCTGCATCACAGTCTATCTTTGTTCCCCTCTGACGTCTTGAGTGAGGACTGGTATTTTATGGCCGTGGCTGTGCCTGCCAGCAGCACGACAGCTCTGCTGGAAATTAGCTTCTCTGCTCTTTAAAAAAAGTCTCACAGGCATAAAATTCAAAGTAAGAGACCAAACTAGTTAATCTCAGATTAATTTAAGCTGCTGGCTCCGGTGGGCAAAGCATCGAGGCTCTGACAGGGCTGTAATGCAGGTGGGAGGTGCTGCCTCTCCCAGCCACGTCCCGTGTCCGTCTGTCCGTCTGTGCAGGCGTGGGAACATGGCACACTGCACGGCACGGCTCCCTGCTGTCTGTCCGGGCGGGCTAACCCTGACTGCGCTGCTCCCCATCCCGGACAGCGGGACAGAAATCGGGTGGCACGCTCTTTTTCTGGGAAGTCTGGCTTGAAGGGAACGGGGTTTGTGGGTGCAAGCGTGCAAGAGTGCACAAGCGCACGTGTGGGGTGAGATCGGTGACAGGTCACAGGCTAATGAAGCTCATGAAATACATCCTTCTCTGCTGGCTAGGCTGAGGGAGTGTTTTCTATCATCTCTCCTGACATTACCGCATAACTTAGATTGCGCTTAATTAAGATAGCTCATTTAACTGATGGCTCCTAAGATGCAATACTGGAGGTTGTCCACCTTTCCTGTCCAGCCCATGCACAGCAGAGGGATGGCAACAACCAGGCACGGTTGCTCCTGTGGGATGTGGGGGACACCGGTGGGGACCGGCCGCCTGTGCCACTCCAGCTTGGACAGTGCTTGGATGGAAACAGGCACCAAGGGATCACGGGTTCGGTGCTCAGAGAGCTTTTGACCCTCCTGGGTTGGCCGGTACCTCCCCATTCCCCAGCTCATCCATGAAGGGAGGTGGAGACCAGCAGCCCCTACGGAGCTGGTCCGGGTGGTCCCATTGCCCCACAGCGCTGCAGGATGGGAGCTGGTGGCTCTGAAGGTGCTGTGGGTGGGCTTGGCCTTGGCCTTGGCAACACTTCCTGGCATGCCTCCGAGGTGGGGAAACACCTTCTTCTGTTGCGTTGCCAAAAAGCTCTAATCTTTATCCACTTCTCAGGGTCCACAGAGCCCATGGCAGGCTGGCTCATCGGGCTGGCTGCATCTGCCTCCTCAGCTCTTTAAAGCTTGCTGTAATTAATGACCTGCCAAAAAGCAGCCAGTTCAGTTTGAGCAACGGGAAAATGCATCCTTTCCCAGCCCAGAAGTGCCGGCTGATGGGCACCGAGCACTCAGCCCTCCTTGTCCTGTTGCTTTGCAGAGCTGGATGCATCAGTCAAAGATGTGCCCGGCTCACTGGTGCATGGACCCGTGCTGGAACCGGGCGTGAGCCTGGGGGGTCGCAGCTCTGAGAGCCCTGTAGAAATGGGGTACCATGGGCCTGATCCTGCCTGCACGGTTGATGGGTGAGCAGGTGATGCAGCAGGGAGCACAGGGCAGTGCTGGGGCCGGGGGCATTGATGAGGCTGAGTTGCTCCACCTGGCTCAGGCATCACCCAGAGCAGGGCTTAAAGGAGGGAGCAGCCAGTCCTGGCTCCTCCTGCAACGGACCAAGCTGCACTTTGGGGTAGGGGCTGCTTGGGAGCCTCTGTCAATGCTGTAACCCCAAAACAATCCAGGTAGAGAACATTGGAGTCAGCAGGAGCAAACCCTCTGTCTGATGGCCCTGTTTGGTGAGTGTATGCTTCAGCTGAACACAGCAAAGCCTCAGGACCTGACTTGAATGTCAGCCCTGAGCCGCATCCTCATCTTGTGTGCTTTATTGTGTATTTAAAAAATTGAACAACTGATGTCACATAAATGATAATAAACATCAGGATGAAACGTTGGCTGTGGGGTGGGAGCTGCAGCGCAGAGCCCCTGGTCTGGGTGGTGGATTGTGGGGGTGGTGCTTAGCAGGGCTCCTGCACCCTCTGCCCTGAATACACCTGCAACCCCTAATGAACACCCTGGTTTGTGGGTACCTGAGTCCTCCAGAGAGCTGTGAGCCCAAACAGGTCTTTGCTGGCAAACTGTATTACCAGAGCTTGTGTCCATCCCTGGTGGGGCCCATGCGGATGGTGATGGGCTCCCAGGGGAGCCGGTGGCATTAGAGGAGGGGTCTGCAGTTCTCAGCTGGTTTTCCCATGGAAAGGAGACTGCTGTGGTCCCTTGAGCTCTTTGTGAGGGGGTTTCCCTCTGGAGCATGGTGGTCAGTGCAGCCCAGCTTGCCCACAGGACATGTCTCTGTGCCCTTGGGCTCCCTGGGGCTGAAGGAGACTCCTTGTAAAGCTGGGTCTCTCCTGTGCTGCACGGACAGGATGGGACTGTGGTTTGCTGGGGATTTTTTTTTTTTCTGCCTGCCTTGTTCCACGTTAGCCTGGAAGTATGATATTTGTGGGGGGAACAGAAAAAAAAAAAACAGTGGCTGCATATTTCTGTGTAGCTCGGCTCCCTGGGGCAGCGCTCTGCACGCCGCAGACCCCTGCGCAGCACATCCCGGCTGTGCCAAGCACCGGGCGGCACAGACGTGCCGAGACACCCGGCTGGGGCAGCCGCCCACATGTGCGCTGGGCTTCCTCGGCACGAGTGTTTGCATGATGGGCGAAGATAAGCCTGGAGTGTTTCTTGTTTCTGAGGGATTTGTTGGGAGCTGGACTCCCTGTGAGAGACAAACGCCTCTGCCTCGATGCAGATTAATCTCGGGGAAATAACGAAAGACTGTAATTTGCCAATACATGCTGAAGGGCGAGACAGATCGTGTCTTCAATTACAGCTGCTCACATGCATGAGTCGCCAAAATATGCAAGGTATTCATTTAATTTCTGCATTTGAGGCCAGTGCGGTATCCTGATACTTATCAGAGCTGTGGCTTGGACGTAGGCGCTGGGGAGGAAACGTGTTCTTGCAGACAGCCCATGTCAAGCCAAGGCACTGCTTAAATCTCCAAAGCTGGGCCTAAATTGAACCTATACGCGGGCTTGTGTGGGTCGTTGTTGGAGCAGGATCATTTTTACCCAGTATCGTGCAGGATCTGAATTTCTTCTTCACGTGACGGCAGAGGGGAGATATTTTGGATCCCAAAGAGGTGGGAGCACCCAAAGGGAGCTATGACTGCTCCAAGTTCAGCCTCAGCCAGGCTGCGAGTGCCTCCCGATGCTTCCCGGGCTGTTCCCAGCATTCTGGGGATGGGGCTGTGGCTGGCGCCGGTGGTCCTGCTCTGCTGCCAGCACTGCCGCCCTGCTCTCCCCAGGGAGCTGCTGCAGATCCGTCCTGGTGCTCACCAGGAGAGCTCTGGCTGCAGGGCTCCAGCCCATGGGAAAGGTTAAATGACTGCAAACAATAAAGTCGTCTGTAAAATTAGCAGCTAATTAGCAGCAACTGCGGTGTACCTCATACCATGATGCTGCTCCGTGCGGGGGTGGGTGCATGTGTGACACTGGTTTGCTCCCCAGCCTGAGACGTTTGCATTTGCTTGTAGCCCAGAGCTACCATCTTGTAATTGCAAAATTAGGGCAAAACGAGTGATTTGTTGCTACAAATGATAAGAGCAAATGAAAACACCTACCACCAGCGCTCTGGCAATGCGGACATCCGCCTCCTGGCGCTGCAGTCTGCAGGGGGAAAAGGGATGCACAACAAGAGCGTGGCTGTGCCAGTGCCTCCTGGGCAGGACTGGCACCGCTTAGTCCAGGTGTTGGCAAAAATGGGCCAGAACTCAGGGTCCTGCTCCGGGTGTGGAGCACAGCACATAGCGATGGACAGACGTGCACTGGAACTGAGGTTGGTGCACAGTCTGGTGTCCCCTGCCACAAAATCTATTGTCCCCTGCTGCTGCACGGATGGCCAGGCTGGCACAGCCCCCAGTAAAGGCTCCCACTGCCTCTGTGCTGCTGCTGGTGATACTGGTCAGACATGGATTATTTGTTGGTGAATTTGCAGGGTTGGTATTTTCCCTTCCTTCTACTCCGGTTGCAGGCAGCTCCGAGCTGGGCAGCCACCGAGGCGAGCTGAGCGGAAGACTGCAAAGCATTTGCCATAGAATCTGAAGAATTTGGAGTGAAACCCCCAAAGAAATTAAGGACAGATGAGTTAAAGGGGGAAAAAGAAACCTAAATTCCTTCTGTCGCTTGGTGCCTGCCTCTGAGGCAGCCCCTCGTGCCCGCTGCAGCTCTGTGCTGGCCGTGGGGCCGGACGGGCTCCCACCTGCACACCGGGCGGGCCACCACGGGGACACCAGCACCTCTGCCCTGGGGATGCAGCAGCCAGGGCCGTCCCTGCTCTCTGCCCACGGCAGACCCTCACTCCTTCCCCGGCGATGGCCCAGGAGGACTCGGGGGTTCCTCTGGAGAGACTCCAAGTTCCTGTCCCGCAGCGGAGCAGAGCCCCTGGCGAAGCATCAGCTCCTTGAGGAGCAAAGCGCAATAGGAGACACGTGGCAAGAATTAACTTCCTCTCCCCTAATTAACAGCTCCCAGAGAGGCTGCGGGGCAAAGCCAAAGGCAAACCCACCCGCTGTGGTGGCCAGCACTGCCCAGGGTGTGCTGGGGTGTGAGCCCCATCCCCACGCCCACGTTTATGGGCTGTAATTGCCGGGATTAGGAGCTTTCTGCTTGGGCTGGCGCTGGCACGCTGCCGGGTGCCGCGTCAGCCCCAACACCTGCGTGCTGACTTCAGCACCTCAAATATTTCTGATGCAACTTTTTTTTCCTCTTAAAGCAAGCCCAATGCTGTCGAACGTGTTAATGGGTAGAAATGAAGCATAATTGTTCCTTTGTGTAAAATCAGTTGGTAGAATAGCAGTGGCTTGGCTGCAAAACTGGAACTGCAAACAGGTTGTGGTGTGATCCACCTGGGCTTCTCTCTGTGCTCGCCAGGAAAGCAAGCCTTCTGCGAGAGCTGCTCATGGGAGGAAAATCAGTGGCGTCCTCTCCCCACAGATGGGCAGAGAAAGGAGGATTGGGAAATAGTGCAACCCTTCCTCTCTGAAGGTGCTGTGGATAATTGCTGTTGTGTAGGACTAATTTTATTATGGTGTGTTTGCTATGTTCCCATACGCCAAGCCATGGTAAACAACATCCAGATGAAGCCAACGCTGGTGCAGCCGCGGCTGGACTGGGGAGGAGGAGGAGGCAGGAGGAGTGTGTGCAGATGCAGCACTCCAGATGCAAACAATAAGGCCAACAGATCTTGATTTCATCTGTCAAGTAATTGGGCTGGAAGTCTGTGCATGCTAATGACTCCACATCAAGCAGCTCGGTACTCAGATGTGACCCATCCTGCTCCGTGGGGAGAGTGGGGGGCTGCAGCCCGCGGTGGCCGTGATGAATATCCCCCAGATGTTATCCCATAGGGGAAGCAAGACCCACATGTATGTTATTAATAATGCCAAAGATCTGAGGTTAAAAATGACCACGGGGTGTTCACATGAGCCCCCGGGATGGCGGGTTCCGCTGTGGGGGGCAGCGGGAGAGGGGCTGGGGGGAAGCGGCTGGCCCCAAGTCCCAGCTCTGTGCCTGGTGCTGCATGGGGTGGGTGAGCACCATTGGGGTTCCCAGCACCAAAGTGTCCCCTGGCACCCTGTTGGGCAGCCCTGGCTGTTTCAGGGAGGCAGAGGATGCTCCGACAGGGTTAGAGACAAGGATGACACGAGGGAGGAGGGATGCAGGGATGCCCTGCAAGCACAGCCAGGGCAGAGCCAGCAGGTTTGTCCCAGACGTGTCCCCATTCAGGAGGCTGCGGGCAGCCAGCCCCTGTGTCTGAGCTCCCCCAGCTGCCCTTGGCTTGTTGTCTGTCCCACTCTTTGGTCTCATCCTGGCAGCCTGGGACGCAAAAGCCTGGCTGTGGCTGCATGAGACCCCCCAGCATGAGAAGGTGCCTGGAGAATGTGCTGGTCCTCCATGCTGGACTGCTGTGGTCCCCTCCTGGTATGGCAGCGGGGACTCAAGCCATGGTGCAGGAGAGATGCGTGGTACGGACGGGTGTCTGTCTGGGTTTCACCCCCAAGGTGCGATTCCAATACCTGTTCCCAGCATTTTAGATTTATGGACTTTCTTATTGCTTTTATCTGTGCTCAGAAGTTGGGTCAGGTAATGGGTAAGACCCAAGGCAAGGACCTAGACCACCATGTGCAGGTGGCTGTGGGGAGGGTGCTGTAGCCCAGTGAGCTGGTGGGGATGCTCCCACGCTCCCTCTGGTGAGGTCTGTTGGCTTGACCCTTCTCCATGGGGATCCAGGGGTTTATCCGTGAAGTTCCCACAGGAGATGGTGCTGTTGGGATGTGTTTGGCAGGAGGTGGAGGAACAGGCAGAGAGTCCCAGGTGGATGAGCTGGAGCTAAGGACAGGGCCTTCTGCTGCTCTGCAGCTGACCCCCATGGCTGTGTGTGAGACCGTGGTGTGAAGAGTGACAGGAGAGTCCCAGACCAAGTGCACCCAAATATTCCGATAAAGATCTGAGGCATGGGATGCTGGTGGGTACCACAAGCCTGTGTGGAGTGATGCTGGTCTGAGGCCCCCGGGGTGGCTCTCCTGTGGAGCAGAGCTCTTGGGCTGATGAGCCTCAGGTTACCGGCAGCTTTGGTCCCGGCTCCGTCTCTCCCAGACACAGCAGAGCCCGGGTGATTTGCCTGAAAGCTCCTGTCGTCGGCCCGGCTCCAGACAAAGCCCCAGCTCCTTCCTGCAGCGCCGGCGAACGCTGACCTGCCTTTTTGGGGAGGGGATGGGGCCCACGGGGTCATGCAGCACATGTGGGTGCCTATGCTATAGGAACCAGATGCCTACTGTCCCCGGGAAAGGGGATCCTCACCACCAGGAGGCTTTTGTCTCTAAATGGGGATTTTTTTCCCTAATACTTTCCCTGCTGTGTGTGTGAGCTGGGAAGGGGCCGGGGTACCAGGAGGCAGGATCTGAATGCTGTTGAAGTGCGTGGGCAAGTGCTCGCAACCCTCCAGCACCTGCAGTTTATTGGTGCAGGAGGTATTGCAGCCCCGGGGCTGCGGGAACCCGAGCGTACCCTGCATCCTCTCCCATTTTGGAGACTTTCCAGCCTTTCCCTGCTGATTGCTTCAGCATGTGCATCACAGATGATGAGAGATGAGCAGGATCAGCCCTTGTCTGCTGGGTGAGGCACGGCAGCTGGGGCTGGACCCTGCCCTCATGCTGGTGGCAGCTCCTGGCAGGCAGCGGTGCTCCCTGCGGATCTGTTCCATTCACCCCTCCTTGCTCCAGGGTGAGACCCAAGGTCTTGCCGGACAGCGGCTGGTTTTCACCTGGAAAGCGGGGTCGTGGTGCGCTCGGCATGTGCGGCTCCAATGTGACCTGCTGGCCACTTAGGCTTTGATTTCGGCAGCTGTAATTCATGAGTGTGTGTGATGCATGCCACTATTTGGGGAATGAGAGTATTAGCTCATTAAGTTCATTACCCGATTCATTATCCATTCATTAGCTGCTCTTAATGGTGCAATATTTTGCTGTTGTAGGGGTGTTGCAGAATTAAGACTGGAATAGGCAATGAAAATAGACAAAGAAAATGCATTATCCCTGTATATGACTTAAAAATACTGTTGGCGGGACTGCTGAGGAAATGGAGCCGGTGTGATGTCAGGGGCGCCTGCAGCCGCTGCCCCGTGCCAGGGGCTGCCCAGCATCAACCACGGGACACAGGGAGAGCTCTGGCTTGGCACAGGGAGTGGGACTGTCCTCATCTTGTGGGGGCTAAAAGTCAGGATTCTGACCCAAAGTGTCAGTCTGATCCCTCTGCTACTACTGAAAAACTTCTGAAATTCAGGTTTCATTGCAATAAGCTCTGGAATCCACATTGCCCGCAGCGGAGGAGCAGGTTTTACTGGGGGTCGGGGGTGCAGCTGGCTAGAGTTTAATCCAGTGTTTTTGCCTCCCCCTTCAACACCACATTTTTTTTCCCCCCCCGTATCCAAAACCCAACCAAATGCCTGACAGAAGGACACTCGGGAGCCTGCCTGCCTCCCTCCTCGCTGGCAGCAGGGAGCCTTTTGAACTCTGGTTTTTCCCCTCCATCCATTTGAGACACTTTCTTTAAAACTTTGCTTTGCATTTCGTTATTGCTCAGCTCTGCTCCAGATGTTCCAATTCTCAATCCCACACCTTCCTCTCCCTTTGGCCACTGGATATTTGGCTGAACCAGAGCCAAATGAAAGCTACCCCCCACCTGTGCAAGGAATTAGCAGTGGGCATGCCAGAGCTTCATAGAGTTGTAAATGTGGCCATCTGCACCTGGTGACATTATTTTTTTAAAGGCAAACAAGCAAAACCCCCAAATGCTTTTGGGTTTGGGGTTTTTTTTTGGGGGGGGGGGGGGGGCAAGAAAAGAGGAAACTTGTAAACCAATTTGCTTGAAAAAAGCCAGTTCCCGCAGAGATTGGGTAAGGTGATGCAGAGCTCGCCAGCTGCGACTCGGGGGAAGCCAGTGTGCTGCCAGTGAGTGGTGAGGATGTGCCCCAGCTGCGTCGGCTCGCTGCTCGGTTGGGAACAGCTCTGCGCTCTTACCGGCTGATTTAGCCAGCATTTAGGATATAATTCTCCAGCTTTGCCCTCCAAGGTGACAAGCTTTGCCTGTCTTTTATGGCACGGAGCTGGCCCTGCCTGCCCCGCACGTGGGAGAGCTCGGCTGGGTTCCAGCCCCTCCCGGCTCTCTCCAGTGGGGTTAGCAGCGTGATGCCAGCAAGAGCGGGCTCAGGGCTGGCATCCCTCCCTTGCCACCATCATTCTCTGGGGTGCTAGTGCACCTTCCAGGCTCCCCGGTCCCACACCAGTGCTGTCCCAGCACCTTTAGTGCAGCTGGCAGCCCCCAGTCCAGCAGCAGGGGGAAAAATGCAATGGGGGCATGACCCAAAAGGAGTCAGCTCCATTTTTAGGCTAAAAAAGTGGAATTAAACCATGTGGTGATCCTATTGCTAGCCTGTTGTAGATGCATTTTAAGAAAGAACTGGGGAACTTCACTGTGGCATGCTGCACTATCTGCCATTCGGGCCCCAGCCCAGCCATGTTGCTACCAGAGCCGATGGGTTTGGGGCCGACCCCGGTGCTGGCACTGCCATGGGTTGGGTCTCACGCGCTGTGGCCAGGAGAGGTTCCCCTGTATCCACCTTTTCCCTCAGAGCTGAGCTGATGCTGCATCGCCCCCTGACCCAAATGGGATGATGCTATTGATTTAGACCTGCAAATAAGCACTGGGTGGTGAAACACCCGGCAGAACAAATACCCGTGTTCACAGACATACTGATGGGCTGCTCAGAGCCTTTACTGGGATGCTTCCAAGCACATTAGAGATACATCTATTTGGCATGTAATTAACTCTAAATGAGATCAGCGATGAACATATAATTATAAGTTACTAAGCTTGTAAAGAGCAGGTAAGCAGTTGTCAAGATACCCCTGGCTGGTCAGTCAACCGCTCGTTGTGCAGATTGCCACAGCAGACAGGCAGAAATAGCTGCAGGGGTGTGAGGGGTGTGGGAGAGGCTGATCACGAGGAGCTGGTGGTGGGAGACCTTGTAACCTCCCTGCCTGAGAAAGGGAGAGGTGCCACTGGCTCATCCTTGGGTCATGGCTCTGCTAAACCCACAGGAACTTTGTCACCTCCACAACACTGAACCCATCTTGTCCCTAGGCTTTTTGGGTGGCAGATCCTCTGAAACAGCCATCAGGGCACCAGGCAGTGCGCTGAAAGTCCCGCTCCATCCGCAGGCCGCAGCCGGGTGGGCTCTATGCTGTTGGCTTCAGCCGCAGCCATCGGCCACCTGCAAACAGCGATGTTTCACCATCCGGCTGCGTGGCATCACCTGGCTCCTTCAAAAGAGGACTTTCTTAGCTGGAAATGGCCTTGTTGCCCCATACATCTAAACAGGATGAAGAAATCCCTCTGCTTCCGCAGACCTGTGTGGTCAGATGCTGGGTAACAGCAAATTAAACACAAAAAAAGCACCTTTGCTTTTGTGCCTCCTCCCCATCCTTGTAATTGTTCACTCCCAGGATGATGTGAAAACATTGTCACTCTTGCGTCTTCGCCCGGGGAGGGTACCAATAAAGGAATAATTGCAGCCAGCCCTGAGTTTGTGTTTGCATGGGAAATGAGAAGGAAAGCAGGGCCAAGGCAGAGCTGGGACGCTGTGCGGAGGATGTCTGAGCACTTTGGATGGCAGAGTTAATAGCTGGTGTCCCGTGGACAGAGGTTTGGTTAGTGAAGGGCTGTCTCTGATACTCTGCAGCTCTGCCTACTCTAATAAAAATCGCACATTTCATGTACATTATTTTTTAAATTGAAGCTTTAAAAAAAATCAGTGGGTTTTGGCTGCTTTATCCCCTTATTGGGATTATTTAAATCAAAAGCAGAAATAGGGGGAAGGCTCCTTTTGTAACTCCAGCTGGCCGGGAGCCAGCCGTGTCTGCGCTGCCATGAGCAGGCAGTGTTCCCCGGGCTGGTGGAGGGGTGGCTGGGGGTCCCATGGCCGGGGAGGCTGCTGCCCCGCTGGGACCCCACCACTGCTGCAAAATGCCATTATGAGAATAAGGTGGAGCTGTTGAACCTGCATCTCTCCTGGGCTGAGGGAAGGAGTGGAGACCTGCAAGCGCTGAGGGTCTGGAAGAAGCCACGTCCTCCCTCCAGCTCTGCCAGCATCAGTTTTTGCCTTCTGCGAAACGCTGTGTCACCTGCACCGCTGCGGGGAAGGTGCATCGTGCCGTGCAACCGTGTCCTGCTGTCCTGTGGGGAGTTTTGACGGCAGCTTGCAGCACCTGGTGCTGGGGGCATTGCTTCCCCTGCCGAAACCCTCGGTCCTGGGATGGTGCTCCCTTCCCGAGCTGGGAGGAGAGCTGCTTTGCCCTGGTCCATACAGCCTTCACGTGGCTCAGCCCTCGAATCCCAGCGGAGACCAGGCTGGAGCAGGGAGCTAAGGTGGCTGAACTTCCCGATAGTGGCGGGGGACAGCAGCAGGCTTGTTGGAGTTGGTGGATGTTTTTGTTGTGCAAATGCCCTACCTCCTCCCCAAGCGGGCTGTCTCCAGCTCACTAGTATTGCTATAGCTACGGGCAATTTTCTGTGTTCAAGTTTTGCAAAACCATATTAAGAAAAATCTCACCCTGGTGCTGCTGGCTCTCCTCCAGGCTGGAAATTGCATTCCCCTGCTTGAAATTCCTCCCGGAGTTTCAGATGGAGAATGTACAACTTCACTTTCCATCTTGAGCTGCTGTCACACATTTTAATAACAGGGGCTGTGCTACACCCCAGAGGTGGCCGCACGCCAGGATTTTGAAGTGAACCCATTGGAGCGGTTGTGGTGAGGTTTGGACAGCCGCAAAGGCGCTGGAGCCGCGGCTCAGCCCTGGCCCTTCCTGTCCCCCCCCAAAGCCTGGCTCAGCCTCTTGAACCGAGGATGGAGTTTGCTGGTTAATTTTTCATCTTCTGTGTGAGCATGGTGATGAGTTTGTTGGTGTCTCCTTTGCTGCAGGTGACAGGAAGCCCCTGGGGTCCGGAGGGGATTCGTTCTGTCTGCTGCACCGCAGCACTCGTAATCCCAGTTAGGGGAGACACGATTCATTCCTCCTCCTTTGTGCTCATATCCATCCCAGCTCGGCTGGCCCTGGTGAGCTCGGGCAAAGCCCCGAATGTCCCATCTGCGTTTCTACCTCTAAAACCTGCCTCTTACCACTGGTGGGGTTGGGGCAAATTCCTTTGCAACATAACGTTGAGGATGTGGGGGGTTTTTTGTTGTGGTTTTTTTTTTTTTTTTTTTAATATCCAGTGGGTAAATCTCAAAGTTTGCCAGGTCTCTGTGGAAAGACTTGCTAATGTCACAGGCCAGCTGAGCTGGGTGATGAGGGGTGGCCTTTGCTGAGACCCTGGAAGGGACTACAGAGTGGTGGCACTGGCAAAGACTGCGGTGGCATCCCTTATCTGGATGACCCTAGAGCCCAACTCCTCATGGGGACCACAGCTCAGAAATCCTGTCTTCCTGGCTGGTGGGGCCGTGCTGCTTTGGGAACAGTCACAGAGTTGCTCTACTAGTGAGTGTCACTGTGCCTGGGGCTCGAGCATCCCATCCCCTGTGGTACCCGCATCCCTGGGGATGGGGTTTGCCTCCCCTGGCTGCGGGCGCTGGCTTGCCTCTTACAGAGCTCCCTTTTATGGATTGCTCTTTGAACCCAAGGAGTTGTGCTGTATTTGTAAAACACACTGCCGTAATCAGGGAAACAGCCTTCCTAATTGGATTTGAACGGCCTGGAGTAATTGGCTGTTTGGGAGCAGCCGTTTCGAATCAAGCTGTGCACGCCTTAATAAGTTTGCTTGCCTTTATCAGCTTGGCAAACTCTGCTGTGGAGGTGACCTGTTAAATGATCTCCCGTGTTTCTAAAGCATTTTTCATCCCCACTGATCCCTTGAGCCCTTTTCTTTCTTTCTTTGTAATAACAAACTTTGGGAAATCCCAGAGCACCCATGCTGCGGCTCCTGCCTGCTGCAGCGGGCAGAGGGGAGTTCTCTGGAGGAGAGGCTGGGTTGCGATGCTGGGGTGACCAGTTGGTTATCCGGGGTCCCATCCTGCTCTGACCCACTGGTTTTGGGGTGGGGGAGAGGACAGACAAGGGAAGCATTGAGCTCATGTGATGTCACACTGATGTTGTTCTGTTTGGCCCTTGGTGGGGCTTATCACTTGGCTGTCCCGGGTCAGGTACAAACCTCACCCGCTTTGGGACCAGGGTTTCAGCCCGCAGTGGGGCTGGCTTAACCCCTCCTCTCCAGGTGAGCCCCAGGATGGGGCACAGGGAGTTTTGGGGATGGCTTCCTTGGGAGCCTGCTCTGTCCTGGTGCCTCCTCCCTCCAGGGCTAAGCCACCCTGAGGGAGGCTGGCAGGTACAGCCCTACGTTCGGAGAGGAGAGGGCAATGCACCTGGCTGCAGGGAGCCCTCCCCTAAAAAACCCCAATTCAAACCACACATATGTGTGCAACCACGTCTGGCACTGGGCTCTTGCTGCCGTGCAGACACACGGCCCTTCGAGACAGTCGCCAGACGTTTCCAACTGATGCTATGCCACGAGATCTGCTAAGGCAGGATCCGGCCCCCGACCCCGCAGCCCCCGGTGCAGCAGGAGGCATCTGCAGCCCGGCTGGGAAGCTGTGCCCTGCCATGGCTGGCCAGGGAGCCCTGGCTGCCTGCCCCACGCCAGTGAGGAGAGGATGCAGGGACCAGGCGCAGCAGCCGGCTCTGCGGGACTGAGATGCACCCCTGGAGTGGCGCTTCCCTGCGTGCCCCCTGCTCACCCCCTTGGATGCTGCAGCGGCAGAGCCTGGGTGGTTTGGAAGGAGAGCTAACATCACCACGACCCAGCCAAGGTGGGTAGGGCAGGAGGCAGCCTGCAGCCATCCCCAGTCCTGGGGAGCACACAGGCGGGTGGCCCCCAGCGGCACAGGGACCCCCGCAGCCCGCCAGGCCGGCTTGTCGCTGACAAAAGGCAGTCCTGAGGCAAACTGCAAATCTGGTGGTGGGTCTTTGCATGGACGGAGCACCGCCATCGCTGAGCGTCCCGCAGGCTGGGCCACTGCTCGTGGCTCCCTGGTGCCTCCTGTGAGCCTGGCAGCGCTGGCAATGTCTGGTTTCAGGCTTCTCTGCTGCTTTGGTTTCCCCTTTTGCTGCTCACCTGGGCACTGGGCATCACTGCCGTGGGAGCTCCCAGCCAGCTGGGATGTGTCTCACCTCTTCCCCCTGGCAGCCATCGCACGCTCCTTTTGCCACACTCCAGCCCCTCCACAGTTCCCCAGCTGACCCCGGACTGCTGGAGTCCCCCAGTCCTCGGGGAGCCGCTGAGCCATCAGCCAGGTCAGGGGGCTTCCTGGGGATCCGCTTGTGTCTGCTGGGACCCCAGGGGGAAAAAATGATCCTTCTCATCCTTCAGTGGACACAATCGCTTCCAGGGTTCAAAGCACCCTCGTCCCAGTTGGAGAGCTGAGGTAATGGTGATACAGTAAGTGAAACAGACGGCGCTTGCATCTCGTCAATCGGGTCAGAAACGCGGAGACTCCCTCCTCATCTGCAGTATCTGTGTGCTGCTCCCTGCCAGCGCTCACAGCCCATCCATAACGCTGGTGACAGCCCCAAACACTTTCGTCTGCCTCTGCCAGAGCAGCCCGGTGGCTCCTGCGTGCTGTGAGCGGCCCTGGGGACTGACTGTGCCCCAGGGGTGCCCATGGGGCCACTGCTGCCAGCCTCCCTGGGGCTGTGGGTGCCACCCAAGGGTGCAGAGCCCCAGGGCCAGGGCTTATGCAGTGACCCAGGGCAGTGACCATGGTGTGCATCAGCCCTGGGAGCAAGCTGGGCCTGGCTGAGGAGTTGGGGTACAGGGTATGGCAGTGCCTGTCCCTGCTCTCCCCAGGGGCGAGGATAAATCTTCCCAACGCTGTTCCCAGTCGTGCACTGCAAAGGGCCAGCAAGGCACGGCCGGCACGCTGGCTGCGGTGGCTCCATGCCCTGCTGCTCTCACTGCCCACCCAGCTTTGCTTCCTTGGTGGAAACACATCGGTGCCCATCACAGTGGCGTTGCTCCTGCAGGGGAAGGCAGCCCTGTCCCCCAACAGACACCAGCACCACTGGCAGCCCGGTGCGTGGCTGCAGCAGGAGACCTTTCAACAGGATCACCAAACCCTCCTAAAGCTGCGCTCTGCGGTAGGTTGTGTTATCAGAGCCGCAGGTGAAGATGTGCTAACGGAGGAGGAAGACACACGGCAGATGATGCAGCCAGGGGATCAGAGAGGCACTGGGCACTGGCCCTGCTGGCCTGGGTTCACATCCCACGTCCCACACAGCCCTTCTTGGGCAGCCACGGAGATGTGAGGGCGGTCGCTGCCTGCCAAGGGCACCAAGCATGTGGAACATCAGAGCCGCTCATTTCAGAACTCCTTTTTTTCAAACAAAATGTCCTAATTTTGCTTTAAAAATTGCACCTGAGTGCTTGTTAACCTTAACTGCCTGAGCAGCCAGCAAGGCAGGGAGCCAGTCCTCATCTGGTGGGGTCTCAGCTGAGGCTGGGGATGCTGCTGCAGGGCCACTCACCAGCTCATCCAAACACGGGGCTGGGGAAGCCTCAGGCACAGCCCAAGTGCCCGTGGTGCTCCGTGCTTCCCCTCCCCGCTACAGGGTGCCTGGCCCCAGCAGTGAGCCCCAAGCTCACATTTTAAGCCTTTTTCCCCAACTTCGAGGGTGAGAAAGGAAAAGGTGCTGCTCCTCTGACCGTGCCCAAGCAGCGGCAAGCGCTGAGACCCGGCAGCATTGGTGGCGCAGGGGGGGAGCTGGCAGTGCCGAAAGGCACCGCTCGCCACGGGCAGCCCCAGCCCTGCGCCCCTGAGGGATCCCCCTGTGCTGAGGATGAGGAGGGTGGGTGCACTGTGCTGCGCTCCCCCTGGCCTTCCCAGAGCCTCCCTGGCTGTGTTTTGACAGAAGTTTGTCAAAATAGATACATTCTTGCCAAACATTTCCATTTTGACAAATTGGCATTTTCCAACAACAACATCCCCCCCCCCCAACCCAAACAGGGAGCTGGAGCAGTTCCCACCCGCTTTCGCCCGAAGTGAAACAGTTCCTATTGCTAATCGCTTACGTAAACCCAACAAGAGCTGGCAAGTGCCGCGCGGCAGAATTTGGATGCGTTTTTATTTATCAAACTGCTCCCGATAACAGATTCGCTTCCTTGTCATAATCTTTCCTCCTCGTTTTTCCCTGGGGAACCTTCACGTTGCGAATTGGAAGGGATCTCCAGTCGCAGTTATTTCGCGCAGTTATTTCCTCTCCTTGAAAAGCTACCGTGCAGGACAGGCCAGGCAGCCCCAGCGCAGCCTCCGAGCACCAGCCACGAGAGGGCACAAAGCCCCATCCTGCTGCAGCCCTGCCACCCTGCAGCCGTGCCGTCACACAGCCGTGCCGTCACCCAGCCGTGCCACCCTGCAGCCTGGCCACCTTTCAGCTGTGCCACCCTGCAGCCCTGCCACCCTGCAGCCGTGCTGTCACACAGCCGTGCCGTCACCCAGCCGTGCCACCCTGCAGCCTGGCCACCTTTCAGCTGTGCCACCCCACAGCCCTGCCACCCTGCAGCCGTGCCGTCACACAGCCGTGCCGTCACGCAGCCTGGCCACCTTTCAGCTGTGCCACCCCACAGCCCTGCCACCCTGCAGCTGCACTGTCACACAACCGGGCAGTCTTGCAACTCTTCTGGCTTGCAGCCGTGCCATTGTACAAGCATGCAATAGTGCAGCTGTGGCACCACGCAGGAGCATCGCTGCCTCCCGACGCAGCTGTGTTTGCACAGGTCTGTACCCCCTCCAGTCTCAGGCCATGGGTCTCCCCCTCCCCGCCGTGCTCTTGGAAGACTTGGGAGATCTAATTATAAAGAGAGCTAATTATATTAAAAGATTAATTAAGACACTGCTGATTTCAGATACAAAAAAGGAAGGCTTTAGTACGAGACTGGAAATTAGCCTCAGTGATTCGAGGTGTGGGGCAGGGTGAACCCCGGGAGCATTTCAGTGAAGCTGCAGTGGGTCCCAGGGGTAATGGCCCCATGGGACCCCCCAGGCACGGGTACCCCCAGGCTGGGTCTCAGCTATTTTGTGTTTGGCAGCAGCAGATGCTGCTGGGAGGGCAGGAGCAAGCCAGAATGGTGCCATTGCTGCACAAAAGGCCCAGGCCTGGCCAGTGGCACCCAGGGATGCCGCCCACGCAGCCGCTTGCTGTGGGATCCGGCTCCAATGTGTCACCAATGCTGAGGCACCGCACAGGATTTATTTAGCACCCAAGATGCGTGTTGCTTTGGGTCCTGGGGAATGGGGTTTCCCCAGCAGCAGCAGCAGGAAAACCACCTCATGTCAGCCCACCATCCATTACATACACCCATTTTAAATCACAACACCTAAACTGCTACTTTTGGGCTTATTTCAGAAGGTACAGGAGAATGGCTGGAAACCCAGGACTGTCCTTCCCATCCCAAACAATAAATACCCCCACACAGGGGCCGTTTTTCCACGCCTGCAGCGGGAGCCCATGCAGCCTAATTAGCGCTGCCTCTCCGGGTGCTGCTTGCTAATTGCGTGGCACTGGGCTACCATCGTGGTTATGGCTCGCTATTTCCAGCCCAGCGCTTGCCTGGGATCCTGCACCACTGCAGAGCCACAACCTCCCCTGCGCAGCCCTTCGTGTGATGCGAGTGGCCAAAAACACGCGCTGTGGCCACAGAAATTCTAAAAAAAAAAAAAAAAAAAAAAAGAGAAAAGAAAATCGGATGGAAAAAGATGGAAAAACGCATCCCCACCCCCGCGCACCGGACCCGAGTGGGTTTCCCTCCGCCGCGGCTGTGGCTCCTCGGAGGGGGCTGGAGGGTACCGGGGCTGCCCCGGGCCGGGCTGTGGCACCCACGCGGGGGCTGCCCGCGGGTGCCGGGGGTGTCCCGCTCCCCCAGGGGTATCCCGGCGGTGCCCCACGCGTGTGCCGCGCCCCCCCACCCTCGGGGCGTTGCCGCCCCCACGCGCGTGTCGCGCGCCCTCCCCCGCCCCGCGGGTGGGCGTGGGGGGCGGCGCGCGAGGGGAGGGCCGGGCCGGGCCGGGCCGGGTGTGCGCGGGGAGGGGTCGGGGTCGGGCCGGGTGTGCGCGGAGCGGAGCGCGGAGGGGGGCGCGGCGGCCGTGCGGGATGCGCTGCCCGGCGGGGCCGGGAGCGGCCCCCGATGGGATGTAGCGGGCGGCTGCTGGGACCCGTCGGGGGCCGCCGCGCCTCGCTGCTCCTCACCATGATCCTCTTCTTCACCTACTTCTTCTACTGCCTGCCGGGGCCCTGCGAGCCGCTGCCGCCCGCCCTGCTGCTGCCGCCGCCCGCCGCGCTCCCCGACGGTGCGGGGCCGGGGGCGGCGGCGGAGGGCGCGGGGCCGGCGGGCGGCGGCAGCCGGCGTTTCCCGCAGGCCATCATCGTGGGCGTGAAGAAGGGCGGGACGCGGGCGCTGCTGGAGTTCCTGCGGGCGCACCCCGGGGTGCGAGCGGTGGGCGCCGAGCCCCACTTCTTCGACAGGTGCTACGAGAAGGGGCTGCGCTGGTACAGGTAACGGCGGGGGGAGGGAGGGAGCAGGCGGGCTGGCCCCGGCAATCGCTAATTAAGCGCCGAGTAGCGTTTAATTGCCTCCCGTGCCCTGCAACAGGCTGGTCCGAGCGCGGCGGCTCCCTGGAGATGAAGGGGGTTCGAGGGTCTGGGATGACAGAGGAGTGAATGAGCGGGCGGGGGGAGAGGACGCGAGTCCCAGGCGGGATGCGAAGGGAGCCGCGCTGCGGGTTCCCTGGGCGGGGGGGGGGGCAGCTCTGACCCTCTGCCCTGCCTGGGGACGGGGCTGGGGGGCGCGTTTGCGGGGCTGCCGCTAAAGCCGGGAGCGGTGGGAGCGTGAGAGCCGGTCCCCGTGTGTGTGTGTGTGTGTGTGTGTCCCCGTGTGCCACATCCCGCAGCCCAGCCGGCCGGGCACAGGTGGCCGGGAGCGGGACGGCCGGCAGCAGAAATGTGCTTTTTTAATTATCCAGGCTTCACGACTTTAACCTTTAACGCATTATTCTCAGCTGTCCCACCGTTTCCCCTCCGGCTTCCTTTAGAAATTATTTTATTCGAGTGGCTTATAAAAATAAAGGGAGTGAGGACCTTGGCTTGCAGGACCAGGCTTGATCCTGGCTGTGCGCTGAAACAGTGAACCGGCGACGGAAGGGGAAGAGTAAAACAGTATCGCTTGAATTCCTCGGTAGGTTTGTGTCAAAGGGCAGAACCGTATTGATTCAAGGGAGTTGTTTAGTTTTGAGGGTTTCAATGGAATTGAACTCTTCAGGCGATAAAGCATTCGGAAGAGCAGCTACTGTGCATGTGGTGTCTATTAAACTCCCGTCTCCTGGCCAACTCCGGAGTGGCCGGGCCAAGTGGAGTCGGAGCGCTAAGTCCCTTGAAGGCAGTGAAAGAATCTGGTCCGTTATTTTGAAGAGAGTCCAAATGTGTAGATTTATAAAAGCACTGCGGTGTTCTCGGGGAAACATCTGAAAATAATAAAAGGAGTAGCTCTCCTTGTCCTTCCTGCTTCTCCATCCTATTCTCCCCAAGCCCCACGGGAATACTATATTTCTTACGTGCTCTTAATGTTTCTTGATGTTTTGGGGGAGGTTGCAACTTAGCAATCCGCGCCAAAATAATAACTTGTGAAAATCAGTGTGTTTAATGGAAAGTGTAATTTTAGTGGTAATTTTACCCACAGAGTTTCAGCTCTGTAAGACCACATGTGGACTGTAAAGTTACTGACTTAACACACCTTCAAACGCAGTAAGTAGCGCACTTATTTTTATGACTGTATTAATATTGCCGTGATTTATTAGCTCATTTCTCAGTTCCATTTGTATCTACGCTGCTCTAGAAACAATAATGATGATAACTAATCTTTTTGGATGAGGGTTACAAGATAGATCTCACTTGGCAGAATGGGAGTTTAATGACTGCGAGCACATAATTAAAGTGTGGAAGATCGAACGCTTTCATATCGCTTGCCGTAGTCCAGCGAGACGTTTGCAGGATGGACCACAGTGAGAGAAGAATAAATAAATCTTAGTTTTGGATTGCTGTGTAGTGAGTTTTTAGTGCTGTAAGTGCTTGCAGGGAGCCTGGCTTGATACCAGAGCGATGTTTTAAGATGATTCTGCATATGGTTATGGTAAATTTGGAGAAATAGAGCGGGGAAGGTTTTCGGCACAGCCAGATGCATCGTAGGGAAGTGTACGCTGTGCTGGGAAGAAGTTGCATCCTTTCTAGTGAGAAAAAAATCAGTAGATGTTTTGCTTTAACTCTGTATAGAGCAAGTGTGTTTTCAATCACACGCACAACTATTTTCCTTAGTTTCCTCTTCTCTTTGCCACTCTTGTTTTGTCTTCTTACAAGACCTCGCTACGCTGAGAGTTGGGGTTTTTTTTGTTGGGTTTTTTTTTTTTCCCCCCAGGAAAGCCAGACGGAGCTAAATGTTTAAAGCTGGGGTGTGTTTGGAGTGGAGGAAAATAGAAGTTGGACAAAAGTTCAGGTTTTTCCAATGAATATCTCAAAGTGGTGTAAACATTTTTTAAATATTTGAACTTGCTAGGAAACCAAAATTACACCAACTGCTTCTCATGCCAAGATATTTGGCCTGAAGGCACCTGTAGGTCGTTGCTTGTCTTAAGTAAATGTGGGGAAAAAAATTCCCTTGGAAATATTGCCACAGAATTGTTTTGTTCTTTTTTGGTAGTTCAGTCGCGTAGCAATTTCACTGCTGTGGCAGGAGTATCTGGTTGTGGGTGCTGAGTAGTTTACGTTATAATGTAAGTTACCGGCAGAAACCATTTGTTCTTACCAGATCATTTTATTTTATTTAAATTTAAAATAGCCCAAAGTCCCTTTTTTTGGAGTAGTTCTTTCTGCTAGTGAAAAGAAAATGTTCAGCACATGCAGCAAGCATCTCATATGAAATTCCTTGAGGTTTAGCTAATTATAAGAAGATTAAACACCTTTTCTAGACTGCAACATAAATTACCTAATGGATAATCCAAGCATGACGTGACATTTTATCCTAAAGCAAAACACTATTTTAATTTTTTTGGCACTTAGTACTGCTTAAAGTAAACCTAAATAAAAAGAAGTAGTGATGTTAGCATGTCTGCTCTTCCGTTCGTGCAGCGGCTTGGGGAGCGCGAGTGTCCTGTTTGGGAACCTGGGAACCTTGCTGTCTGTCCGTCTGCTTTACGGGAGCATAGGCAAAGGTGAACGTTAAGAACTTAATTGAATCTGAGATGTTTGCCGGTGATATTTAGAACTTCATTGCAAAAATTTGGAGAGATGCTAAGCATGAAATCCTGCCCTTGATTTCTTGAGTTGAAGAAAAACTGCGCTTGGCCGGGTTGCTACGGCGTGTAATGGGTGTAACCCCCTCTGTGTCTGCAGAACAGTGCCTGCTCTCAACCCAGGGACTTCTCTGTGCGAGGAGGAGCAGAGTTGGGGTCACAGGCGGCATTTGGGGTGTTCGGGGTATTTCATACGATGCCTGCGCAAGTGGGGCTGTGGGCTGTATGCTCCAGTGGGCTCTCCAGCGGATGCTGCTCTGCTCCGCTGGCGACATTTCGGGGGCGTAGCTGAGCTCTTTGCACGGGATTGTTCCCTTTTTGGTTGCCAGAGCCAGGCTTGTTTCCCACGCGGCCGCCCGATGTTGCTCAGAGGTTCAGACTGCTCCGTCTGCCTTGCACCATAACTCGGTGCAGCATCGGCTGCTCCGGTGCTGTGGGAAAAAGGGCAGGAGACGTGATGGATAACAGCGGCTGTGGGGCACGAGAGCAGTGCAGGGAAGGGTCTTTGCAGATGCTGGCTTGCATAAAAGGGAGTTTTGGGGAATTCAGCCTGATGTAGTTTATACAAAGAACAGGTTCCTTGTCTCCATCCATCAAAACTTTGCAGCAACGTCAGCTCAATACAACAGTTTTTCACTATGATCCGAGTCCCTCTTTTCCGTCTCCTCTTCCTGCTTTTTTCCGATAGCCAAAGAAAGAGTTACACAGGAACGGGGCTGGGCCAGGGCTCCCAACGGCCCTTCGCATCTTTGAGTGCAGCACACCACGAGAAAGCAGCCATTGGTGGTGTGCTCTGTGAAACTGCGCCCTGCATGATGGCGCACACTGGATTTCATAGGAATTGTACATAATTCCTTATTTTCTTACAGTTTGAGCCAGAAGTAGTAAAAAGTGCTATGGGATGACTAGTAACAGTTGGCCGATGCTTCCTGGTGAGTGGCTAGGCTGGAGCCCTGCAGCCAGCCGCGGTGGCGCACAGCAAGCGGGCATCCCCGCAAAGCATCCTCCGGTGCTGCAGAGCCATCCCAGAGCTCTGAATCTCTTGGAGGCTGAATTTAGCTTTTTATTGTCGTTTCCCCTTTCGATCAGATGCAGCACATGCAGGTTTGCGTGTGGGGGGAGGAACTTTTCGTGTGGTTTGTCATGCATTACACCGTGCTTCTGTGCATGCATTAAACAGTGCTGGGGGTGTCCCAGCTTGGGAGCGCGCGTGTGTGCCCAGGGGAGAGGGATGGTTAGCAGAGAGCCGCTACATGCGATGTGGGGTGGGTTGGTTCCCCCCCCCCCCCCCTTCAAACCCATTCATGGGAGCTAATAACGTCCTTGAAAGGCATCCAGGATTTCTTGAGCCAGACTTTGTTATCTCCAAACCTTGCAACCCTGAAGCCTTTGAGCGGCAGGGAAAGGACGCGGCTCCAGCGCTGCTCTTTTGACTTTTGCTGTGAGTGTTATTGGCAGTTGAAAAGTAGAGCTAAGTAGATGCCTTGAGGGGTTTTTGTGTGTGTTGTGATTGTACAGACAGATCAAGACACTCTATAGCACAAGCTGTTGAATAAAATCCGACGTTTCAGCTACTCTGGAGTCACCAGACTGCGTTTTGGCATGGAGCTTGTATCCCCTTCCAGGGAGAGCTTTTCACAGGCGCATTTAAGAAATACATAGGTGGGAACAGACAAAAGGATCTTGCGAGGAGTCAGATGGCGATGCACTGAGACCTGCTCAGGGACATTATCTTTATTCATTGACACCAGCTAATCTGTTCTCCTGATGGACTCGTGTTTCAACACTCTGTGGCTGAGAGTGGCCCTTGTTTTTCTTGGTGCCTTTGCAGAAACTCAGTCCTGCGGCGTGCTTCTTGGGTTTGTTACTTCATGTTCTTTTCTTTTCTTTTTTTTTTAAAAAAACTTTCATTACAAAAATAGCGCCTTTCTGTATCAGCTTCTCCTATGCTCACCCCCATGTTTAGAAAATCAGTCCTAAAATACAAAGAAAAAAATGCAGAAAACCTGAGAAAAAAAAGCTACAATTTTGTAACTATGAAGAAGATATTTTGATGCTTTTACTTAATGCACAATACTTTGTATTTGCTGTTAGACAGAAAAAATGTGTCCATGTGTAGAGGGGGTCTATATCCCTTTTATATCATTTACTGTTTATACAAGGTTTTAGTCCCAGCTCTACACTTAGGACAGGGCTTAAGTGCTGTGTGTGTCCGTGCCAGCCAGCCAGGTCTCCCCGCGATAGTGTGCCCCGTTTTACTGCTCCCTAACACACAGCATTGCCCGGGCTTGGGAAGCAATCTGTAATACGTGCAAAGTTTGGTTTTCTGCAAACTGCTTTCACGTGGGATTAAAAATAGCTTTTACTGCCATGACGAGGAATTAACATTTGAAACCGTTTAAAGGGATCCTAGGCAGTTATTATTGAGGGCAGGCGAGAGGGGCTGTGCCTGCCTTGTTTAGTGGGATCTTTCCCACCGGCACCGATTTGGCGATGGGGCAAGGAGCACGACTTGGCCCTCCTGCCCCCCACTTTCACGCTGACGTTATTCCCTTGCTTTCACATGGAAGCTCCCGAGTTTTGCTCCCAATCCAAAGCCCGCCGAAGCCGATGAAGCGCTTCTTGCTGATACAAGCAGGTTTGTGAGTCTGAATTTTAGCCTGGCTCAGCTGCAAGGCAAAATTAAGTCGGGTTATTCCATGTGTTGTTACGTAGATAGTGTCAGGCTAAAGTGATTAAAGCTGCATGTTAGTGTTGGCTGCGATTTATCGGATAAAAGCTGTGACTTGCAGAGTGGAACGAGTCGTGGTCTTCCTGACTGAGGAATGCTTTCTCTGTCGCTGTCTCTCTTAAATAAATGGTGGTTTTATATACAGGCTGTGCAGTGGGGTGTGCAGAAGTAACCTGAGTTTCTAAAGGATTTCAAGTCTGCCAGTGCTGCTATCCCAGACTGCTTAAATAAATGCATAATGCTGGGCACCTAGAAATCATGGGGCTGGTTTAAAAAAAAAAATAAATCAATATTATGTGAATCAATACCTTTGGAAAAGACTTCTCCATTCATGCCCTTTTTCTTGTGCTCCCCTGGTTACTCTTCTGTTACCTCAGGGGCTAGAAATTTGAACATATAACCATGGATGGGGTTTTTTATCACCTCATGTAACTCCAGAGAACTTCCGAAAAGATGTCAAACATCGTGAAAAGTTCACAAACAGCAGTTAAAGCCACAGGGTTTCTCTTAGTTGAATTATTGAGGGGCTGGAGAAATAGTCATCGCAGAGTAAGAGAGAGTTTCTGAGTTTCTTCTTAAAAGTACTATGGTTTTTTTCCTAGATTATTTTTAGATGCAGACAGTGACAGAAGGTGGAAAAGGCCAGTGGATTTAGAGGGTGCTTTTATGCAAGGAGAGACTATTACTTAAGAGAGTTCAAAGCTTATTTATAAAACAGTAATTACCATCCCCTGAGAAGGAAGTGGGCAGCTCGCATGGAGTCGAGGAGGGGGTTACAATAGTTAATTGGCAAATATGCTTAAAAGCTTCTTCCTGACCTTTTAAAAAACTTTTTGCTGAAACAGGCTTGGGCAGAGATTGAAAACCTGACTAATGAAAGGCCAGGTTTAATACCAGGACTTAGCTCTAAATGGCTTTTCAAAGGGCTTTGGAAATCCGCCTGCTTAGGGAGCCGGCCGGCGTCGGAGGGATGCTCCCATGTCCTGCAGGACCCGGAGCTGGTGGGGGCTCCAGGAGCCGGGTGAGACCTGAGCCTGGCAGCTCCTTCCCTGCACCCCAGTTCTTGGGATGGCCAATGGGGCTCAGGCAGGCTGGCATCGCCCAGCTGCCGGCCTGGAGCCCCTTGGGGTGGTCTGATGTGCCCTCAGCCAGGTCCTGCGAGGTGCCGCCACTGCTGCGCCCCTCCACAGGGCATCTCGGACGGCTTGGTTTAATTCCTGCCATTGCTCTCATGCTACGTTCCAGCCCTTCAGCGAGGACCAAGCCGTGTGCTGTGGTAGAAACAGAGACGCTCCGAGTCCCGCAGCACTGAGGAGGTGCAGCGTGCCCAGCTGGCCCCGCCAGCGAGCCCTGCCTGCGGCGCAGAGCTGTGCCAGGTGTCTCTGCCAGCCGTGCCCTCCTTGCCCTGCTCCATCAGGCTAAAAAATGATCAGGTCATCTACCTGGGGGTGGACAGCAGAGGAGCCAGCCAGCGGAGCTCTTGGATCTCCTTCTGTGCCTCCCACCATATTTTTCTGGAGCATTTGTTTAGAAATTTATTAAAGTGAGGAGCATAGGATGTTCTGGGTAGCTTTCTGCAGGTCTTTGAAAAGCCCTTGGTCAAAAGCCCGGCCTGCGGCTAGGAGGCATGAGGTGGAGGCAGGCTGGCCAGGGCTGATCCAGCCTGGGCACTGCCGGGGCGGTGGTTTGAGATGAGTCTTTCCTTGCAAGAGGATGTACGGACTGGATGTGGGAATAGGTGGCGTGAAGTCCTTGCTCCCCAGCAGCTTGCAGGGCTCTGGGGGACACCACGCATTGCTCTCACGAGTCAGGGTTTGGAGGATCCAGCTCAGATCTCTCTAGCAGACTGTCTTACCCTGGGCTTCTCCATATTGGTCGCCCTGAGTGGGGTGGGCCAGCTCTGCTCTGTAATAAATGACAGACATGCAGTGGTTGCACACATAAAATACATTGCAGCTTTAAACAGATGTGTTGAGAGTCCAGAAAAGTGTAGGTCTGATCCTGCACCGCTCCGTTAGCTACCAGGTCTCTGCCTAAACTCCCCGGCACCGAGTGTCTGGCGCTACCATGGGCATCGTGTGTCCTGGGCTGGGGGAGTCTCGTTTGGGCTGTGCAGTCGGGGGCTTTCCCCTTGGCAGGGTCGGAGGTCCCGACGTGTCGGTGCTCAGGGCACAGTGTGCTCGTGGCTGCTCAGGTTTTGCACGCTCACCTTTTGTGGTAATGATCCTGGGTGGAAAATTCACAGCATCTCATTTGATTTCGCCTCCTTCTCCCTCTGCGCAGAGACAGCTCGTGGATCACAGAAATCTAAACGTCTTCAAAATTATTCATGCATCTCTTAAGTGAGTCACTCTTGATCTGAAGAGTCGTTTGAAATGCAAATGGGGAATATTGCAGTCAGTCAGGCCACTGGGGCAGTAACCAGGGCACAGAGGCAGCGTGCCCGGCTAACCGAATTTGGACCTGCAAGCGATCCCAGTGCACGGGGTTGTAAGTGCCCGACCCGGTGCGCTGCTGGTAGGTGCAGACGGCAGGGATGACTCTGCCTGCGGAGATCCAGGCTTTGCGCGTCCGAGGTGCTCCAGTGGCGCAGACCAAAAGGAGCATCCCTGTTCCGGCATGTGCTGCTCGGTTTGGGGCTGCTGGTGACATGAACCACCCTGACCTGGAGCATGCAGAGTGCTGGGACCAGCACCGTTTGAGATGGAAATATGGGGTCAAATGGTTGAAATTAGCTTCTCATAAGCAGTTGCAGAAAACTTTGCCTGTTTGGGCTATTAAAACACAAACACAGAAATGTTTTAGGCGGCCTAGGGGAACAGCAGCACTTTGGGAGCGGGATGTGCTGTCGGGCTCCTCCTGGGAATGATTTTGTATGACCAAACGTGCTCTGCTGAGGAAACCCTGCAGCTGGGCAGGGACACAAGGGGAATAAAACTCCTCTCTCCCAGCCAGCAGCTCTGCAGCGCTGGGGGTGGCACAAGCATCCCGGGCGGCCGAGATCGCTGTGCATTTTAACACACAAAATTGATTACGAGCAGGAGAGAATTACATTAATATAGTCACTTGTCACTGAGGTCTTATTAGTAATCTCCACTCATTAGTCTGGAGAGAATAAGGATGTGACCTTGTTAAGCGTCCTTGCTGAGGGAAAGGTTGACCACTTTGCTATTGATTTATTACTTAGCCCCTTAACAGTGCGTGTGTGTGTGGCCATGTCTGTGTGCACTCCCACTCGTGGGTGCGCGGGAGGTGTTTTTGCAGTTGGAATGAAGAATTGGCCACCGCCTCACCTGCCCTGCCTGCACCCTTTGGGCTAGTTCAGCTGGTGAATTAGCAGCCGCTTTCGGTGGTCACTGTATTGTGCAAAATAAAAAAAAAAAAAAAGGACCCGCCAGTGATTGATGGGAAGGGACAAGAAAAGTGACAGATCCCGTCCCCAGAGGCCACATCACGCTTCTGCCTCCTGCCCGGCGCTGCGTGGTGCCGCTCGGCGGGGGCTGGCAGAGCCCTCCTGCACCGCCCAACTTCCCAGCTGCTCCGGAGCCCGCAGCATCCCAAACCCCGGTCCTGGGGGGCCTGGGCTGCGGGCAGGGCTGGCTGCCTGCGGCTGTCGCCTGACCCCCTCTGCTCCCTGTGCCAGCACCCGGCCGAGGGCAGGATGGCTCCTCTGTGAGTGCAAGCGGACTCCTTTCTTGCTGCAGGTAAAATTAAGCCCCCAAAGCAAACCACAGCACAGCGAGGTGGGGAGCCGGGAGCAGAGTCCTGCCTCCCTGCCGTAGCTGAAGGCAGAGCTGCCTGCGTGGTGCCTGAGCCGTGCTCTGCCTCTCCGCACCGGAGGGGCAGGATCCTGAAATGCCTCTGCCACCTCTGCACTCCTATGTTAGATTTTTTTTTTTTTTAACTTTCTTGAGGCTGTTTGTGGGTGCTGATCATGCCTTGAAAATTGCCCCTACTTCTCCCTGCCAGATGCCTCCCATCGCGTGCCGAGCTGTGCCATGCCCGTGTTCCCCATCCTGCCTGTGCCGCTAAGCTCCCCTGTAATTCCAAGTGACAACGCACCCCCACGGACACCCTGCCAGGGAGGAAACATCAATAAGAGTGGAAGCGAAAGAAATCCTCCAATTACTGGGAGCGAAGAGGGGGGGTCAATAAGTGCCATTGATCCGGAGCTCGTCAGCGCAATCCCTCATCGCTGCCACTTGTCAATAGATGCTGGGGAGTGGGAGGGGACCGCTGGCTGCCCCTCTGGTCCCCGGCTGACACAGCCCTGTCATGGCAGTGATGCTCCGGGGCCGGGTGAGTTACTGATGGCTGGGCAGAGCTTTTCCCAGCCGCTCGGACCTGGCTGGCCAGGACCTGCCCGCTCCATCCCTGCGAGCGACAGCCCAGCAGGGCACGTAGCTGGGGGGGGGTGTGTGTGTGTGTTTCTTCTTCAACAAGCATCGGCCGCTTCCTCTGGCTGCTTTCATATTTCAGAAAGTCATGTTCCTAAGCCACACAAGCCATGAGAAAAATTTCAAGGGGCCGCTGCCAAGTACTTTCGAATGAGAATTTAGGTTTTGTTGAGGGAAGGGATCGTTTGTCTCCATGAAAAGCCCATTTTGGGGGGAGGGAGGGAGTTGAACGTCCCCCTGCGGCGTCAGAGACCCAAGCGTGACAACCTGCATCCGCTCTGCTGCCACCCGGGTGGCGCGGAGATGCCGCTGGTGCCTCTCCTTCACAAAGGAGCCGTCGGGCAGGGGCCGGGCTGCTGCCGGAAAGAGAAGGGAGAAAGGCGTCCCCAAGGGCCTGATCCTGCCCCGCGGGGAGGGCGTGTGCCGCTGCCGGATCAGTGCGCACACAGGAGACGAGGGTCTCGCTGGGACGGTGGGAGCATCCTGGCGCCGTGGTCTGGGGAAAGGGCTGTGTGCAGGAATGGCACCAAACCTGCCGCAGCAGCGCGTGGTGCAGAGCAGTCAGGGCACCGTCCTGCCCTCACCCACCAGGTTTTCCTGGGGTCCGGGCTGTGTCTGGCTGGCTCCTGCAGCTGAAGTCGTGCTTTAGTGTTTATTTTGAGTTTGTGTGCAGAGGGAGGTTGGCTCAGAGGATGGCAGTGCTCTGCACCCGTCTGGGTTTGAAGCTCAGATCTCATCTTAGGTGGGGTGGGTTAGATGGGAGGACAGTGGGTTATGGTTTTGTTGGAGGGTGCTGTCCTGGTGGCAGCACTAGCAGATGGCTCCAGGTCACTCCTGTGCTCCAGCTCCGTCATCAGGGCTCTCCAGGTGCCTGCACCACGTCCCTCGCTTTCTTCCAGTCAGTGATGAACGGTGGCCCTGGCCTGCCCCCCCTTCCCCAGCTCTACTGCAGGTCCCTCTCTGCAGCGTGCCGGGGCTGTTTTAGGAGACCACCGGGGACAACCACTTCTGTGATCACCCCAACCTGTCCTGAACCTCAGGGTGCAATGACAGGGTGGGTATTACCCTGTACTGGGTGTCGGAGCTCATCTCTGGTGCTTCAGCCACATCCCACGGGGGAGCGGAGGCAGCACCAGAGCCCATCAGCCTTGGGGAGGAGATGGGGCTGCTGAGCCTGGTACAGCCCGCACGGGTCCCAGTGAGTCACCGTAATTAGCTGGGGCACGGGCTGCGAGCATGGCGTGCCGGCTAATTACCTGCTGCGCAGATGGGAGGGACGTGCAGTGCTGGTGTAACTCAGCCACCGCGTCCTCCCCGAGAGCGTGCTCGGTTTGATCCTGATCTTGTTACAAGGCAGATAACAAGGGATAGCCTTGTTCCATTCTGATCTTGTTATGTATATTAAAAATTAATATTCTTCTGCTTTAAAGTGTATCGGGAAGCATGTGAGGGCTTGCTGTATTCACGGGACTTACTAGGGTTCACAATAAGGTCTCTGTCATGTAAAAGGTTCATAAAACTTGAATTACTGAACAGGAACCTTGAACGAGTGATTTCTTTTTAGCATTAATCACTCTAATGGTGCAAGAACTCTTCTAAACATTTTTTTTTTTATCTGGGCAAACATTCTTTAAAATAAAGACAAATTTGGACTTAAATTATGTATCGCTCCTGCCAAGGTTTGGTGACCACCTAACTCCAGCTGTGTCCAGCTGTGGGATTCTCATGTCAGCATTTCCATCACAGCTCAGCAAGTTGCCTGTAAGTGTTAACATACACCTTGTGGGTTTCTGGTTGCATGACATCATAGGCTGATGAATTACACAATAGGTTGTGTGTGTGCGATATACCCAGCTCTGACCTGAAAACAGTCCCGAAACCCCATGCTGATGTTTGGGTGAAGTTGGAGCCAAGTTCATGGATGAAGAGCAGGGGTAACCAGTGCCCTCTAGAGATAAATCTGGCTGTGAAACCCTCCCAAGCTCAGCTGGGATGCTCTCAGTGACAAATCCTGCTCTTTGCATGGCAGCTGAACATAAGTTTGTAAAGCAAAATCTGTGTGGAGGGCAGGGTTTGGGAACTCTTCTGATTTCATGATGAATCTCAAGAGACTTAGTGGCTTTTTTTTTTTTTTTTTTTTGGAGCTGTAGCTTCTGGAGTCTTGGGATGAGGGGAATCTCAGTTCTTGCTCGAAGCAAGTATTTCTTGAAGAAAAGCAAACTTAAGGGCCAGGAACCAGAAGAAAGCTATGAAGAACCGTGGTCTGTATGTGTGTGTGCATAGCTGTACTTGAAGACAATCCCAATTTGAGCTATGATTTGGCTGGAGGTGGTTAATGTTCTTCTCACCTACAGCAAAACCTCAGCAGTTATTTCTTGCAGAGTTATGAAATTATCCGAAGACAGTTTACAAGCCCAAAATGAGCACTGGCTGCCTCGTGAAGGATGGTGGCTCCACCATGCTTTGAGGATCTCAGCAGATTAGGAGAAAGCAGTTAAGAGCAGTTCAGTGTAGGATGGCATGAGGTCCTGAAAAGACCTGATTTCTGCAGAAATCTTTCCTCCAGGGTCTGGAGGAGGACCCTTGAAGCAGAAGAAGGTGGAAGGACACCAAGGCAGTGGTTGGGTGTCCCTGCCAGAGGCAGGTAGGTCCTGTGCCGGCTGGGTCACTTTGTCCCTGGACAGCTGCTAGCATAAGGCTCCGCACATGCTGCACGTTAGTTCCCTCAGTCACCATGCAGGACATAGAACAACAACTTTAAAGAACAAGTAAAACTGTTGCCACTTCAAAACTAGTCTCAGAATTGATGCCAGGACTCCAACAGACTGATGCTCCTTTATTCTCCTTTTAATTAATTCCTTTGCCTCCAGTGAATTTCCATCTTTTATTTCTGCTGCAATCAAAGGACTGCGAGCAGCAAGGCTCGCATTAGGAACAGACTGATCCAACCTTTTTTTAATCTTCCTGTATCAGTTACTTGTCTTTCTCTTGCGCTGCCACGATGCATCTGAAACACATATGCCAAGAGATGACTTGTTGAAGGAGAGATGGGGCACGCAAAACCGTGGAGTTTGCTCTCAGCAGGTCTCCTTCGCTGGCAGGAAAGAGTAAGAGTCCAGATAAGCTTGCTCAGATACACAAATGGGCAATTATGTGGTCACCTGAGAAGTGCCTGATGATTTATGGAGTTATTAAAAGGTGATGGTAAGAGTAGAAAAGATTTGTAACATCTGCATCGAAAACCCCGTCTCTGACCCTCACACCCCAGATACCAACATATTAAATATCCAAACAGGCATTCAAGCCTGCGGATTGCTTTGACAGAGATCCCTGCACATCTGGTAACACTTGGCCTGATACTTAAGACCCTGGACAGTATGTAATTAAATGTAATTCACTCCTTGCCCTGTTGCGGACTTGAAGAGGCTGTTCCTACTTGAAGGGCGGTCTTTGGAGGAGCCTCGTGGAAGAGGAACGTGCAACTGAAAGTTGATGTGAAGATGAAGATGTGCTTTGCTGCAGGCTGCTGGGGGATGAGAGTCATTTTGTGGGAAAGCAGTCCTCTCCAGGTGGCAAAAGAGCCAGGACTGGAGTTTTCATGCTTGGTGCAAGCTAAGCCTGATCCCAACCATCACTTCTTACTAGTGATGATTGCAGCTCCAAAACAGCCTCTGTGGCTCGTAGGTCTCTTCCCATGACCAACACTAGCATGACAGCATTGCCCGTCCTTGGACAGAGTGCTGGATCTCCTTGTTCTCTTGCCCTCTGAAGACTGTAGAGGTCCAGGGTGAAGCTGTTGGCTCGGGCGGTGGGAGCCTGCATTGCTGGAGCAGTGCAGCGTTCCTCTTTCTCCCTTTCTATCTGTTATTCGCAGTTCTGGCTTCTGGTGCCCCTGGACAGGCGTTCTGCTTGTTAAGAGGGAAGAAATCATAGCTGGAAATGAGAGGTGCAAAGAGTGGGCTAATCAGGAAGGTTTGTGATGCTACATCTTGGCCAGGATGGCCTGGATGTGTTAGTGTACGGCAGAGCCTGCATGTAGTTGGATTGAAGGAGCAGTGTGGGACGCCAGAGCAAACACTCTTTTTGTGGACTCTGGTCCCCCACATCCTCACAGCTGGAGGAGATGTCTCCTTCCAGACCCTGGCTGGCATGAATCGACAGGGTGCCGTTGGTTTTGGTGGAGCGCTGCTGCTTTGCAGCAGTGGGGTTCCCAACTTGAAATTACATCTCAGTCTGCCAGAACTGCCTTGTTTTGTGCAAACATTGATTTTTAGGTACAAGTGGGAGAAATCTGTTGGTGGAAGCGGCTGTAGCAGGCATGTTCGCTTGTTAGAAATCTGCGTTGTGCCGAACTCGCAGCCTCTGCTGTGTGCTGAGCTGAAAATGAGCAGGGAGTGGAGGATGCATGTGTTTTCAGAGAACAGGGGAGAACTGGCAGTGGTGGGGATAAAAGCAACATATGTCTGATTGAGTAAATGGAGAAATGCAGGCCAGATGGCTGGAAATACTAAGAACTGTTTAATAATTTCTAAAGTCTTTGCTCTCTGGAGCAAGATTATGGGCACTTGCAATTTTTTCCTCTCTGCTCAATTTGCCTCCTGTGTTGGCTGCATTACTCTTGGCTTTGGGTAGAGCTCTTGATATTGTTTGTGACCTTCATAAATCTGTGAAATTATTATCTGGGGTGTAAACATGGAACATCTTTCAGAGAGCAGCCAGTGATTTGTAAGGATGACCCTTCCATTCCAGGGAGGTGGGGCTTTGGAAGTGCCTTTATGGCTGTCCCAGCCCCGTATATGTTATAGGGTCCGAACATCCCGGCAGTAATTGGGGTAGGTCCTGGGGGAGGCTGGTCTCTCGGTCTAGTTCACACTGACCTGGCTGGGTCAGTTTGAAAACAGGAGTATCTGTTCCAAATGCTAGGAAAATCACTGACAGCTCCCCGGAGCAGAGCGCGAGTAGGTCTGTGGGACAAGCACATGGTGTTTCAGCCACTGAGCTCGGGCAGAGTGAGGTCTGATTCGTCCTGGCTCTCCTCTGGTTTCTATCAAACCGTATAACTCAACAGAGAAGCAGAGCTCAAGCTGTTTGTGTTGCAGCAATCGTCCTTCTTGGGAGAGAATTTGGAACCTGGGTCCTACAAGGTGCCACCCTCCTCCTGGCAGTGGCTGAACCATGCGTTACGTGGGGTAAGGGACGAGGGAGGATGCGTTCAAAGGGCTTTGGGGATGAAGGTGCTTGAAATGCTCCTAGGGATGGACCCTCAGGATAGTTTTCTGGTGATTATCCACTGCTGCATTGTCCTCCCTGGAAGCTGGGAAGGACTCAGAGACCCGGTGGGGACCCTCACAGCCCAAGCCTTCATCAGGTGTCCTGATTTTCCCCATAGTACATCTCTACAGCCAAGTATCTGGCCTTCATTACAGGGATGCTAGGAGCTGGTGAGCGCAGCGGAACGAATTAGTGCGGGAGGTGGACGGGGTGGTGTTGCTGCAGGCTCAGGGCATGATCAGGGTGGTGGTGTAAGGACAGGGGCCAGGCTGGAGCAGGCAGGAACCTGTGTCCTCTGGTCCATCCTGGTGCTCAACCTCTTATGAGGTTAGCAGCTGATTTTCTCCCTAAGTTTCCAAGAAGATCTGGAAGTGCCAAAATAAGATGAAAAATGCTGACCATGCAATATTACTGGCCAGGACAGGAGAGGTTTGCAGCGTTGAGAGGAGCTGTGCTTTGCCATGACCACCAGCCCTCTTCCCAGGCGTGGGAGATTGGGATTGTGCAGGCGTGCGGCCGGCTTTGCAAATGACCCAAACTCACTCCTTCCTGAGGGTCCCTGGTAATTAGAGGAGCTGCTTTGTGTCAGTGATTCATCTCTTCTCCAGAAAAGCTTCTCTCTTTGGGAAGATGCAAATACAAGCCCTTTGCAGGTCAGTGGGGAGTTCAAGCTTTTATTTGTTGTGGTCAAAAGTTTAAATTTCTTCGAAGCAGGAGTTTGCCCCTTTTTTTTTTTTTCTTTTTTTTTAAATGTGAAGAAAGTGTTGATCTTCCAGATGAAATCTTGGATTTGGTTGTTGTTTCAAAACTGGGGAGGTTTTGTGCAGAAAACGGACTTTTGTGTTTTAGGGGAAAGGCTGATCTTTTTGTACTTCAGAACCTCATAACAAGCTGTCGAGTTTCTCTGTGGATGGTTGTAAAAATAGGTATTGTTGTATTTGCTCTAAGATATCTGTTGTTTTGCACTAGACAAATTCCATTCAAGGTTGTGTGGTCTCTTCAGGGACAGATCCTGCTGACCCCTGTCCAGGTACCACTGATGTGAGAGCTGACCCCTCCTGGGTTTTGTGTGCTGCCAGAAGAGCTGTTGTGCTCCAAACAAAGCTGGGGACACTTCAGAAATTAAAAAATTGTATTCTTTGGGTGATCTTTTTTTAAAAATAAATAAATAATTAAATAGTGTCCTTGGAGGGAAAAGGGATCGTAGGAGCAGAAATTGCAGTTACATTAAGTTGGAAATCCTAAATAATCCAAAAATAATGCAGCTTGCACTTTTTGAAGTTGCTTTCTTTCCTTGCACAATGGAAGGGAGAAAAAAAATAAATCTGTGTATATACCCTGTTTCAAGGAAACTGAATTGCAAATAAGAAAAACAAATTTGACTTAATTCTTCTTCTTCAAGCACACCTCCATTCAATGTTTTAAAAGTCAAGGGATTTAGGGATCTGGAGATAGTGTCAATTTTTTTGGTAACAAGTACAAACTGTAGCAGGTTTTAAGACTTCAGAAGCTGTTTCTGATTAGTATCTTTTCTTTTCACAACTTTTTTTTTTCTTTTCAGGAAAAAAAAAAAGGAAAGGGCTTTTTGTAACACAATTGGGCTAGAGATGGGGAAAAATCTGTTTGAAATATGCAGGAACCTGAAAGAAAATCTTGAGTGAATAATAAGTTTAACTGACCTTAAAATATCCCATTGCCATGAGGGATTTGAGAGTAATACTTCAAATGGATTTTTGATGAGGCTCTCCAGGCTGTGGGGAATTGAATATTTTACCCAACACGTTTTCTGATCTAAATTTTCACAATAACTAGGAAAAACTATTCTGAAATGCCTAAAGAAGTTTTTGTTTTGGTTTCTTTTTGTGGCTTTTTACTTTAAAGCTACTGATGTGCAGGGGGAAAAAAAGTCAATTTGCCATAAGGTGACTTTTCAGAACTATTTTTTTTCCCCAACATTAAATGTCATCCAGAAGCAGAATTCATCCTGGCCGTGAGCGTGTGTCCCTGTGTGGCATCCTCAGCGTCCCCGGCGGGGGGGCAGCGTGTGGGCTCTGTGGGACCCTGCCGCGGTGTCACTCTCCGCGGGATCCCCGTCCTCCCCTCTGTGGGCAGAAAACCCACGCTGGTGGGGGTGCGTGGGCGGACACCCCTGGGAGAAGCGCTCCGAGGAGGCAGGGCATCCTTCGCCGGGGTGCAGAGGGACCCCCAAATCCCAGGACAGACTGTCCCTGTGGTCGCTTATTTCTGAAGCGGAAACAACCAGTGCTTTCTGGGCTACCTTGCTGTCTGTCCGTCCGCCCGTCTGTCCGTCCGTCTGAGGGGCCGATTCAATCACAAGCAGACACAGGGATGTCCAGTGCCCTCGGGAGCGGTGGGGCTCCGCAATGGGCTCCTTTCATTCCCACTGCCCTGGAAAACGGAGCACAAAGCGACATTAACACCCCGTCCTGCCCCCCCGCCCTGCCCTGGCCCCTCTGATCCCAAGGCTTTCCTGGACCAGTCCCTGGGATTGGGATGGGAAACCTGAGGGCTCTGCGGCTGCAGGCAGGAGGTCCCATCGGGGGCCGGGCACTGCCTGCCAGTCAGGCACAAACCCGCATGAATTACGGATGCGCTGGCATAAGACGGCTGGGAAACTTTCACAGCGTGCGCTGCTCTCGCCATTGAGACGTTTGACTGGGGGAAGCTGCGATCCAGTCAGATGCCGCGGAGAAAATGGGAGCTTTATCCTCTCTTGGCACGGGGTGACGCGCGCGTGGTCCTGCCCCAGCTCTGGCCAGTGTATCGCTCTTTTATGATTTTTTTTTTGTTGTTGTTGTTGTGTGTGTGCTGTAGACCTGTGCAACCCCTGCTGAAACCCATTCCTTGTGCTGAGCCTCTCCAGCTGCCAGCTCGGGCAGAGGCACTCGAGTCCCCTGGCTGCAGGCTTGTCCTTGCGCGTGGCTCGCAGCTCGCGGGGCGTTTGGTTACGTGTGCTTTTTCCGCATCTTTTTGACTTTAGTGAGCATGAAAACAGGCTCGGTGAACTCGAGCTGGGTGATTGCCCTGCCTCTGCTGACAGGTTAAAAAAAAAAAAAAAAATCTGTTTTATCTGCTAATGAAGTTTGAGTTGTGGTGTCAGGGAGTGGAACAGATGAGTTTAGCGAGTGGCGTGAGCCTGGATAAACACAGCATCGCTGTCAGCATCCCAGACATCCCCTTGGCCTGCAGAGCACCCGGGTGGGCAGGGAGGCCACCGGGCAGAGAGGGTGCAGGCAGCCACCGCTCAGTGCCATCCCGCCCCACTGCCAGCACCTCTCTCTCTCCATCCCCTGCTTTATTTTGCTTTTATTTTTCCCATTTGCAGCCGTCCCTGGGTGTCCCAGCCTGGGGGGTGAGCCCAGCCTGGTGACCTGCTGTCACCCTGTCGCAGCCGTTCCTGTCTGCACAGACCAGCCCTGGCTGAAAAGCCATTTCCCATCAGGGTCGCTCTACCCCCACCGCAGCTCAGAGGGCCCAAGTGCCCCTTGGCATCCCCGCGAGCACTGCTGACAGCCGCGGGTTAATTTGCCATTGACAGCCCGGGGTTAATTTGCCATGTGCTCTGCATTTCCTCCTTACACAGCGGGGTGGAAAATCAGCACTGTAGGAGGGGTGGCCTGATCCCTCTGCCCATGGGCAGGTCCCATCGTAACACCGGCCGCTGGCGTGCCGTGCGTTCATCATCGCTGCAGTGTCCTGGTGGTCTGTGGGCTGCTGGGACCCTGCAGATGGGGGCCGGGACCCTGCAGATGGGGGCCAGGACCCTGCAGCTCATGGTGGTTCAGCATGATGCATCGGTGCAGCGTGCTCACGTGTGCTTGTGAAGCCGGCCAGCTTGAGCCTGGTATTTGCACCTTCATGGTGATGGTGTGCCTCTGTGTGTGGCTCTTCTGGAGTGGGGGCACCCGATGGGGGTGTGATCTGACTGATTCTGGGGACCTCGTGGCTCCCTGCAGCAGGGCAGCTCCTGCTGCCGCTCACCCGCACCCAGAGCCCTGCTGTGTCCGGGTCCCCGCTCTACAGGTGGAGTTTCTGGCCAGATCTTCCAGCATCCTCCTCGCAACATCCCCTGCATCCCTGGAGGCTTTTAAGCTGGTGCTTCCCAAGCTGTGGCCTGTGGCGTGGAGCATTGAGTCACTCCAGTGCTGGGCAGTTCGTGCCGGTGCTCCCCAGCAGCCCTCGGTTGGCTTTAGAGCCGCGTTACACCAGAGCATGGCTCCCCGATTTCCAGCCTCCCCTTTTCCCCGTATTGCCAACTGCAGACACGAGGACAAGGACGCTGGAGGAAGACATCCCACGGGTGGGGGGGCCGTGGTGGCACCCCAGAGGCTGAGTCAGCAGAGGGTGGGGGGCTCTGGAGAATGCTCCTGTCAGCTCGTAACATCCCACCCCGCGTGAGTCCAGCAGCAAACAAGGTCCCAGTGTCCTCCCTGCTTTTACAGAGCAGCTGGAGTTCCCAGGCGTGCTGGCTGTCGGCTGAACATGCCTGGGGAGGAACGCTTCTTGGCCTCCCGCTGCTCAATGCACTCCAAACGGCCCCGGATTTTTCCTCTGTTGCATTCAAAAAGGGGAAGAAAGAGAAAATTGTGGTCCCACAGCAGCCGCCGGGGCCATGGGCTGGGGAGCCTCTCCCGCACCTCCCGCGGGCACGCAGACCACGCCAGAGTCCTGCTCGCTTTCTGCCGGCACGGCTACTGGGAACGCCGGATCCCCCGGTCCCTGCTAAGTGGGTGATCCTGCCGGAGCTATGGGATCGTTGCCTTGTTCCTGGCTGGTGTAATGTTGGCTCTGGGATTTGGCCTTTGCTCTGCCCTGCTCATGACTGTTTTTAAGAGATATGGTTCTGTGCGTGCGTGGGCATAGGTGTAGCTGTGCTGCGGGATAAAAGACCTGTCGATTCAGCTGTGTGGTGGCAAGGGACCTGGCCAAGGGACACCAGTGGACCAGTGCACTGGTGTTGGTGAGCGGTGGGCTGATCTGCCCCACCATGGTTATTTCAGCACCACCCGGGAGTTCAGCACTTCCCTCCGTGCTCCCTGGGAGCTGGTCCCGGTTGCAGAGATGGCTGCCGAGAGGCCGGGCTGCGTTCTGCCAGGCTGGAGCAGCCCTTCTGCAGAAGCACACAAAGCTGTTGCCTTTGTGGATGCTTGGGTGCCAGCAGTGCCGGGCTTCATCGTGGACCAGCTCTTTGGCTGCAGTGACCGATTGACGGGACAGGGATGGTAGCAGGAGAGCCGGGCTCTGGTCTATGTGCCTGGTGCTCGCTGTCCCCATCAGCTGTGTAGGACGGAGTTTCCATGACTGCCACTTGTTGACGATTTCTTAGCCTGGATATTAGCAGACAACAACCCAAGTTGAGCTGCTACGCTTACCATGTCCACGGCTGCGGTCTCCAGTGCTTTTCCTTATCAGCGGATGTTCATGAAGCTCTTTTGCAGCAGGACCACCAGCCGCTGCAAGCCTTGATGTTACTAGTCCTTTAAATTCAGCCTGTCTTACTGGTTACATGCCCTGCTGTGGGCTTGGTTCCACATGTCCTCAGGCTCTGCAGCCCAAACTCACCATCCAGACCTCTGGTGCAGACCCCAGCCCTCGCAAAGACCTCGGCTGCTCCCCGCCTTGGGCTGGGTTACCGGGAGCAGCTGCCAGGGACGTGGGGATCGATCTGTCTGTCTAGCTGCATGCTCCCATCCATCATCCCTCCACCTATCCATCATCACCCAGATATTGAAGTGCCTAGTTAAGGATGCTAATGTGGTGATGTTGTAGGAGGTGAGGAATAGATTCAATCTCCTGGCTGGTGGAACTACTGCTTTCCTTCTGACCCAGGTACACCAAACTGTTCCTAGTGCCGTGTAAGTGGGTAAGCGAGTGTCCATGTGGTCCCGTGCTGAGCTCTGGGGTAGTGAGGAGCCCATGGGAACATGGTTCTTGCTTTTTCATGTCTCCAGAGTGCCAGGCAGCTGTGGTCCTCCCCCCGTATCGCAGCAGGGTCTGACTCCCGTTGGACCAAGAGAGTTTTGTGCTGCAGCAATTGGCCTGCAAGTCATTAATGGAAGCGGCTGAGGTGGCCACCAGCCTGTCTGCTGCTGGTGCTGCAGGGATAAAATGAGCTGACTTTAAAAAGTGAGCTGGATTAAAAAATGAGTTAGGTTCTCACCTCTCCTGGGAATTACTGTTTGTTTCTGGACACAGCTCAGGGAAGACAGTGTCAGTCCCAGGCACGGTCTCTGCCCAGAACCACTTGCTGTGCCTTGCTCCCTCCCTGCTCTGCCAGGCTCCGAGATGGAAGGGCCTCTGGTGCTTATGGAAACATTTTACCGCTGATAAATTTAGGGGCAAAACCTACAGGCTGTGAGTAAACAGCCAAGGGCAGGATGGGGGGACGCATGGGGCACCCTGCTAGCACCCATGCCTCTCCAGTCCTGTCCCAAGGAGATGCCCTCCCAGGAGGGGCTGCACCTGCAGCACAGCCCTGTTATTAGACACCAGAGAATCCACACAGGCAGTCTCAGTATGAGCTCACCCACATTATGAGATGCAAGATAGCCCACATCAGAGGGTTGGCTGCTGCAGGGCTGCCTGTGCTTCTTGTCCTAAATCAGTCCCCAGGGATGAGGGGCAGCAGTACTTGGGGGCCGGTCACTTTTGGAGGAGCAGCAGCTGGGAAGTGCCGGTGTTTACAGCCCGAGGCTCCTGCTCCCACAGCAAAATGCAGCTTGAGGGCAGACAAGCATTTCCTCCTGCCCTGCCTTGGTGGTCTCCACAGAGGTGTGGGGGTCTCGGGCTCCTGAGGAGCCGCTGCTCTTGTGAAAGCGAGGCAGGGTCCCATCTGGCTTCACGGGGGCAGCTCGATGGAGCCCGGAGCATCCCCACGGGACAGAACCTTGTGTGGTCCTGCTGCCTCGGCAAATGCCGGTGGGATGGCGTGGACTTTCCGGCAGGTTTGGGAGAGCAGCCCTGCGGTCTCTGATGCCCAGCCCTGGTTTGGACCGTGGTCGTTGATGGAGATATTGGTCTGTTTGCTGTGAGCCAGGAGAGGGGCTGAAGGTCTGGGTGCCCCTCGCTCTGCCACCGTGCAGGGCTGGGCAGTGCCTGGGGGGCTCAGCTGTGGAGGTGGCGGCGTGCTGGCACAGCTCTCGGGAGCACCACCTTCGCTGGTCCTCGACTTCCCAAGTTTCAAACATAGAAATGAAAATCAACCTATTACTTCCTGGAAGTGCATAAAAGTTGATGACTGGAAACAGCACAAATTAAATTAAGTAGATATTATCACCGCTGCATCAGTGGAAAAGGCGGTGCAAGATTTCCTCCCCTCCTCTACAGACAGCAGGGGCACTATGAAGAGCAGCTTTCTGCTTCTGCCAGCCTCCGCGCTTCAACCTCTGCTGCTCCGCTGGCTTCTGAGGACTTTAAGACCATCTTGAATATATACAATGACACATAATAACTTGGGAGCAAGTAATGTAGCCTTTGAATTCCTCTTCCCTCTTTCTGAAGCCCTGAGCCTGGGGCTTTGCAGAAATGCCCTTTCTTTGCTGCGGTTTCTCTGTCCCGCTTTGCCGGGGCTGGGTACGTCCCTCCTGCGCTGCCCTGCCTGCTGCAGAGCTGGCGTTTTGCCGGACCTGAGGGTCTTTCCCCATCGGGAAGAGAGGCTGTGGCAGCAAGATACGCTAATGTAGTGAGGCTGGGGCGTGCTGGGATGCTTGCTCTTTTTTTTTTTTTTTTTCCTTATGATTAAGGCAATTTGGGGACGAGCCAGCAGCAGGCTGTCCCTGGAGGCTGGTGTTACCCTGGGGTGTGGGGTCAGGATTGTGACCCTTAGGATGTCTGGCCTGGCTGCTGTTATCAACCAGTGCCCAAGACCTGGCAGAGTCCAGCCCCTGGCTCCAGGAAGGACTTTCCTGCTGGCGAGCGCAGCTCTGCCCGACGTGGTGGGGAGGGACGCCTGCCAAAGGTGGCTCTGCCTGGGGAGCTACTTAATGGCAAGATTATTGAGAGCCTTTCCAACTTCTGCAAATGAGTTTTAGTCTCAAGGAGCGTATTTCTCCTTCCTCCGCAATGCTGGCCACTCAAATACCCTGGTACTGAGTGGGAGTGGGGAGCCTGAAGCCCAGCAAAGCTGGCGTGGATGGGGCTGCTGGGTTTTGGGCTCTGCTGGAGTTGCTTTGCCCTGAGCCGAGGGCAGCGGTCGGGGTCCCAGCTGCTGCTCAGCTGCAGCTTTTGATGGAAGTGTGCAAACTTCCTATTTTTGATCCTTGTCCTCCATCAAATCTGGCTGGAATTGGCCGGTGGGATCAGACGTAGCTGGGGGAAGACGGGCAGACAGCTGGACGGACAGGCAGACAGACCGTGTGATTGCTTAAGCCACGTTTCCTTAGGAAGCCAGGCTAAAAATAATCAAAATCCAGTCCTTTCCCACAAACAGCTCTGGTTGCCACAAACCAATGCTTTTCCAGTGAAGAAATGTTTTGTTAGAGAACTCCCAGTTGTTCCTGCTGGAGCGAGCGAGGGAGGGAGGGAGGGAGGGAGGGAGGGAGCACCGACACCGGGGCAAGAGACCCGAACCTGCCGTGCTGTGGATGGAGTCCCTCCATCTCCGCCCAGGCACCTCGGCCTCATCCAGCACAGGTGATGGGGAGCTGGGAGCTGCCAACGGCTCAGCCTGGGCGCGGGGCTGGAGAAACCCCCGTATCCTCTGCGCCTTCCTGATGCTTCCAAGGCCTCTTTCTCTAGAGCTGGAGAAACAGCTTTTTTTGGTTTGGTTTTTTTTTTTTTCAGCGAAATGCGTAATCCACCCACGTCTCCCTCCTCAGTGGGGGATTTCCTTCGCCTGGGGACCAGCTGAACCACCGTGCGAGCGGAGGGGGGAACAGGCTGCTGCCCCACTGGGTGCCCAGCAGCATCCCCAGCATCCTGAATCTCGTTGTCCGGGCTTGGCTGGATTTCTGAGGCTTCTCCCTTATCTGCAGAGGAAAGTTATTAGCTCCCATGTGATGGGCTGTGCACTGGGGAGAGAAGTCCTGCGCATTTATGGAAGTGGCTGAGCAGGTTGTCGGGGAGAAGAACCATTTGGCAGCCGCTCCAGGGCTGCGAGCTGCACATCGGGGCTCCTCTCCCGATTCCCTTTGCCTGGCTCCTGCTGGCATTTTGGGACATGCCACAGGATGGGATGGCACAGAGCAGCTTGGGCTCCACGAGTGGTGGTGGCTCATGTCACCGCCGCACTCCGGGGCGAAGCGAAGCTCTGCTCTTTGCCAGGAAACGGGGCTTTTTCTGATAGCAAAAATAAAAAAAAAGAGCTAAATTTGTTTCCCGTCTTCCCCCAGGCTGTACTACAAATTTGACACAGATGGGGAATCTTTTTTGTTTCTGTGGAAAACTGGATGCATTTTCCATCCCAACAAGAGCAGCATGACAGCATTCGGCCCAAGACAAACACCAAACAAACCGTATTTCTGGTTTTTGTCGTCGATGGAGGCAGGGAGGGCAGACAAGCTCCTCTAGCTTGGAGCTGTTGTGAGCTGTAGCACATGTAGCACGTGCTTTGTAGAGAGCCGGGAGCTGCTCCGGGGGGGACACCAGCAAGGTGCAAGGATGGTGACCATTACAAGGGGGGCTACACTTTGAAGTTTCCCTGCCAACCCCCAAAGCCAGGGAGAGGGGGTGCAGAATGCAGCACCGCTGCAGAAACTGGGGGGACGCAGCGGTTTGGGTTGATGGATGCTGTCATGACCTCTGCTCCGGGGAAAGGGGAGACAAGGGGATGGTTTGCTCTTGTCCTGGAGGCTGTCGTGCACCGTCTGAGCTTTGCTCTCCAGCTGCAGGATGAAACCCCTGTCATCTCAGACGCAGTTATGGCTCCCTCGCCCTGCTCAGCCAGGGGAGGGGGTGAGGAGGAGGGCTGGGCAGCCCTGGCTCCATCCCTGCCTCCTTGCAGGCAGCTGTCTCGAGGGGTCAGGGGTAACCGTTGCCTTCAGATGGGTTAACCTGGGGGTAACCTGCTGCTCCGTGGAGCTGCTGCCTGCTCCAGACCATCAGGCAGCATGCAGGCAGCGTGCAGCCATGCCTCCTGCCAGGGCCAGGCGGGCAGCAGCCCAGCAATCACCAGCTCGAGCTGTCAAAGGCATTACAGCAGCGCTGGGAGATGGGAACGGCCGGATCCTGCCCATAGCCCAGCCGTGGCTGCAGACTGGGGGTGTCTGTGATGGCAGCACTGCTGCCTCAGCACATTTCCCCTGCCCCACACCTGCAGCGGCTCGTGGGGCTGTGCGCCTGCGGGACATCTGCTCCCTGCCCCGAGCCCCCCGGGAGCCCCACAGAGGGTCCCCGTGCACCAGCCAAGAGCTGATGCTGCAGATGATGCCGCTCATCTGCCAGTTATTGAGCCTGGCCCAGGCACCCGCGGAGGTTTGTCTAAACTCAGGTAATTGCACCAATATGGTGCTTTTCCTCCCTCGGGCCAAGCCCTACGGCTCATGCATCACTTCGGGCTGTTTGTTGAAGCTGCTGCTTGCTTAGAGCAGAGCTGGGCTGGTCCAGCACCACGCAGCGAGGGCAGGTCTGGTGCTGCTGGCTCTCATCACCCACCTGTACCCCCTCCTGCCCCCCCTCACTGCGGGCACCCCGGGGTACCCTCCTGCTCAAACCCCTGTGCCGGTGGCAGCTGCTGGCGATGGGTATCTGGTGCTGGAAGGTTTCGATGCTGCAGGGCACAGGGTACCCCCAAGCAGAGGCAGCACGGGGGGATGCTCCTGGTAAGCTGAGGTGTCGGCAGGCTGGGATGGAGGGTCAGGGAGCTGGGGCAGAGCGAGGCACCAGCTCGGTTCTCCTTCGGAGGGCTGGGATGGCAGCGAGTAGGGGGATCCCGTGTGCAGTTCCTGGTGATTTTGGTGAGCGTTAGGTTCCCAAATACCTTTGTGGATCTGGCCAAGAGAGCTTAAAACTGTCACTGGAAACTGTGCTGATGGATCCCCACGGCTTTGTTGCAGACCTCAGACCTGGCTCCAGTCCATGAGCAAGGACTGATTTATGTTTTCTTAGGTAGAAATGAGACAGTTTTGGATGCATTTCAGAATGACTCGTGGTTAGTTTGAAGCTGAAGCTTTGAGCGGGACTCATTCAGCAGGGGAAAGCCAGACTGGGAAGGCATTTTTGCAGAAGCCTCCATGAAATGTAGTCGGTTGACTCGCCATGTGCTAGATCCGCACACGGTGATGGGAGAGGTGTTACCCTGATGGCAGGGGTCGGGCTCTCATCTCACTCGGAGCATCTTTGATTTCTAAGTCATCAGATCTAACCAGTGCAGTTTTCAACTGGATGTGGAAGGCACTGTGGGCAGAAGAATTACATTAAATTTGCATTTGTTGAAGATGCAGGCAGACCCCCAGCAGCATCATGGCAAGGGCTGTGCCTGCTGAGCGTGGTCCTGGGTCATCTTCTCCCAAAGCCACCCCGGGAGGAGCTGCGAGAGGAATCTCAGCTCCCGCCCTGGGCTCAGACTCCCTCTTTTCAGCCCTGGCCGGGTCTGCGTGCCATCATGCACCATGGTGCTGGGGCAGAGGAGCGGAGCATCCCCAGCTCATCACAGGGAGGGAGTTTTTCTTGATCTCTTCTGCTAGTAGCATTTTCCGCTGGCTGTCCAGTTTCAGGTTGGGGGGGGGAAGGGAGAGCCAGCCCGGGGTCCAAACTGGCCAGCCAGTGGAGGAGGGAGAGATCGGAGACCCGATACCTGGGGCAGTGCTGGAGTACACTGGTTCAGGGGAAACCACTGGTAGGTTTATGTGTTGGACCATGGAGCTTTATGGCCAATTCATTACTGTGAAACACATTAATTGCTTTCTAATGAGCATCTGATCCTCGGTGATGGCAGCAGAACCTGGTGGCCCTGGCACATACTTCCGATCCCAGCTCTGGTCTGGGAATCAGAAAGCGCAAAGTTCCCGGTTTTGGTCATTTAAAAGAGGACAAACTGTAAAAAAGACTTGAAAATGTTGGAATGAGTTACGTTAAAAGTCATGAGGCTGGAGGGGATCTTTTCTATTCCCTGAAAGCTGCTGAGGGGAGTCCCTTCTTCACCCCCCAGCCCAGTGGGATGGCCGTGCAGGAGGTGCGGATGGAGGAGGGTGAAGAGCGCGGCAAAGGGCTCTCTCCTCCCCAGAGCACACACCGGAGGGGGACCACCAGCCCTGCCGACGGTGGCCTCGGAGCGGCCATCTGGACAGCCCGGCAGCCCCTTCCCCATCGCTCTGCGAGGGTCCGGGCCAGGGCTGGGCGAGGCAGCGGGGCCAGCCTCATACTGAGATCAAATAAACACAAATACACTGAAATTATTCATGGCTCTGGGGACTTGTCTCGATGCCTCGTCAGCATCTGCTAATCAAATCAAAGCAGCTGTCAATTCGCCAGCCAGCGGGAAGGTCTCGCTCTGGCAGACATGTGTGGATTCCTCCTTTCTTCCTCCCTTGCGTGGGCTCCTGCTGCTCCTGCACCTGCGACGGGGCTGGGACCGGGGTGTCCGATGTGGGGGTCCTGCCCACGCGCCCTCCCCAGGGCTGGGCAGAGCGGGCAGGGCAGGGCTGCCCCGGCTGCTGGGGATGCCCCTCGCCTGCACCCTATGATCAAGGCAAGGAAGGATCCCAGGAACCCATCACCGTGAAGGGCAGTGTCAGTCCTGCCACCGGCACTGCACCCTGGCTAATTAGTCTGAGCTAATTAGCTGAGAGCTTGTGGCTCAGGCTGGCACTGTTTGTGGGCTGGGACCACCTGCAGCCACTGTCCTCCAGGACATGGCACCACAGGGCAGCGAGGGGATGGATGCACTCGAAATACTGGAGGATTTTGCCTCAAATTTGGGTATTGCAGCTCCGTGGCATGGCTGGTGCTGGTGTGCAGCAGCCCAAGGCCCTGCAGCCAACTGCAAAATTACAGATAACTTTTTTCCTTTTCCCTGCCCCCGCCTAAAAGCAAGCAGATGCTGCTGTGCCATGCATGGGGTTAAGCCATGGGAGAGAAAGACACCTTCTGCCCGTGGGCACAGAGATCCTTGGGAGAACTCACTCGTGCATTGCAGAGGCTGCCCAGGGAAACCCCTGCGCCTGAGGAGCTCCCGGGGCGGAGGCGAGCCCGGCTGTGGTGCTCGGTGCGTGGTGGGGACACGGCTTTTCCATCCCTGGAGCATCCACACAGGATCTGGCCATCGTTTGGCTGCGTGGGGTGAGGTGGAGTTGCAAGGGTGAGGGAGGAGGTGGTCGGAGGAATGGGTGTTGCACCACGCACGCAATGACCTGAGAGACCTCAATGTCTTTGTGCTTTCTCATTTGTCTTTTAGGAACGGCTTTGTAACTAGAGTTGTTTCCCTTTTACCCACTCGAGCATTGGGAAGTGGAAGAATTCCTATTTCTGCTAGCCATGTAACTTTAAACCTGAAAAAAAAGAGATTTTGTGGGCTTTTTACGTCCTTCCTGTGTTCTCCTTGGTCTAGGTAGGAAACCGGGACTGATCACCCCATTGCTGCAAGAGGATAATTTAGTGAAAACCAATATGTGTATTTTTTATTTGTAATTGAAAACAAAGACCTTATACATACTTACCGTGATCTCAGGGATTTTTTTTCAATTTTTTTAAAGAGCAATAAATTTTGCATCCGAACGGCCTGCCAGAAGCGTACTGCCTGCCTGGAGTGCTCAGGCTGGGGACAACTGGTCCGTAAAAAATAGCTGGCCTGTGGAAGTATATTAGTATGTGTTAATCGTGTTATACCCGTCCGAGCGGCGTGTGCCTTCTCAGCATGGCATCGCAATTGCCTGGGTTAGCGGGGTGCTCTCCAGAGCATTGGACGGGGGGTCCCTTCCCCTCCCCAGGCTGTCGTGCTGCGGTGATGCAGAGCCCCCAGCCTGGCAGCCCCATGCAGCTTTAAGAGCAAATTTTCCTTATTTATTGCAGCGCCCAAGGATCCCAGTTACCAGAGGTATAAAATTTGTCACCGGTGCCTGTATTCTGGTTGCAGAAGAGCATAATTTGTGTTTCCCTGTGCTCAGACAGCAAGTCAGGTCATAAAACACAAGATGCATGGCAAGGGGAGAGCGTAGTTAAAAGGCTGATTCTGCTGAAAGGTGTAATAATCTGCTGGATTACTTGCCGGGGTAGCTGCAGGAAAATTTACAGCCTTGGAAAGAGATTATCAGCAGCCACTGCTGCCAGCAGATTTCTTCTTTTTCTTTTATAGAAGGAAGGAAGCTTTTCATTGAATTCCTGCTGCTTGCGCCCACGAGCGATGCTCCCTCCCCACAGCCAAACCACCACATCAGTTCTCACAACTCGGAAGGGAAAAAAATAATCCGGACGATGCCAAATTTTATCCTTATCTCCCACCTCAGGTGTGAGAGGGAAATTCAAGCCTGTGTTTGAATTATGCTGGTGTGAGCTTACACGCGACCAGCGCCTTCCTTGTTTGGAGCCTGAAGGTGCTGAGCTGGTGGAGGGGGGGTCAGGTCTTGCTCTGGAGGCATAAACAGGAGGAAGAATAAATCCTGCCCGGTCCAGGGCTCCAGGAGCATCTCGCCAAGCCCCAGCTGCAGGAACGGGCTTTGCACGGGTAGCACCAGGGCTATGACCGTGAGCCGAGCAGAGACCCTGACCCTGAGCATCCCCTCCTGCGAGTGGGGAGAAAACCTGAGCATCTGCATCCCCCCATCCTGGGCAGAGCCACGCTGGTCCCTGGCAGAGAACGGAGCTGGAGCAGATTCCTAGGCTGGAGCTCAGGGCCACTCGTGCACTGAGTTTGCAAGTCCGTCTGCAGTACCCCCAACCATACGCTGGAGGGACTGGACCGGGGCTTGGCAAGGGTGTGCGGGGGGGGTGGTTTTGTTTGATTTCATTCCTCTGGAAGGGAGGAGGGCCGCGGCGGGCTGGGGCAGCTAACCCCTTTAATTGTGTGCAATGAAGGCTGACAGTGCCGAGGCGCAGCCTTTAAAAGGGGTACTGAACCTTTAATTCCTGAATAAATCATCTCCAGTCTGTTGCTCCTTCATCTGCAAGCTGTTTGAGTGCGGGTACATATTCACTGCTGGGAAGGGTCATTTGGAGATCAGAGCCCTCGATTGACCCGGGTCACAGGCAAGACACCTGCCACAGGCTGTCCCCGTGCCCCCGGGGCTGCTGGGACTCGGGAATCAAAGGGACACCAGGGAGCGAGCTGAGAGGAGAGGATTTCTAATTGCTGCCGTGCAGACGCGCTTCATTCCAGAGAGATGGAGAGGGCTGTGCGTGCCCGCTGCAGCCCTGCCCTCGCCTTACACAGCCCCAATCCAGCATCCCACCAAGGCTGGGCACGGGTCAGCCCGTGCTTTCTGTAGGGTTTTTGGGGATTCATGTAGCTATTCTGTTTCTCACCTGTTTTAACCCCAGCAGCAGTTTCAGCTGCTTTTTCACGAACAGTTGTTCAACATCTTTACTTGCTGCAAGCGAGATGTTGCTCCTGGGCACACAAGGCTGGTTTTGCTTCAGGCCCTCCTCTTGTAGCTGAGGGTGCAGGCGGCACCGTCCTGCTGTTATTCTGTGTCTGGGTGAACCCTGGGGCGCTCAGCGCTCTTTTCTGTAGCCATGGGCGATGACTCCAACAGCAAGCAGGAGTCCTGGGGTGGCCGTGGCTTTGTGCCTTGGCCAAGGGACAGTGCCTTCAGCAAGAGCACGGGAGGAGGGGGGACCCGAGAGGTGCTGGCTGGGATGGGTCCCTGGCAGACATCAACAGGGAGTTCAGCCGCTCAGCGTTTTTGGGGTGATTCCATGCAGCGTAGCTCCACAGGGGAGAAGGGTGAGGAGGGACCGTCTCCGAAATCTCCCCTGGGTGCTGACAGAGGCCAAGCAGCCTCTTCCTCCAGTGCTGTCGCTCCCGAACAGGGAAGGAGCTGTGCCCTTATTAACTCTGGTTTCTGCTTTTCATAATCATATGCCGTTATGTGCATTCACCGGGAGCCCTTTGGCCTTAACGACCCTGCTGGAATAACCATGCAAAGAAAAAACCTTCAGGGCCTTGAGCTGCCCATAATTGCAACCCCCAGCCATAAACATGAGCACGATTGCGATGCAAATGCCGGGTGGTGGCGGGGAGCGAGTCTGGGTCTGCGTGGGAGCAGGAGCAGGGGGCTGCAGCTGCCTGTGGCGTTGGGCAGGGAACAGCCTTTTCCTCGCCTTTCTGCCAGGGCTGGTGTCTTGGGGTGCACGGAGGTTTGGGTAGGTGGACAAAGCAGTCATGGTTTCCTAAATGGCCCCAGTTCTTATCAGGGTTAATAACTGGGTGTCGGGTGACTTGCAAAAGCAGCCACTTCATTAGAAATGCTAATGGGCTTCTCCCCTTTCTGCACTCTACATCCCCCAGATCTTAATGCTAAATAGGTTGGAAAACCAAATGCATAACTCCTTCTTTCCTGGCCCTTCCCAGAGCCCCCCAACAGACCCCATTGCTGCCTGCCTCCTGCTTTGCAGCCCTTGCCCTTCACAGGACAAAGCAGCTGGTGACGGAGCCCCTCAGGAAGGGTCTGTCGGGGCTCACACCCCCATATGGGGGTCCATGGGGAGCAGCCCTGGCCAGCAGCACCACCCAGCCCGTTGCATCTCCCTTCTCCTCTGAGCCTCTTCTGCAGCCTGACCTTGCTAAATCCCAGCCCAGGGACTCCGTCCCCTGTGGTCGAGTGGTGGCAGAGCTCTGGCATCCTTTGCGTTGGCTGGAGACCCTCCCGTCGTGGTCCTGGGCTATTGCCCCGTGAGAGGCTGCTCGGGGGCAGGAGAAGACGCTCGGGGCTGCCCAGGGATGCTCCAGCTGGGATCAGGGCTGTGACAGGACCCGGCAAACCTCTGTGGTGTTTCATGTATCAAACTGTAATTAGGAGCAAAGGGCAGGGGGGGGTGCAAAGGAGCATTAATAAATTATCTTCCTTGTTGTTAATTGACGTGTCTCAGAGTCAGCCGATCGTTGAGCCGAGGGCTTGGCTCCCCTTCCAGGCGCATCACAGGCTTGTTACTGCCATCATTAGCATATTCAGGTTTCCCTGCTTAAAGCCAATTAGCTCCTGGCCAGGGCTGATTGGGAAGCCATGGCCTCATTTGCACATTTTTGAATCGGTGAAAGAATCAAAAATAATGGAGGCAGGCCTGGGATGGAAAGTGCCTGGGGGGCTCTGCCTGCTCCGGGAGGTGCTGGCAGGACCCGCTGCCTCCTCTGAAGGGGCAGCAGGGAAGGAAAGGGGGAAGATCACAGTAATTAGGAATAAAAAAGAACATGGCCTAATTTGCTCCCGGGCGGCTTGACGGCTAGTTCAACCTTCCGTGCTTTGCACTGAGGTTCAACAGATGCCCCAGTGCTTCCTCTGGGAAGAGGAGGTGATGGAGGAAACTGGGGTGGGGGGTAAGCACGGCTGCCCACGCATACCCCCCACCCCACTTTGGGGAATGGGGGGTACAGCATGGCCCCTGGCAGCCGGCGTCTCCTTGGCAGAGCTGGGAGCAGGGACACAAGGCTGGATCTATCCCACCCCGTAGCTGCTTTCTCACACCCTGCTTCCCAGCAAAGGTGCTGCTATTTTAGCTGCTTTGAAGGAAAAGGCCAGTACCTTAAAGTCTGCATAACTGGTTTCAGTTTAACAACTTTATAGCTGCTGTATGGCCACAAAGGCAGCCTTGTCCCGCCGGGTGAGATAAGCCTGTTGGGGCGATTCATATGCAGATCTGGGTGGTACTGGGTGTCTGCTGGGAGAGGATAAATCTGTCCCAAGCCTTGTCCCCCTCTCCTGGTTCCAAACTGTTTTACATTTACACAAAAAAGGTTCTGTCCCCCATTGAGCCCGGTCCCGGGCAGTCTGTCACCCTGCCTTTGAGAGACGAGGTCCCCTGGAACTGCAGCCGGACGCCGCTGGGTGCCCCCTGCCCAGACAAGGCTGGGTTGGGGTGGGCGAGCGGAGCCGTCACCGGCACTAAGCTGGGCTGTCCCGGTCGGTTTTGTCCCCCACGTCATGCAATCACCCATCTTATCGCCTTGAAAGAGTCACTTTATTTGGCCCTGCAGAAAGCTCTCAACCATATCCCCTCCAGCAGAAATCCCCTTGCCTTTCATTTGCTTTTGTCAGGGACTTTTTGTCAGTGCTTTTTTTTTTTTTTATAATAATAGAGAGGGGCTTTTTCTTCCTTTTCTCTTCCACTTTTGGTGATAACATAGAACCTGCAAACTTTGATCCAGACTGCACCCATCACCCACGTCTACAGTTTATCCGGGGTTTCAGGGCCTCCCTTTATGCTCCTGGCACAGGTTGGACCTGTATCCGTACTAAAGATACTGCCTGGCATTTTTGGAGGGGGGAATGAATTGTGGGCAGAGCCTACCCCACACGTGCAGCCACCAGTGCAGGTTCTAACACAGGGATGCTCTCAGGCTGCGAGCGCTGCTGCATTTCTCTGAAGTCCCCCAGGGAGATGGCTGCTGCTCCCCGTGCAGCCCCGGCAGAGATGCCCGTGCAGGCACCGCTCAGCAGCCGCACGTGGTGCAAGGTGCCAGCGTGGGCTCCAGCCCGGCTCACACAAATGTTCCTCCCCCAGACCCAACACGTGGGATGCTCTTGGTCTGGAGACTTATTTTATCAATGAGGTTGTCTTCTGACAGGCACATCCATTACTTTATGCTCTCTGCTCAGTACTGGGAGGAGTTCTCCTTCATCTGCAACAAAATCATCCCAAAGTCGAGGAATCATGAACCAATTAACCCTAGAAAGTTATGTCGGCCCAGGCTTTTGAAGTCTGCTTTGATTACCTGCCTGCTATGACTGTTAATCTGTATTTAATGCAGCTTTCTGCATTTTTATCAGGGCTGTAAGTTATTGCACCTTGCTACCACAACAGAGGAGGTAATTAATCTAAACGAGGGCCCCTGGGAGCACAGCCGTAATCTGCAATTTCCCATTGACTATAATAGAGGGAATGACCTGGAGAGGTCCAGCAGCTCTTGGAAATGCACCTTGGCTGAGAGCAATTAGGGGATGTTACAGACTGAGCTTGTCAGCTCAGCCCTGGGTGACTGGTACCCACAGCCCCGGGTCGTGGCTGCCTGCCTGCACGGAGTACGAGGTGGTACAGTGGTGATTGCAGCCACTGAGCAAATAGGTACCACAGCTTGGAGGGTGAGAGGAGGAGGATGGGTCAGCAGGGTGGGTAGGAAGAAAAACTTGGTGAAATGATGAGCTAAATGGCACTTGGGAGGCTCTGAAGTAGGCAGTGGCATTTTCCATCCCTCTCTGTGATTTTGCTATTTTCCTTAAATGTTAGCAGTTTCGCATGTTGAATATCTCTATGTTGGAAATCCCATTTCTGATGCCACTCAAATGCCAGTCATGTTACTATTTATTAAAAACTGGAATTTATCAGCTTAATAGAAAGGTAAAAGAGTTTTATCCCTCTTCCTGGGCATGTGGTCTCCTCTTGAAATACAAACTCCCTCCAAGGCTGCAGAGGTACTCTCTCATTGCAGTGTCGCCTACTTGTAGATGATGCTTAGCATTCCTGAGGTGTTTTCTTAAGGTCAATAAGAATTAACTGTAAATTTAATTAAAGTTTCCAATGCTTGTGCTAAAGTGGAGCATAACAGAATCCTGGCCTGCTCTTTGTCGGTTTAAGCCAGATCTGGAGGGAGACAGGGGTTATCAATAATTAACTGGGGTAATTTAGGGGAAAGTATTAGGGAGTTAATGAAAATGTGAAATAGCGTAATTATCTTGCAAGTAGTTGGGAGTGATTGAACTGCTGAGGAAGGGGAGGTGTTGCACAATTAACTGCTCGGAGGCTGCTGTGTTCCCGATGCAGTCCTGGGATGACGTTGGGACCCAGCTCCTCCGCCACCACCCGGACCCCAGCGGACGGCGGCTCCGCATTAACCCACTGTGGGATTGAGGGTTTAAAACCAAGTCAGCGGTGTCCAGCCCCTGGGGGTTTGTGTGCTTTTTGTTCCCATCTGAAACAAAACTGTAGATGCGTTGGAGCCTGTCCAAGAGTCCGTGTAAGTGCTGGCTTGCGGAGCTTATGGCTCTGATGGACCAGGCTTGGTGGGGGGGTTTGCATGGGACATCCCTTGTGTGGGGACCAAGTATGTGGCCATGCTGGCAGGGGAAGGTCTCTGCACCCCATCGCACAGCCCACAAGCATGGGAGCTGCTTGTTGCCACCGCTCCAGCGGTACCTGTACGAACAGAGTTGGGAATCCCTGCCCTAACATGGACTTTTATTAAAAATTCTATTTTAATTAAATTTTAATTAAGTCTAGGATAGTGTGCTTGGCTTTAATTAAAGTTGGTGCTGCTCCTGGGTGCTGAGAAGCCTTGGTCAGCAGGATGAGTGTGGGGAAGGTGATGGTACTGCTGGCTGTGGGTCTCCTGGGCTGCCTGTGGTGAGTGGGGTCCCGGGGGGCTCCTGGGGTCTCTCTTCCCTGCAGACCCTTTTACAGACAGACGGCCTCAGCACCATGGTGCTCAGCCTGGTCCTTGCTGTCCCCCTGCAGAAAGGAAAAGGGAGGGGGGGTAAAATGGCTTTTATTAAAATATTTTAGCAAAACGTTTGCTGGGGCATCTGGACTCACGTCGTTCTTCGTGGTCACTGCATCAGCGCTGCCGGAGAGCACCACTGTTGCAGGGGTAGCTCGCGGGTTTCCTCTCTGGTTTATGTCCTCGGGAACACCGCGATGGCAACTGCAGCAAACCCAAACCATCGTGTTTTATGAAAGCTGAGCACAACCATGAATTCCTGAGCTCTGGTCAAATCGGTGCTGGTTTGTGGAGCACAGGCTGAGAAAAGCAATGTTTCGGTTTAATGTGGGCGCTCCAGGATTTCAGATCACGTCATCCCAAGTGATCACTGTTTGATAATAAACATTTTATTGCCCATTGAGGAGAGGGACTGTTTTAGGTCTTAAGCCCATGTTTGCTGAGAGAAGGTTTTGGGCGGGTGAGCAGCACGAGGAAGGAGCCGTTTTGCCGTACAGAAACCCCAGTGGCATCTGGGGAAGTGCTGCAGAAATGCCTCAACAAGTTGCCCAGAGAAGCTGCTTCATGCAGCCTGGCAAACCCTATGGCAGGTTTCTGAATGTAATTAGTGTTAAATGTGCTTTGCTGGCTCGGCTCTGGGAGGGGGGGGGAGAAGCGCAAGCGGCAGGTTGGAGGTGAGCTAACAGTGGCGTTTGGAGTGGGGCGGTTGGGTTTTTGCTTGGCTCCGGGCAAAGAGGGGACAGGATATGGGGCGCAAGGGCCTGATCCTGGTTTGGGAAGGCACTTCCCAGTGGGAACCCTGGCAGTCAGGTCCTCTGGTAAGCGCAGTTATTTGAGGGGGGGAGGTGCTGAAAACGTTAGGGAAGCCACCCATCACTGCCCCCAGGGTGCATACATATCCCCGAAGGGCATCCCGCCTGCCTGGGCACCACTGGTGCCAAGTGGAGGGGCCAAGTTGCTGGGTCGTGATGCTGGGGATGAGAAGTGGCTCTGAAAATGCTGGCACTGTCAAAAAAAAAAAAAAAGTGGCTTTTGCCTCTTGTTTGGGGGAGGGAGTTGTGCGGGGCCCAGCATCGCTCGCAAATGCTTTTAATAAAGTGTTCTTTCCTGCGTCCAGGGGAAAAAAAACCCAGAAACCTCAAGCCTTTTCCCATTACATAAGGAACAGATGCTGCTGGGCAGAGCCCTGGCTTCCCCACAGCACAGCCCCTGCTGCTGCGTGGCCCGTCCTCTCCCGCCCTGGGGACCCAGCTCCCCCGCCAGGCACAACCCTCCGGTGCCTCCGCTCCGAGCAGTGGGATGGGGATCCCTGAAACACCCCTTCCAGCCCCAAAGTGCTGCTGCCAAGACCTGGCCCTGCTGCAGGACTCAGCTGCAGCAAGGGACATGGGGTGGAGATGTCCTGGGGGGCAGGGGAGACCCCAGAGGCAACCTTGAGTTTTAAAACCAGAGTTCTTCCAAGTTCAGGCAAAATGGAAAGTCCTTGTAAGAAAAAGAGTCTGTCCAGTCCCAACTCTCTCATTTCAGTTAAGTGAAATGCCTCTGTTAGATTAGATTTATTTTTTCACTTAGTTTTATCCCTCATCGCAGTTAGTATTCAGGTATTGGTACTATTTCCTGGTCCCTGGAGCTCATCCTGGGATGTCTCTGGGTGTGGAGCAGCTCAGCCTGGATCCCTGGGCGTTTGCTGACACATACAAGTGATTTTTGTGTCAGGGTGGCTGATGTTTGTTGGCTGGATGAATGTAGGCATCTACACAGCAGCTCCTACACAAGCCATGTCATTGCTTGGTGCCTCAGTTTCCCGTTGTAAACCAGCGCTTGCCTGCTGGGTTAGGTGCTCTGCCATCTGCTAAGAAAAGTCCTAGGAGGGAGGAAAGGACATGCTTATTCTGTATATGTATTACATGTATTTCTGTGTGCACACAGACACATAGCTGTTATTTCAGAAGAACTATTGAAGTGGTTTGGTCATTTCCCAAAGTATTAAGCAAACCTCTGAAAACCTCATGTCCCCTCCCTGCGGGAAAGCAGGCTGTTGCTTGGGACAGACCCAGTGCAAGGATAGCTGCCCAGGTGGGGTGGACAGCAGGGCTGAGCCCTGGCACCCAAGCAGAATGCTGCTGTGCTCCGAGCAGAATGAGTTTCCAGCCCAGCACTGGAGTCAGCTAGAGACTCCTCTGTTTTACGTGGCCAGGGAGGGGGAGCATGCATGTCACCCCAAGCACTGCGGAGGGAATGGGGACCACGGCTTGTGACAGCATGGAGGAAATGAAGCTGTTTGAATCCCAGATGAGCCCCATGAAGAGAGAGCCCCATCTCTGTGCGGGGTCTGTTGGCAAGGGCTCCCGTGCGGGGTGCTGTGGGAGTGAGCTGGTGGGACGTGGCTGGGATGCAGCAGCGAGAGCTGTCAGTCCCCTGGCACATCTGCACTGTCTGCCAGCGAGGGAATCCGTGGGGAGCAGCAGCAGCTCGGGGTGGCATTGCGTGCCGGGGAGCCGTGCCGGTGTCATGGCAGCGGGGACCTGTGAGCTGCCTCCCGGCTGGCCCCGAAGTCTCGGCTCGGGGGGCTCTGCTGTTGGGGGAACCAAGTCCCATCTTCACCAGGACAGCCAGAGGAGATGTGTCCACCCCCGAGAAGGGGAACATGAGAAGCTCTGGGGGATGTGAGGGGCTCTAGGGCAGGTGCCTGTGCTGGTGGCAGAGGGGACCCGTTCTGCAGCCCCTGGCTCTCCTCAGCCCATAGGGTGACGCGCCTGGGTAATTTCTCCGGCAATTAATGCCTCATTAAAGTGCACAAGGGAGCAATCAGGGCAGTGAATTTTACACAGCACAATGGCTGAGCCCTGAGAGGTTTTTCTGCCTTTTTTTTGAAAAAAGGAAACAGTCTTTTTCTGGCCGTAACTGCTTGCTGTCTGGAGGCAGAGGAGGTGGGAGTCTTGGTGGGAATCTGCATCCCAAGCTGCTCCTTGGGCTGGGTTCGAAGTGACCTTGCTTAGCACCCATGGGTGCCTGCAGCTGGGCCAGTCCACCCAGTTTACCTCCACTGGCTGTAGCACCATGAGCATCCCCAGGCTTGGCAGGGACTGGCCCTCACCCTGGTGCAAGTGCATCATCAGGGAAAGAAGGAACAAGAAAGGGAAGAGGCAAATTAGCAGAGGCATCGAAGTGCTGGTTTTCATCTGTGAATGTTCCTGGATGGGCTCAGCTGAGCTCCTTGCAGGGGGCTATGGACACAGCGGTCAGCGTTGGTCTGTCCCTGCTGCCTGGGCGTGCGCTCGCTTTTCTCCTTTATTTGATTCTCACTTTGGACTTTTTCCTATTCACCCTCTCTAGAGGCAAAGGTGTTTTTAGGGATGATGCGTGGGCAGCAGCACCCCCGGTGATATGGGCAAGAACCACCCTGGCGATTCTTGCAGACACCAGGTGCTCGTGCACAACCTGGTTCCCCCCCGCCTGCCCAAACTGGGTGCACAACCCCTGATGACCTTTACCTCTTTCCTCTTTGCGACCCTACGCGGCCAGTCAGCACCTCCAGTAAAAGTAATCGGTGAGAGCCCTGTCCCAAAACACACGTGCCAAGACACTGGTCACCGCCACTGAAACTCACTGGGGAGGAGGAGGAGGGGGCAGGAGGGATTTCCAGGATTGGGAAGAGGGTCGTGTGGGACCTCTGAAGGGTACTGACAGCCTGCAAGTACCTTCTGGACAGTGCTGCTGGCAAGGCAGAGTGACAGGGCGTCCCTTCCCAGGGACAGACCCTGGCGGGGGGCTGAAAGGGAGACTGAGACGAGGTGAGGAAAGGAGAGACCTGGGCAGGGGGCAACTAGGAAGGCTTTTGAAGATGAAGAGGTGACCAGCGGGGTGTGACAAAGCAGTGTCCCCGGCTGGCAGGAGGGGAAGGAGAGAGGTGGTTGTAGTTGGGGAGCTCCTGAGCATTTCTGGCCAAGTTTTGGGGTTTGCTCCCACTTGTTCCTGTTGTGGCGTCAAGTCGGAGTCCTGACTGTGTCCCTTTCTCTCCCCAGGAGCCTGATGCCACGGACACTGGAGGGGCAGATCACAATGGAGAAGACCCCCAGCTACTTTGTCACCAAGGAGGCTCCCCGGCGCATCTACAACATGTCTCGGGACACAAAGCTGATCGTGGTGGTGCGCAACCCCGTCACCCGTGCCATCTCGGACTACACACAGACGCTCTCCAAAAACCCTGCCATCCCCAGCTTCCAGGCCCTGGCCTTCAAAAATGTCAGCACGGGACTGATCGACACGAGCTGGAGTGCGGTGAGGATTGGGATCTACGCCAAGCACCTGGACAACTGGCTGCAGTACTTCCCCCTCTCCAAATTCCTCTTTGTCAGTGGGGAGAGGCTTGTCAGTGACCCGGCTGGAGAGATGGGCCGTGTCCAGGACTTTCTGGGTCTCAAGAGAGTGGTGACGGACAAACATTTCTATTTTAATGAGACCAAGGGCTTTCCCTGCCTGAAGAAGCCGGAGGGTGGCAGCAAGCCCCGCTGCCTGGGGAAATCCAAGGGGCGGCCGCACCCCAAAATAGACATGCAGGTGGTCCAGCGACTGCGGGAGTTTTACAGACCCTTCAACATGAAGTTTTATCAGATGACAGGGCAGGACTTTGGGTGGGACTGAGGCACCCACAGGGCACGCTGCCATGCTGGGACCTGGTCTGCTCAGCAGCGTGCGGAGCCAGGACCGTGGTCCAGGGATGCTCATGGCTGCCATGGTCCAGGGATGCCTGTGGCTGCCCCACCAGCAACCTCCTCCCTTTGTTCTAATTTATATCGGACCTTTTCTGGCAAGAAACGGACCCTACCGGAGTAGAGAGAAATATTTAAGAAATAAAACCACAGATGACCCCTCTCCCCTCCCTGACCAGATTAAATATTCTTCCATGTAAACCTTGCTAATCTATATTAACTGTGACCATTCTGGGTCACGAGTGGGAGTGTGCGAGTGCGTGGATGCGTGCGTGTGTGTGTGTGGATGATGGCTCTGCCACCCACAATAAAAGCTTTGGAAACCAGTCGGCCTCTGGGGTGTGCAGCCAGGGAGTTTTTGCTAAATCAAATTCGGGTGCTGAGCACAGGCATCGGCAGTGTTGGGTGAGGCTGGCTGAGCAGCAGAGTCCGAGCGTGGGTTATGTTTTGCAGACAGAAAATAGTTTGCAGGAATTCCCTAGTTAAGAAGAACAATTAATGGCAGTAGTTTTGAATAAATGCCAGGTCTGGGGTTAGGGAGAGGGAGTTGTGTATCACATACCTTCTTATGTTCTTTGAGTAACCTAGATGATAAAGCAGGGCATTTCTAACCCTGAGGATGAAAATCCCCACTTCCCCCAAATTTACCCAAGCAGAGCAGACAAAAGCCCCAAACTCTGACCTTTCAGTTCAATAATCTTAATAGATTTTCAAATCTTCAGCTGTAGAGGGCCATCATGGGAGGCTGCAGAAATTAGTTTAATCTGAATTAACTAGTTTTCCCTTAATTAAAGATGGGGAAAACATTTAATTAACCTCTAGTATCTTATTAGTAATTTGTATTTGTCTCTTTAATGAGCTAATTATGTGTTTTCAAGGGCCCTCAGGCCCTGCATTGTTTGCAAATATGCTTTGGCTGTGGTTTCTTCCATGGCGCAGCATCCCAAAGCTGACTGTCCTGCCAGGCATGCCATCGCCTCCCCTCCTCGCTGCTGCTCCCCTCCTGCTTCTCCTGGGTTGCACACTGGGCACCGGCCCCTTTCCTCCTAGCCCTGACGCAGTTTTACACCAGCATGTTGCGCTTTACCCCACGCAGCTCTCCCACGTCCCAGCCACTGGCACCTCCTCTGTGCCCCTTTGAGGTGCCACATCTTTTCTGTACCGATGCTCTGGGCTGTAGCTGAGGTTCAGCACATTTGCCCTGTTCAGTGTCTGGTCGCTGCTGGGACAAGTGACGTGTGCAGGGACCGGCTTAACGTGATGTCGGATTTAAATGCAAACAGTTGCCTGTTTCTGTGCAGGAAGCAGGGCGTTGTGGTGTCGGTCTGTGAGTGTGTGAGCAGCGCTGGGGACAGATGTGGATGCCACCGGTGGGGTGCCAGAGCCTGGGGGCTTTATGGTCTGTATTAAGAAACTGGGATATTGTAAAAGAATAGTAAGAAGAGATGAAATCAGTACTGTTTTTCTGCTGGTTAACATCTCGGGGCCCTCCGAGCGACGCGGCCGTTGCCGGGGTGGGCTCAGCACCCCGCGCCCAGTGCGGGGTCCCCCAGGACTGCAAGTGCCCCGTCCGCCGACCCGCTGGGGGTTGGATGTCGGAGCCGCTGGAGCCTGTTGTCAGCCTGGCTGGCAGCTCCGCATGATGGACTGCGCTCTGCTTGTTTAGGTTTTGTTTCCAGCCACGATATTCGACCAAATTATTCTCCACGAAGGGCTTTAAAGTTTCCCAAGTGCCTGTGAAAGCCTAGAAACGCTGATAGTGATCCTATTTCTCAGCTGAGTGACTGCATTCAGCCCCAGCCATATTGATATGCAAAACGTTAAGGGTCCCAGCTCTAAAGATGGTTTCTGTCTGCCCTGTGAAAGGGAGCCATACTTTTTTAAAGCCCGGGCCTTTCTAAAGCCGCACAATACCATATAGACTATGCCATTTAAAGCATCTGAAGCGACCCAAAATGTATTGAAAGCTTGCTTTGCAGACTCATTAAGACTACTCAATAGGTTCTGGCAAATACCGTGCCAGGGCTGACCGCACGGATTAAGACTTGTGAAGTGTTACACAAACCCCCTGCTTAAACTAATTGCTGCCCCGCAGCTCATGAGGTCAAGTATTTGTATTCATTGCCTCGGAGAGGAGCCACTTATGGGTCTGTCCAGGTGAAGTCTGCACTTCATTAGATCAAGACAATAAAAGCAGCTTTGGGTAGGAAGGGGGAAGGTGCCCAGGATGAAATCTCCCAGCTCTTGCTCAGAGCATAAGCACAGGCTTATGTCCACCACAGCAGCGTTTTGGGTCCTTTCTGTTGCGTTCAAGTGAAAGAGCCCCAGCAGGGTGATGAGCTTCCAACCAAAGCTGCTCAGTGCAGGAGAACGCTGGGCTGGTGGCTCTGCTGGGATCTGTGTTGAGTTGCTCCCTGGTCACCTGCAGCGCTCACATCCCACTTGTGCTGTCCTGTGGTGTGGGTCCACGCAGCGCCATGAGGGTTTCTGCTGGAGAAGCGAGTTGGTGTGGAAGGGAAGGGCTGGGGTGTGGGAAGGGTGGGCATCACTCGAGCAGTGATTGCTTGGAATTCAGTGTGCTCACTGAGCAGTTCTCCACTGTGATGTTTCGTTCCCCAGCGTTGGGTGGGTTCCCTGCTCAGGCAAGACAGGGATCCCATCACATGCTACTGCAATGTGTGTTTCTCCTGTCTATCCAGAGGAGAAACAAACTGCCTTTGTCATCACTGCCTCGTCCCCTAATTAAAAAAAGAATATTTAAGAAAAATCAGCAGGTGATTTTCTGAAGGTGTCAGCTCGTACCTCAGTGGAGGCACAACACACCTCCTGTGCCATCTCACCGAGAGCTGAGGACTACTGAGAAAAGGAAACTCTGCCTCTCTATCATAGGTGCTTTGGTGGAGCTTATTTGGGAGCCCTTTCCCCTGTAACAGGCAGCAGGCTCTTAGGGAAATCTGAGCTGAAACCCCCTTCTGTAATCATCGATATCAGCCCAAGGACCTCGGCTTTAGGGCTACTGCCACTGGGTTCAGGCAGGAGCTGGGAGGGGGGTCTCACCCAGTGGGACCCCGCGATGCTGCCGGGAAGTGGCACTACTGGGGACCGCTGGCCGGCCAGGGTGGTGGGCTCTGACCGCTCACCCCGGTGCACTGAGGTCCCTGCGCAGGAGGTGCCGTGGGGTCAGAAACCGTGAGGTCAGGAATCGTTCTGAAATGCCCACGGAAAACTCCCACAGAGGCTCAGGGACCAGCATCACCACTGTATCATTCTGCACAAGACCTCTGGAAATAAAGGTATATAAAGACGATGCTGAGCTGTGCTGATGTCTTCTGTGTTCCTGCTACCGTGCACTGCTGGGGTGGGCTGGGGAGGGGACATAGTCCCACATAGCTGCTTTCGTGACTTTTTCCCTTCTTTGTGTCTATCTCAAATTGCTGAAAATCCAGAAACCTGGAAGATGATGTTTTCCCCCAGGACAGCAGGTGCTGGGAGAATGGGTTTGAAAACTCAGGCGAGCACCCGATGTCTATCTGCTCCCCAGCATACCACTGGTGCTTCCTGGGGGCAGTGTTTCTAGGTGAGCTCCCGGGAGCATCTGGGCAGTGGTGTGGCCATGTCTGCTCACTCAGAGGATGATGACAAGATCCCCTGCACTGCCAGAGTTGTGGAAATGCCTTTGGGCACCAGGTTAAATGGGGAAGTGCCAGAGCAAGAGGGCAATGGAGATCCAGCCTTGCTGCCAAGCGTGAAATGAAGTTTTCATCCCAGCCTCAGTTAACCAAAGTTTCCATTTCTAACCTCATTTTTGTTTTGAAAATCCAGCTATCCAAAGTGTTGTGGTTCCTGTGCTCTGGGCCTCCCCTTCCATCCCAACCACTGCATAAGCCAGGAAGAGTAGGGTTGCAAGAGTTTTCCAAAATTTTTATTTACTACTTTTGCTTTTATACCAAATTTAGGAGGACAGAAGAGAAAGAACAAAAATAGGTGAAAAAAAAAAAAGCAGCTCCAAAAGGAAGAAATTAAAACTTCCCTGCCTTTGCATAGGTCTGGAGATGCAGGAGAGCAGCAGAGCTGATTTGCAATTACACTTTTTATCTCGACGTTCCCTAGGAATGTTTTATAACCTGTAACAGGGAAAGCCACACTTCTCCCTGAAACTGCTCCATCCGTGCCCATTCCCTGCCTGCTGCAGCATCTGCAGCCACACCAGTCCCACATCACAGTCCTCAGGTGGGGCTCGTGCTGCCAGGGCTGTGGGGCACCTGTGGGCTATAAATGTGGGGAGGGGGGGAGCTGGATCATTCCTATAGGGCCTGCTGCAGCTGTGGAGGGTGCAGAGGGCTGCCCCAGCTTGGGGAGCAGGATCTGGCTGGTAAGGGAGGGGGCTGCTGCTGGGGAGGTTGGGCATCCTCTGTGCTGCTTGGGGGGGCTCTAGGGGCAATGTGGTGTTAGAGGATGGAACAGTAGTGTGGTCAAATGCAGCAGTGCTCAGGGAGTGTAGGTGCTGGTGCATTCCAAGGTTTCCAGTGGGTGCACTTGGGGTCTCTGAGAAGAGCTTTGTCTGTCCTGTGGTGCAGTCCTGCATCTCCCTGAGTGCTCACCCTAGGGCCACTGGCGCTTCTTTAGTGCGTGATGGGGGCTTGGTGGCTCTGTGGGAGTGGGACAGCAAGCGTGGCTGGGCTGTCCCTGCAGGATGCAGCTGGGCTTCCCAGCGAAACGAGATGCAGTGTGGACAGCACTGCCTGCAAACCTCTGCCTTGTCCCATGCTTGAGGATGTCTGGGGCTGTGATGCTTCCTGCTGCAGTGTGCGCTGTGGCGGCCTCCCTTCCCAGCTGGCACGGAGGATAGCTCCAGGGAGAGACGTGCGTGTCCCCTTGCAGTGTCCTGCCTTCCTGCAAACCCTGCTGGCACCACACATGGCCCTTGAGCAGCATCCAGGGCTGCCAATTCTGCTGGCTTCTGCTCTGGTTTTGATCTTGACGTGATCTCAATACACAGAATAAGCTCATGCTGTATTCCCCAATAGACAAGAAAATGCCCATGCCGAGGGAGAGGCTGCTGTAATTGCAACCAGGTGCCCGGTAGTGGCTTCCAAGTCATGTAGAGTGTGGGCTGGGTCCCACATGTGGGCACAAATAAGCACCATCAGGTGTAGGCAGCTCTGGGGTACGTGGATGGAACAAAGAAAACACAGTAGGTGGTGCCTGTGTGTAGGAGTGAGTTGGGCTGCCTTGGTTCTGCTGTGCCCTGATGTTGGGTGAGGTTATTAACTGGAGCTGGGGTGAGATGAGCACAGCCTGTGTGCTCAGCCCTCCTGGAAGTCTGTGAGCAGGCAGTGAGATATTTTTAGGAAAATAGTAGTTGCTTACTGAAATAATTAACCAAATGACTTATCTGTGAGCAACCTACTGGAATTAGTCTGCCTGAATCAGGACAGGGCACGCTGCTGGCATGTCCCTGCTGTGAGGGTCTCTCTGAGGGTCCTGACGCAGGTGAGGGCTGGATCCCCAGCCCTGGTTCCCCTGGCTGCCACCCCAGGGTCACCCCTGCTGCCTCCAAACCCTGTGACTCCAGAGAGCAAATGTGAAAGACATGCAAGTGATGTGGCTGCTGGGAGGAAACCAGCTCTGCTAAGTTTATTTGCATTTTTTGGTGCAGAAAAAGTACTCTTTGAGCCATTTTGAGAATACAAGCTGCTCTCCATTTGGATTTTAAGTCTTTCCTGTGCATTCAAAGGTGGTTTCCAAAGGAGGAGGGGTGCCAGTCTCAGCTTCCTCCTGTGCAAGTTTGACTCAATTCCAGGGGTGCTTCAAAATGCTCTGGTCACCCTGTTTATGCTGGGTGCTCAGGGTCATCTCCATCCTGCTGATGCTGCAGAAGGCGCTGCAGTGGGTGTGTGGGCTTGCAGAGGCACTGCTGCGCGTGGGATTTGTGACAAATGTGGTCGGGAAGAAGAATGTCTCCTTTTCTTGCAGTATCCTTTTTCCCCGCTCCAAGAGCTGAGATTATGGTGGTGTGAGGGGTCTGGATCCTGGCCGGAGGTCACGCAGCCCCATAGAGCCGCCCCGTCAGGCTGTGCACCCTCGTACAGGCTGAGCGCTTCCCTTGGCTAACGCGAGAGCTCTAATTTTTTTCTTTGATTAGAAACAGCAACATGTTGCCTCGTGTAAATAATCAATTTATATCAATAGAAAGAATAAATTGGTGCCTTTCTGGCAAGCTTTCCCCTGGTGGGAGGCAAGCCCCAGGTTTTAATCATGTACCCCCTATTGCTTCCCATGGCTATGGGGTAGAGGGAGACACATGGGACAGGGCACTGCCACCACTGCTCCTGCCCTGGGGGCCACAGACAGGCAAAGCAGGGAGGAGGATGGCTGCACCCCTTGGGGCTGGCTTGTGGTGGGGCACCAAGTGATGCCACAGCTTATTATGTGAGGGCCAATGTTAGAGGTGAGCGATGGTGCTGGAGAGCCTGACTCGGACCCGTGTCTCATGACTTACTGTGGCTGGGGAGGGGCGGTGCAGACTATGGCCAGATGATGAAGCTGATGCTTCCAGTGCCTGGGCAGGAGCAGGCTGGCACGGTCATGCCAGCCTTGCCCCAATGTCAGCATCTATGCAAGCAGCTGCTGCCTCCAACAATGCCTGAAAGTCAACAGGGAGAGAATTTTTCACTTTTTTCCTTTTGCTGTGAGTGCAAACTTCCATCTGACGGCAGGGGCTGATTGCTGGAGAGACACCCCACGGCAGCCGCAGCATGCCGCTTGCAGATGCCAGCGGGAAAGAAAGTGCGAGGGATGGAGAGCAGCGGGGGAGAGGCCGGGAAACTGAGAAATGCTTCTGGTGGGGATGGGAAAGGGGCTTGTGCAACAGCCAGCCTTTAATTAAGGGTCTTTAAAGCGTTTTCCCAGCTGGTTAACATTGCCTTGCCATATTGGAGTGGTTTAGAAGCAATGCTCCTTGGGAATGACTCTCTTCCTGTCGGCCTTGTGTGCGGGTGACGGGTCCCCACCCCCCTGCCCTTGTCCCCCCACGCCTTCCAAAAAATGGGGCAGAGAAAAATAGGGCCACGGCTGGGTGGAGAGGATGGGAAGCCCTCCGCACTCAGAGGGGCGAGGCAGAGAAGTAGTCTGTTTCTCTGACCTGGTTGCAACACCTAAGTATCTTTAATGCAGCTTCTGCAGCACCCAGAGTGGTTCATGGGGAAAGCGTGCCGGTGGCATCACCAGGTGCTGGGAGGGGACAGCGTGGTCTCGCACCCAGCACACAAATGCAGGATTGGGAGGGCCAAATCTGTGGGTGTCAAACCCTGCTGTGGAGCATGCTGCGTGCGGAGCTGTCTGAGTTTAAAAGCCAGTTTTGTGCATTTCTCTGTAACCCTAAACCTTTCTCTAGAAATGAGTGCAAACTGACAGTCATCCCCTGTCCAGAGTTTTTTTCCTTCTCATGCCAAGGTTTCAGCCAGAAGCTGTGTCTGCAGAGGAGGTGATGCGAACCCAGCTGCAAGCAGGCTGAGGGCATTTTGCTCAGAAAAGGGAAAAAAAAAAAAAAAATCCCCCTTTTCCAGGAAAACATCCCCTGGCTGCTGGAGGAGGCAGCATCACTGCAGTCTGTCCTGGTCCCTTCATCAAAGTTGGGGCTGAGTGATGGCATGGCTGAGCAACATCCTCCTCCTGCTCTGTGCTCTCCAGCCTTGCTGCAGCACTCCCAGCTTGAGGCTTCCCACTCTGTCAACTCCAATGACATGGTTAGCGCTGGGGCTCCCTCTGCTTCTACAGTGCTCTTTTATCTTTGGAAAAAATCAGAATAAAAACTAAAAGGCAACTTTAATAGTGTAATATTAGACAGGGCTGGAAGAGAAGTACTGGGAGAAGAGGGGTCCGGGCTGGGGCCACAGCACAGTTGGGGCTCCCAACCATGGATCCACAGCTGCTACCCAGGGACTTGGAAGTGAGGGGGGAAAAAAACCCATAAAATCAATGTTTTCTGGGCTTGGCTGATGTGTGCCAATGTGCCATGCTCAGGCTGGGGAAGGACAGGCTTACCCCAGGGCTGGCACAGCAGAGACTCGTGTTGCCTTTAGGACAGATATTGGGGTTTAGACCTGTCTGAGCTAAAGGCCAGTCATGTACCTGCTCACAGAGGATGCAATCCTGGTGGAGTCTGCCCAGGGACTGATGCCCGTTGGCGAGTGGGACAGTGCACAACCAGGCAGCAAAATGTAGGCACAGGCTGAAGCGCTGCCCAAAGCAAGCGCCTGTAACCAGCAGAAAACGCTCCAAGTTCGGAGAGGCTTTGCAATAATTTCCACATTCTGTAATTTTTCTCAAGAGGGGAAGAGAGGCAAGCCTGAAATAATTACCCACACAAGCAGTCATTGAAATGTTCTTCACTGCAAGCACTGATCGCTCACTGTATTTAACAAGACAATTTTGGCTCTCAGCGCATAAAAGCAAGCAATGATTAAAGCTCTTGTTTTCGGGATCCATGAGCCAAAGCACAAAAGTCTATCACTAGATCCAAGTCTGAGCTTGGCAAACAGCTCCTACCCAGGGAGCAGGCCAAGGTGAAGTGGCTCTGCTCAGTATCCGTGGGGTTTGGGGGTGCTGGGGAGTGCAGTGGGTGCTGGTGTCCCATCCCCCCCCGCCAATGCTGGGGGCACAGCGACCTCTCCAGCAGCGGGGACTTGTGCCCGCAGCCCTGAAAGTGAGTTGGGATATTTTGCTGGAGGTGGAAGACGCTGCAGCTCCTTGGAGCTGTGAAAAGTTCCTTGGTGGTGGGATGGGGCCAGTGGGTGTCTGCTGACATCTCCTTTTGTGTCCATGGAGCAAGAGAGGATATTTTGGGGGGGGCGGGGAGCCTGGGAAGGCAAAAGGCGCAGGCAGTGGTGCAAAGTGGGGGCCTTGGCTGGAACCAGAGCTGTCTGATGGCTTATGCTGCCCGGAGTCAGGGATCCCACTTTGGTCTCCAGGGTGTCTCTGACTGTGCTCAGCCCCTTCGGGGCAGTGAGCAACTAAGTTGGAAGGAGCTGTCCCCTGGTGAGAGGCTGTCAGGGTATCACACTCGCCCCAGAGTGAAAATTAGCAGAGCTGATGAAAGCACCCCTTTGTGCTGTGCACTGCCTTGCTCGGAAACCCTGCCCTGAGACGAATGGGGATCAGCAGAGCCAGAGCTGACAACATCGCTGGAGATGTCACTGCAACAGCCCTGCCACTCCTGTCACTCAGCAGAGTGATGCTGCAAGTTGCAGGGCCCCTGTGTCCCCGGTGTTAGCAGAGGATCTGGGGATGCCACAGGTGCCACCAAAGGTGCTGGAGCTGCTGTGTGTGCAATGTCACCCAGCCAGGCAGCACAAGGGGTCCTGTGCATAAGATCCACTCCCGATCTGCAGGTTTGCACAACTCCACTGTTCCCTTGTAACCTGCTCCAGTCCCTGATCAGGAACTTTCTCTGAGACTGGCTTCATGGCAAAGATGTGAGTTTGATGCAAGATTATCTCCTTCAGGAAGTGATATTTTTGCAGCAAAGGCAAGAGGAATTGCCTGTGAGTAATTTTTGGGTCAGTCTAAAACCCAGAGGAGTGTCTGCTGCAGCACATCCCCTTCTGAGTGTCTTTATTTCACCCTGAGACTCTTAAGGCTGCTGATGAAGCAGGATGCTGAGGTCAATGGTACAGTGTCTTGCTGTGAATGTCACATGGAGTCTGAGTGTTGATGTCATGTCGTGGCTCTGCATGGGGCTGGTGGCAGTCCCTGAGCTGCTGGGAGAGCTGGTGTTAGCAGGGTGAGCTCTGCCCGCCATGGACAGGCAGCTCCAGCAATGCTGGTGGCAGTAGGAGCTGGGCATGAATTTGAGCCCAAGCGACTGGCTTCTTGCTGGTGTAAATCAACCTTGTTTGGCTCAGCGCAGCTGCATGATTGAGACCAGGTCAAGATCTGGTTCAGATCTTCCTACTTTGCTTGTTAAGCTCCTGTCCTTGAGGAAGGTGTCTGTTCACCTTTGAGCTAAGACAAATGAGTCCCAGTGCAGCAACACTAAATCTATCCAGCCTAATGCTTGTCTTTCCTGGGTCTCTCTTCTTGCTGCAGGACAGGGAGGGCTTCCAGGGAAATACTTGGGGCAGCTGAGAGAAACAGTTCTGCATGGACAGCATTGTGCAGAGTCCCTATTGCCTTTCCCCTGGAAAAAGTGCAAGAATTCAGACATCGAATAAATTCCACAGACATTAACTATGCTAATCAAGCAACAGCTTATACACAGGGCTGTTATGTACTGCCTTCTCTTCTCCCCAAGCATGGTCAAATCAAACAAAACAAAACAAATCCTTGCAGAGAGGTTTCATTTCTATCAGTGGCCTCCTGGCTCTCCTGGAGCACGTGGTGCTGAGGGTGCTGTGGGGATCCAGCTCACAGTGTGACCATGTGTCTCGAGTGCCTCTGCTCCAGCTCGGATGCAGTTGAGCAGTTGCTTTTTGCCTGTCACTGCCCTTCTGGCATAACTGGGAGCATCCCATGGTGGGCACAAGGCTTCATCTTGTGTGGCCAGGGATGTCCCCACAGCCATCCTGGCTAGAAGCCCTGTGCCAGTCCAGGGCACAGCTGCCGCTGGGACCCACCTGGGAGCTGTACTAGCTCTCTTGGCTTTGTTTTGGATGAAAAAGAGCATTTGAGGAGCGGCTCCATGAGCCCTGTGCTGCTGGTACAACCCTGCCAGCCCTGCGGGGATGTGCGTTAGCCCCTGGCAGATGCGCAGCCTTCGGCTGTGTGCTCTGCTCGCTTGGATGAGTTGTGCTTGTTGGAATTATTTACTGCACTGATCAATAAATACTATAGGCAGCGGGCTGTATTTCACGAACACAACGTTATACTCATGCCTACTACTATATTTCAAGAGCATAAATAACACTGGGGCATCAGCAGAAATTAAAACCAAACAGATATAACTTAGAACAATTTACACCCAGAATTTTTCAATGCAGGAAGGGAGGAAGGAAACAACAGCTTCAGACAACACTCCTGGGCTGTGCCCCTCACTTAAGCCTTTCTCCTGCTTTTCCCAGGGTGCTAGGTTGGCTGCCCATGCCTCTGGCTGTACTCCTGCTTCCAGTCGAGGTGGTATTGGCTGTTTCCTGCCAGCACGGACAAGCCACCTGCTTTCCCCACATCCCCTCACACGTGGGGACGCAGTCCCAGGCCGGCTGCTGCCACGTGCAATTCAAGAGCTGCCTTTGGCACGTCCCGCCTGCCATCGGCCGGTCCCAGCGGTGGCACACCAGCGTTTATTTTGCTAGCGAGCATATAATCCAGCAACATGTGCTGCAGTCGCTAGGTTGTTTGTTTTCCTTCAAAATGCAATATAGATCTAATTATATGAAAACAAACTATAATAAATAGAGGGGTTATTCAGTGCAACCCACTAAGCACAGGCAGCGAGTGCTCAATTCCTCTTCCCTCTGGTAGCGTTTAAGCATTTCCCCCGCATCAGTGACGCAGACGTTCTTCATAAATCAGCAGAGGTAGGAGCACATTTGCTCCACCGTCTTTGAAGAGGCGTCAGATCTCTGAACAGAGGCTTCTTGCTGGGTGATCCTCCAGGGCTGGTTCTCATTTCCTTGTAGGAGGTGGGTCTGGAGCCCATTTTGTGTGTTTGGGAAGGTTTTGAGGGGGGAGAGGGAGGAAAATGAATGACTTTTTTTTTTTTTTTTTTTTTTTTTTTTTTTAAACAAAGCAAAGCCTCGACACTGTGAGCACTGTGCACTATTAACATCCCACTGACACAATTATTTACCAGGAAGACGCACATATTGATTTGGCAGTAACCGCACGTGGCAGGGCTGAGGCTGCGGGGATGCTGAAAGGCTCCATAAGCATAACCTGGCTCACCGCTAGCCTTGGTTTGGGCCTGATCCTGCCTAGGTGCTCAGCAGGCCTGACCCTGGCTGGGTTAAGCCCGAAGTACATTTGGTACTGCTGTGGCTTTTGTTGCTCTGGTGTCACCCCTGCCTTTGCTGTATGCCCAGACCCTATGAGGAGGGTGATGGCACCGCGGGTTGTGCCGGAGGTGGTGGGGGGCTGCTGCTGGAGGTGAGGGATACAAGATGGCTATGCTCCCCATTGACTGCTGCCAGCTCTTGCTGGCACCTACATCTCTAAGAGCTGTGCCTGGCATCTTTGGAGACATTTGCAAAGTGTCAGCCCCTGCTACAGTTCTTTGCTAGGAATTGCTTGCGTGACCCCTCGGAAGGGGGGATGGTGAAGGATGGAGACAGCACAGGATGTGTATGGGACCCTGATGGGCAGTTGCCGCTCTCTGCTGCGGGGTCCCTGTGGTGCTGGGGGGCTCAGGCAGCGTACCTGCAGTGCTGGGAGGGTCCTCGTGGCTGGTGCAGCTGGCATTTGGGCTGGCAAGGGTCCTGCACCATGTCTCTGCTGTGACAAGGGGTTTCTTGCTGTGGTCGCTGCTGTCAGCCCTCGGGAAGAGCCTCCGGATGCACCCAGACTTTGGGTGCACTAACTCCCAGGTGGATGGAGATGAATGGCAGCACCTGTGGCTGAAGGGGATTGCATTTTCCCTTGTGCATTTGAATGGAAGAAAAACTACCAAAGTGAGGCATTGAGAGCCCCTGGCTTCTGGGGGCAAAATGCAAGGAAGGTCGATGAGGAGGGAGGTCTGTCCAGCTCTGCCCAATTTTGTCTGGGTGCAAGGGAGTTAATGCATGACAGCTGCACGGTGGCATAAGGCATCCATCTCTGTATCCAACCACTCTTGTACCTGTCTTAAATCTCTCCTGTGCATGCAATAACGGGAGGACTATCAGAGAGATGTCCTTGCATGAGCTTAAGCTCCACATCAGGGTCAGGTTGTATGAAGTGCAGCGTAAGAGGCTTTTCTGGCTAGCCCATCACCTCTGTGGCAGTCTTGGGATGTGCCAGGCCTCTGGGGAGCTGGGCACCCTTTGGACATACCCTGGGAGACACCTTTGCCTGGGAATGGCTTGGGTGCTACCCCAGGAGAGCAACTGCCCCGGGACAGCATCGTCAGCCACAGCCAGAACCACCAGGGTCATACAGGCAGCCACAGCACGAAGAAACTCCCTGGAAGAATTTTAAGGAATTTATCTGGCAGTTTTTTAAAGGTAATTGTAACATGAAGGTTGAGCTGGAACGTTTCTGCCTCGCTGGGCCATTTCCACCGAGGAGCTGGCAGCAGGCAAGCTGCTGAGTGAGGAGTCGGCGTTGCCATATGGAGCTCTGCTCTGGCTGCTTGCTAAAGAAAAAAAATCATACAGGGCCAGGACTTGGCAGCCCTTCTCCGCAGAGACCACTTGTGTGAATAAATGTTACTCATCGGCGTTACTCAGTGCTACAGGATCTGGCCCACATTCATAAAGAAGAACTGCATTTTGGCCGGGGTTCAGCAAAGCACTCACATATGTGCTCGGTACGAAGCACACGAGTGGTCCCGGTGACTCCCTGGGAGAAATTTTGTGCTTAAACGCACTCTTTGCTGGATCTGCACTTTCATCTCACTTGACTTTTGTGCCTTGAATCTCCCTTGGCTTTCCTGGTGGAGGCAGTCTCTGTGTTAGTGAAGCCTGTGCTCCTTCCACGTCTCTATCGAGTTTGGCTGAGACAGGAGACTTATAGAAGAGGACTTGGGGATTTGCTAAAGAAGGTTGCAATGGGGAGGCTGAAGCAGGCTGGCAGGGCTAAATCATATTTCTGTTAAGAGCAGGGAAGAGGGAGGAAGAAGTTCACTGAAACTGGAAGACTGGGTGTTTAAGACTAATAAAGAAAAAACCCCAACCAAAACCAATTTTTTTGTTATGCATAAATAGTCTGTGGGAGTTTGTAGCCACAAGGTCCTCCAGAATCTGAGCGCAGAAGATGACATCAAGAAAGCGTGAGGCTCAGGTAATGAAGTTATCCCCATTGCTATTAGATGGGAGATGCTTTGGAAGGGAATCAGACTTGAAGGCTGGAAGTCACAAACCCATCACTCACATCCCAGTTCTCTGCTGGCTCCCTGCTGCCTCTTTGAAACCATGGATTTATCCATGAGACACAAGATCTTGAGTTAGACTTTCATGTGCGCGGCAATGGCTGCTCCTCTGTTTCTGCACTCATCTTTAACTCAACCGATTGCAGCAGAGTTACATCAGGGACACATTTGGCCTCCAGTATTTACACACAAGTGCCAATTTCCCCTTTTGTTTCATAAATGGGTAGTTAAGTACATTAGTGAGCCACGTGAATTGGGACAGCGATCATACGGGTGAGCTCCAGAAAAGGAAATACTAATGTATAGCAAGACAAGAACAAATTCAAAAGAATAGAAGAAACTCTTGTTAGATTCAAAGTCCATTGCCAAGCCAGTGAATCTGGATGTAGTTAGAGGTGTACGGTACACAGAAGAAGTCTGTAATATTTTATTCCAGGGATATATATTTCCGGGACAAGTTGTTAGATTGACCTCTAGCGTTCATTTTCTTAAGGGAAAATTTCTTGATAAAGTCCTGTTTTGATCAGGTCTCGTACCTTTACACTCTGAACAGGCTTTGGGGGGAGGTTTTGTTTTTCTAATGGATAAAAACTTTAAAAGTCAGTGTCAGTCTGTGGGAGTTTTCTAATGAGCTGGCTGACAGGCAGCCAGGCATACGGTGGAAATGTTGACACATGATTACCTAGGAAGGGGCTGGATGCGGTCCTGGCTCTCAGAGGCAATGGGAGTCTTGCCACTGCTGTGCCGGGGCCAAGTGCTCAGCCAGGAGATCAAAGGTAAACTTTTGCTGGAAAGTTTAGCTTGGACGGGTTGTTTGGATTTCACTGGTGCTCTGTGCACTGAATTCTGTGGTGGGGGAAAAAATTTTATTTACTCTAAGATCCCAGTTTTCTTTTACAGCCATCCCCATATGTCTTTGAGAATTGTGTCCCAAGTTTTGCTCCTTATGAACTGCTCATGCAGGGATTGAGTTTCAGGCTTGGTTGGAAACTGGAGCAACTGAAGGTTGGAAGGGTTTCCCCCAGTTTTGTTGCTGGAAGACGCTCATCCTGTGTGTCCGAATTGGTACTGTTCAGCATCATGTGTCTCAAACTGAAATCCAGATATAATTAATCTGGTTTTGGTTTCATTTATGTGAACAGCTGAAAATATTTGAATGACAGCCAATTGATGCTAAATATCCCCCCCCCCCAAAGCATTCTTCCCCAGTGTCAGGAAGCTGTCACTAAAACTATTTTTAATTGTTGTATTTTTTAATTCATGATGTTTTGTTGGAAAATATTCATCATTTTTTTGCTCAGAGAGGGAGGAGGAAATTCTGGTCTTGGGGAAAGTGATGAAGATCCAAGTAATTTCACTGACCTCACAAATTATTTTGGAATTATATGTGGGAGAAGTTATTCTCTATAGCCTGAATTCTCTCATGGCACTTGGAGGCTCCAAAAAGAAGCACTTTCCACCTCTGTGGTTTCAGGCAAGCTAAACAGCAGGCTGAGGGCTTTAAAATCTTGGGCAACCAAAGCCTGATCTTCAAAAAGCAAGGTAGAGTATCGCTGCGCGGACAAAGAGAATTGAAGAAAAAAGACTTGTGTCAGTGTTTTCAAGCAGTGAATTCCTATATGGACGTCTTTTTGCTATTAAAATGACACAGAAGGATTAGTTCCAGGATATGTTTATTTGCAAACTATTTGCTGAAAATATACCAACTAAGTAGTTGGTATATTTTTATTATCAAGAAGGTCTTAGATTTCAATTGTGGTGTTTATTTTTTGCTAGAATTCTGCGATGGCCACCTGACATGAGCTCATTTCAGCGTACGGGCTGGCGCCGACTGCTTGCTTTCCTCTCTGGGTTGTGCCGGCTTGCCTGCGTTGCGTGACGTTTCTGCTCCACCCTTGTGCAAATGTTGCAGAAGGGATTAATTAGTGTTGAAATAGTTATGAATTGAGCTTGCTGATGAACAGGCATCCAGGCCCTGCCTTGGAGAGCGAGGACACTGCCTTCCCCCAGCATGGACCACTCCAGAAATGCCATGCTTGCTGCATTTGGGCCCTGCAGATGCCATTCTACTCCCTGCCCGTGGGGAAGTCTGGGTCTAGTTTTAAGCAGTTTCATCTGAATTCATCAGAGAGAACAGGGAGACTTTGTTGTCTTAAGAGCAGCTGTTGCTTCAAAACAACGTCCTTCCTTGACAGCTGGAAAGAGCAGTGCTTCTATGTCTTACATAGCTTTACACCTGAAGAAGGTTTTTTTCTTCTTTGCCAGCAATGGGACTTTCCTTCTGTAGAAAAGAGCTGTTGGTGTCCCCACCTGAGGCCTCGATGTCTGGTTCCATTTGCTCACACACGCGTTTGGTGTCTGAGCTGCCTGCAGGCACACAAGCACTGTTCATGTGCTCATGCCGGATGCACCAGCCTCAGGTCTTGATGTCTTCCCTGTACCAAAGAAGCCAGAATTAGCACAGATTAGGTGGGAACCAGCTATGGTTCATGTTAATCTTAATTTAAAAAAAACCCTCCAGGTTGCTGCGTTTTCCTGTGCTGCAGGAGGTTGTGGTGCTGCTCAGAGCAAGGAAATCCTACTGAAATAGAACCAGGGTGACTCCAGTGCTGGGGACCACGATGGGGGACATGCAGGGCACAGCAAGAGATGAACAATGACTGACTGCGGTGATGGGGAGAAATTTAGATTAAATATCCCTCAACACACTGAGCACCTGTTGGCTGCATCAGCACCTGCATTACTTCTGTTAAAGATGTCCATCATTATTCCATCAGCACTCCTGATTCTCAGCCAGTTCAGGTATCAGCCAAAGCTACTGAAGAGTGAATACCTTTAATAATTTGCTGCTTTTAATGCATTCAGTCAGGCCAATTACATAAAATTACGGGTCTGCCCTTTTCATTTTACAGATTCTTTTGGTCTTAATAATGTATAAATATTCAATGAGTCCACTCAGTAAACGCTGTGGGCAGCATAAAACTCACAGAGCAAATATTTTTATACTGCTCTAGCTTTGAAGATGATTTCTGAAATGTCCCTGCTATTGCTGGATGGGGACTAGCTTCCCCTGCATGCAAATGGTACTGATGATCATGTAACAAATTGCTAAGTGAATTACAAAATGGCATTTGCACTCTTTGACCATGCCAATGAGTGTAATTTAAATAAATCCATTCATGAAGGCCTAATTAGCAGGGACGGTACAATTTGCAGCCATGTATGGGAAGTCTCTGCTAATCACAGATTGAATCTGGCAGAGTGCTAAGTGCCACAGAAGTGCTGGAGAGTTAAAAGCACTCAGACCTTTCAGGGATCAAACACTAAATTAGAAAAATACTGATTTCATATTGCTGCACTCTTGCAGGGGCTGGTGCTAGTACTGGAGAGGGGAGCAGGTCCACGTGAGGTGCAATGGCCCTCAGGAAACTGCTTCTGGTCTTTCTCTTGCTTCTGTTTTTCCAGTTGTCAAAGGGAGATAACAATGCTGATTTCTTTGAGACCACTTTGAGGTCAACTGAGGAGGAAAGCTTGAGTAAAAGAGTACAAGTTGAGTAACTTGTTTTTGCAGGCTCCCTTCAATGTTTGTATAAAAGATTCCTCACTTGGAGAATCAGTTTACATTGTAAATTAGTGGGAGACATTCAGGTTGGGCATTTGTTTATTATAAACACCAATAAAGATGTTATTTGTTTACAGTAGCCTACAGGAGTCCAGATCGCTGACTGTCCCTGGTTGTGCCATGTGCTGTACAAGTGACAGAAGTCGCAGCATCGCTGTGATACAGGTATGTTGATCAAATTAAGTCTTGTCTCAGTACCTGCAAGTCAGAAATTCAGCATCCCATGTCTTCTGGGGAAATAACTCTGGTCTCACGTCTGCTGCCTTTGTGCCTGTGGCCAGATCAGTGCATCCCTTCATGATGGCCCTGATAACATCTTCCTAGTGGGAGCTATCATGGGAAAGTAAAAGCAGCTTTTTTACCAAACGTAGGTACATTAAAAATAGAACTAAACCACAGAGCAAAACCACCAGATCATTAGACGTCTGCTGAGGCTACAGGGATGCCGAGGAGCAGGACAACAGCATCCTTGTTCTGGTGGCTTTGAAACAAAACAAAGCCTGCAGCCCTGGGCTGGGGACACTGGCAGCGTCAGGTTTCACCTGCCCTGTGTGCCTGTGAGAAAAAAGCAGCTCAACTTGGACAAAACTTAACAAAAATGGTGACTGTTCTGGGCAGCTGTGCAGGATCCCAGCTCGGCTCAGCAAGGCTCCATTTAAGCCGGTGCTTACGTCCTACCAAAACCTTGCTGAGATACTAGACAAGCTCAACACCCGCAAGCCCGTGGTCTGTGATCCTGCTTTTATCACCCTCTGCAGTGGTGGAGGCCCTGCAGATCTCATTTCACGTTCCCCCCGCCCAGGTTTACCTTGCAGTCATGGTGGTAAGAATGAGACCTGTACCTTTGCCAGCATTTTCCAGCTAGTGTGCAAATTCTCCTTCCCATTCAGTTAGGATCCCATTGCCACGTTTTATATCTTCTGCTCGTTCATTAGCTTGAGATAATTTTTTTTTTGTTAGTTCTGTTTTAATTATCTCATTCTATTTACTGGAGACTTCAAACCTATGGAACAAAGTTAGATACATGGATCATACTGTATAAAAGGTGACCTAAAAAAAGAACCCCAGCACCCAGGCTGTCGGATCTCTGGCATGCTGTTTGTCATCAGCACGGTGTAATTATCATGGACTTTAGTGACACAATAAATATGAGAGCACAGGTGGTATCCATTTTCAGCTGTTTAATTGAAGAAATGAAAGATCCTGTAATACAGAGTCAACACAGAGAATTTGTCAGGCTACACTAAAAACTTCAATAGCCATGACCTTGAGGTCATAAAATTACTCATCAAGAGTAAAATTTTTTATGATACAGAAGAGTATTGATTTTATAAAAAATAATTTTATATGCAATATAAATGGACAAAATAGCTCACTCCAGTCTTCTGCAGGGCCTGAAAACAGAAGTTCTGTGTGTGAATCAATACAAATACTATCTTAAACCATAAATTTTAATTCATTTATAAACTACAGGCTGCAATTTTTTTCCTCAGAGCTACCACCAAAAAAAACCCCCCACAGAACTAGGGAATAGTTCCTCCAAAGCTTTCTGAAATTTTCTTTGTCTAGCTAGTGTGTTGTGCGTTTACAAGTCTAGCAGAATAAACCTGACTTTAGACTCCTAGGCTAAAATCGGCTCCTGCTTCGTTGGCTTTGTTAAGTCCAGGGAGTTCAGACCCACTAGTGATCCTGCTGAGTGCACTTGTTTAAGAAAAAAATCATCCACTGCAAGGAAATACAGAAATTTTGTTAGAACAGCAAGCAAAAGACACAATCAGGTGGCTCAAATTAACATCCTACCTGGGAAACCTGGTGTATGTCAGGGTGAAGCTGCTGCCCCAGAGGGAGCGACGGGAAAACCCAAGCTCTGAACCCTCAGCTCTGGACCTGATGCAGAGCTCGCTGACTGAAGCTGATGGTGCTGTGCTCTGGGCTGAGCACCCTTCCTCAGGTATGTGAAAGCCCCAGGACCCTGAATTTCTGGTAGTTTTTTGTTTTGTGTTTTCTTTTTTTTTTTTTTTTGGCAGCTATCCTCCGAGCCCCAGGGCCGTGGCTGGTGCCTGCTGCATAGAGCCACTGCTGCCCTCACACCACTCCCCCTCACGCCTGCGCAGGCCGTTGAAGGAAGGTTGCACACAGTGAGAAGACGCGAAGTCCTTTTCCCGCCCACAGTGCTTGCCGCCATTTTGACTCCCTGTCCTGAGCACCTCACGCCTTCCTTTCAAGGGCTCTCCCTTCCCGTCCTGGCTGGTCTGTGACTCCCCTGAGACCCCTTGGTGGTAGCTGGATCTGTGGTAAAGACTCCTGCCTGCTCAGCCTCCAAGCTCACGCTGTCCCTGCCTGTGTGGGATGGCAGCCATGTGTTGCTTGGGCAGGGTGAGAAATGAGGATGATGATGGGCACATGCATAAAAAATCTCTTTGCAGTGTAGAGCCTGGCCTGCCTTTGGGGGTGCAAGCTCATCTGGTGCCAGACACCAGTTTGGGATGGGATGGTGGTGCCAAAGGCTTCATACTTGTATTTATTGTGATTTCCATCTTGTCCTTTCTCTCAGAAGAAGGTCTGATCCTGGGTGGTGGTGAGAGAAAGTTTTCTGGGCTGTCCCCAGGTGCTCAGCCCCTGCCTCTGAGGGTGAGTGAGGGGTGCAGCTTCCCTGTCAGGGTCTGTAGCATTTTAAATCCTAAATTACCTCTCTAATCTTCCTTTGATACATGTATTCCCAGTGCTCTTTTCGTTAACCTGATTCAGCTGTGGTGTGAGGTATGTCATTTAACAATATTTAATTTCTTTTGAGGCAAGAATATTAGCGTGCCTTGGAGGAGGGATAGTTGAGGTGACTTTCCTGCATAAGTGAATATGAATTCTTCCATATAATATGATGGGAATAGGTTTGAGGGCCCCACTGTTCAGTAGTTTTGTAAGGTAAATTTGGGATATCTTTCTGTGAGAGTTTAGTTTGAAATGCTCTTTTAGAGAAATCACTGTTCTCAGATAGCTGTTTTGGGTTTGGTTTTTTTTTTTAAGTGTAGACTGTCTTTCTTTCCTAGTGTGTTCAACAGATCATTATACGATGAAATGGTTAACAATTCTCACACAAGGTGCCAGGTATAAAGACTGCGAAAGCCATTCAGGACTTTTGTTATAAAGTTTGAACAGGCAACCTCTGAAAAATGTCAGCAGTTTTCTCATATTAAAGGTTATTAAGATTTGGACAACTTGATGGTTCCTTTTACAAAAAAAAAAAGGAATCTGACAACTATTTGCTAAATATCAATAATGTCTCAGAGGGTAGCCATGAAATAATAAGAGGCATTCAGATGGGCTAACAAAGCGTCCATGGCCCGACTTTGGCATCAATAGAGAGGACTTGAGTGCGCAGTAGCTCACACGAATGGGCAGTAATGTGATGTTGGCAGCCTGAAAATAACTGATTTAAAAAAAAAATTATTTTAATAAATTCAAACCCTTTCTACTTTGAGGAAGGAATGAACTCACATTTTAAAGCAGATGAATATTTAATGTGCAAAACCTTGATTAAGGTGGTTTGCAAACCAACGCTTTTCTTTCCTCCCATGTAAATGGCCTTCTATATATGAACTGCCTCATTAAATTCAGTTAGACTTCCCAGACAGGAGAAGGAGGGTAAATATTTTTCAGAGGCTGGTGCTAATGGAGTAATTTAATTATCGAATAAATAAATAAATAAAATTTACAGACCTTTACTTGAGAAGCATAGGTAGGGTAGTTACAGTAAAATTCATAACTTACATTGCCAAAAAAAACCAACAAGGAATTGTCTACTTCAGATGGCTTGAAATGCTTTTTATTGAAAACAGATGCTATTTAGGTCAAAACATTTGTGTTAAAAAATAACTTGTTATTCTCACTATGAATAGTTTTAAATTATTTGTTTAGATTTTTAAATCTAAATTAGTTTTCTCAAGTTACAGATAAAGAATGGCTTATTCTAGTTCAACACGGGACTTTGTTGCGCTTTCAGATCTGCATCCAAATCTTGCTCGTCCTGTAAGTCTCAGACATAGTACTTTTGTTCTCAAATGAAATTGTATATGACTGTATTATATTACTGAAAAATTATGTAATTGACGTGCATTTAGATACTAATAGCATTAGTATAATTGTTAGATATAAAGTACCTTACCTTCTTTGTGTATAAACGAGCAAAATGAAAATTGATGCTGCTGTTGTCCATAGTATGTGGATACCACAACTGTAGATATTGACTGGACAATTCAACGTCTGAAAGTATCAGAGGCTTCTTTGTGATGTTTTAAATGGATGCTGAATTAGTAAAGACATGTACAGAGTCAGCATTATGTAGTCACAATACATCTGTAACCTACAATAGTCTTTCACTACAAGCTATGAACGTAAGGCCCAATCCTGCAGCCTTTACTTGTGTGCTCAATGTCACTGAGCTAAATAACATAGTCTTGAATTATTCAAACAAAGCTTTCATTGGATGGTATGGTGTTTTAACTGGATAAAAATCTCGCAATTACATGTCAGATAGAATCATTCCTGGTTTTTTAGAACAAAAAGCAGGTTTTGCGGTTGTCAGTTTATAAGGAGCTAAGAATTTTGCTTGTGGGAGTACAGGAGAGTAGGATGAACCAAAAAGTAAACTTAACGAACAGCAAAGCTTTGTAGTTGGTAGATTCATACAGATGTTTGACTATGAAGATTTTTGTTGTCCTGGTATGATTGAGGACTACCATCACTGCAGTAAGAGCTGAACAGAGGAGTGTTGTAAAACTCAGTATTTTTCTCTTTTGGATTTTAGATGGTTGAATCAAAATAGGAAGGGGGGGGGCACAGTTTTTCATTCTTTGCTCTCCAAGATTATGTTTTAACACGAGAGGGAGTTACCCTCTCTGTTGCAGTATTTCCCACCCTTCTCTGTGTAGCCCACAAGCAATAACGTGTCTTCTGAGTGTTCAGTGCTGCTGGGAGTTGGAGCCTGGAGAACAAAACAGAGGCAGCATTTCCACATGGCTGCACTGGGAGCTGTGGTGCGCTGTTACGGCCCTATCTCCCCGTGCAGCTTCAAGTAGATGCGCTGTCTACAGAGCTGTATGCCCCATGGAGTCCTGATGCCTTTTCAAGAGAGTGAAAACAAGTAGTTTTCCTGTTCCAACAGCTTTTTATTTGGGAGGGCCACAATTAAGCCCCTTTTTTTTCTCATTTATTTTAAACAAATGAAAGAGAAATTGCAGAAAAGGGATGAACTAGGAGAGGGAGTTTTATGTGCCCTCACAGCAGTATTGTATATTCTTTCCAACTTTTTATAAACTCGGCATCTTCAGCAAAACTAATTTAATCTGTCATTCATGGTTACTCCCAAATATAGCAATCCACTAACTCGGTTCAAAGCTTTTATTTTACAAATAAAACTAATCTTGAGCATTGCAATTAGCAACATATAGTAAAGAAAGTATTGTTATAAAAAAGTAATTCAGCAATATCTCACGATAGAAGATCAATATGTGCTTGGGAGATTGAGACAGCTGAGCATGCATCATTTAAAGTATCAAAATGTCCTATCTTTTTACTTTGCAGTTTATGTTTTTAAAAGTGAAATAGATCAAAGTCTAAGAAACTTACAATGTGTAAATGCTGTAGTCTCATGATTTGGTTGAGCAGCCTTAAGCAATGCCCTGCCAAAAAAGGCAGTACAGCCCGCTTCCTCATTGCAGGCGTGTTCCGCTCCTCCTCTTTTGGTGAAACTAGTGCCTGTGTAGTTGCACAATAAGCTGATCAAGGAAATGATCTGTGGAAGTTTTTCTACCCTCTTTCTCCCCATGCCTCCCCCCCATAGTTTCCAGCCAGATCACTTCCTTCCGTCGGCTTGCTGTGCAGGCTTAGTGCTAACAGGAGAGAGGTGAATATATTCGCAGCAGGGAGAGTGGAGATCTCTTTTGGAAACAGCAGATTTACGTCTGCTTAATTTGTGTGGAGAGTCATACTAAATGTCAGTTCTTTTGACTGGTGGTGAGATACAGGGTATGTTGTGCTCTGATTTAATTAAAATGTGTTTTTTATGAAACAAAAATAGAAAAATAAAATCCTAATCCAAATCACTACATGTTGTGGACAGATAGAAAATGTTCTGTTAGAAAGATTGAAAGAAATAGGATTGAAAGAAATAGGATATTACACTGTTGTACACATATGTCCTCTTAACGAGTTCATTTCCATCACTGTAGGATAAGACAGTTACCTTGCTCCATCTAGTGATTCACAGTAAACTGGGAATGCGAGATCGAACTTTTGAGCACATGTCAATATTGTCACAGTGAAGTCAGGTTGTTTTGCTTTGTGAATAGCTGCAAAATTCAGCCCATGTGGATTCCTAAATCATTACACTGTCCTTGCTAGCTGATGGCTGTAGTTCCCCTGCTTGAATGAGAAAGGCAGCAGTGCAAGAAGTGCACATGAAGTGGAAGAGAAGTGGCATGCTTCATGTTTGGAAGGACCCTCCCAGTATTGCAATGTCGGTCTTTCCTTTCAGTCCTTGTTACCATACCAACTTTCATTGCTTACCTCTTAAGTTCCCGAATTAGCCCTGCAATACTCTTCTCTCACACTGAGAAGGACCTTTTAAAAAAACCCCACAAACAAACAAAAAAACAGACCACCACACAGCTATATATTATTAATATATATTTTATATATATATATCTCCCTGTCTGTGTTTGTGCCTAGTAGTTTTGTTTGACAATTTAGACTGGGGTGCTTTTGCATAATAAATAAAGCTTTAGCAAAGCAGAATAAGATGAATTTTATTTTGAATCATCAAAAAAGTTCATTGCCTAAGCTCCCTTTGTAGTCGGTTGAGAGACAGACAGCAAGAAAGAGACACCTGTAGAAATTTATGTTGCTTAGATGAGGATAGGATAAATGGCCCTTCCTGTGGATGGATATGTGTGTGTATCTCGGTGCTGACAGCAGGGGAAACCTTGGACGCTTAACCGTAAAATAAATCCTGTCCAGACTTTTCATGGTGCATTTAGGGGGATCTGAGACTTGTGAAGAGAGCATGAAACAACAATATTGCTGCCTACCTGAGGAGAGATTGCTGTAGAATAGCCAAAATTGTGAATGTTTTGGGTGAACTTTTGTCCCCCCATTGTCTTTACAAACAGAAACAGATGTATTTCTTTTAATATTTTTATTACTCAGCCTTAAAGTAAAATTGTATGTTTATGTTTTAGTCTTTCATTCATATGGTACTGTGGAATAAATAGATTAAAATGATTACCAGTCAGAAATATGTTTATTATCATCAGTAGAGTACAAGTCCATGAAATCAAATTCATCATATACATCTGTGTTTAATACTTGTATTCTAATCTTTTTATTTTTTAGAATGTAATCGGTGTGGTTATTGGGAAAACAGATGTCAGAGGCTTTCCAGACAGAAAAAGTACAGTCCCTTTTAACTGTTTTTACTTCATTTTCTTATACAGTATAATTTGGCATATATGACTGAAATCAATATCTAAATGATAAACAGACTTAGTGTAAAATGTATAGACTAAAAATGTGCAAAAAAAATTGTGTGTGTTTGAGAACCAAGATGAAAGAGCAGCATTAGTTTGGCTAAACCTTATCAATTAGAATTTGTTTGGAAAAACTTTATCGTGGCAGTGTTTCAGGGTCTGAAGAAGATGGTACCACCGTCGAACCCACTATTGTGTAAATACTGCTGGAATTTATTTTGGTCCCTTCATAATAATTCTCTCCTAAACCAGAAATGTTAAGGAAATGTTTTGAGGAGTGAAACAGGTAATTTCTGGCCTGAATAGCACCAGCTTCCTCTTCTCGTACATTTCTAAAGAAAAAATGGGAATAATATATTGTTAATACAGCATTAGTTGGAAATGGAAATAACATATCTACAACTTAGGGTTGATACCGACACTGTTAGGAAGCATCTCCAGTCCTAGACCGCCATTTCAGCTCTGTGTGAAGTGCTCAGCTATTCTGTTGTGTCAGAATTTATACTCTATAAGTATCATTGTGTTGTCGTCATGCTGAGCTGCTCTAGTGGCGAATTTTTAGAAGGAAGTCATCATTATCGCCAGAAACAATTCTACATAGTCTGAAAATGTGGTGTTCATACTTATGTCTCTGTGGAACTACAGCCAGATTGTGTTTACTCTATGCAGATCACTATGCAGTTTTCATTGATAATATGAAAATAACATTGCATAATGCTGTACGATCCATGGAAAGCTTTGTTAATTAGCTCTAAGAGAAAAAGGAGTGCAGTGTTTCTGAGACTGATACCCTCTTGACCACAAACTTTCCGTAGAGCTGGAAACACTTTGCTTTACTCAGTTAAACCCCTTGGTACTATCTGGACAGTGGTACTGCCTGTGATCTCCAACCTTGTGCGTCGTCGCAGTGCTCTTGTACGTGGGCACAGCCATCTAAAGAGAGCCTACCTACTACAAAATTTGGGCTAGTATGTACATTCGTTTGTTGTGTAGCTTCATGCATTAACCCTGTTTATGTGTTTGGTCATGCCTTGAAAGCAGCATCGTATGGTTCTTTTATTTCTCTTGCATTAGATCTGTAAGTTTATATGGTGCTGCCTAAAGTTAAGTGGTGGACGGAATGGTACAGGCACAACTACGGCGTGAATTGTAGCCATCCCCATTCATGTGTTTACTGAACAGTCTGCTGACCTCTAGTGGTACTCACCAGACTGCGAGTAGTAAATTCATGACAAAAATCCAGGAAAACTTCGAAATAATAGTTTTTATACATATATTCTAGATTGAAATCAAGCTGTGCTAATGAATTGTAATAGTGCTGTTTATTTTTGCAGACATCGGGTCAGAAAGATATACCTTCAGTTTTACTATTCGTGATTCACCGACTTATTTTATAAATGTAAATTCCTGGGGCAGAGAAGAATATATTAGATCACTTTCAGAAAGCTTTAGAGTTGGTGACTGTGGTAAGCTGGAGTTTATTCTTAACATGTTTCTATTTGAATGTGGTTTTTATCCAGTAAATCAGTGTTATGTATTTGTGGTTTTGCTATATTTTTCTCTGAGGACTCAGAAAACAGTCTAATTGGAAACAAATTGTTCAGTTATGTTAAGTATAAAGAGGAAAGGAATAAGACTTCAAGGATTTAAATTCAAAGCCAGTAAATATGTCAACAAAAATACTAGATACAAACCTACTGAATGCAGCCACCCAGAACTTACCTATAGTTAATCAATCTAAATTCTTACATTATATCCAGTTCTTAAAAATTACAAAAAAAAAAAAAAAACCCTCTGTAAAGTAGCTTGGTATTTTTCTTTGTATTAATTTAGTTATAGATATGTCTATGATTGTTCATAAAAACACAACAAAAATCTTATAGTCATTTATAGTATGTGCTTTTATCTTGTGAAGTTAACAGGAAGACTTTGTTGCCCATGGTTGCTAGATCAGAGTGTTTGAATAAAGCTTATGGTTATAAAGAGTATATGCAGAAGAACTCAGTGTCATTTTGTTTCCATTAAATGTCTTGAGAACTCCTGTGGGACTTTGGCTATAATGTGAGCTGTCTGGACAGATATGGTTTTCATATGTTACTGCCTGTGTCTTTTCCTTTCCACATCAACCTCAAAGCTGATAATTTTTAAAAGCCATCTCTCTTTATATGTATATATATATATTCAGTTTCCTAACATTACTTATGCTTTATTTTAGTTACAATTGAAAATCCTTTAATTCAGTCAAAGGAAGCAGAAAGGGAAGAAAAATTCAACCCTGTAACTCCTAGGTAAATTTAAAGCATAGACTGGTAGCTCTTTTCAGAAAGATCAAAGTTAATACTTGCTTTAGTTGCTGGCCGATTGCAGCAGCATGCAATTGGTAGAAGTTTTGGGGGTTAATCTTCTTATGTAGCTGTACCTTCCTCCCTGTGTTCAACTGTGTATGGTCAAATAATCTCACAAAAGAATATATTTCTCAGTATATCGTCTTTGGAGTTTTGTCATAAAGTAATGGTCTTTGTAACTAAACAGAGTAAATTTCATTCTTTGAGTAACGTCTACTGAAATTATTTGAAATTGATTTGATTTTGCCAAAGTGTTTTATCAGCCATAACTGTTTTACAGACAGTATATCCTTCTTGAAATCCATTCACATGACACGTTTATCTAGAAGGTATTTTAATACACAGTAATACTATTTGTTACTTGTTTGGTAAGGCATTGCCATTCCTTTTGTATCATGCAATGTACATATGTTGTCTTTCTGTCTATATGAAACTAACATTGCAAGTTGTAATTTAGATATGTTTTTAACTTGTCTTAGATATCTAAGATGCAGATGTTAGACTAATACACCTGTTCCTTAATTAAGGTTTCTTTCCTAATTGGTCATGTTCTAATATTTTTAATCATATGGCAGACATAAGAGTATTGCATATATGCACGTTAAATTGGCAAGTCAGAAGTTTTATGCTCTTGCTTACTGTTCACCTCTAAGCTTTATAGCAAATGTATAGCTGTAAGTAGTCAGACTTGCCATTTACTTTCTGGCTAAATGGAAAGTAGTAAAAGAACAAATGTCGGGTAGAAACTTCACTGAGGAAGAGTTCCTCTTAAAATCTATAGATTTTGTAAGCATTTGTAAAATATATTTATCCAGTATATATTGAATATATCTTATTTCCACTGGCTAACAGCGCATTATAAATATTGCTGAGGTCACTGGGCTATTACTTTTGAAAGCACCTTACCAAATCCAGTCTGACTTGATTGTCACATATGTGATTTATTATGTCACAATGCCAAAACCTCTCAATTACCTGGATTACAGACATTTCAGAATTTATTTTATTTTTCAGTGATTGATAAGGGCTGAAAGATTTACAAATATATATTGTACATTGCTAGCATTTCAATTCTAAATAAGTATAAGGTATACAAAAATAAGTCTTCCATGAGAGTAAAGTATATAATTTTTTAAAAATAATTTTAGAACAAATTTATTAAAATTTTTCCATATCTTTAGGGAAAACAATAGAGGAATAAATAAGCAATTATTTTCTCATGTGAGTTGAATTAACATTTTACACTGTTAACATATTGGTAGAGTGAAATGTTGATTGATGTGATTTGTTTTGTGCATACTATCTAGTTGCTACAAATTATTGCTCAGTGAAAATCATTCCAAAGTCAAAACATCTTCATGTTATGAAATGGACACCAAACTACTTTCTCTGTTGCATCTGCCTGTCAAGGACCCTCAGGATTATTATTCACTGGGTGATATCATTGCAAATGGACAAAGCCTTGATGGACGAATCCTTAATGTGCTTGCAGCTGTAATGTCAGTAAGTCAAGGAGCCACGACGGAGAAGTGGTTTTTTTTTTACTGTACCATGGGTAACTTAATTGACTTAAGTGTGAGTATGGATTTTGGGACACACAGTGGACAGGAATCACTGGTTTTGTTTGTTTGTTTAGGTTGGCAGTCACTTCAGCTGAGTTACAATAACCATAGAAGCTACTTGAGATTTTTATCAAGGACATGAGGGGAGAAAATTAAGGGAATGGAAATGTCCTACATCAGTTGTCTTTTTGAAATCATGCATATGCAAGCAGTAGATAACTTGAAATTTTTAAACTGCAGATTTTTATAAAATAAAATGTGTCATTTTATCTTGAAGTAAAAATACTGTTAAAGTTTTAGCGGTGTACATGGGGTTGTTTTTTAGTTAGTGGTCTACAGGTGTTTCCCCCCCTTTTTGGCTCCTCTGTTTTCTAGGTAATCACTTTTATTTTCCTAAACACTCAGTAGTGGAAAAGTGACTGCTTCTCTTTCTTCTTAAAGGTTGGGGAGCCAAAGTATTTTATGACTTCAGACAAAAGAAAAGGTCAGAGGTGTGAAGTAAAGCTGTATGATGAAACAGAGATATCTTTTCCAATAGTATGGTAAAGTTTTTTTTTTAATTCACTAAAATACATAAATTAATGCAAGAGTAGGTAAAGAAATTAACTATAATACACACTGTTATAACACTGTATTTTAATTTAAATATATTGTTATTTGGATAGCAACTGTGATGAGGCAGCAATGTACACTGAACAGAGGTTTAAAAAAAAGATTCATTAGAGTGACCTAATATATATTGTCTAGTTTTACGACTTGCTGACAGACTGCTAGCTCATGAATGGCAAAATGAAACTTAGTTCCAAATACTTACATTGTTTTATGTGGAAATCTGAAGTAATTCAGGAAATGGCATTTAAAAACAGCTGCAAAGGCAGTACGTTTGTTCCACAAACTAGTTGGAAAAAAGAGGAGCACGCTTCATTTTTAAAGCCAAGCAGAATTAACAAGTGGAATGGAAATAGGTTGAAACAGTTTTCAAATGTTTAAAACAGCACAGAAACATTTTGATACTACTTTGTCCATATTTTCAAACAGTATCCAATTTACAAACACAACTATGTCTATATTATTTATGCATGTAAATAGTGAATTTTTTACACAGGAACATTTATATTTTGCCCCTAGTTTGTTCAATAAGCTTGTGGCTTATCGACATGCAAGGGTATGTGGATACTCGTTTGTGCTGGGTTTGCTGTCCGTTGGTTGAAATGACCTTTGTTCCCTAGATAGAAGTAGCAAGATAGCATTGCACTCTGAGTTAGAAACTGTATTACCATTCAGTGTAATGTTTAACACAGTTAATGGTACACAAGAAGACTAATAAGCATCTACAAGTGTAAAGTTTTCTAGACCTTGAGCTGCCACCAATGTCAGTTTGCAGCGGCAACTCTGATAGTCTTGTTTCAGTGCTGGTACGTAGTGATAGAGAGCCCTATGCTTCAGGAGTCCTTAGAAGCAGAGGCTAGGTGGTGGTACTGTGGTTACCCAAACAGTGCCTTTTGCGGTTTCGTGGAGCCATAGGTAGAGGCAAAGATTCAGGAAATCCTTGAGCAACAGCATTGTAGTGAAGGTATTTCAGAGGCCATAGGTGAAGAGGTGGCTGAGCAACGCTAGATGAAAACTTAGTATCTTAAATCTTTTCCCAAGACTTAAGAAAAAACTCCACCAGAACAAAACTGTGCTTTGGCAGTATTTTTGCCATCCAAACTTATGAGGAACCGAATGAGATTTTATCAAGGGACCTAACCATCAAATTATCATTTTTGAGGGATACCACTGACCTCACTCTAGCCTCAGACACAGTTACAAGGATTCCAGTGTTGGAAAGCCAGCTGAACATCTGGCCTAGTGATGTGAGCAATCAACTTGTTCCCACAGAAAAGGCTCAGCTGATAAGCAGTTATTTTAACTGTGATTTGCTTTAGTTAGAAATTACGATTGTCAAAGCTCTGAAAAACAGACAGTATTTTTTGCAGGTATATTCTGCATTTAATAATTTTGAACAATCTGCTAGCCCTTTATTTTATCATGTTTGGTATGGGATAAAATAGGGACTGTATTAGACCGTACGTAAAGCATCCTGGCTTGCTGCAAACTAGATGCCTGTGGATACACATGGCATTGCATTTGCGTGCAATAAAGGAGTTGTGTCCCCTTTGACCAATTTAATTATAACTATATTATTTAGTAGGTTAGTACTAAACAATGTGAGTGTTGTGTCAAAAATTTATACATTAACTTTTTTTTAAATTTAGTTGGGATAATGAATCTATCCAGCTTGCACAGAGTTGGATCCCACGAGAAACAGGTATAATAGTCTGGTTTTTATGTTTTTACTGTAGTTCTTAACATGATACTTATTCTACAATAACAGGATTGGGGTTTTTTTGTGCACAGTAATATTTGCATCAGATGTGAGAATAAATTTTGACAAATTTAGGAACTGTATGACTGCAACTGTGATATCAAAAACCATCATTACAACTAATCCAGGTAAGAGCTGTTGAAGTATTGCTTTGGTATTAGTGATCATTATAGGCTAGAATATATGAATGAATCTATTGGAGGTCTGATTTCTTCTGCCTGTTTGCCTCAGAAAGGTCCCTGCTTCTTGTCTGTTGTGTAGTGACCAATGCTTTTGGCTTCCACTCTTGTCTTTTTTTAATTATTATTTTATTTTATCTAAGCAGCCTTCATATATTCCATGTAGGACTAACAGTTAAAGTAAAAAAGAGAAAAGCATCTCTTGGCTAATTTCAAGAGACAACGTGTTGGTGCTACCAGAATAAAAAGTTGTAAAATATAATTATACTATTATTTTTACATGCTACATATTTTAATAACTTTTTAAAATACGTTTTCAAGAAACAGCAGAAGCAAATCTTCTCTTCAGTTTCATAAAAGAGAGTGCACAGTCAGGACCTTTGCATGATAAAATAGAGGAGCAGTCAAAAGAATCCAATAACTGTAAGCATGGATCCAAAATCTTTATTTTGTTTAACTAGTGTCGTTTCATAGTGCAGTGGAAATACCAAGTTCTTGCTCTGTGTGTTCATAGAAACGAAACTAAGGTATAGCCTGGCTGAATACTTAGTTTGGAGTGTTGTTACTGGGGCTATCCTTTATAATATCAGTTATGTGTCTTCAGGGTTGGTGACCATGCCAACTTGCAGCCTGTCTGGCATGTTCTTTCTGTCTTGAGTAAGTATGAAAATGGAGAGGGAAAGTTTTTGTCAAAAACTCATTTTGAGAGATACAAAGATTAAATATTAGATATTTTCCTCATTTTATTCCTCTCTTTATTTTTTTGTCCCCAAATGACAAGCCTGCTTCAAAAGAAAGGTGTGTGGGCTTTTCTGGTGCTTTAGATTAAATCCTCTCCTTTTTATCACCTTAAGATCCTTTTTTGTTATTACTCATCTGTGTTGTTTCTTTCTCAGACACACTTAACATGTCTTTTAAACTTTTAGTGGAGACTATAGTTGATGTTTATACCGTGGAACAGCTGAAAGAAAAAGCTTTACAGAGTGATGGGAAACTTGAACCAGTCTATGGCATTATTTATGGCTACATTTCTACACTGGACATTGATGATAATGCATCTAAAATTATTCGCAACAGGTGGTAAGCAACTGCCTGTTTTAAATTTGTATTAAAAAGTCCTTATCCTCCTTCTTCTGACCCAAATTAGATGGAACAACATTTTAGTCCAGTTCTGGACAAGAAATAAAACTCCTCTGGAGGATGCCGTGTGAATGTCTGGTGTGTAGACTTCCAGAAGTAGCAAAGAAAAGGAGTTGGCTTTATGAAGAATTTGCTTTTTCTGGTCCTAGAGGAGTGAAGAAGAAAGAGGCCGCTTTGTCTCAGGCAGACTTAAGAGTTTAGAAGATGAAGATTTATTTTTAAAGAAGAAAAGTCTCTTGGGAAATCTCTGTCTAGAAAAGTTTCAAACAAGGAGGAATTGCATATATATATTAATTATCTTCTTATGTTTCAGTTCAATATGCCGTTTTCTGGTGAATGAAACGTCAAACACATGCACTTTCTGCAGTGACATCTCTTCAGATTCAAAGTCAACTTTTGCAAGCTTTGACATCCTTGTTGATCTGACAGATCACACCGGCACTCTTTATTCTTGTTACCTGTCTGACTGTGTAGCTGAGGAAACATTAGGCTGCACAGTAAGTAGAAATTAATTAGGTTGTTCTTATTTGATCTGAGCTGTGAAGCCTGGTGAAAATTACAAATATATGTAAATGTTCTTCGTGTGCATGTGTACACTGGTTAAAAAAAAATTGCATATGGATATACACACACACTTGGCTTTTTAACAAGTTAAAAGTTAGAAGTCAGAAGCTGCTATTAAGAAGAAATGCGTTAAATGTAACAGTGAATCCCCTATTCAGAATACTGCTTTATTTTAATTAATTTACACTTTTCTGAGAACATGGTTGGAATTTCCTAATTTTGTTTCTTAAACACCTTGCAATTTATTGTGATTAATCTGACTGTCTTGGTACATATATTACACCAAACACTATGTTAAGAGAGAAAAATACAGCTTAGGAATGTATAGAAATGTGTAAGAAGCTCTTTTCGTCGTCATTTTGTTGTGGAGATGTTGTAATAACTACATACTGAAGAAGCCTTCTGTGATGTCCTATTATTAACAGGTCCGTGAGTTCCTCACTCTAACAGAAGACAAGAAGACTGCATTGAAATGGCAACTTCTTTTGGAACGAAGCAAGATTTATTTTAAAGTTAGTATTTAATGTTAATTTAAAACAGTAGCTGTTTCCTATTTGCTAGTATATTTAGCACTGAAAAATTCCATGTCAGTTCTGCTGAACTTTTTAAAATAAGCAATATTTTTGTACAAATTCTGCATATTCCAAGTAGTCTTTGTCATAATGTCAACATGAGGCAAACTATGAAAGACACAAACTGCTCTTAGCCAATACTGATATTTTTGAAATATCGGTATACACGATTTAGTCAGTGACTTCTATGGCTGTAGGTTTATAATGAATGAAGTTAACAGTATCTGCTTGCCAGAATAAGGCCCAGTCAGCAGTTGTAATAGATTGTATGGTATATGGGATTACCTGGGTATATTTCTCAGTTACATGTATTTTTGGAAATAATGTGATCAGGTATGTCTAAAATCTGCAATTCTCCTTAAAGGAACAACAATATTAGATTCACACACCTGGAGCAATTGTTAAAAGATCTGCTATTATTTGCAATATCTTTTACTTTTTTAATTGCATGCTGTATACTGGACTAGAATCCTTTTTCATAGAACTGCCTGGTTTAGGACAACTCTAAACTGACTCCCTTTTTTAAACTTGCCCTGCTTAGCAAAACTGTTCTTACTCTCCTGTCTCCTCCACCCTTTGCCCTATTTCCAGGAAAAAAATCAAAGTGTTTTATTTCAGTACTGACAGGTATATAGGATAAAATGTGTGTAATCATGCATAAAATAATGTTAAATATGTATAACCAAATCTGTCAATTAAACATGCTGTGTGATATTTGAAAATAAAGTATTTCAAAGTGCTATACAGCAGTAAAAACAAATTATTATTAACTATTTTTACAGGTTACTTTGTCACCCAGCTGGAGAACTGGACTGAAAGTCAATGTTCTTTCATGTAAACTTGCAGACCCTATAGAGGCCAGTCAGAGCTTGTTGGGAAAAGAGTTTGGAAATAAGAGATTACACTATATGGCTTGATAACAGCTAGGAAAAAGACTATTTCTTCACTGTTATTAGAGGTTGAACGCTGTTGATGTATTTTGCTAAGTATGTTCTGATGGTATGCATCAGGAATATGCATTACTAATCCCTGTAAGTGGACTTCTGTGTTGATCTTTTTCAGGGGATTGTACTTTAAAAAGTGTACTAGGGCCCCTCAGCTTAAGAAAAGTCAGTTCTACCCCCCCTTACGAGGAGGATGGAAGCTTTCTTCACTCAGTTTAGAATATATTTTAAAAAATCAGAAATAACATATAGTACAAGACAGTTCTGTTGAGCTTCTGTGTTTTTAACTGCCTTGCTACTTACGTGCTGCTTTTGTGTTAGTTTAAAAAATAAAGACCCACTTTGAAATACTGCCTGGGTTTGTAGTGTACATTGGTGAGTCCAAACATGGAATTTCTGGCAACTGCAGGGGCTTGGAAAGAGCCATGATGTTTGCAAGGCTGCTTTTCTTTAGTGCAGACTTATTAGGCTGCTATTCTTTAGGGCAGTCTTATTAGAACGGAGTAATCAATTGACAAGAGAAGAACGGACTCTTCTTCACCAAAATAGTTGTTGTTAGCTGAACATAAATAATGCCAGTATGTACATTTTGCCCTTCTCCGTGTATTTTTTCCTATTTTTTAACCTGTTTCTGTCCTTAGCTTCCCCTGCAGCTGGTGCATTTGCTACATTCACCAGTCCTCACCTTCTGAGCATATCAGGAGTTGGCCTATTTCACATGGTGGGAAGATATTGTGGCTCTTCTCTTGCAAAATATTTGTTAGGCTGGAATGCTTTGAGGAACTCTAATCACCCCTCATTCACTATCTACCCGTTAAAGCAACACAGCAGAGAGAAAACCCCTACAGAAACGGTGAATTTTGACAAGCAATACTCCAACATTGCAACCCCCTACTCATGTGAGTGGGAACAAGGGACTAAAGCACAAAAAAATGTTGCCAGTGTTGGGTCACTGCATTTTTTCTGTTGCAGCAATGAACAACTTCAGCTTATTAGCTGTTAGGCCTGGAAGATGTTGAAGTGAATGTTTCCATTAGTTTTAATCGTAACTTGGCTCAGCCATCAATACACAGTGCTTAAGATCAAACTACAAATGATGCATTGTTGCTGTTGCCATAGATGGCAGTGGTTGATGAGCACAAAGAAACGGTAACGGTACAGAAAGTGAATTTAATCCTTCCTCTTTCAGAATTATTCACCCTAACTTCCCTGCTCGGCCCAGCTCTGTTGGCCTGACTTCTCTGCTTGGCCCAGCTCATCGAATTGCAACAAATTAAGAGCACAGCTTCCCCGCTGACAGAGGCAGGCTTAAATCAAGGAGCATTTTGACTTCTATGAGCCAGGGACTGGTTCTGTTCAGATATAATAGCTGAATGGTTGTTTCAGTTGGCCATGGTTCCTTAGGCTTCCTTTAGATGAAATCTGAATTATGTCCACAGCACTTAGGCCTCATCATACAAAGAACTTCTATGTGTGCTTTAAGCCATTGGCTTAAGTGGAAGTAGAGGGAACTGAAATGTGGGCATATTTGCAGGACCATACCTCGTACAGGTGGTGTATGGGTACGCAGTGTGTGCTACAAATGTATGCAGCTGGAGAAGCAAGTTGATAGGAAAATGTCTATTTTTCTTCTGCAATGTGTTCTGCTTGCTTTTTACCATGTGATTTGCAGTGTCCTGGACCATGCTGCTCTCTCACAGAGGTTCTTGTCTTCAGACTGCAGTAATTTTCTCTGCAAGACTCTCCAAATGCACTTCTAAAAACCAAGTGGTTATTAAGATCTGGCTCCAATAAATGGAAGCATTTAACTTTGGTGCTTGCATGTATGTCAAAAAATAATCCATCTGTTTTTGTTAGAAATTAGTCAGTTCTGTGCAACCTTTGAAAATGATAAGTTTTGATGTTTGGGGGAAGGGTTTTTTTAATTATATTTTACAACTTTGTCACTCCATTGAATTGAAAGAGAACTCACTGTCATGCAAACTGGTAGAGAGTGTTAGATCAGTGTGAGTTTGGAAACAGGAAAAGTTACACAGCATGGCTTTTTACAGCTGGAAACATTTAAAAACTCCAACTGTTGCACTGCATTGTACAAGTAATGGTAATTGTTGCAGTTAGATTTTTTAATATTATTAAAAATATATTTAAATCAGTAAAAGTAAAGACAAGTTTACTGGTGAGCTTTACCAATGAGCTTCTTTGATCTTGAACTTTTGTATTATTTTATTTTTAGAAGCATATTTAAAGCTCAGTTTAGGAAAAAAAATCTGCCAAGCATCTGGCACACTTCCCGCTTGGAGTGGGAGGGAAAGCAATCCTCATTTAATTTGTACCTTTGAAAAATGCATGGAGGAATCATGAAACTAATCTAAAAAGCAAACATCTTTTTATTGTAGAATGCCCCACGGAGAGAAATTCTTTCTGAAGCTGTAATTCTTGATTTACTGTTACACATACATCTTTGATTTTGTATAGCATGGGTGAGCTTTAGCTCCTACATCAACGTTTTAACGGTTTAATTTATAATTTTTCTTTTAAGGCAATACATTGGCAAAGCACGAGTAGAATGGAAGAGCACACACAGTGACAGCCATCCCAGCTCCCCTCCCCAGCTGTCCAGCACACTGTCTCCATCAACAGTTCCAAGGTACAGTTCAGGTGTTAATCATCTGCCCCAAGCTGGGTTGGACTCCAGGTTCACAGCCTCAGAGGAGGCTGACACCTCCATGGAAACAGGGCTGTTTTAGTGAAATGGCTTTTGAGCTCGTGGGTTACGTGTCCTTGATGCATGACAGTCTATTAGATGCTTGGGCCCTGTAAGCATTTAACATACAGGACAGCTTGTGTGCCTCTTTGTTCACCAGATGTTCCCAAAAGAGCCTCTTGCAATGCAGACAGGGTCCTAGCCCAGCTCCTGGTTAGGATCCACGTGTTTGCTGGGCCACCTTAAACCGCATGGAGAGGACGTCGCTTATCCCAGCTTCTATCTCATCGTTGACCTGCACAGACCCAACTCCTTTGGGAGACCCTGTCAGAATCAAGTCCCCTTCTTCCAGGGTGAATATTTCACTAATGTAGCTGATTAGGTAAGGGACGGAGAAGATCATCGTGGAGGTCTCCCCCTCCTGCCTTAGTTCTCCGTTCACCCTGAGCCAGATCTTCAGCTTGTGAGGGTCTGGGATCTTCTCCTTGGGCACAAAGTCACTGACCGGGCATGATGAACTGAAGCCCTTGGCCAAGGTCCAAGGCAGACCCTTCTTTTTGCACTCCTCCTGGGTGTCCCTGGCCGTCATGTCCAAGCAGAGGGCATAGCCCCCCACGTGCTCCATGGCAGCCTCCTGGGACACGGCCTGGGCTCTCTTCCCGATCACCACCCCCAGCTCCACTTCATGGTGCAGGTTGTTGCAGTAGTAGGGCCGGAGGATGGGCGAGCCTTCGCGCACGTAGGCCGAGGAAGGCTTGAGGAAGAAGAGGGGCTCCCGGGGCAGCGCGTTCCCCATCTCCTTGGCGTGCTCGGCGTAGTTGCGCCCCACGCAGACGATGTTCCTGCCCCACTCCCAAAAGCGGGACAGGGGCTTGGAGGAGGCCATGGCCGCGGCGGGTCTCCTTCCCCAGGGACAGCGAGCGCCCTTGGGGCGTCCTTGCCGGGCCCAGAGCCGCGCTGCTGCTGCCGCCGCCTCTCCCCCGCCGCGGATTGCCCAGGGCAGCTGTCTGCCCCCCGCCTCCTTACCCGGGTTAGCAAATCGCCCGGCACGGGCGTGCCGAGAGCAGCGGGGAGGGAAGGAGGGGACCGAGTGAGCGCAGCACCGCCCCCGCCGCACGCCGGGCCGGGGCCTGGCCCTGCCGGCTGCCGCTGCCTGCCTCCCCGGGGCCGGCCGCAGGGCGGGGAGCAAAGGTAACCGGGCCGGGCCTGGGCATCGGGCGGGGCGCGCTGCACCATGCTCGGTGGGGGCTGGCGGGGCCTCGGCACCGCCCTGGCGGCCCTTGGAGCTGGGGCCCTGCTCCGAGCCGGTACGTGGGGCGGGTGGCGCGGCTGCCCCGGCGCCGGGGATGCGCCCCGGTAGGACCCGCGGGGCCGGGCAGCGCCTCTTCTGCGGCCGGGCCGAGGCGTGGGGGGCCGGGCCGCGTCCCCGGGCAGCGGGGCCGGGGCGTGGGTCGCGGTGGGATCCGTGCAGTGACCTCCTTGCAGACACTACCGGGGCGGAGGGGGCGTGCGATGCCTCCCTTGCAGCTGGGACCGGGGCGGGGCGGCGTGCTGTGCCCCCGTACAGCCGGGACCCGAAGGGAGCTGGGCGGCTGCAGGCACCCGGCGGTGGGGCTGACGGTGGGGTTCAGCCCAGCTGGCAGCGGGTCCCCCGGCAAGCTCGGAAGTTTGACGGTAGTTTTTCTCTTTTCATTTCCCGGCTCAGGGGTGCGCCGAGGTTTTTAAGCTGACTCACAGCCCCAAGTAGGTCAGTATCTGCCCAGCTGGAGCCTGTCTCTCGGTGACTTTTTGTATCGATAACCCATCTGGGGGGCTCCTGCGAAGTTTCTGGGCTGCCAAAGTGCTCGTTATTGCTCTGGGAGGAGGGCTTGGGGAACGGGGCCTGGCATTTAAACTGAATGCGATGGGTGACAAATTGTATTTGCAATGTAAACAAAAAACCAAACCAAAACTGTGTAAGCTCTGCATTTAAATTTAAGGCCTAAATTCTGAAAGCATCTCCTTGAACTAGAGCTTGGGCTTTAGCTTCACAGCATCTGTGGGAAGTCTTGCCAGAGGCCTTTTGCATCACTCCAATTTTAAGACCTGGCCTTAATGAATAAGAATCCATTGGAGTTAACTGCCAGACTTGGAAACCCTGATGCTATCTTGGGAACAAGTATGTCAAACCAAGGAATTAGCAGCTCCCGAGTTCCCCAGGATGCAAGGGTGGGTGCTGCGCCTTCCACACAGGCTTTGCTCCACCAGTGGGTCTGTGCATGCCCTGCCCGTGCTGGCTGGACCCAGCTGTGATGCTGGCAGCATGTCGCAGGTGGGCAAGTCAAGTGGGAACGGGAGTTGCCCTGGGTTTGTGGAGCCACAAACTTGCTGGGTATCCAAAAATATCTGTGTGCAGAGTACATAAAAAGTGAATGTAGCATTTCTTCTTATTAGGCAATGCAAGGATGTTCACCTGAGTATGTGCATGCAGTCATTTTTGAGTGACAGCCATGTGTGAAATAGGAGCTTTCCACTCTTTTCTGTAACAAGAAAGAGTAAAACGAAATGCTGTGGAGAAAATGTATGAAGCACCCCTTTTCTGAGGGAACCTACTGTTCAGCTGTGCTGCTGCCTGCTTGCCTTCAGTCTCCAACATGTACGCATTTATGTGATAACTTTAACACTTCCCATCTGCAAACCCTTTCCTCTTCACGACTCAAGCTGCACTAACAAACCGTTCCAGAAAGCCAAAGTGTGTGATTCAAAAGGCTGCTGGTGTTCTACTCTCTCCAGTCCGCTCTGCTTCAGGCATGAAGTCAGGAGGGACATGTTACAAAACTGAGTGAAAATGAAGTCATTGGGCATTAATTTTCCAGCAGACTTGCATGCATTACAGCCATCCTGAAATGATTTGTGTTAGTGCTGGGCCGGGGCAGGGGTTGTGCATTGTTTGGGGAGCTTCCTTGAGCAGAAGGGGGTCTGACAACACCCCTCTCATAAGAGCAGCGCTGTGTGTGCGTGAGAGCGCTTCTGGTCTGCTTGCCGAGTGGGCAGGCTGGAAAGGTGCAACTTAGCTGGTGCTGGGAATTCAGAATGAGTTTCATACTTTGTGGATGTTTTCTCATTCCTTTGTTTAAATTACATTTTAGAAAACATTTCCTTATGTGGTGTAGTTTGTTTGTTTTGCGAGAATTGTGAATTAAACATGCAAAGAGACTTTGGGATCATGGGCAAGGTTAGAAATGGTTTATAGGATGAAAGCATTTTGAGCATGTGAATAATTCCTTTGACTTGAAGTTAAGGGTGTGTTTTCTTTTTTTTTTTCTAGTTAGCGCCTAGCATGCAAACAAACATGCAGTATATACAGACCTTGTGACTGATAATATCCAAAAGAAAAGTGCTTCATGTTAGGGAGCAGTTAGAGAGCAATTGATTTTTATTCTTTTTTCGTATCAAGGAATAGTAAGGAATTTTTTGTTTGTTTTGGGTTTTGGTTTTTTGGGGGGGGGGTTGGTGTTTTTTTGCGGGGTTTTTTGTTTGGTTTTGTTTGTTTGTTTGTTTTTGGTTGGTTTTTTTTTTTTGGAAGGACTCTTCTGCTCCAGAGGAACACTCAGCAGGTATGGATGCTTTTCTCAATTATCCATGCCTTCACTGTCAAATACCCAGTGCAAGCCTACACTGTGCCTTGGGGTTTTCTTTGCAACACTGTGTTTAATTTTACTACTATCTCCCCTCCTTACCTCCCTTCCCTTATAAGCAAATGAGATGGTAGAGGTAGAAGGGGAAAAGTTCTGGGCAGGACAGTTGTACCAGAGGGACCTGACAGCTGCTGCTGCCTCTGGGTCTGGGTTTGCAGCAGCAGCTGCTTGTCCCAGTCAGAACTTGGATCTTGGTTTTGCAGCCTTGTTGGTACTGTTGGTCTCTGGAGCTCCAGGGGTCGGTCTACTCCAGAGAGTAGAACACCAGCAACCAGTCTGTGGGGCCTCTTCTCTCTAAAGCGGGCTCTTATCAGGGGTGGGCAGGACTGACTTGTTTTGGGAGAGTGGGGCAGGTTGATTAGGAGCGTGGTGACCCCTCCCTTTGGCACTGATGGAGGTGACTAAGCACAGAGCATCGGGAGCCTTAGGGCTAGAGTCAGCGGTACAAAATGAAACAGCAGCTGAGCCAGCACAGCTTAGACCAAGGCAGTCACCTTCAGTGGTGTGCGAGGGCCTTGGGCATTAAGACAACTGATTTCTGACTTGCAGAGACTGATGCCTCTTTCCCTGCGTATATATGAACCCAGGCCTGAATTGTAGGGCCTCAGCAATGGAAGACCTTGTCCTCTTTCCCTTTCCCCTTTTTTTTTTTTTTTTTTTTTTTTTTGTAATGGCAGAGCCTCTTAGGGCTTGGTTGTTTCTTTAAGAACCGTGTATCTGTGAGTTGAACAATGGAGCCCATGTTATTTGCATCTGGAATTAGATTTTTCTTTCTTGGATCGGATTAAACATTTAACCAAAAGCAAATAGGGCAGCACTGCTCTTGCATCAAGGTAGCCCATGAGCAAGAATCCTGCATGCAGTGTGTGCTTGGTACCTGGCCAGGTGGGGAGCCATGCAGAGAGCCTGTCTTCTCTCCATGCACTGTGCAGGATGTGATTTCCCCAAGTAACCAACCAGATATTTCTGTTGTAGTAGTATGTGTATTTCTGTATTTCTACTCCTTTTTTTCCTTTTTTCCTCCTTGTTTTGTCTTTTGGCTGTAACATGGCTTTTTGTGCTTTTTTTGCAAAGTCACTGTCCCAGGATGACCTTTGTCCAGCTGTTCCCTCTCTGTTCTGCTTTCCTGCCCCTTGAAATCTTCTCTCCAATTGAGGTACAGCACTTTCCCTGCATGAGCACATCTCTGGAAGCAAAGTGTCCCCTCCCTCTTTGGTGCAGCTGTAGGGCACCAAGAGCCTCCCACCCTGTGGGGCTCAAGGTCACACAGCCAGGCACTAAGGCTTTGTCCCATAGTGGCCTCTCTCCTCCTCCTCTGAAGGAGGCAGGTTGAGGCTGTCCATACCCTTCCTTCTCAGGGGTCATGGGCTGGGGGACCTGCTGTGCTCTGTCCTGCTTGTTCCCCTCCCTGGGCTACCCTGAGGTTTGACTGTTTTGGGGTCCCCAGGTCCAGCGCAGCTGCGAGCTGTCTTCCTGCACACAGAGCACGAGCAGAGGAAGTCGAAGACGGTCACACAAGCCAACATGAAGGTGGAATTACTCCCAGCCCTTACAGACAACTACATGTACCTCCTCATTGATGAGGAAACGAAGGAAGCTGCAATAGTTGATCCTGTGCAGCCCCAGAAGGTAAAGCGATCTGCTACCCTTGTGAGCAGGGTGCTCACTGCTGCAGGTCTGGGAGATCCTTTCAGGTTGCCACATCCACGAGAGAATTAGTCACACGCTGACTCAGGCATGGGGGAAAGGCAGGAAATACTGGCCATGCATAGGTACGGACAGGGCTTCACAGGCAGTCGTCTTCTGGGCTCAGGCAGCTTGTCCCTGACTTCAAGGGTTATTGACTTGATTTTGGTTTTTTGCCCTTAGTTTGATGTAGCGCAGAAAAGAGGAAATGAGACTGCAAGCTTAGTCATGGCTACCTGGATCAGAGACCTTGTGTCCTGATCTGTGACTGCAACTGGGAGAGGGATGAGCTCTCTGAAGAATTGCTGGTGTGGCACGCTCAAACCTTGGAGCAATTATGTCCAGGTTACATCAGGTTCCAGGTGTGCTGTTAAGTTATTTCACGTGAGTTGTAATGCTCTTGCTGTGCCCTGTGCCTGCAGGTTTTGGATGCAGTCAAAAAGCACGGCGTGAAGCTGACCACCGTCCTGACCACACATCATCACTGGTAACTATCTGCTGTGGTGGGAGCCCTTTTCCCTCTGCATAAACACAAGCAGTCAAGAATTGCTGCTTTTCTGGATCAAGTTGGTCTTCTCTAAGCAGGAGCTTAGGTGTGAGGAGAAGGATCAGAGCTCAGGAAATGTTCCCATGGGCTTGCTATGACCAGATGTGCTGTCTAGACTGCAAGCTCTGTGCATCAGTGCCTTTACCTTTAAAATGCTGACTTCTTCCAGGTGGCCAGTGAAAGTAAATGTGTGTGAAGGTAGCTGTGGAGTGTGGGAGGGAGCACGCTAACACTGAGGTGCTAGGACATGCCTGTAAGGCGTGCTACTCACAGTCAGCACTTGTGGGAGGATTACCTGGGTTGCAGATTTATCTTTGCGTCCCTGTTTTGCTTTAGCAGTTTTGCAGTGCTGAAACTGAGTAACTTCTCCCGTGGGTCATAGTGGAACCACCTCTGTGGCTGGAGAGCCAGCCCTGATCTGGCAGGACCAGCACCACAAGCGAATGCTGAGTTGTTTGGACATCTGTGTGCCTGCTCCACGGTGTCTTGTGGGACACTCAATTACACATATCCCAGTTATCCCAATCTCTTCCTGCCCTAGTAACTGAAGAGTTGACTGTGAATCCCTAAGGCTGATGTTTCCCAACTAGGTATGAACTTGTGGAGGGTTGTTCCCCCCTCTCACTGCCCTACTTATTGGAGAAATTATCTCCACTCGTGTTGATGTGACATATCCTTTGATGTGAGGACAGTGTTAGATACTGAGAGAATAGTTGATCAGAAGTGATCACCTGGGGGCTACCATTGCAGTACGAGTTATGATAAATTTTTCTTCATCCCTGCCCAAATCCATTTTTCTGACCTTCCAGGGACCATGCTGGAGGAAATGAGAAGCTCGTAAAGATGGAGACGGGGTTGCGTGTATATGGGGGAGACAGCAGAGTCGGAGCACTGACACAGAAAGTGTCTCACCTTACATCACTCAAGGTAAAGGGAGTGAGCTGCAGGACTTGGTTGGGGGCATCTCCCATTTGTGGCACAGCTTTAGAAGTGAACCGGTGTGGTCCAACTTGAGTTAATATTGTGGTCACAGCTCTTTTACCTTTTCACATCTCTTGGATGTAGTTGATAGTTTAAGTACAGCTTTCACCCTTTTCCAGCCCTGTGAACCATAACCCCTCTGTCTTGTTTTGGCTGGTGATACTTCATTGATGAGAATATTGGCATGGCTCAGGTACCTGCAGTGCCTGGGGCATGCTGGGTGTCTGTATGTTCCTTGACAGCCACCTTAACTGGGGTGGTTAGGACTGAAGTGTGAAAGGACAGGGCTTGTGCTCTGCTTAGAGCCTAGTTAGCACCAAATGCAAGTGGTCCTTTCTGAACGAAGGCTGGAATACAGGGTGAAGAGAAAGTGGGCCAGCAGTGCTAGCTGCCTGCATTGCTTTTCCAGAGCTAAAGCAGCAAACCTTGTTGGAACCTAGCTGTTTGTTTACAGATGAGCTGGCAGATGACACAAACTTCTATGAAACGTGCAGGCTGACGTGAATGTCACTGCTAGTCTGGCAGTGCACCTTCGTGGGAGGGCAGCAGCAAAAAAGGGAGCTCAGAAATACATGGGAAGGTGTGCAAATTAGGGCTGTGGGGGAAACATCCCCTTGGCCTCATGAATGTGTTTAATCCTTCCCTTTTCATGAGTGTCATCCACTTCTTCCCTTCAGCTTCATTTTTGTTTGGAGCTTTTTACACTTGATTAACTTTGTTTAGGATTTTGTGTTGCTCTGGATCTGTTTGCTCTTGCTGCCAACCAGACGCTGAGTCACTCTGCATGTAAATGAAAGAATCTGGCAGTTCTCTTTGTCGCAACACCTGCTAGGAGGAAACAGCTCCCTTCCAAGTCTCTGCCATAAAACTCTCTTGCTGGACTCTCACAGGAGCAAAGCTGAGTTTACTGGCCAGCTATGTGAGAATTTGCCTGTAGGACTACTAGACCGTTGTAATAGTTGCAATTCTTTTCTAACCGTACAAATGCTAGCAAACAGTAGCTTAAGCTCTAGTCTTCTGCCTTCTTCTCAGGTGGGATCTCTTAATGTGAAATGCCTCTGTACGCCGTGTCACACTTCTGGACACATCTGTTATTATGTGACTAAGCCAAATAGCTCCGAGCCACCTGCTGTTTTTACAGGTGAGGAGTTGGGAGGTTACATTGCTGGCAGTCTGCGTTGCAAAGAAATAAGCTACCCCTCTGCCTGTGTGCTCCTGACTCTGGATGTGCCTTCATCCCTTACTGCCAATGCAGCTGGTTAACTTCCACGTCTTGCCCCCTTACCAAGAGCTACCAAGTAGTAATTGTAGGTGAAACTAGTGAAGTCCCTCTGGGTTTGTAAACCATTGCTGGACACCCTGCAAGCAACATCAAGAGCGAGTCCTGGATGAGTCCTACATCTAGCATTTTCTTCCTTGAAACAAGAGCTGTTGTTTTACTGTCTCAGGCCAAACTGGGGCTTGATTCCAAAACCTGTTGCTTTTCCATATGTGTGTACTCATGTCTGTAACAAAACTGAGAGAAGAGAAAGTAGGGGATTAAGAAAGGGCTGGTGCTCCATCTCTGGTAGCCAGGTTCTGGGTCCTGTTTTGGAGAGTAGTGTTCCCCCTTCCCTGAGACTGCTGCCCAGTCTCCCCAGACTGCCATGTCATCCCTCTCCTGACGGATGTTCTCCAGAGCTTGCACCAGCTGCTGCATGGAAGAAGTAACAGCTTAAGCGAGATTTTAGGGAGCACTGGGGAGAAAATGCAGAGGTGACTCATCTTTGTTCAACTTCATAGCAAAGAGAACAAGTGTTTCTTGTCCACTCTAGAAAGGACAAGAGGGGACAGCTGACTGCCCACAGTAGGGAAGTGCTGGCATGGTTTGTCTGGCAAGGCTGTAGGGTTTCCTGCAGTAGAAGTTGTGTTTGCCGCATGGATTTATGTAGCGCTGAGCCCGTGTGGGGCAGCAGTGTAGCCTGGCTCTCCCTGTGCCTTCTGGTGATCTGCAGTGAGGACAGCAATGGCAAGACAGCCCTCGGGGACCATGTGCTCACGCTTCGGTGTGAGGAGCCTTGTCTGGTCCTGATGCCGTGTCACGCCTCCCTTGCAGGTGATACGCTCTTTGTGGCTGGTTGTGGGAAATTCTTCGAGGGAACCCCGGAGGAAATGTACAGAGCGCTGATTGAGATTTTGGGCAGCTTGGACCCCAAAACGGTATGAACGTCTTCTTTTGTGCTAGTAAGTTAACCAGCTGGAAACTACTACAGACATCAGAGAAACTGTCTTCCTAATAACGCTTTTGTTCACAGAGAGAATTTCTCATGTGTTGAAGGAATGAATGCTTACATTGGGCATTGTCTTTGATGCTGAATAGCTGGAGTCCTCTGGGAAGGAAATACCTACCCCAGATACATTTGTGCTTTGTGGGGAAAGAGTAGGGGTTGCTTATTAAAACCAAGGCTAGTGAGCGGGGATGCGTGGGCTCTTTCATCAGGCTTGCCGTTAGATCGGCAGATAGTACTGGCCGATAACTCCTGACGTTTCTTGTGTGCATGTCTCCAGTGGAGAGTGTCGTGTGTGGAGGGTTGACTCTGTTGTTCCTGCTGTACCATAACATTGATGGCACTCCGCTTTTGTACCTTCAGTTACCTGGTGTCACTCTTCCTTTCTCTTCCTAGAGAGTTTACTGCGGTCATGAATACACAATCAACAATCTCAAGTTTGCTCGGCACGTTGAACCCAATAATGTCGCTATCCAGGAAAAGCTTGCTTGGGCCAAGGTAAGCTGGTTCGTCCTTTCCCTAGACTTGATGCTTTCATGGAGGCAGAGCCCCTCTGAGGAGGCAGAGGAGAGAAGACAATGTTGGGGAGAAAGAGAGGCCGAGAGCAGAGAGTTAAGAGCCAGGAGCTGCAGTATGTTGTGTGTCCAGGGGAGCGATGTATTGGGGAACAGGGTTGGTTTGTGGCCCGGAGAAGACAGTTTGCTGTCTGGTGGAGATGTGACCCTCCCTGGAAACTTTTTGGTATAATTACAGGCTGATGTCCACATCTGTCTGGGAAGGTCAGCTCTGCGTACTTCAGTGCTTGTCTGTCTGGCTGTGTGCATGGCCCTGGGAAGGGCCTGGCCTGAGGAGCAGCTCAGGCAGTTAGGTGCAGCACTAACCCTGCATGGTTAGTATACGGGACTTTTCTTGTTCACCAAAACATTCCTCATTAAGCAGAAATCTCTCCTTTGTTACAGGCAAAATATGACAGTGGTGAGCCAACCATACCCTCCACCATTGCAGAAGAGTTTACCTACAACCCGTTTATGCGAGTGAGGTATGGAGGAGATGTGGGTGTGGGAATGGTCCTTGTGTTTGGAGGGGGGATGTGGGAAGGAGGAGGTCTCCAAAGAAAGAGCTGTAAGTGGGAATTGTTCTCCTGCCTCACATATTCCTGTTCTGATGCCCTCAAGACCCTCCTTAAAATATACTCACTGTCCTGGCAGAAGCTTGCTGCAATGAAATTATAAGGGTTGTGGTGAGCATCTCTGCCAGTGCTGAAGTCCCTGACTCAGGAGACAGAACAAGCTTCATTGTGCAATTACATTCCTTCATCAAGCAGGGTTTGGCAGACGGGCACAGCAAAAGATGCCGTTCAAGGCATAAGAGTGTTTGCAATTTCTTTTGCCATTGAGCATTTAAACTAAGGGAGCCGATAAGCCTGTGCCAAAGCCCTGAGTCTTTGATCTTTGAGTGCAACATTTCCCCTTGATGCAGGCAAAATGTGATAGTAGTGACTTCATATATGAGATTTTCATCTTTCAGTCTTTGCATTTGCTGTCCCTGGTGTTCCCCCCCCCGGCAGGGAGAAGACAGTTCAGCAGCATGCTGGGGAGACCGACCCCATCCGAACAATGGGGGCCATCAGAAAAGAGAAGGATAACTTCCGAGTCCCGAAGGACTGAGCACTCTGCCTGGATCACTTTAATGTCAGTTTAAGTGTAATTTAGACTATTCAGATGTTTTAGGAGTTGAACCTTCTGTTGTGGTTGAGACAGTCGTATTTAGGTTTTTATTTTGTTTTAATTAAGGTAAAAAAAAAAGCACTTTGCCCTTTTGAGATGTTCTACAGCATATTTATATTATGATGAAGAATATTTATCCTTCTATTGCTGGCTCTCAAACTGTCACATGTCACATGCAGATCATTTTACAAGTGTTGGTATGTGGCTCAGAGTCTGGGGTGGGGAAGGGTCAAACCCTGAGGGTCTAGGAAGAAGCTCCTGTTATTTTTGTAGGAGCCTGATGTGAATGCAGACAGTGGGACTGGGGCCTGAGATGTCTTCATTTAAAACAGAGACAAAATGCAGTAAATACAGTACCAGGAACTTTTCTTCCATGCTGCTACTTAAACTTCTGTCACTTCTGGCTCCACTGCAACCAGCACTCTGTGACAGACCTGCTTTGCCACCACCACTTCAAGGCTTGGTTTGTGAAGTACGCAGCGTGGTCTCTGGGAATGGCACACAGGGACTGTCCAGCTTTTCTCTTCTCTCTGACATTCCCTGTCATGGACTTGCAGTAACTTTTCCAGGCAGCATGCTGGCTTAGAGATTGCACTGTTGCTTACATCCTTTCACTCTTAACTTAAGCCTGTTTGCATGTGCCTGCTTACTGCTCTTAAGTGTGATCTGTATGTTACTTGTATTAGTACCACACAAACAAAGAAGGGATTTGCTGGCTTAAAATGCTGAGAACTTGCCCAGTGACGAACTGCATGTCTAACAGCTGAGCAGCGATGAGATTCCTCTGACAGATGCTGTGTGCTGCTGGGATTGATCACCCGCCCTGCAGCCTCTGCTTGTCCAGCCTCTCTGCTAGAAAGGCCACAGAGGTGATGTTATAAATGGTGAGGGTGTGCACGTATTGCCAGATTAAACAGGGCTCAGGTCTCAGACCCCCTGAGAAACCACATTAGTTCTTTTTCTTGGTTGGTCCATCGTCCTGGACTAGTGTTGTGTGACCCCAGTCTGCAGCCAGCTTGAAGACTGCAGGGAGGGAACTTCCCCTTGGGCTGTTTTTCTAATGTGGAACAGTGTGTTGAAGTGGATGAATGGGGTGAACTTTGGGGGAAAATAAATCCAGATTTTCAGTGAGTTGGCCACCCCGCTCCTGCACTTCCCACCCTCCAGCTCGGTCTCTTTAAATGTGAGTGAAGGGTGGTAGGACCCTGCCTTGTGGGCTTGGCATCTGCATCTTTAATGCGTCTTCTTCCTAATTATATTTTCTTCCTTGTTTCTTGGTCTTGACTGCATACTGCAGATCTGCTCAAGGACAAGAGATTTTCAAACAAATGTTTTGCAGCTGAAACTAACAAAAGATTCAAACGATTTTGGTTCCAGTTTCTCCCCCTCTCCCCAGTGCACGTTGGTAAGTAATGCCACAATGGAGTCTATAATCACCTGGGTGTCACTGCTGTAACTTTGGTCTGCTGTTCCAACCAACACGCTGAGTGGCAGCGTATGAGCGGGATTTGGTGTAGCACCATTTCTTTATTTACTTTAAAAAGGTAAATTTTATGTAGTTCAGAAAGAAAAGTGGTACCTAAAACTTACTGCCTCCTTAACTTGAATGCTGTGCTGCTACAACAGAGCATGACTGTACTGATGGCTGTTTGACGAATGAACAAATAAATAACAGCTGTAAACCGAGCAGTGGTGGGGCAGTCTGGAAGAAGGGGGTTTCTTTATCTCACAATTCTATTTATTATTTATTTTATACTAGTGATTGAAGTCAACCAACTGGAAGCTTCTTTCTTTCTAGTCCTTGGGGGGAGCAGGGGTGGCATTTGGGATCCTCTGGGGCTTTATTCAAGGTCTTGTAACAACTGCATTTTCTTTTTGAAAGAACAATGGAGCATGTTCAGCACTTGTTTACTGCTTATGAGTGCCGTTCCCTCCTTCACAAGTGGCATCTGGGGGAGCACAGTCAACCCCGAACCAGGACTCATGCCTGGCTGGGAAAGGAGCCAGGGCATGGCTCTGCTCTGCCTGCCCCGTGCCTTTGGGCTGGTGTGGCCGTCCCTGGAGCTCTGGCTGTGTTGTGCATGACCTCCCTCCCGTGTCCGGCACTTGTCTGTGCCATCTTGAGTTGCCGATGTTCCTGGTGCCTGGTGGGAGCTGGCACCCCCACCCCTCCCAGGGCTGGGAGAGCCTCGTCCCCCATTTCAGTGTGTTGGTGGTGGGAGAAGCGGCTGGTTTGTGCGCTGGGCTGTGACTTGCTGCTTCGGGGGGCAGCGCCTGGCTGGGGTGTGGTGAGGGGCCAGGCTGCAGTTTTGGGGTTCAGGGGGAAAGCTGTGTGCCCCCAGCCCTTCCCTCCTTGCTGTGCTCCCCTGCACCTTCAGCCTCTCGAGCCTGTGGGCTACCACGACCTGGTGGGTGGCCGGGGTGAGCCGTGGTGCCCCGTGAGCGGGCGTGTGGGTGTAGGGCTCTAGGGTGAAGTACCGAGGGGGTGTTTCATCCCTCTGGCTCTCACCGGCAGGTCTTGCTCCTCCCGCCTTGCACCGGCAGCTGCGGAGCCGCATTGCACCGGGGCCCCGGGGGTGGGGAAGGAAGGAAGGAAGCCCCCACGCACCGCACCGGCGGCCGTGCGGGATGTCACCCCGCCCCACGCAGCGTGATCCGCCCCGCACTGCACCGGCGGGGGCGGGACGCGCCCGCCCGCTGCGGGGAGGGGCCGCGCCGAGGCTCCGGGCGGTGCCGCCCGCAGGTAGCGGCAGCGTCACGCGTGGGCTCCGCCGACGGTCGCGCTGGGGGCGACGCGGTGGGGCCGGGAGGGGGGACCGCACACCCCCGCGTGTCTTCGCCCCGCGGCTGCCTGGGGCCGCGGCCGCTCTCTCCCCCCCCCCCCCGTTTTGCTGCGTGGGGCCGGCGCCGCCCCCCTGTTTTGCTGCGTGGGGCCGGATCCCCCAGTGTCCCACGGCCGGCACCGGTGAGGGACCATGAAGGTGAAGGTGATTTCTGTCCTGGAGGACAACTACATGTACCTGGTCATCGAGGAGACCACCCGGGACGCCATTGCGGTGGACGCTGCCGTCCCCAAAAGGGTGAGAGGCGCTTTGCCCCCCGAGCGGCTGCAGCCCCGCCACGTCCCGGGTGGGCTGCGGGGTCCCACTCGGGGGACACGCCCGTGGTGATGGCCCCACGCGGGGTTTTGGTATGTGGGGTCTTTGCGTGCAGCAGGGTGCACCCGTGTGCATGTGGAGCGTCCCACCCGCGGGGGTCCCCCGTTCAGTCCCCACGGAGTGGGTGTGCGTGTGCTAGATCTCTCCCGCCCACCCCTGGGCTGCGGGGGGGATTTCTGTGTCGCCTTAACTGTTACCTCCCAGCCTTCCCCATGCCCCAGCTGGAAGCTGTGCAGACCCCAAAGCAAGTCAGAATAACTTGAAATTGGGCTCTGGAGCGTGTCTCCCACCTGAAGTCCCGTTTTCCGGGAGCCAGCCTGCGGCTGTGCTGCTGGAGGCACGGGGTCGCCCTGCACTGCCGTGACCTCCGTGGTTCCCCTGCCTGGTGACCCCCTCGTGCCACTCTCAACTGCTGCAAATTGTGCAAGTGCTGTCGCGGTTTTTAAGCGTTTGTTGCTGACTCGGACGTTTCCTTCCTCTTTGAGGAACGTAATTAGGAGCAGCCAGAGAGTTTGTTAGTAAGCAGTGGATTTCAAGTTGGCATTAAAAGCCTCCTGGCAGCTGAGCCGTGGGGTTGGCAGCCCCGCATATGCCCCTCGCTGTAGCAGAGAAGCCAGGATGGGTTGCACGGCCACCGTCTCCCTGCCACGGCAGTGACCCTGTGCACGGCCCGTGCCGCACCTCTGTGCTTACGCTGTGAAAGCACCGGCCATAGAACGCCGCCGTCCTTATGGGAGCAGCATGTTCCGGTCTGCCTGCTCCACTCTGCGTGACAGGGTCGGGTGTGGGGAGCCGAGCCTTCGTCTCACCCTCGTCCTCTCACTGTTCAGTGGTTGGTTTTGACTGTTCGTGGTCTACTGGGCCCCTCACCTGCAGAGTGGTGCCAAGTGGGACAGATCCTGCACTGGGACGGGCACAGCAGGTGCTGGCTGTTCATGGCCACGCTGTGTGGCTGTAGCAGCCACGGCACGTGTGTCGCCTCCTTTCTGTGCCCTCACTTCCCTCTGCTCCCGGTCCGTTTCAGTTGCTGGAAATCATCAGGAAGGAGGATGTGGAGCTCAGAGCAGTGCTCACCACCCACCACCACTGGTAAGCACTGCTGGTGCGAGCAGGGGGCTGGGGGCGGCCATGCCCCGTGCAGGACCGGGTGCCCATTCCCTCCTCTGCCGGTGCAGGGACCACGCGAGGGGCAATGAGGAGCTGGCGAGGCTCTGCCCTGGCCTGCGGGTGTACGGCGCTGATGAGCGGATCGGGGCCCTGACGCACAAGGTGACCCACAACCAGGAGCTGACGGTGTGTGGCTGTAGGATTGCGGGAGCACCCTGGGGCTTGGTTCCCGTGCACAGATCTGCACCCACCAGCACGGTGCTGGGCTGGCGGGCAGCGGAGCTGGGTGATGGTGCGACACTGTGCCGGGAACTAACGAGGTTGGCGCCTGGCTGGGGCCATGCCTGGGCTCCCTGTGCCCTGGGGCAGTTGCAGATATAGAAATGTGGGTTTGGGCTGGGATGGAGCACTGGACTGGAGGAGAAACCCTGTCCCATTCTTGGTCCCTGTGGGATTGCACCAGGGGACTCAATCCTCTCCTGGGGGCCCTGCTGCTAAACACCATTGGAGTAGACACGTGCAACCTGGGAGTCACCCAAACCACCATCCTGTGGCATGTCTGCGACCCGCTGAGCCCTGGGCAGGCAATGCTATGGGGCTTCGGGAGGTCTGGGGGTGTCCGGCTGCCCATCAGCACCAGGGTGACCCCAGTGGGGTCCTGACCACTCTCTCCCCGCAGTTCGGGGCCATCCGGGTGAGGTGCCTCTTCACCCCCTGCCACACCTCGGGCCACATGTGCTACTTCATGTGGGAGGACGGCTCTCCAGACGCTCCGGCTCTCTTCTCAGGTATACCACCCTGCTGATGTGCACCCCATGGGTACTGGGGACAGGGCGTGCTGCCTGCGTGCTGCCTGCCCCCCCCCCTCAGTGCTCATGGGGCAGTGGAGCACACTTGGTGTGTGGGGGCTCCCACCCGGCACCCTGTTCCTGGGAGCAGGGACAGTGTCCCTTCCGTGCCCAGACCCCTTTCCCTGCAGGTGACACCCTGTTCGTGGGAGGCTGCGGGAAGTTCTTCGAGGGTACAGCAGAGCAGATGTACACCAACCTCACTCAAATCCTGGGGGCTTTGCCGAAGGAGACGGTGAGTGCCTCGCATCTCAGCCCCAGCCTAGGGAGGGACCCCAAAATCAGGAGGGGGCCTGAGACTTGCAGCACCTGTCCCTGGGGCTGCAGCAGGACCAGGATGGGTCAGACCCGGCACAGGGAGCACGTGTGACACTGGGTGCTTCCTGCTGGCATTGCAGAAGGTGTTCTGTGGCCATGAGTGCACTGTCCGAAATCTCAAGTTTGCCCTGAAAGTGGAACCAGACAATGAAATAGTGAAGAAGAAACTTGTGTGGGCCAAAGTAAGTGGCTGTGCCCCTGTCGGGGCAGGGGTGGAGGGGGTGTTGGGTGTCAGCAGGTTTTCAGATATCTCTGGTTCCTTGGCAGCAGCGGGATGACGAGGACTTGCCCACGGTGCCCTCCACGCTGCAGGAGGAGTTCCTCTACAACCCCTTCCTGCGGGTCACGTAAGCAGCACTGGTGCCTTGGGGGTGCAAAGGGCCTCGCTGTGGGTCAACCCTGAACCGAGCTGGGGGTGGGTGGGCCCCAGCTGGCTGGTCCTGTCCCCAAACTCAACTTCCCTTTTTCCTCCAGTGTCATCCCTTCTCCCAGTAGCTTTGCTAGCTAGTGGGAAATCCAAGCCCTGAGGGAAGGGAGGGTGCCTGGACGCGGGGTCCTGCCCTGCCCAGCACCGGGTACCGGCAGACAAGCTCCACGTGCCCCCAGCACCCACCCAACACAAGGACGTGACTCCCCTGTTGTCCATCCCGGCGTGTGCTGGGATCCCAGCAGGGAGGGGGGTCCCCATCCCATCCTTTCCCATCACAGCAGAGCCGGTCTCCTTGCAGGGAGGAGCCCTTGCAGAAGTTCACGGGCAAGACAGACCCAGTGGAAGTGCTAAGGACCCTCCGCATTGAGAAGGATAACTTCAAGAAACCCAAGGAGCGGCCCAATCCCCAGGCCATGCTCGCATTTGACTGGGGACTTTTCAGCCCCTTCTTCGAGAAGAAGTGAGCAGCCGCGGTGATGGCTCCCAAAACACAGCATCCCTGTCGTGGTGGGGGCTTCCTCCTGGGCTGCGTCCGTCCGCCTCTGACTCATTCTCGTAAGAAGTTGGGAAGTGGTTTCTGTCTTTAACCTGCTCGTTTTGAGGCTGCTCTGCTTTGATCCCTCCAGTGCCATGCCTGGCTCCCCTGGCCTGTGGGAGCTTTGCTGAGCACCCAGTTCCTTGGGGGAGGGTGCATGTGGGTGCCCTCAGCGAGCTCAGGCAGCAGTTACACCCGCAGGCTGCTGCTGATCAGGAGGTGTTTTGGGGGAGAGGACACCCATACTCACAACATTCAGGTTGGTGGGTGCGGGAGCAGCCATCCGTCCTGCAGGAGCCAGGGGAGAGTATGGAAAAGGGGGGGACACGTGGGGGATGCGGTGCTGCACCCCATGGACCAGCTGGCACCCGTCAGGCTGTAAGGAAGGCTCTCCTGCCCGCAGTCCTGCTGGACCTGGGTGCTGCATTGCTCTCCCTGGGGGCTGAGCTGGAGCAGAGCTTTGCAGCAGTCTGGCTCCAAAGCCACTGTGCTGTGCTGGGGCTGGGCTGGCGGGGAAGCCCTCCTGGCCCTGCCTGCTCCGCTCTGGCCACCCCTGTGCCCTTCCCTGGCCGAGGGCAGGCAGGGAGCTGCCCCGGCTCCGCAGCACAGAGACTTGGATGCATGAGAGGAAGTAGGGAAGGGGACTGGTGTTTTCACTGGTGTTCAGCAGTACCTACTTGACTCCAGACCTAGGCTCTGGTTGCAGTGGGGTTTGGGTATTTTTTCCCCCCGTTTTTATAGTAGGCCAATATAGAAACATCGTGTAGGGATTTGTAATGCAACCACTGACCAAACCCCTTAAACCGTGCAGAGCACATTCAGGTGGAGTTCAGGCCTGGAGGAAAGCATGCTCTAACCCACTGGCTTTGTATAAAATACTTTTCAAGGTGTGACAGTTTTTAGGGAGCAAACAACAATGTGCTGCTAGGCATCCATGGCTTCTTCCCCCCCCCCCCAAGATAAAAACCTGGAAAACACTTGGCTGAAACCTACATTTACATTGCCTTGTCTTGAGAACAAGAGCTAGGGAGCAGCTGGGTCTCTTAAGCCTCTTCAGCTTGCAGCCTTCAGCTTGCACTAAATCACTACTGTATTTTATTTTTATTAAGTCTGAGAAATGTGCAAAGTTGTTATTTGCAGGTGGTGGGAAAGTGCATTACAAACCAGTAGTTTTCTTTTTTTGGGGAAAAAAAATAGGGCTTGATGGTAGCTCTGTAAATAGCTGTGAAAATCCCTCCAAAGGGCTGGGCTTGGGCAGGCTGCTCCATGCGGGACAGTCACACACAGCTCTGGTTTCTTCTTTACCTCCATGTGTGAAGTGTGTGCGAGTCTCAGTGTTGCTGAGTTTACACCTATTCTGCGTACTTCAGATGAAAACAGAGGAGCGCAGGAGCTGGTCCCACAATCCTTTAACGTATGTTTTCATGTTAAGCAGTGCTGATTAGAAATTGTATCGTTCCTGACACTGGAATAGAGTTGACTTCAGGATCTCTCACGTGTGGGCTGTGAACTGCATCCATTCCCACTGAGGCCTGCTTTGTGGCTGTTTCTTCCCTTGCTAGAAACTAGACTAAGGTGGGGTTTTTTGGTGGGGTTTTTTTTTTGTTTTTTGTTAAGTTATAGCATTAGAATTTACTCTCCCCTGCAGGAGGGGAAGAATTAATCCTGCTGCACAAGTTGTTTTGGTACTACTGCCTCAAAGTTACTCAGTTTAAATGCAATGGTACTGTCTGTGGGTGTTCCCCAGAAGTTTGTTTCTAGTGGGAGCAGAAATACACCCATGTGTTCAGGGAGGGTTCCTGAACTAGCACCAAGTCTCCTCACGTTGACAGCAGCAGCACAAAGCCTGGGAGAAATTCAAGCTGTTCTTGATGCCACAGCAAGAACAGACACCCAAGAGCATCAGTAGGAGCCGAGGTCTTGGTGTGTTCTGAGGGGAGTCCTTTGATGGCTTTAGCAGCGTGCGTGTTGGTAACCTGGTAACTGGAGAAGAGACAAAACGTAGAGAAACCCCCCAATTGTTTAACGTACAGCTAATTTAGCTTTATTTATTTGGACACTTCTGGGCTGACGTGCATGTTCTCAGCAGAAACAGCCTGTGTTTCTTGTGCACTGATGTACAGAGCTTACCGTCTCAGCACTTCAGCATATTGGACTGACTTTGCAGTAGCAGCAGTATCTCTTGCTGCAGATACAATCGTTGTGGTTTAGCAGAACACTGTGTTACACATCTATGTGTGGAAAGGGGCATTTGCCGAAACTACCAGCTTGTGTGTAAAATGAATAGGGTGGGGAGGGGGAGGCAGTGGGAGATTCCTGCCTTGTGAACACTGTGAATTCACTAACTGATCAGCAACACCTGAAAAATGTAAAGCTTTTAATTAAAAACATTAAAAGATGTCTTTTACATTATTGGCTTACTTTTAATAAAGACTGGAGGAGGCTTTGAGAAGGACACAGCAAGTACTGCCAGAGAAGCCGTTACAAGAGGCAGGTGAAGGACTGACAGCTTTGCTCTTTGGCAAGCCCCTAAGCTCAAGGTCGGCAGTAACGGGGTGAGGGTTATCTCCGGAGAGGGTCCCGGCAAGGTTTCGGCCTGGGCTAGATGCAGCAACCGGCTCCATCTGGTTGTATTTACTCTGAAGGAACAAAGCAATGCGGCAGCTTTGTTTTCAGTTTTTGTCCACTTTACTTTCTGCACAGTCCTTCTTCCTCACATAGCAGTAACTGGAAAAAGGAGAAATATTGAAGTGATTCGACAATGTGATTCTTACGTTCATGTTCACTTGCAGCTACAGCAGTCACAAGGAGAGATTCCACATCTGCCAGTGTCCCTTCCCCTCGAGCTCAGGTACAGCAGCAAATCCTCCCACTGCTGCCATCCCCTCCCCATATGCATTGTAACTCCAGAAAAACTGATATTCAGATTAAATAGACCCAAGTTATTCATTCAGTTGTTTTTCTGTAAATAGCTCTGAAAGTACCCGTATGTAAAAATACAGATGGCAAGACAAACGCATGTCATCTCCAGTAACAAAAGACCAAATCTGTTTTGCATCCACTTGGCTTCTGGCAAGGCATTGTAATACGCTGCACTAAACCAGATGTGTTTTTACTAACCTCTTGGATTGTTCTGGTAATCTACTTGTAATGATTGCATTTCATGGTCTTCTCCTAGTAACTTTTGTAAAGTAACACCTTTCAGCAACACCAAGGACTTTGTCCTTTGTTGGAAGGAAAGCTGGTAATAAATTCTTCCTTGAAACACTGTAAAAAAAAGTCTTCTCTGAATTTAAGGATATTATCCATCAGTAACTGGCTGTTGAGGATGGGGAGATGTGATAATTCTGTGACTTTACTATATATTTAGAGAGAGAAAGAGATGTAATTGCCCACAGTTATAGACAATTGTTATAATTAAAGAGAAAAAAAAAAAAATATCACTGTAGCTTTTTCTCCTTAAAGATTCATTCCAGTCACATTTCAGCAGGCAACAGCACAGTCCCAGAGATGCTGCTTCTCCCGTGATGGCAGGCTGCTGGCACCCACCCCCTCTGACAGGGCAGAGATTCTGCAGCTGGACCGCAAGGGCAGTGAAATGGAAAAACAGAACCCAAGGTCTATTTAGTCCATTTATAACTAAATGAGGATGTTGCAACAGAGACAGCCATCAAACACAGTGCTGTGAAAATACAGCGAGGCCCAGACAAGTAATACTGTCGTGCAGCATAGAGCTCATCTCGGTGAGGCTACAGTCAAAGCCAAATCCTTCTGCACCTTAATTCATCAGTTCTGGTAGAAACAGGGTTGTAAAGGGAGTGCAGGTTTGGTCCTTAAAGACTGGGTGGAAGCTAGGATGCACTACTCCTTCTTTTGACATATATTTTAAGTCAGCATTTGGGTTTTATTTACATCACTTCAATAATTATAAAGCTGTAGGAATTAATATTGCCTGCCTATGTGCACGTTACCTTCTCATCCCTAATGAGTCAGAAATTGCAAACTCCCAGTGATGGCACAGAACTTTAGCTGTCTTTTGGGAATCTTAAATACAATTGAATTAAAAAAGGCACTGAGTGTATCTGGGCTTCGCAGATCTGCTGCCAGCAGTCTTCACCATTTGATGTTAAATCCAGTGCCCGTTTTCTCCACTGCGTGGTACTCCGTATGCAAAGCTTTCGCAGCCTTTTCTGACTCCATGCCACCCAGCCACTGCTCATACAGTTCATTTACAGTCCGGTTCTTCTCTGGAATTTCAGTCTTAAGAGAGTCATACAACCTCTCAACTTGCTGAAGCTGGTCCTTGCTAGATTCACCATCTGGTTTGATCTGACCACCTCCATTTAAACAGCCTATGTGCAACAAAGTGAGAAAATGTCACCAAGTTTAGAAAGCATTTCAGTTTTATCAGAAAAAAACCCCCACCAAACAACTACAGTTAATTTACTCTGCACCTGCAAACAGTCACAGAAATGAAAACACTATTATAACTGTGGTTTACTCCCCAGTTATCTAACACCAGCAGTGTTAGACAGCAGAGTGTGCTGGTGTGCCCTGGTACTAATTCAGCCTGCAGGCAGCTGTGAGCAGGCTGCGACCTGCTGGGGAGACAGAGATAAGAAGCAGCAGGGAGCTCTGGCTCATCTTGTGCCTCCAGAAAAGGGTCAGAACACAATCCAGGTGAGAACAGCCTTGGAGTCTCAACTGAAGGTAAGATAAACATCCCTGGGGAATGTTCTGGGTTTGCTGTTGGGGGTGGAGGTGTGCTGTGAGTTGAGCGTGTGGTTGCCCAAAGCAGCGTCCTTGTGCTGAGCAGCCTTCTGGGCTGGGAGTTGCACAGACCCTCAGGGAGAAAGTGGTTACTCTGAGTACCAAGAGTAGCAGCTCAGCATCACTCCAGGCTGGGCTCAAGCTGTCCCTGCTGTCTGCTAGCAAAGAGAACTAGGAAGGAGAAAAAGGAGAGCTTGTACAAAGTAGAAAAGGGAATTCAATAGGTAGACAGAGACTTTCTTCACCAGCCATAGCAAGCATTCTCTAAAAGCACGATGTCAATTTTGTGCAATTTTAGAGGAAGAATCTCCTCATGTAGCAAAGAGCTCAGAAAACCAGGAGGACCTCCATAAAAGCATTAACTATGCAAATTTTGTGCAATGGAATTTAACTGTAATTACTTAAATCCTGAACTACTAGCTTCTAGGTAGGAAAATACACAAACAAATGAAATTCTGATGCTGTGACTATCACATCTCAAGAATTTGAAGGCTTTGCCACGATACTCAGGATGTGAGAAATTGCCTGTTGTTCTTATATTTTAGTTATAGTTTGACGTAGCTTCTTACAGATTGTAACAGTGAAATCCCTGTGCAGTCTTACCTGATGGGCAGGCCATGACTTCAACGTAGTGATAGGGCGATTTCCCTCGTTTCAGTTTTTGCACTAAGTTCTGTATGTTTCGAAACCCATATGCCAGAGCAAACTGGAGCAGGACTACTCCATCCTTCTCCAGTGTCACCTCCTGGAAGTCCTTGTTTCTGAGGAACAAGAACAGAGAAAATGTCTGATCCAAATTAACTTCTATTTTAAACTTCAAAGAGCCCTGTGCTAAAACAAAGTTCTTTGTGAAATCTTATTCAAGAAAGCTGCCCTACTTCTTTGCCATCCAAACAAGAGAGATGAAGGAACTAGCTTACAGGTCCTTTCCAGTCTGGTTTGAGGACCTGCCACCTGAACTGAGTTTGCTGAAGAACACCTGTGTTGAATAAATCCTTAAAAGCTAAACAAATGGAGCCTAAACAGAAGTTTCATTGTGATAGGCCTTCTGAGTTGGCTTCAGCCAATTTATACATTAGTGAGGCCACTGAGGAAACTTCTAAATTGTAGTGGGTCATAAAACCAGGGAGCAAGCCATTATTGAAGGCTTCCAGACTCCTAGGGTTAGTGGAAATACCTGTTCTTGATAAAAGAATAAGTAATTTGATTTTTATCAAGTATTTCATATTGAGACTCTGGGGGACTGTTCCTTCTGCTTCCTAGAACAGAGAATCCTAAACCTAAATATTGGTAATCAGGGATATAATTCATTACAAATAGTACATTAATATTATACCTGGGAAGCCAGCAGGAATCTCAGCTGAATGAGCCTCCATGCCCAACTGAAGTGACTTGTTTTCCGTCTTACCACAACATAGTTAAAACAGAGCCCCAACACAAGAGTTTCTGTCCTGTGATAGCTAGATTAGTAACACATCTACTTATTGGTCTGATTGCAGGTGAGGAAGCCCAGATCCATGCGAACTCTCTCTTCTTTCTAAATTACTCTAAAAATTGTCTGCAACTTGATACTGGGAAAATCCATCAGGCCAAAATAAAGTGTGTGGGTGGTGAAGGGGCTAGAAGTCTCCCAGGGAAAGGCTGCATGGAGTGCTGGCTGATTTATTGCTCAGCAACTGTGGGAGTGAGAAGCCAATTCCCATGCCTTGAAGTAAAATGTTTAACGTTGCAAAGAAAGTTTCAGCCCATCAGCAAGATAACAACAGCATGAACAGAATTTCAATAAAAAGACTTCTTACTTTAAAGGTTTGTACTGAATTGTATCCACTTGAATTCCAAAGAGTTCCTTGGCTGCATACTTGTATATGTGCTCCAAATAGCCACCAGAACCACCTCCAGAGTGGCTAGTGAGCTCCTCTTCTGCAGCACTACTAAACCTCGGGCAAAAGAAAAAAGAAGCAGTGTTAGGGGAATCTTTGATAGAACAGCCAGCACAAATGCAAAGATCCAGGGGACTCAGAAGCAACAGAACAAGCCACAGACCAGCTCCCTTTGAGCTCCTAGCTTTTCCCTTTCTCCTGGGAACCAACTATTTATAGTTTCAGAGCCCAGCAGATTTAACCCTGTGCTGCCTAGCATCCTTTGGGTCAAGCTCAGTGGAAATACTGTCACGTGCCACAACAAGGCCTGACCCAGGCACTGCCAACTTAATCTTCACGTATCAGAAATATGTTTGGGAATGTTTGGGTTACAAGGGCAATTACCTGACATGCATATTTTGTTAGCTTCCTGTTTAATAACTCTACAAACATCCTGGGTTACACTTAGAAATGGGAGGAGGGAAATAATGAAGTGATGGTGGTATGGGTCTGTGCAAGCTACACTTGTCTCGGAGAACACAACCTAGCAGAAGTCCTGTCTCAGTCAAGAGATCTCATCAGTGCTGAAGCTTTTCTGCAACATCAACAAAAGCAGAGTTCATTATTGCAAGCTCTAGTTCTGTGTTACAACACATTTTTTGAAACCAGCTACTTCAGATGTGGTTGCTGGGACGTGAGAGAACACTTCTGGGAGGTATCAGCGCTATGATCACAAGCACAGAGAAATGAGATCTGTGTTGCTGTGGTTTCATGTGCTTAAAGTTACGTAACAAAGGTGAACAAACTTAACAATGCCAGGACATTTGTTCCACACACGGCTGTCCTCAGCGGGATCCTGATTCAAGTTCAACACATTTTTGGTGTTGAACAACTATGTTAACATACGTTCTGCAGTTCTAGTTCTGCACAAATAACTCCATCTCACTGACATGCTGAAACGCAACCAACTATTCAAAGGTCAAGATAATGTTTCTTGAGAATAGCTCACCAGATGGAAGCCACAACAATAGCTTTTGTTATGAGAGAATAACAAGATGAGGGATCTGCTCATAAGTACTCATCAGGCGGTGACACTTGCATTCTCTTACTAACAGCTGCAGAAGGGAAAATACTTGAATTCAGGCCAAACAGTCAAGTCAAATCGAAGGCATTGCCTCTTGCAGATAAGATCTTAGCTTTGGAAGAACTGCAGAAGGCAACACTTTAGCCTGCAATCACCCTCTGAAACTATTTTTAATTTGATCTTGTTTACAGGAACTGAGCTTCATTAACAAAATGTTTCAGTGTGTCTGGCCTCACGTACTGCTACTCTCTTAAAATGAGGCTGCCAGTAAGCTTCAGTGCTGGCCTGGAGCGAATGGTTGTACCACCAAAGTCCGGGGATTTCTGGCACTTTATCTCATTCTTGCTGCCAAATGTAATAACCTCTTAATGGGCTTTTCCACGTGCTGGAGGATAAAGCAGAACAACAGCCATTGGACTACTTATGTGAACGATCCAAGTTTTGGGGAATACGTGCCGTTTGTAACCAGTCAATTTACTGAGTATGTTAAAGCTAGCAAAAGGTTATAGAGGCACTTTATCACCACAGGCATGAGGCCTAGTGCTCAGAATGTACTCCTAAGAAGTTGGCCAAAGATTTTTATCAAGTAATTAGACATTCAGTTCTATGTTATAACTGACACTTCCATAATATCATTTCCTAAGGGAGCCCAAACTTTTGAGAATCTTTTTTCCTCCTCAATTTTCTGTTTGTGGTGTTACAATAAGCAGGTAGAACAGAAGTACTCGTTTACATGGGCAGCTTCTGAAGTTGTACTCTTGGGACTCAACTATGTAGACATGTATTATAGCTGAGGATACTTTCCTTTTCTGATGTGAAAGCAACCTGTGCATACGCTATGTCAGAAAAAGACACTTAATGCTGGAAAAGGTGTGCATAAACAGATCTGTGCTAGTAAATGTGTTGTGTGAAACCTGTATTTACTAATCCACTGAAATGTAGCAGAAGGAAACCAAGGCTCTTTTTTAAATTCAGTATCCCTTAAATGAAAGGGGATAGGATGGCAACAGACCATCTCCATCTCACATTTTCCTTTTCAGAAGCACAGGAGTGACCAATGTTTATTACAATTAAAACTAATCTAGCAAATAGGCCTCATGTAAAGACACTTCCCTTCATAGCTCTGTCAACATCCATGTGTGAATCAGACAATTCTCGAGTAAAGGCTGCCAATGGCACTTGGCTGTACTAGAAAGACTTGAAGCCTATTTAGAAATAAATCAAACTTCAAGAGTGTCACATCTGCAAGGGGTACGGCTGAAAAGAGACTAGTGTCACAGTCTAATGTGCTAGATGCTGCCTATCTGTAGTATCAAAATCTCTCCTAAAAACTTAAGGAGCCTGAGCAGTAAATTTTTTGAACCATATACTTACTCATCTTTTATAATTCTTAAAGGTGGCTGCACATGCAGCCTTTCTGTTTATTAATGTGCAAAGTGCTACAAAGACATTTCTTTTAAACTGAGGAGGAGAATGCTTTGGTTTAGCTTTCAGTGCAGAACCACCACTGCATGTCAATTTCGATGAGTAAAATGTGATTTTAATGCTTCCATAGTCACTTAGATCTCTCTGCAGTTGTCACTTAACCAGATGTTACTCTTCAGTTGAAGCAACTAAAGTCTCATCTGGTTTGCATGTGGTTTAGATATTTTTTTTTTTTACAAGTAAAGACTCCTAGAGATTAGCTGAGTGACCTAAATATTATTTATGCTTTAATTCTGGAATCCTTTCAATAGCTCTGATAACTAGGAACAGAGACAAACAAACCAAGTACAGTCCAGTAACAGGCTTTGTTTTAGCAAACTTTTATCACTGATCTAGATTCTTTCACTTTTCAAATTTTGTAGCTAGTTTCTCTGCACAATTATTTTGCCATTGTAGTCTTACTGAGCTAATTCTGGCAATCCTGCTGATTTACAGTGAGAGCTGCTAATCCTGGACTCCTAAAATCTAGAACAAATAGTTACAGATTCTCCAAAAGTAGAAATTAATCACATTCTGTAGATTAAGTATTTTAATGCACAATTGTACTGATTCAAGTGACATAAGAAAACAAATCAAATGCAAACACATGCAGCCTTGTGTAGAACAATAGTTGAAAGGTAAATTCTGTGGTAGAACTCTATAAATAGTGCATGAAAAAGAACATGACTGAAGATGCAAATGAAATTTTGTTCTTACATGGTATCCAATGGAGCAGGATCTACTTCTGACAGAGATACTCCTTCTTGTTCCAACAACTTAAGCACTTCTCCTAAAACAGAACCACAGACACAAGAAGTTCTTATTTTGGGCATAAAAGAAAACAAACCCCGCAGATCAGTACATAAGACTGCATCTGCAATTTTTACCAGGACATGATTTCCATTATTAAAGTGTAATTACACAGCAATATCCATATGCTACATCCTCAATCAGAGACAAAGGGTTATTAAAATTAGCAAACGCCTTCCTCTGAGGCTTCCAGAAATTAGCTGAACTACCTCTGGCTTTGCTTACCTGTGGTGATTACACAGTCCACATCACGCGTTTGGTATTCTTGGTTGAAAAAGTCTGGCCTTGAAGCCTCTAGCTTTTTGTCATAACAGGGCATCACTGTTACATGGTATATCTGGTCAGGCGTTAAGTGCTGGAACAAACACAAAGCTGGGCAGTTGGACTGGCCAATATCAAAACTGTATTGAGGGAGATGTTTTCCAAGTACAAATGAGAATGATGAAACTAATGCCACCATGCCTCTGGCAATACTCTCCATTGAACATTACTGAACATTATATATATATATGTTTTTATATATGCATGAAATTATTTCTCTCATAGAACCCAATTTTAGTTCACAGCAAGTGTCAGCAGTATGGTCTTTTACAGGTTTCCCCCCACCTCCTTTTGCTAGTGCACATAATCCAGAGTCAGTCAGTGAAGTGAATTCCTAATTATGCAGTTAGAGAACATGCTTCCTCTGTGCTACTAAAACCCAGCCCTTGCATCAGCAACTCAGAAATGATCTGGAGTCAGACAAAACCCTCATGATCATCCAAGAAATAAGCACGGGCTGAGGAAACAAGTCATTGACTCAAGGCCATTGTTTCAGTATCTTGTGCCAAATATTCTTAGTAGCTGCCAGTTTTTGTAACAAGTATACAGATGTCACTATTTACTTAATGCAAGTGTTAAACCACTGCTCATTAATGGACAATAAATCATACAATCAGAAGTGGTGATTAAGTTTCTTACTGGACAAGTCTAGGCTATGAGTATAACTCTAGTCTTTAAGTATTAAATTTACATTTGGAAAGATTCCAAAGGTTAAAGACTGAGAACAGAACTAAGTCAAAAGAAAACAGAACATTAAGTTGGGAACAAACAAGTTTTAGACAAGACATGATCTGCACGTATGCACTGACTGAAGTTTTGTCTTAGGATAATTTATTTTAAGTTATTCACCAACTTTAAACAACGTGAAAATACCACACACAGACAAGATGGGAACACAAGGACACTGAAAAATAAGCTTCTCTAGCCTTCCAAAATAACATGCAGAGGTTTTAGACAGTCCATGCAGCATGCACTTAGTGCTAACTAGTTGCTAACTTCTCATTAGATAAAATGGAAGTGAGAAAGATGCTGCCTTTGCAAGATAATTTTTACCTTTAAACTCTAACGTACAATGTGTAGGAAAATAAAAAAAAATCAGCTTAAAGTGTTCGATTTTAGCAGTGTGCCGTTAAACATAGTATGCTCCAGTCCCTTACCTGCTGTTCTGCAAAATGGCCCTTGATCAAGGAGCCCATGACCTGCTGTGGAGACTTGGTGGTACTGATATAGGGAATGATGAAACTGCCATGGGTTTTCTCTGCATAGCAAATCCAACCTGAGAAGAGTGTAATTAGCAAATTAAATTAAAAAATAACAAGCACCCCTTGCACTCTGCTCATCCTCCCCTCAACCCCAGAATTAGTACCCTTTAATAACCATTTTCAGTCTCACTTCAGCACAAAAAGCAACGGAAGTGTAAGCTAAGATTCAATTTAAAGAACTCATTAGGTAACTGTACAGATCATTACTGCTATTAACACAAAGATGTCTTTGTATTGTGAAGAGAGAAATCCTCTAAGTGAATTTAACCATTTAAACTTTTCTGACTAGCTTTCTGAATTTTTCATCTAGTGTGCTATTAGTATTTATTATTTCCATAACTAATTTAATACTATACCTGGACAGGCAGAAGCTAGCATTGGCAAAGCCTTTTTGTCTTCAGATTGCTTTCGAAAGCGTTTTACAAACTCTTGTTGGCTCTCCAATAGGCTGAAGTTTCTTGAGAAAGTTGTATCAAAAACATAGTGCACACCTAGGCAGTACAGCATCTGTGTTAAAATTCACAAGAAAGATACGGCAAACTACAACAAAAAGCTTCCAATCAAACCGGATTCAAACTCATTTACACTGTATTTACAGGTATTAATCTCTGCAGTTGAGAGTAAACCTTTGTCCCTAGCACATCAGCACAGTAACACGAGCAAGAGTGACAGGAGGACTGCAAATCTAAAATGTAAAGTTCCTTCCTTCCATCCCTCCAAGTTTATTATGTGACTGTAGTTGTAGACAGTTTGCATTTTAGCTAATGCCAGTTATGAAATGTTATGAGTCCACAGGGAGGTTAAAACACATCACCCTTGTGCGCTCATAACAGTTGTGCTTAACATACACCCCTGCGGTCCCCTCTGTGATTAACAGAATGCAGTATCACACTTGCCTAAATTCTTTAAGAACGTGGTCAACTTCTTTGCTGTTTCCAGAACACCCATTTTACATCTTGCAGCTAGTGAAGCTCTGGATTGTGGTGAAACGGAAACCACCACCAATTTCTGTTCATTGGGAGCGGCAGTCTTTCAAAAAAAACCAAACAAACAAAACCACTGTTCAGACAATATTAATATGGCACATGCAGAACTTTCAGCACACTAGACCATCAGAAAGTATCTCCCAGCTTAACTCCAAAGTCAGCAACTTAATACATTAAAGGTCCTTTCCAAACCTATGATTACTTTTTAAAAATTGGAAAAAACAAAACAGTGGACAGAGAATGTCCTCACGCCCTTTAGAACTCTGAAAAGAATTCTTATGTGTGCTCTTTTCACTCATGCTTCTGCAGATGCATCATACCAATCTATTAAGACTTTCAAACTCTGCAGCCTACCTAGCCATGACTTGTCACCTACCTTGTTAAAAGTTAGCATTTTGCAGAGCTCTTCGTGGCTCTGTTGGGTGATTAAAACACTCTCTGCTGATGTAATGCAGCCACTACAAGCTAAACAGTCGTTCAGAGTAATTTTAGCCTTTTCCAGTTTTTGTGCTCCTCCATCCTATAAAGAAACAGATTAGACTCAGTTCTGATCACAGTGCAGAATTTATATTTAATAACAAAGATGTTGCCCTTTTTATGCTCTTGGTTTATCATTTAAAAAAAAAGTATCTTTTTAGTCAGATGAGGAGGAAGACAAGTATCTTTGAAGTTTGCTGCCTTTTATAGGATTATTTAGTGCACAGATGCAAATATGCTGAGGAACTTCAGGAAAATTTTAGCAAGACCAACACCATAACTTTCATCAAATACAGAAGAGTTGCTTAGGCCACAATTATTTGTGGGGTAACACAACTCTGAAACACTGAAATTATACTGTCCCAGAAGCAAACAGGCTCTATCTTGCTTGGTTTTTCAACTTGTGGGTGGCTGAAGACTGGGTTAGCACGGCTAACATGCTACAGATTGCAGCTGCTATTTTAACCATAAAACTGTAGGCCACAGAGATCCTAAGCCTTTAAGCACCGATCTCCAGTGTGTGTTGAGAATTAACCTGGAGAAAACACGCCAGCTTTGTCACCTCTATCAGATGCTGCTCATGTTATTGAATAGTACTGGAGCTGTTTCTTCACAAGAACTTGAATTTCACTCCGTCTAAATAGCTTGTGTGACCAGACTACAAGCTCGCTAACGTTTTTAATTGATACCGAGCGTTCTGCAATCTTTCTGTGTGCAGAACTTACATGGACGCTGACGGGAAAACTGTATGGCAGCGTATCAAAGACAGTATGTGGCTTGAAACTGGACAGAAATATTTTTCATAATATTTGACCTGAATAAGTCAGTTTTCCCATGAGACTCCCCGCTTAAATGTCACTTCTCAGTAAAGTCAGAAACAGACTGAGCAATTAGGTACTATTAAATTAAAATTTTAAAATAAGAAACCAGACTCCTTTGGAAGTGCTGTATCCCCCTTTTTAAGTCAAAAGGTCATAATCTGCCTAAAGTTAAAAGTACGATTTCTAGATGAATTCCCAGCTTGGTTAACTAAGAAATGCTAACCTTTTCTGTGTAAACAGGAAAATTGTTCTGCGAAACTCAGCATTAATTTTAGAAGCAGGAGGCTTATGAATTCTGCAGGCTATTTAAATAATTAAATTTCAAATTATTTAAAATATTATTAAAAAATCAGAGCAAAAATTAAGAGTATCTTATTGAATCTCTGTGAGTGCTCTGCTGTATGCCATAATGCAGTAAGAAAACACGTCGCAAATAATACAGGAATTGCTAATACTTAAGTATTGATGGCAAAATTGACTTCTCATCTTATCTGCTCTTATACTGAAAATCATCATTTCTTAATGTTAGTGTTTCAGAGCATAAAAGACTGACACAAAATCAGAATTACTGCTTATAAAACCAGGTAATTAAAAAGTTGGACTTTGGAAAAAAGATACAAGAATGCTGACAGCAACAGCGACACTTTTCTAACATCTTGGCCCTCTTTGAAGCATTAAATAGCTGTAGACTATTCAAATACTTAACAATACACTCATGTTTTCTGGATATTTTACACAATAATGAAGAAAAAATACACATACCTGATTGATCTGAAAATAGCTTCCATCTGCTTCAATTCTGATCTTAGCTGCTGCTTTTCCAGGCTTTTTTTCCACTTTTACAGGTTTGATACATTCCTGAAAAAGAAATAAAGCCCGAAAATGAGGAGATGATCAACAAAGTGTGGAAGAGGTAAATTTAATAGAAAGTAGAATGATCAAACCCAAACACTAGTTCTAGATTGAATGATGCTTACGCTCCCTTAAGCTATGCTGGATTTACTTACAGTGCCTATAACCATCAAGGGAAAACATAAAAGCAAAAACTGCTTACCCCTTTTTTACAGAAGGAACACTTTTCCAGCATCATACCAAAAACAGAGGACAATTTTGCTGTTCTTTCTGAAGAACACAGCTGTGTTTTACGGAGCCTTGAAAGGAACAGCAGCTTGCCTGCACAATCCTCCTCTCTAAAATCTTACAGATGATTGTGCATTCTTCATTGCAAATTTTAACCGATGGGGGCGTGGTCACTACAGCCAACATGTGGCTGGTGCCAATGAAGTTTCATTTAATGTCGAAAGAACTCTGACGACCTCAGATGGACTGCTTCCAGTTTTCTGTATTGTTCTGTGATGAAGTCTCAAGGGTGTTTTTGCATTTTGTGCGATTTTTTTATTTTTCAGGCATCTTATGACCCCTTGTTCTACTTCTACAGCTAGGATTCTCTTTGCCTTTTACTATCCTTGCTCGGCCAATATCTTCAGGTTTCCCCCCTAAATCAATCCAGCTTTACCACATTTTGCAAGATTCAGAGACTGGAAGGAACAAGTCATTATGATTCTTCAGTTATGCTGAGTAAAAGAAACAATGATCTCTACTTGAAACAGAAAAGCAGGTTGCATTATTTACGTGAAAGATTTCACTAGGAAACCCAAGTACTGCAAGGAGAGTTAATGGGGTTTGCTATGCCCCATTCCACTGATCTCATTTCAGGATAGATTTTCTGCTGTACTTGCCAGCAAATACGTCCACCAGGATTACTATTTCATACTTTTGCTAGTGCTTGAAGACTCCGAAAGGAATAGTCTTGACCTGTCCTTGCTGCTCATTCCCACCTCTCTGCCACCTGCTCCTATACACTGGCACCAGCATCTGTGTGGATGAGGAGTGTGCAAGGAAACGTGTTTAGGCTTATGTTTTTTGGGTTTTTTTTCTTTGTTTGGGGGGGTGTCTAGATTAATATTTAATGGGATCGGGGTTGGAACGACCGACCGGCTGCTGGGCCAAGATTTCTCTCCGTAGCTGCTTACAGAGATCGCACCGATCAGCGTTGCTGCCCCCTCTGTTCCCTTCGCACTGGCTGGAGAAGACAGCGAGGGATCTCCGGGTTTTTTTCCCTCTACTATTTTATTCAAGAGCACCCGAAGGACGTCTGAAAGGGCCGGCCTTGGCCCCTTTGCCCCGAACGCGGCTGTGCCGCCTCCCTCACGCTGCCAGGCCGAGGAGCCCTGCCCGAGCCGAGAGCTGCTGTCGCGACCAGGGCTGTCACCCACCTCCCCTCAGCGCCATCTCCTCACCCTCCCCAGGCGGCGCCGGCAGACTCGATCCTGCGGCTCCCGAGGCGGGGGCCGGGCCGGGCCTCCCCGCCACAGGGCCAGGGCCAGGGCCAGGGCCGCGGCCTCTGCCCTGGCCCTGGCCCTGGCCGCCCCCGGCTCACACCCACCTGGGAGGGCCCGATGTAATCGTCCAGGTCGGTCAGCTGCAGCACCCCGCTGAAGGGAGACGCCATCCCGGCCGGGGGCGGGGGCTGCCACACTGTCGTAAAAGTGGAAACGCCACACTGCCGGAAAGGAAGGCAGGGACCGTAGATGCGCATGTGCGGGTACAGTGGAGCGTCTTTCTGCCGCTGCGCGGGGGGAGGTGAGCGCGCATGCGCCAGGAGGGCTGTGAGGAGGGGAGGGGGCTGGAATGGCGGGTGAGAGGCTGAGGGGGGGTGGCTGTGCTCTGCTCTGCTCCGCTCCCGAGAGGGCAGGGTGTCCTGTAGGCAGGCTCCCCGCACTGCATTTGTTGGTTTATAGGCTACGGTGGAAAGTGTATTAGGCTGAGGTAAGATGTAGACACTATAGAGAGGGAGGTATCGTGCCCTTGGCCTTACAAGCAGTGTGGGCTCTGTGCTGAGCTTGTGAGGATGGCCTGGATATCTGGCACCCTTCTTGAGACTGCTTTCCCATCAGGGTGGCAGCTGATGAGGTTCCTGCCTATATGGTATGGGGATTTAAAGCTGTAAGTCCTCCCTGAACAGCTTGCTGTATTCATGCAAATGCATGGTGTTTTGGGTGTTAGGGGTTCAAAGCTCTGTGAGAAATGATTAGTTCTTTGAAAGAAACAATTTTATTTACATGAGCAGCAGTGGAGAAAGTGGTGTAACAATTTAAGATTGCTGTTAAGGCTGTAGTGCTGTCTGGTTGAGAACTCGGCATCTTCTTGTTTGCAGACCCTGCTTGGAGATTTCCTTGTGTCAGTAGTGTTTCAAGGAAAGCCTTGTAAATTGGACTCTTACATAATGCAACCTAATACATATTAACAGGAGCTTTATTTAACAAAAAAACCCATTTACATTGTTTGTAGAAGTACCCTGAGGTACCTAGATGGAAGGTGCTAAGTGCAGTGTGCTGTTAATAAGCAGAGCTGCATGTCATTTCCAAGCATAGCTGTAGGCAGAATGTAAGACATGTAGCATCTAGGACCTGATCCTGAAAGTATTGTTGAGTTTTGTCCTTGCAGTTTCAAAAGCTGTGATTAAGGTGTGAGGATGGGGCTTTAGACAACATACTTTACCAATAAATGTACCAGACTCTGCAGATTTTTATGACTTTAACATTCTGCAATTGCACCTCTAGATTCTTGTTAAGAAGCGATGAGCTCTGAAGAAGTAAATGCCTTTGTTGATTGAAGACTTGTGTAGCTTTCTCTGTGCTAGAATACCTTATCAGTTAGAAGTAGGATATAATCTTACAAAACAGTGTTTAGGAGCCAGAGGGGGAAAACACAGAAAAAAATCTGAAATGTGTGGTTTTTCATATATGTTGTTGCTCTTCCGGTTACAGGAGGTGCTGAAATAAATATTAAGGCACCTAATCAGTTCTGAATCCACAGAGATTGTCCACAGAGACAATGATCTGTTCAAGGGTCTGGAATAACCATTCCACCTTCTGATAGCTTTCCCATGAGCTCATTTGGAAATGTTTTACTAGTGGAGTAGACTCCCAAGGGAAGGAGTGAAAGTAATCTGTAAAATCGGTCACAAGTAGGTTGTGCAAAGTACTGGGGAACATGCGGTGTGCAACGGTCCTGCTGCTCCTTCACAGTGAACTAAGTGTGACCCAGCGTGACTTTCCTGTTGACCCTATATGTGGTATTCTGTGCAGTGATGCTGAGCTCACAGCAGACTATGTTCCAGGAGATCCCACTGCAAAATCTGGCACATCTTTTCTTTCATCTGATTACTATATACAGTGGGAGAGAATCTGCTGTTGGGCAGACAAGGAATAACCTTTTCATATATTGTTGCTATGCCTTTGGAATTTGTTTGCATTCTAAACAAATATAAGGGTGTCAGTACTAGGGAAAACTTGATGGTAACTCCTAAGTCCTCTTTCACTAACCTGCTGATGGCTGTTGTGAAAATCCTGTGTCAAGGTGAAACCCAAAATTAGGTCCCAGCAAATCTTCCAGGCTCTGAGCACTTAGTTCCTGCAGAGGAAAAATAATAATACAAGAATTAGGTACATTCATACAAAATTTTGTGGAGTTGCCCATTGAGTAGTTACATAATAGAAACTTTTAAGCTGTACAGCAGCACTTGGATCATGTTAGCTGTTCCCAGGTAAAGTGCAGGTGGGATTGTGCAAGAACCTGGCCCTGCTCTATACAGAGGTTGGTGGTGTCTACAAGGAAGAGCTAGCAGCAGTGCTCAATTTTACTATGTGTTACATTCATTTCATCTGGATTAAGGCCTATGAGTGCATTAGTGACCATGATGGGGTAGTTGGAGGCAAATTTGATGACATCTTGGGCTGTGATTTGGCCTTTGTGTAGGAAACTTTAATTCCTCTGAAGCTCAGTGCAACATGTTGTTACCAAGAATGACCTATGGCATTGCTGATCACTCCGTACAGACTTTCAGCTCAGTACCTTAAATTTGGCATTGAAGCAAACAAGATCTTGCCTGGAGGATTGTTGTATGAAATTTCCAAGATTTATGTCGATCCAGTTTCTCGTTCCTCTTTGGATATCACAGGCAATCCCTAGAAAGAGGAAAAAACCTACAGGTCTGTTGACAAAGGCAGAGCTACAAACTAAGACAACCTATGTGCTTTCAGGGCAGCCATGATGATGCTAATGAAAGGCACAGAAACAGGACACCATTCCTGTGGGTGTCGACTGTTTTAGATTATTTGTTGAATTAAGGGATTATATTGGAGCCGATTCTAACTCTGGGAAACATCCCCATGCAGTCCAAGTGGGACCCACAGACAGGACCAGCTCCAGGGAGACTTTAAATCAAGTCTGGACCTGCTCTATTCCTGCTCAGTGAAGTCAGCTCCAGCCACATGGACAGCTGAGTGAAGGTAGGCACTCATGACTGATACTTTGTAGCCTGGAAACAAACTCTGTGATCACTCTGTATCCTTTGGGCTTTAGAATTTTTCTACTTTGGTGCTGTTACCTGTTAAATGTGATTGTCGGCTCAGGTAGGTTTTAATGTAGCTGTTATATATGTCGATTTTGTTGGAAGGTGAAAGGGACTCATAAGCACTGTTAAATCCTTTGACTCTGGGAAATAAAAAAGGACATTTTCAGAAAGGAACTAGAATAGATGGGACTTGCTCACAACTTGCCAACAGTGACAAGCAAATGAATTGACCTGGAAGATCTCTGCGCAATTCCTGCCTAGTGGTTCTGTTTGGTTTCAGCTCATAGAACAGTAAGGGAGTCAGAGCTCAGTCCTTCTGTCTTAAAAATCCAAAATGGAGTTTCAGCTGAAACGCTAGTTTTTAACGGCAATGCTGTTGTAACCCTAAGAGTCCTGGTAAACTCACATTGCTTGATAGGAATCACAAGAGATGTTGGTCCCCAGCCATCCCAGGTAGGTTTTGTTCATACCAGACAGCAATAAGGACAGCTGCTCCTGGAACCAGGTTGCCCATCTTTCACTGGAGAAGTTTTGGAGTTCAGGTCTTAGTTTCAGTAGTACTGTCTTCAGTATTGCATCTCTAACTGGCATGCTGGGTAATGAGGTCAGATTTACCTGTGGTATGAAGAAGAGCAAAACCATCAATATGGCTTGAGGTTCTAGAAGAGGCTATTAAGGGAACATCTGCAGCACTATTGTAACAAAATTAAATATTTTTAGTTGCCCATCCCTATCCAGAGTTTAAGTCTATCTTCTTGGTCACTAGCTTGCCCCTTGCTGAGATCTCTCCTTAATAAAGTTGTCTAATATTTACCACAGCTCCTCTCTGCCTTTCAGCTCTGTTACATGTAGACAACTGCCATTAAATTCAGAGAGCAATGTCAGCTGTACAGCCAAGGCAGTTAATCATGGCATAGACCTTCCCCCAGTACAGTGATGTGGGAGTTGGAGAATACCTGGGATCCGTTAGGACTGACCTGGCGAGCACGCATGTTAAACTGTCTCATGTATCTGTCAACTGTGTTATAGGATCCGCACTCAAGTATTGCCAGGATTGAGAGTGTATCTTCCAGGCTGGTCAATGTTGAGTTAACAGTCAACTGTGCCATCTCTTCTGCGGTATTGAGATCAGGAACTTTAAACTAAGAAGAAACACATGTAAAAAGAGTTGTCCAAGAGCCATGTTTGCTGTTATGTTAAGGCTGTGGCTGGCAAGTGGCTCTAAAGTGAAGTCCTCCACCAGACAGTCAGGGAGAGGGAGTGTTTTTGGGGTACTGCAGATGTTTGTGGACAGTGCTCTTTGAGAAGGAGATAAAAAGTAGGCTATGCCAGGGCAGATCTATATTTCCTTATGGAACAGTGAGGTGGGAATAGGCTGGTGCCACATCTGTTAGGAGGGTGAAAAACCCTTCAGTTTTGTGTAAAGATCCTACCAGGGGAGAATGTCAAGTATGCCCCTGGAAATGGGCTGTTACGTATCAGCAGGAGTTCCTTGCCTGTGAAGTAGTTAGTTAGTTAATTAGCTTAAGTATAGTCTTTACCTTTTAAGCTTTAAGGAGAATATAATAAAACTGCCTGAAAACCTGTAGTTGGTTAACACTTGTTGATTTGATCTGCCAAGGAATATTTTTTTCGATCTTCAGCTTCCATCTGCAATAGCCTTTTCTCTTCCATCTCATCACTTCCAGTTCCTTTTTCCTCCCACCTTTCCCTGCTCTGTCTTGACCATTTTCTTACTGCCTTCTTTTCCACACTAATCCCTTTGGCAGGGATGATTTGGCTGAGACTGTTCATAGGACGTTACCTGCTCCAGTCTTTAAGACTCTAAATCAAACTGCCAAATAATGATTATCAGGTTAAAGGGCTTTAGCTAAGGCTGGCTTGTAATTAGTGCTTAGCTCAATTGTTTGTAAAATTGAATGTATGCTGAGTTTATATGTCTCTCTACCTGTCATACTAGGTAGTAGGTTTTTGTTCCAGGGATTCTGACCCCTTGTATCAGCCCAGACAGTACTGTCTGCTCTCTAGGAGCTTAAATAAAAAGCAGGAAGCTGAGCTGTGTGATGCTGGTGTAAATGCAATATCTTCTTTAGCAAGGTCAAGATGTGGGACATTACCAGACTGAATGTGTTTGCGGGCAGTTGTCTACCTGGTTAAAAGGCAACCTTGTTCTGAAATGTGAATCTGTAAAAGTGGTATTGAAGTAACACTACTGTGTTTTCTTTCTCCTCATATAAAACTGTTTATTTTGCTGAGGGGGGGAAAGGTGCTTTTCTCTAGCTGCTCTGAAAAATTCACACCTAAAGACTTTCATTCAGCACTGTATTCGAGAGCAAAAAGTTATAGAGCGCACCGTGCCAAGGAAGTTAGATGAATCAAGGCTTTCCCCAAACCCTTATGGGTTTCAGATCATGTGTTCTGATACAGTGTCATTCCTCACAGAGTGAGGTAGATTGTAAGAGAATAGGAAATGACATCAAAGCAATGGTAGAGTCTCCAGTTTGCAAGCCTTTTTGAGGCGTTGTTCATAGAGCAGAAGTCTCTCACCATGGCTTTGAAAGAAGTTTCTTGTTTGCTAGAGTGTATGTTCAAAGACAGAGAAAGGTCGCTTTCTGTGATGAAAATGAAGGATTTTTAATATGGCAGCATTTGGCAGGGAATTTGCTAAGCAGAGTGAATGTCTGCAAGACATGCACATCAGCATTTCTCCTTCCAGACCTTCAGCTGCAGAATGAATGGGGATATTTGATTGAGCTGCTGTGGTGCAGATGGCAAATGTTAAGACAGACAACTTGTATTGTTCAAGATTCTGCTGGAAGTTGGATGTGGTAGGCTAAGATGTTTGGTATAGAACACTATGTTTATCTTTTGACTTAACTTCAAGTAAATAGGGAAATTGTGAATTTTCATAATGTTGGTGCTTAAGATTTAGTCTAAGTGTTAGAATGGAAGTTGTCTTTTTCAATGTAACTCCCTTACACACTCTGTGTGTCTGCCTGGTATATTTTCATGGGGTGTGCTTTCAATATCTCTGTAAGGAGTTAATAAACTGGTTTGTGTTTTGAGATTACAGACTTTTTAGTTTAGTTCAACCAGTAGCAACTAGTATATTTGTACCTACTTTATCAGTTTAGTTTAAGTGTCATCAATAAGACTGTCTGAAACAATATGAAACATACCAAGTGGGTTGTTCAACATTACTTTTATTAATGATTGGATGGGTAGTGTCACACATTCTTTAAACAAAATCAGCATTTTAATAAATACTAGTACTGGCTTACAGAGTGTATGAAGTTAAAACATTGTCTAAGGCATGTTTTACAGCTGTACAGGATTTTTTTTTTAGAACATTGTATGAAGAGAAAAATTTTTTTTTTCACATGAAAAGCAGAATTGTTAGATTTTCAAGTTGTATTTGAATTGTTTCAATTCCTGTCTTTGCTGTGAAACCAATATTATACTAACATTTAGATACGTACATCCCAATCAAATATTCATCTAGTAGGATTCAATTCCTGTTCGTCTTACTGCTGTTGTTTTCTTAATGCATTATTTACATTGCTGTAGTTACAGCTTGGTATCATAATGCAGGCAGCTTGAAAGATTAATTCACTATGTCCTCAGGGTGTGCAACTCATTGCTACTGATTAGACTAAACTCAGAATACTAGAATGTATCTGGTATCTTAGTAGACCTGAGCAAATAACTTCTAGTATTTTTGAAGACAAAGTGGAATTTGAAGAATCACTGTCTGGAGGAATTAGGAAAGGCAATTTGATTTTAAAGATGATTTAAAAGAAGTTCCCCTCACCACTCGTAGTGGAATATGCCTCTATATTTCACACATATCCCTGGCTCTTAGCATTGGTTCTGATAACCAGCAACAACAATCAATATCTTTCATCAAAGAGAGGCTATGAAGAGAGAGGCAAGCAGTTGGAATGTGCATTTCAACCCCTGCTGCTGCACATGGGTCATATCTAGTAATCTCTCCCATAGAAACCCAAGCTGATCCCTGCTTTAAGAAATGCAACCACTGTGTGAGCAATCACCTGCATCTTGCCCTTACTGATTATTGTAAATGTAAAGCCCAGGGGCTATCTTATTTTGCTTGGAAGCTGGTGCTAATTTTACTGTTGTTCAGTGCATAGACTAGTAAAACTTACTCCAGCGATGTCTGGGTAAAAGGTTTGAAGTTCATTTAGTTTAGCTACTGAACAGATCTCTCCCAGATTCTTTTGCAACCAGTCTTTGGTCCCAGTTGTTCCATCCTGGCACGCTGATCCTGTAACCAAAATGAATCCCAAGAGTTAAAAGCCACAATGTATACTGAAGGAAGCATCTAGGCAGCCTTCATGTGAATGACTAAATGTCTGCTAACAGAAGAATGGCTAATCTTCTTCCTATTGCAAGTGCAGGGTCTGATCTTCTGCACTCTGATTCACTTCCAGACTGGGGAAATGGTTACACCAAATGGAAATCCTATTTCTCTGCTTATATCATATTAATTCTGTAATATCATACCTGCTTACACCACTATTCCCTGTAGCTTCAAAAGAACTGATTTCCCTTCCTCTTTCACAGGGTTGTCATGAGCTTCCCAGGGTTGTAATGAACAACAGGAGTGACTGAATCTCAGTGTTGGGAAGGTGTGTGATTGTTAGGCGTAAAAATCTTCAATGTTTGGAATACAAAAGATGCTTCATACAAATACTAGTGCTTTACTGGGAACTTACATGTAGGCACCTTACCTGAGTCTGTGAACTGGGCTGTCAGATAGTCCTTCTGAAACTCGTACACATCATGTTTCTTCCTTGCTGACAGCATTGGGTAGACTCCATCAATTGCTGCAATGCTGGGGAACAAACCATATAACAGGTGATTTCCATGTGAGTAAAGCAGCAGAGATGAGTGTAGTGGGATGAGGAGAACAACTTAATACTGACAAACCAAAGGTGCCAGGTGATAGTAGTTGGCTTATAGCAGTGGGTAATCAGTTTTGTTTTCTGCTGGGCCATATAATTAATGGTGTGCTCGAGAAAAAGGATTAATATTTGGTATCTTGTCTACAAGAAAATGTCCCCTTTAGAGCAGAGTCATTGACTGATTTGGTTATACCCAATGATAAACATGAAGGTAAAAAGCAGCTCTTGCCTGATCAATAATTAGTGATGCAAGAGTGACTCCCCTTCTAGCAATACAAAGCTAAAGCAGCTGCAGCCTGGCAGGCAGGCACTTACACAGCTTGGTAGTGTGGGCACGGCATGCTGAGGGGCAGCAGCTCCAGCACTGTCGCGTTCACATAGGGGAGCAGAATGTGCAGTCTGTGCAGCCATGTAGATGTGTCTTCCAGGGACATGTCAGTAATTTGTGGAAAGATGATCTCAGCTGACATCATTAGCATCGTTTCTCGAACTTTAGTGCTTCCTAGGAAATCAGAGCTCTGAGGAAGGAGGAAGAAATTGAAGCAGGTGATGAGCAGAGCTGTTAGAAAGCCTTGAATATTTAAGCTAAGCAGGAAAAGTGGTGAAGGAAAAATTGGCAAAATAACCACAATTTCTCTTCTTTGCTGCTCTCCTCCCCTTCCTTCCTTCCTCTCCTGTTTAACAATAAAAGTTGGAAATATGACCTGACTGTGTCCTTGTTGGGAAGTTGACCTTGGCAATTCAGGTTTTCTTTTGTCAGCAGAGTTGGACAGCAAAGCAAGCCAGGTGCTTGAATTTCCTTTCGTTTACACTCCCACAGCCACCGCTTTTGTTATGGCAGTCAGCAGAGTGGTCACGCTGTGTATAAAGTGAGGCTGCGGCATGCTCAGGCTTCTCAGCTTGGCTTATTGTTAACTTGTATGAACAGCCTTAGCCCAGCAGGACCAGGGCAAGCAGCAGAGTCTCTCTCTTGCTCACTCATAAATAGTTGTTTTAATGGATGCTAACAATTTTAGGCGGCATGGTCCAGAACCTTTCATAAGTCATTAGACTACCACAGATCAGCAGTAGAGAAGCCCTTGCTGTTTACATCCTGGCTTTAGGTCAGAGTGGTGGATGTGCTTCCCAAACTTCCTCAGAGGAGGAACTTTTTACGCTGGTCTAGGCACAGGGGTTAGGCCAGAGTAAGGGCTGGACTGAGATCAAGATCATACTGGAGCAGGAGGAACTCCTCTCTGGCTCATCTTCCAGACTTACTTTGTATCTGGCCATAAGAATCCCAGAGTTGGAAGTCTGAAAGTTCACCTGTGATCTGTTCTCCTCCCCAGGACTCAGTTTTCACAGGCACTTGGGTTACTTACCTTCAGGATGAAAGTGTTGAAGTCCTCTAGGAAGGCACTGAGGGACTGGAGAGGCTCCTCCTTGTTCCCAATTACCTCCAGGACTGTCTGGATGGCTGAGGGGCTGTAGATGGTCTTGCTCTGAACGGTCAGCTGGGCCAGTGCCCCAGCTGAGAAAAGGTCTAGGGAGTCATGCTGCAGAAGACAGAGCATAGAGTGAGGCCTGGAGACCAAGGTGCAGCATTCTCCCCCTGCTCATCTCTCTCAGCCCACCTGAACTTTGACATATAAGGAACATTAACTTCTCTCTGGACAGGGTTTTGGACAACAAGCAGTGTACAGTGTTTACTGGGGTTAAATTTAAAAATAGCTGTTTTCTGCTGCTAGACAGGTGATTTGTGAGAATGTTCTCAGCAGACTGTCTGTAATTTAATATCTGCTCTTTCTGCATCTTATCGGCCACTGCTGTTTTGAGTTTGTCATTGAAATCCTTGTCTTCCTACGGAATTTATATTCTCCTGATGAGATGGTTATCTCCTAGAGGCTGTGCTTTTGACATTATTTTAGCATTGAAACTTAACAAGAAGAAACTTAATGAGGAAAAAAATGGAAGCACATAGGAGACAATGACCAACACAAATAACGAACTAATCCAGTTGAACTCTGTTCCTGTCAGCTTGTTTCACAGCTAAGAATAAAATGCTAGATATTTTGTATCTAGCCCTTACCCCATGAAAATTGCTCTTCAGTGTTGCAAAATCTGAGTATGATCCAAAAGCAGTGAAAAAACCAAAATACTGTATCAGCCATTCTCTGTCTGCTGCAGTGCCCTGTGTGCAGGCGGAGCCTACAAAAGGAAAAGCAAAGCTCAGAAGATACCTAATTTCTTTCACTGAATCGCTGAGGCATGTAATACTGTGAGTCCCCACTGGCAGCGAAAGATATAGCTCATGTTGCAAGCTCCCTGGGGGATTCATATCCTAGCTGACAGGGAATGAGGGGGTCATTTAGCCTTTGAGCTTACTGGGGTTGCCAGATTCCTGCAATGTCAGCATGTTCTAGTCTCATTCTTGATACAGCTTTTGCTTTTTGACCTCAGCTGTCTGTGCCATCTGAGAGAGGTTTCAGGCCTCCAGGGAGAAGGGGGATATCTTTCTCTGACCAATGTGAGCTGAAGGGCTAAGCAGCAGGCTGAGGAGCAAGGGAGGACTCTGTTAGGAATTAGCAGGAGATTCAGCACATTTATCCTCCAGGGAAGCAGTTTATCCAAAGGTAGAGACACTTCTCTGTCTGACTTCAGGGGACCCTGAAGGCCTTGCATTGGTTAGGCATTTAACTGTCAGATTGCTAAAATGATAAAATGACTTTCTCACAGAAAGAACAGGTCTGCATGTCACTGGAAATCAAGGATGTTTTATGAGGTGGCTGAATCTTTCCACCTTTCCGTGTTCCTGTATACCTGGAAACAAGCAGGCCCAGACATTTCTTACCTGAGTTCTGCAGTTGGAACTGAAGAACTCTCTTTATGAAGGAGTAGATCTGCTCTGGATTCTCATAGGGCCCCTGGGCTTTGTGTTCGTTCAGAATCTTCACTCTGCAGGACATGGAATAGTCAGGGTAAGCCAGCCGCAACCAAGTAATCCACAGCCACTGGGACAGAATCAGCAGAGCTCTCTATCAGTGAGTGGAGAGGAGTTAGGACTGCATTCAGGGGATGTTTCTACTCCCTTGATGCCAGGGAACAGACACTTCAATTGGAGTGTGACCAGAACTGCTTGTTCAGGGCACTAGGCTCTTTGGTTGGTTTTATGTGGATTTGCAGGTGTATGGGAGTGAATCAGAGTGTCTGCTTAGGGTTGTCTGTGACCTGAAATGTGACACTGCAGTGGCAACCAAGTAAGATCGTGATGGTATTCACCAAATGAGAATCTCAGGTTGGGCACGGGGTGTTTGAGATAGTGGAAGCTGCTCTCCTCACCCAGCGGTTAGGCTCTCATCTTTACAGGCAAAGAGGGACGTAAGAAGAGTGTCACTGAAATGGTCGTGGCCTTGATACTTACATGGCTGCAAGAGAGTTGCATGTCATGTCACTGGGTAAGAAGCCGAGATTCTGTGCATTGAGGCTGCTTAGGAAGAGGCCAAGCCTTCCTTGAAACCAGGCAACATAGTCCTCAGTAGAGAAGAGCTCAAATACTGTGCTTAAGTGACAAAAGATCTGCCCCAGGATGAATTGTCTCACATCACCGTGAGGAAGCCGAGAGAGATTATGCTTCAAACAAAAAGAAAAAACATCATTAAAAGCGTATATTGCAGCTAGTATTAAAGGATGCAGGTGGGACTGGTAAAAAGGAGTCAAACTGAGAGCCAAGAAGTACACAGCAGTTCTGAGAGAACCCTACTGGAGTCTCAAGACAAGATGGTTTAATTAATTTAATTTGCAAATGTGAAGATTGCTGCTGTGTGTGCGGTTTTGGTGGTTTGTCTGCTCACTTGCATGTGTAGCTGCAGTGACTGTGTGTCCAGGGCTCACCTCTTCCTGGGCAGTTAAGGGTGCATGTGCACAAACCACCCGTGTATCCTGCTGATCTCCAGCATGTGGCCTACGGGTACAGGCTCCTGGGGATCCTCTGAGCATGCTCATGGCTATAGGTAGTGAAGGATACAGGGCTCTTATTGTTTGACCAGGGAGACCATAATACGATGCCTGCACAATGACTCCTTCATTCTTTTCCTGAGACTTGTTAGCCTTTGTGACAACACTGAAGTTCATGAAGGGTTAAAGAGTGGCAGTGTTGCAAGAATCTGTTTCCCTTCCAGGACGGGAGCCAGACTAATTAAAAGTTGTGGCTTCTTCCTACACCTGGAACCTCAGCTCCCATATCAGTATGCACTTCATGTGTAAACTGTTTTATTCCAGCCTCTTGAACAGGAGGTGGAGTTGCTACCTGCTTTGCAGCTGCATTGAATGCATCCATGAAATCCCCAATGGTGTGAGAGTTCAGAGAGCTGAAGACTTTGCCTGCTTTGTCCACGTCACGCAGGACATCGCTAGTCAGTGTGTAAGCTGCCAGTTGCTCTGGGCTGAGTCCTGCCACAGCGTCAACCTGTGAAATCAAATGTTAAAATTACTGGCCTTGCCTTATGGCAGCAAGTATTTGCTAGCTGTGAAAGGCTGTCAGGCAGGATTTGGCGCTCGCACTGGGCTCTGTCTTGCAGAGTTACTTACAATACTGAAATCGGCGTTCATGTCAGTCAGGTCTCTGTATGTAGCCAAGGAGCTGAAGGAGCCCAGATTTGTTCGTAGCCAACCCAGGCTTCCCCAGGTGTTCTCAATGCATGGGCCACCTTTTAAACAAAGCATAATTCAAGGGTGATATAACCAGTCCCCTGGTTCTCCCGTGGGAATAGCGTGACTGTGTTGATACAGGAGTTGCCCAGAATGTCTGGGTGCCTAAATCTCTCAGTGATATTGGCAGCACTGAAGTGACAAAAGCCCAATGTGTACCTTTAGACCTGTAAGTATACCTGGTAAGGCAATAGTGTTCCCATACCTTTTGGCAAAGGCATAGGGATCAGAATGTTAAATTTGGGAGATTCTCAGATATTGTGGTAATGGCAGTCAGAGAGGTACCAGTGATGGTCCAGTTTTCAGCTGGTGAGCTGCCACTGCAGTGAGGGGTGATGATTAACACCAGGGCTTGTCCTAGCCTTAAGGAGAAACACAGCTGCTTCTGCAGACACTTTTGTTCCTCTGCTCACTGTGATAAGTTATAGGGCAAAAAGCAGTTGACATCTTCCAAATTTAATTGGATTTTCTTTTTCATGGGTGTGATACAGTCAGCATCCCATAATTTTGTGAGTATCTTACTGCCTCTGACAGAGATGCAGGGAAACTACAGGAGGGAGAGAGTGTGGGACACCTTCAGCATACCTCCTTGAGAAGCCTTAGCAGACAGGTAACTCTTTGCAAAGCTGTAAACATCCTGTTGGCTAGTGGGGGACATCTGTTGAAAGCTGCCTTCTAAGCCACTCATTCTGTGAGAGAAGGGAAAGCAGGAGGTTCAGTATAGCAGTAAAGCCTTGGTTTTGGTGACTGAAATCACCAAAAGTTTGTAACGTGTTTGCACACAAGAAGTCTGCAATCTATGCCCTGTTTTCTGAATGGTAATCAAACTTCTTTTTTTAGATGCATTTACGTTGTTAAACAAGCGTCATTATGCCAAAATTATAGTTGGATAAAGATGACACAGCACTGGTCAGAAACTGGAGCTGTGGAGAATGTAGCTGCTGGGAGTGAAAATGGGAAGGAAGGGTGAGCCTGGGATTTTAAGAGCCACCATGTAATTTTGTTTCTGCATTCAGACAGGATCAAGCAGGGCAATGGGAATTCTCTGGCTATGTGCAAAAGCTGAAGTGAAAAGTCGAAGTGAATGCAGGCAATGGAGTACTCACATAACTTGGTATATTCTACAAGGTATGTTCCTTGGGATAGCTGCAAGGGCAGATGCATTTATGCTGCCCAGCCAGAAGCTGAGCTTATTCTGGAACCAGTCCTTATACTGGGAGATGCTAAAAGTAGTGAGCTGACCTCGCAGTTTGCGAAAGATTGTGCTGAACATGGCATCCCGGACTTGCAGGTTTGCCAGAGATGGTAAGCCATGCTGCAAAACAAAGCAAGTAAGAACACAAGTCAGGTATGAGCAGAAGCTGTTTCCCAGCTCTTGTTGTAGCAAGTGTGTATGTCTGGGTGTAATAAAGCATTTGACATGGGAACCAGCTCTGGGAAGATACTCCCTAGTTCCGTATGGGCTGAAACCCAGTAGTTTCTGCAGACACTGTGTTCTGAAACAACATCCCCATGACCAGGTTGTGTTTCCCTGCAAATCCAGAGCAAGGATTGGTATCTCACCTGAGAAGCAGTGGCCACAAATTCGGTAACAAAGGCAGAGATGTCCAGTGCTGGCCTGCTCTCCAGGGAGGCCAAGAGGGTTTCAACCATGCTGGTATCATCCAGGACTCCAGGGTCAAAAAATACATGGGCAAGCTGGGTAATGGTGAGATTATCCCTTACGTCAAACTGTAAAACCAATGGGACATGATCAGAGAGAAGTAAAATATTGCTAACAGGTGGACACCTAAGCCATATTGTTGGCTGGATTCCCCGTGTTGGGAAGAAGACCTGCTGTGGCTGGAACATTGTCTATTTACTGAATCAGATCATCTAGGAGCGTGCTCGGCCTTATGAATGCAAGGAGCTGTAGCAGAGTAGGATGCCAAACCTGAGCAAAGGCAAAGCTCTCAGATCTGAGTCAGAAAACAAACTAACCCCACTGAAATCAGTCATTAATCTGGTGAAATCTTCATAATGAGCATTTGCTGCAAATGCCCCCAAGTTCTTCTGTAGCCAATCCAGACTTGTTTCCTGTCCTGAAGCACATGCAGAACCTACAGCATAGGAGAACAAGACAGTGTCACTCGCCTTCCCTCGTGGTTTGCTAGAATGCACAGAAATGCTGAAAACTCATTTTAAATTTTGGCTCACGTTACCTGTTGTGGTGTGTTGGCTTTCAAGGAAGGTCAGCAAAGCACTACAGATGCCTTGCTGATTCATGGGCAACAGGGACATGTATGCCTGGCTCAAGGAGGATACACTGTGGAGGCAAATAACATGGGAAATATTTAGTTCCTGCTTTCCAGCTGGTGCCATGATACTATAGATGGGAGAGATGTTGCTCCAGCATGAACAGAGTTTCACAAAAGGAAAGCGAGGAAGAGAAAGGGAAAGCTTGTTATGAAATGGCACATTGCTTCATTTCTTAGTGGCTGTGATCTCTATGTGAAAGATTGGACTGCCAAGGGCATTTGAGAGATCTGTGCCCCAGGGCAGGATTAGCTCTGTGCAGATGTTTGTCTAGGCTGTTGTCAAAAGTCCTTAGAGACTGTGATGGTACAGCCACCCCTAGTGATCTCTTTGTGTGCTTCATGAATCCCTTAACCCCCTGAACAGCTCATTAAGTGGGTAATTAGCCTCACTTGCTGTGTTGCCAAATTAATTTCAGAGTGTTTTCTGAACAGCCAGTATAAACTGCTAGACCTAAACCATTTGCTATAGTTACAGATGCAAAAGGCAGAGCTGTGTTATGCCAGCCTGTGAGAATAAAGTTGCGCCAGAAAAGGGAAATTCAAGACAAGTTTGGAAGCGTCTGTTGTCTGTTCTGGGCCCAACCCTGCTGTTTGTTTTCCCGCGTCTTTCCTGGGTCGAAGCAGGACTGTTGTTGGCAGCATGGTCTTCCATGCTTTGTGTAGCCCAGACGTGACTGTCTGTGCGGTTTCCTTCCACTGCTGCCCTTTGGAGTTTATTTCTCAGCTTAATCTATTTCATTAGCCAGGATATTTCCTCTTGTCTCTTCCTGATATTTTTTCATCTTACTGCTCCTAGTTGCACTATTTCACAAACAAGTAAAATCTATTTAATATAAATCATAAATGACTTTGTACTGTATTAGAAAATGTTTTATTTGCTTTTGCACAGTTTTACTCAAAGGAACGAAGGTCTGACCCTGCCTGTTTTCTTTACCTGATGGAGCATTTCTGTAAATGATGATCTCTTGCACAGATGATCTTTAGCACAGTGCTGCTTTGGTGATTCCTTGCTCTTTCCTGACAACCCAGTAAAGTACTTTGCACACAGTAAAGAGGATGCTTCCCTTGTTTACTTACAGAGCTCTGAAACTGTCGCAACCAGAAATGTGGGATAGGAAGAGTTTGGTGTCCTCCTTTCCAGCACTTGGCAGTAGCAGAGCAAGTCTTGCAAGCAAACGAGTCCATTCAGCAGGGCTGAAAGCTGGAAATTCTGCCTTAATGTCTCCGGTGAACTGGGTGAGCATCTTTTTCCTCACATCATTATTCTTAATAGTGGTTATGGCCAGCTGAAAGAGAGCGGTAATGAGCATCAGTGAGAAGGCGGGATTAAAAAGGGACCCAGTGCAAAGCCACAGGTAGTAGCATTGTAGGAAATGATTCTGAGCAAGTCCCAGTGACAGGAGGATGCATTCTAGGGATGTCCTGTGAACCTGCAATATAGGAAGCCAACTCCAAGGGATAGCTATCAGTCTCCACAGGTGTCCCTGAATGGTGCAGGGACACTGCCACTCCAGGGCTCACTGAAGGCACTGCATACTAACTGCACGCTGGCCTCTTGTGACCACTCAAGCACAGGCAGATGCGTGTCTCGGGTGAGAAGTGGCTGTGAGGATCAGCTTCCTCCACAGGGCCACAGAGCGCAGATCATGAGGTTCAGTAGTTCTGCTTGGCACAACCTCAGTGTTGCCATGAGCATGCGCTTGAGTGTCAGCTAAGTCTTGGGCACTGGTATTTAAATACTTTGGGCCAAACAGCCATGATGAGAGGTTGTACATGATATGCTTTGTTGCAGTTGTTCATACTTTGAGACAAAAGCACAGAAACTGTCTTTGAGCTTGTCTTTAAGATTCTGGATAGCTGAAGTGTATACTGCATGGGTTTACGCTGGACTTGCAGTGTCAATATACCCCTACCTGGGCTGCCTCTCTGTTGAACTGGTCTAAATACTGATAGATTTCCTCTGATGGTTTCTTGTGTAGTTTTGCAAGGATCTGACACATCTCCTCTTCCTCATTCATGGCATCGGATGAAAGCGTCAGGGATGCTAGTTGTGGTGGGGATAACTTGTCCAAGGCATCCATCTGTAGAAAGGGACACAAAACAGATGGCAACCTTTTTAAGCATGTGAGAGTGATTTGTAAATGCTAGTGCTTCCAAGAAGACTCAGAACAAATCTGCAAGTCTGGAATATCCACAGGACTTGTAAAGTCCTTTTTCCATCAGGATGTGTAATATCCTATTTCTGAATATTACTGTAGCTCTGCAAGTGCCACTAGCCAGTGAAAAGCAGTAAATATGTTTGTGATAGTTGGACACTAATGCCAGAGTATTTTTTACGGAATATGACCCATCACCTCCCATGCTGCATGGACCATAAAGGCATTGCAAATATTGGCAAAGTAGTGTGTTTCATGGTGGAATACCACCATGTTCTCACAGTGAATGCTAGTGGAAAAAAAAAATAATTAAAAATACTTACTCCCACAAAGTGTTTGTTCCAAGTGATTAAGTCCTGATACTCAGCATATTTGCTAAAATTTCCAAGATTTACTTCCAGCCAGTTCTGAGTAGTTTGGGTTGCACTGCCACATGCAACACCTGGAAAAATAATGACACTGGGAATGCTGTGGACTGCATATTCCTCCCTGACTTCCGACTAGAAACCTTAGTCACTCTTGCAAATTCCCGTTAAACCTTTGTAGATAGCAGAATACTTTGATTTCACATTTGTATGAGAGACCAGAATCTTCATTATTAAGCAATAACATTCTTGTGCTGTTGTCTAAATTTGGCTTGCTTATCGTTAACTGTGTTGGGCAACCTAATATTGTGGCTGCCAATGGTTAAACTTACTAGTGAGCCGTCAAAAATACAGGAGGAGCTGTGAGAATCCCATCAGTAAGAGGAAAAGGCCATAATGTTGGAGCAACAATGTAAGTTTATGCTTCCTTTCCCTTTCTTGTCATTAAGAGCATCTCAGACATTACTGCAGGAATTCCTGCTGCTTCTCAAGCCCAGAGTGTGCTGGAAAACTTTCAGAGGACATTCCCAAATTAGGGCTTTTTATGCCATTACCTGATTTCACTTTTGTTCTCAAGAAGGTTTTACAGAATCCAACAACGTAGAGAGTGTTTTCTGTGGGGATGCCAGCGTAGATTTTGTTGAAACCCTTCAACCTGCAGGAGGGAATGTTGGGATGGTCATGGGAAGTATTTTAATTTAATCAAATCAGAATTTTCTAATAATAAAAACTTTTCCATTAGAAAAATTACAACAGCTTTCATCATTATTTATTGCAAGACCTTATCAGCAAGGTTCTTAAGAAGTAACTGTGAAGTACCTTCAGATCAAACTGAACATAACTTACCTATGTGATAAGGTCATTTTTATCATTAAAAATATTTGCTTTCTACTTGATGCAACAGTTTAAGATAACAGTCACAGAATTGCTAAAGCTACTTTTTTTAATTAAAAAAAATTATTGAATTTCAGTGTATTTTGCATGCAAGCCTGAAAACGCTGAGCATTTCACTGTGGTTACTTCTGCTTTTCAGCAGGAGCATTACACTCTGCTCTAGCAATATGTGAATGTATTGCCAGAAAGTCACATACAGCATAAGTAAATAGAAATGCTCAGTTAAGATAAATGTATGTGGGATGGGATAGATGACTCACATTTGCTGATAGGAGTCACATGAAATATTGACAGGTATCTCTGCAACACTCATCTCATTCACCGCATGCAGCACATTTTGTAGAGTATCTTGAAACCAGTCAGCAAAGCCGGCAGGTTTCATTTTGGGAAAGCTAGGAGCTATTTTATGCAAGGCACTGCTTAGTAGAAGATGGGCAACATTGCTGTTCTGAAGCTCCACCTGCAATCACACAACACCTTTTCAGTATAGTTGACATGTAATTTATCATGCTAAGCCTTCCCCAATTTAAGATATTGTTCAGGATTATTTCATATCTCTCCCTTCGCACATGGGAAGCCACTGTAAAGGTGGCATTAAGTGAAGGACCCAAGCAGGGAGCTCTTGGAAAAAGTGCATAGTGCTTGTTCTTGAATAGGTCTGTTTTCCCTGAGCTATACCCAGATCTCTTCCCATCACATCCTGCTGTGGGTCAGTATAGACCCTTGGAGGAAGGATAGCTTGGTGTCTGGACAGAAAACCAGAAGATTGCTACAACCCCCAGCCTTTAAGGATCACTTATCCAACAATTTGACCTGCAGCCTCATCTCAGGCAGGTTTCCCTCTGACTGAATGAGGCTGTAGGATGAGCCCTTCTTTTCTACAGTCAGGGCTGGGGTTTGAGTATGAGACATCAGCGGGTATTGATGCAAGTAGCTGCAGTGTTTGGGTGGAGGAGCTTTGGAGCGCAATAGGGGAAGTTACCGATGCCATGTTGTTCAGCGTGGCAAAGAACTTAGCAAGATCTGATGGTGTGTGTAGGTTGTCCATGATGGTGATCACACTTGTTTCATCAGCCAGAGCCCCTGTTTCCAGTGTTAGTTGTGCCAGCTGAGCTGGTGACAGCTTTTCCAGAGCTGACATCTGAAAAGGAACACAGAAACGCCTGTATATTTATAACAGGGATCACTGTCAATGCTGTGGCAAGGAGTTATGGATCAGCTATGTTTATGTAGAAAGGAGTCCAACAATGCTCAGACACAGCAAGCTTCAGTATGTGACCTACCTCATTGAAATTTGGATTGAGTGAAGAGAACTCATGCAGAGTGGCGTGGGCACTGAAAGAGCCATAGTTGACAGCTATCCATGTGCTACTGTTTGCATTTGGGGAACAGGTGACACCTGAAATGCAGAAAAGCCCACAGTCAGTAAACCAGTCAGCAGTTTCCTGAGCTGTTGGTTAGCCTGGAAACAAAACCTGTCTAGTGATGGGGATGGGAGGAACATCAGATCCACTTCAGCTGGGTACAACAAGATGTTAGACTGAGGGGAGCAAGCACAGTACATCAGAAAGCATTTTCTTGTCTGTTGCCTGTCTAATTTGGGTTAGGACTCCATCACTGTAGCATCTAGGGACTTAACATGTAAAATTAATAGCAATAAAAAGATCCTAGTAGACTTCATAGAGGGTCTACACAATTCCCTTTTTGCAGTTAAAATGCTCTGCTTGTGTATAGGTTTTGGGTTAGAAGATTGCAGTGCAGGAAGTATTTGCCAAGCACAAAGATTAAATTCTACACTGGGAGAAAAAGAAAAGCTCTTGAATAGTGTATGTGTTTACCTTGAGTGGTACAGTACATCTGCAGAAAGCTGTGTATTCTGTGATGGATGGAGAGTCTCTGCTTGTCTGTGTAATGCTCGTACACTTTGTTCATTGCTTGCACGCTGTATAGACACAAGAGTAGAAGTAGGCTATGAGCCAAACATCTGCAGAGAGCACTTTTCCTTTGGACGAAAAATTCAGGTCCATAGGAAGCATAAACTGAAAGTACTAGTGTCAGTAAAACTGAAATGTTTAATTTGGTCTAAATCAAACTGTTCCTTTTCCTCCTTGTTCTCTTGGTAACATCTTGAAAAATAAAATTAAGATATACTCGGACATTTTATGTTATTCTGATGAATGGTTTTGGCTGATGCAAAACTGTTGTGAAGCTCAGTATGCTAAAAGCAGTAATATGTCAGATACTCCGGGGAAAGCAACCCTGTTGGTTTGACAAGGTAGCAAGAGCTTGGTCACCCTTAGAGAAACTGGCTGGTCATGACTCACAGGATTTGATGAGATTGGCAGTCAATATCCAGAGGCAGTAGCTGCAGATAGTTGTCATTCATAGCTGGCAGGAATAGCTGCAGCTCCGAACCAAACCAGAAGGCATATTCATTGGCTGTAAAGGTGCTGAGCGGTAAAGATTTAAAAAGCAAATCGAAGAGCAGCTCACGAATCCGGGGGTCAGGAAGGATAGTGAGATCCCTCTGGAAACACAACCAGCACACAAAAATTGATTTTAGCAATTACTGCTTTCCACAGGTAGATTAAATTACCTAGTGGCAAGAGAGGTCTCCTCATCTCCCCATCGTGTGTGGTGTGCAGTTTTCAGGAAAGCCAGTAGTATTTTAGCATGAATGCACAGTAGTGCAATACAGTGCAACGCTGGAGTAATGAATTTTGGAACTGAATGAGATTACTATTGTAGAGAATTAATAAAATAACTGTATTCTACATTTTCCAGTAGAAAAGCCATTTGACCACAGCCTTAGCTAATGAAGATTGTTATACCTCTTCTGTAAGGGATGAGTTCTGAATTGAAGGAAAACCAAGGAGAGTTGAAGGAAAACATTGTGAGAGAAAATAACCTATTTAAACAAGTAAGGTGTCTGCAGTGTAGCCCATAAGAATAATCACTTTGGGTACTCCTCTGTGAAGCCTATGTGTGTGAGCTCTAACCTAGCGGTCTAGAGCCCAGGGTTTACATTGCTGTAAGAAGGAAAGTTTGTCTCATTTGTGGCATTTTTAGTGTTTCTGAGACGTGTAATGGGAGGCTGTTCTCTGGGGTGGGAGCTTTTACTGTACCTCTTCTGCTGCAGTGTTCAGCTCCTTTATGAATTCAGTCAGCTCCTCAAAGGAGCGTTTCTCCATCTCCAGCAAAATCTGGACAGTAAGGCGTTCCCTCTTAAAAGCATTTGTGAGAACTGTCATCTCTCCTATTTGTCTGGCAGTCAGAAGGTCAAGAACTTCATACTAATGAGGAAAACACAGCAGAAAGAATACAGACTTAGAAAGCCGTTTGGTTGTCCACTGATTACAGTTCTCAGACATGTACATAGTTCATTGTTTATGTTTCTGAATGATAATGGCTCATCAGAGCCCTAAACCCACCTGAATGTCCCCACTGTGCTACACAGCACCAAGTGAGAGCCTTCCCTAGCCCGAGCAGATAAAAACCATGTTATGTCCTAACACAGAAGAATGAGGGTAATGCTAATTATCAGCTGTTCTAGTTAACTACCGTAATAGCTGTTCTATTCTCATTGCTAATCACATAACTTACAGGTTTTTAATACTGCAATAGAGTATGACAGTGGGTTCTGCAGAGGAGTGGAAAGTGTTGGGCTAAGAAGTGCCTCTACTTGATTGTTACGCTTATATAAAATCCATGGAAGAATCATGAACTGCATTTAATACTAAAAGCCTGGAAGAAGTTCTCCTGGTTTCTTTGGCGAGGATCTTCCCTTGGGGATAGTTATGGAAGAGGATAATACTTCCTGGAAGTTCAACTTGTGAAAAACATTCAACACTTTTGATACCTTTTACAGAGCTGTCTGAGTGTGGAAACCTTGTAAGAAAAGGCTCTTTGTGAGATTTCTGAGCAGTCATGAGTTTGTCTTGGTTTCTAGCCTTGGAGTGTCAGTGTTGGCAGAAACAAGGATAAGAAGATTCTAAACTGTAGGGTTATGTCTGAAGGTTATAATAAAAAAATTCAGACAATGTTTTGGACTCACTGAAGTGGTATCAGGACTGAAAGTCAGACCCAAATTTTCCACAAGCTGTTTATAAATTTTGTGCTGTCAGAGCTATGCGTGTCCTTACCCCATTAAAGTCCTTGTAGAAGTCAGTGAGGTCACTGTAAGGAGCAAAATGTAAAAATCTGTAGAAGATAAGTTCCAGGAAACTTCGGCTGCTGTCATACGTGCCAGGAAATACCTTTTCTGAGAAAGTACAAGAAGTCTGTCAGTACACTGTGGTAACTGATCTTTTTTGTCAGCGCTCCACAATGTAGCTGAAAAACAGGTCTGTGACCTATGCTCTCCCTCAGTCCCAAGCAGCTGCAGACAGTGGGGATTCAGCGTGCAGAGGGCTTTGGGGAGCTGTGGGTGACAGGCAGGGCTGGGGATCCCCAATGGTCGTGGGGCTGGTTTGGGCACACTGCGCTGCTGTTTGCCATGCGGTTCTGGCAGCTACCAGTGGGTTCCTAGTAGGGTGTGATCCATGGTGCTGAGGCATCACAGAAGAGAACACAGGCCCAAGTGTTTTGGTTCCTTGATTATAAGTTGCCATCAATTTTTAATGTTTCGGAGGAAAGACAGTACTCTGCCCTGGGAAGCCTTATGTTGTGCTTGCTTCTGCGAGTGAATTCCTCTCTGAACCAAGGAGGGACAGGCAGCTGGCAGAAATTTTAGCACAGATGTGACAATTCAAATATGCCATGGAGCATCCCTGAAAGCAGACCAGTACCTGAAAAAGTAAGTTGAGATTCCAGGATCCTCTTGATGAAAAGGTAGGTAGCATGGGATGTGTTTTGTGGAAGCTCTGAAAAGATGTTATCCAGTCCTTGTATTCTGCAAAGGTCAAGAAATAAGATCTCATCAGCCTGAGATTGTAGACACTTGTAATAAATAATGTAACATCATTTATGATAATATGTAGTGTAAGTCTTGCCTCAACTGTAGTGCATTACAGCAATAATGGTAATAAGAATGCAAAGGTATGGGCTTTATAAGTCATGGGAGAGTTGGCATACACCCACCTCATTCAGAGTATGCTGTCCTGGAGCAGGGAACAAAAGGGGTGGAGGATATGTGAAGATTACTAAGTAGAGCACAACACAGTACATGTATACGTGGAAGATGCTGCCTGAATTTCCCTTACTGCAAAAATCAAGTTGAGACTTCTTTTTTTTAAATCCACGTGAAATGCTAGCATTTACTTATGCTGGAAAAGAAGTTGCTAAAATATGTGCTGCTTCCCCTGCCAGAGCTTTCCTGCAGTATGAGTCTGGCAGGCAGCATTCCCCAGCAGATGGTACTCACATGGCTGTGTAGGCTGGGAAGCTGAGGTCTCCTGGGATTAACTCTAGCAGATCTGTGTTTATGCTGGGCAAGAGGAATCTTAGGTTCTCCAGGAACCAGAATTCATAGTCAAGATCAGCAAATTTGTAAAAGTGTTTGGAAAGGTCTGTGAAGAGCGTTGTCAGCATTTCCATCCTTACTTCATCATTTCTGATGCCCGCAATGCCTTCCTGTGAGGAGTGGAAATGTCTGTTACTTGTGAGCTGTTTGGTAGCAGCATGGTGAGGGTGATGATGACTCCCTTTCATCAGCATCCTTGTTTTACCTGGCACCATGAGCAGGACTTTCTCACACATTAAGTGCCTGAGAATCCCTGCCTTTTTAAAGGGGAAGAATGTTTATAATGAAAGTTACAATACCTGTGTCAGAGCCAGATTGAACTTCATCAGGAATTCGCTCATTTTAGGCTCTGAGATTTGGGGATTTTCATCCCTCAGGGCATTCAGGATGTCTTGCATTGTGGTCACATTGACCAGCGCGTCAGAAGTCAGACTATATTCCACCAGCTGCTCAATGCTCAGCTCGTCCAGAATTTTAGCCTAGGAAATATTAATGTCAGCCACTGAAGATGAGCTTATCCCTCTTCACTAGAACTAGCTGAAATATTTTTTTTCCCCCACAATTTTCACACTTTTCTTTTTGCAAATTGTGCGTGTGATGATTCGTAGAGGTTTGCTTATTTCCCGAAGTTATTTCTCACATCCCAGGTAAAGGTATTTGAACACAGGGAATATGCTTATATTTTTGTTTTGACTATCTAAGGGTGTCCATTCAAAATTGGAGCTTCTTTCAGTGTCCTGCTAGTTGAAAACATACTATTATTTCTGGTTTTAGAGTTTCTGCATGAAGTGGAAATATATTCTATTATACATCTTGACATTAAATCCTTTAAGGCTCTCCAGTGTTTGATAAACATTTCTGAAAGCCCCAGTTACCCATATGCACTTAGTGTAGAGATCATACATACAGGGTCAAAGTTGTTGTTGGTTGCTATGACTTCCTGGAGGGCTATATCATGGAAGAAGGATTTCCAGGTGACTTGTATCCATGCAGTAGTGGACTCATTTGGACCATCTAAGTGGGAAAAAGCCACAGTGACTCTCAGGGAGTTACCCGCCACAGTATGTCCTTCTTCTTAAACAGTACAGTTATTGCAGAAAAGTGGAAAACCCAGATCCCAATTGACTGAAAGATTGCGGTGCCACTTCTAGCTCAAGAAAAGCCTGAGCTGCAGATCACTTGGAAACCAGTGAAAAGTAAAAGGGAAATACCAGATCATGCTGGTTGGGTTCCTTTACTCCTCCCTAGACATCAGCTCCTGACTAGTGCTGGATACAGGTTGCTGGACTAGATGGGATTTGTGTTTTTTTCAAAGGGAAATGAAATTTTGTACCTTGAGAAAGTAAAATCAACGTGCAATAAACAGCAAGAGAGAGAGAAGAAAGAAAAATTAGGATCCTCAGATCAGGTCAAGATACCAGAGATATCCCTTAATCCTTTTTTTTACAGTTTCCAGGAATATACATCATATCTTGGGACAGTCACCAGAGATCAACAAGGCATCCTGGTGTAAGGTAGCATTGGAAAGACAGCATTTTTCCACTTGGACAGCCCTGTAGTGCACTAGTGCTTGCCTTTGTGTACAAGTCTATATTGCTGTGGTTTAATGCATTCTGGAAGAAGTCTACCAGCTGAGCCCTTGCTTTCCTGGAAGAATCTGTTAGCAGAGCTATCTGGGATGTGTGGCTTCCCAGGGTTACCTTTCAAGATCTGGAGGTTCTGTGCAATCCAGAGTGCTACATCTCTTCTAGATGACTCAGTCATGTATCCATAAGTGTTATCAAGTGCAGTAACACTGGGTGAACAAGAAGAAGGACCCAGGTGAAATACACAGGATGATGGATGCTTTGTAACTTCCTCTAATTGGAGCCTTGGACAAGAAGAACAGTTTCTTCTCCAAAATATTGTGGCCTGTTCGTCGTCTGAAAATTTCTGCTGAGGGACTTAATACTCCACCCCTATTGTACAAATAGCATCTGTGGACCAATGCCTAGATTTGATATGGCCCAGCTCTGTAAATTCACCTCAGACTTTTGAGAAAATCACTAACTTGTGGGTAAGAGCTGTGAAAAAGTACTCAGACTAGAGCCATCCAGGCCAACAGCGTATCAGCTGTCTCACATTTCAACCTGACTCCATGAGGAACAGTGTTGCCCTGTTTGGTGGCTGAAAAGAGATCCCAGCAATGCCCAGAAGACTTACACAGCAACTAAGGAGTCATAATCCTGTGGCACAATGAGGACCAGGGTTGATTCGTTGATGACAGGACTCAGGAAGTAAAGCTCATTTTGGAAGGTGGTGTTCCAGTCAGTGGCACTGTATGTCTTCATTTGCTCAGACATGCTGGTCAGGTATTGCAGTAGGAGCAGCCGAGCAATGTCATCATTTGGCAGGACTCTGATCTTACACTGAAACAAAATTAAGTGATGAACGTGTTGGTGCTAGAGCAATCAGAACTGCAGTGCTACAGTTGGGGAGGGAGCTCTTTAAGTGGTTTTCTAGGCCAGAATTTTGGTGAATTCAAAATGGAAGTGAAAAATACTCTGAAGAGTGCAGTCCTGAAAGGACCTGATGTGTACAGATGTTTGAAAATTACTGTTGTAACAGCGTACTTTCAAAATTATAGTATTTGCAAAGCCATTTTTTTCAACTAATAACTTAAGATGGCAAGTATCTGCAGGGGAGATGGAGATTGCAGAGAACATGGGTAGTGTCTACCATGCTTGCAGCCTTGGTGAACTGTGTCAGAATCATCTGAACATCCTCAGCTTCGCTTTGCTGGAAGAACTGGACAAGCTGGACTGCTGCATCCATACGGGTCAGTGTGTCCGAGTATACCATCATGTCACCAGTCTGAGTCGGAGTGAGGAGCTCTAAAATTGTATACTAGAGAAAGATAGAGGAGTTGAATTCTCTCACCCCATACCTGGTCAATTTAATTTCCATCATTTCTGGCACATCCTTTCTTGAGTGCAAAGGCAGCCTGGATATATATGGACTTACCGCATCGAAAGGTTGGTGGTAGAGTGAAACCAATTGAGTGTAAGGTGCTTCTGTGCAGAATTTTCCAAAGAACTGTAATAACCAGTCTCTAGTTGTGGCTTGGGTGGAGCAGGCAGGACCTATGGTGAGGGCACAGAAAAACAGATAACATGGGAAAGTAGATTCAAGTACACATCAGTACCCAGGATTGCTAAAGCACCTTGAAGGAAAAGAAAAGTCTTGAAGTCCCTGACTTTGATGACTTTTGCATCAGCCCTCCAGTGGCATGCTCTGCCCTCTTTTATTTTCATGCTGTGAACAGGAATGAGTTCTGAGAATAAACACTTGTTAGTTAATTGAGCAGTTTGGAAGGTATTGAGCAAAGCAAGAGATTGATTAGCTCTGTCCCACAACTTGCAGAGAGTGACAGGGCTTTTGCAGAGAATTAGCTGAACTGATAAGGGGTTACCAGTGAGCTCAGACTGCTGGGTGAGGAATGCCACAATGTAGTTATATACATCTATTTTGCCAGCCGCAGGGATTTCAGAGAAGACTGTATTGATCCCAGCAATTCTGTAGGGAAAGAAACCTGGAGTAAATGAAGGACTCTTGGGAGCCAACCCATTGCTGAACAGCTGTCATGAAATATTCTGGGATTGTTCTCTCTGGCTGCCCTAAAAATAAAGATATCGGAAGAATCAAAGTATTGAAAGCCTTGCCTTTGTTGTTGCCCCAGGGAGTTTGTCATTGGTTTTAGTGGAGGCAAAGTGAGTCCAAATTGAGGTCTTCTAAATGTTTTGTCCCAAGAAAACGTCTGAGTCCAACTACTATCTGTATTAGCAATGTGTGGGCTAATATATAAAGTACATAAAAGCCAAATAAGGTGACTTGCCAAGACATGCAAGAAAAATGAGTGAGAGGAGTGGGAGTAACTGTCTTCTGGCCTTTTTCTCTAACCATAGCACCATGTTCCCTCCTTTTGTAGCTCATCCACTGCACTGGATTATTCTTTTACTCAATGGTTTAAATCTCAAGCAATGTGGAGCAGCCTCAGACAGGGTGACTGTGACTCACAGAGACTTGTAGGAACTGCAGGACATGGTGTTGGGGATGTTCTGAAGGATGGTGGCATCAATGCCTGGCAGAACAGCCGTGAGCCTCTTCTGAAACCAAAGGTGGTAGTCGTTGTTTGTGAAGGTGGGGAGTGCAGAATGGAGCTGCTCCACTGTTCTTGCTAACATGGTGTGCTTCACCGCCATGGAGATATTGAAGGTGTTAGCAAAAGGCTGTAGCAGGAACACAAAATGCAACTGTAAGGCTCTGGGAGAATATTTGAAAACTAAGAGAAGAATATTTCTGGGTGATGCGGTTTCTATTTCTAACCCAACAGTAATAGCAAATCATGCAACATCCATAAGGATTTTACAGCATTGTAACAGTGCAGCCAAGACATGACTAAATTACTGCGAAGCATCAAGTTACACTCAGGTAAAATTTCCAGCAAAATCAGCATAGTAGAACAGAGATTTTTTTGATATTCCCACCTTGATCTTCTGCAGCAGAGAAATGTTTTGGAACTAATTTAGCACAGTAGGAGAAACAAACTTGTGTGTTCTCCTCTAGACCTTCCGTTTTCAGGGATGTCACTCTTTTTTGTATTTAGGAGGTTTTTGAGGCAGCCAAGCTGGTATAGCTCCCGATGCTTACACAAGACAGAAGAGGTATTCTGAGTTACTTTTGATTTGTGATACTAAATATATTCTCTGACACCTCAGGCTCTATGCACAATTCCTGTAATTTATAGCACAAAATATATGCTATATATAGCTATTTTATAATTCAGTTCCTACTGAGTCTCAAGAAATGGTTTGGTCAGCTGTTTGCTTAGCCAGGTGTGTTATTTTCACTGTCAGGATCATTTTCTTTTCTCATTTCATGCCATTATTGTTTAAGGGAGAACCACAGGCCCAACTCTCACCCCTTTGCTACTCTTCCAGCTGTCACCTGGTGGCTACTGCACCTTGTATCTTGGTGTAGGCTGTCAGTGGCCAGTAATGGCAGTTTAAGTGGATACACCAGGCTAGGAACTGCGACACCTGAGAAACAGGCATACAGTCCTTTCTGCCATCTCTGCTGCAGAGACTTGAACAGGACCAGGGATTTCAGATATCACTTGCTTTCAGCTCTGGTTGAGCTTTGTTGCCTCTCAGAGAACGCTGAGCACCCTGCAAAGCCAGGCCCCCGGGAAGCACTGAAGGACTCAGCTGATGTGACAAAGCTGCTGTGTCTGAAGTGCCTGCTGCCTCCTGGAGGTGCTTGTGGTGTCTCTGTGAATGCAATATAGATGATACTCTACCTCCATACTAGACACCTGCTTTCTCATCAAACAAGGTGGGAGCAGCTGGGTTCTAAAGAGTTTGTTTGCTATTTTAAGCAAAAAAAAAAAATTATTAAGAGTAACAATGGTGATTTCTGCAAGCCAGAGGCTAGCTTTAAACCATTCTAGACATGTGCTTCATCTTCTGGATAAATGTGGAGACTTAAAGACAGTTGTTCTGGTACAAAGCTAGCTTTCATCATCCTGGGAAAAGCTGAGTTAGTTGTGATGCCATAACCCAGTAGGAAGTGTTCTCTCTGTGATCAGATCTTACCTGAGAGAGAGACCTGTGGGGTCTGAGTCTTGCAGACTGAGACTTTGCATATCTTCTGTTGGCCTGATGAAAGGTATTGTATTTACAAGGAGCCAAAAAGGACCCTTAGCTAATTATTGTATTAGAGGAGCCTCAGCAACTAATTGGCACTGGGTGCAGTCAGAACTGTGTATGTGGGAGAGGAATTGCTACAGCTTGAGCCAAGGACAAATAGTAAATTTATGTGAATTGATATGATGTAAATTAATGGCTTTTTAGGGACCTCTTCTAAGCCTTGTTGTTTTACACAGGCGGAGATCTGGCCTGTGTCTTTCAGGCAGCCTGAGGTGGGAAGGGGCTGGTGGCAGCTGTGTTGAACTCAAGTGCAGACTGAGCATGTGAGGAATGCAACATGCAATGGCATGATCTCTATCTGGCCTTGAACCTGCTGCAAGGTTCCCTGGCAAACCTGTTGTATCACCTTCCTTTTACTCTAAGTTACTGCACATTTACCATGGGGAGACTTCTGCCATCACAGACCTCTCCCACTGAACCCCATTAACGAGATGTCTGTAGTTACCTGCTCTAAAGCAGAGTTAAGCTCATCCCAGTAAGCAGCCAACTCACGGAGACCCGACAGCTTGCTTAATCTGTCAAAGATTCGTTCAATGTTAGCAACAGAGCTGAACACATCTTCGGACAGCGTTAACTGGGCAAGCTGAACAGCAGTCAGGTCCTCCAGGAGCGCCATCTGGAGCAGAGAGAATTAATTATAAATATATATTTGCATTTTCCTGAACTGACACTGTTGGTATGTATTTCTGCAGCTTTTCTGCACACCTTGTCCTCAAGGATGAGGACTCTCTCTTCTGGCAGATGCAGGTTATGATATTTAATGTTCATGATGGAGCAATGGCGTGAGACTGAGACAGACTACCTTCTATTTTTTGTAGTCTTGAAATAGGAGAGAGCATTTGCACCAGAACTCTTACATTTTAATGGAAAAGATTCATTTTTAAAAGGCTACTGACAGATTGTGGGTGTTTGCTTAACCTAGGTGAGCTCTCAGAGCTCCTTCTCTTGTTTAGGAGAGTAAGGCAGGTCCCAGTTTAGGCTTCTCTGATACACTCCATGGAGACATCCCTTCAGTACCCTGTGGAAAACTAACTGAATTGTCTGATAACCATCTCTAAACTCTTCAAAGACAGAGAATCTGGATTAGATACAGAGATCCTTTGGCTTCCATGCTGGTGCTCTAGCTGTGCACCCATCCTTTCTGCTGGATGTTATGTTATGGCAAAATGAACTGACTACATAGAGATTGCTGGAACTGAAGTGCAGGGGAATAATCAGAAACTGTAGTTGAACTCTTCCTGTAGCAGAGGGGAAAATCCTGGCTCTCCTGAGAAGGATGGAAAATTTTCCATTGTTTCTAATTAAGGAGGAAGGGGCAACATGTTTTCATTTCATGTTTGTTGTTCAGACTATTTTGTAATACTCTGTCCTCAGCGTATAAATCTCACTATGAATTCTGTGACTGTCTAAAAAGGAAATAGAAGTAGTTTTGCTCTATGGTAGCAAAATGTCACAAAGTCTAAATCAGTAGTCTTACCCCAGTAAAGTTTTCATAGGCAGCAACAAAGTCTGTGATGTTAGCTATGGATCTGAATCTCTGAAAGTTAAGTGTCATCCAGTTTTCATCCATCTGACAATCTAAAATGCAGCAATAACAAATTATTTATGTTTCAATTTAAGACTCACAAAATCTAAGCTCACTCCAGGCTATTTATGGAAATGATAGAGGAAATATTTCCAATTATCATGCATCTAAGCATGGAATCAACCTGATTTTAACCAGGTTGGCTCCTGTCAGTGCAGTTCCTGGAAGACTGTCACAAAGTGGTGTCTAGTAATTTCATGGAAATCGGAACACTGCTGTTTGGTTACTTTTCAACTTTTATTCTTTACAAACATTGTAAGACAAGGATGTTGAAAAGGAAACATAATTCAGTGGTTCAGTAAGTCCTAAAAACAGTTTGTGCTTGTAATAAGGGCACAATTAATTTATTTTTTTTTAAATTGCCCCTCTCTTCAGTCATCAAGGAAATCTGGTGTTGCTCCTTTACAGGGACAGAGGCTGTTCTGCATTTCATATTGGCAGACCTGAGTAAGGTGGAACTGGCTCATTGAGGCATAACTGGAGTGCAGCATTTACAGTCTACAAAAACCCTGGCTCCAAATTACTGAAAACTCCTTCAGTGTCAATGAGGTCTGAGGGACACCAGGGGCCTGAACAAACTCAGTGGGAAGAAAAGGCTCACCTAAGCGAGGAAGAGTTTGGACAATCCATTGGGTTATGTCAGTCTTTGTCTCTGCTGTCATGTCATTAAATGCGTAGTCCAAACCTCTCACTCTGCAAGACAAGGAGAGAGAAGACACATCAACATCAGTTATTTGCTGTGGCTTTCATAGATCCAAGCTAATAACTTTTTTAGCACAGACAGCCAGAAATGCCTTCTCTGATGGGAGAGATGAAGTCACAGCCCTTCCTCTTGCTTGTTAGTCAGATCCCTCCCTGTAGCCACAGTGACATTCTCCTTTACAGTGCACACAGATGAGAGAAACTGAGCTGGACTTATACTCACATCACTTGTAAGAGTGGGCAATCACTGATAGCAGGCAGTGTGATTAATTCATCATGAGTGATGGAGCCTAGATACAAGGTCAGTGTCCCGTTGAAGAGGGATTCCAAGTCTGTTCTTGTCATTGAGGCAAAATGTGGCTTCAGGATCTGGAAAATGCCTTTGAGCATTATGTCACGAACTCCAGTGCTTGTTATACTCTCCATGTGCAGCTGGGGAGAAGAATAAATGGGAAGTGATGCACTACTAGAGTGTGATGGAGATGCTTATCTTTGGGTCTCAGTCATTATGTGTATTAGTGTGGCTTTGTTCTTGCAGGAATGAACAGCAGATTTCATGATACAGCACTGGGCAGCGTACTTGAAAATGTGCTGGGGTTTTTTTTTCTTTTCTTTTTTTTTCCCCTGCCACTTAATCTGAGAGACTTGATAATTCTGCTTGTTTGGAATCATGCCATTATATTGTTTTATAGAAATTGGCTTTGGAAAAAGCTATAGATGATTGTGCGGTCAGGAGCAAGAGCAAATGAAAATGAGACCCAACAAGAGGAAGGATGGGGTCCATAGAAAACAGAGTCTGCAACTGGAGGGACTCTTTTACCTGTGCTACAAGAGAATTAACTTCATGCAGAAAGGTGTGTAGTTCAGAGACATTCCGGGCTTGGAGGGTTTTCATAATCTCCGTAACATCTGACTCTGCACTGGCCCTTGTGTTGTCGGTTAGGATATGGGAGGTGATGAGTAGCTTTCCTAGCTGCACTGAAGTTAGCAAATCTGTCACCTCAAACTAAAAAGGAACAGAAAAGAATGTCATCCTAGGGGCAGTTAAATGCTCCCTTTAGCTCTTGTCTTTTTGCAGGCGAGTGGCCACTCAGAAGCTTACAAGTAACCCCAGGCCAAGGACAGTGCCCTACTGCCATCGCAGAGCGACACAATGGAGCAGTCTTGTGGAAACACAATGGGAGCTTTGCTCAGTGTGGTACCTACTCCATTGAAGCTGGGATTGAGGTGTAGGAAATCACTGTAGTCAGCGTAGATACTAGATAATCCAAAGTTGTCCTCTAACCAATCTCGGCTGTTAGAAGTGATGAATGTACAAGCTACTCCTGCAAGAGATAGTATGTTGGATGGTCAGACACTCATCTGTGCAAGACAGCCAAATATGCGTGTACTGCTGGAAAAATACCTCTCTATTGGTGAGGTAGAAATGGTGCTGTAGCCACAGCTGGACCTTGAAAAAGCTCAGAGTGGCTGTAGGAGGTACAAAGTGGTGCTCAGGAGTGCAAATCAAGAGGCTGAAGTTTCTTCCGAATTTCAGATACTAGAATCACCCCACCCTTCTGCAGTTCAGCTTGACCATGCTGTACCACAGTGCGCTCCTGGGATAGTTCACCCAAGGGAAGGCAGGGGTCTCCTTGGTTTTGTGAATTTTGTTGTAATCCTGAAGTTATGAGTATTATTGCTCATGTGTTGCTCAAAAGTAGTGTAAGGTTTTAGTATTAAAGTGCTTATAGTATCGTAAGAGAAAATAATATGCAGTAATCTGTTACCTTCTTTTGCTGTTTGCCCATTGAGAAAATCCATTCTGGCCTGGTATACAGCTCTCTGCGTGTCAGGATCTAACTCATGGTGCACAGAATTCAGTCCTTTGTAGCTGTATATTGATAAAAATGAAATGTGATTTCAGTGTTTCATATCACAGTATTTATGAGCCATGCTGTACCAAAAAAATAATTAATTTTTTAAACCTAAGATGACTTTAGCCAGTGAGAGAAAAGTAAAATGGCTTTGAACCTTGGAGAATATTAACATTCACTTAAGTATTCAGGTGCTTTGTTCGCATATCATTTGTGCAAGTTGAGCCATTGCTAATAGTTATTTTCATTGTGCTGTACTGCTTTTTCTAGAGAGACATAACATTGTTTATCTTGTGGTCATAATCTAAAAATGATAATTTCAAAATATTCGGGGCAACATTTGACAATATGCTAAGAGAAGTGCTGCAGGTTCATTTTCATAGTAGTCTTAGCAGTGACAGGTGATAAAAACATATAGCAGTCACAAAGTTTGCAGTGAGGAGCCTCTTTATGTATTATCTCTGTTAACTTTGTATCTCAGTAACTGCAGATGACAGGTATACTCACATATCTTGGAAATCAGTGCAGCCTATTTTCGTTGGAAAGAGCCTTAATATATTTGCATCAGTAACAGCCAGCATCCTTTTCAGTTTCACTTGAAACAAGTCTTTCAAGGAGGGGGAGCACAGATCCAGGAAGTTCTCTCTGACTTTGGTTAAAATGGTCTCCAGCATTGAGTACATCACATTGTGGTCAAGTGGAGGAGTCAGTCTTAAAGTTGATAACTCAGTCAAGTAGTCTTCAAGGTACAGGACGTTATTGGTGCTGAGGACATGTGTGATGGCAGCAGCTAGGCTGCTGTTGGAGAGCACATTGCTGAGGGCTGTAAGCTGAGCTAGCTGGCTGGCTGTGAGGACCTCGAGAGCTGTAAACTGGGAATAGATAGGCATGACTAAAGACCGGGTGCAAGAGTTAAACTACTGAACAAGTAGCCACATGAGATAAATTCTTCTATACAGCCCTGTAGTTACCAGATTGTTGAATATATGATGTAAGTTTAGTAGGTGCCATGTGGGTGTGGACTGCTGAAGTCTGACTGTTCACTAACCTGTAGCTCTAACCACCAATACTACAATGCACAGGCATGTGAAAGTTTCAGTCAGTTTATCCCCCTGCTCCTCTATTGCTTGAGGCTTCACAGCTGAAGGAAGCCCTGTTTTCAAAGTGATTTCTTACCCCATCAAAGCTGCTCCAGCAAGAAGTGAGATCATTATATGAGGCATAACTTTGGAAACTCTTCCAGTTGGTCAGTAGCCACTCTTTTGCTGATTTTTTGTCACAGACTAAAAACACAAAATAGCTTGTTATTTCTTGATAGACAAATAAGGATGTGTCTCCTTTGAGACCATGGAGCTGGAAAAGGCTTGAAGGGAGGGTACTGGGAAAAATGAAGATGAATTTGACCTGAAGAACATCACTGTCACTGATGTCCTCTCCTCTAACATAATAGTTTGACCTGAGTTCAGAAAAGCTATTTAAATGATCTCATTGTGCTGCTGAAAGCATGGGCACGTTGCTGAATAATTTTAGAGTTCTTTATCATCTGATCTTCTTAACAGCTAATTCTCATTTTGCAGACAATAGATGTTAGTAGTTTATATGAGGATCTCTGAATCTTCTGCAATTACACCAGGAAAATTTGGGCTGTAAATACAGATCACTAACCATGTGTGGTAAGGAATCTTCTAATCCAGTCAGCTACCAGTTGCCTTGTGCTATTGTCCATCTCAGAATAAACAGTGTCCAGAGCTTGAACCCTAGAATTCAAAAGGGAGAGATGAAACAAAACCTGTTGCAAGTTCCTGGTATGAATAACAATTTGTGAGCTCATATTTCCCTTCACTTCCTTCTCTAAGTTGAACATTAGAAATTCTCTTTGGGTGCATGATAGAAACTAAGATAACCCTTGATGTTCTAAGGTGAATTTGTAGAGTCCTGTTCATATCCCAGCTAATTTCTTCACATCTCCATCCTGCTTCACATCATCTTCCAAGTTTCTACCTGTCTCCACTTATCTCTTCCACCAGCTCCTCTCTCTGGGAGAGGTCCCCAAGAGACACAGAATATAATAGTAAAAAATGTTTTTTATGTCTAATAAATATGTGCTGCTTTCTTATATGGCTGGAAGAGAAACCTGCCTACAGTTACCTCCTGAACAGCAGTGAAGGTGTGTGAGGCACAGGTGAGTATTACATATGGTTGTATCCTATACAATCATGTGACACTGATTCCAGTGAGCACACTGCACCGTCTGGACAGTGTGCTGCATTTGTCTTGTTTTTTTGCGGGCAGCTTTCACACACTGGGCCCTGGGATCTTGTTCTGTCTTTCATTTTTTTTCTAGCCCTATCTTAACTTTTCTGTGGATTGATCTTAATAAGACAAATTAGGAACAGATATAACTGGCAGGAAAATGGACATAAAAATTCGAGTCTTAAAAAATACCATTTAGGCAATGCAATGTATTTCCTGGTTCTATCAAACCCCAGGCTCATGCATACCATGATTAGACCCTGAGCTTAGACCAAACATACACTGTGGCCAGGCCATCGCAAGTGACTGGAAGTTGTGCCATGCAGTCCAGGATGCTGGTGCCAATGGAGGGAAGGTAGGCATGCAGGGTCTCCTGGAACCAGGAGGCCAGGAAACCCGCATTTGCAACTTTAGGATCAGACTTCACGACTTCCCATGCTGCATTTAACATGAAGGCTTTGATGGCTGATGCAATCTGGTCACTGCAGACCTGAAAACAAGACAGAAAATGCTGAAAGTATTGCTAGTTTATTATGGGTATTATTGCAGTGCTTAGGTGTAGTGCCAAGACCAGAAACTTTTTGTAGTAGATTCTACACAAGCACTGGGACAAGAATGCCATCCTTTTTCCGAGGTCTTCAGGTTGGTTCTTGCCGTGCTTGTCCAACTGTAAGCAACTTGGCTCTTCCTGAGAAGATACAGAAATTGCCTTTGTGCTTTTAATCCCCATATGTAAACTCAAATGAGTTCATCTATGCTGCCTCAGAAACTACTCCTGAGGGTGGCTTGAGCAAACCTATTTTCCTTGGTGCTGACACTGTACTAGGAGCATGGAAATGGCACGAACTGTCAGGGCTGAAAGGTAGTAACTTGTTTCAGGTAGGCTGTGCTCTCTTCAACAGAGAGAACAAGTAAATGCAGTTAGAGAAGGAGAAGGAGGAAGCGTTCAGCTGAGTAAGAAGTAGATTCAGTAGCCAGACTCCCCTCGTGTTCTCATTAAGAAGAATGGGAAAATAAAATTTTGAGGAGGATTTGGAGGGGAAGAAGGGAAGAGAAGGCTGGTTTGTACTGAAACTTGTGCTCACGTTTTTGTGTAATTGTAGTAACAATATACTAGAGCCCTGGGGCTGCAGACTCCCCAGGTAACTATTGAATAGTCTCTGCTCACACAGCAGCACGGGGGTAAAAAACAGTTAAATACTCAAGCAACTATGGATGTAGCCCAAGCTAAGGAGCCCGTGTATGGTCTGAAGAGGGACCTGCTGATGGTCCTCCCCTCTGATGCTAATATTACCTGCACACTGATTTCATTCAGAGCAGTTTGCAGCACTTCACTGTTGACTTGTTGAAACAAGAGCAGGAAAGCCCCTTGGTCCAGGAGAGCAGTAGGGTCTGTGATGTAGCATGTGAGGATGGAGGAGAGTTGCCTTGATGTCAGCTTGATGCCCTGAGACAGACACAAGCACATTACATCAGAAAAAGGGTAAAGATCTACAAGTCCAGGGTCAGAGTTGGCAGTTCTCTTGCTCTCCTTGTTCCTACAGACAACCTCTAGGGAAAGAGGGGTGGCCAGGCTTGCTGCCTTTTGCCCGATGGGAGTGATTTCAGAGCAAGGCCATCTTATGTGCTCAAGGAGGTGAAGGCAGATTTGACTGTGAATGTCTTAAAATAGCAAGAAAGGAATATCTGAGGAGTTGGTAGGTGAGATCTGTTGGAGGTGACTTACCGAAGCACAGGCGTACTGTTTGAGGGAAGGGCTGCACCAGTCACCACTCTTCAGGATGGAGCTTAGATTTGAACTGGAAAGGAAGCAGGAAACATTGAACGTTTTCCATTAAATGTCTGATGAGGAAAGGGCTCAGTGGACTACAGAGGGCTCAGATTCTCTTGGTGAAGCTTCTGGGAGATGGTATTTTAGCACTAGCGTAATCTCTCCCAGGCAGTATGGATACCCGTTCCCAGGGGTGCCTACCTGCTTTCAGAGGAGCAGTATGTTGGAGCTGTAAAAGAAGAAAGAAATGTATGACACTAATATTTTAGACAGCCCTTAAGTGATGCAGAAATTTTACATGGATTCTCTTCAGGGACATTTCCTAGGGGCATCAACTTTGCCAATACTTCCATTCTGCTCTTTTGTGTGCCTAGACCCTGTCCAACATCTCAAGTGTACAAATGGTACCTTAGATACAAATAAAATTTTACTTACACATGAGAAATGCTGGACACTGGGGAAAGAAAGGAGAGAAAGCAGTAGTTACGACAGAGTATTCATGACATGAAATAGTATGTAGTGTACTCAGGGTGCTAGCTATGAAGCAATGATTCCTGTATTGCCTTGCCCTGTTTGCATCGGGCAGACCATAGGGATGGGTTGAAAGATGTCCAGTACCACCATGTATCTGCTGGTTAGAACAGACTGGTCACTCCTGGTTCAGGACAGACTGACCAGATTCTCGGCTGGTGCAGGTCAGTGTCCTGGTGGAGTTGCACTCTTATTCCAGCCAACAGATCAGCCCGTGGGTTTGTGGAGCTCTGGGAAGTATTGCAGGTGTTTGTTAGTAACCTCATGGAGGTTCCTTTGCACTAGATTGCTCTTAAGTGGCTGTTGTTGAGTGAATAGAATTGGATTTTGCCTATTATAAGTGGCTATTGCAGGAAACTGATGTTACTTTTAAGCACCTGCTTTATGACCAGTAACCCAGAAACAAACTTTTTACAGCATTCAGTCACAAACATGTCACAAACATACCTGATTTAAACTTTTTACACATGGTCCTAAAAAAAAAAAAAACAAACCAGAAGTGAAATAGTTAGATGTATGGAAATAAACTGGTTTTCTTCTACCATAGACCCCCACAGAAATGCAAGAACAGAAACCAGGGGAGTGTAAAATGAAGCTCATTTTTCATCCTTCACTGGTTTATGCTCATCTTTCTTAAGTACTCCATTATACACTAATACTAAGCATACGTCCTAATGATTCATGCTATTTTTGTTATGTAGCACTGTGTGTTCAGTGTTGGAGCCCAAACCACACTGCAGAGTCTTGACAACACCAGAGACACTTTGCTCTGTTGCTCTAATCTGTATATTCAACTGTGTGGAAATCAGTGCTCAGTATGGTTGTAGAGATGAATTGACTTACCTACAATGACTAAAGTTATAAATGCAATTAAAAGAGGTGGCCTTTCTTTTCCCTTCATTGTTCTTCTTTTCTTGAGCAGATTGCCTTTTCAAGCCTAAAAAAGCATAAATGATCTGTGAATTGTCTCTTTTGAGTATAGATACTCTCCTGAAATTCTGTGGAAATTCTCCTTACTGCCCAGATTGTCAGGACGAGCACTCTGCAAATGGAGCTGGAGAACCATGGAGTGCTCTGAGCACATCCACAGCCTGGCTGTAGACTTCCTTACTGCTCACTGGAACCAGCTCTCTACTTAATCGCTGTAAAGGCTTTCAGCCTTTCCTGAGGTGCACTCCAAGGGCAGGTGTGGGTGCCTGCAGAGTGAATGGAAGCTCACTGACAGTGGATGTACCTCTGTAAGTTGTCTCTGTGGCTGTATTGGAAAGCTGCGCTGAGTCTGTGCATGCTGCAGGTTGGAAAGTGAAACTCTAGGGCAAAGGATCCTCCTGGCATCTCTGCTCACATCCCTTGGAACCAACAGCAGCTCCATTATGGTGATGGTGACCCGGGTTCACCTTGTTTCTGAGGTCATTGTTAGTGCCAGGGAAATTTCAGTGGCCTCAACATTTGTGAAAGGAAACAGACTGAGGGATGGGTGCCTCGTACAAATAATCAGAGCTGGTATTAATTGCCAGTGAACAGAAATGTTCATCCAGCACTAAAAGAGACTCCTAAAATTTGATTGTAGTTTTTCATAAGAGTATCTTTCTTTTTAAGTTGTTACATTTTTTGCCTGATGTACTTTTTGTCAGCTGTCATATTTTGCTTGATGACCAGAGACAGTCAGATCTTGTTTGTATTAGAAATTCTTAAATACAAACATATTTTTTTTGTCTATAACATATCTCACTGCAACACAGCACAGAGTCTGTGCCACAGATCCCTCCATTGTTTCAATCAGTGTAGTAATACTTTGCCTGGATATGTCAAAGTTTCAAGTATCCTGTCCTAGAACAGCCACAACCACTGACCAATCACTGTTTTGAAATTGTGTAATATTTTGCCCATCTTTTTCACTGTGCCTTTCCGCCTCTATCTTTTCTCTGAGCACTTTGCTTTGTTATTTAAAAAAACCTTGAGAGTGATAATGGAATGGCTGGAATTGGCCAAGAACAACATCCACTTCAACTGGAGATCAGTTGCTCTGCCAAATTACGTGGAAGAGCAGCAACATACACGTTCCTACATCGAGTACCAATTGGCTCATAAATAATCATTAACTTAATCATTTAGCTGGAAGAGAAAGCAGTCATACCTCCCAAAACTTACTTTTTGTCCTTCCAGAACCCCGTGAATCCTAGAAAGCAGCATGTAGTCCAGTGACTGACTGCAGGAGTAGCTCTTTCTCCAGTGTCACCTTTTTATATGGTGATATTCAGCTGATCACAGGGGACATGGTGAGTGATGCCAGGTGACTTCTTTGACTCTGTTCCAAGGAGCAAAGGCCCAGCCCTTCCTGAGGTATCCTCTGGTGTCACATAACTTGTGTCACTTGTTAAAAAAAATTGAACTCCAGTAGTAGTCTCTGTCCTTCTCCACCCCATTCAGCATGGAAATGAGCTGCCTTAAAGTGAGAACAGCTTTTAAGTGGGAGGGGTCAAAGAATTGATGAAGACTTGATAGTGCAATTGCATAGACAAAATTTCTGTATTATTTTCCCAAGCAGGTTTGTGGGTGGCAGTTTAGTATCCCCTGGAAAGCTCAGAACTTGGCAGAATTAGAGCCCTCTGTAGCCTCATGCTATTAAAGTTATGACTAGCCAATAAAGAGGCATCACATAATACTGTTTTAATTAACTGGTGCTGCAATTACTGGTGGTTATGCACTTACTCTGCTATTTGGTACAGGAAACATTTCCTCAGTAGTGGTGTAAAGAAAAGTGTTAAATCTATGTTAGCTGGAAGGACAGTTTTCTTGCAGGCTTGTTTGGAACCTTCTGAAGTGGTGGGATGGGCTAATCTGTTATGTTGTACTTCTGAACCCAAAAGGATTGTTTGAATAAGCTCACAGTCATTACATTTTCATGTGATTTTTCTTAGCTATTTCTTCAGCTATCTCTTTTTTGGTTCAGAAAAGTGCTTCTGTATACTAAAAACTTTGAAGCTTACAAACAGACTCCTCTGAATTAGTCCTGTGAATCCCTGGTTTCAACTGTCTGCGCCAGAGGAATTCCTAAGCTGGGGGATGGAGATGCATCTTTGTGTTTAAGGGCCCATGGTGGACTTGTCTTCCACGAATTTGATTGCATTTTGGCATTTCTAATATCCTGTGTCAACAAATTCCATCCCTGAGCTCCTACTGTGTGGAAAGATGCTTCCTTCTGCTTCTTTGGCAGCTTCTACTCAGTAACAGAAAGATTTGATGGGATTTTGCTTCAGAGGAGGTAGGTCAATACCTTGGAAGTATCAGAGGGGTTTGCTAGGGGCTGGACTGCTGCTCTGCTGGGCAATACAGGAAGGTGGGGGAAGATAGTAGCCACCCAAACAGCCAGAGCCATTTGAACCTTGGGCAGTCAGACATGTGCTTGAGGTCAGAGCGCTAAGGGAGATTTTAAGAAACAGTGATGAAAGCTGATGGGTGTGAGACCTGTTTGTCTTCTTGGATATCTCTGATTTAAAGTTTTCTGGGTCGTGGCTTAATGTCAAGAAGACAGTTTTGGAAGAGGAAGTCCTTTGTTTCTGTCTTTGTCCCTGATGTAGTTCTGCAATGTGATCGGTTTCATTTCAATAGTGAAAGGAAGGTGACTATTTAGCTTCAGGGGAGGTGAATCATGAATCCTTTATCATACACGATCATTCCTTTAATCGTTGCCATTTGTAAGGACTGTGCCAAGCTCCTGTTAATATGAACACAGTTGATTCATTATCACCTGCTATCTTTCAAAGCCGGTCTCTATCCATCCTCTTCCAAGCCACTCACTCCAGCTCCAGGAGGTGTTACGTTCCTCTAGGACTCTCACAAGGAGCAAGGCAGACCTTGTCCCATGCCAGAAGATATCCCTTGTGATATGTCTGCTTGTGTCTGCAAACAGGTTAATTTGGGGGGGAGGGTGTGGGCTTTTGTGTGCTTGCTTTTAATCCTACTTACTACTTCCCTATTGATCTGTAAGCACAGCACATACCCTGAATTTACCTAATGTGCTGAAAGACCTCACCTTCCCCCATTGTTATATTGCAGGAATAGCAGCATTTTGCTCATGCAAGATCTCTGCATGAGTACAGCAGGAAGGTGTGACTGTAAGGCCCTGGGGTTAGGCTTAAGGACTTCACACATTCCTATTCAGCAGGAAATCCTCCCCTTGGAAATACCTGGGGGAAATATATCATAGAATCATTGAATGTTTTGGATTGGAAGGGACCTTTATATCCTCAGGGCAGGCTGCCCTGTAGGGAAGGGTGTTCTGAGTGATGAGCATGGACTGAGATTTACCCCTAACAGGAACCTGGCGCATGGTCTGCATACTCCTGCTTTCTCTGGGGCATTGTGAGAGACAGCATCAGGTATTAGGGTTGCAGTTTTCCTACATGAGGTCAAGGATATGAACTTTCTTTAAATATGGAATCGATCCCACATTTGACTCTGCAGGCACTGAGTTGTGTCTCATGCATTACTTCAGGGCACAAACATGTTCTATAACTACAGCAATAAACCAGAGAGCTTTTATATTTTTAGTTGCTTTAAGGTAAACTACATTGATTTTATTTGTTGCTTTCCTTCATGTTTAATATTTGTCAGTGTGATTTACCTCCTCCTTCTCTGTTGGTGAAAGGAATTTTTAAATTAAATCCACAAATCTTGCCCTTTACAGCAATTTTTTGTTGGGGGCAGGTATTTCTTTTGTTCTGTTTTGTTTTTTCTAGACTATGTTCTGTATTTTGCTTCACACATACCATCTTAGATGCATGTGAGAGGGGTGGAATAAAATACCTGTTTGTTTCCTCCTGCCCATTAAAACTATCTGTAAATATGAACAGGAACCTGAGTTTAACCATCACATCCCTGAAATGAATCAGCGTGCATTTTTTGTGGAATTCTGTGTGTAGCAAGTTGGTGCTCAGAGCTCTGAGTGCCCACCATGACCATCACTGTTCTCAGTGGACATTTGCGGGTAGTCCTGTCCAAATGTCACAGGGGCTCAGCAGAGCTGGGGGTGTTTCCATGTCTTTCCTGCAGTGCACCCTGCCACATAACCCGATGTCTACAAGCACATTGGTTATCTGGAAAGGGTGCTGCAGGATGTGCCTGCACCCCAGGTCCTGTTCTGCACCCCAGGCAGCACACATAGGTGAGTGCCATCAGCTTGCTGGTGGCTTTTGTATGGAAATGAGGACCAGTGCCGTTCTCAGTGGTAGCAGCTCTCAAGGTATGGGGCCCATAGCCACCCACTTGAGAGTCCCCGGGCAATTCTGCAGTGAGGAAGAAGCTGGTAACAAATTATTGACTCTGTTATCAGTGGCCCATTACAATTACTGCATTAGGGGGTCAGTTCTGGGATGTAGTTGGGAGATAGCTGCTCCTGGGGCAAGCAAATGTGAAAGTACAGCCACTCTATTGACTGTCTGCTTCATAGGGGTCCCTCTACCCAGTGGGAAGGGAGTGTAATGGGATGGGGATTACACCCTATAGCATATCTACTCAGGGCTTAACTTAAACTTGATATTAAAACCAGTAGCAAAGGCAAATCACTCTTCAGGTGATGTCCTCATATGGATATGCTGCAGTAAAACAAGACCGCTTGAAATTCTCACTTTGCCCTAAGCTGGCACAATCTCTCTCATCCAGCTGATCCTTTATCTCCAGGATTTAGCCACCACCATATGTCTGAGAGGGATTGTGTCAAACAACAGTCTCAGGGAAAGAGAGTTACAGTGTGTCACAGACCATCTGATGGGATCAGGGAACTGAAAGGAAGGTGAACATAAATAACAGCACAGTTGGAGTTAATTTTTGCTTATTTATTTCTCAAGAATGAATGACCTGGGAAAAATGTCTTTCAGAAATATCTCAGCATTGAGATATTTTGCTATGCTTCAGCTCCCAAAGCTTTGTCAGCCTCACTGCTGCTATGCCATCTGTCTGCCTTGCCCTTTTTTATCAATAACAGGACAATACTGTGACAAAATTGTCCTCCTTTGTGAGTCTTTTGTGGTGCCAGTGGAACTGGTTAAAAAAATAAAGGATCTGACTCCCATTGTCATTTACTTTTATATGAATCTGGACTCACTTCAGTGACTTCGACATTGTGTCTCCGCAGTGTGGCCTGGAGCAGAATCTATCACACGTCCTTCATTTCCTCCTTCACCCATGAGATGCCATGTGCCTCATCTGGGAAGTTAAGCTAGATCTCACGACTGTTTTCTGCAGTACTGCTGTCAGACATAGCCCAGGTCTCAGCAACATCAATGTGTTAACCTGCTCTTTCCTTCAGAGGCTCTTTCCATTTTGGATTTGTCTCCTGGCATGTTATTCTCCTCACACTTTGAATGTAATTCTGCGCCTAAAGGTGAGCTCAGTTTCCTGATGTACCTTAGCACATGGCGGAATCTCAATGAACCATAACATAAAAGAGCATTAAGTGGCTTCAGAATTATTGTGCTGCTGAGATGACATCTGGGTTTCATGTCCTTGCCCATCTCAGGAATGCTCTAAATCACTTCAGGAGTGAACAAGACCCTGGAACAGGCCATTTCTGTTCAGTAGTGCTTAACTGTGGAGGTGAAAACCTCCAGATGTAGCAGCTGGAAGTGAAAAAAGCAACTGTTTGTAGAGAGCATAGTCACAGGCACTGTAGTGATACCTTTGGATGGATAAATCTAGTTACTTGCCACCACTCCCTAATTGCCCTCAACACAGAGATGCTAGAGGCTGACTTTGGCTCATATCATCGCTTGTTGGTTGACGTCCAGCATAACGTAGCCTTATTCTAGGATCCTCTGTGTTTCACTCTGAGCAAGAGGAAAATCCCTAGTGATGGAGCTGAGTTTTGCATTTATTGATATTTATTCTTATTCACTCTTGCCTTTTGATGGCTCTTGGACCCACAGCATCCCAACAAGGCATATCTTGGTTTTCCGGCTTTTGTTCCAGGCAAAGTTGGAGGGATGTTTGGGAGGGGCCTTTGCTAGCTTTAAAGGCCTGTAACCATTTCACACATTGGGGGGGGGGGGGTTTTCAGTACTACAGAAACAATTTTTGGCACTTCTTGATCTTAAGCCTTGCTGCTGTTCACAGGTTATGAAACTAGAGCAAAGCAAAATTCACCTTCCATTTGAGTGAGACCCATATATTCCTTTTTGCTCTCAGGTCAAACTCCCCAACATCAGCTGGAGCAAAGCCTAGCTCTTCTGTCTCCAAAAAGATGGTGTATTATATTGTACACAGAGGCTCTCCACAAACGACTGGCACCCAGGTCAGAGCTTTCTGCCCAGGCTGTGGGGAACAGTGACTGTGCAGTCCACATTTTGTAGAATGTGGTATTTCCAAATGATGTTCCCTTGAGGTTAGCAAATAAGATGGCCAAAATGGCCAAATCCCACATCATAACCCCAGAGCCCATTGAATTTATGCAATTGATAAAGCTGAAGTAGTAAGACTTCACATAGCTCTGTTACATAGTGATAGCCCGTTACATAGAGAGGTGCTTCCTTTACATTGCTGGAGATTACAACAAAAGCATTTGAGATTTGGCATTTAGTATAGTGACATCTGCATTACAGAGTCCAGCCCTGACCCTTAGTGCAGACATGTAGCCCTGAGATTGCAGGTTTGGGACGCGGGCAGTCTCTTTCCTGCTTTGCAGTGCATTATTCCACTACAACAAAGTTACTCTGCTGTGAAGGTGCTGCATGCTTGTGAAGCCACCGTTGGGTGTGGGAGGCCTGAGTGAGTTCCTGCCCTGCAAAGGCATCAGTGTTAGAAGGGTGTGATATAACACCCTGCCCAGAATTGAAAATCAATTGATGACTCAAATCTGGATCTAATCCACTGAGAAACAGTTTCCCATTTTCAACAAGGATTGGCTGAAGGTGGCCCTGTGTGGCCAATTTCTGAAAGCCCTCATTTGCTCAGTTTTTTTATGAATTTGTCTGATCTGGGCTGATTCCTAAGTTTTTGAGTTCTCAATCAATGTCTGACCTGCTAACTGTGACTTTTTCTTGAACCATGTTCTCAAGATACTCAGAGACTCTTGCCAGGCAATGTTTTATTCTAGGGATAGAGAAGGACTTTTTCTTGGCAAGTCAAAGGGCAATGTATTGTTAGATGTATAATGTAAGATGTAGGGGATAAACAAGCACCATGGAAAGATTTACAGTACAGACTGAAAAATAATAGTGCTAAGGAGGCTAAATCAGCAATAATTAAAGACTTTTTTTTTCTTTTTCTTTTTTTTTCCAGTAGCAATTAAATCTTTTTGGAAATAGCTGTTGCAGACATTACTCAGTTTCCATGTGTAGGCTTAAGGCAGCTTTGACAATAACATCAGTCCATCCCACTTAGTTTCATATAAGCCGTTTGTCTAGCATGATGGCAGAGCTGTGGAGGCAAGTTTTTACTTTTGTTCATGTGACAAGTCACCAGCAGATACTCGTACAGAAGGAATGAACTTGCTGGATCATACATGGTCAGGGACTGAGATACAGGAATGGTGGCCATGTGGTCATCTGTTGTGATGGGTACACATTTTTGTCTGAGAAAGAGCCACAATTCAAAATGTGTTTTTGTTCTGGATTGAAATGAAATCAGAAGTACAAGAATGTATGACTGAAAAAAATAACAGAAATGACTAACGTTTGTCTTGCATATTTTCCAGTAGAGTTTCCACAAGAATGGATACTGTTTTGTGAACTCTTCAGCTTGGTTAGAACAGCTTCTTCCCCACGGCTTTTTCTCGAGGTGAGTGACTTAGCAGAGACCTCCAGTGGCAGCGGGAGAGACTCCCAGGAGAGAGCTGGTGAGTTAGCAGGGCTGAGCTCCTGGTGCCCTCTGGTGCTTGCATGCTCCTTGTCGAAGCCTGGTCCCAGGGACGTGCTGGCAGATGGATATCCTGAGCCCAAAAAGCAGGGGACGCTTTGCTTCTCTGCTTTGCCTGCTCTACAAAGGTGCTGTGGACATGGCAGAGCTGTGCACAGCTCCCCTGGCTTAGTGCAGTGAACCATATGGATGGGTACCTGGAGGGCTGACGGGTTGTAGGAGGCAGGAACAAGAACTGACCCTGCAGTGCTTTTCTTGCTTTCCCTCTCCCCAGTTCTCTCTACAGCTCTGACCTTGCCATGTAATTTTTGACACATTGCTTAATATCCTATATTTCTCTTGCCTTTCCTGTCCTGGAAAATAAGGATACAGCCAGGTAAAATGCCTGCCTGTGGCTCCATGTGCTATTTTGAATGTGATGTTCAGCCAGGTTCATTGATCGTCCTGCTTGGTACATGTTTACTTTTTGTCAGACACATACGTGCAGCAGGAAGGGGTTAAACCTTCCTTATCTTACCCTGCAGAGCAGGTCACTGCAAGGGGCAGGACAAGGCTGGATCCTGTGAGCTGAAGTAAATCCCTTGCAGGTGCTCGGCATAGCAAGGTGCTATGTGAGTGTGGGGAGAAGGCACTTAAGATGAGGGTTTAGGGCTGGCAGCCTTTGGCTGATGGGGGTTAAGAGAGAGTGAGAGGTTTAGTCACGCTAGAAATTGAGTTGGGCTTTCCAGCTTATGAGCTGGATCTCTGACTTTAATAATGTAGGCTTTTTCCTTTTCTTTCTTAGGGCTGTGTATGACCTATCAGCCACTATAAGTGACTATGCACACACACATGTATATCTATATATTTATATATAAAGGAGAGGGCAGATTAGACTGCTCTGTTGTCTCACAAGGTGTCAGCTTTGCTGTAAGGAGAAACAACTGAGAACATGCAAAGTTTCTTAGCAGGTGGCTAACTCATACAGGGGATCATTTTCTTGAAGCTATGAAATAGAGGCAGAGCTTCTTTGTACTTGAGAATAAGGAATGCTTGTCGGTTATAGTTATATTTTGCTGCACGTCAGTGTATGGTAGAGATGTCCAAGTGCTGATGATACTCGCAACAGAGCCGGAGGGGGTGGGAGCATTGCTGGGTGCCCACAGCACCTCACTCTTTCTTGCCTGGCCCTCTGGAAGGTGAGTGTGTGCTTTGGGAGGACCCGCTCAGTCAAAGGACGTGGGAGTTGTGAGAACATGGCACAGCAGCTGACATCAGTAGTGCTGTTCCTGGAGTGCTGGGTGCCAAATACTTTTAATGCTGTGAGCACCATGGTACAGCCAGAACTAATGACTGAGGGGACAGTGTCATGATAGCCTGGTTCTTCTTGAGCAGCCTTTCAAGGCTGGGCTGGGTTTCTGGGACCATGTGTCAGCTCTGAGACTCCTCCTGCTGAAAACTTGTCTTCCAATGATGTAAGTGACCTTAAAACTGGTCATACTTCTTACTCCTGACTACTGATGAGTCAGGAGTGCCTCCAACAGGCATAGCGTCAAGACCCTGCCCTGAGGGGTATCTAAATGGGTAGGGTTAGGGCATTACTAAACAATGCTTCTGCTCTCTAGTGCAGCCAGTCGGTCACCAGCTTGAATAGAAACTTTGTTGAGAGACGAAAATCAGACATCAGCATAAATACTTTTTTTTTTTTTAGCTCGGTTGGGCTTATAATTAAGGACAAGGTTTGAGTGTTAGATGTAGGTGGTTTTTGACTTTGTGCAACACAAACATTACAGAGGAGATCAGAGGAGAGAGAGTGGTAGAAAGCAACCAAAATCTTTTGTGTAAACCTCTGGGAAGGTGTATTGTGGTGGTTGGGTTTTACTTCCAGCTATAAACTGATATTTGATGCTATTTGGCCTTTTTATCCCATGTTAATCCTTTCGGCTGCCTTTGTATTAGTCTCCATGATACTTCCTTTGCCAGCATGCAGAGAATAGCTCTGGGAGTGTCGTGTGGCCAGAGCAGGGTTTGCTCTGGAGTTACTATAACAGAGGATAAATCAGGATTGGGTTTTAGTCCTAAGGTAACCGAGGATTCGGCTTGTTTGGTGGCAGGCAGGTCTCTGAGACCCTTGGCTTTCCTCTCTCCTCCTTTGCAGCTTAGAAGTAGCCTCAAGCGAAGGCCTGCTAGTGCAGGCAGGTGAGGATATATGGTCTTGCATGAGCAGTAAAACACAAGCCTTCAGTGTTAGGTTCTGGTGACCCCACTGGTATTTGTAGGTGTGAGTGCGTTAACATCTCAAGACAAATGTTTCTTTTCACATACTCCCTGCTTGTAACCGAATGCTTAAACAAACAGGTGAGACCAGCTGCTTATTGAACCAAATATTGCGTGGTTTATAAAAATATCTCTAGCTGACATTTAATAAGCAGGCACGTAATACCACGCAGTCACATAGCTGGATGTGACCTGTGTGCTTACGCATTCTTTTAAAGATCTACGCTTAGATAAGAATCAGTCCTGTCAATTTGAAACTATACTTGCATTGATAATAAATCTGAGGGTATAATTATTGCTCAGTCACTTTCTGAACCAATGTCCACGTCTAGTATCTGCCACTCCTTGAGGCAGACCTGTGCAATTTAATTGCCTGTGTGGAGTGTCAGCTCCTTTTCTGGTCTGAACTATCCTTCTGGTCCTGTGAATCCATTGGTTTACAGAGAAGGGTGGCTGCAACTGAAATGCGCCCAAATGCTCTATGCTGCAAACATCACAGTTGCCTGTTCATGATAAAGCTCTCTTCTTACCAACACTGACCACAGCAGTATGTTCAAGAAGAAAACCTTATTTATAGGTTACTTGCAAGATGAGGTTTTCCAAAAATGCATCTTCTGCCTTAACCCAGAGCATTGCTCCAGGCAAAGTGGTTCTAAGACTGATCCACCCTTAGGAGAGCCCTCCTGACTTTCTCTTCTGTGATTCTGCAGGTAGGTGACAGCAGTTTTGGTCCAGAGCAGCAGGAGCAAGGGCTCTGCTGTGCAGAGGAGGCAGTGAGCCATGGGGCAATGCTAGTTGGTTCACTGCCACTAAAATCACAGTTCTCACATGCGCACATTTTGTTAGCAGTGTTTCCTTGTTTGTATTTTTGGAGAGATAAGGAGGGGAGAGGTTTCAGAGAGACTTGCTTCAGTTATTGGAGAGGCTTCCTTTGTGTGCCAAGTCCCAGTAAGCCTGAGATCTGTACAGGGAGGATAAAAGGAAGAGCTGAGTGCAAGTGATGACTGTGTCATAACACCATTTTTGTGAGCTTGGAGCTGTTTATACCTTAAATCACAGGCTTTGCATCACTTCTGTCTTTATCCCCTTCTGTCAGCTCTAGACACAGCCCTTTGCAGGGGGCTCACACAGCTCACTTGACTCTAACAGCAAGCCTGTCTGTTTCTTGCCCCACCAAAGAGAACAGATTTGCTCTAGGCTGAGACTTGACCTTCACGTGTCTCTCTCTCCTTCTGGTTCTCTGTCCAGTCTGCTTTGGAGATCCTTCTAAAAGCTGTTGTTGTGTCTATCACCTTCTGACCTGTGGTCCAAAGGGTAATTCAAACAAAGGGTTGGACACTGCAGCTGTCTCATGTTGTGCTCCTCCAGGACTCTTCGGAGTAGTCTACCTTGTCTGGGCATTTTGGTGTGATTTTGTTATGTAACCTCTGTCAGCATCTACATGGGAGGTTCATTCTTAGATGCACTCATGTAATGAAGGGATCTAGTGTGACAGACATGGATACAAAGAATGAATTTAGTTTCCCTTTTAGAACTGTATGTCTCCAGATCCTCTTTTTGTGACTGGATCATGTTGTCCCAGCAGGGCCCTGACAGATTTCTTCTTCATGAGGCAACTAATGAGTCTGTGATTCTCTAAGAAACAGAAGAATAATGTCAAGTTTTTGAAAGATAGATACCTTCTTATTTCCAGTAGCCTCCTTTGCCTTTCTGTTCAGTTATGACAGTTTGATTTTCTCTGCTAGGGGGTATGTGTTTGCTTTCAGCCTTCAGTATGTGTTTATATAATTTCCACAGCACCTGCAACATTTTAGCCTTTTAACTTACCCTTTTGGTTTCTCTTCAGCAAGCTTTCTTATTTTGTGTTCTGTTGTTCCTGTTCTTAAACCACTCCTTCTGATTCTGGGTCATGCACTGTGTTTAGGGTTGATGAAAAGGAGCGCACTGGTAGGGCTGTCTGGACCCAGTGAGTTGCGGTGGCCCTTGCAAGGTTGCAGAGGAGCTCGGCTGTGGTCTGACTTCATTAGTAAAAGCCTGAGTCTCATCCTGTGCTCGGGGTGGTCTCCTGAGCTAATGGGAGTCCTGACTTTTCTAAGAATGCACAAAGCCCCTTTTGTTCTGGATGAAAACCATGGGGAAGTGCAATGAGTTTGGGCTGAGCAGGGCGTGTGGTCTGCGTGGTGGATATGGGATCAGGAAGGATTTATTGTCTCTTGCCACACCTGGCTTAACATGGCAGCAACACCGCGGCGATCAATTGTACAGTTTAGTGTTACTGAAGAGCACTTGAGCCATACTTGATGCTACACATGCACAGTCAGGTCGGTTGAGAAGAGGGTTATTAAGGCACTGACTCATTTTTCTGTGGTACAAACCACATCTCAGACCTGGCCCACTCCTGCACACCCACTGCAGATTTCATTGCATCCTCTCACCTCTCGATGTGTGCGTTGGAGATTGTGATGCAGAATTGGGCTTCGCTCCCTGCTTGCTATCACTGGGAAATTCATGCATTTGAGAAGAGGGAGAGGTGATGTGAAAGCATTGGATTTTTTTTTTTTCCAGTTTAGGAAAATGGAAGCTTGCAAAGAGGGAGGAATGCGAGAGGGAAGGGAGGCAGAGAGAGGTCTCCTGCGTAATTGTGTTGAACTAGAAGTGACTGTTATTACAGGTGAGCTCCAAAATCTCCCTCACAGGCCTGTGCAAGGCCAGGCTGGCTGCACCTCTGTCAGCCTATGTGTATACCCTTGCACCATGGTGCAAGGGGTGGACTAGGCAGTCTGAGACCCCTCCCAGCTCTGTACTCCTTGGATAAGAGAAGATCTCTAGTTGTCTCCCACTGAGAGCAAGTTTTACCAGCATTCCTGTTACATGCTCTGTGTTCCCATTTGTCTGCGGCTGAGAAGCCTGATGCTGCGAAATTAGAAAAGTTCATAAAGAGTGGGGACAGCAGTTGTTAGGAAGGGAACACAGTGCAGATGAGACTAATGACAGGAACAGCTCTCCTTCTGGGGAGGTGGTAGCTGAGGGCATACTAGGCTCTGTCCCCTGAAAGACTTGTCTGCCCAGGTGTGGGCTGCGAATATCTCATTCTTGCTTAGTCACAGTTGCCACCTGGATCACTGCATGCTGCTAAGGATATTCAAATAATGGGAATAAAGTTCCTAGACCACGTCCTTTTTGGTTAGCATGAAGGTTATTGCTGAATTATGGGCATAAAACCTGCTTTTCCGGAGTCATGTCACTTTGTGTGAGACTGTGACGTTCTCCTCTCTGGCCATCCAGCTGTGACGGATGTGATCTTACTCTGCTCTGCTCTGACATGCTAAGCAGTGCTGAGCCCCCTGCGGTAATGCAGCTGTGTCCCTGGGCTGGGCCAGGCGGGGATCTGGAAAGTGCAGGAAAACCTGCAACAGGCCAAACTGCTGTTCCCAGCTTTCAGTTGCTACAAAGTGAAGCTCGATGTGGCATCTCATCCAAGAGCTAGAAATCCTCCCGCTGGAGGCCTGTTTCAGGGAGCTGTAACTTTCACTTAGGCTTACTCAAGCAGATGCCATACCACAGATCAGCTCCAGCCTTATTCTATGTAATAATCAGAATTTTGCTTTGGTATGAAGCTTGCAAAATATGTGATAGTAGTTCACCTCTTACTGTGTTGAAATCATTGTCTGTCCTCTGTTCTTTGAGCTCCTCTGTCTGTCTTCATCTCCTCAACCGTATGCTCTTTGAATAAAAAAGACCTCCTTGTTCGTACCACAGCTAGCACTCTTGGATCTGTGCTCATGGCTCATAGCTTGTAAAGGTTGAACACAAATGGCAGGTACTGGATGCTTCTGTTCAGCCACCTTGTGAACAGAACTAAGAAAAGTATCAGTTTGTTTACAGATGAAAGTTCCTCCTTGCCTTTGTGAGCTCTGGTTTCTTTCCCTATAAGGGGGTGCTCTTGCACACCCTTTAGGTACGCATGACTTCCTGGCTGACAAAAGCAGAAAATCCTGATACTCTGCTTGCCCCCTCCCCTTGTTTCCTCATCCATGGCCAAGGCTCAGTGTTGTTTTTTCTGCTTTTCAGATCTCTCCCGTTCTTGCGTTTCACCTCCCAATGCTCTGCAGAAAAGCCATACATCTGACTGCAGATGGTAGAAGCCTGCTGTGCCACATGGTCTTCGTTGCTTTCTTGGTTGACTCTTATGTGGACCTACAGTTCATCCAGCAGCATGTCCAGGGCTCCCCAGCAACACATGCCTGTCTGACCCTCCATTGTGGACTGCCTGCTTGCACCAAAAGGTGCAAGACACTGAAAGGTTTGGTATTTGAAACTTGATTGAAGGATCTCCCATCCTTCTCAAGGATACCTGTCATGGTTTAACCTCAGCTGACAACTAAGCACCACACAGTCGCTTGCTCGCTTCACCCCGGTGGGATGGGGTAGAGAATCAGAACAGTAAAAGTGAGAAAATTTGTGGGTTGAAATAAAGACAGTTTAATAGGTAAAGCAAAAGCCGCGCACGCAAGCAAAGCAAACCAAGGAATTCATTCCCCATTTCCCATGGGCTGGCAGGTGTTCAGCCATCCCCGGGAAAGCAGGGCTCCCTCACACATAATGGTGACTTAGGAAGACAAATGCCATCTCTCCAAATGTCCCCCCCCTTCCTTCTTCTTCCTCCCGCTTTATATGTGAGCATGATGTCATATGGTATGGAATATCCCTTGGGTCACTGGGGTCAGCTGTCCCGGCTGTGTCCCCTCCCAATTCTTTGTGCACCCCCAGCTACTCACTGGTGGGGTGGTGTGAAGAGCAGAAAAGGCCTTGGCTCTGTGTAGGCACTGCTCAGCAGGAACTAAAACATCCCTATTGACACTGTTCTCAGCGCAAATCCAAAACACAGCCCCGTACCAGCTACTATGAAGAAAATTAACTCTATCCCAGCCAAAATCAGCACTGTACTTCATTTGGATTTCCTGGAGAAGAGGCTTCTTGCTTTGAACTAGGAGTCCATGAATCTGACTATTTACAAAATTATGCATTTCAAGCTTATATAGATTTGGGTAACTTAGGATGGGTGTTGATGAGAGTCATTTACACATTGGGCATCCTCTGCACTTCTGAAAAACTACGTTTATGAATCAGTGTTGCACTTGTTCCAAAATAGCTGATAAAAACATGTTAAGTGTGGTAAGAAAACTGGGAGTGTGGAGAGAGATGGGGTTTGGGTACATGGTGATGTTATGAGTCATCACTGGCTTTTCTTGGTGTTGCCACCAACACATGAATTATAGGTGGGCATGATGGGGCAAGCCTAAGCCTGGGACATAACTGGCTTATGGAAAAAACGTCTCTTGAAAAGCATCATAAAGTGACAAAACAAAGATTTTCAAATCTGAGGATGCAAAATAACTCTGCTGCATCCAGAGAAACTGCGATAGTTACTATGGGCAATTTCTTAGTGACTTGGGGGCTCAGATCCAATGGGAAAAGAAGTCTGAAATGGGTGGAAGATAATTTAATATCCATCTCTCATCAGAATCTGCAGCAGGTCTCATTTTTATTCTTGTGGATTATGCTTGCCAAGTTTTCCTTGCTGAAGTGCTTAAAGACTGACCATTGGCTTGGGGAAAACATAAGGTCAGTCAAAATCAGATCCCCCCTGATGCACAGGTCTGGGGAGATCTTGGGGAACACCATGTGTGGTTCAGCTGAGGAAGGAGCAGGGCAAACCCATTCCTCTGCTCCTGCAGCATGCAATTACTGCATAAAGACCTCCTAAACTTAAATGTGATCTCTTTAATAAGATCATTGTTGAGTTTTTGAAATAGAGCAGCCTGCAGGAATTGGAAAGCCCGTAAAGTTATGTCCTAGTAACTTTGCAGCAATAAATGAAATAAATGAAGGTTTGTTGAGGGAAAGGCCACTTCTGGTGATAGGGAGACAGGGATCTCTGCGATTACAGTTCTGGAGCCATTGGATAATAACATCCCTGCTCAGTGGTCTCATTGCTGTGGTGCTTGTGAGTGCTAATGAGCTACTGCAGTGAGTGCTGATGCAAGAGCCCATGTAGCACTTGGGTGCAGATGTTGGGCACCTTGGCATGAGGCCAGTGTGCTGTGAGCACCCCTGAGCACCTCAGCAAGCTTTGGTTCGTCAAGGAAATAAGACAGATGGCCGTGCCGTGGGATTTGCCTGCACCAGTCCTAGCCTTTTATCCTAATACAGGGCTGCATTTTTTGATTTCAGCCATCCCGATTCCTCTGTCCTGAGTGGAGAGCTCTGTGTTTCAGTTGATTGACCTCGCTGAGCCTGGAGCAGAGTTCCCATTTCAACACACCTGTGATGTGAAAATGGCCTGTCTGGCCAGCACAGGAGCTGCCATGTATTTCTCTTTGAGTTTCCCAGCTGGAGACAACTGGGGTAAGCAGAAATTTCAAGAAAAGGGCCAAACATTTCAAGCTCCACTGAAGCAAAATTTCCTGATGACAAACATTTCTTTAATAACTAGAAGAAGGTGGTCCTAGAGTAGCTCTGTCCTGGGAGTGCATATTGCTTCCCATACATGGCAAATGTGTCCTGCACAGGGCAGGGAGGCAGTGTACCTATTCACTGCTGTTGTCCTGCTCGCTCTGTGCAGCCTTGCTTTCGGCTCAGTGTTTCCTACTGTATCCTAGGAATGACAAGCATTAACAAATAACACAGATTTATTTGTATTGCTAAACATTTGTATTCTCAAAAACTTATAGGTGTGTCCAGTGCTCCAAATCCATCCTGTAATTTCAGATGCAGTTTTGAGAAGCCAGAGACACACCCTGGTTTGTTCAGTGAAAAGCAGCCCTCTACCATCATAGCCCTGCACACTAAGTGCCCAGCGACTAGCGGCTTGGAGGTAAGTGCCAGTTAACCATCTGAGCAAGGTTGTGCAACCTCTTATCGTCCTTTGCCAGAGGGGAGCCTGCTGACTTCAGAGTGTCTATAGCAGTGAATCTAGCTTAACTCTGCATTCTCTGCATGCAACTCTGCTTTCCCAGGCATAGCAGACCCTCAATAGTTTTTTGTGTGCTTTGGGTCTAGTTTCAGATAGGTTTTGTGAAGGGTGTTGGCATGTGTAAGTTTGTTTGCAAGACAGTCATGTTCAAACTTTCTTACTCTGAGTTTGGTTTTGCAATTAAGTATGATTCCTGTTTGATTTTTCTTGGCTGAAATAAGGCGATTCCTTGCATGTGTGGGTGCTCTGAAGACCTTTGCAGAAATGCCGCCTTTACTCCTGGGGCTGAGCTTCCTCCTTTTGGTTGGTGAGTATTACTGTGAGGGTGATGGGTGTCTGGGGGGATTTTCCTTACCAGCAGCTGTAGCTGAGATAATGCTCAAAAGGGAAAATTGTGCTGAAAGACCATTGAACATTACTTTGGTGGTTGCTCTAAATCCCAAGCCTTTAGTTATGCTTGTTTATTATTGTATCTGTAAACCAAAATATATTAAAGGAAAGACAAAACTGGAATTCATTCTCCTCTTGTCGTTGCAGAACTGTCTGCTCAGTGCTCCTTTTGTTGGAGTATCCAGGTGTCTCTGGGAAAGCACTAAAGGAATAATCTTAGCTGAATCTGATTATGTCTATATTCCCCTACTTTCCCTCCTTCTTTTTTTTTTTTTGGGGGGGGGGGGGTTGCTTGATTTTGGTTTTTTGTTTTGGTTGGTTGGTTGGTTTGGGTTTTTTGGGTTTGTTTTGGTTTTGTTTTTTTTTTGTAGTAAGGGATTCCAGAGCAGGATCTTTGTTTCTTTCTGAAAGTGTCAGCACTTTATTTTTCGTTCCTTATCAGACTGAGGTCATGTTTCCAACGAATGTTAATGACAATAAAACGTGAACTTGTAACATTACGAACAAGCTAATGAGCCATCAGCTGGCCAATAGCTATGTAAAGGGACCGTCATTTTCTCTGCAGTAGACTTAGTTATCAGTACTATAGGAAGGAAAACAAATAAACAGATAACTTTATTTAAGCCATTGTTGCTGTTCAAAACTGAACGATGTATTGTGGACACCCTGAAAAAAATGTGACTTTCCAATTTTCTATTAGCATACAGTACAAAGAGGAATGTCTGTCTAGCAGAAGTACACAGGTTGCTTGTAAAAGTTAATGGCTCTTAATACAATTGTTATTAAGTTTGGCAGGTTGGTAATTTTGGTGGCATGTTCTCATGTTGGCCACTGGCTCAGCATGCAGCCATGGGAAATCATTCCTTTTCTTTGGGCCATGCTTGCCTCCATCCATCCATCCATCCATCCATCCATCCATCCATCCACCGCCCTAGATAACTGGAGATGGAGGAAAGTCAAAATATCAGAAATGTGCTGAGCTTGTAGAGAATTTGCATCCAACAGCTTGCATGCCCTGCCCTTTTGGGGATGGATCAAAAAGAGAGGAAAGAAAACAGAAAACACAAGTTTCTTATGGTCCCTAAACAGGTTTCTGAAAGGGGAGGACAGCGGATCTAAGCGTAGTGGTGCCACACTATCGAGGTGAATGGCCTTGTTGTAAAGAAGCAGTGGGGAGACCGGGCAGTGCTCAGAAACCTCATGGCACAGAAGTGCCCTCGTGGAGGAGGAGGGACTGTGGCGAGCAGTTGAGCTGTGAACAGCACAGCATACGTGGGTGAAGGAGGCAGTCTTTTCCGTTGTGGAAGGCTTCACTGCAGCCTGACATGCCTGTGCACTAACAAAGCATGGTAGTGAAAGCAATGTTTTAGAAAGGTATTGCTCCCAGACTGATGTGCACATATCTTAGGTGGTTCATGACACGAGCTGAGTTCGTAGCCTTTGTTGTGATGTTGTGAGATGAAGGATTTATTGTCATACAACAAAGATTTTTGTGATAGTAGGTTGGGGTCCTCTTTGATCTTGCAGAGTGAGAACCCACCCATCCGCTTCCTCCTTCTCCCTGCGTGGGTGTTTCTGAACACTTCTCTTTTGAGTCAATGGAACAATTTGCATGCTTAAGAGCTTTCCAAGAGTGGGGCCAAAGGGCTTGGCTGTGTGTTTCCAAGGTCCAGTCCTGAGGTGAGCAGGAAGTGATTTTCACAGTGGAAACAGCCCAGCTTTGTCTGCAAGCGGGGAAGCATGGCCTCAGGGCAAGCCTCTGGCACTGAACTCTTGGTTATGATTTTGGTAACTTTTTTGGGACTTTCTCTAGGAGTAAAGATAATGTGCGTTAGGGCTGGAGGCAAAAGCACTGCATTTACCCAGCTATGGGTATGTTTCCTTTGCCTGTTACTTAGTGGCAGTTCTCCATTAATTAAATGATTAAAAAGGTGTAGCAGCTGGTAATCAAAAAAGCTGTTATACTAATTAAGGAGTCCTCTCATCCATCCTAACAAGCTATTTTATAATCCCTTTCCTAATGCAGGTCATTGGGTTGGTGAACACATCCACATCCAGGAAAGCTGCTGCCTTCTGCCTCCTCTTCTTCCCCATCACAGTTCAGTGATAAGGGTCTCCTATCCTGTTGATTTCTGTGCCCAAATATCACTGTGGATTTGACTGACACTGCCTTGGGCCAGCTTAGCCTCATCTTTTAGCAATATGATGTGGAGGAACCACAAGATGTTGCTTCTGTGTTTTGGTTTTGGGGCTCAGCTCCCTCCACATTCCTCCCATGAGTTACTCCTGGCCAAATATTTGTGGAATAACGCCAATCTTGACCATGCTTCCCCTAGGGCAGGTATGAGGGCTGAGAGTCACTGATGCTTTAGAGTCATGGAGCAATCGTGCTGAACCTGACCTCTGCCACACCTCTATGTGCTTGCTGGGCACTATGCAGCTGGCCCTGAGCTAGCTGGTCCGTGGGTCCAGGAGATGAGGCATGGGTGGGGGTGATCTCTGTAGCCACTTCAGCCTCCTGTCAGCTGTAGTACCTGATCCAAAGTCATTAAGTTGGTGTGGTTTTCCCTGCTGAGAGATAACTGCCAGACTTTCAGTGCTGTGTTACTCCTTGAGCACATGAACAAGGCTTGCAGAGAAGCAGGAGTACTCTGGACTGCAAGGCAGCCACGCTTGCTGTGGTCTGCCACGCACTGAGATGGGTCAGAGGATGTAGCTAAAGGGGTGGGAGGAGAACAGGCATGCTGTGTGGCGAGGGATGGCTGTGGCAGACAGCTCTGCAGGGCCCTGCTGCTTCACTGTGGGCTGAGATCAGGCACAGATTTCCCAGGAGATGGGTGAAGGTGATAGTGCTGGCCAACTGAGTCCCAAGTCCGCTGTTAGAGGAACACACTGACAAAAACAACTGCGCAGTGATCCAGTGCTAGCAAATTGTGACAGTCAGCCTGTCAGCATAAACTCAGAATCGTCTAACCATTGCCTTCTCCCTGTGTCTCATTTCATGGAGTACTTGTTGCATTCACTTGTTCTGTCCTGTCAGAAACTAGTAGGAAGTCTCTACCTTCATCTTTTTTTCTGTACACAGGGGATGCTGAGCTTGGCAGGCTCCTAATCCAAAGTAAATAATACTAATGCCAGGGAGATCTGAGTCTGTCTATGTTGTTACTGGTTTCCCAAGCTTGCATTTCACCACCTTTCCAGATGCATGGCATTGGCAGGGGAGAAGCAAGTTGCCATCGTGAACAATGTAAAAGTTGGGAAACAAGGATTAGACAAATGCAGGGCTTGCATAGACCTGCCAAGAGCCAGCAGTGACAGGTTGACTTCTTTCAGTAAATCCCTGTCAGGCTCTCAGGCAGGACTGGCGTGAGGGCTGTCATTCATTGGTCTTACATGCGTTGAGTTCAGCTCTGCAGCATAGGGTGATTTTAATCCACATGAGAACTTAGCAGGAAAAATGTATGAAATACAATACAGGCTTGGCTACAATTGACATGCTGATGGGGACACTGTAAGAAACAAGTAGAAGCTGCAAAGCTAAAAGCATTGTGGAAGTATAAGCATGGTGAGCCTGCCCTCCCGGGCTGGTTGGTGACCATAGGCTGGCTGTGGTGCACAAGGGATACTGGGCAAGGGAGTACTGGAGAGAAGGACCATCCCCAGAGTGTTGTTTCTGCCTCTTTCCTTGCCTTTTGCTCTTTGGGGACAGAGATGCATGCAATCCTTCATGTCATCTAAGACTGTAGTTCTGTCCTCCACCAGACTGATCCAGAGTAGATAGAGGAGTACCTCGTGTCTGCTCACCCAGTCAGCTGTCACAAAGTCAAAGAGAAAACAGCAGAAAGGTCTGACAGAAATGATTCTGTGAAATACTATCAAGAATGAGGTATAAAATAATGTAGTGAGATGATTGATGTTCAGGATCTGTTAAGCCAGACAGGGGCTGGACTGTGGGAATGAGCTTTGTCCTGGATTTGCTGCTAAAATCATGGCACATTGTCTTCCAGGTTGGCAGGTAGCTGCTGCAACTTCTGCTGGGACATATCTGGTAAGGCAAACTCACATGTTTAAAATATGTCATCCATGTCTTGCAAAGCGTGTGTGGGTTGGTGGTCAGTGTGGACTCCTTCCTGATAGCAGTACGTTGATGGGAATCAATAGGTAGAGACCAAATTCAGTGCACTGAGCATGGAGGTGGTTGATAAGTGCCCTTCCTGTCTCCCACTCAGTGAGTGGAGTGGGGATGGCTTCTCCAGGTCTTTGCAGAGCTTCAGTGCAAGCATATTACCAGACAGTGCAATGCAGATGACACCCGTCGACCACACTCAGATCATCAGAGGAACAGTCCATTCCGTTGGCCTTCATGGTTAAGTGATGGGAGGACTCGCATAACCCTGAGCTTTCCAGCTGTTTGGAGTACAAGGCCAGTAGTGATAGGAATTTTGCAGATGACAACTACCTAGCAGGGCAAGATGGGAGCTCTGGAACTGAGCACTTGTGTGTTTTCAGGCCAGATCCAAGTACAAATGGTTGCAGCTAATATGCTTGTCTGTATGCAATGATCACAAATAATGTTGTGCTACCATTGTAACCACATGATAAAATTATCTCTTTTCTCTCTTTCTCCTGGCACAGTGCTCCAGCTCGCCTGTCAATGGTGAGTTTCTTACCAAGTAATCTGCATGAGGAATATTCAAACTTGCCTCTGTATACGTGCCTGTCACAGTTCCTTTATCTTTGTCTCTCTCTCTTTTTGGGGAAATCAGAATCTGCCGTGTGTGCTTCAGTGGAAAGGTATGTGAACCGTCAGCAAATTATCTTGGCAGCATTTTCCTTGGGAGTGATACTGGTTTGTTGGGGATGTCACTTCGGGTAGCAGGAAGCCTCTGAAACCAGGTGTAGCATCTTTCTCCCTGCGAAGTCCCAGGGTTGCCTGTGGGCAGGGAGGGCTCTAGTTGCAACAGCGAAGGGAAAATGCCATCCTGGGGCTCTGTGTCTGTGCAGGACAAAGAAAGGCAGGGCATGTCAGCTAGCCTGATGTGGTGGGGATTTACTGCTCTGAGAGCCTTGACATGGGTGCTGAGCTTCACTTGGCTAGTGGTTGGGGCCTAAAACTCAAACAGGTCTGTATCCAGCCTTCATCGAGCTTGATTTCTGCCTAAGGGTCAACAATTTACAAGTACCCTCTCCCTGCTCCCGAATGGTGCCAGCAAATAATTCTCATCATCTGTGTTGTTTGTTTGTTCTTCTGTATTTGTTGTGTGGGCTGTGCTTTGTTGTCACGGCTGCTTGGCATTGCTCTTGTTTTTAATGGGTGGGCTGGACCCTTTACACGAGTGTAGCTAATAGCTGTCCCTGCTGCAGATGACCAAAACTTCAATGAATAAAAGCATGTGGTCAGGGGCATTCACATGCCTTTCACTGACCGCCTGGGCTTGGGGCTCAGGCAGCTCTTCTCCTTGCCTGCGTTTGCAGATGTATTGCTGACAGAGTGCCAGCTCCCAGCCAGTTCTGCCCTCAGCTGCTTCAGGTCTGGGGCAGCTGGTGCGGAGGTGATGTCTTTGCTTTTTTCCCACCAGTGTCAGCCAAGAGATGCTTCTTGAGATAGCCCGTGGCCAAGCCTCCCCCTGCAGCCTCACTTTTGGTCAATACGCCTGTGCACAGGTAATGGCAGTCCCCTTCTTTTCATGGGCCAGTGCGTTTTGTTTTCCTTGACAATAGTGCCATTTCTGTCTTAAAAGCAGTCCCACTGTCAGCTGTGGATGGAGTGGCCAAAGGCTTGTGCAGGCTTGGTGTCTGGGTTGTCAAGGTTTCCTTCACAAGACTGAGAGAAAGGATTGGGTCAAACACACAGGGACCATCCGGAGCACTGAGCTGTGGCAATGTCACCTTCCCAGGCAACACGTGCTCTACATCATGAAGCTCAGGAGCGGCTGCACCACCATGGAGGCCTTTCTGGGGCTGTTTGTGGAAGTGGGGGATGCTGTCTTTTCCAAACCTCTCAAGTGAGGTGGGACAAAGGAGATTTCCAAAACAAATTGGCTCTTAGAAACTGGCATCATAGCGTTGAAACAAATCTCTGCATGAGAGTAACCTTGGTCCAAGAGGGTAAACCACAATAAAAGGTGGTAAAAGCACAATAAAAAATGGTTGCAGTGTGGAAGATGTCATCTGGAATATTTCAGGTTTATTTCCTTTCCTACTTTTGTCATTGCCTCTAAGTTGCTCTGCTGCCAGTAATTGCAATTGAATTGACAATGATTTGTATTTTCCCATAAACGTTTCTAACAAAAAAATGTCATTTCTTCAAATATATGTTGGTGGAGGGTTTTGTTTGTGGGGGTTTTTTGTTTGTTTGTTTGTTTGTTTTTCCCACTGAAAAAATTTCCTGGAATGAGAAAGTTCCCTATGGAAGTTTCCACTTTGATCAAATGGCCTTTTTCTTTTTTTGGTGAGAAACCATTTTGAATGAAGTTTTTTAAAGCCATCCTTTGCTTGGGGAGAGTACAGATTAGGTAACAGAAGGATCCAGCATTTGGAACTGGATAAGTTTAGACTTGCTTCAGGTCAGTGTAAGTTGGACATTCTTCTAAATCTTCTGTCAACAGGTTTCAGTGCTGAATGCTCACATGTAGGTGACCTAGTGAGGCAGACCTGTAGGAGACTGCATACTGCAGCATCTCTAACTATGACACACTTTTTATTATCTCTATATGGATTTCTCTTTTCTTTTTCAGAGTGCTTGGCTCCAGGTCCTTCAGGATGATTTCCTCATATCCTTATATTCTTGCCTGACCCCTAAACCTGCCAGTGCTATGGATCCGGAATACTCCATTCTGTTCTTTGCCAAACACGATGCCAAGAAACTTGTAGCTGCTCTGACTGTGTTCAGCCAGCGGGTGGGTATCATGTATCCAACTATTTGTTCACCTGTAACATTAATGCCAGTGGAAGGCTTTAATTAACGTTACCTTATTTTTTACCTTAACATTACCTTATTTTAAAAAGGACACCATTTCAATCAACAGATCTCCACCATAGTAGAGTTCTGTGCTGTTAAAAATAGCTGGGAAGACAGGAATAACAACCATGAGTTCATGTAGGTTAGCTGTTGCTGATTGCAGTGGCAACACCAAACTGGGGCTCCTATGTGACTTACAGACTGACTGTGCTTGAATTGCACAAATATTGCTATGGTGAGAGTTGCTATCCAGAGGAGGGATTATTGCTAGGGGTGATTCTGTTCGTAGTGTTCAGAATCACATGGAGTTATGTCAATGTTTGTTTAGAAGTCCATATTCACTTGAATTCATGTGTTTCTTCTCATCTCTTGCCTTCAGTTTTCTCATGTGCCTCTTTCTTTTGAGTGGAACATGATCTTCATTAATGGCCTGTGGGAGAAGATGTTGCAAGTACCTGACATTGACAGCCCACCCGTTTTGTCTCAGTGGGTCCATGAGGGGCTTCAGCCATTCCTGGTTGAGCCCAAGGTCTTTGCTTGCCTCCATGCCAAAAACGTGTTGTGTGAGGCGTTTCAGAAGATGTAAGTGCTGAACACAACCATTGTTCTGTCCCGTGTTGCTGAATGTGGCCCTTCCTCCAAAACAAAGGGCTAAATTCTGTAAGCGCTGTGGACTGATGGAGGCCCAGGCGGGGTCTCTGAGAGGCTCTCTCCAAGGCTTCATAACACACCTACTGACCCTGTAACCAGTCCTCTGCATCAGTCAATGTGCGTGTAATGACCTGCTAGTGCTGCATTTCCAAACCAGTGTTGCAGGATTGGCAGTACAGCCCCTAGATGATCGTGGGGGCTGTTGTGAGGGGAAGTCACATTGGTCACTTTGAAAAGGGATGTGCTTGATAGTATCAGTCTTCAAGTAACAACCATTTCTGTGACAATACAACCCTGCCAGGTTTGACTTCATCTGTGTTTGAGATGTCTGCCTTTCTTATCCATCTTTAGAGTCACTGCCCTGAATGGCATATATTCTGACCTTCCAGTGGAAGAACAGAGGAATCTTTACACCGGGATTAAACACTATCTCCTCCAAGATGGTAAATGACTTGATTTTCTTTAAGAAAAAACAGAGTGCTTTAAGCCACTGATGTATGCTACAACATTAGCTGTGATCTGTTGCAGGGCTGAGGCTTCCCAGATATTTTTTTTTTTTAATTTTTATTCTCTCTTCAATGGAAATAGGCTGAGAATATGACAGTGGTAAGTGGTATCAGGAATCATTTCCCTGCCTGAAGGCTTTATTAATCCACAATTTTTATAAATCAACACAGTCAGTCCTATGCTGAGTTACATCATGTGCAAATGGCATTTACTGTTGTGAAAGAATGGTGCAGGGTTTGGTTCTGAGAGCTAAAGAACTCAGCTCAGAAGTTAGCTCAGAAAGGGGACCTGGGTAAGACACTCCCCTGTCTCCAGGCAGTAGCTTGCATGCAAAAATTTGATGTCTTGCAAAAAGTTTTTGGCAGATTTGAAGGGAGGAAGAAAGAGACTGGTGGTGAAATATTTGGAGGGCTGTGAAAGAATGAGGCATCTGTCCTGTCTAATGTGCATTTGTAATCTGAATGCACAAACACGTGGATTTGAGAAAATGTGTGATCAGAGGCTCTTAGGGAGCTCTCTGCTGACTGAGTTCTCTGATAGACTGAAGCCTGTTCTGCATTTGGAAATCTCCAGTCTCCACTGATTTCCTCATACAGTGCAAGTCTGTAGTTTTTTTGTCTCTGTCTATTTTGCAGGATCAAACCAGAAATGCTACAGTGCAGCTGTTCCAGGTCTGAATTCCACTGCTTGGTTTGAAAATTATCTTGGATCCTTCTTGGAGCATGCTACTGTTGGAGACCTGCAGCTTTTTGGTGATGAACCAACAGTAAGTGCAGACTCCTCATGGTGATGAAGAACCTGCAGTGTGCAAAATACTCTGTGCCTGGGAGGTCATTTCCCTGCCTTTACCAAAATCTATGGAGATGCTGCTAGCAGGAACATTTCTCTTGTTAGTTTATGGTGAACAGTCACTTCAGTTCTTATTTATCCCCCATCATGATTTCTTGTGATAAGAGGCACTTGCACAGAAATTGGTTTCACGTAGGTAATTCTGCAGAAAGCGACCTGGAGTCAATAAGAGGAGCAAACTCAAACTTTATCTCAAGACTGGACTGATGTCTGGGCCTAGTTTAGTGAACGACTGTACCAGGCCTGCATGTGTGAGTGGTGCCCTAGAGGCCGGGCCACATCCTTCAGCAGCTCTCTCACCTTTGTGTCTTACAGTGGTCATAGAGTGAGAGGCTTACCATGCCCTTGGAGTGCAAAGATAAATCAAACAAAGTCCCAGTGTATTATTTGAAAACAAAAATAAAATTTCCTCACAACTTTAAAGCCAGGTGAAAAAACCCCTTATTGCTTGAAGTGAAGTTTGTTCAAATTGTCCCAAGTGACTGTCAGGGTTGAAGTATCCATCTAAATTAATTTTGTTTGTTTGTTTTTTTTTCCCATGTCAACACCCTCAGCTTCAAAAATTTGCCAGAGATCCAGTCAATGTAGAGATGATCAGCAACCTCACCTTGCTCCGGGAGACGGCTGTGTACTATACCTCACTACTGACCTCTGGACCTGGTTTTCCCTTATTGAGGTACGGGACCTGACCTGACTCCTTTCTGACTTATGTTTAGCATGGTACCGTGACTTAGCGAACATTTGCTGAGTAGTGATTCTGATGGCTGCTTCCATGAAACCTTTAAAGCATTTTTCTGTTCCTCAAATAATTGCATTGCACTTGATCTTGGGGAGGGCCAGACCACAATTTTGGGAAACAACTGTCGTGCAGTGCCAGCCACCAACTAATGACCAGCAGTGCATCTTGCATGTTTTTGCAGTTTTGCATGACACAGCAGTGCTGCCTGTAAAAAGGAGCATCAGCATTGTCAGAGCTAAAATCAATTGGGGAAACGTGCACTGGAACAGCGCATCCTTTGGAAAAAGAGGAAAGATCTGACAGAGCCACTGTCTGTTGTACTGGCAACCTCTCCTCCTTGTGTCCCACCTGCAGTCTCCCAGACAGATTTGTTTGCTACCTGAGCCCTTCGGCAGTGAGCAACCTGAGCAGCGATGACACTTTGAGCTTGGCCCAGAGGATCAGTAAGAACTGCCCATTGAACCTGACACACAGAGGAGTAACTGGAGAGAGAGCTCCCTCCTCCCTGACAAGAGAGGAACTGCAGGTAATCTCCTCTCCAGCTCTGTGACTCAGTTCTTCATTCACCTAGACAAAATTTGAGAGGGTTGAGGATTCAACTCTCATGCCTCCTCTTGTGTACATTGCTGTAGGTCGTCTTGCTTTTTTTTTATTGTGAGGTCTGGCTGGTGTTTCATAATCTGAAAATTCTCATTGGGTGGAGGTAGTCCATCAACAGCCTTCATCACACAAGTTTGAAGCAGAAAGTCCAGTGATTTAAGACATGCAAAGACTGTAGGATCCAATAGGCTAACGTTATTGCTCCTCTGACTTTATTTTCTGTCTGTGTGGGACCTTTTCAGGTTGCATCCTCTTTGGTGAGAAAGTTTGAGCATTTCTCTCCTGCAGTCCTGTGTGCATTGGGCCAGACTGCAGTTGGGCTGTCCATATCCGACATTGAAAATGGCATCAGTGATAAAGACCTCGAAGCATCTATTCCTGTACTGGGCAAAGTTCGTGGCTGGAACACTGAGCAGTCCAGCACTATTATCAACAAACTGCTCAGCTCTGGCTATCAGGTACAAAAGATAAGGTCCATAAATGCATTTCACACCTGGTACAGCTAGCTGCCAGAAAATGATGTTTTGCCCCTTCATGTACTCATGTCTGTGTGCATTCCCTTTCAGATCCTGGATGGGCAGAGCCTGGCAAAGCTAGGGAGCTTGGTGACTGGCCTCAACAGCAGCACACTTCAAAGTCTGTCTCCAAAAGTGATCTTGGAAGCCATTAAGTTGCCTGAGTTTGTTCAGCAAGTGATGACCCTGCCCTCTGCTCTGAAAATGACGTTTGTGGAAAAGGTGAAGTTGTTTTTCTCTTCAGGCGTCATAAATTAGCAAAGCTCCAGTGACTCACAGCTAAGAACAGTGGTTACCTGGGGCCAGGCATTGACACACACCCTCACACCCAGACAGCATTCCCTTGGGGTATTTGTCATTGCTGAGCAGTGTGCAGCAGGACAACCATCTCAAATGCCTATCACTGTGCCTGTGTAGATGTCCTTGGCTGCCAGAAAGTGTGTCCTGCTGTGCCTCTTAGGGATGAGGGCAGAAAAGAAAGGTGTTTCATGGGTTGGCCCTAGAAACTACTCCCCACTGACATGAAAAGATGCTCTCAGAGAAAGGATATTGTCATGGTTTGGGGTGAGAGTGTGTGAGAAGTGAAGGCGGCTTAGAAAGTCCCTTTTAGTGTAGACTGATCCTTCAGCAATGCACTATTATTTCATCTCCCCATGTGATTGTGTAGGATTTGGACACCTCTTTGCCTTTTTCTTGCTGTGACTTCAGTCTTCATGTTGCGTGTGTAGCATTCAAGTTTGTTGTTACTCGTCCTCCCTCTGGTAGGAAAGACTCTGACCTGTGTTTGGCACCAGAGACCCTGCCTATAGCCTGTCCTGGGGCAATGGGCTGCCAGGGCTCTGTATGAAACATTAGGGAAATAACGTCTCGTTCACCACAGGATTGTTCTGCAACTGCAGCGTGCCTTTGGCAACTTGAGACATTGTTTGAGTTGGCAGAGAGGAAGGATGTGTCCCTCCTTTCTGGATGGTTAAACATTTTTAGGTCATAAAGCCAGGAGGCAGGAAACTGATGAAAGACTGAGCGGTTCCCATACATCAGGAGCCCAGGTATTAGGTCCAAGCAGCTCTCTTAGTCTGATGAATATGTCAAACAGGAAATATTTCATAGTATTAGGTCTCTGAGAAATGCCCAGATGATCAGCAGGGGAATTTGCCTGGCTTCTTTCCAGTTAGTCATTTCTTCTCTAGCAATTGTTTATTTTAGCCACAGTGTTTGAATTATATGGTTATTTTTTTTAAAGATTTCCTCCAGTGTAGGTCACCCTGCTGACCTGGTTAAATATATTCCTGATGCTCTGGCCAGTTACATTCCAAAATCATTGCTTGTTTTTGGGGAAGAGAAGCCCAATGTTCAGGATCTCAACAGTAAAACGTGGACCCGAGAACAGGTAATATGCTAGCAGCTTGTGTCCTTCTTACCCCTCAGTGTCAGCCTTGGAGTCTACAGAGCTATGAGTCCGCTCTGCAAATCTGTCTGAAAATACAGGTGAATGTTGCAGAAGAGCATGGTAAACCATTGACACTCTGGCTTTGCTTTACAGGCTGCCATGTTTTTCAACGATGTGATAAAGACAGAGCCTGACTTCAGCAGGTAGTGTTTTTCTTCTCTCCTTCCATTTTCCATGTTTGCTTTGATTGCAATTTCCATGTGTTCTGGTACATATGGCAGACTCACTGTATTCAATCCATAGCAACAGATGGGAAATATTATGCAAACCCAAACACAGGAGTGTAGCACCAAGATCTACCAGGGTGTCAGCTGCAAAATATACCCAAAAGCCATACTTGCTTTCTAAGATGATGCTGCTCGCTCAGACTGCGCCTGGAACCTTGCTTCTGACTGCCTCTGTGGAAGGTGTTTCTAATCAGACATTATGTCAGTCTTACACAGGGATTAGATTTAATGGGGCTCCTATATGACTTTTGTCAGCTCTCATATCTGAGATGAAAAATTATGAAAACCATGATATATATCTGGAAAAACAATGGAGTTGACGTCAGTGTCCTGCTTTCACAATAGAAGCTTTTCCATATAGAAAGCAATTAAAGTTTAGGGACTTCTCCCTGAGCTCTCCCAGGCTGTGCAAACTATGTTCAGTGATGAGGATCTCCACAACTCCATTTCACTTTCAGTGTGCAATATGTACTGAAAACACAGGGAGGAGACTAATCTTGTAAATCAGGATACAGCAATACTACTTGGGGTGGAGGTCCCTGCATTTCTACTTCCAGTACAAGACTCTAGATTATGTTTATTTGACCAGTGATGGCTTCTTGATCTCCCACATAGGTCAAGACTAGCAGTTTTGATGGGCTGGAGGTTGGAGAGCATTGAGCTTTGAGAATAGGGGAGGTTTATGTTTGCTGTATTTGTCATTACGTATGCACTGAATTTTCTCCTGAAGTCCTTGCCCCTCTGATTTGCTTTCTGCAAATGTTCAGGCTTTCCCGGTCAGTCCTCCAAGGCTTCAAATGTGCAGCTGCCAATGAGATGGAAGCAGAAAGATTTCAGGAGCTGGCCAAAGTCATGAAGAAGAAGAATGTCAAGCTAGGAGAAGACCAGGTCAGTTCCCATATTTAGAAATACCATTTTTGATGATGTCATGAAGATAGCAATGAGGGTTGTTCAGCAAGAACAAAACCACTTTCAGCTTAAGGGACTAGAACAAATGTAACTGGTCCTGGTTCTTCATCCCACGGTTCTGAATTTCCCTGAAGAGAAGAGAAGTCAAAACCCAGTTGGCTAGATTTCTCAGGAGCCAAACCCTCTGGTTTCTGTCTTTTATTGTTCTTACTTTGGAGCAGAGTAAAATCTTTATATTTGGTTGTTTGGGTTTTTTTCTTCTTATATTTTCATGCCATTTTCTTTCATTGTTGTAAACTGTGGTGTCCTTTCAGCTGAGTTGTTTAGTGAAGATGGTGACGCTGCATGGGATTCCCAAGGATTTAGATAGCTATCCTAAAGATCTGTTGCTGTTTTTAAGGTAACTGTGCTATAGTTTTCGTGTTGTTGCCTTAGTACTTAGTGGGACAAAGTAGTATTACTTTATAACCTAGCTGGTAGTGACTAGTTCATGTTTGATGTATATTTCAAACTTGTTCAGGCTTCCTCACAGGGGAAAAAAAAATAATCAGATGGCAGAAAGCCTTCAAAAGGGTTTTTAAAGCCCTTTCAGATTCAACCATCTATCATATTAATATAAACATTATGAAGCTCTTTTTAAATATGTCTGTTTGGATATGAATCCAGTATATGGTTTTAGTACTTTCTGGCCTCTGTGAATGTGCTTTTCCCTTACAACATCAAAGGCAACAGACAGTAGAGTGGATTTCTTTGTTCCAGTAGCTACCCACTGTGGTTTTGTATCCAAATCTTGAACAATTTTAAGATGAGTCTCACAATAGATTCCTTAAGGTGAAGATGAATTTTTAAAAAATGTGGACTAGTATCTTTGGGAAGAACAACTGCATTAGTTTAGTCTGCGGATGTGGAAGATGTTATATTGGACAGAGTATATGTTGAACAGCTTTGAACCTGACCAACTATTTGATATCATTCACTAGAATTCATGGAGTATTTGTCTTCTAGTCCTTCAGACTATGCAGCGACAGGAAGCTGTAGGCAGTACTTCGCTAATATTGGGAAAGCAAATCTTCATGTTCTGCAAAGAGAGTCATCTCAGCGGAAACACTTGCTCTTGGAAGCATTAGCATGTTTGGTATGTGGTGAGGGGACAGTTCTGTGCAAGGCTGGGGAGAGCTTGGCATTCAAGAATGCTCTTCTGCAGTGGCATCCAGTTCTGTTTACTGCCTCTGTCTTGTATTACTTCAGAATATTCCTGGCACACAAGTAAATAAGGAAAATGCAGAGATTCTGGGACGTCTGGTCTGTGACCTGGGTGGAGAGTACATTAGAAGTTCTGGTGGGAATTTGCTGAAGCAATTAAGCCAGTGTGAATCTTTCCTGCCTGATCAAGAAGAGGCTATTAGAAGTGTCATCAGCAGTGGTAACACTACATTTGGGTATGATTTTTTCTTCTGGGCATCAGCAAAACAGTTCCCTTAAACCAAACCATTGTCCTATTAAGACCTGAGTGAACTTCAGCCAACCAGCTTGATCAAAAACTTGAATAATTCTTTGCTTTTGAATTTCACATTGGGCCTTTTACATTGTTTTATTTGAACATCTTTCAGCTGAGAAGTTTGGCTGAAATTCCACTGATAAATACATTGTCACTTCTGTCTTTCACTTGCTCTAGTTATAAAAGCCTTCCCTCTGGTCTATTTTTCTTTAACCAAACTTCTCTGAGACTGTCCTGGTGAACACAGATAGGCTCTAGCTGTTTGTCAGCTACTGACTTTCAGAAAACATTCTGTTTCTACCTGTCAAACTGACAGATGTTTGATAAATTCTGGCTGTATCTAACAAGAGACATTGTCCAGGGAGGCAAAATATTTTCCCTTCCTCTGTCAAGTGCCCTGAGATCTTGGTACTGAATTGGGTGATAGTAAGCAATAGCTATTCTTTGGTTTTCATGCTTAAGAAAACAAATATTTGTTAAATACCGTTTTCCCATCCAGCTGCCCTTATTCATGTTACTAGCAATTGCTCCTACTCTGTTGGAATGAAGTTTTGTGTAACAGGAAGTGATCAAGAAGTTCTAGGATTCAAATCTTGTATTTTCTTAACTTTAAATGTTACAAGGACATAATCCTGGCAGCCTTTAAGGTGGGATTTTTTTGTTTTGTTCTTACTTGAAAGCTGATTCCTGCTAATTTTTGTATGCAGGTCTCCTGTAGCATGGTCAGCTTTTACCTTGAATGAGCTCAGTGGATTGATTCCTGTATTTGATCACAGCATCTTTCAGAAGATCCCCAAGGTGGGTTGTTCATAGAGGCTTGGGGAGTTTGGGAGGCACTCCTAGGTCCTGCCGTGTGGAAGAAGTATGATGGGGGTTGTTCAGCCGGTATGTTTTCAGTAGCGTCTTCATTTAAAAGTGTCGTGCCAAAGAGGATGAATGGTCCAGGAGGAGTGAGGGCTGATCAAGCTGACAGCCTGGAACTGCAAATCTAGATCACTGTCATCGTCTTCCTGTAATTGTCAGAAGAGTACCAGAGGTGGAAGGCAGAAGTAACTATATACAGTTCTCTGTGAGGAGGTAAAATCATTTATGGGGCATGGGATATGGTAGAGTTTAAGCATTTAGAAATTTGCCTTTGGCTCACCAAGGAAAGGTCTCTAGGCTTATAGCAGCAGATCTGCCGCCTGTAGTACTTTAACAATGAAGTTTCTTGTCTGTGTGAGTAGCAACCTGTTATGCTGGTGATATGCCCAAAATTGCAATATCCCCCTGATGAAACATTTTCTTTCCAGAATGCTTTAATTCTTTGGCTGAAAAACTTTGCACATGATTCACGTCTGTCACGGGAACAGCTGGCCACCATTGTTGAAGAAGTCCTGCCTACTAGGCATAAGCGTGCTGATGGTATGGGAGCTTTCTCTGATCCATAATGGTAGCACTCTAGTATCGGGGTTCATCCTAGTGCTTGTGCGTCTCCCTGAGTATGTCTGAGTTGAACTATGAAACATTTGGTGATTGGTCATCCAGGAGGAGGGTGGAACCAGGATTGCATACTTGTCCATCCTCAGCAAGGGAGCATTCAAAGTTTGAAGCCAAAGGATTTAGCACTGAGCATGTTTGATAATTGCTTTAACAGGTTGCTCACCTGACAAGCGGATAACAGAGATGGTTCTTAACAGTGACTTGATGCCTATTTACTACACACCTGAGGAGTTACATGCTTGCCTGAAGAACGTCTCTCTGGAGAATCACCTCTCTCAGATACTGACCTATGCCTTCACTAGTCAGCAATTAGCTGTGCTGAAGAGGAATCTGGATGAGGTAATGCCAGGCTGAAGAATGTCAAATTATCTACTGATGAGATTGCTCAGGGACTTGCCCAGTTGAGTTTAAGTAGTCTCCAAGGACTGAGACTTCACCGCCTCTCTGGGCTCCTCTTCCAATGTTTGACCACCTTTACTGTGAAAATAAGTATTTCGTAATATCTAATCAGTATTTTCATTGCCTGTTGGCCCTTGTCCTTTCACTGTGCACCTCTGAGAAGAGTGTGGCTCCATCTTCCCTATAATCTCCCATTAGACAGTTGAAGACAGTAGTAAAATCCTTGCCTAGTCTTCTCTTCTTCAGATTGAAAAACCCAGCTTCCTCAGTCCCACTGCCCCACTTTGTGTTGAGTGAGTTCACAGTGCTTCAATTTTGTTCCTTCCCCCAGGGCCTACTTGCCTGAGCTAGCTATCAAACAGAAAAAAGACAGATGTGCTCATGGAATCTCACTGGCTTTGTTTTATTTCTTGCAGACTTTTTGGGCTTTTCCACATTAATTTTGCAAAGAGCATAAATTCATAAGCACAGGCATGATAATGAGTGTTCATAGCAGTAACAACGGTCTTTCCACAGACGTATCCCCATGGGTATCCTGAAAGTCTGTTCCCCAAACTGGGCTCCCTCATTTCTTTCATCACCCCTGAGGATATTTCCAGATGGAATATAACTTCAGCTGACTCACTGGCTGCCTTGCTGAAAAAACAGCCCCCTAATAAGCAGGTAGGGATTTGGGTTTGCTTTCCTGCCCATGTTTGCTTCCTGGTTTGGGAGCTGCTCGTTTAGGACTAAGTTAGTGGGTTCAGAGATGATCGGCCCATCCTTGAGATCCAAACAAATAGATTTGAAATGGTTCAATTTTATTTTTGTAATTATTGCATTTGTTTTTCTTTTGAGGATGAAAACATAAATTCTGATTCACGTTAACTTTTGAAAAAATTACATGTGTTTCTAGGCTTCTGCAATCATTAAACGATATATTGGCTTGGGAAACGCCTTGAATGCCACTGCACTGAACGCTATTGGTACGAAATACGTGTGCCTTCTAAACGAGACCGAGTTGAATACGATAGACTCCAACACCTTGAAGTGAGTCAAATATTGTGATGCTCTTGGCTTCTTGGAAAAGCACTTTCCCATCAGCAAGTGCATTTTCCTTTTCTCTGTATTCAGTGAAAGGAAAGTCCAGGAAGCAACTTAGTAACTGCTCTGTGTCCAAGTTTAAAAGCCTGCTGTTCTCCATCCTGGCAGGAAAGGCTCAGATTTGCAATCAAACTCTCTTTATTGCACCTCAGCTGACAACAGATATGGTCTGCATGCATGCTTTTATCTAGAGGCAAAAGAGAGTTAATTAAATCTAATTTAAATTCCTTTGAAAGACTGCTAAATGAAATTAATTAACTACATCTTTGCAAATAAATAAACTTATCATGCACCATCAGAGCCATCATAACTTACAAGACATATCATTTTGAGGAGACTGAGCCATTATTTTTTTCTCTTAGCTTCTCCTCTTCTATCTACTGGGAAGAGGGGGTCACCTGTCCTGTGTAGAGGATCCCAGAGAGACACTTGGAATAATTCAAAATTTGTTCAGGTTGAAGATAATAAAAAAATTTCTCTCCCTAAATCTTCATTTTTTTCAGACTAGTATCTCTGAATCCTTCAGCCTGTTCACAGCTTACGAAAGAGATCTTATATGATAAAGCAAAACGTGCTTTCTCAGACCAGCACTATTTACCTGCTTACTATGAGCTTATTGAACCATATCTAGGTATGTAAAAGAACAGTATGTTATGGGGAAAGAGTCTTAGCCAGAAGCTGAATGGCTGTCAAATACCATCTAAGATTTGGGAATTTTCAAAGCGAAGTTGTTAAAAGTTTCAGTCTTTTCCAACTTGTACAGGGCAAAAAAATTCTTGAAAGATTCTATACCCAACTTATAGTTGCCCAAATCAATTGTCAGACTATCACAGGGAAGATCAAACTCATGACTTCTGGGATGGATAAGATCTGCTAGATCCATGAGAAATCCAGCTGCTAATGTTTAATGCTTATCTCACAGCCCTTCTCCATGTCACAAAACATAGATTTTTCTCTGTTAAGCCAACAATTTATTCACAGCCTGAGCAAACATTTTATACCCCTCTGTCTAGCATCTGGCATTGTCACAGATTGGTTTAATGGCCAATACAATAATACCTCCGGGGAAGATGAAGTAGCATCCATATATTTTGCAGTTGGAACTCACTCTGTTAGCAGCCCCAGCCTAATAAATTTTGGAGACATCATTATAGCTCTAGCTTATACACAGCACTGCTCATTTGAGGGCTGTCCTCCATGCATTGATACACTTGCTCTTTTTGGTCCCAGGGGGTGCTCCTGGTGTGGATCTCAGAGCACTAAGCAAGGACAACATGAACATGAAACTTAGTACATTTGTGAAGTTGAGAAGAGACTCTTTGATGGTGAGCTGAATCTTGAAATTGTTTGACTCCTTGCATTCATATTATGCTAAATAGTTGGTTTTGGTTGCATTGTCTGTTGGTGTAAATCAGGAGTCACTCCATCAAATTCAGAATGACACTAGACCAGTAGAAAGTGGAGAACTGACCTGAAATTTCTTTTAAAAAGTAATTTGAAGTCATATATGGATGCTAAGCCAGTCTTACAAGGGAATTTCTTTAGAGCAGGCTCTCATAGCAGTATGGCAGGAGCAGGGGACAGGTGTCCACTAGACTAAAGTCCACAGCTATGTGACAAATCTTCTAACAAGTGTTAGCAGTAATATCATCAATTTTGGAAGAAAGCCCAGTGTTTTGGGCAGGGACTGGGGCCCCCACTCTGAGTGTAGGAGACTTGTCATCAGAGGATAACAGAAATAGTCTTTGAGGAACCATCGTGTTCATTCCCCTAACCTAAGGACAGATTGTCCCAATTGAAACCGCTCACCAGAAATTTGTCTTCCTCGTTCTTCACACTTCTGCTAATAGAAACCTCATCAGTTCCTTGGTCAGAGGTGTTATTTCCATTCCTGCTTTTATATCTGTAATTTTTGCTCTTTGATTTCTCCTAGAACCTGACGCTTTCTGAGGTTCAGGGCTTGCTGGGGATGAATCTTGGAGATCTACATAAATGGCAGAATGAGTCTGTCATCCGGGAGTGGGTCCAAATGCAGAAACAATCAGAACTAGATAAGCTGCATGTTGGGCTCACTGGGGGAACACAAGAAGGCTACATCAACATCGTCACGCCCAAATTTCAGTGTATGTAGTATGTTAGGATCTCTGACTGTTGTGCTTTAAATATTTTTTTGGGGGGGTTACAGCAAGGAGAACTGCCTTATGGAAGTAAGGTGCTTTCAGTTGTCTGTGAAAAAGTGAGTGCACCAAGCTGATGTAGTTCCCAGGACCCTAAGTCAGGGCCTTGCTGAAGCAAGTGGTGGCCTTGGGCACTGCTGCCAAACAGCTCTGCTCCTGCTCTCAGCAGTGCTTGTGCCAAGGCCCTGGAAAGTCCTGCTGGCTGCTTTTGTGCCGAGAGAGCAGAGAGTGTTGATCTGGGCTACTGCAGGCCCCTTCGGCGGCACTTGTCACTACCCATCCACCCAGCCCCAGTAAAATGCATTGGGCAGCGCTCACCTCCTCCCTTCATGTCCTGGCATCAAGGGGCAGCACAGTCAGTTCTGCCAAGGAGCCTTAAGCCTCGCAGAGCAAATTCCGGATCCAAGATGAGAAGCAATCCTGTAATCCCACTGAGAGCATCCTCGCTGGCTGAACATCTCAGCTGAGTGAGCACTTCCAGAGCTTCCTCCTCTGCTCTGTGTTGGATTTGGGCTGTGACTTGGTGGTCCTGTTAGGGGTGGCTATTTACCGGTTAGAATTCCCTAGTCAGAAAGCCAAAGATCTTCCCTGGATGTGGCCTAAAGAGATGTTCTCCTCCATGGGGGAACGGTTCAATTGTTGATTTCTTTGCACTGATGTCCCCTCTTTTTCTTCTAGCACCATCCTCAGCTTCTCTGGGTACTGCGGCCATGATGCTCCACCTCCTGCCTGCTCTGCTTATCAGTTTCCTGATGACGTCAGTCCTGTCTTGAAAATATTCCCTCAACTGAAAGCAAGATGAGGGTGACCAGCCTGTGACCTGCTCTGAGGCCCATCAGGGACAGCCACACCTGGGGGGTGAGGGGGTGCTCAGTGTTAGCAGACAACTGCTGTGTTCACTGTTAGGTGCTTTTCTCTTTCAAATCACTCAAAAAACCCCCAGTGTTCTGTCTGAAGGGAAGGTTTCAGACTCTTCAGAGTAGGATCCTTGCCTTTTGTACAGACCAAGCCCAGGTAAGGCCCAGCCATATTACTGCAACATAATCAATGTCGATATTTTACTCCACAACCCTGGTCGGTTTAAGGGTGAGCAAATTGGCTGTTCTGCAAGTTAACAATTATATTTCTCAGAGCCTGATCTCTTGATGCTGCCAAGACCTCTGAGTGGGAATGAAGTTTCACGGCTGATTCTAAATAAATAATGGAACTAAGTAAAAAATGCCAGAAGCAAATTGATTAGTTGCTATTGTCTTGATTTCATTCAGACTGCCCACACCTTTATGTCTGCAGGTATTGGTCCAAATTAAGTGGTCAGGAAGCCCAGATGTACCTGTTACTTTTCTTTGGTGTTGACTACTCAACAGTAAGGGTTGGGGCTGTTCTGGGCCTCCTCATGGGGAGGGTATAAGAACTTTGTGTAAGATTTTCAACACTTTTTTTTTTTCCACTCATTGGGAATTTCTGTCCAGAAAAGCCTCAGTGCAACCTGTCCCCAGCCCCTGAACTCCCCTTTTCCCCCATGAGGAGAGCCTGCCTGCAAAGACGTAGATGTTCATTGTCCGTGCTTTACAGAAAGAACAGGACAACCTGGTCTGTCCTTCACTGCAGACTTCTGGGTGACAAGAGACATTTCCCCACTGCCTGCATCCCGTGGTGCTGGGGCACTAGCTAGGGCGGGAGAGAGCCCAATGGAAGTAAGACAGTTTGCATTTTTAACAGCATTGATCCCCCAATAGAAATCTTGATTTGTTTCTTCATGCCTTGACTCACTCTCAACAAATGACATGCAAGAATCAACTCAGCCTACGGGGAATGAAACTGGTAAGTGGGAGATCTACAAGTTGGAGGGAGAAACACTGTCTTGGAGGAGGAGACACTAGATAATGAAGAAAGTCAGAGCAAAAGAAGTGCGAACTGTTTAGAGGTAAGCTAGCTGGAAAAACTAAAATATAAAGCACTAAACACATTGAAGAACACGTTTGATTAGGAAAAAAGTTCATGTTTATTATATAGCATTGCAACAATAATCAAGATAAACTATCTTCAGTTAATCATCCCTCTAATTAGGCTTGGCATAGTGTGGACAAATCTTGATCAAAAAAATCTTGTAAGTTCATGAAACAAGTTAAATGCAATTTAGTGGATCTCTTAGCTTTCAGACTGCATTGCTGGGCCATATTCTGCTTCTCTTGCAATGGCCAGTAACTCAAATCCCTGAGTTGTCCCACTGTTTCAACAGACGAACCACTCAGTGTGAGTAAATCTGGCAGAACTGGGCCTGCTGTCAGCAATAATGCATTGCCAAACTAGTTAATATTGCTGATAATTGTATTATATAGAGCAACTAGCTAGTTAGTACCTGTCGGGCTTCTTTGGGCTGGAAAAATATCTGTCCTCCTTTCACTGTCCAGCCTCAAAAATAATAAATTGTGTGCTGGTATCAAATGGACAAACTCTATTCCTTTCCTGGGTTTCTGTTTTTCAGTAGGGAATTTGCCAGCACCCTTATTTTGCAGGATGGTGAAAATTAAAGGAGGGATCTGGTGAGTAGGGTGCTGGAGGCGGCGGTGTCAGAGAAGCCTTCGCAGCAGCGAGCTTCCCACGGCTGTTGTCAGTATGTGTACCAGGCAGGAAGAGAGTCTGGATCCTGATCCTAGGTGGAGACAGATGAGAAAGAATTGGATTATCCAGATAAGCAGCACGTATGAGCTGTCAGGGCAGTAGGGTTGCTTTGGGATTCGGGTACGCAGAGGATCGCATGTGTCAGGACAACACTCTTCTGCCTTTGTGACACAGCCTGCAGCTGCACCTTCAGGCACTGACCCACACCTTGTTATAAATGTCACCTGGCCGTGAATAGCAGGGCTGAGTCCTTCCTTACTTTCACCAGCGTAAAGCAGGAGTAAATCTATCTGAGTCATAAAGCTATGGATGTAGCTCTGTCAGGATAGAGGACTTCAGATTTTAGGGCTTTTACAGCGATACCTAATCAGAAACACTACGCGCAACTAAAATACAAAGGCCATACCCTTGCCTTGTGAAAAATAGTGCATTGGCATTGATGGAATTACTCCAGCTTTCTGCAGAGCAGTTGAGCTGTGCTGCGTGCTCAGAAGATGACGAGACATCTTATGGTGCACCTTGCTGGACTTGAGAGCGCACAGGCTCTGAAGGCAGTATGCTGCAGATCCAGGGGCTGTAACGCCCAGTAGAGCCACCACTGCCTGTCTAGCCAGTAACTACCTGGGGCTTCTTGCGGGCAGCATCACACCGGTATTGACTGGCCAGGAAAAAGGTGGATCAGCTGCTGCTGGTTGGTGAAGACATCTGCCTTGCTGTCAGCTCCTAAGCCTTTCCCAATTCTGAACATTCAGACCTTACCAGCTTCAGGTTGCAGGTTGATGTATCCACCAGGTGTTGGTCTCGGTGGCTCTGGCGTGCCTGCAGGTGTCTTTTTAGTGGTCTCACTGCCGGTGGTGGTGGAAGAGGGGCCAAGAAATGCTGGAGGGGCACCGGTCTTGCAAGCCAATGTTGTAGTCTTGGCGGTTGAGGAGACAACACTATTTTGGGTGGAGACGGTGGAGTTGGGAATCGGGGTGGGCTTGTGGGGAGGGAGGTTCATTTCCGTGGCTGTGGTGGCAGTGGGTGCAGAGGTGGAGTTAGGGACAAGGGTGTTGGGAGCAGTCTGGGTGCTTGGATTGATGGTGTTATGGGTGGCAGGAGCGGGATGGGCACTTCCCCCAGGTACTGGGGGGTTCATGGACACCAGCAGGGTGGTGGTGTTGGTGGTAACAGCCGGGTTAGTAACAGCGCTAGTGCCAGTGGTGGCCCCACGTGTGAGAGCAGGGGGTGGGACGGAGCTGGAAGTGGTGGCGTTGGTGTTGACAGCAGCAAGGATGGTGGTGAGGAGGGTGACAACGGGTGGGGTGGCCTTATTTGAGGGGGCAGACTGGTGGATGGAGCATGGGACGATGGAGCCGGTGGTTGGAGTAGGTCGGGCGGTGGAGGTGGCAGTGGGACTCACCACAGCACTGGGGGCAGCGGTGTAAGTACGTGGGGGAGTGCTGTTGGGGGGGGGCGGGCTGATGGCGCTGGGGGTGGGGGCCTTGGGGGGGCTGGTACTGGAATTAGTGGTAGCAGGGCTGCTGGTGGCAATAGGGGTGAGGACAGCGGGGACGGGGGTGGGTGCGGGCATGGTGGCTGTGGGGGCGGCACTGGCCGAGGCAGTGGGGTGAGGAGGGGTGGCTGTCCCCGTGGGGCCGGGTTCCTCCATCCCCCCTTGCAGGCCGATTGCCAGGACACAGTCCAGTTCCCGCTGGGATTGTCTCTTCACCCAGCGCATCACCGAGGTCTCATTTTCAACGTCCTTCAGGTAAGGGAGGTTTTCCCCAAGCAAGTTTTTCACATCCGTGACGCTGAGTTTCTGCAATATACATAGAACATCATCTTTGTTCATCCTCACACCTGGTATTGCCACAAAGTGCTCTTCTAATGGGACTGCAGAGCAAGCAATAACTTCCAAAAGAAAATTTAAAAAGGTAAAAAATTAGAGAATTGCTGATATGATGGGGCTCCAGCCTCGAACCCCACTGCTCGGCCCTCGACTAGCCCTGCCCTTCAGCGGGGAAACGAGCAGCAGCGTATCGAGGCCGTACCTGCAGTTCATTGGGATTTAGGGCAAGAAAAGTGTCCGTGTCCATGTCTATGGCAACGCCAGCTTCAGCCAAGTCTTTCAGGTCCTCTGCTGGAGCTCCACCTTAAAGAAAGTGTATGGGGTACCTAGAGATGTGCAAACGCTTCCGACACTTTCAGAGAGGTTTTGGAGACTACTAAATGTGTCTCTAGTGTGTCTAAACCCCCCGGCCCAGGAAGAGATACCCAACCTCAGTCGCCGTGGGAAGGAGGGCGAAGGCTGAAACACCTACCCAGGTACGGCCAAATCCGGCAGTAATAGGCTCTGGTGATGCCAGGCTGGCCAGCAAAGGCCTCCTGGGCTTTTTTGTAGAGCTGGTCCTTCTTGGTTTGAGAGCAAGAAGAAATGTTTAATTGTCCCGCAGTCCTGGGGAGAGGGAAGGTCACAGCTTAGAGCTGGGGACGCCACCCCAAACTGCAGCTAAAGCCCCTTTGTTGGCCAGGGCAGATGGGTTATCTGTCTTCGTTCGTGGTGCTGGTGGCTCAGGCAGGAGCTGGGAGCGGGATGCAGCCATCCTGCCGTGCTGCCTGCGAGTGGGCAGAGCCGAAACAGAGGTGGGAGTCTGCCATCCCACCACCCACTTCCCCCACTGTCCCAGGGGCCTCGCAGGACTGAGAAGCAGATCCCTAAAAAGTGGTTTACCTGATTGCTTCTGGAGGTATTTGCTTGATCTGCTCCTCCTGCAGATTACACAGGTGTCTTCCACCGATTTTCTGAAGCAAGGGCCCGGTCAAGGTGCCCCCCAGGGCCAGGTACCTGCTGAGCAGCTGCTGGACCTGGGAAACACAGTTCACGTGGTTGCACGCAGGCAGGGAGGGAAGATGCTCCCAGTAGAAACACGCGTGGGTGGCAAAACCGCCGTGCTGCCCTCGGGCAATGCCTTCGCCCCGAGCTGGGCTCGGGCACCGAGCAGTCCCGGTTTGGGTTCTCCAGCACCCGTCCCCGCTGCTGCCGTGGGTTTACCTGGGGAGCCTCCCACTTGCCATCCAAGGGGTTGAGCAGGGCCGAGAGTGTGTCGCTGGACGTCACCGGCCACAGGCTGATCTCCTCCGCCGTGTACTGGCGGGACAGCGACCCGAACAGCTTCAGCTGCTCCTCCGGGATCCCTGATGGGTAAATCTGCAGGACCAGGCCAGCGGAAAAGAGAGTCAGGGAAGGAAAAAGAAGGCAGAAATGGGCACAAAGGACCCGCTCGGGCACCTTCATCCCCATGGCCAGCAGTGACTTTTCCCGCAGTGGGTCTTGCCTGTCCCGGAGCGTGCCTACGCTAACAAGGGACTGCGCGGGGGCTCCTGCCCTGTGTCACCCATCACCTGCTCCAGCCTTTTTTTCACGACCCGGAGGTAGTCCACGGTGAGTGGCTGTTCCAGCAGAGCCTCCAGGTTTGCTTTTAAAACCTCGTTGCTTAGGCACAGGTCAAACTGCTCACTGGTGTCGTAGCTGATGAGTAAGAGGGGGTCGGAGATGGTGCTGGCCGTGATGGGTGTGGACAGGCAGCCTGCGGGCAGAGAGGGTGCATCAGGCCGATGGCTTTTCCTCCCTTCCCACCTGGTCCTGGTCCTGCCACGGGGGCCCAGAACCCCTCAGAAGAGCCCCGGTGAATGAACAGGGAGTCGCAATAACGTGGCTCAAGCCGTCCTGCCAGGCGGGACTGTGAATCATCCTCCCGTTCCCTGGATCCCCAACCCATGAAGGCGCCTTATTCGCTTTTATTCCTTAAAGTTATTCCTGAAGAACCTGGTGATGTTTCTGCAGACCATGGGTGCTTTGTCCTGTTAAAGGCAACTAAAAATGCCCCGGTGAGGTGAACCCTTTCCCACGTCACCCACATGAGCATCTTCTGGTCTTGCAGCATCTTCCCCTGGCTCTGCCCCTGCCGTGGAGTTTTCTCTGCCCCCCCCCCCCCCCCGCCCGGCTCCTTCCTGGCTGCTGCTGCCACATTCCTGCTCCCAGGTGAGAGCAAACACCCCAGCGTGCTGTAAGGACATTTTCCCCATCTCCCCAGGTACTTTATGGGAATCCCACAGCTTTCTGCCTGGTCCTGTCCTCCTCCCAGGGGGCACCCAGATGCCGGCCAGCCCGGGGGAATTTTTTCACCAAGAGTTCTGAACTCTGGACTGGCCGCGGTGAAGGGAAATGCTCACGGTCTGCGCTCCGCTTCAGCCTGGGATGAGACGAAGCTGATGCTGCCACGAAGGCCCTGAGGAGCGTCAAGGACTTCTCCCGCTGGGAACGTCCCTGGCTGCTGTACGTGGCCGCGATGCTTCTGCCGAAAGCCTCCCGCACTGCCTGCCGGGGCAGAGGGTGCTGGGTCCCGCAGCCTTCAGGGCTGGCCTGGCTGATGGGCAGCTCACCCCAAGGTCTCGAGGAGGGGGCTTACCTTGGCCACCAGGCTCAGCGTGGTCTGGTTCAAAGCCAGCAGGAGCGGCCCCAAATTTTGCAGAGTCTGTAAATCCCAGCTCAAAGGATCCCTGTGGCCATCAGGAGAAGGACCAGCTCAGCATCCTCGCAGGTACACCATCTCACCTGCTCATCGCCCGCCCCATAAGAGCAGGAGGAGGCTCCTTACCCATACACTGTGCCCCCGCTGAGGACCACAGCATTGAGGGCATCCTGCTGGGCCCCCGTCAGCACTGGGCAGAGCTTCAGGTTCTCCAGGATGCCAGGGTCTGAGGCTGTGATGGTCTCAGCCTCCATGTCGCACACCAGCGCCCCGAGGCTGCCGAGCTGCTCAGGGCGCAGGTGGCTGCTCCTCACCCCCTGGGAGACACAACCCAGCTCTCGTACAAACGCCTGGTGAGGGGTGTGGGGGACCCTGGCTGCACCCCAGCTCAGCCCCCACTCACCAGGCAGGTCAGTGCCCCACGCAGCAGCCCCGTCCGCCGGGCTGAGCCTCTGGGCAGCAGGTCCAGGTTCCCGCGGGAAGCCCGGGCGTAAAACACTTCGCAGGTCCCACGGGGCACCTTGGTCAAGCTGCGGGGAGCAAGAGTCAGCGTGGCGGGGAGGAACGGGGCGAAGGGCTCCTCGTGTCTGGGCAGGAGATCTTTAACATTGCTTTTCGGGGGGGCATGGGGAGAGTCATTTCAAATGGTCGCTCTCTTCTGAGCAATGAGCTGCTGAGTTGGCGGCGCTGCAGGGGGGTCTCCTCTCACCCTGGGCAGGAGGTTTTGGGCATGGGATGGGGGCTACCCCATCTCAGAGAGGAGTGGGGTGAGAAGAGAACCGGGGGGGGCTGCAGGGCTGGAAATGCCCCGTGTGGGTCTGAAGGTGCCCGCAGACGCAGGTGATTTTCCTACTCCTCCCACCCAGATCTCCCGCGTGCCCCGGGGTGTGCCATGCTGGCAAGGGCTGGATGGCGTGATTCAACACCAAAACCGCAGCTGTGTGCTGCCCTGGATACTCACTCAAAGAAGAGCAGCAGGTCTGGCGGGTACCTGCTGAAATCAGCCGTCAGGTTCTTGGCAGCAAGCAGCCTGGCCAGGCAGGACAGCTGGGCAGAGAGAAGCTTTTCTTGACAACACTGAGGTGGTGAGAGCCCCTTTTTCCTCAGCACCCCCCAGCTCCCCGTGCCCCATCGGGCTCTGTGGGGTCTGCGGCCCCACCCCTGCCCACCTGGGCACTGCTCAGCTCCGCTGTTTCATTTTGCAGTCCCTGGGCAAACACGAGGATGTCGGCAGCGGGCAGGTCGCTGGCTGGGATGCACTGGAAACCTTGCAGGACCGAGGCCGAGAGGCTGTGGTGGGGAGGCACGGTTGCATTTCGCCATCCGCTTCAGCTCCCCAACACCCCATGGACGACGAACCTGCTTGTTCCCTTGGGAAATCCCCCTTTGCCCTGACCATGGGGTAAGTGGGAATAACATGGGGTGTTGTGAAAACATCCCCCAGCCCCGGTGCTGTGGTGGTGCTGAAGGGGCTGCCCTGCAGCCGTGCGGGTGCCCATCCCCATGGCCCGTGGCAGAGGTGCCTGCCATACCCCGGGCTTTGGGTGAGGGAGGAACCAGCGGAGCCTGGATTTCAGCTCGGGGGAGGCTCCCGTTGCATCTGCGTCAGCCCCATAAAGGGAGGAAATTCTTGGTGTGTTTGTGCTACAACAAAAGCCGATGCAGCTGAAATCCCAGCCCAGGTGCTGGCACCAGAACTGGCTACGCAGGGCTCTAAATCCTCCCCAGCCCCAGTGACCTGTCACAGCGGCTGTGACATGGCTGTGGGGAGAAATGCAACATCCACCCATGCCTGCCCTGCCACCCGTGCCCCCCGACACCCCCACATGTCAGAGACCCCGGCTGGGGCAGGACTTACTCGTGTTGCTCAGTGGCAGACAGGACGGCTCCGACGATCAGGGCAGCCTGGGGAGGAGGACGGGGGATGCTCAGCCGCAGCGAGGAATGGGGACAAAGGGGTTTTAAACGTGGGGACCGAGTGGGGAATGAGATCTGAGCCGGCCGGTGTGCCCAGCCTGGCGGCACCGCTGGCAGCTGAGAACTGCAGCAGCCCCGAGGCTGCCCCGGGCTAGTGCGGGGGCAAAACCCACCACAGCCGCTCGCAGGAGTGGGGAACCTTCAACAGCGGGACTGCCCCTGCTTCCCTGGAGCTGGGGGTGCTGCGTGCCCCTCAGCTTCAGGGTCCCAGCCCTCGGGTTGGGATCTGGGCGGTGGGTGAGGGAGGGACAGGATGGGACAGGGACAGGGGCTGCGCAGGGGGCCAGAGGGGAGGTGATGGCTTTGCCTCCCTGGAGCCAAGGACTGGGGGAACCCCGGCAGCTCTGCCGGTCCCGGCACCAGCTGCGAGGTTTCGGCAAAGCCCTGGCGTATTCGGAGCCACTGGAGCAGCCGGCGGTGACTCACCACTGCTGCTTTCACCAGGTCTGCGGAGAAACCTGCAACGAAGCAGGAGCAGGTTACATGGGGTGGTACGGGGTTGTATGTACAGGCAGGCGGGGGCTGTTCTAAATCAGCACCAGGTTTACAGGGTGGGAAGGGCCTTTTCTTTGTCAATCGAATAATATGTAGTAAATGCTGGCGAACACTATGCAGAGAGCAGCCCCCATATCACCCTGCAGCCTGCACCAGCCCGGGCAACCTGGGGTGTCTTGGGGTGGGTTTAGAAGACAAAATTGATAAATCTGCCCCTGGAAATCTGTTTGTGCAGATTCCTAGTGCGGTGCCAGCTGCGGCTGGGTAAAACCACTACCTGTAGATGCCACTGGGAGGATGAGGCAGAGCAAAGCCACGTGGGTTGGGAATAAAAAGCACCGTGGGCTGGAGCATCCCTAGTGCCAGGGGGTGGAAGGGGGTCCAGGGGCAGGGTCGGTTTAGGGGAACAAGACATAACTCACGGAGGCAGAGAGCGATGGCTGCTGGGGCCGGGGCTGCCCACACCATGCTGCCTGTGCCGGGGCTTCGTCCTCAGTGCAGGTCAGGCGAGCACACACGGGGAGCCGTGTCCTGCACCCCAGGATGGTGCTGGCTGCCGGCTGGGCTGCGAATGGTCCTGCAGCCGGTTCCCTTGTCCGACGCTGAGGCTGGAGCTGTGGGAGTGCGGTGGGTCAGTGTGCCCACCCGTGCTCTGTGAGTGCCCACACAAACCCCCCCACAATCAAGGGAGAGATTTTAAATCCTATATAACAGAAAACAGAATTTCATTCTCTATCCATTATTAAAAGAACTTCCACAATAAATTGTCCTCTCTGACACCCAGAGCTCTGATCCCGCCTGGACCCTGCAGGGACAGGGTCCCCCTCCATCCCCTGGCTCCGCACAGGACCACAGCAGCACAGACTGGGAGAAATCCAGTGCAACCCAGTGGAGGAGCACCAGCAGGTATTGCCCTCCCTGATTCCACACCCCTCAGCTAGAAACCTCTGACAGAAAAGAAACCCCCGCTCCAGAAATGCCATAGACGGGCTGCTCAGCGCTGCCCGGAGCAATTAGCTTACCACCTTTTGAACCAGATGCGAGTAATTTTTTCCGCTAAGTCTTATTATGTTCCCTAAATCCCACCAGTGGCCTTGCCCAGTCGCTGTCTGTCTGGGGGGATTTGGCTCCGTGATGAGGATTCGACGCTGCTCAGCTGGGGAAGGTGCTCACCCACCTGCGGCGGCCAGGGATGGGCAGTGACGGGGACAGCTCGGCACTTATCTGCTGTGGGGTGGGTATGTTGCTCTGAAACCGGGTGTGACAGGGCAGTTTCTCAATAGTGTTTTGTAAAGCTGCTTTCTCTTCTGGTTTTGGTTTGTGGGTTGGCTGGTTTTTTTTTTCCCCCTTTGTATAGGGTCACTTTGAACTTTGGGGCAAATGAGTTAAATTCTCTGGTTTGGTAATTTCTGTGCTCTTGATGGAGACAAAGGTCCTCCCAGTTAGTGAAAAATCTTTGAGCTACTCAGGGGTATATTTTATAGGACAGAGAGGGTGCAGAACAGACGAGTCCTCAGTGATGGGCTCAGCACCCCTCTGGGAGGTGCTTCCCTCACGCCTGTCCTTTTTGCCTTGGCCACGGACAATCCCATTCCCCTTTTTACAGCTTTCTCCCTGGAATTTCTGATCCTGCTCTGAAATACCGTCCAGCACGTGCCATGAAGCAGGAGCCCAAAAGGAAAGGAAGCAAAGCCTTTCTGAGGCTGATGAAAACCCAGAGGAGCCCGATGCTGTGCAGCAGCAAACGTTATCTGAGCATTTATCCCGGGAAAAGGGAAAGGTGAGAGCGGTCGGCAGTGGTCAGCTGGGCTGGTCGCCTGGCTGCACCACCCGCTTCGCCAGGTTTGGGGGCATCAGCCTTCGCAAAGGGTCCCTGGACCTGCCGGCACAGTGCTGAGCGGGGCTTGCCATCCCCCGGTGCTCCTGGCTGGTGTCCCCATCCCCGTCCCTCACCGAGCAACTGGTTCTGCAGCACCAGGGCTTGGTCAACGCCCACGAGTGTTTCTGGTTTCTATTTTGGAAGGATCTGCTGTAAAAATAGCTCTTGTTGGAGTGGTAAAATTACAGAAACTTGTTTGCTACGAGGCTGCTGGTGGGACACAGCCCCTGCCCCGGGCTTGCTGGCTAGAGGTGGCTGGAGCAGGAGGGCAAGGGTGCATCGGGGCCCCTTTGTGGGTCACCACGTCCACCATGTCCCCGCAGAGCTTAAAACCGGCCCCAAAACAACCCCAGGGGCTGTGAAGGAGCAGGCACAGGAGCATCCACCCCAAACCCGAATGTGCCAGGAAGCATCTGCCGAAGCCCCTTCGCCCTGGGGCTTGGCGGGTCGGTGGAGGGCACTGCTGCTGCCCGACGCAAGGAAGCTCCAACTGCATCTCTGCCCTCTTAACCAGCTGCTTCTCCATCCTTGCCAGGTTTATGATCTTAAAAATCTCACAACCTGCAAACTGTAAATAATTCCTTTGGCTCTTCACTCACTTTTCCAGCTCTTCCAACCCAAGGAAAGACCATTGACGTGCAAGAGAGATATAAATCATCTGTGGCGGCAGCTTGCCTCGTGCACCCCCTAAACACTGGCAGCCCCAGGGCTGCTCCCCATTTCCCTGCCAGAGAGAGCTGCAGAGTTTCAAAATGAGGAGTTTTTCGTCCACCTCTGCTGTTTGGTTTGGGACAATCCCAGCAGCTGGTGTTGGCCGGTGTGGGCAGCGGACAGGGATGGGCAGGAGGAGGGCCGGGGCAGTGGCGTGTGCCCCAGCCACCTCGGGCATCCTTGGTCATCTGTGTCGGTTACTAAATCCAGAAGGACTTTCGGGTAGATAACCCTGGTGGTTTCGGCCAGGGGGATTTCAGAAGGGTGAGGATGAGCACCAGTGCTCACACAACGGGTTGGCCAGGTTGGAGCCCTGGTCTGGTCCTGCTGTGCCGGTCCGGGCTCATTCCTGGAAGCCCCCGGCACGGCACTGGCCACGCTGCAGCAACGCCCCGTCCCATGCAGCGCGGTGTGGATTGAGAGACCAGAGGGTGAGCTGCACGGTGTATAGGTAATGGTTTACTACAGTAACGTGCAACAAGAAATGAGTTATTGCAAGCTGTACAGAACATCACGAAACACACACCCGATCACGACCCCCCGGTATGAATGCACGAGGGGATTCACACACGATGCAGCAAATGGCCCCGTGGCAGTGACGGCAGGGAGAAGGGAGCAGGACTGCACGCGGCGCAGGAAGGGAGCCGGGAAAGGGCGCCTGGAAAACACCTCTCTGCAGGGTAAGGAAAATAAATATTTCTCTCTGCTTCCTGCAATGTCAAGTAAAAGTGCAGCGCCTGAAGGCTGACGGGTGGTGCAGGGGCTCCTCAGTGCGGATGGTGGGGTGAGCACTGGGTGCCAGCCCCCCAGCATTGACAGTCCATCACCGTCCCCTTGTGCATGGTCACCAGTGTGTCCCCACGTACCACCCCCAGCGACCGCCGGCCCCACGGCCAAGGGCCGCCTCGTCCCGTGCGTGCAGCTGCAGGACATGTCCCCCATCACGCAGCAGGGCCCATTCCCACGCCGGGGCCCACAGGAAGGGAAGGTCGCCTCCCATCTCTGATGCTGCAAATCTCACCTGTAACTTTTCTGGGCCTCCTGTGCACGTCACCCACGTTCATTCTTTGGCAAACAGGTTCATGGCATTAATTTACAGCTTCAGGACCGGCCTGTGGCTGCCTCTCCCCTCCCCGGCCACTCTTGGGAGATGGGTTGGGCAGGGACAGGGCCTGGGAAGAAGGAGACGGATTTCCTGCTTCTCCAAAACCCCCCTGAGCCCTCTGCCACCAGCTCATAAGCCCGCGGCCCCCGCTCGGTGCCCAGGGCTGGCACCTGCAGAGCCGTGAGCCGTGCGCGCGTTCTCACCCTGCAGCGGACGGCAGCCACGAAAGCAAGGCGGCAGTCACCTCGTCCCCAGCCACGCGCCACAGCACGGTGAGCTTGAACCCACCAGCGCCCAGGGACGCCAGGGATGGGTGATGCAAAACCCCGCGGGGTTTCGGTGACCCACATGGTGTGTTCACCCACGAGGAGAGGGCTGTGCCATTTTATTTCCCCTCAGGGTAGGAACATGAATTACAGGAAACCACTGTCAGGTGCGTTTTAAATGGGGTGAGGATAACTCTGGGCACAAGCTGAGGTGGTGGCTTGGTGCCGAATACCCCGGGGATCGGTGCTCTGTACGCAAGGGGCTCCAGCACCTCCGTCCCTCGCCAGCCCATACCAGCTGCCCTGCGCTCTTCATTTTCAAAACGTCCTCTAAGGGCTGCAGAAGACAAGCGGGGTGGGAAGGAGAAAGCAAAGCGGCAGCTGGCAAATCAAGGGCATTTCCAGAGAAACTCCTCTTGGCATCTTGCAAAGCTGAGCGCCAGCATGAGAGACGAGCTCCTTCCTGCTTTTCGCATCAGTCCTCCGCCTTTCTTTCAGCTTCAACCTTTTCCCTGTGGCTCTCACTGCTCCAGAGCCCTCCTAAACTGCCCACCCGAAAGACCTGCCTCCGCACCCTCCAGTGCTGACACCCCTGCAGCAACCTGCCGGCGAGGAGCCACGGGATGGGACAAAAGCACGATACTTATTACCTCTTGTTTGGGTAAAGCAGAAAGGGGCTTGTGTCTTCTGACCCGTCTCAGCCAGGGTTACATCCACACCCAGGATAAAAGTGGGTGCCAGGAAAAGGCAATGCTACTAGAAAGAACAGTAAGATCTATTAAAAAAGCTTTGGGCTGCTGGCTATTCTGACCACAGAAGTACTAAAAATACACGCATTTCCGAGACCACCGGTATTTCAGAACCGCTAAAAGACTAGATTCTTCTCATAGAAATTTGAAAAAAGTTTAAAATCCATTTGTATCAACTCACCTTTAACAAACCTTTAAAAAAAAAACCACATGTGGGCTGAGGCAGGAAGGAAAGCGCGCGGGCAGGGACAGGCAGGCAGCGCGTCCTCCGCAGCAGGCAGGGACCTCCCCTGCACCCCTCACACAGCCCAGCTCTGCGAGCAAAACACCCGGGGCCACCCCGGGACCAGGGGGGCCGTCAGTGCCCCCAGGCTGCACTTCAGCCTCCTCATCTCCCACCTCTCACACAGCGCGTGTACCAGTGAGCGCAGCAGCCTGGAGCGAAGGGAATGGGAACAGGGGACACGGACACCGAAGCTGCACCCAGCATATTTTTCCTTCTCTTTGCTGGGCCGCATTTTAGCATCCTAGCACTGCGGGTTTGCAGATACGTCCACCACGCTCATGGCAAAGGCAGCGTCCGTGCTGCCCCGGCTGTGCCTGAGCCCCAGGACAGGGACGTAAAGCTTTTGGGGGGTCACTCTAAGCTGGTATGTGACACGCTGACTCTGCTGCTGAGGCTCAGAATTAGGAAAGGGGCATCCAGTGGCCAGACGGATGATGTGTACGTTAAAAAATAAACCCATCCTAATCACTGCTAAAATCTGTCTAATCCCAGCCCCAGAAGTGAGGGAAGCCACGGCATACAGAAAGTGCAGATGTGGAGCCAGCGCTGGGCTCCGCGGGGACCCACCGGGACAAAAATGGAGCATTGGGCTGGAAATGCAGAGATGTGGTTTGTGCTCACTCCAAAGCCCACTCGGCCAACCACTGCTCACACCGGGCTCGCTGCTCCTCCGTCTCCAGGCTCTTGGCTTCGTGCTGTGCCTCCTCCTCTCTGCCACCAAGCACGGCTTCCTGGCTCTCCTCCTCTTCTCCCTTCTGCATCATCTTGTCCTTCAGCTCTTGGATGGTCTCATCCAGCCGGTGAGTGACATGGTGGGGCACCCAGTTGCTGTCCATTGTGGTGACAAAGGGGTCGGGCGCGCAGACCTCGATGAGCTCCTTGCCAGTGGGGATGCGCAGGTAGTAGGCGTGGAGCATCATTCTGTAGGGAGTGCTGTCCTTCTTGTGGCTGTAGGTGAAGTCCCCCACGATGGGGTGGCCAATGGCGCTGCAGTGAACCCGGAGCTGGTGAGTCCGCCCTAGGGGGACAGCGGGAGCGGAGGAATCAGGGACACAGGTTATCCCTGAATCCCTCCTTGAGGGCGTAGTGGTGCGAGGTGACAACGCACTACATGGCATTTGTCCCCCCAAAGAACCTGAGTCCTCTGTGAGCTGAGTGCAGCACTCGGCTCCGTCAGCCCTTTCTAGGCTTTGTTTTTCACTATTCCACCATGCCACAACCAAGGCCTAGGGCCGCAAGCACAGGTTGCGCTGCAGCACCGATGCTGCCTGTCTGTCCAGCCTCAGCAGCCCCCCGTGCCCCCGCTGCCCCGGCCCCCAGCTCCCACCTGTCAGCGGCTGCAGCAGAACTTTGGTTACAGGGTCTCCGCTGTAGGACCCGTGCTCGAGCACGATCAGTTCTGACTGGCAAGGCTTGGGATTTTCACAGCCTGCAACAAGATCCGTAGTGGGGGTCAGCTCCCCGCAGTGCAGCCCAGGAGGTCCGGGCAGTGCAGGCAGGGCACGGGAGCAGCTCACCCTCCGTCCCGTCGATGCACATCATGTGCGTCATGCCCTCAGTGGTGTTCTTCCCTATGGCGTAGCGGATCGTCATTCGGCTCTGGCTGACGTGGCCCCTGACCTGCAGGGCACAAAGCCGGTTTGCAAACCCAGCCGCAGCACTCGCTCCTCACCGATGCCACGATGACAAGGAGCAGAGGCCAAACTGCAAGCTCAGAAGATACATCCAGAAGCAGGACCTGGTGGAGCAGGCTTACCAGGGCGAGATAGGCTTTGGTCACCAGCCGGTCCTTAAAACACTTGTAGGCGCTTCCCGCCGCTGCTTTGTTGAGTGCCACGCACAGGGCCCCACTGGTGGAGAAGTCGAGCTGGTGGCAGAACCTGGGGAGGAGACGGGAGGCGGAGGAGCAACCCCAGGCACTCGGGCAGTGTGCCCGGCCGAGGGTGGCTCAGAGGCAGGGCAGAGTCTGGTTTGGTCCCTGGCCGCTCACCTGAAGCCGTAGTAGGTGTCGGGGTCAGCCAGCTCGGGGAAGCGGTACTTGAGCTGGCTCTGCAGGGTCAGCGTCTCGTACCACATCTTGCTGTCGATGCGGATGTCCCAGTGCTTGTTGACCACGATGAAGTCGGAGCTCTGGTACAGGATGGACAGGTTGTCGATGGTGCCCGGCTCCATGGCCGGCGCCCTGTGGGGAGCATGAGAGGGAATCGGGGTGAACGGGGCGGGAAGAGGCTCCAGCCGCAGCCTGTGCACCCCCAGGGACAGGCGCAGCACCCCAGGGGCGCGAAGGGACCCAGCGAGAGTGGGCAGGGAGCAGGTGGGGTACCCAGCCGTACCAGTGTCCCGCTGCACGGGCCCCAGGGTGACACCGATGTCACGCTGCACAGGTTCCCCAGCCCCACCGGTGTCACGCTGTGCAGGTCCCACAGCAGTACCGGTGCCGTCACCGTGCTGGCGTGACAGCAGCGCCACAGCCACACCCGTGCCACGCTGTACAGGTCCTGCAGCCCTCCCGATGTCACATCGTACAGCCCCGCCGCTGCCCCGGTGTCACGCGTGGAGGCCTCGTCCCCGTCCCGCTGTCACGCGTGGAGGCCCCGCAGCCGCACGGTGCCGGGCCGATCCAGCCCGACGGCGGGGCTCGGCCTCCCCCTGCTCCCACCGCCCCCCCCCAGCCCCGGTCCCGCCGCCCCGCCCGCTGCCAGCCGGGGCCGGGTCGCGATCTCGGCGGCTCCGGCCGGGACCGCACGCCGTGGCGCCCCGCAGGGGACGCGGGACACGGCGTAGGTGACACGCACGGCGGAGAGGACGGCGCCCACCCCACCCCGACCCCCGCTCCCCCGGACCGACCCTGCAGCGCCGTCCCCGGGCCGGGCCGGGCGGGGCGGCGAGCGGCTACATTGTATCCACCGGCGGCGCCGGGCCCCTGCCGCGCGTCGCGTCCAATCAGCGCCGCCGCCGCCGCGTCCAGCCGCGCGTCGCGTCCAATCAGCGCCGCCGCCGCTTCCGGCCGGAGCTCCGCGTCCAATCAGCGGTGGTTCCGCTGCAGCGCGGCGGCCGGAAGCGCGGGGCGGGCGGGAGCGGTGCCGGGGCGGCCCATGGCGGGCGCGGAGGACGACCCCGAGGAGGGCTTCTACCAGCGGTTCGCGGCCGAGCTGGAGGTGCTGGCCGAGCTGGGAGGTAGGCGTTGCTGCGGCGCCGTGTCCGGTACCGGAGGCGGTGGCGGAAGGATGGAGGGAGCGGGCAGGGACCGGGCTTTGCGCGGCCGGACGCGGAGCTGCGTGTGCCCGCTCCACCGTGAGTCCCCTCCGGTGACCGGCAGCGTCGTGTAACGCCTCTTGCAGATGACCCATCTCCACCCGCTGGCCCCAAAATCTCCCAGTTCCGGGGCAGGAGGCAGCCTCCAGAGGAGCCCGACCCCACCGGGGACCCCGTCGGGGGCAGCGGCCCGGGGGGCACCAACCCCAGGAAGAGAGACCGGGGCTGCGTCCCACCCGACTCCCCGCCACCCCCCGCAGCCCGCAGTAGGTTTGGCTCAAGCCGGGTTTGTTAGAGGTTTTTGCACCCCCAATGGTTCCCGGGTGCTGCTGACCCCTTCCCCCTGCTCCCCCAGGCAGCCGGGTACCATCCTTTGGTCAACGATGCTTCTCCTCTTCTTCCTCCCACCCCGGTGTCTCATGCAGCTCCGAAACCGAAGCGACAGCGCCTGGAAGCTGTTAAGAAGCTCAGCTTTGGCACAGATGATGAGTTGGCTCCTGATGTCCTCCAGGATGCTGGCTCGCTCATGCCTGGCCCAGAGGCACCTTTTACTCCCCAGACTGCCAGGTTGGCCACCTTGAACCCTACTTTTAGCAGGGGCGAGGGAAAGAGCCCTTGAACCCCCACCTTGGTGGGGGTTCAAGGGCTCTTTCCCTCGCCCCTGCTAAAGAAACCTGGTATTCTCCAGCTCAGACCACCCAGAGATCAGTGGCATGGCCCCACTGCAGACCACACCGCCCTCCGAGAAGAAGCGGGTCCTCAAACGGCCACCCATCCTGGAGGACTACATCAACGTGACATCTACCGAGGGCACCAGGGTCTTTATGGTCGTGAGGGATGATTCCTCCAGGACGGGAGTGGAGGTAAGGAGGGATCTGAAGGCTGGGTTTGCTTCCCTGTGTCCTCTATCCAGTTCAGGAGGGGACCTTTGATGAAGCATGAAATGTTTGTGCTGAGCCTTGAGACGAACATCAGTGTGTGTCCTCTACTCCTCGCAGCTTCCCGATTCCTTGGGCTGGAATGCACGCAGGCCACTCCACTTGCTGGGGGTGCCTTTCTCCTACCTGAAGGAACAAGTAGCTGAAGAGGTATCACATCGTGTACCCATCTTCCCCTGCCACCCCTGAATAGCCACAGCGTTGGCTCCCAAGTCCCTGCTCCTCCCGGCCATGGATTAGCAGGGTGTCTCTGACCCCCCTCTCATCCTCTTTGTGCTCAAGCATCGAAGGTGTGTTCTGGAGGCATCGCAGCAGCTGACGGAGATAATAAACAGGTGAGATGTTGGGATGACATCCCACTCCTATCCCTGCCATGTGGAGATGCACCCAAGATGCTCCAGCGGGGTCCCTAGTTTTGGGGACCTGTGAGCAGAGGAGCCTCTTCACCCTCAGCATCCCCAGCCTGGGGAGTCTGGATGTGATTCCCAGCCCTGCCCTGACTCCCTGGGTGGTTTGGGGCAAGTTAATTCTTTCTTGCAGTTGCCTTGAGAGCGAGACCAGTGCTGAGAGCCCGGAGCCCAGTGGGGAGGTGGAGCCAGCTGACGAGGAGGAGTCTGCGCTTCATTGCCTCTGGGTGGACAAGTTCACTCCCCGGCGCTACATGGAGCTGCTCAGTGATGATGTGAGTTCTAGGATAAGTGGGGGATTGGGGTTTGGGTGGGTTTACCACTTTTATAACTCTCCTTAATGCTGTGGGATCACGGTTTTACGGTGCTGCCTTTGCTCGTGGGACTTTTGGAAGCCCTGGCTGAGGGGCTCTGTCCATGCTAGCCCTGCCTGGGAGCAGGTCTGCTGCAAAGAGCTTGGGGTGGGAGTTTTTCAGCTGTAGGCTGTTGTCCTGACAAAAGAGACTATGAAAGATGACCAAAAGAAGACAAAAAAGATTGGGTGGGCTTTAGCCAGGAATTGTTGGCTGTTTTGATGATTTTTTTTTTTTTTAATATTAGAAGCTTTGTAGGGAATTGGAGATTATGGAAGAGGCTGAGAAGTGCTGGGTTGAGCTGAGACAGATGAGGGACAGCAGGGATGGGGCTGATGTGATTTGGCCTTGGTTGCCCTGTGGGATGGTGGCCAAGCCAGGAAGGGAAGCTGCGTTCCCATGCTCTTCCACAGAGATGGCAGGTGGAAACCTAGTGTCCTGGGCTAAACCACAACACCTGGGCAGCCTGTCCCGTGGCGGGGAGTGATGTGCCACACGCTTGAGGTCTGTCTGGGCAGACACACTCTGCCCTGCCTCCCTGGGCTCGGCTCCTTCCTCTGCAGGCCACACTGGTTTTTAAGCCACGAAGGATCCTCTGTCCTCAGCTGGATCCTTCTGAGGTTCAACAGGGTTTGCTTGCTTTCTTGCCTGGCATGCAGTACACGAACCGCTGCCTTCTGAAGTGGCTCAAGCTCTGGGACACAGTGGTGTTTGGGAAGGAGAAGGCTGTGAAGAAGGCCAAGCCCAGTGCTGAGGCTCAGCCTCCATTCAACCAGCCCAAGGAGCAGCAGAATAAGTGGAAAACGAAGGTTCAGCTCACAGAGGAGATTCTGGAGGCTGAGCTGGACCAGTACAAGAGACCCAAATACAAGGTGAGCAGGACAGGACGTTGCTGTGGTGGGTCTGCTCTCCTATCTCCTTCATCCCGCCACCATGGTGAGGAGCAGGGTCTTCTAGTACAGATCCAGGAGAAATTAGATTCCTTGTTTCTCCTTAGAGAATGTGGGGGTTTCTCATCTCTTTTTCTGTTTTGGCTTGGGTAATATGATAACAAGGGGAGGGGAGCAGACTTCATCCAGCCAAATTAACTGGGCCAGTTGAGGAAAGACGTACTCTTTTTAGCAGAGGTTGGCCTTTATGTTAGGGGCAGATGTGACATGCCTTAGAGCAAGAGTTTCTGCATCCAGAAAAGAGCAATTATGCTCAAATGCTAAAGGGAGCAGAGATAACATACCCAGGCCAGCTTACCAGCCTCAACCTGTCCAGTGAGAGGATATACAACAGGGGAAAGAAAACCAGATACTAACAGCATTGCTTCTCAGGAGCATAATTCTGGAAGGGGTTTTGTTCAGCCGTTTCTATCTATGCCCTGCAAACTTAAATATATGCATGGGAGATGCTGCCAGGATGACACCCACGCCTCTCAGAGTTTCTGTTGTATTTTCTTTCCTCCAGTGACTTTCCCTTTTCCCCGTGTGTGTACAGACCAGTGCTGCAGCTCCCAAGACTGGTTTGCAGGCTGCAGAGCCTTGTCCCCTCGCATGGCAGCCTTGGTCGGTGCTGGAAGAAGCCCTGCCTCGCTGTCTGCTGGGCTGACGTTACCTCTCTGCCATAGGTAGCCCTGCTCTGTGGCCCACCTGGCTTGGGAAAGACCACGCTGGCCCACGTCATCGCAAAGCACGCGGGGTACAACGCTGTGGAGATGAATGCCAGGTGAGTCTGTGCCGGTGGTGCCGTGCCGGAGATGGTGCCATGCTGGAGGTGGTGCTGTGCCACAGCAGCCTGGCACCTGCTTGTCTTGCAGTGATGACCGCAGCCCTGATGTTTTCAAAACCCGCATCGAAGCTGCCACCCAGATGAAGTCTGTGCTGGGCGCCAACGAGAAGCCTAACTGCCTGATCATCGATGAGATAGACGGTGCGCCTTCGGTAAGCCCAGCCTGGATCTGGCCACCTTTTGCATTAACCACTTAATTATTGCCCTCTTAGCAGCTCATCCTCCACTCCATTTTAGGAGCACTTTCTTGCCTCTGAACAGCAAGAATTGATCCTTTCTGTCCTTGATTATTTCCCCCCCTCCAAGGCATCTATCAACGTGCTGCTAAACATCATCCACCGGAAGGATGGGGAGGGTGAGGCAGCGGCTGGCACAGGACGGAGGAGACGGCGTGAGGGCGGGCTGCTGCTCAGGCCCATCATCTGCATCTGCAACGACCAGTTAGTATTGTCTGTGACCAGTTAGTATTGTCTGCGACCAGTTAGTATTGTCTGCGCGTGTGGGGAGGGATGGAGAGCTGAGATCCCTGCCCCAAGCGAGGAGGCGGCTGCTGTTGCCTCCAGCCAAAGCCTTCCTGTGCTGAGTTACGTGCTGTCAGACCTGCGGCTTAGAATTACCGTATGATCAGTAAATCTACAACACGCTCAGCTTTCCTGAAACCCCTCAGGTTTTGTATCTACTGGGGCGACTTGTAGCTAGATGTGAGTGTACGGTCGCGTTTGTGCACACACGCCCAAGCGTGCAGTGGTCTGCAACAGCTGCTAAATAACCCGTCTCTCTTTGAGCAGAGCATTAATAGCTGGATTTCTTCCTTTGCTAGGGTTGCTCAGAGACCCCTGTGCTTCCCTTTGCCAGGTACGTCCCTGCCCTCCGGCCGCTGCGGCAGCAATCGTTCCTGCTAAACTTCCCTCGGACGGCGCCATCCCGGCTCGCCCAGCGGCTCTGCGAGGTGCGGCGCGGCCGAGGGCTCCTCTGGCCCCCCCGGTCGGCGGGTCCTCCCTGCTGACCCCCACTCTCCCGCAGATCACCCTGCAGCAGGGCATGCGGGCGGACACGGGCGCGCTGCTGGCGCTGTGTGAGAAGACGGAGAATGACATCCGCTCCTGCATAAACACCCTGCAGGTACTGGCGTCACCGGGAGGTCTCTGGGGGACGTGGACTTGCTGTGTCTCTTCACTTGGTCTGATGTCAGATGGGGATGGAGGGGAAAAAACTGTGTCCAAGGCAGATGCCTAAAATGTCCACCCTGTCCCCTGTGTTATTTTTAACCTCGATTCCCCAACAACGTGAGGAAGAGTGAGGTGCCTCTGTCTCCAGCTTTCCCCAGCACCAGCTAGCGGCTGTGGGCATCCCCCCCTCCCCGCGGTGCCTGTCCCCCCCAGCCCCTCGCTTGTGTTGCAGTTCCTGCACGGCCGAGGCCAGAAGGAGCTGAGCGTGCAGATGGTGCAGACAATGAAGATCGGCTTGAAGGACCAAAACAAGGGGCTCTTCTCCATCTGGCAAGAGATCTTCCAGCTCCCAAGGGTCCAAAGGTAAAAGGGGGAGATTTATTAGGTCTGCTGTCTGCTTGGGGTATGCGGCTTTGTGGTATCCCAAGACCTGCAGTGGAGAAACCTGAAAGGTCCTGGAGACCTGGTCTGCCCTGCAGCAGACTGGGCTTCATCAGCAGATTTGTGTGTCCAGATGCTCTTTGGCCGCTCTCTTTAGTGCCCAATTACTGGCATCGCTATTGTCTTCAGTCCAGTTTGCAAGGGTCCAAATATTCCTTGGTGGTCTGTTCAGCTCAGGGGCACCCTGAGCTCTTCCCTTTGGGCTCCCCCCAGGCACAGGATAGGAATGGACCCCGCTTTGCCAACCCAGCTCCTGGTGGGTGATGAGGACCTGTCACACCTCGGGGGGACGGCTGGCTTCAACGCGTCCTCCCACCGCTTCCACTACATCCTGCACCTCGCCATCTCCTCGGGGGAGCAGGAGAAGCTGGCCCAGGTAGAGCAGCCGAGGCGGGGGGAAGAGCCGGGCCCCTTCCTCTGCCATGCCAGCTGGAGCAAGGGCAGCTCCTGATCTGGGGTGTCGTGGCTGGTGGGTGCCTCGGGAAATTCCTCCCTGCAGTAGGATTGTGCTAGTTTTGGATGGAGCGTTAGGATGTTGTGCTGGAGCTGAGCTCAGTGGGATGCTCTGATGGGATCGTCTGCCCAGCCTCACGCCTTCTCTAATCCTGCGTCTGCTTCCAGGGTCTGTACGACAATTTCCTGAACATGAAGCTGCGGGACTCCAGTTTCAGCTCGGTGTGCTTGGCCCTGGAGTGGCTGGGCTTCTCCGACTTGCTGAGCCGGGCTGTCCTGCACGGGCAGAGCTTCCAGCTGATGCGGTACCTGCCCTTCCTGCCCGTGGCTTTCCACCTGCTCTTTGCGGCCACCAGCATCCCCCGGCTCGCTTATCCCAGCAGCCAGCATGAGGCAAGTACCATGGTGGCAACGTGGCTCCAGCCCCGTGGGGACATCTGTGGTTGCAGCCGTGGCTGAGCCGTCCCTGCCCTCTCCACCCAGGCCCTGGCCAAGCTGAACCACATGCAGAACCTCGTCATGTCCATGGTGTCAGGGATAACGCCCAGCGCCCGCAGCCGTGCGGGGCTGCAGTCTCTTGTCTTGGAGGTGCTCTGTCTGCTGCTGGACATCATCTCCCCGAAGCTCCGACCGGTGAGTGCCCACCAGCCCCCTCTCACTGCGGAGGCCAGAGTCCTGCCCAGGTGACATGTCCCCTCTGCAACCCCCCGTGAGGGCTGGGACACGTCCCCTGCACAGCATCACCCAGGCTGAGCTATCCCAGACCTCCATCCCAAATCCAGGGTCAGTTTGACATTGCAGCTGATGCAGAGGCCGGAGGGAAGCCGGGGACGCAGCGCTGAGATCCCCGATGCTGGGCATGCAGGGTGGTGTCCTGCACCTCCAGGACCCCTGCACCGGGGGGGTGGGCTTGGCCTGAGCAGCGGTTTGGGGGGCTGTTGCAGTCTCCTTCCAGCAGCTGGTTCACCTGCACGCGCAGTTGCGTTGGGTGCATTTACCCTTCGGGCCATCAGAGGGGTATGTCCCTTCTCTGTGAAGTACGTGTGTCCCTAATCGGAAACTAAACTTGGTCTGAACCTCGCGGGTATTAACTGTCCGTTCTCATATAGAGACAAACCTCGTGCTTCAGGTTGTTTTTACGTTTAGAAGTCGTCGTGGATTAGTGATGCTCTTCCCTTGCTGGGCCCCGCTCTCCTCCCCAGGTGAACACGCAGCTCTACAGCCTGAAGGAGAAGCAGCAGCTGGCAGACCTCATCAGCACCATGCTGGCCTACAACCTCACCTACCACCAGGAGCGCCTGCCCGAGGGCCAGTACGTCTACAAGCTTGACCCGTAAGTCCTGAGGGTGGGGAGGAGGTGTAGAGATCTAAAATAACCGTAGAGAGTTCAGGAAGGAGTTTGAGCCTGAAGGCATCGTGGCGTTGAGTTGGTTTCTTGCAGCCAGAGGTTTCTCTGGTGATGGCAGCTGGGTTGGTGCGAGCTGTGTGCTGCTGGGACGGCTGCAGGGAGCCCACTTTCTCCGAGGACGGCTCTGTGGGTATTATCTGCTTATTTGCCTTCTTGGTTTTTTTTTTTAGAGGAGGAGCCTGGGAGCCTGAAGCAGGGCTGGTTTTGTTTTAATGGGATTAATGGAAGGAAGCAGCTGGCTTTTCCCCGTTAGCAGAGACAGCGAAGGAGGGACTGAAGCTGCTGGGGGCTGGTGGCAGCAGCAGGGGCAGCAGGTCCGCCCGGGTGTGTTGCACGCAGGAGGTGACCGCAGGAGTGTTTGTAGCTACGACTGGAGCAAGTTGTCTGAGGCAGATTTGTGTCTCATCAGGAGAAAGCAGGAAGGAGAGGAAGGGAGAAGCCGGGCAGTGTTAACCCTCTTTGCAAAGCGAGAAGCTCTCCAAGGACTTCTGCTGTCAGCTTTCTGTGGCGCATTAGATGCCGAGGATCTGTCCAACCTTAGGGCTGGTTTCAGTTAGTGACAGGGCAGTCAGGACTGCAGGCACAAGGGGTTTTTGCGGGCTCACATGTTAACAATGAGCGATGCAGCATCTCCCCTGCGCGCACTGCTGCTTGCCTGGCCAGGGCAGAGCGGGGTGGTCACAGCGCAGCATGGCCGGCACGTGCCAAGGCTGGAGCTATGGCCGGTGCCTCGTGCTGCGGTGAAGCAGAGCGACGCGTGGAGACGTTCTCGTTGTTGAAAAGCTCGTGGAGGGGCTGCTGGTGTGTTGTGAGCAATGTCCTCGTTCCCGTACGCTTGCCCGGTGTACCCGAGCACCCATGCTGGATGAGAGCTGCATCAGGATGAGATAATGAGTGATCTCTCTTGGTTTTAATTGCTGAATTTGTGTATTAATAGCCGGCATTGCTGGACTTGAATCTCACTGTGCTTTAAGGATATACAGAGCCCTAAATGCTCTTGAGGCTTTGGTGAGGTAATACAGACCCGACCACAGCTAAGAGCAATGCTAATGTCTTCCTGGTGCAAAGTTAATTACAAAAATTAGCCTCTGTTAAATCAAGCAGCTGTATCTAATTACAGTGAAGTGTTTTATATATTTATTTTTTTTTCCTGAGGAAAGGCCTGCGGGAGCTGCAGCGGCTGTAGGGAGCCGTCCTCCCCTGCCTTCCCCACACCGGGCTGTGCCACCTAAACGTGGCCGTGGGGAAACCGTGGGATGTTGGGAGCCATGTGGTGCAAACAGGCATGTTGTTGTGTTGCTTTGCTTTGCTTTTTTTTGTGAATTCTGAGCCTATTTCTGGGCCATGTGCAGTGACGATGGGGACTGTGGGGGTGTCACGTCCCAGTGGCACCTGTGAGTCACGTCCCAGCATCTCTCTGGCAAACAGAGTCAACAGTTGAAACCTGTGTTTTTTCTTTAAAACTTTTTAAATCACAGATTTGACAGCTAATTTCTAAATGACTGCAAAGCTATTGGACAGATTACTTTGTTCCCTTTATTTTAAGGGGAATAATATTGAATGTGAATTATGAGTGGAAATACTTACAGTTGGCAGGGGAACCAGCCCAGCTGGCTTCTCGGTGCTGGGACTGCACCTGGGCTTTTGCTGTACTGAAACAGGCCTAACTCCAGATCTGGTGCACCATCTCTGTTAAGAATAAAACTGCTCTGATTAGCCAAAATTACTGTTCATGGCCATATCTTAATTAAACGACTCCCTGCAGGCACATCAAGGTTCATGCAAAGGGTCGTGGTGCTGCTTGTGCCCAGGCTGTGATGTGACTGTGTTTCTTTCAGGGCAATCTGTTCAGCACAGACCCACCTGCAATTTCTTCTTCTTGCATTAAAACCGAGATTAAAAAGCACATTATCTCTCCTGAGTTCCCATTCAGCTGACACGTCCTGCAGCAACCTGGCTCTGCACGGCCAGTGCTGCTCGCTGGGCATCTCCTGGCGCTGCCGTCGCACACGCAGACTCGGAGAGGGCAGCGATGGGGAAACTGAGGCACCGTGGCCAGGATCATACTGAGAGGCTGGGGGGGACGGGGCTGGGAGTCTGCTGGGTCTCCCTGTGCCCGTGTCAGGCTGCAGTTTGCATAATGCTTTTTTATTTTCGGTATGGATTTATTCTCTCTGCTTCCCCCCCTCTGTGATGCAGGAATGTGGAGGATGTCTGCCGGTTCCCAGACCTGCCGGCTCGCAGGCAGCTGACCTACCAGGCCAAGCAGCTCATCGCCAGGGAGATCGAGCTGGAGAAGATGAGGAGGACAGAGGCTTTGCTGCAGGCACGAAACCTGGGCAAGGTAGGAAGGGCTCACGGTGTCCTGTGGTTTCGGGGGGTGGTGGGTCTGTCAACAGGGATAAAGTCCTTAGGGCTGGTGTGGGGACGTGCTCTTTCCAAAGCAGCCAGTGGCTTTCGCTCTGCAAATGGAAATCCAGGATTAAACTCCCCCAGTCACAGCCGTCTGCCTGCACATCTGCCTTTGGGATAGCACATCTGTACTGGGCTGACGTGCTTGAAGGGCTCATCTTTTTGCAGGAATTCTGGAAAGAAACGCTCACTGTGATTTAAAACTTTAAACCTTTCAGCTGTCTAATGAAGGTTGCGGCAAGATGGGAATTTTAGTTCATCTGGCTGTGATTTGTACGTGTCCATGGGGGAGCTGACCTGCTCTCTCCTGCCTGCACATTCCCTTGCTGCTTCGCTTTGATCCTGCCAAAGGTCCCAGAGCCCCTGGGAGGAGCAGAGTTACTCTGCCCACCACCGATACCCTCGGTGGAGCAGCGGGCAGGAGGCAGGAGAAGGTGGAAATGGGCAAATGCGGAGACTGAGAAACGGCTTGGGTGTAGTTGGTGCCTGCTCTGCCCTGATGCCACAGGGATAATTAATCCCTGAGAGCCCCTTCTTGCAGCAGAAGGGCTTTGTCGGCAGATGTGTGAGGCAAAGAGAATCTGCAAAAACATCTCTGAAGGCTCCTTGTTTACATGGTGCTGACCGTGAAGCCCTAGGGAAAGGGGCCGCAAACACCCACGTGCCCGAAGCGCTGCTGGGGCTGATCCCGCCTGCTGCTGCGAGGCAGAAAAGGATGAAAACGTACTTGTCAGGTCGTCTGGATATTGTAACCAAACCCAGGAGCAAGTAGAGGGGGTGTGTGGGACAGGTGACCTGGTGCTGTCCTGCCCTCAGGCTGTGCATCACATGGGGGTGCTGCCCAAACCTTGAGCTCCGCCAGCTCCGAGGGGACCCTCGCTCAGAGCTCTCTTCCCCACAGGAGCCCAGGAACGGCCTTGGCGAGGCAGAGGAGCGAGAGGACGCGGGGCCGGCAGTGCCCCCCAACCACCAGCAGCGCCTGGAGCACATCATCCGGATGGCGGCGGTGGAGGACAAGGTGAGGGGGCTGCCATTTCTACCTCATTTTCTATCTGTGTGTACCTTAGCTGCTAGAGACTGGCTGTCTCCATTGGTATTTATTTATTTTTAGTACAGTTTCTTTTAATAGAATACTTCGACACCACGTGTCCCGTAAATGCATCGCTGGGTTTATAGCGTGGGGATGAATTAGATCTGGGTGACAATTATGGACGTGCCCCGCAAAGCTTTCAGGGGTGGGGAAGGAAAGAGATGTGGGTGTTTGAGCTCAAATAGCTGAATTTTGGCTTAGTGGAAGCCGAGGGGTCTGCGGGAGAGCTGCTCGCAGGGTGGGGAGGTACGCACACAGCTCAGGGGGCTTTGGGGATGTCAGCAGGTGAGCTGGGCTGGGCTGACCCCAGGCATCCCGATAGCAACCAAGAGGAGCAGGAGGTGGTCCCCTGCCACCGCCCCTCTCCATGGGCTCAGCTTTGAGACCCTGGCTGTCCGTAAACCCCTGCTTTAGCATGATGAGCCTTAAAGTTTGTCTTCCCCACCCGATTTTGAATGCTGTTTGCATTTTACTGAGGCTGCTGGCCCTTTTTGCAGAATTTGCATCTGGCTCTTGCTCAGGGGCTTCCTCCTGTGCTGGGTGCTTGAAGGGGGAAGGGGCTGGCGCAGCTCTGAGCGTGGGGTGACGGCCCCGTGCAAGACCCCCAGCGAGGGGCTCCTCTGAACTGCCTTAGAAGCTATCTAGGCCTGACTTAGCTTAAAACTGAGTAGAGCTGAGTGGTGTCACGGGGCTCCAGCCTTGCACCGAGCCGCTGGAGAGAAACCCGGTTTGCTTTTGGCTGTGTCCAGATGTGAGCAGTAAATGCAGGTGCTGATAGAGCCAAACTCACCTGCTTTTTGCTTTTCACAGCCTGAGACTGACTTCTTCGGGCGACCGCTCCGTCGGCGGCAAGTGACTACGGCCCCAGGTGGGTGGCACAGGGACGGGGTGGCTGCAGTGGCCCCAGCGCTGGGTGGGTGGCCCAGGGACAGGGTGGCTGCGGGTGCTGCCGGGGGCTCCCTGCGTTTGCAATGCCTGGACCCCAACCAAGGGCTCTGTCCCTAAGCCCTGCTCTGTGCCCTGGGTGACATCAGTGGGGTGGCGAGGGGGTATGGAGAGAACTGCCCCCGACGCAGCAGGCAGGGTTGCCTGCGGGCAGGTGGATGGATTCTGGCAGCGTCCAAAGGGCCAGCAAATACACTGAGCCGGGGGGCAGGGTTGTGGGTGATGTAAGGGTTTGCTGGATCCGGGACACGGGAGCATCAGCTCTGCCCTTGCAAACCCCCCACCCCGTGCAGCCTGGGCGCAGGCTCTGCCTTCACAGCTTAAGAGTTTCTGTGAGTTCTTGACATCAGTCTTCCCCCCCCTGCAGCCCCTCAGGCCTCCGAGGAAGAGTCGATCGAGAGCCAGATGGGAAAGGCCGTGGGGAAGAGTGACGTCTGGTTCCGGTTTAACGAAGGGGTTTCCAACGCCGTCAGGAGGAATATCTACATCAAGGACCTGCTCTAGCAGGGCAGAGGTGAAACCCAGGAAATTATATGGATGGAACTGAAGGGAAAAGCTGGCTTTTGACTTTCTAACCCATGGATGGGGCGTGTGTAGATGATCCTGATTTGGTTTTTTTAGTACTTACTTGTTTTGTTTAAAAAAAAAATAAAAATAAAAATTAATCATGAAGTATTGTTCTGTTTATTTCATTTATAAACCCTTAGTTGTCATATTTTGCCTGTTTTGCTCTGCAAAATTATATCCTACAATATACACAAGAATATTTAAAATCACTGAAAATGTTTTTAAAAAATTTTGTTCCTTCATAAGTTGAAAAAATCTGCCAGCTTGATGTCAATGTGACTGGAAACTGCAGCCTAAACCCAGAGAAACCTTTGCTGCTCCTTCCCCCCACGCTGCCCACCCCCCCGTGCTTTCCCCATCTCCCCTGTTTAAAAAAAAAAAACCCGCTTACTACTAAAAATAACAAGACACAATGAGGGTAGGGTTTTTGTTCAGGCAGTCATATTAGGACGCTAGCTAATAAAAAAGTGTACATTCAGTGGGGGGAGCGAGGGGTGGCGGGAGCCCCCGTGGGCAGGGGGCTGCCCCCTCAGAGGACGGTGCATTTGCCTTTCTCCACCCAGGGGTTGTTTTTCATCAGCTCCGGGTTGAGGAAGGGATCTTCTGGAATGCCGTCCTCGATCCACTTCACAAACCTGCGGAGAGGGGAGCGGAGGGGTGGGCACAGACCCTGCCCGGAGCGGGTTTGCGTTGCGCCGAAGCATTTTGCGAACATGTCACCCTCTGCGGGGGATGCTGGAATCGGGGCAGGGGCTGTGCGGCGGTGTCTGTGCAGCAGCAAAATGGGGGGAGCTGGGAGAGGGAGCTGCAGTGCCCGGGGTAAATCCTGCTCTGGTGGGGAGTGATGCTGGGGTGCACCCTGCTCTGGTGACAGCACGCAGTGCACGAGCCCCTGTGCACATGGCTGTTTCTAGAATGGGGAAACTAAGTGCAAGACAAGTTTAATAAAAAGCATTTTGTCCCCAGCATCTTTGCATTATGTTTTAAAACTTACTTGCTAAAGTTGCTCTTTTTCTGTCCCCTCCTTCTAAGAGGACAGCGAGTGAGGGGGCTGCGGGCTGGGTTAACTGGTGGGACTCACTGTGGAGTGAGGTACAAACCAGGGAGGGGAAATACCTTTCCATGCCTTTGTTTTACAGGTTTAAAAGTCTTTTGAGCTCTGCAGGAGGGGATCTGCATGCTCACCTGGCTAAGCCCAGAGCATTGAGGGATCACAGGGGGCACCTGGATGGTCAGGGGGTCCCAAGGCTGCTGCCACATCCCGGCCACCACCAGAGCCTGGGCAGCTGGAAAGGAGCTGGCACAGGGGGGATTTGCAGAAAGGGGCGCAGGGGGGCGGGGGGTGGACGGGTTGCAGGAGCTGGTGCTGGGGCTGGCGTGGTTGCTGCCACTGGGGCTTGGAGGGCTTGAAGGGGGGGCTAAAAGTCTCTTTGAAGAGGGACTAAAAATCTGGTTTGGGAGCCCCCAGTGATTGGGGGGGGGGGGGGGTGTGGGGGGTGTTGGTGCTGGCCATGCAGGTGGAAAAGAGCTGGACTCTGCTCCTGGCTGTGCAAAGCCATGTCCTGCTGCTGGGCTGGGGGCGTGGGGAGGGATGGGAGGGGAGGGTGTGCACCCACTCACTCAGGTATTGTCTTGGAGGACATCTCCCGCTTGTAGGCCAGCTGGTACTTCAGGCTTTCCACCTCCTTCTTCCACTGCGGGAGGTCCCACTCGTCCATGGTGGCAGCCGGGGGCTCTGTGGGGCTGCAAACTACAACGTTGGTGCCATTTCCCACCGCTGCAGCCTGTCCCAGCCTCCCACAGCTCTGCACCCCCAAAAAGGCAGCCCCCCCCGGATGGGGACAGCGTACTGCCATGCTCCGGGGGAGGTTTCCAACCCCATGGCGGAGCAGCCTGTGGGTCTGGGAGCTTTCAGGGTTGTTCTCAAAAGGCAGAGGCTGCACTTACCCACCGGGGCATGAGGCCAGCACAGCATGGGGTGGGTGCCTGGCACTGCCCCCTTGTAGCTGCACCGTGCCCACGGGCACATGCAAAACCCAAGGACCTGGCCAGATTTGACTGCAATTTGGATGGTAGCATTATGTGGGGTGGAGAGCAGCAAACGGCAAAGAGTGGCTATTTGGGGAGGTGGGGGTGGTCTGCCCCTTCTCCTGCCCAGCCACAGCCCCAAGCAGGGCCTGGAGGGATTTTTGGGTATCTGCATGGTTGTGTACACAAGCCCAGGAAACAGCTCACATGGACAGTCACTGCTGATTTGGGGAGCAAGTCCACCCCCCAGCCCCCTTCCACCCCCACCGTGCATGATGGGGAAACTGAGGCATGACAGCTGATGGGGCACAAGTTGTGCCCATAGTTGCATGAGACCTTCTGCAAGCACCTGGCTCCCCATGCCACCCCAAGAATGGGTGGCACAAGGGGATCTTTCCCCCTGCCCGTGGCCTGCCGTGACCCCAGACCCTCCAGCATGCAGAGGCACAGGGCAGCACCCAGTAGTGCAGAACCTGAACCCCAGGGCTGCCCACGCACCCCAGCCCAGGCTGCAGCCCCCAGTGCAAGGGCAGGCAAGGGCTGGGGGGGGGGGATGGGGGGGGGGGTGGGGGGGGGTGGTGTGCTGCACGCTGGGGCACGAAATCCAGCCACGCAGCGGCACAGCCCAGCAGCTGCACAGGCTGCCCCAGCCCGGCTCCTCCGCAGAGCATCCCCCGGAAAATCCAGCCAGGCACGGGAGGACGGCGAGCGCCCGGAGCCCAGCATCCCCCCCCGCCCCGCACCCGCGGTCCGGCCTCCCCGGGGCTCCCGGTCCCCGCCGGCGGCTCTCCCGGAGGCAGCCGGGGACCAGCATCCCCGTCCCCGTTCCAGCAGCATCCGCGGCCGATCCCTCCACCTACCTCGGCTGGAAAAGGTGTTAGTGGGGAGCGGGGGCTGCGTCCGTCCCCGCCGGCTCGCCGAGCCGCCCTGGCCTTGCCGCGCTGCCTCCCGTGAGCGCTCCCCTCGCTGCCGGCGAGCCCAAATCCTCTGTGTAATCTATTAATGCACGGCCGGCACGGCGGGAGCCGGATAATGGGAGCGTGTGTCGTGTCCGTCCGTCCCCCCCCCCCCCCCCCCCCCCGCTGCTCCCGGGGGATTTGGCTCCGCCAAACGTGAAGCGCCGGGATGGAGGCACCGTCCTGGTACCCGAAACGGGGTTACCCTGGCCTCCCCCGCAGCACTGAGGGACAGAAAGGCCCCAAGGAGGGGGGGGTTAACGTGTGGTGGGACACAGCGGCACCCCAGGGAGGGCCTGCTCCTGCCTGCATCCCTGCCTGCATCCCTGAGAAAGCCAGCCCTTCCCCCCCCCCCCCCGGCTTCCCCGGCTTCCTTGTTTCCTCCCGCTTCCCTGGTGCTGGCAGAGCTGGGGGGGGGGGGGGGCAGGAAGCACTAGGAAAGAGTTATTTTAAAAAAAGGAAAAAAAAAAAAAGAAAATGCAAAAAAAAAGTGAGCAATTGGAGACTAAACATAAGGCGGGTGAAGGGGCAGGCTCAGCACAAGCAGAAAAGTACAACAGTTATTAAAAAAAAAAAAAAAAAGTGTGACTTACAGGGAGGGGAAAAAGCCCACTAAGAGTTGTTAGCTGATTAAAGGCAATGTAACTGATGCAAAAGCAAAAACATAAAGTGAAGGACAAAATAAAAATCCCACCCTTATCCTTCATTAAAGAACTAATTAAAAACCTTCAGGTAATTATGATGACAGCAGCTTTACACTTATTAAAAAAACAAACAAACAAACAAACAGACTTTTCTACAAAGGAAAAAACCTGCCCAAATCCTGCCCCACAAACCGCTCCTTCACACCCATCTGTAGCGATGCAGGGCCCATGTCCATGCGAGTGATTGTTTGTCCTCTCTATAACACACCTGGGCCAGATATGTCCAATTATAGCAACAAATACAAATGTCTAATATACACATACTTTAAAAAAAAAAAAAGTGTATATACACACATATATGTTTACACACACACACACACACACATATGCATATATATCTCATATATGGAAGTTGACTAGATATATTCATAGTATATGTATGTGTGTTTATATTATATTATATTATATTATATTATATTATATTATATTATATCTAACATGCATAAATATAATACATATATACACATATAATATATAAATACATATAGATGTGTGTGTGTGTGTATATATATCTATACATAGGCTGCCGCTTCCAGTAGGCAGAAGCCTTTTTAGCATTAAACCACCAGAGCAATTTCTACCTAGCAGGAGGCCGATGCCCTGCAACCCCGACTTGGGCGAAGCAGCCACACCAGCCTCTGCAAGGCGAACGTGGCACGAACAGGACAGCGATGAGGACGCAGGGCCAGGGCTGAGCCAGGCTCCCCTCCCAGCCCTCCGCCTCCATGGGTGATCAATAGTGGTAAGAAAGAGCCTCCCCGGTAGCCTTATGGAGCCGCCGGCCCTCCACCCTTCTCTGAGAGGATGCTGGAGTCTGGGGCTTGGCCAGGGATCGATGGAGCTGTTTGGGGCCAAACCCTGAGCCTGCTGCAGCCGCAGCATGAGGTTTTTCACCCAAAGGAAATAATAAATATGTATTTTTATTGCAACACCAATGCTGGGCTTTTCTTCGTTGCAAACAGCCACGTGGAGCGGGGCTCCTTTGGGGCGGCTGCTGCTCAGGGCACGCTCCCCATGCTCCAAACGCCACCAGCGCCTATTAACGAGGTCAGCGATACCAAATGCTGAACTGCGGATTATCTGGCTGTTGACATCAATCGTAATCTCCCTGTGCTGCCTCCAAACAATTATGGGAAAGGCTTGGGTTTAACGATAAAATGACACTGGAGATGGGTTATTGGATTTCTGTGGATTTTTCTGCAATCTGACAGTAGTGAAGGCTGAGCAGGGCCAGCAGAGCTGCGCCGGTGCAGGGCAGCATCCAGCGAATTTGGGAGCCACCATCGACACCAGCCCTGAGTCCACGGGGTTCATCAAATTCATCCCTCCTGCAGGCAGCAGCTGCCCAGCGGCAGGCTCCCCCGATGCAGGCAGGGAGCCTTTTCTTGGCCAGGCAGGCAGGACCAAGGCAATGTCTGCCCAGCCCTCGGGGGTCTGGGAGGGACCCAGCCGCGGTGGGTGGGCAGATGGCAGCCCCCAGCACGGCAGATTGCAGGGCTCGTATTAGCTACCCCCACCAGCTTTGTAGATTAAAGAATTATGAACTCCTGAAGTTTTGCAATATTAATGATTGTAGCCATCTGTTAATCTGGCAGCCAGCAATGAGCTGGTTTTTACTTTGCTCAATCCAGTTATTAAAACTGAGTATTTTTGTTTGGCAGCAGCTGGAGGAGCACGACTCCTTTATGTCCCAGGGTGGCTGTGCGATGACTTGCATCCCGTTCCTTATTGCTGTCCCCGTGGTATTTAGGTGCAGCATGGGAGCAGGTCCATGAGCAGGGGGACAGGAGCTCCCCAGGCAAGAGCTGGCCCACGGGCAGGGAAACGGATGCTGTGTATGACAAACACAGCCTGGTGCTACACTGTGCACGACCCAGGGATGGTGTCTAGGGGTGAGGGACTGCACCAACAACCAGCCAACAGCCCCCACCACCTTGCAAAGCCATCCCTAGGAAGTATGGGGTCTGCCCTCAGTGCCAGCTGCTAATTATGGCTCTCTTTGGGATGGTATTTTAGATAACTCAGTTCTCTGGTGCACACTCCAAAGGGATAAACTCATTTAGCAGGTTAATTAGTGTCCTTGGTAGGAACAGTATCAGCACTCTCCCGCCCACTTGGCAGACGAGGGTGGGAAGCGTAACGCAGGCAGAGGCAGTGTATTCGGGGATGGCCCTCTGCATTGCCCCCAGCTCCACTGGCGCTGTGGCTACAAGCTCAGCCCCTGACAATTTTATTGCACAAATCCACCCAAGATGCCCCCCTTCACAGTCTCTGTTTGGATCTGGGAAGACCTCAGGCTCATGGTCCAAGCTTACCCTGTTGGGGTGTGCATCACCATTCACCCTTGAGCAGAGCTGGAAGAGCCATGCAGGTTTACTGGCAGCAGTAGAGCGTGGGGGGGGGGATTTATTTGTTCTTAAATATTATACTGCGAAGTCCCAGCTCTGGCCTGTAAACAATTGCTAATAAACAAATGTATTTCAGAAACCTTATCCATAATCAATGGCACTGCACACACTCAGAACGGGTCTGCTAACTGCTGACCACAACCACACAGCTCCTGGGCCCCCAGGTACATTACGCTCCTGGGTTAGATGATGGCATTCCCATCCCACAGTTTAAGAACAGAGGACAATTTCACTCTTCTCAGATAAAAATTTTATTTTCAATACAGACACTTATTTGCAAATGTTCTATTTATTGTTTGGCAATATCAGCTGTACACACACTTGCTAAAACAGCAGAGTGCAGTTTGCTAAAATAGAGTGTATTTGGATGAGACAGCTCTAGGTGCCCATTTTCCTCTCCAAACTATGCATTTCAATTTTTAATGAGGTCTGTTCCTCTCAATTATACCTGGAGCAAAGCAGATGACATCAGCCTTCAATTTACCATTGGGGTTATACTAGTCATAGTCTCAGGGTAGGGGGAAGATGTTTTCCACTGTGGTTGATTGCAATGACTATATCTGCTATCCAAACCCTGCCCCAAGTCAAGTGCAGATCTTCAGAGAAAATCTTTTATATATGAGAAAAAGATTATATCATTACCTATAGTATAATCCTCACTATAAGGGCTGATATAATTTATTATTTTAGCCTTTCCTTGTGATGCTAAATCCAGGCTGAAACAAAACACCTGCCCTCACCTGCTCCCTCTCACAGCACCAAACAGGGCAACACTGAAGTCTATGCCCAGCTCAAGTTCAGACTGATATTAGGGCTTGCTGAGTTCTGCTGTTGTCTTTTTACACCCCCAGGGAAGTGACAAAGCACAGAGAACACAGATCCAGCGCCTACCAAGAAGATTAACGTTTGCAGCCTCCTTCCCCCTCTGTTTATTTCCCCCCCCCTCAGCCATAACAGGAACAGGGACCTTCTACTGCTCAGGCAGATGAGGTGAGAAAGATCATATTATTAGGAACATGCAAGAAACCCCTTTCTTGGAATCTGGGATGAAACCCCACAGCGCATCTCTAGGAGCACAGACCAGAACGAGACACCACGTGGCCAGCCCTGCCGCCAGCCAGCAGAACCAGATTCCCAGTATCAGGGGACTTCACTGGCCTCTGCTTGTCCTGGCTGAACTTGGACAGCACAAGATAAAGATACAGCAACCTTTAAAAAAAAAACCCCACACAAAAACCCCAAAAGAGAACTGACAACATAACAGAATTTCTAAAGAGTTTTACTTAAGATTGTGTTGATTTAGATACATGTTCATTTTTGGAGAAAATTCAAATAATAGCGTAGCTTATTTAGGGTAACAAAAGCTGCAAAAGTCACTGGAAGCCTTAGATGTGCAAAATACAGTTCATCACATATTAAAGATTCCCCCCCCCCGACTGCCAAACCAATGCAGACAGGTATCATAGTGGGGCGAAAGAAGAATATAAACCAGGCTAGAAATATGCCCCTATTTCTACCTCCACAGTTCAGGAGTTAACACTTAAACTTACCACTATAATAAGGATTTGAAAAACCCAGAGAGCCATCAGCACCAGTCTAGCAGCCACCTATTGTAGAAAATAAAAACAAAGCCCCACAATTGGAAAACCCTGGAAATTTTTTTTTTTTATTATTTACAAACAAAACAAGCTATTTACTGCATTGGGCCTTCCTGAATTTGGTTGCCTGAAGCAAGTAAGAAAGCTTCAGTTAATGTCCTTCAGCATCGAGTGGTTTATTTGTTATAATTATACACTAAACAAAAGAGGTGTGCAAACAGCATTTTAATGCATACCGTCGTACACCTGTGGAGAGGCAGTTTTCCTTTTTTAAATTTTTGCTTTCTCAGCAGTCATTCTGCTGCAGACATCTCACCCACAGCGCATCTGTGCAACACAACAGAAGTAAAGACTTGTGGTGCTTTCTACTTTGTCTGTGTTTCCCCTCGTTCCCCCTTGATCAGCATGGCTCTGTAGACTGACTTTTTTTTTTTTTTTTTTTTACAAACTTAAACCTGCTACCTCTTTAAACAACTGTGTAATACGTGGACCTGCAAGAAAGGAAAATTTCAAAACACATCTGCTGAAATACAGCCACTGTTCACCAACTTAACCTAGGATTTCATCTGAAGTCAGTTTTTAGCTGAATATTTATGAGATGACAACCAAAGCAGAACACAAGGGACTCTAGGAAGAGAGTTCTCAGATTAAGACAAATTGGAAAATGTTCCTGAAGATTTTACTAAATTAAAGTTTTTCAAAAATGTTTATGAACTTCGAGACTTCATGATGAGCTGTGGTGCCAAGGGGCAGGTGCCTTAATCCCTGGGCAGAATAAAAAAAAATTGGTTAATATATGTCAATGTCACTTATTATAAAAATGACATTAATTTAAAAAATACTGAAGTATATTTGATACATGATATACCAGTTATATATTTATATATTTTGATAAGTGATGTATTTGTCATTGATAGGCTTTGTTGTCAAATTCTAAAATAAGAGAGATACTTACTACATTGTGAAAAAAGTTGCAAAGATGCTTTGCCCATGGACACCTGAAAAACAGATATAGATTCTTAATCCATTTTCTCACAGGGACAGACCCGCCCCCAGTCTCAGCCACTCTGCCTTTTGCATTACTCAAAGCTTTACAAGAAGGCTAATCCAAAATTCACTTCAATTTCCAAATGGAGATGATTTCAGCATCAGATGTACAGTAAAAATCATTAAAACAAAGAATAGACCATAAGAAACAGGATTTAATCAGATTCTCTTGGATCACTGCTAGACCATACTGTAAAGTCTCAAAAATCAAAAGACGACAGTTAATGGAATCGCAGATTTGTTAAATACAGCTTAGCTTATACACAACTGAGTGAAATTAAGTATTTTATTTTCTCAGCTACACAGAGCAAAGGCTGGAGAGAAGAAACAGACAGAAGCATTTCACAAAGGTCAGCTTACATGTCCATGATTTCCACTTAAGACAGTTACTAAGAGGTGAATTCTCAACATTGCTCTGCTGCCACCAGCTACGTGTGAATTAAAAGTGCCAGAGCAAGCAATCACTCTGCCTTCCGGCATACAACCACAGAGTCAATCCATTTCAAAACTATTATGTCAATACATTAAAGACTATCACTCTAAAGGCCATAATGCTTTACTGCGTAACAGAGGAGAGCAAGGATTACACTTGTAAACATATAGTGGTTTCAAAAGTAACACAGCAATGTTTTATTGTCATTTGTAATCTGAATAAAGAACTCAGACTTTTTCAGAACTCTATTTTCCCCACCTGGTGAAGCTTTGTGCTGCTGCAGAGCAAATGGTCTCTCCTTTTAAAAGAGGATAGGAATAACAGGCACAAACCTAATGTTGTCCTCAGTTTGCATGACAGTCCACAGATGTTCCTAAAATCCTTAGTTTTTGGTGGGGATCCACTCCCTCATCACTATGTGAAGTATTTCTTAAAGTTTAAAAGAAATGTTGGCATCTGTACACCCACTGTATTCTTGTGGATACACAATAATTTACATTTTGAGCTACTTTCATCTATTTTCTCTAAAGTTTTACACAGTATTATGCCTCCTTAGAGTCCAGTAACTAATTTGCGGTAAGTCCTGATTAAGGTTTTTTGGTGGTTGTGACGACAGTGATATTTAAGTAATAGAACTAGACTGTACTATATGTAATCTTGACGACAGGTCAGGGTTGCCAAGAGCAGGTAACATGTTTTTCATAACAATGGGCACTGGGAAGTGAGAAGGCCATTTGGTTGCAAAAGGTAACATACAACAACTTCAAATCTACCCAAAACACCGCGTTCAGTATCTTTACCACTGCTCATAACAGGGAAGAATAAAAAACAAGAATGAATTGTGAGTTAAGACTGTTAATTGGGAGAAAGCTACCATCAGTGTCATAACACATAATGATTTTCTATTTGGCTATGATGAAGAGTCACACTTACATATGCAGGTTCTCTGTAATAATATTCAGAGTGAACAGGCCAATGGATTGCATCTTCTTATGTCTGCATGTCAGGAACAGGCAAAGGAATTCACCCACGTACTGGGGACCAAGGTTTTGCCACCTAAGCAATATAAAAATCAGGAAACAGAACACAGCTGTTCAACAGAGACAACTTTCCTATTGATTCCTAGCATCTTATTTGCATTCTTGACTTACCCAAAGCACTGGGCTGGCTGGTTTCAAAGAGCTACGGATTATATCTCTGCTAAACATTACTGCTGCAGGACTGCTCTTACTGCTTCCATAAGCAAACAGACAGACTTCAGGGAACAAGTGGTTACTCACAATTTTAGCATTGTTGCTTTCTGACGATTTAGATCTCTCAAAATCAGGTTGACGGTGCCGTGGAGAACATGTTCTTCATAGGAAAGATGGTCCAATAACAGTCTCAGAGCCCAGAAGTTATTCTAGGAAGAAACAAAGTAAGACCAGTGATTTAATCTAATTGCCAATCATTTCTTAAAGAACAGAATAAATTAAAGGTCAAAGCTAAAGGGGAACAAAGCCAAGTTAAATGTGTCTAAAATCGCCAAGTTGGTATTACAAAGATTTTAAATATAATTTGCTTTAATCTCTTAGAACAGAAATCAGTATCTAGGACTCACCCCAAAAGCCAGCGCTATCTCTAAGAAGGAAGTCAAGTATGGAAGATCACAAAAAAGCATCTGCTGTATTGCTTGCACTGCGAGAATAAGACAAGCCTCATGGTGCAACTGTGGGAAGAAATATCAACAAGACGACATACATTTAAAAGTCCACTTTCTCACTACTTCAATATTGCATCCAGTCAAATCAGCACTAAGTTACTACCATTCCAGGCATGACATCCACAAGAATCTTATGAAGAGCAAAAGAGGGGGAACAGAACAGATACTTCTATTTATATAGCATGTTTCACCTGGTGCTCTCAAAGTCCTCACATAGACATGAAGTCTCACACCATCACAGAAGTAGAATTAAGGGGAAGAAATTTCTGGCCCAGGAGTCACATATTCGGAGAGTAAGCTAAATGTAATTTCCTCAAAAGAAGTAAAAAAGAATAAGATAGCTCCTTAGATGTGTTGACTGTCTTTAATATAGAATACATTTCAAGCCATCTTTAAACACGTTCCACTACGCTTGAAGCCATCATTCAGAACAAGTTTAGAAATTCTGGGGTCTTCCAAGTTTTGAGACAAACACATTGTCAAGTCTTAAAGGATAGTCTCCAGTGTGAGTCAAACACCACAAGATCACTCTGTGAGAAGTTTAGACAGAATAAATTATTACCAACCTTCCCACTTTATAAATGCATAAATTTGAACAGTGATGAAGTAAGACTTGTCCTAGGTTGAAGATGGTGTCAGACCAGAACAGATCCCAATAGTTTTCTTACCTTCAGATATCTGCTCTAGACTTTAGCCTGTGCTAAACAGTCTTACACTGATTCCCCCCAAAAAATCTTCAAGCCCCCTCTTAAAAGCTTTTCATAATAATCCAACTGTTTTCAATACTGCCGTGCCTTCAAGCACAACAAAACAAATGGTAAATTTCCCTATTGCCATGTGCACACTTACCTGAGGAGAGAAAATAGCAGATGGTAAAGAAACATTAATTTTTGCCTTCAGTTCCTCCAAGAGGCCACCACTGGCAGCGAGCACCCCCTAGAATAAAAGTAATGAGTCACTAGTTAATGGAAAGGATGTCCAGAGACTCTGTAAACATCAAACAGTGCCCAAGATGGTTCTTTCATGCACTTGTACTTATTGTTTCAGCATTTTTTTTTACAGATGAGGTTGACTGTTCAACATCGTACTCAAGGAAAGTTGAGGCTCTACAGCACTAACCAAACTATATCATGTAACCTCTTCATTTGAGCCTACTATGCTGAGCAGACAGCTATTTCTGTTCTTGGGAAGGAAATACCCAGATACTGATGCTTTAGGACTATCTGAACACATTTTTCTTAAACAGCTTTCCTATCCATTTTGTTATCTGATTCATCTCAACATTAAAATATATAGAATCACCATTAGGCATTGAGCTGCAAGCAGAGTTAATCCATTTACTGTTGCATTTAACACTCCTGAATCACAACATTTTGCAAAGCGTTATATTTGGCACATACCACAACGGTATTTGATGAGGCACCGTAAAGTTAACCTTAGTATTTAGAAAAACAAGCCAATGCCCACATCAAATGAAGCCTTGTATAAAACCAAGACAACAGATTCTCCCATTTCACGGTACTGTTTCGGTTACCTTTTGGAAGTCAAGTGGTGGCTCTTTCAGGGATAGGGGATGTAGGTGCCCACTTTTTTCCAGCAAACTGCTACTACCCAAAATCATGATGAGGGAACTCCAGCATTTAGGCTGAAACACAGCAGAAGATTTGTTTTAGAAAGTCAAATCTATTCAGAGGTGTGAACTATTCAGAGAGAAAAGGGTTCTGATAGTAAATCCTTGCATTAGAGAAGCAACTGGACAAAACAGGTAACAGAAACACTCGATGGGCCACAAATGCAGTTTTAATAGACTCACATTCCTGTATAGTGACACATTGCTGTAAAGGAGTTTGAGCGCCTGCTTAATTAGAACACCATCTTTCAAGGGAGACCCTGCAAGAAGAAAAAATCCAAAGCTTAGCTTATATTCCCTGAATAACTATAGAGTGTGAGCACAAACAAGATATTGACATAGTTACAGATATATTTCTACAGAAACCTAACAAAAAGAAACAAATGAGTGTCTACAGCTATTTTATCAATATTTTGTAGGTTCTGTATAGAAAAAACCATCAATTGTAAAATGCTATTCTGGAAAGCTGCAGAGAACTGAATACAATTTTGACTAAACCATCACAGAACAAAGTCCTCATTATGTACATCACACCACAGCACAGTGCGATACACGCTGCCAGTATCTCATACGTCTAAGAATTCTACTTGTAGCTGAACATCTCCAAAATAAATCTTTGATTTCAGAATATACCTTGACAAGTAGTATACACCAAGACAGGTGATCACAGTTATCAGTGGCTAAATTAATGACGGAATGTAATACACATATTGTGAAACCCTTTCCATCAGGAAGCTTTTATTCTCAAGGTCAAGGCTGAGACATACCATAATGTTAAGTTACGCACTGCCATGGGTAATGCCATGATGTAATAGAGCGCTTTGTATTTTCTTTTAATAGGTTGCTTTCAGCAAAACAACTTCACAGCTGACAAAACAAGTACACTCCACACAGAATGCTAAACAAATTCAAGCTCAAATATAAAGACATTCTTCCTGCCTAGTGTTATGTACTATGCTTTTGTCCAGTCAATTTATAGTTGGGTTCAGAGCCCCTCAGAATGTTACTGGATTTAATGAAAAAGTAAAAGCTGTAATTAAGGTTTTAAACATATGTAAGCAAGAAATCACACTTGCCAACTGTAATCCAGGGCCCAGAGTCTAGCATATCCTTTCCAGTGGGCACACTGCCTGTTCTGAACATCTTCAGGTAGACCTCAAACTGGAACGGTGTTATCCGGCAGGCAGTACAGCACGCAAGGCTGTTGACAGGAAACAACAGCGAATGTGCAGCATCGAGGAAGTCTCCAGTTTTACACAAATAGAATGGGATTTTATCTCGAAGGTCTCTTAAACTGGAAAGAGGAAAGAAATGAATATTTGATTTTCATTAATATGAAAGTTTTACAATATGTATGTATTGATCTGATTATGCTTGACCACTAGTAAGTTACATCCGATAAGGCAGAAGTTAGTTGCAATGCAGCATTGCTTTCATTTAGCAAACAGCTGCCAAAATCCTATTGCTTTTCATTCTGCCAGTTTATTACACATTAAAGAAACACACACTGGGACACAATCTTAAGGCAAAGACACAACTGGGATTAAAAAAAAAAAAAGGAAAAAACCATTTACCCTTTGGTATCGTTGCATTTCACAGCTCTCAGGTAGCGAACAACTTCTTTATAGCTGGAGAGAAAAAAAGAGAGAGTAGGAAGAGGAAGGAAGCACAAAGCTATATACAGGTCAATCAAATATTTACTACAATTAAAGCAGCAAAACAGTAGATCTTCCCACAGAAGAGCCATTACACAATAGAATAGAAACACAACTGGTAGAAAAGAGATAGTTGGAAATAAGTTCCAAAAAGCTATTCAGATCACCTCTGTACTCTGACAAAGTAAAACAGGAGGTTGCCTTTCAATTTAAGTCTTTAAGTGGACTGTATTCTTTTGAATGCAGACATCTGAAGACCCAGAGACCAGAACACATCTTTTGCCATCTTTCACCTAGTTAGTCTTTAAAACAAATTCTGGTTGTCAAACGTCCACATCTGAAACCTACTGAGGTTATGGAAACAAAGCAATTATCTACTTTTAACATTAGTTTCTGGTCTTGAAGTGTTCAAAGGGCTCAATTCTGCTTTGAAAAACTTCAAAAAGCTACTAGCCTTGTTGATAAGAAGCAATGGGCACGAACAGCTTCAAACGTATCTTTGTTTTGTATGTCTCCCCACCATACAAAACTCCTGAAGACGTTAGGAAAACACTATACTGCAGTAAATACCATGCAAAAATGTAAAAGTCAAGTTCATAAAATGACAAAACCAAAACAAGACCAAACCAAATCTTACTTTGTTTTGTCTACCAATTTCTCCACTCGAGCCTCTATAACAGGGAGCGTTTCCCACAGAAATACTTTTCTTCCTTTCTGTGTTCTTTGACCAGTGATGTTCTGGCCTTTTAAAACAGTGGTCAGTAATACATGGTCCCATGGCACAACGTTCAAGCTGGAAGTACAAAAATAAAGTCATTCTTAACCACATTTTGTTTGCACACTATAATTTATTTCCCTTTAAGTAACGTGAAGATTTACCAATAAAACATTTTGAGGTTTACAGCTCACTTTGGGGTGGGGGGGTAGGGAGAGAAGAAAGAAAAAAGCTACATAGACAATTTAAGCATAGCATCAAACAACAACTTTTCCTGTAAGGACAGGACAAATACAAAGCAGCTAATATGGAAATCTTCCTATAAAATGCTCACACCTAATACTATCAGTGAAACTGATCAAGCAACTGTTTAAAAAAAATTATATCCTGTAGACAAAAACCAAAGAACATACCTGTTTGAGAAGCCAAAACAGTGACACGGAAGTGAGATGGACTGAAAAAAATTAACAAATTTTTCATACAGACTTTTTGGGAAGTCACACATCACCAGCATCCTCTGAAGTTGTGTTGTGATCCTATGTTTTGAACAGAAAAAAAAAATCAAAATCTCTTAAAATCAGATGAATTACTATTAAGTTGGGTTTTTTTTAATCCTACGGGAAATTATTCTACAGAAGTTTGGGGGTTTTTTGTTAGATGTCAGGTACACAGTTTGGATCTATATTTAAATTTGTGCTTTAAGATTTGTAGTGAATAACGGTATTGCTTTGTTACTAAACACCAGTGAAACTAAGGTTCTGTGGTCTTAAGTTTTAAAACAAAGATCCCCAGTGAGTATATGCGAGAAACACCGCAGAAATATATGATGAGCCTGATAGGCAATCTGATCGATCTGAGTTCCTGGCAGCTTCAAAGCCATTGAAACTATCCTTATCTTAACTGAAACCTGGAGATAACACTGACACAGAGTTTACTCTTAAAATTGGGGGAGGGACACAAAAAATTCCTTTTCAAGTAAGAAATTAAAAAATTCAAGAATAGTAATTTAAAATGAAAACTGATATAGGATTTAGGTTATACCTGTCATTAGTTTCAAATAAGAAGTGAGAATATATAATTGTTTTTGAGTGCTCCTGAAAAAAGTTAATTCTTAATTCATTAACCTTCCATTGCAAGTGAATTTGGGGTTAAAGGTGAAATACAAAGCTAAAATGAGAAATGAATTATGCCAAGGGAGCTCGATGTCCTCATTCATGGGCCTCGGGGGGAACTTTACTATGTTACATCCCTGGCTACTCCATCCCAGTGGATTACTACAAGGCTGCTGTTTTGATCTTTAACAGACGCTATTTACTCTTTGGCTTAACAACCACAAGTAGCTACCTGACACCACCTTCCGGTCTGGCCTTACAGAGCACTCCCTAGACTACAGTCAAAAAGTAATCCATCTTCTTGGCTTTGAGTTCCCCATTGAGTTATTCTCTTCTGAGGCAACAAGGAAGGGTTTGAGTGTTTATGTGGCTCTAAGGCAGGTATTACCCTTGTCCTTCACAGAAAGGGACTAATATTAAAGAGAGCTTCTAAAAATCCTGATTTGTAGTGTACAACTGTAGAACCTGATAGCATGCTGAAGTCCCTGCTCATTAGGCTGACCAGTGCATATTGTTTATATTCTTCTGCCTGTCACTACCCATCTGTGGTCTGCGCGCAGAAAGCAGCAGGCCACTCTTGCTCTGCTCGCACAGTGTCTAAGACAGTACAGTGGGGTTGTGCTCCCTGATAAGGGCTTCCTGATGCTACAGAACCATAAGATTGTACACCCGTGCAAGTTGACTTTTGGCTTTTAAGAGCTAAAGCATTCACGTTTTTTCCTTCATGTCTTTTAATAGAAGTCATTTTAAATGTCAGCAGTGTTTGCAGCTAGCAAACATTCCATTGCTGTCTCAACATCATATGATAAGACAAGTCTTACCTTTGAAACAAACAAGGGACAGCAATCTTTAATGAAGCAGTATGACCAAGGTTCTGCCAGCTTCTATGAGGGGAGGAAAAAAAGCAGTAATTAATGTGTGGCTGGTTTTCCTGCTGTTACCCCTTCTCTACACTCAACTGTTTCAGAAAACACGTTTTTCTTAAAAAACGTTGGGAACTATCATGCTAATAAGTTATTCCAAAGAGAAAAAACAAGTGGTCAAAGTATAAAACATGTTTTAGAATTAACACTGTTTTACAGCAGTACCTAACCTACTGAAACACATGTCCCCTGCACCGACCCAAGTGGAGTAAAGCAGTACCAAATCTTTTAACCTGCCACATTAGACCATTGTGGGCACACCTTTGCTCTTGCAGGGCCTCTGAAGGGCTGTATATCATCATCCCATGAGAGGGCCAAACCACATCCCATGTAACTAATTACAGTGAATGCTGTGGGAGTCATAATAAGCACACGAAGAAAAACCTCCACAAATAATGTATCCATCCCGCTCTTTGCGAATCTTGACAGTTCCTCGGAATTGTCTCTGGCCTGTTGAACTCAGATCACATTTACTTCTCCTTTATAAAAAGCCTTGAATTTAAGCCCCCAAATATTTAGGTTTTGCAAAGCAAAGCTCAAGCTAGACTGTAATCAAGCATGAAACAGCCGTGATATAGACAAGAAAATAACCAGCACAAGTAGTAAAGACTGAAGTATTTAAAGCCTGGTTTTATTTATCATGCAGTCCTCCCAGCTGATAGGTCAGTCTCCAGACTTAAGGGAGGCATCTAAAACTTATTACCCAAGGAACATCACACCTTCCCTTACTTCCAGTTCAGAAGTAGATGTTTCTTCACACAATGCAGCTTGTGCATTCTCCACTCAGGAAAGCTCCCTTGCCCTGAACCTTCTCTTGGGGAACTGACTCCACCTGCCATTATCTGCTGTCTGTCACCCTCCCTCCTCTCAGTTCCCATATCAAATTCCTTCCCCTCCTTGGAGATCATCTCCCCTCCTTATAACTCAATCCCACTTAACTTCGTCCTCTCACATCCAAAATCTTTAACTTTCTCTTTTCCCCCCAAATTCCTCCCATAACCACTCTCAGTTCTCCCTCAGGTGTAGTCCTTTCCCTCTCCTTGCGCTGCAGCCAGGGCTGTGATCTTTACACTGTCCTTACACTTAATAAATGGAAAAGCAGAACTCTCTCACTTAGCCTCCTCCTTTTGAGAGGCAAATGAGGATTACACACCAGATGTCGAACTGGATACTTACAAAGCAGGGTCTTTATGAAGTGCTATCTCTTTAGCTGCTCCCAGAAACATGACAGCAGCAGCTCTAGGACTCTCTCTTTCTGCCTGATTTAAAAATCTTGTTACCAGCGCAAAAACTCCAGAATACCTAAGAAAGTTAAGTAGTCCATAAGATAAAGCGTCTGCAATAACGTACTTTGTAAACAAATTGCAACTATGACCGTTCTACAGTTTGAGAGCAAATTGACTTGCCTTTCCTTGACAAGCATCTGTAAGATAGTGACACAACTGTTACTTCAAGCATTTTAAAGGCATATACCATCAAGTAAAACCTGAACTCCATCCTAAAAACCAAATTTGTAAAGATACAGACTTTGCTTTCATGCTTTCCCAGGTTATAATAATGAGGGATATTATCAAGTGTCTTAGTATAGCACAAGGGATGCATTTAAAGTTGTATTTAAGATTTAAAGATGTATTCAAGGGGCTGTTTAAACTACATCCAAGTGCAATTTAATAGCTCACTGGCCAAGTAAGTTCTCTCAACTCTGTTTCTTCTATATCAGGTGCCATGATTCTGATTATCACTTGACTAAAGGAAAGCAAACCTGCACTGACCAGTATGTACTGCTAGTAGCTGAGTTCTGTTGTCACTTACTTGTATACAACCTCCATGTTGCGTGATCTGCAGATATTGCATTGCCCAGGAGGCAATTTCGGGAGGCAAAAGCACTCATGTTGTGTGGGAGGCATTCTTTCTCCAATCAGATACTTATTATATTCCACAGAAAGTTCCTGGATAAATTTTATTAAAAGACTTCCTAAGAGAGCAAACAGATGTGAAACTGTTAATGCATTTTTTTCAATACTAAAAGTAACAGAGAGACAATCATAAGTACCCCACATAAAATATTCAACAAGTTACTCACACTCAATCTTATTGGCCAGGAAAGCTTTGTTGCTTCTTCCAGGGGAAGGAAAGCAGGGAAGCAAAAAAAACCTGGACCTGCAGACCTGTGTCTGGTCTGACTGTGCCCAGAGAGTAGCAACAGTAAGCTGCTACCTTAAAAAAAGAAAAAAATCAGCAATCCTTCTCAAGGAGACTAGACAAGGTGTCCTTGTAGATTACAAATGTCATCAAGCCACAGACTGAGTAACCCCAGTGAGCCACAGCTCTCCCAGGACAGCATGAGTCCATAACGCTTACCACCATGCCGAAGGTCTGCATCTATATCTGTCATCTCCAAATTGAACATTACGAGAACACCAGCCAAGGCAAAGTCACGCTGGTCCTTCCAGAATTTGCTTTTGTTGTGGGCATTGCAGTGACAGAGGGAAGGGGTTGTCCAATTCTGGCACTATTTCACAAAATGTGAAAAACAGAAAAGTTTGGAGGTTTTTTTGGTTTTGTTTTTTTTTTTCCTTTTCTCCAGTTGAGCAAATCAAAAGTTAGTTTCTCTGAGTTAAGGACTACAGTTTATTTCATCCTTTACACATCTAGGCAAAGCCACAGTGAAGTATTTTGACAGTCAGGGCAAGAAACCAATATGGCAATAACTCAGTATCATAGCTAACTTTTTTTTTTAAGTGCCCACAATAGTTTACCATCATTCCTGAATACCTTACAGAGACACTGAGGGCAGACACCCTCCCCGCTGTAAACTGGTACCAGAGCACTGCCATTGCACATTCACCCCAACTTTGTTCACAGTTCAAAGTTTTCTGAATTCTAGTAAAAACCCAAACAAACCCCCCACACCCAATTCCCCCAACTCATCCACTCCCTCACTCTAGGTTAGGACAGTCTAAAAGTTTGACATTTTTCCAGTGCAGTGAGAAGCAGTCCAATTCATCAATCCAGTAGTCCAGCTGGAGCAGCTAGTTGCTGGACTACTAGAAAGAAACCTAGACAGCAATCACATTTTAGTAGGATTGTGAAGCAGACAGATATCAACATTTAGGAGAGGAACTGTTGAAATAATAAAGTTTCATCTATCATTTATTCTTTTAGTGTGCTTAAGAACGATTTCTTTTAAAAAGACTGTTGAGTAATTTAGTTTACTCAAAGTTGTCCATTTCTTGATTACAGCTCTGCTTACCTCAGAAGCTAGTTTATCACATATGTAGCAGTAGCACTGATTACAAATATCAGCATTTTGTCCAAGGGGTGAGCACGTATCACATTCCATTCGCCTACAGAGTTGAAAAACAGAACGTTATTTACAGAACAAGTTACACGTTTCTGCAACTCTACTTCTGCTTTCAGCTGTTAAAAAGCTAACAAGGTTACTTGACAAGATGGACTAAATGTGGAAAATGAACACCCCCCCCATTAACCTCCATATCACTGAACATACTCAAATGGGTGTGTTGTACAGTCATATCTTGCATGAGGCATTACATTTGCTTGTTTACAGAAAGTAACCATTAGTTCACATTCCTCATCCACAACTTCTTCAGATTTCTCCTCTTCCAGGACAGACTTCTCTGTAGAAAAGAGAATATGCAGTGTAATTCAGTATAAAGGTAACTATAACTTCATTACAGATTCAAACAGCTACTGACATTTACTTTTTAAAAACACTTTAAGGCACAAATTTTCTTATGATTTCATATGGTGCCAAGAAGAATGATACAGTGGCCTGGGACAAAAAGCTTCCACACACTATCAAAACAGAGGAAATGTAATTAAAAAGGATCCAACTGACATTGAAAAGGCCCAGTCTCAGCTACATTTGTAATATTTTGAAACTACAAAGCAGTATCTTTTAGATTAAGGAGCGCCATGAAAGAAATCCCAAAAGTTATGAAATAACGGCAGTTCCTCCTGGTTTTATTTATTTTTGAAGTACTTTGTTTTCCTAGTAGCAGAAAGAGACATTTCAAGCATATGGCAATAATTTACCTCGGTTTATTTCAAAAATTCTTTACAGAACTTCACTGACAACAAGAGTACAGTACTTACCCAATGGGTCTACTAGTAGAACTGAATTCCCAAGTGTGCTCTCAGCTTCATCATCACTGATCAGGATTATACTCGGCTCTTCCTCTTCTCTTTTTGATGGCCCCATGGTTACTGAACTCCAAAGGAAAGGAACTATTTGGCAGCAAACAGGACACAAAGATAGTTCACACTTTGAAGGTCCTTTCCTCAAGAAGCGAAGGAAAAGACTTCTCTAAGACCCAGACTCTTCATCTATGTTGATTAAGTTACACTAGGGACAGAAACGTTCAACCCTTACTGCAGTCAGCAGCTCAAAAAACATTGCAGTGTCCATTCAGAGCTGAGAGAGCCCTAAAAACAAGAAGGTGAGAGGAAAGAAAAAATAAATGAGATCTGCTGTTCCTTCGGTGGGTTTGGTGGCACCACCTTTGAAAGGACTACCTAACGACAACAACTAGTGTTCACAACAGCTTAGCTATCGCGTGCAGAGGGGGGGCACCAGCGATGCCCAGCACAGACCTGCCCGCTCCCTCCCCTCACTCCCGGTTCCCCAACCTCAAACAAACCCACCCCCACCTCACCCCACCTCCCCCCTCGCCCCCCAACAGCAGCTTCCTGCCCCCTCCCCGCCCCAACTGCATTCTCCCCCTCCCCACTCCAAGCCCCACGTAGCTCCTTTCCCTCCCCCCCCCCAACCACCTCCCAGGCCGCCCCAACCCCCGCCCCAACCAACTCCGCTCCCCCCCCCCCCCCCCCCGGCTTCCCCTCACCCCACACTCCCCTCCCATCACGACCTACCCACCCGCCAACTCCTGCCCATCCTCGCCGGGCGCTCCCCTCACCGCAGGGCCCCCAGCCCCGCTACCGCCCCGGTGGGCCCGAGCCGCTCCCGCCACCACCGAGCTGTTCAACCCCGCCACTCTTTGAACAAATAAGTGCTTCCGAGGTGGCGACCCCGGAAGGCGTCCGCGCGGTGACGCTACCCCCGCTACTTCCGCCCTGGCAGCGGGGTGGGAGAGCTGCGGTGGGGCCGCCATATTTGGTGAGGGCGGGGGCGGTGCGCCTCACGCCTGCGGGGCGCAGGGCCTGGAGCGGGCCCGGCTCCCTCAATAGCGGTGCTGCCGCAGTGATTAAATGCACCCTTCATCCTCCACAGGCTATAGGAGAGGGAAATCGGCATCAGTGCAGGGCCCTGCAGGGCCTCACACATCAAGAGGACCTGCAGGAGGGGAAGAAGGAGGCGGTGGAGCCCCACTGAGTCTCCTGTAGCCTTTTGGGGGGCGTCTTGGTGGCCCCACAGGTGACACACTCCTGGCTGTGCGGCCGCAGGTGCCTCCCCACAGCCGGGGAAGCTTCTCTTCCAGTCAGGCCGGGACGTGGTCATGCCGAGCCACCATGGCCAGGACAGCAGCTGCTGGGGGAGGAGATGTTTTCACTGCATGCGGTCATCCCTAATCGCCACGTTCTGTCACGACAGGCTTTTCCTACTGCAAACCCAGCAGGAGATCAGCGAGGAAAAGGCCACATCCAGCAGCTGAGAATTTCCCCAGTAACACTAGATGGTACCAGAGCTCCACACAGGCTCAGACAGGACCCAGCCAGACAGAAAGTACCTTGAAAATGGAAATTCTGAAACATGGAAAGCTGGAGATGTAAAGCTGCAATATATTAATATGATGTTGGCAAAGGATTTGCTTTTTCTATGGGAAAAAGCGGACAGGGTAGTTGCAAATAAAACAAGGACATTTTTCTGGTGTTCAGGGCAACAAGTGTAACATAGTATTTGCAGTTAAAAATTATCAGCAAAGTGAAGGTATTACAGCACTTGATAGGGAAGCATTTGAAGACTGATTTTCAGGGAATTTTTCATTACTAGTAATTAGCTAATAGTTAAGGAAAATCTAGGAAGTATTTTAACTTAATCAGAAATTGCCATTAAATCATAAAAATGAGGTAGGTTCTGGGTATCATTAGTATTACAAACTATTGAAACAGCACTCAGAATGTGATCACCATTTTCTGTAAGCGCCTGCACACATTGCAACGTGCTGCCTGAAATATTCATGTGTTAAAAAAAAAAAGTCTTCCTGCAAATGAATATTTATTCCATGAATAATCTTTAATGTCTTCGTAGCTTTCAACACATTTGGGCAAAATGTTTCAAGTTTCTGCGCTTACAATGAAAAATCTAAACCTGACACCTAAATAGGTGGCCTGGTTTCAGCTGTATGGAGCACTTTCAGCAGAGACATCATTTCCTTCACATAGTTGCCTCTGTAGCGTGACAGCATTTTAACAGCCTAGAGTAACTCAACACAGCAATTTAGGTGATGAAATGAAGTATTGAGATAGCAGGGAGAAATAATAAAAGCAGAACTGGCACTTGGCCAGAATAATTTTTCTAAAACTCCACTCATGCAGAAGTCCTACAAGATGATCTTATGGCTAAATATGGTCAGGACTTCAGTGCTGCACCTCATCCAAAACACAGCAACAGTGGTGTTTCCTCTCTTTCCAGATGAAGAGTCGGCGTCGGCATCCTATTTTTAGTGGTGTGGGTGTAAAATATGTTGGTTAAATTTCACATCGCCTGAGCTCAGTCTGCTCTGCCATGTCGGGTTTTGTGCCTAGACCTAGCAAAGCTCAAGGTCTGGGACTGACATCATAGGCTCCTGCTTCATGGTCTTTGTCTTGTAGGACAGCATCATTTGCATTTGGGGTGAAGAGAGAGCTCTCCTGCTCCTTGAGCCCAGAAGTCAAACGTAATGCCCCATCCTGAGCCACAAGCTCCGTGAAGTAAATGAAAGAGAGAAACAGCTTCCAGTGAACCTGCACGGTCACAGTGAGAGGACCAGTGATTAGGCTGGCGATCAATCCATTTCAATGGCCAGCAAGAGCCGGTCCATAAAGTGCTAGAAATGTCTCAAAACACACCTGGGAATGCCAACAGATTCTTCTCCTCCTGTTTCAGAGCAACAGCTTTCCCATCACCGTGCAAAGGAAGCGGGAGCTCTGCGCTGCTTGGGGCTTGGCCCAGCACGGGGTTGTTTTTGTCAGCTGCCTGAAATGGGAGTAGAGATTTGGGAATAAAGAAGATGAGGGTATATTTGGGGATATCTGGTTAGCTTGAAATAATGCAATATAGATAATAATTAGCTGCAGGCTGGAAAGTTAAACATTAAGGAAGGAACATGCAATGCCGTGCATCAGTAAAGCTGCTACTGGCTGTTGGGGCTGTGCCCGTCACTTCCCCACAGAGCCCTGCTGCGCTTGGTTTATTTTACAGAGGAGGTGTGGAAGGGTCCCAGACTAGACCCACATCGGTGCTTCCAGGAGGCCTGACTAGGAGCAGCCTGGACCAGGTCGGGGCACTAACTGAAGGTGCAGAAGACTTCTACTCCCTGGGAATGAACAGCCGAGGGCTGGAGGAATGGGTTTCTCTCCACAAGTGGAATTTCTCTCTGATCGCAGCAGCAGAGCTGTAGAGCGAACAGACCATTAAAATGTCCGTTCAAAAAAATTTTCACATCCCATTTATATTTACTGCTGCTTCATTCTGTTGAAAGTCAAAGGCCTATTTGTACCCGATGAAAGGCTTGGGATAGATCAATTGACTGGAAAAGGCTCTGAGGATTGAAACCTACAATTCCACACAGACAAGTGCTAATCCATCAGTCTGCTGAGTCCAAGCAAGGTGCCGCAGGTCTTTCCAGGCACTCGGAGCTGACTCCTCTCATGGCTTTTGTACTTTTTTGGCCCAGAAAAGGATGTTCAGTGCTAGAACTGTAAAGGAGATTCTTATAACTAAGCTTCTGGGAAAAGAGTTGTGGTCTTTTCTAGCTACCTTTAGCATCTCCACAGATTCATTGCCTCTCTTGAGGGGCAGACTTTCCATGGCGACATGAAGGCAGTTCCCCCCCGCTTTAATCTTTGAAGTGCCTCCTAGTGCATTGCAATGGGCTGATGAAGTGGTGTCTGCTGTATGGAATCAGCTCTGCTCAGGTTTCATCAGGAAACGGGACTTACGTGATTATAACATGCATATGAGTCAATGACGGGCCCTGTTTATATCCTGATGTTGCTGAGATGGGAGGAAATCATCCTTGTTCTCCAAAATCCAGGATCCAAGAGTGGTCGAGAAAAAAAAATATGCCTCACTGCAGGAAGAGAAAAAAATGGTAGCAGAGCAAGGAAAATGGGTTAGCTCAGGACCTGCCTCTCTACCTCTGTCTAAATAAGAAACAAGCTTTTACTTGAACCCTGGTTTTGCGAGGAAATGAGATTTATGTGGTGATAGCCCATGTATGAATGCATGTTTCCCCCACAGCACCAACCCTTGGTAATTACTGAATTCTGGTGCCAATTTTGACCAAATGGACTGCAGGTAGAAGTCCCAAAGGTAACAAGTTCCTAAAAGTGTTGTGATAAGACGTGCATGTGTGTTTACGTGAGAGAGAAACCCTCCATTTATGTCTTCTCTGAGTTCAACCACGATCAGAAAACTACAAATCCAGGAAGAGAATGGGACAAAAATTCCCACGCCATGGAAAAGCCTTGGCAGCATTCAGGCCTCTGAGACACCAGAGAGTCCACACAGGACAAAATGCCGAAGGGGGGGACTCTGGGGTAACTGATCAGGCAGGAATTGCTGTGGGTGAGGTATTCATCATGTCTTTTTTCCCACATGGCTTCTCTGGTGTCTAAGAAAGAGTGAAAGCCTGCTGCAGCCCCAGTACAATTTGGTTTAAAAGTCCATCAGCCACGAGGCACGAATCCACTGGAAACCAGGCTTCATTACTTCCAGCGCTCACAGGACAACATGGTTTCTTAATGCTTGAAAGAAAATGGTTTGCTTAGCTCTTTCCCCTCGTAATTTCTTTCCTTCCCCTAGACCAAATAAAGTAGAAATGAGATGCCGTGAGAAAGACTGTTCTCAGGGTATTTCAGGCCCTGTAAAAGTGGTCTGGTTTGTTGGCTTTTCAGGGGGACAACAGCCAGGCCAGGCCAGGCGAATCATAAGGACCCACCAGTGCTGATTCGCCTTCGGCTATGAGCCAGCCTGCATCCCGGGCGGGAGAGAAGTGGAGATGCTCCCTACCTCGGCACAGCGGCAGCCAAGAGCTCTCGATTTAAGAAACAGATGAATATGAACCTCGTTGGAATGCCTTCAAAAATCTGCTAGCACTCTCCTCCCTGCCGAAAGCCGAATAAATCCCCTTCGTATTTCAGGCTCCTAGTGAGACCCTGAAATATTATCAGTGCTCTTTGACACTCTACCTGCCCTTCATCCCACCTGGCTTTCCACAAAACACATTTCCTCTGCTTTCAGGAAAAAAAAAAAAGTCAGGTTCGTTCAAACCCTGACACTTCTCTAGCACTAGGGTGATCAAGTCTCCTCCATTTTATATTTGGTATTTTAATAGGGTTTCCTTTTAGACCTTTAATGAGTTTTTATTCCCCTTTGTATATCAGACGCTTCAGTCCAACCGACAGTTTTACTCACCCCATGTGGAGTAATATGAACAGTCAGGACAACCTTTTATTCCTGTGGCAAGGTTTGCTCTGCCAACATTTTTCTTTTGCTCGCAGTCGGGGGGATGTGCTTTGACCCTTTCCTCACCGCTGTTTCACCCATCTTGCAGCCCTTGAGCAAGGACATCCTCCCCCAGTGCAGAGGCAGGAACAAACCCAGCCCTGCTGTTTACGTTCTCAAACGCTTGCAGCTCTGTATCAAGGAAGGGGGGGGGCAGAAATTAAAAACAAAAGCAAATGTGGGCTTTGGCTCATCTGAACAGCTGAGTTTTGTTACTTCAGCCTGAGCCCAGACTTGCAGGACATTTTATTACAGTTTGCAGCAAGCGGGACAGGCTGGGGGCTGTCCTTGTGCCTCCGGGGAACTCACAGGCTTGTGGCTGTGCTGTGCAAATGATAAAACACCCCAGCACACATGCTGACGAGCAGTCAGCTGGAGAACAGGCCAAGCTGTGACTCTGCCCTGTCCCAAGCTCAGCACAGAGAAAACAAATCTCATCCTGCAAGGCACAAGGTGCTGGGTCTTGTGGTCATGCTGCAAGGCCAGCAGGAAAGATGTTGTCCTGGTTTCAGCCGAGACAGAGTTAATTTTCTTCATAGTAGCTAGCACGGGGCTGTGTTTTGGATTTGTGCTGAAGACAGTGTTGATAATAGAGATGTTTTTGTTCTATAGAGATGTTTTTGTTGTTGTCCAGCAGTGCTTACACAGAGTCAAGGCCTTTTCTGCTTCTCACCCCACCCCACCAGTGGGATGGCTGGGGGTGCACAAGGAGTTGGGAGGGGACACAGACAGGACAGCTGATGCCAATGGCCAAAGGGATATTCCATACCATATGACATTGTGCTCAGCTTGTAAGGGGCTTGGGGAGGAGGATTGGTAACGATTAGAGATGGTCGTGTGCCCTGGGCTGAGTCGGGAGGTGCCCAGATCTCATTTTCTTTAGCCCTGGATGGTAAGCAGTCACTGACGCCATGCAGGAGGGTTGTTGCAGGACACCTGGCTGGAGTTATAAAGGATTACACATGCCAGGCTGGGTGCTGCACAAATAAATAAATAGGTGTCAGTCCTGGCCCCCAAATCCTGCTGGGCAAACAGTGACACAATGGGTGACGCGGGATAGGAGGCGTACGTGGAGGAGGGGGAAAAAGGCAGAGCCGTCACAAGAAACTGAAAACCCAAATGGGCAGATGGGTACGGGCTGAGCCCCCCGCTCCAAGTGATGATGGCATTCTCCAACCACAGGGATTCATGGCAACATTTTTAAAAGGCAAGTTTTGGGGTAGAGAAGATTGATGTGCAAATCTGTGAACACTTTTTTGTTTTGTTCTGCATTTGGGAGCAGGAAACTCTCTAGGTGCCTTCTGCTGTCCGCAAGGCAGGCAAAGTGGTTTCAAGCATTTCTTGAGCTTAATTACACAGGTCCAATGGAGTCATATAATTTAAAAACATATGCCATTAAAGGTTACATATTAAGTATGGTCTTGGTTTTTTGATGTTGCAGAAGGCTTATACTCATCTGCTGAGAATTAGGAGGTTATTATTCTGCGGAAGCTAATCCAAATTGCCTGTTATCCATAGGCAGAAAATTAAAGGAATATTTAAGCCCATTCCACAGATTACAAACTTGGTGGCATAGCTCTGCAACCAGTAGTATTAGTATCTTGCATTTGATAGTTGCCAATAATTTAAGTCAACTGTTTAACATCTGGCATTACTATATAATGTCTGGCTTAAGCTGTAACCTTTTTTTCCCCTCCTGCTTTTAGAAAAGCTTTTTCTGCTTTGAGAGAATTTTGATTACTAAAGCCCTTCCCAGGACAGATTTATCCTGTGATTTAACATTTTGTGATGGAGTCTCATTTTGAATCCGTTGAATAATTGGCAGTGACTTTGGTATTAAACTGATTCATGATGTACATCCAGGCCCTTAAATAATTTAACATTATTGTCTTTATATTTGAAGCCCCTCTTTGCCCATTAAAAAGCATTGGAAATAGTCTAGTGATCTGCTTTGATTAAAAATAAAGTGCAGAGGATTGGTAATGATTAGAGATGGTCAGCCTTCCCCTCCAGGTCACCCACAGCAGAAAGGCACTACTTGGCTCTGCACAGCACCAAGCACCGGCTGATGCTCCTGGTGTTCCTGGACAATGCGCACGGTCAATAGCAGCAATAACTGAGACTGCATGGCCCCCGTGCAAGGGATTTGGACGGTCTCTGTCCAAGTAACCACAACAGTGATGAACAGGAAAACATGCCTATCACCCCACCAAGCACTGGCAATACCTTTTTGCTGGCCGAGTGGTGCAGTCCTGGTGTTGGTCCGGGAGCAAGGCGCATGGACGGCGTGCAGCAGAGCTGCACGGGTGCTGCTCCCTTTGCCAGGCTCATCACGTAGCCAGGGTGTCCTTCCCATGATGGTGTCTGACAGCCCTGGCCTCACTGCAGGGTCTCCACTCAGTCTTGGAAGAAAACACCACGCAGAAAATAGTTTTGTTCTTTTCTTTTTGGAAAGCTCTTAACTGCGATCAATAAATCTGGGCAAGAAACATAGAGATTGCATTAGAGGAGAGCTACGGCTCTCATCACCACTGAGGGACTAACATAGGGTAAACAAGGTGCTTTGGGTAAAAAGTAAATGTAAATTGGCCAAATCCCATCTCTTTTAAAGTCAACGCCACAGCTGCCATTGCTGGAGCCCAGCTGTCACCCGGTGACCTGGTCCCTGGTGGGAGCCCGCTGGATGAAGGGCTGTTGCGAGTCCCGAGGAGTCCCACCGCTGCCACCCAGGAGAGGAAGGCTCGGCGCTGCGGAGCCTCGGCACGCCAAATTAAAAGCTGTCCGTTTCACACTCCACTCTTCCCCGGCCTTTGGCAGGGGCTATGATATAACAGGTTTTGCATAGCTGCTAGACATCTTCCTAATAGTATCCCTTGTGAATTCTAAATTTCAGTCACAGCCTCTAAATTTTCATTAAGAGCAGTCACACAGAGAGAATGATGGATTAGATTTTATTGTTGGAAAATCTCCAGATAAAATTAAAGTGCTTCTTTCTTTTCTGAAACCTTTACCTTTCCCCTGTGGTGCCCTATAAATAAGGTATCAAATAATGTTTATCCTTTTGAATTCTGCAATCTTACATGTTTCATGCTTACTCCTGACCACTTTCCGGCCTCTTCAGAGATGTCACTCTTCAGTTAAAGCCCGGGAACAGACATGCTACCTCACAGACTTTGCTTTACTATAAAGCAGCCTGACTTTGTGTCCCAGCAGCACATAGACTTCGCTTAAGGCCAGGTACATATTTGTAAATACAGTGTTGTCTCCTTCCCTTTCCTGAAGTCTTTTCTTTCATTTCCTTCCTCCTTCCCATCCAATTCCCTCTACCCTTTCTTTTTTCCCTAGCTCTCCATCCTCTCTGCCTACAACTAATCTGTCCAGCTTGCAGACAGAGGAGACACCGCTCGGTGCTGCGATCACGGGGCCCTGGCTGAGGCACTTTCTGCTGGGAACCAGCCGCTGCCTCCAAAAGCCAAACTGTGATAAGTGGTATCCGCTCCCACTGCCCCTGGCCAGCAGATTTTTATAGCAGATGTTGTTTCTTCCTACAGTGAAAAGGAGAAAGAAAAAAAAGAAGTATTCTTTTAGGACAGAGGTCCTAAAAAGTTTTAGATGCTTTTAGTCTTCACTTTAAGGAAAGTAAGAGCCCTGCAGACAGTTGGTAGGAAATGTTGAAGAGCTGGTAATGCTGGCATGATTCATACTGGTGTCAGCTCGTTTAAATTAAATTCCACGGGGATTTATCCAGCAAAGGCTCTGAACAAGTTTTAGACAGCATCCCCCACCCCCACACCTCTCACTTCACAGCATCTTAAATTAATGCAGTGCAGAAAGGCCAGGACTGTACCAGGACAAAGGGATGGCCAAGAGAGGAGCTTTTGGGGCTCCCAAATGGAGGGAAAGGTCCCGACTTCCCACCATGAGCACAGGGCATCAACAGCCATACCCAGGGGAGAGAGAAAAGCAGTTTCTCTGCTGACATAAAACTATGGCACAGGCTGTTTTGATGGGATGATGGATTATTCCCACCATTTCAGTATATTTTCTTCCTGATTTACCCTACTTGGATAGGAAGATAATCCACACTACCTGAGAGCCAAGCCAGTTCCTTGTCTCAAAGGTCCTCCAACCCACATGGATCAGCCAGGGCTCAGCTCCCTTGATGTTCTTCCTCTGCACACAGAGAAGGTGAAAGGATTTCCAAGGGGAACAACTTGCCTTTCTTCTCCTTATAATGCCTCCTGCCAGGAGCATGCAAGGGAGCTATCAGCACAGGTGATCTGTGGATGTCAAGCTCATTAAAATCATAAGAGTTTGACTAATTTGCACCAGGTGGGCATCAGGCCCTTGGTTTTCACTCCAGTTTTGATTAGCCACCACTGACCTGAGGGATGGCTAACAGAGTAGAGACCCAGGCTGAGCCTGCTGGCATCCCGTGGCAGTTGTCTCTGTATCTATTTTCCTTTTTAAAAAAAAAAACCTCAGAACTCTTCTTACACCGGTGGAAAAATCATACATGGCTGGGAAACAAACAGCAAAGGATCCGAGTCTCATCCTCTCTGCTGCGTTTTAATGTCATCCCAAAGGAAGCAGCGCTGCCTTGGCCACTTGCAGCAAAGGAAAGAAAACTCGCCGAGTTTATTGGCTACTTTTATTGGCTTGTCTGTGCCACGTTTCGCAGGCAGCTGTGCCAAGAAAACACCGCGGCTTTCCAGAGACGAGGCCTCGGAGAGGCAGAGGTAAGCCCAGGAGAAGAGTGAAAAGCTGGAAAGAGGAACCTTGTAAATTTGGTACCAGCAAGGATGGAGGGGTGCCAAAGCTGACCGAAATCTGCCATGAAACGAATCAGATCGCAGCCTTCCCTTCCCTGCGCAGAAGTCACGACGCCCACAGCTGGGAGAGCGGCCAGTGTTATTTTTGGGCAAGATTTATGCAAGTTCCAAGCAGAGTCTCAGCAAAAAGGAAGCGAGGGGGAGAGATGGAGGTTTCTTTTTAACAGAGATGTTGGGAGGACATGGGAGTCATGAGCAAAGAGTTAGAGCACCTACTCTTGGGGGTGAATACCTCTGGGCTGGACAGACCAGGGACAGACCAAACACGACTGTCCCCCAGTAGCTCCTGAGCTGCAGTGACAAATCTGAGGAACAGCTAAACCAGGCTCCCCACCAGACATGTCCCAAGGTCCTGCCCCAGGTCCCACTGCACGTGCTGGGTGCAGGATCACAAGACCATGGTCCTAAACTGCAAATATAATTTAGCTGAGCGGAGGAAGAGGCAGGATTGCTTTGGCCACTTCCTAAAAGGCCCATCTCTACGGCCCTGCTGTGGGATGGGGGAGAGCAAGGGGCACAGGGAAGCACAGGACCTTTAACTCCATTTTCATTTGGGAGGGAGGTGTTGACATTTTAAATGCCATGAATGATAGAAAATTGGCAGTATCTTGGATTCATGAAGTCACTGAAAAGCAAAAAAACAAACCCCTTTTTCGATGCCTGTGGTAACAATCCAGTATTGGGTTATAAGTGACTCAAGCAAGGACCGTGCGATGGCAGGGCACGCTCGGAGCCGGGAAGCGTGCCCGCGGGCCAGCACGCTCGGCAGGGTGTTTCACAAGGATCAGCTGGACGCCATCCTACCCTCGCGCTGCTGGTGAAGTCATCGTGGCTTTGTGCCTCCCTCCTTGTCCCGCTCCCGAGAGGATGGGGTAGAGCAGCTGTAGCTTAGCGCATCAGGCAGAAAATCATTGTCTTCTTGCCTGCGGCCTCTCTGGAGCCCTGATATCGCAGGCATTCAGAGAGGTTTGCTCTGCCCGGGCTGAGCTCGTCACCTCTTGCCTTGTGCCAAGTACGCACAGAGTCGAGCAGAGGAGCCGAGTCGAGAGTGGTTCCTCACTGGAGGATTTTGCTCGTGGATGAACGTGTGCAAGCGGGTTCTTCTGGCTGCCAATCACCCCCACGTAGGAAAACCAGAGGTACCACAGCTCTGGTGTGCACTGTGAAGATGGGATGTCTTATGATAAGAAGAAAGCACTTTCTTTTTACTCTCTGGTTGTTCCCGGTGTTTTGCATTTATTAGGCACATCACCTCTTAAAAAGAGGAGTGCACTAGCTGCTGCTCCCTGGAAATCATTACTGGAGTCCGTGTGGGTATGCATACCTCTGCATCCAGGTGGCCCTGCACTTCAAAACTGCCTCATGCAGAGGCTCAGTTACTCTGAAACTTATGGATGCTTATGGAAAGAGACCAACAGTTTTTGAAGCAGGCTCTGTCCACTGATCCTAACACCTGGACCATCAAGGATGGCAGCCCAGCATGGTGTAGGTTCACTAACATCAATAAGCTGTGGCTGCTGTTGACCCTGTTGTTGCAGCGCTGGACCCAAAGGCCCTGTGTACCCCATGCATCCCATTCATCATCATCTTGGGCCCACCCACACAACGCCATGGCTAGAAGACCCCAAAGAAATGCAGTCCCTACATGGGGAGGTTCTGGGAGCCGCAGGAGACTGGTGGTCCCTCCTGGGAGCAGGACGTAAGAGTCACAGGAAAAGTCCCAAGAAATTCAAACCCTGGGGATTATGGTGGGATCTGTATGTTGTTTTGCCAATATACCCTAATTTTCTCTTTCTCTGGCACACTCAGATAAGCCTCAAGACATTACACTGAAAGAAACAGCCAGCTCAAAGCACACGTGTGGCCTTATCTTCTCCCTGCATTCATTTGAATAAATCTGTTCCAAAGGTACTTTACATAAACACGTTGAAGGACAAACCCTGGCTCACCTCTGGGGAGTTTATGTTATCTATGAAGTCTATAGGAAGCTTTTAACTGACTCACAAGGGCACCGGGGCTGCCCTTAGGAAAAGGCACTGAAAGTCAAAACCCCAGGATGCTGTTCCACTCGCACTCTACCAAACCATCCCTCCTCCTGTGCTCAGTTTTTCTATTCATAAAACTCGAGTAATTAATACTGAGTAACTGCTGAGGGATTTTACAAGTCTCGGTGAAAGATCTGTTATTTACTGAATGGGGAAGTTTAACTTGGAGAACATCACGTGAAAGCCGTTGTGAGTGCAAAGCTTTAAGAACGTTTTTATCAAATTGAAACTAAATGGTTTGTGGCAATAACGAAGTTATCTTCGGGAAAAAACACCAAATTGAAGTTATTCCTAGGTTATTAGCCAGAGCAGATATATTGTTTTAGTACGGAGATGTGTATGAACAAAGACCAAAACCCAACCACTTATCCATATATCAGTAAGAACAAATATCTTTGGTAGGGAACTTGTTATGGAATTTTGGAAAGAAAACCATTTTGAGGAAAACCATCCCAAAAATGTACTTCTATTTTTTTTTCTTTCATCCAAAATAAGGTTCTGATTTTTACCAACAACAATAATGTTAAAAAAGATCTGGATTAACTCGAAAGCTATTTCACTTTCACTCCATTTCTTTTGCCCCTCCACAGGGAAATCCTCAGTGCACAGTTTCCAAATGTTAATGAACAACAGTCCTTTCTCTGTACCTTTTAGGGCCTGATTCACCATGATCATCCATAAATATTACTTTAAAAACTTTCCTGAGGAACTCCCAGGGGCCGTGAGAGCAGCCGATGTCAGGAAATGTCAGATATTTCTCCCTCTCCTCCCTGAGATGCTGGTAGCGTGGTTGGAAAAGAACAGATGCGTTAAATGCTCGGAGATTTACAGCACCCCCCACACACGGGAACCATAAAACGACAATTTGTTCAATTTCAAAAGCAGACCTCTGCCCGATGCAGGACCTTTCATCACTGTTTATAAAGCTGGGCTTAAAAAGCCCGGGATCTTTTATGATAAAATGGACACAAAGTTCATTTTTCAACCATTGCAATGCTGAAAAAATGGAGATGTGTGCAGGCGGAGGGGGAAGGAGGCAGCCCATCGCCGGCCAGATCCCACCCTGGGCTTGCTCCTGTCTCTCTTTGGCATGGAGGTATCCCAGAGTGGGCAGGTTCAAGGTAACGGAGCCAGGAAGGGTTTAGCAGATTGAATGCCACACAAGGTCTGCTCCCAGATTCTCTGTGTGAACCTCAGGTGACCACTGATGGAGACCTCATACCTGTTCCAGACCTCCAGCGGGCACTGGGAGGATAAAAATCCACTCACAACCAAGAAATGGTTTGGTGTCAGAACATGGACAGCATCAGTCTGGTCTATCAAAACCTGGCCTTGACAAAGGTGTTTGCACAAACACCTGAAGACCAAAATCACCATCTTGGCTCTTGTTCTTGACCTTGTTCCCCCATCACCTCTGCATCTGAGATCAGCCTTCGGGCAGCCAGCCACCTCTTTCAAGAGCCTAACACATCACCAGCCACAGAGCAAAAGGAGATTTTGGCATTGGACTCAGGTGGTTTCTTCACCTCCACAGAGCCCACAAGTGTTTAATTTTGGCCTCAGACTCAAGGTGGCCCCAAACCGAAGCACTGGATCACCCCACCTCTCTACCATGGATCTGTGATCTCCACAGTGTTGATTTGGCTCCAAATGCTGGGCTGGGTCCTCCTCTGGCATCCCAGCCCTGGAAACCAAGCAAGGAGTGAAGCAACATTACCCACGTAAGGGATGAATAAGAGCAGAGTTCTGCATTTATTGCTTAAGTAGTTTGAAGTGATTGTAGTGCAGGCAGATTTATTTCTTATATACAGTAGTGGACTTATTAAACTTCCAAAGGAGCTCTTTAAGCTGTCATTTGGGGTTTAATTGCCGAATATAACTACCTGCTTCTAAAAGGCTGCCGTGAAACGGCCCTCTTTCCATGCAGCATCTTCTTCTGCTCAGAAGGAGAAGATCCCCCAAAGCACAAAGGGTTAAAGCTTTGGCCTGCCTAATCCAGTCCACCCCCTCCTCCCCCAGTTTGCAAATAGTAGAAAGGAAAGGATTAGAGAGGAGAGATTTATGGACTAGCCCATCACAGAGCCTCAGTTCGCACTTTGATGATGGGGGAACAGCCCCGCTCTAACAAAGGGGCTGTAAAGCATGCCCACCAGTAAACTATCTATTGGGGGGAGCCAAATCCCTCCTTGGATTATTAAGGGCTCTGCGAGTCCTTGGAAAGAAAGGCTGCACCTTTTTTATTGCTGCATTATTAATAAAGAGCTGGTGAAATACTTACTGCTGCTCCGTAAATCTTCCAAGGGCAGGAGTAGGTTGCACAGACATTTGGGCTGGAAGGAAACGGAGGGGCCATGGGGCTTGACCTACATCCCCCATCCTGACCGTGGCGAGTGTCTCTGAAGCAGGGACGTGGCAGGAGCCCAGCTCTGCTCCCAGTCTACTGCGGTGTGCACACGCCTCCGGAGAGAGGAGGTCTGTGCCATGAAGTCCCCTGAGATGTCCTCTGGCTGCTCCATCCCCAAGGCGCTGCAGCAGAAGCTGTGCAGGGAGAGCCTTGACTCACAGCTGGGACTGAGTGGGATGGCCTCACAACCCAAGGGCTGGGGAGCAACAGGGGCTGCGGGGTCGGATTCTGGACCTTGCCAAGGTCCCACAAGAAACCAATACTGTAATTCATAGCTATAACTTCCATCGAACCCCGTGCAACACTTCTTTGAACACCTTCAGATGTAGTAACTCCTTAGGCTCGCTATAGCTCACCCAACAAGGAAGGACCAAATGACGTTGTAGAACACCTTTTCACCCTTCCATAGTTTTTTTTTTTAGTGGAGGGACAAATTAATGGAAAAACGGAAGTACTGCATAAAAAAAGTCTGCTGGCACTACCCAGCCAACAAGCAGCTGGTGTTGAATACGGGCTCCAACCAAATTATCATCCATCGGATCTGGGATTTACAGGGGAGACAGAGAGGAGGGAATAGCTCGCACTTTTGCATGGTTACTTTGCTCACAACACGAGACTGTTCCAGGCCAAACACCCAGGACCTGTGTCCCATGCAGTGAAATGCATTTGCTCTCCCACGCATATGTCCTGTTCTGAAACAGCCATGAAAACCTTGCTCACTTGAAGGCAACCACAGTAGCGGAGGGAGGTCGGCACCCATCCCCTTGCTCTGTCCAGGGCTCAGCTTCCCTCACGTTAGCACCTGTTTGGAACAAGCATCCCCTAAAAAGCCCAGAGTGCTGAGACCTGGAGAAGTTGGCTGCGCTTTAGAAAAAGCAAAAATAAACAAACCCTCATGACTACCAACAAAATCCAATCCACGACAACAACAAAAAAAGTTTCCTTCCTAATTTCAGCTTCTGGTCATAAAATTTTACTTTCATGTAACAGCATGAAATCTGCACAACTGGAGCAGGGGTTTTTAATAAAAGGCAGAGTTGATGTAATATCCGAGCCAAGGTGTTTTTATAAGCCAGAAGAAGAGAGACAGAAACACAGAAGGAAAATAATTTTCTTGAATTCCTTCCAGAAAGGAATTTTATTTAGATTTCCTTTAACCATGCTGAAATTCTCTTTCCTCTTGCTGCATGGGTTTTCCCCCTTAAAAGCTGTCCCCCTTAACCTGTGCATGAATGCCAGCAAATCCAAGCCACTCATTTCTTTTTGCATCTCAGCCCTTATATATAAAATACATTAGGAGGAGGAACAGAACAATTTTCAGCATGCATTGGGCTCCATTTTGCCCCGAAGCCCAAATCACTGTGGACCCCAGCCTCGGAGGAAGGTGCCGGGTGTCTTGCACCCAGGATAATGCTCCTCTTCCAACACCTGCGAGGATGGAGGGAAAATGCTTCCCCATGTCCCAAACTATGAGGTTTGAGAAGAAAATAATGTCTGCTAAAAGGGCCAGGAACAGCTCTCAGCTCAGTAAAAAATGACTTCCAAATGCCCCCTGCTTTGGGGATTTTATAAGGGAAGATGGATCTTTCTATCTGTTTTCCTTTCTTCTTCATTTTTCAACTCTTGACCTACGCTGTGAACAGAAACCTCCAGGGTGTGAGCCTTCGGCAGAGGAAATGCTTCCTCCAGTTCATTTGTCTTCGGTGGTCTGCGCAGCTGAAGAGACGCATGTGGCCGAAGAGATGCTGTTCCCAACCCTGCCCATCCTGCCTCCTCCGCCCCGGGTGCTGGAGGGTGGGATTTGCGTTTCTGTTAGCAGGGATGGTACCGGCCGTCCCTCAGCTGGCCCTTTGCAGCTAGGAAAACAAGAGTCAGAGCAGCCTTGGCCCCGCTTTTGGGCAGACACGCAGCCCAAGACAAAGAGAGGCTGATCTGTTGAAAAAATAAGAGGTTTTGGTATTTACCTGGGCGTGAAGGAGAAGATCGTAGAGCTGGGAAGGGTATCGTTGGGCACTGCCTCCCAGACACCGTGGGTTCCAGGAGAGCTGCTCTGGTTAACTCACACAGCCACCCCAGTTCGAAGCATCCCTTCTCTCAGGTCGGAGCGTGACACGAGGCACAAATTTCAGACGCAGATTTCAAATGCCTTAAAATCTGTGATTCCCAACTCAAGGTTCAAGGGCAACATATTGTCACAAGATGTTCTTGCTTCCAGCATCACATGGAAACCACCATGACAATAGGTGTGATTTGTAGCACTCTGTTTGGGATGTAATCCAAGCTGGATGATTTGGAACCAGTGCCTAAAGGTTTCTGGATGAAGAAATTTCTGCTTAGCACATTATTTATAATTAGGGTAGAAATAACTAAAATGGGAAGATCTGTATAATTCAGACCTCTGGGAGGTTCTTGCATCTTAGAGACAACCCCAAACACACATTGCCCTGGATGTTGTCCACCTCCAGGCACAGAGCAAGGGAAGGAAGGGGAAGAAGGAGTGAAAAGGGGAGTGCCCAGGTCCATGTCCTCCCCCCCAGCCTTTCCCCTCTCTTGGTTTGAACGTGGGGCCCTTATTCTCTTACTGTTATTCAGAGTGTCTCAAGCATGACCACGGATGGGGACCTCTCCCCAGCGTCCGGCACAGCCATTCCGTGCAGGCAGCCCGGGCGTTTCACATGGCAAACAGGAAGCGATTGATCTCCAGGAAAGCAATTTATCAGCAGCTGGTGACCTGCGGAGCTGAAACCCCGGCTGCACTTGTTCCTGGGCCATGCCGTGGAGCTAATGGCATAAGCAGGGGGAAAGCACAGATGTGAGCAGCACAGCCACCGACAGCAAGACTGATGATACCTCGGGACAGGGGTCAGGCACCTTTGGCTCTTTGGTACACATACAGCATGACTTCCAAGCTGAATGTGGAGAGGAAGAGGCTGGAGGCAGCAGTTCCCATCTTCACCCCAAATTACCTTCACGGGAAGATGGAGGTGAGACTGGACGACATCCTTCAAGTCTGGCACTTGGGCTAGCTCTTGTCCCTCCTCAACTGGAAGATAAGCAGCAATGTCCTTGCAAGGTTTTCTCCTTTATGACAGTTGCTGAGAGGTTGCATGAGATGGGGGCTTAGCTAAGCCCACAAAAAAGCCCACAAAATGGGCTTTCCACAGGCAGGAAAAGGAGGCTTCAGGTGCAAATTTAGGGAGGAAGAGAGAGAGAATCTGAAGACCCTGTTAGATTTCAGTGCCACGGCGTCTATCTTGGACTTTGCTGTCCATTTAAGAAGTAGGACATTTAATCCCAAGTTTACAAGTTGGGCCTGTCTCCTTAGAAAAATAAAATTCAAGAAAAGAATTTTTATAGGACAATTTGTTGCTCTCCATGAAGGCTCGAGAAAGCCAAACTGCATGGCCTGCAGGGCGGCAGCTCTGGTGTGGAAATGGATACGGCAGCATCCCGCCTGCCCTCTCTCTCTTTTAGCGAGAAGTTTCCCTTTGGTTTACAGCAGCCCATGCTCCAGGGGAAAAAACAACAACTGCCGCTGTTATTCTTTATGAAGGCAGCAAGAGGGCTGAATAAAAGAGGCTGCATCCAAAGCACAATATGAGATGAAAAAGACATCCAAGCTCCATGGCGCTAGATAAAACAAAGCACACACAAAAAGAATCAAATGCTGAAATATGTATTTCTTGTGGGTATGAATAGAACTGTCTATGTTTGCCTTGGAGACGGGGAAGGAGGCCAAACGGTTTAATCTCAGCAGGTATTGCTTTTCAGTACAGAGACATCGAGCAATTTAAAGACCTCCTGCCAGGCCATTTCAGCAGTCACGCAGTCGTGCTCTCTCCAAGCTGCTTGGCGCTGGCCCGTGGAAAGGTCACCTCCACTCTGCAGCCCACAGACAGGTAGATGCTCCCACACCTCTTGCCCTACCACAGATGTCAGCAATAAGAAAAGCCCAACAAGTTCAAGGTGGGACGTGAGCCATCTCCATGAGCTTTATCCAGCCTTCGCCCCGCTCTCCCCAGCTCGGTCCCATCACTGGGCCATGCCAGACCATCTGGTGTGTCCTCGCTTCTCTGAACTCAGGGACTTTGGACTGGAGGGTAGGCAAGTGGGATTTGTTCTGGTGGGCTGTAAAGCACCAGAGCTGGAGAGCAAATAGCCGTTGTCACTGGAGCACACTGATATCCCTAGGAGTCCCATAAGGACATGCAGCAACCAAGATCCACAGATTTATGTCTTCATAAAGCCACAAAATAAACACAAAACAGAGCTGGGTTTTCACTCATGGTAAAAGTTGATGTGGACATGATAAAATAGATGAAATGTTCAGATTAAAAAAAAAATCAATTTTTTTTCAAAATTATTTCCAGGCTTGGAAATCCAGTGATGCTACTGCCATCCTGTTTTCTTCCTCCACATGACCTCGCTCACTGCCATCCCAGGGCTGTGCATGAGCACGTTTCCCTTTGCATCTCTGATCTTGCCCCAGCACTCACCACACACGCAGTGTGTGCCAGCGCGCCCGGCACCGGCAGGTGCTCGGGCAGTTTCCAGGCAGGTGCACATTGTGCTGGTGCGGCCATGAAATCATACGGTGCTCTCGTCTGCTTAAAAGGCAGGAGGGACCCATCTGGCATGGCGTGATGAACGGGTCCGGAGGAACAGGGCCAGGTCCCAGAGGCGATGAGTTGAGCGCAGATGATCATTCAAAGAGGCGAAGGCAGAAGGTCTCCAGGTGTGAGGGTGGGGGAGCAGGTGCCCTGCAAATGTTTTCCACGTATTTGCCTGGAAACTGCGATGAGCTCATCTGAGAAGAGCCCTGCAGATGCTGAGCGCACCCAGTCACTCACCAGCAGGTTGGACATGCCAGTAATTCTGATATGCTGCGCCCTCGCAGAAAGTGCTTGTTTGGATCAGTTCACCATCGTTTGCATCTGCCTCCCTCGCCCCGGACCGCATTACCATCTCCTCTGTCTCTGAGCAGCCCGTCCATGTGCAGAAATTCAGTGCCTGACAGTGATGGAGAGCAGAAGCAGTTGATGAATGACGTTAAGTGCGGGAGGAGGTGGGAGATGTTTCCTAGCTAATCTGTTCCTCCTGAGTGAGGCTCGACTTGCTCCAGCATCTCCTCTCTGGTGGTTTGGGCCAGCCTGTTACCCAGCCTTGTTGCTGTTCATCTCTGTTGAGGAGCCAGGTGGTCTGAGGAGCACCCCCATCCTCCCTGGGCCTATTGCCTACAGTACCACCCACAAGTTCCCTCATGCTCTGAGGCTGAAAATATGGTTTTAATGATGTGTCCATAAATCATTCTGTCTGTAGCAGCTGACGTGAGTGGTGCTGGGAATAGACCCAAACTTGCCAAGTACAGCAAAGCCTACACAGTCAACCTTAGTGCTGGTGCTGCAAACGGTGGTCCCCGTCAGCCCATGGCATGAAAGTGGCCATCAATGAGACCCAAGGGCAGCGGTCACCACCAGGTGCAACCCACCATCCAGGGAAGCAAGGGTGGGATTCAGGGCCCTAAACAGAGGTATCTGGTGCTGTGTGAGATGCTCTGGGGTCTCAAGGCAAACCATGGGGCTGTCAGGATCTATGGGACACCTGAGCTGGCTGGAAGAGCAGCAGGAGGCCAGGTGGGGTCCTGCAGGCACCTGAAGGCACCAGGCACCTAACTTCTGGCACCTAAAATGTGCCCAAGGTCTTGACATGCCACCTGGGTCTTGGCTGTGGCATCAGCTATTAATACCATGGAAGGATCACTCTGCAGTAAATCTACCTGTGCATCCTCAACCATCAACAGACCTGGGCTCACGGGTGTCTGGGAAGGGTCAGCGCTGTTATAATCCCTCTTCTGCAGCCGAGGAACTGGAGTACGCAGAGATGAAGTAACTGGTCCATGTTCCTGGGGGTCTGGGCTGTCTGTGGTCTGCCACAGAGCACTGCACTGACAGTGTCTGGACCTTGGACACGTCTTCTATCCATTCGCAAGACCACGGGATGATCCTGCTTTCTCAGCAGCAGCGAGAGCCACAGCAGAGGTGCTGGTGAGCAGAGATGGCACGTGCTAGTGCAGTGGCAGCAGAAATCACTTAAGGCTTTCTGAAAAGAAATGTCATGTCAAAACGACCGCATCAACATGCATTTTTTACAGCCCTCCCTAGATTTTTGTCACGGATTCCCCCAGCGGAGTCACGCTGGCTTCTGACAGATAGAGGATATGTCTCACGACAGACTGGCTGTTTTAAAGGTATCCTGTTCTCCAGCTCTAATAATTTAGGAAGCTCATCTGCAGCCTTGAAAGTCATTAGCCAACAATTCTCCAAGTTGCACAGAGTCTGCAGCCTATCGGGCTCCCCTGTCCCTGAGCATCCATCACTCTCACACTTTACTCCTGCACCAACCCCGAAATAACAAGTGAGATCCTGCATGGGTGCACAGCAGGTATCCCCAGCTGTACATCAGGACAGTTCCCCAGCAAATAAACTGTTCGGGATCACTTTTTTCCTGATCTCATGATGGATGATTTCAGATTTTGAGCATGGGCTGGGTTCAGGGCAGGGACTGCTATGAAGAGCAACACCCCATCGCTGCTGCCCAAACTTTCACCCTGTTCTATCCATCACCTCCTTGCACTCAGCAGTGACAAGATTTTCTAGCAAGAAAAGTTAAAAAAAAAAAAAAAGACAAAAAAAAGACAGATACCCATACCACAGTTTTGGAGCACAAGGCCCGTTTGCTGCTCATACAGACATCTGAAGGGAAGAAACCATTCCCAGATCGAAGGCTTTGACTCTTCCCAGCCTGTTTCTTTGTCTCTGGCGTTCAGAGGAGAGACGGGAAAAGCAGCTGGCTGGGCGCGGGGTCTTCGCAGCGGGACTTCGCCTGCTATCAAGGCAACAAGAGGGGTTTTCACCTGATGCTGGAAACAATGCCATCCATAGAAGCCCACATTGTTACCTTGACATTTGGAAGCAATTACCTGCATGTTATGTAAAACTTTTATTAAACGACTGGAGAAATTCGGTAATGTGTTAATCATTGGTTGAATGACATCTGCTTAATACCAGAGATTTTTGAACTGCAGGAGAAGGGTTCAGCAGTTCAGAATGATTACCAAAACATATTGCTCCTTTTTTCGTTCTCCTACGTGTTAATTTTTCAGATTTATTATCTTAGGCTCCTGCGTCTAGTATTTTCACTACATGTCAACATCTGTTATATCTCTGCATTTCGCAGCTCTTTAGTCTTTGCCCCATGAAGCCTTAGGCACTCGGATGAGAGACGCAGCCAGCTCTAACCCAGGGCTTATGCAATTTTCCAAACTAATCCAAAGGACAATTACCAGGGAAATTTGGCTTGCGGAGGCATTTCTGGCATCAAAAAAGGGGATTGGTAGATGGACTCAAACCTAAAGAAACCAGGCAGGTCTAGAGACAAACTTGGCTGTCAGGACAAGACTTGGAAAAGTCTGGGGCGCTGTGAGTCTGCTGCTTTTTGAGAAACATGTGGTGGGTGGAAATGTGTCATGGAAAGATGCTCGGTTCGTTCCCACTCCTTTTATTTGCTCATGCAGACCTGGAGTCACTCTGTTCATATGGCAAGCCATAAAATCCTCTGGGGACGCTCATCCTTTTGAAATACAGAGCAAGGAACGAAGGGATGTTCTGCACAAGCCGTTGCAGCCAAGGGGCTCTGGGGGCGCGTGTGGTGCAGACACGTCCACGAAGATCTGGGACCTGGCTGGGACCTTGGGCTCCAGGCTGGGCACAAACGCCGGCACCTGGGCAGAGGTGGGGGACTGGGCACTGCCTATAATAAACTCAGTCTTTTAGGGCTAGGATTCATCCTGCTTTCTCTTTTTTTTGAGGGGGAAGGGGAGGGGTGAGGCTTACAAACACAGTGCCAACATTTATCTGTGGCAGAATCTTTGCCCTCGCCCACCACTTCTCTCTCCCCTGGGACTGCTTTTGCTGGCAGACACACGAGGAAGTCCGTGTCGAAGCAGAGGAGCCCTGCTGCCTGACACCTTGCGAAGGCAGCTCTTACCCCACGGGAAACCAGCCGCCAGCTCCTCCACGGGGCATCTCCGCCGGGGACGAGCCAGGGTCCCATTAGCTCCTGCGGACAACGCGCTGAGCAGCCTCAGCCCGGGGCTGGGGGGAAGAAACGGCCTCTGAGTGCCAGGATTCCTCCCGGCTGCGCGGGCGGACGTTCCCGTGCTCTGCCAGGGACGGAGGCTCCCGTACGGGTACTCCCTTTGCTGGGCAAAAGCTGGTGGCCCCGAGGGGCAGCACATTGCCCCACATCCCAGGGACCAGCACCCAGCGCTGCCGGATGGGTGCGCAAACAGGCAGCTGCCCGACAGCCAGCAGAACTTCTCCTCAAGCCATTAGGAGCAATACAGAGCGTCCCCGTGGGCTTGTATTGGGCTTAAATTGTGCACTGGCCCTGCATGACGAATTTCATCCTGTACGTATTAAATATCCGGACAGGTTAACCCGGAGCAGCTCAGCACAGGACAGCCGAGCGGGGCGGGTGCTGCAGGACGGGTTCGGGAGCGGTGGGAAGCAAAGCGCAGCCTCCCCTCTCGGGGCATCGGTTCACAGAGCCGTGACACAGAAAGTTCACCCTAACATGACTTAATAGAAAATCTTTTTGCAGGTAATTTCCATGCACTGCCCTGGATCATGTTCCAGAAGAAACTCGCATTATATATGAGCCAAACGCTTTCTACTCCCAACCGTCAAGCCACGTTTCTAATTTATGCTTTTTTTATTATGTTGTTCCCTCACCCATGATCTGCTCCCCCTCCCCAATAAAAATTACAGCTTCCATTTATCATTTTTTTTTCTGAGAGTTGCTATAAATTCAGCTGTGCTCCGTCTCTCCTGCTTAACATAACGCAAACTTTCTGTCCGCCTCCCTTTGTAGGTTGTGTTATTTCTGTAACCTTACACATCTCCTTTCCGCATCCTCTTTTGGTGGGGGAAAAAGTAAAAAATAAAATAACCCCCAAATCTTTAAAGGCCATCTCCAAAACCGCAGAATGGCTGGTATTACATACAAATAAAACTTGTGGTTTTTAACAGGGAAACTTCCTGTTTTTTTTTTTTTTGCCTTTTTTTTTTTTTTTAATAAAATGCTTTCAGTAATTAACAACAGCTTGGACAGGCAGGCATTGACACTTGCTGCCCTCCGAGCCCGCGGGACCAGGGGTCACTTCAGGAGGGCTCCTGCCCATTTGCTCCCGAGCCACTTTGCAGATTTCACTTGCAAAGGGTTTGCGCCAGATTTTGGGAAGCACACGGAGAAACGAGCGTCTGATGCTCTGCTTCCCATCGCTGCAGTGCCATGAGCCTGAGAACACTTATTCCTGCTAAACTCCCGCCTGGAGTAATTAAAAGAAATCATAAAAAATGTGGGAATGGCTGTATTTCCCCCAGGCTTGCGATCCGGTATCCGTCCTCTGACGGTGGCCAGCACGCTTCAGAGGGAAGCGGAGACGACCCCCTGCCTGGGGCCGTTCTGGGATGAGCTTCTCCACGGGAGCTTCTGCCTCCCTTCGAGCAGAGCCTGGCTGGAGTTTATGCCGAGAGTTGGCTAGGAACCGTTCCCGCTCTCCGAAAACTGCTGATGGAAACAAAAGATTTTCCTGCTTGTTGAGATTTGTTGAGTTTTGTCAAAAAAATCCTCTGTTTCTCCATCTCGGAGCACAACTTTTCAAAAGTTTTTCCATGAACAAGAGAAGAAGTTCTAATACAGAGCAGTCGGTACCCGGCACGGGAGTTCTGAGGCCTTTTTTCAAGGAGGAAAACAAGGAATTTTTGCAGAAGTTCATGGTGAGCTTCTTCCAAGTCTGAGCATAGGGAGGGAACAAGATCAACGCTGACATGAAAATGTAACCAATGGGCAAGAATTTTTGAGAGACCCTAGTCTTTCTTTTTAAATCCAGCACTTAAAGGTGCTGTTCTTTACTTAAACATGATTTTAAAGCGCTAAGCTCTGGCAGTAGTTCTCCTACTGCACAAATGTGTGACCTTGGATGACACCGATCTGCCAAAAAAGAAGGGAAAAAAAGGTGTTGCTGATATTTATTTATTTTATGTTCTGATTCCTCATTCATCATCAGGTAGATTTGCTCTTGGCAGCACCGGCAACTTCCTCAAACGCAGCCAAGGTGACCACTAAAATTAGCATCAAATCTCAATAACACTTTACATCATGTACACTTTATTTTTCACTGGACATAAATTGTAAGGTGTTTCACTTTTGTTTTAAATCCCCAGGGGATCAGGTCCTTGCTCCGGGCATCGGTCCATGCCGGGGATGGAACCAGCCGATGCAACCGACTCAAATGTGGAAGTCAAATTTTTTGTTTTACTGGAGAAATTGTCTCAGTCCTTGCCAAGATGAATTACTAAAACGTCTGAAGAAACAGCACTGACCGAGACCTCAGACAGTAAAACACAATTTTCATCCTCTCATAAATTTTTTGCTTAATGAAAAGTCCTCGAGGAGCGCATTTCTCTGTCAGAGCCAAGGAAAATAAATGTGTGCATGGTTAAACAGCGCCGATAGCCATGAACGCTAACGACCCTTCCCGTGTCCCAGTGTTGTTAAAAATCTACATCTACATCTCTGCTGGAGACCTCCCTGCCTCCGTCATCCTCAGGTAGGAGAGCAGAGGGATGCTCTGGCAAAGGGAGTTTTTGCATCATGCTCGTGCCATGCCGGGAGCATTCAGTCCCCACTTCCAGACTGTTGTAATAAAGAGCTAAGCAGAAAACGCAGACTTTCCCTCAGCGGAATATAATGTTGTTTGGCTGAGGTTATTGTGAAAGCCCCGCGGTGAGCAGGATGGCGCAGACTGGGGTGGCCGTGGGTGCCTGGCGGTCCTGGACAGACGGCCACGTCCCTTCTTATCCCCAGGCAAGATTTTGAGCTAGAGAATGAAGCAAGGCAGGTAGTGCTAGTGGGAGGTGTCGTTAATTAAATGCTCGTAAAGGTGCAGCAGCACCCAGGGATGCTCCCAGTTCACCGGGCTGTGCGTTTGGAGAGACTGAGGGGGAGGGCAGGTAATGGGGTACCCTTGTAGTACCTGAGCGCAAAGAAGGGGGGTCATGATTTGCTCCATGACTGTGCAGGATCCGGTATGCCGCAGACCTCATCCTCCTCATCCTCCTTGTCCTCTGAGGAAGCTGCAAGCAGAAGAGTGGGGAAAAAAAAACCCATCAGCAATGAGAAGATGGAAATTCCCTGCAGGGGTAGCCAGCAGGGATAACACCCGAGACTGACAGTCCCCGACATCTCCAGGCATCACCCAGAACGATGGGTTAAGATCATCAAGTCCAACCATAAGCCTAAAAAATTTGACACCAAAGTGTCAGAAGCAACTGCGTGGGTGGGCAGGAATGCCCACGGTGCCAGGCTTGCCCGCAGTGCCAGGCTGCTCTGCAACGCCGTGCCTGCACCCCAGGGCAGCCCCACGCAAAAGCGTTCCTGAGCAAGACACAGCCCTGAGCACCCAGAGCAGCCCCAAAACGTGAGAGCCCGTCACCAGGGCTGGGGGTCCCCAGCGGGTGCCTTTAGCTGGGCAGAAACACGGGTGCCGGCTGCAGCGGGGTCAGGATAAAAAAATTGTGATGCTGATGATCCTTATTTAAAAAAAACAAAACAAAACCCTCGACAGCAGGCGAGGATGCTGCCAGCCGGGGTGTGTGGGCAGGGGTCTGCCAGGCACACGGCCCTGCCCCTTACACTGCCCATTTCACGGTGCTAAAGGGGACCGGGGCGGGGGGGTGTCGGGCCGCGCTAGAGGGCACTGTCGCCTGCAGATCGCGATAGGGGGGATGCAGAGGATTTTTAAAGATTCCGTGATAGCCCACCTCTGCATCGCGACCTTTGCTGGAGTGAGCAACTGTTTTAAAAAACATTAATATATATTCCACCTGGGAAGGCTGCAGAGAGGTGCTGTGTGAGAGCTGCTGGGTGCAATATTCAAACCTTTGCTCTCTGAATATTGCAATACTTCTTTTTACATGTTTCAACCCAGACACTCAGCCTTGTGCCTGGTCCAAATGGAGCCTGGGAATTTCCTGGGCTGGAAATGGTCAGACCTTTGGAGAGTGCAGCAAAGCTGTGTGCCTTCCACTGGATTTCTCCTTTAGAGGTTGGATTTTGTTTGGGATTTTGCCTGAGAGCGGAGGAAGGCAGCACAGGGGCTGCTTGCAGGACAGCAGTAGAGCATGTGCTCACAGGTAAAAAAATTGCTCGCTAAACAAACTAAATGAGCAAAAAAGCAAGCCCTGCCCCTGCAATGCATCCTTCCCCGGGGCAGAGCACAGAGGCTGTTTCAGCGAGCGCCGTGGCGCGGCAGGACCGACGGGAGCAGCTCCGATTTCCACGGATGAAGCTGTGGGGGATGCAGAGACAGAACACAAATTCCCCAGCTGGAGTTTGGCCAGGACCCCAGGGCTCGCGCTCCCGGCTCCGGCTGCAAGTGCCACAAGACTCCTAACCACGAGGTGGTCAGGATTTGGGTTTTACATCATACCTATTTGTAGAGGAAAAGATTAAAGGCCTTGCAGACTCTTACGAAATCCCCGGTAGCAGCAGCTCTGGTGACTGGAGTCAAATCAATTCCAGACTGAGACCTTCCATTAGTGGAGACTATTTAGGGGGAAAAAAAGGGAGAATGTTTCATTTGCCTCCCTGAAATGGTGATTTCCAAATTCCCAGTGCCATCGGTGAGGGCTGGGGAGTGCTCTGCGGGCTCAGACACATTTCTGAGCGATCTCGCTCACGTCTTTCACACTTATCCACAGTAGTGGCCACAAAGGCCAAAGGGACAGAAAAAAACCCTTCTGTGCATCCCACAGACATCCTGTCTCACCTGAGCTGCACCTCCAGAGCGTGGGGCCATCGGGAATAGCCATAGCTCAGGCTGGTCCGAATTCAAGGTCTCTCAGGAGAGGGCGCAGTGCAGGTGAGGACCTGTTCCCACGTGGACCCAGTGGTGGAGCATCCATTAGGAGACCACGGCTGTCCGGAGACTGCTCACCTCCACAGCTGAAGCCAAACCCAAACTTCCCCACCTTTGTCCTGATTAAATGACCTGGCAGGAAATGAACTTCCCAACCACCTTAAATCACCTTCAGAAAATGTTTTTTTTTCAAGGGAGTGGTGACTTTAGCAGGAAGGGCTGAGGAGCACAGGCAGAAGAAGGTGCGAGGTCTCCCCTGGAAGCCACGTGCTCCTGTTGCTGATCTGAGACCCAGCGAAATTGGGAGAAATAGTTTTTTGGGGAGGGGACCACCAAAGGTGTTAACTCCTCGTTCCCCTGGCAGCCTGGTGCACCTCTCCATCCCCACCGAGCAGATACTATCTACTAGAGATTTATTTCCAGTCGTCTTTTCAAGACATGATGTCAGGATTATAATAACCTGACTAAGGCAAACCCTGGATGGAATTACTATTGTGTTTATCAGTTTCCTTTTTCTTTTCTTGTCTCGATTAATCATGGAACAGCACGATGGAAAAGTCCTGTTAGACCAACCTGCCTCCCAGCCAAGGCAGGACTGATCCCTATATCCACCGTCTTCTGTTTCATCCAGTCTATTTTTAAAAAATCCCTAGTGACAAGACTTCTTGAATCACAGGAGCGAGAAATGGAAAAGACCTATTAGATCATGCAGTCTGTCTCCTGGCCAGTGCAGGCTGTTCCCTGCAGCACAGTTTTTAGTGTTTTAGCTTCCACCTTTCCTTCCCTCAAGACATTATCCTGCTGGCTAACAGATCTCACACTCAGGTTTGCTTGATGTCATGCTGGAAAGCAAAAATGTCCAGCACTGGCCTCAGCTGACTGAAAGCACTTTAAGTCTGGTCTGCGGGATGGGAACAGGGTGAGTGACCAAGCACCGCCCAGCTCGGACCCCTGCGATGCTCCCCCGCGCAGGGGCACACGGGACCCGCGCTGCCCGCGATGCTGCCGCAGGCACTGCTGCACCACGAGTCCAGGCATTGCTCGTCTCGGCCGCTGGGAAGGGACCTGTCCTGCTCCGAACCCCTCGTGTTTCCCTGTGCTGATGCCGTGCTGGCTCTGGGGCTTATGAACAAGATGGACAGACCAGCCTCGGGCAGGGTAATTACCTTCACAGCATCACTGTTAATTGGTTTTTAGGCTGCGACGGCACACATCTGCCCGCAAATGTTCACACCAGCCTGCCTGTGGCACACGTGTGTGTGCCGCCTCCTGCGTGCCCGCATGGTGCACACCTGCAAAACCCTGTGCAAAACAACCCAACCCACCATGCTTCTCCCAGCATGACCCCTTGGCACCAGGGAGGGGGCTCCCATGGGTGCTGGGGGCCCGTGCCCTGCCAGAGGGCAGCGTGGCCGACGCGCCCAAGCCACGAGGTGCCCTCGATCCCTTGCGGCGCATGGTTTTCAGCTCTACCCCAGCCTTATCTGCCTCGAGTAATCAAAAATAATTGGTTGCTCCCCAGTGGACTGATCTAATAGCAGCACGAATAAAGTTATTTTGAACAGTTGTTCATGAGTTCATCTCCTGGAAAGCCTCAGCCCCAGCTGTTGCTGTGCTTTTGATTAAAAAAAAATAATAATATATTAAACTCAAACTGGGGATTATCAGGGCTAAGCACGTCTCAGCCCTCCCTCCTCCCCGTGTCAGGTGCCCGGCCGGGCTATAAACCGCTCTTTGTGTGCGGCTCCCTCGATCCTTTCTCTCTGAATTGGCACCAGTGCCGCTGCGATTTGGCAGCTCTCCGCGGCGCGCCGAAAGCGGGATGCTGGCAGCGCCGGTGTGGCTCGCGGGTGCCCGGGGCCCGGCTGGCAGGCAGCGGCGGCAGCAGGTTTAGCATGCAAATGGTCGCCGAGGCCTCCGGCCAAGTCCATTTGTTAATGGTCAAGCTATGGGGAGCTGTTTTGGGAGAAGCAAATTGAATTAGGCACGAGCGGGGAAAGGGAGGGGGGGAGTGGGGATGGGGAGAAACCACGCGGGTCTCTGACCACCCTCCAGTCCGGCAAAGTGCCGAGGTGGGGGCGGCGAGGAGGGTGCTTGGGAACAGCGTGATGGCGGGGGACCTGCAGCAAACACCAACACAAGCGCAACCCCACGCAAGCCCGGGGTGGTGGTGAGGGCGTTCTCTCCGGGACAGCTGAGCCTCCGACACTGCACCCAGCCACCCGCCCGCGAGCGGCATGTGGAGGAGCCGGGCAGCGGGATTTTCCCTGCAACCACTGACCCACGGCCCACCCTCCAAAGCAATAACCACCACTCATGCTCCGGAGGCAGGCTCCAAGCCAAAAGCTGACCATAGGGCAGGGACGTGCAGGCTCCGCAGGCAGGTCATCCCACACAGGATGCCCGGGGACCCTCACATGACATTCCCGGGATCTGCGGGCGAGCACGGAGCCCAGCTCCTCCTCCCACCCAGCCCCACCATATGGTTTGCTGTTCTGTGGCCGCCTGCCACCGCAGACGGTGAATCAGCTTTGTCGCTCCAGCAGCACAACCTTTGCAGGCTCGAGGCTTTGTTTTTAAAGCATCCCGGTCTCGGCCCTCACCCCTTGGAGAAGGCAGGAGGGTGCAGGACGGAACTGTCCCCTCTCCACTCTGCAGTGGCGGCCATGAGGCCCCGCCGCCAGGACGAGCCCGTAGCCAGGCGTGCGGCGAGAGCCAGGGCTCAGGCTCTGAAAAGTCAGCACTGGAGCAGTCTGTCTCGCTCCTCTGCTTGCCAGAGCAGAGACGAGTTCAGCTCCCACCTCCTGCTCCAGGATTTGGCCAGCACAACCTGTGCTGTAGTAGCAGCAGGCTTAGGACAGTGGGAGACGGTGCCTTGACACCCCCCCCCCCCCAACATCCCTGTGCCCAGGACAGCTGGCAGGGCAGGGGACAGCGGTGCTGCAGCCTCCCCCCTGCCACCACCATCTGGGTGCACTCAGTCTGGTCCCAGCCCCTCTCTGCAGCACAAAATCCAGCTGGACACACGTCCAGGCAGCTGGATGGACACGGATGCTGGCACAGCGGGGACGCGTGGCCCAGGAGAGGTGGGGGTCACCCCCTTCCCACATCAGCATGGACTTTGCTCAGCTCAAGCTGACTGCGAAACCCCACGCCGAGATCCCTCTGGAAGGGACGGATTAACGGCTTGGACGTTCTTGCTAAGGCAGAACAATTAGAGAGGAACTATGGACCAGACATTCGGAGATGTCCTTGCTGAGACGGGATAATTAGAGAGAGGATACGGACAATAAAGAGGAGTTTCACACTTAACTTTCCTTGTCCAATCAATTAGGTAATAACAGAGTTATTCCATACATCCGCCTAAGGAAGTCCCTCCTCCTTTTGAGTAAAGATAATTTTAAAAGCAGACTGATGAACTCACACCAAGAATTGTCCCAAGGTCGGGAAAACTTGGGAGCAATGAGGTGAAAAAGGGAGAATCAGATCAAAAGGCAGAAAAAATGCTTGATCATAACAAACCCTGAATACATTTCAGGCTGAACATGCATATTGTCTTAAAGCAAAACTATATGGCTGCACATAAGGAGACATACAGTTGGAATAATAGTCATCACTATACCTACTGAATTAATATCTTAATTCACAGTATCTGAATCTCCTTCACTAATTCTTTTCCCTGCTTAGAAGAGAACAACACCCTACCCAAAGCAGTGCAGGTTTCTGGAAGCAAATTTCACACAGCATCCCCCCTCTCTTGGCTTTCTTGCCATGGCTCTTCTTTTCTTTTTCAGCATCAGCATCTAAACATCTGGGTCGTGGTGGAGCTTAGAGCTGGAAGCGACACAATATAGTGAGAAAGGATGTTTTTGTGCTATTTCCAACCTTCCCAGAACAGAGAACTTCAGAAACCCCTTTACAAAGGCTGCTTTCTTCCTCTACGCCACTTTGAAAAGATGGGTGAAATCCTCAGTTATTTGCCTATACCAGGGTTGTACAAGACAGAGACGATCAAAAAGGAGGGGGAAGGGGACGACGAAAAACATGGCCAAGTGTTTTTTTGTTTGTTTGTTTTAGCTTCTTTTGGTTAAAACTCCAGTTTTGGAGCAACTCCAGCCTCCTCTGTACTTGGGCAGAATGAAGGATCTGAATGATTTACTAAAGATCCCCGGTGACATTTTAATTCATTTTTTCCCCCATACTAAAATTTCAGTTTCTTACTGAAACGTTGAATTGGAGCAAATTTTGGGTGCTTTTAAAGAAGCTTCACTCCTCAGCACACCCCAGGCTCAGCTGGCCAGCAAATTTGGTTGGAAAAACCAGTCTCTCCGAGCATCCCTCCCCACCAGCCAAAAGCCCTGGGCAGGCTCGGCGGGCGCCAAGGCTGGGTCAGGAACGGGGGCAAGGGGTTGTCCTGATTTCCCTCCTCCATCCAGAAGGGCTTGTGAAAGAGATTAAGGGTCATGACCAGGGTCTCCTCAAACTCTGCACCCAAAGGTGAGGGTGATGCTCAGCTCAGTCCCCCTTCTCCAACCCATTTGGGTGCTCCCGGGGTGTTGCACCTGCGGGACAGACCCAATGCTGACACCAAAAATGATGTGGGTGCTGCTCCCTTCCTCTTGTCCCCTCCTGGGATGAGAGGTTATTCTGGCTCCGTATGAGCTCAGTTTTGAGCCTGTGCAGGAGGGGGCTGCCAGATGGAGCAGCGCTGCCAAGCCCGATGCAATGAGGTTGTTTTGGGAGGTGGAGTCTGTCTGCGGAGCGCTGGCCTGCGAGATGCATTGGCCAGCGCTCAACTATGTCCCTGTGATCTTGACCGAAGGAAGCCCGACGTTTTACCTCCTTCCACAGATCCCCACGGCTAATCCCCAGCTGCCTGGGCGCAGACCTCCATTTTCCAGCTAGCCTCCAATTTAGGAACTGGATCCTTTTTGCCTCCCCCCAACCCGCTAGCAAACACTTGTGCAAAGCAGCTTGTCCCCGAAGGGAAAGCGCCTGGATGCTCTCTTCCCCCCATTTTTGCTCTTGCCTTGCGCACCGGAGCCAGTGTAGCTGATCAGCAAAGTCCTGCTCTGCCTTCCCCCTCCCAGTGCTTGTCCATCCCCATGGGGCTCCTGCTCACTCCCCCAGTCCTCAGCAGGTGGGGGGCTGAGTTCCATCAGCCCCCACAGTCTTGGGGGCACTCCCAGCTGCCGCCCATCTGCTGCTTCTTCCACCTTGTTCTCTCTTTTGGGGTGAAATCCCCTGTCAGGAATGCTTGGAAACACCAGGTTTTATTGCCATGCAAAGCTGCCTCCCACAGCTGCTTAAAGCATCTCCCAAACAGCACAAGCAGCGCTAAGGAGATACAGGCGACATGGAAGAAGCCACCTTGGCCAAGCTTCGTACTGTTCAGAGCATCCTCACAGTGGTACCCGCGCCATGTGGAGCTGGCCAAGCATCCCCATCGCACCCCAACCCCTGCCGTAGCCGTGGGATGGTCCCAGAGGGCGCGGGATCCCCGGCATATCCCTGGAGCAGGGGGATTGACCTCATTTAGCAGAAGACAGCGCTGCACACACCTCCCTGCCCAGGCCAGAGCACCCACGCGGTCTCTGCCTACAGCAACGCCAGGTACCAAACCGGGCAGGGACGTGGAGAAGGGGAGCGAGCCCCAGCCCAGCCCCACGGTGCCTCGGCACCCAGAGCTGCCATCCCAGGTACTGGAAAAATCAGGTGACGTCGCTTTTGTAGCACATCCCTTTTTGCAGGCGGCCTGAGAGTCAGAAGAACATATTTTATCATATACATAATCTTGAAGAAAAAAAACCCCTCATCTTCTAGATTCCCAGACAGTACACTCAGCATCCTCATGCTACTGATGTAATCCTGGAGGAAGGTCCCCTGGGCTCAGCCTCGCTAAGCCGAAGCTGCACCGAGCCCTCGGCTTCAGGCCCTCGCCTGCGCACGGCGTGGGCCAGTTTCCCCGCAGCCCCTCGGTGCTGCACTGCTGGGATACCCCGGGCATGTTTTATGGACCCGTTTATACACTTGTTGAGTGTCTAAGTTCACTCTGCACCCACGGGGAACATTAATAGTTCAGTAAAGCTCTTTGCTAATACTATTCTTGCCATCCTTTGTGTTCAGCTGCAGTAAAAATTAGCCAAGAATAAAACCGACATAATAACAACAGGAACAAAACCAACAGAGCAGATTCCTTAAGGTAGCTCTGCATAAGCAGGTACCCCCCTTCAACCCTGAAGACTTTACCGTTAATTAAAAGCAACTGCAAGGCAAACCCTGAGCTGAGGTACAACAAGTGAAACGCAAGATAAGTTGGTGGCGTGACGCCAGGGTGCATATTTGACCCAAATTGCTTAAACTACAGCTGGTCGAGTGATTCACTGCATCCAGCTCCATCAATGGGTCTGGCCTGGCTCTCTGTTTGTGACTTGTCTCCGGAGAGACGGAGGGTTTCTTTGTTTTGTTTGTATGAACGCCTTGGTTATTCAGGGAACCGTGACACATGCTGTGGGAACACTGGCTGGCTGCTCCTGGAGAAGATGCACATGGTGGATCCATATTTGGACCTGACTGCTTGGTTCCCCTGGGACCCCTCCTGCTCTCGCTTGACCTCAGGAACATCACTCACGTCTTTGTGTGACCCATAACTCTGTCCTGCTCCCCAGCTTACCTGGCACAAGGAGGGCCATGGTCAAGAGAGGTCTATGTCATGCATGGGGTGTGTAGATGGAGGAGAATGTAAGGACTTGGCTGGATCCCAAGCATCCCTCTAGCCCAGTGTCTGGTCTTTGATGGACGGATATCACTGGAGCACCAGGAGGGAACAGACACGGTCAGAGATGCCTGAAAGTCGAGAACACCTCTGTATTTAACAGCCCTTGGTGCTTGCTCTCCCTTGAACTCTTTGTGCCCATCTTGAAGGAGGTGGGTGGCACAGAGTGGGCCACCTGGTCTACCCATGGGCAGGTGGACTGGGGGCACAGAAGGGGCTCTGCACCCAAAACCATGCACCCTAAGGCAGGTTAGCCCCATACGGACTCAGGCAAAGGAGAAATGCCAGGAGTCTCCCCCCATACCCCATCCTCCCACCACACGGTGCCTCCTGCCTCCCTGCCCCTCTTTAAGCCACTTGAATATTAAATAAATGGGGAATATTAAATAAATGGAGCCAGGCCCTCGGCTGCCTGGCTGCGACGTTCCCTCTGCGCTAAAGAGAAACACGCCCCAAATACTTGAAATACAAAAATCTCAACCTGGGATCAATTTTTTTTCTTTTTGAGCCAATTTGAGGGAAGAAAAATCTGCCTGACTTTAGGAACGGATGGAGGAAAGGAGATGAAAACAATTAGATACCATCTGAGCAGCCATTTCATGCCCTTCCAGGCTGAAATTGGTTGCTCTCTCCCGATGAACCTTCCATAATGTGGAGTACTGCCTTCAAGGGTTTTGGAAATACCAAACACAAATATATTCAGAGCTGCTGGAGTTCCCCGTGTCAGGAACACCGTCCCCGGGCTGTGGGATTCCTGCCCCCTGCACCACGAAATGTCCTTAGTGACAGATTTACGCCAGGACCATCTGCAGGCCCTCCTGGGGGTATGGCACAGACCAAGGCATCCTTGCTCCTTCTCCTTCCAAGCATGTTTTCCAATAGAAAAACATCTCTTTCCTCAAAATGGGAATTTCCCCAGGAAGCAGCCAAGGCCAGCGAAACTCTTCCTTTCTGCTTTGCCGTTCAAGCCACCTAAACCCGCACATTTCATTTTCCTGGCCAGTAAAACCAGAAGCCAACATTGGCCACGGTGGCAAAGCCTCATCCACCCCCCGGACTCCGGCGCCTGCCGCAGAGCCGTCCCGATGGCTTTGAAGCCGTTTGGGCTTTGTCATGACCGCAGGCATCAAGGTTAAGTCCCTACAGATGGGGACAAGGGAAAACCCAAGACGCTGGCCCCGTCCAAGCGTGGCCAGAGCAAGATTTTAGGACTCACGAGTGGGGTTTATGGCTGCGGGTTGAGCAGAGAAGCTGATGGGGAGGTGGGCATGGTGGTGAGCCTCAGCATCCAGCCTGGCTGACCCCGTGGGAGCATCAGCCTGACCCCAACTCCATCTAATTTTTTGGGGCCACATGCACACACACACAAACCCTCCACCGCTTTGAGATGGGCTCAGCCTTGCCCCTGGCAGAGTGCAGCCGCCTTCCAGCCGCTGGGGCAGCAGATGGCAAATTGACATGAAAAAATGCTGAAAATGAAAATGCAACAAAATGCTACACAGTTGCCTGTCCCTTTCGATTCAGTTTTTGGTCAACTAAATTGCTATTGAATAAGGCAAGCTGCGTCAAAAATGTACTTTAATGAAGTGCAGCAGGGGCTCTGGCATTATTTCCCAAGCTCCACCAAGGTTTTAATCCCCCGGCTCTCTAAGCCACTGTGCGACATATGCTTTAAAGAGGATATTTTTTTGCTCCCTGGTATTTCACGCGTGTTATATTTTAAAGACTGCTGCCAGTTTAGTTTAGGACCAAAATGGTGGTGTCACTCGGGGGATGGGAGCGGGGGGTGTGTGCGGTGGGGATACTTCACCAAAGTGATTAAAAATAATCCCAGAGCAACCTCAGAGGAAGGCGACCTGCCAGCCTGAGGCCCCTCGTGTGCCCCGCCAACAAGTCTGGAAGTGTGCAAAAATTTTGGGAGGGGACCGAAAATGCCAGGGAGGGGCGGGGGGGGGGGGGGCGATGGGCACCCTCCACACCCAGCCTCACCCTCCAGCCCAGTGCTGATCTGGCTGCCGAGGATAATCCCAGGGCACCAAGAACGGACTTTGCTAATTAGTCCTGGCTTATCTCAAGCAAACTTTCTGCTATGTTTGGTTAGGACCAGCCTGGAGTGACTAATATCTGCGGCAGGGAGGAAAAGCCCTCCTGGCATCTCTTTTCTTGCCTGGGAGAGCCTCGCTCAGGGAGATATTAAAGGCTTTTGTTTCCAGGAGCTGTCAAACCCCTCACCTTTCACAAGCACTAAAAACGGCCAGGGGAAAAAATATATGCGAGTGGAATAATAATTTTTAACTCATAAATTTGAGCTCGTAAATCAAGGATTGACGGAGCAGTCGTTGTAATGTCTCGTGAGTTAACATTTGAGGTTTTCTTTCACCTGAGCAAAAAGGAAACAAATACCCAAGTCTCTGCCCTTCCACGCCAGAGATTGCTATAAATCACCTTAATGTTACACTCTTGCTCTTAAATAGACCAAAAGCATAAGCGTGGGGAACAGACAGTGAAACTGGGTGATTTAAAAAGTACAGTACTGGGAAGAACGCTTATTTAAAAAAAAAAGAACAAACCCAACAGACGCAAACCAATCTCTCTCTGCTTTTAATAGCAGAGGGCAAATCCTGCTCTCTAAGAAACGCACCCCCAGGGACTGAGGCCAAGCCTTGGTCCTGGTCCTGCTGCAGCATTGAGCTCGGCAAGGGCACAGGGACAGCTTGGCTGCCACTGGCAAACCACAGACCGGACCGTCTGTCTCCGTGGGTTTGAATTTCAGATTGAGGAAAAGAAGAGAAAATAGAGGTGTGAGGAGAGAGGTGTCACGCACGTGTGTAAGGGAGGGACGGAAAGGGATGGGGGTGGTACTTGGGTTGAATGGAGAATCCGGCCACCCGATGTCCCCATCTATCCTCTGCCAGGCTGGGGACATCACTGCAAGACGTGCCGTGATGGCAGACGGAGCCATGCACACGTGTCACAGCCACCCACCACAAGCCACGCTCCAGTGTCACCACGAAAGGGAGAGCAGCACAGAGCAGTGCGTCCCCAAACTGGGACCCAACACACCCCAACTGGAGATGCAGCGGCAGCATCTGGCTCTCCCAAAGTTAAAAAATGCTGGTTTTCCCATGGGATTTCCTATGATTTTTATCTGTCTGGGATAAGAAGTCTAAAGCTCAGCAGATCTGAACCTAGTGTCCCAGATGCTGAAGGTGCTTTGACCCTCACCCAGAGGTCCTCCCACCTCCATCACTGCTGTGCCCAGTCCAGCCCAGAGCAGATCCCTGCTGCTCCCACCCAGGGCCCTGCAGCCGCCGGCTCGGGGGCTCCAACCCCCAGGGTCCGAAGGGTCACTGCCACCCGCCTGCCCCGGGGCTGTCCCCAAACCAGCAGTGAGGAGCAAGGAGCTGGTGCGGAAAATGCGAAACGGATGAGACGTCGGGTCAGGGAGGTTGTGGCCGTGTGGCCGGCAGAGCGTTGGGAGGAGGAGGAGGAGGAGGAAGGCATTGGCATGCGGAGCACAAGTGCGTGCGTGGCACTCTCCTCTGCCTAATCCGGTGGGTTCAAAGCAGCCGGGTGGTGCCGGGCGCAGCTGCAGCGTCTGAGCCCCAACAGGTGACGGCTCAGCTGTCCCCCTCCCCAAGGGGCTGTTCACTCTGGAGGGGGGCTGGCGTGGGGGCCAGCGGGTCCCCAACGCTTCAGCCGGCTCCATCCTGCCCTCGGAAAACTGCCCACACCTCCTCGGCGGCTGTGTGCAGCTTCGTATGGCTGCCTCCCCTCTGTGCCCCGCGGGACAGCACATCGCAGTGGGATGGGCCACGGCTGCTAGGAGGCATCAGTTGTGCAAAATCCTCCTAAAAAGTGCTCTGACTTGCTGGGAAATGCGGGACCGACCTGTTCTGCATGGTGCTGGTGGCGTGGAGCCGGCACTGAGACCCTGCAAGCAGCACGTGGGTTGTTTGCCCTGTGCCAGCACCCGGTGCCCTGCCAGCGCGTGGTCCCCCTCCAGCGCCTGGTCCTCTGCTGATGCAGCTGAACGGCCCCTTGCTAGGAAATATTTTATCCCATCACTTTTGAAAATGCATTTGCAAACAGTATCCTGCAGTGGAACTGCCCCGATCCCAGTGCAGCCAGGAACAGGACCAGGAGAGGCCTCTTGGACAAATCCAGCTGAGCCCCTCTGCGTGCAGTAGCGCTGGAGGGATTTTTATTTCTGCTCCCAACTGTCTGGTTCCTCTCTGGAGGCTGCACCAGCAGAACAGACCATCTGCCACCAGCTGCATCAAAACGCAGCGATGGGCAGGGGAGCGTGGCAGAAACACTTGTGTCCGCCCGGGGCATCCTGGCCAAAATCTGCGTCTGTGGCAGCCGGTGGGCTCGGGCTGGGACAGTGGCGCAGGCAGAGAGGGGCCGTGTCCGTACTTGGCTTCACGAGAACTGCAGCATCCCGCGGTGATCCCATCCCCACTGTGAAGGGATGCCCAAATTTCCCTCATTTGTATATGAATATAACAAAGCGTGACCTGAAATATTTCCCCACCAGCTGCAGCTAGGCATGACCGGTCAGATAAATGGCTTGCTCACCTCCCACACCCAAGAAATATCGATTAAAATACTACAAAGTACCCCGAGCCATCAATTTCCCGTGGGTGGCTAATGCAGGTGGTGGGGGGAAGGTCCATGCACCCTCCCGGCCCCGCAGAGTCACCGGCATCACCAACGACCCGCTCGGGGTCCTCATTAAGCCACTCGAGCCACCATCGTCTGAGCAGCACCATTATTCGTGCAGCCTCCAGATCCTATTCCCCACTGTTAATTTCTACTTATCTGCATATTTTATTGAAAATTAAAATCCTTTTGCATTTTTCCCAGGGCTCAGTCATGAACGATCTTTTCTCGCAGCCCTACTTGACTCCAATTAGTTGGGATAACAAAGCTGCCGCTGTTGGAGGATTATTGACAAATGCTCAAGGAAAAAAAAGAATAGTCTATTAAAATGACAGCTTTTTAAGCCTGGAAACAAAACCGCCTGGCAATTAATAGTGCTGGGGAGGCACAGAAAATGCCAATTCTTAGTTTTTTGATGGCATTTCAATTGATTAGCCCGCTCCATTACTTCATGTCTTGCTTCTCGTTACCTGATGGATCACCATCAGCATCCCTCGCCGAGCGCAACGCTGCTGCATTCGTTCCCCTCTCCGGGGACCGCAGGGACATCGGCACCAGCCATGGCTCCGCAACGGGAGCCCGGGGAAGCCAGAGGCATGGAAATACATCCCGTAAAGGAGAGGCAGCCCCTGCCCTGCCCGCCCGCGGGGATGCTGCCCGTTTCCCAGGCCTCATGTTCGTGTTGAGCTGTTCCCATGGGCGCCCGTCGGCGCTGGGATCCTGCCCCTAAAAACCTGCTCGATGCAGCTGCAACTATGGCACAAAAGGACTGAGAAGCATTGAGAGCAGCACAACTCATTCACTGATAACTCGCTAATGGCGTTTCATATTTTTTCCCTGGCATTTTTTTTTTTTTTTAAATAAAAGAATAGGGGGTAAAAATGAAGCATACTTGATAAAGGGCAGTGAGTGTTATCCCTAAAAAAAAATAAAAACAAAATAAAAACCTCACAGAGCTTTTTTTCTTTCATAGGTGGCTTGGACAGCTGGCTCTTTAAATATTAATCAGGGGCTCATTGATATGCAAATATGGTAAGAGGGAATAATGCTCCTGCAGCTGCGCAGCCCCGGCCGAGTGTTGGCCTCCTCTCCACCATGAATGGAAATATCTGAGGACACAGGTGCAGGGAGCCGACCGCGAGCAAGATCCTGCTTAATAAGGTAATTTGTGAACGATGCTCTATAGAGACGAACCGGAGCAATCTTTTACCACTTGACAGTATCTGACCACTAAACAAGGTGTTAATCTTATAATTGTGGTGTTGACTGTTCCCTAGCACAACGTTCCTGGCCTTTTGCCCTGACACTTGGCCAGTTAAAATCAACTTAACTGACAGGTCGGATGCGCGCCAACCGATCGGCGATAAATTATTTATTGTTCTATTTCCAGAATAACAAGTAAACAGGAAAGACGGGGCATCCCACAGAGAGAAAACCAGTCTGGATACGCGTCGTTGGACCGAGTCGCGTTGCTCCGTGTGGCCACCCCTGCCCCCGGTCCCCTGTGGGGCTGTGCCGAGCGGCCGTGCTCCCCGGCTCTCACCTCTTTCTGCCGGGAAGGTGACCGCATCCTGTGTTACTTGAGCGAAGCCATCTCCACCGATGGGTCTGGTGGTGTCACCTGTGTCCAGGGACCTGCAGGTGGGGTTTTGGGGTCGCTCCCTGCTCCTCATGCAGTTCCTGATACCCAGTCTCCTCTTCAGTGAACTGGAGGCCAAGAAGAGAGACCAGAGGCAACGTCAGAGCCTGCCGTGGACATCACCGATGGGTGTCTGCTGGCTCCCTCTGCTAGACCGAGCGAAGACTGGGCAGGTGGACCAGGTCGAGGGTGGCAAACATGAGCTCCCCTGCCTGGGGACCCCATCCCGTCACCATGTCCTTGCTCCGAGGACATCCATGCTGCTGTGGTGCCCACGGTGGGGAACTTCAGCTGCTGCAGGAGAGACAGCTGGGAAAGTGGGTCAGAGCCTTCAGCAGCATTTCACATAACCAGAGCCAGTGGAGTTGGATGCCCATAAGTGTCTGTAGGGCTCAACTCACACATTTTGCTCTCTCCTGTCAGTTGCCGTGAGCATAGATGGGTCTACAGACCAGGGAAAGATGGTAAGGAAGGGTGTCTGTGAAGGCACCAAGAAAGGCACCCTTCATCACCACCCAACATAACCCAACGTGTTGCTTTGATGATTTGAACCCTCACACCCCCCTTGACACGCTTCTTGGGAAGGGATGCCCTTTCTGCCTCCCGCTCCTACCTCTCAGGGCAGAGCTGGACCTGGGGCATGGCTCATCCTTCCTGCTGATGGGCAGGAGCTCGATGGAGGCACATTGGGGCTGCTCCATCCCACATGGGACACAACGGAGGCATCATGCCCTTCTATAACAGCAAAAGGAAACAAGCTCCAAGGCTGCGAATACAATACCTGCTGTCGCAGAGTATTTTTAAGATTTGCCTCCTGTGGTTGCCATCCTCCTTTTCCCTGCCAAGCTTCCTTGCCCGGGCTCCTGGTGATGAATGACCTCGTCCGGGTACCGCCGGTACCAGGCGCACGCAGCTGCGAGGCTTTTTTCCCTGGGGCGGGCGCTGCAGATGGCTGCTCCGCTGCCGAGCCCACAGCTGCACGCTCCCTGCTCGCCCCTCCGCAGCCGGCGCGCACCCGTGCCACAAAGGGACAGAAAATGCAATTAATCAGAGAAAAGGAGCGAGCGGGAAGGGATGCTGGGATGTCTCAAGTTGCCGACCAAGCCACCCGCAGTTCGCCCTGCGACCAGCACGTCCGGCCTCACCGCAGCTGGCTCCGGCAAGCCTATGGCTGGGCGAGCGCTCGGATCTGCAGAGAGGTCGTGGGGCAAGGGCTGTCCGTGTGGTGTGGTCATTCCCAAAGTAGCTGAAGGTCTTCCTGGAGACAGGGGGAAGCACAACTTGTCATCTTTGTCTTCTGACTCAACTTCCAACTTTCCCGGTGTCGGTTCTTGGGCCTCTGGGTCCCGCTCAAGGGGCAAAGTGCGGCTCCTGCTGCGCTCCCTTGCAGGCAGGGCTGGATGTGGCTGCTACGACCTTTGTACGTATGTGGGTGCTACAACCATTGTAGGTACGGGCAGCATCTCCCCTCCATTTGGGGACAGAGAGGATCATCTCAGAGACTGAAGTCATATAAGTTCAGTCACTTTTGAATTTGTTTAGCGTTTTTTGCAAAACTTTCTTAGCCTGTATAAAAGGTACCTCATTCCAGGAGATAAGAACAATCCCACCTAGCCTTATAGCTCGGCCTTTTGTTTCCAAAGTATATTTATCTGTCTTAGTATTTCAGCACTTGCATGGTTAATAATTATTAATAATTAATGATAAATTACTACTAATAATTATTGTTATTTTATATACAAGGGATTTGCCTCTTTCAACGCTTTATCGGGAGTAAAACTGGATCTGTAACCTGGAGCATGGAGATCCCACTTTCCCACTTAGACCCCACTTTCCATCGCTTCAGGGCAGCAGCTGGCTCTTTAGTTTGGCGCAGGAGACAAAGATTAATTAAATGTACCAGCCCTGGGGCAGCACCGGGGGTTGCTCATGCCGGGTAGGTACTGGCGGGGTTAACACACCCAATGCAAGAGCCGTCTTGCTTTACATCAGCTGCCAGAGCTCACCCCGCAGATACAATTCCGATCCCTCCTATTTATTGCTGCTTTCTTACAAGCATAAAACCTTACGCCGTGGTCCTCAGCTGAAATAATCCCGAGAGGACCAAACCCTGCGAAGGCAGAGCTGCTCCGGGAGGATGGAGTTTGCACTGCGCCGAGGGCCGGCTGGGCCGGAGGAGGATGCGGCTGTGCCGACACCGACCGCTCCTCCAGCCGTGCCGGGACCACGCGCCAGTGCAGCAGACAGCTGCGGCAGAGGTATCTTTTTACCCTGGACCTTGTTAATGAACAAAAGCTTAGGAGAATGTGGGCGGCTGGGCTAGACGGAGAATAAACAGGGGATTAGCAGCGCGCAGCCCCTGAGCGAGGATCGGGCTCTTTTTTCCCTTGCACTTGAAACCCAGCTCCTTGCCGCGGCAGCGGCCGGTCCTGCACCAGCCGGGAGTGTTTCTACCCCACCCGACGCTGCAGCCGTCCATCGTTAGCCAGGCAAAATTAGCTTTTGCAAGAGCTTTTACGCTGGCCAGTCAGATAGACCTTGGGCTTCTATTTTTTGTCCTGTTTTTTTTGTGCACGTGGAAAACCAGAGGCCAGGCGATGCCTTAGCCGTGGCACAGCTCTGCCCCAGCCTGCCTGCGCTGAGCGGGGAGCAAACACCTCCCTGCCAAGCTGGGATAAACTCTCCAACGTTCCTCAAACAAACCCACACAAGGCAATCTGCCTGCAGCCGTGGCATGGCCTGGTGGTATATGACCTGTGAAAAGGGAAAAAAAACCCAACCAAAACAGGGAAAAACAAATTCCCCATCTCACCCACCCGTTCACGTACACGGGGAGCTGCAAGGCGAGGGCACAGAGCAATAAACAGCTCGTTCCCGACCCGGCCAGCTTGGGCTGAGAGGCGCTGCCAGCCCGGCAGTGATGTACGTTGTGCGTGTGCTTTATATGCACGCCATAAAAATAATGCTTTGTGAAGGATATATAAGCATCCAGGCCAGGCAGGGCCAGGCAGGGCCAGGCAGCTGGGAGCTTGGCTGGAAGAAGCGCAGGCAGCGGGACCCGGCCAGGCAAATTGGCACGGCGTGCTCCAGCAAAGGGGACGCTGGTGGCTGCTGTCCCCATGGCATGATGTCCTTGTGCCGCCTCCAAAGTAACCCCAGGCCCAGAGCGCCTGCAGGATGGCTCAGTTTTTGCTTTTTTTTGCTTGTAAATCTCTCCCTTTTAAGCAGGAAAGGGAGCGTGCAGGCAGAGCAGCCCTTCCTGGGGAGCTGCTCCATCTCAAAATGGATGTTTGCTCTGGACAGGAGCAGTGAGCAGCCAATGCTCTTGTAGGGTGGAAATGGCTTAAAAATCCACTCGAAAGCATCGTGCTTCCCTTTCAGAAATAGGTCCAAACAGAAATTACTTGAAACAATGCAATCCATGCTTTTTTCCCTTTGCAAAACCAAACGTTTCATCTCAATACGAGGGAGGAAAAAAAAGTGACAATTCATTTGAACTTTCCTCCCTGGAAAATGACCTGGCGAATGCCTCGTTGCTGCAGAAACATACAGGCAAAACCAGAGTGACCTGTCCTGGTGCTCATCCCCCAGCTCGCCCGCAGGGTTTCCAGAGCTGCCGCATCCCGGAGCGGCCCACGAGCAGTGGGGATGCCGGGTGGGATGCTCCGGTCGCTCCTTCTCAAGGAGCCATCCTCCAGCGGGTACTCCCTATTTTTGGCCCAAAATGAAGTAAGGCTTTGACTAGACTAACACTAAATAAATGTTCGCATGAATTAGCAGAGCGTGCCATTGCGCAGCCCCATTACCTACCGTGAGCAGCCAGCCAAGGCCAGGGCCAGTGCTGCAGATGTCTGTTGCTGGAAAATGGAAGGCTATATAGTAAATATTGGAAAAAACCCTCCAATATATACATCCCTGACTGCTTCTTCAGCTGATCAGATTTTACTTGGTTAATCAAAGTTTGTGTGATAAGCAGCAGAGCCCTGGGGCTCCAACATACCCAGGTGCCGATACTTGGTCCTACCCCTCTCGCCTCCCCTGAGAGCATCTCTCCTTACCCCAAACACGTGCACCGGTGTGGGTAAGGGTCCTCTGGGCTGAGGCTGCACCAAATAACTGACCGAGCTCCCCGGCCAATTTTGCAGGGACAAAATGATGTTCCTCAAAGTAAGCATCAAAAAACACCCATTCTGCCCTAAAGTGCAACATGCCTCCGCATTAGTCAGCCAAACACTAGGATTTCCTCCTCTATAAAGCTGGAAAAGTATCCAGTCCAGGTTGCTCCGTGCTCTATAACGAGCAATTATTCCTTTCTAAAGTAAAATGAAATAAGAACCATTCCCATAATCACCTACTGGATTTTATCAGCATGTTTGGGTTACGCTTTTGCCCCTTTGGCTAATGCCTAATTGATTCTTTAATCTCTACAACTTTTTTATTGACTGATACAAGAGCTATTTAGCCCATCAGCGGCAGGAAAGCAGCCTGCAAACCCTCCGAGACCCACGACATGGTGCCAGGATGACCTCATCTGAAGCCGATGCTTTATTTGATAATCTATCACTTATTTATTATTCTAACTAACCGCTTGCAGGTGGCGTGATTTTAGTATAATTGTCCCAGCCACAGGCACGCACAGGGAAAAGCTCAGCAATGTGCAATCTTATCCGGAGCTGCTACCGCAGAGGAAGCAGGCTCGCAGCCTGTGCCAGGGGAAACGGGGGAAAACCTGGCATTTTGGTGACGTGAAGGGCATGGCAAAATCCCCCTGACTCTGGAAAATTGAAGGCAGGGGCTTGTCCTGACCGCCAGCTCGTGGGCGGAGGAACAAGGCAGAGCAGGATGGAAAACCGTGATGCCATCGGGGGGACCCACGTGGTGCCCGACATCATGGCTGGAGCACAGCTTGCACAGGGATGATTCGGTGCCACGGCTCAGCTCCCACCTCCCCACCTGTCTGCGTGCAAAACCTGAGCAAAGTGAGGATTTTAGGCAGTGACAACGTACCAGGACGTGGGTGTCCCTGCGAAGCATTGCACTGGGCTGGCACGGTCCTGGTCCCTCAATGGGTCAGCGCTGGGATCGCCTGCCAGAGCAGCACGGATGGCACATGGACTCCAGAAGATTCAGGCCGGCACATCCAATGTAAAATCCTGCATAAATAAAGAACACAGGTTTGGGATTTATTTCTGGACTTCTCTGTATAGGTTTTTTCCTGCTACAGCCCTGGGGCAGGTTCTCAGCCCTTCACCATCCCACCTGCAGCAGCAGCACAAGGCGAGGTGGTCGCCCCAGAGAGCTGCCTTCAGCTCAGCCCCGGGAAGCCTGAAGCCACACCGTGCCACAAAGCCACCAGTCCTGCCCAAAGGACAGCCCAACAAGGACAGCCCCGCCACCGCCAAGCTGGTCCTGGGGGGTGCTGCTCCCACTGCCCCCCAGCCAGGCTACGCTGCTCCCCGAACTGGAAACCGAGAGGCGGCAGCAGATAGAAACCAGCCCATGAATTGACAGCGTGACTCTGAGCCATCCAGTAACGAGCTTTTAAGATCAATTAGTCCTGCATTAGTCTCTGAGACTTCTGAGCTAGAAATCCCGCCAGGATTCAAGCCACTTAACGCATTTTCCTGGTGAGGAAAGGGTTTGAGGATGAGCAGGCGGGTACCAGGAAGCATCGCTGGGAGCAGAGGAGATGCCCTTCTGCATTATCTGCCCCCTCGTCCTCTGCCCAAGCTCCTCCAACCAAGGCAACGGCTGCAGCAAAAGAGAAAAATGGTATTTTGAGTGGCAAGACCCTGTTGCGGCTTCAGTTTTAACCCCAGCTGGGGAAAAAAAAAAAAAGCAGGGGGTTAGGAGAATAATTTTTTCATTAAAATAAAAATCGATCCATAATGAAAACAGACTTCTAATGGGAAAAGTTTAGTGCAAATGGAAGCTTTTAAAGATTCTTTTGACTGACAATAACCTGAAGACCCTCCAGGAACTCCAGCCCAGAATAATCAGATTAAATGAAAACTAATATACGATCCTGAAATTCATCCCATGCTGCTCTAAACTTATAGCAGCTGGGTAATTTAGCCTACAGGTTTCTGCCTCATGCCCAGCAGTTCACACTGAATTGTTTAGCCAAACTTAATCTACTGGGAAGGAAAAAAGCTCTTTCCTTTAATATGTGTTAAAGTAAAGCCAGCTTCTAAAAGCAGCTGGGAGCAGGGAAGGTATACAAATACGCGTATTTTCTACGGGAATTCCCAGACTGAAGGTTGGCTACTTTAAAACAAACAACTACAATTTATAAATGATCCAGGAATAAGGAAATCTCTGGGTTGGTGCACTGGAGCTGCTAGTACGGCTAATACCAGCACTGCCTCGTGAGCCCTGCACGAGGACCTCGCACGGCACAAGCTCATGTTGTCCAGCAGCTCCTCAGCACTGATCCCACTGCAGGGGCTGCGTTCCCAAAACATGAATCAAATCCACGTTTTCAGCCAGAGAAAGGTTTGAAAATGCGACTTGGGTGTATCTCAAAAAATGAAATGGAAGGAATGGCTTTTTCCCCCAAATCTTAGAGTTTTTTTTCAAAAGGAAGGCTGTCACTTCGAGGGGGGCTGGCGAGGGGCAGAGGTCCTCCCAGGGCCCAGTGACCAGCGTGATGATGATGGAGTTGGGAACCTCTCTGTGTTCCTGCAGCAGAAATAAACCCCGACGGGTAAACAGAACTTCCAAATATAAATCCATCATTAAACATTTTCCAGCTGAATCTTAAATTCCTGTGGGAGAGGAAACACGTTGCACATTATCACACAGCACAGGTTTCCATCTTACCATCAGAAGACGGCTCCCCTGGAGGGCTTGGAGACAGGTAGATGATCTATAAAACCTTGAAAGTCCTTGGAACTTTATATTCAATGAAGTTTGAGCCAAAACCTCACATGGCGGGCAGGGTAATAAAGTAACCAAAGAACCCAGCCCCTCTGGGGACCCCAGGACGGTCTGACCCAGCCTCCCATACCACCCACGACATGGGCATCGCCCCTTCCAGCTTGCTCCCAAAACCACACTGCTGGGTCTTCCCAAATTACGCAAGCATGGAGCGATTTAGCCGCTCCCTGTGTATGAGACATTGAGCTAAAATCCATCTGCCCATATATATTCACTTTGTGTTCCCCAGCAGCAACAACAGGAATAGACATTTCTATGCAGTATTAAAAAACCAGCCCGGGAAAGCTTCTTTTTTTTGGGGAAGAGCAGCCCAGATGAGCTCGGCCAAGGCTGCAGGATCCGACCCCGCCGCAGCTGGTGGCCAGCGTGGGGAAATACAAACCCAGCTGTGCTTGCTAGGGGGTCTCGGGCTTTCAAAATGCTGTAATCTTGGCAAAAAGGAAAAAAGTCAGTCCAGTCGTGCAGCCCGGACCTCCTGCCAGCTGGAATCACTGGGTCGGTACCTGCTGTGGTGGTCACCCCCAGGACTCACCTTGGGGAGCCCCGGCTTTGGGTGTGCGGCAGAGCGGGTGCCCCCAGGGACCCAGCAGCAGGTCGGAAGGTTGCAGAAGTGAAAAAAACCAACTGCGATGACATCAGGGGGGGAAAAAAAAAAATCCAAGCAAGAAAACTTCTAGAGCAATACAAAACAAAGCTGAAGGGGACAACCTGCCCCGAGGGACCATCCCTGGAACTCTCAGTAACTCCTGGGCGTGTTGGGACGTGGGGTTTGGATGTGCAGAAAATTGAACCCCTTCTGTTTGGTCATCCATGAAGGGAAACTCAGCTGCCAGCAGGGCAGGACCCAGGGTGCAAGGGGCAGCGCCAGCAGGTCCAGCGTGGTCCCCCATCCAGCATGTCCCCACCATGTGCAGGGACAGGAGCTCGACCTTCAGCGCAGGTTAAACAGGAGCACCCTCGACCCTGTGACTCCTCTCCCCAGGAGGATACGTGGGAGCCCCTCCAGCCTTTCCTCCCCCCACCCAGCGTGGCAACAGGGACCCTCCTAAACCCACATCACCCACGGAGGGAGCTCTGGGGACACAAGTCACACGCGCCGACCCTTCCGAAGGAGGGAGCACAGGGCACCTTTCCAAGCTGGAGGGCTCAAGGCTCTGTGCAGCAGGCCATCGCCGAGCGGTGCGCTTGGGTTTCAGCAGGGAGGAAGGCGGCGTGCCCTGAGCCCTGGCCGTCCCTGGCAAACGTGCAGAATGCATTTGGAGGGGCCACATGATGCCACCGTCCTCCATGAAAACACCGCAGCATCCTATGCTGGGGCTCCCTGTGGCCCCGCTCCCCCCGGCATCACCTATTCCCCGTGGGGACCCTGCCCAGGAGCGGGGGACGAAAGGTGTCAGTTAATTTGTGTGCAAACTGGGGCCTCTCCCAGCTATTTCCTCCCCACCCATGATTTTGTGGGCGATGCGCTCGAGGTGCCGCGGAGCACCCAGCGCCACAGCAGAGCCACTGACTGCCACGCGCACGGACAGAGGAGCGCGGCTTTTGGAAGATGCATTTGTAATACCTCAAGGGTCAATAACTTCAGTCTAGGAAAATAAAATAAAAAACAAAGCTGCTTATTTTTGATCCAACAACATCCCCCGAGATGCTGCGGCCGTGGCGGGAGCCTGAGCTGCCCAGGGCGGACGTGAGGCGAGCAGCCCGGCCGCGTCCTTCCCTTCTCGGCACTAGCAGCTCTGGGACCTGGTTGGACCTCACAGAGGAACAGCAGGAGAGAGCGGGATTAGGTCGGGCTCTGGATCAGGGGATGAGCTGGGAAAACACAGCTAAGATAAGAGAGCGGTCACGGAGCGGGGTTCAGCTGATGGTTGCTTTGACTGATGGACCCCAACCCTGCGCCTGAGAGCCGGTGGAGTTTATGTTGGGACCCTAACCCTCCCTGCCGGGTGCTTGGTGGGTGTCCCCCTCCTGTCTTCAAAGACAGCTGAGGAAGAGGAGCTTGGCAGGAGCAGACCTCAGACAGAGTTATCTTTCAAAGGGATTTATAGCACGCTGACTTGGGAACGGCACAAAGTTTTACTTCCAGTGCAGAGCTCAGGGTAAAAAAAAAAAAAAAAAAAAAAAAAATCTCTCCAAGAAAACTTCTAGTCAACAGATAACACAATGTGGTTCCGATTTCCTCAGCCCCTCTAAATAATTGTTTCTTTTCTTTTTAAAAATTTTATCCCAGGGAAACGTTTCTAATTTAATCCCCTGCATGCACCTTCCTCACTGCCTTTGAATGTGTATTATCTTCCAGCCAGTGCTCCAGAGTGGAGCAAGAATTTTTGATTTTAAAAAAAAAAAAAAAAGAGAAAAGAAAAAAAAAAGCTTAACAAGCACAATGCGCAGCAAACAGGAATGGAAATGCCGGTCTGGGTTCCATTAGCCCTGACCCAGAGGTTGGAAACCAAAAGAAATTAAACTGGGGAGGGGGGGGGCCAGCACCGTTTGCTGGCAGTAACCAGCCCGCGAGGGATGCCCGGGGGACGTCCGTCACCCATCACCTGTCACACATGCAGGGGGGCACCCTCACCCCCCGGCCGTTACCGAAGCTGCGGGTTCCCCGGCACCCACGGAGATGGATGGGGCTGCCCACCCGCGCCAGCTTGTTTGCATTAGAGCCGAAGGACGGGTGGGGATGGGGAGCAGACAGCGCGGCTGGGGGGCAGAGTCACTTTTAACAGCGACTTAAAATTCCCCGGCTTTGCCTGGAGGATCCCGAGGCAGGGACCCCTGGCAGAGGGATGGGTGCAGCCACAGAGATGGGATCCTAAACGGCTTTTGGCTGCGGCAAGCCCCTGCCCGGGAGCGGGGTCGGCCCCGAGGAGGCAGGGATGGCACCGGTGGCAGGGGACAGTGGGGCACAGGCTCTGCGGTGGGGTAAGCTCAGCACGACCGTGGCTGTCCTGAGTGCTGGGAGAGTAAAAAGTGCCTTTTCATGGAAGGTTCCGTAATACCGTCAAGCACACGGACCACGTAAGCTGCTCTCGGCCAACTCACCTGCCGAAAAAATCCTGCCCAAGGTCCCATGGGGTGAGACGGGGCCATGGGACGGGGTCCAGCCTTGCTTGGTGCATCCAACTCCAGGGTTCAATTTCAGCCACAGAAGAAGAAAATAATAAATAGAATGCTTTAAATAACGTCTGGCAATGAGGTAAGGGAAGGCAGCGCCTGAGCTCACATAGATGGAGATACTCGCCGTGGAGCCACACCGTTATCTCCCACGGCCATCGAGATGTGAACCCCCATCCGTGAACTACACTGGATCTCGACGGACACAACCTGGCCTCCATCATCCCCAGCCCCTCGGCGGGCCGGCCAAGCCAGGAAGGACGATAATGGGAGCGAGATGTGGGATCACGGCGTTTGCCCTCATCTCTCCGCACGGTAATCAGAACAAAATGTTCTTCCATTGTTCATAGAAGAACATTGGTTTCCAACTATGGCAAATATTTAGGAAAACACAATTGAGTCATAAATGTTATTTACAATTTGGAGCGCCCTATACGTTGCTCCAAGCCTCGCAATTAAACTATTCGTCTTGGTTCGAAAAAGACCGGGTAACATATAGGACTTTCCCAGTCCCCAGCCAAGAGCGTTAACATCTTGCAGAAGCACGACGGCTCCAAGCGATGGGCTCTACACCTCTGCCGCCGTCACGGCTTTCCCGGGTGCCACCTCCAGCCATCGGTCCCTACCAGCTGGCTCATCCCTGGCAGAGCTGGGCACCTCCCGGGACCCCACAGAGCCTGCACCGCCGGTCCTGCAGGACCTCGGACCCTCCCAGCTGCTGGACATGAGGCCACGGTGAGGGTCCTCCCGCTCCCTCCAGCCATCCTGAGCCGGACCTACTGGGGACAGAGCAGCTGGGCAGGAAAAGCAACCACAAACCAAGAGGGAGCCCCGTGCAAACGCACCCTCAAACGCACTGGAGAAGGGAAGGGAGAGCCGTGCTTTCACAGCCCGGGCTCACTGGGATCATCAGATGCTCGGACACGACACCAGGCACTCCCTCAAACACAAGTGCTTGCTGCGGCACCCAGGACTCACCTTATTTATTGCCCATCCCCTTGGCCCCATGGGAGTTGGTGTGTCCCTGGTGAGCCACATCAGGGCAGGCACCGGGGGCCAGGGCTGGGCTGCTCTCCTGGGGACGCTGCAGGTTTCCCTTTTAAACACTTTTAGAAAAAATGAAAAGTGTGTGAACCTCCCTCTGGTTATGCAAGAGGTCTTTGCTTTAATCCCTTTCCAGACATACACTGTCAGCGGTGCCCATTTGGTACATGCAGTCAAAAAAGGGTACGAAATGTGTGAAATGGTATTTCGGTTCCCCCATCCACAGCCCGCGCTGCCCTGTGCCGGTGCCAGTTACCTGCTGCTTTCCTTTTCCCGTCTGGACCCACTTCTCTTTCAAAGCCACGTTCGCCTGCTTTTGGCACATCTCGCGTGGGAGGGGATGGGCTCAGCAGGACGAGCCCTGGGGACGGGGGCAGAGATGCGGCCACCACCTCTGCCTCCCACGGTGCCCGCTGGTCCCCGCCAGGTTGGTGGCCCCCGGGGAGGACGGCTCTGCCCCGAGCTGCTTCAGAGCCCGGCACACAGCAATGCTTTTCCCCTTGCACGTGGCTTGGGCTGAATTTGCTCTGGAAGGGCGAAAGCCTTACTGGTAAGCTTTCCAGCCACTGGAATTCCTCCCGGGGGCGGGGGGCAAAGTGAATGTCACTGCCAAAAGCCCAGCAAACCCCTTCCTGTGCTTCTCCCTGCCCGCTCCTGCTTGGGTCTGTGCAGCCGGCGGTGCTGGACCGTGCCTGCGGGATGCTCGGCTCCTCCTGAACACCGGCCGGTCAGACACCTCCGGCACCAAACTCCGCCAGCTCCCCAAACAGGCGGATTTCAGCCTCAGGACCGCCGACAAAAAGCACCAGTTATAAAAATCCCAGGTTAAGCAAACAGGAAGGCGCAGCCCCGCGCGTCTGCGCTCCCAGGCCAGGGCCCGTTAAAACAAGACCTGTTTAAATGTGGTGGGGCTGGTGGCAGACTTGTTGACTCCGGCCGCCTTTCCAACCCGGCTGCTGCCGCCCAGGCGACCCACGAGCATCGGCAGCGATGGGACATGGGATGGGGCAGCTGCACAGGGCTGCGCTTGTCTTCGGGGCTGAGTCACGGAGCCCACACGGCAGCTCCAGCAAGGAGCTATTTTGGGTTTCTCAGTAAACCTGCGGCTTTCTGTAGGCAAGCCTGATACAACGGGGTTTTATGCGTTACACAGGTTGCTTTGATCTTTTTTTTTTTTTTTTTCCCCCTGCAAGAAGAAACGTGTGCAGCAGAATGTGCTAACAAGCAATCGATTATTATAAACTACCCCAGCCGGTTGCTGGCTGTTTCAGATGTTGGCCATGTACTTACTTTCACTTCCCTCCCATCACTGTGATTTGTGCTCACCAAGTAAAACCCACGTGGTGGGACAATTTGGGGTGATTTTAAACACAGACTGAGATGAGGGGAGACTCCAAAGCAAACAGGAGGGACAGGGGAAATTCGGGGTGAGGTCCCAGGGTGTTTTCCCCAGCCTGGGGGCACAGCCCAACCCCAGCTTGCTGTGCTGCCCTGGGGACAAACTGTGGGACAGCCGGACCATGCCCGGCGGGCAGGACACGTAGCTCAGCCTGGTCATTAACCTGCGGTGAGAAGGTGGTGACTGGGCCCTTCCCAGGGTGACAGCGAGGGCAGCGTGGGGACAGCTATGTTGGGAATAAAGCAGCTTTGATGGCTCAGTGCTGGCAGTGCACGAGGGGATGGGATGGGATGGGATGGGATGGGATGGGATGGGATGGGATGGAGGAGCAGTGCCCTGTGCCGGGCCAGCATCACCTCCACAGGACCTGGCTGCTCTGCCCGATGCCGGACTCCAGGGAACCTGTGAACCGTGGGGGGCACTGGCTGAGGCAGGAGCCTGCCCCGAAATCTCCTTGTGCACCTCTGCAGCCATCGCATAATGCAACAAGTTTGGGAAAGCAACACCAACACCTACCCAAAACTAATTGCAGTATTTGTTCACCTTTCTCCCAAATTATAGAGCTGACGATTTCCAAATGGAGCAGCCTGGCAAAAGGAATCAATCATCAGGCACGGCTGTGGCGAGAAGGATGAACGGAAAGAAACAGATGAGAAAAAACAGACAACAACAGCAGGTGGACAGGTTGGCCAGGAACCTTTTGTAAAGTACGTGTAAACAAGGATATGGATTAAAATTACAGACAGAGGCAAGAAATGTAGTTTGTAAGGGAGCTGACTGCTCCCCCTCTATCCCAGCCAGTCCCTCGACCTTGCTTGTCCTCCTCCATCAGTGCCGCACGGGGTACGGCCAGTTCCTGTCTTCATAAAACTTCTTCAGGCCCTGGAGGTTGATGGGGGGGAAGTAAGGGCCGATCCTCTTCCGAATCCACCACCTCCCCTCGCTGGCGTGCTTTCCCCCCGGTTGGCTGAATTTGTACTTGAAGTGTTCCCCTCTGATCCACCTGCAGGGAAACAAAGCACAGCCTGCTCAGGGGGGCTGGCACCACTGCCAGGCGGAGGTGGAAAGGTGTCAGACCCTGTTTAATGTCCCCTGGGAGTGGAGTTTTGGAGCTTTTCCATAGCTGGATAGAGAAATTAGCTCGAGGGCGCTCAGCCTGGCTGGCTCTCTCATCCCAGAGCTCCATCCATCCCTGGGGTAGCCGGAGGCAGCGATGCAGCCATCCCTGCTGGAGCGAGGCACCGGGGAGCTCCCAGGCTCCTCTTGATGCAATTTAGGAATGCTGCACAAGGCAGGGGGGCTTTAACATCCCCGCCCTGTGTGCTCACCACCACCACCGCGTGCTCCACACACCTCTCTACAACCAAGTTTGAAAGAATTATAATAAAAGTAGGAATTTTTTTTTTTCTTTTCTGAGAGCAACCATCGACTGTTTCTGCCTGGGATATTTTTAGGTACAGAGCCCAACTCCCGCTCCAGCTTCCCCAGCATCCCTCTGCCCCAGCCAGCGGCTGCTCCTTCTGCTCCACAGCTTATTAGCGGGGCTACGAGCGCATCTGTTTTCTGGCCGCCCTGGGAGTTGACAGAAAAGGAGATTTTAAAACAGTGCAGAAAGAAGCATTCATCAGTGTCGCGAAACACATTCGGAGGCTAACCATGCCGCTCGGTTCGGGAGGTTTGGTCCCGCTTGATGTAGGGCATGCTGACAAGAGAAGGAGTAACACCCCAGTCCTCCAGCGTTGTGGTCCCTGTTTGCAGAGTGCATCGCCGCATTTGCTGGATAAGTTCATAAAATAACCCACAATATAAAAATGTCAAAGTCATGTCAATGCTCATTTAAACCTGCTTTGCTTCACTACTAAAATACAAACCTTGCTACTGAGCAGGGCACTGTGCTCCCGCAGCTGCTCGCTCCTGGGGCTGCACCTTGGGCAGCCATAAAGTTCCTTCCTACTGCTAAAATAATTAGGGACAACTCCTATATATTTGTCATTAGCGCTCACCTTCATAACACCAGCACTCCGACGGGAAGCAGGGGAGATTGCAGACGACGGATAAAACTGCACCCAATTAAAAGGTCTCCTGCAATCACATCTCGACATCTCAATTTAAATCTTGCCAGGTACCCAGATGAGCAATACAGAAATGATTCTCCTAAGAAAACACATTAACGCGGAGCTGTTCATCATGCCCATCGCTTGCTGCTGACTTGCAGCAACCAGCAGTATCATCTGGTTTTTGATTGTCTCCTGGCGGGAACAAAAACATGACAAATATCTCCATGTTTCCCCCTCCGCTGAAGACGAAAGAGGGATCCAAGGAAGCCCAGAGTAATGAAGCTGCACAGGGTACCAGCCCTCAAATATGGGAAGGTAAATGGGAGAAGGAGGGGGCAATGGCACAGCCCTGGCTGGGGACTCGGGGTGCACAAACCTGCATCGCATCACCATAAATGCTGCCCTGCAGCTGCTGGCTTCATTATAGTCAGGGCCATTTCTACACCCTCTCTCCCCCCCGCCTTTCTGAGGCTGGTAAAAGTCAAACGGGGGCTGAAGTGTTACTCCCACAGTGTTTACTTCAGAGGAGCACAAAATTTCCTGTTAATAATTAAAGCATTGCTGAACAGCAATGGTCCCGCAGGTCCAGGTAGCCTGCAGGCTCCTGCCCGAGATGGTCAGAGATTTCCAAGCTGTGCTGCTCGATTGCTTTCTTGAATTCAAAAACCATATCTGCATCCCAAAAAAGCTTTGGTGGCTGATTTTATGTCAGTCCCTGTCCTGCTCGAAGCTTCTCTCTGCCTGCCACACCAGGACTTTTGGGTTTTTTCTTCAGTAAGTGACTGCAGAGCATCTGCCAAGCTGGACCCATCTCTATATACACCCACAATATGGGTATAACGGGGTGCCCCACGCGGAAGGAGCTATCTGCAAACCCCATCTGGCAAAGTTCCCATTTTGTAGACGGGGATGCAGAACGTAGAGAGCAGTTGACTAACCTGAGCTCCCGGGGCAGACCTAGGAGACCTCAGGAGCTGCCAGGTCTCTGTTCAGACACAGAAGCACCTTCTCCCCAGCCTCAAGGACTGTCCTATAACCCCTCTGGAATGAAAATTTCCTTGTCCCTTTTGAATGGGCTTGCCTGCCCAGATTAAGTAATATCTATCATCTGATTTGGTATGATTTTTCCCATATGTTCTCTGTCTATTAAAATGTTTGCTATCAAAGGGATCGGCATGTAAAACTAGAACCGTGTGAGCATTAAAGCGACCACATGCAATTGAAGGTGCATTTTTGTGGCATAAAGTTTCCCTTTCTATCTGACTATGTTTCAGGCTCTTCTGTTCAGAGGCCAAATCAATCTGAAGAGTCCCCCTGAGCCCCTCGACCTCTAAATTCAGCCACCCTCTTGTCCCAGCCACGGTCACTCTGCTTCCCCCCAGCCCGCTCCACCTGAGCCGTGAGCTGGAGCGATGGGATGCACAGTCCACGTCAGGATGACAAGAACCGTGGAGGAGGAACCTGCACAGTTTGTAAACTGCACGGAGCTGAGCTCTTCCAGGAGCTGAACCACTCACCCAGTGATGAGCTATGAAGCTCCGGCACACCACAGCCCATGGCTCTTCACTGTCCTGCAGCACCAGGGTTTCTCTGGGATTCAAGACTTGAAGGTTTCTGTTCTGGTCAGTGGAGGTACCAAAGAGCCTTTACAAGGCTGCAACAGCCAACATGTGCTGCAGGACAGAGAAACTGCAGTGGAAATACCTCCGAGCATCAAAATATAATGGCAGCATCCAGACCCCACGCTATCCATCCTCTCCATCCTTCCCAGGGTTAGGGGCTGTGGGAGAAACATGGAAAACCTGGAACCCGTGGGAATCTTTCCTTGCCAGGCTCACGGATGTAAAAGCTGCAGTTTAATACTCACTGGAGCCCCTCATTTCAGGGCTCATAGAGTTTACAAGCTACCCCAGTATTTATAATCTACCTGGGTGCCTCAGTCCTGAAGTTACAGGATTTGCAAACTCCTCCAGTGCTGCCTCGCTGGACCTGCTCCCTCCTCTCACGATTCAGGGAGGGAACACACTCCTGCGCTAACACAGCCAAAGCATTAACACCCCAGAGTCCATCGTTTCAGGGCTCACAGAGTTTACAAGCATCACTTGGAGCCCTGGACAGCTTGTAACTCAGGCGACACGTGCGCTTGCATTGGTTGCGTGCAGCCCAAGAAACTGCTACAGGCTACAGATCACCTTATCAGCAATTGCTTGTGTTTTGTGCAGCTCTGGGGCTCAGGCAAAGACCTTCTGGCTGGTGGAAGGGATCCACAGGTCTCTGAGCCCTCTCTGGTGCAGGAGAGTGCTGGCATGCGTGAACGTTGCTTGCTGCTCTGGAGAAATGGGAACATCTTCAAGAAGGTCATGAAGAAGCTATCTGACTTCATGTACCTTGAAGGAGTCTAATGCCACAGGTGGTCACTCATACTCGGAGAAGGATGAGCAAGACTCATGTTTCAGCGGAGACAGACAGAAAGGTCAGGAAGGACAATCCCGGCTGCGAGCAGCTTCTCAGGGTTTACTGAACAAACGCAAGCCGGCAGCTCCTCCCGTCTCCCTGGGAAGCACCAGGCACCGCGGCCAGGCAGGGAAACAGCTCAGGAGAAGCATCAGGTCGAACCAGCTGAGGCCAGAACACGTCCCCTACCAGACACACGAGGGCAAAATAGTCACTTGAGAGGCAAGAAACAAGATACAGTCAGATAAAGCGAGTCAGACATTTCTCCTCCAGGAGATGGAAACCCCTCTCTGCTGTAACAGCGGCAGCGATGGAGGACAAGGGACAGAAGGGCCCCTTTGGCAGGTTCTCCCAAGCCCAACGGCAGTGCCTGGGAGGAGAAGCGAAACAGCCGTGCGGCAGAGCGACGGCGCTGATCCCCGTGCGGATGGCTGGAAGAAGGAGGACCACCGAGCCGCCCAGAAGGACCCACCGCCCCGCACGGGATGCCGGGACCCGCCTGCCGCTACCCTTCTGGGCAAGCACCGGCTCTCCATCACCACCCACATCAGGCAAAGCTACATCCTCGGGGAGGGCAGAAAGGCTAAAAATAATAAGTATTATTTTTTATATCAATATATTCATCCCGCCAGATGCCCGGTAGCAGCTGCGCTGTAGCACTTTTAAGATTTGATCATATATCAGCCTATTATGACATCTTCCAACTGTACGTGTTAAAAATTAGCAGCAATATTGGAGTTGTTGGGATGGAGGGCTAAATCTCCCAGACAGCTGTAATTAGTTCCAGAGGGTGCAGCTGTCTCCCTGCAACAGCTGAGGGGTTCGAGGGAAAAAAGCAGAGCCGGTGGTTTCTGGTAGAATTAATGGCCTGACAGGGTAAGACGGGGTGGGAGAGGGAAGAAAGAAACCAAAACACGGGGCGTCTTTTCGATTTGGGTTTTTTGTTTTGTTTTGCTTTTTTTTTTTTTTTATCTTGAGGTTCCCCACTCCATTGTAAATCAGGGAGCAAGTGGCAGTGGAAAGTACAGATTCCTTACAGTAACAGAGCCTCCATCATCGGCTTTCTTGCTTATTCTAGCCCCGTTAGCAGGCAGGATCATAAATTCATCTTGGCCCAAGTTTGCAGAATAAGGGCAGTTTTATGGGTTGTTTTTCAACACCAGTGACTTCTCTTTCTCCAAGACTCCTGCAAGGTCTGGCCCTGCAGAGCTGGAGCATCCTCAAAACTCTCTTGGGAGATGGAAAAGTGGGTTTATTCCCCCATGGACAGGTTAGAAAGGGAGGCTCAGACGCTGCATCTACACTGAAGGCAGAGCAAACCATGGGGGAAGGAAACGTGGCTCTCCTTGGGGCTCACAGCACTCCTGGGATTCCTTCTGGCATGGACAGACCCAGCGTTTTAGTGGGTTTTAGTTTAGTGTTTCGCAGGTGCGATGGGGATGCGGCCGATGCTCCCGATGGAGCCAAGGCAGGAGCTGCCCCTGCCAAGGCAGACAGCTCCCACGGCCACGGGACACGCGGCGCAGTCCGGCCACGGTGAAGCTGCCCCATGGCCGCATCTGCCACCGCTATGAGAGGTGGCTGGAAACCAGATTTCCCACCCTGGGGGAAATGCTGACGTTTCGAGATGAGCTCTGCCCTCCCTGACAACGCTGAAAGACTGAGGTTGTTTTCACCACAAGAAAATCCATTCATCTTTCATTCGGGACAGTGGAATCATTTCATTCTGATAATATCAGACGCCATAATGTTGACAATAAATTAAAGATTTTCTTTTAAATTATAGTACGTAGGGAAAGAAGAAACGAACTGCAATAAAACATTTCATCAGGGCAAAACCCAGTGAGAAAGCCAAAAGAGTGCATTTATACTTTTTCACCTCCGAGGACCCTGTCACTTCCCAGGACAGCTTTCATTGCTAGCAAAGCTGCTTTTTGGTGGGAAAAACATACAAAATATTTTACTTCTTTGTGCAGAAGACACCAGGGCTCGTGGGGGGAGGCTTTGGGGACTCTCAGGTTTACATCGCTCCCTTACGCTGTCACCTTGTGTGGACCACGCGGGTACTTAGAGGACACTTGTCCCAGAAGGGAAATGCCTCAGGGTGAGAGGAGTCACTTGAGATTCAGCAAAACCAAGTTCAAACCCTGAAGGACTCGCATCCCCACGGAGCATCCCATGCCCGTGAACACCGCTCCTGCCTCCTCTGAAGCCTTCTGGGGAGAGACCTTGCAGAACAGAAATGCCATTTCCACCTACATCCCAACGATGCCCATATTTTCCAACAACCCTGCCTGCTCTCAGCACCGCTCTCAATAGCTACAGAATTACCTTCACCCCTTTTGGGAGCAGCCCCCAAAGTGGCTTCTACACCGTGCAAATACGACAAAGCCCTTCCCATGGCTTGAGCTGTACATCTCCGCAGGTCCCACGGGAAAGCACCTACACCTTCTGCCAGGGTCCACGGTGACTTACACGGCCTGAAAATCCAGTCCCACACGCCCCCAGGTATAAAGCCCGGTAGCTGGGACATAAATGAGAAATAAATGGGCAACCAAATAAAAAAAAGAATACCAAATGCTATATTCTTCTTGCCTTCCTGCAGCCAGGTAGCATCAAATGGGAAGCACTGCCTCCATAAGTAACACCACTGCTACAAATCAGGTCTTCAGCTACATGTTGGGGCTTTTTCAACAAAGTGCTACTGTAATTGGAATAAAAGTCCTTAAGTGAACATGATTTAATATCAGAGACACCGAACACTTCAGTCAAAAATAAACCTGATTTTTTTTCCTCCTTCTGTAGGCAAAATCTGATTTTTGTTTTCCTTCATTGTTGCAGTCTGTTTCCATGACGGTGTGTTAAACACTTATTAATTTCTCAGCCAAAGCCCTACCGTTCAGATTTATGATGGCTGGTGTTTTATGAACTATCCGCTGCACAATAATATTTTGTAAATCCACATTCCACAAACATCACTGTGCTTGAAGTAAAGCTTCACACTCAGCTAGGCTGGGCGCTCAACAATACCCTCATTTTTAATCAGTCACCTGTTTCTCATTTTAAGTTTATCACACTTGAAAAAATACTATAATTTCTAGAGTTGTAAAGAAACCTACAAACTTTGGTCTCAGAAATTTCATTTCGAAGGCATTAACTCATTTTGAAAGTCCCTTGGCTATTTAAGGTGTAGAGTTTCCATTAACAGAATAAACTCCGTGGAGTATGGAGCGTAATGTTCTTATGGAAAACAGTCCCTTCCCCTAATTATTTAGTCTAGCAGGGAATGAAAATAATTAAGTCTCAAAATTCCCTTCAGAGTGGAGGGGGGGGAAATATGGTAGGAAAATTAGCTTTTTTTCCACCCAGCTACTGAAGGGAGCCGAGCTGCGCTGGGCACAATCCTGAGCTGGAAGGTGGGAGCAAGGTTTGCAGCAGCCGCAGGCGGGCTCCGGCTCATGGGTGAGGAGGGTGCAGGGATGCCCTTCGGAAACCAGCACAGTTACAGCCACCCTGAATTATCTTTTCTTTCCAGATGTTACCACTAAGGCTTAAATTTAAGGCTTTTGTTCACAACTCAAATGAAATCATAAGAAAAAGGCAATCTCTGTAAGCAGCTGTCGGTGCTGAGGATGCCCGCACCCAGCACTCAGTTAAAGACTGCCAAGGGGTCTTCATGAAAACACTCGCTATCCTGCTACCTGCCCAGATCGCAGGGTGCAGATCAAGCGCTCGGGTTCTGGCCGTGGTTCTCCCGTGGGGATGTGCCCGGGGCTGTGCCGTGGGTGCAAAGGGCTCGCCAGCCCCGCCGGGAGCTTCAATGTGCAACAAGGGGACGTTTAAAATTAAACAAAGAAATGGTGTTTTTGAAATTTAAAGGAAAAAAAAAAAACCCAAACCCCAAAAACCTGAGCCGGCAAGCCCTTCTGCGCAGAACTAACGCTGGGCGAAAGGCAGCTGACGGAGCCGCTGTGCCCATGCCGGCCGCAAGCGCCACGAGTGCAAACCCGGCAGAACTGGAATGGGGCACAAAAACCGAAAAAAAAAAAAAAAGCAGACAGTCACTTCAGTTTCCTTATGCAGGTGAAGTGCTGACAGCAAACAAGCAATAACCGAAGAAACGCAAATAGCAACAGGAATCGGTGACTGAGGTGAGAGCCCAGGGCAGCATCCGAGCACCCCGCCGTGCCCCCAGCCCTCGCCTTTGCACCTGGGTAAAAATCCGGATGGTGTCAATGTCCCAGGTGTTTGGATTTGGCTCGCCAAAACCCGAAACGTGACCCACAACCCAGGACGCAGAGTGAAACAGGGTGCTGGATTTTGGTCTGAGCCAAAACGAGCATTTGTAAATTGTTATTTTTATTTTACGCCACCCAAAAATACACTAGACCCATGAAAAACTTTTAAAGCAAAGCTAATGCCAGAGCAAAGGCAGCTGACACATAAAACCAGCGCTGGATCCTGATCTTTTCCTACTATAAACTAGCTGCTAAAGAGTAAAAACAGAGTCTGTGCTTTGGTTAAACCAAGGTAACGCATGAATCAAGACCCTGTTCAACAAGATCTATAGCACCGTGTGCTCACCACAGCATCCACGCTGCTGTGTAATTACTCATTGGATCTGCGTGTATCGCTCTATATGCTCTGCAATCATTATCCTGTAAATACTAACAAAGATAAAGATTTGCTTTTGGTTTTGCTTTAAATTCCTGAACATTTCGCTTCCTCACCTGTTACAGAACACAATAAAAAAACCCCTATTCACCACCTGGAGCAATGCAGTGTTAGCCCAGCCACATCCCACGTCATTATTTTAATTTTAGAATGAGTTCCTGTGTTCAACTACTTTATTTTAATTTTTTTTAACACCACTGGTGCCAGAAAGCATAGAAGAGATGCAGCCCGTCTATGGCAAAGTCTCAGAAGACAAGATGTGATATATATTTTCTTGATTTTTAATCTGTCACGACGTCTTGTTTTCAGCCTCAGTCGCAGCGAGTGCCAGGAACAATGTTTACGGCACTGGGGAACACGTGCTAATAAACAGCTCTGGGATTATCAAATGCTTCTGTCGCTCCGTGAACTGTGAGAGCCGTTTATTGCCAGCAGCCACCAGATGGTCATGGCTTCTGGCTGCTGCCACCAGGGGACACCTAATTCAAACTGGTGATTCAGTGTCTAAAGGTCCCAGGTTCTGCTAAAAACCCACAGGGTCAGCTAGCACTCAGGGCTCACTTTCTTTTTTTTTTTTTTTTAAAAAAAAAGCAATGCAAGGGAATGCCCCGCAATGAACACCGCTCAGTGAATTTACGCCGCTGAGCCTTGTGGACACAAGCAAAGTTTGGTGAGACTCGGTTGATAAATCCACCTGAGACAGAGCCGACGCGGCGCCGGTTCTCTGGTCCAGCTCAGCCTTGCGAATGACGCCCCAACACCGTCTCCGCGATGAGCTCCCGAAGGGCCCAGCTCCTGCCAAATCCCGGTGCGCGAGCCCTCTCACTGGGCTGAATTTCTGCCTGCCATGAGAGTCAGTGTTCGTTAGCACCCTAACGAGGTGCCCACTGCCTTCGCCACGTGGGTGCTTGCACAGGTTCTGGGGCTGCCCCGTGCCCGTACCTCCATGGGGTCTTCTGAGCAGCCCCCGAAAGGGAGGTGGCAGGGAGCAGCGGGGAGGTCCAGCCTGCTGTCACAAGCCACAGACCCTACTCTGGCTGATAAATGCACATGCAGCCAAATGAAGGTCCATAAAAACAAAGAGAAAACATGGCCAAAATGGGAACATGACCCATAGCAAGAAGGTTTCACGTGCAATAGCATGCTCCTCTCAATGCCGCTGAGCCAGACCAGCTGACTGCACAGCATCGGTGCGCTGCTCCTTGCATGTAAGGCCAACCCCAGCACAGCTAATCAGAGCTAAAACCCCTCCGTAAACATTATTAAAGCTGTAGCTGTCTGCGGCAAAGGCTGTGCTGGTCTAGCCCAGTACGCCTTTTGTAGCAATAATTAATAGAGGTTCCCCAGAGCCCTCCTGGACCGGAGCCAAGGCATCATTATTTGCGTGTAAGAGATCCGTTGCTTGCGTAACCCAACAAACTGCAACACCACCCTGTAACGTGCCCTGAGCTATAAATCATCGGTTTTGGGAACTCTGGTACGGCTGTGAGCCTGTGGGCTATGGGCAGGATCCCGCCCTGCTCACCGGGAGCGCCCGCTGGTTCACCCTGTGATACTGCACCGACGGGAAAATGGGTTCTCAAATGAGAAGATGTGCAAAACCCCCAAAACAACTGTTCTTACAGCAGTCTTGGCTCCTGTACTTGGAGACAGTGTGTTCCCATCAGCCTGTACTGATGCTCTGATAAGGTGCTACAAGACAAGGCTGGATGCCTGGGGAACCCCAGAAATGAGTAATTAGAAATATTCAAATATCGTGGTAGGAAACTCACTTAGCAGTTGTATTCCAACCTGTGTTTCCACTCTGTGCTTTTGCAGACTATATACAGACATACATTCAGCTCAGAGTATAAACCATTTGGGGATTATACATCTATAGCATCTTGGGATGTGTAAACCATCCCAGAGGAAGCACTTTGGTAAAAGGTGGAAGTTCTTAGTGCCTTTGCTGGAAAAAGAGTCTCTCCTCAGAAGGTTTGGGGGATGCACTGTGCTAAAGCTGAAAAACATCAGCTGGGTTCAAGAGAAAGTTCATTTCACATGGCCCTGTGAACCTTCATCCTTGTTTGCAGTGCATCTTGAGAGCCTCAAATTGAAAATATTAGCAAGAGCATACTATTACTTGAGTTGATCCAAAATTCCCTTAAAATGTTTTCTCAGCTAAAAATAACTTCAGCAAGAAAACAGACACTTTTGTGAAAAATTTCCTTTTGTAGAAAACCTTGAGGTTTTCATCTGTGCCTTTCACTTGCTGATGTTTGTTTTGTCTCTTTATTGAAAACACAAACACTTCCAAGACAAGTGTCCACAAAAACAATCATTTCTGTAGGACTGCTTTGTCTTTGAAATACCTCAGTAGGCCGGTAGAAACGGTAGTTTTGATCTGAGCTCCCAAAGTGATCATGGCAAAAAATATAAAGCTGATGGGCAGGAAACCACTTCAGCAGTCGCGGTTTCTGTCCAAGAGAAGCAACGCCGAACCCTTCACAGATCTGCCTGGGAACGAGCTCCACCAAAAGGTCCTTATGTCCCCACCAGGAAGGCATTAAGGTGCTGAGAGCACCAGCTCTTCATGGTGTCCTCATCTTAAACCCACCCTATTTAAAGACCACCTGGGTACCATCAAATACAAAACCCAATCCATCAGCAGAAACCACGTGCGCATGTTCAAGCCAGGAACAACACGGAGCCCGGGTACGTCCAGCTCCCTCGGCAAAACTCCAAGCTTACCGTGGGGGTGCTCTGCCCGCGAATGGGTTCGTTGCCATCAAGGACAAGGTCTCCTCTTCCTGGGCCAGCAGCTTCCCAGCCAAGTGGATTATCCATTCATTCTGCTCATAGGTCTTGGGGAAGGAATAAGAAATATAAACGTTAGGCACTGCTGGGCTTGTCATGTAGCGTTATTAGCATTAAAGACTTCTGCATGGTCTCTGGGGAGAGATTACAACCGATTCGGGTAGCAAACGATGAATTTCCTGGAGTTGCAGGGAACAGATCCCGTGGGATCCAACACCTTGAGGTCCAGACTGAGACCCTCTGGCATCCGCAGGGAGCGGGGAGAGCTTCAGTGAGCTCGTCTCATCTGGAAACCATTCCCAAGGGTGTGGACACAACTGAGGGTGTGCAAGTCACAAAAGTTTAATGAGTTGCTCGTTAGCTGAGCTGAGTTGGCTGCGTGCACTCTCCCAGCCTGCCCCAAGTGCCAAGTAGCATCCTGCATCTCAGGCATCCCCAAAGGAATTCACGTCACAGCTGAGGGGGACGAAGAGCGTGGCCACAGCTCAGCTGATGACGAGAGACTAGATGACGGTCAGGCATGCATCTCCACCTTTGCCCAGCCCAGACAGTGACCTCTGCTCAAGGCGTGATGCCTGAGGGGGCATTTCTGCCAGCCCCGCATCCCTGCCGAGCCCACGGCACTGCTTCGTCCCAGTGCCAGGGAGAAGCCTGCAACTGGTGCTACCAGGAAAGCGCGGTGTGTCGCTGGTCAGGGAGGTGTGCGGCACACACACAGCCCTTCCCTGGCACGGGGCACCCACCCCCACCCCCAGTTCTCCCCAACACCCGTCAGCTGCAGCTCCTCCTCCACCGTGGATCACAAATCTCTTTTTGACTGGACATGGATCTACCACAGCTGGGGGTGTTCTTGCCTATTCTGCCCCCCAAACACTTGATTTTAATAATTTCTTTTAGCAGCAAGCTCCACAGAGGAAAAGTACTGCCACATTTTGAAACGATGATCCATTCATCGCTTTAAACCAGGCTGCTTTCCCCTGTTGTGTTATCAGAGAGAAAATTTCCTTTAATCGAATCTGTCCTCCTTACATCCTGTGCCCGTGCCGTACCCTTCATCACGCAGCCACTGAAGGGAGCAGAGCAGCTCTCGGGAGCCACAGTCCGAGCTGCAGTGGCAGAACTTGACTCTGCATTTACCTCCCTCCAGGAATCCGTGCATTTCATTCTCTTCACAGGAATTCTTGCTGAGGCTTCGTAAAAAGTATTTCCCCTTCTGGTGACTTTCTGTGCCTTATACGTCCATTAAGATTTTTTTTTTCCCTCCTTTATTAAAGTGTACCTAAATGGATTTTTTAATGCAAGCAGTAGGGGACACTGTGGGAAAGCGAAACCCGGCAGCTGTACCTGCAGGACTGTGATTAATGCAGAACATCAAGGCAAAGTTACTCCGCAAAGCTTTTCTAATGGTAAAGTTTGTTATTTCCGTTGCTAAGGGAAACAAGAGAGGAGAAACGAGATGGAAAACACCAAACACTGGTGGAAAGGCCCATCAAGCGGCAGCTCTACCTCGCAGGGTTTCTGACCCGTGCTCATCACAATTTAGAGGAAAACCACAGTTATTTAAGCCAACAACTTTTTAAAAAAGATTCCTCTCCCCGTCCGCCTGCTTCCGTCCTGCCTTACCGCGCAGCTTGTTCCATCCGCTGTCCCGCCTGCACCACCAACACGGATGGGTGGTGGAGCCAGCGATGTTTCTCACCACCAGCCCCGTGCCGTGCTCTGCCCACCCCAAAGCCCCGTTTAACCTCCGGCGCACCCGTCTCTCCACCGACACCCCGTACCACCCCCGTCTCCTATCTCCTGGTCCCCCTCCCGGCGCAGAGGAGGTGGTGGCCGCTCTTAAGGAGGGACAGAGCAACCTCAGCCCCCGCGGGACCGAGGCCACTGTGGCCCCGACGCGGTCTGGGAGGGGAGCCGCGGTGAGCCCTGGAGCCGGGAGCTTGGCATCACGCAAGACATTAAACACAAACCTTGCAAGACTCGCAGTAACCCCGCCAGGGCTGGCAGGGCTGCAGGAAAAGCCAGCGGCATCCCTGCCAAGGGCCTGACTGCGTCGCGTTTCACGGGACGACTCACGCCAAGGCTCCCAGCTGCGCCGAGCGACTCTGTGCCCCTCGACGGCTCAGCGATGCCCGAGATGCTCAGCTCAGGTGGGGCTTTGGGAGGATGGGTGCCACGCTGGGACCTGCAGCCCGGAGCATCCTTGGCTGTGAGCAGGGACCTCCCGAGAGGTGCGACAGCAACTGCAGATGATCAAATATCGCAAGTCAGACCTTCAGCATCCTGTGCCTCCCTGGAGATCCCTTTTTAAAGAGCTCTGTATGATTTTAAGTGCTATTTCTAGGAGGGCCTGGGAGGTGTGAGAGTTCCTGTGTGTGAGTTGGAGACAAGCTGTAGAACAGAAACAGAAATCACCAGCCTCCCGGAGCTAGAGCTTTATGGAGAATCCTAAATCTTCAAAGCCTGATTTAAAAGCAAGAGGCTCTGCAATGGTGGAATCGGCTCCCTGGCCCACATGGTCTCCAAATTGTTAATTAGCAGCTCCATGCGCACGAGAGTTGGACTTCTGGTTTGTAAAGTGTTTTTCTTGTAAAATTTACAACATGTCTGGCCCCAGCAAAGTCTGCGGTGAGAAATTTCCACCCGGTGCAGCCTCCCACACTCCCCCCAGCACGAAGGTTTAGATATCGCGCGCCGCTGATCGGAGCATGCAGGAGCCGAGCTGCACTAACGACCGCGCTGTTGAACTCATTACTCTGTAAAGTGATACGGCGGCAAAGGGAGGAAAAAAGAGTCCAGGAGATCTGGGCTGCGTCCAGGGAAGCATCACGCCACAAGCTGGGAAGGTGACGGTTCCTCTGTCCGTGGATCCAGTGAGACCCAAACCCCAACACCATTTGCAGAGCTGCAAGGGTCAGGATGGGAGGGATTCGCCTGGCGTTGAGCTCTGCTTTTGCCAGCTCTGGGCGTGCAAACCAGGAGAGTCAGAGCTTGAACCGTCCGGTGGATTAATAAAAAAAACCCCAAAAAAGCCAAAACTGGGACTGCAGCTCCCCTCGTACCACGCAGGGCCTGTTCTGTACCTGTGCTGGGATTACTGGGGAACCAGTGACCCGCACAGCATACTGCCACAAGATGCTGGTCGGAGCACGCCGAAACATGTCACGAGCTGCGCAACTCACTGTCCAACCCTGAACAGAGCGTCCCTGGGGAGACGCAGCCCCCCCAAAGCAGGGACATGCCTCCCTCCTTTATCTTTTGAGAGTTTTCTTTCTGTTTTAGCATAGAAAGCAACTAAGGAACCTAAACACACAAAAACCCCATCATCAACCCAACTAAAACGCCTCAGGCAGAAGTTAAGGTTCCCAAAGTAACGCTACCTTCACCACAAAGCCAAAGCTTTCCTGTGTTCACGGACGGCCCATGCGGGCCCACGGAAACACAACATGCGCAGCTCTCCAGCAAGCCAGATCATCTTTAACTGTCCTTACACCTCATACCAGCACTCAAGACCTCTGAAAATCAGGTTTTAGGTATAAGACAGCAGACTAACAAGAAGGACCTGGCACTACCTGTTAAGACCCCATGAGCTTTTATTTCCTGACGGGCTTCAGCCCCATATGGTGCTCAGGTAACTGCTTCCCCGCCGGCTTTCCGTGCCCGTCTCTGCATACGCTGCGTTGGGATGGGGGTTTGCTCCTTCTCCCCACCTGCGCATGGCTCTGCACGAGGAGCTGAGCACCACTGCGCGCCCCGGGGTACCACCACCTCCCGGGGAGCAAGGCTGCCCCGAGACCTCTCTCCAACTGTTTATATTCTCTGACCTCTCCACTTACACGCTTTACCAGTGTATAAACATGGCATTCTCACCTTGAATACATTAACTTGTATACAGAAGTATTTAATAACTTTACAGAATTTAAAACCAAATCACCGCTAAGTCAGGCACCAGCAAGGAGCTGGGGCAAACCAGATGCAGTAGCAACAAAACTCTGCAGAGATAACAAAGTAGAAGAGAATATAATTATCGCAAAAAATACATATAAAACCCACCCGGTGCTACAGGGAACGTGCTCCCAACTGAAATAATAATAATAATAACCTTTTTCCTCTAGCTTTAATTGGTCATTTAATGAAAAAGGACTGTGGATTAGTGTGGCATTTTATTGAATCTCGGTCCTGGCACAGGCGCACGGGAGGAGGTAAGTATGAGATACACATGTGGAAACAGCTGGAAACTTGGCACAGGAGCCCAGCATTATTATTTCACATGGTTGGGAGCCCTGCATGGTTTCGCATCGGCGCTGGTGTGTGAGGGTGGATGACGGGGGAGGGAGGTTTACATTTCCCGCGCTATGTCGTAAGGGGCATTTTTCGCGTCACAGCCTACCCACTTGGGGGATGTAAAGCGGTAACTCCACCGTCCTGGATATGTTCAGCCAATATTCACATCGCTTTTTACACTGCTGTTTCCACTTCTGTAGCTGAGTGCCTTCAACTGTTGCTGTTTAGGGAACTTGAGCTATCTGCTGGAGAAATAACCCACATCCCACAGAAAAGAGGGCAGAACTAATGCCCTCTTTTGCTTTTTTATAATATTCCAGCTCACCGCCATTTGCTACCATCCTGCTACCCAAGCGACTTAACCAAGGAAGGTCAAAGGCTACGTCAGCTCGCACCACTTCTCACCATCTCCAATAACCACATCCTCTTCTATTAGTTTCCCGAAGAGACGAGCCATTTCTCCGCAGGTCTGGCTCAATGCACAGGATTTCAGCGGGGGCAGTTTCTGAAGCCTCACTAAAAGCCATCCCTTAGCCCGGCCTATTAGAAAATGCCTGGGCAAGCAGCAGGTCCCTGGAGAAGGAGGGTGCAGCGCAGAGCGCGGCAGGTCCGGGCTGAGGAATAAATGGCAGAGCAAGACTTTGGGAACCGCCTCTTAGATCTTGCCTATACGGGGAAATCGCGCACCTGGCATAGCTCCCGTATCACCTCTGTATTTGGAAAGAAAAGTCACTTTGTTCCAGAATAGAGTCTAGACAGGGAGATACAATAGCTGCTGTAGACAATAATCATTCCCTGCATAGACAAGGTCTCACTCTGTATTTATACAGTGCGCAGCACGATAGGCTATCAGGCTTACGTGGGTTTCTGGGCACTTCCATCACAGTATTACTACTAGAGGTGAGTCTGCCCCTGCTCCAGCCTGCAGTTTGTCTAAAGGCAGCTTGGGGGTTTGAAATTATTCATATTCACAGGGAGACAAGTAATCACAGTTAAAAGAAGAAAATAAAATTCTTACATGCTGAACATGGACCAAAATGTATGAATGCTGCAATGGAAAATGGAAGTGAACTGAGGCCTGTATTTTTAGAAGGGGGAAGAAAGGAAATGTAAAAGGCTGTGCTTAGTACACTGCGCATGAGGTTTAGGTTTTATTACGTTACACACACCTCCTCCTCCTCCTCCACTCTGCTGCCATGCAGCTTTTTCCTGTAAGCACCTTCTGGCTGGAAGACCGAGATAACAGAGGCTTGAATAAAATATTTTACAAAAATATTAATCTGCCTTTCCTATAAATAGGGTTACTTTTTCTCAGTTTGTGTGCAATAACGTGAAGTCTCCATCACGACTCCCTCTTACCACCCAGGGGAGATCCTCAGAGCATCAATCCCGTTGCTGAAGTGTCTCTCTCCTCTTAGGAAGGCAGCTGAAGTTTATAAATACTTACACATCGTACCGGGAAAACACACATTGCTTCTCAGTGCATCGCAAATGCTGCTCTGCGGTGGGTTTGCGGACAGTTTGCAGAGCCCTGTAGGACACAGCAACACGGGCCACCGGTCTGAGAGGCTTCTGTGCCAGTCCCGACATTCAGAGACTTTTGGAGCAGCTTCAAGGTACAATGCAACAAGACACTGAGCTTTAAAGAACAATATGAAGATGGCATTAGCTTTGTTATTTTTTGAGTAGTTATTATTTGGTAAGCACCAAGAGCCTGCCTTCGCGTTGGCCAAATGCAGTCCCCAGATAGAATAAATAACCTTCATGCCATAGTAAGGAGGGGAAAAGCCTTCCCTTTGATTTCTCTTTTTTTTCAGAGCACTGAGGGCTTTCCACTGCTGCCGACTGGTGAAGCACAAATCTTTGGTACGATACACAACTGGCTTTTGTAAAGTCCAAGACATCCCTCTACCAGGAAAAGTGACCAACTTGAAGCCCCAGAACTATGAGCAGCATTTTGTTTTCTGGTTGCTATTTATTAATGATGCTGAATCCACCCACAGCCTGCCAAAAAACCTGTCTGTAACAGTTTTTGTAACAGATGAGCGTAGCTCAGTTCTGGGTTGTGATGGATGGGCTCCTTCTACAAATGCCCACCAGAAATGAGAAGTCAAATAATTACAAGGGCATTGCCATCAGTAGCTGGAGGACAGACAAAGCTTTAACAACTTGTCTCCAGCCTCTGTAAAAACAGGATGTCTTCACACTAACACAATAACGTGTCAAGGGGTGAAAGTTCTTCCTAATGCTTAACCTGAACTTTGCTGAGATTAAATCATATTCTGCCATTTCATCCATTATTTCCTCCCTTCTCCACGGAAAACAGATTGCTGCTTTCCTCTTTGCAGTAGGTTTTCACCTATTCCAAACCTGTTTTGACATCAGGACGCCCATGCAGATTTGTTCATTCTGCCGCTGTGGGAAAAGGTTTCCACACCACTGCTCTTCCTGCGGGTCCTTCTTCTGCACCCTCGCCAGCTGGCTGCATCTTTCCTGAACTGCGTCCTCAGCTGAACGTGATGGGAGGGTGACATCATGCACGCCAAATGCCTGCTCGCCTATCATGGTATCGTGTCTGCCTTTTCACAACGCCTTTTCACAAACGTGCTCATCTCGTGATGCACACTCAGCCCAGGAGGCTTCCCCGGAGCACGATGCTATGGTCCATCCCGTCCCGGGGCAGGCGATGGGTCCTGCCCGTGGGCAGCACTGCACACGCCTCTCCTGCCTGCTCAGACCAAAACCAGCAAGATCACTGGGCTTTTAGACCTTCTCCTCTGTTGTCCTTCCAGCTTGGTGGCATCCGTAAATGCAATGAGCACATTGTGCTGTTCTTTCGATTAGCAGTGGCTCCTCTTAAAAACGTGCATTAAGTTGGCTCAGACCTTGGTTTAAATTGCTTCAGTGGAGGTAGGTGATCCAGAACAACTGACCTCAGCAACAAGTCCCTGAACATCAGCTCCTGACCGACAGACACATTATCTTTGTGACCAGGTTATCAGCTGGGCGATGGAGCGAAGGGGGTCCCGTCCGAGGCGGCAGCTGAGAAACAACTGAAAAGGGTTGCAGCGATTTCCGCACGCCACTGCCGATTCGTGGGAGTTTTTCCCCTTCTGCAGACGGGAAGAAGCAACGCAGACATGTTTCTGGACGGGTTATGTCCCTGCCAGAACTAAATGAAGGGCTTCAATTCAGAGCTAGAGCACCCTCGGGATGTCGAGACATACAAAACAAAGAGGGGATTTAGAAAACAAGTGAAAAGGCATATTATATTTAGATAATAAAATTAACATCACGAAAATTGTTTCCTGGAAAATAATGCCATGTTACATTACATATAATTATGGCACTACTGGAACGAAATTAAGAGGCAGTCAACTAATAAATTGCAATTCAGAGGTGGAACAGCACCGCGGCTCCTCCTGTTCCCGTGCCGAGGCCGTGCCGGCAGCTCTCCCACCACGCCGGCCCGCACCAGCCGTGCCAAGGGCCCGGCTCTCCCATGCTCCGGCTCTTCAAAGCGAATCCTGCAGCTATAGCCAAGGTGGAAAGTTTCGCAGGAAACCCCGAGCGGAGGAAGGCGTCGTATGTCAAGCGGTGATGAGGTGCAAAGAGGGACCTGTCACGAGCAGCACAAAGGGATGGTAAATATCTTTCCCCCCAACTCCCTGGCTTTTCTGCAGCCTGTCAGAGCTGGATATGTCAGCTCCTTACCTGGCCACCGCCAACGAACTGCAAAACCAGCCCTCTGGCTGCCTGCTCGGGAAGTGATGGGGCAGACGGTGAGCAGCGGCGTAGAAAAAATCCAGAACTTTTAAAAACAAATTAAATCTAATCCAGAGGCTGAAGTAACTCGGTTTTATGGACTCTGTAAACTACTGTATGGGGTTTGCAAAACTTGCCTGGCTTCACAAACTTCTTCTGGGGTTTCGACTTCTGGTTTCTCATCCTTTCTGCAGCTCTGCGGTCTGAACAAGAACCGAACGATGGCGACTTCTCCTGGCTGCGGTGGGGGGGCACGGCAGGACAGCCAGCTTTCCCAGGGGTGACAGCTGGCACTAAACACGCAGCTCACAGTTTTCAAACATTTGGCCACTACAAATGAGATTTACTTCCACGCTTAAGCAGGTATTTACATGCCTGAACGACCAGATTTGAAAATGCTTGCTGCTGCGCCTAGGCTACTAGCCTTCCCGTTATTTTCAACAAGAGTCATCCCCGCTTTTCAGAATGGTTTTTTTCTCCTTTCTGCACCCTTTTTTAAGACCTCTTCTAAGCAGGATCTGAAATTGCTTCACGGAGACCTGTGTGCACCGGGGGCCACAGCAAAGTCCCCAGCAGCAGGAGGGCACGAGGGAGCGCAGCAGTGGGCATGGGATGCACGCGCTGGGATGCCGGGAACGGGTAACAGACCCATTTCCACCCAGTGCTGCCGTAGCGGAGAGGTGACGGATGTGCTCCAGGGCTGATGCACACCTCTGGCACGCACCCACCCGAGCGGGAGGCACGCACCCTCCTCCTGCAGGTGCAAGGAGACCCGCAGCGCTAATTGCTGCTAATGAGCTGGTGTGGACAGACGCCTCGGCAGGCACGCACTCCAGCAGCCCCCTGCGCCCAGGCAAACAGAAACACTTGGGGGAACCTTTCAGTGAATTAAACACTAATAATAAAGACGCAAAGGAGGCCACGTTATTTCCTCTTCCTCCTCCTTCCCAGGCTGCTCCCGTACATCCCGGTCACTCAGCACCCGGCCCGGCTCTGCAGAGAGACGGCACTGGGCTGTGACAGCATCTCTCAGCACCGGCACAGCCCGCGCTCGCCTGTGATGCATCAGTATTCATGCCCTGTCCTCCTCTGGTCTTAAACCTGAGATCACTTTGTATTTTAAAGCCTTTGGGATATTCCTGCCCTGGAAACAAACGGTCTTTCTCTCATCTCAGAAACGTTTCTCTCCTCTGCAGATACAACCTTTGGGTGGGTGAGCTGGATTTCTTCGCTGCTGCTGGAGTCCTCCCAAAATACAGTCAGAGTTAAACCAAAAGCTCCCATTCAACCTTCTGCACCTCTATGTAATGCTGGGCACTATTGCCGGCTTGAGTTTTAACCTTTGCTGTCGTCTTGCTGAGGGATAAGCATACCTAATGCAGATTAAATGAAATTCCAGCACACAAAAACTAGTGGGGTAAATATAAAACCATAGCCAAAGAGCAATCGTTATGTCATCGCTGAGGAATCCAAAAGGCGCCTAAATGAAAATACCACAAAGAAAGCAAACAGAGAAGTTTGGGGCAGGGGGAGAGGAGCGAGGGAAGAGGATACGCCGGGAGAGGACAGAGGAACAAAGAGAAAAGCCTGTGATAATCTGAGATGGGTTTGCCTCATGCCACTGCTGTAAGCCCCGGTTTTGCAAAATCCAGTCCAAGTTCTCATGCAAATAAGATTTTGCAGAATAGGCTAAAAGATATGCAAGAATTAATTTTATGAGTTTCCTCCCTTCTCTTTTTTAATTTATGTCTGTCACCTGTTTGCTGATACCACATGGGGAAAATACTTTGAGGGACCCTACGTCCATAGGCAGGCAGGTGGGCAGTGGAAGCAAGTGCCGGAGTCCCCAGGGGTGTCCCTGAGAGGGATGCGGGTTCAAGCTGGTCGGCGGAGCGGGCAGCTGCCAGCCCTGGCGAGTCCCAGGCACCCTGCGAGGCAGCTTCTGCCCCTCCGTGCCACTGCTTCGTGAGGCAGGTGCAGTCCAGGGGCTTTCTCAATGCCTTTAACTCTTGTTATTGCTGAGAAACAATTAAAATGCTTCACATAAAATTTCCAAGAGTTTCATTACACCAGCAGCAGACATCCTTTAGGAATACACCCTTTTTTCTTCTTTTTTTAAACATAAATAACTGAGCCGGGGCTTCAAATATCCACCCACCCACCCCAACACATAGTAAATTCATATAAATTGTTTTTCCTGGTCCAGGGACACCCAAGTCTCAGGACACCCAAAGACACGTACCTGAAAGGCAGCGAACCACATGAGCCAGTCCAGGCGGTAGTGGTAGGGGGTGATAAAGCATGGCCTCCTCTTCAAGTCCCCAGGCTTGCATTTGAAGTCAAACTCCTCCCAGACAGCAGCAGGGTCATTGGGATCCAGGCTGGATGTCCCCTGAAGGATGACTTCTGTTCTCTCCTTGGTAATGCTGTGGGACACAACATGATGTTATTTGTCTCAAGTCATGTGAAATGCTAGTTCATGAGAGTCAACATGGCCACATGAGTCAGTTGGATCCTGATGGAGAACCTGTCTATCCATCAGACTTTTCTCTCTCTAGCAGTAAAGCAGATGAAAAACTCCAAGTTTCACGTCCTCCCGCGCTCCCCTCTACCACACTGCAGTTGTGCCAGTCCAAGGAGGGACTATGGCCCAAAAAAGATAATTCCTATTAAAATTGATGTGTCTGTCTTTCTAGGTCAGAGCATAACACTTGTCTAAGACATTGAGAGAATATAACGAGTGTCTCCCAAGTCCCACATAAGCATTTTCAACCTGCACCAACTTTTTGTCCCATGTTTCTGAAGAAAACCTTTGTTTCTGTTACCCCAATGACTTCCATGATACAAGAGCTTTCTGACTACAAGCTCCAATGATATGAGAAAGCAGAGATGAGAGATGGTCATAAAACGTTGTTCCATCCCCCAGGTTTTTAGCATGTGCAAAAATACAGGCTTGTAACTGGCATGTGTGGCTGCCCTAACAGCATGGCCACCGATGATATCTGCCACGGAGGTTTCACCGGTGATTGTGCACAGAAATCATGCCTCTGCATTTTGAAGGTCTGGCCCTAAGACCTCCATCTGCAGGATCAGCAGAGCAGCTTCCGACTGGGACTACTCCAGCATCCCTTTGTGAGCCTGGCTCTCCCTGCAGCACCGCTGGCCATGGGGTGCTGAGCTCCAGCTGCCATGGCAAAGGGCAGGACGGACATGCTCGCAATGAACCCCGGTTAACTGGCTACAGCCACTTGAGCCTTGGGGAGGTGGTTGGCCCTCAATGGAGCACCCCCCAGGAGCTCACTCTTGGGGCACCATTAACAGCTGTCTACACGCCCAATCATCTCACCGTCCCGGCTGGAAGACAGGTCTCATGGAGCTATTACTCAGCAAGAGGAGGAGGAGGAGGTAACGTGTGAGCCAATGCAAGCCAAGCCAAGAAAAGCAGAAAATGGAAACAAAAAAGCCCCCCATACCCAGCTGATGTATAGTTAAAAAGCACCCCAGCCTTACGGCAGGTCACGCGTAGTCCCTTTGCTGCTTGGCTGGACTCCCTCTGCACAGCAAGGTGGTAGAGCAGTGGGGATGGCAAACTCTCCAGGCCACGGAAAGCCCATGCGAAAACACCATCATCAAGTTCTCAATGACCTGTCAGTGACGCTCGCCTACACTGGAGAGCTGTTTTCCATAACGAACACATAACTGCGTAACTCTGCCTATCAAAGTAGTCCAGTTCCTAACACCCTTTTAATTTTTTACTACTTTGGTCCCTCCTCCTCTAACCCAAGAAACTGAAAGTTTGGAAACACACAGCCTCCACCTTCTCCCCCGATGGCTTCCAGTGATAGATGCTTACAACCCAAGGAATGCTGTACGTCTCCGCTTATAATTGTTACCTACATTTAATAGATTTCTGGATTCTCCAGCCAAGTTCCATATTATACGCTGGGCTGAGTTATGAGCCGTGGCCAGCTGCCCAATGGTTAGAAACACACTGTAAATCAGGGACACCAAATTACTAATAAAAGTATGTTCCTACTGTGTGATTCAAAATATGTCAAGTTTCACATAATCGTATATTCATTATAAGCTGCAATCCTCTTTTTATTGGTTTACATAGGCTGGAATTACAAACATATTACAGCAGCATTTCATCACATGCTCTTTAGGTTCTGGTAACTGTTGAAACAGAAACCATAGACTGAAGAAGAAAAAGAACAACAACCCAAAGAAAACAATCTCCCATAGCTTCACCACTCCAGCCTTCAAAGAGGTTTAGGGCTTATTTCTCCCCCTCTCTCTCAAAAAAGGAGAAACTTCAGCATTTCTCACAACTTTCCTAGTGTTGATACTTTTAATCATGCTTTTTTCTAACTCTTTCCACAGAAATTTCTGCTATTTGAAAAATTAGAGAAAACATCAAAACATCGAAAAACATCACTGCATCTCCAGTGCTCACAGTGAGACCTGCTCCTCCCCTTCACCAACTGCTCAGCCAGCCCTCTCAACAGCCAGCCCACTTCGCCTTTATAAAAACCTTCTTAATATCTGTTGGCTTCTCCTGTGGGACCTTGTCCAGAGCCCACTAACCCAAGAGCTGCCTATCCCACCTCTCGGCTCAGACCTCTGGGGAACACCTCACCATGGTGAGGTGGTGGCAAAGCCAGAGGTCCATGCAGAGAAGACTGGCCCTGCTGTTGCCCCTGGGGCAAGCTGTTCTGATGAAGCCCTGTTTTTCAGCATTTTCTCAGTTGTCATGGTCAGGAAGAGGCAGGGAGGGACAGCACACGAGAATGGTTATGGCGAGCCCAACCACGGCTGACCTAAGCCTGGTGACCTGTCCCCAGAAACCCCAGACTCAGACGCTTAAAAACCAGCCTGGTTGCAAAGGCAGCTGGAGATGCTTCCCTTGTCCAGTCCCACCTTGCAGCCTTAAGCAGGATTTCCTGAGCTGAAGGCAGCAGCCAGACTGCTGCTGGGCCTGTCCTCTCAATCTGTCTTGTTCTTTTTTGAGGCCATTTATACTTTTGTCTCCACAGTTTCCTGTAGCAATGAATTCCCCAAGTCACTTTTTGGAAAAAGCACTTCCTTTTGTTGGCCTTCGATCTGCTACCCAATAGCTTACGTGAATTATTTACAGTGGGGAGAACAAACGCGCACAGGGGAAGAGAAGCTCACCATAAATATAGCGGGCTGGTGATGGTGAAGACTATCCACTGGATGAACTCTCTTATGGATATTTTCATCCTGCTATTAGATTTGCTACATCAATATAATGAGCTAACTAAAAGTGGCTCAAAGAGAATAAATTATAATTCAGTGGGAAAGAAAACTGCTCCTTTTCTCCTCCTCTCTCATAAACAGATATTCCAAGTTACTGGCTACCGCAAGGATTTCTGTTTAGGTTTAAGGCACACAGACTGGCTATCGGACTATACTGGAGAGGAAGCAGAGCTATAGAATATGCCATTAAAACACGTGTACCTTCCAAAAGCTCCGTAGGTGTTCACTATTCTGAGAGGGTTGAACGAGGTGTTCATGACTTGTCTGGAGTTGAGCAGGTTTAGGACAACTGGGATGCTGAGATAAGCAATCAGGAGGCCAAAGGAGATGTTCACCACTTTGCGGACATAGCAGCCTGTTCGGGACACAAAAGCAGACCAGAAGAAGGTCCTTTGACCACCAGTGACGGGCTCTGCTCCCCCCGCTCCCCTGCCTGACCCCCCCATGGCAGCCAGGACCCTGCCCGGGTGCTCACAGCTGCTCTCGCCTCTCGGGCTGGGGCTGACAAATGCTCCGCCGTAATCAACCCGACCTTGCCAAGGGCCATATGCTATCGCTTCAGAGATCTGCCTTTCTCTAAATAGTCTGAGAAAGGGCTAAAAAGAAAAATGTCTAAAATGTAAGATTAATCATTGCTTTAATACAGGGGAAAAAACACAGCTGGCACTTGCACCTTGCTCAAAATTGCCCTCCTGGTTTGTAAGCCTTGCGTGGAGTGCCTCCAGCTCCCCGTGGGTCCGTTCCTGCCCGGGGCTGCCTCCTCCCCACTGCCCCAGGCTCTCGCCGCCCAGACTTATTTCTTGCATTTTCCTCCCTCTTGCTCACTAGCTCCGTTCAAACCTCATTTTCCTTTTGCAAATCCCTATTGCTTATCGTTTATGTATGAGACGTGTGTTGCTTCACCAGCGCTTTGCTATTCGGTTTGCAGAACAGCACAGAGCTGTGCTGGATTTCAGTCTAAGGAGACACCTACTGCAACTGGACAAATAAGCAGAAGTGACCTCTGAGGGGTTCCTACCCTTATGGCCGTTTTAAATTTGTTTAACATTAACGGCCAACGGATCAGATTCAAAGCAATTGCATGTAGCTTTCCCCTTATCTCTGCAGGAGAGGGATGTTTATTTGAACCTCTCAGAAGCTATTAATAATTGTTTAGTCTGAGAACATTTCTGGAGAATCATTTGATTAGGGAAGGAGCTCGCTGAGATGCCTCCCCTCGTTCCCTATGTTGCTGCGAGAGCAGTATGAGTCCGTCAGGCATTTTTTTTGTCTTTTAGATGGGCTAAAATTTCTAGCTTGTAATTAAAGAACAGGTACAGACACAGAAGCCCTCCACCCCATGGGCAGCATCAGCAGCTCCTCAGGTCACACTTTAGGGCCATGCGCGGACTGCTCGTCCTTCAGCAGGTGGTGATTGTCATCATGCCCTTGGGGTCACAGCTACTCAGTCATAGAGAAAAAGGGTTTAATACACAAAAAGAACCCCCAACATGGCAAGGATGGAGCAAGACCTGGGGAAGAAGCATGGGACATGATCCGAGGGGATCTGGATCAAGCAGGCAGGAGCTGAGCACTAGCAATGGGAATTCAAGGTCTCAGTAGGAATGACACACACACACTTCAAGGATGTGGCCAGAGCCTTGTAAAATCAGGTCACGAGCAGGGCATGGCTGGATACCCTCCTGTCTTCTGCTCTGGTGACCCAGGGGTGAGGGCTCCTCCAAGCCTCTTGCCACACAGCCCGTGAGTGCCAGCTCAGCAGCCTTTGCTTTGTTAGCAGAAAAAATACGCAGAAATCCAAATTCACCCAGAATATTATAGATACTCTACCCTTTACTTATAGATTACTCCTTTTTAAAAGCCCAGAACAGGGACACTTTTACACTCCAGAGCGGTGGTAAGTATGGTTGGTTCTCCTTGCTTGGGCACCCTGGCTCAGTAAGGTTTTCTGGAGAACATCACAGAAAAGGAGCAAGTTCCTCAAAAAAGGGATCTACCTCCCCCTCACGGTGACTCACCGAGTGCCATAGCAAAGACGTGCCCTTTGGCTTCTCCTCCAGAAAGGAAGGTGCAACTTAAGTGTTGTTTGGGACTGGATGCAAAAATACAGTTGGTGGGAAAGCTCTAGGCTCTCACAGCCTCTAAAGCAAAGCTACCGAAGAGGAAAAGCTGTTAAAGATTTCTTCCAGCAAAATATGTAAGATAGGAGACAGAAAGTTTAATGAAACTGCATTAGCCTTGCTGAAACCAACACTTCTGTTAATAAGCTGTGTGTCTTGGTAGATGAGAAAGGACTAGAGACAGATGCTGCATCTTGTTGACAATTTTCATTCTTCTGACAGATGTTTAGTATATTTAAAAATGAGCATCTGTGACTGCTGTTGATATTATAAGCAATTTGTTGCTTATATGCGGTTTATAAAAATGCTACGAACACAACTCTCCATCTGTTATGCAGCCCCATGAAAAATATCCCAGTGTTGCTTGTGCAGATGATCTTCTGGAAGAGGGCTGCTTGACAACTCCCTTCAGAAGGAAATATCAGCCACATTGATCCCTTTTGTTCAGTTACAAAACCTCTTGTATTTGCTTTTCCATATTCACAGTATGAACATGTGTTCACCTCCTCCCTGCTTTGGGGAACTCGCTCTGTGCCATGGCAGTGCCCGTGCTGTCAGTGGTGGCCACAAGCATCTTCTCCTCTCACCTTCTCCAAGCGGGTCATTGAATGGGGAACCACCACCTTCCCGGCAGCCAAGTCTCTTTCCCAGTTAGCTAAAGAATTGTTGGACCCAGACCAGATCAACAATCAATTTGGTTCTTTCTGGAAGACCAAGCTCATGTCGAGTTACTTAACCAGGGAAGCAGGGTGCTCGGGCAGCCCTAGCACCCGTGGGTGCAAAAGGTAGAAGGACAGATGGGTCACAGGGCCACCATGCCACCGTGGAGAGAGGAGAGCAAACGCGAGAGCTGCTGTTGCACTCAACTTCTAACACAAAATCCTCACCTCAAACCACACTGGGTGTTTTGTCCTCGACTTGAAATAGTCAAAAGAAATGGTAAAAGAAAACCCACAAAATAAATCGTGGAACTCCAAATTGCTTATTTTGGGTTGAATCTGACGCTCACTGGGGTGAGAGCAAGGAGGACTGACTCTCAGGAGCAGAGGTGTCAGAGCTGCCTGGACTCGCTGTGGACGCCGGTGCTGCACGAAGGACATGTTCTCTAGCAGCAATCCTCCCGTGGCAACGTCCCCGCAGACCCTTATGAACCAGCCACCGGCTTCACCTTCATCCTCCACAGCGTGAGGTCCAGGCACCCTCCAACCCACAGAGGAGACCATGCAGGGGCAGAGTCATCTCCCTGCCCACCCAGGTTTGCTCCAGAAGCAGAAGACAGCTTTTGAGATAAACACACCAAACACACCTCTGTGCAACTTTTCCCCCGCTCTGAGAATAACTCACCCAGGGGAAGCTGCTCCCCGGTTGCCTCTTTGAGCTGCATCTGCGCCATCCGCTCTTTCACCCCTCCTCGCCCGGAGCTGAAGAGGAACCCCAGGCTGACGTCATCGAAGCAGGCGATGCTGGGCACGATGGTCAGCCAGTTGAGGAAACTCAGGTTTCCACTTATGATCAGAAGAACCTAAAGAGGAAAGAAGGCAGCAGAGGGTGTTGCATCTGCTTAAATGACAACAGAAAAGCCTAGTGAAGGAAATGCTGGAGGGATTTTAGTGCCCTAGCACACACTTTGCTGATTTTCCATGATTGCAACAGTGATGGCAAACCTCTCCCTCCCTGCCCAGGCTGCAGCCCAAATGTACCCCACTGGCTTGCAACGCGAGCTCTGCCCTTGCTTTCAGCAGGAGAAAGATCAGCCAGGGTATAGTGTGACTTGATTTCCATAGCGCTCCTGGTGACTGCGCAGCGGTTTGGCCCCAGGGGAATCGTCTGCTTCCTGCTTATGCTGCTGTATCTGTGACAGTCACATTCCTGAAACCATTCAGGAGGAAATATTGGACCTTCTAATTAAAGAGCAGCATTAAATATAGAAGCGTGCGTTTTTTTAAGAGGCTTTTTTTTTTTGATTTTAGCTTTTATTGGCCGTTTAGGAGAATGCCTTGCATGTGTAAGGCAGAGAAAGTGGAAAAATCTGCAAGCCTTCAGAGGAGTCTCTGTAAATATTTGTACACATTGGGAAGAGCTTTTTGTAGGAACGTGTTATTTTTTGTCTTGCTCTTATGGTGACTTGAAAAATATGAGGAACTTTCTTGCAGTTCTCCAGCAAGTCCTAATGAGCGTCAGGAGGTTGTGTTTGGGCACTGCCCATTTACCTTTGGTCATGAATCACATCTTCACAGCACCTGGCTTCATTTTGCAGCTGTAAGACGTCACTTCCTCGCCACGTTCAGCCATGGGGAAGGTGCAGGTACACCCCTGCTCAAGGTACATGCCAACTGCCCACCAGAGCTTTTCATTAGGGCTTCATATAAAACCGAATTTTGGGTTTAATTTGGTTTTAATTTCTATTTTTCCAGCCTAAACTTATTAAAGCCCAGCCTACTCTTTTTTTCCTAAGCCAGTATTTTACCTGTTCATAGACCTCCCTTGTATTATTTGTACAATTACATCCCTTCTCCTCCTTTATACTTTCGAGCAAGCCAAACTGCTCTGGTCTCCTCTGCCAGAGGACTTCCCTGCCTGCTTATCCCAGCAGACATGCCCTCAACCCGAGCAAGGTTCAATCAATCTTTCTGGCTGCTGACAAGGACCGTACGGAGGATATCAGACGGGTCTCACCAGGAACTTGTACGGCGATGCTAACATTTCTCACGCTCAACCAGAACTACCCTTCCCGCTGTGTTTTAACGCCACATTTATCTTCGCCGCTGGGGTGTCACGTTAGTGCTTGCCAGCCCGTGCACGCAAGTCCCCCTACACATAAGCAATTTCCAAATATGTAGTTCCCAGCATCAGACAGATGTGTCTGCTCCTAACCCACGGTGCATCATCCCACGTGTTGCACAGCCCAATTTCATCCCATCTGCCCATTAGCCTTTGGAAGGCAGGAGCCCGGGCTGCACTGACACCACCAAGGATGCTGAGAACTGATGGACTCAAAAATTCATTGCTTTACTTTCGTACCCAATGTGGTTTTAACCAAAAGCACCTGAAGCATTGAATTGCTCCATGTTTCATCTGAGAAAGGATTGCTGCCAGCTCAACCTTGCTGACACCAAGACTCGCACCAGATGCAAGTGTGACGTTGTGAACTTGCTCCAGTGCCAGCAAAACAACGCGTCAAACGAAGCCAACCCCAGGGTGGTGGCTGTGAAGACACATCTGGCTGACCAGCCATCGCAGCAGTCACAAGGGAACATGTTAGGAGCAATTCAGTGTGTTGGCATAAGGCAATATATGGGAATCCACACATGCAAAGGCAAGAAGAGAAAAGCAGCTGATGCCTGTTTGGGACTATTTGAGTTTTGAGGCTGATTTGGATTCTTGTCCCATTAGTCACACTTGGGGTTTAGCCCTAATTAACTAGCTGTTCCTCAGACACATTAAAACAAAAGAGGAGGAAAAAAGGGAAGAAAAGAAAGTAGTCTCACCATCTTATCCATAAAAAATGAAGGTTATAAAGCTGACTTAATGTATTACACATTGAAAAATAATGCCCTGATGTAACAAAGTCATTTATTTTTCAGCCTTCAGACCAGCTAATGAGAACTTCCCCCACCTTCCAGCTGGGTTGAAAGCTGTAACCTTGATTAGCACCACTATTATTTTATTTAAAGAACACTTCTCCATCCACACAGCTGAACTTTATCCTCCTGTGAACTGTTTACTCACAATTTTTAGTGCATGTGGTTAAAGAAGACTTACCAGACAGTGCAAGACCAAACACGTGAATCCACGACACCCCCAGCATCTCACCACAGGCAGAGGAGCTGCAGCGTGGACCACACTCCTACCAAATTAACCTCAGCCCCACCACTGGTCTCCTCAGTGAACAAGCAATGAAGCTTTTGGAAACCCTGAGGAGATGCAGAAACCGAAGGACTGACCACAGACCCAAGAGGCACAGCTGAAGTTCTCCACTGCTTCTCCAGCCCATGTTGCACCCAAGGACAGTGGGTCTCTGGAGGAAACCCAGCTGCCTTGAACTCAAGTCAAACACAGGATGACTCTTTGGGAGCTGGAGACCATCACAAACTTCCCGCTCCCACAGCAAAGCACACCTGTGGGGCTACCTTCTCCAACATACCCAAAACCCTCACAATGAACACCAAAAAGCTACATTCCAAGCAAAGAGGAAAACTTACTGAACCTTGCAGGTTCTCCTCCTCTGGCCACAATGATGAAAGCTCAGAGAGATACTGGCAGATATCAGCCCCACTGTGTAACGTATCACATAGCTGCTATCATGGTAAAACTTATGGCAGCACAAAACAGACCATACAACAGAAAGTCTTTGCCTCAATCCTGGGATGTCTGGGAACGCTGCAATGGTTTTTTTTACATATTTCTTCATGCTGCCCTTGGCTTTTAGAGATGTGTCTCTTGACCTCATTCAGAGGTCTCCGACCTCTGCTGGGGCTTGTTTGAGAGCAAGGTCTCCATGGCCATGCCAACTGTATGGGTGGGAACAAGGAAGCGAGCCCACCACCTTACTTCATAAGCAGCACATTTAATTTGTTTTCAAGGACTTTTGGGCATTATTAGGATTTTGTTATACTCACGTAACATGAGGAGACTCCGACTGCAATGCGGACCCATTTAGCTTGGACTTGCCAAAACAGATGGTAAAAGGACAGTTCCTGTCCCGAAAAAAACCTAAATCTAAACATACCGGACAAAGCTAGATCAAAATTAGGATGTATTACAGCTGTGTTACAGGCAGAGAGTGGAAGAATTTTGGCACCTAATTCTTCTTTCAGCAACGCTCTCTGGGGATATCGCCTTAAAGAAACTCACTCAGGACCACATGAGGAGTCTTGCAGCAGAACCTGAAATAGGACCCAAATTCCCAATTACAAATCCAATGTCTTAATTACAAGTCCTCCCCAAAATACCTATGCGGACAGATGTTGGTCCCCAGAGTTTCCCTATGGTTTATCCTGGAGTGCCCCCATCCAGCGTGCCCTTTCCTCCCCTGAAACAGGCTCACTGTGCTGCTTGCTCTCCTGCTCGAATGTAAGAGGTGGTCTCCCAAAATACTATTCCACAACGCAAACATCAACAACGCATTCACAATTGCAGTCTGAGGACTTTCAGCCAGTGTTCTGTTAAAAAGATGTACATTTTCTTATTAAAAATGACAACAAATAAATGTTAAAACCATGTCATTTCGTATTTTATATGATAGGCACCATTTTTAAAAATATGGTGATTTGCAAGTTACAATTTTCCAAACCCCAGTGGGACTCTTCAGTAACAGAGTCACATAATCCTAAAAAAATGAGAGATCTGACCAATTACAGTAAGTAAAAAAAGTCCTAACTGTTATTTAGTTAAAAAAATAATTACTTATTTATCCTGAGTTGGACAATTATCCAGAATTATGAGGGGAAAAAAGTATTTAAATCTGAATTACATACACATGTTAGGTTCTTGAGCATAACATGTTGTACTCAAGGTTTGGTGCTCCACCTTTGCCCCGAATGTGATTTAGTTCAATGCATATTAATCAGCCTGTATTCATTAACGCACTTCTCACTTAGCTACTTTGTTAGGAAACTCTGATCCTTTTCTGATTTGATTTGCCTCGTGCAATTGCAGTAATATTAAGAAAATAGTTCTGCACTTTGCCACTTCTGCGGAGGCTCGTTTTACAGCTTCGTATGGAGCGACTGGGTGGTCCATGGGAGGGTTTTTTCAGTAGTGATTCACCTCTCTTTATTGCTTGGAAGTCAGAAGCAAGATATCTTATTTCCACCAGCCCTTAAAAATCAAGGGATTCAAAAATAATACAAGTTTGGCGTTTTCTGGTCTGTGGGTGGAATCACGAATCTGACACATTTTTAACTTCTGTTATTCCGACCGAGTCTCGATGCTCATGCTGGCCGCTGCGGCTGCTGCCCGGGCACCGGCAGCGGATTCAAACATGGGTTAATAGCATACCCTGCTGAGGGGTGCTGAGCACCCTGAACCCCTCAGCTTTGCAAAAATAAACCTCAAAGGAACTCCTGCTTCAAAGTCAGTTAACAGGAAAAGAGACAATTTTTCAAACATGCCGACGGGTGGCTGTCCCAGCCAACGGTTTTGTGGCCGTTTCTGCACAAGGTGTATGCTATTTGATCGACGTGTCTGGCCAGCATTAAGGGTGAAGCTTTGTCAGCTGAGCAACGGTGTCTCCTGCAGCACTGATCCTGCGAGCGCAGCATCCCCCAGGGTTAGTGGATTCTTTGCGATTCAAACTAGTATTTGCCTTGGCAGGCAGTGCACATTTACCTAAATCCTTCCTTTTCTGTGTGAAACCTCCTAAGCCTCCGTGTCCTGCTCTCTCCCTGCCCTGGCGAAGTGGAGCCGCGCTGGTTCCTGGCGGGAAGTTTAATTTATCACGAGTTTCTCCGAGCAGTGAGGGCAGAGATCTCCGATCACCGTGTGCTTGCCTCCTGCCCCAGGAACTGAAGGGGGTGCGCGTCTCACACCGGTGCTGGTCATTTGGGGTAAGCCACCAAACTTCCCAAGGTCTCATTTCACCCATGTGCAAAGCAGGTGTGTGGGTGCTGGACCCCCTCTGCACCCACGTTTTGAAGGTAAGGACACCAAACCCCTCCAGGACCTGGTGCTGCTGGTCTGGCAGAGCACGGAGAGCATCGCTGCTCCTTCCCCATCGGCCGCATGAAGAAGTAGTTTGTTGGGTACATCTCACAGTAATTTCAGCCTTTGCACCATGCCAGGCTTGGCCCTTCTGTGCTCCTACCACGATCGCAACCCAACCGTATCTCCGTATCTCCACCCTATGGACCTCTGCTGCAGTGGATGGGCTGTGCCCTCCCTACCTTGGTCTTGATTTGTGTTTACCGAGTGTCTTTCTCTTGCTGGACAATATTTAAATGCACAATTATAACAAACAGATGGTATCAACCCCTGTGGTGATTTTAAAAAATTTTTTATTAAAGCACAGTATTAATCATGGTAATTGGGTAGGAACTTTAAGGTTATAAAACTACAGCATGTCTAATGAGCGAGCTCCTTATAGGAGGAACTGAGGTTTTTAATCTAATAATGTCAGTTTTATGGATTATGACTGGAGTTTTATGAAGTGTGATATGAAATACTGTGGATTCATGGCTCTCACTGGATTAATTTGGAAAAGTAGTTTTCCTGGTTCTAGGCCCAAAAACAATTATTCCTTACATTTCTGTCCCCTGCACTGTTACCAAACCCCTCTGTCAGAAAATGGGCACCTACACCCATAACTTTTTTACAGGTTAGACTTCTTTGTTTGGCTGGTTTTTATTTTTTTAAATCACAGATTGTTATAAACATACAGTAGGTAGGAGAAGCTCATATTCTGTGTAGCAGACTGTATATTTGTCCAGAAGGAACAACAACGGGCTGTAAACTCTTAAACACGGTTGAGGGCTGGCTGGAGCTTGCAGGCTCCATCCGAGCACGGGGACACGGTCACCATGCAGCACCAGAGCTTTCTGATATTAGGCCACTGGCACAGAAGAGCGAAAATTGGGGTGCCCGAAAGAACTATCATTTATTTAAAGAGAAAAACATAGGAGCAGAGGGCTGGAAAAAATACCTCAAGAAGCTGTCCAGTCTTTCCTGCTGCCCTAAGGTAGAGTCATCTCTACCTGTACCATAGTGTGTTTGTCTAAACCCTTCCTAGAAGCCTTGTTGAGTGATGGAGCCCGGTCCCTGGCCTTCCGGGGCTACGTGCTCCACTATCTTTAAATTATTCCTAATATCTAGCCTGAGTCTTCCTTGACAATATTTAATCCCATGACCCCTACTCTGCTCACTGGCATCAAAGACTGTTCTCTTCTATCTGCAATAGCCTTTCATGTAGGTGAAAACTGTCCCTCATCCACTGCCTCTTCCCTCCCAGTAACGTTCTCGTTTGGATTAAACGATCCCAGTTGGTCCACCCCTGCCTTGTGAATCCAGTCTCTAGATCTCTGCTTATTCTCACCATCCTTTGGATTTTCTCTAGCTGGGACATGTCTTTCCTGAAGGGAATGCCCAAAACTGAGCCACAGCTTTTAGCTCCAGCCTGACCAGTGGCAGAGAGCAGGAAGGATTTATATATTCGGAGCACAAAGAATTTATATATTCCAGTAGGACATCTGTCCTTCCTGCAACAGTGCAGCCCTGCTGACTCGACTGCATTGCCAAGATTATTCTGAATATTCATCATGTGCATCAATACCCTCTACCTGAGCATGGTCTACTAATATTAGACATCATTAATGACAACCCTGAATATCCCTAGATAGACCCTGGGGAAACCCCTTGATAAATCCTTCCCTCTGACAGTGAGCCATTGATAATTGCTGAACAGAATTTCCAACCTGTTTTGTGCACCGGCCGGTATTTCCTACTTCTTACAGCCCCCATTTTCTTGGGTTGTTTATGAGACTTTATGTGAAACAGTTTCAAAAGCCTCAGCAAAAGCATATATTGTTTATCCTCTGTTCATGTGCCTTGTTTTGTCAATGAAGGAAAGATGACTGCTTTTACATGGTCTGCTCTTGGCAAAACCATGACAGCTGTAGTTATCCCCCTTGTTTTTTGGAGGTATTTAGAAATGGCCTGTTCCATCATTTTTTCCCCAGTATTTTTCCAGTAAAGCTCTGTAATGTCCTGGCTCTTCCTTTTCTCTCTCTTTAGAGGACAGGTACTTCATTAGCTCTTCTCTGTTCTTTCATTACTTCACCTATGTTCTACGAATTCTCAAAGATAATCACTAATGCTGACAGGATTTCAACAACCAGCTCCTTAACAGCCCTAGGATGGATTTGAAAAGATCTGACTTAGCTAAGTGCTCTCCAGCTCTCCCCAGCTTGTGGCTGAGGTCATCCTGCTTTGTTACTGGTATTAATTATACCAACAGCCACGTGAGATGTGACTTTTTAGTGATGACTGTTAAAAAAAAGGCACTAATCATTTCAAGATAAAACACGGACCAAATTTATCAATTAAATAAATATCGTAGAAAAACCGAAAGTAAACCTGCTTCCTTGCACACAAAATAAACCACCACTTACCCTGTGCTAGTGAAAGCTGGAGAATAAAGAGCCCGGCTCATCTGTGAGCTGTCAAAACTGCAGTACCTGGGTCCTGCATGGATCTTCTCATCGCAGATGCCCAGAGCCACATGCGGACAGCGAAGACCCTTCCTCCTGATGGACCTGCTGCTGGATCTCCAGAACTTAAGAAAGCTCCTCAATGGAATTGCATGTCACCAAGGAAAGAGGAAATCAGTCTTTTAAGCTGGATTTTATGGATCCTTATGAAGGAGCAGATGTGAGGAGGAGCCCATGTCACCACCCAAGAACGCATGTGCCGTGCCCTCTGGAGCTACCAGGGAAAGCAGTGGAATTTGGCACCGGCAGGACCATCTGGTCCTCATCCCTTTCCATCCTGTGTGTGACAACAGTGCTACTCCACAGCCATGCTGGGCTTAATGGCAAGGGTCCCAGCTGAGAGAAGTGCCCACACCAGACCCATCTGCCACAGTTGGGCAAAGGTACTATGGGCTCCTCAGCTCCCTGTGGGAACCACAGTGGGAGTTTGGAAATGACCCAACCAGGCCATGCCTTTGAGCAGAGGGTGACAAATCCTGGTGGTATGGGTGACAACACGGGAAAGGGAGATCTGCCATCACCCACCTCAGTCTGTTTGCCCGATCCCCCAGCATCGCTCCTTGCTTCTCTGCTGGCTTCTTCTCTTTCTGGTTTCCCCTGCGCACCCAGCACCTGGGCTGGGTGAAAGGTGGATGGTGGCATGCTAGTGCCACCAGAACTGAAAGCACAAGCGCTACCGACTGTGCTGGGGACACTTCATCACCCACAGTCTCTACGCCATCTGTGCCTGGGATGGATCTTTATAAAGAAAATACCAGCTTTGTCCAAACGGGCATACATTGCTTTGGCTTTGGTTAAGCGGTTAACTCCGCTCTTCTGAAAGCTGTAGCCCTGCCGCCAGAGAATCTCCTACTCATAACATCAAAAGTTGGTCCTTCCTGTAAGAGATAGGAAGGACAAGCCTCAAAAGCCAAATTTGATTTTAATGTGCCTCCAGTTACTTGCGTACCATGAAAACATAGCCTCCCACAAAGAAAAACAGGCTATCATTCCCCCATCTGGTTTCAGTTTGAAAAATACTTATATATGTAGTTTTTTCCCAAAAGTTATTGTAGGCACGGGCAAAAAATTCCCATTAAACAACAACAGCAAGAACCTTAATTTTCCCCTATTATTAATTTAATCTCTTGTTAACTTCTTGACTCAGTATTTGCGTGAGGATTTAATCTCTGCTTCACAGAGCTATTTAGTGTAGGAAAATACATAGGAAAATAACTGCCTCTGTCCACATGCTCCGTTGCAGACAGCAGATAAAATGGTTTTGTGAATCCCACAGAAATTCAGAAAGCTCTTGGAAGTACCAGGAGAAAAAGGAACAAAGTCAGTTGTGCCGGTAAGATGCAAAAGAAGAACGTGGCTTGACTTCAGTTTACTTTTGGAAACGCAGTGAATTAGGTGATCTCGACTTAATTTACATTACAAAACACAGCTCTGGAGAGAAAGTAAACTCCCTTTCTCCATCCCTCACCTGCTGTGGGGACACCTGATCTCAGGACACCTGGATGCTCCTCACAGACCTCAGCCCTGAGTTTCCAAAAGAGGTGGAAGCACCTACCCAGCTCACTGGGAATATCGTGGAGTCAGGAAATAGCCCAAATTTAGTATCCAAAACACGATTTCATAGGCAAAAGCTGAGTATTTCCTTACCACAAGATGATAGGAGAGAACCCACATATTATTACCACATTTAATACAGAAATAAGAAAATAATAAACCTTGAGATGCCCGTTGCACACACACGCTGCACACCTCTAGTAAGCGAGGAGTCACTCACACATGACCAAATATATGGAAATGATTCACTTAGAGGCAGAGGAATTAGCTAGAATTCAACGCATTTTATAATTCACACGCTATATACAGATTTCTGTTTGCCTGAGTAACTACGGCTGGGGGCTTGAAGAACTGCGTTAAAAAAAGACCCATATTTTTCCCTAAAAAGCAGAGATCAGTATTTAAAATATTTATAAATACTTGTACAGTTAGAGACTCCCCTGAACTTATAAATGTAGAATGGAAATATTGAGGAATAAAATAACTATAGATGCACAAATGCAATCGTGCAGCAATCTTAACTAAAATTTGTCCTTGAAGTGGGTCAGATTTTGACATATTACAAATTGCACTGTAAGGGTTTTGCAATCCCTGGTCTAAGTACCTGGTCTAAAGTTACAAACAGAACTGTGCTAAAGCAATAGGGAACCAAACCCTTTCCATTCCTGTTATATACCCAACATTTGTTCCTGATCTAAATGTGAAGCAATATAAATGTCTCACTCCCTACTCATTTTTAATTTGTAGCTATATGAACCACCTACTGTAGTTCCCACAGATTATGGGATTTGAGTGCGGAGCATTTCTATGGATAAGCACAACTTCCAGATTTTCAATGGAAAAAAATTTAAAGAGAAGCAAGAGTGTGAAAGAGGAGTGATTATATTTTTTAATATACATATATATACACGCACACTCCATATATATATATATATAAAATCATCTCACACTCCAGCCCTCCACCTGACCTCCAGTGATGAGTGGTCAGGAGAAGCACGGACTCAGTGCGGGCTGCCCCTTCTGAAACACGCGGGACTGGGGTTGGGATACCGGGATGAGAGACAAGTCCAGTGCCAAAAGGGTTAAACTTAGTTTATTCTATTTATCATGTAGCCCAAGATGTTGTAGTAAGTATCCCTATTCCAGGAAATTTTATACATTTAATTCAATTACCAAAGTATTGTGTGAGAATTTAGGATTGGTCGCTCGCTTTGGGTCTAAACCGCAACCGGACTCCTCCTGTCCTGCTCCTGCAGAGCCGAGATACGTCTCCGAATTACTGACTTTGACACATTTATTCTGCTCTGCAGCTTTGTTATGTAAAATACCTCCTGGTGTTGCTTGATCTGTTGACTCTTTTGCTAGAGGCTACAGTGTTCCACATTAATATATTACAGGCTAAATAACTGCCGAAGGACTGCTTATGTAAGTGTTGGACCAATATAAAATGAAAGAATAATTTTACAGAAGGAAGGAATTTTTCACTACTCTGCTCTGAATTATCAACATCTTTCCACCCCTGATGGTAAAGGGGCAAGCTGTCATGAAGACACTTAATGGCAAAAACCTTTCAACACCTTATTTATTTTTTACTAAAGACCAAAGAGCATTCTTATGGACCAGCAAATCTCAACGAGCTTTTCAACAGAATCCAACAGAGGACCAATTTCAGATAATTTCTTCCTGATTTTACTCCAGTTTGCTCCAAAAAGTCGACTTTACCGGCAGGCCTCCAAGATTAGGATGCTGTTTAGGAGGAGGAAAGCAAGCCCAGGTAAGACCAACTCCTCAAAGTTTGGGACAGAGAGTTTCTCCATGGAGAACATGTCAGCACATGAAAAGAGGGTGGCAAAAGAGCGAGGGAGACCCTCTCTGCAGACTCTCAGCTTTTGAGCTCGTACAGGGATAACTCAGAAACAATTCTAGCTGCTAACCCAAACCAGCCCTGCAGGCAGGTAACACTCACGAGGCACCAACTCAAAACACTAACCATTAGCAGAAGACTTGGCAGGTCACCACCAAAACTTCTGTCGCTGTCAGGAGGAGGTGGAGCAGGAAGAGGCAGAGCTACCGGAGCGAACTGCCCCATTGGTTTGTACCAGCATGAGATCAGGATCTGGCCCCGATTCAGTCCCGAGAAAAAACGTATTAGCATGTAATTATGGGGCCTTGTGAAACAGGATGTAAAACCAAGTTCCTGATTACTCATGGTCATAAAAGAGACCATGGAATTTTCTACGAAGCCGGGAAAAGCAGGATGCAGAAGATCTCAACCCAAACTCCAAGTCAGGTTGTTACAACCAGGGCACCGCAGCCCTTCCCGACATCCCCGTGGGGCCCTGCAGCCCTGGCAGCCGCCCCCCCCCGGCACGCGGCCAAGGAGCGGTGACGTCCCACCGCGGGCACGGAGCTCCAGACGTGCTGTTTGCAAAATGCTTCAGGATCCATCCACAGGACAAGAGCGCTGTGGAAAACCAGAGCATTGTTCCCCCAGAGCACGCCTGGGTTTCTTCACTCGGCGCGAGAGCAGCGCTCATTCCGATTAGCTCATTTCATCAATAAAGTCAAACAGCACATTAAAAAATTTCTACATCTATTAATGGTCCAAGCGTTTTGCTAACCAGCTCCGTCCGACTCATTAAAAATACTTTTATAGAAAATGTAGAGTTCAAGTCCAGCAGAAGTGCTCTGCTTCAGTGGTATCTCCAGACGGGTTATGTTGGAAAGAGCCCCACACCACACGCTCTGGAGGGACAGCAAGCTCTGCCCTCCACAGGGAGAGCAGGTTGGAAAGGATTTTTTACAATCAGAATTTGTGGATTTGTCAAAATATTACATGGGCCAGACCCAGCCCTGAGCACCTTTCCCAGGAAACCCTGTTCTCATCCAGGATGCTTGAAGACCATCATTCTGGTTTGTGGGACACCATCAAATCTGAGCTTACAGAAGTGACACACAAGTGGAATTGCCATCCTGTGCCTGACATTTTCTTCGTGTAATAACAGCAAGAGGGTCAGACTACAGACTCCTCGAGCACCCACTCTCCCCCCGTGCACAGCCCCAAACCGCAGACTGCCCCTAGCTCCCAACCCCTGCGGCCACGGGGACACGCACGTGCTGGGTGGCTTGCACGCCAACGTGGAGCAGCTACGAAGGCAGGTCTGTCACCGGTGGAGACAGTCAGACACAAGATAAGGCAGATCAATGGCAAATAACCTAAAAACAGTTAACTGACCGTAAAAAAAAAAAAAGACGCATTGGGTTTTTTTTTTTTCTTTTTAGCACAGCAGTAAGGTCTTAGAGTGCCACAGCAGCGGTGTTTAATGACGAGCTCTTGCCTGTTTTGGTTAACAACCAGTAGTTGGTTTGTAATATCAAAACCAACTTTCTACTGAAAAGTGATTGAAGAACACACCCGTGAAAAATTGTTTCACAGCTTCCTTTCAAGCCGGTTTCCAATTTGAGCTAGACACCTAGTAAATAGAATTATGGCTTTAAAAAAATAATCCTAAATATAACCGTGTCTTTTGGACAGCACTAGCTGGACTGGGCAATACTTGCCTAGTCAAATTGTTCTGGGAGCGTTTTGCTGCAGGTTTTTATTTTTCCTCTCTGCTGAGGTCTGCTACATACTCGGATATTAAGACATCATAAGAAAAATTCCAACATGGCAATTAATCATTAACTGTCATAGTTTTCCATAAGGTGCAAATTTAAGGTTATAAAACTGTCAGAAATCTAAACAGTTACACGGGCTGCTTGTGCTATTGGCTGGATGTGCTTCTGGAAGCAGATGCAGACAAATACCTGCGGTGCTGTGGGCTGCAGTGCCTCGGGAGCAGCCGAGGCCATCCCCGTGGGAAACCACCCGGCTGCCGAGAGGTGGTTGTGGCGTGGTCGTGGCGTGGTCCCACGCTGCTCACGCAGCTGGACATCTGGCTGGTGGGTCGTCCCTGCGAAACCACTCGGGCTGGTTGTTATTTGCAATGCAAGGTTTGGTAGGAGCCCGCTGGACATCTTGTCCACAGCCTGCGAGTCACACTGAAGATGCCTTTGGTGAGCCACGGAGCACATGGCTCATCTAGTGGATAGGGAACAAGGAGGGAATGTCAGACGGATGAATTAAGATGATGCGAGGATGTGGGAAGCCCTCAAGAGAGGAAATACTGCCTTTAAGTTGACAGATTATACATCCCCTTGAATGAGAGGACCTTAGGTCCATATTTCTAAGGAATATGGGACCAAGGAGAATCGCTTCCACATGGTGGTGTTTTGAATTCAATCGTGTGCAAAAAGCCCCAGCAGACGGTCACTTACTCAAGTGGCAGAATGATGGCTTTAGCTTTACACAGTAGCAGGGATCAAGAACGCCTCACGAGGCATCCCTAGCACCTTGGTCTTTCCCAAAAGGCACACGGGTTTCAGGCACAGCAGGTTTCAGAAGACTGAGACCCATGTACAGTTTCACGGGGCCCTTCCCACCAGCTTCAGCAGGACCGAGACATTGCAAGGACAAGCCAGTGGTTTGACTCGTGAGTTGATCAAACCGCAGACGCCATTTCATTTGCCGTTTCTGCTTCAGAGCAAGCATCATCTCCTGACATTAACATACAGGAAAAGAAGTATTCAGCAAAAGCATTTTTCACCCTAGTGGAAATAATCCTTGTTTGAGGTCTCTCCTGTTTTAATTGCAATCTGAAATAGCCTGTCAATAGGCAGAAATCAAAAACTTGTTCACCAATTACGTGGCAAAGCCCAGAACTCCAACTGTAATAAATGCTAGATGATTATTGAATTATCAATAATAAAGTAGAACAGTATTAAGACTAGAAAGTGAAAGCCCTTTTTCCAGAATCTCCTTTTCTCTATTAATTAGGATATTCTTTACTGAGACACGTGTGGGTTCAAAATTCCCTCTGCAAGAAATGATGTGAATTAAACCCTGCTCTCTCAAATCCTGGATCAGTCTGAAGTCACATGGAACTGTTTATATTCCTTGATTGAAGGAATGCTAAAATACTTCAATTCCCTTTCCACATACAGTCATTGCAGGCTCCTTTGAAATTCATTTTTTCTACAATATTTAGACGTATCTAACAATTGCCAAAATAAGAGCAAACCCCATTAGAGAAGGAGAACACATCAGAAAAATATCCGTTCTGATAGCAAACTTTTTTCCTTGTATCTGTCCAGGTCTTGGTAAAATTTGGATTAAATCGGTATTAAAGACAGAGTATGGGGAAAACGATGTTCTTTGGAATAAATTTAGATGGGCGGGCTGAGTACCTCAAATCTCAGACAGCCCTGGCATAGGGAAACGTGATCTGTGTTACGAATCCCTTTCAAAACAATTCAAATCCAAGGTTTTGGTTCGACCAGTTGTGGAGACACAGCAGCCAGCTGCAAAAGCTGGATCGGGACTCCGCTCCCCAAATTCACTGGCATTTCAATCCCAACACAGATTCAAACTCATCTTTTCCTTTTAAAGTTAAAAGGAAAGGACACAACCACATCCGCAGGCGTAAGGAAAACGCAAGGAAAAAGTAAAGGGGATGTCACATCTGATCAGCTTGACACTACGGTGGAAAACATTGGTGGCTTCTCTGATTTATATCTTTCTGCAGCTACTTTCTTTGCCTCGTTAAAGTACATAATTTCAGTAACTCTAAGCTCTTAGCAACATCTGCAGTAAAATATTTAACTTGGGTTGGCTACTCAGTGTCACTGAAAGCCAAGGCTGGGCGTATTTCAAAATCCAGGATGACCTGGATTTTTCCAGCAAACCAACCTCTCGCAGCACGTTCGGAGCTAATACACGTACGGGCGCGGACCTGAGCTGTCGGCCGCGGGCTTCGGCAAGCTCAGGAGAAATAGAAAACAGTTGTGGCGTGAAAACGCACCGAGAAAAAATAATCCGGTGCCTTATTTGGGGCTGGTTACCATTTGATTTCAATAAAGGAAGCCTGCAAAAGCCTCAGGGATAAAAAATGAAGTACTGAATATAAAAATTTTAGTAGAAATACTATGTTTAATAAAAAAAAAAAAAAAAGAGGAGAAACCTGAAGAAAGTGCAGAACAGTTACCATGCCCCAGCATGGCCGCCGGTGAAGAGCCTTTGTAGCAGGCAGCAAAGCACCGGCTGCTCCCATTAGAAAATGGGTTGAAAATTGTGACAAATATATGATGTAACCAGCCAGCTCGTTGACACATTGCACTGCATATTTAAAATACAAAATGCCCAACCGGTGGACATAAAGCCTTTGTTAAATTTTCTGAGGCCAAAAGAAGGAGGGGGGAAAAAAAAAAAATAAGGCATTTTACTTCCATCCCAGATGGTAGCTTAGCAATCCCCAAGCTGTCAGTGGCGGGGACTTAAGTAAATAGCAAATGAAATGTACATTGGGCAAAACCAGATACGCTTAAGAAAACACAAAATGTGTTAAAGAACACATTTTTATGCTGCCATCTGCAGCAGTTTCTTTTCAGTGTTGGGGCGCCTTGCTTGTAATTTAGGTTACAATGGGAATGAGGTGTAAATTATGAAATGATCAAAAAAGGAGAACTTTCAGCTCTTTCCCTCCTCTCCCCGAGCAGTTCCTTCTACACAGCACCAAATTGTGCCCGAGGACGGCTGGTGGGACGGAGCCAGGGAAGGACATGCAGAACCCAGGAGGACCAGGATGCTCAGTATTGCTCCAGCCTCACTGGAGGGGCTTTTATTTTATCTGTGCACTTGTGTGCACATTTATTTGCCTGTAGAAAACTGAAATAAACCTCCAATACAGGAACCGACTGCGTCCGTTTAGCACTAGATAGTAATGCAGACATTTAAAAGAAGCTAAAGCCCTGCATTTACGTTTGCGGAGCGAGACAGAAAAGATAAGCTGGTCTGAAGCGACACATGCAAAAGAATAAACTTTGTGCGATTTATCTAATAGGTGGCTGTCTGCACACATGGCATATTACGGGTTCAAAAGCTGCCTAAGGAGCCTGTCTCCTACAGGGAGCTTTGAAGATCTCAACCATAAAGAGGTTAGTGCAGTGGGTACTTCCTGGTAGTATCATACTACTTTTCCCAGCACAGATTTGGCCTATGTCAGATGGGATCACATGAAATGTAGATCCCGGAGGATGCTGGAGAGGAAGCAGAAAATGCCACCCACTTTCAAGGTCACAGCTGCAAGGAGATCCCTGCTCATGCTGCTGCACTGATCGCTTACATATGAGATGAACCTTGGAAGAGGAATGAAAATATATGTATATCAGGATATTCCAGGAAGAGCTGTCACTGGACAGCCTTCCTGCTGGCGGAGTAACGCTGCAATGAGCCCTTGCATTGATGAGAACCTAATGGCAGCCGCACTGTTATCAAGAAGAGATGCACTCTTGGAAAAAAGCTGCATGGGGCTTGAGGTTTTCCAGCTCAAAATAATCTCTAATAGAGGATGAGATACAGCTGCCTGTCTGTAAGTTCCTACGCTCCAAAACGAGCGTGTGACTCATTAAACAAAAACCAAGTGCATCAACATCAGCCATGGGGCTGATTTTAAAAAGGTTACTCATTATTCACCAGCAAATTAGATTTGTCAACAGACGGAGAGAGTGAAAATTCAGTATTGCCTGGTTCTGTGATTCAAACAGCCTCGTCTAGCAAAGTGGAATAATGAGCTCTTCTGAGCCAGGTGACAGCCAGTGTGGCATTAAGACAGAAGAGGGGGAACAGGACGCAGAGCAGAAGAGCCCAGAACTTGCTTGGCACTGGCTGGTGCTGCTGCAGCGATGTTTGAAATGGCAGCGATCAGAAGGAGCAGAGATCTGAATACTGCTGCACGCCAGCGCGGAGCTGGGAAAAGGTGCAGGGAGCTGGGAAAAGGTGCAGGGAGCTTTGCCGGTCCAGTTTTTCTGCACCGTCAACATTGTGATGAGTGCTTTGGCGATGCAGCTGCATGCGAACGCCTGGTGCCAGGTTAGAGCAGGACGGGACCGCGAGCGGGAGGAAAAGGACTTTGTGAGCCAGAGCGGGACGGCAGCACTGCTTATGTGTGCCGGAAGGGTCTGGCATGGAGACAATCTGCCCCACAGCCCTGCAAGGTCCTGGCTTGGGTGGGCATCTACATCCTGGACCTTCATGGTATGGACTTCAGTCCGACATTGTTACGGGTAGTTTTAGTATGGCTTTGTAGCTTAATTTCTTCTGACAGTGAGAAGGAACCCTTAAGGTTTCTGCAAACCAAAATGTTTACAATTGAGTGCCAAACAGAGAGCCGGGTCCAATGTGGCCTGCGAGCAGCCAGCCCCACCGCTGCAAAATTACACGACAGAGCACAGGACGTGCCACAAGGCATTAATCTCCCAACGCACAATTTTAGCCTTGAAATCTCTGCGTGACAGATACATGAGCAGCTCAGACATGAGTGAGGGAAGTTTAACGAAGCAGCAAATTACAGCTCTGCCCAGGATTTTCCACCCGAGATACCACATAGGTATTTACCAGTACTCACTCATCGGCAATTGTGGTCACAGCAGCTCCTTTCTGGCGTCTTGTGGTGGTACCACTGCTGTCATGGTGCTGGTGGTCATGGGTCCCTGGGCCACAGCAGGGCACTGTCACCAGAAAACAGATGAGCGGTGCCAGCCCAACACAACAAAAGGTATTAGCATAGACCCAGCAACCTCCAAAGGAGCCTTTTGGTACCTGCTCGGAGGTGTCTTGTGGGTGAGCCTGGAACTGAAGACCCTCAGGGTTCCCTGTTTTGACCTTGCCCTGGACAAGGAATGGTCATTAGCCTGTGAGCTCATGAGTGTTTGTGATCAATCATGAACATCTGGGACTTCTCTAATGCTTTGCTTTCAGGATCTCCACATGCTTTCCCAACTCAGGAGAGGCCAGATGGCAAGACAGAGGCAAGAAGAGCAGCAGTGTGAAACAGCACCTATGGAGACGGGAGCAGCAGAGCCCACCTGAGACACACCGCAGGGTGGTGGGGGCTGGGTTCCCACACCACACACCCAGACACCTCTCTGCAGTGACCTCAGCTTTGGAAGACAATTCAGCTGTGGCTAAAGGAACACCAGATCCATTCCTGACCTGATTCATTCACAGAAATCCCTCCACATCCTCAAACACAATTACTTTCCCCAACGTACTGAAATTTTAAATAAAAGTACAGATTATTTTGGCTGTTGTGGATGAGACGGAGGTTTGCACTCAGTTACACACTGCGCCAGTACTGCAAGGGAGGAAAAGCACCACAGAGAGAGAAGCAGCAGAACCACCATGTACACCCCTGAAGCATCTTCTGACCAGGGCATCTCCACCGGAGCACGGCCCAGAGCACTGACTACCCAAGCAGCCAAGGAAAACCACTGCAAGGACTCTTATCACAGTACTGGATGTGTGTGGAGTATTTCATTTGGCACTCTTTAGAGCTCTCATAATCTTTTCCTTTATGATTAATATTAAACAAGTCATATTCCTTATGGAATTTCCTAACTCTGTCTGTTTGTATTTTTCTCTACATCATAGTTAATATTTTAAGATCGTCTCTCTCTTTTTTCTCTTTTATTTCACATTCATATGTTTTTCCTCATTTTATAAATTAGGTTTCTTGTTTAGTAGTCATGACAACATCTGACTGTGGTGGTTACACCACAGCCTGGGGCTTTTTTTTTTTTTTCTTTCTTTTCTCCCCCCAAGCTGACTTAGAAAAAATATCCTTTAAATAAATAGAAGCATAAAATGAAAGGGGCAAGTTCGGTACTGACTCCTCCTCCTTTCCCTCCAATGACCCACTTCAACAAGACTTCCCAGCATGGTGGGTGAGGACTCATTTGGCTTTAATCCTGCAAAGTCTTATCCACTTAGTTAACTTCAATGGGAATACTCAGAGCACATCAAGTGAAACACATATGTAAGTCTTTAAAACCTTGAGGCCTATGCCTGGAAGGCAGAAAGCAAAAAGCTGGAGTTGCATTTTCCTTCTGGGCGTTTTGCACAACAGCTAAAGGGTTGTGGTGCTGAGCACAGACATGTGCTGCACCCCGGGGGTGAGGATGGGGCGATTTCCATGAGATGCTGTAGTTCAGCATCATCTTCTGAACAGGGACCACATGGACCACCGTTGGACCGGCAACTGCAGCTCCTGCACAGCCATCCGATGGCTTTTACATGTGTCTCTTGCTCTGGACTCTCAACAAAACCCAGCAGTTGGAGGCAGCAGGACCCACTTGCTTCCACCTCTGCGCTCTACATTTCAATTAGCAGGATGTGGTGATTAAAGCCTGCCTGCTTATCAGGGCAACCTGGAGATCAGGCAAAGGAATGTCAAAGAAAGGGGCATCATACCAACAAATGCATTTTTGTGACCTAGGGAATACTAGGGAATAGCTCTTTTTTTAAAAAAAAATGAACATTATATTTCGGTCTTTTAGGATGTTGGTAACCAGTAGCTTAGAAAGAATTTAGGCTTTTGAAAAAATAGGAGTATATTTTATTTTAGACTTCTCCCATGAGCACAGTAAATGGCAATGGGTTACGGATCTGTGTTTACCCATGGCAAGAGATAACTAAAATTCCATGGTGTGTTTTACATACTGAACATAAAATACCAATTACATAGATGGCCAGCCACACTGAAAGCAACGCTGAATCAAGAGGAGGCAACGAGGAAGGGAAAAGGCCGGGAATTTAACAAAGGCAGATGAACCTTTAATACGGCAGAACCTCTGGGAGCCCTAGGACACTGAGTCCAGATGTTTGGAGGTCGATGTAACCTGACTCCGAGAAGGAAGAGGATGTATTTCTTAAAATTCCCTGTTGTGCTTTAATTTACTGCAGTCTTGCAGAGGACACATGTGGTGATCACAGGTGGAGTTTCAGATTGACAATAAACATGAAGTTGGGGGCAAAAGACTCGAGCCATTTCAGGTTTGGCTGCCAAGATGGTTGAGGTACAGATTTCCATCAAAACATCTCCCTCCCCTTCCCCTACGCTCCAGTAACCGGTGATGGGGGCCAGAGGAAAACCCTCCAGCAGAGATACTGCAGGCACCAACAGCCCTTTTACTGATGGCAACCGGGACCGGAGTCAGGCAACAGCCCGAACGGGGGCTCTCCAGCTGATCACTTCTTGTTTGCTGGGTGGAGAAGGGGAAGAGGGAAGGAACATTGGATGGATGGCAACATTTTGAAGCTCTATATCTTATCTGCGGTCACATTTCTTCTCAATAGCCCCAGGAAAATGATCTCTGTACTTCTTTAGGACCCCACTGTCTGCCCCTGAACACTTTGCGGGGAGGAAAGAAAAATATTGGCCCCGTAGTGTCTCTGGCACCATCCCATCTGCCCACTGAATCACAGAGACGGAGTTGATTTGGATGCATTGGGTTTCAGAGTGCCCCCTCCCCCAGATCCTGACCCTTTTACCTTGGCTTCGCTCCCTCTGAGGTTTCTGGCCCGAAATAATGATCAGCGTTTGATTAGGAGAACTGGCAGATTTGCCGTTGTTGCTACAGAGGGATTTGCGTGGGGATTAGAACCGGTTTGCAAGGGTTGGCTATGGAATAAATGACATTACTGATGCAATAAAAGCAATCCCTGTCCCTTTCCCTTTCTCCACTCCTACCATGCTAATTCCCAACCTTGATCCACACAAACAATACAGCATGATTTGGTTTTCCAGGCAAAATTTTTAAATTTATGCTCTGAGTTTTCTACTGCCCCTGTATTTCTGCATCTCTCCACAGCACCTAGCAGCAGGAGCCGGCAGGTGCTCCGAAGTAGACCATGATGTGACGGTTGACTGGCGGATGAGAAACGATTGTCCTTCCTTCTCTCCCTACCTGTTTCATGCTATAGGAATGCAGAGTTCTTTCCCTAACTTCTTACTTTGCTCGGGAAGAGTGACCTGAGCTTTCATAATTTAACCTCTTCCATAATCTGCTGTCTCCTCAAGGAAGGAGGATGCAGGAGATACAGAGAAAAACTCTAAACTTGAATGCTAACCAGCTCCAGGACTCCTGGCACAAGGCAGCACAGACCCCAGCATCCAGGCAAGTATTAGCAAAAGAGCATTGGAAATTGGGTAAAAATGGCTCCCGCAGAGGAATTGGTTAAGGTAAGGATGAAAACAAATTCATCAATCTCTTTTTACCAGGAAAAAGATGAACTTCACAAAGAAACAACCATTATTAGAGTGAGCTGTGCCTGCCCAGCACTACCTAACACTTCAGGCACTGGAAAACCCAGACAGATAAGAACAACTGCTTCTGCACCCCAGGAGCAGGCAGAGGCGAATATCTGAGTTTATGGGCGAGGGGTCACTTCATTCCTGTGGCTCATGACCTGAAACTGGAGCAGACGAACAGGAAACGCATCGCTATGAAACACTGGGGGGGTAGGGGGGAACATTTTGCAAAGACCATTTGGCATGGGAGGTTTTGGTTCCTTATTTCATCCGCTTGTTTTCATGGCTTGGCTGGTTACAAAGGCTACGGCTTGCCACTGCCGCTGGAGGAGCACAGTAGGCTCGGGTGCTCCTCTGACTCTCAGAGCAGACCTGGGGCTTTCACACCTTCCAAGGGGGAAAAGAAGGTTCTTCTGCGTCCTGGGGGAGAAAGGTTAACGGAGCACACACAGCTGTGAACGCGACTTCAAGCCCACCTTGAGCTGATGGTGCCGAGCTGGCCAGAACAGACACAGTTTGGGCTGTTGGCACAAACTCAATGCAGAGCGTTACCCAAACGCTACAGAAACCAGCCAAGGTGACACAGGGGCACTCCAGAAGCAAGAGGGGCAGCCAGGCAGCAACCTGCCACCGCAAGGAGAGGGGCTCCTCTGAAATACCCGACCCTCTCCTCTTCTCTGCTTGCTTGCTTGCAAGGTGCAAGAAATCAGTCCACGTGCCCTAGCAACCCTGACTGCCATGCCACACACGCCATCATCTGGTACTAAACACTCCCAAACTGCTCTAAGGATTTACTGCTTATTTTGTGAGCTTTTCTGCTAGACTTTCTCCACGCTCCCATTGCACCACCCTGTACACGTAATTTGTGCAACTGGGAGACCCGCACTATGCACACGTAGATGTTTCCTCTAACACCAGCATGAGTTCAGCAACGATATGTCTCAGACAAGGGAACCAGCTTTTCAAGCTTTTAGAGGGTTCAGATCCTTGGATATTTATTAGCTGAATGAATCAGCTACATGGCTACCAGAAAGCCTCCGGGATTTTGTCTTTCATCTCTTCTCTCATCAGCACAAGTCACAAAAAGTGCCAATGTGATCAGTAGGGAACATTGTTTTAGGCACTTGCTTTCTCGGTCTTTGCAAAACTGGCACCGATCTAAGGTTTCTCAGTGCTTGCAAGTTTTTCTAATTAAAGTGGGGTGTAAATTTAAAGTGCCATATCTCTTCCTGAATAGCTCCACATGTGGACACCAAGCCCAAACCAAACCTATGTTGATCCTGTTCAGCTTAACCCATCCTCAAAGTGAGTTGCGTATGTGCGAACCAAGCAGTTAATCAAGAGCACCTCCTGTGGACAGACAGACCGTCAGTGTGCTCCTGGGAGAGATGAAACGAAAAGGCGAGAGTCCCTCAGAGGAAAACAAGAGAGGTGAGACCTCGTGCTACAAACACCGGCCTGGAACAAGGTATTTTGGAGCTTGAGGCTCCGCTGAGCTCAGCCACCGTCTCATTTTATGGCAGCAAGAAAAATCCATTATCCTTCTGCAAAATGCCAACATTTCCCTCAGGAAAGGAAAGGTGAGACTTGGGCTTTGCAAACAAATCTCCAGGCGAGGATCACCACCGACCATCGTGCAGCATCTCCATCCCACATGTGGGTGGGCACATACCCCGGGAAAAGCTGGGCACCGCCGCCTGCGTCCAAGCGCAACATCACTCATCTCGGCCAGCGCGGCAAACAAACCACAGCTGCTCCAAGAGTATCTTGCACTGATCGGTGATTTCTCTGAGTCACCGGCTCCAAGAAACCCCAGTTTTTATAGGAAGATGAAAGTAATGAGTGACACAGGTTTCCTGCAATTTCTAGCTGTTGCATCACCAAAGAGATAATGTTTTTGGTGGTGCCTGGGGAATCGGATAATACAGCTGTGTAAACTGCGTGTGGGCTAAAGTATCTTAGAGCCGCATCCTCATCCCAACACTTCCAAATCAAAATAAAACCTCTCTGGAGGCTGCATCATTACAGAGAAACATTAAACACAGCAACTTGGCCCAGAACAAGCAAATGAGTTATTTTCATCAAAGCAGGACACTATAAAAATCCATCTTCACCTCTATCCCTAAGCAGCCCGGACACAAAGTTCCACAGCTTTGTCTTTACTCTGAAATTACATGGGATTCATTTGAAAGGCTTTAATTTAAGCTGTGCAATCTTTGTGCAAGGTAAAACTCAAACCTCTGATCTGTGGGTAGTTCTACCGATGTACATCCAGCTGATACAAGGTGTGCTTAAACCCGAATACCTGCACGCATAAAAGACTTGGCAGAAAAACCACTTACGGAAATACGCAAATTATCAAAAACCTCTGAGCTGACCACCTGGGAGGACAGCAGGTATCATCTGGGCACACAGGTATGTCTCGGTGGACTTTGAGTTACCGTGATTGCACCAAATGAAGACCTGGCCCATGAGTCGGTAGCTCCAGCTCAGGTCTTCGCCCACCTGTAGCATCATGAGGTCCCAGCACAGCCGACGCGTGCACCGCAGCGATGCAGCCAGCGTGCACTGGCCTTCACCCCCAGCACACCCCTCTCTGCGGTGCAGCAGCTGAGGAAGACTCCTGCTGTTCCTGCTGGTGAGGAAGATGCACAGAGCTACGCGTCTCTGCAGGGAAATCTGGACGTGGCTAAAGGTAGAGTCAAAAGAGTCAGATTTTCAGCACACGGAGGGGATGGCTTGTCAGAGGAGCTCTGACCCACCGGGCTGCCTGGCTTTGCTAACCTGAACCCAGAAGTCCAAGTTAAATTTAAATAAACTGCTCTGACAGTCAGCAATACCAGAGGAAAGACTAAAGAGCAGGAACAGCAGGAACCCCTCATTTCAGCCAGGAGAGCTCGCTGTAGTCATTAACTGCGGCAAAATCCTTCCCTTACCCCCAAGAACACGGCACCAAAGGCAACAGCCCACTCCCAGCCCCTTCCACTCCTCGAATGGGCACGTTCTGTCTTCACACATCTATATCTGACACTATTAAATGATTCTCTTCATAATACATGTATTATAAATTGCCTTTAAAAAAAGTTCATAATCTGCCATCTGTTTCCAGTTAGGCTGTTCTGATTTCTACTTTTTTGAAATTGAATATAAAACATTATTTAAAAGTCCCGAAATCTAGATGGTGGGGGGGGAGAGAAACCAAAATCCAAATACCACCACCACCACCGTTACCCTGCCAAAAAGCAGAGGCTTGGTGAGAGCCAAGGGTTAGGAAGAGGCAGTGTGACCAGTTCAGATCAGAAATAAGGTAAAGAAAATGTGATTAAACTTGGAAGAACTTTACCATCACTTCAAGCCATTACACTGAAACTGCATAAATCTACAGACGTTTGACACGTATTAGTGGGCGAGCCCTTTGGCTTGGGCAACGTTAATGGATCATAATGGTTTTAGTTAGCTTTAGTAGCTACACCTAAACATAAATAAATAATCATCACTGGAAATACGGTACCAGTGCACGTTCAAGATCATGTCATTGACTCAGTAACATCCCTGGTTTATAGCTGGTCTGGCTCTTATTAGACATAATGTTTTATACATACTCTTACACATATATGCAACCACATGTGCAACACATACTTTATCTCCTATCCTTGTTTGGACCCAAACACTGCAGCATAGCACCAAGCAAATCACATCTGGAAAGTGCAGATGTTTTGAAGCTATTGCAGCCTCGCCAACTCATATCGTTTCACTGACAACATTGTCGTAATTGATTTTTCTCTTCAAGCCCAAGCACCTGGAAATTCTGCTAGAGGACTGCAGACACAAAGGCTCTGGATCTCAGAGAAATATTGAAAATCAAATGCAAAATTAAAACAGGGAGAAAAAAAACCCAAACAATTCTGCCCCAGAGCCCTAGGAGCCTACGTACTCCACAACCATTTCCCTTGGCAAAGGAAGGACCACATGTGGTGGATGTCGGCCATGTCATTTAATACGGCTCTGAAAGGTGTTCACGTAGCGCGAGGAGGAGAGTGGTGTGAAGTCCACACTGACCAGCACAGAAAATGAGACCTGAGAGTACCCTGGAAGACTGTAACATGGAAGAAACGTCAATGGCAGCCAGAATTGGTTGCATTTTCATCATACTTAAGCAAATCCTGCAATTTTTTGATCTAATTTGTGATCTTTGAATGTCGGTACTTAGCAATACGCCCAAGGACAGGGGGCCACCGGAGCCTACCATGTCCCTGGGTCTCCCTGGCTTGGCCACGGTGGTGACCGTGACACAGAGATGATACCAACGGCACCGAACTGTGCCACCACACTGGCACAGCCCGGCATGCATGGCACCTTCCACCAACGAACCTGAAACTCAGCTGGAACTCATCCCTCTAGGGTGGCCACACGCTCTCTCCCCTCCCTGCCACCGTACCCTTTTGCCATATGAGCAAACATATGCTGCTCTGAAACAAAACAGTGCTCTTGGATGGCCAAACTCACTCAAGCTCTTCCTGGCCCCAAACCCAAGTGCCCCAGTCAACAGTGAAAATTAATACGGACCTTCCTGCTGTGTTTTTATAGCCATGGCAGCACTCTGCATCCTGGGGGCCTCCCATGCAAATCTGATTTCATAGCTGGGTGTAAAATCTCGCTCTCAGGTTTAATAAGCAAAACCGCTATCGGTAGCAAAGGTGAGATGACATGCATCCTGGCCTGGGGTATCTCAACAAGATGCCTCTAAGACATGCTGAACCCTCATCTGTGGAAAACCAGCACATTTCCAGTCGGACAACCAAACGCAGAGGCACCAAAAATCAAAGGCTGACAGCGTCCCAAATAACCACATTTTATTTTCAATTTAAAAAAAACCCAACAACCCGCAAACCCAAGGCTGTGGGATCCCTCCAAAGTTTCTCTGTGCGTGCCAGCAGGATGACTGATGGTAAATCACACCAGCTCCAGGGCTCCGTCGCAGACTGCTGCCAGGCGGCTCCGCCTGTTGGAGTCACTGACGGTCCCCTTTCCAATTAATCAAGTTCCCATACTGATTAACAGCATGATTCATGTCTCTCGTTAGGCGCATTCTGTAACAAACAAGGCTGTATTTCAAGGCCGCTGGCTTAATGGTTAAAATAAATACCTTCCAAATTTCTATTTTCAAGTAGCTGAACCTTTTCCACCTTTACAACTAATTCAGACTTCCTTCAAATTATTTTTCTAAGTAATATAACAATTTGTTTTTCATTAGAGCTTGTCAAAGCCGGACTTTGGTTTATTTTGAGAGAAACCAGCACTCTCCAGAAACTGTTTAGTACAATCTGAATGACGCCCAAAGGGGTTATTGCAGCCACAATCAAAATAGAGTTTACAGCACTGGCTAAGGGTGATACTTTATTTAATGATTTAAAAAAAAAAAAAAAAAAAAAAAAGAGAACCCCCCCGCAGCCCCCTGAATCAGAAGCTAATTAAATGCACTCCTATGGCTAACAGTAAGTGTTTCTAAGTCACTCTGACTACTGCAGAATGCAAGAACTTAACTTGTTGCTAACTAATACCAGACACCATTATACGAGCAGCGTTATTTACTGATCTGGGGTGGTATGTGCTGGTATTCTTGTGTCTGGCACAGCAGCCTTGCCTCGCAACAGATATTATCAAGCTGGATGCAAAATCAAATAAAGGAGTGATTAAATAGTTTGGGTTCTGCCTGCTTAAGTTTGGTGGGTTGTTGGGGGTTTTTTTGGGTATAGCTTGGTATTTAATTTAAGGTGGCTTAAATGTAACAGAAAATCTACTCTGTAACTCCTTTGATTTCACATTCCTTTTGTTTTGCTGTCGAGAAAAGCCGAGCTGGAGCCGCGCCAGGGCTGAGCGCGGGAGGCTGGAAGAGTGAGGGGCAGGAGGACCCCGGCCGCCCCTCGCCCCTGGGACCGGGACGGGTGCGCAGGGCTGGCCCGAGCGACCTGGAGGCTGCAGCGCTGATGATTAATCTCCATAATCCCAGTCCAGTGGTTCAAGGTTCCCAAACGACCTTTTAAAAAGCTCTCCCTGCATCGTCCGTCTCAGCCCCGAGTCCAAAGCAGATTTTTAAACAATCGAGCTACAAAACTATTTTCCATCGGACAATTCCTCCCCTACCAGCAAACTGATGTTCTGCTGTTAATTTTCCTGGGACGTTCTCCGTTTGTTGTTTCTTTCTAAACCACAACAAAATCAACAAAATTTGGACTTTTGTGAAGGCTGAATTTCCTCTTTGTTTTCGCAGGGGAAAGGCTGCGCCGCTGCCCAGCCCGAGCAGCGAACACCCACCCGCCCGCACCCTCCCGGGGATGCTGCTGCCGGGGATGCTGGGCCAGGGGGACCAGCTCCCCAGCGTCCGACCTCACGGGGCATCTGCAAGTGAAATCAGAGGCTGGCCTGCGGATATCACCTGGAAGAATATTGTCTGCAGACTCTTCTATGGTCGTAAGGGTACTCACGGTGCTGATTTCTACAGGGTAGTGCGGAACAGATGCCCAAATTTTCCGGCTGCTGCCTCCCAGCAGCCCTGGGGTGGCTCCTATGGCAAATGGGGCAGCAGCTTCATGCTCATGCACAACATGTTCATAAGGTAACAACACTACCCCGCATCAATAAAGAAAAACAACTACTTGAGCAGTGCAAATGTCCTACAGATGCATAATTAAAGTACAAACGAAGGGCCTGATTCTTCCACCACTTGTGTAACCCTGATAATCCTCCCGGAGACACATCTGATTTACACCAGCGTAAGAAAAAGAACAAACCCGAGCTCATATCTGACAAGTGAAAACAAACACTGGATTCAGACACTTTCTGCAGGGAAGGGGGGAGCTGTTTAATTTTTGTTCCTTCTCTCTGGGCTGCTGCTGTGACCCCTGCTACCTCCTAAGTCAGCAACACAATACGTTGCAGCTGTGGCACTGCAACAGCATGATTTAATTTGCGCGTGTGTGGCTGGAAGGGCAGTTCATCCCTCCAACATCTTGTGGCATGGCAGAGGCAGCAGCGGTGGAAGCGGGGGCTCGGTCCTCCCCTCCCAAAAGAGAGGGGGGAAAACCCCCGCTTCGCCTCCCATGCACAGCTTTGGAGAGGACATGGGAAAAGGATCAACTGGAGGAAAATGTCCATTTCCATCAAAATTTTTAGGAGGTTGGGGTTTGTCCAAGCCAAGGAAAACGAAAGGTCAGAAAATATATATCTATTCAACAACTGTTTTCTGCTTTAAAAAAAAAAAAAAAAAAAAAAAAAAGAGGAGGAAAATGACATTGCTGCCGCTCTCCCATGTGTCCCAGCTCCCAGGAGTGCAGGGGCTGCGTGTCTCCAGTGCAGTGCCTGGCTGGGCAAGGGTAGCGCTCGGAGCTTGTTTTCCAAGGGAAAAGTGCCGGAGGTTTCTGCTGCAGGAGGTTTCTGCCACAGCCCCCCCACTCTGGGGGCTCCCTCTCAGCGGGTCCTCCCTAACCCCTGGCCCTCCACCAGCTCGTAAAGCTGCCGTGTTCCCGCACAGCTCCTTGGCCAGACCCTGCGAGCTGTCTCGGGAACTTTCTCTGTCAGCGCTCTGAGTTCGAGGGGGTTTTGACTGAGGAGGTTTTATCTTTGCCTTCCGCAAGGCTCGAATTCAGCTTCGCTCTTGGCATTGTCATCCCTCCGCTTTCTACACGGCTCCTGCTGAAAAACATCCTGGGACAGCCTGAATTTCAGCCCACTGCCAAACCTCCACGGGAAGAGGGCGGGTGGCAGTGAAGAACTGGCAAACCCAAGGTTTTGCCACTCCGGCTCCTTCGGGGAACTTCTGTCGTGACGGGTGACGCTGGGGGCTGAGCTCGTCCCGGCACACACGGTCCCCTCTGGGAGCTCCCAGCCACGGGGCTGCACAGGGGATGCTCCGTGCAGGAGGACGTGCCAGGAGTTTTCAGGGGCCACAAAAAGGAGTCAGGGTCCCCAAATTCATCCAAATCCAAAGGGATTTGAAAGCCTAAGTCTCCCCCTGCATCCTAAAAACCCCAATCTGTGCCTATATGACTATGACCTAGAACAGCGCCATGGAAGCAAAGGAAGGACCTTGCCTTTCCAACAGCGCTAGCTTTATACTTTCCATTTACTATTTATTTATTTCTGGATTTTACCTTTGTGATACTGAAGCCCCTTCCCATCTGGCACAGCCGAAACCAAGCCATGGCTTTAAGAAACCTCAGCTCCCTCCCACCCGGGCGCTGCAGCCTCCTCGCTGTGCTCTCTAACCCAGCGCTACCTGCCAGCTCGTAGGGGCAAGGTGGCTTTTTCCTGGCTTTTTGGCTTTCCTCTCGCTTCCCCTCATCAACTCGTTTGCCAAGCAGTGTAATTTTACTGCCTGGCTTAAGGAGCCAAGAAATACGTTTGCTGGTGTAAGCTATGCATTAGATGTCGTGAAAAACATGCAGCTTCAGGGTTTTAGGAGCCAGCTCCAGAGAAGAGCGAAACACCCGCAGAGCAGCAAGGCCGTGGGTTTGCACCCTCTCCGGTTTCACTCACGGACGCTGGTACACGGCTCGCTCTGCCCGTGGGCGGTTGAGCGGAAGGACGGACCTACGGGCACGCAAATGTGCCTGTGTGTGCACAGGGGATGGGAGCGTCAGCGGGGAGACGACGCAATGCTCTCGTAGGTGGTGTGGTGGGAAGGGGTCCTATGCCACTGACCTGCGGGCACAGGAGAGGACTTGCCTTCCCCATGCAGCACTTTCATCCTCCCTCACCCTTGAAGCCACAAGCTCCTTCAGGCACGGACAGGCTCTGGCTTGATGCTTCTACAGAACCGAGAATAAGAGGGTCCAGACCTCACCTGTGGTCTCCAAGGCCCTCCAAGACCTCTGCTTCCACCTCCAGCTACTAACAGCCACATTTGGGACTTGATTTCTCCTGAACTTTGGGGTGCTTCAGATCTACACATGTATTTTTGAGGCTCAGACCTCAATACAACTACAACAACAGCCAATTGGTACCATCAGACTCAAAATGAAAGAATCATTCATCAAAGTGATTTGTAAAACACTGGCCACTGCGATCACCTGCAGCTGCATTTCCATCCCGCTAAGTGACCATCACATTCAATAGCCACCGCCAAGAGACAGTCAGTGAAAACAACCCCATCCTTATGAATTAGAGAAGGTGTCCAAAACCCCAACCCCAGCACTGGAAGTTTAAACCTAATGGGGTGATGCACATCTCCCTGCTCCAGACGTGAGCATCTTGGTGAACGTGGTCACACCTCTACATAGCTGCTACAAAACGCGCCTGTACTCCTCAGGAGGGACAACAATAAACGATAGCAAAAAGCTTTGAATATTTAGCAAACTCTCCAAAACTCTAAAGACTTGGTTATACACGAGCAAAGAGCAAACTTCACCTCAGGCTTATTTGGAGGTTTCTGTGGCTCAGACTGGCCATTTCTCACCAGCCTGTTTTTACAGGGCTGGAGCGCAGAGCTGAGCAGGGAAGGAGCTGAGTTACAAGTCTCTCCTCCAGCTTTATTCCTGGCAGAGACAATTTGCAGCAGTGTTGCTCGGCACGTCAATTCTGGCACCTGCTTACAGTAAATCCCTAATGATGTTGAAAAGTTAAACGTCCATTTAGTTTAATTTCTGTTTTAGATTTGGATTTCTACGTACTGTAAATGCTAGCAAGAATGTTTTATTGAAACAATGCTGCATATTTACCTTGGAGATCCTCTGTAATTGGCTGCCCTTCATCTAAGATTTCTTTCTAAATGCAAAAGGATGCTCTAAGCACAGACAGTTTAACGGGGAGGCTTTGCAACCATCACCTGCTAATTCTTTCATGCAGGCTGAGATCTTTTGAGCAGGCTCCCTTGCAGGTGGGATGGGTCGGGTCGATGCACTACTTTGGGTCTCAGAAACTGGGAGGTTTGAATCCCAGCAGACACTAAAGGAAGAAAAACGTCTCATGGGGTGATGTTAACCTCTGCAGATGGGAGTTTGGGAGTCTTCGCTTTTGGGACATGTGTGATGGCAGAAAGCAAGATGGGCGTAGTCAAACTGTTTAGTCCCGCTGGGCACGAACCTGCCTGTTGGCCGCACTGGCTCTATGGCTGAGAAAGGCTCCTCAACCTTGGAGGTGCCGTGTCCCAGAGCTTCCCCTCCATGGCCATCTCTTCAGTGTAAACAGCTTCCTTGTGATCAGGGTTTCACCCAGCAATTAAGTAGAAGGTCAGCGCAGCCCATTCAAACCTCTCTCTTGGGAGCAGGGAGTCGCCGGTGTGGAGGACACACACCCACTTGTACTGTCCCTGGTGTGCACGAGACAGGCGGCCTGGTGGGACCCCCGTGCCACGCTGTGGGGACGGCCCCCAGCCCCAGGACCGAGCCCCCAGCCGGGACTGCGAGCAGCTGCACTGGCAGCGGGGGAGCAATTCCGCAGCCTGCCCAGGGGACAAGTGGCTGATGGGGGCTGGCTGGAAAATCTTGGATGACATTTTTCTCTCCACTCACCTTCGATCCTGGCAAATGTGCTCTGGGCGCTGCAATCTGACTGAGGCTCCCTCTGTGTGCAGATGTCCTGCAAAAACTACACCCACAGCTGTACATTGCAAAGCCCTCCCCAATCTGGTGGTTAGCAACAATGAATAATGATTTTTCTAATGGGAACTGGCCAGCATTCAACTTGCTCCTTGATTTTTTTTATTTTTTTTTTAAGCAAAGACTATTTATATCAAGAGACTTGCAGTAAGAAAGACTCTTCAATTTATTCAAGATCAAAAAGCAGCCAAAGGGGGAGATTTCTGGAAGCTCAAGCTACAGGGCCACGTATCAGAGCAGGCAGACCCCAAACCGAGATCACAGCAACATCAATGCACACAAAGCACCAAAACCGTGGGGTGTCCTGGCTCCTCAGGCTCCCCGCTTCGGGTCTCGTGAGGACACGAGTGGGTGGGTGAGCATGGGAAGGGGACAGCACAGAGACGTGCCTATGCGGTGTGTGTTTCAGCCATCATCACCCAAGTCTCCCGCACGGTAGGTGGCCCAGGACAGTCTGGTGCACCGGGACCAGCACGATGCGCGTACGGCACGACCGGCACAACCCCACGGGAATCCGGTGGGGGACAGACATCCACCCTCCTGGCATGCTCTCTGCTCTGCCGAGCCAGCAGGCTGCCGAGCCCCTCCTCTCTGACGTTTCCAAACTCACTAAGCCTTTTTCCTTACAAATGTGAACTAGGCAAGAAGAATAAGTTCACACTTGAAGAAAAAAAAAAAAAAAAGAAAAAAAAAGGACGACTTTTTTCTTTAAAGCACAACTGGTTTTGGGCTCCTGACAAAGCAATATTCTCCAGGCCAGTTGGAATCTGGAAAAATACACTTACTCAACCTAGCCACCATGACTCCAATAACAATTATAAAATGTCCAATAAAACTTGCATGTAATGTCAATTCAAATCTTGAAAAGCAGAATTAAGTGGTATATCAACATTAAACTTTATTGCTTCCTTTGCAGAGCAGAAGTATTGTCAATAAAAGTCATTCTGAATGAAGAAAAGGGCAGTAAATATTAAATAAACAGGTTTTTGTTGAAATGCTATAAATGCACCAGAGTTGCATTTTACACTGAGACCCTTTTTTACTTTGCAGACTCCCCTCATGATAGAAATAAGTAATTGCAAACTATCAATAAAGCGCCAATTAAAGGGTGGTTAGATGCATGCATTTACAATATGTCATTATGAGCCTTTATTGTATGTAGTTGGCTTTTTCAGATCCCACTGGCTCCGTCTGAAGTCCCCCCGCACAGAGTTGTGCTGCTCATTAGGGGCCCTTGGAGGAGCCGTGAGGACGCTGGAGGCGCACGCCAGCCGGACGGAGAAACCCTGAGCCGAGGTGGGGATGAGAGAGGAGCAATTTGGTCATGGAAGTTTCTTCTGGCAGAGATGCGAAGACAAAGCGTCGCCATCTCAGTCCGTTACGTTATTATCTTCCTGTCAACGCAAAAGGGAGCAGAGCACAACAGCTCTGCCCCGAGACCGGGCAGCCAGGCCAAAGCCTGGAATTTGGCAACGTGGTTTGTTTTCTGACAGGCCGCTCATCTGAGGCTACTCACCTTAGAAAGAGCCATTGCCATCCTCCCTAGCTTCCTTACACACAAAAGTACTACCACTCGCAACTCCTGCTTGCTAATCCACTCTCCATCAGTGATGACTCAACACCCGTCTCCCTCCGTGACGAGCAGCCGACACAGATGGGATGTTTTGTTTTGTCCATGAGACAAAAGAGCGGCTTCTCTTTTCTTTTAGAGGTAGGCTGAATACAACTCTCCCAGTGACACCGAAAACCTCAGGTGCGACACCCGTCACCTACACAACCGGCACCTCGTGGCCCCGAGACCTCTTTGGGTCAGACCCCTTCTGCCCTGCTGCCGGGACCTCCAGCTGCCTGAGAAGATCCATCCCAACAAAACCAAACCTGACGCTAAAAGGTGTGCTGAGCGAGCAAAGGTACAAGCTCTACGCTTGGTGGTACCCAGGCGCAACGGGACGTGTTTCAGGAGCAGGAGAAAGAGCGGGCATCTCTGCGAGGGCACAAATCCCACGGCTTTTACGTCAGCCCTTTAAAATCTGATCAGCATTTTTGTGGTTTACCAATAGAGTTTATAAGCTGTTCTCCAGTTTAATCATCACACGTATTTACAGGAAGCAGTAACAGCTACCGAGTATGAATTTCACGATGCTGAAATGATATTGAACAAACACCGCAGTCAGCAAGGGCTGAAAGCTGTGCTTCTGCGAGGCAGAGTGGCTGGGGTTTAACGAGCTCCTTGAATTATGCCGGGGCAGAGACGAGAGAAATCAGATGTGGTCCAGGAAAGTATATATGCAGGAGCTTCTGTCTTCTGACTGTTGCACAGATTTATTTATTTCATGTTCGAAAAAAAAGCCAAACCAAAATCAACTGGAATGTGAATGCCATTAATTTTTGAATAAATTATTTTCACTGCGAACCTAGGCTCAGTAAATCTGGTGGTTGTAAAAAACAGCTCAAACATTTTCAGAGATAAAGAACAGCCCTTGAATGTTAAATATTAAAAAAATCCCTTCAAAGGGTGAAAGACGTCTATAAAAATTAACTTTTGGAGAAATTGCAAGTGTTCATCCTAGCCTTCCACAGCCACCAGATCAGATGACCCTTTGCACTAGTCCTGGGCTGACGTTTCTCTGCGATCTATACGAACGGAAACCCAACCAGCAGCAAGGGAAACAAACCTCCAGCAGCACGCTAAGAACAGCCACGCCAGCGCGAACCACCCGAGAGCCAACAGTTAATAGCTGTGAATCATCTTGATTCACTTCAGCCTGAACTCTTAACCTGCCAATTGAGTCAGTTCCTCTGGATGCTGCTCCTGCTCGGAGAAGATGGGCTCCAGTGAACCACGCTGCTGCCGTGACGGCAGCGCGGCTGCTCCTGGCACACGTGCCCGTGTCCTTGCTGCAGGTTACGGAGCCAGCGTTAGGAACGTGTGTTTGCATCTCGACCATCCAGGTCCCAGCCCACCCTATGGCCCCCAGCCGCAGGCAGCTGCCGGGCAGCAGGCACAGGCAGCGGGAGAGGTTTTACACCCTTTGAACACACCCTGCTCCATCCCGGGCAAAGACGCGACCCTTAGGATGCAAACCCAGGAGCACCTCACCTGGAAAAGGATCTGCAAGAGGCCATGCACGATGCACATCCGCCGTCCCAGGAAGAGGAAGAACGGCACCACCAGCTCGATGAAGTGATTGACCAGCGTCTCGAACTGGTGAAACCACCATGGCGAGCGATGCATGAAGTAGGCGATGGGGTTGGGCACTGGCTGCGTCTGAAGGATGGAAGAAAAAAAAGAATCAGTTCCCCCTCCAAGGTTCATCACTGGGGGAGCTACAGAGCTCTTGGCCTTTTTCTTTATTTCTCACCCTAAGTTTGCTCACAGGAGAACCATCCTTTGCCTCTGCACACTCATTTCTTTTCAGAGAAAATTACTTCATTCTTTTTTATTTTTCAGGCAAACCCAAGGAATTTTTAAACCAATACATCTTTTAAAAAACAAGAGTTTTAATTTTCTCTTTTCTCAACATAACCAAACCCCACTCATCTTAAATTAAAATCGCTATTATTTAATACTGAAATGTTACACGTAGCTTGACACCAACGGATGTTAAATTGCTCTGCATGAGTGCTGAAGATCATCAGAGCAACTAAGCAGATACAGAAACTGAGAAAAAGATTTTCTCAGGGTCACGCAGTAGGTCAAACAGACCCAGGAATGGAAACCAGATTTCCATATCCTAGGAGATATTCTTTCAAAATGTTTAAATTTGAAATAAATGTAGTGGTAGAGTTGCTTTCCAAAATCATAATTTGGGAGAGGAAAGTGTAATTCCTCTAAACATGCTATATTGGTCTAAGGTATTTACGTACTGGCCTTGTGACAATATTATTCTTCTATCAGCCTGAAATTTTTTGACATTGGGAGATCTTCCATCCAGTGCAATAAAGCCGCAAATTTTACAAAGGAAACAAAACCAAATCCTGATATGGTAATAACCGCCACCCTTACAAATGCTGCAATTTTAGCAAAAAGAAAGAAGTTAGCAATTTATCTTAGCATATCTGACAAGCTCAAATTCATTAGTATTGTTTTAAAACTGCGACAGAAAAAAAAGAGAGGATGAAGACGCAAATTTTAATTGAAGGAGACACAACACATCTTTAAATTATTTGTAGTTAAATAAAAAATACAAACAAAAAAGGGAAAATAAGGTACTACGCATGGCAACTGAGTGTGCTTCCACTGCCAAATCCCACAACTATTGTAATTCCTTATTAGCAAAGCTGGGATTAATAAAGCTGTTGCTTTATATGGGTTTGAGGCTGCTGTAACCCCTTAGGACAGGAGACCGCATCCTTCCTTCCTCGGACACCGGCGCCGGATGGAGCGGTGTCGGGGTCAAGGAGCTCTGCCAAGTCCACTCCGGCAAGGGGGCGGGAGGTCAGAGCCCCCCTGTCCTGGGGCAGCGGCAGCAGCCCCGGGTGCCACCGAGGGTCCTTCCCCTCCGCACGGGACCTGTTTCAAGTTAATCTCCTTGTTGGACTGCTCTTGAGCATTCCCAGAATGTCAGGGAGGCTCACAAAGAGATTTTTTCACCTTGATCTCAAATTGCTGAGAAATGCTTTTATCCTTCCAAAAAGGCAGGTTGCTTTCTTGGCTTCTTCTATTTTTTTATTTTATTTTTTTTTAAGCGCTTTAACCAAAACCAACTTAGATGAGGTATCACCCATACAGGTTGTAACATTTAGCCCAAGATAAGCCGGTTTCCAGCACGTAACTGCCTGATCCCAACACGCCAGAGCTGCAGAAAGGTGGTGTGCCACGGAGGTGCGCCTGCATCCGCTCCCTTCGACACGGGCAGCGCTTACGGCTGGGGACCACAGAGAAGAGGCAGTATTACACATGTAATTACATACCTACTTGCACATGAAATTAAATCTCATAACACGATGGCGCTATACATTTGACCGTGGCTTTGCAGGGCAGGCCTGACACTGTTTAATTTTAAAGCAAAGACCACCTTTAGCTATCGAACACGTCATTCGGTTCCTCATCCCCTTCATCACAGGCTCACGCTGACGTCCTCATCTATCAAGGCCAATGCAGCCAGCAAATCCTGCTTGTTGCTTTGGGCTGGAACTCAAGATATCGCCTCCCCCCCCCCGATCTGCTGTGCTTAAGGGCAGAAAGATAAAATTCTTGCCTCCGGTCCCACTGCAGTGGGACAAGAAGCAGAAGAAAGTTCTTGGTTTGGGCTCACGTAGCAGGCACGAACAGGCTCGCGTGGGAACAGCCCAGGCTGGCAAGTCGGGTCTGCTGCGGTTTGCTATGGTTTATGCTTTTTAGCAGCAGTCTAATTCTTGTCCCGAAGTAGAAATGAGGAAAAAGGAGAAGTGAAGCACAGAAATCTGGCGTGGGTCAATAATTCACTCCCAGGTGCTATAGCGTCGCCATCCTTCACCTTATCAGCGCTGACACTATTGTGGTGTCAGTGCGGGCAATGCCGTGCGACAGGCAAGATAACTCAAATGATAAGCAAGAGTGAAAGTCTAAACCAGCAGCAGACACAGCACAAGTAACAGACGGTTCCTCAGCATTTGTTTTGACAGAGGGAAAGAAATGCCTTTGGTAAGAGCAGCGCTGGCGATGGAGCCTCTGGGGACCCTCTCAGAAAGCGACCCTTCCTCCCCACCGCTGCAGCCACTTCTCCAGCGTGTAAACCTCGAGTACGTAAAACAAAACACAGCGATAGAGAAGTGATTCACATGTATCAGAAATTCGTTAAAAGGCTGCTGGAGGAGGAGAGCGCTCTGTGTGTGTGTTCCTCCCAATGCCTTCCAGATGCTGCGAGCACGGGTGCAGCGCGGCACAGGTTTCCCAGGGAGAGCGCCGTGTTTACTTGGGAAGGGGCATTGAAGCAAGAGCAAAGACCCAGAGCGACGTGTGAATCACTGCGGTGCTGAACACAGGCACCTGTGATGTTCCAAAGCTTTCTGGTTTCTTTTTGCCCCCGAATCGGCCGCTGCCCAGGGGTGCTGGGGCACCTGATGCCCCGGCCGGTGGGTCCCACTGCACAGCACCCAGCTGGGGCTGGGCCAGAGCACCCAGGGCGCATCGCTGGGGTTAGAGAGGAAACTTGCCCAACACAGGCATGCCTAGTGCTTTCCCAGTGTAATCATATCCTGCAGAAACATCACGGCGGTGTTGGAGGCGGTGGTGTCAGAGCCCGGGAGGAGGGAAAAACATTCCAGGATCACTTCACCCGGCTCATTTCGCTGGGGATTTTGAGCTTTACGCTTTACTTTGTGGCTGCTTTGCAAAGAGAAGCATCCTAGGAAGCAGCCGGGAGTTCCCCTGCGTCGAGAACTGTGAACTCCTGACACACAGAGACACAGAAAAATGCAGCTCCAATTCAGATGCAACTAAATAGCAAGCCCAAGGCAGACGTACGGTGAGAGGAACAGAGCAGAGCCCTTGTCTCCAACAAGCCCCGTTTCTGGATACCTCTGTGAGGCATAAAATGTTTTTAAATAAAAAAACGATTAGCAAAAACCAGCTTTATGTGTCAGCACAAGGTGCAATATAATAAACCTTCTGCCTCCCTCACACCTCCAGCAGCCGGAGAAAAACTGCGCTGCAAACGCGTTTTGAAATCAGATTGGGGCAAATTAATTCCATAATTCACGGGGCAGATTTGTAACGTGTGACTGCGGGGCGACACGCGGCAGGGGCTGCTGAATGAATTCTGGGTCGCCAGCTAAGGCATGTTCTCTGGCTTGTATCTACCAGGTTTTATGAGGGCTGGTAACAGATTCTAAAAATATGCACAATAAACTGTTTTTTCTCCCTAAGGGGTCTATGGTTTAATTATGTTCTTAGTGAGAACCATTAAAGTGCTAAGTACCTGAAGACTCCTAATTTACTAAACTATACGCTACTAAAACCCAACAGAAGGCTATTATACACCAGAGTAAACGCTCTTCTCTGGGACTGTAAATGCACATGGTCTCTCCTCTCAGCCTCCTTATTGGTATGGCATTACATAAACTCCGACGGAGTATTTAATCCCAGTGTTAGATACCCCAGCTCAGCCTAGGGAAATCTCTGGGCTCTCCTGCACGCGTGCATGAAAACAAGCCCCACATTGTCCTCGAACAACCCACTGCTCAGACAGGGCTGGGATGTTATTCTTATAGCCTGAGCAGCACGACTCCCATGCAAGCAACCGTGCGGCATGGGAGCGTGACGTTGGAGGGTAGGGAAGACCCCATCCTCTCAAGGTACCAAATGAGGAGGAGCCCAGAGATATCTCAAGTAAGTTTTATCCTTTGCAATAATGGGTTTTTACCTTCCTTCACTGCACAATAGGCTGTGGCATGGCTTCAGGAGCCTCGGCTGTATCTGCTCGCTCGTCTGAGTGCCTCAACAGCTCAAACTCACAAGGCGTCTTTCAAAAAACAGCAGCGAGTTATGAATGAATCAGTTTCAAAAAGGTGAATAAAAAAAATCCATTATTCTACCTCTCTGTGTAAAGTAAACTCAGATTATCTATTGATTCAGATAACCAAAAGTATACTTGGCATTAATATTAAAACAACACTAAGGACACCCTTTCGAAACATCACCCTGGGTGCCTATCGCAGAAATCTGGCTTGGTGAAAAACAAAGCAAGCCATAAATATTCCTATACACTCTAGACATTATCATTTCTTCTCCCATTGAAAGGCACCTACTTAACCAAAATACTCAAATCCGAGTGCAATTAATAGCAGAAAAATCTTGAAAAACAGAAGGAAATGGAACAACAGCAAATATGAATAAATGATGAGAGGAAGCAACTATTTGGTCAAAAGAAATAGGATTAACTTGGCACAATGAGCACTTCAGAAAGAGCCTGCGGGCACTGGAGACTCCAACGGTCAAAAGAGAGGGAAGCCTTTGGCACAAAGAGAAAGGCATGACGAGCAGCGGTACCCTGCAAAGCCAGGCTGAGCGGTATTACTGAATGTTTTCCTGAGCGTTTGTGGAAGGAACAGATGAACTGTAAAGCACAGTTCTCCAGCTTCCCAAGGCACTGAGGCATGAACTCATCTTCTCAGCTTCAAAGAAAAGCTCTCAGTTCTCTTGTACTTTGGACCAGGAAAAAAAAAAAAAAAAGATTCTCCATCACAGAGCATAATTTGATCAACATGATCCAACAAGCTGCTTCTCTGACAGTCTATTCTGCTTCAGATCTTGACCCTTCCTCCTTCGGCATCTGCAGATCAAAGCTCCACTTTCCCAAGCCCAGGCAGAAACAGCTTCCCAGCCCCGTGCAGAAGAGCAAGAGGCAGCAAGCAGCAAGAAGATAAACTGGGTCACTCGCAGCTGCTGGGAAGTGTGGGAAGATGCGTGTCTTGACTCAAGTCAGGCCGTCTCGTGCTCTACAGTAACCAACGACTCCCGCAAAACACCCTTCTTCATAATGGGGAGATTACGGGGAGCTGCTGCCTCCTCGGGGGTGAGGCTTTGTGGTAGGCACTCTCCATGTGCAGCAACCTTGATTGATGACCGATACAGTGATTCTGCACAAAGATACACACGTAGGCAAGGGGTTTGAAAGGAAATTGCGCAGCAAACTGCTCAGCCTCTTGTGTCAATCCCAGCTGTCCTTCGTGCCGTGTATATTTTGCACATACGTTCGTGCGCGCAAACCTCCATGCGCACGCTACCGACATGCTTGCATACACAACAGCTAATGGGTTAAAAGTAGGTCCTTTGACACTTCCAATTATTAATATGATTCCAATCAAAATAAAGTAATAAGAAAAAATTAAAAAAGTTGTATCTGTCTTACAATGCACAGAGATCTAATGTCCAGGTGGGTCACAAGGGGTCAGTTCTGCAGTAACACAATATCAAAATAATTAAGTCTCGATAGAGCTATTAAAAAGAAAAGTTACCTATACGTTCTTGCTAGGCAGAGCTTCCCTTGTCCAGTCAATAGTAATATTCAGTTCATAGAAAAACATACTGGAATCTGCCCGCTTTAAGACAGCAACCCAAGCCAAGGAGATGTGTGTTTGACTCAGTGCCAGCACGACCATAAAATGTTGGCAATTTAGTAGAGACATAGTGCCGCGCCACTCTCCCAAAGGACCTAAATAAACTTCAGATGTAGAACATATATTTTTACTTTTTATATGTATAAATCTGCTGTTTCATTTTTAACTCCTTTCCCCAGCCATCCCTCCGTCTAAGGTTTTTCAAAGCCGAAACAGGTCCCTACTTCTCCCGGCTGAGCAAAGCCTCAGCAACGAAAAGTTAAAAGCATGAAAAATCAGAGAAATGATTCACGTCTGGGCGTTGGGTTTCTTGGGGAATGATGGCTGCACACGCGGCTACAGATGCTGGAGGGGAAAGGGTCTTGGGAGAAAATTCTGCTGTGCAATTTCATGCCTCGGCATTATAAAATATCCCAAGGAATTATTTTTTTTTCCCCTATTCACAAAGTTGCACTTGCAAAGTCACCAGCGTAGGTGAAACCTTCCTGCCACATCTGTGACATTTAGCTACAAAGCCAAGCTTTGCTCATGATGAGTCAGCCCTGATTTACACCAGCACGAGCGAGGATGTGCTTTACCAGGGGTACACTGAATAATGGATTTTTGAATTCCAACAAGTTGGGTGGGGGCAGAAGGCTCTACAGCAGCAGTGTTTGCTTTTCCAGACTGCACCCTACCTCCTGGTCAGAGCTATCCTTCTCCAATAATAAAGACCACATTTCCACGGCCCACAGCATACCTGTTTATTGACACTATTCCTCCATAGCGTGCCTCCGAGCTGCTCACTGTATATAGAGTTAATTGTGGATGTATTACAAATTCACCTATTTATTCTGTACATTCTTGGAGGGGTCCAGAGCTAAAATTACACAAGGAACCACTGAACTGTTCAAGCTATTTATTTGTTCAAAATCCCTTTAAAATAATTAGCGGGGCCTGGAACAGACATCTTGGCTCTGGCAGGGCCAGAAGAAGCTGGTGCAACCAACTGCGGGTCGTTACTGCCTTTGGGGAGAAGGCTCGTTTATTAAGAGCACCAGAGATGGGTCACGTTTGGTTTAGGGAGTGGACCAGGCTGTGAGAAACAGGAGCTAAGGGCAATACGTCCTTACCGAGAAGGTCTCATCCCAAAGGCAACGGGGCAGCTGCAGCAATCCTTCTCGTGGTTGGATAGCCAGTTGCCATCAGATGGTGCTTTCCTGGTGCGTCTCATGCTCCGAGGTTTTCCTACACAGAAACGTGCTCCCCGGCCCGGCGCTCTCTGACAGAGCTCACCTTCCCCAGCGGATTGCGAGGCAGGTCACTCACCAATATTTTAAATTGCCATTTAAGAGCATATTGCAAATGTGATCCCTTAATCGGTCACTATTATGGCTCACTATTAGAGAAGACAAGTTTTTCCACACAAGGTAAGCCCTTGCGAAAGCACTGAAAATGTTTAAAAACAACCCAGTCCTGATATATTTATTATATATTTCTCTATATATAAATAATTTCATGAAAAGGAACGTACTGAGTGGAAACTCCATTTAAAATGTGATCCCAGATGGTGGCAAAGCTCTAAAATTGCAAGGCAACATGTAAAGAAAGATTAACGACCTCAAACAGGCACAAATTTATGAGGTGAAAGCCCCTGTAATCCTAGAGAAAAATGATACCAAACGTTAGACTAGACAGCTAGAAAATACCTCTGCTTAGTTCATGTGGCCTCTGCCATTTTACATTTTCTTTTAACACACATTGCTTTTGGGTTCATTTAGTCTTTTCTCCTGCAGGCCAGAGATATCGCTTTGGTACATGAGCACGATGATGGATTTGCCAGCTCCCACCAGGTACCCCCTTACGAGCAATTGGTAAATTGGACGACAGGCAACAGCTACACTGCCACATCCTGGGAATAAGCAGCCGAAAGGAGGAGAAACAGAGCCAGGACATCACAGCAAGCATTTAACATCCCTGCAAGAACCAAAGCTCTACCATCAAGTGGACTGAGATGACAGTGCTTAACATCCCCAGCACTAAAGCTCATGCAGTTCCTTAGTCTGCCCGAATACAAAATGTTTTGAAGGAAAGGATGTCAACATTTCATCCCAAAGAGCATGGGTCACCCCAGCGACCAGCATCTTCCATGCTCTCAACTCTAGCTAGGACCACTTCTGGGTCCCACAGCCCATTTCCCTGAGATCTCTGTCACCTCGAAGATCCCCTTGATAATCCTGAATCCTGTCCTGTTCATCCCTGATGATTCCCCTCTGTGACCTCTGCAAGGTCACTTGCATGGTCTTCTCCGGACCATTTTACTACAGTATTTTTCTGTGAGAATTTTCAATGAACTGGGATTTTCTGACCTTTTCAGCAGAGTCCCTGGCACGCTCTAGTCGATAACACAGCCGTGGAATGATATCAGAATGAGCACGTTTTTAAACCAGCGCAAACAAAAGGATATTCAGTCAACACCACGCAGCAAGGCAGCACAGAGCCAGCACCGCTGTCACACAGGGCTGCTTTGCCGAGCTCCCAGTTTCAAACCACGGTTATTCTCTGCTTTGCTGTAGCCCTTGGATGTAGCAGATGAGCAGGGAGCTTTGGACGCAGCACTGGGATGCTGCCTGCCATGGGAAATGGGTGACCGTAATGTGTGAGTACAACAGGGACAAGGATGTACAAACCAAAAGCTACCCCAGGACTCCTGTCCGCTGCTTTAAAAATCAAGGTCTCTGTTTTCCATCAGAAGTTGCAGATCCCTGGGCTGTGATGGTGTTCTGCTGCCAACAGATAGAGCCACAACTACCAGAGGGTCAGAAAACTGTTTAAAATTCAATTTAAGTACTAATAATACAGATCACAGGCTGCGCTAAGCAGCTGAAGCTCAACCTACAGCATAGAAGATGGTCAGAAGAGGAGGCGGAAAAACTATATCTGCCACGTTAAAAAAAAAAAACCAACACAAGCTTGCATTCAATTAGGAAAAGGTCCATATGCCCAGAGCACAACTGGCTCTCCCTGCTGAGGATCTACAGGCAAATCATCTTCTGGGTCTCTTGGTACCACCCCACTGTGTCCAGGTGAGAACAAGTGCAGTGAGGGGAGATACCCTGCTGAGGAGCATGTTCCTGTGACACCCCTGCGAGCACCCGGGATGCCTGCAGGGACCGTGGCAGCTGCCAGGTTATTTTCAGCCTTTCTACTCTCATCCGAAAGGTGCCAGCACTCCCCCGCCTTCCCAGCGTGGGAGGCTGCGAGGTCTCCTGCAGCAGGGAAAGCCCAGGATACAGATGCATGGGATGATGGAGCTGGCAGGGTCACATCATCCTGTGGATCTGCCCCAAACTGCAACTTATTTCCAAACCAGCCAGTGCCCATTTTCCATCTACACCAAAGACGCTTGTGATGCAGAGCAGTCCCTTCTCTCTCTTTGGGGTTGTGCTTTGAAGGGCAAATTCACTGCTTTAGAGAAAGCGTGGAAGAACATCTTTCCGAACATCTTTCCAACTGCTACGCCTGCTCAGGCAGACCCAGGGACCCTGGGCTTTAACCAACCATTCACAACTAAAAATGGACGGCGGCTGCTCTCCCAAAGGCCCTCATTACTTCACTTTTTTTTTTTTTCCCCCTTTTTAAAAGTCCGGTGCTAAAACCAGGTTCGTATCTCTTTCAGAGGACCTTTTTTTTTTTTTTTTCTTCTGGTGTGCACTCATAAATATGATGTTCAGCACCAGGCCAAGGAACACATGGGCAAAACCCGCGGGCGGTGAACGCCAGCAAAGCCCCCGGCTCGTGCCTGTGTTTGGATTAGGCAGTTTCGTGGCCTGGACGTTTACAGTTGGGTTAGGGTTGGGGTTTTTTTTTTTTTTTTTTTTTCCACAACTTGAGACAAACAGTGGGATCTTTCATAAAACGTGTTCACAAAGGGTAAATTGTGCCAGTAGGAACTGACTACCTGGACGGTCATTTGAATTCTCCGAACTGGAACGACACCGCGCTCCAGGGCAAATCCAGCGCCGGGGGGCAGGAGGGGGAACTCGGCGTCACGGGCTGCCTCATTTAACTCTCCGACTGCCCGAGAGACAGAGTACGCTGAACATCATCTGTCTCAAATGTGGGCATTTCAACTAACTACCTGGTTTGAGCAGTCCCTGCTGTAAATGAAACATCCAAGGGGTGGAAGGGGCCGAGGGTACGGTGTGAAAGGCATCCTGGTGGTGGTTGGCTCTGCGAGTCACCTGGGCTTTACGGAGAAGACTTTGAGCTCAGTCAGAAAAAGAGGAAGAATAACATAAATTGAAACTTTCATATTAAAATGAAACAAAAGAGTGATCCCAACACTGACCAGATGTTTTTGCAAGGCTGGAAAGGGTGAAACAAGCTGAAGATGGTCAGTTCCCATCCATCCTCCTGGATGTTTGTACAAAGAGCTGCCATACATTCCCGGAACGCCATTAACTGTAACTTAAAACATCCTTCCAAAATAACAAAAAACACTGAACTGACTCTTCACTCCATTGGAGGGGTGCAAAAATGGATGGCCATCATTAAGGAAATAGATGTTTTGCCTACAAGTCCCAGCACACAGCCTTTGAGAAGCCCAGGCAAGGCTTCTGGGGTGGGTAACGTCAGTGAAGTCTGCTCCTCCGTACTCTAGTCGTTGTAGCACTAGATCAATACATTCTTATTTCTTTATTATCTGGTCATTAAGGGCAAGATGAAAATAAAGGTCCTTGGGATTTGAGAAAGTACACAGAGTATGGAGCTACTCTACCCTTCTGTACGGAGAAGTACACCCAAGTACCTCCCGGAGCAGACAGAAGACATCTCTGCTCCTGCAGACCTCACCCCTTAGCTTCAGATGCTGAAAGAGAGATTTCTAACACATGTTCTCATCTTGTTTCACGTGTTCTTCCAGCCCATTTTGCAGCAGTAATGCCTGACAACTCTGCCACGTACATCTTCCAATTTATTGACAGGTCTTGCATGGTTATAATGAAGATGTAATTTTTTATTTTTTTTAATCCAAAGTGATTATGCCAATTCAATCCAAGTTGAATAGACAGATAAAATAACATGTGATACATCTTATTCCCATTCTCCTCTAGAAACTACATTGATATAAACACCAGGATAATTCTGCCCATTCCAGTCCACCGTATTTTACAAATGTCACTATTTCTCTATAGCTGAATTAATACAGCTCCTGGATACACTGCAAGGAGGCAAAAAGATTTCTCTGCAATACTTGCTCAAAATGGCCTTTTACATGGACGTAGAAATTATTCATCCCTTTCACTGGATACTTAGTGATGCTCACACTGTTTGCTTTACAGCTCCGCAGGACGCGCTGTGGCTGATTCAGGAGAATCGAGGGCTAAATCTCCTGTTCATCTAAAAGCACTTATAGAGCAGGATGGAATAAAAATAATCCTTTTGTTTCCTAGGGAAAAAAAGCAAGAAAAAATCTGCCAAAGCATAAGAGTCTGGAAAGCAGCGAGTGTCACCTCCTGTGTTAGCCATTCTCCCCTGGACGAACAAGAAAGCAGGAAAAAACAGGTAGCCGTCCCAAAGATGCAGCCAAAAGCTTAGCAGGGCTTACTTCTGTTTTCAGCTTTCTCCCTAGTAACAAAGGATGCAAACTGAAAGTATTGAGGACAAGTAAAACAATTCACTAGAAAACTCTGCCACAAGGAGCCAATGCACAAACTCTTTCAACAGTTGGATGAATCCAGCAGCCAGTTCTGCGCTCTCTCGCCAATAAATTGTGCCTCTACAGCCATTTAAACAGGCATGGCAGCTTCTCATGTGGAAATCATTCAAATAACCTTTTTTTTTTTTTAATTAAAAGGTTAAAATAGCAACTTCTTACAAAGACATGACAATTTGCAAGGAAGTAATACACATACACATAGTGACACAGACAGAAATATTAAATCCTGCTAATGCCAGGAAACAGGCTTGGGCATCTTTGGACACCTGGATACAAAAGTGCGCTTGTTATAAATGTCCTCATCCAGCCGAAGGCCTTCCTTGGGTAAAAATAATAATTACCTATATTTTTAAGGACAATTTAGGAATGGAAAGTTCTACAGTACACTCTTAATAACTCTGGTGGTTTACCTTCCGGCATAAAAACGTGACGGATTTTAAGCAGCACGTGCTGGAGTAGCTTGTTAACCGAGAGGGACTTTGGGTTGCCTGCAGGGCTGGGTGAAGTCTCTCCTACCAGCACCAACCAACGCGCATTTCAACGTTCAAGGGCCTCGAGGTCCGTAAAGTATCACGCTTGTGTAATCGCCTTGCTTGTTTTGTAAGCGTTGCTGGTTTCTATGCTTTTTCTTAAAAAATAAATAAATAAATTCTGTAGACAAATAAATTCCACCCAATAAATGTGTCACTCCGCTATCCCTGTGGACATAATAATGCCCTCACACTTGTCCTGAGTTGGAGAGCTTGCAAATCATCGTTATAAATAAGACTGCCGACCTAAGCCAAACTTCTCATTTTTAATAAAGCCTTTTACCTCCTTTCCTAACGCCAAATAACATCCCGGAGCAGGAGCTCGGAGCCCGACTAACCGAGGGATGGCAGCCCCCTTCCGCCGGCTCTGCCTCCCCGCCCGGTGCCGCAGTGCCCGTGCCGGCTGGTCCCCGTGCTGCTGGAGGGTTTGAACCACCGTGTTTACCTGGGACGCATTTCGGGGCTGGATTTCTCACATATTCCCCCACCGCTGGCACCAGCCCGTCACCCCCCGGCAGAGGCACGCGCCTGCCCCAAACACTGCGCCCATTGATGCCGCGGGGCTGGGGCGATGCCGGGGGGGTGCGTGTGTGTGTTTGTCTGATGAAGTTAGGTTCTCGCCGGGTATTTAATATTCCCCGTCATGCAGGCCTGTTTCTCCTTGAGCCTGCCTGTCAGTTAAGCCCGGGGATGTTTATTTTAACGGCCACTTGTGGTCAAGGCTGGTGCCAGTTGTACGGCATCGGTTACGCAGATTTAACACTGGGGACTCGTCCCCCGGCTCCCAGAGCACGGAAGGCAGCCAGGGCCGCCCCGGCCTAATGTGAAACAACTGAACTCTTCCAGCAGTCCCTGCTCCAGCTTTAACCCTTGCCGGGCAGGAGTCGGGCTGCCTCCGCAGCGCCTCACCCGCAGGTCAGCCTTCCCGGCAGCCGTGGAAGTTGTCCCGTGCCTGTCCTCCCCATCCTTGCTGTCTCTCTTGCTCCCCAACCCACCTCGGCAGCAAAAAGTCTTGTTGGGGCGATGATGTGAAAGCTGCAAGAAGAAACGGAAAATGTATTCAGTTGCTTAAGGAAGCAGCTTTCTGGGGAAGGAGAGGGTTTTTATCGCTCGTATGGATTTATCATTATCCCAAGGGCACAGCAAGCTTCTGCTGGGAGCAATGACCCGGGGTGAGCACAGGATGCTCTGCACCTCTGCCCGGTGAAGCCTGCGCCTCGCCAGGTGATGCCCCGGCCACCGACACGTCCCCTGCGGCTACGACCTGGTGACACAAAGCCAAGCCATTCCAGCTCCCTACCACAGGAGCCTGGCTTCAGCACACCCTTCCTCCCCAAAACTAAGCTTACTGGAGAGCGAACACGCATCGCAACGCGAGCCCCTGCTGCTACACAAGAGCTGGGAGGATGCTAAAATGTTAAATAAACTGTAGCCCGCAGCAAAATTATGCATCATTTTTGATCGTCTGGACAGTCTCCAAGATGCTAATCAGCCCCAGATTAAGTCATCAACCAAACTGATGAGCAATCACATTTTGTCAGTACAGCTGGACATCATTACTTGGGAGCTGATCTTTCACCGGAGAGGAAAGGCGGCTTTTTGCCATTGATCAAACTGGAAGAGAGGAAAGCAGGAGGACTACAGAAGATCTGAGCTGAGTTGCCACAGTCTCCACACGCCAGCAGCTCCAGCTCTCTGCTCTACGCGTGCTCACCAAAATTGCCTCTTACCATCCCAATGCAACGGCTGCTGCTTTTCACCGGGCCACCGCCGCCGTGACGGTCCCGATCCGTCGGCAAATGACCGCTCCAGGTCTCAAAGCAAGCACGTGCTGAAGTGTTTTGCTGAATTACTACGTGTGTCAAGAGGCAGATATATTTTCCATGGAGAAACATCAGCCTGTGGAAGCACTTTAACTTGAAGATCGCAGGTACTGTTAATAACTGTGCGGGACAATAATTAACGGAAACCCGCTAATGGTGACGTATGGAGAAAATCTAAGCACCACAGTGCTCAAATCCCAAGTTCATTTGTCAAGAATTTGCTAATGGGAACAGATTCAAGGCTCGTTCGCAATGTAACCCTGCTGGGTTCGCAGTTATAACTAAGATCAGAGATTTTCCCTAAGAGTTAAAACCTGCCCAGTAAATAATTAAAAACCGGAGGAGAAGCAGTCTAGATGTCTAATAAGGAGATACAAAATATATCTGGAAGAATCAGTACAAAATACTTATCCAGAATTTCTTGCTCTAAACATAATGAAATATGAAAAAAAATATATGAATGCTGGCAATATTAATTAAGAGAAGGATTTCTTCATATATTTTAATACAGCTTAAGTGGAAATAACTGGAGTTGCTATCAGGGAATTTACTCTTTTTACAGATCTTAGACATGGATAATACAGCACCATGTCTCCAAACAATTCCTTCCCTGTGGTTTTCTCATCTGCGTCAATTTTTCCACAGCCAAGGCACCCCACGCTTTATTAGGCTGTACTGAGATACGAGAGGGTTCGACTCTTCCAGCCCTCCCCGGTGCCAGCGCACATCTGGCTGCCACACGGGAGCCCGCGCTCAGCTGCCCCGTGTCCTCCCTCTGTAACACATCGATAGATTTTACGTGATCATCTTAATAGAAAGACTAAGAGGTGAGAACATCATTCACCACGTACAGCTGAAACTCTCCCACGCGTTACATATGCGACCGTAATGCCCGAGTGAAACCTCCTCCGGCAACTTTACGTACAAGGAGGAGTTTCTCCTCCCAGCAAGCGAGAGCGCCCGCCCGATGCAGAGCAATAATTCCTTTGCTGCTTTAGCTGAACCTGGGCCAAGCGCCTTCCTCAGACCTTGTTACCTGCAACGAACAGGCCATTTCTAATCCCTACGTTTTCATCCCACTGCATTTGCAATGTCTTTACCAGCTTCTGGAAGGAGATACAAAGTTATAGATAAATATGAGCACATAAATCAAAATAAAGCTCTACAAAATAGACCAGCTACACTGTCTCACCCAACAAACCCGCCTCCTGCCTTTCACATGTGCTTTTACTTAAACAAGAGATAAAGCTCTGTTACAGCCCAACAAATTCATCCCATTTTGCCATTAATCTTGTAAGTAAAATGGCCATATAGAGCACTGGCTGCAATGCCAGCATCCTAAGTTTCTACAACAACCTAAGAATTGCTGAAGTAAGGGAAAATATTCCAGCGCATCCCCAGCCTGCTGAGGCCATGCGTGAGCAGGGCTTGGACCAGGTCATGTCCAAGCTTTCGCCCAACCTCTTCTGTTCTGCTCTGCTGCGAGCATCCTGCTCCTATTCAATAACCTGATAAACCCCATTTTAAGCCCAGCCTGGCTCCTCCTCTTCTTCCCGCCTGCTCCGAGGCAGAGTGTGGCATCTCCTGGGCCACACGTGTCGGGCAGAAGCAGGAAAATCCCACGTCCTGTGTCCAGGAGAGGTTTGACTGCATCGGGAGCTCCCCTGCCAGGACGATGGGTTGCCCTGGATGTGCACACCAGCAAAGGGAACCGGAGCCCATGCAGACGCACAACGAAGGGGGACGATGACATTTAAGTCACCGCGAAGTCACAGCTTCAGCCCAGCAGGACAACTGCCTGCAGCCTCTTTTTAATTCATCCCTCTAAAAAAAATAAAAAGAAAAAAAAAAAGAGAAGAAACTATCCGTTTCAGAGCAGGTGAGCAAGGTGATGCAGATGAAACAAGAACGCAAGGCTCAGATGGTTTATACTAAAAGGCTGAGAATAAGGCGGCAAAGCTGCATTGTGTTAAAATTCAAGACAAATTTAAAGTCTTGTTCCTTAGTGCAAAAGCTGGAAACACGCCCAAGTGAACGGAGGAGGGAAAAAATAATAACCAGGCCAATTGTATATTTCTCCTAGAAATTCCATGTCAGAACGTACCTCGCGACTCACACTCGCAGGCTCCAATTTCAATAAATCAACACAGCGTGCAGGGTAACAGTAGCACAAGTCTTTCTCTCTTTCCATAATACACCCAGGTAAAATCACCGTGAAGTGAAGAACAAAATGCCCATTCTTTCTGGTGCTTGGCAAGGGGACAAATTACTTTCTGCACCTCTCTGTGTTGAAGGACTAGTTATTAAATACAGTCTAAGCTGCCTTTCCAGCTGTACTTAAATCAAGGACAAAATAAAGCAAATGCAACTGTCCACAAGAAATTCGGAGAGCAAAAGAGCAATGTTAGGATGAGGCCACCCCCACGCACGTCTCTGCCTACCCAAGTATTTAAATAATTTGGATTTGCAATGCAGAGCAAAGCCGTACATCTCTGTTACACAGAACCACTGCCCATAACTGCACAGACCTGAGCAATGTGCCACAATTTTTTGCCAATAATTTACGGATTATTCCAACCGTCTAAGCCCAGTCCTGAGCATCTCACTGCCAAGAAAGAGCAAACAAGAAGGTGAGAGTGAGCTCAGAGCTGTCCCATTTGCTCATCCCAAATGTGTTTGCACAAAAACCCCGGTATTTTTGTTTGGATAGCAGTTTGTCCATGTCTGGGACCCAGTTATGCTGAATGCCGTGGAAATACCGAGGAAGTGAGAGATCAGAGCAGAAATCCTAATAAAGACATGGCATAACTTAAGGGAGGAAAGGAGTACCAAAAAAGTGATGTGGCTAAAACGCTATATTAAATCAACGCTATATTAAATCAACGCCATCGGCCAGGACAGAAGAGGGGTCTCCCCGTCCCTTGGTCCCCCGCCTACATCGCCTCCTCTGTAATGACATTTCATGCCACTTCTGCTACGAATCATTTTACATTTCCTTTATAATCCCTCTCCTCTGCGAGGCGTAACTTCGTTACCGGACGGCACCGGGAGCTGAAACGTGACGCAGGCGTTATCTCAGAGGATGGAGGGCAGTGCCCCCAGCTCCCGCAAGCTGCCAGGAGGGAAGAGCCAGGGTTTGTAGCCGGCCTTTTCTTTTCTAACTCAGTGCCAAGAAGGGGATAGCTGGTAGGAGCAGGAAATGTCTACAGTGACTTTTAAAACATCCTTTTTTTTTTTTTTTTCCCTCCCCTGAAATTTGAATTTTCAGTAAGTATCTTGGTACGTGGGCTTTTGGAAAGAACGAAAAAAAAATCCTTATCTAGAGAAACGTGGTTTATTACAATCACAACCAGAATGTACAAGTGGTCAGTGGGTCCAACCCCCTGAACTGCCTCTGGAAAGCTCTCCTGAAAGCCTGGTACCAAAGGAAGCAAAGGAAGATGTCCCACAGCCAGTTACCCTGTGTGCGCTACAGAAACCCAGCAGGGAAAAGCAAAGATTTTAGGATCAGACTCTACCATAAAAAGAGCAGTGAAACGAAATAAAGCCACAGGCTCGTCCTTTTGGGGGGCAACAGAAAGCAACGTGCCATGCATAGGTAATCTGGATTTTCCATTACATTCTTCAGCACTTCTACACAGAGGCAAACTTTCCCCAAATAACCCCTCAACTATTTGTTGTTATTAAATTACATCTTTAGCTTGCCACATAAAACACCTTTGAGACTTTGTGCCTTCCACAAAATATTTAAAAAGTAAGCTTCTCGCCCACACAAGCAGCTCAGTGCATTAAAAGTATGCACCAACCCAAAAAGAAGAGTTGCTCAAACCTATGTATGAGTGATTAGCAAATTTCCAAGTTGATGCACTAATTAAAATAAAATTTACAAATAAGTGAGTCAAAGTAAAACTCTTTAACAGCACTTGCCCTTAAAACATCTATAGTTCACCACAGCCAGCAATTTCCTCCTATATTTAGGGGAAAAAATAGTTATGAACTGCTAACCATTGCTTCGTGCTAAACTGGTACCCACCGCTAATAACTTCTCATTCCCAGGGATCAAACATGGGAAGAGCGGCTGACTCCGGAAAGCGCTGGGAGCCCCTCCAGGTCAGATGGACAGGAGAGTCCATGGCATCTCTCCGGCTGGAGGAGATGCTATGGAAAAAGGTGGACAGGGATAATTTTAATTGGACTTCTAAATTGGGGCCACTTCGGTTCAAGTATGATGATGCTTTACAATCTGTCATCATCTTTCAGCAGATGCGCCCAGGCTGTGAACGCAGCCGCGCTTACGTCGCCCCAAGCCCAGCCCCTCTCCCTTGTCCCCCCGACAATCCCTCCCCTCCGCACTGAACCGTTTTTTCCACTTCCTCGCCTCACTGCCAGCATATGTATCAAAACTACCCAAATAATTTTCTCCATATAAACATTACTGTGGTTGATCTTATAGAACTTAATTTTCTGAAGGCAATCCCACGCGAATAAAGAAATAAACCAGAATTTTCCAGTTTAATAATAATAATAATAAAAAAAAAGACTCGATAGTCTTATCCCAGAGCAGAAGTTCTTGATATGTAGTGCACATGAAACTCATTCCTGACGTCCCCTACCAACAACGCAATAGCTGCTGTATGAATGCACTCATCCGCTCCTCAGCTGAGGGAGCACCAAGCCAGCGCAGCCCTGGGCACTGCAGCGGCCGCCCTGCACACGCACACACAAGCAGCTACAGCACACAAGCCCTGAGGCTTCATATGCAAAGCTGATATTCACACAGACAAATACGGATTTAAAACCTGACCAAGCGTCTGCACAGGGTCTTGACCCTGCGGACCAAAGTACAGAAGCGTCCTACAGTTGCACACACATTTGCTCACACCTTTTTGGAAGCCGGCATTCCTCCCAGATGCCATAATGCACACCTGGAACAGGCAAGAGCAGCAACCCCGTCCTGCGTTTGTTACAGAGCGCTAAGGGCTAAAGTAATTCTACATGAACTTCTTATCCAACAGTACATCTTGACTTAAAAAGGACTGAACTCCAAAACATGATTCCAACACCCCATTCACCTGCAGCACGTTTAAACGTCCAGCTGTTCCCTAAGGCAACGCAACTGGGAGGCGGGAAGAAAAAGCCGCACACAGAAGTACCGTTTTATAAACCTGCATTTCACAGAACGAAAAGGAAAACAGCACCACATTTCGATGGAGGAGGCCAAGAGCTTTGAATGTAAATAAATCTCTCATTCTTCCCCATGAGGACAGAGACCCCAGCAAGCCACGGGCACAGCGCTCACACAGTAGATATAATTATCATCCTTCTTCCTCGCCTGGAGAAAGCAGGTCTTCGGCAATCTAGGAAACTGATACCAACTACCAAAGAGATTTGCGGAGGTTCGGGAGAATGGAAGTTAAGTCACTGCAAAGGGAACTCAAGGGCAGCCTGGTTATAAAATTCAGATTTGTATGGATTTGTTTTCAGCACTTTGGTTTCCACACCCACAAAATGCTTTGAAAGAGCCTCATTAAAAATTCACTGTCCTCCTCTCATAAGCTTTGAGGGGAAAAGCAAAGAGCAACTAACTTTCCAAACTATTTTAAGACTTGGATGAATTAATAAATACAGATAAACAAGCCCAGGAAAGGGGAGGAGCGGGGGCAAATCAGCACTTGAAGGACCCCTTTTCCAGGCTCCACAGATCAGTCACAAAGAAGCTGACAGGAACATGAAAATTATGCTTTTGTTCTTATTCTAGTTACAGTTAAAGAGGATTCTTAAATTATTAGGGACCTCTCTGTGCAGACAGTGCCAAGAGGTGTCAGCTTGCAGCACGGAGCCTGTCACAGGTATGTGCCTACGGCGGCCGCCGCTTTCCTCAATGGGTCAATGTTTTCTGCTCGCCCCAGTCCGCGCCTGCTGCGAGCGGCACGGCGTGTTGTTGGAAGGAACTGGATCCCTCCCCTCCTCCCGCCCTGGAACAGCTTTAACAAGGAGTGTGGTTCCCGGTGGATATGGAAAAACTAACATCGGCGGCTGCTGCTGCTGGGAGGAAAACGGACTCCTGGAAAAAAAAAATTAAAAAAAATCAGGCGGCTATAAGGAGATGCGAGTCGTGATGCAGATAGGAGGGGCTCTGTCCCCAGCCCGTGGTGAGGACCCGCACATACCATCTCCCCATCTTCTGCAACCACATCGGTACAATTAATGTGATGTGATACAACCGTGTCACCATATTCTGTGACTATGTGCTGCTGGAAACTCCTACTGTCACTTAACCCTGCGACTGCCCACAGCACTCCACTGGGGACCAGCTTGCTGGTAACAGCATTTCTACCTCAAAACTGAGCATTTTAAAATAAACTTGCTAACCCAATGAACAGCCCATTTGTAGCACCAATATGGAAGAGACCCCAGAGGTGGGATGGAGTTGAGAAATGCCCTGTTTCCCGGCACTTTCTGAATCAACAATTTCATATTTGCCTCAGTATGGCCATGGCTGTTTGCTGCCTTGTTTGCAAATGTGCCATGCCTGGAGCGGAAAAGACAATTTTGGGAGGGGAGATAATGAAATACGCAAGTGAACAACAGAAATACCTGGCTGTGGGCTTGGCTGCCTGAAGGTACCTCAAGCATCTTCTGACTCTGGTTTTGCAGTGGGCTAGACTCAACCCAAAAGAGTCTCTTGATTGCCAAAGGCCAGTGGAAGATGACAATAATCACGTTGCTCAACGTCAGAGAGGAAAGGAGCTCCACAGCTCCCAGGAGAGCCAGCAGAACCTGCAAAACACTGTACGAGGGAATCCACTCTGGGGGCTGAGCCCTTGGCCAGAAAAGGGATGAAGAAACAGCATTCACCACCGTGACGAAGTCATGCAGATGGCAGCCTGAGGGCAGATACTCCATCAGGAATAAAAGTACCAGTGCAGACTCATTCCTGCTTTCAACCAGCAAGTTGGCTATTACTCCCCATTCAAAGGGCAGAGGGGAAAAGCTGTCCAGAGACCTGCTGGACCATGCAGTGTTTGCAATGAGGTGACAAAAACCCAGCTGAAAATGCAGGCAAACCCTCCTGCATTGTCCTGAATGTTTTGCAGCTGGCAAAAGTTTGGTGGGCTGTTTGAGAAAGGGGAGATTAGGACAGTTCCCCTCATTAGTACCATGCTGGGTGCCAGGAGAAGAGGACCTGTGGCTCCACAGGTTTGAGAACTCTCTTGCAGAGGCCACCATGATAACAACCACAGCCACCCTCCAAGGACCTCCAGAGACTGAGGACCTCCACTGTGGCTGAAGACGGAGGGTGATGGACACCCACCCTAGAAGAAGAGAAGGAACTGAAAGGGAACCCAGCTAGAAGAGCTCTGGCCCAGGAGGAAGAGCAGGCAGATAGGGTGGCTCTCCTACGGAGCACTGCTATATTTTAAGTCTGGCTGCAGGGGCATGAAGAAGCTGTACGAGGCTCCTGTTTGGTCTGAGCAAGGTCTGCACGGCATGGTTGAGTGGGATAACACAAGGAAGAGCCCCGTGAGCAGGGTGGGAGTGGGAAGCACTGGAGGTGGTCTGGCCCAAGCCAAGGGGAGCAGCAGGTAACCTGGTCCTGGGTATTGGGCCAGGGGGTCAGAATGGGATTCACAGGTGAGACGATGCAGCAGAGCGGGACAGGGGATCAGATCCAGCTCTAGGAGAAGGATCCGAGGACCAAGAAAGCAGAGGGTTTCCCAAAGCCAGCTGGACAGAGATCAGAGACGAGGCAGGCCTCAATGGCAGTCCAGTTCCTCTGGTGCAAATCTCCCACCTCATGGATGCGATCCAGGTCCTGCAGAGCTAATGAAGCAATAACTTTTTCCAAAAACAAGAAACGTTGAGAACGCCAGTGTACAGGGCTGCTGGAGAGCAAGGCAAAAGGCAACTGCTTGCAGAAAACGGCAGCTCCTCTGTAAGGTTTGCTTTGTCCAACAGTAATACCTGAATTTCATCTCTCTCAGCTTCTCCATAAAAAAAAAAATTACAATGTCAAAGTCCAGATACAAAAACCTGCCAAGCAGTCTGGGCATAAACACCCCTGAAATGCCTGCGCACCCAGCCTCCGGATACAGCAACTCGGAGTGCCCGCAAGCAGCGGGATTCTGCCCTTCATTTCAAAAGGTTTTTGACCTTTTTTTATCCTTCAGTGATGCTGTGTATCAGCCACCCCTCACCTCGGGGCAGGATATCTGCTACTTAAATGGAAAACAATAACTGCTGAATAGGAGGAGGAACTATTGAAAGAAATTCAGAATGTGATTAAAAAGAAGTGTATGAATACAAATGAAATTTCCATAGATGTTCATAAGCAGAAAAAAAATCATCACTTACAACTAAATTCTAAGTACACGATCTTAACGTATTATTAAATGAATGCATTATTGTTATTAAAGCAATATGAATCTATTAGCCTATTATATTTCTAAGGTATCATGAAGCAGTGGATAAAGGCAAGACTTGTACATCAACGAAATTGTTCTTCTATACGGGACAGCTTCTGCTCCCCGCTCCTGTGGGAGCCTTTCTCCCAGCACCGTGGGACCGAGTAACCCACCCATGTGCACCAGCACCCTGAGAAACTGCGCCGCGATCCAGCCCGAGACCCGGCATGAAATGTTGAGCAAAGCGGGGAAAACGGGAGTGCTGAGGCACAAAATCCAGAACAGATAGAGACTGCTGATGAACGCTGGTCTAATGCTTCGATTTTAGGTTCTTCATGGGGAGAAAAATATTGCATAGTATTTTGCAGTTAGGACTAACTACGAGGTCGTTCCACGGCGTGATTACAACACGCGGCAGCTATCTGTACAGTGAGGCTTTCTGAGTGCAAGCAGAGGAGGAAAAGCAGGGTGAGAGGAGGAGAGGGGTGCGGGGAACCAGCGGGGTTTGGGGGGGCCGTTGGGGCTGGGGCGGCCGGCGTTCCCGCAGAGGGCAGCATCGCCCCTGCGCAGCCAGCCGGGCTCCTCGCTCCCTGTTTCAGCAGCCCGAGACGAGACAATGAGTTAGGTGGGCAAGATTTGTCATACTCTGGCAACAATTCTGAATAAAGTAAACTACAGGAAAACATAGCAAAAACCCGCTGGGATTAAAGAAACCACACACATTCCCCCCACCAAACGTCGAGAAACAAGTTCAAGATTGAAATCACACTCCTTGGCATAAAATTCATTTAGAGTGAAATTATGCAAGTGAGGGAAGGGTACAGCTCTGTGTGGATGGCACTGGCGTTAGGTGGGTGTTTTTGGACGTTCATGTTTCAAGGGGGGCTCAGCTGCACCTCCCAACACTTCACATGAGGAGGCACACTCAAGCAGAGATACCCAACATCCGAACATCCTCTGGGACTGGTTCCTTGCCAGGGTCAGAGGAGAGGATACTGCACAATGCACGGCTCTACTGGCTCATATTCAATTAAAAAATATCAGACAACTATTTTACGTGACATTACACCAAAATACATTTTTCTAATATCGCTGGTGTAAAATTGTTAACCATAAATTTTAGGCTGAAATCACCACAGTGGTGTTAACTTTGAATTCTTAATTATTTTTTTTGATTTTTTATAAAAGCTTCCTGCTATGTTTTACTCAGAGAAATTTTCAGATTCACTAGGAACTTGCAAACAGAGAGAATTACATGTGGATCGTGCCCACGAACACAATACAGACACCAGTGCACAAGTAGTGATAATTCACTTACTGGCAAACTCCTAGTTGTCATGGAAAGGGTTAATTCTAACAACGTTGGAGCTTTATTGTGTGCACAGCCAGAATTAGCTTACACTACAAAATGAAACACCGTGAAACCTGTACTGCATTAAGGTTAGTGGAACTACATAATAATTTATGAACTGGACTATGGTTTACACCACAGACAAACAATCGCTAAGCAGGAGGTCTTAGGAAGCCGAAGGTTAAAGGTGATTGCATATTACCTGAACTTCCCTTCAATAACTCAACACATGACTATTAGCCTGGTTTATCTGGCTCTATTAAGAAGAGCCGATGAAAACTTTTAATCTGCTTCCAAATGGCTCCGGGCACTGGGTAGATATTAGCTTGTTTTGTTGGGAGCACTGAAATAAAACAAAAACCGGGGAGCTCCGTTCCCCAGCCCTCATTAGGACTTTAAGAGCCGTGCCCTTGCAGCGGATGCCTGGCTAAGGGCGGTACAGCCCTGCCCACACCTCTGCCCACACCTCTGCCCCTGTGCAGGCAGCGTTTCGCTGAGTGCACCCGGCAGGCGCCATCCCACGGACGTATCCGCACTCCAGGTCAAACCCAGCAAAATCGGCATTTGGCACCAGGAGCCTTTCTGCTCTGGGAACATTTCACAGCTTTAATTGCACCGTCAGTTTATTATGCTTATAAACGTTATTGCAAATGGTTTCCCTCCTTACATTACCTGTCCTGCCACTGGACATCTTTGGTTGCACACCGCATCCCAAGGAGCCCTTGGTAAGATGCTCCTGGAAGGAAACCTCAATCATAAACTATGACTGACTTAATACAAGTGACAAATTACCTTGTACGAGGTCAGGATGACCAACTTCTGCATGCTCCGCGATGCCCTTCCCCCTGCCCGAGTGCCAGCTCTGCTCCAAGTGGCACTTGCTCCAACGAGCCCCAAGAGCTGCCTCTGCACCCCCCTCCTGCTCACAGAGCATCCCGTGCTGCGTACGGACCCCAGGGCTGCCCCTCGTCCCCCTTCTCCATCTCCCTCGGGACGTGGGAAGCCAGCACTGAACACGGAGCAAATTCAACACGCTTTGCCCCAAAATAGCCTGACTTTGGCTGACAATGAAGAATGAACTTACGGTCGTGCCAACAAAGTTTCTGAAAATAATCCTTCCATGGGTTTTATGTGATAGCAGCTGTAAGCATTTCAAAGCACTAGCATTAAGGATGGGGGGGGGGGGTGTTTCCACCCCGCTCCTTTTCAGCTTGGCAATACAATAGGTTTAAATTAAACAATACTGAAATTAAACAATAGGTTTCATTTCTTGAGTAAAAGCTGTATTACATGGCTAACACTTTATTATTTTGTGTATTTGCTTTACTATATTGCCTGTGGGGCTGAAACAAAGACAGGGCCCTGCCCCAAAGGGTTTACGCTCTTATTTAGTCTTAATTAAGGTAGCAGCTCCCTATAGCTCCAGCCCCAATGACTGCTGTGTCTCTTACAGGGACACATCCAAAAGGCAGCGGAGTCCCCAACAGAGTCTCATCCACTTCTGCAGGCTGAGAGTTGGGATCTGGAGACCTGGATATTGCTGCTCCCGGGACACGCCAGTGGCAGGAACCCTGGCAGGGACCAGGCTTGGGAAGGACCTGGCATGGCAGAAGTCCCGTGCTGTCCCACCTCTGGGGACCACGCCAGGAGAGCAGGGCAGGGCAGCAGAGGCACGCTGGACCCTGCAGCCAGCCGGTGCTTCCCCCACCAGAAGAAGAAGGGAAAGGGATCTCACAAACTACTTGTAATTCAGGCTTCACGTGGCGATCCGTCAACCCAACGGCCTCGTCTTACTCCAAAGCTGTCTACACTTCTCATTTCTTCAGAAGCCACAGCAATGCCCGTCTCTCCTCCGGCAGCACAGCCATTGAATTCATCGTTTTAAACGATACTCGCCGCATCTCTCCAACGCGCCCCATCTCCCTGCTCCGGGACATCGCAGTGCAGCACTTTTAAACAAACAAGGATGGAATTAACCCAATGCATCACCATGCCCTGTAGCTTCAGCTACTTTGTGTGCATGTGTGTGTGTATTAAAAGAAAATAAACAGAACTAAATTGGAAATCCTGGAAAAGGATTATTTATTTATTTGCACTGCAAGCAAAGTCAGAGGCATCTACTGCCTTAAAGCCTCTACAAACTGAAGCAACTGTTTAAGAAGAACGAATTTGGGATGTTTAAGTAACTTCCAACAGAAATAAACAGTGTGGGTCCAAAGCAGAGTGAAAATATTGAGCAATCACCCAAATCTGTCACATCAAACGTAACAAATGAAAGGCCTTCAAGATAGTGACTGCACATTCTCAGGGTTGCTTGGGCTACACTTCAGCCCAGCAGATTATTTACCTTTCCAGCCAAATCCATCATCCCCCTGACATTCCCAGCAAACACAAACAAGGAAACTCGGCTTTGTTGCTGAGTTTTAGGGAGAGCAATAACAAACCCAGCTCGCGTCAGAGGGAGGCGGGTAAGTCTGCACCTTACCTGCTCCGGTCCTGCACTGGGGACCCCTCTGCACGTGGCACTTCCTAAACAGCTCCGGAAAATGGGGATCAAGACACAAGGACAAGATAGTCTGTCAGCTGCCGGTTGCACCTGACATAACACAGCCTTTCCTTGTCCCCAGGACAGTAAATACCCTTTGATCAGGACAGTTATCCCCCCGGGACAGACACCTGCCAGCGCCCGGGGCCTCAGCGCCCCAGCGAGCAGGGGGAGATGCCAGATGGGACCACCAGCAAACCCTCTGGGCTCTCAAATTGCATGGAGGTTTTCCAGGACAGGATAGCACAGACAGGGCAGAAAGAGCAAGAGAAGGAGTTATTTTCTTCATCCCCCCTTGCTTGGTGCAGCTGAGCACACCCCTCTGCCCCATCCCAGACAGAAAAGGTACGGCACTAACATTACCTTCCTGTTCAAACTGTGGGACGCCAACTAAATTTGGATTAAGCCGTGCTACTAGTTAGCCCAAGTCTAGTAATAACTTTATTTGCTTGGTTTCCAGGAAGGGAAGATGAGGACAAGGGGGTCAGCTGTCTGCAGCCCCAGGGGACCTGCACCTCGGATGACCATGACAGTCCCAGGGACGTGCAGCTTCTAATGGCTTGAGGGGGGTCCCTGATCCCCTCCGTGCCCATCGCCGTCACCACCAGCCCCTTAGCACTGCCGAACCCTTCGGTGACCACAGAGGAGGTACTGGAGAACAGCAGATGGGAACGCAATGAGGGAAAGGGCCAGAGCACCCCAGATTTCTAAGGGTGCAGACCACAGAAACTCTAAAATACAAACCTGGGTGCTTAAAATGGACATAAGCCCAAAGGGCACGTGTATTTTTAATTTAATAACTAGCCTCGCAGGTATAAATAAGGTGGAAAAGGCAAGGGAGGTCTTCAGCTGCTTTTCCTTACAAACAAGCCTGCAAGGCTCAAAACATCCCCCCACCCCGTGCTGTTTACAAAATATTATTTATATTTATTTGCGTGTGTGCGCATTGGAGCTCAGTGGAAAAGCAGAAGCTTTGGGGGAGCAGCGGGCAGAGCACCGCACCCAAGAGTGGAACGTCCATCAGCCCCACGTGGGTGATGGAGGCTGTCCCGCAAAAAGCACCCACGCTCCGTGCCGGGAGAGGAATCTCCTGGCAGGACAGATGTCTGCAGCACGGACACACACACACCGCTGATGCTGGCCCTAAGCACACACGGCTGAAGAAGGCCACCACCTTAAAGAAAAATGAGAACAAGCTCTCGCCGTGAAGGAGAGAAACACCCGGTGCCCTCCGGGGACTGGGCTAATCTGGCAGGGAGGTGCCCGGGCACAGCAATGACAGGAGCACTAATAGAGATTAATTTCCCAGGACTCTTGGGCCATGCTCATTTGTTCCACGCGGAAAAATCAGTTAAAGCAGATTGAGCTGTTCATAAGCACTTGTGCTCTCTCCTGATGATGCAAAAAATGAAAGTTTTTAAGCAAGAGAATGATCACATTCCCTTGTCCTTCAGCTCTGTGTTTGACAACAAAACCAGGAAATACTTCAGTGATTAAAATAATGAATTCCTCTTCAAAGACATGGGATAACAAAGGTGTAACGGAGATATATTCATGGGACGCAGGCACACACTCCTCTGCCTGCTCCCCAAAAGCCGCACTGAGCCCGAGCGGCACATTCCTGTCCCGGCCTCACGGATATCAACCGGATATAACCCCACCAAGTCCTGGTGCCTCCCTTGTACGTGTGGTCCTTTGTCTTGTGCTAAAATAATCACGTGGTATTACTACGACACATGGAGACTGCTGCCCACCAGACTGATGGGCATATTCTTAATTTTGCCCGCCCGTCCATCTCTGCTTGTCCACCTGCTCATCATTTGCTCCGCCAAGCCTCTGCTCCCTACCTGAACAGCACTGGGTGCAACCGCATCCGAACCCCGAGCTGGGACTCCACAGCTCTTGTCCGCACTAGGAATCTCAAGAAACAATATCCTCCTGGCGCAGATCTGAAACCCTCGCTGGCAAAGCCGTGGGACCACCTAGGGTCTGCTCCTGCCACCGAGCCGGGCACGGCAGAGGGTTTGCTGTGGCTTTTAGCTGCGGCCAAGAACGAAACCCACACCGCAGTGCCCAAGGAGAGGAAGGAAAGAGAGAGAAAGGAGGAAAGGCAAGTTATGGATTTCACACCTGGAATATGTTTAGGAAATGTAGTTAAAACAACTCTTGATCCCCGTTACTAAACTGATACAGTAGTTTGAAAAATCTTGCCTCTCTTGCTCCACACTCTCCTCTCACAGCAATTTTTCAAGGCAAAGCAGCGACGAAGAGCAGCAGCACGAGCGTGGTCCTCTGAAAACAGAGGAATTTATAAATAAAAAGAATACAGGGAAATACACATATTACTAGTTGGAAGTTTTTTTCTTACCTTACATGGATATAGTTTAAAAATGCAAGAAAAACACTGTGGCAGAGCAAGCCAATACAGCAAGACGAGGGCGCAAGAGTTAAAGTGTCGGAGAGCAGCAATGAGCTCCGGGTGCCAGGCACAGAGACAAGGAGACGATGGGGAAATGGGTGCCTGGTGACCAGAGGAGAAAGGATCCTATTTTCCTTCCAACATCCCTAAAACCAGAAACCAAACCGCAAGCGAAGAGCTGCAGAAAGCCATTCTCCCACAACCCCAGTGAATTTAGTAGCATCACTGCTAGTTTATAGTGATGGAAGAAGAGGAACAGCTGGGAGAAATGGGGCAAATGCATGTGCTCAGTAGGAATAAAGGCACATGGGGACGAGGGTGCAATCGAAGCAGCTCAGGGTTTATCTGTGAATCAGTGCAATGGATATTCCTGTCTCTTCCGCAGACCTACACGCGGTCTCAGCTCCGTTCTGGGCAGTGACACCAGGAGCAGGTCTGGGCTTCCCGGGAGGAGCAGCCCACACACCCAGAACATCAAATCAGGGTTGTGGAAAGCAGAATCCACTTTAAAAAGAAAAAAAAGTAAAAAATAAAGCAAAACCCTCTACGCTCCCTGTAAACTTCGCAGACAGACACAGGAACTGGAAGTTGACCAATTCGCGTTATATTCTGGGGCTTAAAATCCTCCAGGACATAAACCCAGCCCCACCTCTCTCTCTTTAAAGCCACATGTAATCTTTAAGCAGGTAAGAAAATAAGAGCTCAATTAGAGCTACTGTAACCCCACAATTGTTTAGACATAATTGTCTAAATAAAATAAAGGGCTTAATTAGCAGTATCATAAAAATGAAAGGCATATTTGAATAAACATGCCGCTGCTTCAGTCAAAAGCAATTAACGTTTCAATTGATAAGAGCAATCTCGGCTGGATGCAGATGTTTTTAATAATGCAAACATTTTTCCTACTTATAATAATTAAATCCACTTTTTTTTTTCTTTTTAAGAAATTCTGCAAAGACTAGTGCTGAGAATAATCAATATCTCACATTCACCCCCAAGAACAGTATCATGCCTGATAAGGGGATTTTAGACAGCAAGTGAACTGTCCTCACATCCATTCCTATCCACACTGAGGACTTTAAAGAAATATTTCTGCATCCCACTTTAGTGAAATAAATAAACTGGGCACCACGAGACCACACACCACAGAGCCACGTCCCGTTCTGTGCCCCTACACTCTTTAAATAGCAGTGGGGATGGAGTCTGTGCATCCTAGTTTTGTTCAATAAGATCTGGAATTCTGTTTTCTTTAACCTACTACACATCAAGAAACAAAGGCAGCTCTTAGATAAAATAAAAATAATAAAAAATAATAATATAAAAATAATAATTACAATAAAATAACATAAAAAACAGAATAAAACCATAAAATAAAAATGTATTCCAGGTCAGCTGCACCCTCCATGTGGACTGCCCAGGGCTGGGATGAGGATCTTTAGAGTAGACCTACATAATAACAACATAAAAACAAAATAAATAAGAACCCAGACAGGCAACCTCTTAAATGTCAACAAGCCCTGTACTGATACTATCTGCTTAAGTGAGAGAAGGAAGTTACAGATCACAAATCACACAGATGCATGGTGAAAATTAAACACGTTTTCCTGAATCTGGGAACTGGAGCTGTGAAACTGCTCAATGTCAGATAAAACAGAAGAGTCAAATTAAGTAATTTCTCACCCGTTAATAGATTCAGCCATCAAAAAGTTACAGGAGACAGACTACGCTGGGCTCCTTATTGAAGTCTGAGAGCCAAAAGCATGACTTCCTGATTCTACATGTTAATGAAAAATGAGTGGAATTTATGGGCACTTTTGAATTTAATTAAAGCAGGGTCTTGGAGCTCTTAATTTTGTTCTTCACACGGTGAGCTGGTGCGACACGGGAAGCTGGGGCCCGATGCAAAGCCCACTGCAGCCTGGGCGCTGCTCTCCCACCAGAGCTCTCCGGAGCTTTGCATCTGGTCCCTGCTCACCCCACAACCCCCATGAGCCAGAAACAACCCCCTAGCATTTATTCAAAACTGAAAAAAACCAGACTACAAGTTCAGGACGCATAGGGGAAAGCAAAGGTACGGACAACATGCATTTCACTGCCTGCAGCGTCCTCTCCCCAGCCCTCAGGGCAGGGACCTGGGAAGCCACCAGGTCCCATCGAGCTCAGCTTCACCCCACCATCAGAGCTACGTGCCCATACGTGAGATCTCTCCCATCCCCACTGTTTCTTTCTTGTTCTGGTTAATGAAATTTCAGCATCAAAACTGGAGCAATGCAGGTATCAAACTTAAAGTGTCCATCTGTCATCCCCAGGCTAATATTGTTTGCAGCCCAGCTCTTGGAATTTAACATCTGCAGTAATGAAGGAAAGTGAAGGAAAGCATTCAAGAATTCCCTAAACAGCGTGTTAATGAATCCTGCTCTACAGAAACGCATTAGACAGGGTCACTCTGCAAACCAGGAACCGCGCATTAAACAATGTCACTATTAGGCATAAACAGAATCAAGTGGCATTTACTTTTCGTTTGGCCTCCCACACTTCACATCTGCCTGCGCTGACACTGCTCGTGGGCTTTGTGACTTGGAGCAACAGCACGCGGAAACGCCGACCGAGGACGTCCTGGGCCCTGGTACCCACCGGCCACCACGTCAACCCACGTGGATTCCTCCACCGCCCTGGTGAAGCAGTGTGTTCCCCTGCCCTGCAGACCACGAGCATCAAGCAGAACTTGCAGAAAGCAGCAGATAAGAGCAGTAGCTGACTCTCAACGGTGCAAGCGAAAGAGTGAAAAGGTAAATCACTGTAAAAATCCATCCCCCTTTTGCAGCATTGATTGGGACAGCTGACAATGCCACAGTGCACGAGTATGTAAAGAGAAGAATGTAAAAGAACACATTTCCCAATATAGTCATATGTTTACTGAAAAGAAACAATTTACTTCAATTCATAAATTGTGAAGATATCTTTTATTACTGTCTTTATATAGGGGATGAGGCCTGTGACCAAATATTTTATAGATGTTACAAAGGGATGAGTGACCTCCCTGCTTTTCAAAACTACAGATGCAATTGAACTTTATTAGTTAAAGTTTGCAGAAATAAGGAAATGCAACTGTCCCTGGGATGTTACAACCAACAGCTGCTGTGGCCCTAACATTTTACCTGTCCTGCAGACACTGAATAGACCTGCAAAACACGTGGCTCCTAATTTTTAATACTGACAGTCTCTCTTGCTTCTGATAACATATACGACTCTCAGCTCCCATTCTACCACCAGCACAGGAACGCTTCTCAAATGCTGTTTACATTCGATTTTATCAGTCCTATATAATAAAAAAAAAAATCACCTGGCAGACGGTTGAGGATGTGCAGCTGAGCAGCCCTAGCAGCATAACCTCAGTGCACATGCAGTGGGCCTGAAAGAAAAAGCAAAAAAGAAAAAGAGAAAAGCAAAAAAGAAAAAGAGAAAAGCAAAAAAGAAAAAGAGAAAAGCAAAAAAGAAAAAGAGAAAAGCAAAAAAGAAAAAGAGAAAAGAAAAGCAGCTACTCTCTGAAGTCAGATGGCAAAATGCCCATTTTGTGTTAAATGCCAATGCAAAATACTTGCTGATTTCTCCAGCAGTTTATTATTAGTGATGAAGTCCCCCGAGGTCTCTCCTAAGCTGTTTTGCTGCTACCAGGCTCAGTCCAGCAGAACACAATAGAGATTTTGGAGCTCAGATGACATGCTAAGATGAGTAACAGGAAGGTGAATAAGAATGACGCTCACAACAGGCTCTGAAAAACAATTCCAATTACACAATCCCCTCTTCGAAAAGTCATATTTTCGCCTAATGTGAAGCGACTGTGGAAAACTCTTGTGACCAGGAACAAACCCAAGTGCTGACCAGGCTGGAAGCCCAGAGCAGCCTGGCAATAAGCTGCCGGGCTGTCCGCCCGCTCTGCTTGCTTTCGGCTTTGCTAGGAAGGAAAGGTCACCACCACACCAACACGTACAGAGGGCTCTGATGTACAGCTACCTGTGCTTACTCATCCCGTTTCGCCTCTCTGCAAGGTTCCTCTGTGCTGTCACAAGTTTGTATTGCAACAGAGGTGGGTCACCCAGAACAAGCTGAGGTTGGCGCACGGAGTGAGCTGAAGAACACTACGTTTAGACCAGTGAATTTCAGCTAAAAAGAATTCATTTAAAAGATGGTAAATAAACCACATAAGATCATTTCTGAGGAACGGACCTTCAGAGAGTTCAACCTGGAGCTCCCTGGTGCTGCGTGTCTCCCACTCCTGTTCCCTGGCCGTCCATCTCACCTCTTGCATGTAAGGGAGAACGGGGCTCCCAGCCAACTCCCCACTGCAGGAGGACCTCAGGTTACTGGAACCAACCTCAGGAGCACTGCAGCTATGAAGCAACCTGGTGTGCTGGTAGCATCAGATAAAACACGGGGCAGTTGAAACACCTTTTCAAATCAAGGATGCTCCTTTGAAACCATGACAGACTACTGTGAACGATTCTCTCCTAACCTGTATTCCAAACTCTTGCTCAACATCCTCCAAGGAAAATTTGATGAGACAGTACCGCCACGCCTCATTACCAAACATGAACATCTCTGCTGGGGACAGAACAAGCACAAGCCCAAAAATACCAACAGTACCTCCAGACACCAAACTTTTCTATTTGGGAGGAGAAAATATAAAGGTAATGTCGCGGTTTAACCCCAGCCGGCAACTAAGCACCACGCAGCTGCTCGCTCACTTCCCCCACGGAGGGATGGAGGAGAGAATCGTAAAAGTGAGAAAGCTCGTGGGTTGAGATGAAGACAGTTTAATAGGTAAAGCAAAAGCCGCACACACAAGCAAAGCAAACCGAGGAATTCATCCCCCACTTCCCACGGGCAGGCGGGCGTTCAGCCATCTCCAGGAAAGCAGGGCCCCATCACACATAATGGTGACTTGGGAAGACAAATGCCATCACTCTGAATGGCCCCTGCCTTCCTCCTTCTCCCCCCAGGTTTATATGCTGAGCATGACGTCATATGGTATGGAATATCCCTTGGGTCACTGGGGTCAGCTGTCCCAGCTGTGTCCCCTCCCAACTCCTTGTGCACCCCCAGCTACTCACTGGTGGGGTGGGGTGAGGAGCAGGAAAGGCCTTGGCTCTGTGTAGGCACTGCTCAGCAGGAACTAAAACATCCCTATTGACACTGTTCTCAGCGCAAATCCAAAACGCAGCCCCATACCCGCTACAGTGAAGAAAATGAACTCTATCCCAGCCAAAAGCAGCGCAGGTAACCAGACAGGCATCAAAAAGCATTTCAGGCCATTTAGTAGCCCAAAATCTTTCATTGAGAAGTATGACTATCTTGTTTGCTTTTGGAAAAAGGGTCGTGCCATGCTGAAGAAACTGTCAACGTGGGTTGCTTGAATGTTACAAAGCTTTCATTTGAGGTCTGGCTTTTATTTAAACTGCAAAGCTCAGGGGATTCTCCAGGACCACAGAAAATTATTTTGAGAAAGTACATTGAAGTCATGCTGCTGAAAAAGCAGGGAACCGTGCTTCGGGCCAGAGCCCAGACTTTCAGAGCGCGCAGACAAGAGCTGATCTGTAATCCAGCAGCGCTTTGTCAGTGTCGGCCAGCAACTTCACCTGGACCATCTAGGTGTTTGCTCCAGTTTAATGGGTAACTTCATGGCACTGACATCGTTCGCTCTTTTAACAGGGCTCTTTCCAAAGCAATTACTCATTTATAAGGGCTATAACATTTTATACTGTATGTTTTGGTGTGGTACCCAGCAGAGCCTACTCCTGGCAGGGTGCCTGCTCGTGTTCGACAGGAAGGCTCTGAAGATGGGCTCCGAGGAGCTCCAGCGAGGCTCTGCTGACATCCCCGCACATCTTCTCTCTGCTGAGCTCCAGGGTAACTCCCATCATTGCTTAACTTTTAATTCTCCCATTGCATGTTTTCAAAATGGGACACTTTTTTTTTTTTTTTTTTTTTTTACTGCGAGCTACTGCATACTTGTTCATACAATTAGGTCCTTAAGAAATTCTTTTGGATCAGAGGCATGGGTCAACAACAGACTGCTGAAACTTATGAAGGAAAAAAGGCATGTATGGCAAAAATCCAAGCATGACACATTTCACCTGAAATAAGAATATAAATGGAAACAATCTATACCTGATGACGTTGGGTTTCAGCATATCTATTAATACGAACGGTAACTGCACAATCTAACATTATCGGGGCAGACTAAGGAGGGACTCACGTAGTTGTATCACAAAAATTATCTTCCAAGAGGGGTTTGGTGAAGTTCCCACCACGTGAGCCATGTCCCACCTTCCCTGCTTGCAGCGACGGCAGAGCTCAGCCGAGGACAGCGGTTTGAACGCGTTCCATCTGTACAGAGCAACAGGCTACGGAATACGGAAACCCACTTATTTACTGCATGCTGGATGGGCTTTGCTGCTTGTTGGAAATCAAAGGAAACAATATAAAGGTAAAAATATATAAATCATACCACGACTTGATTTAATTCTGGTTGTGACTAAGGCAGTTCATGTCGCTTTATGAATCCCCTCCCTTCGGTCGATCCATCTGCACATGCTGCTCTGGCTGTTAATCGGGTCAGCGCTCCCTCCTCTCTCTTCCCCTCTGCCCAAAATTGCATTTGAAACACAAATAATAATAATAAAACATAATAAAAATGTCACCAGACAAAGCAAATAAACCATAACTACAAAACTGCTCGCTGATATTTTGTACAAACTCCTATAAAATTAACTTTTACAACTTTTACTGGCAACTTCAACCTTGGTTGAAATTATTCTCTGATTAGTGTGCCCATATATCTCAGGGCAGCCAGTGACCCTCATCCAATTATGCTAAGAAACAGTTTGCACACATCCAGGCCTCACAATTAAAACCGGGATAACGTACGCCCCACTCCCAGGGCAGAAATGTCTCCCCTATGATTTCTGATGTATGATTTGGAACGTGGTAGAAAAGATTTGCTCTTTTAATCCACCCACTAAAATCAATCATGCACAAACTTTAACAGTCAGGGAGGGTGTCGTGAGGGGGTTTTTTGGTTATGTTTTTTTTTTTTTTTTAAAAAAACACACAAAAAAACAAATAAAAAAACTCAGCATGCACATTGCTGGCTTTAATTTCCTTGAGTAAACAGTGTGTCGCAGCCATGTTGTTGAGGGCTGGGGAAGAGGACGCATACCTGAAATTTAGGCTCATTACTGCTCTATGAAATATGTCTCCAATGTCAGCCCTGGCTCGGCTGGCTGTTGGATTTAAACATGAATTACTCCAGTTACTCTATCAAAAGTGTCAGTACACAAGCGACCGTGGAGTTTAATTAGCCTGGCCTGCTTGCAACAACATTGCATTGAACAGTAAAATAAGATTATACTCATGCTGAGCAGATTTAGCTTAAACAGCCCCAAAAGTATTAAAAGGGTAGTAGGGTGAGGACTGATTGTAAGTTTACAACTGGAACAGATTACAGCCAGGTTCCCAGATTGCACCAGTAGGTTGGCTGCGGGGGTTGGACCGGGTTTTCACTGGATTTACCCCTCTTTAAGGTTACCTACATTAACACAGCGGCGGCTGGAGGAGCTCCTGGTGCAGCAGAACACATTTCTAATGGCACATACCCATCGGAAAGAGGGTGCCTGCTCCGAGAGGATGCTCAGCTATCGGGAATGCTCCGCACGGAGCTTGGCTCAACACCTTCCCTTACAGGGAGCGGAGACAACGCGGGCCAGCGTGGCCATGCCTGCAGAACAACGTCCCCGTGTTTATTAGACCGGTCTAATTCTTGTCTTTGAGCGATCAGTGACAGCTTGGTGGAACAGCTGGTGGATTAGTTTCCCCGACACACTTCCCATCCTGATTTATTTTGGGGCTGATGGACACATTCCTCTTCCGCCAGCAGGTCCGCTCCTCAGCTGCGGATCCCCACACAAAAGGGGGTGTCGGGTGGGGAAAAGCTCGTGCACGCACTGCGAGGGCAGGACCCACTCCTGTACGATCAGGAAGCACAAATTAAATGTAAAATCTGGAAGGGCCTTGAATCTGTTGACAGTTAATTATTTTAAATTATAATTTTAAAATACAACTTATAAATTATATAAAATATAATTATATAAAAAATAATTGTATTTTCAAAGTTAACAGCTATTGTCTGTAGACTTGAATTTGCTATGCAGGAGAAAAAAAATTGAAGAGACTGAATAGAAAAAAGGCAGAAACCCCAATACTAGAGAAAACCAGACTTCCTCTTGCCAGTACCCTCGAAAACCATAGCTCAGTCAACAGACGAAGAGCAAAATGGTGTCAATCTTCACAAAAAAAGGACGGAACTGGATACCAAAAGCAAATCTAAAGAGAAACCGGTAAGCCCCAAATTAAGGGGCACAGCAGAGGAGCACAAGCAGCACATCACCTAAGAAGTGTCAGTCACAGCAGTCAAATCAACAGAGCGGTGTGAGAGGAGCAGCGTCGGACCCTGGAAAAGGATCAGCTGCATCTACCAGCCCACGAAGGTCTGGAAATCCATGGCATCAGCTCTGACGTTAAAATGCAAACAACAGGGGTAACACCTACTGCTACTGGGGATTTTAGAGGCACTAAGGGAAATATAAGGGAGATGAAGAGGAAGCAACGCCAAAAAGAGATAGCAGAAAATCCTCCCATCCGAAGAATTTGAAAGGACAGGCAGGGAAAGGAGAAGAGAAGTGTGAAAGTAAGAGAGGGAGGAAAAGGCCCCGTGATGCCCTCAGGTATTTCATGTGCGGATCTTGCCCGGGCAGCCTTCGGCCGTGATGCACAAAGGGGTCCTTCTTCAGAGGAGAGTGAAAGCCATGCAGAACATTCACCATAGCTAATTAATTTAGGACCCTCAATTACAAGTAGGATCTTGTGACACTGCTTTATTTGTAGGCTTTTTTTTTTTTTAATAAACAAAAAACAGATAAGAAGCGTGACACCTTTAATGGCTTTACAACGGCTTTCCTGCCAGCGCCACATGCCTCGGGGACCTGCCAGAGTGTCCCATGTGGAAAGCCTTGTCCCTGCCTTTGAGAGTCCCCACATCCACCGCTTGCCCCTAATTGTATCATTGCTGTACCAGCTCGCTACCGAAGAACATCCTCTAGAAAAACACTAGAAATGGAATTACTTCAAATATCAAAAGGCAGACAATCTCCTATTTCGTTTTAAAGTGGGACTCACTTCCTCGGTCTTTGCCTTTGGGCAGGAGATGCCCAGCGTTACTGGACGAAAAACAGAGGAATAAACAACGTTGCAGTTTTTAAAAAACTGCAAAGGGAAAACGCTGTTGTTTATACGCCACAATACAGACAGATTTACACGCTAACAGCCACATTAAAATAATACAGCCTTGGCACAAACTCACAAAAAGCGATGCAATTCAGAGTTGCCTGCAAATGTGTCGACGGGGAGCTGGGGACCTTCACGCGAGAGCCAAGCTCACTGAAGGCAAATGCTACAAAATCTTGATAACCTTTGGGGTGAAGCCCTTTGGGGCAAACCCAAACGGCTCCCCCTCCTCCCCCTGCAAATCAGAAGAAACCCTGCCGTTCTCGCAGACGCTCGCGCCCATAAAAGCAGCCCCTCCGCATATGCAGTTAACCACATGTCTACAGGGAATAATGTGATCATTCTTCCACCCACCTCAACCCTCCTACGAGATAGCCCAGGGCACTATCCTGCCACAGAAACTCCACAATTTTAGTTTAAAGGAACAAAGGACATTCTTTGAGCAAGCAGACTGGAAATAAGCATTTAAAGCCAAGAGTTTTACCCCACAGCATTAATATCAAGGGGGTAACTCCATGGAGCAGTGTATCATAAAGACCACGATCAACCATATTCGCTAATACAGAGCACGCTCATGGTTTGACAGTCGTCAGACCAGAGCCTGTCTCTAACAAATTAACTTTTGCATTTGGGAACTACATCGGGCACCCCCGGGGAAGGAGAACCCATTGCCTGTCCCCAGCACTGTGCTGTGATCCGAAAGGCAAGGGAAGAGGGAACTGTTTGCATTCAGCTAACTGCACCTGAATCTCTACAGAGATACTCCCCTCTCAAACACAGAGGACCGCAGTATAAGCTAATTTTGCAGTATGCACGTAAACCTATTTGAGGTCGTCTCCACCTAACATCTCACACTCAATCCAAAAACCCATGCCCAGCAGAAGACAAACAAGAAGCCTCCAAAGAAACTTAGAACAAAAGTACCTAGCTTTCCACAAGCCCTTGGTTTAGCACAACAAAACAAGCCAACGGAGGCCTTACTTTCACCAAAACGAAGGGTTTGGGATGCTCCAGTACTATAGGGAAGCACTAGATGGCACTCCTGGAGACAGCCTAAGCCAGCGGCTCTACAACGCATGAAGCGGCCCCAACTCTGGACCCAGGAGGTAGCTCCTGGGTGCATCTGCTGAACACTTCAACAGTATTAGCTTCCTTTCCAGTTCTCTCTCCTGGGATGCAGATCTCCTCCATGCAGCAAACAGGGCACAGCTCTCATGGCTTTTGGCTATCAGGAGCTGAAGCTCTGAGGCCTGGTTTCATACAGATCTGCCTCTGTGCATCCTCCTTTACCACCACAACCCATTTCAATATTCTTGACCCACGACATTTCCCATGACATTAACGCTATGGTACCTCAGGGTTCCCCAGGCTTCAGCCATGCCCACAACACCCTCTAAACCCTCTTCTCTTCCACCCACATGCCAGGTTTTCCTTCTCCAGCAACACAAATCATATTTTGTTTCAATCATACATTAAATGATCCTGAGCTGGTGGATGCTTTTATGCACAAATGTCCATGAAATTCCTATCCTGAACTGTCAAAACTCTCACACATGGAAGTATTTATTACACCGGAGCCCCACAGACACTAATGAAATTCCTGTCATTAGTAAAGTTGGAAGACCGCATCCCCACTGCAGAGCAGATTAGATGCTCATCTAATAACCACAAGACTAAGCGCTGCATCAGTGGCTCTAAATTACTTTCTTTCAATAAAGATAACTCTTGGATCCTTATTGAATAAACAGATACCTCTGCAGGCCTAACCCAGCATTTTGAAAGATTAGTGACTCGTGACATCTTGGTTGAGTCTGGCTTTCTGACCAAAGGCTGCTTTAAATGAAAAATTAAAAAGGAGGAATCTTTCGTGCCATGCAACTAAACGTAAAGCACATTCTTGAGCAAACTTCAAAAGTTTTAACCATCCACTAAACTTGGGCGGCTTGGGTACAGAGTAACTTCAATTTGGCAAAACATAAGCTTTGCTTGGAACCCAAAATCCATGCTGTACAGCCAAAGGAATGCTGGGCCTCGGAGAGATGGTTCACTCTTCAGAAGAAGATAAAGTATCAAATTCCTGCTAAATCTCAAGCAATAAAATTAAATTCAAACTTTGAGGGAAGGGAATGAAAAGGCCGATGCATAATTGTTTCGTAAAATTTGTGTTTAATTTACTTGAGACATAGTTTATCAAAAACAGCTGGTGTCATAGACATATATTCATGGTCCTGTAACATGGATACGATTTATCCCGTGAAATCTGTAAACGAAACAAGACAAAGCTCTCAATATCTTTTATAATAAATTCTTTCAACAGGTAGAACCAAATCCTGAAGCAAGCTTTCTTAATGGACTACAAAAAACTCCCAGTAATCCAAGAGTCGGGCTCTCTCAGAAGCCATAAAAGCATTAAAAATGTACAGTGCTAAATGGTGAATTAATTACTACCCACTGACATCTGAGTCCCCCCGGACACACTGGTGGCCAGCATGCTGCACACTCAGGACCAAGTTGGACACACATATGCTGCAAGGAATGCTTCCTAAGATGCTTTTACGAGAGCGTGTTTTGGCTAAAAGTCAAATATTCCCACGGCACCTGGCTGTCACCTTTCTGGCATGTACTCGTACAGCGCACATCAGACATGTATGATCTCTTGGTTCCACAGTGAAACCCATTTCCTCTTTTTGATGGTGCTTACTCTTTCCTAAGTCATTTTACAAAGTGCAGAACAGAAGCGCAAGGTCTGGCATTACCTCGGGCAGGCTGGGCTCAAATCTACCAGCTGGCAAAGGGGGGGGATCATCTTCAAGAAACAGGGGCTTAGAAAGTGGCAACTAGATACATGGACAACTCCTCTTGGAGCCATGGGTGAAGGACGGGCGGTGGAAATTCTCCCTGAGAACAAGCATGTCAAGTCCGATGCTCTGCTGAAATCCAAAGCTGGCAATTATTTTCAAGCTCTGTGTACCCGTCTGGCTTCAGACAGACAGAGTCTGTCTCTCCCTGCTGTCCCAACTGACTACACAGGCTACCACGGCCTGGATGGCTTCTGGTCTTTGGTCATCATGTGGATGACCTCCTAGAATGACTCCCTGGATCTGGGTCTCTGAGTCCAGGCAGAGCCCCCTCAAACCCCATGAAAATCCATGTTTGCACTGGGAAAAACCAGGTACAGAGTAAGGGCATAGGCCTGGGATTGTCTAAGAAGAGCAGGAGGAGATCTAAGTAGTCAACTCTCATTGCTGAAATCTGCACACTTTCAGCAATGCATGCCCAGGTCTGTGCTAGCTACTCTTTGGGATCAAAGGCAGCAGTTATGTTAACAGCAGGAAAAACAAACTTCAAGTCATCATTTCAACCACTGTTCCAGGGTAAAAATCACTGCCTCGCTTTTTTGCGGCCTTCAATCCTATACCCCAGCAGCAGTATCTGATGGCAGAGGAGATTATACAAATTTACAGCTGCTCTACCTCTAAATACAATTTCTGGAAGAAAAGACTGGGGGAGTAACTGGGCCATTCATCCCAGGGGGACCCTAAACCCAGCTCTGGTGCACACAAATGCAATACCCATAAAACCAGCATGTTGTGGAGCCTCCTTAAACCAAACATGAAAACACCTATTAAGGGTCCACGGGGGTTCATTTTTCCCAGTGTGAAAAGCCATGCAAGAGAGGTCAGGGCTTGCTACTGTGCAGAGGTTTGTGTGCACCAGAGCCATGTGAACACCAGGCCACAGAGCACATCTCCAACGGGCTCTAAAAAGGAGGTGGACTAAAAGTCTGCAAGAAGAGACATCATGGTTACGGCTATACAGAGCTTTGTCATGCACTTGTGGGAATGTCAAAGCACGCCCTACGCAGGGCTCCCCTGCCACTGAGCTGCAAGGATGGGCTCTATCAGTCTGCCATTGGAGAGAATACGACCAAAAAAGCAGCAAAAAGTGCGGTACACCACCTGGGACAACTTAGGGGAAGGCAAAACCTAACGTTCCCCATGAAGATCTGGTTAAAATACTGATGCTAACAAAACAAATGAAGGTATTTCACCCAGTTTTGGCCATCACCTTTAGCCATGGCATTAGACCAGCATCTTAGCAGCACTGAAACAGCCCAAATCTGGTACAAAGATGGAAGTTAAGCTCAGCATCGAGAGAGTCCACGGAGCTAGAGGTGGAGGAGTCCACCCAGCCTCCCGAGAAGGGCAGAGCTGTTCGCAGGCACCAATACTGCCTAAGGGCTGCAACGACCCGCCTGACCCCACTGCCCCCTCTCAGCAAGCCAGGACCACAGGATCCAGTCTCCCCAAACCACAAAGGGCTGCTGTAGAAACAATGCAGACAACACCCTGCGCTTAATCATCTCATTTATTTCTACATTTCCAATATTAAGGGGTTGTTTGTGTCCTATTTTATTGCGATGTTCTCATTCTCGTCAACCCCCTAAATGTGAAATACATCCCCAAAAGCCCGTCTCGAATCCTCACCGTCTGCAGCATCACCTCCCAACTTATAACCATGCTCGCTGTAACAGACAGCCCTTTGTTCTTCCATGGAGGAGAGCGTGTAACCTATCCTAACCTAAAGGGAACTATTTCTTTAGTGTACAGTGTAAATTGAACTAAAGTGCCAGAGAAACAGTAAGAAATTCCTGAGTGCTCTCCTCAAAACCCCCAGCCAAAACGGCTCCTGTATAGGTGACATATAAGATTTCGTAGAAGAGGAAACATTAGAAATCTAGGAGAAGTCAGTAACATCTTAACTAGCAAATTAAACCCATACCACGCTTGATGTAGAGGCAACCCTGCTAAAAGCCCGTATTATTGCCCAAAGAAAGTACTCTCGGAGGGAGATAGGCTGAAAGGTCTCAAGCCTGGCACGAGCTCCTCTGAGATTTGCTGGAGGCAAATCCCATAAAATGAAACCTGGACTCATCCTTGTCAGACAAAACAGGAGACGGTGCCGAGCAAGGAGTAAAGCCTGCGGGTAAATCCCTGCTCCTGTGCTTCAGCTTCTCTCTCGTGCCCTTCGAGCCTTGCAGGGTCCCACTCCTGACCCTCTGTGCTGGGTTACTCTTCAGTTATGCTAGCTAGGCAGAAGAGGAAGACCCAGTAATTCATACGGGGTACAGATACAAAGACACTAAACAGGACAAAGCCACGGATAAAATCCTCAAAAGCATCCAAGCTGCTAAATTGCCACCTTCAGAAGATTTCTTCTTTCAGAAGTAAGAAAAAGCAACAAAAAACCTCCCTGTACTTATCTTTTAACAGTCCTTCTGACAGCACCTTTTCCTTTTGCCTACAGCTGTCCCACAAACAAGAAAACACATCAGCTACAAATCTCAGAAGTGCTTTCTAGCTGCGAAAGTTTTGTGTTTAATTACATACCACAACACACGTGGCTTTCACGTCTGCGCAGCATCGCACTCCATCATCCCTGGGAACTCCCCTCCACCCTTGCTTGATAAACTCATTACAGTAACGAGGAAAGCGATGGGCTTGATGTTAATCATACTGCCGAGACTTACAGGAGCAATAAAACAATAGAAAGCAAATCGCCAATATTTGAGCAGCTAACCGGCCATGTTTGTTAACTACTGCTGGCCTTTACATCCCCCCAAGGTAATCAGCTAACGCTTGTCTGCTGGTAGCACAGTCGGGTCACGTGCATTGCTGCTGCATATTTGGCACGGGTAACTGCAAAAGGGAGTTATAAAAAGCACTGTTAGATCCTGCTCGTGGTTAGGAAAATGTACGGCAGGAGCAACTTGATGAAAATTGCGCACAAACATACACAGAGGAATACTAATGATCAAACATTTTGCAGAAGCGAAATGCGTTAATGGAGGAAAAACTGCCTTTAAAAGACATATTTCTGGTTGTGTTTCTTACAAAACTTCTAAAGGAAATTCTCAGTGATGACAAATTCACAGACCATGGTGAAATTCAGACTAGTGGCTTAAAGAATTAAAGGATTGCCCTTTTAAAACTTTGCGTGTGCAGGTTTCTGGGAAACAAAGGGATCAACCTGCTGGAAGTGCTCAGTACCTCTTACGAGCAGTATTCCAGCAGAACGTGGCCAGGAAATGGTGAGCTCCCCAGCCCCTCACAACTGCCTCCTGCCCCACAAGGCGACTCCACGGGCACCGCCGGCAGAAGGAAAACACGTTTCTCAGAAGAGCATCCCCTTAGGAGCCCCAGGAGCGAATTGGGGCACCCTGGCAGGGAGAGGGGTCAGCTGCCTCCCCTCAGAGGGTTTCAGGTGTTGATCCTCCCCTGGCACCCTCAGTGTCTCTGACAATCTCTGTAGGACCTTCCCAAGCATCCTCTGGTAGAATCAAGGTTGGCACAAGAACTGCTGGAAGAAGAAGTTTCTCTAACAACAGCCCCCAAACCCAAGGTCAGCATACAAAACCAGGGGTGCAGGAATTCAGAGATGTACCCTCATGTGAACTTTAATCTCAGCAAGTTACAAAAGCAAGTTGCTCTCTATATAATAAAACCAAAGTTCAATTAGGAAAGTCAGGTTTGACCGGCTTTGAGAAAACTACCCTTTGATAACTACATGCTACATTATCCTTTCACTTCTTTTGGCAGAGAAAAGAGGTTACTGCAGTTTTCTTTGGCTCCTGCTCTCTCCTGTCAATCCCTTGTGCACTCAGATAGTTCAGGTTCAATGTTCAAAAGGAGGAACAGGCGGTGAAACGTCCATCAGCTCTGTTTACCAACAGAACCGGTGAGCAAGGGCAAAAGGAGACGGCACTCTGAGCTGGTTAGAGATCTCAGGATCTGACCGTGCTATCTGCTCATGGGGCTCTCTTTCTGTAGTTGCTGGAAATACTTTTTAGGTGATTTGCAGCAATTTAAAGTGCAGCAGCAATACTAAAAAATCATTAATGAACGACATAACGAGGCAAGAAACGTTGCCAGCCAGTTCTTGCTCATGTTGGGTTTCAACATCTGTGCCAGTGTTCCCAGTCATTTGGCTTAGCAGGACAGCTTTTCACATCATCTGCCAAACTTGGTATTGAAAGGCTGCTAAAATTGCAATTAACTCCTTGAATTAAAATATTTCACTTATTTGCCTCAGGGCCAAGGGTAACACATTCAAGCAGATTTCCATTGTGGGCTGCTTGCAAACTGTTAATTGCAACTATTGCCTTAAGGACTTACCAGTCCTAGCTCATTTCGTACAGAGCGTGGGCCACCTCCTGTGCGGGATGCTATTTCTACTCTTTAGACAGATGACAGGAAATTTTATCAAACAAGATGAAGACTGTTGCAAGGCCCTTGAGCTACCAACAAACCTACATGCTCTTTGTGGCAAGCGACGCTGTTAGACTAGTGGGTATTAAAGCCAATTCATATTTTACATTGCAATAAATGCTCTATAATAGTGTTATTTGCAGAGCAGAATTTGCTTAGCTCCCGCAGTTGCAGGTTAATGTCTCCCTACGCTCTCCTCCATGTGAGCGGGGATGGCCTGACACCCAGAAGTTAAAAAAGCAATAATAGAATCACAGAATAGTTTGGGTGGGAAAGCACCTTTTAAAGGTCATCCAGTCCAACCCCCTTGCAAGGATCACGGACATCTTCAACTAGATGTGGCTGCTCAGAGCCCCATCCAACCTGACCTTGAGTATTTCCAGGGATGGGGCATCTACCACCTGTGCCAGTGTTTCACCACCCTCTTTGAAAAAATTGTAAAAATAGTAAAAAAAATTCTTCCTTATATCTATATTCCTAAGGGTAATTGTGGGTAAAAAAGGGGTGCTGGTCCCAACTCACCAAGGCAGCCAACGGCTTGGAGTGCCGAGCCTGTGGGAAAAGGGGAATCAGCAGCAGGACTCCAGATGTTAGCAGGTTCCTTGAGAATGGCGAGCTCATTGAACGTGGCTCTAAGAAGAGAAAAAACCTTCTCCCTGCTTGTCCCACAGAGTTTTTGTTCAGTGCCCTCAGCAGCTGACGGGAAACCCTAGCACGCAGCCCAGGCACGGCTCCACTGGCTTCAGTCACCGTCCAGGGCTGCAGGGGAAAGGTGGGCATTCATTCACCTCGGGCTGGGATTGTTAAACTGATGTATTGATTGCAGAGACCGACAAGCTTGTGTTACATTCAAATGGATCCAACATGACAGTTCGAAATTCAATATTGTCTCAGTCTAATTGGACAGGATCCAGTTCAATTCTGTCAAATGTCTTGATTAATGCTAAAGCAATAAAACCCCTTTTAGCCATTGAGACGGCCAGGCTGAAAGGGAAGAGGAAGAACATGATCCTTGGAAAATATAGATAAGTGAATTCATGAATATGAGTAAGATAAATGCCATTTTTAATGCAAATATTTCCATAACGCTTGCATGGGCAACAATTCACAATCCCTACTTTTCCACGTAAATTGGTCAAGAGGTAAAAGCTTCTAGTGAGCACCTTGAGCAGTCAAAGCTTTTACCCTGGAATGTGGTATGACAGCATGGTTATGAAAAAGTTTTATTTCTTTGTCTTGAGTTATTTTGAGACAGACTAGAAAACTTGGTTACAAGACTGCTTAACTAGAAATCCCATGAAGTGGAAAAAACGGGTCTGAACTGCAGATGGGAACACTCCTAAATCTAGGAAGAGAAACCAGTGTCCCACAGCTCACTCCGCACATGAATTTCATAGTTTAAATAAAATTAAAAAATTAGGAATAGTTGTTTTGTTTTAAACTGGCAGGAAAAAACTCCATACCGTGACAAAAAAGATAGATAAAAGATAAAAACAGTATGGAGCTATTTTCTGTTGCAGCACAAATGGCACTGTATAACAGATGATGGAATGATTCTTTTACGTAAAAGAAAAGGGCAGCAACTTCAAATGCTTAAAAACATTGATTCTGCCACAATTTTAATAGAATAAGACAAAACCAGTGTTTTTTACTGATCTGTTGAGTTTTTAGGGTTGAAAGAGCTAATCCACATTGAGCTACCCTCCCAGCTTTTATGTATAATACATACCAAAAAAGATAAGCAAATTATATTACATTACATATAATTACAGAAGCTCCTAATTACATATCACAATTTCTAGGCAGTCTAGCAAATGCCATGCTTTCCAGAACAGCAATTCCTGAAGTGAATAGTAAATCAGCTTTTGCTTGCCACTGATTTGAAACTTTAACCTATAAATTAAATTAATAAGAGACAAAGGCTTCTTTTGTGCATTTGCAAGCCTGTAGGATTTTACAAATAATAGGACTGGAAAGTGATTTATATTCCAAGATTAAAGGTCAGTTTGGCGCACACGACTTTGGAGCAAAACACCACAGCAGAGACTTACTATTAACTCATTCGTGCACCATGCGAATGCCGTATTCTTCACTTTACAGTTACGAGGGCTTGCTGTGAGCACTGTAATAGTTGCAAGACAGAAAAAAACTGCATTGGAAAAATACGCAGAATTTTTCCCAATCTACTGTAGGAAGGGAATTGCATTAGGCCATCAGCCCCTTGATTACTGAAGTGACATTACCTGTGTGCTGCAATTCGTATCAAGTATATGTTCAACATGGAAAGTTTGAAAACACAGAGAATTGCATGGAAACAGCATAAAGTAAATGTAAATAGAAGATATGCAAATAATTCAAACTATTACCAGCAAATGACAGGGCTCTACTGTTTATGAAATTCTGCAATGGCTGGTCCTTCTCCTGGACAGACACAAATTTCTGTAGAATAAAACTTTGAGCTGAATTTAAAACTTTTGGTGCATGAATAATTAATACAGTGCTAACCTGAGACCTGGAATAGATTCTTACGGTTATTCCTGTAAGAATATCCTAGGAAGAGACCAGAGGAGGAGAGATGTGCGAACACACCGACCACTGGGAACGCAGCTTCTTCAGCAGAACTTTTTTTGTGCATCTGCTATTTTGTAGGCAACAAATTCAGTATTTTACTTATTAAATTAGGACAGACTTGTCTATTATGCAAAAATTCATTAAACAATTTAACACATTTAATAGTCAGAGAAAGAGATGAAACAGTAGCACGTTTTCATAATCTGATGAAACTGTAATCTGATCTCCAAAGAAGAAAGCACCAGCTTGTAAAACCAACACCCTATTTGTTTAAACTCTATCTGCAATTAAAAGCATGTAGTTATTTTGCTTTCCCTGGAAAAGCAGATGGCAAGGATGTAGGCTGGTTTTTGGATAATTTAATTGTACGTTGGAGCTCTGCATACACCATTTTGCAGCTGATACTATGTGAAATCGTGGTGTTTAAGTTTCAGTTTTGCTTAGGTTTCTGGACTGTTGAGAGCAAACATTACGGAAAAAGAGCAGCGCTAAATTTTGGCAGACACCAACAGCCTGCATCATCCCAAAGGTCTCCGAAGCAATGGAACTGGAATGATGGTTAATCCCCTACAAACATCAGGGAAGGTGGGAATGGATGAGAAGACCACCTCTCCCTGGACTGCAGCTGGCACGTTGCTATGCAGGAGACCAGAAAAGACATTGTTATTGTCCATGTGTGCTTCAAAGAATGATAAAAAAATTAGCATATTGTCATGGAGATTAGTTTTGACCATTCAGTGTATGCAGGGGTGGGTACACCTGTGTGAGCACTTGGGGCAAGGTCTGAGCAAGTCCCAAGCTGGGTGTCGAGGCTGCTCCATCACGGCAGAGGGTCCTGGGCCAGGCAGCCAGTCCTGCCTGGTGGACATGGCTGTGGAGCCTGCAGGGACCAAGGTGCCATGGTAGAAATAGAGGAGTTGCTGACACCATACTGGGGAGGCCAACTGAGCAATTCTCGTCCAGAAAGCGAGAGAGATAACAGACATGTTACTTGGAAAGACTGGAAAGCTCTTAAATTTTCTTCTACCATTTTCCCCTCTTGATTCTGTCTTCCAGATAGCACCGAAATTTGTCATCTTTCTTCTCTTTGCAGAGCTCTTAAAACACACCATTAACTAGCTCATAAATCCACAATTTAAATAATTATTGGAGCGTTGCCTCTGTTATCTTCAAAGCTGACAAACCTCCTGGGCCCTGAACGTTTCGTGAGCAGCAGATGATTCCCCACAGCCCCTGGTAGGCAGAGGGAAGCGATGGGCTCCATCGTTCCTGTCTGCTGGAGAAGCTGGCCAGCAGGATAAAAGCCACGTACACGGTCAGAGCATGGAGAGTTTATTAAGTGGCTGCCAATGGGTTGTAAGGATTAATCTGATTAGGATTGAAAAACACCAAGGGGGGGGGGGGCAGGAAGAGAAAAAAGGAGAATATTTAAGGCAAGTGATGAGGGTCCTGGGTGGTCTGTAAACGAGTTTCAAACAGTGGGAGAGTGTAACGAAGAGATGAAATCCAATAGTTGTACAGGAAGCTTTCACCAGGCTTAAAACAAATCCTTAAGAAAAACAGAAAAGAATCCAGGAAGAGGAATTGTATTACTGCTGAAAACGGTATTGGCATATTCCCAATGCATTTATAGCGTGTGACTGACAGCTCTGCTGCTGATCCCGGCAGTGGGGAGGGATAATGTCTTCCTACGCTTCAAAAACCTCTAAAGGCTCACAACAGAAAGTTCCCTGGGGGGCATTTCCACTAAACTTTTGCAAGTTTATCCTATTTTTGTTTAATATTGCTGGAAATCAGGGGAAAGCTGGGGCAACCAGTGGGAAGCAGTGGTGACCCAAGTGGCAGGTGCCACTAACCTGCTTGGATAATACCAACGTGAGAATCACAGGGGTTGCTCACTTTGGTTTTGGTTGTTTTAATACAGTTACTTTTGGTGAAGAAAGGCACAGAGAAAAGCAGTTCTTGAACTGCACTGAAGAGATCAATAAAATCCCACAGCAAAACCGGTGCTCTGCCGCCCGTGGTAGCTGGCGTCTGGGAGGGATCACTTACTGCCTGCTTATCCCATCCCTCCAGTTCCAGCCATCACTTTCCTTCTAAAGCTATTCTGAAAGTTTCTCTCTCAGCACCTGCTTACGTCCAATTTACTTCAGCAGTATGTGGTTTCCTGAGCCTGGGCCAAAGATGCTGGGTCTGCTTTAGGATGCTGATTTGCAGCTCTACCTTTTATTTCGATAGTTCTCTGACCACACACCTCTCCCCCTTCTCCTAAGTTCACTGCCAGGATCCTGGTCCCGGTGAAGACGATAGCTGAACTGATGCTGACTTTGAGGCGGTTGGGAATTCACTCACCATTCGTCTGTCATGTTTGCTGCTCAGGGTAATACAAGCCAGACTCCCGGACCAAACACTGGCTGACAGTAAACCTAAGCTCTCACAAGCGCATGACTCTGGAAAGCAGCTTCCCTGCCTGCTCTGCTCGGAATATCAGCTATCATGTCCCTACAAGTAGGAGAAATCTGCTTTTCTTCTGCTTAAGGTCCAACGTTATTGATCACCTCAGTTCTTCTGGAGCATCCTTTGACTACAGAGGAGATCTGTATTCCTTTTCCCTTTTTAAAAAGCAGCGTGACTGGGCATAAATATCAGTATTTATCATTATGTCTTCTAGAATTGCAACTCCACAAGGACGGTTACACTTCTAAAAATTTACTGCTTTGCAGCTTTCAAGAGCTCAGACCTCATTTGCAGAAGCGCTGCTCATCTGCAGCAGAACCCGCTGCCAGCACCCCAGCTCTGGAAAACGGGTCTCCTTCCGACAGGCACTCGGCTGGAAGTTAAATAGTCACCGAATCTCTGCTTGGGCTTCTGCCAGTAAACCCAACCCGTGCAAATCTCGCAATACCTATCTTCCCAAGCTGAGCACAAATTCTGCCTTTAAAAACATTTGCTCCCTCTTTTTAAGTGATGTAGACATTTAACTATTATTAAAACAATAGAGCCCAGCCCAAAGTTTGGAATAACAAACACTTCTAGCAAATTGCATTCAAAGATATCTTGCATCCAATATAGAGCACCTGGGATTCATCTGAAAACCTGTGTCAGATAGAGACCTTCCTGCAACAGCCTGATACAAAATCCAGATACAGCGTAATAAGCTTTTGATGTTGTGTTGACATTTATCTGCCAATATTATTGCTTCATGCACTTACCTTATGATGGATCTTGTTACTTAATTGATCACAGGCAAGGTCAGGAATGGGCCCTTCTTCCAGCGCTAGCAATGACATCATGCAAATCACCAAAAACCAGAAGAAAGCACCTAATCCTCAGCTTCAAATCCACACTAAGCAGCCCTTCAATATGTGTGAATGAGGACAACTGGTTTTTCAATTACACCTCCAAAAAGGTCATTTTTCAAAACTTATGACCAAATGGGGGGGAAAAAAAAAAAAAAAAAGGCTTCACAGAAGCGTGCTCTCCCTTTTGGTATCAGTCACCTTAACGCAAAGAACAGTTTGTTTTTACCAGAGGAGATGAAAACAAACTGCGTTTATAATCCATCATGGGCAGAACCACGTTCCCTCTGCCTTGCTGCCTTTACAAAGACTCATCAACGCCAGCTTTGGCTTCTATGAGGCAAGCTGTCCAGCGAGGGTAGAGATGGATCACAACTCACTTCACTCATATTTTTATAACAACACAGCTTTCAGAGTACAAATTTTACTGTCTCAAGTAACGACAGGCTGCCAGCAACTCCAGAAACCCATGGCACGTTTACCAAATCCCACGGTCACTTCTTCAAACCTTCCCAGATGCTGAGGGCAGGCAGTCACCCTGGGCTCATGGCCACGTGTCCAGCAGCGTTGAGCTCACCCCAGGCCCTGCAAGCATAGACTGCTGGAATTCCACACTCTTTTCAAATGCTTTTGGAAAAATATGTAAAATTTCCCTATGTCAAGGCTGCACCTTGTCCCTCCTCCAAGCCTCAATCAATTCTGCAGCAAACCTCATCAGATAACACATGCGCCAGGACTTGGAAGCAGCCCTGACCTTGGAAACTCAACTGCTGTGACCCAGCACCTCCTGCCCCAAGGGGAACCAGCAAAATCCATCAGCAGAACCACGCAAGTTCACACTGTGCATGAAGGAAGGAGCAGAGATGCAAATTATTCTGCATTCAATGAAACAAAATCATACCCTTTCATACCAGCAAGGGGGAAAGGTGCCAACCGACTGACTCGGCCGCACTGTGCCTGAAACACCGAGGTGGGTTCTTTGGTTTCCCTTCGGTGGCTGTCGTAAGGGGAAGATCTGTGCTTCCCCCAGAAGACATCGGTTTTGGAAAGCCCACCTGTCAAACCTGAGCTCCCATAGCCAGGCCACACCTGGGAGTTCCACAGTGAAGCCAAAGCTTGGGAATACGTTTTGCTGGCCTTAATAATTCATTATTGTGGCCATGGGTCCTGCCAGGACTCACCTTTATTGCCCTCAGAATGGAGAAAACGCTGTAAAGGGCCAATGATTGTAAACTTAGGATGCTACATAAATATTTTACAATGTTAGTAAAAAGATGATCTCCAAAATGCTTTGCATGGTTAATTCTTTTACATATTCTTGTTTTCTGTTTAATTCAGCACCATTTCCCTCATATTTGTAACTTTAAAACATACATTTTGAGCACCAGATCTGAGTACCCACTTTCCTGTTAGGAACATTTCTGCTTCCAGCAATGCAAACTGTTGGAATAAAGCCCATCCTGAGAAACAGGGATCATGAAAGGAGATCATTTTCTGATTTATCCAAATGAATTGCTAGATTTTATTTACTTTTTGTTTCATAATAGGTTGGAAAAAGCTAGATGAAAAGTCTGACAAGGCCTAAACGAGTGAAAAGAAGGGAGAAAAGAAGTCAAGAGGCAGTTAAAGAGCAGTTAGACCTTCCTTCTCATCCTTATCAGCACAGCTATCAGTCAGCAAGCCTGTAATTAGGTACAAAAGACATTGTGCTCGGGACAGCTTCTACAGGAACCGGAGAGCTGCTGTACGCCAGAAGCCGGAGCACTGATTGACAGCCTCTATTTAAGAAAAACAGTTACAGAATAATTAGCGACAATTTGTACAAATCAGAAGAAGTGACCTTTGTGGCTGTGCAGCTTCTTACGTAAAGAACAAAGCTTTTCTCAGCAGCACTGACAAATTCAGAACTAAAATGTGACTCAGTTATTAAGCAGAGGCCGGTTCAGCAAAGTCCTTCAGACTTTCCTGCTTGGTGGCAACCGACCCACCCCAAGTACCTACAGATAACTGCACAGTGAGGAAGCAAATCCTGGGTCTTACTTCCAACACTGAGAAAGATTTTGTTGCTTCGGGAGTGGGTTTTTGTTTTCCTTCCCCTTTATCCCTCTGCCTAATCTTTGTCTCAAGTAGTAAGTTTGCTTTCCTAGCCTGGCCTTCTGCAGCAAAGGATGCAAATCACTGAGAAACTCTTGGATAAAAGGCATTTGCTTCAAAACATCACTTAAAAAAAACCCTTATCTTAAAAATATAAAATGTGAGACGTTCCAGTAGCGAGCAGAAGGGTCACAGGTTCCTTGCCTGGTGTGTGCCATGGCTCGCTCCTCTGCTGAGCTTCACCCAGCACTGGCCCAGCCGAGGACAGGCCACTGGGACACGAGGGACCCCCTGGATGTGTTTAACAGTGTCAGTGCAAAGCCGGCAGAGGAGGGGGACGCCCAGCGGGGTTCCCCTCCACACGCTTGCCTGGCCGAGCAGCTGCTTCGGCAGCTGTTCCTACCAGTTGGTGGCTGAATTTTACAAGATATCTGTCTGTAATTAAAAAGCAACAATACTTTGGCAGCCATTAGAAAAACGCATCACTGGATCGCATCCCACAGGGAGTACTTCTGCAGCGGAATACGGGGAGACACGATAGATGTGACCACGTAGGACTTTCCCATTTCTAAACCTCTACGATTATCTGCTTAACTGCTCTGCCAAGACCACCACCAGCATCCAAAACCACGGGCTCCATTTGGAGTGGTTGCGGTTCAGAAATGCTCATCTCCTGCCTGTGCCACTCAAACCTGCCCTGTGCCAAGACATATGGTCGCAAGGTGCTCTGCAGCGTAAGCGCGAGGGTCGGGGGGCCGCAGGTTTGGTGGGGAGATTTTAAAATACAGGTCTTGCACAAGAGGCTTTGCTCCATTTGGAGCATGTTAAGACATTGTGCTTGTGCCAGCTAAGCAGCACACCCAGAATCAGCAAAGCCTGGGCCAGATAAAGCTTGGCACAGGAGGGAGTTGTAAGAGGCCCCTGGGGAGCAGGTTGGTGCTCCCTGATCCTGTGCCTGGCTCGCAGTCCTGGTACCTACTAACAGCAGTTAGACAGCTGCTCCAGCCCATGCCCGGGCAACGTCCTGCAAGCTGTGCAAGCTCCAGAAATGGCCTCAAGTGGCACAAAACCTTCCATAGCAGACTTTTTCCCTGGTCCATATGGTAGCCTGGCTATGGGAGGGAGGTGTTGCACTCTGCAGGGGGGAAGGATGCCCTCCGGGCGGGCAGGGACAGGCAGGGACAGGGGGACACGCTCAGCCATGTCTCCTCGCTCACACGAGCGGGGACCCGAGGCTGCTCTGTCTCGCCCAACGGGCGGGATGCCACCAAACACCGCGGGATCCGTGCCATGCGTTCCAGTGGAAGCAGAAATCTAGCTCCAGTCTGCAAACCGCTGCACGCATATTTGTAAACCATTGTGTACACAGTAGATAAATGCTTAATAATCATGATGACAAACAGACCTAAAACCCAGAAGCAGCTTCTCTCTGCATTAACTGCATCAGGAACAGGTTCCACTGAGCAAAAGCCTCCCTTTTACTGGGACTTCTCATGGGGAAAAAAGCCATCTAACCACAGCCGTGGAACGATGGCAAACCCAACAAATGATAAATAAAGCCCACGGCACATCAGTCCCCAGGACTTCACCTAACAGTTACCACCATGTCCATTTTCACACGCTAATGTGGACGCCACTGCACGCAAAGCTCCAGGGCACCACGGGCAGCAGGAGCCCCGACCTGCACGCACACCAGGGTGCAAATGTACGCATCTACCTTGGAGCCTCTGGCCACATTAGCAAAGAAACTAACCCAGAAGGAGGTTAAATTCCCTGTTCATGCTGTCTTGCCAAGCTACGATTAGAGTTTGGGACTCCTGGCACTCTGAGCCACGATTAATCCTCTGTGTGTTTCTACCCCCACCCCTCATCCCAACCTCCAGGCAGTTTCCATGTGTCAGGATGTGTATGGTGGTGTAGCAAAGTCTTCTCATCTCCATCAGTGTCTGCCTTTCTCTTCCACACTTACTCTGGAGCCCATCTACTCCTCAGGGATCAGAGGAGCGTTCGGCTGGTAGGAAAATACCTTTCCTATGTAAACCATGCGTTCTGCCATTTCCCTCTCCAAATTACACAGCGTCACAGATCGTAAGCCCTCTAAACAGAGAGTCTTCAGTTGAGGAACAGATCTCCATAAAGGCTGGGATTAAGGCCCTGCACATTAGAAAGGAAAGAGGGAGGAAAAATATGCTCCGTTTAATTACCCAAGCCATAACAACATTTTACTATTTTATACACGATTCCTGACAAAAGTGGAAATGTTATTTTCCACGAGCATAGCTGCTGGTTCTACTACAAATAAATAGTCCAGGGCGCGCTCAACACGCGAGAGATGGAGGCCATGTGTTTTCATTAATTCTCTTGGCAGAGAAGCCCATGTAGATTTTGGACTGCAGCTCAGGGCTGGAACAGGAGAGCTGGGGTGGCCAACATACATCACAGCAGACTACGTTTGGCCCAGGTCCACTTACGAGTTGGTCCAATACCCAGTTTTATCATCCTAATTGCGAGCAGATTCCCAGCTCTCTCCCTCCCTTGCAGAGGTATCTTCAGCTTCACCTTTTTCTTCCTCCCTCCGGCTGGTTGAAATCAGCAGGTGAATTGCAGTTCTTTGTCTGTTATCGCTGGTAGACAAAGTTTGGCCTCTTTCATTTTCCTTTTATTGCAGCTTCTTTCGTGCAGATTAAAATAATTGATATTGATAATGCGATCTGCCCCCTGCCCCTGTTCCCAATTACTTGCTCGGGCTGGGGATCCTGCGTTATGGATATGACAGGAATGGTCTTAATTAGCCTTCTGGGCTACAGAACTGATTCTGGTTTTGATTTGAAATATTTGGGATTTTGCAGGCTGACTGTTGTGGGCTGGGGTCACCAGCGGAGCCGGCCGGGGGGTTCTGGGAGGGGGGGCTCGCTTTGAGCTGGCTTTTCGCAGACTGCTGCCAGGTGCCTGGCAGCACATGGAGCAGAGCCCTCGTGCTGCTCTGCAAAAATGAAGGACAATTACTGCAGCCACCTTTGTGCTCGGGATTAAGAACAACGGCACTGAAGGGTCTTGGCATCCAAAACTTAACTCAGAATGAAGCAGGACACCGATGGCCCAACAAGAGCTAACAGCAGCAGCCTTTGTAAAGGGTCACCCTTGCAGTCAGTGGGTGAAACCCCATTAAAAGTAAATGATAATAACAAACAAGGAGCATTAAAGCTGAAAAGGCAGATACAGCTTTCCGGACCTGCAAAATTCCATTTCAAAATATGCAACCAGTTAAATCAGTCACAGGAGGGAAAAATAAAGGTGTCAGCACTTGGGAAATTGATTTATTTTTTTTTTTTTTCCTATTTTGGGGAGAGGAATCCCAATCCTGTAACAGGACTGGTAACATAGTCCCTGGCACTCACATGCAATTCTCCTCCCACAAGGGTGGAAAGACAGAGGTCCTGTAGGAGCATCCCTGTTTCCGCTACTCAGCGTGCCTACCCTGTAAAAAGTAATTCATAGGCAACACCTTGGAACATGTTCTGTGGGTCAGAGAAGTCACCCTCTGCCAGGTTTAATTGGAAGGGGGAAATGGTTTCCAGACATGATGAAGGTCCGCTGAGAATGTCACCCCAAAGGTGCATCTCCAGGGACTGACAGCTCAGGCTTGGCTGGCTGAAAATAATTGCATGGTTGTGGCATGAAGAGGTACCCAGCTCTTACCAACGTGGGACAAGCACGGCACCGGGCTGAGACTTTGCAGCCTCATGCTAACAGATGCGGCGCGCTCACCTGCTCGTTAGACGGATATGGATTATAGAGCAGAGGCGTTATAATGTAGCTTGCCATTTTCACTGGCTGCAATATTAATCTGGAAAAGGGAATATTGCTTCAGCACCGTTGCCTTCGTTAAACCAGGGCTACACCCCCAGCAGTGTCGCTATACACAGCAATTTCTTTCTAACAGTTTACACAAAACATAAATGCAAAAATATAGGTAAAAAGAGAGGGAAAGCTGAGTTCCCTCTCTCTGTAATCAAAGAGGAGACAACACTCAGAGCCAGAATACAAACCACAGTTTATAATCAGAACGCAATGTAATCACTGAAACAGATGTCAAAAAGATAAAACCGTATAATTCTGAATTGCCAACGATTAGTACTCAGCATCTTGGAAAGCACTGGGATGCTCTATTTCTGTCCACATATGTCTGCGTTTTGGAAGCGTAAGCAGAACACATTCAGCACAATGCTACGGAAAAGTCCTTTCTGTTCCTCTCCTGTAGCGTTTTTACAGAGGGAGTTCTCAGTGGGGCTTAGCTTTGCTCCTCAAGCAGTCTATGATGGTGAGGGGAGGGGAGAAATTGGTCCTTTAGGATTGTGGTTGGGAAAAATAGCATCACTGAGCTGGCGCATGGACATTGATTGCATTGCCTGAGACAGAAGGCTACAATAAGGGAAGAAAACATGGAGAGCTGCCTGGCAGAAGAGAAAAGCTTAGAGAACATTTTTATACCAAAGTAAAGCAGACAAGAGGAATTAGTTTTAATGTGCAGATCGCTCACCTCGTAGTGATAATCCATGCAAGTTAACTCTCTCCAGCAGCGATCTCCTCGAATTTTAATCAGCCCCTGGAAAAACAAAAAAAAAAAAAAAAAGAGAAAAACCACCATCACAAATATTTTATTTTACTTTATCTTGTACGTCAAGGTATTATCTCAAGATGCCTAATACTCTGGTTAAACTACAGGGAGAGCCTGTAACAGCAGGGAAGCACAGAGGCTGGAATGACCCCCTGGAAACCCACCGCATCTGCACCCCAGGCCCAGTCATCGTCCCCGAGGGAGCACAGCGCAACAAGAGCTCCAACATGACTCTTTCCACTGCCTGTTTACTGAAAAGTTCACACAAAATCCTTGTGGAATATGCCAGGTCGCTCAAAGGGTGGTGGAAGATGCTTCACCCACAACCGAGTCTCTGCAGAGTGGCTATGAGCCGCCCAGTGCTCCCAGTATCAGCTTCCAGCAGTGCTGGGTACGAGACAGGAGGCACCGAGCATCGAGAAGCAATAGGAAAAACCAGGCTCTGCCACTGGGACATCTCTGTATCACAGACTGCAGACCTAAACCCAGCCATGTTCGCAGTTTTAAAAGCCAGACCCAATTGTCTGTCTCTTGCAAAGCTGCCTCTGAAAAGGAAATAGTGACACAGACTGGGATGGGGACCCAGCAGCCTCACCAGCCCTCAGCTGGATACAGAGATGCAATCAAAGTAATTAGAGAAACAAAAGAGAAGAAGAGGAAGGAAGCTGACAGATCTCAACACAGATGAATGCGCTAATGACAGGTCTGCTCCACCTTAGGTTAGAGGTTGGCAATGAAATAGGCAGGTATCAGAGGTTGCTGTGCATTGATATTTCAGGGCAACAAGAGGGTGAAATTTCCAAATCAGTGGGTCCATTCCAGGGCTGGCAGTAATATTGGGATTAAATTTCTTTGCCTCAGTGATGAAGAGTAGAAAGGAATCAGTCGTCCACAGCAGGAAAGACACCTGGCCAGGGATGAGCCTGCTAGCAGGAAGCCTTGCAATCAAGCCGTGCCAGCCTGAAGGTATGCGGGTTCAGCCTGATGGCTTTGATGTATGGGGAAAGGTCCCTGATTAGGATCACAATATCCCAAATTGAGGAAAGCTTCACTAGTCAAAAGGTTGAACCAGCTCTATCATCTGCATACAATTAGGGGGTATTTGCCTACCTCTGACATAGCACTAATTATAATGTTCCTGCCTGCCTTAGTAGAAAAATAGAGGGAGTTTCTGTAAGGACCCATGGCCAGCTAGACCAGGAGCATCCTGAAGCTTCTTCACATTTGCAGTAAGAAAGGATTTCAAGGAGAGACCAGTGACCTTTCAGTGCTAAAATCTGAGAGCTCAAAGGAGGAGGAGATTCCAGCACTATGGGGCATCCTGGCCTACTGGTTTCATCCAAATTGCTAAAAAAAAAAAAGTAATAATTTAAAAAAAAAAATCTTCATTTGCAGCATTAAAGTTTTACAGGTTTGGGGCTCAAGAAAAATTCCAAATTCCAGTTAAAGACCCCCCAAAACTGTCCAGACCTCATCAGTAAATATGCAGAAATATCCGGTTCCCAAAGCTGTACAAGGTCTGCGAGCCCAGAGCTGTCGGGCGTGGACAAGAGAGGAGAGAGCAGAGCGCAGTAACTCCTGATTGATACGGAAGGGGTCAACTGGGAACGATCATTGACCGTTTCTCCTGATAGAAGATGTAGAGGCAATCTGATGCAAGGATCAAGTATCTGATTTAGAAACGAACAAAAGACATACTTTTCCACACAGCAAATCATTTACTTTATGGGAGCCAAAAGTACAAATGCATTCAAAAGGAATTAGACGTTCCCAGAAGACAGGCTCGGGGGAACTTCTGAACACAACCTCCTCTCCGGAAAGTCCCGAAACCACTTGACGGCCAGGAGCTGCCCCAGAAGATCACTTTGTGTTTTATATTCCTCCCCAAGCATCTGTTAATAGTGGCTGTTAGAGACAATATGAGAAGTTAGTTGGACCTTGGGCTTAACCCAACATAGACTTTGTTAAGTAAACAAAGATCCACAAAAATAGTTACAAGCTTATTTGGCAGGTAAATTAATAGGAAATAGGCACCTTTCTTGGTCTGAGCCTTATGCCAGATGATGTTCAGACATGTGTGTGTCTGTGAATAGAGGTGACCCCAGCAGCCTTCAAGAGGACTATTTACAGCCTTAAATTGTACCTGCTATCAGGCACCTTGCTAAATTCAAGCAGATTTCACCCATCTGCTGTTCCAAATAATTTTTCCTTTTTTTTTTTTCCAAGTCATAAAAAAATGAAATATTTTTCATGCCACTGCTAACTGAAGAGGACAGTAAACAGAAACTATTACACATTTTCTAAATCTGCAAATCCAGACAATTTACGTCCTGTAATTTTTAGCCAAGACTAAACCTGGAGAACCTGGTAGAGCTAAGGCAGTAAAAGCCCAAACTCCTCATGGCACATCTCATGGAGCAAGATGAAAGTGTGTGGTGTTCCCCTCCGCCCCGGCAGAGCCATTTCTACACAATCCCATCCTGTGGTCAACGAAGAAACCACCGGATAGATGGCACAGGCCCCATGAGCTCTCAGCATCAGCTATCAGCTGCAGCAAAAGCATCACCTCAGAGGCAAACGCTAGAGATGCAACACAGCAAATTGACGCCATTGTAACCAGCAAGGAAGAACAAGGAGATATAGTAGAGAGTCATCGGTATCTACAGAAGTGATTGGTAAGGAAGAGAGCAATAAGGCAAAGGTTTCTGTGGCGTCTGACGTGGCTCTGCACAACACGGGAACAAGGAAGGGTACCAAAGCAGCGTGGTGCACGCTTCATCCACGGAGGGCGGGCAGCCTGCGGGATGCTGGTACCCTGCACATCCCTGCTGGCCTTCAGACCTGTGCAACTCCCCAAGAGCTACGCTGAAGCCTGAGCACTGGCCCTCCCAGCAGCCTTCAGAGAAAAGAGGCACCTGCAAACCTCGCACATGCTGTCATCTTACGCAGGTTGCAATGGGAACGGCTGGGGGTGGCTCCATGCGCAGCTGAGATGCGTCCACGCCAGGAGCTCAGACCTAGAAATACCCCGGCCCGGGAGGTCTGCATCTCAGCATCACCATGAAAGGGACACCCCCCACCAGCACCACCACCAAAAAACCCCCAAGCACAGCTGGTCCATAAAGGCACAGGTAAAAGCACGATGGATGCAAAGTGCTACCATACAAGACTCACGGGATGGGAAGGTAGAGCTGTGGGTACCGTCAGCTGCTCTGCAGTTTTACTCTCTAGTGAGTTATTCAGCAGATCCCATCCTTCTTTTCTCTGTCACTCTGCGAGGGCTAGAGCAGGGGAGGCAGGGACAAGACAGACCCGCTGTCAACAGTCACGGCTTCATCTCTTCCTCCTGAATCATCTGCAGCTCGCTCTAGCCCTCAAACCTATTCTAAAATTACAGGATACGTTGATAGCATCTCACAGGATGTGCCGCAGCCGGCAGCCCTGTCAGTGGCAGGACGGACGCAAAGAAAGGCTCTGTGCAAGAATGCTGGAATATTAAAAAAGGACAGCTATCTTGATGACCTGCCCTCCTACCTTGCCCAAGCTGTTATCAAGCTCTATTATTCAGCAGGGATAATTAAAACAAGTATATGATAGCAAAGCACCATACTGAAAATCAAAATCTTTCCTGCGATGAGTCACTAAGGGAATTAATCACATTTTGTTTACTACAGAACTTTCAAACAGGAAAGTCACTTAAAGCTCTTAATATCAAATCTGTTTTTCAGCATAGAAAACTCCTACTCTCATAATTAGGGGGTGTTTCAAGTCATCTTGACACTGCTGCTGTCTTCAAGTCCACTTCCACACCCACACTGGCATGTGAGTTTTCCAGTTTTCAAATGACGTTGGACCAAGAAACAAGAGCATGTAGTGCATGAAAATCTGTGTGCTCTGTAGCTTCGTCTCTGCTGAGGCGGACCACGAAAGGAGAATGAACGTAGCACAGACCCTCGCTGCAGACCCATGAGGCTGTACCTGTGGCTGCTGTAAAGCAACATCCCCCAAACTCAGCGTGGCCACCAAGCTGTGGCAGCTCGCTAATTAATCCTGCTGCGATGAGTAGTGCATCCCTGGGTACCCCTCTGACATACCTTACTGTTCCATGCTCGGATGAATTCTGGTTTTACAAACCCTCCCCTAATCATTCAGCCCCTGCTGACAGTTTTGGAAGTTGGCTTCTGTTCTCTTGAAGATGCAAACTTAGTTTGAGAAACGCTGTCTTGCGGAAAGCCCAGCAATCCATGCGTTCAGTTTTAGGCTCAGTCTCAAGTTATGCAAAGATGAGATCCACGCAGCTTCCCTTGCAGGAGTTTTGCACAGCTTCTCTAGACCACCGCTGTCCCCAGGCAGATGGAGCAACACGGAAAAAAAACCAAAACCAGAAGAACCGCAAAAAACCAAGAGTCCTTTACAACAGGGAGTGTCGTGGTTTCTATCTTCAGATTCAAATAGCTCAGCTTATATCAACTAAGTATGCAAATTGAAAAATATAGGAACTGGTTAATGATGACCAATACATTGAATGGTGGGAAGCTTTGTTTTGCATCCTCCTGAGTAGAAGGGACGGGAGCAGACAGCTATGAACCTACAGGGTGCAGAGTACAAGGTCACCAGAAGAACCAAAAAAGAGCCACAACTAGCAGAGCCTCTGATTGAAATATCCCCTGGTCCCAGCCTCTTCTGAAACACAGAAAGAGTTCAAAGTACAAATGGTGTACTTTTTTCTACGTGTAGAAACTGCCAAATTATTATATAAGCATTTAACACCAAGTGAGACAATGTCTATAGGGAGTGGAGTTGACTTTTTTTTTTTAATACAATAGTTGATATAGCAAGAATAGCCAACCACTGCTGGGTCGTGCAAGCAGTGCAGAGTGTACTAAACATCTGTGCTAGGAATCTCCCCCGTGCAGGCACATCATCTCAGATACCTGCACGAGCCTCCACCGCCTGCAGCAGGCACGGCAGACCCCCATGCAGTGACAACCTGCAACACTTCTCCACCTGGACAGACTCCTACCCCTGTAGCAGAACCTGCCAACACCCCAACAGCACAACCGCAACACAGAGGCTGAACTGAGCAGATGCAGAGGAAAAATTTGCTCAGCCTTTTGTAGCTGCTGTGGACTCCCTGCAACTGTTCACAGTGAAACATAGATTTCAGACACTGGTAACTGAAAATACCTGAATACAGACGTGTTTATGCCCTATGCACTAATGTACAGTTTAAGTTCTCCAACCGCGACTAGGAGCATCCAGAGAAGCACCAGGAGAGAAGTGGAATAAGAGGAGACCTGGGGTCCAAGGGAGCACAGGAGGACAGAGGGGGGAAGGGAGGAAATGGGGATCCCCACATCTGCTGAAGCTTGACATTCTGGATTTCTCTCAGTCTGCTAACAATTCCAAATTCATTTTCAAGATTTCAGTGTGTATATTGAACTGGCCTGGACTCCACAGCTGCAGCAGATTACGCTGGCATACCACAGATCAAAGCACAGGGAAAAAATCCCCATCCCCTGCTTGCAGACAAGCAGAGGCTCGTGCATCTCTGATGTACCCCAACTGTCCTCTCTTTGGGTGTGGAGAGGACCTGCGAGGGACCAGAAGGAAAAGGAGCCAGAGGGGACAACCCCATGAGACTCCAGCAGACCTGGAAGACCTTCCTCTCATTTGGACATAAGCTACCAACATCTTGCAAGGAGTATTTTGGGGGCAAATATTAAGCAGAGTTTAAGAGGTAAACAATATGGACAAATTAAATGGAAAACAAGGAAAGGAAAGAAACCATTTAGCAGCACTTTGGAGAGCCGGGCTCACAACCCCGAAATCACATTTCTAACTGCCTGCTTCCTGCAGCGTGTTGCAGTCAGGTCTCATACTTCCAGCTACCTCCTGGCAGCGTTGCTTGAGCAGAAGGAAAGGAGAGAAAGGGAACAGCCTGTCTTTAGGCTCTAATGCAGCAAGGCACTCAGTTTTAACTACGTGATTAAACCAAGCTCCACAGATCAGCCTGAGGTGGGACAAATTTAAGAACAAACCTGATGCTCTGCTGCATTAAGGCTGTGTTGGAGGCAATGCCTGATAGTCAGAAACACCAGAATGGATCTTCGTTACTTCTGGGGGGCATTTTTTGAGAGTAGGATCTGCCTGATACCTTCAAAGTCCAAGAATATATAAAGCCATTTAGACTGTTCAGTAGCTTCCAGGCGGGAGCTTCAGGCAGCTGCTACCAAAAACCTGATGTACCAGCCTCCAGCTTAATCACTCTTTCTCTCATGCGTTTAAATTTCTAGGTTTTGTATAGAATAAGTTTAAGGCTTAGGAAGCAAATGAAAAAAGAAAAAAGCAACACTTGCCGAGCCCTCTTCACATTTTCCAGTGTTTGGTGTTCTCCATGCCAGGACTGGTCCCCTTCCACCCCTCCCAGCTTTAATTTCTCCCTGTGGTGGTGGTCAAGCATCTTTCAGGTACCACGTGTTTTTTGATACATCATCAACATTGATCTGTTAGCTCAGCACAAATTAATGCTGCCAGAAGTTGGCCATGCTTACAGGTAAGCAATAAGCAGGAAAATATTTCCAAGGGCCGCTGCTGTTAATTCCTGAGAAACTGTTGCCAAACATGGGGCAGGGTCCTGCCAGCCCCTGTTTACCAAGCTGAGCTCTTCGCTGAGCTCCAGTTGCCGGGTGATAAAAAATGACAGGTAAGCGTTTACCCACTGCAATTCACCTTGAAGGCTGGACCGCACCTCAACATACTAAACCATCCCAGTTTTTATGGCCCTTTTTGAAGCATCCCAAAGATGTGAGTACAATAAGACACCATCACGAAGAAGAGGAAAGCCCTCCTCATCCCGCTTTCAGCTCCTTGTCCAACACAACCATCTCCCTGACTTTTTATTAAACTTGCGAAGTTAGGCTGCCTGCACAGCAGGGGCTACGTGCCAGCTGGTGACGTCATTACTCCCGGTTATCTTACAACGCACTGACCACATTTCACAAGTCTGAAATAAAGAAGAAAGCCTCCAGATCCCAGGCAATTTGAAACAGCACCTGATGCCATGCTGCATATGGGTATTTACTATTCGCACGGCAATAGCACCGAGGAGTCAGTGTCACCAAACAGGATCCTGTCGGGTGGGATGCTGCACCAACGCAGAGCGAAGCTGTGAGCCCCGCGGGGACCTTGCAGAATCATTTAGGTTGGAAAAGACCTTTAAGATCATCGAGTCCAACTGTAAACCAAACTGCCAAGTCCCACTAAACCATGTCCCTGAGCGTCATGTCTACGTGTCTTTTAAATACCTTGCGCCAGCCAGGAGCACTCGGTCCTGCGGCACGCGGCTTCCTCTGTCAGTTCAGGACACTGCTGTTATAAAATAGCACGTAAGGATTGGAGACGCGTGGGCAGGAGATCGGGATTTTTGAAAACACTTTTGAATTTTTCCCTTTTTATGATACACTCTAATCGTTAGATAAAATTAAAAAGTGTGTCTGTGTGTTGGAGGGGGACAGGAAAATGGCTTTTAAAGTTTATTTTCTTTTCCCAGAGATAAAGGCAAATGCATGCTTACAACCCCAGGAAAAAACCAAGCACCCCCAGAAATGCTGGCTCTGTTTGCACATTGGGGGTGGGTGAAGGGACTTTCAAAGCCCTGCATATCAGAAGGGAAAGGTATTCAGCAATACAAATTAAATATAAGCTAAAGGGAAGGAAACAGGTGGCTAAGTGAACTAGCAATTGCCCTTTCACCTCCGTGGCCTTGCTTTGAATCCAGCTCTAACCAGAATTATTAAATTCATACTGATGGGATGGTGGCTACAAAGACACCGGGGTTTGATCACTTCGGCCGAGCTCGTGGCAGCCAGAACGTGCACACAAACCCCTTCCAGTAATAAACAAGCCTGGCCTGGGGAAGGGGAAAGTTGAGATCTTTGTCATATTAATTTACAGCTGACTGCGGCTCCAGGCTATTCCGCACACTCAGAAATCTCCTCGCGCTGCTGTCCGCATGAGAACTATAAAACGTTCACCCTGGATTGAATTAGCATCCAGAATGAAATATGTGCTCAATACCTTCTCCCCTACTAAGTTTGCTCCCTTTAGGGCATGGCCAAGAGCGCAGGGGAGGATGGAGATGCAGCACCTGCTTGGACTTTGGAAACACCAACCTTCAGGGCTCCCAGGCTCTCACAATTAAGGTGCATTAAATTCACCAGCATTTTTCACAGGAGAAGGAAAATTACATTTAGGAATTTTTTATTATTATTATTATTTTAATGGTGTTCAATAAAATGCCTGGTTTTAATCACCAGAGCCACTCTGACGTCCCTGCTCAGCCCCCATGCACCTTCCATCCACCAGCCCTGCTCTACATCCATGTGTTCACAGTCACATGGAAATAGCATTTCCAAACTCAGCCGATGCGTGCCCTGGATACACCACAGGTGTCACAGATGACTTTTGTCACTGTACTTTTATTTTATTTGTCAGCTGTAGATAAGATATCAACTACGTGAAACAAGACCCTATTTTGCCTCCATCATCATCACTAGCTCTGATAGCTTACTACAGTGTTAAAGGAAAGATGACCACGCAGTCACCTGAGCAGATCCACAAGCAAACCCGGGGGGGGGGGAGTATTTCCCAGAAAATTCTTAGCAAAACCTATGCTGGAGAAATTCACCCTCCTGCCTGCTTGCCGCTGACCCAGCCAGCAAAGACACCGAACCAGTCCAGTTTATAAAACTCGGTAAGCCTGCTGAAAACTAGCTATTCATGACTAATAATTTCTCTTTTAAATGCAGTTGAACACAGTCACAAAGCTTGCCAACTGGGGGCCAGGGGACTTTGGGGATGGAAATCAAAATCACCCCTTCACTCCGACTGAATCAATTCCAGTCTCGCTTGATTGAGTAACCTCACATGCCCCCTCTCTTTCCCCATCATTGAAAGAGTATCCAACAAAAGGGATTTCAGGGGAAATTAAGCCATAGACAGGAAGTTTACCAACAGCTTTTGATTTCTGCATTTCACGAGTTTGATTAAATCGTGGCAGAAATCCCAAACCTAAGGCCACGGCACGTGGTGGCACAGGGAATGGAACACGCGACTGGAAGGCAGAACCGAGAGGGACGCGAGCCGTGCAGCTGTGGGCTGCCTCCCCCGAAGACACTTCGCTGTTTGGTTTCAGGGCACTGAAATCTGAATTTGCACTGTGGCATGCCAGGGATCGCCTTCTCAAATCACAGAGAGGATGAACGCGTGAAGGGAATGGTTCCTTGCTTTTCTACTGCATTTTTTCAGTGAGAGGAGCACATCTGGACACCGCTCCTTTTTATTGTATCATCACTAGCTCCTGCCATAAGGATTAAGCAAAACACTGAGTTGCGAAGATGGCCTCGTCCCTCCTACCACTGGCCAGAGGCTCCGTAAGGGGAAGCACCCCTCTGGGCCCCCAGGACCTGCCACAGGCCTTCCGGATCTGCAGAAGACTCAGAGTGTGGGAACCATGCAGGTCTGTCCCAGGAGAGGTGGAGATGAGCCCTTCCACCATGTCCACATCACAGCCACCACAGAAACCCATCCCCAATCTCCCTCCCTCCACTGCACAACCCAAGGCTGTCATCCCACCTGGATGCAGCTCAGCCACCCCAACAGAGACGAGGGGGAGCATCCTCCAGGGAAGGTCCACGTGGGTCTAACCTCCAGCTCCCCCAGACCTCCCACTAAGCTCTCACCCCATCTCTGCCCCACGCAGACCGGCACTGACCACGGTTTTTGCTCTCTGACTTTACTTCAGACCTCTCTCACTCCTTCCTCTGTTCGCTCTCCTTTCAATTGCCTTTCTAATTAGCGGATCCCCTTCTAATTAAACCTGCCTACACCCAAACAAAACCCACAGCATTGCCCTTGCTCCCTCTCCCCCATCGATTCCACCAGCCCCACTTTTGTCCCTGACCCCCGTCCCCAAAAGATCAAACCCAGGCAACAAGTATCAGTTCAAGATGCACCGTCACAGACAACTCCGTAAGGATTTTACGCTTCGCATAAGCAGCAAAACATCGCCAAAGATGATAAACTGTTTCCTTATTTACTTGATGCCAGCAAACGTGATTCACGGACCTGGGGGTGATCCATCACCCCTCGCTGCGGAGCGGTGCAGCATCTTGCTCTGCACGCCCCTGAGCCACGCAGCTCCCGCTCCGACGCCACTCGAAGGGAGGGAAGCGGCTGAACTCCGACACGCCAAATCCTTCCTTTTCATCTTACGCAGATTGCTCTGCCCAACTGTACCCCTTTCAGGCTGCTGTACTTTGGTGATTCAAAATGAAAAAAAGCCTAAATAATTAAAATGTCATTCAAGCTCTAAGCCGATATGAGTCACTGTTACAAAAAATATCTTAAAAATTCTTTCAGGAGTGGGGGATAATTATATTCCTCCCTATCTATTGATTTTTCTCTACAATGCAGATGTCAGATTTTCCACGGGTTTTTTCTTTTTCTTTTTTTTTTTTCTTTTTTTTTTTTCCCTGGAGTGAGTGTCAAGGAGGAACAAAGCACTCTTTGAGACTTTTTCAGCCCAAAATTAATTCTGAAAAAAAATGGTACAGACAGGCCAATAGCACGGGAAGCCGAGAAAAAGCCTGGTGACTCAAGCTATGTCTGCAAACCCCTATTGATACCGGCTCTGGAGAGAAGGGTGGGGTACGGGGCACCAGTGTTATAAATTCAGAGTCAATTTAAAGACCTTCTTTCCTTGTCTTCACAATACAAAAGATGGGTGAAAAAGAAAAAAAATCTCAAATGACGGGCAATCCTAAATTCTAGATTTTAATTTTTCTCATAGTATGAATATGGAACACTCCCAAAGAAAATCCCAAACGGTGCCTTGCGCTTCAGGCACTCACCCACCCGCCGGCCTCTGCTACCCACAGAAAAAGTGGTTTCAACATCTTTTGAAAGCCAAATATATATCAGTGTATTGTAAAGACAAAACCAGCTGTAATTTAGACCCCAAGTTCACAGAAGAGGAAGGAGCTTTACAAAGTTAAAATTTAAAAAAAAAAAAAAAATGGTTAATGACAATAGGACAGGGCTGTAAGGGGACAGCCAGCTACGCTGCTCCTCAGTCACGCCGGACCCCGGCACCTGAAGCACTCGAATCTGAGGGACCTGACACAACACCTTTACACCACAACAGAAATACTAAAGCACTAAAGTTCCCCTGCTGCTATGCTCCAGGTCACCCAGCCTGCTCCAGCTTTCTTCTGCATTTGAAAGAATAAGTCTTGAAAAATTTCTGGATTTTATTTCAGCCTCAATAATAAATATCATGCCCAAATGCTGTAGTCACCAGGGGAAGATGCTTGATGGGTGTGACACTACAGCAGTAACACAATCCTTCTGCTGGATGTGTAAAACTGCCTCTGAACTCCGACTTTTTTTTTTCTTATATACCTCATAATGGACACAATATTTAATTCCCAAGACCAGCAAGGGCTCCAGCTTTTTGCAAATTCAATACATTTTCTATGGTCCTTTCATGCTTCAAGGTTCATGTTATGGCTATCTAAATTGTTTGCATACTTTTAAATATTTGCATAATTTATGAGCCCAAATCTTCAACTGCAGAGTGCTCTGGCATAGGGCTTGCCACCAACCGTGCTGGTGGCAGAGGCTGGGTTTGGGCCAGACCTAGCCAGACCCTCCGTGTGAAGCCCGGTCTCCCACCTGCAGGCTCTGCGGCATGGGAAGGATGATCTGCATCGCGTGTGCTGCCGCGGGGTGTTTTGTTCCTTTCCTTTTAGAAAGGCCACACGTGGAAGACGTGACACAGGTATTTGTGGAAAATGTTCTTCTACAGCTCCGATGGAAGCAAACTAAAAACTTTAGAGAAGAGCCATACCTCATGGGCACACAAACCTCTCATTACATGAACAGCCAGTAATTGAAATCTCTCCTGCTTCTTCCATGCAAAGAGAGAGAAATAACGGGCTATAATACCTCTTCCTTAGCCAGAGAATGATAAGCTTATGCTCATCAGATGACACTACTGTTTAAATAGCTTTATTCTATACCTTGTGCATCATCTCAGAGCCCACACTCAGCCCTGTTCAGGTCCAAGCCTGTGCCAAGATGATGGGACTTCCCCATCACCTGGAAAACGTTAGTTCTGGTCCAACACTAGCAGGTTATAGGATTCTCTGGAATGACCCACCTTCAGGTGAACAAACCCCCCTGCCTGGTGCCCTCCTGCACAGGCAGGGCCAGGCTCCGACACGGCCCCGGGACTGTAAGCCCACAGGACAGGTCCCATCCGCAGAGCAGGTGAATGTCCAGATGCTGCTGCAACGGGCACGGGTCAGTCCAGCGCAAAAGCTAAACCGGAGTCACCGCGAATCGCAACTGCAAAGCACCTCAACGGGAGGGACTGGAAAACACTGTCCTGAAAGAGAAGTCCCTGGTGTTGATTTTTGTTTGATTTGCTGCTGTTTTTTCCCCTCGGCTCCCAGAAAGACCCTTTGAGAAGCCACCATGACTGCACCAGCATCTGATTGACTTTGAAGATGCGCTGCAAGGAGCGGGTGAAAGGGATTTTGAAAAGTACTTGGCATTAGCAGCTCCCTGCCTTTTACAGCCACCGAAGGAACAACAAGTCTTCCTGCCAAGGGCTATTACTAGACAAATGGAGAGAGATCAGAGGCACAAAGGAGGTTGCTAAGGAGTCAAGTGTGGGATCCCTGCAGAGAGGAGGAGGGCTGCAGCTGGGACGGCAAAGGTCAGAACATTGCAGACATCATTTTCCAAAAATTCCCATGAAGCCCCGGCGCGGGAGTTAGGAGCCTGGCCTCGCCGTGCTCGCCTATGAATAATGAGAAAGCCATAAAAGAAAGCTCCCTTTCTTCCCTCCTACCCACGCTAATGTAATAAAACAAATTAGAATAATTATTCTCAATTTCGGAGCCATAATGCCCAGGATCAGGGCACGCTTGTCACTGAAATGACAACTACATCCGTTTGATTCTTCTTTTTTTTTTTTTTAATATTTACAGAGATCGCCTAAATTCCAACTTTTATTTCATTACATCTAATGTAATTTTACTACAGGCATCCAGATTCTGTTTGCTTCAAAGTCTTCATTATTTTTGCCAGAAAGTTCATCTCCCTTATTAGCTAATCACATCCCCACCCTTTCCAGTAACCTTTAAAATGCCACCCACGTTATGACAGTTTTAACAGAATCCAAGCAAAAACAAAATAAAGAAAAATGAAGTTTAACATGAGCCACTAGTTTCTAAAATAATTTGCTGCAGTTGGTTAAGAGAAACATATTTTCTAATTGTAAAAATAAATAAAAATAATTTTAGAAGAGATTAAATACCTAATGACATACAAATAATCTGGAAATAATTGATGCTTTCTCTGTGAAAACACATCTTCATGTGAAAGACGGGCAACAATTACTAGGAAACAATGATGAGAACTTAGTGGAAGAATTTATTGCTAATTATTATAAATCTTTTTTGCACTATTTCTTTCCCAAGACTACCAGTTTAAATTATCTTTTTTTTTTTTCCCTTGTATCTTTTGTGTAGACTTGAAACACTAAAGGATTTAGATTATTTTCTAATTCTCTGCCTGCCAAAAAATGCTCCGGGACTCCTCTGTTCTGCAGCGGCTTCTTCCGAGGATGTACTTGAACAGCTTGGAGAGGGGTTCAGTCTGTACTTATATTCAGAAAGGGAAATCCAGACAGTGGGGGGAAAAAAAATTACAGAAATTTGGTTTACGAAAAGTAAACTGAAGGGAGGGACCGCCAAGTCACAAATCACAATTTGAGAAGATGCACTTGGGTTTCCCTAAATTCCCCATGTCCCTCAGGACCTTCTGCATGGCATACCCTGTGCGGGGAGGAGCAGGGGGAGCGACTCCTGGGAAGGGCTCTCCGAAACATGAAGATCGGGGGAGCAGAAACCCCTTCCCTGTGTGCCACCAGCCTGGCGAGCGGGAGCAGCCCCTGCAACAGTTTTAAGGGCAATGCACGAGGAAGACATCGAGGACCTTGCACACACAGGGGATTACTGTAAATAGTATTATATAAAAATATATATTATAAATATTATCGTATTGTTATATAAGACAAATATTAAAGGATGTAATTCTTAAGGCAAACCTGAGGCTTGGGCTTAACCTGCCCGAGCTCACGGCCCCGGCCGGGGAGCAGAGCCTGCAGGGCACGGACCCATCTGCACACAGACCCCGTGGAGTCCTCCCAACCCCAACACCTGCATCAGCCAGTGATAGATTGGCAGCTTTAAATCTGAATTTCCTTGCTTTGGGCACTTTTAAATTAAAGTGGTAATGTGCTTTAAATCCTGTTTCCCTGCTTTTTCACTACACTCTTCAATCCTTTCCTCCAGAAACTAATCAAGATGTCTCAGACTCACTTATATTCTCTGCTCCAGCCACCTTCCCTGGTAACTTATTCCATATGTCTGTGATCCTTTGCAAGACACAGCTTCACCTTAATTCCCTATTTACTTCCAGTTTCCCAACATTCTGTTACACCCCCAGTACCTAAATCCCCCCCCCCCACCTCCCCATTGCATCTCCAGTAGCGATAATTATTTGTACAGAACATCACATCATCTGGCTGGCAACTATTACCTACCTAGTCCTTCAACTCTTTTCACAAACGTGCGCATCTCAGTGCTGCTGTCTGCTAACAGGGCATTGCAAACCCATCCTGATGCAAAATAAAGCACTTATTGGAAACCCTTGAGAAATGACCACCTCTCCATTAACAGTCCAAACAAGTCGTGTTGCATGTGTACAGTCTCACCTGTATATATGCGTCTATGCTGCCATGAAACAGGGATGCGGCAGGCTTGCAGGAACAAGAGAGTAGGAATCACTAAGCATTTAACCTTCTCGATCACTGTTTCTGACAGATATTCCCACAGAGAGCTCCCTTGCGCAGAGCGTGCGTTGGGATGGGATCCGTGATATCAGCACGGCAACCACCAGCCCTCGGCTGTGTGTAATACAGGGAACTGCCAGGCTCCACACTTGTGTCCCACAAAGAGAAAGGCAGGGAGGGAAGACGCACAGGAGATGGCTTTAAGTGGACACGATGAAAAGCCACATAAATTGAAGCACATGATCACTGCTGGGCGCTTCCAGAGGGACCACTAACACCTGACGGCACTGCGGCCGTGTGCCACCTGCAAGCAGCAAACACGTTCGCTCTGGTGCAAGAAAACTCAGTCTCGGCTCTTGCTTCTCATTGGCCTTGAGTCCAACCCGACCTAAAGGCAATTCGTGTGCCTCATGTTTTACAGGAGGAATACCAGCCGTAAACGGATAATGACATTTCCATGCTGCTTTTAGCACCAGCTCCCCAAGTGCCAGCTGCGCAGTTGCAGCCGCACAGAGCTGCAGTAAAACAGCAGCGGCTCGCACTTCCAGGCAGGGCTCCCTCGCATGACTTGCTCCGCTAACTTCGTCTGCGGCAGCGATCCAGGCTGTGCATGGCTGATACGCACTTGTTAAAAACCTACACGCATTCTTCGAATATCTCCAAACCTCAAAAAAACACGGAGCGAGAAAGATGGCGCGTGTGCAAACGCTATCACGCACCCCCATAAAAACCACTTGCGTCTCCTCAAAGCTGCCTGCTCTTTAATGCTCCCCTGGTTAAGCCAAAGATGTAACGGTGCGAGGACAAATCTTGGCACAGAGCTGGGCAGGCCTGATCCCGGCTGTGCACAATTTTGGCAGCATCAGACTTGACAAACCTGCCCAAGCGGGAAGGGGCCCCGGCACCTCGCTGGGACTGGCACGGCATCCTTTGCCGGACGGGGCTCCCCCATCCTCACTCCTGCTCTGCCTGTTCCTCCCCTGGCTCAGCTTGGGACCTGTTTCTCCATCCTAGTTCCTAAGTCATATTTTCTGTCCCCAGCAGCGGGGTAGTTTTTATAAGGGACTCGCTGCTCACTTTGCTTTTTGTCCTGGTAAGTCCTCGACCTGTCCCACCATTACCACCATCCTTCATCAGCTCCAGCTGGGAGAGGCAATACTATGCCGAGTTAGACCTGAACTCATTACACACCCTGTTTATATCTGCTTTATGAACAGAAGGATGTGCTGATAGGAGGGAACAGCCCCACATTCAACTGCCTCTTCTCAAAAAACCCTTCTGGTTTGAGACTGGAGGAGCTGTGTGTAACAAGCAGAGGCAACCCTTGGGAATAATCGCTGAGGAAATCATAAAAGTCACATCTACTGTCAAAAACATCAGCCTTTGCAAGTCAAGACTCAGCTCGATGCACACCAAGATGCAGCCTGAGCTCCTCCGCAGCACAGCATGGCACTACACCGCAAGCCGGACGGGGGCTGTTAAAGCTGATGCAGCGCAGGAAAACCCCACGGCAGAGAAATCCGGAGGTGCCCAGATACCCACTGCTTACCCACTGAGGCTGGCTGCAGGGGGCTCAACAGGATGAACTTTGTCTAGGGTTCTTCCCAAAATCTACTTAAATCACGTTCCTGTACTCCTGTCCCTTTACACGTGTTTTTTCAGTCACTCCGTTTTATCAGCGTTACTATAGTTACGCACACAGGTGTTGACGAAAATCAAATTCTCACATTTCTAAGCAAGTACACACGCAACATTTTGTAGACGCTCAACTAATGAAGAAACAGAAACTATATTTTATGGTTTACGTATGCAATCACTAATGACTTTCAGGATCCAAAGAACTACTACGAAGTTTCAACAACATGGTGTTGGCAATTCGTCAGCTCTCAGCTGCTCCCCAGCCTCCCCCCAACACAAGCGGGGCAAGTATTTGGATTCCCCCAGCACACAGTTTTCACTCGCAGCAGGTAATTACACAGAATATATGAACTCACCACAGTTGTCATCTACTTTCAAATCTTTTGAAAAAAAAAAATTAAAAAAAAAAGAACAGGACTAACATTCACTGAAGGGGTATTAGTGCTGCATACCATCACAGCCCTGGTAATTAAACCAGAATCCTCCCCGAACAACCCGGCCAGAGCCCAGGCAGCACCAGGGAGATTTGGCTTTGAAAAGCCATGAGATGCAGGGGAGATACTGCTCCACGGAACCAGGGAAGCACAGCTACTCCTCAAACAAGTCCCATTGCTGGGCATCAGGTGATTATAAAAATCTGCAGTTTGGCTAAATTGCTGCCAGGAGCTGAGACCCACCCAGGACCCCCAGCCTGTGGCAAGGGGCTCAGAGAAGAGGCTGACCCAGACCGGGGAGCCAGGCCAGCAGCACGCAGACAGCCCCACCATCCTCAAACCCATCAAATGCACCGAGTCCAACAATGGCTCTACAGGGAATGGAGCAGCTGGAAAACAAACTTGGTCTGCTGAAAAACAGATATACTTGAGAGAGGGCCGAGGCTTTGAGAGCGCAGCATCGTGCCTTCGATGTCTCCCCAGGTAGCTGCAGATGTCAAAACACCTAATTACCAGCAGGCAACATTGTTGAGCAAAGCACCTTGCTGACAGCGTGGGCTGCTCTTTTCAGCGAGTCACCGTGGTTTGGTTAACGTCCTTGGCTAACGCCTGACGGGCTGAGGACGCACCTTTGCTTACCCACCTCTCAAGTCCCATGGAAACATGAATCAACACTTTGCATCTTCCAAGCTTCAAGAAATCAGAGAGACAGAGAGCCGCAAGCAAAACGACGAAGATATCAAGTCACTGAGCACTTCTGAGGCAATTCAGCCCCGTAAATGTCTGTTTGCATCACTTATTTCCTAACAAGCTGCTCACTCGCACAAAGGGACCGCTATTCTGTTGCCTCTGCGTGTTCCTAAGAAGCATCCGTCTTTACATCCTGCACTAATGGATTATTAGGAACATCAAACATATAGATTGAATCACATAATTGTGCCTTTTAAAAAGCCAGCAATATTTGAGATCAGCCCAGCACTTGCTGCCAATCAAACCCCAGAAGCAGAGCCTGCCTGTGCTCCTTGCCTCCTGCAAGTACGCAGCCAGGATTATTTTACTTCTCATACACTGTATCTCCCCTACGCAAGCCCCACCAGCCCCCAGGGGAGGCACGCACAATAAAGCAAGATCTGGACATGATCTTTTGGGGGAGGATGAGGCATGAAACAGCAAAGCTCCCTTACACCAGACCAGAGCTGGACGACGGTGCTCACATGCTTCATCAGCAAAACATCTGGTTGAAACTAAGAGAAGAGGAAACAGGACCATGCTGGGGATGCCGCTGAGTGTCAGGAGCAACATTCACCTCCTAAGCAGGACAGAGATTAACAGGAAGACACAAAAGAAAAGACAGCAGCAAGACAGAGGAGCAGGCGCAGTGCATCCCTGAGTTTGACGTGCTGCTCAGACGTCTTCCACCAGCTTCTATGGTTTATGTGGTAGAAAGTATAAAGACATCCAATGCTGCTTAACTAGGAGGCTGTAAACAAGCATGTGGGGTGATAGGACATGGAAGGCTTTTGAGATGATGGTTCACGTGCTCTGGGGAGACGGATAACAATCATGCCAGTTCAGGTCAGGAAATAACGTTCTTTAGGTTCAGCCTCCCTTCTTTACAGTCAGGTTTACTTTGTGTCCAGCAGCTCTCTGGGCTTGGTTGTCTGTTCCTTCACAGGCTGAAACAAGAGGGGCTGCAATGGGCACGGGCACATCAGCATTCATTTTGGTAGGAATTCCTAGCGCTTCAATGCAAAGTCTCTGGCTGCTTTAGAGGTCTGCATGGAAAAAGTTCCCAAATATGATACACTGAATGGGGAAAAAAAAAAAAAAAAAGGAGGGGGCTGAAAGGTGAAATTGTCCCCCATGTACTGTTCATGATACAGGAACTGACTGCAGAAAACAGGAGAGCTCTGGGATAAGAACCTGAAGTCTTCACTGGGAACCATCACGTTGCAAGAGAGCGACAAGCTCGTCCATCTAAGGTGCGTTTCAAACCCGCATATGGCACTGCTCACCTAACATCCAGCACAAGGTAAGACAAACCAAGCCAACCCGAGGGAATGCCGTTTGTGTGGAGGACGGCACTTTACAAGGAAAGCCTTACCCCAAACAGAAGAGCCCCCGGAGAACTGTGCAGGAAAGTTGAACTTTCTTTCTGTGTAAAATATAATCACTGCCAATCCCACCCCTGGGAAAAACTTCCTTCAGCCCACATTTGTGCACGTTTCAGCTCCTGCCCAGATTAGGGAAGAAATCAAAGATGGCCTTTGCGCAGGTGCACCTGCACTCCAGGATACTTTGGTTTCACGCATTAAACTCGTTTCCCGGTGCCTGCAAGCGTCATTACGCCAGCCAAGAAGGAAACATACACGTGTTTGGGCCCCAAAACATTAAAGATACCATCAATCACTGATTTCCACTTGCTTGTATAGATCCCCATTTAATGACCTTTCCATGTTTTCCTCTCCCATGCCTGTTACTTACAGATCAGTAACCCAGACAGACAAGGGACTCCAGGGGCAGCATCTCTTCTGCAGAGGGCTCTCCCCAAAATAACGGGAGAGTTATTATTCTCTAGATAAAACCGAGAAGCAGTACAGAGATAACAGTAACAAAGATGTTTGGTGAGCACGGTTTTCCTTTCCATCCAACCTGTTCTATAATTCAGAATATATGTTACAAATTAGCAGGAACAGAGCAAAGCAGGGTCAGACTCCCATTTTAAAAGGGGAGCAGGATACAAACTTGGTGATCATATAACTTGTGTTAAGAAAATTAGCTGCATCTCCCTACACTTGGTGTCATGGTCTGTTGATTCCTTCTCTAATTGGCATCACGACTGAGAAGCAGCATTTCAGAAGCTGAGAAGCATCAAGACCACAGGAGTCAGCCTCCATCCACTGGGGACAAAGGGACTAGGCTGGCATTTTCATCAGACATCACTGGTGATAAATGGCCCAAATAATACATTTACAATGAAGCTCCTAGAAAAAAAAAAACAAACCAACAAAAAAACCACCCCAAACCCCCACCCCAAGATAAAACAAAAGGCCCACCCACAACCAAGGCCCCCCAAGCCCTGCAGTCAAAGCCAAGTCCAACTTCTATTTAGGGTAACTTGGACTTCAGCAGTTTAGATGATTAACAGGTCACCTCATGGGATCTAACCCAACAAGACAGGGAACACTCTCAGCTCCTCTCAAATCACTGCACTGGGGTCCTGCAGGGACCAGGACCCCTCAGGTCACCCACACAGGTCCCCATGGCTGTCGTTAAAGGTCAACCAGCATGTGTTACTGCACTCCCAAATCTTTAACAACTCAGACCTTTGCTGCCCTCAAAAACATAATGCAGAAACCACACAGGGCAGCTACTAAAGTGCTTATCACTCTCTGCTTAAAGGAGAGGACAGGAAATTTAATTTGAAATAAAGAGTGGATGGATATTTCTGGCAGGTTAGCAGCTTTCAACTGTGTTCCCTAAATGGTTGCTTAAAATACTTGAAAACTACTGTAAAAATCGTGTCTCAATAGCGGCTAGTGTGTTAAGCTTGAAGCACTGCTTTAAAATTGTGCAAGTCCTTCCTCAGGTGGGGAGCAGCTGCCCTCGGGGCTGTGACCTCCCTGCAGCCATCCCATGGCGTGGGGACAGCCTGCTTGAGGGAAGATGTGACTGGGATCTTCTCCAGCCAACTTTGAAAGATCTCACTTTTAACCAAGTCAAGGTGATGTCCAAACGAGAAAGCATCGAGAACAACAGACACTTCCTCACAAAATTCTAATACCAAAACCATCCTTAATTTCGCATCCAAAGAAGTGTCAACAGAACTGTCTCACTAGACCAACAACATCCCCTTCATACCAGTTGGATGACCTGCATGGAAACCCACATCTCATCATCTCTGATGTTCACATGGACAGCAAACTGTTGTCACCAAGGAGCTCTGCACAGAGCCAGCAGCAAACCAACAGGACATCTCATGCAGAAGCAACACTGAGCAGTAAATACCATCACAGATCCAGCCCTGAGGCTATGAAGATGGAACCTCTGTGCAGCAAGAGCTGCAGTGGTGCCAGCCCTGAAGCACCCCAACTGCTTCTCCAGGCAATGGACTCTGATGCTGCAGCAGAGCCCACACACAGATTTACAAACTGTCTGTTGGTTTAAGGCAAGCCATTTTTAAGCATTCTCTCCCAAAACCATACACTGCACTTCCCTTGGCTACCACATTTCCCTTCCAACATAATTTTCCCATAAACAGCACCAAGGTCCGCAGACACTCCCATTTTGATTCCTTTCCTATCAGGAGTTTTGCTACGAACCATTCCAGCTTTTTTTCTAATACCAACTTCCCAGCTGTCCCAGAAAAAGACTCCATGAAACAGATCACAAGAGCCTAAATAATTTTGCATTTACCTACCTAATCACAACAGCTTGTTTGCCACGAGTGTCCTAACATTGTGTGTTCAGCCCAGCACGGAGATCTTCCCATTAGGCCCATCTCCAGCTCTCATCCTGGAGAGTGTCAAAGAAGATCCTCTCTCTACAAGAGTCAGGCTTCCTAAAGCACTGGATTTCTATAATTTAAAGTAAAGTTGCAATTACAGATGTATCCAGTAGCCTCCATTCCCAGGTATGGCAGGATGTTAGGACAGTACCATCCACCTGAACTCCAACCGAAAGCCTTACGGCATTTTAAAAGCATTACAAAGGCGACTTTGTTCCATAAACCCTTACTGAATATTTTCAGCCAGCAGTTGCATTAAAATCTATGGGATTATCCACACACGCAGACATTTTATAGGGTCATAGAAAGCTGTGCTGGAGTGGAGCTTCAGGAATCATTTTATCCATCTGTATTGCCCCATGACAAGACCAGATCTATTTAATAATGAGCAAGAATTGCAGGAATCAATAAGAGGCAAGAATTGCAGCTTTAGGAAGCTGAGAAAAATTTGGCAATGCTACACAATAGCTACAGCAAAGAAATGAATGTAGCATCAAAGAGTAGGTTTTGAAATGCCACTTGCACAACACATACGAAAAAGTAAAATCTTCTGCTCTTTCAAGCTGAATTTGCTGAACTGTCACGGGCTAGGAAGCCACCCTTTGACGCAACAAGCGTACAGCACGCGTTTTCCAAGAATATCTACTGCAATAATACATTCGCCTCTAACAAAGTTGTCTTGAAAACAGGTAACACTAAGGTTAACGCACACAAAAAAGTTTGTCTTTCATTTATTTTACTTTTTTTATTTTAAGAGCAGGAGGTTAATTAAGAGCTTACTGAGCTCAACTACTGATTCAAGCACTTTAAGCGCTGGGGTGAGAGAAAGATTTTAGAGCAAATGGACACAGGAATGTCCTACCTGCTCACAATCTCTTTCTACAGTGATGAACCTTAAAGTTTTGGGATATATTGAAATGTCCAAAATGCGGATCCAGATGACAGGGTATCGCCCCTGCCACACCTTTATTTTAACAAAGATGTGTCAGTTCCTGATGGATTCTTTTACAAGCTACTTGGGAATTTCCACTGGCACTGGGACAGTAATGCAGCAATTGTTCTCTTTGAAAACATGGAGCAGAGAATGACATTTCAGTAAAGCACACACAAAGAAAAAAATAACTCAGGGTAAAGCTCCTGGGTCCTGGGAATTACCCACTGGATTCCCAACCATCTTATCAAAAAGTCACAATGTCCAAGTCTCAAACTGCACTTTTATTCCTTTTCAAGAGCCAATCACAAGAGTAGCACCAACATATCAACACAGATATTCTTACTCCTATGTTTGCCCTCCTTAAAATAAACACTAATAATAAGTTGAAAGATTCGTGAACCAGAGCATGAAGCATTTCCTGCTACATGCTCCCTCCTTGTAACCAGAAAAATTCCTACACCAGAGGACTCCGACATGTTGGACCAGGGGCAGGTTTTCTGCTAGGATGAGATCCTCCTTTTGCTGTCACCTCAAAAAGACAAAAAAACCCGTGAAGTCCTACTTACTGCTCCAAGCATGATCCTGAAAATCAGCCACCGAAAGCCCCAGATGACGATGCTGGAAGGAGGAGTGTGCCGGGGCAGGCGGGAGAGGGTCCAGAGTGGGCAGAGGAATATCCCCAGGAACCCGGTTTCCAGGAGCTGCGATTCCCATCCTGTAGTGCCAACATGTGAGAAATGAAAGAGAAAATAGTTACTGTACAAGTCCTGTAAGTCATCCTTTCACAAATTTTAAATACCCAAGAAGAAAAAAACCCACAACCCAACCTGTAATGCTTGTTAAATGTAACTTGGGGGAACTTAGGTACCAACTCTGTCCTAATAGGCAGATCACACACACTGGGAATTCAGGCGCTTTAAGCTACAGCGTGAATGACGTGCATCTACGTTTGGTGCACCGGGTTGTGGTGTTCTTCTCCAAGCGTGCACACTAACACTTTTGTTGTTTACATGGTTATTTTACGCAGCGTGAAGCAAGAGGAAAAAAAAAAAACTTTTAGGAAGCAAAGGAAAATGAGATTTAAGATCCCTGGGAACTGGCAAGGTGACCCAGGCACACACAACCGATTGGTGCCGCTGCTGATTCCTGCGGATCAGGGACTGACCAAGCCATTGCCACCGGTCCCACTGACTTTACTGGGTTTCTGCCAAAATGGGGCAGACTTTATCTTCAAAAGATGATGATTAAAATCACATTAAGTCTTATTCATCATCAACCTTAATGTGCAACCAGAAGCTTTGAATTTTTAATCGTAAAGAAAAATCATAATGAAAAAAGTCCAAATCATCCATCAAGCCAGTTTTACACATCACTGGATTTAGCAAAATTACTCAAGACTGCATACCAGTAGAGCTGAGATCAAAGCACAGCCTTGTAACCACACAGCAAACCTGTTACCTGTGATACCGGATGCTTTGGAGAAGGCAGACTATAACCTACTTCATGCAAATCTGCATTTTGCATTTTCTTTTTCCAGCACAGCAAAGAGTATAAATATTGAAGTGATTATTCCGGAAGAGCCAGAACACAGTTCTATTTTGACAGGTGAAGTCCAACCTCCATTACATTTTCAAGTTACAATATACTGATGCCAAAACCAAATCAGTCCAAGTTTGTCCTACCTCTAATCACACGCTCTAATTTTTTCAAATATTTCTGTGTGACGCAATTGCACTCTGAAGCCATTTTAAAAAAAAAAAAAAAAAGGCACTAAATGGCACACTAGTGAGGACAATTCCTGAAAACTCAGCAACCTCACTGGAGCCATTTAAGATGCTGGTATTCCCACCTACATGTCTACATAAATTAAACTAGATAGTGCCCATGGGTCACTTGTTCCTTCCCAAGAGTCCCCCAGGCACTTTTCAAACGGCAGCAACAAAGGTTGGTCCATACCATCTCCCTTCACCCAGCCCAGACAGGGAAACACCTACCGAAGGCTTTAATTTCATCCAGCCCCAGTCAGAGACACCTCATTGCACACCAAGACCAGATTTTTAAAACCCGTGGTTTGACACTGTCACACAAGCAAAACTACGTTGAATTTGTTTTAACATTTTTGAAATAACAGTCACGCAATCTCCTCCTTTTTCTTAATATGCACGAGGTCCTTTAAATCAAAATGTAACATGTTGCATTTTTTCCTAAGAGATTATTATACATCAAACAGCTATTAAAAAAATCCCCATTGTCCCTCCATACATCCTGTGGTTTCTGGAGCAGATACCCCAACTGCCAAAATTAGCGCTTCTGACGGGAGAAGTATATTGTTATAAAAGCAGCTGCACCAGGAAAGCAATGGCTAATACAAAATGTGAAAGGTTAATTGTTACTAAACCCAGCCACGAATAGCAGTTATGGGTCTAACTGGCACCAAAATGGTAGTATATCTCCTTCGTTTCTGCCTGCACAAGAATCCCACTGTTATCAGCGTTTTCATATGTTAATCACTGTGTTCCCCTGCAGACGTATAGGATGCACGCTGGATGGCTGAGCAGGAAGGCGTACATCTCCAAATGGCCTTTAGATCCCTACGTATGCATTTCCCTTCGCAGAGCAGCATCGCCTCTCACCAAGCAGGACGCAGCGGCATTTTATTAAAATTTATTTTTAAACCGAACTCCTAGGGAGGCATTTTGCGTGCAAAAGGATTGTGCCATCCCGCGTGACGCATTTCTTGCGCGTTAAATGGGTTATACGAGCACGCAGGGACGTGTGCGTGAACGCGCGCGTGTCCGAAGCAAAGCCGAAGCCTTCCCGGTATGTGCTGGCCTCCAAGGATCACGAGTTCAGCCTGCACCTGTGCTTCTTGTTCCAAAGCGACAAGTTTGAATCCTGGCACCACCACCCGGCTGCGAGCCCAACAGCATAATCCGATGCGAACCGTGCCAGCGAGGGGGACAGCTCAGCGCCACGGCGGGAGGGAGGACCGGAGTAAACAGTGCTGCCAGCTGTTGGGAGAAACCTCTTAAATTACCCGCTGCTGACAACGGGGGCTGGCAGCGGGTGCAGCTAAGCCGGCACCAAACAGGGTTTAACTGCAAGTGCAGCCAAGGACAAACTACGGTCACAGCACCATTTCAGAAGTCTCCGTCCAAACCTCCTCGGCTTGCGGCTAAATCCTGTCCAGGTCTGGCTGCTCTGCACCCGGTAATGGCAGGTTTGCTAGTGCAGATGAAGCGCTGTGCTGTGCTTTGCTACTGACCTTCATAGCAGATCAGAGCAAGTTCCCGCTAAAAGACAAGTTTAAGATGCAGAAATGCACGGAGAGCCTCTGATTTATTAACAACCCTCTTCCTGATGCACTGAGTCTCCACAGCTGGTAATGCGGTCATGCAGATCAATTTTCCGTACTAGCACACATCACCCAAACAGTCACATACCCTGCCCTCAGCAGCAGAAGCTCCTTCTCCAGCCTCCATCCATCTTCCTTCCACCCCAAGCAGCTCCTCACCCGGGAGCCTTCCCTGCGGCAGCCGTCCTGCTCCCGACCCACTGCCAAAGCTGTCACCGCTTTCCCCTTCCCCATTTAGCATTGATCTCATCCTGACTGTAATTTATTAGTCCTCTTACAGGCTTTATCATGTGCAAACAATTAAGCCTCGGTGCTTGATGCTACTCCATAAGCAATGGTAGTGCTTGTGATGGTAGGATTATCCAAGATGCTACGCGTGTCATGTTTTCTACTAAAAATTACAGCTAAATCATAGAGACTTTTCAAGGACGTGAACACACTGTTGAACATCACAACTGTATTCACAGTACAGCATAAAAGGGGGGGAGCTCTGCTCCATCTCACATTCACTTTATTGTAAGTTGATATTAGAAAGCAAGATTACAAGATCCATCAACAGAAACCTTGCGTTTCTAACTGCTGACTTACAAACAGTTGTTCATGTCTACCCCTTAAAAGCCTCAGACTCAAAAATCCCTTGCAATCTTAGACCGAGGTGAGCCTGTAACCACGTGTCTGTTCAACACCACTGAAGTTTGAGCTTTGCCACCTTTTAACACCGCTTCCACGGCTCACAAAGCCCAAACACACTGTGACACCTACAAGGGATCAACCAAGTCATCACACCTTGGCAGGGAAGACCTTAGGAACAACCGGTACGTAGCTGACCCGTGCAGCTAATAACAGTATTTTTCCCCCATCCTTATCCTCCTCTTCTTGCTGTCAAGCGGGCAGCGTTGACGAGAAGTATTTGCCGATGTGGCAGCGCCAGGCCAAGGAGCCCAACACAACCGCATCCTCCATCTGCACCAACCATACTGGGAATCACATACCGAACCCTCCTCCAAGCTGCAGAAATCCCCACCCTCAACATTTTTTAGGACAATTCTAGCACAGCCAAAAACATGGACACGAAGGAAGTCATCTCCATGACCTGGGGGGACCTAGAGAGGGGAATCAAATGATCCCCCACGTTGGGGCTGCGGGAGGGCAGGCGCTGGGCATCGGGAGCTTTAGGAGCATCCGCGCGGCAGCCACGGAGCATCGCGCAAACCGAGAAACTAGCGGCTATATGGGAATCAAAGCACCGGTAACAGAGCAAAGATCTCTTGCCTGTAGTGATGCCAGTTTATCACGTACAGCGACATTTCCCAATCTTAGCACTTTTGGAGTGAAACCCCACGATATTTAGAGGCATCGGGGCCATCTCAGAAAGGCAGCCCCCATCCCCAAAGCGCCAACCAACACCTCCTTGTTGCCTGGGCTAAATCTCGGGGCTCACCTCCGCCCCAGTCCCTCCGGCCCCGGCGCACACTGATACTGCTGGGAACGAAAGGGTCACGTTGTTGACCCACCTGCTCCTGTTTTCTTCAGTTGGATCTAGTCAAATTTCAGCAGCTGCAGAGCGGCACAAAGCGCCCCATTGTTATCTCCCGCGCAGCCGGAGAGGGAGCCACGGGGTTTTTTTTTTTTGGGGGGGGAAGGAAAAAAAATTGAAATAAAATAAACTGGCAATGGTGGCTGCACTTGCCCCACACGCGTTTCAAATGTTTGTTACATGCTCCGAACTTGATGCGGCAAATTCCATAGTTTGGCATTTTCTCGAGGTCTCTGCTGGGGCAGCGGAGGAGAAGCGTGGAGGATGTGCCGGGGGGGGCAGGAAGCAAAAACAAAACTGAAAAAAAGCCTTCCCATATTCCTTTTAGGGTTTTCAAATGTTTTTCTTCTTCAAAATTATATAAACCATCCAATAGTTTAAATTTTCAGCTAGGAAATTTAGCTCAACATCAAGTGATCTCTAGAGTCAAAAAGTATTTGCTGCTTGAAAGAGGAACTGCGAAAGCCGGCACCGCGCGGTCTCACCGAGTCCTCCGGCAGAGACCGTACGCGTTGGCAGGAACATCTGATGCGCTGTAGAAAACATTACTGGTGCTTAACATGTAAAAAAAAAGTCAATTTGGTATGAACAGCCTCCAGAAAACTCCAAGGCAGCCCCATTATGGCTCCCTATAGAGTGTATTATTTCTAATGGAATATAGATTACATAGCATTATATCATTAAGGTTTCCAATTTTCATCTTTATTATTTACCATCAAATATCTGATGAAAAAAACAGCCAAGTTATTGCAGCTTGTCCATGGCTATGGAGGAAAGCCAGTGCAACCCCTTCCCACCCAGCCCTGCACGCTGCACCTTCAGCCTTCCCACATCTCAGACCAGCTTTCTGTTTACACGGACAATCGGGGAGCGAGCAATGAGGCAGAGAAGGGCAGAAAGCCTTCAGAACTACATACAAAATACCCAGGTTCAAAGATAATGAAGTTTCTTATTTTCAATTTATTTTTCGGGGGGGGGGGGGGGGGGGGGGGGGGGGGGGGGGCGGAAATCATCTAGCCAAAATCAAAACCCATACCTAGCCATGGCAGAAATAGCTCAGGTAATTTATTTTTATTAATTCCCCTTCCTAAAATATGGGATAAGGTAAAACGGCAAACCGTCTTTCTTTGTATATACCTACCTACACATAAAATTTATAGAGAGCAAATTTGCATGGCACAGACAAATGCTTCTACAATGTACACGCATTTTATAGTTCCTTCTCTGCAGCACAGAGGAGCTGGGGAGCGGACAGTGCAGCTGTCTCCCTATGAATATTGGGTGTCAGACGCCCCGGCAGCCAAAGCAAGGGAGATACCCAATACGGACTGACTTACACTGGAATTAGATTAACTGCTCCTGAGCCTCTCCTCCCTACCTCCCTGAAATGTAGTATGATATAATTTCAGCTATAGCGTTAAAACACCTGTTGAAAACAGTATGGGTTACGCTGATGACTACAGAATATTCTGACCAAGGACTTTAGTCTGCAAATACTCATTGCAACTACCACACGCAGTTCAAACGATGCAAACGGGCTCGTGTCCAGCAGCAAGCAACGCGCTGAGGAATTCGGTGTTCACCTGCCGGCGTGCTCCCACAGGCACCGGGCTGCTCTGCGCCTCTGCACCCACCACTCACGCCTAACGCCTTCCCCAGCTGGGTGTCCTCCTTCACCATGCCATCCATACTCATCTCCCACTTGCAGAAATGCAGATCAAATTAGAAAATGCTCAGAACTGTACTGATACATCAATACTTCTTTTAATAAGTGCATACTGCCTTAAAGGAGAACAGTCAGGTCAAACCTAGCCCTCTTTCAACTATGAAAGATAAATCTTAAAAAAAAAAAACAAACCCCAAACCCACCAAAATAGAAAAAATCCACCCATGGAAAATACAAGTTTCTGTTTTTTCCTTTTTTATTTTTTAAAAGCAAAATACTCCGTAAATCCTTACAACTTTCATCATTCACAGCAACAACTTCCTCAAAGGAGAGCAAAGCTCCTAACTATCCTAAAAAGAGCTGCATTGTTTTGAAGTGTCATGTCCTCTAGTAAGTTAAAATACCGCGCCTTGCCAGCTAACCACAAATACCATTTTTATCTCCAGCGTGAAATACTGGCCACACTAAAACCCATGGCAAAATTATCACCAGTTTCAACTGGGTTTGACTTTCACGCAGGAGTTTCACATGTCCCAGCTACCACCTGTTGAAACGTGCTCGGTTTTCCTCTCCCCCTGAGACAAGCACCAGGGCAGCGGGCTCACTGGCCAGCCCCGGGGCAGGGAACGAGCATCATGGTGCTGGAGATGACACCAAAAACCCAAGCGAGCAGGATCCGTCCGCTGCTGTGCCATTTCAGGCTTAAGCACAGCAACAGCTACATGCAAACAGCTTAGACTACAGGAGAAGGAAACCCTTGGAAAGCAGGGGGTGGTCACTGAATCGCTTTAACTCACTGTGCACAAGTTCACACTGTCGTCGGTCGTACTCTGCACCCCAGAAACACTGGGCACTCCAGAAGGCATCGCCAGCAGCTGTCCTCCCCCTACACCATTGCCCCTTTTTGCCTTTTTTCCAGTCATTTTTCCTTTTCCAGAAGGACAACAAACCTGCCAGGGGGACTGACTCACTCCCCTCGCTCTCTAGCTTTCCAAATACCAGTAAAAACTAGAAGCACAAAAAGCACATACAAGACACGTTCAAGTTTGTGTCAAGTTTTAAAAGTTTCCCAGGGCTCCCAATGGACAGGATTCCTGGTGATTCCTGATGGAAAGACCAGGTCTCTCCGCAGTCACACAGCCAGTGTGTGAACATGAAAACCCTGTTAATAATATCAGAGAGCAGTTCTGAATCTCCCCCATCAACAGGCAGAGCACGCATACAGGGCATAACTTTGAAATAATTTAGTTCTGCAATCAGGGGGGAACTTAAGCCCAGGCATTAGCATTGCAACACCATCGGAGCACAGCAAAGCTCTCTTTTCAACTGCTATAAAGCAGAAAGTTTCAACATCAAGATTTGAAAATACTGCAAAGCAACAGGAATGCTTCATTTTGAAGTCACCCAAAAAAACCTCCGGGTGCAGCAGATGCTGACCTCAGAAACGCATCTGAACTAGGACAGAGGAAGGAGGAGAGATGCTTAAAAAAGGAAGAAATTGGTCCACGACAGCTCTGAGGAAAAGACAATGAGGAAAGACAATGATTTATTGCTTCTCAACTCGGTGGTGCCTTTCACTTACAGACCCCAGAACAAAGAGATAGGTCTCACAAGCCGCCTGCCCCAAGGGGTCTCGAGTCTTTTCCGAGCGATGAAAGCCAAAGCTGAGAGGGCTGGAGGACAGAGTCCCCTTTGGCACCTTGTCCTGGACCACACTCCTCCACTCCCGCCCCCAGGACACACTGCTGCCCCAAACACCAACAAGCCCAAGATCCGAACTAGCTTCCAGCAGTCAAACTCCACCATATCCATTTCCCCCAATGGGGAAAATTCCATTTTTACCTATATTAAATGTTTCAAATTTCTCATTTGCCAAAGAGATAACAGACTGGTGATCACATTTCTGCAGCCAACAGAATAGTTCTTGATGTTGTTGGAAGATTTGGAAAAATGTTATCAATAACTTTTGTTCTTAAAGTATAAACCACACAGGAAAAAAAAATTTAGCATAAAAACTTTTAAAAGCTTCCAAGTGCTCTCCAGGGTAGTCATTAGAAACTACTTAGGTAACAGGAGGGTGATAACAGTGAGTTAATGCAGCGTTAAATTAGCCCTCCTTCCATGCAGAACTCTAAGTGACAGAAGAATCAGTTGGGAGAATTTTTATTTTATTTTTTAAATAATGAAGTTAATGGATTTCCTGTTTTTAGCTCTGTGGGCGGCTGTCATTTTGAGGGATCCGTATATACTGTATTTAATTACTCTGTCTTAAAGTAACAAAAATAATTTCATCTGTGTTCGTATGAACTCACAGGCACTGGCATCTCTCAAGCTTGGCCATCGAGGCAAGGAGAACATGCAAGCATTGCTGCTCGTCAGTGAGGGCTGTGTTGTGTATGGAGATGTGTAACCACAGCAGCTACTGCTTACTCGCTGGACTTCTCAACATCTCAAGCTGTCCCTCAAAACCTTCACATGGCCAACAGCCACAAGCTCCGTGCCACAACTCTTGGTGAGCTGAGGGAAACGAGCATCAGGAGTGGTTCACAGCCAAGAGATGACAGTGGCTTCCCAGGGTTCCCCACCATCCTCCTGCAGTCCTCCTGCACCGTCCCCACAACTCCCACAGTGGGGAATGCATCCCATCTCCTCCAAACAGATTATTAGAAGCAGGGTCAATGATGGCCATCAATAAATTTAGACAGAGATCAGAGGGATTTAGGCTGCCCACAAAGATATGGGGGGGGGGGGGGGGGGGGGGGAGAAAAAAAGCTGAGCATCCTGCAACAGTCCACAAACCACGTGCAACACAGAGAACTTTGTAAATGAAATGGGAAGCGACGGAAGGGACTGTCTGTGAAATGAGATGTCGAACAGAGCTGGGAACAGACACAGAATGAAAGGAGAGGCCAAGGACAAGCGATGTCACCATGACCAGGTGACACAATCCATTCAGTATTGGTGCTACATGTTGCATTAGGGCACGACAGCGTGTTCCCACTCAATCAATCCTCAGCGGAAGAAAAGAAAGCAGCTTTAAAGGCTTGAAACAAAAAAGCCTGAAGGCAGAGAACAATCCCTGGCTGACGGGAGTCATCGGAGGGAATCTTTCCCTGCAAAACCAATAACCTGCCTCCTGCGCAGCTCTCCATTTTCCTTTGAAGCAGCTAGCTCTGGTACTGCTGGAAACAAGTCTTGATGTATCACTGGTTTGAATCCAGTATCGTGATTCCTCCGTTCCCCTGTGCGGAGGTTCAGGTATACACTGCACATACCAGTGGAGACCATCTACTGCCAGGTTCCCATGGCACTAGGAAAACAGAAGGGAAAATATGTATCATCACTAAGGAACTCCGATTCCTGGGACAAATAATTATAATCTGGAAGGGATTTTCTTTCCAATTATCCTTTCTGTGCCGATTGCTTTGAAGCCCATGATATAACTAAAATCCAGTTACAGTTTTCTGGTGAGTTTTCTATCTGAAAGCCCACACTGATCAGATGAAACAAATACATGATGGCACAGCCAACTGCAGACAGTCAGGAGGTTTTAGCTTAAAAGAAAATAAGCAAAACCAGAACATACCCAAAGGACAAGAAAGGCAAAGACTGAAGCCTCATGTCCCAAACCAAAACAGTCAGGGCTTGATCCGGAATCGGTGGTTATTATACACGTTCCTGCTATGTGAATGGAAAATCTCGAAATCCACCTCACATAAAAACATCCTATTTGCTCAGCTCGCAGCTGGTCTGTACGGAGCTCTGCAAGCGCAGCACTGTTCCCCGCAGGGAGCTCTGCACAGGAATCCTGCACCAGCCTTTGCAGCACCTTCCCTGCATGAAGCTAACAGCGATCCAGCAACTGAAATCTCTCAAAGCCCCTTTACTGCAATGAATGGTCAAGCAAAGCTTCAGGAGGCTGAAGGGGAGCTCTGAAAGCCTCAGAGTGATGAACATCAGCTCCCAGCTCTCTTTCACAAGCAAATCAATGTTTTCCTCTCCACATTGATCAAGAACCGATATGGGACTGATTGGGTCAGCAGCTCAAGCCTGTCCCAACATGACCAAGATATACCAGAAGGCAATCGCTGTTGCATCCAACACACCCTCCCCAGCTCAGCTTGCCCCTCCCAACAGGGCCCCCCCCCGCTAGCACACCCCCAACTCTGGGCATCGTCCTCTGCTCAGCTTTGGTGGCCACTGCAGTTCATGTGGTCACTGTGCCAAGAGAAGAGGCAGGGAGAAAAATGGTGTGAACAAGCACAAACATTCATTCAGGAAACTTGAGGCAGTGCTGGGATCAGCCAGTCGGGACTCTGACACCACCTTGGGGCTAAAACTCCTGGGAAGGTGATCTCGCAACTTGGCTTTGCTACTGGTGGACTCTCAGAGATGGAACAGGAGCCTGCAAGCATCTCCGAGAAGTGGCACCTTATTCCCACTTGCAAAGCACTCTGAACCTTGGGAGGACATTGCAAACAAGGACATGAGGGTCCTTTGACTGATGGAAAGACACCAAGAGCTTTGGAAGATGTAACTGAGTTTGAAATACCAAAAAAACCCATTTAGTACTCATCTCTTCCAGGTTAGATTCCTTCTTGCTGTGCTTCTCCTTACTCTCCACCAAGAAAGCCCTAATACAAAGTAGAAAGCCAGCAATTTCCACCTTCTCAAGCAACCTGTTGAACACATTTTATCTGTTCTTTATGGACAGGACCCCTGCAGTACTGTGCCATGTGCCTGTGGAGCTAAATTGCTAAAAACAGGTGTCTGTTGGGTGTTAAATCTATCTTCAGGCTGCTTTGGCAGCTTAAGAAACCGTTAGCAGCTGTTAACATGGTTAGCATGGCAACGTTGAGCCTAACAGCTCAACCAGCCTGCTTTCTTCACCATTTCAAAACTATCATTCCCCACTTGCACACTTCAAGCAAGAACAAATTAAAACCAATACCATGAAGGCACCTGGCAAGCTATTTTGCTAGCAGACATAAAGTAAGTCTCAAAATAAAAAGCATATTAGACAATTTTTTCCTGCTGTATCATGTGAGATTCCCGTTGCTCTTGGGAGATCACATTTTAGCCTCATGCAAGCACATGTTTTAGAATCAACATTTGTAGGAGATAAATACTCACCAAGGGATGATTCCTTCATCCAGCTTCCCCACCAGTTTGAAGCAGACCTCTCATTTAAAATTTTCTCTGCCTCCCTGATTTTTTCCTGAACATAGGGCCTTTAAAGGACAGCTTGTATACGGAGTAGGGAAAAAAAGGCTGCATAGCTCATTAACCTCAAGGCAGATATACCCATCCAATGCCCCAACAGCCACAGGACCACAGCAGCGATAACAAAGGTGTAATCTCAATAGGGAGATGCAAGAAGACCATGAGCAGGTTATGGCCAGTTTTAGGCTGAATGTGAAAGGCCGTCCTGGTGCAGGAGAGGAAACACAGGTCCTGGTAGTAAAAAGGACTCCCAGAGAAGGGGAGCAGAACTTCCCCTGTTAGCTATCGGGCATGGCACACTGGTTTCCAATGGGCTGTTCTTACCAGCGCACGGGCCAGAGACACCAGCCATGGTCGGGGTCCCACCACTCAGCGTGATAGACGCTCACCCACACACACCGACACGCAACCCACCATCAGATGCCTACAGAACGCACGCTCCAAATGCCCAGGAGGCATCATCAGCCCCAGCAACCAGGTGTGGGGCAGGAGCCTGGGGAGAGCTGGTGTTTGCACAGCCCGGATCCCGCTGACCACGCTCATCCAAGGAAACAGCAACAGCACTCCAGCCAACAGCCATCAGGAGGAGAGGACCACAGGGCCCATTTCCTTCAGTGGTAGCAAACTCCAGAAACTAGTGGAGCTTTTGGTTACATTCCTGCAACATCTTTTACACTCAAAACCTTTAAAAACAAACAAACAAAAAAGCAGGATAATATTTATACAAAACAGTATAAGAAAAATCACTATAGTACCTATGAGTTTTCTGATTCTAAAAGGGTATTTGCTCTGTCTGAAGTGAAGGTTATTTTTCAGCATTACACTTAGATAAGAAAAAATTGATATTGCTGTGTCCTTTAGGACATCCCCTCCATCCTGGCAGAAGTAAACAAGCCTCCCCATTCAACTACATCACTCTGAAGTAACTCAACTAACTCTAACGAAGCTTCGGTGATGTAAATCTGCTGTAATTCAGGAATGGGTTCATCCAGGCATCTTTCAACATGATGAGCTCAGAAGTGGCCAAAATGACTAATGGGACCTCAACACCCACAGCTTTAACCTCCAAGAACAAAGGAAGAAAGAGGGAGCCGGAGGAAGGAAGACCAAACGCAAATCTCAGGAAATCAAAAAAGCTGCTTTCAAAACCCATCTGATTTTAAAAAGATCTGATGGATACGTAGGAGGAAGCAGCAGTTTTTTGGCAATTACGGGACAAACGCCAAAAAGTCAATCGCATTAGGAAGTCGTTCTCTCCCTGCACAGTACAAAGGGATGAGCAAACACACAAACAGGCAGAAATGCTGATGTTCAGAGACCTGAACTATGTGCCACGTCTTCCGAGTCCTGAAATCTCCCTGTTGGTACAAAGAAAGAGGTGGACTAGATCAGCAACCATTGAATTCAGTGCTTGAACAACTAAACTAACTTGTAACACACTGAAAATTATAAACAATAAATCAGAAATACTTTTAACATAATTACTACCCTGGTGAACCTGCTGCCACATACAAAGGACAATTTACCAAAGCAGCAGAAACAAAACCCACCCATAGAAGAAGCTGGTGTTCTTCCCATCATTACTCATTTTGGAAAAAAGCCAAAAGTGTCCTTTGGACACCTTTAAAGCCAATCCGCTAATGCATTTCAGAGACAAGGCGTGCAGCCACCTTGAACCAAATCCTGCCGTTTCCAGCTTAAACAGAGAAAAGCTAATTAAAATGCTGCAGGCCTGATACCAAGATTTCAGATGATGACCTCTCTAACCCATCCCCTAGAAACAGTTACAATTATTAAGTAGCATGTCAAAAACATAACTTTTTTTTTTTTTTGCTATAAAGCAACCCCAAACATTGCCCTAATTTTGCCTTTTCTCTTCCCTCTAGCACAGAAATTCCCCACCATGACCAAATTACCTGTTAGTCTTCACGAGGATACACTGAGGGGAGAGAAATAATTGCAAGAGTTTTAAGATCTCAGGTCATTTAAGCTCTTTTCTCAGCCTGTCCTAATATTTTACTCGCTGTATGAAATGCGGACACACAACAGACATCTAGAGCAGCTTCCACCCACGTCACACACGAGCATAAAGAAGCTCAGCTTACAACCTACAAAATAACAGGGGTAAATACCCAATTATAATATGCATCTAAAATATAAATTTAGACTCTAGTTGATAAAGGTAAATATAAATCAGGTTTATGTTGAGAAACAGCCAGATATGGCATTCATTAAGCATTGCTCTTATTAACATGCCATTCGTTACGTTTCCTCACCACATGTATAGATATTACTTGTTAAACTTCAAAATCTCAGACGCTGGCAAGAGAGTCGGAGACAGACACCCTTATTAATCTGAACCAGCAGCTGTGAGAATTACTGTGGATTCCATTTTTAGGAATAAGCAAGTTTCAGAGTGGTAAGAAAACAAAAAGATAAAGCAACACAAAGCAGGGTTATTTATTTTGACAGCTGCGGTTTAGTTGTTTTAACTGTTTATGATGGTTTTAAAAGAAACTCTGAAATCTACTTTGTAAAAACAAGGAAGCCTCAGTAACAGCAGCTGGGGTGCGAGTCCAGAGAGGAGACACGGCTGAACTGCACGTTTTGGGGTCAGGGACGGCCGTGGGGAAAGGGGGGGACACACACACAGCAAAGGGCTCTGGTCCCCCCGCCCCGGGCTGCCTGGGAGGGTTACGGATGCTCCTGGGAGCCACGCATCCCCGATGCACAGCCCCCAGCGGGCGCAGGGTCCCTGCCACCTCCCTGAGCACGGGCAGGCAGACGTGACCCCGAGACCCACTGCCTAACCCCAAAGTCCCCCAAGTTTTGTCAGGATAGGTGTTAGTGCTGGTAACCATGGCAACAGGGCATCCGGCTGGCTCCCACTGCTTAAACCCTACAGGTGTCACTTGCCCGCCCAGCAAAGCATCGTAGCAATGACTCGGTTTGCTTTATTGGTTTAAAACAAACATGAACGTGCTTCCATTCAGCGGAAATTAGACCTAACAACAAAGCCCAGTTAGCATTAATATATTCCAAATATTCAACTCCCATTCGCCTGAAGGGCATGATAAGTTGACATTTCTAGGTCCTTTATTTCCTGTGCCTGAAAATGGGTCTTACCTTCATGCACCTTGGAAAGGTCTTGCCAAGAGCTCAGCGAGGGCAATGGAAGTCTGCGGGGAGCGCGTGGGGAGGCTGTGCCCAGTGGGGGCTGCCGCAGCCCCCCCCCGGCATCGGTCTCTGCAGATGGGATGCTGGGATGGGGACCACGCGTGGCAGGACGGGCTCCAACACAAAGATGCAGCGACAAAGAAAAAAGATGAGGGAAGGAGAGGAGAAAAACTTCCAAAACCCACCCAAAATTTATTACCATAGAAGTAATAAGGAAACTTCCAATGTTGAGTTTGTTTCTGCATGAGCATGAATTCCTCAATAACCTTTTTTTCTTCCCTTGAAAATACCAAAACTAGAGGAAACCAGACCACTTTATATGTGTTTTCACATATGCTTTCTCATTAGGAAGACCTGTATCTCAGCTCTGACATGCATCAGTAGAAGTTCTGCAGATATCCTAGGACTTCGTTACAAAAAATTAAGAACTGCTAGATCAAGTATGTTGTTAGTGACACAGCCACAGTTAACTGACATTAACTGGACATCTTCTATGAGAAAGATCACTCTTAATATTGCCTGAGGAAAACCAAAGTTCTCAATTCCTGGAAGTTACGAGCCAACCTATTTTTTGGAAAGCACTACACATTCATTTTATGGTTGAGAATGCCAGCTGGGATAAATTACTTTTACTTTGCCTAATCTTCCCCAACACTTGGAAAAGAATGTATATTTTTCTTTGTTTGCCAGCTAGTTTGCAGAGTTGTTGCTTACTATTGAACAGTCAATATCATTATGTGCTAACAAAATGTAAAAATAAAAATATTCCTCAAAAAACATTTTCCTGAAAGGTAACTCCCTGAAAAGCCATGCTTGGCTTCCAAAGAATCAGAATTCAACACCAAACCTGGCAAAAATAGCAACTTAGATATTAATTTTATACTCTTAAAAAAACCCCCAAAGCTATTATTTAGACCTTCGGCAAAGGCAGTGTCCTGAGTCTGAACACAGACTCATTGCTCAGGTATAAACATGAGCAACACGTGGTTGGTATCTATTAGGATTTATAATGACCACAGTAGATTAAAGAGTATTGCAGCATTGCTCTGTAACTCCTCCTGAATCACTGCATGCAGAATACTATATGCCTTGTGTTTCCTTTTTCCACACTGTTTTGTTAAATCCAGCTAAACAGAATTATTCAGGTAAGAAATTATTTGTAAAGAATGACAGTAGAGCAGAGTGCAGTGATTAAACAAGTAGTAACCGCCTGGGTAAACAGAAGTGTTTCTTCACTGAGACACTCGGGAAAGCCAAGCCGAAGGGCTCGGAGACACCATCTAATTATGACGGTGGAAGAGCTGCTGTTCAGCAGCTTTTGGTGAAAACGAGGAGTTTTCCCCAAATGAGCCCATCATTAGCCACGTCACCCGGCAGCCCCGGGACACCACTCAATGCAGACGGCTCAATCCGCCCCGTCCCAGCTGGGCTCAGCCCCTGGTACGCCAACGCTCTGACAGCAGCACTGGTCACCTAATCCCGGGACAAATCCTTGCCCCTGCAGCGTTATCGGGGAGTTTGGGTGACAGCCCCGTGCTCGGTCCCTCCCCAGCCCAGGCTGTGGGGTGGGAGGGCTGAGCATCACTCGCCCCACCGAGCGCCGGAGCCTGCACCATGGTCCAGGCTGTGCCCCGTGGGCAGAGGAGGGTAGCAGCACAACCGAGCCCTAAAACCGGCTAGTTCGGTGCCTAAAGATGGTCCTGGGCAAACGCTCCATTCTCCCCTTTCGCTTGCACTTTGCATGCATTGCCACAGAAGCGGCTGCTCTGTCGACCTGTCCCCTCCGATGCCGTTCCCAAGCCCAAATTCATCTGGGACAGGAGCAAATATACTTGAGAGACCTGAGCTGTCACACTCAACTGTCAAGAGAATAATTTGATGGGAGAAGTATCAAGGGAGCGATCAAGAAAATCTTGGAAAGGAAATTAAAACAGATATATGTTCCCAAAATTACAACATCCACTTCAAACTCGTGCTAGCTGAAATCTATATTTACCCAAGGCAAAGTAACTACATAATTGCACTCTGCAGAAATGACTATGCAAGACTAAACACGTGCCGCGCGCTCTGCGGGAAGTCTCTAGTCTCCCATGACGTGCTTCAGACCGTGCTGTTGCCTCAGTTTACCAGCTCTCCCGTGTCCTTTGGGCTAGGTGGCTTTGCCCCATAATTCAGGTACCAGCCCACCAGGCGATGCAGACCTGCTCCTGACCCGCTCCCGCGGCACCGGCAGCACCGGCAGGTTTAGAGCTGCAGGGCTCTTCATTTCTTGTTTTCTGCCCCATCCATCAAACCAAGTTCCCTTGACAGGGAATTAAGTACGCTAATTATTTCTGGCCCAGGGTATTGCACCCCCTCCAGCTGCAGGGTCTGGACAACTGTTGCTGCTGCACCTATAGGGCTGGAGAGAGTGATGGAGGAATCCTGAAGCTCCTGACACAGCAATGTTATGAAGCAATAGCTAAAATATTTTAAGCCTCACAATTCTATTTTTATTCATGTCCACATCCCATAGTCAGTAACAAAACACAGCAATAAAGACAACCGTAAATCCAGTGCCATCTCTCTTCTCCTCTAGCCAGGAGATCATAAAAAAAAACACAACAACAACAAAAACAAACAAGAAACCCCGCCACCACACTCACAGGATGCAATCTTTCATTTTAGATTGTCCAACTGTTTAACTGGCAAGGCTTTTTTTTTTTTTCCAGGAATGCATTTTTATAATTGTTAGCCCTTTCCCTACTTCATAGAGCTCTGAGCAGACATTTACTACTTATTGCTTCTGCTACAAAATTGAAACCAATTGCAAATTAATTTTTGGAGATGTTTAGAGCAGGATTTTTGCTCCATCTGTGACCACAGATATTCAGTATAGATTCCTAAGGATGTAGCAGCATGAAGGCTGCTCACCCAAACTCTGTTGTCAAGAGAAGCCTGGATGACTATGGCCTGGCCACCACTTGCGGGCTGGCTGGGTCTGCACAGCCCACCACTGAGGTGTGAAGACCCAGCAGCGCTGAGCAAAGGCTTTGCACAGCCAGTTTATCAAGCAAAGATGCCCTGATGCTCATGCAACCTCTGGTCACAGTCCTGATTCAAGTGGCCTCAATAAAATAATTCCCTTGCCCCTCTGATGGATCCTACATCATGGCTTTCTGATGGAAGACACGGAGTTGGACATCCCAGCAAACATCTACCTACAGCAACTCCAAAATGATCGCCCTTCTCCAGCCCAGCTGCAAACGCCGTGAAGCCTTCCTGGTAAAGCAAGGAGGGGAGAACAAAAGCAGCATGTTTTCCCACAAATATTACCATTCCCCGAGTTCTGCTGAGAAGCTGCCAGTTGGAAGGATTCAGCGGTTTAACGATAACATAACACAGCGTACAGCAAGATTTTCCTTTGCCCCTCGCCGCCCCAGCGCCACGAAGCAGCCAGCCACGGTTATGCTGCCGGCAACCTGGGTGGTGGGTTTCCCATGCGTGTGACATCAAATTCCCTTGCGAGGATATTCTGTAGCATATAATTAGAATTTTTGCTTCTAATTTGAAGAAGCAGCTTTTTATATTTTTATATAAACCGCTGAAATCAACCACATTAAAAAAAAAAATCACACAGGATAGTGACAACTGATATTAAACAGCTATTCACATATGTCCCAATACCACAAGACTCGTACACCCGCTCGGCTCTCCCCGCTGTAAGAAATCCAAATTACTTCAGTGCCTAAAATGAACCATATGAATTAATCACTGGCTTTTCTGTCCTCACTCTACAGTGTTATTAATTCAGGCTGAAAACGCGTGTGCCCCAGAACAAAGAGTGCTCCAGCAAGGGAGCGTGTAGTTCGTGAAGCATTCAGCAATGTAAAGCCAACCTGGAAACACAAAATAGCAGGTACCGCTTGGGGAATTTCCATACAAATGGTTATCAATACCCCAAAGCAGGGGAAAATATCCTGCAACTGCTTTAATGCTGAAATTGCAAGTGAATGGAAACACCTCAAAGAGTCGCTCAAAGAATGCGTTCTTTTTATCGCTAGAAATAACCATCCAGTCTTTGATGCAAACTTTCAATCATTAATGGGAAACTTGTCAGTAAAGCTGGGGGCTGAAATTCAGTAACTGGAAACACGTGTGAAGGTAGCCCGAACACCAGCACCGCTTACTCCAGTGATTTATCATACACCTGAGCCCGCGGTATGCTCACACCAATAAAGCCCTGGATGGAAAGGAGAAAAAAAACCATTTTATTTAAAAAATCATTTGAAATGTGGTAAGGGAACCAAAAGCAATTCTAAAGCATCTGCATTATTTGTTAAAATAACTGCTCTACAGAACAGCCAATTTTTAAATGTTACCACGTACAGTAAACTTTTATACAAAAAATTACTCTTCTAATAAACATAGTACAGCTCAAAGTCTAGAAAATCATTTAAAAGAGATCAATAGCTTTTTAGTGTGACACAATGTCCCACTCTAAATGACTACATGGGAGGATAAGTACAGAAATCAAAGATAAAACATTTTTTAAAGTATCTAGAAATGTGGAAATAAAGACAACTGAGCACAGCGAGCCTCTGGACCAAAAGGGGTGAAGAAGTGCTTTGTTTCACAAGGACAGCCCAGATCCTCTTCCAACTGATGCATCTACAGAGTTTTTAGTAATTATCTGGAATTTCTGGAGATGGTTGTTGGTCTGTAGAGTTATTTCCATTACAGAGGGTGGCCCCGCAAAGTGGCACGTGTGACAAAACCGTACAGATACCTACTGCTCCCCTGGCCCCGGCTGCACCAGCGGTCCAGCAGCAGGAGGTATTTTCTGACAATCACATGAACTTTATAGTTCACAGCACTTTTATACCTGGTGCGGGATAAATATAGATTATTTTGCCTTCCGTGCGGGCACGGCCAGGGACACAACTGCAAAACTGCTTTCTTTCACGGACAACCTGAGCAGGAAAAGAAGCTGCTGGCAACCCAAGATTTAGAAGTGAAATAAAACACTTGAGAAAGATACTAATGTACAGGATAATTTTCCAAAGAGAAAGTGCTGACCCTTAAAGAGTGGCACGTGTCAGGAGTTTTTTTTAATTTAATTTTACTTTAAATTCACAAAGGAGTTCAAAATGCTGTTTGTAACCATAAGTTAGAGTTAAAAGGTATTCAATAAAAATGTACACCGACTTCTTCTGGACATAAATCCAAAAGGTAAGATTGTGCAACATCAGTACTTCATATTTAATAATAACAAACAGATGGGGAAATATTATAATAAATTATTATAACTGTCCAAGCTGTGTGCCAGAAAGTCTTGGCCAAATTCCCCTGCTTAACTATCTATATACCATTTTCACCGCACAGATCTCGGACCTCTCCATATTCCTGTAGATTGAAATATATGCATCAAGCTACTTTCTTTTAAAAATAAATAAATAAATGAAATCACCACCTGAGCTACGCTGTAGGGCTGACACAACACTGCAAAATGTGAGCAAGGACATTAGAGGACGAGCTGTGCCGTCTCACGACACAGAAGGAGCTGCAGCACCGATCACAAGACCCAGCAGCCCATGAGAAACCCCCAAGGATGTGGATTTATCTTTGCTCTGAGGTCGGCTTCACTCCTGTATCTTGGGGGTAAGTTTTAAAGCCCAAATGACCCTTCAGATTGAACCTCCCTCTGCAGCAGGGACACAGACAGCTCTTAACACTGAAAGCCCTCCAACTCCCTTCCCCAGGGCTCGACAACCAACACAGCTGTAAATCCTGAAGCCTTTTAGGACAAAGATCTCTGTGCCGTGCCCACAGATACACACGAGTGTGGAAATCAGCGTGGAGTGATGCAGTTCTGTGCCAGCGCCTGCCCCAGGCAGAGTTGGGTGACGTCAAGGCCCCGTGGCCGCTCCTGGCCCCGGCTCGGTTGCCAGCACCTTGGGGCTGCTCAGCGCCGGCATCGCCTGGGCAATTCCCAGGGTCAACCTCCTGCTGAAGCCTCAGGATGAAGGCACATGCATTTCCATGTAAACGTCAATTCTTATAGCTGGATATTCTGAAGCTCAAATTTAAAGTGTTGAATCTAGAGCACCAAATCTTAACTTCAAAATGTTCTCCTCCTCCTCTCGCTGGCCATTAGCTAGCAGACACAACTGTTTTGAGAGCTGAATAAGCCAGAAGTCATCATATTAAGAAGCCATGTAAATGAGAACATAATACACTTATTGATTAAATACAGAGTACAAAACCTAACATTTTAAAGCTTAGTGAAGTGCAGAATAGATGGGAAGAGCTACAGCTCTGCGTTATCCCCTTGAATACTTCCCTGGCATCTCCCCCCTCCTTGCTGCCCTTCCCCATCCCTCTGGTAATTTTTCAGCATCTCCAAGCATTGTGGAGCAGCCCAGCATACCGGCTCTGTGCCATGCTTTCCTTCGAGCAAAATATCCAGCACAGCTGGGCAGATCCAACTGCACTGACACATTTCAGATTTACACCCAGAATCTGGCTCTCGTGTTTACTAAACTGCATTAAAAGGGGGAAAAAAAAAAAAAAAAAAAAAGAAATCCCGTCAGCGTTTGCCCCCGTGACAATTGGCGATAACAAATGGCTGTCCCACAGCCACAGCAGCCCATCACTCCCATCGCCGACAGCCTTCCTCCTGCAGCTGCGAGGCCGAGCAGAGACATCACACGGGGGAACTGAGCTCTGCCACGCGCTCCAGCTCTCGATTCGAAAATAACAGTGTTACCTCAGCAATCTGAAACAAGGGACAAGAACGATTTCCCCATCGGTTCCTACCCCTCATCCTTCACCTTTCCCCACTGCTCCTTTCCCCAAGAGGAGCCTTCCCGACATCTCCCTACCCTGCACCCAGATTGCTCACTGCTTATTCACTGCATGGCTTGTTTATTCCCTGCACACACACACACTTTTTTTGGGGGATCATCCTTGCTCTCTCCTTTCACCCTTCCCATACAAAAGCACCACCCTATTTCTGAGGAACTGCAGGATGACTTTTCCCCTTGGTCCCGCTGCTCAAGCTCCCAGGCAGATCTCCACCGCGTGCAATTCTGGTCAATCCTGCGCCAGCCCCGACCCCTCCTTTGCAGAGGAAAAAAGTCCGTATCTGTTGAAGGCAGACGGCTGGGTGGTGACAGCAGACCAGGCTGGAGCTGCAGGACCTATTCCTGACTTTGCCATTTCCCACCCATCCCTGGAAGCAGTCCCTGCAGGGGTTTTGGCAGGCAGGTCGGAGCCCAGCCTGCCCACGCAGCCAGCGAGCCAGCCAGCCCCAGAGAGGTTGAGCAATCCTTGTTGTGAGGCTCGGTCTGCACGGCTGAAACTGCAGCCTGCCGCTCGGGGTTCCTGCTCCTTCCCACTCGCAGAAGCGAAGGGCTCCATCCTACAGGTTTTCCAGCTGAGTTTGAGGTTAGTTGCTGAATCGGACACGACCCAGCATGGCTCAAACATAAAACAAGAGAGAAAATTACCCTCTATCTCCCCCTGATAAATGTTCCCAATAAATGGTAAATTAAGAAATAACCTCATAAACCTCCCCACCTCAGCTACCTGCTCCACTGAAACCTTCAGCTGCTTAGTCCACTTTTAATGGTGGTTTAATCACCTAATAGCCTGAAAGTATAGGATAGAAATCAAAATCCCACTACTAAAATGCTGTTATTTTAGGCACTGGGCCTTAACAGAATAGCAACCTCTCACTCTTACGTAGCAGCTTTACGTAAAGGCCTGGGAGCACCCTGGGGAAAGCTTATCCCCATCCGATGTTGCAGGAAACAGGACGCGGAAGATGCAGTTAATGCGCACCAGGCAAGCGGGACCACGGCTCATCCCCCTCCCCACCGGTAACACAGCCTGCGCGCTCCCCACGACGGGTACGTACCCTTGGGGGCAGACCACCTCCTTCAGGTGATAAGCCTTCTGCTCGGTGAGGACAGGAGCCGCTTTTGCTCCTTCCGAGATGATAAAGCCGGGCATCATGGGCCTTCCTCTTGCCCTCCCGTCCGGCACACCTGTGGCTCACGGGCCAGCACCCTCTCCGGCTTTGCTACGGGCAGCTTTCCTGCCATTCAAGGGTTTTCCTAGAGGGATTATGACTCAGAGATAGTTTTGGCATACATGCGGGCACCCCTCCACACAAAAGAATATGAAAATACAAGAGAATTGCAATAAGAGCGCCAACTGTTCTGAATCAAGGCATGAGAGCCACGGTACAGCAGAGATTTCAGTGCTGGAAATTGCAGGGTGGAATTTACTTTGAAATCCTGACACTTATCTCTTTTGACTAACATAAAATATGTACCTTGGCTCACGCTCACTTCCTATATACGACTGGGAAGAGGATGGCTTAACACTGCGGTTTCACCCAGTTTAGAAACGGAAAAGAAACCCATGAGAAAATTATTTCGCTAGACTAAAAATAAATAAATGAATCAAATTTTTTAAGAGTTTAAGGGAACATGGTGGATCCAACAAGGAGGCGGTCAGAAGTATTTGGCTAGGTAGCGTTCTCCTTAAAACAAAACTGATAACATAGAACTGTAGCACTCAAGCGCTAGTATGGTATTTAAGAAAATAAGGGCATCCCACTCCGCAACGTGCTGAAGCACAGGGGGCTCAGCGGGAAGCAGATGCATCAGCTTCAACTTCTGTTCAAAGATGCCACAAACCATGTAAAAACACACAAGATATTTCAACTCCCATTGCTGCAGTAAATTCCTTACAGTCAAACAAGATGCTCTGGGGACAGTAAGAAAACTGGCAGCTCCGAGGCTCAAGCTCCCTGACCCGGTATCTTTGAGGCACCACTCGATACAATTCAACAGCACAGCACACACCTTTCCCTGCACACCCTCTCTTTTGTTTCAAATTTTGCACATTCGCTCCTGGAATGATTTTACCCAAAATCTGAAGTTTCAGATGATGCTCAAGAACGCAGTCAAATCCCATGAAGTTTACAAAGATACAGGTTTTACATGATGCTAAGTCATTAAATATTTTCTCCACATGAATCAGTCTGCTCACATTTAAATGTGGAGAGAGGTAAAGAAATGCAGCATTTCTGGATGCTAATAACCTACAGATTTGATCTTAATTCAGCTTTGAAGTGCTGCACAGTTCCATTTTTTCACATGCACAAACACACTAGTGCAAGCACTTTTTGTTATAATAAGTGCAACTGATGTCTAAATTTCTATATACTAAATCTCTCTGAACTATGACACACTTTTTTTCTAATTTAAAGATGGCAAGACAAAAAGAATTTCAACAATTTCAGAAACACTGACTTCATTTTTCTGATCCAGAAATCTGTTCAAACCAGCACAGTTTCACAAATAATCTCCATTTCAAGGAAACAACATTTTTGGACAAAGGAACTTTAAGAAGAAATCCATACATGGCTCCATTCATGTGGCCACTCACTTTTGCATCAATTTCTGCAAAGACAGCGAAAAGCGACAGCTTGTTCCCAGCTCCGGGGAGATCAAGGAGTCCAACTCTTAGAGGAAGATCAAACTTGACCTCTGGCTCTCACTCCATTACCCAACGCCAGTACTACTACCAGTCTTTATACATGGCGTGAACACAGAAAATGCAATAAACTTCAAAATACGGACTTGTGAAGAAACACACAGGCTTCAAAAAGGGACTCTGCCGGCATAAATACATTAACCTCTTAGCCCTCAGTAGTGTTGAACAGTCAAATAAATACCCTTAAAAAGGCAACTTAAAAGAAGGAACCACACACACCCACACCCCACTCCTCCCACTCCCCGTAAGAAAAAGGAGAAAAAAGAACAGATGAGAGCACGCTAGGGTACGTGTCCTGAAACCGCCCTTTGTTTTATTGGTCCAGTCACTGGGTTAATACGGGCTTTACATGCATGGGCAAGAGAAGTCAGTACCGGATACAAACGGGCAGGAACACTGAAGTGTTCTTCCTCCTTCCAAAACGCCGTTTCCATTGCAATGCTGTTACTGCTCCCTCCACATCTGCGTTTGAGCAGTTGGGACTTTGCACAGAGACATTTGGGGTACGGTGCAGGTCTGCTGATGATTCTCCAGACTAATTGCTTTATAAATCCTGTGACTGATTAAAAAAGAAAAAATATCTAGACCATTTAACCTGACCCAAACTGCAGTATATTTCTGATTCATCAAACATTCCTGATAGAAAGCATCCAAGATCTGTGGACTTCCACTCAAGCTTCCACACTCCAGATCAAATCAGAATAAAGGAAGGATGAAGAATATACCAATAGAGTTGGATTCCTTAAAAAGGGCCCATATTCTCACTGACCTTCCTCAGAGGCCCCCACAAAAATTCCTTTTGCTGCCCTGAGATGCCAAGTCCCAAGACCACAACACTTGAATTTGTAATTCTACTATATACCTTGGGAACATCGAACAGTACTCATCATCCCCAAGAAGAATGGTGCTCCAAAACTTTACATTCAGAGCTGTAATCATCCTCTATAAATTACTGCCATAAAACTTTTATGTGATATATATCAGGTCAGAAAAAGGGCATTTGAATGGTTAACCAGACAGATAAATCAGATGCACGTTAGAAATGACAGTGTGGTTAATGAAAAATAAAAACGGCAGCAGTTCCTTGGATGTCCTTCAGTTTATTATTATTATTATTCAGGGGTTATTCTGCACATCAAGGTTTATTTAACTTCAGAAAAATAGAAAAATAAAACTTGCTCTCCCATGCCAGACTTGAACTTTTGATCGAAGCATGCCTTGAAGACAACTCTGCCCATCTCTCATCCTCCTTCCATCAAAAGCCTGGCGATATCACAATGAATTTAAATAGTGCCTTGCTGAGAAGTGTCAGCCTGTTGAAGCCAACACTGTCATGGAGCTAATCCATTGTTTTCACTGGATTCTCACCAACTTGTCTTTCTCACTAAAAATCAAAAAAAACTTTACTATCTATCTCCCACTTTTGAGGTGCAGCATGCTTTTATGTTGGCCTTCTGGCTTGCAAGACACACTTGCTAGGACCGACTGCTTTCTACACGGAAAAAACAAGTAGATGGACCATGCCTGGGCTGTGCTGACTCTTGGCATCTATGACAACTGGCAAATAATGCAGGGACAACAAGAGTGCCATTATTCCTGCTCGGCAGCTTGCAGCAGCACACTCAAGATCCTTCAAACATGGTGACACATAGGTGAGCGCTACGGCCAGAAAGAAGGTACTATTCAGAAACAGAAAACCCAGCAGTAACCCATAAATGAGGTGGGGACATAAAATAAAGCCTATGTCCTCTGGAATTGCCTAAGCACTTAACAAAATCCTATTTCAAACAGTTGTCTGAGTTTTGGTTTTGTTTTTAAAAACAGAGCAAAAGGAAAAAATAATCACATAGTACAGTATTTACAGGAACAATTTGGTGGCTATTGTACAAGGCTAGCCTTGCTGAAAGACTGTGCTCCAGTTTTGCTGAGGGAAAACTCACGCTTTTGTGTGATTCAGTCGGAACAACCAAAAGAGGGAGAAGCAACAACTCCCAACAGTCACTACAACTACTGCAACCTCTTGCTAACTCACACCGTGAGCAAGGTCAGAGCGGTCATACACCTGCCTGGTCACCTTTCGGAAACCCATCTGTGCTGTAGGACACGGATGGTGGCTCTGCAGATGGCACCCTCGCCCGCGCTGCACCTCCCTGTCCCTCCTCGCTGCCGAATCAGTCCTGAATCCGAGCACACCCAGCGTTCCACGGGGCTGGGCAGGCGGACTCCGCTTTTCTGAATGATGCACAAAACTCAGGATCTTATCACGAGGGTCATTAAAATTCCCACAGGCTTTTCTGAGGGATCGGGGGAATTAATCACACCCCCTCCTGACCACACTCCAACTGGAGTAATTACATTCGACCTCCTTAAACCCCCCCAAACAAGTGGGTATCATGTTCAGGTCACCCCGTTTCACACCATGCACCGTCCCTGTGTGTTATTAGACAGCGAAGCAGTGGCAGCCTCATGGCGGTGGGCAGCGTTTCCCTTGCCTATCACGCGTTTGGAAGAAGCTTTATTCTTTGGCAAAAAAATGCCTTCTTTTTTTACACAAACAAGTAGCAATCAGTCCAAGCTGGGATGTTTGGACATAAGTCAAATCCTCCTCAAAAATTTGAGGATGATCAGAGCCAGTGCCTTTGTTCAGATACACCTCTCTACAAAAAAGGCTACTATAAAGTTGTTTTTGTTTTTTTGTTGTTGTTGTTTTATTTTTTAAAGAAGTGAGCTGGCATTTTTATTAACCCTAGTCTTGTTTTCACTTTTGCACAGGAAGCCGCAACAGGGAACGCTGCACAAAGTCACAAGTTTAATGGAAAGGTTTAACGCAAATCCAACGTAGGCTTAGGATAGCAGATAACAGAGACACTAATGCAAGATAAGGAGAACAAGTGCTGGCTTTATAATGCCCTCAAGCGAACTCAGTCCCAAACTGTTCAGGTATATCTGTGAATAGGTGCACTCTCACATGCTTATAGCAATTAAAATTAATCTAACTGCATTGTCTTTCTCCTAGTACAAAGATGCCCACATTTAAAATAAATACCTACATACACAAATTTTTGCTTGTTAGAACCTTGTTAAAAGGATAAAAATCTAAGCAGACATTAATACCATTGCAGTCAGCACATTAAATCCTTCCCTTATAAAGGAGGAAAAGCACCCAAAAGGGAAGAATTTCAGGAGAAAACGTAGAGGTTACAAAGCTTTGAATACAATACGCTTGCTATTTGCACACAGACTTGCAAAAACAGAAGCTATGAATATAATTGCAAATTACTACACCTGCTCCAGTCAAACTGGGCATCGCAGCTTGATCTGTGTGGTAGCATCCAAGTGCTCGCCAGAGATGCAGCGCTCGCATGCAAGCCCCACACGGACCAAACAACGGGGCTGCCTGTGGCCACGGCTGCCAAAGACAAAGGCTTCTGCATCCTTGGGCGGGCTGTGCCCGTTTTTGAAGCGCACATTGAACAAAATACCCTGTAACTCACTGCATCCCAAAACCCGTACGCAACATCTGTGCTACCAGACCTTCAAGATCTTTTTTTTTTTCTGCTATTATATGTTTAATTCCTGCAGCTTTCTGCCCACAACAGAGGTTTCCAGGCAGACTAGACACATCATTAACACACACATGCTCATTCTGCATTCCCACCATACTTTTAATCTGAGGTTTCAAAGGGATGCAGCAATTCAGCTACCCCTCACGTCACGTACTGCTCCATGTCCATGGCTACTCACTGTAATGACTTTATAAAGGCTTTTGGCTTTTATGCCGTTATATGCCAGCTGCAGGAGGGCCAATGACAACAAATCCATAATATGGGAAGAACATCCTTGACCTAGTCCAAAGTCAAGACACTGACTGTCCACTGAAACCTTTTGGGAATAATTTTAACTGAAACAGTAGACCTTCTCATAACTGCTGCCATGCACCATGCAGCACTGCATTTCTGCTCCACCAAGAGCTAAAAGCTTAGTGTAAGTACCACAGACTGAAATAGGAGACAAGTCTCTTAGCCACACCAACAACATTTACTTGTCTTCTAATTGTGGTCAATGTTTTTCCAAACTATGGGAGACAAGGATCCAACTTCTCTGCTTGAAAACTAATATTGGAAGAAATTTCATTTAACTTAACTTCAGCAGTGCATTAAGGCAAGAGCCTTAATCAAGAACTCCACTCTTGCTAGTCACCCAGTCCAATTTGCCTTTTTTTGAGTAAAATCTCTGCCTGCAAAAAGCATTTTTGTTTGTTTCCTTTTTATTAAGGCTAGGACAAAAGTCAGTCACAAGAGCTGTGGAGAAACAATTTGCTTAGGGAAAGGGTTTCCCAGTTTCTGCAAGACCAGCGTTCCCATTCCACCCACTTACATTCCTGTATTAAGAGAAAACAAAATCACATCCGCAGGCCGGTCATCGGTTACACAGGTCGACATCCAGGCAATATGGCAAATGGCTGAAAGAAAATTACTTGCACAGAAAGATCTCATTTGAAGAAGTTATGCACTCATTCCAGCACCACCATTTACATCAGTCCTTGTTAAGAAGTATTTTATCCCTTAAAATCATTTGCATAATTGCCGCAATCAAAGGCACTACTTTACAGTAATAACTTTAATGGCAGATTTTTCCTTAAACATTCTTTTTAAAAGGTACCTCCCAAGGTTGGTGCATCCATATGCCAGTAAAAATAAAGACAGGAGGTGACACTCAGGAAATACATGGTGTAGAGAGGGACCAGTTGCTTTTTGTTATGTGCTTTGTTTATGGAAAATCATTTTATGATGCTCAAAACACATCCCAGAAACTAAGCCTCTGTCACTTAAACAGCAGCCTAGTTGATACATGGGCAACTCCCTGATTTTTTTTCCTATTAATTTTGATATTTACTATCTTTAATGTTATTATGGGGGAATCTGGCTTTTTTGCAAGCTAAAACAAGGGCTTGTAAATGACAGTCTGTGTCTCACTCTTCAACTTGCCTTCCCTGATTACAAGTTAGCAACGAAAAACAAAGCCTGACAAGTGCATTCAGTACGTACATCAGTGACTCCCTCGGTGATGTATCATTACTTTGGGGAGGTACCGTTAACACATGGACAGTCATTTCAGCAGTCAGACAACAAAGAAAACCACCAGCAAAACATTAAATACAGCTTACAAGCTTTGTATTATCTCATGCCTTCAGTTCAGTAGTTGCAGACATCTACAAGCAGGCAAGCTACCGTGCCAAAAAAAAAAAATTTATATATATATATAAAAAAAATAAAAAAACTGGAAGTCCCTTCTCCAAAGACCTTGGGGATTCAGGAGACATCACAGGAAGCCTGGAGAAGCAGCCAGGAGCATGGATGGGAAGGGAATACGTACAAAGTTGATAGCTGCTCAGCACTTTTGGGGCATGGGACTTGCTACAGCAATTATTTGAACGTGTAGGAGCTCTGGCCTGTTTTTCTCTGCTTCATGGAGACATGAGCACAAGAACACAAAGATAATGGCTGCAGGGCTTCAGTAGCATTGTAAAGTTTATTTTTAAGATGGGCAAGAGCCACTGGTCTAGTTTTGAATATAAAATACGGACTTAAAGCAAACAAGCCAACAGGAAGTTAGCAGCAGAAGCCAGCCAGGATTTCCACCCTCCAGCACCTGTGTGCTGTCCCGAGGTTTGCATCCTCCAGATAACACAAATTTCACTTCAAACCCTGGGGTGCTGCGCCAACACAGCTGCATCACCGAGTTGATGCTGGGATGCTCCTCACGGGATGCTTAACCAGGGCCCCACGAGCATCACAGCTTTGTCCCAGTGGGCTCCACACCCCGACTGTAGGGCAGCTCCTTCCCCAGGCGGCAGCAGCAGAAGACTTTGGGGCAACGCTTCCACTTAATTGAGGTTCTCAAATGAGTCAGGCCTGAATGAAGGCACATTGCCCTTTAACACAGTTCTAATTACATTAAACCGAAATGCTTTCGTGAACATGGAGAAAGGCTGGGGAGAGAATCAGACAAGCTATAAATTAAAGCAGAGGATATGAATACCATGCAAGCTGCAGTGTTAGGGTTAACGTGGGTCTGGAAACAGTTTAGTGAAAACCTGGTGTGGCTAGGGGCCAGCTCCGAGTTTAGTTGCTTTGGGCTAATCGTTTCCTTCAGGCAGGCTACTCTAGCACACTAATAGGTTTTAATAAAAACTTCCAATTGGGCCAGTAAACCCCTCATTAAGCTGTTTTTAAAGCATGAATTTAAGAGCGGCGAGGGTAAAAGGTCACGAGGAGTATTTAATTCACAACGGCTGGCAAAAGGTGCTGTTGTGATTGAAAACACCAGAGTTCAAGTGTCCAGGGCCACATAAACATCCGACTCTGTCACTAGACCTGGTTAAGTGACAGCTTGAAAAATAGATTTAATAAGACAGAGAGAAAAGTTTCCCACTCTTACACGAGAAATAGGAACAGCAGATCACAATATTAGCCAGGAACAGTCGGTAAGCAGCCCCGTCCCTCCCATCTCGGCATGGGGGGAGGATGAATAAATAGCAGCCTATGGCCATCTGGGTGTTCAACCCTGCAGCGATTCCCAAGGGCTTGCTGGGACGCTCATGCCGCAGCTCTGTGGTCTCCTGCTGTGAACAGAACAAAGTTCTCCGGGAATAACACAGATCAACCCGTCCTCCACGTCCTGCTGCCAGTGTCTCTCCCACATGCCGTCTGTACAGAGAGCTGCCAGAGTAACAAGTGCCACCGGGTGCTGGCATGATACTTATATGCTGCCACACGAGAAAGCAAACCTCTGCCAGTGAATCCTCTTACACTTGGGCAACCTCACACCCACCACACAGAGACTGCTGATGGGTCTGCAGCAATCAGCTGGTTAGCTCTGGGCACAGTTCAGCCCACACACATCCCCATCTCAGTACGCTTTTAAACTAAGCTTTAGACCTGCACTAGTGAAGTTCGACCTCAGTCATTTCGACTTACTCTCCTTTTCTTCCATGACCATAGCACTGTTCACGAGTATAGTGCAACTAATATGAAAACTTTGCCCCTTCCTTGGAAACATACACTCACAAAGGAGAAACAGCTCAATCTTGTACAGCCAGAACCCCAGCTGTGCACTCTAACATTTAATTTTATGTCAATGCACATCTAAAATTCAAGATCCCTGAAGACCTTTTAAAAGAAAATCCTCCTTGGAACAATTTGCATTGAAGTAAAGAGTGAGGATTTAACAAGTAATGGAGAATTACGTACACTCAGTTCTCAACTTTTTATTCTACTTCTAATCAAAACACACTTCATCTTAAATTCTGAGATAATAGATGCAATATAAAATTTGGGGGCAGGCATGGGTATGAACTAAGTTATTTGCTTTTTCCATGTTTACAGATAATAGAAAAAAACCTAGGAGTTTAATTCAACCTTCAGTGATTGTCTTCTCTCCATACCAAAATTAACAAGAAAGTTTACTGTAAGAGGTAAAAAAAGCTCTTACTTTTAAAATATGCTTCTAATTCTAGCCATACAGTTGGTCTGGAAAGAGTGCAGAAGCAAGGCTCTCTGGAACAATCCCCAAGGAAACATTTGCTTTGGCTCCAAATAGGACACTTTTGTGCATCAAGAGTCAAACAACATCAGCTGCTTCTCAGTCCTTTCGGTTTAATGATCCCATTGATAGCCAAAAGGTAAACAGACACATTTCTGTCTTTTCTGCGTGTTCCTTGCTGGGAATCCAGATTGCTGCTCCGAGAGGTATCCAACGGCCGTGGAGGTGACGATGTGGAGTCAGAATCTCCCCAGACAGTTACATCATTTTCCCACACCACACCTGGATTTTTACGCTGCAGAGACATGGCTGTTCATTACAACTCATACGATCTTTGCAGCTTTTCTGCAGCTCTGCTTAGCTCCCCACTGGTATATCATTTGACCAATATCTCAGGACAGACTTAGGGCCATCAAACTCTTCTGAATATCTGGGGCTAGAAGAGGACAAAAAAGCCTGTAAAAGAGCATCATCTTTTTCAAAGCCTCTGTTAGAATGGAGATAACATATTAAATTAGGCTTCCACTGGGGGGGGTGGGAAGTCCTTGGGGGTATCTCAGACAGAAGCATTATCAGGAACTACTGCTCTAGGAGAGCACACTCTTGCTTAGAAAGGGTCAGAAACAGCAAAGCTGTCAACACCACCAATCTGCTGAAGCAGCTTTGGTCTCATTCTAAGCCAGGAGAAAAGATGTCCTTAATTTTAAAGGATAAAATAACAAGTTGACCTTGCTGGTTCTTTCTAGTCCCAGCACCACAGCTGCAACCTTCAGAGAAAGGGAGACCTGCCATTTCTGGAGCTGAGCCAGGACCAAGGGTGCTGAGCAAGGCCAGCTGGCTCATGGTGGCACACACAGGTCACCAAGGCACCTAGAAAGGGGCTGGAACAGAGGGCCATGGAGTAAAGTCCTTGGTACACCAAAGCTCAAGGAGGAGATTTAGGCTGAGAATGAAGTTGGCATGAAAGCTCAGCTCTCCAGAAGCTACCTGGCTGCTGGCCCTGCAGGTGTGTTCCACCAAGGACAGGCAGCACATCCATCCATCCATCCCTGAGGCTCCTGGCAGCTTCAGCTCAGCCAAGAAGCAGGGCCATCCAGCATACTCTAGCCAACGAGCAGTCCCACCAAAGTACAGTCCACACTCAAAAACCAGAGCACTGCACTGCCAAAAGCAGGGAGGAAAAGCGGCCATCAAGTCAGGCGCTCCCATCTCCTGGCAGTGAGCCTCACACGCCTGAGCTGTGCTTAACCACGGGGAGGGACCCAAAGTAAAACCCCCGCATGCTCACTGAAACATGCCACGCTACATCTAAAGCCAAATTTATACCCAAATAACAATAAATAAAGCCCAGAAGTTATTACAGCTCGACTAATTTCAGAACAGCGCTAACCCCCCGGCTGACACCCGCTCCAGGATTTGCATTGCGGAGCACCTCTTCACCTTTCAAAGATAAATAGTCCAACGCGGTCAGTGCTTTGCACTGTGAAAGCTCTTGCACGGCTGTTTCACAGTTCATTCCCTGAAGTGAGGAGTGTTTTTAATAACTGTTACCTGACAGAAGTAAGAGCAAAGAGCAAAACCTGTGGCAATACCAGTTGATCCCATTTGGCCTAACAGCTTGTTGTTATTTCCAGACTCTGGAGTTCTTTAAAATTCATAGGGACAGCCTGCAGTTTTAATAGAGCCTACCAAAATCCATCCTAAGATGTATCAAAAAAAGCACACACTTCCTGGAGGGGAATAGGAAACAGTCAGCATTTACAAAGATCTCTCCAGGAATTTTTTTTTTTTTTTTTTTTAAAGATCTTGCTTTGAAGTAGATGCTACCAAAGAATAAGGCTTCCAGAGCTCAGCAATATTTAATGTACTTCTACAGCAATGGATGACAATGTTGTTGTTTCAGCTATATTATAACAAAAATATTGTGGTTTTCCTGTATTCTAACAAAAGTAACTCAAGATTTACATCTCATTCATCTTACTCAGAAGTAGCCCTTAAGCCAAAAATAAGGAAGGGAGACCCTACTGCGTACAAAGGACTTCAGTAATCCTCATAGGGTGTCTATCCAGTTGGGACTTAAAGAAAGGCCAAAGAAAGATAAAACACCACTTGCGAAAAGCAGTTTTTCTACAACCATCACTGAGAGTGGAAAACACATACAGAAGATGAGTAGCTTGAGTTAAAACTAAGATGGGTGTCCTCAGTAATCCAGCAAAAGTCTGGATTCATATTGTAAAATCCAGCTGGTTAAAATATCCACATCCAAGGCAAAAGGATTATCTAAACCACACAGTAGTGGAAACAATTCTTCACACTCCTCTGCTTCTCCACTTGGTGAAGCACCATCTTAATGATGACACACGCACCAAAACAGTTCATTCACTTACAACTGATTAAAACCATCAATTGGTAAACATAGGGGGAGATGCAATTCCCAGAAGGAGAAGGGGAAGGGCATGCTGGGGCATTGCTTTTCAAGTCTCCATAATACACAGACACAAAGGGACTTTACCTGATCTTGTGCCTTATATTAGAATAACCAAATTTCTATTTGTGACTGGCTAGTGACAACAAATCCCCTCTTCATCCACACAAAGGCAAAGCATCCTTCTCCACCCACCCACCCAACAGCACGAGCACCAGGCTGAAAGGATGAGAAGACGCCACCAAACAGGCCATTTTAAGACATGCCATGCCAGTACTTTTGATTTTGTGGGACGTACACTAGCAGTTTTCCTAATATTTCCTTCCACAGAGAGAAACAGGTTTTCTACTATTTCTACTGGGATTTCTAACTTTCTGTTTAGACTCCAGCTGTGGGCTGGAGTACTGAAAAAAAACCCAGCCTGTGCAAAGCACGAATCAACCTCCCAGAAGTGCTATTGGCACCTCACACCAGTGGGAAAGTAGACGATTAAGAGATTCTTGACGTTCATACAAATCACCAGTGGAAAAGGAATTTGAATTTGGGAGGAACATGTTCCCTCCCAAGGGATGTCCTTCAGACCTCCAAGTGATGCTGTTGGTACTTCCACAACTCTTCCACCAAGTCTCCCTCAGTCTCAATTTACAGAATTTACACCAGTTTTACTATCCTTAAGGGCACATGGGCAGAAAGAAATTAAATGAAAGGCAGAGGATAGAAACAATGGTAACTTAAATATTTGACAGAGATAGATAGAGAAAGCAAGCTAAAGTAATGTAAAAGCTACATACCCACGAATGCACCAATACATTATTACTGCAGATTTTTTCTCATTTTTATTCACTTACCAAAGGAATACCTGCAAAACAAAATGCAGAAAAAGCAAAAAAATTAAAATCCTGGTTGATCAATTGTAGGAACCTATGTTTCATATTAGTTTTAAATAAAACTTCACACATTTTGAGTTTCAAAACACATTTGCTAAGGAGTACAGAAACATGCCTGAGCCACATAACATGCAACTCAAACGCACTAAAGGGTAAATTTCTGCCACCTGGAAACGCAAGAAGAGCAAATTCCCTCATTTCTGGGCAAATTAAGCTGTTATTTAACACTCCAAGCAACTGACCACCCTTCTTTGGATAAAGCTGCTAACACAGCATACCCAGAATAGACAGCACAGTCCCAAATCACAACAGACACCAGGCTTCACCAAGGGCTGCTTCTCACCCTCTCTCTGACTTGAGAAATCTAGTCGATAGCACAGCTTAACCAGGTTCCACTGCAAGATTATTCATTTACAGTTTTCGAAGCACGCTAAGCACTTCCCAGGCACAAGACAACAACTGAAGTTGTTAAAAACGCAAAGCTTAATGTATACTTCTGCTCTGGTGAAGCCCACACTGCTGCAAAGCAAGAAGTTACTTCTCACAGGTGAACTTTTTTTTTTTTGGCCTTTTTAACATAGAAAAGTATAGCACTGTGCCATCTGCCAGCTGAGTGCTGTGTATCAGTTGCTCATCAATCCTCCGTGTCTAAAGAAAAGCAACACGTGCTTACTGTACCATTTTCACGTGAATTTTCTCCACTCTAGTGCATCATTTAATTTGCTTTTTTAACTGGTCTTCTCATTGAAATTACATTGAGCTTTAGCTACAACCTAGTGATTTTCTGTAAGATTACAAGTTCCAATTAAAAGTAAAATCCAAAGGTTAACAAGTTTTAAGAAGCTGTTCTTCAACAGACAGCTTGTGTTTACTCCCATGATGGTTTCAATCCCACATCAAGGCTTTATTATTTGTATCTGTAGCATATTACATTGCACTAACAAAAAAAAACCCAACCAAAAAACACAGAACCCCAAAACAAAAAAATACCCCAGGCTTTTAAAGATTTTCAGAAAGATTTGCTCTTACTGAAAACGTCTTGAATAGGTGTGCAAATTTTACTCATACACATGTAGTTTGAACAGCTCTAAAAATCCATCAATCTAAATATTTTACTACATATTTAACAACAATTTCATACAAAGCTACCGATGTATAGAGAGCAATAACTTTAAAATGCACAATAAGTTTTAACTTTCTTAATAAAAGCAGCTCTTTATAAAGATATCTGTCATTAAGGGCAACCTAACTTCGCTATTCTCCACCACAGTTGTGGTGCAGTTAAACATAAACTTGTACGAATTATTCTTATTTCTTGGCAGAAGTTAAGAACCCCCTGAGGCTCATTTAAAACACACACACAGAGACACACACGAAATGAGGAATTAATAAAATATTGTATTCTTCTGAACCACATTAAGTTTTCTGACGTGTGTCTGTTGCTGATTACATCAATCTAGGCTCCATAACTTGTCATGTGATGACAGGCAAACACTTGTGAATTTATTTCTCTGAAGAAGCCTGCAATACAAATGCCAAGGAAACCAAACCAAATGGCCCACTCCAAATACATAAAAGCAGCAGGGATTCTTGCAGGGATTTTTTTTTTTTTATAGGTACAAACAGGCAGGTACCCAGTTCCCGCAGACTTCAGGTTGTAGCTTGGAACCTAATTACCATTTTTCCTTTTCAAGGTCCTCTTCCTTGCTTACACGGAGTAAACAGAACTGTTTATTAATTTTTTTTTTTTCCCTACTGCCTGCCTTGGCATTTGAAGTATCACCCATAGATAACAGCAAATAAAAACATGGATTTGATTTTGTGGGTTTGGGGTTTTTGGCAAATTTCAGCAGAGTAACTTTTGATCTGCACATTCGAAACCAGAAATTTTACAAATTCAAAGTATATTCCATTTGGATTTTCTAAATCAAATTAAAATGTGATGTCATTTCTGTTTTCTGCCTGGAGAAACAATGTAATTAGCCATGACTTGTCGTTAGAGGCAAACTTCATGTCACATTTAGAAAGACTGTAAGTATCAGCTGGGAATCATAAACATCATCAAATATTTGGGTTAAACTGTTTTCACCACATTGTCATGCTGATTAATTCTAGCTCAAGTATATTCCTGGAAAGCAAAAATTGACAACAAAACATACTTTAAACTACATTAAACTACATCACTCCTGATGAAAATACTTTCCGCCATCAGTGCCCGTGGTGGAGGCAGCACCGAGCTGAGCTGGGTTTGAAGACACAGCTCTGCAAGTGCTTCCCACGTCTCCACACCATGTGCAGGCACCACTGTGCAAACAAACAGGGAGCTCCCAAACCAACCCAGCAGAAAACATCACCTTTTTCTTGCGCAAAGCATGCGGCTTGATCCTCAAGGAGGAGGATAAGCAGATCAGCCAGACTTGCCACACAAATTTGCATTCCTTCTCTGCTCACCTACCCCATAGTTACACAGATTATTTAATGCAAGAGTTGTCTGGGACAGGGACCCCTCTTGTCAGTCTGTAAAACATGACAAAATTCTATATAGAGTCTATTAAGAAGTAGTATTAGAACACAGATAGGAACTTCACATCTATTGATGCTTACTAGGAAAATACATCTGTATTTATAATCCAAGAAAAAAAAAGGAAAAAAAAAAAAAACAAAAACACAAACCCAATCCTACCCACCATTCACATCCCAGCAGTGCCCAACACCACAAGATCCTTCCAACTAAACTGACTTCCACAGGCAGGATAATTCCCTGATGCATCCCTAATCTGCAGCTGGTGTTAACAGCTTCTCTCACTGTTCTCCACGGAGAACATCCTCTACAGAAAGTGAACCCAGATGTCAACTTTCATCTCCATTATGAATCTCTCTTATTCTCTGGGCTGTATTACTTGGGATGGGGGAAAGGGTATTTGAGTAGTGCAGACACAGCTTCTATTCTCCATCAGGATATGGCTCCAAAATCTGCTGTAACAAGGTTTCCACAGCAGCACCTCTCCACAATAGAAACCAGGTAGAAGCTACACTGTGAGGTACCCCTTCCCTCTGAAGGGTGGAAATGCGACATATCAACTACCCTGGTCTTCCCCCCAGTACCCAGCTGGGGAGAGGAGGAAGCAGGGGACCATCTCCCCAGGAGACAGCAGCAGCCTCAGACTGCAGCAGGCAATGGACACACAACTGGCAGAGCGAGGAGCTTGCTTCCAAAATTTCAGTAACAGGGAAAGCTGGATGAGTTGCTTGCCATAAATCCAGATGTTGCATTAGGGGAGGAAAAAAGGGCTAACTCATGGAAGTATAGAATATGTGGAAAATCCACCTGCCCCAAGACAGGACTGACTATGAAAATCACCTCTGACAGATGCCTGCCTAAGCAGTGATGGAGACTCCACCTCCCTCTCCAGGTATTCAGCCTAGTGTTCCTCCATAGTTAATTTAGAAGGCTTTTCCTTACATTTAACTTGTATCTTCCTTTCCAGCATGTAAACCAACAGCTTCTTGTCCTATCCGCGTGAAGGCAGTCAACACAGAACAGCTACTTTCCATCCCCTCTGCTGCTCTCACATGCTTGAAGATCTTTGTCTCCTTTCCCAGTTTTCCTTTCTCTCAACTAATCAAACTCAGTTCCTTCAACTTTTCACCACAACAGGCCACTTTCCTCCCTGTCGTCAAGGCTTGTGCCTCCTCTCTGCCCAGCATGGGACCACAGCCACTTCCAGCGCAACGTGACAACCAGACACAAGATGCTGGCTGACACCTCCCCAGCTCCGAGAAGTGGAAAACCTCATCCACGGCTGTCTTGCACATGATGCTCCTAAAAGTTACTGGTTTACGTGCCTGAAAGCTTGTTTGGTGAACCACAATATACCAACCAAATTAAAACTGTAAACACTTCAGGACAAAAAACCCCCCCATCTTTTCAATGTATATATATGAACAGTACCTGGCACCTGGGGATCCACTTCCTCAACACACTGCCTCAAAACAAAGAAGCCAGTTGGCAAACATCACCGAGACAGAGTCCATCAAAATGAGATGACAGAATTAGTCTAGTGCACCATTAATTTCAGAACATCATTAACTTAAAAGTGTGGGGGTAAGAAACATTTTTGACAGCTGGTTTCAGTTGCTGCCAAGCCTTTAGTATTGCACAGCGGTCGTGGGGGGAGGAAATAAGCTAGAATGGTAGTAAATGAAACCACTCGTCTGGTTTCTGGATTCACTTTATTGTGGTCACAGATCTCTAAAAACTGGGATTCTGCACTCTGTAATTACAACATCCACATTTAAATGGAAGGAACAGGGATAACATTAAAAAAAAAAGAGTGCCCGAGGATGAGGTTTACTCCTCGGTTTGCACATGGTGCTGGGAAAGGTGCCTGAGCAGAGCTGGAGCCAACCAGTGGATGAGGAACGGTTCAGCCGCCCTCCTGGCGCCACGCCGGGTGCTCACACCCACGCCCACCCCGTGCAGCCGTGACGCGGTCGGTCACTGTCGCACGGCTCTCCCCATGGCTGAGCCAGCGGCAGCTCCCAGGCAGCAAGTCATCGAAGCACTGCTTCATTTTCCCCTTGCAAGGCAGGGAACCAGGCTCGGTTAAGAGACCAAATGCGAATTACCCAACTAAGCCCCAGCGCTCGCCCGCTGGTCTGTCCGTGCTCATTTCCAAAGCTAAAAATTATTACAAGCCCTGGCTTACGCGACTGCAGAATTTGCCAAACTCAAGTGAAGTTTGCTTTGGTTAAATCCTTCCAGTGCCAAAACCAGATGCTGAAATGGCAGCCTCGGGAACCCTACTTTGAGCTGCTCCTTAAGCCAGATGGCGAGTCCAAGGCAGGAAAGGTGAGAACGGGAGCTGGCAGCAGGAAGGTGACTGCAGCAGCACCGCAGCTCCTCTGACCCGCTTCACCCCGCCGGAGCACCAGGCTGCCCAGACCTGCCGAAATCACTGCATTTCCCTAGGCAGAAATAAACTTGAAAAGCACATGCACAGCAAGTGGAAGCAGACACTGATGGAAAATAAAGGGGTCAGCATCAGCTTGAACATGTTCAAGCCCTAGAACAAGAGGTCAGTCCCACTGTGGTGTCTTGGTGCACGTGGAGGCAGCACAAAATGAGCGTTGCAAGCCTCCTTCTTCAGGACCAGCAAGCAGAAAGGTTTTGTATTTCTGCTGCCAGTATGCTGGCAGGTAAAATCTCAGAAAAACTGCATTTCAGTAATTCCATTCCTTGATTAAAAAAAGTAAATCATTTAATTGCATTAATTAATCTCTCCAAAAGTTGGCGCCTCACTGCCAACCATTCTGCAAACTGAGTGCGATTCCCCATTAAATGAAGAAGCCTGCAGCAAGGCTACAGGTTTCAGTGGAAGCGGAGTCATTTCCTCTACACCCAGTTCATAAAGACATGAGTTATTCTAATGCAAGATTCCACTTACTTTCTACCACAGACCCTTCCCCCAAGAGAGCTTGCTTGCTCCTGCAGTCACTTGCCTCCTCTTCTCCAGGACAGCGCTGCTGTTTCCGCAGACAGGCCTGGAACGTTTCTCCAGTAACATGGCTCAGCCCTGCAAATAACTCTGGTTGTGGAGTAACCCCAGTCCAGCAATGAGCCGGCACCACTGGTAGCAAACACTGTTCTCAAGAATAAATTTCTTAAGACCCTCAGGGAAGTTAGCAAACACAGATCCCACCACGGCTTGGACCCTTCCCTAACCCCTGATTGCTTTTCGGCTGTACCAATCACTGTATTAACATTCTTTCCAACCACAGCTGTTTGAGAAGTTAGAGGAGTTAAACAACATGAACGTGTGCTGGACCAGACTGGGTGCATGAAGCTATTTGGCAGGTTACAGTTTAAAAAAGAAAAACCATGAAAAAACCATTATTCATTCTTTCCCTAAATCTTTCAGCTGTGGAATCAATACCCAAGTCTACATACTGAATACAGCTGGCAATTAGATGTGCCAGATAATAAGCAATTAAAAAATATTTGTCTTAGTCTCTGGCGAAGGCCTGTGGTACATCAGACACTGCACAGCCACGCCACTAGCCACATAATCTTCTGATAATTTCTTTGCTCTCATTTTCTCATCGGCTGTGATTTGCAGAAGTGACTGGAAGCTAGAGACAGTTTGCGCAAAGGAAACAGTGGGGTGTTATTAACTGTCCATAGAGTACACACGGCTCCCTGTGCAACGGCTTTACCCCATATCTCATTCCAATTGCCGCTGATGATTTAACATGGTCTTCTCATGAAATCAAGTTACGGGCAGGGGAAGCAGGAAGGAGGTGAAAGAATATCGCTACGTGCCTTTTGCTGACATTTGCTATGCTATCAAAGCATTACGCTCTATGACGTTAAGTTATTTTGTCAGGCTTTCTGCAAAGTGAAGTAGCAGACACACACCGCTGCTTTTCTGTGCTTGCCTCATGCCAGATACAGGTAACAGTCCTGACATTTACACAGAAGTGATCACTGGGATCAACACAATAAAAGGTTATGAGCCAGGACTCAGAGGGCAGTTCCACACTGCCTGTTTACCAGAAGGAGCAGGCATTGGGGCAGAAGGAGCATTGGCTGGCAATGGGACGCTCATGGGAGCGGCACCCCATCACCCGCTGTGGTATGGACATAACGCTGCAACCCCTGCACACACCTTCAGGAGACCCTCGGCACAGTTTTCTACTGTAGACAAAGACACAATCTCTTCTACATAAGGTGAATTAATTTTTATAGACCTCTGGCTATCTTACAGCAGATTTAAAAAAAAAAATTCTCCAAAGGTGCTATTATTAAGTGAAGCAAAGCCAGTAATTACAGTAAGTCAAAACAATATGTGCACCCAATTAATGTAAGATATTTAAATTCCTCTTTAGTTTCCCTCTTTTTAAACCTATTTAAGATCCTACAAGCAGTTACATTATTCAGATGACATTAATCTTAGAGGCACTACTTGCTACAAAATCAATAGCCTCAGCAGCAATGCTGCAATTTCCATGCTGTAGCTGCTCAAGAAACCCTGGCACACCATTTTACCAAAGCCGCTTTCTCTCATTTTTCCTATCGTGTTTCGATGGCAAATTAGACTTGCCGCAGGTCAGTTCTTCTCCAGGAATATATTCACAGAAGCAAGCAACAACTAGACCTGGTGCGGCCTGAGACCCCACCGAAGCATCCCTTGACAGCCCTTAAAGCTTTTGGCAGGTCGTCTTCTACCGACAGCTCATGCAGATCCTCTCAAATTTATAACGTAGCTGGACCTGGCTTCTTAATCAGGTTCATCTCCGCCTGCCTTTTCAGTCCACTCAACTCTCACAGGCTGCTGCACGGCTTTTGGAGTAGATGGGGGCAGGAGCACACTCAAACCTCCTCGGACATCCTATGGCAACCGTGTTCTCTGCTCCTACGTGCCCCTTTAAAGAGACCAAGCTAAATTAATGGCACACACAACCCATTGCCACCTGCATTTAACTCAACTGCCTCAACCAAAACAAGGAACCTCACACCGCAAAGCATGCATTCACAGGTCTCGGGGACTAAGGAAGGCCAGCCAGCCATGGCGTCAACCCCCTCCTTCCCAGCCACACTGAATGCCAGGTGAGGAGATGGCAAGGGGATGGCTCCTCTCAAGGACTGCTGCTAAACCAAAAGCCAGCCTAGGGCAGGAAGGGGAAACCTTACACACACTGGGGGGGAAACGCTAAATGATTCGTTTCTGACATCAGCCATGATTAAATTTTAATCTCCCAAACAAAAATATGGTTCTCATTAGCCTCATTAGTTCCCAGTTGTACTGCAAGGCAACAGTGTCACATGGTATTAATCTTTGTTTTCATTAATATGTCATATCAACTGCTCACGGCTGCTCACAGCATTCTTTGAAACCGATACACTCCCTCTCTTCTGTGTGAATAGGAAGTGCCAAAAAGCAGCTTCCTCGACAGGAAGGATGACCCCCTGAGATCCTTCAACTTTTGGTTTACGTTTCTAGAGATAATCTTTTCTTTCTGGGGAAAGAGGGAGGGGAGTTAGGAGTAAAAGGGATGCAAGGCTGCAATCCACAATAACAAAGAAATTCCTGAGGTTTATTGCCAAGGCCAGGGCCAATAAAGGAATAGGATATTCTAAGTTTTCTTGTTGTTGTTGTGGTTGGGATATTTTGGAGAGCTAGAAAAACAAAGCCAGGTTGCAAAAAGGGTTCTTTGCAAGACAGTTATTTGCAAAGCCCCTAGCAAACATCAGATGACTCCCAATTTAGCATATGCATCAAGGTAATATTTATTAATGTGATTCATCTGAAAAGCTACTTTTTTTTTCCAACACACAAAATTGTACACTGGATTCAGGCACAACATTAATTTTTGCTTGCACTTCAATCTTTAATATCTGTAAAGCTGATATCAATTAAGCCTCACAGTCCCTCAGTACAAGCTTGTATTACTTCCAGACAGGCAGATAAAGCAGAATACAGACTGATGGAAAGACCTTGCCATGGTCACACAGTTACATACAGCCCAACACACCCACTCCTGCCTGTACAGTGAGGTCTCAGTGAACTTCCCAAGTGAGCCAAGCATACTGATGAAACCCAGGACACACAAGTTCCTATTCCCTACTTGCACAGCTCCTTGCTTGCTTGAGGGCAGTTAAAAGACTCTTACCGAATTACCCATGCTACTTAATAAACATGCATTAGCTCAAATGCACCCGCACGGATATGTTCGTTCACCCGTGATCTGGCTCTGGTCTGCTGGAAGCTCGAAGGGTGATTCTTCCATCTGTATTTTGCATGTCAAACTAGGACTCTTCTATTCATAAAATGAGTATCTCCATAAGTGCTGTGCCCTCATCATAAGAGGGTCACAAACCACTACACTTAAAAATGGGAATGTTATTTTGCCAGATCCAGCCCACAATTCACACACTGGTTGTTTTACAAGCTGGAATAAGAAACTCAGAAGAGAGGTGTTTCTAACCTTTACTGGATGGGATGACACTAGACAAAAACCCTACTGCTTTAGGCTGAAAAAACAAAGCTCTAGAATATAAGAGGAAAGAAAGTGGGGAAGAGGTCCATTTAATGGCTACTAACGTCCTCGAGAGTGAAAACACAGCCCTGAGCATCTCATCAGCCCCCTAGCATTTAATGAAATTCAGCCTGAACCATTCACAAGTTCATCTGCTAGCACACAGAAGACGTGATTGAAGTCCTGCATAGGTCAAGTGTTTTTTAATGAGACATGTAAACCACAAAACCTCCACGGCATACAAGTCTTTCTTCTTTCTCTATTGTAAATGAACTTTGAGGATGGTAATTTAATTGCTATTAAATTACATGCCTCAGAGACATGCTTTCATGACCTGTCCCTTCAATAAGTCCTTAACAGTAAAGTTAAAAGCTAGTAATATTATGTTCAATCAGCTAAATATGAAAAAAACACCAGGTATTTGGGGCCAGAAGGACAGAGGCATGTCCTGCTCTCCATGCTCTAGAAAAGTCTAGCAGCATCTGCAACTTCTTGGAAACCACCTGGGCATGCGGGCTTCAAAGACTACGGCTCCAACGGCACTCGCCAACAACCTCTGGACTGCACAGTAGTGAAGCACTGTGCAGTTTCATATTCCTTGCAAAAGAAAAAAGTGTATTGCTTAGTCTTATTTTACCCTAAATACCTGTTAGCAGTAGCTCCACCAACATTTTCCACAAGGGAAGAACACACTGAAAAGAACGCTGTAGCCACCTCATGCTGTAACATTTTATTTATTGGCTTGTTTAACCTATTCCCTCGAGCTCTTATAACTCTACCAGAATCTTAGTCATGAAAGAAAAAATGCAATAGGATTTAAAAACCCCACAATTCTAGCTTTCATATCAAATGTCTTACAAACCATACGACTGTCTAACAGTGGACAATATGCTTTGTAAAATGAAACAACACAATAACCAGGGGAAAGGAAGGGTTTTCAGATGACATTTGAAAATGCCGGGGGGGTGGTTGAGTAAGGAAACAACAGAAGAAGAAACAGGAGATCAGTGGCAGAGTAGTTTAAAAATTTGTTTATATAAGAAAATGTAATAGCTCTCTGGAGACACCTTACTGTGGGATAAAAGTGATTTTATTCCAGAATTACAAATTCACTTTAGAAGTGCATTAGTTATTCTGGTACAAAAATGATTTAACCTCTGCCGGAACGCCTCTCCTGCAGAGCTTGTACTAACAAAAGGACCTTGACTGCCCACAGTCCATCTCTGCAGACGTATGCCCCAGCAGAAACCGTAGGGAATAAAACCACAAATGGAGGTTTCATGAAGTCACCTGAAACAAGTATTTTTACTTTTAAACAAAGGAGCAGCTTTTCCCATTCTTGTTTAAATGTACGACAAGTTACTATTCAGGAGGGAGGAAGCGGGGAGAAAGGCAGAGCCATTTGTACCGGATCTGTGGAGCTGCACTGTTCTTCCAATGACTCAACCTACACAAGCAGGACTTGTAGTCTGCAAAATGGGCGCTGAAGTACGAGGAATTCCCACAAAAACTTTTTAAGCATCTTTAGCTTCATTAAATAGCTTCTACTATACTCAAACTGGGACCACTTTTTACTATTATTATTTTAGTGAAATAAGGCATAGGCTGCAGAAATTACAAGAAAAATCAAGGCTAAAATTAACATAATGATTAAGCACTTCACCTAGCCTATGGGTCAGACATTAAATATTCTTTTGCACTGGCACATTTTTAGATTCTTGGCAGTCTCTTACTTCAAAAGGAAAAGTTCAAAGTGGCAGAGGGGAAAAAAAAAAAATCCAGTATTTTAAGACAGATACACTGAGCTTGTGATGTGAGTGTGGCACCACAGGAGCATGTCCCGTGACCCAGAGAACATGCCCAGGTTTAGTTTGAGCAGACCCCGAATACCACAGCTGGTTTGGGAACAGAGTGCCCAGAATTACAAAAGCTTTCCGGTGCATTCCTCTCTCAAATTTGGCACAGACAATCTTTTCCCCACATTTCACAGGTACCAAAATTAATTTGCTGCTCTCTGAAAGCTAGCCTAGTTTTGTGAACCACCGAAGTACATCTTATTTCAGACGGTTCACCTGCACTTTGGCAGAGCCAACAGTAAACCAACAAAGTCAAGAATTTAGGGCCAGGACAACATCCTGGCCCCAGTTCTCAGGATTTTAGGTTGCCAAAGTAATCCTTATACCACAAAATCCATTACAAACAGCTCACATCAGCCTGCTCCAGCAGCAGCTTTCTTAAGGGTTAGAACACCCTCAAAGGCCTTTAGCTGGTCCCTTGCCGTGCCATTCCACAGGCTCAGCTGTCCCTAGGCACACAGCGTATTCCCCAGTTCACAGGTGGAGGTCTGCAGTACCAGGGCACACAGGCAACACGTCCTGCCCTTCAAAGGAGACTGTTTGCTCTTCTAAAGCTTCCTCTGACTCTGAGCCCAAGCCAGCTGGACGGCAGTTGAAAGACTTACTCCTTCAGCAGCAAGTATCTGGAGACTCCAGCCCAAAACAAATAGAAACATTTAAAATTAAAATAGAAAAAGAAAAGGCGATAAAAGGAATAAATTGTTCCCCACTGGCCTAAAGAAGAGAACTCTATTCCTCCTTATTACTCCATATCTTCCTTGAACTGGCTTCCCAGGCAACTACTGCGAAGAATTTTTCTGGATCAGGTCAGCCCACAGGTCCATGCCCAGACTGGCTGTGCCAGCTCGCAGGAGTCCACGCCTGACAGCTGCAGAGGAACCCTAAGACAGACCACACAATAACTATAAAACAACGTGGCCACAGGAGGAATTTCTTCCTCATTTCAGACACCTCTTTGCTGAGCCATCTCATAACTCTGATCAGGAACGCCTGACAACATTGTCCTTTCCCCCTTTATAAGAAAGTCACCGTGGTCTTCAACAGACACTTTGGAGATCAATCAGAACTCATCAAAACCTCTCAATCTGCCCAAATTTGACAGTAAGACAAAGTTAACAGACTATCTAACTCCACCTACAAACCAGTGTGAAAAAGCAGTTTTAAGGCCAGCCTTAGCTTTAAGGCCAGTGCTGCTACCCACTCACCCATGATCAGCAGTAGAATCCATGAGATTTCAGGTACTCTCAGCTCATCCTTAGTGTCACCACAATTCCCTGAAGGATGGTGGGGAAATTAGCTAATCCCCCCTTTGCTCTTTCCCCATGTTTACTTGCACTGTAAGTACCTAGGCACCCAGCGTCCCCTTCTCCAGGAATTCACTGTCACACTGTATGCACAATAATAATATGGTTTTGACCACCCAGTGACCCATTTCAGAGGATCTAATGAAAAATGTAACCACAGCTGAATGAACTGTACTGCTGGGTTGCTTTGATTCTTTTCCCTCAGCCCTTTACAAGAACCACCTCATTTCCTGTTTAATATATTCAATGCCACAATTAAGAAGAGATGAAGTTGAGGCAACACCTCCTGTCCCCCCTTCTTTTCTCTCTCACCCCCTCCCCAGAAGAACCTGACCCATTCCCTTTGTGTGTTACTGCTGTATACCAGGAGTCACCTGCCTGTGCCAAAGTAACTTTTAAACTCCAAATCCATAGCAAAGGAGGGAAAAATACAGCCTTATCTCAAATACCAAGAGCCAATTCCTTTCAACCACAGCATCCACAAACAGCAAACTCTGGGATCCGCTTGCATTCCTGCTGGCCAGCTCATTGTCTTCAGAGCTGCAGAGACCTAATGCTTGGCCGTGAGCTTCTAACCCCCTCAGGAAGAGGCATTTGGACATGGTGTGCTAGACACTGGTGGTGGTTCGGTACAGCAGTGGAAGAAGTCTCCCCTCTCTATCCCCTGCCCTTCACCCCTCCCTTAAAGACTTGAATGCATGACTGTTTGGTCATCTTTCAACAGGCACAATTGGATTTCTTTTGGCAAAACCTCCAGAGTTCTGCAGGACTGTCACCCCTCCAGCACTGGCAGAGGAGACATCACACCTCTGCCTTCAGTCTGCCTCTGCCAGGAAAAGCAACTGGGAGCAGAGGACCAGCACAGAACACGACTGCCCAATGAGACATGGAGAACACATTCCAGCTAGCTTTTTTTAAAATCAAAACTATAATGATATTATAGCACCACTATAGCCACAGCAGCAGTAGCCTGAGCACCCAAGAGTGCCTTGTGGGCACTAACAAAGAAAGTCTGTCACATTAATGTCTTAGCCCACTACTTCAGGAGCAAGCCAGATTAAACCTTCAGCCTTGGGAGTCACTGTAGGTCCAGTTTCCAGCTACAAAACCTTTGCAGCTTGAGGGGGATGTTGTTAGGGGTTTCCCCCCCTGCCAAACAGAAACAAGTGAAGGAACACATCCAGATTTTGCTCCTACAATGACACAGACTCCTGTATCTCTGGAAATGAGAGCAGGATGATGCTTGAGTTCTCGCCCTGTAACATAAAACATCTAGAAAAACAGACGAGCGATTTTGGAATAACTTGGAAATGGGATATGGAAAACTATCCACCCAGTTATTTTTCAAATTTTGTGGCTTTCTTTCACAGTCTTAAGTTCACACTGAGTTAAGAGCTCAGAGAATAGAGCTTTTCAGAAAACTGAAGCTGTAATCCTTCACCCACTTACATACCATCTGGAGTAGGATAGGAATGAATGGGACAGGACAAGATGCAGGGCTGTCCAGGCATGTGTAAACCCTTAAAATTAAATTCACTGAGCTCATCTATAGGGAAGGTGTCGTGTAACGTGTTGTAGAGCCAGAACATTTCAATGACACAGCTGTATCACGTTCACGGCTTGGGCACCCCTTCATGGCATGACTTCTTACCTCCCCAAAGTTACCACATCACCTCTGCTACATGCAGAGAGGTACTTGAAGAGGTCAGCTAATAAAATGTGGTTTCCTAAGGGCCCATCCTCTTAACCAATGTATTTGGTGCCTTAACAAGTGTGAGGACCACCTAAAGCCTTTCCTTTTCCACCACAGCCTTTCCCTGCAGCAAGGAGATGTGCAGACACTCACTATTTCTCCTTTACTTTTTCCCCACAGGTTTTATGTACTTATTTTGAGTGTCCCAGCTCTCTTCTGGATAGAACTGAAAATTGAGAAACCATCTCAAAGGTAATTATTAGGGGAATTCCCTTGCAACAGCCATGAGGGAAAGAACTCCACAGCAGGGACGTGTAGCGTGGCACGTTATGCAGCTGATTTGCCTCTCGCAGAGGACAGCGGAAATCAGGGCAGATATCCCAGGTAAGAGAGATCAGAGGCATGCCCATAACTCATTTCTGGCAAACGCTTTCCTTATCTCACATTCCTACATTGCTCCTTACCAGATTACCAACCTCAAATGCTAACAAAAATCAATGCATACGATGAACAGCAAGAGATTACAGAGAGAAGCAAAGCAGAAAGATTGTTAACCTACCAGATCTGTCCAACATTGACCAACGAGAGGTAGAGAACCCACAGGACAGCCATGAGGACCATGTTTGCACATCCAGTTACCAATACAAAGGCTGAAGTTGCCAGGCCAAACAGGGAGAGGTAGTCCAAGTTGCTGTCCATGTCTGACCAGTCCAGAAACCAGACGATTGTTGGTGCATAGCTCAAAGCATCCAGGTTTATCTTCCCTTTGAAATACTTTTTGACATTCTGTAGGTACAGTTTACAAGGGAGCAGTCCCTTCTCTCCTATTAGCTGCTTGTTTTGATGGTATGCCACCAGGAAAGCCACAACTAGAGGAAAACAAGGAGAGGAAAAAGAAACAGTATTAGAAATCATCCAGGCTGAAGAACATATTTTGAGTCCAGAGCTACAGAAGTATATTCATGCCTTGGGAAGGCATTTATTCACACGTCCTCAACCCCATTAAAATACAACACAGTCATTTCTATTAACCATGATGCTGAAGGCAGAGGAATTCTATAAATACTGTCTCTGCCTTCACACCAGGAAATGGCACAGAGACTGTTTTCAGATAATTTTCTCCTCAACAGCTGTAAGGGACACGCCACTTGCTTCAGGCAAACTCAGTGATGCACTTCTGGGAAAAGTTCCCTGTAACTGAGCGACCTGACCCAATGTAGAAATAGGAGGCTCAGCCCAGCTCTGTTAGACTCTGCATGACCCTAGGTTAGTCACATACGCCATTCATCTCCTAATGCAGATGAGGAAAACGGCTTAATCACACTGCAGAGTACAACTGAAAGTAACATATTAATTTTAAGACTTCCAGACAGAATTTCCTTTCTACAAAAGCATTTGGAGACACCAAGAAACCCTCAGTTCACGCACAGATACTGGGGAGCACAGTTGAAGCAGCCAGAAGAACACACACAACTCCCTTCAGCTTTGCAGCAGCAAAACACAGCTGCACTTCCCGACACCTCCTATTTCAGTTTCACAAAACACTTTGCAGTATCAATAGACAACAACTCCTGCATGCATTTTGGTGGTGGTGATTTACAATGTCTGCTGCTCCCAATACAAATAACCCAGGACAGACTGATAGCAGATTGTGCCTGCAAGGTTATGCTTTGACTTTAGAGGACAACATATCTCCATTTTTACATAACATTATCTGTGTATTTATCAAGTACTGGAATTTTTTCCCTTATATTGAAAATACTTAATATTTAAAAATATTGTTAATGACACAGCTTAAACTCATACACACCATTAAAGAGGTGTTCAAAGGACACCTTAATTCTTTTGGCAGCATAATGGTTAATGGTTATCTATCGCAACTGCAAGAGACAGTAGTTATGCTATGGGTTGACCTTCTGGATCCTCTCACATCCTGGTAGGTTGGAAATACAAGTCTTAATATTTTCCTTTCCTCTAAATTGCTACTTTTTACATGTGACTACAGCTCTCTCATTTATAGTGTCTATGCCCTTGCACTGGACAATCTTAGAACAGCCAGATCCTTTTTTTAACAGCACATAAGCAATTTAATTACAGTTTATAGACCTAGAATTTGATGTTCTACAGAGAAAGTTGGTCGGCTTCTAGGGATTATCTCATATTTTAGGAATCTCCTCCAGTTACCAATTTGCAGTTCGTAACTGCAGTAATCTCCATTTCTCAGAAAAAAAAAAAAAAGAAGGCCAACATTTCCTGATTAGGCTCCATACATTTTGCTCCCAGCAGCTAACTTACCCATCCTTCAAACTTTATCCAAACAGCAGCCACGTCACACGCAGCAATACCAGAGGTCTTGCAAAAGGCCGATTTGTTTCCCCCCAATCCTCCTTAGTTAATGATCAAATCTGTTTCCTTCCTTATCTGAATACTGTCATTCTGCAAACAAGAATTCTGGTGTTCATCTGATTGGTGTCTCTCCCTGGGAACACTGGTGGAAAGTCTTTGTGAAACTATACCCAGAGTTCTGGCCTGGATTCCCATTTCTTTGAAGTTCGACTGGCAACCAAAAGTCTGCAGCCCCAGGGAATAAAAATAAATGTCCCATTCCCCCCAGACACACACAAAGGCGTCCAGTGGATTTCAGTTAATCCACTTAACACGTACTCCGTCTCTTTGCACACGGCATGTATTTTGTTCTCATTTGAAAAACCACTAAAGCTCACAATCCAACCCATATCTGAGGTCACCAGGAGGGTTCCCATTGATTTCAACAGATCCTGAATCACAGCACTAACACAATAAAATTGGGGGTTCAATTGGTTACATCTCTTTCCATCCATCTTTTATGCACAGCAAAGGATTTTTACAAACTAATAAAAGACATGCAGAATATTTTACTCAATTATGGACAAGGAGGGACAAGAGAAAAAAAACAGATTGCAACACTAAAGAATCAGCTTTGGACCACAAATTAAGTGTTTTATATTTTAGAGTATTCACATTTTTCTACCAACACTCTGTTAGGCACAACTGTGTAATCAGAAAGCCTGACACATGAAACAGGCAGAAATATAATGCTTCTGAGCCTCAGACAACTTAATATCTTCATTTTTGGTTTAAAAAAAAAAAAAAAAGGACCAACTCTGCCTTAGAACTCCATAGCTTGATTTCCCTTGATTAGCACTGCAATTTGCTGCACAGTTTTCCAAAAGCGCTAATCAAATTCACCTCTAAATGCTACAGAAATTGCTGCCTCAACCCATAACTGCTAAGCAGGTTTTTTTTCTAAAAAAATCTAAATTAGACCCCTGCACAGTATGCAAGATAAACAAGGAAAGGGTAAATTAGGAAAAACAAACTATAGCAATTGCAGAAAAGTACACATTGTATGTACAAAATACTGTACAGCCTTTTTAAGTCTGAAAGCAGCAAAGACTGCATTATAGGTTGGCATGAACTGCACATCTAAAGACTGCCCAGCTTGGGCTCCAAAGTGGTTTTCTCCCAGAGCATCAATTTCTCACGAGACGCTGCACCACTGATATTTCACACTTTACCATTTCACAACTAAATCCCATTGGCAACAGCCCTAATTTGACGAAGAACTCATCTAACCCAAACCAAATCCTGACCGTTCCAACTATGTTTCGATCCATCGCCCTCCCAAGCCATCGGGGCCCACATCTGGCAAGCACCGTTTATTGCTCACACGTGTGCAGCATTTCCTAGATGCGCTGCTCCATCCTGAATCCAGCTCCCTCTCCTGGACACTCCCCAAGCTGAGCCGCTGTCTCATGCTGTGCTCCCTCTCCACTCATCTCCAGCATCTTTTGGAGCACCTAAGAAGGGCACATCTCTTAGGCACACTTGCTTCCCAAACCCCACCACCAAATCGTCCAGACTTACTCTCCCAAGGCACCAGCTAAGCCTTCAAAAGGCTTCACCCTGTAGGCAGTGGTTCCCATGTTACCAGGCACATGCAATAGTTGAAACTTAAGACAGATTCTGCAAAGGATTTCAGCAACACAGGAGATACGCAGATCCAGGCGAAAAAAAGGAAGTTATCTATCGGCTTGTCATTGCTTCCTCTCCCTGAACCCCTCTCAAGAACTGTATCCCTAAATTGACTAACACAGACCCTGCTCCCTTCTCCAGGAACTTTCCCTTTGATCCTGGCTTAGTCGGGGGGGGGGGGAAGTCCCTTTTGCCCCCAAAGCCTGTGCTTTTCTTCCTCTTCCTTGAGCCCTATTCTGAAACCTCTCTCCCTTTGGCCTTGTATTTGGGGATTTTCCACTCTCCATCCTCCCACTCCCTCCAGGTAAACATGGTCAAACAAGTTTGCTTCCACCTTGGGCACTGGCTAGCATGCTCACTGTACTGCCAGGGCACAGGGCAAGGTTAATCGCTTCTCTCATTTGTCCTGCAGCTTCTTCCTGGCAAGAGAGTGGCAGAGCAGTTCTGTTACATGAACTGAAATTCACTGGTTAGTAAGTCAGCTGATGCTGGAGGGACTCACGCAGCATGCTGGGTTCAACCACACCATGGGGTCCAAGGCACTAAGTCTGTTTGAGCAAGGGCACCGTGTCCACCTCAGCCTCTCCAGGTGCTCTGTGAAGCTGTGCTCCTGGGTGTCTGCAAGGTTCATGCCAGCCCAGGGATGTTCCCATCTCTGGCAGCAAAGAGAAGGGTCTTACCCAAAGGGATGCTGAAATGGTGAAGGAGAGTCTGAGCAGGCATTTGACAGACGCTGAGCACCGCCATGCAAACGCGCGGCGTCTCAGTCACCAACAAAGCTGCAAGACTCTGCATCTTGCTCTGGAGAAGCCACTCTCCTCCTGAGCATACCTGACTTCTGGATTTGCAAGCTTTGGGCAATGCATTCATCAGTGTCTCCTGTTGGTTCAGAGTTTAATTTTTCCTGCAAGAACAGCACAAAGACTTGCATTCCTACGCACCAGGCAGCTTGCCTCCACCAGCGCCTGAACTACCTCCAGCTCCAGCATTTACTGCACCAGGAGTCCACGGTGGATTCCCCCAGGATGGAACAAGCTAATGCAGGGCCTAATCCTGACTCACCCACCCCTTCCAGCCTGTTTAGCAGGCCAAACCCCTCAGAATGACTCTCACTTTCCAGTAACATCTTACAAAACGTGAGCATAACCGAGAAGGGCACTTTTTCAGGGTTCAGGATGCATTTTGCTGACCAGGATGCAGAAGCCAATGTTTTCCCATAGTTATCCTTTCCAGCATCACAGACGGAAACTATGTGAGACCATTGCTGGGCTCCTAATTCAGGGACATCCCCTACAGACTCCCAGCACAGCTCTGCACACCTCCAAGTCTCCAAACCCAGCGTAAAACCCCATCACCCTGCCCATCACTCCTGTGGCTGCTCACTGCCTGGAGTTTTTACCAATACTCCTAGATTTGGGTATCTTCAGTCCACGCCAGTCTCCTCTCTTTCCATCTGAAGCACTTTGCCATTCTTCAGACTATTCGCTCCTTTGCGGATTGAAAAAAAAAAAAACCTCAGCCTCAGCGACTCCCATGCTCCCTCCCACTCAGGAGGCAGACAGAGCCTTTGACAGCTCACATGGGAGCACGCTCCTCTACCTGCTGTGAGCTGATCTTTACATAAGTAATACATGTAAATTGTCATCAACTGCTAATAGACCTTCCCTACTTATCCTCACCTCACAAGGTGCTTTACCGTACTTTTCCATTAACTCCCCCCTCCACCTTCTCCTTCCCCTCCCAGCCTCCTCTCTCCCCTCAAACTGAACGCGTTCCTTGTTCAAACCCACGTGCTACCAATAAACACAACCCAAGCATGCAACACAAGAGTCACCCATCTGAAATGATTTGGTCTATCCATATTGCCCTGTCACCTCAGTTCCTTTCCTCCAGTCCAGGCTCAGCCTGTCATGGTAGGAGAATGAGAGAATCCCATTCTTCATGCTCTGTAAAGATTTAAAGATGTGAAATCCAAACCTTTCCGGTCATATGGCTTTCTCTCTCCCCCCATTAAAAGAAGTCTTAACTTTTACTTAAAGCCCAAACCACAAGAAGAAATGAACCAAGAGCACAGAGCTTTGCATGAAAACCAAACTACACTTTGCACACACACAAAAAATCTGCCTGGAGCCATATATCAAGTGCACCTTTGACCCAACAAGGCATTCAAAAAAGGCCCTGTGCTGGATTCTGGCAAGCTGAGGTTGTACTACTGAAAAGAAGAAGGGGGAGAATATGCATGGTCTTTTCATTATTATCAGAGAAAGTAATCAAATAAGTTTTCAATTGATAAATTCCCCTGCAAAGTTTTGCAACACAGAAGCAACAACACCATAGTACCGAGCAAAGAGCCAGAGTGAAACCAAGCACGCCCTTTTCATCCTGCAACCCTACAGCCACAAACAAACACACAACAAAGTAGTCTGTACTTAACACTTTTTTGTTTTATTGCCATTTGCAGCAAAGCTAAAGACTTTGGGGTGGTTGCTTTGGAGGCTTTTTAAGTGCTTATCTCCCCATTGCCTCTTTGTTTGAAATAAAGTGAAAGCAAATAGAAAAGGCTGGGCTGTGGCACTGCTAAAAAGACTCCCCATAGGTCCCAGATTGTTCAAAACCACACCAGGGACAGTCCAGCCTGCAGCTGGAGAATGCCCTGAGAAGATCCCTCTGCTCCGGACCAGCTCTGCGCACACAGCAAACTGGGAGACAGATTCTCTCCTTCTCAGTTCTTACCATTTCCCTTAAACTGTCACTGCTTGCTATTAATTTACCTTCCCACGGTGAAAATGCTTTGTTCAGGACCAAATGTGCTTGTCTCACTTACACAGCTCTTTCGTGCAGAGTTAAATGGAGGACACGTAGCTTGCTAGAGGGACACAGTGCTAACATACTGCCTTTGCTATCCAGACTTGCTAACAAGCACTGTGCTGAAATAAAACCTTTCAGAGGAGAAAAAGTGTCCGTAGATGTACTATAATCCTGGTCAGGCAAGCTGAAAGCTACTGGGAGCCTTTTAATATAACTGAGGGAAGAGAAGGGGGAAAGCAGAGGAGATTGTGGAGAGAGGAGGAAGGACACTGGGGAGAGCTGGGAACCTACAGGAAGCCAAACCCCCTTGAGAAGGCTTTAGATTTCAGAATTAGGAAGAAATAGCATGAACCTCCCATAGCTCTAGCTCTGGGGAAAGAAAATACTACTATTAAACAATATGTAAGGAAAAGGAAGATAAACTGGATTTAAATAATCGCTTTTATTTCAAAGCACTCTACAGAGCCTGGCTCTGTAAATTGGAAAGGGTGGTATCTAATTACTTAAACATCTACATCTGGAATCTGATGATAGTAATCATCCAAAAAGGGCACTTAATGATTTAGAAGGAGGGTGAAGGGAACCAATAATGCATATTTGTTGTCGAGAGCTTTGGGACCAGCTATTTACCTGTAACAGGACTTCCAGCAAGATCTCAAAGGCTTTCTGTATTTACAAAATGTCAATTCCTGCCATAAAGAACAATCACACAGTGCAAGACCAGGACAGAAAACCTTCAAATCTCAAAATGGCATTTCTCGAAGCCTCCCTGTCCCATGAATTACCATATTAGCAATTGCAATTAGCAAGTGATGAACAGGATGCAATGGTGGAAGTCTGAGAGACAAGTCTCTTTGGCCCACCAGTACTATACAAAGATGCCTCTACAGAAAGAAAGAGAGGGGTCTGGGGAGCAGAGCACAGGGTAAGACTGACACAATTGTTCTGTTCCTCACTGTTCAGGGCTGGATTCTGTGTTACTTCACATTCTCCACTGGAAAGGTTTTACAACTTGGTGTGCACCCACTCACTTAGTGGAGAAAGAGGTCCCAGATCTGAAAATGTCTCTGAGGGCTTTCAGTTAAAAGAATTTAGGTGTCACCTCATTTACAAGTGCACAGTGCTAGCTCCTATTAAAAACAGAATTGCAGAGACGGGCATTTCATTTACTTTAGTGCTTAGCTGGGAGGACCACACTGGCACAGCCCTGCTGCAAAGAGCAAGCCTCACTGAGCACTTCCAGCCTGGATCCATTTTCCCCTTCCTTCCCATTCCTGCAAGCAGCAGGTGGTTTTGGTCACCAGCCCCCACGAATCATCAGATCCTTTCCCACCTTCCCATCTCTAACCTGCCTCTCAGACAACAGCTGCTTTGCCAGGTACTTCCCAGGCTCTGGCTGTTTCTGGAAACTCCCTTCAAAAAAAAGGAGAGCTGTTATAACCAAAGGGGGTGGGGAGAAGGGAGCACATACAGAAGGACACTTCACACCTGGCTTGCTCTCCCTGTCCTCCTTCCACAAGAGGAGATCCAGAGGGAAATCATCTCCCCAGCTCACAGCAGGCAATAAAACAGCCTCTCAAGGGGTGGAGGGCAGGAAGGAGATGACAGCCCCCCCAATCATGCTTAGTGATTCTCACCTCAGCATCACTGTACACCCCAAATCATGTTTCTCTCCATCCCATCCAAAGGGTCCTTCCCTCTCCCATCCCTCCCTTTCCACCTAGGAGAACAAGCTTTCAGCTCACACACCTGCACTAATAGGCAGAAGCTACAGTCATCAAGGGGTGACCACTTTCCCTGATGCTTTTAGCACAAGGTCCCCCCCAAAGGATTTGTTGCTTAACACAGCAGGAATGAAAGGGTTACATTTAAAAGGGTGAAATGAAAGAAGGGGGAAAACATCCCACGACTGAGGAATGTCGAACTGTCACAACGGCATCAACCATTTCCTCAGCAAGTCTGAGATTCGGCGTGTGCAGAATCGCCGCGTCTGGGAAAAAAAATAATCTGTCAGAGTAAATGGTTCCATCTTCAGAAAAGGGCTTGGAAGAGGTGCTTGGTACAGAGGCTTTAAATTGTTTTCTGCTGTTTCTAAACCCAGGCTCTCAGAAGAGATCAAAAGGCAACCCACCTTCCCTTGAGAGCATCCCACCCCAACAGCCATGTCATGGTTTTGCAGCCTTTGACAGAGGAATCTGCCTGTTCACAATCTCTCCATTGCAGACACATCAATTAGTTTCCGCCCCACAAGTGCTTCAGTGTAGGCTGCACAGCATCTCCCCTGTGCTGGGATCAGAGCTGGAGCCCCAACACCGCTGCAAGTGACAGCCCGAGTCAGAATTTGACCCATCTCAAATCCACCCTAGGTTTTTTGCTTTGGGTCCGCTGGCTGTTACTCAATCAAAATAAACAGCAGAAATCACTGTTACCTGATAGCAATCAAGCTGAAATTGCATAATAAGCAGGTAAACTTTTCCTTTCTTGCACCTCCTCCATTACAAAGGATAGAACCATCCTCCTACTCTGTTCCTTTCAGCTCTGGTACCCAAATCCTTTCCTCCGAGGCCACCTCTCAAAGGTTTCCTCATTCTGGACTGCGGAAGGATTTTGGGGTCTCCTCCCTGCTTCTGCCACTCCCAGGCTTTCCCACTCCCCTTTCCTCTTTCAGAAAGTGCCAAATCCAGTTCTTCTCCCTATTTTCTGTCATCTTGCTTTCACTCACCAGCCTGCCACGTCCGCTTCATCCTCTAGCTTACAAATTCTCACTCTCCCTTTTTCCCTGCAGCCTGTAGGTTTCAATCATTTCCACGCAGTAACTCACCTGACCCTGCCTGGGATACTCACTCCTCACCTCTTAATGCTCTTGTTGATCCGAATCAGGTCTCCCACTCACCAGAAGGTCCCATATGTTTGACTCGCTCTTTGCCCTTCTCTGCCACATCGCCCCCTTACCAACTCCCACCACCACCCTACAGGACAGCATTTGGTCACCAACGTGGCACATTTATAACCCCAAATCCGCGATCAGAAATCAGTGGCCTCCACTGAACGCACAGTGGAGAACGCTAATCAGTTTTTCATAAGGAAACTGCAAACCGAGCTACGGGAAACTCAGCGGTCTGGATTTACACACGGGGGAATATCAGAATCGCTTTCATTTTGACTGAAAGAGTCATAACCCTGCATTTTACCAAAAGCTGAAACCAAACTAGAAACAGAGCACGTGTCAAAACCATACAAAACTACAACTTCTGCATGGTTTTGATGCAAAATAATCTAAGCAGGCTGGCAGCCTACAAATCCTAACGATTTTGTGGACAAATCTGGGGCAAGTTTAGAATTTGTAACATAGTGTGTTACATGTCAGTTTAGGTTTCACTGTGAATATTTTTTCAGTGGAGCACTAGTGGGCTCCGAGCACGGCTCTCAGCGTTCCTTGCCAAAGTGAGAGCCAAACAAGCACAGCCGAGGTTGGGAACAGATTTCACCATCAACCATTTTAAGGTCATATCAGGTCCCAACTAGTAGTTTTGGCACCCAAGGATGTCGTGTTTCTCCAGTGCTACATAAAATGCTAAAGACCCACTTCTGTGTAAGACAAGGAGTTTCTCTCTTGCAGTTAGTTCACAACATCTATCTCAAAGAAAAAGCACTACCAGCTCTGCCCTGTTCTGCTGACAGGTACCAGCCTCGTGGTGTGAGCAAACTCTCCTTCCAGCTCTACCAACACAGGAGCCCCAACATCACCCAACGTCATCCCAGCCGCCAACCGCACAGACCCCATCCCACCAGCAAAGCAAGAGTTGAAAACAAGAGGCTCTTTCCATTTCACAACTCAGTCACCTCCTCAAGCTTTGCGTACACAAACACGTACCCCCAACACCCAAAACTGAGCAGTACTTCGGTAAAAGGCAGGCAGGGCTCCTCAGTGCAATTGCTGCACCCCTGCCATGGCAGGATGGGGCCCGGACGCAGGAGCTGGGGCAAGGCACCCTGCAGCTCCCCGTCCCACAAACAGAAATTCACCACGGAGTACATAAGACAGTCGCGGGCCTTTGCTCCCACCACGGCAGGGCCTCGCACGGCAGCAGCACGGACCCCACGGGAGGGCGAGCATCCACCGTCGGGGCACCCGGGGGCTCACCCCCTCCCCGTGGCAGGGGTCCCGCCTGCCCCACCTGAGGCTTTGCAGCGGGGAAGGCCTTAAGGGACGGGGCAACCCCAGGACTTCGCGGGGTTCTGCGTGGCAACGAGCCCGGCCGCCCGCAGCAGCCCCGGGCTCCGCCGGGCCGGGCCCCCACCCACTCCCCGGGCAGTGGAAAGAGGCGCGGGGCAGCGCCCGGAGACTCACAGTAAAGCAGGGCTATTGATCGCAGCAGCACGATGCGGGTCAGCCAGAAGGTGCCCGGCAGCGGCAGCGGCCTGGCCCCGCTACCCGCCGGCCCCGCCGCAGCCCGCTCCGGGGCCTCGGGGGCGCCGTCGGCCGCCGCCGCCCGCCTCTGCCTCAGCGCCGCGCTGGGCGCCGCCATGTCGGAGCCCGCAGCGAGCATGCGTGCGGCCGGCCGGCCCGCCCCCCCGCCGCGCCGCGGGCTGCCGCCGCCGGGCCGGGCCAGGCCGGGCCATGAGGGCGACAGTCTTGCGGCTGCCGGGAGGCTGCCCCGGGGCGGCTTTATTACTACAGCGGGGGCGGGCGGGGGGGGTCTGTGGAAAAATGGCGTCCGTACGGCCCGACCTCAGGGACTGACCTGGGACAGCGAGAAAGTGCAAAGTTAAAAAAAAAAACAACTGCCAAAACAGCCCCCCAAACCTAAACGGAAGGCTTTGGCTCCAAAACCAGTCGTCCGCCTCCCGCCCAAGGAGGCCGGGGACCTCAGCGGCACCACAGCCCCCTCAGCTCGCCCTGCCTCCCCTGGGCTCCATCCCTGAGGAAAAACGTCAAGTGAAATTCCTCCGGCTTTCAGCATTTGCCGCTCCTGATGCTGCCGTGATTTCTACTTCATGCTGTCTACAGCCATCAAGCACTTGATTCCGTCTTGTGTTCATAAATACCGTTTTTTAGCAAAACCACTTTAATAAAGCGGCCTCAACAGTCATCGATGAGTTCAGACGTGCGTCCTGTATCCCACTTAAGTAAATACCGGCGTGCTAAACCATTCGATGGTCTCTGAGAAAGTATCTGTTATCAGGTGTAACATTATTCAATGCTTTTCAGGCTGTGAACCGGTCCCTTCTAAATGCCTCTTTTGTTTTTCCAGTTTCCCATCACTGCTGCTTGCATTGTTCTCCCTAGAAAAAAAACTACATAATGGTGCATTGTATAGGGAAAGAAAAATAAGCTATTTGTTAAAGGCCTCTGGTATACTGCAGTTGCGCTCTCCCTTTGGATTAGCCACGAGGTTTGGCCAGATAAACTTAAATAGATGTAAGCTAATGGTTTCCTTTGTGGGGTCTTTATGAAACTTTAACAGCGAATTCCACATTAAATGGAAATGTCTGTAAAACAAACTGAATAATTGAGGAAATTACCGAGGAAGAGCGGAGGGTTTAGGGTAAAGATTTAGCAAAAAAAAAAAAAAGGAATAATTGGAGTTGGGAAGGGAGCACTGAGCTGGGTTGATTTTTGTTGCCAAGGATCGCCCCGAGGTTGGGATGATGAGGAACGAACACCAAACGCGGCCGACCCGAGCTTGGGGTTCCTTGTGTGTCAGTAGCGCGTTTCAACAACACGAGCTGTGAAGTTTTAAGTCTATTAAATGGCAGAAAAATGTTGTTACTCTAGAGGACCGATCCAACTCTCATAAAAGGCAATGGAAGCCTTTCCTTTAGCTTTACTGGAGGATGGATCAAGCTATAAAGGAAAAAGTGCAATAAAATGGTAGATTAGAACATCGTGACCTCCTCTCTATTCTGAGTTCCGGCTGGTACGCAGCTTTGCACGGACCCATCATCGCTGTTGGGTTTTCCGCTTGCTTATCTGTTTACTGTCAGCTTTTATTTCCACGTCACGATTTTCCCCTTCACGTTCCCTCTTTTCAAAGTAAGGTATCAGAAAAGAAAACAATGTAAGAACCAAGCAAGCAACGCAAACAAGATATTTAAGAGCGAGGCTCTGCGCCTTAAAATCTCAAAGGGAAAGCGATTCATAAATGTCAGGCCGGCAGGCAGGCGCTGAGGCATCATTGATGCTGAGCTTCATTCAACAAAATGCGCGCCGCCACGTCCCCCCGCCCGACCCTATTTTGCTGTGTTCCAAACAGCTGCAAAAGTGACAGAGAAACAAGCATTTACTGTCACAGCACCCAGCAGCTGTCCCCGCCAGCACCTCAACCGCGCTGTCCCTGGCACCCTAAATTACTCTGTGTTCATTCAGGTCTAGTCTTTTGCCCCTCTGGCTGCCAGGAATTGGGTTTAAATAAAACAGAGAAAGTGAATGTGCGCAGAAATAACTATTTTGTAAAGCAGCATTAACATTTGGGGGCTCCTCTAAAGAAAACATACATTCAATTATGTATAATGCAGTTATACACAATCCCGCTGAGCGTTCAGCTGCGTTTGCTAAATGAGAGATGGGGATCTCGCGAAGAATTTGGGAGCTTCCTTCTACTAGTGAAGATTTTTCCAGCAGTAGTATTTTTTGCCATTAAAATCCCTGATCCTTCCCTGTGGAAATCTGATCTTTAACTCCAGGGTTAGCAGGATTAAGGCTGAAAAAATTTTCAGAGGAAGAATTACCTTTTTTTCTCCTGTGTTTGTACAGCATCTATAATGAGGGGGTGCTGATTCGGAAGAGGGATTCCTAAGCGGTACCATAGGACAAAATTCATAATCACAGTAATCATAATTAATAGAATTGTGCTTCTTCATTATTTTGAAAAGATGCCATCCAGCCTGTGCTGTGCAGGAGGAAAGAAGAGATCTTTTGCCAGTGTCCCACCTGACCTTTAACATGTAACGCACACGTGTGTTGTTGATCCTGCAAAAGTAAATTTTGTTTTGATGCTGGTATCTTAGAAAATTTAACAGAAATAACACATAGACATATATTTTCCTTTCCACGGGTTTTGGTCTTTACGCATGCACATTTCCTGAGACCGAAAGAGAAGGCCATCCCCTTCGGGTTTGTAATCGCTTTCCCCTCCGGGTCCTTGACTGCCAGCAGCACGATTGTGCAGCTTCAGGCTGGGAAAGCTGCAAGACAAAAACTCAGAACAAGCCACTAGTTAACTTTTTCCACTGGGATATTAAAAAATTAATAATCATAAAAGCGCTTGTTAGTAAGGGCTATTTTATTTTAGCAGAAATTCCACACCGGGCCCAATGTAACATGTAAAGATTTTCATGAAGCCCTCACTGCCTTTGACTCACACTGAAGCTTTTCTCCGATATCTGCTGCCGTGATAAAACCTAGAAAAGGGCTTAGGAATGCCATGCACTCCTCTCCACTTGCATTTCAAGCAGGAGAGAGGTCAGCAGAGTCCTGCCCAGTGCAGGTGTGCAGAGTTTCTTGTATCAACGCCAGGTAAATGTTCATGGGTTGGAAAAGAGCTGCTGGGGGACGTGTTCCTCCATTGTTCGCCCTGCAGCTGCCAATCCATTCTGGTCCAGAAAGAGGAGGGATGCTGGAGCTAAGCACCCCATTAACATAGTAAAAACTAATGTTAAACTTAAGCCTCTCTCTTCCCCCCCCTGTTCTCAGCAGACTGCAGCAGCTGTGCAACGGGTGCAAGTTTGCATCCACTCATGGTGGTGGGAGCCTCGAGTCCCCAGCTTTTCACAATCCATGGAAACACCTCTAATGACAGGCTTTGGATGAAGCTGTGCAATAAAGACTTGCTCTTGCTGTGGTGGGAGCACACAGTGACTTTCATGACAGCACAGAGTAATTTTTCACTCCTGCTGTGCAGGTGAAAACAAGAATTTCGAGAGCACAGCTAGGCACAGTGGTGGGAGCTGTGGAAATGCCAAGGACTAAATACCCCAAGTCTTAATTAAAATTTGCAAAAAGGTTCTGTCCTTTTTACTCCTGAATTGTTCAGAGGAGCAAGGCTTATTTCATGCAAACGGAAGACAAATTTTGGACCTGAACTGATCTGCAAGCAGCCGAGCAATATAAGTTTAGTCTTAAAACTGCATAAGCAGGCACCGGTTGTGTGCTGGAAGCCTCACAAGCAGAGAGTGTAGGATTGGACCCACCACTACCGTTCATCTTGAGAGCAAAGCTTTTCAGCTCTTCTGCTGCTATTTTAATTGAAAGTAAAGGTCTCTTCTTTTTTTTTTTTTCCTTTTTTGCTCCAGATATCAGGAGCTTTCCTGAAAAGGATTGAACGTTGTTTCACAGCAATCTCTGAGCTGCCACTGAACTGCTGAATCCTCTGGGCAGAGCATTAATCCTGCAGATGTCAGAGGCTTATTTTAACACGACGCATAGGTTACTCTTATCTGATCAGGGGTTGTTTTTAGTTCCCCTGTAATGCTCTTTCTATTTGCTCTTTGAAATTCCCATGTAAAATCTGCTTACAGTTCAAAGGTAGCCAATTTTTGAAAAATGATGACTTTACCGCTTGATCAGATTAAGCGATAGAGCTTACCTTTGGGCTGGGCCTCCATCCAGCCAGGGAAGGACTGCAGCATGTGTGTGCCTTGCAGAGCGTATTCCATCATGTGCAGTGGTTTCCAGGTGCTCTCATGCTCTGAAAATGCCTGCCCTCTCTTCTACTGAAGATGAAATGTCTCCTCCCTGACATTTGTGGGGCTCCAACTACTCTGAAGTCCACGCATGCACACTTTACTCCTGCATAAAGAATAGGTATGGCAGAGAGCAACGGGCATGGGAGGTCAAGCCACCTCCATCCCATGGGGATTCTGCGCATTCCCAGGTGACAAGTGACAATGTGATGGAGCCGAGCATGCAGACCTTGTATTTAGTGCCTGATCTTAAGCAATGCTGGTGTGAGCTGGCCAGGAACTTTATCGGAGACCGTGTCAGACTTTAAAGAAAATCGAGCAATATTACCAATATTGACAGGCAGCTGGTAGACCTCCGCTGTGCCTGCTTTCTGTCAGGAACAGCCAGCTCTCTTTTTCCACCAAATCCTCTCTGAACGTAGCCCACTTGGGTGCACTCTTTAAGGCTCCACTGGGCAACAGGAATCTCGGTTCCTCCTTCCCAGATCTGCACCCTTTTCCCAGAAATCCTGCTGTCAGGGCCTGCCCTGCAGTGGGCTGGGTCAAGACAGAGAAGTGTTAGGCCAGGTCTAGATGATGCATCACATAGGATCACTGCAAGACCTGCCCTGAAGCTCCATCATTTGCCCATCCCTGTGCAAACATCACTGGTACTTTGTAGCACAACATTTGAACATGAGACCCCATAAGACAAATGACGCCACTTGAACCCGCTTTTTGTCCCAGCGTAATCTCATTCCATTTCATGGATGAGTGACCTTCTCAGGAAACCAGAGCTACTGAAGTTTCCCAGGTGCTCCCAGGTCCCTCCTCTCCCTGTGTCATCTCAGCTTCTCACAGCCTTGCCCAGCTCGGATCAGTCTGCGAGGCAGGGCAACGCTGCTGCCTCCGCCAGCTCAGCTCAGAACTGATGCTCAGAGACATGAAATAGTTTGTGCAAGATCACAAAATCAGACATGAAGCAGGACACGTACCCTGCTCTGGTTCCAGGCACTACCTCTTTCCTGTGCCAATCTCTGGAGTAAGAGGAAGCAACTACGGAAAGTTGTCTTCCTCCTCCTACCTGTGTAGGACAAAGAGGAATTCAAGCATGTGGGCTGGGAAATGCAATTCCCTGCCTCGGGCAGAGCTGGGGAGCTGTGAAAGGCAGCAGCATGCAAGGAGGAAGAAAACCAATGTCTAATTCCTGCTGTCCTTGGAGGCTTCTTCTGCAGGAATTTGACTTGTAGTTGAAGACAGGGATCAGAAAATAGGAGCTCTTGTTTTCATTCCTACCTTCATGGGCTTGCCCCAAAGCTCCAAGTGTCCCACAAATCCCTTCCCAGCCTCAGTCCTGCAATGAGGTTTGAATCTTCCAAGGAAGGTGCTCTGCAGGAGAGGCTGTCTTTGAAAAGATGGACTAAAAATAGTGATTATTGCTTTGACTAAGCCACCTCTAAAACAGATGAAATACTGAAATTTTGTGACTTGGGTCATTTGTAAGGTAAACTTATTAAAGAGCTATGAGAGCCCAGAGAGACAGGCATTATAGAAATGTACATTAATTATATGTCACATGAGGGGGAAAAAAAAGTTTTGCCAACAGCAGTGCAAAGCCACCGGTCTGAAGCCCAGAGAAACAGAAACTCTTCCACAATCTCATTAAGCTTTGGATTGGGCCCTGGAAGAAAAGTTCAGTTATTCCTCACTTGCAAGTTCAACACATATAGTATATCTTGAGCGTTAAAGACAGTATTTTATTAATTTTTTTAAAGATGCTTTGTGAAATTATATTTTATAAAAACTTTATCTAAAGGTAACTCATTTTGTGACTCTACAAACTGAAAGCCTAAATCTTGAGAAATTACTAATAAGGAAATGAGAGAATGTTTAAATAAATTAAAATCCGACTTTGCGCTTTAACGGAATATATTCATTTTCACACAGGAGGCATACAGACATTAAAGCACATGTAAGCAGTGTTACATTTAAATTCAACGTATATGTTTTATTTCGAGGTGCTTATACATTGCAGTAATTAAACAAAATGCTTTCAAAACCACCACATTCCTGTTATTTTTTAAATGCTGGAATGCTTGAAACACTCGCACAATTTCTATTTTTTTCCTGTAAATCTTGTACTTGACCCTCTTTTTCCGGGGGGTAGCGGGGCTGGGGGGAAGCAGAGGATAAAACTGGAATTTGGGGAGTTGCTTTTTTCCAGTCGCAATTAGAAGGCTGGATTCCACGGATAATTAGAATCAAATGCTCCAAATAAATGCTGCAAACCCAGGGCTCGCTTGAAGAGGGGCAACCCTCCGGATCGAGCAGGGAGATCTTTTTAAAAGGGGATTTTGCCGAGGGGCCCGTGGCGCACAGCCCCGCACCGGGGTCTCCCGCAGCCGGTGCTGCCGGGGAGGAGATTTTGCGGACAAACCCCCCCAAACCCAAAGGCTCACCCCGAGGTGCTGCATCCTCCTCCGGACGGTGCAAAGCCGCCGGCGTCGGGCGGGACGCAGCCAGGGCAGCCCCGGCTCTGCCTCCCGGGGAGGTTCCCCGGTGCCCGGGACCGAGCCCGGAGGTGGGAAGGCTGCAGGGAGAGGCGAGACGGGGCGGGGGACGCGGAGGGGCTCGTTTCGGTTCTTTCCAGTAATCCGCTGCTTTCCTCCGTTATGTGCCCGTTGGAGAGAGCAGGGAGAAACGACGCGCTCGGGGGTGCGGGGGGCGCACGGCGGCACCGGAGCTCGGCTGCCAGAGGGTTGCACCGGCTGCGGGAGCACACGGGCAGCTCCGGCCCCGCTTGCAACAGGGCCGGGCCGGTGTTTCTGTCACACACCGACCTCCCCAGAAGCTCCCTTGGAAGCTTAGAAAGTTACCAGCTGTCCCCAGGGCACGAACCGCCCGGTGCGTCCCGCCGGACCGGAGCCCCGGGACGCGGCTGCTGCCGCCCCGTCCCCGCTCCGCACCTCCTCACCGCGGCGGTCCCGTCCCGCGGGGCTTAGAAAAGGGCTCAGCAACCCACCGCCGAGCCCCGCAGTCTCGGGCCGCCCCGTACCCGCTCCCCAGTGGCCCCCCCACCCACCCACCCAAGACGGGGGTCCTCTGCGCACGCCGGGGGTATAAAACACACCCCCGCCGCCAGGAGGTCCCCGCTAGTACCGCGGTGCGGCGAAACCCCCCGGACAATATGCAGCGGCGGAGGTAGAGGCGAACTCCACAGACCCCGAAAGAGGGGGCCCCTTCCCCGGCCGGGCCGCGTCCAGCCGCCCCCCGGGCGGCGGCACCTCCCGGCGGCAGCGGGTCCGGCCGGCCGAGCGGCGGGAGTGCGGCGGGCGGGTGGGCAGCGCGAGGCCCGCCGGCGGGGAGCCCCGCCCCTTATGTAAATAATCCCTCCCGCTCCGCCAATGGGGAGCGGCGCCGGAGGAGGGGCCGCTTGCCCTCGCCTTAAAGTAACTTGTTGCCAGGGGCCGAGTTTCGCACTGGACGTGGAGCGCGGCGGCGGGCCGGGCGCGGGGGGCGCGGAGCGGAGCGGGGCGCCGGGACGGCAGCAGGACTGGTTTTGGTTGTTTTCTGCTTTTCGGCTGATTTTTGCGCGTTTGTGTCTTTTATTTTTATTCTTCTAGATTTATTATTATTTTTTTAATCTTTTCTCGCTCTTCAGGCGCCCGCGGAGGGGTGCGCGGCCCCCGCCGCTCCGCCCGGGCACATCCTCGCCCTCGGGGCGGCTCTGCCCCTCGCCCCCTTTCCCCCCCCACCCGCCCCTCCCGCGGCCACCAATGCTCAACATGACCGAGGAGCACGACAAAGCGCTGGAGGCTCCGTGCAGCCCCGCGGGCACCACCAGCTCCATGTCCCACGTGGACTCGGACTCCGACTCGCCGCTGTCCCCCGCCGGCTCCGAGGGTCTGGGCTGCGCCCCCGCGCCCGCCCCGCGTCCTCCCGGCGCCGCTCCGCTGGGCGCTAAGGTGGACGCGGCCGAGGTGGACGAGCGCTTCCCCGCCTGCATCCGCGACGCCGTCTCGCAGGTGCTGAAGGGCTACGACTGGAGCCTGGTGCCCATGCCCGTCCGCGGCAACGGATCGCTCAAGGCCAAGCCGCACGTCAAGCGGCCCATGAACGCCTTCATGGTGTGGGCGCAGGCTGCCCGCAGGAAGCTGGCCGACCAGTACCCGCATCTGCACAACGCCGAGCTCAGCAAGACCCTGGGCAAGCTCTGGCGGTGAGTCCCGGGACGCGCATCCCTCTGCGGGGCACCGCTCCGCGCATCCTCGCTCCGCGCCGCGCACTCCCCGCGGGACACCGCTCCACGCCGGGCTGAGGGCGCGGGAGCCGCGCACGGACACCCCCCCTTCCCCGCCGCGCTGCGGGGCCGGGCCGGCGGGACCCCCGCGGGCTGTGCGGGGAGGCGAGGGGGGCTTTGCCTCGGGGTGCGCGGCTGGATTCCCCCTCCCACCGCTTTCTAAAATATTTTTTTCTTCTTTTTTTTTAAAAAATCTTTTTTTTTTCTTTTTTTTTTGCCCGTCTCTGCCCGCGGGGGATTCTTGAAGCGTTTCAAACTGAACTGCAGAAATCCCCCAGAGCGTGTGGGCACGCTGCAAAGGACATGCCGGTCTCTGCTCCGAAAAAAGCCCCTGCAGGGGCCCGGGCACCCACAGCCGCAGCGGGCTCGGCCGGGCGCTGCCGATGGGTCTTGCCCCAGCGCTGTGTCACGCGTGGATTTTCCCTGCTCCATCGCTGAGATGTGCAGCCTGGGCCCTTTCCTCTCCTGGCTATAGAGTTTCCCACGTCCCTGTCCCCAGGAGACAGAGACTTACAAAATCGCTTCTTTTACAACGGCTTTTTCTAAAAGTTTTTTTCCTTGGTTTGCTTGCTGCTTAACAAACTGTAAAACCGAACAAGCTGACTTTTAGCAGTTATTTTAATCTTCTAATTTCCCTTGTTATCTGTGTGCTCGCATGCTCAGCACTGCCCACCGATGCAAACTTTTTTTGCTGGGCGGCAATTGACTGCGCTCTGCTTTCCAAGGCTCTGTGACGAGCCACGTTTTACCGCGTGGTATATTCGGTCATGTCTGGCTGTACCAAACTTGCATCTCTCCTGCCTGCTTGGGCCAGCGATGCTCCCGCTGTGGTTTGAGACTCTCCAAGAGTTTTCAAAGAGAGGTCCGGGTGGGGGAGAGTTTTGAAAAAAATAATCCCATCGCTGTTGTCTTCGTGGTTTCTTTGTAAGCACTAATCAAAACTGGAAATGGGCAGCGTTGTTTGTCACGGTGAGGGGGTGGCATTTGTAGGGCAAACATACGAACAATATTTGACAAAGGCATTTAAAACGGGACAGGGGGATTTTGGTTTGCCCAGTTGTCGGTATCCATAGCGGTCAGTTTTTTCCACGTCTCTATAGCTGGTATTTTAATACATTTTTGCAATATCATGTAGCTCTTTTTTGCCGCAGCAAATTTATTTTGTAATTAACTTTCTGGTTGCCCGAATCAGTGTATGGGAAGTGGGGATGCATGGGTCTGAAAATAGGCTGAAAACTTGTAAGGAAAAGATACTAATTTTGGACTTCTTTCCCCCCCCCCTCCTTATTTAAAAAAAAAATCCATCCCAAACCAGTTTATTAAGCGAAAATGAGAAACGTCCCTTTGTGGAAGAAGCTGAGCGGCTCAGAGTCCAGCACAAAAAGGATCACCCGGATTATAAATACCAGCCACGGAGGAGGAAAAGTGTAAAAGCCGGGCAGAGCGACTCTGACTCCGGAGCCGAGCTCAGCCACCACGCAGGCACGCAGATCTACAAAGCGGACAGCGGGCTGGGAGGCATGGCCGATTCCCACCATCACGGCGATCACACAGGTAAAGAGTCCTCACGGGCAAAAAAAAAAATCTGCAGGTCCCGGGCATGTTGATTTGGGACATGAACCCGCTGGTGGGCATGGGCTCATCTGCCCCCCAAACGAATATCGGTGGGATTGGGGCCATCTGAAAGCAGGAGTCATTGCCCCGAGAGCTGTGGTTTTGCAGCAGGTTGTGCACGTGGCCAAGGTTTTCTTTAGTAAATGCTTATAGAGCTGACTGTGCAATAGGAAATCCCTAAAGTGCAGGGACCCTGGTTTCCCAGCTGGCCCGGGAGCAGGGAGAATTAATGGCGAGCTAATAAGGGTTAATAATCTGTTGGCCATGTGAAGGGTGCCTGGGGGAGCGGGTCCCAGAGACGCGGCTTTCCCCTGAAGCTCCCCGCTTCTCAGCAGCGCTGCGAATTGGCACGGGGCGCGTGTTGACAGATTCCAGGAGGATTGCGAACGTCCTGCAGCTTCAGACGCGTCTGCGCTCTCACCCAGCCTGGCTGGGGATCCCGGCCCCGGCCTGCTCTGCCGGGACGGCTTCTCTGCCTCCGGGAGAGCTGGGCTGGCTTCAGGCTGCCGGCGGGGAGAGGCTGAGCGGGTCCCTCCGAATCCACCTCCTGGTTGTGCTTCCCAGGCGAGGGGGAGTTTGTGCAGCCAGGGGCGTCCCGCCATGTCCCAGAGTGATCCTGGTGGGCGCAGTGCGCTCCCCAGCTTCTCCTCCCCACTGCGAACCGTCACCCATGCGGGTGGTTTGCCCCAGCTGAGGACATGGTCCCTGGCATGGTCGCAGGGGGATATCAGTCACCTCCAACATGGGGCCATAGATTTAAATTCCCCTTCCCCTCTTGCAATAAGAGGGGGGGGAAAAATGTGCATTTTTTGAATTGTCCTTGAAGGAGTTGGGTGTTTTGTGGTGACTTTTGCTAAAGCCTTGCTGTCCCTTTGTCCCCAGGCCAGACCCACGGGCCACCCACCCCACCCACCACCCCCAAAACCGACCTCCATCATGGCAGCAAGCAGGAGCTGAAGCACGAGGGCCGCCGCCTCGTGGAGAGCGGCCGCCAGAACATCGACTTCAGCAACGTGGACATCTCGGAGCTGAGCAGCGAGGTCATCAACAACATGGAGACCTTTGATGTGCATGAGTTTGACCAGTACCTGCCGCTCAACGGCCACGCCGCCATGCCGGCTGACCACGGCCCCAACGCCGCCGCTGGCTCCTACGGCGCGTCCTACTCCCACTCTGCCACGGGCACCGGTGGGACCAACCAGGTCTGGACTCACAAAAGCCCGGCCTCGGCGTCGCCATCGTCGGCCGACTCGGGCCAGCAAAGGCCGCACATCAAAACGGAGCAGCTGAGCCCCAGCCACTACAGTGACCAGTCCCACGGCTCCCCCGCACACTCTGACTACGGCTCCTACAGCGCCCAGGCTTGCGCCACCACCGCCTCCACCGCCACGGCCGCCGCCTCCTTCTCCAGCTCCCAGTGCGACTACACGGACCTCCAGAGCTCCAACTACTACAACCCCTACCCCGGCTACCCCTCCAGCATTTACCAGTATCCCTATTTCCACTCCTCCCGCCGTCCCTACGCAACGCCCATCCTCAACGGCTTGTCCATCCCGCCGGCCCACAGCCCCACTGCTAACTGGGACCAGCCGGTCTATACGACCCTGACGAGGCCTTAAAGGATGCGCGGAGCCCCCGAGGGCTTCCCCAACGTATGCACTAATGAAGGAATGAAGACGAAGAGCGTGGAGTGCCACGATAGTTTCCGAAGTGCCTCCTGAGCCACTGGGAACTCTGCTCGTTGCGACTGGATGTCCCCTTGCTTCAAAACTCTCCAAAAGGACAGAGCTCTATTTTTCTTTAATTAATACCATTTAAACAAATAAAATAATGAAAAACCCCACACACAAAAAAAAAAAGGACCAGCGATTCCTTTTGAATAAATGAAGGACAAAACCATTCAACTCCTCTGTGAGGACTGAACTGAACTTACTCGTCGTGGAAGTTGACAAGTGCAAAAGCGGAGCGGGGGGGTGGGAAGGGGGGGAAGAGAAAAAAAAAAAAAAAAGCTGTTCGAGACTTTAAGGGTCTATTGCAATGTGAGGAGCGGACCAACCTTGAGGGCAAGAACTCACTCGGACCAACGCGGATGAAACCCCAAAACCCGGCTATTCCGTGTAACAATCTCGTGGGAACAAACGAGTCTGGTGGGACCAACCAATTAAATGTCTGAAGTGTTTGTTTTTTTAGTCAAGAGTTCTTCTAAGCAAGGTTTGGCTGTAATTAACATTTTGTTTTGTTTTTGGAAGCTTAAAGTGTTTTGTTGTTTTTTTTTTTAAATCTGTTAAATATGTATTTATGTTCTGTATTATTTTGTCTTTTAATTAATGAAGTAATTTCGTGCAAAAAGTAGAATTTTAAAAGATTTTAAAGATGGGGTGGGGAGGGAGCATAAAAATAGTGGAGATGATACAATAAAATGGTGTTATGAGTCTATAGATTTTCGTTGGTTTTTGGGTTTTTTTCGTTTTGAACCGCTGCAGCAGTCGTGTTTGAGAGAGGGACTGAACGAATCTGCCCATCGCAGACCTGGTCACCAACAAGGAACTCAAACGGGAATGTAAAATAACGAGGGGGGGAAAGTTACTAATTAAATTGGGAGGCTAAAACGATTGCAAAAAGGAGCAGGCGATTTTTCTGGCTACCTGCTTTCGGGCGTTAAAATTGAATTTAAGGCATTGCAGAGTCTTTGTACACTTTCAGAACCAGGACTACTTTATAGGAAGATGTAATTTAATGAGAAATTATCAACTTCTGCTTTAATTTTGGCTTCTAGGGACCAGATATCATCCATCAAGCTGTGAAACTAAAATCTTCTCCACTAAAAAAAATTTTTTTAGGTACTTAGTTTTAGACTAATATTTCATTGATATATTTCTACTTCTTCCATTGTATGCTGAGCATATAATAACCATCTATTTTATGGTAACTTGTGCCTTTTAAAACTTTGTAAATCTAAAAACACATTTCAGAGGTTATCATCTTTTTACCTTTTCTACGTTTCCTACTCTTTTTCTAAAAATATTTTTTGCATATTTCCTTTTGGGGACGTGGGGTGGGGGAGAATACAGAAAACTCATTTTTATGCAATCTATTTTTCTGTATAAAGTTTAAAAGACTTTGGCTGTTACTTATCTGTTCTCTTCACTAGCTTCTGCCTAAGCAATGCTAACTTTTGTACAGATCAATTTGATAAAATTAAAAATTGCTTTTTATCAAGTACGTGTTATGTTTTCTTTCTGCTTGAGCCTATTTCTGTGCTGAAAAGAAATGCGGAGAACAGCTTTGAAAGAGGCAGGCTATTCAGAATAAAATGTTTTGATCACTTTTGTTTGTTCTCCTAATATGTTGGTTTGGTGGGGTTTTTTTGTTTGGTGTTTTTTTTTTTCTTGCTCCCTTTCCCTGTACTTAAACGGTGTCTTACTATGAGATTTTTTTTTTTAAATTTCTTTTTTTTTTTTTTTTTTACTTCGTTGAGAAGTATATTTCCATGCCTGTAATCCCAAGGATTTCATAGGATTTCATTGAGACTGCTCACATGAGGAAGGGTTTGCAAGGTCAGACTGGATGGGTTTAGACCAAGTTCATTTTGTTCTGTACAGCACGTAGGAATTTTACAGTAACAAATTCTGTTTTCTGGTTGGCAAGCCCTTGTAAATACCTCTTAATTATGATAGCAACAAAATTATATGTTGCATGTAGTGTTTTTGTTTTTAAATACAGTCAGTATAATAGTTACATTTGTGACTTGTTTGTTTGTTGGTTTGTTCGTTATATAAACTAAGTTGCAGTTTGGTTTTACCAGTTCAAGATTTTCAGGCTGGGCCCTAATTGGGAGGAAAGAGTTGGGATTAGGGAAATTCAGGCGCCCCCGCCTGAGAAACGCGCTCAGGACTTGGTCGCAGTGCAGCGCTGCGGAAAATGTTTTACCGCGGGGGGAAAATAAATGCGATGACAATTAATGAAGCTCAAGAACATTAACAAAGTCTGAGCACCGGTGTCCCAACGCGAGCTTGCTGTTTGCGGTATCTGCCAAGAGCTATCTTGCCAGAGTGTCTGTAACTGGACACCATTTTCTCTGCGCTCATTTACAAACTGCTGGCAAAATGACTTTATTACACTATAAGCCAAAGCTGAGAATAACTTTCTGAGGAGACTTTCTCTCCTCCTTTCTCCTCCCTCCAGTTACAATGCAAGTTTCAAGCCTTATCCTAACTCGTGCTTGAAAAATAGATGTGTTTCGGCTTTGCCTGGTCTGCGTGTTGAGGTAGGGCTTCCTCTCCCGAGTCACGCACTTTGGGGAAAAAAGAAGAAAAAAGGGGTGAGATGGGAATATCGGTGCTTAGCTTTACTTTGTTCTTGATGTTTAATAGTGAAGTTTGACTTCAGCGATACCTGGATTTATCTTTAAAACACTGTGAAAATATCTGTATGCGATGGTATTGTAAATCACCCAAAATACTGAAATTAAAAATTGCACCGAAGCGTCTCTGGCTCGTGGGAGACTGCGATGGGGGTCTGTGCACCCAGCAGGATGGGGCCCAGTCGCAGGCTTGGGGAACATTTCCAACCTCTTCCCTCTCTCCTATTTCTTCTCCTCCCGGTGTGCTGTACCAGCCGTGGCTTCCTGGCACGGGGTGACATCCGGGGAGCGCAACGTCCTCGGGACGGCCCAGAGCTGCAGGGTGTTTGTGCAGAGCCCTGCTCTCCTCCGCTCCGCGCAGCCGTGGGGCCCCCGGGCCAGCCTGGCGACTGCACCAAGGAAATGCATATCCAAAATATGCAGACTCGAAAGGCATTTGCTTTTGGCCACGCTTGGTTTTGCTTTCTATAAGCGTTGCAAAATCAAGTTAGCTTTTGCTAACTTTCGCAGAAATAAAATGCTGTAGCTCTGTACCGTTCCGTAGGTACAAGTGATGATGTGAGCCCTGGAGACCCCTCTGCAGCTCCTGGAAGCAGCTCCCGTTTGACCAGCTACTGCTGAATGGTGACATTCAACTTTTCTTTTATTGCCCTCAGAGTGGGGGATGCTCACTGCGCATTTGCTGTTGAGTAAAATTCAGAGACATTACAAAATGGATGGTCAACAAGGTGATAGGCAGGTAAAATTCACTGGCCTGGATAATCCCAGTGACGCAGGCTTTAGGGTGCGCTGGAAATTTCTAAGAGCACCAGAAGTTCATTCTCCGCACCCAGATGTACGCTTAAACTTACGAGTCTCCCATTTCATTTCCCTAGGAGAAAATCACTGATCGGGGCCACAGTTTATATTCAGAGGAGAGCATTTTGATTTGAAATTAATGCTGTTTGTACAAATGCATTTTCATGCATTGTCCTTTTCTTCTCTTTTATGCGTAGATGTCGTCTGCAGAAAGAGAAGTGAATTTCCATGAGCCGAGCCTCTTCCTGACGTGAATGGCAGCATTGTGTGTCCCGAGCTCGGCTCTGATGGTTCTTGTGTTGGCGTGAATCTGGAATGTCTCTGCAGAAGTCAATGGGATCAGGTGAAACCAAGACCGGCTTTTGACCCCTGGCTGTCAACAAAAAAGAGTTCTCAAGATAATTGCAGGAATACACAAGCGATAAAAGTTCCTCTTTTTTTTATTTTTGGTGCAGAGAATAATGAATGTTGCTATTTATCTGAATTGCTCAGAAGGTACTGTTTAGTAAGAAAGAGGAAATTAATTTTATAGACCGTAGCCACATTCCTTCTGCGTGGTGGAAAAAGTCCCTTCCCATCCTCCTTATTATAATTTTTCCTGGAGTGATATCAACTTTCGTTACACGTTTTTTACAGTTGTGTATTAGGTTTATAGCAAAGAAATTCTTAAATGGCATTTCTACGACAGCGTTCAGTTTTAATAAACTTTTGCATGGGTATATCTCTGCTCCCTGTCTACGGATCGACCTCCTCGGGACGTCTGGCTTCTCCAGCCGGGCTCACCGGAGCCGACCCACAGCTCTGCTGTGCTGCGAGACACGGGGCCACGAGAGTGGGGGTACAGGACAGCCCCTGCCGGGGGAGCTCCCCGGTCCTTCCCACGCAGGACTGCTTCCCACGGGATCCCCAGGGATCTGAACGCAGGGATTTGGCCATCCTCACACGCTGCTCCTGGAAGCAGCAGTTGCGGGGCTGCCTGTCCTCACCCAGCATCTCCAGCCCAATGCTCGGTGAGATGAGAAGAGGCGTTTATCCTCCCGTGGCCAAGGCTGGGTGCTCGCAGCCCCTGGCTACACGTTGCCTGCTATCTGGAGGAAAAAAAATTAAATATAAAATAAAAATAAGTAGAGCCATGAGTGCCATTTGGCAACGTGGTGTTTAAGCACCAGGAGGGCAGCAAAAGCCGTTTTCAGGGGAGCGGGCAGACGCTGCGGGCAGTGACCCTGGTAAGGCAGAGCTACACTGCTGGGCGAAGCTGGAGAGATTTTGGGAGCAGGAGCAGCAGTGTGTGAAGCCTTCCTTTGCCATGGGACGGCTTGGTGGCCATGGGAGCTGCTGGGACACGGCTGGGCGAGCTGAGGAGGTGCCGTGGTGAACACAGCGTGGCCCAGCCCCGGTCCCCAGGGAGCCCTCGGGGAAGGCTTTAAGGAAACCCCGATATTGCCCTACTTTCAGCCTTCGAGGTTGGGTCCAATTGATTTAGGGCTCTTTTAAGCCTGAAGGCAAATTCTTAAGCGTGAATTCACCAGCAGAAGTGCTCCAAACTCCCTTTCTGGGGGGGTGGGAGTGAAAGCAGGGAGTTTCACATCAACCGCTGGCTGCTGCGTGAGCGATGCACGGAGGAACCCCAGCTCCCAAGAGAGACAAGACCCTGTACCTCACCACGGCTCCGCTCTTCCCTGGAGACCCTGCAGAGGCTCCACAAGGTTTTTTGGGGGTTCATCACACGGCACCCTAATTAACGATGTGAGGGGAGCTGCCCAGGACCGTGGGAGCCAGGGAGGCCTGATCCAGCCCTGGTCCCATCTCCTCCGGCACCGGCCAGCTGAGCCGGGGTGGTGTCATTTTAAGTTCATTTTATGCATGTTATACGCAGGAATTAAGGATGGCACCAAGTGGCAAAGGATGAGGCTTGAGGAGGGGAAGCCATTTCCCAAATGAGTCAGCAGGAGCTAAAAATAGTCCCCTGGAGCACAAACCACAGAAAATGGTGCTTATTACAAATTGCTTTGTTCTCCTCCCGTCCTGAAACCCCAGCCCACGCCAGAGCTGCAGAGGTTGCAGGGCAATCCCTGCCAATGAGATGTGATGCGATGCGATGCAGGGGCTGCTCCCTGACGATGAGCAGGGGTTTTCATGAACGATGGCCCTTCGGTCAGCCCAGGAGGCTCGTCGTGGGTCTTGGGCCACGGGGTTTCTGTCGCAGAGTATTTGTGGAGAAGTGCGGATTTCAGTAGCGGGGCTGTGGCCGGAGCAGCGGCTGGTTTTGTGGCTTAGGTAGAAAGTGAGTTTATTTTTTTGCAGAACCTTGCCGCACGAGGAGGGAAATGGCAGGCGATGTCTTTCCCTGAAACCACACAGTCTGCACTGAAAAAACCAGTTTTAACAGGGCTCAGAAAACAAACCTACCCCTGGCTTCTGCTGCAACCTGCCTGCGGTGCTGCCTGCAGGAGAGCCACCGCAGCGGGACGGGAGTCACCCGTGGGGTGCTGGTTGCCACCAGCCTGGGGGCTCTTGCTCAGAAACGGTTTGGCACTTGGATAAACACGGTGGGTGCTGCTGAAAGTGGGGCTCTGCCCTCCCTGCGCTTGAAAGAGCCGCCGGCATTCCTGCTGACCCCTATTAAGCCGCTCCCATATGGCCGCGGAGCTCAGCCATGCACACTGTGTCACTGGCTTAACTGGAGTGTTGGTTTTGACCTGATTTAGTGAAGCCCGTGCAAAAAAAGCCAGTTGGACACACTTATTCAGGTTTAAAAGCCGGCTTCTTTCAGTTTATCTTAAACCAATTAGGAATGAAAACCAAGCCACTCCTAATCCAAAATAAGAGGGTGTCCCTCCCTGCCTCCGCCACCCGCTCCCGGGGCTGTGTTGGTTTAGGGAAAGCGATGCAAAGCTGCCGGCGGTGGGTCGGAAAGTGTCGCCGGGGTGGGGGCGATGGCACCCGCACACCCGTCCCGCCACGGCTCCGCAGCCCGGCCGCTCTCGCAGCCGCGCTGGCATCGGCTCCTGCTCCCCGTATTTGTTTGTGGATGTGTGCGCAGGCAATATTGTGACTGTCAGAGACGTGATATTAAAACATTTACCCAAAATACCTCTGCCTGCCTTTCTCCTCCCCTCGCTCGTCCCCCTCCTCCTCTTTTTCTTTTTTTTTTTTTTTTTTTGGTATGTGTGTGTATGTCTAAATTCCCAATGTAGCGATGGAGGTCTTCACCCAGGAAAGGGTTAAGCATTTTGAAAGGTCTTGTTTGAGGTAGAGTGAATTTTAACCACCACACACATAACGAATGCGAAACAGCCTGAATTGCTGGTGAGGAGCCAAGAGCACAAGAGAGGAGCTGCTGAATTTTAATGATTCATTATTGCATGGAAGGCCTTTGTCTTCCTTTATCCGGTGCACAATAAAAGAATTAATTGGACAGAAAATGGCAGGGCAAAGAACTGACAAGTCATTAAGGGGCTCTGAATGGCTGATTAGGTGCACATTGGGGGTGGAATTTCAAATGCACTGTTTCAGCAAGGGCTCCGGAATAATAATGGCATGGCACAGTTTATATTTTGTATGCAGTACCAGAAAGGCCTTTATGTCGGCATTGTGGTGCTATTTATTATGCTGTCTATTTAGCCATTGTTGGCATTGTGTTTGCAGTAAGAATGCACAAACAAAGTTGGGATTTTATTTTATTTTTTAACTTTGTGAAGGCAAAATAATTGGGAATCAGAATCTCGCTCCACGGATAGTTTTATTAATTTTTGTGTGTGTGTGTCCAGAAACGGCAGTAAATATTTAGACTTGCGAGAAGTAGCTTCATTTAGAAAAAGGAAAAGAACTAATAAACTTCTCCCACTTCCCCCCCTCCCCGTTCCCAAAGAGCCGCTGTTCGGGGAAGCCTCGTGCAGCTGGAGGAGCCCCCGTGAGCGATGGGGCGCTGACCACTTCCACACCCCGACGCCGGGAGGATGCAGCTCAAGGAAAAGCAGCCAACTGGAATTATTGGTAGCTAGGAAGTTCATTGAACATCTCGCGCACGGATCCTTTGAGGCGGCTTCTGCCAAAGTTTCCTTGTTGTTGTTGATGTTAAGCAGTTGCCTGCAAGTTATAATCAAACCCACACACACCGAAGGGATAGAAAGAATAAAAAAAAATTCCCAGCGCGTTGGGTAGGTGTGATTTTGATGAGGAACGTGTTATTTTTTTTGAGAGGATAACAAACAGGAATAGCAGTTTACTGTCAGGTCTGTACGCAGCTGGTTGCAAGTTTCAGGGGAAAAAAGGGAAACTTTAATGAAGACACAGCTTTTTTTTTTCCCTGCAAGTGACTCATTACAGCGCAATGAAAATAGAAAGCTGTCACCTTCACGTAACCTAGAGGTTTTCACGTGATAAAGATTACATTTTAAATTTTGCTCAGAAGCTCGCAGAGGATAACTTCATTTCTGACAACCTCCTTCCTGCCCTCAGGATGCCGCCCGACCTCGCTGCTGTGTGATAACCAAATGCAAGATGCCCTCCCGCTCCCGAAGCACAGGCAGCGAATGCCCCTCCGCCTGCCCGGGTACCGGGGAGCCGCGCTCCGATGTGCTTGCTGCCGAACGAGGAGCTGCACGGTGCCATGGATGAACCCTGTGTTTCCAAGGAATAGAGGAGCAAGAGCTCTGATGCACCTCGTCCTGCAGCCTGCCTGAAATATCCTGCTGACTTCTTCTGAGGGAGCTGGGCTGGACTGGGATAGACTGGGATGGACTGGGATGGACGGGTCCTGGCTCACATGGGCAGCATGGAGTTGCCAGGTCTGCCTCTGCATCCCAAGCCATTCCCCACCCCTGTCCTTCTCCTCCCACCCCGGGAACCCAGATCTGGGAGATTTTAGCACCATGTGCATCACCGTTGTCCCGCTGGGACGAGCTCACACATGCACATCCTTCAGAAAATGACCTCTCCGGTCCCGGCTGGAGGAAACAGCAGGGATAGTTTGTTTTTCTCCTCCTCCGCAGTCTTTGGTCCCTGATTTTCCTGTCTGGGCGGGCTGGGGACGGAGAGAGTCTCATCCCCCACGTGATGTGGGGCAGAGCAGGCTGGAGCTGGAGCAAGACCCGGGGGGAGAACGAGGGGTGTCACCCTCCACCGGTGACACCGAGGAGTCCCCACAAAGCCCTTTGCAGAGGGAGGCTGCAGAGAGAAAGCAGGCACTGCAGCCACTCGTTTGCAGACAAATCTCCCCAAAACAGCATCCCGAATTGATGTACCCCCACGCGCATCCCGCACCTCCACTCAGGGCCTGGCCCTTTCTCACGCTTCTCTTTTTTTTTTTTTTCCTGGGTACTATGGGCTAATAATGGGTTAACAATATATATATAAATTTGAAAACGTGAGAGGGGATTTGGGTGTCAGGGAGATGGATGAGCTGCAATCTGAAACTTTTTAGGTAAGAATAAGTGAAAAGGAAAAAGGGGTTATTACAAAAAATGCCATTCTCAGTAGAATACAACCCTTCTGTAATAATATTTTAAGAGGTAGTTAGTGGCACTCTTCATTCGAGAAAGTAAAGGCATGCATGTCAAACAAAAATAAAATAAAATAATAAAAAAAAAGAGGTGGGAAGGTAGCTGGTTCCACTGGAAATTATAATGTTCCTCCTGAGACTTCAGCTTCTTAACACTGTGAAAGGAGAAAAAAAAGATAAAATATATATATATATATATACACACTGCCATTTGCGCTTCTCTGTTTGTGCTGCAGCTGGGAAGGAGGCAAAGGAAAAGCTGTTATTAGTGACGAGGGGTACATCTGCTGGGGAGTGCTGGTGCCTGCTGAGCCGAGGCATGCCACCACCACTTGCTCTGCCACCAAAGACGACTCTTGCCGCAATCGTCTTGGCATCTTGGCCCCTGTGGCTGAGCTGTGAGTCACCCACATGCTATTTGAGACCAGCGAGTCACCTCTTCCTGCAAACACCCCCTTTTCCTAACAAGGAGGATTTAATGCAACCCCCCGATGAGACTCTCTGTAGGTGGGTAGCAATTTCCCAGGCTGTCGAGGTCCTCCAGCACTTGCTCCTGCCCCTCTGAAGCTCTCATTGCTCCGGGGCCACCTGAACCCCAGAAGGTCTGCTGGCTTTGAGAGCCTCTCCTGCTCACCAGATGGAGACGGGGATAAAGCTGGACCCAAAAGGACAAAATTTGGGCAGGAATCCAGATATTCTCAACATTTGGGAGAAATCAGATCTGCGGAGGAGGAGCTTGGAGCGATGTCTATCAGAACGAAGTCAGGTGAGAGCTTCAGAGCCAGATTCCAACCATCCCTTAAGAGCTGTGTGTTCAAGCCCTGGAATAGTTGGCTGAAATCCACGCCTGGTGATGGGATACAGAGAAGTTAAAAACATATCTAAAACACTTAACAAAACTCCCAGATGGAAGCAAGTTTATTTTTTTAATGAAAATAACTTAACAAAACATCCGAGTAGTAGATGTTTGTGTTCTATTTCTGGGAATGCAGGAAAGATCCTCTGAAACCCCCCAGAAAAAAAAAGAAATGCTAAAACAATCAGCCCCAAACTACATAGATATTCAGATCTGCTTGGAAGAAAGAGGGGAGATGGAAATATCTGCACTGGAAGAGAGCAAAGGTCTGTCTCAAAAGTATCCTGCAAAGGCAGATGTAGGAGCAAACAAACCCCCCCTCAAACCAGAGAAACAACTAGGGCTTGTATAAAATAGTCCTTCCCCTGGTCTCTGCCAGCCTCTGGCCATTAGTAATTGCTGTGAGACACTTGCGTTGCCTCAATGCTATGCCTAGAAGTTGCATATTTTCCGTGAATTTATCTAACCCTCCTTTGAACCCAGCTCTGCTCTTGGCCTCCGCCTGTGGCAGAGCTCTGTGGCTGAAGTAGTTATTCTGGAAAAAAAAAAATCTTTCTTTTTATTTAATTTCAGCTTTCTGTTCAATTACCGCATCATGAGACACACCAGGTTATGGCAAGAATAATCAGAGAATGGTCTCCTAGACCATCATAGAATCAGTCTCCTTTCTCCTTCTCACACCATTCCCCATCACGTGTACTTCGCTGCCTACCCCGACAGACCTTGGTCTGGGCTGGAAAGAGCCTCCTAGAAGCAAGTAGCATATTTTAGCTCCAAACCTAAAATATCCACCTTGGGGAGAATTTTGTCCCCATCTCTGACTCCATGTTGGGGCCCAAAACTCTCCTGGTGACATTTGTCTCATCCCAGTGTGAAGAATGAACTTCAAACATTCTTCAAAAGTCAGGGTTTCCCAGTTTCTGAGCAATAAATCCTGCTTTTTGGGCCATGCCTTCCAAGTGATAAATTTCTAGATCTTTGGGAAAATACACTCTAGAGAAAGCAGACAAAGCGGAAAAGTCTGTGGCATTGCCTGAAATGACATTTGTATCTTGGATGGCAAAGCAGCCCTGACAGGACTGCCGTACGCGTGCCTGCAGGAAGGACGGACAGACCCGGTGGAGCAGATGGAGCTTTCTTAGGGAAAGGCAGACAGACCCGGGGCTGGTCTGTCACCAGATCTGGGACAGCCAGATCCCAAACTGGGTGATGTCTCCTCATCCTGCCCAAGCTCGGGGCACCCAGGCTCACCTGGGAATTGCCATTTCAGGAGACTGAGACCTGGGGTGCAGGAGTCCCCCACAGGGATGGCTGAGCTCCCCCACCACCCATCTCCTGCGGGCTCACGGGATTCCTGAGGTTTCAGGGCCACCCAGCCCAAACCCCAGGATACAGATTTTGAGCCTTAAATGGCTGAAATGGCATCTTTTGGATTTTCCCTTTTGCCTAATTACAGGGATTTATTTTTATTACCACTACGGGCTTGTTCCAAAACCCAGTCGGCTCAGCAGAAGGTTTTCACAGGCTTTTGGATCAGACCTAGGCACTTGGTGTAGTTTTTCCTATGAGAAACTTTCCATTATTTGCTAGTTCTCATTTAATTATTAAATAGAAGCTTCAGGTATTGACCTTCCAGGTGCCTTCAAATCAAGGACAAGACTCCCATTGCCTTCAGGAGGTGCCTGGATTTCACTCCGGCTCCCGACACAGAGGTGAGTTCACAAACTGTGAAAAACGGATCCGTGTTGTTACGTTACAGGTCCAGTCCACCGTGTTTGGAGCCAAATAGTTGTAATGGTCAGACACACTGCGATGGACTTTGGCCAACATTTCTGCAGTCCAGCCACAACTGAGAGCTTAATGCACCTCTGTGTGTAACATCTGCTCTACCTTCTTGGGAACGGTACTTGCCGCGCCTCTAATCGCTTCAAACATCACTGCTAAACACGGGGATTAGGAAGGATTTGAGGCATCTGTTCCCTTGTGATCTGAGCTTCAGCTCTCTCAGGGTGTTTTATAAAGGTGAGAAACTCTGATGCTTTTATCTTGGCTAAAACCCTTGAATGTTCTTGAAGAGTGTAGAAAATGAAGATATTACTTGTCTTCTTATTCTCACAGCAGTTTTTCTAGCTTGAGATGTGTCCCATGCAGCACCTTGGAGGGGAGGAGGCAGAGGACCCCGCTGGGCATGCAAGGATGTGGTTTAGGATGCAGAAACATTTTTATCCTTTTAACACCCCTGAATTTTGCCATGGACATAATTTTTTTTTGAAATGGGCTTTGTCTCTACCTTAAGCACTCAAAAAGTTGTTCTTGATGTGTATCATCCTATACTTATATCATGCCATGGGCTCACCCGAGCCCAGAAATGTTCTTTTCCCCCCGCAAGCCCTAGAGCAGCGTACATAGGAATGATTTGCCCATAGGTTCCCCTGTTGCAGTGGAGCATACGGAGAGAAAAATTCCTACAGCTCTGCTTTCATCGTGGGTTATCTGATGCTCTCTGTACTCAGGTGAGCTCTGATCTGAGCTAGACTTACAGGAGTATGAGAGGTGGGATGTGAACTGCTGCTGCACAGACTGATGGCGACTGAATGCAACACATTTTCCCACACTGAAAATAAGCAATTTCTGACTGAAGTACTGACTTGCTCTTCGAATTGAATGCCTGACTATTCCCTGTAGGAAGAAGCGTTCATATACAGGGATTTCTGAAGTAACCAAGTACTGGAGTAAAATCTTCACCCTCAGGACACCTGTCCCTCCCTTAGAAATGTAATTCAGTGCCATTTCTGTAGGTGTAAAGCTCTATAGCGGCAGTTAATATATGCATACTTCTGGGTTCCCTCATTACCATTTCAGTTGGCTCGTTTACATAATAACACAGAACAGAAGATCATTTGCATAAAATTAAAAAAAAATCAAATAACTGAATGTTGCTTTTATTTTGAAAGGCGCAGAGAATGAGCCTGTGAAGTTATTTATATCCCCAAAAGTACCAAGGAGGCTAATCGGCAGGGAACCGTGCTTTCTGCACAAAATGGGACTTGACCACTTCAATTTATTCATGAAATATTAGCTCACTTAGTGGAAGAGTTTTTTAAGCAGCTGGGTTGGAGCTGACGGGAAATCCCCTCCCAGCTGCAGCGGGATCAGCACGACTCGGAGCCAGACAAAAGTGAATTCCCCCAGCTCCGGTCCCGCGCAGCACCTGAAGAGGCTGGGGAGTGAGGGGTCCGCTCCTTGGTTACGGTCGGCGTGACAGAAATATGCCATTCTCTTCCAGCACTTCTGCCTAATGGTCATTTACCTAATCTGGGGGTTCTAAACCCATCCCCTCCCCAGTGCTGTGATGCTTGGGCACCTTCATCTACAACCAAGAGCTGGAGCAAAGCTCCTCATGGGCTTCTCAGGTTCCCTGTCATGTCCTGATTTCTTCTGCTCCTCCCCATTTCCAGGGCCAAATACTCCCACACGAGCAGCCCTTGGTCATTCCATCTGATGGGCCAACGTTGCTATTGGTGTAACAACAGCGATTTGGTTTTGCAGCGAGCGGAGTCACCACCAGCAGAATATACCCTCAGGTTTCAGGCACAGGGAAAGCCATGGGCCGGCACTCAGCACGGACAGCCGTGGTGGTGTGGGTTACGTGGGGGAAATGCGAGACCGAGCAGTAAAATGTACTAATTTGGTATTCAAGGCGTGTGCAAAATGGCCGTATTTGCATGAGAAAGGTTTGTTGGGAGAAATCTTAGGCCAAATCCTGTTTGCATTCATAAGCCTCCGAACATGCAGCATCTTTCCTGACACCAGGAACGTTACTTCAGGCTTGCACAAGGGTAATGAGAGCTGAACCTGGCCCGAGAATGCTCAAAGCCTATGAAGCACCAAGCTCTTTATTACAGCAACTCCTGGTGAAACCATTACCAAAATTAAACTATAACCTCCTGTAACAAGCTGGCCTCTACATTTTTAACAATGGTGCAAATCCTTCTGTAGATTACTGGGGTGAGCAGCTCTGCACTTGGCAAGTTCATGCAGTGCAGATGGCCTCGAGGTTGGAAACATGACCCTGAGCTACCTCCTCTATCTGTTCTTTGGAGACCAGCTCTGGACTGTGGGAGCACTGGGGCAGAGGGACAATGGGACAATGTTTGTGCTGGGATGTTCCCGTCCCACAGCATGATGCTCTGAAACAAAGTCCTAGCGTAAGCGTGTGAGCAGCTGCCCTCCGCCCCCCCCCGGTACACCAAAATGAATATGCATTGTTGGGCATGGGTGTGGTGGGTTTCAGCACACTGAGCCTGCCAAACTTGGACTTCTGCCCCAAATATTCACATGGCCTTAATAATTTTGTTCCCCTTTTCTCAGACTTCTCCATGCCCTCACGAGTGCTGTGGTGGCTCCTCTGTGCTGCTGGTAATGCAAGATTGCCCACGGTGAAGCTCCACGTGCCCACCCCATCCAGGTGTTTCTGGAGCTGAATGCTTGTTACAAGGAGCCACGTCCTACTGTTCCATGGAAAATCCCCCGGCAGAGCTAGGGTGGGAAGGAGGAGAGGTCCAGCACAGTCCCACTGTAGGTCCTTCACCAGAAACAAGATTTGGGAGGGCAAGATGTCATCTGCTGAACCCCCTGCCCTGCAAACCAGTATGCCCACCAGGAACCTCAGCTCAGAGATCTTTCACCATTGTGCTTGGTTCAGAGCCTGAGTGGTAGATCACAGTGATGGGTGACACCTTGAATTCCTGCTCCCAGAAGCCTGGAAGAGCATGCACAGGGAAGATAGTACACAGCTTTGGGATGGGCTCAATCCTGACATCCTGTCCGTCTCCAGCAGCATGAGCACAATGTCAGTGGTACATCTGCTCCCTCTCCCAGGTATCTGCTCCTCCCACGGGGCAGCAGAAGGCTGCAGAGTGAGCTGGGGCACTCAATAAAAAGGGAGGTGATGCTCCCGAGAGTCCTACAGACGTTGCTCTCGCAGAGACAATGAAGCCCTGGCTATTTGTGATGTTTCCTCGTGTCCTGTACTGAATATTCAGAAGGAAAAAGCTTTGACTTCACCAATTGCACTGGGATCCCTGCGAGAGACTCCCGTCAGCACCCAGCAAGTGTGTCCCCTGTGCTGGTACGCGCTGGATGGGTCTTCTCCAGATTCCTCCATCTCAGACACAAATTGAGCCGGGGGGAATCCACAACAGAATTTCACAGCTCACTGTTTCAATAAATGTCTGGAAAACGCAGAGTGAAATTGAGTTAGGACCTTTCCAATGCACTAATATTTTGGAACACATGGATCATGCATATGGGAATAGTCCTGGCCCGGAAAGCATGGGTAAGACCCAAATAGCTCGAAGAGACAGCTCTCTGAACGCCACTTGGAAGCTGGATTCAATAAAGGGAGATCCCTTGGAGCCGAGGAAACAGGACAACCAGCCTGCTGAGACCCCAGCCTTGCTGCAGGAGATTTCAAGGCCGTTGGCGAGTGCTGTTCCGTGATACAGGACAGATGCTCTGCCCGCTAATAACAAGAAAAATAGCTATGAACACTGTTAATTGCCAAAATGTAAACTCGCTTCTGTGGTTTGCAACTCCCTCTTCAGCAGAGGCTGCGGATGACACGAACTCTCCTTTGCTTTACACATGCAGCATGACCACAAAAAGCCAAACAATGTCTCCGTAAGGCACCTGGCTTAAACCCCGGAGCAACGTGGAAGCGCCTACCCAAGAGTCAGCACTTACTGCAAAAAGCTGGAGACTTGGCCAGGCGCCCCATGCGCTCCCCGGGCTTTGCACCGCGGCCCCGGAGCAGCGTAGCTGGGCGCTGAGCATCGCCCCATGCGCGCCCGGCTCTGGGAACCCGCTGCTGATTTGCAAGGGAAATCATGGGTAAATAATCCTCATTACCCAGGAAGGCTGTCCCCTTCCAGATCAAGTTCACTTGTTATTCTGATCAGCCGATAAGCCTCATTTGCATAATTTTTTCTTTCTTCCACACTCTGGCTTTGCTATCACAGTTAGAGCGGGGTTTTATTACTCTTATTAATATTATTACTCCGTGTGATCATCCGGACTGAAGGGTTTGTGAATGCCTTCACGCCCGCTGGGGGCTGCGGGTGGCCGCGGGCAGGCTGGGGGCTCTCGGTGCGGGGGGCTGTTCTTTTGCTTCCCCTCGGTGCTTCCTGCAGCCCCTCGCTCTCGGCTTTGCTGGCTGAGAACGCTGCAGCTCAGCGCAGCCCCCCCAGCTCTCAGGAGCTGCCCATGCCCATAACCAGGATAACAAACGGGAGCAGTTGTTTCTGAGGGCCCCCCTTGGAGGTATTCCTAGCTGCTTGACCGCTCCGAGAGCAAAGGGGCTTTTTTTGCTGCAAGTCTCTGCTTTTTCTTTTCTCTGAGGAGGGATGCTGGAGACAACACGCAGGCACAAGGAAGGGTGAGATGAAGTGGTTTCTGCTGACGGTGGAGCAGCCTGCTGTCTGCCTTCTCACTCTGGCCAGACTCAGGGATCTTCTCCTGAAATCAGCCTCCTCTGCAACTTTCATTCACTTTTTAAAGATAATCAAAGCTGAATCATCTCAGTTCCTACAGAGGAAACAAGGACGGAAAATGCCAGCTGATGTTTCTGGCTCTGAAGCTGGGTCCTGCCTTGAATGAGAAGGCACCAATGACTCATCCCCATCCCTATCCCCATCCCCATCCTGCGTAGGCAGTGCCTCCCCGTTTGCCCTCAGCCCCCCGAAACTGAGGCCTGCAGCGTGGGCAGACTGGCATGGTGCAAGAGGAGGCATGCAGATGAGATGCAAAAGAGAGGGGCACGGATTTGCATCATTTGCTCCATGTAGAGGCTACTTGGAACTGTACCAGGGCAGGAGGGGATTGTTTTACAGCTCTCTTGGTGGATATCAATGGCTCTGCTGCTGTACCCACAAAAGGGATTTCTGGACATAGAGTTGGGAGGACAAGGACCTTAAAGCTTTCTCTTTTCAACTTTTAAAAATCCTGTTCCTCTTAGTGCAAATGCAGCTGCATCTGTCACAATTAGCTGGCTAAATTTTATCTACTAATCACCTCTGTGAAACTACCTGAATTTTAGCTGATTAACGTACTCTTCCCTTTCATCCCAGAGATCTGCATACCCTCCAGCTCCTACAAGCTCTCTGGTCCCTCGCCCCGCCGGAGCTGTGCTGGGATAGGGGCTCAGCGGGTACCCAAAACCTGCTCTCTCATGGCTCATCCGAGCCTTTCCAGAGATGGCTGCATTCTTACTGAGCGTGATGATGTTGCTTTACATAACAGGGCAGAACTTTTCCGCCTGTAGCAAATAAAACTCTTTGGCCCATGCCCAAGGTCCTGGTGTGTCATCAGAAAGATCCCTCCTGCCTGCAAGTCCTCGAGAGGGTGCTGAGTGTTGCACCTTAGGGGGTCCCTGGGTTTCTGCTGGAACGAGGGGCTTGGGCAGCACCGTGTCAGCCAAACCTGGTACAAGCGGGGCCAGGGCAGCCATGGTCCCGTTACTCGCGTCTCTCTGGCTCCTCCTGAAGGAGACAGCCCCGTGTAGCTGCAAACGGAGAGGGAACTCCGTTTGGATTGCTCCTTGCCTGCAGAAGGTGCCATAATTTTGGACAAGATGAAAGCAGGGTGCGAAAGCCGTGGGGAACATGGAACCAATCCTGCCCTCTTTTTAACAGCGTTATCCCTGCCCACTGCTCCTCCATCGGCACAACAGCACCCACCTCCCAGTTCAGCCGAAGCTGGCACAGCCACGAGCCGGGACTCAGAGGGATGCTCCGGCAGGGACTGTGCCGCGGTGGTGGAAGGAGCAGCCCCGGGCCAGGTTGCAGGCACTGCTTTTACAGTGCTTCTCCATGCGGGTGGCAGGACCAGAAACCCATCCTTCAGAGCGGGAGGGAGAGGTGGGCTCTCGTCTGTGGGACAGAGCCCTTTTATTTAATCTCCCTACCCCCAGGGGCTTGGATTTTGTACCCTGGGCTTGGATTTTGTACCCTGGGCTTGGATTTTGTATTCTGCTGCCACTCTCTGACTCCCAAATCCTGACAGTGGCAATAAATATCCCCCCTGCTTTGCTGTGAAGAGGTTTCCCGCTCAGCCTCAGCCCAGGCTGGGGCGCGGAGCCGGTTTGAAAGGGCGACCCGCTGTGCCGGGTTGCTGCAGGGCTGCCGAGCCCTGGCTGCCCTCGCTGTCCCTGCCTCTTGCCAGACCTCTTACAGAAAACCCGACTGGCACAGAGCTGGGAGGTGGCTATTCATCCTCTAGCCAAGGCACAGCCCTTTTTTTTTTTTTTCCTGGGACATATATTTCATGTTGCTTTGTGCTGTTTTTCTGTGGGATAGCCTGCTGCAACAGGAAGGCAAGACCACGGCTGTAAGGGGATAGGCAGCTGCAGGGCAAAAGGGATGGATGCTCAGGAAGGGAGCAGCTCCCGGTGGGTTGAAGTCCCCAAACTTGCACTCAGCTTGGTCTAAAGGTTGGAGTATCAGCCTGGCAAACACCTGGCAGTGGTACTGTCGCACCCAGCCGTGCGGCTGCTGGGAGAAAATTGCTCTGCAGTGATGTGCCCACCAAGGAGCTTAAAGCATGACAGATTTCCTCCGCTTCCTGGGGACAGGCATGACAGACACTTAGGTTATTGTTTGCATAGGTTGCCTGAAGTGAATCACATCCTTGGGCTCCAGAATAGCTGTGGAGGTTTCTCCCTGGGGACTCGATCACCCCAGAGAGGAAACAGGAAAACAAGCTAAATATTAAGTGTATGCTTTAACGTGAAACCCAAAGACAGCACGCAGGGTAACACATTTCCCCCATATACCCACCTAGCGTGGAATGAATTAAGAAGTTATTTCCAGACATCCTCAGCAAACACAAGCCTACTCAGTAGTTAAATTTTCCCCCTAAACTCTTTAATTCTTCTGCAATCCAAGGAGATGGGCTTTATGATGACTTAGTCTGGGTTAAAAGTCTGTGTTTCCCTAGCTGAAGTGGACTTAAATACTGAATTATTATTAGGTACGATGTTGACTATTTCAGGGCACCAAACATCCAGACACTACCGGTCGCATATCTACAGCATTCTTCCCTCCGAGCACCCCGGAGCTCATTGCCCATGAAGGCTCCGGTACAAGCAGGCTTGAAGATCTGCAGATCTTTGCTCAGCCCAGCCCTGCGAGTGCTCCCAAGACCACTCACAGCTCAGATCCCAGTTTCCTGTGAGATGCTGCCCATGTCTGTGTTAAGGGAAAGGGCTGAACCCAACCCCTCCCAAGCAGCAGGGACTTTGCATGGGAGGAGATAGGAGAGATGCAGCGACCAGAGGGGTTTGTCAGGAGCCGAGACACATCAGGCTCCAGCAACTCCAGCTGTCAGGACCTTTTCTGAAAGCATGAGTTTCCAACAAGGAGGGATGCATGGGCTCTGCCAAAATCAGAGGCCTTGGAGTATCAAAAAGAGATGGTTGAAACTTTTAAATTTGAAAATAATGTTGTGGCCAAGGCATAGCCTTCAGAAGATGTGGAGGCATCTCCCCCCAAACCTGCATCCCTGGCTGAAGGCAGCCAGAAACATGGCTCAGCTCACACGTCCCCTCTGCCACCACCCCTCAGCAAGGCTCTCCGTCCCTCCTGCCGTACTGCACCGAGCGCTACATTTTATTTATGATTATCGCAGAAACCGTCGGTTTGCTGCATCCTTTCCCTGGGAGAGCATCAGCTTCACGTCCCTGTTTCTCACTGAGAGCATGTCGGGCCATTAGGGCTTTCCTGAATTCTTCTTTTCTGGAAGCCCTTTTTCTCTTAGGTGACATTAACTGAGAGCTCTGTCACTCCACCCCACTTTAATGATTTCCTCTGGAACATTTTGTGTTCAATAAACCAGTGTGTTCCCCATCTGAGGTGAATCTCCTGCAAAAAGAAGAAAAAAAACCCAACCCAACAACCTCGTCCTGAGCAGACTGTGCGCTTGTCGCCAGCGCCTGCCACCCTAATTACACTGTGGAAGAATGTGCACATGGCAGAGGTCCCTGAACATTTCAGGCAGGATATTGCCTGCTCCTGGACTCAGCCTCTTTCGCCGCTGCAATAACATTTGCTATAATAAGCCGCGACTCCGTTTCGGGGAAGGCGTGAGTGGGGTGTAGACGTTTTGGCCTGGCTGTTCCCCTTGTGCGGGGGTGCTGGGGGTAGCAGGGGGGCTGTGGACCCATCTCCTTGTGGGCATTGACCCACCATGCTTGGGGGGGCTCTGCACAGGGAAACCCACATGATGGAGTCGGGCTGGCACGGAAAAGCGGGGGATTCCCTGTGGGTGCTAAGGGGGTGCATTGCTCTCCTGCCTTCCCCCATGGAGTAAATTTGGGCTGGGCAGCCAGGATGGCTCCAGGCAGCTGCTGGGGCTGCAAACCGTCCCCTTGGCCTCCAGCTTCTGTGCCACAGCCTGGACAGACGCCCTGTCCTCCCGGCTGGGCAGCCAGCCCAGCCTCCTCCTCCAGCCTCCTCCATCCCGCTGCCGGCAGCTGGGCTCCTGCCCGGCTCTGCCTACCTGGGACACGCGCCGGGAGCTGAGCACAGCCACTGTGCAGTGCTCCTTCCTTTGCAAAGCTGCTCCTCTCCCTGCCAGGCTGCCCGGGAGCCTCCTGGGAGTCACCTCGTCCCCACGACTCCAGTCCCCTGCATGGGCACAGGGGGGAACAGACTGTCCAGGAGGGCTTTTTGCTTGGACACTAGATTGCTGGTTTGAGCTGCTTGGGTAGGCTTAGCCCATGCAGGGGAAAATGTATCAGTTTCATAGAGCCAGAGGCTGGGTTGGCATTGGCTCATCTTGTTGGCCATGAGGTGCCATCAGGTTATCTCTGTTCTGGGCCAAGAGGGAGTGCTTTGCTGGGGCCTCGCTGCCGACCAGCAGCCCATGCCCTGCAGTCCATCCGGAGGCGCCGAGTCCATCACTTTGCCATGGGGTCTCTGACAGCAGCTAGCACATCTTCCCAGCCCAAACCAGTCCCTATTCCCAGTCTGAGTTTTGCCTGGTTTCCATTTCTGGGCTTTGGTTGTCCCATGCTGGACCCTGCTGGGGTTTGTTGGCAAGAGCCTGTTACCACCCCACCCCCGTTGTGGGTGGACTTTTCTGCCCTGGGTGCCTTTGGTGGTTTTTCCAGGGATAGCTGTCGGGTCTTGGCTGGCCAGGGCAAAACGGGCTGGTCCCTCTCCAGCCTTTAGGGAACAAGGCACCGATTCAGGAGGAAATTTAGTGTGTGCTCCTGTCCCATCACACCTTCCCACTCGGTGCCCTAAACCCCTCCAGAACATAGCTGAAGAGCAAGGAGCCGTTTTTGGGATGTGTCTCTGGGACGGCAGCGTCACCCCACGCTCTCCTGTCCCGGGTGTTTTTCCTTGATCTAACACAAACCCCGCAGGCAGACGAGGTCCCTCTCCTGCTGTGTGACAAGGTGGCTCTGCGCCAGCCAGGGGGACAGCGCGCCATTGATCTACCCCCAAAATAAAATGACCAAAATCTGAAGGGGGCTCGGCGCAGAGCCGTGGAAAGGCTTTTGCGGACCCTGGTGAGCCTCGGACCGGGCTCTGCTTTCGGGAACCATAAATAGAAGCCGAGTCACTCAAATACCCAGGACCTGTAAGAGCCATTCATAGCTGCAAATTAACGGCTACCGTCAGACCCATCTGTGCACGCCCCAACCCCGGGTCGGATTCCTGCTCCCTCTGTTTAACCTGATGACCATAATTACACACTCGTTTATACACCCGGCGGCACCTGAATGCTTTACAAGACAAACACCTAATCCCGCGTGGAAATTATAGCCACATAATATCTCTTTTCATTATTTGCTGAGGTGTTGAGTCTGATTACAGCACACACTGTTTGCTTTGTACCAGGGTAAAGCCCCTGTAATTTCTCTGCAAGTCAACATCATTCCAGCGAGGAGGCTGAAAATCTACAGGCTACTGTGCAAACGAGCTAGCAAATATTAATCCACAGTAAATGATCTGGGAGGTGGAGGCAGGGAAGGGGTAAGCAAGGTTATTTATACCCCCCCAGAGATTAATAATGCCAAATTAAAAAAAAAAAAAAAGAAGAAAAAAATAGAGGAGGATGAGGGGCGTGAAACATTCCTGTTGCCACCATCCCTGCTCCCTGGGGTAGGGCTCCGGGAGGAGCAGTGTGCTTTCCTGGGGCTGCTAACGGGAGGGGAAATACCCTAATCAGGAGATGGGTCCCCCCTTGTCTCCCATGAGCTTTAGAGGGCTGACAGAGATGGGTCGAGCTTCTCACATTGTCCTGACACGTGGCATCCCCTGACCTGCCATGGGCTTGCCATGAACCCTGGAGAAAGTCACTTAATAGTGCTGTGACTCAGTTTCCCCATCTTGAAGCACAGAATATTAACGCTTTCTAATTCCCAAGGGCAGTGTCCTACATGGACGAGAGGCATGGCTGCTCAGTGCTACGGCAATGGGTGCCACCAGATATATTTAAACTAAGGACGTGTGAAAGGTCTTTGTCAGGTGCTGCTCTCCCAAGTGAAGGGGGTGGCTGGCAGCATCCAGCACCGGAGGGGATCCCTGCCGCCCTGAGCTGAGCACAGACACTTTACTCTTTACCAAGGCAGCATCAGTGGTTACAGGTGAGACCCCTGCGCTATGCCTCTGCAGCTCCCACTGGGAGGGCTGGGAAACCTCGTGGCTCTCCTGTGATTCCCCCCAAAATCCACTTTCCCATCTGCTGCACTGTGAGGATACCACCTCCCCAATGCCTTGCTCAGGATCTGGGCTGCCCGCGGTCCTTGGGGTGTTTTCCCGATGGGAGATCCCCTCGTTTCCCGCCTTGGCAGACCCCCAGAAATGGAGATGTGGAGCCGGAGCCCCTGCATCCCCCCACGGCTCCCCGCAAGCTCTGCCCGGGGCGGCAGTGGCAGCACCTTGCCATGGTTCTGCAACCCAGCTCAAACGCTGCGCCCTTGGTCTCTCCCCAGGAAAAATATCACCTTGGGCCGAGATGCAACAGGAGTGACGTTGTCTGGAAAGAAAGAAGGATTTGCTTTAACCAACGGCGCGTGGGTTTGCAACCAAAGTATACAGGCGGGCTTCAGGCTAGACTGTACCCTGGACCCCCGCCAGGCGATGGGCCAAATCCTGGTCTGCATCTCGGCCGTGCAAAATGCTGCTCGGCGGTTTCAGGGCAGTTCACTCCGGGTTTCCACCGAGGGAGCGGCGGGGGAGCCAAGGTCAGCCCACCGCCCTCAGCCCTGCCGCTCAAGCTGGCGTGGTGCAGGAGGGAGTTCACGGCGAAACACCGGCAGCATCCGCGCTCCTGCTGCTCAGCTCCGGCGGTGGCACGAGCAGGGGGCGATGTTATTGAAATCCATGTCAGACGGGTGTTAATGAAGAAAAACCAGGCCTGTGTATTGCATCCCCCTTAAATCTTTGGGGAGACGTGTTTGCGTGCTGAAGGGAGGAGGGTAATTATTGCTTCCAGCGGCAGATGGGGAAATGGGGGCGCGGGGGAGCACCGGGGCCCCTGGGGTCAGTCCCGGCCGGTGCCGAGGTTGAGCCAGTGCTGCCCGCAGAGGGGACGGAGCACTGCTGGACACACACCATCTCAGGCACTGGCTCCTGGTGCCCCTGCTCTCTCCAAAACCCTCCAGAGGGATTTTAATTAAAATAAAGTGAATGCAACTAATGCAACTTGAACCAGGCAGGCTGGACGGGGTGTACCAGGTCGAGCCGTGCCAGCTTCGCTGTCCCACCACGCTCTGAATCCCACGGACCTTGCGGGCACACGCGTGTGCACACACACATGCGCACGTGGCCACACGCGTGCTCCCGGTGCCCGTATGGAGGGATGGGGTCCGTGCTGGGCCGAGACTCGGCCTCCCGGAGATGGAGAGGCAGCGAGCTGTTTCTCCAGCGCTCAAGTTTTTCTTTCAGACTCTGAGCTGCCTTGCCAAGTGTTATAAAAATATATCAGTGTGAGCCAAAACATTTAGCACTCCACTTATTACTTTAAGGTTATAGGTTAAACAAATTCCTTCTCAGAATTTACTGTGTTCATTTTAGCTTCACAACACAGCCCTGCTAGCGGTAGATATATTTCACACTGTAATACCTCCCTTATGTATTGGAGGGGGGGGGGGAAGGAGAAGAGGAAAGTAGCTTTCTAAATTTTTATGTGAACAAAAGCTACTATATAAACTAGCTGAAAACAAGTCCTTTGCAAGAGATAGTTTGTAAAACTTATTTTCCAGTAACCAATAAACCAAGAATGAAAGGTAAAGTTTGTTTTTACCTTACGTAATAACTTTATTTTTTTCTGAGTTTTGCCTTTTTTGTACAATAAAGCCTGAAAAGAAAATAAAGAGCCGAGTTCACACCTTGGGCAAGCAGGTGCAATTGTTCCAGTGAAACTGCATCTCACTGAGCCAGGCTTAAACCCGTCTTAGGTGGGGCATGAATTCAGATAACGGGGGTCTGCTGGAGTCACTTTACATGCAGCTCTAGGCTGGGAAAAAAGATGGAGAGTTCTGGTTTGCGGTCCTTGCTTTGCCACTGGGCTCCCTCCAGTCCAACGCAATATAAACTCTGCCTTTTCTCAATGCTCAATGATCTACATAAACTGACTCCATCTTCACAGTCTACATGTGTGTCCCTGTTGCTGGTGGCTCGTGTCACCCCCACTCTGCCCCGTGCAAGTTGCCTCTCCACCTTCAGTCTCTATAGCGGGGCTGATGCTTTCATCCAACGCTGGAGGATTTAATCCATATCTGGAGAAAACCTTCCAAGACAGGAGGACGCAAAGTTGAGTCGAGAGCAATGCTGAGCGTGGTGACTACATGAGATGTCACACTTACACCATACGATGCCATCCCTGTCTCAGCTGAAGCAGTAAAAGCTTTGTCCGCTCCCCTGACGAGAGCATCCCCGAGCCGTGGCCGTGAGTCACCGGCGGCTCTGACGTATTCCCACGCTGGAGCTGGAAGGGCACTGGCAGGCGGAGGCGGCTCCTCTCCCAGCCTGGCCAGACCATCGGTGTCACGGGGAACCGCTGGAAGCAGCTCCAGGATGCCGGGGAGGGAGCTGGGCTGGAGCTGCCGGCGCAGGTTTTCTCAGCTGCATGAGGCACAAATTAGGGAGGGTGATGGGAAATAACGTGACCCTTTGGGAGGGACCGGGGTGTGTGTTTTGGGGTGCGTTGGTGATAAAACTGCTTTTGTTTCGATGTTCAGAAGTGAAGTGGGAGGTTGGGTAGGCAGCTCAGCCTGGGGCAAAGTGCCACTGATGTCCCTACCCCAGGGACGAGGATGCTCCCCTGCGAAGGGCACCTCTCCCTTTGCCAATCAATTCCCCTTTGGAAGCCACCCTGCAGAGAAGGGCCTCGCCACTGAGCGGGGCTTTTTCTTTTTGGACATCAGCAAAGCTGGTGACTTTGGCAGATGCGAAACAGCCGTTTGTGTTGCAAAAAGTCTGAAGCCTGAAGTACCCTGGAGCCAGTGGTACCCTTCACACTCGTACAGGCAGCAAAGCCGTTTGCAAAGGCCAATGTCTGTGCAAAATCTGAGGTTATAGAGAAAAAAACTGAGATTCTAGAGCTGCTCTGCAATGAGCTGTCCTGGTCAGGAATGGGGAGGGGGCTCATCCTGCCTGTAAATTATTTGCAAGATGAAGGGGCTCCAAGCTTCTGGCCTTGTTTCTATGGAACAGACCTTAACAAAAGGGGGGAAAAAAAGTATTAGGTCTGGTTCACGTTTGGGGTTTGGATTTCACCTAGAAGGGGAGGGGAGCGGGAAATCAGACATCGAGGTGTCATGTATGCGAGCTAATAAAACTGGGCCAGCAGATTGAAGATGGAGGAGCTGAGGGACTGTTTAGAGGTATCCGTCACATAAATGAGGAGGTGGAGGAAGTCTGGATGATAGTAACCCCATATTAAAAAATTCTGCCCTGTCAACAAGCGAAGAACTACATGGTGGAAATACGCCTGTGCTTGTTGAACTGTGAAACCAGATGTCTTAGAGCAATAACTATCGCACAGGAGGCGGGGAGGGCCGAGAGGAACATGTTTGCGTACGATTAAGAAAAAAATACATTCTGCTACAGCCGTGGTTTCAATTAAAATGGCTCAAACCAAATATTGTTGCTATTAATGGGATGTCCAGCTGTGACACCACCATGTAGTATCCTTACACATTCAGCACAGGCAACATCTGCAACATAATCCCAGCATCCATGCAGTGGAGCCAAGGAGCTGAGAGGCAGCTCACATTTTTCCTGGTGGCTCAGCCTAGATGAAAAAGCCCTCATAGGAAAAGGGGAAAAATACAGGCATGGAAGGCGCAGAAGGCGATGCGAACTGTGCTTAATTCATATCTTTGGGTAAATGAGGATTTTGGCGTGTAAAATTGCGAACATGGCATAAACTCAAGCTTTGGACACAGCAGAAACAAGTCTTAGTTACTGCAATAGGAAGAAACCGCTGTGCTGTTTTTCCGAGGATTAAGACAGCTGGAAGAAGCAGCACTTTGATTCCTTGCAGCATTTAACCTGTGTTTAAAAAAAAACCCAACCAACCCCGAGCTCCAGCTCAGGGATGGGAGCTAATAAAGTCGAGGTTTGCAGAACAGGAGCTGTTGCCACCACTTTAAAAGAGCGTTGCCTTGCAGTGTGTAAACTCATCTGCGCTCTGGAAATATATTATTTTCCCCCTGAACAAGATCTTGTGTTTCCGTGCCCCGCGAGGCGATGCAGACACCAAGCGAGCGGCTCCTCGCCTTCCTCGCAGGAGCTGTGTCTGGGGGCGTGGGAAGGAGCCGTCGCCGGCACACATCCCAGCCCGTGCATGTTAGGGGCTAGCAGGGCTTTCTGCAAACATCTCACCCTATTAACGGCACTGGGCTTCAGTTCCTTCTCTGCGGCAGAAGCAGGGAGTGGACGGATATAATACAGTCAGGACTGGTACTGCAGAAAGAGACCTAAGGAAAGATGTCCCCAGGTGAGGACAGACAGTCCAGCAATGGGGCAAAGCACTTTTAAGGTGGTGCCAGCACTGCAAAATTTGACTTGCTTGACTGGACTCATATGAATTGGCATCTCTCGTATGATTTGTGTTCTGGAAATGAGACTCTAATGCATTTTTGAATGACTAAGGCCAAAACATCCTCTGGTGAAAATATTTTAAATAAGAATTACAATTAAATGTTGGAATTATATTAAACAGGATTGGTATGCTGACTTCGCAATCTGATTTTTTCTGAAATCCTTCTCATGAAGTCCTGTTCTTTAGAGATTACTACCAAGTGTAAGCAACGTCTTACTAGCAAAACAGGAGTTAAAATCACAGATCCAGCAAGACTTGGAAGACACGTGGAAGAAAGCCCCTAGTTCCTTCTTGGGAAGGTAAAGGGATACTGAAGGGAAGCACAAATTAAAGCAGAGACAAGGCAAGGCAGAGGAAAATGTGTGCCCTTGGACACTGGTATGAAACCTGTAAGAAAACGTAATCTGTTGTGGTAGAAGAAGGTAAGGCAGGGATAGAAGAAAGTAAGGCAGGGAAATGTGGACTTCCTAGTAGTGATTAAACATGAAGAAGTAATTTGGAAGGAAATTGTGTGTATGGAGAATCACTGATTCTGTGGTGAAAGAAATGAAGAGGAGGAAGGTGTGCAGGTACATGGGAATGCATGAGCCCTCTTTGCACTCTGGTTCTTCTCTACCAGAGAGGAGGAAACAGCAGAAGTGATGGAGCAACAGTAACGTAGTAAAAGGATGCTTGAAAATTGCCCTTCAACTGACAGCTCCTCAGATTTGTAACCCACAAATGTGAAACACTTGCAAATATTAGTAAAACGCAGTAAATCACAGACTTTGTGATTCATTGAGTCACAAATGTGAATTTTGCAGTCCCAGCCTCCTGATACTGCCAAGTGGAAACTCTGCGAAGTTGTAGAGTTGCAACTCTGGATTTTGCAGGGTGGTGCTGCGGTGTCTGCAGATCTCTAGAGACTTGGAGATCCTGCAGCATTTCTAACCCTTCATGGTGCTCCCCATTACCTTTGCAAGGGCCATCCCAGACCTTTTCTATAGCCTTTCCAGAGCTGCTTTGGAGGCAAACCAAACCTTTCCTGGAGCCTTCCAGAACACCACAAAGCCTTTCCAGAGGCAACCAAGAGCCCTCCAGAGCTTCTCTGGAGCCCCAGAGATCCAACCCCTTAGCACAAGTACAAAGTCTCCTGAAGCAGTACTGGCCTTTTTCAATAATCCTTCCTGGAGCTCATAGGGGCTTTCTAAAACCACCCCAGAGCCCAGGCAGACCTTGTCCTAGAGGTATCTGAGAGCTTCTCTGGACATATTCTAGAATTGTCTCAGACATCCCCACTCCCAACAAGACACTTCAAAGCTTTCCCAGAGCTGTTGCAGACCTTCCCTGGAGCATTTCCAGAGCCTCTTGGAAGCTGCAAGTCGGCAAAATCCAAAGTCGTAGCTTGGCAATTTCCTAAAGTCACAGCTCTGCAATTTTGGAAGTCACAAAATAAAGGAAACAGCTGTAAATGACATGCAGTGGGACTGTGTTCCATTAGGAAACTTAGAGAGACATGTTAACTCATGTTAAATTAGGTGTAAAATTGATCTTCACAATTTCCCCGTTGCTGTATGTGTCATCATCAGAGAGCAGAGTACCCCTGGGCTGCCATTACATGTGTTTGTCTGCACACTGGATACCATACAGGATCTAAACAGATGCTTCGTTATCAAAATAACATGCACTGGGGATGGATTCAAGCCTTATGCACAGAAAACTTGATGGTGCTGATAATGCAGAGCGTACAGATGTGAGCAGTGAGAGTCTGGCCTGTTTTACATGATGATCAGCACGTCGGTAACGGTTTGGGTTTGCTGGGATGTCTATTCTCAAAGCTGACACATGGATCAGTTCCTCTGGCATGGAGAAGACACAGTGATGGCGTCCAAATCCTCTTTTAAACCTAACTAGATTGCTCCTGTGGTCTTAATAGTAATGAAAGGCTTGTTCCAGCCCTTGTTCCCACTTCCAAATCCCTTTGAACTTGCTTGTATCCTCAGCTAAAAGTTGTTCTTTGAGCCCCTGCTTTGTAACAGGGCCCCTCATCTCTTGAGCGGTGAGGAAGGGATGGACAGGACTTATTTGAAATAATTCATTTCAAGAGGAGGGTATTTTACTGACCTCATGGACATCATCAGCACACCTCTAACTTTGTGGTTATGTTGGGGCTTCAAGCCCAAACTCCAGCTCCGGGCTTCTCTAAGTTTTCCAGCAATTAAGAAAATGATTCAAAATTTGCAGTGTGTGCTCTTCTCTTCCTTCAGTTTTACTCACAGAGATCTTGCATAATTCTTTTTAGGACCATGATGAAGACCATGACCCACTTCTGTAGGCGAACTTGGAGGGGTTTTGAGAAACAAAATCTCATAGTCCCAAGCCTTAGGCACGAATGTCTCTGTGGGATTAGCTCTACTGCTTGCTCTCTACGATTAATATTCTTCCTACACTTCAACATAGTGTTGCAGGTCAGCTGGTGGGGCTCCCAAAAGGATATATGAGTTACTCAGCCAGCAAGGCTGTTTGCAGATGTCTCAATTCGTCCCTCACCTTTCCGTAGCACATAAGTCTGTTGATTTTGTTTCCACCTGTGGTGTTACTCATGCTGCCCTTGGGCTCCCCAAAGGCACACCTACGCTTACTGGGAGTTTCTCTGCTGAGCCACCCGCTCACCGGTACCAAAAGGGAAGGTCTTCCTTCACCAGGTGGTTTCTCCTGCTGGCATGCCAGCTGTGTGCTCATTAACTTGTCCCTCCACACAGGTAAAGCAGGCCTCAACGCCAGCCGAATTCATCCAGTCTAAGTTCCTCTTTCAGTGGCAAAGCACGAAAATATCCAACTTTTTCCATCTAGCACCTGAGCCCCTGTCTCCCCCAGCATCCCCCAGCCTCCTCGAAACACCACTGCTTTGTCTCACACCAACGCTGCTTCCCCGTGCTCGGCGGAGGGGTGTTTGTGCATGCATGGCTTGTATGGCTTTTATTTTTTCGCCGGGACAAGGAGCAGTGTAATGTCTGTCTGCTTTTCCTGCTTGTCTAGTTCTTAGAAACCACATGTTCTTCCTTCACCAGCAACTTCGTATTTATTAATCTGCAAAACAAGACTGCGCACTTTTAGCAGCAGCAGTGGCGAGTTGGCCAGCGTCCAAGGAGACCCTTAGTCACTTCATTTACGCAGGCTGCAATAAGAGGACGGCGAACCCGTTGGGGAGTAATTCGAACATTCAGACGCCTGCACCGAACTCTCATTTCTACCTCATTAACTTTACAGTTTGACAACTTCACAAGCCAGGGACTTCTGTCGTGATTGCTGCTGCACAGCCAAGTGGCAGACACCTTCTTGCAGTGTGCAGGCTTACTTCATGTACGGTTGCAATGGATTTTCCTTCCTGTGCAGGGAGTAACTCCCAGCTCTTGGCTGGTAAGATCTTCCTGTGGGTCACAGCTACGTTTGCGTGGTAATTGCCCACATGCTCTTGTCACAGCCTCTGCTGCTCCAGGTGTATGCCTGGCAATGGTCTTACACACCATGAATGAATCTGTTCTTGCTTTTGCCTAGGCAAAGAAAATATCAGGCTTGTGTCAAAGTTATTTAAAATGAATTAACTAAGCCTGACTTTACCTGGTTTGTCTCTGGAGATGCAGCTTTAGCTCAGCTTTAGTTGAAAGGAGCCTAGAATACGTGAATAGTGTGAGCTGGTTTGCTGATGCTGAATCAATACTGGGTCAGCGGGTAGAGTTTGGATCACGCTTCACTATTTTATGTTAGCTAAAGGGAGTGGGGGTTAAACGCAGGGTTCCGCTTCTGTTCGATCAGCCTTTGGGCAGGGTGTGGAAGACCACTGCCCACCCCTGCTCTGGGATGTTGTTTTCATTCTCCCTTTGGCCCTGATGTTGTACCTGTTGTTCAGCCAGGTGGTACTCACACATCTACGTGGTCCTGCTGAACCCACTGAGACTGCTTGGGTGCGATGCACATAACAGTGTCCCATATTGGGTCCTCGGGACTTCCAGTCCCCACTTCTACAGTGCAAGGCTGCAACTTGGCATTAGTGTCAGATGCCAAAAATCAGTGTCTCTTGAGGTCTGTGTCCTGTCCCCATTAACAGAGCCTCTAGAAAAAAATCTTGCATGGCCCAGTGTAGAATCTGTAAAAGCAGAAGAGAACCCAGTGCCCTCTTCCTAATCTTGAGTGGCTCTCAGCACGGAGATTCTGAATTAAAAGCTCTGGGTTTTTTTGCCTTGCCATAAAGAACATGACTCAAAGGCACCCAGGGAGAGGCAGAGGGTTGGAAATACAACTTTTATAGCCCTTCCTCTGTTTATAAAGATGTTTTAATCTTTCAGAGTTTCCAAGAGCTTATTGCACAACCGCCGGCTGGGCTTGCTGATGCCTTGTGCTATGGCAGGTGATCTGAGCTGTGCTGGAGTGGAGGGCTCCAGGAGGGAGCAGGGACAGCAGAGTAACACCAGCACCCTGAGCTGGAGACCCTTAGGAGAAACCCAGAAGTAATAGTTAGGAAAGGTTATAAATCCTCATGCTTCAGTGCTCTGCAAAGCTCTAATTAACAGGGGTAAGGACAAAACTTCCCTTTTGGGCACATTGGCCCATGGCTGCCTGTTAGCACTTTCCTCTGAAGCAGTTGGCCTGAGTCACTCCTGAAGATGAGGGAGACCCAACTTGATTAAATTCCTCGCTCGGAGCTCAGCGTGGGGATTCCTGTGGCTCCAGGGTAAGCTGTTTTATTGAGTAGGCAGCTTATACATCCATTGCTGCCTGGGGTTTCAGATCCAGCCCTGGCTGGTGGAGATAGAAAACGATCAGCTTTAGATGATAGCTCAGAGGCCTGCCAAGGCAAGGTGGCTTTGTCCTCGGTGAGATACATATCACCAAGGCAGCGATCCAATGATGCAATTGTTGCACATTGACCTAGTTTGAGCTTTCAGACCCTTTCAGTAGCTCAGACTGATCTCATACACACACACAAAATGTATAAAAAACAGGAATCTAACTGGAAAAATGCCTTTGCATATGGTGTTCCTTGGCCCACTCAACAATGGAGGCATAAAGATGCCTTTCCAGAAACCTTCCCAGGTTCCTTTTCAACCCAAAGACCATATCACAGAGAAATTACGTTGGGAACATGGACAGGAAATTTGTTTGGCTGCAGAGAGGCTGCTCGACGGGATGAGAGCTGGTTCATTTGAGGGAACACGGGGAGGTCAAGGGAGGGACTAAAGAGGAAGGTGAGAAGGAGAAAGCTGCTGGGTGTTGCACAGTAAAGCCTTTGTTTAGTGTTACGTGTGAAGCACCATAGATGCGGAGATGTTTCTTCCTGGTAGCAAGAGCAAATGACAGGATAAGGTCCTTCCTTAACCTGAGAGCAGCGAGATTAGATAAGACCACGTCCATGTAGTGCAGAATCTTGTCTTGCACCCGACACTGCCGAGAGGTGCAAAGCACACTGCAGGTGTGGAATTAATCGCCGCCTTTCTTAAAACACATTCGCAATGTGTAGGTGTCTTCTCTGCTCATAATGGATAACCCAGCAGGAGCTTTGTCCTGCAGGTCAAGCCAAAGACGTGATCCCCTGGGCTTTCCTGATGGTCAGTCCAGACCAGAGAATCAGCGGTGGGAGACTCTAACTAGGCATAGTTGAAAGGGACAGCACAGTTCCACTCTGGAAGATTAAGAGGCAGAAGATAAAACGTGTGGCATAACCCCCTCCAGTTATAAAGTGCTTCTATTTTCCCTTTCTTCTAATAGAAGATCAAAGAGGTGTTTGATGAAATTAAAACTTTGGGCCAGCTCTTTTGATGGCATAAATTGACTTCACTCCAATTTAGTGCAGGTGAGAATCTGACTTTATCTATTTAAATAAAACTGGTGCAGTACAGTAAGTTATAAACTGATGCAAGATTATTGTTACAGCAAATAGCTTAACAGATGCCAAAATGGTTAGACTTGTATATGTGAATTAGAATAGAAAAGGTCATGGCTGTAACAAAAACTAGAATATCAAGCTAGATTAGTTCACCAGAAAACGAACAAAGAAACGGTGTGCTTGGAAAAATCTGGTGAATGCCTCCAACACTTTGAAACCAGCCCCTTGTTGCAGCCACAGTTTGCTGCATGGCGTTGGTTGGGCAAAGGGTTGGGCAAAAAATACCCACAAGTTGGATTTAATGGAAATTCTTCATCTTCCCTGAGCATGAGTGGATTAGTCTCCTGATGAAAGCTTGTTACTCCTTTGTTATTATTTACTCGGGGCCGAGCTGGGGGTGGGTTGAAACCAGCAATCCTGACTTTCGGTTCACCCTCTGCAGACTCCTGGTGTCTCCACCCCAAAGGGCTGATGTTGACCACAAAGGGTAAGTTGTGCAGCTGAATTCACCTTCTGGGGAGGAATAGTGGGCACAGTTCATTGCAGGTGTCTGGATAGCAGAAGATACTCTTTTCTGACAATTGATAGTTACATGTGATGAGCAGCTGGTCTCTGCTAGCAGCAGGTAGAAGTTACGCCCTTCTTGTTTTGGGTGCACGCTGTGCAGCAGATCCCTGGTCTCTGGGTGCCCTGCACCAAGCGCTGCACACTGGCTTCACAGTTAATCAGCTTGGGAATTCCCAAACCTTCAGGAGCCAGCGTGTAGTGGGGCCAAACTGACGAGGAGTCAGGATTTGGGCTGGGATCAGGAAATAAGCCTCCATTTCCATGACGCAGTGCCATCATCCTGCCTGGGGCCCTGCCCCTCTCCCACATTAAATCATCACACAGGCTGTATTCAGTCATGCAGCAAATTAAACCTGGAGAAAGATGTTTCCAGTTGTTCCAAATTAATTGGGTCGCCCAGGATGAATCCTGCGTGGCTCCGTTGCTCCCAACGGCAGCGGCACAGCGGTGGCACAGTGGTGGCATCGACTATGTCCTGGGGACGGTGCCGCTCTCCGGACCTTCTGCTGCATCCCAAAACAGCTCACCTCATCACCCCGGCAGCCCTTGCGTCTTGCTGGTACGGGAGTGGCAAAGGTTTGGACACTTGTTCCAAAGTGTAAAAACTGGATGTGTTTGGTTATTAGCAGCAGAGGGTGAAGAAGTTCCCTGTAAAGCACGGCCACATCAGCGCATTTTGATCATCGCCATCTTTAATGCTTTTCGGCGCAGCGAAGCAGGCTCTGGAGTAAGTAGTATATTTAAAGAAAGAGCATTTCATCATTAAAAAAATGCCCTCTAACAACTATTTCAACTGAATTTATCAGTCAGTGTCTGTCGTCAGTGCTGAAGGCAGGTGGTGTTAGTTGGCAGAGTGCAGCCAGGACCTCTTTTTAACGGGAAGGAGCCTTCCTGCAGATGCAGCTTGTAGAGAAAATCAGAAGGATGGGCACATGCTGGCTGAGCTTAGGTGATGGGACACTCATGACATGATGCTGGCCAAGCTTAGGTGACCCCTCATGTGTGCCTGAGTGAAGCTTGGAGGAAATTGCCCCGCAGGTCTCGGTGCAAGGAGGAAGATCGGGTTCTCCCTGGTGCACCCAGAGCCATTCCCCATGCCCTGGGCCAGCCACGGCTGCGCCTGCTGGAGGGAGCTCAGGGCTCATTTCTCCAAATAACTTCTCACTCAGCACCTACCTGCTCTCGGTACCACCGTTTCACCCACTTCAGACGCTGGGTAATTTTAAGTGAATTCTCAATTCATGCACAGACAGCACGTCTGTTCTGTTATTTATTTCGCGAGATCCACCAAGAGTTAAAGGAGAAGAAAACATTTGGCTTTTAGCGGTTTACAAAGCCTCATTACAGCTGAAATAAAGTAACCACTAAATCTTGTGTGGTTACAGAGGTCACTGCCGTTCTGGCACGGTGGCGCCAATTCCAAGGCAGGAATTTCATTTTCCTCCCAGGAAAAGTGCGCACAAAGTTGAAGGGATGACAAGGGGCTGCCTCGCCGCGCGGCAGCGGGGAGCACAAGGGCTCTTTCATGCGGGGCGGTGGCGGGAGGGCTCGGCACGTGCGACCCCCCCGGGAGGCAGCGGTGCTCGTGTGCTGCTCCCCTCTGGAGCAGAGACAACGTGCCGTGTTAGCGAGCTGCCCGATGCTCGATGCTTCGGCCTCGCTGCTTTGTCTGGGGAGTTCAGAGGGGCTTGCAAGTGGCTTTGAAATTTTCCTGGCTATCCTGTGAAATAAGTAGGTATTACTTGACTGTGCGCAGGGATGGAGGCAAGCCAGGAAAAGATCGAGCCTTGTAACGGCGTTTTTCAAAATGTCAGATGCTGGGGGTACACTGGGATACACCAGTGCTGGATATGTATCTTTAACCCCCTGCCTGGAGGAAGCGAAGCTGGGGGTCTGTCAGCTCCCCGGCTGAGGTGTAAGACCATCCATGATGCAGATGAAGGAGCCGAAGCATGAGGCCAGGTACCGGTGGACAGCCGGAGTCCTGGCCCCAGGAGCTGCGGCATCCAGTGATTTGCGGTCTGGACAGAGGCCGAACTTTGCAGGAAAATTTCTTCCCAGCTGGTATGTATTAATAGCTCTAGACTGGATCTCCCATAGCAATGAACTGAAATATTGCATTTCCACAGCAGAGTGAAGATGGGAGAGGACAGAGCAGGGCAGAGATCAGCCAGGTGGTGCCAGCCAGGGGAGTTTATTACCATCAGCACTTTGCTTTTCTGGCTGCTGGAGAACCCTAACAAGGCTGCAGGTTGGGAGAGCGGAGGCTGCCGACCCAACCTGCGTGGCTCCTGCAAACCTCTGGTCCACACAGAGATGCTCAGGAAAAAGAAGGGGACAAATTAAACTCCAAGAAAGGCTGGGGCATGCATTCATTCAGATTAAAAATGGCCTTAATTCAATTTTTTTACATCACATGCCAAGCCGAACTGAATCAATGGCATTTGAATTCTGAATGAAGAGGTCTGCTCGGAGTTTTAGGGTGGCTGAACTGATCTGCTCTAAATTCACACCTTTAATTAACTGGAATTAATTTTCCTGAGTGTTGCTGCATGCAGACAGAGCCTTAGTTGATTTAAAAGGAAAATTCCAGACCCAGCTTCTTTCCATTCACTTCTGTTCAGCATGCCACCAGCATAGCAAATTCAATAAAGCTGATTTATTTAATAAGTGTACTATAACAAATTAAATTAAACACGTTTAATACAAACAGATGATGCACCTCATTTAAATGTTAGCTTCTTAATTAAAACCCGGCAATTGTGTTTTGTCCTTTTATTGGCTTCCTAGTGAAGCATGGTTGTAAAGTTACTTAACACACACACTCAATTACTGGTCTCAGGTTATACAACTCGCCTCCTTCTCCTCCATATGGGCTTTACAATAAGGCAGGTTTGTTCCCAGCGCAATCAGCACGCCGTGCACCGCGTCTGCAAGGCAACTGCCTGCCTTTTACCAGGGGAGCTCCGTCGTTGCAGCGAAGCGAAGCACAGGCTGGATTTACAGTGGCTGCTGAGCAGGCGGATGGCAGAGGTCAGAGGATTTATAGCTGCCTGCAGAGCCCCGGGGCACTGGGTTGTGGTGTTCCTCAGTAGCAGCAGCGCTGGTTGCTGCTCCCAAGGGAGCGAATTCAGTGTTTATCAGGACATCAGCAACAGAAGCGGCACGGACACACAAGCTGCTGGGGTTTGACAGCAGCCCATGTGCCTCGTGAAGGTTTTGGGGGAGCCACGAGGCTCGTTCAGAGCAAGGTTGGGATTTTTGCGTTGACTCATGATTTCCCTGGGGTGCTCCGGCTCGTGCAGGGGGCCGGGAGCGCTGGCTCTCTGTGCTGCGCTTACAGCTCCGGGGGAGAGCTCGGGCCCAGCTTTGCACTGCGGGGGGGACAATGCCAGACCGGGGCTTTGGTCTACGCAGAACCTGACGTGAGCGACCCTTGGACATGGTGCTTGAGCAGTTCTTATACTCCCTTCCAAGCAAGGGCGGTCCAGCCTTGCTGTATGGGTGCTTCGCAGCCATAAAACTTCCTCTTGCACTAGCCAGTGTGGTTTCGTTCCCAGCAAACCCGCGGTTCCTGCGCTCGCTTCCTGAATTATGCATCAGTCATGGGAAGGCAAACGAAAGGAGGAGATTGTTAGAAGAAAACTGTGCGTGAGGAGCGGTGCTATTCCTTCATGCTGCTGACATACTGTTGACACAGCCTTTGATTCACAGCCGTGGAAGCTGCAGCAAGTCCCTTGCGATCCATGTTAGATCCGACTGGAGGGAGAAGAAAGGCCCCGAGCTCTCAGGATGCCGGGCAGCGGAAGATGACAGAGCACTGTCGCAGGCAGAGCACTGTCCGCCGCCGAGACGTTTTGTTTTGAAAACAACCATCCAGCTCTAATTGCCAATCTTATTTTTTCATTATTCTTAAGACATAATGCTCTGTTCTCTTTGCTGTTTGCACTGGCAGCGCTCCACGTAACGCAAGGTTCAAGAGAGGAATACAATTTCTTGCCCTTCCGTATCTCATTTGTTTGGGCATCATTTCTGACTAATCCCCAGTTAATTACTTTAAGATGATGGCTTCCACTAATGAAAGAGCACCTTTGTGCTTGCTGTAGTTTAGCACTTACATATCATCGTTTAGGAACACAAGCCTGTTAGCAGATGAAATACAACCAGCAGTTTTGGCCTTTGCTTCCCTTAGGAGATGCTTTACCACCAAGCAAGCTACTGGCTTCTGTGGTGTGGGTGGGTCAATCGGGGTCTTTCTCTTCTTCGTGTTTTTGTGGGGTTTTTTTTTTCACAAATAGTTTCCAAAACCCTTGGTGGGGATTAAAAGGACTTATGAAACCTTGACATTCTTCATTAGGAAGGAACATAATTTTTTGGCTGGTCCTGTGCAAAATACGTCAGCTCTGCAACGTGAACTTCTGCTGTTTAAGCTAAAGGGGTAACGCTATTAAGAAATAGCAACAGTATGTCATTATTTTCTATAAGACCCAGGCACTTAGGAAAGGCACAACGCCTCGCAATACTGTTCCACATGTTTCTGTCTTACCGCTTTGTGGTAAGCAAATCCTAAAATGACTTCCTGACCAACACCTACCGATGTGCTAATTACTGAAGAATTGAAAGAGGAACAATTTACTGAGGTTAAAAAGAACACAGCGCAGCATATATAATGGCAATGAAGTGATGGAAATCAAGTTTATTTTTGAAAAGCTTTCATTTTCAATTTGTTTACATGAATTGGCATATGTTATAGGAAAATTATGATTTCCAGCCCACAAACTTGTTTTCCTTGATACTTGGGACACTGCAGTTACTCGAGATGAGTATCTGTCTCTGTTAAAGTTAGCTGCAGGACATTCATATGTTGCATAGGAAAGTAATTTCTTGGCATGGCAACCTCCCTTCTTTAACATCTTGCTCTCAGTTCTGACTTTTTTGTAACAGCTTAATGATAAGTATCTGCATCAAAGCCACTGGAGTAGGAAGTTTGCAGAGGTACAAGCAAAATGGCATTTATTCTGAGAGCAAACTGAAGTTGTGTGCTGTTCATGAACATCACATAAATACTGTGTTGCTGTAGGAAATACATTCAAATTGAATTTCTGGTGATTACCTAATATCCATAATACTATTTTGTTGCTTGCAAAAAACCAAGGCATTTTGGAGCATGCAAAATCCTCTAATGAAGGTTTAGCAGGTGCATTAAAGATGATTAAGAAAGAAGCCAAGCAAATATTTCCCCAAATGGCAAATAACCTACGCTGCATAATGTGTCTGAGCATTGCAGTGATAACTTGTCAAGCTGAGCACGGCAGAAATGCATCTTCTCTTGGATCTTTTTTATGATGCCTATTTTTACATTGTTAATAGTTTCTTCTATAACTGGATTGTACCCTTTGGTACAGAGCATGGGACAGCTTGAATGATCTAATCTTATATGAAAGCAAACCCCTTGCTTTAATATACTGTGGGTTTATTTTCTTCTCTGACATAGAAAATTTAAACCTTTTTATTGTCTGGATGTTTTTAGCCCCATAACGCTCTCACTGGTGTCATGCAGTTGATGTTTGTGGTTCATTCCACTTCCCAGGAAAAGCCATTTGATTTTTTGTGGTGGACTCTGACTACCCTCTGCATACAATTTACTGAATACGAGGGAGGAAATTTCCCCTTTGCATCCTCTTGGCTGAGAAGCTGGTCACATTGCATTTGAAGTTTCCTTCTAAAGCTTTGCACTGTCCTATTTCCAACGAGGGTAATTAGCCCTGAAACACATCAACACAGGCAATAGCTTGGGCCAGACTGGTTGCTGGGTGTGCACAATTGTGTAGAGAGACACAAACATCTCTTTTTTCTTTTTCACCAGCTTATGGCTCTACTATTCATTAATTTTTCCTGAATTAGAGAGCTCACATAGAAAAGATCTCCCCCTTCTGAGAGTATGCAGGCCCCCTGATGTCCCCAGACAAGTGATGACCTCCTGGAGTCCCAATACCTTGGACCTGCTCACAGATCCTTTGGAGCAGAAGCTCAGGAAACACCCCAAAATATCCCCTGCTGCTCCTCTTCCAGCCAGCCCATCCTCATAAGAGCCAGACCAAATCCTCTCCTAAGTCCAGTACCCTGCCATAGCGTTGCTGCCCAGCTAGCACGGCTCCCTTTTACCTGAGTTTTGTAATGACAGTGACTGAAGCTACGCTTACTCCCATCCATGGGCTGTGTGTAATGAAAAATCTTCTGGTGGTCTGTGCAAAGGAGAAAAGACTTTTGCATATATAGCCATTATATTATATTATTATATTATATTAGTCAAATTTTTGCTCTTACTCAAGGTGCCTGGCAATAGGGAGGTTTTGCAGATGTGCAGATGTGTCATACAGGTGTAAGCAGCTGGGTGAGCTCTCGTGTCCTTGATGTGGCACGTTTTCCAAGTCTTCTGCCATGGAAGTCAACCCAGAGAATGAACCCTAAATTTCAAATACCTCTCAACTATGTAGTGTGTGGATGAGATCTATAGAGACAGAAGAAAAAGAAGGACATGAGACTGCACATAGGTTAAAACAATTAGAAATAAAAAATAGGAATAAATATAATCATAGATATATGAGAGCTCCTAGGTGCCTACAAACCAGGGATGAAATTATTATTATAGGGTTTAGTGGGAATTCTGCTTTACTAACAAATCTCAGTAAATTGAAATCTACAGGATCACTGCAAAGAACAAACCCAGTTTCTAGGTGGGGTAAGTCACAAACCAGGAGGCCTGACTAAAGAAACACGAGACACGTGTGACCAGACAACCATCCTTCCTCCCCTTGGGAGATCCGCTGGCAAAGGTTGGACAGAAGGAGTAATTAATACTGGAAATGAAAGGCAAATTAACTATTTCTGAGTAGGTAAAGGAAAAGGGAGAAGTTGACCTGGAGGTGCTGACCCAGGAGATCAGTGTTCCTCCATGGGTATCACCATCTAACGAGGAGAAAATGGGCATGTGGAGACTTACTGAGTAGAGAGCTGCGAGGATGAAATACTAATTGCAAAAATGAGTAAAGTGTTACGATTTTCTTATCCAACTCTCTTTCTCTCTCACAGCTTCCCTGGATGAGAATAGCCATGAGGTGCCGTTAACGACGAGATGGGATTTCTCTGTTACTCCTTTAGACCACAGGGCTGGGAGAGCACATGGAGTAATTAATTTTGACTTACAGAAGCTGTATTAAATTGGATAGAAATGGGTGAAAATACGATTAGGAATGGAGTTTAGCCAAGAGCAAACAGAATTAAAACTCTCTAAGAGCAGGTCAACACAGCTGATATCATTAATGCAATGAAAGTAGACAGCTTGGGACATTTTTGAGTGGTAGGGTAATGTCAGAAATTGTAACCTGCCTAGTACCTGACTAGATCAGGAGAATTAAAAAGCAAAAAGTGATTTTTTTGTTGTTGTTGTTGGATTTCTGGCTGCTCTATCTGGTCTGAGCTTTCTGGCTTCCAAGGATTAATTTTGAAACAATTATGCAGAACAAGCAAGAATCTCCATAAACCCCAACCGATCTAAATGTGCACAGTGCTTTCAACACATGCACTGAAATCTAATTAGTATGGGATTATGCTTGTCACAAATCATCAGAAATTGAAGGATCCATAACATTAAAACCAACTCCTCTCCCTGAAAAGCCTTCTCACAGAACCCAAAGACAAACCAAACTCAGGACATTTGCTTCCGTCAGCCGGGGGCCACGTCTTCAGTGGTGGCAATTCGCGTGGCTCTGCCGACGACAGTCTCCATTCACTGTCAGGGGCACAGAAATACTTGGACTGGAGGGCCTGGCTTAATCCCGTTTTGCTGCAAGGGAATAAGGACCCACTGCTGTGGCGGGGTTCAGTCTGGACATTTGTTTGATCTCTCTGACACAGTTGGTAAAAGTCTCGAGTGCATTTCCCATCCCTCTGCTTTATCCCAGTATAAGTCCTACAGACTAAACTGGGCCGGGTCCTGCTCTTCCCTTACAACTGTGTAATGCCTTCGAGTCAGCCCTTGTCTAACCCAAAGTTGCTGATACCTGAATTTGCTGAGGAATATCTCTAAAAGATGAATGTCCAGCCTTTGTATAAGGCTTTTCAGCTTCCCCTACCAAGTACTTTGGCGAGCATTAACTAACGAGCAGAGCTTTCCATTTCCCCTCTCTTCCCAGCTTTATTAAACAGCGCATCGATGGAAGGTGGCAGCTGGAGGGTTTGTCAGCGTGTGCAGTGGCCGCCGAAGGTCCCCTTTCATGTGGGAATCCAATTTTTGCAGCTACCGGGAGCTGCACATAGACGTGGATTTCAGTTGTTTTCTCTGGGGTTTCCATGGTTGCTGGCACTGGTTTGTGTCCTTGTTCTAAAGTAGATGCTCCACAAATGTGTTTTCTTTGGTCTGAGGTAGCACATAATATTGCTAGGAAACCTCAGAAGTTGGCCGGAGGAGCGGAGCGATGCCCTGGGGTCTGCGTGGGGCCACCGACGTGTGCGGGCACGGCCACTGCCCCGCAGCCCAGGGAAGGGGCATCGCCGGCTGCGGGGCTGCCCCGGCCGCCCGTTCTCGATGTGCAACGGCAATAGCTAACAGGGGATATTGGCGCTCAGACAAATGCAAGAGCACAAGTGCGAAGATGAGACAACAGGTCTTGAAAAACAAACACACTTTAAAAATCCCTCTGAAAACCAGCTCCCTAAACCTGAGACAAGCAGAGCACTGCGCTGAGCCGGGGCTGCCCAACGGGTTCCCAACCTCTTTCGGTGCCTTTTAATTGCCAGAAACTTTCCTTTCACTGGTTACTGTATAATTCTGCAGGTGTTACATCACATCCCCGGCTGGGAAGATCAAAGCCAAAGTGCTGGCAAGCTCAGCCCAACACAGATTCATTTCTGCTCTAACCTCCCTGAGCAGCCGTGCGTGCGGTGTGCCGGGGGCACAGCCCGCAGGGACATCGGGGCTCCGCAGGGACCCACGCAATTATAACACAGCCCTCGAGAAAAACCCATGAGGTCCTCGAAGGCTGCTGCGTTGGAAGAGGGCACACGGCCGGGGAGCGCTGGGGTCTGGCTCTGCTCTTCTCCGCTGTGTGCTGCCCACTGATTTATGTCAGGCAGGACTTCTGCCAGGTCTGGAGGCAGAGCCCTGAGGTCTGCCCATGTTTGCTGGCTGCAAGCGAGGGGCAGGATTGTCCCAAAATTGCACAAACAGCAGACTGCGACAGGGGACCCAGACCCAGGGTCAGAGCCCTGCTCTGCCACTGACTGCTCACACGGCCTCTGCCAAGTCACTCAGCCTGGTGGTGTCCACGCTCCACACGCACAGCGGGCATGTCATACGCAGCGGGGATGTCATACGCAGCGGGCATGTCATACGCAGCGGGGATGTCATACGCAGCGGGCATGTCATACGCAGCGGGGATGTCACACACAGCAGGGATGTCATACGCAGCAGGGACGTCACACGCAGCAGGGATGTCATACGCAGTGGGGACGTCACACACAGCAGGGATGTCATACACAGCAGGGACGTCACACGCAGTGGGGATGTCATACGCAGCAGGGATGTCACACACAGCGGGGATGTCATACGCAGTGGGGACGTCACACACAGCGGGGATGTGGTACAGAGCAGGGATGTCGTACCGGTTCCCGCGTGCCGTGGGACACCAGTTCTCCCCTGAGCTCAAAGTAATTTTCAGCCCTCAAATTAAAACCTGGCCTCAAGACTTGCAGTGCAGAGGTGGTATTTTCCAGAATTCATCGGTTTTGCTCTGTACCCCTGTGCAGAGGGGTTGATGTCACCGTGCGTGGTTGTGCTGTGCAGTTGAGGATGCAGAGCTCATCCCACCATCTTGGAAGCAAATCCAGGACCTCTCCCAGCACAGCACAGGGGAGAGTGCCAGAGCTCGGCCCTTTCTTTTGCTGCAATGCAAGGGGAGGGGGGTTAATGTGATTTTTTTTTAAATCTTGACAGCGTCTTGTTACTGTAAGTCATTTTAGATCCCTGTCAGCCCACTTTTCCTTCCTCTGTGCAGCATTTTGCCTCCTCCCCCTTCCTCCTCAGAAGGTAACAGTATCTCCTGCTTAGGCATGCATTCCTTTATAATAAGGTATTATGCCTCTATTTATATGCATCTTAGGTGCAGTCTGAGGCAGCTGCTGCTCTCCAGGGCCCTGGGTGAGGCGCAGAAAATTGAATTCAGCCTGGAATGTGCGGGTGCAGTTGGACATCTGCACCCAGCCAGGGGCAGCCCTTCCCCTGCATGTTTTTAAGAGCGAGATGATGTTCCTTTGGCTCCCGGCTGGTCTCGCACGGTGGTCTGTTTGGGGTCCTACCAGCTGCAGGTGAACCCACTGTGGAGACTCGGGACTTTGCGAGTTCCCCTGGTGAGAAGGTGTGTGCAGAGACCTGGCTCGCCTGAGCAACCCACCACAGCGGGGTCAAGGCTCCCAGAATTTTGCCCTGTGCAATGGATTGAGGATTGTGGCTGCTCCCAACTGCCTGTGTTTGGTTTGCGTGGCAGATGTTTGGGAGTCCTGTCTCAGCCCCCCCGCTCGATATCACTCCCTAGCTCTGCCATCCAATACCACCATGACGAATGCGACACAAGGACCCAGCTGGACTGAACCAAAATCGTGCATTTCAGCAGCCCTTTTTGGATTAAGCTATTACGAACTGGACTGACCAACTGCGCCAACTTTCTGTAATGATTTTCAAAGCAATGAACCCTTTTCCTGGGGAGGGACCTTGGTCCATCTTTAGCAGCAAGCAGCGTTCGCAGGATGATACCGTAGCTCTGCACGAATTGTAAGAAGTGACTCTGCTTCGCTGTTTGGATTCTCCCCAGGCTAAAATCCCAACCTTGGGAAAGTCAGTGTGGTTTTTGCCACTGCCCTTAATGAATGCCATGCTTCCACCCAGTCCTTCAGCTTCTACAAAGACTGTGTTTCACCTGAAACATGACTTTTTCCTTTGAGCCAGCCCGTGATGAAACCTGTGGACGTGGCCTTTCCCCTCTCACATTGCAGCGTGGTGGAGGGCTCTGGCCGGGACCGCTCACCTGCACCCCAACTGGGGTTGGGGCGTGGGAGAGGCAGTGCCAGGGCAGCGTGTCCGGGGCTCCTCGATGAGCTAATTAATGGCCCTGCTGCCACAGTGGGAGCCCAGGGCTTCTCCTCCCTGTGGGAAGAGGGCTCTGACATCAGCCCTTCCTCCCTGATTAGCTCTCATTCAGTCAGCACTAATGAGCCTGAACCCTGAACCCCCCCAGGAGAGGGGGTGATCTGCCTCTCTTGGATTTGCCTCTCCCTTGATACTGGGGGGATCTGCCTGGGAATGGAGGCTGGGTTATCTGCTAGACTGAAAGCCCGTGTTTTCCTTCCTCGCTGTCTTTATTTGCGGTCAGGATCATAACACAGCCCAGCTGGAGAAGTCGGGAAAGTGGAAAGTGGCCGGTCTGATTAATTGGTCACTGGCATACCAGCCTCCACCAGGAACCAGCAGATAGCCCCGATGATTAACCCTTTCGGCACCTGGCGCTCCCCCAGCATGGTTTTGAGATGTTCCAGAGGAAGGAGGTGATAACTTAAAGCTTGGGGATGTCCTGGTCGGGGGATATGCAATCCTATGGGGGGGTGTGTGGATCTGTGCATCCTCCGACACAGCAACGCGATGCTGCTGCAGCTCCCTGCCAAGGCAATCCCCATCCTGAGCTGTTGGCTACCTAATTCATGGTGGTGGCAACAAGGAGGAGAGAGGAAATTGTGGGTTAAGAGTCTGTGGTGTTCAGGTGGGCTGGTTTGCCACCCTGGTACTGACAGAGGTGCTCTGGCTTTTTCCGAAACAGCGTGGACAATACCTCCCTGTTCGTCCTGGTCCTTCTAAATCCCCATTTCCACCACAGAGTTTTCTTAAATACTGACTTTCAGGAGTGATTTTGCTGTCAAGACGATTAGTTTACAAACAGCTCAAAATGCTGTTTTTGTGTGATAAATAAGATGCAGCTTAGCAATGACCCTGATCTTTCTGGGAATGGAGACTGTCTTCAGTGCCCATCAGCTGATTTAAACATTCCCAACGCAGAGGAACGAGGATCTGTGCCTGCCTTTTGTCCTTGCCCTCTCCAGGAATTGCAAGCTGCAGACACCAGTAGGAGCAAGCAGGGAATCACTTGGGTGTGCTGCGGATTCTCCGTCACTTGAAGACTTTAACCCCAGGAGTTTTACACAAAGATCTGCTACGGCTCACGCAGGGCTTGTAAGCTTGGTGTGGAAAGGTATGTCCTGTATGACGTGTGAAGTCAGACTTGATGATCATAATGGCTCTGTCTGGCTGTAAGAGAATAACGTCCCATGTGGGTTTTCCTTCTCTTTCATGTATGAATATTCTTGAGGAAGGCTCACAGTGGAGGTGAAATGGCAGATCAACGCTGAAGCAACAAGCTGAGGTTGTAGGGAATGGCTCAGGGGGAAAATCAAAGGGAAGATGTCTTTGTTACCAACCCAGCTGCAACTTCCTGCTCTGGCTAGAAAATACCCTAGGAGGTGACTTGTCAGCGGATCGCATGCCTTTGCCTTGCCTTGCTTCCCCATAAGACAATAATGAACTTGTAGGGCAAGGGAAAGGTGGAATTCCCAGAAATTATCATCCTGAGGTAAGGACAAAGAGAGTCTCTGTCTTCTGCCCCTCAGATCCCTATAAATAGACACAGATTGTCAGTGAAGGAGAGGGCTTTCCTCCACTAAGCACAAACTATAAACAAGCATTTTAGATTGAGTGGCACTCCTGTCAATGCGGAGTCATGCCTTTGAATTCAGGGAGGGTGATCTGGACTCCATCCAGGGTGAATGGACCTGTTTCCATCAGGGATGTATTCTTTGTAGTTCTCCTTTTTGCTCCCCCAGCCTTTAGTCCTTATGACGCCCCAGACCTCTTTCTCCCCTCGGGGTTTTTGATGTACGTGACGTGGATCTTGCTGCTCTTGGTGTGGTGGAGATTTTGCATTGTGGCTCATGGGGTGAGGAAGGCTGGCCACCCTGCTCTGGCATATTTGCTTAGATCAAACAGGATATTTTCCTAACTGAAGAGCCAGCTGAACTCCGCAACCATAATGTGCATTTCATATTGAAATGTAATTTTATTTATGGTGGAAAATGGAAGAACAGGACCCAGCTCTTTCAGATGGGCTAGTGGGAACAAAACCAGTGTTTTGACAAGCAGCTCGGTGGATATAGCTAATATGTTATACAAGCATATAAGTTATTTTGGGAGAACAATGGTGACATTTTAGTACAAGCCACTGTTTTCCAGCAAAATGCTGACATTCTGGAAGGGAAATGCCTTATCTTTCAAAAGCTGAATTGTTCAGGTGCAGTGACAGAAGTGCAAGCATGAAGCAGATTACTTACATCGGACTTACTTTGTTGGTAGACGTATAAGACTCTGCTATCTGGCCTTTGAAAACCACTGTCTAAGTTAGGGTGGGTGTGAAACGAGGAACTCAGGGGGAGAAGCCAGTGGTGGTTCACCTGGATGAGGAAGCTGGATCTCATGGGCTTGGGGAATCTGCCCAAGGTCTGATGTTACTCAATCTTCTAATTAATGATCAGGATACCCTAACCGAGTGTATGCTTACTAGATTAGCAGGTGACCCTTGTGCTGGAGGGACTGCCTTGTACAGGGAGACAGGTTGGAACTCACAGTGCTCCCAACAAGGCTGAGTGGGGGACCCCCAAAATAGGGTGTACCGAGGACCAAGTGTGAGGTGCTGCAGGAACAACCCATGGGCAATTGGAAGGGATGCAAAACATCCGGACAGGTAGGGGTTCTTCAGAAAACAACCTGAAGATTATTACAGGCCACAAGGTGAGCATGAACCAACAGCTTGATGAATAAAGTGAAGGGACGAGGGTTGTTTGGCCTCAGGAAGACAGAATTGGAAAAGCAGATGAGAGCAATCTTCAAAACACTGCTGCAAAAAAGAGGGAATGATCAGTTCTCCACATGCATGGTGGAGAAGAGAAGGCTTAAATTTCAGTAAAAAAGGTTCAGACTGAATTTTGCTGAAAGCTGCTAAGGGGGGGAGGATAGTGAAGCAGTGTTACAGATCTCCTGTCAAGATGAGTCTGCTTTAAGAGCAGATTGGCCAGAAAGGACAGTGGAGAAGCTGATCCTGCTTTCGGGCAGAATGGACTATCTCAGCCCTTCCTCCCTGCCGGGGCTGATGCCTTGGCAGTATGATTACCCATTCCCCGGGCAGAGAGCAGCAGGAGCACTCTCCATCAGCCTGTTAGTAGCTTTGTTTTCATGGGGCTGATGAGTTGCACCCAAAGGGCTTAGCGGAAACCTCGGCTCCATTCCTCTGGGGTAGAAACAGTTTATTCTTGCAACCAGGTATTTGTTAATTACCTTCCACCTGGCTGTGCAGCCTTTCTCTTTGCTATGATTATGTTACTCCATGGAAAAGGAGATGTGGTAACAAGTCAGAGCACGGGGAGCAGAGGAAGGCTAACGTTTCAGTTTGCTTGTGTGCTAATCTTGATCCTCTTCTAAATCCTCTCAACCTCTGTGTTTTTTTCAATCACCTGTGTTTGTATCAAACATTACTAGCATGGACAAAAAATTGAGCAACAGAAGATATCTTCACTTCCAGCCTAATGAGCTCCACTAGTTAACTAACCTGCTAAAATATTTATGAATAGACTAAACGCTGATAATTTGATCTAAAAGTGTCTGGTTGCTGCTCTTTTTCTTGTCCCACCTATTGTCTAGTTGTGCATTGTAATTTTAGGCTTCGCTTGATGTACTCGTCTTTTAAGACGACTGTGACCAAGTAATCAAGGCTGTCATCACAGCAGAACCTAGCTCTTGAGTCAAAAATCTCCCCACTGGTCTTTTTTCATTTCCTGGCTCAGCATCAGGGGAAGAGATTATGTGATCTGATAGGTAAAATTATCCCATCAGAGGTGAATGTCCTAATAAAAGGCTTTTGCAGGCCTGGTTGTATGATATCCCTGAGAAGGCTACATTCACTTGGAGCCTTTCATTGAAGGGAATGCTCAGTCCCTATGGAAACCCAATGGGACAAAAGGCGATTCTAGCTGCTAAGACACTCACGGCTACGTACACACACACACACACACATACACACAGGTCAAGGATGCAAAACTGTTGTGTTTGCCTGATGGGAGGGAGAAAAAAAAAAAAAGGAACAACAGCAAAACACCCCAATGTTGGGTGTTTGGCTCAAGACTAAGAGCTGTGTTTTCCCAGATGGTTAAAATTTGGGGTGATGAGCACTGCTTGGCCTGTCTGTCCAAAAAAAAGAGAAAATGATCTAGAAGTCTTAATGGTGTTTGGTTTTTGGGGGTTTTTTTGTGTGGTTTTTGTTTTTTGTCTTTTGGTGGGTTTTTTTTGAAACTTGGTCAGGTTCAATGAATCTGTAGAAAAAAAAAAAAAGGAAATCTTTCTGGGCTACCTTCTCTGAGACCTCTGCCCGTTTCTCTCACTGTTTGGTCAGCTGCTTTCTTTTTTCAGTGGGTTTTGAAAGGAATTTTTAAAAAGCGAAAAAAGCTTTCTGAGATTTACTTTCAGTGATGCAAAATAGTTAGTGAAGGTGAAGAGCTGGCCTGTTGGGGATTGTCCTCTCTCTGCAGGGTGCTGCCCGGGAGCTGGTGGGACACGATGCACAGAGCATCTCCCAGCTGCCGTCTGAGCTCTCTGCCTGGCAGATCTCGAGCCTGGGAGGTTTCAGCAATTGGAGGAAGAAATGAAGATGTGTCCCTCTATCAACCTGGTGGATTTTGGGGAAGGAAGAGGGCAAAGGGGAGAAGCAGCTCGATGTTTGTGCTGTTAGGAGTGTCTCGAAGGGATGTGGACGCTGGTCAGAGGGAGCCGAAGGTGGGTGCCAAGTGCGGGCTCATCGGCAGCGAGCAGGTGAGGCGGGCAAGGTGTGGTGGGTCGATGCAGTGGGTGAGCTGGGCCCTTCATCAGCCCTGCCTCAGTAGTAATTGCACGCCGAGTCCTGCAACTTGCTTTGTCACCCCAAATCCCCCCGCTTCAAACCGCAGAGCACCCTCTGCAAGGGTTGGGATTTGCTCTTGCTTCTTGGGGAGGCTGGGGGAGATAGAGGCGAGCACACTGCACATCTGAAAAGTGTGTTTTCAATTAAAAGAAGAAAAAGCTCCAAAACACACAGTGGGTTAAACATTACAGTAAAAAGCATTCAAGCTGCTCTTCCATTGCAAAGTAACCAACAGTTTATGTCTGTGATTGCAGGCAGGTGGTTCCTGTTCGTATTAAAAATGAGTAATTCAAGCTCTCAGAGGATTTCTTCAGAGACAATCTGGACAGACCTGGAAGTCCAATGTGCCTTTTAAACCATAAGTGTTTCCCCTCCACATCCCAGGATTCTCCTTTCCAAGTATTTTTAAGGAGCTCTTGGCCAGCAGATCAGGATCATCTCACTGCGTTCGGGGAAGGGAAAGCCTGTTACCATAAATTAAGACATCCCCCGCTCCCTGCAGCCTTCAGGGAAATCCAAACCAAAGCTCCTCATGGGTGGTGGGTGGCGAACAGCCAGTCCTGCCCACCCGTTTCCCGGTCCCTTTGCCCTCAGGACTCTGCCCCAATGGGGTGACATCTCCACCCCATCCCCAGCCTCCCTGGGGTCCACCAGCATGGCTCGTGCCTCCAAGCTCTCTAATGGCTGTGCTGTGCTGGGTTATGCTCATGCCTGGTTGAAATACCCTGGTGTGCCCCAGCACGGGGTGTTCACTGCCCATTGCACTGCGTTACGCTGGAGCAGAGACTCTCTCAGTGCTGTTAGCTTGCTGCTGACATCTAAGGAGGTTTATACCATGAGCATGTAACAAATCACTGCTGTGTTTCAGGGTCCGGTGAGAGCCACCTCTGCGTGTCTACAGGTGTGCGTGTGTATCTTGGTTATCACCACGGCTTTTTCTGTCCCAGCATCAGCTTTCTGCCTTGCTGGATTCTTGCAAGGACCCTGTGCTGTCCTACTGCTGCTGCTATTGCATCGGGCTGTTTGCCGGCTGTCTGCATGCAGCATCCTGCGCAGGGGGAAAGATGCAAACCCCATTGGTGATCCCAGGGACTGCAGGCTGAGATACCCTGCTTGCTGGGTACAACACAAACATGGGTTGCCCAGACCTGCCCACCTTGGGAGCAGGGAGCACGGGCATCCCCTCAGCACACCCAAACAGGCATCCTGCATGTATGGATTTTGGGGCCCTGCTCCAAAGCACCAGGCTCCCCAGGCAGAGGCAGGCGCAGAAGCCAGCGCTGTGGCCACCCTTGATGCTCATGTTGTCCTGCTCACCTCATGCCACAGTCCTGGCATTGTCCTGGCAATTAAGAGGTGGGTCCCCTGCTGGGTTTGCTGACCCCCACGCAACAAATCATCTTAACAAATGGTTTCCCTTAATGCCTTGATGCAGTCAGACCATTTCTGTGCCGTGGGATTACAAGTCTGTCCAGGCTTGCAGGAGGTTCTTGCTCAGCGTGACGTGTGCGAGCGGTGTGTTTGCACAAGGGCTGTTCCTCAGGTGCCCTCCGTTGTCGCTGCTTTGCTCTAGAAACACCTGATCTCTTTCGAAGGCATCGTGGCTTCAGCTCCCCTGTGCTTTTGGGTATAGTTGTTTTGAGATTCTCATCACCAAAGCCCCAGCCCCTCTCCCTATTGCACAAAGGAGAAAAAACCTTAATAATATTTTAGAAGAAGGCCTGAGGGCTGCATTGCAGTTTAACTTGATCACCCGGGGGAATAAAAGAATACCACATGCGGAGATCTTTTACTTAACATTGCGATGTTTAATCTTGCCCAGTCAGCAGTTTTTGAACATATTCCAGGAAAGCTTTTAAGCCTGATAAAGCCGGGGCTTTTGCATTTTCAAGTGATACTTTAGCTACAAATGACATGCTCTACTTGTCATTTGGCTTTAAAGAAAGGTAATTAAAATCTTCCTAAGAGTACAGTTACACCAGGGAAAGAACTAACAGAAACTAAAATAAAAAGAGAGAGAGAAGCCCACAAAAATGCAATTTAGCAGATGAAAAATGTAAAGGAAAACTGTTAAAAGATAAAAGTATCAAATGCACAATAGCTGTTTGCCGAAGGAGGACTAATGATATGGGAGGTACTAAGACTTACACAGCAAAAGCATGGGCAAGGCTAGGGAATTTCCAGCGTGTATTATTTGCAGGTTTTAGGGCCACTGGAAGCCACAAAACAGACTTGCAACTGTCTTTTGCAGTCCTGGCTGCAAAAGACATACTGTCAAGCAAGGTGTGAAGAGAAGGTAAAAGACAAATCCAGCTGTGGGCCCTCGCGCACAGCTGGGTGGGTGCAAGTGAAGCTTTTCAACAAGAGTTTTGGGGGCAAGCACCCTCTGCGATGGCTACGTGAAATGTATCAGGTTGGGTTCAAAGCCATCACCTCTTCTGGGTTTTGGAGGGGAAGGTGAAGCTGGTTCCCAAATAAAGTCAGGTGTGCTGGTGAATCCACGCAAGGATTTTCCCCTGAAGGAGGAAAGGGTGTAAGTCTCCAAAGGGGCTCCCAACATCCATACTGGGCAAGCGAGGTCCAGAGGGAAGTGCAGCCCTTGCACAAGGGTGGCAGGAGCAGGGAGAGCAGCTCCAGACCTCACCAGCCATCCCCCCCACCAGCACACGTCTCAGCACTCAGCATGTTTCGCCCCAAAAGGACGACGGCAGGAACTTCTTCCCTTTTTCTTCCAGAAAGCCTCATGCTGCTGTGCCATTGCTGGTTTTGATCTGTGGAGAGGAAAAGGAGTATGACTGAGGTGCATCATTCCCAAAGAACCTACACTCTCAAACAGCTGGAACAGTTCAGAGATGTTCCAGCGTAAAAATGGGGAAATGAAATTTTCTCCTAGGATAACATCAAGCCTACATCATTCAACATCCTCTGGCATACTCAGCCGTCAAGAGAGGCCTGCTGATGAGTTCAGCAAAAACAGACATTATCCATCTCTCCAGGATCAAATGTAAAATAAGAATCCTTCTTTTTTTTTTTTTTGGGTCATGCTCTGATACCAGACCGGCCAGAGCAGCTGGTGGTTTGAAACCTGGAACTTCCCTTGTGACGGCAGATTCCATATATTTATTAGTATCATTTGCTGCTGTAAAATCAGTAATCTCTCTGCATGTTAGCTGCATGTAGTAGTTTCCCTTTGCTAGTGATTATTACTCCCTGATGCCCATGACTCTGAGACAGTCTTCCTCCCTGCTCCAAAAAGGCACAAATGCCAGCAGGGAAGAGAAGCAAGTTTCATCCTCAGACAGAAGAGCAGACATGATTGCAACAAGTCCAACTGCACCCCACTTCTTGTCCTTCCCTTCTGCAAGTCGAAATGAACCCAGTAAGAGAGACAAGCTGTCTGCTGAGAACCCCGGAAGGACTTTCTTCTCACCGCAAACAGCATGATGTGAACAGTTTGGTGTGCATGGAGGGAGTGGAGGCGTTAGGAGGAGAAAAGCAGCTTGTGCTTCTTGGGATGGAGCGAAGTGTCTTGATAGTCATCTCAGGTGAAGAGACCTGTGTCTGTACCCAGAATGGGCCCTTTTCTGTGCTAATCGAACACAGTAGGTGCGACACCCATGGGCTTCCCTATTCAGTCTGAAGCCCAGGTTATGCCTCTGCCTGGATCCCTTACCCAAAAGGCACATTTCATTTATCTCACGTGTCTGTTTTGGGCTCACAGCATTGCAAGGGAAAAAGCTGAAATAAAATAGCTTCTTTGCCCTTCAGTTCCCATAACGTACTTCATGACTGCTCCTGCAAAGGGCTTGTACCTGGTCCATGCTGCATGTGCAGGTCCCATCCGTGGTTCCTGGGACGTGGCCCTGCTGAGCACTGGCAGTGGCTGCCATCATCCCTTTGCCATGCAAATGCCTGGTTTCTCCTTTCAGGAAACCCCACAAGGTCTTTTCAAGAACAAGTGGGTTGGTTCAGTGGGAAGTGGTGGTGGAGAGATGCTCCAGATCAAAGCAACCCTCATGCAGAGGGACCGCCAGCTCAATGTGTGGCAGCTGCGGCATAGCACGGGGATGGACTTGTCTCCTCTTGGAGTGGCACATCACCATCAAAGGCACTTCAAGCTGGTTTTCCCCTTGCTCTGCTGAATACCCACCTCCGGCTCCAGACAGAGTCGTCTCTGGGGTTACATCTAACACAAATTCCTCCCTGACCTCAAAATATTTGGAGCACTTGAAAGCTTTCCTATCCCGACAGACTAGTTTTAGCACCTTGAAGCCTTTGCTGGCGAGTCCCAGCAACAGGTGTAACACTAAGAAAACCCAAACCCAGAAGCCGACATACCGTGCTGCTCCCTCAGAGACTGAAGGAATGGGAGGAAAGTTGCATGCAGTAGCGGAGATGAAAGATGCTGCAATGACTTTTTGCTGACATGTACAAATGTGATCCTGACTATTAACTTTAATGACCTGCCATTATGTGAGGGAAAAAGAGGGAGGGATCTAATTTTTTGTAATTACTTTAATTGCCACCCTGTGGTCTTGTTTCGTGCTGCTGGTTTTGCAGTCAGGTGGGAAAAAAAAGCCAATCCTCCCCCTGATCCCCAAGTATCTCAGATTTGGGTTCTCTCCTGTCCCAGTTATGCAAAATTAAATCATCCAGGGAACCTAGAAAATGCTTCTGCAGATTTAAATGCTAAATGAGAGCTCCATTTTTTAATATGGCTTTGAAATGGCAGAACTGCAGCTATAGATGAGTCTTTGTAATTTAAATATAATTGAGCCCTTAAACAAACCATGGGTTTGCAAAGCATGAGCCAGTGGGACTGGGAGAGGCTATAAGTAGAGGGAAGGAGCGCATTTCCTTGTGTGTGAGGAAGACTTGATTGTGTAAGGTCTGTGTGCTCTGGTTAAGGGCTCTATTAAAGTTAATGAGACTAATTTCCTTCACCAAGTGCTTTGCAAGGGTCAGAGATGCAGGATTGGGCACTCACTGCAGGATTTTCAGTCCCCATATTGCAAATTCAATAGTATCTATCATCAGTTAATTGTCCCATAAATATGAACAATTATTCCACGAACAGAAGATGATTACACTGAACATATTAATATTTAGCAGTCATGCTTTTCATCTGTTATTCAAAACGCTCTACAGAACAGGGAAACATTCATGTTTTTGGTTTTAGAGGCTGAGAAAGTGAGGAAGAAGAGGATGAAATCCAAGAGCAAGGCCAACAGGAGGATCCACAGGAGAGGCCAACGATGCACCCGCGGGGCTCTGCTGTCTCCAGGCTGTATTCCTGTTTAAGCCCAAACCCAAACTCATCCTCCAGACTGGGGTGAAGGAGGAGTTTTGGGTTCTGCTCCAGCATCCATGCCAGACTGGCTGCATCTGGAGAGAAACTTCTTTTCCTGAAGCCCTTTTTTTGATGGAAAATGTGAATTCCATCACAGTGAAACGTGTAATGATCATTTTGCCCAATGATTAGCTTTGGAAAAAGCGAAGAGATAACTCTGAGAAAGCACTCAAAGGTCTTGTTTTCACATTTTTCGAAATGTACCATTTCAATTCTTGTTTCCAGCTTTCTCTTAATTGTATCAGTGGTTCCAAGACATTTTCAAGAAATCAATGAGAGGGATGGTTTCAATTTGATTGAAATGCAACATTTTATATGACCATTCTACTTTTCTTTCAGTTTGTGATTTGTCAAAAGTTTTTTTAAAATTGCCTGGTTTTGAGCCAGCCCCAAATGAGTTTTTCCCTAGTTTTTTCAAAATTCCCAGTAAGCCCCAAAACCTCCTTTTTCTTACAAAGTCCTGCAGCTCCCTTCAGTGCCTCCCTGCTTCACTTTCCCTACGTGTGAAATATGGTTAATAATTTCCTGTCTAATGGAAGGGTTGAGATAATGAACTTCAGGGCTTTAAGACCACTTGGAGACACTCAGCTGGAGGTAGTTCATGTGTTAGCAGAGAGCCTTAGTACTTCTGGCCACCTTTGGGAGAGGTGGAAGCAGGAGCAGGGAAGGGTCCAGGGGCTGAACCCGATGCAGGGACGTGTCGTGCATTTCTGGTGGCTTCACACCACCATCAGACAGCTGCCTGCAGAGCCTCAGCGAGGTTTATCCTGGCAACAGGCACGGGCTTTCACACCTGTACGCAAGGCTACGCATTGCTGAGTTGAGTTTGGGCTAAGCGCCCGGGCTATGAGCTATTTTGAAGTCTCAGCAAGCTTAGCTTTTGATTTGAGGCTGAGCTTTTATTGCCACAACTTGGGGGAGGCCTTGTATGTGAGCAGAGCGCTCGGTGGGTGTTAATCTTCAGCCTTTGACATGTGCCCTGTGGGGTACAAAGCGTAGAGAATTGCAAAGTCAAGACCTATTGTTGCATGCACCTTTCTCGCCACTTGTGCAACCTCCGAAGCATTTTTCTAACAAGTATTTGTATTCGTCCTTTGCTATTCTACTTGAGTTCTTGAACCTGCTAAAATTAAATCAAAGGGAAAATGGATAGTATCTTTGGGACTCCATAGAAACAGCACAACTCCTCTGGGACAAAGATCACATAGTTTAGGGGATTATGCTGGAAAGAGTTTAAAAGAAACTCCGTTAGAAATAGGAGGTACCAGTACAAACTGCCCCCAAACTTACTTACTCCATTCTGCAGATCCAAGTGATTTTACAATTTCCAATGAGCTTTGGAGGAGAAAACAAGCTTTGGCCTCAATCAAACCCAAGTGAGCAGGTGTATCGGTCCATTCCATTTCCATGTGCTCCTGGGAAGGGGGGCTGAATGACTGCCCTTGCCTGCAGGGCAAATCTGATGGCTCGTTTCATGTCTTGGGGCCATCTCATGCAAGGGTATGGAGTTAGTGTTGGTCAATAATTCAAAGCTGTGTCCAGGCAGATCCACCCAGCATTGAAACCTTGGGGAAGTATTACAAGTCAAGTGGTCTGACAGTAGTTCACACAAACTGAACAAAAACTAATCATAAATATATGTGAATAGTCCAAATATACCAAAACCAGACCTAGCACCAAGAAAGAAGCCATGTGCTGGACACCTTTCTAGCTGGGCTGCGATAGCAGAACTTTCTCATAAAAGAGGCCCTTTATCCCTTCTTGTTGTCTGTTCTTTTTGCAGGGCAGGCTGAGCTTGGAGTGATGATGTGGGCAGCGTCACTTCAGAGATGTGTGTTCCCGTCTCTGTTTAAACAGACAACATCAGAAGGGCTGCACGGAGGAAGAAATGGTAGAGGAAAGACCTGGAGCTCTTGACACTGAAGTTCCTAAATGTCTCTGTGATCACCAGCCCCCTTTCTGCTAACTGGCAGACTCAACCAAGCAGGACAAAAAAGACATGGGTTGTTAAAGCAGAGCATTCCTGCTCAGGGTTGAAGCACATTGATAGGGAAATTTTCTGCAACGCTGTTTTGTAGAAAATTAGAAAGCTTCCCTCTCCAGGGCTCTTGGTCTGGTACATTTAATCACCATTAGACTCACAAGGGAAAAGAAGCAACAAACATTCCTTATCCTTTTTATTGTTTTCCACTTAGTCAACAGTTAATATTTTTGGAAGCCCTGGTGTACTGATTGCTATAATTGAGTAACCCCCACAAAAGAGGAGCTGTGTCTTGCTTTTAATCCAAAATGCTGCCCAACTCCAAGCAAAACTCAGCTAGAAAAAGAATAAAAAGAGCTAAAAAAAGTGCTGCGTGTGTAATTTATCCGAATGCCATTGCACGCTTGGGAAGGGCAGCAGGGAAACCAACATTCCTGTCTCCAGTGAGCATTCCACAGAAATTCATTGAGGAAAGAAAGAAAAAAAGACCAGCCAACACACAAAACACTTCAAACAGCTTCCAAATGCTGAGATTTGCTCTGCAGAGAGGCAGCGTTTGCTTACCTTCCCCTCCAACCATTCCTCCATCTCGTTACTTGAAGGTGCTAAGCAGCTTAGTTGTTCCTAACCCAGATTCCTTTGTGAAGGTCTCTGTGTGCTATAGAAATTGGGGTATGTCGAAAGAGGATCTCTGCCAGGAGGAGAGGGATGTCTGGCCTCCACAGTTCAGACCAGATATGGAGGTAGGCATCGAAGTCAAGACAGGTTGGAGTGCAAGGAACCAGAGCTTCTCCCATCCAAAGGGTGAATGGGTTTGGCAACCCATGCTGCAAGGTGGACTGGGGACAAGGACTGGGCTGGGCCAGAGCCCAGTGTCTGTGCAGGACCGACACCTCCTGCACGTCCCGCATCTGCAGTTGTGAAAGCTGGTGGGAAATCAGCCTGACTTCTTTTATTAAAGGTGGTGCGACACCATCGTGAAAGGTCCAGTATCTCAAGCTGTTGGTTGAACAGAAAGCCACTGCAGTTGGTCTGCGTTAACGAATGTCACCTGTCTCAGCAGGACAGGCAGCCTGGGTGTTGTTGCATGGGTTCTTCTTCCTTTCCCAAGTTAAGTCAGCAAAGTAATAGCATCACTGAAGCGATAGGTCACTACAACTACCTTGTACTCCTGATGTCTCACCAAGGCTTGCATCGGGAAATCTCTCAAATCCTGTATGAAATAAACCTACTGGTCATCAGGTGACTCACTAACAGAGACTTCAAAGGAAATTCAATTCCTGAGAACTCTTTTTCTTTTCCTTAATAAAGGTACTTTCCTTTTCTATTTATTAATTAATTACCAACCAGAGCTATTGTTATATCCTGTCTAACGACTTTCCTTCTATTCTCATTCTTGTTTGCTCCGGTATGAAAAACTAATTTAAAGAGGAGACTTCAATGAGATCGTATTACAGTGTCACAAAGGAAGGAAACCAGGTTGGAAATCAAAAGTCCCAGGTACAGCAGGGGGAAAACACAGTCCTGGCTGGAGCAAGGACGGTGAATTCAATAGGGAGTGCATGGACCCTCTGCTTGGATCTACAGAAACCTAGCTTAGCCAAAAGGATATTGTTTAACCAGTTTTCAGGTTTACTTAGCTTGGGCAGTGAAACTCGTCTGGCCAGTTAGAGCCATTTTCACTTCCCTGTTCTTTTTTTCAGAGGATGTGGGAAATTTGCAGAAAAGATGCAGAAAAGATTCTGCAAGGGAAAGCTAAAATCCAGTAGTATGTTTTTGCTGAAAAAGAGGAAAATAACTCTAAATTTAGACTGCTATGTACTTGATAGCAGAAATAAATTGAGAAATTTACTGAAAGATCCATTAGTTTTGACGTAAAATCTGATCCCGTTTCACACTCTCCAGAGATGATGTTTGGTAAAGAGGAATCCAACAAGCTTTTGGTCTCCATACGAAAGGGATGCAACTAATAAATGAGAGGGAAATTTGTCGTCAGTTGTTGGTTGCTATTTCGAACTGTGTATATTAGGAATGTCTTCTTTTTTTTTTTTTTTTTTTTTTTTAAATGCGTAGGAAGCTGTTTCCACATGCCAAGTGATGAGTCCTTCTGCCAGCTTCCCTCCCCACCAGACAACTGTTTGGACACGGTGCCATGCTCCAGTGGAGTTATATGGTTCAGTCCCTCAGTGGGGGTATGTTAAAACTGTATCTGGCTCCTTCCAAGACAAACACATTTTTTTTAAGGCTGAATTCTACTGCACATATCCAGGATACCAGGTATAAGTCTCTATTCTGAGAAAAATCAGCATCCTCATTGCCCTTGTCTCTAGTCTACTCATCATCTAAGCATTTGTGGTTTTGAAATTAAAATCTCAGCTTAAAGAAGAGCTGTTTCAGTGGCACTGAGATCTTCTCTTAATCAGCAGAATTAGGTGTCTCCAATTTGTGCAGACTTCACTAAAGATTTAAATTTTTCCAGGAAGTTTCTGCCTCTGAAAATCAGATTCTTTTAAGGTGTTTTAGTGGCCAAAACTGGCAGTACTCCAACTCACCGGCTGTTTTTGAACTTCTTGGCTCAGCAGAGCAGCAGCTGCTTGGTGGACACTAGAAAGTAAGATTTTGCTTTTGTACAGATTTTGAGGCTGGCCCAGTCCCTACCTCCTCAGCTTATATTGAACCTGGATCAAGGATGATATTTTGGCTGGTCTTTTAAAGGTGGCTGTCACACATTTCTGGAGAGTGATGTATCATGTGGGCACTACAAGGGAGCACAGAGGGTGTTGGCCAGTCCGGGACTACTTTAAGTAAGAAAATTGGGCAAAGATTGCTGCTGTGTTCCTTGCAAAGGTACCTGAAAATAAAAATAGGTATAGCGGTGTCCGTAAGATGGGACATCAACAAAACTTCTGGGGATGCACCTCTAGCTGCAAGATGATCTGCAGACACCAGCTGCCTCCTGGACCCCAGTTTGGAGCAAGACGAGATTCTGGGAGAGAAATGGAAGAGAAACACCATTGTCTTTCTGCATCTTGTATTTTTGCAGGCGAATAGGAACTTGAATAGGGTCTGCAGGAAAAGACACCGCAGGCATTCACCACGACAGACAGGGGTAACCCACAGGCTCAACATCAGCTGAGGAAACCACCTCCTCTGTCCTTGCCAGAGCCTGCTCTGCCTTTCCTGCTTTCCTGACAAAACTGAGGGCTGTTACTGAATCAATGGGAAATCGAAAACCCGCAGCTGGCCGGGCCACCTGCGCCTGCAGCCCCCGTGGCCCGTCGCCCCCTCCCCAGGGACGGCATCCAGTTGTGGAGCGGGGCAGCGAGCGCTGGCATGGGTCCGAGCCGCGGGGTCAGCCGGGGAGGCAAGGGGCCACCCGGCCCCCAACACTGCGCCTGTTGTGGAGGGGGATTACTGCGGGAATTAGTGCCGGTGGATAGAGACGAACTCTCGGGCAACAACTGTGGGTGTCCTTTCCCCCAGCCCTTCCCAGGGAATCTGCCAGCCCGACCCGTCTCGAATGCAACCCCTGTGTGTCGGATCAGCACAGCTGTATGCGCGCCACTGCTAATCCGTCTGCACAACACGCCGTGCGCCAGCTGCCCGGCCGAGGGGCCGGGGGGCCGGGACGGTGCCAGGGCTCACTGTAGGATGGTCCGGACCCCCCCCTGCCCCGCATCCTCTGACCTGCGGAAGGAACTCAGCCATTGATGGAGGTTTCTGGTCCAGATGCAGCCCGACTCTGGTCCAGGAGGTATGCAAGCCTTCAGCTCTCTTTGCTCAGCATCCTCCTCACCTCTCCCTTTGCACATCCCTGGCACATTGTGTTGCACAGAATGGCTGCAATCTCAAGTTGATAAATCCTCTACTCTCCTGTCCGGTCTGTGTTTGCCAAGCAGAAGTTAGTGATGCTTCGTCATCCTCACTGTCAGCCTGGCTGCATCCCTTTGGGCCACGGCAGCATGTATGGCTCCAGGCTCAAGCACGTAGGTACCAGTGCGGAAATCACCATCACTCTTCCCAAAGTGCTTTGAGATCTTCTGAGAAAACAGTACAAGACCTATTTCCCCACCCCACCCCCCGCCTCCCATTTCTGGGGTAATTAGTCCCTGCGAGTTAATTTCCCAGCCGTCAGGACCAGCAGATGGATTGCAGATCTGCATCGCCCGCACCGGATGAGGATCCTGTCACAGCGCCGTGCTCTCGGCTCCAGAACACGCAGCATGTTTGCCTCTGATTAGGATTGCTCTTGCTTTCCAGCTTTCTGTCACCACGCTATTGTTTTATAACTTGATACCTAATTTATTTTAATGACAACAAATAATTTGGCAAGTGCTCTCCATCCTCGTTCTGGCAAAATTCTGTTCTAAGATTGATAAAGCTGTTAAGTTGGGGGTGTGTGGGGTGTGTGTTTTGTGCTGTTAGTTTGGAGTTGGGTTTTTTTTTTCTGGTAGAAACCTAAAGACATGAAGGAATTCTTTGAAAAATTACCATTGACACCCCCGCCTTTCCTTCAGAGCTGCCAGTCAAAGGAGAAGCTGCAATGCCAAAACTGTGTATTGACAAAGCGATGGGTAACACACAGAGCTGAGCACGGCAGGGCTGGGAGCCCACTGCATCCCTCCTCCCATCCCTTGCAGCGGGAATGACAATGTCATCCTTTTTCTCTCTGCTCACCAAAGAGCTGGGCTGCTCGGTGCCCTGTCCAGGAGGCAGCAAATCCCTTCTCCCCAAGCAGGACTGGCTGCAATCCCTGTCCCTAAGAGGCTGGTGCATCCCTTAGAGGCATTTCCAGGGGTCTTCCCAACTCAAGCAAAGTTACAGGGAGGTGCACAAGTTCGGCAGATGGGGTCGGGGTGGATCAAGTTGAAAGTCGGTGACCAATCCAGCAACCGTTTTTGCAAGCATGACCAGAAGTGACTCCCTGAAGCTCAGTCGGTGACTCAGCAACAGGTTTGGCCTCAAGCCGCTGAAACCCTTCTTCAACAAACCTCTATGTTCTCCTCTTTCTGCATACAGGGTCAAACTCCAACTAAAGCTTCCCATCTGTGTGGTGTTGTATTTGGAGTCCGTCTGCCTTTCCGGGTGTCCCCATGGCAGAGCTGCAAGGAGGAGGCTGTTACCCTGTGTGCACCAGGGACACCCCATCAGCCTTGCTCCCACAGACTCATCCCACGACATGGAAGCAAGACCAGGATTAAATTCAGCTCACTAAAAAGACTGGCATTAATGTATGCTGCAGGCAGCAGTAGCCTTTAGGGTCTGCATGGGTCAGAAAAGACCAGAGCTCTGGAGGGGGCAGAATTAGTGTTTGTAAGAGGTCTTCTCTCCTTCCTACATGAGACACAGCTCTGAGCTTATCCTGCCTGACCTCTGGGCCGTACCGGTTTGTTCAGACTGCAGATAGACTGATGGACTGCAGAGATTCACTCTCCTGGAAAAACACACTCCTTCTTTCTTCTGGGGTCCTGGGGAAGCTCTAGTCTTATTTCGTATTCCGATAAGTAAAAACAAAGAGCCAAAGTGGAGCAAAACCAGATGCATTAATTAAACAAACACAAACTCTACAGTCCCTGCACGTCCCCAATGTGAAGTTGGCTCTGATTTATCAGGACACATTTGGCTTGCGAAGAATGAGGCCAAACGTCTCAACATCTACAGCTCTCTGCTCACAGGAGCCCACAACACTTGACTTTTTGGTGCTGGCTTGTGGGCTTGCAGAGAGCTCCACCGACATGCTGCCGGCCCGCGGGAAGCCGGCTGCCCATGAAACAACCCCTCCTTGTCCTCACTGGTATGTGAGCCCTCGGCCAGCGACCCGAGTGGGACACACAGATGGCACCACCACCCAGCAGAAACCAGCTTCTTTGCAAAGAATAACACCTCTGCAGCGTTTCTTTTCTGTAGCTCTAAAAATAAAGCGACAAACAAATGGGAAGGGACACGTGAACCGAGGACCGCAGCGTGGAGAGCAGGAGCTGGGAGGGTGAAGAGGAGGCAGCGCCTGGAGATCTGGCTCTGGGATTCACAGTCTTTTGCTTTAAAATTTGAAAATATATCCCTGGGGGACACTTGAAGGGGATGAATACTAAGGAAAGGATGAATCGCAGGCCAATGATAATAGTTATTATTAAGCCAATCTCCTGCTGAGGCCAAAAAGAGTTCACTCTTTTGTATCATTAAGTCTTCCAGTATTATAAGAGATTGCTGCAATGGGGATCAGCCCTTCTACCCATGCTCACTGGGGAGAGGTCCGCAAACAATGGGTTACACTGCAGCAAAGGAGTTTAAAGACAGAAAAATCATTCTAACTGGAAGGAGTTAAGTACTGGGAGAAACTGCCTTGGGTCAAAGCAGGAGTCACCATCCTGGAAACTTGCTCAGACCAGGTTTGACCCACAGCTGCCAGCCACCACTTGAGAGATGCTGCTCCAGCCCAGGGCAGGAGGATGGATGAGATGACCTCCGCAGGTCCCTCCCAGCCTTGTTTTCCATCATTCTATGACAACAGCATACAGTTTGTGGAGTGATGCTGGTTGCAGAGCTTCTTCGTCCAGCAGATGTGTCTGTCTGTTGTTACTAGCACTGGATTGCCATCAGTGGCCTCTGGCGTGTGGTTTCCTTCCCCAGAGTTAACCCTTGTTTAAATCACACCCCACAGCAGAGCAGACGTGCTACAGCCCGGAAACCTCTCAGGCGCTGCAGTGCCTTAGTCTAGAGGCCTCAATTGTGCCTTATTTGTAAGCCAATAATGCAATGTTCAGGGGCGGCCATCTAAGTCTGGGATTTGTTGTGCAAATGCTAAAATGTGCAGTGGAGGATTTAGCTAAGACCAAAATACCACAACGAGCTGGAAAGCCACTTTCTCCACTGGCAGTGCCCAAGATAGAGGGGGTTCTGTCTATGACTGATAGGGGTAAATCCATGGGATAAATTAGGCTGTGGCTGTTTCTGGCTCAGACTGCCCCTGCCACTGCGGACTGGAGGAACTTAGAGACTACTTGGGCATTAAAAAGATTGACTGTCACCTCCAAATCTTGCTGCATGAAATTGTTGCTTGTTTCTGCTCAGAACTGGGTTTCCCGCAGTGTTTTTTCCCCTAACATAGCTGCTATCGAATCTATTGTTAGGCAATAGTTCATATTTAAATACATACTGATAATTGGGAAGGCTCGGATCATTGCATACATTTTGCATTTGAACTTCAGTGATTTCTGAGCCTGCTTACTCTCTCAAGCATGCCATATTTGTGGTTTGTTCACAGGCAGAGCTAATAATTGCAGTTTCATATGGAAGGGAAGGCATCAGAATTCAGTAATGACTATTTGATGGAAGGAGAATACCAGTAAGACAGAGGTCATAAAAATACCATACACAAACCCAGCTGTTTATCCATTTCCTCCATTGCTCATCATTGCAATGTCTGCTGGCTGAATTATTTCCTTTCTGTTTAAAGGAAGAGGAACAACGAGGCAACCAAGAAGAAATCAAGCCCTAAAGTGAATGCAAAAGGTTCCCAACTGAAAAATTTTTTTTTTTTTTTTTTTTTTGTCAAGTGCATCCCTGACGGATGGTGCAGAGAAGCTGGCATTTGAGAGAGTGTAAAAATATAGGCCATGTCTAATTGCAACTATTTTGCCTGCTCTGGCTTACAGCAAATTGAGATGTTTTCAAGCAAGAGGTTCTGTTACCCTGATAAGGTAAGTCATAATTAGGTGGGATCTTCCTCAATTAGCTCCAAACTTAACTTGACCTCTAGGTGTTTAATTAGGGGCTGTCAGCCCAGAAAGGTTCCTGGAAAGTTGTTTTTAGCTGTACCTGAGATGGCTGCGAACCTCGAGCCCAGTCTGCTGGGTGGGGATGCAGTTTGGGGAGGTGCTGCTGTTCCCTGCAAGTGCTGCTCATGCCGGAGGCGCGTTTCCCACACCGCTGGCAGCCGCAGGGATGCTGTGGATGCAGCCCCGAGGCCCCGGCTGGGATGCAGGCATGGTCCCGGGCTCAGGGCGAGGGAAGACAGCCCAGTCCCAGGATCAGAGGGGTATGTAACCTTCCCTTCTGGCTCTATCCCAATGGCCTTTTTTTACCTCTGCCTAACCTGGAGGGCCCAGAGGAAGGACCGAACGTGCCATCCATCTGTTCTTCCCCCTTGTCCCGCTCTGTGGCCAGGAATTTCCATGCTGCTCCTTAGGCAAGGGCTGATTTGGAGTCCCCTGAACAATCATCAGGAAGGAAGACAATAACGATTTTAAATGAAAATAGTTACAAGTGGGGAGTTGCAGTGCTGAGACATAATTCATTTCAGACTGCCTGTCTTGCAGCTATTTGCCAATTTCTTCAGCATGTAATCTTCCCATTTCCTACAGGCGAACTCTTTTTTGCACACTTATAATTAGGTGTGTTTTTTTCTCCTCTCTCTCACTAACCTCAGGCTCCAGGCTTGCAGCTTCCGAAAGTAGCTCACGTCCCATTAATTTAATTTTTTTTTTTTTTTTATTACCCTGTACTGCAGGGGAGAGGGGGGGTGGGGAAGGAGATTACACAGAGAGTCAGAGGGAAATGTTTTGGCCACTGTGTCCTGGAGCAGTTTAGGAAGGAGATGGGAGCCAAGAGAGCGGTTGCAAAGGGTTGGGGGCCAGTTGGGCTGATATGTGCCCAGTGGCCCAGGGAGGAGTGGGTGGCTGAGGGTGGGAGAGAGCTTTGCCATGGGAACGATGGCGTCTCGGGGAGGCTTTCCTCTGCACAGCTGACTGCTTGACTTCACCGAGCAAAACCTCGAGCAGAGGCGGTTTCCCCTTTATTGCTTTGGGGATTTGACATGATTACATACATTAACTTGTGGCTTTTCTCTTGTAATTGTTGGTTACTTCCTATAAATGTGTATGCATGGATATACTCACATGCATATATATATATATATATGCATGCATATATATACACACATACATGGATGTGTCTGTATATAGGTACAGAAGTATACATAATATTATTGGACTTATCACACCTTAAAGCAGGTCCCATCAAATACCAGCTACAGGGACTCTGAAAATATGCCCTGGGTGTTTTGGGAAATGGAACTATATTTATCTGCCTATTTCTTATCTATTTGTTTTAGCCTCTGAGCTCCACATTTGCAGGGCCCTGGGTAACGGATAAAGACCGTTGTCTCATGGGTGCCTGGGCAGAGAGAAGGGATGAAGGCTCAAACGATCCTCGTTTCCTGATTAGAGGCAGCAGGAACCAGTGCCCGAGCTTCCCCTGGTTTGTATATGAGGTGGTGTGGGATGCATGCCAGGTTACAAAGAATCGGGATTTTCAAGATTTGAAGGTAATTGCCTCTGGTTTGTATCCAGAGAGCATTTCTTTAGTTTCATAAAATACATATTGTAGGAGGTGCGAGAGAAATTATGAGTTGGTCTGCTATGGAGGCAGAGAACCATGTTTAGGTGATGCTTGTTGGATATCTAACCTGAAAGGGGGAATTGAAACATGTATGTATAGCTGGGCTGGGGTCAGAAGATACCTGTTTGGCTTGGTGGAGGTAATGAGGATGAGACACATGGCCCAGATTTACACATGAAGGAAAGAGGCCAGTTAAGCTCCATTTTCTTTGCCCTACACAATGTTATGCAAATCAGAAGGGTATTTTGTGTGAAAACAGTCTGAAAAAAAATCTGAAAATATGATTATCTTCTGATTGCATCCTGAAGACGGAGAGGAGATGTTAAAGGAGAATTACTAACTGTTTATTCAAAGTTTTTTGCACTGTTTTATATTAGATTAATCCCTTTCTTCAGGGGTTCTGCAGCTCATCCACAGGGGCAAGGAAGGATTTATTTCTGACCCTTTTAGCATGATTTAGCTTCTGGTTTTGAGATTGTTTTTTTCTTTTCTTTTTCTTTTTTTTATTTCCTCTGAAACAGTGGAAATTGGCCACAGCTAGGAACAGGATGTTGAGCAAAGCACTTATGCTCCTAGTGGTATTAAAATCTCTTGGATGCCTGGTGGATAGATCATTCCTCCATGCTCTGGGTTAAACAAACTGTCTGACTTAGGGTGCAGAAATGACTTCTCTCGGGTCAGAAGGGTGATGGCTTTGGAGCATGCATAGGATCACTGCGGATTTCCCCCAGCAAATTCCCTGCTATTGCAGGAAACTTGACATTAGTGATGCTTTTGCACATTACAATAAGGTTTCTATGTGTTAGAAGGTGCTGGAAGGTTTCTGTGATAGCAATGGATGGGAGACGTGGGGAGTGGGTGCCCTGTGAACCTCCCTGGACTAAATGCCTCTTGTTTTCCAAAAAAATCAAGGAACTGTTATGGTACGTTAAGTGTGGTCCATTGCAGTCCTGTGTTCCCAAAGCTTTTCTTTCCGAGTGACCTTGTTGTCTTTACTCTAGCATGACACAGAAGGATTTCCTGAATGTCTCTTTCCCGATTTGCCCTAAATCCTGGACCTGACAGTGCCTCCTGCCCCACCGGTGCTCTGCCCAGCTCATCCTTCTGCACCGAGCTCCATTTCCCCCAGCAAACTTCAGTGATGTTAAGCAGCAGACCACAGCAGAATCTAAATTTGAGCTGTTCAGGTCCATAGGGTGATTTAACTACTGCTAAGGGTGTTATACCTGGCATTGGTGCAGAGATAACTCATCAGACAAAATGTTAACCTGGCTGCAGCCATAGACTTTCCATTTGACTTGTGATAAAGAAACTTATCAGCTAATTACAGCTGGACTTGGAGCCTTTCAAAGAACTTGCAGGGTTTCCCCCCACCCCATTCTTAAGAAAATGTAGTAAAAAGGACAATTCAGGCTAGAGTTGAATGAAAACCCACAGATCTCCCGATTTAATCTGTGTCACAGGATCTCTTGTTCCCTGTGCAGCAACAGACCCTTTGGGGACTGGCTGAGGCTCGTACCACGGCACGGCTTGGCTCCGGCGAGGTTTTGACAGGCTCCAAGGATTAGCCAGCAAAGTTTGCCTTGGGGAGCTATTGCCACAGAGCGGAGTGCAGCAGCTCCGTCTGCTCCTTGTCTTTTTGCAAGAAAAACAGCACTGGCTGATTGCGGCCCCTGTGCCATGGTACGGCTCGAAAGGGAACTGCTTCACAGCTGGAAGGAGCCATCATCCGATGACCTGTAAAACGAAACCCCTCACAACACAAGGCAATGTGTTTCTGGAGGGAGTTCTGCACGGGATTACGGTCACAGAGAAAATGCCTGGCTGCCACTAAGGAGAGCCCAAAGCTAGCGGCTGCTCTGTGTGCTCCTGGAACTAAGAGAAATGTTCATCTGTAACACTGGGGTATAGCAGGTAGTGAGGTAGAGGATTACAAATCTGCCAAAATTTTTTGGTGTTCAAAAGCCATTAAAACTTATTAAAGTGAACGCAGATTTCACAGTTGCCAGCTAAATGACTTACAAGATGCAAGCTTTCATTTGGGTGGTCTTTTCCTCCTATATCTCATCTCACCCTGTCACTCTGTTTCACCCCATTGAGCTGCAGCAGAAACCCAGGACTTTGCAGATCAGTTCTCTAATACAGAGCGTGGGGGGTGGTTTGGTATCTTTCTTCTTTTTTTTTTTTTTTTTAAATTTATCTTATTGATACCAGTCTTGGAACAAGGACAATCCCGTCTTCCAGAAATCTCAGCTCAAAATCTCAGCCCGTTTCCCAAGCAGTTTTTCCACCCTGGGAACTAAGGCTAATCACAGCCTTTGTAACCCACCCGCTTCTCACCATGGTCCTGCCTGATAATCTCTGCTCAGCTGCACGGGACCCTGCACAGGCAGCAAGACTGGACATTTCCTTCTGCTAGGACCAATATTGCTGCCTGATAGCCTAACAATTCAACAATGCTTAAAGAAAACATGACCAAAGTTATTTTAATGTCATTCCACAGAACAAACTATGCTGCATTACATTTCAGTTGCCATGTTTCTAGCAGGACAGAAGGCTTTTCAATACTTAAAGGGGGCTTATAAGAGAGATGGAGACAGACCTTTAGTAGGGCCTGTAATGATAGGACAAGGGGTCAAGGTTTTAAACTAAAGGAGGATAGATTCAGAATAGATATAAGGAAGACATTTTTACGATGAGGATGGTTGCCCAGCCGGGTGGTAGATGCCCCATCCCTGGAAACACTCAAGGTCAGGTTGGACGGGACTCCGAGCAACCTGATCACACTGAAGATGTCCCTGCTCGTTGCAGAGGGTTTGAACTAGATGATCCTTAAAGGTCCTTTCCAACCCAAACCATTCTATGATTCTATGATTTTGGAAGGGACCAGCAATGGGCAACAAAAAGGACTGAAGATGTGAAAAGGCTTAAAATGAGATTGTGTAGTTTGGAGAGGAGAAAAGTAAAAGGTGTTTTGAACTGTGCCCTCCTATATTTGATGGGGAGCTGCATGCAAGTAAGGAGCCCCAGTGCCAGAGACCAAAATGCAGCCCGACGGGTGGCTTCCCCCACAGCCCAGCACATGCTTAAACTCCTGAACCACAAGCGATTTTCATGGCGTGGTGTAATCTATCCATCCCAGCCTTGCTAGGATGACAAGGAGAGACAGAATAATTTTCTCCAGTTCAAGAAGACAGCAAAGTGCTGCTTACAGTAACACATTAGCGCTTAAATCCCTTCATTCCTACAGAATGAAATGGATACCAATAATTATTAATGGACAATAAACTTGCAGACTGGAAAGGCAAAATTCATCCGACCATGGACAGAGTAGTATTTACAAATATGTCAGCCCAGTGGAAAGTTCTGCTGAAATCATATTACTCACTGGTGTTTTTTTTTTTTTAGTAAATCTTCTTGAATATTGTTTTAAGGAATTTTGTTTTAGGGAAATGCCTGATCTGCTTTTGTCAGGGAAATTAAATTGTTCTGGGTATCAAAGGGTTAACAAAAGTTGGTTTTGGTTGCTGCTTCTTTATGGCACTTGAAATATACTGACTGCAATAACGTTCTAAGATGACTTGGGAATTGACTGAAATAGCAATTTTCAAGTAAAAAAATGGTGATTTTTTTTCCAACTTTCCATATTTCTTGGTAATAAATAAAACTTTTGAATTGGGATTTTTTATTTTAAATATCAATAGGTTTTGTTGTAATGTTTCTAAACACATCCATTAGGAAGTTTCTGTACCATTTATTTAGTTGTTCCTGCTTTGACCTTTTTTAAAAAAAATAATTTGGGATTTAAAAAAACCCACTTTGAAATACTGGAATTTCCAGTAAATTGAAATTCTATTTTTTGAGTCACTTTTTGTCTTTGGCTGATAACTGCACATGATAACAAGCTAACAAGCCTACGGTGGTGTACAATTATCATACTCTGTTCATGGGCTTGTCTCTTTAGGTTTGTCTGGAGTCTGGTCCCTAGAAGCTAATTCCCATGCAGAGCAATCCACTCAGCCCAGTTATTCCAGTAACGGGTGGAAGAGTGTTCACAGCAGTGACAGAGACGTTGTCTTTGGGTAGGACCGTTTAGGAGTTCTTCAAGCAAATTAGAGGCCATCAGCAAATGGCTTGGTCAATGTTTTCATGATTGCATGACTTTGTTCCAAGGTTTCTGATCTCTACCACTGTGGATATTTCAAGGTTAGTTAATTGCTTGAGTTCTATTTAATTGCTGAACTGCTTTCTTTGCGGCTGACACATTTCAGGCCACCACCGTGCACCAAGGAGGTGCCCTCACCAGCTGTTAGACAGGGAATTGGGAAGGACATTTACCATGGCCCAGGCTCAATGCCTTCCTGGAAAGGAAAAATAGTTTTTTGGATGGATGCCAGTGAGGTACTCTCCTGCAGCTCTCCGCTCAAGGATAGCTGATGACCAAGCCTGACCCATTCTGCACTTAGCTGACAGATAGTTCTGGACAGCAAAAAAGGCAGATGGCTGAGAAGAGAAAACCTTTTACAGCATGGGATTAGTGTCCTCTGGCCAGCTGGCTATTTGTGCATACTTTATTCAGACAAGTTTGAAATGTAGGATAATTTATGTGTTCGATGGACCAGAACCGACTCTGGGAGCCTTAAGGGTCTTCCATCATCCTGAGAATCAAATAGCTGATGCAGACATTAGAAATGACTATTTTTACAGAAACCTCTGCATCTGAAAATTTTGGATAAATTTAACACCACTCAGGTCCTACCTTCCTCCCCACTCCTGACACATCCACCAAAGCCCCTTGCAAAATTCTGCTTACCTGGACTTGGACTAGTTAAAAAAACTTGCCCTCTTATTCCTAGGAGGGCTGTTCTTCTGTTTCTCTTGCTTGCTTCCAAAAGACAAACCAGATCTGAATTTTCCTAAGAAAACCTACTTTTGTGAGATATCCAGCTGACTCCTCTAGGATCTGGATGGCAGAAAGGAGAGCCAGAGAGGTGGACAGACACTTGGGTGCTCCTGCAAATCAACCTCCTTCCAAATGGTGAGCCAACCTAGTGAAAGTTGTCATTTCTGTAGCGTATTTTTTTTTAAAAAAAAACAAAACGTGATTTTCTTGCATTGCAGAAGTACCTCAGAGGAACCCTCCAAACCCCAGGGATCTCTTACACTAAGCATTTGAAATTCAGCTCCAACATAAGGCTAGACATGAAGAGCTCAGCCCACGTAGGAGCCAGAGCAACCTCCTGGGGTGTGTGTTACAAGAGCCTTCCATCTTTGCCAATCCACAGAGGTCATGAGTTGTCACAGCCAGCAGCTGCAGAGCCTGTGCACTTTGGTTCAAGCTGTTACAGCTTTTAACTGAGGAGTGGATTTATCAGGGATGAGAAAAATGAGCTTTAGCTCTCCCATTAACTATATCCTCTTGCTCCCTTGGCAGCTTGCACAGTCAGCTGCTGCCCACCAGCTCCTCTGGTGAGAAGCCACAGTGCCAGGACGATGATTTTTCTGTAATTCTGTAGCACTTACAAGCCCCACCACACTGGATCCTGCATCTGAAGGGGCTATCTGCGTGCTGATATCCCTCTAAGAGCACTAGCTTTCTGCAGGACTGAGCTCTTCCCACCAGCCTCAGCATCGCACAGTCCTGGCAGTGAAGCAGGATCCCCATGGGCAAAGTTTAGCTTGTGAAGGTGGTACCTGCATTCTGGTGACCCCAGCCTGACCTCTGAGGATCAGATATGTCAGGCACTTCGGCTCCTTGCGGTCCTCCTGACTCCGCTTGCAAAGGAGCTACATCATGAAGAGAAGGTGTCTGCAGGTCTTCCACAGTGAAAAGCTGGGTCCCGCCGGGCACCTCCCTCCTGGCCAGGCAGGGTGCTGGCTGTTTCATCCCTAGGTAGTGCCTAAATCGCAGTCTTATTTCTTCTTCATACTCTAGAGTTTCTGAAAATGGGGAAGAAATAGCACAAGTAAAAGGTGGGTGCATAGTCCTGGCTGCAGGGGTCTGAGCCTCAGCTGACATAAGGTAAGGACTGCGGGAAGACTCTTTTTATGTGAATCGGCAGTAGCTTGTAATGCAAGCACTGGGACCAGTCCAGTTCCCATCAGTGTTGATGGCAAAGGTTTGTTGGCTTCGGTAGGCTACAATTGTGCACTCTTTGATGCATATAACTTTTTTTGATACCATGTGTTTTGAATTTCAGCTTTTGCATTTAAGCCTCTTCGCTTCAACCTCCACCCCTCAAACATTCAAGAAAGATAAAACAAAAATAGCAAGAACAGTTTAAGTCAGTCCCTTTGGCTATGCAGTGCTAGCGTCTTAGAAAACAGTTAATGCCTGTATACTTGTGGCATTCCTTCATTAACTCAAGTTACCGATCAGCTTCCTTTAGGAAAGCAGCCTGGAAGAGAGATACAAGCAAATACAGAAGGAAAATCAGGATAAGAACAGTAACGTGGGACACCTTGGTCCTTTCCCAAAGGCCAGAGATAAATGCCTCTGGTCTTTGCGCGTGAACACAGGAGCTTCCTGCCCGGCACTTGTTATTGAGGTAGAGAGATGGGGTGAAAACAGACTCTTGCTTGTCCCTGATATGTTCTCCTCCTTCTGTGTCTTCCTCACATGCTATAACCCAACCAGCCCCCAAGTAACTGGTCTGGAAACAGCGTTTTCCAAGCAGATGGGTTATCTGGACCTGATCCGTCCACCTGCAGCCTGCTCTGCAATGGCCACTTTTGGTGATGGATGAATCCTCTCTCCCCAGCTGGCAGCTCTGCGCTGACTTTCCATGTCCTGGCTGCGGCTCAGCTCTTCCGTTTGCTTCCAGTTCAGTTTCCCTGCAGTGTTGGAGTGGATGCTGCTGCAGGGATGCCCCCACTTTGGGGATCTGTATCCTCGTTTGCAGAACCAGATCACCTCCTGTCTTTGGTTCATCCCCTTGATTCCTTGACCCCACCAGCCTCCTCTGCTACAGCCTTCCTGGGTGCCCCTTGAGTACCTTCTAGCCCTTGAAGTTTTTTGGACTGTTCCTCTCCTTGACTCTGTTTTGGGTGTCCTCTGAGCCCTCCTTGGCTCTTCCCTTGCAGTGGTCCCACCACCCTCCCCGCTGCCCTGCGAGGATCCTTTGGACACACTCAGAGCAGATGCATCTTCAGCACTTCTGAGAAGGAGAGATAGCTCCCTCCAGCTGGCATCTCAAGCGTTAATCCAGCCCAGAAAAAGGAGATGAATTTTTTTGAGAATCTTTTGGTCTTTTTTTTTTTTTTTCCTTGTTTTGGTTTTTTTTGAGCTGTTAACTGACATCTGAATGGGAGATATGAATATAGAAATTATTCTTTGCTGAAAGCTGCAGAAAAGCCACAACCCTCAGATCAAACAAGTTTTTGTGCCACAGCAAAATTAAATCCTTGTGATTTCCATATTCTTCAGTCAACAGGCTGGCGCCCAAATCGTTGCCATAGCTACTTAAGTACAGGCTGTCAGGAGCAGGGGAGGGAGTGGGAGACACGCTGTCCGAGGGTTAAGTAGCTGTTTAATTATTCAACCCAATATCTGGCAAGCACTCCAGATTGACAAAGGGGGGTCTCCTGTGATCTCTGGCTGGATAGATCACTTTAACCCGTTCTCCTCCCTCCCCATGCACTGCATGCCACAGTCCCTGATGAAAGGAAGAGAAAAGTGGATTTACTTTGCTTTGCTTTTCTTTCCCCCGTCCCCCGTTGCTTATTTTCCTCTGTCAAACTTGCTGGAGAGTCTGAGTCAATGAGTGTGCTGGCTCAGCGACTTACGAAATGGGATAACACACCCCTCTTGACACCTGCGCCCATGCCCAGCCCATGCCTCAGTTTACCCACCCCCCGGAGCCTCAGGGGGTGGTGACACTGCGTGGCAGGAGCCTTTGCTGCAGGGACCCCAGTGTGTCACCTCTTCCCAGGCTGCTGCATTTGCTGGGCAGGAGAAGGTTTTCTCGCAGGAGGGAGGTTGCAGCACCAGGAACGTGCTGTGGTGTGACCATGGTCTTGAGCATTAATCCTCCTAAGGCACTTGGGGAGCTTGGCACGAGGGCTGCTGGAGAAGTGCAAACTACAGCTGCAAAGTACAATTGCACAACACTGGCTGAGCAGGAGAGGATGATGTTAGCTGCCTCGAGAACCTCCCCACGATGGTTTTTCTCAACTTTGCATGTATGGCATATTGGGAGCATAGGCTGCTTTTTGCTAATGGAGCAAAACAATGAAAATACTTGGAAAAAGATCAACTATGCTGGTCAAGACTCCCTCATTAAGGAGAGTTGTGTTTTCAGATGCCTTCCTCTCTTTTCAGCTCTCCCTTACTATTTAACTCTAGAGAAACCCAGGCTCTCACTCATACAAACTCAAGAGCTTTTTCTGTCTGGAAATCATATTAAAAGCATTGCCTGGCCAAGCTCCTTTGCGAAGCTGATTATTGTGTTGTCCTGTGATCTGAAAACATTGGGGGTAAGGTAAGGTAACAGTGCAAACTCCACCGCTTAGTCATTGCTGGACATGAAATACTGCTTTGGTTATCAAAGAAATATGTTGAAAGTGGACGCTGATAGCCCCTGGGGGTCCAGCTACCTGGCTGGTGCCAACAAAAAGAGACAGATTAATGAGGTCTATGGCCAGTTGCTTCTGTACTCTTTTCTTAACCTTTATTTTCCAGAGACTTCCAGACAGATAAAGGACAGCGCCTGGTTAATCATTTATCCATCTGCATATCTAGCCTTTCTTTCATACACTTCTCTGGCCTCAGAGGAAAAATTAACATATTTATTTTCTGGTTTCTCCCCCACAATCCTACGGAAGCAATTTTGGTCACAATAGGAAGTCATGTCCCATCCAATTCAGGTTTTTTTTTTTTTTAAAAAAAAAAGAAAAAGAAAAAGAAAAAAGAAAAAGGAAGCACGTTAGAGCAATTGGGAAGGTCTGCTGGGGAGAGGGTGCTCCAGCCGGCCCTGGCCTGCCTTGAAATGTTTTCTGCTCCAGCGTATTTTTAGCTACTGTCGCAGAGTGATTTCCTTGCTGATCTGCTCGGGGTTCATGTTGCATTGCTGAAAAGCTCACTTGCTTCAGTGCAGACCTCCAAGCTAGAGAGCTTCTGACCGCATATTTTCATCTGGATGGTTTTCTATTGTCGTGGGCCAAATAGTGAAGCCTTTTCTCAGCCTTTTTGCAGACCAAAGTCCCATTGGATCGGTGGCCTGACTCATCTCTGTGCACTTTCTCCAAAGCCCCTTGCTCTGTCAGATGCTCACCACCATCCCTGCTTTGCCATGGGATGCTCTGACCCGGCGATGGGCTGTCTCCAGCTCTGCCTGCAGCCTGAGACTTTCACCCTTCGTTCACTTCTGTCACAGCCACGCGTCATGCAGGACCCACCTGGGGAGGACAGAGATGCACAGTCAGCTCTTTGGACAGGCGCAGCTACTCAGACCACAGTGGGGTATCTGCATCTGTCCTGGAGACCATGCCTCAGTTTCCCCATCTTCATACTTCAGTGGCTTTTTATTTCTTTTTGTTTGTTTGTTCTTGAAATTATATTTTGTAAATAATATTGGTCACAAAGCTGTGTGGCATTGCAACATTCCCTGTATAATATATCCTTCCTCTCCGTGTTTTCCTGAAAAACCATATCCCAGAATGATCATGAAACGTTCCAAGAAGAAATGCCAAGAATTTCCTAGTAAATGTCTTGGCTCTTGATGTCTTGGTTTTTTGTTTTTCTATAAGTAATGAAACTGAAGCATCATTTAAAATCTTTATTGAGTCTGCTAAGCTGGGTTGCATTTCACTGCCTCCTGGTTTCTTGGGAAGGCTGATCTCAGCCCACAAGCCACCTCGGCCTTCTCAGTTCAGAAGATAAAGATATTGGATATTCATGCAGTAAAATCTCATTCACCTGATGGGACATCAGAAACGCAGTGTCCAGGGGAAGGCACAGCAGACTGATTTCCTGGGCCATACTGGGATATTTGTGTAGTAACGGGGCACTTTTTTGATTAAAGTGTGGCTGAATGGCAGGGATAGTACAGCTAGGAGCAGACAACACATATGCATCATCTCCAAGGGTCTTCTCGTACCCACTTGTGCACTCTGTCACCTGGGTTTTTGTCGGTGGTGGGATATTAGTGACAGATAAGTGTTTTCAGGGTGAGGTTTATTTGGCTTCAGCTGAGCTACAGCAGCTCTGCATTCATCTGCTTCATTTGGGCTCATTTAAAGTTTAAATAAAATGACGTTTTCATTCTGGATGCTGGTGGCAGGAAGGGTGATGGGGTTGTGGTGACTGTTCACAGCTGGCAGGTCTGTGTTCTTCCTGAAGCTCAAGGCTGAGCTACAGCGCTGGCACCGGGCGGTCACTTGATCCTGTGTTTTCCTTTGCCAGAAATGACTCTGGATTTTGGGTGCTTTGATTTACTGCAACCTGTACTCAGAGACATGAAAATCCTCAACTGCAGAGGTTAGGAAAAACTGCTAACTGTCAGGAATTGGGACCGTTATGGTGTTTTCTTGAGCACTGGGTTTGCTGGTAGCATCGGTCCCTGCACTTGCTCCGGTCCCAGTCCCAATGCCCCACACAGTTTTCCATGCCAGAAGCCTGACCGGCACTTTGGCAGCATTTAAAGCCTTCCCAAGGTGAATGGGAGTTTTCTGGTGGCATAACAACAGCCTGGAAGGTAATGAACACAACAACCGCTTCTTCTGCTGCCCCCAGTCAGCTAGTGGGACCTCTGAGAAGGACAAGATCTCACCTCTGCCTCACCGGTCAGCTCCCTGCCTAGAAGGGCAGGTTTTTGCTACGGCACATCAGGCTGCGAAGGCGCTTCAGCCAACACTGCTCAAAACTTTTGGGTTGGAAAAAACAGCATCACTTAAATCAAGGAGGGGGGGCAAAAAGCCCTTCTGATTTCACAGGGGAAGCCGGACTAGCAGGCCTGCGAGCAGGACGGCATGGGGCTGTGTTGAGATTAATTTGCTTAATTGTTGCACGCTGTTAGCAACAGTTACCATGTTTACGGGTTGAGTCAGTAATGCTTGTAAAACTCTAATTCAAAGGGACCTCAAGTAATAAAAAAACAACCTTGGAATGATATTTCACGTTGGCTACTGTTGCTTTGTTACAGCAAACATAATGCTGCCTCCTCCACCGAGCCTTCTCCTGTTCGGGGCAATAGCAATCCTTTACGGATAAGGCATGTGGCATTTCGCATTTTGCAAAATGTGAGTTTTTCTCCTCTGGATGTAGTGTGCAGAGGCAGTAGGAAATTGTGCCCCCGCCCATTGCCATGGCAATGCAGACCTGGGGCTTGCGTCTCCCACTCTGCCTGGCGGAAGAGCCCGAGGCACCACTGGGTTATTGCTGCGGGAGCCTTTGCAAAATCGATGGGAGGATTTCTCTGGCTCCAGAGGAATGTAGGTTGTGCCTTAATATCTTCTCGGTTCTACCTTGCTCTCTGGAAGGATGTCACTGTCATTTGATGAACGTGTGTGGAGACAGCCCTTTCTTGTGCATATGTTCAAAATGCAAGTAGAGAACCTAACTGCTTTCTGGCATCTATAAATCTATCCCCCTCACCCCTCTTCCTATGGATGGGGCCAATGAAGAGAGACCAATGCTGCTGGTCTGCCCTGACACACCAGCAAGGGATGCTGATGGCAGCTGAGGACAGGAATGTGGGTGTTCTTTCTGTTCTGATCTGATTTGGTGAGCTCTTCTCCCTTTGCCATCTTGGTATGTAGGTGGGAAAGAGATAGAAGTCGTTAAGCAAGGAAACGAGAACTAATCCAGTTTGAGTCTAATCACCCGATAGCCAATGGCTGTAACATTCAAGAAAGGAATGGCTGTATCTATGTATAATGAGATGCCACTGAGCTCCAGTACTTAGGATTTGTGATCCCAGTATTTCTGCACAAATGCCTATTTCTAACTTGTTGGCACATGTCCCCTTAATTGCCCATTATCACTGTATCTGCATTACTGGCATGCCATATTTCTCTTTTCTTGGTATCACCTTGCTCTGTCTCACAGAACTGAACCAGAATTAAGACAGAAACTTGGTCTGATCTGGTGTGGGAACACGCATGGGCTATTAGGACACTGTCTGTGAGTACAAGGCAGACATAGGCACACACATCAAAAAATTATTCAGACCACTGTGTCTACAGGGCTGTGTGGCTCTGACTCCCTAAATAGCTATGGGAGAGAATTAAGGGCTACAACCACCCCACTCCTTTCTGCACGTGCTAGTTTAGTTCTCGCACCTGCATCTTTAACCTTCTTTAACCGCAGAGGAAGCCAGAGTCTTTCAGCCTTAGACACCATGGCAGGTGCTTAAATACATTATTCACAGCAGAATAACTGTTTTGTTTTTTTTTTATACTATAGAGGCAGTTATCAAGCAAACAGGAATGAGAACAGTAGAAAGGGTAAAGCAGGAAAGGAGAACTTGAAACAAGGACATATGCTTAGAAATTTCCCTGATGGTGGGTAATGGCTCAGAGCAAAGGCAATGCCCCTGGAAGCTGCAGCATCCCTCCAACGCAGCACAGGGCAGTGCTCAGGTATGCACATTTCATTTCTTTTGTCTGAATGACACTTGTTTCTGTGGGGGTCAGCTGGGATCTGAGAGTGGTTTTCAGTTGGGAAAACCACTTCTTGTATTGGATTGTCAGGGAGTCTGAAACTACATTAATAACCCCCCACAGACCTCATAAAACCAGAGGGATGCTGCCAAAGGAAAAGGACTGAGCTTTACAGTTGCAAGAAGAGTGGAGGAGGAATCAAAGTTTATGACGCAATTTTGTGTGAATAAGGTCAGAACATTTTGTTTTGGCTGCGTGAGTGGGACTTTCACAATGGGACACAATGTTGAAATATTTTGACTATTTTTTTGGTAAAGGAGGTAAATTCCAGAGTCCAACTGCTCCTTAATTCCCAGCTGAGCCACAGTTTGAATGAAACAATATAGTCTCATGAGGTGTGGGTGCAGTCAAACCATCATTCCCAGTTCCGCCTGGGTAGGAAAAATATCGATCCTGAATCCACTCTGCTCTCACAGAAGATTGGGTGATCCTTAAGCTCTGCCCCTGAAGGCCACTCCATCATCCTTTTATTAGAAATGACCGAGGTGTACCTTAATGTGCAGCCTCCTAATGTGTCTGAATATCCTGCTCTGCCTTCAGTAAGGAAGACTCCCACAGCCCCTCTGGAGAAGGCAAAGATGTGCCTGAAATGCAGGACAGACAAATCCCAAACACAGAGCTGCTCGGTGCTGAAGGCAAGAGCTTCACTCACCCTTGTACCATGGCAGGGGACTAATGGAAGAAGACAGTCCACCTCCTTACTCAGCAGTATGACTTAATTTCAGGAGGGAAAAATGAGCTCAAGAGGACTGCCAGTTTCCCTTCCACCTTCCCTCTCACCCCTTGGGGACATGGGAATCGGTAGTGGAGGGTTAGACTCAAGCTGAAAGCGTTGGCCAGCTAAGCCAGGGAGGAGAGGCTAGAAATCTGCAACAGACCTTGTCCGGCAGCCGCCAGCTTCCTCCCTGGAGGGAGGGTGAGCAAAGAAGGAGCTGCACACCCAGCCCCACAGCTCCTTCTCCCCGTGCCTGGCTTGGCCCAGCTCCATCCTACCCTTCATCCGGGGAGAGAGGAGAAGTGGAGAAGTGTCAGTCTGACACCTCATTATTACTCATCGTGGAGGCTATTTCTCACGTAGTGGTTTAACATCGCTCTTTCTGCTAAGTGCTCTGTTAAACGTGCTCTAATTCCTGCAGTGACTCCTGCAGCTCAAGTTAGAAGTGGCGGGATGAAAGGGAGATTGAGACTTCGCAGAATGAAGTTTGGGTCAGAGCCTCAGCCAATGCAAGTCTTCCTGGCTGCATGCATTTCAACATCCCATTTCAGGACCAAAGTTGGCAAGGGTCTTTTGAAGTGCAGATGTCTCGGAAAAGCAATGATACACAGAATTCTGTTTAAATGATAGTAATAAAAGGAAAACAACTTTAGGAAATATATGTAAACCATCCCTAATCACAACCAGGAAATCAACTTTGCTAGCGAGGGGCTAGGCATGTGTCTAATCTGGGCTCGGGGTAGGAACAGAAGAAACGTAGAAGGAATCAATTTTTACCATGTTATGCTGAGCGTCCCACTGACAGACACGAGCCAGCTGCCAGTGTCAACGCCTAAGGCATAACCTGACCAAACCGCTCTGCACTTTGGGGCCAAGATCTACCGGTGGGACACCCACAGCTCCAGGGAGCTCCACCCTTCCGGACACAAGAAGTGAATGCAAGTAGTGTTAGTGGCATGGTCCACATAGGCAAAGGATGTCCTGGATGTAATCGTGCTTGTGGATGTGGTCACTGGGAAATCTGCTGGAGGAACCTACTGGTTCCTCTCCCCTTGGTGGCATCTTGATTGGTGACAATGTTGAATTATGGCTTCTGGCTCTGGACCTCCCAGCTTCCAGCTCCCCAGCTGGACAGCACCACTGTCAGCACCGTCAAGCAAGAGCAACGCCAGTGAATGTAGGCAGTTTGACTCATTGACTCTTTCCCCCTATTAATTCTTCCTCCTTGCAGGCCTTTCCAATCTTCAGAAAGAGCAGAAGGCAAGGAGACCCCATCCAAGGTGGCCACTTTGGCTAATCAAACCTCCAGAAAGTGCCCAGAAGACTGTGTTACTGAGATACTGCTGTGATAGTTTACAGAGACGCCAGTAACATGGCAAAGTACCCAAAACAGGAAACCTGAAGCGTTTGAGCAGATACCCATGGTTCAAAAACCTGATCTGGTCAAAAAGTCTTCAAAATACTGTGCAGTGTTGGAGCAACAGCAACAAGCTTGTTCTGAAAACAGGGATGTAGTTCAAATATATTCTATATGGCTATATGCACTCACGCATATATAAACGTTGAGATCAGCACCGGATGGTGTTTTTTATTTAGTTTCACGCTTTGTTAACTTCTCTAAATTACGTGGAACGCTCTTTTTTTTTTTTTAATACCCAAACTTCTGCCTGTTCCCAATTACCAAAATGAAAAAAAAAAAAAAAAAAAAGAAGGCAAAAGAAAGACAGAGTCAAGTCTGTGGAACAAGCTGGCACCACAACGAAGCGGTCGTCAACTACACAATGCATGAAACATCAGAGGCAAGTTGGAGGCTGGAGAGATGGAGGAGTTAAGGCACGTGGTTGTAGGCAGCAGAGGAAGGCACTGACAAAGATAGAAAGAGGTCTTGAGTATTTCAAAAACCCTGAAGGAAATGTCAGAGATATTTTGATGATAATCATCCTTGCCTTCTGGTTTGGGTACTTGGAGGATTTATACTGCCTTGGAAAAACAAAAAAGCAAAATCTGCAGTGCTTTTTTTTTTTTTTGGTAGTTTGCTAAATCTTAATAGATACAAACCAAAGCTTTGGACTCTGTCAGAGGCTTACCTTTAACAGGAAAACTGTAGCTAACCAGAACCTTGAATGGCTCAGGATGTGCGGTTTGTTCTGCTTTTGTGTCTTTATCCAGTGTTCAGGGTTGCTTTTTAATACGACAATTGAAGATGGTTTTTATTCAATTATTGCATTAGTGGGAGTCTGAAGCAGGCTCATGATCGCCAGGGTTATTGCTGTATGAGTTAATGTTCACACCCCTTTTGGGTGTCCCAGAGGAGCGCTGCAGGCTTACGGCCAAATTTTATTTTGACTTGGATCCCAGTGTGCAAGCCAACTGTTTCTGCATTTCATTTCTGTCATATCCTGTACATTAAAACACCATTAATTCAAACCTTTTGTTTCTAAGAACAACTGTGCTGTAAAACAGTAATAAAAAGCTGCCAAAGTTCTCTTAAACCAGTGTAATATCATGTTCATTCACGCAAACTGGGACATAAAAATTAATTTTTTTTTTTTTTTTGTCAAAAACACACTACAAATAATATTTCTTTCCTCCTCAGCTTTGCAATGGGATGTGTGGGGGATGAGTCCAAGAGCAGGTTTCTCCCCACAACCGCGGGATTGCACAGCACCTTCCCCCCCATTTTAACCATTAAATAAAGAACAATCTGTTAAAAGATTTTCATGTGCTGTTGTGAAATGCATTAACCTCAGACTTGTGATGTAAGTTGCTCTGTACTACTTGCATTGGCTTTTCGCTGGTAACATGAGAGCCTGCTTCAGCTTTATTCTTACCTAATTGCTGGGTGATTCAGCGAAGTCTCACAGCAGAGAGGAGGGCTGGACCAGCCGAGCTCCCAGCAGATGCTTGCCGCATGGCGAGCACCAAGGAGACGCCTTCAGAGGCACGTTCCCCGGGCTGGCCATAGCTGGGAGCCAGGAATCAGAAATACAGTCATGATTCCAACAGCTTCCCCATCTCCACGTGGATCCTGTTACTTATATCTGAGACCATGCTCGTTGCAGGGTGTAATTAGCTCATGTCTGAGAGGTGGAAAGGAAAGCAAAGAGGGTTTTCCTAAAACCCGCGAGCTGAGCAGGGATTTGTACCAGACTTACTCCAAGCATCCCCTTTTTCCTAAAAACGCCCCAGGACCTGGCCACACGCAGCACCTGCTGCTCCCCCCGGGCACAGGGCTGCATGTGCAGCCGGAGCCGGGGGGGGAGCACGGACTGCCCAGACCTTGTGCTCCCGGGGTCTGGAGGGGCACGGCCATGGCCACGTCTCAAACACAGTAGCTGAGAAGAGCAAAGCATGAAACCAGCAGTGTCCCTTGTCACAGAGGTGGTGTTGCCAGCGTGGTGCATGGCATTCATCCTTCCCCAAAGCTGCAGCCCTGGTCACCCTGCCCTGTGCTTCCTACTCTCCTCCTGACTTTCTCCTGGAGACGTCTCAGCTTTTAAATTTGTGGTCAAACTAGCAGGGAGTTTCAAACAGCATGATATGCCTTCCTGCTCCACCCAAGTGGGATCTGCTTCCTTGGCTTCCTGAGGCTCTGGATGAACTGAATTCATAACCGCTTTCCTCTCTTCATAGTGCATTTGGGATTACGATGATTATTATTATGGCCAAGTGTCAGGACGCAGGCACCCTTAGGCACGCGGTGGGGTTCCGCACTCCCACGTGCAGGGACCGAGTGCAGGGTTGGGCTCCCAAACCAGAGCAGCTGAGCAATGTGGTGTCTCACAGGAGTCCCCCATCCCTTGAGCAATACCCCATCTCAGGTAAAACAGTCCCGAAGCTTTTCAGGTGCAGCGACGGCTGCCATCAACTTCGGTATACGGCCAAGTGTTTCTTGCACGTCCCTTATTTCTCCAGAGCTGGGGCCTTTCGGCGGTCTGAACTGAATGTTTATGAAACAAGGGGAAGTTAGAAACTGGAAGGAGGAAGCAAAAGTCCTGCAACGGTGCTGGGAGGGTGTGTCTGGCGCCAGACCCCCAGGAGCCACGGAGGCCACAGAAGCAGCACTGAGCCTCTCTCCAGGCTGGTTTTTGAGGTGTATTCAAGTAAGTTTAGACCCTCTAACAAAAAAGTATACATCAAAACATCAAGACTGCGTGATTCAGCTTGCGTCCCTAGATCAACCTGCTGTTACCAAAGAGGATCTGGAATACCCTTGCAAACAGGTTGGGCTCCTTCATCACACACTCTCCAGCTTTCATTTCGGGGCTGATCAGGGAATATTTTCAGTGGAACTTAAAACACTGTAAATCCAAGCCCCACGTTGCTCAAAGTCAGCTCAGAAAGAAAGAAAGGAAAAAAAAATAAATCAAATACCACCAGGAGAGAGGGAGAAATTTTTTCCCAGGCCACAAATTCTAAAGATACCAGACGAATTTATGAACTGGTGGTTAAACCAATGCTCATGGAGTCCAAGATACACCATGAAACAAGGTTAAATGTATAAATGAGCTATGTTTTGGGTAGGATATTTTGCCCCCATTTGCTGTAGCATTGTCTCTAAAATTTCCCAAATCACATCCTGATTGTTCTCTCTCCGCTCCCTGGCTTAAAAGCCTTGTTTTGGCTCTTGCTGCAAGGAATAATATAACAGAGAAGGGGAGGGAAAAAGAATCTCCGTCAGCTGCTAAACATATAAACCTGCAGATTTATTTAGTAGTAATAATCCCTGAAGGAGAAACATATTCAATACTTCATCATCTGAGAAACTGCCCACATCTGTTCGGAGACAGCAACAGGCGGTCGGGAGCATGTGCCAGCAGCAGCTCGGAGGCAACCTGTTGCTGCTGCCCTCCCTCCCGCAGCCCCCGTCCCGCTTCCAAACCCTCTCGACTCGCCTGCACTCTCAGAGATGTTTCTAGATATTTCCCTTCTTCATGGAAATGCCCTCTGCTTCGCTGCAAGCTCTCATCAGCCGCTGAAGTCCTGGTGGGGAAATATCCTGGGACAGCCCGGAACGGTGAGGAGCTCTCGAAGAAACCCTTGGACTGCCGAGCATCCTCCCCAGGGACCCGCCGGCCAACGCCATGTGTTTCGGGCTCATTGCAGGGTTGGTTGCAGCTCGCTGGGCTGTTGGCCGTGTGTATTAAAAAAATCATCCGTCACCGCTTGCACTTGGCCAGCGACGTGGGAGTGTTGAGGAGGCAGGAGCACTTGGCTCCTCTAGTTTTGGGGGGGAGTGACCTTTTCTTGGGCATGAGCCACTTCTAAATTTCAAGCAGGGATGTGAACACAGCTGGATGATTGTCTGCTGCACATGAAGAGGATGGGCTGCGGGACAGGGCTGCTGGGAGTGGGATGGGGGCTAGTAGCCAGGGTGGTTCCTCTGGCATCAGCACTAATGAGAGCCCAGGAGAAATTAAGGAGGGACCGGAGAGTTAGGCAAGTTCATGGCCATGGCTTGCAGACCCAGAAGTTCGTCTCTCCTCTCCATCTCCAGGAGCTGCAGAAGGGGCCATGGCTCTAGAACATGGCATGCTGGGATGCACCACCCCGTACGCTGCCCTCCTGGACTCTCCCCTTCCCGGCTCCCTGTCCCACATCCATGAGCTGCAACAAACCGTCTCTGGGGATCAGGAGCTGCTGCTTCAACTCCGCTGCTTGCACGGCTGAAGAGAAGCAAGTGCTGCTTGTTGGCTCCGGAGCAGCTGGACCCAGAGCCATGAAAGCAGCTGGTTTGTACTTCGGTTTCCAAAACTTTGGTTGCCACATGCCCTTTATGCTCCTGCGATGTTATCAACAGCTAGGGCCATGTCCAAATGATACGCGTTATCCTGCAGAGCTGAGTTAGACTATTTCCAATGCGTCATTCATGGTGATTTTGTTCCCTCTAAACTTTTAATTTCTTCATTAACAGAAGCACAGAAATAGTTTTAAATTGCTCAAAGCCCAACTGCATTCAAGCTGAGTTCCTTTTGGCTTGCAAACTAATTTTGTTTTCATTGGAAAAATGGATCCTGTTTATTTAATTTTCCTCACACAAAACAAAATATGTGGGTGGAGGAAATGGGACAGATTGGAAAATACTTTGACTGATAAAAAACAATCATTTCAACATTATAAGCTTTTATATCTGCAACAGAAGCCATAAGAAAGTCATTACTAAATAGTTACTGCAGATATCTGCAACTCCAAGCATAGGTGGAAATGCTAATAAATTACTGATATTCTGTGCTAACTGTTGGAAGATGGAGACTACATATTAAACCAACTGGATTTTAACATACATCAGGAGATATTAAACAGGGAAACTACAGGTTGATTAAATGAATGTGTTGATCTACACTCTACAGTTGATGGGAAAACATGCTTCACCCAACTGCAGAAAGCTTCACTGAAAAAACTCCAAATCTTGATATATTTCCTGGAAACTACATATCAGAAAAAAGGAATTTTCACCTTCAGATTTAAAAAAAATATTTCTTGCTCCATATAAAATTTTTCAATTTAAAAAAAAAATCAAGGAGCTTTTTATTTTTATAAAATAATTCTGATTTTTTAATGGAAGTGAAAAAGATAAAAGTTAAGTTTAATCTAAGCATTATTTTCTTCTAAAAAAATCTGACCGGAAGATTGCCATTCTGCTCTTTTTATACAGATTCATTTAGTCATACATGTTGCAAGTTGGACGATAATACTTTCAGGAGAGTATTGCTGTATAAAACATTGCCCTTTTTATGTGCAGATGATACTAGCATGTGCTGTGGGTGCTGCAGAACTTGCAAGAGCATTTGGGCCACCGTATGAGGGAGGACATATGAGAAATTTGGAGCTTAGAGTCCCCAGGGTGCTGCTGGTGAGAGGGGAGCTGTCAACTCCAGGTGTCATCACATCATGTCCAGGCTGATGTCCTGCTATGGAGCATGAAATGCTGGCCCTAGATCTGATCCCTTGCTACAAGATGTGTTCAACAGGCTACATCTTATGGAAGGTCCCTGCTCTAAGCCTGGGGCTCCACCACAGTGTCTGGGAGCATCTCCTGGCCGGCAAAGCCTTACGTGGGATGGGCTCTGCTGAGTGATGCCAGCCTGAACCCCCCAGTAAGGGCCTCGTTGGGGAATGCTTTGGGAGCTTCAGCTTGGGAAGAGATCCTGACTTCTCACCTCCGAGCTGGGATGAGTTCATTCTTCCTAACGACTTACCCACATCTCAGGTTTAGGGAATTCTTGTGTGAGTCATAGTCTGCTGAAGCGTTTTTTCTCTCTCCCCAGATACTAATATTTTGAACAAGTCTCACTCTTTATTATCACGGAGATATAAGGGAAATATCCCACGAGGACAGGGGTAGGTCTGAACTGCATGTCAGAAAGTTTGCTGTTAAGATTACATGTGATGTGTGACCAGACTGTTTGGATCTGTGGTTGAGCCCCAGAAGATGTGTGTGGTGACTGACCACATCCTCTCCGGAAGAGGAATGTTTGAGTTCATCGTGTTGGTGAAGTGCCATGGTTTGATCATGGGGCGGCTTCACTGAAGGTGGGAGAGGGGAAAGGGGCTACCGGGGCTGAGCTCCACCCCATGCACCCGGCCGCGGAGAGCAGCTCATTTGTCCAGGATGCCGGACTCACCGTATGGTGGATGCATAGTATTTCTGTCTGCGATTTCCTGCACGGAAAAATGAGAGCCAAGATCAACTGCTCCCACATCCCCTGAGGTGGTCCTAGCTGGGGCCAAGGCTACAGATGTGCTCCTGCCTCCCCATCACCACCCTCTCCCAGATGGCAGAGCACCATATTTTGGAGGCTGCTGAGCCATGTATCCACTTTCTTTGGGCATGCATCACGAGTAGTTTCTGATTCCTTTTTTATCATTAGTTCATCAGATATTTCTCTGGTGGCTCGTCACTTGGCTCCCAGCAGATGTTGGTAGCTGCAGGGAGTGCTCACACCATCCAAGTCAGGTTATGTCAGGAATGTGACTGAGGCTTCAGTCTCATCTCTCTCTCCATTGGCTGGATGGGTCCTCTCATGTACAAAATTGCACCAAGCTAGACATCTGAACAGTCTAAAGATAGCAAGAGCCACTGCATCTCCTGGCAGGAAGCCTACGGTGTGGTTTGTGGAAGATTTCTGGAGGATTTTGCAAACACTTGGTTTGGTGACAAGACACTGTTGTGGCAGTTTCTTGGAAAATTGTAAGCTCTGGCAGCAATGCTGAAACCTTTATCTGTGGTGTACATGTGGTGATGACTTCTTGTTCATTTTCGGCAGCCTTCTCCAGCCGCCTGACCTGAACATGCATCGTGGATGGTGCAAGCTGGTTGCAATCACAACCTATGTCCTATCCCATGGTCTGAACAACCTGCTCCAAGCTTTCCCCGTACTTTACAAACTATAGTTTGATAGAGGGACCCTTCTAGAGTTGCTTCTTCTGCTTTATCCACCAGGTCTTCATACTGCGTATTCTTGGGGCAGTATTGGCTTATGTTGCATAAGGTATGTTTGCATGGGAATTAGTGCACCGCTGCTGTTAATGATAGTGGTAATAACTGTGTTTGCTCCAGCGGCAGCAGCTGTTCGGCTGTGTTAGTAAGGTAAGCAGAGTCAGGCAGATGCCAGAGTAGCGCAGTTGTCCTTATTCCTATCCTCAGTTTGGCTGAGTTACAGCAGAACTGAGCATTGCTGCGTGCCACTGAAACCCTGCCGTGCAGACACACTCTCAGACCTAACGTTGAAGGTACTACCAAATATCCTCCTTGTCTAATTGTAATGCAATGTTTCAATTACTGCACACACTGCATTGTTTTGCATTCAGCCATGTAAAATCCTCCCAAGTTTCAGTTTTCTATAGATTTATGAGGTTGCTCGTGTTTTGTTGCTGGCTTGCTCTTTCTCCCCGCTGGTGCAGCGGAAGCCACTTAAAACTTGAACCGAAACACTAGATGCATTTGGAAGGTTAACTCCTGCAATCACATATTGCTATGTCTGGAGGTGAGGGTGCGTGATCTTAACAATAAATTGTATGTTTGTAAGGAAAAATCGTGATACCTTGACTGTATTTTAATGTTGCCGATATGACTGCCTGCCTAACAGGCCACTTGGTAGAGCAAGGATGACTCTTCATGAAGACTTAAGCAGTTTAAGACCTGAAATCTTATAAGATATGAGGTTTTTGTCTGAAGATAACTGCCAAAGCCAGTCAGTAGGTCTCTTACTGGTGGCTAAGTCTTGCATGGACTTAAACTATCTGGTGTCAGTGACTTAATTTCTCTCCATTCCCCAATCTTCTTCTTGTACAGTCACAGCTAATTAGCGTTCTGGCTAGAAAGCTGTTGTGCTGGGTGCTGCACAAACCCACAGGCAAGACGGGGGTTTTGAGTGATAAAATCCTCTCTGCTCCTTTCACCCATCCGGGACCGGGTGAGAGCTTTTCCCCTTGCAGCGCATCGCCTGGGGGTGGCCAGTTACCCCTCCCTGCCTCATCCTTCCTCTTGCTGGTAAATAAAAGTGCTCCTTCTCCTCTTCCTCTTCCTTCCTCCTGCTCAGGAGTTTGTACTTCACCTCAGTCTTGCCAGTGGTACTGTACAACCTGAAGTTGTCGCAGGGCTGCAATTTATAAGGAAATAGCAAATGTCTAAAAACCTGAGCTGGTCGGTGAGTGAAGGAGCCAGATCCCTTCCTGGCTGTGCCGCTGACTTGCCTAAAGCAATTTGGGCTAAATCACTTTGCCTTGCCTTAAATCCCCACAGCCTGTCATTCTGTTTGAGATTAAGAGCTCTCTGTCCCAGGGCTCGTTGGGTGAGCAGGGTCTCATGCATCTCAGACTCAGTAAATCCCCGAGAAAGGCAATGTGCAGGTCACTTTAACCTGTCACTCTCTACAACGAGCACCAGTGAAAATATTTTCTCCTGTTAGCCGGCTTCAGCTCTGGAGGTGATGGCACACAGTGCTGCACCACTTCACTCAGGAAGCACAGCCCACAGCACCCTAATTTTGGAATTTAAATAGGATTTCAGCTCTTTGGAAAACCAGAAATAATGAATGACCCGGTGCCTCTGTCTCCCGTGTTGTTACAGTACATGACCACCGTCCTCCCAGCTGCATCATGAGCGTTGCAGGACAAATTTCACCCTGCACACAGAGCGCTTTCCGATTCTCAGACAGAAAAGAGGAATTGAAACACAAAGTGCAAACAGTCTAGAAGTGATTTTGGTGGTTGAGTCCCCTCAGCAGAGAAACCTGTTGAGGAATGGATGTAGCCAGGCGCTGCTCGGCTCTCTGGGGGTTACAGGATTTCCAGGCTCTCCTCAGTTTGCCATCAGGGGAAGGAAAGCCGGGGCTGTAACTGTGGCCCGGCTTTCAAAGGGCGATTGTACAGGGCTGAGGTCTGCAGCGCTGCGGGGTGGAAAGGGGTTGTCCGTGGAACAGACTCCCTACGGTTCCCCTGCGAGAGCCACACGGCTCCGTTGACTTTTCGCACCTAATTAAAGAGGAAAATTCACCAGGCTCATGGTTGACTTTCACGGGATCGTGGTACCAATCAGGAAACAGCATTTCTGTGTTCAGGCTGTCGTTACTTTCGGGGCCCAGGGTCAGATGGAAAAAAACGCTTGACGAAACTGTCTGTCTCGAGAAATATCCTCCCTGAAGAATTTAATTGTCCAAGTTAATGGTCCAATAAAATCCCCAAGTCTGGGCCTTTGGCTTTCCAGCGGGTTGTTACAGTGTGTTGCGATCCTCCTCGGATAGATGTCAAAGTGCAGCACCTTGGACACAGTATGGCACTGCGTGTGTCTGCGTGGGCGAGCGTGCTTGCAGCGCCCGCGGTGCAGAGCGTGGCTGTGCTCATCTGGGGACGGTCCCCTTTGCTGGGCATGGGAGTGTGCGTGCAAGTGTGTGCTGGATTTGGGGGTTTTGGGTCTCTGCCTGCATAAAGGGTGTCTCCTGAGGACCTATCTGCAGTGCGTTCTCAACCGCAACGTGCCCAGATCAGAGCAAATATTGGGGTGGGCATGAATGAGTGGGTGCACACATGAGGGCACACACGTGCTAGTGCAAGCTCAAGAGCTGGGCATGCCAGCTCATATCTTGAAGAAGCAATTAAAGGGATGGTGTGCACAGCCCTCCCTAAGAACTCATTTAGGTGTCTGACTTTGCACTGACTTTGCTCTCTAGACCATTGCAGGATTTGTGCTCTCTGGATTATTCACAGCATAATTTTGAAAGGCTGAACTAAATAATAAAGACACCACTGCAGATTCTGACTCATTCTACTTTCCCATTCGATTTGGCCTGTGACATGCACCAAATAAATGCTATAGAGGTTATATAAAAAAAAGATCATTCGTGCGAACGTGTTCTAGCTGCATAGAATGGGTAGTTTTTCCTTTGGCTACTTATTACTCACTGAAGTGGGACAACTGTAAAATGCAAAAGAAAACATGCAGCGCTCACCCCAGGAAGCTTTGATTCTCGGTCAAAAGTCACAGTTTATGTCACAAAACCCTTGGGAATGATAGCTGACGCTCAGAGCAGAACAGATACCTTGGAAATCATGATAGAAAGGATTTCAATTTATTGTTAAGGAAATCCATTGAAAGAATGGGAAGGAATTTTTTTAAAGAGTTGGATCCAAAAGGAGAGACACAGATTCCCAGGGGAAAAGGACAGAAACTACTATTTTTTTTTTATTTTTTTTTTGGTGGGATCATATTACTAGTGGAAAAAATTACCTGCAGAGACTGATTTCCTTCTTTCTGTCACTGACTATCTGCCAAGACCTGATTCTTTCTGGATATTAAGAGAAGGGCTCAAAATACAAATGCTGCAACCCCATCTTTGAAAACTGAGCATTCTGCACTGCCCCATCTCCTACATGCCCCAGGTTTGTGCATCCTAAAATATTAACCTCATCTGTGATGGAAGGGGCTCTGTTTTTGAGGACAACATTACCATATTCTTCAGAAAACCATCTTTCAAGGTAACACACTCTGCACCTTCACACCTTCTCTATCATCTTGTAAGGCACCAAGGCTCAAAACACTCTATTCTCTTGACTACCCCAATAGCTTCTGCAGTCCAGGCAAATCTCAGCAGTGTTACTTCTGTCTTGTCATATGATACTTGCAACATCATTTCACACTGTCTCAAGCCATGCTAAAGGTCGTGAGATGCCTGGAGTTCTTGCTTTGCATTTAAATAGCTCCAGCTTGGAGCATGTTGGCAGTGCAGACACCAAGTCAGGTCTTGTCTGCCTTTCTCTGTTCTTCTTTCTGCCCCTCTCAGGATGGGATTTGCTCCTTCTGGGGGGAGGTGGATGTCAGCTGAGGTTTCTTCTTGTCACAGTTTGATTAAAATGAACTTGGAGGAGAATTCTCAGCAACCGCTTGGAATGTGTGGAGGAGGCTGGATTTCAGGTTTGTTTTTTTACAAAGTCTTAGCTGGGTTTTGGTTTGGAAACCCCAAATTCAAATGAAAGATTGGTGACTGAGATAAAATAGATCTGAGATCCAAGTCAACCTGGTTTTGCTTTCGCAAACCCCAAACCATCTTGGTTTTCTCTTCACAGAAATGAGGGAGGAAACACCCCAAACTTTTATCTGACCCCTCCTCGAAATTCTTTTGATGCCCAAGATAAAATGGAACTGAGATTCACACAAAGTCCTGGGGGAAGAAAGGGCCTCGAAATAAGAGGTTCTGGCCCTGTTAACTGCCCTGGATGGACGTGACCCAGCACAGCTTGGCAACCCAAATTCTTAAGTCATTGATCCTGAGAAAAGTAATAAATCACATTTGACAGCTTAAGAAAAAACAGCCTGACCTTGTGCCTGTTTTTGATCCCACTGATGCAGCTGGAGACCTCAATGAGCACAAAAATGGCAGCTCTGAGCCAGTAGCCAACCAGAAAATATGTGGAAAAAGTCCTTCATGCACTACTGATATGGGGAATATGAAAATGTCTCTCCAGGACAGTGGCCATCCCTTCCAGATCAGTTGTTAGCTGAAGTTATTAAAAAGGTCTAAGAGCAAACACAGAGAAACAGGGGCAATGGCACAGAACAGATGAAACCCTGAACCAGGACAAAGACATTTCATAGAGAAAATGGTGGCTATGGCCATTATTGCTTTGCAGTTGGAAAGAAAAACATTTCTGTACACAATGGGCTACAAAACCACAAGATTCAGGTAATGGCGTAGACTGCTACAGCCACTGTGGTGAATTCACGCTGTGAAATCAGCTGAGCATCCAACCTATGAATGAAATCTTTTCTAGCTGGTCATCTCCTAGGCTGTAGTAAAGCCAAACCCTCAAAGCCTGTGCTTTCTGTAGGCAGGGAGAAGCTGGGAAAATAGATTTATCTGTCCCCTGTCAGAAACCCACACAGTGTTCAACTGGTTCCACTAGGATGGAAAACGTAACATCTCCCAACAAGAAACGTTTACTTCTTACTCCCACTACCTCGTGCATTTAACATCATCAGCCAGTTCAGATTTTGGAAGTTCTCAGAAGCTCTGGAAGCTGCACACAGTTTAGAAATGAACTTCGCCAGGCAAAAAGCTTGCAGCCCTCTAGGTCAAGCCCTTTTAAGAACTCTTTTATTGCAACTTTACCAAATCCATTTAAAAAAAAAAAAATCCTCCTGAAGATTACACCTTTGAAACGATAGCTACCTACAAAGTTTTAACACAGTAGTTCAAAGTGTTGGAAAAGACGCTTTTACATTTTGCAGAGAACAGCAGGTTTTAATCTATTGTGATTTTTTTTTCTCCTCAGCATGTTTCGAGTCTGTTACATGAGTGTTATCTGTCCGGTTTCCAGGTTTTTATAATCCACTGGGGCCTGTGTAAATCTCAGGATTTCCTCTGCAGACTCGGCTCATGTTCCACAGCTGTGCTTGAGCACATGTGTGAGGAAATTAGAAATGAAATCAGCTGATCCAGTGTGGATTAGGGCAAGAAGAGCGACCCAAGCCTCGCAGGCTAGCTGTCCTGTCCACCGGGGTCAATGCCACCCTCCGGAGCTTGTCCACAGTTAGTGCAAGGTCCCATCACAAGGCGAATGACTTCTGCATCCCCCTCAGTCCCGCTCTAGGGATAACACACAAGATCGTTTTCTCATCTCTTGCTTGTCTGGCTGCAGTAAATTTGCATTATCGCTTAGTCGGTTTAGTTGAGCACAAGCGCGTATGGGAGAAGTGCCATGAGGTGTCAGCTCAGAGGAGGCCAAGTGCGGTTAAGTGAGGTCATGGCTGCAGCCGGGTGACAGTGGCAGCCCCTTTTCCGCCAGCCCTTCCTTAAACTCTTTTCACTGCATTCACTTTGTTCGGCTGCCCTTGGTGCCCTTGGTTTCCGCAAATATCCTACCAAATCAGCCTGCACCAGCAGCAGCGAGGGGACCTTGCAGGATGCTCTGCAGGGGCAGGGTGAGGCTCTGTCCCAAAATCTGCCCATGGCTCTTGGCAAAACACTTGCCCAGCGAGGATGGAGGAGCGTGCTATGTGGGCTCCAGTGCCGGCAGCATGGGCAGAGGCGGGCAGGGCTGAACGCTGCAGGCTCGGGGGCTTTCGTTTGATGCCCCCGTGGCTGTTTGAGGGGTGCGAGGCCATATCAAAGCCGAACGGCAGCGTGGGCTTGGCACCCGGGGTGCCAGGCAGGGGTTAAGCGAGCCCCGAGGGCTCCGGCAGTTCGGGGCTGGCCCTCTGCCCAGCAGCAAATCCCACTTCAGAAAGATTCACCCCACACAGCAAACTTTTTGCCTGAGAGACGGGTTTGCCATGAAATCCCCATGCCAGGTGATTTCTACCTGCTTGAAGTCTTGCTCCAAGTGCTCTGCTGCCAGGAGGGATGAGAGAGAGGGTCACTCCCTCCCTTCTGCAGGAGCCGGGAGCACGCACAGGCATCTGCTGTGGGTTTTCTCAAGCCAAACCATTTTTTTTCCATTTTTTATGCTATCTGCTCCTCCTGATGAGGTCTATGACATCACAAGGAGCAGAGCCCAGATCCCCAGTCGCTGGACCATTTTCCACTCCTATTAGTTATGGTTTACTCCTGTCAAAACTCTCCAGGCTTCCCAAAGATGGGAACACAGGGAGAGGGAGCGGTAACAATGTTTAATATAAATCAAGCTAATTGCAGTGTTGAGCACAGTAGAAGTGGCACTGTAAGAAAGTGTGGACAGACATGGGTGAACCCTGTAGTGCAATCAGCCAGGGCACACCGATAAATTTAATAAGCTGCTTACCTGAATGGTGGTTCTTTCCTTTGCCAGCGCCTGGATGATTACAAACATCCATTTATCTTAAGATTGTCTCATGTGGAATTGGCAGCTGGGGTTGCTTAAAACGTCTGTGCAAAGTTTAAATTCTTTAAAGATTTTCAAGGCGTAAGCGTTGCATACCACAGTCTGGCAACCGTCTGCTCTGTTCCTGGAACTGGAGACAAAAGGTAATGAGGCTTGGAGAGCAAGTTCCCCACGATGCTGCATTAACGAGATGCATGAATGTGACACGCATGTGGCTGGAAAACCCCACTCCTTCTCCTTTTAAAGTAGTTGAAGGAGCAAGAGAACGGGAATCTAGCCCAGGTTTCCTGCACATTCAAGCAGCATTTCTCCCTCTAGGCCACGGGCTTATGCATAGGGAAACAGAACAAAGGTAAAACACAAGTGTTATGAACTGAGATGAACTTCCAGCCAAAGTCGGGAGAAGGGACTCCGACTCTCAGGAGCTGCATGGTGCAGGGGTCACAGGTCCAGACACCTCGCATGGTGGGTACCCAGCGAGCACAGGCTTTATGTGCGCTTGTAGTTAATAAATACCTACCCTAAGGGTGCCCGGTTTCGGAGAGGGTGGTGGCTCTGGTGTTACAGTCCTGTGGCTGACTTCAGAAATACAGATGTGTCTCCTGGGTCTGGAAACTGGCTGGCAAAAGGTTAGTAATCTGCGTGCTGTCACCTGGGATCGAAGGCGAAAGGCTCCTCAAAACTGGGAACATTTGTTTTCTCACAGAGCAAACAGAGTGACTCGATGCAAACCATGTAACTGCTTTGCAAACAGTAAAATTTTGAAGGAAACAGAGCTGGACCTAATCCTGTAACCAGTGTTCTTCCTAGTGCGGAGAAGGACACCCCAAGGGCATTTTCTATGATCTTGGTAAGAAACAACCCTGAGCACCAGAACGAGTAAAAGTTAGTTTCCTATGCTGATTTCTTGTTCTTCTGAGGCTTTGATGTCTAAGAAGGTGCTAACTCTGACTTAATTTTACCTCCCTGATGAAGCATCCACAGAGGTGGTCACTAATTTGATTACTCTGGAAAGTCAGGCAGTAGCTCTGGAGGAGCTCAACAGAAGTGGCTGTGAATTGGCTAAATGCGGTATTGCTTGGCATAAATGTTCAATAAGCTACTGCAATCAAGAAACTAGACAGACGGTCACACTACCTTGTGTGGAGCTTCACCTTCACCTGCTGCTGAAAGCCAGAGAGAGGGGCTGGAAAACTCCTGAAATTGGGGTGCTCAGATGCTTTGCTGGAGGGTGCCATCACCCATCAGGCTCCGGGCACAGCCATGGCTGGTAGAGGGATGTGGGTTTGGCAGATCCGCCTCTGCATGGGGGAAAAGTCCTCCTGGAGCTTCAGAAGCCTCCAGAGACTAGCCAAGCTAGGACTGGCAGCTGCAGGGAAGGTTTGGAGAGATTTAAGTTTTCCTCCACCTGTTACATCGCTGTTTGGCTCTTTGGCCCTAGTGCGTTCATAGGATGTGGACTCTCTGTGCGAGCCTTTGGATTTATAGGATTTTGATGGTTCACATGCAGCTCTGATCCACCACAGTTCCCCCCCGCCCAGACACCGGGGCAGGGTTCAGAGTGCATAACCCCCTAACGCAGTTATTCCTCCCACCTCTGCGCCGTGGGAGGCCCAGTCCATCTCCGCAACCGCCCTGCAGCCCCGTCCCTGTGGCGAATGCAGGGCGCCTCGTGTTCTGCATCCCGAAGACCCAGGTTCACTCTCTATGGTGACTCAGTGGACGTTGTTTCTCGCAAACCACCCAGACTGCGTCCAGATGTCCTCCCTCAGATCCAGCTGTTTCGGGGGAGGTAGTTGCAACTACCAGCTGCTTGTCACTGCTCCCCTGCCAGCAGAGCCGATGGGGTCAGCGATCCCTCATCCATCTCTGTCCGGACGAGCCCCGTTAGCAGAGACCTGCTGCTCACTCTCTTTCTGAGTTCAGCTCATTTTTATTTGAAGGACATCGGTCAGAAAGGGACCCAGGAACCGACCTCTGCCTTCGAAAAACTCATTCCCTGCAGCTGAGCATCAGCATCAGCTCTGCCTGCAAGACAGGACATCTGAAACACCATTGAGCTCGCTGAGCCCATCCTTTTGGTGCTAAAAATACCCCCGTGCTACTGATTACGGTGCACATTTCCTGCACATCTTGCCCTCCCCTCCCTTTCCCCCCTCTTTCGCTCACGCACAAATGCATTTCCATCCCAGGGGAAGCCCAGGCCAGTGGACGGAGCCCCGATCCTGGGCCGTGAGCCAGCAGCTCCTTAGCACTAATCCCATCTCTGCCATCGACGTGTTGTGTGGCCTTGGGCAAGGCATATATCACCCCTGTCTTGGTTTCGCCCCGGTTTGTAAAATGAGGATAATGATGCTGACTTTTACCTACCTCACTGAGCTGCCTTGAGGATTATTAGATAATGCTCGTGCAGTGCTTTGAAAACACTCAGGGTGTGAAAGTCCAATTATTATAAAATCAAAACATTTTCAGCCCTCCTCATGAGTGGGAACAGAGCAAATGTGTTTCCCAACAGTTCCCAACAAAGCAGCAGCCGCTAAAATGTTATAAAACGGAGCAAATGCTGTGTGTGTGTGTACATGTGTGTACAGAACAGCAGTCTGGACTCAGCTTGAGTTGATTCATGTGGTTTTTGACTTAGATTATCCAAGCTTACAAGGAACAAGGCTCGTATTTCTGCTTCTGATTCCTAAGCCTGGATTTTATTTTTTTTCCCTTCTCTTTTTCTCTCCTGCTTTTTCTTCCTCAAATGAACTCTTCTGGATTCTTCCTCATTATGTTATTGGAAGGGTTGGGTGTGCTGGTTTTCATCTTCTGGCCTCAAAATGGTGGCCTACCTCACTTCATTTAAAACTGAAGGCCAAATGGAGGGGAAAATTGCCCTTTCTTTTTTTTTTTGACATGCACAATGCATTCCCCCTGCAGAAAAACAGCAACACATCTGGATAGTGTTTCGCTAGGGCTGCTCAAGGAATTATCAGAACAGTGTCCTTAGCTTCATATTATTATGTGCCACACATTAAAAATGACGGAGGGGGGGAACCCGCAAGAACTATTAAAAAAAAAAGAGCAAATTAAAAAAAAATCCAACCCTCTGCTATAAAGAAGAATTTCCATTTGGTCAGAATGTGAAACAGCTTTGCCAAAAGTGATACTATTTAGGAGTTAGCAGTTACAGAACCTGCTATTTATTTAATCCCGCTTTTCCCATCAGGAGGATGCAAGCAGCTCGTGGGCATCCACGGTGGTGGGGTGTCCTTGTGTGGGGGGGTTCCATTTGGGAACAAGGGGGACCCGCGTATCAGGGCTGGCCTCTGGATCCCGGGGAAAAGCGGAGCATGGACTTGCAGGGTTTGGATTTTTTTTTTTTCACCTGGATGGTGAAAGGAGCCCTGTGTGGCTGCCGTGAATGCGCCCGTCTGTCTGCCTCTCCTGCAATAACTCAGTCAACTTCAGCCCCCTTTGACAGAGACGCCAAGGCTGGCAAGATACCGAGCTCTTACAGGTCTTCTGAGAATAGATCTTTGGAAGATCTTGGTGATTTCAGAGGCCATTAAACCTCTAAAATTTCTGGGAAATATGTATAAGGGCCTTTGACAGTCCTCAGTCTAGAAATGCAGTTTATTGAGCTCTCACCGTGGAAGGGACGGCAGGGCTCATTTTCTGGATGCACACGGACAGCAGGCACAGGCATCTTTCACTTGGTGGCACGGGACTTGTCCATCCCTGTGTTAGTCACTACAAGCATAAAGGTTCTGTTTCATAAGGGAAAAAAGTTCTCGAAGAGACCAAGCAAGCAATAAACTCAAAATACAAGGTTAGTAAATAAGTTGTGACAAAAAATCTGTTGCTTCCTGCCCTTCCTTTCCATGCATCTCTTGATGAGCTGCATTTGGCAGGTTAAAAAGCACCTGAAATCCTTTATTGGCTTGTTCTAAGGGGATATAAACCATTTCTGGGAACCAATAGAAAGCAGGTTACTAAAAGCCATGGTGACAGCTGCATACCAAAAGCAGACTAATAGCAGAGAGACAAAGGAATGGTAGAATAATCTGTAGTGAAATAAAGATTTTAATAGCAAAACCAAGTCTTCAGAGAGTGAATATGATCCAAAGCAAACCATACCTTTATATATGGGGATCTGGGAGAGAGAAAAAAAAAAAAAATCATCTCATTTTTTCCCCCCCTAAAACAAATTACTCCTCATGGAGCAGTTTCATATCTGCTGCTAAATTATTAAACTCCTTCTCTGGGGAAAAGAGATAAAATAAACATCCACCATTTCATTTTTTTCATAACTGAAAGAGGCTTGGGTGAGTGAAAAAGCAGGCTGGCCATGAATAACCAGGCAATCAAAATAAAATCATCAGATGTTTGGTGATGCTGAGAAGATGTGGAGCCTTAAATAAATCAACAGCTTTAAACTGCTTAAGACAACAACAAAAAAAAATCATCTTATATGCAGTGGGCTCTTGGTGCCAAGTTTTCCCCAGTCAGTGTCTGGAGGAAGTGGGTTGCAATGCATTTGATGTAGGAGGCGAAGAATTTGTATGTGTCTGAATGAGGCTAGAAGGGACAAAAAGAAGGAAATAAGCAGTAACTGATATGGGATTATGTCATGCAGCACAGGGTATGGATCAGAGCATGTTTGGTTGCACACGTGAGCAGTGATTGCCAAGAAAAGCTGAGGGGTGTCCAACATGAATGGGATCACCCAGACCAAGTGTGATGGAGACCCACTCAATGCAGAGGCAGGAGTGGCTGGTCTCCTTGTGCCTGGCAGCAAAACCAAGAGCTGGAGGAAAACCCTAAGGGCGTGTGAGGTACGAGAGATTCTGTGCAGTAATTCCAGGGTCCTCTGACCTTTCCCAGTCTAACCTGGCTCTTCTCAATCTTGCTTCCATGCCTGGCATTTGCCAACTAATCTTGAAGGTCAGGAAGAAGATCCAGAAGTGCTGCAGTAGGTGGCCAGCTGGGATGAGCAATCCATCCAGATGTGCTTGCTGCTCCTGACCAGAGGTGAGGGAAGTGACAGATGCCTCGAGGCTGTTTTGCCCCCCTATCACCCAGAGCAGTCACCTTCTTTCACACCTTGACCTTGCCTTCAGCTGCAGGAACCAGCCATGCTCCTTGTGCTGTCCAGGATGGAGAGGGGTAGCAGCTGTTTTTCCACCTCTTACTGTATCCTAAGCCATCACTGACTTCACCTGGAGTTGGCTCTGGGTCTCCCCACACAATACCAAAACACGAGAGGTTTGAGATGTCAGGTGGCAGCAGAGGGCTGTGACTAGCTTTTACTGTAACTGAGGAGATGCCTACACCTGGGTCTACAAAGCATCACTGTGCACCAGAGGTCAAACAGCAAAGGATGAGTGCTTCCCTGAGTCCCTCAATTCTTTGCTGTATGCAAGTGCTGCAGCACCAAAGAGACCTCCCGAGCCAAAGCTCGTCTGGGTTGCACTCTGGATTTGGAAGGTTTGGAGGTTTCAGGCACACCTTGGTTTTCTCAATGACTTTGGAGTGTGTGAGTGTGCAGAACCATCCAAAATTATTGCTTCCATGATCAGAGTGTCTCAAAACAAAAACAAAAACACTCCCCCCACACACACCCCCCAAACCAACTCTTGGCAGTTTTCCTTATTAGAAATCATCATGAAGCACTGAGATTCCCTGGGGAAGGAACCTGATTTCACCATCACAAGGTTTCCTTCCTGATGGCTTAATCAGATTTATGCAAGTCCCTATGAACATTTGGCTTTCTGGGTGCTTATCTGAAGGAAAATAAAATCCCACATAATTTGAAATTCACTTTTTCAATAGATGTGACAAAGGTTTTAATGTTAAGCTTCATTTCCATCAGCAACATGATCAACGTGGTTTCCATGGGAAATTGTTAATGTGATCTTGACAGAATGTACCCCCAAAATAATGTAGTTCATTACATGTGGCACGGATGTGGTAATTTCAGGTAATGAATTCAGTCTCTATAGAGGAAATCTCATCTCTTCTGCTGGTCCAGGGTATCCATCGAGCCACAGCTTCTTGGTATTTCAGCCTGCAAGAAGAGCCCTTCGCAAACACTCCACACTTCAGCTTTTTATGGTTTCTATCTTTTACTATTGGGTGATGCACAGCTAGCACCAGCACCTTGCAAATTTTGAATAGCTGCCACCAAATGTACTTTGTCATTTGTTTTCCACAATTTATGCTGGAAATTCTCTTTTCATGGGTGTGCAAAATGGTAGGATACAGAAAAAGGAAATATGAAGAGAAAAATACATTGCACTGGAATTAATATTTCAGTTTGAGCAATATTTTTTGACTCCACAAGTATTGTACTAAAAAAGTCAGGGAAACTTGATGGAAAAGGAAATTTTACACAGCTTTTAGGCTGAGTTTAACAGATTGTGTGGAAGGTAAGTGGTACTGGGATAAAGCAGCATTTTTCGATCTGGAATCAATACCGTCAGGAAGTAGAAACATTTGCCACGAAGTGAGAAACAACACATGGTTATTTCATTATATTTACCTAATAAAGTACCTTTCTTTCATGTAGTATTGAAAAAAGGTCTCATGTGGCATTTAATAAAAGAAGGATGCTTGAAAATGCCTTGGCAGTTAAAGAGGAATAGATGAGCAATATTTCCTTCAATTTTCTCAGTGTGATACAGTCTGTATTTTAGCATGTAGGAAATTATCCTTCCCATGATGCCTTTATTGGAAAGATAAACAAATACTCTTGATTTTTGCCTTATGATACTCTACTCAAGAGAAACATTCCTCCTGCATCCATGTTGCAGATTTGAAAGCAGTGCGTAGTAAGCGACACCACTCAATCTGCCATTTCCCATCATAGCTGCAAGTCCCTGGACACCTCGGAGCGACACAGGGGAGGGCATGGAGAGCCGTAAATCCCCTGGTGCTCTCCCCCCGCCACGTTGCTCCACGGGCGAGAAAGCAGTGAGAAATGCTCAGAAAGTCAGGCTGGCTTCCTAGCTTTGATTGCCACATGTGTGGGATCTCACAGGAGGAGCGTGGGCAGGAAAGCAATGGAAAGAGCATTTCCACCTCCACAAGGCATTTAACGAGAAATCAGCCCCTCCTTCGAAGGCGAAGGACCCGCCGTCAAGGCTTGGCGTTGTGTAACCGGGGTGGCACCCACGGGTGCTCGCACCAAGGGCAGAGTTGTGATTGCGATGTGGGGGGGGGCTGTGGGGATGCAGGCTGCTGTCACCCCCCCGCTCCTGCACGGGGCTCTGCGTTGGGATCCTGAGATCTCTGATGCCGACCCGTGAGGGGTAACAGCATCCCAGCCGGCTAGAGCGTAAGATCTGGTTACAGTACGGCGGTGCAAGCAGAAGGGTTGTCACACTACGGCTGCTGTTGCTGTTATATTGTGCAGGTAGGGTTTCAGTACGTACCTAAAGATTTATCTTCATTAACGTGCCTTTAATAGCACACACATGTTGCTCAAGGTCTGACAAAGCCTTTCCTTCCCTTCAGCGAGCGCTGGCTCCTGTGGGCAGGTGATGAGCCCGTACCTGTGCCAGTTGTCCTCTGTGTTTCCCAGATTTGCCAATGGGTGAAAGCCCTGCCTGGTCCTACACACCTGGAGGACATTTCCCAGGGATGGAGATAGGGGCAGTGAAGGACGTGTGGGTGACCAATGGCACGGCCATAGGACTGCCGGGTTTACCACCATCTCTCCTACACACCAGTTGGATGGTTCAGCACCAGCAGGAAGAAAGGCAGGGGCTGTCCAGTGAAGTCCATTCTTAACGGTTTTCCAGGGAAGCAACACTGATTCCTTAATTCTCACTGCTCAGAGCTGGTTTCGACAGAAGCATTTCAAACACTGGACCTAGAGGACCTTCTTCCCCCAGCACTCACTTCCACTTCTCATCACACTCATTCAGCATCTGATGTGAATTATTACAACCCAGAGCAGCTCGTACTTTCTCAGGGTCCTGAGCGTGTCCCAACCAAGTAAATCAGGCTCGTACACGACCACCTTTGGGGATGCACCACTCTGAAAATGGACAGGAGGAAATGCAAGACCTGACCCATGTCAGGAAGACACTTGTGCATATTTTTCAGGATTTTTAACCTTAGCCTATTACTAGAAAACCCCATCAGGGTGTGCTGGGAAGGATAAGACAACTGCTGAACAGGAAAAAACAACTTTCATTTTCTCTGCGAGCCTGCAGCTGTCAGCTGAACTGATGCATGCCCTCTCCATAACAACAGCTGGAGCAGCCAAAAATGGCATGCCGACAGTGGGCTGCTGGTAATGAACTGCGCAACTCCTGGACGTATCGGTTACAGCCAGCACCTCGCAGATGCCACTTCCGTTAAAAAATATAAAATGGGGAGAAAAAAACCCACAGATGGAAAAATTATTTGCCTGACATTGGAAATTCTTTTTGTTACATGAACCCTGACATGTGTTACGCTATAAAAGGCAGGCGGGTGAGACATGGAGGGGGGGGAAGAAAAGGGAAACTGGAGGAAGAAAAAATTCTCCGTGAACTTGCTTTTCACCTGTTGTCTCAGGACAGGGTGTCTGGGGAAGGAGGTGGGATGTCTGTGCTGGCGGTGACAAGATGGGGCCATCGGTTTGACTCTGAGGACACTTTTCCCCAGAAATATTTACAAGAAGGATGGAGGTTTCTCACAAGCAAGCGACTTTTTTTTTGCTGGCTTATTCTGTAATGAAATTGTATGTTCTTCTCTAGAAAATCAAGTTCCAGCTGAACTTGGCATGAAAGAAAATTTGATAATGGGCTCTGATCTGTGCGCACTGCTCGTGCTAACCCAGGGAAATTGCTGGCAGGAGAACGGGACGGGACGGAGATGATGGAGCTGGAAGAGATGTAACAGAAACCCTGGCTCCAGCTGATGTACCTGGAGGTTCCTGTGGGCCAACATACCCCACAGCCATCCTGCCTGCACCCAAGCCTGTGATCCCACGCGGGTTTGGGTGTGCTGGAGGCACGCCGAGGGCTGATGGCGTGGCAGGAGCCCAAAACCCTGATGCACACGGAGCCACGGACCGAGGGATGGGTAACATCCTGCAGCCTGTCACAAGGACGTGGTGTGCCTATGTGAAGTAAACATCACTAAAACATCCCTTCCACCAAAGGAGTCGTCGGCCCCTTTCCCCATTGTGAAGATATCAATATGATTTGTCAACATCATATAGGAAATGTTCACAGCGAACAGTTCTCAGCAGATGCTTTCCAGGTCCAAAGTGCTTGCAAACACTGATTAGTTACAGTACTGCAGCTTATTAATCACTGCCGTTTCTCATTGCTATAGCTCATGTCAACATTTCAGTGCTTTGTCTGGTGCTTATTTCCAGCATAATCCACTTAATCAAAGCTGCTCCCTTCCAGCACACGGCTCATCCCTGGAGCCTCCGACGGTGGCTCATCTGGCATATCCACATTTGAACTCGAGCTGCAGCCAGCGCCTTTCACAACCTCCACTGTTTCAGAGTAGAAGTAGCCAAGAAGAAGCATGGGACAAATTGCCACTGTGCAGAGACGGTGCCTGCACTGGCAGAGGGGGTCACTGCTGGTGAGGGGCACTTCTAGGAGAGGTGGAGCCGGACCCTTCCCAGGCAGGAGGGAACGGGCACAGCTGGCAGCTAGGTACGGAGTAGATGCAAGAGAAAAATGGTGCCAGCGAGGGTGGTTAACTCCTGGCGCAGGGGCAGAGGGAAGCTGTGGAGCCTCCATCCTCGGAGCTATTTGACACTCATCCAGGTGAAGCCCTGGGCGATGTCGTCTCATCCTGAGGTTATACCTGTTTTGAGCAGAGGGCTGGATTAGAAACCTGTGGAGTCCCTTCAAACCTGTATTATCGTGTGCTGGTATGACATTCGACGTTTCTTTCACCTTCCATAATATTCAAAAACTCTTCTGAAAGCTAATAAATGTATATCCAAGCTGATCAGCCGTCAGGACCTGGATGACAGCCCTATAACAGGGTAGACTTTGCTTATCTCCTCTCTGTCCTCTCCCTACATCATTAGCACCTCCACAGGAGCCTGACATTAATTTCCCTCAAACTCTGGAGTTTGCGGATTTAAGTTTTTACATCATAGACCCCAGCTTAGCCCTGACTCCGCTTCCCAGAGTCTGACGCTGCCCATCCATCCCACCTCCCCCATCTCCACTCCTTTATTTGAGCGCAGGAAGCTGCACAGCCCCCTCGCTCCAAAGTGCCTGCCATCAGCCACCAGACGCGGGCGGATTGCAGGAGCCTTCGGCTGCTTTCTGTTCAGCAGGGGTGCGAAAAGGCAGTAAGTGCGAAGGAGTAGGTGCAGAGGTAACTTTCGCTTCGAACTTCAGCCTCCCCATTAGAGGGAGCGGGAAACATTTGCTGGTGGGAGAATGTTACTGGTGACAGGTCCTAAAATAATTGTGGAGGTGACATGAGTGAGCGACACTGATAATGAACACGAGTTGGTGGAGCTGGCATAATTTCCTGCAGAGCTCTGTGGTCCCTAAGGATGCTTTTACGCCCCCGCTGGGCCTAATTTAAGAGAAAGTTTGGGAGTTCGACTTCACCCTGAATCTAGCCGGCTTGCTCGAACTTTTCCCATTACTCTGATAAAAGATAAACATTAACTCTTGGCTGATTTATACTGAGATTTAGTGTCCAGCTATTTTTCAGTCCTCTGGGGAAACATAATTCCATGGCGACTCACTTTCAGTGTCCCAAACAAACACGTCTAGCATGGTCAGGGAAGAGATGTGCCGTGTCCTCACTCGTCAGGGTGATCCTGGAGAAGGTCACCCCTTTTTGGCAGGAGGGCAGGGACCATTTTCAAGAAGGTAGAAGGAACAAATGTGACTTCTGATGGGTCATTTTGCTCATTACTTTTTGGCAGTTGTGATACAAGTGTTGGGGAGGGAATTCAACCTCAGAAAAGTTAATCATGGCCAGAGGGCTTTATTTTTGTGAGAATTTTAAGGCGTGTTTGCAGTACAGATGAAAACCTCGCTATATTCACCTGTGGGTATTTTCCAGCTTTGGAGGTTTAGATTAAGCCACTTAAGTGCTTTGGGAGGAACAAAGCACTCTGGTTTTGGAGAGGAGGTAGACACTTTTTCTGAATAAATGGAGAAAACCTTTGGTGTGCGACTGTGCGGTTTAGAGATGACAGCAGACATCGGACCGAGGTGGACCATACCTTACCTAGTCTAAGAATCTCCCCGCACTTTGGGTTTTGCTCCATTAAGGATTTGGGATGTAGGTCTAAACTCCAGCCTGGGCATGAGGGACTGCCACACTGGAACTGTCTGGGGAGCTCCTGATTCAAAGTGACAATCTGCTGCCTCATCACACACCAAACAGAGGTAACTTCAGATTCAAGTTCTTCTTGTGTAGCACACATAAACTGCGTCCAGCAGCAGGCTGTAGGTGTTCTTGCCTTTTGGTCTTTCAGTTAGCTTCCAGTCCTGCAGTTGTGCCACCAGGAACAGAGGTTTCCCATGACACAGAGCAGGAAAGAAGTTTACATTTTGCTAAAGAAATCAGCTGGACCATAAGTGAGTATCCCTTTGGGGGTTTGCATAACTTTTATGTCCAGACAGACACATATGCTTCCCTTTCGTGCTAATCCAGCAAGGGCACCCAGCCTCCTCCCTCCTGAACGTGACATTACATTTTGCAGTAAGCTAAAGCGAGAGAGAAATCCACATTTCCTCTGAGATCGCTGCCTTAACCCAGCACGGAGACTGAATGTGTGCAAGAGAGGTTTTACATGTGTGCATGCGTCACCTTCACACCTTCCCTTTGTGCTGGCTGACATAACCAGGGCAGCACCGTCAGTCTCTGACAGCAGCTGGGGTGGAGGGTAGGAAAGCACCTGGAGGAGGGATACTGGCCAAGTCTGATTGCAGGTGAGAATATTTCTGCTGAGCTTTCCTCCACGCACAGCCAGGGCAGGAGAGGTTTCCCAACGGCCTCGAGGACCGACTCCGTTCTGTCTGATGCGATGTGCTCCTCTGCCACACACTCAACTTCAAATGGACCCTATGAGAAATCAATGGCAGTCATCCCCTCTTCATGGCCAAAGTGTTTCCATCACACTAATCAAATCACTGCCAAATTCAAATTTCTACTGTGAGTCTGCATATTACAAGCCCTCTCCGTGCATTAAAGCTTTCCAACATTTTATTTTCAGATAATTTACAGTTTTTCTCTAAACTAATTAAGTCACTAACTAATTTTCTGACCCTTTCGTTTTCATCTAGGAACTAATTTTATGGAGAGAATTACAAGCTACCCCCTACTTTTCTTTTATGTATGTTTCCTCTAAAAGCATCATAATTAGAGATCTTCAGCTTCAACGCCTCCAGATTATTGCAAATGAATGATGCCTCCATAATGAATAACCTAATAATCACGTTATCAACCTTTATTATTTCTAGACAGACTGCAAAGAAATGATTGTGTACTTCATTTATTAAGCTTTCAATGTAAATTTTGAATGGTTTGGAACTAATTTCTTTACTTCTTGCACATGTACCTCCCAAGTATATCACAAACACCCAATTTAGAAATAGCATTATCAGAAAAAGTGTTGCCAAAGGCTATATTGTTTTCTTCATTTTTTTACCTGGTGTAGGTGTCAGTGGTTAGTAAAATTCACAGATCCTCGGGAACAATTGCTTTTGCTCTTCTTTGCTTGCGATAAATGCAATTAATGAAATTGATTGAGGTTTTTCTTGTCGGAGATAAGGAAAAGCATTCACATGCTGCTGGCACAGAAGCATCTCCAGGCAGGCAGTGTGGCCCCCCGATCGCAGGCGGCTTTTCAGCACTCTTTGCAAATCTGGGAAATATTATATAGATCTTTGTTCCCCTCTAGTGGCATATCTACAAACGACATGTCAGAGTCCAAACTGCATCTTCCTCGGGGGTCAGACCCTTTTTTCCTGCAGGGGCAAGGCTCATGCTTTGCTTCTGAAATATGGAGGTGACATGCCCATGTGCTGCCGTGGGCGTAGGAGGCATTTCCAGCTGCCAGTTCAGCCAGGACGAGCATGGATGTTACAACATGCTGTCTTGGATGAGCCTGGCCTGTCACTCACCATAGCATGAAATCAGAAGTCATTTGGAGTCAGTGAAGAAGAGTTATTAATGGGGAAGAGGAGCAGCTTAAGCGAATCAGCATCATCTGCCTTGAAGTGGTGCTGGGAGAGTAACTTGGTACGACATGGCAAGACCGCCCCCGCCCCCTGCGTGGGAAAACAGGCTTGAGGGGCTCCTGGAAAGCAATTTGCTGGAGGGAAACTATTCTAAGAGATTGCTGCGACTTTTTATCCTGCAAGAGAAGGCAGCTGAGCCCACCTAATCCCTTAGTGTCCCCTTTACAGGCCCGGGGAGAGGGGACCACCCTGGGTAGTGCAGCACTTCTGCTCTCTGCTTTGGGCGTCTGGGGTTGGGAACACACCTGCAATGTCTGGCTGGGCCGATTTTGATGGTTTTGCCCTCTAAAGCAAGCCTAGCAAAAGAGAGAGATGTTGAAACCCAGCAGGGATGGGAGAGAGGGAATAACATTGGGGGGGAAAAATCCTGACATCTGTAAAAATGTGAAATATTTCTCTTTTTTTAGGGTTCTATGGAAATTCTGTTTAAGCTGACTCCAGAGTTCCCCAAATACCAGCTTTGGCTTTGACTCCACCAGCAAAACTGAAGCAGAGAAAAGCCCATGGCACCTCTTCTTCCCTTCGCAGCCAGGCTTGCAGGCAGCCTTCGCCCTCGTCTGTGCTCCTGTGTGTGCCGGTGTCACCACGTGCCGGTGTCACTGTGGGCTGGTGTCACCGTGTCCTGGTGTCCTCAGCTGGCTTTTCCTCGGGAAAGTGTGAGCACTGGCACGCGTGCAACTGAGGACGTGCTCTCTGCCACTATCGTTTGGCTCAGCCTTTGGTCCTTAGCGATAACCAGGAGCAACACAACACCGGCTCTTCGGGACATTTGGATTTTTATTGAACGTTCAAGTAACAAAACTTGTTTAACCCTCCCCGCAAATCCTCCAGCTGATTATGCAAACTCTGTCTTTAGAACTGAAGGGAAGAACCGCAAAGAAAAATCCCTTTTCCTGGCTCCATGCTCCGCACCCGCCGAACGCTTCGTTACGAAACCCGTGAGCGCGGGGCTGGGCAGCAGCGATTCGCGCCGTGCTGAGTTACAACAGCGGCCTCTAGCGGTGTCCCCTGCCGAGCGGTCCTGCCCACGGACCCTGCTGCGGGCACACGGGCACGGCAAGTGCCCAGCCTTACTCCTGAGTGATAAAGCGTGATTAGAAGGCATTTCTAAGAGCTTGAAGAACTCTTGTGGGAACGCAGCCCTCTCGTACCTCTTTGCCCAACAGCTTTTCTGCTCCCTACCAGACCTAAGCTTTCCGAGCTAACTTTACGTTAAAAATTAGGGAAATTATAAGTTGGTATCATTTGGGATATTTGATGCTGTTAACAGATGCTTGCTAGCTACTATTACAATGAGAGTTGAAGTTAATTTTGAATATCTTTTTTTTTAATAAATGCAGACACTGAAAAAAGTTTTATTGAAAAAGATCTAGTTATGATTTCTTCTGTTACTTCATCATTTCTCATATTCCTCATCCCCACCTCCACCAGGCAATCAGACACTTGTCCCTGGTCCCACAGGAGACCCTTTCCTGCTATTAATGTGAAAATAGAACTACACTCATGTGGCAAAGGCAAAAAAAAGCCCTGATATGGATAAGAGTAGATGAGAGCATTTGGGAAAAACATTACCCGAGCCCTAGCAATTATCATCCTGTTTGGAGTTTATTGTACTTTATTTCTAGGAGCCTAGTTGGGAAGAGGAACAGAATAATCTGCCATGGAGCAGTATGAGCAGAGCAACCCAGGAAAGCTGTGTGCTCGTGCACTTTAAAAGTAACCCCTTTTCCCAGCTGTGAGCATCCATTTTTAATATCTGAGCAGTAAATGCCACGTGCCTGGTTTGGTCCCATCTCCAGGGGCCAGCTGAAGAGTTGTCATCTCAGCACTTTACAGAGGACACTGTAAAGTCAATGTACTGCAGAATAAATCTTCATCCCGACGTACCTCTGCTTCTGTCACCTTAGCCTCGCAAGAGGGAGGAACACTAAAATGTCTGAGCTGGAGTCTTGTTCATCCAAGAGCAGGCTTTGATTTCCACCTGATAAGACAAACTCCGTCTGCCTGATTAAATTGTCTTAAAGCATTGAGAAACAAGCTTTGGGGATGGCAATTGGTGCCAGTTCTCTCAAAAGCTGTGCTAATCACTCCAGGTGATTATTTTGATTATTCCTGTTTTATTTCCCTTTTTTTTTGCTGCCAACTTAACCCCCCTGCTTTGTGCAATTGCCTGGCAATTCACTATATTGCTCTCTTTCTCAGGTTCAGCAAGAATTGAAATGATGATAAATAATGATGCCAAAGAAGACAATGGCAAGAGCTGCTCTGGAGATTTGGGCAAAGCAGTAAATCACGCATATTCCCTTTCAAAAATGAAAGAGAAGGGCCGTGCAAGGCTGGGTGTTTTCTGGTGGACTGGCAAGAGCTTATCAGAAATAGACATCTCAGAAAAAGCATCACTTACTTCTAGTGCGAGTCCTTCAATCAAAGGGAAAAAAACCTGGGAAGACAAGTTGCATAGCAATCTTTCCCCGGGTTCCTGGATTTATAGAAATGTTTAGATCTGGCTTTGGGGGCTGAAAATTGGCATTTTTTTGCCCTGACAATGAATCTGCAGGAAGCGTGACCCAGTGGCTACACTGTGCTGCTGTTTCTTCCTCTCCTGGCCCCCTGGTCACGGGGAATAACTCTGCAAAAGACAGGGCACAACCCACCCCTCTGCGGGAGCATCCTGTGAATGATGGCGATAACCCTCCCTTAACTGGTGGGGCTGTGGGAGGAACAGCGGGCTTTCTTGCCCGAGCTCTGCTCTGGGTCAGGCTGGAGGAGGAATTTCCCCTCAGAAAGCACAACAGGCCCATTTTAGGGGGTCTGGGGCTTGGGGAGGAAGAGCTGATGGCTGCAGGAGACAGGTCACCTTCTCTCTCTGCAGACACTGATGAACAGAAGTGCAGGAGGAAAGCACTGAAGCTCTGCCCGTTCTCCACCACTCACTCGTAGCAGGGAAAGCTGTCCCCAGACTGTGCTTCACCACGCATGACCCACCTCCATTTTCCTCAGGTGCACAATGATCTTCCCCTGACCTTCCAGCACACAAGCTGCTCCCACAGAAGAGGAGCTCTAGCTATTCCACAAAGTCACTTTTGCACTGAGCATTGCAGTTGCTCTAGGAAACTTGCCCAGAAAAAGCTTCTTCATGAGCTCTGGAGCAACTAGTCTGAGTCTGCAGGGTCTTCCCCAGTTCTCTCAGGGATTTAAAAATATCAAAAAAAAAAAAAAATAGGACCTGAGGATCTTTTGATTTATCAATTAAAGTGAATGGGATTTGTTCCCTGTTTCCATTTCACACCCTCATTTCTCCCTCGGAGATGGTGAGGGCATGTAAAATTCAATCACAATATATCGCTGGAGTTACAAGAGGCTGGAACTGAATGTAGCTCGCTGGGGAATAAAACACATCGTGATGCATTCGGAGCTGTGTGTGATTTGGTCCTGCCCTCCAGTGCGTCTGTCTGGAGGCACATTAAAGGAGGGGACACGATGCAAACGGGGAGCTGTGAAACCTGCAGTTATTAGCCCAGGGCACATCCTGTTCTGCTGTCTGGCACTGGGTTTCTAATTAAATAATTGCAAGCGTTGTTTCCCCATCTGAAATAGTGTTCTCTTAATAAATGCAGCTCACAGGAATTAATTCTGATTCAAGGCTCTTGCAAAGATAAATATAGAATAAGCCTTCATTATTGCATGGTATTTTGCTGGAGGGGGGGCGGGTGGAGAGAGAGAACTGGACTTTACATATTTTAAACATGTTTTGGGGGTTTTTTCTACCTGTATGGAGGTGGTAAGAACATGGTAAGTACCAGCCAGGGAGAATGAGAGTACAAAACTGCTTTGTGCTGTGTACCACTGCTGCCGTGGGGTGCTATGAGGGGCACGGGGAGAGCGTTAATGCCCTTTGCCTTCCACGTTCAGGGATGTGGTTTGACTCATGCACCAGAAAGGCACAGACCCCTGATCACTCTTCAGACTTTTCCAGACCCAGGTGTGCGCTTTCCCTCAAATGCACGAGCAGCCAAGGACTTTGCTTTTTTCTCTCTGTCCTTGGCTATACCCGGCTTCCCATCACATCCTTGCCATTTTAGGCAGATTCCTGTAAGCTAGAAGCTTTCCTGTTTGGTGCAAATCAATCTGAAGCACAACCGACTGTGCCAAAGATTCAGGATAAGGCTCAGATCAGATGATAACTGACGTGGACTGAATAAAACATTACAAGCAACAACAGCCAACCCTGTGCTGCCCATCTGTCTGCTGTAGCCATCTGCTTGCTGTTGTTACAAACTTAGACCATAACCTCTTTGGGAGAAGACCCCGTCTTGGTTATACCTAGGCTTTGTGTTTACCAGCTCAGACTCTACCTGCTACAAAGTACAGAAAATAATGAGAGAGGAGACGGGCAGGTTTTATAGCTCGGGCATGGAGCTGAAAGGCAGAAGATCAAAGTTCAGTTCCCTGTTGGATATCAAGCAAATAATATCATCTGTCTCCAAAATAATGGTAATTCTATTCCTGTAACTCACAGGATAAAGGATAAATTCATTAATATACATGATCCATGCCAGAGATAACGCAGATACTTGGAAGACAAGGATGAAAACGTCAGAGAAACTGAGCAAGGTCTCCTCAACCGGATCTGCACCTACAAAGTCCCTCCAGCCGAGCTCGTTAGGGTGCAGGTCACCCACGGCAGGACTGCTTTAGGGAAGTCAGAGCATCTCTACAGATGCACACGGGAATGTCCCCTGCTCAACAGCTGAAAGAGTAGAGCAACTCCTTGCCATTTTTTCCAGTCCAACCCTTTATACTTGTGTGTGGTACACTGCAGCATCAATGATGTCCTTTAGAGCTATCCTACAGGCCTGTCCCGCTGCACCACCTTTTAGGTGTAGGGAGCGCAGGAAAGGAAAACTTCCAGGAAATTCAGCTTTTACACCTCAACCTGGCAAGAAAGTCAGGAGTGAATACCAGGGCCTCCATGCCTGGGTTTTACAAGCAACTACTGCAGCCAGTGGATAATTCACTACTAATTGTTTTTTAAATTCATGCTGGGAGGAAAAATCCTGGATGGTGAAGCAAAGGACCGACCAAGTTAATAACAATCACATTGATTGAACTGACTGAAACACAGAGCTGGTGTCAGCAGAGCTCATTCCGTCTCGGGTGCAGCCCAATTTTTAAATATACAGATGAACTTTTAACATCAGAGCAGAGAAGCAAAGAGGGCTTTCAGATGAATAAATGAAACTGTCTGCATCCTGCCACGTGCTCCTGCGAGTTGGAAAGAGAAAGATCACAGCCTCCCACGCTGAGGATAACACAAATCACAGTGAGGATTATCGAGCCTCCTTCTTGCTATAGCTGAGCATTCTCCTTCCTGTAACCCCATGCTGTAGGTTGAGCCCAACTAGTCTGTGCAGGACTTTGCTGCCCTCCCTATAGCCAGTCTCCAGCGTGATTAACCCGGGCAAGCTGTGGGTGATCCTAATGTCAGTCAATGCAGGTATCGGGGTGCCGGTAGCTCAGAACTAGTGGATGCTAATAAGAGGGTAAGCCTCACCTCATGCCATCCTGACGCGTAAAAATGGGAAAACTAATAACGCGGAGCTGTATGTTGAGGATCTTGGGCTAAAGACGCTGCCATAAACACTAAGCATTAGTAACAGAGATGGATGGAGCGGGTGCTGATCTTTGAAGCTGAGTTAGTTGTAATCAGTAATTGGGGAAAATGGGACATAAATTATAGTGCGTGACATTTTAACACCACTCCATTGAAATCAAATGCTGTCTTTAAAATGGATTTTTAGTCACAAACCAAATGTTTAGGCTCACCATTTGGGGATGAGAGTGTTACTGTGGTGCTGCAGAAATCCTCTTTATTCAGCGTGGAGCCCAGGGAATTCCTTCTAAAGCACAAGAACAGCTGGGAAAAGGTAAATGATAGCATTTTAATAGCACTCACAGTGCGTATCACAGGCTAGACTGGCACATAGGACACCTGGCTACAAAATGTACATGCCAAAATGATTTTTTCTGATGCAATACGCTGCCTATCTCAGGTACTTAAATAGTCCTTTTTGCTGCAAACACTTCACACCGTCAGTAGAGACCCCTTTTGGCAGGGTAGAAGAGAATGATCCTCCCTGATACTCAAAGGGGAAAAGAAGCCACGGAAAGACTCCAAAAATTGGCTACAGCCAATGTCACCAAAGAGAGAGAAGAGCAACCTTGTGATGCACACGAGAATTTGCAGATGGAACGTCAGTAACAGGTACAATACAGCTGCAGTGCAAACGCCTGTGTTGCCCATCCATTTGCACCTCTTGGGGAAAGACTAACGGCCCAGGTTTGCCGGTCTCTGTGCTTTTGAAGAGCTCCATCCCATTGCACTGATTGCACTGAGCAGCCTGGGAATTTTGCCATTTGGACCACTCTAAAATAAGGTTGGCAAGGATTAGCAAATAACTGGATGAAGCCTTACTCCAGTGGGTAAGTCCTGACAGGTCCATCACATCTACACTTTGTATGCACACCAAAAAAATTAATATGAATTCTTTTGTCATCTCCTATTTCTATGACGAATGAGTATAGCATAAATCTTTATTTTTTTTAATCTTTTTTATCCTCACATTGCCTCTGTGAAGTCAGGCAGCGCTGCCATGTATAGATGAAGTGAAGCACGGGGGGTTTTCCCAGGGTGCACAAGAGTGTACCCACAGATTGTGCGTTACACAGGGCTGCACGCCGGTGTACACAGACCCAGCACACCACCGTCCTCTTTTATAAACCAGAAGAGAAGTGCATGACTTGTGTGCAGGGACCCTTACCTGCACACAAACCTCTGTGCAGCTGTGTTAATGCCTAGCTAACTGGAGAGCTGAGCTCGACAGGACCAATTTATTTGTTCATTTGAGGGATCTTCCAAATTTTAACAGGCCACCAGGGGTGTGGTTTTCCTCTTCTGTCTGCCTGCTGAGTCCTCCCATGAAGGAGTAAACCAGAAATGGGCAAAGTGAACCTACTCAACAGAAGAGCAGGAGAGGGAAACCCGGCACAGCGCATAGCTCCACGGGAGTGACAGCGTCCCAGTCACACGTGGGTATAAGGATCTAATCCATGGCATGTGCCAGCTCGCTAGAAACCCTTCATTCTGCAAACATAGCTGGTTCAGCTGATGCTCATTACAACCTCTCAGCATTTCTTGACACAAGCGTCTTATTATCACCTACAGCCCTGTCTAACAAGAAAGTCAGTGCTCAGGTCCAGCAAACTGGGTGCCATTTGCACATCTCTGTCTCGGAGCCAACTCCCTGCAGGAGCAGGATCCGTATGTCCAGGAGCAGGATCCGTATGTCTTTCTGTCCTTTCACAGCACTGGCTGTTCTGCTTGGGGAGTGCGCTACGCTCTCTGCATCGCAAACAATTCGGCCTTAAGCGCTGAGGGCAAACACCTCCCTGGGAGAGGGAGAGGTTCAGGCAGATTCCTGTTGACTTCTTGTTACTGTATGTCTGCCTTGTCCTTGCTTAGAGGAGCAAAATGTCAAGACAAGTTTAAATGTCAGGCCTCACATGAAGCTTGTCAGTCCCGGGGTGAGCATCCTCCATGGAGCAAGGGTCAGCCGCTACAGGACCGGACGTCAGAAGAACGTGTTGCCCTTTCCTGTGCATGCCGAACACAAGAGTTTTGCGAGCCCCAGGGACCACAGTGCATCGTCCTCACCCTGAGAGATCAGAGATCTCAGGATTTTACCAAACTGTCCAGTAAACTCCTGTCCTGCTGCTTCTGGCTGTGATCTGCTGGGTTTCCAGGTGACAACAACATGGACTGAAGAGTGCTCAGAAATCCTGGCTGAATAAACCTTGTCCTCCAGCCGAGCAGCAGCAGCACCTGAAAGGTGGGGCTCAGATGCAGCTCCGATGCCACTGCAGAGCCACAGCAGAAATGATCTGTACGTGTGGGGGGGCCTCAGGGGCGGACAGTTTGGACCAGATGCTTCTAAACCTGCCTGCTTTAGCTCATGTGGAAAATCACAGAGGCTGTTTGGCTACTTCAAACCATGAAGAACAGTGCCCACATGTGGGCATCAATGATTAAAAAGGCTGGTTTTCATGTGTCTTTTTGAATCAGTTTGCTTCTAAGCAAGAATGAAGCTTGAACATCTTGGTAAAATTGTCCCTAGAGATGAAGCTTGCGTACTGCGCAGGAACAGTACAAGCGTGACAAACCTGGCTTTATGTTCTTTCTTGCTAGCAAGCTGTCTCCCCTCTCCTAATCTGGAGTGGCATCATGGAGAAAAGCAAAATCAGCAGCCAAAATCAGAAATTAAGCGGTTTTATCAAAGTGATCAAGCAACACAGTGACCGTGTTCTGCAACAGACAGCTAAAGAGGGAGGTGTGCGAGGTAGGGAAGATGAGGCAGAGGGACGCTGGTTGGGGGGAAGGAGAAGCAGGGCATGGCTCTACAAAGTTTCTTGCTGAACTTCTGGTTTGCTCCGGACTTGTAGGCACACGCAGAGTTCAAGGAGGGCTGCAAAATCCCTGGGGAAGGTGGTGCAGGTTTTGCTCAGCTCCATGCTGCAGCGGGAGGGACCTTCCCAAGGGGAAGGAGATGGGCGACAGGATGCAGCTGTGATGCCCATGGGCCCCGCAGTAACCTGGACAGGAATGCAGCTATCACACCAGGTCATTCATTCAGGATGCGTGGCCTCCTCAGAAGCAGTTAGAAGTATAAACACCCATGGTAGAGCGTGTGAGGGCGTTTAATCTCTTCCAGTTCGGTTTGGGTACCAAGTCTCAGCATGCACAGTGCTGCTGTCTTTCCTTTACCTCCTTCCTAGCTGAACAAAAAAATCCCAGCTTTCTTTCAGGCTTGCTTGAGTAAAGGTCTCTCACTACATGTCTGACACAAAGAGGGAAAGTTAAATAAGGTGAAACCTGAGCAAACTAAACCCAAGTCTTTGCCTCGAATGGTGACATGTGAGGGAGCAGCTATCCTTGCTGCGACTGTATTATCAGATTTCAGTGAACATCTGCTGCTGGAGGTAATGGGACGGTGATATTCCACATGTGGAAAAAGGGGAGAATTAAATAAACACAGTTTGTTGGGAATAAATGAAACCTAATCTAGGTTGATGCGGGCTACATTTATCTAACACAATATGAATAAAATGCGAAAATACGTTGGTCCCTGTTATATCTGTTTTCTTTATAAGACCTGGTATTTTTTGCTGAAGGGAAAATAAATTGTAACGCTGTTAAATGCAAGGTACAAAGACGGTTGTTTGTATTGGAGCCTAAGGGATTCTGATCGCTTGATCCCTTAATTCCTGTGGAAATCCCAGCTAATGTAGCCAGCTTACCACGCTTTCTTATCTTGGAGATGGATTTTCTGAACCCTCTGAAACATTTTCTAAACCAAACAGGGTCTGGCAGAGGATCCCAGCGGCTGCAGTGAGGGGCGATTCCCAAACCCTTTGGTGGAGTTGTGGTGGGGTTTCCCTTGGCTTTGGAAGTGCCCCTGGCTCCTCTGTTGGATAAGTACCACCCCGGGTACTGCGGCTCAGCAGGAGGCATGTTCTGCATGTTCTGCACGCTCTGCACGCTCTGCACGCTCGATGTGCTCTGCATGCTTGTTCTGCACGCTCTGCATGCTCAGCATCTCTACCTGGGCTGCCCACAGCCAAGCCTGGCTCCAGGTCCTGCCCTTGGGAAGGTCACAGAGCATTAAAGGCTGAAGATACAACTTCTTCAGAAAGGAATGATGAATGTAAAGCCTAAAATAAATGCTGATACTTCCAGACAAAAGGAAACCAGCAGCAAGACCTGGCAAAGCAAAGGACTTGCTAACCAGTCAGTCAGGGAATGTTTTCTTGTCCTCTCTTCCTCTGGAATATAGACTCATTTTAACAAGGGAATCTTGATTGTGTTTTACTACAAGACCAATTACATGTCTATAAATGGTTTTCCAAAGGAGCACAGTTATTAAAGATATATGTGCTATGACCAAGACTCCACAAATTATTCAAAAATGTCTCTGAATGCAATCAAGCCCTGAAGTCAACAGATCTTATATTCATGCTTAAACTCAGGATGCATAGTCTAATTCTCATTCAAATTTACTTTTGTTTCCATGCTGTTTCCAGTCCAATCTGTGGTTAGCTGCATTTGACCTCTCTTCTGGGCACATTCCTTTTCTTTTTGATAATTTAGTCCTACTATGCAGATTTCTTGCAGTCCAATCACAGAAAATGTTTATTGCTTTCTCTTTGGCACATACTGAGTTTTGCAGAGACACAGAAGCTAATTATTTTGGGTTTTATTGCTTAGTCCTTAGAACTGACACACTATTTACGGAATTGTTTCTTGGACTTGACTGGCATAGCTCTCCTTCATAGATCCGAGATTCATTCATAAATCACAGTGATTTTTCCTGGATTATTTCTTTCCTATGAACCAATTTCCTACTGAAACTATTCCCATGGCTCAGCTCTGGACTGCTTCCTCATGGCACTCTCTAAGCCACATTTGGTTAAACACCGATTTAAATGAAGGGTCAGTTTATAGGAACCTTTCCTTGGAATTAGAATTCGACTGTCAGTGATTCCATCCCAATGCCAACTTGATCAGGCCCTTAAATAGCCAAGAGAAGTGCTGTGCAAGCAGAGTTCTTGTCTACTTCACCAAATTAATTTGGCCAAAAGGCTTTAATCCTGATTCCCATTGCACGGGGGAGTCAGACCAGCAGGGTGGAGAGTGGACAGGTCCACTTCTTGCTTGACTCTCCAGGTGGCATCAGATGCTACTTTTGTGAGTTAATCTCCATTAACAAGAGAAAGAATTGCAAATCTGCCCCTTACTGTCCCCTTCATGAATTAATGGCTTTTTATTCCTGCCTCTCCTCCATGAATATTATTATAATGGAAGAGTGATTGGCCAAGCAGAGGGGCTGCTGTGGGACAGTCCAATTACACTTCTCATTATAGCGCTTGACTCAAACACCAGAACATGCCATTAGGTGACAAGCAGGTCTCCGCTGTCTTTGGTGAGGGACAGAAGTGGGAACCTCTGAAGCTCTGTGAAGGAGACAGCTCAGTGCATCCGTACAACACGCTACAAATAACTACGGCTCTCAGTACTTGGCGGCAGTGACACTGAGGCATGCTATACTCCAGGAAACGATTTTTAATAAACCTGCGTGGTGCTTCCTTGCATGTCGCCTGACAGCTGAAGCGGAGAATGCTAATCCAAGGATTCGCACGTTGCTGTGAGGTGGCCAGTATCACAGAGCTCAGATTTACATGCTGGATGTTGGCTAGATCCCTCTGCTTCCTCATGCCGATCAACTGCTGTGACTGCTTTTGTCCCTTTTTGCTAAGGCTGATGTGTGCTGAGATTCTGATTTAGACAAGGTGACCTGAATGAAATGCTATTTGCATTTGACCAGGACCATATTCTGGGTGGCAGTTTAATTGCAGTTTAATTACTCTGCTTTAAAGAGCAGAGTAATTAGCCCGCTATGGATGTCGTAGCATTTGCAAAGAGAAAAGCTGCAAATAATTTAAAATTCTGTTTCTTGACCAAGAAAAGAGGTAAATACTGACACTCTGAGACAGCTGAGAGCTCTTTAACCCGCCTGAAATTAGAGTTGGAGCCAGAGCTCTAAGGCAGCCTCATGCTTCCTTCATGGTTTTACTGCCTGTAAGGAGGAAATCAAATCCAGCATAAGTGGAGATCAAACTTTTAATGATGACGATCAGACGTTTGCAATATATGCTACATCACCAATGTACGTAATAGCTCCTTGGACTATTGAAACAAGCCAGGATTTTTTTAAGGACATTAGAAATATGCTTCCTAAACCACACTTTCCCTTTCTGAAGTGTTTGTTTAGCAATAAGGTGACCATAAATTTGTGCAATAGCTCTTTAGGTGTACAGAGTGGCAGGTATCAGTGCTGTCCTACATGGGGGTAGGACAGTGCCTGCTGAGTTTGTGAACGGCAGGTGGATCTGATTCAATAACTCTTGGACCTGTTGTTCAATCTGCATCACACCTAGCAGAAAGAGACAGGACCCACATCAATTCAGTCCCTTGTTTTCAAGAAACTTACAGAAAACAGATGCAAGAAAGAATGGAAGAAGGGTTAGAAGGTTTAACTTTTGTTAGATATCAGAAAACACACGGGGGGGAAAGACCTGAAATGAGCTTAAGTTTTCCTGCTCCTCACAGACCAACTTGTCTAAATACATTTACACATATGCATGCACAATCATATATAATGATATGCACGTATATACACAAAGATATATCCCTGTACATTATAGATATATGAGTTCTGTAAGGCTAAAACCAGTGTAATAAATAGAGATAGCTATAAAAACAGTAGATATGGAAAAGTGGAATATAGCAATCCACTTCCAAAAACACAAACACTTTCAAATTTGGATCTCCAATCTGCTTAGGGGAATGACTGAACTGAGACTACATCTGGTATTTAATTCAAGCATTGTGCTGCTGTCAAAAGAAATCATGCTGGCAAGCTGAATTTCAGCCTGCCAAGATCCTTTTGTAAAAACACAATTCATAGCTTAAGAGTAGGGAGGAGGGAAAAAAAATCTAGAAAATAAAGACATAATAGCACAATCTCTGTGGGCAGATAAAGCACTGAAATACAGAGTTCTCCTGGATTCACTTATCTTCCTATTTCCCTCTGCTGTGATTGAGGGCCTGAGACACTTACACACCCCAGGCTGGGGGAAGGTGTGGATCTCTCCATTCACCTCCATTTCACGCTGTCTGAGAAGCCTTTGATATCTATGCTATTAATCCCTACCCTTGCTTACTCAGACTGGGGGTTAAGACCAGCGAGTGGGTAAGTTTAAACAAATGTGTAAACCTATTACATGTAATCCTCAGTGAGAGTATTACTGGAGTAAAATCCGAGCATGGGGACCTCATGATCTAACTCTAAATAGCTGGTTTCCTTCAGCGTGAAGAATGACTCAGTACTATGATTCAGGCTTAATATATTGCAGATCTGGTTTGCTCTGGCTAGACTTTATGTTCTTGCACTCTTGGGGCCCTCAAATTTTCTCTTCTGTCAGAGAGAATTTATTTTTCCATGAGCTCAAACTCTTTCAATGACATTTACTTTGCAAGGCTGGAATCCCCTCTAAGGAGGGCAGGGGGAATTTTAAAGCTCTTTTTAGGTCCTTAATTAATGAGACTTCATGAATTTTTGGCAGTGATTCTCAGTTTTTAACCTGTTAAGGTTTTAAAAGAATGTTCTGACTCAGCCACTAATTTTCCTATCAAACATGAGACTAGACAATGAGCTATTCCGGTAAGACTAGCCTGAATTTTATTCCAGAAGAGACTATGACATTTTCAAAGACTGGTATCAAGAAAAGAGTTGTTAAATAGATATGTTTACTCCTTGGTTTTACTTTTCCAAACAGACCTTTAATTTTCATTTTTTTTTAATGGAATTGCATCATCACATCTTCTATTTTGCCTTTCATATTCATATTAACTACAAACTCTTCACATCTACGTGCATGAATTTTAATAAAATTAGAAAACCATTAGAGGATGATTTCATGCAGTCGAGGGCATCAGACCATCCCAGAATGAATTAAGGCTGAAAAACAGGAGAAGAGGATTAAATTAACAATTTTGTGAAGATCTATTTCAGATTATCTGTGTACAACAACAGAACATATGGACTAGCTTGATCCTAAAATAGGTTCCACCAAAATCTGAGATATTGTCAGATTTGCTATTTTCATTGTAGATTAGCGTAAAAGAACAGTGATGGAGAAAGTTCAATTTATTGGTTATGTTAATTCCTTGATATAAATGTCAAAAGAAAATTCAGTCAAACCTTACATTGAAGCACTATTCTGAGGAATAAAGTATTGAATTGTGTTATGAAGCAACAAGAGGCATTAGTACAAATACCAGGGCCGCATTTCCTCAGAGTCTATGCACGTACACACAGTGACTTTTGTTCTGTTTGAAATTCACCTTGTGTAGACAATTGGTAAGATGTAAAACACAGTAAATCTCTATGGATCAAAGTTATTTTTGTGCAAAGGTCTACAGGACAATCTACAGACCATTTAAATCTGTCAGTCCCGTTTTGACAGCATAATGGCTTTGAATGACTGTATTGGTAGAACAGTCCTTCTGCATGACACCAAATTTCACCCTATTATTCAGGTCAAACTCTTCTTGATTACGGTAAAGATGTTGCTAAGTAGGTCTTCATGTTTAGCATACAAGTGATGGGATGTATTTTGTCTTCGGGAGTCAATGTAGCATGAATCCTCAAAGTAACTTTTTACTTTGAAATAATGATAAGTAGTAGCAGCAGCAAATTTCAGACTAACTCATTTTCAGAGAGACCTATGTGCTATGCTGGCATGAAGAGGGACCATGTGCATAACTGTCTGTCTGATTTATCAGCCACAGAGTGGCATAACCTCTTCCCTTACAACCAAGGGTAAGGTCCATCCTGGCTCCCAAGGTGTTGGGAAGTTTAACATGTTTTGATACAATGCTTATGCCTATTGACCTATCTGGATCTAGTCCCTTAGTGCCCTTTCTTCTTTTTAGAAGTTGTGCACCAGAAATATTTTTCCTTTTACCACCTGAACACGCACCAATGAATACCAGGAATATCACATTTTGACAAGGTTTCCCAGGATATAAAGTCCCAGGAGAAAGAATAGGAGCTTTGCATACATTGAAGCCTCTCATTTAAAACATCCCTAAGCCTATGACACCAAAAACAAATATTTCCATGGATTTGCATGGCTCATGTCCTCTCTGCACAAGCTGATATGTGTGACTGTGGCTGTGTGCCAACTCCCAAGGCAAGCACAGATACTCTCAGGAACTTGTGTTCAGGATGCAATTCTTGTATTGCAAAATGTGAGTGGATGAGGCATCATGATTAAACTCAGCTTGATGGAAAACACTAAGTAGTTCTCAGGGTAAAAAGAAGATCTTGCTTCATAACAGGTTGATTTCCCCTGTGCCAGTCAATTGCTCATTTTGGATCATTCTTAATTTTATGTACATTTTTATGATTGTGAGTTAATATCAGCATTTCAGCACTGCCTGTATTCATCTCTGGTATCATCAGAGACAAAAAGAAAACAAGCATCAGATGAAAGTCCTATAATAATACGTCTGCTAAGTGACTACAATCTTGTTGCTCCTCTGAGTAGTTAATTTACAACTGCCCCTTGGGCACTGCACAAATGGTAACCAACTTGAGACAAAATCTACTCCATCATTTGCTGTTCTTATCAGAAGCCAGAAAACCTAAACTGCCTCAGGCCAACAAATTAATTAAAAAATCCAGTGAGGAAAAACATTTATCACAGAATGTTTTCATAGACTCCTGTTTTTCTCTCCCAAAGATGCCCACACACTTGTTTTCAATAATCTGACTATACTAGCTCAAAATAGCACTAGGTTTTCCATCTGAGACTGGGAGATTTGAATTAGCAAACTTCTCAAGCAAGAGCTTAAAATAGTTACAAATGCCTGGGTTTATTTCTTCCTGAGGCAGACACACAGACCTGGGTGTTCAAGTGCTCTGAGAGCCTTTGCAAACCTCAGTGTGACACGCACCTGGATTTTAAGAAGGTACAGATGCCACCTCAGTACAGCTTGAAGGCATATTCAAGTATAATACCTGCTGAAGTGAATGATGCTGAAATCCAACGTGCAAGTATTTCCCAGAACCTAGGAGGACCCAGAAGACCTCTTCAACATGTTTTAGAAGACAGAGGGTTTCAGCTGCTGTGATTTTAAGATGTAGACTATTGAATCTGTAAGTGGGCTCCTGAAGAAACCCTCAGAGCATCAGGTCTATCAACTTCCATTCTGGAAAATCTACTGAAATTATTTATTGCTTTTGATAATCAGGCTACAATTACACCCTACCACAATATGCAATAAATAGGTCCACATGACCAAATGGTCGCTATCTACATGTGCATAACCCCACCAAAGTCGTAGTATAGTTACTTGTATAAGTGAATATGTAATTGATTTGTGGCTTTATTTCAAAGCTTTACTTATGGATTTAAAATCTTTAGTAAGGAAGGTTTAAATCAGAACTACAGACTAAGGTGAAGAAGAAGACACTGCCCTGTTCTCCCCAAGCTGACTCAAGCAGTAGAAATGGTGGGTGGAAACAGGGTCTACCCACAGGACCATATGCAGAAAGAAGTGCCCTGACCCCAGCTAAGCGCCCTGACCCCAGCTTCCACACAGAAAGGAATTAATCTGTTTTTTTTAAAGGAGGAGTTTTATCCATCACTAAATGAGTCAGAAGTAGTAAATTTGCTGATTTAAAATTGTTACTGTACAAAAAAAAAAAAGTCCTTTTTAGGACTGCAATTTTTTAGCCATTTTATCTGTGAAACCCAATTGAATTATCTTGAATTTCATAGAAAAGTACTAATACTCCAATTAAAGCTTCATTCCAAACTTGAAGCTGTTCAAGAATAGATAGTTTCATGAGGGTATGGTATTGCAAATATTAAATGATTGGATTTGAATGCGAATAGCCATTATTTAAAATGCCCTGGTTGATGCAGAGGGAAAAAACAAACAAACAAACAAACAAACCAAAAAACCCATGATATGTTAAAAATATAACTGCAACTGATTTTTGTTTTTTTAAGACTCTAGCATGGTAGCAGATATGTTTCCAGAAGTGTCACCACTGTTTCTGAAGCAGTGAAGAGAAGATACTCTGAAAATGATGGGATTTTAATGAGTCTCAGTTTTGCTACATTTGGAGGTATGATCTGTGAGACATTGAATAGCAGCTATTTTCAAATCTTGTGTGAACAAAAACTCAGTGTCAGTGGTAGGCACCTCAGTCACAAAACACATTTTTTAAAGAACAATTCGATCTAGGAATTTACCTTTACTTGCTGGAAGCATAGTTTAAGAATAGTACACAGTTACTGCTGTGCTCATCTTGTACTGCGAAGTACTGGTGAGAGGAAAACATGGATTTCAGACTGGAGATAAACTACGGCTGGTTGCCGGAGCCGGTGTACAAATGAGGCCAGACGAGGCATCTTCGGGCAAAAGGCAGACCGGCTGCAGCACCATGGAGAGCGCACGAGCTGCTGGCGGGCCCTTCCTCCTGCTCTGTCCAACCTGAACCACAAACCCCACCTTCTCCGACCCCCCAGCGAACTACCTGGCTCTTGGATCACCTCTAGAGGTACTTGAGGAAAATACAGGAATTGACTTATGAACATTTAATCGTCAACTGGAAAACGAATAGATAAGATTATAGCTTTAAAAATCCTATTATTAGGACAGCCTGGAGTTTGGTGAGATCAACAAATACTCGTTACGAAAGCCGTCTGTGTCTGTGCTGGGAAACAACCCCATGGGGTTTCATTCTGTCCTAGCTTGCAGGGAAGGGAATAAATTCAGATGTTCACATCTCAGTATTAGAGTTTTAAATGACTCATATGCTTTATGTTAGATTTCTTCATAGGGTCAGTTATAGCCTCTAATATCTAAATTAAGCTAATATCATAATTTTTAATGTTAATTATCCAGCAGACTGGTTGAAGTATTACTAAATCACACTGGAAGTGGAAGTGTCAATAAATACTAAAAACAAGGCCTATGAAGGGATGGATCTTCAGTAGGCATAGCAATAGGGTTCTTTGCCTTTGGCAAAGAACAGCTTGTTATTTTGCTATTCAGATTTTGGCTTGAGTTTAGCTTCTTTTCAGTGAAAAATCATTTTTCTTCTGAAGTTTATTTGACCCTAAAGCATATATCTATAAAATACTTAGGTCACCGTGTTTCTAAAATCTGAAATAACATTGTTATAAGAGCTGAAATGTTATTCATTTTCTCCTTCAAACTGCAACACTTACATAGACAAAGGTAGTGACATTTAATTACAGTGTTGAATAAGATGTTAAAGCTCATGCCTTCCATGAACATTTGCTTTCATGTTCCACAATGTAATAATATTTTTAGCTTAGAGCATAAACACACCAAACACATCCTGGTAGGTGGAGACTGATGTGAAAAGAAATGCAACAAAAGCAAGCCTGAAGCCAGTTCTGACAACTCAATCATTTGCCTTGCTGTAAGTAGATGAGAACGTATGGAAGAATGGCAGATCCTGGTTCCAAGTACTTAAGAGAGTGTAGATGAGATGTGTGGTGGACAGTAGATAGCCCATAGCTTTGCCTCCTTCCATGTTGGTCAAAAGGAGGTGGAATAGGTCAGATTGACTATTCTTGATGCCTCTAGAGCAAGATTTAAGACATGGTTCCCTAATGACACATTTAGGTGACTGAGCTCCCTTTGTGCCTTTACATTAAAAATGATTTGCAGTGAGGTTTTCTGACATCTGAACATCACTGGGGATGAGTGAACAGACTGGTTCTCTTTCCACAAGAAGTGGTCTGAAGTGTCAGTACAGGATGGGGTACAAGGTGTAATACTGCTAGAGAAAGGATGGCTGTCACAGACTGAAGACTGGCTGGAGGGGAGGTCAGCCCAGGTCAGCATGGGATCATCTAAACCAGACCATGACCCCCTCTCAATACTCTTGTGGTCCTTTAATGGCAAAATCTCCAGCTGGTTTATATTGAGTGGCCCAGTCACCGCGCACTGACCTGTTGCCCCTAATTCCCATGGCTATCAATATCTAGAGTATCTTCACTTTTCAGCAGCTGCTGCAGGGGAAAGGTTTGCTTGGTTACACCAGTTTGTGGGTTCCCATGCCATATTCAGGGGAAAACTCCTTTTTGAATAACACTAAAGAAAGTCTATTAACATTTGAAAGTGAAATGGTCTCACAGAATGATTTCCCTTCCATACAGCATAGCTGCAAATGACTGCTGTATTCTTGCTTTTATCTTCAGCAGTAGCAAATGCTGCTTGTTGGAGATATCTTAAATTTGCAGAGCCACTTGCAATGCATGTGTTAAATGTTTCTGCCTTGCAAAGAAAACAATACCCTGGCTCTTATCAATATCACTCAGGCACTCATTTATGCAAGCAAGAAAAGATGTATGTATATATCCAAGGGCATAAGAACCCAAAGCACTCAGATTTTGAATTATAGGACTATCAGAATACACTAGCCTTTCTCTAACTACCCCCTGTGAGCTCCTGTGTGCCTTTTCTCAGAACAATAAGATTGCATCACAAATGTACTTGGGAAAGACAGATCTGCTGGAAGAAATAAAAACAGAAGCAGAAAGGTCATCTGCTTCTTTAGGGAGACTGAGTCCCAAGAGCAGAATAAGGAATACTGTTAATATTTTGAAAACACTGATAAGACTGTGACCACTTCTCCCATTCTTGTAAGTAGTGAATTTCTGGGAGGCATTCATTCAGCTATTCTTGAAGTCTGTTTTAGAGGAGAAAGTGGAAAATAAGGAATGGAATTCTTCAACCTAATTTTTCATACTCAAAATAATGATTTGATGCTTTTTTTTTTTTTTTTTTTTTTACCCCAGAAAGAGTTCTTTGACCCACATTTTGTGGCTATTGGTGAGATCAAGATATAGAAATACAAGAATAGAACAAGTGTTGCAGCATTTTTCCTAACCCACTGCAAAAGTACAGTTCAGCTTGTGGAAACGTGCTGAGTTTGCTATGCTCATCTGGTAGATCCAAGAATTTCCCCTTGTGTGAATGAGTTTTGGCTGAGTGTAAGAAATTTTTGCATAGCTTAGGAAAAAAAAAAAAGTCTGTGTTCGTATCTGAGTTTGATGGAGTACGTCTCATCCTTACTTCAGTGTGGCAGCAGAATGAGACATATGGTTCTTGAGTCAGCTGCCATGCACTCCAGCAACATCACTCAATCACAACGTTTCTTGACATCACTAGCTCTTACAAAGAAACATCCTGAACAGTCTGATGCAAGTGTATTAGAAGAAACAGATGGGATAGGTACAGTCCTTTCAATGTTTCTTTTTTAAAATAAAACTTTTGGAAACTTTAATGTGACTCTCTGGACAAAATATTGTCCTTATTCAAGGAGCTCAGATGGTCTGAAAACATGTAGAATGGAAGAAAAAAAAATGAAAAATGAGTTGGTTTATCCAGTACTGCTGAAGGACTTTCTGTATTTAGATGGTCATCTTGCACTTACTTTGAGAAATGTTCTCAAAAAAATAATGGATTTGTGAAAGAAATGTCTGCATTATCTAAAACAACTCCGTTTGTGTTAGTCAGGTGGAGTCATGGGATAACATTTCTTTAAGACATTCAGCAGATCTGCATATTATTAAAATCAGTCCAAAGCTTCTTAATGATGTTGGGAAAAGTGCATACTGGGGCCAAGGTAGGACTTTATCATCCTTGTTCTCACTGTTGAAAGGGTGAAGTTCAATTCTGCAACCACAGTGGGTAAATCTGGAGAAGTGAGGGTGGACAGCAGTGAAAGTATGGGTGGCTGGCGAGCAGTTACAGGGCACGGGGCCATGGGCAGTCTTCACTGATAGCTCCTTAGTGTGTCTCGATGTGGAAGAGAGCCCAGAGGGGTTTAGGAGGTGTTGTGAGGTTTTGTGGGTGGGATTGATTTCTTTCTTCCGAAAGACCACTTTTGACCAGCCACCTCATATACAATTTGGAGACTGCTCAGATGCCTTCCCTCAGTCATTTACTTTTATACTAATTCTAGATACTCTTTGCTGGTCCCGTTTGTGAACGTCCCATCTGTTTTTCTCTTGGATTCCCACCAATCAGTTCACATCTTTCTTGAAATGTAATACACAAACCATGCTCACTATTCCAGATAATGTTTTCCTTCCTATGTTTTACAGGCTGCATTTTCCCTTCGTAATTTCATACGTAGAGATTATTTAGTACTCATATACGGAGATGGGGTTTGATTTTTTCATAATGACTTAGCACTACTGACTAGTATGTTGGGGGTTTTTGTTTGTTTGTTTTGGGTTTTTTTGGGGGGGTGAGTTTGGAGGAGGGTGTTTGTCGTTTTGCTTTTGGGTTTTTTTCTGCAGGAAATCTCCTCAGTTGAACACTTTCAAAGTCATAGTAGTTTGTGGGAGAATATAACTCAGTTTTTCCCTTTGTCAGTGAGGACTAAACTAAGTTGATTTCAAATTGAAGACAGTGCACACAAATAGCTGGCATGCAGCAATCGGATTTATGCCTCTCTGATTCAAGGTTAGAGCCTAAGAAAGCCCTTTCAGAAAATAAGTGAAGTTGATACCATTGAAAGTTTTGCTCCAGAGCACATAGACTGCAGCTGAGGAACTGGATTTTAACTTTTCTGAAGTCCTACTGAACTCAAAAGTAAAATCTATTGATTTCCCCCCCCCCCCCCATTTCTTATCCATTCTGAATTGCACAGTATTTATCAAATATGCAGTACTGCACTGTGGACATTTACTCCAGGGGCTGACTACAGAAGGTCAAGTGCATGACAGAGTCAGAGAGGCTTTTTGCTGGGAATGGACATCCTGTCATTTTCCAGATCAGACACTGATAAACCCCACCACAGAGATATTTTCAGGCAGAGGCTTCCTGACAAGCTCATAGCTTTCATCACCATTGTTAATATCTTCCTCTTTCCCCAGGTTTCATGATGGCCTTGAGACAAGGAAGCTTCTACATGAATACAATTAGCATTTGCCACGGATCAGTTCATCTGTCCAGAATCACTCACTGGGATTAGAACAAGATCGATGTTCAGAATGATAGACTTCAAAGTCCTACAGCCCTCCAGGCAGGGCTTGGTCAGGGCTGCCTCCTGCCTGAGCAATTGACAGCAGCGTTACAGCTGAGAGATGAAAATCAGAGAACACAAAAGCAAGTTGAGCTTCTCCAGGGAGGATCACCCCTCTATTTTCCACTAGAAGAAGGTCTTCTGTTGCTGTCTAATACGTTTTATACTCCTGAGGGTTGGCAGAGAGGGTAGAAGAGGTTATTGCACACAAGCAGAAAAGATTAGGGTATTTTGGTTTTGGAGCTTAATTTTTCAACCTGCATAATTTATGGAAGAGAAACTGTCTGGCAATGTAGCAGTCCCAGAATGGGAGTTGTACTGTTGGTCACCATCAAAAGTCTGGTCCACTGGGTTTACATCATCCTCATTTTGTTCCTTTTCCTATTTGGAGCTGGTGTATCTGGTTCATAACATGTCTAAATTGCCTCCCAGACCAGCACTGACCATGACAGGTGCAACCTTTAGTCACCCGGAGAGTGTCCTTCTTTTTATGTCATCCCTCATTCAGCCAAAGGGAGGCAAAGCACGCAGGGAGAAGCGACATCTTTTATCAGACCAACAGACGTGGTTGGCAGGGGGAGCAGAAAAACATTCAGGCATGGAGATCTCCTGCAGAGTAAAACTGCTCAGGGCTCTGCCCATGTTTCCTGACAAATCAGTTCCCCTCGGAGCAACTGAGGTTGTCCATATCATCTCCAATTTATTTAGGATGGAAAGTTTTGTCTGCCTGGTTTGGTATGCACACAGGAACTGTCTTGGTTGTGGGTCTGAAACCTCTGTCCCTTTAAAAACATATTTTATTATGACAGCTGCAGTGGCTGAAAATGAAGGAACATGCGAAGTGTTTCATCTTCCTTTTCAACACTACCAGCAAGGCAGATAAAAGCAGCAGTGAGCAGTGCCTCATATTGCATATTCTTCTCTTACCCTTTTGAAGATTTGCATGAAGACGCAGAATAATTATATTGTAAATGATTATATCATAGTGCTACCTGGTGTGACATTTTATTAGCAGAGCGGGAGGAGTACACGGACCTTGCATAAACAGCCCCCTTTCCATACTGGCAGACTTCACATCGCTTTTGAGCTTTAACATTCAGAGAGTGTAATTCTACTGTTAGCACAAGGCTGTCATCTGAACAACCATATTAATTAATAAGATCATGAAGAGGTGTAGATGAGCATATTTATGTGGACTACGAGGTGCATGGGTAGAAATGTGAAAGGATGTAAGATGACGTGTATAAACGTGTGCATTGTCCGCTTGATTCTCATTTATATTGCACTGATATCGTCTCTTTTGGTCTTTACTATGGGATTTAAATTTACTATTGAATATCAGGAAATAGTCTCTAGTCTGTGTATCTTTGCTGAACTCTTCTAGACTCTGGAAGCAGGGCAGTAAATGTGATGCTCCCCTCCAGTCTCACAGGACTTGTGTTCCTATCTAGAAGCAAACAGCTAATATATATGGAGGTGTGATCCAGACGATGACTTCATTTATCTTCTGCCTCTGCCCACTCAACACTAACTACGAAGCACCTCTGCACCCTGAATACAGCAGACATTTAAAAGCAGATGAGCAATAGTGCAGGACAGCCTTTTCAACTTTTGGCAGAGAAATACTGACATTAAAACTCTTTGCACTCAAGCATAGTTTCCTACAGTTAACCAAGACTGTACAAATCTGGGTAAAATCTTTGTAGCCAAAATCCTTTCAAAAACCAGGAGTTCTAGCCCAAAAAGGAATTAAATACTTGGTGTTGGGTTTACATTTCCAGTGTGTCTCTGTGAGAATATACAGAAAAATTGAGTTGATTTAGCTGAAGACAAGAGTTACAGAGTTAGAGAATTACAGTCATGACTTTGCCCCCTCTTCCCTCCCCACTGGTGCAGATGTTGTGGTTTTGAAGAAGAACATCCATCCTGAGCTTAATGGGCTTTAATTAAAATCTCTTAACTACGTACCTCTATGCTAAGTGCCCCTTGCAGACATACTCATGTTAAGGCCCTCAAGCCAAAGCTATAAATCACCTAATAACGTATGTTGTGGTGCATTACTCTCAATATAATCTAATTTCGTATCTAAGGTATTGAGAGCTGGCTGCTAGCCACGGAATTGAGACAGTATCGTTCATTAGGGCTTGATAAATCTTGCAGATGTGTATGGCAGTGTCTGAGAAAGCAGAGTTAAGGGCTCTTCATGTTCATAAGAGGGTGCTTTTGTTGGGCTTTGTTTTGGAAATTAGAGTGGTGTTTTACACTCAGAACACAAACATGACTTGGAGTTTCAAGAAATTCATTTAGGAGGAAAGCTTAACAGAGATAATTAAAGCACAGTTTGACTAAGCTTGATGAAAAGGAGCCTAACGGTCTACAAATTTCTTAAAGTTGATGTATGCTTCAGCATTTATTCATACTTGTCAAGCTCTTGAAGTCTATACTATTAATCATTGAGGTCAGCCTCCAAGAGAAAGATGTATGACTGAAATCTAACACGTTTGCAGGTAAATGCTTCCAATAGTGAATGAATGATGCAAAAAATGACCCAACTGAGAAAGAACTGAGATGAAATAATGTAATAGGATATCGCTAGTGGTAATGAGATGGAAGTATTAGAAAATATTGAGCACTGGGGATTTTTACATTAAGATTGGACAAAATGCTTATAAAAATGGCCAAAGGGATATTCTTATGCTACTGACCACATTGGATGAATTAAATATTAGCCATCATAACCAGAATATCTATAGGATATCACAGTCTGGTTTTTGCAGTGTGGGGATAGCTTGCAATTCTCAAAGATTTCCTTCATCCTAGTACAATGCATTGCACTGAAGATGAAATCCAGATGTTTGTTGGATGCTGGAGAAGGTCAGATTCAGGCTAGAAACAAGGCACAGGTTCTTGTGATGGTGATCCCTGTCTGCTGAAACAAACTGCCAAAGGGTAGGGAGGGTTCTGCAGCACTAGACAGCTTTAAATTGAGACTGGATGACTGGACTTGCCTGGGAAAACTCCTTGCTTTGTGTCGCTGCAGTCCAGATAATCATACTGGCCTTTCGTACCTTGAAACATCTGATGCTCGCTAGATCTGAATCCTTTGGTTTAAACATTCCTTCTGCTTCGCTATCGACTCGGCGCTGAGCTGCTACAGCTGTGAGAGCAGCGAAGGTCAGTGAGCTGAACAGGGACTCGGCTGATCAAATGGATTTCTTCTGGTGGCTCAGGCTTGGCTCCCTGCCCCTCTCCAAATCCAATCCAGCTTGTCAATACACTAAATAAAAGCTAGAAAGGAAAATGAGGCAGATAATAATTGTGGCTGTCAAACATCTGTTGTTGCTGGAGGTAGAGAGAGGGAACACAAGCCTGTTTCTATCAGCTGCTATTGCTGCCAGTCCTCCAGTAAACAGAAAATTTAGCATTAATTTCCGTGTGTTTATCTGCAACCTGATGTTAAGCAAATTGAGTTAACGTTAGAATAGATTGTGTTGTGTTGTTAGTAGATGTGATGCAGACTACAACTAAAATGGTGAAGGAGGAAGATAGATCTGAGAAGGAATAAGAGAAAGAAAGTCAATTAAATGTCAAGTAAGAACTCCACTCACTGCCTTGACATAGTATGAAAGACTCCAGATGGAACATGGGTGACATTTGATCTTGGGTGTAGCCTTATTTTAGCTGTGTAGAGGAGGAATTCCCAAACTGAAAGTGTGGCTCCTAAAAGCAAAGGAGAGAGAGGGAGCAGGTAAGACATGTGGTAGCTTGGAAACTCTGCAATTGTTCTTGAACTGAAAAGATCTTGAAATACAGAAAAATATTTTCAGAGCTCTTTTATCTTTCTATATTTAAAAAAAAAAACACACACACACAAAAAACCAAAAAACAAAACCCAAAACCTTAGGAAAAAATAATTGGTGGGGAGGTTTTGTTGTCATAAAACATATCTTTGAACACACCAGCTCGGATGTGGCATCTGAGGATCATTTATATTCTGTCCTGATTTTTATTCCTGTTGGATTTGTTTTTCAAACACTTTCCCATTCTTTCATTTTAGTGTGTCTTGAACCAGACAAACTATTGGCTCTGAAGAGACCTGATGCTTGAGAGGGACACCCCAGCACTGACAGCTCATGACATCAGTGGAAGGTGATGGGATCACCAGCCGGTGGTTGCTACTGTGCAGCCTGCTCCCTGGGAAGAACAGGTTGTGCCTCTCTGAGAATAAATCCCATCCTTTGGACAGCAGAGCCGAAAGAGCAGGGGAGAGACTCTGACATCCTTGGATGACATAAATTTCCTGCTGCTTGCTGAGCACTGAAGAGCAATAGGAAGCTCTGGAACATGTCAGTGTTTCCTGGCATGGGAACACTCACACCCTTCCTCCTCACAGGAGGATCCTTAGAGCAACCTGCCATCAGGATCCCACCTCTGCCTTGGAGGGTAGTGGGGGGTGTTTACAAAGTGACAGATACAAGGTGCACTTGAACCAACTGAGCTAAAAACTGCTCTGAAGACCTTCTGAAATGCTTTTCCCCTGTAACATGTTTTCTTTGATCTTTCAAGCACGCATTAGTGGCTTTCCAAGCCTCCACCCCTTTCAGTTGCCTCCCTCTACACACATCTGCCCAGCTGCACCTTGCAGATAAGCTGCCAGGTAGCGTGGCCTCAGCAAAATAAATGCCTATGCTGGACTACAAGTTTAGCCAAAGATAAAGGTTCCCTTCCTTGAGAAGAAAGATGTGAATTCAGCTTCTCCAAAACAGCCCCTGAAGAACTTTTGCATCTCCACTGGCTGCGGAGGGGGCTGGGGACACTGGCCAGACAACCCACCTCCTTGGATTAGGCTGCACGGGCAGTCCTAGGATCCACTAAAGGTCCCAAGGGACCAAAATAACTGCCAGGAGAGGCTGGTAGTACAATTGCTCCTACCATTCCTCTTTGCTCAACCACACAGCTTGATGCTGAAAGCAAGAAATGACCGTGGCAGCTTCCCCCCACCTCTGCACCCCAAGAGGCTGCACCCTTCCCTCCTGGCTCGTGGCAGAGGCTCCAAAGCCAAACAACCTCTGTGATGAAGTGCAGACCACTGCAGCATCTGCTCCTACACTTCTCTTTCTCACTGGCTCTGCTTCAGTTCTTATGAAAGTGGAGGCACCTCTCCAGCTACTTGAAAATCAGATTAGCGAAAAATTAGAAGTGAAATGTCAAAAGAGTGGTAAAGTAGAAATTACTCTAAAATATATTTATTTTAAAAACATTTTGGTAAAAAAAAAACCAAAACCAACCAAACCTCTTTTCTATCCCAACATCTTTCTTAAAAGTAATTAAAATGATTCCAGAATTCTCAGTGCTGTTTTACTTTACATTTCATCTGCATATATGAACAGCAATAGCAGGGAATTTTCTCCCCAGTTTCTAACCAAGAAGGATGTGAAAGCAGTGATATGTCACAAAAATCTTGTGTGATTTTGGGGAGATCAATTAATTTACCCCACACTTTGTTTCCCCATCTGTCAAAGAGGAGAGCTCTTTGCCAAGCCCAAAGAGTCGTATGCAAATAACATCAGTGGCTGCAAGATGCTCAAATCCTGACGTACTGAGAGCCATAAAAGCTTCTAGATAGTTCGTGTCTTCAACTTCAGAAAATAAAGAACGGGTAAAGACTGGCTAGGTGTACAGTCTGGGAAAAGTGACAGAAATTAATACCCTGCTCATTCATATCCTGACTTCCAAAAAGTGACAGAAAATGGTTGTTCGCAGAAGTTGCAGCACTTGGTAAGTTTATCATGATTACATGTTCTTGAGAAACCACAAAAATTATCAACACAAAGTAGGAATGTTGTCTAAAATGGGTAAAATTACTATAATAAATTCCCCGTCACCTGATGAAACACTCTGGTGAAGGTTGCAAACACTGAAGTATTTAAAGAAAACACTATTTTACAAGAAATTGTTGCCTTGACTGCGTGTGAATCGCATTGGGAAATCTGTCATCTTGTTTCTGACATTTGTTCTGTGGAGGAAAGAAAAAAAATCTGTTAAAAACTGCACAGAGATAAGCAGTGGTAAAATTACCAACCCAGGATTCTTCAATAAAATGCTATAATAAGAAGGAAACAAGGGCAGAGGAGAAGGCAAACTTCTTATGTAAGTTATGAATCTCCATGCTCTTATGTAGGATGCTACAGCCACAAATTAAACATATTTGACAAGAAGTCCTACTTGCCAAAAGCAATTTTTTTTCTATTAAAGGAAAAAGCTACTTTGCTTCTCAAGCATAGCAGCCAGGGGGAAGTTTAACTAGTATGAAGCTGAAGAAGATAAACAGTAAAATAAAGCTGATAAGCCTTAGAAAAGGTCGTAGGCAAGATATGCCCTTCTCCAGAAACTCACATCCATCGCAAAGTTGATTCAATGCTTGTTTAAGGCTCTACCTTGAGCACTAAAGTGGTGCTGCCCATCATATACCTGGATGAAATATCTGCTATATCATAGAGCATTACATCTGCATCCAGACTGGGGTTAAGCTTCACCCAGACCTCAGCAAGGACACAGCACCTGCTGGGAAGGAATTAGCAATGGAAGAAGAAGCCCAGCTATTAAACCTTTTATTGACGAGGATCTGATGGAGACATCATCTCCCCTTCCAGTATCTGCCCTGTGCAGGATCGCCTCCAGCGGAGCTGGTTGCCCCTGTGGGCTATCCCAGTTTCTCCCAGGAGAGAGGAGCCGGAGAGGTGCACCCTTACCGCTGGCTGCCCAAGGGCAACATCAATTAACCCACGTGAATGAAAGCTCCTGTTGCCACCAACTGCAGTGCTCTTTGATGGAAAACTGAGCGCAAACCTTCTCAGGAGGGGAGAGTGCAAATGAAAGAGGTTTTAAGCAAAAAACCTGCACATTTCCATGTGTACCACAAGTTGCATCCTTCCCTTCCTTCCTTGCACCCCAGCCTCAGTCCTGGCGGGCAAGTGGCTCACTTTCAAAGGTCTCCTTAGTGGGTGACTGCATAAGTTAGCAGGAATTACATATGGCTTAAACGTCAAGCATATTCCTGAGACACAAAAGGGAGCAAATACGGATTAAAAATCCATTTAATTACTGAGGGAAGAGGAAGGATGAGTCGCAGTCTCACAGCTGCTTGTTCATTCATTGCAGAGACATAATAAGTGTTACATTCACGTCCAGGCTGGGATGAAGGCTGAGACATGTCTCTGCCTGAACTTCTTTATTACTGCAGCCTGGCTTAAGGTCATGGCTCTTCGTGTTTTCATTAAGACTCTCTTCGGTGCGAACGACCTTAATAACCATGATATTTGGCAGGTATACAACGTTTCCAATGTACAGACATCAAAGCCTTGTGAGGCTTGTATGGCAAAGGCAGGCAGGCCGAGAAGCACATGTAAACTGTCTTAAAATGAAGGGGTGTTTTGTTGTTCATGGTAAACATTGCCCGATGAATCTGTCATGATCAAATCCCAATTCCAGCTATTCATTTCCACGAGCTGTGTTCCCAGCTCCCAACCTGTCCAGCTGCCAGCTGGACCCCACGAGTTTAAGTGACAAGCTCCGAGTTGTTTCTGGTTTTAGTACAGGATAAATGACATAGTCATGTCCTTCTGCTTCTGATGAGACCAGGCACCTCAGCCAAAGCTCACTAACTAAATAATTTTCAGTAATGACTTCAAATCTTGGTTAGTGGGTAGGGTGATTACCAAACACTGTCAGGATGTAAGCTTCACACTGGGCACGATCCTGGCAAAAGAAGTGTATTGCACCCCCCTGCCTATTGCTTTTCAGGAGAAATTACAACCAGCCAGTTGAAGATCAGGCCTTCACCTACCATCAAACTTTCCGCTGTGTATATGTTCTGTTTTTCATGTCTGAGTTTGGGTTTTTCTTTCCCCCAGTTGGTTTTCCCAATGCCAGAACCCACCTGCAAAGGCAGGCTATCAACACGGGAGGACAGAAAATGTGTTTTCAGGCTGCTGAAGTATAAATCAGACATATTTTGAAAAGCAGGATTAAGCCCTGCTCTCTTGTACGTTAATAGCAGCAGTAATCTCAGCTAATGCACTGCCGTGTGTTTTTACAAGTGGGAGTTTTGGATACTTTAGGGAGTGCATTGTTCCAAACAAATTTCAGTGAAAGTTGACCAGCCTGACTCATGGTTTGAAACATAGCATTAGAAACACAAATATATCCATCCCTACCAAGTTTTATCTCTCAGTCTATCTGATGAAAGCACTTTCGATTCCCTGAAGCAGAAAATAAAAAGGTGAAACTAGAGCTGCAGGAATGAGGGTTTGTTTCAAGAATCCAAGCAAAATCTCGCCAGAAATCAACATGACTTACCAATTTAACACAAAGGAAACATTTTGACTGTAAAGAAGTAAATAAAAAGTAAATAAATGTTTATTAAATGTTGGTCTCAAAAATCATAGTCTTATAAAAACAACAAACACTAAAGTGAAACTTGCTGGTCACTGTAACAGAGCTGCTTTTTTTGTAAACAGCTGCCTTTTATGTAGTGTGAGCAAAGATATCAGTGCTGCTTCTTCAGTGTTGTTATCAACTCACAGTCAAAGCTTCACAGCACACAGTGTGCCAGCAAAATGGGCATAATACTCCTCAGGGACAGCAATTAAATAAGTATTGATAGAGCATTTCAAAAGAGTGAACTGAAATGTTTTAAGTACAAGACATTATAGCTGATAAAAAAACCTGTGTAATGTTTGTTCTTCATACAGCAAGACATGCAAAGTGCCAGGAAGAATCCAAGAAGACATATTCTATCCATTAACCAAACACTAGCAATAGCGAGCCTGCTAATGAGACAGGCTCACTTCAGTGCTGAAGCAAATTTGACTGTTGAATTTAATAATGAGGCTATTATGTTCCACAAATTGGCACATGCGCATAGAAAGTGTTTTTAATATTTCATTTTTTGTGTCTGCTTCTCATTAAAAGTGAAGCAATAAATTGAAGTGAATTTGTCTGCAGACTTAATCTCCTAGCAGAACCAAAGGCTGCAAGTTATTTCCATTAGAAGACAGCTAAAGTGCCAGCAGAGGCCATGAAATAGAATACATGCAGAAAACACAACTTCAAGCATATTATACTACAGATACTATAGGCATGGGAAGGACTGCTTCCAGCTTGTCTGAGCAGGAGATGCAAATGCAAGGGACAGGGCAATCCTCTGTGGTCCAAGACCCACACGAACTGTTCAAAACCGAGGTTCAAACTGGACATTAGGAAGCATTTCTTTACCGAGAGGGTGGTCAAACACTGGAACAGGCTCTAGAGAGGCGGGCGATGCCCCAGGCCTGTCAGTGTTTGCGAGACATTTGGACAATGCCCTTAACAACATGCTTTAACTTGGTCAGCCCTGAAGTGGTCAGGCAGTTGGACTAGATGATCGGTGGAGGTCCCTTCCAACTGAAAATATTATCTCTTCTCTCTTTTCTCTTCTCTCTTCTCTCTTCTCTCTTCTACTCTAAAATGCTGCTTTGGGACAGGAATAAGATCTAAACGGGTGTTTACATGGTCCTCATGCTTTATGTATCCCACCTTAAAAGACTCCGTCCCCTTTATGTGAACCTGCAGGTAGGTAGAGGTCCCTGCAAGCAGTACGGTAGGGAATGCACCAGCTCACACAATTAACATCACAGGGTTGACGTGGTGAAGGTTGCAGGTTACATTCCTTCACCCCACCTGTCCTGGGAAGGATTGAACTTTGTTTTAAAGATGAGAGAAAAATTGAAACTACCAGCCGATCCTCACAGGCATTATTTCTCCCTAAGGCAAGAGACCAATTCTGTCAGCACACGGCCACCTCTTTATTGACATGTTGGACAAAGTGGATACTGATCAGCATTGACAAATCTGGTTTGTTTTCCTCACTTGTCCTCTGTGAGATGACTCACATTAAGGTCTTCATGTGGTGGAAGCGCATACTGTGCATCATTGCAGATTTGAGCTATTTGAAGTAACTGATGCAAACCCAGCACAAAGGATGCGGGATTCTTCACAGGTTTCTGTAATACCTCCAACTGCTCTTACTTCCCAGTTTATTTTCATTCTCTTTTGGAAAAGCTTTTATTATTGTTTCTACCTAGTAGTGACAGCTGGTTAAGCACTAAAAAAAACCTCTTGACTTGGGTTTTGTTCTAAGCCTCGTTCCTCTGAGAGGGATTCCCTAAATAAAAGACTGCACCATAGGGCTGGTAGAGGCATGGATTTGTCTGTCACAGGTAGTACAGGGGGTGTGAAAACCTTCCTGGCCTGCACTGAAACAAGAACAAAAAAAAAAAAAATCCAAATCTTGCAAGTTTTTCTGACTCAAAACATTCTAAAAAATGGTTTGGATCACCAGAAATATTTTCAGCATTGAGTGTTTCTCAGATAACATCAAAGAAACATTTGTTTATAGATCTATCAGATGCCAGGGAATGCTATTACTTCCACACTCCACGTCTTTTTGCTGAAGAGCACAGTTAAGTCAAAGATCATTTTCCTACCCTTCTCCTTGGGGAGAGTAGCAAGTTCTGGATTTGAATCCTAAAATGTGCAGCATTTTACCAAACACTTGATTTTACCAAGTTGGTGCTATTATCCCTTCCAATTCTGCAACAAGTCCCCAAGAATGTAAATATTTGTCATCAGAGCTCAGGAGCTTTCTATTTAATAAAGCTTCTCTCCTTATTTAATAAAGGCTGTTGTATTAAATGATTTGCCTGTGTTTACATGTGCATAATGAGGAATCTGGCAGAAAACCAAACAAGTTTGCAGGTTTGAGATGCTGGCTGCTGCTCACATTAATGACTACAAAATGAATAATGAATCATTAAGTAACTCACCTCATCACTTTGCTTCCCGGTCACAACAGCACAAGGCGGCGGCACCCACGGAGGTCACAAGATACCTGTTGACTTCACCAGCTCCGGTGCAATATCCATTTCAGTTTTTAAGCACCTCAGCAGCATCAACATGCTTAGGGGAGGAGGGACATTTACGCAGGACATGTATTTTGCACAGCTAAACTCTGAAGAATTATGGTGAACTTTCCTTAGAAGATACCTGGAAAGGGTTATGTGCTTCCAACTAATTAATAACGATGGTGTCTCCAGTGCCCTGATAGTAGACAAGAAAGTTTCATGGAAAGCCAGTCTGTGCCTGCCGGATCTGGACTCCCTGTGTGTTGTGTGTGGTCCTACCACTTCTTTAGGATGGTCATGGGATGCAGAGTAACAGAACCTTTTACAGAAGTGCTGCCCAAGGATCAGGTGCATAACGCAGAAAATTATTCAGAGAAATATCTTCATCTAAGCTACCGGTCTGCAAATCACCTGGTTTTCAAAATACAGCATCTCACATTTCTCCTAACAGATGTAAGCACAAGGTTAAAAGAAAGTCACATTTTGAAGAAAATATGCTGCTTGGACATCATTTCATTGAAAACAAAGCACCTTAATTAAATGAAAATGCATCTAATTATATTTTATTATAGCCTATCAGAAAAAATCTATGCAAACAATTCCAAACACAATACAGAGAAGTAAACTGCTTTAAAACAGGAAAAAATGTACACATAGAAATATTTTCCTACAAATACTCTGCAGTTAACAATTGGTCACATCAAATGCTTTTCCCATTTCATCCCTTTGATGAAACCCAGAAATTCTTTGGAAAGGTTTTGCTTTGCAGCTGGAATCCTGCCATATTCCTCTTCATTCCAATATGATGGTGAAATTCTCTTCAAACATCACTTGAGTATCTCTGAGAGAATCTTATAGGATGCCAGTTAAACACTACAGAGAAAAGCAGGATTTGGGCAAAATTATTTTAATAAATTATTCATTTAAAAAACATGATCCCAAAAACAGCTTATAGAATCAGAGGTCCAGGACCATTCCTGTCTGCTCAGTACCACTTGTGCTCCTGAAAAGTAATGCATCGAGGACAGGAGAAGGAGGAGGGACAGGGATGGTGGGAAACAATGGCGTGTGACGCCAACATGCCTTTCCAACCAAGTGCTGGAAGGTCACAGAACCCTCCATCATCAATGAACAGAATGAAAAGAAGTTCGAATACCTGCCATAGAGGCACATCCCAACAGCAGGAAGCTCACTGATTTTAATGGTTGGGTAAAAAAAAGAATCCCATTGGATGAAGTCCTCCTGATGGAAAATGAGCTTCTCATTGAAAAACTACATTGCCAGAAAAATTGGCTGAAAACCACAAAATACTTCTGGCACAAAGAAAGTGGTGTATATGAAATTTTGCCATTTAGAATCATAGAATCATTTAGGCTGGAAAAGACCTTTAAGATCATCAAGTTCAACCATTAACCTAGTGCTGCCAAGTCCATCACTAAGCCATGTCCCTGAGCCCCACATCTACACATCTTTGAAATACGTCCAGGGATGGTGACTCAACCATTTCCCTGGGCAGCCTGTTCCAGTGCTTGATAACCCTTTCAGTGAAGAAATTTCTCCTAATAGCCAATCTAAACCTTCCCTGGCAGAGAGGTTAAAGATTAAGACTAGTGATTCTTGTGCAATGCTGCAGAAACAGTACTTCAGCGTCTGTAGAGAGTTATAGATGGGTTTATTCAGAGAGCTGTAAGCTCTGTATAAAGATACATATTTCTATCAAAAGGACTGGGCAAAAATCTAGGCTTTAATAACAGTTTGCCTACCACATCTAGGGCTGAAGGAGCAATGAGTTTGCTCCATGGATATTGAGAACAGCTGATTTGAAACTCATGAAAAGAACAGCAGTTTTCTTTCCCAACCAAGTTGCAAATAGCCGAGCAATATTCACTCAAGGTAGTGATGAGCAAACCCAACCCCTTGGCCCATGTTTTCTCCTCTGAGAGGGTTTCCAAGAGGCAGAGCGATCTGTTGGTGCATCACCACAGTGGGGAGTAACCCAGGGCTTCTCAGTAATGACCAGCTGGGAAGATCTTCACGCATCTCTGCCACAGGCGATTCAACAATTTGACAACAGATGGGCCTGTAATTACAGCCCATTTGAGAGATTTTTAATGCACTGATTTGAAAGGCATTGATTTTTCTTCCTCGTAAGGAGAATAACAAAGAGAAGTGAAAACACCTCAACCTCACTGTGATTCCCGCTGCCAGGCTTTTCACAGCGTATTCTGCAGGCAAAGTGAAAATATTCGGCTTCAGCCAGCCAAACTGTGATTGTAATTGAATAGAGTAACTGTCCTCCAGTTAGAAGCTGAGCTGAAGTATGTTTTCTGTGAGCTTCGAAAATGTTTGAGCTACATGCAAGCCAATCAAAAAAAAAGTCTCTGCCACATGTGAAGTTCCTGGGAGAAGCAAAGATTGGAAACCCAACCCCATGGCCATGGCCAGGGCTCATGAGGTGGAGGGGTGATAGATATCTGTAGTGAGTGTAGTCTGAAGCTCTGAACAGTGAATGGCAGAAAATGGATCCATTTATTTCTATGGTAACATGAATAACTCAGGACTACACTGTAGCCCAAATCTCAGCTGGATTTGAAAACTCCAAGTGATGAACAACCACTCTTATCCAGCAAGCGTGATGATTTTCTTTCAAGGTAATATTCTAGAGCTCTTACCTTTTTTCTCAAAACTGGTAATGTTAAAAAAAAAAATTGCTTAAAATCCTTAGAGGAAAACATACTGCAACCTTCAGGCAGAGGCTGGAATTGAGTCTCAGGAGCCACAGCTTCACTCACCACGACCGCCAGTGTTGTAGCTTGCTGGGAGGGGCACCTACACAATATAGCCATCCTGCGCTTTGGGGAGTCTTGTGGAGTTGAGGAATGGACGTGTCTCCCAGCCCCAAATGGCTGTTCAACCAAGAGCATACCTCCCTCTTCGCCAGTGCCTCTGGTTCCCCCTTTTTTTTTAAATAAAGATACTTCTTCACCACTTGGGAAGATTTTGAAGCACCAAGGAGTCGCCTTCCAGTCTGGTAAAGCCATGCAGACTTGCCTGCTTTTCCATACTGATTCGATTGGTTTTGACCTTAGTCCTATTGTGGTTATGAAAAGTCTGGGTCTAATCCTTAGCATACAATCAATTTTTAGAGCAATGGCTCCAGAAATGAACTAGGAGCAAACCATACATCTTCTGCTCCTTCTCAGATTCTCTGTTCCTCTGAGTTTGAAAGGCATCTCTATTGCACTACTTCAGTCCTTCTAATTAGAGGTAATCCAACCCTAGAGCCTTAGTTTCAACACCTCCCTCTAGTTCAAGCCAGGCTTGGACCCAAGTCTATCACTGAGATGGTTTACACATTAATAATTCCTCCCTCGCCAGCAATCAGTCTCTGTTCCTTTCTGCCAGGTTCAACAGGAAAGGCTGCTGACATAAGTTCCCCAGGAGTTCTTCCTTGTAAAAATATTGATCACAACTCATCCTTTCTGCTTCAGCTGAATTTTGACAAGGCCATTTCAAAAGCACAGGAGGAGCTTCCCATGCAACCTGTCTTTACAACTTCCTTGGAACTGTCACCTCCCCCATGTTGCACACATGCACTGTTTTAAAATGTATTATTACCATTACATTTGTCAGTAGTCTCATCATCATTCAATGTTACAGTAGGAAATGCACCATTCAGGGACCATGTTATGACACTCAATTTCTGCGTGTGACAAGGAATGGCAAAATAAATGTACTTGTGTCCAAGTTATGGCTATTTGAGAGGTGTTTTTACATGAAGAGTAGAACAAAACAAAATAAAGCAGTTTGAAGCTTTTAGCTCAGTATTAGATCTCTCTCCTCTCTATAACTCCAACACAACAATGTTAAAGATATATAATTATTTGGCTATAAAATATGACATGCCGTAAAAAGGCCTGGTAGAATTAAAAAAGAGACTACTGTTACATCACTCTTGTGTGCTTGTCCTCCACACATCTTGTCTGCCCCACACACTGACCTTCACCACAGTCTGGCCATCACCCTTCCCACGCGCCTTTGAAGGTCCGTGTGCCCAGCCTGCTCTGCCGGGTATCTGCACCCACGCTTGTGTGCCAGCGGTTATTTTTCCTCCCGTGTTTATTCTATGGTTGGTGTAACTGATCTTTGGTCTCTGACCAGGGGCATTAGCCATTAAAAGCATGATAACAGGTAGTGTTCTCAGATAGCCTTTGTGTTCGCTTCATTCAGCCCTGAAATGGAGCGTTGTTGTTGACTTGAGTGGGTAAAGAATTCGACAGGCCCTGAGAGCTTTGGAAAATGCTGCCGCCATCATAGCACAGATCCCAGTAAATATACTTTTGGCAAGGTGTTTATTTAGAAGAAGAGTGCTGTTTTCTTCAGAGAAACTTAGGGATCACTGTATTTTCTCAGTAACTTTTTTTATATTACAAATAATAATAAAATGCTAATAAAATATATGAGGGAAATTCATTAAATTAGCCTTATTTTGATTCAAGCTGATATTCACAGTGGGGTTATTGTATCACATTTTGCTTGGCATGTTTTCAAAGAAGGTAATCAAAATCTCCTCTTCTTTTTTGTTTATCATCCCAACTCTATTTTTATCAGATGACTCTCCCCATTGTCATGGCAAGAGCAGACTGGAGTCTTAGTTCAATTTAGCAATACATGACCATAAATACATCAGCAGATTGAATTAGAAAGTGACATGCCAAAAGCAGCTTTCTCCTTCTCTTTTTTGCATTCACACATCTGACTCAATCACAGATCTCTAATTGAAAAGCCTCAGCAGTGGATTAAGATCATATACATTATTACGAAGCACGATGCCTCGTGCATGCTGATGAAAACAGGCAGGGGCTGGGGAGCCCTGCGCTCGGCTAACCACACAGCCACCGCTCTGATCACCCCCTGCCAGGTACATGGGGCAAGCAGCGGAGCAAAGGGGCTTAGGTGACACTGGTATGGGTGTTTATATATATAATAGGAGAGGGAGGGTGCAGGGCAGAGGTGGGAGCTATGCCTGATTTTTAATCACCTGTTGCATTCAAAGGACAAAATATTTCAGCCCCTTCCTGCCCTGCAGAACCCCGGTGAAGTCAATGGGAGTTCAGTTAGTAAATCAAACACAAAGTTTAGCCTGACAGCCTGGGTATTAAGCCCTGCATCTTTTCACTAGCTAGTAATTTTAGGGCCTGATTCATAGCCAGCTGGAGTAAACCATGCCCACATGGGATTTCAGCTCCCATTCTCTACGGAGAGGCAGGATGCCTAGCGCGACCCTGTCATTCCGTCTTCCCTTATGTTCAGTGCCCAGGGACAGGAGCGTAAAATAAATGTGATGAAGATGACAGCCCCTTCGCATCGCCCCTGAAGGAGCCTGCACGCTGCGGTGCTGCACTTTCCGAGGAGCAGCAGTGAGTCCCCTGTGCTCGGGGAGGGGGCTCACTCCAAACGAGCCTGCAGGAGTCTTTAAAAGGACTTCTCGGAGCTGGAAGGGAGCTAGATCAGAGGAGGAAATGCAGGTCTCCTGTGATACCCCTTTCCCTTCTCCGCGGGCACAGAGTGGGTGCTCCCAGCCCCTCCCAGGAGCCGCCGCTCTCCTCGCAAGGCGCAGACCCCGCACCCGTGGCAGGGGGCTGCCGCCTCCTCGGGGTGCAGGGCACCGGAGCAGAGCAGCGGGGCCGGTAGCACAGCGGGGCGACAGAGCCAGGTAAGGGAGTCCCTGAGTTTGGGGAGGGGGGCACCGGCATGCCAGGGGGGTGAGGGGGCAGACCATCCCGGCGGAGGGCTGCTACCTTCAGCATCGACGGCTCGCTACCTCCAGCCCAACTTTCTGCAGAGTGGGTGGCCCCAGGCTGTCCCCTCCCGGGCTGCGGCACCCTCCCCTGCCGCTGCTCCGTGTCCCCCTCCCCCCCCCCCCCCCCCCCGCCCCAGCGGAGGCAGCCCCGGCCGGGAGCCCCGTCCCTCCTCCCCGGGGGAGCGGCCGCGGTCCCCGCCCGCCGCCGGAGGGAAGCGGCGGAGCGCGGGGTGCGCTCCCGGCTCAGGGGGCGGCCCGGGGGGCTGCAGCCGGAGCAGCGCGGCAGCCCGGGGGGGGAGCGGGGCGGTTCATGCCTTCAGCCGGCGGAGAGGAGTCCCTGGAGCTGCAGGTAATCATTGCGGGGGGGGAGAAGGGAACAGCGAGCAGGGTTGGGGGAGCCTAAGGGGATAAATGAGGGGAGAGGCGGGAGGGATGGGGACGGGGCAGGCTGGGGCTTTGCAAAGCGCACCCCGCTTTTGAGCTCTCTCTCGCATAAATGAGGCACGGAAGCGTTCGGTCCCGTTTGCGGCTCCCCCGAAGCAAGCGGCCACCCCGAGTTTGCCCTTTTTACGGGGCTCTTGCAGCTGGAGAGCGGAGTGACCCCGTCCTGGCTGGAGGGATGGCACGAAGAGGACCCACTGGCCGAGCGGGGGATGCGGTGTTTAAAGCAGGACAATCCTTAGCGTTGCTTTAAAGCGGCCGCTTGAAAGGGAGGAGAAAGGCACCTGCGGGAGGGATGCGCAGGCACAGCCCGATACGCCACCCGCTCGGCGCTGCTTGAGCCCCACCATGACCCAAAAAAGTGGCAGAGCCTCGAATGCTGCACAGCCTGGTGGGTCGGGGGCACAGAAAGCCATGGGGGGGCCAGAGCTGAGCACACGATGCTCCTTTCTGATAAAACATGGGAGGGAAGTGCGGCGGTTGGATGTGCTCCAGGGTGGTCAGCAAGAAGTGGATGGTCAAGGTCAAAGCAGAGTCCTGGGAGTCACCCTTGGTCTGGGCTGGGAGTAGCACCATGTATCTGTGTGCCTCGCTGGCTTACTGCAGCTCCCAGCACCTGCAGAACCTGGCACGGCTTGTTCCCTGTGCCCAGACCATGGCACTGAAAAGCAAGGAAAGACCAGCCTGGATCAAGCGTTTTGAACTTGCAGGCTTGCATTGGGGTAAACTAGAGACTTTTTATAGTTTTGTGGGGGAGGAGACATGCAGGTCACACCAGGCAGCCAGTACTTAGGGTGTTGGGATCAGTCTGTTAGTGCTTGTGTTGGGAATCCCAGCTCCTGGGGGACCCTGTCACCAGGGCTCGGTGGATGGAGTGGATCTGCACTGCTGGTGTGGGGTGCGCCTGAGCCAGAGACCTTGCACCTCGGGAGGTCCAGAGACCTCACACCTCGGGAGGGCCACAGGACCACCGGTGGGAAAGGATCCCCAAGGGTCCTCTCCTGGAGCTGCTCCACTTCATGCAGCAAGAGAAGCTGTTATTGAGCTTGGTCTGACCTGGGGACTCTCTCCTGGAAGGAGTGCCTGAGCTGAAGGGATCTGTGGTTGTTTCAGCTCTCCCTCAGCCTGGGAGCAGACGCAGCCCATAGTTGAACGCTCAACTGAATCGTCTTTGAATCTGTCATGTCCCTACAATCAATTCATGTCAATGGATTGCAGAGGAGAGAGGGGCGGAAGAGAAACATTTTGGTAAAAAGCCCTGGTTACAGTGATGCACCAGTGCTGTTGTTGGAGTTCAGTCCCAGCCACGTCTGCCCAGGTGTGAGCATGGAGATGTCGGGCTCCACACTTTCCTCTGGCTGAAGTTGCTTAAATCAACTGATCTGGGAGCAAAAGCAGAAGCATGTGATTTACACGACTGTGTGTGTGACAGGACCAACTCAGCCAAAGTGAGTAATCTCTGAGCATAACACAGCCTGACATGTGCTTGGGAAGAAAAAGTATTTAGTAAATATTTGGCAAAAGCAAAAGTGGTTTATGGCTCTTTGTAGACTAAAAATAGGATCAAATCATCAGGTAACATCTCTGCAGAGTGCTCTAGGAAACACTGGGCTGGCCTGAGCAGGGTGGTAACGAAGTGTTGCCAACTTGAAAACACAGCTCCTAAAGCTTTTGATTGTGCTAAAAGTGGCAAGACAGTATGCAACTTCTACTTCAGTTGATCAGTGTTTAGTATCAATACAGCTAGTCAAAACAGAAAACCAATTTAGTACAAGAAAGTTGTTTTGTTATGTCTTCTGTAGAGAAAAATCGATCACTCCAGGTTTTTTTGGAGTGAGAAACACATCCTGAGAAATATCAAATGGCAGATTTTAACAAGGAGAAATCTGAACGGAATCCTTTTGCTTTTTATACCCCGGGTGGTGGAATAGGGTAGGGAGTGGGGAAAACCAAGACTTTTGTATATGAAATGATGAGATTTCTATGCTCTCAGGGAGCTACTGGTTTAGTACAAGAACATTATTATAACTGTAAGAAGTTGAAGCAGGTCTTGGCATGATGCTGCATTTCCCTCCTCCTCACGCAGAGCCCTGCCTGGGTGTTTGTGCTATTTCAGAGCTGCTCTGCCAGGTCACACCAACTTTCACAGCACCACCTCCCTCCTCTCCCCGTCCATCAGCAGCTCGCTCTCCCTCCTGCAGCAGCAACCCTTGGCTCTGCCTGCTCCATCCGTGCAAATACAAAGCATGAGGCCCCACGGGTTGTATCTGAAGAAGCAGGTGATGAACACTCATCCCCAAAAGGGCCAATTTACTAAAGGACCAGGAGAGTTTTTCTTTGCTTCATTACAGCAAATTGCTCCACTAATGCATTGCAACTAACTCAATGGGACAGGGGGAAAACCACAAAGTTCTACTGTGATAGATACTTCTTGGATAATTATCCAGGTGCTTTTCTTGTCATTACTACCGAGGCCATCTGTTTTAAAAGCGCATCTGTCTGGATTACCATTTTGTCTGTTCCTGCTAGTTATTCTGCACCTGGAGGCAGGAATCTGCTGTTCTGTTGTCATAATTCTCTTCACGACAGTTATGTTTGATGCTGCAAAAGAGTTAGGATTCCAGTGGTAGATAGGCAGTGAGATCAAATCTTGACTCATTAAATTACGTTTCTTCATGTAATTCCTTCTTGATCCCAGCTATACCCAGCTTTGACTCTGATGCAATGCACTTTATAGAGTTATTTTTCCTTTGCTATTGTAACCACAGCCAGAAAGAATTTCAACGTTGATCTGCCTGGACAGTTTTAAGGTTTGTTCTTCCTTATGTTGTGATGATGCTTCAGTCACTAATGGGATGCTCTGTGCTGTTAGACAGATACCTGCTCTTGTGCCCAGGAAAAGCATGTTTGTTTAGAACACCTGCTAGAGAAGTTTTCACAAAGGCTAAATACCTTCTTCCAAGCCGAACGGTCTGTACCATAACACCTCTGCTATTTCTTCTCTCAGTTTTCTTGGGCAGGGACACAGGCAGTCAGATATGTTCAGCTGCAGTGGATGCCTTTTTTTTTTTTTTTTTTTTATTTTCAGGGTACTACTCTGTAAAAGGAGAACTTGGAATTATACTAGTGATTACTCTGGATCTATGTTTGTAGCTCCATTGTCCTTTTTTTGTTCATGTGTTTTAAGCAGAAGCACATAATTTATGAAGTATACCAGTGTGATGTCTTGGAGATCAAACACCAAGGGGAAAAAAATCTGGACGAAAGTCCCCTACAGGTGGTTTTTTATTAATCCATTAATTAAAAATACCAAAACAAGTGTGTAAGATATCAGTCAGCATGCCTTAATTATGTTTAGTCATCCTTTGTTGAGGTTCATGGTCATTAACTGCTGTAATGGCAATATAAGTTCAGACAAAAATCGTGCTGGTGAGGGGCAAGCTTTCAGCTAGATAGCAGAGGGAAACAGAGGGAAAAATCATCTATGCTCCCTAAAGACAGCCAGCAAAACATGCTTTTGCAGCTGTTCAGCTTTTTTTGTTGTCGCTATGCCATAACGAATCCCGAAATGCCAGTGGCTACAAGGCAAAGGCAATGTGGTTTCAGTGCCTTAGTGCATAAAGGACTGAACAGGGACTCTGGAGACCTGGGCTCAGTTTTCAGATCTGAACGACTCTTAAGCACATCACCTCCCCAGCCAGGGTATGGGAAATGTGCAGATGATGGCAGCCCCTTGCTGGTGCTGCCAACCTGCAGGCTGTCACCAAACGAAGACGCTAAAGACTTTGGGTGAGAGCCTTAGCAACGCATTTCCTTCTGAATCTGCCTGCTTTTGAAGGGAAAGGTGCAAAATTCATCAAATGGAATAACAACCCTGAAAGTAAAGGTTGATGTTCACACAAAACCATGAGAAGAGCCCCAAAATACTAAAGACGCAGACTGACGAACTGCTGAAGTATCACTGACTCCTGGGGACAGCACGGCAGCAGGAGACTGTTACAGCTGCTGTTGAAGGAGGCTGGAAGAACTGTTCCCCTCCACGGAAGGTCCCTCACAAAAATCCTTTGGGTGCATCAGGAATGCCAGCAATGGATGGCTCGAAGAGCCTGAGGCCCTTGGCAAGCAGAGATTTTGTGCACTAGGTGTTCAATGCAAAGGAACTCCCTCAGTGCTTCTCCCAGGGCTTGCACTCTAAATGTAGTGGAAGGAGCAACAGGCTTGAAGAACTTACTGTGTAATATCTATAGTCAACTAGTTCAAGGATACGTACTGTGGGGGAAAAGGAGGTAACTTTAGAAGAAAGATGTCCATCCTCAGTTTTTATAGTACTAGGATGAGAACCACACATGACTGTGTTTCCTGACCTTCCTCTACTGAGTGGCAGCACTGGTTCCTTTTACTGTCCTCTTATTTTTGCAGGTCCAGAACAAAAATTTTGCTTTTTGGCCCAGAATGGATGTTGCTGACCTAGTCTGGGGAGAAGTGCCTTCCCAATCTCAGCACCATACTTGCTCCCAAAGATGCAGTTCCATGAATATGAGTTTATAAACACCGACTGCCCCATCCCACCGCCCATTCCCTTTATATTCTTCCCTTTGAAGATGCTGGCTATCCAGCTGGGTCACACAGCATCTGGCTTGCAAGAAAATGCAATCTTCCAAAGATGACACGCTCATAGCCAAGAGGAGTGTGGTGCTGCCTTGGCTTCTCCCAGATTTCCCCACAAATAATCTGAGTTTCAATACCACTTAGTGTCAGAACAGAATTAAAAAGTCCATTTTTTGGCCAGACCTGGAGTTTGCCTTTTCTTACAGAAGCATTAAGTTTAGTCCTGTTTAATAGACAAGGAGCATGGTCTCAGCTGACCTCTGCCTGCTGTCAGGGACTGCAATGACTCTTGCAGGGAGCCCATGGCTGCAATACCTAAACTGCAAACACACGGTAGCATATTCAGAACCTGCAGACCCTCCCTGCCCCTTTCTCATCTCCATCTTCAAGCCAGCATTTGTTTGAGCTTTGGCAGCTCTTTCAGCTTTACCATCCTAGCCACCCTGGATTTCTGATTTCTCTAGTACATCTCCTCCCAGCCACGGAGTTACATGTGACACACCTACTTCCCATCTGCACATTTCCAAATCAGAACAGTATATTTATGATTACTACTGGTAGCTGGAGGGACTTCTACTTTCACCCACTGCAGTTTTTCTCGCCCAAAGAGAAAGCACAGTAACCAGCCCATGGAGGTGTTTGCATTCCTCTTGGAGATGAGAAGTCTCTTGCATGCTTACATGATGCTGAATTTTGCTTTTGCTTGAAAGGCATGGGTGCAGTGTGGGCTAGGTGTTTTTGAATACAGATTTGTGCCCCCAGATTATTATAGAAACCCAACCATCAGGCGATGGGAACAAAAGTTGCTGGGCACATCCTCCTTGAGCGTCTTCACCACTGTCTGCTGGCCAGACTTGGAGAGATCTTGGGTCAGATTGGTGTTTTGAATCTCCACTCTTTTTTAGCAGATGCTTTAAATTTTTGTAGTGGAGAGCTTTATAAACACCTACTTAGGCCATGTTCAGACAAAGAATGAAAAAATCAAGCATGCCACAGAAATAGATCGTTGGAAATTTTCAACCCTTTTCAGATTGTCTAATAAGACATATTCTGTCACCAAATCTGTTCAGCTGCCTGTGTCCTGAGGCTGCCCACTGCAGTTTGGATTTCTTGCAGAAGAAAGGTGTTTCTTAGACAAAAAGCACACTTCAGGGTGAGAGGAGAGGGATTCAGAAACACTAACAGAAGAATAATCTTGAGAGATGGAAAAGAAACAGCTTGTTCCTTTCGGCTGCAGAGTCTTCGTATCTGCGTGCACGTGGCCTGACCCGACTGAAGAGTGTTCTCAGACATGGTCCCTTCCATCTTGGAGTTCATTGATTTTTTTTCTAGGGTTTTGTCAGTTGTGATGGAGGGTTTTGTTTCCCCACCTACACAGCTGCCGGTTTTCCCTGGGGGTTCTCAATTGGTTCTGCCAGGCAGTAAGTGGCATTTGAATATATCAAACTGAGACTGTTTCTATGTAAACAGGGAGACCTGTGACACATTGCAGTGGAGCTTCAGATACGAAGAGCCAGGAACTATCTTCGATTCTGGATTCTGAAAGCACCCAGAGTTTGTACCGGAGTGAGACAGGGCTGAGTCAGTCCCTGAGCCTCCCCAGACACCCTCTGCTAATGACAGCGGAATTGCACCAAATTGGACTTTAAAGCTTTCGGCACTAATGCCAGGGCTCTGCTTTCAGTCTGACTTTTATGTGCTGTTCGGTCAGACTCTTTCAAAATTATCTTGTAATATTTTCTGTATCAGTTTTATACAGAAAGGTAGGAGGAAAGGTGGGTTCTGGATTTGTGTATTTTTGTGTAAGTTGGGAAGTAGAGGGTATTATCCCCCTGCTCTTTGATTTCATAACAGAGGAAAATGTGTTTACAACAGATTACGGAGAGTGGGACCATCAAATGGTAAAGTTTGCTTGCCAAGTGGTACAGGAAGCACGCAAGAATTAACATTTCTCATCAGCAGAGGAAGAACTGATCTTGTTACCACCAGGCTTGGGACCCGAACGGCCCGCATGCTGGGGCATTCAGCCTCCTATGCTGCGGGAAAGCTTCTGCTCTGACTGTGAGGTGTGATGGCAATCACCCTCTCTCCTCTCGCTTGCGTTTCCCAGTGGGATGCATGCTGTCTTACTGCCATGCAGCCTCCCATCTTCATAGTTACATCCAGCCCCGACCCCACTGCATGGAACTTGTGAAAATTAAATGGATACCACCATCTACTGGGACGAGCACTTGGGCTCTCTCATGGTGCAATTCCTTTGTTCAGGCCTTGATCTCATCACATGTGCTAACTGCATAATTCAAACACAAATTCTAACTATAGATAGAAAATTAAATAATGTGCAAAACTTAGTCTACTTTGAATTCACTTTTTCTTTCTCTCTTTTTCTTCCTTATTTTTTCTTTCTAGGAACAAGATGCCCATGAAGTTTAATCTCTCTTAGCCTTAAAAGAAAAACGGAGGAGTAAAAGTTATGGATCCTTTATACTTTTCCAACACATTTACCACAGAAGCTAGTTCCAGCGATGTGAATTCCTCGCTGTTCACAAATGTGACAGAGAATGGGACACTCTCAGAGCAGCCTTCATTCAAATACATCCACAAGGTCCTGATTCCCATCTGTTACCTCCTTGTATGTGCAGTTGGACTCAGCGGCAACACGTTGGTCATTTACGTGGTTTTGCGCTATGCCAAGATGAAAACCGTCACCAACATATACATCTTGAATTTAGCTGTTGCTGATGTACTCTTCATGCTGGGCCTGCCCTTCCTGGCCACCCAGAACGCCATCTCCTATTGGCCCTTTGGCTCCTTTTTGTGCAGGCTGGTTATGACTGTAGATGGTATTAACCAATTCACTAGTATTTTTTGTTTAACCGTGATGAGCATGGACCGCTACCTGGCAGTAGTTCATCCCATTAAATCAACGAAGTGGAGACGCCCCAGGGTGGCCAAGCTCATCAGCGTGACTGTCTGGACATTCTCGTTCTTGGTGGTGCTTCCAGTCATCATCTTTTCGGATGTGCAGGAAGACTTTCAGACCTGCAACATGAACTGGCCAGAGCCCGTCAACATCTGGTCGGCAGCATTCATCATTTACACATCGGTCCTTGGTTTTTTTGGTCCTTTGTTAGTGATCTGTCTCTGCTACTTGCTGATCGTGATTAAAGTCAAATCTTCAGGGATCCGAGTTGGGTCTACGAGGCGCAGGAGATCAGAGAGGAAGGTGACCAGAATGGTGGTGATCATTGTGGTGGTCTTTGTGTTTTGCTGGCTCCCATTTTACATGATGAACATTGTCAATTTGATATTTATACTGCCAGAAGACCCTGTGTTGGTAGGGGTGTACTTCTTTGTGGTGGTCCTGTCCTATGCAAACAGCTGTGCCAACCCCATTCTTTATGGATTCCTTTCTGACAACTTCAAGCAGAGTTTTCAGAAAGTTCTTTGCCTCCGAAAGGGCAATGGTGTAGAGGATGGTGACCCCATTGAACACAGGCAAGAGAACAGCAGCCGCTTGCAGGAATCAATGTTAACCCAGAGAAATATTGAATTCAATGGACATATGCAGACCAGCAAGGTCTAAGGGCATGGTTTGGTACTGCAAAGCACTTGTAGACCTGGAGAACTTGGGGACTTAAAGGAGAGATTAATTCATAGAGAAGCTAAAATCTGGAGACCCACAAGCTCAAATAAATGTGCATAGACTTCTCTTTACTCCTCTCCCTTTTCCAGCTGAAAGTGTTATGGGTTATGCTGGGCTGAGTGAAGATCTTACGATGTTTTAGTGAAGTCAGACGTGTTACCCCTTTCAGCACTCTAGAGAACTGATTTACTGGTACACACTGCTGGCTCTGTACTGCTCTAGTGATGCAAAACAACACTAAACCTGTTTTAACTACCTTGTTAAGCTGAGTTTGTGGCTGCTTTGCACTGTTGGGATCAGCTCAAAACAGAAAACAGCTCAGATAATATCTTTAGAAGTCTTCAAGGGGATCTCTTAAAAGAAAAACACTGTTTCTTAAGAGGAAGTTTCATAGAAAAAAGGCCACAGGCACTGATCTTGAAATTGTGTATGAGTCGTGGTTATAGAGTGCTGTGTAGTCCATTTACATTGGTTTACTGTCATTAACCCATACAAGAGAATCATAGCATTCAGGAATCTTTCAAAAACAATAAGAAAGAATAACAAGACTAGGAAAACATTGTTGAATGGATTCAATGTATTCATAATACTTTCACATTCTAAACCAAACTGCATATAAAATGTAATGTAATCACTTTATTATTATGTAAGTGATGATGGTTGTGAAGTCCTGGAAAGCTGTTGTGTATATTTATTGGTTCTGAATGTAAGTATGGCCATGAATATAAACTGTATTTTCAGAAATTAAAACAAGTTCAATCCCCTTCTGACTACCCATTTCATGGCTTCACCAAACACTGTCAGGCACTGCACAAAAAAGATACAGCTGAGTCTTTGATGCTTAAATCATTGTGGATGCAATATAGTTTAGTATGGTAGGACCAAGTACAGGCACCTGTGGGGCTCTGTCCTGCTCAGACAGCAAAAGGAAAATCGCTGTGCCACATGGTGCTTGGGAGCTCAGGAGGTAAACAGGTGAAATGACTATATAGCAGGATGGGGGGAGCAAGGAACAGCATCCAGACCTGATTCCTGCCTCATATCTGATGCTAACTACTTGCACTGTAAAGCGAGGACTCTTCATACACAACAAGGAAGAATGGAAACTAGATATTTGTTTTAATCCAGGAAGAAACTATTTACTCTCTGTAGAAATTGCTTTCTACCACCACTGTCACCCACACAGGTCAAACAGTCCTTCTGTAAGGAAATTCATTTGTATATAATAGCAAGCAGGGCACGGGATACAAAAGGAGAGGGCATCTCAGCTGTCCTTCCAATCATTGGTGACCTTCTATAGCATTTCTAAGGGCTGTGGATGAGCCACGGCACCAGCAGTAAATATCAGCCTGGCATTTGTACAAGCAGGGCAGATTATTCAAATAACTCTAAACAGAACGTGATGCTGACACAGTTCCCCCCTAGAGTGCAACCCAGAGAAGGGTGGACAAGAATGATTAGAGTGAGGCCCCATTTTGAAATTACTGAAGAATTTGGGGTTGACAACCTTCCAAAAGGAGAGGTTGCTGTCCTCTCCCCCTTACAGCTTCTCAAAGGCTCAGCAAGCTCAGCAGAGGAGCCTGAAGATGTTTCAAAGACAAATTATCGTTATCAGCTAGTCTGTGGCAACTTGTTTCCATGAGTCCTTTTGACTGAGGCCTTCAGGACTGCCTGGGACCTGTTGCTTCTCTTTACTGTCCTTCCCAGGAGATGGTAGTTCCCAGTCCAAACCATGTCCTGACATGCACCGTTCAAAATTTACTCACGTGTTGGGTCATCTGTGCCATAAGGTGCTAAAAGTAGGTCTAATTTGTTAAAACATTTGGCATTATGGTGCACAAATACTTCTCCTTAAAATGTCCTTCCCCTTAAAATACTCTCCAGGAAGTGAAGTTAAATCCCTGCTTATAGGCCTGGTCATTGGGCTTCTTAGTAGGCTAAAATGACCCTGGATTTACCCATCTTTCCATCAGCTCTAGCAGGCAAGTCCTTTTTGGATTTGTGATCATACCTAAGACATTTCTAATTGATGTCTGTCTTAGTTGGGAAAAGCATGTGTTTCTGTTCAGTGATATATATTCTGGCCTACCATGGGTGGGTCCCAACCAGCCCATACATCTATCTTTACTTCAACAACCAAGTGGAGGAATGAAAACAAGCTCCCACGAGGGTGAAAACAGAGTAAAATCTGTCCATCTTCCCAGGCTGGTCCAGGAAACTACTGTGCATCTGCAGATACAAACAGCAAAATGGTGTTATGTCCAAAAATTCAACCTGGGGTGAGAGGTAGGGGCTACGATGAACCATAGAGCTGTGTATGAAGAATGGAGAAAGCAGGACAACATCCAGAGCAAAACATCTTTTGCCCTGTAGGCTGAGTCCAGCCAGCAGGACCTCTAGCTCAGGGTGGACAGAGCCTTCACTCCCACCCAAGGATGTCCTGTCCCCTCTTATCTGTGCAGGTGGAGAACAGACCTGCCTGCATGACCACTGGCCCTGAGGACCAAGCACACCAGGCAGAGTGATAGTCTGAGCTAAAACCACTCAGGCCTCAAAACTACTTATTCCTGATGCAACTATTTAACATGAACTCATAGGATGGACCGATTCCTGTATAAGTTCTTCTCCTGCCCACTGTTGCTGTGTACATATGCACCTTGTTCCTTCTTCATGCCATCATACATGGCCATACTCACATTCCCCAAACACAAGAGCACAGAACTCACCAGATACAATGAGAGATAATTGCAGGATGTATCCAGAGCCTGGTCCCTGGCTTGGGCCATTAGTAGGTGCATTTAGGCTTCTCGTAGTAGCAGGCTGTAGCCCACCTTCCATACACCTGCGCGAATACCATGGCTGTTAATTCAAAATCACAGCACAAACAGGTTTACATTGATTAATTAAGTCATGCAATATCTATTATTTCCGGAATTATCAGGCTGTTCCAGGCATAAATCAACTCACTTATCAGTTCTTGAGACATGTGGAGTAATTAGTGCAGGCCTTTATGTCATCTCTCCCAACTCCATCTGCCTCCAGTTGATTAGCCAGAAGTTCTTCTCCAGTGACAGAATTAGAAAAACCCATTTTAGTTCACAGATCATTTTGCAAGCAGCAGTAATAATTAATGCTGTCACAGAGGGAGCGTGCCCCATGTACGCAGCATTGGTAGCTTGCTCTGCAGAAGCACAGGGATGCATAATTCAAGTCAAAGTGTGTTGCTGAGTGCATCTATGCCATCGCCCATCACCGGCCTGATCCTCTGGAGGAGCTGAGCTCAAGCACAAGGAAAATTAGCAAAATGAAGAAACCAGAAGGTTGTTCACACTAGCAGCACAGCTGAGCAAGGCTGGTTGCTCTCACCAGCCATATTAGTATTTGCTACAGAAGTAGCAAAACACAGTTATAAGCAGGAATAGCTGAAATGCCAGGGCAAGATTTAGGAATCTTGCAGTTCTAGAGAGAGGCAATGCATTGGGGACCAGAGGGGAAGGGTGACATCGCTGCCAGCCCTCACCAGTATTTTCCCAAGGCTGCCTGAGAGAAGGGCTGCTTCGGTATCTCAGTCTTCATTTTCAAGAGAAATCATTTCACTTGGGGAATATGAAGGATTCCTGACAAACTTGAAACAAGTGCACCCAACAGCCTCGAAAGCAGCAGTCCAACAGAGACCCTTGATACGCTTGGGACTGGCAGCACCACCATCAGAATGAAAATGTGCAAGGAACAATAGTCTCATACTTAGCTCTTTATATTCCAAAAGTAGAGCAGAGACTTGTGTATGATGTAGAGAGGTTGTGAGGTGGATACTGGTTTGCCAGAAGGCTGCTCAGAATGGAGACGTAGGAATTTGGAGTCACCCCTTTTAGGCATCTTTCAGACTGAGGTGTATCAGACCCACAGGGACTGCGTGAGTGTTACTTTAACACAAAAATAAAAACACGTTGCTAGAATAAGTCACACACCTAGAGATTAAACAATATAACAAGAAGCAGATGGGAGAATAAACTCCAAACCCAAAGAAAATAAAAAACCTCATCAGTAGATTAGGTAAGAACACAGAAGAACTGAGGAATACTCACAAGACCAACACTTGAGTAAAAATTGGCAGAGTTGAGATATCGATGATTTCTGGGTAGCTTCTTATTTTCTCTTCAGGGAAAAAGCTAATATTAATTTCAAACCTCTCTGAGCATGGGAGAGAGCTAAAGAGGTGTGATAAATGAAGATCCAGAGTTTTATTGCTCTGTCACGTTAATCTGGTGCAGTATCAGGAGACAGCAGTGTAACAGTAATCTGGTGCATTAGGGATACTCTGTTTTTCTTTCCATGATGATTTTATAACATGCTGGAAAGAAAAGCCAACAGTGTTTCATGCCAAGACGCTTTATAAACATGAATATTGTGCTAACAAAAGCATCATCTTTTACCACAGAGGAAGAGTTTTAGTGCAAACTAAAAGAAAAAAAAAGTTCTTTGTGTACCCAGCAAAATTTCTCTGTTGTTTTCTCTGACTCGAAGTCGGGTCAGCATGCATTGTGCGGAGTTACCATGCACTAATCATCTACCATGGTCTTCAGGCTTATGCTACAGAGATTGTCTTCACTTTCCACTGATAAAACACTCTGGACAGAGTATACAATTTACGCATCGAATGAAACAAAACCCAAAATTGTTTGCATATTTTTCTAGGTCCTAAAAGGGGTTTTTCTGTTTTTGTTTTTGTTTTGTTTTGTGGGTTGCTTTTTTTTCCCCAAGTAATCCGGCTGTTGCTATGACAGTAACTCTTAGGTCTCTCACCTGCTGTGACAAGCCTGCCCAAGCCTGCCTCGCTGGGCTGTTATCTCAGCCCCCAGCTCGTTTCCCGGGTGGCAGCACCGTTCCCGCGGGGGCACAGAGGCTCCGGGCCCCCGGGACATCGGGGCTGCTCCGCTGGCATGTCCAAGCTAGCCCTGGAGGTTACTCTCACATCAAGATTGAACAGAAGTGGAGCAAATCAGTGTTGATTTCAGTGTGAAATCAAATCTGCAGTCCACGATGAAGGGGTATACCTTGCTAATCACCCGGTTTTTTCAATCGTCCATTTGATGCTCTGACCACAAGTGATGATCAGAGAGACACAAAGGATGCTGAAAAGCATGATCTATCTGCTGATCAAGCCAGGGATCCTCTTTCCCTTGATTTCAAAGGAAAAAGGTCTTGATAAAGCACTGAAGATTAACTGCTTGCAAGAAAGAATGGCACCAGAATGTGGAAAAACTGAGAAGCGTTTGAATTTCTTTCCGATTCTTCTCTTGACTTACAGCAGGGGAACAGGATTTGGCTTCTATTAATTTGCCATGAAAAAGTAAAGAAAACATTTTAGAAATGTGTGCAGCATTTATCCATGAGATTGAAAAAGCTTTCCATTAGGCTAATGACTGATTTGCTTTTTATTTTAAAAAGAATCAAAACTAATTTTATTTACTAAACAGACAGTAATGGTCATGCTCCAGTGAATAAATAAATGTGCATTTCAGAAGGAATTCTTGTTTTGCAAACACATTTAATTTAATGTAATATATTCCTATAAAAACAGGGGAACTAATGAGGAAGGGATGACTCTGTTCTGTCATGCACTATCTGTGAAGAAAAGATGGGCTTGTGCTCTTACAGTGTCAACCCAGGACTCCACAAATCTTGGTTCAGTTCCTGCTTTTAACCTTAGAGCCTTGTTTAATGTCAGGCAGTCTGTGATGCCCAAAGTTTTCCACCTGTAAAACTAACCCAGTGCTTCCTTTCTCATACCTGTCCTACATGGCAGAGATATTTGAAAGTTCCATCACAATGTGTGTGTTCAGTGCCAGCACCACGGAGTTTACATCTGTTTTGTCGAAGTCTTGCAGGAATAGTCACTTTTTTATGAAAAGGGTAAGTTCTGGTGCATTGATTTTGTGTCTCTCTGACATAAGTCTCCTTTCCCTTATTCAAGTGGGGGTTTTTGCTGGTAAAAGCTGTGCTAGATGGACAATCAGGTGGCTCTTGTCAACAATGCATCTCCAGAAAATTTGCAGCTTTCTCTGTGCGCTGCAAGCCTGCTTGTCATTACCCTCTCCAAGAGGGACCACTTTGGAAGAAGATTGGGTTTCAGTGTGGCTCTCTTGGGGCAAAGAGGATTGAATAGATCACACAAGCCGGGCCTTGACGGACCATCCAACGCGTTAACACGCCATCCATCAGTGGCACGGCCAGGATGATGACGCTAAGCCATGCCAAACAACACCCCCATGAAACCTGGGTAAGTGCTCATTGTCACAGCTATCTGCCACGTGCCATACTCAACAGCCACAATATCGATTAGGGAAATGGTATATGAGGCAGATAACTTTTGCCAGCTTTTAGGGGTTATATATACGAGTGCGGTATAGGCTAGAAATAATATTCGTACTTGATGGAGAAGATGCAGGTAATTTGTACACAGTGGAGGAGGAATGAAATCTGGGTAAAGCCTTGGGAAATCACATCTCTGAAGCACATGAAAGAGCATTTCAGCATACAGCATGAAGCAGGGTCTTTGACATCGTGAATGCTGAAATAGGAATGAAACCCAGGCTGCTGTCTTAGTCCTTCTGTAGTCAGACTTGCCCTTGATATATGCTCCGTCTTATCTGTCATGGTCCATGTTCGATCGCACTCAGCCTCATCCGCAATTTCCCTCCCTATCTCTGAGCCACGGGCATATTTCCTGCCGTCCAAGCACACCTACGTGAGCAGAGTGCTGCTGTGCTTCATGTGTTGAGGCATTTCATTCGAACCTCCTCAAAACCCCTAGACTTGTCTGAATTAAAATTAAAAAGAGAAATGAATCCTTCTTTGCCTCCTCCCTGCAGATTGCCAATATAGCCAGGCACTTTTTGGCTTTTATAAGAGGTTTTGCATCCAACATCAATGCAGGTTTTACGCTTCAGCAGCCTGTTTGGAGCTTTGCTACCATCTCGTCTGTTGGAGGAAGATAACTCTGACCACCAGAGCCATAGTGCCAGAGACCTTCAGTGGATGATGAGTCCTCAACTTGCATCTGCCAGGTTGCACTGATGACTAATCTCAAAGCACAGCCAGTGGAAGGATTCTGCCAGCGCTTTATAACCAACCATGCCTTATCTAAATAGTATTGACTGATTTTATTCTCTGCTGGTTGCTAATCACTGGCAAATAAATGACTGACTGTGCTGTGAGAATATAGAAAGTATTACAAAGCGGCAGCGTGATCTATGAGAAATATGTCATTTCTGTTGCTAAACTAACAAAAAAGGCATGGAAATGTTCTTGCCAAATTCTCTTTATATACATTAAGAAATCAGGCGTGCTCCTGATTTGCATTAGAGCAGAGGCTCTGGTTAAATAGATTCAGCAGAGGGTGCAGCAGGTTTTCAGCCACACTAACTCATCTGCCTCAGCCCAGGCATACTCAAAAAATACGGGGCTGCTCCTTATCACAGGAGGCCAAAGCAATCGAGTCAAACTGTGTTTTATCCTGCCCTCGGTACACTGCATAGTCACTCTGCTCAAGCCAACAGTCCTTGGAATGTCACTGGAAGCAAAGTGTGACCATCCTGAAGAACCATCATCAGTTCTGGTCTACAGCGAATATCATCCCTGCTGCTGTTTGTGTGGTTTGCTGTGGTACCGCAGCTGGAGAAGGTGGTGTGTCATTTCTCTGGATGCAAGCCAATCCTCTGCTTTGGACAAGTCCTCATTTGCAAGAAGAGTGTCCACACTGTCTTGCTTAGTGTAATGTGACTGTTGCTATTGGGTCAACTCTGGAATTGCTGGCGCTATAAGCACAAATTTTTGCAGACTGAGCTGGAGGAGATGCAATACTGCAAAACAAGATACATGATGGTTTGTACCCCTACATCCAGAGGGCTGCCTGATGCATTTTCTCTCCTTAAGGATGTAAAACACAGGGAGGAAAAAAGAGTATAAGCTGAAAGGGTTGAGTCTAGACCTCAAGGCAGGGCTCACAGCAACTTCATCGGCGCCTGCAAACAGCAGGAGTTGCTGGCATGCACTCGCCGAGGAGCAAGATCGATCTTGCACTGCAGCCAGATGCAGGAAGATGATGTTTTCTTTACATGGCACAGTCCCTCTTACCTTCAAGGGATCAGGAGAGTGCTGGGAAAGAAGAGAAGCGGGGACCATCTTGGCCCCAGCCTTGCTTTGGTGCCTTTTCAGTGAGTTACAACAGCTGCAAATCGTCCCCAGTTGTGGCACTGAAGTGACAATCAGGAAAATCGAAGCTGGCAGCAGATAATGACTCTGTAGACGTCAAAAAGCTGCAAGTATCAAACAACTCACATAGTAAAGCTGAAGCCTTTTCACTAACACCAGGGGCATTGTAGGTACCTGGTTTTGGGCCAGGCTGCTGGGAGAGGGGGCTGCAATGCCTCCTCAGTGCAGACTTTTCCCTGCCACCGTGACCTCCTCGCCTTTCAGGCGTTTCAGTGAAGGCCAAAGGTACCGGACATGATCAATGACTGTCTCTTTTCATTTGGCAGAATGGTGACAGTGAATAAACGCTACCTGCAATTAGGTCATCCTTTTAATGAATTAAACCATTAAGGAAACAATTAGAGAGGGAAGCTTGGTTTGAGGGGTGCAAGACAACTGAGACTTGGCAGGCCATCTCTGGCTGGGTGACTTTTTCCAGCTGATGCTTCTAATAGAAGCAATTATGCATAACTTGACGAGGGACAAAAGGGTTTGCAAAATTAAAGAGATGGCAGCAATGAGCAGAGCCACATCTACAATGATGGATGAAGGGGGAAGGGTGTCCTGGGATAAAGGGAAGGTTCTTGAAAATATTTTCAACTGTTGAAACCAAGGAACAAGTGCTTTCCAATCCAGCTGCAATCCAGTTCAACACTGGGAAGAAACCTGGCTTTACACCTTTCCCTTTTTCCCCATAATCTAGTTTCCCGCCAGATGAAAATTAAAGAGAACTTTAAGCCAATCTAGCCATTTCTTGCGTTGGGTGATGGGGGTCAGGATCCCTCCTAGAAGCTCAGGAATGGGAGATGACTGTAAAAGTTCAAGCCTGGAGCAGTCAGGTAAGCTAAGAGCCTGGCGTCAGGACTACCTGCTAAAGCAGGCTTCCAAAGGCTGCCCAGTTAGGAACAGAAATAGAGTACTAATTTATCTTCCCGCCCCCCCCCCCCCCCCCCCCCCCGCCCCAATGACAGAACAAAAGAGAAGGTATTCCTTTTCCTTGGCCACCATTAACATTTCAAGCTGAGCCACAGCATTGAAATGCCCCTGTCCAGCCCAAAGGCATTTATATGCAGCCGTTGTTCTCTTCAGCCTTTCGCTGCACTGCAAGCAAGATTTATGCTCTGAAGGATGATGAGAAGGGCCATATTATTAATCATGAAATCCATCATCTGTCCTGGAAACCTGATGGAAGAGGTCCCACAGAGATGCTAACACTGTATTGCCAACTCCTGAGACTGCTCCCAGGAGCCTGGTTGATTTGCCTTCGCAGGTGGGCAAAGTGTGGGCACGTGAAGTGTCTGCCTGCACTGAACGCACCTGCCACACGCAATAGCAGAAGGACAGGACTGTCCTGCTGGGACCTCAGCCCCATGGCCACTTGGGCCACCTACAGCTGCCAAGAAGTTGGCCTGGGTCCCACCTCACCTGCCTGTCTCCGGTTGGCCCCAGGTGATGCAGCTCCCTGCTTCTGTAGCGGCTCAGGTGGGCCTTCCCTAACCCATTTCAGTCCAAATCAGACAAGTTAGCAGAGACTTCTTACTGAAACCCTCACCTGGGCTCAAACAGGCTCACGGATTTTGCATAGCTTTTTGTTGTGTGTGTTAGTCTCCATGTTTAGCAATTGATAAATCAGTGCTATCACATCTCTTGCGTTACACAGTAATGGTGATGGACAGCCACTCTCTCCCCGTCCCTTTTTTGTTTCTGTTTTTGGGGTTTTTTTAAACCCATTTCTGAATATTTTCTTGTTTCCTCTTCTTTTGATCATGTGCTAGTGTTTGGCTGAACAATCAAAGGTGGTGTAGTCAGTGCATGGTGAATTTAGCTCTGTCCTCAGGTTATGTCCATGCAAATCAAGAGCAGCAGGAAAACTATCTTAGACTTTCAAGAAAGGAGAATTTGGCCCCGAGGTCAGTGAAGGGGAGTCAATCATAAGAAGTTTAGCAAAGTTTTTTGGTTTCGCGACTTGGAGGACTCATGGTCTGGCACTAATTTGGGTGCCAAATCAATCCAAACAGGTAGGGTAAACACAGATGGGGCCATCCCATGAGACTTCAGCCCACAGAGACAACATGATTGCACCCAGAACGAGGTGCAACAGGAAGAGACAGAGACACAAACTGGGCTGGCATCATTGTGCCACGCTATCTAAAGCCTAAATTAGCCATCGTGCAAGTACAGCCATGTAAATCCAGCTTGGCTGCCCTATGACAGCAATCTTACATTTCTGGTCAATATTGGTGTAACTACTGATTTACAGCACTATTTTTCACTAATATTAGTGAAAAGCCAGCTAGTACTGAGCACGCTGATTGCTGTAGTGCCTGCGCACCAAGAGTAGTGCTCCTTTGTGCTGGGAGCTGCACGAACACAGAGCGGGGCCCCAAAACAGCAGGTGATGGAGGAAGCAGGGCACCCCAGGACAGCACAGCCGTGCTGCTGCATTTAGCCAACATAAAAAAGCATTTGGTCTTTACCTGAAAAAGATGTAAATGGGAGAGCATGGGATGAGGGATGGGGGGGTGGCAGTGAGACAGGCAATTCTGAGAGCTCCTGTGGCTTGTACACATTTCAGGTTTTCATCTCTCTCTTTCTCTGTCTCCACACAGCTTGTGATTAACATCAGTACCCTTCCGTCAGCTCATTCTGTATGTGCATAGTTTATGATGAGGCATGTCTTGAGATTCTAGGTAACAAAACAAAAATGACTAAAGCCCTTTGCCTCACAACTCAGTAGCGAGGGGGCTATATTCCATAGAGATTTGTGAGAGTTGGGGTGGAGGCGTGGGAGCCAACATTTTAACAATTCCCACCTCCTCATCAGGACATTCACGGACTTCAGGATTTGAGTCATGAGGTGCAATTCAGTTGTCATTTTGGGACATGTCCCCCTTACTCCAGCCTCCCCCTTGGTGCATGCCTACCTTCACTCACCCACTCCTCCCGCAGTGCTTCCCTGCACCCTGGCTCTAAATTCTTTCTCCCTCCCATGGTCTGCCTTGTGATCCTGGATTTTGCTGCTCTGTAGGGACAATAGGTGCCCACATCAAATTTTTTTCCCAGTTCCTGCTGCTGCCTCCTGCCTTCTCCTAATGCTATCCTACACCTCATCTGCGCTGGTCTCTCCTAGGAATCCCCCCGCTTTCTCGGATGCCTGTCTCTGACCTCTGGCAGGACAGGGGGTTTGCAGCATCTGGGCAGCAGATTTGGGGCAGGGAAGGCAATCCTTCCCCGCTGGAGTTGCCAGAGTGACCTCATGGCTGCTGAAAGCAGTGTTACATGGTTCTAGATGCTCACAAGTGGGAACTGAATTTCCAAACCCCTAAGTTTTGGTATGTTTTTTGGTGTATATCCCCAGCAGTGAAACCACAGGCAGCTCAGCAGCCATGGGAGTCATCTGGAGAGTGCGGTGTGTGGTTGGCCAGATGATGCCTGAAAACCCAGCTTGGAGGGAGCAACAGGGCTGTTTCACCGGCATCGGTGTGTAAATGCTTGTGGATTTTACCACCCACTTATCCTGGCTTGATTTATGAATTCAGCCAGGAACATCTTCTGCCTTGGAAAGAAAAAGGACTTTAATAAATGAAGATGTATGGGAAAGAATTAAAACCTGGCATTGCATTAGCAGAGCAAAGATTATTTTTCTCCTTCCTCTACAGAATTTGATCATATTTGGACTTAACCAAGAAAAGTTTTATCTGAAGGTAATAGTAAGACACCTGAAAAATAGGCTGATAAAACTGAGATCAAAGCAGGGAATGCAGAAGTCGTGTTGCCCCATGCCCTTGAGCGTGCAGGGACACTGGCTCGGTCTGTCCAACCCTTGTGTGGGGCTGCCCCCCTCTAAGCTGCTGTCTGAGGCAGGGGTGAGACCTGCGTGGCAAAACAGGCAGTAGTTGTGCTTGTGTGCTGGGGTTCCTAATTTTGCCATCCTTCCTATCCACAATCACAGCCTCGGGGAAGCATCAGAAATCAATTGGCCGAACAGCCGGCTCACTGTCAACCCACAGTGTGGAGCTTTATTCCAAACCCGCTGTTACCTGAGCTTTGAGTGTGCAAAGCAGTTGTGAAAAGAGCTGCCTGTGCAAGGGCTGAAAGCATATTTTGTAGAACAAGAGGAAGAAAACCACTTTTACCCATTTCAATGTTTGCCTTCTAACAGAATAGGGAAATACAAGCAGGGTTCCCTCTGGCATAGCAATGCACCTGATGCCATCTGCTATTGCAGGGAGAAAACTCATTCTTGCATTATCCTAATGGTGGAAACTGTCTGCCCCCCTTTGATTCACTTTCAGCCCTGTTTCCTCTGGTCCCAAGTCAACATTAATCTTAATTATGTCTCAGCTAACAAGCCTCTAAGAGTTTATTAAACAGGCTTTTGTGTTCCCTAATTGAAAATCTCAGCGCAAAGCTTTTCAGTGCTGCTTCTGACTCTTAACGCTGCTTTGACAAATTGCTACAAGAGGCTGGCGGAGGGGAGAGGGGACAGGGGCACCGTTCCTAACGCCGCCGTTTTGCTCGCCAGCTGCTGCTACGTCTGCGAGGGGAGCTGATGGGGAGAGCTGGGAAGTCGCTCTGAAACACAACGGTCCTCTTGGGCCGACAGTGGTATCCGAAATGCCAGACATGGAAATGCCTGATTTACACACACGGCTGCATGGAATCGCTAAATGTCTCTAAAAAAGAAGGGCAGGACTGCCAGGGACCATGCGTGGCTTCACATCACAAAATGTGCCCCAGTCCCTGTAGTTCCTGGCAGGAGCAGGAATGTAATTCAGGGAGCTGAGGTCTGTCTTCTAGTAATGGGAGATTGCTCAATTGCACTTGCTTTGCCTTTACTGCAGGTCAGACCCATTCCCAGAGACACCCCAGGAATTCCCACACCTTCCCCAGCTCCATCACCTCTCCTGCCGCTTTGACGTTTTGTTCTTCTATTCTTCTCATCCTTGGATCTATGTACTACAAGAATTTGCAAAGAAGGTTGGTCTGAAAAGGTATCATTTTGGGGTCTGGTTTTGAACAGGGTTCAGACCTACCCCGCCTCTACTCCTGCTACCCCTGCGTCAGGATCGGGACCACAGTTACCAGAAAATAGATGTTCCAGCGAGAAGCCTGCCTGCCAACATTTTCGTTGATAATGTTGCAATGCATCATATTTAATGAGCAAATTTAGGAAAGCTTTCAATGCATCAATTTTCAGATAAGACAGCCAAATGACCTTTCCAACAAACAACCGTGTGGGGAATTTGGTTTCATAACGAATGCCTGTCCCCAGCTGGGGTTAGAGGAGGAAGCATGGTGGCAGTTCCAGCCAAGAGCACACGCAGGGTCTGCTTCCCACCCCCAGGGAGAATCCAGCCCCTGCATCAGCCCTGCTGGGCTCTGAGGCATCATTTCCTCAGCGTGGCTCACATAAAGCAGTTCTGGGTAAATTTGGCAGCTCTTTTCCTGGCCCAGGGCTTTTTTTCTGAGAGCAGCTTTGCTCCTTGCAAGTCTCCTCCACGGCTCTTGCAGAGCATCTCCCCCAGTGCCGTGCAGCCGTTACCCCACGGGATCCTGTCCTCATCCCAGGAAGACTTTTCTCAGACTTGAGCTGTGCTTTCGAAAGCTCCGCTCACTCTTTCCCCAAAGCCTATACACTGCTCTTGGGGAGACACGGGTTTCCCCAGCAGCTTGGCAGTGGATTTCTGAGGAGCCAGGCAAGCTGACAGCATCTCTGAACACATTTCATCAAAACATGTCATGCTTTGACAGAGACTGACAAATTCAGATGAAAATCTGTCCTCCCAGCCAGCCATTCCCAGAAAGCAAGAGACAGAAGTGACACTCCCCAATGCAGTTATTTTTTTTTACACATTTCAAATCCAGTCACTAAGCCCGAGGGACTGACTGACATTTTTAATACCTTGAAAGACAATTCTTCAAATTAAACTTCCTATTCAGCTTTAAATACTCCTTTCTTGGCCAACCCTTTGATTCATTAAAGTATTACAAATGTTAGCTCTCCTGCTGCACTACTGAAAACAAACACCCACCTGCACATGAAGGTCAAGGAAACCTTGCCCTGTGCCCAACCGACCTTCACAAGGTTGCAAAATATATTTGCTTGTTGCCATTTCTGTTTAAGTTGCCAGTTATGAATATTCATTGAGATTCATGCAGACCTCTCAATAAACAGACTTTCAACCGCTGGATACCGAAATGCCTTGCTGAAGTACGTGTGCGAAAGTAAAACAAGCAACAGCTGGGATAAAGGAGGACTTTTCTTAAGTGTACCACTTTTTATTCCAATAAAAATAGGTATAAGTGAGGGGAAAGGTCACATATTCAGTTTGTACAAGTGGCATTTGCAGAGCACAGCAATTCTAAACGGCAGCTCCCAGGCGGGTATCTCAGAGGGGTCAGGAGCGACTTCTGGCCCCCTGGGTTTCAGCAGGGTCACCACTGACTCCGCTGCCATCAGGATGTCTCTCTGGTTGCTCTCTAAAGGAGGCAATACCCAGGCACTTACGTGAATCGGGGCCCGAGGCAGGAGTATGTCCGGAGACTGACGGATTTACACCAGCGTAAGAGCAGAGCCAAGGATGGTATTTTTACTCCTTCCCTCTTTGAGTTGCAGCTAAATGTAGTCTAACTTCCAAAATCAATATTGCTTATGTGCGCCTTAATGCAAACCTCCTTGGGACTACCACGAGCCTAAGAGACCATCTGTTAAAACCAGATCTCTGTTCCCTGAGGCTTTGTGCACTGCTGGCTCCAGGGACTGGGTTATCATTGGGGTTCAAATGTTTTCCTGCAATGTGTGGTCCTGGCACAGCCTCCACACATGCAGCAGCATCCTTAAAAATTGCAAGGCCATGTTTCTAGTGCGTGCGAACGGTGCCTTTTCCCTGGTCCTCCTAACTGCCCATTACCTTCTGCAGCCAGAAAGAAGGCAAAAGTTGCTCATTTTATACTACTGTGGTTTGTTCATCCAGCTCCACCATCTCAGCTACCTGAAATATCTTAGTTGGTCACCTCAACCTGCACTTTGTTTTCATGTCATATCTATTCCTGCACATTTCTGTATTGTTTAAATAACTCCATCTAAATGCAGTCTTGTTGCTATGAGATGGACAATGCTCTGGGGTTTCTGTGTTCTCGCTCTCTTTCCTGCTGTAATCTCGTAACACTTAATCCTCTGTATTTCTTCATCTTTCCCTGAAAAGTCACTAAAGGTGAAAGCTTTCTCTACTTGCTCTCTTACCATCTTTAAGCCTTTAAGCTCTCGATCCACGTTTCTGACCTCGAGCACTGAGTCGTCCCAAACATCCAGCGTGTCCTGTTCCCTTAGCCTACTCTCCATTTCCTAGGATGAACCTTCAGAGTTGCTGTAGTATTTTGTTTTTTTCCGACACGGGTAATGAAAAACCAATAGCCCTTAAAAGAAGTGGGTGCTACAGGGGATGTACAGTCCTGTCCTCTGGTGATGTGAGGTTAGGTGATGTGAGGCCAACAGGTACGTTTGCATCTGAGTCGACTCAACAGCCCCTGTGCTGCAGACGGACACACAGCACAGCCCTGGACCTGCAGCACAGCCGTGGTCTGGGAATTACCATCAGAGACACGTGTTTTGCTGTGTCTTTTCATATGGTCGGGCTGCCCCTCTGCCAGGAAGTCTAAGGTACAAACTGTGGACCTGGGTTTTATATTCCTTGTGCAAGTGAAGAGTGTTTGGATGGGAGGTCCAGGTCTGCAGCCATCACTGATCCAGAGCACCTGCCACTGGCTTCCCCGTCTTGAAACTCCAGAGGGAGCTTTTGGGCTTCCCCTCCCAGTGCTCCAGGGGCAAGTCCCACCGCGTCTTTCTGTGGAGAATCTGTAGAAAAAAAATTCCCTCCCAAGGTCTCAATTAACATATGCTCTCCTGGATTTTCCCAGTATAACATCCTCTTGCCTTCTCGAAATTTGAAATAAGTGTTGTGCGCCTGTCCTGGGAGTTAACAGCATTCCCAGAGAGCACAAACAAAACCAGGGTGGAGGTGAAGGGCTCTTAGCAACACCACAGAGAAGGTCCAAGGCTTCAGGACTGCATGTCCAGGTTGACCACCTCTCCAGCAGACAGCACCTTTCAGTCTGTTTGGCCATCATGGGTATCTAGTCCATGAACCTATAGCCACCACAAGATAATAACAAGTAGGATCAACAGAAACATATCTACTCAAATTAATAACATGACGGATTGCACAGGCTCTTCCTACCAGCCTCAGATTGATGCGTATGAGTCATGGCCATCGCTAACCCTTTGGGGCTGCAGCAGCTCCGCACAACAGGAGAGATCGTGCACGTCGCACCCCGACTTCTCTGCAAAACTGCTGCTTTGAACAAGCAGAACAAAGACAGGCAGCATGCACGCCAGAGCAGTGTCCTGTCACGAGAAGAAATGCTGGCTCTGAAGAGACGTGATGACAGTAGCTCCCACGGGCAGGGGGAATTAATTGTGCGGCTTCCAGAATTAATGCAATCATTCTGCTTTCCTGTTTGCACCGCTATTAAGCCTCACACCACAGGCTGCGTTCGCTTTCTGTAGCCACATGTGTGAATCCAGTCCCATATGCCAGGTGATAGACAGAGGTCTGATGGGTCTCACATCTCAGCCTTGCAAATATTTTATTTTCTGACGTTCGTGTGCCTGACTACTCCAGACAGGGATCAGCGCAGCAAAGTGTCATATACATGGAATAAATTCATGTCGCCAAACTGCATTTGGATTCCTCCAACACCTGTAAAGCCTTATGTGGGGGAAATGCAATCGCACTGCATTTCTGACCTGATGTAGCCATGATATAGATGTGGAGCTGAGCTGGAACATACAGACCAAGGCAAGCAATGTGAATAGGGGGGTTCTGCACCCCTGAAATGAACAGGTTCATTGGCAAAGTAACATCAGCCCTGCCTCCCGGTCTGGGATCCTCAACCAGGTTCTGCAATGCCGGTAGCCAGCTAAAGCCAGCATGAATTTAGTCTCAGATCACTTCGGGCAGTTCATTTAGGCGAAATTCACTGCTGTGCAAAAAGCCAGAGTGAAGTCTATGAACCGCTTACGTCTCACAGTGACGGATGTGGTGCTGGCTGGCTGCACAGGGGTGGATTTCATCCTTTGTGAATCCCTCGAGAAATTTTCCAGTAGGATATTAAAACACCTCCATATTGTTCAGTGAGCAGGAGCCAGCATTGTCAGAGATGCACTTAGCAAAGAGTATTTGCAATTTCCAGAGAGCACAAAAAATGTGTGGAAAATTGAATTGTATGAAAAGCCCACACATGAAGTTTTTTCTCTTCCTTTTTTCTCCTTTTCCAATCATCCTCCTTCCCCAACCCTTACAAGGTGCAACCTGAAAGCTGAAGCCGATCCTAATCACCTAATTAAAATACTGAAAAATTTCAAAGTGCAGAATATGCTGCACATCAAGATGAAAAAAATACAATAGTCTCAAGATTTTTGACCATGCATCGCCAGCTCGTCGATTCACTCTGGGACTGGGAAGATCTTTGTTTGAGGAAGATTGTGATAAATCACAAAAAGTAACTGAGATGCTTATGACACATAGCTGAGATGTTTAAATTCAGTCTGGCCGAGACAGAGCGTGCAGTTGACCCTGGCTGGTGGCTTGGGGACGTATGTATCACCCAGACCATGCTGGGCGCTGGATGCTGTCGCAGCTCAGCTGGTCCAGCCTGGAGGGTGCTGCTGGTCCAGGGATGGTCTTTAGGTGATCAGAGAGCCTGTATTTCATGGGACATCTCTCGACAGGAACTAGCTACATTATTTTTTTAACGTGACAAAACCAGAAAGGAAAGGTGCAGGTTCTGCAAAAATTAGTTAGGAATTGCTCTGAACTGATTTCTTGATGTTGCACTGGTTAGCCAGGCTCAGGACAGCTCAGCACACACCTGCACTTCTCACCTGGGCTCAAATCAGCATCGGAATAACCTGCTCTGTGGTCAGCTGGGCTTAGCTGAATAGGAGGGGGGACATGAATTACACTGTGAATGTTCCAGTTTGGACACTATGTTTTGGTGTAGCCTCTTTTGTGTCAAAGGCATCATTTCAGCTGGGATATTTTGTCCTGTTTGGCTGCACCACAGGTCTGAGACTTAATAGCAATAAAGACTAAAACTTGCTGTTATTGCTAAGTTCTCATGAGTGTAAGCATCAAGGTGAGGAGCACAATAGGAGCTTGCACACACAGGCTTTCACTGACGCTTTCCCAGTCAAACTGAATTTCAGAGGGACATGGAAGCACAAATTTGTGACACTTGACAATTTAGCAAGTGTCATTTCCAGTGAGTAACAATCACAGCAAGTTCAAGAAGCCTGAAAGAAACTCCTCCTGCAGCACAAGGCTGGGAAAGTACCGCTTTGCTCTGCGGCTTGTGACGTGCTATCACACCTGAAATTCTCTAAGAGCCTTTTTCAAGTAGTTCTTTGCATCAGGACTTACTATCCACAAGCTACTTTGCACAAAAAGTGCTGCTATATTTAATTTGGTTACAAGTGCAAACGCACAAACAAACTGCTTTTACTCAGCAATGACTGAGGCTGCAACCCAGTAGCTGGGGACAAGAGGTTACAGGACACTTCCTGAGGATCCGAAACAGATCCCAGGCAGAGAGATATGAATTCTGCAAGTAACTTCAATAATAGCAGGATCTTCTTCAACTCACAAATCACATTGGAACAATATTTTATCTAGTGCCACAGGGTATTGTTCAGTGTGAAACTAAGAGCATTTGGGGAATTTTAAACGGAGTGCCATGACTCTTCTTGCATTTTAAAGACCTAATACTTGACTCGCAAAGCCATTCTGCCTCTAATGAATGCCACCTAATCATAAAAGCTTTTGGATTTTCCTTTTCACTGGTTTAGCAAAGAGACAGGCCATGAGTCAGCGCAGCAATTCAGAGGCTGTTGCACCGCTGCAGGTTCAGCCTGTGGCATCATCACAGCTTCTTCAACTTCACACAAGAGGAGCAGTCCAACGCACCCTGAGACAACGGCTTCTGCCGCAGGTGAACAAGCCACAGCAAAACAGGAGGGACGCCTGTGCCGCTGCTGATTTTGGGGACAGATCACCTAGTTATTATCTCTCCCGCCCATCACAGGGTTGTTCTGAGATGCTGCAGATTGACTTTCAGCTATCCAATTCTCAATGAAGGCAGCGGGCGCCAAAAGGAAAATTTGCATGGGCGGAAGAGCGTGGCAAACTGCTTGAAGTGGGCAAACTGCTTTGTCCAGAACCTCAGTGGGGAAGGAGCTTTTCGGCTTGACAGAGTACATGGTATCTGTCAGCTCCGAACACCCACTGCTTTCTTCCCCAAAGCTCCTAACAAATTACATCGCCAGTAATTAAGCAAATGTGGTTAGCGTTTTTATGGCTGATAAATTGTAACTGCTATTCTTAATGAGCAGAGAGACTCAATTAGATGAGGTTAATATACCAAATAAACGTTATTTGCTCCACTTCAGAATCATCCAAGGTGAAACACCCCAGCACTGGGAGATACTGAGCACAAAATGCAGCCACACCAGAGACAGTGATGATAGAACATTTGCTAACATGCAAACCATTAGGAGACCTGTCGCTAAATACCTGAAATCCCCAGGACACAATAACTTGAACCATCTCCAGTAACGGGCCAGGTCTGATTGGTACAGGCAGTGCTGGCTCTACAAGCCAGGCTCCATGAGATCACTAAACTCAGGCGAGGTTCCCGCTCTCTGCTTGATTTTACTTCATTCTAGTCTCAGAGGTATAGGTAGGGGAACGACTGGAGATGAGGTTGAGTCACAACTCCAAATATTTTAGCCGTGGGACCTACACCAGCCATTCCTTCAGCCTTCACAAACCAGAGCAGGGCTGGGGAGGAATCTTTGCCAAAATCCTGAATGCACCAATACCTTTTCTTAGCCCTGATACACTTTCACTTCAGGTCTCCAGAGCACTAAGCTCTTCTGTTTCATAATGAAATAATGTAATACATTAGCTGCTCTGGTCTCCTAAGTGTCCCTGTTTTAGCATGGCAGAGAGCGACTAAAGCAACGTCCACTGTGAGAACTAAGGCTGTGCAAGGAACCTCTATGACTCAACATCCTTGTTGTAGCATCCCAAATTAAATGTGCCTGGTAGGTTTTTTCATGTTTCCTGCATTACGTACTCCTCCCAGCCCTGTATTTCCATTCCCAGAAGAGCAGCAAGGCTCACGTTCTCTCTGCAACGTATAATAAAGCCAAGACACGCAGCGCTGCTGCCAAATGGGCACAGAAAGCATGGCAGGAGAGAGCAAAGAGGAGCTGGCATCACCTATTCCAGCAGCGCCTTTTGTGTTTTGCTGGATCTTAAAAATAGCAGACAAGTCTTGCACACAGCGAGCATCACCACAGAAGCGTTATGCTGCTGTCAGCTCTTTTCTCAACCCTGGGGAACAACTGCCATTAGCGTGTGGCCTGAGGGAGCATTTCCTACAGAGAGGAACAAGTTTCAGAGCCAGAACCCGTGTTGCATGTTTTCAAAGCTTTTTACTGAAGTTTGAAAATCTTGGCATTTTCCTTCCCTCTGGAGTACTTTCTGAGCTTGTCTCTACTTGATTTTACCCAGGACTGAAAGCAAAAACAACGGGGACTCCTGCCCAGGCCACTTCAGAGAAATTCTTATCAATGGAATCCAGGCACCACAAATAAGAGTAGCAGACCCCCACAAACCAGGCAGACACTGTTTAATTCCCTGGACACTAATGCTTGTCTGGACCTGCCATCCAAGATCTAACGCAGCAGCGTGTGATTTACACTTCACTGTACAGGTACCTTTTCAATCAACAGGAGAGTCAGAATTCTGCCTGGAAAAGGGATGAATAGCACAGACAGAGAAACAGAGGGAAGAATGACCTTGTCAAGTAATTGATTTGCATTCGTCCTTGCTTGGAAACAGGGTGATGTGATTCCCTGGGTACGCACAGGCAGCCGAGCAGTGCTGGCATTTTGCGTTAGCAAAAAACCAACCCCAGTGGCAACGCCTCTGTTTCGTGCAACAGACGTTTTGCTCCTTCAGTGGCTTTTTGGTGGCAAAGGCAGGAGGAGATCCCCCACTTCTCACACTGCAGCATTCAGCTCCCTGAGCCAGCAAAAATGTGCCTGCTCCCCCCACGACCGAGGGAGGAAGCAATTTCTTTGTGAGTTGGCTTTAATGCAATTTTCCCTGGAAGAAAGGAGTTGCAAATAGCATTAGGTTGTCATGCCCGATGTATTGCAGCAATTGTTGGGGTGCCCAGATCCTATGCAGCAGCTTTTGGATGGAGCATGAAGTGCAGCTGCTGTCAAGAAAACATCCGCTGGTTTGGGAGAAGGGAAGCAAAGCCCTCGTCACCGCAGCACCAGAGGGGCTCCACCAGCTCAGCCTCCCTGTTTGCCAGTGCCTGAGCTGCAGCCAGTGCTGGCAGAGGGGATAAAGCTCTGCCCACATTTCTGCTGTGGCCACATCCAGTGCTGCAAGGACACAAATAACCAGCTCTGAGCTTTCCCCACAAGAAGATAGGTCCTGCCCCATTGTAGTCACACAGTGTGAGAACTCTTTTACTCGGGAACTTCTGACTGAGGAGCTGGGTAGGCAGAAAGCACATAAAATTTCACAAAATTAGGCAAAGAAAAGGTGGCGAGGAGCTGGGTAGCATGAACTGGCAGAGAGAGGTTTTCAGTTTCCAGGTGCTGCTGCTTGGACCTTTGCCATGAAAACTAAAATCACCATGGAAAATGAGGGTGCAGGAGGAGAAAGGCATCGCCGGGCTTTGGCAGGGACAGCCACGGTGCACAGCACGGGATTCCCCCTCCTCCCCCCGCCGTGTCCCATCTCTCCCTGAGCAACTCATGGGGGAGAGCGGAGGGGGGGGGCTCCCCAGCCTGTCCGGGGGCACCCCTTGCTGCGGTATGGAGACACAGCCCCATGGTTTGGGAAATACCATTCCCAGCCTCCTACCCAAGCAGGCTGAAGGGCAAGGGTGGGGAACGCAACCGGTGGCTGCCTGGCTTACACAGGCCAAAGTCTCCAGCCTTTTAGCTTTGTATTGCTCCCTGGATTGTAAGTGGTTTCTATTTGTTTTAACACTTTCCTATTCTATCTGCTGCATTTTATCTGCTATTTTAAATCTTTGTTAGTGAATAGGTTCTTACTAGAATCATTAAGTTCCATTCAACTCATCCAAACGCAACCCATTAGGTTTATTTGTTGCCTGGTTTCCTTATCTGCATTGATGTTATCTGCCTGTTCCTGTTGTAAAATAAAAGTTTCCTTATTGAGAGGAAAAAAAGCAGTTTGCCGGAGGCAGAGGTTCCTTTTGTTCTTACCCTGACCGACAGAGAAGGATGCTTCCAGAAAGCCAAGAGAGATGAAACCTCACCAGAAACAGCCTCCTTACCCAAAACAAGGCTGGGAGAAGATGGGAAAGCAGGATCTGTTGGATACCCCTGCTGCAGCAGATTGCAGCATCCCGGTGATAGAGGGAGGTGAGCACCCGTGAGCAGAGCAGGCAGGATGCAGCGGGGCACTGCACGACAATACGTTTGCAATATTAGCGAATCCACAGAGCAGCTGATTCTTAAGCACCAAGTGTCAGAGGTGCCACACACCTGCAGCTCACACCCATGCCACAGATGTTGTCACACATCCCCAGATGTGCTCAGGAATAATTTTTCAGCTTTTAGTTTTCACATCATCGTTGCTTTTAAAACTTGGTTACCTGAAGAGAGGCTTCAAAAGGGATGAGGAGGGTGATCAGGCTTCCAAATCATCCAGCACATCCTCAGAGCTAACTGCTTGGTGCCTAGGCAGGCTTATAGCACAGCGCACTTGAACGCTGCGTGCCCAACATGGGATCAAAGGAGCAACACTAAACTGCTGCAAGGGAGAAGCATGTTTGCTGTCAGGTCCCATTCAGAATATTTACAGGCAGAAAAAACCACAAAGAGCTAGAGTTCAGGGGAAATTAACATTTTGAGTGAAAGCTGGCAGAATAGGGATTTCACCAGTCTCATTTGGCTGGGAAAAGCCTGGTTCTAGCACACAGCCCTTACTAAGCTTATGATCAGCCCGAAGAGAACAGTGATTACAGCAGTTACTAAGGGATGGCTTATTGCTGCAGGCTGAAATCAAATCAAGGAATCGGGCTATCTTTGAAGAGCACAGTTGAAGGACTGAGCACTGAGCAAGATTGCAGGCTTTGCAACCCTAACCCTGGCACAAAGAGCTGCTGTAAAGCAGGGAGCAGCAGCAGGACAAACACATCCTCTCTTCAGGATAGCACAAGCACATGGTGAGCAGGAGAGAGCACAGGAGCCAGCTTGCTTTAGTGGTTAGCTCAGGGGACAGTGTCAGTCCTCCCAGGTCCTCATCTTATCTGGCTTTGATTACTCATTGCCATCATAAGGGTGCAAGCAAGGCAATTAGCTGTGCTTCACATTCACTGCTAAACCTACAGCAAGACGAAGACCTAATCTTCACCTGCTGCTCTATTTATCGAGAATTAGAAAGTGCTATAAGGGCTCTCTTAAAGGAGATGACTTTTGCCTTGCAGCTCACCAGAACAGTCTCAGAGAGTCAATGAATGAGTTTAGAAGTTTAATCAACTTAGGCAAGACTGACAGTACAGAGCAGCAGGGTTTGACCAGAAGCAAGCATGCAGGAACAGAATAATTAGGAGAGAAAACAGGGAGCACACAGAGGTTTTAGTTTCCTTGATGCCGTTTGGCATCAAGAGCACTAAGCATCAGCCCAGTCACCAGCTCTGCCAGGTATAATGAGCTCTAGGAGCACTGTAAGAGCTATTAACCTGAACACTGGTTGTTTGTCACAGCCAGGATTATAAACTCTTTAACACCTCTTTCAGGAAAGTATTTTTAAGTAGTTATAATAATATTTAAAGACTGCACAAAAAAGGCATTAAATTCTTTAAGAGCAAGGTCTTCTGCTAGGTCAACAAAGAAGTTGCAGGACCAGCAATAGGACCCAAGAAGGATCCTTGTAAGAACACCCTCACACTCAGTACTGCTGCAGCTCGTCACAGGCAACAGAGAAGACATAAGCACACTTAGAACACTGTGAAATATAGTGCCTTCTCTAGTCTATCATTAAAAACTAAGGGAAAAACTCATCTTTATTTTTCCCCAGCACCTTACTCATTATACCTACAGGAAACTCACCTCCCTCAGCAAGTCCAAAAGGCACTACAGCCTTTACTGCTGCCTTATATAGCCCCTCAGCCTGTTAAGGCAGACTCAGGGGGGCTCCAAGTAATTTGCTGCTTCTCCATATAAAGAGGAGTTCAAGCACCACCCCTAAGCTCTGCTTTGGGAAAAGAGAAGGGGAAGAAAGTCTGTATTATTTTTAAGCCTCTAGAGAAAAGAGGGTCAGACTCTGTTAGAAGTTAGATGCTTCTGTGTTTGAACTCAGAGAAGTGGTGGTTTTAGGTTAAGTTTGTAAATGCAAGGATTTTTTTTCCTGTCTTATACCTGCAAGGGTAAGAACTGAGAAAATGAGCACTTATATAGCTAAGTAAGGGCTCTGTAGAAATCCTACAAGTCATAATGTGATGCTTCATTTAGTGCAATTATGCAAAGAGGGGTAGTGAATGAGCACATTTGGAAGTCATAAGATGGACTTAAGCAGAGGATTCAATGGGGCAGACAGATTCCCAGTAATTACTGAGCTGTGCTGCAGGATTTCTTATGTGTGGGTTTGTGATATTGGAAATTGCAGCTGAAGCATATTTAAAGAAAGTGAGAGCAGGCCTGGCTCAGCTTCTTCATATGGGGATTTTTAGTGAGGAAGATTTCTTGTGGCTTTTTCAGGCTTTCCTAAAGAGGGGGAAAAAAAAAAAAGCTGAAACCTAAATCTACAGGAAAAGAAGGTTAAAGGGGCACTGTGCAGCTATGGGCTTTGTTCCTCTGCTCTAAGCCAGAGCTGCCCTTGCTGTTCCTGGCAAATCCTAGGATGCTATTGAAGGCTTTGTCCTCCTACTTGAGGTGTTTTTTCCTTACATTGAACATAAATCCTGCCCTATCGCCAGTGGATATGGGCAGGTCATTTGCTTGCTCTCTTCTGTTCATCACCTTTTTGGTACAAGCACGCGTTCCTTGTAAGGTGCTGCTGTGGGGCTCTGATGCCAAAGGACAAGATGTTAGATGAGTTTATCTCCTCCCTGTTGCCAAAGTTTGGGCTAATAAGTGTAAATCCTGTACAGATTTGCAGTCAGAAAACAAAAGGTATGGTTTCTGAAAGTCTGTTTTAATCTTCCCATGCCAACCAAAAGAGATTTTTTTTGGGGGAAGATGCTTCTCAACTGATGTTTTCCTTAATCTTCCTGTTGTTAATGAAGGCTCCTGTTCTCCATTTACAGCTTTTTCTGCACAGCTCCTTGTGTATGCTCTCAGCAGGTCCCTCTGCTTCCCCTGTGTCCTGCCCCAAGGACAGGTAAGGTTATTTTGGCAAATTTGATTACTGGTGCTTTGTACCACGGGGGCTTCATTTTCCACAAGGATCCTGAGGTGAGAGGGACCTACAGGAGAGCTAATGTTTCTTAATAAAATGCACCTGGGATTTATGGCAGCTGAGGCAGTTTTGTCATTTCTGTGTAATACTGTTCACTGAAGGATTTGGAAGAAAGATTCTGACAGATCCCTGATGACTTATTTGAAAGTATGAATTACAAAATGCCAATTTAGGGAAATAATTGAAAAATAAATACAAATTAAGTGTTTTTCCTTTTCATTTAGATTTCAGCACTTAACCCCCCCACTTTCTTCTCTTTTGAAGACAACTTAAAAAGCTTTTTTCAAAGTTTAGTTCTCCAAGCCACATATTGCTGGAAAAGGGATTTAAATTCTGTTCCTATAAGAGAGGCCCTGGCAAGCTGCCTGTATGTTGATGAGCAGATCTCAAATATTTGTGCTTTGGATTTGGCTCATTAAACTTCTCTAAACTGGGATGCTTCTCCCAGCCCTTGAAGTTGGAAAAAACTGATGGATGTGTTCAAAAGGTGGCAGTATGAATGTCTTTGTACATTAAGCTTTTTAGATATTTCATTTTTTTCCCCAAAGAACTCAGAAGGTTGAGACTTCTATATCTTTGATGCTATAAATGACTAACCTGAATAATGTAGGCAACCCAATAACCTTTTTATTATTTGAAAGGTTATTCTGCACATGAAACCAATATGGCTTTACTGATTTACCTGCCTATGCCACTGGTGTATCAGTCATGAGCATTTTGATTGTGTCCTATGGCTTCAATAATCAGTCTCTCCTACTGTGTGTCTAGGTGTTATGGAGGTATGCATATATAGTGGTATAGATGGATGGATTTTTGCTTGCTTCCTGGTAGAAAGTAACTTTTCCAAAATCAGTGCGGATTGAACATAAACACATTCTGGGTGTGTTTTTTCTGTGCTGGATTAAGCACTGTCAATAACTCCAGCTGAGCATGACATTTTAAGAGGGCTGGATCATTTTTTTTTCTTTTTAATTATAGTCAATGCAGTAAACTGCAGATGGAGGTGAGCCAAAGCTGTGGTGAAACTGCTCGATATGTGAGGAATGTTTGACAGCCCCATGACTGCAGCAGCCTCAGCGAATAATCCCTGCTCCACCACAGGCATCTCATGTGGTCCTCTGCCACCCTACAACCGGAGCGGTACCCTGCAGCTGGAGTTTGACTTTTCTGCAGCTGCAAAATCTGAGTGAGAAATGGCTCAAAACTAGGGACAAAGGATGGGGGGAAAAAAAAGATGTTGAGCTCTTAAATGTGGTAAGAGGCTGGGAAAAACAGCCTGCAAATGCCTTCACTGAGTCCAGTGCCGTGGAAAGGTTTCTGCTTGTGCACGTGTTTGCCCAGGGCTGGCACCTCCCCACTGGTGCTCTCTGTACTAAGTGTGTGCTGCAAATAAGCAACGCACCCATTAGGGCTTTTACCATCATCCTAATGGAAACAGCTGATTAGGAAGCTTTTTTAGGAGAGTGGGAAGGAAATGCTGTGCAATAACCTGACCTAAGCAGCTGGGATAGCTGACAGGAGGTCAGTGGAGGATCTACATAAAATGCCCTCGGGAGTGTTTTTTAAAGCTGCGCAAGTCTCCCACTTCTCTTCAGGGTTGCAGGCTGTGATAGAAGCAGGCATGATGTTTCAAGGCTTGTAGACCCATTTTAATCATGCATTTATTTTGCAGATAGGCTACTTAAAAGTTCCTATCTTCACAAGGATCGCGAGATCTCAAAGATTTGGTATTTATTTTACAGCAAGGGGTCATTAACTTCTCTTTGTCCCCATCCTAATACTTGATGATAGCTGTTTACTGGCCTGCAAGGAGAGGAGTTGGTGTCAGTTTAGTTTCTGGAGTCCTTTGGTGTTAAAGTAACTAAAATTGCCACCCGACACTGTTATATGGCTGCTGCTTTTAGCCCTGTACTGTGGAAAAGCGTATGGAGGTAAGATAAATAAAACAGGGTACTCAAAGAAATTGTACTCAAAGCAATATTTTTATTTCAGCTACTTTTCCAAACAGCTGTGGATAGGTGAGGTACAGCAGTGAAGCAGTTTGCTTAGCAAGAACTTTTCATGTATCCATACAAATGGCTTGGGATGCAAACAAGAGACTGGAGGAATGGGCAAGGAGGAACTGGGGAAAACGATGTTTCTTGCTGATGCATGTACCTTTCCACTGTGATGTCTAATTTTTTTAGGAAAAAAGAAACCAAATCCCCTAAAATATTGCTTGTAGTAAAGCACCTTTTTTCTTTCCAGTTTTCTTTTCCACTTTCCAGAAATTAGGGTGCTATAAGACAGTAATTTTCAAACAGGAGCATGGCCTCAAATTCCAGCTTGGCAATGAGCACTCTGAAATTGGATCCTAAGGCAGGGCCCACCATTTTCCTTAAAATGGGAAATATACACATTCCCAGCCATGCTGGATGTTCCAGTGTGAGTATTGCTAGCAGTACAGAAGACTAGCAAAGTTACAGCATGTGGCTACAGCTGTACTTAAAACTGTGTGCCTCTGAAAAAGCTTTGCCAGATCGATATGCTGTTATTTATCTAACTCTAGCATTATGCTCTCAGAACGTAATATTACATGAAATGGAACAACCCCAAAATTTAGGGTAAATGTACTGTGCAAAATATTGTTCTTAACACTGGTGCGTTCTTGCCTACCTGAGTGGAGCAGACCTGGTGTAGGTGCTGGCAAGTGTGGGCTCTTATTAGCAACACTGCAAAGATACCCAAGTAGTGTTGTAGGAGTAATGCCGTCCCTTAACTAGCACCCAGATAACTGGTATCTGAACATGATACTTAGATATAATTAAAATGTCTTCTATAAAGCACAGCAAAGAAGTTAAATTTTTGCTACCAACTTGGCAAACTTTTTAGGGATGTTACTGGGATCTATACAGGGCTGCAGAACTGGGGTCTTTTCCAGGGCACATAAGGGCTGAAGCCTTCTCAGTACTTGTGTAGCTTGCATCACCTTGAAATAGCCGCCTCCATCCACACAGGTGTCCTTGGCATGGACAGACAACCCTGTCAGCAGGCCAAGAGGCCTGTAATCCTTTGAAGTGGAACTAGATATATGGGTTTCTAAGAGGGAAGACACAAATCTATCTACCAAAGCCTTGAGCCTAAAGCTGATGAATAGCTACTCTACAGCTGGCTTGATTAAATGGCCATTGAAGATGATGTAAACATCAGACTCCTCACTATAGATGGCGTTTTCTCGCTCCCGCTTGAACATCCTCACCCAGACTTCATCTCCTTCCTGCAGATCCAGCATCAGGCTCTGGCTCTGCATGATGCTCCGATCACTGGGCTGGGTGTAGAGGATGGCCACCTCTTTCTCATTCTTCATCAAGTGCAGGTAGGTCTCCTTGAAGTTCCAGGTGTGGACGTTGAGGCTGAAGTAGTAAATTCCTGCCACATAGCAGAAGAACTTCCCCGAGAACATGTTGAAGTGCTTGTAGAGATTTACGAACTCGATGTCAAAAGTGACGTGCTGGAAGTAGTCTGAGCTATGAAGGGGTTTTCTCCGACCCACTGAGAAAGCAGCATAGAGCTGCTTGCAGGAATGGCCTTGTGGGCCAGGCTGGCCTTTCTGTCCCTTCCGTCCATTAAAGCCACGCAGCCCTCTTTCTCCTTCCTTCCCAACGGCTCCAGGGTACCCTTTCTCTCCCATTTCACCCTTCTCACCTGTGAGCATAAAGGAAACCTTTGTCAAACACAAACACATGAATCCCAGGCTGAAGACACATCCTGTGGGAGACAACCAGCAAAGCAGCTGCTAAAACACTGTTTTCCCTGCACAGATATCTGGCAGCATTGGTCAGACACCAGCACCTTCCTAATTCTCAGAAGGATAAAAATGCCAGGTGAAAGCTTGTCTCCACTGAGCTTGTGGTGCCAATGTTCAATGTCCAATTGGAACGCCATGGCCTGACCAGACCGGTTACATGAATGTGGTATTCATGAACCCAGCCCCTTCGTGCAGAGGTCAAGACAAGAAAAGTTATTGCTTTTGAGGTCTGATTTGGGCCTGGGAGAGGTGGTTGGGTTTGTCTGGTCTGTGCATTCCCGCTTGCAGGATCCCCGGCATGTCTCCTGTATTATATGCTTTATTTTTGTTTGCCTGCCTTACTGAGACAAAAAATGTGCAATGGAAAAAGTGAGTGAGTGTCTTTCCTAGTTTCTAACTCTATTGCTTAGTAATTCTGTGATAACATTTGCATCTGGTTTTTAGTGTGACCTAACTTGAGCTTCCAGTGATTCTGGTTTTTGATGCATTAGAGCCTTTTGCCAACTCTTCTCACTTGCACACATCTACAGCCTGAGCCATGTCACCTGGTGACCTTCTTTTGGGTAAATAAAGTGGATGAGTTTCTTGGTGTAGGGAGGACCACAGCTTGCAAAATGAGGCTGAGAAAGTCAGATAAAGGATGTTATCCCATTGTCAGCTTTACCCACCTTTGAGGATGGTGATATCTATAGTGGGTTGGACTTTGGGTACTGAATAGGCAGGGTCGCTGCTCATCCTTGTGTATCGTGAGGAGATGATGGAGACGGGCTGCTCTGAAGGCCCGCAGCATCGCACGCATGAGAGGCGCCGCGGTTCCCGTCTCGGCAGACCCTTTTCCAGCACGGCACCAACGTTCGCAGTGGACACCAAGAGCAGGAGAAACACAGCGCTCATCTTCAGTGGAGCCAGCTGGACTGAGCAAAGGAGCAGAAATGATTAACATGGTGATTCAAATCAGAGCTTCTGATGGGCCATCTGTTAATGTTACCACAAGGTGCATTTCTTCTGATTAATTATTAGCTTATCTTGTAGTGGCACCAGGAGACTCCAGGTAGGAAGGGTGCCCCACTGCGTACTGTTTACAAGCAACGGAAAAGGCAATCCCTGTCTCTCATTACCTACAGTTGAAATATCTGACAAGGGACACCAGGTAAACAAAAGAAACAAAAACCAAACCTGCTGAGATCAGAAGCTAAGCCTGAGATGCTTAACGCTGTCGTGGCAAGCTCTGCTCAAAGTACACTCACTGCCTGGCTGCTGTTGGAACAGCCCTTGCAAAAGGTGCTGGGTAAAAGACATGATGTGTTGCTCTGTTGGTTACTGTTTCTTGCATTGCTGTTCGGAAAAATTCAAAATCATATCCAGAAAATGAAACTTTAAATCTAGAGCCTAAACCTGATTTTTTTATTTTTGAGGAAAAACCTGAAGGGAAATGAAACTAAAAGAAATAAAAAGCACTTGTCTCTTTAGATAGTTCCTCTTAGCCTCTTTCCAAGGTGACCTAGCCAAGCTGTTTGTGGCTTTGACAATATCCATGTGCTGTTGCTAGCAGAATTTCTGTGTATGCTTTCCATTTTTATTCTCCAGTGTGCAGAAGGGAAAGCCAAATATCTGCAAACAGGCTGAACTGGGACTTGTTCTGCACAAACACTAGTTTTTGAGATCACCTATTACATGTTCATATGCTACTGGCAAGCTCCAAAGGCCCTGAATACTGGGTGAAATGAGCAGAGAAAATGTTTCAGGTGGTGCAAAGGAGGTGAGTTTTCTCTAGCCTCCCCATCGCTTTCCTTCCTAGGGAGGGATTGGAGCTGGAGACAGGCGACTGCCTCATACCATGTGTAATTAGTGTCATTCTACTGATTGCAGTGGTGTTTCATAGAAGACAGATTTTGGACCAATGCCTTTCTGAACCTTATCCAAACTCTAATTAGTCAGATGGACTCTTGTTGACCTCAGGCTGGGAACAGCTTTTACAGCTCCCCTTCTACCAACTTTAATTCCTGGAATAGAAGGGAAAGCAGTAGCTGGATGTCCTGGCTTTCAGAAATAGCTCAATGAACACAGGTCCCATCTGCAGAGGGAGGGAAAGGATCCTGCCTTGGAGCTCTACAAAGGCTTTACCGGGCACAAAATGGACCAGTTGAAAAAATATTAAAAACAACAAAAATGTGTCAGTCTGGGGCAAGGTACTGGGATTATAGTCACATTCTTGGGAGATGCTTTCTTCTAGTTCTTACCTGTCCCCAAAGAACTGTCATTCACACCTTTTATTACTTGGTGTAATCCAGCTCCCTGGAAACCTGATGAATACTTATTAGCAGCAACATAATATAATAACTTTCCTTCTGACAAGCAGTGAAAGTTCTTTCATCAAACCCGTCATAACTTGAAATGATCTTTCTATTCATAATTGTACCTCATTTGAGGTACAAGTCTGAGGAGAGATTAATACTCCTTTTAGATCAGTGTTCAGGGCCTGAATTTCATTTTCATTAAGCCCTTTTTAATTTTCATTCACTTCTTAAGCCATCTTTGTGCTGCCAAACAGGAACAGAAATGCAATGCAAGTCTAAATAGACAGCAGGTCATAAACAACCAGCACATACGTGACCAGAACAGAAAGTTGGCACTGTGCAGGGCATTTGGGGTCTGCATAATGTTTCTGGGGTCTCCTCTGCTGCGATTAAAGTTCATGCATATGTGTAATGGCCTAAAGAAGGCCCACCAAGAAGCCAGGAACCAGGTGACCCCTTTGGGCAAGCTGAAGTGGTCTCTGTTGATCTACTTGAAGATGTCCCTGCTCATTGCAGTGGGGTTGGACTGGATGACCTTTAAAGGTCCCTGCCCACCCAAACCATCCTACGTTCACTCACGGTCCCAGGCAATCAGGGCTGACATATCCTCTTTGAGACTAAAAGCTATTTAGGTCTTCTCAGGACCATGGGTAGTCAGTAACCTGGGCATAAAGTATAGGGCATTTGATTACATTATCAGAACATTAAAACCGGAGGACATAATTGCTCATAATATCTTCATGAAGGAAAAAGAGCATTCATTAAGATGGGAATTCATAATGGGCGGAAGGGGAAAGATTCATAAATATGAAGAAATTACTTTACATTTTTATAGGCCATTATTCTCCCTAAGATGAATGACTTTCCTATTTTTAGAAGTAACTTGAGAAGAAAAAAAAATGTCGGGGTGAAAAATCAGCATTCAGGTTGTGCATATTTCACATTACTGTAATCCAATCAGCCATTGAAGAAATCAGGCCCACTTGCATGAAGAACAATTACCCAGGTTATTGGCTAGAAATTGCATTTGGAAAAAAAAATGAAGCAAACAATGCAACAGCCCAGTCAATTCAGAGCATCCTAGGGCTGACGCCTCCCCACTACGTTTTCCTTGTGAAGTTAGTTCACTAAAGTGGCAGAAACACGTATTTTGTTGCAATATCTGTGGTTAGGTGAAACCTTGGTGGTGCCTGTGAATAAACAGTTTTAGATTTGCAGTCTGCTCCTAACAGACAGGAAAGGACAGGAGAGGAAGTAAAATAGGACAGAGGTGGAGAGAAAGGAGTCAGAGAGGACAACAAGAAAAGGGTGATGTATTCAGCAGTATGGGATTATGTTTGGAAGATATCAAGCACGAAGCCGGAGATCAGGTGAAGGAAAACCTCAAAACAGAAGTCAAATGTGCACCAGGAAAGGAAACAAACCTGATAAGGATTTCCTTATAACAAGATCATGTCAATCTGGAGAAAAGAATCATTTGAGCCAGATTTCAGAGGAGAAGCAAATATAACTCTCGTGGTGGTGAAGTCAAATCTGATGCCTTAAAAAAAAAAAAAATAAAAAAAGGATGAAGCTCAGAATTTAAGATCCGTGAGGTAAAGTGAGAGGTTGTTTATAGCCATTTGTTTTTTCCCCATAAAGATAATTATTGTGACCTTATTTTGTCAGCTGTGGCGATGATGGATTTGACTTCAGCTGTACAGGTTTATCTTCTTGAGAAGACAGCAAACAAGCAGCTGGGCTTTGCTCTGCTATGGCCATGACTCACCAGAGCACAGGCTGCCTCTCCTGCACATCATTCAGATCCCCACACGGGAGGGACATCCATCCTCCTTCCAACCGTGATCCGACACGCTCGTTAGTGCCTGAGATGATGCATTAGTACTGCACCGAATGCCCTGAGGCCGCAAAACTGAGTATGTTCCTCCATGGTCATCCTTTATGACACCTCTGTAAAGATGGACAGGAGCATCCTGAAAGCAACAGATTAAAACTGGAAGTATAAATTATCCTCTTTGTCTTCTGCACTCGAACCTGCAAATCGCAGCCTGGTTCGATTCTGAAATCTTGTTTTTCCTGTTCAGTGGAAAAAACCAGATGATGACGGATACTCAGACACCCTAATGGCTGGGAGGAAAACTGGTGTCCTGACTTGGGAAACTTTGCAATCAGTAAATGTTTCGCCCGAGGACAAGAAGCTGGTCTCAGCCCTCCCTGTCTCAAAATGGTTTTTTCAGTGCATCTTCTTTGGCACTGCTGTAGCTCAGGTTCATTTTGAAACACTTGATTGTCAATTGATGAGTGTGAAACATTTCAGTTGAAAAGCTTGCGGCGGCACGAAGGAAAACGTAAATCGTTCTGGTGCTTCTGACACTTCTTGCAAAATGCTCGTGAAGCCAAAAGCTCACCACGAGGCAGAGTGCACAGCCCGTTTGGCTGTAATAGGTAATTTCAAGATAAATTATTTCCTCTTCCCATAACGCTTACAAGCCTCCCCACTCCAAAGCCATGAAGCACAGCGCGGGCCCCAGCCTCTGCAAGTGGAACCAGGATGAAACCCAACAGCCAAGCGTGAAGTCAGTCTGATGCTAAGGAAGAAATTCTGCGTGTGCTGAATGGGCAGATCTACCTGCTGGCAAACAAAATGAAAATTTATGGATGATGAAATGAGGCATCTGAACCTGATGAAAAGGCAGTTAATTGCAGTGAATTTTGGTGATGAGGATGACTGGTAGTTGTGTTCGTTATAACATTAGAATATATGTTATTGTTGGAGAACTGTTTAAATGTAATGAAAGGTTTCTTTGACTGAAACCATCCTTTAGCTAAGGTTTAAAAAGACTGTTTGCTTTTTCTGTCCCTTTTCTTCCCCTCTGAATTTCTGAGTAGAAAGATAAGATTAAAATATTGCCAAAAGGGCTTGCTTGTTCAGGTATTTCTGCCTGGCCCAAAACAAGAAGAAAAAGCAAGCGAAAATACCAGTCGCCTTGCGTTAAATTCAGACGCTTCTGTTGTTCAGACCCTTTTGAAAGGGTGTGTCTGTCTTCCTAACCAGAGCTGGCAATAGGAACCCTCTAATGGCTGCTGCCTTGCAGAGCTGGTGAGGATGTGATGCCCAAACCAGGGACGCTGTTGCCTACCATGCTCAATCCAAGGCAGAACAGATGATTAAATAACATATTTTTGCTTTGCACTGACATTGGAAATACCCTGACCTAAATATAATCCACCAAGCTTATTTTTTACACATATTTTTTTACCTGCTATGAATAACCTGCATCAAAAGTGCTGGTTTTCCAGCGACATCTGGCATTCCCGGTGTCTGCCAGCAAAAAGAAAAAGCCTAATTCCTCCCATGCAAGGCTTTAGAGATGCTACAAACCTTTGCTAGGGAAAGGCTGAAACCATTAGTTCCAGTTCAAGGAGTTAAATGATGTGATTCTGTCTTCTTGTGTGCAACTTCTTATTTAAATATATTTTCTTGACACTATTACAGCTGGAGAGAGCACCTTGATTGATTTTTTTTGGTTCATGATTGAGTTTAATCTTTTAGCTCAAGGTAGACAGCTTATGTATGAGGCACATTTGCTCATGCAAAACTTTTTAATCATTCTGTGTACCTGAAGAATTTTAACACTTTGATATAAAGTAATACGTCTGGGTAATAGAAATGATAAGGAATCCCCTAATATCTGTAAAAATAGCTTACTTGCTCTGCACACAGAGAGAATAAAGCAAGAAGGCAAAGCAAATCAGCCCGGAGGCTGGACCAAAAGGTTTTCCCTGTGATTAACAATGTGGAGTTTGCAACCTGACCCCTCATCTTGGCCAAGCCTTGACTGGTCCATCGGCACTGCAAGCAGCCCCTGCGGGATCTATAGGTCAAGTCAAAGGTACAGATATACCTTAATCTACCCCGGGCCCAAGTTTTCACTGGGTACAGGGTAAGTATGTCCTTACCTCACAGGGATGCTGGAAGAATAAATCCCACTGATAACTGCGCTGAGCTCACACGCTGCTTTATCGAGAGTTCACGAGGCAGAAATTGTTCTTGGATCCCTGAGCCGTGCTGTAAATTTCTGCTAACGTTTTCCTTCCCGTTATTCCTAGGGCTTCACTCGGAAAAGTAATCTATGACTGTCTTTGCTTTAAATTCAGAGTGCACAGGACAACGCCAGCCACTGCCCATTTTAATTAGTGACAAATCTTGACTGAAAACCCAAGAGGGCAGTTAAGACTCAAACCTTTCTTGCGCCGCAGAGATGGAAAACACATGGATGTGTCAGCCTCGAACCTCGGCATTGTTCCAGAGATGGAAAATATTCCGTTTCTGCTTTTTTACCTTTTGTCTTCTTTCAAGCCTCGACCTCCTCACTGCTCCAGACCTCCTTGCATCACCAGCAGCAGGAAACGCAGCATCGTTAGGGCTGGGTTTGTCTGGCCACTGGACTTCCCCTTGGAAATGATTTGTTCAGGACTTCTTTTTTTTTTTTTTTTCTTCCCCAGGAGGATCTAAAATTTCTTCATGAGCAACTTATTGTAGAAGAGGCCAAAATACTGAAGGAGCTTGTGAGTTTTCAAAGGTAAAGCTGTGACAGCTCAGCGGTCTCCCTGCCCGTGGTGCCAGAGCCGAGCGTGGGGCAGCTCCTCTCCAACACGATGCTGCAGAGATGCTTCGCTTGAGCTGAGCATCAGGAGCCTGTCTGCAGCCATGAAATGATTTGAGGGCTCCCAGACAAGAATATTTGGATCCCAAAAAGCAAAGCGGTTTAAAAATTTCCACTGTCTGTAGTGGTTTGCAGATGACCAATGTTAACGCCCTCTCGTCTGCAGTGTTTACACAACGCGCTGGGGTGAAGCAGAAGAGGGGCTGGGAGTGCTGCTAGAGACAGCTGGGTTGGTTCGAGCCCTGCGAGTTGTGAGTGGGGCAGGAATGGAGGCAAAGCCAGGATCTGGCCATGGAGAAGTCCAGGTGTGTTAGCTGCATCCATATTTGTAAAGGCCTGGGAGAACATTTGGTCAGTGAGTCTGTAGCTCCATTTCTAGTTATCTGATTTGTTTTTTATTTTCTGGTGCTTTTTTAGTGTGTGCCTATTGCCAGTGTGGGTGAAGCACCCTAATTCCTCTGTCCCAGCAGGAGCTGTGAACCACCTTCATCCCATTAGTACGTGCCCCTGCGCAGCAGCACTTCATGTGGTCACCACGTGCTCTCTCCAGCTGTGACTTCACCTATCAGGCATGAGAAGAGATGACAATCCCAGGCAAACATCCCTTCCTATTACCTGCACATACTTAGACCTGGGGGATTGCATGGATCTAACGCCGTCCCCTGCAGGCACTGTGGGAGTGGGCACGCTGTGGGCTGTGCCTGGATGGAAACAGTCCCGTGCGCCTGGGCACCTGCACCTTTGCATGGCACTGCCTTTCCTGGTCTGCGACAGGCGCTGTTATCACACTTGGCATAAACAGGGAGCTAAAAGGATGTTTGCCGCTTCCTAAACAAACAACTTTTCCCTCTCTCCTACTCTTCCCTGCCTGCACCTCCGGCATCAGGAGCGCGTCTGCAATGTCCCGGGCTAGGCGGCTCCTTGAAAGCGGTTTTGTCTCCGTAGCAAGCCCAGACAGTGATTCAGCCTGGCGCTGCCGAGGCACAGGGCAAGTTACAGTAAGTCATTCCCAGGGCAGCTTCTCCGATAGAGCAAATCATCCTGCTGAAGTGGTTGGCACAAAACCCTCCTTCACCCTTCCCAGGGGAAAGGCAGCTTTCCCGTGACTTGCCACCGCTGACTCAGCCGCTCCGGGAACTCGGCTTTCTGTGTGCCGAAATAAAGCAGGCAGAGGTGTCCCTGCAGCGGGTCCCATGTGATGCTGGGTGGATGGGAGCACCAGGACATGGGTGCTGGCAGCAGCAGGATTGTCCCGTCCCGGCGCTGCTGCAAGCCCCTGCTTACGGCTCAGGCACGAGCAGCACATTTCAAATGGCTGCAGTTCTCTGGTGAGGCTGGAGAAGCAGAGTCCTCTGAAAGTTTCCACATCTGCAGAGGATGCCAGGAAACGGCTTTTTCCTGCCCCGGGCTCCCGCAGCGGTGGGGGAGCCTGCATCAGATCGGAGCCGTGCGGGATGGGGCACCGGTCCCCATCCCACTGCTCAGCCACGGCTAAGAGCAAAATCAGACTAGAAGGAAGCATCATTCTGGAGTGCTAAGGGTGGTTAATGGAAGAAGGAGTGTTAGTAAGAACAAATTAAAGCCAGCTCAGCAATAACCTGGCCTTGCACTTACTTCACTGCTGCAGTGAAGCAGAAAAAGCGAGACGAAGCAGCGCAGGCAGAGACCACCTCTTTTTATGACTCACCCAAGCAACCTGCTTCTCCAGGGTGGAAACACTTTGTTCCCTATAGCAATAGTATTTTTTTCCCCCAACTTATTCAGATCCATTTAACTTACCTTGTGACTCAGAACCCCCTGTCTCTTACTTTCCTTGCTGTTGCTTAGCAGGATGCATATTATGAAAGCTGCTGTTCATTCAGGTTTTTTAGTTCTCAGTGGTGGCTGCAGCTTCCTAGCTGGAGTCCAAATGAAACACTGAAAGTCAGTCCGGCTCCTTATGAAACCCAGCAGCTAGGTTGTTTGCAAAAGCAGGGGTTTTTTTCTTGTTTCTTTGCTTGCATCAACTTGTGCTGGGTTCCTGTGCTTTTGTCCTGCTACAGTTTCCTTAGGACTTGCAGCCTGTCTGTTGGGTTGCACAGTGCCTCTCACAATGATGGAAATGAAGACCAAAAAATTTGTGAATAAAAAAAAAAAATAAAAATCAAAAAACCACAGACCCAAAACCACATCCAGTGTTCCAGCCAAGAAAGAAAGTGCTGGGATCACATGGAAATAATTTTTCTTTGGGAGATTTCAGCATCCTTTTAGGCAGGAGAAAGGAGGGGAAAAAGAAAACAAACCCACAATAAAAGCGCTGGCTTTCATGCATGACCTGTAAAGGTAGCAAAAGCCTTTTGAAGGGGTGCAGCTATGGAAACTGCCCCTGCAGTGACTTTGGGGGAAGGCATACATGTGCGGTTGGGTGCCTGGGGACAGGCCAGTGCCAAGGGAAGGCGTCACCCCCACCGTCCCGTGCACCTCCCTGCTGAAAAACAGAGCGCTTTGCTTCTGTGTGAGCAGCTTTGGGGCCAGTCTCAGGAAGGTGATGTGCAGCAGCAGTATGCTGCTTTCCCTCCCTGCTTCACAGGTTTAGGGGATAACACCTTATGCCAAACCATCCGTGGTAGGATGTGATGAGTATTAGCATCCCATGAACGGGAAAGGAAGGGGAGATCAAACACAAGCACGGGGATGAAACTTCCTCAGTGTGTGTTTGCAGACAGTCTTCTCTCATCACTACCCATTTGCTGATGTTCGGTTTTGCACTAACTTTTCCTTGACACCCAGAAATGGCTGAACAACAAGTTGCCACTATTTCACATAATTGGGACTGAATTGCCAACTCCTCTGGCTGCAGAATTTACAGCCGGGGTGCCACAAGGCTCTGAGCTGAACGGGAGGCACGGAGATCGTCTTCAAAGGAGGCTGAGCAGAGGGCATCTGCAGAGAAGCTGTCCAGCCCTGTCCTGGCCACACTGGGCCATCTGCAGAGGAGCACACGGTGGTCCTGGCCCACGTGTGAGTCCCACGGGAAGGCTGGTGGGGTGGCTGCCTCGGTCCCTGCGCTCACGGCAGCGATGAGGCTGCAGAACTGAGCACAGCAGGGCATGCTGCTGCGTGCTGGCGGGGTCACCCCTTAGCCAGGAGGTAACGTGGGATGTAGCACAGACTGCTCTTGTCCAAGGGACCGCTGAGACAAAGTCACTTGGGACAGCAAGGAGCAGACCCGGGGGGTTCAGAGCACGCTGAACATCACACACCTCCCTGGCCCCGGGGCAGAGCAGCACTGCACCAGTGCTGTTTGATTTTAGTGCCCACACTTTCTTAGCTGAAATTGCTCGCTTGGTCATTTCCAGCCTTTGGAAAAAAGGTGACTTTATTTAAAACCAGGTTTGGGCTCTGAATCGGGGGGGGGGGGGGGTGTTTGCATTTTTTTTCTTTCTTTTTCCTTTTTCTGCTTTGCAACTGCCTCCCATGAATTGTAAAAAAGGACGTTAAAAGAGATGGGTACCCTACATAGTGCAAGCTCCAGCATCATTCCTGCACTAAGACTGAAAAAGAAAAGCAACGCTTTGACAGTCTTGAGAACATGAGGAGGGGAAAGGCGTGTTTTGTTCTCTCGCAGTGCCTTTCCCCAATTCAGGTCACAACTCAGTGCTTTAAATATTCCTCCCCCGCAGTCCTCCTGCTCTGTCGCCTGCCCTGCACCAGACCCCAGCACTTCGACACCTCACCAGTCCATGGGGGGCACATGCCGGCCCAGTCTTGCCTTTTTTTTTTTTTTTTTTTGAAACAGTCTCTGCCTTACATAAGGAGGGAAGAGATGTGAGAGCACCTTGGGAACTTCTCTGCTTTTTCAAAACCCCTTCAAAACCTCCCCATCCCTCCCTGACCCAGGTGGGCAGGGGACATCTCAGCTGATCCTCAGAAAGGTCCCTCATCTCTGCTCCAGGTGCTGATGTGCCCCAGCTCCTAAATGCTCCGCACCGCTGTACCACTGCCCAGCAGTCACCCGTCCCCTGCAGCTCGGAGCCCTGGATCAGAGGCAGGAGGCAGCTGCCACGATGGAAAAGGGGTTTTGCACATCTTTGCAGAATTAAATAAGAAACAAAACAACCTTTAAAGCTGTTGGTGAACCTGGGTTATATAAGGGAAAACTCAAATTGTTTGCAGATGACTTATGTTGGGAATGTTTTTATATTGGTGGTGTTAAATAAAACTAGCAGGTGATTAAAACAGACTGCAGCATAATTTTTTTATTTAAAATCAAAATTCTGCAACCAGAGGGGTGAGAAGGGGGAACAGGGGCTATTGGGGAGTGACGGCTGGCCCTGCATCCAGGTTTGGGACGATTTACATGTGCCACTGGTCTGTGCTGGGAGGCTCCGTCAGCGAGGACCAGCGAGATGACATGTGGAGGTTTGCTGCTGTCCTGGTATGAACCCAAGCAGCATCCAGCTCTCCATGAGTCACGCTCCAGTGCTGGGCTCCTCCAGCCCAGCCCTCCCGGACCCCCCCCGTCCCATCCCCGTCCCCGTCCCCTCCCGCCGCAGCAGTGGTCCCCGTCCCAGCCCCGCAGGGACTGGATGGGCAGGAGCAGACGGCGCCGGGCAGGAGCCACCCAGAAACGGGCACGTGGAGCCCCGTGCAGCAAGGGGGGAAATGCAGCTGCAGCCTTTCCAAAGCTGCCAGGGAAAGAAAAACCTTACTCATGCTCTTTTTGGAGGGACCTCAAACAGTCTCTAAGAAAACAAATTACTTTGCCTCCCAAATGCCAACCAAAAGCCTTTCCTATCATCTTCTCTGGTCTGGATTAAACACCAAATTTGTGTAATCTTTTCTCATCCGTCATGTTTGCCAGGTACCCTGCTCCATCTCCCCGGTCTCCTCTTGATGTTGGTCGGCACCTTTTGTGGAAGGGAGAGGTTCCTCCGTGTGTCCTGCACCGATGCCTCCAAAGCTGCCCCACTGGGGTTGCTGCTTTATTAACTTGGTCCCACAAATCACCTGGACTCCCGAAGCAAATGTTCTGCATCAACGCATTTGTGTCACGGTCAGTAGAGGCTCCACATGGGTGACATTGATGCCTTTTCAGGATTTGGGTCTGTCTCCCAGAAGCAGATCAGTGAGTGTGTCCTGAGCACCCTGTGCACGCTTCAGTGAGTTTCTTTCCCTCCCTTGTCATCCAGCAAATATTTATAATTAGAACACAATTAGTAAATTATATCTATTAGCCCTGCTGTGACACGGGAGCGGCTTTGCATGAGGTATGTCCTTGCAACAAGAACCAATGCAAACAAAAGCACAAAGGCAAATGCCAAAGTACTTAAAGCAGAGGAACGGCGCCCTGGAGATCGGAGTTTGGTTCCTGGCTCTGCTGCCGACTGTGGGGTTTTGGAAAAGCTCCCCTCCGCCCTCCTGGGGATGGCACGTCTCTTCTCCCATTCTTCGTCACTTATTTTTAGACTAAGCTCTTCAAGGCAAAAAAATGTATAATCAGAGTGCAGCCAGGCAGAGCTCTGGTTTCATGGGGGGGTGTGAGGCCGGCACTGAGAGCTTACTTGCATGGATATAAAATAGTTCATAGGTGTAACTCAATAGAAAGAGTGTTCGGGGCTCCGAAAATTATCTTAGCTGGTCAAAAACTGTCCAAAAACAGCCTATATGAGAGATTTTAATTTTTACTCTGAAACTTAGGACAGAAAAAAGTTATGGTAAGCAGTGCCTGGCATCAGAGCCGGTGTCTCCAGATTAAACAGGTTTTCTGCCTCTTAAAACCTCGACCTCCATTTTTGAAATAATAATCACATTCAAGGAAGAAGGATATTTCTGTTTACACAGTTGATTTATAAAGTTTGGCTTTTGTCCATGCAGGGAGGAAAGAAAAAAAAAAAAACCCAAAAACCCGACAGTTCTGCACACTGCTGAAGGCTTGCAGCAAATTAATAAGAAACTCTGTGTGCACCGGAGCCGCGAGTTCAGGGCATGCTGAGCCCGTCTGCCTCCTCTCTGCAATGCGAAGAGAGATCAAACAACACGCAGCTAGCAAATGGACACACCTATGGTAAACCTAAGGGACAGAAATGGTCCTGGTTTTCTTTGCAGCCTTGGTGTGCTAAAATTGGTCTGGTCTACAGGAAGCGAATGCTTCGTTCCAATCAGTTAATCGACGAAGTGCCTAGGTTTTTAGGAGGGTGCTGACTTTGTCCGGCAGGAAGAGGAGCTTTGCCCATTTGGGAGCGCGCGTGCGCGCGCGCTTGAGGACGAGCACTCGCGGCTTGGAAAGGACACCCAGCGACACACACATACGCGAGCTGTTGCTCCAGGTAGTCAATATTAGTGACCCTCTGCTGAACCTGGGATGTGGGTCAGCTGCGGCGTGCCGGGATGTTGGAGCCTCCATGCTCTGCAAACGCGTTTTCCTGCATGGTCAGGCCACGGTCACAGCTCTGCTTGCGTAGAAAGGCGTTGGAAATGCCTCAGCCGGTGTCCGCAGGCACACTCAGCCTTTCTCCTTTTAAAAGAAGGCATATCATATTTTTTTTTTTTTTAGCTTTCAAACACGCTATACATAATGGCTGAAGTTATTTGAGTTGTAACCAGCTCTTTAAACGAAAAGGCATGTTTTATATGGATTTTTCCACCGCGCTGAACTCGGTGAGAGTGATGCGTGTTTGCTCTCCCCTCCCGCTCGAGGCTGGGGCTCTGTGCCATGACAACGTCTGCACCACGTGGCAGAGACGCACACAGATGATTCCTATGGAAACATTAAATATTAAGCTAAGTTTCCTCCTGGCTTTCTGCCGGGGTGTCATTTTGGATCACAACAGCCCCCCCGGCACTCACAAAATGCAGCCAGACCTCTGCGGTGTTTAACTGACAGCCCAGCCGATGCAGGGGAGCCGGGAGGGTGTGTGCAGGGATATGATTAATGCAACGGCTGTGCTAAACTCCAAAAATAAGTGGAAAAAGTGAAGAGCGGCTCTCTATGCATTGCCATGTCAGCCAGGCAGCCCAGGAAGAGTTTTTCAAAGCCTCTAATATAGTAATCCCCAACCGATAATATAATTTAATGCAATAAAAACAAATATAGGTATATGTGTATGTCTGTGTGTGTGCGTGTGTGAGTGTGTGGTGCTTTCAAGTGGCCAATTGCACAAAGCCAAAAATAATTATGAGCTAATTGGAATTTAAACAGCGGCATGTGAATGATAATTGGGAACTGCTTAAGAATAATTTGCTAAATAGTGTGAAAGCTATGATTTCACAACAGAGTGAGAAAACATTTATGGCTGAAGCCTGGTTCTGAGGGGAACGGAAAGCTTTCTGGATGAGAAGTGCTATATAATATTAGGGAACGAGCAGATGTGGGCAGCTTTCCCCAGGCCGCCGGAGCCTTCCAGGGCTGCTCACACCGAGCAATATTTGCAAAGGGGAAATGAGACGACCTGGATAAATACAGGTTAATCAGCCTGACGGTGAGCCTGTCAAAGTAACAGAATTGCTGATGCTCTCTAATGAAGAGTTAATGCGGGGTAACGCAGGCCAATGCCAGTCAGCCAGGACTGGTGGGAAACAGATCTCATGGACCTGATTTCTATTATACATTACAAGTTCATTTGATGCAGGTACACAGACTTTGGCAAAACACTGGTCAAAACCTTTTGATTAAAAAATGAAAGTGATACTAATTCAGGTTGGCACGGAGAGATGGGTGAGTGTGTTTGCAGCAGCTTATTGGGGAGGGATGATCTCTCCTGCCGTCAGGGCTAACGAGGCACGATGCCACGAGGCCTGGTCGCGATGAACCAGGTCAGCTTTGCCGGAACCTGCTGAATAACCAAGTGGTACTCTTAAAATGGACTCTAACTGCACTAAGCTGCAACATCGATTCATCATTAAACTTCATCTACAAGCTGTCAAGCTTTAGACATTTAAGACCCTGTTCTGAAATCTAAATTTGGAAATCCTGAAAGATTTGAATTAAGGTTTGAGTTAAGCCTTTGTTAAATGGAAATGGGAGTTCACGGTGGTCAGAAATAGCGTATCCATCTCTCCTTGTATCCACCTTCCCTTTGCATCAAAAGCAGCTTTGTCTTGCTGAATAACCTCTTAGGCAGGACTTAGAGCATGAATTCACCTTAAACCCCGGGTTTAGTGTGATTAGCACGAGCTAATCTTACAGGGCTTTAGGTATGTGTTGTAATGCTATCTAAGCCCTTTCTGTGCGTCACCTTTTGGGGGAGGTTTGTTGCCATTCTCATAGCTTCTGTCTGACGGCGGGAAGAGTGTTTGCTCAGGTCTGTGGCATATCACCCAAGTTTCACACCATGCAACAGAAAAGGTGGCTTGACTTTGTGCGTTTTCTCAAAACTCCCCATTATTTAGAGTAATATTAGGCAATGAGCATTGTTCCTGCCTTTAGAACCTCTTAAAAATCCAATCCGGTGACAGACCCAAACCAAAATAGCCAAAGGCAGGAAGAAATCCTTGGCACAGCACTAGTGTTCAGTGTTCGGATAGGTTTATCACACTGACTATTTGTACAGAAACCAAAATGAGCTGAGAAGGAAAATATTTCCCTTTGTTGTTTTTCTTCCAGGACAAAAGAGAGTTTTGATTTTTCGCTTTAATTTCCTTTCCAGTTTTTAGATTACTTGTAATTATATGGTGCCGAGCAAATAAATGGTGCTCTATCTTTTTGTAAATGACTTGGAAGTTTGCTTTAATCCCTTGGTAGGGTTCACCTGGTATGTCATTCATCATGCCGCTGCTCTGCATTCCAGAAACTGGGCTCATTTAATTTGCTAGGCTGAATGAAATAGCTTTACCATGCCTGCTTATACAGAAGTAATGATGGGTAGATCCCCGTAGCACATAATAATTGCTGTTTTCCACAGAGATGCATGCATGTTCTCAGAATAATCTTTAAAAAGTTAAAACTCATGAGAGTGAGACGGGCTATGGACAACAGAGTAAAAATGATGGGGGGGGTGGGTTTCTTCCCAGATTTTTTTTTAATCTCTAGTTTTCAGCTTTAAAATGGTATTTGCTGGTTGAATCGCTGGGCTATGGGACACCACGGTCCCCTTCCCCAGGGTGGGCAAGAGCAGCTGCAGGTCCTGTCTCTCCCCGTGTGTGAAATGCCCCCACATCTACATCCCCAGAACTGTTGCAGCATGTTCAAGGTTTGAGCCTCTAACATGCTCACGCCCTCATAAAAATGTCAGCCTGAAACCCACCTTTCACCTAAGGCTTTTCTATCGGAAAAGGAAACTGAAAACAGATTGCAATAATTTCTCACCGGGACATAAATGCGAGGGATGGGTCCAGACAAGTGCTTTTGTCCGAGGACGTGTTGCCTGGCCAGCTCAGCTCAACCCCGCTGCCTCCGGCAGCGCATTGACATGTGTCGGTCACCGCAGCGCAATCAATACGCCGACATTTCGGGTTGTCCTCGCAGGCCTTTCCCCAGCTCCAAGGAGCTCCGGCTGCCTTTGCCCGGAGGGTTTTGCACCGCAGCCCACCTCTCCCTCCCCTCCGCTCCCTGGGCTGAGCCGGGGCCGCGCAGGCTGCTGAGCTCCGGCAGTGTTTCTGCTCTGGGACGGCTGGCGGCTCCTCTTGTAATCTCCTGTTAAACACTCCCCGGCTATCGCTGCTCGGGCTTCGCACTTATTGCCTGCGCTGTGGCTGACGGGGCTGAAGCTATCGGTGAATTTTGATTCCCTGGTGGCAGTTGCAGAAGCAATGTGGAAGAGTTGGCTGAGCTATCAATAAACTAAATCCGTCCCCTCTATTCCTCTCAGTATTATTCTTCATTTCTTAAATTGAGGCTATTTTATGAAGTCATAGATTTTTGCTCTTAACATTTGAAGAATACCCAGCCAGAATTTTCCAAGACCAAGGACCTGTGATTTAAAAGTGGAAGCGAAAATCCCTCATCTGTGTGAGGGAATCAGAGGCAGTTTGATAATTAAATTAAAAATTACAGAATGTGCTTTATAAACTGATAAAATGCCAAAATTTTGCTGCTCTTGTGTTACTCCTGAGTTGCCACAAACTCCAGGAAGAAAGTCTTTGCTTTTACGAATTTGTAATTGAAGGAAACAGAGACAAAAGACTTCAGGCAAGTCAGGGGCAGAGATGGGCACAGAAAGCTCAGGACAGCCTGGGCAGAGCGTGAGATGTCCCCTGCACGAGCCGTGCTCAGATACAAGACCGTGAGACGTACGTGCTCCTGATGCACATCAAATGCAGAGCAAAGCAGTCAGACTTGAATCTCCTCCCCTGGCATTTACTTTAATGCTTTCATTCTGTCTTACCTGCCAAGGTACGAGCACTCACATGGACAACTCATATGGCTCCGGTGCCACGTCATTCATTGAGCCGTGGACGCATCAGACAGGAATCCACGTGCCCGCGGCAGCAGGGAGTGGTGATTTCAGCTGGTCTGGTATAATTTTGGAGACTATTTTCATATTGATTTGGGTCTCATTTTTAAGCAGATGCAACATCGTCAGTAGTGTGAGACGTGGATGGGAAAAAAAACCTCTGGCCGTTCAAGGGGAGCAGTCTGCTCATGTGGACCCAGCACCAGGAACAACCACACAGATCTTTTTTCCATGCTGGCTGCCAGACTGAGAATCTCAGCTCGGTGCCCTGTACCCGCAGCTAGCCGTGGCCAAAAGCATCATTTTTCTACTTGCATCTGGAGAAAAAGAGGAGGAAGGGCAGCATGTAACATTGATCTGTGGGAGTGCTTGACATTGACATATACCATGAGTATTTTTAGCATCCAAGCACACTTTTTCTTGGCCACATCATGACACCTGAGACCACTCCTACAACATCAGTATAAGGGTAATCGTTTTATGACGGGAAAGCGAAGGCACAGAAAGGTTAAATGATTTCTCTCCATCTGCGCACTGCGACAGCAGCAGACCTGGGAATAAATCTCAGGATCTCCCTGCACCTCCCCACCGCTGTCAGCAGAGCGGCAACGGTTCGAGGGCTGGCCGCCACTTCCGTCGCTCTTTAGCAGGTCTAATGGAGACACCTTTGTAAGGCAGGCAGGCAATGCATCCGCTCCATGCCAGTGGCATTCCCAGTGCCCTTCCCGGCTTGGCCAATGCCGCTCCCATCCATCATCAAATGCGTTCCAGCACTATACTTTTGAAAGAGGCTGTAGTACGATAACGTCTAGGCACAGTAGCAGCGATTTCAGAGCAGTCCTAGGCAAGAGGTGACGGAGAGCGCCGGGAACACTCCCACAGGGAGGCAACTGCTACAGATTGGTCTAAGCAACTTGCAGAATCAGTTGAGTTTTTGGCAGAGAAGGGCACTGAGCTGGAGCTCTTCCATTCACACTGGCCTCTGAGAGAGACTATTAATAGCTGGAGAACCGATAAGAAGAAAAGCAAAGAGTTTTATTTGGACATGTTGATATTAAGAAATTGGCCTTTGATGGGAATCCAGTCCTGTGAAATGTTTTTGGCAGCAGCAACTACCCCATTCAGGATCTCTCAGGTTAATGACTTCCAGGCTGGTTCAAATGGGGTCAATGTGACAATCGGGGGTTGATTTTGTTTTCTTCTTGGCAATAGCATAAGAGCAAAGCTGCTGGCAATGCTCACCAACGTTACTGCAGCTGAAGGCCTCCTATGGCCTGCCTGTGCATTTTAAAATCCTATTCTTGCACAACCACCATGGATCAAATGAGGCATTGCGGTGAGATGCTTCTGTGCTGAGCCTACCTCCTCCTTTGTTAAATAAAAATCACGTCTCTCGGCTTTGACATTTCACTATTGGCCACGGATCAAATGCGTAGGATGAAGACAAAGCTGTCCATTCGCATGGCCAGGAAGCAAAGTCTACGACTGATCTTAGTGACGCTCGTCATTAGGCTGGGCTCCCGCCTCACGGCGGCGAGCGCTGATACAGAAGTACAAAGAGGAGAAAGTATCTGCCAGGGGCATAGTGTGGAGCACAGACCAAACCGGAGCAGATCTGCCCGACCGCAAACAGCAATTGCCAATAGACAGATGTTTGTCTGGTCTTAAATTACACTGCCTGCATGCCTGGAAAAGATACTGTCTTATAAATAGCAGTGCTTCGATCCCCTACGGCTTTGCATATTCAGGTCTCACCGTAAGGCATACAGGTGTTAGTCACAACTGGCTGGAAATGGGCTGTGGATAGAAAGTCCTGAGGGGTGTCTGGCCATGGGGTGTCTTGAGCTTCTTCATGGGAAGTTTTTGGTGGAGAGAGGGGGAGTGATTCATCCTTTCTGTTCTGCACTGCACAGAAGGAGAAACCCTGGGAAAGCGCCATGTTTCTGGCTGGAAAAAGAGTTTTTAAGGTTTTTGACATTGAAGAGGTTCAGCAAGAGCCCAAATTCTCTATGAAAAGCAGATACTTACCATGGATATACAGAAGATCCAGCATTTCCCCCACTCCTTCATTTCCTGGGCAGGATCTCAGACACCTTCAGCTGAGTAACAGCCCCAAAGAGATGCCAAGGACTGAGTACTCATTGCGGACTAAAACCCACATAGAGCCAGCTTCCCAGCCCCGAGCGTTGCTGCCAGGGGGCTGTCCCCTGGGACAGGGTGCGGATGATCCTGCGCAGACCTGCGTCTCATCAGCTCCCACTCAACTCACGGAGCAGGGCTCGCTACTTGCAGGGTTAGCTTCTATTTCTGTGAGATCCACCTTCTATCAGTGTCAAACCACTGATGAGCACGGACCCAAAACTTCATCTCCTGCTTTTTTAGGAGGCAGACGATGGAGCTGTGCTGATGCAGCCAACTTGCACAAATGCCAGGAGAAGCAAGAGCACTTTCTCCTTCCCCAACCTGCCCCAAGCTCTCTCCTCACCAGCCGGCAGGGCTCAGCTCTCCTCCCGTGCGTGCTGGCCCCAGCGATGCTGCAGCCCATCTCAGTGCTCATGGGGCCTATTTGCCACCTACAACGGGCTCGTTATGAGCTGCTCCCTTTTCGGACGTCGTGGCATCCTGTCCGTGCTGCTTTCTGTGAGTAGCCATTTCTGCATATTGTACAGGCGGAGAAACAAATGTCATCTAACATTTTGGGGAGAAGGAGAGGGACAGCCAATACGACTCACCCATGGACTAACCTGAAACATTCTGCTTTACAATTTAATGTGATGGAAAGCTACAATTAGCTCTAATTAAGGCAGCCTCATTGCCTCGCCAAGAGCAGAGCTGCTGTCAGTTCCATTTTCTTACCTTTCCACAACACCGACAAGCTGCAATTCAGCAGATTAATACTCCCGGCACGAAGTACTCCCCACGTAACACTGATGAATGGGCGCTGAGGATTTATTACTAATACGCTGCCATGGGGCCCCAAGGTACCCCCAGCACCGGGCTCCCTCGAATAGGGGGTGTATTTATTCAGGGTAAAAAGTCAGAGCACGGAGAGTGCAGATGCGGGATGTGCCCGGGGTGACACAGTGCCCTGGCAGGGCTGGGATGAATCCACCTTCCTCTGACTTACGAGTAGCGATGGACCCATTAGAGCACAGAGCCAGTTGCCTCCAGGCATTGCAAACTGAGCATCCTTCACTGCTATATGTCCTGAAGAGTCTCCGTGACATTTCTGAGCTGCGTCTCAGAAAACTGCTAATAAAAGGATAAAACCCAGAAGTTATTATAAAGCATATGTCATAAATTTTTGTCTCAGTCAATGAGCATCGCTGAGCTTCCTGGAAAGAGATTTAAGACCTCTCTCGCATCCTTTCTTAGGCTGATCTCTTTGCAAACTATTTGATGTGCAGATAAGGCATGTAACCTGCACCTCTGGCTTAGGATGAGTGAGCATTTCTCCCCTTCGGTGTGCGACAACAGCCGGGGCTGCTCCGCTCTGTATTCAGCGCAGTCGTGAGCAAAGCGAATCATTCTCATCTGCGATGCACTGTATTCAATGAGCAGAGGTGCTCTGTTCTTGTAATTAAACGTAATTTCTCTGTTGCCCTAGAGAATACAGAACCTTACCTCGTTAGTGCAGCCAGTCTTTCACCGAGGCCAGGCCAGGATTTTATCATAGTTGTGTTGCACAGGATCCTGAGTCGAGACTTGTGCCATTTTGGGTCATGTTATTAACTGAAAAAAAATCTCTGTTACAATGGATGGATTCATATCAGCAGTATCTTGAATCTTTTCCTGAAATCAATCACCTTCAGGCATTAATACAGCTCTTGTTATGAAAGTGCCGAAGGCTCTGACAATCGCATGGTATCAGTCTGCGTACTCTTGGGCTTGGCCAGGAGCTGGATTGCCCCACACAGGAAATTCTACCCCATTTTGCTTCTTATTTTGAAGAAGAAAGGAATTAAACAGAAAGTAATGCTGTGACTCAAATGCAATGCTTTATGTGATTTTCAAACTTCATAAGATCATAGAATCATAGTATCATAGAATAGTTTGGGTGTGAAGGCACCTTTAAAAGTCATCTTGTCCAACCCCCCTGCAATAAGCAGGGACATCTTCAACTAGATGAGGTTACTCAGAGCCCCATCCAACCCGACCTGATAAATATTGGTGCATAGAACGAAACCATTTCATTACAGTAAGAAATGCATGCATTCCCTCCTGGGAGGGTCAGAAGAGGACGTCTTGACGTGGGGTGGCTTTCTCATCTCCCCTGCAGAGCAATGCCAGGACTTGGGGAAAGGGTCCCAGGTGCTGGGCAGCGCGAGGAGCTCGGTGTGACCAAGGTATTCGGCTCCATACAGGTAAAACATCCACCTCCCGTCTGCAGAGAGATGTGAACAGCAGAGGGATAACTTGCTGAGACCCAACAATTGCACGTCGTTGTGGTTAATGGCTTATTGATGGGATTACAGCTTTTCTTTCCATCATTAAGATGCGAGATCTGGTTTTAGATATTTGCTAATTTGTTTGTTCGTAACTGTTCGATAGAACTTTTCTGCAAACATGCTTCAATCTCTGGGTTGTTCACAAACATGTTTGCTCAATGTATTCCCGTTCGCTTAATGAATTCTGGCTGTTCATTAGTATACTTATCATATGATATTACTCCTGTTTCCTGAATGGATGCAATAAAATAGATACATTAAATAAAAAGTAAATTAAACAAAAAATGAAGGGTGGAGGGGAAAAAAGTTTCATCGATATTTTCAGGAAGAAGAAGTGAAAAACACATGAACTTTACACTGAAGAGGGAAACCTTTCTCCTGTGGAGGCAGAGCAGTGGGGCAGCGGCGAGGCAGCAGCAGACGTATACTGCTCCAGCCATGGTCCAAAGCCATAACCCTGAGTCATGACGAGTCAAAAACATGGAAAAGCGACAAAGTTTCAGTGTTCACGCCTCTAGTAAAAGCTAAACCTGCTCTGCATAGCCGATTTCACCCTGCACTGGCATTCTCACCATATAAACCGCAATCACAGTGTAAAGCTTGTATCTCAAGCAGAGCAGAATGGAAAACAGATTTCCTATGTCCCCAAGGAGCTTTTAGGATTTCCAAGTAGTTTCCCACCCTGAACCTGAGAGAGGATGGAAGATCTCAAATTTTTGTGATCTGGAATCAATGAGCTTTCTAATTTTGGCTTAGCTTGCAAATTATATTGATTTTATTTTTATTTTTGTTTTCCTAGAAAATTATTTCTATTTCACAATGGAAATGTGAAATAGAACAGTTAGAAAAAAAAATAATTACTCAAGGTGTCTCCTTCCCCAGGTGCCAGGCTGGCTGCTTTGACAGATCAATCCCATTTTCTCCCTTGGGAATTTTTCAAAAACATGGATTCTGAATCCTATCGCGCAATCTATGCTGGCAAATTGAATTTTGCAATACAGATTTTTTTTATTATTAAATAAATTTATTCAAATACCACAGGATACCTGGCAGATGTGGGATTCATCCCGCCTCAGTGGAGCCACCCATATCCCAGCCACCCATATCCCAGTTGGAATAATCGGGGCTGCAGACTGGGGAACAGCTCGGCAGGAGCTGTCGCGTTTTGGCACTCTCGCACGAATGTGTTTGGAATATATTTTCAGTTCCTCCGTGCACCTTGTAATTGAATCAGATAAAGACGTGGAAGGTACAGCGATATTCTGGTGACGCTGAGCACTAGTTGTATGATTACAGCAAATCTTTCAGCTCCTCTGAGCTCGCTGACAGTGACTTATTTCTATATTTGTAAGTGCTGCTGTTTATGATGGAGGAGTTCACAGGGCAATAAACAGGATAAAAAGCCAGGCTGAAGAATTTGATTACTGTAAAATCTATTTATTTCAAGTATACCAGTTATTTCTACTATGGGACATTTTAGAAATAATTCTATGTCTTGAAGTAGTTTAAAGAAGATTAATTTTCCAAGGAAAAAAGCCTTTCTCAAATCCATTTTATCTGCTGCTTGGACAAAGCGTGAAATTAGGAGCTTATCCTAAAAATCACTGAAATCAAAGACAGGTCTTTCTCTTGACTTCAGAGGGTTATAAATCAAATTGGATGCGAACAGCTGAGCCTTACCGGTGCAATGGATAGCCGGTGCACAGAGGAGCGATGGGGCTGGAGATGTGCACTACCGATAAACATACGCGTGGCATCCGACAAAAGGCAGGGTGTCGCTGGGCTGACTGGCGGAGATGCCACCTGAGAGCTTCAGACTTCACCCAAGACATTTCTGGATCAAAATTATTTTTCCAAACTTGGTGTTTTGTCGTACTTTCTGCCTAGCTAAATGACCGGAAACCTTGAAAAGTGGGGTAAAAGGGGCCAAAATGGACAAAGGCTCTTCTTTTACTTTGAAAAAAAGGAAAATACGAGGGGAAACCTCATTCTGGGAGGTTACAGTAGCATCTTCCAATGCTCCACCTGGATTCAAAAGAGATTAGTTGTCCCCACCCTTAGAAAAAATTGAGAAATGAATTTTCAGGCTTACTTCCAGTTTCCATCTGGTTATGGGAGGCAGACGATGAGACCGCTCCTGTGGGCAGGTTGCCCCATGGGCTCTTCCCAGGGTTACCGTGCAGCCCATCCCTGAGCTGGCTGCTCACCATGTCAAGTCCCAGAGAGGGCAGGAAGATGCTGAGTTTATGCACCAGGAAAAAAAGCTCTTGGGCTTCTCCATCCCTGTTTCTGCATCATGACCCCTGCTGAGGACACTTCTCAGGAGTTTCCCACAGATCTTGGGACTGTGCTCCTGTGTCTGCTCCCAGGGAGTAATATTAACTGTATCTGAGAGGTGTGAGCCCAAAAGCACTGACAGATCATCCATAAGACTGATCCGTTGCGATCCCACTGCTCACAAGGGTTACTGGTGCTTCCCAACAAAAATTTTCGCATTTCAGTTACATCCTTCCTTTCCAAATAAAAAACTCATGCTAGTTACTGATGAATTTGTGAGGGGGTTTTGTTTGAATTCCCAATGTTAGTCCTGAAAAGAGTTGATGTTTTATCAGAAACCCTCATTACTGCACATGGGCTAAAATTTGCCTGGATCTCTGATTCTTTTTGATTCTCTGCTCTATTGTTCTTTATATTAGACTGGCCCTTTTGCTCAGTCTATTCAGTGTACTTGTTTTTCAGCAGCTGCCTGGAAATATTCACAAAGAAACCACAAAAACCCCTCTAATGCATCAAAAACCACTTCTATGGACTATTTGAGAAAGAAATTAGAAGTAAAATAATCAAGAGGTGGCAATTAATAAAACATAAAAATGATCTTCCTGCTAAATGGCTCTTAGTTACATTTTAGAAAGTGAAAAACACAGTGGCCTTTGCTCTAATCATTTATCTGACGGAATGGATTATTTTGTATACATATTCAGATCGCTGTGTGCTGCTGCTGCAGCAGAGTTAATTCTAGCTGCCTGTCAAGGAAAACGGCTACAATTACCTTCCTACCGCTGCAAGTGTCCTGTTCTCTATGTGTAAGAGATGGTCCTGTCTAAGCGGGTCGTAATTACTGTTGCCTGGAAGGGCAGTCTGGGCTGGGTCTGTAACAACGCCAGCGTTTCAGATCTTCTTGCAGACCTAATGGGTTGGTAAAAATATTTTCCTGGGGCAGCTGCAATCCACGGTACGGATTCTGGCACCCCAGCCCCTTTGTCACTGCTGATGTCCTGCAAACCCTGGGCACGCGCCAGCATCGGCACAGGCAGCTCTGTGTTTGGGGGCTGCGCTCCGCGTACAGCCTGAGGCGCCGGTTGTAGCTTACCTTCAAAATCAGCCTACTCCTGCCGCACAAAAGACTTTATTTCTCTTACAGTTAAGGGAGATGCAGGGTTTGATGGCAGGCTGGGGGAATCTTGCTCCTTTGAAGTCAGTTTATAGTATTGGCCTAAAACAGCTGAGATCTGTCTCATGATGGTCTGACTTCGGATTATCAGGGATGCATCTTCCGTGCGCTACTGAAGGCATCGCCTCCCATATCAGTGCGTATTAATCATATCCTTCAACTGAACAACCCCCCCTTCGATAAACGCCAGTTTTGAAATACATCCCTGTGAGGCTCCGCTTGATCAGAAAGGGTGGGATACTGAGAGAGGAGGGAGCGTCTCATTTCGACGATGTGCTCACGTAGGAACACACTGGGGAAATCGGGGAGGGGGGGGTAAATGCCACAGTTAAACTTGTGCTGAGCTTTTCCCTTAATGAGTCCTGAAATCTCTGTTTCCTAAGCCAGTGGTTTAATTCAGCTTTTAACTTCTGAGTTTAACCAATCAAAAGACAAAGTGAAGCTGAGTAGGATCACATTTACTGGTAAAAGGAACAATATATTCAATTTGATAGATTTACAGATAAAAATCACCATTTTTTTCCAAACTAAACACAGGCCTTCATTCATCATGTCTAACCTTGATTTATTAATGCATTTTCTCTTTCCTCAGAAGTTCTAAAATTCTTTCTTAAGAGCTGCCTTCACTGCTGGAGTGTCCCTTCCCCTTTGCTTTGCTCCAATCAGTGTGTCTTCCTGTGTACCTCGAATCTGTCCCCTGAAATATCGATATGCAAAACTGCCCTAACAGCGGCCCCCAAGTGATGAGCTCTGCACAAGGAAGCGCAGGCCTTGGCTAAGGAATCTGGATTAAGGCACCTCACTAAAAACATTTTGCTTTTCATTATTAGGAAGAAGAACAATGTTCAGATTAGCATTCAGGCTTGGTGTGAGTGTAGGGAGAATAATTGCAGATAGTTAATTTATTCAAACTTAATTCCTATTCCTAATTACTCCCAAATAATATTATCTATATAAATCTCCCTAGAAGAAGAATAGGAGAAATTATTTTCAATGGTCTGATAAAGAGGAAGAGCTTGTAACAAAGTACAAGTCTGTTAGTTCTGACTAAAAATTAGGGGAAGCTGAAGTAGCCCTGAGAGCTGAGATGGTGCCAGATGTTCCTCCAGCCTTCACTTGCCCCAGGCTCTGCCCTCCTGCCCAACACTAACCTCATGCAATGGAAAAGCACATATGTGATGTGAAAATTCATTCCCCTGGCTGGCACGCTGGAAGGAAATCCCTTTTTTTCCCTTTTTTGGGACAGTGTGTTTTAGGGTTGGATGGAGGCTTGCCGTTGGGTGGGAGCCGTTCTCCAGGGCAACACGCGTTGCTCCAGCAGTTCCCATCTCCAGCGAAGCAGCTTGATGTGCTGCCCTCGCCACCCGGCAGGACTTTTCCTGCCCGTTACTTCTCCACCCCTGCCTGCCCTGTCTGCCAGCGTAGGCAGGTTGCTGGTCCACCTAAATCTCCGCAGCTTGCACAGGCAGCCAAACCCCAGGACACTGCCCGACAGCTTCCCAGCTCCATCTGTCACAAGCGTGGGAGGACAACGCTGCTGTCACCCCAGGGCCTGTCCTCAGGATGCTCTCCGCTCTTCGTCAACAGCATGGCAGTTTCTTGCAGGTTGAAGTGTCATTGCTCAAACTCCTGACATTTAGTCACCAAAAACACAGGTCCAGCCGCACCGTGAAGCACGTTCCCTGCGGTGGTGAGCACCCACGGGTTCCACTGGGTCGATATTGGGGTGGCATCAGCAAAGGGTCAGGGATCAGAAGGATAAACCTCCAAGCACCCACTTCTGACTTAAGCCAGCTAGTACCATGGTAATTAAAAGCAACTTAATTAAATGCTTTGCCTCTGGGTGCCTGTTTTTGCTGTATTTGGAAACCAGAGGCTGAATGAGGGGCTCCAGCACCACTCTGATGCGCAGGAAAGGGTTCCTGCGATCTTTGCAGCATAGCTGCAAACAGTTCATGCTCCGAATGAAAGGAAAGCAGGAAGGGAAAGCAACCAGATGGCACGATTTGCCTGTGGCTGCGAAACTGGTGATTAGCAGAACGAGGAGGAGAGCCCCGGTTCCCTAACCCCCATCCCGAAGCAGCTCGTCCCTGAGGTTGTGCAGGGTTTTCCAGCACATGGCCAATTTGTCATTACTTTTCCTGTTCGACTTTTTTATTATGCCAGCTCAAAGCTTCTCTCTCTTGCTGATCAAGTCTAAAATAATTATTATAATCTGAAAAATTGTGCCTGTCTTCCTGGGAATTAAATATTTAAACTCTCAGACAAATGGGCCTTGCTTATTTCTGTTAAAGGTTCATACTCTCAAATGTCACAGTAAGTTAAATGTACCTTGAAAAATAATCTCATTTCTGGTTACTTTACTTTTCATTCCATTTTACCTCCATATAAATTACCCACACTAATTCAATCAGAGGCTTTGACACCGCAGCTCCCTGGGTGGAGAGCTGGGAAAACAACTGTCACCTCTGATAGGGAAAAAATAAAAACGGTTTGGTGAGAAAAGCCGAAGGGAGTGAACATCTCCCTTTGGGGCACGCACCGACCCCGCGAAGCCGCTCAGCCTTCCTCGCAGCATTGCTATTTTGTTATGAGCATCTTCTCTTCTGGGGAGTTAACCTCTCCCTGCCAATGACTCGAAGAAATGTCAGCACATTACGGTGTTCCAGAGGACAGAATAGTTAGGGGTATGCTCTGTGGGTTTCGCTTTTATAATTTAATTAGGAAAATTGAAGGTCACGTTGTGTAAAGTCAGTTAGGCAGTGCCCACTGCAGCAGCTCTGTGGGTTTTTGCAGTTGCACGACGGCAAGGTCTGGCTGAACGCTGCCGAGCACCAGCCGTGAGCTTGCTAACTGGCAGCTCGGGACTGGGAGAAACCTCCCAAGGAGAAAGTCACTGCAGTCACTGTCACAGGCTGGGACTTCATGGCCCTGAAGGGACTAAAGAGATACTGGCACTGCCTGAAAGCCTGTGCGGGGTTTGGCTTCTGAATCATTTCATAAACCACAGTTGGAAAGCCTCTAGTTCAGTGAAAATTGGCACACAGCTAGAGTAGGATAGGATAGGATAGGATAGGATAGGATAGGATAGGATAGCACAGCATAGCATAGCACAGCACAGCACAGCACAGCACAGCACAGCATAGCATAGCATAGCGTAGCATAGAACAGAACAGAACAGAACAGAACAGAACAGAATAGAATATTTCCGTTGGAAGGGACCTCCACCGATCATCTAGTCCAACTGCCTGACCACTTCAGGGCTGACCAAGTTAAAGCATGTTGTTAAGGGCATTGTCCAAATGTCTCTCAAACACTGACAGGCCTGGGGCATCGCCCGCCTCTCTAGAGCCTGTTCCAGTGTTTGACCACCCTCTCGGTAAAGAAATGCTTCCTAATGTCCAGTCTAAAACAGACTCTGATACTCTGGATACTCTGAACACAGCTGTCCTGAAGCGGAAGGTGTGCTGCTGCGGCCTGCTACGTACAATTAGTGTATCTCAGTGTGCAAAGTCTCATTACCAGCAGCGTCTGTTGGATCTGGCTGTTTATTTTGCTTACGGGAGGAAGGATGCTGCCATTCAACCTCATCTCCTGGAAGCTCCCATGGCTGGATTCAGTGAGGCAGGATTTGACCCATCAGTCTCCGGCACTGCCACCTGCAAGAGGTGTCCAGGCTGGTGGCCTATAGCACATCAGACTTCATGGCTGACGCGGACATACTTCGATGGCAAGGAGCTGCCAGGAAATGTTTCATTGTGCTGCCACACGATGCTCGAGGTTTGCTGATAACAGACTTGTCATTGCTTTGATGCCTCAGCTGGTGATGTGCTCTGTTTCAGCTCAAAACGTCACAAAATGGCAAAAGAAGCTCACTTTTTAGGACAGAGGGAATGATCTTCCATCAAAATCACTAAAAAGGCACAGGGATCCTTAAACAGAGTTTTTTGCAATCCTTACTCCAGCAGACGTGCCAGCTCCAGAGCCCTCCACAGGTTTTTCCCTTCCGGCAGCGCACAGCTCAGCACCTTCAACCTGCCAGTCCTACAGTGCAGCAGTGGTGGGGAAAACGGATCCCTCCTGTTCCTGAGAATAGGCACGATGACAAATTGCCTGTCACCGCATCGCCTGCTGCTGCCGTGGCACGTGCCGACCTCCTCGGGACCCTCTTTCCCAGCCCGGCACGGAGCAAGGAGCTGCAGCTAATTTTAGTGTCACCTTCCCCGAACTGCCTGGGGAAAGGGCAAAGCAGACAAAAGTTCATTTCTGTGGGATGAGAAATTGGGTTGCAGGTGGCTTCCCAGCTCGGGGGACCTTGGGGATGTGTTTTAAGCAATGACCATGTTGAGTCCCTGCACAGGAGCCTCTGGGTGCTCTGCCTGGCTCCTGCTCTCTGGCCATGTGTCTCCAGGGATTGATGCCAGAGGTAGGAATGGTCCTAAGAAAAGTCTGCAGAGAAACTCTGCACATGTGTGAACAGGAGCGGAAGAGGAAAGAAACTCTGGGGGGGAGTTCGTAGACAGAAAACCTCATAAGAACCAAAACTTAAGAAAAAAAATCCATGATTAAAAGAGATTTTGAAAGTGGTAACGCTGCACTATTTCAATCAATTCATTTGACACCCACTCATTTTGAAGTAATTTATCACAATTAAGATAGGCATTGTAACACAGCGTTGAAAACTCTAGCAAATTACATACCATTATGCCATTCAGTGATGTTTGCAAGCCTACAGGTTTTTTTTCCTCCTTTTTTAATAAAAGCACCACATTTACATAAATCATTATTTTTGAGTGCTCAGAGTCAGAGCTCATTTTCAGCTGGGGATGTGGGCTCTGGGAAGGGGGCAAAGCGCTTCGGCTGCCGCCGGTTCTTCCCAGAGCGTTAAACTGGGATCTGGAGTCAGCAACAGGGCGGTGGGGAGCCATCTCCCCGCTCTCATCTTCACCCATAATCACTTCATTGCTGCTAAATGCTGCTGAAAGCCCGAGCCCTGAGGGCCCAGTCCAGCACTGGAGGATGTGCTCAAACCAATTCCCATCAAGGTCCAGTGACTGACATAATTTGATCCATTCCAGGGCTGCTGCTAGACACAGAAAAGCCAGAGGGAAAACAACCTGATGCATCCCCCAATGCTGTTCCTCTGCTAATATGCCCAGGAGCCTTTCTTTTCAACCAGTGATAAGAAAATCCACTTGTTTCTTCAACAAAATGATATTCTGGGGGGCTGAGATGGGGAAGTTTAATAATTTCCGCTAAATTAAACAAAGCTGCAGTTCCCCTGGCAGCCAGAGTTATCTGTGAGTGAGTAATTGCAGAGAAAAATTGGAAGAAGTCAGGACATTTCATTCTGGCTTTTTCCAGAGGAAATATTTCCATCTTGAAAAGTATCAAGTATTATTTTTTAAGTAGGGGAGGGTCGAAATGGTCAGGCTCAGTAAACAAACCAAGCCATTTCAGAGCAGCTCGCACAATATGTTTTGCTTGACTTGTGAAACAATACTTCCCCCCACTCCCCAACTTTCATTTCACTAAGGCAAACATGCTGTGAAAAAAAAATCTCATATCAGCAGAGGATGGCAAATGTGTTTTGATGGTTTGGGGTTTTTTGCCTCCCCAGCCCATTTGTCCATCTTCCTTTACTTATTAATTAAAGGCAGCAGTTTCCCACTCCGCAGCCCCACCTTTCGTGCCCTGATGGCTTGAGGCATAGGTAGGACCGACGCTTCGCCAACTGCAGCCGCAGGAGAGATGGGGCAAATTCATATGCAATGTTTTCCCTGTCCTACCCATAAAAGTTTGGAAAATCCGTGTTGAAAAAACAGAAGTGAATGTGTCCTGTATTCTTTTCAAGCTGTGAATTTGCTCCTTTCTGTATAGAAAATGCACAAGAGGGAAAAATGTAGCTGGACTTGCAAGTTGTTGCAATTCTTGAGTTTATTTGGTTTTTCTTTAATTTAATTCCTCTACATCCACAAGCACTACAGGCAATGAGAGCGGACAAACCAGGACAGCAGGATCTCAGTTGCTCCATTTCTCTTAAGTGTTCCTCGGCTCAGCACTCAGTTCATGATGAGCTGTCAGGGAGAAAAATGTAACTCTTGTTCAGCATTATAACCAGACAAACAATTTGTAAAAAATAATCTTTTTGACAGATCATCTTCCTTTTCCTGCATGAAAACAGCTTGTGGGCTTTCCTTTCCCCTTCATCAATTTTTTTTCCCCCGAAGCACTGTAGATGAGTTGAGTGGATTTTGGTGCAGTGATTCAGAGATTAAAGTAGAAAACCAGAGCTGTTTCAACAGGACGCATTGACGGGTGCTGGTTTCTCTGTTCCCAACCACAGCGGTGCCTGGCCACTGCTAAACACGGCACCGATCACACCTGAACGCAGACCTCCCCTTCCCCAAATCCATCCAGCCCTGCCCAGCCCTGCACCACTGCTGTGCCGGCGCCATCGGACAGCGTATTTACGGAAAGCTGGTACAGGAGCAGTTTTGGCCCCGACAGGCTGAATACGCTGCATGCCACGAGCACTCGCACTGCAGCGGGAGACGGGCACGTGGTGGTGGCCCTCCTGCATCCCTCGGGGTGAACAGAGGGACCAGAGGGCCAAGACATCACCAGGGTTTGACCATGCACAGTGCAGGTTGTAGGTTTGTGCTTTACACGTGATGTTTTGCCCAGAGAGGCTTCATGAGTTTTCTGTGAAGGAGAACAGGGCAAAGAGCCTCCTTCGTGCCAGTCGTGGTCCACGCAGGGCTGGGGAGCGGGGCTGAGCGCGCGGGGTGCATCCCCCCTCGCTGGCCCTGCAGGAAAAGCTGGAGAGGCTGAAGGTGGAGAGATGCCTCTGATCCTGCTAATAAAAGGTAAGTGGAGTTGAAAAGTAGAGGCTGAGGAGACAACTCTGGCTTTAAACAGAATAGCTAATAAGTGGTTTCGGCACATCTCCAGCTGCCTCTGGAACAGTGGGTTAGAAAGCAGGGGGAAAGGCTTTGCACGCAGAGAGTTTGCTCATTAATACCTCAGAAATGGGGGTGTTGGTCAAGCTGGGTTCTCCCTGCTGCTGTGCAGAGCTCCAGCCCTCCACCAAAGCCCAGGGAACATGTCCACGAGCGGCTCTGCCGGCTGCCTCTCTGCAAAGCTCAGCAAAGCAAAGCTCGGGGTCTGTCCCCAACACGCCAGGGAGCAGGTGAGGTTCCTGCCAGGGCTGGGGGCAAGCACTGGCTGCGGTGAGCCAAAAACCAGGCTCGTGCGACAGACGTCTTGCTCCCAGATGGATATTTTAGGCCAATCTCAGCACAGGAGTGGGAATAAGAGAGATTTTTGTGAACTTTTGTTTACCTCTTCTCTGCACAGAAGTGTCAGCTGGAGCTGATGGTGCCCAAAGGTCCCAGAGCAGACCCAGGCAGCCTCAAACCTCAGAAATATACTCAGAAATCTTCTTCCAGAGACTACAAATACAGAGCAGCCTGCGGTACCTGTGTGCTGAAAAGTGTTTGACGGGAAGGCAAAGTGACAGGGAAAAGGCCACATCTCCGCTACCGATGGAGGATGGCAGGGGCAGCACCGGGTGCCCTCGCCCAGGGTCGGGTGCCTTGGGGGAGCTGCCACTGTCCCCGATTTAAGAAAGCTTTTATTTCGGGTATAAGTGGAGCTGAGCATTCATCAGCATGAAAAATAATCCATCATTTGAGTCAGCCATTAGGCCACAGGGTCAAACACTTAGGGAAGCACCACATCCATTTTGGTGTAATGCTGCTTAAACTTCTCGGAGCCGCAGAAGTTATTTGGTTCAAACTTAGGGCAAAACTCCAGCTCCATCTTTTTTCGTTTCTCTTGAACCCATTTGCCAAAGAAAAATTTTGTTTATCTAAAACCCACTTTCATTTGCAAGAGGATTTTTAGCTTTTCATATACTTACCATGTTAGTATATGAAAAGTGTTAGCAGTGATTTTTATTTAAAGAAATATTTCTTTTTCCTGCCAAATGGAGTCTTTTGAACCTGGAAGAAAAAGATGGCTGTGAGCACTCAGATGTCTCCCTCCCCTACAGTAAAACCCGATAGCTGGTAAGTCAGTACGGGTAACTAATGAGGATATGAAGACAGTCTCTACAAAGATCCTATTTTGGACAATCTCAAAGCTGACATTTATTTACATAAAACATATAATTGAAATGTCAGAAGAGAACAATTAAAAGCATCAGCTGACATGAATGTCAATGGAAGCAGTACCGTGACTCTCTGCTTTCTGTGGAAAAGGAAAGATGGGTTTGGACTGATTTTCCCTTTTCATTAATTTCCTTAATCTCTTTTCAATGTACCGAATGTCATGATCTACCAAATATAATAGGTGGCAACAGAAAAAGGTTTTAGCCTCCAACATCTCAATAGATCTTCCTCCAGCAGAATGGCCACGGTCTCATACTTACTAGGTAGTGATGGCTTTTTTAGAGTGCAAATGACATTTTCCCACGTGTTCGCAAAGGACAGGCGGCATCAGGGTGATGATCCACGGGATGATCCCCTGCAGCCCCACCGATGGCCAGGACAGGGTCTTGCATGGTGGCAGCAGTTAACCATTTATTAAAAAACATTTGCAAAGCGTTAATGCCAGAGCTGGCTCCCTTCCGGAGGAGATTTCTGCAGCCCAAGGCTGAAGCTGGTGGAAGGGCAGCTCCAGCCCGACGTGGGGCTGCACACCCAGAGAAGGTCCGAGAGGTGTAAGACAAGCAGAGAGGCCCCAAGTAGCAGGGCTGCCCGTTTCCTGCAGGTTTTGAACCCAGTAGAGGGGTTTTCAGGTTTCTCCTTGATTTTTGTGGTTCACCCTCAGCTTATTCCCTCCTCCGTAGCTGGAAGATCCTCAGCTGGTCTCACTGCAGTTGGTCAGACAAGGTCACGTAAAATAATTGCAGCTTGTACGCAGTCCTTGGTCTCCAGCCTGTTTCTTTGCTGCAGAAAATCCTTTTATTGTACATGACCTTCAGGTCATGGTTGCAATTCTACAGCAGTGATAACATTATTCAAGAGATGGTCCTTTTGGCATTTCTGGTTGATTTTTCACACATTTCAGGGGAAAAAAAAAAAAAAAAAAAAAGGAAGCCATTCTTACACCCAGCATCATGTTTTTCCAAAGAGACACCTAATGAGACCATTAGCACGAATGGTCTGTTTACTCTATCACATAATTCCACACCAGAGCCCTCCCGTTGTTATTCTGGTTTCCCGTATTGTCACAAGGAGATTTGCACCAGACTGATCATCAGAGGGCAGTAAGTAGGGCTGAAAACGGATGTTTCCCACAAAACTCTTAGCTCATCACAGCGTGCAATGAGCAGCAAGGAGAACATGACAGTAATCAGAGCTGGCAGCAAGCAGTGGAAAATGTATTTGTAAGAGCTTTGATTAAACTGTCAGCTGGAATTTTGGAGTAGATGCAGAGCATTTAAACATAGGCTGTTTAGTGGTGGGAAGCCTAATTCTTTTAATTTAAATGTTGGTTTAGGGGGAAAGCTGTGGAATGTATTTACCTCTCAGCGCATACACACATCCTGTGCTATGACACAAACTGAGAATTAGGAGGCTGTGTGTATAATCACAGAGGCTTGATGTTCGTGCTTCTGAAGGATGCTCTCTTGCGTGCATGGAAAAGTTTCCCTTTATTCAGCAGTCGAGTACAGCCATGGGGAAGCGTCAGGGTAAAAGGAGGAGGTGACATTTGTGACAAACGCAGGTGGTGGCTCAGCCTGGGCTCACCCCCAGCCTGTGCACCAGCCTGGTTCAAGGTTGGAGCAAGCTGTGAACTAAGCTCAGGAAAAACTTGCAGCAAGCAATGAGGAAGGTAATTAGAAATCACAAATTATTTTAGAAGGGTATAGCCAGGTGTTGTGCCAAGGAAAGGCCAAAATTAGACGATGCTTCCAAACATCGGTGCTTGCAGCAGGAATGAGGCCGGTGTCTCTGCGGGGTGGTCAGTGGCCAGCATGGCTGGGTATCCCCAGGGCCAGTTGCCTTTCTGCACCCAAAAAAGAACAGTGGGATACCAATTTAAAGGGTTATATTAATGGTAATGGACAGTAAAGATTACCAGCATGTTGGGACATAAGGCTGTAAATAAGTGTCCTGTTCTGAACAACTTTTAGAACAAAAATCCTCTCCCCCTCTGCCTTCACAGCTGTGCCCCGTACATCCCAGGCTGGGCACATTAGATCATTCAGTCTGGCAACTTCTTTATAGATAAAAAGAGAAATAGGAAATGTAATCTCCCTGCTAAATAAGGTCACTTCCAAACTTAGCTGCTTTCTCAGTGTATGTGGATTTTTGTCACGGTTTTCACCTTGCAGGGAAATCATTAGCAGACAGACACTGAAATAGCCCCACGTTGCTGCAGCGCTTCATGGGAGGTGCGGTGCTGCTGCCAGACATCCTGCTCCCCTCCCTGGGCTGAGCGCCTCGGCTGGGCTGTACTGCCCGTGCGTCCCGCTGCATGGGATATTCAAAATTTAGGAAAGCACTTAATTCCCAATGATTTCCATGGGACAGTACATGGTAAGAACTAAGCCATGTTTAAGGACACTTCATGTAACGCCACATAATGCAGTAAATTTACTTACTTAGAGGGATCCAGCCTAGAAAGGAATGCAGAGGCAGACGGGAGAGGTTTGCTTGGTGCCGGGGCTGGCCTGAGGTGGGGAGGGAAGAGAGCGGCATGATGCACACGGGGGATCGGGATATGGCACTGGCAGACTCAATTCAAGCTGCATTTGCCGGGTGCCTGCTTGCTCTGTCACAGGCTTCAGCTCGGAAAAGCATCAGCTTTACTTACCTTTAGTTCTTTATTTTATTGAAGGAGACAGCTCGATACTATTTTGCATCATCAGCTCCAGAGACACAGAAACCTTGTGAAAACCATTCTTGCCTGTAAAGCAAACTGAGCGTGTAATAACTGCAGTGACCAAACAGTATTGTCGCAGCCGGGAGGAGGACACAGTAAGAGGTGTGGGAGGAGGGTGAGGTTTGATCCTTCCCAGCACAGGGTTCAGGGCAGGGAGCACAGACCCTAGGAAAGTTTCCATTTTAGACCCATGAGACCCATGAGGCAAGAAGCAATAATCTGAAATGAATTAAAGATAAGAGCTTGCTTGTTCAGCTTTACCGTCTCTCAGCATAAGCTGAGCCGCACAGGCAAAGCTCTGCCCTCCTTTTCTTTGGAAGCCGGTAGAGACTTAACACAAGTTTTTATAGCTGCTCATTTGTTTTTATACGAAGCTTTCTGCATTTATTTGGCCAGGGGGGTTGAATGAGGCTGGTCTCCTGGGAGGACAAGCCCTGTTTGTGTTATGTGAGCGATGAGGGCGTTCGCTCACTCCCCCACGCGCTGCCTGCAGCCCATTCCCGAGCAGAGCTGCCACTGAGCCACTCGGTAGCGATGGCCCATGGAAGGCAAAATTATCCCTCCTGTGCTTTGGGCAGCTCCTGTTAAGTTGCTCTGAGAATATCCTCAGCCTCGGTGCCTCAGTCCATCATCTGCTGTGAAGCCTCTGCAGCTCTGCAAATTCTGCTGTAACTCAGCATTGTTCCCCGTGCCAGAAACGGTGCAAGGATGGTGTCCTGCGAACAAGGAATCCTCTGCTGAAAGTGTAAAAAAGCTGTTTGCTGATTTCGTCGGTCATGTAGACACTACAGCAAACCTGCCAGCTCTCTGATTTTTGGCAATAGACTTTGGTCAGCTTTTAACAGTAGCCTGCTGCCAGGTTTCCAGACAAGTGACCACTGTACATGGACAGAGAAAGTCTCCCAGACTTTCACAGTAAGCACAGAGCAGTTTTACAGCCAAACTGGCCTTCGCAAAAATAAATTGGAACGCGCAGACTGAGATAGATGCATGCAGCCCCGCATTAATCTCTTGCACGCTTGAACCCATTCGGATTTTAAAAGCCTCTCCTATGAAGAGCTCATACACTGCAGCAATCATAAAAATGATCTTCTATTTACAAGGCCTGAAGGCCTTAATCATGAGCCCACATCTGAACAAGGCACTCCATCATTATGGGATAAGCGTACAAAATGGAAATACAGCCAAGGACTTCGTTGGATTTCAATTTGTTCAACGTGTAATCCTGCTCTGCAGTTCTCAGCGCAGGGGATGCTTCCACGTCTGCACACCAAAGCTGCAACAGGCAGCTCTGTGCGTTGCCCACAGCCAGGACCGCACGTGCCAGCACCCGGGATGGGCTGTCCCCAGGGCAGCTCAGGGACCACTGCTGAGCGCTCCACCTCCACCAGATGTGTCCCACTGGGGACCCAGGACACCCAGTCACTTGTAAGTGGATGAAAAAGGACTTTGAGCACAGCTGCTTTGGTGGGCTCATGCTGCAGCAGGTAATTTCACTGCCTGGCAGAAGAAACGGTCCCGAAATGAACAGGTCCCTCCATATTCCTGTATCAGTGATGTCTCTGACCAGCCTTCTCCTCTGGGAAGGGCAGCTATGGATTAAATTTGTAACCTCTCCCTTTTGTGGCCTGCATCCCACCTCCCCTGAGCTGCCGAGTAGCCTTGACTCAGTTCTGGCTGATTTAATTCCCTCCAGTAATGATTCACCCAGTTAAAAGGTTGTCAAAAGAATCTGGTTAAGGAAGGAGAAACTGCAAACATTTCCAAATAAAGAAAAGTTCTTACATTTAATCTCAATGGTTTTGTCACTTTCTTCTGCCATTCCACATCTGGGACAAACCCCGTATTTTTGCTCAATCTGTGAATGCAGTTCAAACGAGCTGTGTGATATTTTGGAACAAAAAAAAAAAAAAAAAGAAAAAAAAAGAAACCCATCCTGTTGTCCCCCTTTCCATTTTCTCTCCTAAATAGACGTGAAATGAAAAACTTGGATGGTAATTCATGGTCTAGACACTGTGTTGCCACAACACCCGGCTAATGCTGAGCTCCGCAAGAGTCCTGTTGGCTTGAATCTTGATTGTGCTGTTTCCTCTGTGACTCCTAATGGGTTTGGGAAAATGTCTACAGAGTGAGAAGAGCTCCAGCTAAGTGCAGCTACAGCTAAGCAAGAATTGATTACAGCCCTACAATCGTAAGGGACCATATCTTCTTCCCTGGCATGCCAATAAGCCCTTCACCCTGCCAGCATGGGTGGGCAGGAGTGGCCACAGTCCCTCCTGGAGGAAAGCCCCTGCCTTGGAGGAAATTTCTTTCAAATGTCCTGAAAACTCAGAAAGAAAGATGGGAAGTTCATTAACCCTGCAGGAGGAGAAAGCTCAGCATCTAGGCAAGCTTCCACCTGGTGTGCAAGGGGCAATGGAGAGGTTTGAAAGAAAGGTTGGGAGAGAGACCAAGAGGCAGCAATCCTGGCTCCTTGCAGCCTTGTTTTGTCTCACACCATCCAGGAGGCAAACCCTGGTCCAGCAGCCAGGGAGTGTCTGCAGATGTCCCACTTGGGAAGGATGTGTTGGCCAACTCCTGCCCAGAGTCCCTTGGGTGCCCAAGGGTCACGGTGGTGGTTCCCCACCTCCTCATCCCAAACTGAACACAATACTCTGCCTTCACCCACTCTGCCAGCCTGTCCTCTCCCCAACAACAACTGGTGGATCGGGAGTTTTCAACACATGCATTGATGCCTTTCAGCCCTCTGGAGACGGCCTGGCTTTGCTCCACAGAGCTTTAGGGTAACAATTTTACACCTCTTGGCTGCTCTCTGCTCCATCCACCTCCTGCCTGTCCTTTAATGGTGAAGCCAAAACCATGTGCGACTCGCAGGTTGGGTTTGTTTTGCTGGTACAAAGTGTGTTGTTTACAGCTCTAGAAATACATATACAGAGACCTAAGAGCTCTTACATGACTGCAGCCTGTGACTGATGCATATGGATGGGAGTTACAAGGCTTTATGATCCCTCCCTCCGTTTTACAGATTTGAATTTATCCTCAGGCAAAAGCTGGTGTCATAAAATGCTAAGAATCTTGGCTCAGGAGATCCCACGTCCTGTACCCTCTCATCCTGCAATTACTGGGCAGATAATGTTCTCAGCTGGGGAACGTCCATGGGAGCGCGACGTGGCTTGACTAAATGCCAGCAGAGCTGATGTAATTGTTCACACGCTGGGGCTGCACGAGTAAAATGTGCTACAGTCTTGTGCACATCGTATCTATATAATCCCAAACCAAGGAGCAGGAGAGGGAGGAATGACAGCTGACCGGCTCATTGACATTATCCCAGAGTCTGGTGACCCATCTCCTGGCTATCTGTGTTTCCTCATACACAGCCTGGCAGAAAAAGCGTGAAACATTGAAAAGATGAGGGTGAAAGGATCTTTAAAGCTTGTGGAGAGGAAAGCTTCCCACGCTGGGAAGGACAGTGACATTAGCATCGATTTCAGTCTGCAAAACCCAGAGATTTTCTGTCTGTGGGGTGCTCAGAAGCGCTGGTCTCTCTCCGCTTTGTGTTGTCGGCATGAGGCAGGCTGTGCTGGGCAGGGATGGATTCCCACAGTCCCAGCTTCTCAGTGCCTCAACTCTGACTCAGAGCTGTTCGCTGCTGTCTGCAGACCTCTGGTTGTCCATAAAGCATCAGAAATAGCTACCAGCTCCTGTCAGTGCCTGCAAGAAAGCCAGGAGGAATTAGCAGGAACTGGCAATATTTAATAATAATTAGTAACGTTGTGGTTGGTTTTTTTCCAGTAGGAAGTATTGTTCCCTTCCAGGTTACCTGTGTTTCAGCCTTTGCTATTCTGCAGATTCCCATTTCCCTGACCACTGAGCAACAGAAACAGGGTGTTTTCTGGCTGTGTCTCACATTGTTTGGTGCTGCTTTGGTTTAAAGAAATTAAAAGCCATTGATCTGAAAGACATCTCTGTCCCTTAGCATGGAAGGTCATTGGCAACATTATGAATTTTTAAAGGATGAAACAATCAGTATTTTAAAGAAATAAGTGAATTTTTTCCCCTTTTTCAGAGCTTTTTCCATTCTGGAAGTTTTTTTTTTACATCTCCCAAATTACCCTATGATGGACATTTCAGTCTTCTTAACTGTGCACGACTATGTGAAAAGGTAATTCGATTTTTCTTCATTGTCATTCCATTTGTATAAAACCTCTAAGAATCAGCAATAAAATACTTCATCTTCCTATTTATTTTCAAAATATTTGTTTCTACCCTCTTTGGTCCATTCCCTGAAGTTTTTGTCCTTTCCTGCTGCTGTTTTACTTTCAGAGTGGCTGGGCTTGTTGAAACTGCAGTCACACTTGAAGCAGTTCTTGGTGCAGCACGTGAGAGGAGCATCGATGTTCTTCCATGGAGACTTGACTTACGGCCTGGCTTCTTTTTTTCATTCCCCAAATAGATAATAAAAGGCATTTAAAGAGATAAGATGAAGTTTCTCTCCACATATGAAGAAGCATCACAAGCAGAGACACAGCATGTTCAGTGTGACTGAATTGCAAGACATAAGGGAAAAGAAGCAAATGGGGGAACCAGAGAGGAATAATTCTCTATCAAATTCCCGCGCTTCTGCATTTCCAAACAACAGGCTACATGCAAGCAGGCTGACTCCTGCAACTGTGTCCAAAACAAAGTGTCTCCTAGCATGGTCTGCAGATCAGGTAAACTGAAGCACACCTCCAGAACCCCAGCTTGGAGCTGTTACCATTGTAAGTGTTTGGGGTAAAATCCATCTCTGCAGGAGAGGGTATTACTGCAGTGGCTGATTTTCCTCATAACACAACTGTACTATGGATGATGCAAAATTATAATTTTTGTAATTCCTATCAAAAACCATGGGATTGAAATATTGGCTTAGGAGCCAGATGTCTAAAAACGTTTGTCAACATAGGCTTGCTTCAAAAAGGAATTTTCTTACTGTCTAGTCCTCCTAAATACTCAACTTGCTTACTCTTCCCATCCTCCTTTATTTTTTCTTCTAAGCAAAGCTTCAGAGGAATTTGTAGGGCTAAAGTGCATGTGCCTGGCACATGTAACAAGTTGTAGTAACCAGAATATCCCCCTATACACACGATTTTTTTTTTAAATAATGATGCAGTAGTGAGGTTGTCATAGAAACAACTACATTCATCACCCACAGAATGGTAAGAACAGACTGCTGTTCCTCATTCAGAGAGGAATGCAGCCACGATGTGGTCCTGAGGGGCCTGTCACTCCTCCTGAGACAACAGGCAGTAGTGGGAATTAAAGGCATTCAGCATCTCAAGGGACAAACTCTCATTCCGGCACGTCATGAGCGTTTCAGCCTCGATGAAGACATGACGAGGCGTGATGCCTGTTCCCTGAGCAGACTAAATGTAGGAGTCCCACTGAAGCCTTTCTTCAGGCAAACTTTCTTTGAAGGGACTGGATGCAAAAACTTTCGATGAGATAAACAAGTTCTCATGCATTTGGTGATGAGCATGATCCCCGAGAAGGGAGACCGCAAAGCCTCTAGTAACAAAGGAGCTTGGAGTGAGCAGATTCTGTAAGGTGGTGTGTTGAAGGCAACCGTCTTTGCAGGCTTTCATAACCCCTTTGGTTAATTGTGAGCTTAAGCGTTGGTTTAACAGCTTGAACAACAACAGCTCGAAGTACGCTTTGCTCACAGTGTGGATTGGTCAGAGTCTGCCTGGGTACCTGGGCACATGAAATATTTTCTATCTGTTAACTTCAGGTATATAAACTCTGAACAGGAGGACAAATAACAAAGAGCAGATGGCTATTTTCCAAACAAACTTTAAGAAATTTTCAAGATGAATATGCTTATCAAGTGCTACTTAGTTACAAAATAACATCCAATGATGTTATTGATGGCAAGTCCAGCTCAGGTTGTTTGTTCATGGACATATTAACCGCACCGGCCTTTCACTACTCAGCCAGTTCTCCTCATTCCTGTTCAGCTGGGGTTTATTTCTCAATGCCATGAAGACCATGCTGCCACTTTGGACACGGAAAAGGGGATCGAATATATGGAAACAAGCCTTGCAAACAACCTTGCAAAGCTCCTGCAAACAACTCTTGTATGAGGAATTTTTGGATCTGCTTTAAAGGTTCTTCATTGCTGCTTGGACCCAGTGTGTGACCTAGCTATCAGACGCATCCAAGGAATAAAAAAAGGGCACTAATGAGCACTGTACATAGCTATAAAGTTGTTACCACGACTTTTATTACTGCTAAGACTGATGTTGGGATGCAATTTACTTAGAGGGGCCAGTAGAACTAAGAGACTATCCAGAAATTACTTGGAAAAATTGCTCAGGAAAAGATTTTAAAATCATTTCCACTTCTCTGCAGGTTATTTTGTAATTATGCTGCAAATTACCTCAAACAGAATCTTGAAGAGCAATAGAAAAAACTGCCCATGTTCAGATCTCTTTTTTAAGACACAGTTGGTATTACTGGCTGTTCTTGTGGCTATTACCACGTACATTGAATTAAAGATCAATCTTTTAAGCGGGTATTGTTTGTACCATGTGTCAGGGGTCCAAAAGCAGAGACAGAGTCTTCTGAAAAATCTCACCTCGGCATCTTGGTGCTGGTGTCTGCCACTTTGGTACTAAATTTTTGAGTGACCTGTGACATGGTACAAGGCTGAAATTATTAGACTGCTTTTCTAAGCTTCAATCTTAGAGAAAATCAATTATTCATGATAAAAATACCACACAAATATTATCTCCCATTTCTTTGTAACCTTCTTTGCTCCCTTTGCAGAATGCCATCTGCTCTTAAGGAACAAATAAGTTTTTAATGGGTCCTCACTCCTGTTTTTTCCTGAAGTCCCTTGTACCGGGCATTATAAGGTATAATTTATCACATCACTAATTCCTTCCTCTACCTGTAAGCAGATGAGAAAACTCCCAGGCTTTCCAGAAATTAAACTTTGTCTTCACGATCAGAAATCTCTCGGGGTAATAAACAAAAAAATCCTAATGAAGTCAAAGAAGTCCACACTTTTCATACAGATTAGCAGGTAGAACTCAAGACAATTGGAAGCTATAGCTCACCTGTGACCCTAGCTCATACGAGAACCAGCTAAAACATATTTTTAAATATTTCCTGGTAAATCCTCAACTTAAAAATGAATTATGAAAAATTAATATAAAACATATTTACATGCTAGAGCAGTGGCATTAATGATTATTTTTTAAAAATCAGTAATTAAAGAAAAAATAATTACTGAAACTTGAAGCTATTCCATCTAATTCTTACTCTTACCACTCACTTGTATTCATCTATTATCATGTGAATAGGGCAGTGATTACACTCCTGCCCATGTATTAGGTTTACCAGAGCAAGATTTTCCTTGATTGGCCTAAAGCAAGGACAGACTCATTTAGTTCACAAAGGTAAATTAAACTGATAGGCTTTAATTAGGAAAAGCTCCATTTACTACCCAATATGGGGCATAAGGTTATTCATACTCAGCACAGTCTCAGAGAAGATGACAGCACTTTTCTCTTTCTCTCTCTAATGCAAAATTCTTGAATCAAAATAATAGTTCTGGGTCCTGGACTGAATATTCTCCTCTTCCTGTCTGCCATAATTATAACCCAAATTCCACTTTGATTCCACGTTTTTTTCCTTTAGTGGGTGAGTAAGGTCAATATGTTGCCCTTTTCTGTACTTTCTGAAAAATTTCTGTGACTATCCCCATTAATCTAAAGCCTGGTTCACTGTCTTACTTCTCCCTCTATTTTAGGTGAACACCTAGAGACATACATGACACCAAACAAGCAGCACTGTCTAGAGGCTGCGGCTAAATGACCAAAACTCTTAACACCACAGCTCTGAATACTGTAAGACCCTTTAAAGCATTTTATTCTTCTAATGCAGCTAAAGTCAGTTTTGTACACAACCGTGCAGTGATGTAGCTGCATATATAGCATGTAATCCACCGATCAGGCTGTAAGATTTGAGCATGAAGAACAGGCTAGAATATGCTGCCAAGAAGAAAGGTGCTGAAGGTGTTTTAAGAAAGGCAGAATGAAGAAGAATGTTTTCAGTCTACAGAAATAACCTTTAGTAACTGCTTTAAGTTCTATGCATAGTAGAGCCACATTTATTTTTTTTAATCTATGTGCCATTTCTCTCTAATAAGGATTCAACACTATAAAAATATAATCATGAAGAGGAAATCTCTTAAAAAAGCAAAATAAAACTCTCCAACACAAAGCCTGTAAAATAGAGGCTTGGGTCAAAAGCCCTCACTGACGCAGCTGGTTTTCAAAGAAATGGTAGTAGCTTTTAGCAGGAGGGCAATCGCTGAATAGTGCTCCGCACATCCTGAGTTAAGATAATACAAATAGCTGTCTGTGAGAAAAACAGATAGGCTAATGGCCTCTCCTGTTCTGGTTAACAGAGCAGGGCTATTCAGAACTGTATGCTGGCTAGGGGTTTTTTTGCGTGTTCTGCTTTTCGAGTTTTTTTTTTCTCTCTCTTTGATCAGCTGCTTTTTAAAACTAAAAAACTGTAATACAGGAAACCATAATGGAATTTTGTTCCATGTCATCTTTTCTCCTTTTTTTTTGACACACGTCACCTATTTAACCAAGTGGCCTACTAAGCTAATGGATGAATGACATTTGTTACATTGCTCTACTGGAGTAGATGAATCTGATGTGTTCTCCATTATGGGTACTAGTTCAAACACATGCCTTGCTTCCAGGGAATTGCTGGAACAGATCAAGAGCTCAATTCAACATCCAAGTGCTTAAGTTGAAAGTCATGATTGCTATTCACAAGCTGTTTAGGTTTTTTTTTCTAAAAAAAACCCCCTAAATTTATTGACTTGAAGGTTAAAAATCCTTGGACTCATTTTCAAATTACATAAGCAGGTGTCACGGACTGGGAGTGGGTTTGCCAATAGTCAGATTGCCATCTAACCTGTGCAAACTTTTTTTGAAACTAATAATGTTTGAGGAGCTTAAAAGTCTATCATCTGTTTCCTTGCTGATCATGGGATCTTCTGTCAGGCAAGCAGTTTTATTGCTCTCATTTCAGGCTGCCTGAAAATGCTTGAAAGCTATAAATGTTGTATCTACATCTGTGTATATTATTATTCACAATAAATATTCACTCAACATATTCACTTATTAGGGTGAAACCCCCAAATATCACATACTGTGCATGTATGATGTTATGAAATACCTTTAAGCTGTGTTTTAAACTCACTATAAACATTTGTACTCAGACAGAACTTTTCAAGGCAAGACTCAAAGCCCACCATTTTAATGCATTTTACCCCAAACAGAGGAAAACAGAGGAAAATAACAGTGAATACAGTACTTCTGTGTATAATATTATCCATGTATTTTATATGAAATATTCTAGACTACATTTTTCTTCCAGACTTTGCATAGTTAGTACAGAGATTACTACTGGTAACCTGCTAATTTAAGAACAACAGGGTAGCGTGTGCGATGGGCCATGCACTTTTGCCTATCGATAAAAATACTGCTTGTTTTCACAGCTATTTCTTTTTCTAAATTCATACGTGTGTCTTCCAGGTTCCTCAGACACTGTTCAGATTCCAGCAGTTTTTTCTTCAGGGATTCGGTGGACTCCGTTAGTTCTTCAGCTTCACTGATCAACCTGAACAGAATTACATTAAGTAATAAAAAAAAGAGCAAAAGCCAATTGGTGTTCAAAAAGACATATGAACTGTAATGGGAATAAAGATCAACAGCTATAGAATCATAATACTCCACAACAAAGGGCCTCAGAGAGCTCCTACATACTTGGTCAAAAGCAGAGTTTACTTTCACAGCTTCGGTACAGAAGTCTCCCATGATTTAGATTGTACCAAGAATGTCTTTTGCCACTGAGCATAGTGGAACTATCCATCCTCACCCTCTCCCACTCTGTGGGACACTTGGACTAAGAATTATAGGACAGAAATTGTTAGGTAAGTCACTCAGTTTGACTGGATCAGCATTTTGTTAAGCCTGGTTTTTTACATCTGTTCACTGGTATAAAACTCAAGTAGCAAAGATGATACTTGCACCAGAGATCAGAAAAGTCTTTACTTTAAAAGCATATAAGCTTTTAAAGAAGCAGAAGCACATAATTTTTAAAAAGCAGCAAACCATTTTTAAAGTAGGACATAATTTCAACTACAAGTCAGTGGGGGTTAGGTGCTTTACTGCAATCTGTCTGCAGAGAAGGCACATATTTACTTCCTGGCAAAACAAGATCCCTGTGTGCTATGCAAACTGAGTAACTACAAACAGTATAAGCCTGGCAATTAAACACATGCCCATTCAGCAAAGGACTTGCATGTGTCCTTAAATCCCATTAAAGGCAATGTACATACTGAAAAGCTTGCACATGGATGGTTTGCTGAATCAGGACCTTAAATGAGTGTGCCTGAGACAGTATAAAGCATCTGGATTAACTATATCTTCTTCTTCACTCTATAAAGAACAGCATATTGGCTTTGAACGGTAGGCACCTTTGCCTGCAAAAACTGATTCCCCACTTTTCCTGAAGGTAGGAAAATGTGAAGGAGGAGAATCAATTACAAAGCTTATAATGAGATCAAAGCTGACAAATGTGACATTCAGACCTTTAATTTGAAAGGATTTGTTGACCTCCAGTTTTAAAACTGATTATTACTGAAAATCAAATGCCACCAGCCCAATGCTTTGTAGCACTGTAGACCTGTCTCAGACTATGAGTATGTGCAGCCCATTTACATGCTCAGCACTTGAAGCATAATTCATTCAGCGCATAGTCCACCTTGTGGTGAACTTTTACTAACAGCAAAAGGGTTGCAAGTGATTCACATGCTGTCAGATTTTTTTGGATCATCTAAATCAAAAAGAAACCACACAGTTCAGAGAAGAAAACACAGGGACAAAAGGCAGAGTTGAGTCTATAGATTTTCTATTTGCCAATGCATTAGCTTAAAATGGTATTTTCCTCACAGTGATTTCAGTCAATTGAATTATTTCTGACTTATATCAGAGTCAAACCTAGTAATAAAAGCTAAAGGCCATGTGTTGCCAATAAAAAGTGCAAAAGCTGTCTAACCTCACTTCTGGATAGAATGGATACCTTGGAGGACTTGTGTAATAGTGTTTACCTGAATTGTGCTTCATCTCTGCAAAGCTCCACGTTGGGCCTAAAAGACCTGTCATATAGCCTTGTTTGTGCAACTTTCAGTGGGGCTTCTTTGTCTTTGATAGCTTGTTTGAGAGCAGCAATGTTAGCTTCTTGATCTCCAACCTCCTTAAGGATCTAAAGAGGATACCCAAGGAAAAGAACTGTTTAGAAAAAATACACATTGTCTTTGTGCATGCTATACATCTCTTCACGGTCCTAGTGAGTCACTTATAGTTTTGACCTCCTATTTGGCCAGAATATAGAAGAAATAGAAGTACAGAAATAGAAGTACTCTTATCAGATGATAAGCTGACACAAAATAAGCGTTCTGTACCTGACATGGATTAAGACATTTTTCCTGGAGGATAAATCTACTGTAGGCAGCATTTCAAGAATAACACTTACTTTTTTCAAATGATGGACTAGTTTGTGTTTTGTGTCACACAGTTCCTCACAGCGTTTGGCAAAGGCCTCGTTAACAGCAGCACATTGCATCCTCAGGTCCTCAGATACATCATGAAGAATATTGTCAATCAAGGCACGAAGATTGATGGAAGCCAGTTTTTCTCGTTCTGCCCTATAGATGTTGTCATGACTGAACTTGGCCCATGTCTCCGGTGTTGAGGCACTGGAAGAAGAGGTGGATGGTATACAAATAGGAACCTTGCTCTTTTGTTCAAGTTGCACTTAAGAAGACAATCTGAAGCTGGTTCTCTCGCTGCAAAAGTGTTGTCAACATCTGTTTGTTTTTGCTGTTGCATGCAGTCTAGACTTACCATGAAGCAAGAAGACTACTCTTTTATAAAATTAATAAACTCTCATTCATCTTGTGGCTTCTGAGGGAAGTAACATATGACACAAAATCATCCAAAGTTCTTCCATCTTTAGCTAATACTGCTAAGGCAAAAAAATTATACATATACTTTTTTGTGCAAGCACAAGCAGTTAAGTCATCAGCAAATAAACACAGGAATATATTCAAGCTTTACAGTCTGTGTCTACTTTGAAACAAAAAGAAACAAGATTTTTTGCAAGTAATAGTAATCCTCTCTGTGTAGAGGAAGTAGCACGTGCCTTTCCTGAAAGAATGGCATGCCTGCTGATGTCATATGGTAAGTCTCAATAGGATTTAGATCAGGCTTTAAAAGTATAAAGCCAATTATTTCTGAGAAAAACTTCTGCAAACTCAATCTGCATATAGTGAACCAACTTTGCTATGAGTTGTGCGCCATGCTGAGATGGCAGCACCACCTTTACTATCCATGCAGCTATTTTAAAGCTATGGCATTGTATGTCTAAAGAAGCAGCAATCACACCTTTAATTCAGAGCAGCATTACGGCTTTCACTGACACAAAGGATGTATTGCATCTTACTGGGGTTATTTGTGGAGGATAATGACAATAACTGCTCACCTCTCTTCAAACTTCACTGAGCCAGGATGGAACTGGACATTGGTGCTCTGGTTACTGTATCTTCCACAGTTAACATCAATGTTGTATGTTTCAACTTTGTCTGACCAGTCCATTTCACAAACCTCTTTCTGATCGCGATTTAATCTGAAAAGTCATCATTATCACACATTGTTAGTGGAAAACAATACACTTAAAACTATCACAAACATTTGTGAAGCTGGGCTCCGAGCCTTTGTCTTTCAAAGAACAATGAGAAGATACACTTTCATTTTTGTCCCGAAAATCCTAACCAAACACTCTCTCTGACAACTATCTGCTAGAACAACGGGAAGACTGATGTGCTAACCACTACTCTAAACCTTCAGTACTGTTCTGTGCCTACTGAAGACTTAGGGTAGTCTCTCACTTCTTAAAGCCGGAGACAAAAGAGTTGTTGGACTTTGGGTTTTACCTAATAATCCTAAAACACAGAGGATTTTTTCAATAGTGGCTACAGCTGCAGTTATTATGGGGAGAATAGGTAGGAGGCTTGCCCAACAGAATGCTCTTCTTATGATTAAAAATCAGGTAGTGCTAATAGAAGACCCGTCCTCCTTTTTCACTACTATATTGAGCCTGACTCAAATTTAAGACCTTCATAAAGTGACCCTATATCATTCTCCGAGCCCTCCTATCTAGCCTTTCAAAGACTGTAGCATGCAGACAGGGTAATCTGTCTTTGGAAGATACAGGTACAATGATATTCAGAGTTAAAACTGCTGTTTTATTGTCAATTAAATGAGTCACATGTCACTAAATTAATTGGAATGACTTCAGATTACAAAAGACAGTGGGTCGTTATCAGCTGTTAACACCAGATGTCACTCTCAACTAAGGAATTAAAAAGACTGTGCTGGCCAATGACAGTACTAAAATGATCTTAAAACAACTATAAAAAATGAAGCCTAACCTCAGTAGATTACTCTCAGACTCTAACTGATATACCAGAACTAGTTTAAATTATTTTGCATTTATAGACATTCTTTCTAAAAACAATATTTTATCTGGTAGAATAGCATAAATTGGACCAGATTAAAAAAAAATTAAACCCGAAAATATCAAGGTTTCCCACGGTTAACTCGTCCTATTGATGCACATTAAGATTTGGGTAACATCTTTCCCAAGGGCTTGTTATAAATTAAAAGCAAATATTCTTTTTGAAATGCAATGAACATACATGCTGATGCAGAAGGTAGAGTGAAGTCTCATATTTTAAGTTCATACTGACATCTGGCGGCAAAAAATTCATCTTGAAAAGGTTCTCTGACCAGATAAATAATTTTAAAAGATTCTATACTACAAATATATCATAAAGTGCAACAACATAGAGTGATATCCAGATAATATTTTTATTGCACTGAAGTTTACTGTTGGAAATTTGGAGAACTGAATACACATACTGGAAATCAGGGCTGAAAATCTAAAGCATGGCTTTAGGGCATGGCTCTTCTCTTACCTTACCCTACCTGAAAATCCCCAAGCTTCATCACTGAGTACCTCCTTTCAGGTTTAAATGATATTCATGTAGCTCATAAGCCTGGCATGGTTATGAACTTTATCCACTGGGCATTGTAGCCCTATATGTCAGGAATTATTTGGCTATATAAATTAGTTACTAATGTAGCATGAAAAATGTCTTACCGCATCTGGTTGCCAGCTTGTATCAAAGTTCTTTTCAAAAGCTCCTGGATATTTCTAATGAGTTCAACTTCCTAGATAAAAACATTCAGACTTCTGTGATATCCAGTGCAGTATATGCTATCCTGCAGAGCAATTTGATTTCAACGGTTGTGGGAAAATACTTACATCTTCTACTCATTACCCACTCTTACCTTATTATTACAAGAAAAGGTATTCTGAGGAGTTAGCCGATACCGGGGTAACTCAGCTATAAGTCTAAGGCGTCAGCAATACTTGGATACATCTAAAGCCTGGGGATTCATTATTTTCATATTGCATGTGTAGTCTATGAAAAAGCCCATCTTCTATCCGATGAAACAGAACATCTGGATTACTTGCATGGTCTTGAAGTAGGGAAAAATAAGGCAACAGCACCATGCTCAGCAGGAGACCAGAGTCACTGTCCTGTGCAAACACAAGGTGCCATTTTAATACTGAACAGAACACTGTCTGCCCCGCAAACACGACTCAGATGTCAGAGGCTGCTGCCTTGCACAGGGGCGTGATAGAACAGATCAGCTTCTCCGGCAAGACACTGGCTTCTAGAACCTGGAGTCCCTTCAGATACCATCAGAGCCCGCTGCCTTGTTCTGTAGTAAGCGTTTTATCTGTATGCAAGGCAGAGGCTTCCCATCAGATTCCTGCAGATCTCCAGAAATACAGTTTGTCTGACATATGGTGATAAGGTGCTATTTAACATAAAGAAGTGGCAGTATCATAATCTTCTGTTGGTCTGCCTCCTTTGAATGCTTCGTATTAACTAAAAATAGAAGTTACTACTCTATGATTTATACAGCTATTGTCTGCTTCAGCAGGTATAGGAAAGCTGTCATAATATAAACCCAGTGGCACTTACAGCTTTAATTTTTGTATTAGATCTACTTATTTCAGAACTCGTTTTGCCTCTGGTGATGGCCAGTATCAAAGACCACAGAATTATCTCAAATACGCAATGTTGTTTGAGGGGTTAATTTCCTCTGAGTTGCAAGACAGTGACTGCTCAAAGTCACGAAGCTTTGCCTCACCTTGATAATGGATCCGATGTTTCAGCTCAAGCTGGTTTTAGTAGGAATGTTCATTTCAACACAAACATGACCAAACCAAAAAAGACCACACTTTCTAATAATCTTTTTTGAACAAAAAGTACCTGGTGCTCATTTTTGACTGCAATAATGCTGCTTTGGGGATTAACTATCAATGCTCTATGAAGTGACTTTATTGACCTGGTGATTACATATTATTATATAAAAGCCAGTCAAGCAAGCATTTTCTTTTTTATTGTTTAAAGGAATTTAATATTTGAGGCTCAGATATTAAAAAGAGCTTTTGTATATGAAAAACTCCTAATTAATTTTGCTGTTTTACATCAATGACAGTCATCCAATGACAGCTAGGGGAGTATATACTTACTAATAAACTTTATTCCCAGAACACTGCTGGCACTCGTTGATCCTTGTACTGTTTTTGACAAATAAATGAGTGCATATGTCCCTGCAGAGTCAGTTTCTCCATCATAAGAAACCAACAGGGACCATAAAAAAGATCATTTTATTCTAAATGGAAAAGAACAATCATGATTGGAAAGAAAATATTCTTTTTTAAGGCTCTGAAAGAGCACAATTTAAATAAATAAATAGCTGAGGGTATCCTTTTACAAACTGTGAGAACACTAAAACTCACTTTCTGCAGGCAGGAAGTATTACAATGGCTGAATTGTAAAAGTAAAAATTCAAAAGGATTTTAAAGGATTAGAAAGATCCAGGAGTCAGAATTACATTTATAGTAATTGATATTATTTTGTGTTGGGTAATCAGTCTCCATGTAAATAAAGAGACAACCAGTTTCCTCTGAGTAATGTGCACAATTTTAAATGAGAAAAGCCTTCCTTTAGCAATTAAGGTCTCTCACATGGAAAGAGTGAAATAATGCAAAAATAAAGAATTCCCTTGTTGAATGACCTAAAATAAAAATTTAAAAATGGATTCCCTGTTGAGGAGATATTAATTCAAATGTGACATTTAAAACTGAAGATACAGTTCTCGTAATTAATGGAAGTCTAAGACTAGTTAGAGTGAATAAGCAGGTGTAAATGACAATGAATTTTCAACGCTTATCTAGTAAATGATTTTTCTCAACTTTTAAAACAGTTAAAAAGTCAGATTGTGTGGCTGGGAAAAGCTGTGGCACTAGGTTGAGGATGAAGATCCTTTGATCTAGGTCCCTCAGTCCCAGCTGTACTGTTGGCCATGGTGGTACAATCCAGCCTGCTGCCCACTCGTAGCTGTGGCTGGCTGTGGGGTTGATGTGGGAGAAGGTCCACGCTGCACGGACGCCTGGCAGGCAGCACAACCTGCAGAGGAGCAGGAGCTGGGAATCTCATATGCCATGCGGAGGATTTACAAAATGTCATGTCTGCTCCTTCACATTTTCTTTGCAGAGTAAATTCCATCAACAACCACAGCAGAGAACGCTGCAGCCAGAAACACAGCTCTCCCGGACTTTGTGATTTCAGCCATAAAAATGTGGGTGATTCCACATTAAAATCCTGGGGGCAGATCTGGGCTTTAGCAAGTGGCAGAATAGATGACCTTTACGTAGTGTGTGCACAGAATTGTGTTGGCAATTCATTTGAAGGCTCAGTCTGCATTAAGAGAGGAAAAGCATGTGAAAGAGTTTTAGTAGCTAGCAGCATCTCTGGTTCAGAGGACAACATTAACTGAGATTTGCATTTCTTCAGTTCATGAGATGACTTGGTGGATGAAATGTCTTTTTTTTTCTCCTTATTTTCCCCATATATGTCTTCATGTGCTGTTTATTAAAATGAAATACTGTCAAATCTGAAGTGATCCTGGCTTCTTTTCAGCTGTCTTCTCCACAGTTAATACTAATAATAAACCTCTGTTATTATAAATGGTTGTCAATTAACAGGGAGAGAACATTTTATAGTTTAGTGTGCCACTTACTTATTTTATTACAGTATTTAATGTTTATGATGCCAAAGTTGGATTTTCCTCAAATCTAGTGATAAAACCATTCCAGTTCATGACTTTGTAAGTGTCTAATTAATGGTGCAAAGAAAACGTTTAAGAGCAGATGTTTGTGCCTTCCATGAATTTACAAATTCATTTTTTTTTTGCAGCCTGTCTTTTTACATCAGTGACTTGCAGATGTCAGCAATGTCTAAATACAGCACCCAGGGCCAGAATGACACAGTCAGAGAGCAGCTAAGAGGAACTGGTAGAACCCCGTGAGAGAGGCTGTGCAGTTGCCCTTGATTACAAATCCAGCTGCATCCATCCATCAGTAACAACGCGACACCAGATGTCCCACACATCAGCAAGCTAGCTTACGGTACTCACTAGAATTAGACTCCCAAACAGCATGTAACAGTAAGACTTATTCATTACAGCTGGGAGTGAAAGCAGGTAACAGCCTTCAAAATCTCAGCTCTGTGACTGGCCTTTTTCCTGCTGGTCTCCAAAAGTCATTTCAAAATCCGTGATCTGCAGATGCTGAAGATAAGCACTGCACTCTTCACTGAGGTGTCTATGTGCAGGACTGTCCTATTGCACACTGGTTCACTTGGCAAAGCTGCAGATCCCAGTGTTTGCAAATGGTATTCTGTTGTTTTCCTTGCCCCATTATTGCAGTTAGCAGGCATACATACATATGTATCCTTTCTCCGCTTTTTTTAAACTTTAATTTTACACAGTTGACAGGATCTTGGCTAATGCCTTTGTCTTCAGCATCAGGGAATAGCTGGGGCTGACTTCATTGTTGAAGCAAACACACAACAAATCAACACTCTGAGTCTACGGTAAAAAAATGGCATAAATGTAAGTACATCCACTTATTCCACAGTCATATCTGGCACTCAGTTAATGAGTCTGGACACTGGACATGTGGAAATAACCTTGAAATGCAAGATATATGCAGCTGAAACATGATTTATGGACAGTATACCACCACGTGGCAAGTCCTTTGCTAGGGCTTACATTTTCAATATTAAATGCGTGCACATAAACATACTAAACTGTCATTAAAGTGATGCAAAGGGGATTCAGAGGAGATGTCATATGGTTATGAAAGTCAAAAGCCTCATACAAAACAGATGCATGTATTGCTTTTTATGAATTCAGCTATTTCCAATGCAGCAGCATAAAGAAATAAAATTATTCTATTTGAGAGATTTTATCTTATTGTCAGTCATCAAAGATCCTTCTTTATTGGAAAAACAGTTGCGTCCTTCCACTTCTTTTTCTTAACCAGAACTGCATTAAGAAAAGATGAATATGCTGTTAAATGGAGTCAATGAACTTCTGAGGAGCAGCTGATTTTACTATGCACGTGAGCAGCTTTCACTTAAATACCCTCATCCCTCATTCCAGCAGTGGCTATTTAGTGGTGGTATGTATCACAATAGGTGATCTAAATACAACTCCATGCTGCAAAGCAAATAGGACAGATGAGTTGGAACCAAAACTCCCTAAAAGAAATAGATGGTGTGCCAAAAAATAGGCAAACCCCATATATTATCTGGATGCATAAAGCTTTCATCAGAGATACTTCTGTTTTCTTTGTGAGTCATCTGAAGTGATTCCTACTGAACAGATAATAAAAGTGCAATTACATGCCGAGATTCAAAACTGCTTGTGTATGTGTGTTTGATGTTGTCTCTTTAAATGTCATCTGCCAAGGGGCTGCTGAAAGGTGGTTATCTCCGCAGGATGCTCTGGGAACTGGGAAATGTTCTTCACTGCTGCAGAAAGCTGAAAGCAGGAACAAACCCGATGTCCTATGAAAAGCTTTTCCATGACTATATGAAAGGAAGTGCCTTGTCCAGACATGCTCTTCCCCAAGTTGCAGTTTCCCCCATGCTCCTGTCCATGGGAGCTGGCAGGAACATGGCAGAGATACCAGAGAATGAAGCCAACACAAGCCTGGGCTGCTAGTAGGAGAGGAAGAATTTCAAAGGAAGGAAAATGTCCTAGAATATCAATTAACTGTGCAATTAAAATTGCAAGGAAAAGAATGTCTGTTTCCTCATATAGCTGACTTGTGGAAACTATTTCTTCTTTTCCTCAGTTTTTGCATGGGAAGAGAATAAATTACTCTTGATCCCCCTTGCATTACCATTTCTTAAGAGAGTTAAGATTAGAAAGTGACTGGACAAGTAAGCGACATTCAGAAAAAGTATGTCAGTACTTTAGTGATAAAATTTGCATAACTCCTCCAAATAAGCAAGTGTTATAACACAGAGCTACCAGTGAACTGGGCCATTAACTTGGAAATCTGCATAGCGAACAATCAGAATTCATGGAAGAGCAGGTCTAAGTGTCAAGAATTATTAGTCAGTTTTGGAGAGAGTAAGAAATACAAGGTATCATCTGATTTCTTGCAGTGGAAGAGGTATAGAGTATAGCTGCAGCTTAAAGAGCTGACGAAGCCACAGAGGGCACATTTTAAAATCTATTTGCAAACATTCATGCCATAAAATCTATTCCTCTCTGAAAATGGGAAGGATTTCCTCTGATGTTATGTACTCCTCTTCCCTCTGCACTGCAAAGGTCATTGGCATAGCAACAAAATCTTCATTTCTCTAGAGTCCATCTGCTGCTGGTATACACGCCTCATCTGAACTCACATCATTCTTTTTTGATGACATCCCACTTGGCTGTTGACAGTCTGTCGTCACAAGCAGAGAATCACAATTTCAGGTGAAGAATTAGCAGCAGCAGATGGACTTCTGAGCAATGAACAAACTATTCTCTGAGATCAGGAGGAAAGAAATACAGGGGAGAAATCTGGCCAGAAAATTATTTTTTTGCGTAAATCTGACTTTTCACAGACATCTCTAAAACATCAGCAGCTGATCAAATTATTTTTTTCTGTCATCTGAATCTTGTAACAATTCACACACTGAAATATCCTATACACTAACTCTCACATTTATATTTTTGACTGGAACAACCTCTTAAATATTGATTCAGCAATTGTACACAATTTCTATTTAAAATATTGCTAAATACTATCATGCCATCAACTGTGTAAATCTCTTCAATATTTTTCTAACAACAAATATTAATCATCTAGCTTAATCAGTAACTCATCATGAATCAACTTTCACAGTATATTGGAGGCTGCAGGCAAATAATTTGTGGGGCACTAGAATATGTATCGCTCCAGAATGAAAAATGACCCAGAATCTGTTCTCTGTAACATGTGCAGCCACAATAATTACATCGGCCTTGAAGGCAATCTGCACGCAGTGTTGGATCTCAGTGACAGATAACAAAGTGTCAGCTGGAGTAAAGAGTCCTCTATGGGAGGAAAGGAATCAAGCAAATTTCAGGAGTCTCAGGTTTGTTGAAGTCACACTGTCAGAAATACCATCTGTCTGTGCCCCCCTGCTTGCCTGGAGCTATCATCTCATACAGGTGTCACACAACTACGTTGTAGAGTTTGGAGAGAGCCAGCTGCTGTCCCGCAGGACGTTTAAAATGATGGTTTGTGCTGAGACACTGTAGTACAGTGTTGGATCACCACCTCGTCATGAACCTTGGCAAGACTACAGCATCAGACTCGGTAGTAAAAGGTAATGGAAGAAACTGCCAGACTGGGACAGCTTGAGCATGGAAAAAGGCAAGGAGAATTTCACTGGTCCTGAATAGTCTGCTTATTGGGTACTGCATTTTTAAGGTGTAATGTGCAGAGATGAGGGGACTTTAATCCAAGTGGAGGCTGGAAAAGGTTTAATGCCAGAATAGGATGCCTATCTTGGTTCAAGAAACCTCTGCTTTGATTTTGTTTGTATCTAGTCTCCTCTAGTCATACTCCTGTGATTTTAAATACTTTTTAAACAGAGGAAGGATTTTAAATAATCCGTCCTAAACTGTGGAGTGACAGATAGAGTCCAGGCTGCCAGGAAGGGGCACTAGGCCTCTGTGCATTGCCAGAAGATACCCTTATGAGCTGCAGTTATCACCTACTGACCAAGCTGTTCACCATTTTAAAGCCCAGGGCAGCGCTAAGAGAGGGTAGCCAACTACCCTTAACATCCTAACATCCTGCTCACCTTCAGCAACTCTCTCTCCACCTCATCGCTGACCAGGTCCGGGGGTTGCCTCCTCTCCCGACACTGCAGGTTATCGGTGGCAATGGCATAGGGCACCTCAGTGGCATCGAGCGCCCTTTCCAGCCGCTGCTTCTGGGCTGCCAGCAGGCCAGTCTCGGCATCAAGGTCCTCAGTCTCCTTCTGGAGCTCGGCCTTCCAGAAGTGTATGTCTTGCAGGCGCTGGCCCAGGGTGGCCGTGGAGTCCTGTTGGGCACGCTGGGCAGCGGCAGCAGCATGCTCGGCCAGCTCCTTGGCCTCGGCCCGGCCACGCTCAGCCTGCCCGCAGCCAGCGAAGGCCTTGTGGTACAGATCAGAGTTCCGCTGGTGCCACTCAGGGGGCAGATACTTGGCGGTGCGGAAGGCAGCAGTGGCCAGGCCGCTGGAGGAGTCGGGTCCCGTCTTCAGGGCCACCTCGCACACCTTCATGGGCAGGTCAGAGACGGGCACCGCCTGCGGCGCCGGCTCCTTGGTCAGCAGCCCCCCGGCCTGCGCCATGGCGCCGGGGCCTCCCCCAGGGCAAGCCATGGCTGCCCGCTAGGCCGCGCCGCGTCCTCCCGTCGCCGGGGCAACGGCAGTAGCCAATGAGGAGGCGGGTCCCCCCATTACGAAGGGAAACCCGAGGCCGTAGCGGGCGAAAAGCCCGCCCCTCGTTACCGCGCAACGACAGTGACCAATCAGAGCGCGGATCCGCCCCGAGGGCGCGTTGGATAGGGGAACGCGGCTGCCCGCGCCCGCCTCCAAGCTGCTTGTTGCTATGGCGACGGGGACACCCAATAGGGAAGGAGGAGGGCTTGCCCCGGGGCGCTGGCGGTGTCATGGCGGCGCCGGGCGGCCTCGGGGCATGAACCGCTGCCGCCCTCGGGGCTCGGGGGGGGCAGGATTCCCGGCCCCGGCCTTGGTACACGTTGTAACGTTTGTAATTCGCACGTGCGTGTGGTGAGAACAAAGATCTGCTGACGTCTCTACACTGAGTTCTGGCTCCCCTTTGTGCTGAGGAACTTCTCTCTTCCGACCGCCGCGTGTGCACAAAAACACTTCGTCCTGCTTGCTTTGGAAATCCGAGAGGATCCTGACAGGACTTCAGCCCGATTCCTGCCCAGCAAGCGGTGCAGGCGAGGGAAGGCACTGCATGCGCCTCCGTGCTTGCCTTGAGGCCCAGCGAGTCCCTCGGCCATGGGCAAGGCCCTGTGGAGGCCCCAGGGCCCTGTGTGGGGCCTGCGGCATCCGCTAGTTCTAAGCCATTCAATTTCATACATTTTTGCACCTCACTCCGTTCTTATACCCAAATGTTCATTCTTTGTAAGGCAATTTGTGTGACTCTGGCCTCTTCATGGATCAGGTGCATCTGAAATCCATCTGCTGCGGCATTCCCTGTTTAATTATTACCTACAGAGAGCTTATGCTTGAATTATATTAAATCTTTTGGGCTTGCCATCACCGTGCAACAAGGAAAGGAAATGAGAGGCTGCGAGGCAGAGGCGTCTCTTCAGAGCCCTTAGAGGAAGGAGGGAAGATTCTGGAGAGCACGGTGACAATAGAGGGCACTCTCGTCCTTGCACTGCCACAGATCTTCTGTCTTCAATGTAATTTTGATTTAGAAAATAAAAAGGAAGAAAAAGCCATGTGCACTGCAGCCCGCCCAGTGTCATCCAGGCTAATCGGCTCCTTGGGTGTTGAGGAGAGCGATGCCTGAACTGCACCGAGGTGTGCACGGCAGATAACACGCGCACCGCAGGAACGGAGTAATGACTCCCCGGCTGCTGAGAGATGCCGTTTGCACCGCACAAACTTCTGCAGAAGACACTTTGCTTTATGAGAGTTTGCTCTAAATCCACAGAAAGGTAAAAGTCATTTTTCCTACGGGGTCTTGCACTCTTTAGAAAGATCAAGTGGTTGTCCCTGATAGAGAGCCTGCATTCGAAAGGTGCATTGTGCATCGGCTGCCCACCAACCCTGTGCCATAGCTAGCAGCACATGCCCAGCAAAGGCTGCCTTCCACAGACACAGTGTTGGAAAAGGAGATTCAGTCCCAGCAGAGATAAGAAATCTTTCACCTTCCCTTTTGCAACTAATAGAATATAAATTGCCCTCCAATTAAACAGCAGCAGTGGATGATCTATTTGCACTGCTGAAGTCACTGGAATGACACCCTTTGCTTTCCCTTTGCACTTCATTTTTGTTTCTCTCCTTTTTCATGCATCTTTCCTCTAACTGTAACTACCCTAGCTGTTCCTTTCCTTACGTTACCCCCAGCCTGTACCTTTCTTTGTCTTTCCTCTGCTTGCGGCCTCCTCTGCATGATGATCTATGCAAATTTTGCATTTTTAAAGTACAATAAGTCTACAGGAAAAGCCCTGCTGAGCTATTCAGAGTGAAAGTCCTTGGTATGGAAAATAGTTTTTCAAAATAAGGGCAGCAACAATTTGCTATTAAGTAGCATTTTTCTCTGAAGGTTTCAAAAGACCTTTTATTAGTGGTGTCTTATCACAGCCCATTCAGTGTCACCCAGGCAGTTTTGAAGGAGGGTCAGTTAGGGCTGTGATGGGATGTGGCTGAGGCTGCAAACTTAGCAGAAGGCTGGGCTGAGTCCCAGGCCCTAAATATGACTAGTAAATTATAATCTTCTCTAATAGGGAAACACTGCGCGCGCACACACACACACACACAAAAAAAAAAAAAGTAAAAAAGTAAATTCTTCCTGACCCAGAGCAAGGATTACTTCAATGAGCAGTTTTATGGTTGTTATCCCAACTGGTCAATGTTTCCAAGGACCAGACAGATTTTGGAGAGTATTTTCATCAGGCTGTGGGGTTTTCTTTTTTTTTTTTTTTTTTGGTCAGTCTAAGCGTTTTCAAGTGTTCACAGATGCATCATGTCCTAACAGGCTGCATATCACGTTGTTGCAAGAAATAAAAGCAAAATCTATTGGCACCTGGAAGATTCAGGAGTTCCCTTCATTATCCAGGGCAGACCCAAGGACCCTGTGTTTCAAAGCCATTCCGAAAGCCAAGTGATTTAGTGTGCCACTGTGAGATATAAATTATTAACAGCTATTCAATATGTTCCCAGAGCACAAAATGACAAAACATACTGGAAGAAAAGAACAGAAATATTTTCCAGCTCAAATCTTTTGACATGCAATAGATTAAGATTTCTCGTGGCTAAAATACTTTTATAGGAAACTGGTTCCCCTTCCCACAGCAAATGCTCCTGTTTATGCCAGGTGCTGTGAGCTTTTTGGCTTGCTGCTGCTTCTTTTTGCCTGCCTGCTTGCTTGCTTGCTTTCTTTCTTTCTTTCTTTCTTTCTTTCTTTCTTTCTTTCTTCCGTTCGTTTGATTTTTTAAATGAGCATTTAAATTAGCATGAATGGCCAAGGCAATGTTGTCATCTGGATCCAGTCTTCATGTTTACACCTAATTCCTTCTGGAGGACAGACTGCAAATTGCTTTGTGGAGTAGTATAGGTCTTGTGCATGGAGATGGGAAAGATTCCCTCTCACAACCCAGCAGCTAGGAAATTCATGTCTTGTCCACAGCATAGAATTACTGGAAACACTTTCTCCAAATCAAAACCAAAAGCTTGAAAATGTGACCCACCTCTGCCAAAATATCCCTCGAAGCAGAGGCCAACACATGATATAGCATTCTGAAAATTGGCTTTTCAAGGTATGTTGATGCTTTGGGCGCTGCCCAAAGGGAGGAACCCAACTTTGTTGTTCTAAGCTTAACAAAATCTCAGCGCAGATTGAATGGCCACTTTCTTGGAATTAATAAGCATAATTACTAATTAAATGCTGTCCCATCAGCAGAGAAATCAGAAACAAGACCAACAAGACCACCTGCCATATATTTTCTTGGAAGAAGGAGGTTTGTCCTCATGTTTAATGTAGGGGAACCTCGCTAAGAATGGAGAGCACATCATAAACCTTCTATAGTTGGCCAGGTATAAAGAGATATACTGCAAACAGGCTACAGACTGATCACCTGGCGTAATTTACTCCCCTTCCCCTCCCAGCTCTGTCCCAATTTCCACAGAGAAAATATCTGGATGTGCTGGCTGGCAGGGAGACGTGGTGCCTCTGCATCAAAAGCAGCGCAGTCACTTCTCATATCTCTGTGGTGAAGTGCCAAAAGATGTTTCCTCTCTCTCAACTAATGTAGTAGGGTGGGCAAAGAGAGCTGAACCACTTTCCTGGGCGGCTGGACTGACTGTTAGACTTTGAAGTGCTCACTGCTAACAAATAACCAGCCATGCACAAAGACAAGCAATCAGTCACACAGTCAGGAAATACCATCTAGCATTTAACTGTAATTCAGCATTCTGCAATGAGAGGGAAAAAAACATAGCTGAAATGGAGTGGTAGTACATTAAAGTTTATATGGTACATTAGAGGGGCATTGGCCAGAGCTGCCCATTCTCAGGACAGACTTACTTAAAAAATAGATCTCCCTTTTTGTGTTCACAATGGACATTCTCATGATGAATTGTCTGTGAAGCAGGCAAGGGTTGCTTTCACTGCATTTTGGATCCCAGATCCCAGTCCTGTAGTTTGGACTACTCCCATGACACAAAAATTCACACCAATGACCCTAACTGGTGCACTGTTTTACATCCAAGAATCACTGCATCTGAGGATCCTGATTTGCTTTTCTTACCTCTATGAATCAGGCAGATATTGACCATACCTTTTAAATTTATATAGTTTTGTCATATATGCTGCTGTTTGAATGATCCGGTTTCTTGAGTCATTTAATAGCCTTCGAAGCTGTGGGTTTGTCTCTGAAATGCAGCTTCCAACCCAAACTCTGACCAAGGAGAAAAACTTGCTGGTAAATGCTGACCAGGCCTGAGCCATTAGAGGTGCAAAAGCTAGATGCCAGGCTCTTAAATCTGAACAGCTTTCATGTCCTCTCTTGGCTCACCTGAGCACAGCACCTGGTTCTCCTTGCTGACACTGACCAGGGCAAGAAATCCTGGGCTCAAACTGGGCATTGGCAAGGACGGCTGTGTGAGCCCCAGCGAGGAGGGCTGGGGCAGAGGGAGGAAAAGATGAACCCTGGCTTTCCCAGGCCATGTGGCATTGCAAAGAAAAGCCTGTGAATATCATGGACTTGGAGCACTGCTTCAGAAAAGCCCTCTGCTTGAAACAGAGGGCCAAATTCTCCTTGTGGCAACCCATTTGTTAGAATTTGGGTCAGTTTTTCTGAGAGTGGGACATCAATTTCCTTTATTTAATATAGCATCATTATACTTTTTATCTGCTGGCTGCATACCCCAGTGATGAGTACCTTAGCAGGGTGATAGATAGAAAACACAGTGCATTCATCTAGATGATAGATAGGGAGAAAATGTGGTGAATTAGTTCAGAGGAGAGAAAATACAGTCAATTATTTTTACAGAAGGCAGTGTCTGGTACTCACAATCCCTGCCTGAGAGCGACAGAACACATGAATAAAAAGATTAAAGAGTTCAGAAGTGAAATTTTTGTTTTAATATCAACATATGGGTAAAATGTTACATTTCAGCTTAAGAAATAAACATATGATAGCCTTGGGAGCACTGATGTTCAGCAAAAGACTGAGAGCAAAGGTTATCTAAGAATGTAGGCATTGTTGTTATATTGTCTCGTATCATTGAGATTAGAAATGTCTCTGCTGTTTTGAATCTAATCACCCCCTCCTAGAATTTGATAGATTCAGATAACATTAATTATTTGTAGCAGTATTAGCATTTCTTTTTAAAGAGCAGTTATTTCACAAGCAAAACAAAGCATAAATTGAGCCATTTCAGCATGGAGGAAAACACCATTTAAAGCTTCATTTCCCAGCCTTGTATCTCGGAGGCAGACTGTGTTTGATTAGATCCTTCCAGCGGGTGAGATCAGTTTGAGTGACAGCTATCTCTGCCAGATCGACGCTCTGTTTATTTGCATTTTCCACCAGTGCTGGGAGTTTGCACTTTCTCCTTCCTGAAATCCATCTTGATGGGGCAGGATTAGATAAATCATTTTAATTATAGTGCAGGGACTGGAGGCTTTTCAGAAGGTCAGGATCTCCATGCCGACAGGTTTGATTAAAACCAGACACGGGTAAAGAGACCAGAGTTAGAGAGCAGCGAGTCTGGGCCGAAAGGGAGACAGACGGCAAGTAGAGATTATCTCACCTCTGTGACCCCCTGACGTGTCCGTTTTCCCAGCAGTGGCAAGCCAGGACTGTGTGTCGCACTGAGAAAAGGGAAGACATTTCCACTTACACCACAGCAGGGATGTCAAACTGAGAATGTGCATTGTAGGGACACTTGGATGTTAAGGATCATTAGCTAAAATCCCTGCCGCCTTCTCTCCCGCCCCAGTCAGAGCTGCCATATCTTCCATGTGGGTAGGTAGCTGATTTGCAAGAGTTGGGATTTGCTGCCCTCCCGTTAGGTCAGGCTGGTTGATGAGGAAAATCAGGGGCAGTGTTCGTCCAAAGTTGTGCCATGGTATGACTTGTTTTGGCAAGGAGCTGCCCGCCGTGTGCTGCCAGGCAGAAGGACTGGAAGCGGGAGCTGGCAAGTGCCTGGTCAGGGTCGGGATTGGCAACATGGTCAGCGGGCTGTTGAAACAAAACCGATACTGTCCTTGGCCAGTACTACCAGGCCCCTTCCCACTGCTGGCAGCTCCTTGTACAGGCATGGGCAGAGATAGCTCCTGCATTATTTAAAAAGAGAAAGCAGTCTGGTTGTTCAGATCTTCACTGGAATAAACTGGTTTAATTCCAGTAGGTAAATGAAATGACACTGATGTTTACCAGCAGCAAATCTGATCTCATGTTTACAGCAAGACAAGAAACTCTCTCTTTAAAAACTTCTCAGCTTTTGACTTTCAAATTCCATTTAGCTATTTTCTTTTGATATACTTTTATCTTATTAGATTCCCTTATGCTCATCCAACCATTATCTTGATGTCTATCTTTGGAGCATGTCTTCCTTCCAAATCAAACACCTGGCATGTGAGCATGGGTCCCATTGGTAAGAGTGTGGGAGCACAGCACTGAATCATGATTAAGTCTTTTGAGTTTGTTGAGTCTCCTTCACCAAATTGCCTTCCCATGTGAAGGATATGGTGCTCTGTCCCCTAGATCTACGTGAACGATAAGTCACACGTGTTTATTTTTGCTTTCCAACAATTGCTATCAGTCAGGGAAGCACTGGGAATTATGTCCTGTGATTCTTCAAAATTGAAATCCATGTGCGGTTGCACCAAGCTCTTCTGCAGAAAGCAAGTCTTGAGCTGTCTTTGTGGTGTTTTTTTTCTCTTTTCCTAATTTACTCTGCTTAAAGGAGACACGTGGTGATAATCAGACAGTGTACTGCTGACCTTACGGAGTTCAGCAGCCATCTGTTTAAAACGGAGATGTAAAGAATTTCCAGAGAAGCCTTTTATTACTCTCTTGGTTCAAGAGAATAACAGGAGGAGTCCTCAGCATGGACAGCAGTTTTACAGCACTAACAAATTCCACAGCTAACAGGAAAACAATCAATTTATCACCCAAGGCCGCTGCTTTCTCTGCATGGAGTCCGGAGGTTTGCTGCGGTTTGGAACGATAGGCCATCAGTTTTAGTTAGCTTCATTTTCCCAGTTTTTTCCAACTTTGTAGTTGAAAACAAAGTCTTCCCTTCAGCTTCGTTCTCTTTCTGCAGCCAAAATGTACATCTGCAGGCAGAGCAGAAAGCAGGGGTTTTGTTTGAACAAGCTCAGGCCTGTTTGGGATTTTGTACAAACCAGGGCCTTGATCCTGCACTGAGATGTCCTGAGAAGATCCTTGTTATGGCACAGAGCCCTGTCAGAACCATCCACCCTCCTTATAGGCTTCATGCAGCCAGCCAGGGCCTGAGATTTATGATGGATGGCTAGAGTCTATCAACATCATGGGATACATTAGCATAAATTATGCATAAATATTTGCATAAATTAGCAGAGGACTTTGGGGTTTAGCTAAATAATTTTCCTCTTGGGACATTCTGTATTTCCTTCAGAGCCCCCTCAAAGGGGAGCACGGTCATCATGGACCACTCCATGGTCTGATCCTGGCAGGCTCCAATAGTAAAACTATGCAAGGTAGAACGATCAGGGAGCTGATGCTAAAGCTTTAATTGTTTTTCTCAGCATGTCTAAACCTGATATTAATCATTTGTTAGTAAATAAGGAGTGTCCCTCATCCATTGCATCAGTACTTAAGAGAAATTCACTGAAGCCCCAATGACGGTGCTAAGTTTTGCCCCATAAAGGAGGGATATTTAAGAAAAGAAGCTGCTGCTTTTTTTTTTTTTTTTGGCAAGATATATAATGTGCAGATATGTAAAACATATAAAAGCCTGAGCCTGAAGGTCTTTGCAAATGGAAGTAGAAAAATGTTTAATTTCCATTTTAAACTTGAGCTGAGGTTGCACTCTGTGCTGTTCACATTGTTTTCAAACTAGGGAATAAAGAACAAAAATTTTTAAAAGCTGTGACTTGGGTAGGTGGGAATTTCAGCACATGATAGTCTTGGAAAGTGTTTTCCATTGCAGAGCTGAGCATTTCTCCTGAAAAGCACTCCTTAAGCAGTCCCTGCTCCCACTAGGGCAAACCAACCCATGTCCTGGGCAAATCAGTCTGTGTCCTGGGATTTCCGAGCACCCCCAGCTACCCCATGGGCAGCAAGGCTGGACGCTGCTGCATTAAGCCATGGGAAGGTCATCTGAGAGAGGTGGTGAAAGCTTTGGTTTAGACTCAATACATTTGGGGTTTTAAGTCCTGAAGACAGAATGCACATGTTGGGACAGGGCTGCCCCTGGACAGGTGAGTGAGGAGGGAGAGCTCAGGCCAGATTTCATTACTGGAGGAAGAACCACTCTTGCTGCAGGTAGTTTCTCTGGGTTTGTGTCTTTGTGATCTGCTGCCAGAGTCTGGACATGTTGCTGCTTTCCATATCTCTGGCAGCGGTAATCAAAAGCACAATATGGTCTTAGAATTTCACTTCATACCAGGGAATTAGTCAGCAGGAGAGAAGGCTGATAATCTGCACCGTGCAAGTTCTCACCTCCTGCAGCACCTTGCAGTGAGTCACTTGGAAATGGCTTTTGCTGAGCTGCCATGCTTTGGCAAGACGTTATTTCCTGTCAGAAATGTTCAGTGCTTGAAGCCTGTGTGAATGGGCAGCTGGGAGCAGAGGGGAGCTGAGCTAGGTGACAGCAAGCAAGCGCTCGGGGTCACACAAGAGCAGGATTCAGGCCGTGGTGGCAAGAACATGGTGGGGACAATGGCACTAAATATTTGCACAAATAATCTCAGTTTCAGGTTACAGTCAGTGCTTTTTCCAGAATTCAAGACTCAGACTGTCTAACCAAAACATCAATCCTGTGCAGTTTAACTCTTCTAGCTCTTTTTTTTCTCCTTTTCTGAAAAAAAATTGAAGTCCCATAAAATTTCCAAGTATGGAGAATGAAGCCCTCTAATGTTCTCAGGAAAACCAGGTCCAGGCAGAGAGATGAGTGATGGGGAATTAGAAATTAAAAGCCTGAGTGTGAATATGAAGAGGAATCTGAAAGCAATTTTCTTAAATACATAGAAAAATCCACAAACCAGGTTTCCTCTTAGGAAGCTGAGAATTACTGATCCATTACTTCAGTGTGCATTTCACTTGCTAGAAGGTATTTAGTATGAAAATTCACAGGGATATGGCAGGACTTTCACAGTCACTAAGTGGAAGAGCTTTAATGAAAATGACATTTATGTCAGGTTTTTGACTGATCAGCACTAAAAGCCTTTTCTTTTTTTCCTGTCTTTTGTGGGTGGCTGATTATATTTGGGTGGCCTGGCTCCAGCTCCCATGAGACCACTGTCTGGGAGGTGAGAAGGGGGGGTTTCAATATGCAGTTAAAATTGATGGTGTTTTGGGTTTAATGACAACAACTTAAAATTTCTGCAGAGTGTTTCTGTTCTAAGATTCTTCTGATCTCAGTCATTGAGTTTATCTTCACAAACTGCAAGGAAAATGGAAAAGAAATGTCCTTGTCTTAGGAAGGAACTTATTCAAATTTGTAAGTTTGAGTAATATTCACAATATATATTATTCTCTTCTTAATATTAGCAAATCTGACATTAACAGATCTTCTGCAAAGCTATTAGTCGTTGGAAAATATTTATTTAGCAGCATCAGGACATTTCAGCTTATTTCTTTTCTCATGAATCATTTGTTCATAATATCTTTCTATTATTATTCTTGATGCCTGATCGGTCCCTTGAATTGCCAACACTGTCTCTGTTCCCTGTTTCCTGGCTGACACCAGCAGTTGACTCTCTGGCGCATTGTTTCGGGTGATAAAACTTTGGTTCTAGAAGTCCTGAATGCAGGAGACGGTGAACATTTTCCATAACTTCCAGATACTTATGACAAAACATTAATAATATAATGTTCCCTGAGGAAAGAGCAAACAAGAAGTGGTGCGTTTCCAGATCAGCTTATTCTCTCAGATGCTCTAAAGCAGGGGCAATGAGAAGTGAAGTTATTCAACTAATGCCTGGACCAAACTAACTGTAATTCTTTGGAGAAATGTGGGTGTATCTCTGCTGGGAAAGCGAAAATCAAAGATGAGTACATTGGGTTCAGCAAAGCTCAAGGTCTTTTTTCAAACAACAAGTCATGCGTACATGAGCTAACCCAGAATGATGCTATTTGCCTCTGTCCGCTAATGACACTCAGCCAGCTCCATCTTGAGTTGGCTCAGCAGCTCGGAAAGCTGCTGTAGATGGCAGAGGAAAAGGACCCACATCTTGGACGCTCTGGGGAGGCCGGTGTGCTTCTTCAGGATTTACAAAGCCATCTGGATGACACTGGGCTGTGTTCCCAGTGCGAATGGTGAGAGGCAAGACAGCCATGATACCAAGCCTGCCTCTGTAATTCACTGGCCCTACATATTCCCCGGAATATATCTTATTTATCATACCTGGCTTGTTTCCTAGGACCAAGTCCAAAACTGCTTCTGATCTTGACTGCTGGAGTATCAGTGTAAATACAGCATGCTGTACGCCCTCCAAGAGCAGTCCCCAGCGAGTCAACTGTGGTTATCCCAGACAACAGCCTGATATTAAGATCCCCCATTATCAATGGTTTGACTTTTAGAAAGCCGTCTACATAAACAAAGCCTATTTAGCTTGTGATTGTGCCCTGGAGAGTGTCCTACAATCACTTTCATTTCCCCTTTTGCCTTCAAGGGAGGAGTCTGTCCTAGTGATGAGAGCAGAGACCAGGAGCCACGGCTTGGATCCACTCCCAGCTGCGTTACTGCATTGCTCTGTGGCCCTGGCCATGGCGGGGCCTCTTTGTTTTTCAGTCCATTCAACTAAATAATGAATATTCTGTCTGGAAATGGTTGAGAGAAACTCTTGTCCCTACAGAAAACTGCACAAGAACAACTCGATAAATGGTAATACAAGGGAAATGAAAATTTAATGGAAATTAATTGAAAACAAAACAAAACCCAAACTTAAATTCTTAAGAAATGTTGTACATGATTTTGAGATCTTTGCTTAGTGATAATGGGCACCAATATTTTTAGCTAACCATCCATAATATAAATTCTGCTTTTTTTCTCTTTGTTCTTCTATGAAAATTACATTTGGTCAGCACTTTCCATGCAAATTTTTGCTTCCAAACTGTGCAACAGCAGTGATTTACTTGAAAAAGCATTCTGATAGAAAAGTTTTCTCTCTTCTTGAGTATATCAATCGCTCCCATCCTTAGCAAAGGATCAGTGCCTTTTACAGTACGTATGTGATATCTTCAAATGTTTGTATCCTTTGTTTATTTACTGAAGACACTAAAAGCTCTTTCTCTGCATGACGTGCTGGTGAAGAGCATCCTCTGTCCTGCCAGGTCTGCGCCCCAGAGCCCACTCACCTACTGTTCTGACCAGCAGCATCTCTCCGAGGCGCCTTCACTCTTCTAACACAGATGAGCTTCTCTAAGCGATACCCATGACCGCTAGCCAGAATTTCATTATAAGATTTTCTCAAATGAGTGGGCATGTGCCAAATTAACACTTTTCCCGGGGCCGTGACTATACATGGGGACCCATTTTGTAGCAAGAGGCTTTGGCAATTTTTTCTCCTCATTAGCACCGACAGTTAATTCGCTGTTCTCCTTTAGTCACTGCTGCTGTCAGATTTGTTTCATCTTCCTGGTATTGCTCCTGTAATGGGCTGAGCCCCATGGGAACGTGCTGTCTCACATGTGCCCCCTCCATTTTCCAGCCTGGGATGTGATGCTGCCCACTTCTCAGGTGGTTTGTAACACCTCTGTCCTCACACCTGTGTCTCTTCAGGAAACCCTAGTTATTTCTACATTTCTACATTTATTTATCTCCAAAGGCACAAGAAACATTTCAGAGCTGTAAGTTTGTTTGTAGTGCTCCCACAGAGGAAGGGGATTTTCTGCTTCACTCCTGGTACCCGTCTCCTTCAGATTGTGCAGTTATCACCTCCAGGCAGTGCTACTTTCCTACACCTGCTCTAACACTTGTGTTTTCCAGCACCTGAAGTTGTAGGAAGGTTTCTGCATGACAGACCTGCCAACCTTGCCGCTGCCCTTGGCTTTGAGCTGATGGCCATGCCATCGAGAGAGCAGGCAGGGCCTTTAGACACCACCCGCTCCTCGGGCATACTCCATTCTGTAAAAGACAACATGGGGGACAGCCTCCCAGATCTGCAGATTTCAAAGCTGAGAATATCACTGTCGTAACTGAACTGGGATTTGTTTCTTCTTTTTTGTTTACATGGGAAAATTGAGAAAATTAACCTGGACTAACTGAAGGCTGGAATTTAAAGTGAATTCATTCAGCTGCATTCGCTTCTATGTGGACAGAATAACAGAGACCTTTATTTGGTTTGTTGTGATTTGTTTCCAAAATGCATTAAGATAAACTAAATTAAATCCATTTTTGTTCCAAAGAAATATTTTACATACGCTCATTCATTTTCAAAGTTCTTAGATTAATTTTGCAGAAAATGTCCCTGTGTAGACACATCAACATTCCTAATAATATTTGGCTGAAATGCAAGATAATAGCCAAGTCCAGGCTCAAATAAAAGGGATGAATCATCTCTAAATCACATGTTACGATGTAGTAGGCTAAAGGACAATTGTTTTGCTGGAGAGAAGCTTCCATGCACAGACCAACTGTAGGGTCATCCGCTGAGACAAGAGCAGGGCAAGTTTGGGGATCATCCCCTGTGCATCTTCGGAGGGTAACACAGCCTGATTTCCAGAGCACGTCAGCCATAGCTCTCACCACCAGCCTGGATGCTCACCTGCAAATACACAGTGGGAGCATTTGATTCATAAGGATTTGTCTCTTGGGACACCAAAAATGAGCACAGGATTGAATCAGACCTCATCCAGGGACACGTGAGGGTGAAGGTGTCCTGTCCCCCACCGGACTGTAAGGTACCTGAGTCCTGCTGCTGGGTGGCAGTCTGCGTCCGGCATCCTTTAGGCCATCGTAAGAGCCACGGGGTCATACAGTTATCCCATGCACACAGCTTTAAACCTGTGGGCACTCTATGGAAGCAAAAAAAAGTTACTTCATATTTGCATCAGTATATCCCAGAATAGGTGACTCCCTCTGCCAGCAAAAAAATTAAAGACCGAAATGCCTACCCATTACTTAAGCACACATGGACCCGTTTTTAGAGCCTTCATCTCCTGTGCCCCTGGAAAAACTGTTCCTTGGAAATTACAGTAATTGTTTTATTCTCTTTGATCTCCACTAATAAAGCTATGGACTATCACTCAGCAGGAGCTGTTTCTCTTAGTTAGGATCTTTCCAACGGTACTTACATTAGGAAGGCTCTGGGGAAATTTCAGTAAATGCACTTGAAAAGAGCTCTGTAAAACTGCTTAGACTTTCTGTATAAAAATATTTCCCCCGCATTTGCTCAGCACACTTCTCAGCTTGTTTGTTTTTCTCTTTACTGCAGTTGTTGTTGGACTGAGGTGAAACCTAGAGAAAAGAGTTGTGAATCCTTGTCAAGAGATCTTACAGCAGCTGGAGAACAGAGTGAAAGATTTCTGAATCCCAGACAAGTCACTGTAGAAATCACTCTTGGGAATAACAGTGTCTTGCTGTTCATATTTTACTTTCCAACCTTAGTAAGGAGGATGGAGGGGTGATGGATATCCATTGGTCCTCTAGCAGGGATCCCTTCATGTCCAAAGTGTGACGTAAGAGTCCCCAGTGTCCCTGATTATATCCAATTATAGGAAATACCATTTTATTCCCACGAAGGGCAGCATGGATCAGACTTAAAAGTAGCTACGTACCTCACTCTCATGGAGATCAGTGTAAATTGGGCCTGCTACATTGAAAAATCCTATTCCCCGGTTTTGTGTATGCACATGTTAGGAGCTGTTGCCCTTTGGTGTGGTAGCCATGTCATTGCCAAGTACTGTGAGACCTGCTGGGCTGGTCCGTTCAGAACTGGTGCTGTACAGCAGCGTCTCAGTTCTCCAGCCCCTTGGACAGCAAATGGCTTGTTTAGGAATATGGGAAGTTGTTAGATTTAGTTTTTACTCCTTAGGCTTTAAACACCACAGCCAGAGCTGAAGATCAGCTTGGCAGGTCAGGTCAGCAAGGCAAATATCAGCCTACCTCTGGCGCACACAGGAGTGACCGTCGTGTTGTGCATGGGTGAGTTCTCACACGTGGCTCTTGGTGAGCTACAACACACTGCAGTCACCTTCTGTAGAGCTCACAAATGTATGGGTGGTTGTAAGAAGATGCAAAGAGAAAGCCAAATGTCAGAGCTACTGGGCACTGAGGGAAGAAATCTGACCCTTTAAAAGGATTATTCTGCATTTCAAATGACGCAACCAATGAGTTCCCCAACGTGAGACATCTTTTGGCCACTTCTTGCTGTTGTAAGATGAAGGTGGCAGTGGCCTTCACACCAAATAGGAAGGGTCTAAAGCATATCCATGTACCTGTCTCTTGCATAAACTAGCAATTGAAAACAAGAGTAATTGCACCAGCTGGTCTCTTTTGTTCTTTTCCCCCTCCAGCTAGAAACTGTAAAATCTCAAAAGACCAACTGCTCAACCTTAAAGTCATATTTACTGTGTTTGGCATCCTGCCACAGGCAATGGGAATACGGTTCTGTAGATGTTGCTAGCTGACAGCTGCTTTATACTTAATGATCTCATGGATGTGCAAAGTGAAGAAATATAATCCCCAGTGAAGACAGGGGGCAGGGTTGGTAAGGAATAAAAAGCCTCTTCCTCTAAACTGGTTTTGATCTTTCTATGGGCTGGAAATGAAGAACAGTAATTAAAGCTTAACTGGAAGAGATCAGAAAGCTTTTAAAATTAATAAAACTTGTAACAGGCATCAAGAACAATGATATTTAAAGACTATGCAGGCTGCAGTGCCAGTCAGCACTCAGAGTGAGGGTATGCTCCCTCTGTATAGGTGTGCCAGCCCTGGCAGTGCTGGTATACGCATGGGAGCAGGAGCTGTCTTCACAGCTATGTTGTAGATGGCACCTTCCTCATCTCCTGCTGAGTTTTCCCTGATGTAATTCCTTGGATCACACCAGGAGTATTCCAGATTTACTCTGGTTGGTCAGGCCTTACCTACAGGGATGCCAGCAGGTAATGCATGAGAGCCTTATTTCCAGCCTGGTCCCTCACCTGGAGATGTGTTGTACTTTTCACCACTTAGTTATTTTTTAATAATGACACCATCACCACTTGACATGCCACCAGCAGCTGACGCTTTCTGTGAAGAAATTCAAGGTGCATGATTTGACAACACTGAAAAAAATAAAATAAAGAAATATCATTCTGTCCTGATCTTTTAAAGGCAAGGGCATCCTGTGTATTATTTGTAAAGATAATAGCTTAATTGTTCAGTCTGGCATTTTAATTTAGCCATTGTCCTTTTAAACACAAATGTGCTTTATATCAGGGGAGAGACAGGCAGACTGACCACTGCCTCAGAGACTTTGAAAGCAGTCATTTGACAACAGTTTTGGTCCATGCTGGTAATGTTTTCCCACAGGAGATAAATGTTCTTGGTCTTGTCCTCCGGAGGATGCAACGCTCACACCAGAACAGCCGGGCTCCCCCGCTGCAGGAGCAACAGCTCAGAGCAGGGGACAGAGACCTTCATGGCTACAAGTATCTCAAAGGTCTGTGCCAAATGTCTGTGGTTTACATTTTCTTTGTCCCACTGTTTGAAGGACTGTGAAACACATAAATGGCAGATGCACGTGGGCACCAAGAGGGTCTTCTAAAGGGGGGGGATCAAAAGGTTCACCATGGACATTAGAGAACTTGCCCAGGAAGGAAACATCTTTCTGCAATGCTCCAACATCAGCTTAGGGCACTGCCATGTGTGTAGCAAAGCTCTAGGTTGGCAGCACCCTGGCAAAGGCATTTTTTGCCAATTAAAAAAGTCCTGTACAGAATTAAGGCACTTTTCTTAGCTCTGAAGCTGACCTTTGGGAGAGTGAAGAGAGGGAGATGTTCCACTTCTTTGCTTTTGCCACCTGGATGCCAAAGAGAGCTTAAACGTCATCTGGATGACAGTGATGTGCAAGGAAAGGACAGAGAGCAGCCACTACCTCTGGCTATGCTCCATCAAGAGGGGAGGATGGGAAAGGAGAGGACGTTTCAACCCTTGACTGCCATTTATTCCAGCACTAAAAGAAAATGAATTTTTAAATCCTAATGCTGAAACACCTATTAAAAAGAGTACTAAACTATGGCAGAAGAGTGTCTGGGAGGCAGAGCTTTTTGGATTAACCCAGCTGATTTTTTTTATTTATTTTTTACTGCAAATGAACTCTCACTGGCTTTCTTTAAAGGTCACCTTTTTTTAAACTACTATGCCGAGAAAATGCTTTTAAGTTTCATCTGCTTTGTGTGTGTGCATTTTCTAAGCCCTGGGTTTATTTCTTATTGGAAAATGGTCTTGGATGATCTCTGAGTTGGAAATTTTATTTTATTTATCAGGTACAGGTAAGAAAGAGTTTTTTTAACTCTTTAGACTCTTTTTTATTGGTTACGCAGTACCATGTCTTTGGACCTCAAACTGTGACCCAAATCCTACCTGCTACACTTTTTCTTCCCCCTACCACCCATCCTCTGCCAGCATCTCATCGGGGGCCCTGACGCTCCCTGTCTCATCTCCTCGTGTCTCTGCCTTGATGCACAGAAGGGGTTAAATGGGTTCTCTCAATTCTGCTTGATTGCTAACAAGCTGTTATTTCCTCCTCCTGACACTGACCCTACCAATGGCTCCAGAAGGAGAGGCTGCTTTTCCTGCAACACCCTCCATGGTTGGTGGAGAGGTCTGGAGGTGTCCCAGAGACGCCGACATTTTCACGACTTGTGCCCCTGACTATAACCAGTCCATAGCCTATGGACGTTCTTGGGCAAAGTAAAGCTTTCAAAAATTTGACTGCAAATCCAAAATGTTATTACATCCTTCTACACCTCAGTATCTCTCTCAAGAAAAAGCTCCATGCTGGCAAATAACACCGAGAGGGGAACATTCATGTAGGGATGTACCAACTCAGTTTGCAACCTTAAATCCTTATTAGGGCTTAGCTCTCTGGCCAAAACCTGTTGCCTGAGGATTACTAATAGACAAATAGATTTTCAAAGGGTGCCCAAGTCAGCTCGTATTATCCAGATTTTGTCCATACTCAGCACTAATTCTCATGAGATGTCTCAGTTTTAGGTGGCTCAGAAAGAAACACAGCAGGACAAATGCCCACATGAAATACATCAATCACTCTTCCTCCCAGGAGATTGCTACTTGCCCCTCTGTTGTGCCGGAGCCCTAGGCTAGACCAAGCATTGCAGGATGTTTCTTATGCTCTTGTGCAGAATTCCCTTTATAAAAAAAGCCATATCAAGTGGGTTCCCTGAACATATTGCACAAATTAGGTTTTTATTGATTACAGAGCAGCACCGGCTCGAAAAGACACTCCCAGGATGCTCTGTATGCAAGTATATCACATCATTCTTTTATATTTATCAACTTCCATCTTCAAACTAGTTAGATTTTTGTTTCATTAATCACATTAAAACGCTGTTCTTGAGCCTCACGCCTCTGATGGTTAGAATTACACTTCTGATTTCCATCTTGATTTATTTATAGCCAGTTGATTCACGTTGCCACATAAGTAATACTAGAAATATAAAAATAAAAAATGATATTTAACAATCTGTCTAGACTGAGGACAGAGAACAAGTAAAAAATCCCTATTTTTATTGTTAACTAAGCATATGATGGTATATTTTACTAATAGGAATTTGCATTTCAAGCGCAGATGAGCAGCCAATAGATGTTAATTTACTGAAACCAAAGCACTTCTCAGTCAGTAAGGTCATGTACAATTTGTAGCCCAACGGAAACAGCAAAAAATCGCCGTTAAACCCTGCTCTTGCAAAAGGCCTGGCTCTGCTTCAAAGGCTCAGCTCGCTCTGCTAGCTGGTGAGGCTCGGCCTTTGAGGCTGCCTGCCCAAGCTGAGCCAACCCTCCTGCCATCTCTGCCTCTTTGGACACTCGTATCTCCAAGGCATCAAATTTCCATCATATCACTATTCTTCATAGCATGAGTAGAAATCAGAAAGCCACTGGTTTCATTCAAAGGTACCTGGATCTTTATCTACTGAGTGTTTTGCCTTCGAGAGGCCAGAAGTTGCTTTAGGTGGGCCTTCTTTATTCATATGCTTATAAGAACAGATCAGCTCTTATGCTCTGGATTGTACAGCAATGAAATCCATCTTCCTTGCAGAATAAAGCTCATGTTAAAGCCAAAAACTCCTTCTAAAGCACAGAAACTCCTTCTATTGTCTCCAGGGAATATTGTCCATCCCAGCAACTTGAAAGCCAAAAGGCTACATCTGAAGCTATTTCATCTTCAAAAAAATCTGCCTTCTACAAGAATATGCCTATCTGCAGCTATGAGAAGATAGTTATTTGTTAGTGTTTCCTAGCAATGAAATAAGTATTGTCAATTAGAAATGCTGAAGAATTTTATTCCATGAAGACACATTTCAGAGTGTGTATTATCCCTCTCCTCCAGAGGAGGAAATGCAGTGTAAAATGGCATAGTTTTCTTGCTTTGCCAAGCACTAATAAGTTGTAATCAAGCTGTCATAATCCATCCGATTCAAAGGGTTTCTTGTTATCTGAACTTCCCCAGGGAATGGTTTACTCCTCGCACTGCTCTGCCATGTCACGGTCCCACCTGCAGCAGGAGGAGGCGGCTGTGCCCCCTCCACACGCCTCTGCTTATCGGTCAGCCGCAAACCAGCACAGCTCTGGGCAGCTCCTTAAACAGGGTTGGACCTGGCGCAGCTCATTGTGCTGGAGCAGGCTAAAAGCTGGTGATGCCCAGCAAAGGCTGGTGATGGCCAGGCACTGGTTCATCTGGATGCAGAAGAAAACATCACTGCATTCGTGTTCCCTTTGTTGAGATGATGTACCAGCAAAGACTCCCTCTGTGCATGATTTCTGAGGTGTATGATCTTTGCAGGGAAATGCTGGCCCTTTGCGCTGCTCGGAGTAACCGCCTTTGCTGCTTGTCCATATCTCCTTGTAGAGTTTGGTCAGGGCAGCTTGGGACACATGCATACTCACGGGCCGTTTCAGAGTCCTGGGGAGCACACGAGCGCTGAGGGCAGCTGCTGTGCTGCATGGCCATGCTGCAGGTTACAGAGGCTTAGGAAACCCATTTTTTTCCAAGCCAGCACAGCCAGGCTTGTCCTTCTGCTTAGATTGCCTTAGCACCATCACTGTTGCTTAAAACCTTTAATGCTTTGCCTCCCGTGCCTAGCCGGCTCACTTCCCACATACCCAATGTGCTGTTGTGTTTATCATGCTCACAGGCTCTGCACCGCCCTTTTGGCTTGTCACTGTTGCAGGGAACGGCTGCCAGCACCAAGTGTGCAGCCAGCACCCAGGCAGGTGTCGGGACTGCCACTCGTCTCCCCACGGGCCCCTGGGTGGGAGCGCTGCCTCGCAGGGTGTCACACATAGCCAAGGGCAATACCATGGTCACCTGGCCCACAGGCATGAGTCTCAAAGCTAGCACCCTGCTGCTGGAAAGGCTGGAGCATCTAACACACACTGCATTTTTTCCTTTGACGTGTACATATCTATAATATGGCATATGTTTCTTTTTCATTTGATAACAAGAGACATCAAAAGATTTATATTGATTTATTGCCTACAGAAACACATGCTGTAATATGGCTGCAGGATCCCAATGAATCTGCTAAGTCAACAGCTCCAGCCCCTTCGCAATGAGCAAACTGTGAATTAATAACTTCCCTGACCTCCAGCCTCTGCGAGGCTGAACAGTCAATGGAGGAGTTAATCCAGTAATCCATTTCAGCATCTGGAAGGCAGCACACTCCCTGCCTGAGCCTGGACCTACAAAAAAACAGTGAAGAGAAGGAAAAGCAAACAAATTTTAGTGCTGGGGAGGGGAGGAAATAGAAACAGAAGGGGAGGAAAGAGAAGGATTGCAACCGGACAAAAAAAGTGGCAGACTCATTTGCAGTCCCTGGCTGCATGATGCCTTCATCCTGCAAAAGAGGTTTGGGGCTTTATTTGTTCCACCAGGATCAGCCAGCCTTTGTGGGCACTCATTGCTGGTTTTTTGCATTGCCCGTTGCTCAGGAGAAACTAAAGCTTCTTGCAGTGACCTCAGCCCAAATTGCTTCTCGCCTCCGCAGCGAAGTCCCTGACCTTTTCCCGCCTGCTCAGCCAAGGGCACGGCGAAGTTCCCGCCCATCTTGGGACCTTGGAGTGGTTCAGCAGCCACACAACTGCCGCTGATTTGGGAATTCTGCTTTCATACACTATTCTCAGTCACCTTATTACTTTACCAGACTCTAACTAATCAGCTTGAAATTTCCTCTGTAACATTTAAATTAAAAAAAAAAAAAGAGGAAAGAAACTGGCTAAAATATTCCAGCCGCTCAAAAAAGAGAAGGGAGTTTCAAAAATACATTCGATTCCTCATTTTAAAAGCAAGGCAATGGTTTGCTTTGCTGTGAACACTAGCAGTCCAGCTTTCAAATCCCAGTGTGAGGCTCAGGGGGGGTCAAGGATTTGCTGTTCTCCCCCTGTGAAATTTGCCTGTGTTGGGACAGAGTGTGAGCCGCTGGCAGACAGCTCTGCACCGGGCTGGAGCACTCCCGACGGGCAGCAGTCGATTTTGCTCTTTTAAGTTGCACCCTCCAGACAAGCCATTGCAGGGACATGAATAGACGCTGCTCCCACTGCACTGCACATCAAAGCACTTGGAGGGGGGAAAACACCTTTTTGAGGTGATGTCCAATGGGATGCTTGGAAATTGTGGAATAGCTGCTATCACCTCTTCATAAAGCCATCTGCTGAGCATACACAAATGTGAGCTGGTGAATTCAATATCATAGATTTTATTAAAAATCCAGTCAGTATATGAAGTTGGATGGAAGCTGTTAACAGCATGAATGGACTTTGGTAGCAGACAGGGCCCAGCTGCTTTAAGGAAGACCCACTCCCTGTGCTGGGCATCAACTTGTATTATTTTGATTTTGGATTACAGTACTCTTTAATTAAAGGTCCTGACTTTATAATCCAATCAATCTAGATAAATAACAACTCTCTTTTTCAGATAAAGTTGTAGGCTTATCATTGCCCAACAGCCATATTTTAAAGACGATCCATAAAATTACACAGCAAATCAGCTTACATAGCATCTGGTCGCCGCAGCTGCGTGCAGGCAGAGCTCTGCACTTGTGCTGACAACCGCATTTCAGCGACACAGTGCCATCCTGGGCATATGTCCTACCCAGCCCTTCTCCTGTTACCACTATAACAAAGTTACTGCTTCCTCAGCAGTATTATACTCTCTACTCCTCGACCCATTCATCCCACAAAACCTCTAGCTCAGAGTTATTGTAATTATAAGGGGGAGGTTACAGTGCTGGAGGATGAAATGTAATGCAATTAGTAGACTATTTTACCCATTCTTCACCTTTTCCTGCCAAATAGCTTTGTTCTAATGAAGGGTATCAAACAACCATTTCATTGTGATTTAATTGAGTAGTTGTGCCACACAGACATCAAGGAACGGTTACGGGAATGCTTTTCAGGGATCAGTGGAAAATGCAGCATACTGGATTAGCATACATATCTATAAGGGATGAATTGTGCCAGTCCTACCTTTAATGCCTGCTTGTTTGCATGAGCCTTGCTAGACTCAGCCTCCCTCCAGCCTATATAAAAGCTTAGAGCCCTCTACAAAAGCAGAATAGGGGGATGGAAACCCTTTCCTTGGGTTGGTTAGGGTTGATGGGTGCAGAGGAGCAGTCAGGATAGGATCCATGCTGCTGAGAGAGACTCTGAAGCAATTTGCCCAATATAATGCAAAGAGCTTAGGACTGAGCCCAGACCTTTTCTCCATTCTTGCACATGAACAACCCTTTTCCCACACCTTGTGAAACTGCATTTTCTCAATACAGCTTTGCAATGAATTTGGCAGAGATGAAAGCAAGGGCAAGTCGGGCAGCTGCGGCAGGGCTGAGTATGAAACTCTAGAGGGTATCCATAGAGCTGAGACAAAAAGCCTGTGCAGACCTATCTAAGCTAAACTTGCCCCCAGATAGCACCACTGTCTCATTTCCTGGAATATATTACCTAGATGTAGCTGACAAAAATAAACAGAGGAAAAAAGACCATTCTGTAATGCAATCAAACCTCAATTGCCCATTTGTTTTTGTCCTTTAAAAGAGCTAATAACACAGTAATTGGTGGAGATATCTCCAGGGCTCCATAAGTGAAAGCAAGAGAGAGATTCTCCCACCATGAGAGAGGGGCATATTTTTCTGAAGAAGAGACGGAGGTAATACACAAATTAAAGGAATTCATATAGATTTCTACCTGATGTCCAAACCAGTGAAACCTTGTTCCTTTGAGTGTTGGCTTTTAATGGCTCGGATTCTTGGTGTGATTGTGGTAGAAAAGCATCCCTGGAATCCGCTTCTTTGCAAGGAAGGATCCAAGCCCACTGGAGTGTATCGAGGGTCAAAAATGCATGGAACCAATTTCTCCACCATGGCTATTCTAGTTTACAGGGGTTCTAGCTTTGCCCCATGACACACCAAAATGGCAAATGCTGTTTTTGTCCCAAACCCTGTAAAGTGAAGAGCCAACCAAGTGCAGAATATTCAGCTAAAGCACATTTCGCCTTATAAAATGATGTCCCTGAGCTCCCTTGTCCCCCTCCTCCTGTTATCAGATTTGTGTTCAAATTCACCTGCTTTAATAACCAGCCATCATCACCCAAAAGGCACACAAAATTTTGGGACACAAACAGCAAAATTGCTTTCATCTTTCACAAAATGCTCAAAGCAGACTCTGATTTTTTGAAATATCTGTTCATTTACTGAGCCTCTATTTTTTTAATCATCATATCTCTAGCTGAGGTCCAAAAACTATAGAAACATCCTGAAAACAGGTCCTAAAGTTCAGTTCTCGCATTGGTTGGAGTCTGACTTGGAGCAGCTTCTTTTGACTCTCCCAGACTGAAGGACTCCTGAGGGAGAGACAACACACTGTAGGTGTATGGGGCAGCCATGAGAGTCAAGGTCAGGTGCCCAAATTCCAACAAGTGTCTCTGAGTCTCAACCTTAAAAACATTTCCCAAAATCATAGCCTAAAATTGTGGAGGGCTTGAATACTCCACACACCCCCCAAGTGTGTCTGTGAAGCACTTCTGGATCTCACTTTGCTACGTTGTGGGTGTCCTTGCTGGGCTGTGCGGGGACTTCCAGTGGGCAGTGCTGTACCTGCTCATCAGGAGCACGTGTGGGCTTGCACTGCTGGGTGCTGGCCTCCGCAGCACCCACCTCCACACTGCAGAATCCAAGAGGACGGTCTGATCTTTCAAGGAGAAAAGTGGGAGCGCAAAGGGCCAACCCCCCAGGCTCTGCCTGAGCCCTCCTCCAGTTCATTGTCTTGCACTGCCAGTGCCAGGAAGACCCTGAGGTACATGGCAAGCATGAACTTTTAGTCCTCCATTATCTTGCACATTAATTAATATTATTTAGAGCCTGATCTATGCTGGTTTTATCCTTTGCAAAGTACTTATGGTTTCTTCAGGATCCAGGAGCTATAGAACAGTACATCATCATTTTATTGAAGTGATTGGCTTTATCCTAAAGCAGGTTCTTAAAGAACAGGCTTTAAATGTTAAACTCTGTGCCAGGGTAATATGTATATCACATTCCCGGGTGCCTTTTGTGTTTAAAAATCGACAGTTTCCATCTGTGAAAAGAGGAATTTAGACATGCTGATACTCTGACATTTAAATGTGAGCAGTGGAAGATAAACACAGTCTGACATAAAGTAAATGGGGTGATATTAGGGAAAGTTAAATTTCAAATATTCATGCTCCTGCTTCTACCTGCTGGGGTACTGTGTACCAAAAGGAGCATTACCATGCATTAACACTGCCGTGTCTCTGGAGTTTCTTACAACAGATCAGCACAACACACCCGTGAATGTGATCTTTTCAAAGCAAAGGGCCAGTGTTGCCCGTAAGCTTGCTCAAAACCTTTTCTGGTTAGTGATGAGTCTTACATCCCTACTTTGCAGCTAGCAAAGCTAGGCTCAGAAGAGATTTAGGATGCAGGTCTCTGCCATGATCTCAACTGCAAATAATTTTACAGCAGTTCTGGACGTGCAAGGACCGACAAGCGCAACTTTTAGCACTGAGCTTCCCTGCTCCAGCCCGTGCCCGTACCTGCAACCCAAGCAGGTTGCTGTCTAGACATGGACACCCACTGTGCCATTCTCCAGCCAAGTGAGAGTGCAGGTCTGAGTGGTGATGAATACCTTAGTGGGCTGCTGTGAGGGGCTGTGAGCATCAGCAAAATCCATAGGGAGATGTAGTATCTTTTCTCCTTAAAAAAGAGGGGGTTTCTTCACTTGATATAGCAGTTACTGTAGTAAATAGTATTATTACAAATGAAATACAAGCACAGAAAGATGTAAAATGTGCTTAAAAAGGTGAGCTAGTGAAAGCAAACAGTAAAGTGCTAAGGGGATAGCTCAATATAACATCCCTCTAGAGTAGTCCCAGTCTGGTCTGATTTTGGTGTTGACACTGTCTTGTACCCAGGCAACCTTGAACTAACCTGGGAAAACTTGCATTTGTGAATATTTAAAAAATCTCCAACACCTTCAGTAACCTGATCCCACACACAACTGTGTGTGACAAAACAGCTCTTCAGGATCTTGTCTGACTTTCTCTCTTCGAAGCCCCAAGGGTGTGTAGGCAGGTTAAATAATGCAAAAGCAGCTGTAATTACGCTGTGCAGTTTCTCTGGAAACATTTCAAAAATATTAGCACATTGTTCTTTTTTTTTCCTTTCTTTTTTTTTTTTTCTTTTTTCCCCTGGCCTCTTTTTTAAAGGGTCTAGAACAAATCTAATAGTTTAATGAGATATATGACAACATACAACATGAAAGAGATTTTTAGTGACTTTCATTACCCAAACTCAATTAGAGGAGAGTAATCAGCAAGTCCCCTGCCGTGAGAAGTGCAGAATGAAACCTTGGCAAGATGGGACAGATGCAAGAAGAGAGACTCATCGCAAAACAAGCACAGAGATACTCACTGTACCCCCCAAAGCACCCACTGAATACTGAAACATATAGATTGCAGCATTAGCAACTTCTGTCTGCTTTTTTCTTCATTTAAGCTGGATAATTAAACATAAATAGTCCCCCAATCTATTTTTTTTTAGAAAAATAATTTAATGTCATATAAAATCTGTTATTTGCTTGATTCCTGGAAGGGAGAGGAAGGGAAATAAAGGCCTGTTCAGCTTTTGTTTTCTTTCTTTTTGTCCCACTGTAAAACATTGTTGGATTTTGCTGTGTGTTGTTGTATCAGTGCCTGGGACTAACTTAGTGCTGTTTGATGCTTGGTGCCGGAATTTCACAAAATCTGTGAAATCTAGGTCTGCTGTGGCTAGTTCACACGTTAGTGCTGGTCCTAGGCTTAATGCTTGGAGGAGAGGCAGCATGTCGGGTCATTACATACTCTTCCATTTCTGATCTTGCCAGTGTTATCCATTGCAAGCTGCTACAACAAAAACACATCTTCATTTATCCAACTGAGGCCCAGAGCCACCATGTTGCAGTGACTGAGAACACAGAAAAACCCCACAGATTTGCAGAAAGTGGTGTCACAAGCATTTCTGTGGCAGGTATAGGAACTCACAGCTCAAGAGACTGAGAAGAGGTATCTTTAAACCGTGTCTGCTCCTCTTCTTCCTCTCTTCTTGTGTCTTTTGTGCCTATTTATGTAACATGCTGAATAATAACAGGTGGGCAAACCATGTATCTAAAGTTCAGATGATCTCAAAGACAACCATTTCCAGCAATTCTGCAGCTCCAGCTGGCTGGCCGGTTGTGCACACCCACGCTGACCCTCCGGTGTCTCTTCTCAAAGGGCTTCTCACATCAAATCCTTTGCAAGGGGCTCTTAGCAGCTGGTTTCCACCCTCCTTCCTTTCCCTCATGGCTGTGCCCAGCCTGCAGGATGATGCTGTCCTGGCCTATTGCTCAGACGCATTTCTTCTTTTGACTCTTCTCCATTAGGCAAGGCAGTGATGGAGGCCCTGTGTTCCCCTCTTTCTAGTCCCATCCGCATCAGTGTGGGAGAGCTGCCTGCCAGCTCCTGTGCTCCAGTTTCATCTCTGCTCTCACAGATGCACCGCAGCCTCACAGACAGTGCACGTTTTGCCATTGCTTTGTTTGGCTTTTTGGTGGCTGGAGCTGTGCCTGCTCAGCTGCGCGTTGGCCTCAGATCCAAGGCTCTGTCATAGCAGGCAGCCTGCCTGTCCCGGCCTGTTTTAACTATTGTTAACTTGTGTCCTCTCCATCTTTCCTCTGCTGGATTTTAGCAGACAACCCCCACTGGAGAAGCAGCCAGCACTTGGCTTTCCTGCCCATCACTCCTTCTAGCAGGCTCCTGTCTTGTGCTATGAAGGATGCATTGCAACAATCCCACGATACAAGAAGGATTCCCTGCCGGTTGCCCGTCTTTACAACTGACTCAGCCGTGTCAGTTCCTTGTAAGCACCAAACCCCTACCTCCTCCAGACCCATTTCAATGCAGCTGCAGCCCATTGCCTGACACGGAGTACACTTCCAAAACCAGGGCTGCCCAGAGCTGCCCAGGGCTCTGGGAACACCGGCATTAGGCTGTATGACAGGGGCAGGACTGAGGGTCGTTAGGTTGTGCCAGTGTTGTCAGTGTCACACGACAACCAGAGCCGCCCTCACAACCCAATGCTTGGTAGGCAAGAGCCTACATTACCAGGCTGCCAGATCTGCGCTTTCTTGCAGCTGTCCTCCCAGGCAGCCCCTCGTCCTGCAGATCTCTGCTCCACTGGGCACTGAGAGCTGTGCAAGAGCAAAGGAGAAGCACCATGGCAAGGAATGGTACTGGGAGACATCCTCTTCTCTGCCTGTGAAACTGGAGAGCTGAGTTTTGGTAGACTGTTTTTGTTCATTAGACACTCTGAACTCTTTTGCTGTCTGATGATGGCTGGACACTGATGCCTGGCGAGACAGTACAGTCTCCAATTTGTCTCTGGCACACCTCTCTCATAAATCTAATTCTCTTCACGAATGAAGAGCAATACACTACTGTTAACAGAGGTAACCAGGTAAAGTACTTTGAAGAGGCATATGATGAGTGATTTCCCCCGAACAGCTCGGTCAGTGACGGCTATACACGCTGGCCTACACTCAGATATACTACAATTTTACTCATGTTTAAGGATAATCTCCATTAGCAAAATGTATTCATGTCTACAGCATAAATTCTTTTAGTGGGAACATGTCAGTCCGCAGTCAGGCGGCTTTGCTGGCTTCTGCATGATTGGCTCAAGCACTTTCCCAAAATGGGAGTGAACAGAGATCAATTTAAACATGTCCTTGCATTATAGCAGGAGGGCAATAACACAACATCATGTTGTTCGCCACCACTTGCAAGGAGCAGAGTGTAATCCCTACTACAAATCACTGCTTGTCACTGGTGTGGGGGAGAAAGAACTGTCAGCTGCTGGGAAATAAATGACTATTACTTTCTGATCCATTTACATCTGGAGATTCCTTAAATGGTGTAGATTTAATTCTGCCCAAATGAGGAAAGCACATGCAGGCTACAGGAGAGACAGATAACTATTAATTTAACATTCCAGGCAAGACTTTTGCTTTTATTACCCTCATTATATTTTAAAGACATAACCAACAGCATATGCAAATTATCACCTTAGATTATTAGCGGGGAAACCTTACTGCATATATAAGTGCACAAATGTGACTTAGCAGCAAGCACACTAAGGATATTATACATGGTTGCTGACATCCATTTAAAGGCTTCTAGATCACTGAATTCATTCCATGGGGCTGACTGCAGCTGGAGTTTGGCTGAGTTGTACTGTCAAAGTGATCTCAGGGCTCACTGTTGTTGAAAGGGGCAGTTCTGGTGCTCCCTCTGTCCCCATTCTTGTCCCCCAGGGCTGCCTGCAGGCTCCTGCCTCTGCTGCAGATCAGCCCCTTCACTGGAAAAGCCAGTGAAGTTTTCTGCCGGTTTAGTGAGTTGAACCAGCTCAGTGAAAGGTCTCAGGAGCACCAGGGCAGGCAAAGGAGGAAGGTGCTAGATCTTCCCTTGGCAGCAACGAGATATTAGATCAGCTCAGTCATGACGTCAAACAAAGTCTTTCTGTCTCAGTTCTGGGATTTAATCACCTGTGCAAACATACAGCCCTTCTGTGCCTCTAGCCTGCACCTTGCAATCCCCTTGCCCACAGGGCATGTGGACTTGTAGGAAAGTGCAAACTGAAAGCACAAAGACAATGCACACAAGGAGTTTTAGCCCTGCAAAAGTGCATTACAAAGCATCTTGCATTCCCTAAGAAGCGACTTCAACTTTATCCTGTAATGTTCCTCGGCAAGATGATTTAGTCATCTTAGCAAGCATGACATCCATCCTAGCACTCACCCAACATCCTGGGTTCATCTGACACAGCAGTCTTCCTTCAGGATGTCTAATTCAATAAGTAACAACACAAAAGAGTGGATGCTATGGAAGAAGATGGTATACTCAGCAATGCTGACAGATACAGCAAGACAAAGGGGAGTCTTCTGATGGAAAAGATGAGTATCAGCTGTGCTACGCAGGTTTTTCAGTAAAGAAAAATTATTATTCAAAAGTTTTACTATAGAACAAATAATACAAGAATAATCTATTTCCATTAAATTCAGTAATAGTCTCACTGGCTTTTGGACTTTTGAAAATTGTTCTAGTGGAATTACATTAATTAATGCACAAAGAACGATGTACAGAAATAATAGGCAGGATATTCCTCAATAAGCGTCACATCTTTAAAGCATTGTGATAGAAAGGTCTGCACGACATTGTGGCTGAGGTGCCAAAGGTTAAAAGCTCCAAATGCTCGTCCCAAGTGCATGTTGGGGGAGCTGTCTTGGGACAGAAAGGAGATGAATTGGGTACTTAGGTCTTTTGCTAGCATGTGAGGTGTTTAGGTGTTTTTTGGATCATATAAATAGAGTGTGTTCCTATGACATCTACCATTCATCTGTCTACAGGAAACACCGGGATAAAACTGATGAAATAAAAATCTCTCTGCAAGATATCATTCCAGTACAGTGATTTCATTAGTCTTCCTGGGACTAAACAGAGAGCAGCTCCCAAGACCCTGTCCTGCAGACCTAGCACAGGCCACGCAGGTTGACTACAAGGCAGGCTGCTCCCACGGTCAGCCTAAGCCAGGGGTAGCCCCTGTGCAGCAGAATATTAGCAGGCAAAATACCTAGTAAATGTCCTTCAGCTCATCTCCGAGCAAGTGCTGCTCATGAAGGCACTGCTCACGAAGCTGGTGGTTTAGCAGCACACCCGGCATCTGCTCGCTGGCACTGATTGCTGTACAATGACATCTATCTTGAGAGGCGACAGGAAATTTATCTCCCAGCACCTCATCAAATCAAGTGTAATTCCTGACCATTTGCCAAATGGGAGCGATAACTGTGCTAAGTGCTTTGCAGGAGAGTCTTCTCTGAATCACGTGTGTGGATCATGAGCTCCTGTCGGCCGCAGTTACATATGACTTGATTAAGCCCTTGCATAGAGGAGCTCTGGTGACCTGCTGAGAAAGGTCAGAGCTGTCTCTATTACACTATGGACATTTTCTGCACATGGCACATTAGCTTCCTGGATATTAAGTAGCTGTATCATGCCTTCATGTTGCCAAACACAGGCCACTTGTTTCCTGTTAGCTAATTTCCCCTGGGCTTTGTGATCTAGAAGAATTTGGTACTTTTCATTTTTCAGCCACTCAAAAACATTTCTCTCCTATTGTACAGGGCTTTTCCCTGAAGTCTTAAGGTGGGGGAAGCTCAATAATAACCTCTTTCAAATACTCCTAAAACCAATCTGTAAGTTCTCCACTTCTCATCCTTTATCCCTGAAAGGGCTCAAAGACAGTCAGTCCATCCCAGCCTTTGCATTCAGGGACTGCAAAAGACTTTGCAAGACCACTCTGGATAATGGGGGAGGGAAAAACCTTCATCTACCAAGACAGCTGTGCTTTAGCTGCAATGAAACACCTACTTTAAAAATGCTCATCTGGCCATGCAGTTTGCCCACTGCTTTGTGATTAATCACAGGACTTCAAGCCAAAGTGATTACTTGTAATACAGTGTAATATGCTATATTGGCATGGTTTTTTAGAAAGTTGGCACGCAGTGTTTGGAGATTTTCCAAAAGAGGTGAATCCTTTTAAAATGAATGTTGTGTATCTATAGGGGGGCATGTAAAATACTCATAAATATATACACGTACAAAACCTGCCTTTGCCCTAAGCTCAGCTTTGCATTGGTGCCCTTAAGCTCTTGCCAGAGACTTGCTAAATAGCACTGAATTCATATTTGACATTCTCTAGCTATTCCCTTTAGCAACTAAGGGGACGTAAAGACAGTATTGCAAGGTAATCCCAACTAGTTGGTTAATGCATACCTGGCAAGCTCTCAAAGCTAGTCAAGATGTAATGAACAGGTGGAAAACATTGGCAGACTATTGTATATCTTCTTCTTCTGCAGGAGTACAATGGCAGCTTAATCCTTGTGAGGTCTGGTACAATTCCTTTCCGCATGCCTAGGAATCCCTCCCATGATTGCAATAGGAGCTGGAATGGAGCCTTTGTACCAAACCCCAAGGAATAAACAGGAGCCCTCATCTTAGGCTTTGGGGGTGGTGGAGCATATGGGTTCCCATGAAGAATGCCATATTCTAGCTTCAGTGTTGTCAAGAAATCCAGGTGATATTTGTTTGCACCTTGGCTTTTGGCTTTTGGATGGGAAGAGCAAATCCAGTCCTTTCAAAACAGTTGGCATTTTTATCTGTCACTTCTACAAGGAGATCTAGCATTTGGCAAAAATATGTAATGAAATACTTATTACAAATGTCAAGTGAAGTAAGCTTTTCCTTGTCGATGTGGATGGAGACTTACATATCTGAGGGAACAGAGGAATTGTGTTTTTAAGGGGCAGGGATATTTTGAATGTGTTTTTGCTTCTGGTTCTGCTAACTCACTGTCCCTTTGGGACATGTCTTCTATGTTTCCTTCTTTATTTTTTCTATTTAGACCATAAAATCTTCAGGGAAAGGATTGCTTTGCCTTGTATGTGCTCAATACCCAGCACTCACCAGAACCTCTTCATGATTACTGTGGATCAAATATGCAGTACTGTGTCTGCAACAAACTGCTAGGTATTGTACAGCACTGAGCACAAGGGTCCTGCTTCTTGATGAGGTACCCAGGAACCATAATCATGCAAGAAATAAGACTATTTTAAATCTGGATTTTAAGAGGTCTGGATTTGACAATACTTTGCTATATATCCACAGTAATGAAACAACAAACACTAGTGAAATATTTCAGAGTCCTTGTTTGCATAAAATTAGATGCTTCCTCTTCCCTCCCTGTCAAAACTTCAGTGAAGAGGGAAATCTCTGTGCCCAAGGAAGCTTAGCTGTGAATGCTTTGAGCTATTCCAGCATTTGTGTTATAGCTTGGTGCCTACAGTCACAATTAATTAATATGTGTATGCATTATCTCCTACCAGGCTGGCTGGAAAAACACTTTCTAGTTTGGTATGTATTTCTGCTTCATTTACAGTGGCTTCCAGCTTCACACTCCTTCTCTAAATATTATATATACTGATCTAATTTATTTACAGTTCATATGCCAAACCAATGGAAGATGATGGTGTGGCCTGGTAAAACCAGTGGAGAAGCTAGTCCTCCTAGTATTACTTATTCATGCCAGACCAGCATTGAAATATGGGTATCACTTTTATACGGATGTGGCATTTAGACCTTAAAATAATAGTTGTCTTTATAAAGGCAGTGAATTAAGTTAGATGATTCACTGGATCAGACTGATAAATGATAGAAGATGGTACGCAGATTTGGCAGAGCATCCCTGATTTCTCTTTCACGGCTCTAAGTGTCACTGTAAATTGTTTTTAACATAATTTTGAACCTCCAAATCTGGCAATGGGTAATAAATCAGCTTGAATCCATCAGCAACTGGCCTTATGTGTGCATTCTGGCACTCTTTTTTGTGCCTCTCTGGTTTGAATATAGCTACCATTCTGTGAAATTCAGAAGGAAATTTAGACATGATAAAGGGAAGCATGTAAGTGATTCGAATACAAATATGAGTAAAAAACCTCTAAGTAGCAAGAAATAGGCATTAAAAGCTGCCAGGAAGACAGAGCCAACAAAGATATATTAGGATATTGCTGATTTAGAAAGAGCAAAGTTTGGAATCTGCTTTGACTCCAAGTTTTTGGCCCCTCCTCTTGCCCACAACATTTTTTTTTCCTTATCCTGTGCCTCCAGGCTCCAACACCCATGCAGTAAAGGCAGGTGCTGTATGGTGTGAACTTGCAAATCCCTCACTCCCAGCCCCACACTCCTGCCATATCTCAGAGTCAGAAGCGTGGCACACACCTCTGAATATCAGCCATGTCCTACTGCAAATCGCCTTCACTGGCTTCCTGCTACAGAAAAGCATCTTCCAGTGCAGGTGGAAAGTCATGTCCCAGGAGGTAGCATCTGTGTTCACTAGGACTTGCCTGTCAGAGCCATGATACCCTGGATGGGTCCATCTCACCAGCTGTAGGTGCCTAGTTAAAGCCTATCCACAAGGCTCCTTCTAGAGTGTTTGCAGAGAGAAGTAGGTCCGTGGAGTAATTAATTTGGCCCTTGAAGGTGTCTGAGACTGGTGGGTTGGGTCTTCTTCAGGAAATGATGATCTGTATCAGCTTCTGTGAAAGCCTCTAGCTAGCTGGCTTAGATGAGATGCTTGAGTTACAGATGGCAGAAGTTAGGCAAAAACTGCCAGATCTCATTAAGGTGGGCAGGATTTCTGAACTACACAGGCACTGACTAATTCAGATACTCTATGTGAATTTTTAAAACATCTCCCCATTCAGCACCCATTCCTGAGATTTAGTCTTGCCGGGCAGAGATTGCTTTGGAGGATTACTCATGCTTTTGAAAAACTGTAGGTCATACAAAAAAGTATCCTTCGGTCTGCAGAGGTAAGTGTGTTTCTCGGACTCATACTTGCAATCTGTCCAAGCATGTTCCAGTGCCTCTGAGTTTTAGGGTAATGCCACAGAAAGGATTACAGATATCCCTTCTCATTACAACAGTGCTAGTAGAATTTCAGTCATCAATCATGCTTGCTCCAGAGTCTCTTTATGCTCTGAAGCTGATTAGCTGTTGAAATAATCCAGCTTTGATGGCAAGCAATGCTTTATTAATACCGCAACTGACTGCTTTTCTCCCATCATTTGCTTTTAATGGATCCCATGCTTCTTTGTTCCTTCTGCCTGTGGAGGCCTCAGAAAGGTTTGGTGACTAACCATATGCTTGGATGCACGTTCTTTGCATCAAAACAAAGCCTAAAATGCAAATCCTGCTGGTTGTGTTCTGATTTTAGGATCTCTTCAAAGCATAAACATTATCTGACAGTCTTTCTTCTGCAACTAGGCACTACACAGGGATTTTCTGTACTCATCTGTGTAGGGATGTGCTGGCAGACTGTAATTCCTTTGCATGGTCTCCATCTGTTCCATCTTGCATGAAGAAGGACTATCCCCAGAGCTGGTACTCCCCTCTCATGTGGACCCAGGGAGGTTCTGTGCCCATGACCCATGATCTCAGTAAGATGGAAGAGGATCAGCAATAACCCTACTTCAACTAGAGACGATTGATTTCAGCAATAGTAATGAGCACACCAGAGAGCCAGAGAGACACAGCTAATAAAGATGCACCAAACAATTAGCAGCACTAACACGTAGCCCCTCACCAGCCTTTTCCCTGCCCACACCCTTAGCAACAAGCAACAGGTAAATGAGAGGGATAATATGAAAGGATTAGATCTGCAGCCATTAAAAAAGTCTTTTGTCCTACATGAGTTCTTTCATCCCACATAAGTTGCCTCAAAGATTTAGATGTAGCAAAATTAGGGATTTTTTTCTGTGTTAGTTAAGTAGCACCTAAATGGCAAAATTTATTGCTGAACACTGAGCAATAGATGCTAAATGACTTTAAATTAGCCTAAACCATTGCTGCAGCTGACAAACTTGTCGTCTTCTGGAGCTGCCAGTTGCTGGACACAATCTGTTGCAGAGCCTAGGTTTCATCCGATGTGGGCAGAACTGGCCCTGGGGATGGGTTCCCCTTGAGACTTCACAGGACCTGAAAGTAGTTTTGCCTTCCATGCATGAGACTCCACAGCACTTCTGTACAGATTACTGGATCACAGGGGAAGCTCTGCTGTCATCATCTCACATTGGGGGAAGCTGTGGAGAAAGGTGACTGTGGCTTTCTCAGGCAGGCCAGTAAGCCACAGTGGGAACCTCCTGGGGTTTAGCTCTGCTGTGCTGCTGCCCGCAAAGCACTCACCATATCTTTAAATCAGTTCCTTCTTAAACCGAGTGACGAATGATGTGTTTAGTGAAAATATTTAATTTAAGAGCCTCAAAACTTTGTCAACATACTTGACAGTGTTTTGGAGAAATAAAACTACCCAGCGATACGATGTCTCGTTTATATGTAAATTGTGAAGAAATTAGGGAAAGCAGAGGACTGCCATTACAAACATTACATAGATAACAAATATTTTGCATACTTGCGTCCCTAAAAGCTTTTTGCCATGTTTCAGCTGGGTTTTTAAAAATAAACAAGTGTTTTGGGTGTGTGACTTGCTGGCCTGATTCTCAGAGCTCAGCGTGGCTTCAAAATCGGTTCCTTTCATGTGCCTCAAAGCTGGGCAGCAAGAATCACCAGTCTTTTTTTTTTTTTTAATATAAGCCTTTGATATTAAATATGTATTCAAACCTCCCACTGATACCAAGAAGAGCTACATGCACATGTTCCAAGGTAAAAGAAAACTCTCAGCTACAGCATGCCCAGTTGTTCTGGTTCTGAAATGAGACATTTTTGCAATATTAATAAAAAGGGGATGGGGATCAAGGGATCAAAACAGATCAACACTTCATCTGTGATGGAAATGGAAGGTGTGTTTGCAGAGGTGAGAGGGTGGTATGTTCTAGCCCAGAAAGGCAACCTGTACAACTCATGAGGCATGAGTTGTGAGGCTCAGAATAGCTCCTGATGGAGACCAGTGAAATCTGTAGGACATAGATAATGTGTGAAAGCACTACCTGAGGGGAATAATACCAGGGAAAAAACGGCCATAGAAAACGTGTTGGGTTTGTCAACTGTCACCATCAGTAGCTTTCCAGGGTTGTCTGTCTGAGCAAAACAAACATTTCTAGATTGCAGGAGTGGAAAACTATCTATCTATTGATTCAGGTTATTGTGCAGGGCGATGCCAGGCTGGGCTATTTTCATTTTCATCTTCAGAAGAAATAGAGAACAAGTCTCTGCCAATTTAACTTCATCATAATCCCATTCAGTTACTCCTAGTACATCTGGGAGGTTGAAGATCGCAGCCGTCAGTGGGGTGATCTGTTGCCAAGAGCAATTGTCTCTTTGTATCTGGTTCCAAAGGCCAGAAAGGCCAGCGAGTCTGTTAAACGATCCCTGCAGCATGATGGCTCTGAAGTTAATTTCAGAGATTATAATCACACTAGGCAAATACTCAAAAACCGGGCATGCCTGTAACCTCACTATGCTATTCTGGCATTGCCTCAAAATGTGCCTTGTTATGGCAGGAGTTCGGTACATAGCGCACAGATGAGCTGTCCTGCCCTGGGTATACAAAAGAACCCATTATCTCCTAAAAAATAAGACAAATAGCCCAAACTTGAATTGATCGGCTGAGTGACTACTGTCTCACCAATTAACTGTGTGCTGGTACCAATCAATCTTTGGCAAAAAGCTGCCAGTTTATTTCAAGTGTTGCCAACACAGAGAGCCATTTTACAAAGGTGGTGACACAAATGCATGATCAGAAGTCACTGATTTTTGTTGTAACTGGAATGTGAAACAAGGAAGGTGAGGTGCACCCTTAGTTTTGTTGTGAAAAGAGCAGGAGCAAGAGGAAATGCATCTCATACCAGGATTTTTTAATAAACTGTTAATAAATGGAAAGAGATGTTTTAATGTGGTAAATAAATGGTATAAATTAAAACTCAACATATTCCTACTTAGTCCTGGAGATCAGTAAACACCAGAAAGGTGAAAAGTGATAGAGACAGTGCTGTAACTTTATAAATGTATACAGACAGCCATCACTGATTAACTATTTATTAAAACATCTCTTCATCTCTGATTAACATATTATAAACTATTTATAAGCACCTTTGCAAACACTGGTGCAATCCATGATGATTTGCAATAATTTATCCCTTTGTTATAAGAGTTGTCATCGTTTTTAACCCTGAATGTGCTATCCATAGATGCAATGTTAACAAAGCAGGTGGCCAAAACAAAAATAAAGTTTAAAGATTGTAAGAGCAAGTAAAAAACGTACTATAGGAGAAGGACAGAGGGAAGGAAAAGATTTACAGCCTGTCTTTGGGCAAAGTTACCAGATGCAGGTAATGCAGTTACAGATGCCCAGGTGATGCAATGCCCCATAAAGCAGTTATGGATTCAAACCCAACCCAAGCCACCCTTGGCCATGATGGTGGCTGCAGGACAGACCCAAGATAAAGCGCCAGGGATCTCTCTCTGTGAGGAGGAAGATTTCTTGCAGATTTGTTACCAGAAACAACAGTCTCATTGAGTGCATCACAACCTGTATGAAATACAACCTGCCCCATCCCAAGTATAGTCCTTTCATGATGGAGAAATACATAAAGTATCTAGTATTTGCCTGGGGAACAAAAATACACACTCGTGATCTTGGCCACTGGCTTTCTGCTAAGTGAGTCTCAGTTTCCCTTGAATATCAGTAATGGTATTGGTTTTCTTATAAAATATTGCCTTTAATTTTTTGGGTTTTTTTTAAATTCAGATGTATGCTGTGTGTTCTGAAAATGAAAAGTCAGTTACTACCTGCTTTTGCCCTATATTCTGGGATTGCATAGATACTATTAATGACCCCAACTATCTTTGGAAAGGCAACATGTATTTAACAATCCTACGCAGGTTATATGAATAGTATTTTTCTATTGAAGGGTGGTGTTTTTATTAAAAGGACTTATATTTTAGAAAAAGATGACTGTTTTATTGTGATGTTCTTCAGCACAATAAAATTCTCAGTAATGCGTAGGATTTATTAATTATGTAACCTGATCTGGAAAAGTATTAAAGTACTAAATTAAGAATCAGGTGAAGATAATCCCCACTGAGATGCTGAGATAATGTCTAAGCATATTAATACTGGATATCTTACTTTTTCCCCCAATATCCTGAGAGGATCCTATTTCACATTTTCTTTACATGGAGATGTAAAGAGTAGAGGAAGTAACAAAGAATGCAGCATTATCAGCAGGATTCAATTGATCCAACTGGCATGATGAAGAGGCTCTTGTCAAGCCAATGCAGGGGAAATCTTTCTGAGCTATTAGAGAATAAAATCCAAATCAATTGGTGACCCGTAGTTTCAGGTCTCTGAGATCAGGTAGGTGATCAAGCCAAGTCTGACTCTTGGAGTGTAGGAAACCAAGCAGTTCTCAAGAGGCCAGAGATTTGTCTTGGTCTTTTTGTTATGTCTTTGCAACCATTGAAGTGTTTAAGCATGAGACGGGTCCTGACCACATTAATGCACAAGTGACTGTGGTCATTGGCCAATGGTCCGTCCTTGGACTGCTTTGGAGCAGAAGTCACTCACGTTCTGGTCACAGCAAGTTACCCCTGTGCAGACGATAAGCAGTGACCCATGTGCGGTCTTCCATAAGCAGCAGTTAAATCCCTCTGAAGGCAACAAGGCAGTTATTCGTGTTTCTCAACATAATGAGAATCCCACTTAGGTATCGTTTTATCTCAAGTGTTTAAGGGTTTTAGTGAGTCTTTAATAACAGGCAGTCTTTAAATGAGTCTCATAGGGAAGGCTCGATTGCATTCCCCAGTACAGACAGCAAATCCAAAGATCACTATATTGTTTAAAGTATTTGTAAAGCCCTAACATCAGGGTTTAGCTGGTGCTCAGGTGATGGAAAGGGCTTTGGACAGATCTTGAATTTCATCCCTGGGTAACTGTGGCATTGACTCTCCATGGTGAGGTCTGCCCTTGAGGAGAGCGGCAGCCTGGACGAGGCTGGACCCCGCTGTCGAGGGTGCAGTAACATGCCTGCCTCCCTGCCTGCTTATTTCTGCTTTCATGGGATGTTTTCTTCTCCTCACACTCTTTTTTTCTCTTCATTTAATTATATGTATTTTAAGGAAAACAAAACACTAGAGTGAATCTAATTAGAAGGAGTTTATTGACTTGAACCTCATTCACAGCAGACTCCTAACCCCCGTCATCTTTCTGACAAGCCAGATGAGGCTGAGCACTGTTTCTCCCCGTTCTGAGACACTCTGACCCCGATTTGATTTAATTGGTCTCTTGCAATAATCAAGTACTTGCCAAGAGCCAATTTAAAGGTGCTACCATCTGATTTTTCTCCCCAATAGAAGGATTAACCCCATTAGCCATGAACTCTGTGCTGCACATCCGTAACCTTACAAAGGAACATAATCCACCGGCTCATTTTTTCTTCTGCAGTAAACACAAATCATTAAGAATCTCCTCATCCTTCATCACAGTTTGGACCTGTTTTCCCTGAGTGGCCAGGAGCAGGCGGTGATCCCAAACAGGGATGGCCAGGATTTGAACGGCTGGAAACACTTGCCAATTCATTCTGGTTTCTCTTTTTAAAATGGCATGGATATTATTTCATTGTTCCTGGCTTCAGGTTGTGGGTTGGTGCTCAGCTCTGAGGAGGACTGAGAGGCGGCAGAGCAGCCATGATGCAGGGAGACGTGGCTTTCAGTCACGGTTTGGATTATTTCCTCTTCCTCCAGCTTACTGCCTCTTCCTCCCCAGCCTGTCTATGGGACGGCAGAACAAAAGCACCTTTTCCCTTCAAAGTCTCTCAGAAATTGGCTTTGCATGTTTTAAGAGAGCCGGTTTTTTTAGTGCAAAGGCTCCTTGAGAGCCCCAGTGATGCGTGGTCATCCTTACCCCTCTCTAATGGCAAGCCACCAGCAGTGCAGCTGTGAAAGGAGACGTGGCTTCTCGCGACATGAGGGAGCTTGCGCTCCCTGGGCCAGGCAGGGTGACAGGGTGGTCGGGGTGTGGAGCAGCTCTTTGCTCTGCTCAGCCTGAAAAACATCCCCAGCTCCATACATCGGCCAGACCCTGCCTCCCTCCTCATCAGCCACTGTCCTCCTCGGTAATCACTTCAGAGCGTGCCCAGGGGACACCTGGGCTGGGATTTGCTGAGGCAGCTGTTTTCCCACAGTTTAAAAATAAATATTGAGATTTCAGTTGACAACGGGCTGCAGGTTGTTCTCGGGATGGGCTGCAGCTGAGCTCACTGCTTAGCATCGCGGCGGCAGTGAAGCCGGAGAGCTGTGTCAAAGACACGCAGGAGGGAGGGAGCTGTAGGGGAGGCCTGGCTGTGGTTTTTACTGAGCAAGTTTTTAAACATCTAAGTTGTTTTTAACAAGCTATAAGAAATAATGAATAATTAGGAGAGATGGAGTTATTCTAATTTACTAATGAAATTATATTCTTTGTAGATAAGAGCAGAGACACATAAGGATATCACACTGTATAAGGAACAGAAGGTAGATGTCTCCAGGAGCCTAATTTTATACACTATAATGCCTTCTTTATCATTAATAACACCATCCTACATTTAAAAAGTGCTTCTGTTCCCACAGGACCCCAGAATGCATTATAACTGTCGGCCTAGTCCTGAGGGCAGATGCATTGATAACAATTTTAATAAGAAATTTGTCAGATTCAAGCCAGCAATGGGTGATGCCTTCTCCCAAGGGTGGCGGAAAGCAGCAGCTCAGTTCCAATATCTCACAGCTGGATAGTGGAAGCTGGGTTAGAAAAAGGAAAAGCCTTGTGCAGAAGGAGCATGCCAGACTTGCTGCTGGGCTCCTGGGATGGAGGCAGGTCCCTGCACTTCCCTTGCATCAGCTCGTAGGATAAATTAGCAGTTTGGTTGCTCTGAGCTTGCCCATGCTGGGGAAAGGAAGGTGTTGATAAATATTATCTATCAGGAACCTGGTACCGATGAGGATCACACTTGTTATCCAACAGAGAGGGATGTTAGTGGAGAGGTAGTACACGGGAGGTGACACGTGAACACGCACTTGCTCTCTGCGGTGCGAAGTGCCAGAATCCCTGGCTGCAGCCAGTCTGGGAGGAGCAGGAGGGGCACATTTGCTAGAAGTGTGAAGATTTTGTTCTCGAATCCCAAGAATGTTCATTCAGTAAACTTATTCTAAAATTAGAGTAACCTGTCACTTCATGCTTGCCAGGGGAGGGTAGGGGCTCATGGTATGTGGTTGTAATGCCACCGGAATCTTATATGGGATTCTGCTGCTTTCAGCACGCTGAAGCTGAGTGGCTACTCTGAGTGTCAAAGTCTGCCAGGGTCAGACTGAAATCCTGCCTCTGTTAAACCTGAGGACTTTTGCCATTGATTTCAGTGAGGGCACAGTTTTCACTTCTGGCCCTTTCAGTTACTGGAGCAAAACACAGCAGAATACCCTAACTACTGCTGGGTGGAAAGAAAAAAATCGTGTATTGGTTTTGGCTTGAAAGTTTCAACATTCACTCGTGAATTTAAAATAGAAATCTATTTGCCATATGTTCGATTCCAGAAGAACTACGTCTCCGGAGAACCCGCTTCCTTGGGTTGCTTCGGATGGAGAAGGACTGCTTACAAATTTCTTTGTTTTTCCCTCTTCTGTTTTACTTCTCACATTTACCATTAAACTAGCATTGACATTTTGGTGCCATCTGGCTTTTTTTTGTTGGTGGTTTTTTAAGGGGCTGGGAGAAGAAAGATTCAGGGTAAAACAAGAGTTTGTGTTGCTAGACCAGCAGTCAAGAAAGTGAACAAGGGGACTCCACACTGAAATACTTTGCCAAGGGAGTCGAGGTTTCCAGGCGGAGTTTTAAGTCTTACAAAAAGGAGAGGAAATCTCTGCACGTCTGAAAGGTTGGTTGGTTCTGGCACGGCTAAATGTGCTCTCCACAACAGCAAAGAGGCACAGTGGTAGATAGCCCAGGAATTGCTGACATGCAGGTTACTGTTTTATTCATCTCTCTAGAGGCCAAGAAATATTCAGACAAATGAGGTTGTCCATTTTAAGGACTAGAAGGAAGTTTGAAGTCCCTCTGGACCTGCAACTTCACATGTTTTAAGGTAGAGGTTGGTATGTTTGAATGAGGCTACTGTGAAGGGAGAGAATTGGACTTGCTGGCTAGATTTCCCCCTGCTCCTGTTGGATTCATCAGTTCTCGTTAAGGTTTGGACAAGCCTGGGAGAGGCTATTTCCAATTAGGAGTTCTCAGCCTGAAAAACAATAAAAGAGGGTTTCTTGTGAATACTTCATGCAAACAGTTTGTAGCATTCATAATTTTATCACACAGTTTCTTGCAATGTCTCACATTTCCCAGACAATTGGGATTTTTCCTAACTTACACCAAACAGCTTAAAAATTCAGTCTGCCCTTGCTGACCTTGTACAGCTGAGGAAAGAGGTCATGGCTGACATTGTCAGCTGCAGTGATTTCAGACACAGTGTCTGGGGGTAGCATAAGCAGAAATTTATACTTTTTAATTTGGTTAGAAGAGTATGTAAAACGGCCAGAGAAAAAGCCTGGATTGGAGCCTGGCCAATTGGTACGCAGTCAGAGTGTCTTCGGCAGGGGCAGCGCTGGGAGCTGACATCAGCCTGGCCAGACAAGGCCATGCATGCATTGACACACAGATCGCCCCTGCTTCACTTTGAGGGTGACAGAAGAAGACGTATGAGCCATGAACAAGATCGTATATTGATCCTTCACAGCATGTAATTTATGTAAATTGCACTTAATGTATGTAGATAGAACAGACATTTTCTCCTGGACTATTTATCTCCGAAGTCTCCCGCAGAATGATCAAATTATGACTCTGCATAGCAAGAACGTCTCTTCTCTCAACCCTACAGACCAGATATTTGTTTGTTGTCCGCGTGGGCAATTTAGTTACTAATTCCCAGGGTTAATATACAATATCAGGCCATTACACTGCATTGTATCGCACTTACTGAATAACATTACATGTGGTTTATATTTAATTTCAACTCCATTTCTAATTTTGCTCTGGTGGAATTACATGACCAAACAGGGCTGTGGATGTTATGTGCTGTGTTTGTATTGAGTGGCTTCTAGTTCATTCTTTGCCTGTTCCTCCCCAACTCCACTACTCCTCTTGTGTCCACACAACTATCTCCAGGTAAATATTTGGTAATCAACGTTCTTTGTCTATTGCAGGCCAAAATATTTGACTATTTCACAACTGATTAAACCACATAACAACAATGAGGAATTTAATCTTTTTCTACATATTACTGTTTGGTTGCCGTATAATGCTTCCTAAAGAGATATTGTGGGCTGAGGCTTAACCTGGTGTTAAGAAAAAGAGCTGTAGACCTACGTGGGGCATGGCACTAAACCAAGGGGTTTAGGATCTAAAGGACTAGACAGAGATTTAGAAGACCTGAGTTAATGCCTAGCTGTACTACAGGCTTTTCTTCATGGCTTTGGTCAAGTCACTCGAACTATAAAGTCCTGCAGCAATTTGGGAGTACTTTCAAAAGTGATGTCAACACTTAAGAGTTCACTGAAGTCTCCCTGGAAGTTAATGGGATGCATTACCCTAAGCCCTAATCTTTCGCAGACTGAGACATCTGAATTTCATCCAGGTTTCTGTCTTGATCTCTGGACATCAGGATCTCACTATACAAGTTACATGGGGGCTTGTCGAGCAAGGCTAATAGCAGTTCTGCACTTCACAGATGTGCTGGCAGTGGGCAGGGAAGGGTGGCTGTGAGATGCTCATCCAGGGTCTTCTGCCCACCATTGGCCAGAGCGAGGGAGACAAATCTTCCCCAGCAGCACTGAAAAGCCAAACCCTCCCCTGCAGTTCCGGTGCATGAAATCCAGCGAGTGAAATGAAGCAAGTTTGTTTCTCCTAAGAAAATTAAACCTGAAATATGTAACAAATCACAATAAACAGGGAAAAAGCAGACTAAGAGTAAAGTTCTGCAAGCTCAGCACTGTGGGGTGGGTGGTGGAGTGGGTGTCTGCACTCAGATTAGGCAGTTCTGGGTCTTCAGTCCTTTAAGAGTTCTTTCAGGCTTCACAGTCTTTATGAAACCAGTTATTTTCCTCTTATCTGGGTCCCTCTTAATTCATGTTGTTTCCAATCCTCCATGCTAGGGTGAGTGTTTGTGCTGGACTGGGCAGGAGTAGGGCAATTGCTGAAAAGGCTCCTGTAAGTATTAACAATAATAATGTGCACTTTATAACCATGGTTAGTATTAAAAGACATTTGACAAACACTGGACTTGGAATGAAAGGCTTTTAAAGCCCCAGCCAAGCTATTTGCAATTAGAACACAGTAATGTACATTCATTTTGTATGTAAGTTGAGCTCACAAAAATCTCCTTTTTTGTCCATTAACAAAACCACAGTATCCCCATGAACAAGTCCCCTTAATCTTCACAGTGCATAGTCTGTGATCTTATCCTTAGAAAAGCTGTGCAATGTCATGCAGCTCCAAGAGAAACAAAAGCAAAGTCCAAAGCAAAATGGACTCTCTCCCAGAATAAATAGCACTGATTTGGGGGCGCACCAGTGTTTGAGGGTTGTTGCAGCTCGAATTAAGTGCACAATGTATTTAGATCCCAGAAAAGTGCAGAGAGCACAAATTCCTCCAGCTCCTGTATAAAAATGAACAGAAGTCAGAAATAAAGGAGTTGAGCATAAGCACAGCAGTGACTCCATTTCCTCTCCCTGTCTTGAGTGTCTGTTCCTGTAGGCTCCAAAATAGAAAGCAAGAGGCAGAGTGCACAGAGAATAAATGTATCTGACAAGGCTTACTGCCTTATTACAGCATTTATAATTTTTTCTGATCTCAGAAGTGTGTATGAAAGATGCAGGAATCAATTTCTTCTCCGCAAGCCGATCACCACAGAGGGAGCGGGGACTGTGTTTAGACAGTCTCCTCGGGCTCCCTCCCACCAGCACAGGGCATGTAAGCCCTGAGCCCACAGGAGTCCTCCTGGGTCGTGGTGACCAACCCCAGCTGTTGCAAGCAGCCATGTTAGATAAACCTGTCCATAAATGCAGCTGACAGCCTGCCCACATTATTGCTGTGAAAAGACTCTCCAAAAATCCACTCTTCTAATGATTAAAAACTTTCTAAGTTCCAGACTAAGTCTCTATTAGTTGAATCCTATGTTCTTTAAGTCTTCTTACACAAGGTTCACTATGCACCCACCATGGTGCAGGGAACAGTTGTACTCTGCCTAGCCTTTCCCTGTTGGCATTTCCAGTGTTTTTCTTCTCTTGAAAAACAGGCTGTCCATACTCCCTGGTCATGCAGTAGCAGCTTTGCAGGACTGGAAGCAAATGTTCCTGAATGGAACCTTATTTCATTTTCTGGTGGCTGGGCTACTCTGAAGGCTTAGAGCCAGCCAAAATGAAGCACCAGGCAATGGAAATCAGGCAAGCTTTCAGCTGTTTAAATACAGTCCATCCTTCTTTTTTGGATAAACTGTGTTGACTCCCTTTCATAAACTGGATCTAACCAAGTGAAGAGCTGCCCAGACAGCCTTTGGTGGCAGTCGTCGTATCCCCAACCCCAGGCTGACCTCCGAGCGTGTGCTTGCAGAGATTGTTACTTCTGTAGTAAGTAGCCAAGGACAGATTGCAAAGGAGGCAGAGAAGAACCTGACTCATTCCCATCCTTAAGCAAAACATCTGTCTTGCTGTTGTCAGATGAAATCAAGTATTTGCTTTTGCACATTAAAAAATTTAAAGAAAAAGTCCTTGTGGGGAGGGCTGTCACCTCCCCGAGGAAGTTATTAGGTTGGACGTAAAGGATTTATGGGAAAAAGTGTTTTAGCTGCCCCCAGAGTATCATCTAGCCCTAGTGTTGTTCCAGTTATTTTATCTGACTGTCCTTACAGGTATTTCGGGTAATTTACCTGCACTGCCAGCCTCAGAATTGCTCTTTTGAACGCAATTGCTGTTATTTGTGAAAGCACCACTCTCAAAAGCAATGTTTCATCATTACTGTAAAACATCATCCCTGCAATTATCGGAGAGAGTGTCTGTAGGAATCTTATGGGAAACATGGTGACGCCTGAAGCAAGCCCCAAACCCCGAACTCGGTCTTATTAGTGCCTGGCTGTGACATGACACCGTCTCACCCCAGCACGAGAGGAATGAGAATCTGGCCTTTACACTGTCATGTGTGCAGGCACTGGATTAGCTCAGATGAGTCTGGCTTCTTAAAAGCACATTGCTTTTTGGAACAAGAACACTGCTTAATTTCCAGCGTAACTCCAAACAAAGAGTATAACACGATGAGGAATTTCCCCTGCCTTGGAGCTAGCCCGTACACTGCCTTCCCTCCAACCCTTTTCCGACCAGCCACCAGCTCCAGCACTCTGCAGGCTTTCCAGACTCTGGGAATTTAGGTTTGTGTCTCAGATGATCACCATACAACCCACCTGGCAGCTAAAAGGCTGCAGCTTTAGAGACATCGTAAGGGAAAAAATGGGGAAAGGTGATCTTTCCATGTGTATCGCATAGAATGTCACATTTGTTCAGCTGATCTCCCTGTTGCAATAAAGTTGTCAAAGCTGGTAACAATTCACAGGTAAAAGAGGTTGGAGGGATCTTAAATACAAAGATATGTCTTCCTTTTGTAAATTGTAAGTTAAAAAAAAAAGATTCATTTGTTTTTAGTCACTTGTCTCCCTTGTCCTCTGGAAACAGTGAAGAGAGAAAAAACAGGAATGGAGGGGAGACAGTATCTAAAAAAGAAATCAGAGAATAAGAAAACATCCATCAGAATGGAAATGTCTGACTTCAGGAGGAAAAAAAAACACATTTAAAATTGGAAAATCACCTTGACAAATTTCAACCTTCCATAGCCACTGCCTGAGGAATTTGGAGGAAATCCTTTGCTCGCTGTTAGATACATGCACGGAGATGTAAAATCAGTTAAAGATTGTTACCCTTATCTGGTTACTACCCAGAAGTGTTAGCTGAAAAAGGGTTCCATCTGCTTAGACTCAGAGTTGACCTTCCCTAAAGAAAAGGTTTTTAGATATAGAGATTTTGTTTCCAGATTTCTTCTCATTTAATTTTACAGAATGACTTTACCAAATGGGAAGTGCGTATGATGGTTTGTCCAAATGAGAAATCTGGGTAGTGACAGCTGTTCTGGTGTCTCGTATTATATAGCGCAGGCACACACAAAGCGGGGGAAGGAAGGTTATCAGTGTTATCAAGACATCACTGACGAGTACAGCAATCACAGCAAAGCCTGACTGATATTTTCAGCAGCTCCTGTACTTAAATGAGCACAGATGTAGATATGGTAAAGGCACATAAGCAAAGGTAGCTCTAGCTGAAATCTGGGCAGTGTTGCAGACAGGATGACTGACTGTGCCCAGTCATCTTCAGGCAGGCAGCTTACTTGCTAATTGTATGCAGAACTGTAAAAATTAAAGCTATCCGAAGTTACTAAGATCAGGATGAAATGTAAAGCTTCCTGTGGCATTTATTCAGAGGAGGATATTGTTTTCCGGGGTTGCTTGGTGCAGGTATCTCATTTTTGAACGAACTGCGCTTCACTGTGTCACCCGCTGAGTTAACAATTTGTGACAATTACAGTAATTATTCTGCTACAGTAGCAATGCCATTGCCCAAATATGTTTGAGGAATGGCTTTACTTGAACAAGAATACCATGAACCTGCAAACACATTTGTGGATTGAATCATTTAATTTCCTGATTCTGTTAATTCACAGTATTGAAATACCGATAATGCTGTTCCTTAAAGGAGCAGTAGAAAAGTAGGAGACGACTGATACTGTGCTAATGAAACAAAAGCTTTGCAGTCACTTGGAAGAACTCAGTCACACATTATGTAGGCGTACATCTTCTCTGCAATCTGGAAATTGCCCAAGGTCAAGAACCAAATGCAAAGGCAGCTCTAAGGGTGGGTCTAGCATAGAGCCAAGAGCAGCACCCTGTCGTTTTTGCATCGGCAGAGTGAGCCTGCACAGTCACACCTCACTTTGGGCAGGCTTTCGTCCCAACGCCTGGGTTGGTGTCCTGCTGGAGAAGAGCCTGGCTGGAGGCTGCCCACAGCTGCCCACTGGACCACACGCACACCCCCAGGTCTGACTCCTGTATTTCTTATGTCTGCAAAAGACTGAATAAGCCGTTCCTTCAAAGGAGGCAGTTGGAAAGTGCTTCTCTTAATAACCAAACTATCATATGTGCCACTTTTTGGTTTGTAGCACTCTTGCAGCCTTATCGCAGCACTTTTCCATCTCTGAGCACAGTCTGTATGACTCCTCAATTGACGGATGTTTATTCTTGAGGTCATGATCTTTCAGCCAGGATTTTACACAGAGCCTTTTTCTTCCATTCCACCTTTGTATTTTAACAAGAAGTTGTGGCGTGAAAAGGAGAGAACAATACCGAATACTGCACTTAATAAATGGAAACTCAGCAAGGGCGCTAGAGGACGTGACTACTTCATAACTTCCAAATTATGCTGGATGTGAACAGAGACATTATTCTGGATGGGTCCACTTGATTTCCTGCCAAGGTCAGGACTGTGGCATTCTGATGAAGAAGTGGTTGCTTGAGTTGCTTCATCAACTATTTACTTCAGGTTTAATGACATCTCAGTGTTATTTTTCCTCTGTTCTTGAGGTGTTTGCTGTTTGTCACTCCATTTGCAGCTGCGGAGGTCACCCATGTAATTCTATGAAAGGCAACATATATCCAGACTTCTGTCAAGGCTGCACCATGTTTTGCATTTTCATCTTAGTTAGCATTACTTTGCAGTTTTAAAGTCATTATTTCTCACCCTCAGTGGTGATTGCTCTCTGATTCCTTATATATTGGGTCTCTTCTGGTCCTGAGCTACAAAGAAAAGAAAATCTGTCATGAATAGGTTCTGTGAGGAGTCTGTCCTTTACAAGATCCAAATTTTGTGGATGTCTCCATTTCTCTCCTCTGCAAAATATTAACCAGTTATACTGTGGGTCCCATCTCCATTCTTACACTAGATTTTAGATCTTACCTGGCATAGATTGCTTTCATGATAGTGATTTTTGTCAAGTTAGTCATGTTGTAATTTGTTTTGGTTTTTTTTTTCCTTAAAAATCCAACCCTTTTTCAATAGGAAGCAATAAAATATGGATTCCTGGGTCTCTGCTGGCTGATGGATTTTCCCCAGACCAACAGTGACATTTGTGGAAGGCACACAAAAAAATGCCCGAGGCGTTGCAGCAGTTGGGTGTTGGGGATGTGGAACAGGCTGTGGAAGAGTTAGAGCAGCACAATGACAGAGCACTGAAACCTCTGTGGTGAGTTCTCCCTGCCCTTAATCACCAGGCTGTCTGATACTGGCTGAAAGTGTCTTGTGCTCCCTCCTGGAGCCCTTCCGTGGACTGAACAGCCAAATGAGAAACGTTATAGCCTTGTTTATAGCAGACACCTTTTGTAGACCTGGAGAAAAGGGGCTGGGAGGGACCCTGAGACATCACTAGATTACCCTGCCCCCTGCCCCAGGGCAGAATCAGCCATCCCTAAGGACGGGAGCCGCCTGATGCAAAGAGTTCTGGAGACAGATCCCACAGTGCCTGGGGCAGATTCTGTCACACCTCACCTTCCCCCTTGACAGCCGTCATTCCTACAGTTTTCCCTAAATTTTCCACACACAACATTCATTATTTCTTGACCTGTGCCCAGGCAACAAGCAGAGCAGATCAGTCCCTTCCTCTCCTCACCAGCAGTTTTTCCTGAGGGGTCCCTAAGCACAAGCCCTGTATAGGCTGCTGTTGACTTCGCCTATGTGCCCTGATAACAAAACAATGACATCTTGTCTTAGCTTGCAGTTTTCCTCTGTGACAGCAAACATAAGTTTGTTTTTGCTACATAAATAATTTTTTTCATTTCTTTGTCAGGGATGGAATCACTTCCACAGAGTATTTACAATGCAAAGCCCAGAACTGTGCAGGCAGTGTGTTGTAAAAGATGTTTTCCTCTCCAGGCTCCCTGGGTGAGGACTGAACGGTGAGGCTGAGCAGTGCCTTTCCCTGACCCGGAGCTACCTCCTGTGATGCTCTGTGCACCACGGGGCAGGTCAGGCGTTGGAAGTCACAGCCTTGGAATATTTATTTGTTCCTCACATGATGGACAAAACATAAATGGGGCAAGAAGTGGGGCTGGATGCAGAACAACGCTTTTGTTGCTGAAGAATTCAGGGCTTTCAAACTAGTTTCATTCTGCTTGGAATTAAAATGAGAGCACAGGAGCTTCTGGAGAAAAAGAAACCATTCAAGACCCTCCCTGCCTCTGATGCTAGCTGCTAACCCAGCACTCAGCTGACAGACATCTGAATCTCTCCCGTCAACCGCATCCTCTGCAGACCTCGTCCAGCTGTGTGCCCTTGCTATGCAGCTTCCCAACTCCTCTGTCCTCTTTCCCATCCTCACCACAGCTGGACCAGCTCTGCTAAGTGATATTGCCTTCATTGCACAGATGGGGAGACCGAGGCACGCTGAACTTGGCCAAGAGAGTTGTCGTCCAGATCCCTGTGATGTTCACATTTATTTTCCTAGTCTTTTCACTGCTTTCTGTGAAACCCATGGCCAGGTCACTCAAACCTTCATTCTTGTGTCCCAAGGTAATTCAAGTTCCCCAGATCAAGAACTGGTCACTGGTCAGGATTTTTGTGTGTGTGTGTGAAATGTTAGTTGTTGCGGTTTCTTTCCCTTTAGGAAAGTATAATTTATAAAAGCCAAAATTGTTGATGGGAGCTGATTTGACAAATTTCTCAGTTCAAAACCATTTCCTTCGGGGGGAAGCACTGAAAATGTTGAAACAAGCATGTCTGTATTTTTTAAACAAAAAATGTTTTGATTTAGGGTTCAAAATAAGTTGAAAATATGTAGGACAAAGGAAAGAGTCAATTTTAGCTTAAAAAAAGAAATGACAGAGACATCTAAATCAAAATGAACCCTATTTTCATATCACTTACATACAATGGTTTTATAGCCCCAAATTATTTATTTAACATTTATTTACATTCTCAGGCCCTGAAAAATCTCTAGTTTTGGTACTTGTCTTAATTGGAAGGGGATATTTTTTTAGAAGGTGCAGTTTGGAAAGCTCCTCAGGTCACTAAAGCTGTTTTTTCCCTTCTGAGATTCAGAGCTTCTCAGCTTGCAGACTCAGTTCTTCCCATCTGAAATGGGAGAAATCCCTCGTGGGTGTGGAGACAAAAGCTTGGGTGGGTGAGACTCCCTCCAGGAGAGGACATGACACAAGCACCCAGTGGCAGTTCTCCCTCCTGCCCTGTGGCTGTATTTATTTGCAAAAGTACTTGAACTGCAGTCTCAGCCCATGAGACTTTGCCCATACCTACAAAACAGCCACATTTTTGCAGCAGTTTGGACCATGCTGCTGTCACATCTCCAGAACACCATGCCAACACGTGAGACCCACCGGCTCCTCCATGTCCGTGAAGAAGAGGGAGGGTGGGATGCCTTGGAGATGGTCATGGCATCCCAAAGTGGCCGTGTTTGAGTCTAGGAAGGGCAGTGAAAAGCCACTTTTGATTCCCTTTTTCAGGGAACAGAAGACAAGCAGGCACTGGTCCTGAGTACAGGCAGTAACAAAATAAAGCTCAGCCACCGGTAGAGAGCTCATGCCTGCCCTTCCACCGGTTACAGGAGGATACTGGGAGGTGATCTGACTAGATCCAGGAAAGGGTGATGTGGAAGTAGGCCAGGTATGAGGCAGGATCAGGGCTCTGACTCCAGAAGTGTTGTTCTGGGACTCATGTCTGTGCTACAGAAGAAGACAGCATTTGTGCTTCATCCTTGGAAGAGTGGAACAGCTTTTGCTTTTGTCTTCTGTTTCACAGTGAGCTCTCCTGAAAGATGTCTCTGTTTTCCTCTGCCTTGCCTTTTTCTTTCAGCATAGCGTGGTATCCACTCCAGGTGTTAGCCAGGACTGCTGACTGATTAAAGTCAACCAGATGAGAAGATTTTTTCTGATATTGAAATTACTTTGGAACAGGCACTATCAACTTACACCTTAATAATACTAACCCATATTGAGTTCCCAATCCAAGACCTTGTAGGAACAGTCCCGCTTATTTGGTGACTTCAGTGAGGTTTGAATAAGGCTTGTAAGCCTTGATGAAAAATTTTCCTTTCCACCAAAATGTGACATGTTCTGTGCTGGACTGGGACAATAAATCTGCCCCCAAATTACCTGCATTGCTCAGGCTTTCTTTAGATGAAAGATATCTACTTCTTCACTCGTCTTACCTCATTTCCAAATTCCTGACAGTCCCTGAGAAGGGGAGAAGAGGGTGGTGAGGCTGGCAGGTGGCAAGGGAAGCAAAAAGGCTAATTTGGTGTCATAGTTCAGGAGCCAAGAGTGTATTAAGAAACTGTGAATATTTTTTTCTTCTAAATACTACTTTAAATGTTGTTTTACTTGAATTCAATAAGGACAATGTATTGACCTTCTCAAGGTTAATGGCTCAATGATTTACTAAGAAAAAGCATATGCAAGGCCAAATTGATTCTTGTGTTAATTATTTCTCTGGACAATGTAAAATGTATTTTGATACATTTTCCATGATACCTGGAAAGACATTTCTGCTCATCAGGTTATAGATGTTCCAGGCAATGACAAGGATGCTGGGAGTGTGCCGATTGCTTAAACTGCATTCCTTATACATGAGCATTTCCTCCACTGCAAAAACCCACTAAAAGAAGTAAATTTCCCATGAAATTAGATGAGATCGGTTTGCTTCTGCCCTGTGTTACCTCCAGTGCAAAATCTTGGCAGTTGAGCAAGAACTCAACACAATCCAATTTATGGAATCAATTGTGACAACTCACATGGGTCTGAGTTTTACCTCCCCTGAAATCTTTGGCAAAACATCTGCAGCTCCTTGTTAGCATATGCAAACAGATCTCTGGATATAATCACTGACAGAGAGGCAGCACTAAGTGAGGGTGTACCCAGTGCTGGCCTTCAGGGATGGCTTCTCATCCCAGTGCCTTGTCAATACTTGTGTCAATGTCCTGGAGGAAAACCTGGAATCATTACTAATAAAGAATGCAGATGACTTAGTTTGGGAGAGTGGTAAATAACAATGACAACAAGCCATAGATGCAAGTGAGCTTGATCACTTAGCAAATCAGATGCAATCAAAGTACGTCTTTTTTAATACAGCTAAATATATAGGCATGGGTACCTAGATGAACATATGCATATACTCATGAGAAATCAGTGTGGCTTGTAAATGCTCCATATGGGTAAATTATGCATTTTGCAAGCATAAATACTTTATTGCTGCCAGACTGGTAGGTTAGTACAGCTTGAAGGAGAATTATCCTGATGTGTTACCAACATTATAAAGACATTGAACTGCCTGTGTAGTGCTCTCTTACACCATCTCCTGCTGCAGCCCAGTGAGGCTTGAGAGTTCTGACACAATGAAGCTGGTTTCGAGCACAGGTTACATGAAGGTGTTACCATCACCTTGAGATAGGTGGGCACTAAGGTTCCAGTTTTCCATGCTTTCCCCCTAGGAATTCAGCACTTAGGACAGTAGGGTGAGTGGTAACTGGGGATTAAATCTTCATGCACGTGCAGGGCACCTTATCAGCCCATCCAGTGCAACTTTCCTTTTGTAATAATCTCTTTGCTCCTTATGAAATGAAGCCAGACCGTAACTCTCACCAGAACCAGGGAACTGCTGCGTTTGCAGAGTCCCTTGCAGATGCCTTTTCTATCTGTGGCTCTTTCTTTCCCGGGGCTGTTATTCCCCTCTGTAATAGAAGTGGGTCTCTGGAGTAGTTGCTTTCAGTGCTTGACAGCTTTCTGATTAATGGCAGTGACAGCTCAGACTCCCTGTGTGCACTGGGGAAGGCTGCACAGGGCTTTCCTCTCTCTCCTCTTGGCTCAGCCCTTACCTCTGTGGAAATCTATCCATCACAGCTACCACCTGGCAGGTAAATTCAAAACACGCAAACTCTGGCCACCTAAGCTAAAAAAAAAAAAAAGCAACATCAGCACAGCAGAAATAGTATTGTTGGAGGTATGAGGATATATGAGGATAAAATGCAGCAAGGTTTGTGGAGAGAGACAGCATCATTTATTAGACCACATGCATACTTGCAGCAGGGGAAGTGGGACAGGCTTTTGGACCCACAAAGACTTCTTTGGTCTAAAATCAAAGCAACTATCTCCCAAGCTGAACAGAGGTTGAGACTAACTGCTCTGAGGTTACATTATGTTCATCTGTTAGACAGTGTGGGAGAAAAGGGGGTCGGTACCTGGAAATCATCTGAGAAGGGCAGGAATACAGTCACAAAGCTTCTTTGAGCAGAGGCAACCAGCTAGTTTTCACTGCCCTGCTGATGGATTAACCAGGGATGGAAAAATTTACGATATATCATAATACCAGCAACTCTGCTAGTCCTTGATTTTTAGCAGCCAGCAGAGTTATGAATTTTAATTGCAAGGTTTAAATGCAGAAAATATCTACCAAGGTCTTGTTGTGCTCTTTGACTCTAGGAAGAAGCACAGAAATCGTAGCTCTGAGAGCTCTGACGACGTGACACAGGACAGGGCTGCATGTGGTGCACAGAGGGGAGGGGGCTCCCAGCCCTGCCTCTGCTCTGGCTTGGCTGATGAGCTGAAAGGACAAACAGGCAGAGAACTGGAATGAATATTCCCTCCTAACACAATAAAAAAAGTTAAACTTTGCAAGCAGAATCCCAGTTTTACCAAGTGGGAACATGGAACAGGGGGAGAGAGCAGGAACATCAGTGGCAGAGAGCCAGGCAGACGAGACTGAGATCCAAGAGCCTGAACTCAGCCTGCGCCTGCCCGCCGAGCATCCACAGCCTGTATCTGGGGCTGAAAACCGGGGCTGTTCAGAGCTTCATGGTTTTAGAAGCTGACATTCAGTGAGCCCAACCAAGGGCTGGGTTTGCACTGGAGCTCTAGGAACATAGTTGGAAATAAACTTTTTGGCCACAATGGCTAAACAACAGAAGCCACCGCTACTGCAAAAGAGCACACAGCAGGGATAAACCTTACAGTGATTTATTCTTTATTGCAAAGGCCAGAGCCCAGGAAGGAGCGAGAAGGCAGGAGGGGGGCTGTGAAGTTTGAGGCAGACCATCCTAATCCCCTCTTAGGCAGAAAGCATTAGCACAGCCTCAGAGAGAATTTGTTGGACTCAATGGGGTGTGTCGGGCAAGCAAAGTGCTCGGCAGAGCTGCTGCTCTGCACAGGCCAGTAGCGCCCTGATCCTTTGCCATCTCGTAAATAGAGGGAAGGGAAATCAGTTTAATCCAAGCTCAGTGTGTATTGGAATATAACCTAAATAAAACAGCCTGAAAGCCTGAGAACAAATCAGCACGGAAAGAAATCTCCTTGTGCTGTGTGCTGTCTGCTGAAACTTCCCACTTAGGAGCTGGAAAAACCCTTTTTGTCTCTTGCTTTGGATCTGTTTCTTCGTTTCCTTTTACACATGCAACTGAACCGTGCTGTCTGCTGCCCTCATGTCCCAGCAGCCTTCCCCCAAAGGCATCAAAGCTGGGGCCCACGTGAAAGGGAGCACGTGGTAGACCGGGAAGATCCCTTGATTGAAAGATTTTTCGAAAGCTGGTTAAAAAATTAATTGCAGCCGTGTGATCCCTGTCTGCGGGTGCTTCCTAGAGCCACTGAGGCAGTGTCAGGAGGGTAAGAAAGAGGAATACTTCAGGAAGGCTCTAATTTTTGAATTGTAGGGGCCTGAGGCAATTTTGGTATTTATCAAAGGACTCAGATTTCCAGTGGAGTTAGGGATTGAAAACCTGGGTTTTCAATCGATATTTTGAGAGGCAGAGCCTGGCTGGTACACCGCATCAGATACACCCCCCGCATGGCTCCCAGCGTGGCGCTTTCGCTAGCTCTGTCCCTCTTATGTGTATTTGATGCACATGTCACTGTATAAATACCTCATACGCTTCATTTTCTTTTACATGATTTTGACAGGGCAACTGGTCTCACTTGTGCAGTTGGGTAATTTTGTGTGGATTCTCTGATGTCTACAGTGGGATTAAGCTCTCACTGCTTGAGGCTCTTTCTCAGCAGCGACACAAATGCCATGGGTTTGTTCTCAATGCAGCCTGTTTGCATGAAAATGATATCTATAGAAGATGCTGTCTCTAACTTCGCTGCCTAATTTGGGTGCAACTGCCCAACGAGTTTAAAAGTTATTAAAAGGAGACTAATTCTCTCTCACGCACAAACACAGGATAATCACGTAAGCCTTGTTTCCTTGGGAAACCAACTGAAAAAAATAGCACTAGCACAGAAACATACTGTAAGATCTGAAAACATACCAACAGCCCTTCCAGTGGGGGAACGTGAGAAAAGCCACCAGCGAAGTCCCCGGAGCTAGCAAGGTCAGCGCAAGTAGGCTGCAGCTCAGAAAAGGGAGCAGGCAAGCACCTTTCTGCAGGCTGCAAAAGCAGCATATGAATGTGTGAATGTTTCACTAGCTGCTCTCTTTGAGCTCAAATGAAGGCAAAATTGCTGTTAATTAATGCTTCACATAGCAGTATAAATCAGAGTCTGCCATGGCAAAGAGAGGTTCACAAACGGCCAATTATGTGTGAAAGTAAACTGTGGGTAACAGCAAGTGCCCTCCTTAGCCGGGGGCTGAGAAGCAGCTGCCCAAGCAGATGACCCGTGTGAGCTCCTCATGTTTGTGTAGCTGCCACTGGTCCTGTGTACACGTCATCTGGGAAACTCCCATGGGACGCCCCAGAGTAAATATGGCCTGGTGCATTTGGACTACTGGGAAAACAGCCCTGGAAAAGACGGCAGGATTGGCGGAGCCAGTCTATCCACTCTGCTGCAATTGTGTCATACCTAGGACACAGTGTAATCCAAGAGGAGAAAACCTCCATCTGCAACTCAGCTCCAGTCACAGTACTCACGTTGGCTGGATAAAATGAACGAGACAGTGAGCGCCAGGCTGGATACCTCTGCTGGGTGCAGCACTGAGTGATGCTCATGGGGAGAGCCCAAGATGTGAGCCTCCTTGGCGGGAGCGTGCCCATCACTGTCGCGTTGGTCTTGCTGTAAGGCACCGAACATGCTGTACAACACACGCTGATTTTCAGCTGGGTTGTGTTGACCTGGACAAGTCATGCTAAAGCTAAAAGTTTTGACATCGCACTCCTTGAATTCCGCCTGCCATGTAATCAATCCCACTGAGAAAAAATATAAAATGACTAGCTGCCTGCCAAGTGGTGAGGTGAAGCTGCCTCAAAGGGAATCCTTCAAACACCATGCTCTGGCTTCTTTGTTTCCCTTTCATCATTAATGTGGCTATCTCAGCGCTACGCACACACACGCACACACACCACATCCTGTTTAAACGTACACAGCATCTTCCTCAAAAAGGATGACAGAAATCACTATCCAAGATCAAAGCCAAGGACAGTTTATAAACAAGCCGAGATTCAAAAAAGGGCAAAAGTGTTCCTCAAGTGTTTCATCTGCGATGTTGCTTCATTGTACGAGGGAGTGGGAGGACCTTCACTGGAGATTGTGTGCAGTCCTGGGATCAGGCTCTCAAGGGGAATTTCAGGCTGGAGGAACACAGAGAAGGTCAGCCAGGACCAGAGCTGCCTGACTGCCGGGAGTCGACAGAGACATCTTTCCTACCACAATGAGCACTGAGGAGGCATGAGTGCCCGTAACAGATGATGTTGGGAACAAGTGCCAAGAGGGGAGAAGAATTTTGTAAAGAGCAATAACATGAGAGAAGCTGGTCTTGTAATTTAGGCTGGACATTAAATGAATGTTTCTAATCATGAGAAGAGCAAGACTCTGGGATGGCCTTCAAATGGAAATAAAGAGACCAAGATGCCAATCTAGTTTTATAATGGACCTTGGTACATTTATCACCAGGGATCTGTGAACTGTGTTTGTGCAAGATCAGTGATCCAAAGCGGTTATGTCCAACAGTTGGAGTATTTTGCTCATTGTGTTTCAATAATAAAAAGTTTTCACCTTTGGCCATGTGAAAGATGGAAGTTATCAAGGCTTCAAAAGTAGCATGTAAGTGAGAAGAATGCTGTAAAATAACTCTTGCAAGGAAGAGGGAGAGACCTGGCAAGATCTGCACAGGGGCAAATAAAGCACTGTGGACCCTGCATACCTTAAGATATTGATTTAATTGGCTCACAAACGTCCTCTCAGGATGTCAGTCATTTCCAAACTCAGGGCTGGATGCGGCCATGATGGTGCTGAGAAGAAAAGGAACCTGCATCAAACCAGATGTTGCCAAGGGGAAAGGGGAGAGAGGCTACCTCCTCCGGAAGATGCTACCAGCCCAGAAAGAGGTGAGCAACTGGAAAAGTGGCAGGGTAGTGCAGCAAACCAAAAGCAGAAGTGGTGTCCTAAAAGGATCAACAGGACTTCTTGGTGATTAATAACTCCTTGAAGTGAATAGAATAAAATCTAGATGGAAAGTGTCTGTGGCAGACCAGGATAAAGGCCAGGAGGACCTGCAGAGGCACCTCTCTGGTCTCCTGAAGACACCCAGCACCTCTGAGGGAGCATAAGGGCACCAAGTGGGTGAAGTATCACCTGGCCGCCAAAACCGCCTTTTATCCAAGTAGAGGAAATCTATTCAGGAGAGCGGAGCTGGAGCCACATCCTTCACGTCTTGACCCCCAGCTGCCTGAGGACAGTGGCACTGCCTGTCTCCCTCAAGGAGCTGCACAGAGCCCTGCACAACGGGTGAGGAGACGCTCCAGCACTCAAACCATGATGCCTTAAATATACTCACATAGGGTTACAAGATTAGACCCCAGGAGGATAAAGTGAATAAATCTTGCCAAGAGGACTTGATTGCTTTTATGTGATATAATTACAGAGTGAACCGAAGGAAGGGAAGAGAGCAGCTGTACTCAGATATGCGCTGGGATCTGAGTAAAGGCACTTGCTACCGTGCCTCAAAAAATGGCACATTCAAATTTTCTGGCTAAGCAATAGCTAATTTTGTCAGAAGGTGATTTTTTTCCCTGTGAGAAGCCCACCAGAGGCACAAGGAAACAGACAGTCCATGTAGGAGAAATCCATTGCTCTCCAAGAGAAGCACCACCTAATATCTCACCTCAACCAAGCTCTTGGTAGTGGGTAGAACCCTTAACACCACATGTTGGAGTTAAAACCTGGCTGCTGTTTTCACACTGACTGAAATTAAAGGCTTCTTAAGGGAAAATGTGGGTCAGCTGCTGAAAATCAACAGGGCTCCATGGAAGTCCATGGATTCCTGCTGATTTACCCCAGATGGATAATCCAGCTGGTTCTGATTTGCACTGGCTTTGCCACTTGTGTTTTCATTCGTAGCCCTTCCAGGACAGTTTATGTAATCTATTAGGATCCACCCACTGATCTCCAAATAGTTTTCAAAAGCCAAAGGTGCTGTTTGTGTTTTGAGATTGATATCTTGCTGGCAGCATGATTCAGGTTTCCGGCAGCAGGTATGAGGTTTAACTGCAGGAAATGAGCTTATTTTTAGCTGAAGCATTCGCTGGAGGTTTGTGTAAATGGATTTTTGCTGGGTGTCCTGTTTCTTAGGTAATTGAGTATAAAATTTTAACTCTTACTTTTAATATAGAACCTAGTCTGGGGCAATGGTTACTGAGTGGATCCAGAAAAGTTCATACCCAGGTAAATACCTAAGGCTGGGAGGGGTACATGAGCAGACAGTCCTGGAGACTGGCAAATTAAGATGTCCATGAGATTTCCAAGCAGCAAATGAGTGTTGGGCTAATGAGAAAAACACTGGTTTTGATTCAGTTTTAACTTGACCCTGAGGAAATGGTCGTCTTTTGATTTTTCTGAGGGGACCTTGAAAAACTGATGGAAACCTCTAAATATTCTTACGGAAATTTTGTGTTCTGCAGAGGCTGAATTTCCAGCTCGAAAATCAAAACAAAATCATGATGACAGCAAAACACCAATCAGCCCTAAGCAACTATCTACTTGTCTCCAGAAATCTGGGCCTGTGATTGATTTAAGTATGCGTAGAAAAGAACAGCCGGGGGGGTTCAGCCTTTCTTTCTCTTCTGTAGGACCAGGTATCCATTTTCCCAGTGGGTTAAAGCTGTCTGTCTCCTCCTGTCCCTGATATGATAAATGCACTGTTATTAGAGTGCCAGCACCTCCTCTCTGAGCTCCTCCGTGGGTGCTTGCTCCTGCTGCGTGTCTGTGATGGCAAGGTCTGAGACCTGCCCAGCTCACTTCACGTGGTGCAGAGCGAATCTCTCCAGCCTGCTCAGGGGAAGAGCAGCAGATGGGCACGGAGAAAAAGCTTTTATGGGGGAGCAAAGCAGCAAGAAACAATGTGTAGCTTACATCAGCATTGGATGCAGATTTTTGTGAGTCCATATCTTGCTCCCAGCCTGCTAGCCTGGTATTGCCAGGGCTCAAGCATTCAAAAAGCTTCTCACTGCTGCTCCTTTTAGGGTGCTTTTCTGGAGCGGGAGGTTAGAGGACTGGCAGCATGTTGGTAGACATCTGGGGGGGGCGAGGGTTAAAGCTTTAACCCATCAGGTTCATTCCTCTGGCAGAACTCCCTCCCCTCCTGCACAGCTATTCCAGCGTGCAAAAGCCTAATAAAGAGGATAATGGATCGATTTAACCTTTAAGGGAGGAGAGCGCGGCTGTGCATCGGCTGCTGTGTGTGCGCAGCCCCCAGCTCGGCGTGAGCACATCCGGCACACACGCATGCACACGCACCCCACGGTGCTCCCATCACACGCGTCGATCCATGTGAGAGTAGATCTGACACGGTGCAGGAGACATTCGCCCACGCAGATCTCATTAGTTGTCTCGAACAGGGAAGGAAACGAACATGACTGGAGAAGCCCTAGCCCTCCTTTCCGTCTGCCTTACACACCCTTGCAGGGGCGGGGGGAGAGAGGGGGCAGAGACAAGAAAAGCTTTTGGGGGGATTAATGAGCGTGACTGTGCTGTAGTGATGAATTTTTCATCTGGCCTGAAGTGTAATTGTAATGCAGGGATTAGTGCTCTGGGGAGCTGTTTGGCTGTCGCTGTCAGGTGGTTTTTAGCTGGTGATGCACAGGGGGTAAAGGCAAAAGTTGGTTGTGCTGCACTTTGGGGGAAGTTGGCAAAGCGAAGGTGTCTGGTGTGGGCTTTGGGGCAGGAGCAGGAGGATTTTGAACAGCCCAGGGGTCCGGCTTGCTGCTGCTGCCGCCACCTTTGATCCCAGTGCCGAGCTGTCTCTGATGCTTTTGGTGGGGCCAGCTCTGCATCAGGACGTGGCTGCGCCCCATGGCTCTGGGAGTGCCAGGGCTCCGACAGGGGAAGAATGCCATGCTGCCCTCCTCCCTGCCTGGCCATGGCTTTTGTCACAGCAGGGGCTGGATGGGAACAGGGAGTCCCCCGGGAGCGTGGGACACCAGGATGGTCCCTCGGTGTGTTTCTGTGCCTTCCTCAAGTGCGCAGGCTCCAGGGGTTCTGCAGGGCTGGCTTCATCCAGGGCGTTGCGGCTGCTCCCACCCCAAAATCCAACCCCACCACGCAGTTCTGGCCCATCATGTTGGCCCTGGGCTTAGTGAAGAGGCCGCATTTGCTGAAAGCTCTCGAAGCTGTAGGTCTGCCCGTATGGTGTTACCAGAGCAGCAGAAGGGGGGTATATCCAGCAGGAGTCCAGGCCAAGGTGAACAGCAGGTGGAGATGGAAGCCCTGGGGAGACCCAATGGGGATGAGGATGGAGGGAAAAATTCACTCCCTACTGGTACTTAGTTATTATTCACAATCGGTAAAGAGGAGATGCCACGAGCATGAAGAGGCTTGCTAAGGTGCTGTCTCTTCATAATCTGTGCGTATGTGTATCAGTGGAAAGTGTTTTGCAGTCAGGTGCAGTGCCTTCTCCTCCACCGGCAGCTCTTCAGTTTCGCGCAGAAAGCTGCGCCATAAACTTACAGGAGTTTACAGGGATTCAGTGTGCATTTGCAGATCAAACCATTTCTCTGCTTTGCAACTTCACAGCTTCCAAATCTCCTCCCTAGCATCAAAGCACACTGGACTGAGCAAGTGCCCATAGCTGAAAGGGAAAAGCTGGGTGGGTTTTTTTATTTTATTTAATCCACATTATAGTCAACCCATGGGAAATCCTGTTAAAAGATCAGTGTGGATTTTCTGAGTCGAGGGAAATGTTACATCTCAGTCGGGGAGTCCTTCAGATTAGCTGGGCTTCAGGAGGACAGAACCGCTGCAAAAATCCCTGAAGAAAAGGCAGAGAGGCCACACACTGACCAATTTGTTGGCCCAGTTCCTTCTTTTCTTAGTATTTTTCAAAGAGAAAAGGAAAAAAAAATCTTTTTCAATGTACTGAAAATATTGTGTGCTTTTTGCAATTGCTGATTTTACATTGTTTGTTTCCTTGGTGCCATGTTGCTAAGGGGGGAAGCACCTGCCCTGGCAAAGGGACAAAACTCAGGTGTGACAGGACTGCCGCCAATGCCATGGGATCCCCAGGGCTGGGATTTCAAATGCTGAAATATGAGAGAGAACAAATGACGGTAAAACATCCGAGAAGCTTGAAAGGCAATGGATTAAGCAGGACACAGACAATGAGGAGGTGAACCCCAGTCCTTTGAACTGAAATACACTCAGCCACACAGGCAGGGATGAAGCAGGATTTCCTACCAAGTGGCGTGCAGCCCCATGGGGCTGATGGGGTGTCTCACCCCGGCGCTTCAGGCAGTTGCTCAGTGGGTAGCGTCCTGCCTCCCTCGGGACACAGAACAAAATGTAGGCAGGATCATGCTCAGAGCAGTCAATGTTGGTCTGCAGGTGTCATCCTGGGGAAAACCCAGGCAGATCAGGAGAGAGGATTATGTACCAGGGACCCACCACTACTGGCTTATGCTTTTCCCTAGACTCCCACTGCTGGGCAGGGTTGGACTGGACCCTTGGTTCGACGCCGTGCATCCTCTGGGAAGATGGAGAAGCTCTTCTGAGCTTCCAGTGGGGAAATGGAGATCTGCACAGTTTCCCCCAGCCTTCTGGTTCAGATGCAGCGGGGGCTCGGTGGGGACCTGGGGTCTGCTCCCCTCCCTGGAGGGGAGCTCCTTACAGAAAAGAGGCTTTTTCCAGCCACGTGCAGGAGCCCACGCATGCTCCCCCAGCCTGGCCTTGGCCTTGAAGCTGCTGCTGAATGCTGAGGCATTGGGGAACATGCCAAAATACCAATTTATAGCCAGTTCTTTGTGGTGGATGCTTATAAGACCCTTCTATTCCTTTTGTTAGCAGTGGGCAGGTCAGGGAAAGAGCTGCCCAAGCTCCTTGGTGCTCTTGCCCACCCAGCCGTGCTCAGCACCTCGCGTTCCCGTGTACAGGCGCTGCCTCTGCGACCTGGCTGGCTCCAGGTGTTTTCTATTAGAGCTGCAAATGCCTTCTGTATTTTTTTAACCTCGCTTTTGGGAAAAGAGCAGAAGGATTTCTAAGTGACTTTAATTTGGGAGGCTGGAGTATTTCTTCCTCCTTCTTTTCTTTCCCTCTTATTCTTTATTTCTTTGTCTGCTATCTAAACAGCTCCTTCCTCTGTCTCTTCTCACCCCGGGTGCATGGGGTGGGATAGCACAGGGGTATGACAGAGATAGCGGATGAGCAGTGGGAACTGGGGGACACCAACGGAGGGAATGTGTTGTCCCCACCTGCCCAGGATGGCTCCTGCCATGTCCCCAGCCCTGTCCTGGCCCACATGATGTGGGGCCACCCCACGTGCCCGGGACACGGGTCATTGCGCAGACCCCTTTTCCAGCGACAGCCGGCGCTGCTATCGGATGGGAGCCAAAATGCTTTTCCCAGTCATCCAGGGAACATCCCTTGCTTTCCACGCAGGGCCCCATAAGGCTAAAATTAGCAGTGTTTCCCTCTACAAAGCAAGTAATTAGTTCAGGAGAGGGCATGAGGAGAAGCGTGAAGAGAAAGGGAGCTCCCCTTATAAAATATTTACCTCCTCAGCCTCAGCAAGCGCCTCCTGAGAAATTTTGGAGAATGGTCTAATTAGGCTCAGAGCTCTGCTTCTGTTTCCCACATCTTCTGCCCTCCTCTTCGCTCATCCTTTATTAATGAGGCCTTTGCGTGACATAACGCGATGTTTGTTTCCTAAAGGGCTTTTTACCCCTTTGTTCTTGCACAAGAAGGGAAAATACCATTACATCTAACAGAAGGGAGTTTTAGTAAAAGATGTACAAAAAAGTATTTTTAGATATTTTATATAATGCGTATGCATATATATATACACATGCATACACACGCACACATTCTTGAAACACAAGTGAGTCTTTCTTGAGTCAACCTATGGTTCCCTGTAAGTCCTTTTCCTGATATTTACCCTAAACATACCTTACTCTTTTTAACTCAAGGAATTCCTTTCTAGTGACACCATAGCTCAATGATAGAGCATCGGTTTCAAAATGAAACACGTGGGGGCTGAAAAAGTATCCAGCGACATCTTATTTGACTTAGATTCTTTTCTAATGTCAGAATCAAGTAATTGTTTTATAAAACTAGAGTTTGCTAGAAGGGCTTAATGCATTTTTTAGTAGGACTGAGTAATAAAGTAATTGTAGATTTATTGCCCTTCTTAACACTAGGGGAAAGCTACACCGTTCCACTTGGGACCACTTAAGCATATAGCGTTTTACAGGGTACAATTGGACAGCACGGTTTTATTAATATTTAGAGAAGTGTTGATTCACCTCCCTTTTTCTTTTTTTCATGTGTACTTTGGGGAAGGAGTGGAAGTGTGGCTCTGCAATGCCTTACCCTCGGCCGTTAGGGACAGCAGTCTGGCTTGGCTCTCCCTGATTGCCCAGAGCCTTCGTGGCACCCCCAGGGAAATGACCGACTGCTGTCACAGCCCCTTGGCACTCGGGCACGTTTTTATTTCCAGTGTAAAGTGAAGCAAAAGACTGCTCTGAATTTCTTCATATAGTGAGCAAGCTGCTGAAATAATATTGCCTGGCAAGCCATTATGTATTTTTTATTACTAAGATAGTAAAATATTGAAATGACTTCCAACAGAAAGAGAAGAGCAAAGGAAAACACCCAGGAGAAATTATTTTATCTCAGAGGCTTTAATTGAATGGTGTAAAACATTTTTATGGTAAAAGAAAGATGATTTATTTTGCTCTTATGATCATCTATACTGTAAAAGAATGCCTTCTTCGAAAAGCTTTCACACTCCCGTATTTACCTGCCGTCGTGTATTTGGGAGTTTCTGCTGCATAGATGATTCTCGAGGATAGTTTTATTTTTTCCTCTCCACTTTTTTTTTTTTCCTCACCACTGCCTAAAATCTTGTTTGTTTGTGTGATTGACTCCGCAATGGTTTTGCATCTTCGCCGAGAAAGCAGAGGAAGGCAGCGGTGAACCTGGCACGCTCCTTAGCAAATCTGAGCCTGATCTTTTCCAGGGGCCAAGCGAGATCCCTGTGCACACCATGGGACCTCTGGGGCTGAGGGTGGCAGAAGCGGCTCCCGCTGTCCCCAGGAGCCCATCCCCTCCTTTGCTCCGAGCAGAGATGAAACCTCTAAGAAAGGCGTTCACTTGAGGTTGATTTTTGTAACATTCAGCAAAATCCCTGGTGAATGGGATTTGCCGTCTGGCGACAATTCGTTACACAATTTGATTGTTTCCTGGAGAATCCTGGAGACACTGTAATTTAGCAAATGATTCTTGCAAAAGAGCCAGTTATCCTTGTTTTTATTCACTCCGAGCGGCCTTGCCCATGGCTAGAAAGCAGATTTCATTTTGATGTTCAGACTAGTGGGTCCTTCTTTCCAGCCCCTTGTGCACGCTGTGCCCAGGGAGGGGACCTTGGTGACACCGACTGTGAGCTCGGGGGAGCAGCTGGAGCAAGAAGGTCCCATTTGCTGATGTGGCGTGTTGGAGGGTCTGGGGTGGGAGCTGCACTGGGTCGTGGAAAGGGAAGAGTTCTGTTGAAACAAGGTGGAAAACAGCAATGCCCTGAGAAACTTCGATATCTTTATTTTATGTATGGTTGCCAGAGGGAGAGGTTCCCTCCTCCAGCTCTCAGTGAGGGTGCAGGGTATCACGGCACAGGTTTGTGAGGATTGCCCAAGAGCAAACACAGCCCAAAAGAAATGAAAAATTCAGCAAACGCTGCTGGCATGCCCTATGTGAAGGAGATTCAACCGCCAAGATGGATCAGGGAGGACGCATGCACAAGCCCCCTCGTTTTGAGGGTCTGGATGGGAGCATGTTGGGTTTGGTGATGATGATGATGACTGGTGCCATCTCCTCTCCCTGTCCGGTGAGCAGCAATTTGGGGCTGCAACTTTGCCATGCTGGCCCAGAATAGATGGGGAGAAAAGGGGGAGGCGGGTGGCACTTAGTCCCTCCTGGGTCCTGCCAGGGACCCCGAGGGGACACACAGGAGGGTCTGTGGGTGCCCCTTGCCCAGCGCCCATCCCTGGGAGCCGTGCTGAGCTCTGCTTCTGCTCCGGGGCTCTGGCAGCACTCACTTCACTGACACTTTTAAAGAGGGCAGCTGTTCTCCTTTTGCTGAAGCAGCCTCCTATTGCTAAGGCAAGATGATTGCATTTCATACCTTCCCAGCTCTAATTTGCACTTCTTTGGGGAAAATGATAGGACAAGTTACATCAGAGCAGCTGCTGTCTCACTGGGTTTTAAAGGAAAACGAAACGAAATCCTCTGTATTTCTTTTAAATTGTTTTAGTGCTTATGAAGTGCACCTGGCTGACCTCTCAGAAGGCTGAACATCTGTACCAACAGAAGTGGGGATGTTCTAAACCATCGAGGGGCAGTTTTCCGGGCTCCTCCTTCCCGCTGTTCTGGTACCTGCCCCCAGATGGGAGACTGCCATAGCAATGCCTGTTCACTCAGTTCCTACCTGGTACCCCAAGGTACCTGGTGCTGTCTCCTGAAACAGCACAGCTTGTCCTAGGTAGGAGCCAGTGGATCGAAGGACTTTTTTTTTATTTTTTTCTCACCAGGGTCCCTGCAGAGGTGACTGTCCCTCCACAACTGAGGGGACAACCTGGTCCCCGTGACCGGATTGGGGTTGGCCCATCTGCTCACATGTCATCAGCTCAAAAGCTGTTTCAATCTTATCATCTTGCCTGAAGTGCAAATATGAATGCCACAGATGGTTTTCTTAGCAGCCTGATAAGGGTCAGTATCTCCAGGACTGACCAAAAAAAAAAAAAAGGAATCCTGTGGTGAAATTATACAAAAAAAACATGTGCTGACTTTTTAATATTATGTACACTACAGAGCAAGTGAAACCATAGGCATTGTTTTGAGTAATTTCTGAAGATTTTTTTATTATTTTCTATTATTTTTTATTTCCCAGTGCGCTGGAGCAGACTGCTGACACACTGGAGGGAAACCGTGGGGCACACGTGAGAAGGATTCCCTCACTGTATTTCTGTTGTTTGGTTTTTTTAGTAAATGCCGACATTAAAACTTGTCCATTTCATGTGTTAAATCCTGGCTCAGTGTTTCTATAGAAACCAGCCGGCTGTTCATGACAGCATGAGGATTCCCGGGCTGACCTCATCAGAGTCTCCCTCTGTGGTGTCTCTCCCACTCTCTGGTCACGCTGTTATCTCTGTCACGCATCTCTGGATCCAACCTCCCCTTGCATCACTACTCAACCCTCATCCCCTCTTCTATCCCCTGCCACTCAGTTGCCCCCAAAACCGCAAGTACCTGAGGACTGAAAAGGATTCCCAACACAAAGGGGCCGTATAAGGCTGGTGTTTGCAGAAAAGTACCATCACCATGGCAGGAATGATTTATATTTCCTTTCTTCCTCTGACAGTTCTTTGCTATTTACTTGATGCCGAAGGAAAACGACTCTCTTAAAATACTGTTTAAATATTCCACTAGAAGATTCACGTACATGCATTATATGCCTAATAAAAAGAGAATCCCCTTGACTGCATTTGACTTCCAAGTGTAAAATCTGCACATTTTGCAAGCACGCTGCCTCTTAATTGGCAGGAAGCATCTGCATAAATCATAACACTCCTATTCCTGCCGTGGCTCCGCACGTGCAATGGGGGCTGCTGCAACGGGCCCCCCTGAACTGACAGCTGCCGTCGCAGCATCCTGCGCTTCTCCCGGCACTGTTCTCGCTTGTCTTTCCCCTGTGTTACTTTGATACAGCATGCTGTTTCCCTGCTTTTGGCAATGTTTTTGCCCTGGTGAGCAAAAGGCTCGCTCCTACCAGCCTTTGTGCACAGCAGACTGTTTTCTCCTCCCCATCTCTGGCTATAAATAAGGCTAGACTCAAAGCTGAAGCAAGGCACGGAGCAGGTCATGCATCCAGCACCTCTGCAGTCTGTCCCCGGGGAGGCAGGGATGCAAGCTTTGCTGTCTGCGCACTGTGCAGCATCCCCCCGTCCCTCCTTGCTGTGTCTGCAAAGCAAAAGCCCTAGCGCAGCGCTGGGGGGGCAGTCCTGATGCATCCCCCCATCAGAAAGTCTGCGCTTGCTCAACCTGGGCACTGGGGGTTCAGAGGAACATGCTATGGATACACACCCGAAATGGGGGATATTTGGGGTATTTTAGCTGGAAGGGGACAAGCCCATCACCCTTAGATGAGCTGGGAGTGCTGCTGCTCCTGTTTGTCCTTGGCTCAGAGGGCATGGTCAAACCTGCAGCTCAGAAGCCGGGACTTTCCAGGGCAGGTGTCACTCATTGTCATTGCCTTTCCCCTCTTCATAGCTTTCACCTGCTTCTTTTAGACCATCTTATTTTGCCAAAGATTATTGCAGAAGGCAATAAGGGCAGCATCCCCTTTTAAACTTATTGACAGGATGATTGTCACTTTAGCCTGAGCACTTTGGAAGTCCTTGGGGCCTGGCTGGGTTTTTTCCTCACTCAGGAGAAGCAGATGAAACAAATCAGGTATACTTAGACGTGCAATGTGGGATATTTCTCCAGAACATCCATACGCCCCTGTTTCCTCAAAAAGCAGGTGAAAAGTCTCTCAGTCCTATTTCCAGGGTCTTCCTGAAGCATCTGCTGAGCTGTTAAGTCACATTCCTGAACTAATTTTCCCAGTTAGCCAACCTCCAGCTCTCCCATATCTCCTTCAACCTACCCATGTGTACCCAGACCCAGGATACTCCTGCCTACTTCTGCCTTCACCAGGTGCCCATGGTTAGCAGTTTTGCATGTCTCCAGGTCCCTCTCCTATAAAAGGAGAGGCTTTGTCACTCCCTCTCTCTAGCTTGCAGGAATGGTAATTAGCACCTTCTTCATCTCTAGCCTGGCTCATGCTTGATGGAGTCATTGACAGCACAGGCTGCCATGGGGAGGTCTGGGTGTGCTCTCTGCTCCAGGTAGGTTGTGTTGGGAGAGGACTGGCAGCGAGGAGGCACTGTCCAGGGAGAAAGGTAAGCAGGGATCCTGGTGGGTTGCTAAAGAGCTTGGGTTAACTTGCTCTCTGCTGTTGAGGTGTCCAGATGTAGCTTAATGTTTGGCAATTGTTTGGTGGTTGTTGTGGTTTGGCTTTTTTTTTTTTTTCTTCTCCTTCCTTTAAACTCATTGTAAGGGGGAAATAATGCTCTTGTGTGTGTGTGTCTGGAGCTATCTAATCCAAGTGGTGTTATCCTGAGCTGTTAGTTCAGGACAGATCTGCTGGATTCTTACTGCAGGCAGGTTACTAGATGGTGAGAGATGGGAGAGCTGCTGCTTGGTGTAGGTGGACAGTGTGTTCTTCTACCTGGGTCTCTCTGTCCACCAGCCTTTCTTAGGGTAATTCCCAGTAATGGGACCATGAGAATTGCTGTTAGCTATTGAACAACATCTGTTGGTACCTCCATCTACCCCTAGAGTTTGGGAGAATGGATGAGAAGGGATTTAACAGTAAAGCAAGGAAAAATATAAACACCTGAAAAAGAGAATTGCACTCTGGAAACCTTTGAAGAATTAGTGCCTCTTCCAGTTTTCCTATTCTAGTTAAAGAAACAATACTGAAAGCTGGTTGTTGCTTTTCAATCTTATGTATTAACATAAAGTTAGCAGAAAGCATTGGACAGGCACACAAATGCAGAATGACGCAAAGATCGATATTCAGCTGAATAATTGCCAGGAGATATTCAAATGACCTTCCAGAATAAGTAGCACTTTGTATGATGAAGCCAACCAGAAAGGACAGTTAATGTGGATTGGTTGGTACACTAGACTTAGTTGTTGTAATTGTTGTGAGAGTTATTACTGCTGTGAGAGAACAGAATAGTGAAAATGGAAGAAAATAACATATGGGCAGCCTAGGTATATGGACAGGAAAGAAAAGTGAAATACAAGAGGTGAAGGGAAACTTTACAGGGAGATGACTTGCCCCATGGGGTAAACATATAACTAGGCAATACATTGGCCATATATTTTGGGGAATTGACTAGGAACAGCAATGATGTTTCAGACAACCTGACAGCAGACTTAAGAGGGCATGAAAAGAATTGACCTCACAAGAAAGGACACAAATAGGGTTGAACCTGTAGACTGTAAATACCTCAGCTGTGAGGTGAAAAGTAAACAAATTGGGAAAGCAGCTCTTAGTAACCGAGTGGTGAATTGGGAATAAGCTGCTGCTTCTGCTGTGATTTAAGCTGATTCCTCTGCCTTATCATTCCCTGCTGTAGTAGGGGTTTGCATGAGCCTGGTCTAAGAAAGTGAAACTCCCTCCTGGGTTGCCCAGGGAGGAACACGTGCTGTGTGGCTCTGTGGGAACCAGCACGTTTAAATGGAGAAAATCTGAGTTCATAATAACTAAGCCATAAATAAAAGGCATCCTTTTATCAATGAAGAGAAATGCAGAGCATCTCCTTTATCTTGGTTTCTGGCTGCCCTGCAACTTCTGGTGATGCACTAAGAGCTGGGACTCACTGTGACCTGCAGAGGAGCAAAGCTGGGTCCCCTGAATTGCCTTCCAAAGGGGTTTTGTTGGGAGCACATCACCCATCTGAGCCCAACCTGCTGCCTTCCTGCTTGGCTATTGCAGAGCTCGACCTGAGCTGTGTCACTTGAAAGTCCCTCAAATTTTCAAAAAGAGATTTGGTTTCCTTTTTGCTCCTCTGTGTGACAAACCCAGCTGTGGAAATTCTGAAAAATTAGCATCTTAGCACATCTGTGCATGCAAAACTCTTGGAAATGCTCTCATTGGTACGCCACAGGCCAACCACAAGCACTAATAGGCAGAAACAGCCAAATACATTTTGCCCATTTTCTACCAACTGTGCTGTAGCAAAATGTCAGCCTAGTGCCAGTTTTCTCTTGCATTTCAGATCTGCTGGAACCCTGTGTAGAACACCAACAAGCAGAATACAGCAGACAGCAAAAAAAAAAAAATCTTGTTTGTGTAAATAGTCCATTAGGTTGCATCATACCATTTGCTTTTGCAAAAATCCCTGGGTAGTTGGAAACTGCTCTGCAGCTGAGCTTCTGTAACTGTGGCAGCAGTTATGCAGTCTCTCAACACCTGTCTTGATGCCCCTGCATCTTACAGCATCTCTGACAAAGCTACTAACATCACGTGCTGAGTCCTGACAGCCAGATCGTGTGCCTGAGAGCTGGGGGAACGGATATCTCTAGCCCAAAGCTGTGGTTTGTAAGGTGATGGCTTCATGGAACACATAACTTTGATTCTTATCTGGGTTTTAACCTGGATCTACTTCCATCCCCACAACAGAGTCTCCTGACCTAAATCTGGGTGTGATTTAAGTCTGCTTTCAGCCAGAGATGTGAGTCAGAGCCCTGGCTCCAGCTACCCGCTTGCCTACAGCCATGCAGGCAAAATGATTCACAGGTTAGTTGTCCTTCTGCAGCTTTTCCCCCTTTCAAGAAGGACAGACAGGTTGTAACACCCTCCCATTCCTCTCTGCCCAGACTGGTGTGCATTTTGTCACCTCTTTAATGTATTGGTCCCTCAGCATTGAGTCTCACAGGTTATTTAAACATAATATATCTTCTTCCCCCTTTAAGCAGCTGCTATCTCATTTATGGAAACAAACTGATCTTCTACCACATCCCTTTTGACTTGGAAGAAGGGATGCACAAGAGATGCTCTCAGATCAGGAACAGACAGCCCCTGAGCTCCCTATGCTGGAGGTTCCTGGGCTGGGACCAAAATGCATCCCCTGGCTGGCGAGGGGAGAGGATCTAGTGCAAGCCGAGTAGGAGAAGAAACCAGGACTTGCCAGGCACAAGTTGCTCAACATCATCATATTTCAATATTTATAGAATGCTGTCTCTCTCAAATGTAAAATTGTGCTGTTATCTCCGTATGTGCAGATTTTCTACAAATGCAGATATACTCCATATGAGAACTCTTTCAATCCCTTCCATTATTTCCTTTGTAGTCAAAGCAATGTCTTTAAGAGCTTGTCTTTGTTTTCCTTCTCACATACTAAGGATGGATTTTTTTTTCCAGTACACAAAATCCCAGGTGATGCACCCCAAAAGCACTGCATTTTGGGGGTACTGTTTCCTGGGTTTAGGAGGACTCGGACTCCCCAGAACCATCACCATCTCTTATAACCTGGGAGGTTCACATCTTTACTAATTTGCAAAGTCTAATGATGCTTTTTTGACAGTTCTACCACAGATTAATGAGAATTTCCACCTGAAAAGCTGAGTTTCTGAAAACTGCAGTTTCCAAAACTGGGACTACAGGGGAAAGTAAGTTTGGCAGGAAAAGCTGTTACCTTATTGTGCTCTAATCATCGTTTCTGTAACTGCTGTCTTCAGGGATGCCTTTAAAAGATGAAAAGGGCCCTATTTCTCCCCCCAGGTAACCTCAGTAAAACCAGAAAAGCTTCACTGCTGGAAAAGCGTTGCAAGTTTGAAGTGACACAAGCACCACCCACCCCAAACCCACTTACCTGCCTGCTGATAACGAACCTGATGTTTTCCCCTCTGCCCCAGCCAAGGGTTTTTTGTCATTTTTATGCAAAATTATGCAGCTCTGCCCTCTACACTTTGTGATGGGAAAGATGTATCTCAGCTTAATTATTTACCCTGTGAAAACACATTTCACTCCAGGCAGATGGCTGCTGGCTGGGACAATTTCTCATTTTCTGGCAACCTCAAGACCTATAGGGACGTATGTTGTACCGTATAGCTTATGCTATGTCTGTGCAGCCCCAATCAATCTTTCCTTGCAGGAACAGATCTGATTTTTAATAGCACCCCTGTCCTTGTTTTATCAGGGACTGTCAACAGCATAAAGAAATGCCTTAATAAATAGTGATACATAAATACCGAAACCCTGTATTTACCACATTCAGTGCACTTGCTGAGCTGTTCATCATCTAATGTTACTGGTGTTGCATGGCAACCAGTGTTTAAAGGTTTGCTGACTCAAAGAGCCTCTGTACTTTAAAAGGTTTGGTGTATTTATTTGACAACCTCTAGCTTCAATGGGTCCTTTTTCATCTTTATGTGTAACTGATGTTTATAATGATTATGAAAACAATTTAATTTTGGTTTCTATAAAGCTGGGCATTTAGTATTTTTATATTATTACTACTGCAGAAAAAAGATTGGGGCCTGTCAACAAAGAGGTCCCAGCATGTTTGTTACTTTCCAGGTGTATTTTACATCACCCACCATTGCATCATGTCAGTCAACGGCAGCCTTGACAGAGGCACGAGCCCCGTTCACTGAGCTGCCATCTCACCCAGGCGTTATTTTGGTGATGCTCAGTGGGTGCCCTGCTGCTGTCCAGCGGCTGGGCCAGGCAGAGGGATGGCAGGCAGCGTGGGATGGCGTGCCTGACTGTGCCACGTACCCCCGGGCAGCCCGGTGTGTGCTCTGCAGTCCGTCGCCTTGCTTGGTGCTGAGGTGCTGCTGGCGGTGCAGGATATCAGGGATGCTTTCCCCTTTGCAGCCAGGCTTGGAGAAAGCCCAGGTGGCAGCCAGATCTCTGCTCCTCTTTAGTTGTTTGCCCCAAATGGAAACTGTTTTCAGTTTTATTTAGAACAGAGCAAAACCTCACCCCAGAGGCTGTTGGCATAAAACCAGAATTAGTTGTTAAACACAAACCCAGGCAGGTTTTAGGCTGGTTGAGGTTTCATAGCACAGATTTTTACTATAGTGGAAATACCACCGCATAGCACATAGAATTACAAATTCACGATCAAAAGGTACCAAAATTCTGTGTAACAACATGGCATTTTCCAAAAAATCCTCTGGAGGCCTCTGGCGTTCCCGGCATGCGTGGTGCTGTAGGTACAACGCTCAGATGTGTTACAGGGCTTGGCAGCCGCTTGGTTTCAGTATGTTGCATTACATTATTAAATCCCAATGCTGGGGCTAGCAACACATTTATATCTATTAATGGAATGAATATTTGATTGATACTAATTTCTGAAGTTTGTCCTTCACTTCAGCATGCATTTGCTGATGGGTATTAGCGGTTTCCCATCTGTATATTAAGATATTACGAGAGGGCCAGACATCAGTGAACCTTTGTTGATTCAGCCTCCCATTTTGAGTTCCAGTTCTCAGCACCAAGGGAGTTTTCCATTGGTTTCAGCTGGTTTTAGCTAAAGCCTTTGGAGACAATAAACTCCACAAATTTTATTTAAGTGGGGCTTCGGGGGAGGCCTTGTCTAAGATAGGAGATGAGTGACCTACTCTGGGAATGTGCAGTTGGAGGAGAAGGAATAATTTCTTTCTTCCCTGGAAAGCCGCAGGGATGAGGGGCACGGTCTCAGTGGGAACGCGCTAGCAGAGCGATGCGCAGCTGGGATGCACAGCCAGACACGTGGGTCTGCCAGGAAGGGCTGGGTGGTTCAGGCTGCTGGGGCATGGGGTTGCTCATGGAAAACAACCTTTAGGGAATATCATGAGTTAAGCTGCAGGTGAGAACCCTGAGAAAATGAATTAATGCTATCATGTGTCTGCCACAGTGGTGTTGCTACATCTCCCCTGGGAGGCTGAAGCAGCCTCTCCTCCTTCCTGCACACCCTGGTGAAGGCAAGTCCTTGTCAGGCGGTTATCAGCTCATGGCCATGCTGCTGCTCCAACCTGCTGAACCCTGATAGATGAAATAAGGGCTAATCAGTCACTGATGTCTTGTTCCTGTCACTAGAAAATTAAGTAGCAGCCACAGGTTGTGTGTGTTTTGGTTTTTTCTTTGTATGTTTGTTTTGTAAATGACATCGCAGCAGAACTTCAAAAAAAGGAAAAAAGAGAAAAGGTGCTGAGGTTGTGGCAACTGGGAATTTGGGTTTGCAGTTGGCCTTTTCAGGCATTGTCAAAGCACATCTTACCTCCTGCTGCCAGCTTGATGCGTTGTCAAAGGATGTCGTGTTTAATTAATACTATGTGCAAAGGTTGCTGGAGAGGACACTGAGCTTTGCTTATTAAAAGAAGATTAGTTTTTCAAAGCAGGTATATTTAAATTAAAGGAAAATTTACCCTTATGTTCCCCACAGGCAGGGGGAAGCAGTCACATGTGGACTCTTCCATGGATGCTTCATTTGCTTCAGATGTGCTTCACTCATCTGAATTCTGTGGAGTTTTTCTGCCAATAGTGGTTTTTCCAGCTTCACCTTTCAGTGCTCGTTTCACTTGTGATCTGAAGGAAAACTCTGTATACTGGAAACACCTTTCACTGCCTGAAGCCTTGACTAACACCATGTTCAGTGTCACAGTTCCCGCAAAGCAGCCACGCGATGCGGGGTTTTGCCCAAGGCCCTTTCCCTTACCTGGGTGCTTGTAGTGACTTTAGCAGCACCAGTAGTGGAAAAGAGACCGAGGATCTCCGAGCTGCTCTCACCTGCATCATTGCAGGGTGGATGGGGAGTCAGAAAGCATCCCCCATACGCAGTTCCCTGCCATACAAACCAAATGCTGCAGCATGAAGAGGTGCCTTAGCAAGCCAGGCTGTGCCCAGAAAATGGGAGAAGCCTCTGCTCCCATCCCATGGCTGGCTTCTGCCCAGCCCTTTGAATGGCACAGCTGCACAAAAAACCCTGGGCACCTCCTTGGCTCCATGCAGGAAGGAGCTCTTGACCTTTATTTTTCCTTCAAGCTGATGGGGTGGGTCAATCAACATAAATATTTAGGAGTGGAGCACATTTCCAGGGAGCTGATCATAGTTCTAATACTCTACAGGTGATTTTCTAGGATTTCTGTTCAAGAGGGTTTTGAAATCACTTCTTCAGACTAATCAGCGGTACCTTGCCTGGTACTGAGGAGCCATTTGTAAGGCATCAACATAAATAAAGGGGAAAGAAAAAAAAAAAAGAGGAGCCTGGAGGTCAGGAATCCACCAGGTAGCCTCATCATTGTTTTCTCCTTCAGATGCAATATTAGTAGCCATTTTTGAAAGAAGAAATGACTTTTAATTATGCTGCATTGTAACACAGTGCTTTTGCATCCTACATACACCTTGACAATACTTCATCGTTAACCCCCATAAAAGCACTCAAGCAAATGAAAAGGTTGCTATAGGCAACCTCCTTTCGACATTGCAACATTAATTGCAGGACTCCCTGAGTGCATCTGGGATTCCCTACCCATTACCGAACCACATTGACAAGAAGGCAACAGCAGTTAAAATTAAGAAACCAAGCTGAACTTTGCCTTTAATGGTAGTAAAAAAAAAAAAAAAAAAAAAATCACAAGTTTTAGCTATTGCAAATCAGAAAGGAATTTAATTGTGTGAAAAGAACAAGAATTGTTTTTATAGAATGCAGTGAAATGAGTATAAACAGTAATTACACCTCTATTGGAATAGATTTGTTTAATTGATACTTGAAAACTCAAATAATAATCTTCTAATCTACATTACTTGTGATAACTTACAGGAAGGAATTATTAACAATATTTTCTAACAGGTAGTCTTGATCAGGTTCTTATCCCTCCAAATAAATCTCTTGCTTTGGAAAAAATAAATTCTATTTTAGAAATTAATGAGTTCTTCTAAATCAAAAGTTAACTAAATTCTGACGAATCTATAAAGCCAGCTCCATTCTCTTTATTGGAGTCTGGCAAAGGACGACATATATGTCATGAAAGTGCTTTGTGCTGTGCCTGGGAAAATCATCTCAAGTTTTACCAAGTTATAATCTTCAGCAAAAACTGCTGGTTTTGTACACTTGGTAAAGACTTACTGGAACATTGCGGAGAAATCCCCGAAGATCATCTGTGCTGTGAGCCTTGTCGGAAGTCTGCAGGCGGACAAGACATCGCAAGCCTGGGCTGTACGGTGAGCCCAGGCAGCAGAACTGAAAGGACCGAGCCTTGCCTCTGCCCACGGCGCTGCTCCTCCTCGTGTCCCCGAGGGAGAGAGGGACATGATGGATTCACTTCAAGAGGGATGAGAGCTGAATTTGGCGAAGGCACGGGGGGAATGTGTGACTAGTGGGAACTGGGACAAGGAGCCTTTGGAGATATCTGGAAATGGCAGTTTGGCTGGGTTTTGGCCAGCAGTTAAGTTAGTAATGAATTTAAGGTGGTGGGGAGTCATGCGCTTCCTGAGGGTTATTGCTTTCTGCAATACAGCCCGTGAGCTCTTGGGTCCTGGATGAGAGCACAAACCAAAACCTCTGCTCTTACCCCCAAAGTATTTGCCATTGAAGCTACACTTGCATGATTTCCAGGGATTCCCTTTCCCATCTGTTTGCAAATTTGGCTTTAAACACCTCAGAGGAGCAGGACAAACTACCTGCCTGGTCTTGCTGCGAGGCTGCTGAAATCAATCTCTGCTAGGGAAAATTTTTTATTTTTTAAAAATGCATCTGTAGACAGCTGGAAGCACAGTATATGTGTGTATCACTTGAAGATACTGAATTTTTTTTCCTTTTGAATGTACCCCCGTAGCTACTGCCAACAAGAAGGACAAAATACATAAGCCAAATTTCCACAAGGTTTTATAAGCTACCAACAAAACCCATACTTGCTCCATTTTTTCCTTTTCATCTTTCTAATCAAAATGTAAAATTAATCTTACTGGAATTAAAACTGGGATTTTTATTCCCCCACCCCCTTGCCTGGGATCAATCTGGAATAAGGACACCCACATTCTTCTTATTCACATTATGCTAATTGTTAAATCATCTTATTATTAGCTGCCCCTAGCTTTAATTAGAAGCTTTTCAAAGAGGTGGGGAGGGCAGGTCCGTGTGATGCTGAGGAGGCCAGCAGCAGTGGGTATCTGCAAACCAGACGCATGGAGCGTGCTATCTGTGCTCTCACTCCTGTAATGGGTGTTTTGACGTACTGAGCAGAGAATATACGCTTATGTGATCATGTGTTTTATAAGGGCTGTTACCTGGATGCAGCCACACAAGTACCAGCGCCTTTCGTCCAGCTGCTGCTATTGCACAAAGCATTTCTGATACGATGGGTGAGCTCTCGTGGGGCAGGAACTGTGCAGTGCTTGGACAGCCGTTTCCATGGCTGGGTGGTGAGATGTCCAGCCCGAGGCTTTGATGTTCACGCAGAGGAAGAGGAGAACCACAGCGCAACCACTCCAGCTGCAAAGCATGTTTCAAGCCCAGCATCGTAGATGTGGCCTAAACTAAGTTTCATTTTACTTAAGTCAGGAACATTGAAAAAGAATGAAAATTGATTTACTCAAAAGCTTTTTAAGATCTTGTCTTTATTATAAGCTTCCTGGGCTTTCTGCCAGAAAAATATCACTGATTATTGTTTGCACCCTTGCCCATACTGAGCGTTTCGGCATCAGTAGCCTTTGAGAGATACTGAACTCACCCAACAATCATCCTAATGGACTGTAGCTTTCATTACTAGTTAAGAACAACTATATATCAAAAAAAAATCAGACCAAAGTCATGGTGAAGTATATTTAAGCAGAGAGTTTTACTGGAATGAGTGGAAAAAAAATCAAACTCGTACACAGAACTTTTTCTAATGCAATGACTTGCATAGGGTCAAATTGTGAAAGCCTTTCCTTGGTGATCAGCTGTCGGCACAGGTAAGCTTATGTAATTTGCTTGAAGAGTGGAATAAGGCTTGTTTCAGAATAATTATGGGCATGGACCAGGATGCTGGCCCATCCCTTATAGGCTCAACTTGGCCACTTTTTCTCATGTTAGCCACAATAATTACCCCATGTGATTGAATGAAAATATTTGCAAATTGAGGTACTGTGAAGGGAATAGTAGGCAGGGTGGAAGAACCCGGCTCTTTTTTTTCCCCCAATTTTCTTCTCAACCGTGTATTGTGAAAACCTCTGAAGAATGAGAAATTAATATTTCCAGCTGATTTTTTGGCAGGGATGGGAAGGGAGGAGAGGATTGGGTGCCCAGCCAAAGCAAACAGGTTTGAGAAAGGGAAACATTTTCAAAATGTCATCAGCAAACAGAGGAAACAAGAAAAAAAAAAAAAAAAAGCTGTCCACAGGAAAAAAATAGTTTCAGTCAAAAGATCTCAGCATGAATGAGATATGACTGGATAACATACCACTCTTAGTTATTACCATTCTCAGGAAAAATGTTAGATCCATAAATTCCAAAAGGCCAGTGAGTTTGCCTGCGCATTGCTTCACAGACAGCACCCAGAAATGCCCGATTTTCCCTTATCTTTGCTTGCTTTGGGAGGGCGGCCCTGGGCACGTGCTCCCAGGGTGGATCCGTCCTGCTCGGCTGCACAGAGCTCGTCTTAATCATCTGCCACCACATTTTGCAGGGACCTGCTAATGAAAGACAGAGAGAAAAACCCCATCCTGGTAAAATCCACGTAATGAAATATGACTGAGCTAATGTGTGCTGCCACTAATTTCCCAACTTAATGCCTGTGAGCAGCCTCACACAACACATCAGTTGGCAGCGCTGTATTAAGCGTTACTTCTTCAAATTGTGCAGCAAAGGGACTTGTCACTTCCATTTCCTTCACAGGTGCAATATTTGCTTTATAACCACATCAAATAAGGGAGGCAATTTTTACTTTATTCCGTTTAACTCTTGGGCTGGTTACCCAGGGTTTCAGCCAGCTTTAGGACTTAGAGTTGAGGTGGGTGCAGCAATTCCCCTGCACACACACACGGCACTGACCCCATCAGCACTTCAGCAGCTGCTGCAAACATGACATAATTTTTTATTTTTTTTTTAGCTTGTGTGAAGCTCCCTGCCCACCTTATCACAGGAGGAGAGGTAGAACTGGCTTAGACAAGCGAGCTATGTATCTGCAATGAGCCCAGCTTTGAAAAAAAAATTGCCTTAATTAAAGCCTGGGGAATGCTTCCCTGTCTGCAATTGCTGGCAAAGAGCCTGAGCATAGGCTGGTCCTCAACATGTAGCTCTGAAGCCAGGTTCACCCTCTGCGATGGCTGGAAGCCTCCAGCTGGGATTGGCTTGGCCTTTCTTGGTCCTTTCTTGATCTTCTGCCTTCTTCACAACTTTGCCATCAAGAATGAAACCCATTGCGTTGCTGGAAGAAACCCCATAACTTCATTGCAAGTGAATCTGCGTTGTCTCAGTGCTTCTCCGGGGCAGTGGTCTGTTAGGAGGCAGAGCAGCTCACAAGCCCTTGGTACTCACCACCTGAGACCCAACGGGGCACCCCAGGGTGCAGGCTCGGCGAGGGTGCTGATGGCATCACGTGCCAGAGCGACGGAAGCGCTCTCTCCTGCTGTGATGTGTCCCAGCCCGCGGCACCGAGCAAACCCTTCCCCTCCTGGTGCATTTCCCCGTGCTGAGCTGCGTGCGTTGGGTACTGCAGTCAGGTTCTGATGTCTACATGTTTCTCTGACAAAGAAAAAATGCAAGTGCTTTTTACTTCCTCTGATTGACACACTGTTGCATGAAACAGCAATGATAGAAGAATGGCTTAGCTCCAGCAACGGACTGCGTAAACAAATCCATGTCCAGGATGTGTTGCCTATCAAAACCAGCCTCTAAAACCAATTTCTTGGCTTTTCCTTGTGCCAAGGCTATTGCAGAAAGAAAGCCGTCATAACAAACCTTTCTTGACCTGCCAAATTAGGGAGATATTGCAAAGGTTATTATTTAAAAGGAAAAGTAAAAGGAACCTTGCCAGGCAAAAGGTTGGATGATGGGGTTGTGCAGGGAAGACTTCATGGGCATGAGGAGGGCCGAAGCTGTAATCCCTGTGCCACGGCTAAATTATAACATCTCTCTCATTTTCTGGTTTGGTCACTGTTCGATGCAGAAAACAATACTCCCTCGGTTGTTAACTCTTCCTGCTAATTAACTCATATTTCTCCTGTGGAAGGTGGAGTTACGTGTGCAAGTAGCGTGTGGTTAATGTGAACATTCAGACAAGACTTGAACCCAACCTTGGAGAAGGGAGTTTGGAAACCTGGAGCTTAATACAAGCTCTCACGCAGCTCTATCCATAAATACCTCCTCTGCTTTCATTCTGTTCACTGGCGGGGGCTGGAAGTGCCAAAATGCCCAAGGAAATGTTGTTTTTATGACCTGTCCAACCCAAGCAGATGTACCAAGCAGGAGGATCTCACCAGAAGAACTGTTTGCATTCAATTTTCAGCCCAGTTTTGCAAATTCACATGGCAGAACCATCACTTGGAGAGCAGCCTGGCAACTTTAGGTGCTCTACTCACACCAAGAGAGAACAGGGACAGCCCAACCTGTCCAATGTGTTGTAAGAGCATTCAGAGACCGAAACACACAGCGGGCCCCTGTGCTGGCAGCAGTGCCCACAGGGAGATCCCAGTTCACCCCTGGACTGGAGAGAGAAGTAGACATACAACAGAGGGGAGCCTATTTGCACCCCCTTTTGCAGATGAGATGGGGCTGCAGCAGACTTTAGGACTGCTCCCAACCTGCCCCTGCCACAGGGACACCAAGGGACCCCACGCGCAACACTAATCACACCTCTCTTTCGTGGTTTACAGTGTAAAAGCCTTTGTCTGCACTAGTCATCCAAACTCCCCATGAATGGAGAGAAGTAGACACCCAAGAGGGTGATTCATCTTGTCCTTATGGAGCTGTCTAAAATAGGTCAATGAATCATGCTCTAAAAATGCCTTTTTCTCCTACAGACTAGCAAGGGAGTTTCAAGGATGAGCTCAGATGTAGATGTTGTGGACATCTAAGGATGCATTTGCCATCCTACCTTTCTATTTCTTATTTTTTGTGTGGGCTGGCCCAGGGAAGGCTTTTCATAAGCCTGCTGGGAAGGAGCAGCTTTGCTACGGAGAAAGCTTGCAGGTTTGATGAAGGGCCCTGGTATCTCCTATCAGCTGGGTGCATCCATCCGGCCTCATGGACAGTGACACCCTCCTATGAGGGCACTGTGGCTCAGTAGTGCATCTTCAGACTTTCTCCAGCAGCACACCAAAGTCTCTCCCAGATACAGACAGTGCCTTGGACTTGCAGTCAGTGGGTAGCAGCAGCCAGAGGACTTATGGTCTGTACCAGTCTCTCAAATGCTGTTGGTTGGAGTAGCATGGCCTAAGGGAAGTGAGTGGACCATTGAATAACCTTCTGCACCCACATGCATGCACATATGGAGTTACAGTTTTATCCTGACCAAGCCTGGCCACCACCAAGCTGGTGAAAGGCTCCTTCTTTGATCAGCAGTTTTCTTCCAGCCAGTCCAACACCTCTTCCCCTGCCAATGGGGCTCAGGATCCAGACAGCTGCTCCTCAGCTCCCTTGCAGACTCCATCCAGTTCCTGACACCAATCCTGACCTCACTTCTGGCGCTGTACCTGAGTGATCAAACCAGCTCTCATCGCTCTGTCACAATCACCATTTATCTCAGCATGCAAATGTGCTGTGCAGATTGCTCTGAGCTTGACGAGCTCCCTCTAATGAATTGCTCAGGAAGGGTGGAGACCGGTCAGCCCTTTCCACAAACAAGAACGGCCAAGGGCATCGTAAACAAACAAGAATAATCTGCTTACAGCCCCGTTGCTCCAACCTTTCTGGAAAGCTGTTGCTTTGGCTCTTCTGATTTTGCCACCTCGCAGCTCAGACTCTGCAGCCTCAGGCGTGTGAGTCAGGTCTTCAGCTGGGAGAGGTCAGCCGAAGGCAGATCTCTGCCTGGCTCTGTATTTCGTCGTAACTGCCTTTCCAAAGCCAAAGAGGGAACACTTCATATGTGGGGGTCCAGATGTCATCCATACCTAGACAATCCCAACGCGATCAGGCCCCGTTAACAACTAGCATAGTAACGAGGAGAGGAAGGTCATTTCGGGGGGTCTCTTGGGCAGACTGGCAAGTGAACAGCTGACACTTGGCAATGTAGTCAATGTGTTCCTCAGCTCTTGAAAAAGCTGTAACCGGTGTAAATTATCGTACCTGCGGTGGCTTCAGCGGAGTGTCAGAGCTGAAACCTTATTACAATGTTTATTCATTTATTTTTGGAGTTTAGTCAACCCAGACATCTGTCTTTAACACAGCATATTAACGATACTGCCAATGGGTTTGAATTTAATTTTACGCATACATGAAAAGCATAACTTCAGTCGTGCCACACACTCCTGATTTACAGACAAAATGAATAGCAGCTCTACCAATTTACGACCGCCTGATTGATACTGTGATGTCTGTAACGTAAAATTAAATTGAATGGCATTATCTCTGGAAGGACGGCGAGGCAGGCTGGAAGTGCCTTCCTCTGCGACCGGCGGTGGGAAGCGGAGTGGGTGTCCAGCCGCGGCAGCTCTCCTGCCCGAGCAGTGTCTCCATTCATGGCTGCTTTATCTTCTCCTCTGCGCATCGTGGACGGCTCAACTGCTTGTTTTTAAGTGCTTCAGAGCACAATTATGATTAACAGCCCCATTTGCTTGCTCAGCTGGTGTACCTGCTTATCAGGAGAGTCATCTTCTGCAGATGATTATGGGATTACCTCCTCACTGCTCTCTGCACCTTACCTGCAGCGAGCACACCGTGGAGGTTTAGAGTCACTGGTGCTCTGCAAAGCTTCCTGACATTCCCCAGAGCCACCTCGCAGAGGGGGACACCAACCCCGCCCCTCCAGCCCCCCAGGGCTGTTTCTCTTCTGGCTTGGTTCACAGAATAACACGATAATGGGATCCTTGAGGAAGCCAGGCAGAGTTCAACCATGGGAATGTGAAAGCATCGCTACCTTTAATTTTTAATTGCACCTTATCAGCTGGCATCAGGGAGAATGAAGTTCCCTGAAATTTTAATTGGCAAACCCATTGACCCATTTCCTGCTCCGTCCCTGGGTGGCAGCACAGAATACATGTTGGGCTGGCAAGAGGATGTGCTTCACGCCAGGCCTGGGGGTCTGGGGCTGAGAAAAACCCAAATCCTTTTGCAGGAGGATATCTGCCAACTAGCAAGCGCTGATCTTGCAAGGGCCGATTGCACTTGGTGGGTCTCTTCAGTTGCAGAGATGCTGACACAGAGCTGGAGACATTACACTGATAGCGAGGGACCTCCTCTTGTCCAAGCAACCAAAACTTTCCAGAAAGGGTCGGTTTGGGTGAAGTTGTTGGGCGAGAAGTCACAAAGTTAATCTAAGTCACCTTTATTCCACCCAAAGCTTGTCATGGCAGCTGAAGATCTGCCCTGGGCCACTGATTATTTTAAAGAAAGCTCCGAGCAGCAGGTCTCAGCTGTCTGGGAAGATGGCAGAACCAGAAATCCTTTTTAGCGGGGGGAAGCCAGGAGGAAATCCTGCCAGATGAGATTCCTGACATTGCTGTGCAGACTCAGGATGCTCCAATGTTTTGGATAATCACAGGAATTTGGAGCTGGGCGCAGAATCGATGCCAAATGTGCTGTGCAGGACTGGGGAATGGACTCCAGGGCTTCCCCTGGGGATCATTTCTCCTGGAGCAGAGAGTCCTGGTATGTTCCTTGTACAATGCACGTCCTCAGCGACACTCGGAAAACTGTGTCAACTCGACATCATGTCGATGCTTCATTTTCATAGAATATACAGCATAGTTTAGCAGTGAGGAAAATTCTCCTAGAAAGAGAAAAAGGCTTGAAATCCTCTTATAGATGAATATGAATTCAGAGTCATATATAAAATAACATCCTTGTCAATCAGGAGCCGTGTTATAGACACAAACCTGACGTCAAATCCAAGCATAACAAGGAAGCTGACTGAATGACAGATTGTGTGGAAGACTTCCAGAAACGGGCTTTAAAATGCAGTTGGCCAGACACCGGATTCAACGGCATTTAGAGATGAACTCACCATTTAAAGTTTCAAGTTTCATTTTTAAGGAAAACAATGTGCTCTGTTACCCAGATGGAGGTTTTCTTTGAAAAGATGTCATTAACTTTTAAATCGCCTGATGTCATCCGCCATTGATACATACACACACCTACGCAGGGGGAGCAGACAAAGAAGCTCGCAGCAATCCACTTCAAGGTGATGCATAATGCCTTCACAACCCCCCCCCCCCCCCCCAAAACCCCCCCAAAACCCAGAGAACCCCAAAAAGCTGACTAGGTACGTAACTGCAGGTTTTAATCTGCACACAAAATTCAGTGATAACCCAGCGTTTCCTAGGGGAGAGCAATCACAGGAAATGGGTGAAATGTATCCAGTGCAATCCTCAAATTAGGACTTCCTACAAAAAAAAAAAAAAAGAATCAGATAAAATCCTTACTGTGTGGGGCAGCTGGGAAAACATTCATAATTCAAAAAGGCAGATGCTGCCTCGAGCTGCAGGGAGGTACAACCAGGGGAGAGGAGAGCAAAGCGTTGCAAACAATCGATACAGCAATAGAGCAAGACTCCAGCTTGGCTACCTCCCCGCCGGCGAGTGAAACCGGAGCACGCTTGGCCAAGCAGCAGCGCCGCTATTAATAAGGGTTGTGTTAAGCAGCTTTTCCAGGAAGCAGCAATGCGTGTTGCCCTCTAGATGACAGCAACGCCACCTCACAGTGTATTCTCTCTAGAGATGCTCGCTTTTCTTCATCCCACCTCCAGCACTGATGCTTTGCACACTTAGCCCTCGCTGCTTTGGAAATTAGGATTTAATAGGGATTCATAAGGTGGGTTCTTTATGCTGGTTTAATGCTAGTTAATTATTCAGGGTATCGTTAAGAGCAAACCTGGAAAAAATCAGCTGGCATTTCAGTATTATGCAATAAGCACCGCTATTATTTGCAAATAGATGTGTCTCCTTAGATTTAAAATGGCAGCTCATTCCTCTGTGTTAAACACCAATTGAGATTATTAAAAATATCTATTGAGGCTTTAGCATCTCTGCAGTAAAATATTCATCAGTCCCAACTTTTAGGGCTCGAAAGAGCAGATATATTTTTAATAATCAATTGCCATTTAAAATGCCATAACATTCCAATTAGACAGAAATTAAACTTAAATGTCCCAAATAAATTAACCTCGCATTTAAAATGTTAATTGAATAAAAATACTTATAGCTTTGAAATATTGTTCCTTGTTCGAATAAAGGTGTGCCACACTAAATGAAATGTGAGTTTAAATGCTCATTCTTTCCACTTGGGCTGTGCGTGAGCTCCTCCACAGACTGTTTTCACAGCAGATGAAATTGCCACACACCAAGAAATCAGGCCTATTAACTAAATACCTCATCAAAGTCTTGACACTACAATTTGCCGGTTGGTCTTGGTTGTTGGCTTCAAATTCTCAGCACCTTGTGACGGCATCACGCAGCTGCAAGGTCACACGCATGTGGGTGGCAGTGCCCATCGCTCCAGCCCAAGGCCCAGAAAATAGGTACAGAAATCTTTCCCATCCAGAAATTATTTATTTTCTATAGTGTTTAGGTCATTGCCGATCCACTGCTGATAGGATGTGATAGTTGATCGGTGACATAATGGAAAAGAGTTTGCCGAGGTCCCACGAGATCAGCGTGGGTCCATAGGGGAATCCTTTCCACCCACTGCACTAATTCACTCCCGTTAGCAGCCTCAGCAAAGGGGAGAGAAGACGGACTGCGGAGGGGCAGTAACCCTCGTAGGGCTGGAGTCAGCCTCCCCAAGTCAGTTTTCATCCACGTTACTGGAAAGGGACCTCAGTTTTCCTCTGCTGGGAGGTTTACGCACTTGCAGCGGGGCAAGAGAAGGTCTTAAAGTCTCCTTTCACTATTACAGTTTTCCACAACACCAGATTTTAACCTAAGAAGCCCTTCAAGTACGTATGCTCACTCTGCGTTTCACTGTGTGTTAGTAGTGCGTGTAGAAAGGAGACTTCTCTGATGCTGAATTCTCAACGCCTTGTTGTTTTGCAACTCATCTCCAGCCATATTTTACCTCCTTCCCTTGTAAATATGGATTAACGTCCCTCACTGGGTCTTACCATCATCAAAATAATCTCTCCTTTGCCTACCTGGAAGGCAGGCAGACAATAGCAGTTATTTTTGTACAGCAGACGCTCTCTGCTTCCAAGTGGACTGAACATTTACAAGATTAGGAAAACCTGACAGGTACAGAGTAGGAGGCAAGTCAGAGGTCAAGCTTAAATAAGGTCTTGGAGCTCACCTATGAATAGGTAACGGGTGCAGAATCTCAAACTCCATTATTCCTCCTCAATCCTTTGGGATTTACCCAGGTTTGCTGGAGCCAGAGATACAAATTGCATCCTCTGGAATTCGCTGCCGAAAAGGTCACGGTTTCCCCATCCAGGATTGTTTATTCACCGTCACAATTAGCAGAAAGGAGTAGAAAATGCAGCAGCCCACTTGCAGCAATACACCAAAAGCCAGGGGCTTGACTGCCTCTTTTGTTTGTCTGGGATTATCCTTATTGTTATTTTATAATCCTCTGAGTGCATCTTCTTGCAGAGAGAGGCACTTTCAAAATGCCGACAGGGAGCCATCAGCAATGATCTATCTGGAGAGCAGGATTAGAGGTCCCATCATTTAAACTAAAGAAATCAATTGAGATTCATTGGATGCCTTGCTTACATTCTTTTTACTGTTATCTTTATCATTGTTTTACACTTTTTTAAAGCTTCCTGGAAATTAGAGATAGAAAGACATCCAGCCTCTCTCACCAGATGTAGATCAGGAATGATCGTAGTTTGGTTTGAGATGTGCCAGCCAGCAAAGCTCCCACCACTTCTTCAGTGCTGTCCTGAGCACGGGGCCGGTGACCATCACAGCATCTCCTTTATTCCACCTGCAGCTGTAAGGTTTGGGAAGTGAGCAACCTCAACACGGGATCAACTCCTTGAACCCCTTGAGTAAGCAGAGGTCTTGCTGGAGAGCAACATGGGGACATGGCATTTCGTGGGGGAGAGAAGGAATATTTGGGGGTTGTATTTTTTGAAGGAGGTGGCTTTCAGCAAAAAATCTGTGCCCGGCTGAACATTTTCCATCAAAACTGGCTTTGGGGTACGGGCACTTTTCCCAATGAAAAAAGAATTTGTTGCCAGCTGTGTTGGAAGTTCACGGTCCTTCCAAAGCACATCAGGCTCTTATTGCTTGACCCCGGTTTGGGTCTGAGTGAGAAATAAGACAGCAAGGAGCAATCGTTTTGCTAATGCACTTTATTTGGCAGTCAAGCAGTTAACAAAGCATAAAATACTGAAAAAGAGGGCAATGCCCTGCTGGCAAAACACTGCCATGTGCGAGGCATCCCCTTGCTGATAAGGCTGCAGATACACTCTGACAGACCTGCTCAGTCTTTGTCAGGTGAAACCTGTAAGGTTGTTTTAAATGACATTTTTTGCATTTTATCTTTTCGCATTTAACGGCGTGCAGGTCCGGCTCAGTTGCTAAGCAACATCCCCACCGGGCCCTGGGTTTCCTTCCTCCTACAAATGGGAAACAACAACAACAAAAATCCCTCCGTGTTCACCGGGATGAGGTAAAGTCCTACGATTTAGTGATCTTAATTGCATCCTCCCCTCGAAGAGCTCGGTCCTGCTGAGAAGGGAATAAGATACATAACTCCCATCACGATAAACAGGGCTTCAAGCAGCGAAAGGAGAATATACCTCTGACGGGAAAAGCACCGTAAAGGTACATAGAAATAGCACAAACAGCCCCGCCACGAGTAGGAATCAGCGTGGACACCCACGCACACCTGCCCGGCAAGAGCCAGACCATTGTAATTAGCGTGTAACAGCGTGGTAGGCTTGGCTTGGCTTGAATAGACTTTTATAACCTCTCCTGCATGCTGCAGGGCTCCAGGGAGGCTTTCTGGGGTGCTTGAAAGCTGCATTTTTGCACCTCGCCATCGAAGGAGGGGTTCTGCGTTATACTCACTGCTCCGTTTCTTGGAGACGTGTTTGGTTTTGCAAAATCCCTGCACCGCATTTCAGCTGTTTGTTGCTCATATGATCTTCACACGAGGTTGCTTGCTTAGGATTTTTTTTTTAAGTAAAAATTATAGCCATGAGCAAAAAAATCCAAGTATTTGCGTTACCGTATAATGTTTCTAGTGATAAAGGCAGCAGAGTTGCAGAAGCTCAGGAAGATCTTCCCACGCCTTTAGCTGTCGGATGCATTTCTAAAGGGGCTCTTTGTTTTGAGGAGCCTCTGTTCCACTGCAGTCATCTCCAAAGGCTTTTGAAGTGCTGGAGACGTGCAGCTCCCATTGTCTTCAAGCGAAGGAGCGACTTTCCCCCACTCTACACTCCAGGTCAGACCTCTCCCGGCAGACAAACTTCAAGCACCCAAAACTGGAAGCTGTAGGGCCCAGATGCCTTTATTACTTTGCGTCCAACTGTGCAAATGTGAGAAGAGAAAAACACTGGTGTAGAAATATCAGATATATCTGCATTACTTTGGAAGACTTCCTAGCTAATTAGCAGGACTCGAGGCTGATTAGGCTGAGATGAACGAAGGGCTCATATATCTTTTCCTTCGGTGTGGATGGAGCACCCCGCTCGGCACTGCCACCCTGCTTTGCGTTAAGACTTGCTGCCTTTTTTTCCCCTAAAGTGGCAGCTCTGCAGAGCAGACGGCAGCTTGAGGAGCTCGCGGGGAGTCGAGGGCGATGCGCAGGGCAGGTCGCACATCCCGCCGCCCAGCAGTGCCGCGCGAATGCAATTTGCACCCCCTCATCACACCAGCCCCGTGGGTGCAAGGCGAGTGGGAGAGAGAAGGGAAGAAGCACGCTTTTAACTTGGCGATTTCAAAATAAAGCGATTTGCACGCCCGATCACAGCCTTGTCACGGTGTCTGCTCGGCGGTAAACACGTATACGCACGCTGTGATCTCGCCGTGTCGCTGCCAAGAAAACAGCCCTGCAAAAAAAAAGGAGCGAAGGTGAAAAGCGGGAAACGAGGATTTGTTTGTGCCATCCTGCGTACGGCCGGCGGAAGATAAAACCTTTCAGGAGTGCCTTTGATGAAGCTGTTTTCTTGGGAAAACACGATGAATTACAAGCTCAGAATATTAACTTGTCGCGGGGAGCAGCACTGGGACTGCAGACCCGAGCCTGCTCCGATGGCCGGGGGTGGTTTGCAGGCAGCCGCCTGCATCCCACGAGTGGCACTGCTGTCCCCAGACTGCCCACGGGGAAGCGGGAAAGACAGACTGCCGTGCTGCTGCCTCTCCCCCCAGATACTCGTGGTCAGGGAAGCTGGAAGGCACGTGCTGGTGTCCATCCAGCTGGAGACGGCACCTGCACTGTGCTCAGCTTGCAAAATGAGCTTAGGTGTTATTAAACTTTATGTTTCCCCAAACTGGACCATTTAACACCCCAATTAGTTACCCCAAGTATTATTCTTATTAAGATTATAATCCATTATTATTCATATTGCAGCCGGGCAGCCTGTCGCGCGAGGTGCTCTACTGAGCCCAAGCAGGTAACGCTCTTCCTCCCGCGGTTTTCACAAGCATTCATTATTTCTCTGGGTTTTATAGCACACTTGTAGGGTTAGGCTAATAGATGGAAAACAACTTCAGATTGTCTAAAAGTTGCAGATATCATTAGGTAATGAATAGTCATAATTTCTTTTAATGATTTTAATTAATTTTACTTAGTGGCATTTTCAATAACCGTGCCGTGTACACACTCACTGTTCCTCCCCATCGCTTGGGATTTTTGCCAGTGGCTTCATTACTTTCAGGTTCCTTTCAGCCTGTCTGTCTCAGGAGTGAGGATGCTATCAAAATAAGGATGGTTGAGCTGTATGGCAGGAAGCTGTTAGCAGCTCATCATTTAATAACATACATGGTCTGCAGACACAGAGCCAAGGTTGGCAGGTTCCTCCACATTCCAGGAATGCAAGCAGGGCAAATTTAACCACGTTTAGGTTCTTGTAAAACATGCTTTTACAGAATTTCAGAAAAATAAATGTTTCCATAAAATGTAAGCACAATAGAAAAAAAAGTGGTTTTTTTTTTTTCCTAAGTAAACGTTTTCCTGCCTGTCTTGCAGCTGAGATATTGCAATTTTATGCTAGTGCATGTGGGCAGAGAATGATGCTGAATAGGAACAGATGGGCAATGTATGCAAATCGCTCCAATGAAATGGAGACTAACGAGTTCGCGGTGACCCAGGAATCCCAGCACGGGAAGGCGTGGGGGTGGCAGGGCGCACAGCGAAGCTTTCCTCGCTGCCACGTGCCGCCTCGCTAACGGATGGATGTGGGAAGAAAAGACTCCTTGGGAGGCTTTGCACGTAACTCACTGGTACCCCAACGTCAACGTGCTGCTGCAGATGCAGGGAGGACCCTCTTGGATGAAAACCAAAATGAAATGTTAGTGTTTCTGTGGCTTGCAGAGACTGTCACCACTCCCGGCACAGGCCAACCACAGATTTGTAAAGCAGAGCTCCCTGGAAACGTGCTCAGAGGCAGCAGGATTTAACGCTACATGACGTTTGTATTAAGAAAAGTCCCATCTTGACAAGCCGAGGGTCGGTATCACCTTTAGAAATGCCTGGTGTTCTTCTCCCCATGCCCAGCTGGGACGTCTTGTCCTTGTTCTGCATCTCTGTCGGCAGCCAGTTCCCACCCATCCTGCACCACCCGTTTAGACCAGACGGCATCTGGCTTTAAGGAAAGGATCACAGCTCCGAAGCTCGTTCTCAAGTAGTTTATTCCCCGTAGCACTAAGATGGGCAAAGGCACTGCTAACTTCTACCTAGCGCCCTGAGCCGGCTTCTGCTGAAGACGGCAGCAGTTCACCCCCTAATTACAAAGAGAATTCGAGCAGGTCCTTTGCTGGCAAAGAGCTGATAACCTAGAGAAAACTGTAAAGGCTGTCTTATCGGGTGGTGAATCTCCATTTACATCAGTCGGACTGTGCCAATTTGCATCAGCAGCGGATCTGACCTCCGTGCCTGCGACACCAGTGTCAGCAAGGAACTGTGCAAAGTGGAGAGCATCTCTACCCAGAGGAAACATTGTTTTTCAAAAAGCTGACCATTGATTTAGCTGTAAAAAAGAACAAGTTTTTAAACTGCGTATGAATTGGGACTTTATTATTCCTTATCTACTTTGTGATATGGCTGGTAAATTTGTTTGAGCCAAAATGTTATAAAAATGCACTTTAAAGGCCTAATAAAACTGGAGTTAACATTATGCACAGCTTGAAACCTTGGGAATTGACTGTAAGGCAAAGGAAACCTGCTCCAGCTCTCCCTCTAAAAAACTGCTAGAATTAAACATACCCTTCATCTTGTCTGCAAGGCAACCTTGAGCGCACAAACAGCCCACCAGCCACGCCGCCGAGGGGAGCGGGTCCTGGCACGCACAACTGGCACCGTTGCCGAGCAAAGGGGAGGCTGTGCATGCCCCGTCACCGAAAATGCTGTTCCCAGGAGCGTGGAGCTGCCTCCAGCACAGCTAACTTTCTGCTGAAAGAGTGTGGGATGGATGCTGGGCTGAAGCATGGGAAAGAAAGGCAGATATAGAGCAGATAAAAGCAAGAATCTCTAAGTGCCCTTGTAATATGGGAACGGGAGTGGAAAGAGCCTCCTGGGCCTTGAAAGTCAGCTCCCTTTTGCTGTGTCCGACGGTCCCCTTCGCATCCCATATTAACCCCCATTATCAGTCTGGATCATTTGTTTTTCCCTATCCCCACCACTGAATGGCTGGTCTAGAAATTCCCTTCCGTGGAGAATGAAAACATCCTTTTAGCCTCTAGATAGTTTGTACTTATTTGTTCTCATGCCAAAATTGTCCATTAGCTTAAATAGCACAACTCTCTCTCTAATGTTTACCTCTCCAATGTATTCATAGCGAACAATCATCTCCCTGCCTTTGCTGCATCTGAACATGTCTTTTTTTATGTCTGATACCACAGCAAGTGCTTAATGTTTTCTTTATCACTATAATTGCACTGCAGGTTTGAAATGCACATACTCATCATTCAAACCTCTGGATGAATATCCATCATTATCGTCTTTTCTGATCTTGTCTCTCATGACACAGCTTGCCGGAAAATCTGGCAGCCCTTCCATGGCGAACTGATGACCTTGCAGGGTGCTTGTAGGACAGGACATCAGACATCTGGGGCCTCTACTCCCAATTTCACACAAATCTTGGGTCAGCATTGAGCATTAAGTCATGAATGTTTGACCTTTAAAGCAGTTTCCGATTTCAACTAGTGTTTTAGTTGCTCGAGTCCTAATACCAGATTAAAACATCTACCATAAGAAATAAAAGGTCATTAAATCTGAACCTTTCATCTTTACGCCCAGAGGACTAGAAACAACATGTGGAGTGACGTGGTTGCTAAGGTGCCTTTAAATGTCTTTTAGTCCCAAGGAAGTGTTTGGGACCTCCAATATGTCTAAACAATAGAGCTTTATGGGCAAAAAGGTTTCTGTCAGCATTTCTCACCATGCACACAACCTTTGCCAGCTCCCTGCAAAGGTGCAGTCCCAGCTAAGAAGGACCCCGTGTGCCACCAATGGCCATAGCAATAAACTCTTGAGCAGTCTCAGCTGGAGGGGAAGGGAAGGGTGTGAAACAAAACTGGAGCTGCCACAGGGCTGACGATGCTCATTTGGACATTGATGGAATAGCAATGAGGAGCCCAAGGAAGCAACCAAGCAGATGCAGAAGTTATACCACCATCATGGGCCAGTTGGACCTTACAGAGGTTGGAGAGAGACCATCAACAACTGCAAGGGGAAGAGGGCTCAGGTAGATTCAGCATTGTTGGTTTTTTTTTTTTAATGTATGTGTTTAATAACTTTCTTCAGAGCCCTGAGATACCCCCCATTCTGTGGGGCTGGATGTCTCCCTGTCCAATGGGGCTGCGAGCACTTGTGGGCAGGGAACAGAGCCTTGGCTGAAACGGAAGCACAAAGGCCAGGAGTGAGCAAAAATACCTCTGGCAACCAAAGGAACCATTCCCAAGTGTCTGCTTGCGGTGAGGAGATAAAGTTTCTTGCAATATAACAACAATGCAAGTATCAAATTGCACAGAGAAAAAGAAATATCCCAGCCCAAACCTGAGCCTGCAAATGAAAATACTGTGAAAATTTAAAATAGTCTTTGCAAGCCGTCCAAACCAGAGCCGTTGGGAACGCAGGCTGCTGCGGAAGCAGCATGGTGCAAACGTCGCGGCCAGTGCTTTGCTCTCCCCGTCTGACTTGAAGTGCACAGTGATGTATTCACGTGCCAGGCCCAGAAGCAAAGCAGTGCGAGGATACGGGAGGATATTCAGCTGCCTTGGGGAGCTTCAGGCAACAATAAAACCTCTCCTATCCCTGTAGCATTTGGACATCTCACTTCTGTTTTGCAGACTTTTATCAAGTAGACAAACCAGGGTGTTTTTGACAGGTGCCCACAAAGTCCTCGAAAGCGCTGCTTTCCTTCCCTGTCCTTCCCATGCGGTTTTTTCTATTAACTTTAAGAAGTATCTCAGGTAACCTTGAGATACTTCCAGCACTGCCTTCCAGTACATCCCCCATGGCATCGTGCTGGCGTGGAGCCCTTGAACATTAGGTCTCCACATGAACTGGAATATCCTGGGATTCACGTCCCTCTCAGGAAGACTCTGCAGAAGGACATCTCTGATTAAAATACATTCATGACATAAATGCCCCCTTCACGGGTACTTTTAGGCCTCTCTTAAATGTGGGGAGTAACATGCTCCAATAGCTACAGAAACGAGATGAAGAAGAGGAGCCGATCCTCAGCAGCGTTCCCATCGGAGGATGAGGCTGAGAGGTCACCACGTGCAAACCCCCAGACAGCGAGCGCCGTGCAAAGGCAGCCCGTCGCACAGCTGAGTCACGCCAGCTGAGGGCATTTGGCCTAAATGACTCGGGGAAGAAAAGGCTAATTTGAAAAATATTGTAACTATAAAAATGCCAGGCTGATGAATCTTGTGACTCCCACAAAAGAGTTTGCACCGTTGAGAAGATGAAGCACCTTTCATTCGCCCCCAGTTCTTTAGTACAGAAGAGATTTTCACCGAAACCTGCCATGGCCAGGAATCTCATGCGCCCCTTTGTGAGGAGAGCACTGTACCTCTGCTGTGATGTGGGAGGATTGCATTTAACATTCATAAATAATCCTTTAGAGGCAGATTTTCCACAGCCTCGTTTTGTAACCTGATGTCTTGTGTAGCCATTTACACCTACGCAGAGCAAGAGGGTAGAGCACTGATAGGAAGTACGGTTTTGCAGCCACTTTACATGACTTTAATACTGACACAAGGCACTCGGTGATGCCGAACCGGCCTTTTAGTATTCATAGACTTTGCTGCTTGTGGGTTCTCAGCTCAAGACTAATCCTAATGCAAGCGCAGTATTTTGGCAGCCTAGGGAGAATGATGACTGTCCTACCGCCTGAGAAACACCCAGTCCCTATGCGTTGTCCTTGGTTTACTTGCCAATAACCACTTCAATCTCAAGGGTTCAGGCTGTCAGGATCCCAGGCTCCCATTGCCCGCTCTGACCTTGGGCAGCCCTCCGTTCCTCAGTTTCCCCACCAGTGAAAGAGAAATGGTGCTTCTGTCCTCTCTGGAGCCCTCTGAGACATGCAGTAGAAAAGCACTGCTTAAGTGCACTTATGATGACAATGGATTATTTATTATTCCCCCAGGAAGTTGTTCCTCAGCCTGATACATCTCATTGTTAAAAAGCTATTCTTGATATTCAGTATGATTTCTTTCCTTCCCCAATTCCATCCCATTACTCATAGTAATATCCCTTCTCTTGTTTCCTTTCCCAAGGGGAAAGAAGTGGGTTGCATTTTTAAGAAGTGACATTTTGTGGCTTGTTTTTGTACCAAATAAACCTTTCCCGAATGCAACTGCTGAGCATCTCCAGTGGCTTTGAAAATGATAGTGAAACCCATTCTGTGAAAGCCACTCTGGCCACAAAAGTAATTAACTGGAGGGATTAGAAAAGAACACAATGCACAAAAATTCATTTGCTGCTTTCTTCATTTTGTTTGAATACAAAAATGATCTACCTCCAAGGTCCTCTAGCGTTATTACACATCCTCCTCCATCTGCTAAAAAGAGGCAAGGACTTTGGATTAATTGTACTGCTATTTTTAAATAAAAATAATATTAAGGGTAAACGTTAATGTATTAATTAAATAAACCCTCAACTGCTTCCCTTTCTGTTATCTTTTTTAACACACTTTGCATTCACGTCCCTGTGGCTGAGTTTCAAATGCCTGCCCTGTAAAACTCAGTCAAGATCAGCAAACTGAACAGACATTTATTTCCTTCTGGGACAACACATATAAACCTGGCCATGGCAAGAGCAGAACTGCACAGTACAAAATACACCTTGTAGAGGTTAGAAGTGATCCAATGCGAGACAAATTGCCATACTGAGGAGGAAGGACATTTCTCTTGTCCCTTCATGCACACCACCAACTTTTCAGCCTTTCTCCAGGGCCTTTCCCAACTTGATTTGCCTCTCTTGACTTGAGGTTGCAAGTTGAGGGTCTAATCCTGCCAGCAAGTTCAAAGGTCTGAAGTCCTGCTCCCACACGTGACACAGGGATGGACCACCATTAGCAATACCCATCACTCTGTGTTGTGTGTAGCGGTGCAGGTTCATGGAGATGGTCATCTGTAATGGGGGAATTCAGATCAGGCACGGGGACTCTGCCAAAGGACAGGAGAACTCCCAGCTGGGGAAAGCGTTCAGATCCTCCGACATAACCCAAACAAGATGTGTCTCCCACAGGTCCTGCTCCACGAGGAGAAGCTCTGTTGTGGAGACTGCAGGGGATTTGCTGAAAACACTCATACTGGAAATACCGTTCAGAGAACCAAACACCAGCTGTGAGTTTCTGATCTAAATCTGGTCAATATTTCAATTCCCAAGTCCCACAGGCAAATTACCATGGGCAGATGATCCTTTCAGGCCTTCTAGTCAAATGCTTTCAGAATTCAGAGAAACCAAATGCCTTCTTTTTATTTCTCTTTTCTTTTCTCTTTCTTTTCTTTTCTTTTCTTTTCTTTTCTTTTCTTTTCTTTTCTTTTCTTTTCTTTTCTTTTCTTTTCTTTTCTCTTCTCTTCTCTTCTCTTCTCTTCTCTTCTCTTCTCTTCTCTTCTCTTCTCTTCTCTTTTCATGTGAAATGGCTGGCAAGGAATACTGCATTAGTATATTTATTTTGGGTTATTACAGTAGCACCTAAAATCCTGCCCTGCAGCACCTCGGGCATGACTGAGACTCTGTAGTGTCAAGTGCTTTGAAAACACAACCCTTTGCCTGGACCAGCTTAACAACTAAATCGTTAGGACAGGCAGCAGACGTGCTCTCAGTTACTCTCAAGAAAATCGAGGGGAGGTTCTCTGTGGTCAGTGAGGTTTTCCTCACTGCTACCATCACGCACGCTCACTGCCTCGGGTACCATAGGGCACCAGGGGCTCAGGTCCGTTCTCCTCCTTCTTCCTCCCACACGTCCCATCCAAATTTGATGGGTTTGCAACAGAAAACAACATATACGGACTTTGGAAAAGTCTGAAATCCAGATGTTAATTGTGTCTGGGCTAAGAGCAACACAGCAGTTCATTAATGGTTTTTCTCTCCTTTTCTACATACAGCTGGACAGTGGCAGCCTGTGATTATTTTAACTGACTAATATGCCTGGAAATCCTTTCGTTATAGTGAAGAACCTTGTATAAGCAAATGCGTTTGGAAAAACACAGAGACACGTGTGGGACACTCCTGCACCCTTCAAACCATGCAGAAGGGGAAGGGAGGTGGGGAGGAGAAGCCAGGAGGGGACATTAAGGAAGGATTAGTGCTCCTCTGAAACAGCAAACAAAATTAAAATGGAAATAGAGACAGAGGTTGAAAAGTCAGCTGCTAAATGCTCTGCAAGTAAATGTTGTTAAATATTTAAATTTCACAATCAAGCACATTTTTGTTTATTAAAAAAAAAGATAGAGAAAGAAAGAGAAATGCCCAGGAGGACTCCGTGGTTGAGTCATTAAGCAGGGTAATGACATTTCCACCTCCCTCCTCCCTTCTACAAATAATTATAAGTGAATTATGTACAATGGAGGAATTTTAATTGCTCATCTGGAGTTGTGTAGGTACGTGATGGACTGGTCTCCCTCTCGCAGCTCCAGCCAGGCACCATTTCATCCCCCCAGCAGCAGCAGCTCAAACCCAGGGCACCAAGCCCAAGCCCTGTAAAATGATGGAGCTTCATGGGGACAAGAAGAAGCTGCATGTCCCCGCTCGGATTTGCAAGGACTCATTTTAAGATGCACATTCGGCATGATCCTGTTAAACCTTGTAGCTTATTCCAATTTGTTTATTTAAGGGTTGAACTAAAATAAGTCACTCTGCCAGAAAGCGTGTCTGTTTGGGGCAAGATCATGATTTGATGTAAGCAGTTTTATTTTACGAAATTGAACATATCTACACCCGATCATAAGCAGGTGGATTCATGCATCTTCCCATCCCATGGAAGCTAGCACTGTGTGTACTTATTGTCTGCCACAAAACCAGAATAAAACAGGTCTATTTTAATCACCAGGAAGGGGCTTTGACCTCCATGAGCATTTCTAAGGAGCTACCAACACCCAAATTGTTGGCACTGTCTGGGTGTTGGGAGCTGACGGAGGAAGCACCTTCCAGGAGGGATTTCTGCTCTTTCAACAGTTGTTGTTCATCTCAGCTGAGAGTAACGTTACAAATACGTATAAAAATGAGTAATGAACAAGGCTGAAACATCTTGTTTCAATATTTTCAATTAAAACAAAACACCTGGGGCTGACCTGAAATTTGTTTTCTCTTTTTATTTTCTTGCCATTCCCCAGTGGAGATTTCAGTGGAGCTGATAGGATCAGAGATGCCAGCATCACCAGGGATTTTTTTGGTTTTTTTCACAGAGCTTGATTGTTAATTTGAAATGTTTATTCTGAGGTGCTATAAAAGGCTCCTAATTTTTAGCATTCAGAAGTTTCCACAAACACCAAGCCACTCTCAAGTCTCTCAAAGCGGATGCTCAACCCTGAAGAATTCCTCCACCACCCTGGCCTTCACCCACCACGGCTGTTAAAAAGAGTTGTGCCTTCTCTGAACTCCAACGAAAGCAATAGCAACACTGATATAAGCAAACACTAAAATGAAATTGCTCATAAACAGTGAATTCCTCAACCCAGACTCCATTCAAATAATCATTTGAATACAAATTTCCAAACCTATCTCCTGCCAAAAAATAAATGCATTTAAACAGTCCTGAGACGTATGTACGTTAATGCCTTTTTCACTCACTCTAATGAGCCTGAAATGGAGATAAAACTCTCAGAAAACATTCCAAATTTCTCTTTCATGCTGATATTAACAAAGATCTGAATCAAGGGAGGGAGAAAGAGTGAAAAAGTGATTTCTGCTTTGAAGCTTTTAACACTTCGGCCTAGATCAGATAAAGGGCTTGAGCAGGGGATGGACTTTCATGTCTCCACCCTACCTAAGTGCTGCTTGAACCCTAGAAGTGCCTGAGATCTGAATCACACTGTTTGACATTAAAGTATTTTAAGCATGCATTTATGGCGGAAAGTTTGGCTCTGGCTCTCCGCTAGCCTCCAGCTGCAGAATGCGGTACTCAGGTGCTCACCACGCAAGTGGCAGTGCAAATCACTCTTTTGCCCAGATCAGGGCTATGGTCCTTCCTACCCACACAGGGACAAACTCCCCATGGATGCTCTCCTCTGGTGAAGGCCAGAACAGCTTCAGCCTGAGCAGGGGTTCAAGAACAAATCTTTGGGGGCCACTCCTGCTACCATCCCTCTCAATCTGCCTCTTCTGCTGCAGACAGACACCTGGGGTGAGCTGGCTTGCAGAGGCTCCCAACGGAGGGGTTTGCATCCCAGGCTCCCACTGACCTGGCTCCAGGTACTTGTAGCTGCATTTGAAAATCCTGCTCTGTGCCTTTTCGGTAATAAGGCTCTTCTTAAAGCAGGCTTGTGCCATAAGGCATGCAGTGGGAGATTGTCTGGCATTCAGGAAGGGCTCAGGTGCCCTTGGACATCCCTGGGATTGCTGAGATTACCCAGGGAGCACTATGAACTAAGGTCTGGAGACCCCACACCACTGGGTGGGCTCCGCACAGCCAGCTTGTTCAGCAAACCCACTTCTCTCTTCCTCCAGTTTCCTCACGTTCCCTAGGGAAATAATTTGTTAGGAACTTGGTGAGCAAAACTGCAAAGAGCATCCCGATGCCCTGGAGAGAGAACAGCTGGCTGGGCTGTGCAGACATCTCCTACCATCCCTCGTACAGTAGGAAATGCTCCCTTTCTCTCTGACTACACTTCAGGGTGGTTTTGTGCATTAACATTATTATTTGTGCATGATGCAGAAAATGTAATCTACAGAATAACTGGCTGCATTTAATAACATTTTCCAAGCTACACTGGTAACATTATTTTGTTCTGAGTGACAGTTTAGTAGTACAGAGGGAACACTTGGTTCCTCCGCTCACCAACACAAAATAAAACCAGCGTGTTTTGCAGGGATCTGGTGGTGCATGAATGAATTTGTTCCAGCCTCTTGAGCATGTCTCCCATGGGCAATATTTTATTTTCCACACGGAAGCAACTTTTCTCTTTGGAGATGAGCAGGCCACCAACGTAACAGAGCTATCCTGCTTACGACAAGAGAGAACTGCCTGGAGGGGTTGCACGCTATCAATAAAGTTATCAATACAGGAGAGACTCCATCCCATGGACGGCCGAGCGCTGCGACACCGAAGATGTTGCACGCACGTAGGGATGGATGTGGAACCAATGTTAACACTTGAGGACAGAGAAGGGCTTCTTCGGGGGGGAGTTTGTCACTGAACAGGTATATTCTTGTTCGACGAAAATGTTTCCCTTTTTCGGTGAGATTTCACCTCTGTTTGCTGTCTCAGGGTGGAGTCATTCATTTAGGTCAAGTGGGAGAGGTGAGTGCAAAGGTTGCTGCCACAACATTTTTGATGCGCTCTGGGACACGAAGCAGTTACTGTCCTTTGGCAAGATGTCCCATCAGTGTTTCCGATATTAACTCTCCTAAATCTGCCCATGTTCTCCGACCAGGCTGAAGCTGGCCCTGTGTATCTCGTGGGAAGAAGCCATTCCATCTGCTGTAGCTGGTGGGCTCGGAGCCAGGGTAGTGACTGTGATTTCGGCACTCATCAGTGTTACAACAATGCCTCCTTTGTTAGAGTTTTCTTAGGGAAAAGCTGCTAAAAGAACTCTAATATTGCATGCCATAGGGGAAAGTTTAGAAACACGGCATAATTAGGAATAGAAAAAGCTTTCTGGCTTTCCTTACACTAGGGATTTGCCACAGTTAGTTTCTCCTGAACCACAGAAATTTACTTCCTGGAACTGAGTGAATGGTAGAAACAATTTTCCACAATGAGGCACACACTTGACACCCCAGGGCTCATAAACAACAATTCTTATACGATAAACCTATTTCCAGGGTCTGCAAACTCCTCCCTGCAGCTGGCAGAGCCCTGATTTTCCATTTAGTGACTGAGATCTTCAGTAAGCTCCTTGGTGCATTTTATGTGTTAAAGACCCTTCAGTGAAAATGCAGGAATGTGGAAGGTAGGAATAGGGGACCTCTGCAAAATAATCACAAATCTGCCTGGAAAGGGGTGCTTGAGCTAGTTGGACCTGGTCCCTGAGCCCTGGTCTGAGCCCTGGTCTGAGCCCTTCCCTCTGAGACCGGGCATCAGGGTTGGAAACCTCAATGGTCAGGCACTGTGGGCTGTAGCTTCCCAGGAGCAGGGACCAGTGGGCTGCTGGGAGAGGTGGGTGGGTATATAAGGGTATGCATGTGGGGCAGGAGGAGGTTTGCAGGTGGTGTGTTGTCTCTGTGGTGGCTGGTTAGTGGCTGGCTTGCTGCATGGAGCTGAGGGATTTCATGCTGCTGGCCTTGGAGAAGCAGCGCCTGTTCTTGTCTGGTGGCTTTGCTTTAATGGGAAGAAACATTGCCGTGCCTCTTAAACAGGGAGGAGAGCATGAAGAGGGTGAAGGGTCCCTGAGAGGAAACCCAGGTTGGTGTGGCACCTCTGTGGCCAGAGGGAAGGGTGCAAGAGGGGGTAGTGAAGAGATGCTCATAAAAGCTGCCTGTGGATGGGAGGTCTGGCTCTGCAGCATCTCCAGGTGTGGGGAGGAAGAGAATTACAGCCCCAGATGGCTCTAATCTGGGCCTGGCTGAGGCTGCTTCCCTCCTTCAGCAACAAAGAAAGGTTTGAGGTGCTGGGGGGGGCAAGCAAGGGATACTAACAGTATCAGTACACAGCCTCAGAGGTGAGGGCTTTCTGCTTACGTAGGGTCCCCAAACCTGTGCCAAGAAATCTGAGAAGTACTTGTGTCTGGGATGCTCCAGAACTTGTGTGCTGGTAAGGGAATTTGGGTGCATTTGTGGCAGCAGGCTTCACATGCAGAATGGGCCACTGCAAACCCTGTATTTATCCCCATCCAAAATATTCCAGCATGAGCATCTTGAGGGAGGTCAGAGTTTGGTCATACGTAGACCTAGACCCGCCTCTGGTGCTTCCCACTGCAGAGCTGCGGCTGGGCTGGAGCAGGCACTGTGGGCACCTGTAGCTGTGGCGGCTGGGGGATGATGGCCCACGTGTGGTTCAGCTCTCAGCTATGGTATCTCAGCAAGTCTGAGAAACTCAGGGTTTCCACAAATCCAGGCAAATCCTGCCTGTCAGGCAGCCATACCCAACTGCTGCTGTGCAATCCGTGAGCTGGGATTCTTCACAAAATGCTCCTGTGTTCGTGTTTGCCTCTGGCTTTCTGCACGTTATCATAAAAATGAGTATTTCTTGTAAACTTTCTGAGATGGAGGTGGGCTGCAGTGTCTGGCCGCTCTGCACTGCGTGTCCAGGGAGGCTCTAGGTTGTGGCTGGGAAGAAGGTGGCTGAACAAGGAATAGTAAGAGCTCATCTTGCAGTGTGTAACCACGTTACATGTCTCTCCAGGGCATGTTTCTATCTCGGTACCTTTGAAAACTGAGTGCCTTTACAAACAGACCCTGCTTACCTCGCTCTGAGTGTGTTTTCCTGATGTACGGACTTCATAAATGCAAAAAGCTTAAATTTTTTAGCATTTTCGAACAGTTTTCTTCCCATCTGTCAGCCCAGATGTAACTGGGCTCAAAGAGATTGGAGTGTTTTCCGGTTTGGTATTTGAAAAATGGTTTTGTTCAGGTCACTGATGGCTCTTTGTACAGAATAAATATTTGATGGTGGCTAGTACTGTGAAAACACATGCTGTGTTTTAGTTGGGGAAAACAATTTTATTAAAATGTGCAGACTATTAGTGTATGAACCGCCTGCTGGAGGTGTATTTTGGTAATGGTGAAAAAGGTTGATGGCAGAAGTAAGAAAACAAGAGTCTCCAGAGACTTGAGCTGCCTGGCAATAGCTATGAATCTTCTTTTTCAAATGGTAAGGACCAGCTCCAGTTGCCTGCACATCAGGATTTTGGTTAGTTGACTCCAGCAGCTTCTCATCCATCACCTCCTGCAGACACCCATCTGCAGAGGACTTGGTGCTCTCTGCCCAGAGGGTACCAGAGCTGGGGCACAGCTCCAGATCGCACTGTACGGTGCACATCCAAGAAACAGGTTTTCATTATCAGGCTCTTATCTTGACAGTGGTTTGCTGAGCTCCACACCACCCCTCCCACCCCCCCAAAGGGTGCTCTCTGGGACTGTGCTGAGGCTTGGGGCAGCAGCAGAGTTCATTGTTCCTGCTAATGGAGTTCATGCACCTCTAATGCCTTTCCCAGCCTCTCATGCAACCCCATCCATCCTGAGGTGGCTGTGCCACAACCTGACCGGTCCTGTCCACAGCAGCAGAGCCAGCTGCAGTCCTGCTGCTCCCTCCCTTACCATGCTGGCTTGGGAAAGCCCCTCTGGCTGTTGCACAAAGACTCATCAGTGGTTGCAAATACTGTGATGTTCTTCCTTTATATGTGGAACTTGTCTCATTAGAAGATACCCAGCTACCATCTGAATGCCTCTTCTGTAGTATGTTAGGCAGGCTGTCCTTATCTCATCTTTTGGCTCTTTAAAGCTGTTCTAGATGCCTGCATCTTTGATGCTCCCTAATTTAGGAACAGTATCCTGTAAGTAAAGATTTTTGAGCTGAGGATCTTGGATATCCTTTAGTTTTCCATTACTAAAACATGGTCTAGAAACTAATGAGCAATCAGTCATCTCTCCTTACTGAACCATCTTGCTGTTTCAAGAGTCTTTCTCCTTTACAACTTCAGAACCAATTTTCTGCAGCTGGTGCTTAATGCTGCATTAAATGAGGTTTAAAGGTAGAGAAAATGCTAAATGAAGTCTAATCCTTTCCTAGCATATATAAATATTTTTAAGTAGCTGAGTATTTGTAGCAAATTGCTTCCCTGGAGACTTTCTCCTGGACCACAAGCACATATACACTTCTAATATCAACTGAACATGAGAAGAGACTAACTGAGGTGGGGAGTACCATGACACTTAAACTTAACCCGCTGCTCCAGAGCCCAAACCTGCATGGATGCTGCCTGTTTGAGCCTTGCTAGCCGTTGATCCTGATGCATATTGCAAAGAGGTTGTTAGCAAGCAGAAAGCAGTGATGTAATATCAGAGAAGATGCCCAGTGTAGCTCAGCACAGTGTACAGTGACGCTAGGATCTACCTGTTGCTCCAGCTAGCTGGAGTGAGTGAAATGTAACCACTGAGATTGCTCTGACTGAATTAGCGTGATGGATTGCCTTAAGACTGAGATCACTTCCAAAATCTACTTGGTACCTTTGTAAAATACCCTGCTGCATCCCTAAAGGTTACAGCAGCCTCTTGCCTGTTGTGTTTGTCTCTTCACATGAGACAGGGACACTATGCTGTTTAGCCCAGGAGCAGGCTTGCTCCTTCAACAGAGAGAACTTTGTTAACCTCTGCTAAACTCTCTAAAGCTGCATAAACCAGAAGGACTGTTTTGCAGTTGTAAAAAGAGCAGTAACAGATGTGGATAGATGGCACGCTCGGGCTGCTGGAGAAAAGCAAGCTGCTTCCCAAGGCGCAGGGAAAAGCCACGTGTCCCTGTGACTTGGGAAGGAGCAGCTCCAGAGAGAACGGTGTGGTGACGGAGATCCTGATGATGAGTAACAGCACAGCAGAAGAGCAAACGATGCTTTCAGAAATCCATGCACACTGAACTGAGGTTGAACCTGAAGAATTGTTCTCGGGAAGACTTTTTCTGAAATGTGACAGCAGTCGGAGTCATACACAGTTCGCAGTCCTCCTCGAGGAACGAAGGAAGATCCAGCATGTCTGTAACAGAGCTGTGAAAAGCTTACTGCAGCTGGCTGTGGTTTCATTTTTCTTTGGGGACTGTCTCTGACTCCTGCTGTCAAGATGCATGAGAGGGTTTTCATGCACAAGAGACGTGCAGAGGTCTGTGCCAGGAGGGCCAGGATCCTTCTGTTGTGTAAGTAGCTGGATGGTGGGTTGCTTTCCAGGGGAGAAAACAGTGTTGCAAAGGTGTGTGGAGGGGAGATGTGCCTCTTCATGCTCACCATGGTGAATGATGTCTACTAATGATTTTGAAAAGCTTTTTTTTTTTTGAAGCAATTCTACATAAGCTGCATAGAACTTCATTACAAAAAATATTTGTTTGCACTGAACTAACTGGTAGTTTGGGTGTTATTTTTGCTTGCAACTTCTGGGAACAGCTCTCAGCTTGTGGAAATGAGTGTTGCCTTCATGGGAGCCACGTGCATCTTTTAATTGATGAGCTGTGTATAAGTACAGTGTGCAGAGAACCTTGAGAAAGAAAATGACAGCCCTGGACCTATATGGACCAGTACGGACATGCTTCCCCTGCGCATCCTGGTGGGACGTCCTAGTTGGTCCAGCCTGCTTGCAGAGGATGGCTGGGTACTACAGTCCTCAGCTCCTGAGCTGGCTCTGCTCCTGGGGACCTCCTCCATCAGCCCTGGGGGAGGAGACGTGGCTGGAAGTCTCTGACTCCTTTCTCAGGCTGACCACCGACACGAGGAAGGATGCAGGGATTGTTGTCCACGGTCAATGACTCTGTTACCAAGCCTCATAGCTATCTGGTCTGGAAAAGGCTTGCTTTGTAGAGAGGTGTGGCATGGTTATAAGCTGGTCTAACCACTAGCCTTAGTAGTTATTAATCTGTTAGACTGATACATGGGGGTTTTATTCTTTCCATTTCAGAGTCTCTCAGACTACAAAGGAATCCGGAACAATTTGATAGCTGAGGCTTTTCTTGTCACAAGAACAAAGGGTAAGTAGCTATCTCTTTCAGCAGCCTAGAGAGGCTTCTAGCCAAGACTGAGAGATTAAGAGAAGGTACCTGGCAGGCAAGTTGGCTTTTAAAGGGAAAACCAGGCTTTTAAGCTATTGAGACAAGGGAGAGCTGAACTGAACACACAGGAAGCAGTGAGCGAAGCAGAGGTGTTTAATATGCTTTCCTGGTTGCAAGGGTAATGGAGTAGGAAAGAATTAGCAAAACCCCTTTTTTTGCTTTTTGGACTCTTTTAGCATAACAAATAAATGTTATGTAGTACAGGCATATTCTAATTGCTCTTGATCGTTTCTGGCTTACTTGCTGTCTCAGCTATTTTGGTTGCAGTGAGGAGTTTACATCTCTAAGTGACCTCAAAGGCTTCTCTGGCTTCACCTTTATCAGCACATAAATATTTTAGGCAGAAGCGAGCGCAAAGACCACGCACCTTACAGTTGCAGAGATGGATATACACTCAGAAGTACCTGAGTAACTTTTCCATAAGCCTCATTTACTTTCAGCTGGCTTTGTGCTGCAAAGTCACTTGGATGCTCTCAGGACCTCAGTGCCCAGCTCAGTAGTGTCTTGCACACAAAGTCAGAGGCTCCCTGGGGCAAGCTGGCTCTGGAGTGAAAAACGCAGGTTGTTCAGCATCGTTGTAGCAAAATACTCTTTTTTTTTTTTTTTTTTTTCCTTCTATGAGGTCTGAACTTCTGATCAGCCATGACTTTGTTCCTGCATGGGTTGGAGACTCCTGTTTCAGACACATGGGTGCTAAGGGAGTTCCCTGACTTTGTAGCACTGTCAGTCTGCAGCCTCTCGAGAGCTGGTGTCTGGCTTGGCTGGCCAAGCAAGAAAGCTGGCCTTGCTCAGGAAATCCCACTGCCCTCTTTCACCATGCTCACTTGGTTTCATGTGATCCTAAGCAACCACAATTAGCTGCCATATGGGGTTAAAGCACTCCCCCTCCAGCTGATTTCCCTCTTGTAGGAGAGCGCAAGAAAACCGCAGCAGTTGGAATCCAGTCAACTGTGTCCTTCTGCTGTTCCGTCACCTTCCAGGATGCTTTCCCTTTTGCTTCTGCTGTCCTGGCTGTGCTCCCTCTAGAGCAGGGAGTGGAGAAAAGCTGCTGTGTGTTCCCTCCCTGCTATCTCTTGCTTTTGGGGTCTTTCCACTGCGGCAGGGGATAGGACCCAGGAGTGATGTGCCCACACTGTAAGTGTCGTGCTGTGGTTGGGTCAATTCTCGGGGATTTTGTGCATGGATGGACTGATCTAACCAGGGATGGCAGGGGATCTCCCCCAACAATAACCCATGGTTTGATTAAGCCTCTGAGAGGTGGTGGTGTAATTGCAACCTTGCCTCCAAAGAGCATAGCCCGACTGCTGTAATACTGAAAGCCTGCCGAGAGCAGTGCTTTGAGCAGGAGTGCGGGTGTCCCTAAACTGACATGAGTATAAACTCAGTGGTGCACCCAGCGTCTGCCTCATCTTGTCAGAGCTCAGCTTGAGATCTGGCCTGAGGTTACTCGACCTCATCCCGGGGGCGTGGGGATGGGGAGGGAATGTATCTCATCTCTGTCCTGTGCTGCCCCTGAGACTTTTGCTGCTATTAATCCAAGTGGCACTGTGGATGCTGAGACCATCCTTTGGCTTTTCTAGGACAGTCTTGATTTGTGACAAAACACTTATTTGCTGTCTGTTGGTGCCTCAGAAAACAAGCTGTGCCAAGACTGTGGGTACCAATAACCTTCAATAAGGCTGTAATTGCTTGCTGCAGCTCTAAAAACATAGATTTGAACTTTTCATTTAAAGAGTTATTGCCTGAGGAAAGCAGTCTTCCCCCCCATCCTCCTGTGCCTTTGGGACAGGAGAGGGCAAGGTGTCCAACCCGAACTGCTCAGCAGTGAGCTAAACCCACATAAGGTATCATAAATGGCCAGGTAAAACCTGAAAGAAGCTGTTGCATCAATTAAAAGCTGGCTGCCAAAGCAGGCAGTTCTTCCAGACTTGCATTTATACCAAAACACAACTCTCCTCTCTTCCTCTCCTGGAGAAACCAGGAGTCCTGCTAGACCTGGGGATTTGGGTGGGAGCTACAATAGCCTGTCCCCAAACGGAAGGAGCCCTTGCTGTTTCTGTGAAACCGCTCTGTTCCTCAGTGTGCTGGCCCTGACAAGGACCATCGCAAAGCTCTGGTTTGTGCTGCCTCCTCTGCTGAGCTGACCAAAGGGTTTGGTGGAGCTATCTGGGCAGCTGTTGTGTGTTGGTAAACTCCAAAATGACTGTTCTCCCCTGCTTCATTCAAAGAGAAGGGAATAAACCTTCTGGTATTGTGAACTCTGGGGTTCACAAATGGTGGAGTAAGTCTGTAAGCTGCTCACTGGTGGATATTTAGGAAATAAAGAAATTGGCTCTTGCTATTATGTGAGAATCTTCCAGGGTTTGGGAAATCAGGTCTCCCTTGGTAGTGAGTGCTGCCTCGGCTCCTTGCTTTCATGGCCACCTAATTAGGCTACTCTACAAGTAGTGTTTTCTTCAGAATCATTTACATTATGTCCAACATGGCTAGTCAGTTTGGGGAACACTTATTAAGATTTAAAACAATAAGCTACTAATTATCTCTTGCTCTGGGGCTGAGCGGGAAATGCAACCTTTTGTCTCTCCTCCTAAATGAGGAAGCCAAGGAGCCGTGCAGGGAGCTGTGCTCTGCCTGCAAAGCCACCTTGCTCTCTCCTGGGACATCCTTTATTTATGCTTTGCTGCTCTCCCTCCTGTGCTGGCAAGTGGTGGCTCTAATGCCTTTTCCACTGCAGAAATGCTTGCTCAAAAGGAGTCCTGTGCCTCTGGGCAGGAGGAACGAGCACAGCAGCCATCCTAACCCTGGAGTCCAACCTGCCTCATTAGACATGTCCACTTTGGACTCGTTACAGCAGGGTGATTCCTCTTTGGTCAGTAAGAAGTCCTCTTCTTAGGTGACTCTAATATGTTTTAAACAGTGCTTCTTGGAGAGTTCAACCCACCTGGTTGTGACTGTGTTCTTCCAGCTGTGAAATGAAACATGTCAGTATGAGGGGCTCTCCTCTGGTAGGGCCAAACCCTCTGGGCAGCCAAAGATCTTCTGGGGAACATAATCCGGGCTCTGCAGGTCTGCCATGCTCCTCTTGGTGCTTTGTTCTCCTATGAAAGCTGACCTTTGAGATACCTCAACCTTGTGTTCAATATCTGTATTCATATTCTACTGAATAGAGGCCAAGTCAGCCAGCTCATGGGTTCCAGCACATCCCTTGGGTAGCTCTTCACTGTTGTTTAAGGTACCTTATCACAAGGCTGTTGGACTTTCTAGCTCATACACCAATAGTTGGGGACAGCAGAGAAGTGTGTCCTAACCTCTGAAATGACAAGGGTCTTTGGAGTCAAGCCCTGTGGAGCTGGCCTGTGTCTGTACCAGTGTTTCTTGTGACCTTCAGTTAACGAGTGTTTTGGTAGGCATCAGGCTGTAAATTCTGTGGTCTAAAAAGCCTGGGTTCTGCAGTGAAACTACAAATTGCAAGCAGTTTGGTGTTCTTGCTTCTCTGACTGGGGTCCTCGCAGTTTGCTAGGTGAATGAAACTCTGAAATTTTGCATGCACTTACATTGGGCAGAGGGATGGACACTCCAGTGACTGATCTGGGGGAAAGTAGGGATCACTGGAGCAGTGCATCTCACTCATGAAGAAATCAAAGCTCAGAGGCCAGCAGGCATGTCATGAGCACCATGCTGCCTGCAACTTTAGTGACCTATCCTGGGTGTTCTGCTCTTTAGGGTAAACAGTAGCTTTCAGAGCAATCTTCAAAGCCACAGTGAGCTGGTAGCAAACCTTGGCAACACTGCTAAAGGTACACCATGCTTTATGGACCTGAGCATGTGAACCGACTTGCTAGTTGGGCTTGTTCCAAAATTTGAGTTGGTTTAATATTGAACCTATTCAAATACTAAGGTATCTTCCATTGAAACAGATTTACATATCTCATTTTGTTCTGCCAGTCCAGAATCCCCCAGGATGCTCTTGCTGTAGTCATGTTCCCCCTCTGCTGCAGCCTTTCCAGTTGCAAATGGCAACTCTAAAGCAACACAGATCTGCTGGCTGGGCACAGGCAGCACTGCTGTGGTCCTGTGCTGTCACACCTGAGAACATCAAGTGGTGACCTCATATAGCATGAGATCAGCATTGTACAGACACTGCAGTCCTGGGAGATGTGGTGCAGCTGTGAGACTGCGGTTGGCTGAGGGGACTCCTGGCCTCTATCAAGGATGTATATTGGCATCTAATAAAAACAATAGGCTGCTTTTGCATGAAAAGATCATGGAAATGGGGTAGGGAAGGTGGTGCTTCTGTTTTATCTTACAATGAGGCGTGGGTTTACTATGAGCTCAGGAAGGTGCTGTTATTTTGAAAGGAGCAGCAGCAAAGTCACTTTTTGCCTCATTCACGGCCTGCAGGTGTTCAGCACAGGAAGCAACCTGGTACCTGGGCTTTACGCTGGAGTTCACATACAGATAGGGAATGGCAGTGGTGGAAAGGTGCAGGCATATGTGACTTGGCAGCATGTTCATGGGCTGCTGTTCCACCTTACAGCTTGTGATGGACACAAGCTCTTGCCTCGTGGGGAGCCCTGACTGCCCTGATGCAGAAGCAAAGTCTTGCCCCTTGCTGGTTTTAGGAGGAATTGGAAGCTTCTCTTGCTGCCTGCACAGAAAGCCCCAAATTCAACATAAGGACCGTCTTGTCCATGAGATGCTTCAGCCAGAGTCAAGATCAGAGCATTACTCATCGTTAGCCCTGTGAAATAGGAGTAGCTGGGGAAACTTCAGCCAGATTGATGTCTTTATTTATGCTGAGTGGTACTTTATACCAGCCTGCTGAAGCAAATCACCATGATTAAATGTCAGAAGCTGGTTTCTTGTAACCTTTGGTAGGAAAACTTCCAGTCTAGAGGAGTATTTCAAGGATGAAATACTCTCCAGTGCAGTGTGTGAGTTTAAACCCTCTTGAAATAAAATACCCTCACAATAGGCTTTAAATACAAGTTAGGTGACATGCAGACAAGTACATGTCTCCTGTCTGGGAAAAACTTCATCTCAGATGGGTATCTAAGCTCATTTCATGTTGCAAATCCTTTCTCTGCTCCCAAATGTCATGGCTAGAAATTTCTTTGCTAGTGATCCTTAAGTAAAAAGCAACTTTGTGGTCCTTTCTTGGTCATCCTTGATGTCCAGAGCAGATGCCTGGTTCTACTGGCTTCATCTTGCTGTAGCTCACCAGCCAGCACCTCAGAGCTGCAGAGGCTGCTGTGGATGCCAGAAGTTTCCCTGTAGTTGTGGTGGAGTAATTACAGGGATAAAGCCCTTTCTGCACTGCTGTGTGGATGCAGATCTGTTAACATCAAAGGTGCTGACTCACTCTGGGCTGCGTGACTCTTTGAAGCAGCTGGTGGACCATTCACGATGCCTGGGTCACAGTTTGGGACCCCTGTCTGCAGTGCCACAGGGCTTTGTTGGAACTGATGAGATCACACTGCCATTAGGAGTTTTTGTAAAGTGTAATCAATGAAAAGTGTCCCTGCTTGTCAACCCCATCATCCCAGCCCCTGCTGAGCCACTAGAAATGGTTGATTTGTGAGCTGTTGCTTTGGGTTGTCACCTCTTTTCTCTGCATTGTTTTTCACCTTAGACATTAGAGATGTTAAACTTTATCACATCCAACTTGGTGAGCCTGCTCCTACACCTACTGCTTCCCTAACATTGTACAAATGTTCTCTAAGTCAGCCAAAATCTCCTTTGCCATTTAACTTTCTGATTGACTGCTAATAGGTTACAATTCCTTGGTAACTGGAAATCATAAATCTACCATCTCTTGTCCTTTCTGTAGTCTTCCAGGAATCAAAAGCTATGTTCTCAGATACCATAAATCTGCACACCTCTGCCACCTCCAAGTAGGAAAAGCAAACAGCCCAGTTTCTTGCCTGTTCTCTGGATCTAAGTAACAAAAAGACTCAAAAACTGTCTTTACTTTGCAGGTCACACTTGAAAAATAGCTCTTCTAGTCTCTCCAGGAGATTAATACTTAGGAGAGAGGCACAAAAGCATTGCCGCCTTCTAACAAATTACAAAGACATGTCAGAAGTTGTCTAATGGGGACATCTTATTCATAGGATTAATGACACATCTGAAGCAAGTTGTCTTATCGGGAAAGAGCTGTCTTAACAGAGGATCCAGTGTGTGGCTCAAAAAGCCCCCTCAAATCTGCCATGGTTGAGTTACGGGCAATGTTTGCTTTAGATAACTTGTTTCCCATTTTTGACCTATTGGTGATTGTGATCGATATTTAAAGATCATTGCTTGAGAACAAGTGTAGACCCGATGGTGCTAGGCTGTTTCCAGGAGTGAGAATTGAATAGGGAGGAAAAGCCAGTGGAAAAGCAGCGATAAACATTGTGGGGAGCATGTACATCAGAGGACGTGCTACCCGCGAATGTGTCTTCAGGCACATGTATGTGCAAACCTGCCTTGGCCTCCCTCCTTTCCCAGAAAATGATGCTGCAGTGACAATTCCCAGGGCGCTGCAGGGCCAGGGTGTTCCCATGGCACATCTCGCCGTGCCAGCTGCTGACTGCCTTCCTGCCAAGCTCAGATGTGAAAATCCAGGGGGACCTCATCAGTCTGTGAAGGTTTAACTCGTTCAGCTGAGCGACCTCTGTTAGTCTGCAGGATTAATCAGCGAATTTAACCAGAAGCAAAACAAGCCAGGAAGACAATTAAGCTATTGATCTAAGATGCTGTTGCTGTTGGGAAGGAACCTGCAGTCAGGCTATGCTAATAAAGCTACATGGATTGATCAACTGCTGTCAGTAATTTTGGTGTAGGCTGGAGCTTGATGTTTTCTATTATTCAAGTCAACTTAGTTTTGGAGCATTTCCTCGTGCGAGGCAGGGGAGTTTGTTATTGGTTTGCTGGCCCTGGAGTTGTGTGTGGATATGAGGAATCACAACTGTGTCTGTCAAGGGGTGGGGGGGGTGTATGTATAAGTAGTTGCTAAAATATTGGGATCCCGGCATGAAGCCAGCATTATACAATCATTCACCACTTATGATTCTGGCCCTCCCACCATCTCCCCATTTCTAGGTGGCTCTGCTTGGACAACTGCAGTGTCTGACAAGCTGTAAATCTTGCCTGACTGTCAAAGCAAGGGCTTGTCAGGTTGTCACTGAAGAGCAGCCAGAGACGCAGCAGGTGTCTACAGCCCTGATGTGGAGTCTGAGTGGCATTGCTACGGAAGAAGGCAAAGAGAAGAGCACGGACCCTGGCTGAGGAGGAAGGGTAGGTGCAAGCTGTGTTGAGATCCTGAGAGTTCCTTGGTTATAGCTGCTCCTAAATCTACCTGCACTTAACTCCTTGGGGCTGGAGGATAGGAACAAAGCTGTTTGGGTGTGCAGTCCCTTGGCCATGCTGAGACCCTCTTGAATTAATAATAACCAGTCCTGTGGACAGAGGATGGTCTAATTCCCATCAAAAAGCTTGAAGGATGCAGGATTTCTCTAGCTTTTGGGACAAAAAGGTCTTATTGTCTGTTCTATCGCTCATCTGGCTTTTCTTGAGTAAGTCACTGAACCTCCTGGAACCTCAATTTTTTTATAATAACTTTAAAGAACCATCACCTTCCTCTCCTAGAGAGCTGCAGTGTGTGCTGACTGCTGAAACTCTCATGGGGCAGGGCTTTTTCCCACCTGAGCTCATGCTTTTGTTTGCATGAAAATGCATCATAAAGTCACCCTGACTTATACTGAAATGCAACTTTTTAGCAGCTGAGCTCTCTGTTTAGACTTTATAAGGTCTTCTCATACATATTCTGATGATGGCTATAAGAGCTAGCCTGTTACTGAATTGAGACTTTTGATGGGAAACCTTAGTGTGGGGCTTTGTTCCAAATAGGGCTAAAAGGGATTTCTTTTAACAGCAACCTGGGTTTCCTCTGGAGTGGAAACTCTGATGTTCAACCAGCGCTGATGAATAAGTTGGTGGAAGTTCAGCATAGTGGGTCGCATTTTTTTTTTTCAGTGTTCACATGGGTGTAATACATAGTATTGTAAAGAAAATCCCTTGACTGCTCAAACTAATGTGCTCCAATTTTGTTGGCATTTGGCCTACTATTTCAGAAAGGAAAATGTCACTGCTGACCTAAATAAGATTTGGTTCTAAGAGGCTCTGGAGTGAAAATCTGCCCCCATCAAAATCTAGAGGCAGTCCTTGCATGGATTAGAGTGGAGCTAGCTCCATGTTTTCAACACAACTCTGTGCCAATTAAAAAGAATAGGCTTCCAGGATAGTGCAGTCAGTAACGAAGGGTAAGCCTCCAAGTTTCAGAAGGTCTGTTTTTAATGAGCCCCTCAAAACATGGATGTGTCGTGGAACACATTGTGTCTGGGCTGGGATTGTTGATGCGAACAGGTTTTATTCTGGATTTTTCTGTCTGAGCCAGAAAAATTCTAGGAGCAGATGCTGCCTTTCAGCTTTTCCAGCTGAAGGCAGAACCCCTAACTGTGAAAGGTAGAGAAAAAGCTGTGGGATTGATCAGAAAACTAAATATGGGGAGAAGCAAGGATGAATTTCTCTAATCCTTCTGAGCACACATGGGGAGAAACATTCACTCATTTATCTTTGCATAATATAAATATGCCTTATTCTAGAAGATCTTTTTAGGACAAATTATTTCATTTTGTACCTTTGCTACGAGGCTTTGTTTCAAAAACTAGTTGGCCCTTTCAAGCAAAGACATGGGAACCAGGACACTGGGTTCAGCCTTTGCTAAGCTGAGCAGAGGACTCGAACATCTCTAGTCCTGCAACACTGGGACAAGAAAACCTGCTCCAGACTAGTAAGCAAAAGAACTCTTAGGTCCAGGAGGGTTTTTGAAATGTGACTTGTGGGGCAAGAAAGCTTTGGGACCATTTGGTGCCTCTTTGTTCTTGTTAGTCTGAGGCTGTGAGGTTGCATTTTGGTGTGGAAAAATATCCTCCTCTGAAAGCCAGCTCTTCAGTTCTGGGCACAACGTCAGGTGGCGAAAGAACGGAGAAATCAAGGGCTTTTGGTGACTTAAAAGGAAAAACTCAAGCAAAACACTTTTCAGGCACAGTTAAAAGAAAGAAATGGGGAGGGAAAGGGGTAAAGATGGAGCAGACCTTCATTTACCAGAAATGTTTGAGACTTCCAATTTGTATCTGTGCAACCCTGCTGTTGTCTTAAAGCTGGTGGTACTGGTGCCCCTCCTGCTGCTCAAGGGAATGAAATCCCAAAACTCCCAGAGCAGGCTGCTTCACGGAGAGGCAGGGGCATGAAGCATGGAAATGAAGTAAAAATGGGGCTGGCTTGGGAGGGAAAGTGTGACGGCTCCTCTCCAGATGTGACAGAAAGGGGCCAGGCACACACCGCTGCACTTAACCCCTTTCATTGGCTGGAACAACACGTATTTCTCCTATATGTGCTGCATTTCCTTTATTTCTTTTTTTTTTATACCTACCCTATGAATAATGCTTTGACCATTTTAAAAGCTGACATGCTAATAAAAGACTACTAAATCCTGCCACTTCCTCTGTAGAGCAGGAATAAGTTAAGATAAACACAACTGTGGAGAGGGAAAGAAGGCTCTGAATGTGACGGTTTATTAAACATTTCACCCTCAACATATTTAATATGTATGAGGCTTCTGTCACTGTCCTACTAATGCTCCTTGAGACCACAGTGACAATAGAAAGGAGCCTTAAAGCAGAACGAAACACGTGCCTGGCAATGCCACCTGCATGCGAGGTTCCTCTGGCTGTTGCAATGCCAGAAAAAGGGATGGGGAGCAGCCCAGAAAACCCCAAGCCCATGGCCAAAGGCACCAGGATTTCCATCTGGTCCAGGGCGATGCCTTGTCTCGCTGCAGGTGGGTCTGACGCTGCATCTCCTCCTTTCTGAGCTGTTGTTACCTGAAACAAAAGGATGCTTTGGCCAAAAACTGGAGTCCTACACGCATGCCCCATGTAGTGTGTAGCAGGAGGGACAGCCTTGCAGGTCTCTCACCCTATTTCTTGGGGTCACAAAACAATTTTGTGTCATTTGACCCACTCTTGCTCCCACTGTTTAGAGAGTCAGGCACCTCACCACACTTATCTGTGGAACAGATTTTTTAATTTTTTTCTTGCTGCCAGCATAACGCTTTGCAGATATTTCAGAGTAGTCCTCAAGAAATGATAATGCAGGCCAGTAGAGGAGGCAGACAAATTTGCTGGCTAACAAAGATAAATTTAAATTAAATTGCGCTTGACTGGCCATCCTGCCACAACAACAAGAATTCCACCCTTAACTCAGCCTTGCAGATTATCTGGAATAAACACAAAGTTGCCCAGGGCTGGTAACCCAGCTAAAAAGGTTTTGTGACCCCATTTCAGGTTGAAAACCCTAGTTTGAAAAATGCTGAGCTTTCTGGAAAAATAACCTTGCTTATAGTCATCTGAAGTGGACCTCTGCTTAGGAAGATGGAGGCACAGAGCTTTCTCTAAGGTTACATAAATGCGAAGTTTGGATGAGTGAAGGCAACTGCCTCCATCTCCTGCTCCATATTGCAGGTGTACTGCAAGGGAGAGTGAAATATTTTACTTTTGGTTGCTGTGATGAATTTCCAGAGCTCCTGCAGATTCAAACATGTTCTGGCTTTTTTCCACTTGCAATAGCGCTTCAATGGAAGATGTTGAGGCATTATTTATTCCAGCAGTACCAGGTCTCTGTGGGTTCTGCTCCATTATGCCTTGGAAAGGACCCAAACGTCCCAAGATGATGACTATGGGAAGCTGGAGGGAAGGAGCCCATTCAATCCAAGGGTCACCTTAAGGTTTTTTTATGATTGTAAAAGAAAGAAGGGGGTGGAAAATGTCAGAAAATAGGTTTGCTTTTTAAATGCATCCTTCATCCCTCCATGGTGCAAGGAGCACCTGAAGACAGAGCACAGGGAGTTAAACTCTGCTTGCAGGTCAGAGCATGGGGAATAACCCCACCTGGCCAGGTCTCTGCTGCCAAAACCCACAGTTTGGAGCATCCCTGCCAGGGAGAGAGGCTGCTGGCACCAGCTCGGACCTCTCCTGGGGTTTTAATCCTCACCTAGGCCAACTGGCATGTGAAGGGGCTGGGGCAAAGCACCACAGAGCCTGCAGGAGGAGGATGAGCTAGCTCTTAACTGAAACAGCCAAAAAATCTTATGTCCACCAGAAAAAGATGCATATTGGGAAGCTCTTATAGATGGCAGGAGGTCATTTGATTTTTATCTCCTGGATTTGTCTCTCCACTGCCTCTTTCTTCGTCTCCTTTGAACCTCTGGGTTCAGCTGGTGCAGTTCAGGAGATCACAGGAAGAGGGAGAGACCTCTGGGGTGGTCAGCCCTTTTTACCTCCAGGTGATCTCTTCAATGTGCTTTTTATTCAGCTGAAGTTTTTAAATATATGTGGCTGCATTATTCATAGTGCATAAATTAGCTGATGGATGCTGTCTTTTTGTGACTGTTCATCATGGAGATTTTTTTTTCAGATGGGACATTCGCTGCTTAGAAATTCCAGCCAAATTTCAGTGTTTCTAGCAATTTGCTGAGACTATTTATTTAAGGTAGGGGTTGGCCTTGGTGGTCTGCTTGAGATGTTTTCTTTCTCCCAGAGGGTGACTTGTGCTCTTGACTGGATAACAGCATATAGCAAGTGCTCTTCCTGTAGGTTTCAAGCAAAAATAGCTATTGTGGACCAAAGAATTTCTTGCCTTATCCTTATGAGGAAAAAAAAAAGCCATACAGCTACAATAGCATATGGCTAGCAAATGGCCAGGGACTACTTTTGGGAAGAGGTAAGTGCATGTGCCCCTGTGCAGGACCTTGTCTGTGCTTTTGGGGTCTCTGCTACATCACCCTTTTGCATGTGCAAAAAGGAAACTTGTAGTTATTTCCATAGCCCTTGGTTTATCAAATCTGAACAGTTAGTAGAGAAGGCTTGAAAATTTATCATATGCATGTGTCTTGCTCTTGTTTTTCTCTAATATTCAAAACTCTCTTAAAATTCCCAGAAAACATCATCACTGTTCCCCTCCATCCCTCCAAGTTACCTTCAAATTCTCTCCCCCCTGGTTTTCCCACGTTTGAGGACCTGGGAACTCTCATCATGCCAGTTGTGAGTCTGCAGTCCTTTCCAACGTCCAGTCTTTCTATACCCTGGTAGCTCTAAGGTGCCCCGTACAAAAGCTCCCATCGAAATGGGCTATGTGAAGATATAACTGTTAATGCTTGATGTAAGCATGCTTTACTTTTTGGATTTTGCTAAGCGATATCCCAAATTCCCTGGTCCTGGGAGCTACCGGGCACCTGCTGCTCTCGGTGGGGACGGAGGACACGCGGCACTTTGCAGGGCTCAGTCTGGAAGTCAGCACAGAGGCACTTTCAGCCCCAGCCGCTCCTCTCCTCCCTCTGCCACAAAGCTCTCGGGTTAATTTTTCTGTCGTCTTTTGATTTTTTCCATCAAATTATCTTGTTGTTGCACTGCCCGTACTTGTTAAAGGTCACAAAATAAATGCTGTGCCACTGCCTTGTGTATCAAAGCTGCTTTCTACATTAGCTTTTCATGTGTTTTCAGATCATTAAAACTGTATTCTTGCTCTTTGCTTTTGTGGATCAAAGCATCATTCATGCAGTAATCTCATGCAGAATGTGCTTCTTCCCCCAGCAACTATTGCCTCCGCCTGTGATGCTGCTCTTGGAGGATGTTTCTTTTTCTCCAGTTGCTTTTCCCCTTCTCCCTCTGCTCTGGCTCTGGTTGTGCAGGTCTTCAAGGGACCAGCTGGGGAGGGAAATAGTTAAGTTTTTTTATAAGAGGGAGGGGAAAAATGGTAAAATGGGCCTTATTTGTTCTGTAATGGGACTCCTGGTACCACCATAAGCAGTTACTGACTGTCAGTGAGCCTAGCAAATAGAAAATTGTCTTATAAACTGTAAAAGCTGAAAGGTCATAAAAAGGATTTAGCACTATCGCAGGAGACAACTTTGTTTAAACAGTGTCATTAGTCTCTTTGTAGGCCTTTTTATAGTGCTTTCTCTCTTGTTCATTGCTCTCTTCTCTTGTGGGTTTTTTTTTGGGGGGGGTTCCTTATTCACTATTGAAGTTGTTACAATCTCCTGAAAGCTGCCTCGAGCAGAGATGGGCTGGCTGGGTGAGCCCAGCATGGGGCTTTGCTGCGGAGCTGCGGGGAAATGGGGTCTCTAAGGAAAATGGAAAGGGAAACCCAAGTTCATAAGGAACAGAAGGTGACGGGGTTGGGGCGAGGATGCTCCTCATCATTTCTGGACCGTGTTTTTCAGGGTCAGAAATCCCAAAGCTCCTTTGAGCTTTGTGAAAGGAAGCGATTTGGCAGAGACCCTCCTAGTGCTCACGTGAGCTTGAACAACCAAAAACCTTCAGAGTTCACACAAACCCATCCTGTTTTCAATAGCAAACAGTGCTACAAGGGGCAGGAAGCACAGGAGGTTCAACTATAGGAAAATAATTCAAGTGTGAGGCAGACCTTGGTGTATTGCTGGCCTGGAAATGGGGGAATCTCTGCAGAGGGATCCTGAAGGGGCTGAAGCTGGCCAAAAAAAAACCCAAACCCAACCCAAAAACAACAAAACAACAACAGCAAAAAAACCCCAATACCCCCCACAAACCCAAAACAGTAAAAGAAGAGTCTGTTGGCAAAGTATCTTTACAGATGTGTCATTCAGGAGTGGTTCATATAACTGAAGAATGGCAAACAGAGTTCTCCGTATGAAAGGAGGAGGAAAAGCAATCCCGGCAGCGACTGGCCTTTCAGTCTGCAAAGCTTTAGACAAATTGTGAAGGAAAGAATAATGGGATGAAAATAGGACCGAGTCCAATCCAGACTTACAAAGGCACATTGAACCTGCTTGTCTTGATATTTTTTGTTGGTAGGGGAACTGGTTTCCTCTATAAAAGAAAAATGCATTTCTTCAGCTGGCTTTTGCTTAAGTAATATTTTGGGGATATTTCAGTGGATGAAGAGAAATGAATCACCTGTGCAAAAAGACAATGTTGGTGCATGAAGAAGTAAGTATTAATAGGTGATAAAAAAAATCAGCTTGGAAAACAGGTTCTTAGCAGTCAGAGGAGAGGCTTTTGCTGGGACTGAGGACCCTGGTGGCAATCAGTCTGAGGAGATCTGAGGGGTGCGGTGGTCACAGTGAGGGCTGGAGCAGCGACGTGGGTCTATGTGCTGCAGGATGTCCCTCTGTCCCCCAGGTACCACTGGTGCAATGCCAGAGCCAAAAGGGATGGCGAGGGAGGATTAGCAGGATCAAGTAAAGCAAAACTTACTGGAATCGCACAGGTTTTCAAGCAAATCAAACCTAAGTACCCAAATATTCACAGTACAAAGTTAAGGCTGTGAACATGGCTAAAATGACCTTGGTGAAGACCAGGACTGCTTGCTGCGGGTGGCATGTACCCCTCCACCAGCTCTGTCCGTATGCAGCCGCGGGTATTTTCATCTGATCTATGCTTTGCATCAACAATTCTGGGATACTTGCTGTGATGCTGCTGAACTTGGGCATCACCTGACAGATGATGGGATAAATCACTTAAATCTCCCCTTTGCCCTCATTTATTTCAGGGATGTGGTTATACTGGATGAGTGCTCCTTGGAAGCAAAGTCTGAGTGTTCGGTTGGCGAGAGCTGCCCCAGCACTGCTGGGATGCAGGAGCTCCTGCAGGAACCAGCCTGGTCCAAGGAGCATCAGAAAAGGCATAATCTCATTACCTGCTACTGTACAACGTGCAGAAGGAAATTCCCTTTTCTGTTGCTACTGCTGTAGTTTTATGGCTCATGTGGTGGCTAATTATTTTCCTACATTTGAAGGAAAGACCCTAGTCCCATCTGCCCTTCTCTGCGGGAGTTTCCTGTGCTCCTGGAAAATGAGGCTGCCAGCAGAGGGCACACAATATATGGATATGTAGATCCTGTATAGGTCCTGATAGTAACTGCCTCCTAAAGCCTGGCAGCACACCCTGAGCTCCTTTTCTGAAAGGAGAAACGGAGGCAGGGAGCGAAGTGACTTGCCCAGGGTTTGAGAGCAGAGGAGTAGAATGCATGTCCTGCATGGCAAAACTTGAGATAGTCCCTTACTTGTCACGAGCAGCAATTTCCAATGGCCCGTAGGGATTTTTCTGGGTGCTCCCCTTATTGCCCCAGAGCTGTCAGGGTGGAGAGGTGGAGGCAGAGGCAACCTTGCTGTAGCCTTCCTCCTCTTGGTTGCATCCCTGTCACAGGGGGCACAAGTGTGAGTGTGGAGGGTCAAACAGGAGGATCTGCTGACCTCCTTCATCCTCTGCTAGGATCTGGGGGTCCTTGGCCAGGAGCTAGGATGCAGCACTTACTCTAGTACCCAAAATATGGGTGCTTAACCCTTCTGCAGCTTGGATGCCTTCCTATACTCTGTTAGCACACACACCAAATAGATTTTTTTTTTTCTTTCTTCCCCTTAGAGACAAAGATGTCCGTAAACACACGTGTTTGCCAGCTTCTAGACAGCTCTGATCAAAAGCAGTTTAGTGCACTCAACCTTTGTGAATGGAAATTTCCCCCATCTCCTTCCAGGTCCTTAGGGTTTCCAAATGTCAAGCCGTCAACTGCAAATGCTATTTGAAAATGTTTAGCAAGTTGTAGTCTGTTGGCATCAGTCAGTCACCAAAGATAACCAGCTTGTTTTCTTGCTCTTCTCTTTAATATTCCCTCCCAGCAAAGCTCTAGAGACGTCATTAGGAGCAGTGAGCTCTTTGGAGCCGGGCAAACAACTGCTGAGTAGGTCGCTCCTGCGTAAATAATTTGCTTCTCCATTTCTCTCCGTGCCATGAGCTGAGGGCAGCAAGTCCTGCCTCGGTGGCAGCGGCTCAGCAGTGGAGAAGGTGCAGGCTCCAAGCACGTGGAAATGGCGCTGTTCCTTTTGCACCAGCGGTTTCTGGAGGGGGAGCAGCAATTGCGTGGACCTGGTAGTGACCCCAAAGAGTCTTGTGCCATTCTCCAGGGCTGGATATGCCAAAATAGTGGTGAGAGGAGAGGGAGGGAATAATGATGCTTGCAGCTCTACCACATATGGAGCCTCAAAGCTAGCACAGATGAAGCTGTGATGGGCTCTGAGCCCTGTTCTCCCCCTCTGTGGTCAATAAGGGAAGTCATATGCAATGAAGTGACCACGCTGGGTCAGAAATTGCTTGTGTGGCAGCCTTCAGTGCAATAATCAGGCTCTGTTATTAATGTCCTTTTGTTTATCCACCCAGAATTTCTCAGCGGGATCTGGTTTTCATTCTCTTCCCACTACAACCCCTCTCTCAGGTCCTCTGCATTATTATAAAGAACCATGCCATTAAATAATTTCAGAAAATAACTCTGAAAATTGTACCTCAGCCTTAAAATGAAGGGCTGAAAATGTCACTGGGAGGTTCTTATACTTGTCACCTGAAAATAATAATTCTAATTAGCTTCCATGCCTGCCCTTGGGTCCAGCCTAATAAATCCTAATGAACAGTAGCTGATTGAAATATATCCTTGTGAGTTATTTAAAACAATAAGTGTGCTCCACTCCAAGGGAACAGTTAAGGATGTTGGCAGGTCACCGGTGGATCCCCTTGCAATGAAAGAGGAGGGAGGTTGGAAGAGCAGAGGTCTGATGTTCTCCCTGGGACCCTGGGGGGTGCGAAATGCTGACTTGTAGACTGGTGACGAAGCCTTAACTAACAGAAGTGTCTCTGTCTGCAAATCAAGGCTGTCGGTGGTTGGTTACCAAGTGATCTGATTCTGCTTAAAATAGCAGTAAGGACGAAGTAACTTGGGTTTGAACTCATGTTAGCGGCACGGTTTAAGACTGGAGGGAGCCGGGATGTGCCTGCTTCTTTCTCCGTGCAGAGACAGGCTGGGAGAGAATAAACTGTTGTAATTTGCATGATGGGAATGAGAAAGAAGTTATCGATTAAAACGGGATAAGAGGTGGCTTTATTCTTGTGAATTACCCAGATGGCAGCAAACGTGAACGCAAATCTTTACACGTAAAGTCGTTTGCTGCTTTGCAAATGACCTTTTTTTCCTCCTCACAAACTACATGTTGTACCTCTTGTCCTATAAATCAAATCTTTTGAATTTTCAGGTTTTCAGCAAACTGGATTTCCTTTAACAGGACAGATTTTATTGGTAAAAATATCTACTTTTGTTACAGCTGTTTCTCTTTCCCTGCCCCATTGTAGGAAGGCTGAAGCAGCTTCGGGTGACACCATCAGTAAGATGGACTGAAAGGTGACCAGAAGTCCCTGATTGTCCCCCGGGGACAGAGCTGCCCAGAGAGACCCACCTGCAGCAAATGCTTCTCAGACAGCTCACAGGCTGGGGTGCATTTGCTGAAACGGCACCCCCGCATTTAAACACACAAATCAGCCTCTTCCTCTCGGTGCTGTTGTGCGTCTGGACTGTATTACTCAGAAGTATGTTTTTTCCTGTGCATCCTGATGTCTGTTTAGCTGCCCCCACCAAGCTGTTCTTTGTCCTGCAGATATGTTTAACCTATTGCTTCTAGCTTGTTTGCGCCTTTATTTACTTGCCTGCCTCCATAGGTCTATAAATAAGAACATTTTCACATACAGAGCTAATGAAAGGGCAAAGGTAAGCTCAGGTTGGACTTTTAACATTCAGTTGTCTTTGGTTTGCAGAAGACTTGTGCTCCTGCTAAATTTTTTATACGGATTAAGCTGCGTGGCTCCCACTCGAGCTAGACACAGCCTTGCTTCTATAAGCATACTCTGTCTTTTTAAGCTCCATTTCCCTTTCTGTGTGTGTCCCCCACATCTGTTGGAGCCCTGCAACGTGCAGAAAACGGGTGATGGAAAACTCCAGCGTGCCACTGGTCTGTACACGGCTATCACAGGGTTACCCCAGAAGTGAGACCCCGGAGCATTTTCCCCTATTCGCTTCTAAATTACCCAGCAAGAGGACTTTACATCCTCCTGCCCTTTTAGGATTACCCTAAATAATTCCTATTTCCTTCAGTATCAAGAGTAGCAAAGCAAAGAGACGGTTGCACAGATTTCAGCTGGGGTGCGTGGAGTATTTGCTCTGCGGTTGCTAAAACCTGCTGATGCCTTTTCCAGCAGCCCCTCTTTGATGCGGGCAGCGCAGGTCCCTGGAAGCAGCGCGGCTGTTTAAACACATGCTCTGCGCACACCTTTGCCTGGCTGTGTGGGTCTGTCTGTGTTCCTGCTTATCTAAAGCTTGTTGCTGTGAACAGCTTGTGACACTGACGGAAACGCTGGTTGACAGCAGACATGGGGAGATCTTTCAGAGCCCGTTTTGTCGTCCGTAGGCTTCTTTATGGCAAAACTATGTCATCCCTAAGGCTATAGCAATTCTGGATTTTCTCAGGAGCTTTATCTGGGCATAACTTTAAAGCCATGGGGTTTGGAGCTGCATCTCCAGCAGGACTGCCAGACACGTCTGCACATTGCATGGGTGTAAATCCGCTCTGCAGTTCGTGGCGGCAGGACGTTAAGGCCATGTAAGATTCCCGTCCAACCTTGTACCTGTGTTCACCTGCATCTGCCTGGGAAACCCTGGGGTTTGGGGAGCAGAAATAATTTTGACTCTGTCTTGCATGTTTGTCCTCTACAGCTGTCGGTCAGATCTTCTGGGTTTGCAAGTCTTGGAGAAGATGGTGTAGAGTGGGTGTCCTTCACCCTTCACAGGACAGCGGAGCTCTGCACCCCTCTGTGGAGCTGGACGTCCATCCCAGCACAGCCCCGTACGGTGCCATGGCCCGGCAGGAGAAGGCCAGGTGTTTTAGGGAAGGTTTGCAAACGGGGACGTGACTGCGCCTGGCCTGGGCCCAGCACGTGCAGCTGTTCAGTGTCTACTGCCTGGGATTAAAATAGCCAACATGCTCCTCGTGTCCCACCGCGCTCCGGTTTGCATGCGTGGAGCAGGGCACTACAGCAGCGCCCGGGGGTGCAGCCCCGCGGGGGGGCTCGGCGCGGGACGAGCCCTGGCTCTTTCATCCAGACGTGCTTGGTGGGGCAAGGAGTTTGACGGGCATCTACAGAGCTCTGCGGTACGACTGGTGGCACAGTCCACGTTATTTTATATATATTTTTTGGGAGGGGAGTTAACAGAGTTTCATGAGAATGGTTTATACTTTTGCTGTGCATTTGGTCTGCCTCTTTCTAAACCAATTACTCATTTAACTTGGTTTGTGTAAAGAGATTTTGATAGACAGAAATTTCAGCTTTACAGCAATAAAATCTTTTTAAATACTGCCCAAGCTGAAATATTTATTTTTGGCTTTGTTAGCTGTCTGAAGTGATGAAAGGATTCTTTCGGGCAGCTGTTCCTTATGTCTTGTATCATCGTCTGCCCCACAGAAAGGGAGGAAAAGATGCTCTCCTGACTTCCAGGTGCTCTCCATGGGTCTGCAGTAGTCCAATACCTACTTTTGCTCATCTCCTTGGAGCTGGAGATCACTCAGATGTCACCAGCACCAACCGTTTTGTGCCATGTGCCCCGATATCCAAGGAGGGAGATGCTAATTTTATAATTAAGTCTTGGGTGAGTCTGGATCTGCTCTTCGCTCTGCCACAGGCTTCCTGTGTGGCCCCCAGGTAAATTTTGGGGTGTAAAAAGTTGTTGTCTCTCTGAGGATGTTCATGCTTCTGTTTTCCTGATCTCTGCCTCACCAGACTGTCAGCTCTTTGAGGAATATGGACTCTCTGTGCCAGGGATTGAACGGAGAGCTGTGGGACCATGATCTCGCCCAAGATCTGTAGGAGCCACCACGAAACAATAAGGTAAAGGATAACAGGAACGGGCAGATGAGTGAGTGGGCTTGCTGCCGACCCCCCCAAAGCAATGGGGAGACAAAATCCCAGGGCTGTGCAGCGTGGTCCTCAGTGCGTTGGTCTGGCAGTGCTGGACCTCAGTGGGCTGCAAAAGGAGGAGGGGAGCGGAGCAGCACTTGACCTTGGCCCCTGTGTGTGTCCATGTGGTGCTCTGGGCTCAGTCCACTGCACGTGGGCTCGCAGGACGCTGAGCATCACGCAGGGACTTTGGGTATGGGAACCCTCAGCTGTGGGCTGTGAACTACAGGTGTTTGGGCTTTGATTAAAGACCATAAAGCCACGGCTGCTGCCTTGCTGTGCAGGGTGGCAATGCAATAAATCAAGATAAAATCAGCGGAGTGTTAAACAAGCCATGAGTGATTTACAATAAATTGTGTAAAGAACATTATATGACTTTCATAGCATGAGGAAATTACTACTGGAGAAGGATGCAGTACTGCTTAGTTTTTGCTTCCTGTTGCATTCAGAGTGAGCTTTCACTCGTCTCCGCACCATCCTCCTGCCCGGCACCGAGCCCAGGGCAGGGTGGCCAGCGGCTCCACGCTTGTGCATCCCTCAGGCTACTTGCACGTGTCCCAGCTGAACAGTTTCCTACGAGATAGCCAAACCTCTGCAGCAATGCAATATAGAGCAATATTTTGCTTCTTTGGATACACTCCCTTACCTTGCATTTGCTGTACAACAGTTGTCTTTGAAGGTTGGAAGAGAAATTTCAAACAATTTAGCATGTAGAAGAGGTACCTGCTTGTTTCCCCTCTATGGACACGTAACAGCAGAAGCCTGCTGAAGTCCCAGATTAAGTTATTTCTCATCCAAAGCATCCTCTAATGTATTCAGCCCATACATATTCTGTATATATCCCCCACTATGTTAACTCCTCTAATACATTCAGCTCTTCAACATCATCTTCTTGGGTAATTCATTTAAACTATTAGCAGCTATTTAAAAGACTTCTGTTCCATAAGATTTGGTTCTTAGTGCAACAAAGGTCATTTTGTCCAGTAAATTAGCTAATCTGCACCATCAGCAGTTTGCCTCAGTGATTTCAAATACTCTGTCACATCATAAATGCATTTACCAACAATATAATCAATTAGAATAATTTTACCTCTGAAGGGGCCTGACCTACAGTGAAGTCCTTTAAATGAGAAAATTTATTTTAATTCATTTTAAAACTGCTCTGATGCCTCTTTGGTTAAATTGTATTTTATTTGTCTTTAATTTTCTGTTGTCTTCTCAGTAAAAGAGGCATAAATTTTCAGCAAGAAATCAGATTTGTGCGGGTTTTAGATATCCACCAAAAGCGTTTTTGATACCGGCAACAAATTGAAAATTCATTATTTTTGTCTTGTCTTGCCCATCTAATAAACAAGTGGGAACGTACCAGGCACCTGTAAAAGTGAAACTCCTCTCATTCTCACTGAATACGATTACAGAGCAATCAGTGAAATTAAAGGACATGAAATTCCAGATCTGTGAAAGGCAATGCTCTTGCTGGGGAAATCACGGCCACGGTGATTTCTTGCTGCAAGCAGCGTTATTCAAAATGCAGTCAAGAAATCTGGCTCACCGGGACCTGCACGATTCTTAGAAAAGGTGTTGGGAAGGCGCTGGTAAATGGTGCATGGTGCTCAAGTTGACCTTTGAGCTTTAGAGATGAACTTACTTACAAACATCAGCTTGGGCCATGTCCCAGGGACTTCAAGGGGGCAACAACCTGCACTTAAGGGTCTTCCCTGGAGGTGCTTCACTCTACAGGTCCATGAGTGAAAGAGAAGAGGTACCAGCAAGTTATACAAAGGCAGGGAAATTAATTATCAAGCCACAAGCTGACGTGACTTTGCTTGTCAGAAAACACATCTGCAACTCTTGGGCTCCTTGGCATTGCTTCCTTCTCGCTGAGCAGGTGTCCATATCGAGGAGATGAGGAGGAGGTAAGGCAAAGGGGGAATGCGGAGACCAAACTTGTCTTCCCCACTCAAAGTGGTCTCTTCCAATAAGTTCGGGGAACTTTTTTAGAAATGCACAGAATGTTGCCGCCAACCTGGTAGCTCCTCTTCTGCCTTTCTGGGGCAGTTGGCTTAGAACTAACTTCACGTGGAAATTATTTTTATCAAATATTTATTATGGAAATATTCTATTTACAACGTGCTATAAAACATGAGAAGGCAGAGCTGAGCAATGTATTTTTTTTTTTCCTCAAGGACTTGGAGAATATTTTGCACAGTTATTTTGAACAGTCTTTATATTTAGCAAGTCTAAACATGATATAAGAAGTAAATAAATCAAAGAGGCAAACACAACAGAAGAGAGAAGCCACAATGCAGTTTTTGAGCCTGTCCAAAATGTGTGGGTTTGAAATACGCTCACGCAGTGATGTATTTGGAAACGCTGCACATTCAGCCGTGAGACTAGAAACAGTGCAAGGTGGGTGAAGGGTTTTGAAGATGGATAGCCTTGTGCTTCTTTAACACAATGCCAAAAGTTGTTAAGGGATGCTTTCTCCTGAAAAATGATGGTTTTCTGGAGGATAAAACATGAGTGGTAGACTTCATCTCAAAAGCATCATGTTGGTTGAGGCATCATCTCAGTTTTGCCCGGGATTCAAATGGGACTTAAAGCCTTTGTACTCCTTGTGGGGACTCTTGGTGGATTTCTCCAGGCTTGGCTACAGAGAACCTAACCATTGTTCCATAATGGCATTAAGACCTAGTATGAGACTTTATGGGAAGGGAACACTCACTAAATTGCTGAAGGCAAGGAAAGAAAATCTGTGTCTGCTGCTGCCACTGGAACGCAGATGGAGAGCAGTTGTAGGGGCTCTGAGATACCAAAAATGCATCAGGACAATCCAGTATGTTTGGGGGGGCTCCCTGTGGGGCTGCTACCAGGATAGCAGGCACCTTGCAATGTCACCCCTAAATAAAGGGCCAAGCGGCGGTGGGGGATATTAGACCAAGGAATAGGATGGGGGATTGCAGCTGGTAAAATAGGAAGGGAAATGATTGAGGTGGGAGGAAGGAAAAATGAGAGGAGAAGAAGAAAGGATGTAGGAGCAAAATACCGGGGTTTTCCTCAGAAAAAAGGTGCAGATTCCAGGTGGGAAGGGAGTAAGCACTGCGATCTGCCCAGGGGCACGTGCAGTTTGGCATTCTGTAGTCAGTGGTTGAGGAAGGTATGTTGACTGCAATGGAAGAACCAGCTCTGGAGTAGATAAGTGTTTTCTTGTACTGAGGAAATGAAAAATCATTGGTGAATTTGAAAGTCATAAAAGTAAAAATATAATTTTGGCTGGGGACCTATTTATCTATCTATTTTAAAATGCATTTTCACATTCGTATATTTTAATTAAAAATACATTTTAGCACCAGCACAGCCAAACTGCCATGGTGCCAATCTCCTTTTTTGGAAATTTCTCCTTAACATTTTGAATTTATTATAAATTCATTGTTTCTAATACAATTTTTCCCTTCTCTCGTCAATTTATTATCTGTTTTTCATTTCCCTTCTCTTTTGTTAATCTTTCTAAATAACTTTAAAGTGGTCCTCCATCTATTTAGCTAAATGAATTCACTCCACAGATACTCATTATTTTGAGGATGATTTATGCAAGCACTATTAGCTAGATTGTTCCTTGTTTGAAGGTTTTTCTGCAATCAGAAAAACCCAGATTTGAGTCAGCTAGAATTAGATCCAGTAAAAAAAAAAAAAAATTACATAAAGTATTCAGCACCTCTGTCAGATTTCATATATTGGAGGTCAGCTTAACAGGCATAAAAACACAAAGAAGCTTTAAACTATGGGGCTGACCTACTGATCTCATCTTAGCCTGGGAAACGCTGTAGCATCAAACCCCAAAAGTCAAATCGGATTTTTTTTTTTTTTTTCTCCCCAGCTGATCCTCGCATCTCTATGGGAAGAGGCTGTGCACCACGTACAATCACAGACTAGGGCATTAAGCTGTGCTATGCCGCTTAATTTACTGTCTGGGTTTCATCTGACAGTACACTATGATGGCACACCCAGCACATTTTATAGATGTTGGCAAAGGCTTCCCTTCGAGCCTCACTAGCGAGCAGGGCGTGAGCCGTGCAGGGATGCCTGGTCCCGCTCTCACCATACCCGTGACCTTGAGAAATTGATTTTTAATCCTGGTGGGGTGTCACCTTGGCAGTGGGTCTCCTTTGGGTTGCTCCCGGCTTAAGGCGTAGCAGCTGGGAGGAGAACCGTGCCGTCCTCCCCGGAGCTGGGCAGGCTGCAGGGCTGGAGACGCTGCTTGTTCCTTCAGCAGGGTGGCTGGAAAGTTTACAGCCTTTGAGAGGTTGTAGGCAAGATTGGAGGAAGAATATTAAATAGATTTTGGCTGCTTTATGAAAAATACCTGAGACGACTGGGGATTTTCTTGTAAAGTCCTATCTTGTCTTTGTGACAGTTTGCAAATGGCTGTTACGTGCTAAATAACATCAAACGGGGAAGATCAGGCAGAAAGTGAGGTTAGGTGTCCTCAGTCCATGTACTGGCTGTCATGGTGGGAGCAGATCTGGTTTCTCAGCAGTTGAAACCGCTGTGGCTTCGGTAACTTCAGGAGCCCCGTGAGTTTGCTGTGCTGAGCCCCCACCTCAGTGAGCACCGACTGCTTCCTTGGCCTGGGATGGGTGATGTCTCCCATGATGGGACCCAGCACCGCTGCCCTCCCAATGCTCGCACACCTCACTCGTGAGCCCAGGACAGGGACCTCAGCTCTCCTCTCCAGGCTGTGCAATTTGGGGGCAGATGTGCCAATTTGGGGGCTGATCTCCAGCCTTTCCGCCTTGCATGCGGACTGGAATATACCTGGGTGCGTGCCAGCGGGGGACAATTTATTAGGGCCAGCAAAGAGCATCACACATCCCATTATGTCAGCTGTGATTTTGCAAGCCAAGTGCCCATTCAGGGTATACTGCGTATCCTCAGATTGGTATTGATCTTAAAATTTCTGGTGGTTTATTAATGACAGAAATGCTGTGGCCAGATCCTTCTGACTCGTGTAAACCCAAAGAAGTGATACTGCTGTCAGTACAGTCAGCTGGAGACAAATCTGGAGTAAATGGAGCAGAATCTGGCCTACTCTTTCCAACCACTCTATGTGGGTTAAGCAGGAACTGTGGGAGGAAGCAAATACTTGCCAGCAAAATGTTGTCTCTTTTCAATAACGACCACCTTTGGAATTAATCCTGATCCTTTGCAGAAGGAGCCAAAAATCCCCACTGGGGTCAGGATTTGGCCTATTCCTTGCCATTCTTCAAAATCCTCCGTTTTACAGTAAAAGTCCTTTCCAGACGCCATCGTTGCATGGAGCTTATTAATAAGGCTCTTGACTTTAAATACTCTCCGTCAGGCAACAGGTTAAGACCTTGAAAATGTCAGGCTCCCCGTGCTCAGTCTGGCTACGGGAAGGATGTCTGCAGCCCGCAACAGCTTTGTGCTTCCACCCAGCCTGGGGAAGGGCAGGAGCTGGTGCTCCAGACAGCTGGTGGGCGAAGAGCTTTGACGACGGATTTGTTAATCAGGGGAGCAGCATCCCGCTCTCCTGACACGGGGCTGGAGGGGAGGTGTGGAGGAAAGTTTATTGCCTGGGTAGCTTCTGCCATTGGGAGAGGGTCAAGAGGTGTCACCAGCTCGCGAGGCTTGGCCTCTCCTCCTGATTCCCATTTTAGTAAACCTCCTTTTCTTCCTGTAAAGGTCATTTTCCTGAGCAAGATAATTTATGAGTGGAAGACGGTTTGCTCAAGGAGAGCTCCACCAACTCACATACAAATCTTCCCTTCCTACAGTTATTTATGATTTGCCCTAATTAGCTTGTATAAACGTGTGGAAACTCCAAGTGCAATCTCTTCTTTGCACAGTTCACGTTCGCTTTGCAGGCTGTCCCCCGCTTGTCAGAGGCATTGTTTGTTCAATAATAAAATTGCCACATACTGTTAATCACAACCTGCAAACATCTAATAAAACAACCATTGAAAGTGTGTATGTAAAACCATCTCTTCACTAGCCCCATTAGGCTCGGCTCTTTCTGGTTTGAAAGCTGCATGACCTCTCTTTTCAATCAATTCCCAGTTATTAACCATGAAGAATAGCATTGGGAACTGCATTTGCAAATTGAATGTGGTGGTATATAATGAACTCACTCTTTGAAACATTCCAGTTGAGGGGAATGTATCTAGCTAACGTTTTTTAATCTCTCTTCCCCCCCCTCCACCTGTACTACATTCAGATATAATTCACAGAATTTAAAATAACTCGGAAGAATAAAACTTCCTAAGCAGAGTTTAAGGGGACGGTGCCTGTAACAACTTTCCATTATCTGTTTATTCTGATCCCTCCAAGCTAAGCCCTTGAGAAGATTAGCTACTCAGCTAAAAATCACTGCAGTTTAAGAGCCGATCTTTATTTATTAAAATGCTCCGACCTCTAACTTGGGCTTATACATTTATTTATTAAAACTAATGAATTAATGCCCTGGTGGCAAGCGGGGTTTCCAGGGGGCCGTGGCAGCCTCCCAGCCCCCCCGTGGGAGCGGCGCCGGGCGCCTTCCCACGCGGCAGCCCTCCGGGGCGGGGGTGCGGGGGGGTGGTGCGGGGCCAGCCCGGCCCCCCCGCCCCCTCAGCCCCGGCTGGAGCCCCGGGGGGGGGGGGGCGTATCTCTCCCTTTGGGGGTGAACGGCCGCGGGGAGCCCGGCGGAGGTGGAGTCGCGCATCCCCCGCGGCAGGGAGCGGCGGGCAAACCCGGTCCCTCGTCCACCGGCTTTGCAAAGTCCTTTCCGCCTGCCCTGGGTGGGGGTGTCCACCTCCTTCCCCCACCCCCACCCCCGCCGCCTTCCACTCGTGAGGGTGGCTCCCCGAGAGGGCCTGGGAGACCTGCCCTTCGCCACGTATCGCCCGGAGCCTGAACAAAGGCAGGGGGAGGGCAGCGTGGCCGGGGGTGGGGGCCGTGCGGACGGCCCCCCCCGACCCCCCGGGGCTGCCCCGGCTCCTCCCGGCTGCCCGCCCCCGCCCTGCCCCGCCGCGCTCCCAGCCCCCTCCGCCTCCGCTTCTCTCCTCCCCTCTCCTCTCCCTCCTCCCCCGGTAAATCCGAAGTTTCCTGTTAAGCACGGGCGAAGCTTTGCAAAGCGGCTGCGGAGCTGCCTGCTCCCTCCTTGGGATTACCGTCGGGAGAGGCTCCGCTCGGCTCGGCACGGCTCGGGAAGGGCCCCCGCCGCCACCTTTCCTCCTCCTCCTCCCCAGCCCTCCTCCATCCTCCATCCCCGCGGGCGGGCGGGCGCCGCACGCCGAGCCCCAGCCCCCCGCCCCAGCTGGATTTACGGGGTGGTGTGTGTTTGGGGGGGAAGATCCGCCGCCTCCCGGCGCCCCGATTGCTGCCTGGTCCCATGTGAACTGGAAGGCACGGCTATGCTCGTGGGGACACCGCGCTCCGCCAAACTAAGGTAGGACCCCCCCCCCCCCGCCCCCCCATCAATTTTCCATCGCCGAAAATAAAAAGGAGAGAGCCGGTGGGTGGGGACACCCCGGGGGGGTGGGGGGGGGGGAGACACAGCTTCCTCGGGGGGAGGGAGCGGCCGCGCCCGGGAGGCGGCTCGACCCCCATCGCCCGTCTTTGTTGCGGCTGGAGCGCCGGGGCCAGGTGGGAGCCGCGCCGGGGTGCGCCCCGCCGCCGGGGGGGCCGCCGCCCCTGACCCCCTGCCCTTGCCCCGCAGGTCCTGGCCGCTACCATGACTGATGGCGAGAGCCGAGAGCCGCTGCCGCGCCCGGCCGGCGGCGAGGTGCGGGTGCCCATCGCCACGCCGCCGCGCCGCCCCGCCGAGCAGCCGCCGGAGGATGCCGGCTCCGGCCCCGGCGGTTCCCCTGGCCGCGACCCGCCGCCCGACCTGGCCTCCGAGGAGGAGGAGCAGGTGCCTTACCCGGCTCTGGCACCCACCGCCTTCTTCTGCCTCAAGCAAACCACCCGCCCGCGCAGCTGGTGCCTCAGGCTGGTCTGTAACCCATATCCTTTCCCCCAGGGACACCGCACCCCCCGGCCGGTTGGGACACCCCCCCGCTCCGGGAGCCCTCCCGTGCCGTAGCATCCCGTTGGGGCTCTGTGTCCCGGGGGCTCACGGCTCCGTCCAGCACACGGGGATGCCACGAAGCCCCCGGGGTCCCCAGAGGTCCCCCGCTCTGTGCTGTCCTGATCCCCAACCTCGGGGAGGGGGATGTGGGGCTTTGCAGGAGTGGGACAGGCAGGGGAGCACATCCCCCCCCCGTGCTCATCCCGCTGGCCTCCGTCAGGGACACACTCGCCAGGGTCCCCTCGGCTCCATCAGCATCATCCGACCGTCCGGTGTGGGAGTGAGAGGGACGGGGTGGCCGGACATGGTGCCCGGCCTCGGCATCGCAGGGTGGCGGAGGATGCTGAGCTGCAGCCCCCCAGGACCCACAGAGGGGAAAAAACCCTCAACTTCACTTCTCTCTCGGTGGGGCGGGAAGGAGCGGAGTTTAAAGACAACCTGGTATTTGTTTTAGACACGGTGGGGAATTTCAGACAGGCACTGACCCTCTTGCTGTTTATATAAGAGAGCTCGGAGTGCATGTGCGCTTTCTAGTCGCAGGAAGATGGAGCGGGTTTGAGTTGGTTTGGGAAAGGCACATGCCTCACTCGCCTCAGGTCCGAAAACTCCCCTTTGCTTTTGTTCTTTTTGCAACTTGCAGGCAGGGAAGGAAGAGGACAGTCAAGCCTCTAAATCTACCCCCCTCCCCTGTGTCCTTTATCCTTTTTATTAATGTTAAATGAAAAAGAGCAGTGTGTTCCTCTCGGTTGTGACATCCAGAAAATTGAATTTTACCCAAAATGCTTGTGTGCAAGCAGAGAGTTTTCAGTCTGTCTTGATAATCTTAAGAAAGTCAGCTTTTAGCTTTGCTCTGCATGTCAGCTCCAAAGCATTGACATTGTACAGATAATTAATGCTTTTACCTATCCCTGATACCTGCCTGTAGTTTACTGCCTATATCCTGCCACTGCTATTAAAAGCATTACTTATTAATACGGTTATTATTGATCTCGCTTCAGTTAACCAAAGAAACCCATGTGTATCTGAGATCACTGTTTTCCTCAGCAACACCACCAAGTTGAGTATTGTCGTTAGGAGGAATTGCACAATCCTCCCCAGAATACTGCCTCGGTCTGTTATTAGGAGAAATACTTGGAGGGAAACCCCACAATTTTTATGGCCTTGGGTCTCCTCTTGTTTAAACTATGTTTACACATGCTATTGACTTTTGCAGAGATATTTCTGCTTTACACCGTTGTGAGGGGTGAACCAGGCTCCTATACGTGTGTGGATGGAAGGGAGAAGTAAACAAGTAGTTGATCTCCACAGTGATGCTTTAGCCGTGTAAATATTAAATGTAGATGGTGGTTCCATAACAAAAAAGTGATATACCCAGTCCTGGAGGGGCTTGGGGGGGGGCACTGTGTTCTTGTTACAGCTGAGAGTGAGTCGAGGCAGATCTCTTCCCTTAAAGCAGGTTATCGTGTTTGAAAACTTTGGGGGCAGGCGGGAGGGAGAAGCCTTCTCCTTTGGCTTTGGTGGGGTCTTGCTCTCCCACGCGGCACTGTGGGTTTGGCATCCCCAGAGCCGGTACTGTTGGCAAATTAACCCGCAGCGGGAGGAAAACAAAGCAGCATCGGCACTGAGCGAGGGAGGTTTGCGTAGAAGAGGGTTCAGGTGTGCTCGTGCTGCTGTAGGCAGAGGCTCTGCTTTTATTTTGCCTTTCAGCATCTCTCCAAAGAATTCACAGGAGAGCGAGTTCCTTTGCAAAACTTACTTACCCGTTTGACATAATATTAGGTGGAAATTGTGACGGTTGGTTAATAGTGAAGCAGAAATTTAATAAAACTACATAAGCCCTGTGTTGTAGTGTTGCTGCTGTCAGAGCCGGTATGTTTTGGTTGTAGCAGAACAAAGCTCACGACGTATCGCAGCAATAGAGACGAGCTCCTTGCTGGGATTTTTTTTCCCCTTCTCTTGGTCATCAGCAGTCCCACACATCGCAGTGAGAATAATCCTTCGGTGTCGACTCTTAAGTTCTTGGCGAGAGCACTTGTGTTGCTGGTGGTTGTGATTTCTGCAGCTGCGTAACGAAGCTGTGTTGAATAACCTCAAAGTGAGGAGATGTGCATCCTGCTCAGGAGCTGGTGCTGTGCCCAGGTGGTGCTGGGTGCATGTCGGACCGCAGGCAGCCAGAGGTCAGGCAGCTCAGGGACAAGTGCCACCACTGTGGGCTGGGACGCTTGGAAAGCAGCTAGAAGGGGACACGGCTTGAGGAGGAGTGCGGGCGGATCGATGTGACAAGGGCTGAGATTTCCCAAGCGCCTGTCCCGGCAGAAGAGTAACTTGAAAGAGAAGGTGGCAACAACACAAAGGTGGTCTGTGACCAGTTGTGCAGTTTTGGTGACTGTTCCTGCCCACCCAGAAGCATAAATCCATAAATCACAATAATGAGCTTTATGTTTGCTTTAAAATCTCCCTCTTACAGAAGGAAGGGACGTGACTGTGAAGTCTCTTAAAATCTGAGTCTGAAGAGCTTTGCTGAGGTGCTTGCTCACCTGGGAAGCACTGACCTCTTGTGAAAAGCAGCTCCTTTCCCTCAATGGTGCTTTTTCTTGGTGGGGGAGTTATCCTTTGCTTTCTTTGGGGTTTATCTGGGGGGGCAAAGCGGGGGAAGGAGAAGGTCTCGCTCCGTGCCCCCCCCCAATGCCTGTGTCCCTCATCTCCCTTTGCTCCCCGAGCATTTCCCAGCGTGGGAGCACATCTCCGCAAGTCTCCCCTGTGGTGGTTCAGCTCCAAAACTTGCGCACGCTTCCCCCTGCCGCCAAGCAGAAAGACTTCACCCCTGTGCCCCCCGGGCTGCGAACGGAGCCATCCATCTGTCCAGAGTGCCTTGAAAAGCAAGGGTGTCTCATCCTGCATGTTTGGGGTCCAGCTCTTGGGGATGGTCCCACAGGATGCTCCTGGCAGAGGCAGGGAGCTGCATCCCGCTGTGCCATGGGGTTTGTGCCACAGACCTGGGTGCATCGGCATCCAAAAAACCAAATGCCACCGCAGTTTGGGGAGTGCAGTTGAGTGCATCTTGCGTAGGGCTCCCGGCAACCCCCTGTCAATCCAGATCGCTTGAACCACAAAAGCCACCCGGCCGCTCCGAATATTTGTCGGTAGCAGAGATAGCCCAGACCTGTGGCCTGGAGCAGGTGGAAATCCTCCGCGGCTGGGCCAAAAGCGTGGTTTGCTTCTGCGGCTTAAGCAGAGGGGGTTACTGCCAGGCTTAGAAATAGCTAAAAAAAGCCGTTGCCTGGTTCTCGGGGGACAGGTGGGGTGCGGATCAGCTTACGGGGCCGGGAGCCTGCCTAGCCCGAGGCACGTGTCTGCCCAAAGGGTTGCACATCGGAGGAAAAATGGGGGAGTGGGCAGATGTAGTAGATGCACATTTGTGTTTTTAATAGCTGTGCTGCATTTGGGAATGTTAAGAACAACCTGGAAAAAAATCCCGTGCCTCCCTCCCCCTGCATCTGCATGGTTTTGTATTAATAAAACCAACAGGCTTCTGAATCCTCAAACAACAGAAAGCTAAAGATCTGCAAGGAGTTGATTTTCAGGTGTGGGAGCAATAATCAGAGAGTTGTGTCCATTAAAGTTTAATCACAGGAGCAGAAAGTGTTCGGACTGGCTCTGGGTCTGATTTTCACGGTTGACTTTTGTTCGCTGTGTACTGTCATTCTTCAGCTTTCCAGAGTGATGGCTCCAGCATGAGAGTCACCTTCCGAGCTCCAGGGTTACCTCCAAACCCAAATTCAACTGGGAAGTCACTTGTACGTGACAGTTTAAAGCAAATAAACAGCCTGAATATAGTTCTTATTGTACGGACAATGGTTGAAATTGAGTTTTCACTGTCGAGTTGTATTGCGTTTTCCCTCTGTTATTACTGATTTACTTTAAGTTTGCTTCCAATTGTATATCAAGGCAAATTAACTTATTTCTTCAGTCCTGGATCTCTTAACGTGGGTTTATTTATAGAGGTCTGTGGGTGGGACTTTGTGTACTCGGTGTGTATGTTGGGTGGTATAGAGCAAGATTTTGGCTTCTGCGATCCTGCGAGATCCTTTCCTGGCTCTGCCCAAGCGCCGCCGCAAACTGACGGCCCTACAGAAACAGGGAGCCGTGCCTGTATCCAGACGGGGGTTTTCTTTAATATATTATTTTACTGTTGCTAACACTTTGATAAACGAAGTGTTGAGTCACTTTCTGTCAATCCCTAGATGTCCTTGTACCTCGGGGTGGGGGGAGGTTTTGGCCGCGGCTCCTGGCCCCTGTTGGTCGATGCGCGTGTAACCCAGCGATGGGCTGGGATGGCAGTTGGCAACCGGCGCCGTCCACGTGCCCGAGGTGGAGCAGCGGGGAGGAATGCTGACTTTGTGTTCGTCGCCAGTCCGTTGCGTTGCCGCGAGGGGTTTTACTGTACGGCTGGCTGGAGAAACGGGCTGTAAACTGGGACGTAACGCGCAGCGGCGATTAAACCTGCTTTCCATCACGGCGTTGAGTGTCAGCTTTGCAGCGTGGCTTTGATAAGGCTCGAGCGACTTTGCTGGTTTTTTAGTGATTCATAAAAACATTCAGTGATTCATTATAGGTTGAATTCTGTGTGCCTTAGTCAGAAAAAACCCTCCGCTGATTTATTTTTTCAAGTGGCTACAGAGCTTGTTGGTTCCAGCTGATTTCTGTGGGACTTGGCTTTGTTCTCCTGTTTGGGTAGAGTCTCTGCTTGCATCGAATCTGGTTTTTATTTTTTTTTAATTTTTTTTTTCTGAAGTGCTTCTCCTAGCAGCACTTGCTAGTTGCCCTTACAAGTACTTTGGGGCAGACCGAACGTCCACAATAACATCCTGCGTGTTATTTCCAAGCATTCCCCAGTATAGGTGTCTGTAACTTGGCTTAATGGTGAAAAAACTGTATTTCATGCAAAATAGTGTAGCTGATCTCTTTCTAATGCTCTAGCCTTCACTCCGTCTCCCCGTTCTTCGTACTGGGCTAAGCTGTTTGCTCGGCGGGGTTATAAATTGCTCTCTGACATGAGGCTTGCAGTTCTCTTCATTCTCTATCGCACAATTGATGTGTTCTGGCTCCCGCGTCTGTGGGAGCATTGCCATTTGTGATTTGGGGGGGGTTATACTGAAACACGCGGAGGTGTGGGTATAAGTGACTGGTCTGGGCTTCTATCAGTTTGACAAACTTCATTTGATTGCTCTATAATAAGTATGTATCAGATTTGAGGAGCTTTATCAGAAAGCCTTTGCTTTTAATCTGTTCTTATTTAGGCTGTATCCTGACAAGTGCAATGGGAGGGTTTGACCGAATCACAATTTGTCATCTCCGAATATAAATATTGCAGTTAAAATATTTAGCGTGCTGTGGAAAAACCCGTTAGCGAATAAATGTATTTCTGGCCTCATCCTGGGAGCTGCTGAGCATCCTCGACGCCCACTGAATCTGGTGAGAGGCGCAGGTGCTGTGCACCCAGCAGCATCTCCTGCTGAATGACAAGCAATTAGGAAACATAAGGCAGAAAAGTCTTGTAAATTGTAACTCATCTAAAAATATGTTGTCCACATGTGTTTTAGCTCCTTTCATTTCAGCATTCTGTGTTGGCTCAATACATCTAATCAACAGTTTAGCCCTGAGTTTCGTCTTTAAAACCAACAGAAGCGATCTTGTCGTGGTCCCTGCATCCCTGGCACCACCAATCCCCATCATCTCTGACCTCTGTATTGCACCCTGAATTCCTTAAGCACAGCTTGTAGGTTATACCTCTGTGAAATCGCTTTTATCCCTGCCCTCTAGCCAAACTTGGGAGTGTAGGTCAGTGTTGGAAATGCCTGTCCTATGGCAAAGCTGCCGGAGTCTGTGATACTTAGGAGAAACGTCGACGTAAGCGGCAGCGTGGGCAGGGGGCGGCTGGTCGCTCAGAGCGAGGGGTTAAGCTCTCTGCAAACTCAAGCAGGCGTTAGTTGGTGCTTGGCTCCTGTTTTCAAAATGACTTCCGCAACAAAAAGCGGGTTAGAAAGCTAATTACAAAAATACTTTTGAAGCAGATGAGGTTTTGCCGTAGCTCTTTGCAGCAAGGGGCTGGCGGTGTATGGTAATACCTGTATGCGTTCGGAAGTGTGACTGTAGGGAAACCATAAAAAAAAAATATGATGCTGGTGTAGAAGAATGGAAATGTGAAACTGTCTGATGAAATGAAGTTGACTCATAACAACAACGACAAAAAAAGTCCATCTGAGGAAAAGTGTACAAAGTAAATCAGAAGTATAAGTAATGAAAATAAAATTAGATCTTTGATGTTAATGAAATAAAATGTTGAGTAAATGGAATCGTATTTAACCCCTCCTCAGCCCCGGTTCTGATCAGCCTTGCTGCCTTTCCCTTGAGCGCTGGCTGTGGTTGGAGCCCCTGGCGCTCCGTTTGCATTTGTGTGTGAATTCCAAGCTGAATGTGCAGCTCGTCACAGTTATATGGATTTATCTCAGTATTGTCCCAAGTCAGGATTGCAGCAGGTATCTCTGAGCAGCTTTAATTCACAAATGCACTTAGAAAAATTTTGCCTACCTAGTTCTTCCTCACCCTTTAATCTAGGTAGTGCTTCTATTGCTACAGAAGGCAATGGATTCAAAAGTTAACTCTCTCTGCATTCACATATCCAAATTTACTATACATATAGTTTCACTGAAGAAAGTAATTAAAATTATTGTAGGATGTCTTTGTGTGTGCTTTTCCTTTTCTACTATTTTTTTTTTCAGTTGTTCTGTACTGGATATTCCCCTCCAGTGAAAAACTGAGAGATGCTAACTTGTTGCATCAGGTTTTACTGAAGATTACTCGTAATCTCTGTGAAATATCTACAATTTACTTGTTATTTTCAGACTGTAATTTATAACCCTTCAGAGCAATTAATTTGCTACTTTTCAAGGCATTTACAAGATGCATCCCAGACTGCAATTTGTAAAGTTTTTCCAGTTGTCTCACCTCTCAACTCTGGTGGGAACCAATAAATGCAGTTTCAATTTGCAGTTTGTTTACAAGTTTGGTTTATGTATTGAGTCCATATGTATTTTTTTTCCAGCCTGTTAAGATGGCAAATCCCTTTGAAACGTAAAACAACTTATCACACAAGTTGAACTGCACTGAGCAGAAGATCAGAGCCTATAGCTAAGCTCTTCTTTATGTTACAGATGAATTTTATGCAGTGTAACCTCAAGTTGGATATAGATATTTTTTGAATTATTATACAGCTGTCTCTAAGATACTTTACTGTATTCTAGTGAGTTGTTTTAAAATACAGAAGTAGTTTTAGATTTATTTTAATTGAGTTTAAGCTTACCTTTTCCTTGGCTTTTGTTACTTGGCGTTTTGGGGCTCGGACCGGCTCCCGCGGGGCCAGTCAGCAGCATCCACCCGGGCTTACTTGGAAGCAAAACCTCCGCTTTATTTGCCGTGCTCGTCTAAATGACATGTTTGGAGTAACTCCATTAGAGCAACCGGGATCGCGTTAGTTTACAGTGAATGAACTCTGAATCATGTTTTGCTCTGTGTGTTTGTGTGGTGGTGTTCCTCGTTTGTTTTTTTTTTTAAAAAAATTGCTTCTGCAGACAAGAAGCATTGAGCTGCCTACTTACAGAGCTCCGATTCGTTTTCCGCTGGATTATGCACGTAGGTCTGTCATTTCCTTATGCTGGTGTAAATCAGGAGGAGTCCCAGGGTTGCAGCCTTGGCTCTGTGGACCTCACACCCAGAGACACACAGGTGTGTTTGCCTTTTCTCACACATCACCCTCCGAATTCAACCTAGCCGGGCACCCGACCTGTGCAGCAGCAACCTTTGCCGCCAATGCTAAAACTCATGCAAGAAATATGTTACCTCTGTTTACACAGATGTTTTAAGAGAACTCGAGCTCAGATTTTGCCCTTAATTCTTAAGGTAGCATCTGGCGTTTGTGTCCAGTCGGTTAATCCAGCTGCTGAAGCAGCCTTGTGATTTTAAGTACGATACTTTCAACTGAATATGTAGCTGCCTGGGATGGGAGGAGAGTTATTACGTGATCTCCCCTAATAGTTAATTCTGAGATAACTTAGACCAACTTAAAATCATCAGGGTATGTGCTGTATTTCTGAACCAGCAATTAGGAGTCATCAGCCTGCATAGAGACAAATTGGAAGTGAATTAGAGGCTGATGAGCTCTGTACAGGGCTTCCAGGGCTGTTCCCAGCCTCGTGCCGCAGGGAAATATCAGAGCGGTCACTCCGGAGCTGGCTGGCCAGGCTGGGGGTGGAGGAGGGAAGCTTTGACAAGATGCAGCTGTAAAAGACAATTTTCCTCTTTCTTTCCCTTAATAAAAAATCTGTTCTGAGCACTGTACCAGGCAGACTAGTTTGGCAATGGATTAAATGCGCAGCTTCGAGATCTAATTTTGCCCGTTTCCATTGACAGATGGAAATTGTGTGCTTTCACAATGCTACTAGTATCTCGCAATTTTGCGCAGAAGCAGTGCTTCCGAAAGCCATCCGGAGAAATAAGATGACTTTGTATGTGTGTGCATCTACTTGTGATCACGGTCCCTTCAGAGGGTGAATTCAAGCTGCGTGACTGCTCCTGGCCCCTTTCCTCCGTCCTTGTGGTGCAAAGTAAGAGGGGATTTGCCTGAATATCTAATATTCTGGTAGATCTTGCTGCAGAAAGTAAACCACAAGTTATGGTACAAGGTGTCTGGGACATCTGTCGTGTTCCGGAAGGCTGGAGAGCCACGTTAGCTGGGATGTTGGATGAACGTTACAAACAGGGATGTTTTGAGGGGAGCATCCCCTGGGACCCTCGCGAAGCTTGGCGTACCCAAACTCTTTCATCCCCATCGCCCTCCTCCCTGCCCGCACGTTTGTTTTGATTTTCTTGTTGTTCAATTAAACCCTCTGAGATTTGCGATGGGTACGCAGGTATTTGTGTAGAGATCTGTTCCGGTCTCGGAGGAGCTGCAGCCCAGGCTGCTTCTTGACGTGGTTAAGGAGAGAAAGCACGAACTGACACCTCCTTCACTGGGGATGACAGAGGAGAGGAGAGGAAAGGACGAAGGGCTCATCAGGAGACAAAGCAAACCATGGGTTTTGGTAGCACAAATAGAAATTCTTTGGGCTTAGGTTTCGGGCACAGCTGAGGGGAAAGCAGAGGAACACAGAAATGCAGTATTTGTGTGTACATACTTAATACATATATGTTTTTACATACCTCAATGTGTACCTATGCTGTTGTTTCTGGCAGAAGGGACTTCACTTTGGTTTTGAAGGAATGAAAACCTTTCTCATGGAGGTTGATAGCAAGCGAGTTTATTCCTTGGTTGGGTTTGTCCATAAGGATGCTGTCAGACTTGGAGGTGCTGATTGAACTCCTGGGGTGAAATAATGAACCCATGAGATCTTTGTCGTTGCCTTTGGGTTTCCACCTGTGGAGGAGTGTAGGTAAGCATCACTTTGGGTTTGGAAAAGAAACAGAGACCCTGTTCTCTAGCCACGTGTTCCAGGTCAGGTAACTTCAATGCCAGCAAAGCTGATGAGTCCAGGAGCAGGATTTAGCCCTGAACACATTCTATATCCCCAACCTCTTATTACCAGGCCCTTTTGTAAGTGTGTTTGTGCGGAGCCTGTAATGGTATAACGTACGCTGTAATTTTGTTGTTAAATCCGAGCTACTTTGGCATGGCGGGGACTAGGTGGCTTGTAGCGATTGGAACATTACGGCTTATTGAATTTCATAGCCTGGAGGATTGAACCGTACAGAGCCAACTCTTGAGGAAAGGAAAAAAATAAATAAAATGTCACCTATTTTTCCTGAATCTTCTTTTTCTAGGCCGATATTTAACATGGGCTTCTGGGCATGGGTGGGAGAGACACCAGTGATGGAAAGCAAACCCTGGGATGGTTGCTGTCCTGTTAGGCTCCCAAGGAAAGAGGTTTGGATCTGTTCCCAAGGGCACTGGTAAATGCTACATCTGTAAATGTGCTGGGATTTCCTTCACCTCGCTTCCCACTAAAGATTTTAATTTAATCTCTATCAACACTGATTGATAGAGAAGTCAGAAGAGCAGAAGTCAGAAGGGCATTTTGTTTCACATGTGGTTGTGTTTTCCCTTTATCGGGGATCCTCAATATTGTTTCTGTAATTTCAAGCACACGCCAGTGCTGTAAACACTTTTATTACAGTGACGACCGCTGGTGCGGGTCTCCTGGCTGCTCCAGTGCAAACCTCAACCTCGCAGGGGTTTATAAGGCAACAGTAAAAATTAACTTGATGCTGAATCATGTGTCTTTTACATAAAGAGAGACTCGTGAAGGGCTTGATTGGCCACCACGGTCTCTTACATCTCTTATCAAGGCACAAAGTGAAACCAGGGTAAGTTCTCACACATCATTTTGCAGCCGGCTCCTGAGGGCACGGCTCGGCCAGGCAAAAGTTGGTTTAGTTTCTGCGTGCTGTTGTCCTTTGCTTTTCCGATGAGGATCGGTAAAATGCTCCCTTGTGAGAGTGCCTTTTTTTAGTGTCTGCGTGATCTGGAACTTACCTGCTCTGGGCAGGAAGAATGCTACGTTTCATACAGGCTTTGAGGAGATTTTCTCATTTTCACTATTAAGTACGAACCTGTTTGTGAATGGATAATTTGGTATTTAAGAGGGGAGCTCTGGACCTGCTGGAGTTGGAGGTAACTGTTGTTGAGGCGAGGGTGAGGGATAAAGAGGGGTTTCACAGTTGGGGTGCTGGCCAGATGCTCTTCTCCCATGTCATAGGTTAACCCCATTTTTCTGACCCTGTCTCAGTGTTTGTCGCGTATATGCGAGTCCTGCTCCGATGGCTCCATCTGCAACCTACGGCTTGATGCCCCCACTACGATGAACTGAAATCTTACCCCATTGCTAGAGCAAGGGTGTGCTGTGACTGGAAAAAATCAATGCTCAGCCAAAGCAAAATGGAGGGTCTTAAGGCTATATTTATTCTATTCTTACATTTTAATTTTTTTTTTTAAAAACATGTCTCTCATTGAAATTTCCCAGGCTCTGCTGAGTCATGGCTGGGGTTTTTTTGTAGCTCTGTTGAGGTTTTGACAAGTACCTACTAGACTTTCCCATGTCAAGGGATGGAGCTCGCAGAGCTGCTTCTTGTGTGCATGGGTAATCAATTATGGAGCCCATTTGCATTATTAGTGTTTGCATCAGGGCAGCACTTAGGCTGAGCCCAGAGCCGCTGCGAGTGCCGCAGAGCTCAAAGTAAGAGGCAATCTGGGGCTTGAGAGCTTCGGAGAGAGTGAGTTGGCTTCTTGCAGAATGTGAGAAGGAAACCAGCACCAAGGAGCAAGAGGTGACTTGCAGGAGGTCAGCAGATGAGTGGTGGAGGTGGGGGAGAGGCTGCGGCTTGGGCACCTACAATTCCTCCTGTGAAGCATCTTCAAAATATCTCATATCCACGTGTACAGAGCAGAACTTCATCTATGAAATGAGTACCAGAGATTAGGACTAATATATAAAGCCATGCAGTGCATGTGGTTGGTGCTCTCCAGATGCTCCAGAAGAACCTCTGTTGGCTTGAGGAGGAATGGGCAGGATGAAGGGAAGGGAATAACCTCAGCTAAATGGTGTGAAGCTCTGGACGCTGCATGGCTATCAGCAGTCCTATCTTGCTGTGAGCTAATCTGGTGTTTTACTGTTGCTGCTTAGACCAGTTTTTGCACATGGACTCCATGGGCACGGAGCTTTCACCACGGAAAGGCAGTTGTTTCCTATTGCATTTGTGTGTTCCCATGGTCCTGTGGCGACCCAGTGGGACTGTTCATTTTGGTAAGGGCTGTGGAGTTTGCCCTTAAGCGAGACAGGAGGGATCAGTTAGGCAAAATCAATCCCCTGCCTGCTCCGTATCGCTTTGTCCTGATAAGCTGTCAGTTTAGCTCTAAATGCCGTGTTTGAAAGCACATCTCTGCTCTCCAGGATGGGTCAATGTCAGCAGCAGTATTAGCTGAAGGATGGATTTAAGCCACCAGCTCATCACAAGAAGAGAGAGCTACATCTGAGGCATCGTTTCTTGGCAGCCTGTGATCTTTCATAGGTTGGAGAGAAATTTGGTAGGATAAAATATCCTCGGCTACCTCTGAGTCAGCGCTGCAGTTTAATGTCAGTCCTAATACCGGGTTGTAGCAGTGAGGAGCTGGAGATGCCGTTGGGTGGGATGGAGCCGTTTGCTCGCCAGCCAGGTGTGGTCTTACCTGTGTCCCAATGCTCCCTCAGTGCGAGGAAAGGGGGGGTCGTGAAGGGGATCCCCGAGTCCTTCTGCAGCCTCTGCTTGGGGAAGAGCCAAGAGCAAACACGGCACAAGTCATCCCCTCGAGGCACTGGTGCTGCTGGAGTCCCTGAGGAGTAATGTCAGGGGGTCACTTAAGGACCAAGTTCAGGCTGGCCTTAACCCTGCGTTTCCTGGCTTTGCCTGATGGAAGCCAGACCCGTTGCCTTGTTTGAACACCGGCTTTGCGGTGGGGGTGATGGATTGCAGTGTGAGCTTTACCACCCTTCATCACTGCTTCCTCTGCTCTTTTGGCCCGTTGTGTTCAGTTCAGTCAGAGTTTATTATAAATAACTTCAGATAGCAAGCTGAAATATCCCGGGCTCGCTTTTCTTTTCTTTCCTTTTTTTTTTTTTTTTTCCCCCTTGGCAGTTGCAGAGCATGAATCGGCTTCAAGGGAATTGAGGTATTTCAACGTAACATTTACAGCCCATATCTATACAAAATGTGACTTGTGTTTATAGAAGTGTGCCTTTAACGGTCTCTTATCAAAACATATGGGACTCTACAGTTGGATGCTGGGGTTCCTCTGAAGCATTCCCCAGACAATACAGTTCCACATTAGGTTGCCTTATGATGTCTGTAGACTTAACTGAGTCTGTTGTTCCGCACACACAGTCGTGCGTCTTCCCTGTCTGGCCTGCGGCGCTCACTTCGCCTCCTCCGAGCTCCTTCCGAGAGCCCTTTGAAACTCCCTTATCGCTGAGTCTTCCCTTCGCCCATGCGTGTCCTTGGCAGGCAAGGCAATGTCACCATGCAGAAAAGCACATCATGCAAAACAGGATAAGGTATCAGCAAAACGGAGCGACGGGCTGACAGAGCGGTATGTTTGGGAGCAGGCAGTGGTGAATAAGTCTCAAGAAATGAGGTTTGAATTTTTCCCTGCTGCAGATCTCGTGGAGGTCTTGTTCCAGAGCAATCGCTCCTTGTTTTCATGACGTACCCCCGCCACAGGCTGGGGTCACGCTGGGCTCCCCATCGTCAGCCCGTGAAACAGGGAGACGTGTCCTCCCCCAAAGATGTTAGTGCGTTGAGGAATGCGTTTGGCCCCGGCAGCGTGTCCTGATCCAATCTCACGTTGGATTCTATCCAGGTTTTCTGCAACTTCAAATGGCTCTTGGTGCAATCCATTACCAAACAACCGTTATTTCACCTACCGTAGCAAGGGGGCCAGATGTCCACTGGATGCTCTCTGCCTTATAACGCCCGGACCAGCATCCTTAAAAAGGCACGCAGCCCTGTTGCGCTTAATAGCATTGCCAAGAAGAACAAGATCTATCGGGCTCTGCGCTGCTGTTGTATCCCGTGGCGTTGCTTTCTCTGGTACGCTGTGACGTGCTGCCCTTTCTGGAGGGCTGAAGAGCTGAGAGCCTTCCAAAAGCTTCAGCTGCTCATTCAGAGCCCGTCTGAGTTTCCATCCCAAGCTGCTTTAGTCTGATCCATTTATTTCAAGATGACGTTTGCAGAGGGCTGTGGGGAGTTTAGGAGGATAATGCTGTGTCTGAGCAGTATTGCCTAAATTAACTAATAAAGTCATCTGGCTGTGGGCAGGGTCTGGTTCGCCTTTCTGGTGAGTGTGAGTGCTTTGGTTTATCCAAGTTCACAAGCTGGTGGCCCAGGTCATGCTGCAGCTCCCAGGACAGACCCAGCAGCTCCTACCAGTCTTTGACTGATAACAGGTGACTCTTCTGAGCTGCCATTTTTGGACCCAAATCCCTTGGGTCTGATGGGACTACGCAGCCCCTTGGGTGCCCCAGTTTCCTAGCAATGCTTCTCGGGCATGAGGGAGACAGTGGCTTGCTCACGGCACTTTGAAAATAGACACGTATGGCTCTTGTGTTTGCTTGGTGTCTGAGCACCGCCTACCTTGATCTTGTATCTCCTGCCAGTGCTGAACCTGGGTAACCTCTCCCACCAGCCTGGCCTGATCTTCCTAGTTCTGGTGCTGCTTGGCCTCTTTTGGCTGGATAAACACTCTGATTGTTGCATATTTTTCCATGAGTGCCTGGTGAGCCCCTGCTCCTTGGGTCCCCTCCTGCTGGGAGGGTGACTTTGCACTGATGTCCCCTGGCAGTGCAGTGACAGCTTCTTGGGAGCCGTCTGTCCACTAGATGTCAAACCTCTGCTGCAAAAGGGGTGCTCCAGCTCGCAGGGAAGGTTGCAACAGATGACGTGTAGGGAGGAAAATGGGATTTGAAGTCTGACATGGGCGGACGTCCACCGATTACCTCACTGCCCATCTGGGGAAAGTGTGGGATTTCAGCTGGCTTTCCCTGTTGACATATTTCAAATTAAAGCAGGGTGGGAAAGGAATGTGGTTTTTTCCCTTTTTTTTTCCTGGAAGTGTATGAATTATTTCAAGTGAAATGTTGCGAGGGTACGGTTGTCCTCCAGCTGAAGGCTTCAGACATACTGCCAAAGGGACTTCCAGATTTAGAAGTAAACTTACGGGGACTCGATTCTGATCTCATGATCTTACTTTTACACCAGTTTTTATGGGAAGCACCTGCTTTAACATTAACAGCTACTGATCATCATGAGCTTAATTTGAAGCAGAACCTCCCCCTTGAGATATTGCTGGACATCCATGGAGTTGGAGTATGGTCAGGACCTCTGTACTCGTACAGATTGGATGTCTCTGGTGCCATTGCTTGGTAAAGTGATATTTAACAACTTATAGCAGGAATCTGGTACTTCTCTTGTAAAGTCAGGAAGTTTCATTCTGTTTTATTGACCTTTGGATCAAGAGATCCCACTGGTTGCTGAATACAGGGAAGGTTATTGCTTTACTTTCCCTTGGGTTCATGTTCTTTTTCTTTGTGTTTGCACTGCCAAGGACAGGAGGTGGATAAACCTTCGGGCTGACCTAGCTGCATTCCTCTGGTGGAACTAGTCATGAAGGTATGGACATAGCTTAGGGTGGTGTATCTGTTCCCTGTGTGTGTTTCTCCTCTGAAGGCTTGGCTGGGCTCCCACACTTGGGTGCCCCAAAAGAAGGAAGTTCTAAGTAATCCAAAGTCTGCTGTGATCCCACCAGGCCGGGGAGCTGAAAGCATCCATCCAGCCCTTGGCACGTGCTGCTCAACTTGTGTCTCAAAATTCCCATCAATCGGGCTCTCCTTTTGTCTTAATTAAGAAAAAAAAAAATATATATGTATACTTGTATGTTCGTTAGTTCAAGTGTGAAGAGAAGATTCCTGTTTAGGATTATTTTTAGTCTGAAATTATTCATGAGGCTGTTTTCCCTGATTTATGACGATACCCAGCACATCGCCATGTAAATGACTTTTAAATGGAATGTTTCAGCAGCTTTATAAGAATTCCTCATGTGAGGGGAAAATAAACAGTTTGTCATTTACCAGACTGTATTTGATTATTAGATTTGTTACTATAAACATCAGGCTATGTTTCCTTCAGCTGAGGCTGCCGGAGATATATGACTTCAGAGAGCCATATCATTAAATAAAAACTAACCTGACGTGAGAAATCAGCACGGGATTGATCAGGCCTGTTCCCCACCGGCCAAATAGATGCTTGTTGGCCAAAAATGAATATGTGATGTTGAGATTAATGTGATTCCAGTTTTTCAGGTCTCATTCAAAGAGCAGACAGGCTAAGAAAGGTGAAGCATGTGAGTTTGGTATCCTGGAGTCCTGGTAGAGCACCAGGCTGTGCCGTAGACTGTGGTGCTCCATCTCTGTGCTTGTTACTGGCCTTGTCTGGTATTTGTAGAAGCAAGAAAATAAATGTACGGTGGTGTGGTGAAACCTTGCAGTTCTGGTGAGGGGACTGGCTGAGCAAAGCATCACTGATGTGCACCAATGCCTTTTATATGCAGGTACCAAAATGGAAGGACTGTCATGTGGGTGGAAATACAGCCATGGAAATTCATCCATCCATTGCTAAAGGGGTGTAAAATACTTCTCAGGCCCTTAGGGATCAGGCCTAGAGAGTAAAACCTTAACCAAATAACTGCATGGCAGCTTAGGAGCTTCTTATAGGACTCATCCTCTTCCCTTGAGTTAAAATGCATCCTGCTTGGAAAGGAGTTTTTGTAGAATCATAGGATGGTTTGGGTTGGAAGGGACATTAAAGCCCATCTAGTTCCACTCCCCTGCCACGGGCAGGGACACCCTCCACTAGACCAGGTTGCCCAAAGCCCCATCCAACCTGGCCTTGAACGCTTCCAGGGATGGGGCATTCACAGCTTCTCTGGGCAACCTGTGCCAGTGTCTCACCACCCTCACAGAGGGTTCCATAAGGCCAGCGATTTGGAGGAACATCTTGGCTCTAAGGACCATGAAGAACGTCTGGGAAGTGGCTGGACTTTGGTGTTGAGCTGGCTGTGTTTCCGGGGCATGGTGCAGTGAATGGCAGGTTAAGTGCAGCATCAGGTGTCTTCAGACCCCCGTGCCTGCAGGTACTGATCTCATGCTCCAGGGATCCTGTACTGGCTCTGCAGATGCTTGTTCCCGTGTGTGCATTGCACTCACATGTCTCTGCTACACTTGGAAGGAAATTACTCCTGCTCTGGGATGCACACAACCAGCGACACGTGTCCCATTGCAAGGCTCCAGGCAGCTCTTCGAACCCCTGAACGTCCCTGCTGCAATGTACCCTCTCACCAGGGAGCAGGGAAGCATGGGGGGTGTGAGAGTTATGGGCAGAAATGAGCAGAGAGAAAAATCAACCATGAAATTGGTAATTTTAGGAGCTCTACAAGGGAAGAAAATGCTTGTTGTTAGACACCTTGTAATTGCACCGCAGTGCCATGGGTTACACATGGCAGATGGTTTCAGTTTGCTCAGGAATGGTCCTTATGCCTTCTGGCTCTGGTCTGCAAGGACCTGGGAAGAGCAGAACTGATGAGAAGAGTGAGGTGTCACCATGGCATGGGCCAAGGCTGCACATTTGGGTCCCAGGGTGGGCAGGGCTTATGCTCATGAAGGCAGTAACCTCCCTGGTTGTGTTGCTGTGTGTTATACAGAGGAGAAGGAGATGCACCCTCATCCTGTAGTGCGATTCCCACGTTCACTGTGGCTAGGACAGCAATTCCTACCGAGCCCCTGCTTCTCTCCCGCACGTTGATGCAGGACTCGCTTAAGGTGGATGATTTTGGGTGCTCCCCTGGGCTAATTCAGGGACCTGCTACAACTTTTATGATCACACTCTCCTTGTTTTGCAAAAGTTCAATTTTCATTCAATCCTTTGCTCCCCCAAAGCCTTCCGTGGAAAGATAAAACATAATGATAAGGATTAAAAAACTTGCGTGGAGTGGGACAAACTGCCTTTCCTCACTGCAAGGGACAGCTCGTGCCTCGAGCACTCCCCTTCTGAGCGCTGTGACTGTAACGGCATTTGCACAGGGTGTATCTCTGGGCATCCCTGTGACGGTGATGAGCTGCATATTCACGGTGCTGACACTTTCACTGCCGGGCACGCGAGCTGGATGAGACATGAAGGATGTGTAAAAGGGTAAACGGTCTGAAAGGTCGCAGTGGTAGATGAGCGGGTGAGACTGGGGGGGCCTGAAGGCACATATCCCTTTTCCTGCTGCAGCAGGTTTGGCTGCCATCCCCCAGATCCCAAATTCATCCTCTGTCCCCGTTCCTCAGCAGTGCTTGGGTTGGCGAGGGCAAGAGCCAAGGAGGGCGCAGGCAGGAGCTCGTGCTTTGTCCGTCACGAGAATTAAACCGGAATTAGCGGCAGAGCCGAGTCTTGTGGGATCAGCAATAAATCCTCCTGGGAATATGGTGTTTGTCTGGGCCTCACCGGGCGAGCTGTCACGGGGACAGGCCCCTTGGAGGGGATGATGAGATGCAGGACAGCCTGGCTGCGGAGTGAGAGCTGTGTGGGGAGGAGGCGCCATCCCCCAAAACCACGTCTGCGGCTGTGCTTTGGCCGTCCCCGAGGGACGCGGCTGGGGCACCTGCAGCCAGGGTCATGGAAAGCAGGAGGAGCAGGGGCTTGGTGCTACCACCACACCTCAGTGGCACTTCTTCCATCACCTCTGATCGCTTCTCTCGGTGCCGGTTCCCTGGCTTAGGCGCTGTCCCTCGCTGGGGACGATGCCATCCTTGCTGCTCCGAGGTCCCGCGTGCATTTCGGTCTCGTGCAGAGTACCTGGTCCCCGGCACCGCTCTGCTCAGGGGGATATAAATTATGATTTTACGTGCGTAGGTTGTTTTGCTGGTACTTTTTGTTTTTATTCCTCTGTGAAAAGCTAACACCGTGTTGTAAAAATAAATCTCTGGCCTTTTACTTTCCGAATAGCAAAGGGCCAATGTGTTAATAGGAGGGAGGGATGGGGTGGCGGGCTGCCAGCGGGATGTGCTGCTTCCCTGGAGCTCCGCTTGCCAGGATGCCATCAGCCCAGCTCCGGGAAGGCTTTCCTGCGGCCGCACGCTCTCTCCGGACAGAGTTTTTTCCTCTCCAGCCTGATGCAAGTTAATCATAGTCAGCTGCCTGGGAGCGGGGGGCTTTGCGAGGAGGGAGATGTTTGCTCGGAGCAGGGAGGTCCTGCAGTGCCTGCTCCCATGGAGCACCCTGGGCACGCACCCTCACCCTGCCCTCCTTGCACACCCCTGTCGTTGCCCTCCTCACCAAGGGGAACTGTTTAACTATTATTTCTGGATGCAGAAAAGGCCTTTTTCTCCCCTCGTGCTGTAAATGAGTCTTTGCACGGACATCTCTCGGTGCATTTCTCTTCTTCCCCGCCCCCCGACCCAGCAAAAGAGAAGTTTAGAAGTTTTCTTCCCCTTTTGCCAAGGCACATCTCTGTGTCTTTATCCTTTTTACAACTTTGGATGTTTAGAGCTGTGCTGAAACTGATTCCAGGTTTAGGAGCGTGTTTGCATGCGTGGTTTTGGTTTTGCTCCTGCTGGCGTCGGGGCAGCTAGACATGGGATGTGGCTGTCCTGTGAATTCAGAGCCCTTCACATTCATCTGTAGCACCCCATCGCAGAGAGATTATTCCATATTGGTTTAAGATGAGCAACAAAAGCGTCTTAATCCTATTAAACCCCTCTTTAAGCTTAGCTCATTTCAGCGCACTTGTGGCAGCAGCCCGTGCAAGGCTATGGAGCACGCGAGCCCCTGCGGCAAGCTCAGGTTCCTTCTTCCCAGGGGCTGGTTCCCTGCAGCGGCCGTTTCTGCTGGTGTTTATTCACCTCCTGGGAGGCTGCAACAGGCTGAGGCCTCTTTTTAAGAAAGCGCTTCTGAAACTTGGTTATCCCCATCTCTCCTTAAGATTCACGTTTCGGTGTGATGTACTCAGTAGCTGCTCATCCGGGTGCGGTGGAGTTTCACTGTACTCAGGGCCAAACCAGGCTTGGTAGGGACTATGAGGAAAACTCACATATTGACGCTAAACCAAAAAAAAACCAGGTTGAAAAATGGAACCTACTCAATGCTTAATGACCATCTATTATTTTCCTTTCCCATACTGTTTTAAAAACAAAGTATGAAACTTCTGATGCTCAAAGGATCACTTTCTGGTATGCAGCTGTGCTGCACATAATATGCAGCACACGTTCATGCTCAGAAACCCAATAAAACTGGTAATTAGCCCCTGAAACAAATTAGAACAGAAGATACAATTTTATTTTGCGTAGTGCCTTTTCTGCAAACTGTGTCTCAAAACGCGTTGGAGAGTTAAGTAATGCAGAGCTTAAACAATAAGCGCACTGGGAGAGCAAATTAATAGAAAAGGATGTATATTGCTGCAAAGTGGGGAAAATCGAGGCTGGGAAGAGCCGAGGTCGCTTGTGCGGGTACCACGTGGAGGTTGGGTCGAGCCTCGGCTCTCCTTGTGTGTTTGCCCCTCCGTGTTTGGTGTCTGCGGGTGTTAAGGAGGGGATGTGTCTGTCTGTGTGGGTCAAGGAGGCATGGAGGGCTTCGGGAGTGCAGCGCGGGCTGAGCGAGCTGAGCCGCGAGATGGATGAGGTATCTACAGCAGGCTGTAAAATTAAGGAGGGCAATTTTGTGCCAATTTGTTCATCTTTCCCTTTCATGGCTGAAGACAGAGTAGCTATTGCACCTCTGCTCTCCCTTCCACTCCCTCTCTGCCTCATTGACTCAGCAGCTTGCTTTAAATCTCAGCTGAAAACATAACTTTTTCTCCTTCCCTATAACTCTCGCTCTCCTTCTCCATGCTATTATTTTTAATGCTAACTTTGTAGCTGTATTTAATGCTGGCCAGTGCCATGGGAATACGGGGTGTGAAATACGGCTGGACTGCAGCATGCTGCAATGCCGTGGGCAGGAGAGGCAAGGACTGTTGACCCTTTTCTCCTTATCCTCCATCCTTAGAGATAGGGCTGCTGATAAATCCTCCAGCTTTCACTTAACACTCCAGGGAAACTTGAAGAGTGTGTGAAAAAAGTTTGCAAAATATCCACGGGTCTAATGGACCTAGTCTGGGACACATAGAAATCAATGATGGTTTGAACTTTAGGGAGTCTGTGCCTTGCCTTACTAGAACGGAGTTCTGATTTGGGCCAGGCTGTCTTCACATCACAAGGAGAAGGAGGTAAAATTGGGAGAAACCAAAAAAGAGCGTTTTCTAAAGCCGGGGTGAGCATCAGAGCTCAAAGAAACCTCATGTCGTGAGCAGAAGAGAGGACCATCCCAGCACCTTTCGGGATGCTCTCATGATGATGGTCTCCTTCCTCCCCTGTCCCCCAAGCCGCCCCCATGCCTGGTGGGAACCCACGCACCTAGAGTCCATCATGAGCCTCTTTGGTGTGCGTGTCTGCGAGAGCAGCACAACGCACCATTGATTTTCCTTGGAGTTACATGGTTTCAGAAGTGGATGTCGGCCAACCCACAGGACCTTCACTAAACCTCCAAGCCTGTTGTGAGCTGTGCAATCTGTTTTGTTTTGTTTTAATTGCTGTTGCATCTACAATTTCTCAGTTTGTATTTTTTTTTTTTAGCACATCGATCTGAATAGTTGCTTGCTTTGAGAAAGCCAGGTTGCTTTACTGAATAGAAGCATGGATGCAGGTGGTGTGGTCCGAGGACAGAAGCAAGACAAGGTTGGGGGAAAAAGTTCTCTTTCTTTAGGTCAAATAATATGTCAATGGGGACCAAAAACATCAAGGGTTTGGGTTCAGCCTCATGCCTTCAGCAAAACATGCCACTTACAACACAAGAGCTGATGATTTTTGTCCCGGTGCATGGGAGGAGATGTTAGCTCCTGCATGCCAATTCCCCAGGCAGATCCCGAGAACAGCGCCTCTGCACCTGAATTATGGCAGGGCTTGCAGCAGAAAGAAGCTTTGCTTGCAGCAAGCAGACCTACTGTGTGGCTGTTCCCAACCAAACTCAGCCATCAAAAGTCTGTGGTGACTCTGGTAACTCTGTTATTGGTATGAAAGTAGTAGCCCGAGTAAGAAACAATATTTTTCAGGAAGGAAGAAGCCTGACTCAGGATGAGACATGACATGCTGCTGCAGGGAGGACGTGGTGGTGACCTTGCAGGAGGCTGGGTTTATGCCAGTTTTGCAGACTTAAGGCTTTTTAAAGCTGTAAGTGAATGACGAACGTTAAAGCCAGAAGTTTTAATAGGAGTGAATGACTTTTAGGTGTCTCTTTCAGCCATCCAGGGCTAGCTGGCCTCTGGTTTAGTCCAGGGCCATTGAGCAACTTGATGTCTATAGAAGTTGGCGACTTGCGGAAGTTCAGGGCTGCTGAAAGTTGGGTACAGAGGGGCTTGAGCTAAATACCTTGGGGTCTCGGATTGGAGAGTTTTGGGCTTATAATGTCATTATTGCTGTTCTTGTAGAAGGATTGTTTCAGGAGATCCATAACCCACTTCTGAATGATCTCCAGATCAGGTTTGCTTCCTTGTGCTGAACTGAGGCTGTGGCACACGTTCATGGCTTTGCTAAAGAGAAGTGGGAACACTTGGAACTCTTCACATTTAAAGCAGTCTTAAAGGTAATAATATAGTTTGTTGAACCGTCCTTCCCTGGAGCAGTCTTTCCTCTGCACATGGAGAAGGAATCATCTTCCCTTGCCTCCACACACTTATTTCCTGTTGTTTTGGTGTTCTGGAAAATCTTCCTCGTATAGATCATTAATGAAGTCAGATATGCGAGAGCTCAGGAGGGACTTGGCTTTCCCTATGTTTTTAGGCCATTTATATACCGAAAGAGGCCTGCAGGGCTTTTATATGCTGAAAGATGAAACCATCTCCTGAAGCCATGCTGTAGAGATTCAGAGTGATTTTTGGGAACCTGGAGCAGTTTTTGCAGCGCTTTTAACTCTTGCTTTAGTCCGATGGGATTTCTTCATCTCATTATACAGCAGATAAAATACTGTCCTTGAGGAAAGGAATTACTGTTTTATACGAAGACTTAAAATACCTTGATTTTTCTTTTCTCTCGAAGCCTGCTTATTTAAAGTGAATTTTGGCTGTGGTGATAGGTACCAGAATGATGGCCTTGAAATGGAAGTCTTTTATCTTAGAGGAAAAAGCACAGCTTGGGCAGAAATGGTGCAAGGTGTCTTATCAGTTTGCCAAAGCGTCTCAAATTCTACCCTTGAGGGAGCATCTGAAGAGGACAGGTCCTCCACAGCTGGAAGTCTGTGCTAGCGGAGGTAATTGCAGCATAGGTATCCTGAAAAGCTTAGCTCTTCAAGGCCATGTAGCATTACAATACCACAGTTTTTGAAAGACCTACATTAACCCAACAGCAGTATTTAATAGAACATAACAAGTAGCATTTAAAATCCTTAGTCTAATCCTACCCAGCGTAAGTTGTTTTTAATTCCACTTGTTATGGCAATTAAACACCACTATTAGAGTAATTCTTTAGGTTAAAGCTATAGACATTTCTAAAACCATCTTGCAATTGTACACTTCATTTTTTCCTGAAGGATGTGTTCTCGTAGTTGGTATTTATTGCGTGCCTCAACAGCACATGCACATCGGAGCTGAGAGAGATGTGGAGACTTGATTGACAGGAGTATTTCACCTTTCTCTGCTACCTTCTAAAGGGCAGACTTTGTGTCCATGAGGTCTGAGGGGTCATTGCTGCCTGTCACTGGATATGTGATGAGAGAGAGGGACGGTCCTCTCGCTTGTCTCCAGGACTTTATAGCAGTGTGGCGTTTCATATTTGCATGATTTCCCTGTATAAGGGATCAGGGCTTCCTAACAAGGATGCTGCAAGTCCACTCCCACCGGGTACCAGGGGCTTCGTGCTCTGCAGAGCATCCCTTGAGGCGCAGAGCATCCCTCGCGATGTTGGGTGGCCCTGGGTACCCACAGCCCGTGCCTCTTGCACCAGTCTTGCCCTATTACGGCACAGCTGGACTGTCCGCAGCAGCGAGCCAAGCAACTCCCTCCTGAGTACTATTAATATCTTTCTTCTACAAGTCTCACAGTCTTATTATGGTGAATAATGAAAGCATATTCCCTGACCTTTGCTCCTTCTATCCAAATTGCATTCTAACAAGTATGTGTATTTTTGACCCATCACATGATGGGAAAAAGACTCGGTCCTGTTCAGATAGAATTAAAAGAAAGTCAGACTTAAGAACATAGCGAGATGAAGGCTTTCCTGTTGGCAGCTTGGTAATTTGCTGACTGCTGTCTCTCTCTTCCCTGCCCCTGTGTTATGATGAACTTTAACAGCATCCCAAGCAGTTGCAATAAAGAGAAGCTCTGAAGTAGCTTCTTGCCTTTGTCATTTAATTGCTACAAGGAAAAACAGTTATGAACACCAGGTTTTATGATATCTGGAGCTAGATTTATTAAAACTGAAATAAGTAATTTTAGATTGGGAGCTCTTTGGGGGAAGGGCTGTCTTTCTAGTCTGCAACACCTAGTGTGATGGGATCTCATTCTGTCTTGGGTTTGGGGGTACTTCTGCATTATGAATATATCATTATTCAGTTAATTTGTTTATGGTTGTTGCTCTTCAGAGAATTTTAAAATGCTAGAGGATTTTATTTGTAACTTAGGAACCTTGTAACAGATCTGTGTTAGAGGTACATCTACTGCTGCAGCATGGAGATTCCCAAAAGGGGTCTCCTTGTCCAGAGGATAGGCTGCAGAGGGAAAAGTTTGGAAGCATTGCCCTAACATTAACAAGTAGAGAGAATCAGCCGTAGACCTGAATTTTTTATTGATTTTATCAGATTTCTGTCTTACATCAGCAGTCCCGCATGGTGAACACATTTTGCTATTTATATAAACAAAAGAACTCATATATGTGTGTGTGTATAATATACATGTAATGTATATATTTGCCAAATGTGTTACTCTGCCCTATCTGACAGTTTCTCTGATGTGGGAGGCTCTTTCAGCCAAAATGTCAGTCTTGCTATTCGGCATCCAGCTGAGAGATTAGGCTGGAGGTATAGGAAATAAACCTTCTCCTGGAAGTTTGACAGCTGTAGGCTGGGATCTAATATCTGCATGTGAAATGTATTTGGTTAATATTGCCTGAGACTTTTTATTGTAACTGCAGAGGATAAGAACCGTGGAGATGGTTTGATTTGTTTGATACTCCTATTAGTTTATCATAAGAGATTATATCTCATTTATGTAAAGCAAGCAAACATGAAAAAATAGAAGCCATACATTCTCCCCCCAGGCTTGTTCAGTTATTATACTATTATTACAGTTAATTCAATATTATTTGGCTTTGAGAGGAATAGCTATTGTTACAGAAGTGCTCCAGAACACTTAATACTACAAACACTACCTAATTGTCCTGCGAGCAGTCTCATTGAAATCCATAGGAAAAATCATAGGAACAGGTTTGATATTAGCTCTGTTTTGAACTATGGATTTGGGACAGCTTTTGAAATGCTAGAGCTCTCATTTTGAGAAAACGCATGCAGAATATCAGCAAAACAAAGCGAGGCAAATGCTTTTCAAGCCCCTTTTTCAGTCAGGTTGTGAGTTCAACACAAGCTCCGTGTGCCTGGGGTTCTGGGGACTGAAAGAGACACTAAGGCATAAAAGGGGACATCTTCTCCCAGGAGTATTTATATTTTAGGGATCAGGTATTGCTGTCCCTTAAACTTTTGTTGCTCCACAAAAGATAACAATAGATGTAAATGAAGAAAACCTCAACTCAGCTGGAAAAAAGGGAATGCTTATTAAAAGAAACAGGGGGTCTTCTATGCTGCCTGACCCCATAGCGTGTATTTTGCAGCTGCTCATAGAGGATGCTCTTTCTGGTCCAGATAATTTACCATTTCCCTTTCGCAGCTCCCAGCAGCGTTACACTACAGGTGTTTCCTCATTCCCAGTAAATTTGCTGTTACAGCAGAGAACATAAAGGGTTTCTACGTTTTTATCTAAGCCCTCTTAACATTTGCATCTCCTTCCCTGTCCTGTCCCAAGTCAGATTCACTCTGACTTGTCACTGACACCTGGACTGGCACTTACGTAATAACAGCGAGATTTCCTGGAAGTGCTATAAAAACTGAGAGCTGGGGTATTCCCTGCCCAGACAGGTAATCTTTCAGGAGTGAGGGAGCATGTTGTGTTTCCTGGGAACGCTGGGAGGGAGGGAGCAGTGCTGGAGTTTGGGTCTCCCTGCTCTGACTTTGCCCGTATTTTCCACCTTCTGCTCCTTTCTCGCACATAGTAACACTTTTTGCAGCCAAGCTGCTTTTTTAGGACAAGAGGAGAACTGCTGTCTCAAATCCGGGGCGAACAAATTTAGCAAGCAGGAAGCAGGTCTCGATGGCAGGAGATGAATAGAGGGGACTTGGGGGATGCGGCAGCACCCGTTGGGGTGGGCAGGAGAGAGAAAGTGGCCGGAACTGGAGCCACATCGGCGCCGCTCTTTGCTCTTTCTCCATGTTAATGGAGAAATCTTATTTTTACCCTTTGCAGCAGCTCTTAGGCCACATGCTGCCCTGCAAGTGAGGTGCGTCCACCCTAACAGCTTGCTTTTATTTTATATCGGGGGTTAAAAACGCGAGTTCTGGAGGTGGGTGATGGGGAGGTGGGGGCAACGGCTCTGTGCCGCTCCTGGCACGCGTGTGCATCGTCCCCTCCCTTTGATCAGCCTCCCCAGAGGATTTTCACACCCACGCTCAGAAAGTTTTTTTTTTTGGGGGGGAGGGGAGCAGGGAAGGGAGAATTATTAATGAGTTTGGAGCGGTTGCTATGGGAACCTGTTGCTAATGAATCTCTGGGGTTTCCTCTCCACCTTGAGCCATGTTTCCTGGTAATAGTGTTCCCATGGCAACGAATGTCACTGGTACCCTGGCTGGCTCCTGGGCCACCGCCTCGGATGGGCCGACAGAGCTCCTTATTATGTCAGCCGAGGGGATTCATGTCGTGTAAGTAGGCTATCAAACCTGCAGTCCTTTCTCTCATACCTCCTGCAAGTTCGAAGACTTTTGGTTTTTTTTAAACAGTTTTAACATTTACCAAAAATTCCAGACCTGATCCCTTTCTCCCTACTAGTTTTTTCACCCAAAGCCCAGCGTTGCCGCAGCCTTTGCCTCCCACGTCGGTGCTTGCTATCTCCTGGCTGCCTCCTCTTCTTCGCCGTCTCCCCTCCACTGACTCACTGTCTGGCCCTGCGCTGGGGCGAGCCGATGCTGCACGTTTTGGGAGGAAAGCCTGGGAAATGTGGGAATTTCTCCCCAGCTCTTTGTGGGGCGGGCTCAGTTGCAGTGTGGGATAATTAGCCGCAAGGTGATTAGTTTGCAGCCCTGTGTTTTTTCAAAGTGCGATGTGGTCCTTTTTAGCTGGCTGGGTGCTTAGCTGGGTGCCTTGGGCTGTCTGTGCGTCTTTGAACAGTGACACACGTGCAGCTGATGGAGAATGAAGAGTTAAAGTATGCTTTGCCTGTCTCCGGCCCTTGCACATGGGGTGGGAGCTCCGAAGGCAGGGGAAGGGGGTCAGCGCCTGGCATGGGGGTGGTGGGGTGATGGGAGAGGGCACGAGCTGAACCAGTCGCACTAGGGAATTACCTGGTGTTGGTTTGGGGGTTTGTTGGGGTTTTTCTCCCCCTAAAACAAGTTGTTAGGGTTCTTTTGGGTTTGGGTTTTTTTCTTTTCCTGTGTCCTGGAGTAGGAAGATGCTGTAGTGGTACCCCAAACCATGCAGTGCCCACGCTGAAATTTCTGGCTGGAGCCAGGAGGATTTAGAGGCACTATGGAGCAAGGGCCGTGCTCAACTCCCCATTGCCTGTCCTGCAAAAGTTGCTCAGCTACTTATTTGTCTAACTTATCCTAACTGATTTGTCTGATGGTGGATTGGTTCTGTGCCGCTCCTCGCACGCATGTGCATCGTCCCCTCCCTTTGCTCAGCCTCCCTAAAGGATTTTCACACCCACACTCAGAAAGTTTTTTTTTTTTTGGGGGGGGGGGGGGGGGAGGGGATTTTCAGTTCTGGAAATCAGTTAGAGCCAGTGCTGCTGTTTTAGCTGAAGGGCTCTTTGTGGTGGTGGGAAGCACTGGTGCAAGGAGCTGGCTTCTCTGGGAGGGACAACGCGGACAAATGAGGGTGTCCGAGTGACACCTCGCCCAGAAAGCTGGATCCCGCCGGATGGTCGGCATGCTGGACTGGCTCTGAATTTGTGTGTGTGTCTACTTGATCGTTGTTCTCTGGAGAAAGAAGAGAAAAAAAAAAGTCTTTGGTTTACTGTAGCAAGATTAATTATACACTCTAGGACTGAGATTCAGGCAGCACCATCCCTGTACAAACTGCGTATGCAAGAAAGGCAGTTAGAGGCAAGAAAAAACACATTTACATGCCTGTTTAATCCCAACTTTCTGGTACCAATGGTAAATGAGGTGCATTTCATTAATGGAGAATGTGCCTCTGTGTAATTGCCTGGTAGCCGCTGTCCTCCGGAGCAGCCAGCAAAGCCTGGCGCCATCGGCTCATTATGGAACACGAATTCATTAGGAGAGACCACTGCTCTGATGGCAATCCTTGACAGAGGTTTGCCTCGGAGTCACAGATGTGGCATTGCTTGGAGTGGTGAGTCTGGTCAATAGTTTTCCAGCCATCTAAAAGCTGGTTTTCAGCAGGAAAATTGGGTGTTTTGAACAAAAATGGAGCAATTGAGAAGATCCAATAATATACAGTAACAAAAAAAAAAAAAGGTGTTTTTTTCTTTAATTTATGGGATGAATGCAACAGGACAAAAATCTCCTCTGTATCAGCAATGTCTCATTGGCAAGCGATGGAAAAGAGCATAATAGATGATTAGTATCTTCTGGGCCTGGCAGTTTATCTGCTCATGCCAGCTATCTTCCAGCCACTACCCCTGGTTGTAAATTGTCAATGAAGGGAGCAGCAGTCTGTGTAAGCACTTAAGTACTTTTGCTATTCAAGGCAGAGCAGACACTGAAATCCATCAGAAGGTCTATTTTTCACCAGGCAGTATTGACTAATCTGTTAAAGCCAAGTCACCTCTCATCATGGGCTTTGGGCATGATGGTATTTTTCCTTCTCGTAGCACCTCTCATACAGGGATATTTTTTTTTTTTTTGGTAGCATTTTGTAGGTGTGAATAAATCAAACCTCTGCAGTTGAAGTGGAAGAACTGAGGCACAAGAGGGCTGGAGTACTACGGGAGAGGAAGAACAGGACTAGTAGTGCCAAGAAATCCCAAATCCTTATTCCATGAACAGGCTTCGGCTCCTTAATAAAATCAGGATTGCAGAGGGCATTCCTCCCAGGATCACTATCACTGAGATGAAAGCTATTAAGCGTTAATAGTGATCATCTAAAGCTTTCCATATGTGTGTGTATTCCTAGGTATGAAAGAGCATGGCTAATGATACCTTGTAAAACGATGAATAATTTATTTGGTGATTGATGGTAGCTCTGAAGTAGATATGAGATCCTGTACCCATCTCACAGATGAGTAAACTGAAGCTAATTGAGTCTTTGAGAGATCATAAATAAATTGAACGTGTTGTAATACAGGATGTTGCTGTTGATATTGTTTATCTGAAGGAGAAGGTAGGCTCATGGCAGCGTGAAATTACCATGGTGCAGGGAAAGGAAAATTAAGTAAATGCAACCCACCAAGTGATTGGCAGGTGGAGTGGCATTCCACAGAGCGAGTCAGTCTGCGTTTGTGTCTGTCCAGATTCCCAACAAGTTGTTGTACCGTAGTTGCATGCGATGACATATGATTAGAGGATGGACAGATGCATGGACAAACATACCTCATGGAAAGACACGCTCCATGGCAGTGCTGTTTGTCTCATTTCTGCTCAGTAAATAGGTGCTGCAAATAGAATGTGTTATGAGCAGTGCTCGTTTGTTTTCCTTGTATCATGGTATGCAAGCCACCACAGGACTGCATGGGCCTTGTCTGTCTCCAGGTCCTGGGTAGCTGTCACCCTTGTCCCATGTACCCAGTGGTGCTCAGAGCTTTGGAAAATCTGTCCCCAAGAAGGGAAGATGTGGAAAGAGATGGCTGGTGTCCCTAGGAATTGAAATCTCTGCAGTTCAGGTCATCAGTTTTAGGGTGGAGGAGAAAAAGGCCACAGTGGAAAGCCCATAGTTGTCTTTGATGCACCACTGCATAAAAAGAAACTTTCTCCACCAGCTACTTCAGAAGAGAGTCAGCTCCTGAGAGCCTGTGGGAGGGAACAGGTTTATGGAGCTTGGAGAAGGACTTTGGCCAGGCTCTGACCATCGCTACATGCTCTTCCCATGTTCTACGAAGGGAACCTGACAGGTGGTTAGCAGTTTGTCTGATTTCGGCCGCACATCAGTGCTACCAGATGTGATTATCTCTCTTGAATGCTTTATTCTGTGTTCTGAAAAAGATTATTTGCATCTGTGGCACCTCAGAGGAGAATCTGTAGGCAAAAATGCTTCCCCTTTGTTTCTCCTGGAGGCTGTTTGTTGCCTCCTGACCTGGTGTGCACCAGGCGGTTCTTCCCATCCCACGCACTCATCTCTCCTGCCAGCTACTGCTCTGCACAGAGTTCTTCCAGTATTGAAAAAATCTCATCTCATCATTAGGCAGCCGTTGAGCTGGAGTGCTCTCATCTGCTCTGATTTTCCTACCAAACACAACGAGTGGATGAGAGATGATCTCCCCACCGCCTCTCTTCACAGGAGCTCCTGGCTGTGGCGAGGACCACACGGGTGGTGTCCTCCCCACCACTCCGGGATGTTTGCTGCCGATCTTTCCATGCACTGCCATAGGAAATGGCAGCAGTACAGCCGTAACGAGAAGGGGCTGGTCCCTGCTGGCGAGGTCTCCATCGGCCTCCCTATCCACTCCTGTTATTTGTTAGGCCTCACAGATATGTTGTTGTTGCTGGTGGTGTTGTTCCCAGTGTTCTTCCTCAGAACTGCACATTGCAAAGAAGCCTTTTAAAAAATACACTTCCCTTGTTGTTGTTTTTTTCATTGATTTTGAATGATAAATATTTCATCAAATGCCTGCCTTCTAGCCTGTGCTCTTCAGTGCTTTCCAGTTCAGTATGTGCAGTGATCTAAATAGATTTATTTAGATGAGAAGCACTCAAAAGAGCTGTCTGCTTTTCCAAAGAAAGTTGAATTTTGGAGTAAACCAGTCATTTAGTGTTTAAATCTGTGGAAGACCACTTGGAGTCACCGCAAAATGTTTTGATGTCCTGAGGCCATCTCCAATAGATGCCTTGCTTTCCAAGGGCTTCTTTGAAATGGATGGCTTTGCTAGGGAGCCTGGAATGTTTTGCTGCTTAATTTAGACTGTTTATCTCAAGAGGTCCTGGAGTTCAAAGACTAAGAGATGCACAGAAGCTGTTCTCTCTCTCCCAAGCAGCTGCCTCTCCAAAGCACCCATCCACGCTGCAGGTTGAACCATCTTGGGATGCCTGACCAGAGCACGCTAACTCATCTGTAGTAGGACTTCTCAATAGTTTGATAACCCAGCCTGACTGATGCTTCTTGCTCTTCCTTTTTACTGGTACTCCAAAATTTGCACGGAAAACCCCACCAACCTACACGATGTTGTCATTCCCCTTACGTTTGCAACTCCTACTAGTCCGTTGCTTGCTTCCAAGCAGTGCCTGGAGAAGAAATATCGGCTTTGAGGAAGATTTATTAAATCTGGCAGCCTTTCTCCAAGGCTGTCGTTCCAGTTTCGCCATCCTTGACCTTGGATGAGAGACTGATGGGCAGGACTGCAGTTTGCCAGTTGGCTCATTGGCGTGAAGTCCCCAGCCTGTCAAGCTTGGTAGAAATGCTGATGTTTTCAGTGAGGTTCAGATTTCAATTTAGTGGGTGTGATTTCATCTCACCCAGAGTCTTATAAATCCGGGGTAATTACAGTGGAATTATATCATTGCATGCGAGAAGCTGTTCACAGCCAGTTCCTCTTAATCTGAGGGACTGATTTAAGCTTTATTCACAATTTCTACTATTATTGTTTAAAGTTAAATAAATAAATAAGTCCTCAGTTCAATTAAAAGAGGATGTAAGTATTGCATTTAGATCAAAGCCAGACCATTATTATACCCTTCAGTTGCAAGAAAATAACCATTTCTACAACAAAATGTTAAGTGGTCACCCTCTGATAAATGCCACCTTTTAAGAATTTAATTAGAAAACATTTATTTCATCCAATAATCTTGGAGTGCTGGAAAGGTATGCCAGTTGCCAGGACAACCCATTTCTCTCTCTCTTTTTTTTTTTTTAATCTTTATTCCCCCCCCCCCTTTATTTCTCATGTCACTTTTGATCACATCATCTTGAAAGGAGATTTTATTATTTAGGTATTCAGGCTAGCTTGATTGAAAGGCAGATTTATTTTTTTTTTTTAAAGCTAATGTAGTTTGTGGAGCTCTTCTTGCAGAGTCCCTCTGCATTTGTGTCCGTCCTCTACGGAAAGTCACGGCGAGACGAGCAGAGCAGCGGGAATGACAGGGAGCGCTGCAAAATCAGAGCAGAAGCAAACAAGCGGCATGTCTCCCCTCTTCCCCCAAACACCTCTTTCCTGCAGATCTCAGCTGTGCAAGTCCTTGAGCTGTCTGCCTGAGTTAGTTTTGTGACATGGGACAAGGCGCGAGACTCGTGAGCACACGCGGCAGCAAAACTCCGGTGGCAAAAGGAGGGTGGCTCAGAAAGTCTGTCTGATTCCGGCCGGTTTCCTGGAAAATCTCTTTTCTCTCTCCCATCCTTCCCTCCCCACTGAAATAGTCTGAATTTCAGTTCGGGATTTATTTTTAATTACTTAAGCAGCAAATAAACCCAAAAGAAGTCATGCATGCAAAGCTTTGCTTTCCTGCCCAAGGCTGATTAAGCCCAGCTAGTCGGCTTGCAGCAACTAGATACCACCTGCAGCCCTTGCTCAAGCCCCGTGGAAGAGTTATTTGTGGCAGGTCCATCCACGTGCTGTGGGAGCGGGTTGGTTGCTGGAGCTGGGGAAAGGAGCCCTGGCAAAATACCAAAAAATTTGAAGTCTTCAGTGCAACCATCCTGAACCGGGTCAAAGCCTGGAAAGCTGCTTTCGGTCCTTACTAGGGCAACCCTTGGATAAATGCCACAGATTTCCTACATGTTTTACAGAAGGGGGTTATCCATCATTCCGCTCATGGGATGCAGCCTTCGCTGGGGTGAAGCTCTGAGTGTTTTGCAGAGGACAGGTTGATGGATTGATTTAAGCCAGCAGAGGAAGAATGATCTCTGGTCCACGGGTTCAGAGGCTGCGGATAGCCAGGGTGAGTTATGCAGGGACTCAGGCAAGGCACGTGGGGGGAAATGCGCTTTTTTTTTTTTATATATATATATATATATAAAAAAAGTATTTAATCCACAGTTATGGGGATTTCACTTTGCAGTCATGAGATGAAGTGTGTTAGTGCCTAGTGCAATGCCAGGATTTTTCGTCTCCCAAATTTCTTTTGACTTTAGGACAGCAGACTGCAATCCGTCAAGCAGTAACTGTGACTTAACCCCCATCAAGGTCGGGTCCCAGGGCTGTCACCCTTTCCCCACCGAGCTTGCGAAAGGAGCAGCATCAGAGAAATTCCGCTGCAGACGGTGGGAGATGCTCCATTAGTATTCATGGGGTGCAGTGTCAATGCTAAATTTTTTTTTTTTAATGTGAATTGCTTGCATATACAATTTTGGAAGGAAATGTTCCAAGTGTATTAGTTACATATAAAAATGCAACGGCGTGGCGTGGGGAGATTCAGGTCGGTCTCTGCTGGTGTGATGGTTTTCTGTCCCCCCGGTGTAATTGTGGCTTTGTATTACAATGGTATTAATTTCATATTCAACCTAGATAGCCAGGAAAAATGGAAAAAAAAAAAGCTATAGAATACATAAAAGAAATGTAGCTGGACTGCAGTGATTTACAGGGAGATAATTTTGTTGATTAGTTTTGGTGCTGTTCCCACATTACACAATGTCACACAAATCCCAGCACGCAACCAGCCCAGATGTTTGATTTTTATTGCTTTTACATAAGATTGGGAATCGGGAATGAGTTCTGATCACATTTTCTTTTTTGTGAAGTATTTGGGAAGCCCAAATGGTCTCCTGCCAGATGATGTATTGCCTCTCTGCCTGGATTATACTGCTTTGCATCAGGCCTTATAGGAACGCTTGATGGAACTCGTGGACTTTTCAGTCCTTTCTTTCCTAATTTGAAGCAATTACGATAGCTGTGTCTTCTTCAATAACGATACAATACGGTTGTGTTTAACAAAACACCGTTGATGGGTAGAAATGTTTAAAGCAAAGATGCAGAGTTGGCAGTGCTAGAGTAGGCTGTGACTTGGGCTCAGGGCTTCTGAGTCGTTTGCATGGGGAAAAGCAGAAGATAATCAGATTTTCAAATTAGATATCTCAAAACTGAACTGTACAGTTTCCTGTCTTTGCACCTACTTTGGGCTTTAAAATTTCCATCAACCTTATTTTATAGTAGAGCTTTTTTTTCCTCCTTAAAAAAAAAAAAAAATCAAATTTGAAATTAAGCCCTGAGTTGGTAACAGTTTACTTTGACCTGCAAAAACTGGAGGAGGATGAAAGGAGATGGATTACAAAAAAATCTCCCAGGTCTCAGTGCTGGAAATAATGGACCAGTGGGTGTCAAAAGACTTGAATTTTGAATCCTGCCTTTGCGCAGACTTGCCGTATGATCTTGGGGAAATCACTTACTAACTCTTCCTGGATTTTAGTCCCTCTATAAGAGTCTAAAAGACCTTGGAGCTACTATGACAAAAAGCTGTATGTGTCTCCAGAGCTTTATTGATTGCACCGACGAGTCCGTTCCAGGTGGGCAATGCTGTGTCATCATCTCCTCCGCAAAAATCTGGTTGCTGCAGAGGTGACATCTGGACATGGCACTTGGGGAAGGTATTTGAGCGCTCAAAGCTCTCCTGAAGCAGATGTGACTTGTTAGAGAGGGAGAAGTCTGGCTCTACGGGGTAAAAGCAAGAACAGGAGAAAACGAGTGACACTTAAAGGTGAGAGTGGTGGCCCAAAGGGCTGGTAGATACGGCTGGGAAAAGCTGAAAGGCAAACCACCGTGTCCTGATGGAGAGCAGGAGCATCCTGAGGGACGACACAGGGCAAGGATGAGAGGCAGCGGTCAAGCAGAGAAGGTGGCTGGGAAGGACAGACAGACAACAGGCACGCAGGGTCCTGGTCATGGACTTTTGTGGAACAAACCACGGCTGAGCCTTAGGAGGGCTGAGATACTCCATGGGGATCTCATCTCACACGTGGCGATCTGGCCCTGAATGAATGGGGATTTTCAGTTCCTTATCCTGAAAGAAGGAGCCTCCGACAGATAAGCCCAATTCAGTTTGTGGGTCAGTGGCATTACTAGGGATGATTTTGATTGGCATGATCCAGATTCTACAAGTTTTTCGTTTCAACTTCTGTCAAAGCATATGAATGAGTTGGAACGCAAAGCCTGTCTCCAAAATGCAGAAAATACAATTAAAAAGGGGACTTTGCATGTATTTCGGAGAACATTGAAATGCTGAGGGTGTTTCAGTCTTTCATTTCAAATTTAATAGTGCTGAACGGGTGAGACGAAGGATGTGGAGTTTTTTTGTTCCTTGACGGGGGCAAACTTGTTAATGGACTTCATAAATTGATTTTTGTGTTGTACTTTCTCTAATCAAACAAAACTAACTAGAAAATCCTTTAACAAATTTCTGTGCGACCAGTGTTTGAATTAGCAGCACGTCCTCGCGCGTTACAGAACCAGCGTTTGTTGTTTAATGAAACCATAAACCCAAATGTTAATACAAATACTTTCATGAACTATTAATTTTATGCAGACCTTCACCCCAACTAAACTAATGAGTGTGGCTGTTTGTTTGGGTTTCGGGGGCAGTCTGGGCAGCCCAGATGTTGCAGCAGGATGCCCAGGCGTGGGGACCAGCCACTGAATGCAGTAGGGACCGGGACTGGTTGAGCCATCTGCTTTTGTTACTCACCATCAGTAGAAAGCAAAAAGGAAAATGTAAAATTACTGAATATTATGCCGAATTTAAAACTTTTTTCATTTTAAGAGATTTGTAAATGTTTCGTATATTTCTTTCATGACCAAAATCATGAAACAGGCTTAAAAATGATAACCTAAAGCCCTCAAAAAACCCTCAACCTCTCCCACCCCGCAAAGGCTAACCCCATAAAAACCTTCCAGCCTCAAGTCGTTAAGATGTTAAGATGTTCCTTTTCATCTTTCTGGCTAAGCCTGGCCTGCATGCGTTTTTGGGTGAATAAAACTGTGGACTGGAGCTTTTTGAAAAAAGGAAAGAAAGCCGATTTCTAGACAGACACCTGACTTCAGAAGTTACACTGAAAAAAGAAAAGCCTCAAAAAAGGTTATTCCCATAAAATTATGGTAATTGGCTGGGATGCTTTGAAATCCCAGTGTCTGCCAGGCTCCTGCTGGTCCTGTGGCGTGTGGTGCCCGTACGTGTGCTACTGGAGATGGCTCTGCACTCCTGAGGTTGTCCCAGGGATTTCAGAAAGATGGTGGCTTTCCAGTCTTCTGCCGTAGGGGGATGGCAGAAAAATAAGGCAAATAATGAAGGCAGCAGCTTCCGCTGCCCCGGTCGTAGGCTCGCAAGAGCTATCAGGAACGATGCCAAATGGGGTGGCGATTCCAGCTGTGGAAGAGCGCTGTGAAAACAGGAGCCTGCTTGTGACACCAGTTTGTGGGGTGGGGTTTTTTTATCATCGTCATTTTTTAGCTTAATTCTTCTGCTTAACTCTTTTGCATACTCTTGACCTACTGTCTTTTGCCCTGAGGCCAGCTGTTGACCTTTGATGTCTCTAAGCACTGGTTGTCCTGTCCTGATTCCCAGGAGACTCGTGATGTTTTCCCAGTGCACTGGCTGCTCCGCGGCGCTCGTGGCCGCTGCATCTTTCCCTGGCCTTCGTGTCCTGAAGGGACATCTCCCCAAGTCAAGGGAGAAAAATATTCTCTCTTCTGTAATTTTTGACAGCAAGCTGTTACCCAATTTGATTGCGTAGGGTTGGCCAGCGGAAGAGGGAGGAAGCCAGCGGTGTGCTCAGAAGCAACAAAAAGGTGGTAATGTTTTATAGCTTGCTTCAAAATGAGATTAGCGGTTCCTGCTGCATCTTTGTCCTGCTGGTTTCCCTTATAATTTAATCAATAGTATTGATTGGTCAGTAATGGCATGTGCAATGCTTGGGAGCTTTATTTTTGGCCAGAAAGGCTATGATGGAGATGAGGGGCTTGTCCCTGTTTGGTGCGTGCAGGGGGACGGGGAAGCCCCGCTGGAGGAAAGCCACCAGCCTGCTCTTGGAAGTGATGTGAAGAAGAACGTCTCTGTCTGCTGTCACCAAAACCTTCTGGGCTTCATAACTCCACAGTTGCTCCATGGGGATTCACCATGGACCCCAGCAAGCAAAGGGGATGAGGATGACGGGATAGAGGATGAAATCTTGAGCTCTGTGGTGGCTTAGTGGTGAGGCCCTTTCTAGGGGGCCATCAACATATCTTTGCTGTGTGAGATAACTCAGTTTGTGTCACCTCCTGGCACCGCCTTGCTTGATGTCTTATGTCGAGTTCTGGGTTGGACACAGTAGGCAAAGTAAACCGTGGATGGCTGGTTGGGCTTGGTGCAATAACATGCCCATGGCATGAATGGAGGTAGGAGAAGCATCTCTCACCTGGGAAGTGAAGCCTTTGCCCTGGCAGGATTATCTCCCTCCAGGATTACTTGGCCTCTTGCGTACCGGTTTTTATGAGGTCTAAGAGCTCGCAGGACCAGATCTGTTCTCGCTGTTGCTACTTACTTGGATTGTATTCCACTCAGGGAAGTGTTGGCCATAGGATGCCTTTGAGGCCACAGGATTTATTATGGTTTTTTGTCTCAGGGATCCACCTTACAACCAGATCAACATAAATAGGGATCAAGTGGTTTATTCTGAAACAAATATGTCTAGATACAGGAGCTGTTCAGGAATAGTGAACTTCAAGTTAACCCCTTAAAAATCAAAATAAACGCCTTAAATTCAAAGGAGAGTTGTGGATCCTTTATGGATGTGGGGAGGAAGAAACTCTTAGATAAAACCCTTGATTTTTGGCAGAGAGGATAAGTTCAGTGCGACCAAGCACTGGCTGCTCCCAGAAAGAACTGGGATGATAATTTGAGATGTATATAGAGAAAGTTTATTTCCTATCTCTCCAGCGAGCCACCAAGCTCATCAGGATAATGTGCAGTGTGTGTGGTAGCTTTAGTACGGTTGGCAATTCCTCTGTGTCTCCTTGTGCTTTTGGTGCTAACCTCACATAACTCCTTCCTGGTGGCAAGCAGAGGCTGGCCATGGTTTCTTACCAGGCTTTTACCTGTAGCCGTGTTGCTTTTCCAGTAAAACCCTATGGAGAGTGTCCATTGGGTTTGCAAGGATTGTTCCTCAGCCTCTCGTGCTGCTGACGGCAGCCACAAAATCTGGAGGGCTTGGAGGCGACTGAGACGTGTCCTGAGTATGTCCACACCTCTCGTATCTTTTAAACCACGCGTAGGTGAGGATGTGAAGCACGTCTCCAGGCTGGCACCTGCAGGGGACAACGTCCTGGCCGGGGCTTTATCACTGCTTACGTAAAGGCCACTCTAAGCTGAGCTGCAGGCTGAAGAGCTAATGGGGAGGAAAAACAAGAGAAACTGTACAGCTGCTGTTTAATTGATAGCAACATGGATTTTTTTTAATTGACATTTCAAGAGCACATATGACAGTCTCTCTGCAGAACCCGTCCCCCACTGTCATTTCTCTCTGCTCACTTGGTTTGTTTGTTTTCTGCAAGAGAGGATTTTGTATACCCCTGCCCCACGGCCACGTGGTCCCGCTGCTGGAATACCGCAGAGGTTTCCCTAATGACAGATACTGGATTCAGGAACGTTCAGGCTGAAAAATCAAAGTCCTTGGTATACACGTGCAGCAATTGGTTGCTGATGCATTTTGCATCCATACCTCGATGTAGGTGTTCCTCTGATACATGAAGTGCAGGTCACCTTCCTGCTGAGGGTTTCCTCTGCCTGTTGGCCACATGTCTGACGGGTCCCTGGGGATGCGGGGACCCGGGCGTGCTCAGCAGTGTGTGTGGGACTATGTGTTCAGGCACTGCAAAGACCATCCCAAAGTTTTCCCCATGTGTTCAACCAGCAGCAACTTTCAGAAGTGGCTTCATGAGTGAGAAGAGCCACTACCTCAACTTTGACAGGGATGGGACCGACCTGGCTTTGATTGTCAAACTTAGAGTCCTTTTTTTGGGGAGAGAACAGCGGTGTTTGTTTCCAGGGGTCCTGCTGCCTTTTCATTTCAATCCTGTGCCCCTTTGATCATCTGAGTCCTGGCACGTGCTGGGTTTGGGAGCATGTTGTGTGTATTTTCTTGGAGATTTTGTCTGGTCCACATCAAGTTCTCTGGCAAAGACTTGTTACTCTGAGACGTCTCGCCCAAGCTGGACACCCTGGACACCTTGGTAGGTGCCGGGCGTACGGTGAGGGCTTGGCTGAACGGCAACGAGCTGATGCTCCCCTTGCCCATCGTGCCAGGGTGGGGCTTTTAGCCCCGTCTTTGCCCTTTTCATCAATTTCTGCAGTGAAATTAAGGTGAGATAACCCTCATCTCGGGTCATTGGGGGACACCCCGGGGTTTAAGACCTTGCTGCAATTAAGAAATGGCATTTCCTAGCAAGAAACAGTCAGGAATCTCTCGTATGGCCCAGCCAGTAGAAAAAGGCAAAGGTTCCCACTGGATTAAGGTGGATTATGGAGGGATTAACCAGTGCAGGGTTTCCTGCTGTGTTTGGGCCCTAAATGCTAATTATTGAGTGCTCCCAGCCTTTTCTGATGCCGCGTCTTGCAGAGCTCATTGACGCTGAGGGTATAAATCTATTTACTCCAGCCCCATCTCTGATTCATTATTTATCGCTCAACATTTACTTTGTAAAACATCTTGCTGTAGTCGGTTCAGTGGCGGCTGCCAGAACCAAACAGACCTTTTGATCCCCAATTTGGGTTTTGTCTGTTTAACTCAGTCTCGGGGGGCAGGGGAGGGGGGTTCGAAGGGGGGGCTGGGAGGGGGAGACGTTAAACAGAGCAGCTGGTCTCCGCTTCATATTTTTTGCTGCCGTCAGTTGTTCCAGTTTTGTAGAAGATATCCCCCCAGTGAGCAAGATCAAAGCAAGAGGGAAAATAAATATATGCTGAGACACACAGCGCTGGGGTGGAACTGCCACTTGTTGCGCTCTCCCCTTTGAGACGCCTAAATTGCAGCTTTGCTGTTCCACATACTAATTACCCATTGTTCGATTTTTTGCATTTAATTAGGAAAATAAGCCTTTTTTTTAATTAAAAAAAGGAAAAAGTTGTTGGTTTTTTTTTTTTTAAAAAAAAAGGTGGTCTTAAAACTTTCTGGCGGCACGTTGCGCTAGTCTGCAGGCTGGGCTTTGCCTGGGGTGGTTTAGAGAGCTGATCCATCCCATCCCAAGGATGCTCCCAGGTTTGCAGGAGGGAGCTGCGTGGGCACCATGGCCCCACATATCTGCACCCTCCTCCCCTCCCATGACCATCCGTGCCAGACCCGCTGGGCATTTGGGAGCCTCATTGCATTGGTCTTGCTCTAAGGTAATGGAATGATTTATTTTCCGTTTGCAAAAGTATGAAATAATCCATATATGTGTACTTCGAGGCTCTAATCCCTCTTCTTTTCCCCCAGGGTGATTACATTCAGTGTGGGGGTTTTTAAAAGCTTTATTCCTGGAGTTGCCTGATTCTAAATTAAAAATGAGTGGCTAAAAACCCAGTATGTAAATACAAAATGAACATATGTTGAATATTTTTATTAGATTTGTCCTTTCCCCATGACTTCATTTTAATTTATTTTTTTTTTTATCTTGAAACTGTCCCCTCCCATCCTCCTCCCAACTTCCTTACCCAAGGATCAAAAATTACAAATCCTTAAAAAAAATGAGAGGACTCAGTGTAGCTTCCTTGGCTCACCACCCGGCACAGTCCCCTCCCATCACAGGCATCGCCTCCTATATAAACTCTTCCATAAACTTAATGGACTGCAAAGGATTCAGATTTCCCTCTCCTGCTAATTTGGGAGTGAGCAAACTGGCCAGGCTCGCACAGGACATGGTGCGTCATGGAAAAGGCTGCTTTTACCCCCTGAACGGAGGAAAAAACCGAAAGAATAAATCAGAGGAATGCAGCCGCTGCCATTAGCCGGCACAGCATTGCCAGCAGCCCCTGATGGTTGGAGGGTGCTGCTCTCCGTTCACGGTGTAGCGGTGGCACGTGAGCATGACAGCAGTGTATAATCTCTTGCAGCATCATTGATTCCCATCAATAAACTAACAGCGGGTGAGATCACTGGATATTGTTCTGCGTGCCAAAGCGAACGGTGCTTGCCCTTACAGATAGGTACCAACTCAGAACATCTTAGGTAGCCTCCAGCCCTCCATAGGTGTTGATTTTGACTATCACAAGGCTTTCATATTGATTGTATTTTGTGACAGAATCAGTTGTCCTTTTTTTTTTTTCCCACTCCATTACTTTAATTGACAGATCTGGTTTGACTTTTTTTGTTTTGCTCATTAATTTTTATGATTGGGAGATACATTCTCCTGTGTAGCATGCATGAAAGATTTATGTTGGAATAACTGGATCAGCTTGGCATCCGTACAGTGGCCACACAAATTACTCTTTTTAAGCTCCATGGAGATAATTAAAAGTGGCTGCATGGGCATGAGACAAACAACGGACCAAATTCTGTCTCGGTTGCACCAGGTCACCCCTCTCCCTTCTGCCCAGCTGATGCTGGTGACCGGGAGTAGATCCAGTACATTCTGTGATCTCCTGTTGCATATTAATTAATTAAATTTTGCACTCATGAAAACACTTAAGGCTTTTAATGGAAAAATTAAAACTGATCTATGGAGCCTTAGTGAGTGACTGAGATTGAGACACGTTGTCATGAGGGAATTGATGCTGAAACTTTAAGAGAAATACAGTGACAATGGAGGATGTAAGTGGGATTAATGGAAGAGAAATTGCTCAGAGGAGATGTTGAGAGGAACGCAGCGTGAGCTGCCCATAGTCTACCAAAGAGATGAGGGAGAAGCTAATTTCTGGAAACATTTTGAGCAGGATTGGGTTATGGACGGGTTGCAAGATGAGATGGGATCAATGGGGCTGATAGCTTTGCCAAACGCACCAACCCAATCACATCTGATTGTGTGAGTGTGTTTCTGATGGGTAGGAAATACACAGCAGACAGCAGGTTTGTGGTGGCCTTGGATAAGCAAGAAAACCTCAAATGTTTCTTTCTTCTCTGTTTTTTCTTATTCCATCAAATACTGTTACAGACTGAGTATGGCTGAAATGATTTTTTTTTTTTAACCTTTTTTAGCTTGAAATCCAGATTTGATCCATTGGTAAAGTAGGCAGCTAAATCCCAGTTTCCCTTTTTTAATTAAAAGTAATACAGTGAGTTGTGCGGCTCTGCGCAGCAGTGGGCAAAGCGATCCCCGTGGTCCCCTCCCGGCTGATGAAGCATTGCCTCTGAAAATCTAACCGGCTTTTCTGAGACGTGGGAAAACCCCTCCACAGTAAAACAATGCAGTAATTTGTTTTTTAATATTGCTTTGTTGCTACACCGGCTAGGAGTGCTGCTCTTGGGCTCTGCCGAAAGCAGTTTTAGGCTGGGGGAAGTCCATTTTTTTTAAGTAATAATTTAGGACTTAAGTAGAAAATTCCATTTTTTTTTCTGCTTTTGTATGAGTATGAGGGTTTTTGACCTAAGAATAAAGAACAAGGAATGGTCGAGGTGGAGGAGGTCAGAGGGTTTCTTTCCTCTCCCTTCCTTTTGCACAAGGTTATCAGCAACCTGCTGCTGGTCTGGGATGTTCTGCTTTGCAGATCTAAAAGATCTCCAAAAGTTGTGTTTTCAGTCCATACCTCTGGACTGGAAGTTGCATAATTGAAACAGGAGTTGTGCTTTCTTCTGTATCTTTGCTATGATGACTATTTTGGCAGATACACGGGGACTGGTCATACCTGTTTCGGACCTGAAAGCGTGGGCTGCCATGGTTTAAGGGATGAGGGTGCCTGGGTTGTCCTTTATCCCCCTGAGCTGGTCCTGTGCCAGGCGAAGGGAGCCTGAAATGGCCATGGATGGGGCTATCTACACCAGTTCCTGGCATGTCCACTCAGCTGGGGAAAACGCTTTGAATGCTCCAGAGATCTGGTGGAGCAATTTGTTCGTTTGCCCTTACTCCCCTCCTGCAGCCGGGGTTGGAGTTGGTCCTCTCGCTGCTGCCAGGATTTGGCATGGGTGATTTGATTGATCTGCTTGACCTGGGTTACCTGCTCTACTCTGAGCACAGGTGAGCTAGAGATGTTCAACCCAAACCTTTGCTGTGACAAGCTTTTGTGGGGTCCCCCTTTCCCCTCCAAAACGATCTAACCTAATTTATATCCACAGACTGGGAAGAAGCAGGTCACCATGCTATTTCTGGTGGGAGGGGGGTTAGATTATATGAAGTATCTGGAAAACAAGGTATTGATTTGATGTAAAACATCAAAAACCAGGACTTTTTTCTTTACTCTGTCCCTGCAATACAGAACTAGCTGAATCCTCGTTCATGGTTTGCAGTTTCAGTGGGGCGACTGCTGTGTGCATTGAGCTGGATGGTGTCCAGGAGGTTTCCCCAGCACATGGTTCAGTGGTCCATGCCTGTTGCTGCTCTGCCAAAGCCCCAACCAGTCTTGCTGCACCATACCTCAAATAAATAGTGGGAGGGAGGCAAATACGCTTGGAAAGAGCAATGCAAGTCATTTAAACCCTCTTTTCTTTTCAAAGCAGGGCTGAACTTTGTGCAGCTCTTCTATGAACATCTTTTCTTGAAGTCCTCTGAGCTGGCTTTCCCAATGTGTCACTTTAGTTCCCTGCGCTTAATGTTTTCTAAATACAGTGCGGGGGGGGGTTCATTTTGGTTTTTTTTTCCTCTCAGCAAGTCTGGTGGCAGAGTAGCTCTGCTGGGTTCCTCCAGCAGGAGCGTGGAGCACGTTTCACCCGCTAAACAAAAATAATGTGACATTTGCAATATTTTTGCTGGCATCATCTGCGCCAGACACTTAGAGCAGCAATTAACACCTGGTCCAAAACGTGAATTGGCTGGTTGAGTGCCTTATAAAAATTAAACCACTTTTTATCTGATCTTTTCCTTCTATTGTCTTCCGCTATGTGGTGGCAGATGAGTATTCAGTGCCGAGAAGAGAATGGTCCTGGCACGAGGCTGTCGTTCAGGGCTGCATCTGGTTTCGATTGCTGGCCCCGGATAATATCCTGCAAGTGCACGGCTCTGGTGGTGAGGGTTGGGAACGGATGGGCGCTGCCAGTAGTCTGCAGTCGCTGTTTGGGGGGGGTCTCTGTGGGACCCCGTAGCATCCTTGGTGTCCCTGAAGCTTTGAGCATGCACAGAAATGTGCTAGGTGTCTTGGCAGAGATTTTTATAAAAATAGTAAAATATCTCACTGGGCAGAGTTCTTAATATATATATACACACAAACATACATTATACACACATATATTCTATGTGTATATAAATTATATAAATTTATAAAATCTACAAATACTCCATTGGAGCTAATCTTTACCATTAATTGGGTAAGTTTGCTGCACCACGGTATTAAAAAAAAAATGATCGCAGCTGGGGTTACAGGTATGAGATTTCTGGGTTTTTAATTCTGTAGACTGTTAGAATAAGGCAATTTATATCTGTAATCTTTTCTTATTGATCAGATATGAGATGAGGCACAGACGTTTGGATGCTTGAATGCAGATTGGTACCTGTGCTTATGCTCATGTGTAGAGAAAGGTGCAGTAAGTGCTGACGTATAGGTAAAGGAAGGACGTGTGTGTACTTCCAGTGATGCCACGTATTCCCTCCAACCAAGAGAGGTGCCTTTGACGTACGTGAGGAACAGAGGCTGCAATTTAAAGCCCAGAAAGTCCTTTAAAATAAATGCATTCAGCTCCCACTGTGTCAGTAACACCATGCACAGAATACAGTTATTCTGTGTCTAAGGTCAAGTTTGGAGCAGAAAAGAGCCCGAGAGCTATTTCTATAATCCCCACTGACACCATATCTCACAATTTTTAATGTATTTATTTTCACAGCACCCTGGGGAGGGGGAGTCCTACTGTCCTTTCTTGGCAGGTTGGAGACTTGAGAGAGTTAGTAATTTATCTGAGGTGGAAAGTAGTGGTGCGGGGAGCGGAGCTGCACTCTGCAGTCCCAGGCACAGGCATTAATCACCAGCCCGTGGTTTTCCCTCTGTAAGTGAAGGTTACCCAACCTATAGATGGAGTCTGGAGAGCTTCAAGGTGTCACAGCAGCAGGAGCAATATTAAACTCCGCCAGAAATCCAGGTGATTCTTTTTTTTTTTTTTGTTGTGTTTTGTTTGCTGGGAAAGACGCATGAATGGGTGCTCTTGTTCGTGGATGTGTGTTTTTGGGAAGAGGGAGGATGTTGAAACAGGATCCGTAGATGTGCCCGCAAGCAAGCCGAGCCCCGGTGGTGGCTGGCACGGTGCCCACCTGGCTGTGGGTGCTGGGGACACAAAAAGCCACCTCAGAGTCAAGTCACATCGCCTACGGACCCAGCGGGGCTTTGCTGGGCAGCGCTTGCTGTTAAATAACCGTGCAAGGCGATCGTAGTACCACGGGTTCCACCTGCAAGCGTGGGGAGCGCTGGGAACGAAGGGGCGGCATTAGCGGCTTGTAGAGACCGAAAAAGAGTTTACTAGCGAGCTCTGCACTGGGAAAGCTTCGGTTAGATGTCCAAATACCTCTGCTTAAAGCTGGCTGATAGCTACGACAGCAGGAGGGAAAAAGCTTTCAAAGTAAAAGCAAGTCAATGAAAGTTTAATTCCCCCCCCCATCAGTAAAATTCCTCCAAATGCTGATAAATCTCTAATAAGCCACATGCTTACGCACAAACCCTGTCCTTTCCCTCCAAGCGAGCTGCGGGAGGTGTTTGGGGAAAGAGCAGGACTGGCTGTGGTAAGGGTTTGTAAAGAGCGTGGAGGTGTCCGGGCTTTCTCCTATGGAAGGTGAAAAATGCACCGAACCCTTGCGTGTGCCTGAGGTTTGTCAGGAAATCTTTTCTAATGACTTCACTCTGCGTCTCTGCTCTTAGCTTCAACTTTAGACAGTGTTTAGAGGGGAGGACATCTGTAAAGATGAATAACAATGATAATTTAACAAGGAGTCCGGCCAATTTTACTTTTAAATCAAATTTCAACAAGGCAGTCTGTACCACTATAAATGCCAGGGCTATTTATAGTTCAAGCGGAGAGCAGGGATCAAGCAAAGATTTAGAAAACTTTGGTATTTCAGCAGCTTGTTATCAGAATGCAATTTGCAGCGGGACAGAAGCCATTAATACTGACGCAGACCATGATGAGACTTCTCTGGAAGGAGACATTTTAAAAGCCCCGTGCTTTGAGCAGGCTGTGGGGCAGAGCCTCGTGGCTGATGCTCCGGCTCCTTTTCCAAGGAACCAAGGAAACCAAAGGAGGCACCAGCCAGAGCTGCCCGGGCAAGACCTCCTGCCCACGCGCCCTCCACACCCTGGCTGCCTTCAAGGACGGGGACCTCCAGGGTGGGTTTTGGTGGCTTGGCCCTGATGTCATTTACGATGAGCAGGTACATCCTCGTTTCTCCTACTCTGCCACCTCAGAGGTCTTATTTGGTGAAAATCACTGCTTTTTTGCTGAGAATGGGCCTTGCCTGGCATTGCTTGGGCTTTTCTTGTTTTCCTCCGATGGGCTGAGGAACCACCATGAGCCCAAGTACTCGAAAGCATTTGACCTAATCAGTCAATTCAATGTTGAGTCTGTTTTTGGCAGGAACGTGAAACAGCCTCAGTCTTAGGGCAAGTTGGCCAATAGATATTAAACAACGTTCTGCCAAAGCAAACAGCGTCGGGCAGTAAGGGAGATGCCTCTGGTTGAGCCATGGATCTGGAGGCTTCGCAAAGTGGGTCTTTCCATAGTGATGGAGTTGCGCTGTAGATTTGCAGTGCAGGATTCAGCCCTAGGCTGCCTGAACTCACGGACCATGCGAGTAGGGGAGTTTATCCACTCCAGTTCGTGCTCCTTTCAAATCAATGACACATTAAAAAGGACAATTTCTGTTTGTACGTGGAAGGGTTGCTTTAAAAACCAGAGTAGCAAATGTTGACTTTTCCTTTCAAAGATCTGACCCAGAGCAACAGGAGAACAGAGGGGTGATCAACCACTTAATGGCGGTCCAGGGAATTGCACGTCTTGACTTTTAAGAGTCAGGCGGCAGGTTTTTATCAGAGGGAACAATGTTTCCTTCCATCAGGCAGAGTAAAAGTGCCAGGAAAAGGAGATTTAGATATTGTCATCAAGCTTGTGGCACAATCTCTGCATATTTTATTGCGCTGAACTGTTAAGTAATCAAATGACCAGGTGGGAGGAGGGGAAGGACACCTTTCCAACCCCAGCTGAACCTTCCCAGTAGCACTTACGGGGTTGCTCCCAGCTCCATCTTCCTCTGCTGGCAGCAATTGCCAGCTCTCACTCCTGACTCGGAGGTCGATCGGGATGCTGAGACATCACAGGAGAGATTTGCTAGAAAATAGCAGAGAATTGCCCTATTTTCTCTCCTGCTTCTTCCTCAGCAGTCGTCCCCGATACCCTGTTCCAGCGAGCTGGACCTTGCAGCCTCTCCTCCGCTCCCAGCTCCGGGACCCACCGAGATACCTGCAGGCAGCAAACCCCAGCAGCAGTGACAGGGATGCTTGTGGCTGCCGAGTCCAAAATACTGCTCCCTTCTTGCTTTTTGTTCTCCTTGTGAAATCCATGTAGGGGTGTTTCCAGGAGAAACCTCCCAGTAGGGCTCTAATCTAAGCAGTGGCAGCATCCCAGTACTTCTGCACAAACGTTACAGCTACACCCTCCTGCTCACAGCAGCAAGGACAGGCTCAAACTCAAATTAAGAGATTATTAGGAATGCCAGGCAGTACTGTTTCATATAAAAACCCACCTGGAAGTTGGCTTTTAAGGAGCTGTGACATTATTAGAAATCTGAAAGGAAGAAACCTCTGCCTACTTGAAATGCAGGAACTGGTGGCAGTTGAGCTAATACTTTGCACGTTCATTTTCAAGGGTTTTCTTTTTTTTTTTTCTTTGCTGTACAAAGCTCTGCTCCCACGTACAGTAAATGAAGCTAGCTAACTGTATCTAGTTTTATGCAATGCAGCCAGCATCCTGTATTTCTGCTGTTATATCTATAATGAGACTGTGCTGCATCCGGAATTCACTGAACTTCTGTGGTTGGACTGCAAAGGAAACGTAGCAGGGAGAAAAGAGGAATATCCCCTCTCCCCCATGCTTGCGCACCCGTGTGTTGGCAAGGTAGGCTGTATCTGTGCTAACTCCCTGCAATGGCATCGCTGAACAACGGATGGAAGAAGTTTCTGAAAATCACATCTGTGTTGGCGTAGTGCGGATGCAAGTATTTTCCTGCTGAAACTCAGGTCCGTGGTAGTCCAGGGATTGCATTTTGCAAGTCTCCATGCGCAGCTGGCTGGAAGGAGAGCAGAGGAGAACTTCCCCGTGGACTGACGGTCCCGTAACGCAAATAAGCAATGAAACTGTATTTGGAGATGGATGGTGGTTTTACAGTGGGACGAATGCAGAGCTCCAGTTCGTATCCATCAAAGGAAATGTAAAAACAGATTTTATTACTTCAAAATCTTCTGACTTCATCAAAATTGTTTTTTATCCTTTTGTTTTTGGTTTGGGGGCTGTGCTTTGAGGGTGGAGTGGCCAGCTGTGGAGAAAAGCAGGCCCTTCACGTGAACGCTTTCATGTAGCGACCCCCACCATCTCCATGCTCGATGGGAAATCTGTGATCAGCCCTAAAATTTGTCATTTGAAAAACAGCAGCATCCTCCGCCCTTCTGTGGAGCCACTGATGGTTTTGTGCATCACCATGAGAACTCCGGGTTATTTTATATGTTCACAGTGTATGTGTATCATGAATGAATTCATTTGTCTGGGAACGAGTTGATGGCAGCAATTAAATTGGCTCCGTAGCTGCCAACGTGTCTCTAACTGGCATGACTCTTGCAGGGCACTGGGACAAAAACTTTAAAGCTTATAGAGAAGAAAGGGGGAGGCATCGCTGTCGTCTGTTCGTGTACCAGGGAGGTCCTTGGGGACAGTATGTTTCACATTAAAGCGCTTGGAAGGGCTTGAATAAGGTCCTTATTGCCATAACCGATGCCAAACTAGCTGCTGGGGCACGGCAAGGTTTTCTCACGCGTGCCTCCGCGTCCCGTCACGTTGTTAATACCACGCACAGTTTTTAGGGTTTTTGAGGGCTCTTCCAGCCTGTGCCCAAATAACCCCACCCTTATTTTGGGGGTGTGGTGGGGGAATATGTCCGCATGTATGTATGTTTGTGCGCGTGTGTGTGAATTACGAGGCTGGAAAGCGCCTGGTGGGAGGTGTGAGCCCGCAGAGCCCCCGGGACAGCGGGGGTGCCACAGGGGGACGACACCTCCCAGGGCTGGCGGGGACTGTCCCTGCTCCGCTCTGCTCTGACGGGTCCCACCTGCAGCATCGTTAAATAAATAACGCTAGGGGTAATGCTGTTAGTAAGTAATATTACACGCTGCTGGTGTTCTCCTCGGTGTTTTGCGTGGAGATGGGGCTGTGGATCTTTCAGCCGTGTCACCACAGAGAATGGAATTTACAGAAACCAGGTCCCCTCTGTGTGAGCTGTGGAGTGGACGGAGCTTTTCTGGGCTGGATGTTTTTCTCATCTGCAGTACCTGTGAACTCTGGGCTTGCTTTGCTCTCCCCATGTCTCTCAAGGACCAGGCTCCCCAGGGACAGCAAGAGATCAGGGAGGAAGATCCTCAGCCCACAACACACAAAAAATGGGGAAAATAATCCGGTGAGGGAACAGTAATGTTGGTTCTGTTCCCTCGTCTTCCTGCTGTTGGGTGTTAATTAATGTAACGGATAAGAATGGCTGGGAATCGTGGAGATTGTGGCTTTTTCGTGGACTTAGACGTGGCTGGTGATGCCGTAATCTTGAATTTGTGATATCAGAGTTCACATACTGACAGCAGAGAAAGTTCATGGTGTCATGCTGGAGGCTTTGGGTTTGGATGGGGAGGAGCAGGGAGGCACTTATAAAAAGTTATAAATAACCCTTTTACCTAATAAGGGCTAGTGAAAAAAAAATGCCATCCCAATTTTGGCTTTTCTTTCCCCTTGCAGCCAGCCAGCTTGAAATTCCCCATTCATAATATATTTAAAAAAATATTTCTTGAAGATTTTTTTTTCTTCTCTGCATTAATAAACGTTAAACACAAACTGCCTTTGCCACAGTCCACTCTGCCTGTGATGTGAACAAAGATATTAAAATGCCTGATGCTGCAGCAGTGCTACAGCTTTCCAGCTCACTGGGATTCGGGGATGGGACCGGGAGCTCCCAAGCTCCCGTACAGCATCTTTACCTCTGGGCCACTGTGGTCCAGAGCAGCTCATTTATTCTCCTGCTATATCATTGTTACAAGATGAGGCTATTTTGAAAAAGTATGGTCTGATGCCAAACCATAGGAGTTAATGGGATTTTTTTCAGTCTCTTTGTGAGACTTTGGGTTGACCCGTTAAGTGACTAAGCGCTAAGAGCAAGCATCAAGAGAAAAGAGGTGGTTTGCCATGAAAATGCACCGAGTAGCGGATGATTAGAGCAGGTTGGAAGCTGATGCCCAGACTCGGAGCAGTCAGCTGCCTCTTTGGCCAGAGCCGGGCTTTGGGTGGAGGTAGCCTTTAACCAATGGCACGTATGAAAACAAAGATCCTCAGGCTGAATATTTGCTTTTTAATGACAGTGTTTTATTTAGCTGGCAATTCTCCCTGTGAGCGGAGCAAAGAGCTGCCACTGTTATTACTTGCAGGAGTAAGGAGGAGGGGAAAAATGCAGCAACTTGGTGCAAATATTGCCAGGCAGCAGAGGCGAGCCAGATGAATTTGTTGTTTATTGAGCTGGGTTGCCTGACAGATATGAAATTCTTTGCGTGAACTGTGTCGGGATTTCTCTGGAGAGCAGCTGTTCCGTTGTTTTCCCCCTTTCTCTCTTTCTGTGTGCAGTCACTGAGCAATTTAGGAGGAGCTGGGATGGGGGTCTAGAAGGGACATACTGTAAATAAAAAAATTAATCAGATTTGTGTGGCTAGGGAAAAAAAAATGCAAAACAATAGCTGCAAAACTTGGATAAATGAGTTTGGGTTTTGCTTTTTGGTTGTGGGTTTTTTTTAGTAAGTGTTTTCCTGCAGCCAACTGCTTTGCAAAGCGAACGGACCTTCTGTAGCTACCAGCAAATAATGAGATATTCCTTTTGTCTGTTTATTTTAGTTGGGCTGTGTTTTCAACTGAAGTAAACAATTTTTACAATATCTGGCGCTGTAAAATGTAAAGCGGAGCATGTGTTAGGAAAAATAAATGCCTAAATAAATGCAGTAAAGTGGAGTGAAACATGATTTTGAGCGTGACGGAAAGTGCTGACCCACCTGGCGAGATGCTCCTCTTGTCTTCAGCTTCAACGGGAGATTACGTTGTTAACACGGGTTAGGAATTGGAGATGAAAAGCGTCCTCTGGGCCCAGCTCAGGAGGGACGGGAGTCAGCAGCGAGATGCAGGCTGACTTGCATAAGATTTGGATTCTCCCCTATTTCAAAGAAATAACGTTCCTGGGAACAGAGGGCAAGGTGAACATTTGTAGCACCATAAAAGCTCTTAATAAAAGAGCAGAGATGCTGGCAAAGTGCCCCCGCTCACACATCGCTTTGCATCCAGCTGCCTCCCTCCCCGAGGAGCTCAAAGCCCCCCCAGCGTGGGTACGTCCCTGTTGATATCCTCGTTTTCCTCCGCCACGTTAGAAGTTGTGTCCCTTTTTGCAAATTTAGCGAAGAGGCTGGGAAGACCCAGCAGCAGCCCCTGTGCTGCTGCGAGCTCCAACACCCGCCGCTTTTAGACGATGCTTTTCGTCGTCAAGCAAGGAACAGCAATTTTAAATGACCTTTAAGGTTCTTGAAACTCAACAGCTTGATTCTGCTCTGTGTTTGCGGAGCCCTGTGCTTCTGGGGTGGTGCTGAGGGTGAGGAGGGCCACGGGGGGTGAAGGCAGTTTAAGTAACCATGCTGCGTTATTGGTGTTGCCGTGCAGGGGCGATGGAACCTCTCCGAAGGTTTGTTCCTCTCCACCATCCTTCATGGCAACAAAAGTTTCAGCTATCTTGGTTTTTTTGCCTGTGGAACAGATAGCAAAGCTGGTTGGGCACTGGTTGTTCCCTAGTCTGTTGATAAAACAAATTAATGGAAATTATACTGTGCATATATTCTGGAATTTTTTGTTTGGGTTTGGGGAAGTCTATGGCTATTTTGTTTATGGTTTTGCAGATTGCTCCAGCTTCACCTGAGAATTAATTTATGCCTGGTTTTTGCTTACCACAAGCAATTGTGTAGATTATAATTTCCTAGGACAGACTCCTTAACTGATTCTTATTTCCTCTTCACCCTCTTCGGTGCCAGGGGACTATCAGCAATAGTAATTTCCTTTTTGCTGATTTTATTAAAATATGCTACAACGAATTGCCTCAACATGTGCAAGCCTACCAAATTGGTGTAGATATTTTAGACCGTGCAAGTGTTTCCCAGGCAGGGTCCCTGCTCAGATGGCTCAGCTGCCGTGGGGACAACGCTCTCGCTCGTTCGAAGGGCATTGTCACTGTGGGCCAAGAGGCAGATAGCAAAAGCAAAACTGTCTAGTTTTGTAGCATGAACACGAGTGTGCTCTGACCTGGGCTTTGCATGGTCGAGACTTGTTATCTTCAGCCGCATAAGAGCAGTTGACCAAAAAACAAGAGTAGGTGCCCAAATCAGTTGGCATCTGCCACATCTTTCCATGGGAGGAGGCAAAATCCCCAAGCGCTCCACCCACATCATGTTTAACAGCTCTCAGAGGACGTTTTTGCTCTCAGGGCACAAAACATTACTTGATGCTGCCCAAAAGCTTTCACAGCGTGGAGCTCCGTGCTCCTGGAGAGCACCTGAGCCAGTGCAGGGGTGGTGGGCACCCGTTCGGGGGGGGTTGACAGGAGCTGGGCAGGTTGAAAGCCAACGCCTGTCATTCCCAGAGCTGGGACTGCAGCGAGCCTTGAATGTCCCGGCCAGGGTCTCTCCTGCCATATGAAACAATTTCTTGTGGCTGTTCCATTATCCCAAATCACTCTGGTTGAGAGGTTAAACCGTTGCGTCTTTTAACAGTAGTTCAACGTGGAGCAAATCCAAGCAAAGATCTTGCATCTAAAAGATGCTCTGCCCAAAACTCTCCGTTTCCAGAGGGGATGAGCAGAAACTCCTCAAATTGTTGCAGTTTGAGTGTGAGGGAGAGGCCAAGAGCGTGACCAGCTTGAGCTGCACCGTTAATTAGCAGAGATTGATGGTACCGTGTGAAGCTTCCCAATTCGAATGAGATTTTCTCCTGGGTTGTGTAGGGCTGGTGTGATGGGTTGGTACCAGGCAGATTTATGACAACTAGAACAGGGTACGATATTGGATGGGATGGTGCTTATAGCTCCTAACATCAGCTGCTGATGTCCTAAGGAAGAAGATGAAAAGCTGGAAGAGAAGTGTCAAAAACAAGTGCTTTTACATTCTTCTTCCTCTCTCTGCCCTCACAGGTTGGTAATATCCTGCCCAAACCCATAAATCCAGTTCCTGGCTATCTGCGGTGGAGTTTTCTCCTCCCTGTGAGATGTAATTTCAGGCAGTATGTGCAGTGCACAACCTGGCAACCCACCTACACATGGCACTCGAACGAACGGAGGCAAAGTTATCTAATAACAATTGAATATTTGACTTGAAGCAACTTACTTTGCAGCCTTGAACTATTGACTTGCTGTGGAACCTGAGAATTAAAAATACAGACAAGAAAAAGCAAATTGGCACCTTAAAAGGTGACTCTAAGTGATCTATTCTGCTGTAATGAGGTTTTCTTTTCTATTTCCTATGGCAGCAAAGACGAAGCCACCTGCCTTAAGTCAGGCTAATATCCACCACTGATGTGGACGTTGCATTTGGTATTATCGGGCATGGGAGGAGCCCCAGCCAGGTCCCCTGGCCCCACGTGCAGTACTCCTGCTCTCCAGAAACTTCCCATCACTTCCCAAAGCCTTCAGAGATACTGGTGCCTGAAGTGCAGCTGACTCCAGGGTGGAGCGTGTTGGGTGCTTCATAGTACCCAGATACACGATATGACATTGAGCCAGGAGCAGGCACTGAACATCAGTATTTGCTTAAAACTGTCGGGGAATTTAACCCCGAGTTAAATTCTAGTTAAACCCCAGTTCTCAGTTGTCGTCTAATGACTGCTTTTTAAAAGGAAAAGCAACAAGAAGAAAACATCTTAACAAGCAAATGGCACAACGCTGGCTGAGCTTGTGCCTCTTTTTCAGAAGGAAAATTCTCGTGCTATTTGGGGTGTTTATACATTGGGATGCAGGGAGCATACTGGAGTAATGCAGTTCTCCGTGCAGTCACTAAATTATTCTTGCGTTTCTTTGTCAGAAAGTTGGCAACACATCCTGTCTTTGTGAGCAGCGGGGTTAATGAGCACATTCTTCAATATTAATCTTATAATCAAATTCTATTGACTCATCATCTCATACGCATCCTACAAAAGTCTTGCTTTGTGAAAAGCTAGAGAGTTGTGCTGGCGGGAGGAAAGAGTTCGGTTTGGGGCAGGAGCCAGGCGTTGGGCTCTGCAGTTCGTGCCAGGATGGGTCCCATCCCTCGTGGGATGCGCGTGCTGTGGGTGCATCGTCGGTACCGATGATTTACAGAATATTTTGGTTATGACAGGATAGATATCCACATGCCAGAGTGCACGGTGCTGTTTGCAACTTTGGTTTTGGAGTTTCCCACTGACGGCAGTTTGTGTTGGGGGTAGCTCGCTCTTGGGAAGCCAAAATAAAAGGGGGAAGTTGATAGATGGCTGTAAACAGGCTTTGGCCGTTGAGATGCTGTGTTTGGATGAGTCCTCCCAGAACGGTGATATTTACCCAGGGGCCATGGGTAGGTGAGGGCTCCCTCTTTGCTTTTCCATGCTGCTTTTGTTAATCCGTGTCTGTCAGTCCCCAGACAAACTCTCGTCACTGAATAACCACGGCTCTTTCACAGTTTTTCCTTTCCTCCTCTTATTCTTTCATCCCCTCTCCTGTCTTTCACCCTGCTCCACTTTTCCCAAACCCTCCGAGTTCAAACCCAGTCACAGTCAGGTTTAAGTAGGACCGAAATGAGGCCAGACAAACCCACTCCGTCCCCATTAGAACACGGGGAACATTTTTGATGTTGAAAAATACATTTACAATGTCAGTTGCGTTACACATGAAGCCAAAGCCGGTACAGCCTCTTCTCGGTCAGGCCTGAGACGTCGCTCGATAGCTGTGTTTATTGTACAAGTACATCTTTTTGCATTTTCAAAGACAAATCAGGTACTGAGCAGTCAGGAATGTCTCCTTTGGTGCTTTTACGTATTATTTATCGTGTCAGTGAGTAATGCAGGGGCCCCTCTGTATCGATGTGAATATGGATGCTGAAATGAGCGTTTAAAATGACAGTGCATGCTGATCTCAAGGGTTTGGTGTTGAGAGGCCACTGTCACCACGACATCTAAATCCTGCTTTCACCTAATGGTTGTTGGAAATAAGCTAAGCTCTCAAGGGAATTTAAAACCTAAGGAGGGTGAATGGAGAGGGCTAAAGAGTGCGGCAGGGTTTGGGTGCAGCTTTGGGACCCGCTTGGCTTGATGGGGACCAAAGGTTGGTGCCAGCAATCACTATATAGCCTGGGCATTCGTCATGCGTCATCATGTCCCCCACGAGTCCCCAGAGTCCTGAGCAGCGCCTCTCGTGGGTCAGAGTCTAAGGAGATGCAGTTCCACCAAGTTATTTTGCTGGGGTGCTGCGTCTTCCAGCATTGCCCAGTGAATTTCAGTTCAGAAGTGACAGAATCTGCATTTCCACTCCAAAACTGCCAGTCCTGCTGACCTAATCTGGGCTTGCAGCTGAATGGGATTTTCCTCCGTATGCGGTGCTGCCAAGGGCCGTGTTCGTGCCAGAGCTGACAGCCCTCCATCCCCCAGCGAGCCCCTCTGCCCGGCGTCACGCCTGCTGTCCCGTGGTGCATCACTCCAGCACAGGGCATCAAACAATTCTATTGCTGATCTGCTACTGCAGGAGGGTGGGAAACAGCAGAAAGGCTCGTTTTGTCCCCAAAGCCAGATCTGGACACCAAACACCCCTGGGGATGTGCATCTTTAGGAGGAAGCAGCAGTTTTAGAGCTGATGCTCAGAGCAGCATTGGGATGGGTCCGGCTGTGGCATCTCTGCTGCTGCCGTGGACCAAGATTGCTTTGGGCATGATTTGGCAGTAATTAATCCCCGGTCCGTGCACTCCCAGCCCCCCCCAGCAGTTCAGACTGGGTCTGGATGCAGTGTGAACACGTTGGGGAATTTCTGTCCAACTGACCAGAGCCAGAAATACAGAGTTTGTCAGCTTTATATTTTTGTGTTGGCTTCTTGCAGACCATAGAGGACCGAAAACGCCTGATCCAGCATTTCTGTGATAGAAAAAGTTCTAAAGCCAGACTTTGTATGACAGAAGAGCCTCGGTTTCCAAGGCTGTCATTTTGATGTCTTCTCTCTTTCCTTTCCAAGCGGAAAGGAGTGAGCATGCCCTGGAAAGCTGGGAGGCACCAGAAAAATGCTGTAGAAAAACCTTCTCCTACCACCTTCCTGGAGAATTTTTTTTAGAAATAATATATGAGAATTTTAATAATTGCATTTGGGGGTTTCTTTGGGGCTGTGGGGAGTGTACGTGCCCTTGCTCTGCACTGTGGCTGTTGGGGTGCACCGGGGCATGGCAGGGGACCCCCGGAGTTGGAGGAAGCAGCAGGTCCCACGTTTGCCTCCTACACAGCTTCAAAGTGGTTAATGGAGGAGTTGGGGAAAAGGGAGAAAAATCCAGTTGAGAGTATGTGTGTTCACTGCTGAGCTATAAACTTCTTGAAAATACGGACTTATAAGGCAACACTTAAGAGAATCTCATTTTGAGCCTTGTTGCATTAATGAGTAGTGGGTCTATTTTTAAATAAATTTACAAGAGGAGAAAAGTTCCATTTTGTGAAATGGAGCAAAAAGAAAAGTATTTTGAGCACAGTGGTTTTAAACAGAGCATCCTTGCTTTAGCAGCCCAGCATCTAGTTATCGAAAGCTGCTGGTTTTCTTTCATTTCCCATCTCTGCTGGTGAAATAAGGGGTTGGGAAGGAAGTGACAGGCGTGAAATGAGCAATGACATGGAGGGCGATCGCATGGGGTGGGCACTGAGCCTGGGATAAGCCTCTGACAACCCAGGCATTAGCAGCGCCTGCTCCCACCGTAGCTGCCGTCTTTGCCCTGTCTCTTAACAGTTGCTTCCAGTTGTAAGTGTCAAATTTGGCTTCAAAGGGGAGGACAGAAGGGGAGGGAGGAGCAGAAGGCTCATGTCTCAGTGTCTGCGTGTTCATCCGTGAAAATCTTGGGGGTGCACATGTATTTGATTGATGAGTTTGTGTTAGTTGTGCTGCATTGGGTAAGCGAGAAGAAACTTAAGCATGTGCCTGAGTTTAGGTACAGGTATGACTCCCACCTACACAGTACTCACGTATGGTAATTAACTAGCATTAATGAGCAATCGGCAGCAAAAGTTCTGCAGGCAGATGGGTCAGCGGAGCGGGGGCAGGCTCTCCGAGGGAGCCTTGTGGGAAGGCTGGGCTGGAAAGGCCCTTTCCCCACTGATTTGGCCTTGACATGAGTGATCCCCAAATCTTTCTGCTTCAGCTCAGCAAAACAGCAGGTCTTGGATGCATAGAGGCCGTTTCTGCACCATCCCACCCGCCGTCTCCTCGTGGGTACAGATCCGAAAGCCGGCTGTTACGATTTGCAGTACATCCTTTGGGTCTTACTTCTTTTCTCAAAAGACGACTTGCAGAGGGGAAAGCAGGCTTGGATTTTAGAATTTCAAAATATCTAAACCATCTTTTTTTTTTTTTTTTTTTTTCCCTCAACTTCTCACATTGCCTCTCCAGGGGCACAACAGGTCTCGTGCAGGAGGGTTTTGCAGCAGCTCTGCTGCTGCGGTGTGATGTGCTGGGGCGGCTGGAGGAAGGTACAGAGAAGGGAGCGTTACAGGAAGGGAAAACTGCATGTCCAGCACATTTTTTGGTCACTCTGAAACTGCAGGTGATGAACTGTTACCCCCAATGCCAAAGGTTGCTTGAAACTGAGCCTGAGCTGTCTTTGCAGTTGGAGCAACCCCGATTTGCTGCCTCTCGCAACAGCCACGGCACATCAGCCACCTGCAGCAGCTGCGGGTCCAACCTCAGCGGCCGCGGGGCCGCGACAGGAGATGACAGCAAAGTATCAGCCAGCAGCAAAGCCTGCACCGGGAGGGAGTTTCTTGGATATAATTCCCGGGTGTTCACAGGCAGTGGTTTGTACTCCTGCAGCCCTGTCCCAGGGAAGCGTCTCTCCTGCCCCATCCTGCTCTCCGCAGGGAAAGGCTCTCTCTAACCCTGCAAAGCACCCGGACTCAGGCAGCTCACGCAGCGCAGCCGGGAGATGGTTGCTGCATGTGTGGGGCTGAGCTCAGCTAACCGACAGCCCCCCCAGGCTGCAGTGGGGATGCCAACCCAACGTGCTCTCTTGGCAGGGTGCTGGGCTGGCCAGAAGGCAGCACCCTTCAACATGGGAGCGGTAGTAAGGCTCTGCTGGGATCCTGGTCCGGAGAGGTTTTTCTCCTCGTCGCCACTGACATCTGCACAGACATCCTACACCCTTGCGTAGCTCGGGCTCGAGACACTGGAGCTCTCCCAGGCAGAGGAACTCGATAGGGCAGTTTAATCCTTGGCTGCGACAGTGAAAATATCAAGGTCAAATGTGCACTGTCATGAAGGTTTCGTTTTTCCCCCACGCTACTCTAACCTTTCCTTTTATACGAGATACATATGTCAGCATGACTCCTCTCCAGCTGACGAGGCTCAGCTGATGTTTCTGTCCCCATTGCATGTGTGACAGTCGGGTGGCGTGAAGCTTCTTCTCCTCCATCCCCCTGGCTGGGCATCATTGCTCCCTGCGGTGGTCCCCTAAAGCATGTGCTTGGGGGAGATGCAGTAGCCCTGGCCGGCAGCGTTGGGGCACTCAGCTCCCCCTTTGCATGGCCAAGAAACTTGCAGAGGCTGGGGAGAGGCTGGAGCACGGGCACTCCTGCGTGCCGGGGTCTCCAGCTGCATCCCATCATGGCCAGAAACAGTGGAGCAATCCCAAAGTGTCTGCAGAGCCCTTGCCAAGCGCAAACGCTCGGCGGCGATGAAGGGATGCACTGCATCGGTAGAGCCTCGCTCTCCTAAGGAGCGTTAAAAGCCACCCTGTCCCCCTGTGTGCGTGCTTCAAGCCGTGCAGGGGGGAAGGTATCTCGCGCAGGGACAGCTGCGCCATAGGAGGTTTGGCACGTCACTGTCAGTCCCGACAGGAGGAATGCCTCCTCCTCCTCCTCGGAATGCTGGGCAGGCCACCCTTCCCGCTCCCACCCCAGCAGGACCCCCGTCACCTGCACCCCGAGCATTGGAGCAAGGGCAGGTGGGTCTGGCAGCAGCAATATGCACACACACACACACACACACACACACCCCCCCCCGGTGCATGGGGCAAGATCACCCCTCTGGGGCTTCCCCAGGCCCCTTGGAGGGGGGATTTCGGTTAGAAAGCCCACAGCCGCCTCTGAAGCCATGAAAGCCATCGTGGCTGCCTGTTTGGATGCCATTGCCTGTGCTGACACTGTTTCTGTCTGAGGTTCAAAGGGAGGTGTTACACAAGGTGGTATTTTTACTCTTGGTCTATGGTCAGGGAGGAAGAGCAGGAGCTGGAGGGGGTTTGGCCTTTGGAGTTTTTCTGCGTTTTTAAGTAGTGGGTTGAATGTGTGAAACCATCTCCTTTCCCAAGCAAACCGGGAGCACACACTGCTCTTTCGGTGCTGCAAAACCTGGGGCGAGCACAGTCTGGTCCCATCCAGGCGTGCCCGGGCACAGGGAGAGGGGACGCTTGGCTCCGTGTCACCCCGGTGCTGTCCCCATGCTTGCCCCCTCCTTAGCCAGATATGTTTGTAACTTAATAAGGATTTAGGAAGGCAGTGGAGAGTGTGTGCACCCGGCGTGTGGGAAATCTATTGATATTAAACTCGAGGAGATTTTGTTTAGCAAACTTTGTCACCGGGCTCGCAAGGCAATGAATCACTGCAGCGCAGCGGGGACGTGAGAAGGGTGTGCGGGATGCGAAGGCTCATGTTTGCAACTGAGAGAGGGACAGCTTGGATGGGAAATGCCTGTCCTGGGTACGCCGTCCCCCAAAACCCCACATCCTCTGTAAGGGCGGTGCCTTGGGGCCTCTGCTCTTTTCCCCAGGGCTGTTACGTGCTGCAGGGTCCCCTGCAGCCAGGAGGCCACCATGACGGCTGAGCATCGCGGTACGCTCACCCTAAAGTTTTACTTTTCTTTATGCGTTTACCAGCAGTTGCAATAGCAGTTCATCACACAAACAGCTCATTTAGCATCGCCCCGCGGTTGCACGTACAGTCCAGGTACGTTAACCACACTGCACTGACGCGTAATTATTCTCCATCAGGTAGTGAACTTCCTGGTTAAATGAATTAGGAGTGATTATAGGTATCACAGCGTAATTGCAACGTGACTGCTGTTTGCAGGATGACTAATTGCTGTATCCCGTGAAGCAGCTCTGCCATGTGTACACACACGCCGGGGTCGAGGAGCTTGCATTTTACTTCACCTCTTGCACTTTGAAGCTGTGCGGTTCAGCTGGCTGTTCGAGTGTCGGGAAGCAGCATATCGATTCATCTTGATGGTGGAAATACAGACTTTTTCTGAGAGCCTCCTTCCATATCTTCTGCCTGCTCTTGGGCTTGGGTCTGATTCGACTGCCCGGGGACTGGCTGGGCTGGGGGAGGCTCGCTGCCGCTTCCTTGCCCCCATGGGCATCTCCACCTCTGGCCACCGGTGAAACAGCAGCAAACCCACGCAGGAAGGGCACTGTCCTTGCTTTAACTTCAGCCCAAAATATCTCCCTGATGTGTGCATGCTGCAACACGCTCGCCTTGTATTTGTGCACATTAGGTGATGCATTGGAAGAGCATTTTAGGACTGAGGGGTTTCTCCCAGCAGAGAAGAAAATTGCAGTCCTGTTTCCTTTGGTGAATTAATGTTTTGCTGTGCGTTGCGCCGTCCTTTCTCCCCACGCCCTGACCTGTTCCCCCGCCAGCCAGGACGTGTGACCCATCAGAAATGATGTTGAGTCTGTAGTTGCGATGTGCTACCTGCCATAATTATCCACCCTGAGTTTTCTGTGACTTGGAGCCAAAAGTTTGCTGCTGAGCTTGGCTCGCTGGGAGCCTTGTGTTGGTGGGATATGAATGACGTGAGCTCAGGTCACGAGCCCTGGTGCAGAAAAGCAGTGGCTGCAGCTCAGAAGACAGCTGTTTAAGTGATGCACAACATCTGGCCCAGTTAAACAAAGCAAATAATCACGTTGTAATCGGCCAACCTGTGAAATACCTGCTTCTGTTTGGGAGAATGCTCTTTATGGAAAGGAAAAAACATTGCTGGGGTTATTTTTGCGCTTGTGTGCACGGTGCTTTGCAGCACTCTTAGTTCTGTTTCCTTGGACCGCTGGTGACATCCAGTAGCCAGCAAGCTTAATCACAAGAAAATATTTTCTATAGATCTTTCAGAATATCTACTTCAGCCTGAATTTCAAATAAACATTGCCATGTTTGGAAATCCCTCTGGTGCGCCCCCCCCATCCTCTCTGCATGAACTTTTGCTAAAGGGTGACTCATCATAATCCCTTCCCTAACAACAGAAATACCAGGCTGAGCTGCCTTTTGGGATCTGGAGGGTCAGCACTCGGGTTTCGGATACAACAAAAGACAAGCCACTCGCACACTCTTGGTCACCAGATGGATTTTCCCCTGGTTTTCCCCCATTTTTCCCTCCATTTCCCCCCTATTTTCTGATTTTACTGCGCAGTTTGAGCTCCTTTGCAAGCGGCAGGAGTGATGCCCTGGGATGGACGTACCATGCCGATATGGTGCCGCTCCGGGCGCTTCCCGAGCAGGGGGCAGCTTTCCCCCAGGAGCTCATTAAACACAGCCCAAGGCACGACCGGGATGTATTTGTTCCCCCCTCCCTGCCCTTTCTCCTCTGTGTAGTGGATTTAAATTTAAACGTTAACTTATGGCTTTAATCCTCCTGGGCAGCAGGTTTAGGAGGTGGATGAGCATAAAAATTAGCGGAGGCTATTCTGCTGGTTGTCCGGGCTCTTTATTTAATGCTCTGCAAAATTGCGCTTTGATGAGGGATAACTGTAAAGGTATTACTAATTATAGCGGTGCAACAATTAGCTAGGCTGGTGTGGATGTGAGTATTTCCAATTTACAGCCAACAAAAAGCTTGTTCTTTGGCAATCGATAGGTACAAATCTATGAACTCTGGTGCATCAAAGGGGACCAAATCAGTCAAATATATCACAAAACCCCTTATTTGTTTCTCCAAAAAAAAAAAAGGAGAAATGAAATGATGATGACCCACCAGTGACGAAGGCGTGTTTCCTTTGGTGGTGGACTTCTTAATTAAGTTACTCACATTTTAAGCATTAGAAAAAGCCATCGTTTAGGCCTACAGGGAGCATTTCCAGGGGTGTGCTGTTAGTTTAGTTAAAGCTTGACAGCAGTGCTCCGGATGAACCTTGTCCCAGCAAAGCACAGGTGACGGGGAGATTTCCCAAGACCTATTTACTTTTGTTAAAAGTCACTAAAAATTACCCCGAAGCCCAGAATAAGAGCACCGATTTGTTACACGCACAATACGCAGTCAATTTTATCCGAATTAAATCACTTCCCTCCTCTTCCCTGTCTCCATCCCCACTCCCGGTTCATCTTTTAAGCATGCTTCATTAGAAAACTGACAATTTCAAGCTCAAAACCTCCTTTTTAGGGTTTGCACAGCATGAGCCAGCAGCAGTCCCCAGTGATCCATAATCATAACCTGCCCGTGGCTGCGGTTTGTTTTCCAGCTCAGCTGGCCTCTTCCCGTTGATCCCCCAATGAAGTGCCCGTGTGTTGGTCCCCGCCGCGAGGGTGGGCGCTTGCAGGGCGATTAGAAAATCCAACGTCTCCTGCTTTTCTTCCGAGGTGTTTTGCACAAACACACATATGCATGTTGAGAGTCCTGGCGCAGAGAGGGGCTGTAATGCTTTTCTGCTCACTGGGAAAATAGCCAGTAAGGAGAAAAAAGTATGAAAGGAAAGAAAGATGCTGCCTTAAACATATCTTATACTTCTTAATTTATTTTAAAAAATACCATATCCAAAGATTCCAGCTGCCAACTTTTTGATGGCTTCATAAATCCTTTAAATTAAAATTCAGCGTTTTCCCCTAAATTGAAGTTAAAATCTATTGTTTCAGTAGAGAGAGGATGAAGGTCGATGTGTATTTGTATGTATGTGTGAACACTACTTAAAAACATTTGGGGAAAGGCCTTTAAATGAAATAGTTTTGCATTCATCCTTCCTGTTTCTTGGTACCTCTGCTCAGTGGTACCACCGAGCTCTCCAGGTAGAGAGCTCAAACGCTGCCTGGAAAATCATAGCTTCGAATATACGGAATTGCAGGGATATACAAGTCCTTTTATCAAAATTCAGATTTGTATTTAGGCTTGTGAGGTCAAATTTATCTTTGAGGGGGAAAAAACCTTCCCATACGACTTGCCTTGTAAATACTGAATAAGAGAGCATGGCTAAGGACTGCATGGGGAATCTAGGAATGGTCCCGAAATTGGGGCTGAGAGGGGTTCACCAAAGGCATCATCGATGTGTCGGGCTCGTGCGCCGGGCACTCGCTGGGTTCAGACACCCTTGTGCACAGTGCAAGTATTTTGCAGGCAGCTGGGAGGAATCGTAATGAATTCTTCATTCAGTAATCGAGCAAGTGGCCGGCCTGGTGAGTGCGAGGACAGATGATGCTTCGATCGAATTGCTGCCAAAACGGCTGCTGCCGAAGGTGCTGCTGTCGTGGGAGGGGATTCTCCACGTGTGCATTTACGTCCCTGGGCTTTTCCAGCTGCAGAGAGCTGCTGGGCTGTTGGAAAAGGACTTGCACAGTGCTGGTAGGGAGCTGTACATGGCCACTGAGCTCCAAAAAATAGCTGGGCTCAGCTCTAAAATACTGGGCTTGTAAATGCTGCCTGTCTTTGGGTTCATCTCGGTTTTGGGGGGGTGATTTCTGGCTGTCACCTCCTTCCCTCTGCATTCCCTAATTGCTTGCCTGGCTCCGTACAACTATTTTAAGGAGACCTCCTCTGTTGAAAACTGACACGCTGGAAAAGCATTCGTTGCTTTAGTTCCTTTCTTAATTTCTCTGGGCTGGTTTTAGCCAGGCAGTCGTCTGCTGGTCGGATCTGGGACTGGGAGGGAAACAAGAATTCACGTCTCCCGAGGTGTCGGGTGGGAGAGAGGGATCCTTGGGAGCTCCTGGCCAAGTCCCAAGTCTCCGGTGTCCCCGCCTGCACCCCGTCCTCACCTCCACCAAAAGGGCAGGCTCCTTCCTCTGCTCACAGCCAGTTTTTCATCAAAATAGATAAAAAGAAAAATCAATTAATTTGCATTTTCCAATGGGAATCATAGTGGCACAAAGAAGATCCTAATTTGTTTTAGTCTGAGCTAATCCTGGCGCTCCCCATCCTGTTAAGATTAATTCATGTTTGCATTCCGCCCATAAATAGTGCTGCTGAATTCATAGGGACCCACCGTATGTGCTGGTGAAGTATAGAAGGGGGCTCTGAAGGATCGGGGCTGTGGCTTTGCAGTAACAGCAAACCAGGGCACTGACATATGACTGACATAAATCATGTGAAACTCCCTCTCTGATTTCGATGAGCTGTTACCTTCCCTCGCCTTGATTTGTAGCGAAGGAAATGGTGGTGGTGTAATTTAAAAAAAAAAAAAAAGAAAATGCACTGATGTTTCTGTTTTATATCTTTTCTCCCACTTCCCCACTCACTTCCTCGTTATTTAAGGACTATTGGCTACATATATACCTGTGGCGGTATATACATACGCAGATATACGTGTACAAATATGTATGTGCATATACGCACACAAAGGGTATATATCTCCCCCCACCCCTGAGCTAGGTCAAAACTATATTGTCCTCCAAGTTCAAAATGCCATGCCTTTTTTCCCAGTGGATTTGGCATTCCTCTCGGAGCCAGCAGGATGTTTTAGGCAGGGAGCCACAAATAATACAAAAAGCAAAGCCAGGACTGCGACTTTGTTTTTGAGCTTTGCTTGTAGATCATGGCCATGGAGCAGGCTTCAGCACGGAGATGCAGCGGTTTCGGGGCAATCGAGAGGTAGCAGGGGTGGCATTTTGGCTCTTAATTAATTTTTTTCCAATGCTCCAGCGATTGCATTTCACCTGCCTGGGCTGCCACATTGAGAGCAAGTTTGTACCTCCCGTCCAGAGTGATTAGAAACCAGCTTCCCTAGAAACCTTCTGGGAACATATTTAATTGGGCTCTAAACAATAAAATGGGAACTTCATAGATTATTATGCATATGTGACTTTTTTTTTTTTTTTGCTTTTATACCTTGTCAGCAGCTTGCAACTATGGTAACAACACAAAGATGAAACAGAAACTTGATTAAATCGATATATCAGACAAGTACCTAACATATACTCTGCTTCTTCACCCCCCAAATAGAAAAACTGCTGAAAAGCGAGATTGAGCTAGACTATAGGGTGGTTTTTTTCCCCCTGGCAAATCATTTGGGATCACTATATTTATTTTTTCAACTCTTGCTTTTTCATTTTTCCCCCTTTTTAACAAAATTGGGCCTGTCATTTAGATTGCAATGTTTTGCATACTTTCAAAGTCACAGGGCAGAGAAGAAAAATGAAATACAGATTTTTTTTTTTTTTCTTTTTTACTTGGGAAACTAGCGGTGGTCCTAAAAGCAATTTAAACAGAGTGTTTTTGCAAAGCCCTACCTGTGTGAGGAGACGTACACAGGACTTGGTCCCAAGTCTTTTTGCGTGGACGAGTCACAAAGCAGCCGGGAAGCTGCATCCACCCTTTATATTGTATTTCCCTAGCGTGTTTGCACAAGGGTTGCAGAGTGCTTTGAAAATACTTAAGAAACATGTCAGGGAGGGTGACAGTGATTTCAGAGGTGCAGGCTGTGCAGCCCCGTTCCTCCAGCCTGCAGGGAATAGGTGCTGTCCCTCCAGCCGCGGCTCCCGGGATGCTCCGGGGATGTTGTTCCAGCTTCACCCCGTGACTCAGCCGTTGAAGCGGGATTTGCATTCAGCCCTCTGCTTCCCATCCCGATGGCATGCGTAAACAATTACTGTCATCTTAAACCTCCCTTTTAATTTGTAAAAGCTCACTTTTAGTGGGGCTTGATTTTCCCAGGCTGACAGGCGGATAAACGCTGGGGAGAGCCGGCGGGGATGTGCACGGCGAGGACAGGAGCTCGGTGCAGCGTTCCTCGCGTGCTGGGAGGAGAGGGATAAATCCAGCCAGCAAATATCGCTCCATATGCCTATGCGCTGGTGCAGAAGGAATGCAGGATGCAGCCCGCAGGACTGATGAACAAAGCAAGGCACCAGAGTTTGTGAACCCTTAAAATAAACACGTGGCTTGTTTTCTTTTTTTTTTTTTTCAGCATGCAAACTAATTTTTACTTGGTTTAATTATTTTCGTGGAGAAATTTGAACAGACAAGGGAATGCAACTGCAAGGAGCCTTAGCAACCCGAGTAATAAAGAACCTCGGATGAATGCAATTCCTGCTCTGTTTCTACCGGCAGACTAAATAAGAAATGCCGAGAACCAGACTTCTCACTTGCTAGCAGACAGGATCGGGGCCCCAAATTGAAAGCACATTCTTAAATCATGTTAATGGCCCTGGGATGTGGTTCCTCATTCAAGCTCCATTGTCAGCCATGGGAAGGCTCCTTCTCCGGGTTGGGCTGGAGACAGTTTGTTCCTGTTTGGTAGAACCAGCTGGTAAAATCACAGCCAGTTCCCAAAATTGCTTCTTTAAAAAACTGCCGTCAGCAAGTTTCGCTCCTGGCCTCTCCTGCACCGCCCCCCAGGAGCAAACTCAGCTGGCATCTCCTCTTGGGCTTTTCCTGCCTGCTCAGCCTCAGACAGGGAAATCCTCATCCCTTTTGGGGTGGGTGGAGAGGAACAACCCCTTGCCGGCCCCATTGCTGGTCCCGCTGTGTTGCCCTGCGGCTCTCAGGGTGAGGTGGTTGAGGAGCCTTGGTTTCTGTACAGTTGGGTGGTGCTCGTGCGAAAGCTCGCTGGGGGTGTTGAGGTTTCGTATTGCTGTAAACGAGGGTGCAGTTTCCATCGTAGCAAATCGGGGTCTTCCCTCTGCCTTACGCTGTAATCAGCTCCCAAAATGTGGACGCTCCCGTGCCCTCTGACAGGCTGAGATGAGCGTCCGGCTTGCTCGTGCCTTTTCTCTTTGGATGCTTTCCCAAAGTTACAGGCAATGTGGGGGTTCTCTGAATCACAGGCTGTTATAGAATCAGAGAGTCATAAAACGGTTTGGGTCAGAAGGAACCTTTAAAGATCATCTAGTCCAAACCCCCACCTTGGGCAGGGACGTTTTCCTCTAGACCAGGCTGCCCAAAGCCCCATCCAACCTGGCCTTGAACACTTCCAGGGATGGGGCATCCACAGCTTCTCTGGGCAACCTGTTCCAGTGCCTCACCACCCTCATCATAAAGAATTTCTTTCTAACATCTAATCTAAAGCTACCCTTTTTTTAGTTTGAAACTGTCCTATCACTACAGGCCCTGGTAAAAAGTCTCTCTCCATCATCTGTTGCGGTTACGTAGTCATGATTTTGGAATTGCTGTTCCTGTGGTATCTGTGAGCTGAGCTGCCTCGGATGATGTGATCTCCTTGGTAGTGGCTGGCATAAGGTTAAATCTCTTATCTTTTATACGTTTGTATTCTTGTGAAACATGGTTTTTAAAGTCTCGGTAAATGCATTCGGGCAGTTTCTTTAAATAACCAGGGATGATAAAACGTTATCAGTGGAAAGGCCATCTGTTCCCCTTGCATTGTCAGAGGAGTGGAAGTGCAACTTCTTTCCGCACATCCCTTCCTCCCTCCAGCATTCCTGGGGTCTCCAGCTCAGGCACCGGTGGCCGTAATACCCATTTCCAAACCTCTCCTCCCAGTGTGCTTTTTTCCAGCTATTTGTGTACCCGAAATCCAGGTCTCCTTGGAGCAGAGGTCGCTCTCTCTGCAACTGGCTGATGTACCAGGAGCTCTTCATCCCTTTGAATTTCTCTATCGTTTGACACCACTCATGTGTGTTTGTTTGGCCCAGACCAGGGGGACCAGTTAACCTTAATCAAGGCAGGCAAATGAAAGGCTGGGAAATAATCTTGTTGAAGTGTTTAGATTTAAAGATCTGACATTAGAGAGAGTAAATGTCAAATTGAGTTTAAACAACAGAGTAACACTTGAAGGGCCAAATTTTTCTCTGGTGTATATGGCTGCAAATCCACTTACTTCCCACAAAGAATTTGGCTGTATTTCTAAGCAAGCCTTGCATTCCTGTTCTGAATCGCGAGGCTGCTGAAGGTCACGGCAGCCACCCACCAAGTAACCTGTAGCACTCCAGCCCCTCCGGCCGCGGGGGCTCTCTGCAGCCCGCCACAGATGTCGGCAGGAGCTGCTGCCTCTCACGTCTCCTGCGTGCTGTCAGACCAGCGAGAGGCTTTTTTTGCTCTTCCTTATCCTATAATCTTCCTTTTATTTGGATAGCCCTTGTATTTTCCCTGCTGTTTCCGCCGTACCTTGCTTTCTGTGTTGACTGGGTCCTCGTCCAGTGCGTTTTCCACTAACCCCACCAGCCAGGATTCCCCCGAGCACTCCAGGATCTCCACTGTCATTTCCCACCCACTCTCTCCCTTTGAGGATGAGCAAGGATGAGCTGCAAATTGAAAACCCCCATTTTGAATCTATTCGTGTTTCTCCTGAAGGGCTTTTCGTTCCCATGCAGATGCTGTGCTCAGGAAATGATGTTTAATCATCTCTTGATTGAACAGAAAAACAGCGAATATGCTCACATTTGGGTTTTTCTCAGAAGCTGTTAGACAATTGATCAAATGATGAGAAACCTCATTTGGCTCAGCGGGAGCATGGTCTTCAGTTGGGAACTTATTTATGAGGTCCTCTAATGAAGATAGATGATGCTTATGGTACCTGGAATAGAAAGCAGAGCTTGTAATTGAGAATGCAGGAAGGCAGTGGTTGTATTGTTAAGTACAAACCCCGAGAAAGCACCTGAAAAAATATCAGCACCCTGATGCAGCCTTCAGGCACGCGTGCTTGAGATTACGTCCAAATGCTTTCAACCAAAATTACTCCATGTAGCCGTACCCACCAGGAGTTTGTCGAAGGCAGCGGTCCTTGCAGCTCTACGGAGGGTGAGTGGCAGGAGCAGCGTGGAAGGAACATTAATTAAAGAGCGCTTATGAAGTAATTGGCATTAAACATCACTGGAGCCGCCTTGCTGAAGAGTTGTAATTATTGCAGAACACGGTTGCCGGAGGCTATACACCAAATATGTTGTCACAGAGCACAGGCGCAGCCCAGAGAAATAGCGCGTGGATGGCTTGTCTGGTGGGATGGAGAGCGGGCGAGAGAACACCCGGCGTGCTCCCGGGGTGGCTGCTGCTGCTGCTGCTTCTCAGCTCGCCAGGCTGCTCCCGAGGCTACCGAAATGTGCCGTGCTCCTCTGCCACGCTAGCAAAGTAATGTCGTTACATCTCCCTAATGAACAAGTTCTCGTGGGCAGAGGTGGGGAGCAGAGAGCCGGTGCTGCGCAGAGGGCTTTCCTTCGGGAGTTACTGAATCCGCCCGGGGCTGGCTGCCGCCAACGGATGTTGATGAATGGGAGAAAATTCATGAGATCTTGTTAAGCAGGGAGCAGGGAAGGCTCAGGAGGGTTTGGTTATGAGAGCTTGACAAAGCGGCGGCAGGGAATGTATGAAAGGTGCGGACACGTTGGAAAAACATTAATGTTGCTGGTAGAGAGGGGGGTCGTGTGTGTAGGTCACAAGGATGAGCTTATCTGAATGAGTTGGAGATGTGTTAGGATGGTGTGTGAATATCGGATAAAATAATAACCTTGTCTAAAAGGTGGGGTTGGACATGGTCCAGGCTACAACTGATTTTCAGGTCTGTGTGTGCATTTGCTCTTCGGAGGAAAAAGGCTTGTTTTTCCAAGGGTTATATTGTGTGTTGGGATTCCCTGAAGAATTTAGGGATGGCTTAAATTTTGCACACCCTTCCCACCTCAATCAATCCATATTGGATTCTCCATCATCTGAAGTCAAGCACCCAGCTGGACAGGCAGCTCTGGCTGACGTTTGTAGCCTTGTGGTAGGTCTCTTCTGCAGGATGCTGAGGGAGATGGTTTCTCTGACTGTATTTAGCACGGAATAAAAAATTTGGTTTGCATAAAGCAAAGACCACCATCGTAACAGCGGGCTGGTTCTGGTTAGCTTGCCGGTGGCTTTGCAGCACACTGCTCCCCAGCACTTCATCTCTCCATGGCCACTTTCAGAATAACGTGTTATTAGAGAATAACGCACGACTCTGCACGAGTCAGGCCATCAACATTCGCAAATTAGGTTCTGCAAGCTTATAATTTGGGGTGATATAACGGCAAAGTGCTATCCTCTGGGAGCAGCGCTCACATCACATGCGCTGGATTCCCACTCCCGTATTATCTTTCAGGGCTTTCCCCCTCCGTGGCTCCACGTCCTCCGTCCCTTCTCCAGGCAATTACTCAGCTGTTTCTCAGCTGTTCCTCGTAGCGTGTTGCTGTCGGGGATAAGAAAGCAGTACTGCTGCTCCATGGGTAGAGGTATCACTTCTATTTTTCTTTCCCTGTTTTAATGGCTGGGATAAGCCGCCCCTGAGCTGCCGGAACAGCTGTGGGTCGGGGACAGCCGAGTGCCAGGCGTAGCAGTGCCCGGGTCCGGAGGGAGCAGTGAATTGAACGGCTTGAGATGGTTATTTATGTTTTGTGAGCCTGGCATTGCTCATGATCGTAGGAGACTGATTCCTGAGCTTTACAAAATGAGGCTCTTCAGAGGTGTGTAATTAGGGGAGGGCCAGTAAGATAAAACTGATCTCCTTAGGCTCAAGTCCTAACAAATCTTTGTGCTCCCTGAGCGGTTGCTGGTTTTCACGCAGCGTTCAACCCGAGGCTGATGAATGAGGAGCTGCTTCCCTTCTTCACCCCTTTAATCTACCGGGAAGCCCATTTGCAGTTACTGTTAGATTTGTTTTTAACCTGCTTTTCTTTTTTTCCATATCTGAGGGCATCCCGCTCTCGGCCACACATGCTAGCTGTTATTATTGCTGCTTATCAGACCATGCCCCTGTGTGCTCCACGAGTCAATGCTTTTCTTTTCCTGATGGAGACACAAACCTGAGTTTCTCTGAGAGGATTCTTTATACTGACAACAAGATTTTTCCAAAACCTGCAACCTCCTTATCCTGTGCCAGGGAGAGCGAGGATAAAGCCATGGCACGAGAGGGATGCTCTGCTGGGCTCTGCCTTGGGAAGCAGATCGTGTCACTTGGGCACATTTCTGAAATGCATGCCGTGCAGGTTGGTCTTAGTTCGATTTTGAGGCAGTAAAGGCTTATTTAACTAGAAAAAGAAGCAGCAGCTATAATCATTGTCATCTGGCTGTGTGAGGTTTTAATTAAATGCCCATCGTTGTTCCTGTTAGTTGCTTTTACAAACCTGGCACCTTTCTTGCTGCTGAGCAGCTTTCACGTGCTGTCAGGAGGAAAAGCCTGATCAGGTTGGACCCACTTGTTCTCCCCTGGCTTCTCTTGTTAGTCCATTTGTCTTCAAAGGCTGCTGTCAGTGCTTCTCCTTACAGACACTGAAGGTGCTCGCCCATGTTTCTAGAGCTTGTGGGAGATTCACAGGCACAAGCTTCTCTGTCCTCTTTGCATCTTCCAAGCCCTATCTCCCAGTGCAAAGCCCTTTGCTTCTCTTGCTCTGCAGCTTTGCGTGTTGTTTCATGGGTGCCTCCCTGGGACGTCTGCATGGTGATGCTCAGCCGGCCAGGGCACGGGCAGGGCAGTGGAGGTGGAGACCTGGCAGCACGGAGAAGCTTCTGGGCAGGATCCACCTTGGGTCTTCATCCATCTTCACTTTTTGAGGTTGTCTTTCTGCTCCAGTGCCCTTTGGGAAAGGATGTCCCAATATCTTCAAGGCACAAACTGCACCATTCTCCCTTGGTCCTTTCCCACCCCCTCTCCCGAACGCTGCTGAGATGTGAACCCTCAGAATCAGGACCCTGCAGCTCTGTGCCCTCTTGTCCATAGCAAGGCACGGGATTGGGTATTAACACTCAAAATCTGAGCCCTACCAATGTATCCATAGTCATCTGATACCTTAAACAGCTGTGTGACCTAAGGAAACAACGGGAAAGTAATGTGTTAATAATTTTCTGCCATTTCCTAATCTTGCTTGCTGGATCCTTTTCAGTGTTTCTCCTGACCTCAGGGTTATGCTCATTCATTCACGGTGTGCCGTGGCCGATCGCAGCTCCCCGCCGCAGCCTGCGTTTCTCCCAGGCTTGGTGGGAGACATTTCGGCACTGACTTGTTTCCCAGGGCACCCGTTGAGTTTCTCTTCAGGAAAAAGTGATGCTGGGGGATCCTGAAAAAATTTCCTAATTTCAAAATAGCAAATCGGTTTGGGGAAGATGCATTGTATTTGTGCATGTTTCCTGCGCTGTGCAGGGGGAACCGCTCGACTTGGCTTCGCCTGCTTTGCGTGTTCGTGGGAAACAAAAGCGTGTGCGTAAGGAGACGAACCCAACCTAATGCCTCGAAGCGCCAGTTGCTTTTCACAGATCCGGCCGTCTGTTGATTATCACAGGAGCAAGTTGTTATCTCGCTGTTATGTGGTGAGTTTAGGGAGTAAATGGAGCGTACGTTGTGCAGCGCCTTGTAACGCTCCCACCCTCGGCGGTGGCAGAGCTGAGAACGTGGAGGGAGCTGCTCACGCGCCGTGTCGCGGCGTCTGCTGCCATGTTCTCTTGCCACGGCTTAGGGCGAGAGGCGTGCTCTTTTCTTGTGGTGGGGATCAGGGTTTTCCTGGGGATTGCATGGTGGGTTTGCCTTTGATGGGGCGTCTTCATGACCCAAGAGGTTCCTCCTTGTCCTGTCATCACCAGGATGCTCCAGCCACAGTGGTGGGGAGAGCTGGAGCGTCTGAACCCCCCGGGGAGATGGCTGGTGGGGCTCAGTAAAGTGGCACCTGCTCCCGGGGCCAGCTCGCTGCCATCACTTAGAGGCACAGCCCGTGTAATCCACACTGTCCCCTCAACTCCAGTTTCCTTCCCACATCCGCAGCTGCTGTGAGAGTTGTGCTTGCTCGGAGCTTTTCCAGCGCATTAGGTTTTTATGCGGTGTTCAGTTTTTCTGAGCCGCTTCAGCCTAGTTTTTTTACTTTATTTGCCTAAAAAGTGAGTGTTGGCTCCTCGAGTCCCCCTCGTTGCAGATGCCCCAGGTAGGACAGAGTTGGTCACGGTGCTTTTCTTCTTGCAGAAATTTGCAGCTCAAAGCAAAGAAGTTGACGGACTGGACATTTCATGTTTTCAGGGAAAGAAGTTTGACTGTAAGAAACCTGAGTCCCCAAACGTCACGCAAACCCAACTGAAAATGGCTTCACCTTTTGAAATGGGAAATGGGGCTCCTCTCTGAAGAGGGGACTCTGTGAGGATGTTTTTGTTGCATTCACAAGCCCACCTTCCCCTCAGAAAATTTATGACCTTTGCTATGGTGGGAGCTGAGCTACCGTGGGACAGTCCCTAGATAATAGGGAAAGGTGGGAAATAAGGAGGCAAATAATGAAATATGTTACTATGTCATACCTCTTAGGACAGCCAGAAGTCATCCACCCTGAAGACTGAGGTACACATGTGGGCTGTATGTATGATTGAGGTTCATGGCCCACAGGAGTGACTCAAACCAAAATGCAGAAGGGTCCCTGCCCCTGTGCCAGGTTCTCCCGGGCTGACACTTTGAAGGGGGAAATAATTTCTCCATCACTGCTGCTGCTGCTTCTCTGCCACCGAGCACATTCACATTCCCAGTGCCACACACGGAGATAACTGAAAAGCTGTTCTGGGCTTGTTTAGCAAAATGAAATGGTATCTCCTTCGGCCTTTAAGGAAAAGTCGTGTCACTAGTCAAGTATAAAGAATTGCTGACCCTTGTTCCTGAGATAAGGGTATAATATCAGGCTTTTTTCTTCCCTCTTCTCCCTGCTTGATAGAAGTTAGGAGCGTGCCTGCCTAAAGACACAAATCAAAGCCCATCACTTTTACCTGGAGTGAGATAATGCTGTCAAGAACAGAAAGACCCAGAAGAGCGGCTGGTTTGCAGAAGCAGGTGGGACCCCCCCACTGCACGTCTCCGACACCGGGACCCCCGTGCCCGGCAGGAACCCCCCGCGGGGCTGCTGCCCATGCCGGTCAGCGTGAAGCCCGGTGCTCGGGCGGAGGGTGGCTGAATCCCGGCGCCTGCGGTTTTCCGCCTGCTGGGTCCCGCTGCCATTCCAGCGGGTGGAAAGAATTCCCCGAGCCCGGCGGGAGCTGCTTTTATCTGCGCAGATACCGGGCCCCCTTTTGGAAACTCCGCTGGGGAGAGGAAGATAATATAATAAGAATGTGACAGTGAGAAGGAAAGGTAAAGCAATGAGAAGAGACAACGCCTGACAGCCCGGGATGGAAAGAGATACTTACAGGAGCAGATAATTCCTATCTTTATGCCCAGGGAGGTTTCTGGCCATTAGTCACTTTAACATTAATAAGAGTTGTGTGGCCAAGTCCTAAAGAGTGGCTTATTATGAAGAGTGCAGCCCACTATAAAACATGTCATCCAGAGTGATAGGCTTGCCTTGCAGCTCCGTTATCCCAGAAATGTGATGATAGAAAGCAACGAGGGCTGCAGCCTGCTGCAGCTGCTCTCCTGGAAGAGGTGTCCGGCTGGTGCTCGGCTGCCGGTGGCATTCCTGCTCGCACCCCTGGCCACCTCCCCGGCGTTGGTGGGGACAAGTGGAGGAGAATGGAATTTGGGGGACAGGAGACAAGCAGGTGAGTTGGGTTGAGATTTAAGGAAGAAAACAAGGGGCTGCCTGTGAGTGGGAGAAGGATGATCCCTGATTATCTGGGCTTGTTCTCGGTGCTCACTGCTTTGGAGTCATAGCTCACTCCTCACCATGCGAGAGTGGAGCAAGACAGCCGTGTGTTCAGTTAAACGACCAGAAAAGAGAAGCCAAGAGGGCGCATCCAGGGTCAGCTGCTTTCCAAGGTGGGCAGCCACCTCCTCCAGCAGTTTATGGGATGATTTGACGGTGCAAACAGCCACCCGATAGGACTCGGAGCAGCTCACCTGAAGGATGCTCAGGTGCCAGACAGCAGCTCTCACCCGCACACCTTCGGGGCAGACCCGCAACAGCAGCAGCCACCTCGTCTCGCCCACGTGCACAAGTTGCCCTTTCCAATTTGGCAGCTGCCAGGTGCTTTTTAAATGCTTCAGCAGTATTCCCTTGGTAACGTTCTCAGATGCAGATCACAACGTGTGTAGGAGATATATTGAACTCTACATCCAGCCACGTAATTACACGATGAACACTGTCCCGTTAGCGCATGAAATGCACGGCTATTCCTATTTCTCAAATGCAGATGTTATTTTTAGCTCTGACACGTTGCAAGTGTCAAGTAACCAGCAGGATCGGGTGCTCTCGACGCGGTGCTGGGGAATTCGCATGGGGGAACCCTTGGGATTTACCGTGAAAGTTAAGACTGGCCCCGGCTGCCAAGGACGAGTCTGGATTTCCCCAGCCATCCCAACTGGTTGCTGCTGCATGCCCGATGGGTTTGGGTTTGCTCTGGTGTTGGGCTGAACTGGTCCCGGTGTCTGCTGCAGCTCTGCCCGATGTTTTGGGGGGGGGGGTCCAACTCAGCATCGCTTGCTGTGAACTTGGTGCCACCTCCAGCGGGTCCTTGTCAATGCAATAAGGTTCCTCTCCCGCTGCTCCGTGCAGTGTTCCCCATCCCGAGGAATGACTGACACAGTGCGCAAAATTACTTATGCCGAAGCAAAGGAGGGAAAAAAAAATGAACTTCTTGTTCAATCCATGGCAGTCTGGGTTCATTATAGCTTCCTGCCAGCTCTGGTCTCCTTCTACCAGCTGCTCGTTTTATTAATTTGTCCATCTGCTTTGAGGGAAAGTGAGTGAAGTGGTACGGGGGGTTTTCTCTTTCCTTTTTCAGTCCGGGAAACCGGAGAAAAAAAATCAGCTGGGAAATCTAGGCCATCCCATTGTGGCTCAATCTGGGTCTTGAAACCATCAAGCTGGGTTTATTTGAAAGTGGTCATTTCTTTCTCAGTCGCAGTCTTTTGATTTTATTTTGATTTTTATTTTATTCAGTCATCTGGAACAAGCAAGCGCAGAAGGGAGGTGAAAGCAAAGAACGCTGATAATAGTTCTTCAGCAGCAAGTTGGGCATAGAATAGCTTTATCTGTGGGTTTTGTCATTTTTTTGCTCCCATTTGCAGCAGTTGAAAGGCATTTGCAGAGGGGCCAGGGCAGGCAGGCACGGGCGCTGTAGGAAGGCTGGTTGTCCCCGGGCTTTGCAAAGATGATGTGCTGGCCGGGGTTGTGCCATGTGAGCCAGCGGCCCACCCCGATAGTTGATATTTTGCTGGAAATCTCTGTCCTTTCTGCACATCGAGCATTGTGGGGAGGCTGCTGGCAATTGCTCCCGTGTCCCTTCCTTCAACCTCGGCTGCAGGGCAGCAGAGCCTGCACCCACCCCGCCCCTGTGCCCACCGCTGCCCCAGTAGCATCCCTAGTCTTAGGATAAACCCATCAGTAAGTTGAAGACTTGCGTGTTCAGACTGGGGTGGTTTTGGCCCACGTATCCCAGCTGACAGCCACCCTGACTGGGCTTTTTACCCCCAGTATGTTCCCGTTGGGTTTTGCTGCCTGAGCTTGCTGCTTTGATGCAAACTCCTTCCCTGCAATCTCTGAATCTGGCTCTCGCAATCTCTTGCTAGTTCATTTTAATCATGTCATTAGCCCAAAACTTCACAGTTCCCTGCTCTCGCGGCAGGATGCTCCGAGGTGTGCACCGTAGCTGGCACGGGATGCCTGCTCACAGTTTCCCACGGGAGGGAGAGATGCAGATCCCCTGTGCTCTGCAGGTTGCTCTGTGCCCTCTCCTGCATTGGTTCACCCTCTTCTATCTGAACCTTTCTTTAAACCCATAATGTGGATTTTCTCCTCCTTCCCCCAGCCTGTCTGTTATCCCTGCAAGATCTCACAAGGTGGCAGTGTTATTGCTAGTCCACCAGTGGGTTGCTCGGTATTTGTTCAGCACAGTAAATATATGTGTTTAAAGTCAGCTTTGATGTTGGTTATGATGCTGCAGAATGTGTTTGATAACGTAGGAGGAAATACTGGGTGCAGGTGGCTGAGAGCAGCCCGTCCCCGTGCCCACCACAGAGGGCTCGCTTGGTTTGTCCCCCAGCATCCACTGGAGCACGTGGGACACGGGACATCGCCAGCGCCTCCGTTGCCTGGGGACCAGGAGCTACTTGCAAGGGCAGATATTAAAGCAGCCAGAAATGTTTTCCTCAACTAGGAAGCAAAACCTCATCTGCGCTGTCGTAGCAAGGTCCCTGACCATTAACGGATGCAATCTTTGTCGCTGTTGTCTGGTTTCTATGTTGTTGTGTTTCCCTGGTTTTCCAAAGGGGCTGGTGAGCAGCTACCACAGCAACAGACGCACACTTCTGTGAGCACAGGCGACCTGTTTGTTCAGAGCGTGTTGCCTGGGTCTGCTGCTGGCTCCCCCGCGGGGAGAAACGGGTTTGGGGAAGCAAAGAGAAGATGAGGACGGGATGCACGAGGCCGGGACGGTGCTGCTCTTTGCATTAGCACCACGGATCAGCGGCTTGGCAGAGCTGGAGGTCAGCCCGGAGCAGGGGGTGCAAAGGGCACCCCGGCACCAGGGTGCAGGCAGAGAGCTGCCCCGGCTCTGCCACGCTCCAGCCCCAGGGTCTGCCCTGCGGCTCCCCACATGCACCACAGTAATTCAGCACCGACGTGGAAATCCATCATTAGCAGGCAAAACTGGAGACAAATACCAGCTCAGGCTCTGGGAGGCTGGGACCTAAGAGAAAGCCCAAACTCTGCCCATGTTTTCCATAAACTGTCCCTGTGCTGCTCCCCAGTGTTTTGAAGCAAAGCTTTGGGCTAGAGGACGGACATCAGAGCATTTTCCTCGGCAGTATTTCCTGCATTTATCTGCTCCTGCTCTACCTCCCGCCTTGGTGTCTCATGAGTGCTTGAATTTTGTACCGCGTGGGCACGTGGTGCTCGGGGATCTCAGAGTCAAAGCCCCCAGGAATACCAGGGAGGTTCGGTGGCTGACATAGCACGTTGGGGTGGGAGGGAACTCGGGCAGGTCGAACGTGGAGGCTGCGTCGCTGCCGGACGCACAGATGCCATCCCAGCACTGCCGCGTGGCCGGGCAAGTCCTCCCACTCCTCTTGCGCCGTTGGAGAGACCTATAAAATCCCAAGGGGGAGAGCAGCAAATCCCAGCTGGTGCAGAGCTGCACGCATCGCTGGGGTGGTGGGGTGTCCTCTCTGCCACCCCAAATCTGGGCTAACTGGCGAGATGGTGCATCATGCAACGAAGAGCTTTGCTCCAGCACCCGGCACTGCTGCTCACTAAGTCAGAGCCAAAGATGCTCTGGTGGGTCCCCCATTTGCTGGCCCCCCCAAAAAACATGCATCAGCCAGCACCAGGTTTTGGGGTGCTAGGGGGGGAGCTGAGGCGTGCACCTTCAGCTGCCTGCATGCTGCCACTTCCCGGTGATAACGAACTTTATGGCTCGCAAATGCGATTTCCCATCTTTGCAGCTCCATCTGCATCGCTTACTGATGGAGCAGAGATGAGGTAGCCGGGCACCACCGTTATTTACTTTATTAAAAAGCTTCTGTGTGTCTCTGTTGCTATAGTACAGCAGGGTTACGGTTTCAGAAAGCACTTAGCTTATCATGTGCCCAGCCCAACAGATTTTAGCCTAAAATGCTTAACGTTGCACACATGCTTAAGTGCTTGGCTGAACGGGAACCCATAGGATTGTGAAGCGCCGAAATGTTTTAGGTAGAAATCATCACAAACACCGAGCAGATCTCTAAATCCTCACTGTTGCTGAATATCAATGGGGGTAAATGTCATTTGGAATGGCTGAACCTGTGCCGACGTGTGGTTGGGGGTCCATCAGAAGGGCTGGAGAGGGGTTTATTGATTGTATAAGCTCCATCAGGCAGCAGAGGCAGAAGAGATGGGGGCTGTGGGACTCCCCTGTGAACCCGCATTAAAACAAGCAGCCCCGGAGCTCAGCGGTGGTGGTGATGCTCTGCTCGGTGGCCTCAGGCACGCACACATCTGCCGGCCAGAGCTCTTGGCTCTTCTCTGGGTTTCTTGTTTCTTTGGTGTGAAAGCAGCTTTTGAAACCCGGGGGACTCCTCATGAGCGGAGGGGGGACCGGGAACTCTGAACAGCAAATGTTGGAGAGCTTTTTCGAAGAGTGAGCTCTAGGCTTTGTAGTTTGCACCCTACCCGCCCATCTCCCCATGGGCAAGGGGGGATGAATTCAGAGCAGCACCACCCAACACTCCTGCCGGAGCAATGGCCACGCAAGGCGTAGGCAGATACAGCATTAGACGCAAAGCGTTGGACTCCTTGATAGGACAAGGGGTAGTGGTTTTAAACTGAAGGAGGGTAGATTCAGACTAGACATAAGGAAGAAATTTTTTACGATGAGGGTGGTGAAACATTGGCACAGGTTGCCCAGAGAGGTGGTAGATGCCCCATCTCTGGAAATATTCAAGGTCAGGTTAGACGGGGCTCTGAGTAACCTGATCTAGTTGAAGATGTCCCTGCTCATTGCAGGGGGGTTGGACTAGGTGACCTTTACAGGTCCCTTCCCACCCAAACTATTCATGATTCTATGATCCTTATGGGTTCCTTCTAACTTGAGATATTCTATGATTCTATGTTTTACAAGAAGGAATTTAATACCTTCTCCTTTTATACTGAAGAATTAAATCCTCTCTCTGCGGGTTCCCATCATTTAGCAGCATCCAGAGGAGCAGCCCTTGCTTTCAGCATCATGCTGTGATGCTGCTGTCCTTGGGGTGAGCCCTTGGGAAGCACTTGATGCTGCTGCCCCGCTACAGTGAGGACCGGAGCGGTTCATTCCTACCCATCACGTGGGGTAGGACTGGGGATCCAGAGAGCTGGTTTAAATTGCAATGGAGTTGGGCTTTCTCCAAGCCTCAGCTTTAGGCTTATGTCCCAGCCATATGGCCAAGGATGCCACTAACTTCCCTCCAACCTCCCTGCAGAAGGCATCTTGTGATGCCTCGCATGCGTCGCCGTAGGGCTTTCAGCATCGTTACGCTCGTTGCCGATAAGAGTAATATTTAATATTGATGTAGATCATCTGGCAGTCTTAAAGTGCTTTTAAATTGATGATCTGAGCGTCGGAACAAGTGTTGGTTGTAAAATCAAACCGCTGCCGTTCTGCGGTATTGCAGGCACAGGCTGAGCCAAGATTTTGAAGTAAAAGGCAATTTCGGGGACTGCAGGACCAGTGAGAGTTTTTTCGTCAACCTCTTTTGAATAAAATTGGTTTGTTTGCTCTCAATTAATATATATGCTTTTCCAAAATGTGTCAATTAAAAAAAATCCTGAAGGGGATTCTATGAAATAGATACTTTTTCTTTTCTGAATTTGGTTTCGTTGGCTATTTCAGAGCTTTCCTTTAAGAATTGAAAGCTTTTTTATGTGAATTTTCTGCAGAGGGTTTTTTTCCACGCGTTTCTTCATGCTGTTTCATAGCATGTCAGAAGTGGCAGAGCACAGAGTCCGACTGTTTTATTATTGCACAAAGATGAGGCGCTGCTCCACAATGTTTCAGTCTGTCTCTGGTAGCATCTGCCCATAATGACTTTTAAAAAGTAAATAATAAAAAAAAAAACCTTGAGTTGCTGCATCAGTAGCACATGTCAGTAGTGAATAATTCCATACTGCTATTAGTACTGCAGCAAGGAACTACAGAAACCTCATCAAAATAACCTACAAAACCACAAGGGAAAAAAAAAACTAAATCAGAATTTCTAACTTCTTGTCCTTTTTTTCCTCTGCCATGTTTTTTCAGAAATGCTGCTGGCAGTGCATCAGCCACAGCCTCTCGCTGGGGACCGCGAGAAGGTGGCGGTGTCAATTTGGGGTGCTGGTAGTATTTCTGTTGGGGTGGGAAGGGCGTATGCCTGCTTTGAGATGTGCTGAGCAATTTGGGCTGGGCAAAGGCTCAGTGCGGTGTTTCCCTATGTGGCTGTTTGGAGCAGGGCACCGGGAAGGCAAGCAGGTGAAAACCTAAGCTTGACCAAAATTTTCAGTTTTGGTGCAGGAAGCAGGGGTTCGGGTTTGCAAACTCAGCCCGTAGCAAGGAAATAGAGACACATTTTGATAATTAGGAATTTCCTAAGAGATGTGATGGAATGACTCTGACTTCATGGCAAGGAAAATCTGTGATTTAAATTTTAATTCAAAAGGTGCCAGATAAAAAACAGGAAATCTGGAAATGTAGCAGGGCATGGGGAGGCCTGAGGAGCACAGGGCACAAAATTTCTTCATGAAGATTAACACCAATATTGCTGCTGTAGCTTTCAGATGACTGTGCGAGAGAATTGTTATGAAAATATGGAGCTAATAGTTCTGTTATCCCCTAATATTAAATGCAAACAGAAGCCTATTATTTTTTGGTATCTGAAATAACTTCTGTATGTGCGCTATGAAGTATGGTGCAAGTGGGCTCCTGCTGCAATTTCATCATCTCTTGAGGTGCCTTGGTCAGGGCTGGAGATGTTTTCTCTGCCTGGGCTTGTTCACCCAAGTAGGGGTGACATGAGGACGGGCTGGGTGTCACCTGTAGTGACCTGGGAACGGCGGTGCCTGGCTGGCCCCAGCAATGCCCCAGCAATGCCCCATGTCTTTTGTGAAGTTACTGGTCCTGGCTGGGACATCACAGGCATCTCCCAGCCCCGCTCAAGCAGGGGGGCTTTTTGTGGGCACTAAGTGTCACCTTGTTCTCCTCACCCCCCAGACGAGGGAGATGTCGTGTGACTTGTACAGCTTTGTGCAGACAAGGGGAAAAATCTGGTTAGTCGCAGGTCTGGCTTTCCAGGGGGTATTTCTGCAACAGACAACTCAATAATTGGGAATATAAGCTCAGCAGCATCAAGCATGAGCAGAGGGAGCCAGCAAATATGACTTTGTCCTTTGCTGAGCCTCGCAACAGTGAGAAAACCTCCCTGCGGGTCATCTTTGGCTCGGTCTTGGCATCTCCCTGTAGCATGGATGTCCCCTGCCTCATTGACCTGGCCAGGAACTCAGCAAGGACGGCTTTCCCAAAGCTGCAGGAGGTGGCTGAAGGAGGCCCCTCAGCTTTCCCTGCACACATGGTCGTGGCAGGAAACATCCCTCCGGTGCCTGAGACCCGACTCGGGGTGGCAGGTCCCAAAGAAAATTTCTGGAGCAACTCTCTGAGCTTTGTAGCATGGCGTGGAGACACCCGGGCCACCCGCATGTAGCAGAAGAGCCACCTCCCCGCGCCGTGCACAAAACCATATGGAAGAAGAAGCGTTTCTCTCCCACGCTTCTCCCCAAGAGGCCCTTCTGAGAGATGACATTTCTTCTTTAACCTCGTGATTTTTCCAGGGTCTGAATTAACATGTGAAGCCCACAAATGAGGGTGCTTTTTTTTTTTTCTCCCCCCTTTTTTTTTTTCTTTCACTAAAGGCTCCAGCATGGGGATGTGATTCGAGGAATGGGCTGCTCTGAGTCTTTGAGTTATTTGGGTATCCGCAAAAAGCCAACCTAACAGCATCTCTGTGCCAGGTAAACTCACTCAAGACATGCCTTTAAGTGGATTTCTAGGAAGAGACGAGAGCTGAGGGGAGATAATTTCGACGCTGCATCCCAGCCTCGCAGGGGTGAGTTGCAAGTGCGTACGTTACCTGCAGCAAGGCTCGGCTTCCTAAATCCCCCGGCAGTTTGAAAATGTCACCCTTCACCTTCACCCTATTCATCAAGTTTCATTTTACCAGGGAATGGCCCCAAAAAGAGACTTTCCAGGGTGTGGTATTGTGTGGAGAATGAATGTCCCTGGAAGTATATAAACTTCTGCTGCTTTATCCCTTGCCTGCTAAGTCCCAAAGCTTGTTAAATCCAAAGGGTTGTAGCAATGGTTTAATATCTTAAGCACTGACCCAAATTACCTGCTATCTGTCCTGTAAGTGATTAGAAACGCTGCGGCTTGGGGAAAGATTGTCTCTTCCACGAGCCTTCCCATGGCCCGACAGTTCTGCATTTACAAGTTTTATTGGTTTAGAGTGCGTTTGATAGCAACAATTTGACTTTTACTTATTGTAATGCTTTTTTTGTAAGCAGATTGGTTTGGTTTGAGTTTGTTTTTAAAAGCCTTATTCATCTCTAATCCAGAATAATACTATCTCTGTGGCTTTTAACATGATTAAATACGGTCAGCCTGTGACGGCATTGAGCAATTCAGTTTCCCAAAGTATATTGGATTTAGCACCGAGTGAGGCTGCTGGGCCATAAAAGGAAGAATTTGGGTGGGCTGGTTCGGGCAGTCCTTAGTTCAACCCCCACGTTCTCCCTGAAGGTCACTGTAGTACAAGTGCTCCATGATTAAAGGGTGGAAAAGGAGAGACTTTTTCAATGGGTTTTAGCCCCATCTCTCGATCTATTACTCTAAGCTGTGCCGCATTCCCCACCCGTGATGCGGGAGCTCTTAGCGTCAGAGGATTTCCTTGCTTAAAAGCTTTTTGGTGACCAGTGATGGGACAAGGAGTGGGGTGACCTCTGCATTGCCATGGCCATGGACTTGTCCACCAGTAACTAACTGCTCTGCAAAGCTCTTGGAACTGCACAGCCGGCACCGTTGCATCTCCTGTCCTCCCTGCATCACCCTCATGCACGTGGTCTGCTCTGGAAGGGAGATGCTGAAGCACCCAGGCAGGACCCAGGAGCGATGAGCTCCCTGTGTGATCTCGTGCCAGTCACTCAACCTCATTATGTCCCGCTTCCTTTGTGCTTAACCAGCGGATAATCTCTGGTAAAGTAGCTTTCCGTGGGGTGCTATAGGATAGACCCGTTGGTGGCTCCAAGGTGCTCGAAGGTGCTGTGCTGCAGGGGTATGCCAGCAGCTCAGCCCACGGCACGGATGGGCGATGAATCCACTCAGCATGGCAGAAACCTGTAAATACAGCAGAGAAAAGGAGTTACTAGGAAAAATAAAGTGCCTGTTTATTATTATTGCCGCTCCTCGTAATAGCGGGGCGCTGTAAAAGTCACAATTCAGACACAAGGGAAAGCCACGGGTCAAAATCCTCCAGTGGTGGAGAGTAATCTAGAGATTGGGCTTATTATGTCTGCTTGCATGAACTCACATGTCTCTCTTGATATGATCTTAAAGTTCTTCAAATCCAAGTTCCTCATGTATCTGTAAAAATGTGTACTCTTTCAGGTCTTTTTTTTTCCCAAATCCTGCCAATCCCTAAAAAAAATGATGCTTGTCTTCAGCTGCAAGGGATCGGGCAAGTGTGCGTGTGTCTTCCAGGCTTGGGACCAGGGCTCTCAACCTGTGTCCCCAAAGCTCACTGCCAGTTTGGAAACTCTCATCAAACCATGTCTCATCACCACAAAACCAAAGGGAAATATCGTGGCGTGTCTTCAGGTTCCTGTTTTCCTGGCTCCTTGGAAGATGGTTCGTAATTGTGGGGCAGCTTCTCCATGTCCACGGTGTCATTAGTAGCTGTCAGAGATAATGGACGGTGATGGTGGTGGGATGAAAGCAAAGCCACTTCTTCTGCTTCTCTGGATGTAGTTGCCCTTTAGGTAAATGATAGTCACTGCCACAGCAATTAGTGCTTTCTGAAGTGTGTTTGATTAAATCAGAGATCTGTCTTCCAAAAGTAGGAATAATTAATCTATCAGTGACTTGAGTGCTGGCAACTTTGTCACTTTACTGTCAACTTTCAAAGACATCTCCAGGTAGTGGGGGAAGGGGGAAATTATTTTCAAGTCCATATTTCTATGAATACTGAGACTACCTGTTTGGGCCTTTTCTCTTAAACGTACGTTTAATTTCTGAAGCCTTGACTTAGCGTGCAGTCAGGTGGATGGCACGTTAAGCGCTGAAGTGAGGCATATGTCTTGTATTTTGTTGAATCAAGACAACATCTCATGGTCGATAGGTCCAGACGCTAGATTCCCTTTTTTAGCAGAAATAGAGGTGCTGTAGGGAAGCACGAAAAGCAAGTCTGGCGAGCAAAGTGCAGGACGAGTCTCTGCGCCCATTCATCCCCCGGCGTTTCTGAGCCAGGAAACGCCAGCGGCTGCCAACAGTGGGAGGATGCTGGCCCCGGGCCACCACCTCGTTTCAGAGCTTCGTCACCGCTGTGGCTGCGGAAGCTGCTCCTGGCACTGAAACGGCGCAATGGGCTGCCGGGACGCTGCCAGCAGGGCAGCCTTGGTGGACTTGGCCAAGGCTCCGTGGAGGTGGCCACCATGCACGTCAACCTCCGCCTGCCCCAGGGATGTGCCGGCTCGTGTGGGCGCTGCTTCGCGTGTCTCTGTGCCAGGCTCCGTCAGCAGTCGTGGCGTTAGTGTCCTCCCTTCCTAGCAGGAGCTTGGCCGTTGAGGTCAGCTCATGGCACACCGGTCTGCTGACAACGAGGGAAGTAGGCATGAAGTATAATTAAATTGAAAGCATATTTAAACTGTTTTCTGAGCACTACTTATGAAGGAGCACAGATATTCAGAGCATATTAAACTGTCAAATTTAATAAATCTTAAGCAGCATGGCCATGGGCCAACACCAATGCATATTTTTTGCAGCACCATTTAATTAAGAGTGAGTATTGTTCTTTAAGCTTATTCATTGTTCATCTGAAGCAGAGTGCACAGTAAGAGCCGTGGAAATTAGTTGGTTCAGTAAATTAGACCTGGCTGCTGCTTTTTCGTTTGGTAGCATTCAATTTTAACCCAGAAAAAGGAAAAACCATGGAAGAGATAAGGGCATTACAGGGAGAAAATCGCCGTGGTGTCGTGACGGAGGAATCGGCGCCGCTTGCTCCATCCAAAAGCAGTCTGATCACAAGGGCTGCATTTAACGCATTCATTGAGATGAGTTAAGATGGCAACAGGTCTGGAGCAGGTCTTAAAATTGGTCATGGCTGTTATCCCTGCGGCACAGCCGGCTGGTCGCGTGTTCTGCGGTGAGCGTGCTGAGCTGGAGAGTAGCTGTTATAACTTCAGTATTATCTTGATGAAGATGGCTTTTCTTTTTCTTCCATTACAATCTTGTTCCTCTATGGCCTTTTGAAGCGAGTTGAGCAAACCAGGTCATGGGAAGCCATCTCCTACAGAAACCGCTCGACTGTGGTCTCTGGCATTTAAAATGATGGCGTAGTCGTGGGAGCTGTTGAAAAAGAAAATGGTAAGAGAGGCAAAGGACCCAACCATTCTCCCCAGCATTGTGCATGTTGGGAAATCACCTCCAGCCCTTCTGAGCAGCTTTGCAGGGCTGGGATGCTTTGCATGAAGGCGTTTGTGTGGTTGCATGTGTGGACACATTTGTATGGGGTCAATAGCTTTTTTCTACATCTCAGCTTTCTGAATCAAAGGGCCTGTTAGGGTTGCAAGTTCCTGAGCAAAGACTGCAACCAAAAATGCCAGCAATTTTAGAGGGAAAGAAAAAGCAGGTGATGGAGAGGATGGAGGTGCTCTGGGGCCTGCAGAAGCTTCCTGCCTTGTGTTGCTGCTTGGTCCAGCTCTGGGCGGGGGTTGACTGCCCCCAGTTTGGCAGCGCTATGCTGGGTTAAGAAATCTCTGGCCAAAAGGGTGTGTTTTGTATGTCTCAGAATTTCACGGATGTTGATGAAGTTTGGGGAAACCAGTTACTTTTCTATGGACGTGACAGGAGAGCTAGAAAATCGTTCCAGAGCAATGTGTGAAAACAACCCCCATTTTTTATGATTGCTTCAGGATTTCTGTTCCAAACCCCTCAAAGGCAGGGTTGCAAAGGGCTGCTGGGTGACACAAAGTCTGTTCTGCGAAAACTCAGGTCCAGGGCTTGAAACCGCTGCCCTGCTTTGCAGAAACTTCTTGAGCATATCTCCTCGCACATACTCCTTCACCTTCTATATTATTGTTTGTATTGCTTTTACTTGGTTAAAAATTCCTATTGAACAAGGGGAAACGTCGCCCAGCGATGGGTGAGGAGCAGAGCAAGTGTGTGACGGTGTTACCCCGGGTGCCAGCCCTGCCTCCAGCACTCAGCAGCTCTCGGGCTGCTGGAGCCAGATTTGTCCGTGTGCATCTCATAAACCTCCATGGATTTTTCTCTTCCGCAGATGTTGCTGTTCCCCTTTGCCTGTGGTAATGGATTTTTGGTAAAGTGGTTAAGTCATATCAGTGACATGAGCATTTTAGTGCATAAAACGGGCTCGAATCTTGTTGTCCCAGCGAAGTTTCTTACTGGATCTGGGTGAGGAGCAGCGGGGAGGGATACCTGGCAGGGCACAGCGTGGGAGATGCAAAAACTCATTTGCTGGGTGGTCATCCGGATTCATTTGGAAGTTAATGGCTTGGCTGCTGAATTCACATTTGTATGTACTGATCTGTTTGGCCCCAGCCAGCCCAGCTGCCTGTCCCCAGGTGATCGCAACACCATCACAGAAACTAGGTGTTTCTTTTTTTTAAAAGTTGCTTAGATTTAGTTCAAAGATGCATACAGCAATTATTTTTCCTATACAGGTTTATAGCAAAATGGGGACCTGTGTGCTGTAAGACCCGGCGTGAGTGATGGGGGGCTCGGGCTCTACAGCGCTTCTGCACCCCATGGAGTTAGTTTGGGAAATGCACGCAGCTAACGATACCCCGTAGCGGCAGTCGCCTAACAGTGCCACAAGCCACCAATCCTCTGCCAAAATGACAGGCAAGCAGGTGGCTCGGTGAAGCTTTGAGTCCCACCTGGAAGCCACGGGGCCTTGGGTCAGCGTCCGACGGGACGAGACACGGGGTGAAGGTCCCTGGGCAGCCGCAGCCTTTGCGAGGGGCTGGGAACGCAGGGCGTGCTGCGGGAGAGCGCCGACCCACCTGCAAGCCTAACGTATACGTTTACTCTGCTTTTGCTGGAACTGCGTGCGGATTTTAATGAATTTTGAAGCCCTGCAGTTTGAGGAACTTGGCACAGAAAATCCATCCGTGTAATTAAACGGCAGAAGCGGACCAGGCGCAGTGCTGATAAGCAGCTGAGGCCAAGGACGGCGGTCATAGCCCTGCTTCCTACGGCTAATGCCAAACCTTGCTCTCTGGTCCCTTGCTGAGCATACGCATCCCTGCGTGGCTCCACGGCCGGGCGGGGAGGAGGCAGCTGCTCAATTGGGGCAGAGCGGAGGCATTCCTTAATTTTTCTAAGGCACTTTGAGCTCTGGTGAAGTCCTACTGAAGGCCAAAACTCCTATTAATGGCATTTGAACTGTGCTCCACAAGGCTGCTGATAGCAGATTTTGGGACACAAGGACGGTTTTAGTAATCTAGGTCTGCCAGCGGGGCTCTTCTTTACCCATTCCCATCCTTCAGAGGTACCTAAAAATTAGAGAGATTGTTGTAATGCTCCAGATGTTGCTCTTTGGAAAAAAAAAAAGTGAGTCAGAATAATTTACTAAGGAACTTCAAATGCAAACGAGGGAAGCTTTCCCAAGATCAGGCAAAATAAAACATTAAAATTCACACCCACCACTTCTGTCACACTTTCTTAGGCTCTGACAATGAGGAGGCCAACATTTGGCAATTCCTCATTTGGAGCTGTCAGTCTGTAACCTTCAGTTGAGATAAAACGCCAGAGAAATCGAAATCCCCTTCTCTGTGTCTCCTTTCCTCCTCCCCGCTTGGTTCCCTAACAAAAGCCCCGCTGCTCCTGCCCTTTTTTCCTTCCCAAATCTTAGGACCGATGAGATGAGACGAGAGAGGCTGCAGCGTTGCTATTTCCCCTCCCGTGTGCTGCATTGAGACCCTCATGCCACAATTACAAAGAAATCCGAAATAATGAGTGCCGGGCTGTGATAATCTTTGCAAATTCAGAGCTGAGGTGCCCCTGTGCCAAGTCGGGGCGCGGTGCATCCCCTCCTGCCCACGGGGCTTCAGCTCCCCCTTCCTTCAGGTTGTCTTTTTGTAAACTTGTTTGCAGAAGCTCTTTGTGCCCTTGCAGTCTGTAACCGGATCGGGGGACGCTGCAGGAGAGATGCTAAACTTGGCACAAAGCTACAAACCACGTCTGAGGGGGTTTCTCGGTGGAAACACTTTCTTTTTCATGAAAATCAGCTGCTGCTAGTGACACAGAGGGAATAGCAAGAACACAGGATCAGTCTTTGGGTGCCCACCGAAGCCGTGCTCGGCAGATCAGGGAGCAAAGCCCCTTTGCTGGATCCGACTGCGTCTCTACCTATGAGGGTGTTAATTTTTACAGCTGAGCTTTAATTGAGTTGGTGATGCACTGGGGGGGGGAAACAAAAAGGAAAGAAAAAAATGTGGCTTAAAGATGACAAGTGATTAGGTAGTGATGGGTAGATTGTCAGAAGCAATTAAGCAGAAGATTGATGGTGCAAGCGCACAGGGACGTAGGGTGTCACGCGTGGTGGGACGCGGGGCAGGGGAAGGCGCCGCGTTGATAAAACCAAATGAGGTAACGGGGGAAATCCTCCTCTTGCAGTTAGTCACTTTTAATTGCTAAGATGTTTCCAGAATTACATGTTCCATTGCCAATAACCTCCCCAGAAGTTTGCAAAATGCTATTTTAAAGTGCGTTCTCCACCCCCAACCTCCCAGCCTGGCTTTTGGAGAAGACCTTGAAATGGAGCATAGCATATGCTTCCCTCGTTACGCTGCGGACGGGGTGTATTTCTGGCACCACTCAATGTCAAAACACTCCCAGTATTTTTAGTAAAATTGCTCAGTAGGCACGAGCTTCTTGCAAACCAAGGAAAAACAGAGCTCCCTTGCAAATATTCTTGGGATTCCTTGAAAGGGTACCAGGCTCTTGCTTTCCTCTCGCCACGATGGCGCAATCCCACTTTAATTACGGAAATGCCGAGGGCAGAAATGCACCGAGAGCAGCAGACAGGATTGCTTCACCCAGGCCTGCGGGCTTGCAGGGTTTATACGCGTTTTTCTTTGTGCCCCATTCATGAGGCACCCGGCACCGTAGACGCGTGGCCTTGAGGGGTTTCTTTGGGTTTTCTGCAACCGATCAGATCTTAGACGCAAAAATTTTCCATGTCTTAGGAGGAAGAGGTCTGGAGTTCTTTGCTATGACTCTGAACTGGAATGCAAATATTTTTCAGTTCAACCTCTGTCTCCAGCTGGAGAGCGCGAGCAAACAAACAAGCAAACAGAATAAAGCAACGCGAAGGGCAGATAAGAGAGCTGCTGAGAGGGAGAGACCAAAGTCATTCCCTTCTGATGACGATGCTGATAAAACATCTGAAGTAGGACAACGTGACAACTCGGTGGGATCAGCTCCAGTGAGCTGTAGCCACTGTGTGTACCGGTGGTTTCACAGGCTGGTTTTCCCTGTGCTTCAGCCAGATCCGCCGTCTTTTGGCGCAGGGAGGATTATCTGTCTGATTGGGTTTTAAATGAATGGCGCACGCTGGTTTTTTGAACCAGTAATGTGGTGCCCAGGGAGGTCTGAGCATGTACCTGTGTTTTCTGGAGCCTGGAAAGAGGGAGAACGGGCTTTGAGTTGCTGGTCTAGCTCAGGCACGGCAGACACCTGATCCACAGCGAGTGTCTCGCGGTGATTTAGTCCGAGTCTGTTCTTACTGTTTCGAGCTATTTCTTCAAATCAGAGGAAAACAGAAAAAAAACATTCTTCCCTGACCACCCCTGTGCTCCAAAACAACCACATCTCCTTTGGCACGTACTTTCCGCATCTTCAAAATATTCTTCTCTACCGTGGCCCTCATCTCAAATTTAATATGCTGGGTTCGGTTGGTGGGGAAAAAAACCTCAGATTTTTCCCTTATTTTTAATCCTTCAAGGGACTGTTTAGTCACGATTGAAAGTGGACTTGTATTTCTGTGTTTTGTGAAAGATGCAACTTTGTCATTGCAAAACAACTGTATGGAGAATGTGAAAACAGAATAAATCATGAGATGGATAAAGGAAGGGGGTGGGATGCTTTTATCTATTTACTTAGATGTTGTCCCTAAGTATTAACATTTTATGTCACTCACATTCACTTTCAAATCTGCCAGACAAGTAAGTTGCATTGAAGGGGATGAGAAGAGATAATGCAGTGGAACATAGTTAATTATTAATATTAATATTTCAAAAGAATTTATGGTGGCTGCGGAGGGCTCTGTGCCACGTGTTTATCTCGGCAGCGCTTTCTGCTTCGTGCGTGCAAACTGCGGGGTGCAAAACTCGGGTTTTGCTGTGCACGGCTCTGCATTTAGTCTCGTGCTAAATGCGCGTTGGCAAATTGAACTTGAGGCTTTTAATGAGAGCGAGGGAGAACTTGGGTTGGCCACTGGGATTTCAGGTACATGTACGCAGGGCAGCGGATCCCTGGGCAAAAGCTCCCCAGCCAAGATTTGTTCTCTATGGTGCTGCCACATCTTCTTAGCAGCCCCTCACCAGGGTTTCTGGGTTGATGAGTTTGCTGATGGAAACCGGCACCATCCTGGTGAGGATAACAGGGCAATGTGACCTTCAGGGCCAGGACCATAGGTCTTGTGAGATCCAGGATTTGAGCAGTTTGTCCTTCTGTCCTCTTCTCTTTGCAGTCTTCAGGGTTTCAGGAAGCATAGGCAGATATTTAGGTTTAATTGACGGTGGGTATCTCCTGAGCTCCCCTGAATGAGCCATCGCTGTGTCCTTATAAAAGACAGGAAAGCAAGATATATTGTTACCGCTGAGCTCCTGGAGCCTTCGGTAAATTCATCTCCGACTGCTCTAGCGAGGCATGGGCGATGAGAAAGGGATACATATGCACATGCCCTTGCTGTCACTGCTACACTGTAAATGCAATTTCATCAAATCCTAATTTCATTCATATTCTGACACTTTGATTGAGCTGTACGCCGGTGCTGTCCAGGGCTGCCACATTAACGTGGGTTAATATAAATTTGGAGGCAGTTCTGCGTTTGCCACTCTGCAGGATTGATGGGCTCTGCCGTGAACGGAGGTGAAACGGATGCTCCTCCATCAGCCTTCCCCAGGCATCGGCTTCCAGCCTCCTCCTGTGTGTTGTTTCAGAAAGCTGGGAAATCTGATTCATGCTTACGCCAGCTTGCTAGTATTGCACGGGGGCAAAGACGTGACTCTCAGTTGGATGGAAACCCCAAAATGTGAATATTCATCAAAGCCATCCGTCCGTGAGTCTACAAAGCTGGGCTGGAAACACGGGGGGCAGGAGGTCCCTCTCTGCAAACCTTTGCTCTTCGCTTGGTTCACGACTTAACCTCAATCAGATTATATAAATACAGAAAATTAAGTGCACATAGGATTTCTGGGTCTAGGTTTTTGTTTGATTTTAATATCAGGGTCTTTGATGCCTTCAGGCATCCCCAACCCTTAGACTTGGCACCACCTTCTAGCAAAGTGCCTGCAGTGCAAATTGGACGTAATGTGCAAAAGCGGCTTCTTTTGTCCAGGTAGATCGAGACCATCCATCACAGCCCATCTGGTCACCCAGGCAAGAAACACTGGCACGTTTCTAGCACGTGCTGACAGTCAGGAGACTCCAACTTTGAGCTGCAACTCCGCACTGCAGAGCTGCCCCATGGAAAAGCTCTGGCAGGAAATTTCATTCACTGCATCCTCCCATTTCGGGCCATACAAACATCAGATCAGCTTCCATTTCGGGCCATACAAACGTCAGATCAGCTTGCTGGTGCTCCATACTTTCCTACTCAGTTACCAGAGTGCTAACTGGTGAAAGCAGCGCTGCTGCTGCAACTAAAAGCTCTCTGGTGCTGGGCATTACCAGCAAAGCCTCCTGCGCAGACCAGTGCCACCCCAGTGTGCCATTAAAGCCCTGGCTCAAACGTGCTCTTTGCTGTGGTGGTGTCTGCTGGAACAGCGGTCTCGGGGAGACCTATTTCCAAGGGAATAACTCTTGACTTTTAGTTCCCAGATGAAGCAGAGCGAGTTTTGTGTTGTAATACTTGATAGAGCGTTTTTTAAGTCCCAGAGGGACCATATGATGCTTTAGTGGCATGCAGGTCCTGTGCTGGGCTACGACCAATTGCTGGTTAATGATTTCGCCATTAACATCTGGCTTTTTTATGACCCTTCCTTGTCTGTAAGTCCCGGTCAGCCGTGCTGGGCAGCCTCTCGCCGACGCCGGTGTCTCCATGCGCAGGGAGGACTGGCGTCCTTATTTCTAAGCAGCAAATGACAGCACAGATCAAGAGCTGCTCTTCTCAGCTGTGAAAGCTGTTTGCGTAATTTTAATGCCTTTTCCTTCCCTGGATTGATTTCCCCGTTAGAAACCCTTTCTGCAAAGAAAAGCAAACGGCGACAGAAATGGTCGGGGCTCTCCAGAAGCGGTGGGGCTGCGTTCTCCATCAGGTGGGCTCAGCGATCAGGGCCAAATTACAGGTGCTGCTTCAGTCCTTTTCATTTGGGGAGCGAAAGGTATCATCAAAATGCAATTTGGCATCTGAGTTTAGACACGGTCCACTCCTCCCTGCAAGGCAAAATTCCCTCTTTGGAGAAATGATGGAGGGAAAGTAGTTTTGCAACATGAAAGCGGCTCTGATGAGCCACGTGCCCTGTGTTTCCCTTTGCTGTGCTGAACCCTCTCTCCATCCCTCAGCGAAAATTACTTGGAGCCAATTGCTACGGTCTGCAGGTATTTCTGGTTTCTATTTCGCGTCAAAGGCAGCCGTCAGCATTTCAGCCAGTTCCTCTGCTCTTACAAATTGTTTGTTTGTTTTCAGAGGAGCTTGCAATAAAGACTCATAAAAACTAGGGTTACAAAATAGCTAGAAATTTGGCTTGCTCCTCTCTTGCCCCAGCCAAAGGAAGATGCTACAATTCTCCAGATAATTTAATTGAAAATGACCCGAGTGTTGGGGCTTTCCTGGGTGACCCTGGCACGAAGGCGATGCCCGTGCTGTGCATCATCCTCCCTTCACTCTGGCCCTGTCTCCTCAGAGGAGCTGCAAAAATGGGTGGTGTCCTCTTGAAACACCCAGAGGCGGCCTGGAGAGCGGAGGGTCCTTGGAGACAAATGCCAGGAGCCTTTTTTTTTAAAAGCTGTTAACTGTTATTGGTATAATCTTAGAGTTCTCTGCAATTTAAAAGGTCAGAAGTTTGCTCCCGAGCAGTGGTTGGGATAAACAGAACCCAGCCCAGTACAGGGTGTTGGTGGCCGCAGGGTTTGTCCCTTCTGTACAAATGGACTTTGTTATCAAATTTTCCAGAGAGAGAAAAAGAGCCACGAATCAGCAGAATGAAAGCCAGGATGAAACAGTTTGGATTCAAAAGAAAATTCCCACTGAAGCATCTCACAATTCCCAGTCACCGACTGATAAAAATCTCTTTAAGTCCATCTTCCTTTTTTTGCAACCTTGATTTTGTTTTTCTGACCGAAACAGCCATCTTCTGTGGAAACTTATTTTACCAAATAAGGAGCCAGGAAAAGGAGGAAAGTTCAAGTGGGGAAATGTCATTGGATTCTGCTGCTCATTCTCGCTGCATTCGCAGATTGCTCTCAGCAAACAGGAACCGAGGGACGCACCAGCCATTAATTTCAAGGATTCAAACCCAATTGTGAGACAAAAATCTTGAGGTAGGACCAGGTTCACCCCGCGCACACACCCAGCGGCACGGGCAGCATCCGCGGGCAGAGGCACCCGGTGCTCAGCTCAGCTGAGACGCGATGCAGCGGCAGCGTTTCGGATGTCCCCAAGAGATAGGCACAGCAGAGCTTTTAAGTTAAATGAAGTGGTTTCTTTCCTCAGTCTTGCTAAAAATAATAAATAATAGAACGATCCAGTAGAATGATTTATCGTCATCAGTAAAGCAAGGAGGAGATGAAGGGAGGAGCTGTGGGTGGTGACCGCCTGGGTGGCTCCTGGGAGCTCGGCTGGGGGGCACTTGGCACAGGGGTGAGCAGAGCCCCTGTTGCACCCGAATGTTTTTAGTCATATCCCAAATTTGCATTTGGGAAGGAGGCAAAGTCCGTTGCTCATGCAGGATTCATTCACGGGCCACGGATGTAAATGTGAAATGGTTGATAAGACCAGGGCTCCCTGCAGCCCGTACGTGCACGGGGAGGTGCCTTTGCTCGTGTTTTGGCTTTAAGGTGACGTGGGACCTGGTCTTCCCAGCTACATCCGGGAGGCTCAGCCCCTGCCCTGGGGTGTCGGGATGCAGGGATGCTTCCTGACTCTTGCCCTCTGTCCAAAACATGACCGTCATTGCCCGCTGTCCAAGCCGCAGGGCTCGGATGTGCCAGGCTCCTTATGCAGAAAAAAACCCAGAAACTTTGGAGTTTCACCTGGTAAAACCTGCCCGGAACAAGTGTCTTGTGCAACCGGCGGCACAGCCTGGTGCTTGGCCTTCCCTGCACAACCTCTCCTTTCCCAGCACGTGGGATGCCGCAGGTTTCCCTCGCTGCCCGCGTTTTAACGTCTGTCGGGTTTTCCTGCTCCTGCGTGACCTGGGGTCCCGTGGGGGTGAGCACCCACAACGAGGAGCAGCTCCCCTTGCTCCCAGCTCCCCGCGGGGTGCAGCCTTGCCTGAGTGTTTGCAGACTGAAGGTGTCAAACAGACTTAAATTAGTTCCTTAAAGCTGCTCAGCACCATTACAAGCTCTGATATGTGTTTTTATTGCAGCTTGTTAAAGCATCAGTGGTTGAGTTTATTTTTGATGTATTTTATTGCATGATGATTTACAATAAGCTCTTAAAGAATGTGCAGTCATTGCTTCTAATAATCATTTAATACATATTCATAAAGCATTTCTAAATGGTACCTTCATTCAGAATGTTTTATTGGAAGTGACACACAGGCTGGAGTCCTCTGAGCTGCGCAAGACACAAGGTCTGATAAAGAGAAATAATTTTTTGCGCATCTCACAGTGCAGTGCTGTAAACCCCCAGGTAACCCTTAACTTCTTTGGAGATGCAGTTCTCCAGGGAAAAAAAAAAAAAGAAGAAAAAAGCTGTGTTTAACTGTCTCAGGGGTCAGGCAGCTTCAGGTATCACTTTGCATCGAAACCTGGGGCAGCTGATTTGTGGGGAGGGAAAACGCGTCGGCTGGATTCCCCAGAGAGTTAAAATAACTTGGGTTTGGTTTGTTTGTTTAAGTGTTTTTCTTGCCTGTTGAGTGCACAAGTGTTCTTGATGGCGATAGGATCACCAAGTACAGCACGAACATTTATATGTCTGAAAACTGAATCTCTAATCACAGAGAGAATCCCTGAGATTTTATAACAGGAGAAACCCTGGGAGAAAGCCATTATAGCACAGACAGGTTGCCTTGCTCCCCAAATGTCAGGAGAGGGGATCCCACTTTGTCTGAAACCCTGATGTAACCCCAAAACGAGGTTTCTCATTGCAGCAGCACTTGGTCCCGGTGGTGATCGCGGTTTGTCGTAATGGGATTTTGTCATGTGTTTGGACAAATCCAGGGAGAAGAGATGGGCTAAATGACTTTGATGGTCAGGTCCCAGACTGGTAAATTTAGGTGGGGACAAGGGAGAAGGTCAGAACTTTTGGGAGTAAAACACTGAAGTTTAAGCAATGATGATATCTAGGCTTTACTTACTTTTTCTTATCAATAGAGCTTAAAGCACGTTGAAAAAAGAGGTTGTTTGCTTCCTCCTAGTTGTAGAGATGAGGAAACCGAGACACAAAGTGGCAAAGTGTTTTTCCCAAACACCACTCTGAAGCAGAGCCCGGCCGGCTGCGTCCTGTGCCGGTCCTGTGCCCGCCAGCTCTAGTTCTCCGTACAGAGAAAAGCAGCAGCGCTGGGCAGAGGGAAACGCACTTCGGACAGAGTTACGTGGGTAGGTGCTGGTAAAAACTAAGTTGGTAGAAATCAGGTTTCTATATGAAATTAATCAAAAGAGAAGAAGTTTGCAGTGAAATAATCGGGGCTCACTACTCTGCTCACCATGAACAGAGATCCTGCGTTTTCTTCTTTGAATCTGGGCACGGTGCTGTGTCGGGGTGCTTGATCCGTGTGTGCAGGGCAGGTGGTTTCATTAGCTTTGTGTGACTTCAGCGAGTGATCTGAATGTGTGCAGCCGTCACCCGTCTCCGGATATAGGAGACTTTCTTTGCTATAGGTACCCTGCTTTTCCTGATGTGCTAATAAGGAGTAACGAAACCTTTAATTGGATGCTGGGGAAAGATTTGTCCATGGAGCTCTTACCTCTCTCCGTAGAGAGGGTTTTGTCCTTTTTGCTGGTATTCATTTGCAGGGAAAGGGTGGATTGCAGTCAATTCAGGTGTTTCATTCCAGGCTGGAAGGGCCTCCCAGGGCTGCTGCGGAACTCAGCATCCCCCCGCAGCCCCCGGCTCCCGGTGCCAGCTCAGACCTGGATCCTGGGAGGCTGCATTTTGCATTTTGTCCCAGCTTCATCACCCCACGCTGAAACCCTCGGGGGCTGAGCAGCCAAGCTGCTTGCCTTTATCTGCAAAGATCCCTTCCTTGAGCAGGGAGCCCCAAGCGCAGCAATTTGCTCCTTCCCACAACACACCAACACCTCCGCTAGCGAGAGCGACGTGCATTCACACATACAGAAGCAAGGCTTGTATGCAAATACCACTGACAGTTGTGCAGTGTGGAGTCATTAACATTTAGGAAGCTGTGATTATATAAGAAAACAAGAAAATAAATCAGCAGATACTTTGTCTTCCTGTTTAAATGTCCATCGTGGGATCTAGAGGAATGGTTTTGCTTAAAAGGAGCATCAAGTGCTGTTTTGCGCAGGGGCTGCTCTTGGGTGGTTAATCACCAAGGCAGTAATTGACTGTCATACCGCTTTCTTTCTCATTTTTATTCTCATTATTCATCACCCAGAGAGAAAAAAAAAAAAAGAGACGACAGCCAGAGAGAATAAGAGCAAGTGGTGCTGTAGGGCTCCCCGGGACCCAGCGTGGGTGTCCCGTCCTCCGCGTGGCTCAGTGCCACCGAGGGGGACGCAGCCACCGGGGAGCCGCGCATTGCCTGCGTGCGGGTGCACGGTGTCGGTGTGCCTCTGCGTGATGGGCGTTAGAGACTTTCCCCATTAATTCTTTGGTTAAATGTTTTCCAACAGTTTGTTGGCCACCAAAGCGCAATTCCCAAATTTAAGTCTGTTGCAATTAATGAATTCTAGTCCACAAGCAAATGTGGTTGTTTCTTTTTCTTCTTGGATTTTATTTTTTAAGTTAAATGTATTTCTCCACATGCCTTAGAGCTAGAGCATCTTCTGAATTTTCAGCCTTGCTATTTCCAAAGCGGGTTGCACAGCTCTGCACCCCACTTCTGCTCCAGTCCCCACCACTCACGCCACAGCCCAGAGCTTTCCCTTCCTCTGCCTTTGCAAGCTCCTTCTCTCCCTTTTTTCCCCAAAAACCTTTTTCCCTTTCCCCTGTCCTTGTAGTCCCCATCCTGGCTGCTCTCCCGCAGGAACCAGCCCCGGCACGGTGCCCTGCGGTACCAGGGGACTGGCGGGGACTGAGCCGCTTTCTCAGAGATAATTTGAGGCAAGAAAGGCTCAATTAGATGCACATTTCAGCCCTTCATGACATTCGACTAATTGAGAGGGGAATTGAGAGTTATTTTTACTCAGTGCAGAATCTGGGGACAGCAAAATATTTTTCTTTCTGGAAAAGTTGTTTGGCTGTCCAGCACGGACGAGCGAAGTTTGCTTTTGCCGCAGCAAAGCGCCGATCATCCAACACAGCCAGGAGAGGAACAATACTAAAAATTACAGCTTTCAGCACCAAACCAAGCCGTCCTGCCCCGGGGAGAGGGATCATTTCCATCACTTGGGAAACATCAAGTCATGATGGGGACCGAGGGCTACAGCAAGTCTGTTGTGCCGAGTCTGGTGTTACAGACAGTGCAACATCTTGGGTGGAGAAAAGTGGATTATGGGATCTAACTCATGGATAAAAGAAGCAGTGGTAAGTTCCCTTGGGAGGCTGAGGAGTTTCTGCTGCTTACAGCCAGATACGAGCAATTTTTAAACAGAATTCTGGTTTTCTTGTTGGCGGTGGCACTATTATTGCATGGTTTGGTTTTTGCTTGCAAACAGACTAGGAACTTTTTAATGGCTTCATAGTGAAAAATGGGTTTAGCAAGAGCATCAACTCATTAGCAATGATGTCCTGTGAGTGGTAGGAAGCTGTAGGAGAACTGGACACAACTGGGCTGTGGATTGAAGCCATCGAGAGGCAGAGATGCACAGGAGATGTTGAGGTCTTGGTCCCCAAACTGGTATTTAAAATGAGAAACACGGAAACCTCTGGTCCTGATGTTAATGGCTGTCGCCATTCTCACCTTGTTCAGCGCATGGGGAAGGGCACACAAGTCTTCCAGGGGACAGGTTTGCTTCAATAGCTGCGGCTGAACTCAAGGGAACACTGTAGAAGGTCAGTGGAGTAAGTCTGCCAGATGATTTTGAGAATCTGCGCCACACTCAAGATGTTACAGATGTGGGTAACTTCATAACGGGGGAACTCTGTCTTTGCCATCGACAGAAATAGCAGATCCTTCCCGGTGCAGATGCTGAGCCGCTGGCATGATGGGAGGTAGGAGTATGTAGAAATGCATTACCCACGGGCAGGGCGAGGCATGCAATGCCCTGTGCCCGTCTCATTTACCACCCCTGAGAATGACTGCCATGGACCAGCGGGAGAGGGAGGAGATTGCCTTGTAGCATCACACTCATCTGCAGAGAAGTCTCTTGGGTACAACACAGAGCGTTGGATATCCTATCCAGAGTGTCTCGATGAGAACAGGTAGAGAAAGCAATCACGTCAAAACCACAGGGGTGCAAGATCTGTGTTCATTAGGGCCGCAATTAACTATGCTAAATGAGTTTTGGTACCACCAGGTCTTAAGGGTTTTCATCAGGTTAAGGGCACTGCAGCTTGGTATCTTAACCAGGTTGGATGTGTGCTGATGGCTGGAGCTTCCAGAAAATCCCCAGAGGAGGAGACACACAAGGAAAAGTTAGGAAGAGCCTGAAGTGCCAGTGTCCGCACCTTCAAAAGTCCTTTTTGGGAGAAGCGAGGCCAGTGAAAGCTCTCAGCAGCTCAGAAAGCAGCACGGCTGACTTGGGGCTGGAGGTCAGACGTTGCGTTAGCTCCTGAAAGGACAACTCGGACACCGTCTCTCTCTGCTGCTTCTAAACCTTTGACCTGTTGAGTCACACCAAATGTTAAAAAGGCCCAGAATTAACCTAGATCAATTGGTTTAGGTATTTCCCTGGATTTATTGTGCACATTTAATGACTTGAACATCGAGTACGACAAATTCTCCCAGAGGAGCACCGCAAAGTCTTTTCAAAAGGATTGCCCATGCTGCTTCATGCGAGTGTCTTTTCTCATTTTTTCCCAGCCTGTCTGTGCTTGCAAATGATTTGCTACCTGTCTTATGTTTGGTTTTATATCCACATCACAACAGACAATTCTCTTATGCAAGAAAAGGAGCTTGGCATATACAGCCCAGAACACCTCCAGAAGAGTTCAGCCTGAGGTGGGAATTGCTGCATTGGGCTTGTATTTATTGCTTTGCAGCTTATGTGCTAAGCCTGGAAACCTTTCTGCAGCTGTGTGCTTCCTGTAGCTTTTATTTGAACACCATGTTTTATCTTTGTTCTGTTACTGAATGGGAGAAACACCAGATGTGGGTCGTTCTTTGCTCAGCCCTGCCATCCTGCCTGCACAAGATGCCAACTTCTCATTGCCACAGAATTGCCCAATTAAAGCTGAAAGCCCTGGGTTCATTCACTGTTGGAAAATAAACCCAAGGTAGTACTTTTTAGAAGAAGAAAACTGAGACGAAGAAAACTGCACTGGCAGAACTTGAGAAATTCGGGTTAATCATCTGTGTGCCACCAATTACCATCATATGCTTCCTTGGTCCTGACTTGCCTCTGAAATACGTGTAAATCATCCCATCGGCGATCTCCTGGGAATTCCCTTCCTGCCACATCACTCGTTGCTGACCCCGTCCTCTCCCTGCCATCAGGCAGCATTGCATCCTGCCCTCCTGATGCATCAGGCTCACCCCCCATTTACTGCCCTGTCCGCTCTTTAAGCCTGGGTGAAATCCACAGGAGAAGGCACGTTTAAGTGCTCTGCTGGATTGGGGCCAGAGCTGGTCGAGTTTACAGATGTGCTTGACCAAGCACTAAACCCTAAGTGCCGTCGATCGCTGTTGCAGCTTAACGTTAAAATGTCCACCAGTGCTCTGAGCAAAAAGCCTCTTCCCTGCAGCACCCTCAGGAGGCAAACACAAAAAGGAGCAGGTTCAAATCCAGACGATTTCTATCAAAATTTAAAGCCCGGTTTGCAGAGGCTCTCGGCAGCCTTCACCTCGCTCTGGCTGGTAGCTGTCGCTCTCCATTGCAAACATCCACCGAATTTTATAACCGTTTAGCCTGGGTAAAAAGCAGATGGCAGCCAAAAAACCCTCCGCAAGCGGGCTGGGGGGTCAGACCCCAAACTCCCCAGACAGCTGGTGTTCCCCAGGGAGCCTGTGCCGGGACCCCGACACCCCCGCGGTGCTTTGCATGTACCCTCTGCTCTGAAGGCGAGTCTGACGTCCGAGAGCCTCTCCCCGCCCTGCTTTCCCAATCGGCTCTTCTGCTCCACCGGCGATAACACTCGCTAAGAGCCCAGGTCGGGCACGTGCGCTCCCAGAAAAATGCGCTTTGTGTTTCCTGCGCGGCGGGGGCGGATGCAGGAAGTTGGAGCATCCCTGATGCTGAGCCCAGCACAGTGCCTGTCTGCCCACCGCCGGTCTCGTTTGTGTCTGTGCACGCTGAAAACGATCGGAGAGGTTGAGTTGTATGAGTTCTCCCCAAAGTTGTGCTAACGTCCGCGTGCATCCCGGGGCTGTGATCGTTTTTCCTGGTGATTTGCCGACACGCTCTTTTGAAAGCTGTAAGTGGTGCTGAGGAGGGGCCTTATTAATACTGAAGTGTGTTTATTAGATGGGGAAACCAGATGAGTAATTATCTCTCAAGGAAAGACCATAGTTTGCTGCAGTCTTTCCAAGTAGCTTTTACTGATCTTTTTTCTTCTATTAGCAAGATATTGCTAAATAAATATCCTCTTGGAGACCTGATGCATCAGGAGATAAACCGGTGGGCTGCAGCTCTGTTTCTGTTGACCCAAACCCTGCTGTTCCCTGCAGGCACATCCCTCCACGAGAGCTTGCACGGGTCAGTGCTGGAGACATGACCACTGCCCAACTCGGGTCAGACCTACGTCTGAGGAGCCATTGGTTATAATTGCATCCTCTGGTCCTGTAAGTCTTCTTCATGCCAGTGAAATCCAGCATGGAGAGCGGCATCATGCCCTACCCCGCTGCATCGTGGCTGCCAGCAGTACCTGAACTTGCCCACGCGCAGCCCTCAGAAATCTCCTGCGTTTGCCAATGTCACCAATTTACTCCAGATAACTAGAGAGGGAGGTAATGAATTTCAGCTGTTTACCTCTTTAAAGAACTCGTTTCTATTTAGACATAATTACCTAGCCACTTCTAAGAAAGGCACCATTGATTGCAGAGCTGAATTAGCATTTTGTTGCATCGGCTTTGACAACTGCCTGCACCGATACACGAGCACTTCACGAACATTAACTCATTTAAAGTGTAAATTGCAACTCCTTTTTCATTTTCCAGCATGGGACCCGGCTAGGCAAAGCTTTGCTCGTGGCTTCTCCAAGCGCCTCCCGTGCCTGTACAACACCAGAGCGCGGGAGCTGCCGGCAGGTGAGAGGGAGGGAGCGAGGCTTCCCTGTTTTGGGAGAAATTTTGGGTGCTCCCACCTCCACGCAGCGATGCGCGGGGTGAGGATTACAAGGACGGGTTAGAAATGTGGCTGCGGTGGTGGCGACACCACCTTGGGGCAGAATTGGGCCAGTAAAGACACTGAAATTCAGGGGCCCTGCTGCCTGTGCTGTGCCACGCAGGTGGTTTCACCCTTGCAGAGCTGCCCTCGGCGTCAGTGGGAACCGAATTTGGCAAAACAGCTGGAGGAGCATCACTGCCCGGCGCAGGAGCCGGCTGTGGGACAGGGAGACAGGTCCCTTCACCCCTCCCTCGTTCTGCACTCGCCCAAGCCGCTGCACTCCAGTTGTTTTCCACTAGTTACAAAGTACAGCTGATAATCTTCCCCTTCTTTGCAAAACTTATTAAAGCCCAAGGATGTAAAAGTTTAAACAGCAGCAGAGTAATATTAATCTCCAATTTTATGAAAAACAAGCCTGGTTTTAATAAAAGCCCAGCCCTTTCCAGCTAGCCCCCGGTGCCAGCATCAGCCCAAGGTAAGCAAGTCGGAGAACCTGGGCTGGCCGAGGTTAACGCTGGCCGCAGTTACCTCCTCAAGAGCTGCGCTTCCCAAGCTGCAACAGGCACTGCGGGTCCAGACCTGGGGCAGAGCCGGACTGATGTGCTTCCACCTCCGATGCTGCATCGGGATCCGCTGCGCCATCAAGGCACAACCCTGCAGCTCTTAATTTGCTCGTGAAGCCAGTTAGGCTTTTCTAGCAGGTTTAATCCCAAATGGCATATCGTCCGTGTGTTGTTACAGCAATCGGTGCCCCGGTTTGCAGCGGTGGAGAAGGCACAGAGTGCTCCCCGAGCTCGAGCACCCCATGAAATCCATCACCACTTTGCCCTTTCCTTTATCTTCATAGAGAGAGGAGTTGGGGGTAGCTGCAAGCAGGCTCCGGCATGCAGAAAGCAGAGCCCGAGTGTGTTATCTGAGTCACGTTCTTCAGCCAGAAAACCTCACAATAAATACGCTGCTCTCTCCTCTTTGTAAAAGCTCCTGCCCATCGCCTTGCGTGCTGTGGCAGATTTTCCCTTCACCTTTGCAGGGATAGGGGGGTTGGTGCCTTGGGAGGGACTTTGCAGTGGACAGCAGAGTTGCATGCGTTCATCACGGGGCATCTCTGATGTTCCTTTTAGTGCAGTTCAGGCAAATTAGGAAAATACAATAATAGTTTGAAGTTTTCCCATTCAGAGCGGTTGGAGGCGTTGCGATGTGCGGATCCTCTCAAAACAGAAGATCCACGCACCCCACCTTGCAGCAGACTGGTTTAAGTGTCCTCTATTTTTTCAGGGTTTTCCCTTATTTTTCCCTCAGCGGGTTGTGTGGCTCTGGAAGGAGCTGGATGTTACTTTGTCCCTTGCTCAGGCTTGAAACGTGTACATTTTACTGGGATGGCGTGTGGAGCGATGCCTGCGCTGGGCACTGCTGGTCCGTGGGGCGACTTCGCTGCGAAACGCTAACTTTCCAGGTGAAATGCGATAGGGTTTGGGTTTTTTTGCAATACCAAGCTATTTAGGGCTTAGACCAAGCAGATATTCAGGTGTCTGCCCATTCCCAAAGTATCTGGGTCTCGTGCATGGGCCAGGATTTGGGAAAGGCTTTGCTGGTCCATCCTAGGGCAGCCCCAGGCTGCTGTGTGGTTTCGATCCCCTCCCGGCTGCCCCCCAGCAGCAGAGGAGCTGCCCATGCAGCTCGCATGGCAGAGATCCCACGTCCCCATCATCGGCTCCATTTTCCTCTCACCCCCTTCCTCTCCATCCCACATTCCCAAGAGCCACATCCTCAGTAACGCTGGTCCTGACCCCTCCCAGCCCTGCTTCGTGGGAGCAGAGCTGCTCCGTGCTGACCGTGACAGTGCCCTGTGCAATCCCATAGTTTGTGGGGTTTTTCCCCAATTTGAGACAACCTGCCAGCATCTCCCCGGCACCGCTGAGGAAACACCTACCCAGCCCCTCAGCTGATCCTTTCTGCCAGCTGCAGCTATCAGTACCACCGCTAATGATCAGGGGCTTAACGAAGCATGAGGCAGCTGGCTGCTCTCCAACCTGGCCTGCTCAGGAGGGAGAGGGAGAAAATGCACCCATGTTTCTCATGGTTGCAAGCCCAAATTTTTTTGCTCATCCCTGCCCTGGGCTCTGTTTCTCCAGCACTGGGTTTGCAGGCAGCGCCGGGACCCCTACAAGGGACAGGGGGTCTCTGCACCCAGCTGCTGCCTGCGAATGGGAGCATCCTCCCAGGGAGCCCTGCTGATGCCGGGGGGTCTCCAGGCTGCTGAGAGCACTTGGGTTTGCCAAGCTGAGGTAGGAGGGCTTGGGGATGATGGTGAAAGGTGGGGGGCAAGGTGGTTAGAGCTTTTCATCACCTCTCCCGGAGCTGCCCTCTGTACGCCTTCTCTGCAGCTCCCGCTCTTTGCTCCTTGTCGGGTTCGTTTCTCGGGTGTCAGAATAATGCTGTTTTGTTTGGGTTGCAAGCACTGCAGGGGGAATTTTTAAAAAGCTTTCTTTTATTGCTGTGTGAAAAAAAAAAAACAACAGCCCAATAACTTTTCTATTAATATCAGGCTTTGTAAGTCTTTGTTTGGTTGGTTTGTTTACAAAATCTCTCATTTTGGATCTAAACTGCTTGACAGTGTCCCTTTGAATATGTGTTAAAATAGATCTTGCTTTCATTCTGCGCATTTTGGGGAGGATATGAAGCAATTTCACTTGTCAGCCATGAGCAGGAGATGGATGGGGCCATTCCCCGATGGGTCGCCATCCGGGGAGGGGGAGCAGAGCTGCGCTCGGGAGGAGCCGTGTCACCGCTCAGCTTCGTTCCTCTCCTCTCGGTGCTTGATGGTGCTTAGCGGGGAGGATCTGGCTGGGACGATAGGTTTTACATGAAAAAATAATGCAGAAAGAAGAGCGTTGTTGGGGACCCAGATGATTTACGCACTGACCAAACTCCTTGCATGCCACGCTGCCTGCGTCTGCCTGAAGGGCTCTCCAGCCAGCACAGGTATTTGGGGGTTGCAATGCAGGGCTGAATAAGGCTGGAAAGGAAAGCCCATCTCCAGCAGCATCCTTACCGCGGGCTCCCCAGCCCATCCTGCTCGAGGCTGGCTGGACCGTGCCAATGGGAGGGAAGGATCAGGCCCTCGGTGGGACGCGCACCCACGGGGGGAAATGTGAGCATCACTCTTTGCTCACTGCTTTCAGCTGGGCTTTTGTGGAGCTGCTTTATGGATGCGGACCTGACCCCTCAATACTGTGAGCCCCCCGTGGTGCCATCACAGCCCTGGTGCTCGGTGCTTCCTCCCCACCTGTAGCTCTGAGATAGGTGGGAGACAGACTTGGCTCGTTCGGCATCTGCTGTCACCTGACCGGCTGTCCCAGCTGGCCATGCCAGCACGCCCGGCTTTTCCAAGCCGGAGGGAGCAAACTCAGAGATAATGCAGCAATGCCTCTGCCTTCCTTCAGGATGCAGCCGGAGCCCCAGGGTGACTCGATTCTCCGGATTTCCCTCACCCCATCCCGCACCGCTCCCTAGGGTCTGCTTCTCCTTCCTCCTCCCTTTGCCTCTGTCCCTCCTGACCTTGTTGCTTCGTTAGCAGTGCAGGTGTAAGCATTGCAGTAATGAGGAGCCTGGGTAAAGAGTGCGCTGAGCAGTGCTGCCGGTGTTGGGATGCAAAGGACTCATGGTCCCCAAACAGGATACACCGTGCTCCTCTCTGCGGCGCTGAGCAGCACAGTGTCATTAGCAAACGCGATACCAGGCTCTGCTCATCAATGCAGGGGGTTAAAAAAAAAAAAAAAGAAAAAGCCCCAAAAAACAAATCCACAAAACTGAAACTATTTTGCACCAAAATTTAAAAAAAAATTAATTTAAGGCTGCGGAAAAAAATAGTTCTCCATCAAAGCTTGGCTAGGCAAACGGGTGGTGGAGGTCTGGGTTAGAGACTGCGTGTCTAAACCTTGTGTGGCCTGAAAATCTGCTGAGAATTGTCTTAATGTTCCCTCAGTTCGAAAGGGACAGCCAGCACTAGTTCATTTTTTCTGTCAGCTGCATCTTGAGATCCACTGTTTATTTATTTTGATAATATTCCAGTTGGAGGCAGAAGCAACAGATAGCAGAGGCAACCAGAGAGAAAAATTAAGGCTGTTAGGGGCTTTTCCTGGCTTGCAAGAGCCTGGCTGTGCTGGTGTGGCTGGCTAGGACAGCTGTTAGGGTCATAGCTGGTTGCAGACGGCTGCAAAAGTCACTTCCAGGGACCTTTGCCCCTTCCCATTGCAGCATCCTCATCCCAGAGCCACTGGGCATCCCCTTGCCGTGGCTCCGTGGTCCCCACTGTGGGATTTCAGTCCCTGTCTGGGCAGGAGCAAGCATCTGGTGGACTGTGCACGAGGAGATTGAGGTTCCCAGGATTTGGCTTGTTGGCCGTTGCACTTGAGCACAATTATGATTTTCAGCATTTTTCTAGCACGGTCCAGTTGTCAGGCATGGAGCGGTAAGCCCTTCTCTCACCAGGGTTCTGGCACAGCATCCAGTCTTGATCCCTAGCAAAGGTGGGGTTCAGATGCTGTGTTGCTTTTATTATGCTGGAGACTGGCTTGTCTTCGGGGCAGATAAAAAATTTGCGGAGGTGCCTGGAAATCAGCTTCTATCCTAGAGATTCACCCACGCAGCCAGACTCTTTCTGCAAGGGAAAAAGGAGTTGATATTTTCCAACCCAACCACTGCGGCTGGGTAAAACGTGTTTTCTGGCTCCCCGGTTTTTCCATCAGTCAGAGCAATAGCGCAATGCAAGCCAGAGTTAGCGCGACCTGGTGCAAGGCAGCCACTGGTTTCTGCGTCCTCCGGCGGTTTTAGGGACCCCTCGTGGGAGCATCGAATCAGTCTGACCCCAGCTAGAGCCAGCCCTGGGGCCTTGCAGTGGGTCCCACACAGAGGAGGTCTGGGCACCACTGTGCAGGTAATAACCGGGCGCTCTCGTGTTGGTTTTGTCACAGATGATGCAATGTAAGCATCACAGACCAGAATAACTAGATTTCTTCTTATCCCCCTCTTCCATGCCATTGTGATAGCTGGTCAGGAGAGAGGCACTGAAGAGGGTATTTCCTGTTGAGTTTGGAGATGACCAGCGAGCCTTGCCAAAACGCCGGTAGCGAAGTGTTCTCAGCGGAGCAGACTGTAGAGCAGTGGGGGAATCAATAGGCTTTTTGTGTTGACGTGGTTACTAAATGCATGCGTGATCGATGAGCGCTGCATAGCTGGAGATACTGGGACCGGAGGATCCATATCCCATAACCTCAAGAAGTTTGTTACAAAATCGTCATGCTCCTCAGTTTTACTACATTAACATACCGCTCATCCATTCAAAACCTGCCGAAGCTCCGGGTTCAGCTCCAACAAGTTGTGCTGAAATACAGGGACCCGCAATGGCTAAAGCAGCCGGGACCGTGCCACTGCTGCCTGCAATGCGTGGCTTTGTGCCCATCTCCCCCCACCCCAATTTCTGTAGCCAGTCCCCATGGGGCAGCCCCCAGGCTGCCGGGAGGAGATTTGGGGCCATTTCCCTGCTTTTTGGGTTAGGTGCATCTGTGATCGGTTGTTACCTCAGAAGTGCTGCATCTGAAATGTGCCTCATCTCCTTTGGCATTAAGGGCTGCATTTGTCATCCCAGCACAGGCTACGGCTCAGATAAAAGGGAATAAAACTGGAGAGTTGTGCCAAGGAGGAAAAGCACATAGAGAGGATGAAAGAGCATTTTGGGTGAGATGCGTGTAAATGTATTACTCATGCAAAGAAGCCATTAAAGATCATGAGGCTGTCGGATACCACAACAGCGAGGCTGGTAAGTCCCTGGATAGAAAAGCCACAAAGAACATGGAATGTATTTATGTTTGCATTCTAACCATTAAACCACAGGGAGAGCAGATGATGTGTCACAGCTCTCGGGTGAATTTAGGCATCCAGAAACGCACGTCCTCCCGTGCCAACCCAAGGGAAGGGGTAAGGACCGATGCAGCCCTGGGAGTCACCGGAAAATGTTTGCCTAGGCATCCAAACCTGCAGCAGGGACAAACATCGCTTGTTTACCAGGAGCGAGCCCTCAGGTGGGATTTCCAGTTGGTTTTGCTCCAAGCCCTAGCAAAGTCCTGTTCTTAGTGACGTTGCGGTTTTCCTGGCCGAAGGGTGGCAGGGCGCTACGCAAAGGGAGCTGCTCACAGGCATCTGAGCCACGTGGCATCCCCGGGAAGCAGCGGTTCAGGTTCAGCTCCCATTTGGGGCAAAGGTTCAGGTTTCAGCTGCTCTCTTGTTTCCCTGGGGTTCATTCAAGCTTGGTGAGGTGCCAGTGGGACGTATCCGGACCCCTCCATTCACCAGCTGATCCAGGACATCAAAGCAAAGAGAAAGCACCGAGGCATCCAGCCAGACCCGAGTTTGTCAGAGGAAGCCTAACCATGCAAGCTAAATGCTACTATACCGATGTGAGGGCTTTGGGGAGGGTGAGAAGGTGCAGGGAGGAAGGTTAACTCCAAAGTCCCTCAAACCACACTGTGACGCTGCCCAGACCAGCACCATCCTGCACTGGGATGCTGCGATGTGTCTCCTCTGGCACCGTAAAGTACCCGACTGCGCAGGGACCCTGTGCTGCTGGATGGCGTCCCCATCACCTGCCTCAACCCGGAGCACTTCCCATGGCAAAGCGGGTCACTGTCATTAAGGTCCTTTGCCTCCTGAGATTATTGTAATTTGGGGAGTTATTACATTGCAAACGTGGGACACGGAGTTATTTAAAGCAGTAAGTAGAAAATCACTAGCTGATAATACAGCTCAGTTTAAATTTGAGCTCATTTAAATGTCAGTCTAAACTGCCCCTTGAATCTGAGCTGCTTAAATTATTCTGAAAAATAATTGCCTCTATTCATCAGAAGAATGTGCCATGGATCCAAGTATAACATGAAGTGTTTGATTGGGGATTTTATTTTATTTTCCTCCTTTTTTTTTCAATATTGCAGTCAGAAAAAAAAACCCTCTTTGCTCTCCCAGTAATACTCTCTTTTAACAGAGCAGGTCAATCCATCAAATTGCAGTACTGAGACAGGTAAGTTTTATCTGTCCGTGATGGATGTTGCTGCTTATGCAAATCTATCGCGAGACCCCGGCTGCAAAAGCACGTGGCTCTTTGGGAATAGGACTTCAGTTTTCTGCAACTGAATTAAAATATGCAGCTGCCCTGCCTGAGAAGAGTAAGCGTGGAGGTTGTCTTGGGGCAGACCTTGGGGACTTTCAGTGCTGGAAGCGTCAGCACGGCCATTCCTTGAACTCAGCGTTGTAGCAGATACATCTCTTGAGTCCTGAGGATGAGCAGGCAGTGAATGGCAAGCAGTGGAAGGTACCAAAATCCCATCTGCTTATAATGATTGCAATTACTATTGCCCTTTGTGTTTGCCACTTGTCGCCTCAGTTAGCTCCGTGCACGTCCAGGTCCGTGGACGGCCCGGCTCAGGATCCGCAGGAGCTCAGCAGTCCCCGAGGGCTCGGCTGCGGCTCCTCTCTGGCAGAGCTGTTTGCACCCCGGGCGCAGGGAACAACCAAGCAAACCCCATGCCGGGCGGTCGGCTGAACCACTGCAAACGCCCGGCTGTGCTCTTGTACTCACTCAAAATTGGAGTGACCCTCTTTAATTTTGGAGGCATTGAGGTGTTTGGCAGGGGCTGAAAGCCTTCCCCAGGCCAGTCACCGCTGCACAGAGACCGATCGAGCTGTGATAACTTTGCTCACTGAGCTCAAGCGTGAGTTGAGAATTGCAGTGAAAACATCTGAACATCATCAGTGAGGTTAAAAGGGCATTTCTTGTGTGGATCAGCCACACGTCTTGGACCTATTCGTCTTCTGCAGCACAGCACATGGCAGGAGCAGATGTTATAGACAACGAGTCAGAATCATTTTGCCGTTTTGAAACCACCTGCCAAGCCCTGAGCTGGCCACGCTGCCGTCTGCCAGCTCCTCAAGCAGGTTTCCCTTCCCTCAGCCCCCGTGCACTAAATGCGCTACCGGACAGCGGCTGCGTTCCCTTTTCACTCAATTGCAGTTGCGAAATGTTTTCTCTCCCCTACTTCCCGAGTAACCCTAGGGAGGATCGTTAGAAATCCACCCAGGGCCCCTACGCCAGGAACCGGCCACGCAGGGCTCCGCGGGGCTGGCAGGGCGGCGCTGGGTGGCCGTGCCCTGAGCCTTTCCCTTCCCCGAGAGCAGCTGGAAAGCGTCTGTGGGAGCGTGGGGGCGGCAGGCGCTGGCCGGCGTGGATTTGTGCCCAGGTAAAGCGCAACCGCAGACAGAGCGCACGGGCAGCCCCTGCCCACGGCGGCAGCGAAGAGCAAGAGCGGCAGCGGGACTGAGTCCAGAAGCTGTCAGAGCTCTGTGAAATTAGTTTCTTCCTCTAAACAAACTTCGTGCCCCACGTGCGTCCCTGATTTTTACCTTTGTATTAGCAGTTCCCAATTACTCAACGCTTTCCGGCTGGATGACATTTGGTATTGCTGTTTGTTGACCCTGGGGACTGCAGCGTTGACGCTATTACTACCGAGTGACATTTACACGGACACCGATGTCATATTGATATCGATAATGGCAGCCAAGGCTATGACACAGCATTAACTACGTGAGGGAAGAAGGGCAGCTTCTGTTATTGATGCTGATACCGTGTAAAAAAACCACCCAGCCATTCTTAACTTTGACCAAATTTCTGGCAAACCCTTTCCCAGGGCACGAGAGCTGGTCTTGACAAGCGGCCGGGGCTTGGGGACCTGCGGGGCGGTGATCCCGGCTGCCAGCACAGGGCAGCCAGCCCAGCCACCCTTGCCACCTCTGTTCCTATCAGATCCTCCTGCCCTGATGTTGATGGAATTGATTTTTGCTGTGCATGAGCGGAGGACCAGGTTTATTCTGGTGTGCTGGAGCTATTTGCTGCTCATTCATGGTGTTTGCTCGGTGACTCAGCCTGTTCCACCCCAGGTCGTGGGCAGCAGAACTCTGCTGCGGTGGTGAGCCCTCGGCTCCATCCCTGGGCTGGGTCACGGTTCCTCCCCATGCCACACCACGCTTGTCCTTTGCTCATCCTATCCCATAGACCATTTGCTTCCCCGTTATTATTGCTATTACTGTTGTTGTTATTTCCTCCTCTGTGCAATGAGTGTTTTGGCTTTATCCAAAAGCCTGTGAAGTTCAGCCCGAAGCAGCTCAGCAGCCGGTGGCTGGATCCCATCAGAGGATGAGGACGTAACTGTGCACCGAAAATGCTGGGTCCTCAGGCAGCCGGTGTCGGGCAGGTTTCGAGGGTGTCGCTGGTTAAATCACCCACGGGGTGAGAGCCGGGCGAGGAGGGGCAGGGCGGGAGTCAGAGCGGTGTTGTTAAAGCACGACGTCCCTCCTCGGCTCTTGAATACTTCATACCCGGCTGGGGGAAGAGCCCCAGCGCTTGTCTAATTCGTGCTCTGAGTTTCTGCCTTGTTTGCTGTCAGAGAAATCATGACTTATAATGGTGGCTGGTTCTCCTGCCCGGCACGGACGCTGGCCACGTGGGGAACCGCCGCGAGCGTGGCTGGAAACGGGCAGAGATGGGGCTAATTGAAGCCACAAAATCCCCTGCCGAGTCGTTACCTTCTCCTCAGGGCTGATCCGGTTTGACTGCAAATATTTACAAATCCCAGATAAAGGTTATGGGGCACATCATTGAATTTAAAAAGGCAACAAAATTTTAATGCGAGTGACCCAATTTTAGGATGAAACACTCAAGTGGAGGGAGATAAGATCAGGCTGATGCAAACATCCCTCTCTCTGGGTGCAGTTTGGCTCATTAAAACAGGGATCAATGTTCATAATAAATGAAATATTTAAGACTCTTGAAAACACCCCAGGCTACTCTGATGCTGTGACGAGATTGATCCTGGCTGCCAGGGGGGAAGGTCGCCCCTCCGCTGCGCGTCACCACGTCTTGGCCGGGACCCCAATGGCAAAACCAGCAATGGCTGGGGCTGGTTTACAGAGGGAGACCAAAATGCAGCAGGTCAGGGTTTTTTTAAAACTTCACCCTTTTTTATAGAAAGCTTGACCCAAAGCTGAATTGTAGAAACAAGGAAAAACCTCCATGGCTGCTCTCTAAGCCCTTGCAAGTACCAGCCCTGAGTGCCATGATGGGATGCTAACGCCTGAAGCATCTAATGTAGGGACGAAAACCACAATTCTTCTGTTCCCTGAGAATCAGATGAAAAATTCTTCCTGAAATTATTGCAGCATGGGACATCTCGGCACAAAGCGAGTATCGAGGAGCCTGCGCCGGGGAAACACAGGCCCTTTCCTGGGGCGGGCAGAGTGGCGTTGGGACCACCGGTCCTTCGGGAGGTTTTTCTTGTGCCCTTATCATCTGAAGGCCAGTTCACGCTACCCCCAGGGTTACTGGGGCGCGTTGCATCTTTAGTCCCACGCAGCTCTGTAGCTGAAGCGAAGGACAGAGAGGAAAAATAACTACAGCATCTTTTATCTTTTGGCCTTTTGTTTGCCCTTGGAAGCCTGGAGGAGGATTTGGGTTTGGATGAGGTCAGAGCGAGGCGTCCGCCCCCCGCGCAGCATCTCAGGCAGCTGCACGGAGGTTTGCGATCCCGGTTTGAAGGGGATCTGCAGCAGGGACGAGAGTCCTGTACCCGCTGCGAGAGTGTTACTCGGAGCGATTGATCCGATAATCCCTGGAGTGAGATCCGCATCCCCACAAGTGATGTTCTCATGGGAAATACCAGCTATCATCCTGCTAATGCAAACATGGCCTGAGGTCCTGCTGTCCCCGCATGGATGATACCAGTTATTTGGGCCTCAGAGGTGGCTCAGGGGGCTCAGGATGGGGTGCAATTTCTGCCTGAACCCCCCTCCCCAATTTGAGTGACTCACCCGGGGCTGTATTTTGTCTCCTTTGGCTTGTACCGCACTGTGTGGGTGCAAATTGGGCTTGCAAGCAGGAGCGCTCGCCCTCGCAAACCATCCCTCCAACCTCTTCCTCTGCTGATATTTCCCATCTGTAAAAAGGGATTTTTCTTACCCACCGCACAGCGCTTCTGCAAAGTTTCATTTATTTGCTTGCTTTTTCTTGTAAAGCACTTTTCCCCTGGCTGGATAGATGAGGCAGAGAAGACAGAGTCACCCTCTTCTCTTTATTTGCAGGATTCCAGCTGAGTTTGGCTTCCCAAGGGTTGCGCTTTTGAGGCAGCGAGCTGGTGGAGCAATTTAGCTGAGCGCAGGCTGGGAACGGCACGCATTTTGCTAGGGGCGCCTGTAGGGAAAAGGCAAATGGGATGCGAAGGTGATGTGTTTCCAGGGGAACTGCAGCCCCGGAGCAGCTTCATCTTTGCTCTGACCTTCCTCAGAAGGGGATGCTGTGATGTTTGCCACCTGCGTGGTCTCCTGTGGGTGACAGCTCTTACTCCTCAGCGCCGAGGGCATGGGGGAAGACTGCTTCCCATCCTCAGCCTATCTAATTCATCAGGATACTGGTGTTAATTGGGGAAGCCGTGCTTGGTCCAGACCTGCTGATGCACCAGCTGCATGAGGCCGGTGGTATTTGCTCTGAACCCACCTGTGTGCCGCCCCACGGGACAAGCAAGTTTGCATTTACCCACAGACAGAAAGCAAAAACCCGAAAGCAAAATAAACCCCAGGAGATATTTAGGGCTCAATCCCCTGCACGGGGTTCACCCCCAGCAGCATGGTTTTGGGAAGCCAAGCTGCAGCCCCGAGTTGCCATGACACTGAGCCGCCCCCAAGGATGCGGCTGCGGCTCTCTGCCCTCCGTGACCCGTTTCCCTGAGAATTTGGCGTCTCACCCACGCACCCGTCTCTCTCAAGCAATTACCTGCTCTGATTGCTCACCCGCGCATGTCACTGCTTAGATAGGTGCTTATATGTATTTTAATCGAGTGAGTCACGCAGGCGGAGGGGACTAGGCAAAACACTGTTTCTGTCCTTGTCTCCTTGCTGGGTAAATGATGGCTGGGAACTTAGCGAGCATGAAACGCTCTCATTTGGGTGGATTTAGTGGATTCGGTGGCTGAACAGGTTGTGATGTGTTTAGAGATCATTTGGGTTTATTTTGGGTAAAGTGGTAGAGACTTGACCTTCGCCCTGGCCCCGAGATCTCTGTGCACCTTCAGTCGGGAATTGCACCTCTGACTTACTGAGGCTTTGAATTACTGAGGCTTTTTATCACGATATGTGGAAATGGCAGGAACAGAGGCTTTCCTGGGTGGTCTGAACCCCCCCACTCAAGGGCTTCAGGGCAGTCATCACAGGCAGAAAAACCACGCTAATCCCGACTCCTCTGGCACGGTCTGGCTGTGAAGTTCCAGCTGCAGAACTTAAACCATGTAAAACTGTGTTTTCCATCGTATAATAGAAATGAAAATTCAGAGGGCAGGTTCTGAGCCGGCCCGGTGCAGCACGGCTGTGCTGAAGTCCGTTTATGTCACTTTAATCGATGCAACCTTGTTTCCTCTTGGGGCATCTTGGAGCAGTTAAGGATGCCTTAACGACACGCTAAATCCATTTGCTATCATCACTCCGGGCATCAACAGGCACTAATTTAACACAGACAGGGGAGGTGGTGTTTCCAGGGTGATGCATGCCGGCGGGCTGACGTGGGGAGGTTTTCCTCTGGGTTTGGGCGTACCAATGGTTTGCGTTGCCTTGATTTCCCTGCTGAGCTTGTTTGGGAAGTACGAGATCCACCAGGACAGGTTTGTGCTGGGGAGGCACGTGGCAGCGATCGGCTTTTACGGATCCTGGTTTTACGCTCGGAAAGCCCCAAGAACAGGGGGGATTAGTGTTGCATCAACTGAGCCGCATCGGGAGGCGGCGCGAGCATGTGCACCCCTCGAGGTGCTTTTATGCCTGTGTCATCCTTTTAGTTTGAAGTTTAATCCCCAATAGCTGTGACTTGCTGCATCGCCTGTCTCGTAACAGCCGTACAAAGCTGTGACAACAGGCAGGGAAAATGAAGCTGTCTGACAAATGACACATGACAAGGACTTGGAGTTAACTGCCTTTAAATTCATTATGGCTCCAAAAGATTGGCTTGAGCAAGGTGAATGATTTAAGGTGCATAACGAGATGGATTTAGCCTCCTTTTACTGCCGTTGAATGATCTGTGAACAAGCTTTGTTCTCTGCATTACAGTCCTTACCGAGATTTGTCGGTAAGGGGGGGTTATTTGAGGGCCACTGGCCATCGCAGCCTGGCTGGGTTGCACACCAGCGACCTTTCCCTGCCAGGACAAATCCCGACTCCTTGGTGCTTTCAGAGCAAACACCTTTGGTGCTGCCCAGAGTGCCAAAACCAAAGAGGAGGCGTTGAAAGGGCACGTGGCCACTGTGCAACGGGTCTCTGGTTTGCAGAAAGCTGTGTTTGTGCAAGGGTCGGGGGAGCTGCACCGAGGTTTCTGCGTCGCGTGATGACGAACATCACAACAGGGAGGTCTTCCAGGTTTGGGATGCCCTGGCCGAAGCACGTATGGCACATCTGGGAGGCCCAGGGCTGCAACCTGCCATGCTTCAGCCAAAAAAATGATCTAGCGAGGCCAGATCCAGGAGCTCTGCCCCAAAATCAGCTCCCCAATCTGTAGCTGTGCAAGGCAAAGGGAATTACTTGCATTTTGGGGGAGAAAGGCACATCCTGCAGCAGAGCAGCAGAACAGCCTGTTGCTCAAGGTCCATTTGGGGCTGGTATTGGGTTGGACTCCCATTATGGTTATTTTATAGCAAACTAGTGGGATGCAGTTATTCCAGTAACTCAGGCTAATCCTTTCTTAAACAAGAATTCTCTGCAGTCAGCCCCATCTCCAAAAACGTGCCAACTTGGTGTCTTTCGGGCTGAAATATTGCTTCTGGTCTGCATGTTTGTGGTGCTGTTGGGGAGGTATATATTTCTGAAGTGCAGCTGCCTCATTTTGTTTTACAATTCATAAGCAAACGAACCCGAATGATCCAGTGCAGTATGGGCACTAAAAATAGCTTTAATCAATCAACTTTTTAAAAATAAGAATGTTCCTTAAAATTATGCCAGCACCAGCCAGTGCTGCCTCTTGGGAATTTTATTCTGACTCATTTTTCTTCCAGTTCTCTTCTTTCTTTTTCCTTCTTTTTATTTTTTTTCCTGCTCCTATTTACTAAATATCATTGAGTTTGGGCTGTTTTCCTGTTCCTTAGCATACAGGATGAAGTGGATATTGCAAACTTTTAAAGATATTTTTGTCACTGGTGGCATGAGCGGATGGGAAGCTTTATTACTGTAATTTGCCAGTATTTGGGCAGCACCCCTAAATACTGGTAAAACAGGCACTAAGTACTTTTAAGTCAATATTCCTACAGTGGAGCTGCTTCCCACCCGTACGCAAACCTTTCAGGGTGGCCCATCCATCAGTCAGAGGACATGGGCACACAGATGCGGTGCCGTGGAGACCAGGCAGTGACCGTGCCCGCCCTCATCCCCCTGCTCTCCCCCTCATCCCCCTTTCCCCTCATCCCCATCCCCCTTTCCTGCAAGCGCTTCCGTGCTCCGTGGCGTTGCAGGAGCCCTGTTGCCATCTCATGCAGCAGCTGCTTTGTGGTCCGACCAAGCGGGTGGGCATCCCTGTGGCCTCGAGGTCTGCTGGACCACTCGGGTGGAGGACCGAGCCCCTCTCCTGCATCCCCAAGCTCTCCTCCTGCAGCCAGTTGCGCTCTCGCGGCGGCCGGGGGCGAGATGCCGGGTTGGGTGGTTTACAAGCAGGTGCTCAGGTTTCCGACCGATCTCATTTCTAAAGGCAAAACAAAGCTGTGGTTTTGCAAAGGAGGATTTACATGTCCAAGTCCTGCTGCTCTCCGATGAGCAGTACACACCCAGCTCACCAAGAGCGGTCTGAAAATCCCAGTCTCTCAGATGCGTGTGTGTATATATATGTGTGTGTGTGTGTGTGTATTTAGTGCATTAGTCACATCTTAGACTATAAAAACTGAAACTTCAGTTGGCTGCTTCTTCTGTAAACATATGTTCTCCTTGTAACTATAACTTGGCTTTTATTGCTTTGTGTTATTCCTCAGCATCGTGCACAGCACATACAGATATGTTAACAATAATAATCACAATACTGCCAAATCCAAGCATTTAAAATAATGGGTTAAGTCTCCAAAATCCCCTGACTGGCTTAAAAATAATAAGATTATGTGAAAATAGTAAGCGCCATGATCTCGTCTTGCTGCTTTTCAGTTGCTGAGCATTCAGGCTTTTGGCTCCTGCCTCTCTCCAACGTGGGCATTTAGAAATGCGGGTTGGTGTTGGGGGGGGAACTTTTAAATGAAGCTGAGACTAATCCCTCTGAAGGACCTGGGAATTTGAAGCAGCTTGTCCTTCATCACGAGGCATGGGATGAAAGCAAGGGACACAGTGGTGGTACGGTCCCGGCATTTTTAACTCTGTTTATTGCAGAAATATTTTTAGACTGAGAGTGACGGATGGTAGAGATTATTTCCCTGAAAATGGGGAGGCGCAGACTGGCTGAACTGCCTAGGGAAGGAGACCGGTTGCGTTATGGTACGTCTGAGCCTGACCTATACCCACGTCACTGGAGGTTTCTGTGCATTATTTGGAGAGGGGAAATGACTGATGCAAAATGAACGAGACACAAACCAGGGCTGCAGGCATGGCAGTCTGCTCTGTACCTATGCAATTTTAAAAGAGAAATCGAAGCCCTAGCTTTCTAACAAGACAAGCGGTTTATTTTTCTTTCATTTTTATATTTAAGAGGGCCTTCAAATTTTTAAAGAAAATATTGGACTTTGACTTGCAGGGCAAGAAATCCCCTTATAGCATTGCTCAAATGTGCAAAGATCTGAAAGTCGTCTTGAAACAGGAACTATCCACATTGTTTTGCTGGCTAAAATGTATGAAACAGAGGTCCAAGTTGCATCACTGCCGTTCATTTTACTTTTCTCTTTGGGCCAAGAACTGGAGGTTTATGGTGGGAAGGAGCTGGGACATGCTGGGCTTGGGTTTGGTGTTTTTCAGTTCAGCAATGTCATTCTTTTCTTCTGCCTGCAACCGTCCATGTCACGGTGTACAGACCATCTCTGGAGGAGATGGAGCTATCAGGCCTGGCTGGTCTGGTCTTAAGAGTTTAATTAGGTCCGTGCCTAAACCGGTTGAACTAAACAGATGTAAAGTACAGTGTGAGCTTGGTGAGGACACAGCTTATTTCTGCTTTTGCTTAGGTTTGTTCTGTTGCCATAAACTCAACAGAATTAAGTCTCTTTTAAAGTTAAATGTGAGGCTCTGGACGCCGGGGTGTTGAAGTTCTCCCTCTGGGTTTCGTCCTTGGGACCCCTGGGCAGGTCTGTGTGCCACTGGCCGGGGGTGCGTGGTGACACCGGGGTCTGCCCCATTCCTCTGCTCCTCGCTTTGGGGCCTTAGGTCAGCAATGCAAAAAGTCACAAGTGCACTGCTTTAAAAAGGGATATAGGAAAATAAAAAGTTAAATCAGAGGCCAAATGCAAACTTGTCTTCAGGAAACACTCGCCGTGTTAAGAAAAATTGTTGATGCTATGAAATGCCGTACCAGTGCAGGCATCGTCGCTCCGCTCTGCATCCTAAGATGCAAAGTGACTCTGATATCCCGTTCTGCTCTGGACCCACCAGACAGCAGTTTTAAAGACAATTTTTTCTTCTGTGTTTGTTAGCTGTATTCTTTAATTAATCAGTAATGTCCTTAGGAGTCTTGCTGTGTCACTGCCTCAGTGGCGGAGGAGCCGTGTCAAACCCCACTGCCGGTGGCAGAGGCAGGAGGTGCCAGGAGCCCTCCCTCTGGGCAGGACACACGCACAGCTCCTCTACAGCTTTATTTTGGGTTGCGTACTCCTCAGACACATCCCCTGGCACTGATATCAGTGACTAGTGATGTGCAGCCAGCGACTGGCCACCCAACCTCAACTCTGTGTTGGGCTCCTGCCATTTGGTTTCACTGCTGGAAACACTCGAGCTTTGCTTGAGCAACTGCTTCAACAACCCCTTGCACTCCCATCTCTCTTTTTAAATCCAGTCAAGGCCTCACCAACTAAACTGGCACGGCAGAGGTCAGCGGGAAAAGCAGATCTTGCCCATGCTGAGGCATCTTCTGGCAACCAGAGCTCTTCATCCTCAAGCCACTGGTCTTTTCCTGGAGGTGATTCCAGTGAAACCCTGTGAAAAGCTGCCAGAGAGCATCAGCATCAGCTGTTGCGCTAACAGCAGGTGGGCCCAACGACATTTTGGGGCAGAGCCTGGTTTCTGTGTTGCCACTTCTAAACTCAAGGCTAGATTTTAGTGTAAGAGACTGTGTCGATCCTGCAGCGTGGTGCTGTGCGGCCGGGAGCCGTCCCTCTGGGCGGGCAGGGCTCTGCTGCTCCCCAGCTCCTGCCCGAAGGGCGCCCAGGGAATTTGAGCTCAGCCCAGATACGCTTGAGATGTCGTCACCCTGGAATTTGTGTCAGAGGAAGAAATATTAAGCAAATCTTTTGCAATTATCTTTGCCTCCAGCGGTTAGTCTAGATGTCCCCTTTGCATTTTTGTCTTTTCAAATCTCCTAGCTGCGAAGGTGGCTGCTTTTAAACTGGGTGGTGCTTCGGTGGCCTCCAGAGCAGCAGTTTCCATGGTAACTCAGAAGTACCCGTTTTTGCACAGTCACGGTTTTAGGTTTTAGCAGGTCGCAGCCACCACTGCTGCCGAGGACCAGGAGGGTCCCGAGCCAGTCCCATCCCAGCTCCAGCAGCACGAGCACCAGTGCTACTCGGGGTGTGAGCAGGAGCCCCGTATGGCTGAGTCTGGCGTTCCCATCCCTCAATTTCCTTGACCTCCTGGTTGCAAAAAAGCCGGGCAGGGTGTGCGGCAACGCTGCAGGGTCACCCACAAGGCCATTCTGTGCCATGGGACTTCTGTCTCCGGCCACATCTTTGCTATTTGTGGTGGCACAACCCGGTGTTGGGCTGCTCTTGGGCTTTTTTCACCTTTGCCTCTCTCTTTTTCTCTTCTGGGTGTTTTCTCATCATTATCAGAATGAGGATTTTCTTTCCTGATGGGCACTTGAACTGGCCCGGGGTCTGTGGGAAGGATGCTGTGAGAAGGTGCCCTCTATAATCCCACCCTGCAAAGCAGCATCACCTCCCTCTGCCCAGGGGCTTTGATTTGGGGCATCTCCACGTGACTGCTGAAGGCCTGATGGCTTTGCGGGGGGCTCTGGAAAAGCAGCTGGCCAGGGGTTAAATCACAGCTTTCGGGGCTCCTCCAGAGCCAGGAGCAAGGAGAGGGGAGTGAACGGAAATTCCCTTGAATATCTGCGCACCAGAGGGAGGAAGGATTAGTCCCATTAGGGCAGAGCACTCGGGGTAATCCCGCTTTCAAATTAGGGATTTCACTGTCATTAATCTGATGTGAAAATAAATAGGGCAGGAGCTTAATGCCTTTGAGGGAGCCGCAAGCACAGGAGGAGAAGATGGGCTGGAGGGGCTGAGCAGGGACAGGACCGTTCAGCTCAGAGCCTCCAGCTGCAGCCCCTCGGGAGGGTTCGGGGATGAGGGAGGACAGGAGCATCCCCCGGAAACCTCTGAGCCCTGAGCAGGGGCCTCCTCCTCCCTCCTCCAGTCCATTCTCCAGCCAGAGCAAAACCCTTCCCTACAGTGGGTTTTGTTCCACCTTTTCAGCCTTTTCTTCAGAGGCAACACAAGTTTTCTTTTGTCTCTTTTCTATCTGCGTGCGGCAGTGTTGCCTTTTTCCATGTCGCAGCAGTGGCTGACCCTTGCTGACTATGCTGACAGCCTCTAAATGTCTGTGACCACAAAGCTAGGGGAGAGCCTTTCTTTTTTTTTTCTGTTAGAACATTAAAACAACTCTTCTGGCATCCTGAAAGACACCAAATTTGGTTTTGGTGTCTGATGGGACAAGGGAGCAGTGGCTCTGCCTGTCTTTAAGGAATGGGGGCACTCGTTTCAACTCCAGTGACAAGTCTTCTCATGCAGGTGATTATTTAACCATAAAAACCACAATTAGATCATTTGAGAGAAAGAAGGAAAGAAAGAAGGAAAAGAAGTTTTTTAGAGATCTGATGAGCAGAGCACCTGAACAGAGGTCCAGGGTAGCGCAGCCGAACGGGGGCTTTACCCTGCAAACATCTTCAGCCTTAGGCTTCAGTCACTGCTGAAATCAAAAATCAGGGGCAGATGCCGGGTCCAGAGGGCAGGCAGGTTTTCTGCTCAGGAAATTTTCTTTTTGAAATGTTTGTCATTTTGTATCATGATGAGAGTGATCTGAGCGGCAAACAGGCACCGACCCAGGAGCCAGAAGAGCCCGGGGTGTGGGAGACCCCGGCATCCCTCAGGGTTTCCCGTACTGAGGATTCCCTTCAGCAACGGGCTGTGCCTCTGTCTTTCTGGGGGTAGACTCTTCCACGTTTTATGCAAAAAAGTCTGTCTTAACTGAACGTTGCCATAAAAACTGGTCCGCACCAACAATTCACTTTTGACAAATCAGTGTTTTCTAACAGAAAACAAAATCTAATTCTTGATGGGTTCTGCTAGAAACAAGGGCTCAGGCAGTGGCGAGCAGGATGGACAGCAGTAAAGCACCCAGCAACCCTTGGTGGATGGTGGATTCAAAAGCTTTATCATCTTGTGGTGAGGAAAAGTGTAGGAGTGGAGCTTCCCCGCTGCTGGAGCCGCAGGGGATGGAGCCGGCATGAGCCCAGGGTCAGTGTCCCAGGGCAGGACAGAGCAAGGTTGGAGCAACCAGGTACTGGGCCAGTGCACTCCTCTCCTCTGGGAGAAGCAGGAGACGTAATTCATCAGCATAGTTACACCTTTTTTAACAGTTCAAAATCCACATGCTTTTATTTTTTGTACTTTAAAGGAAAAGAAAATATCTGCAAGTATAATAAGAGAAATGAATGCAACTGCAGGCACCCTGGGAATAGCGCAGGAGCCCTGTTTACAGGGAGTTCCACATGAATCCCATCAAGCAATGCAAATATTGTAAGTAGGATACGGCCACGGGTTGGGCTTTGTTTGAGTCTGATGCAGGCTGTTTTCTCTATGGAGCAGGATTACCGCTCTGTTCCTAATTAGGTGTAAGGGAAGGGGATCCAAACAGCCCCTAAAGATGTCAAAAATGAGAAAGCAGTCATTGAAGGGAGGGAGAAATTAAAATAAACCGACGTTGGTATTTCAGCAATGCACAAGTCCTCTGGGGCTGTGGCCAGGAGCTTCTCCTGCTCCAGCTCCTCCTGCATCGCTGACGGGGTGTTGTGGTTTAACCCAGCAGGCAGCTGAAACAGCCACACAGCCCTTTGCTCCCTCTTCCCCTTGAGAGGGAGAGAATTGGGGAAAAAAAAAAAGGTAAAACTTGTGGGTTGAGATAAAGACAGTTTAATATGACAGAAAAGGAAGATAATAATAATAGAATATACAAACCAAGTGATGCACAGCGCAATCGCTTACCACCTGCAGACCATTCATGCCCAGCTAATTCCCGAGCTGCAGTCCAAACCCCCAGCCAGCTTCCCCCCCCCCAGACATATACGGAGCATGACATCATATGGTATGGAACATCCCTTTGGTCGTTGGGGTCAGCTGTCCTGCCGTCCCTCCCAGCTTCTTGTGCACCCCCAGCCCCTCGCTGGCAGGGCGGTGAGAGGAGCTGAAACGTCCTTGACTTGGTGTAAGCATTGCCTGGCAACAACCAAAACATCGGTGTGTTATCAACATTATTCTCATCCTAAATCCAAACCGCAGCACTAGACCTGCTACTAGGAAGAAAATTAACTCTCCATTTTAGACAAGTGGGTTTCCAAGTCTGACGTGTTTGGTCCCCAGCATGGGCTCCAAGGTATTCCTAGCTCTGAATTCTCAAATTAAAGCCCTCTCTAAAACAAGAAGTGGGTTGGGTTCAGGTTTTAGGGAAGCTGCAGGACCTGACCCCGCTGATTTCTCTTTTTTCTTTTAATCTGGATAAATGAGTGTGTGTGTGCAAAAGTAGTTTGAGACTGTAGCCCTGCACTTGCCTAATCTTATGCTGTGATAAATCTTATGCTGAACTGCTAAAATGCCGGATAAAATACTTCTAAAAGCAGCAGGGATAAATACAGTAGGTATTTTTGTTCAGGTTTCCAGAGCAGGAGAATTGTTGTTATCAGAAATAAGACAATGTCTATGTGCTTCTTTCTCCGTGATCCCTTGCTCACGCACAGTTGTGTGTTTGAAAGCATAAAGGTTTATTTATACACAGATGTTTCCAATTATTTTCCTAAGAACAGTTCTCTCATTCATGCTTAATTTGTGAAACTCCTGTTTAGTTCCCCAAATTCTTTTTTTATTATTTTTAATAGTCATACCAGCAGCAGTAATCATAAGCTCCGAGCCTGTTTTGCTCTGATGCAAATCACCACTTACGACTTTGAAACTATTAACGTTAGTGCAGCTGAGCACTGGTGGGTCCTGTAAGAGAAAGTGAAAGCTTTTTACGTGTAAATAGCGCTTTGCTTCAGCTTCCCCCCTCCCCGTGGCCGCTGAAGCCTGTGCTCTCCTTAACGCCCTCCTCTCACCTGGTTCGAGCACGTCAGCATGCTGGTCATCCTCCTGAACTGCGTCACCCTGGGCATGTTCCAGCCCTGCGAGGACGTGGAGTGCCAGTCGGAGCGGTGCACCATCCTGGAGGTAAGGATCTCGTGCGGCCCCGCTTGCCTGGGACGTGCGGGGTGCGGTGGGGTGGCCATCCCGGGAGCTGGGACCCCCATCTTGTGCCTTTTCCCCAGGATCCAGCCGCGAAAGCCCTTCCCATAGGGATGGTTTTTCCAATGCAAAGTCTGTCCTCCGAGGAGACCTGCTGCCGTGGTCCTAGGTGAGACCCGAAGGCTGACTGATTTGGACTTACCCCAGCAAGATCCTTTCTCTACACAACCAGTAAGGGTAGGGGGACTCAAAACTGGGCATCCAGCTCCCACTGGAGGTGTTGAAACACATTTAATTACAGGATGGCCAATGCCACAGGGAATCTCTTGCTCCCAGTCAGTTTGTTCCACCCCAGCCAGCTCACTGCTGGCATCTCTTGGACTGCTGCAGTCCGATCTGTGCGGTACGACACCGCTGACTTTGCAATTTCATTCCCTCCTTTGTGCACAAAAAAGCACGGGATGGGCCCGTGCCTTCTTCTCCGCAGCAGAGCCCACCAGCTGAAGTGCAGCATTGCCACGTGCCGGGATAACTGACCTTTGGGAAATGCATACGCGTACAAAGCTCACAGACCCTTGTTGGCTACCCCAAGCTTAGTGGGGCATCATGCTTGTCACTTCATCCCTCGCTGCGTCCTGGCAATCCCCTCGCTGCCATATGCCCGCAGGATTCATTTTGGAAGCACATCCCGGCAGCATCTGGTGTGTGGGCTGCACCTTGGCGCTGGGCTTCCTGCAGCAACTCGGTTCTCAGGCTTGGAACCAACTTCCCTTGTTTCTAAAGCATTACATCAACCTAGGCAGGGACTACCGACATGTGGTAGTGTAACTGGCTTGGTTTGTTCAAACCCCGCACAGATCTGCTGCTGTACTTCCCTTTGAGCATTTCAGCCATACAGGAAGGCCAGTGGGATCCTTCCAACCAACCTCTCCTGCCTCTCTCAAAGATTGGTCCAGAACTGCCTGCAAATGCCAGGAATAGCAGAGCTGATCATCAAACCCTCTTTCAACCTTAGAAGAGGATCTGTTAAATGCAGAGCCAAGTAAACCAGATGAATTCAGAACCCACTAGGTTTGTTACGGAATGAGATTGATTTTGGAGGAACTGTTGCCACCAGAGGCATCCAGCATAGGGATCGTCTCAGAGGGTCAGGCTCAGGGTTGGTGTGAAGCGGCATCCAGCAAATGCCACACTGCAGGCGGCTGTGGGCTAAGCTGCCCCCAGAGAGCCCGTCGGAAAGTGTCCGATCTCACCTGAAAGGTTACACTCCATGTGCCTGCTGTCTTTCTGCATGTATTACCCACGTGGGACTTTGCTTGGAGGACGCCTGTCCCTGCCAAAATGTCCAGGCAGACAAAGGGAATCCTGCCTGGACGAGGAGGTGACTTTATTGAATGCTCATTATTTGCTTCCTTTTTTTCATAATTTAATCAGGTTGCAATCATATGGCTTGCATGGTCTGTTCTCAGAATAGACACTCATACATTTGCAGGGATCCCAGGCACTGAATTTGGTTTCTAATAGCAGCTTAATGATTACAACGTATATTTGCAAAACCCAAAGTATTATCCTGAAGGGTTTGCAGGCAGAAAAGGGCTGTAAGTAAACCCATCGTTATCCCTCACCCTGTCACAGCTTGCAGGAGGGAATGGAAGCCAGAACATGAGGTAGAAAAGCCCGAACTCCTTTATGGAGGCGTTCGGATGCCAGTTATTAAATGAACTGAAATAATGGAGCAAAACTTCGGTGTAGTTTATCAAGGGAAAGGTTGGTTGATAAAACAGCCAGAGAAGATGGTGCTCACACACAGCCACGCAAAGGTACGTGGATGCACAGTGGGAACTTGGCTGCTATGTGGATGCTCTCACAATTTACCATTAATCCACTCAGACCTCAAATTGAAAGTGCCAGAGACACAATACCAAACAGTATGATCATTGGTTTGAACAGCAGCAGTCATGTCTGTAGATCGAGAAGTTCGTGTGCTTTATCAAGTGTGTTATTCAAAACAACAAAGCCTCTGCACATGATTTAAAAGCAATCTGTATCTCCCGATGTTCAAGTTTACAGGCAACATGTAGAAGAGTATTTACAACAGAGTCCACTTCATGGTATTTTCAAATACATCCACATTTCATGCATGTACATTTAGTCTCCAAGAAGGCTGGAGAAATTACAGCTCTCCAAGTCCCCACCACCCTACAGAAGTCATTCTTTAAGTAAAGGCTGAAGCATATCCTATAGGGCAGCAGTGGATTAATTTGCACACCTTTATTTTCTCGTTTTGTTTTCACAGTAATCTAAAACCCAAAATTTTTACCTTCATGGGCACGCAGGCTTGCCAGCAGGATGCCCTGAGCCTCTGCACCACAAGGCACCACTCCAGTCCTTCCTCACATGCCGCAGAACTGCCCTTATAGCTCCTGCTTCAGCCTCTGCTTGATGGGCACGTTCGCTCCCAGCTGCGTCTGGGTCTGTGGGTAGGAACCTGGTCCCTTTCAGAGTCCATGAAGGCATCAGCAATGAAGCACATCCCCCTGGGTTAGGTGGGACAAAGTCTTTCCAGGAGGTATGAGCTGCCTCGTCTGGAAATGCAGCTTCTGCTGCAAGTTGCTGAGACCTCACGGACCAAACCACCAGCTGCTGTTGAACGCGTAGGCTTTAAACGCCCAGAAACATAGGCAGCCTGTACAAGAGCCATGTCCTTGTATCTTTGTCAGTAGATCAGTAGAAGGTGATCCCAGGCAGTGGACTGACCCAGGAGCTGTGCTCAGGGCTTGCCATCACCCATCAGGTATTGCAGGATTTATTTCTGAGTTCGGTAGGTGGCACTTTGGTACCGGTGCTTTGCCTTGCAGAGTCTGCCAGGGTGTACAGAGTACCTCTGCAGTGGGAGCGCTCGTGTCTCTGCTTTCCCTTTCCCTGGTAACAGACCACAGCAGAACTGACTGTAATAATCTTTTACTGGTCTCTAGGCATTTGACGACTTCATTTTCGCTTTCTTTGCGGTGGAGATGGTCATCAAGATGGTGGCTCTGGGGATCTTCGGACAGAAGTGTTACCTTGGAGATACGTGGAATCGCCTGGACTTCTTCATCGTGATGGCGGGGTCAGTAACAAAACCTCATAAATTTGCTCTTCACAGTGAAAGCAAGAAAACCCCAGAGAGCCAAATCTGTAGATTGTCCTGGCTGGTTTTCATAACGTCTTGTGAAAGCTGCCAGGCTCAAGCCAAAGCAGTCTCACAAGTCTCATTTGGTTTCACCTCTGGCAACTGCACCGGATTATGGGGTGGGGTATGAATGTCAGGGCAAAAGGTTTTCAGTAGCAATCCTTTTGCCAGCGTCGTCTCTGTCAAATCAAGTGCACGCTGATCTCGTCCTCGCGATGGCCGGTATGTCCCAGTGCTCGCGGTTAAGACTGCTGTCTCCAGAGCAGGTGGAAAAAGCACACAGCAGCTCAGCCCCGCTCCTGCTATGTGACACCATTAGACTGAGACAGAGAGGCAGAAATTGGCCAAAAAAGAAGAATCTAGCCCAAAAATCTGGTTCAGAAGGTTGAAATCCCAGTGGGAGAAGCTGGCCAGAAGTTGACCCAAATTACAAGTGCAAATGCCTCCTGTAAACTTCTCTCAGTGTACATTTTAATACCGTCTCCCACAGCTGCTTATTTGTGCAGGATGTGTTAACGGACAGATATAAGGAAGATCGGGTGCTTTTGACATCAGTTCCCTCACACCCATAGGGAAAAACTGAGTGGACTAAAAGCTTGGCAAGTCTGAAAGTTCTTTCTATAAATAAATGGATTTTAGAAACCCCAGGCTCTCTTACCTGCTTAGTATACCCTAGAAAGGGATAGACTGCTTTAATTACAGAGCTCTGCCTTCTTTCTATATTCCCGGGTTTATAATGACCAGCCTGGGGTTAATTAGAACATTCCTGTAATATGTTGGGGCATTTTTACCCTTACATTAGTGATGTACAATCTTCACTGCACTAATGGAATTTTGGTTTGCTCCATGTTATTTGTCTGGAATACAACTAGGAATGGCCTTACCGGTTTGAATAAAACATGAGCTCTCCTGAGCGGAGCCGCCTTTGAACCCGTATGTGGTTACAGCCCAGGAAAGAACAGCAGGGACAACAAAAGCAGTTAATTATTTTTTCTTTCCAAAGCTGCTGCAGCGTTTAAGCCAGAAGTAGTAGGGGAAAAGCAAGGCTGTGGTTGCAGGGGGAACTCGGGATCAGAAATCTGCCATCCATAACCAACGTGCCAACAGTGTTTCCCCGCATTGAACCTGTGGGATGAGCTTTCCTGATGGGCGAGAAGAGGTTCCCCACATCATCAAACAGATCATCCCAGCGAAGCGGGAGAATAAAACATCCCATGCAAGCAGAAAGGCTGAGCCCGCTGCTCATACCTCGGAGTCAGGTTTGGCACCAGGATCTCTGTTAGCACCTGGGATGAGGGGGAAGGTGGCTGGTGAGTCAATTTGGTAGCTTTCTGGGGCGTTTCCCCACCCTCCGTGGCTGGCATATGTTTGAGAAGAAGGAAAACAGCAGAAGCACCAGGAGACGCCACCGGGAAGCCCTGCTGCCAGTCTGGCGTTACTCAGGCTGAAGATGAGAAGCAGAAGGCCCCCTTCTCTGGCTGATCCTGGGCCATCCCCAGATGATTTCGGTGTATTCGAGCCATACCCGTGACATTATTCCCCGTCCCTCAGAAGAGAGGCTGGGCTGGGACCTGGGCTGGCCCCTAACGCTGGTGGAGGGCAAGGAAAAGCTGCGTGATGGGCTGAGGTTCTTCACCTCTCCCACTGCCACCATTTGATCCAGTGTCTGCTCCTAAAACTGGAGGTGGTTTTAGCAGGGATCACGCTACTGGAATAACAAGAGTTGCTTTTTCCAGCAAGCGGATGGAAGTGATGAAGTAGTTATGAGACTTTTTCTGATAAGGGAAACAAATGATAGGCAGTGCTGCCTGCTTCATTTGTCCCGTTCGGTCTCCTCAAATAAGCTGATTTGGCTTACTTGCAAGTATACCAAAGAAAGCGGAGGGTAAGCAGGGAAACTACAAAATAAACATATCTTCTGCCTCTAGCAACAGATTGTGTCTGAAGTTTGTTCCAGCACTGAAAACCCTTTCATGTTTTGCTCGCCTGAGAAATGTACCCTGGAAAATTTCAGACCGAATGGAGCTTACAACCTTTCAGTCTGTCCAGCAGCCAAGTTGAAAGCATTTCCCGAGCATCAAAAATATTGTCCACAAGAGCTGAAACCAGAGAGTTTTCTTGTGCATCCAGTCCCTGGAGACGTTGCAGGCTCATGTGATATGCTTTGGACATCTTTAACTTGACAGCTGAAGGACTGGAAACTGTTCATGGTAGAAGACATCACAAATGCCTGTGTCTCCTTTTTTCCAGTACCCAGAGGCTGTAGAGAATCACCTACCAAGTGCCAGTCCACGCAGCCCTCCGGTCCCTGCATACCCAAAACTTCCAGCTCCAGCAGTTTTCTGTTGGGGATTTCCAGGGTATTCTTGGTTTACAAGTGTGACATGAGAACAAGACTCCAAGATTGGCTTTGGCAAAGAAACTTATATTTTTTTCTTGAAGGTTTCAGATGTTTTCACTGCTTGTAGAAGGTCCAGTATGGAATCCATCAAGTGGTTCAGGTTAGCTTCGGTGGGTGATGTAGATCTCCCTCCAAACTTACTTTCAGATCCTAAATGGAGTATCACAGAAGTCCAAAGTATCGGGGTCAGAAAGTCTGTTTCCTAGGCCAAATCCTGGATTATTCGTCTTTTATCAGCCCCATTGAAACTCCAAAGGCCAAGTAAAAGTGAGGCCCCAGGAGTTGGCCCTTTAACACGCTAATAGTTGCACATGCTCTCTGGAGTACACCACCAGCTCCCACTGGAGCATTTCGTACTCCTTTTACATGCCATTAGTAGTTCAAAAACTGTATCAGTTACACTAAAATCCACTTACTCAGTCACCCGATAAATTGTGAGTGTGCTGGATTGGGACCACGCCAGCAAACAGATTCGGGCTTTGGTGCTGTTCACTTCAGGGACTTTAAACAATACTTTGTCTATTCCTGCAAGGTCTGTTTAGAGCAGACACCTGGTGCTGGCTCCAGGCCCCTCGACGCAGGTGTGAACGGGCATTTCGGATGGCTTTCCCGCTGTGTGGTCCTTCGTGCGGCTCCGGGCTGCTTTCACTGCTCTGCTCCGGCTGCCTAATGAACATACGTTAGATTTAAAACCTGTTTTCGTGCCGTGCTGAGTTTTAAAACTATTCATCATGCTCGGCTCAGTTCCTACATACAAGCTTTAAGGTGGTTTTGATTTATAAAGACTCACTAACTACTTCAGGAAAAAAAAATATATCTCTGGAAGGTTATCACTAAAACCAGCGCAAAAACACCAGAGCCTCGCCACGGCAAATTAAGGCTAACGGGCCAAAGTCACCTCAGTGCAATGCCAGTGGTATCGCGGAGTTACAACAAGCAGCTTCAGGACAAAGACAAAAGAGAAGCAAGCATCAGAACATCTAGATATTCCCAATTAAACCTTGTAGGGCAGGGCAAGGCATCAAATACGAAGTGCAAGGCTCGGGCAGAGCAGAGCAAGGGCACAACGGGCAATGATGCACCTGAGCAAGGCTGGCCCGAAACCAAACTTCCCTCTGCTGTTGCCTGAAATCCATTCAGCTGTTGCTTCTTGATGGCACATAATGATTTTGGTCCATCCTGGGCTGCAGGATGCTTCAATTGAAAATTTCTTTTTCCACTGAAGCTTCTGAAGTGCCTGGTTCCAGCAGTTCAGCTTGTGTTTCCCTTCCTCCTTCCATATCTGCTTGTTTATTTAAAAAAAAAAAAAACCCACCCAAAAAAATAAAACAAAAGCTCTTTCTCCATGGGATCCAATAGCTTACTCGCAGGGTTGCTTTTGATGCTGTTATGTTATTTGAACAGGCGTGGTGAGAGATTTGTGACATATTTACAAGTGCTTCCCCGTAGTCAAACTCATAAATTGTAATTACAGCCATGCTAACTAGCCATAACCCCATTAAAAAAACAACACTACACACATTTGCCACTCATTGCTATAAAAGAGCAAGAAAACTGACTTGACTTAACATCCTTCCCAGCCTGGGAGAGAAATGTTTATGTGAAATGGAGACGGAGCATGAAAAAGAAAATGTTCCCTATTCTTAATAATAAAATGGAAACCAAACTACTTTAATGTCATTTGTCGGCTTGGTTATTCACATTTTTGTCATAGGGGGAGAGATGAGCTGGCGTGAAAATACGCTGGGGTGCTAGTAGGGGGTATAATATCAGAAACATGTTATTGACTTTGAGCTGCGTGGAGTTGTGCAGCATCTCCCCGAGAAGGCTGCGGATGCACCGCCGGCCGGAGCACGATAAGCTAATGGAAGGGGAGAGCAGCACGGCTGGGGGAGCTGAGCAGATGGGGGGGCTCCCACTCTGTCCCAACTGCTGTGTCCCTGACTTTGCAGCTCCTCGTCATGCCAAGTCCTGCTTTCCTGTGTGTTACCTGTGCCTGCAGCTTGTTAGCCCGGGAGCACGTCTGCCTGCTGACCCCTGCGGCATCGCTGCTCGTGTGGGTATTTTCAGTCTCTTAGAGCCTGAAATATCCCTCATATCCCCTGTTGACAGCACGATGCACACTATGAGCTGCAAACACAGAGTGGGTGGCTTTGCAAGCCTGGGCTGCTGCTCCCAAGGCACGCAGGCAGTGACACCCCAACCCCGGGCAGCCCCCGCACCCTCGTGCCCAGAGACCGAGCATCCCACATCCTGACGCCTTTCCTCTTTCCCCCACAGCATGATGGAGTATTCTCTGGACGGACACAACGTGAGTTTGTCTGCGATCCGCACCGTCCGGGTACTTCGGCCGCTACGAGCCATTAACAGGGTCCCAAGTAAGTAACGCCTGCGACCGCACCGCAGCCACGCTGCCGGGCTGGCCGGCTGCAGCTCGGGCTCTGCCTGCTCCCCCCTGGGAAAACCAGGGGGATAAAGCCACGCCAGCCGGCTCTCTGCTTGCTGAGCCTTGCAGTAGTAGTCTACTCCCCTGCTGCTGAGAGCAAGTTCATTTATTTTAATGGCAAGTTAGAGATCATTTATTAATGATTATCAATGTTGGTAAAGGGCAAGGGTGTAGATTTTAGACCTGGGGTGCTAAATTTTTGTGGCTGTTTTCCAACATTTTTTTTAACTCTTTGAGGCAAGTAACTCTCTGCTCCTAGTGCGAAGTAAATAACAAAGTTCCTATAAAGCAAGGGGAAAGGTCAGGTCTAAGAAGGATCTTCTTGCCCTGGATGGTTCATTGTCTCCTCTCAGCTATTTAAAGTCTTTCCATTTCTTTGTGTTCAGGATTAGAAGCACAGCAGCCTCCGTTGCTGGTAAAATACCACAGAGGGTTTGCTGTCATGTAGAACAAAATTGGGTTCATCCACGACAGAAAGTTCAAGTGGCCCCTAAATCCACTTTCAAGTGGCTTCAGCTGCTTGTCTTCTAAATCCAATTTGAGAGACGAACCAACAAGTTGAAGTAGTATCAGCCGTCTAGTGAGCAATCCTTTGCAAGGCGCTAATTTCATAGCGCTTTCATAATTTTTTAACCAAAATCCACTCAATTCAAAAACGCAGCGTCATTGTATGGAAATCATAGAGGTTCCTTGCAAAAAAAAAAAAAAAAGTACATTTCCTGTTCTTTTTAAAAGCACGTTTGAATGACACAGCCCCTCCAGTCCTCGCTGAACTTCCTGCCTAGACTAATTGCCCATCGTGTCGGCACATCTAGGGACAGCAAAACAAACTCCCCCAGAAGGGTTTCAGTTCCAGTACCTCAGATGAACATGCAAGGGAACAGATGGATCTTTACGCACAGGAGCCTTTGAAGTTTCTCTCTGAGCTCAAATTCTTCAGGATTTTTTTCTTTAAAAAAAAAATCTGTAAATTCGACAGTGACATCATTAGAAGTTAAAAACAAGACGAAAAGAAACGAGAGGCTAAAAGGGACCACAAAACCCTCCGGAGCTTTGTTTTCCTAATGAGGTTTTGTTACCAGGGTTTCGGAGCAGCCTGAAAGCACAACACAGTTTTCCTCCGGGATTTTGAGCACGGTTGCTCCGTGGCCTCGCTGGGACGGGGAGGAGCGGAGGGACGCTGGCACGTGTTCGGCTCGGAGCCCTGACAAGGTTTCAGGCTGGGGCGAGGGTCAGGCTCGCTCTGAAGTGGTTTAAATCCACGAAGCCCTTCATAGCTCTCCCTTGAAATAGTGGGAATCTCAGACTGGGATTTAGCTGGGCTAAGAGCAGAAGCCGGGGGAATTTGAGGATTTACATGCGTATTAAACCGAGGCCCAGGGATCCAAACGCCTGCAGGTCTAGGTGAAATTTTGATCTGAGCCCAGCTTGTGTTTTTCTTCCTTAGGAGTCTGATATTGAAGCTTTGAATTAAGCCTTTTAGGCTGTCTTCTGCTGCACTTGCCACTTCAAATTTTTTTTTTTTTTTACTCAAAAGACAGGCAATAGAAAATATTGAATTTTTTGTTAATGGTATGTGAGATTAAATCCAAAGAGCTCAATCCATGTTTGGAGTTGAGTTGCCTGGCCTGACAAGCAGCTAGGCTGGTCTTACAATACTACCGGTGTCTTGAACAAGTGCCAGGACAGGATTAGTATTCTTAGAAATATCTCAGTTCCTGGAGGGCAGATAATCACAGACTTTACTTGTTTATGAGACACTAACTCCATCCACTTTTAATATCGGTACTTTTGCTGTTTCAGACTGATATAATCCAGGATCTGTGGAGAATGGATAGCGACAACCATCTATTTTGTTGTATTTTTGCAGTTTCCGGTGATAACAGAGTTACATTTCTAGTCTTTCATCCCTGGGGATGCTACAGCTCAGCCGGGGGATTACCTCGGATGTCCACCGCATCCCAGCCAGCGGCACGGCAGCGGGTCCCACTCAGCCCCGTCCGTGCTGTCCCCAGTGCTGGGACAGTGACGCTGCCCTGGCCACTGCACCGCAGGCAGGAGCAGGGTTTTCGGCTCAGTGGCAGTCGCAAAAGGACATCGAGCAGATAGGAATTATGGCTGGGTCAGAAGAGATGAGCCTGGTGTTCAGTCGCAGGCAGAGGGGAAGCAGGGACCCATGAGAAATAGCCTGGCGATTTATCCCTGTGATGCCTGGGCACTTTCCTGGGTTCCAGCCAGTGCTATTAGCTCTTCGCTTCCAGGCACAATAAATTCACCCACAAGATTATTTCATTTTTATTTTATTTGTTAAGAAAAGAAAGGAGAACCCTAGCCAATAAAAACATCATGTCTATTAGAAATTATTCCTTGAAAATGACTGGAAAAATATAATTCCTGCAATTCGTATGTTTGGCAGGGGCTGTAGTTAGGGGGTTTTTTTAGTAGTGGTCACTGTTTTTTCAAATCCATTTCACTGCTTTATTTTTATTTTTCTGCTGTGTGGTTTAAACCAGGCATCACATGGAATGGGAACAGAAAGAAACCCTGATCCTCGTTCAGCCTAACCAATGCTCGTGCTCTTTTCCCATGGCACACTTGACATTCTGCTGAGAGCCCAGAGCACCCTTAGCGGATAGCGAACAGATGGATTCAATCTCGAGAATGGTGCCACTAAACAGCCCAAAATACCAAAAGTAGCTGAGCAGAAAAAAGTTGTCTGGCACAGGGAGATAAATTTTAACCATTTTTGGGAAAAAGAAAGCAAGGATATTAGTGAGAGTGGGGGGAAGAAAAAGAAGAAAAGCCCAGCATCCTCTTTCCAGTGGGAATTAAGTGAGTCTTTTCTGCTTTTCCAAAGATAGATTTGCAAGAAAAGTCTGAAGGGCAGTGCTGTGGGATGTGCTCCTGGGGGGCTTATGACGACAGCACATGTTGGGAACAAGCGTTACGAAACCAAACCCCCATTTGCCTCCAGCTCTAGGTTTCCCCCGGCACATGGAGCAGAGGCCGGTGCTGTTCCCGCAGCTGGCACCGGCGTGGTGGTTACAGGGGATGGCAGGGACGCTGGCCGGCATCCCGCACCACCCATGGCACTCGCCGATGCAGCCTGGCTGCCAGCGCCGTGTCCCTTCCCCGCGGGGTGGCATTGGCGCCGGGGCGGCACGGGGACAGGGCTTGGAGGGCAGCCGCCGGCAGGGCTGGCACGGGGCCGGGCGCCAGGATGGCAGCTCCTCCGGAGAGGCATCCGCTGCCGGCGCCAGCAGCAGGGAGCCACGCCGGAGCCAAGATGCAGCTGGGCATGGAGACCTTGAGAGGCTCTTGCCCTGGGATGCAGAGGTTATTACTCACACCTAATTATTTATTAGCGCAGACTTCTTGGCCAGGGCGGTTTATCCACTCATGCTGTGCTGACAAGGTAATGTCGGCTCCAGCCCTGCTTGGCTGGGTTGCATTTCCGCTGGCAGAGCGACACGAGGAGGCGGGTGAAGCGGCATGATGGGGCTCCCGCTCCTGCTAGCGCTGCCTGCCATGGCCTGGGAGGTGCCAGGCTGGACAGACGCTGCTCTCCTGGAGAATCTGCTCCTTCCAACACCCATCCATGTGATCTACAGATGCCAGGCTGCAGCCCAGCGTCGTCACTGGATTAGCAGGAGAGGTATCGGGCATGACTTGGAGCTGGCTGAGGGAAGAAGCCAATGTGGAAATTGGTGGGGGAAGAGAGGCTGCGTCAGTGTAAATGCCGCGCTCCGTTCAAATGGGATGACTAATGGAGAGCAGTATCCTGCTAGGGGAAATGGAGGGAGAAAAAGCTCCACATGGGCAGGCAGGAAGAGGTGTTTGCAGAGCAGCATTTTAGTGGGATAAAACACCTCTAAAGGCAGCAGTGTCACCTTACCCAGCAGCCGCATTGATTTCCACCATGGCATAAACTTGAGCCCTGCTCTTTGCTGAGTGCCAGGCTCCCAAGGCTCTGTTTCTGGTTTTATTCTTTTCTATAATTTAACATTTGCCTTTGTCTCTTCCTCTTTTCATTAGTTCTCCTCTCATCAATTATCAGCTGTTGAAATGATGGCTGGTTGATGTCTCAGAGGTTCATTTAACCTCTATTGAGCTGCAAGTCGTTATTCCCTTTTTATTCCTGTTTTATCCTTGAGTTTGAAGGTGCCCTGATGTGTCAGACAGGAAGCATGCTGGACAGAGATGCAAGGGTTAGCAGAGGATCTGCAAGGTTGACTCATTCCTCAACCTTCTTATTTAGGATGGAAGATCTTGCACAGAAACCAGCATTTCCCTGGCAGCAGAGGTGCTGAGGGAGCCCCTGCTCTGCTCACAGGTCCATAGGGAGCCTTGCAGAGAGGTGTGGGACCAGCTGGGAAGGTCTCCCGGCAGCTTGCGCAGGAGGAGGGGAAGGCAGCAGAGCTGAGAGCTTTGCTTAGAGGAAGAAACATTTGTATCCTGCTTTTTCCCCCTCAAAAAAGTAAAAATTTCTCCTGCCTCCCCTGCTTGGCAGTCCTGCAAGCTTTTGGAGTATGAGTGGGGTTCAGCTGCCGGTGGTGGGCAGCAAGGAGAGGAGCCCTGCGTGGAAGAGGAGTTGTCCACAGAGGAGGCCCAGAGAGCAGCCACAGCTATCATCCTATACAAGGCTTTGTATTGTTTAGGGGAACAATTTGTGTGATTCGTGAGGGATGTTCAATATGTTTATAAATATATTTTCACAATTTCTCAGGAGGTTGATGGTTTGCGGGGGTGTTTCTCCAGGAAAGACTGTCTTGCAGTTTTGCCCATGTTTGCATGTTGTTGAGTGCTGTGTTACTGAAAACATCTGAAAAATCCCACTCTGAAGTCCACCCTTTGGAGAAACGCTGTTGTTCCCATGTGTTGCTAAGCCTTTTGCACTCCTTACTTTCCTTTTCAGCCTTAAGGTTTAGGGGAAAACATAAACATCCCAATTCCTCTGCCCAAGATGCGCTGGCTGCATGACCAAGCCTGAGAGCAGCTGGGATCCGTGTGGCATTCGCACTTTCCCTGTCAAAGGGCTCCTCTGACCTGTTTTCTCTTTCTCCCCACAGGTATGCGAATACTCGTCACCCTGCTGTTAGATACTCTGCCTATGTTAGGCAACGTCCTCCTCTTGTGCTTCTTTGTCTTCTTCATCTTTGGGATTGTCGGTGTGCAGCTCTGGGCAGGGCTGCTGAGAAACAGGTGTTTCCTAGACAGGAATTTTGCAATGTAAGTACAGCAAAAAACCTCCACCTTTTCTTCCTTTCTCCCTCTCCCCTGCCAGAGAAACCCCGGCGGTCAGCAGGGTTAGCGTCCAGCCAGGGTGCAGCCAGGGTCGGATCCAGCAGCACATGGATGAGAGCGGGACGTGACCGTGCTGCACAACTGTAATGGCAGCTCTTAACAGGGCTGTCATCTTGATTCACAAGGTTGTTGGCTTCAGGACTCCGAGTCTGGCTAGGTACTTTTTGTATGAAAAAACCTACTTGTCAGCAAGTTACTGAGGGTTTGGAGTGGTTTTCTCATGTTTTCCCTCTGCACCTGAAGGACAAGGACATTAGTGGTTTGGGTTATCTCTGTCTGGGAAGCTGGGATCCCTGACTCTGAGAATTTAAGGATTTAGAACAAACAAAAGCATTAGAGCTCTCCTAAAATTACCAGTTCCCCAAAGTGTGCAGGTCTGGGAGGTCACCTCGCACACCACACCACCTGGCAGGGAGTTGATTAGGTGGTCTGCAGGCTGGTACAGACAGCACCACGGAGGTGCTGCTGAAACAGATGAATCTTTGTAAGTGTATTAAGATAAGAAGCTTGATGTGCAAGCCATTAAAGACATTTGTACACTGCTCGCAGGCTGGGACAGGCATCAGGGATTGGAAGCACGTTTGATCACAAGCTCTTTTTGATGCAAACTTTAGTTTTGCTTCTTCCAAGCTAGGCAGTTGCATGGACCGGAATGCTGACCAGGTGCTGAGGGTGCTAATGGGCCTTAATTGCCCTAATGACCCTGACCTGGGACCCCACCCACACCCTGCCCATGGCCCAGGAGCTCTATTTAAGCTCAGCCTGTGACTCTTAGTCCTGGTTTGAGCCTGTCTCCAGCTTTGTATTTGTTCTTGGTTCCTTTGGCTTCTGCCAGAGTTCCCTTGATGGATCCTGGATCTGGTTCGTCACTTGCTGTGTCTGGGGCTGTGAGTGGCCACTGCTGCCAGCCCTGGGCTCTGCCTGCTGTATTCAGGCTGTGTCCATGCAGGTGCTGCTTCTGGCTCATCCCCTGCCGTGGGGCAGCCTGGCTCTTGCTGCTCCCCAGCAATCCCTCAGCGTGATACTGAGCTTGGGCTGTTTGGCACTGGCCCTTCAGAGGTGCAATGTAAGGGCATGCTGTAAAACCCATGAGCACAACAAAAAGCCTGAAGCTTCCATGGAAAAGGGAGGTCTGCCTGGGAAAATCCTTCTGAAGGGCTCCTGTCAGAGACTGCTGAAGATGTCAGTGCTCAGAGGTGAGGAAATGCCTGAGACCAGCTAATCAGGGCAACTCTAGATCCATAAGAGAAGATAGAGCCTGTAATTATATCTGTTTGTAATCATCTGCTGTCTACAACTTGTATTGTGTCTGGAAGACAAGCAGAGATTATCCCTCAGCTCTAGCCCAGGTCCTGTTCCTGCCTTTCACTGATTAGTCCTGTGACTTTCAGCTCTCTGACCCTTTCTCTGTGCTGCAGACCATCTGCGATGGGCACTTACGCATCCCATCAGAGATGCTGAAAGGCAGAAAATCGATGAATCTGCTGTGTGTGTGTGCGCACTTCCGCTCCTGCATCTTGATGCTCCAACCTCGCAAGGTCTCCTGTGTGCCCACGGCAGGTATTTGCTGGTCACGAAGACCCTCTGTCACACAGAATAACCCCTAAGGTGTCATTTCAAAGCCCAAAGAGTGGTGGTAAAGCTGTGCCTGGCTGGCCCCGTTGTATGGGGCAGGCACTGTGCATGGGCAGTGCTTTGAGCACAAGGAGTGCAGAGCTGTAATTAGCTTCAGCGAGTCCCTCTCATCTCTTTGACCAGGTTTCTAAAATGCTGTGTGATTTCCTGCAAAGTGGAGCTTTTAAAATTAACCACAGGGGAAACGTTTGCTAAGTAGAGATATTAAGCAGCCCTGGGAAAGCAGGCTGTTATATAATGGCCATTAGCAGCATCAAAGGCGTCGCAGGATTTTCTTATCCAGGGTCTTGGTCCCGGTCACTGAAGGCAAAATCAGGCTCCCTGTGCTAAGCCTCAGGACATGTGTTTGAAGAGGCACTGAGGTTTGTGAGAGACCTCCTCCTTCCCGCTTCACCACAGCTGTGCACAGGTTTCTGAGGGCCCCCAGCAGCAGGTAGTGATGAGTTTGGGTGGCTGTGGGCTATCCGTTGCCTGTGCCCGAGTCCTGTTGCTTGATGCCGTGTGCTCAGGGATACTGTGAACAAAGTTAGAGCATTGCAGAGAAATTTGGAGAAATGAGGCTTCTGGCATGCCCACTGGGCAGCTCTGTGGTAGGAGAGGGCTACTCAGCTCTGCTGGTGCCAGTGTCAGTGTAACGAATGTGCGTTGCTCTCGTACCATCACCCAGACTGAAGCTGCTGTCTTGCTCTGGGTTTTTTCTGGGTTAGCTTTAGAGCTGAGAAACCTGGCTGTACTGAACCAGTCCCTCCTCTTCCAGCTAGAAGCTATCCCAGGTTGATTGGAGCGTGGTGGGAAAGTTTTGGGGAATCCAGATGGAACTATTCCTATCTTTTCTGTTATTTCTTATTCATTCTCCTGGATCCACAGTTCCAGGCATTGGGATATGGTTCACTCCCGCAGTGGTCTTTAACATCCCAACAGCAAGTTGTACGGGGGGAAAGGCATGGAGTGATTTCAGTGTGGCAGTAACGGGGAAAGCGCTTCAGAGTTACATCATTCTGCTGTTGTAAAGAAGGGCTAAAATATACAGGACTGGGCCCAAACTAGCAGGTCCTGCTGACCAAGATGCCAGCTGCCTGCAAGATAGTGTGGAGACAGAGGCAAAGTCAAGCCTAGGGTTAGACTGGAGAGGGTCCGTCACTCTGTGTCCTCATGCTCCATCCCTGCGCCAAGCTGCCATGCTTGGCATCAGTGCTGGAGAGCCCTGACCATCCGTCCCCATGCAGGGAGAGCTGCCTAAAAGAAGAAAAACAACAACAAAACCTTCACGCAGGGGATGCAGGATTAAAGTTAAGCTCTGGGTTTGGTTAGAAGTAAACAGAATAGAGCTCTGTGGGAAAGGGGGAATGAGATTCTGGTCATTTAGTTTTGTCTGCCAAGTTCCACTAAATCCCAGTGGTGGTGTCCTCAGCCTAAAATAATGTTTACCAGCCCTTCAGCAGACTGAGGAGCTGGAGGATGGACAGGCATGCTGTGCACCTGGGTTGGGACTGAGCAGATGATGGTCCTGGTTTGGATTTTCCTTACAACCCCATAAAGGGGAAGACCTGAGTTATTGGTGGGGCTCACCTTGGTGGTGGTGTCAGACCCTCCCAGATGAAAACAGAACTGCTTTAAAGCAACGTTGAGCATCTGAACACAGTCCAGGGTGCCAGGCAAGGAATGATCATAGCCCCAAAGGTTTTCTGGAGTAAAGCAAGTGTAAATGAGCTCAGAGACTGGTGCTTCAAATATAGTTTCTTCTCTGCTGCATGCTTCTTTGCACACTCGCTGCCAGCAGCTTTCTGGGCCATTCAACTTTACAGCAGGCATCAGTTAGAAGAAGTGACTTTGATTTTTCCCATCATTCTTCTTCCTGTGGAAACATTTTCTTTTAAAACCCCCTTGAAAGTTGTCTGCTTCAAGTAAAGAAACTATTTTTAAATATAGTACATTCTGATAAAAATTTGGGGACTTCTTTGAGGTGCGCTGGAAATATCTGCTTTCTCTCTCTCTTTGAAAATTGCACTGTTGCAATGCAAAATCATGCTGGAAGGAGGTTGTTTTATTAAGAACTCTCTTTTAGTAGTGACTTTGAAGGGATTACAGGCAGTTACTGGGCTGTTGCAGTAGCAAGTTGGCAACCAATAAACTGGAGTGGGTCACTGCTGTTCAGGACATGTGAGAAGCTGTCACTCGGTGGCCAGCTCTGGAGACCCGAGTGGTGCTTCAGAGGTCCCTGGTGGCTCAGAGACCTCTTCAACCCCCCAGGCAGCTCGGTGACCACACTGCTCATCCCCTGGCATTACTCAGCAGTGGGGAACAGCAGTGCCAGGATGGTCTCCACTGCTATGTGAGTGAGTGCAGGAGATCCCTGATGGAGCTGGAGGGGGAGTTTCAGAAGGGCTTTTTGGTTGGTGTGGTCTGAGAGGGGAAGGCTCGGTATGCGTGCGTGGGAAGGGCAAGGGAAGCCAGCGGTTTATCTGTAAGATCTCCAGGATGTGCGTCTCCCCCACGCAGCCCCTCTGGCTTCCTCCTGCCATTATGAGCTGCTGTCACTGTAAATAAAGGCATTGGGTCACCCTCAGCTTGCTGGGCTGTTGCTGTTCCTTGCTTGTGTGTTGTTATGCAGGGGAGTGTTTTACCCCTCCTGAGCCTTTCAAGGAACTCAGTGTGTTGGAAGGAGAGGGGAGAGCTGTGAAGTGCTTTGTATTTATCTAATGCTGCAGGACAGTTATAATGGGAGCACTTCAGTCTTAATTAACTCTGTACCTGCTTGGCATTGTACTGCCTTTGGCTCCTTGGCTTTTGTAGAGCTGCAAGAAGGCACAGACCGCCAAGGCAGACAGCTCTGAGTTTGTCTGAAAGGTACTTCTGAGTTCTGCTTAATTGCTCCTCCTGGCACCGCTCTGTGCTGCAACGTTGGGTTGTCAGCAGGATTTCCTCCAGAGAGCAGCCTCCTCTTGGAGGGAACGGATCCTGCTTGGTGCTGAGTTTCCTCCACCTTTTCCCTTTCCTCCTCTGCTACTCAGCTGTAGCAGGACTGTGTTCAATGCACACACACCATGGTCCAGCGGTTGTGGATGTTCTGCGTGGGATGGTTGTACTGGGGGGCAGAGCCTGGGGTAAAATGGAGGACAGAATAATTGTTCAGTCCCCTTTGACGTGGGAGAGAATGGGCTTTCCTGCCCCACTGCTGTCCTTCCTGCACATGGATGTGCTCAGGGACAGAGAAAGGGAAATACATTGCAAAGCTGCTGTAAGCCCAGGGGAAGATGTACACTGGGCAGCTGGCTGAGAAAAGGGTGTTAATCCTTTCTAATGTGATAACAAGATCCATTCTGGGGCTTAGTTTCTCATGTCTTTTCCCCAGAGCACAGGAGTCTCGTGATTAGTGGATTAATTACCATTAATAAGTTATTTGAACTATGCCTGTTGGCAAGTAACAAAGGAAGTCAGATTGATCTTTCCTGCACGCGGAGGTAGATGGTCTTGGCAGAGCCAGTTCATTTGTTTTGTGGATATTGGGGATTCCCTCATTCTGCAACACTGTTGTTTCTCATTCTTGCTCTCCCTCCGTCTTTCCCCTTTTTGGTTTTGCTAGCAGGGTCATCAAGCAGAGGAACTAGAAAAGGTCTTGAATTTGCATTGCTTGCTGTCAGTTGGTGTGTCCCTTCCCCACTGCACTCGGTGGTGGCAGAGGACCGTGCAGGTGTGGGTCCCTCCCGGATGGACGGATGCTCGTGGCGTCTCTGTGCCCAGGGCAGACATGGGAGAGGGAAGGGCTTGAAAAGGGCTGGACAGAAATTGGCCCCCATGCAACTGATTTTGCCCTGTCATAGGGAGGACTTTCTTTTAGTTTGTAAATTATTTTGGGGACAATTGCAAAAATGAGCAAGGCAGTAAAAAGGGAGGATAAAATTAGTTAGGCAGCGGCAGAACCAAATCAAGATTCATCCACCCTTTGCAGTCAAGCTGTGCTTTGTTTTCCTGGTTTTATTTTCCTCCCACAGCCACCAAAGTATGTCATTCATTTGGTTCTCCAGAGGGTTTGTGCCCAGATCTTTTCTACACAGCTTATTAGATCACAGCCCAGGGTGCTGCATCTGCAGGCAGTATTTCTCCTTCAGCCCAAGGCTTCTTAAATGGTGACTCATGGGAAACATGCAGCCTCTCAAATCTGTGGATGTGGCTCATCAAGGGCCATTCCAGTTGCAATATGTAGTGAATGGAGAAGCATTACATGGGAAGGGAGTGAGTCGTGTAGGTCCCAAGCCTGGCTGCATCCCCTCCTTCCAACAAAACTGGGTATGTGAGCTCCAGCAGAATTGACTGGCACACTGGTCTCTGGCTAGCTGTGTCCCTGGCCACCCTGCCCAGCTGGGGTGGGCATATCAGGAGACCAGAGACAAGCTCAGGGGACCAAAATAAAGGTGATTCATCTGGGACAATGGACATGTGTCAGTCCTGCAGCTGGGAGGGCAGACAGCTGCAGAGTTGTGTGTGGCACTGAATGTTGTGTATATTGTGCCGTGGTGGGAGAGGCAGCTCGCACGGGAGCTCGGGTGTGAGGTCAGAGCGGAGCATCATGCTGATGCATCAGCCTGTCTGTCTAAGCACTTCTTCCATGGTCAGTGTTCTTGGCACAGGCATGCGTGTGTCTGCATCTAAACATGAAACTGTTCCCAGGAAAGGAGCTTGTGCAGCCATAGCTGCTAATTACACAATCATCCCTCCAGATGGTCCATCTCTCTCTGCAAGTCCAGCTTTGCTCTGGGTAGAATCCTAATTACACTGACCCATGAGCTGCAGTGTGCTGAGCCTTCCCATCCTGCCTGCTGCCAAAAGGTGTTTATGATCAGGAAACTCCTGCTGCTGGTGTTGTGGTGGGGTGCTGCTTTCAGGGTAGTGAAGGAAATAAGTTTTTGCTGAGTTTCACAGCTCCACCTGGCTCTGGAGCAAGTTTTCCTGGATGAGCAGTTGTAGTTTGGAAGAGTATTTCACTGGAGTGGCACATCCAGATCAAAGAGCCTTGGTCACCATTGTTTGAATGGAAATGAGAAAGAGCAAGGGATGTTCCCAAGACCACACCAGGGTTGTTGCAGGGCTGGGAGTTCAATGTATAGTTTTAGGGTTGCAGGTTACTGTCTGAGACTCACCTCTGTGGCTGTTTCTGATGCAAGCACCAGGTTTGGGCTTTGAGCTGCCCAGACAGACAAAGTTTCGAGTTTGCGTGACTTGTCACATCGGGGATTTGAGAACTGCAGAGATCTGTTGAGCCTGAGCTGGAGGTCCAGGTGCTTTAATGAGAAGGTACCAAATGAGACGTCCCCTGCCATCATTCTAGGGACTTAGAGTAGCTCTGGAACCCACAAAGTCCTGGCTTCAAGAGTGGTGAAGTCATCCCCAGGGAAGCCAGTCACACCCCAGAGTCCTGTGGCCATGATACTTTGCTGTATCAGGCAGTGCACAGCGTAGTCCAGGCTTGGTCTGGGCTCTCGGGGATGTTAGACCCCTGTCACCACCGCAGGATGTGGAAAGCCCTGATCCCAATGTCCTGTTTGAAAGACTTCAGAGCTATCGAGCACTGCTGTAGAGTTCCTTGGGAGGAGGCTAATGAGACATGCACCCATGGCCTCTCAAACCTGGTAGTTTTAGAAGAAAATGTCCTTCCTGAGGCTGGTGGGGCTGGGATGGCTCTGCCCTGGGCTGCATCATGTCTCATGGGGGTGCGGAGCCCTCCCAGCACCTTCCTGGGCAAGGAGATTCAGGCAGGCACTGTGGCTGTAAGCAGAGACGCCCCAGTTGTGTGGGGTCCCCACCACTTTTATTCGAGGGTGCAGGAGCCCTTGCATCTGAACTGAGCCCCTTTCAGCATACCCACTAAGGCCAAAACAGAGCTGCCAGGGCTCTGTCTGCCACTTGTGAGTTAAGAGAAGTCACTTCTCAGGTGTCTCTTCTCCTCCTCCCCCCTGTTTCTTCTCTCAAGTTCCCCAGCTGTCTTTGTCCGCAGTCTGTAGACACATCCCTGCACCTCAATGTGTTTTAATCCTTTGCAAGCCTCCACAGTACCCTCTCTGTGTGACAAACTCTGCTGGTTGTAGTATCTGATCTAGCAAACACGGTGCTAGCGTAGCACTTAGCCTTCTCTTTAGCTTGTTTTATATGGAAATTTCCTCCAAGTGAAACCAATTTGTGGGAGGAGAAGGAGAAGGCTTTTAGGCAGTCCTGGAGGAAAAACATTTTTCAAGTTTCATCCTTGTCTCCTGAATCTAAGGCATAGAAACTAGGAGGAGGCTGTTACAGTTTTGTCTAGAGGTGTGGGAGCACTATGCAATGGGAGGGGAATAACTGGTGAATATGTTTAATCACCAGTGAGCAATGCCCAGTTCCTCTGACATGCTACTCTTGCCTATCCCTGAAGCTGGATGAAGCCTCAATACCCATCTCAAGTAATTCGTTGATGGAGAGCCACCAAATTCCCCAGGAAAATTGTTCAGGGTTAATTTCCCCTCAGCTCTGCCCTGCAGCAATTGTGCTCTCCTTAAAGTGCAGTTGCTGAGTGACTCCTGCTTGACTCGAGGGTTTTGGGGAGCAATTTCAAGCAATTGTATGGAATAACACTAGTTTGGCACTCACTAAAGCCAAATTTATTCAATAGTTAGGTACATTCAGAAACAGATAAAAATACAGCGTCCTGTCTTGAAGAATTACCTGCTTATCCTCCACCCGTATCTCACTTGGTTGTATAATTTGTGTTGCCTTTTCCCTTATCTCCTGACTGATTATATAGCATCTTAGATCCCTGCAGCTCTGAACACAGCAGATAGTCAGCTCTAGGACTTTGCACCTTCTCATTTTGAGCAGCGCTTCAGCAGTGTGAGTGCTGGTGGGTCTCACTAATGGTAATGAAAGAGCATGAAAAGTCCTGGGCTCTGGTTGCTCACTGATCTGCCCCAGAGCATGACTCAGGAAAAGGCACCTCCCTGCCATGCTGCAATTAGAGCACTTGCTTATCTTAGCTGTAACAGAGCCATAAACTTTATCCAGGCCAATTAAATCAGATATGCAGTAAGCATGCAGTTCCCGTTAATGTGGGCTCTTTCTTTTCTGAGGTAAGTACAGAAGGAATTTGAGATGGCCTGTGGCTGCATCTCTCCTTGTTAAAGTTCGTCTCACTCATCCCAGAGAGGTGCTGAGGGGCAAATTTATTGGAAAGCTGCTTTGCCATCAGCTCTTCCGAAGCATGTTCTGAGCATCAGAAGAGCTATCTTAAAATCCTTAGATGGAAACAAAAAGTTCCCTAGATTTTTGGGAAGCACCTGGCCCTGCTGGGATTTTTCTCTCTATACCATCTCATTTCAACTGCCCTGTTCGCTTGGGGAAGCTCAGGCTGATCTTTAACTGAAAGATCACTGGTGCCTTACAGGATGCTGTAAGCAAAAGGCTTTGTAGACAAAGGTAGGGGCTGATATCTCAGCTGTGACTTGCTGTCCCCAGTCAGATGGGGCTGAAGGGCAAAGGAGAAATAACACACCCAAACCAGGGACAGAAACCAGCGCCTTTTGCTGCTGACAAAACAAGGGATGCATTGTTTGTTCTCATCCTCCTCTTTCTTCCCCCTCCAGGACATACAACCTTACCTTCCTGCATCCGTACTACCGGACAGACGAAGCAGAGGAGAATCCATTCATCTGCTCATCGCATCGTGAAAACGGCATGCAGAAATGCTCCAACATCCCAAACAGGAAGGAGTACAAGGTGGAGTGCACCTTGAGCATGGACTCCTACACCCCGAGTTTATACAACCCTGACTTCAGCAGCAGGAATGCCTGCATAAACTGGAACCAGTATTACAACGTATGCATGGCAGGGGACATAAACCCACACAACGGAGCTATCAATTTTGATAATATCGGATATGCCTGGATAGCTATTTTTCAGGTAGGATTCTCCTAAATATTTTTCTTTTTCTTTTGTCATCTTTTGCTTGGAAAGATTTTGATAGATGCATCAGAGGAAAAAGGAATTTGCTTGCACCTGCATAAAACTGCAAATAAAGACACGTTGAGTAAATGAATCGGACAATAACCTGCACAAATGTTGCAAGAGAACATTTGGGGAGAACAGCCATTTTTCAGTGCTTTTTACAACAGGGGGAAAATACTTCCTGAAGCAGACGAAAGCATGACAAGTTCTAGCACTGCAAATAAATCCCAGAGATTTTTGAGAGTTAGGGTCTTTATTGCTGTAGTATCAGGAAATGGAGAGTGTTGTCCAAGTCCTTAAGCAAGACTTAATATCATTCTAAAATGTAGGAACTAGCTTGATGGCATGGGCTTGATTCTAGAATAACAGGGTTATAGCGGTTAGCATGATATGCTGGAGGGAGGAAGAAATAATACTAATGGTCTGTTCTGGGTGGAATACATGTGAAGAGATACTACTCATGTGGAATTTGAGTCTCTCTTGATCCACACCTACACAGCTCTTCACTAGAGACCAAAGTGCTTCTTGCTCAGACTGAGGGAGCCTTTACAGGTGACAAAAACACTCCAGCAACTGAAGCATTTTCAAGCATTTGTAGCTCTGGAATGTTGGATACCTCATCGACACAGTCCAGAGGCTTGGGGGTAGCCTATTTTAAATGAGCAGTGTACTGTTTTCCATTTTTAATTTGCACTTTCTGTTTTTAATATAAATTTCTTTATGCTTTTGGCTAGATGCCCTGCTTTATTTAGTCCTCCTGAAGTGTTGGTGATATCTATTCCTAAAAGATAAAAAAAAATCATCTCCTTCTAGTTTTGTTAATGATGAATAATTACCCGTTCAAAGCTCTAAATTTCATTTATGAATTTCCTTCTAGTTTCATAATGTAATATGAACTTAATAACTTTCAGTTTTCATCTGGGAGTTGTAAAGGGGCAATTGCTTGCTCTGAGCATCTTGTTTGCTCTCATATTGTCACAGCAGCACACCTTGAATCACACTGCTGCTGGTGTCAGAGGCTTAAAGCCAAATCCAGAAGGATTCAGGCAGATTCCAAGTCTCTACTAGGCTATGTTTTTTTAAAAATGCTTTGGGTCTTTCCTGGAATTAGTATTTCAAGAGAGGAACTGCCAAACTAACTTTGAATTTTCCTGACTGGTAGTGAGCGTTGCATAAAGGAAAGAGGGAAATCAAAGCAAGAAGAGTAGATAGGTCTCTGGCTGCACCTGCATTCTTCTTCTGCTCTTGCATAGTTCTTTGATGGAGCTTGATGGATGTGCCCAGGAGGTCCTGTCTGGCTCCCACCGTGGGGCACCAGTGTTCTTGCCAGAGAAAGGGCAGAGGACAACGTGCTGCGGAGTGCCTGTGCTAGTGCATTGAAAATGAGCAGGTGCTGCTTGAGGAGTCCTGCTTCCTTTTTACTTCCTGAGTCTTTTTGCAGGTTGCAAGTTTTCATTTCATGTTGGTATTTCATTTTCTCCGCCTGAGAATGTACAGTTTTAAGCCAGGGAGAACACACCAGCCACAGCAGAGGTTTCAACTGATTCCTTTGGGCAGAGCAGAGTGCCTGGCAAAGATGGGTATTGTATCCATAGATCATTTTGGCAGCTGCCAGGAGATTTATGATTGGTTTTAGTGCTGCTTAGGCCATCCAAATGCTAGAGTATTTCCAGCCAAAAACTCTTCTTACGTCTTTATTCGTTTTAGTAGTAAGGATTCACTTTTAGAAGCTGAAAACAATATCACTCCAGGTAAAGCAGCAGCTGTTGGGACTAAGGTGCTTGCTTAACTTTGATATGGAAAGACTAAATCATTACTGCAAGAGGTCGGATGCTAAATCAAAACAGTTGCTGTAAGCAGAGAACATTCAACAAATAAAGCTATTGAGTTGTGCTCTCATTACATTTAATAGTTGAAGCTGGGTAGCAGCAGGTCAGCAGTTAGATGAGGCCTCAAAGTATGTAGTGCAAAAAGTAGAACTGATGAGTTTAGTAGCTCAGGAGCTTCCCTGTGAATTGGTATTGAATTACTGGGCAGAAAGCACTCTGTGTTCTGGATGAGACAGGTCCAATTGTCCCGATCCCTTCTGGGGAATAATGAATACGTGGTACTTTGTAAGAGTTATCATGGTGGACTGAACCTCAAGGTCTGGCAAGCCTCCAGTTTGCATAATGGCAATCTTAGGACTCAGCTGGATAGAGCATCCCTCATGATTTATCCCAAATGAGTTGGAAATTGAGTATGGTTTAAGAGCTGTCAGAAGGGAGGTTGGTGAAATAAGTCCCACAGGTGAGATTTGGAAGAAAGCTTCCAAGGGCAGTGATGGCAAGTCACGCCCAAGCATTTCCAAGGGTGCAGTTTGATACTGTGCAGACTGTGAACAAACAAAACCAAAAGCAGACTTTGACAAGGAAATGTGAAGATCTCATCCAAAATGTCCTTGTGAATGGTATGCCAAGGCAGGAGGCAAGCAGTATGGCTAAGCTCTTTCAGCTGCCAGAATTTGGATTTAAGCAGCCAAGCTGAAAGACGTTTAACTTCATGGTAGTGATCCTGAACTTGCAAGTAACCTGGCACGTGGCAGCGGGGCGTACCAAACAGTGAAATGCATTGTTGACCTTCCAAGCAGAAGAGTAAGTGAGATGCATCAGACATGAGAACCAACCTCGTGCAAATAATTAAAACTTAAAGCAATAAAGATGATGGCTGCATCCATGGGTGTTTGAAAGGATAATCATTCCTTATGTAATCCTGCAAATGATTCATGTTTTGATTCCCCTCATTTGTTGTGTAATAGGCTAATTCATGTATATATTTGTTACAAAGGCACGTTCAATGGCAAATTATGTGAACTAATTAGCTTATTACAGAATAAATGAAAGGAGATGGAACTTAAATTAACTGTGAGGTTTGGCATGATATTAAGATCCCTTTATTGCACATGAATTTCAGCCACAACAATAAGAGCAGTAATTACAGGTATTGTTGTCACACTGCAAATGATGAATTACCCACCTAACCAAAGTCCAATTTAATTTGAATTACTGACAGTCTCAGTGGAGCAACCAAAACACTGCCACCTTCCAAACCATCAGTGTCAGTGCGGCCAGGCCTGAATGCAGAAACCCTGTTAAAACAAAAAGGGGTTGGATGGCTGGTAAGATACACAGTTTGGGTAGAAGAGATGATTTAGGCTACTTTGCAAACCACAGAACCATTGTTTGGATGATTTCATGTCTGACTTGCAGAAAAATAAGACCTATAATAGCATTTTACATCAGGAGACAATGTTTTTGGCAAAACTAGTGAGGCAAAGTTGAAGGAGCAATAACCATCAGCTAGGCAGAACTAAGACAAGATCAAGGGAACAAGCTGTTCTTCTTTGCCTCCTTCCAGGGTGTAGCTGCAAGGACTGAACTTTGGGAGCAAATGTACAGAAAAAATTACATTTCAGGAAATGTCCATCCAATACAAGAGAAGATTTGTCTGGCAGTTCAGAGAGGCTCTTGACACTGCTGGTGCTGGCTGAGTTACCTTTTCTATGGCCTCTTCTTCACAGGCAGTATTTCAGAAGTAGCTGCATTTTCTAAGGGGCTTCCTTAAAGAAAGACCCTCTTGAAATTAGTTCTTGGATGCAGCTCTCAGATTCATGATTCTGTTTCTGGCTTATGTTATTCTGAGTGCATATTGCTTCTGTGTGGTTTTGCTTAAGAAGACATCTCAGTTAACAAGTTAATCAAGTCATACAAGTAACATCTCTGGCCCATCATCAGAAGGCCCTAGTGAGGAAATTCTCAGAGGAGACTGTTTTGCATTCAGCAGCCCCCTTGCTGCTGTCAGGGAAGAAGAAAAAAAAAAAACCCTGGTTGTGTTCACGAGTGCTGAAGACAGCCCAGCAGGCACATGACATGATAAGAATGCCCAAGAAAGGAAAAGCTGAATCACCTTCTGAAGAAAGATGTCTGGAAATAGAGCAGAGTTAAAGAAACTGTCAGCAGCAGCAAGAGTTCAAGGTGTTATCTTGATAGCGTGCTTAGATGGAGAACTTCTCTTTGCACCTGGTCTCACCAAAGCTAGGAGTATGTTACAGCCACGAAGGGGTGGGTGACCAGCTCAGGAGAGAGAAGAAGTTTGGGGTGGGAAAGTGGGGGGGATTGATGCCACCCACTTTTTCCTTCATTTGTCCTTCTGCGCATACTTTACTCCTAACGCGATGGCAGGCTGCCTGAGCAGGTATGACAGCTGGCAGTGACAGCCGTATGCTGCAGGCCACCTGCCGAAATCGCCCTTTTGTTTAGATGTGAAGTTACCTCTTCTGCGCTCTAGCTTGTCAAAAAAGCCCCTGGGAGCTTGTGTAAGCTATCTCAATCCAATCAAAGATTTATTCATTTTGACCCTGTGCTATGTGCTGAGGAGGAGCTTGTTTTGTCTCCGTGTTGCTGACTCTGCTTCTGCCAGGATCTGCACCCCTGCTAGCTGTGCCTGTAGATGGGCCAGCTGAGAAGGTACCGAGCTTGGGGGTGGATTTCAGGTTTGGAAAGAGGAAGGTTCATTTGTCTCATTTCAGTATTGTTTGGTGTCCTGATCTGTTCCACAGCGGTTGCCTACTTCACATTGTTTCAGCCTCTGTTCATCGTGATTGAAATCCTTCCCTGAGGATTTCTCCCTTGCCTGGAAACCTTTCAGCTAACTCTGTAATGGAACCATATTTTTCCATTTGAATTAAAGGAAAAAATATATGCACTTCAATGCCCTTCTGCTATGGCCAAATGCAAGAATGAGCTTGGAGTCCCTCCTCGTTTCTACTGTCATTCAGTCAAGAAAAGATCTCATTTGAGGAGACAAGACCTGAAGCTCTAATATTGCTTTCCCTTAGACTAAGCACAAACCTTCACTCTGGAATCTATTGGCAGGGTCATTCCTCTTGGTTCCTACTCACACATCTTCTTAGCTGGGCTGTCACTCAGATATGAATAGGGACCTTTTGGGGCCTGTTTTTTCTTTGTTACTGGGACCTCAGGGTACCTCAACCAAGTTTCTTACAAAATGACAGCTCGGGAATGGTTACCCCAATGTCTCAAGAGAATTGCACCTGAGATACTACTAATATGCTTGCTTGCCTGTCTGCTGCAACCTCTGTTCTTCCACTTCCAGTAGTCTTTAACTCTTTTGGGGAACAGCCAAAAGGCACACTGAAGCAGAAGGAAGTGAAAGAGCCTGAGGCTTCCAACTGCAATTGTATTTATGCATGCAACATGTAGTTTTGTGGGCCATGTTTTTCAGAAGCAGCTGTCACACTGGGTGCCCATGTTTTCAGAATTCATTGAGTAGATAATTTTTTGGCCAAAAGGACTTTTTTTTTGCCGAATGGTTCATTCTTTAAACAGGAGATATGTGTCAACAATGCTTATCTGTGCTGAATTTGGCAAGAAGAGAGTTCTAAGCTTTTCAGCTTTTCATTTCCACTGCTTCAAATGATGCTTTGTCACTAGACTTGAATTTGTTTTGGATCACAAAAAATATTTCACTCTACATGATGGGGTTTAAGTTTTGTTGGTGTTGCTTTTTTAAATTTGGTTGGCCAAATAAACATTATTTTCTGCATTTGAAGAGCTTTCAAGCTGAATACCCAATCTAAAAATATCCAGCCCCTTTAAAGCATCTCGGAGTGTGCTTCCAAGAGGATTAGTTGCTTCTGGAAAAACCTCTTTCATTTAGAGGGCTAGAAGGAACTGTCCTATATAGCGCAAGTCAGAGAGGCCATCCTGATTCCAGGTCTGGGCCTGCTAACCTATGGGAGGTACTGGAGTCAGCCAGTGTGACACAGAAACCCGCTGCAACCTCTCTAGCTTTGGAAGGGTTTCATCCTACCTCAATCATAGATTCTTTTATTCAGAGCAGAAAGAGGGGTGTCTGCAGCAAGCCATGGCCTAATCTGGAGTCCAGTTAAGTGATGAAAAAGCCACTGGTCTTGAAGTGTGTCAACAATTTTTACAGGGAAATCTTACTTTGGTTTGATTGCCCCAAACGTGCTCCATGCTCAGTGGCTGCTATTGCACCTTGCAGTGTGAGTTGAACATATCCTAGGGGAGACTTGTATGCTAAGCCAAAGGTTCCCTGATGTCCCCACACAACTGTCTCCAGACTGTGTGGAGTTGGCAGATCCATCCAGGAGGACAAGAGACCCCCCCACACACTCTGATTAGTGTGAATGGGTAAAGCTTAGACACTTGGACACCTGAAATGTGTTTTGTGTCATAGTCCTGCACAGAAGGGTAGTTGTGCTTGAAGCTGTGCATCCCTTTGTCCCTAACAGTCTCTAATATAATTTGAAACAAGGTGTAACAATAGGAATAACAAAAATCCTTGCTTTTTGCATTTGGGCCAGTACCCCAAACTACTGCTGTGTTCCAGACAGTAGTGTCTGGATAAGCGCTGTCATTCATATAATTGCTATATGGTACACTCATCTGTAAGCAAGGATCTCAGTCTGGCTTCGGTTCCCTTCTCTTTGCAGACTCTTAATCTTTCAGCTTTGCTCTGCTATAAAACTCTAATTTATGGTGCTCTCTATGATAATGGACTCATTATTGCTGAAGCTAAACAGTTAAATACATTCCCTGTGCATAAGATACTTTACACAAACAATGAAGACAGGATAATTATCACAGTAAATCAAACCTCATGAATATGGACTGAGATGTGATTTTTTTATAAGCAGCAGTCGTCTGAAATCTGTGATGTTTGTGCTATCGGATGAGGATCTTGCATTATTTAGCGTGAAACAGAGAGACAGCAACTAACCTTCCTTTTGTGGCAAAAGTTGTTGAGTTTTTATGCCATTTTTAAGCCCGTAGATTCACTTTTATGAGGTTTTGGGCCACCGATAACAGTATCAGTGATGTGTCCAACTTTATTGCACGCTGGCTGTGCTCTGCTTTTCAAGATCCACTGTGACCTGGTAATGCTGACCAGAGATCACATCTATGTGGAACAAATTTGAGAGGTCACAAAACCAAGACATGCAAGGTGGCATGGTTTCCTTTTTTCTGTTTTGCAGGGCCACTTTTCAGAGCAGATGCATGCTTTGCAAGACTCTCAATTTATAAAGAATAAGTTATCGCTAAAGTTGCTTTGCAAAGTAAGTAGGCCCTTGAAGTGAAAGGAAAAGCATCTGTTCAAAGGACATTACTCAATATAATAAAACCTGTTTTTCTGACCACAGAGGTTACTTAACATGTGTCATGAGGAAATAATTAAAATTGTGAAGTTGACTTCAGAAATAGTGATTTGATTAGCTGCCAAGCACTCTGCATGCAGAAAAGGAATACTCCATTATTCACTGGTCAGTGCTTGGTAGCCAAATCAATATGCCCGAGAGGGTAGAATACATAGATAAGAGGCTTTCAGAAATGAATACTGAAGATCTTGTAAAACTTACTGGGATCATCATAGTAATTAATAAATCGTGAGAGCTATCTCATTGGATGTTGTCTTGATGAGCTTTATAAAAATAAAAAAACCTTGCAGCAGGGCCAGGGAAATGAGACAAAAAGTAAATAAAACCAAATAATCATGGCAGTCTTCAGAGTTGCTGTTTGATTCAGCATAATTGATTTTGATGCAGATAATGCCCATCTTGTCCCCAGAGGACTCAATTTAGGCCAAAGAAAAAGAGGCTGAGCGCAGATTATAGATGTCAATTAAGATGAATGCTTCCAATGGTTTGGAAACACTTGGGTTTATATCTCTATAACATCTCCAGCTTTGGCCAGGCACCGAGTTGAACAAGCACCTGCAATTCTGAAATCAACCACCAAGGAAATTTCTGTTTGCCAGAGCTATGCTTTGTAGGGGTTTTGATCAAAGTGTGAGATGCTGGTTTTGGTTCCCATGCCTAGGGAGGCTGTCTTTACAAATGAAGTTTGTTCAAGTAGTCACAGAAGTGAAATCTTGCCATGAGAAAAATCAAGCCTCAGGGCTAGGCTGGAGTTTTGTATGCTGTGCATTCAGGTCTCATAATCTTTTCAGCTGCGCTTCACACAGTAATTTTCCAAACTTTCTTCAATTGATTAGTGGCACCTCAAGGTTGATTTCTATCTGCAGCGGTCCATCTGGCACTAGCCATTAGTGCTTTCTAATACACAGAAAGTAGTTCAGTGTTTGACTTTAATTAGTAAATTAGTTTGTGTTGGAGTTGGGGTGTTGGGTTTTTTCTCCTAAATGATTCTTTCTTCCTTTGTCTTAACTGACACTAAAGCAAAAAATAACCTGCTCTTGAATGGATTATAGCCAAGAACTTGCAAAAATTTTGGCAGAGCTTAAAGACAAGGATTTTTATGATGAAAACTTCTTGACATAATAAAAGAAATTGTTCTGCAGAGACCTTTGAAGTGACCCCAGAAAAACAACATAAACCTCCTGTCTCCCTGGGAACAATGAGGAGGTCTGAGTTAATGGCCAGCATCTTTAATCTACATCTCCTCTGTGATTTTCACTCTGGAGTTTTAAATTGATTCTGATTAGCTTGAGTAGAAGACCTGATTCTGTCCCCAATTATGCTCATCTGATTTAATGTAGCAGCTTTGTTACAACTGAGGGAATTATTGTGGCGTGAGCGAACCAAGATGATCAGAATCACAGAACAGAAGACATTAAAAAAAAGAAATCTGATTGTCCATTCTCATCCTGCTCATATTAGTATGGTGATCAGGGAGCACCTGACTGGGGACTGCATGAATGGTGTCCAAGCCAAAGATCAATTCGGTCAAAATCTGTTTTTATGTTCACCTGAGTGAGCTTTCCGCTAAATCCTTGCAGTGATGGGAGAGAGGATCAGACACAAGACTCAGGGCTTTAGTACTCAGCCTCATAGGAATTAGTGAGAAACAAATAATTTATCCCATCCCTGCCCATGTTGTGTGAGAGATAAAGGACTGAATGAGCAGGCAAGGAGAATCAGACTCAGCATCGTACAGGGTCTCCCATGGGTTCGAGGACAGGTCTGTTCTCTGCCCAGAGTCTCAGTCCTTCAAGGGCAAAAATCATTTCCCCATGCTAAGGGGGCAGCGCTGTCTTTCCCCCGGGTCTGCAGCATGTGATTACAGTTGGCAGCACCCTCCAGGACAACCTTGCCAATCATCTTAATTGAATCTTTCAGCTATTTCCTTGCAGCTGCCAATTTTAGTGTGCCACGTATCTTGCACATCTTTTTCATCAGAGCAGAATTAGGAAATGTGTTTCTTGCCATCTTATCTCTGTTGATAAATAATTGTGTGTTGCATTTATTGGAAGCTTTGAACTGGTACATTTGGAGACACTGTTTAATATGTCTGTCTGTGAACAATCGTGGCTTGAACAGAATTTAATTATTGAGAACGAATTGCTGAGATTGGAGAGCACAAGAAGGGTGCTCCAGGTCCTTGGAAGACATCTATAAAGGGCTTGGAGGGCCAAGTGCTGGAGCTGCAGTCCACTGGATTAATCAGATTGGGAAGTGAAGAGAGGAGGAAGACATTTCTGCTTAGTGAAGTAGGTGATATTGCATTCAGGGTCCCCCAAGGGAGGAACAGCAGGAAAGGCAGCACTGAAAAAACATATCCATGTTCTTGGGACAATAGCAAGAGTTGTATTTCCCTCTGTGTTCATCTGGTCTGAGAATAAACGTGCAGAATCAAACTGTGCATTGCAGCAGTGAACCTCACACCCGTGCAGATGCCTTTGACTTGGTTCCAAAAATAGTTAAAGAGTTTAGTTCACGGTGTTATAGACCAGCTGTTGGCAAATTCAAATGGTCTGGTTCTCATTTACACCAAGGCCTTGCCTGGGATGTGCAGTGGGATCTTGGAGTAGGTAAAAATGTACTTGTAAAGTCATTCAGAGCACTTTAAAGGAGAGCATGAAGGAAGTCCACAGCATGGCAAGAATCAGGCTGTAAAAATCATAGACACTGTTTCAGTCCAGACAGGTGGCTATGCATGTGTGCTGTCCTGCATTTTTCCAGAGCTATTTGATTAAAAAAAAGACAGCAGATATCTGTGAGCACGCTCTCTTACAGGATTGCTAGTACTCTCTAATCCTCGGCAGCTCAGGAATCCTTCCCCTAGGTACTGCTACTTTTATACTGGGTGGTGAGTCCAAGAATGAATCCACAAAGATGTCAAACAGGAGAACAAAAGCTCAGCGGTCTGTTTATCCCTCCTGTGTCCCTTTGGTTTACAAGCAAGTAGTAAATAATGCAAATTCTAATTACATCTTAAATATTCTGAGAGCTGGATGAGCATTTTCAGCCCTCCAGAGGAGAACTGTGGTGTGTTGATTGATTCTTGCTGAAAATGCTGTCTAGCATGCAAGAAGAATACTTCTATAAACGTTGGTTGGCCCTCATTCTTGTCTCAGCAGCTGTTTCCCAGGTGGGGAGCTGGCAGTGCCTGCAGAAGCCCAACAGCAGCCCTCAGGTAACTCCTTTTGTAGAGAGGGCTCTGTGTTTAATTGTTTTAATACATTCGATTTGAGGATTGCCAGCCAAATGCAAAGAGGTGTATCCAATATGTTTGGAGTCTCTGGGCTCGTTTTTCATCCCCAAGTGTAAATGGATGGAGCACCTGCCGTGCCAGCTGTGGCAGCCTGATTCTGAAATGCCTGTCCAAATAGAGGGGAAGAAAGGGAGAGGACTTTGAACAGCGCAAAGGAGACTATTTCTTAGGCAGTTGGCAGTGATTTTGTTTAGCCTTGTGTCACCTCCCAATTTGATCCCTCCAGTTTCCCCATGAATCTACACAGGCATCGAGTGCAAGTGATGATCAGCTGCTGCACGCAGCCCACACAGGAAAGCAATGCGGCTGAAAAGAACTTTGCTCTCTATAAATGTTTCAACCGTGTTAAAGGAAAGGCAGAAAAGGGCAGTTTGAGTTTGATTGCTTGTCCGTTTCACACCGCTGAACAGACTGATTACTGCCTGTGTCGGCCCAGACAGCTTAACCCCTTCTCAGACTCCAGGGTGAATAACAGCACTTGCATCTGCACAAAAAAATGTGTCTGTTGCTGAAAACTTTCTACCACAGATTGATCTCTGGGATTCCTATTGACCAAAAAGCATTCTTTTTGGTTTTGTTAAAGCCGTGCCACTGGAAGCATAGCATTGCTGTCTGATATCTGCACATCACTAACCAACAGTGAGGATGTGATATGAAAGAACATCTAATGCATATAATGAGGAACAGAAGTGGGTGCAGTTGGTGTAAATGCAGCCAGCATGTCATCAGACCTGATTGCTCAAAGTCTTTAGCAATGCTGACAGAGTAAAACAGATGCAGAGACAATTTTTACCTGCTCTTTGGCAGATCATGTTTATTGGTTTTAGCGCAGAGCTGTATGCACTGGTGGCTTCTCACCGAGCTGCACGATGGGTGGTAACTTGGGTGTGCTTCACTGTGGGAAGTGGGTTTGAAAACTTGCTGGTAAGACATCACCACATTTGACTTTAGGGTGAGAGGAATCAAGAGTAAGTAGTGTTTCTCTTCCAGCACCCATGAGCTGATGCAAGGTGCTCTGACAGTCTCAGGGAAACTGTGAGTGCAGATGCTTGTGTGTATGGCAATGCTCTCCTCCTCACAGATGTGGTTGTATACCAAAGATCCATATCTAGGAGCTTCTTCCAGCTCCTTGAGTAAAAAAACAGGAGAAAAGAGACAAGGATTCTTGTCTGACTTTCCTGCAAGTGTTTTGCCCTGATGCTTCAGGTGTGACAAGAACATTGTTTTATTTTAAAGTGCTTTATGGATCATCTTTTCTGTACGCGCCACGCAGAAAGTCCTCTACACCAATGAGGCTTGATCCTTTTCTTGTTCATAGCAAGCTGATTCACAGTTCCATCGCTGCAAACATGGTTTAAATCAGGAATGATGCCACTGAAATTGGAGGCAGGCAGCAATGCTAGGTTTATGCTAGGACCACCAAGGCTCGCATAGTGAATGGGATACGTCGGTGCAAGTAAATTCAGACAGGAGCTTTGATTTGGTTGGAAATTGTGCTGGCATTTCAGCTCTAGGACTAGTAGCAAGATAGCACTAGAAGTTTGGTATGTTTTATCTAAATAAAAAGTGTAAATTACATGGCAGAATTTGCTTTGCTCTGCACACAGCCTGTGTGGTGTTAATTAAATCCTCAGCTTCTTTTTTAGTGGAAGGAAGACTGAGAAAACGAATATGAAATCAATTGTACATTTAATTAAAGTAACTCTCTTCCATTCAGATGCTTTTCCACTATATTGATGATGCAGTTGTAATGGTGAGCCACTAGGAATCACAAAGAATTTGGTTTTACAGAAACAAAATTGACTTAACTTAGGAATTTTATGGGTAGCATTACAAAACCAGGAGCCTAAGGTGAAAGTCCAGATCTCTGCACAGAGAAGCTTTTGCTTTGTTTATACTCCTTCCTTGGAATTCCTTTGCACTGGCTCAGAACCAGTGTTTCAGATGTTTTATTGTAATGTTTTATCATTTTCATCATGCCAGATTCCTCTAGAAATCTCAGGCCAGTCCTTTGGTCACACATTGCTGCTATCCTAAGCCAACTGGGAAAAGAAGTGCAGCAGGTCTGGATGGATCCTGAGAGATGCTGTGGAGTGATGAGTACCAGGCACTATCAGAAGATTGATGTTTACTAACTTTTTGATTGACTCTCGTTTTTACACTGTCTTTCTCTGTCTTCCTGTAGGTTATAACCCTGGAAGGATGGGTTGACATCATGTATTATGTGATGGATGCACATTCTTTTTACAATTTTATATATTTTATATTGCTTATAATAGTAAGTATGAACTGTGAGATGCTCCCGTTCCTTGTTCTTGTCAGGTAAAGTTGTACCCGGGGCTTTTCAGAGAGGAGAGCCAGCTAGTGTTCAGAGCGGGAGACTTTCCTCCCGCCATAAAGCATAACCATGCAGGTTGTGATTAGTGCTGTGGGGACAGATTATTGGCTGCAACAGTCCTTTTTAGTGTCACATGTGATGCACAGTCACAGCTTGTCAAGCCATATGGTCTTCCCTCCCTCTTACTCTCCCAGTCTTGGTCTTGTCACCTTGATGTGTCCTAACTGTTGTGCCTTGGCCAAGCAACTGCTAATCAGAACAAAAAGCGGAGAGGCTGTAGCTTTTCTTCCTTCAGCCTCCTCAGTGTGCCAGAGGACACCTCATTTCAATGAAGGGCCCTCAAACTATTGAACTTCACCTGAGCCCTTTAACAGTAATAATAGCAGTGCACCTTTCTGAGGTCTTAGGGTGCTGTCATTCCTAAAAACAAAATATTACTCACTGGAGGTTGCTTTCAGAAGCTGCTGTTCCATGTTAGCGAGGTTCTTTTTTTACAGTGGGCGCAACCTTTTCCAGAGGTCTGCATCTGTGGAAAAGTTAAGCATTTAAGTCAGGAGGAGAGCAAAGGGAAAAGTACCATGTAGATGTCAGGTAGGACATGGGACGGAGGCACTTTGAAGTGCTTTTGTAGCTAGATAATCTTTATATATAACCCCATCCTCGTCAACGTGGTTTTGAAGGCTTTGGGAAGTCAAACCACCACAGCTCTCACCACAAGTGGGAAAGGCATGGATCAGAGCAGTGTGAGAGTTTCCCAGTAAGGGATAGCATTCTGAAGCCAGTCATTTTCAAGCCTTTAGCAATGGGCCATGCATAGTAGGGATTTACACTCCACTCTTCTGAGCCCTTCTCTACATATGGATCCTTGCAAAAAAGCCAGAAGGTGACTAGTCTCCAAGTCACTTGGAGCTGGGAATGGCACCCTTGCTGCTTCTCAAACAGCATCCAGGCTGATATTACAAACTGGAGAATAGCACTGCAAACCATCTCCCAACAGCTTCCCCTGAGGATTCACCAGACAATGGTCCAGATTAAATCCATACGTTTCCTACTGAGCACAGCACAGAGGTTTGGCCGTGTAGACAGTGGCATTTTCTTGACGTCAGTCCCTTTCACGCCGAAGGGCACTGATTCTCTGATGGGAATATCTGACATTTTGCTTTGGCTGATTTATGAACCTAAGTGGTGAAAAAACAGTTTGTGGACTTAACAGCTGAGGAAAGGATGTAGCCTTAGGTCACTTCACATTCTTGTCCTTGGGACTTCATTTTGAAAACCTGGTATCACCCAAGAACACATCAATTCAACCAGACAATAAATGAGGCCTTTGTAGGAGCACTGAATCTCCTGGAGATGCGTTTCTCTGTGTCAGAGAGATACAAGAGTACAAGGTCACAGATGCATGGACCCCAACTGTCCCCCTCAAAATGAGGGTGCACTATGCCAGGGTGTGAAGTGATAGAGGAAGAGAAGAGGCAATTTCAGTACAGCACAAATTGGACTTCAGACCATCTTTCCTTGCAGGTTGGCCAGGTGTTTCCTAGTGATCTGTTTTGTGGTGGTAACTGATTGTCTTGTGTTTCATACACCCTGCGTTAGTAGCAAATGTCATCACTGTTGAGGGGAGGAAAGTGGTGAAGGCTATTGTTAACAGTTTTCTTTGCCATTGCCAAAATAATTTAACATGGCCTAGGAGCAAGTTTAGCAGCTCAGGCACATGTTGACATAACATTTGGTGAGCAAACCCTGAGATTTGGCATGTTTGGAAATTCTAAGAACCACACTTCAGACAGCATGTGGTGGTGAAGAGCGTGTCTTGCTTTGTAAAGTCCCTGCTAATTCTTTTCCCTGTGTTTTCTCCAGGTTGGTTCCTTCTTCATGATTAACTTGTGCCTGGTTGTGATAGCAACACAGTTTTCTGAAACAAAGCAGCGGGAGAACCAGCTGATGCAGGAGCAGCGGGCCCGTTATCTCTCCAATGACAGCACAATTGCGAGCTTCTCGGAGCCAGGTAGCTGCTATGAGGAGCTGCTCAAGTACATCTGCCACATCTTCAGGAAGGTGAAACGGCGGACAATACGCCTGTACAATAACTGGCAGAGTAAGCGCCGGAAAAAAGTTAACCCAAACAGCACCACAAATGGGCAAAGCCACCGAGGCAAAAAGCGCATCACCTCTATACACCACCTCATCCACCATCATCATCACCACCACCACCACCACTATCACATCAGCAATGGGAGCCCTCGGGGGCCGTGCTCCAACCCTGAGATCTGTGACCTGGAACTCAAGGTCATGAAACCTGGAGGCCAATTGATGCTTCCTTCTCCATCACCCAACTTGCAGAGCCCTGCTGCTCCTCCAGATTCGGAGTCTGTGCACAGCATTTACCATGCAGACTGTCATGTCGAAGGACCACAAGTGAACTGTAAGTCTTCCAATGCCCCTGCAAGCATTAAGCTGACTGCCGGACTCTCCAACCATGGCAACATGAACTATCCTACCATCCTGCCTTCTCCAACTAGCAAAGCCAGTGCTGTTCCAGTTCCCAAAGGAAAGAAGAATGGTAATTCACCTGTGGCTGTGGTTAATAGCCCTGTAAATTTGGGCACGGATTCTTATGGGAAGCTGCAGCAACTGGTAGGAGAGCATGGTAAGAACAAAAAAGCTGATTTCTTAGGAAAACTAAGTAAAGGGCCAATTGCTCAAGAGTTAAGGTGTCAGTGATAGCCACATAGGGTGCTGAAGATGGAGGCTGTTTTGTGAATGCTATTTGAACTGAGCGCTGAAGCCAGGAGTAGGACAGTTGAGGGACTGAGAGCTCTGTTCCCTCTGCCCTTGTATTTGCAGTCATTGGGTAAAGCAAGATACAGGATTGTCCAGGCAATGAGTTCAGAACTCTGCTGGAGGCCTCTTTCCCATGGTTACAAAGCACATGGTTTTGAGCTCCTCTCATGTGCTTAGTGATATCCTGGAGGTTCTCCCTCTGTTCCCACCCAAGAACAGATCTATGCAGTCCCTGGAATTACGTCTCTCGTGAATGACGGACCTGCTGGCTGCAGCCCTGCAGCAGAGAAGCCGCAGCTCCTGGGAGATGGTACATTGAAAGGGAAGAGCAGGTGGAAGCTGATGGAGAAGGATAAGCTATAGGAAACATAAGAAGTTTAAAACAGAGGCACTGAAAGAACTCAAACCAAACACTTATAGAAACTCCTAGTTCTACTCTGACAGGCCCCTGAGCCTCTGAATTACTTTTTGGCAAGAAGGAGCAGAAGGTTTGGAGGAAGTCCCATGGCCACTGCAGGATCTTTCTCTGTGCTAGTCCTCAGAGGATGCGTGCGAGGGCAGGAGTGTAGCAGAGCTACAGGTCTCAGGCTTTCCCTCTCATCTTTCCCCATGTGCAGGATAATATAGGACTGTTACTGCAGATGTGGAGCTCCATTCAATCTGAATGAATGAGGAACATCCTGGGGACTCTTTTGTACCTTTAGTCCATCCCTGTCTGTACAGACTGCAGCCACACCAGCACTGCTAATTACTGTAGTTTTATCTCCCTTCACATATAAATCACGCACTGCTGGAGTAGTGATTACATGCAACACTTAAGTTTCTATTTTGCAAAATGCTTCCAGCCCTCATGGCTGGAGCTAAAGGCTGAAAAATAGAGTCTTAAGCACTCAAACAGTAAAAAGGCAAAAAGATCTAGCTTCTAGTTTTTTAATTTCTTTAAGCCAAACTTGTGATCTGTTTTTTTCAGTGCCTGTGTTTTACAAAACTGTTTATCTGCATGTGCATGGACACAAATACTTATCCTAGTGATGTATGTGCTGAAAAAATACCAAGCCTAGCTTGGGGGGGTCATAGTAAAGGTTGCTTGCCAAATAGGTTGGTTGGCTTGTGTTTGTTAATTTTTTTTTAAGTGACCATGCAAAAGGGTAAAGTGGATTGTTTATAGAAATTGCCTTCAGCGGACATTTCTGTACGCTTTGGAGCTTAGTAGGAGGGCAGAAGGGGGCAAGGTTAGTTGCAATGTTCTTCCGTTGTTAAGCAAGGGCTTTATATGAATCGCTGGTTCATCTTTAACTATGCAAGTTAATGAAGGTTATTATGAGAATGTGTATTTACCTTGAGATAAAAGCCCAGGCTCTGCAAAAGTCTGGAACTGGGAAAGCAAGGATGAGAGGAAAGAGCTGTTGCTTGGAAGGCAATGCTCAAGTCACAGGTTTAGTTCTTCGTGCTTGAAAGGGGATTTGCTGCTGGGGTCTTCTTCAGGACAGGAAAGCCCCAGATCCCAGTCCCAGCTGTGAAGTCCTAGGGCACTTCATTGACTTAGGAGATTTTCACGTAGCCTGTGGTGGTTCTTCGAAAGCCGGAGATTACATGGAGATGCTATTAATTATGCAATTATAGTATCCTCTTTTTACAGAGGCATTTCAGTCCAGAGGATGCCAAAATGCTTTAAACAAATCTCCTGAAATTGTTTTGTGTCTTTCAGAAGCGTGGTTATATGTAGGGGAAGGGGTGGATGCTGCAGCTTTTGGCTGGTGAGCAGCAGCTTATCTGGCACCCCAAGGAGCACGGGGGCTGGGAAGGGAAGCGAGTCGGCCGGGTCCATCTGGAGACCCTGTCACACAATGTGTCAGTGCCCAGCTCTTCCCCTCTGTGGCCCTGGCTCTTTCCAGGCCCTTCTGCCACACCAACAGGGCTGAATCAGATTCACTTCTGCATCGCAACCATCTTTCTACAGCAGGGATGATGGATGTGTCTTCCAGGCTTCAGGAGGATCTTTAGGTGCCAAACAAGCTAGCTCCTGAGGATGTAGTTCTGCCAGGCACAGCTCCCAACTCCTATTTCTCCATCCCAGTCTAAACTTATCAAAGGAGCCATGTGAAGTCCCTAGCCTGTGCTCAGCAGGGAAGGTGAGGTGGGCTCAGAAACTCACCCGACCCTTCTGGTCTCAGCCTCTTTGGGCAAACAAAGAGTTATTTCACTTAATTCTCTCTCCACTCTTACAATTCAACAAGCAGAGTCTGTTCACTGCAAGACTTGTGCAAGGAGAGCGCACAAGTGATAATTGAGAGATTTAAGGAGGCGTTAGCAGCCAGGGCACTCACAGCCCCAGCTGGAAACAAGGTTGGTGTCTGCTGGGAAAGATGCAATTGTGGGAGAGAGTATTCTCTTCCCTTCTTTTGTTGTGGAATTGAACAGCATAAAGTACAGCCTGTTCCTCCGTGTTCTCGTGCCCTGCAATGCTGTGAGGTTATTTTAGCAGGCAGCCAAGGAGACTCTGGTATTTTGAAGACATCTGCGGCGCCAGTATTTTTCATATAATTTTTAACACTTTGATAGCATTAAAAGACGTCTGGCAAGCCCACTACATCTGCTATCTGCACTACTGTGGCTGTGCTGCAGTCTTTCCTTGTCAGACCGTTCCCGATCAGAAACGCTGTGCTAACATGCAGTGCTGCACCGGTGCTGCTCACGGATTGAGTAAGGGGGCAAATATGTCTGATCTTCCTGGTGTCTTTGACATACTGACCAGGAGGAGGACAGCCCTCTCTTGCAAGGCTGTTCCGAAGGCCAGTGATATCCAAGTGACATTCAGGCAAGTAAAATATCTTTTGATTTGTCACAACCCAGTTTTCAAGCTAATGGGGTGCTTTATTTCATTTGGCGCTGCCTTCTCTTTAAAGACGTCCTCAAGTGTCAGCCAGGAGTGGCTGAAATCAGCAGCATTCCTGCTGGGTGAGCTCCAAGCTCCTGGGCCCTGAGCCAGGAGCATCCACTGCCTTTTGCTTGGTCTCCCCAAAACTGATCCAAGTGTCCCCATCCAAGCTCTAAACAGGGGCATGTTATGGGGGGGGAAACTGTCCCCTCACCTTATTTCCCTGAACCTCAAGGAAGGTTTTCATTGACGCTTGAATGGCATTTTGTAGGAAGGATCCCACACTCACAGTATTGCATTCCTGTTGGGTTTTTCCTGCCATTAATATCTGGTTCCTAAATATGAGGAAACTAGGAATTTAGTTCCTAAATAAGAGGAAATAAGATCTAGTTCCTGTTCCACCCAAATCATCCTCGTTACTCTTGTCCATAGCATCTCCATACCCTGGCTCTGTGAGGGCAGCCAGCATTTCTCCTCGCACCACAAAACATGTGGCAATGTGTTTGATTTTAAAACACCCTGAACTCTCAGTCCTGTGCCTCAAGGAGAGAATTCACCTGAGCTTTATTAAAGGCTGAAGGAGGGATGAAGGAGACTGAAGGGACTACGTGACTCTCCAAGCTGTGATCCGTGGTTTGTAGCCACCTTTGGTCCATTTCTCCCTCTCCCTCCTCATTATTAGCTAAATGGAAGCGCTATCTAAATTGGGTGTAACAGCTTGATAGTGCTCAGATCACTGCTAATGATGTTAGCCTGGTCAGATATAATCAAAAATAATTGAAAGTGAGGGGTGTGCCAGTCAGTCTTCCCCCAGGCGCAGAGCACAAAATGGTTGCCGCACTGTGTGGAGAGAGGTCCCTCGGCCCCGTGTCCATGGAGGGGGCTAGAGTGTGGGTGTTGGGGCTTGGGGAGAGGGGAGCAGAGGGAAAAAATGAGGCAAAGTGAGAGCCACCTGCTAAGACAGATGACTAGAAGGCTGTATTAGGGTATTGCATTTATTTGAGGAGGCAGCAGAAGCTGCCCAGCGGGGACACGAGGCTATCCGCCATGTTGAGGGTGTGAGGTGGCTCACGGTGCGTATCTCCCCTTGCAGGTCTGCGGCGGACACCCAGCCGGCTGTCAGGGCTGAGCGCAGCCTGCCCGCTGCCCAGCCCACCGGGTGGCACGCTGACCTGCGAGCTACAGGACTGTCCCTTCTGCGCCAGCCTCCTGGAGGACCCCGAGTTCGCCTTCAGCGAGTCCGACAGCTGCGAGTCCGACAGCAATGGCGTCTACGAGTTCACCCAGGACCTGCGGCATGGTGACCACAGAGACCAGCTCCAGCAGCAGCGGGGCAGGAGGAGGAGGAAGAAGAAAAAACCCAAGGAGAGGAACAAGGTCATCCGCCTGTGGAAGGCTTTTGGTAGCAAGCTGAAGAGGATCGTGGAGAGCAAGTACTTCAACCGGGGGATTATGATAGCCATTCTCATCAACACACTGAGCATGGGCATTGAGTACCACGAGCAGGTGAGTGCAGGACTGGCCTCAAGAGCCCTGAGGGTCTGTGGTTTCAGCTGCTCACGGCATGGCAGCTTGCATGGTGGCTTGGGGTGACTCTGTCGAAGCCATGCCAGAGCAGGAGCAAGTGGGTTTTCATGCAATTTGGGAACACTAAATGGGGCCGAGGGCCTGATCCTGCAGACATGTGATGAGCGGGAGCATCCTTCTGTGTGCAAAAAGCCTGGAAGGTGCCTGGCAGCACTGCTGAGGTGTGGAGAGTTTAAATGTGTCAGAGCCTGACTGCTTAAGTTGTTTGCTGTGAATTATTCGTATAAGCGTGAGTTGTTCTGATGGAAATACCCCTTTGGTCTGATGGTGGTGCAGAGTGGACCTTGTAGTGCAAATAACCCACGCAGAAGTTTCTTCTTTGATCCTGGGCCTTTAAATAAAGACTTAAACTGTCAGGCAATGCTAAAAGCGACAAGGAAAAAAAAGAGTTTCTCCCTGAAGGCTCCAAAACCTTTAATTTGATCTCATAGGGTGCAAGTAGGTCTTTCTTTTAAGTGTTTGGAGGGAGGAAAACAGAAATCATGCTGTTCTCAGTATTAGTCTGAACATGGTGATGGCAGAAAGCAGTGCTGGCAGCTGAGGACAGCTTGTCCTTGTTGTTGGCTGATGGGAGCTTGAGGGGCTGTGCGATGGGAGAGGGAGGTGAGTCATCTGAGTATCTCCAGTTGGCCATTCTGGGGAAAGCTGTGCTTTTCTGGGCTTTTCTTTCTTGGAAAAACTGGTTACTTTCAACTGTTTTCTCAAAACGTGCTCTGGAATTTCTCATGCTTCCTCTCTGTCAGGTGTGGAAAATGCTTCCCAGTGAGGCCAGGAGATCCTCATATAGATTTTCTATGAGGTGGATGGTCAAAGGTTCATCCAGTGCTCCCCCAAAATCTACACTGCAGAATCAGGTCCAAGTCAAGGTTATTTATAAAGCTATTCCTCCTCTTTGCCTCAGTCTGTGTGCTCAGGAGTGAGGAGAAAAGACAGACAGAGCAGTAAGGTATATCCAAAGGCAAGACAAGAGGCTCTGTATTTTCTTCTCCATCACTTCCCAGGATTCAGTCCTGCTCAGGACCATGGCAAACAATCCTCCAAAGTGCTGCTGCTTTGTTTTCTCTCCACTTATGTGCTTTAAGCCCTTATGTTCTATGCTATCTGAGGCACATTTTCTTTCGGAAAAGCAAGTACTCAGCTAAAGCACATGAGCCTCAGCCATGCAACAATAAATTAGTTCACACTTACAGCAGAAAGCGTCCAAACCCAGCAAAGAAATAGCTGTCGCTGTCAGCTTTCTGTCTGGTTAGTTGTTCCACAACAAATTTTAAAATTAGGAAATACACCTTGTCAGTCACCTTTGAATAGACCATTCATTCCTTGCAGCGGCCGTGTTTCTGCATGGATACTCTTTTGTGAGGCAGATACAGCTTTGTCAGTCCTTGGATATTGCCATGACGGGTGCTGAGGGAAAACCTTAGACAGGCTGCAGTGAGAAAGCCCAGGGATGACATGGAGTCTGTCCACATTCACTCGTATAAAGGTAAATTGTGATAATTACATCCTTGCTGCTAACAAAGGAAAACCATAGCCGGCAGGTTTATATTGGATTTTGCCTGGTAAAAGATTTTTCTTTAAACCATCTCAAAGCCAATGGCAATAAAGATTCTGAAGCTTTTGGCTACGGAGCATCAGACTCCCGCCAGCTTTGCTTGCAGGCACTGCCCAGTGTGGGCCCAATAAAGGAGGAGGCATTTTGAAGTGCAAACCTGTAAAAGTTCCTCCACATGCCTGACTGCAAAGTGTCTCTGGTACACAGTGGGGACAACGAGCCGTGGAGCTGTCAGAGCCCAGCTTGGAAACACCTCACCCAAGCACTCTCCTATCAACAGCGTGACCTCCAGGGCATCGCCAGAGGCACTGTCCAAAAGCAACAGAAAATGGGTCTAGGCTCCCAGACTCTTTGGCATGAAAGTCTGGGGCTTCTGTGAACAAAGCAGGGTGATTTTAGAACCCTCAGCCCTTCTCATGTGAGAACTGGCTGCAAGACTTGGGGTGGGGGGCTGGCTTTGTGTGGACATAAGGAGGAGATGCCTGAGCAAAGCTGTCAGGAACCCACAGCGTGCTGTTGGGATGGAGGGGAGGTGAGAATGGCTCCTTTTGGGTATACTATGATCCTTGCCAGGAAAAACAGTTTAATCACAGCTTTCTGGTTAGTGAGTGACAGATGCTGCCCAGCACTCTGCACCTCTGCTCAGAGCAGGTATTACAAGGGGAGAAGGTGTGAGCCTTCCCCAGGCTGTTAACTAGGCATGAGTGTTGCCATCATCTCCCTCTCCATCCTCCCAAGGGCAAACCTGGAGGCCAGTCCCCAAGTCATAAGGATTTAGGAGCTGCCTACAAGGATAGCTATTCTGTGGCTCTCCTCTTCTTTCCTTGCTCCCACTGAGCTGTTCAGTGTCACCCAGAGAGCAGGGTTCAGAAGCTCCCTTTGGGGAGACCTCCTGTGCTCTGTGTCTGCTGACAGCAGCATGGGCAGGGGACTCCTGGGCCCTGAAGCCCTGCAGAACATCACTTACCATGGAGACATTTGCTCTGGGTGGAACAGCTTAAGCAGGTTCCCTGGTCTTGATTCTTGCCACTCGTTTTCAGCCATTGACTGGTTTTATCAAACTGGGCTACAATCAATGCAGCAGCCACAGGGAAGCTCTCCTCAAACCTCACTGTCTGTAAGGAAATGCCCAATGCCTTTTCTAAAAAATTATTAATGGCTGCTTGCTTTTCTTTTCCGGCTTCTTAGACTTCATAGTCATCAGTGGCTTTGCAAATAGATGGGCACACCATATACATTTTTGTTTCAGAGTGCTGTTCAAAGCCAAGGCATCAATCCTCTGTGTGTGTGGGAGGGGTGGAGGGTACTGAACAACATATGGCATGGAAGATAGAACAGTACTAGTCTTTGCTGTATCTCGCCTTTCATCCCGGGACATGGCAGCGCTCTGTGAAGAAGTCTCGCGGAGCCCTCTTGAGGCAAGCAAGCATTATCGTCCGTATCTTTTGGATGAGAAAATCGAGGTTGCAAGGTGCCAGGCTGGAGACAAAACCCAGTGGGTTACTGCTGGCCCTTATCATAGCTGCAGAGCAAGGGGTCGCGTGTGCCAGAGCAGCGCTTTGGTAGCACCCTTTGACAAGACAGGAAGGTGGTCTGTGTCTGTACTGCCGCAGTCCCGCACCCTACCTCCAGATGAAAGAGAGACTTGTCCATATCCAAATCCCCTCAAGGCTTCCCTATGGGTTTTTATGGGAGTTTGAAGCTCACAGCAGCCTGCTAACGGTTATTCTGGCTCCTGTTGGCTAACGTAGCTGACACCACCCCATTTAATGCACATAGCCCATGTAATACCCTTTTAGGCAAGGATCGTGTCCTGTGGCTAAGGTCATGACTGCTGTAGCAGCTAGCTGACTCATGGGAGATGCTAGAACTGCTTTGCGCAGAGCTGTCCTTTACCAGTCCTGCTCTTCTCAGAGGCAGCACAGCCAGTTTGCAGCAGGAGATCCCGGTAGCAGGAGCTGATGATGGGAAGAGAGTTTCTTTGGGACTTCAGTCATTAGCAGCAATCGGATCCGCCTGCACAGCGCATCCGCAGGGTTAACAGCCAGCTCTGTCTCCAACTGCCACGTTTTACATGGCTAGTAATTAGGAGGTTACAGGATGCTGTTAGTTAGCAGCAGCACAACTTGTATTTCAAAGGTTAATTGGCTGGTTTGGAGGTTTGGTTTTTTTTTTTCCCCCCTCCTGTCGTGCTTTATTTATTTATTTGTCTATCTCCAGCACGAATAAGCACTCCCACAGATGAGGAAAGCCAAGTACAAAGAAGGCGGCAATCCTTGCATTAATCTTCCAGGCAATTTCAATGCATGATTTTGTTATGCATTCATTGCAGCTGACAATTCTCCAGAGTATCTGAGAACGTGCCATGGCACTGCAGCAACCAAGAGCGAACAGCGCACTCCAAAAGCATAAACTCTGCCATGCCTTTGGGGCAGCGGGGAAAGATGCCTGGCACAGGCAGGTCCTAGTCCAGGAGCTGTGTTTCCAAATGCCTGTCTGCCACCGAAAGCTGATACCTTTTTGTCCCAGAGTCAGCTCCTCTGTGTGCTTCGCTGACTGGTCTGAAGAAATAATTGCTACTTCTTCAGTCTGCCTCAATTCCCTAATTGTCCAGTAGAAGGACAGAGTCCTGTTCATTTGTCCAAGAGAGATGCTGGCATTGTCCCTGCAAAAGGGTGAGCTCTGAATTAATCCCTGAGGAACCTTGGTTTAAGTTGTGAGGAGAGACCCCCACTTGGCTTCCCAGAGGAATTTGCAGAAGTAGCTGTTGGTACTTGTAATGATTCCACATAAAAGGCTCAATTTACATCAAATGGCACTAGAAATGCTATTTTATATTCACTTCTCAGAAGAGATGTACAAATTAGTATTTGTTCCAAGCTATTGCTGTTCAAAGAGCTTTTAATTGCTTTTCTGATCCCTCATCCATGGCATGTTTCGTTCAGAGCAGCTGTCTTTAGAATAGGTTGAAGCTGACCTTGGTGGGTACCCAGTGGTCCACTGCTTATCAGTGTAAGAGAAGTGCTGGTTTTGTGTAGTACATTTTATTTTATTATTCTGGAGTAAAAGTAATTCTGTGTGATTTAAGGTAGCAACTAGCTTCTCTAGTGACGTTCTATTTTAGCATTTGTCAATTTTGGCTTGAAACATTGGTTTGGTCTGGAAAGCTCAGCACTTAGAAAGCAGAGGAGAATCTTTCAGCAGTGTTTGAAGCAAATTGACTCACAACTCAAAAGGAATTTAAGCACTAAAATATTATCCTGATCTGAAATTTTCACTTTGAACTTGTTCACTCTTCCAACTTTTTGCATGATCCAATTTTAAGAACTCACACACTGGCTAGTCTTGAAGCAAACAGATTCCCCCAGCCCAGGATGTGAAAATTCAGCCCAATGTGTTTGTGCTTATTGGATAAATGATGTGAGACTCATTCAGCCCTTAGCAGTCCTTTGGTTTATAGTTTGGGTTTTGTCAGCTGCATACCAAGCTGTCCCTCCCTGCTTACTATCCAAGGTCCCAGCCATAAGTGTGGGGTGGACAGCTTTCCCCATGCACTGGTTTGGTAGGGAAGCTGCATCAGTCGAGAACACATGCTGGGTCTCCTCAGCAGAGCAACAGAAATTTGACTCATTCAACAAACACCTTGTGATAATCTGAATTCTGTCCCCACCTCTTGGGAGGGAAGAGAAGGGCTTTGTCTGGAGACCTTGGGAAAGAGAGGTGTTTCCCATCCTCTTTTGTGCCCCAAGATCATACCACCTTTTTAGTATTCTCCAGATCACCTTTATCCAGGCCCCCTTTTTCGCAGACAGCCACTCTGTCAGGACATTAACAAACCTGGTAATGGTTTGGGGATGTTCTCTGCACAGTTCAGGCTGCAAGGCTTCTGATCAGAGCCAGCAGCAGCTCGTATGTGGAGCATTGACACCTGGCAAGGTGTCATTCCCATGTTAGAGGGAATCAAGGGTCAGGGACAAGATAGCATGAACTGATAGCAATTGTTTGCAGTTAAAAGCCAGGTGTCCCAGCTCAGGGCTTGATCCCTGCCTGCTGGACCTTCGCAGCTTTCATGGCAAAGGGTGTAAATCATGTCCTTCCACAGGGAGCCTGCCATGAGTGGCGTTCATGGAGCCTTCGCTCTCTCTTACTCTCTTCTGTAATTTAACTGACTCCACTGCTCTGTTTTCTTTCTGTTGGATTGTATGTTCTTGGTATATTTTTTTTTACTATATAAGGGAAAACATACTAGAGATCCATCCATTCCTCTGCCTCTTACCAGACAGGAACAGCACCTCTCCAATGCAGAAACTGAGTGCAATAACTCATTCGAGTGTTGACATACTGAGCAGTCAGGGGAGAGTCAGGAGAACAACAGAGCTAGTCATGGCGAGAGGAGTTTGCAGTCTGATCTGGTTCCTATAGATGTGCTCATTAGTCTAGGGAATAATATTAGGATATTCCCTGTGGAACTGTAGGCACGTTTTACCACCACCGATGGTTCAGTTCCTTCCCCTCACTTACGCCATTAGTTGTTCTCTGTGGTGAGGGATTGGCCATATAAATCACATCTGCTCTCTGCCAAGATGACAGACTTCTTAAGCAGGTGATGGTAACATGCTTCCCAGCATACGCTGTTGCATGGAGACTGGAGATCTGCACAGCGCCAGTAAGAGACCCATGCTGTATAGGCACAGTGTGCAGGACCCACCAGATGCATTTCTTCCATCTGGGTCATGCAGTGAGTCAGTTGAGACAGTTGTGGTGCCCTCCAAGGCTTCTGAGACTGAATCCATGAAACCCCCATGCTTCATAAACATACATGATGGCAACGGATGGTTATATATAGAATGTAGACAGATTGTTTGCATTTCAACTGGCAGGTAAAATAAACCAAGTGTAATATAGCCCCAAGAATGAAAGCAGAGTGCACTTGCCAGCTGCATTTCATCACAAAACTGTGCGTAAATCACAGCCATGGGCGGCTAGCTTCAAATGTTATGCTGACAATGGCTCTAATGTGCTCCAAGGCAGGGAGGCTTGACACAGCTGGACAGCGGGGTGTTCGCTTTCTGCAGAGGGAAACTGCAATGAGAGAGGACCTGTAATGAAGAAGGTGTCTTTCACAAACAAGGAGCGTGGCATTGTATTGAGCCTGTGCCTTCCTGCTGGCTCTCAGCTGAACGCTTTTCATCTGGGAGTGGGTTTGGTGAGAGGGAGGTTGGCTTTGATCAGATAAGCAGGCCTCGGGGTGAGCACGCTCTATACCTGGTAGTCCCTTGCCTGAGTGATGACAAGATACAAGTTCGAGGAAGAGCTCGAGCATCTGGTTCATGGCAGCTGTGATCAGTGGCTCCAGAGACATCATGATGCCTGCAGGCAACATGCAGAGCCCCAGCCGGGTCCCTCCAAGCAGCCCATGTGGCTTTGGTACTGCACATGGCAGCAGCTTGCTGTCCTTCTAGCTGCCTTCATATAAGGCAGCTGGGCTGCAGGGACAAGAGCAGGGTTAGCAAAGAAAAGCAGAGGAGGAAATGCAAAAGACTGAGACAGCCAAACCAACTGACTGGGGCAGGAAGATGTGCTTAGGCATCATTGGCAAGGCTTGGAGAGGAACGTGCTCTGGAGTGGTGGGAAGCAAGGAGTGGCTTGGATTGTCTTGGCAGCTCTGGTCTACCAGGAACGCCACCTCCCATGTTAGTCTCTCTGTTTCTTTACACTTCCCCAGTCTGCCTTCATCCATCTTTTGTCATCTTGGATTTTTTTGTTCCACAAGACAAAGATTGCATTTTATTCCGTGTATATCACCCGCCATGTGGGGCTCCTGGGCAGGGCCTGCTGGATGTTATTACAAGTAATAACAACAGTGGGAATGGGAACAGAGCGCTGCACTTCTCCTGGCACCAGTTTTTATGCCTGGGGGTTGCAAGTAGACTCTGAAACTGAGTTTAGAGCGCAAATGCAACAGGAGTGTAACACAAGGGGATCTGCAGATAAGAGGATGGAGAGGGCAGTACATGATGGTGCTGTGCCATGGACTAACAGTGCCTGTAGACTGGTGGTTCCCAACTCTTTAGGAGGCAAAGGAAATAGTCATATTTAATTTAATACTTTTGTGCGTTTCCAACCACTCCCTGTGGATGATTGCTTTCTCTGTAGACCTGGAAAATACAGAAAAGGTTAAAAATAGATTTAACTGAGAAAATGTTAGGAAGGTGTAGAAAAGATAGTCATGCCACACCTGAGAGCAAAGTGGGGTTAGTATTTGGCAGTACATACAAAATGATGGCAAATTAGTCTGAAAGCTCTGGGTGGAGATTCAGTGGTATTGCTAAGGCGTCCTATATGCTGCCCTTCTCTGGGTACCGCAGTGGTGAGAGGCAGAGCCGGCTGTCCCCATCAGCAGGCAGAGGATTAAAGATGCTCAGGGTAGCAGTCTATCTCCTTACATCAGAGGAGAAGAACCAGTGCAAGGAAATAAACAGGTATGTTTACAGCTGCTGCCAACCTGAATCATGAATTTTCCTCAGCTTTTAACCAGAGTTCTCCAGCTGGGACAGTGAGATTTTCCAGAATTATGAATGAAGCTTTAAATGTCTCCTTGAAACCTCCTTCTGGATCTTTTGTTACAAGATCAGGATGCTTTTTTATAAATGGTTTTAAGAGGTGGGGGGAGAGAGCTCCATCTGAAAGGAGTGAGACTATTACTCGAAAATGAGGGAGATTTGGCATGCCTACATGCATTCTTTTAAAGCTCTATTTTTGTTTGCTCTGTCTGGTTTACAGCCTTAAAGACAGCCTGAGTCCCAATTTGGGAAAAACACTCTGTGCACAGGGCTTGTAGCATCAGTAGTAAAGCTTGCTAGAGCAGGGACTGCCACCAAGGAGGACGGGGCAGGAAGACCGCTTGGCTTCTTTCCCCCAACAAAGGCGTTTCTCAGGAGTTTCCTCTCCTGCCTGATGCCAGTACAAATTAATACTCCTCTCTCCCTGTCCTGTCCTTGTCCAATGCACAGACAAATCCAACACTTTTTACTATAGTGCCTCTGGAGAAAGCAGCAGAAAGAGAAGTCATTTATTTTATAGACTCCAAAGGGAATTGAATTTGCTACAGACAGACGGATCCTGTAGTTCTCTGGCTCTTGGCATGACTATACATGGACTTGTCTGTGCTTTAAAGTTAGTTTGGATTGAGGTGGTTTATGAAGCCAGAGTGTGCTGGCTGCTTCTACGATCTCTACCTGGAGCTTGGTGATGGGACCAGGGGAGCAAAGCCCTGGCTCTGTGTTCCCTAGGTGTGCCTTGTTCTCAGAGCTATCCAGAATCTAGGCAGAAACTTCACAGCTCCAATCTGCCCCAAATCCAATCAATAGGAGGAAATAAATCGAACCACAGGGAGCTGCTCGATATGGGAGAGAATCAGAGTTTTCCTTTTGTTTGTGAAGACTTCAGAAGCAAAACAGTAACCGTGTCAGCATTGCTCATCCGCAAACAGTTTAAAGTCATTTGTGTAAATTAGTTTCAGCCAGAGAGTCTGAAAGCAGCATGGGTTGCTGGGCAATTATCTCCTTGCGAATGGCCTGTGTTGTGGGGGCCATGTTGCAGAAGATCTCTCACTTGTGCTAAGGTCTCTTGAAGCTGCCAGAACAAGAGATCAGCATCTTGAATGTCTTTAAAGCAGAACTACTGATATGGTATGTTGGAGTGCTGGCAGGTATCAGCTGATATGTGTGCCAAAGTACAAGGGACTGAACCGCAGAGCGTGGAAGTGCAGGGGGATTAAATGCCAGAAATCTCAGTTTATGCTGAGGACGATTAGGAGCTGTGAATGCTTCTGAAAGCCCTTTTTCAAAGATATCCAAAAGAGCATTGCTGGTCCTCCTCTTGTTTTCCGCTCTTCTTTCCCTAGCTGTGTCCCCTCTTTAGGGTGCCACTGGGATATCCTATGGTTCAGGCTGGAATGATGTTATTTACATCCCTTCCTTCCCACGGTCAGAGTACCAGCATATACAGATACTCCACAAAGTAGCAGGAGTAGTGTGGGGAGTTTGATGGCTGAGGATGTGCCTCTGCTTCTTCCTTTCTCATGCACAGAATCTCACTGTTCCTGAGACTGTTTAACCTGTGAGTGATGGACGGGCAGGCTGAGACCAACAGATAGTGACCCTGCAGCTAACAGTGGAGCGGATGTTTCCCACCTGAGCTTGCAGAAGTCCTTTTGTGTTTCAGAAATGATTTAATGCTATGGGTTTCCTCCCACTCCTCCCCACCTCCCTCCTTTGCTGGTCGGTGTGTAATAGCAGAGGGTTTTCATACATATTTTATTTTTTAACTATAGCTTGAAACCTGAATGCTGTATTTATGGCTGCAGCTGTCACTCCTCTGAAAACATGCAGAGAAATGAAGGTTAACAAGTTTGGGCTCTCAGGAAAGCATGTAAAACAGCACTGCAGAAGACTTTGTGTCATCACACCAGAGTGAATAACAGATATTTTCTGAGGTTCTCCAGTCCAGGGTTATTTATCACCATCTGAAGCAAATAGTTTTCTAATTGTATATCCTTGTTTGAAATTCTCAAAACCCCAAATCAAATTCTTTTCCCTTGTACAATGTACGCAGAAAGTACGGGATACAGAGCCTGAGGGGGTGGTTTAATAGTTTAAGAATCAGGTTGGCATTAGCCAGACTTGATGCAGCCATATGTTCAAATCCCAGGGGTGACCACTCACCAGGAGGTAGACAATGCTCCATCCCATTTATTGTGTGTTCACTTAAAAACAGATGTCCCGATTACCGTGGCTGAAGGAAGAGATACTCTGCCTCTCTTCCAAAGAGCAAGGGCACATCGTGCTGCTCAGTCGTCGTCCCCCACCACATTTGCACTATTTCTGTGTGCTCCCTTATTCCTGTGTGTGCGGTCTGAAGTTTGAAGCCCTGGCTGGTTGATTTGAATGGAGATTTGCTTAAGTAAGACAAAATGGGTTTTGGCCTTTTTTTAAACAGCACTTTGGTTCGAAAACTACCAAATACACTTGGGAATAGTGTACTTGGTATAGAAGGTCTTGTTATACCCTTAGGGCTTGTGACTTTGTCTCTCTAGGGTCACTGCGCTAAAGTTTCGGCTCTGTGTGGCTCCGGGTAGTTGTGTCAACGCAAGACGTGACGTTTCAGCCCTGCCTATGGACCCTTCTGCCTCCGACTTGGTGTCTGGGAAAAACAGAGCGGAGCTAAACTGAGACCTAGCATGGGTGTTGAGGGAATTGGGCACCAGTGCAGACCAGAGCTCTGATCCAGCAGGACCATATGGATGGGATGTAAAAGTTCTGTCTAACGATGCAAATGGTGAAGCCATCAGAATTGATGGGGCTGGGGTGTGGGAGAGTTCAAACATATTTCTAGTAATTGCATCCTTCCTGTTGTGTGTTGTTTTTGTTTCTAAGACTCTAAAATAGACTGTGTAGGAAGTTGCAAGGTTTGGACTCTTCTGCCCAGTTTTGCAGATTAAGGAGATAGAGCTGCTCTGAGAGGCAGCCAAACACAGCTCCAATGCTCTTCTGAGAAACCTCTTAACGCATGAGGATCGCTTCTGCCTTGCAAATGCTCACGTCCCTCCCTCTCCCTATCACGTTCACACCATAAGGAAATCAGGCAGGCTGTCCTCTCCTGTATTAATGCCCCATTGCCTGCAGTTAATTAAACTCCACATGATACTCAATGCAGCGTGTCAGTTTGGTTAACGCCTGTCAGCCAAAGCGGTAACTTAGCCCCATTATCTGCGGCTCTCTGTAAGCAGTCGTGTTCTGGGTCTCAAATTCACTCCTCACGCTCCTTTCGACCAGCGTTTGCTGCTCACCCAAGTTTTTGCCACGCCGAATTGGGCACCCAGAAGGTGTCGTTCCATTTTTTTAGCATCTCCATAGAAACCACTTTAGAATTGTAGACTGCAGGGCTTGTGCAAATTTAAAAAGAAACTAATGTAATGGTTCAGTTCGATCAGGTTTCAGACTGCTGGTTGCTTGCAAAGGGTGTGTGTTCCAATGATAAAGTTGAGAAGAAAAGCAGCAGAAGTTCTCAAAGGCAGAGATGCAGCAATTTTCTGCTATATGAGCCCAGGATAAAGCTTTTATGATAGCACAAAGTTTATCTGAAGATTGTTTGGAGGGAGGCACAGACACATTTTTTACTCTACCACAGAAATCTAGGTAAACTTCTTGCCTAGGAGGATACCTGTTTATGTGCAAAGCTGCTTTTTTATGTGCAAGCTCACTTCTTCACCTTTTTAACACAACTGTCTCTCAGACTGACCTCTCAAAAGGTTTAAACGCATATAGATTAATGTACTTTTGATGTTTGGGCTAATGAAGTCCTCTGCCTCCTCTGCTTAATTTTCTAGTTTATAGATAGAGGCTCAGCACTGCTCAGGAGTAGCCAGGATTGGACCTAGAATTGGTTTGCACCTGACTGATAGAAAAGTTAATTTTGGGTTGTGTAGCAGAGAGGCAGGTGTGAACAGAGGATGCTTCTCTGTAGTAATTCGTGCTTCTCTGTCTCTAGCACAACCACCTAAGGCAACTTTTAGAAATAAAAAAAAACATCATTACACAGCAAAAGAGGAAACTCCTTGCTGTGTTCAGATGTCCAAAGGTCACAGTGGTTTAGCAGCACCAGTCCAGGTCCACGGTCACCAAGGCAATAGCTCATTGCCATGGAAACACTCGCCACCTTCTCAAGCGAGAGCATTTGAGCAAGTCCTGATGTTTAGCAAATAATTGCTTGAGATCCACAGTGTATCCCACCCCACGATACATTTGGGGACTAAGAAATACAATACTTTGACAGCTTTCACTGTGATCTGTCCGTTTTGGAAATCCATGAGGAGGATTTCCATCAGGGCAGAAACATTTGTGAGCTCAGTTTCTTTCTCAAGGGCTCACTGGTTGCACATGGTTATTTTAGCTTTACTAGTTTATTAAAGCCACTATGCTGGAGATTGCATCTAAATTCTCTTTCACTCCCACTCTACAAATAAAACTTTGTGTTGGCTGTTTCATATGAAAACTGACATAGCTGTTTGAAGGATATGGATCAATTTGGCTTATTCTTGGGATTGCCTCTTCAGCAAGGGATGGTTGGTCCTGCTCCCAGGCAGCTGGATCAAAGCCCTGGTGCGGCTGGCATAGCTGTGAGGTCTGGTTAGAGCAGAGGGTTGGAGCAGCCCTTCCTGCGCGGTTGTTTCTTGTGGGTCTTGCTGTGGGAGAAGCATCGCTTCTGCTAGTCAGAGCCATGGCAGGGATGTGAAAAGCTGTCAGGAGGAAAACTTGAATGTGGCATAGAATCATTTAGGTTGGAAAGGACCTTTAAGATCATCAAGTCCAACTGTTAACCTAGCACTACCAAGTCCATCACTAAGCCATGTCCCTAAGCCCCGCATCTATACATCTTTTAAATGCCTCCAGGGATGGTGACTCAACCACTTCCCTTGGCAGCCTGTTCCAGTGCTTGACAACCCTTTCAGTGAAGAAATTTTTCCTAATATCCAATCTAAAGGAAGGTTGCAAATGAAATACTTTTTTTCTTGTTCGTTCGTTTGAGCTGTCACTGTCTGACAGGTTTTCCCCAAGTGAATGCATGATGTGGGCAGCGGGTTGGCAGAACCAGGCAATTCAGGGGGGCTGTGGAGTGGTGACATGGGGGAGCAGGCAGTGCAGCGAGCCAGAGCTCATCTCCTCTGCCTGGAGGGGTTCTCCTGACTTGGTTACTGCACACAGCGTGGGTTCAGGACGGGGGCATCGTGGCAAGGCAGCACAGAGGATAGCATGGCCCGTGCAGAGCATGAGAGCCAGGCACAGCCTGGTGTCACATGGGAGGAGGAAGGGAAAGGGCTACCTGGCCCTTCACCCAAACTAGGCATCTTCCGTAGAGAAATTGCTGCAAGATGATAAAGCAGGAGGCGTGTGCTGCCTCTTTTACCTTTGCTTTTCTCTGCCTTGCAGCTCCCCTTGAAATGACAGCAGTGCATAATTGCATCGCTTTGGCGTTCACAGCATCCATGCTGATGATATGAGAGGTGTTATTATTGTTGCCATTAGCAGTGTAATTAGTGTTAGCATAACAGTCTCCTTTGCCCAACGCACCAAGGCTGAACTAACGACCTCCAAAACCAAATACATCTACTCCACCAGCTTGGGGAGAGAGTCTCTACTCTCACGTGTTCAGCAGTCCTACATCTTCTGCAGCTTGGCACTGCAGCCTCGTAGTAGTAGTGAATTACAATAATTTTAATTAGCACTACTGTTATTAGGGCTAATATAATAGAAATTCGTTATTTTAGCAGTGATTTTATTTCATTACATAAAATCAGAATGACTAAACTTTTTCTGAATCATTTTGTTCCTGTAACAATAGAAACATACTGCATATTCAGGGCATGCTTGGAGGTGAGGCATATTTCATGCAAAAGGAATGAGAAGAATGGAAAGTCATCTCATTTTTAAGTCCTGTTTTCCAGATTTTTGTATTCTTCCCCCCAATATTAGAAATAAATATTATAAGAGAAACACATTGCAAAGCCAGCACAGTTATTTTCTGTGAATTTTGTTCCTTGGTCATCTCTGAATATTGGTGGTGGTTTAATATAATTTCGTTTCACTGGGTTTTTTTGTCAGGAAGGTGAAAATGTGGAAGTGTTGGGCCACCTCCAAACTCAGTGGTAGTTCCACTGAAATCGAGGAATTCTGCCAGGTGAAAATCCAATAGCTATCTGTAAGATACAAACAGCTGATGTGAGGAGGAACAAGAGTTGCTGAGCTCTCTTGCTGGTTTGTGCTCACATTCAGTAATTCCAAGCTTTCACTTCCTGCAGCGTCCAAGTGATGCGACCGTGCTAAAGGACAGCTCTGGTAGTTCCTTTCTGACCTCTTGAGTCCTTTCTTGCCTTAGAAAAACAAAATGCTGTTGTCTCAAGGAGCAAGAGGGATGATGGTGATTGTAGTTGTTATTTTTTAAATTTCTGAGTTGGAATTGTCTGTATTGCGCACATGCAAAAGCTAAAATGGGGCAGTGAGCTCCCAGGAGCGGCTCATTCCCTTGTCTCCAGCAGAAATGATGGTGGTGTGTTGCTCACCACTGTCTGCCTGCTTTAATGCAGACCATTATCGAAGACACACCTGAAAGATCAGGACCCAGAAGCCTTCCTTGCCAGTTGTAACAGCACATGCTGCAGGCTGCTGGCAAATACAGACGCTGGGTTTGTACCTTTTTGTCTTTGCTTTTTCTTTTTGATCATTGTGGATGGTTTTAATTGCCACTTTACTCTGATGCTCATGGCTAAGAAGAATGTATCAATAATTCACTTGCGTGAACAGCATGGCAGCTCTAAAGTTCCCATCTGCCTGCTTTGGCTGCAGGCTAGAGCACCCTGAGCTGTTCGCAGCATTGTGTTCTCAAGGACAAAAACAAGCTTGTAACGATTGCTTGGGTAGCTAGGTTTGCTGGAGGGGAGGAAAGGTGGATTTCCCCTGAATTTGTTCTCCTGGCTCCTAGTGTATCTTTGATGCAGAGCAGAGAGGAGTTGCTGCCTGTATTACAGATGTGGATTTGCAGATAATTGTTTCCATGCTGATGAAGCTTTTGAATTTTAAGTTCTTGGTAAGTGTTTCTGGAAGCTGCAGAGAAACTGAGTCTGTACCAAGTACAATCCTGTCTTGGAGGACAAAAGGGCTAGAGGTTCCCCCAGCTGTGTTGTCCCCACAGGATGTCCCTGTGGATAGGCCTTCCTCAGCTTAGGAAAAAAGTGGTAAGATGTAGCTACCCACCATACCAGTGGCTTGGATCCTAATAACCCAAGAGATCATTTCAGTCCAGTGTCCCAAAAATGACAGTAGATAGAGCTCATCTCACCTAGGCCATCCTCTTGCTCTAAGGCAGGGTCAACTCTTCCTATATCAAGGTCATAAGTGATTTCATATCTTTTAAGACAACCGCAGAACGTAAATACCCTTGGTTAATTGAAAGTCTCTGCACATCCCGAAGGGAAGCCCACAAAGAACTGCCTGTGCTCAAATGTCTGATACATGTTCAGGACCACGTGAGAAACTAGACATTTAATCTAGGAGTTAGGAAAAGGGTTGGGGAGTCGTGACAGCATCTCATTGTAGACACTGAACCTTCCCTTGGTGACCCAAGAATGAAGGCTGAAGTAGGCAACACCCTCTTGTTCTGTAAGATACACCACCAGATTTTCTCCTGGTGTCCACCCAATGTTTTTTCTTCTACCCCAAGGTTCTTCAACCTCTGTAGAAAAGCTCTTCTAATCTTCCTCATCTTTCCTTCTTCCACTCAGCACTCAGAGGTCAATTACAGCAGATTGCTCAAATTTTTCTGAAGCATTATCCTTTCCTTGAACTTATTTCCTCATCAGGCCACTTCAGCTTCCTTTCCTTAAGCTTAAAAGATGACTAAGTCAAGGTCTTTGACAGATACAGACTAAACATACTGCCCATCTTGTTCTTCCCATCAGCAGTCCCTCTATTGTGTTTTCTTGATGTGCCTAATCTCCTAATACCAGTACACAGCCTGCAAATCACCAATGCGCATTTTTCAAAGGGACTATCCATAAAGGTCTATTAGCAAGGGATGAGTAATGGTTTGACAAAATAGATTTAAGTGGCCCCTTCTGAATCATCTTGGCAGTAATAGAGAGAGTGTGTCCATTTTTTGATTAAATATTTCCAGTGCCATTAGCTTGGGTGAAGTAAACTTCTATTGAGTTTGCCTGCTAATGACAACCCAAAGGCCTTTGATCTCTCTGTTATCAGAGAGTAAGCCTGTTGCATGTGGATAAAGATCATATAATCATTGCTAAAGGTGCCTCTTGCCGTACAATCAAAGAGTTTGGAAATGGTTCTTTATTCTCTCGATGTTCATGCTCCTGCCACCTTTAATGGATGTGGTCAGAGCCGCCTGCAATGGGCATCCCGTCACCTCTGTGCATGGTCAGAAATACACAATTGTAGTTTGGCTGCAAGATTTTAGCAAAGAAAATCAACAATTAACCTTGATTTCTTGTCATTTTTGTCTGAAAGGGGCTGTAGCATATTTCCATGTTCTTTGTGTCTATCCTTTTATAGCATGGGATTCTATGATTCTATGTCTCACAATATTGTATGCTTTTTCTTAAAATCTTCAGCTCCTGAGATCTTGTGATTCAGTTCACATCTAAAAGGAAAAGGTAGACCCTAGCTCTTCTTTCTGTTAATGGTATGGAATACAAGATATTTTCAGCCTAAATGTAAGAACAAAAAAAAAAAAAGAAAAAAATCAGTATGAATGATGCATTATTTTTTTAACAATGTATGCTTTGTGATTAGCCAGCAAAGCTGATTTCAGCCATTAGGCTGATGTTTTTTGACCAGTTGTTGTTGACTTCAGCACAGACAGTGGTCAGGGACAAAAAGTTTTTCAATGGGCAAGAATTGTGTGAATATAATTCCTTGTGTGAGCGTAATATTTTTATGGCGAGGGATAAGCCAAATATATTGGATGAGAATCAACACAGGCCTTGCTAAGAGATGTCACGCCTCACGGATCTGCTGGTTCTTTGAAGGACTCAACCAGCATATGGATGGGAATGATTCAGTCTGTATAATTTCCTTGGATTTTTGCCAGAGGCTCTTAAAGGAACTAAGCTGATGTGGGGTGGGATGGCAGTCTGCTTGTGGAGAGAAGCCTGCTCGTATTTAACAGCTGCTTAAGAGAAGAGGGAAGGGGTACAAGTCACAGGTCCATTTCTGAAATACTGGGAAGTTGCCAGAGGCATCTCCTGATGTGCTGTGCGACACGTGCTGTCCTGCATACTCCTGAACGATGCTCCAGTCACAGCATTGCTGAGAGCAAAGGGGTGATTGTGGCTCCCCTTAGCACCAAGCTCGGTCTGAACTGGCGCTTCCTTGCTTGCACCCAACACTGGAGGAATGAGGAGGCATTCACTGTCCTCAGTTCAGGCATATTTCTGTTTTTCTTCTTTTTCAATGAAACTAATCAGTGTATAAGTACTGACAGAGATGACCAGTTCGCAGAGTCCACACTCGAGCATCTCTCCCCAGGTGAGTTATTACAGTGGTCTTGGTGTATTGCTGGAGGCATTTGTTCTTGGTTGTTATCTGGAGAGTTGGCTTCTTCCTCCTGAGATTTCTTGTTTCATGACAATATGAGAAGTTCTGGCCTTGTTTGAGGAGTTATTTTATAGGGTTAGGGTGGGGTTTTTTTCATTTTAAGGCTTATTTTTTCAGCCATCTGTCAGACCAAGTGATCCTCCATCAAGATGTAATCCATCTGATTGGCCTACTTTTCAAGAATAGTAGCTTTAGTTTTGTATGCTGATAGCATTTTAGATTGCTCAGGTCCTTTCCTCCTGAGGGCGGAGAAGACAGCAATTGATCTAATCCAGCTTGGCATTTATGCCACTTGAAATGAAATTGCATTTTGCTGAAAGAAACTGAGAAATGGGAAAGTAATACTGTAAATATGTTGTGCCATGTGGGACCTTCTGCCTGGGAAGCTTCCTAAGGAAGCTACAGTGGAGTTGATTATCCCAGAGAATAAACTCTCTGATCTGTAGCTCTTGTTGCAAGAGATGGAAGCGTGGCAGCCAAGGCTGCTTCTGTAGAAAACACTCCCACCCAGGAGTCAACACCAAGTGAACTTGAAGGATTCACACAAAAATCTCAGAGAGTATATGACTTTGGTATATGGTCATTGCTGGATAGCATTAGTGGCTTTTTTTTAAAATGCCAGAGTATATCGCGCTCCTATGCAGCTTGCTCCATTCCTCCACTGATGCCCTATTGGCAAGTCCAGAAAGGAGGAGTGCATTTTGCATTTGGCTGGCCATATGCAGCTGGGTAAGTAATTATTAGCGGTGACTTTCATGCCACAGAACAGAGAGGTAAAAGCAATTCCACAGAGCTTTAGGAGATCAAGTAGGTCAATTGAAAGGAGGAAAAATTACCATTGGCTATCTTCAATTAAATTGTTATCACTCCACATGAAGGATCCCATTTAGAGGAAGGCATAAAACCTGAGAATAGAGGTGACAGAGAGAATAAATTCTCCTTTTTAATTCCAAAGCCAGAGAGTGAACATTCATCAGTAGGCATGAGGAGGAGATCTCTTTTTCCTTCTGTTTCCAGCCTACTTTTAAGTAGAGCCCATTTGGAAATCTCTCAGCAGAACATTTTTTTCATCAGAAAGCACAAACTCATCGAAGCCACAGCTTTTAGTAGAGACATTAGTGACAGCTAAACCCGTCCTGAGAAGGGCTTTTGGTTCTGAGAGCTTGTGGTGTCTGGGTGTCAAACGCAGGGCACAAGGCACCTCAGAATAGCAAACATCTTGGTGACCAGGGCAGTCTTCTAGGACTGGGGCATCCTGGTTCAAGTCCCTGCTTCCTTTCCAGGGCCAGAGAGCATAAATAACTTTCAACTGCGCTCATGTGCATGGGAAAGCACTATCCAAACCATTTTTCCTAGTAAGAGAAGTTGTATCATACGAAGGCAAGGCAATTCCTGTGGTTTGAACCACAGTCTAGATTGACTAAACTGGTTTGAAGTTGATTTTAAGACTGTAAGAGCCCTATGTTGTAGTAAATAAACTACATCAAAACAATTTACAAAGGAAATATTTTCAAATGCAAAAATTGAAAGATCCAATAATTGCATTCTTTTTTTTTAAGGGCAAGGAATGCAGAGGAAGAAAGAAGCCAGGTCTTAAGTTGCTTGCGTTTTTTTGTTTGGTTGGTTTGGTTGTTTACTTACCTTAGAAATATCAGAATTATTCCATTTGGTCTTTGACAAGCAAAAAAAGGGGGGAAAAATAAAGGTCAAAATGAAGTCTTCACATTAGCTAGCAGTCTTCCGAGATGTCACTTACATTCCCTGACAGCTCTCTGCTTCAGCTGCGAGCTTCTCGCTCTCTAAATTCCCTCAAAGACGACCTTTTCCCACAGTGCTTCAGAGACATTAGCCAACCCTTCATCCTATATTCAGAAGGCACACGGGTCCAGGGTTGCAGACTGATGCTCACTGCCTAGCGCAGTGGGAGTCTCCTTGTAGTATTAGTATTATGCACACATTCCATACATGTTCTAGTTTTTTAGAAAAAGTTAGAGGAATATTTTGTAATTTTGAGCTCTCTTTAGCAATTTCATTGATTTGCTCCCCTCCTGTGGTGCCAATACTTCAAACTCATTTAAGCTATTTTCCACAATTTTTGAACAATATTTCTTATTAAAAAAAAAGTCTAATTCCTCCCAAACCATTGCTTTAATCTGTCCCAGAAAACTGGCTTTCATCTCGCGGTTGCTTTCACAGTGGCACATAAACCCTACAAATGTAATATGGAGCCCAGTAATCCATCAGTTAAACAGATTAGTTATGTAGGAGGCTGTGTGGCTCACTGAGTAAAGCCAGCAGGCTTTAATCTCCCTCCATAGAGGGAAAGCTGGCTCAAGTATAGCTCTGTGCTCTGCAGTCAATGTGCACTGGAGATGCAAAAGGTTTCCTTCCGCTTTGCAGATCTCATGGCAGGGATGGGCCCTGGAGGGTGGCTGGCTGTGGTGTCTGGGCTCTGGGATGAGTGAGCACAGATGTTCGTCACGAGATGAAAAGGTGAAACGTGAGGATGAGCCTCCAAGAGGCATCGTCTTCCCTCTCCACTGCGAGAGGAGGAGAGTTGCACTGCAGTTGGTGTCCCATTCCATGGTTTTTCTGGCACTGTCGCCTTTTTGCAGCTGGTGACATCATGACTGAGGCTGCAGGTGGTCCTGGTATCACCTGTGTATCTGTGCAGCATGCAGAGACACCACTTGGAAAAGCAGAAATTCTTGAGTTTCCATTCTGACCCTGCCTGTGGCTCACTGTGTGAAATGGATCTTGAAATCCTGATAATTAGGTTTCCTTTCAATAGGGGGGAGCAGAGCCTTCGCTCCCCGTTACCACAGATCAGGCAGAGCCACAGTTGACACCACTGCCTGGCCTCTTGTATTTGGAAGGAGGAGCAGGCTGTGCACAAGTGCCAGAGGGAGGATAAGTCCTTGAACCTAGACCTGTTCCTTCTGGATGTTGTTCTGTGCTTGGCTGTTACTGCATTTTTGCTAGAAAGTATCAGGCAGTGCTGAGCAGTCCCTCCTGCAGTCCCTTGGGCACAGCTTGCAAATGCCTTTGCAACCTATGGACATGCCTTTTACATTTTAGTAAAGTTGCCTAGTGCTGGGTGGGTTATCCAGTATTGCACTAATTGCCATGGTTTATGTTTATTAATTAAAAAAGTTGTGTGGTTTGGATTTTCCCTCCCTCTTCCATTGCATTGTGATTAGCCTGAATGCCTTCTCTCCTGCTCCCTGCCTCTCTGATGCATTCCCTTTGGTTTTTAATCCCCTGAAATGGGGATGATGCCCAGGACTGCAGACAGGTGAAATCTGTTGCAGTGGAATAGCTGGTAATTGGAAAATGACAACCCCTCAAAAATGGGGTAAAGAGAGAAAATATGGAGTGTCCAGAAGCAAAGCGCAAATTGACAGTTCATTATGTCTCCTCGTCCTGGTCAGAGTCTCTGCAGACCGAACTTAAAAATATGAAGCAGAAAAGCCAACATAAACAAGTGCTCAAAAACCCATTGACAGCTTTAGGCCCAGGACTAGCGAAAAAACAACACAAGTGCAAAGGATGTTTATGAGACTAAATGTTCTGGATTTGTTTACCACTCCTCTGTGTCTCTGCCAGCCTCAGCTCTCCCTGTTCAGGAGGAGTCGAACGGCTGCTTTGAGCTCGGGGGGGATTTCTGAAGCAAAGCACATCTTTTACTGGGGAAGCTTCCTTCCCTGTTCATTCAGCAGGAAGGACCGGGTGTCTAACAGCCCTTTTCTCCAGTGTGATGCAGGCATGATTATTTCTACTCGGTATCAAAGCAAAAAGGTGCTCCAGCCAAGGCGTGGTGCCATCCTGCTGGTGATTGAACCTAAGCTATGTAAAATAGGTGGTTGTGGTTGCAGCAATCAAAAGAGACAAGGTAGAAGAGAGGCAGGAGGAGAAAGAGGCACAAAGAGATAATGACTTGCTTGAAGAAATGCAGTAATTCAGTTGTACAAAGAGAATCGAAGGCTGCAAAGTCCTACTGCTGTTCTTCATCCTCTGCTTGTAGGGGCCATCAATAATTTGACCATTATGGGTTTCTCTATTATTGAATTTCTCCCAATTCCAGGAAGGCTCTGGGATTGTGTTGCATCTTGCTAAAACCAGAAGTATCAGATTCTCAGAAAGAGACTAGTCTTCCGAGGTTTGCAGACCCAAACTATTTAGAAAAGGATTTTTTGTCTGTTTATCTGAACTCAGGATGAACTGCTGAAACGTTTGAGGTTTGTCCCTAATAAAAACACGGTTTTGAATCACTGAAATATTCCGCAGCACAAATATGGCCTTCAAAGTGAGCAGAGGTGGTTGTGCTTTCCTGGGACATGTTTTGCCTGGGGTCAAGGCTGTTACTTTAAACTCGTATTCAAGGATGCTGAAATCTTGCAAATTGATCCCATACAGTTTCTGTCCTCGTCAATGGTGAGAAACAGTACTGCAGCCAAATGATGAGGATTCATTTGAATCTGAAATCTATAAAATTTGCACTCTGATCTAAACCTTTTTTGAACGTTGCCTGCAATGTGATGGTAGAACTTGTGGGTTAAAGCATTCTATTTTTTCATTTTTGCTGACTGTCTCCAGCGTGGCAGTTCCCATTCCAGCCTTTACATCTGGCACTGTGGACCCTGGTATCAGTGGGCATTGCCACCATCTCCCGCATTGCATCCGTTGCAGAGATTCCTGGGTGTTTCGTGGCCTCGTGCAATGCCAGCTGGTTGTTTGGCCGTGCTCCAGTTGGCCTGTCCTGTCTCTGAAAACCTGGAGGTCAATCATTGCAGCAGCAAAAGATGTGGAGGCATCCAAAGCTGATGAGGGGTCGCGCTCTCTCACTGTCACTTGAAAAAGGAACTTTTCACTGATGGAGGTTGGAGCTCTACAGTGGGGAAGTAGTTTCCTTCTGTCGGAGTTGTTAAGGTTTACAAAGTATTTAGCAAAAAGCAAAAAATGCCACTTTAGAAGTACCCTGTTGGAAGTGCATTGTTTTGATGACAACCTTTCTTTCTTAACCATTCCTTGCTAGGAAGTTGCATTTTGTGACAACCACATCTCAAGCAAAAAGCCTGAAATTTCTTTTTCTGAGAAGGTCAAAAGAAGACGTTGCAGCAATTTTAAAGCCTTGTTGCAACTTCTTTTTCTTCCAGCCAGGAAGTTTGATAAAAATAATCCTTGCCATGAAAAGTTTTGTGTTCAGCAAATCAACATTTTGTTTTTCCCAGAGAAAAAGGCTCCTGGAAAAATTCCTGCTCTGGGGTTGGCTTCAATTTGAACAAAACAACAGTGTCTCCTAGTGGCTGACTCCAGGGGAATGGCCAAATCCATCCTGGCTTTCAAGTGTCTCTCCCTTGACCCTCCTCCTAGGTCTTTTCTTGTCAGGGAGTGAGAGAAGTGGGAAATGAATTGTGCTCTAAGCAGCAAACCATTTCATAAGCCATACAAATATCTATGGGAGGCTGTTTTCTAGGCTCCAGTTGGTGTTGAAAGAAGGTAATTACATTTGAAGGCTGTATCACTGGATGCTTGGCTCATCTGCTGTTCAGCTTCCACTCTAATAATACAAAAGCTCACATCAGCAGCTTAGCCAGCATGCAGAGCTATCCATCCTTGTCTTTGCCCAGTGGGTCCTGCCTCCGTGTCACTGCAGGATTGTGCTCCAAACATCTCGCGTTACAGCAGACCTTGTCATCGAATTAGTTCTGCCTCACACCAGATATGATCACTAAAGGATAAGGAAGATCTCTTGTCTGAAGCATGACTGGCTTGGCAGTGTCAGCCTGCTGTCCATCAACCTTGCTCAGGCGCCCCCACCCCCATCATCTTGATCTGCTGGATCAGCTCGTCATCACAGCTATTGATGATCTCATCTGGGCCACCTCCTTGTCCTCTCCTTTCCCTCTTCCTCGTGCCCTCTCTCCCTTCCCCTGAGCGATCGCTGCAGCTTTTCTCCTGTACTCTCTGAACTTGCGTAAGAAGCAAAAGTCACAGCACTGGAGAGTAAGCAATGAAAGACACCAAATTGTCGAAGGAAATTGGCAAATCAATTCAAGCAATGATATCGGCAGATTAACTGGCTGCAATGCCGTGTGTTCACCAGGCCATAGAAAAATCTTGTGGTTGGCTTAGAAACATGAGATTTTAGAGAATAACAACTTACACGTTCTTTTTATTTGCCCGAGGGTGCTTTGTAGTTTCTTCAGTTTAGGCTTTTCAGGCTGGACACTGACTTTTTGGTAATGACTCCTGAGATTATCTTGTTATATTTGCACAATGCCGAGATCAGGGATTTTGAACTGATCACCAGCTATCCCAATTTTCATGGTAAAATTGTGACTCTTGACAGCATATCCGGCAGCAGCAAGGTGAACGTGGAGAACACTGAATTAAGTTTTACCTTAGCGGATGATACCGCTGCTGTATTGCAGACTACAAGGTACTGTAGGTAGCAACAGGCAGGTTCTTTGCGTTTCCCAGCAGAAAGTGCTACAGAACTTTGTCCTTTCAAAGCTGCCTAAGTTGCAGCTTTATTGCTGATGATTGTGCCATTAATTTCCCAGCTTCAACATGCTAACGAGCCGTCCTTGGCCCCCCATGAACACCCTGTCCCAAGGAGCCCTCAGTCTGCTGCCTGGAGGGACACAAGAATTTAGCAAGTTATTTAGCTTCTTATTAAGCATGCCCTCGTATAACCCCAGCGGGGGGGGAGACCGAATGTGCCAGCCGTGGGCTGCCTCTGACAAATAGCTCAAGGCCGCTGTGGCTTACAGCGGGACAGGCACCTGGGAGCCCACGGGGCTATTTCAGGGTCAGTCTCTGTTGGGGAGCTGGTTAGATGCCATCCTGGAGCAGCCCTTTTCTTCAGCTGTGTTTTCATTGCAAAGGGAAGACCTCTGCCTGGGTTGTTTTGGCATCGTCGGGGAAGGGAATAGCACAGGCGAGCACTGATTGATGGTAGGGAGAGAATCACCGTTCCTGCAGCAAGGAGGATGTCAGGAGAGAGGAGAGCAGCCCGGTGATCCTGCTGTTCAGGTGCACTGTGCAGCCATCTGGGCTACCCCTTGCTAGAGACTAAAGAACTGAAAATTGCACAGTCCTTCCCCTGGTGTCCCTTAGTAATTAGTGTATGCGGATTATAATAATGTGGACTGAGGCTCTTAGTGCTCTTTCTCCTGCATAAATGGTTGAGCAAAAGACAGTCTGTTGCATAAAGTAATTTAGCCTATGAATGATGGTTCATTAGCAGCCCACAGACTGTCGCTGCCTATAGTAGGGGATGTGTGGGCTCTTCCTGCATTCAAGTTAACTCTTTCACCCTCTCCTTCAATTGCCAAGGATTCCATTTGCAGAGTGTGGAGTTAAATGTGGCCGTGCCACAGTATTACAATGGTCTTCTACCTTCAGAGCCTCAAATAATGCAACAACATCCCCAGGAAACTGCCAACTTTTAACATAGTGTCTAATGACAGATGGGGAATAAAGGAAGCTATTATCAGTCAGGAGATGAGTCAGATATGAAAATAACACCTTTTTCTAGACAATATTATTACACTGAGGAAATGAAAAAGACTCATTTTCTTTTGCAAAGGAACAGGCCTTGAGCATTAGAAATGCGCATTGCAGAGCCTGGTGCTGTTTGAGGGAGTAGCTCCAGTAAGAGAGCAAGCCCCATCCCACTTTTTGCATCTGTCCCCACTGTGTCACATTTTCAGCCTGGGTGTTGGGCAGAGATTGTTGCGGTTCCCAGGGAAGGAACATCTAAGGCTCTGGCTGAAAAGCAAGATTGTAGCCCAAGGTAATTCGGTGCTGGTGATAGAAGAGGGAGATGGAGAAATCAGTTCTTGGATTTAAGCTGCATGCAGTCTTGTACACTCAGAGAAACCCACACTGATCCTGGAGGAAATCCTGACATTCAGGACCATATTTTTGTCATTTTAATGAAATCTGCTCTACAGTACTAACTAGGACTTCAGAAGGAAAAATCATCTTGGGCTTTTTTGGGGACAGTTTCCAAAGGGAGCTAAATATCTCAAGGTAGATAAAACTATTGATCCTACTGACTTCCACAGGTATTTGTTTTCCTCATTCTCTTAATAGATGTCTGCAAGAAAAGTGCTTTGTTTGTATATGAATAGAGCTGTGCTGTATTGACAGTGGTCCTGCTTTGGATATAGCGGTATCCATTAAAGCTCTGCTGGGATTAGTGCAATAAAAACAGCCTGACCAATGCGAGTCCAAATAGAAGCCTTACAAGCCATACTAGCCATTCACCTGGATAATTGTGTCTTGCAACAGTGAACAAGACCTCTCCTTTGCATAGCTTTAGTTTTTTGGGCCCATGTTTTGGGCACAGTTGTTCTGCAACTGCTCCAGAAATTGGCTGGGATTCTGTGTTTCCAGTAGGTCTCACAGGGACTGTCCATGAGGCTTGTCTGCTGTTCCCTTCAGACACTTATCTGCCTCCATGGCCCTCCAGAAGGAACATGGGAAGATGTAGCATTTGTGCACTGTTAACACAACTCCCAGAGCAGGAGGACCATACCAGCCTTTAGCCATTTCCTCTGTGCATCTCTTTGACCATGTTGCTTTTTTGCCCCATAGCCGGACGAGTTGACCAACGCCTTGGAGATCAGTAACATCGTCTTCACAAGCATGTTTGCCCTGGAGATGCTCCTGAAACTCCTTGCCTTTGGCCTCTTTGGCTACATCAAGAACCCGTACAACATCTTTGATGGGATCATAGTTGTCATCAGGTCACTGCCAGTTCTTTCTCCACTGTGGGTTTTCTGCCGAGGGCTCAGACCAGTAGGGGAGTGGGATAGGGAACAGGAATGACGTGGCCTGTGTTAATCCAGGGCTTGCTGGCTATGATGTGCTATAATTATGCTGGCCTTTTAGATTCCTGTCATTAGAAGGGCTGTCCAAAGTAAATGGACCTGGCAGATGGAGAACAAAGTCTATTTACGCCACACATCTGGCACTGTGGTCATTTTTCCACTGAAGTGCAGAATGACTGGTCCTGGGAAAGGAGTACTGTGAGTGTCTGTATCCCAGCAGCGTGTCCTCCCTCTCCTGAATTAACACATAACTCAGGCCAGAATAGGGCAAGCAGAAGGGTAAGAGAGGGCACTGTTCTGCTGTCCTCTCTCAGGGGACACTATCGCAGCCTAAACTGGGGATGTCACAGTGTGTGGGTGAGAAGCTTGTACAGCACCTCTCTGCTGGGATTCTTTCTAGCAGTGCCGTTCACCCCTTGATCAGTAATTTGGGGCAGGGAGTCAAGGCAAACACAGAAGTTGTAAACCAGGATAGTGCTCTTGGCTTCAGTTGGCCCATCCCTTTCATTCAGAGAAGTGGGGATCAATAGAGGCCCAGAACAAAGGCCAGTCTGTGGCCTGATCAAATCAACCCACCCCAACAAACGTAAATCCCTCTGGATATTAGCTTGTACAAAACTGTGATCCACATTTTGCGGCTTGTGACTGATTGTACTGATGCAGACTAGCAGGAGATGTGCTGTGTTGTGAAGAACCGCAGAAAGTAAGGGAATTAAAGAATCAAGAAACCAGTTATAAAGGATGTAGGTCGTGCATGAGCACGTGTGTCTGCACAACTGGGAAGTGAAGGTGTTTTTCAGAAGCAAGAAAGCAGCAGGCAAATAAACTACTCCTTTAGGGATTAAACGATGCGAAATCTTGTAAGAAACCTGCCTGCTCAGGGCTTTCACAGTACAGTACTGCTGGTTTTAGTTCTTCTCCATCTCGTGTTCCTGCAGCGTCTGGGAGATCATCGGCCAGTCAGACGGAGGCCTCTCTGTGCTCCGAACTTTTCGGCTGCTCCGGGTGCTGAAACTGGTGCGTTTCATGCCCGCTCTCCGTCGCCAGCTGGTGGTCCTGATGAAGACAATGGACAACGTTGCCACCTTCTGCATGTTGCTCATGCTCTTCATCTTTATTTTCAGGTACCAGAGTCTGTGGCTCTTCTTCGAATTATCTTTCAGCTTGCTTAAGTAATATGTAGATTAGAATAACAAGATGCTGCACTTGCTAGGCTGCCTACATGATAGAAGTGTTCACAATAGACTGACAAGCAGACACTCAACAGACTATTTACCTCTTTTCGGTCTCAGTTTTTCATGCAGTACTGTAATTCTGTAGATGAATGAAGTACGCAAGCAGGCAACAATTGCTCTGGAGCTCCTGGGAGGCTTGTTCAGCTGTGTCTCAGGAAGCTGTCAGTGACTGGACTCTACCAGGGTTATATTTGAGGTGGAGGTTGTACAGACTCCAAAACTTCTGTCTGTTTGACCCCATAATGCTCCTCAGGATCCTGTTCTTGGAAACCAGTTGGATTAGGAAGCTGGCAATATGATTTGTCATTTTTTTTAGATAAAGGAGATCCTGATTTGACTTCAGTGTAGACAGTTGTAATAAAACGTGACACAGAAGAACCAAATGGCAGAGTCCGATCAGTGATCATGTCAGTGGTGGAGCAAATCCCCTCTTCCACTGGCACACAAAACACTGGGGGGAGGAAAGTGTCTGAAAAATCACTGCAATCCTCCCTGCAACCATATTTCACACAATAATGTGTTTCTTCATTTTCTTTTTTTCCTACTCTAGCATTCTCGGCATGCATCTGTTTGGATGCAAGTTCAGCCTGAAAACTGATACGGGAGACACAGTTCCAGATAGAAAGAATTTCGATTCCTTACTCTGGGCCATTGTGACTGTATTTCAGGTAAGTTCTGGATCCTCTGGGAAGTTTTAATGTAGACCACCTGGACAAGTTATTTCACTTTTTAAAAAAAACCCACAACTATTCCAGTAGGTGTCAAACTTGGAGTGAAATGGCACTGTAGAGTTACTAGGGCAAAGTGATTGTGTTTCTGAGTTAGCTGGTCTCTATAAGCCCTGATAGAGAAGCAATCTACTCAAAATCATCACTCATCACTGTGCATATTTATTGGCAGTAAAAGTAAAGTCTAAGAAGGCCTGGAAATCCAGCCTTATTTTCCTTTCATATAGTCGGTAAGATTAAGACCCTCAGTCTGCTGTCCATTCTGCTCCTATTCTGTAGATCTCTGTCTTCTTACTTGCTTTCACTGCCCCAAAAATGCACTTTGCAAACAGTTTCATTTAACTGGGAGTGACAAACACTGTTGCAAATCAGAGCTGGAGTTGCTGGCTTTATATACTAGGAAAGTCTTCATATAAAAAGTTGTGTTTCCTCTGCAGACAAGATCTGTTATGTGCTTGAAATTACTGGCATATTCCACAATGGAGCAATAAGCTGCTATTTCCAGGGCATTCTAAATATAAAGATTAGTCTTTTCTGTTTAAAAGTTCAGTCCTTAGAGCGCAAGTGGAGCACAGTGTAAACAATGTTAAGGTAAGTTTCTAAATGCAGAGTAGTTGTTCACCACAGTATCATTCAAGGTACAAACCAGTCCACAGTCTTCACTGTGAAGAATATAACTTCTTGTAAAGTTTTCCTCCTTAGAAAGGAGCAAGGACAAATCAGCATTAGTCTCACAGGTTCATGTTTTTCTTTTACCAACATAAATACAGATTTCTGCATTTATTCTAGCAGTCCCTTGGGAAATAGAGTTGGCACAGAGCACAAGGGCTCAGTCCTACATCCCATGAAGGTTAGAGTGGCATGCCTCAGTGCAGCTGACTGCATTCCTGTCTCCAAAGCTACCTTGTTTTTAGGAGAGTTAGAGGCCATTTTCATTGTAAGCACAAATTAATGTGGAGCATGAATCTGTCACTCATTTTTCATAGGTCCCTGAATTTTTAAGCTTCAGGAAAGGTAGTAGAGTGTGAATCCCTGAGGAAGGTCCCTTGGTGCAAGGCTTTGCAAAGACGTGTATTTTTTTGCCCAGCTTGTTAGTGCTTTTACCTAATGGAAACCACTTTGCTTGCCTGAGTTTTCTGAGCCACCCAGTGTCATTTATCTCATCAAATATCATGTCCCCTACCCTTTCCTTCAGCTCCAGATGCCTTATAATGAGCAGCCCAAAAGGAGACAACAGCTCTGGCCTCTGTTGTCTTTTGATGGTTATCAAAGGAGGCAATACCGCCACCAAATAATGGGACTCGTACCAGCTCATCCTTCATGTTACCATATCTAGGATCTGAACTAGTCATCTCCGTGGGCAGTGGTGTGCTAGATCTTCCTGCAGAGAGGGGAGATTTGGCCAGGAGAGAGCTCTCGCGTGCAAAGATCTAAATAAAAGAATGTTTTGCTGTCTCATATCATGAGACCTGCTAATGATTACGCTCAGAAAAGGTCAAAAGGAGAGGAAGAAATGGATGAGTCCGTATTTGAATGCAGCTGCTGTGCATGAGAGAGTGGAGTAATTAGAGAGTCTTCCCCTTCACCTCTCTGCAGATCCTCACTCAAGAGGACTGGAACGTGGTCCTGTACAATGGGATGGCATCCACATCCTCATGGGCAGCACTCTACTTTGTGGCCCTGATGACCTTCGGCAACTATGTGCTCTTCAACCTTCTTGTTGCCATTCTGGTAGAAGGCTTCCAGGCAGAGGTAAGAGATCTGAGCAGAGGGAGGGAGAAAACTGAGAAGCACATGTAGGCAAGAGTGTAGGGATGAATCCATGTCAGTGCAAACATCTAGCCATGCAAGGAACCCTAAATCTAAACTTAAGGGGTATAGATGAGCTGCGTTGGGCATGTGAAGCTTTTGTGAATCTGTTTTTGCAAATAAGGCCCACTAGTCTTGGCATGGGACTTGGGAGACCAGCACTTTGGTTGATCTGTTATAGGGTCTGTTGTGTGACCTAGAGGAAATAATGTAGGATTAATTTAACTCACCAAATCTCCCATATGTCCTGTGTTTTGTGTTTCTTTGTGGCGGGCCTCAAGCTTCAATCTGTCTATCCAGTGCTAGTCATGGGGACCAAGTAAGATGTGAACTGGTTCTCAATCCAGGCCTTTCCTTACGTGTTATTTAAGGCTAGTAGCACAGCTGTTCAAAAGCTGTGTTGCACGGTTACAAACATTACATTTTGAGATACTTCGGACGATGTAGGACATATAAATGCTAAAGAGATTTTTATCTATACCTGAAAATAATGTCTGTATCAGGTCAATGAGCAGGGAATTTACGATAAACTGGAGGCATCTCATCTCACATGGAAAGGATTAGAGAAATTATTTTATTTCTCAGTCAAAAGTGATATGCCATGTCCTGATCTGAACTAGACAGGAACCTTAGCGGCTGTGCAGGCAATCCTGTGCCACATGATGCAGAGCAGCAGGCGACACTGGTGTGAGTGGTGTAGGTGGTATAGTACTGGTGTGAGTGGGGGGCCCTGCAGCCTCTTAAGATTTCCTCCCCACTGGAAAGTCCACTCCAGATCTGCTTTTAGCATCCTGAGAGAGTGAAAGCAGCCATCACCTCCCCTATCCTGCTCATCTCCATCTTCCTTTCAGATCACGGCAAGTCCATTTGGGGGAGATTTTAAGTGAGGATGATCTGTTTAGGTTGTAAATATAATGATATATGTGCACATACATATTATCCAGAAATAATTACTTTTTTCAAAGTCCTAGTGCAAATGGTAATGATTTTGAGACTTACCAAAAATCATCCAGTCCCAGTTAAAGCTAAGAATAGTGGCATTGAAAGGGCTTACGTTGTGCTTTGGGATTTTTTAATTATTACTTTTTTATTTCTGCAACTATCAAGGAAGGAAAGTTTGCTTAGTGCTGGATTGGCTTCAGAGACACACAGACTCAGAAAGAAAATGAGAAAATGGCTTCAGTTTTCACCGCCTTAGCTCCCAAGGGAAAGAAGAGAAAGAAATTATTTTTATAGGATTTTTTTTCACTTTTCATTTTTTCCCCAGAAATGGTATCGTACTCTCATTTGCCATGTTCAGCTCACACTTAGACGAACCTTTACTGACCATGGAATATAAATGAAATATTCATGGACCAAAAAATTCCCTTCTCTCAAGCCAGCACAGCCACATTTATGTCTTTCAAGAATGTTTGCATAGATTCATTATTAAAACATCCCTCCTAGCTTCCTCACAGCACTAGCAGAGGAAAATTAATTGAAACAACAGGATCCAAGCCCCAGTTTGGAAAACAACAACCCTGATCTACATCGCTCAGGGCTGTTTCATGGATGCTGAGGGTAGTGAGTGCCACCTGCACACACACAGAAGACACAAGAAGTCCAGCTCATCACTTTCAAAATGAACAGCTCTGCACTGCATTAGTGGGCATTTTAATGTCTTGTACAATGTGGTCCATGCCCTGAAGATTCAGCACAGCTGACCAAGAAGAGCAAGAAGGTCTTTTTCCAGGAACAAGCCTATACTCCATGTGTCAGTGACTAGAGGTCATGCTGACACTGTTCATTTCCAAATTCCTGTAGTTTTCTCAGTGTCACTGATCTCGACGTCTTCTGGCTTTGCGCTGGATACTGTAGCACCTTGGCCATATTCCTGTTCTAGCGCAACCTGTTGCAGATGGAGATGGACATTTTAGCCACTAACCTAATAAGACCAAAGCAAAGGAATTGCCAGTATTTCTGCAGGCTCTGCAGTAGCTGCTGTCTTCCAACCCAGAAGGGGTTTTCTTCTAGGAGAGTTGTAGCTGTATTCAAAGTGGTTGTGCTGGACCTCAGTTCTGCTAGAAAATGACACAGGCCATAGCAGACTAAAGTCTGTGCTAAAGTAATAGATTTTCCTGAACTGAAGGCAGAAGCAACCAATACAGTTGTCCGTATAGTAGCTCGGAGTTTTCAGTAGCCAGATGTGTTAGATATCCGCAGTCCATCAACCGGCAAATCTGGCTGGAAAAAGAGGACATGCCAGGGAAACCCAAACGGACAATAGCCGTGTGTGACCTGACTAACTGGAAACTGCTCCTGCTCAAGCAGTCTTGCATTTAGGCACAGAGAGCCCTTGTACAGCAGTTTGCATCCTTTGTTCCTGATTGCTTTAAGGCAGAAGAAAGTTTTCTTCGCTTGGCATCCTGGCAGCTTGCAGGTGTCTTTGTACAGTACAGATCCCGTTCCTTACCTGCCCTGTTGGAGGCTGAATCACCTGCTAAAGTGAAGCCAGAAATGGGCAACCTCATGCAATACCCTCTGAGTGCGTGATTACAGCCCTAGCCAAATGGCTGTCGTTTTCTTGCTCAATCTTAATGGCTCCTTTCGGAGCTGTTACGGACCATGATTTAAATGTGTGTAAGGAGTAGTTTTCCAAGCTTGTATTATTCACTCAGTGCTTCCTCAGAAAAGGCCAGCAACCACAGGCATGACATTTGCAGGGCACATTTTGCTCTCCACTTCCATTTATTATAAATCCTGACATTAAGCCTATGGGCTTGTCAGTTGTCTCATAGTGAGGTATTAGCTCTGTTACAGAAAACCCTTCTCAGGGCTGTATTTCAGCTATCAGGGCTCAATTCAAGCTTTGCACTTATAAATGCATAACTTAGCTCTGGTTGTAAACCAAAGATGTTTACAGTCTCCTTGGACAACTCCCAGGAAGAAGTATCAGTGGAGCTGGGTTTTCTTTTGTCACCCTTGGTTCTGTTGGTATGTTGTGAATATGGCAGAATTTCTTGTTTTGACCTCTTTGACTTTGCCCTCTTACAGGGTGATGCTCTTAGCAGTTATAGAAGACACTGAGGTGCACTTCTCCTCCCTTTGCTCAGGTTTTACTTTTACTTAGATGGAGAGAGACTCCTGGGAGACTTGTGCAACTAAGAGGGTGCACATTAGAGCTGCTGTAAGCTCTGAGCCCTCAGCAGCATTTCAGCAAGGACACTAATAATTGTACTGTGAATCACAGTACACAGTCTCGGCTTGATCTCAGGTTCTGATCTGCCTGTGCAGCAAGTTTGGCAGGAGTATCCCTGGAAGAGAATAGGCTTAAATGGCCGCAAAACCATTTTTAGTACCTTTGTGCTTAGGACAACAAGCAGTCAGACTTCACACAGGACCATAATTGCGTATTTGTGCTTGTATTGTTCCCATGTCATTTTGAAATCTGCCCCAGAGCTGCTCTGGGAAAGCAGACAAACCTTCCAAAATTATGCAAATCTTTCATCTACTCTGCGCTAGCGCTTCTGCTCCAAAACAGAGAAGATGAATAAGGGAGCTTAAGCCTTTCAGTCATCCTGTCTGTTTGGCTGCACCAGTTAGCAATACATCACAGATGAAATTAAGTTCACTGCCACTTCAGCACCATGTCTCTAGAAACGATGGTGATTTGTTCAGGCATCAGTTAAGGAACTGTGATCCTTTTTCTGGGATCAGCTGCTTTAATCCAACCATTTGCTATCAATTTGCACAGCTTTTCTGCAGTCTTGATGGATCAAGCCAGAGTCATGCCGACAGCCTGCTGGAATCTCTCCTCTCTGCAGACCTCTCCCAGCAGAGGAGAACCTGACAATAGCTCTTCTATCCCAGGCTTGTACATTATTTAGGCTGATCATTTTTGATAGCAGAGGCAGATATGTATGAAAGGGAAAAATAACTGGACTTCCAGGAGGAAAGCCAGTCTGAGGGTGGTTGGCCGTTCTCTGTCCTGAGATGATGCTGTGCTGCCAGGCAAGCTGGCCTCATTCCCTTCTGCCTCAGCTTCAATGTTGCCAAGAGATTTCCCAATACAATCTCGATTACCAGCCAGCATGAAGAAAGCAAATCAGGGCTGGGGTTTCAGAGCTAAGTCAAATTTACAGTGCTGTCAAATAAAGAAGAAAAACCTTTTGACATCCTTTGACATGAAAACCTAAGTGCTTTCAGCTGGGATCATGGAGAGTGCAAATATGGAACCCCACAATGCCAATTTTTCTTAGTCACTCCTCTGATTACAGCTGCACTTTCGTGTTCTCCCCTGGCATACACTGTTCAGTGAGGCTGGGCGTAGTATAGGAAACATGACGACATTGCAGGACCCATAGTCACAATCACAACATCATCCTTTCTGCCCCGGTACAAAAATGAATCAAAACAAGGGAGAGGGACTTACCTGGGGTCATTCCCCAGGACGGTGTCAGAGGGAATTTGGCCTTCTGCCCTCCTAGTTCTTGGGGCTGCGCTTAAACTAACCATAAGGAGCTGAGGTATCTCTGAGCTGCTAAGTAATCCAAATGCCTTTGTGCTAAAGCTTACACGAATCAGGTCTGTTAATTATCCTTCTCCTCTCTGCAGGGTGATGCCAATAGGTCAGACACAGATGAGGACAAGACATCTGCCAACTTCGATGATGATTTTGAGAAGCTAAAAGACCTCCGAGCAACAGGTAAGATTTTGTCTCTACATTTTCCTGGGCATCTGAGAGCTCCAACTCTGCTTCCACAGTCATCTTTTCACAGAAACTTAGTGAGGGAAGTGGAAGAATCCATTTTATTTGGTGATTAATCTGATAACTATGTTAACAGAGCAGCTATGCAAAAAAGCATTGGGAAAGCTAAATGAGCTTTGATATTTCTTTTAAACAGATGTTTTTCTAATTTAAACTGTACTAGAATATTTAGATATGTCTCATCATTTCTTTATCATTACCACAGAATCGTTTGCTGACAGCAATATTTTCACACTACTTCTCAGCAGCTTTTCAAATCAATCATGTTCTCATCTGTTCTTTTTGGTTTCTCACAAAAATGCATTTAGGTGAGGTTTGATTGATAGAAATGTTGCTGTTCATTTGTGTTACAGGAGGGCCTGGCAATTGATTTGAGCTAAGGCCACATTGTACTAGTGTAGTATAAGCATGGAATAGTAGGTGATAGCCTTTGCTCTGTAGAGTTTGCAACCAGACAGGGGACAGGAAGGGATCACATATTTCAATGGAGTGAATACCATAATGGTAAATAAGAGCCAGTTTAGTTCCTCTGTACTTTGATTCTCAGCTCAGGCTGTTGTTAGGATTACTTTAAATGCTTCTAAACCAGAATTCATTTCAGCTAAGGAAATTATATTGATTGTGGTGAGCAGATGGAATTCAGCTGAGAAAGGGGCAGAAATAATTTGTTGGGGAAGCTGAGACAGAGGTGGATCACAGCAAGGTGATGGGGTTGCTCAGTCTGCAGATGAAGCAATAAATTCCAAACACCAAGTGATCAAATGAACGTCCAGTGCAAATAGTTGACAAGGAACCCACAACGCCAGCTTTGTACCAACTATTTGCTCAGCAGCTTCAAATAATAAGAGAGTTCTAGGGGAAAGAAATATTGTCACCTCTTCTCAGGTAATGCAGGAATAGAGAACAGGACTGAACGTGCCATCAGTCAAAGTCCGTGAGTAATTGTGTGTCTCCGTAAGCCTCATAGACGCCAACCGGTGACTAAACAGCATAAGGACATTAACAATTCTATTACAATGCCGTTGGTCTGTGAACAGATACACTGGTAAGAGGAACGCGTATTGCAGATTAGCAAATTTTGAGCTGGATCTTCCACCCCTCAAAGTGAATGGCAATGTTCCCATGGACTTCTGTGGTGCAGATCAGGTATTTGTGCACAAGCCAGCAACTAAACAGACGATACAATGGAAGCACACTGCATTACAAAAGCAGCCAATGGCAGAAAAATAACAGTGGTAATGCACTCATTTGGGTTTCTCACTGAAGTCTTGTACTTCTTTCCTGCTGGTTGTAGATGCTCCCATCCTTCCCCCTCCTTCAGTCTTGATTCTGCAGTTATTAAACCAAAACCCACCAAGCCCAGTAAAAAAGGAGCTAGTTTAATTTCAGTTTTGTGTTTGAAATTAGGCTTTTGGATTTGAGTATTACGGCACTCCATAGGTCTGGAGGTGTTATGTCTGGTTTGTCTTCAGTGTGAATATGTTTTTTCAGTCTGCACTTGCCATATAGCTAAAATAGATGCTTTCTGCAGTTATCGCAGAGGTGTGCCATTAGATTTCTCTGTTACAGGAGGTTTACTCTTCTAGGCAGGTGGATGTGTAAAAGCAACTTCCATTTCCTGTCCCCTGAACAGATGACTAAAGACAATGACTGATGTTTGCTTAGTGCCTTCCCTGTGAAGGAACTTAGAGCACATCAGAACTCCATAAAAATATCTGTGCAAGACTGTAAGACAAGGAGAAGAGATTAACTTCCTAGGGTGAATTTAGTCAGTCCTCAATATCCTTTCCCTGGAAACTCTCTCCCAGTCCCCCAAAACTGTAACTCCACTCTCTAAATCCCAAGAAACAGCGAGCAAAAGAAACTTTCTTTGGAGGGCAATGGATTCCAAGTCCAGGCAGGGCTGAAGGCCTCTTAAAAGGTTGTGACATTTGCCTTATGCCTTTCAACGTGGTGGGAGTGATCTTATTGCCCACAACATTTGATGTCCATTTGGCAGAGTTCCTAGAAGACCCAAGGAGCAATGTCCATTTTGAAGAGTGATTTCTGTAGCTGTAGCTGAGCATTCACCTCACATTCTCTCTCCCCTTCTCCCCAGAGATGAAAATGTACTCCCTGGCCGTCACCCCAAATGGACACTTGGAGGGCAGGGGAAGCATGCCGCCTCCTATAATCATGCGCACTGCTGCTACACCAATGCCCACACCGAAGTGTTCCCCACATATGGATTCAGTGCACACTTTTGTGGACTCAAGGAGAGGGAGTAATGCTTCGCTAGACCCCTTGAGCTACGATCAGAAGTCCTTGGTAAGTTCCTGTTGCTAACAACTCTCCCTCAAGTGCCTGCAAGGGACAGGCACGCAAACGTGTGTGCGTGCGCACATGTTACTGGATAATAAAAAGGAGGATTGTAGAAGTGAGAAGTATCTGGAAAGGCAGGAGGAGAACAGAGTCAAGAGGGAGAAATGGATGGGTGTGCTATGCTGGGGCAGGACAGTGACAGCATAACAGTCAAGGACAGTGAGTATATGAATAGGGGAGACAGGGATGTACTGGAATTCAGTGTTTTCCTGCATACTATCTCATTGGAAGTCCATGCCAAGCTACCTTGCTGGAGAGATGCAGCCTGAGACAAGTCATAAGTTCATGCAGTTATTCCAGCAAACCCCTCTGAGGAGGAGCAGGCATCTTTTGCTAACCACACTGGCCATTTTGTGGTGTCTTGGAGAAGCTGTCAAGTGTTCCTATGAGGATCAGGCCTGTTTCCCCCCACAGTGTTTTAGGGTTGCATCTTGAATCCACCTTGTGTGAAGGGAAACGAAGCGTTTGTCCTTACCAGCGCAGCAGCTGAGCTCCAGTTACAGTACAGCAGCCCCATTGGAGGGGAAACAGAGGAAACAAGGTATGAGCTGACCGATTGCCACCAGGCACAGCTCACAGAGCAGAGATCTGGCTGGAGCTGACTGCTTTGGCAACTGATTGCATTTTGCCTGCAAGAGGGGAGCGGGAGGGTAGCTCTATGAAAACAGAGGGAGCAGAGTTAATAGACAAAGTGGATTGCTGCTGCTGCTTATCTATCCCATTCCTCGGCTCTGTAACTGCAATATCATGTTCAAATCAAGGCAGCGGACCATGAAGGCACTTCACACAGACACAGAGCCACTATCCCCTTTGGTAAGCTGCTTAGTCAAGGTAATGCTTTTGAAAAGAAAATAGAGATGACGGTTGTTTGCCTTGGGGTTTCATGGGATTGTAAGTTGCTGGAGAGGGTTGTTCATCGTTTGAATCCTTTCTCTGAGAGCACATCAGTGCCACCAGCCAAAGGAAGATGTTACCAATCAGAGGAGAGCTGGCCAACACTGAGAAGGAGGAGGAAGGCAGTTCACCTCATTTCGTGCTGGGAGGAAGCCGTGGAGGGAAAAGGAGTTTTCCTTCTAGCTTTTCTGCTCTGACCTTAGGTGCTTTCATCCTGGCAACTACCTACCAGCCTAAGTGCACTGCCACACTGATCAGTGCCAGAAATTTGCTGTAAGAGAAGCATTCATTCCACCTCCTTATGCAGCAAATTGAAGAGAAAGTAATGCAAATAGGGGTATAATTTCCAACAGACACTCGGGTGGCTCAGGAGCCAGAGCCCCTTTGGAAGCAAGGGAAGTTGTGTGCTGAAACCACTTGAACATGCAGAAAGAAAATGCCACTTCAGCAGTAGTGTCTTTGGGTTCAGATTTTATACTCAGTTAATGTTGCCAGGACAGTAGGAAGTTATGCAGCTGTGCTCCAGGTGTAGTTCAAAGAGTGCCTTCAGTGTGGGCTTAGCTGGGTGCTTGGCTCCCACCTCAAGGCATTGGCATGAGGAAGTTGGAGCAGTGAGGAAAGCTGGAAGGGGAAGACATGACTTGCAACAAGAAGGGTCTTCGAGTCTGGGAGAAATGCCATATCCTTTGGCTTCCTCCTGCAAACAAACCCTCAAATGTCTGTCTTCTCTCTCAGTCCAGCCTCCGCAGTTCCCCTTGCGCCAACTGGGGCACCAGCAGCAACTGGGGAAGCCGACGCTCAAGCTGGAATAGCCTGGGCAGAGCCCCAAGCCTCAAGAAGAAGAACCAGTCAGGAGAAAGAGAGTCCTTGCTCTCCGGGGAGGGGAAGGGCAGCACAGATGATGACTCCGATGACGCCAAGTCCAGCACGGTCAGCAGGCCCTCGTTGCACCGCCGGGCAGAGTCCCTGGACTACCGCAGCTCCCTGGACCTGCCTGAGCTGCTCCAGTTGCCCACCATGCGCCACTCACTCAGTATCAGCCCCATGGCCGTTCTGCCTGCCGAGTACCAAGACTGCAATGGCAAAATGGTTCACGTCCCCAGCGAGTTCTTCCTGCGTGTCGATGGCCACAAGGAGGATGCCATGGACTATGAGGATGACATGGAGGATGTGAGTTGAGGGGGAAATTGGGCACTCATGCGTTAAGTGGCTTTTTCACTCCAAGAAGGCTGATTTAAAAACCAGGCTTTGAAATGTGTTACTGCCTAATGAAAGTGTAGACAAAATGAATCCAGATCCAAGGGATGGCAATCCACTTCCCAAAAGGGTTTGGTTTCTTTTTAGCTAGTGGGTTGGGCTGTTACCTTGCAGCGGTCTCTAATGAGGTAAAACTGCAAGGGGTTGTGCATGCATTTGCCTAGTTTTTGGACTGGCTGAGATTGTCCCCCTCTCCCAGGATGCTTCCAAAAATGAGCTGTAGACACAACAGCTAGCTAATGTCTTTGCTCACAAGAGCTGTTTGGCATCTCGAAGGCCTGAAAGCCTAGAATGTTCTCTATTTAACTTTTTGGTTGTTTGAGGCCTTTATGGTTTTGACACAACTTTGGATCTCAAAATGATACCTGCCTAGAAAGTCTCGCTTTGTTATGCTCATATCTCACTGTACAGCAGCCCCTTTCTTCCACCCCTTTCCTCCCTGTTTTGTTGAACAAATGTGACAATACCTGCCACATCTCTGTCCCAAAAGCCATGGCTCCCTACAGGTGCTATGAAATGCCATGTACTGCCCCCTTTCACAAAAGGACTGTGAAAGTTGAAGAGGCAGGAAAATAAAAGAGGAAGAAAAGGTGTTTTTTCTCTTCTGTCCAGAGTTACTGTTACCGAATTCGTAAAGTCCTGGAGCCCTACAAACCACAGTGGTGCAAGAGTCATGAAGACTGGTCCCTCTACTTGTTTTCCCCACAGAATCGGTAAGAAATCTCAGTGAAATGCCAGCCTTTCAGGTTTTTGTGGTAATGGAACACTACGTTTCTAGCTAGCCTTCCCTTGAGAAAAATCCCTCTCTGATGCAGAAGCACTGAGAGTTTTAGAAATCCAATTCCCAATTTTTAGGTAACTTTGTTACATGTGGGCAGAATTGTTGCATGGTTCACTCCATGCCTGTCTAGGAAGAAGGGTGGTTTAACCAGCGTTAATAATAACTGTTACTACCTCTGATTTACTGCATTGATAATAATGGCTGAAGCTTGTTGAGAGACTAGCTCACCACCTGGTCTGATGCTGGTGGCACAGCTGCTGAAGGCTTTTGAGGATGTGCCATTTGGGTGGGAGTCTCTTGCTGACCCAACATCTGAAGGATATTTTTCTCCCCACCGTTTCTTCAGGTTCCGAGTGATGTGCCAGAAGGTCATTGCCCACAAAATGTTTGATCACGTGGTGCTGGTCTTCATATTTCTGAACTGCATCACTATAGCACTGGAGCGACCAGACATAGACCCACACAGCACGGTGAGTACCTGAGTTCCTTGATGCAGCATCCAGATCTTAGTCTTGTCAGGGCAAGACCCTGCAAGATGAAAGATGTTTGTTTTCTAATGTCTTTAAATAACTTGCCTCCTTTTGTTGTTCTGTGTTTTACAGGAAAGGATATTCCTAAGTGTTTCTAATTACATCTTCACTGCAATCTTTGTAGCTGAAATGATGGTTAAGGTAATTACATCTTCAACCCATGGCCCATAGTGAGGCCTGGCAAAGACCAGAACATGACATAGTTACGATCTGGGTGAAGATTTAAATGTGTCTCTTCTCCTGGCTGTAGGTGGTAGCTCTTGGCTTTTTCTCTGGGGAGAACACCTATCTGCAGAGCAGCTGGAACGTCCTGGATGGAGTCCTGGTCTTTGTATCTATCATTGACATTATTGTCTCCATGGCATCGGCAGGCGGAGCTAAGATCCTGGGCGTCCTTCGTGTTTTGAGACTTCTACGGACCTTGAGACCTCTCCGGTATGTTCACCGATAAGGTGGCTGAGTTTGCTTTGTGTTGATAGATCAAGGAGTTTGAAAAAAATGCACGTGATCTTTCAAGGTCTTGCTTAATAACACAAAAAGCTGAAACACAGTATGGATAGAATCATCTTTGGGGAGCTCTTATCTAGTGAAACTGTTTGAAAAAAATGAAATTAGCTATAATATAATTCATCTTTGCCAGCATGGAAAAGAGCGGATTGAGTTTGGAGTGAGAGGTGTTATCATACTCTGGCAGTTAGTGCAGAGAATGCCTCCTCCACGCTGCATTTTTATCACCGTTTTACAAATCAGTCTGGCTCCTTGTTAAACTGCACAACCTCACAGTCATTCCCAAGCAAAGAGGTCGCGTTGGCTGGGAGAAAATTTGCAATTGAACAGGTGCTGACAATAATTTGATAAGCTCCAGCATCTATACCTGCTCTCCTGTGCCTGCATATCTAACACTACTGCAAAACAATTTAGCTCTCAGCTAGGAAGAGCAAGGGGAGACGCTTTCAGTATGTGAGAAAAGGAATAAAGAGAATTTGTATTTTGTTTACGATTATGCAATAACAAAGAGTGTTAATGCTTGGGGGATTTTTATCAGCTCACGGCTTCTGTTCTATTTCCATCCTGTTTGGCAAGAAACACAAGCCTTTTTTCATGAAATTTCAGGGGAAATAAGATAGGCACCTCCTGAGACCTGTAGGCTTTCTGATGAAAAGCTGCTTGCTTATGAGAGTAATAGGAAGAGGCAATCTTGTTTAGGCCCATGACCACAGGAACAACAGCTATTTGTCTGCTGCTCTGTATTTCCTCAGTGACAAGTAACTTTGTGTTTCTGTCTCCTCTCTTGCTTCCATGCTCTGTTCTGCTGGTGGCATCAGGGTCCCCTTGCAGCGCTGGGTCACCAGGTGCCTGTCTAACACGCGTAACTAGGAACAGAAATCAGGGCAGAGGCAGTTCATAAGTAAATGTAAGGGGGAAAAAGGGAATTGGTCTTGGAGAATAACTAGGCCAGATCCTATTAATAGAGAGGAATTCATCACCTCTCACAACGGCTTCACTTATCACAGCCTCTTCTAGGATTACTCCAGGGACCATTCCTAACACTTTGTAGGTGCAGTTCAGACTGCCACATTATTTGCTGCCAAACAAGGCCCTATTGAAAAGCTTTGTCCCTGCAGCATACAACTCTCCTCTTTTCTGTGTTTGGCAGGCATGAAAGCATCATTAGCCATGCAAGCTCAAGCTACCTGCAAGGCCTCATACCCTCTCCCCTCTATCAGCCCCTCCTAAAAAAACCTTTGATGTTCTTCAGTCAAAACATCCACCTTCCCAGAAAAGCTTGCTTGGGGTAGTTACACTTATGTGTGCAAACACATTTTTCACATGCCCATGGGAGAGCTGTTCTCCAGGCACTCATACAGGAAAGGAAAGCATTTTGTCTCCATAATACCCAAAAGCTGCTTCAGGCTGTGCTCAGAGCCTGCCTGGCCTCTCATGGCCTCACAGCAAGGAAGCAAGCTGCTCTTTAAAGGGATGACCCTTTGGCTGTGGAGCTGTAGATCACAAGTTCCTGTTAGCTCAGAGTCAGTTCAGGAACTAATTAGGAAACAAATTGAAATTACTTTGTTTGAAAAGTTGTCATGGGGCCCAGGCCAGTAGGGCAGGTGAGCACTTATGCCTGTAGAAAGAGGACAAGACATGCTCTCTAGTACCACTGTGAAGCTGTTCACACATTGTGTTAGGAACCAGGCTCCTGCTTGGTATGTGCCCCTCTGCTTGGATCAGAGAGACCTCACAGGGGATCAGGTCTCCAGACTGAGGTACAAATAGCCCCATAGTGGGAACCTCTGTGATATTCTGCCCGAAAAGAGTATTCCCTCCTCACTGTCAGTAAGCAATTGCCCGACACCGTGCTGACAGGGTGTCTTGCACTTTTTTAATTCCATCTAATGTGACTGTGAATATTCTGGTTGTCCAAATAAGTCACTAATCGTCTCTGAATGCTGCCAGCAGGTAGAGGAGGATTGTGTTAGCTTTACTGCAGCCTAAGCAGAGGAGGAAAAGCAACCATATAATAACAGGGCATGCATAAAAAATAAAAGCTTTATTGTTTTGCCATGTTTTCCAGAGTCATCAGCAGAGCCCCAGGTCTGAAGCTGGTGGTGGAAACCTTGATCTCCTCCTTGAGGCCTATTGGAAATATTGTTCTCATCTGCTGTGCTTTCTTCATTATCTTTGGGATTTTAGGGGTCCAGGTAGAGTATTTCCCTCACCGTGGCCATCTATAAGTGACTGTTGCAAAAGAGAAGCTATTTTTCTCACCACCTGGGGTTAAGGTGGAAGTAATGAGCTTAAATCTCTCCAAATGAAGAGATTAGGTGTTAGGAAAGAAGAGCCAGGCCCTAGAAGAAATGTTCCAGCGTGAGGTTGGCATCTGATCATTGGAAGGTTCTCAGGATTAGAAGAGCAGACCTCCCTGATGAACACCACAGCACCAGCTAAGCCTGCCTGAGAGTAGGGGAAGGAAAAGACAAATTCCCAAGATCTCTCCCGGCTCTGTGTGCTGGGACGTATATAATATCTCTTCCTCAGAGGGGAGATTGTCATCCTCCCAACAAGACAGGGCAGGCCTGCAGGATGACCTTCTTTCTGTGTCTGAGGCAATACACAACAATGTCTCAGGGCCTGAAGTTTCACCAGAGGTGTTTTCCTGCCGAGTGTGTTAAGACAGGTATCTGAGCTGGAAGGAAAGGAAAGGAATTTGAACTTGGTGAACAACTCTGCTAGGGGAAAGAAAGATAAATCAGGGGATAGACTTTTCAAAGCTGCTTCATTTTTGTTTTTTCTTTTTTTGTTGTTGCTTCTCCAATACAGCTTTTTAAAGGCAAGTTCTACTATTGTGACGGTCCCGATATAAAAAACATCACTACGAAGACTGACTGCACTAACGCACACTACAAATGGGTTCGGCGGAAGTACAATTTTGACAATTTAGGACAGGTAAAGTCCTCATTGCAGGGATTTTCTGTACCAGTTTTTAATGGATGAGCGCTTAAAATGTATTCCTTGAGGAGGGTGTGGAACCTCTGTCATAGGAAATTTCCACGAACGACATAAGCATTCATCTATCAGAAGCAACCCTAGCTAGGTAAAAATGGATCAGGTTACCTCTTGATCTCTTGCAGCCAGACTTCCTAGGGTTATACAGTTCTTTGTTTATAGGAGAGTGTTGTCTTAAAGCCACAGGTTTTGCATGCAGTCCCTCATGTATGGACCTCAACTGTCACTTTTAGTCTCTTGACTTCTAGCTGTTATGTTTGCAAATGAAAAAAACAAGGTGCTTTATACTGGCTGAAAAGCAAGACAGCCCGTAGTAGGAGCTGGGATATATTACTGCTTTTTAAAACCCCATGACATTGGGCCAGCCTGACATACTGATTTTTTAATCATGTTTTGGTGATCAGAAAGCCTGATGTGTCTGAGCAAAAGTCAGCCTATATGTGAGGAAAAAAGAGCATTAATGACCACAGTTTGCTCACTTTTAAGCCAGATATGGACATAGGTAAAAGCAAGCCACCATATGTTGCATTTCTCCACCAGCTCCAGGCCAGATGATGTGTTATGAGCTGTGGTTTTGCTGAGCATTGTCTGTTGTTAGTTTCTTTACTGGGGACTAAAATGAAAGACCAAACTTTTCTGTTTGTTTGTTTTATAGGCCCTCATGTCCTTGTTTGTCCTCTCCTCCAAAGACGGCTGGGTGAACATCATGTATGATGGTTTGGATGCCGTGGGTATTGACCAGCAGGTAAATGTACTGCAGAGTCCAGATGTGTTGCTCTCAGAAGTCTCGTACCCGGGTGACTCTGTGTTTTTGAAGTCCCAGGAAGGAGCAGAGCTATAGGACTTTCTCAAGGCCCTGACTGCCCGTTGTTTTTGGAAAACCTCAAAGTTTTTCATTCCCCAATAAGTAGCTTTTACAGTGGCTGTGCCCCATGTAGTACACAAACAAGCACTGATGGGGTTTTTAATTGGAACATGGAAGGCATGATGAGTAAGAGTAAACTCACACAAGAGGGAAAACAACCAGGAATGTTGTGAAAGAGACTTTAAGTTTGTGTGTTATGTGGCATTTGCAAAGGAAAGTCAAGAGTCTTAGATGAGTAGTACCCCATCATAGCTACAGTAACACTTTGCACTTAATTTTCCCCTGCTGCTGTGAAGGTCTCATAACAACTGAGAAATGTTAACCATGAGCCCACATCTCATAAAAAAGAATAAGCTGGAGCCTATCATTAACTAAAATGATCTTGCAGCTGGGATGATGCACATGCACTGAGATTTATCTCAAGCTGTATGAAATAAATGCTGAAATACTTAAATCCTGTAAGCCAACTTACGGAGGCTAGGATGGGTTTTACAACAAAAGTCAAATTCTAATCGGTGAGAAAGTGAATGAGAGGAAACTGTTTTGGGAAAAATCTAGCTCCTCGCAGCCCTCTCCTCCTCCCCACAAAAATGTACTGTGCTGTCTTGTTGCTGCAGAGCACCCAATATCCTGACTTATACGCATCTTGTCTATGCCGCTTCTCTCGTTTTTTAATTCCCCACCTCACCAGCCCATCCAGAACCATAATCCTTGGATGCTTCTCTACTTCATCTCCTTCCTGCTCATCGTCAGCTTCTTCGTGCTCAACATGTTTGTGGGGGTGGTGGTGGAGAACTTTCACAAGTGCCGACAGCACCAGGAGGCGGAAGAGGCCCGGCGTCGGGAGGAGAAGCGGCTGAGACGCTTGGAGAAAAAGCGCAGGAGTAAGGAGATATACCTGTCTGGTCGGTAGACTGCATTACAAACCAAAATCTTTCTGAGCCCTGCCTGCTCCCAAAGCAAGACTTTCATTTTCCTTTGGTTTTGTTTCCATGGGATTCAAGAGGCTGTTTTGCTTCGTTACCTCTTTGGCGGTACCTTAAGTCTAGGGTTGCCAACACCCTGGAATTGTCCTCTACAAGCCTGATGTAAAGCATTAGCTGTTTGCTTGGAAGGGGAGAAAATCCTCTTCCAAGCAGAGTCCTCTATCATGCTCTACAAGGCAAAGGTGTCCCAAGCACCGAGCGGGAGCTTGTGGTGTGATGAGGGATGCAGTGAGTAAACAGCTGCAATGCTTCCTGTGTGTGAAGGCCAGTCCCGAGGGTGGCCCTGTGGCTTAATGTGCCGCTTGCATCTGATGATGGTGGTGGTTTGATTTATTGATTCTTTTCTAAGAGAAAATAATTGTGATGCTTTTTAGAGTCCTAGCGCATGGCCCCGCATGCCACAAACATGCTGCATGAGGGCATGAACAAACTGACAGCCCTGGGGAGAGGAATGGAGCCCCAAGATGGGGCTGTCCAGAAAATTCTTCTCTGGAAGATGTCCATTACAAGAGATGCTTACCCCATCGCAAGCTGAGGGAGTGCTTCACTGCTGAGCAATGTGCAGGGACTCAGTTTGTCCTTGCAAGCAGTCGACATGGAAATACTGGCCAGATGCAGGGCCATTAGGGTGTAACAGAAGGCCTTTAGCTGAAATCTGCTTCTTAGTGGATCTAGTGGGGATGATCAAACCAGACCAGAAAAACACCTGAGCTTGTGCTCCTTTCCTAACCCAAAACTCCCCAGGGGTTCTCATGTATGTATTCTCACCTCCACTGCTCCTTGGCAGGCTCCACCAGGGACAAGCTGCCTGTAGCATCTGGTGGGTTTTCCCAGGGCAACTGGCAGGAAACCAGCCACACTGACTTCCCAGCCAAATTTAGTGAACAGGGATAGCCTGCATTAGGTGCTGGCAAGCATTTTTTAGAAGTGAGGGAACATGGCTTGGCCACTGTGATCAAAGATGAGCTTAGTCAGGGATAGGGCTTGAGTGCTTCTGGCCCTGCTTGCCGCAGCAGCCCTGTGTCTCTCTGCCTAGCACTGTGCTGCCCTGTGTAAGCTCCTGTGAGGACCTAATATCTCATTGTGACAAATGGCTAGGTGTCTCCCATGCATCAAGCCATAAGTATCCATTTTCTGCTGGGAAAACTGCAGTTAGATCGAATAGTCTTTTGCCTGGCTCTAAGAACAGAGCAGTCAGAGGCTTTGCTAGTAGAAATCCCAGCAAATTTCCTCCGTCCGTCCAGGCTTGAGTCAGAAGGCCAGCAGCTCTAGCCCTTGCAGCTCATCTCCTGCTTTAGTGGTCCTCTTTATTAGAGCCATGGGAGACCTCAGCACTAAATGTCTGCACCATGGTCTCCTCAGGACCTTAATGACAGACTGACCTGACACTACAGTGAAAGCCAAGCTCATTTCATTCTAGCTAGTTGTGAGTTAAGTAGCTGGGTTAAAATGAAATCTAGATCAAACTAGCCAGCTGCAAACAGACTTTGAATCTCTCCAGAGATTTAGAAGAGTTCAAATGCAATTTCATTTCCCTTTTCCCATTTTGGTTTTTGAGTTTGAGGTTCCAGCTAAGATTAGAAGTGGAAATCTTGAAGGCAGCATTACCAGCACAATAACGAAAATCAGTTTCAGGCTCTCAAGAGTCCTCCTGCTTGTGCAGTATTTCTACCCCAATGTGCTGGCCCAAGAAGACATTCAGATACACTCAAAGTTTATGGGGGGGCGGGGAGGGGAGGGAAGAAATGCTCATTTACAAAGAACATTAAGCATCCTTAGAGAAAATAGACTAGGGCACAGGTAAGGAGAGATAACTTAACCACAGCCAGTTGCTGTTCCTGATTAGTAAGTAAATCTTATTACAAGCCTGTCTGTGGCTCGCTGCTTAGACACCAAAAAGAGCCAGTCCCTGTCAAAGTGATGAACACTGTTACATTGCCCCTCTTTATCCAGCTATCTCGAAGGATAGAGTCAGGGAGATATTTCAGACCACAAACCCAGGCATTGCACAGATGTGGGTTGTAACATTTCACTGAGAACACACACAGAGGAGGACAGCTTTCAAGTCCAATATAGCAACTGAGAGGCTAAACATTTGGCCATGTGCTGGGCTTCCAGGAGGTTACCTCAGATCGTCCGGCTCTGAGGTCTCCTACCTGCCTCTGTTCAGCATGGAAAGCTTAGCATCCAAATTTGAGTTGTTAACAAGTTGAAATCAAATATCTGATACACATTTTGGAATATTACTATTTACATTTGAATGGATTTTTTTAATTGAAATGGGAGGAGTTTTCACCTCCGGGGTAATTTAGAAGATGATGGATTTGAAAAAATGAAAAATGTGGCAGACTCAGAAAGATGTGAGATGTGGTTGGTGCCGTGCGTGGCGGAATCTTTGTGGGGGGGTGTCTGTGCGCACGTGCAGACACGGGATGCTGCACGGTGGCGGTGGGCTGGCCAGCTTTCCACATGCCCCAGCGCTGTGTGTCTCACCCATACGGAGGAGCAAGACGCCAGTCCCCATGGGACAGGACGGGCACAGGAGACCAGTGATCCTGCAGAGGAGCAAGGAGCCTACATTGGGAAGCCTAGCAGAAAGCCCTGCTTTTACTTCAGTTGCCATTTCTAGCATTTGGCCTGAAGACACCATAAGGGGAGGAAAAATTAGGGCTGTTACCAAGAGTAAAATCCAGCATAGCTAACAGATGTACTATCTGAGCAACACCCGTCCGTCTGGACTTGCCCTGTCTGCCTAGCATCTTGTCTTTGTGTCCTGTCTCCTGTCTGTAATGTCCTCTGTGTGTAGCAACCCTGCGTGTGTTTCTGTGTTTTGAGGTCTTTGGGCATCTGTAGGTACCGACAGACACAGAAACGCAGCATTGAGCCATAGTAGGCTTGGGCTCAGGCCTGGAAATGAGTTAAGCCTCAGCTTATCAGTGCTTGGACAGTCCCATCCGGGCAGGCCCTGGATACAAATCCCAGGCTCTGCAGGCTGGGACCAGGATTTGGACCCTGTGTGCAGAGCTATGAGCTTGGCAGAGGGCTTGCTCTGTGGAGGACACAGGCCTGCAGCAGGACACAGTTCCTTCATCAGACCCCATGCAGGTGGGATGGGGAATCATCACGTGTTTGTTTTGGGGGTACTTCTCAGGTCTTTCAGGAGCCTGGCAGGAAGGTCCCTCTCAGCCCACATCTCTGCTGTCAGACACCACCTCAGGCCTTCCCAAAAAGATTCTTGTTTCCCATCTGAAGGCCACTTTCATGAAGGGATTGGGACAGGATGAGACCCCATGCCCTTTGTCAGCATGCCTTGACTCTCTCTGCTCCGGTGGCAAGCATCCCTCGAGGCACCAGCGATGGAGCTGATGGACCCAACATGTCAGCAAGGCACTGCTGCCATGACAGCAGCAGCGGCCACAGGGCCCAGCCTTCACGACCGACCTGCAATAAACTCAGCTGAGGCCAGGGCAGCACTGAAAGAACGCACTGGCTTTGCTAGTTAACTCTGCTCACGTGAGAAAGGAGGGCAGGGGGTTAAATACACTGTAGAAATGCATTTGATGTGGTTTTAAAGGCAGAACTGCACAGCATACTTTTTCATGTGAAGGTAAAAATTCAAGATAAACTAGAATATTTTTCTGACACAGTCACTGCCTCCATCCACAATATCTACTATGTACATAAAGGTAGTGTAATTTAATAATCCTGCAGCTCCTAACCTTTTAATGAGGTTCTCAGAAGACACAGACTGAAACCAGCTTCCCCAGATTAAAGTTTTTGATTAAAACCATATGGATCCGCTTGATCTCCTCTGGATTCAGGATACGGGGCCAAATCCAACCGACCTGTATCTACTGTGAACCCAGCAGCCGCTGGCCCACTGAGCAGAGCACAATGTCAGGTCAAACACAGGCAGTACCCCGGGCTTCAAAGGCTACAAGCGGAGTCTGGGTGACAATGTGTGCCGAAAGCAGTGCAGGCAATGCTGGAAAAGCTGGAAGTGCCTGACACAGCCCGGGGGAGGCCCTAGCTGGGGAGCGGAGAGTGCCTTTCAGTAGTGTCATCGAGTCACTGGTCCCCGGGAAGACCCCAAAAACTGAGAACTGAGGAAAGGCAAATGTTTTTTTCCTGATTTCCACTCTATACGAGAGGAGCGTGGCCACAGCTGTGTTTCTCTGAGGCATTTCCCAACACAGAGCTGAATGTGTGGGCATTGTAGAAGGAAGAGGCCAGTTTTGTTCTAAGACCCAGCAGAGATGCCTTTCAGAGCGCTGACTGTAAGCCTTTCTCTCTAGGGGTGAGCAATCGTGGGCAGCACACGATGGTATTTAAATTAGTCCATCCTCTCAGTGCCACAACCGTCTCTGTATCCAGCAGAAACATTTGAGCTGTAACTAAAATTTTGGGCACTGCATATCTGAGTGTTTAGTATTTCCAACTAGGGAATTATCAAACCATCTTGCTTATTTTTCCAGGCAGCTGCAGGTATGGAGCTACTCTGTGCCAAGCATGCATATAAACCCATTAGGGCTTTCTAATGTTTCATGCAGAGGAGAATAATGGAGGAGCTGTAGCTAGCAATTGTAATGCCAACCTAAATGCTTTTAAGCTAGGAGACAGTGCTTCATTAATTTTCATGTCAGCAGAATCACAAGCAAAAAAGTTTAAATACTCTGCAGAGAGGTGGGATTAGCCAACATCTAGAAGTAGGGTTGAGAAAGGACTGTGGTTTTCCTTTTGCATATGTTTGATGATTTCTCCTTTCCCTCCTGCATTTCCACCAATTCAAACCGTCAGCTGCAGCTGAAGGGATACTTGTCTCTGATATAAGTCTGCTAGTTAGCTGATTGGAGTCTCATCCCAGAAACCATTTCCCTGGAGAAACCAGGCGCAGGTTGCATTTTGCCTACTGTAATTAGTGATGCATTGGATCTCCCCTGTTTGCTGTGCCCACGTCCCCATGGTCCACTGTCTCATACAGGTTCTCCTGCAGAGCCCACATCGCTGGTTGAGCAGGCTGTAGCAGTAGGTGTGCAGTGAACACTTACACCCAAACTGGGGAGAATAACATAGTATATTCTCACTGAGATGTAAAAAAGTGTGTCTGAACTGAAAGGAGACCAGAGCCATTTGCTGTCCTGTTGACTGAAGTAAAGCTCATGTTCCTAAAGGGACTGGGAATGAACGGTGACCCAGCAGAGCTGACCCAGCGGAGCGGGTCAGAGCTGCACTGAAGCTGTGTGGCTGATCTCTCGTTGCTTTCACCCTGCTGCAACCCCTCTGCCTTCACAGGATTGCCCCAGCCTAACACCAGCATTGCCGAGAGCAGAAGCTGGTCTGTCCTTCCTGCATACCTGTGCTCACTACCGTTAGCCTCGCATGAGCGGTATCTCCTCTAATGGACATTGCATGGGTTTCTGCACTGAGCATGACAGTGTTGTTGCATGTGTTTCAAAGTGTTGTCAACTTTATCCGAGACTGTCCTTGTATGTGTGTCCTCAGGAGAAGTTTCTTTTTCATCTGTTAACCTGGCTTCAGGGATGCAGTGCATCCTAAATGAGTAAGGCATTTCCTAGAGCTCCCTCATCTCAGATCGAGTTAAACCTATCCCAAGTTTTCTGAGCAACCAGTTGACCAGGCATCGCCAGCGCTGAGCACTGGCAGAGTTACAGACACAGACCTCTGAGACGCTTTCACACAATAATCAGACCCACCTTTATGGCTGGGTGGTTCCTCCTTACTGTTTGTATATCCAGCCCATGTAAAGAGCAAGCTGTGTTGCTGACAGGCAGCCTAGGAGGTTTTCTGTTCAGTGGCTTTACACTGGAAAATGTCTTCTTGTGGTTGTGCTTTAGAATTACATAAATAGTTTATAAAACTTAATAAACACCTGATCTTTTGCTGTATAGTTAATCAGTGGCTGCGTATGGGCAGGTCAGAGAGTAGTTGCAGTCACCTACAGCCTGTTTTCCTTATGTGCTGCTAGCCAGTGTGTTCACACACTGCCCATCACTGCTAATGTTCTTCTGAGATCCAGTAATCAACCAGTAGTCATTAATAAACAGTCCCTTAATATAAAGTTTGACTATTTGGGGTGTTCTTGGACCTCCCAACAAGCTGATTTTTTGCATTCCCAAGAAGACATTTCCAAAAAGAAAAAAAAGTATGTCGTAATCCTGAATACACATGAAAGCACATTGTATTATATTGCAATGTTGTTGTTGTTATTTTTTAGACACACCGGAAGATTAGCCGAGCTCAGTAACAAAGACAGCCCTACCAGTCCAGGATGACTGGTAGGACTAAGGCACATGAAAGCAACAGAAAAATGTATTCAAGAACAATTGCGTTTGCTTTCATCTTGTTTTTCCACACCCACTAACAGAAAAAATAAGTCCAGATGACCCCAGATAGAAGGAAATTTTTTTCAAATGCTTCTACTCCACTTTTAACTACCACTCCACTTTTAACAGTAGTTGAAAGAGAACAGCAGATTCAGTTTCCCTTTATCCAATTTGTTTTAGGGTTTTGGACTGTAATCTAGCATCAGTTGCACTACTAAAAAAACCAACCCACATTTCAAGAGTCACTCAATCTTAAAGATATTAGCAAGATGAGAGGAGTGGAAAATGTATTTCAGGGGGTCACTGAATACTTTTCAACCTATTTCCCTCCTTATTTTTAAGGTGAAGCAACTTCTTCTTCCCAGCTCCTCATGCATTTAAACCTGAATTTGCTGAAACATTTGGAAAAAAAATCCCTCTCTATTAAGAACAATCCTGCTCTGACTTAGTATGAAAAGAATTCAACTCTATCCAAGTGCCCACAGCCATCTTGTGGTCACAGTCTAATTTAAGAGACACACGCAGTAAATACAACTCAGGCTCAGGGCAGTGTCCAAACACTCTGCTTGGAACAGCTCCAGGAACTTGGTCATGTGCAGAAATTTCCCCATTTCAAAGAGAAGAAAGAAGGAGTCACGACCAGAGGCAGAGATAGAAAATTCACGTGGTCGTAGCCTGAATGATGTTTTAGATGCAACCATGCCCTTGTTCTTACATTTCCAGAGGAGCTTATGCTGACAGTCTTTGTCAAGAAAAATGCTGAGCACCCCACTCCATTGCTGTTGATGCTGTCCTGTGTGCTGCTAACCCTCACGCATGTGTCCTTCTTTGCCACAGGCATTGCTATGTTTTCTTTAGACCTTTAAAATACACCAAAAGCATTCTCCCACAGAAGCTGAGCTCAGGTTCTGTTCTTTTCTTGCTTATGTGGAACATGCCTGACATCAGTGGGATTAGGAGAGATGCATATCAGAGTCCAGTCCGATGAGACCTGCTCTCAGCCCTTCCTCTAAACTGGAGTTGAATCTTTGCTGGATTTGAAGCTTTTCTCTTGGCTTTCGGTCTCATTTCCATCCTGCTTCTCACCCGTCATGGTTTGTGACAAGGGTCCCATTAAGTGAAAAGGTTGTCCTCTAGCCTGAGAAAGAGCAGTAAGGACAGAGAGCACTTAGGAGAAAAACGGACCTGGTTGTCAAAGCTGTGGAGGTCCCTCCTGCAGGCACAAGAGGTTTGGCTCAGCCTGATAACCCCACTATGGTTCTTGAAGGTTCTAGGTAGAAGCATTTGGCCATTTCATGTGGCTTGCTTGAATCAGTTCTCCCACATACTGAATCTGGGCCCGCAGGCCATGTTGTGATGGCTGCCAACCATGCAGCAGGGCCTGCGTTCACTGTGTTGCCTTTCTTTCTTTTTTTCTACAGAAGCCCAACGCAGGCCTTACTACGCTGACTATTCCCCAGCACGGAAATACATTCACACCCTCTGCACCAGCCACTATCTTGACCTTTTCATCACGTTCATCATTGGGGTCAATGTCATCACTATGTCAATGGAGCACTACAACCAGCCAAAGGTAAGAGCCACCCATCAATGTGTTGGCTGTGAAACACAGCAGTGTGGAGTAGCAGCAGACCTGAGGACCACACACTGTTCCCTTGGGATACCGTTGACCAGTGAGGTCTCCAGGCAACCCTGCTTCCCTGGGACCATTCCCTGGTGTTTGAAAGCCTCAGCAGGCTCCAGGCTCAGCATTGCAATCTGTCTAACCCTAGGCCAGCTCTGCCACCTGGGTGTCACTTGCCCCAGCCAAAAGTTTGATTTCCCTGCTCTTGCATAAAGCAGAGAATAAGGCTAATGGAGAGTGAGCTAAACTTTTACTAGGAAAAGACCAGTCCAAATATTTCCTCTCCTGATCCCAGATGTGACTGACCCTCAGACTGTGAAACAGTCCAGAGTTTTAGAATATTCCATTAACAGATATAAACATGAAGTTAACACATGCAGAGCAACATTTCTTTTCCTCAATGAATTTAGAATAAACCGACTCTTAAGTACAAGCCTTCTTTTCTTTATGTATCATAAAATCTTTCTTTCCCAAGTTATGCCAACCTTTGGCATAAATCATATAGCCTGTCCATTTGCCGCATATATTAACCTTCCATCACATTATCATTCACGGAGCTCTAGGCTCAGTGTTTACTTTTCTAGTCTTCCATGGTCTGCTGGGTAACCTGCAAATGCCTCCTGGAAGCTAAGCCAGAGGGGCACCAAGCCACAGGATAACGCCTGTGTGTTTTACGCCAGCTGACTGTGTGCTGTTCTGCCCCCATAATTCCTTTGCATAACAGCCATTGTTTCGCATGTAAATGTTATTTATCCAGATTAGGTCTTGTTTATGCTTGTTTTATGTTCATGTAAAACACAATGTTGTAAATCTGAATGCAAACCATCACAAAGTACATGAGAATTCAGGTTCAGGCAGCATGCTTCAGATGAAATAGTAAATTGTCCCACATTCTTCTAAGCTGCCATTTTATTTTAGGCACTGGAACAAAAATAGGGATAGTAATGCATTGAGGAATGCCAACATGTGAAAAACTTTCACCTCTTGTTCCCAAAAAATCAGTGCATGGTCATCCCACATATCTGGGGTCAGCAAAGCAGTCATCACACAAATGTGACAATGAAGGCTTTCCTGTGGCCTGAGGTTTCCTCTGTCAACAAAGCAGACATTGCTTTGCAGATTCCCCTATTGCATTTTATTTCCAATTGTGTCTGTTTTGATGTTCGTTGTTGTCATTTTGTTATTGTAAGAGACCAATACTACATTTAAGAAAATTCCTCTTCCCTCCCTCCTCTCCTCAAATCCCTGCCCAACCAAAGAGCCGTTTCACGACGCAACTATCTATTTTAAGGTCCCAGCAAGATTCTTTTGCTATTGTTGGCCTACAGTTTCAATGAAATCCATTATAACCACTCATCATCTTAAAGTATAAACACTGCGGATTCCTGACTTCCGAGAGCAGCTCTATAGAGAGCGTGAACATTGCACCAAATATGGACATACTTTGCCCAGCTCTAGAGATGTAACATTTTTCAAGAAGGCAAGATTTAATCCATCTCCAACATTATTTATTTTCCTGAGTGTTTTAAGCAAAACCATTGTCCTAAGGATTGCCATGCTGGACTAAAGAAATGATCTATCAAGTCTTTTACTCTATGCAAGGCTAGGCAGTTCAGAAGAAGTAAACTTTATCAGGGGAAGGGGTAAAATTTTCTCTCTGTCCCAGACTCTGAACAATTTATACATTGAAGTTGGAGGATTGATAGCTCTTGTCATTTTTAGCACAACTAGTATCAGTGCTTATGAGGTTTTTGTTTGCATCAGTGTCTAATCCTTTGTTTGAGTTTTGCTGTGTGATTTAGCGCAGCTTTGTAACTGAGCTCTGCAAGCCATTATGACTTTACTTTTTACATCTTTGTGCCTATGCCACCCTTGTGCCTGCCAGTCCCTCTGCCGGGGCTCTAGGAAAGGATAGTTTGGGCTGGTTTAACTGGTATCTCTCTTTTCAGTCCCTGGATGAAGCCCTGAAGTACTGCAACTATGTGTTCACCATAGTTTTTGTGTTTGAGGCAGTTCTGAAGTTGGTGGCATTTGGTTTTCGAAGGTTCTTTAAGGACAGGTGAGAGTATTTTAAACTCCTGTGTATTTGGGATAGAGCTGTATTGACCCAGTTTCAAAGCCAGATGCTGGGTAAATGTAGCATCACTATGATAGTACTACATGCTGTGTGCAAGGAACAGAAAAGGGCTGTCTCTCCATGGGTGCAAACTTTATAGTGTAGGAACTAAAAATTCTGAGAACTGCTGGTACTGCTTTGCAGAGGGAATTCAGGAAATCTTACAAAATTCCAGATACATTCACCTAGTATCTCTCTCCTCCAGGTCTGACTGGCTCAGTTTAGAGGTCAGAAGCAACCTGCCGGCATCAATCCAGTCCTCAAAAGAGTAGTTTTGGCAACCTAAGGTCACAGAGTCCCTCAGAACAAGTATCCTTTGCAGTCCAAACCAGTCCTTTGGTAGACTGCTGGCTTTGTAAAGCCTTTGGCAAAGACAGCGGTAGTTGTGTTCAGCCCCACTGCCTTCAGATCCCACCTGCAGAGACCTACACATGTTATTCTGCCTCATATTTAGCTGAAAGCAAATATGCGTGAGAGCACATTGTGGTCTGGCAACTTGCTGGGGAGCAGGGTACGATTGGAGACTTTTCCACAAAACCAGCTTGTTCACCTCATTTATCCTGACCGAGTGGTTGGAAGCTGCTATGAGCAATATTACTTATGAGGGAAATTGCATAGGAAAGACAGTTTCTTCACATCTTAATGTCTTTCTAGTGCTGCTGTGAAAGGCCCTCTACAAGTGTTAGGCTGTAAATCAATGAAGATACTCAACTGGAGTAATTCAAGAGACAGGTGACATAACATGGCAGCAGCTGTATTGCATCACACCAAAGGTCCCTCTAGCCTAGTATCTTGTCCCTGAGAGTGGCTCTGAGTGGATAGCAGGGGGACGAAAGGAATTGGGAAGCAGGCAGGGACACTTCCCAGTCACAGCTTACAGCAGCTTGTGGCTCAGAGGCTGTCCATGCCAGCTGCAGTGAGTTGATTTTGTGCCACATAGAAGATCATGAGCTCAGATATGAGAGAGGAGAGGCATTTGGGGTTTGCTTGTGCTTGCTATTAACAGATAATTCTCTACTCTTGGGTGTCTGTCCATGGATGATTTTTTTTTGTCTTTCTCTCTTTGTCTGTTAGGTGGAATCAGCTGGATTTGGCCATAGTTCTCTTATCAATTGTGGGAATCACGCTGGAGGAAATTGAGATGAATGCCGCACTGCCCATCAATCCCACAATAATACGCATCATGCGGGTGCTGAGAATAGCAAGAGGTATGGCCTGCTCTGTAGGTCTCCAGCCATCCCTCCAGACATGTCAGGAAATGGTTTGGCCATTTGTTCTTCTAGTCCTGCTGTTTCAGTTCAACTTGAGAACAGTTAGGCAATGAGGCTGCAAAATGTCCATTCAGAGGCGAGCTAGGTAGGGTTCATGGATGTTTCCAGTGGCATCTTAGATTGGTCTCTAATTCAAACCTGGGATCACAGACCTTTTATACTGACACCAGACAAGAGCAGGAAGCAGTGGAGAAGGGAGGATCAGAGGATGAGATGGTGCTCTTCACTGACAAAGTGTCTCCCCATCACTATCCCATTTTCCTGCTAGGGCACGCTGGAGTTCTCCTGGCTTTTGGTCTGGTTTACTGATGTCCTTAACATTACTTGGTGCGGGAAGTAGTCAGGATGTTCAGACATTCTGTGGGCCCTGCCAGGATGCAGTGAGCTTGCCATCTCTATGAATAGATGCAAGAGAGATGTAAATTCTCCCTACAAGATCTGAAGCTAGATTTTCTTTTTTGGTTTTACTTGAAATATTTCCCAGCCCTGCTGACCAGGATTTGATTCTCATTGTAGTGCTGAAACTGCTTAAAATGGCCACCGGGATGCGAGCTCTCCTGGACACAGTGGTACAAGCGCTTCCCCAGGTAAGCCCCCAGACTTCATCCATGCCCTTGGTGGACTATGCCTTTTGGGCCTGGGGACAGCTCTGTGCCACCGCGTTTGGTGGGCACTAGACATCACCCGGGGAGGATATCAGCTTTCTCTGCTGCCACCAGTGCCTTGGTAGCAGCGTTTTGCATGGCACATCCTGCTCACATAGTGTGTGGGAGAACCAGAATGATGGAAAAAGAGTTAACAGAGAGCAAATTGCTCTAGGCAGAGCTCTTCTAAAACACAGATTTCACTGGAAAGTTCAGAAAACACAATGATAGACAGAGGAAGCTATTGGTGAAAGCATTGGAAGTAGACAGCTTCCAGTTCAGGAGTTTTCTTTATGAGACAGGAGCAACCATATTTATTGACACCTATTGACAGAGGAGGTGCAGACTTTAAAAGGCAAATAGGAGAGACATTTCTGAGTGTTAAAAGCTTGACGTGGGGTCTCAAATCACCATATTCTCATGCACTGCAAGAGAAACAATTATGCTGCCAGTCTTGACATTTGATAGGATCCTTCAAGTATTCAGTTCCGGGCACTACTTTTTTATGGATCCATTTATTTGAAAAAAAAAAAAAAAAGAAGGAAAGAAACTTTTTGCTGACTTGCACTCCTCCCTCAAAAAGATCTAAAGCACATCAGAAGAATTCCAAGAAGTTTAGGGTTCCTTTGTTTTTAAACTCTTATGCTATTTAAGCTGTGTTCTGCTAGTTTGTAGGTTTAATGGTCTGAGTCCTAATCTTTCGGTCTCTAGAGTCATCTCAGCTGCCTACACATTCCAATTTCATATATCACCAGGATCCTGTAACCCACCAGACAGTACTGGAAACGTTTACTGCCACACTTTACCCAGAAGTGAGTACCAATATGAGGTGCCAGACCTTCAAGAATGAGGCAGAGGAACTCTGCAGCCTCCTTGTCTGAGCTGGCAATTCAGAAGCAGCACTTCTAGGATGCACAGGCATGGTCAGACAACTCCTTAGTTTTCAATGCCTCCAAAACATCCCACAGCTGAGTTGGTGGAACAAGCTTTATGAGTGGGCCCACTCCATTCTCGGATGGACTGGGAAAGTCAGACCTCCCCTCTCCCAGCCCCAGCCCCTAGGCACGGAGAGATGGCAGGACACCATGGTGGGCAGTCACTTCTTGATCAGCTTCAGCTGTCTGCAGAGGGATCACGTCTCAAAGGCAGGATGATAGCACTGTGGCTTGGCCAAAAGCAGACACCATGTAGACATCTCTTCCAGCATATGAGTGGCCGTATGAGAATCAGTAGAATTAGTACATGTAATTACCCAAATATACCCCTACGAGTTAGTTGCTAAGTACAAAGGAGCCCATGATCTATTCAAAATTAACTGGAAAACAAGGGGAATTTCTTTTTCTTGGAAAGACCCATTTACTTTTCATCACTGCCATAAAGATGTTTCTAATCTGAGACATTTGCCCTTTGGTATTCAGATTTCCTTTTCAGTGAAGGATTTTGGCTGAGACTAAAGCATGGAATTTACCAACCTGACCCCTGTTTTGGCATTTCAAGAAAGAATTTGATTTGTGTCTTTTTTTTTTTTTTTTCTTTTGAAAGCATTGTGATTACAGAGCATATTTTCTCTCTCTTCTTGTTTTCTCTCCCCCCCAAACAATAGGGTGGCTGCAGGCCAGGCTTTTTGTTTCCTTGGGGTGTTTTTACAGTTTACATTCAAACCAAAGTCTCTTTTAAAGGGAAATCCCCAGGGATATTCCAAGCAGATCTTGTGCAGATAAAAATACCATTTTGTCCTCCAGTGAAATTCAGAAAATGAGAAGGGAAGTTTGGGAAGACCTCTCAGACAACAATCACTCTTCATAAAGCTACAGCTTTCATTTCAAAGGCAAGGGAAGAGTTCCTACTCCAATTAATTTAGCAGCCTAAAACCACAGCTGGAAAATCCTCATTGAATGTGTCTGCTAAGTGACAAGAAAAATGAATTTGATGTTTATTCATAAAGGTTTGGGGGAAAATTCTTTGTCTGGTGTATGTAGAATGTCCATTTACGGGCTTACCATGACAAGCTATTGTCATTGCAGTACACTTTTTCTCTTTTGGGTGATTTTCATGAGCTTCCTATTAATTTTTATTCAGCAGCAGTTACAGCTGGAGCAACACAGCAAACCAACTATCCCCAGACTTGGGGGGATGTTAGCATTTTGATCCAAGATTGAAGCTGTCACAATACAGGCTTAGTCTCCTCTTTTGGAACTTTAGACTGACATTGAGCTGCTGTTTTCAATACAGGAAGACTTCCTATCCTACTGCATCCTCCTTGTCGGTAACCTTGTGTCTACCAGTTCAGACATCTTCTCCTCCACCATGTCTCTGAAAAAAATGAGATGAAGTAGAGGAGAACAAATGAGGAGAGGCAAGAAAGACAGAAAGAATGGTCAGGGAAAGTTCTCAAACTGGCACCTTCTTTGCCTACCACCTCCGTGCCCTCTCAGTTCCAGCAAACGTTTGGGATAGTGTGAGTCGATCATCACGTTCCTGCATATACCATCTGTGCTTGAGCAGTGTTGGCTCTTCTACCTGCTACTGTGCAGTCTTGAGGCAGTATCTCCTTCTCAAACAGGAATCCAAGTTTTCCAGCATCACAGCTGGCTGACCAAGAAGCTGAACTTGTGGTGAAGCCATGGTCACCCAGAAAGGTACTGCCGGCCTCAGCTCTGAAGGTGTACCCTCATGGCATACCCTTTTGGGGAACAAACAAAAGCTGCCTGGACTTTAAAGTATGAAGTGCTAAAATCAGCTGCACTGGTGCAAACTTGAAATAGATCCACTGTTTTAAACTGAGCAGCTAAAAAGAGCTGGGCTAGCATGACCAGCACTGACTTCATCACTTAGACATTGCCAGTCCTAATTAAGTCAGTTTAGTGCTGCCGATCACAGACCGAAAACTCCTCTGTGATCGCAGAGGCCTGCTCCTAGCATAACACAAGCCACACAGCTCTGCACTGAACTTCAGCATGTCTTTTAAAAGCCACCTGGTCTTGCTTAAAGGATGCAAAGTGTTAGGGAATTGGCCATCCCCTATTGATGAAATACATTCTTCCAGTAGATGCTAAAAAAAAATCTGATGTTTTTAGTCTGAATTAGCCATGTTTGTTTTCATTGGATGTAATTTTGCTTTTTTTTTCTTCTAGAACATCTCCTTTTTGGAGCAATAAGAGATAAAATAATCTTTTGCGGTCTGGCAAACAGAAGAACATTTAACTCCTTTAATTTCTCAGTATGAAGCAGGTTTTCAAGACCTGTTTCAAGTGTTTTCCTCTTCTTTATGAGCTCTGGCCCCACTAAGGTTATATAATGAATTACACCACTCATGCTTCAGCTGAATATTCCCCTGCTTATAGATCTGGTGGCTGCATCGGTTTTGTAAGCAATATCTGCTCTGTATGACTCCGATTCGATGGTAATCCTTTAGGCCTTTTCACATCCCCTGCTTTCCAAAGTATGATTCAGCCTTTCTGTAGCATGGTCTGCACTTCGTTCTCAGATTTGTAACTTTGCGTTTGGCTGGGTTAAAATGCTCATTGTGTAAGTGAATCCACCCTACTGAGCAGCCCAGCTCAGTCTGCAAAGCTCTTCTAGCATCACTTGCCAGTAAGAAAACCTGCAGTCAATGCTCAGCTCCCAGTGCTCTTCCTGATGGAGAGGACAAAGTGGAATCCAGTCCAATTGCCATCTTGACTCCACAGAGCCAACAATAGTATAATGTGGAACTTTCCTATCAAAAGATCTGGGTTCTTTTTACTTCTTCTTTCTCACTTGGTCTGTGGACAGCAAATTAATTAAATGCAGAACTGTGCAGTATACCTCCTCTTTGTCTTCAAAGCTTGGAACTCCCCCCAGATGGACTCTGCGCCAAGAAAAAAGTGAAGAACTCCTCGTTCTATCAGTGCCCTGAAGGACAGAATTTGTAGTTTGCTCCTGTCCAGAGTTTAACTCCTTGTAGTGCTGTAATTCCTGTGCTTATCTCCAGCTCTTGAAGAGGTTTTCTGGCATTGTGTAACAGCAGCTATGGGACATAAACAATAGCCTGCTTTTGCCAGACGCTGAAAAACCAGTGACTGTGAAGCTCAGAGAGCAAGACTAGAAATGTCTTACCAGCAAGTGTTGCAACTGAGACAGATTCTGGAAGATAGGTATGTGTGTGCTGTGCTGCACACTGGAAAGAAGTGCAGGGATGCCTGAGACATTTGAGTAGTGAAGCAGAAATCATTAGGTAAAGAAACCACCATTCTGCTGGCTGTTAGCACTGGTCTCAGTGGGGCTGAGTGGATACACAGAAAGGAGAGCTCGTTCAGTTCAGCTAGTGGCCTTGCGGTTGCACCGATGAGATGACTTTAGCTTCCAAGGTTGTTTGTCTGGCCCTTTCCACTAGTCCTGAAAGTCACACAGATGGCCTCCATTTTCCAAGTAGACAAATGTGTCCATTTTCTCTTGGGTCTAGTGCATAAATTAGCCTGTGTTGTCCTGCTGCCAGCCTTATTGCTTTGGCTGGAGAGTGCTGGAAGGAAGATGAGGAGGACTCATGTCCCTGGAAAGGATTGGCAGGAGCTTAGTTTTATGAGAAATTGCTCTTGACAGGCATCCCAGGGAGCTGTGTGCATTGCCTGCATGGACAACTGAAATGCCAAGGTGTGGGCCAGTGATGCAGAAATAATTGATGTCAGAGCAGGAAGAGGCACAAATGGAACTGTAGTGTGCTTCAGCCAGTCATTGCAGGGGTGGGGCAGCAGAAGACATGTATTTCATCAGTGCCTCCCCCAAAGAAGGGAGGTTAGAGGCCAACAGGATCTACAGGGATTTGGGTAGGATCACACAGCTGAAAGTACAACAAAGAAGTGATAGTGCACAGGTGGTTGGTGTCCTGTTGTACAGGATCAGTGCAACACATTTGCGTAGCAAGCTAACACAACGTGGCCTAGTTGCTTTGCATCTCAGTGCCTGCAGATATGGGCTTTTTACTTAGTGGCATAGGTCAGAGGTTGAACTCTGATGGGATGTGCAGTGGTGCTTAGCTACTGCAGTCTCACTTAGAGGGAGGCAAAAAAACTAATGGCAGTGATGTCCACAAGAGCTAAAGCAGAGACAGCCTCCCCAGGCCATGCAGGGGCAGTGGGAGAAGGGGTTTGCTGGGTATGCGGAGAGGAGGGTTGCTTTCCTTGCTGCTGAGCAGGGTTATTCCAGGGCTTTTGCAATGGTAGATCACAGATCCAGCTGGGATGCACCATGGTGAAGGGTGGTAGCTCCTCACACAGGGCCTCCCCGCTCCTCTGGGTGGGATGGAGGACTCTGCCTCTCTCTCCACAGCATCACTCTGTCCCAGGCACACAGACACTTTTGCCAGCAGTATATGACAGTCAGGATGCCAGAAAGTGAAGGTCCAAGAGGAATCACAGATACTCACCAGTGAGGTACCACTCACTCTTCTCTTGTGGCTTCTCTCAAGTACTTTAGGGCATCAAGAACATCTCCAAGATGTTCTTCACCTATGCTTCACTCCCTACATGCCACAGCCTCCCCTCAACGCTGGAGCCACAGCAAATGATGGATAGCCCCTGGCTGCCAGAGAGAGGGGTTATCTGAAGTTTTCTCTGCCCAGACAAAGGCACCAGCCCAAGTCAGGGGGAGTTCCATAGATAAACAGAGCATGGGCTGACCTGTTCAGTGCTGCTAGAGCAGAACCACTTCTCAGAGCCTGCCTGGGTGACCGGTTGCCAAAGCTGAGGTTGCTGACCAGAGCTGGATCTTTGTCCCTGATGCAGAGTCCAGAACAAGCCTCCCAGCCTTTGGCTGCTGGAGAAAAGCGCCTGGATATGCTCCTGCCCCATCTCGTTCCTCCCAACAACATGATTCATGCACAATCTTTTTCTTGTCTGGTCTCAGTAGATCTCAAAGTGCTTTAGAGACATTAATTACCTATCCGCAAGGGTATTACAAATGGGTACGTTGAGTTACAGGAGAGGAATGACTCACTCAAGGTCACAGATACACATCCAGTTCTGCCTTCTCTGCTACTCAGCAGCCGCTGGCTGACCTCGCTGCTTCCATCTCAGCCCATCTCTGAGAGCATGCCTTGGGTCCTTCTCTGTCCTCAGGCCTTGGTGAAGGCCATGGGCTCAAGAGGACCTTCCTTTTTTTTCTGAGCAACATGTACCAGAGACCCATGGGCTAGTACTGACAAAATATTAAATCTGGCACTGACTTGTACTGATTCAGTTCAGCCAGAAGCTACACAAAACCAAGTGGTTTTACTGAAGCACCTAAGCAAGAGGTGAGCCATTTTGCTCTTGAGCATCAGGTGTTCACGGGCTGCTGAGGAACTCATGCCCTCTCCACCCTCATGAGCCACCAACTGCCTGCACATATCCATGCGGATGCTACACGTGCAGGGGGTTGGTCAGGGCAGCTGGTTGTTCTTGTGCACGTGGGGAACAACCTGCTTTTTAGCTGACACTCCAGAGCAGCTATGGATGTCTAGATACAGGTTGAGATGGAGTTTAACAGTAAAGGTCATGCCATCACCCATCCCAGGATCTTTGACTTGCCGCTGTCTCCCACATCTCCCTTTCATGTAGCCACATTTCCACATCAGTCAGACATTCAGTCACTTCCCAAGAGAACCTGTGCATCAGCTGAGCTTCGGAACTGCCCGTGTGTCTGCTCTCAGCCAAGAGCAAATGCTACCTTAGACACCAGCAAACACCACATTAGCAAACATGCTTCTTTTAGCATTTTTAGAGTATGCCTATGGCTGGGATGCCTTGAGCCTATACAGCAAACCCATGAGTGTAAACTGGTCTTTGAAGGACTAGTTATGAGACACGTTGGTTCAGTAATGTAATTAGTCATGATCTTAAATACAGAGTCTTTTACAAATGCCCATTAGATAGTAGGCAAATTGTTTATGAGTAAATGTTAGCTCATAACATGCTTTGCATGTTGAGAGATAGATAATAGTTTTTAACTGATAACCTGGTAATAACTTTGATGTTAGGCTAAATTCTTTGGAATTTCATCAATGCCAGAAGTTTGCAGGTTGATTTATTAGGCATTAAAATAGCAGTAAAATATTCAGCTTATAGGCTGCTTTGAAAAAATTCCAAGACCCTCTTCTGCAGTGCTACATCATCAGGCTTTAATTTACACTCAACCTAGAAAACTTGTTTATCACTTTTATTTTCCTTCTCTTTAATTATTTGCTCATTTGCCTCCCTGGCAGTGTGTGTGTGCATGTGCGCATTTGTGCGTGTGCCTGTTTTCTTGTATTTTCTCATTTGCAGTCATTTTGCAGACTGCGTTTTAATGTCTTACAAACCATCAGTGGTCTAGCAGACATGAGTTAGGAAACACTATTCCAGGAGACAGTACATGCAGATGAAATAATCCAGACCAGTCATCCACATCACTGTATTATCTCTATTATTCCCTGGAGTATGGTAATAATGTTAGTGGAATTGCAAAGCTCTATGTAGTAGCCAGTTTAGGCTTTATAGCAATTACAGTCTCTACTGGGTGATTTGACTATTCCCATTTCTTTAATACAAAAAACCCACTGCTTCATAAGTGAGAGCTGTGTTAATTTTATGATAACAGTTATCATCCTGATAACCTTTCTAATGAAATTAAGCAGCATCGTCAAAATACCCAGCAACACTGTGGCTGTGCTGCCTCAGAGAAGAAAACTCTCTCAAACTGAAGAGTTCACTAGAATATACCTTGGAGGTCATGAATCCCTCACCCTGACTGCCTGAATCACCACCTAGTTCATTTTTATTTAGAGATAAAATGATACTTGTGACACCACATCTAATTGGGAACTCAGTCGCTCTATTACAAGCCAATAGACACAAGTGGCAGGAAAGGTAAATGTGACCAGAGTTAGTTGCAGGTGAAATGCAGGTGGCTAGCCGGTCAGGTTACTCTACCCTTCATGTTCTCTGCCCAAATCACAAAAAAATCTGCTCTTTGAAATGTTTTAAAGGCTTCAACTCCATGGCCCCGCACAGATAACTATAATGCCATTGTTATTAAGAACTTTTGTGTTCCTTTTAGCATCATTGCACTTCCATTACCATCCCTTCAGCCACCTTGCAGTGCATGTTAATACCTAATAGTAGCACACCATGCAGTGTTTGAACTGCAAGGTGCCTGCATTTAAGAGATGGCATATGGAATAAGGCTTTTCTTTTGAGACATTGAAAGCTAAACTTCAGGTCGTTGTTGAGAAATATCTGTAAAAGTGGCAAGGCCAGGAGAGCTTTACATCTTACTGGAGCATAAGTTCCTTTTCTGAAAGCCCTGAAGTGCAGTGCAAGTGCCGCTGAGGTTACAGCTACAGGTTGGCCAAACTACAGATGAAGGCAGCATCCCAGGTACATGGAAGGGCAATGGAGAGGCACCAGCCACAGAGACTGCTTTGCACGTGGGAGCATCTGCTCCTTCCCCAACACAGGAGACCTCTGGGTCTGTTAAAGCAGAAGCGTGAAAGAGGACCAGGGTGTGGGTAGCCAGGGAAGATGATGATTAGCCTCTGGCCACCAGTTCCTCTTTTGCTTGTGTTGAAAATGTGATGGAGCAATTTAATTCGTGACCTCAACTTGCCTGACCCTTGTTCTGCTTTCTCCTTGTGTAGGTAGGGAACCTTGGCCTACTTTTTATGCTCCTGTTTTTTATCTATGCTGCACTGGGAGTGGAATTGTTTGGCAAACTAGGTGAGTAATGTGCCTGACAATTTTCATCCGGTTGATGTTTATTTGGTATCTAGATGTTTCCTTTCTTCTCTCTCATTCTTGGTCCTTCCTTAGCTTCACAGCTCACAGTCTGAAGATTAAAGTTTTCTCTTGATCTCAGGGTCACAGATGACACAAGGATGTAATACAGAACCTAACGTGCACACACACATTTAGAGATTTGTCCAACACCATCCTTGGCTGTAGAGGAACTATTTACTGTTTAAATGTAATTGTCCAGCACAGATATGTTCACAAAGATGGAAGTTTGCTACTTAAGACAGTACATGAGTCTGCAAAGCTGGATGGTAGTCAGATTCGTGCTGGAGAGATGCCACCATAAACATGTCCCTCCTTAGAGCTTCCACCACACTCCATTAGTTTTCTGCACTTGGCGGACATTGCTCCTCCAGCTGCCCAAGTCTTGTCTGTCTGTTGTTCTTCTCAGCATCACCTTCCCCTTTCTACATAAACTGGGAAGCATCCACTGGTTCCTGATTATCCAGCATCATTTATTCCTCCGGCCTGAGTATACTGTGGAGCTGATCATGAATGTTTCCTCTGCTAAAAAAAAAATCAGGTGGAGTCAAAGAGAAAACAGTATAGCCCTACCTTGCCCAGATTAGGCAGGTCAAAGCAATTACTGCCTTTAAACATTCTGTTAGAAGGAGATCTGTCTGCCTTCTCAACATTTGCATCCCAATTAGGGCTTCAAGAGCATCAGAAGGGCCCTTCCCCTTCGGTGATTTTATGGCTGTCATTAATCCCCTTTATGAGTCCAGCCCTCTGCTCGGATTACAAATGCCTGAAAGCGGAATATTTCTTTCAACCGAAGACAAATTATTTGTCAGTCTCCAACAAATTGTGAGAAAAAAATTAGTTCTGCATCCACCCCAAATGAAATCCTGTGGGGTTTATATTACACATATATATATAGGTATGTATTTGTTTACCACAAAGGTGAAAAATGTCTTATTCACAGAGGCACCTTCTGGTGCTCTGAATCCTTTTTGTGTTTACTCACACACCCCTTGCCAATGGCAGCCCCCAGGTAACCACAGCATGTGGTCAGAGACTGGGAGAGCCCTGATCTTGTCCAGGGAAAGCTGCAGGCAAGCAGCACACTGCTTCCCATCCTGATCTAACTGGTAAATGCTTTCACTTTTTCCCGATCATTGCTGGTCCATGTCAGCCACAAGAACCATCAGTGCTTGCTTCTCCAAGACTGGCCATTTGTGGGGTTTTTTTCTACTTGCTTTTCTGTTTTTCCTTCTTATTTGCCTCTGAAATAAATACCTAATAGTGAAATGCTCTTGCAAGAGGCATTGCTGCCTGTCCTAATGAATATTTAATGAGCCTGTGTTGTATGGAAAGAGGGACATTTCGTATGTTCAATTTACATTCATTAGTATATTAATTCTCAGGGGAAAAACATGTCAAATTGCTCTACTTTATCTCAGTGAAATATCCCTCATGGTAGATGTGCCCTGTGAAAAATAATCAAGACAAAGACATAATCAAGAGGACACTGTAGAGCCGTATTTGTCGAGACACCCCAGCAAATCTACTTGTTTCCCCCTTTTAGATCTCTTTATGTTGGCTCTGCCTGTTGGGGTAAAGTCAAGAGAATCACAGGAATGTTGGTGGAAGAGGCCTCTGGAGGCCCCCGCTCAGCCTCCCACTTGAAGCCCCATCACTAGCTCAGAGCAGCTGTGGCTTTATCTAGCCAAATCTTGAAAACTTCCAACGGCAGAGCTCCCCTTCCTCTCTGGTGACTTGCCACAGGCCTGTTGGGCTCTCCAGATGAAAACAACTTTCCTAATGTCCAACCTGGTCCTAAGCCACAGTGTGTTGCTGTAGGTTACATCATCTGCCTCCACTGAGAAGAGTTTGGCTACCTGATCTCTGCAGCTGCCCTTCAGTCGTTGCAGGCCACCATGATATCACCACTTAGCAGTCTTCCCTGATGCCACGTATCAGTGTGACATAGCTCAGGGTCTCACTGCCGGGTTTGGGGGGGCTATTCTGAATAAGCACTGGCAAATACAACTTCACTGACCTGCTTCTGCTTCTCTCTCCTGCAGACTGCAGTGAAGAAAATCCTTGTGAAGGTCTGAGCCGGCACGCAACTTTCACCAACTTCGGCATGGCCTTTCTCACCCTCTTCAGGGTGTCAACAGGGGACAACTGGAATGGTATCATGAAGGTGTGTCCACCTCTTGGGTGAAAACAAAAAAGGTTGCCTTTTAAAACATCAAAATTAAACTTCTCATTTCAAAGCTAATTGTATTTTCAAAGGATAATTTGTCCTAAGTCTTGCCCAACCTGAAACTTCATTCTTTTTAACACGTATGTAGTACTGCAGGAAAATTATGCCGGTTCTTGTGGCTGAGAGGAGTAACCATGTACTCTGTGCCCTGTGCCTTTGGGATGTAACACAATCCTCCTCTTTGTAGATCATGTAATTCATGGTGTCCGTATTTTCTTCTATCCATTTTAGTTGTACCTGCAGTCTCTTGTGTCTGGGATATGTAATTATATGGTTTTCAGTCCTCAGCAGGTTATCTTTGATATTTCTGTATTTGAAGCCCAAGCAGAGCCCCAGCCCTTATTAATCCCTCATCTTTCCCTCTCTGTTGCAGGACACTCTCCGGGAATGCACTCGGGAAGACAAGCACTGCCTCAGTTACCTGCCTGTTATCTCTCCTGTCTACTTCGTCACCTTCGTCCTCATCGCACAGTTCGTCCTAGTCAACGTGGTGGTGGCAGTGCTGATGAAGCACTTGGAGGAGAGCAACAAGGAGGCCAAGGAGGATGCTGAGATGGATGCTGAGATTGAGTTGGAGATGTCCAGAGGAGCAACCACCTCGGCCACCAGTGGGAGCAGGGGAGGTGCAGTGGCCCTGGAGAGCCGGGCACCCTACAAAAGTCAGGAGACCATGAAGTCGGAGTCAGCGGTGCAGGTGAAGCACCAAGCCCTGGTAATAGTTCACACAAATCATCTGCTCTTCTTGTGCTCAGGGTAGGGAGGGAGCAGCTCTCACCAGTCACTGCTGTCTGATCATCAGGCAGTCGGATCCCAAGTGACACAGAGCAAAAGAGGCAGGAGACAAAGCAGCATGGGAGGAGGGCAGCTTTCCCAGGTCCCACTACGGCAGAGATGTCACCGCCACCTCCACATCTTGAGTCTTCTCAGGAAGGCTCCGTGAGGTGGAAGGGCGCTTGAAATGCACTCACCAGGGCTAATGCTGCCCTGACCATGGCTCTGGGGAGGTTTGAAAGTCCATCTCTTGCCGTTTCCAGTTCATCCAAAGGTTGTGAATTTTAAGTTCAGAAGTGTAACAGCCACAGGCCCCTGTCCTGCCCTCCCAGCCAACGCATCGGTCCTTGTCATTTTAGCACATGCAGCAGCACCAGGGAGCAATCTCATAAAGCCGTGGGAACGCTGGCACTGTCAACCCTGACACATACAGCAAGGGATGGCATAAATTCCCTTCACACAGACAGAGAAACGTTCTTTCTAATCAAGTTCTTTTTAATCCCACTTTGGGATTTCCAGAGGACCCTCAAGCAAATCGTAGCACGCAGCTCAGGAGGGCATGTCTGGCGCTGGTGTAAGATGCAGCTTCCCACTGGCTCATGCTCTGCTTAGGGCATGGCTGACTTGGACCCTGGGAATTGTCAGTGGCCTGCAGCGAGAAGCTGGAGGTTCCTGGATTGATTTTCCAGACACTCCCTGCTCTCTGATTTCTATTAGTCCGCTAGAAAAATAGGACAATCAGAAGTCAGGGGGAGAAGGAGGGGCATGAGATAATTGTCTCATCCCATGTCAGCAGCATATGATTAAGAGTGAATACGAAATTGCTTTGTCACTGTGATCGCAAATAAATCTACTGCAAAATCAATGGGGGATTTGAGATTAAATTACCTTAAATTAGATTTTTGTAAAATCTATCAGACTCTATTAAGTCAAGTAAAAGAAATTTAGTTACACAGCAATAGGGAATTCACCATTTAAATGTAGTGTTTAATAGACATTTCTGCAGGAAAATGCATCGTAAACACCCAGGTTGCTTTTCTCTTTGGGGGAAGAGAGGGCACATCCTTTCACATAGGCTGTGATTGCTAACTGAGTTCATTCGCCTTGGGTTCTCCTCATCTTCCAATACCTGCCAAACACATCGGGAGCCATGCAGAGCCTCCTCTTAGCCGTAGAAAACCTGTAGTGAGAGGTGATGCCCCTCAGAGGGAGAACAGCGCGAGCTGAGCACAGATTTCCTCCTGCAGATGAGATTGCTTGAATGAGATAAGAATTTGCAAGCCAGGGCGTCCCCGTTCCCTATGCGGTAGCGAGACAGAGGCACCGTGGTGGGACTGGGTTGTGGCGATGCCCTCACTCACGCCTCAGACACCCAGGCTGTTCTGGGCAGGCATGGATGGCTGGCAGCTTGGTGCTGCACTCCCTGCTTTCTGCACTGAAGAGGTCAAATACATAGAGCTCTGTATGACTAATCCTGCCACCGATGGTGGCATGGGCACCCTGGAAGGAGTTGCAAGATGCTTTGTATTTTCTTGCCATTTGTGCCAGTTTTTGCAGTCCACATTTCCTTTTGTCTTTCTTCCTGCTCTGGATGAATGGGGCAACTAGGAAATGCCACGGGGCAAACGTGTTCGAGCGTTAAGAACCAGCCTTGCTCTGCTACTGATGCTTTTTATCTCCCTAATTTGAAGGAGACGCTGAGCTGTGAGAATGTGTCTTTAGCCATCCCAGACTCAGACACGCTGGAGGGGGCAGAGACTCCCATGATGGAAATCCCGTCCTTCTGCTCTGTTTCCCACCGTATGCTGACACCTTCCCACAAAACCCCAGGCCACGAGGCTGAGGTGAATGACGCCGCGCCATTGCTTCTGCATTGTGGCATTGTGCTTTGGTGCTGTGCATCTAGTGGTGGTGTCTGAATTGTCCTGAACCTGTCGCTTCACAGCCACAACAGTCGTTTCCATCCTCTGTCCTTCGTACTGCCTTTGCGTGTGCAGGGGCTGGGCAAAGAACATGTCCCAGCCAACTCTGCTAGCAGCCTTGTGTGGGACACAAATGAAATACTTTTTTTTAGCTAAAAAAAAAAGACTCACATTTGATATGTAATGATGTGATGTGTGAGCAGTCGGTCTTCAAATGATATATTGAGAGCTGGAGGCAGGCAGAGTCCTTTGTGGAGAAAACACAGTCCAGTTTTTGGTTTTCTTACTGTTACTGTAAGAACCTGTTTATGATACAGTACTGAGGAAACAAAGGCGTAAGTAGATCAACATGTTGGGCTTTCAGCAAGCACCAGAGCTGTGGATTCAGGAGATGCTCTGGGGAGATCACCCAGCAGACCAGAAGGGCTGTAGCCTCCGCTGCCCAGTCCCTCCCACTTACACCACGAACTGGTGCCCAGGTCACATCACGTGAAGGTGCTGCACGGTTTGCCCTGCTGCAGCACAGTGCCCTCCTCGGGGTGAATGCACTGCAGATGTCCTCTGGTGGGCATGAGAGCATGCGAGCCACAGTCAGTGATGAAGGAGCACACTTGCTGTCATCAGAGAACTTGCAGTGGCCACCCAGAATTAATCTGCTTTAGGGTTGGGTCATTTTCCCCTTTATTACCTGTCCTCTATCATGACTATCAAGGCACCTTCTAGTGGCAAGTATCTCACAGCATCTCCAAGCACATTCTGGGCTTGGATTAAACTCTTGATGACCAAGTGGTTTTCCCCATGCAAGATGAGTGATATGAAGGTATAATCCTCAGGGAAGTTCTTCCTTCATAGCTCTGCAGGGTGTCCATTAGGAAGATGCAGAGGCTCAAAGGGAGATCACAGGGAAGGCATCTTTCAGGGACAGGCAAAATTTGGGACTTTGTAAATGCAACTGCAAGGGGTCCTGGGTTTCTGCTGGCAGAGCTGAGAGCTTGTTACCCCCACGGGGACCGACAGCACCCTGGATGCCACCAGAGTTGGCCTGTACAGGGGCGCCAGCATTAGGAGGCGTGGGCGGGGAGTTACCTCCTGCCCTTGTTCTGCCTCTGCCTTCCCCACGGCAGAGGCTGTGGGAAATGGCTAAGCTTGCTCGCAGTGCTGGAGATGCACGCCTTCAGAGAGGGATCAGGAGGACCCCTTCCTCTGGGAATTTTGCCCACAGCTTGTTTGCTTCTGAGAAGTTGCAGTGTTCCCTCTTCCAGAGTATCCTGCCAGTCACCTCTGCTTACAGAGTATCTTCTGGATGTTTAATCACCCAGGAAGGGTCATGTCCTGTGGAGGTATTTGCAGGATTATTTCTTCTTGAGCTCCCTCTGCACCACAGCAAAATCTGAGCAAAATCACAGACTGTTGATTCCCAGACACAAGAGGAGGGAGTTGTGCTCACTGATTAAAGATGCTTAACTGAGCCTCTGAGCTGCATCACCATGAGCCCCTATGATCAATTTATTGCCTTTCTACTTGGCCTGTGGAGGGTCCTATGGCACGTAGGCTCCCACCTTGCACATCTCTATCAGGTGCCTGGGATCCTCCCAGGCTCTCAGGGTGCCTGCAGGCAGGGTTCACCATACGCAGTCTCAGCAGCACTGATCCAGGTTTTGAAGGAGCCACATAGATTTCCAGGGGATGGGATCAGGCTCCCAAGTGTATCGGGCGTTTCCCACTAAAGAGGAGGAGCAGCAGTGCCCATGGTGGTGTGTCTCCAAACCTTCCTAGCTGTCGAGAGCAGCTCACCAGGTGTGAGCCAAGCAGCTTCCTGTCCATGTTTCATATTTCAGGCACTTACTACAGTGGCTTTGAAGCCATTTGGAATGTGCCTACATCCCGAAGTCAATTTGGTCTCAATAGCTAAAACCTTAAAAATTGCAGTTGTTTATGTCAAGAGGAGATTTCTGTTTATTTGTCCCAACGATAGAAGATGAATACAAGATCCTGTAAAGATGAACTGAGATTTAATTGACAGATACTGTGATCCTTCTGTTAGACTACTGAGAAAGTGGAGCGAGACCTTTTGTTCTCTGTGTGGCACCGGGGTGTTAACAATTGCCTGCCTGCCGTCAGCTCAGGTGTTGGGATGCTGATGGCTTATTAGCTGTAATGGCCAGAGGCCAACTGGCACAGCCACACGGCTGATGCATTAATATATCAGACAAGGGACCTGGGTTGCACCCGGAGGGCTGCTGGGCAAGGCAGCAGTCAGCGCTGGATGCCAACTACCCATAAATAACTGCTGCTGATCCCCCCCCATCTTCTCAGCCAAGCTCAACAGGGTAAAAACATCGAGTAATTTGTCTTGGGATGTGTCTCTTTAGAGATCTGAGGAAATAAATTTGTAAGCCAGAAATGTATGGAAAAAACAGATTTAACCAGATCCTTGGTGACCTCCAAAGTATCCAGCGAGGGATCTCAGGCTCAGATTTTGCTAGCAGAGAGGGAAAACAGTCCAGCAGAGCAAAGCAAAATACATTTAATTTAAGACATGCAGCTGGGAACATGTTTTCAATCAGTCACTGGGAGGCTGACGTTAAAGGCAAACCAGAGCGATTAGTCGTACTTTAGATAACGTGGTAAATTGTGAGGAGAATGTGTCTAAAACCAAAACCTTGGGGCCAGCAGCCAGGTTGCAGGTCCTGTTCCAAGGGCTCTCGCTCCCCCAACACTTGGCCAAGTCGTGGCACCACCTCTCACAGCTCAGCACCACAGAGATATCGTTTGAGTTGCTAAAGCTTCCTAAGAACCCAGGATACATTTTTTTATAAGGTGCCTCAAGTGACAAGGGCCTCAGAGAAGGAGTGAGGGGTCAAGTTTAAGGTTTGTGACATGCTGTGTCCAGGCGCTTCCAACCAGACCCATTCCACAGCGAGAGCAAACACAGAGAAATCCCTTTTCTACCCCTAAACTGGCTCCACACCCACATACATGCTGCCATGATGTCTTCTCCTTCCCTCTGCCTCCTGCCATGTGGCTGTCTTCTTCTGGGGTCAGTGATGCCCAAAATGCTCCATGTTGTAGGAGAGAGGCCACAGGGTTTGCAGTGGTGTTAATGTATATGTTTCAATGTCTGCCTGTATGTGTGTTTCGGAGAGATGATAGGTGAATTTCCAGAAAGACTTTGTACCCTTGGTCAGTGTAGCTGAGGACTGGCCAGTTTTGGCCATCTGTCCCAGAGTAGCTTTGAGGAAAAGGGCATCACCACCCAGGGTGGGCTGAAAGCATCCCTGGGAAAATCAGAGCGGAACAGTGTGAGAACTGCTGGCTTTCTCCTGTGTTTAGAGGGTAGGACCCTTTTGCCTGGACCTTACTTTTTCTCTGCAGTGTCCAGGAGTCGGCTTAGTGGCGGGTCATTGATGCCTCATGTTACTTCAGCCACAACTTGAGTTCTTTACTCAGCTAGCACGGCATAGCTCTGGTATCCCATTGCAGCCACCAGGGCTGCAGGCTCTCCATAAGATGCCAAGAGGAACATCTGCACAAGGTTTTAAACCAAAAAGCAGACGAGAAGGAGATTGCTGTAAATTCACCATCAAGATGCTGAATGACCCCATCTCCCTGTCTCCTTGCTTTGCAGGGCAGCTCAGCCTCTCTGAGGCCACAGGACTCTCAAAACCTCCTGACAGTCCGCAAGATCTCTGTTTCCCGTATGCACTCCTTGCCCAACGACAGCTACATGTTCCGACCGGTGATGCCAGCGAAAGCCCCTTTCCCACTCCACGAGGTAGAGATGGAAACGTATCCCTGCAAATCCCAAAGAGGTACTGCTCACAGAATTTTCCCTTCCTCCTCCTAGCCGAAACCATGGGGCAGCCCATACGCGTGGTGATTAGATGGGGAGTAAGTGACCCGCGCCGAATGTGGGCTGAGCCAAGGCTTGCTCGCTTCAATTTGATACCATCGGCACGACTGCGGTTTCCTGCATGCTGTACAATTTCGTGTTTTCATCACGTCACTGCATGTTCTCAGGAGAAAGCTGGCGGCTCGGGTGTTTGATTGGGGAGAAGCAGGGCTCCCAAGCTATGCCGGTGATGTAAAGGATAAGCTGTTCGCTGAGGTAAAGGGTACGAGCTGCACATTTCTTCTGAAGTGATCAGCCCTGACACGATGACTACGAATCAATAAAATCAACATGAATAAAAGCCAGAGTCGGTATTACTTCCTGACAGAGCTCCTTTACAGCTATTGTTTCCGGCAGTCTTCAGTCTCAGAGCAGTATCTTTTTAGCACGGTACATTGAGTTCAGAGATGCAGGAGTTTCTTTGGGAGCATAATGATTAGAAACCACTCTCCAGTGCCTCCCTAGCCTGGCCTTATAATTAATCTTGTGGAGAGACCCCCCCCCAGTCAGGGAACCACGAGCTACACAGAGCCTTTGAGTATACATTTACCCAACTGCATCCAAATACATTTCCCCTAAAATGCCTTTCTCTCTCTCTTGTTGTGCGAGTTGATTTGAAGGGGAAATCAATAAGAAAGAAAATATCTGCCTCCCAAAAAGCACATGTGCTTCTTGAGTGGCTCCCAAGAACTTACCAGCCTGGTTTCCTGTGATGCAACGTTGTTTGAAATGCAAGAACCACTTGGACAGATGAGTAGTGGGTTTGCAGACCCTGGTGTGGCTGGCAAGATCTGATCTGATTTCCTTGCATGAAGTAACTCTATATTTGTTCAAACTCTCTGGATACCAGTTAATGTTCTCTGCTCAGTATTTATTATTATTTCACCTGCAAATTCTTTGCTAAGCAAAGAAAACAGAGGTTGAGTTTCACGGCTGGACTACTGGGGATGGTTTTCATCTCTGTAGTGGGTGTAAATCAGGATTTATACCAGCATAAAACTGCTGTGATGTTGGCAGGGGTGGGTAGAACTGACCAAGAATTTTCTCATGTTTCCCAAATATCTCTCCAAGAGCACCTGAGCAATGGATATGACTGGGACTTAACTTTACCTGGTCTGGTAGACGCATCCAACCAGCATCATCCACAGCTGACCTGCTTCTGAGCTGACCAAACTCTGATTTAAGTGACAGTCCCATAAGTTATGTGCAAGTAAAACTGAGCACATGGAGAGACTCACATTAGCATTTGTGCTTTCATGGACTTTTCAATGTCAGTTAAGGATGCCTGGTCTTATCCCAATACTTTGGTGTCCATTTGGTGAAATTATTGAGATGACCAGATCTTGTCATTTTGGTCTTAGATGCAGTTTCCTGACTTACTAGAAAAACAAGAGAAGGATATACAAATCCAGAGATATTCAGTGTTCCTGAGTATGCAGTTTAGAGGGGTGTTTGGTTTCCTATACAAGATGGAAAGTTTCCAACAGAAGGAAATTCCAACTAAGGATGAGGAGGAGAACATAGGGTTTTGATTTTATGACCATGTTTGTGACAGATTTTTATGACAAAGTTTTTATGCACCATAAAAAACATTTTGTAAAGCCTGGATTAGTACATGAACAGCACAGACTCAGCCTGAAACTCTGGCTGTAGGAGACCCCAAAAAAGAACCAGGGAGAAGTGGGGTGGGTTGGGGAGTGGGAAGCACGCTGCTCTGCTCTTTCTGTGGTGTTCTGGAGAAAAACTCCAAAAGAAAAATGGTTAAACACTAACTTTTCTTTCTTCCCAACAACAAATCTCTTTCTGAAATGCAACTGCAATCTGTCTGGATGGCTTTTGTCATAGGTTCAAGTTCCCTGACCTCTGGGCGAGATCTCTTGAAGTGATGGATAGCTGTGTTTTTAACATGGAGCAGCAATGTAGAAACAGACGTTGGGTTTTGAGCTAATGAGGACAATAAATCCTGCAGCCAAAAAAATAAAAAAGCAAAAGATCTTTCATACAACACAGAACTGCAGTAAAGCAGCACCATGAAGGAGCTGGGGAGGAGGGATTGCCTTTAGACTCAGCCAGGGCACTGGGAGCCTTTAGGAAGAGAGTCGTTCCTGCCCGATACATGAGCTCGGGGACCGTCAAAGCACTTGAAGCGGTCTCCCTGCTGCTGATCAGACTGTGTTCAGCCAAGGTCTGCCTCGTGGACAGACGGCGGTGGTGGCAGTGTTTGGGCTGTAGTGAATGGGAAAACTGCCCTGTGCATGCCAGCGGTGTCTCCTCCCGGAGAAGTCGGTGGCAAGGTGCCCGCCGGCTGTAGGAGGCTGCGAGGGAGCGCACAGTGTCGCTCTTGCCTCCGTGTGGCAGAGCAGTGTAAGGTTGCAAGCCCGTCACTGCAAAGACAACCCAGGCATCCTGCCTCACCCAGAGGATCCAGCATAGCCACCAAACTTCCCTGATCCATGTTCTCCAAACGGGCAACATCCTTTTACAAATCCACCCAAGGCAATGCTACTGGGAAAGCAGGAATGGCAGGCTTTCAAATGCAACCCCCACCTCCTGCCCTTCACTTGCTGCCATGTGGTCCTGGTGGCCATCATCCACCCTAAGTGTTGCAGCAGCTGTAAGAGAAGATTCCTGTTGCCTGAAACAGAAAGTAGAGATTATGAGCATAAAGTTTGTAACAGGCAATATTCCGGAGCAGGCAGAGCCACATGCAATGCTACTGAATTGCAGAGACTTCATCTGTAACCTCCCTGCCGTCCCTGATGAGATATGGCCTAGTATTCAAAACAGGAGACAGGACAAGGGACACCTGGTTTTTAACCTTGGCACTGCCCAAGGTTTATGCTGAGGCTTGGGATTTCAGGCAGACTAGACAGGCTTTTCCTTTCCCCTCCTGCATTTACTCCCCTCCTGAAGTCTGTGGGCACTGGTTCTCCCTCAAACCTTCACAGCCCCGACACCGGTGGTGACTGCTCTCTCTCTCTCTCTCTCTCTCTGTTTCCTAGGATCCATCACTTCCATCCGCTCCCAGCCCGTGGGAACATGTTCCTCTCTGAGAGTCCCAACGGAGTCCCTCCAGCTGGCAGTCCGTTCCCCCAACCACGAAGGCCGCCACCGCTGGAAGATCCTCCCCCCCCACATTGCACCTCGATCTCCTACTCTCAACAAGCTGCTGTGCAGACAGGTGAGAGGCCAAGAGCCTGCAGAGGTAAATGACTCCTTCATAGTCACCTGGATCTTTCCCTTCTTTTCCAGTCCCTTCCTGGGTTTCTTTTCTTGGAGCTGAGAGCAGAATTCCCCTTTTTAGAACAAAACATTTCTGGTGCCATAAATTTTAATATACTCCAGTCTCAGCAAGTGACACACAGGGGAAGGTCCTTTTTACCTACTTTCATCTTTGTGGATGTACTAGTCTATGAAAGAATAGCTAAAGCATGGAGAGAAGATGCCCAATTCAGTTTTGCCAGCATTGTGACAAGCCTGCAGTCAGCCCTACACCGTGTCCCTTTGGACAGTTTGCACTGACTCAGGATGTGGTGCTAGAGCAAGACCAAGACCGTGCAGAAGGACCCAGCAGATACGAGCCCTGTACACGTAGGCTCCAGGTCAGCTTGCTGGCAAAGTTGCATCCTCTTGTATGGGGAGGGCCTGACGGGGGCTGGCCCGATGGGGTGGTGCGGGGGGGCGTTAGACCCACCGACCGTTCTGCCACGTGCCATGTTTAATCACTAGAAGTGCCGCTGGCCCAGCAGATCCCCAGGCTCTCGCCCCATCTCTCTCTCCTCACCTTCCAGGAGGCCGTTCGAACAGACTCTGTGGACGGGCAGACTCCAGACCACAAGGACAGCCTGCAAGCAGAGCCTGGAGAGACGCTACCATCAGCAAAGCAGCCCCAGAGCCCCTTCGCCCCCAGCCCGCGCCATGCTGCCTCCCTCCCGGGCACCCCCCCATGCTCCCCCCCATCCTCCCCGCATCGGCACCCCAGCACACTCACGCGGAAGCACACCTGTGGCCAGCACGGCGTCCCCAGCCGGCCACCCAGCCCCGGCAGCAGCTCTCCCAACCCTGAGGGCAGCCTCTTCGAGTCCTCCGACCTGGCTGACGAGGAGGTTCGTCACATCAACAGCTCGGCCAAAGACTGGGGAGGGGAGCACTCGGACGCCGGGAGCCGCTCGACTTCGCCGTTCATCTCCCCGGCCCCGTCTCCAGTGCCCCTCAAGAACTGCAGCACAACCAGCCTCTCTGGGGGCAGCAGCAAGGAGAAGGACTTGAAGAAGTTTTACAGCATCGATACAAAGGGCTTCCTCAACAAGCCCAGCTGGGCAGACGACCAAAGGCGGCACTCCATCGAGATCTGCCCCTCCATCAGCGATGGGGACTGTAGCTTTGAGGACCCTGCTGAGGAAAAGCAGCAGTCCCCTGCCCACATCCAAACGGAGTCCGAGTACATCCACGGAGCCCGGAGGAAGAAGAAGATGAGTCCGCCCTGCATTTCTATAGATCCTCCCATGGAGGATGACGGCGGGGCAGCCTCACGCACCAAACCCTCTGAGAACAGCATGCTGCGGCGAAGGACCCCGTCCTGCGAGTTCCCGGCTTACAGAGAGTCCCTGGAGCTCGCGGAGAGCCAGCCCGGGGAGCCGGCCTCCAAAGCGGAGCGCCGGGGACAACCCCCATGCCGCGGGGAGCACCTGACCATCCCCAACTTCTCCTTTGAGCAGTCGGACGGCAGCTCCTTGAGCAGCCTCTCAGATCTCCTCCTGGACAGCGGTCAGTCCACACCGGCCTCCGTGGACTCCCGGCTGGACCCTGCCGCCTCCGAACTGAAAAAGCCGGATCACTTAAAAACTCAGTGGAGCAACACCGAGAAAAGCAAAGAGCTCCTGGGCCTTGCTAAGAGCCCCCTCCAGAAGCAGGACTTGGTCCCGGTGACTGTTGCAACAGAAGAAGACATCGATGACCCAGTATAGCTTTCTGGGGGGGGGGGGGGGGGGGGGGGGTCTCAAGGGCTCGACACCAGTGGGGGTTTCCAAACCGAAGGGACTGAGCGGCCACAGGTACGCGGGTGGCTGCTCTCTCGGTTTTTCCTTTCTCGCAGTCACTTGTTCTTAAGCGCTGTGGAGGTTTGCAAAAAAAAACACAAAAAAAAAAAAAAAAGAAGAAAAAAATTAAAAAGAAAAAGAAACCAAACAAATGGCTGGACGAAACGGTGATGGGTTTTGGGGTGGGGGGAGCGGATTTGCAAAGCGGTTTGGGGGTTTCTTTTCTAAAGGGAAGATGGAGTCGATTCAGGGGGTTGTGTCGTTCCTTCCACCCCCCCTCTGTGGCCTCAATCACATTGATTTGGGTTTGAGGTGGTGGCGGTTGGGATTTGGGGGGATTCTCTTTGGGTTTCATTGTTTTGTTGGTTTTGTTTTTTTAAAGATGCTCAACTTTTAACAAGGCACCTTTTCGAGATGTCACATTACGCGGGAGTGCCCAGGAGATGGGAGCTGTACATTGTCTGTATATCAGCAGTTATATAAATAGAAATAATGTATTTGTGAGATACAAAACAAGGAAAAAAGACAAAAAAATATACACACAAAAACTCTCTCTTCATAATGCACATATTTTTATAGAGAAACTATACTGTTTTTTGCATTACATGTGACTCCGCAACTGGGTGGTGTTTCCTTGGGTTTTATGTGGAACTAATTATTACGGCCATTCGTTTTCCAAATGTTTCTCTTCTTTCTTTGCTTTCATTTTTTTCCTCTCCTTCCCGCCACCGTCATCCCACCAGCTTCTTTTCACAGCTGATGCTTTAGATGTCTATGTTGTTTTTCTTTTGTACTTTAGAGGTTATCCTAACTACAGAAAAAAAACCAAATCACTACTGAATTGTAGCCAGTGCAATAATAAGTTATTCATTCTTCTTGTCTGTACAACTGTCCTGTTGCTTTTTTTTCTTTTTTAACTGAATTTCAAGTTAAATGTTGCAATAATCTGAACAAACGTGCACAAACACCATTTCTTGTGTTACAAAGAAAAAAATTTTAAAAAGGAAAAAGTTAAATTTACAGAGAGATAAACCAAAACAAATAAATAGTAAATTATTTAAGAAATGTATTTTGTTTACTGCAGTTCAAAGTAAATTATTGATACAGTATGTAAAGGTATAAAGAGCTGTCTTAGGTGATGTTCTCTGTGCGCATTTAAGCTAACGATTTGTCCTCCCCATAGCAGAATGCCTTCGAAACTTCGGGGGTAGCTGTAACCGTCCCACTCACACTCTTTCTGTCGGTCTTCCCTCCGCACCCCCTGCACCCACACCTGGACACATTCGCCTCCCAAGGCCCTTCCGTCGCCAGCTCCGACTGAGAAGCCTCTAGAGGAATTCAGGTCACCTGTTCACACCACTTTTTTTTCTTTTTTCTTTTTTTTTTTTTCAGTTTTGGGGTTGATTTTTCTATTTTAGCCTCTGGTCCCTGCCCCTCCCCACCCCTCATCCAGGCCCTCTCACCGTGGGACAGCTTCGCCATGGAAAGATGATGCTAAATAAGAGCAGCGAGTCCGTCGCAAGGATGTGCCGTCAGCCCGAGCGCCGGGCAGCGGCGGCAAAAAGACATATGGAGAAAAAAAGATATTAAAACAATTGGTTTTGTTTGGTTCGTTCCATGCCGCCTCATATTTATGCATTCACATATATCTTCTGTTATTTATGCATTCATTACTCAAAAGGAAATGTATCTTGTTTCACATGTATTAAACTGTATAAACTGGAAGCGTGGCCTGACTTTGTGCCGCAGGGCGGAGTGTCGCTGGGATGCCGAGCCCTGCTCCAGCACATCGCCTCCAGCCGCAGGTCCCACTGCCCGCAGCCCAGCCTGGAGGTTTCCATCCCACTCCCAGAGCTCAGCATCCCCTAAATCCTCTCTCCTAAACCTGGCCACCCGGGCTGCAGGCCCTGGGTCTGAATCGTCCCCTTCCCCGACGGCATTTGGAGCCGGTCCCGCCGCCCGCTCGGCTCCAACGGTGCCGCTCGATGAATCCCCTGCCTCGCACAAGAGCCTCCATATGTAGAGCAGCTTCGTGCCGGCTGCCTCCGAGCACCTGCGCCGCTGTAATTAAGAGTCATTTAGGATTATTGTAAATAATTATTCTGTCTCGGTGGGATAGCAAGGAATTCCAGAAAAGCACCATAAAAGTAATTATTAATAGCGCTTGGGGGACAATGGCAAACTCCTTTCGTTGCAGTGTAAGCAGCAGACTGGAAAGGAGGGGAGGTGAATTCCCCTGCGCAGGACGCCCCGGTGTGTCCCTCGGCGGAGGGGGGAGGCTGCACCACGCAGCTGCTCATGGTGTTACTGCTGTAATTGTTTTGCTTTGTGGGGAAAGGCAGTGTCCCCCGTGCCCAAATCCCCTTCTCAGTGCCCCAGAGCTGGAGGAAAAGCCTCTCACCATGGACTAGTGGCTGCTGATGGTAACTCCTGGAATGGTGCCGGAGAGGTGGCTTGCAGAACAAGTTGGAAGGGCTCAGGGCCACGGCAGCGTGTCGGGGACAAGTTCAGAGATTTACTCCTGTGGGCCCTGGTCCTGGCTCTGTGAGATGGCTCGGTATTGGGGGCACCAAGATCCAGGTACCAAAGCCTTGACTTTGCAGGAGGAACCACAGCTTGCACTGCATTAATGAGGCTCCAGCAGGCTGAAAAGCAGCCAAGGGGCTATTTTACTTTATGCTAGCAGAAAAGTAAAGGGAGGAAAAGAAGACGCACTCCCTCTGCCTGCCACCCAGCCAGGACCAGGACCAAGACCAGGATCAGGATCAGGATGGGATGGGACGGGTGTCTCTTGCTCCTCTGCGGCAGCAGCCCAGCACAGCTGTAGCTGGAGACACAAGAGAAACCCTTGGAGATCACCCAAAATACACAGCAAGTGCTGGGGGTGGGTTTTGTGTTATGAACCATCTCCTTTGTAAAGAGGCAACTTGTTAAAACCAACGCGGTTCGCAGACTAGGACCTTTAAGGACACTGCCACCAGGGAAGGGGTTTTATTACGTTGTTGGGAATAAATCCTGGTGAAGCCCTGGCAAAAGGAGCCCTGGCCTGGCAGAGCCCGGAATGCCGCAGACAATCGTAAGCAAGTCTGGCTGCTCTTCCCGGGGAGCTGCCCTGCTGCCAGGGGGAGCAGAGGAGGGAAAGTCTCCTATTTTTGAATTTCAATTATAATTTTTTTTTTTTTTTTAAGGAACAAATTTAGAAGGTATTTGTTCCTCCCTTCTCTGGGGTGGGGACAAAGGGAAAGAGCCTTTTCCCATCACCTTCCCAAAGCACCTTTCCAAATTCACAGGGGTCTGAGGCACTGCAGAGGGGTGTGAGCTGCAGCCACCACCCATCTTCAGCAGATGGATGAGCCATGGGAATGACAGTGCTGCCCCATGTTGCCAGAGCAGAGGTGTCTCTCCAAACCGAGTCTCTCTCTGCCACTTGTCACCTTCCCAACCAGAGGTTTCCAGCCAAGGAAAGAAAAATCCAATTTGAGGCAGGAACCTCTGCTGTTAGAAGCTTTTTTGGCAAATTTATGCTTTATTAGGCTAACAATAACCCTAAATCAGACCATTTAATTCCAAGCAGGAATGCTCTCAGGTATGAAACATCTCAGCTCAGGGGCATCAGCAGAGCAAAATAACCTTTTCTTTCTTATTTCTGAGCTCAGTCAAAGTACAGGCAGCTTGCCGAGACTGGGATATGGTCTCCATCCCACGACGTCCCTCCTGCAAGGTGTGGGTCACCAAGACATCACCCATACCCCAGCACGAGCTTCAGCTGGGAACTGCAGGTTCAGAGCTGCTGCAGCCAAAAGGAGAAGGGATTTAACGGGCTTTTGCTGCCTCTGAACAGCTGGCAAGGCTCACCACCTCCCGGGGGCCCGACCTCCCCTGCGCAGCCTCCCTACCACAGCGGCCTCCCACCGCAGCTGCCTGTGGGATGCAGCCATCCCCGGGATGGCCCCGCAGCCACTGAGACCATCCTTGGGGCCGTGGGTCTGGGTCTTGCAAAAGTGGGAGGGAAGGACAAGGCAGGACCCTGGGACTGAGAGCAATTAGTGAAGAGAAGGTGTCTTTTGTAGTTTGCTGGACACAAAACCCTACTCTGTAAAAATGACGGTGAGGATGCTGATGGGGGATGTGACCGTCTCTCTGAAGTTGAGGTGAAAGTCTTCACCGTGCATCAGAGCACAGCTAACTTGCTCCCCCGCAGCAGATCTGATGTTCCCAGCCAAGAGCGTCTGGATGTGCCGAGTGGCTTCAGGATCCCCCTCTCCTTCCCTGCTGGTCCCGGTCCCAAGGCCGAGGCGTTCATCATGGCTCAGGGATGCCTCTCGGTACACGTGGGCGTCCCTCCCCACCCAGCCAGGTCCCCACTCCCTCCTTCCCTGCAGGTCTCTGTCCCCTATGGCTCAGGGAAGCCCCGTCCCCTCGGAGGCTGCTGCAAGACTTTGCATGTGGCCACAGAGCAGGGAACTTGCCTGTCCCCTCTGACAAAGCCACATGTTCCCAAACCCCGTGAAGCTCAGCAGGACCCACAACGACTCCTTCCATCAGCCTGCAGGAACGTCCTGGCTGCTTGAGGAGCATCAAGCTCTGACTGAATTATTTAAGACCAGGGAGTGACCATGAATCGCTCCCTGATGCCTCTTTTGGGGACGGTCACCTGGACGTACAGGTACAAAACCCCCGAGCTCCCGGAGCTGGGTCCTCACCCCAAACCTGGCCACGACCAGCTGTGCAGAGAAACAGTTTAACATCTCCCGGTGTTAATTTTCCTGCTGATTGAATCTCTGCAATGTTAAGCAATTTCCACCAGGCTGTCTGCAAGTATTGCGTTGCCTAAGATCAGAAGTAAAAAGCAGAGGATAAATGAAAGTCATGATTATTTAATTGGATCAATATCTATTTTGCATTTTTAATGACAATTCAGTCGCATCCATTTGTCAGCCAGACTCTGCCCCACCACTCTCCATTTCAGCAAAACCACAGCCCGCAGGGATACCAGCGCTGCGTTGGTCTGGGCTTGCCCAGAGCCACTTCGGCAGCCTTTGAGACACAGGCATCAAGCGCAGATTAAAACTCACCATGTTGAGGTGGCAGAGGAAACCGTCACAAAGTGACTTAAAGAGCCTTCAGATGGTCTCTGTTTCAAGGTTAAATCTCAGATGGCATGAATCTGAAATTCTCTTTGTCAGGCTAGAGAAAAAAAAAAAAAAAAAGCATTAAAAGAACCAAACCTGACCAAATCTGAATCTATCCCCAGTGCAATTAGATACAACCTTTAATCTGTCAGTATTGTGAGATCATACAGGTTGCATGAATATTAATAAGCATTTGATATTTGTACAAGTTTTCTTAATATGAATAATTAAATTGACTTTATCCATTAAACCTTCCCTATTAAGCTTTAAATACACGACTGTGTTTTAATGGCTGCGGCCATCTCGTCTTCTGCACAGGGGGCTTAATTAGAAATTTCAGTGCAGGCTGCCAGAGCCGCAGCAGCAGCAGCATGGTCAGAGGGGCTGAATTCTCCATGTCTTTTCTTTTTTTTTAAGCAGCTCAACATGTTTATCTGCTGCAATCCTGCCAGGGCCCTGGAATAACTCGAGCTCACGCCAGGCGGGTGCTCAATCCTCTTCCAGAAGAGTGTTAACGTAGGCACCCCTGCTGCTCCCACAACAGGCTGTAGCCCCTTTGGTGGGGCCAGCCCCAGCGCCAGCTCTCTGCGGAGGCTGGGACGGTGCAGAGGGGTTGCTCCAGGCTGACGGATGTGCAGCAGCAGTGCTCTGCCTGGCACAGGGCTGGCGGCCACACGGGCAGGGGGGGTACCCGAGCTGCACCCCAACCTGCTAAATTACCCAGCGTAACAAGGGGGAGCAGAACACTGAATGTCGAAACATCTGCTTTGGCTGTTTGCCTGGCTTTTCTGCTCTGGGGGAGGTATTGGTAAGACATGCTTGGGCTGAGGATGGAGCGAGTCTCCTCGGGTTCACACCTGGCCGGGGTTACAAAGCACCGCCATGTCCCCATCCAGACCAAGCTGCCCCCACACTGTGCCCGGGCCGACCGGGACCCTCCTGGTGCAGCCGTGACCCCTCGGGCCTCGTGTCCCAGCTGGTTCATGGTGTTTAAACACGTAACACAAAAGTTCGCCCAATTACCTTTCCACCAAAATAAATCTCCAGGTAAATACATTCAGCGAGTATTACAGCAAGAATATCCTCCTCTGGTATGTCGTTTGATGTTATGAGAATATCCGCCTTCCATGCTGTTTGATTTGAGCAGCAGGTGGGAAGAGCTCGGAGAACAGAAGTAAAAAGCTGTTAAGACAAAGGGCAGGGAAGCTCAGTGCAGCCTCCTCGCAGAGATAAAACGCAGGCAGGGATGAGTCAGGCTGGCAACATTGTGCAAACAGTCTAAAAATAAAAAGAGTTTATTGCAGATTAATAACACCATAAAATGTATTTCACTGGCCATTTAGCAGGTGTTGATCGTAAATATTTGGGATTAAAAATAAACTTTTCTGCTGTGCCACTGTATTGTCATTTCTGTCTCACCCACCTTCCCTGAGCGCCTGTTGGAAGCAATGAATCAGCCCCGGGGTTGGTTTAATCATACTTGAAAATGTAATGGTGACAAAGTACCTGCTGCCCGGGTATCTCCTCGCAGCACAGGACTTTTACACGCTCTGTCACCCAGGCAGCAGCGAGCAGCAGTGCCCAGACCTCCTGCTCACATCAGGGGCTCTACTACTGCTACCGCAATTATGCCGAAGGAGCCCAGAGACGGGGTAACGGGCAACAGGCACAGTATGAGATACACACCACCAGCTGTATCACCCAGCATCACGGGGCCGGTGCCTGACAGCTTCTCCCAGGAAGAAGAGGAGAGCCTCCACCCGCTCCCCGACTCCCCGGGGCTAGCTCAGCCCTCACCCACGCAAGTGCGGAGTCAATCCCTATGGAAACAGATGGCGATGGCACACAAATGTCTCCGAGAGCATCACCGCGCTCCAGTGAGCCCATCGCCCTGGGAGCCCATCACCCCGGGAGCCCATCGCCTGTTGGGCTCTGGGAGTCAGGTCAAGATACGTCAGCTTGATTCAGCAGCTCATAGTGTCAGAGCTCCAAGCAATTTGGATTTTTCCAACCCCTGGCTCGTTCTGGGAATGAAGAAAACATCATTCCCTTGACTGCTTAGCATGCCTTACGCACGGAGGTCAGCGCTAAAGGGATGCCGGTGTGCTTGCTAGACCCGGAGCCATTCTGGAGCCGGGAGCTGACGTGGGCACAGCATCTGCAAGAGATGACATGTCACTGAGCAGCAGGCGAGTGCCCTTCCTCCTCGCAACAACGGCTGCGGCCCCAAAGGCCCCAGGGAGGCTTCCCGTCAGTCCCTTCAAATATCGCAGGATCAGGGTAGGTCCAAGAGAAGGGGTGAATGTTTTATGTGGCCAAGAGAAACACCAGCATCATTAAATAACACCCATGGAGTTGTCACGATCCATGAGTTTTCATGCTGCTTGGAAATTGAACTCTCTGATGGATCATTAATTAAGTTTTTCCAGCAGGGTAAAAATGCTTCCTTGCTTGGGATTTCATGCTACTCACCAAGACTAAAAATGCAGCTAATTAGAACAAGACTGGCATGCAAGCACGGAAAGAAAAAAAGGTCTCATTATGACTGGGAGGGGACACAGTCCTTCCACAAGCAGGTACAGATGAGTCATAGCTGCTGAATAACCCTGCTGCCTTCTCTCTGTCATGGAGAAGGTCTCCCAGTGCTGATATTAACTCCTCCAGCAGCTGTGTATCACTTGCCAGGCAAGAAAAAAAAAAAAAAACCCATAAATTGGCTCTTAGCTAGCTCTGAAGTAGCTGGTAGCCAAGTAAAGTGTTAATTAATCAGCCTTGCTAGCTGCACCAGACAGCTGGTTGAGAACTGTTTTATTTCCCCCCATGATAATTTTCAGTTCAAATGAATTATTTTCTCTGAAGCATTTCTGAGGGGCAGGGGAGAAAGGATAAAATTTCAGCCATTCCCTCCCACCCCTCCTGCTTTTCTCCCATTCTTCTCTTGGCTAAATTTGTTTGCTGAATGTTAAAAAAAGCCCAACAAACTCAAATAAAACCTGAAAAATCATGTTGAAATATGTATTGACAGAGAATACATCTATTGGAACATGGAAGGTATTTTTCAGCATAACATTGTAATGGTAGTTTACTTTCAGTCCAATATAAACCACACCACACCTTTCAACAGAAGAGGTGATTTCATGACATTGTAATGGTAGTTTACTTTCAGTTCAATATAAACCACACCACACCTTTCAACAGAAGAGGTGATATCATGGGATGTTCCTTTGCCTTAAGGAAAGACACTGGCAATGAATAGTCCACAGTATGGCACTGCAGAGAGCCAAAGCAGCAAAGCCATCTCCACCACGTTTGCCAGAAGGGAGATAAAATGGAGTTAGTGCATGAGCACAAGGACTGAGGTGTTGTCCCAACCGTGCTAGTCTGCATCTCTGATCAGCCCATGTGTGAAAGGACTCCTTCTCGTTGCAACCACAGCACGGGAAACCCAAACAAGTGCCAAGTCAGGGCTTTCTTCATTCTTTCCATCCTTCTCCAGAGGGTCTGGCAGCAATCAAATGCCCTCTGCATTGCTCTCAATGAGGGGAGCATCATCTAGGATGCAGAAAGGAGGTGAAGGGATGAACCGCAGCAGATGCCAGCCGAGCCTCCATGGGGCCCGCGTGCACGTAGGTGGCGAAGCTTCCTGGCCTGAGCAGTGGCACGACCGTGACCCATCCGGGCCAGCACCGTCACGTCACGGCCTCTGCAGGGAAACAGTAAGACCAGGTCAGCAGATTTCAGCGGTTTCAGCTCTGCAGAGCCTCAGCACATTTGTCTGCCTTGTTTGCACACAAAATTCACCCCCTCCTTTTAATTAGAGCGGGCTAATTAAACCAGCACACTCCCATTTCCTCCCCTTCCCACAGTATGTGCAGCCACATCCAGACAAGGGCCGTTATGGAGGCACAGCTTGCTCCAGTAACGCCGGGGAATGACCACCTTGCTGCGGGACACCGATGACCCTGCCAGCCTCTCCCTCTCCTCACACCAGCGTGGCTCATGAGGCTGACCCTCCAGACACCACAAAAGGCCCCATTTCCCACCGATCCCAAACGCCTTTCCTCCCTGGAACACACCTCGTAGCTCCGGCCCTCACCCAACAGCGGCGGAGCTGCTTCGGCCCAGCCGGCAGCAACATCTAGTGGCCGTGGCCTCGGCGCCTGCTGCCGGGAGGAGGCCCCAGTCCCCTGGCTGCACTTTAAAAAGAGCTTACTGGGGTCGATATGCGCTAATATTAAAAAAAAAAAATAAATACAGAAATTTCGAAATATGAGGTGGTATGAAGAACGCACGGGGAAAGCGGCCGGCGGGCCTCAGTCCCGGCCCCTCAGGCCTGCTGGGGCGGCCATGAGGGTGAGGGGGCTGCCGGGCCAGGCCGTGGTGAGGGGAGCAGCGCTGCCGGCGGCACGGCCCGCACCAGGAGGAGGGATACGGCTGGCCCCGGGGGTGCTGCTCGCGTTTTGAGGCGATTCTCCCGCGTTTCGGAGGCGGGAAGCCCCTTCTGAGCGGGCGCTCCGCGAAGCGCCGTCCGCCGAGGAAGTCTGTCCCAGCCGCCGCGCCGTCCGTATCCATGGCAACGGCCGGAGCGCGGCCCCTCGCAACGGGGCAGGCCGCGCCCGGTGCCATGGCGGCTGCCGGCAGCCCCAGCGTCTTCCTGCTGGCGGTCAACGGGCAGATCGAGAGCGGGCAGGTGAGCGCGCCGCGACGGGCGGTGGGGGGGGCCCTGCCGGCCCCCAGAGGGGCGGGGAGCCCGGTCCCCCGCGACACAGCCCAGCCCGGGCCTCATCAGCGCCGCCCCGGTATCGCGGCCCCGTCTCAGCCGTAATGCCAGTGGCGCGGGTTGGCCCTCAGAGCCCCTAACCCAGCCCGGCCTCAGCCCCGACACAAGCAACGGGGGCTGTCCCTCAGCCCCAGTAATTCCCCACCAACACAGTCTCTCTCTCCCACAGTTCCCCGGATTTGACGACCTCTACTGCAAGTTCTGCTTTGTCTACGGCCAAGACTGGGTTCCCACAGCGGTAGGGCCCCACTGAAACCCAGCCTGCCTGCCAGGCCCACCGCCAGCACACGTGTAAGGGCTCAGTGCAGGGCCCTGGCTCATGCCACTTTTTCCCCCCAGGGCCTGGAGGAAGGCATCTCCCAGATCACCTCCAAGAGCGAGGTGGCACCCACCACACTTGTCTGGAACTTCCCCATTGACATTACCTTCAAGAGCACCAACCCATCCGGCTGTGAGTGCTGGGGGGTGGCGGGATACAGCTCGCAGACCAGGCACCCCTCTCACACCCACTTCTTTTGCAGGGCCGCAGATCGTCATCAGCGTCTATGGACCTGACTTTTTTGGAAATGATGTGGTCAGAGGTTATGGAGCTGTTCATGTTCCCTTCACACCTGGAAGGTGAGGTGACAACCTGTTGTCTTTCAGGACTGAAATGAAGATTTATTTCCAAGTTATTATGTTGTTTTAGAAACAAAAATGTTCCCATATCTCCTTAATATGTCTTGTTCATTTGGTACAAAGAGCATGGATTTTCTAGCAGCAGGCCCTGGTTAGTAACTAATTTTTTGTAATCCTGTAGACAACTGTAAAGCCAAAACTGGCATTTAGGAAGCCCCAGTATGAAGTGCAGTACATTACCTCCCCCCCCCGTGACTCTCAGCACATGCTAAACTTTCATTCTTGCCCCTGGAAATGGAAGAAATACACTTTCCTTTGCAAACAAACCCTTTCTTTGCAGAAAGTATTATACTTTGAGATGTTTAGTGGTCTGATGTGTCTGAAATTCTGGTACATTTATGAATATAAGAAGCCTTGCCAGTGCTCCAGTACTATTTGGTTAATTTTTTAAGTTCTGTGCATCTCATGTTTGTTTTAGGCATACAAGAACCATTGCAATGTTTGTTCCAGAGTCCACATCTAGACTGCAGAAGTTTACAAGGTAATAATTAAAGACTTTTTTTTTTTTAATGTCCTTCTTTCTTTTAGTCACAAAGGTATATCTGGCTGCTCACTGGTGCATACATGCGAATACTTTATCATAACCAGATAGTTTTGAGTTTTGTAGGTAAAAATCACATTTTTAGATGTCTAGATCTTCTGAAGAGCTTTCTTAAAACACACTAACTACCTGCTTGCAGTAATGCTAACTCATCTTTTTTTCATTCTCACATTTCAACACTGTTGGTTTGAAAGAGAACTAATTTCAGCAGAGCAGACTGTGTCTGAGCTCCATGTTCCACAGGTTGATTCCTACCAGTGGTGTGACTTGCAGAGGCACTGCTTACACTAATTTTACTGAGCATTTTAGTTGTCACTGGACTGTAGGGAGGTGTGCTGCAGTCCATCCCTCAATCTTACTGTAGCTAGGGACTTCTCCTGAAGGATAGCCACGTTAAGAGCAACTTGGAAAGCAAAAGCAGAACATGGAAAAACAATTCCCAGTTCTACCTTTTCTTCCATCTAGAATGCATTTGCTGCAAGCTTTGTCTTCCTCACACACACACATATTCCTTCCAAAGGAGCAGTCTATACACAGCAGCTGAGGGCATTAAGGCTTTTTCCTTCCATTGTATTGTTTAAGTACAGTCTGAATGATCTTGTTCAGTTTTGGATTGCCTGTACCCATGGAGCCTACCCTTGTGCAGAGCCAGCCTTCTGGTACTTGAGCACTTTGGGTCAGAGCCAGCGTTGGAATCCCTGTGCCCGACCATCAGGATTCAACTGATTTACTTTTCTTCTCTTTATGATAACCTTTTTGTAGAATCTACACTGTAATTTGTATACTTTTATATTATGTGCACCTCTGATGTATTCAAAATATTCAAGCCTTTCTGTTACTCTGGGTAATCAAGAGTTTAATCAGTTTCAAAAACATCTTTGCCATAGAAGGGTTCTGTCTAGCCCACAAGTAACTTGGATGTAACATAATGTGTATGAAATTGGTTTCATTTTTTCCCTTAGGGAGACAAAACTTATCTTTGATCAAAGTAGATCAGCAATAAAGTGAATCAATCTTCAAAACTCTCTACTGCAAACAAAAGCTGGGAGTCTCATTACACCTCCCCTCTGTCTTTTTCATGTGCATATAAGTAACTATGCAAATCTAAACACTAGTGGATGTATCCAATTGAGTATTTTCTGTTTTCTTCTCTGAGTTGGTTCACAGGAAGACGGCCAGAATTTACTGACCCCAGAGTGGTAGCACAGGGAGAAGGAAGAGAAGGTAAGTCCCTGCGAGCTCCTGGCTGTGACCCTTGCACAACAGCAGGCCACAGCTAGGCCACCCGTCTCCTGTTGATAAAAAAAAAAAATAGTTGTTTCTGCCAAGATCAGTCCTACCTGGATATGTGAGGACTTCAACAACTATTCAAAAACCTCTCTTAACCAGTTTTATTCACGTCTTCTTTCTTCTAGTAACACGGGTGCGATCTCAAGGCTTTGTGACCATTTCCTTCAACGTAGTGACCAAAGATATGAAGAAGTTGGGCTATGACGTCAGCCCGAGTGACATGCAGAACCCCTCTCTGGTGCCTGTTACAGAAGGGATTCATAAGTATTGAACTCAGGTGTGGGATGTCCAAAAGCTCACAGAGAAGTTAAGCACCTTGGGGCTTTTTGTGGCAGATGGAAACGAGTATCTGACTAACCTGAGAAAATTTCACTTGAGACCATTACTCCAAAAAAAAAAAAAAAACCAAACCAAAAACCCAACCCATGAGGCTTTGGACTAATTACCTAAGTATAATCCTTTCAGTGAGCCTACAGGTTGAAGTATTATGTAAATTAGTGTCATCACATAACATTTAACATTTTTATGAGTCATATCAGACTCTCTCAAAATACCTGTAACAAATTATTTTTTATAACAGCCTTTTGTACACTCTTTATATATTTAAAGAATAGGAAAGTTTATAGTTGTAGCAGTTTTCCTGTGTTTAAACCATCATCACAAACCTGGTTCTTTTTACTGATCTTTTTTTCTGGTAGCAATGGGAAATTGAAATTATTGCACCTTCCAAAAAGGAGGGGATATGGAAACATTCCAGTGAAATGCACACGCACGTCTCTGTGCCATGTGCTTTCCTCTGCAAAAGGAACAGCAGTTTTCTTTATAATCCCACATAGTCCTGTAGAGTTTGTGCAAGTAATTAAAATAGCTCATGCACTGCAGAAACAAACCTTTCCACATTTTTTCAATGAAGCAACCTGGGCTTTTACGTTTGGAACAAGATGATGACTCTTCCGTTTCCAGATTCTATTTCTGCATCAAGCTTCAGGAAGGAAAAATAAAAAAGGACATCGGTTTATTTTAGAGGAGACCATGGTGTTAAACATAGCCTTGCTGCATAGCTTTAACTTCTGGTAGAACAAATTGCATTTTAAGTGCAGATATTGACTTAAAAATAAACTTTAGGCTCTGCAAAGAAGGTAGAGTCTCAGCAAGCCAGCTACACGTTTAGCTCCAGATCAGGTACCAGAGCCTTGTGCTGCTTCACACTCCCTTCAGTGGGTCCCTCCAGCCAGTACATTACAAAGATAACATACCGTGGCTTTAGAAAGGCAGTAAAAAGGCAACATAGTGATGTCCAAGTCTGCCACACTCGGGTTTTCTGTCCCATTGCACAACCTCAGAGGACCGAAACGCTGTTGGTTGTTAGCGGGTGACAGGAGCTCCAGCGCTGTTCTCGGGTGTCTGCAGCATGAGGGCACAGAGCTGGCCATGGCCTGAAGGGCTTCTCCTCTGATGTCTTGCCACCCGCTTTCACCAAATCCCGTTCTAAGCTAATGTTAGTGCTGCTCTTTTAGGCTGAATAAGCCCAATTTTCTAAAAATATTTGTTTATCTTTCTACTGCTAGGGTTTGTAGCTGTCTGTGCCAGAATGGATGTTTCTAAGTCCTAAACCACCCAGGATCTGCTATTCTTACAGGTACAAAGAAGTGTATGCTACAGTGAAATGCCTAATTGCTTAGTCATTTTCATGTTTAAATTTGGGCACGTAATCTCGTGTTTGACTGCAAATACCACCCTGTAAGTGAACTACCAAGACCTTGAAACCGTAGAAATAAAAGTAGTACCAGAGTGTTGAACTGCAGAGCCTCCAGGACATGTATCAAATAAAGCATCCAGTTAGAGATGGTTATTATATCATGCTGAGCAGTGTGACTGAATAAATATAATTTCTGAAAAGATAACACGATCATTGTAATTTTGCTGTGATCATTAACTTCTTTTGTAGTATTTATAAATAGTTTTCCAAACATGGTTACAGATGATTTTTCATCTCTTACTTTTTTTTCCTGTCTTGTTTTTGTTAGTTTTACACTTCCAGTAAGTTGCTCCACCAGTTGTTTTGGCAACTGTTGTAATCTCTGAACTGAGTCATGTTGGAATCCAAATTAATAAGTATTTCCTGTTGGCTCAGAGGAGATTCTAGGAATTTTGTTTCCTTTTCAAAAGTATTTGGGAAGCAGTTAGCTACAGTAGCAGGATAAATATCTGTGTTTGAAATACTTGAAAGGCAAACATTAAACCTACTACCGCTTAAATATCTTTTTCCCTTGAGCACAGTTACCTGCCCCCATTCCAATTAGAGCAAAACTGCAGAACAGAGATTCTAGTCACGAGAAACCTGTTAAACCCAGATAAAGCCCAAACTTCATGCCCACGGGGGCGCGGTGAATTTATTCACACACAGCTTTGCAGCATGGTACTGCGACCCATTGCCTGAATCGCTCCTGTTTCAAATAGGTGGATTCTTACCACACTGAGACCGATCAAAACCAGCGTGTTTGCACAGCTCCACCGTTCACAGCCAAGCTGCAGGGACCCTCAGAAGAAAGGTTAAAAAACCAGAAACAGTGAAAAGCAAGAATTTTAAAAAAACACACCCCCCCAAACTCCATAAAACAGTATTTAAGATACATGACTCTCTAAGCAGATCCCACACCGCATTATTAAGGCTTTTTGCCTATTGTCTCTGGGTTTGGGTGGGTTTTCATTGGGGCTTTTTTGACTCCTCAGTGTCTCGAGCATGTTTGCTAAGAACCTGACATACCTTCTTCAAGGCCTTAACATGTTTAGCTTGTGAGCGCTTCTCGTTCTGACACAGTTTGCTCCTTACCCAAAGGCACATGCGGGGGTGATGTTTTCAGCATGTGTTTCCCGAGTTCAATGCCATTCCTTTGTTCCGAGAGGCAACTGTTGATATCTCTCAAACATGCTCTTCTCCCAGAGACAGGCTTGCTGCTGCCTTTGTAATTTTCTGGAAAACCCTCTCTGGTTTAAGTCTTTGGTCCTCAGGCATGGCAGAGCATTTGCAGCTGTTTCACCCTGGAGAGAGTCTCTGCTCTCTTGACAGAGGAGTAAAGACAGACACAACGCTGTGCTGCTGAGAGCGGGTGACATTAATAAGGAAGGGATTTATGACCCATAAGTGTTCCTTGCAGTTAGTGTTAAAGGTTAAAAGAACCCATGCTTTAAGAACAACCAAATCCCTGAAAAACCCAGCCTGGCTGTAGTGGAGGCTCAAAGTAATTTCCTTTTGCCCATTCTCCAGGCAGCTGTAACCACCCTGCTCGTTTATAGTTAATCATTCTCCCTTTTATTCAGAACTGGACTGAAATTCCCAACCCCTTGCAACACAGATGGCAGTGCAAGGCTGTCAGCTGCTGCTGCAGCTCCTGTTCTGCTACGCTTAAGTCTCTCCCAGACAGTGAAATTGGCTGATATGGGCACGAAAAAACCCTTTGTTCAGACCACGCATCCTGACACAGGATGAGGCTTCGAGCCCATCAGGACCCTGTGAGACCTGTTGGAGGTGAATGAAGCCTGTGAGAGAGTTGACTTTGCAGAAGCCCTCCTCTGCTCTCCTGCTCTGGAGGGGCTTTGGAGAGCGCTGCCAGCCGGACTGTGCTCACTTCACGGGAGAGTTTTATTGCCATCACCATGGAAGCCACCCTGGGAGGGAGACAGCCAAGGACACGGACTGAACAGCAGCTTAGGAATCAAACCCTCCAGAAAACAGAAAATCATTTGTATAGTCTTTAGGAACCGATATTTGCAGCCCTTTCTACCAAAGCTAGAAACAGCAGCATCAGCTCCTGCCCTCTCGTGGCAGTTTTCAACCTTTAGGAAGATGTTAGAGGTTGCCAATAACAATTAGCTAACAAGATTGCATGAAGGGCGCTCAAGATTTTCCCCTTCCTGCATGGAAAATTGCTCAACGCGATGGTGCCAGCTGCCCTGCCACTGCCCCTTGCCCTGAGAGCACGGGGCAAACACCTCCCAGCACCACGAGCCACCTGAGCTGCCTTGCAGGGAGCGGAACTGAGCCAGAAATCTGTGCATCACTAAGCGCTCGAGAAACCGTCTTTGTCCTGAGGCTAGCAAGGCTATTTTGCAACAGCAGTATTGCAGCAGCTAGAAGTTATCTCCATCTGAAAGCTGAAAATGAGAGCCTCGCAGATGGATTAAAGCTGACAGCAACTGCTCCCCAGCAGCAGTGGCGGTTTAAGAGCAGGAGCCTCCTGTGAAATAATCCAAATGAAAAAACAAAAAAAAAAACCCGAACCAAAATAAAACACAAAACCACAGAAGCACAGAAGAGCCAGATTTGAAGAAAACTGAAGTTTCAGCTCCAACTCTACCTGGGCTTGTCACCAGCAGCGTTCCAGATGACCCGTTTGGTGCCAAGGTCACCAGAACTTCATGCCAGGACCCGCTGCCTGACGAGACAGGGGGCTAAATGGCCTGAATCTGCGGTCCCGGACATGGGTCCATGGGGTGACAGGAAGACAGGACAGCTGGGGGCTATGCAAAATGAACAGCACCAGCGGTGACAGAGCCAGGCTTGCACCCACAGCTGCAGCATGGAGCCCGTTTGCAACTGGCCAGGCACCGCCAGCACGAACCACCTTCCTCTGGGCCTTTTCCCTTTAGTCTGGCAGTGCCAGCAGACAGCACCAAGCAGCAGCTGGACGAGTGGGTGGCTGCAGCAGAGCCCACAGAGGACATCTCCAAGGTGCCCCTCGAGCAGCTCAAGGAACTGAGCCCCCCATGAGAGCACGATGAACCACCCCTCCTGCACCCACCACCTTGGAGATCCAAGGTCCAGGCACACAAGCCTGTGCCAGCAGCACGCCTGGAGCAGTCACCAGCAGCAATTTTGAACATCTTCCAGGCCATGCAACCCCCAATCAGAAACATGGGAGAGCGCTCAGAAAAGGCTCAAACCCCAAGAGCTGAGGCACTCATGGGTGTTTGCAAACCTCCACATTTGAAGCACAAGAGGGTAAAAAAAAAAACCACAAAACTGCAGCTCCCAGCAGAGAGCAGCCAGCACCCTCCACTGTAGCGTAACAGGCTGCGGAGCACAAGGACAGTGGGTTAAGAGGGCTGGGCTTGAGGCAACAAATTTCCAGCGCCTGGCCATCTTCAGGGCACAAATCCCGTTAGAAGCCATCCTTTGGCCACCGAAACCAGGCCTGAGCCCCCAGGAAGCCCAGGAGGCTGCAGAGAAGTGAGGGTGCAACACAACCCACTTTCGCGGCACGGTGCAAGTGATTCAGTCTCTTGTCCTTCAGAGGGAAGATCAGCAGAAGCCTCTAACTGCTGTAGGTTTCTATTTTTATACCTCTATTCAGGCCAAGATATTTAAGTACCTAAATTCACCTCAGAGAACATCACTACATTTAGTGCCAGACTTGCTGATGAAGACATTAAAAAAAGCAAAGAAAAACCCCACTGCCACCACCCAACACAACCCCAGCCAGCCCACAGTCTCCATGCCATATGTGCTGTTACACCAAGGCAGAACTGGCTCCCTACAGCTAGGTTAAACCACCGAATTTCATTTCCTGGCCAAAAAGCCTCTCAAGAACATGGACCCTGTGGCCTGATTTTCACAGGTACCATGTTCCCACCTTGGTGGGGCACAAGGAAAGTGTCTGATGATTTTCTGTCTCAGAAATTACTAGAAGTGGTTCAGCCACAGCGCCACGGAGAATCCCACGTGGGTTAGCAATAGCATGACTGGTGGGACAAGTCCACGCTGAGTCAGCATCCTGCGGAGGCTGTTCAGCCTTTGTCTCCATCTGCTCCAGCAGCCGGGCATGAAGTTCTCCTCCAGCCCCTGCCTAGTTCAGCCGTGCAGTGTGATCCCACGGGCCGTCACCGAGGCCGGGAGAGCAAGTGGCTTCACAAAGGGGTTATTAGGCAGCCGTATCAGTGACTACTAAAGGCAACATCTTTGCTCCAGGAAGGTCTCTGCCGCCAGCAACAGGGCCCTGGGGTGGATCAAACTCCGATCTGATCTAGAGCAGCTCCAGCGTACAGTGATTAAGCAGGGCTGAAAACCACAATGCCGTACCTGCTTGTGAGGATGCCCCAGAGCATATTTGAGCAATCAAACTGCAAAGCTGGCAGCACTGATGTCCTGGAGAGATTTCATGTCAGGCAGCAGCAGGCAGGGAGCTAAGACAAACTCCACCTTTACTACTGCTTTATTCCAACTATTTGAAACATCATCAATTTTCTTTCACCTGAGAATGGGAACGCAGTCACTCAACTAGTGACACAATTTTTGAGAACTGATCAGGTAGCACATCCAGGCTGTTCTTATAACTGCTTGCTGAACAGCCACGGATGATTTTTAATACCTGCTCCGTCCACCCCAGCATTTCATCCCGTCTAGCAGCACACGCCGCCTGCACCCCTCTCTGTGCTCTGCACACAGCAACTGTCTGGTGGCCGGGATGTTCAGGTGGTTTAGAAACATTTTGCACTTCAACAGCGTTTCTGATCAGTTCCAATGCAGGTCACCACTAACAATTCTGCTGGTCACCAGTTTACTTACCCATAAAGTTTGCAGCACTTCCCTGCCCCACCCATTAAACAGGCACTGGAGAAAGGATAGATTTTCCCCTAATCTCCTCAATGAGGTATTTACCGAGGGTCTCACTACTTGCTCTACGTTTGGTCCAGCTACGGGCTCCCCCAGCAAAGCCAGAGGACACGCTATGTCCCCCCAAGGCATCTCCCTGCTCCCCCGTTCATAATTTACTATTTCAGCCTCTGCAAACCACTGGGTAGTGTTGCACTGGTAGGATGCCAATCCCCTATCAAACACCGGACTGCTGCCAATTAACCGCCCTAATGGGCAATCTGCAAAGATGTCTGAAGCCCCGAAGGGAGTAGGGACAGGGTATTTCCACTCATTGAAACCCCAAGACTTCAACAATTATGGGGTACAATCAATTGACAGCAAAACACGAAGAGACAGGATCGCTACCACCATATGCAACACCAGCTCTTTGCTATTTATAATCCTGAGCTCCCAAACTTCTGTCTTTACAAAATCAATGTTCACTTGTGTCCCAACTCACAAGACAGGGAGGAGATTACCTAGGAGAAAAAAAAAAAAGGCAGAAGTTTTTAATGTCAGGGGCTGTATAAATCATGTTGGTTCTCCAAAATGTAGATTGCAGGCAGTTGCAGAAGTGTTGCCAAAGCCATAGCATGAGCTGGCCCAAACCATTTTCTCACGGTTCGATGAAAACGAGCGGAAGAGCAGAGTTGCACCACTCAGCCCAGCACAAACAAGAGGTAACGGCAATGTACATATTCAGCAAAAACACTTTGGCAACACCGGTGCAGATGAGGGCAAGCCTCTAGATAATACTTTATCCAGATAGCCCTTTTCCTCCACAAAAGCAGGCAAATACCATCTCACTTCACAGAAGAGGAAGAGGAAGCCCGGGACAGGGGGAGAGCAGCTTGCCCAAGGTCAGAGGAAGGCTCAGCCACAGCCAGATCTCTCTCACAGCAGGTTTTATCAGCCCAGGCTCCCTCCGGCACCCCCTTGGCCTGCAACAGCCTGCAGTATCCAGCTCCTTTTGACAAGCATTACAGAGTCATCACAAAAGTTTCCACTTTGAGCCCTTCCCAAATCTCTCCTGTAGCAAACACCCTTATTTTAAAGTGTGCAATTTCAAGAGGCCAGAGTAAAACAGTGAAGATCACCACAGAGAAAAAGAAACCGGCCAGAGGAGCAGTAATCACACGTGCAGGGAAGAGCCCTCCCACACAGGAGCGGAAAGCGTCCTTCCGAAAAATGAGAGGTACAAAAAGCAACAGGTATCTGGCAAAGGAGGTTTTTCCATTGTCCTTACCAGCCCAAAGAGAGAAGCAAAATAAATCAAAAGACCCGACCAGAGGCGGCCTCACTCTCCAGGGAACCGGAGCATTACTGGGGCAGTGGGTTTGCACGACACCCGCAGCCAGATCTGTGGTACAGAGCTGAAACCAAACCAGATGCTTTTTCCCCCCACGGCTGCCTTTCCAATAGTCAAGTCTCCAGCATCGCTGCAGTTTCAGCATTAAGAAATTAAGTATTTGATTAGTGATCAGTCTGATTGGCAGCAAACCATAGCTACAGGAAACCTGGATGGGCTCTGGAGAGGTAGCTCTTGAAATAGCCTGCTAATGAAGTACCCTTCAATTTAAACCATCCCAAATTAGAAGCTGAAATCACTTCCCAGCTGGAGGCGGGCTCGCTGCTACCCCATCTGCAAGGCCATCGATCAACGGAACAGAGCCAAGGCTGCGGGAAGGGCAAGACTGAACTACTGCAAAAACAGGAAGCAAGGACTCCCAAAGTCACTGTTGCCACAGTTCCCCAACCCTTATTCCACAAGCAATGGCTTTAGTCACGCCTTCCCCCGACTTCGGTCTTGGCAAACACGGAAGCCTCCACCGAGGCAGCAATTGATCGTCCCTCCAAAGTGCCGTTTAAAGGGTAACGTGGTTTAAAGAAGCAATCCAGCCGCCTGCAACACAACAAGTCTTCATTTTTATTGAGTTAGTAAGGTCTCAACTGATTCCGATTTAAGTGATCTATAAGAAACTCTCCTTTCTCATAGTGAGAGCAGGCCTGCCCCAGGAAAGCGATGAATGCATCGAAGAAATCACATCAACAATGTACAAGAAGCATTACTCTCAATATCAGATTTCTCCTAGCACCTAGGACTCATAGCACAAACCTTAATCATCTCAACCAATCCATCAGTTTTCTCGAAAACTAAATCAAGCATGGCAGCAACAGCTTTCTTCAATGGGATATAAACACTACGCAGAGTCTTGAAAAAGCAACACGGCTGGAATATAAGCAATACAATTTTAATTCTGACCAGTCACCTACAAACCCCTTGTCTTTCCACTGTTCTGATGGCATTATTAAATATCACATTTGTGACATCGCTCGGGAAAAATGACACAAAGATACAGACATTATGATACAATAGTACAAATGATAAATTATTTATACAGTAAATAATGTCAATAGTCAGCACAAATTCATAAAAAGCAGCCGGCTCCCAGTATTATGAAAACAGTTTGGTAAATATTTAAATTGTAACACTTGTAAAGGAAGCAAGTCTTGTGAGATTCTGCTGTGAAAAATAAACCATATATTTCTCCACAATTTGTGCAATATTAATACATACAGTACACATTAGAAACTGTAACAGCAAAAGGGAAGATGGATAACAATAGTTGTCTTAGCTACGGGACTTCAAAAAGACTGTAAACACCACAACCCACCATGGTTTTCCTTCCCTGTCCCCTCAGTGTAGTTTAGTATCTATATAGTATAAAACTGAATAAATAACTGAGCTTATTTTGGGTTTAAAATTATGCCAAGATTTTTTTTTAATTTTTTTTTTTACAAAATATTTAACACTTTATCTTTGGTCAATTTGACCAGTAAGGCTATGTTGGGATACTAACATTTTAAAAATCAAAAGCACTTTTAATATTTGCAAGTGAGAAGAGAAGGGGAAGAAGGAAATGCATTTGGAGAAATACGCCAGAGCAGATGCAATCGGATATGCACATGTCCTCCATGCAAAAAGAAGCGGGAGGGCGAGGAGGGAGGAAGAATTATTCTGGAGAGCAGTTAAATTATCGCGAAAGAAGAGATTTACCATTCTGGACACAACTGAAGCTTCACCTGGCTAGGACAGCAACCGCCGGTCAGCATTACTGCTACAGCAGCCCAGGCCTGCAGGGCGCCCGAGACACAGGCATGTCTCCAGCGCAGGAACCAGGCAGATTTACCAAACCAGCTGCTTATCCCCTGGAACTGGCTCCTGCCACAACCCCCGGGTCAGGACGGCAATCTCGGCACGGTTAGTCTTTAGCTTCGTGCTGTACAGCACCACAGTCTGGGCTGAGCGCTCTTCAGAGTGCTTTGTCATGGTTTATTGTGCGATATATGTCTATATATATATAATGTAAAAGTAATACAGCTCTTACAGAAGTGGCTTGGTAAAAGCGACATTTTGCCATTCAGCAGTTTCATTAAGCTAGGGCTCCCTACCAGACCAACAGCATGTTTTTATCAATTCATGGTGACAGATCATGACTCTGAACTGTAGATGACTTCTTCATTGTAAATACTTACTATCAACCCCATCCAAAACCAGTCACCTAGTGTTTAATGAGAGGATGCGGTTAGAATTTTTTGGCCGAATAGACAATGCCCCATCTAACTGTTGCAAATGCATTCAGGTGACAGACTAAGGGAAAAACCATCAAGTGACCTCAATTCAACTGTTCATAAAATTAAACTGGAAAAAATAATGAAGGATAAATCTTGCCACAGATCAATTGGAAAGCACTTCCCCCCCTCCCCCACCCCCATATCTGCAAGAATCACACCCTTCCTGGCCTACGCTTTTCAGTAACTTCAACAACAACAAAAAAGTATTTTTCCTTACTCTGAAAGGCAACATGAATGGTTTTTTGTTTTGTTTTTTTAAAGACATACTGGGTGTGGACAGTAATTCTCTTTCCTCCTACATAAAAACAAGAGCAGATGAATATTCTGAATCCCACTTGCAAATTCAATAGCATTCAAGAGGACAGAACAATCTGCATAGAAACATCCACACATTTAGCATTCCATATACTAATAGAGCTACACTGACCTACACAGCTAAAATCTGTGATTGTACCCTAGATTTGATAGTCTTTCAGCCTCCCCTACCCACCAAAAGATATAACCCAGTCTCTTCCAGCTTAGCCAGCCCCTCCTTCCTGCGGTACACCACCCTAGCCTGGCACAGTCCCACACAGCATCATTACACCAGAACACACAACTCTGGCAATTTCTTACAGCTTCCTTGGGTTTTTGTTCCCCCACCCACCCCCCACCCCTTCTAATTAGGGAAAGGCCACCAAGACGCATCAGTTCATTCACAGAGATGCCCTCAAGGCAGCAGCAAGCACTGGGACATCCCGTTCCACATGCTCTGCGGACGTTTGCGTGGCTTGGGAAAGCAGAGCTCAGAAATGTTGCTGTCTTCGAGAAGGCCAGGTTTCCACCAGAAACACTGGCTGAAACCTGAGCATGGTTTAGTGCCGATGAGTCCAGACATGCAAGTTAAAGTGTATAGTTCAGCTTACAATTAATAGTTGTAAATGGAACCGGTTATTAATATGGAGTGCACCTTTCATTAAGAAAAATTAGTCAATAAGATTAATGAGTCATGTTTGTACACTAGAATTTAACTTCTCAAATGTATTGCAAGAAAAAACAGCCTCTCTTCTGATCTTCATAAAGGCTAAACGTCTGTCCATTTTGGTAATTGGAAAACAGGAACAAATCAAGGGAAAGGCGACTTTAGTGTTTTTTCTTTTTAATGTAGTCTTAAATCAGGTTATGCTCAAATTCATCTAAAAATAATTAGTCATGAGAATTTGTTCTGATTTGCATTATGAATACTTCATTTAAAAGTAAATATTTTAGTGTTAATCTTCCCTTTTAAACTCTCTTTACAGAAACAAAGAGCTAAAACCATAAATAAGAGGGCATTAAAACCATAAAAATGACATTTGCCAATATCTTAATTTTTCAGCCAGACTTGATAAATCTATCAAAACCAGACAGTTAAATAAGAACCACATTATAAAAATTAGCAAAAAAAGGACTATTAGGTAACTCTGCAAACTCAAATATGAAACTGTACTAAACAAAATATGTGCAAAAGTATACAAGAGTAACTGCATATAGCAAGGTTAAGCCTGAATTAGTTTTAAAGCTTGCCCCGGTGAAATTGAATTCAAAGTTGTCCCACTGTATTTCTTTTTTTCTTTCAACTCACATTGTAAGTCAAATAAAAACAAAATACACATGATAACTTCCAAACGAAGCTGGTACTGGACAAGCACAGAGCAGGACACTCACTCAGCACGAGTGCAGCATGCCACTCACAGAGAGTTCCTCAGGAGTCCTTAGAGAGTAGTGTACAAATTCAACACTGCATACAACAGCACACGTTATACTCGACAACTTGAGAATGTTCTTGGGGGTCTTTTGTCTGTTTTTTTGTGGGTTTTTTTCCTTCTTTTGAGACAAGCTTGCTTTCTCGGTCAAACCTCTGATACGAAAGCAGTGCGATTTTTGCGTTGCAATGTTTAATGCATAAAAACCAGCCACCTGGGCCCTCCGAATCGTTCTCTTCTAAGAGTAAGGACTATGGGTGAACCAACAGTCTAGAACTGCGTATAGTTATGTGCAAAACATTCACTAGCACTCTGAATCTCAGGTCTATCATATGGGCATAGGAAGTGACAGATGCAAGTAAATAGTAATTTCAGGATCCAGCACATCATCTGACATCTACAAAATAGCCAACGGAGTTTAAAATGGCAGGTTCTCCCTAGAAAGTGTATTGAAATGATTAACAAAGTAACAAAATGGGCAGAATCTAACTTTGGTGAAAAGTCTGAACATTTCACATAATGCTCAACAAGCCAAAGTAAGGTACCATCTGTAGCAAAGACTAGATTTAGATTAACTGGTAAGTAGAGACAACTCTTCAAAGATCATAACTGTAAACTGCAAATCTACTTCCGAGTCTCTTACACACCGTTCAGTCCACACAGGCCACGTTCATTTCGCTGTAAAGACTTCAGCCTGGAAACACTATGAAAAGAAAGTTCCTTTAATTGGGTCTTTATAGGAGGAAAGGGTTAGTTGTATTTGTAGACTGGGATGCTGACGGCGGGATTCCCGTACTGTGAAGAGGTTGGGTCATTGATCCTGCAATGCTCACGTTCAGCCCCTGGCCCATTCTTGTTATAGATGCCACAGTGCCCATAGCTGGTATCGGTGCCATTCCCACAGGCACTGGGGCCATGGAAGACAGAGGTATTGGCTCCATGCTTATCGGTGGCACAGCACTGAAAGAAGGGCTGGTTCCCATCACAGGACTCGCTCTCATCTGATTTAGAGTGAGTGGCTGAGGCTGATTCACCTGGAAGGGGTTGATTGGAGTTGGTGCTGTGGCAGCGCCTAGTTTTGAGAGAAGAAGGGGGAAAAGGGAAAGAGATCACAACCCCCATAAACACAATGGTTTGGAGATCCTCTTTTCTGGCAAAGAATGCACCTTCTGTACATCCTCACATGCTCCCAACCCCAAAACACCCTGTGGAGAAACCTGCATGGATGCCATTCAGCAAACTAGGGCTAGAGTGGTGTGCAAGTACAGTCTGTCTCCTTGAACCTATCAGTGCCACAAAACATCCCTTTGTTGACCAACAGTTCCCACTTCTGATAGTATTCACTGGAGAGATGGGTTCTAAATTTGGTTAGCTGGAACATACCTAACCATGACATCCAGATCACCAATTTATTTTTTTTGAAACGCTACTTAAAATGTGCATTAGAGAACTGCAGGCTCTCTGTACTCCTTTACTGCAATCTGGTTGCTGCAGATTTGTGCATTTGCTTCAAGATCTCATCCAGTCAACTCCATTTAAAAGCTGTACATGTTTCTGGCACTAAATTTTGACAAGAATTCATAAAGTAAACAAGTTGTTTCCGAATTACAGCAGTGCTAGAAAAAGCAGAGAATAACTTTCCCAGCGTTTGAGGTTCTTTGGACTGCTGCCAACACTACAAATTCCTTTTACCGTATATGTATAGCGTTACTTGGATGGCCCAGTGACCCCTTATAAACTTTTTGTAGTAACCGGTAACGGCAGATACACAAACTTCCTCTTGCTAAACACTGCCAAGGCTGTTCAGAATGACTTTTTATTAAACTCCTTGGGTAGGAAAAACTCATTTTTTCCCCATTGGAAGAGGGAAGAAAATAAATACTGAAATAGCATTTTAAATTATTTCACCATACTAACGTCACATAGGCATTGCAGTGCATATGAACAGCTTTTAAAAAATACATACATCTTCCACGTGTTTAGCGTCACCATCTAAGCCTGCTATAAGGCCCACCTCTAACGGGGCCAATTTACAGGACATCTGCAACAGCCTTTTTTTTTTTTTTTTTTAGCACTGAGAGGGTGTTTTGATCAAAACTGGTTTATCACACTAGCCTAAAGACAGCCTAACAAGGAACCCCCTAAATTATACTGCAGAGTTAGCTATATGAAACATCAGGTCACAGTCAGAGATGCTACTATGCCTGCTGTGGCACAAGCAAAAGGGTAATTCCTACCCGCTTCCATGAGAACCTACTACCTATTACCCTCCCAAAGGATTATCTGGTGGCAAACGTTCACATCTTACCTGTTCTGACAATCAATCAGCTTTAGCTCAGCCATTTTTAATAACCCAAAGCCACCTTCTAACACAGATCATTTTAAGAGAGCAAGTGGAAAAGTGGAAGAAAAACTGATTGAACAAAGCTCAGTCAGCAGATCAGCAGCAGACACAAGAGTAGAAACTCTGCATTTTCAGGGTCCAGCAGCATGCCCTGAAACCATGCCGCCTCACCCTCCTGCTCTCAGTCATGACCTGTTGGCTGAAGCAATCAAGAAAAACCAGCCCAAACCAGCTTACATTAAATCAAATAGGACTGAGTATGCAGGGTTTTCCTATAGGAAGGGAAAGTTAAAATAGAAAACTGAAGGAACATGCAGAAACAGACCTGGCGCCAAGAATGGATTCAGTGAAGTAACAGGTTGGGGCGGCTTAGACACCAGTGAATCCAGGTTCACCAAAGCAGCATTGGGGCCCAAAAAAGACTCAGGGGTTTTCCGAGCTGCACTTTGTTTGCTTGATGTCATGCTTGAGTGCTGGGAATCAAAGAGATCAGGACTTGTGGTACCGCTATGCTGAGATGGCAAAGTGGAACCTGATTCAGCTGGAACAACACAAAGAGAAAAACAAAACTTATCTCATTAATCTACATAGTCAAGCAAAGAAAACCTTGAAGTCTCTGACAGCAGAAATGTTTTAAAATGTAATGTTTGTATTAGTGAGGTTTAAATGTTTCAGTACATGTTACACCCTTATAGCATGCAAGCAGATTAATGTTCTTTAGAAGAGTATGAAGAAGCTACAGTTAGAATTGCAGTGCTCTACTGAAGGTGCTACCTAATTTGCTCTGGTGAATATTCTCACAGCTATGCTGCAACAGATGGGACTAAGAATTTCCAAGGAAAAGATATTTAAAAGCCTTGGTTTCCTCCCTTGCACTATTCCACAGCTGCACCCTTCCTAGCTAGATTCCACCCAGGTTTTCTCTTTTGTGTTAAAGAAGCCTAGCCCAGCTTTGAATTACTCACTGTTCTTTCAAGCAGAACCATCCTGAAAGTACATAGTATCAAAGCACTTACATGTTAAGGTCTGGCAGTTTTTATTTTAGTGAGTAACGACCAAATGAAAAATAAATTAAAACATTCATAGAAGTGTATTTTCTCATCTACCTACTATTGTTACACACTAGAATTTACACACTTGAGAAATTCAGTCAACATCGTTCTGTTTGAGCATGAGCCATACTCCAAACACACTGGATACTGTAAATTTAGAAGTCAAACAAATTTCTGGGTCAATGCAGCAAAAGGTAACAGAGTGAAATTCTATGGCTTACAATGCAAAAGGCCCATTCCCTATTAGTTCATGCACAGGCCAAAATGTTAACGACAAGCTTTTACTGCTGCATTATCACCAGCTTTAATCTTTTCCTTTGTGAAAGTGAATTTTATTTATTTTTTGAAATAAAATTTAAGGGTAGAGACATTTGTTGCTGAGACTATCACCCAAACGTCCATGTGCTAAGAATTTGATGCATACCTGGCTTTTTGGAAGTTCGAAGTGTGTCAAATTCAGAAAAATCATCTTTAACTGTACCATTCAAATTACTGAAGAGGTCAAAAGATGTACTTCCTGTTCAAAACAACAAGACAACCCTGTCATTAACAGATCTTCAGTTGCATCACACACCTGATTCTACTGAAAGCAATTTCTAACCCATTCATGTTACAAAGAAGCCACTCTGTCAGGTCCTAGGGCAGCAGTTCAGATCAGCTTGAGCACTCCTACTCTTACCCAGGACCAGGGAGAAGGATAATGTCAGTCCTTCCTTACAGTATCAACCGACTAATTCAGAGCAATGTGCTTTTACACCGCAATGTAAGGCACACCTTAGCACACTGGGTTTTTATTGAGCGTCTGCACTAGAGAGACATATAGGTAGGCATATATCGTTGCAGAAGAAGACAACAGCAATGAATTTACAGCCTAAACTATAAAGTGTGTTAATCAGCCCTCAAGTAAAACACACTTCTGAATACAGGTCCAAGGACAAATGTAGCATTTCTACAACTTAAGTGATGATTTGATTTATGCTTCCAAAGTTAAAAGGAGGAGGAATGCAATAGAAAAGGTTATCTACGCCATGTAGAGATGGTAAGGCCCTGTTAGCTAAAGCACCAGGACTTGCCCATAGTTTGCAACCAATGAAAACATAACATTTTCAAAATGTGGACGCACTCTTACCTCAAAATGGAGGAAGAAAAAAAATCACACCTAAATGAACAGCACACTCCTGAAAAAGCTTTAAAGTTTAGGTTGCGGGGTGGGGGGGGAGGGTGTTAGTTGAAATGTCTAATTTAGTTTTAACCTTCAGTGTATTTCAAGCAAATGAAGGTATGGACTTTGCTCCATAAAGAGCACAAAAAGACAAAAACCCAAGAGAATGAGCGAAGATTGTGTAAAACAACAACACTTCTATCAAGAACAAAGACCCACCATAGTTAAAGAACCACTCATAATGATCCATTTATTGCCCTTTGCCCAGTGAAAAACTGATTAGACAACTTTTGCAGTACTCAGATTCCTTTGTTTATTACTACCAAGATGAATGACTACCAGAAAATGCATTTAGGATGCATGTAGCCACAGTGCTAACATGAAAATACCAGGTATTAAGATTCATCAAGGTTGCATTAGTTACAAAGCACAAACAGACAATTACATCAGCACCTTCTGCATCTTGCTACACAAGGGCTTAGGGATAGCTTTCACACCCTCAGTCTGAAGAAACAAACCTTCATTTGCACCTCTAAAAGTCTCCTCAGAGTGTGGAGCTGCTCAACCTGTCAATCTACATCTGCAGAGGCATCCATCTGCACAGCTATTTATCATGATGAAAGGTAAAATTATAGTATCATTCATTTCCAGAAATTAAGTCCTTGTCTAATTAAAGATAAAACCCATTTAAAAACGCAACAGCAGCAGCAGCAAGTGCTCAGCATGCATCCACACATACCAATAAAAGAATGTAGAAGGAACAGAGCATGAAGAAGCAACACAAATTCAGAGCCCTAAGTCAAAATAACTACATTTGAAGTTCTTTTCGCTGCTAGCTATTACAACTCCCATTTATTTTACAGACCAGTTCTGCAAATTGTTCAGCACATGGCTTCTTTCAACCAAGCAATGCAAGAAAATAATTCGGATTTCACCTTCATTACTTAAATAATATGGATAAGGGATGAGACCATTTCTCACCAGAAGTAGGGAGAGGTTTGTTTGCAGGTGCTGGTCCCCAAGGATCCACAGAAGGTTTTGCTGCAGTAGAAGACGGCTGAGCAGGAGCCCAAGGGTCAACATTTTTGGACAGAGACTGAGCTGTGGATCCTGCTGGCGCTGCCCAAGGGTCAACGGAAGCAGCTGGTTTGGCACCTGCAAAGAGAACCAGCAGGAACACAACTCAGTACAGGTTCACTTTGGGAAGCTTTCCTTGGAGATTAATCTCTCTTATGAGCCATTACTGCCAATTAATACTAAACATAAATAGGTGAAGCAGTTCAACATTAGGAATACTGATGAGTCTCAGCATCTGTGTCATACATACTGAACAAGCAGCACAAGTAAATTCTGTGCAAGACAGCTGAATAAAATCTCGCATTTGAAACTGAATGAAAAAATCAGCAGTTCCAACAAGAAAATAAACTTGCTTTTGTTACAGACATTGCCACAACAGACAAAATCTGACTGAAGGTAACCTAAATCACAGGGTGTATTTATGAACTCATGGGAAAGAAGGTTTCCTAAAAAGCTTACATGTAAAAGGTATGAAATATAGAACATTAAGACTTGAACAAAGAAATCTGTAAGATTCAAAAGGAACAGTTTTCAAACTTTTTTATATACTGTTGTTTTATAAAAATATAATCAGGTTCCCTGAGCTAGTTGTGCTTTTTTAATTCCCATTTGTAACCATTCCTCCTCTCACAGATCTAAGCTGTCCACTGATACCCCTTCCTATTTTTTTTTTAAACCCAATGCTTGTATGTTCAGAATTCCCATTTCTAGCGGAATTCAGATTACCAAACTGCTTCAGCAGTGCACAAGGTTAGGGCTTCCTAGTGTAAAGTGACAAATTAAGGCAGTAAAGGGAGAAGGAAAGAGAAAGAAGCTTGCCTCACTACAGTTTCCTGCCGTTTTTTTCTTCTTCCTCCCCAGCCTACTAAATTTATTGCTTTTCAGCTTAGGTGATCTCTTCTTCCTTCTACCATTGAATGAAACTACTTTGGCTTACCAAACCCCAGGATGACTGAAGCAAATCACATTTCAGATTTGCAGTGGGCCAGGTCTGTGTTGGAAGGTATCACTCTTGCTTTGTTCCTATGTGGTCCATCCCTGCTGCCCCTCCCCGGCAATCAGAGTGTAGGAATGGGAACCCAGTACTTTAAATACACATCCTGTGCAATTCTACCGTGATCAGTTAATTACCTTCAAGTCAGATAGTGCATGCAAACACATTTCCTCTTCCCAATGAAACTTCTCAACCAATCATGGTTTTATTACTAAATGAGAACCACTGTATAATCCAAGAGTAGGACCCATGCGGTACACAGCGATTATATTTAACCACCATGTGGGTTTTATTTTATTATTTTTTAAAACTACATACAAACTCCCTTGGCATCACAGTATTCTTGAAAACCAATTCAACAATACACACAGTTGCACAAATTCTAATTTGCAATGTCGGCCTTTGTTTCATCAACAGGCGGCACAGTCTTGCTACGCTAAAATTCTCCAACTATTCCCACACTGGTACTTACACTTCCTTTATCTACCCTCAGTGTTGAGTTATGAGCAATACCACACAATAAATGCTAATGACAGCATTTCCCATAAACGGAAGCTTTCAAAAATGTCTTTTCTTTCATAAAGAGAGCACACAGAATAAGAGCACTTGGGAAGATACCTTCCCGTAGCTTCCATTATCTCTACTGAAATGCCAAAGCACATGCAGGATTTGAGAAATACAGTTTAATGAGTCACTCTTATTAGCAGTCAAATTCATAAATCTGACATCTTCAAGACTATCCTTGGGAGCCAAGCAACCAGCAAGCTGTAAGGAGGTGTTCTATGGCATTTAAATGAAGTTGGGAACCACTGAGAGGAAAAGCTACAGCTGCAACTGATGCAAGGAAAATCTTGTCAGAGGATGACATATCCAGCATGAGCTTTGAAGAAGGTGCACTTTATTTGGTTTTTTGACCACAGGAAAATACATTGAACAGCCTTAGGGCCCAAAACTTAGACTTTTTCTGATTTCATGCTTTCAGTTTATCACCAAAAGAGAAACAGATTACACTTAGAACAATGAACTGTAGTTGACCCAGCAGCTATGTAGGTGCCTTTAATGCCACCATGAGAAGGAAGGGGGGGGGGAAATAAAAGAAAAAGAAATGCATTTCATTATTAAACTTCAAAATTTTGATCAGGAATGTGGATGGTGGTGTGCTGAATGCTAATGCAAATGACTTTGAAGCTCTTTATAGCAGATGTCATAGAAGCTTTTTCATGAAGACTAATAGCGTAGTTCTGTCAGTTTTGCTTCAGGCTGGTGATTCTATTTGCACAAAAGCCCCCTGCCTCCTCAAAAAAGCAAAAAAATCCAAAGCCAACAAACAAGAGATCCAGCTCCAATTCTACAGATGTAGAAAGTTTAACAGGTACTGTGAGGAACCATCAACTTCCTTATGCAAAGGAGTAACTCCTTGGACAGACTTTGGCTAACCTAGAAAACAGCACACTACAAGCAGCAACACACACACAAAAGCAAACAGGCAAAAAGGTGGACTTGCTCTTTAAGATGTGAAGCACTGGATCTTTCACTTCAGAAACAGATTCCATGAATTTAGCATCAAAAGCTTATGAAACATGATGATTATTTAAAATGGTAACATCAATTTTTTTTGTTTAGTATAAAAATCTCCATTTAAACAATTTAATCCATTTGGTTCTGACAGTATACACATGACATTTCACTAGGAGCAATTAAAGACATGGTGATTCAAATCTATGGCCTTCCTAACTATAGCACCCTGCCTAAGTACTGTATTAAATACTGGCAAGAGTCTAAACCCATGACACTGGACACAACTAGTCAAAGCATGAGCATCCCCCCCGTCTGAGACGGGTTGTTTTTGCTGTACAAAGACAACAGAAGCTTCACTCTTCTCTTAAGATCCAAAATGCACACACAAAAACCCAGCTGATTAAAAAGCAGGAACAGAGTGTAACTTCCATTTGTTTTGGCTTGAAAATGAGTTCGGGGAACTTTAGTTCTAGACTACGGGAAACAACAAGAATGGATTTATATGCTGTCGTTATCAAGCATAACATTATACGCTGTCATTGAGAAACTCTGAACAGCTCAACGTTAAAAAGCAGAAACTTTTAAATAAGCATGCCTTCTGGCAGTTTATTCTTACCAAATGATTGCCATGGGTCAGAGGCAGTAGCTGCAACTGTGGATCCTCCCCAGGGATCAGTTTGGTTTGCAGCAGCAGGAGGTCCCCAAGGCTCCGTTTTCTGTGGGGCCGGTGCCGACGAGGGCAGGGCATCCATTAGGTCCAACAAAGTGGTATGCTGAGGGCAGGAATAATCTGAGCTTTAATCAAGAGCATTACCAATCTGAAGTACAAACCCATGAGAGTGAAGAAACAATTTTATTTTTTTCCTTTTACACACCTGCATTGACTAGTAGTTTGAAATTTAACCCACATGGAAGAAGCTTTAAGCTATACAACAAAGCAATCCCAAAAGCATAAAAGAGCTGAGTATTAAGCTATTGTGTTACTGTATTTCAGCTTTTGGCAGCATAACCGGGAATTTCTTAGTCGAAGGCACTACCTCCTTCTTTTTGGGAATTTTAATTGTGTCTCTGCGACTCTCCTCCAGAGCCATCTGTAATCTCAGATCATCTCCGCGTCTGAGGCGCTCCTCCTGCAAAGGAAATCAACACTGTTGATATAGACCATTAGCCTAGACTGTGCTGCTTGCTCCCTCCAGGTGCCTAGCCCCCCGGGGAAGGACACTGCCAGGGAAGGCCTGGGCAGTACTCTCTGCCACCCTAGGAGTGCTGCGCACCACAGGCAGGCGCAGTGGGATTGCCAGGATTATTTGCTGTAACTCGTACATAATGCCAAGTGAGGGAAAAAAAGGTTTTTATTGCGATTCTTGCCTCAAACAGGGGTCAGGAGCATCCCGGCCCTGTAACACCAGTGTAACAGTGTGATCATAACAACTTCTATTCACTGACTGAAATTTACCCTCGTGTTGTTTTACTCCTAAGGGGAAGTTATAAAATAAAACAGTCTTTCCAAAAGTTCAGTTACAATGCTAGAAACAGCACAGAACTGAAAGATAAAGTAAATATCCCACCTTTAAATTACTGTACTGTTTTTGAACATTCAAATCACCACTGAAGGACACAGTGATTTAAACTTTACTTTTCCTGGCTTTTGTCAGCTCCCCTCCACAACTGATGCAACTGTTCTAAATAATGCTAAGTGAATCAATCTAGCCAAATCCATGCATATTTTGTAGGTTCTTAACATCTGTAAACTACCATGTTTGTGGTACATTCAACTACTTTAAATATCGTTGCTTGCATCACGTCTTTCAGAAGTTGACTAATTCCCCAGCTGCTATTTCCCTTGTGTTTTTTTAAGCTATTTCAACTGAGGGATTCTGATTTTTATTTTCTTTATTGCTCAATAATCACAACGTTTACTGGGTGATAGTTTCCCTTTCCAAGCACAGAGATACTAATGCCTAACATACAGCAATAGGCTAAAATTGTCACAGGAAGCCTCTAAAATATTACAGACCCTCAGCAGGCTGACTTCAATTTTCACTCATAGTGAGATTCAACAACTTTGTTATATATTAATATGCAGTATACTTTAGCCACAATTACAGCCTTTACTCCAAATTCGGAATCAACCTCCTAAGAATTACCACAGTAACATAACCTGTGTGCTACATTAGGAGCCAAGTAATTTTAAACCAGGTTCTTTATAAATTCTAGTAGTCAGGTCACCCTTCTGTTCCAGACAATCTCACTGAATGAGCAGATCATTCAAAATTTCATTGTAATCAGAATTCACTGACATTTCTTATGCTGGCCCAAATAATGAAGGTTTTCAGGACTAATCATGTTTTCAGTTCTTCCTAACTGAAAACATCTTCAGTAATGTGATGATTAACATCCTCCCACACAAAGTCTTCTTGCAAAGTGACTGTCATCTTCCACTAGTCTCAACAGCTCTGAGGCTGCAGCTACTTTAAAAAGAGATTTTTAAAAAAATAATTACAAAATAAGAGAGCAACATCTTCCAAAACGGCCTTTCTCTCCCCCTATTCCACCTGGAGGAAAGCCAAGCTGCCATTGAAAAAAACAGGATTGTAGTCTCAACTATCAAAGCATAGACATTTAGGAAACCTACACGGGAACTGACCTGCTCCGCCACTTCCCGGCTCATTGCCAGCGCAAGCTGCAGTTGGAGCTCCTCTTCTCCGCTTGTCTGAGGCCGGGCCTGCTCGAGCTCCGAGGAAACTCGAGGAGATGTAGCTGTTGGAGACAAAAAACCAGCAAATTTAACACCAAACAACAAAAAGATATAACAGGTTTGATTATTCCTCTGACCAGACCACTCCACTTTCACACAGCCATTCTCAAAGGTTCCCAGAGAAGCAACAGACACCCCCACACACACCACCACCACCACCACCCCCCGCGGCGACTCGCGGACCACCATCAGCTCCCTGAACTGTCAGGGATAAAGCTGGTACCAAGGCTGATGTTAACAAGCCAGATCAATTAAGCAGGGAGAACACTGCAAGGCAGTTCAATTGCTTTAAAGGAAAACGTTCCTGGAAAACAAAGGCTTTTTGTGTCGTGGGGTTGTAATATCAAGGCCTATCACCAAGGAATGCTGGCTACCCTGTCTCAGCATATCAGAGCCTCCGGGGGCAGGACACTGACTTAAAAAAACTATAGAATTAATCATTCAAGAAAACATTTGTTGATATTTCTTACATCTTACAATGTCAGTAAGAATTTGCTGGGAGTTGGCCAATACCAGGGTAAAACTGGATGCCACCCACTTTTCCGTAAAATAATACAGTCTTAATAGGACAGATAAAGAACTATTCTTAACTGCTAGGCAGGCTCGGAGACCAACAAAAGCCAGCTATTCATACTCAAATTTTACAAAAATACCGTATCATTCTCTGTTTTAAAAAAAAAAAAAATGGTATACATGTTGGGGGTGGTTTGTTTTTGTTGTTGGTCTTTCTTTGGATGAAGACCTCTACTAGCTAAGTAGCAGCTGGCAATCTCCCTCACTCCTCCCCAAATAACAGTCAAGCTTGACAGCTAAAATACACAATTTCTCAATGCACAAATATTCTTTTACTGATGTTTTCCCTACAGCTGCACGCAGAAATTCCCATGTGAATGGGAAAACACCAATAGGTTTATCGCTATACAGTAATTAAACAATTTTTGTCCTCTCTCAGATAATTCTCTAGTATCCCAATCATTTATACAGAAGATTTAATTTACTTTGGCAAGTAAGTTTGTATTTAATGGTTGGAATGATAATTAGTTTGGCAAATATATATATTAACATTTCATAAATAGGAACCATATTTTTAAACTATGATGTCAAGCTCAAAGAAATCACTTTTTTTCTTAATATGTCAGCTAGGCATGTACAAATTAGATTGCCAAAAACTGTAATTTAAAAAAAAAAACCCCAAAACACTACACCTGTTCAATCACTACTTCGATCCTACTTTTAGGCCAAAATGACGTTATAAAATAAAAAGTGCAACCTTCTCTCTCAACCAGCAGGCCAGAAACAAGGAATGACCTTTCCTTTCCACTGTACGCCCAACGTGCCATCCCATGCCACTCCATTTCTATAGGGACAAATTAATTTATCACCCAGAACGACTCCTTCCGTGTTGTGCTGATCCTGAGCTTTCAGGCCAAACAAGCTCCTTTACCTCACACTTATAAAAATGTTACTCATACCTCAATTCTATTGCTTTTTCAAACTCTTTCTCATATTAAGTATCTAAATTTAGCCTGCTTCACAAATACTTTTTGCTCCAACAGTCACAGACAGGCTCTCCAATATATTATATGGACTATTACAGACTTAAAGTAGGAATAAATGGGGCATCAGATAACAGGATATCTAACAGCACGAAAAATACAACCTCAAAATGTTTGTGAAGTTTGAATATTCTTAAATATGAAAATAAAGATAATTGAAAAGAAACAGGATAAAACTCAACATGAGGCTACCGAAAGGTGAATTTCAGAAAAACTGAAATCCTTCTCTGATTTGTCAGTCAAAAGGAAAAGCAGTAAAGTTAATATATGTGGATTCAGCAAAGCATTTTATGATGCTAAATAGGATGTTACTATTAAACAGCAGGTACTGTGAGAACTGGAATACGTAAAGAACCAGCTGAAGAAGAGATTACTTTATACTGCATACCACCAAGGAAGTTTACTAACAGGTGCTCAAGAACTGGCTTTAAGACTGATCCTGAGAAAAATTACGTAATAAACAAATGCAGGAGGTTATGGGAAAATGCAAAGATAATGCAAGAAAAATTGTCAAACTAGAGGGAGAAAGAGAAATATTTAAAAAAGAGATTACTGAGCAGGGAACAATAGAAATGGGATGATACGGAGAAAGAAAAATCATTTGATGGCCGTCTTCTACTAATTGGGGGCATCAACTGGAAGTGACAGATGCAGAGAACTTTCTTTAGCACTAAAGCACATGGTAACTCCAGCCACTAAACTAATACAGCTATTATTAACATTAGCACTACTGCATCAGAATTCATCTAACAAAAAAAATTATGAAATTCTAGTCATTCAAATCCAGGACAGATTATTTCAAAACAGAATGGATGCGGAAACACTTTCCTTCTGAGCATAAAGAATATTATATAAATTTATCTTTGCAAAAAGAAGATTGAGCACATTATGGTTGCTAAATATATCAGGTTTGTAAATACTATGGAATGAGAAAAGTTTTTTTAAGATAAAGGGGCAAGAACTAATAGTATAAATTGACCATGAATAAATTTGAGATACAAATAGAAAAATTTGAGATACAAATAGAAAGAAGCAGCTTTCCAGCAGGAATTATAGAGGGAAGTAGTTATAACTGGTTTCAAACCAGAGCTGGATAAGCACACAAATGGGACACCAATATAGTCACCTGAGAACAGATAGCACCTGGACTACAATTGGGCAGGTGCCTTCTGGTCGTCTTTTCCTTTAACTGCAATTGTGGAGAAGAACATGATTTCCTGAACTTTATGCATAGGAGTTTTTCCATCTTTGTTGATCTAACTACATTCCATAACAACTAAAAAGCTGGCGGTAGAATGACTTTAAAATTACGTGAAATGGGCTAAGTTAACTCTGTTGGTTTTCCTCCCATTTCCACATGAAGGACTACTTACTGAAAGTGCCCAGCAGTTTCAGCGTTTAACAGCACACAGCATTTTTGCACAAAAAAGCTGCACAAAGCAGGGATTGCATCCTACTCCAAGTGTCTCACTCTCCCTCCCATGGTGGGTCCTCGCCTCCCAGCCACGCAGGGGAACGGCAGGCTTGCTTTGGCAGAGCGCTACATTACCTCACAACTCCCAACAGAGACCAGCATTCAGTGGCTCCAGGATCTGAACACAGATAACAAGGGGTCTCAAAGATATAGCTTATTTCTTTTCACTTTTAGGCTTTTCAGCAATTCATTCTACTTGGTTTTATTAACTCAAACGGCACTTTTAGAGCTCCTTTTACGAAAAAAGAAAAAAAAAAAGAAAAAATTGTCAATTTTAAATTCTTCCTCAGGCCTCACATTAAAAAACATTCAGAAAAATGTTGCTATTTTACATTTAAACCTCTGCAGTGGTTATAAAACCATCTACATTAAATAGTTGCCAGCATATTTTTTGAAAAAGGATTAAGGGAAATTCAAAACACTGTTCTTGGTAGTAATCTGACATGTTTTTATCCAGCAACTTCACTCCTAAATTCCTGCAGTATTATAACTGCCCTTCTATCTTGGCCTCATCCTGCATTAACGTTTTAGTTGCAAGGATCTAGCATAAAGGTTATTGCCTTAGTAACAGTATCGCTGCCACACAAAGAATCTCTTATCCCACGGCACATGACAGTTAACTCAGATGTTTATGTAAGATGGGACTCAATAGATCGATTCTGACCTGCTAAGCCTCGCTTTGTTGCTGCTTTGACAATTTGGAGATCCCGGCTCCCCTGGGCTGCCCAGAAGCAACTGCATGGGCATCTGCTTCTGCAGGGAGCCATGCCGCTGGGCTGTTTTCTCAAGACTCTAGCTGCAGTGCAAGGAAGTAATTTCCAACCTCAGTTAATCACTAAAGCAGGATTCTGCTCCACCATCTGTCTGGAGTACAGGCTATGACGTCTTTCATACGTATTTATTGATAATTTACTATATTTTGGCTATATTAAAAGCCCTCTGTAGATGTCTATAGGTGTGATTAAGTTAGTGAGTTAAAGTGTATATATAGTACACAGTGAGAAAGCAGAGTCATTGCCTACATTAATGTTAAAAATCAGGCTCAGTATTTTCATTGAGAAGCGTGTGCTTGATTTTGGGGGTTTTTTTTTAATGTCACTCTATACAAAAGTGATGGCACAGAGGGCCATGGAAAGTAAGTCCCAGCTTTATAATTTGCAGGTGGCATTTGTAAGAACAGAATGCAGTTCTTAGTCACATTTGTTCAGAAAGAAAAGCTGCTTCCTCACTCACTACTCCTACAAAAGTAGACAAAACCCAAGGCTGACTTGAAAAATTAGAACAATATCAAAGAACTTAGAAACTGATAGCAATTCACTAGGGAACCAAGCACAGATCCCATTTGTTAGTCTTCAAATGAAAGACTATTCAAATAAAGGTGGGATACTTTCAAAAAGCCAAACTAACCTCTCAAATTATTAAAGGGCACATGCAAACTGCTTAATCTAGACAGAATTGTGTAATCCACCTTTCCATTGGGAATTAAAGAGATCTTTCAAATACAAGAAGAAAATTAATAGCATTTATGAATGCAACAAGGTGGAGCTGATCAGCCTTACTGCATGATTTCCAATTGCTCTGAAGCAGACAGAGCACTTTTGAAATTCATTTAATACCAAACAAATCCTTAAGGCTTATTCTGGTTAAAGAGCATTTCTTCTCTCATGTGATCCCTACACTCATCTTAATAGACATAGTTAGATAATTTATTGCAACTACAGAAGCCTAATTATACCAACAACATCTCCCACCTTTACTTAGAGTACCAGAAAAACAAAAGTTTGCTGAGAGGATTAAATCAAGTTGTCAAGTAACACTTGCCAGATAACACAGGAGCCTACCAAACTCTTGCAACACCTCAAACTACAGAAATTATCCACACAGCTCATCCAGATTCATTGTTGGATGATATGCCATATATGCCCTGACTAAAATGCAAGGCCAGAGATGTATTCCAACCTGTAAAGATGCAGAACAGATTACAGGAAATTCAGAATGCTTTAAAGTTTTCTTATAATGTGAATCCAAACTAGTAATTCCTCTGAATTATTTTCTACTCCAAGCAAAAGAGGAGAAAAAGCTGAAATAGATGAGTGAACACAAACTTGCTAACACTTCACAAAACTGCTTTTAAATAATGACTCAACTTCATGTGAATAATCACCGGAAATATTAAAACTCATCATTTCAGCTAAAGAAACTTGTTCCCAAAAATCTTTACAGGTAAGATTAACAGACTTGGCATTTCACAAGATCCATAAAAGCTCTTTTCAGTCCATCTTTCAACAATCTTTTATCAAATAGACTGTATGTATAATGCATCTGATTTCTCAGCCAAGCAGCCTACCTCCGGGCAAAGTGCTCCTCTAAAAATCAGGTCACGCTGTGCACATTGCGCTGTTCCCTGCTCTGCCGCGTTTGTGTAAATGAAATCAGGACATTAAAACACACACCAGTCTTGCTCTGCCAACATTTTTAAGTGCAACCCAAGCCCATGGCAGCAGATGGACAAAGGAAAGGACATGTGTACAACCCAAAATAACACAGGTAGGTCCTGGTTTAGGCATAATAGGATTGGACCTCTTTAAAAAGTGGGGCTTCTGTAAACTTGGTTTTAAAACATGAAGGCAGCAGAGGGAGAGGACCAGCATTTTCCAGGGATCCTTCGAAGCTGGAACTAATTCAAACACACTGTCTTCTGGGGGCAGTGGTGCCAAAGAATTGGCTTTGTCAGTCACTTCTCTCCGGGTACAGCGTTTTTCCATCATTTTTTCCAACTCCTATAACCACCCCAGCCACAAGGAGCTGCAGCAACTACACTGCTTCCTGAGCAGCCACAGCTGAACTGTGACAATCCAGATGGGTCTGCTAAAGACAGCACAACTAACCTGCTCCCAAGACAGCTGAGGAAGAACAAGGTAATTCAGGACATGGGGCAGGAGTGCAGGAACTTAAGAGCTTCTGCAGGCCAGAGGTGCTTGAGCACAGTGTTTTGCAGGTACCCTGAACTGTCTGCTACACAGCAGTGACTGTGGGTTACATTTCTGCCATGCTGATGACTCTGGTGTAGCAACACGGTAATATTCCTGCGTAAGCCTCTGCTGAAAGAATACTTTAGAGAGTTACTAGATGAAGGACTTGATCAAGACCAGTAACTAACAAATGCACTCCCAAGCTTGAAACAGCATCACAGTTCAGACTTGGAGGTCTATACTAAGAACACCCTACTCTTCCCCATGCAGCCATAAATCCAGAATCCTATTTAAGTGGTCATTGGCAGATGTAGATGAAATAAGGCTAGGAACAAGAGGCTGAAGTTTTCAAAACAGAGTGACTAATGTCTAGCATAAAGACAACATTTAGACACTAAACCAGATTAGGAGTGGGGAACTATTGCTCCAAAAGATTTCAAATACTGGCCTTATATTCCTTCTGTGAAATAAAATCTAATATCAGATTTCATGCAACTCCATACAATTTACCCATTTTCCAAAATAAATAGAAAACTTCTCCATATTTCATCATGGAATATTTAATAGCTCCTAACTTGAACATTAATTGCACCAGCTTAAACCTGGAAGATAGCCAATTGTCCCCAGCATGTCAGAAATTGCTGACAAGATGGAGGTTGGGAGCAGCTTTATTTTTGCTTTTAGCTGTACAGTATCTCTCTTGGCTTCCATTTACAGATTATGAGCCTAGAGAGCAAAAACATACTAATACTTTTACAAGTGTTTGCATCAACAGTCAGTAATATTCACATGCCATAATGTACTCCCTAGAATTATACAAGCTTTACAGCACAGAGATCTTCAGGGCCAACAGAGTCATTAAGGCAAAGCTTTGGGGGAAAGGATTTTATTAAAAACTATCATGCTTCACCATTTCACTTTCCACAAATTCTAAAGGATTGTTAGAGATGAGATGAAAACATCTGCAAGGAAACAGGGAAAAAGTCCTTATTCACCAGTACATCTTGCCCGCAGCAGTGAGGGATGATGGTACATCACTCGAGATCCTTTTCCATCTTGAATTCTCTCACAATACATAGGCTATCAATACTACTTTTATTTTTTCATAAAGGTTAAATTTGGGACAAAGAGATCAACAACTCTACAAGAAAAACCTTTTTGACTCAACATCAAATACAAAAAACAATTCTTATATGCACTGACAGATACGAGCCTACACCTGTGCTTAAGCAGCTACAGCATTGCAGTGTTTGCAGTCAATGCTGTACAATGCAGCTAATTCAACATTATGAAGAAACTGAACAAAAAAGGGTCCACTGACTTATCCAATATTGCATTTTTAGTAACTAACAGAAGGGGGAAGAGATCCCTCATGCACAATCCGGACACATTGTCCACTGGAAGTTACTTGTTCCCCTAGTGATCTGTCCTGGAGAAACTATTAAGCTCTTTCAGCCAGCTCAGGCTTCCTTTCTTCTGCAAGAAAGTATTAAAAATGAGGAGATTTTATAGCCAATCTTTTCAAGTAAGGGGAATGCATTCAGCTAAGAATCCTCAAAATCTGCAATCCCCACCCATTGTGTCTAGCAAGGAACAAAAGTAAAATGTTCTAATGGCAAAACACCGAGAGATTAAACATTTCATTTAGCTACATTGGTAAAAAGACTGTTACACTCTCCCAAACTTTATTTATATCTGAATGTTAATAAGACATGCTAAATATTTAGCAAAGATGCACATTTTTAATAGGCAAATCTCATGCTATAGACTGCAAATCTAAATGTCTCTGATCTCCTCTTCAAAGGCTCAGAGGAATGAAAGACAGTTCTACCAGAATACACAGTACAGCATCTGCATCTTAAAACTGTTACAAGGAGAGCATTTCCCAGGAGCTAAGCATAACTTAATTCATTTTACATATTTTACTGAATCCATATTTTCAGAACAAAAGGATATCGTTATAGAATAAAAGAAAACATCATGGATACAATCTCTTTCACTTTAAGTAATGAAAAGCATCTTTTCCATTAAATTTAGAAGGCACAAGAATAACCCTACATTTATGTAACAGATTAAATGTCTGGATTTTGATGAAACTCCTTCCTCGTTTCCTAGGATAAAGGACAAAGCTCTACACAAAGTTTTCCATTATCAGAAGCACTTAGCACAGCTGTTTTGTAAGGTGCTGGTTTGCTTTGCTATACTCAATTAAACCATACAACAAACATATTAAAACTTCAAAAGATACAGATCATAAAAACTAAAAACCATCTGTATTTTTGCTGATAGATAATTAAGTCCAGGAGAGTTTACAATAGAGGAAGACTCTAAAGAAAAAAAAAAAGCCTGAGATTTCTAAAGCTTCTTAGGTACATGCTTATGGGGGAGGAGAAATAAAGATTAAGAAATCATTACCTCAAAAGCAATCCTGCAAATAAAGACATACAGCAAAGTCGAGTATCCAGTAAATAAACACTGTGTACTGAAAGAATAACCAAACTTGCTTCTTGACATTTACTCCCCCATCAAAATTCTTAAAGTGTCCAAGGAAACAACAATTCAGAAACACACCCTGCATTGCTCAATCTTTGCTGTGAGGAATAGTTTGAAGCCTCTGGTAGCATTTAACATGACAAACAATAGTTACTTGCACTAATTAAAGTTAAGAGCTGGTGAAGAAATAATCCTGTGGAACAAACCAAAGGTGTGCTCAGCATACCATAGTGATTATTATTTCAGTCCAACAGCATAAATTAAAACCAACAATATTTCAAGCTATCTCCTTAATTAAGAATTGTTGTTGTAGTCAGAGGTCTACAGACCTCAAAAGAAGAAATGTTATTGTAGTGATAATATACACATTCTTTAAAAATTCATATTGAATCAATGCTCAAGAATGGTTATTACAGAAAAACTAAGGTGTTTGTTATTCCACTAATAATTAAGAGACAAGATAAAAATTCTCATACCTGGAAACCTTCATGCACTGTTTTTGAACCCTACATCCTGGAGTCAGTTCCTTGTGGGGGGCAGGGGGGGGAAGAAAAAAATTTTCTGCTCTTCTCCGTAGCTTTAAATGGACAGAGATTCTCTTCATCCTAGCTTGATTTGTCCTGCTACCTTCTACCGCCTTCCACAGAAAATGTCTATACATGTCAGGGGTACTGACACCATTCATGTATTTATGATTTGAGAAGCGCTTTGGGACACAGGACATGACAAACTTAAGATTCTTAAAACTGGTGCTCAATCGATTCACCACACTGGCTCAGTTACAGACCTCTACACACTATAAGCATTCATTTAAAGAAGAGATTTTCCTTCAGAATTAGACCACAACCACTGACATTCCAGCCAAAGCAGCTTTCATCAGATCATTACTTATATTAAGAAGGATTTAGTGCCAAATCAGGCCTCTTCCTGACATGACAGGGAGTTCCCCCAAGCAGTGGTATAAAGAATCCATTCTTCCCACATCACTATATTTTCTTAAAGAATGAGATACAGTATTTAGTACTGATACTTACATACCAAATGCTGATAGTATAAATATTTAAACAATGACACAGTCAAAGAGTTACTCCTCTAAGAGCTGCTGAGCAAGCAATAAAGGAAATTAAATACCAATATTCTTCCTAAAATAAAATAGCTGCAACAAAGCAAATATCTAGCAAAATGATCCAGGAAATACTCTGTATTTCTAATTTTTTCTTGAATTATACTTAACAAAAAAACCCCTCAACACAACAAATTTGCAAGCACTCCTTTTAAAGCTAGAAAAAAAATAAAATCCATTAACAATCCCCCTACTGAGATTGGGAGCCTATCACATCAAAGGTTGGAACACGTTCACAAAAGCAGCTTGACAATGCTACCTTTGGGAATTGACAGTAAACAACTTTTTAAATTGATTTATGTCAAAACACACACATCCTCTCCAAAACAAATGTTTAACCAGTCATTTGAAGAGACTTTAGTGCCTCGGAGCAGACCTGCAAAAAGCCCCTTGCAGTCAGCATATTAACCCTCCTCACAGGCACCATTTACTCTCACTCTAACACCAAATAAGAACACAAAATCTCTCAAAAGAAGAGAAACTTCTTTTACATGCGTTTGCTTGTACTTACAGCCATGGTAAGATGCTGGGGATCCTCCAGACTTTCCATATTCTTGCTCCGAGTAGCTGGTGGATAGGTTTGGCTGACTGGAGCCTCGGCCAAAGGTGATCTGATTGCTGCCCACTCCAGTGGCCACCTGAGCCATGCGTTCTTTGGTCTTCAGGGCTTGGGCCCTCTCTGTCTTGAGCCGCTCGTCATCCTTCAGAAGAGACACTAGCTGCTTGGATTTCTCCCTCACATTGATGCCCTGGTCTTTACCATCTCGATCAATATACTGAAAATCTTTCAATGTCTGGATAGCAAAAATATTCTCTTTACACTGCTGCGCCACTCTCTCAGAACCAGTTTTAATCAGGTAATCTAACAGAGTAAGGGCCTTGTATACATGTCGCCAGTTCTTGCCATGGTCATTCAGTCGTTTCCAGATCATGCTCATAATTTCAGAAAAGGCCACAACATTGTAAGTCAGATCTGCTATTTCAGTCATTAATGAACTGGAGGGACCCCAGGGGTCATTAGAGGTCGCTTCCCGAACTTTTATTTCGGCCTCTGAATAATTGTTCACAATGTTCTTCATCTGCCGTCTGATAGACGAAGTCGTCATTTTTATTTCCCTTTTTAACAAGACAGATTCCAGAACACAAACAAGAGAGCGCTATATTTGCTCTTCTATGAACGTTTCTGAACTGCGAAGGCTCCGTATCAGTGGCTTATTTGTAACACGTTCCACTACAATCATTTCCTCTCTTCAAGAGAATGACACGAGAAAATGAAAATCATGACCTGAGTAAGGAAAGAAAACAAAGCACATTAGTTGTGTCTTTAATTATTCCTACATGGAAAGCAATCTACATATACTTTCGAGACATTTTGCTAGAGTTAATTGATGATTTTTCTCCCTGAATTTCTTCAGGACATCTGATTTTGAAAACAACTTGCTCTTCTCACAAGTAATATTAAAATGTTTAATCTTCAATGTGGAGATTAAAAACGTGAATTGCTGAACAAGACAAAAGCAAGAAGATATCCATGTTGATGCAAATGCAAAATTTTCAAACCAAAACAGAAACAAAGTCCAAGACAGAACTTATGGATTTAGTTTCCAACAAGGTAAAACTTACCTAGAAGATTTAATTACAGAAATTACAATGCTAGCTTGCAGAGCTGAGATGAAACTACATTAGAAATTCCACACTTATCAGCCAGTAGCTTCCCTCTAACAGTTTATAACTGCAGTCTGCTAATATTGCTGTAGGAATCTGCGTACTGAGACAATAAGCAATCTTCCTAAAAAATAACCAAGTTTTTTTCTGAAACCTCAGGTAAGTTTAAAGCACACTCAATTTTAAAGGACACTCAGTTTCAGGGCAGAGATCTTGAACAGTGCTCTGCATTCACTTGAGGCCTAAGGAAGGTAAATGAGCACCAGAACGCCGCACTTCAACTCAAGGTGACCTTTAATGCTAAGCAGATTAGAGGGGAATTTTTTTTCTTTCCAAATGCATTTACTTTGTACATTTGACAACACTCATCAGATCTACAGTTTCTGCTCCATGTGTCTTTCACACAGCACAGAAAAATTTTTAATTATATGAAAATGGAATTGTAAAACCAAAATGACTGGCAAGAAAACCCAAGGACAAGCTCTGGAGCTGGAGAGCTGTTTCAGTTATTTATTTAAGGTCACTGTTTCAAGTAAACAGAGGCCTATTAAGCTTTAGAATACATTACTTGAGTAAACTGGCAGATTTTGCTATTACATTAACATAGTTAGAATAGTCTTTGTTATTCACCAGTTGCATGAACAGTAAGCACTGATTCTGTAACGGAACCTGCACATTATTAAAACCTGCACATAGCATATTCAAGATGTCCTCTTATAATGTTTCTCCAAACACTCTGAAGAAGCAGCAGTATCACTTACAAAAGACACTGGAGAGAAGTAAAGCACACATTTCAAGCCTAACATTGTTATCATTCCTCAAATTACTATGATGCCATTTAGAATGAAAGCAGAATTGTCAAATTGGACAACATGCAGCTCTATAATGACTTTCTTAGCTTAAAGGCATATACCCTTCCTAGAAAACCATTCTGGGCAAGTTAAACTACCACAGAACAAGTCCAATGAGTTACTGTATTTTATCTTGTTCCACTCAAAAGAATTTGACAGAATAATAAACTATTAGGACACCATGGAAAACAAACTCTAAATGAGACCAACACTAAACTTCAGATAAACTGCATCATCCTGGTGTTCTCCTCAATATTTAAAACCAGCTGCAGAAGAATGTCAATCTGTTGTCAGATGGCTAGTAGCAACAGGAATAAAAAAGGGCATCTTCTCCTCATGCATTTACAGATTTGTGCATTATAAACCCAGAATATGAAACGGCTGATCCTATATAAACATTCCCAGATGCTCTTGACTGCTGCTTCACTCCAGAATTTAACATTGTCCAAATCAGTTGGCTCACCTGCCCTTCTGATCACTCTCTAATGCATTACTCTCAAAAGGCGAGGCACCAATAAAAAAAAATAAAAATTAAAAAACCCACAACACAGACACACACATATCTTATTTAATCTAAACCATTTCTTTTCATCAATAATGGATTAAGGCAAATTCACAGACAAAGCTGAAACAAGTTATCCAAGGAGGTGGCAGCATCTGGTAGAAAGATGGTCACAAAGTAAGAGTAGGCTGTAGGCAGTAACTTCTTTAACTGGTAAAACTGGAGCCAACAGAGGACACAAGTGCCAGCCTAATCATGAACACAACTACACTGATGACATGGATCCCAGATCAGAAGAATGCAAACACCCTGTAAGGACTGAACTTGTCACCTAACCAGAAAAGCTGTAAATAACATGAAAAATCAAAAACATGAGAACTATGAAAACTCCTAAACCAGTCAGGTAAAAAGTCCACCAAGTCCAACATCCTCAGACACATATCCTCACATAAAAGAGTATGAGAAAAGAACATATATATTCCCCTGCCTTCTATTATCAGCGGCTTAGGCATCCTAGACACAACCTGTGGTGAAGGCTGTACCAGCCAGCAACGGGCATGCTGTGTCTCTACCAATCCCTTTTTTGAAGCCACTTGTATTTCCTGTTTTACCCTCTGCAAGTATGCAACAGTGGTGCAGTGACCACACTACACAAACAAGTTCTACAGCTTATTTTAAACTTGGACATTTATTCTCCAAACTGTAGATGGGGGCATGCTTTTTAACACAGAAAAAGTCACCTTTGGCTTCTTTGTGTCACTCACAATTTTACAGAAGGCAGCCATCTCCTGAACTAAGGATCTCCTCCTGAAATTCAATCCCTCTATTTAGAGGCTACTCCATATCTCAGATCATCCCTGATGTCTTTCCATGTATCTATTACACTTCCATTTCTTGAGATATACGCAATTCCAAGCACTCTACATTTCAGATTTGGCAGTAACAAGTTTATATCACAACAGTCATTTACTGCTTAGGATTTCCCATCCTTTTAGAAAATACTTTCTAAAAGTCTATTTGCCTTTTGGTAGTTGTGCCTCTACTTGCGCACATGAAGCCAGGGTCATTTCCTCTCCCTGTGCAAATGCACTGAGGCTATTTCATCTGCCATTTTATCACTCAGCAGGTCTCAAACTTTCATCCTTCCTTTCAATTCAAGATTCATTTCAAATTTGACTAACTTGGTTCAGTTTGGCCACCTTATTATTTAGAAAGGATCTGGAAAAGGGAGTATTTGCAAGAGCACTGATCTTTGACAGGACACTTCACTGGGAAAATCAACCATTTAGTCCTAACCCCGTCTCCTCTCCTTTAACCCATTGTAAATCTATGAGAAACATTCTTGTCTTACAAGAGTTTTGTTTCTTTAAAGGCCGGGGATGACAGACCGTATCAAAATATTTTTAAAAGTCAAGTACACTATACAATCAAATCTCACCTATGTGTACCTCCTCAACCAAAGGAGGAAGAAAAAAAGAAAAAAGATAAATTTGTTTTATTACTTGTTACAACTTCACAAGCTTTTGAAAAAATAATTTTAATACCACACATGATATTTGGAAAGGTAAATTTTACAGTACATGGGAACACCTACTAGTCCTAAACACCACCAACTTCAGCCAATGAAATAAATACCTGAAGAATTAATCATAATCACAACATAAGCAGGCACATGGACAATCAGGGTGCAGTTTCACATGCCCTGCCAAGCTGATTTTAAAGCCAGCACCAAAGTCAGTGGCCTCCCAACCCTCCAACTGCTTCCCCTTTCTCTCACAACAAATCTAGCAATTACAGCTAGTAAAACTAACAGCACAGTAAAACTAATCAACTTAAGGTCTTGCAGAAAATTAGCTTTTTAGCACTGGTTTGTTTTCTGTCAAATCAGTGAGGTGACCAGGCTGCACGGTGACATGATCACAAGCACTGTTGCAAGGCAGAGTGTGAGAAAACGATCCAACCTTGGCCTCACTTTTGAAGGAGCTGATTAAACATAACAAAGCTGTCAAGCTCCAGAAAAAAAACAGCACTAGAAAGTGAAGAGCCTTCATTTCTGCCCAACTACACCACACACACTAGGAACCTGTGCACCTGGTTTCAGAGAAGAAACCAAATCAACAAAGGCAGGACCCAAGGCCCTGCTGTGCTCTTCATACAGGCTGTAACTAAATGAAGGAAAAATATTTGTGGTTTTGCTGTAAAGCACAGACAAGAGACAGAATAAGAGTTATACTCTCACTGAGTGCCGAAATAGTTTGGAGAACCCCATATTTGTGAAATGCTTAGTTTTATGCTGAGGATTTATTAGTTAAATTACCAAAGGTACATCCTGAAAGCAAGTGAGCTTGGAGTACAAATGTGCGCAGGAGGCCAAATTTATGGCAGCCCCATTCCCCAAGCTGAAAGCTTGCTAGGGTGAAGCTTCTGAAGGCAGCTACTAGCAGAGAGTAAGTCTGGAGTAGTACCTGGGAAAAAAAACATACAGCAAATATTTCAAGACAACACTACAGTGGATTAAGTGAAATGAGCATTTTTTCACTCTTCCAGAAAATTAAAGATTTTGCTGGCATGATTCTTTACCTTCATATCTTTGATGCATGAAAACAAACGCATTTAGTGAGAATCACATCAAGGTCTATTTTTTTCCTTTTCTTGATGGATAAACATGTTTTCTAATCTTGTTGTTTTAACCCACTAAAGACAATTTACTCTAAACTTCATTTTATTCTATTAAAAACACAAAGGATGACTGGGATGTAAAGATGATGGATTTTTCATTTCCCCCCTCAATCTAGCTGTACCAACATTTGAAGTAATTATTTTGGCAGTAGTAGTAATCCTCACCAAGAACTCTGTATGCCTTTCAGTATCTGCTTTACAAACTCTCTGCTTCTACACCACACAAAGGATGCATTTTACATTATTATTACAGGTTGAAAAACACCATAACAGCCTATATTAAGGTTAAAGAAATCAAGAAGCCAAATATCCCTACTGCATCAAAGTGAGAAACCGTTTCTAAAACATGATCAACTACTTACATAGAAAATTCAGATTTTCTTTCCAGAAACCTCAGTGAATTAACTCTCACAACAAACCACAACGAAGAGCAATGCACTTGCAACTTCAGCAAAAATCTGAGTTTGCATTTTTAACAGTACAGTTGCAAAGAAAGCAGAAACTAACACTAGTTAATTAAAGGTGCTATTCCTTGCTAACAACAGGAAAAAGGCTATCAGCTAGAACAGATCTCTTTAAAAGGTTAAGCAGAGAGGGGAAGAGGGAGTTGTTAGTCTTGTTCAGTTTAGGTGAGCCTTCCTCATTTTCTCTCCCCTGGTCCCTACAAGCTCTTTTCTCTGTTTTATAAGCAGCTTGTCAACTTTAAATAGGTCGAAAACCAAACAATTCTGTAGAAAAAAAGGTGAAGCTTACCTGTGCTATCAAGGTAATACCCCACTTCCTTTTTCCTATTCCAATAGTTTCTTTACACAAATAACCCCGATGAATTCTCATGGTGCTTTTTCAGATACAATGTGCAGACAGAAAGGAATTCTCAACTGAACTTCTCAACAGCTCTCTCATAAGAGATTAAATTCAGTAAATGACATCTACATGAGGAAACCCATCTTTAATTTGCTAAGACTAACACAGAAATGAGGCCAAGCCACAAAATCCTTAATAAACTTAGTTCAAAGAAACAGCCACACAAATCCACCTATATACAGGCTTTCAGCAGAATCCATTCAGATCTCTGGAATGTAAAACTCAAACCAAGGTTTGTCTGCACCGATAAAATGCCCTTCATATCAAGCCTGAAGGTAAATATATACATAGTCCAGCGAAGTATGGACCAGAAATATATGAAAGACATTTAATATCAAGTGGGCAATAAAGTGTGAAAATTAGCATTACATGTAAGTTCACCAAAAATTTGCATACAATTTTAATTAACAGTATTACAGACAATATTTATATAAGTTAGATTAGACATTTACTGTAACATGCATAAAAAGTAAATAAATTTTTGAAAACAGTTATTAATTCAGTCATTCTGTGATTTCGAGGCAGTCCCTACAGACATCTTAATCTACATAAAAATGTCCCACTTTCATGAAATACATGGAAAGCTAACTACAAGGTTTTATCCAAAGACTCATACTGCAATTACACAAGACCTTTTTCTGGTCATCACCAGAAAATACACTCGGACGGCTCAAGCAGGTTCCCTTGTTCAGTTCACAGGACAGTCCTCAACAGCTATGCTGGCAACCAAGGACCAAACACAGCGATCCTGGGGGCAGAGGTGGGCTATCTCAAGCCGGCCGTGCTACTGAGCAGCTCCGAGCAGCTCCGTTATTATGAATACCTTGATACTGAGGATGTGCTTTCAAAGAGCACCATTCAGGCTATTTGTACCCCACTGTAATTTCAAAGGAACATAAGTGAAATATAAAGCCTTAAAGAGCCACCAAGAGCCTTCGCCTACCCGAGATATGCTGAAGCAGCTGCTATGGGAAGTTCTAACATGACAAAGCCAAAGCATGTGCTTTACCTCTAAGATGTCAATACACACAAATAGCTAGAGAACTGCTCTCCTCACTATCAGGATGGAATGAGAGGCAGATGATCCTCGGGGACCTGTATTCCAGGATAAATTGGAGAACCCAGGGCCTGGAGACTGCTCCTTGCTTGTCTGCAAAGAACCAGGCTAAGAGGAAAGTGTTGCCAGATGCTAAGGAGGAAGCTCCCCCAGACACTGACACTAGACCTGCACAGAGCAAAAAGCACACGCTCAAACACAACCCCAATCATAACTGTAAATCAGCTTCTATTTATGGCAAAGAAAAAGGATTCCCATTGCCTGACACTGTAAATTCACATCCTAGTTCTCTTTTATTACGTGTACAAATCCAAACCCACTGTGCTTTTTTTGTTTTCCACAAACAGGAATCAGAAATCTTTGACAAAAAAATGGAACATAAGCCTTTATTTAAAATTCAGGAATATAATAATCCAGAAAAAATGTCAGCAAAGACATTTTTCTTATACTGGAGCCCACAATGCTAGAGAAATTTTCAAACTCAGTTAATTCTCTTTCACATTTTTTTCCCTATTCATAAATAGTTCTTACAGAACAACTGGATGACCAGAGGATATCATTATACTGTCTACAGTATAATATCCTACTGTAATACAAACATTGTTCCCAAAACCAAACAGGAAGAGGGGCAACTGTACATTGTGGTCATTTGGAGAAGAGTACCAAGAGAAGCAAAGAAGCTTGGCAGTATACATAAAAGCCAACAAGCAGCACACTTATTAGCTCTCTCTTGCTATTGTATGGCAGAGAAAACAGCAATTCATGTGAATAAAACAGTAAAATGAAGACACTGAAACTACCATCAATGCCCTTCCTCAACCTTCAAAATTATTTAGGAAATGAGTTGCAAATACAGATTGGCAAATGGTTTGAAGAACAGGGTTAACTCCAGAAGAAAGGTTTGATTTCCATTTTTCACCACTTAAATGCTTGTCTCCTTCAGTGTAATTTCTGAGAAGAGGAAATGGTTCAAAATTAAAAGTTTTGGAAGCTTTCCACTCTCTTTTACAAATGAGAGAACAAGGTCAGCTTTCACAGACAGCAGGTGGCCAAATTATTTCTTTATTTAAAGAGTTAATACTGAAAGATAATTCTCCTTCAAATTTATGCATATTCATGAATCCCAAGGTTACATTCTACACTGATTTTACAGTCATGCCTCAGACTCACAGAGAAAAACTAACTCCAGCTCATACAACCACTTAGCTATAAAACAGATTTACACACACAAATTTGCTTAAGTTTCCTGTGTAACACCTTTTCCTACTATGTGTCTACTTAAATTACCAGGGCAGTATTTGAGCTCAACAGAGAGCTTACCTCATTACTCAGAGTCTACAGAAAGGGGGGGCAAGGAGCAGAAATCTATCTTTCATCTTGCAGCTGAGATCACGGCAGCACTACTGGGCCACTTTACTTTGGGACCTGCCAAGCCAGAGTTGCCAGTGCTTTGACATTCGCAGTTACATTTGACTTTGCAGCCCATAACGCAGCTGGAATTATTGACAGTGTGGAAGTAGCAGCAAATAGGCTCTGAAGCACTGCAAAAGGGAACAGTCTCTGCAAGAGCCATGCAGATCACTGCAAACAATCCAAATCCGACCTACACTAGAGGTCTAATTTTAGGATTACAAGCTTCAACAACATCTCTTTAAAAATAACACATTCCTCCTTCTATGGCTGGGTCAAGTGTCATTGACAGTACTACCTGTATTTTACGCACCACATCTCAGTTTATTTTTCACTAGTAATACAGCATGTACCGGGTGTGGAATGAATAACAGAATATTGCAGAATTACAAAACAGCATAAGGTCAAGCGATTACACACTGAACCAGAAATTCTAAATGCAAATTAATCCAACACAGCAGTGAAATAACCTCCCCAAACTCTCAAAAGGAATTTGTTCTCTGGGGATTACCTACTTGAATGAAAACACTTCATCTTCTATTCTCACAAATAGAGTAGGGAAAAAAAATAGTCACGCAATGTGTGCCTTAAAAAAGGTAACAATCGGAAATAAGTTCAGTTTACCAGGTATATTTGAGGGACATTTTCAACTGAATTAAGGACAGTGGGAGACACTTCTCTCCTTCCATATTTTGATTTTGGAAAGGAAGAAGATATCTGATATTCCTGCCAGAGGATGTGTCTTAGAATCTATCACTAATTAGAAAAGTCCAACCTTGCCACTCAGGCTGCTTACTGGGTGACAGGCACCTGCCAAAGGGAAGCCATCCTATCTTCTCTCCCAACAGCTCAGAGCCCTGATAGATCAGCTCGAACACAGGAAGAACTGCAAATAATACAACCTAAAAGCTTGCAAGACCACACAATGTTAGCTACATTCTTTAAGCCACAGTGTTTTCTTATACAATTGGAATTTTTTAAATTCAAAGCTGACAAGAACTACTATATTCATATGTATCTATGCTTATGTATCAGAGTTGATATTTTGGGAAGTTACCTGCTACTTACAGTTACCCAATGATTTAATTAACTAAATTCTGTTTGTACTTTGTTATTATGAAGCAGACGTCACCATGAGCAGTTTCTCCTTTCCACCTACATACCACAGACATGCAACCACATTAATACATTCAGTAGGCCAAAGGCAAATGCTCATCATGACAAAGATTAGGAAAAAAAAACAGTTTAACTCTCCATGTTACTACTGCTAGAATCTGAGAGATTAATTAATACTTCTACTTTACAACACGAGTTTCTAATGAAAAGTATTGTTCAAGCAACAATGCAAGATCTGCAAAGCCATAACTGTCCATAGATCTAAAATACTGCTATTTTCTTCAGTTTAAATTGTTAAGTATACTGGCGCTTAACACAAACTACAAGCCTGTAAAGAAACAGGAGACTGATTTAATATCCTACCTATATTCATCGATGCCCATTCACAGCATAAAACTCCCAAGCACCATCCCTCACAGCCACCATTCTTGCACACTCATCTTGAGAAGTCAACACATAGCCCTAATTCAACTATATTAAATTAACATAAGGTTACTTTAACCCTCAGAAATTAAGCTACATGCAGTTGTATGCTCATGACTAATTAAGCTGCCATAAAATTCTAAAGGAGGAAAACATATATCCTAAAATCCTCTATGCACCCTGCTGGAGGTACATTTTGGCCAAAACGCAGGGTTTTACACTAGGCTTTACTGTCAGCAACCAGGCTCAGAGGGGAACTGAGGATGTGGCTTCACATTACACTTTATTCTCAGCTGGCTGAGAGCTGCTACTGAAAGCAGCGTCCTGCTCGTACCTGCTCTGCTGTCACACACCAGATCTCGAGATAAGCTCACTGAACTGATTCTATCTGACAAACCAGGGGAGGCGAGGGAGAGGTGGATAGCTGGGTTTTCTGACAGATCAGGTCACCAAACCAATTAATCCCAAGGTCACTCTAATTACTTTAAAGTACACCACACATAAGGGAAGTAACATTCATTTCAACAGCAATCTACAGTTACATTTCACAAGGCAAAACATAGAGCTGCACCTTGAAAGCTCAAATTGATAGTAAAGTTAAAGATGATGGTTTAGACCTGGGGCTTGCCTTCAGCAGGTAACAGTGCAAGAACTACTGCAAGTAGTGGGTTTTCTGGGAAATCTCCTTTTACTACCTAGCTGCTAGTAACAGGAACATACCCATTTTGTTTCATGTTGAAGACAGCCACAGAAAATAAGGAAATTTGGTCCTCTACTCTTTCAAAATTGGCTAACATCTTAAATTCTTGGCCTCACTTTTTTTTTTTTTTTACACACTGATTTTAGCTATCTGTCCTGTAACACTCACTGTTCAGCTTTCCCTCTAATTTCTCCGTATCTTTATCTTTTCATACAGTGCACATACCACACAGTTTCCAAAATCTTTTCCAAGCAACCCTACCTTTTCTTCCTCTTCCTAACAAAGCTGTCTAATGTACCTAGCATCACCACCTCAGCAGGAAAAACAATTCCATTCAAAGGAGCGCTGCCAGGCAGAAAGTACGTGCAGCCAGGGGAGAGGACACAACAACCCTGCCATCAGCAGCCTGGTTTTAGACTGGGTTGTGCTTACCATTAAACAGCACTGAAAAATACTGCTAGTCACTTTGGTCTACTCCTGTGCTGCCCCAGTTTGTGATTTTGAGCTATATTCTTAAGTTCATCTTTGATGGAAGTGGTTTTTTTTTTATCTTTTGGTGATTTCAAACACCAATCAGCACATTTGATATAAGGATTTTTCCTTATTATGCTACTTAAAACTTTCCAGCTCCTTCATTCAGGTACTAATAATCATCCCTATTCACAAATGCAAAGATTTGTTATTATTTTGCTTTATTATTATTTTGTTGAATTTTGTGGAATTAGGAAAAAAAAATCTGGCTTGAAGATGCCAGTGAATCCCACATTCTCTCATGCAGGTATACAGAAATTTTCATCTGTCATTACAACAATTCCTCAAGTTTTCTGAATCTATCCTTCAGCAGTTAATATTCTACCTACTCCTATCTATTCTGGATATTTAGACGGAAAATTATTTGAGTGGGAGTTATCTTGCTCTTCTCAGAGGATGACAAAGACTTGTTACTCAAAAGCATCTGTGTCTGTTCCATTACTAAAGGTCATTTTCTTCCAGTCAGCTCTTGCAGAGAACATGTTATATCCTCTCAGCTTTGATACGCTGCAACCAGCAACTCCATGTGTCCTCGGGACTCCAAATACCCTGTGAGGAGTCCACATGTATAAGACAATACCTACCATGTGTAACTCAAGCCTCCGATATTTCTGAAGCAGCTGATTATAGCTTGGGACACGTTAAAAAAAAGCAGCAAGTAAATCCCTTGTATAGTACTACTACTATCTGTACCTCCCATAGCTGCCTGGTATCCCTGCACTGTTGATTATTAATTTAACCACTGTTTTAATGCAAGTCATTAAAAACATTCTCTCTCATTAGATTTATAAACGGAACAAGAAAGTGGCTTAAAAACTCACCCACGCCATTTTCTAATCTTTTTTCAAGAGCATTCCATCCACTCCAAATGCACAGCAGAAATTCTAGCCCATTAACATCCATCAGCTAACGGAAGGGTAATGAATTCATCAATATTGCTAAAATGCGTGGGTACAGTATCATGCTGAATCATTTAGTAACTACATTTGCAGCAAGAAGAGCTCAAAAGACCTGCCTTACACTGTCAGCAACCATCTTCCTGAAGAAGGAAAAATGAACGTACAAAGATCACCTTCAATTTTGTTATCCCTCTTGATAAGTGTCTCTACACACCAGTACTCCCATGCCAATTAAATCCTGCCTGATGTTGCTCTCCTCTGGACCTCATCTTCCTTTGCCAAGCCACCTGCACACTTCCAAGAAGCTCTGATATCTCATTTTTCTGCAAACAACGTAAGGACTTGGCTTTCCCTGCTTGTTAACGTCCAGGTCAAATATGTTAAATCTTAAATTGAGTTTTCAATTTGCAAAGAGGAGAAAAAACCAACAACCATACATTGTTCCCTCAATACCAGGCTAATGCAATTGTTACAGTGCCACAGACTTGACTTTCATTTTTCTTTGTTACCTATTTACAAAGCTACAGAGGGACCACCCTCTTCCTCCAGCAAGCTGGAGTGGTAACTTCTAAACATCAGAAAAGCTAAAAGCTACCAAAATCAGTCAGTCTTAAGAGGAAAAAACCATTATGAACTAACATGAAAGTGTAGCTACCAAAAAAAGCCCACGCCTGTGGCTGGGACTACAGGCAGAGTATCATGGGATAAAAGAGGAGGGAAGAAACCTTATGATGGAGTACAGCAGTATGAAGTTTGAAAGCTGGAGAGGGACTTTTTACGAGGGCATGTAGTGACAGGACAAGGGGTAATGGTTTTAAACTAAAAGAGGGTAGATCTAGATTAGATATAAGGCAGAAATTCTTCCCTCTGAGGGTGGTGAGACACTGGAACAGGTTGCCCAGAGAAGTTGTGGATGGCCCATCCCTGGAATTGTTCAAGGCCAGGTTGGATGGGGCTTTGGGCAGCCTGGGCTAGTGGAGGGTGTCCCTGCCATGGACACCCAGCAGGGGGGTTGGAACTAGATGGGCTTTAATGTCCCTTCCCACCCAAACCATCCTATGATTCTAAGTTACTGTTCTTATAACAGCAAAAGGAAAAGGTATTTATTCTTTAAAAAATAAAATAAAATCAGACTTAGTAATATAAAGAAACAAAATTATCCTTAAAGTGTAGATTAGAAACTACTTTGCTGGTTTTGCCTTGTTCAGGTATGCCAAGTCTAGTCTTCTCTGCTTTGCTGCAGTTTTTAAAATGACAGTAAGTACACTGCACTTTTGTTTACACTTTCAGTTATAATGATATCTACTCTCATTAAGTCCAAGAATAAAAAGGTTTTTGTTAAGGTAGCCTTTATAAACCAAGCACAATTAATTCAACTCTCAATACCTTGGCTGCCTTAATATAATGTCTTAGAATACATACACTCACACATGTGTCTACATATCCTTAACTCCCACGGCTTAATTCAATTAATACTATTAAATCTTTAATGCTTAGCTTCAAAGGCTTTTTTTAATTTTTAATAGCTCTCATAGGTTAGCACAAATGTTTTAGGTCTTTCTACTATATTTTAAATAAACTCTTCTTTTTTTTCCACTTTGATGTTCGCCTTTCTGACAACCCTATACTCTGTGAAGCTGCTGGAACTTCTTTTTCTGTGAAATGATGAAATTACAAACTCAAAAAGATATGTTAATCACTGAGCTGTAATCAGGGAATTTTTTCCTCTCACCTGCCCTCTGGGCTGGGAGTTGGCAATAGAACCGCTTTAATCAAAACAATGTAGAAACCCATGAGGAGAGAGGATGCAACTGGGAGGGAGGGGGCTCTTATTTGCATCTGTTTAGCATGCAAACAGCAGGCGGGACTTAATTCTCTTTTACTCTGGATTCCCATGAAAGGAGAAAATGCAAAAGTCACCATATTTTATTAAAAAAGTTAATATAAGAGTTTTAACAAAAGACTAGCCAAGCTTCATGGAAGCACAAGACTCGTGGCATTTAAAGATGCATCCGTTTCACATGTTTGATAGACACTCAATGCATTTTTAATTGTAAAGCTTTGGCTGTACCAACAGCATTACCATTATAGACCTGATCAGCTAAAGCTCCTGTTTATATATATGTGCATCTACACAGACACATACACATTTGTAATTCACCAGTTCTACCTGGTAAAAGTTCCACTGTGAGCACCTAGTGCTAAATTATACCAAGGCAATTCACATCAGCATGTTTCTCCCCTTCCCTTATTCTCACTACCTCAAGACCCCCACCCACCTTCCACTGCTCAATTTCTAAACGTTGAATTTGTGAGACAAAAGAGACAAAGTAAGTTTTGATGGCATACTTCAGGCCTTTCTATAAAGCATAAACTAAGAAAGAAGAAAAAACAAGCACAGACTTTCCTCCTCCTTTGAAGTTTATTTTTCTTCTGAGTAAGAAAAAGAAATACCTTCTTAAAATAAAACTAAAAATCAGCATTTCCACCAACAGGAAAAGGGACTATAGTATTATATACACTATTCAAGCTGACCAAAAAAAAAAAAGAAAAAAGATTTAAAATCTGGCTCTGTCCCAAGGCATCCAGACACAATTTTGTGCTGGCATGAACAAAAATATTTCTGCATTCAGGATGTTCAAGCATGTTTCTTGCATTTACACCTGGAAAGCAAACTACTAAAAAACGATGTGCTATGTTCAGCATTGACTGTAAGTAAAGGACCGGTCACAGATCAACAGACCCCTCACATGTTCAAAGCGAAACACGCGCTTACAGACTTTGCTTGATCTACACCATAAACTGCAGAACAGAAAAGCCCTCATAAAGCATATTAAAAACAGCATAATGAAGACAACCTACAAAACTAACCTCCAACGGAAGCAGAGAGTTCCTACCATGCAGAGCACTCCCCAGTATTGCACATCTTCAGTTATATAACATGTTCTGCCTTTTAAAGCCAATGTAAATACTCTCTTGGAGGCATCATATGTTCGTATTATTGTGAAATTAAATATATGCAGACACTATTAGTTGGCAGATAGACACCAAAATGTCAATTACACTATTCAGTGTGCTTAAACCAGCAGGCTAGGCAAAAGGAGATTATTCACTAGGTAGTCGAACATAAAAAAAAAGCCAGACATTTCAGTCTGTCTCAGTGTTTCACAAAAGGGTCAGCGATTTGTAAATTTTAAATGCAACACTTAAGCAGTTTTGCAGACTAAAAAAGCCCTCACATCCTTTGATGCTATACCTCAGTGCTCCTCTGCAATAAACCAGTTTAAAAGTGATTCCGCTGTCACACAAGCTTTTATACCTCAGCTTCTCTAAAATTTAAGAATTCTGAAAGCCAAGTAAAATCAATTATAAACTTTCCTGTATTTTACTTCCTTATTAATTCTTCCCAAGAGAACCAGTAAATATATTAACACAATATCTTTCAGAGGAGTCACCCAGGTACCAATCTTTTAAAATCTTCAGAAAGCAGTTGCTTCGCTGAACAAGTCTAAAACACATGGGCTGCATAATTATAGCGCAGTGCAATGACAGCGTTCCTGTTCTTCTGAGTAGCATGTAGAAATTTCTGCTTTAAAAATATACATAATTTGTAGAGATTCTCAAAAACTACAATTACAATATTAAATACTGATTTCTGACCTGCATTTGCATACTTCTAAGTACTTGGTGTCACCTATGCTATTTATCTAAAAACATTCCTACAGAGGCATTATCTTTACTTTCTGAGAAACACTCTCCTACATTGGTAGACAAAGTTTAACTTAATGAACTCTGCTCAACACCAGCAGCAAAAAAATAGTAACACTTCTCATCAGCAATAAGCATTCCAAGCCCTTAAAAAAAAAAAATCAAAAAAATCACTGCAAGAAGCATAGCATTACAAGAAGCAATCAAACCCATGCAATAAGCCAGTACAGGCTCAGAAGGCAAATATTTCATTAGATAACAGAACAGATGTGAGTCTTATGCTTTCAAATGGTCATTATAGAAAGAGGTTTTTATCAAATTATGAAATACCTGGGCGGGGGCATTTTAAAGATTCACCAGATCTTCCCTGGATCTCAATACTGCTGGTAATGTACGATTCAGATCTTTCCCTAAACAGACATTACTAGTCACATGCCATTAATGTCACAAAATGATAGGGTGTTTCACTGACTAATTAGCTAACTGAATAATTCAAAACATTAAATTTCTGTTTTTCAAATAATAATTCAAGTGCTTTCCTTTAGATATAGCACATGACAGAGTACATTCTGTTTGACCATCCATCAGAAAACAAGCAGGCATATTAAAATAGTTCTATTTAGAACTGAAGGATGAGGATTAACTAATGATCTTAAATTTCAGCTGATTTTATAGCATTAGAGAACAGGCTGGATCAAACATATAAGCCTTACTGCTTTGTCACAAGCCTCATCCCAGAGCTGCAAGTTAGTAGAAAGGCAGCTGCTGCAGCAATTGGGCCAATAGATTTGGCTGAAGAAATCCTCACTACTATAAGAAAAAAAAAAAAAGAAAAAAAAAGAAAAAAAAAAGGAGAATGACAGAACTAAAATGCTGCTTGGGGCCTGTTCACCCAGTTAGCAACGCACAACCAGCCACTTGAGAACAGATTTCCTACCTACAAGAAAAGATGTTTGAGGGAGTCTTTCGTGACTGCATCTCAGAGGAGGAAGTTGTCTTTAAAAATACTTTGTTTTACCTTTCCCTAAGGAGTATTAGAACTGTATACATCAGTTATTTTAGTGGGTTTTGTCCATGAGATCCTACAAACAAAAGTCTTACTTGTGAACTGTACAACCCTTACACCAGTGAGCAATTACTCACGCTATTAGTCCCAATGAAGTCAGAAGAACTGTTTGAGAAAGAAATTGCTTGCCAACCTAAGGGTTGCACAATCAGAAAAAAAAAGTTATAACAAAAACACGGAGGGGGATAAATTGCATCTGACAAAAACTACAATCAAGAAATAGCTGGTGACAGATTGTTATTTAAGTACAAGGAAGTGATTTAAACAGTCAGGAGCAGTTGTAATAAGATTATACGATTCTCTATTAAGATTCTTAAAATGTCTTTGTTCTAGCAAAGCTATGAAAAGACCAAAGCCCTTGTAAAGGTTTAGAAACTACTAAATTGATGTTAAGTCTAGAAATTGATATTATTTCAAAGCAAGTAAAGAAAAAAACTATAAAAGAACATCCCTGACATCATTAGCACCTTTGTCGCTCATGCTGACATTTTTAACTAGTGTATGTTGTAGCGTTTCTTGGTGGCAAAACTCAAAGAGAACAGACCCAACAAACAGAAATACAGAGCTCGCTCTGCTTGGGTTTCTGCTTTTTAAATAATGAAAACTACCAGTGTGACTTTAGAAGACATTACATTATGTAAGTGACATCTTCAGAACTGCAGGAAAGTCTCTATAAGGTTCTACTGCAGGGGATGAAATCAACGTCTGGCTGTTGAATTGCTCTACAGGAACAGATGTGGCATTTTAGCCATGACCCTCAGGACTCCACCCTCTATCTTTAAGTAGTCACTTCTAGAACAACAGGCCCAAAAATTGGCCGTGAGTATAACTACTGCTACACTGAAAAACAAACAAGGCAAGTGAGCCTTCTGATTTCTAACTTGAAGGACAGAGATAAAACATCACTAGGTAAGGTGTTTTTAAACCAATAAGCAGCTTTGAACTTAAAAAAAAAATACTTAATTTGTAAAAGTATCATTCATTGAGTGCTGTACTATAAGCGCAAAAAAACAAGTGATTCTGTTCTTATCCCAGTAAAATATTAATCTGTGAAATTTCTACTGAAAAAGAACATCCACCAAAACACTGGGTCTAAAGGCGATCAAATCTGAGCCACAGGAAACACGTATGTGACCCGATCAGGGAGAGGAACAGGACTGCTATTCAAACAAGCACTAAAAGATGTATGTGTGTGCAAAGTACAAGGTAATTATGAGGGCAAGAAAGTAGGAGGAGATAGAGACAAGTCTACAAGACAGGTTTGTACCATGTCTACAGAAGCAGACTGCATGCAAGCGTTCTCCTGCCTGGGTCACCCTCCACAATTATTCCATTTCTCATGCCTTGTACATTTAGTATTTATTACACAGTTACATGACAGAAGATGCAGCAACTGCAGACCACATTAACAAAACAGCACTTGGAGGAAAGACAGAAGCAGTCAACAATGTGGAAGAAAAGTTTTGAAAAAGAAAAGAAAAGAAAAAACTTTTGCAGAGGTCTCATGCAAAAATTTCAACTAATTACTTAGGCAGCTCAGGGAGCTATACTCCTAACTGCGGAGGGAGAATTATTACTAGAAAATAAATTACATGCACCAGGACAATGAAACATAATGAATTTGAGATTCTTTAGAACTTTACCCAGCCACCTCCACCATAAAACTTAGATGAGGGGAGCCTCCAACGCAGAGGTGTACCCAGTTCTGGGCTGGGACTGGTTTTACGCAGTCATATTGCTAGAGCCAGCTGCGCTCACACTGCCAGTGGGGACCTGTCCGTGCCTGAGCTCTCCTCACCACTCATGTTTCCCCACCTGGAAAGAGCTGGCTTTTTCAAGTCAGTGTGCAAGCCAAGGCATGGGCAGTGTGAACAGACCAAGCCTGACCTTGAACACAAGCTCAAGGCACTAGTTAGAGGCATTTATGTTAACAGCCCTGGGTGACATGAAAACAGATATACACACTATTAACAATTAATGCAGTACAGGGCATTGGTTGTGAAATCAATTTTTAAGTTCAATTTTTGTAACAAGATCCAAAAAAATTGAGCTACAAACTATCTATACAGAAGAAAAAGTATTTCACTAAGCATAGTGATTCAAAGTAATATTTCCATATAAAAATGCAAAATAGTGAATTACAAACCAAATTCTGGTAAACATCCCCAGTTGCTAGCAACATTGCAACTAGAAAACACAAAATTGATTATACCAATTAGAAAATTAGTATAAAAGTTTCATACAAATTCCACTGTTAGATATTTACACACATTTAACTTCTTGTGGTAACTCTGAACACATATACTACAGTTAGAACGAACTCAGTCTCAGTAATTTAAGCTACTCTTTCCTTAAAAACTGCCTACAAGCTCTAGTTACCTACAAGCACACCTTACAACTGTTTGATCCGACTACTTTGCCTTTAATCTGTAGTTTGGAGCCCTGACATAAAATCAACCAAATCCCAATTTTGAAAACCAAAGACAAAACTGTTATTTGCAAAATGATAAATAAGCAATACCAGTTTTTCTGAGGCTTTCTACCTCCTGCACCACTCACTGAGAGGCTCAACTGCAACAACCACTTAGTTCTTGATTCATCCTGAACCTTACAGTCTTTGAATTCATTTATTCTGACATGCAAGCATTCTAAAATTCCCCCTCCCCCCCAGAACAGGAAAGCAATCCTGTAACAGCCACCTAAACTAATTAATTCTGTGACTTTTTATGGTCTACTATTCAGCACATACCAGTACGTAACCAAACTGAAGTATACCAATACTAGCAGATCTACAATTAGACCTAGCAGGTTTTAGTCTAGAGGACAGCATACGTGTTGTTCTCCTCCACGGTGTCTCATGCCTTCTTAATGAGCAACCAGGCTACTGAAATACACAAAAAAAACCCGCTGTTCTTTGAAGCACTTAAGACAGCAGGATACTAGTACGTTTCGATACTTTCCCTGCACAGATCAGAGCAAGACAAAGTGGAAAAAGAACAGTACAGAGGTTCATACAAACCAGGCACCTTTCATTTTCTATTAGCAAGATCCCAAGAGACAATTTAGTGCTCTGCAAATACGACACTGGAAGACTGGAAAGTTGCTTCCTAAGTACCAGTCATTAAATAAAGATTCTAGAGTAACTTACATTGCTCTAGACCAGGCAAAACCAATAGCCATTTGCCCATCAGATGTTGAAGACCTAAGAAAATCACGATTGTGAATATCATAATTACACTGTAATATATTTCTCCTAAACCAGATTATAATTCAACAATTTCTCTCTCAAAAAAAAAGAAAAACAAAACAAAACATGAATTTCTGTATCAAGAAAGACTATCAGCATTTTTATGAAGTAACAAATTAGGCCTTTGGCATTTCACAGCAGTGCTCCAAAACTGGAGGCTTCTTAAAAGCCCCAAGTTTTAAAGCAATCAAATGGCTGACAGCTGGAACAAAATTAGCATGATTAACCAGTTATGTAAATAATGATGCGGTCAGTACAAGCTGAATTCATTTATGCTCATTGCATTACACACCAACGCTTGCACTGGACATCGGATGTTTGTCAACTGTTCATTAAAAATGACTATAGGAATAATGGATGTGAAAAACAACATGAACACTACCATCCAGGCTACCCGACAGCCAGGTCTCATCTCTTCTCCTTTTAGGACAGGACCACCAGGTAACTCGCAGATAGGACTTTTCTTTCCCAAACATTATCCAACACTACTTAGCTCCTACCTAGGGCACAGGTCAATTATTTTTTCTAAAGACAGATGTCCATCCTGTTGAGTATCTCATTAAATTACATTTCTTAAAGGCAGATACTATTTTTCATTTGTCAGCACACATAAAAGTCAAGCTAACATGTAGGAGACCCATCATCACAGCGGGATGATGTCACACAGTTACTTCATGGTATCAAGGAAGTTACAATCAGCACCTTAAGTCAAACTTCCTGAAGTATAACTTGCAGTCAATTCGGCCTTATCAGAATTCATCTTCAGGAATGCATACTCATGGTAACTTTGTACTTGATAATTTTTTATAACATAGTTAAATATTTAAAATATGGAAGATTATCTTTGCAACTCTAGCTAGCTAGTTTACTATTACCTTGGGTTAATAAAAGAGAATTTATCAAAAGCTTTGATTCTTCACAATAAAACACTATATATGAGTTTGTTCAAAAATAATGTACCTGGAAATCAGCCAAGACAAACATATTTAGAAATACTTCCTAAATGGGCTGTATCTTGCTAAAGATATCATCATTATAATATTTTTATATTTCAAATCAAAAATCATTCTAACATCCCATATTTTACATCCTAACAATCCAGTATTCTATGACCTTGCCTTGCACAAAACATGGCAACACGCTGGAATTATGCAAGAGTTCCATATTGCCATAAAACATGTATTTCAGTGCAGAGAATAATAAAACTTAATCTTGTGGCCTGATTTGCATTTTGAACTCCTAAAGTCAGCCTCTACGGTCCATAATATCCGCAACACACTTTAACAATCTGAACAAGTATTTTAGGCCTCTTGTTGAAAATGTCTCTCTCTGTGTGTGTGTATATATATATATATATAAAAAAAAAATTCAGGGTATTTTCTTAGTAGATTAAGAAAAAGAAACATGTCCAATTCATGTACATTTTAAATATAACTTAGCTTTTCAGATCAGTGATGATGCCATACTTAAGAAGGGGAGAGGGAAGAAGCATTACATGCCCCCTGGCCAAATAAAACTGAGACCAAATGTTATCAATATGCCTTATGGCTTTAAAATAGAAAACTTCCATTGTGGGTAGGCTGTGATAATTCTTGTTTCAATACACTTCATAATAATGTTTAATATAATGCAGCACACTGACTACCCAAGACCAATCTGTAGCATCAAAGGGACTGCAGGTAAAGACAAAAATATATATTTAAAAATAAACCCCAAATGAAATAAAAAAATAATTAAGAGCACTACTTCACATCTTCCAAACCGACTATATTACTGAAAAAAACCAAAATAAAGCCCACACCACCACATTTAAGGTTAATAACCAGAGGGAAGGTGACGGACACCGCGAACCAAACGCCGCCACGGCCCGTTGCCGGCCCCGCCAGGAGCGCCCCCCACCACCACCACCGCTCCGCCGGAGCAGGCCGCCGCCATCCCCGCAGCCCCAGCCCAGGGGGCTTCCAGGGACGCGGCCCCATCGGCCGGCACGGGAAGGCAGGCCTCAACTTTCGGCCGGAGGCGAAAACCCTTCCGGCGGCTGCCGGCCCTGAGCGGGACGGGGCCCGCACCCCGAGAGGCGAAGGGCGATCGTCCTCCCCCCACCCCCGGCAGCACCGACCCGGCGGGTCCCGGAGGCGCGCTCCCTGCTCTCGCAGCCCCGCCGCCGGGCTGCCATGATGGGCAGTAACTGTTGCTGCCCACCCCGCGGAGACAACAAAGGCCACCCCGGCCCCCCGCCGGGGCTGCACCGCCGTCCGTCCGTCCGTCCCCCGGCGCCTCCCGCCCCGCCCCACCTGCCCCGGCCCCGCGGCCCTCAGCCACCGCCCCAGCCCCGCGGCCGGCCGGCGGTCCCGCTCCCTCCCCACGGGGAGGCCCGGAGCCCCGGGGGGCCCTTCCCGCGCCCACCCCGCACCCCGCTGCTGAGGGGAAAGGCGGGGGGAGGCTCTTCCGCCGCCGCCCGTCCGTCCCCCCACCCGCCCCAAGCGCCCCGTGGCTCCCGGACTGACCTGGCGCTGTGTGCGGAGGGTGCGGGAGGAGCGGGGAAGGGGCCGCGGGAGACGCGGAGGGGGTGTCCCGGTGCCCGGCCGCCGCCGCCTCTGGCTGGGTTTGACACCCACACGCACCATCCAACATGGCGGCTGCCGGCGGGGAGGTGGCGGCGGAGGAGGAGGCGGGGCCGGTGGCTGCGCGCGTCCCCGAGGCGCGTCCCCGGCTCAGGCGCGGCGAGAGCTGGGGGGAACGGTGGCCTCCGCCCGAGTAACGCTGCCCGTCCCCGCCGCCACTGACCGCTGAGGGGGCAGTACGCCCTCCCCTCCCTCTTCACCCGCAGCCGCCAGCATGGCCTCCGGCAGCCATGGCGGGCCGCTGCCGGGTCTCCTCACAGCCAGGTCCGCCGCTCCCGCGGCCGAGGAGGGTTAGGGGCAGGGGCCACTGAGGATTAAGACAGGATCAGCCGCCGGGCAGCACCCCGGCAGAGGGCCCGGGCCCATTGCCACATCTGATGGAAGGAAGACACTTGGGAAGGCCTTGGGAAGCCAGTTTCGTGGTGGGGAAGCTTCCCTGGGGAGAGGGCATCACCCCAAAACCCAGGGCCGCGGGTGGGTTGCCAGGCCTCAAAGCAGCTCCCATTGCTTCACAAGGTGCGGTTACCACACCTTTCCCCCTCCCGCCAAAGACACCAATACGAAATAACAGCATTTACGGATGGGGGCACACTCCGGGATGGCGGGAGGGGGCTGTCTGGTCACCACACTCGGCGATCAGAAGGGGAGCGCGGTGGAGACGCGCGGGCAGGAGGAGCAGGGCAGTCTGGGTGGGTCAGAGCACACGTCCTTCCCCTCTGGGGATAATGACTAAACCTGTGTCCGTGATCAGGCTGGAGGAGGTTAGTGGTCTCATTGTAGTTCTCCCTGAATATATTTGTTCCCATCGTAAAACTGTGAGACAATTAAAGGAAACGGGACATCGCTGTTAGGAGGCGGTCAGGGTTGGCACAGGTCAGGGGAGAAGCTGGCTCAGAGGACTCTGCTCGTATTACAACTGGCTCCGGGTAGTGCTACTGGTCATTTAAAACCCACATTCTTGAGGAATCTTGCCTTACTAAAGCATAACAAAACAAAGTAAACTCAGAGCAAAATCCAGTTTATAAGGTATTGCTTTTCAAGTGAAAGGGAGGTCAGGCCAAGCACTGCAAGCTTATGGCCCAGCCCTTTCTCCTGGGGAGCCAGTAGCAAAATTCCCACTGACCTCAACAGGAGACAGATTGAGATTTAAATACAGAAGAAGAGGGACTGCAGTGAAACACCAAGTAAGCTGCATTAAAAGCAACTTGTTTAGAAATTGCTGCGAGTTCAAATGCTTTGAATACCATCTGGTAGCTGAGAAGCCAAGTCTTCCGCAGCTATCTGTGATGCTGGCTTAGCTCTTAACCTTGAGCTAGGCAGAATTAAATTCTGGGTGAAAAAAAATATAAAGGATCTGCACTCATCTGACACTATCAGCAAGAGCTGAAGGAATACTTCCCTCTTCTTCTTTAGAGGAAAACGGCAATGATGGAAATTTCATGTTTCTGCGCACATTCATTACTCCTAACCATTAGGTGCTGACAGCTCTAAAGAACAAGAGGAAAGCTCTTGTTTAAAATAAAATGGGAAGAACAAGATTGTTCCTGCTGCCTTCTCTCCTGCCTGCCTTCCTTCCAGGTCTGGGCAGACAACTGTCAGAAGCAGGAGGCAGCTTCCTCTCCGTTCCCAGCTCCAGCCCAGGTGTCTGTCTACAGTGTAAGCATATGAATCAACAAACCCAGCAAAGAGCTCCTGCAGCTGGTACGCCTGTATCAACAAAACTGTATTTTCTAGAACCCTGATCAAGCCACTTAGTGCAAGCAAAACAAGGAAACCAAGTAAAATTACATATTTTATTACACCCAAGTTAACGCCTTAAATTGTGGTGTACCTGCAACACTGACCAGGTACCCGACCAATACAGTTGCCCCAGCAGAGATATGCCCAGGCTGCAGAGGGACAGTCCCTTCTAGCGGTTCCCTGAGGACATCCCCAGCAAGAGAGTAATTGTTGCTAATACAAAATAGGAGGTCACTGCTATTTATCTTGGGATTTTAAACCCAGGAGCTAGCATGGAAAGCTTTCCACCCCAGTGCTGCCCCATTCCTCTTTCCAGCAGGCTGTACCACGCCTTGAATGTTGACCCGAGCCACTCTATCAAATCCTTCCCAGCCCACAACATTTCAGCTGTGTTGGCAGAGCCAGAGTTCAAGGCCACTATTTGCAATGAGTTGGGCATCAGAAGCAGATAGCCGTGGCACCTCCCCGGTAGCTGTGCCAGCAGCAGAACAGTCCACGTGGAGAAAGCAGATGGCAGCAGCGAATCCGGCGAGTGGGAGTAGAGGGGCCATTGCATGGCAAGGAGCAGGAGAATAAGAAGCAGCGCTGCGGTGCGATGGCTGGTATGCAAGAGATTCTCCCAGCAAAGACAAGGCAGACGCAGCCTCCCCCAGCTCTGCCCGGCCACGGCTGCCCTCCCAACCAACCTAGCGAAGAGCGGCTGCCAGGAAGCCCCAGGAGGGCCTGTTCCACAGCCATAATGTGAATATCGCCCACACAGCGACTACTGCCACGTGGGGCTGAGCATACCGCTAATTAGCTAATGAGTTTGTTCCAAATGTCTGGCCACAGTGTGAGTGACAACAGGAACAGCACTTGAAAAGCACCGAACAATGACAAGTACATTCGTCTCTTCTCGCTGACCCCAGCCCCGTATTAACAAATAGGTCACAAACAATGGTGCTTTACAGTGATCTAATCCTCCAGCCATATGTCGGCTGACCGAAAAAATACAGGGAAAAAAAAAGCACTGCACAGAGAGTGCCAAAAAGCTCTGCAAAAATTCGAAGGAAAACTTGATAAATATATCCCTGCAGTTTGAAATTTGATTTCCTCATTCTATTGTTTCTCATTTCCTGAGAGCTGGCTTGGTGGATCACATTTTCTGCTTCTGTCTCCAGTGCTTGTAACCAAACAAGACTGAATCTCATTATCCTGATGCATGGCTCTAGCTGTATGCAATCCGATCTCTAAATCACAGTCATTTTTGCTCCATTACTGATTTTCCTTCCCACTCCTGACCTATAGGTCTTCAGAGGAATCAATTAAAAAATAGACATTAGCATCATCTAATGAAGGTGTGTTTAATGTTCAGCACTTAAACCTGTATTAAGCAGCCAAGTAAGAACCTGCCTCACATCTCAGGAGGTTGGGCACCCTCCCCTCACACTGAATCCAGTGGGAGCTGGCATTTCTCAGTCTCCCTGGGAAGCCACTTGCTTCCACATGGGGTAAATAAGGATTTAAGTCCTTTCGTGCCCAGTTTTGGAAGTCTGCTAATTAAATGAGAATCTGGGCAAATGCAATCATTATTGTCCTTAGAGCCAAAGACAACATTTCTCAACAAGCACAGGCCCTCTTCTGAATTTTCTGAGCTGTCTGCATGTTGCTGACGGTGAGACAGAATACATTCAGATTCATACAAAGTGATGTTCACCCCAGGTTATTCCCTCCTGGATTCATGAATATTTTATTGAAATATGCAAAGTCTGAGTTACCCTCTTGTCTGCTTTCATTAAACACATGGATCCACAGGGTCTGCAGCCCTACCACACATGCAGGGTTCATCTACAAATTGATGAGAACCAAAATAAAAGTTTAGTTCCTTTCATTTTTAGTCTGGTTTCTTCAAACACCTGTAAATAAGTGTAGTTACAAGGAACAAAATCAGAAAGTTAGTGAATGGGGGAAGAGTACAGCCTAGTAAGGCTGTGCCTGAGTTCAGCTGGAATCAACCCATTTAATCAGAATAGAGCCAGCATGAGGGTTTTAGTTTCATTTGCGATGCAAACTTGTGGAACTGTTTCCAATGCAAATGTTCATTTTGACAAGTTCAAAATTAATACACCTCTAATATGAGCTTTCAAAACAGACCTTTTCTGAATGCGTTAGCAGATTCATGAAAAGAGAAGAGAATGCAACCCCAGCACATTCTGTTTTTCTCAAAATGAATACACACTGACAGCATAAGAGGCAGTGACGTTTGAGATGTGCTTAGTTCTAGTAATTACCAAGTGGTGTGTTTCTTTAGAAGTTAGAGCCATTCTTGTCTGTGGGCACCTTCCCTCATTCCTTTCTCCTTACTGCTCTGTAGGTGCAGTTTTTCCCCATGCCGCACCGAGAAGCCAAAGCTACTGCATCGCTTACATTAAATCCCACTAAAGCCTCAGGGTGAAATTCCACAACAGTTTTAATTGACCTAAGTCAGGGTGTTGCGGTTCCTGCCCTTCCTCCTCCACCACCCATTCCTTCTCTCCCACCAACACCAGCTTATACCATCTGTGGTGAAGACTCATCACTTTTTTGGGGGGATGAGGGTGGGGGGGCATGTTACTTCTTAGCCAGTTTAGAACCAGCTCACCAGATGAGCACCCACGTCAGTAGAGAGGAGGGCACAGGACCACTGCAAGCCCCCCCCCCCCCCAACCAGTGAGGAGGTATTTTTCTTGTTTAATAAGATACAATCAGCACATTTGACCTAAAGAGCCTGGGTTTGCTGCGTATTCCCAGGCTGGGAACACTCGCCCATTGGAACTGGCCGCACAGTTTTGAGTGGCAGACTCAGGCCCAGGGTATTTGTAGTGAAGATAGGCTCATTTAGCATTACCATGTGGTTCCCCAAAGCAAGTCATCAAGTCAGAGCCTGTAAGCCCATGCTGGAGGACAAGGATTGCCTTGCACTAGGTACAGTTTGTGCTATCCCTCTTGACTTCCTCCATGCTGTGATGAGAGGACTTCCTGCCATGAAGGAGCTGATGGACAATGTCACCCATCAGAGTTCCTCTTCATCATTCCTGCAGCCACCCAAAGAATGTCACCCAAAGAGTCAGGCCCTCCCTTTCGCCCCAGGCCCATCCTCAGACCGATCAAGGCTTCATAACAACAGCCAAACCACAGGGTGACTTGTGTTGTTGCACAAGGATCTCACGTGGCCAGGGATTATCCTCACTCCTCCCAGCTGTTTCTCACCTTGAGGAAAACCACCCTGTGGGGCTCACAACGAGGAAAGTATCAGGAGAGCAAAAGGAGCTGTGCTTCTGGCTCCATAGCATCAGCTGGAAATTGGGTCTCCTCTCCTCCTGGTGGGCTGGGACAGTGATTTAGGCTGGTCCTACCTGGCTGGATAGGAAAGCAAAAGACTTAGTACACTAAGAGAAGAGGGAGGGGAAGTGAAGCATACCTACAACTAAGCAGCCAACCAGCAGTCACTGCTGTCAGAGGACATAGTACACTCAAGTACAGAGAGTTTCACATTTAAGCACAAAAATTCAGGGCCCATGAGAAAAGCACCACCTTGCCCACAGAGGCAAGTGCAGTGATTCATCTACCACTTACCTGGGGCAAATCAGGGGTACGAAGACTGAAAGCAGCATTATGCCAACAGTGTGGTGCTCATGAACATGGAGACTTGGGGCATCATCTGGTCAACAGAAGCTTCCTTCATGTGTGCTCTGCTCCCAGAGCACCCAACAGTAAGCCATGCCTGGCAGCACAGGCTGTCTGGAATGCCACATCTTTTTAACCCTGGGAACTAAGCTGTGTAGCTACAACATACGGCTACAGCCTTTTTTTTTTCTCTCAAAAATTTCATAGCATTGCTCTCAGTCACAGTAGCAAGATGGGACCCCTGAAGCAGACCAAATATAGGAAGCCACAGGCATTTTGAGCTCTGTCTCTTAAACCAAGGGATCAGTAACACAGTGCTGCCATGCCCCCAGATTACAGCTGGGTGCCCATCACTGACTAACAGCTGAAGAGCTGGTAGTTTTTCCCCTTGACAGATGAAAACCAAGGGCTATCTATTTGGTTCGTGTTTGCACAGCACCCAGCCAGTTGCTTAATTACTTGGCCCAGTTTCTAGGTTTCTGATTCCCACTTCTGCAAGTGACTTCCTCCATTCCCAGGCTCACAAATCCAGTTGCAACTTTCATATCTGCATTCATGGTCACAACTGCAAGCTTGTTGCTGCTGCCCCATCACAAAGAGCATCTCATCCTCAACAGGGCTTTCCATGTGTTTTCATAATGCAAAAAACTAAACAGTGCAGAGCTGTAAATACACCATCCCTGTGTAATCAACAAGCAGATTAAAAAATTCACCAGCTGGCCTGGAAAAGATTCATGACAAGCCATCAGGACTCCACAAAGCAAACAAACTGCACAGCACTGCAGGCAAGAATCTCTCAGGAACATGTTCAATTCTAACACTAGCTGCTCCATGCATCAGTCCTGCTGAACTGCTCTGTGAGCTCCTCAAAACCAGAAGGCTTCCTTGGTTGAAAAAAAAAAAAAGTCCATCTTCAACAACAGCAGGTTTCAGTAGCCATCTGAGCATCATGGCTAGTCAAGCAGGTTATAATTGGCTGTAATTAGTACTCCTACAAGCTTCCACATTCTTATGGACTGAATGAGATTGAGAAATACAGGATTGCTCCCTGACCTTGCAAACATTAGAGGAAGTCAAAGGAACCCTTCTGATCTTTAGAAATCAAACATCTCTGATCAGAGAAGGTAAAAGGCAAACACCAGCACTGCTGGGAACTGGCTGTGCACAGCCTTGTTTCTTCTGGGGCACCAACCACAGCGGCCTCAACCTCAATCAAAAATAACTGCAAAGCAAGTTGCTACAGACAGTAGGTTTCCTCTATCCCCCAAGAAGCTTCGTTTTATGCTTGCATGTCACTCAGAGCATGTTGGGGGGAAGGGGGGGGGGGGGTGTGCAAACCATGGTGCAGCCACAATAGATTTTAGCAATACTGCAAGTGGCCTTCGGTGAGATGCATAAACTGAATAACCCAATCAGTGAGGGTGAAAGCCAAATAAGCCTAAACTGCCTGATGCATTGAAAATCCCACATCTGTCACCAGTGGGCCGGAAAAACGGTTTGTGACACCTGCACGGTTAGGCTTAAAAGTGCTTTACACTCAGCAGGATCTTAACCACTTGGAGAGGAAGGGCTGTGCAGATGATTTCCTCCACCGAAACCACCAATCTGACCCTCAAAAGAAAATTGACAGATGCTTCCACCCAAACGCCCTGTGTCTCTTGCTCTCTCTTATTCTGCTTGCAATCCTTCATCACAGGCATGATGCGAGGAGTGGGTCTGCATCAGCTTTTCCAGCTTGCACTTGGTTATCCCGAGTAAGAAATGTGAGACTTCCCCTCCGGGCATGGCAAGACCTCTGCTTTGCTCTGAGATCAGAGCCTGGGGGGAGTCAGGAAACTGGAGATGCTGCCGTTCACAGGCGCCTCTCTCAAGATACATCTTACAGACATAGCTCTGGTTCAGGAGGTGTCCAAGCCCTGCGCTGCTGGGTCCTAGGAAAACATAACAAGGAAATCTGTCAGCTCACCCACATCCAATACTGGTCCTTCAGCATTCACTATAAACCACTACTGGTGCTGGGATTCTGGACAGGACAATTATGGGTTTAAGCAGGATGGATGCTCTTATCTTCCCACACGCTGGCTCCCAGTTCTGTGCTTCAAACCTGCATGTACATCACCTGTGAAAGCAGAGGCCAAGTACAGCACTCACATCCTGATTCTCAGCTCTCCTGAACAGGCTGTCAGAGGTTTCTCCCAAAAGCTCCATCCCTGTATGCCTTTCCCCAGACCCTCCATTAACTGGCATGTTTTACACCCTTGAGGCTAAAGCCTCTGCTAAGCCTTGTAGGCAGGTGGCATGCTTTAAGCCTTCAGCACCCAGGGGTGCTCAGAGCCTGTCCTACACAGGTAGATTTACACATATGCTAAAATGATTTCCTGAACCAGCAAAGGCCTCTGCCCTGGGGAGCCAAGAACAGCGCAGCTGCAAACCACTGGAGGCTGCACTGCTGATCCCAGGTGAGGAAGCAGCAAGCAGATACCAGCTTGGACTGCAAACCTAAAGTTAATCCCCTGGTCTCCAGAGGGAGAAGACACAGGTGTGCAGGCTGGAAAGGGGCTGAAGCCCTTCCACAAGTTGTTTTTGAAGGTCTCTCAGAAGTCACTCCAGCCCTCTGCACCCAGTGCACTCAAATCTGGCTCTCCCTGCTGCTCCACAGGTTCCCCAAGCTCCTCCAACCAGCTCATGGTGCCTCCCCTTCCTCTGCAGCATTGCTGGCAAGGGGCAGCAGCCAGCCCCACTCTCCTGCATGCTGCCCTCTGCTCTGCCTGGAGCTTGCCCAAGATCAAACTCACACCCTAAATGCTCACCTGAGCCCTTGCAAGGAATGAGGTGCCCCATGGTGCCTCCAAGCCCCTGCTCCCAGGCAAGTCTGGAGAGGCTGAAATCTTGGTCCCTGCAGCTGGGAGGACCAGCAGGGCCATCGGGCATGATGCAGTCAGGAGCCCCCTCCCAAACACTTCTCCAGCACAGCAGGGCACCATCATGTAACATTAATATGACAAGGCAACATGTGGACATGACACACCATTACATCCTGCTGTCACCTAATTATTAGCTCCACGAGCTGGCACAGTGCTTGGACACGCAAAGCCTGTCATGACTGAGGCTGTCAGCCAGCCACAGCTCTCCAGCAAAACCCAAACCCAGTTCCTCTTTCAACCCAAGAGAGGAAGAGAAGGAAGACAACAAATCTGCATTTCAGATGCTTGCTGCCTGATGAGTTATATATCAGACATAACGGACTATTTTGCTATATACTTTGCGAGAAATTGCAAGTGCCTCTATATGCCATACATACACCTACACAGGAGAGGCTTTTATTACCTGTGCTAATGTTAGTGCCTTACATCACTCAGCCCCTGAGCCCAGCCACGCTGTTCCTTTGCCATCAGCTTCACAGGGAGGTAGCCCAGGTCCTCAGTTTCCTGGGGATCTCGTGAACTCTTCCATCAAAATAAACACTGTCGTTTCTTTAGAAACATTCCTGCAGTGCTGGAAAGCAGTGCCTCAACTTTCCATTTAAAATGAAGAATTGCCTTGCAGGAGTGCTGCATGTAGCATTTGCTAAGAGAGGCAGAAAGCAAGAACATGCATCTTGGAGCTATCCCCTGGGCAGTTTTTCTTTAAAACAGGTCAGATCCTGGTCTCATTTACACAGGCAGATATCTGGAGAGGCTTCAGTGAAATTACCCTGGATTTCCACAGCTGATGCATCAGAAATCACAATCCAACACAGCCCCAGGAAGAACCCATCAGGTTTATTGTGCCCTCCCCAAAAATCTTTGCTCAATCTTTCCTCTTGCCTTGCACAGGCAAAAGCACCACTCAGGAAAGCGGCATGACAGAGTGCTGTGCCACCAGAACGGCAGCAGTTTTATTTAGCATGGTTTTTCTAAAGAAGGGAAGCAGATGCAATGGCACTACGTGGGTAGGGACAGGCAAGGCCACGCATGTGGATTCCCCCTTGTAACCTTTGAGGCAGTTTGTTCATTTCAGACCAAGCTGATGACAGACTGGGCAGAGCTTTCACAGCTACTTCATTTCTAAACATTTCCTGAAGATGAGCAGCTAGGGAGGGGAGAGAGATTATACTAATGAGGAACAGCTCAACCCTATATCAGACTTCAGGGAATCCACACAGACCTGCCACCTCAAGGCTCAGCTCTATAGGAAAAAAAGACTGCACCGGACACTGGCAGCAGGAATAAATCAAAGCGAAAGCTCTGAGAGCCCAGGGGGACTCCTGAGTGCATCTCCTCCTTCCCTGCAGGAAAGGGCGGCGCGGAGCCGCCGGAGCATCCGGGGAATCCACAGCTGCACCTGCATCCGTCGCCGGCCAGACACAGAGGGCTTCAGTGCCCCATCTTCCCTCCGCTTCCTCCCTCTTGTCATCCCCATCTCTCCCCTGAATAGGCGGTTTCAGGAGGAGCACAGTGCCCAGATTCTCTCGGGTTTTACAGTGTATCCGGTGCTCCATGCATCACCCCGGCGGGCCCTGCTCCAGCAGCCTGCCTGCCTCCTCCCCACCGCCCGGCACATCGCCAGCCTGGCCGGGGATGCAGCAACACGCACATCCTCAGCCCAAGGAAGCGGCAGGCGAGTGAGCCTCCTCCCTCTGGCCACTGGCCCTCCGCCCCGGGCTGTCCCCACGGCTGACTCACACCATCTGCCCTGGCACTGACCAAAATCCTGCCACACCGGGCTCTTCTCCTGCACACCCGCTCCCCTCGGTGCCACGAGCTCAGCCAGACACGCTGCGGCACAGTCCCAGGCCACCTCTGTGCTGGTGGGCCCCCACATCCCTGCCTGGGAAGTGTCCCCCAGGCATGTCCCCCCCAGAGCAGCCCAGCGGTGACTAGGCACCTGCCCAAATCAGCCCCCCACACTCTTTCAGCCAAAGGAGCAGGGTGGGTACGGTGCCGAAGGAGGAACTGCGGACACTCTTGCCACACTTCCAGAGGAAAGCGTGACGTTAGCTGTGGCTTAATTGGTTATTAATAACTTCTTTGTTAACAAGCTAGCCCTAAGGAGGAACCGAAATTCGACTGCTTCTCTGATGGAGAGCTCAGCAACCCCTTCGCAAGCAATCATTCACAATTTCTCCCTACATCATTTTTGTTCTCGGAAATCACAGACCTCCCCAGTGAGTCACGGCAGTGACAGCATGGTCCCCTCACCTACGCACACATCGCAAGGCTTCTTGGTTGGTTTTTTCCTTTTTAAATCCTAGAAAAATAACAGATGCCGTTGTTGAGGGGGAGGTTCTCAGAATCTGTTCGAGCACCAGGCTGTGTCTGGATATGACCAAACTCACAGTTCCCCTAAAACGAGCCCTTTGGGAGCCACAGAGCTCCCCTGCCCATGGGTGGTTACTTCTGCCGCCCCATGCTGCCTGCCCAGGGCGAGGAGCCTTCCTCCATGGCAAACACTGACAGCAAATAGCTCCACACCCAAACCCCACGCCTCCCTGCCCGATTTCTTTGGAGCTTCCAGTTAAAGAGACCCTTCTGATTTCCCTCCCATGCAAATCAAAGCAGCGATGTGACTCTCTCCACTTTCCTGCTGTGCTTACAGCGTGCAGCACGGTGGGTTTCCAGCCCCAACTGCCTGGGGCTGTCTCAGGACCCACAAGAGATGGCAGAGAAATCCCAGGTCCCATACACACTGCAGCACCAATTAAAGTTAGTATGGGGACTCACCTTCCCCATAACCCACAGGAGCAGCCCAGCACCAAGGAGGAAGAGTGGGCGCCAGATGCCACAGCAGTTTCTCACCCCAGAAGCCTTGTCAGGCATTTCCAGAGCAGCACTCAGCAGAAAACATTGCTTATGCAGCTTAAAGAAGAACCTGAGTTAACTGGGTTGAGAGCACCCAGCAGGTCTCAGGGTTACCCCCAGACATGTCAGTGGCCACAGTAAGGTCCCAGGGCAGAGCCCAAGGACCGGCATACCACAGCATGCACAGCAAGATCTGCTTCCAGCCAGGCACAATCCAAGCAGAGCTGCACAGCTCAGCCCTCTCCAGGTCACGCACAGGGGAGCCACAGCCAGCCAGAGGGAGAACACCTTACAGATAAAAGGACAGCCCACCTTCTGATCTTGGAGTAGCTCAGGCTGCTGAGGAGAATCATACCAGGGAACAGCATGAGTTAGAAAGTCCCTTCTCATCAGCCCAAACCCAACTAGTGGCCTCCATCTCCTTTCATAGGTCCCAGGGAGACAAACAGCCTTCAGCTGTTGCTGGCCCTTATGACTAACTCGTTAACAGTTAACATCTCTGCAAATGATCCTCACCTGAGTCTCCATCCAAAAAGGATGCTGTCCCCAGAGCCAGGCACTGGCACTGCTCGCATCCATCAGCCTAAAACTGAGTCCTGGGAGCCCCGTGGGAAGCATTTGGTGTCAGTGCCCCTAAGGCTGCTGCTCCTTGTGTCTGGACTCTTCCTCCTCCACCAAAACAGTGTTTGGCCCGTTCCCAAGAGGCTGGCCCTGGCCACCATCCAAGGCTGCACATCCCCTCAGGGAGGCTGTTTGGGATGACCTGCCTCCTCAGTGACCCTTTCCTGCAGATTTGGCTTGAATTTCACATCCAGACTTCCAGATTTCCAGCCCTTTTCCAAATCCATCATCAGGAACATCAGGCTCAAGTGTCAGAAGTGAGGTCCCACCACCAGCCCCTCATCCTTGGGCTTCCCCCACGGGGGCTGGGGAGCATGGTCACACTTCCCATCTCACCTACACCACAGACAAGCAGGACCCACTCTGATTTACGAGCCCAGAAACCCTAACACGAGCCCCAACCACCTGTGTTGACCCCAGGGAGACACAGCTCCATGTCTGGAGGCTACTCATGCCTCAAGGGGCATCTCGTGACCATGTTGGACCAAGCGTGGCAAACTGGCTCTGGGTCTGCTGGCTGCCTCTCCTGTAAATGCTTTCCCACAGGTCCTGCAGGATGATGAGGGGTTTGGAAGGGTCTGATCCTTCCAGCGCTGGTCATGCTCTGTACTCAGTTGCACCAGGGTGCAAATGGTGACGCAAGCTCCTCAGCGTGGGCTGGGCTTTGTAGAGAAGTAGGCTTACAACAAGGACAAGTCTGATGCTCAGGAGTTATCGACATGGCCTCTGCTCCAGGGGGAAAGCGCTGACTCTGAAATCCCGTTTATGGGCACTGACGTGGCATTCTCTAGCCCGGGATGTTGCTTCCTCTCCGTGCGGGGCTTCAGCAGGGCACCCACTTCCTCCAGAGACAGAGGCTCCCCGTTGCATCCCATGCCCCAGGCGTGGGTCGGTACTGGTCCCCAAGCACACAGGCAGCTATGGGTGACATGTCACCTCTGCACGGTGCATGCATCAGCGGTGCCGGCTGCTGACCCCTGTGCCTGGCTTTGTCCATGTGCAGCATCCCAGGCATGAGCTTACAGCCAGGTGTGTCCCCGCAGCCACCCCAGGCCAGCCCCACTGCCGGGATGCATCACCCCGTCACCTCGCTCTCCGTGCCCCAGCGCTGCTGGCACCCCAGGGGAGGAGCCAGTTCCCAACAAGCAGCCCAGGGCCAGCGTTCCCACCCTGACCCCCCTCGCTGTGCCAGTGCAGGGCATTTATTCTGGTGTCCAGGGGCTTGCTGGGGGACAGCTGGTGGCCAGTGTGATGGATCACCTGTTCTCCTCCCTTCCTCACCTGATCTTCCCTCCCTCTTCCTCATATTTTTGGCTCCATCCCCAGCCAAACGCAGACCCAGCAGCACTGAGCTGGCAGCACCGGGGCTGCCTTCCCGATGAGGCAAGAGGAGTTTGCCCCACGCCTGGTGCAGAGGCTGCGTGCGTGGGCGTGAGGAGAGCGTGGCAGCCGCCGCGGCCAGCCCACAGCACACTTTGCACAGCCACTCAGCTCGGCAGGCAGCTCTCCGCTGCTGGCAACAGACAGAGCTGGACGCGAACGGACTGCGGGGTTTCTTCACCGGAAAACTCCCCGTAGTGTCACACCAGCCCCCTTTGCGGCTCGCTCAGGGCGGTGTCGTGCCGTGGGTTTCCTTTTGCGGCCATGCGAGGGGAAGCACGGTGTGTGTTGGGGCTGTGCTGCATTGCCGACCTCCGGGCACACCGTTGCATGAAGGAGCAGGACCCATCCCCCTGCCCGCTCACTGCCAGGAGCAAAGCCCCCTGCGCACTGGGCTCTGCCGTGTGAGCCAGCTCCCATAGTCCAGTCCTGCTGCCATCCAGGCCCGGCTTACAGCCCCAGCATGGGAGGCAAAGCCAGGCTTGAGACAGCTCTCCTCTCCCTTCCTCCCCAAGCAGCATCATGGCCACGGCACAGCAAGGTGCTGCAGAGGGCACCAGCCGGAGAGGAACCGGGGAGCCCGGGATCACCTCCTTAACAAAGCTCCCCAGGCCCACAGCAGAAGGGGAAGAGGCTCCCCTCCCTCCTCTTCCTCCCACGTGGGGATTTTGCAGCCAGGTAGACACAGGATGTTGACGAAACAACAAATTTCTGCTGATGAGCTCAGCAGATTGGGCAACCCTGGAGGCAGCAGGAGCTCCAGACAGCCCAGGGGCGGCCGTACAGAGGGGAAAGGGTGATGCCAGAGCCAGCTGCACCCTCCTCTGCTTGTCCCCAGGGTCACCAAACTCCCTTGTGTGGAGGGAGAGGCAGCATGGGCAGGTGGTCAAACCCAGGACAGGGTGGGCTCCATGGTTGGGCTCCCGCCCACTGCTGTGCACCCTTGGGTGGGCTATTGCACCTCCATGGCCCTTGGGATCTCCTTGCAAGCTGGGCTGATGCTCACAGCGTGCAGCACCAAGCACCTCGCTCTGGGAAATGGCAACCATGTGGCACCTTCTGGGTCCCTCTGAACACTGGGGACATGCAGGGTGCAGGGATGGGGGTACAGACCCCCCAGGATCCCACCCTGCCAGGCATCGGCTCAGCACCCACTGCTCACGGCTGGCACTGCAGAGACAGGCTCTTCCCTGCTCCAGTACGGTGTGTGCTGTACAAAATATGGCTGCTTGACAAGGCACAAGAGGGAAGATGGGGGGAAAAACCAGACTTGCTTTGATGTTTCTTGGATGTCTCAGGCCTGCGGTCAGCCAGCCGTTGGGTCCCAGACTGAGCCTTGCAGGGCTCTGTGGCACAGCCTCACGGCTGGCAGCTGGGCACCACGAGGGTCCCTGGCTCCTTCTGGGGGTTCTGGTGAGCATGGGATGGGTCAGATTTGGGGCTGCTCATGAACAAGCCAAAGGGTTTTCCCAGGGAATGAGGCAGCTGGAGGACTGGTGATGGGCACCTCCAGTTTTGCAGTACCAGATGCTTGTGGCCCTTTCAAGGGGTTCCCTGGAGGCAGCATGATGCTGCTTGGGTACCAACCACCACACTGGGCTCTGCTCCCCTCCTGGGGTCGGGGCATCCCATTCCACTCCGTGGCAGTGAGTCAGGATGGGGTACCAGAAACCGGCTGAACGCAGGAACATTTGGCTCCCAGTTCAGAAGTGGGGCTGCAGACTGCTCTGGCGTCCAGCCCAGCTTGGGTGTGGGTGCTGCTGTCACCCCCGCAGTGACTGCGTGTGCGCAGCTAGGGACAGCGAGCCATGAGCGAGCCGCGAGTGAGCCACAGGCGCGCAGAAGGGACCCGGCCCCTGGGCAGAGACCGTGACCGGGGCAGCAGAAAGGAGCCAGGCAAGGGAAGAGGAGATGAGGAGTGGGATGTGGTGTGGGAGGTGAACAGACAGGGATGCCAAAGGGGCTACTGGCTTGTTAGAGCATGCGAGGAGGGGCATGTGGCACTGTCCCCAGTGTCCCCAGTGTCCCCACTGTCCCCAGTGTCCCCTGGGTACTGCTGCCATCTGCTGGCAGGTCCCAATCCTGCTCCAGTCCTGAGTCCAGCCACTGTGCCAAGGCCTGGGGACCCCTCTGTGACCCCAGGGTCCTGTGCCCCGCTCCCGGGCACACATGGCAGCGTGGCACCATGCACCCCTCCAGGCCAGGCACCCCGAGGTGCCCTCCAAGCCTCCCTGCTGCGATCCCAAGGAAGCTGGGCCCTAGAACTGCTCACGGTATCCATGCGAGGCACGGCAAGTGCTTAACCCGCGCTGACCTGCTCCCTGGGCTGCGGATTTCTCCCACACCAACCCCCTTCCGCTGCTCAGACACCTCCACGCCCAGCTCACCCCCCCGCCGCTGCCTTACTGTATGCCCTTTGCAAGCACCCCCCCCCCCCCCCGAGTATCATCCAATTTGTGCTGGCGGACGCAGGGAAAGGATCAGGCCCTTGGCCAGCAGCAGGGTTAAAGCAGCGGCTTTGCTGGGGCTGGTTTCTCCACGGAGCATCCAGCTCCGCTTCTTGCCACGGCTGCCAAGCGGCAGAGGAAGCTTCCCCTGAGACAGCCGTCTTCCCGCTGCAGTCCCGTCCCCTGGGTCTCGCCAGGCCACAGAGATTCTCGGAGTCCTGTCCTCCTTGTGACAGGCGTGCACATACCGAGCCTCTTCCCACGGCACCCCCGCCCTCCCCGGCCTTTCCAGCATCTCCGCTTCCCCTGGGACCAGCAGGGGATAACCACTGGGGACCAGGACCTCGCCGGGTGTGGGGACACTCAGGGCCGCCCTACACATCCCTCTCCGCTTCCCATGGGCACCGAGACCCTGAAAAGGGCTTTAGTGGGGTGTTACATGGCGCTTGCTTTTCAGATGCACTTGGGAAGCAGGGTTAAGGTTCGGAGGAGATGAATCGCCGAGCTGGTGCCCCCGCAGAGGCCCGGCAAGCACCACGGCTCATCCATCCCTGGGCAGATGGCAGCGGCATCCTGCTCCTTGCTGGAAAGTGCCCAAGCCCATGGGCAGGGATTGAGCTGCAGCTGTCCCAGGTTTAATTCCTTGCAGCAAAGCAAAGCCAGCGTCCAGCAGATTTTCTGTGTGGTTCATGCCCTGGCCCACGCACAGGACAGGAAGACCTTCCCATTGGGAACGATGCCCTGCATGCGAGCCCTGCAGACTCAGTGCTCAATGCCCATGAAATGAGAGCTGCAGGAAGTTGTTTTAATCTAAAAGGGATTTTATTTCCCTAGTTCTGCAAAAGAAAGCTGGAAAAAATCAACCCCCAAAGGACCACAACCTAAAAAAACCCACCCCAATAACAGTTGTGCTGAAACCTCACTCTTCAGAGCTCGGACCTTGCGTGTAGTTTTCAGTCTGATTTCCAAAGAAACCAGGTGTGTGCATCCACCCCATCTCCCTGTACCTCTGCCCATCCCACCCTCGTGATTTGTTTTTGCCAAAACAACCATTCCCACCAAGCCACCTTTCAGAGGCGGTGCCAGCAGCTCAGCCCTTACAAGACATCAGAGACTCCCCCATCAGCACTACCAGCCCTCTGGCCATGCTCTCCAGGCATGCTTCGCCCGCATCCTCAACCTGTGTGTCCAGCCCGTTGCCATCCTGTTTCCTTCCAAAACCCCGCAGCTGCCCGACACCGCTGCCCATGACCCACCGCAGAGGTGATACCGAATCATGCCGCCAGCAGACATGCCCGGGTCTTTTTGCAGATGGGTCCCCTGGCATCCAGGTGGGCCAGCATGGTTCTCCCCCCTCCCAGCACATCTGGGCAGCTGTGCCCACCGGCAGCGTCTCGCGTGGTGCTCACCGTTTCGCCCCAGCAGCGCTCTGACATCAGCACGGCTTCCTGCCTGCCTGCACCGCCGCGCCGTGTGCTTGCCCTGTACCCCCACAGTCCCAGGCTGCAGGGTGGCGAGCCCCAGGCAGCCCCGTGCCCCCGGCACGGCGAGCCCCCGAGGCCCCTCAAAACCGCCCTGTGATAGCCAGCGCCATGGAGTCGGTGGCTCTGTACAGCTTCCAGGCGACCGAGAAGGACGAGCTGCCCTTTCACAAAGGAGACATCCTGAAGGTACGGGGGGCAGGGGGGTCACCAGCCATGGAGGGAGGGGGGGTCACCAGCCATGGGGGGTTCGGATGCTGCTGCTTTGGGGGACAGAGTGGGCACATGGCATGGGGCGACACCAGCGCTTTCATTGCACCTGGCTTTGTTGCCTCTTTGGAGCTTTCTGTGGGGTATAAGGGGCCATCCTTGAGGTTTTCGGGGTGCGGAGCAGCATCCCCAGTAGCGGTGGGTACCACTTGCCTGTGCCATCAGCCACATCTCCAGAGAGGACCCAGCTGGGATGAGGCACATGGCCTCCCTGGCCATCGGTGCCACCAGCCAGCCAGGCTCTGCGCCAGCCCCCCGGGGCTGAAACGCGTTTTCCCTGCCCCAAGGAGGCACTGGGGGCTGCAGGGATCCAGCAGCAGGGAGCATGTGCCCAAATCCCGCCCCCTTCCAGGCACTGGCATCGGAACAGGCTCTCAAATGCCACCCCAGCACCCCAAAAAGCTTCAGGGGGGCTCCAAATATCCCCAGGGGACTGTGGCCCTGCAATGGGGGCGAGGGCACCCGCACCCTGCCACGCTGCCTGGCCACTCACCCTTCTGTGCGGGGCTGATGCTGAGATGCCAGCCGCTCCTCCTGGACCCCCAACACCCAGCACCCCCCCACGGGTGCAGCCAGCCCCGGGGAGGGTGAGGGCATGGCCCGGCTGTAACCCAGGACCCCAAACCCACCGTGCCCATCCCTGCCTCCCCGGCGTGTTTTCCCCATGGCCTCGGCGCCGTGGCCCGGGGTTTCGGATCCTGTTTGCACAGCTGTGCCGGCCCCTGGGCCCCTGCGTGGGAGGCTGGAAAATGGTATCGCACGGAAGCGGGTGTCAGCACCCCTGCTTGCACCAGGGAGCTTCCTCCCACGGAGCACCCAGCTGCCTCCGCCCTGGGGGACACGGGGCCCCAGCTGCCACCCCAGCTTCTCCAGGGACAGATTTTACCCTCTTGCCTGGCCGGGGGTTTGGGGCAACACCAGGCACCCCCCAGCTGCCGGCACCCGTGGTGAGCCAGACCGACCGTGAGCTGGGGAGGGCTGGGTGGAGCAGCCAGCTCTGTACAGGTGCCCCCAAACACCCCCAAAGCATGTCGCCTTTGCCAGAGCCCCCTTTTCCCCAGGTTTCAGTGGGAGACGTGGGGTGTGGGGCAGCAGTGGGGGTCCCACTCGGCCCCTCTCCCAGGAGGACAGCAGCCAGGCTGACACCTCCCTGCTCCCGTCCTACCCTAGATCCTCAACATGGAAGATGACCAGAACTGGTACAAGGCCGAGCTGTACGGCTGCGAGGGCTTCGTCCCCAAAAACTACATCAAGGTCAAGCCGCACCCGTAAGTACCATCCCACCACGCAGGGAAGGGGGGCTCAAAGCCCCGCTCTGGTAGCACCCACTGGCACAAGGGCATCCTCTCCCACCATCCAGGCAGTGATCCCAATGGTGCGTCCCAATGCCCAAAGGTCTGCCACGAGCCAGGGTAGCCCTGCACACAGGGAAACTGAGTCACAGAGCGATGTGGCGACGATGGGGTCGGTCTGCCATTGCCACCACAGCCAGAGGGAACGGGAGGCAGCAGCGTGCCCACGTACCCCCGACACACAGAAATTCAACCCTCGCACCGGGCTGCCCGCTAAATAAATGATAATTGGGGAACAACAAAGTGTTACGGGATTACGACTGCATTAGACACAATCCTATTACTATGTTATTAAAGCCCAGCATAATCCATCCCTGTTTTAACCTGTGTTTTATGTATCATTATCCCCTGGCAAATCACATTTAAATGCCGTAGCAAAACCTGCTTGGGGCTGTGGCTGGGGAGCAGGAACGCGTGGGCTCGGAGCAGCCCGGGGCAGATCCCGTTGCCTCTCCAGATTCGGTTAACAAGCTGGGACGGGCGAGACGCAACCTCTTCCATGCAGCACCTGGAGCGCTGGCACCGGGAGATGCTCTGCGCTAAAGGCTGCGGCTGATGATTCACGGGGCAATTTTAAGAGGTAGCAGAGGGGCTCGGTGGCCTGGGGCTCCCAAATACACGGACACAGCCTTGGTAGGGACAGGAGACGAGGACTCTGCTCCTCTACCTTGTTTCAGCTGCTGCTGGCATTGCAGGCAGGAAGGGTTTCATCCTGGCAGGGAGGGTTTTCCACTCTGCAAACCCCCCCATAGTGCCTGGCAGGGCTGTTCCTGCGTGGGGCCGTGGGACACGGCGGGGAGTGGGGAGGCAAGCAGCACAGTGGGGGATGAGGCATGCGATGAGGCGAGCCGGGTGACAGGATGCGGTCTCGATGGTCAGCAATGCTGCATGAACCCTGCATGGATGAGGCTGTGCATGGGGACATGTCTGCACCTGCAGCCCCCCGTGGTCCTCTCCTCCACGCAAAAACGCTGTGATAAATTGAGAGGGGGGAGGGAAGGGAGAAACTGCCGGGGGGGCATCCCAGCCCTGCGGGGAGCCCAACAGGGACCCTACTCCCGCCGGCACTGGGGCTCTCAGTGCTTCCATCCTGTGGGGTGGGAATGCGGCAGTGGGGTGTCCCCGGGTGTCGAGGGGTGCCCATGCGGCTGAGCCCGGTGCCCCTCGCAGGTGGTACGCAGGCAGGATCTCCCGGCACCTGGCAGAAGAGCGACTCCTCAAGCGCAAGTACCTGGGAGCCTTCCTGATCCGCGACAGCGAGAGCACCCCGGGGGAGTTCTCCATCTCCGTCAAGTAGGTGGCCGTGGGATGTGCACGGACACGTGGCAGGATGTGCAGGGGTCCCCTGCAGCCCCCGCTTTGGGGACTGAGGGCATCAGGCCACCCTCATGCGTGCTCCCCGCCGCAGTGCTGGGGAAGGGGCGAGCACCCTGCCCTGCCCAGGACACCTCGAAGGGGCTGGGGGCTGCAGAGCTGTAGCCCCGCTGGATCCAGCACAGCTTTGCACAGGGCCTTCCTCTCCTTCCTCCCCTCTGCAGCCTCGCGCCCCGCCTCCATCCTTGCTGCTTCCTGCTCCCTGCCTGCACCCTGCCTGCACCCTGCCTGCACTGCTGGGCTGCATCACTGCCTCGACCAGGGTCCCTCGCTGGGGTGCTCCTAAGTACGGCTGTGCGGGTAATGACAGGGCTGGGGCCAAGCTGCAAGCGCAGCCCAGGGGACGTGGCCTGGAGGAACAAGTTGCCCAGAGCATCCCCAGGGACGAAGGGCTGCAGCATCCCAATGCCGCGGGGCGGGTGATTTCGGCACCATCAGCCAGGGCTGTATGAAGGCAGCGTGCCAACGGGCAGAGCCTGCCTCTGGGCCTCTCACCCCATCGCTGCCCCTTCCTTGCCGGGGGCCAGGGTAGCAGGAGACAGCCCCAGGCCAACCAGGCACTTTCTCACGCTGCTGATCTCTAATTAAGCGTTTAAGGAGGTTCTTGCCCATAATGAAAGGGAGCCGTGTTCTGCTGTGCGTCACCAGCACGGCCAGCTCCCTGCCCCTGCCCGGGGCCCTGGCAGAAGCAGGTCCCCCCCGTGGCCCCTTGCCAGCCCCGCAGTGTGGGCACCCCAAACTGCCACCCCCAGGTACACACTGAGGGGGTGCCCGCATGCAGGGATGGCAAGGGACATCCCAGCCTGCCCCGTCCTCCTGCGGCTTGTGGGTCCCCAGGTGCGCAGGGGATTTGGGAGCCCAAGCCCAGCCTTTGCAGGCTCCTCCCAGTGTGTGCTGAGCTGAGACCTGCAGCTCTCGCCACACTTTCCCCAGATGTGGTCCCTAGCTGCTCCCTGGACAAAGCCACCTGCCCTGCATGTGGCCAGTGCTCTGCCAGCCCCGAGCCCACGGACATCCTGCTGTGCTGGGGCTAGGCACCAAGCTTCAGCTGTGTGTGGGATGAGCTGTGGCAGGTCTCAGCTGCAGGTCCAGGTAGCTAGTGTGCCGGGAACCCTCGTCCACTGCCTCACTGGTGGGGTCAGGAGTGACCCCAGTGCCACGTCATCCCTGGCTGTGGCAGGATGGGACCCATGGGCACAGCCGCATCCCGCACAGCTTCTCCAGAGACCCAGCCCAGCCAGCAGCCCCTAGGCTTTGCCCAGAATGCCAGAAGGGAGTCTGGGTGCTGCCAGCATCCCGGGGCCAGAGTAACGTCCATCATTCTTCTGCAGCTACGGCCAGCACGTCCAGCACTTCAAGGTGCTCAGGGAGAGAAACGGCAAATATTTCCTCTGGGAGGAAAAGTTCAACTCCCTCAATGAGCTGGTGGATTTCTACAGGACGACCACCATCGCCAAAAAGCAGCAGATCTTCCTCCGGGATGAGGACCAGACCCAGGAGGTACCGTCAGGGGTTGGGGCCATGGGGAGGAGCAGGGCTGGGACGCAGAGTGATGGCATGTTTGGCAGCGGGGCCAGGCTGGGAGCCCATTGCTCCCCCAGTAGCAGGGCTGCCACCGCCCTGGTACGGTTCATGGGGAAACCAAGGCACAGGACAGGTCGGTGGGTCAGCAACACCATCCTGGTTTTGCTTCGCCCCAGACCGTGCTCACGGGGAGGTGTCACGGGGCCGCAGCTCCCAGGGGATGAGGATTTCCTCCTGCCCAAGCTTTTCCTGCTCCTCCCTGCCGGCCTTGGGACACTGGCGATGGCCAAGAAACAGCAGAGAGGGACAAAACCAAGGAAAGCAAATGGCCGGGCACAGAGCAGAGACAGAGTCCAGACCCCGCTGGGTACAGGCTCCTCTGCTGCCCTTGAGCGAAGCATCCCAGGGATCCAGTCCCCAACCCCTGTGTGAGCCCCCCTCAAGTCTCCGCTCCCCCGGCCGTGGTGTCCCTGCAGGAGGGGACATCCTGGGATCCCTGCAGTTCCCGGCTGGCACTTGGCCCCACGCTCAGGCTCGGCTCAAGGCGGTGTTGAGCAGGAGAGGCTGGAACAGCCCGAGACAGGCAGCGCTGCGGGGAGGCTGGCAGGGTGGAGAAAAGCCACCGTCGCAGCTCGGCAGGGCAGGGCAGAGCAGCTCGCCTCGGGCCCCCACCGCTGTCCCTCGGGCCTGGACGGGGTGCAGCTGGCTTCGGGCAAGCTCCAGCAAAGCCGAGCCCTGTGGCAGCGGCTGTGGAGGCGGCGAAACTGGGCCCTGGGAGCTGGGCTAGGGGCAGCTCCGGCACCTGGAGGGACCCAGGAAGGACCTGGGAAGGAAGGGGTGCCAGCAGCCTCTGAGGGGCAGGGGTCCCCTGGGCACCCATCTCAGCTCTCCCAAGCAGCAGGAACAGGGAGCCCCATGCCCTGGGGTGCTTCCCTGCACCCAAGGCTCTGCCCTGCATCCCAGGGTGTTCCCCTGCACCCCAGGACTTTCTCCTGCACCCCAGGATCTCCTCTGCACCCCAGGCTCTGCTCTGCACCCGAGGCTGTACCCAGCACTCTAGCTTTTCCCATGGCAGGATTTCCCTAGCTCCCATCTCTTGTCCTTGAAGCAGGCACCCCGGGTACCCCAGCAACCTCTATGCTTTGCCCCCCCCCGCCCCCCAGGCTGGTCCTCACCGTGCTGTGGCACAGCATCCCTGGCACGCCGGGGGCTCAGGCAGCGCAGCCTGGTGCAGCCCTAGGGGCTGGCGGACAGGGGCACCTCTGCCCCCCACCAGCCTCTGCCCTCAACTTTCCTCCAGGTGAGGAGACCCAAATTCGTGCAAGCCCAGTTTGACTTCTCAGCCCACGACGGCTCCCAGCTGCCCTTCCTCCGCGGGGACATCATTGAGGTCCTGGACTGCGCCGATCCCAACTGGTGGCAGGGGAAGATCTACGGGCGTGTCGGCTTCTTCCCCCGCAACTACGTCCACCCCATCCGCAAGTGAGCTGCCGCCGGCGCTGCGGGCGAGCAGGGAGGACCGTGGTCCCTACTGCCCCCCACTCACCGGAGCTGCTTTGTGCCTGCACACGGACTGTGCGTCTCTTCGTCCCCACGGACAGTGCCTGTCCCCACACCGGGCTGCGAGGTCCCGGTGCCACACGGGCTGTGCTGGAGGTAGAGGCCAGGCTGGCAGCGATCCCCATCCAGGGGCTGCCCGGCTCTGGCACCCTGAAACATCAGCCACAGCTCTCCCTGCCCCCCGACCCAGGACACCTCCACCCCCCCAGCCCAGGCATCGTTTCTCGCTGCGGGCTGGCAGCGGTGCTCCCCGGGGAGGGAGCACAGAGCATTGAACCAGGGCCATAAAAACTCTTCCAGAGCCACAACCCGGCAGGGTGGCAGCCGCGGAGGGGAAAAGTACATGGCCCCCAAACCTTTGCTCCTCTCCAGACCCTGTAAGTGAAGCCCTGGCTCCAAGGAGGGCTGCAGGCAGCCAGGATGAGACCGGGCTCGGTAACTACATGGAGGAGTGCCAGGGCTTGGGGTGCTAGGGAAGGCTGATCTGGGGGGATTCGGTCCTGTGGGTGCTGTTCATAGCTGCAAATTGTGGTGCTTTTTTGTATTATTTTTTTATTTAGAGCTAGTAAAATGTGTTTGGGTGACACCCTTGAGCGTGGCCGCTCCTTTCCCACCTCTGCCACAGCAGTCCCGTGGCCGCGTTCACATGCCTGCTGCTTCGCTGTGGTTTTGCTTCCCCTGCAGCCCACATTTGCCCACCCTGATACTTTGCCCCAGGCCCCTCCCAGGGACTTGCTGCCCCCACAAATGCTCCCACACCTCACAGCCCCCCGGATACACTTGGGGTCCACGGTGCTGAGAATGCCCAGCTCATTGCACCAGTAGATTTAAACATCCCATTTCCCAAATGTGACAAGGAAAAACTATCACCCAAATCCCCATTTCTGCCCCCCCAATGGCTTCCTCCCCCCCGGGGGCTGGCAGGCCGCTAGGCAAAATAGGCATAGCAGAAAATATTGACACACATCAGAACAATGGCGTTGATGCCACAGACGCGGGCCCAGAAGGGGGGCTCTGCGGCGTCCCTGAGGGATGTGGTCGAAGGTCCCTTGGCCTTTGATGGCTGCTGGGTGCCTGGGGCAGCTGAGCAGGAACCTGGCACAGAAAGACAGTGTGGGGGACAGGGGGCCACAGGTACCCCCACGGCCCTGGGGAAACTGAGGCACGGGGCACGCATGCTGTCCTGCAGCCTGTTACAGGCAGGGAGCGGGGGATGCCTCCCCTGCCAGACACCTCTGAGGACACACTCACCATCAGGGGGTCCCTGGGATGTGCCGTTCATGGAGGGCTGGGGGGCGTCCCGTGAGAGGCTCCACCAGGTGAGATCCTTCAGCTGGAAACCGAGGTGAGATTTGATGAGAAAACACTCCCCAGCCAGACCCCCCCCGGAAACCCCCCTGGCCGAGCTCGGGGTGCACCTGGGTGACACCGACATCTCCAGCCAAGGAGGTCCAGTGGGTGGACGCAGTCACGGGGGCCAGGGTGAGGGGTCCTGGGTGTCCTGCTCACCTGGGCCGGGGGCAGTGGGGGGGTCAGCAGGCTGCCCCCCACCACGACGGTGCCCGTGGCAGCACACAACAGCACGGCGAAGTGCAGGTAGTGGATGTCGGCGAGCAGCCAGGGCCGCCGGTCAGGGACCCCACAGTGGGGAGCGGGGTGCGCCAGCTCCAGCCCCATCCTGGCCAGCCCCAGCACCAGCCCGGCCATCAGGCCCCAGAAAGCTCCCTGCAAAGCAAAGGTCCGCGAGGGGTGGCTGGAAGGGGGACAGCCAGCCCATGGGGGGAAACCCTCCCCTCCAGCCAGACCTGGGAGAGAGTTGAGTGGCCCCTGCATGTTGGGACAGCATCCTGCACCCCATCCAGCCAAGCCCTGGCCCAAACCTGCACCCCCTTGGCAGGGGATGTTCCCTGCCAGCCACGTTGGCTGTGCCACGCTTGGTGGCCATGCATGGCAGCACCTTCCTCCTCCTCCTCACACCAGCCACCCAGCAGCTCCCTGGGGAAACGCTGGCCAGGTTTGGTTCCTCTCCCCAGCCCCTCCAGCATCACCTCCCCCTTTCCTCCTCCTGACCCCCTGAGTCCCACTGGGTCCCAGGAGCAGGGTGGGCAGGGACATGTTGGCAGCAACCCGTGTCCCAAATCCGTCCCCAGGGCCACCCCAAGTGTGTACCTGCTCATTAGCTCGAGGCCAGAAGACAGCCAGGACGAAGACAGTGGTAACAGGAGGAGCCAGGTAGCTGGTGACGGCCTGGATGTAGACGTAAAGCTGGCCGCCGCTGGAGCTCTGCAGGATGGGGATCCAGACCACGCTGAGGGCCACCAGCACCACCGTGACCACCCTGCGAGCGGCAGCAATGCGGTGCGGGGTGATGCTCCTGTCCCACCCGCACCTCCTTGCACCCACGGCATCACCACGGCAGTGATGTGGGGGGGGTCCCTGGCATCAGGGGCTGGGTTCCAGTGCCGGAGCAGAAGAGCTGGCCGGCGGATGCCAGGGGATGCTGGACGGTCAGTGTGAGGATGCTCATCACTGGGTGACACTCCCAGGACCACAGAGGATGCTAATTATGCCAGTGCTGGCTCCATCCCGGGCAGATGAGTGCTCCCCAGGCCCCCTGCCCAGCCCCAGGGGCTGCTAAGTTGGCCCCCTCCATGGGGACATGCAGGGCAACGGGCACTTTTGCTATGAAAAGCCCCCAGCCACCAGAGGCCAGATTTGGGTAATGTTCTCAGCACCCTCGCATCTGTCCAAAGCACCCAGCTGAGAGCCGGGGACGTGGGCTGAGCTGCCCCGTGCTCAGCTTCCCCTGGCCAGGCTGCAACAGAAGGGTGCATCTGTCCCCCAACACCACTCCGTCCCCATCCTCGCCCAGCTGCACCCTGCAGCATCGCCCTCCTCCAAAGCAAGAGGCATTGGCCTGACCCCAGTTTTTGGGGTCCAATCTGAGCAGGCAGGCTGGGCAGGACACGTCCCAAAAGCTGCTATATTTATAGCTCAGCCCAGTTTGTTTACAGCTTTGCAGAATTACCTACATCTCCATCTGCTCGTCTCGGAAAGCAGAAGTAGGAAAAAATAAAATAAAAAAAGCAATGAAAGCACCTCTAGACCGAGTCCCCCCTGCCTGCCTGGCGTACTGGAAAGAGGAAGCAGCCCGAGCACGAAACACACACCCTGACCCAAGGGGTAGGAGAAACCCCCCGCATTTGGTACGTCTTTGAGCCACAGATGATGCTAAAAGGTCATGGGAAGAATAGAGGAGTGTCTGAGCGTGCTGGTGAGCTGGGGGGGTGCTGGGCAGCCAGCGATCCCCTCCACAGGTCAGGATCCAGGCAGGGATGGGCTGCAGAGCCCTGGCACAGCCTGCTGTGGCGAGCTCTGGGGATTTTTGGGGAGGATCGGGTGGTCTCACCACCGTGCCATTGCCTCGGCACAGAGCATGCATCAAACACCAGCGGGGATTTCCAGCCAGGCAGCATGGCCACAGCGGGACCTCAAACCCCCAGGTCCAAGAACTGGGAGCTCTCTCCAGTCCCATGAGCAAATTCCTTCCCTCCTCGTGCTGAGCCGGACAGGGCATCCGGGGGGCGGCAGAAGCAACTCTGAGCCACGTGTCCCCATGCTGGCAGGTAGGAAAACCTCAAACTTGCAGCTTAAACAGCTTTTTATTCCTCTCCAAAATATTTATCATTTGCTATAATCCTTTACGGCGGCAGCAGTTTGCAGCACCCTGCTCCCACAAATTGCCCGATGCGCTAACGAATCACCCAGAATTGACTGCAGCAGCGACTCCTGCCCCAGGCAGGCAAAGCCCTTTGTAAACGCTCCTTAATTGTCCTCGGGAAAGCTCTCCGGCGTTATTACACCCCTTGTCACCAACACCGAAGCCAGTGGGAAAGGCGAGGCAGGCCCCAAGACAAGCCCCCCGGTTCCTATGGGGGAGCAGTGCGGGACCATGGTTCCCTGGGATCAACGCCCATCCCCTTCCCACCCTCCAGGGATGGAGGATGCCAAGAAACGGCTGCTCCCAGAGCCGCGGGACCAGCCAACCATCCCCGCAGCCCCAGCGCAGCCCAGCCAAAGCCCTGACCCAGATTCTCTCCTTGTTATTGTCCGCCCTGCACCGAGGACACTCCCCATGCACCCCGGCACCGCGCCGGGGCATTCCCCAGTGCTGACTCTGCCGCCTCGAGCACAGCACCGCGGGCGGGTGTCCGGGCTCCTCGCCATCCCCCGGGAGCAGCCGGGGCATGTGCGGGCAGCGCTGCCTTTTGCCGCCCGGCGAAGGTCCCCCGTGCGCTTTGCTTGTGACCTTGGCGGGGAGCAGCCATCGGCTTCCCCCGGGGAACGGGCTGGAGGCGGCGAGGGAAAGGCTTTGTGCCGGGCACAGCCCTGCCCCTCCAAACGCCCCGTCTGCCTTTCCAGCGCTTTCATACACAGAGCGATCCAAGGGCTTGTTTGCCTTTCATAAGTTGGGCTGAGCACAGGCACTTTGCAGGCTCCCAGGCACCAAAGGCAGATCACAGAGGACCGGACCGGCCCCACCAGTCTCCCCGAAACCCTTGCTCCCTACCTGCCTACCAAGAGCAGCTCTCGCTCGCCAGCCCCCGGCCTCAGCTTCCTCCAGATGTCCATGGTGAAGAGGGTGCTGCTGCTGTTGAATATGGAGGTCAGGGACGACATGAGTGCGGCCATCATCACTGCGATCATGAGACCCCGCAGCCCTGGGGAAGAGAGGGGCCGTCAGGGAGCGGCCAAGCTGGAGGCAAAGGGACGGGGCAGCCCTGATGCTTTGCCCAAGGGTAACGCTTCGCCCTGCCCAGACACACACCGGGATCTCCCCCGGGGCAGGGACAGGGTTTGGTGACGCCCAGCTGCACCCCGGGGTGCTGGACCCTGCGCTGTCCTGGGGTCACCCACATCCCCTGACCTCGCTGCTGGGGTCACCTGGGGAGGGGCTGCACGGGCCATCCCGTGTGTGAACCCACCTGGACCATCTATAAGGACCCCTCAAGGGCTGAGAGGCGATCAGCTGCACAGGTAGCACCAGGGTGCGGCGAAGCCCCACGGGAGATGGAGGAGCCCCCTCCCACCCACCCACCTACCACTGGGCATCAGCTCCACCACCAGCTTGGGGTAGGCGATGTTGGAGCAGCCCACGGCGGTCCCACACACACGGGTGCACTCCTCGGGGTCCACGCAGGCCACAGCATCTGGGGGACAGAGGCAGGTGATGTGCTGAGACCCCTCACGGGGCGGGGGCTCCTGCTCCCCCGGCACCCCCTCCCGTCAGGCTGGATATTGGCCCCTCACTATCACCACAGTGCCCAGACCTTGGCAGGGGACCAGGAGGAGAAGTATGGAGCACATCCCGCATGGAGATCCACCTCTGCATCCCCCCCAGCCTCATTCCCCCCCATCAGCCTCAAGGCAGGCAGGACCCAGCCCGGCAGCATCACCCTCACCTCCCGCTGCCTCGCACCCAGCCCAGCTCCGGTCAGATCTACCCCCACCGAGCCCTCCCCACGTTAAAGCCAGTGACAGCTGCCCTGGATGGGCCCCACCGGGACCCGGGGCTATGGCCGGAGGTGGCAGAGCCCCGCAGGCAGGTGCTGCCCGTCCCCACGCACGGGGCCAGGCGGGTTCATGCACCGTTGGGGCAATTACCTCCACATGGGCAGCACCCGGCAGCTCCCTGGGACGCGTGTGGCAGCTCGCCAGGACCGTCGATGCCCAATTACTTCTACGTCTCAACGAGCAATGAACCCTTTTTTTTATTGTTATGCTCATAAAATATTGAAATAGATGGAAATTAATGTCAGGCATAAATATGGCTGGGCTGCTTGCCTCTCCTGTCTCCATCCTCCTGCCGAGGAGCACAGGGAGTAGCACGGGTGATCCCCACACGTGACTGGGAGCATCGTCCCGCTCCTCCTGTGTGGTGACACCCATCAAAGTGGGGTGCAGCCCTCGGCTCCCCCAGCAGCAGCGGCTGGGGAAGGCAAACAAAAATGGTAACTCCTCGGGGCATTCAGTAAAGGAGTGTGGGGAGCGATGGGGTGCAACGTGGGCTGCAATGGGGATGCAAGCAGAGTGCAACACAGGGTGCAGGCAACAAACCACAAGCAACATCCCAAAGATGCTAAAAAAGTCCAGGCTGGGCCGCCTTTCCCCAGGGTTAGAGTCAGTGCCAGGGCTCTGGTGGCTCTGTCCTCCAGCAGCTGTGAGTAAAGCTGCCGTCACTGCTCTGTGCCTCAGTTTCCCCTTCTCTAAAACACCACGTTGTGCACGGCTCCATGCAAATGGGTGGCAGCTGGCAGGTGGAAGATGCTCCAGAGGGCAAAGCAGCGTCTGGGTGTCAGAACTCAGCTGAAACGCCCGCCCCAGGGCTCAGCTCTGCCACCAAACCCCTCGGTGGGACCCGGGAGCACGCGGGCAGCGGGAGCTGAGCCCAGCAGGGCGGCCGGAGCCCCCAAGCCGGGAGCAGAGCCCAGCACTGTACCCCACTGCCTTGCTTTGTCATTAGGCCCTCTGCTAGAGATGGGAAATTAATTAGGAGCTTGTAATTAATGCTTCCATCTGCAGCCGGGAGGAGCCGGCCCTGGTGCCGGCTGCAGGAGCGGGGCCGTGTCTGCACCGGGTGCTGCCTGTCCGGCTGGGTCAGCCCAGGGCAGCCGAGCAGGGACACCTGCGACGGCAGGGACCGACCTGCTCAGCCATGGTGACCTGTCCCTGCAAGCAGGCGGGGCGTTACAAAGGAGCTGCCGGCTCTTGATTCGGGTGCTCTTGATTCGGGTGCTGAATTCGCCACGTGGGGCAAAGACACCCAGGTCCCCCGTCCCCAGGGGGGGAATCCAGGTGTCTTTACCCCACACGAGGGGTCAGGTGATGCTCCAAGTGTGGGGGTCTGCGGTCCCCATCTCCCCCTCCAACACAGCCGCGGGAGCCAGCACATCACATGAGCGATGGGATGCCGTGTTTTTGCCGCCATGTAATAAATCATAAGCGCACACACCCCGCTAAAGAGACCATAAATCTCCTTGCACAATAAAAACAGAGTCAGGGCAGCCGGCGGTGGCTGAGGTGGGTACAACCGCAGCACGCTCCAGCCACGCCATGCACACCCACGTTCAGTGCACCAGCCCTGATCCGGGGCATCTCCCAACCTACCAGGGCTGGGCCACCCAAGGGGGGACAACAGCCGGGGACAAGGTCTCGGAGCTCCCCTGTGGGTGCTGGCCAGGTGCTCAGCTTTGAGCTCACGTTTTCTGTCCCGGGTGCAACTCCATCAGCAAAAAGGCCACCTCTGCCTGCTCAGCAGGGCTGGGATTTCACCCAAAGTACCCAGTTTTGCCTCCAGCACCCTCAGTCTCCACTGCACTCCTTGCCGCCCAGGTCACAGCACAGATGTGATGTCCTGCCACTGGGAAATCCCCACAGGGTCAGCGCAGCCTTTCCATAAAGTCGTCAGCTCCATCCAAAACACCTCCTGAGCCGATATTTGGCAGGAGCTGAACGCTTCCTTCCTCCTCACGCTCTGATCCCAACGCATGGCTGTTGCATCCCTACATCCCCGTGTCCCCTGTCCCTCCCACCTGCACACGACAGAACAGAGCTGGGCACAACCCCGTGCACAATTTCACACCAGAGGATGGGCAGGGGGGTTGATTTTGCCAGCCTTTCCCAAACACTTGCGTAAATCCTTATACTCCAATGCAGGAGGAGAAAAGCCCCCATTTCCCCTCAGTAGCCCATTACCGTAACTTAAAGCTGAGCAGGTATCAGCTCAGCCTGCCACAGCCCAGCTTTGAGAAAACCCCGCTGGAGTTTCACCCCTTTCTGCACATTTTTGACTCATTTTTCCTCCAAAAACCTCTCCGGGCCCAGCGCTTTGCTATGCCGCGAGCCCCAGCCGGGGACAGGGCAGCCAGGGTGCCGCACGGCCACCGTGTCTGCGGCGAGGAGCATTTGATGGCCGAGTGCCCGGGCAGACGGGCGGCTTCGCCTTGGGAGCCTGACTCAAGCGGGGCTCTCATTTACACGGCTGCGAATCCAGATGAGCTGCTCTAACGTGAGGGAGCGAGACGCAGCCCCTGGCACTTTCCTTTTTTGCATCGGTACAAGAATCTGACCCCAATTCTTGAAATTCATCTTCATCTGAGTTTCCAAGTAGAAAGCTCCGTGTTTCTGGCTTCTGGCGATGGGCACCAACTGATGAATCCAGGGTGGCGGTTTTTGCCCATGTCCCAGTTATTAATGCAATCTGCCATAACAACATCAAGCGCCGTGACCGTGTATCTGCTGCAAACCTCATGACAGAATAGAATAGAATGATGTTCAGTTGGAAGGGACCTCCACCGATCATCTAGTCCAACTGCCTGACCACTTCAGGGCTGACCAAGTTAAAGCATGTTGTTAAGGGCATTGTCCAAATGTCTCGCAAACACTGACAGGCCTGGGGCATCGCCCACCTCTCTAGAGCCTGTTCCAGTGTTTGACCACCCTCTCGGTAAAGAAATGCTTCCTAATGCCCAGTCTAACCCCCAGTGCAGCTTTGAACCATTATGGCAGCTCTGACCTGGTGCTACCACCTGGGACTCACCTGAGGTCCGAGCTCCCGCGCTAGCACGGGGGTCCTTGCACTTGGCACAGGAGGGGTTAACCATGAGCCAGAGCTGCTCTCCTGGAAAACATTGACTTAGCAGCCAGCACACCAGGAGAGGGGGGGATTTCAGGAGAGAGACACTTTTTTTTCCCCCAAGACAAACACCCACACCCCTTCCCAGCCGCCCACCGACCTCCCGCACCCGCGCGGTCCCGGGGGACTCTGGGGAGGTGCGAGGACGGCATCAGCCGAAAGAGTTAACGTGCCGGGAATATGTGAAGGCAGCATGTGACCGCAGGTGGGGCAGGGCGGAGCGATGAATCACTCTTTTGCTTTTCCTCTTTTCACTTCTTGCTATTACCTGTCCAGCCCGGCACTGCGCTGGCAGGAGCCCGAAATAATCGACCTGCCAGCCAGGGCAATGCACGAGAGGCTGACGGAGATGTTCGCTGCCACAAAACCCACCGGCTGACCCAGTTCTCCAGGAACGATAACCACGGACAGCTTTTAGGCTGAGAAATGCTGCTTTTCTCTGCCCTTTATTAAGCCGGGGTTTTGTGTGTTTCTTTTCCGCTTTTCCGGTATTATCGCTGTCTTGAAAGAGCAGAGGATGAGAAGACCGCGGACCCAGAGGTAGAGGACCTTGCTGGTGGTGCACGTGTGCCTGGGGCCGTCTCTGCCCCTTCGCCCAGCTCCAACCGTGGGAAGCGCCAGGTTTTTCTCGCCGGGAGCCCTCTCTCCACGCAGAGCCGGGAGCAAGCAAGAAACCGAATCCTCTTCCCCAGTGAAGAGCTCCAGCGTGGCAGGAGCCGGCAGAGAAGGGAGCGGCACATTTCCTCAGCTGCACATTGAGCCGGGGAGGGCAAAGCAAAGCAAATCGTGTATTTAAAGACCAGGGAATAATTAATTTTTTATTTATTGTTGACATCCGGTGCTTGCTGGGGGAACAGAGGTCCCTTTGGAGAGCGCACCGGCGTGTGCTGTCACCATGGCTTTCTCCCAGGTGCAGTGCCTGGACGACAGCCACGTCAACTGGAGGTCCAGTGAGTCCAAGCCCGAGTTCTTCTACAGCGAGGAGCAACGCCTGGCCCTGGAGGCACTGGCCTCCCGCGGCCCCGACGCCTTCTACGAGGTCCTGAAGAAGGAGAACATCAGGGACTTCCTCTCTGAGCTGGAACTAAAGAAGATCCTGGACACGTTGGAGACGTACGACCCCGGCTCCGAGTACATCCCACGCCATGGCAGCAGTGTGGGGGAGAGCGAAGGCGATCGCAACAGCCAAGGGGATGAGCAGGACGTGGCCCCCTCCCTGGAGTACTGGCCACAGAGGTCCGACCGCTCCATCCCCCAGCTGGACCTCGGCTGGCCCGAGACCATCGCCTACCGCGGGGTCACCCGTGCCACCGTCTACATGCAGCCGCCCATCGAGGGGCAAGCGCACATCAAGGAGGTGGTGCGGAAGATGATCTGCCAGGCTCAGAAGGTGAGTTGCACCGTAGTGACGGGGCAGGATTTGCCCCGGGCTGTCCTGCCCAGGACAGATCCTAAAGTCCTGCTCCACCAGGCAATCCCCGTCCTGCAGGAAGCTCTGCCTAAGCAAAGGCATCGGGGGGTCAAGTGTTCGGGTTTTTCCACGTTCATTCAGTGTAATCAATATTTGGGGATTGGATTTTGCTGAAGATGCCGTTAGCCTGGTCCAGCGCTCCCTGGGAGCAACACGGCCCTTCCCCTGATCCGTATGGCAGCATCGTTAATCCCAGGGTCCCTACAGGGCTGTGGGGAAAACCACCAGGGAGAAAAATGAAAAAATTAGTTGAGCTGCTTTCCAGCTGCGAGCCCACAGTCCCAGGCACCCGTGATCATTATTCCCAGAGCCCCGGTTGACTGCATGTGGCAACACGCAGGAACCAGAGGAGCCAAACTCAGCCCTGGGGCAAAACAGCCAAAGCCACTGGTCTGGCGCTGACGTGTGCGAGGGTCGAGCTTGGCCTGAGATTGCTGCAGTGCTCCAAATCGGCCTCATCCTGGCTTTAGGAGGAAAACTATGGGCTGATGTGCAGGACAAGGTGGGAGAGATGCTGAGGGGATTTGGGCTGAGACTCATCATCCTCCCTGTGGCATCAAACCAAGGAGCAGGGAGTTGGGGCGGATGAGCGACGGGGTCAAGCTCGTGTCGTGGGCAGGAGGGAGATGATGGCATGCGTTTGAAGGCCAGCAGTGGTGGGCAGAGGTTGCTGGTATTTCCCAGTGACCCAGTCCCAGCTGGGAAGCGCAGGAGGCGTCAGTACCTGCTGGATTGGTGGTGCTGGTGCGTGAAGCCCTTTGAGCTCTGTGCATCTGCTCCTTTCAGAAATCTAGCTCCGAGAAAGGAGCATCCAAACCCCGGGGATGCTCCGGCAGGAAAACAGGGAGACCCTGCCAGGGGGAGACAGGCTGGGATGCATCTGGGCCAGCTGGCTCTGGAGACCCCGTGCCAGGGCCAGGGACAGTGCTGGGTTCACAGATCCTGGCAGGAGAGAGGGAAGCCTGGTGGCAAGGAGCCATCTGAGCTTCTCCAGGACCAGAGGGCTGGGGGTCTGAGCATGAGGAGCCCCGGCTCAGGCAGGAAAACTGATCTCCCAACGTGCCTGAGCCAGCAGGCTCACGGGGACAGCTGATGCGGGGGACCGGGGCTGCCCTGCTGTGGACAGGAGCCGTCTCTGGCCACTGTGACCTTGCAAAAGTTGAGGTGACCTGTCCTTCCCCGCAATATTTTCCCTGACGAAGGACTTTGCAGTGAGGACAGAAGGAAGGGAGGGCTGAAGTACCATAGGATGGAGGATGAGAGAACTCCCCAACTACAAATAATGTCTCATCTTCGGGTCTTTCCAGCTGCCTCTCACCCAGGCTTGCAGCTCCTGCCTGGCTTTGCCTACTCACAGCTTCCTGCCTGCTCCCCCCCCTCCCCAAACATCATCCCCTGAGTCATCCTACCACCCTCTCCCTGCTCAGGAGAGCCAGGCAGTTGAGTCAGGCAGCTGCCGGGCCCTGCTGCCTGCACCATCCCCACCTCTCCTTGGAGCCTCTCCAAGCCACAGGGATGTGGCTGTGGTTGATGCAGCCTTGCTTGTCACCGGTCCCTTGATGTCCCATGAGCAGGGCTGGGCTCTGCCTCCTGGTCCAGGTGGTCCCTGCCACTGGGGTGAGACATGGTGACACTGCTGCTGACATGCAGGAGCCTGCTTGAAGTTTATGGCACCCCAGGAGACATAGAGATGGGCACGTGCTTCAAACCCGCAGTCTGGGGATGGCAGGAATTACAGGGTCTGACAAGCGGGGTTCTTCCAGAGGTCTCCCACCCCGTATACAAGGACCACAGTTACTGCAGCTGAACCTGCTATCATACAGCTGAGCCCAGGTGACTGCTGGTGTGGGTGCTCCTATGCGTGGGGACGCTCGGCTAGATGACCCTCCTCTGCACCCAGAGATTCCAGCTGAAGCTTAAAGGTCTTCACGGCAGCTTAGAGGTGAAAGAGTTTGGCTGAGAAAGCAGAGAGTGGACAGAGGGATGGTCCGGCTGCCACTCCATCAGATGTCACACAGGCTGGCTAGATGCCCCGTCCTTCCTGCAGTGTCCCTTGGCCACCCTGCGGAGATCCCTGCCAGATTGTCCCATCCCACTGGGCAATGGCAGCGCTTTTCATCCAGAGCATGGGCTTGGAAGAGCTTCTTCAGTAGTGCATCCCAGAGGATGACCCTTGCTCTGCTGCTGTCAAAGATACTTGGTCTGACATGCTCTCAGATGCCACACACCAAACACCACCACGCAGGTTGCTGTCTCGTGGCCAGAAGAGCAAAGTTCACCCGACAGTCTGGCCAAAGAAAGTTCAGAGCCCATGTGAGTGTTGCTGATGCTGGGTAGGTTCACGGCAGCTCAGAGCTGGGGTGAGGAAGCCAAGAGCTGAGATGTGAGGCACCTTTGATGGTGCAGATGAACCTACTTGCTTGCAGGAACAAAGCCAAATGCTGCTGAGTTCAGAGCTTCTGCCTTGCTCTGCAGAGAGGCAAACCTAGGTGAGCTGGAGCAGGGGATGCAAATGATCTCCTCCTCTTTCTGGGAATAAATGGGAGAGAAGAGAGGCAGGATCCTGCAGCCACGTCCCTGCTCTCCCAGAATATCCCCATCTTCGTGGCCAACAAATGGAGGTGGTCAGAGACATGGTGCAGCACTGGGCTTCACCCTGGAGACCTTCACCAAGTCTGGTCGTGGCACAGATGTCTCTCCCTTGATGGCAGATCCCCTTGGGCTGCAAAGCTCACAGGATGGGTGGAGAGGAAGTTGTCCCTCCTCTCTTCTTCTCTAGATTTTGGGTCTATCTGACCAGAAGCCAGAGCAGGCTGAAAACACTGACTTTGGCCAAAAGCCACCAGAGACAGCAGTGAGTTTGACCTCCTCTCTGCACTTGAGGTTCCACATTGAGATTGCGGTGATATAATTACCCTGAGCAACTTCCAGCAAAGGTTGGGAGGCCCTATTAATTACTGTTTACAAAACCTTCTGCCATTCCTGGATGAAAGGGTCGACAGGGGAGAGCAATTATTAATGTTACTTGTCCCACCTCACCCTCATCCCAACATGCTTCCTCTAATTGTGCCTTGGTGCCTGCCTAATTTATTAAATGCCCACGTGGTGTGCGCCCCAAAAGTCATTATCTGATGATTCAGAGTGAGCTTATAAGGAGCTCTAATTTCCTCTATAAAACCTGATCCTGCAGTTTATGCACTCGTCAAAGCCATTCAGAAGGATCCTAACACCATTTGCCCAGCGTCCGAGGGGATGCGATGCTCACCGCTCCAAGTGGTGTCGGGATCCGGCACCTGCACATCCACTGCATCCAATGGATCTTGGCAGCTCCTGGGACCCCAGGAAGAAAAGCATCACCCACTCGGGCACTGGGAGCATCTGGCTGTAGATTTGGGGCTGGCCTTCTCCGCTACCTCTGGATGAACAGCAAAGAGGTGGTGAAGCTTCCTGGGACGTCGCAGCGGCAAAAGGGCTTTGGGAAGAGGTGCCTCTGTCCTGCTGCTGGGGACCTCCCCGGTACCGAGCACGCAGGAGCCAAGCGCTGCCCTGGAAGAGGCGGCGAGGACAAGGGTGCCAAGCTCGCTCCCCGGAGCAGGATGGCACAGTTTGCTGCAGACACTCCCATTCCCTGGGGTGGGAAGTAAATAGCACACAGGATTTCACTTCTCTGGAGCAGACAGACCTCCATTCTTTGCAGATTAAACCCTGCACCTGAGTTTGGCATGGACCAACCGGTCCCAGCTGAAGTTTGAGCACAAGCAACGCAGCAGCAGATTTCACCCCTGCGGTCCCTGGACAGTCACCGCGTCAGGAGCACTGCCAGCACCGTCCTTGCTCTCCCGGCCCATTTCATGCCAGGGTAGCGCGTTGGCACGCTGGCATGAGATCCCAGTGACAAACTGAGGCCAAGCCTGTCCTGCAGGCAAGACGCAGCAGGGAGGGAAACAGAAGCGCTGAGTGGCAACAGGATGCACCAGCTGAGCAGGAGGAATTGGGTTGAAAATGTGGGCAAGCGGGTGAAAGCCGGGCTGCCTCCTTGCTGCCTGAGCTAGCTGCCCTGGGCAACTGCCTGCAGCACGCTGCCTGCTCACCATCCCTGCGTGAGCAGTGCTTGGGAGGGGGCATGCCACTGTGCCCTGCCAAGCACCTTCTCACCTTCAGAGCCATAGCAGCAAGCCACGACTTTGGGAATGCCAGGACCGCAGTGAGAAACTGCCCTTTCCCTCCCAAAATGAAAGCCAATACTATTATCATCCCCGTTTTACGAGCCCTCAACCACCCCCAGAGAAAACGCAGTGAACAGGCAAAGAGACATGACCACAGCCACATGGAGCATCAGTGTCAGAGATGGGAGCAAAGCGTCTACAACCAAACCCACCTCCTCGAGCCAGGGAGACACCGTCCCAGCTCAGGTGTCCCTCACCTGGGACTCGTGGCAGACAACACAGCTCCTCCTCAATTACTTGCTGTAAATGGAAAAGCCAAGCCCTGAGATTTAAGAGTGGCTTTGAACCTGTCCCACTTCACATCGTTGGTGAGATGAGCGCAGCCCTCACTGGGCAGCCCATGCAAAGCAGGCACCCGGTTTTCTGCCTCAGTTTCCCCACCATGACAACAATGACATGCAAAACACACAAGCACGTGCAGGAGGATTTATCCTTTCAATGGCAAAACCTGTTTAGAAGCTCTCAGGTGAGGATAAATGGGAATTCAGTTAAAATCAAGTGGCAGAGCCATAACATCCCCCCTTGCTTGGCTCGCTGGCACCTCCCAAAATGCTCATGTGTGGCTGAGGTTGGGGAGGTCGGGGCAGCATTGGAGATGGCATGGGCTGGGGCTCCCCGTGCAGCCTCACTCCTCACCCCATCGCCTGCAGAAAAGGAAGAGCCAGCAGTGTCATAATGCATGATCCTCCTCTTAATTAGAGCTCTCCACCTCCTGTGGCACAAAACTAATTAAAAGGCAGCTTGGTGCTTTGAGAGCCCTGGACTGGACGTGCCTGAGTGTGCAAGCGCCCAGCACCATCCCAATCCCTTCCCTCCTGAGGGAGGAACATCCCGGGGTCTCCCTCTGTCACCCCACGGTGTGCACACACCCATGCTGGCATCCTCCATGGCTCAGCCACATGCTGTGGCCAGCAGAGCCCTCCTGGAAGGGCAAAGGGCTGAGAGCACCCATCTCCCCTTGACCCAGGGCACCTTCCAGGAACAGCCAGAGATGGGGACACCAACTGGTTTCCAAGCATGGGATGATGACATGCCAATGCCCCAGTGACAAGTCGCTTTCCTGCATGGCTGTTGCCACTCAGTGTGGGATGAGGGGAGGCAGACGTGGCTGCAGGGCTGCGCTGCCCTATCGCTACCCCGGGGATTGCGCCGAGATGCTCAGCTGGGCTGCAGGCAGCTTTGCCTGCACATCTCATGCTGCACCGCTGCGGCTCAGTGTTGTGTCATGGGCGATGCCATCTCCAGGAAGACAAAATCCATGGGTGCGGAGTGAACTTTGGTGCTTAGGCAGCCATCCCAGCAAAATCCCAGCGTGGCTGGACGCGGTACAGATGCACCTTCCTATCGCATGCGGGACTCACCCTGGCCCCACCACAGCAGCAAATGCCCTGGGTACAAAGGCAGCTCCAGCTTGCAAGTAACGGTGATGCTGCCATGTGCCGAGCCCTGCTGTCACTGCACGGGGTGCTGGCACCGTCGTCCCAGCTCTGCTCCGCTTTCATACAGCCTGGAAGGAAGGAGGGATGCTGCGCAGCAGGAGCAGCGCCCTGAGCACCCGGCAGGCTGCTGGCCAGGCAAGGGCTGGGCAGCGAGACCAAGAGAGACATCGGCAGCCCCCATGACAGAAACACCACCTGCCCCGGTGCTCTGCTGTGGCCTCACAGTGCAGAACCGACCTTGAACCCAACCCCATTGCTGCTAGCAGCAGCCTGGACTTAGGACATCAGCCGATCACAGGCACTGGGAGCTGCAAACTGCCGACTTTTCAAGCAACGCTGTCAGCTTGCACAACGGGCCCGATTTTAAAAGATATTAAAAGTCATTTCAGCTCCTGAATGCACCTCAGAGGTGCCCTGATACTTTCTACCAAGCTTAGAGTCACTTTTAGCTCATTTTTATACTGGTTCACCCAACACAAGCATGCATGGCAACCCCAGAGACAGCAACCACCTCATGCGATGTGCCCTCGGACAGACAGACACATCATTGCATCGCAGGTTTCCCCTTCTGGTGCTCCCCGTGATGGGGCCACAGACAGTGCCGAGAGCAAAACTTCTCAGACAGAAACCTTGCTTGTTCAAGGCAGGAAAGTTAGATTAACCCTCAGAAACCAATTTTTCCACAAGTATGTTATGCTACAGGCCACCCCCAGAGACCGAACCTCCCGTAGTGAACAGCAGAGGAATGGGACCGGGGGCTCCTGCTTTCCACCCTCAGGCTGGCCAGAGCTGGGGGGAGCCTGAGCTCCCCCACACCTAATCCCAACCTCCTAGAGAAAGAGAGAGAGCATGTTGCTTCAGCTCTCGCCCAAGCACAGCCTACATCTCGGGGCTGTCACCCAGCCATGCTACCCAGACTCACCTCTCTTCTCCCCTCTCCAGGTCATTGCAGTGGTCATGGACATGTTCACCGATGTAGACATCTTCAAGGACCTCCTGGATGCGGGCTTCAAGAGGAAAGTGGGAGTCTACATCATTTTGGATGAGACCAACGTGAAGCACTTCCTTCAGATGTGCGAGCGAGCCCAGATGCACGCTGGACACTTGAAGGTAAGGATGACCTGAAGGGTCCGGGGCCAGGCAACCTCCTCCCACGTAGGGAGATAATCAGAGCTATCAGCCCTGCTCCCTCCTGTCTTGGGGAGATCACAGCCCCCAAACTTCAGGCAGGGCTGGATGAGCATAGTCCATTTTTTCTGTAGTCAAAGCTGAAGATGATGCCCAAACCCAGGAGCAGCAGGATGGAGAGGAACAGATAAGAGATGGGCACATGGATTTCCACCCAGTAAACCTGGATACAGAAAGCCCGGTGGGCTGCTGGTACCCCCCAGAGCTGGCTTTGGGGCAGAGGGGTGTTCAGGGAGCTGCTGCCCCACAAAGGTGGGCGCAACTCAAGCAGGGCACTACAAAGCCCAGGGCAAACCTACGTGCTCAGCTCCTCCTGGTGAATAAGCCAGCGAGAGGGAAGGCACGAGAGGCAGGATGCTCTGCCAGTGCCAGATCCGTGCTCTCATCAGCCCCGTGGTTGCTCCTGCCCCAGGGGCAGGACCGGCAGGAGCAACCGCCGGCCGGTTCTCTCACTTTCGGGCATTCCCGCAAGTCAGAGGCTGGAATTAAAAAACTTGATTTTCCCCTTTTCCGGGGGCCTCCGCCCCAGCACGGGGCCGGGAGCGGAGCAGGAAGGCGCACACACTGCCTGCGATCCCGGCAGCTGCCAAGGATGCCCTCACCACCCTCGCTCGTGCAAAGGCAAAGGAAGACAAAGAGACAGAGGAGAGGGCAGGGGGTTATAGGAGCAGCAGCGGGGACCCTCGCTCCAGCCACAGGACAAAGTCCCGGGCTCCCCGCTGGGTGCAATGCTCCTGGCGTCGGATGCAAACATGCTGGAGCAGCCCAGCAGTTTCAGGGCTTGCAGACGCCCCCCTCCCGGCTGTACTTTACCCACCAGCTGCGAGTCACCGGGCCTTGCCTGTTGCTTGGCAGAAAGGTGGTGTGTCTCCGCGCCTGACGTCACGCAGCCGCGCACGCTGGCTGCCAAATGGCTGGCGGGGAGGCCCATGCCCGGGCAAGCTCACCAAATTTGCTTACAGTGAGGGCGAACCCCCGGCTGAGCAGGAACACGTAGGAGCCACGACACCCTCATGCTGGGCTGGAGCGGGGCCAGGACACACGGGGGGGGCTTGAGGACCCCCACCCCAGTGAGCCAAAACCACTGGCCTGCCAGGCTCACGCCTTCCCCAGCCGCCGAGCCCGCCGGCCCTGCTTAATTGCTGCTCACAACAATTAAAGCAGACGCAACTGAGCTTTTACCCGCGTCCAAACTCCCCGGAGAGTCTGGTACCCTGCAGACTGCTTCTGCTCCGGGACCAGAAAAGCCAGAGCTGACGCACGCCGGTGTTTTAATGCATTAGCAATCCGGTGGCAGGACTGGAAAAGCAGGAGAACACCTGCAGAGCTCGGCAAATGTCTAGAAGTTGGGATTTGCCACATATTGCAGCCAATTTGCTAGCAAGGGATGCAGCAGGGCAGGAGGCTGTGAGGAAACTAGGGCAGTGTCTGGGAGCTGCTTCGTAAGCCAGGAGATGCTAACGAAACGTATGTCGTTATCTCAGCGCCTTCCACGCTTCGCAATTAGCAAGGCAGCTTGGGCAAGGCGGTTGCTTCATTGAGCAATGGTGAGTGCTTGGGGAGTGATTCACCTGTCCCGGGCTCGGCAGCCGGCCATCACGCTGGGCACTCGCTTGCTGAGCGCTCGTCTTGGGAGAGATTAAATAAACAGATCTTACTTAACAGCAGCGGTACGCCGGGAGCGAGGAGGAAGGGAAAGGTAACCGGCACCTTGCTTCTGGGGAGCTTTGTTCCCCTGGGTGTTACCTGAGAAAAACCCACGGCTGCTTTGTGCCTTTGTGCAAAGGTTCGTCTCCGAGCGGGAGAGATCGACGCCCTGGGAGAGCCGCAAGCCGGGGACGCCCAGGCTGGCGATGGGCAGAGGGCTCAGCCTTGGGTGCAGGCATTACCCAGCAGCCGTCCGACCCACACCCCAGGCACTATCGCTCTCTCGGCAGCCCCGCGTAGGGACAACGTGGGGCAGGGATGGGAATTGCCACCCCAACCTGCTTGCCAGCCAGCCCCAGCACCCCCAGTACTGCCCAACGCTGGGCACTGGGGTGCTGAGCACCGCTCCCCCCCAGCCACACCAGGCGAAAAGATGAATGCTAGGAAAAACCAAAAATCAAACACACCATAAAACCCTCAAACTTCTCCCCTCAGCATGTAAAACTTCCCTGGAAAACTGGTCAGGAAAGACTTTGCTTTTGCATCACACCAAAACCAGCTTCAAATCACCGTCCCTCCTGCCAGGCACGTGGAAGTGGGGACCAGGCGTGCCCCAGCTCGGCTCACACCCAGGTTAGGGCTGTGCCAGGTCCTGGTCTACAGGGACAAAAGAGACCCCAGGGAAGCAGATGAGGAAGGCTGGAGGTGAGGAGGACAAATACCACAGAGGACATGACCTGGTGATGACATGGTGCCTTTAGCAATGGCATTACCAACATCCCGGCAGGAACAGGAGGAATGCGGGTGCTTTCATAAGAAAATATTTTCTCCCCACCCAAGGGAGACCATTTGCAGTGAACGATGCTATCTGCTCAGCTGCAAAAATGTGCTGGTGTCCGCCAGAGAAAAGCACAGAGGCATGAAGCAGACTGAAGATAAACATTTTTTCAGAGTCAGGGCTGCCCGTCCATGTCTGGGCTCCCTGTGGGGAGGACGCCCCACTCCTTGGCCACCTTTGCAGGGACCCAATGCAGGACATGCCCTTTTGGCCCACATGCCCAGGTTTTGTTTCCTGAGGGTGAAAAGATGTTTTCCCCTGGTTTTTCTCCCACTCACCCTTAAAAACAGGGCTAGATGCTCAGATTTAGGAGCACAGCAAGGGGGAAACTCGGTGGAGAACAAGCCCACTGCCATCAGGTCCACTTGCGCTGCCCTGGGGCTACCATCTTCCCCTAAAACCCCTTGTACATCTCCCGCTGAGGAGGAGGTGAAGAATCACCTCTCCCATGATGGGATTTGCATAAATCACAGGAGATGGAAAGCGTTTGGCAGCATTATCACACACTGCTCTCCCACGGATGCAGGCAGCGCCAAGTTCACAAGGTAGAAAACACTGTCCGACACATGGGCAAAGCAGGAAATTCTTGAAGCCAAATCCTTGGTTCGCTGCATGGCCCTGGGCAAGTTATTTTATCTTCCCATCACTGTGGCCTCCTCTGAGCCAGCCATGAAGACCATTTCCCCATCCTCGGAGGGGCTGTGGAGCATCCACAGGGGTGAGCGATGCTCTGAAGGCCAGTCCTTTGCTCCTGCTCACACCTCTGCCTTTGCTTTGTAGAACCTGCGAGTCCGGAGTACAGGGGGGACAGAGTTTTTCACACGCTCGGCCACCAAGTTCAAAGGGGCTTTGGCCCAGAAGTTCATGTTTGTGGATGGGGACCGGGCCATGTGCGGATCCTACAGGTAATCAGTGGTGTCTCCTCTTGCCCACCCCATAGAAGCCTTAGTCAAAGGACCGACATGGACCACGTCCTGGTCCCTGCCCAGCCTGGCCCCAGGACCCTGTACCAGAATTGCTCCCCTCCTCCTAAACTTGGGAGATGATTTTGCAAGGCCAAGATCTGGAGTGGGACCCAAGGGGTTCCCACCACCCCACAGCCAGGTCTAGGACACCCCTCCTTCTCAGAGGTGGTGGGACACACCAAGTGTTTCTGTCAGTGCATGTCATGAGCACAAGGATGGACAAAAGTACCAAACCGCAGCCAGTCCTAGACCTCAGGTTTTCCAGTTAAACATTTCCTACCCAAAGCCTATTCCAATTTGTCCAAATGAAAACTTGTTTTGGTAGAAATAGATCCATCTCAGTAAGCTTTTCAATTTCAGACAAGTTTCGTAAACATGGAACTGAAACATTCCCTACTTTCTGGCCACAACAAACACCACATCCATTTACAAGTTGCTTTTCTTAACTAACCCAAACTGAGAAAGGAAAAGCACCAACACTAAAGTGAAAAACTAGCTCACATCAAATACCTTTTATTTTTACTTCAAGTTCCAGTGTGCTCAAGACTTCAATCCTTCATTCTAATTTGGGATGAGAGCTATTTCTTCAGTCTCATTATTATTAATGTTTACAGCGAGATCATGTCCCTGCTAGCACCATCAATCCCCCGGGGAAAGCCAGGGCTGGGGAGAGGTGTGTTATTTACCAGCAAGCACTCAGAGACTTTCCAACACATTTCTGTTCCAGCTTCACCTGGTCTGCGGCAAGGACGGACCGAAATGTCATCACAGTCCTCTCAGGCCAAGTGGTAGAGGCATTCGACAAGCAGTTCCAGGAGCTCTACCTCATGTCCAAGGGGGTGAGCCTCAAGTCCATCTCCATGGGTGAAGAGCCCGAACCTGAGCCTGTAACACTGCCCTCCGTCGTGCCGGTGACCCCCGCCAACGCTGTGGTGAAGAAGCTGATAAACCCTAAATATGCCCTGGTGAAGGCGAAGAGCGCCGACCAGATCAGCAAGACTTCATCAGAGAACCAGGACAAAAACCAGAAAACTGACAACAAAGGCAAAGCCCTGCCTGAGGGCCAGGTGGGCGACAGGCATGGAGACATGGCAGATCTCTCCCTACTCATCCACCCTGGCCTCCTGAATCTGGAGAAAGCCAACATGTTTGACTATCTGCCCACCTGGGTCGAGCCCGACCCCGAGCCCGGGAGCGAAGTCTTGGGCTACATCAACATTATCGACCCCAAGATAAAGAACGTAAAGCTCTCGCAGATGAACCGCATCAAAGTCTGTGATGTCTCCCAGGCCAGCGCCCAGCACCGGCAGATGCTGAAGAACAGGGAGATGGAGATCAAGAAAAACTCAAACCAAGAGCCACCTCTGGTGTCCCCCTACCAAAGACAGACCCCACACACTCCCATGGAAGCTCCTGCAGGCCCTGCTACCAGCCCCATCGAAGGCATCAGCTGGACAATGAAGCAAGCAGGAATGTTTACCACTTCACCATTGGGCCACTGCTTAAAGCCACCAGAGGAGATACTGGAGGACATCAAGCCCCCAGTTCCAAAGCCAAGGACCATCCCTGCTGGTGTCCTTGTGACCAAAGTCATTACGCCCTGTGAGAGTGTCACTGCCCCAGAGGATGACATACAACCACTGCCAGCCAACCATGAGGGTTCAAAGCAGGAACCAGAGGAGAAGCCCAATGGAGCTTCAATGGAATCCTGCCATCTCCAGCCAGACCGGCCAGTGACAGGGACACAGGAGGACAAAGGGCCTCCCTGCACCCATAATGGGCTGGGAGATGGGGAGGAGGAGGAGGAAGAGGAGTACATCACTCTCAGTGACCAGGAGAGCTACTCCAGCAGCTCTGCTGACCACAGCTACCGCCGCTCCAACGCCTCCTCCATCTCAGACGAGTACTTCGAGGTGAGGGATCGCTATGGGCCACTCCGGCGAACCAACTCGGATGTCACCCACAACGGGGAGATCCTTCCCATGCAGAGGAAGCTCAGCGACCCTCACATCAGCCGGGGCACCTTCCTCAGCCCCCTGGGGAGCCTTCCATCCCTGAAGCATGTCCATGTGGAGGACATGACGAAGAGGAGGAGCAACGCCGTGGAGATTAGGTGCGTGCTGCCCCGCACCATCCTGGATGGCAACAGCTCCTACCCCAGCAGTGCTGCACAGGTAGGACTTTTTGCTATAACCTTCCCTATGTTTCTCCACCCTACAAAGGTTGCAAACCTGGAGGTGACCCAGCCAGCTCAGCCAAGGCGTGGTGTCATCCCTAGCTTTGGTGTCGCGTCCTAGATGCTGAGATGAGACTACCCATATGGGAGAATAACTCTCTACATGCAGCGATGGTAGGAGTCACCCAAGAGGTGCTCTTGGTCAGGAAGGCTGGTGGCCATGCCACAGCTCTTGGTGTCTGGGAGTGCAATGGGAACAGCTGGTAAACGGGAGGTTTTCAGGAATTAAAGATTATCCCATGGCATTGGGCTGTGGGATGGAGCCCAGTGGCTCTGTACGGCTGTGCCTGGAGCCGCTGGGTTCCATCCCACAGCCCATCAGCAGTGGCATCATGCCCAGCCAGGGACAGACTGTGCGTGCAGGCGTGTCCTTCTCAGGCTTGTTTTCTAGCTCCTTGCAATGGTGATTAGCATCAAAATAAAAGCACTCGGACACATAATTAGGCAGAACAAGACAGCGGAGAAACAGGGACGGCAACCTCTGTAGGCGAGCACTGTAGTCAGCAGCTTCATAGCTGATCCATGAGTGACGCCAGACCTTGTCACCCCACGGGGTGCACGCCAGCACCCCATGCAAGACCACAGGGTGCACACCAGCATCCCCACGACAGCAGGAGCATCACCCCATCCAGGCAGGTGGATCACAGGGTCAATCCCCTATTTCCACCCAAGTGCTGCAGCCTCTTGCACGACAACCAAGTATTTTGCTGTCTCAAGGATCCCCACCCGCTGTTTTCGGGGCATTTAAACCCCCAGGGCTAAATCAGCAGCTGAAATCGCTGAAGCCACCTGAGGTTACCCTAGCTGAGCATCTAATCTGTATTTACAGGGAATTAAATTTACTAGCCCAGAATCCACTTGCTTCTCCCTTCCCAGCCAGTGACGCGGAGCTCAGAGCAGGGTTTTAATCCTCGCACATCAAATATCCCCCTCGCACCCTGCGGAGCCATGCAGGGCGAGGAGCAACGAGCCCTTTGATGCTCTGTGACCCAGGTGCCGCCTTGCTCAGAGTGGCCAGGTACGTTGGTGTTCCTGCAATATCTCGTTCTGGACCTTTGATAAAAGTTGGAAAATTGACATGCCATCAGGGTTAGGAAAGCCAGCACTCAGCTGATGGAAATGCGCAGAGAATAGTTTGTCCCATGTGTAACAATAATAAACCAAAGCAATCCTTGATTAACTCTCTAGAAACCTCGAATCCAACAGAAATCACCACCAACCCCCACCAAACATTTCTGTTCTGGCTCCACGTTTCCTATGTGCTGGCCCTCAGCCCAGTGTAGCCCAAAACGCAGGCGGAGGCACGCTCAGGGCAAACATAGTATTTTCCATCACACTGAGAGCACAGCACCCAAGTCATCCCTGGAGCATTGCCTTGCCCAGACACATGCAACCCTGTTGACACCCAGCTGCACGGTTAGTAGAGTGCAGTAGCATTGGCCAATGCACAGCAGGCACAAGGAGAGAGCTGGGGACACTCAGGTCCTCTCCTGTCCCTCTCCCCCCCCACTCCCATTCATCGCTTAGTGACAGGCAAAATACCCACCCAGCTCCACATCCACGTGGCAGGGCCCTTACCTGGGTACAGGACCCTGCTGATCATCCCCGGCATGATGATAACGAACAAGGGCAGCATCTTCAGGTAGCTGGCCAAGATGGAGCCGGCCTTGGCGTGACTCAGGCTCTTAGCAGAGAGCGACCGCTGGACGATGACCTGTGGGAGAGCCGGGCAGGAGAGCTGAGCAGCCGCCAACATCTCCTATTCCACATCAGCCTCTTCCTTGCCAAACTGCATCCCAAGCATCTCCAAACACTGGAGCCACTGGGAATCGGGCCCAAACGCAGCTCACAAATGCAGCGTAGATGTGCACCCAACCCACGGGCTGGGTTCCTCTCCAGACCAGCAATGGGTTGGTGTCATGCCACAGCACCACAAAAGCCCAGTGCAACCACAGCAGTGTGTCCTCCTGACAGTATCAACCATTCCCCACCACCATCCTCTCTCCTCTTGCCCCTTCTATTCAATCTCTTCCCCAGAGTGCCCACAACAAAATGGACACTGAGTCCAGCATCCTCCTACCACAACTCCACCACCCACACTGCTCAAACCATCGCACCTCAAAGCTCTGGCCAAGCCATGCCCATCCATGATACAGCTAGCCCTTGGGCTTCGAGGCAATCTCTCTTAAATAGGCAACATCCAACGCTGCCTTTAAAAGAGCTCAGACTGTCCCCAGAGGCTCGCAGAGAAGTGCTCAGCACCCAGCAGGATTCAGCCACTCCTGAGCAAGCACTGGTGGGCAGGAAGGATGGGATGCCAGTTCCTGGAGTGGGATACTTGGGGAAGCTGTGGTTTAACTTCTGCCCAAGAGCCAGAGCATGTCAGGAGCCACAGGACCCACCACCCAGCTCAGGCACCATGTGCACCACATCAGGCATGTAATGACCTCGAAGGGAGAGGAGCTAGATCACCCTTAGTCCTTCTCACCTGAAGACATCTCAGACCTTACCACTGACTTTAAGCAATCTATTTAAATCAATCTAGCATTACTTAAGTGAAACTGCTTTAACACAGCCTTTCTGGTCAAAGCAGGAGGTGTCTGCTCAAGGACCAGAGGGGATATTGGGACTAAATAACTGAACACCAAGACGATGCCAATAGCACGGTGGAGATGCAGCACCGGTGGCATGGCGGGGGTCGTGGCAGAGCAGATCAGTGCAGCCAGCTCTGCAGCCTCCCAGCCCCAGCTCATCCTGCCGTCAGCACCTGCACTCGCTAGATCCAATCTTGCCCGGTATGTCTGCATGGGGTGCAATCACACCTCTGGATTGCAGCGCAGACACACCCAAAGAGGAAGATAAATATCTGGTGACCACAGCCATGCATTAAGGCCTTACCCAGTCCAGAATTAAGATTAACGATGCTCAGACCCGATCCAAACATGTCTCTCAACCCAGCTAATCAGAGCCACCCCCGCAGTGGTGTTGCAGCTCATTGTTTTCTCCTGATCCCACCTCCTCTCCCAACCCTCCATCCTTTCATCTAATCTTGGTAGCCACCTAATCCCACAGGTTGGGTCTGGATGACTGAATGCTCTTTGGGCCTGAAACGAGTGCTCTAGATGATTAAGACGGCTGTTCAGGCTGCTGCTGGAGAGAAGGCATTTAGAAGCTGCTGGCGTCCTTGGTCCTGGATCTCTGGGCAGCCATGACTTGGCTTGGGATAGTCTCTGGGTTGCCAGGGCTGCTCAGGAAGTGGCTGCTCAGATGCTGCTATGTGCAGGACAGTGCTTGGCCAGAGCAAGAAATCAGAGGAGCAGCAATGGTTAAAACTTGAGGCAGTTTTGAGCTGACACTGGTCTCAGAAGAGTTTGGGCAAAGGAGTACACCAAGTGGCAGAGGGATTTGTGCATGAGGACCAAGTCCACAGCACAGACATGTTATGGGGTGTCCTTGCAGGGGAACAACATCCTTACAACAGCAGTAGCTCATCTCTTTCTCTGCTCTTTAACAGGGGATGCACATCTACCGCTACCGACCCAGGAACCCCGCAGGCAGAGAGCAAGGCAAGGAGGTCTCCTGCTCCCCAACACACGAGAAACCCCTTGGGGCCACCAAATACAGAGGGGATGGAGCCGAACCCAAAAAGACCATCGCAGGCAGCCAGCCCTACTGGCAGAGCAAAGCCTTCAGCCCCAGCAAGCCCACGCAGCCCAGCCACCTCTCACCAAGCCACCCCAAAGCATCAAGCAAACGCTTAACCTCCCTACCAGAAAGCCAGAAGACAACCGAGGAGGTGAGGACACCCCTTGGCATCCCGCTCTCCAAACTGTCCCAGTCCAAGCACCTCAAGAACAGGGCTGCGGGAGCCCCAGGTGCTTCTATTGACTCCAAAAAGAAGCCCCCCGAGACCACCGGCCAGAAGGACCACTAAGCGCTGATGCAGGTGGACTTCCAGGGCGAGAGTGGTAGTAGAGCGTGCCTGGACCCCAGGCAACGCCGTGTTACATGGGGCAGGGGAATCTTGTTTACATTTACCTGGTCAGTGCACCAGTACCACGTGGCCATGATAGACAGCCCGAAAGTCATCCCAGTCCAGGGCAGATCTCCAGAGACTGGGTCTCGGAAGAGGTGCATTGCATCCGCTCTGGGCAGGTGGCAGGTAGTGTTGGGAACAATCTTGGATGGCACAGCTTTTAAATAGGCCTCTTCCAGGTTGGGGTAACCTCCGATCTCATTAAAGGCTGGAAAGCATCATTGGGAGAAGCTGGTTAGAGTTGAGAAAAAACCAACAGCCTGTGAGATCAGCTGGCAGAATGCTTGCCAATTTGTTAACTCAGAAGTGCTGCCCAGAGAGGGAGGGCTCGTTCATGATCGTGTTTTCTTCTAGTTATTTAAGAGACTCTTCTATTAACAATTTGCACAGCAGGTCCCATTACAGTCCGCCCTCCCTTCGGAGGGTGACCCGTGTCCTGGGACAGAGGCTCCTCAAGGGACCCACCTCTTTTGACTTCGTACTGTAAAAGCAACCTGTTTATTAAAGCTCCCCAGTCCCAGAGCAAGGGAAACTCACCTAAGACTATTAAAATGCAAGATTAGGTAGCCTTTGACTTGATATACTCAAGGTGCCTTAGCACAGATGTCCAGCCAAACATTTTCTACCCCTCTGAGCATTTTCCCAGCACCCCCCACATGGCTCCATCCCCAAGCCTCCAGCAACCAGTGGGAGGAGGAGAGAGAGAGAGAGAAAAAAAAAAAAATACCCTCTTCACTACATTTTTCCTAGAAAATGGGATCCAAGGTATGGGTCTCTGAGCCCTGCTGAGGAGTACGTGCCATGAACAAGCCCTAGCAAGCGAGCCTCCGAGCCCTTGGCAGCTGCCTTGGTGCTCCTCCCGCCTGTGCCGCAGCCGCCAGCCCCCGGCAGCCGCTGCCAACCAGCCCCGGGCTGTGCCCTGGCCCCCCACCGCCTCCCCCACTCCTGGGGAGCACGGGCTGAACGCTCCTCACGGCTCCCCCAGTACCTCCAGCAGGAGAATTTTGGAGCCACAGGCATCACTTTTTGGAGGAGGGAAGGATGGGAGGCACCCGCCCCGCTCCCCCCACGTGCCATGGCCACCCATGTAGCAGCCGTGGAGGAGATAAGCAGGGAGCTGTGTTGGCACCCCCATACCCAGGGCAGCTGCTGACGCCCAGAAGAGAGGAAGCTCCAAGGCCTCCATGGTTCTCATGGGGGGAGACTCAAAGCATAGACTCACGAGCATCCCTCCGTGGATTTTCCCCCATCTGGTCCAGCTGACACATCCTGCATCCCTTTCGCTCCCTTCCCCTGTGGGCTGCTGTCCAGACCCTCAGCTCAGCCCAGTCCAACGCAGCAGCACAGGGTGGGAACGTGCTCCTGAGAAGTCGCCCTCCTGCAGGACAGCGCCCACGAGCGCTGCTGTGTTTAGATGGAGAGCAAATCCCTCAGGCGTCGGGTGCTGGATACTGGGATCACCATCAAATGCCAGCTTGAGCAAATCCCAATTTCCAAGTCACCCATCCTGCTTCATTGTCCCCTCCCGCCCAAGGACAGCCCTCTCCCTGCAGCCCTGCCATTTACATTACTGACCTGCACCCCGGTCCCCATCCCAGGGCATCCCCTTGACCTGAGGCTGTTGGGGAGTTTGCAAAGGGGCATCATCCACCGTGTTCCCCCTTGCAAACTGGACCCCTGTATTTCACGAGGAGTCAGCATTCATAAACTCCTCCTGCTCTTGTGCAAGCAGCTCTGGCCCCCCTCCAGCATTTGGTTTATCCAGGCAGTGGCTACTCCCAAGCTTTGCATGGGCGTTGAGCACCAACAAAGGCTCTCCAGAGGCAGAGGGTGAGCACTGAAAGCAGAGATTCGTGCCCAGGGGTGCGGGCCTGCTCCCTTCCCAAAAGTGTTTGCAGGCAAGTCATGACACCTACGCTTGCTGGGACGGAAGAGCAGGCAAAAACCTCAGGGCAGCGGGAGCTCAGGCTGCAGATGCCAGGCTGCAGCCCGCAGGCTCCACCACGATTAACACACCCGTGGTGAATGCCGAGCGGGGCGCAGGGTGGCACCGTCTCTCTCACCAGCGATGCCGGAGCTGAGCAGAGCCACCGCTGGCATTGCCACCTGCTGAAACAGCCACCGAGCTCTCTGTTAAGCAAAGCATACCAGCCTCCGGGTCCTGAGGTCTCCCAAGACCCAAGGAAAAAAAAAAACTTTGTGACCAGCAGCTTGTCTTTCAGCTCCCCTGGATCAGTCCCTCTCCCAAGCACCCCCACCTCCCTGCACACACCACGCCACGCTCGCAGGTTCGCAAAGCCAAAAAAAGCTGGGCTCTGCAGTCGCCAGAGGGGATTTTCCAGGCCTTGCCTACCTGCCCTCCTACTCTGGCGCTGCGCTGCTGCACCCAGCCAAGCTTACCAGACACAAGCCCCCACGGCCAACCACAGCTTCAGACAGCGATCAGCAAGGTCCAGGCACCTCATCTGACACAAAGGCTGCGGCCACCACTTAGATCTGCTTGGACAGGCAATGTGCTCCCCTGCCCAGCACAGCTCCTGGTTTCTACTGGGGTAGTTAGTATTATTCTCACTCCTCCGGGAAGTATCTGTCCTTTCATTTGGGTTTTTTTTTTTTGTAAATATATCTTGCTGCGTACAGGGCTCGCCCAGGAGCAAGCTCTGCTTTTGCACAGGGGAGCAGCCGTAGGACCGGGCCAGCTGCAGGTCTGGAGCGGCTCCCACCTCCACAGCAGAGCTCGTGTGCAGCATTGAGTCAAAGCCTTTCCTACCAGCAGACTTCTCCAGGATGGTGGAAACCATCTCAGGAGTGCCTTTGGAAATCGTCCTCTGTAGTTAAACTCTTGCCTTTGAAGTTGGGACCTGACTTTTTGCCTCCTACTCCTCGGGGCCAACAGCCCCGATGGCAGAACAAGGCTGATGAAAGCTCCCAGCCTCACAAGGGTGCTCTGCGGCCAAACGTACGGATACACAATAGTGCTGAGTGTTCAGAAAGGGCTGGTGATGAACCATGCTCACTCCAGCCAGGAGGAAGGCACAGCACCGTGCTCCGCAACCCCAGGAAATCCCCTGCAGCGGTGTCTCGTACCAGCACCACCTTCTGCCATGCACGTTCTCATGCGGTGGGATCCTGTCTGAAGAGCCCACCGCAATGCCACTGCAAGTTTCACAGAGCAAAACTGGAAATGCTGCTTTGCTGTCAAACACTTGATCAGAGTCTCGGAGTGCATGGACTAGAGCTGAACATACAGAGCAGCGATGACCACGGGAAGGTGACCAGTGCTGGGGGCAACCCCACGTGGAGGACCAGGGGGATGCTTCATGGCATCTTCAGCCAGAGGAATGGCACCTAGGGGAAGCACAGCGGCAGAGAGGACACAGCGGGACCACAGACTTTCTTTAGGTGATTGCTACGGGCCAAAGTCCTGCTGGGAATCCTGGCCACCGAATTGCTCAGACTGAGGTTTTCTTATTTATTTCTGAAACCACTCAAGTAGGGAGAGAAGGCCGCCCTGGATGGAGGATCTGTGCTGTCCCAGCTCTTACCTTTCACCGCCAGCACGATGGCTCCAAGGACCATGATGAGTGTCTGCAGCGCGTCAGTGTAGATGACGGCTGCCAGCCCCCCTGCACGAGAGGAAAGCACAATGTCAGGAGCACCACCGGCTTCGGGCTCGGCTCGGTCGGGAAGTCCCAATAAAGCTGCCCGCGCTCGCGGGGACATGCCTGTCACCGGCCTCGTCCTGCCGACACTGCGGCGATGGGGGGCTGCAGTGGGAGCATGAAGGGAGAACAGCTCCCCGGCGGGTCTGGTGTCGAGGGGCGACAGCATCCCTGCAGATGGGGTGGGGGGAGCAGCCGACAGCTGCGGGGGCTGCAGTCTCACCCAGGACAAGGAAGGGGAGCCAAGGGATGGCAGGAGGGGGGGAATGCAGCCCCATGTACCCACACAGTCAGGAGGACACCAGCCAGCCCCATCCCCAGCTCTTTGGACGCTCCAGCAAGCAGACCACATTCAGGACTTTGATCTCATCATTCATCCCACCTCTCCCTAACACCAGGTTGTCCCTTCATACACCCCCCAGCTCTCCTCCCAACCCTACAGTTTTATTTTTCCAGCTCCTGATGCTCAGTGGGGTCCCCCCTGGCCATCCAGCCAGCAGCATTTCTCCCTTTCCATCCCAAGGTCTCCCTCCGGACCTGTTGCAACCCCAGGACCTGCTTACCTAGCCAGAAAGCAATTACTCAGCACACGAACAAAAGCATTAATAAGTAACGGAGCTAGAGAAAATGGGTCAAAAATTGAACCAGTTTCAACCCCAGTCACCGACTCACATGCTGGGAATTCAGGGCTGCACCCTCCCCAGCCATGCCTGGGATTTGGAAGGATGTTCTCAGGTTCGGGGTGATGCAACGATCACACCCTTTTGCCTGAGCTCACGTCAAAGCGCCTTACTTCACAACAAGCCTTGTGGGCAGGAAAAAACCCAAGATGGGATTTGCTTAAAACCAAAGTCTTGCAAAATCCACCATGTTTTGGATATACTTAAACCGTTTCCCATTTTAACGGCTGGGATGAGATAGCAAGGGAGAATTTACTGCCGGGTGTCTCCACTGGCACTACCAGGGGAGGGAGTGTCCCATTCAAAATAATAACCAAAAGCACTGGCAGGGATACACGGTCCCGTGGTCCGAGAGTGGGACTGCAAGTCAGGAACCCACGATTTCCAACTCCAGCTCCAAACCCTCATCACCTCTGGATCACAAAAGAACCATATGGATTGACCCTGCAGAAAAATAGCTGGTCCCACGATGGGGAGTCATGGGCAAGGAATATTCCCAAAAGCTTTGCAGAGGGAGGGCAGCAAGTTGCATTGCAGGCAGGGCAAGTGGGAGGGAAATGAGTTGAGTAAAGGGGTAATCAGATTGTGGATTCCATAGTAATAGTCCTGTAATAGGAGAAGCCCTGATTATTGCTGTTACAAATAGGTAAACATACAAAAAAGCATTTAATTACGTGATGGAGGTGGAGTTATTACAAATGAAAAGCTGTAATGACAAAGGAGAGGTCATGCATTGAGTCATTGCCTGAGCTGACGCTCAAGAAGGATGTTCAGATACTGGCTGGATAGGGCAGGGAATATGAACCCCATTAGTATAAATCCCCAAAGACCTTCCAGGAGAAAAAAATAAATAAACAAAAGCAGGAGTGTGAGCGGTGCGGTTCAACCAGAGAAGAAAGATTGAGGCCGGCAGACAGTGAGCAACCTACCCGCAATGGTGTAGAGTCCCGTGACCACCAGCATCAGGATGGTGGAGAGGTAAAGGTCCCAGCCCAGGCAGACTTGCACAAAGAGGGCCCCCGAGTACAGGTCCGTCTGTGCGTGGAAGAAGAAACACAAAGGCTGGGACAGGTGACATCCACTTGGCTAGACAGCACCCAAGGGCTGTGGCAAGAGCGGCACGGCAGGGAAACGGTCAACTCTGTGGGTACAGCGAGGACGTTGTACTGCACGAGTCAGGAGGACACCTCCCAAAGCTAGCGCTGAAGTCCAGGGTCTCATGTGGGTAGCCGTGTCACTGCTGCAGATGGGCGTCACAGGCCACCTTCCCCCAGCCCCCAAAGAGCAGAGCAAGCAGCTCCAGCAGTCGTTTGCAGCTGGGGTCAGTTGGATGCAGACAGTGGGACGTAAGGGTCAGAGATGGGATGCCCCGGGGCATCAGTGCTGCCGCAGCCTCTGAGAGCAAAGCAGGGAGTGAGAGATACTCAGCCCTTTACAGGATCAGACCCTGACCTGAGCTGCCTCCTTGCTGCCCCGAGTACCTCCAGTTCCCTCCTCTGATGGCAGTGCCCTGCTCTCCAGGTAGCATCTCACCATGGTTTCTGCAGAGCCCTGGAGATGGGGAACCTGGCACCAACCAAGGGGCTGTGCTCCCCCAGTACACCAGCACCCTTGGGTGCTCTCTGGAGGCAGCCCAAGACACCTCCCCAGCCCAGCACACCCGTGCTGTTTCTGCACCCCAGCAGCCCCCACTGGGCCAATGCACAGGGACATCTGTAGCTGGTTTTTCACATTCTGCTTGGCAGGATTTGCCCTCCTGGCACCCACGCTGCTGGCAAAGAGGCTGCCAAGGACCAGCTCCCCCCTCCCCAGCTGCAGCTCAACAGTCTGGGCTGTCAGACTGGTCAGGAGAGCAGCAGTGAGCCTAAATAGCTGCTGGGGGCAGGAGGGGATCTCCTGCCAGGTGTAGGGACTTTTCAAGGTGCTTGCTGGTACCTGTGATGCCTTCAGCGACAGATGGGGCAGCTCTGCACCACGTCACTTGAGCCATTTAGCTGTGCTCGGGTGGGTGCTGGTGGGGCAGAGCAAGGTGCTGCCCTGCTCCCTGGGGGCTGCAGCAGCGTTTCAACCTCTGCAGCCACTCCATGGTGAGGAGCACGCATGGGCAGCCCAGGACTGCTGTTCCTGAGCCTTGCCCCAACAACAAGGCACCTCTTTGCAGAGCATCTCTGGGAAAATATCTCCTCCTGGTTCTGCGCAGATGGGGAAACCAAGGCGTGGGCAAGTGGAAGAAGTTGCTTTTGTCCCTGAAGGAGCAGCAGCAGCCCAGGGGTTCTGCACCTCAGCGCAGACCAGCACGAATGCATTCTCCAACATGTCCCCTGACCTTTGCAGCTCCCCTTGCAAAGCCTCTGGAAGAAGCTTGAGGTTTCTGCTTGGCCACAGAAGGACAGACCGACTCCATGTCCAACACGTTGTCTCCACCAGCCCCAGCATCTCCTGCACCCATGTCATGTCCCACAGGGGCACCGGGAGCGTGCCTCTGCCCGGAGGAGTGTGCACAGACCTGCAGCTCACTCAGCTGCCAAACTCCCTTGAGATGATTGACATCCCAAAAGCGACCACCATTTCCCACCCGTGGGAGGGCTGGACCCACACAGGGAGGTCTGGTCACAGTCTCATGGGAATGAGATGTAAAGCAGAGACTCAGAGGGAGCTGGGGCACCTCCTCCAACAAAAGCAGCGATGCCACGGGAGGAAAGGACCAGGCGCAGCAGGCAGTGTCCATGCCACCACCATGTCCCCACCCACAGCTGAGATCCAGCCATCCCCAGCACTTGGCTGAGGCATCTTCACAAAAACCTTGTCTGGAGAAGGAAACAAGGCCAGAAGGGGCAGGAAGAGGCAAGACAAGCCGCCTCCACACCCTCGCCTGGAGTCGTGACAGCTTCCCACAGCCAACACGTCAGCTCTGATTTGACGTCCTTCACACACCTCCCAGAAACCATCCCCCAAACAGCAGGGCTTTCTTGCCCGGTCATGCAGGAGCAGTTGCTTGGGATTAGTAATGTGGAAGACCAGTGCTATTTCCCATATCGCACCTCCTTCCCCCACCCCAACCCTGCCCAGTGCTACTCCAGCAAGCTCGCCACGCTGGAGCTGAGGACCATCATCAGGTGATGGAGAAGGGCCATGCAGGATCACACAATGGAAGAACCAAGGTGTGTGCCACCTAGCAGGGCTCCATCAGCCATGAAACCGAGTAGGTGAGCACACTTGCAGCTTCAGCACAACACAAAAGCCCATTCCCTAGCAGATCAGCCCACACCGTTAGGTATAATGTTGATTAAATCAAAAATCAAACCAACCAGAAGAGCACTTACACCATGATCTTGAGGATCCTAATTCAGGGACTATTCCACAACATCTGGACCAGGCTTTACACCACAGTCACGCTTGGCATTCCCGAGGGAGGAACTATGTGTCCTCAGCTGCACTTGGGCTTGGCCATGTCTCTGGGAGAGCCCTTGCCAGCACCAAGAGGCAATTCAGCCCTGGAATGTCCTGCTGAAGAGGAACCAACTCATAGGCAACCTCTACCAGTGGCTCTTCTGATGCCTTTCCACCACAAACACAATCCTACCACAGAGACTACCAAGCAGCCCTACAAGAGGACAACTAAGCCATTCATGCATTGCAAGCTTCAGCTACAAGGCAGAAAAGCCCCAACCAAGGGCCCTCAGCCGTCTCCTCCCAACGCAACCTGAAGTGGGAACCCAAAATATTTTGAGCTTCCCTAGCACAGTGCCAGCCAAGCATCCTTGGTGTCTTCTGGAACTCCTTAGAGGGATCCATCATTTGTCATCTCAGCACCAGCCAGAAAGTCATGCCCCCCCTGTGACTGCCTGCTTCTTCAGCAACTCTTCCCCGGAACCCAGCTGTGAAGACTAAGCCCAGGACAAGATATTTCATAACTGCTTCTCCTGGCTTTCTCAATGCTTAATCATTTTTGCAGTCATCTGCAAATGAGTCTAAGCCTTTACTATGAGGAAGTAGAGGTATCTCCACCTCCCTTCCTGGTAATTCTGCTACGGTGGGAAAAAATAAAAGCGCATGTGACTGAGTCGTTAATAAGACATCCCAAATACAAAAACAAGCTAATTAAAACCAGGCATGACCTATTCATAAAACAAGTCCTTTCAACTGTAAAAGGAGAGCAGAAGCCTTTGAAGTCAGGCCTCATAATCCAGCAAGATCCCTGCCTCCACTGGTGACCTCACTTGGAAACTCGTTCTTACCCAACATTGTTAATGCCTTCCCAACAAAAGCTGACTTTAGAGACAGCTTAGATTTAACAACTGGTGAAGCCAAAGCCTCAGTAGAACAAGTTACCCAGGGTACAGAGGCGTCTTCAGGGTCTCTTCACCAAGCCTAGGACACCTGTGCAACTCCTCACATGTTCCTAGCCAGGGGGCACACCATCTCTCTGCAGGACTTTGGGCTGTCCTGCTGCACCCTGCCATGAAGTGTGGAGGGTTGGGGTTCACCAAAGGGTAAATTCCAGGAGAGGAGGGACTGTCATTCCTAAAGTGTCCCAAAAGAAGAGTCAAGAGAAGCAGCAGTGATGCTGTGTCTCAGCTCAGGAGAATGTGGAGCAGAGATCCATCCATAAACCCAGTGTCTGCAGGGAGAGGAGGCAGGAAAAGCCCAGCGAGTCCCAGGCTTTGAGGCAGCCCCCAGTGAGGACCAAAGGAAACCAGCACTGCCTAATTGCTCCAAGTTCTGCACTCTCCTCCCATGCTCCCTGCTGTGGTCACCACTGGGGATGGGACATTGGGCCAGTCTGACAACGCCCTGCGTATCCACAGACATTCATCCCAACCCATTGCTGGAAACAGCCATTGTTTGTGAGATTCACCATGAATGGAGCCAGATGCCAAGATAATCCCCTTATTAGGCTGATTCCTCTTCTGTTGCATCCTGCATGACTCAGACCTGAGAAAACTCAGCAGACCAAAGAAACTATAGCGGTGGCGGAGAAAAGGCGCAGGAAGAGGCTTTTGGGGGTGTCCACAAGGCTCCAAACACACAGCTGTTCTGAGAAGGGCCAGGAGAACCACAGAGGTTCCCATTGGTGCAGGCACTGCACAGAGGTCATCTACAGGTTCATCTGGTGTTAGGCAAGGGGTGACACCACAACAGTCTCCCAAGCTAAGAATGAACTTGCAGGACATCCATCCCTTCTGGGCAAAGCCATGGAGAGACTAGAAACCAAAGTGGTAGGGCACCATTTTGTAAGAGAAGAGGCGATGTCTGTGATCGTCTGGAAAGGGACCCAAAGACAACCAGCCCTCAAACTACCAGTGATTTCTTCCTTCAAATTCAGACCAGCAAGAACAAACTACCTCACCAGAAATCCTCTCTCAGCTTCCAACCTTTCCTTTTAAATGCCAGCAGGGATTCACACAGATCCCGGGGACCAACACCACAGAGACAGATGCTCCAGCATCTCCCTCGAGCTCCTCTCAGCTCTTCGTCAGGAGCAGGGAAGAGATGTCTATTAAGCAGGACGCAGTAGGGGAATAAGTGACAAGAGTTTACTGGACATTGGGACAATCAGGGAATAATCCAAGTGTCACCGCCCAAACTTGCAAACTGAACTGGTGCTCCGAGACCCACCTGGCTGATTTCAGGAGAAATGCCACAGGATTTTCAATGCCATAAATGATAAGAATATCAATTTCATGAGAAGAATGCCCCCCAGGACATGGTTTTGCGGGGGGAAATACAGGTGGCAGCTGCACCGACCAGGTCACCGGCATCACCGCTGCCACGCTGAAAGCCCTGAGTCAGCAGGAACACGGGAAGGGCTGCTATCTCCTCCTGCCTTGCCCAAGGTCCAAGAGCAGCTCACGGGAAGGAGATGGGGGTCTCCTGGAGCCGGGGACATCCCATCACACAGCGCTGGGGTCTGTCTGAGGCAGGGGCAGCCTCTCCCTTTGCATTAAGCGCGGCGAGCCCTGTGTGCAGGCTGCTCCGTCCTCCACACCCCGCGGAGGGAGACCCAGAGGATCCCCCACAGCTCGGCCTGGGGCCCGGGGCTGCGAAGCTGCCAGGGAGGAGGCAGAAACGCCGCGGAGGAGCGATGCTGCATCCGGACACGCTGGTGTCTGCGGAGCCCGTGAGCACGGGCAGGCGGCTCAGCGCCTCGCCGTGGAGAAACACGCTCCGGCACCAGCCCTCGGCCCTGCAGACAGCCTCTTCTTACAGCCAGCAACGTGCAGAAGCACATTTCTTGTAGCCAGTCACCTGCAAAAGCGTATTTCTTTTAGCTGGCGAAACGCAGAAGCCTGAGCAGACCCCAGGTCTATCCGAGGGGTGGTGCAGGATGGCTCCCTCCGGCAGGTTTTCTGCTCCAGATCGTTTGAGCTGTCTGCTCTTGATCTCTGTCTCCAGCCCCCCAGGGCTGTCTGTGCCCCGCTCTCTCCTGCTTGCCCCAGGCCAGGTGTCACAGGCTCTTTAGTTGTTTTACCTTGGATAAACTCTTCCCACGGTTACCAAGCGGGCGGAAAGAGCAGAGGCCGCACACAGGGAACTGTGAACGAGGCCAAAATGGGGGGGGAAACATCCCTGCGGAAAAGTCCCTGAAAATCTGTACAGGCTAGGGCATCTTACAGGTGCAGCAAGGCTTCCTTTCTTCAGAAAACTCGTGTGCCCTAAAGCAATGAATTAATTCCCTCTGTCGGGTCCCTCAGGGATCTGGAAAGCATCGCTGCTGGAGCATGGAGGAAAAACCCAGATGATGCAATCCAGCCTCTGAGCACGTTTCATCCGCAACCTCTACTACCAGGTGAGTGCACCGTCAGTTTGGGAATCCTGAAGCCCAGGCACTCACCCATCAGGACCACCCGGACACGAGCAGCACTGCTGGATCTACCTACAGATGGGGTGTTGCAGATTGTATCTGTCCACAGATTCCCACCTCCTGTCCTGCTCCCTCCTGAAGCATCCTGCAGTAGCTGACTTGGCTACACAAGGTTTGAGCCCCAAAATAACCTTTTGCTTGCTGGAAATCCGTTGTGGATTTATCACGGAGTTGAGATTGAGCTACTCACAGAGATTTTGGTAAAGATGGAGAGCAGGAGTGACAGGCTGGAGAGGTACATCCGGATCCTTTCCCCTCCAAACCTCCGCTGGAGATACTCGGGCATCGTGACAATCTGCCAGGGGAAAGAGAGCAATCGCTGCTCTGTCCAGGCTCCCTCCTCTGTGAACGGTCTCAGGGAAGGCAAGGGCACAGCTGTATTCCCAGAGCAGGGCTTAGAAGCCTCAAAGGACAGTGGTGACCACCCTCCGGGGAGCAGGGGACCTGGCTGGGGGCCACTCACCCCACAGCAGGCTCAGGGCAGCTCTACGTACCCCAGATGAGATATAGACCGGCACGAACACCCAGGCCAGCGCCAGAAGAGCGTAAGTCGCCTGTTGAGAAGGAAGAACATGGCACAGCCAGAAAAAACACCAATCCTGCTGCAGCTTGACATTAATTGCAATGCTAGACCCTGTCCAACACTCCTGACCTGGCCCTGGCTCACCCTCAAGTGCACATTTACATCCCCAAATGGTTTCAGAGGGCAGGCATGGGGGCACAAAGCCATGGTGGAGACCCTCCCAGTACCCCTGCCAACAGGAGCCCACTCCCCTCAGCCCTTCAGCTCCAGACCAGACATTTCCCACTAACTCCTTGATCACCAAGCAAGCCAATTGCCATACTTTTGCTGCAGAACCCAAGGACTTTGGAAGCAACAGGTGGGGAAGCGGGGAATGGGTGACCTATTCAGCCATCTCCCTTTCAGGGTCGTGCAGGGGCTGGACTAGGAAGCTCTGCTCTGAAATGTCCTTTTCCCTGAGCACGTGGGCTTGAGTTGACTACAAACTCACTGTACGTGCACTAGACGTGAGCCAGAGAAGCTGAGTTAGCAGGGTTGTGTTAATTACCCTCTGCATGACTCCTCCCAAGCCTTTCGAGACATTGCATGAAGCTGCTGTGAAATGGGCCATCTGCTGCTACAGAGCTCCGGAAACTCATTTTCTTAATAACGTGACACATTTCTTACGTTCCATTCGAAGCCGGTGACAGCGATTCCCCCAGCAGCACCAGTCCCGGCCAGCCCGATGAAGAGCCCTGAGCCTTCACTGCTGGCGAAGAGAGAGGCGCCAATCTGTGGAGGAGCAGAGGAGGTGCTGCGGCTGCTCGCAGGTGGGGTGCCCGGCCGCCAGCACCCCACAGCTTGGCATGGCAGTCGTGCCAGCTGGACCAGCTCTGGTGCTTCCCCAGCAGCACAGCCCCAAGGGGATAACTCAGTAAGAGGAGGCAGCAAAAATAATATCTGACCTCCCAGACACTTCTAAAAGCAAAGCGTGGCCAAAGATAGACCATGTGTGATGAGGGATGTGTACGTATTTTGCAAGAAAAATCCTTTACAGACTCCCATCCAGGTAGACGTGAGTCTGAGCAACCAGCACTCTCATGCATTCAGCTCATCTGGGCATCCCCAGGGGGTTTTGGATGGACTTTCTTGTCTTCAGGAGGATGAGGAGGCAGCACATGTTGCTGCATTTGCCACAGTAGCCATGCAGAGTACCCAGAGATGGCCCTGTGCAAGTAGCTAGTGCCAGACAGGGGAAAGACCTACAACTGCTTTGTCAAGATCATACCAAAATAAGAGGAGGGAAAAAAGACACTTGGGACACCCATGTCTTGTTGGAGCCCCCAGGAGCACACAGGGCCGGTGGAGATAGAGGTTTGACTCCAAGAACCCTTCCCCAAGTTCAGAGCAGCCTACGAGGAGACCCGAGGTGGGTCCCAGCATCCTTTGTGCAACGAGAAGGGAAACGCAGCTCAGAGGACACGAATCCTGGCAGGAGGAGGTGTGCAGGGTGGCGGAAAGCGTGGGCAGGCGGTGGAGAAAGCAGGGGTGCAAAAGAGGTAATTCAGTGAGAGGGGGAATGGTGCTGGATGTTCCTGCTGCCCAGGGTGTCACAACAGGACGGAGGTGTCTACTTACTGGCCACCATGCCATGTCTCTGCCAGCAAGGAAGTAGCCACTGACGGTGTTCCTGTTCACCCTGCATGAAGACTGGGAGGAGAAAAGATCAGCATGGAGCACCCTTTCCCTGCAAACCCAGACAAGCCACCAAGAACCAAGTCTCCCAGACGAGAAACCGAGAGACAGGAGACTGGATAATTAATGGGAGCTCTGCAGCTCGAGCTTAATTACACGAAACGGTGGCTGCACCCCGAGTACCTGGAGCCATGAATAGCAAAGGAGGCACCCCGAGAGCGGGAAGCACGGAGGATGCACCCGTCCTACCTCCATGCCGCGCAGACAGGTTGGCTAATAGGGCTCGGTTTTGGCTATGATTTTTCTCCAAGGCAGAATAAATGGTTTTGAGAGCCTTTGTCTGAAACCATGGGTAGCTGAGGGCTTTTTGTGTTAAGCAGGTCTTTTGTCTCAGCACCCTTTAATAGACAGGCAGGAGATCTGCTTACACCCAAGCAGACCAGAGACCAGGGGAGAGGTTTGTGCCGTGGTTAATTCCACCTCATTTTCAGTCTTTCCATGGAGGGGGGCGGGGGGGAAAGGGGCAGAGTGTTTGTACAACAGAACAGAGCAAATGCAGCACGACACACAAAATACGTAACAAGTGCGAACTACGACAGGAAAATAATAGAGGCTTTCAAATTATTCCATGCAGAAAAGCCAGCTTTGAAAAAAAAAACCAAACCACCAAAACAACAAAACAAAAACCAAAACCAGAAAAGACTATTCAAAAAGAAAAGCAGAAAGCAAACAAGAGAAAACACTCTTACCCATATTCCCACTGCAACGTTTAAGGAAAAATAAACCACTACGACAACAAGGTCAGCAACGCTGAACTGCTGTGCAGGGGTAAAGGATCCAGCAGTGGAATTGCCCTCCATCATTCCTCTGCTGCCTCCTTCATCCTCAGCAAAGTCCTCGCACAGTCAGTCACTGAATCAGTAACTTGTCCGCGGCTTGGCGGCATTTATCATTAAACAAGCCGGCAGTAGGAGCTTCCAAAGGCGCTTGGGTGGGCAGCCTGGCTGGCCACTGCCTGCCTCTCCTTTCAGCTTCCCCACCGCACCGAGGGAAGCACAGGCCAGGACAGCGCCTCTCGATTTCAGTGTCTCACAGACAAACAGCTGTTTAATCCCCCCCATTTCCTCGGGGTTTTCTGCTTCTTCTGCATCGGTCTTGCAGAAGCTGCAGCTGCAGCCCCAGCTGCCCCTACAATTCATGCGTTTCTCAGGGCGCGGGATCCCTGAGGCCTCTTGCAAAGGTGCCTTAAATTCAGATATTGCTAGACGAGAACCTGCCAAGGCTTTTCTCTTCTGTAAGCTGCAAAACCAAACACCAGTATTTTTCTTGCAGATACTACGGAGTCTGGAAAGAATTTGCGTGATCTTCTGCCTAATTACTGTAGAAATTGCTGAATAAAGCAGGGGTTTAAAGTGATCTTTACATGTGAAGGATCCCAGAGAAATACCTCTAAGAATAGCTGGCATTTCTGGCGATTCCTGCTTCTGGGAAAAGCACGTGGAGATTAGGTAGCTCTGCAGTAATATGCTGTGATGAAAAACATCCAAGTGAAGTCACACATGCTTTGCTCCCTTTCATTCACTCCAGTACTACAAAGAGCCAAAGGACCCACAATCCAGTCTCATGACTGCAACTGTTCCCAAATTATTGCGTCTGAATGAGTACAATAATTGCCCTGCACAAAACTAGGCAAAGTTGGGAGGTTTCTACATGCTAAAGCAACGATCAGACACAGGAGTTCGGTGAAGGCCTGAGGTGGAGCCTCAGCACACCAGCAAGGCTGACCAGCAGAAACGCTCACGGAAGAGACAAAGCTATTCCTCCAAGGCCAACACCAAACAAGCAACAGGAAACCACCTCGCAATTTAATGTGTTTGGGTATTTAGCAACCATACTGTTTGTCGCACTGGCTTATTTTCACATGGCAGCACACTTTCCAACCATAGTGAAGATCACAAGGTCTCACTAATAAAATAAATACACCGCAACTAGTATGCCCATCACTGAGGTCAGCGTATTTCTCCTCTCTTTGAAAGGAGCAGGTCTGCGCACTTGGGAGAGGAACTGGAGTTCTCCTGCACGACTCAGCTGGAATTTAACCTGCATTAACACATTCAAAGTACGTACGAGTGTTAATACATCAGCTTGGTGTATCTATTAACATCACTGAAGTGTTTAATAACCTACTGTCGTTAAAGTACAACTGGGTACAGCCTTGCGTTTTGTCATTTCATAGAGAGAACGTACCTCTCTGGACAGGACTGCAAAAATCAAACAGAATAATCTTGGGACAAATAACCTCACAGAATGAAGAACAGTGTTATCTGAAATGTGCAGCTGCTTAAATAAAATCACCACCTCACTTGATGAACGTACCAACAAGATCAAGTACTATAAATCTTTTAGGGATATCGAGGTCTTCTAGCCACAGTCCAGGCCTCATCATTCCCAGTGCTGTGCCAAGACAGACAAGGGAAGGAAAAAACCCCTAATTTTACCCTTAAAAGCAAACCAATCTTCCAAAGCCCTTGGAAGTTTGTCTGGAGCAGAGAGAAATGGTGTCAACAAAGGTTAATTTCACTTCTGGCTTTTGACATGCCAAAGGTTTTATGCTTGTTTACAGGACATTCTGATTGAGATTAGACCAAACCACCCCTAAACGCTCATTAATTCCACCACTGTTTTCTCTGCAAAGGGCCAGGAACTTCAAGTCTCAGAGACTGGAAGCTCGGTGTGGCAGCCTGCAGGCCGTTCCATGCACACCGTACCTGAGGATCATTGGGAAAACCAACCTGAACAAGTTCAGCTCTACACCACGGCCATATTTTTTTAGCTCATCCATGTGTTCAGGTACAAACCTTTGAAAAAACATTTACCTGTGATGAGGTGATTCGGATTTTACCGGCTGGAACCTCTGGAACCACAATATTCCCGAGTCCCTGCTCTTTGACATCCAGCCATAGATTCAGCTCCCTCCCACATTCCCTGAAGCGAAGCAGCGCACAGGAAGTGCACTCTAACTGCCAAATTACAGCTAATCTAAAAACCTTTGTGACAGCACCAGCAACTGGATGTGAAAAGTTGTATTTTGCATTTTACAAGACTGCTCAGCAAAAGACAGGTTGAAAAATGACAATGAGCAGCAGTATTGGGGAAAAGCAGCCTCTCCTCCTGGTCTACAGGTGTTTCACTGTAACAAGCAAAATGCACATTACTCTCCTCACTGCCAAGAAGCCTGAAGCCTGTTCATATTCCAAAGTAACATGAGCATAAAATAATCAATTCACCTCTTGATTTCTTTCAGTAACGCATTACCTGCAAATCATTTTTTAAGGGGACACACTTTAGAAGACAAGTGACTAGAACATTAGCATTTTTAGAAAGCTCACACAAAACAAATCTTTATTCTTTGTCGCAGAAAATAAATACAGGTGTATATTTCATATGCTTTTCTATAAAAGCACTCCTACAAAATCACTTAACTGCATACAACAGTACAACCTTTTCGGCTTTTAAAATGCAAATATTATACAGTCACTTCATTTTATTATCTTTTAAAGCACTTGTAGCAAGCAGCTTTGGAAAAGGAATGCTTAATTTAGAAGCCAAATTCTTGCCTCAAGTGTTTTGTGGGGTTTTTTTCCATCATGTATATAGTGCAACTAACCTAAAAGCAACTAGAACAGGTTTTTGTAGAATGTTTATTCCCCACCCACCCCTCCAAAAAAAAACCCAAAACCCTGCAAAGAAAGAAAAAAAAAAAGCTTTTAAAAATTGTTCTACCTTGATACTTAAACCAAGAGAAAACAAGAAATGGCTCAATAGAAATATTAAGGTAAGCATGATGCTTCACAGCTCATTATCTGTTCGCTTCCAGTTTGGCCCGGGGTGTTTCTTCGGAATAAAAAGCATTAATCATCCAGTCCTATATTTCTGAAAAGGTACGACATGGACTCCCCGTTATGGATCCTGCGAATGGCTTCTGAGAGGATCATGCTGATATCCACAGTCTTGATTTTAGGGCACTGGAGTTTTTGTATTTCATGGGGAATTGTGTTTGTAACAACCACCTACAGAAAGAAAAAATGATCAGAAAGACATAGCTCTGTTATGTTTTCCACCTCCCATATCAGAACTGCAAAAGGGAATGTCCACGCGTCCAGGGATACTAATGGCACCGTCCTTCCTCCCTTTCATTCTGCCACGTGGGTCCAAAGGAAGATACAAAAATATCCCTCACACTGAGGGGAAAAGTCTGCTAATAGTGGCAGTCCGTCATCTCACTACTTTCCTAATTTCCCACTGCTGTAGTTTAAGGAAGCGTAGATGCTAATATTCTAGCATACAATTCCACAGTAAGAAAGCCTGAACCCAGGAACCTCCCAGCTAAATTCTTCATGCCAGTATATTTTAATAATCAAGCCAGGAGAAAATTGCTTGCTTAAAAAAACCCCAAACCCATTTGGTCAGAAATTCAGAATCCATGCTTACTTCATCGATTGCAGATTCCTCTATCAGCCTGGGAGCATCTGAAGATAACAGGCCATGTGTGGCCATTACAAAGATCTTGTAAGCCCCCCTTTCCTTGAGGGTCTCAGCTGCAGCAAGAAAGCTGTCAACGTCATCTATAATGTCATCCTGTCAAGAGAAGATCAAGTCAGTGAAGATTCAGCATGTCCTCAGACAGATGAACACAGCACACCCAGATTGATGTTACATCTTTTTCAAGTGTAACAGTTTACAGCTGATGCAAAACAGACATTTTTATTGATACTGTTCTTCAGACACCTGAGCTAGATGTAAATGTGAAAGAGCAGAAAAGTAGAGTGTCCAAAACTACTGCGACATCAAGGGGGAGAGGGATTGCTCCATGAGGGGACGAGGGAAAAGCCAAGTCAACTGACATTCATTGAAAAACCAAACTTAATAGAAAATCACCCTTTTCCATGACAAGCCTGGGAATTACACTCTGCTTTAGAGAAACCATAAGATTGCATCATATCTACTTCACCAACATTTCTAAATTCACAGAATAGAAACATGATGACCCTCCCCTCATCTGCTCTATCAGCACCACCTGAAAACTCCTCACCTTCAGGCAAGCAACTGATCAGAAATTTGTCTGGCCTATTCACAGAAACAAGGTCCAAATGCTGCTTTTCAGCACGGATCACTTCATAGTTCAGTCAGCTTCAGTAAGCGTGCAGAATACTGCCATGTAGCATAAAAAGCACAGTATTGAAGGGTCATCATCAACCAAAGTTCAGTTGCTGATATAGCAGAAAATCTACTTGATTTCTGCAACTTTAACATACTTCATATAATTTATCAAAAGCTATGGCATCTTACTTACCACAATGATAGCTATTCTTCCTCCTACATCTCCAACAACTGTGATGGGTGGTTTTTCCTTGGGAATCAGCACTGATCAATGGCAAATTTTTTAGAGGGGTAGAAAGGAGAAAGAAAAAGTTTACACAATTTACTTCAAGTGTGGAAATGTCTGCTTTGCTGGATCACCACTGCTATAGAGAGAAGTGAAGCAACAACTATTTTAACCATCATAGCATTACCGGGAAAAAACCAGCAGGATTTTGATACATTTACACCCAAATTCTTGAACAATTCAATTAATTCTTAATTTTGGTACAGAGCGGCTTGCAGAGAAAACCAGTTTCATCATCTACTGAGATCCAAGCTAGGTTTATGTAATGAAGCTTTGCTGGTGCAGCTAGAGATCACATCCACATTCAGCAAGGTTACTCTGTCAGGGCCCATGACAGAGCGCTACACTCAAACCCAGTGTCAGCTCAGCTTATTAGCTCTGTCCCCCAGAAAAAAATCCAACAGAAAAAGTAAATGGCAAAAAGCAGGGCCTCTCTGCCAGGGGCTCTTCTGACTGCCTGCAATGACGCAACCACTCCTACACAGGGGACAAACCTCTCGTACAGCCTGGCACTAAAACCATGGACAAAGAGCATCAAAATCACGTGTGATGTGGTCGGCATGCTGGAGGGAAGGGATGCTGTCCAGAGGGACCTTGACAGGCTGGAGAGGTGGGCCTACAAGAACCGCATGAAGTTCAGTAAGGCGAAGTGCAAGGTCCTGCACGTGGGTCGGGGCAATCCCAAACACAACTACAGGCTGGGCAGAGAATGGATTGAGAGCAGTCCTGAGGGGAAGGACTTGGGGTGTTGGTGGATGAGAAGCTAGCATGAGGCAGCGATGTGCACTTGCAGACCAGAAAGACAACCGTGTCCTGGGCTGCATCAAAAGCAGCATGACCAGCAGGTCAAGGGAGGAGATTCTCCTCCTCTACTCTGCTCTTGTGAGATCCCACTTGGAGTACTGTTTCCAGCTCTGGGGTCCCCAGTGCAAGAAAGACATGGACCTCTTGGAGCGAGTCCAGAGGAGGCCATGAAGATGATCAGAGGGCTGGGGCACCTCTGCTATGAAGACAGGCTAAGACACTTGGGGTTGTTCAGCCTGCAGAAGAGAAGGCTCTGGGGAGAACTTACAGCATCTTCCAGTACCTAAAGGGGCCTACAGGAAAGCTGGAGAGGGACTGTTTACAAGGGCATGGAGTGATAGGACAAGGCATAATGGCCTTAAGCTGAAGGAGGGGAGATTTAGATTAGATATAAGGAAGAAATTCTTCACTGTGAGCGTGGTGAGGCACTGGAACAGGTTGCCCAGAGAAGCTGTGAATGCCCCATCCCTGGAAGTGTTCAAGGCCAGGTTGGATGGGGCTTTGGGCAACCTGGTCTAGTGGAGGGTGTCCCTGCCCATGGCAGGGGGGTTGGAACTAGATGGGCTTTAAGATCCCTTCCAACCCAAACCATTCTGTGACACTATGAAAAAGGAATCTTCTCCCCCCCCTACTGTTTTTATAAGAATCACTCCTTTTTGATGGTACATCACTGCCAGTCCCATTCCCCAAACCAAAAAATGATAGTGAACACTTTCACACACAAACTTACTTACTGGGTATCTCCAAACTGGGATGAATAGCAGCTACATTTTTGGCTGTAGGTGGTGAGTGTCGACCATCCACCATGTCAGACTCGGCATCTTGAGCTTCCCCATGAATCACAGCAATTCCCAACCGTAAGCGCTCAGCAAATGACTGTGCCCTGTAGGGAAAAGGTGAAAGCAAACAGAAATACATTAAATTTATAATAATTCACATACATACAATCCTAAACTACTTCCATTTTATTTCTAACATTTCAGAGGAAAGATGGAATGATCCTAAAATTTCAGGAAAACATAAAGAAACCACTTGCCCCTTAGTATCTTGTTTTCACCAGGCTTGTGAGGAGTCAGAATAACCTTGAAAGTACCCATACTGGCCTTGAAGCAATAGGATAAACACTGCAAGTCACATAATTCTGATTACTCCCTTCTGTTTTGCCCAACAGCAAAAACAAAACAAAAAACAAAAACAAAAAAAAACAAACACCAAAACATTTCCTAGCCTTCAGCACTCCTGAGATCCCATGCTTTAGCATCTAACAGTAACCAAGAATGGCCTAGATGTCTGGACTGTCTACATTTAAAAGGAAAAAAATATTCCCATGAAAACAGAAAACAAGTCCACCTATTTATTTTTAGCAAGATGTGCACTAAATAAAGACAATATCCCTGACCTTCTGACACATAACCTTAGATATCCCTCAGAAAAGAGAATCCAGACAATCATTTTGCCTAACAAACCACACTTCAAATTTAAACAGCCTGCATTTTTACAAGCTTACAAAAAGTTCCTTCACCACACAGTATTTCTTCGACTAAAATCAGAAATTTGTGTAATGAAGTGTAAGGTTAGCTGGGGGAGTGGGGAAAGCAGAGAGTCAGGAAAATAGGAATTTCACAGACAGTGCTTGTATCCCAGATACTGGAAGCAGCAAGTAAACATTAGCAGATTCATCCTACCTTACCTTGCACACTCAGGAGTTCCTTATCTAGCCTAAGTCAGTCATCTAGTCTCCTTCTGGTCAACATGAGCCTGGCACGTCCAGAGTGAGTCATTTTGTTCTAACATTAGCATCTAAGATCTGTGGCCTGAATCACCTCCTTTACACTTAAGCCTCGTTTCACTATCCAAACAACTCAAAGTCCAGAGAATAACATGCCTGTTGTGGTGCTCAGTTAATTAAAAATGAAGAATCTTCTGCTCTGTGGTTATCATAGTTAGGATATTTTTTCCAGTAGTTAATTACAGATAAATTATGATTCCAAACATTAGGAGTTATGACTTAGAAGGCATAATCCTATCAACAAAACCATAATAATTACTTTAAAATGCAATATTAAACTAAATAAAGTTCAAAGTAACAGTAAAATGATTTATTCATTTTCCAGTGAGCTCAGAAACCACAGAAACATTCTGAACTTCATCAAGCAAAGGTTCTCTTTCACAAGTAGGCACTCATCTGAAAAGTGTTTTCCTTGATTAGGCTGAAACATTCAATCACCCTTTCCCAAATACAATGTACCTCCTCAAATACTGCTTTTAAATGCTCACATGTACTCATGAAGAAGCTAAACAATACAGTTCTGGGATCCTCTCCTACAAAAATCAATTACGTGTGCTACTTATCTGTCTGATCAGTTCAAGGTATGTGTAGACTATTTGCTGGCATGCAGAGTTACTTGACAAGCATGAAAATGCTTCAGCAAAATCCTGCCTACACCCAAAAGGCAATACTGACACAAAGTAAAAGAAACGGTCAAAGACAAGCAAATGTAAAATAACTGGCCGAAACAAAAGAAATCACATAGAAAGTACTGCTGGAAAACAAAGATGACAAAAGTAGTTCCCCTCACTATACTTCTACAAATTAAAGCATTTCTGATTTGCTATATAAAATAACAAAAACCTTCCTTACAAAGAGCATCATGATTCCTTGGCATGAAAGTCTAGCTAACTTTTCAACAAACTATTAGTTTGTCACCACAGCAAATACAGTATCTCTTAAAACCATCATCCAACTCTTATAAGAAGTCATTCAGCCAACAAGGACTTCACAACCAAAATCATCTCAAACATCAAATCCTGTCTCACCATGCTAGAATGTAAGCCATGTGTATTTAGGATCTGATCAACCACGTTCTAAGTTGTGACCATGTTAAGCAATTACTTTGGATTAATGGCGCTGTACTTCCAGCCATTTTTCTTCATTTACAGCAGGAAATTTATAATGTAAATGCACACAAATATAATATGATTAAATATCTTCTTTATCCTAACCACTGTATTGATTTAACTCATCCTTTTGTTTGGTTTTTTTTTTAAACTCTTAGATTTATTATGATTTTAGTGATAATGTAAAAACTACATATCTGACAAAGTAGAATTGGGAGGGGTTTGAAGGCCGCTTCTTCTAATTATTGAATTATTCCTTCACTTGATCCTAAGAACAAAATCACAAGAGAGATTTCCTGCTCTAACACAAGAGAGCAGATCTTACCCACCTCTTTGCAGACGCAGGTGATTTGGCCACAATTACAGCATTCCTGTAGTCTGGTATCTGTAGTAAATAACAGATAGCAATGTCTACTTCATATCTTTAGACAAATTTAAACTCAGTAAGAATCAGAGAACTTTATTTTGCCAGAAGAATTTTAAGCATTGAACATTTTACCTATCTAAGAAAGCAACCTCAAGAATCCATGGTACATGATCAGAGTTCACAGTTCAGTAAAAACAAGTATTTCGAAAATTCAGATTTTAACTTGAAATTGTACCTTTCATAAACATCATGTTATATTACAGATTACAAAAAAGTAACTGCTTTAGAAGATCATCAGGGCTACGAGGACAAATGTTAAAAGAAACAGGAAACCATCAAAATTTAAGTTTCCTGTTCAACTTAAATTGTCTTGTGTGTGCACATGGCAGTCTTTGAAAACATAGCATTTCATCTATTTCACAGCTTTAGGGCTGTTCTTCAGAGTACACCAAAAAAAGGTAACACCTCTCCATCACATCATACTGATTCTTTATATGGAGCATCAAAAGGGATAAAAATTCCGCATTCACTGCACTGATCCTGCAATCACAGTCTAATATCGCTGCAAACTGCGTTCTGTGCAGATCAGCACTAGAGGATGCTGCTGCAAACGCTGACAGCAGCAAAGTGGTAGGACCGAAAAGTCTGAGTTTCATTTCAAGGTCTGATGGGTACTTCAGCTGGTCTTCATATGCACAGTCTACTCCAAAGTTTGCTGCCCCTGCTCATACTGGCTTTTCATCCCAGACTCCCTCTCTCCATTTACCCAGCATTTTAGTCCCCATCTCTCAAAGTTTCTTATCCTAGTCCCTGTTTTCCCTGCAAACACTGGCTCCGCATCAGACCTGTCTTTCCTTGTCCATAAATTTTTCTCAAGCATTCCGCCATTTGCACTTCCAGTCCTCCTTTCCAACAGCAATCTATGCTCCCTCTAAGACCTCATCTTGCCCCCTTCCTTGCAAACTCAGCAATTTCCTTCACTGTGCTGCCCTGGGACGATCTGTCTGCCATGGAGAGCAGCATACAGAAAACCCGCCTGTCCTTCTATCAGCTGCCATAACGACAGCTCACAGCCACTCTCAGCTGCAACAGCAAGCAAAGCCCTACAGAGCAGATCCAATTCTTGGAATCCCAGTACTAAGGCACAGAAGAGACTACTAAATACCTACAAATTGATCTGTTACAGTTGTAATTTCACAAATTTGGTGGGATAATACCGACATGCAGTTCATTGCCTTGCTGTCAGATGTCAAATACCAGTTCCAGAGCACAGAAATACTTGGGTTTTTTTCCAAACACAAGCAAAGTAAGTTCTTCCGCAATCTTATCCTCAAACACACAAACCAAACTGGCTGAATATTTCCAAAAGCACTCTACCTGAAATAGGCATGGGAAAGAAAAAAATAAGTTCTGAATTTGGGCATGGGCCTAACCACTGAAAACAAGAGCTTTTCTGAGGACGTGTCAGGCAACATTAATAACCTGCAATGCTACCAACTCCACCTATAATACTGGGAATTCGGCATGTTCTGTCCTTTACAAACACTCAGTTATACAACAGGCTATAAAGATTAACATGATGGAAGGTATGGACAAGGCAGGGCCTGTCACTTGACATAATAAAGGCTTTGATCTTGTTCAGACTTCACCGTCTCATTTTTCCCCTGCCAAATTATCAAATTTGTTCTCAGCTCTTTAAGAATGAAGTCAGAAAGCCAGAAATGTCATCCAAAAGATACTAAGACATCAAGAACTCCTTGTAACAAAGGGCTACGTCACTCTAAGGTTAACATGTATGCATAGGAAAGAGAGAACACACAAAGTATTGAACATTTGCTAAGCATACAAAGGAAGATCATCAAATTATTTTTATACCACACTATTTTCACTGATAGAACTGTCTTCATCCCAGAACACCAAGTAACTCTCTTCACGCCTATGCATAAATTCCCAAGAGGGAACAACTACAAGCCCTGATCCTCTTAACTTTCAGTTAAATGCTTTTTAAGTGACCTCCATGCTTACCAAGCTGGACTCTATTTCATGCTATTCAATATACCCCAACACAACATCCATTTGAAACATTTTTCATACTTTGGCATTCACAATGCAGGATATACAATGAGCTGCTGCCACCATGAACTTCAGATGAATAATAAATTCCTCCTGAGTAGCACTGGATGAAACTTTTAAGAAAAGATACTATAAGTGACCTGGGTGGTGAAGGTACTTGCCAATATAGATCCCATGTGATCAGACACATTCAGTCAACTTTCGTTTTAGCAAGTCATCTCATGGGCAAGCAGAGGAATGAAGAAATGAAAAACTGAAAGTATCTTCTAAGACCTCTCTACACATACTTCAGCAGATCTCTACAAATATTCATTTGTTAGACCGCACAGCAGCACCAGACTCAAAGCTGCAACAATTCTTTGTAAACCATTAAGAGCTCACATATCAAAACATGCTTCAAGACGAAACCACGAACATGATCTCGTTATTAACTATAATCCATACATTCAAGCAACATATAAAGGCATGACTTGTCTTGTGTCTGCATATTTGTTTTGCCATTTTTTTTCAACTTATTAAGTGCTTACAATGTGCCATACTTCTATATATACAAGATGAATGTCTGTGGCAAAGCCAGAGCCCGGAGTTTTGTTCCATCATCCTCTAGTACCAAATTAAAAGATAACGACAGATTCAAATGGTAACTGATTCCCCAAACATATTTTTAACACTGTCATAACAAAACCACGATTTTTTTTTTTTGGTTGGGGTTTTTTGTTTGGTTTTTTTTGGTTGGGTGGTTTTTTTTTTTTTGTTGGGGCATTTATATCTCCATGAAAGGAAATAGCTTGGATTCAAAAGTAAGAGTGAGCTACACCTTTTCTCTCACCAGGAAGAAAGCATTTGCTTTATTCCAAATTATCATTAGTCAGAGACATAATATGCATCTTATACCTACAATTATCATTTGCACAATTTGTATATACGAATCCACCATTAGCACTTCTCAAAGCACTTAGAAAAATAAGATGGAGAAATGGACGCAGAGTATCAGAAGTTAAGCTCCTCAAGTTAAGACATGCTGAACAAACAGCAAGTGAAGATTTCCACACAAGAAGTCATCTGTTCTTACTTTCTGAGTATGATCGATAGGCTCTGTTTACAATTTAACTTCCAATGTGTTTTCATAATGTGATATAAATTACACCTACACAAGCAGTCCATCCTATAAATGTCAAGGAAATTGGAAATAGAAAAGGAAGAGGACATCAAGAGCAATAAAATCCTCTTTTTTTAATACTAGTTAGGACAATATATCGAAGAACAACAGAATCACTGCATGGATAAGAAAATGCCAGCTCTTCATGAAATGAAAACTTAAGCCTGTGGGGAAGAAAAGAATCAGCTGTCCCAAAAACACTTCTTGCCCCAACATGACCCTTCCCCCTTTAAAATTCTGTTTGAAGAGCTAGTCTTTTCACATGAATTTGTTTCGGAAGCCTTGAGACATGACAAAAAATAGTTAAAAAACCCAACTGTAATAGCAGGCCTTCCTCACCTCTTCTTGGATGTACTGTAGTAAAAAAGGAGATGCTCTCAAGTTATCAACTGGAATATTGAAGAAGCCCTGTATTTCCTTCTGATGTAAATCCATAGTAATAAGATGAGTTAGTCCTTTAAAAAAAAAAGGATACATATGGATAAGCACATCAAAAAAAGTAAGAGAAGAACAGACACACTCTTTAGTTGGCTAGTTAGTTTAATTGAAGTTTGTCCAGAACAAAATCTCTAAGCTGCATTAGAACAACAATACTATACTTAGTGAAAGCATGTAGCATATTAACTATGTCCCTGTTAAGTACAGCGGCATTATCACGTTCCAAGGTTTCTACAGTGTCTCTTTTAAAAGAATCTCAGAACACTCTACATAATTGACTCAGTAGTGCCACACTGAGGCAGGTAAGATCTTTCTCCATCTGACATGTGACAAAATGGAAGCAGTAATAAGATAAATTGTCCTATGCCACATAGCAAGACCGTGGCACAGCTAACGTTAGAGTCCTGAACTCCTGAAAAAAAGGACCCAAACTCTCATCATTGAAACACTTCTCTTAAAATAAGAAACCAGATCACACTGTGTTCATTGTAACTGCCCATTTTTCCCAGGAACAGGAGCAAAAGGAAAGAAGCAGAAAAGAAAATGTGTTGAAGGCTGTGAAAATGAATAACCTCATTCTCCCACATCATCTCAAATGCAAAGGACATACAAAGTGCATTCATCCAACAAGTAAAAAACAGGCTAGAAAAATGACAAGGCACAACTGTTTGAGAGTGTTAGAAAGGCAAAGAATGGCATTACAAGGTATGGATACCATGGCCCAACGCAGCAGAGTCCAGCAGACTCATTTTGCCAGCTCAGTAGGACACAATGTAAAATGGCCATTACAAGTTTGGGGGTTTTATTAACTCACCATTTGGAAACATTTCTAATTACATTCTCCTTTCTATCTCGGTTTTAAACTCACAAAAAAATTGGCAGTTATTTTTACAGTCCCAACTTGTGCACAGACCTCTCTAAACCTCAAAGCTGACAGCAGGAGCCCCCATTGCCCTGATTATTTCATAACATCCTGCATTCTTACCAGCTTTGCACATCATTGAAGCCAGTAATTTGGAGACAATGGAGCCCCTTTTCCTCATCTTGCACTGTTTGCTGTACGGGAAGTAAGGAATCACTCCAATAATGCTTTTGGCACAGGAGGTTTTACAAGCGTACACCATGATCAGGAGTTCCATGATTGTAGTATTCACATCCCTAGAACGAGAAGCATCTAGTTCTGTATCTCACACATAAAAATCCTGTATTCAACACAATATCTAAACCCACTCCAGGAATTTCACTCCAGGGCAGTAGAGAGTATAGTGACTGAGTGATCTTTGCTAAGAATCCAGCTGTGCACCTCGGGACAGCAAGTGCCCTGGACCCAGCATTTTAATTCTTCATTGGAATTACACTTCATTTTTTTTTCCACTTATTTTTGGCAATTCAACAGTTTTTGTTATACCATTTTCACGCTTTTAGTAATACAGCACGTTGCTGTAACAAAGTAGTCCACAATTTATCTCCAACATCTATTTCTATTAGGCACAAAACAAAATAGATACATTTTTTGATATAGATAAGTTTTTAAAAAAGAAGTTTCAGACTTTGCAACATATTTCTCCACTGTTCAAGCCAACAGCAGGCAAAATATTTAACAGTTACCATCTATTTTCTGCCATAAATTAAAAGATTGAGAAGTTGGTTTTTTTAGATGAGAACTGGTCATGAACCTTCTATTTCTGTTGCCATTAGAAAAAAAAGTCTTAGCATTTGTAAAGTTCTTTCCACATCAAAAAAAAATTTGTTTTCTAAATCACGGGACACATTGCCTAGGAAATGCTCCTCCTACGTTTAGAACTTCATAATGGTGCTGCAGATGGGGTAGCTGAAAAGGGAAGAATTTAAAGAGAATGACATATGCAAAAGAATGCACTTTGCGAATGAATACAAAGACCCAGGGGAAAGTTTCATTGACATATTCACTGAAAATTCAGCTAATAAGAGGTTAACTTACACTGAAGTCTTCTTTGTGCACATATCAAAAAAAACCCCTAAACCATAACAACAAGCAACCCCTAAAGAGAAGCCTCTACCTAGTTAATCTAAGCTTATTATACTGTACCAACATACATAAAATGTGAAGAAAAAACACAATCACTCCTATGAACCGTTCATGTCAAAATGCTAGCACAGTGTCTTTAAACAGTTACTCACTTTGAAACTGTTTGGATGATAAATACATCCTTTCCTCTCACAGACTCCTGAATCTGCACTCTTGTTTCTGCCAAGAAGAGAAATATGTACTATTTGCAATAGCAAAACTCAACAGAGTCTAAGAAAAGGGTAGCAAATACATGCACATCATAATTAGGTAAGTTTCCAGTTTTGCCAATTAACTGCTCACCTCTGTTTGGCTCTTGATAAACCTGAACCTTCCCCATCTCAACTCCTAAACGCCTGCAGGAGCAGAAAAAAGAAAAAATAGAAGTCAATATGGGAAAATTAAGGACAAAACAAATGCAAAGCCCATACAATGCAACAGTTACTGAAAAGGCTATATTTCACAGAAGAAAACCAAGAAAAGAAAACCCCCAAATCATAAAACCAGTAATTATAGTGGAAACTTCTTAAGAAAGCATCTACAATTTCCAGAAGCTGCACTGCAGGCTAAGCTGAACTCATTTTCAAGTCAAGCTCAGAAGGAGCAACAGAAAAAAAAATAATCCTTGATTACTAAATTATGTAATAATGTCTAATTTTTAATATATATTTCTATATATGTTATATACATTGCCATATATATGTATATACACGGCAACATCCACATGCACAATGCTTAAAAGACCACTTTTAAATCGTTCTCTCTAGAAAAAATGTCAAGGTAGAGTGAATAGGAAATACTAGCAAGCTCTGTTTGATGACTAATGGCAGACTGATGTCTGCTATGTTTATTTCACTTCAGTATTAGCACAGACACCCATCACTTACTTAAAAAAAAAAGGCAGATAACCAAGCATACTATGCACTTATGCCCAAGTCCTTACAATGCGCAACTTCAGTTCCTTTGCACTCTCCTTTCCCCTCCTATCTATACCTAACTTTGGGTACATAAGCCTCACGAAGAAACCCATCATGTGCAGTACTCCTGGTAACGTTACGCATCCTAACACTACTCTAGTAGCACAGTAAAAATTTCCTTAGGTCATAAAAGTTCTGCTGCAGCTGTTCATGCATTCAAAGCTAAACAAATCTAAAATATACACTGAACAGTTTCGCCTTCTAAGAAAACTCCACTACAAGCAGAACGAGAAAATTATAAAAACTTCTGCCATGATTATTTAACACTATCCAAACATTACTCTTCCTGCATGTTCTCTACAACATACTGCAGTCAATCACAACCTGCCACCGACCAATTTAAACACCAGTTATTTTCTTTGTTATTGATCTGTTGAAATACGGCATGCAATACAGTACACTAGACATTCCTGCAAACCGTGGCAGTTTTCCTAGGTAACTCTCCTTAAACAGAGAAATCAGTCTTTAGGAAAGTAAGTCCCATCATAACAACACCAAGATCCTAAGCTGCCCTGCAGGAGATTTTACTTACTCAGCAATCCTCTTCGATAGTTCCATGCATGACGAATTTGAATTAGCTGAAAACAGCACCAGTCCACCCTTGGTTATATTCATGATGGCCCCAGTTTCAGTTGATGGCACACAAAACATCAAACCTAAGTTGTTTTTCCGCTTCTAAAAGACTGCAAGAGATCAAAGGTCTGTTAAAGCCATAACATGAAAAACAGAAAAGAAAAATTTTCTCTGTTTAGAAAGAGTCTCCCATAAGCCTGTATTTTCCAGCATCCTTGATATTCGTTATCACCACTTCAGCAGTACCAGGAATATATCCTCACAGGACCTTGTGACCCACAAGCCATATTTTCATCGACCTAGCTCAGCATACCTAATGGGATGGCACAACGAAGGGGACTTCAGCCTGCCTTGCCTTCCTTCTCCTGCCCCCAAGCTTTACAAAGCCTCCAGCAGAACGCTTCTGTAGAGGCCTCCAAAGATCCCCCTAGACAACCTCCTAACTTCAACAGTTTTTTTTCTTGGGTTTTTTGTTTATTTTAATGTCTTCCTCAGCTTATCCATCTAGTAACCCACATTCTCTTTTCCATCGGCTTCTCCAGTTTATTTTCCAGAACTGAGCAACATTTATTGACTTTTTCAAGACCACAAAGCCAGTCAGAGGTAGAATTGAGCTAAACAGAGTTCCCGGGAACTGGCTCCCTGCTAAATTGGCTAGAAGAGTCTCTTTCCATAGCTGTGTATCTTTCCATCACTTTGCAATAAATTATAAACTTACAAATAAGGATGAAATGTAAGGAAGAGTTCAATAAAGCTGGTAGCTGTAAATAATGACCTCTTGCACAATGCATCCACTTGGTGAAGCAGCTGTCATTCTTTGATACTAATATTTCTCCTGTGAAAACAGGAGAAAAATATCAAGAGGAAATCTATACAATTTTGTTTTCCAAATAAAGGCACAAACCACTAATCCTGCCAAAGATTTGATGGGACTCTTGACACTTTTTATTCTTCTATGTAACATCACATTTTCATGACTTCTTCTAAGACTTTGTTCAAATATAAGGGGAGGGGGGAAAAAAAAAATCACATTGACCAGCAATCACTGATAAACCAAAGTAGCATTCAACTCAAAAAGTCCTAGGCTACAGCACCTCACTTCTGCTGTATAAAAAGTTCAATCCATCATCCATTTTAGCATTACATAAGGGACTGAAAATATCAGATACAAGAGGCATAATTCAAAACAAAATAAATAGAAATTAGGATAAATCAATAACTTCTTTCCTGGATAAATCAATAACTTCTCCCTCCTGAGAAATGTAATTATCTAATAGTCACACGTATCTGTTACAAAAAAATTGTGGTATATCAACTGTTAAGTACTCCAAAATAGCATCTAAAAGAAAAACAACAGTTTTCCTACTTACAGCTGGCTAGCTCTATAAAGAAACTCATCCAGCCTACCTTTGCAACTAGACATACTCTTGCTCAGTTTGACCTCATCACAGAAACTGTACCTGATTCACTCTCTTAATTGAGCCAAAGTCAAGTCAGGAACTTCCTAACAACAAATCTCTTCATGAAGAGGCTGTGCTACGCTCAATTACTGTGAATGAAAACCTATACCATCAAAGCAAGACCCTACCTCTTTCAGCCTTTGCTTTCAGACAATAAGATTAAAAAAAACCCTAAATCCTAGAAGGCAGTATGGTTACAGCTCAACTATATCCCTGTATCACTCCCAAACTAAGTACCCAAAAATTTAAGAATTAAAAAGCTATTTCTTAGCTAGTGTTTCTTCCTTTGTTCTGCTGCGCACTTACTCTCTGTAACTCCCAGCTGTTAACTAATGGCCATCATCTGTCAAATATGCATAACGGTGCTAAAGATACATCTTAAACCCAGCAAAGTGAGCATTTACTAGAAACGCTTTTAGGTCTCAGAAGAACACCCAAAAGCACCCTGCTTGTGTGACAACTTTTGATGTTACTAAAAATGTCCACATGGTGTTTTGAAAACACAGGGTGTTTTTCCAATTGTGTTACCTTCTTTCCTCCATAGATTAGGGAAATGAGGAGAGTTAAGAGATCTGCTTAAAGACAAGAGTTGTTGGTTCCTGATTATTGTTTGGGGTGCATTTTACACATGGTGACATATTCACAAGCAACACTGAACATAGCTCTTCACACAACCATAGGTCAATGACTTTCTTGCAGATGTACTTCAGCAGCAGCAAGTGGGCTACAGTGTGTGGGGTGGGGAAGGAATTTGCATTGGTGGAGTTATACTGATGTATCAACCTTGAAACAGGTGTTGGGATGACAGCACAAAACTTTATTAGACATGTAAAGACCTGACTCTACGAGGGTAGATGGGACCATAACCCTCTGGCCTGAGGTGGACAAACCTTACAAACGTGCATCAAATTTGGCAGAGTACACACACCACAGAGCAGGCTGCAGCCCACAAACTCCTCCTCTTTCTTTTGGGCTGCATACAACTACACAGACACATCACGATGAACACAACAATTACTGGACTGGGTACACAAGGCCCTACTCCCACTGTTGTTACACCACAAATTGAGCATGTTCACACATAAAGCAACAGAGGCAGGAGTAACTGTCTGGGATAACCACGACAGTGAAGAATTGATCCCCACGGGCTGGAAAACTGAACCCTCTCACCCATCTCCCCATGGTGTGCGTAGGGGGTGTTTCCCCAGCCCCCGAAGAGCCCTCCCCTTCAACCCATCCCCCTGGGCTAAACGGCAGAGGGTCGACCCTTCCACCCCACCCCTCCCTACAAGTCCTTCAGCTCCTCCAGGTGAGTGACACACGCCCTGGGAGGGGAAGCCCGCCCAGGCATCCCAGGGTACCTGAGGATCCCTTTCCTCCTCTCAGGGGAGAGGCCTGGGCACGCCGCAGCCCCCAGCGTAGAAGAGAGTACGCCGCTTCCCTTCACCTGTAGGGCTGGCGGACGGCGAGGAGCTCCTGGTCACTGAGGAGAGGGGCGGCCCAGGAGAGGGCCCCCCTCCCACAGCGCCCCAGAAGGGAGGGCGACGAAGCCCCTTCCTCAGGCGGCGCAACCCTGTGTGGGGAAGGGGAGAGAGCGCTGGGGGAAGGGGATGTCCTGCCCTCACACAGCCGGCTGAAGTGAGCTGAGTGGGCGGGCGTGCCCCTTTCTGAAGGCCTTACCTGCCGGCTCCGGCCCCCGGCCCCGGGAGAAGGCAGCCCGGCCGGAGGGGAAGGGGAGAGGCAGAGGCAGCAGCGGAGCTCAGCCCCTCTGGTTGTCCGCTTGCAAGATGGCGGCGCCGCGCGAGGGAGGGAGGGGAAGGGAGGGAGGGCACGCGAGGGGCGGGCGCGAGGCGACGCCCTCCCCCCCCACCCCTTCCCGCCACGGCCTCGCGGGGCAACCGAGGGGAATCGCCGCCGGCGCCATCTTCCTCCCTCGGCCCCGCGATGCTGGGGGCGACAGCGTGGAGACCCCAGCACCAGCGCCGCATTTCAGCTTCTCCCCTAAAAAAAAAAAAAAAAAAATAGAATAGCACGATGGGTGGGTAACGGCCCCTGCCAGGGTTGAGAGCCCATACAGCATAAACCAGCGGATGTCTGTGAGGCAGTGGGTTTCAGAGCTTCCGCACCTGCATCCCTGTCAGAGGAACAGCTGACCACCGTGCTGCTCTGGGCACCACCCACCACAGCAGTGCATCCTCACCATCCCCGCCAGGCACCAAGGTACAGGCTGGCCTTTGCCATCGGACTCAGCAGTGCTCATAGAGAAGGAGGCTTTTCTGGAAAGTAAATTAAGAAAAGAAGTGATCAGTCATCTGTCAGTTCCCTTACACCATCAAGAGCATATGCTATTTGTCCAGAGTCCCCTATCAGCACCTACCTTGCAACATACATAGGTTAAACTGGATGAAGATGCATTCGACATCTGCAGCAAGACACTGATGTTAGTCACCCCAGCTTTCACAGGACAGCATCCAGGACAAAAGTTACATCCTTTAACTGCTTTGAATAAGTTACAGTTATCCTGCACAGGTTCAGGAGAATAAAGGTCTTGCTAGGACCCCCCTTCTAGGAAAACAAACAAGCACCATGTTTTCCCACTAACTGGGTAGCTAGGAGCTGTTTTAAATTACACTTTATGCCCAGGATCAACAGCATTTTATGGATCAAAATGTTATCATTTGTCATAAAATTATGAATCAGGTACTTTCTGCTGCAGCTTTTCTCACAAAAAGCAATTAAACTTAATTATTCCTGGACTGGAGGGTGCATTGGAGCAAGGCCTGGAGCACCCCAGCAGACACTTCTGTCTGTGCTGGCCTTACCATGAAAGAGGAAGAAAAGCCACAGCTGCCCACACTGCTCAAACATGCCTGCAAAAGGACAACATTTAGATTCATATTTTCAAATTGCAGTTTCTGCCATTACGAGCTGTATTTTCCATTTTAAGTATTCACGGACCAGCGTTTCCGTGTATCTCAACATTTGCTTATTGCTTCTTGCATTCCAACACTTCATCAATTGTCTCATTTCCCTTCTTTCGACAGACTCGGAGCTGGGGAAGGAGAGACATTTAACCTGGATCTGCCGAGCAGCTGCCAGATGTAGAGCACTCCACTTGTAGCACTCACACAAAGCAAAGACATCTGTTTGAAATATGTGAGCAGAGAGGCCATAAGCTTGTATCCTCACAGAGATGCAGCAGTGATACTCTTCTGAATTACATTTAAGTGTAAGAGACTAAACATCTCCTAACTCCTCACCACCCCCACCATTCTCAGGCTGTATTTTTCTGCTTACAGGCTAGTGTTTCTACAGTTAATTCAGAGTCACTGACCGTAGTAGGTTCTTCTTTTGTTTTGTTTTTTGGGCATTTAGGACAAAGGGGAAGGGGGTTTTCAGCTTTCTGTTAGCCTCTTCGCAGAGCGGCAGAGATTTCTCTTGGCATCAGTGTTCATCGCAGGATTTCACTACAGGCTGGTATGGCAGAGCAGTTCAAGGCAGAACAGCTAGAAACAACACATGGTGAAGCACTGACCCATAATGCAATTAGCAGCCTTCCCCAGAAGCATTTTTTCAATACCCTAGGGCACCCAGAATTTGCTGACTATTTGATTCGTGCTGCCCCAAATTCCTGACATTGCTTAGGCAAACCACAGGACCAGGAACTAAAAGATTCTGTCTTCTCATCCCTTTTCTAAGGCTACTGCCTTTGTTTTCTTAGAGCAAATCACTGTCTTTCCTGCCTCTGTTTTCCTGGTTGGAGGAATATGAATTTAAATCTCAGCTACCAAGGGAAAGGGATTTGTTAATTTTACAATATACTACCCAAATGCTAAGAGTTTAACAAATAGTTGCTCCAAAATGAGCACCCAGGTTTTATTTTCTTTACAATGATTGAATTAGCAGTCATTAAGGAATTTTGAAAAACTGCTGGGTGTGAATATACTGGCTCAGAGATTTATTGTTCTTAATCCAGATACAACCCTGGCAAGCAGAGATGTGCTAAAAACTCCACACCTAGTCCAGCCAAGGTGAAGGGCACTGCTCATCCAGTGCTTGGCTGGACGACAGCCTGCATCCATCACCTGAGAAAAGACAAATGCTGCTGTCACCCAATCTCCTGAGCTCCATCCATCACTGCTCAGCCAGGTTGGCTTTTTTTTTTTTTAAAGGTAGATGCTAAAACTCACCTACCAAAACACCTGACAGCAAGAATTATGTCATGGTACACTAAAGAAACCTTTTTATTTGATCCTTACAGAACCCTGTGAATAGTTTTGTTCTTTCCCAACAGTTGGTCCTACGAGGCATCCCAAAAGCATCCTCTGCCCTACACAGCCCTGCTGGGAGGTTCTGCAGCATGCAGGCACCTGTACAGTGAGCGCAGCCTCAAGGCCACCACCTCCCTCCTCCCCTGCCTTGGGAGAGACTCTGCCTAATTTCCAGAAGATGCTGGCTTGGATAATACCCAGCTAGGGAGGCAGAACTCAAAGTGGCTATAAATGCATTTCTGAATCAAGGGAAAGGGGAGTGATTTTATCATTTCTTGGGAGTAATCTGGAAAATAGCATTGCCCACATCTGGGAAGCAAAGTGCCTTAAAAAAGGCCCTGGAGCAGAGAATACACCTTATCTATGTGAAGGGCTACATAAGTAGATAGTACTCCTTTATTGTTTTATTAAATATTACTGCCTGACCACGGCTTGGCCATCTGCAGGAAATGGGCACCAACTCATTTTGTTAGTCCTGTTCCTCCTGAGTCACGAAGCTTTGACTGAAAGACTCACCGGGTTCAGTTTGTTTTCCTGTCTCTAACCGCGCGCTCAGTTCTGGTTCAGTCTGCAATGACTAACAGATCTGCTGAATCAGCTTGGGCACAGGGTTATCTCCAACCAGCCTTCAAACCAAGAGATGACAAGCTTGTTGGAATACCCACCATTTAACACCGGTCTCTGCACAGACAAACATCTCAAGCTGGATGAGAGGGTGAGGGTTTGAACAAACACTGTCCTGAAACAAGAACCAGCAGTAGCGCCTTCTGCTTTGTTTGCAGATTGCCTTTGCTTTGCTGTGTCCGTGTGCAGTTCTGTCCTGCAAAGTCTGTGTAACAGCCAGTTAACAGCCATCTCCTTCTGTTTACAGATGTGGTTTGCCCTTCAATTCGCCTTTAGACAGAAGTGGTTACACTGGACAGTGAAGTCATGTCATTTTAAGGAATTTGACCAGCTACACAGTTAGTGCCACACAGCCCATTCCTCCCTGTCCTACCTATGTGACTTGCCATTTATTGCACTAAGCTACAGCTCCTCCACAAACAGATAGTGTGCGTGCATCGTGCCCTGTACAGGCATTTAGTGAACATACAGGAAGGGCTTGAGTTAGTCACGGGTCACTACAGAGCAGGCTTGCAGATTGAAGCAGAACTCAGTACAGGAGAAGAGATCCCATGCTTTGCACACACAGAGCTAGACTGCGGGAAAGATTTGGTCCCAGCTCTGCCCAGGACACCTAAGCAGAAGCTAGGAGAGGTACAGGGAGGGACCAAAGTGCAACCAGCAAAGAGCACCCTGTTCCCTTCCCAGTTTGGTGCCGATCAGGACTGACCCTGCACCAGCAATAGCAGGTTAACTGCCATGCTAGGCGGGACCCTCACCCAGCTGCTACACCAAGAAAGGCTGAGGAGACCTGGGAGAGGCTTGGCCTACACCACTTACTAGTACTATCACCAATATCTCTCCTTCAGAGAGAAACTTTTTACCAATACCAGTCCTCTAACTCACCATATTGTTTCCTGCCTGATTTCAGCAAGCTCTGAAAGAGGTTCTGCTGTCAGACCTCTGTGCACTGTCTTTTGCTTGGCCTTATCCCACAAGTCCGTTCCCCAAGCTCAAGAGTGGGTCACTTAAAAATTTTACTCACCAGGAAAGTTTCACCAGAGGAAAGGCAGGGGAACTGCTAGGTTTCACAGAGGCTTTTATTAAGTTCTCCTTAATGAGAGAGAGCTTCCTCACCTGCCACAGTCTCCCTCCCACTCATTTGCACCCATCATCATGCTGCTGGTACTTTGAAGGCTGTCTGAGCTCCCACTCCTTCCTCGTAACTAGTCTGAGCCCAGTTTCTATTTCCATGCTCTCATCCAGGTCCCAAGCAGAAAATACTTTCTCTAGAGCTACTGCTTGCCACATCCTCCTTGGCTGGTTTCTTCCCTGATACCTCTGCAGCTTCTCCCAGCTGCAGAGTCACCTGCTGTATTCCCTCCTCCAAAGCAAAGCAGCAACAGCTCTTCTTCAAATCCCTGACTTATGCACTTGCTAAATCCCCTGTTGAGGACCTACTGCCTGCTGCAATTCACCCCAGGCTTTAACTCCTTGAGATTCTTGATATATCTTCAGCTAAGATCCTGTCTGTGTTACAGAAGTAGCTGTGTGACGAGACCCAATTACACCATGGTTGTCCCTCAGCATGATTAAAACACCACCGTTATTTTCTCTTGCGCTGAAGATTGTAAGAACATCTTACCATCCTGCTAGACTCTAGTCTGACCAAAACTGATCAGACAGCTGATCCAGTGCTGCTTAGGCCTGTGATGGAATCAGGACAGGACACACCTAGGCTGTAATTGGATTCTGCCAATTCTCTTTTTAAGCATACTGAGGTCTGTCATCCCTCACCTGAACTGGCCCCATGATGTAATTTTTCCCATCTACACTGGCTAGTGAAGTATCACCATCCCTTGCTACCTTCCTTGGAGGGCAGCTCTGGACCACAGCTCCAGCCAGTGCAGTTTCTGCACTCCAAAGGCACAGCCTGTGACAAAACCTCTAGCCAAAAATCACCTGCCAAGTCTTTCTGAGCTCTTCACCAAGATGTTTTGTTGATTCCATATTTACCTTGCCCAACGCCAAAGTATTAATGACCTCATCAGACTACACCCTGGTCTGCTAATTCATACCAAACACTGACTATCAAAACTTGCCTATTCTCTCAGCTAAGGCTCCCCAGCACACAGCCTGAACCCCGCACGTCCCAATGGCTCTGCCTGTCCCAGCCTGCTGTTTGTATGAGCGGGGCTGTCGGATCGGCCCCTCCGCAGGACCAATGGGGGCCTGACGCCAGCGGGGCAGCAGGTTCAGGGCCTTTCTCAATGACTGCAAATACTGGGGGGTTCAGGCTGTTCCACCCATCTGATCACATCTGAAAGAGCCTTGAGAGCAAAGCTGCGTCAGAGGGGGGCACAGCTGCCAAAAGAGTCATTCAACCTCTTTGGATTGTTTGCATGCCTTTTTTTCATTCAAGCTTTTCTAGATAAGTGCATGACAAACCAAGTATCAGAGAGAATGAACAGCCTGCCTCCTAGCTGGGAATGAGGGACTATCACAGTTATCACTGTGATAATGAGATAGTCTGAACATGAGGGAACTCGATACAATGGAAGATTTATCTTGGAACCAGTCCCTTGGCAGCCTGACCCCGTATTGATGTCAGCACAGTTTCTTATTGCACAAAGGCTAGGGATCAGACCTGGGATGACAGACCCATTTCTCTCTCGAGCGCATCCTGTTACTCAGCAATGGCCGTTACCATCGATAAAACATTCGCTTCTCCCTTTTTAATCCCAACAGTATCTTGGCAAGTGTTCACAGGAATGAAAGTCTCCCTATCATGCAGGGAGATGTTCAGCTTTGTAAAGACACGCTATTTTGCTTAGGTGTAATAACGTGTCGCTTAGAGTGGAGATAACTTCTGGGAGGGATATTGCAAGAGAGAACAACTTGGTCTCGGGTCTGGAGTCGAACAGGGTTAGCTGATGAAACAGAGCTGCTGCATGGGATGCCAGGGAGAAGATGGTGCTCTGTAGGGTAGTTACCTACTGGTATTCCGGTGGTAATTCCTTAGATCACCCAGACACTCCGCTTCATTTAAATCATCTTGTCCCACAGGAACCCTGTACCCAACTTGGATGTCCGAATGACCCAGAAAATTGCTTTCTTTCCTACCACAAACCAGGTCAATACTTCAAGTCCTGACCTTCAGGGGTGCCGGGGTGAGGAGAGAGGCACGACAGGAGTCCAAGGCCTTGATCCGACATTCTCAGAGACTCTTGTCACAAGGAATTATGTGGGCTCTGCAAACAGATGAGGAAAACCAGAAAGAGCAAACGCTGGTCTGCACAACCTTGACACTGCAATCAATGCTGTAGTTTACCACCAGGAGCAAGTAAATAGCCCCGGAGTTGCATGCTGCATAGCAAACATTGCAGTTTTATCTGGATGACAGGCAGCAATTTGTGGCAAAGGGTAAATCTCTCTTCACTCATGCTTGACATATGGATGGTCTTGTTACATTCCCTGTTCTCAGCAGGTTTATGCATGAATTTAAGGTTAAGCACATGCGTGCCTGTAGGATCACGACCTTCATTTAATATTGCACGGCCCAGCAGACCCATAATTAATCCCTAAGATGTTCAAGTGACAGCTCTTGCTTGCTAATGTCATCCACGCAGAATGGCGAGGTATGTGTAAATTCATAAATTCAGGCTGGTAGTCAGAGATTTTCCAGCCATCAGAGCAGTGAGGCTCCAAGTCAGGTTTCCGGTAGGATGAACAGGACAGATGTTGGCTTGGGCCATTTTAAAGGCAGATTGGGCAGGCCAGGAGAGGGAGGTGCGATGTAGTCACCTGCTCGTTTGGCTGCCCAGGATGGGCTGCGCATGACAGCACCTCAACGCTGCCGTTCCCTTTTACATGCCCAACAGCCCCAGCTGTGGGCTGGCAATCAGCTCCACATGGACAGAGTGCCCCAGGCAAGTCCTCACACCCAGGTCGAGTACCGTCTACCTCAGACATAAGAGTTGCTGCTAATGCCAGCCCTTTCCAAATTCTGGGTATTTAATCTTTTTATCTAGTTGTTCTGTTACTGAAGATGAGCATGCTCGGTCAGGTTGGATCACACAGGCAACACAACAGGCTGGGTACACTTTACATAAGTTTAATGGGGTTTAATATTCATTCACCAACAGTACAAAGTGTCAGATCTCTGCTATTTAAGGGCCAGAAACATGTCAAACACCCACACAGACAAGCATTGCTCAGAAATAGTTACGCTGTACATCAAACCTGAGTAACTTGAGCACAACCAATAATTTGTCCTGCTACACATCTGGGGAGAGAAAAGATGAGTGTCTTACTAGCTATTCCAGACCCTACAAAAATACATACAGCCATTTCATTTAACCCTCTTTCCTTAAAAGATGCATTTGTGAGATGGATCCCACTGCATGTTCAATTATTTTCTCCTTAAGCTTTAGCAGCCTATGCACCAGACCGGAATGATACATGGGAAAGGATCTTTGTATTTTCTTTACTGATTGAATTACAGGGAACTTGTGGAATAGCTGTCCTCTCCCTCCTTTCTTCCTCTGAACAACTGAAATGCCAGCACAGCTGTACACCTCTGGCACAGCCATACACCTCCAGCGCAGCGTTACACCTCAGCACAGCCATACTCTGCCGGTGCAGCTGCATCCGATTTTGCCCCCTGGTGGAACCCCAGCAAAGATGAGCTGCCAGGAAAGTCTGGTAAGGGCAGAGAAGACAATCTCCCCTCTGCTCGCCATGTGCAAATGCACTGCAGGCAGGTGAACCCAATGGAGATGCAAACAGGATTTGTCCCCAAATGCCTCCCCCGGGCGTGTACAAGGTGACCCTGGGCTGGGCAGCAGGATGGAGAGCACCTGAGAGCTCCCTCCTTGGGAGCCAGGAGGAGAGGAAAGTAAAAGGAGCTCTGCCAGTGGGGAATTTTATAAAAGGTCCCTTGTTAAAAACTGGAAGCTGTAACAATCAGCACTGCTGAAGCAACTAAGTCTGATGAGTGGCAGCCACCACCCAGCTGTGGTTGCCCTCAGCACAGCCAGCCAGGGAGACATTTTGCCAGGTATGATGGACCATAGGGGATAGAAAAGGCACAGGGAAACAAGGCAGCCAAGGAAGTGGCACAAGGAGCAAAATGTATTTTGACTTTCCCACCCTGCTGCAGCTCCAGATGGTTGTTTATTTTCCCTAGTATATTAAATTATAGTAGGTTTGAGATACCTCCAAAACGTCAAATCACATTTCATTAGCATGCACAGCCCTTTGCAGCCCCCAGTCCTGCGATTATAGCTCTGAAATGAGGGGAAATTGCAGAGAAAAGAACTGCCCCCTCCACACCAGCACCCGCTCAGACCTTCGGGACCTCCGCTTCCGAAGCAGACCTGGACTTTCGCCTGCTGGTCAGGCTGCCCAGGACCGACTCCTCACTGAAGGCCCCTTCAAATGTCGACAGGATGGATTGGCGAAACTTCTCCTTGAAATCCGGCCCCACAAATACGTACAGGATGGGGTTGATGCAGCTGTTGAAGAAAGCAAGGCTGGAAACCAAGGGGATCCCTATGTAAAGGGCCACTTTCATCTCATGACTGGAAGAGTTTTTGGATATTTCCAGCAAGGAGAAGACGTGATAGGGGAAATAACAGAGGAAAAATGAGACTGTGACAGCAATGATAATTCTGTATGGCTTCGCAGAGCTGGCTAGCTGCCTTCTTTTCAGCTTGACAGCAACAATGCTGTAGCAGATGAGGATCACTGTAAAAGGGATGAGGAACCCGCATAAGAATCGCGTTATGATCATTGCTTTATGCCGCATCCTCCACAGCCTCCGCGTTGCCTCGGACGTGTAGTCATCAGACAGTGCAAAATTATTATAGCAGCTGGTGATGTTCCTGGAACTGACCGCAGTGTCCCGAAAGACGAGGTACGGGGAGCTGAGGAGGAGAGCCAGGACCCATGTCCCCAGTGCAATCCTGGCCGCCAGCTCTGGACTCCGGTGGTTGTGAGACCAGATGGGAAAGGCCACAGAAACGCAGCGGTCCATGCTGATGACCGTCAGGAGGAAGACACTGGCAAACATGTTGAGGAACGCGATGGCACTGTTCAGCTTGCACAGGAGCTTCCCAAACGGCCAGTGGAAGTCCAGGGCAGTGTAGGCAATGCTGAGGGGCAGGAAAAAGGTGAAGATGAAGTCAGCAATGGCCAGGTTGAGGAACCAGACAGAGTTCACAGTCTTCTTCATCTTGAAGCCTGCAATCCAGATGACAAGGCCATTCCCTGTCACTCCCAGCAAACAGGCGATGCTGTACACCACCATGGAGAGGATGTGCATGCTCTTCTGGAGGCCGGAGTAGTAGTCATGGGCAGTGGCGTTCTCAGACTGCACAGTGGGGGAACTGGCGGAGAAGGGAGAAGGGGAAGAAGAGACGCACTCCATTGCCAGCAAGCTGGAGACCTGAAACCATAACAGCACACACCACTATTATCTGCAGCTCCTACGGCTCAAGCGGTGAAAATCTTTGCTAGCAACTGTACACAAAATGTGTATGCAAAGCCAGATTATATAACTTAATACATAATTAATATAAAGTCCTTCTCTATAGCATCTGTATGTCACAGAAACCACTGCAACCAGAGAAACCAACCCAGGTTTTGCAGTTGGTGTTGGCGCTTTCAAAACACCACCTGCACAAACGGCCTACAACAGCAATACGACATGGGCCAGCAGCAGAACCATGGAAACCCAAATCCCTCAGCTGCGATGAGGCCTCTCCAGGTGACCAACGACAAATGAAGACAGCAAAAAACATCCAAAGATTACGTCAAAAGACTCTTCCTTCGACAAGTCCCTTCCCTAGGGAGGCGGACTCCGGTAGCAGAACCGTACCCAAGGAGTATTCTGGTGTAACCAGGGTCACCACACACCACCCTCCTGGTGAGCCCAAGGTTTCCCTCGCCCCTCCCGCTCACCCCAGCACCCTGCCTCGCCAGGTCCCAGCAGGACTCACCGCCACGCTCCTGCGCTGCTCTGCCCGCAGCGGGTGGTCTCGCCTCCTGGCTGACTCCCCTTTGAGACGCTGCTCCTCTCCGGAGAGTGACTCATGCTGCCTCGTTCCGTTTTCCCATGGCTTGGGATCACGAGGAATTTAGTAGGATCCCTTATTCCCTAATCTTGTTCCTCAATTTGTGGTGCATTGATTTAACCCCCAAAGCCCCGGCGGTCGCAGGCTCCCTCGGGCCCGTTGGCCAAGCCCATCCGCTAACTGGGACTCAAAGCACAAGGAAAACACGGCCCCCCTCCTGCCTGCAACACTCATCCCTCCGAGGCAGCTTCCTTCCTCCCGAGCATCTGGACACCTCGCCAGGCACCAGGGCTGCCCTGCCCCGGGGAGTATGGGGCAGGTTCTGCTCCCCCTGGCAGTGCTGCCAGGCCATGCCACGCACTGTGCACCCGCTCGCCTTGAGACATGGCTCCGGCCAGCAGCCCTGCCGGGGCCGTGGGGTGGCTGGAAGCCTTCCCTGCCCGGTGCAGGGTGGCGGGGGGCTCCGGTCCGAGGCAAGGGGGCACCCCCGGAGCGCAGGGCGCTGGGAACACCCCAGGGCTGGGAGAGAGGCCGCCTGGGGCGCACGACAGGAGGGGCCGGAGTTGCGGGGGGACGACAGCGGGGTGACGACAGAGAAGGGGTGACGACAGAGGACCCCCGCCCGCCCCCGCCAAGGTCACCCGCTCCCGGACCACCACGTGCTGGCAGCACCGCTGGCCCCGCCTCGGTGCGGGCCAATAGGAACCGCGGGGAGGGGGTAGAGCGCAATGCTGATTGGCCCAGGCACTTCCAGAGCATATGCCCTGCCGCCGGCCTACCGGGCGGAGCGACGCGCTGATTGGTCGAGGCGCGGGGGGTGTGTCTGAGTAGTCTATGCTAGGCGCGCGGGTTCCCGCGCGGCGGTGGCACGGGACCCGGAGCAGTACAAGCGGGCGGGTAGGGGCCGTGCGGGGACCGGGAAGGGCAGGGGCGGGGCACGGCACAGCGAGAGCCGGGCACGCAGCGCTGTTCCCACCACTGATGTCAGGGCAGGGGGAGCGCGTCAGCGGGAGCCTCTCAGGGATGCGGGGGATGATGGAGTCGGGGTACAGGGGGTGCAGACCCAGGTGGGGATGGAGCATCAGGGCTGGGGTTCATCCCTGCAGCAGCTGAACTGCCAGGGCCAGACCGGTGTCCTGTCACAAAGGTGGAAGTGGGGGTGTGATCCTGGGTGGGGAATGGGGATCCCGCTCTGTTGCCCCGAGCCTTCTGCAGGTCTGCCCTCCCCTTTCCCCAGCCCAGTGGGGATTCCCTCCCTGCCAACGAGGCCCTGAGCTTGCAGAGGAGAGCAGCTGAGCGTCCCTGCCCAGCAAGGGCAACATGGAACAGGCCCACTCTGAGTGGACTTCAACAGCTTGGCACAAAGAAACTAAGTGTGATTGCTTAATAACCCGCTCACGACCCTTTGCTGGCCTTGCAGGGTTAACGGGTAAAAAGATGCATTGTTTTCAACCAAGACAGAAGCGGGGCTGTCACGCCTGCCGGGAGCTTGTGCTCTGCATTGTAATGACAGAGCCTGGGCATCACACGTGCTGTGGAGTCCAGCTGAGCCAGAGCTGCCCCACAAGCCGTGCTTGCTTCAGTTAGGGTTTGAGGCAGGACTCCGACCTGCTGGGGTTTGCTCTCATGGCTATGCACGAGGAAATGTAGCTGAGAGATTTATGCGTGCTGAGGAATGCAACACGCATTAAAATCAAGGTCTGTGGATATGAGCACTTCACTGCCCTTGAAATTAAACAGGAGTTTTAATAAGACACCCTTCTGTCTGTGAGGGCATTTGGTAGCATTTCCTAGAAGCCCTGAGACCTACAGATAGGTGGCAGCGAGACAGAAAGGTATTGCTCATGATGCTGATGCAATTTGGTCTGCGTGCAGGTTTACCATGTCCCCAAGCGTCTGGCCAGGTGCTGCAGAGCTGGGCAGGGGGAGCCCAGGGAGGTTGGTGATGGGAGAGTGTCGGAAATTATCAAAGCACTATAACTAATCAACTGTTCTTAAATCAGCGGGGGAAGCCTGACAGTTGTCTTTCTTCTTGCCCAACGGGTCCCAGCCCCTGGCTGGTCCCTCTGTGTTTCCAGGGAAGGTGTGGGATGGGAGCAGGCAGCACGTAGGGCCGCAGCGTGGAGGCACCCAGCCCTGCTGCCATCCCAGCCCACCCCACAAACTCCCCTCTCTGCTGACAGGTGACCTTGGACCCAGCTGGAGAATGGCAAACTCAATGCAGGGCGACAGGGGCCTCCCCAGCGCAGAGCTCTGGGCCTCCCATAACAGGATGGTAATGGAGCCACTCGACAGCAACGACCCAGAGGTGAGAGCCCCTTCCTGGCCCCTGCCCAGCAGCCGCTTCATTCATCTCCTGGACAGCCGTGGGGATGCTGACCTCCTCGAGCCAGGGATGTGGCAGGGAGACAGTCCAAGTCTGAGCTGGTGGGACCCATCCGTCCTCTGTGCCCTCCCTACCTGCAGTGAGAGGGAGAAAGGGAGGACATCCTCCGACCTTTTGTAGATAACATGGTCATAACTTCACATCTATTGCTCATACTCCTCTGCTTGAAGCTCTAATGCCCACACCAGAGCAGCCAGCCCACCAGGCCACGTGGCAGTTGCCCTCAACTCTTGAGCCCAAATGATAGCTGAATTATCTGGCAGCTTCCTTGGCAGGTAGAAACACAAAACACAGCCTGTGACCAGACATATGAACTGTTTGGGGAGGGATATCATCTCCCGACTCCAGCACCTTTCCAGGCCCCTCTCCATGCCCTGTCCTCTCTGAGGGTGCATCCCCTATGGTGGAATATCCATGTCTCTGTGCAGAGCTGGCATGGGTGAAGCTGTTTCTCTCCCCTCCTGAAGGTGCACAGCATCATCAAGAAGGAGAAACAGCGGCAGAGACTGGGGCTGGAGTTAATTGCGTCAGAGAACTTTGCAAGCCGAGCAGTCCTGGAGGCCCTGGGATCCTGCATGAACAACAAATACTCCGAGGGTTACCCAGGACAGAGGTACAGGGCTGGGACTAAGTCCCACCCAACCCAAACCCTTGCAGGGAGGGAGAGCAACCACCCATGCTGCTAGACCTCACCTCTGGAGAGGAAGCAATGTCCCTGCACTGGCAGCCAAGCTCCTCCAGGGCAGGATCTGACCCTCTCAGCTTCTGTCCTTGGCCACGCATAGGACAATCTCAGCAGGGTCACGTCAGCTGCCGTCCTGGTGGCTGCCGCAAATGCGGCATCACCCTGGTTCTCCCCCAGCTTGGCCACAGGGTTTCCTTTTAACCCCTGCCCTGTCCTTTCCTGGCAGGTACTATGGTGGGACGGAGTTTGTAGACGAGCTGGAAAGGCTGTGCCAGAAGCGAGCCCTGCAGGCGTACCAGCTCGACCCCCAGAAGTGGGGCGTCAACGTCCAGCCCTACTCAGGTAACAGGGTGCTCAGGAGAGCCAGGCTGGCTGCACTGGCCTCTGCGCATCCTGGCACCCATAACTGGCCTGGTGTGCTCTCACTGCAGGGTCACCTGCAAACTTTGCGGTGTACACGGCCCTGGTGGAGCCCCACGGCAGGATTATGGGGCTGGACCTGCCCGACGGGGGCCACCTCACCCACGGGTTCATGACAGACAAGAAGAAGATCTCTGCCACCTCAGTCTTCTTTGAGTCCATGCCCTACAAGGTAGAGAGAGCTGCTCCAGCCGGAGCCAGGATGTGGTCATCATCAGTGTTGGTGCCTCTTAAGAGTTCCGGCGTCAGGCTCCCAGTACCTCCTCCTGCGGGATGACACCACAGCTGATCTTCACCCATACTGAGGTGGCTGAATCCTCCTCTTCCTCTCCCAGGTCAACCCCAAGACTGGTTACATTGACTACGACCGGCTGGAGGAGAATGCCCGCCTCTTCCACCCCAAGCTGATCATAGCAGGTAAGGATCAAACTGTTACCGACCTCCATGGTCACACACCCTGGGTGGGGGTGGCTCCCTGAAGCCAGTAGCACCTTGCTAAGCCCACAGATGCTGCAGGAGACCTCAAGCACATCCACACTGGCAGAAGCTTGTGTGCCGTCCCCATCATAGGGCTGGATCTGGGTCTGTCCCAAGGTCCTCGAGCATCTGCTCCTGTCCCCTCCACGTGCCATCTCCCTGCAGGTGTCAGCTGCTACTCACGCAACCTGGACTATGCCCGCATGCGGAAGATCGCTGACGCCAACGGTGCCTATCTCATGGCTGACATGGCACACATCAGCGGGCTGGTGGCTGCTGGCGTAGTGCCTTCCCCCTTTGACCACTGCGACGTCGTCTCCACCACCACCCACAAGACCTTGCGGGGCTGCAGAGCTGGCATGATCTTCTACCGCAAAGGTGCCTGACCCAGCCGGGGAGCCAGGAGAAACACTGCACCCAGACCAGTGGGGCTGCAAGTTAAAGCTCCTTCCTGCTCTAGCTGGGAAAGAGGGAGAGCAGGAGGGTCCAGGGCCTCCTGGGAGTATCTGGGGAGCTTCCCAGGGCCAACCGTGACCCAGATTTGAAGAGAACAACCACCATCCCTGCTCTGAGAGGACAGGGGGTAAAAATAGCTCATGGGAGAAGGGCAGCCGTGCTGCCTCGTGAGTGACCCTGCCCTCCCCTCCTGCAGGCACACGCAGTGTGGACCCCAAGACGGGCAAGGAAACACTCTACAACCTGGAGAACCTCATCAACCAGGCGGTCTTCCCCGGGCTGCAGGGAGGCCCACACAACCACGCCATTGCAGGTACGCATCCAGGCTGGCTGCCAGCTCTGGGATGGCAAAAGGAGCCAGCAAAGATGTCCTGGGTGGGTTCCAAGCCCCAGCAGCAGCTCAGGGGGCTCCAGCCGCGAGGGGCTCACAGCCTGGAGATACTGTGGCAAGGAGCAGCCAGCTTGATCCAGCATTGCCTGAGGAGCGACCAGGCTTTTCCCATCCTGCCTTTTGGCTCATGGCGATGGTTAGGGGAAGGGACTGTCCATTGGTTTGCTCAGCTTCCAGGATGACTTCTGCAGGCGGTGCCCTGCATCCCCGCAGCTGTCCCGATGGGAGCCCCCAAAAACTCCCCCTGGTCTGCCTTCTCCTCCAGGGATTGCTGTGGCACTGCAGCAGGCCATGACGCCAGAGTTCAAGGCTTACCAGCAGCAGGTGGTTGCAAACTGCAAGGCACTGTCAGCAGCACTGATGGAGCTGGGCTACGACATCGTCACAGGTGAGGACAGGTCTTGGCTGGGGGACAGGGCTGACCCCTGTGCGTGGCCCAGGGTCCGAGCCAGGCCACGAGGGCAGCACGTGCACAGATGTGACAGGCAGGGCTCTGCCATCACAGTGCCTCAGGACACCCAAAAAACTTTTGAAGCAGCCCCCCTTCCCAAGGGCAGACCCCCTTCTGGCCCCAAAACCAGGGGCAGCCCCTGGTGCAATCCCAAGCCTTTTTCACTAGAGTTCCATCTGGGAGCAGCGTTTACCCCAATCCCATGTCCTCAACCAAACCCCTGTCTTTGCAGGGGGCTCTGACAACCACCTGATTCTCCTGGACCTGCGCAGCAGAGGCACGGATGGCGGCCGCGCCGAGCGGGTGCTGGAGATCTGCTCCATCGCCTGCAACAAGAACACATGTCCCGGTGAGGAATCCCACAAGCTCTGCCGCATCCCGCCCTGCATGCTGGGGATCTCCTGTGACCTGTGCAGAGCCTCCTGCGGGGCTCCCAGCTCCTGCTCCACCCCAGGCACTGGGAACCACACTGAGCCGCCATGCACGGCAGTTTTGGTACCTGGTTTGGTCATGTGTGACTTGTTCTGCTGCAGGTGATGTCAGTGCCCTGCGCCCCAGTGGCCTGCGGTTCGGGACGCCGGCTCTCACCTCCCGTGGCTTCCGGCAGGACGACTTCCGCATGGTGGCTCAGTACATCCACAGAGGTGAGGCCAGGGCTGCGTGCGGAGCCAGGTCTCAGCTCTGGCAGCAGCTCGGGGCTAGGGCAGCTCCTCCAGGCAAGGAGGCAAAGCTGGGTGGCTTCCCCAGCAGCTGGCAAGGGAGCGTGCACACAAGTGAGGAGTAACTGTCCCACCTGCACATCTGGATGTGGGAGAGGACATCTGGCCACAGCCAAACCCTCCCTACCGTGCAGGCTGAAAGCTTGCACCTTTCCCAGTCTAGTTCCAGTTTTCCTCAGGGGTCCCACACTGGTTTCTTGGGGAGCAGCCCCAGTGTTGCTGTGGGGTGGTGCAGGTCTAAGCCCGCAGCCCAGCCTCACAGGCTCCCTGCAGCAGGGCTGGGAGAGCCGCGGGATGCAGCAGCTGCCTGCTGCAGGTGCGGGCAGGGGTGTTGCAGCCACGAGGGCTGACCAACACATCTCCCATCCTGGCAGGGATTGAGCTGACGCTACGCGTGCAGAAAGACATGAGCCCCAAGGCCACGCTGAAGGAGTTCAAGGAGAAATTGGAGGAGGAGAAATACCGGGTGGAGCTGAAGGCACTGAAGGAAGAGGTGGAGGCCTTCGCAGCGACCTTCCCGCTGCCGGGGCTGCCTGTCCTGTAAGGGGAGGCACCCCTGCCCACTCCCAGAGCCACGGAAGCACCCAGGATTGGGGCACACTCGCACCCCCAGCCTGAGACCAACACCCCAGTGCCTTCTCCCAGCACCTCCTTCCAGCACCTCCCTGCTGGCACTGGCTACGGTGCAGCAGCAGCTCCTTGTTTGGCTCTTCCTCACCTCTCTTCTACCATTTGGGGCACAGGACGTCCCCGAGCACAGCACACACACCCCCCCCAGGGAAACCAGCCCTTTCACCACTCAGTCACAATTGGGACCGAGCACCAGGTAACCCTCAGCCTCACAGCCAGGTTCGATCCAGCTCTCGCTGGCTGTGGGAGCAGCAGAGGAGGATTAGGCAGGCTTGCCCACCTTCACCCAGACACCCCTGCCCACAGCGGCCAGGGAGGACATGGGGGTCCATCTCTGCAGAAGCCCCCTCCCCGCGGCCAGGCGCTGTGCTCGGTACACAAAAGACTTCACAGCTGTCAAACCTCCCTGGTTTCAGCCTTGAGGTCTCCCTTTCAAGCTTACAAGCCTGCTTGCCTGGTGTGCCTTCCAGCCTCTGACAAGGCCAAGCCTTGTCCCAAGCCCACTGAGAACAGCCCTCCCAGGATCACTATGCCGTTCTAGCCAGCATCTCCGGTATCTTCTCAGACCTCTGAGCGCAAAGCTTACGTAGAACCATTTTTTAATAAGCACGGTAAAATTAAGAATTTAACCACAATGTATGACAAGAATTATAAGCTTTAAAAAATACAACCAATTTTTTTTTTTTGTATTTCAAAAATATCTGAACCCAAATAAATAATTTTTTTTAAAAGTACATTTCTCAGACTAGTCATTTGGTGTTAACATCTGTTAAACTCTTGTGCAGTAACACTTACAGCACGACACTAAGACATGCTTCTTGGATTTCTCCCGGTCACACTCGCTCTAACTACTGACGCAAGCATTCGGCACGCACAGGCACACACACGTAACTCAACATGCAGTAATAGGATACAGTGCTTTAAAATAGGATGAGAATTCATCACAGCCTCCTCGCAGCCCTCGGCCCAGCCCCATCCCCGTGCTGGCAGCGAGGCGGCCAGCGGGACCGGGTACCCTGTTTCTGCCTTCCAGTTAAAACGCGTCTCGGGGACTGGCATGCGGTGGGGTTGTGACCCCTCCGCTATCGGGGTACGGTCTGTTGCTCTGACATTGTGCTACTGGGGCACAGCGCAGAGCAGGCACTCTCCTTCAGCCTGGGCAGCTCGCTGAATTTCCCATTGCCCCATATTATTACCAGAGCCTTTTCAAAGCGCTGCTAAAGCCCCAGGTCCTGCCCAGCTCTGAGATGCTGACTCCACAGTGTGGGCTGTCACCCACCACCAGACCAGGGGGCTCAGGGCCCCCCACACTCAGTGAAAACCAAAGAACTGGCCTGGGGGGATGGAGCCATTGGCTCTCACCCCTCAAGCGCCTCTCCCACCCTTTACAAAGTGGTGAATATTGCTAGAGTATAGGCAGTACTTCCCTAGTCAAGGCAAGACAGCTTGGGAGCTGCTTAGAAGTGATTGCTACTGGATGAAAGTAAATCCGAGCACTACTCTCTGAGAAATGAAACCTGTGTAGGGTTAATATCACCTACTCCTATGGCTGACCCTCCTTGGGGTGGGAGCTGAAAGCAGCGGGCTAGTGTAGTGTAGAGCAGGAGCTGGCAGTCTGTCTCCTGGCGCAGGAGTAAGAAACAGGAGCCCTGCCCTCCCGGCCAGGCAGCGGATGGCCAGGGGAGACCTTTGCTCTGATGAATTCTCCATCAGGCTTAAAACCTCCCCTCCCCGACAGCCAGCAGAGAGAGAGGAGTGACCAGAGCCGGCAGCGTGGGAGGCAGGGGCATGCTGGCTGCACTCACAGGAAGCAGGCGATGGCCATGCACAGCACCACTGGCTCTGGCGGCTGGACGGTGGGTGCGGGAGGGCTGTTGAGTATTGCACTGTGGCTGCGAGGAACCCGCCCTGCTCGTGGTGGAAGGATGGCTGGACGGCAGCGTGCGGCGCTCAGGCAGTGCAAGCCGACGAACACGCGTGCCAAGATTCATCGCAGGAGCTGTTAGTGTGAAGATCGTAACTTGTTATAAGTCTGCTAATATCCGAAATTAGTGAGGTAACACAGTGAAGATGAGTAAAAAGTCTTAAAGTGCCAATATAGGGATCATTACTGTACAGGAGCAGAAGGCCAGGCAGAGAAGTTACTGAGCAAAGAGGAATTCAGCTCCCGAGCCACCAGCTGCACTCAGACTGCCCCGATTTCTGCCACCCTTACGGGCACCGCAAGCAGCGAGGGCAGGCTGGGCTCCGGCTGCACCAAGGTGCCACAGCCCGATGTAACTCCCCCCTTTCCAGGAGTCCGAGCTCAGAGGTTACCCTGCTGTGAGTCAGCTTTAGGAGGACAAGTACTCCAAGGCGTGTTTCCCCACAGCTCCTGCTTAAGAGCAGAGTTGCAGATAGTGCAGAGCTCCAGTTTTGAAACGGCTGATATCCCAGCAAAGCCCCCAGGGCATCCTCCCAAATCAGAGCTGCTTTATGGCAGAGAGATGAAGCAGGTCAGACAGGTGGTAGTGCAAGTATTGCTCAACACAGCCTTGCATATCAGATACTACAGGTTTGATAGAGGGAGCAACGAGAAGTGAGTTATTTATCAATTTATGAGTGCAGCTGAACACCACAGGTAGAGACCACTGTGATTAAGAGATCAGCCAACACTAATCATCGATCCCGCTCCTCGTTGTCAGCCTGGAGTAAGATGTGAGTCAGTCAGCAGGAAAAAAGTCCATCCCTCCCTCCTCAAACCCAAACAGCAGGAAACAAGCTCCCGCGCTGAGCTCTTCTCCAGGGCTGTGGGTCAGGCAGGATGCAGGGAGCTTTGGTCTGCCCGGTGTCACCTGCATTACTCATTCACCAAGATGCCTCTTCCCCCGAGGGATCTTGCCTCAGCTTCAGTGCAGAAGCAGTTCAGGTGCACACGAATCAACAGGGAGACACCTCAAGTTACTTCAGAAAGCAGGTGTTTTCGATGGACATGGAAGTCTTTCACCAGCAGACTCCGTTCACATGTGACAGGGGGGCACAGACAGGAAAGGAAAAGGCCTTTAAATGTGCTTTAAAGATGCGCAGCCTCACGCACAGACACACCGCTCACCTTCAGCGAAGGCGACGCCACACTGCTTCCCAACTGTGATCTAAAAACACCATCACAAGCAACCCTGACCTTGGAAATCCCTCTGGAGAGTACCACGGGCTCACCTTGTCTGGCTGAGCTGGCCTCACTGTAAGCCACCAGAAACAACACTAACATTTAAAAGAGCCTTTCTGCCCTGTTGGTTTATACCTCCCGCACTACCCCAGACTGCCCTTTCCAGGTGAGAGAAAGGGGTGGCAGCAGTACTGAAGTGCAGATGCTGGTGCCAGACAACAGCGTCCCCCAGGAGCCTCCTTGCCTTCAGGACACAGCTTTCGGAGCAGTGCGGTTCTCACAGCAAGTTTCAGTGGGGTCTAAGCCACGCTTACGAACCCCAGTCTGTACACAGAAGCTTCCCCAGTATGGAGGAACATCACGTTCACCTCCAGCATGGCCTCACACCATCACAATAAACAGAGGTTCAGAAAAAACCTCCAAACAACGCTTCAGCTAATCTTGTAAGATCTCAGCTGTTCTCACCCCATAATCAGAAAAGTGATAAAAAGAAATAAAACCAAGGCCATCTTTCCTAGCAAGAAGTACCACAGGGGCTGCTGCCACCACATGGCACTGGACAGAGCAAACTGGAGCCTGGACCAGTGGCCGAGGAGCAGCATCTCCTACGAGACCAGAAGGAAGTGCTGTGCCCCGCCACAAAGCTTTCAGCACTGAAAGCAACAATCTGTGAGTGTCACCACACCTTTATGGCACAGGCAGTGGCGCAGAAGCTTCGAAAGGAAAGCCCTCAGCATCCAGGCTCAGAGAGCAGCAGTTCTGCCCCGTCCAGAATAACCCAGGAGCGCCCTGGGAGAGGTAGTCGAGACACGACAAAGGCTCAGCCAGAAGCAGCATGCAGCAACGCTGACCCTGCTGTACTGCAAAGCACACAAGTTAACTATTTGACAAAAATAACAAACCAAAAACTACTACGGATATGATGTGGAATCCAGTACATTCATTCCCGATCTGTCCTGAGCACTAGTCACCCACCAGCCAGGCAACCTGATCTACCAGCTTGCTGTCTCACAGCATGGCTTCAGCTGAATTGCACTGTTTGTTTCCCCATCACAAAAAGCACCTAAAAATGGGGGTTCCCCCCACTCTGTTCAGTTCCCCTCTCTACCTAAAAGGCCACCCTCGACCTCACATGCTTTAAGGATTCCCGGTCTCCCTCCCACCCTTCTCGGAGGTTGCCCAGCAAACAGGATGTGACAAATTATCAAGGCACAGCGCTCTACATTCACAGCAGCGGGCACCTCAGTGCTCACCAGCGTTAAGGAGTCCTTCCACATTCCAGATTTTAACACGGCTGAGACAAACTGACAAACACCTTCTGGAGAGAAGCATATGTGCCTCCACCGCTCTCCCACCCGCTCAGGGACAACCTGTCCTGGGAAACACCAGGAAACTCAGAAAAACGCATGAAGGGAAACCATCCGCTACTGCTGCACACAGACAGGTAACTACAAGCTGCCACCCTGTCAGGGAGCTTCCAAGCTACTCTCACACGAGATACTGGTGGATTAAAAAACTTCACGTGGCCTTTACATCTCCTCTCTGGTCTCTGCCCTGGCACCACAGAAGGGACCAACAGCATTTAGGGCTCTGGCAGAAGCATGCGGAGCACTGCATTATTTTGGGGGCTGCACACTAGTAAGTATTGATCCCCAATACAGCCCACCTCTCTCTCCACGCCATTATCCCCCGGGATGCTGCCATGATATGCTTTAAAAGTTAATAGTGCCCCTTGTAACATTTAAAAACAGAGTGCCTGGTGTTTTATGTGATGGAACATGTTCTTGGCTAGAGGGAACCACAGAGAAATCCGGTCCCTCAGACACCGATTTCTGTGGAGCAGAGACGCTTGCAAACACATCAGCTTCGTCACCCCTTCCTGACATATGAGAGCTACTGCAGACAGCGTCAATGTCAAGCACGGATGATCTTTGTCAGACTCTGAGTACGCAGGCAGATAGCCCACACACGAGGCTAGATTTTGTACAAAAAGCTGGGAACATAGTCAAATCTGAGCAGAGGGTTCACCCCCTGGCCGGGTTCCTGAATGTACTGCAGCTTCAGCAGCTCAGCTAAATACTGTACAATTTTGATATCTTCATTGGCAAGGCCTAGTTGAAGCTTCAGAAAGTTCATCCTGCGATTCACAACGGATTCCTCCGGTTCCCTTTCACTGATGGGAAGGTGCAAATGATGGCAGAAGGTGAAGAGGAAGGCTTTTGAACACAGCTGGGTGAGGATACTTTGGACGTGCATATAGTAGGTGCTTCCTCGTTTGATCTGCGTGCGGTGGTCTGCCAGCCGGGACACCAAGGTGCCTTTGTAGAGCGGGCAGCGGAGAGTCTTACTGTCAGCATCCAGAATGCTAACATACCGGCTGTATCGGCTCAGAGCGTGCAGCACGTTCACCCCGGCAGGTGATACCATCCTGAAACAGCAAGAAGAGAGGTCACGGCTGGAGAAGGCCAGACAGTTAAGCAGCAGACCATGTCTGTGCCCCTGTATCACACATATTTTCCCTCTAGCTCATGAGCTGAATGGCCAAATAGTCTCTCCAGCCTGCCAGATCCCAAAGAAACCTCAGTCCCCTGGATCCCCACGTGCACTGATCCACGCTGTGTGCCTGCTACTTCATAAACCACTGCACTTCAGGGCCTTGGCGACATGGAGAGGGAGTGATAGAACATCTCTGGTGAACAGAAGCAAATCTTGCAGCAGCTGGTAGCTTCTAGATGTGACAACAGGGACCCAGAAACCCAAACCAGACTCCCCTTGTCAAGAGCTCCACTTTCCCCCCACGCAGCTGTTTTGGAAGGGAGCTGCTCTGAGGTGGTCGAAGCCCTGAGTGGAGCGAAACCTTCTGCCCTTCCTTTAAAAAGAGAGCCACCCTTAAACCAGAATATTCCCTGGCTGAGCCTGGGCATTTTTTACTCAGGTGCAAACCCACAGCACGTTCACAACATACAATTATCCAACAAGCCTAAATTAATGTTATTTAAATGCAAATTACAAGCCTACGCGAACTCTACCTTCTGCTCCTCAATTTTGCATGGTTAAAGTTGCACAGTTGAGATCCAGCTCCCAGCCTCAAACCAGGAACCCCAGCTGCTGTGTAAGGGCTGCCCTGTGCCCAGGCAGCGTCTGGCCTTAGGAGATGTAGCACCCTTACCAGGATAATTAATTTAGCCTCTAAGTTCCTTCCCAAAGCCTTTGTACAAAAGGTTTGCTGAGAGCACCCATGTTAAACTCAACACTTAATTAACATTCCACAGAGGAGAGTATAAATGACTGACACATGTTACAAGCAGTTCTTAAAAAAAAAAAAATAATTTTTGTTTATAAAAAATTGCATCTAACCACCAACACTGAGCAACAAGTAGACACTCAGGGCTTTTGAAAACCTCACGAACAGAGAAGTTTGGGAGCAGCTGTTGGCAGAGTTGTCATCCTGCCTCATGAGCACAGAAATGAGGGTAAACTCGCATCTTAGGATAATTTTGTCATCCACAAGCCCCAGCAACGCGATACTCGGCAGTCCAGAGAGCAGATTTCTGTATATGGATTTTCCTGCTGCTCAGAACCATTCTTTCAGCAGCTATTCCATGCCAGCTCGGAGCAATGGGCTGCCACTCTGACTCACATTTTCCATGTTGGTGACAGCAATGGCCATTCCCTGTCATACCTGCACCCAAAGAGCCAAACACATCCTGGTAACACACAAAGAAAATCCTTTACACAACAGCAAAAGGCAGGGCCAAAATCTTGAGAGCTGAGCAATTGCTGTTTGCTAATATAAACTATGAAGCCACATTTCAGGACCGGGGGTTGGGGAAGGGGTGCTTGCTTTCATGATGGTCCTCACCCTGAGCAGAAGTTTCCTTTGCATCTGAACTGCCATCCCGACACCACAGCCTGCTGAGCTCCATGGACTTTTCTTCCTGCACTAATGCTTGCTATAAATCTCTGTCCATCTGCACTCCCTCAAAAAGAGCCCAGCAGCTCTGCAGGCTCCACGCCTCCACCTTTCCCCACAATATCTGGGTGGGTACACCTTCGCCAACACAGCCCACAGTGCTGGCACTCCAATTTCTGACCTACTGGTCTCATTGACAAGTGCATCATCTCTTCATTAGGGTCCACAAGGAAAAACCCTCCCCATATCAAAGCATCCATTTAAAAAACAAAACTCTAGCTAGAGATGTCAGAACAGTTTTGGGAGGAGACAGGGGAAAGAACACAAGGAAATCCAGGAGCACTCTTATCAGATCATCCAGGAAACCAGCGGAACTAATGTGTTTGTTCTCTGCTTTGCCAGGTTAAGACCTAAACCAGAAGGAAACCTTCTGGCCAAATAACTAGCACAAGCCAGGCAGCAAGCACCCAGCAGATGTTTTAAATATTAACTCTCAAATGAGGCTGGATATAAAGAGACAGACAAATCTATCCCCCTTCAAAATATATCCCATAAGCAGAAATTCATGGCAGCTGCGTAGGTAATTAGACAGAGACCTCCCCTGCGCACCCATTCCCCTCCGAAATTCTCGCTTACAAGAAGTTGTTTTTATCACACACCTAGACACCGATAGAGCAACCAGACCCTCAATTTACCTCTGCAGTCCGATCAGCTTCCACTTCTGGAAATCCACAACGTGCAGAGGGGAAGTGACCCAGTGCTTCACGGGCTTGGCGTAAATGCCACAGTTTGGCACGAAGATGGAGAGCGCCGTCACAAGCTTCTTCACTATCGCTTCCTCTTCCCCCAGCACGATCAGGGTTCTCCCGCTGAGCAGGGAGTAGATGGCGGGGTGAGCGAAGGGGTACTGCCTGATGAAGCGCAGCGCGTTCTGGCCAGCCTTTTTTTTGTGCTTTTCACTCGCCGGACAGGCGAGATGAGCAGGAGAAGGGGTCCTGTCAGAGCACGTGGAGGCGGCGCTGCTGATATAGCTTGTGGAGTCTGAGCACTCGTCCAGGCTGCTCTTACTGACCTCCCTGCTGCCTGTCAGGTAGCGCGAGTCAAGCTCATAGGGAAGGAGCCCCCCTGAGATGCTGTCATGGGAGGGGACACCCCCAAAGCTTCCGTGCAGCCCCTGCTCGGCCTGCCGGTACGGCTGCGGGGGGATCCTGACCACCCCATCCTCATCGCAGGGCTTCTGTCCCAGGTCAGGCAGAGGCTCGAGGAAGTTGGGACTCTCCTTCCCAATACAACAGGCAGAGTCAACCTGTACTAAGTTTTCCTGGTTTGAAACATCATCCTGCTCATCGGCGTTGTCTGGGTTTAGTTTGGGGGTGAAACGAAGGCCTCCCTCTTCATCATCCGCATAAGGCTCCTCGTTAATGGCACTTGGGTAGCTCGCTTTGAAATCTTCCGGGATGAGCGACTCGGAGGGACATGTGCTGAGAACCTCGATGCTGTCCTCGCTGACGGTCCGTCGGCTGCTCACCTTGCTCCTGCCCACCTGGGGACTGGGGCTGATGGGTAGGCTGGCCTGGCTCTCCGATTTTGTCAAGCCAGATGCAGACTTCTCCGTTCCAAGAACCTCGATGCTCTCACCACTACTGATGCTGCCTTTGATATCTGTGTCAAGATAGTCCAGGTTCTCCTGGTGTTCGAACGTGACAGACTCGGTCATTTTGGGTTCTTGGGAGTCTTCGATTTCCTGCTCCATCTTGATGGGCACACACTCCACGCTGGACTTGTAGGATCCCAGGCTGATGACCACTTTAGGAGCAGGGGACTCTTCCAAACACTTTCCATCAATGGCATCTTGACTGAGCCCCTGGCAGCCTCTGTACTGTTTTTCAGGTGGTTTTTCATCCAGAAAAGATACATCCTCAAAGAGGAAGTTAGTTACACTTTGCTGCTTTAAGAGCGCCCTGCTGATCTGGTCTGTCAGGAGGTAGCACACGTCACCTCTGAAAGTCCTCTCAATCTGATGCAACTGGTCAAGGGTTTGAGTGAAAAAATAAATATCGCAGAGTTCTTCCAGTGTCTTCAGCTTCTTGTCAAAGCACTTAGCAGACTTTGCTTTGATAAGCTTGGGGGTATAGGATGGCACGTGGGCATAAACGTGCGTTTCGCCAGGCTCGGAGGTAGTCAGGTCCTGATCGCAGCCCACGTTGGCCTGATCCAGCGCACACTCTGGCTCATAGGGGTGGAAGTCGGACTCCTTCAACTTCCTGTAGGGATATGACCTGATTTGTTTCAGCAGATCTTGGTGCTCAATGATAGACTTCTCCACGCTGGCCAGCTCGTTGGCCTTCTCAATGGCTTGAGTTGTGTAATACCCTTTGTCGTTGGCTTTCTTCTGTATCTCGGTTTCGTTGTGCAGGACAGTCCTAGTGTAGTCGAGATCTTTCAGTTTCTTTTCCAGCTCATTAGCAAAAGCTTTCCTGTTCCCCGTCTTTAGGCATTCAGAGGCTTTGGAGAACTCAGCGGAGAGTTCCTGAAACTGCTGCATGATTTTGTGCTCGTCAGCAGAAATATAGGCCATGCAGAAGGGCCTCACAAAACCCCTGGCTTCGAGGTCATACAAAGTCAAGTGGTGGACGTACGCGAAGGCACCTTCCTTCGAGTCCCCCAGCACCACTTTGGAATCCTCCACGAAGTTCAGCTTTGGGTAGGCAGAGCCGGGAGGGTGCCCCACGAAGGAAGCCTGGTAATCCACAGACATGATCCGAAGGGAAAAATAATTAAGATCGAAAGTGCCTGACACCTTGGCGTCATCGGGGATGGTCAGGAGGGGCTGGGGCCCCACTTGCTCCGAGAACTCGGAGATGAGGATGAAGTCCCGGGTGAACTTGGAGCTGGCAACCTTGGCCCAGGGGTTGGCGCCGTGGCTGGCGAAGGGGAAGAGCGGTACCGAGTACTCCTCGGGCAGGGGCGGCTCGCTGCACAGCTCATCCTCCAGCTCCTCCTCTCTGGTGAAGGCCACCACGTCAGGGGCGCTGATCATATTTCCCACAGGAGGGGACCGACATGGAGCAGCGAGGCCCCCCTGGTCTCCCCCGCCACCGCCGGGTCCTGCGGGAGGCCCCGCCGCAGCCCCGGCCCCGACCCCGACCCGCCCGCAGCCGGGCCCCCGCCGCAGCCCGTTCTCCCGCCGCCGCTGCCTCACACCTCCGCCATGGCCGAGAGCCGCCGGCCCCGCTGCCCCCCCGGGCCCCGCTCAGCCGCCTCCCCTCACGGACGCCGCAGACCCGCAGCCATCTTGGGGTCACATGACGCCGCAACCTCTCACCCCACCACCCGGAAGCGAAGCCGCCCCCGCCCCCCCTCGCCCTTTAGCGTTGTTGTTTTTTTCTTTAACCTCCGTCCTTGGCGTTACTTGACCCGGGACGGGCTCGGCGGCGGGAAGAAATAACAAACCGAGGCGGGACGGCGGGGGGATACCAACGAGGGGTGCCGCGGGGCGTCTTGGGAGCTGTAGTTCTCTCCCGCCATGGTGGCGCTTTACGGCAGGACGTAACGGTGAGGGAACCGCTTTGCGACAGAGCGAGCGCGGGAGTGAGGGCGGCGGGGTGAGGAGAGTCCGGCCGGGGAAACCGGGGGGGTCGGGGACGGGAGGGGGCTGCCCCCGGTGGGGGAGAGCCCTACGGGGGCGGGGTGGCTGGCCCCGGGGAGGGAGAGCCCGGCTAGGGCGGGGGTTGTGAGGGGCCTGCCTTGCCCTGGCTGAGGGAAGGCCCAGCCTGGGCCCGGGGACGGGCAGGACCCGCCGCGTAGCTGTTTCTGGTGGCGGGGAGAAGCTTTCCCCAGCTCCATGGAGCTCTGAGGGGGCCGCGCCACGGCTGGCAGTCGTGCAGAGGATGCCCTGGGCCTTCCCGGGGTGGCCGGTTAAAGGCTGACCAGGGCCGTGCAGGGGACGTTCAGTGATTGCTCTGCGTCCCCAGCAGGATCCGGCCCAGGGCAAGGACACAGCAGCATGCCTTGGCCCCGTCAGAGCTGTCACCATCCCTTGTGATGAACCTTCAAGCGAGGCTCTTTGCTAGCTGCGGGATCAGGATGCTGCCGCAGCCCTGGCGTCTCTTCTCCCGGGCTGCAGAGGATGTGGCACTGCAGAGGATCCGGAAGGTCCTGTGCGTGGCTGAGAAGAACGATGCTGCCCGAGGGATTGCGGATCTGCTCTCCAACAGCAGAATGCGACGGGTAGGAACACACCACAGCTCCTTACCACTTCCTGATATGCGTACAAGTCTGGCTTAGCTGTCTGGAGAGGATCAGCTCACCAGGGCCACTGTGCAGCACAGTCCTGGTCTCGGGTGTTGTCTGTGTCTTGTGTGGTAGCACCAGCTCGCTCTGCAGAGCTGGGCATAGGCAGTTCACATCAGCATGTGCAACATTTTGCCCTGTTTTGTCTCTGGCTGCTTCTGACCACGCGAGGATACAAGAACGGCTTTCTTCTGTGGACAGACACCACTTGCCTAAGTGCATTTGGGAGTCTCAGACTCCTTTTCCGTGTGACTTAAGTCCTTTTGGAATTCAGCTCCCCAGCTGTGCTCCCTCTGCCTGGTCTGCCTTCTCCAAGCACTGAGCTCCGTGGCGAGGGCTCCCTGTGTCATTCCTAGCTTTGCAGTGTAGGTGAAAGGCTTCGGGAACTGAAACCATCTGTTTGCACGGATTTCCCAGTCAAAAAGCACCACTTCTGCAGCGTCAGCAAGCGCTGGGGGTGGGGGCATGGAGGGTTGGGTCTGTGTGTCACTGAAGTTTGCATAATAGAGCAAAGATGGTCTGTGGTTTGGAGGAGATCAGAGATCTCTCTGCTGCTTTGTTTTGTGACCTTTAACGGTTTGCATAATTACTTGTATTTCCAAGCTAAGGAACTAGAAAGTGCTTCTAGACCAAAATTAATTTGAATGAAAGGTGTTATTGAGAACCTGAGTGCTGACAGTCCCAATCAAGGAAGATATCATTCTGCTTCAGTAGAAAAAACAGCAAATACCCAATCTAGAAACTTCCACAAGTCTCAGTTAGGCGGAGGATAGTCCTGGGGACTCAGAGCTGGCACACTAGTTGTCATTTGGAGCCGGACAGTTGTTTGTCAGGAATATAGTGGCCAGCCCCATTAAACAAATCTGTTCTTCACTGTTTGTTGTCACTACCCACGGGGAGATAACCCTGGTATCCCCTTCAGGCATGGTTTAAAATATTTTTACGTTGGAAAGCACCATTTCAATGTCTCCATAAATGATACAGGCAATTTCCATTCACCCCACCTTGCCTTTGTCTTTTGGCTACAGTACCTGGATTTTCACTTGCCCCATGCTTCTCTGTGCTCTGCCATAACAGCGTGTACAAAGTGAGGCAGAATGCGTTTGGTTTCTGTTAGAAGTCAGAAACTCAGCAACTTTCCTTTTCCTTCTAGCGAGAAGGGTTCTCCAAGTTCAACAAGATCTACGAATATGACTACCAGATGTTTGGCCAGGTAGAGTTTTCTTTCATTCTACTGCTGGATTAGAGAAGTGCAAAATACTAATTATTAAAAGCCATTTGTCAGAAGTTACGAAACACACATCCAGCGACGGGGACATTTTGTCCAAAGATGAGGAAAAGTCAGATGTTCTTTTCTTGGCTCAACCACTGACGTGTTTTGTTGCTTTAAGTCTTTCAACTTTCTGGGTTTATATTAGTCAAAAACATGTTGCTATTTGAAATTGGGAGCTTCCTACAAAAATTGAAGATAAGACCATACATTTAGCTGTCAGTAGAGAGAAGAGCTTTTTATGATATATTAGCAGGAGGGAGGTGTCACTGTGTAGACTGAGAACTGCATAAAGATCTTGGGGCTGTGGGTAGTTTTTAGAAAATGATGGGCACTAATTACCTTGCTTTGTCTCTTGCAGAACATTACTATGGTGATGACATCTGTGTCAGGACACTTACTGGCTCATGATTTTAAGCTGCCGTTTCGCAAATGGTTAGTACTTGGTACCCCCTGGCAGAAAGTTGGGGCCGCTGTCTTCTGCTTTAACCCTGGGCTGAGCGAGGCACTGCGAGTTGGAAGACTAGGGAGCAGGGAGGAACTCTGACACCGCATGCAGAGCAGGGTGACAAGTACTAAATTTTATATAGAATGGCCAAAATACTGTTTCAAAGTACTACCTTCAGAGCATTTAAAAAACCCCAAAGTCATAATACTCCTTGAAATACATTAAGGCAGACCCAGGGAATTAAACTGATTCCAAAAATCAATTGATGTTTTTGTGTTCTCTGTTCAACTAGGAGTTGTCCTGGGAAGTAAGGTGCTTTTCTAACTTCCCTCCCATTTGTTCTTTGTGCTTGAAATAAGAGAAGCTGCTTGTTTAAGGCTGTTTTGCTGTTTTCTCTGCTTGCTTTTTGGTTCTATTGCTTTTAAGTGTAACTCAGCATTAGCGAACTCTAAGTTGTCTAAGACGAGGCCCATAATATAGTATAATATAGTATTAATTCCAGTACTTGAACAGCACTTCCTCACAATCCAGCACCAGTTAGCATCTCACAACATATATTTTAGTTTTTGTTAAGCACACTGCTTATCTTCTGTTTACCAGGCATAGCTGCAACCCTCTAGCTCTTTTTGATGCTGAAATTGAGAAGTATTGCCCTGAAAATTACCTGGATATCAAGGTACATTGTTTTTAAGCGTTTCCCTGAAACTCTGAGTATACAGGTTAGTTCTACAAATACTGTCTCAGGCAGAAGGAGGATTGTAGCTTTGTCTTAATGGCTAAGTTTCCAGAGTTTAGCAAATTCCTCCTGCATTTCCTAGGACTATATATGCTGTTCATTTGTGACATTGAAAGTCTGCTCGTGTACAATTAGTGCAGTAAAGGAACTGAAGTGCTAAGAGTAGAAATGTTTTTTCCAACAAGGTGGAATTGGTAATTGTGTTGCAATTTTACAAAAAAATGACATTTTCAGAAAAACAGATTGTGGTACAATCTGATCCAAGCCATGCTTTTTAAAGTTAGATGTAAATAAATGACTCAGTTCTTTTGAAAGCTGCCTAATCTCATGAGAGACACAATTACAAAATGTTATTGCAACAATCTATCTCTATGGATACACGTTGCATTTCATGTTCAGTTAGTGAGTCATTCTAAAATTAAATGACAAAGCAAGTGGCCTGGCATGTCTCACTCTGTGATTTCTCATCTCAGAGAACCCTTGAACGAGAAGTTCAGCAGTGCCAAGCTCTGGTGATCTGGACTGACTGCGATCGAGAAGGAGAGAACATTGGCTTCGAGATAATTCACGTTTGCAAAGCTGGTGCGTAGAGCATCTCCTGTGTCAATCTGAGTTCCAAGAAAGGTATCACTGCTCGGAGATGTTGTAACAGAGGCATATTCTCAATTTTACTGCGTCCAGGTTAAATATGTGGCTCTGATAGAACATAAATATATTCAGCTATTGCAAAGCTATAGAATAGGTTGACAGTATACTCTTTTGAAGACAGCTGTTTATTAGTTGCTCCTTTCCATTGGTGTTTGAGTCATTCTTTGATTTTTTCTTTTTTTTTTTTCCATGCGTGTCTGACAGTGAAGCCAAACCTCCGAGTTTTCCGAGCCCGTTTTTCAGAAATTACGCTTCATGCTGTCAGAACAGCCTGTGAGAACCTCACTCAACCAGATCAAAAAACAAGCGATGCTGTTGACGTCAGGCAGGAGCTGGACCTCAGGATAGGTAGGTAAACACACGCTGGAGATGACAGCAGCCTGCCGTCAGGCTCGTCCTCACTTTTTGTCTAACCACATTGAATGCACCATGTTAAAGCCCAGCAAAGGGTGTTAAGAAATCATCTGTTACTGTATCCTCAACGCAAGACAGAAATGCCCTCTATAGTGTCGTAAATCTGATTTTTAGATGAGATACAACTAAATCACATCTCATGTTTTACTGGAAACATGCTCTTTGAAGCAAATGTTAGGCTTATAGCTCATGCAGCACTGACAGGTGTCTGTAACTGAGTATTAAAATTAGAGTAAAATTAATAGAGTATTAAAAAGAACCATCTAAGGCATTGTGATTATCCTTCAATGTTGTTGTATTCAGTTCTGGTGTTCATTTTGTTTTCTCAGGTGCTGCCTTCACCAGATTCCAGACACTAAGGCTCCAGAAGATCTTCCCTGATATTTTAGCAGACCAGCTGATCAGCTATGGTAGCTGCCAGTTCCCAACACTGGGGTTTGTAGTTGAACGCTTTAAAGCCATCCAGGCCTTTGTTCCTGAAGCCTTCTATAAAATCAAAGGTATGCTCGGGGAAAGCAAGTCCTGGGCTCCATCTTAAAGGGCTTGACATGTTTAGAAAGGAGAAACAGGAGAGCAACAAACAAACAGTGCTGAAGAGGTGGTTTCCTCTTCCTTTGCCATGACCACTAAGCAGAACTGAATGGTTTCCCAATAGCGTGGCCCCACTGCTTCTGCTGTATTTCCATTGTATTACTACTCTGTCACTCAGCTCTGTTGTCCTACACAGTGACACATGATCATGAAGATGGCAGTGTGGTCTTCAACTGGAAGAGGAACCGGCTGTTTAATCACACAGCGTGCCTGGTCCTTTACCAGATGTGTATGGAGGTAGGAAAGCTTATAAATAGTTGTATAATCCAGTTTCAGCCCAACATTTCCTGCATCTGTCTCACTCAAGATGTTTAAAGAACAGTTTGTATAAACTCTTAAAGGAGATTTTGCATTTTGCTTACTCCGTGTTTAGGATCCGGTAGCAACTGTTGTTGAGGTTGGGAGCAGGCCAAAGAGCAAATGGAGGCCCCTGCCCCTGGACACTGTGGTACGTTTAAACTCTGCTGAAAGGATTTATCTGAAAGAAGCTTTGAACAGACATTTTACTCACCACTCTGAATTATGCACAAATACCTTTTTTCCTGGCTCTTCCCAACATAGGAACTTGAGAAGTTGGCTTCCCGCAAACTGAAAATAAATGCAAAGGAAACCATGAGAATAGCAGAAAAACTCTATACTCAAGGGTAAGAAAGCAAGATGTGGCTTGGTAAAATTAATTCTTTTGAAAAATAAATGGCCTTTAGGCCAAAATGGGAAGCATCTTGGAGCACCTCTTAAAGTGCTCTTCTGTCTGTCTTCTTAAGGTTCATCAGCTACCCCCGAACAGAGACCAACATTTTCCCCAAGGAGCTGAACCTCTCTGCCTTAGTACAACAGCAAACACAGGACCCAAACTGGGGAGCATTTGCACAGAGGATTTTGGATCAGGGTGGGCCAACCCCTCGGAGTGGAACCAAATCAGATCAGGCTCACCCTCCCATTCACCCCACAAAATACACTGCTAACCTGCAGGTGAGTTTAACAAAGGCAGAGGTAACCGGATGGTTTGTATTGCTTGATAAGTAAAGATAGAAGTCTTAATAATACAGTCCTTAGCACAGTATCCTCACCTGGGATCTCACTAATGTTTCTTGACATCTCATTAACACAGGAGGAGATTCTGACCCTCTTTTACTGTTTGATGTTAGGGCAATGAACAGAGACTATATGAGTTCATTGTGCGCCATTTTTTGGCTTGCTGCTCTCAAGATGCCAAGGGACAGGAAACAACTGTGGAGATCGACATTGCTAATGAGCGATTCATTGCTCAAGGACTAATGATCCTGGCCCGAAATTATCTGGAAGTCTATCCTTACGAGAAGTGGAGCGATAAGGTAATACCCTTGAATAACATAGACAGGAGAGGCTAAAGTACCTGGAGTTTAAAATCACACTTCACTGCCAACTTCAGACCCCTCTACAGAACACCCTTTGACAATTCCTGGCCCACGGGCTTTTTCACTCAGACATCTCTGCTGAAAACATGTACAGCTTTATTGTGCCTATTTTGGATAGATTCTTCCCCTTCTGATGGCACAGCAGAGACCCTGCAGGGCTGTGGGGTTGACTTGCCTCACCAAGAGAAGCTGCAGTTGCTATTCCGTGGTCTGTCTGGCCGCTCATTACTGGCTAATCCTGAAGACCCTGAGACTGGATCTCCTCCAGAACGGGGTGCTGCTCTATTACTGCACTGGCCTGCTGTTAGCGTGACAGTTTGTCTTCAGTGAATGGTCCAGGAGGCAGTTTCAAAGAGATTCTCTTTCCCTTCAGGTTATTCCACTGTATCAGAAAGGGTCTCGCTTTCAGCCCACTACAGTGGAGATGGTGGATGGGGAAACCAGCCCTCCATTGCTCCTCACAGAAGCGGATCTCATTGCACTCATGGAGAAACATGGCATTGGTCAGTATTGGCACCGTGGCCTTTCACTCTTGGGAGAGCTTTATTCATAAGCTGCTTCTCAACTTCCCTAACACCACTTCTGTCCCATCCTCAGAGTAGGGAATTCTCTAAGTGTCACTTCAGATAAATCACTTGAATGTACAGAACAAAGGGATAGTAGAGATCTGCAGGCAAAGTCCAAAGATCCTAAGCTGTCTGCAGAGTGCCTCCAGTACCTAGGGAGATATGCCATTTAGGGGCCAGGGTGTGCCTGCCAGCACAGGGTGGCCTCAGTGCCAGTGGCACGTGAGAGCTGTGCTGCTCCTGACTATAAGTCATCTCCTTGTTCCTTTAGCACCTTGCACCCTGCACTAGACACAGGGGAAATCACTTATTGGCATCTGACACAACCTGCCTGCTTTCAGGGACTGATGCCACTCACGCCGAGCACATTGAGACGATTAAGATGCGGATGTACGTGGGCCTTACAGCGGATCAGCGGTTCCTCCCAGGCCACCTAGGCATGGGACTGGTTGAAGGTAAGGGCAGTGCCCGTTAGGAAGATGGCAGGTTCCTTACTTCTGCCTTCTTTTTGCTTACCGTGCAGTATGTTCCTCAGGCTATGATTCCATGGGCTATGAGATGTCCAAGCCTAACCTTCGAGCTGAGCTGGAGGCTGATCTCAAACTCATCTGTGAGGGGAAGAAAGACAAATCTGTAGTGTTGCAGCAGCAGGTCCAAAAGTACAAGCAAGTCTTCATCGAAGCTGTGGCTAGAGCCAACAAGTGAGTCTTGTCTTTGCCCTCTCCTGTTTGCTTTGTTGTTCTAGGAGGTGCTGGCTCCTCATTTGGGGCTCAGCCTGGAGCGGGATCCTGTCCCCGTTTCCCTGGAGCTCTGCCCAGTGTGTGTAGGCATTTGCATGGGAAGGGATGACTCGCAGCCTGGCACGCTGTCATGAGTTGGTGCCAACTAACTGCTCATCTTGGTTTAAACCCTTAAGATTAAATTCAGAGCTGGCTGAAAGAGATGGCAACGTGCACTGACCTCTTTCATGTTGTACCCGCACCTAGCCTGTCCCAGAGGCAGGGTGCTGAATCAACATACTCATAGAGAAGCTCAGAGGGGCTGTGTAGAGGGCAGCAGGCCCTGATTCACTTTGCATTTGCTCTTTGCAAAGGAGACACACAGGATGCTCTCCTTGTTTCTTTATAGGTTGGACCAGGCCCTGGCTCAGTATTTTGGAGAAGCCACAGAAATTGCAGAGCAAGAGGAGGTCTATCCAACAATGCCTCTTTCTGTCCGGAAGTGTCCACAGTGCAACAATGACATGGTCCTGAAGACTAAGAAGAATGGCGGGTTGGTGATCTTCCCTGTTGTAGAAAGTAGCCTTGTGTTGGTTTGTGTCTTTCTAGGCCTCTTTTGTTCCTCTCTGCAGCAAGCATGAAAATTTGAGCTGCAGCTAGCTAAGTCCACCAGCTACATAAACTGAACCTCTTTCTCAAGTACGTATTTGCCCTTAAAAATTGTTTTGACAATTTTTGACGATTAAGAAGAGAGGAGAACAGGTCACTGACTGTCTTAACTTTGCCTCTTCCTCATCCAGTGCCTTTGTCCCATGGCAGGTTCTATCTCAGCTGCACGGGCTATCCAGCTTGTAAAACTGCAGTCTGGTTTCCTGATTTCGTGCTGGATGTGGCCAGGGATGAGAGCATCTGTGCCGTGTGTAAACCTCATCCAGTTCATAGGTAGGTCGTACCAGTTATTCCTTGGGGAAATGCAGCCCCTCAGACATTAGGTGTTAGCCATCAGGGCCAGAGACTTCTGTGGGCTAGGCTGGGCAACCATTTTCCATTCTGGTCTTGGAAAGCTGGAGCAGCACTCTCATGGCTTGGGGATAGAAAGAAGAAGGGTTGGGAAAGTATAGCAGAATGAAAAAAAAAAATTAAAAAGGAAGTCCAAATCAAGGTCTGTTGATGAAAAGTTATATGAACTGGAAGGCTTTTATTTTTCCTTTCCTTTTTAGACTGAAGTTTAAATTCAAGAGAGGCAGCGTTCCACCCATGATGCCCCTGGAGTTTGTTGGCTGCATCGGAGGCTGTGATGAGATGCTAAAAGAACTCTTGGACCTGAAGTATTTACACAGATCATCCCAACCTGCATCATCCGCCAGCCAGCAAGCGAATCACTTACAGGTCAACAACTCCTTTAACAGAGCTAGTGGTGAAAACCGGCACGTGAGGGGGACCAGAAACCTGGCACCAGGACATCTGCTCTCCTTGAGCTCAGCAAGAACACCCAGGCCTGCTCCTTCAGCTGCTCCAGACGACGGGAGCAACGCAGTGGTGTGCAACTGCGGGAATGAAGCCCTGCTGTTAACTGTGCGCAAAGAAGGGCCCAATCAAGGCAGGCAGTTTTACAAATGCAGCACCAGTACCTGCAACTTTTTTCTCTGGGCTGATCAGCAGTCAGAGGACAGAAGCAACGTGGCTCCACAGGGCCCTGCACTGCCCCAACCCTTTGCAGGAAGAGGCCCAGCAGGATTTCAGCGCCCAGGAGGAGGGAGAGGCCCAGAGCTCTTTGGAAACAACAGCTCTGATTCAGGAGGTGGCACGGTCTGCAAGTGCAACCAGCCAGCCATCACACGTACCGTCCAAAAGGATGGCCCCAACAAAGGGCGGCAGTTCCACACCTGCTCTAAACCCCGAGACCAGCAGTGCGGCTTCTTCCAGTGGGCAGATGAAAATGTGGCACCAGGTAAGGCTGGGCTCAGGGTGAGATGCAGGAGTTGGAGGCTGTTCTCAAAGCTCAACTGAACACATTCACACATGTGTAATGCCACCACAGCGTGACAGCTCTTGTAGCAACTCACACATTTATCAGACTTCAGGTTTCTCTTTAGAACATCTGTCAGCAGCATTATATAGCACTTCAAATGTTGCTTGTAACAACTGAGTCTGGCTTACCTTTCCAAGTACTGGCAGGATATGTCCTCATAGCACACATCTGCTGAGCTCCGAGCAGGATGCTTCGCTTTTACATGCAGTAACTTGAGCATCTGTCTGCCTGTGACTTGTTGGATAAAGCCCAGCACACTTTCCAACAGTCTGTTTGGGAATTTGTCCTCCCAAATAACGGTGCTGAGTTTTGTGAGAGCTGTTACTGACTTGGTACAGAGTTGAAGCAGCAGCACCGCTTTTGGAGATCTTAAACCCCATTCTGTCGTGCCAGGGAAACCGTGCTACTCCTTCTGCCCTAGGTCAGGAATGCAGTGAAAGGCCAAGTCTTTCTGAAGCTTTGATCAGAGCTGAGAAACTGAGTGTGGCTGCTGTGCAAAGATGCTGAAAACAAATACCCATACAAAAAATAAATTACAAGGATACGAAAGAAAGAGCACTGACACAAAGGGACAGTAAGCAAAGTAGAGGTGGAGATGTGGTCTGAGAGAGATCTTCAGCACTGGCCTCCTCCTCCTTAGACACCGAGGCCTAAAGTGGTAGAATTGAGTTTTTAAAACTACTCAGAAATCTCCTCTGGTATTTTTTGTTGTTTCCGCTTCAGCTGTAGACCAGAGCATGCAGCCAGGGAGATCAGTTACCCACGTTCTGTTCCCACATTTCTCTAATGCTGCAAGACAAATGGGTAACATTTAACTGTTCAGACAAATCTGAAGGAAGTGTAGTTTTGGGAAACAATCTGAGTGGCTAGGATGGTAAAATCCTTGATCTGCCCTTTTGAACTTATCTTCTGTTTCTCACCTACGTATATTTTCAAAGGTACTTAAATGCAAGTTGTTTCTCTCTAGGGCCTTCTGGAGATGTCTCTTTGAACCACTTTGGGAACAGTGGATACTCAAGAGGGTTGGGAAGTAAAGCCAAGCGACCAAGCAGTCTCTCCTCAGAAGCCACTGCCAAGAAACCACGGACCTGTAGCATTTGCCACCAGCCTGGCCACACTAGGAAAACCTGCCCTCAAAACCACTGAGCCTGGATTGACATCTCCTGAGAGCCTGAAAGGTCTGAGGTTGTGGGCTGCTAAAGGAGTAACTACTGCTGAAAGGAACTGGAGTCTAGAAATGAGTCCGAGTGCTTTCTAGAAGAGCTGGTCGTAGGCTGCTCCTGCCCCATTACACGCCTGGGCAGCAAGGGTTCAACCAGCTTGGAAAGGTGGCTCTGCTACGGGTGTCAGCCTTTGTTTTTAGCTGCTCTTCTGCTGAGCAGATTGGGATAGTCTAAACATTTCAAGGAAGCATTTGAAAACTGAATCTGCAGAGAAAACTGCACTGGATCTAGTCCACCTGCAGCTCCCGCCATGGTGGCAGTTGTACGCAGCCTTTCTACACAAGGAAAGAGCAGTAGAACAGACACCAGGGTTGCTTAGCGCTTCTCAGTCCCTGGCTTTCCACAGTGTGGAATTTTATTTTAATTTCCCTTCTAAGTTGATGTTACCTGAGCAACATTCCCTTCTTTTTCATCACAGCACCATACCCCTTACTGTGGTTGTCCCTGCTAGTGAAGGAGGTCCAGGTGCAGAGAAGCTGGATCTGGTGCCTGCCCTGAAAGGGAAGCTCAGCTGCAGTGTTCAGGAAAAGCCTTTTTTTTTTTTTTAAGACAGTTTTTGAATTTGAAACAGTTCTTCCCAAAACCTTGAGACATGCCTCTGTGATGCTGCTAGCTAATGGAAGTTCTTTTTGTCAAACTAGTAAGTTTCTTATTAAAAGATTATTTAATTTTAAAATTTGATACAGTGACATCTTGATGTTGCCTTATTATTTCTTCCTACTTAAAATAGTTAAGCTATTACCGTAAAAGCATCCACCCAAATCTTGCTCTTTCCACTCACTCACTCATCGGAATGACACAGGAGCTGTCTTGATAGAAACTCCCCACAGTTATTTAGAAGTGAGCTGCACAGGGGTAGGGAAGGTGGTTTTACCTCACCAGCCGCATCTGCTGTAGCATTGCTGCCCAGGGACAGACAGAGAGCTGGCTGATCCTGAAGGGAGGTTCTGTTTTCCTGTGCTTAGTTTACACTGAACTCCCTGGAAAGCCAGGCTACCTCTTCCCTCTCTGTTGGGGCTTCCTCTGTACATCAAAACAAATAGATCCAAAAGATTCCCATGTCCTCCTCTGCCAGAGGACAGCATCCAGATTTTCTGCACGCAGAGCAGCCAGGAGGCTGAAGCACTTTCCACAGCATAGCTCAAAGCAGAGGAAGTCAGAGCAGCACAGGTTCGCTGTAAGGTCTGCACGAGAGAGGAGAGAGCCTTAACTGCTGCAGTCCATTGCTATCAGGTCTAAATCTACAGAGTAAGGTCAGGAGAACTCCGGTTGCATTGCCCTGCACCCCTCACTCCCACGATTAACAGCTGCAGCCTAAAAATACACACCTGCCAGCTAAAATAACGGGATTACGAGGCTTTGTAATGCAATAACTGAGCTGGCAGAAGCCCGGGCCGCAGCCTCTGAATGGCAACAGCAGCAGAAAGCATTAGTGCAGCACACAGGCAGCGGGTTCAGTGTTGCTGATGGCATCAGCCGTCACCAGCTGTACTGGCCTAACCCTGGGTAGTGTTCCGGCAGCCGAGCAGATAGAGCTGCTGGGTAAATGGCAACAGCTCAGTGTCTGGACGGCTCACGTACCACAGCCAGGCACCCTGCAGGCATAGGGGTTTGGAAGAGGAGGGAGGGGTTTGGAAGAGGAGGGAGGGGTTTGCAGGATGGGGTCTGACCACAGCCAAGCTCTCCACACAGGGTGGGGGGGGACGCCCTTGGCAGTTCTCAGGCATGGCACCGCAGCTGGAGGATCGCTTCAGCCCTTATCGCGGGAAGGGAGACAAAACAGAGTGACACAAGAGAACCAGTATATACAGGGAAGGTTTATTCTCATCGCTAAACACCTGGGAAGCGGTTTGGAGGAACAAACTAAGTAATCTTCAGACTGGGAGGAAAAGCACAGGCTTTTTTCCTCCCATAAACAAGATGATAGCTGTAAAGAAAACTAAACCACAACAGGTGCTCATATTGAAGTCCACAGGATTTCTCCACCAGTGTGCAAAACCAGCTCTTCCCGTTAAATACAAGAATATATTCCTTCGCCCTGGGACTATGGCCAAAACCAAAGCCTACTAGCAGCCACCCAAAGGAAAAAAACCAAACAAAATACCAATCAAAACATACCTTCTTCATAAAAAGCATAAACCACTTAAATTCTTGCAAGCACTCTGCTCAGAGCATCATTCATGTCCTACTTTCCTGCCCCGTACCACGGGGCTCTGGGAGAACAGGACCTCAGGACAGCAGCAATACACGTGTGAAAAAGTCATTGGACAGACTGGGAGGGGACGCTGCGGTTCGCGGCAGAGCAGCAAGTACCCACAGACAGTCACTGGCAACAACCGACCCGCTGGAGAGGGGACGCACAGCCCTGCTGCAGCCTCCACCAAGGGACCGATACCAGGAGCATCCTGGGAGCGAGCAGCTCTCTTCCTGCCACCACCTTTTTTGGGACACGTTGCAGCAAAACACCGCTGTGGGACACAGGCCACAAAGCCCCGGCGCTGTGCTGGAAGCACATCCCTTCCTCCAGGCAGCACCAATACTGGCAGAACAAACAGGCAGAGCTGAGCTCGCCCCTTTTAGCAGCTGAAAGGGTTTCCAAAAATAAACCCACAGCCCCATTTGCTATGGCTGTACCTTGAAGTGCCCAGACAGCCACCCAGATCATCACTCAGGCAATATCCTGCAGATGGATGAGGCTCCCACCCTGTCCCAAAAGCTGGCAGAGGGCATGGCGCAGTAAGACCAAGAGCCCAAGGGGATGCTGCACCCCGTGGTGTCTGCAGGACGCTGCGGCAGCAAGGAACTGCTCCCCTCCAGCTGGTCTCAGAGCACAAGGGGAGCCCAAGAGCTGGGACAGTAGGCTGGGATAGGCAGAGAACCCTGGGAACAAGAGACCAAACGTGCTTCACGTTGGCTCCCAGCGCCCAGCAGACAGGACTCACCTGTATGTACTCAAGGTGTGGGCTGCACTTGCCCTGGGTTCGGCGGAGCCTCCCAGGGAAAGGCTCCTTACGCCAACACACGCCTCTGCACAGGCACGTTTTATTCACACAGGAAATGTTTTGGGTTTTTTTTTTTCTTGTAAAGTGCAAGAACTTTGCCCTTACTGACTAGTCGACTAGAAGCATCACAACCCTCACAGCAGGGAGCAGCAGACGGGCAAGAAACACCCTACGTTCAGGAGCTCCCGACGCACTGGTCACTTTTCTTTCAGCAGGAGGTCTGGCTCAGATATGGCCCTGTAGAGCATGAAGCCCATGTCATCGATTTCCTCTTCCAACAGCTCGCAGAAGAGGTTGATTTTGTGGTTGAAATAGGAAGGCAGGACCCCTTTCTCCAGGTAGCCTACCAGCTCCTCAAGCACTTGCTGGAACCTGTCAGCAAGGCTTTCTTCTGTCCAGTCTGAACTGGTGGCACTGAGGTGAAGGACAACATGGGTCAAGGGGCTGCCACTCAGTTTGTGCAGGGCAGGATGGCTCTTGCAGACACCGTTCAGGATGCAGAGGCACTGCTGCCGAGCCCCGGAGTCACCGGCATCCAGCTCCTTCACCTTTGAGACCTCTGCCCTGTAAAAGCTCTCAAGCCAGAGGTTTTCCACCAGTCCTTCAGGAGGAGCAGCCAGAAGAACCTTGTCCTCCATTTCCACCACCGGGAAGAGAGTGATGCTCAGCTCAACCTGATCATGTTTGACTTCCAGCTTCAGCTCCTGGGAGGCCACGACCGGGTGGATGACGCTCCCCAGCAGGCTGCCTATGGCAGGCCAGTTGATGGAGGCCACCAGCATCTTGTGGAGGGTCTCATTGAGCACATTGGAGGAGAGGTACCGGCCCACAATGAACTTGTCCCAGGGGCTGCACCCACGAGGGAAATACTCCAGATCGGTCCTCTTGATCATCCAGTACCGGGGGTTCCTCACCACAGTGTTCTCTCCAGGGATGAGGCTCCAGAGCATGGTGTCAAGGACCACCGGCAGCATGAGGTGGATGTTGTTGGTTGCCAGAGCTGCAAGGCCATCGAGCAGGGGACCGCTGAGGAAGAGGCTGCCAAAGGGCAGCTCCGGGCACTTGCTCCGCAGGAAGTTCTGTAGTTGGGCGCAGATGCTCCTGGCCAGCTGCAAGGTGAGGGACACCTGCACCTGGGGCACGGCCAGCTGGCTGCTGTAGTGTGAGAGGAGCTTCTCCTGCAGCGTGAGGCAGCGCGGAGGGCTGGATTCAACCCGAGGAGTCTCCGGAGGGACAGAGCAAACCCTGGGCTCTGTGAGAAGGGGATGGGACAAAGGGGAGGGAGAAATCACAGCTCTGAGCAGATTGTCTGCAACCTACAGCAGCAGCTTCTCCTGCTGCAGCCGAGGGGGAGGCCCAAGCTGGGTGCCCAGCTCTCACCCCACCTCTCTGGACACGAGGCTGACCTCACCAAGAGGGCCACCACCAAAACTCGACAGTGCCCGGCCTCACCCCCCAGCTAGAGATGGGTAAACCAGGCTAAGCAGCAGCAGCAGCCGGGCAAGGGACTCCCTGCCAGGGTCCCTACGAGTCTCAGCCCCGCTGAGACTGCTCAGGCAGTTCCAGCCTGCCCCACTGCCTGCCTGATTGCTCAAATCCTGCAAGTGATCCCAGTCCAGTATCTCAGGACCTGCCCTGTACTGAGCTGGGCTGTTTTCCCACTTGGAAAAACACCATCTTTGTAGGCAGCTGGACAAGGCAGCCTTTGTCTGCGGCAGCTCCCAAGCACACCTTCCTCTAGGCAGAGCTGACCCAGAAAACGAGCACAGCAGACGCTGCTCAAGAAGAAACAAAGCCCTGACAGCCTCCACCACGCCACGGTGGCCAAAACACCCAAGACAGTATCGGAGGTGCCATTACCACAGGCATTGCCTAAAAAGGGGCCGCGGCTCAGGAGCCTCCGGGAAGGCAGGCTCAATCGGGTCGGCTTTCCAGTCACCGAGCTAAAAATAACACGGAGCTCCCAGACCGCCGGGAGCAGTGGCAAAGCCAGCCCAGAGCACATCAAGGTGATCCTCCTGGCCACGGTGGGAGCCGGCATGCACACCATGAGCCTCACCTGGTGCCGGCGGCTGAGCCGGGGAGAGCAGAGGCTCGCTGAGGTCTTCCCTTCTCTGCTTCTTGGGGGGTTTTGGCGTTGCCTTGATCAAGGCCAAGTCCTGCCAGCTCTCCTCCAGGGTCTTCTGCTCAGCTTTGGGATCGCCTTCATCGCGAGGGCTGGTGGCTCGGTCTATCAGCTGGAGGGAAGGAAAACCCACACGGACGAGTTATTATCTTTGTACCGTTTCCCCACGGTCACACCCTGAACTAAGGGGGACAAGAGCCCCCCTGGTACACGCACAGGGAGACACAGCCCCACGCAGGGCTTCTCCTCGCAAACCCCCACAGTTCAGGGGGACAAAGGTGTGCATTTCCTTCCTGCAGATTTTAAGTGGAAATCAGTCAGGTGCCCAAACATGAGTTAAGCCCAAGGTGCCTTTCTGGATGGGATACTGCTCCTGCGCAGTTTGCTCCTGGCAAACGGGGTGCAGGGCTGCGTGTGTCCCTGCAGGGTGGGAGCGGGCAGCTCTGCACCCACGGCACCGCCGCCGGCACCGTTTCTGCCAGACTCGAGGGACCAGCTCCACAGCTCGGGAGCAGCCAGCACGGTTTGCTGCGCATCTTCCCCACTGCAGCTGGGGAGCAAAGCGGCTCTCCTCGTTGGCCGCTCCCATCCTCCAAGCCCCGACGGCGGCCGCGCTAGCCTTACCCGCTTGACGGCCAGCGTGGCGATGGCGAGCACGGCCGCGCCGCTGACGCCCAGCACCAGCCTGGCGTTGGCCAACAGCACGTCGAGGACGCTGCCCAGCCCGCCGTCCTCCTGCCGCTTGCCCCGCTGCCGTGTGAACTCGGCCATGGTCGCCCTGCGGAGCGGGAGAGGAGCAGCGGGGTGTCACCCCGGACCGGGGACCTGCCTCCCGGGGGACGCAGAGCCCGCAGGGTGGGAGCTTTTTGGGGAAGGGGGGGGTTCCTGCCGGCCTCGCGGAGCCCACCCCGCCGCCCCCCTTCACCTCCGGGGCAAAGGCTCCCCGCTGCCGGGACGCCTGGGTGCGGCGGAGGAGCAAGGGTCACCGCGGGGAAGGGTCACCCGCTCCTCGCCCGGCCCTGGCGCAACCGCCCCGGGGGGAACGGGCAGCGCGGGGTGGGGGAAGAGGGGACCGCGGCCCGTGCCCCCGGGAGGGGCCGGGACGGAGACCCCAGCGCTGCCGAGGGGGGGGGCGGCCCTGGTCGGTGCCCGCGGTCCGGCCGCCTCCGAGCCGCGACCGGCTCAAGGGCAGGAGCGGAGCCGACGCCCCCCGGAACCCCCCGCACTCACCCCCGCTGCCCGCGCGTGCCGGCGTCCCGCAGCCCCCGGCGCGGCCTCAACCAATGGGGGCGCGGCACGGCGCGGCCCCGCCCACCCGCGCTCGGAAGCAGGAGCCGGCTCCACCCCTAAAACCCCACCCCGCTTAGCGTCACCGCCGGGGCGTGGCCTGGCCGTGAAGGGGCGTGGCCGGGCGGGGCGGGGTGCGCGGCCGCCGGGTCCCCCCGCCCTTCCGCTGCCAGCGCCGCCATGGCGGCCACCGGGGTCCTGCCCTTCGTCCGCGGCGTCGACCTCAGCGGCAACGACTTCAAGGTGCGTGGGGGAACGGGGGGCCCCGGGGGAGGAGAGGACAGCCCGGTCCCAGGCCCCGAGCGCCGGGCGAGCCCCAGCCCGGACCCCGCAGGGCCCTGTCAGGCCCGGCCCCGGCCCCCTGGGGCGGGGTGATCTCGGTCCCCCGGCCCCGCTCCCGGTCCCAGACCGGGGGTGCTCGTCTAGGGGCAGCCCTGGCCCCTGACCCCATAGGCACGGCAGGGCCTGGCGATCCCTGACCCCTCAGCCTCTACAGCTGGGCGACCTCCGCCCCCCAAACCCAGGGGGCCCAGGGCATGTTGGCCCCCAGCCCCGTAGGAGGGGCGATCTGAGCCCCCCAGCCCCGTAGGAGGGGCGATCTGAGCCCCCCAGCCCCATAGGAGGGGCGATCTCAGCCCCCAGCCCCCAGCCCCATAGGAAGGGCGATCTCAGCCCCCCAGCCCCGTAGGAGGGGCGATCCCAGGCCTCCCCCAGCCTCGTAGGCCTGGTCAGATGGAGCTCCCCAGATCCTCACCCTGTGGGGCAGGCAGTTTTCTCACCCTCCTCTCCCTCGCAGGGTGGCTACTTCCCGGAGCATGTGAAGGCGATGACCAGCCTGCGCTGGCTGAAGCTGAACCGAACCGGGCTCTGCTACCTGCCCGAGGAGCTCGCTGCCCTCCAGAAGCTGGTGAGCAGCATGTTTCAGGCAGGGGATGGGGCTCGACGGCTCCCGCTGGGGCTGTGAGATCAGATGGGCCCCTGCGTGGTGGCGCTGAGAGCCTGGTGCCTGCCAGCATCATGGCTCATCGGCGGATGCTCTGGTGTCTAATAATAGGGCTGAGCTACAACGTGTGGTTGAAATAGGATGCAGGAGCTGTTAGGAGTGGGTTTGAGACAGACTTGTACTGGGTTTCACCTTGTTTTTCCTGGAAAACCACACTAAAAACATGCTTAGATCCTCTACCCTTTAATAGAAGGGATCAGTGAAAGTTTATTATGGGGAGGATTAAGGTTTTTGGGGCTTTTTTTTCTTCCTCCTCCTTTGCTAAAAGATATGAAGAACAGGAGCTGGCAGCTGCCTGACTTTCTTTGTTGGGTGGCTCAAGTTTTGTGCACAGCCAGGCCCTTGGCAGAACCTGTGGCTAAGCTTTGCTTTGGCGGTGTCCTGCAGCATGTTATGGACGTCGTTAAATCGGTGTCAGCCAAACACAACACTTTAAATGCTGCCAGAAGTCCTAGTTGCCGTGCCGGCTGTGCCCTGCTTAGGCACAGCAAGTGGGGAAGCCCTCCGTGCTGCTCAGACCTGTGCTCCCACCAGTCCTGCCAGATGCTGGGGGGGGCCACAGCTAGGCTTGAAACCTGGCATCTCGCCCACAGTCTGCCAATTCCGCATTTTCCTGAGCAGGTAACAGCTGGGCTGGTGATGCCCAGAGGAAAACAAAATTTCCCCTGGGCACTCCTTCACGCTTGCTGGTCCCCATGTGTCTGCCGGTTTCCAGATCACCCAGTGAGAAGCATTTCTGAGGACTGGGGTCTGTTAGCTCGGGGACTGTAAGCTGCCACAAGCAGCCCGGAGCACCCCGAATCCTGCAGCAGGGCTGGGGTGTCTCAGCCAGGTCTGCCCCAGGGTGCAGAGACAGCGTGGGCACACTGGGGCCAACCAACCAGTTTGAGACTGGGAGAGTCCCAGCAGCCTTGTGTGGGTCAGGGCTGAGCTCACCCCATGCTCCGCAAGCCCCTTACTCTCCTGGGATTGAGGAGCCCCCACATTGGTGGGGGTACCAACCGCTGCCCCACACAGCCCCGGCCTCTCTCTCTGCTCACTGGGGCTTGTCTGGGGCTTCCCTGCAGGAGCACCTCTCCGTGAGTCACAACAGCCTCACTACACTCCATGGCGAGCTCTCTGGCCTGCCTTGCCTCCGGGTAAGTGTCTCCCTCACGTGTCCCGCCTACATCAGGGCTTGGTGTCCGCAGGCACCTTTCAGCCAGCCCTGGGCTCTGGGGACACACGAGAGTCGTCCCTGGGCACGCCGGGGGGCTCAGCAGGCATAGAGCCAGCGGATGGCTGCACTTGTGCCTCTCTCCCCCCCTTTCAAGGCAATCGTGGCTCGTGCAAACAGCCTGAAGAATTCGGGAGTCCCCGATGATATCTTCCAGCTGGACGACCTCTCGGTGCTGGTAGGTGCAGAGTCTCCTTGGCTAGCGCGAGAGCCAGCTCAGACTCCTGGGTCCCGCTCCTGCGCCTCGGTGGCCCCTCGGGGAGCGTGGTGGGGCTGAGGAGCATCAGGGGGAAAGGTGCAGGGAGACAGCAGGGCTCAGCACTGCGCGGCTCCCTTTGACTTTTGGGTGCCCAGGCCATAACTTGCTTCCCTGCAAGAACTCCCGTGCCCTTTCAGTGACAGTCCTTCTGATCCCCTGTCTGAGCACCGTGGCAGCTGGCTGCGGGCAGGATAACCCTGTGGCAACGCCTCCTGTAAAGGCTGATGCCAGCAGCTGCGTTCCCTGTGTGCTCATACAGCTCTGGCTGCTGGGCACCGATCCGCAGGGCAAGGCCCAGCATGGCCGTAGGCAGGCCGTGCCCCCAGAGATGCCCCTCGGTCCTGGGGTTTGGGTGGTGGTTGCGGGATGCAGGGCAGAGGGCGATGCCTGCTTTGCTGTCCTGTTTGCCCCAGGACCTGAGCTACAACCAGCTCACAGAGTGTCCCCGGGAACTGGAGAATGCCAAGAACATGCTGGTCCTCAACCTCGGCCACAACAGGTGGGTCTGGGTCAGGGCAGCCACCTCCCCCTGGCCATGGCCACCTCCATCCATCACCTCCCTTCACTCCGGGTCTCTGCCCCTCTCCGGGAGGGAATCCAGGGCTGGTGCAGGTTCCAGGTATCCCTGAAGATGCCTATATCCCCACAGCATCGAGACCATCCCCAACCAGCTCTTCATCAACCTGACGGACCTGCTCTACCTTGACTTGAGCAACAACAAGCTGGAGAGCCTCCCACCACAGATGAGACGCCTGGTCCACCTCCAGACTCTCATCCTCAACAACAACCCCCTCCTGCACGCGCAGCTCCGGTAAGGCCCTGTTTTCCGGGCTGGATCCCACAATGCCAGGGCTGGGCTGGGTGCCTGCTTCCAGCCCTGACGCCATCTCTGCGCTGTGGTTCTCTGTGGCCCGCAGGCAGCTCCCAGCGATGACGGCCCTGCAGACCCTCCACCTCAGGAACACCCAGCGCACGCAGAGCAACCTGCCCACAAGCCTCGAGGGCTTGGTGAACCTGGCAGGTAGGGCCGGGGTACCCAGCCCCATGGTGTACGGGGCCCTCCAGGGGCTCTCTCGGCCCTGGCATGGGTCTGGCCGGCAGCGTCACCCCGTTGTCTTCCCCCAGATGTGGACCTGTCCTGCAACGACCTCAGCCGCGTCCCCGAGTGCCTCTACACACTGGGCAGCCTACGGCGCCTCAACCTCAGCAGCAACCAGATCACGGAGCTGTCCCTCTGCATTGACCAGTGGACCCAGCTGGAGACCCTCAACCTGTCCCGCAACCAGCTCACCTCCTTGCCTGTATGTCCTTGCCCATACATGGGATCCCTGCCCATGCCTCCATGCCACAGGGTTCTCCCTCACCCCACCCTCTCCTTTACCAGTCAGCCATCTGCAAGCTGACCAAGCTGAAGAAGATGTACCTGAACTCCAACAAGCTCGACTTTGATGGGATCCCCTCAGGCATCGGCAAGCTCGTCAACCTTGAGGAGTTCATGGCAGCCAACAACAACCTGGAGCTCATCCCCGAGAGTCTGTGCAGGTAGGGGACATCCCGCAACTGGATCTGCTCAGTCCCGAAGAGGGGACACAGAGGCTGTGCATTGACAGTGTCACACTGGCCTGGCCTTTCACCAGCATCTCTGTGTCCCACAGGTGCTCCAAGCTGAAGAAGCTGGTGCTGAACAAGAACCGCCTGGTGACGCTGCCAGAGGCCATCCACTTCCTGACAGACGTGGAGGTGAGAGCCCAACACTCCCTCCGCCTCAGGCTGGGTCCACCACAGCCCCAGCATGTCCCTGGGATCCCAGGGCTGTAGGGTAGGATGGGGTGAGGTAAGGACAGGGGGTCTTGGGGCCAATACATGCAGTCTGGCACACGGTTCAGCCCAGGCAGGTGGTGGATTTGGGGCTCCCTCCACATCACCTCACCAAAGCCCAGGGTGCTCCAGAGGTCTCTCGTCCTACCCCACATCCTCAGGGTCCCCATGAGTCCATGGTTCAGAGCGGTGAGTCCTCCCATTCCCTCCTCGGCAGATCCTGGATGTGCGCGAGAACCCCAACCTGGTGATGCCCCCAAAGCCAGTGGATCGGACGTCGGAGTGGTACAACATCGACTTCTCTCTGCAGAACCAGCTCCGCCTGGCTGGAGCCTCCCCGGCCACCGTTGCAGCCGCCGCAGCAGGCAAGTGTGCAGGGACATGGGGGACAGCTCTTGCTTTGGGCAGAGCACTAGGAGAGGCTGGGAAATGAGCTGAGCCCCACGCAAGGCATGGGTGTCCTGGCCACCTCACACCCTGTCCCCATCTCCCCAGGGAGCAGCACCAAGGACCCGCTGGCCCGCAAGATGAGGCTCCGGCGGCGCAAGGACTCTGCCCAGGATGACCAGGCCAAGCAGGTGCTGAAGGGGATGTCAGATGTGGCCCAGGAGAAGAACAAGAAGATAGAGGTAGGGTCTGGTGTGGGAGAGGGGTCCTGAGCAGCACCGTGGTACCCCTGGCCCACCCTGGGTGCTGGCAGGGACCTGATGTCCCCCAGCTCAGTGACCTGTCCCCATCCCTACAGGAGAGCGGGGAGGCGAAGGCATCAGACCTGAAGACACGCCGCTGGGACCAGGGCCTGGAGAAGCCACAGCTGGACTACTCGGAGTTCTTCAGCGAGGACGTGGGGCAGCTGCCCGGCCTCTGCGTCTGGCAGATTGAGAACTTCGTGCCTACGCTGGTGGATGAGGCTTTCCATGGCAAGTTCTATGAGGCCGACTGCTACATCGTGCTCAAGGTACCTGGGCAGGACCGAGGGTCCCCCACATCCCCAGCCCAGGGCTGCGGCCGTCCCATCTCACCCCCCCGTCCTTTCCCAGACCTTCCTGGACGAGAACGGCTCCCTCAACTGGGAGATCTACTACTGGATCGGGCAGGAGGCCACGCTGGACAAGAAGGCCTGCTCCGCCATCCATGCCGTCAACCTCCGCAACTACCTGGGTGCTGAATGCCGCAGCATCCGGGAGGAGATGGGGGATGAGAGCGATGAGTTCCTCCAGGTGAGGCTGACCCCCATCCCCACCGCAGCCCCCAGCCCTGCCCCTCCCACCTTCACCCCCTCCCTGCCCCCAGGTCTTCGACAATGACATCTCCTACATCGAGGGTGGCACGGCCAGCGGCTTCTTCACCGTGGAGGACACACATTACGTCACCAGGTACCACTGGGGCCAGGGCTGGGGGGGGATGTGTGGGGCAGGCGGTGCCCCACATCCCACTGTGGCTGTCCCTCCCCCAGGCTGTACCGTGTCTATGGGAAGAAGAACGTGAAGCTGGAGCCAGTGGCACTGAAAGGGACATCGCTGGACCCCAGGTGAGCAGGGAGGGAGTGGCCAGGGCACTGCAGAGGGACAGGGTGCTGGCAGGGTGCACCCAAGACATCGTAGCTGCAGCTCTGGGGTGAAAATCGGTTGTGCCAGCACCTTTCTACAAGGATGTGGGTCCAAACCCCACCTGGCAGCCCCAGCAGCTGTGGTGCCCTGCTCCACAAGGACCCCCGTGGTGGGGAGGATGCGCGCACACCCCACTCTCTCCTGACCATCCTCTCACCTCTATATCCACCAGGTTCGTGTTCCTCCTGGACCACGGCCTCAACCTCTTTGTGTGGCGTGGGAGCCAGGCCACGCTGAGCAGCACCACCAAGGCCAGGTAGGGCTGGTTGGGGGGCTGGGGGTGCAGAGAGCCCACCTGCCATCTCACCCGCTCCCGCCACAGGCTCTTCGCCGAGAAGATCAATAAGAATGAGCGGAAGGGCAAGGCGGAGATCACACTGCTCACCCAGGGCCAGGAGACCCCCGACTTCTGGGAGACCCTGGGGGGGCAGCCCGAGGAGATCCGGCCCTGCGTCCCCGATGACTTCCAGCCCCACAAGCCCAAGCTGTACAAGGTGGGGAGCTGCTGTCTGCAGGGCTGTCGGCGCTGCCGGGGCACCGCAGCCCCCCCCTCACCCGTGTCCCCGTCCCCCCCCCCCCCCCCCCGCAGGTCGGCCTGGGCCTGGGCTACCTGGAGCTGCCCCAGATCAACTACAAGCTCTCGGTGGAGCACAAGAAGAGGCTGAAGGCTGATCTGATGCCAGAGATGCGCCTGGTAGGATGGGGCAGGGAGGTTCTCCCAGTCTGACCAGTGAGACTGGTTTCGTGCCCCCTCTGCCTCCAGCTGTGCCCTGGGAGAGGCAGGTTTGGCCATCGGGGCCCCGGGTGGGGGATGCCCTGCTCTTCCCGCCTGTCTTTTGGGGAGTGGGCAGGGCGTTTTCCAGCCGGGAAGGCCCATGGGTGCCTGACCCTCTTCTCCCTGTGGTGCCCTCAGCTGCAGAGCCTGCTGGACACCAAGAGCGTGTACATCCTGGACTGCTGGTCCGACGTCTTCATCTGGATCGGGAGGAAGTCACCACGGCTGGTGCGGGCAGCGGCGCTGAAGCTGAGCCAGGAGCTGTGCGGCATGCTGCACCGGCCCAAGCACGCCATGGTCACCAGGAACCTGGAGGGCACCGAGTGCCAGGTAGGGCAGCCCACGTGCCTGTGAACAGGCACAGACCGCCTGGGCAGCAGTGCCAGGGAGGGAGACAGGGGCACAGACCCCTCAGGGAGGGTGCTGTGGCCCGGGGTGCGTTACCTGCTCCCTGATTTAGGTGTTCAAGTCCAAGTTCAAGAACTGGGATGATGTCCTGCATGTGGATTACACCCGCAATGCCGAGACGGTGCTGCAGGAGGGCGGCCTCGCCGGCAAGGTCCGCAAGGATGCTGAGAAGAAGGATCAGATGAAGGCCGACCTCACAGCGCTCTTCTTGCCCCGCCAGCCCCCCATGCCCCTGAGCGAGGTATGGCTGGGGACCACCCTGTGCGTCCCCCTGTGGCATTGGGCCGGGTGCTGACGGGGGGGCTGGGTGGCCACCGGCTAACTGGGCGTGTGGGGCTACAGGCAGAGCAGCTGATGGAGGAGTGGAATGAGGACCTGGACGGCATGGAGGGCTTTGTGCTGGAGGGCAAGAAATTCGCTCGCCTGCCTGAGGAGGAGTTTGGCCACTTCCACACCCACGACTGCTACGTCTTCCTCTGCAGGTGACGCCTGGCTCGTCCCCTCCCTGGGCCTGCTGGGCCACCTCATCCCCCCATCTCCCTGCCCCAACCCCCAACCTGCCCCATCCCTCACATCACCCCCTGTTCCTGCCCTCAGGTACTGGGTGCCGGTGGAGTATGAGGAGGAGGAGGAGAAAAAGAAGAAGGGTGAAGGCAAAGGGGAGGAGGAGGGTGAGGAAGAGGAAGAGGAGAAGCAGCCTGAGGAAGACTTCCAGTGCATCGTCTACTTCTGGCAGGGCCGGGAGGCCTCCAACATGGGCTGGCTCACCTTCACCTTCAGCCTCCAGAAGAAGTTTGAGAGTCTTTTCCCCGGCAAGCTAGAGGTGACCCCGCTGCCTGCTCCTTGGGGGTGACACAGGGGTCCCCTTGCCTCACTTCTCCCCCCTCCCTTCTTTCCCCCCCCAGGCTAAGGGCAGGGGATAGCAGCAGAGATGGGGGTTGGCAGGGGGGCTTGGGGTTGTGTTGGTGGGGGGGTGTCCCCATGGCCCTGCTGACACCCACCCCTGGCCAGGTCGTGCGCATGACCCAGCAGCAGGAGAACCCCAAGTTCCTCTCGCACTTCAAGAGGAGGTTTGTCATCCACCGGGGCAAGCGGAAGGACAGGGCCAGCCCACCCCAGCCCAGCCTCTACCACATCCGCACCAACGGCGGGGCCCTCTGCACCAGGTCAGCCCTCCCGTGGGCTGCTCCGGGCCAGGCAGCACCCATAGGTGCCAGGCTCCTGGCAGGGTACGTGCCAGTGGGCACAACCGCCCAATCTCTTGCTGACTGTGCCTTGTGGGCTTCTTTCCTAGGTGCATCCAGATCAACACAGACGCTGGTCTGCTCAACTCAGAGTTTTGCTTCATCCTCAAGGTACTGCTCGTGGCTGAGCATCCTCAGGGATGCTCACCACTTGCTCTCCTCCCCGCTTGGGCAGCCCTGACTCTGCACTCCCCCAGGTGCCCTTTGAGAGCACGGACAACCAGGGCATTGTCTACACCTGGGTGGGCCGGGCAGCCGACCCTGATGAGGCCAAGCTGGCTGAGGACATTATGAACCACATGTTTGATGATTCCTACAGCAAGCAGGTGAGCGGTGCGGGGGGGAAGCACAGCGGGGCTCGGCACCAGCTTACCTGGGTGGCAGCAACCACCAGGACAAGGGACAGTCGTACTCAGCCCTGTCCCTGCCCTCGCAGGTAATCAATGAGGGAGAAGAGCCCGAAAACTTCTTCTGGGTGGGCATTGGGAGCCAGAAGCCCTACGATGAAGACGCCGACTATATGAAGCACTCCCGGCTCTTCAGGTGGGTCCTGGCCCAGGAGGGGCAGCTCCAGCCTCTGCTGGTCCCCTTGCTCCTGCAGTGCCCCGGGCCATGCTGGCCCAATCCTCCCAGGCTAGCCAGGGCACGGCTCCCCATGACAGACAAAGCCCCTCTCCCAGCTCTGTCCACCCACCAGCTGAAACAGAGCTGCTCCATCACATCCCTTCAATTTGCACAAACTGAGTCCTAACAAACTCACGTCTTTGATGTGGTCCCCTTCTGGCTCTCCCCACAGGTGCTCCAACGAGAAGGGCTATTTCTCAGTATCAGAGAAGTGCTCCGACTTCTGCCAGGATGACCTGGCTGACGATGACATCATGCTGCTGGACAACGGGCGGGAGGTGAGCTGAGGGCTGTGAGGTTGATCCTGTGTCCGGGGGCAGCATGGCAGGGGCCGGATCTGCCAGCGGCACCATGGGCTGAGTCTGGCTGCACATCCTTCCCACAGGTCTACATGTGGGTGGGCACCCAGACCAGCCAGGTGGAGATCAAGCTGAGCCTCAAGGCGTGCCAGGTAGGGCCTCCTCCTCCTTGCTGCTGGGGGGAGGATTTGGGCTTCATCTCCCCCCCCAGGGCCTTCCCTGATCCTGCCCCCTGCACGGAGGTGCAGAGCTCCAGCAGCCCCCGAGCTGGGGAATGCCAGCTCCAGGGGTGGGCGAGGGCCGGGGACCCCCACGGCTGTGCTCTGCCCCAGGTCTACATCCAGCACATGCGCTCCAAGGACCCCACGCGTCCCCGCAAGCTCCGGCTGGTACGGAAAGGCAACGAGCCCTGGCCCTTCACCCGCTGCTTCCATGCCTGGAGCGTCTTCCGCAAGCCACCCGCCTAAGGGCCAGGGGCACCCAGCACTCCGGTTACAGCCCCCCGTGGCATGGATGGACCCCCTGGCACCCCACGCTGCCACACACGCCTGCTCCCAGGCAAGCTCAACCCTTGGAGCCGCTTCTCCCCGAGCTGGGGCCAGCAGGGAGCACTGGGGCTGATGCTCTGTCCCCCCTTCCCCCAGCACAGGGCCCAGCTCAGCCCCTTCCCCTCCTGGGGGGCAGACAAGGCAGCATGGGCCCATTATACCCTGCTTGGGGATGCTGCTGCCCCAAACCAGCGCCAAGCTCCCCCTGCAACTGGGGGACAGGAATGTTGCCCAGTTTGGGTGGGAGGATGCTTTGCTGAAGAGCACTGGGGGGTGGAGGGCGAGCGTAGGGCGCTCAGCCTTGGGCCTTACAGCTGGCCCCATTGTCCTGGGGGCAGGGATGGACCCCCGGCGGGGGCCAGCCCATCGGTATCATATCAATAAAGGCTGCACTTCTCACCCCGAGGCTGTGCCAGGCTCTGACTACGCCGATCTCACTCCCAAGCAGGGTCACCCCCACAGTTCAGGGGGCTCCAGCACCCACCCAGCTCCGAGCTGACCGCCAAGGCTCCCCCAACACCTGCAGCCTGGGCAGTTGATATTAAATGCTTTATTTTCAATATTAAAAACCAGTATTTTTAATAACTAAACAATGCTAAATTCATCTTACCAAAAAAAAGGATGAGGTGGGGGGGGGGGGTTCTACCAGGGACACTACAGCCCCAGCAGGCAGCGATGGAGCCCAGGGCAGCGCTGCCTCGCCTGGCCCCCCCAGCCACACACGTACCGCAAAAGAGCCCGGGGAGGGGGGTGTCCAAAATGGCCCCGGATCCCCAAAAGGAGAGGGGCAGGTGCCAGGCTGAGCCCCAGAGCCACACAGGGACAGCCCCTGTGGGCCAGGTGACAGCCGGCGTCACCGCAGCCCCCCGTGAGGACAAGGCTGGGCTGGGGAGCCCAGGGGGAATTTGGCACAGTGAGACCCCCGGCGTGGGGCAGCCCCATGCCCCATCCACACCCCCCCAGTGCCAGCACAGACCAGGGCTGGGAGCCGGTGTGTGTCCCCCCGCCCCAGTGCGATCCCATCCCAAACCCACCCGTGGCAGGAATTAGTGTCAGAAAGGAGCAGCAGGCACGGAGCCCAACCTGGAGAATAGCCTTTAGAGAAGCCACTAAGAGAAAAAGGCCACCTGTGACCCCCTCCCCGGGCTGCTCAAGCCCTCTGGTGCCCACGTGGGAGCCGGGGGGTCCACACTGGGCTCTTCCAGGAAAGGGACAGTCCCTGTGTGGCAGCCGGAGCCTCCCGGCAGGCAGGGGACAGGGCTGTAAACTGCAGGGAGCTGGGCATGTAAACACAGACCAGGGTATGGGGGTGCCGTGCCCAGGGACTCCCGGCCCCCCACCTCCCCGAGGGACCAAAACCGGGGGATGAGGGGGGTCCACAAGCCCCAGCCCTCCCTGCGGAGCCGGGGAAGCAGCAGCATCCCCCAGGAAGGGGGCTCTGGAGCAGGGACAGTGACACTCAATCGTGTATAAAAAAGAAAATTATCTTCCCCGGGAAGAGTTTGTGCACCATGGCCCCCAGCTCGGGGCCGGCAGCAGGGGGGGGGCCGGGGCCGGCGGCCAGGCAGGGAGGTGCGGGGGGAGCGTGCCAGAGCCGGGGCGCACCGGCAGCCAGCACGGATGTTAGAGAAGAGGCGAGTCTACGTTACGCGGGGAGGGGGTGTGGGGGGGTCCAGTTGAGTCACACGTCCCGGGAATCCGAGCACCGAGATGGGCCGGGGAGGCAGCGGGCACTGGCGATGCCTGCGGGTAACACAGCCCCTGAGAAGGGGACCTGGGGGGGGGACTCAGGACACACTGCCCCAACTCCTTCCCCCCAAAAAAGCCCCATGGCCCTGTCCTCTCATGATGGGGGAGATTCCAGGGTGCCAGCCCTGAATCCCATGGCATTTGCAACCAGAGCCACGTCCCCACCTCAGCGTGGGGCCACCCGCCCCAATGCCCACCCTGGGGACCAGCAGCCCCCCACGCACCTCACTTGATGAGGATCCCCACGGGCCGGGCCTCGTCCTCGCTGGCGTTCCTCAGGTTCCTCTCCGCTTCCTCCGAGGACCTGGGGCAGAGCGGGGTGAGAGGCAGCCGGGGGCACCACCGCAGCCCCTTGGCACTGGCAGCAGCAGCCGTGGGTGCTGGTTACACCGTTCCACCCCCTGCCCCGACTCACGCCAGGAAATCCTTCACTTCCTCCACGGTGATGTCCCCGGTGGTGTCCAGCGGGTTCTCCATGCTGCTGTTGGGGGAGTCGATGGAGCTGGGCGAGAAGGCGGCCGGGTGCTCCTCAGGGGACCCTGCGGAGCCATGGGGACGGGAGGGCTGGGGGGCAGCCACAACATGGGGCCAGACCCAGAGCAGGGCCCACGGGGATGTGGTGCACATGGTGCGGATGGGGTGATCACTCACGGTCACTGTTGGTGGGGGAGCGTCGGCCCTCGGGGCTGCATGGGACATGGGTGCCATTCGCCTGCGGCAGCTTCGGCGTCGCCGTCGAGCTGTTGCTGGAAGGAAATGTGGGGAGAAGTTACTGCTGGAGCCGGTGCCACGGGGCAGGTGTACTGGGGTGCTGCCGTAGCAAAATCCCTGCACCCCAGAGCACGTCCCACCTGAGGCAGGAGGTGTCCTGGAGCCGGGCAACCTCCAGCCAGCACAGCGGCTCTGTCACGTTCCTGGCACTCAGCGAGAAGCGCTCGAACTCAGATGGTGAAATTAGGTAGAAACCTAGAGAGGGTAACAACAGAGAGCATCAGGGACCACCCCGTGGGGCTGCAGCCAGAGACGACGTCCATCTACAAGGGACATCACCCCCAGCGCAGCGCTGGTGCCCTCACCCTGGCCGTGCTTGGTGAAGACGCAGGAGGCGATGCCGCTGATGTCCTCCTTGCGGATGCAGCTGTAGTGGACCTGGGGCCGCAGGCCGGGCACGGTGAAGATGTGGATGTCCCCCAGGTTGGTGAGACAGGCCAGGCAGTTCTCCAGCCGCTCCTCAGAGCCAGCGCTGGCCAGGCTCACCAGGGCCACCTTCCGCACCCGGCAGCCCTCGTGCGCTGTCAGCTTGAACTTGGTCTTGGCACTCACTTTGGGCAGCGTGAAGACCTGGGGGGTGTGAGAGGAGCCAGGTGCCAGGGGGCAAACAGGAACCTGTGGGGTCTTGGGGGGCACCCGAGCAGCCTCCCACTGCAGAAGCCCTTGGCAAAGGGCAGCACCTTCTCCTCGGAGCCACCACCCCGGGGACAGGCATAGGAGTGCCCCATCCATGTGCCCAGGGTGACACCCAAAGAGGACATGGGACATGTTGTGGGTGGGGAGGTCCCATCCCCACCGCAGGGGTACACCGAGCCCCTGCCACACTCACCTTGAACTGCTCCTCGGAGGAGATGAGCATGGAGTGGCTGCCCTGCATGTCGGGGGCCTTGGCCAGGTCCCGCGAGACCTCGTAGGGCTCAGGCAGGGGGTTCCCCCGCCCGTCCAGCACCGCGATGGCCACCACCGGTGCCCGGTGCATCAGCTGGATCTCCTTCCCCAGCACTGCCTCCACCGCCCGCTCCGAAAACTTCTCCTGCGACGGCACCTCCAGCGCATAGGCAAACACTGAGCCCGAGTTGGTTCCTGCCCACAACGTGGGGCCGTGGTGGGCGGCTGCGGGGATGGGAGCAGCGTCAGAGCCCCCTCCCCACAGTGTGGCACCAGCCAGACCCAGCTCAGGAGCTTTTCCCAGGCGGGGGGTGGGGGGGGGCTCTCACCATCTCGGAGGAAGGTGTCAGCGAAGTAGAGGCACCGCACCACCCCCGAGAGCGAGTCGTCAGCCGAGCGGGGCTCGATCCGCCGCTGCACGGGCGTCATCTCCACCTCGGGGGGTCCCGCCTGCTCGGCCAGTTGCGCATTGGCCTCCTGCACCTGGGGAGGGGGACACGGGAGTCAGCCCCTGCCCGGGAGCGGTGAGGAGCAGCCGTGGCAGCCCTGCTCCCTGCCCACCTTGCTGGAGGGGCTGCTGGCATTGAGCCTTTTCTTGCCCGACACCCGGCTCTTGCGGATGCGGCGGAAGGACTGCCGCAGGGACTTCTTGAGGGACTTCACGCGGGACAGGGGCCCCTCCATGGCCAGCGAGTCATTGGGGTGCAGCGTACACCTGTGGGCACCAATGCCGCTCAGTGCCTGGACCCCCCGCCACATCGCTCCGGGGGGGTCCCTGGCCCAGATCCCCCCAATACCTGGCCAGCACAGGGTTGCGCCGGTAATAGTCGAAGAGTCCAAAGCCATGGCTGGTGCCGAAGGCCACGAGGTTCCACTCGGAGTGGAGGGTGACGGCGGTGACGGCAGCGGGGGGCACGCACTGCACCAGCACGCTGGGCTGGAAGCCGGGGGCGAAGGGCAGGGGCCCATTCCTGGGGGCCAGCCGGTCGTGGCCCTTCCAGGTGAAGCCCTCGCGGTCCTGCAGCAGGTCCACCGTGGCCACGCTGACCGCATGCTCTGACTTCTCGTCACTCAGCTCCATCACCAGCACCTGCAGGGGACAAGTGCAGATGGTGGGGGATGCATGCTGGTTCCCCACCCGGGACAGCCACCCTGCTGCAAGCCGGGGGCTAAGCCCTGCGGGTAGGAGTCCTTCACGGAGGGGCACAGGGGTCTGCAGGGTCAGAACCCCCCTGTGCTGTGTCTCCCCAAGGAGGGAACCGAGAGGTGCCCGGCAGCCCCTGCTCAGTCCCCCGCTGCCCTACCTGCCCCGCTGTGCCAGCCACCACCATCTTGGCCGTGTACTTGCAGAGAGCGATCTTCTGCACACCCAAGCGTGGGTCGTCACTGTAGGGATCAAAGCAGCCCACCTGCGGAGGGAGGGGGGAGCTGGGCGCCTTCATGCAGCTGCAGGGCAGCCCCCCGTGCACTCCCACCTCCCCCCCAGCAGCTGGCGGGTACCGGCTGTGGCGCACGGGCTGCTCCGGGCATCACGCCCAGGAAAGGTCTGTCCCCTCGCGTCCCCCAACTCTCCCCCCGTGCTGGGGTGTGCACCCACGAGACGGGGGCATGCAGAACAAGCGTCCCTTGTGTCCCCACAGGGCGTCACACGGCAGCTGTGCCCTGAGCTGGGGGACACGTCCCCGGGGCGCAGCCGGGATGGCTCCGGCAGGTGCATCCTCCATGCCCGCTTCTGGGCTTGCCCACCCCCAGCGGAGGCAGGGGGGTGCTGGGGTCCGCGGCAGCGTCCTCCCCACGCTGGGGACCTCACCTTGCGGAAAGGTGGCCACTCCTCCTCGCCCGCCTGGTTGAGGCTGTCGTTGTGCTCACAGTCCGTCTGGAAGATGCTGGCGGTACCCAGCTTGTAGAGGGGCTTCAGTGAGACCCCCGAGGCGTCCCAGAACCGTACCGTGCCGTCCTCGTGCCTGGGGTGGCGGGGGGTGGAGGGGGGAGACGGGGAGGCCCTGTTAGCGCAGGGCCCTGACATCTGCCCGGCTAACAAGAGCCGCCTGTGTGCTGGCAGTCACCGTGCCAGAAGCTGGGGGGACAATGCAGCGGGTGACAGACTTCTGCCCAGCCATCAGGCTGAACGAGAGGAGGGCAGCCCACTCAACAAGAGTGGCTGGACCCCCCCACTCCACCCCATCCCACTCTCCCACCACAGGAAGGGGCTGAGGATCTGTCCCCTCACTTCCCCCACGGCATGTTTTTGGTTTCCCAGGCCCCCCTCCCCACTGCCAGGCCACTCACCCGGTGAGGAGAAGCCCCCTCTGCGTGGGCTCCTGGGCCAGGTTCTTCCCTCCGTCAATGGGCCAAGCCTGGAGGGAGGGATGGAGGGAGGGATTGAGCCCACCCGCGGGGAGCGGGAGCAAGCGTCACCCCTCCACCAGCCCATCCTGGGGGGCTCCCTGCCATCCCCATCACTCACTGCAGAGGAGAGCCGGGGGCTCTGCTGCTCGCCGGCGCTGATTATCCTCTCCCAGAGCTTGAGAGGCACGTTGGAGACGTGGCAGGAGCAGGTGATGGCAGAGGAGTGGAGCGGCGCCAGGTACGGGGCAGGGATGGTGGGCCAGCCCGGCGTCTGGAGGTCGACGGCCACCAGCTCTTCCTCCACCAGCACCACGAGGGCACGGGGGTTCTCAAAGCCTGGGGAGGGGAGAGATGGCTGCTGCTAGCGGAGACTCCCACCCCCTCCACCTTCTCCCTGGGGCCGCCCCGGCAGGACGTACCTCCTTCAGCCGCCTCGGCGCTCTGTACCGTGAAGAAGTCGATGACGCGGGAGGTGAAGTCAAGCGTGGCCAGGGTCTGGCCCTGCAGCACGCTGACACAGTGCCGGTCACCGTAGCTGGCCCGTGGCATCCCCCCGCTGAAGATGATGAAAGGGTTCCTGGGGAATGAAACAGCCTCCATCAGACCCCGCACCTCGCAGGGCATCTTCCCCGCAGCCCAGGTTCCCCAGCTCGTGCCCATCACCAGCCCGGCTGCTGGGGGGGGTGGGTCATGCCAGAGCAGCCCCCCCATGCCGTGGGGACGTACCCTGACTCGCAGGTCCGCCAGAGGATTTTGCTGATGGCTTTGCAAGGGAACGGACCTGAAACAAAAACATCAACCCTGCGGTTGCAGCACCGGGACAGGGAGATCAGCCTCCAACCCCAGTCTCGCCCCCGTACCGTAGGGGATGGTGGACATGACGGGCTGCTGGGTCTTCTGGCCGGTTCCGCTCACCGCCCACACCATGTACCCGCCGTCGCTGTGGGAGCTGACGATGCTCTTCCCACTCTGCTCCCAGGCCAGGCTCTCAAGCTGCTGTGGGGGCACACGGGGGGCTCAACACCCAGGACGTCAGGGGGGACACGCACGAGGCCGCAGCCCCGCCAGCCCCCCACCATCGCCGGTACCTGGTTCCCCAGGAAGAGGTGCTGGACGGCACGCGTGCTCTGCTCCCAGAGGACCACCAGCCCCCGGCTGTACCCGATGAGGAGCTGACTGCTGTCGTGTGGGTGCTCCTGGATGGACTCCACCGGCCCCAGCGCCTTCCCGCAGCGGTAGTCATCAGGGACGCTGCGGGGGGGGAAAGACACACAGGGGGTCAGGAGGGGCTGGGAGTGGTGGGGAGGGGGGCACGGGGCTGGTGGGGCTCACCTCTGCAGGATCTCATCCGGGAAGAGGGTTTTGTCCTCCAGCAGCGACAGCGTGGGCAGGGTGAGGAAGTACACCACGCCGCCCTCGGTGCCCAGGCAGGCCACTGCGCAGGCGGACATCGGCAGGACCACCGTCACCCGCGTGATGCCGGGGGAGCAGCTGTGGGGGGAGCGGGGGGCTGTGTCAGCCCCGTGCTGGGTCTCGGGCAGCGGCAGAGACACCCCAAACCTCCCCTGCCCCGATGCTGCACCCCCATCCCCGCTGGCCCAGGACAGGACAGCCTCGGTGGTAACAGCAATTAGAGCCATTAATCACGCCAGCACCTATAAAAAGCCCAGGGCTGCTTCATCCCCCCCCCCCCGCAGCATCCCAGTCACGATCAGAGGAGTGTCCCGGCGGGGAAAACACCGCCACCGAGGGGACCTTGGCTGCCATCCTGCCCTGAGCCGGGACGGCTGCTCCCACACACCGTTCCCAGCCGGCAGCGGTATCACTCCCGGCCGCAGCCCCCCTGGGGGGTGGCTGGGGACTCCCCCAGGCAAGTACTTAGCGCTGTCGGACCCTGGGCGTCCCGGGAGGCCGAAGCTGCGGGTCTCTTCCAGGTGGGAGCAGCCCTCCTTCTGGCAGACCTCCCAGAGGTGCAGCGTGTTGTCGTCCAGCAGGGAGAGAAGCCAGCCCTGGGCAGGGGGAAACAACACAGTGGGGTGGGTGGGGGGCCGGGGGGGTGCTGCTGGGCCCCCCCAGGGACACCCACGTACCTGGCCGGGGAGGAAGTGCAGCTGGGTGACGGTGGCAGTCTCCTTGTGCAAGCCCGTCAGCTCCACGCCCGGCGCGCCGTATCTGGGGGAGCCGTCAAAGAAGCAACGAGGGTAGAGCCCCCCCCCCCCACTCCAGCAAATGCCCGGACCCCCCAAATTCCACCCGGGTCACAGTTCTGCAAGCAGGAGCCAGTTTAGCCCCACGTCCCCAGGGACAGCCAGGGCTGAGCATCCCTGGCAGCACCCCACGCCCGAGCCGGCCTCAGCACCACGGTGCCCAGGGCCGGCTGGGATCCACGGAGCACCTCCGACCGGGATGCCTTGGGTCAGGATGCAGCCGGCACGTGGCCGGGGTGGGTGTGCAAGGCCCAGGCCAGCCCTGCCCTCTGCCACCCCCTCCTTCCTCAGCTGCAGGGCCATGGCCGTGCAGAGGCGCCGGCAGCCCTGGCCAGCCCGGCAGGCACCAGCAGCAGGGTGGGGTTCGGCATGCGCCGGCACAGCCTCACTCACCCGACTGGTCCCGGCTCCTCCACTGGCAACGCCGCTCAGCAGGAACCGGGGCAGGACCCACATGGCAGCTCCAGCACCGCACAGTGCACCCCAGCCCAGCGCCTCCCTGACACCCAGCGAGCCGCTTCCCTCAGCCCGGCGCTGCCAGTGCACGGCGCGGCTATGGCTCGGCACACCGCATTCCGGGGGGTTTCTGTCTGCCGGCCCCTGTGGTCCTCACCCCCCCAATGCCGTCGGCGCAGAGAACTGGCCCGGTGGCTCTGCCCAGACTGACAGGCAGGAGCTGTCTGGCAGCGCCGGGCACAGCCGAGCCGGCAGAGCCAGGCCAGAGCCGCAGAGGCTTTGGGGAGGCCAGACAACGGGGTGTGCGAGGGGGAGCACGCAGGGAGCTCTGAGCGCTGCAGGGACGGGGAGTGCCACCCATCCTCGCTTGTCCACAGCGCTTTCCCCACGCAACGGTGCCGCTGGCAGAAGACAGGCAGCCCTCGGGGCAAGTGGCCAGGGAACTCTGGTGGTCCGAGCCCAGGGACACCCCAGTTGCCCCAGGGGATCCCCCAGGCTGTGGCAGCCCCTCGATGCTGGGCTGTCTGCAGCTAGATCCACCCAGCCCGGCCACGGAGCACCCATGGGTGCCCCCTCTAACCAGTAGCACCAGTCAGGCCAGCTCCGGCTGCCGCCTCACCCGGCCCCAGCTTCCCCGGCACCGTGAACCTCCAGAAGCATCTCCTCGCTGGCAGCCGGAGCAGGGCCAGCACCGGGTGCAGTGCCACAGGCAGGACCGTGCCACCCCACTGCCAGCCCCGAGCCGGGTACCACCCCAAAAACATCCCTGTAGAGGATGTGCAGGGCACCGCAGCCCCCTGCAACGACAGCTCCATGGCACCCAGGGGGGTTTGATCCAGGGGTGACGGGAGACAGCACCCCACAGCAGGGTGGCCGAGCGGAGCGGCCGGCGACATCGCGGCCGGGCTGGCACCGGGGCGGCCCCAGCAGAAAAAAAAAACGCCATCTTTGTGCTCGGGAGGCAGCGAGCCGCCGGCCTGGGGGAGGGGGAGCGCAGCGGCCCCCCCCCCAGCCTGACCCCAACCCCGATCCGGGCGCAGCCGCCCCCGCGTCCCCCCCCCACGCCCACCCCGCATTCCTGCGGCACGGGGCCCCCCGAGCGCGGGCCGCATCCAGCCCTGGCCGCCCGCCAGCAGCCCTCTGAAGTCTCCCTGCACGCCGCCGGCAACAAAGCCCGGCCGGGCTCCGCGTTGTCGTGTCCCCCCCACACACAGGCCCCCCACCTGGGACCGGGCGCAATGCCCGCCACAGCCCCCCACCCCAGCGCCGGGCCGGCCAGAGGCCCCACTGCCCCTCGCGGGGTTGATCCGGCAGCCGCGGCTTTGCCCCACTGAAGGCAGCGTGGGCAGGGCAGGCAGGAGCCCCCCCAGCACAAGGGGGGTGACACCGGGAAGCACCCCCCCTGCCCGGGACAGCCGAGCCCCGTTGCTCCCCCGGCATTTCAGGCAAGGCAGGAGTTTCCTCTGGCCCCCCCTCCCCAGCCCAGCTGCAGCCCAGCTGGACGGACGGACGCCGGCAGAGCGGGGGGACGAGGTGCTGCCGGATGGGCCAGCAGCAGCACGGCCACGTCTCCCGGCATCCCCCCGGGACGGGGGCAGCCAGAGGGAGGGGGGGGGGGGGTCCTTACCTCCTGCCCTCGGGGGGGGAAAAGGATACAGCTTCACGGCTCCCGCCTTGGTACCGATGGCCATCACACGCAGGGTGGGGTCGTAGGCCAGGGCGCTGGGCTGGCTGGGGAAGCCGTGCTCCACCGTCTGCCGTGGGGACAGGCAGGTCAGAGCTGGGACTCCCCACTCCTGGATGCCCCAAACCTCCCACGGCCCCCTCTTGCCCCTACGGCCCCATCCCATGGCTCCCATCCTGCACCAGCCTGAGCTTCATCACCGCCATGGAGGCGCATGAGGATGCTCCCTTGTCCCCCAGTGCCACCAAGGGGGTCCTTGGGGAGGGGACACACCACTCCTCATCCAATTCCCACCTGACACCCCAAAACAGACCAAACCCAACAGCCGCACCAAGGGCCGGGGTAGCTCTGAGCCTGCACAAGCCATCTCACCACCCGCCGGCACCTCGGGGTAGGGACCCCCCACCCAAACCCCCTGCCCAGGGTGCGGACGCCCCAGGAGGGGTGAGCAAGGGCCAGCTCAGCCCCGGAGGCAGGCGGGACCCCCACCACGACATCCCCGGGGGTCTGCAGTGCTGGGCGGCAGAACCAGGCGAGCGGGACCCGCCAGCACCCGGGACGTCCCCACTGGAGCCGCGTGCCGCCCGCGGGCACCTTCCCAAGGAAGTCCCGGCTGCCACGGCGTGCCTGGGCTCGCCGGCTGGGGAGGGGCTGCCCGCCTGGCAGCAAGGGGACGCGGGGGGCACCTGCCACCCCGGCCCGCGGCGAGGGGACCACAGGGCTCACAGAGGAACGGCCCCGGGGGCAGCTTGGCTGAGCGGCGACGGCGCGATCAGACGATACAGAGGCTGCCAGAGCCAGACTGGCCGGATCCTGGCCCGCTCCTTTTGTCTGGGGCAGCCGAGAGGAACACCGGGGCAGCTCTTCACACCCATCGGCACCCTCACCCCCTGACTCCCGCTCCCCTCCAAAGGGCCGCCTTCAGGAGTGTGCCAATGTCCCCAGCCCACCCAGGGGGTCCCAGCCCATCTTAGGAGGCGAGTTATGGGATGCTTGAGGTCCTGGTCCCCGCAGCAGCCTCACACAAGGTCACCCCAAATCCCCCGGGGGACGCATGCTGCACTGGAGGGTGGTGGCGGGAGCTGGGACAGCAGCAGCGTGGGGTCACCCTGGTGACGCTTTAGGCTGGGGACCGGTACAATGACCCCCGCAAAGACCCCCCTGTGCTCCCCCAAAAGCACCCTCCCAGCTACACCCGCAGCCCTGGGTGGGGGGCCCGGCTCATAGCCCTTCCTCCCGCCCGGCAGTGGGGCTGGCCCGGCCAAGGCGAGCTCCTGGCCAAATTACAGCAAATCCCAGGCAGATCTGGAGCTCGGGAGGAAAAACAACCGTTAATGGGAGGCAGGTGGGCAGCCAGCGGCCCCGGAGCTGGGCCGGCCGGAGCAGCGCTGCTCCCTGGCCCCCCCCAGGACTCTCCGCTGGGTGCGGACCCCCCCCCCCCGCCCCGAGGGACCTGCTTGAGCAGGATCTGGCCGTGGGACCATCCTCCCTAAAACCGGGGGGCTCTGGCTGGGCTGAGCCTCGCACCGTGGCCCACAGCAGTGAGTCTGGGGGATGGGGCTGTGCCGGCTGTGACCCCCCACCACAGCGCACCCCACCGTGGGGCAATCCAGGGGTCCCCACCATGAGTTTGGGCGAGCACCTGGCAAACAACCGATGCCAGTGCCGGGACAGTGCCAAAGGATGGACGGACAGACACGATCTGGGCTTAGCCAGGGATCTGATGCCAGCCCCCGGGCCAGGGCAGGAGAATGGTCCCAACACCGTGGGGGTCCCGGGACGGGGCACACGGAGCCCAGGTGGGCACCCGCGGCACAGCCCATCCCGCCGACAGGCCGAGGGAAGAGTCCAGCACCCGAGGGCTGGCGGGGTCCCTCCCTGGTTGTTTGGTGAGCCTGGGGGGCTCCCCACGCCACCGGAGGGGTCTGAGCAGGGAAACCTCCCCCCTGCCAGCAGGGGGGCCAAGCACTGGGCCTCTGATGCCCTTGGCCCCCCAGAGACACAGCTTTGGGGTGCCAGGGGACCCCAAGCCCCCGGCCCCGGGGGTCACCGCCACAGCCCTTCCTGCTGACGTATCCCACCCCTGGGGGAGTTGGGGTGAGGGGCTGAGCCCCCCCATGGGGCATGGGGGTTGCAGCCAGGGATGCTCTAGGGCTGGACAGGGTGGGGGGCCGCGGGACACCCCGAAACGCCATTGCGGGTGAGGCCTGGGGGAAGCCACGGGGCAGGGGCAGCACGGGAACCGGGGGGCTTGGGGGAGCCTCCACCCGGCGGGGCTGGGGAAGGAGGATGTCGCGCCACTGAGGGGGTCACATCCTGCCCCCGGGTGCGGGAGGGGGTGTCCCCTGAGCGGGGGTGTCCGCTGCATCCCAGGGGAGGAGGACAGACCCCCAGCCTGCCCCCCCGGGTACATCCTTCCCGGGGTGCCCCGAAAGCCTGCACCCGGGGGTCCCCCGCACTCGGGGGCCCTCACCCCCCCGGGGGTACACCCTCCTCGGGCCCAGACCTGCTCCCCAGGGAGCGGGGGATCGCGGTGCGTTGTTCCTCACCGCGTCCGCCCCGTTCGGGGGTGCACCCCGGTCCCCCGGGGGGGGCGGTGCCCCGTTCGCTGCTCCCCTCCCCGGGGATGGCATCTCGTCCCGGGGGTGCCGGAGCCTGAACCACCGGGGGGCTGCCCGCTCCCGGGGCCCTGCCCAACACCCCCGGTGGCTGCCGGTGGTCCGCGCCCCCCGCCCCGGACGCACCTTGCTGAAGGCGAAGAGGTCGTGCCGGAGGCGGTCACGGTGCGGGTCGGCACCCTGCCGCCGGAACCGAAACTTCATCATGGTGGGGCCGGTAGCGGCGCGGTACCGGGCGGGGCGGGCGGGGCCGGCGATCCCGGGGCCGGTACCGGGGCGGGCGGTCCCAGTGCCGCTCCCGGGGAGGGCAGTACCGGTCCCGGCGCGGGGCGGTGCCGGTGCAGGTCCCGGTGCGGGTCCCGGGTCCCGGTGCGGGTCCCAGTGCGCGCGCTGAGCGCCGAGCGCCGCGCGCCGAGCCCGGGCAGGGACCGCCGCGGCGGGGCGGGGCACGGCCCTGAAGGACAGCCCTCACGGCCAATCACCGCACAACCGCGCTCACGGCGCGCCGCAGCCCCTCCTACCCGCGCTACGCATGCGCGGCCGCGGGGGTCGACGGGATTTGTAGTTCTCCAAGCTCAGGCGCCCTCTGTAGGCGCTTTATTTATTTATGTGTTTTGGGTTGGGTTCCCCCCCCCTTTTTTTTTTTTTTTTTTTTGTCTCCATGGGGACAGCAAGGGCACCCCCAGGCCCGTTCATCCTGGCCACAGGGCCTCCACAGCCATTGGGTGTCCTGGATTCGGGGCATCATCCCAGCCCACAGGTCCCACAGCCATGGGGTGCCTCAATGACATGGCGGCATCCTGACCACTGGGGCCTGTGCCGGCAGGGTGCTGAGCACAGCCCCTGCCGGCTTCTGCCGTTAGTATTCAGGCCCCATCCCCAGCTGGTGACTGATTGTTCTCACCATGGCGCTGGGCACAGCCATACCCCGCTCCTCCATGGCATTGGCACGGGTGGGGGGGGTGCACCCTGCCCTGCACCCGGGTTTGGGGTGAGTCAGCCCGGGCAGGGCAGGGCTTCCCCTCCCTGCTGACTAACCTCAGCCCCGGGGAGATGCCGCATTGGGGTGACGCAGACTTTGGGGTGGAAAACGCTCTGAGGGTGAGCGGAGGCCATCACCATGATGGAGGGAAGCGGTCTGACCCCACGCACAGCCCTGGAGCTCGAGGGTGAGGACATCACCAGACCAGGCAGCTGTAGAGGAAGAAGGCCACCATGCAAGGCCAGCAGACCCCATCCAGCCACCCCTTCCCCTCTCGAGCCCTGTACACCCATCCAACGCCATCTCCCTCTTGCAGGAGGAAGACGCAGGACAGGGAAGACAATGGGCCCCGCGTGAGGCCGAAGCATAGGATACAGCCCCCCCGGGGTGCTGGGGCCATTTGGGGACCAGGCACTGGCAAGCCTGGGATGGGGTGGGATGGGAGCTGGAGGGGGGACACATTTGCTCCCCAGGGATGAAGAGCAAAAGGAGGAAGAGGAGGAGGGCAGCAAGCCCCATCCCTGCTTTCTAGGGCAGTGCAGGAGGGACAGACACTGTGTTTGGCCGCCCCATCCTGAGGGAGCTGGAGACTCCCTTTATTTAGAAGCGGTTCCCCGCTCCCCGCAACCTCATTTCTGCTGGCGGGGAAGCGAGGCACACATCCCAGCTGCTGGCACCACCACACAGGCAGGCAGAGTGATGCTTTCTGCTTTTATTCAATTAATGCAGCAATCTATACAAGGAAAAAAAATAAAAATAAAAGAAACCATGAAATTCCAAACCCTGACAGCGAAGAACCAAATTCTTCCTAAGAATCAACCAGGATTAAAAGATTCCCCCCACGTCAGACTGTACATAAAATAATCTCTGCCCCATTTACAGCGTTTCACACAGTACTTCTTGTATCTCAAACTTCAGAACTGTACAACTTTGTTACAAACCACGCTTTTTCCTAGGAAAAGCTTACGGAAAAAAATATTGCCACTTTCTTTTTTATTTTTTTATTTTTATTTGTAACAAAACAAAAAATTAGAATCTTTAAAAAAAAAACAAAATTAAAGTCAGCCAGAACTTGTAAGTGTGGGCACGGGCATGGGAAGGAGCAGAGGCACGCTTCTTGGCCGAACGTTTCTCCTCCCGCCCGGGAAAGGGAACGCTTTTGGCAGATAAAAGACTATTTGCCGCTGTTGCGGGTCTGGACCCCAGTTCCCCTGCGCCATCCTCAAAGCATTGCAGCCCTTTCGGCCCGTGGGGATTGGACACGTAGAGACAAACGCCAGGTGCTAACGGCACCGAAAGCCGAAGGCCCAAGCTCTCACCCCGGCAGAAATTGGCTCGTGCCACTGCCGGCTCACCCCGGATAGTGGGTTGGCAGCCCCACATCCCAGCGACCCCTCCCCGCCATCTCTGGGGTGAGCCAAGCCCCGGGATCGCAGCTCCCGGGCGTCACAGCTCTTGCCTGACTAACAGCTGGATGAGAGTTCAGCAGGTGCAGAGCCAGATGTGGCAAGCCGGGCTCCCCTGCTGCAGGCAGCCTGCCTGCCGAGCCCAGCCGGGCAGGGACCCGTCAGCCCCTCCCTAGGCCAGCTCACCCCTCACCGCCAGCAAACAGCCCTCCCTTCTCTTCCTACAGCCCACGGGAGTGATGCAAGAGCTTTAGTTGGATCACCAAGTCTTCTCAAGATGCGGTAACAAAATGCAATTCCTCCTGCTCTCTGCAGAAAAGCGGGGACAAACGCCACCTTCCCCTCCCTTCCTTAGGAAAGGGTCTGGGCTGCGGGTCTGGGTGCGCGGGGTCATCACACTGGACGCAGCCTTATTCCCAGTTTGGGGCTGAGCAGGTTACATGAACGACACGCTGCTGGTGGATGGAGAGGAGGGTGGACCATGCGGCCAGACAAGACAGATAGGACAAATCTGACCGGGTCAGGTCTGTGCACGAGCCTGTCCCACGGAGCAGATGGGGAGAAGTTTTGCCTCCAGAATGGGGTTCCCCACCCTCCATCCTCCACAGCAGATCCATGTCCCCAGCCTGACCTGAAGCCTGCAGGCAGCCCGACAGTCAGCAACAGAGAACGGGTACGGGCATCACCAGCATTTCTGAGCCACAGTTTTACCAGACAGGTTACGGTAAGGGATCTAGACATCTGGATCCATGTGAAAATGTGTCTTCCGGTTTCAAACCAAGGTTTCACTTCGATGTTGTTCAGTGCAAAAGAGTTAAAAAACCATGTTATCTACACATATACATCCGTGTGTATAGAAAAATGTCTGTACAAGTGGGGAAGATGGCCTGCCTACACGCTGGGGACTCCTCGCTCAAGAGATGCTACGGGTCAGACCGGTTGCGTCCCACTCTCTCTAAGGTGTCAAGCCCCAACCAGTCAGGTTGAAAACCAAATGCACACAAGAACAGACGGCAGCTGGAGAGCGGCTCCGGCAAGGAGCTCCTCCAGCCACGGCTGCCAGCTCAGACCCACTGCACGGATGTGGGGCAGGGGGGAAGAAAGGAAGGAGGGGAAAGGTCCTGACTGTGGCATGCAGGAATACCAAAACAAACCGGGAGAGGAAGGATACGTGCACATGTACAGACTGCACAAGGACCAGGATGAGGGGATGGTTGGTACCAGGCTAGAGGCAAGAGCTCAGCATGCCTTGTTCAGCCTTCAGCAGAGATAGAGCCAATGCCTCATCCCATGGGAGTCCTGCTCTGGGAAGTGGCCCCGCTAAGGCAAGTTGCTTCCAGCTTCATTCTGAGTCGAGACACCAGGGTACAGTATCCGTATTGCAGAGGTAGGAGTAAAATTGGGAGCTGGAGGGGGAGAGCAGGCTGTGCAGAGCAGAGACCTCCGGCAGAAACTACTGCCACCGTCAGCAGTACCCACAGCAGAGCCTGGCACTGGGGAGGGCATGGGGCACATCCAGGATGAATCCAGAAAGACAGTTAGAAACAGTCATCGCCAGGTATCCTGCCAGCAGGTCTCTAGCTTGCTGGAAATGTTTGCACCAGCCATAAGGAGAAGAAGGGATCGCTGCTCCCTGTGTGTGGTTTTGCTATCAGGGGAATGCCAAGCTTTCCAAAACTAGGCGTTTGTAGCCAAGAGCTAGCCTGGATTCTCTGCAGAAAGCTGGGAGGGTGAGGAACACAACTTCAAACGCAAAGTGTGGTCTGAAAATGGCTTTTTAAAGGTTTCAGAAGCAGCAGAAGCATGAACTTTCAGATCTCTGGGCAGACAAGACAGGTTCTTTCGAAGGCTGTGCCCGTACCTCCGCACCAAGCCGATGGGGGCTCTTGCCAGGAAAACAATTGGATAAATAGAACCAAGGACAGGCACTGGGGGCCTCACCTACAACCCCCCGCAGACTAGTGGCGTTGAAGGTGGCAGTAATTTCCTTTGCACTAATGTAACCACTAGATCCAGCCTGAGCAGTAACCCCAACAACGGGCGAGTGGCAGGAGCTGCGGAAGTCAGCGAGAGGGAAAAGGACACCGAGACCGAGATGTCAGCAAACGTGCTCAATCACCATGGAACAGCGCTCTGGGGAACAATGCCTAGGTTTTGGGGGTTTTTTGACTGGGAGCCCCTCAAGACAGCAGCAAACGGGTTTCAAAATATATTACATCTTTTTATTGCCAAGCGTGCAGACCATGAAGTGTGTGGGGGACACAACACTAAGAAAAACTACAATTTGAGGAAGGGCAAAGCAGTAAAAATTTAAAAATAAGACTACTCCTTACAACTGCCAACACTTGGGTTCAAAGAATCAATTGGAGGAAGTTTCTTAAAAGTACAGTTCTAAATATGGTGTTGGGCCCCAAACTTTGAAAACACTGAGGCTTCGGTCTGAGCTAATGCAAACTGGGTGGGAAAAGAGGAGGAAGGCAGCAGACTTTCTAACATTAACTCCGCAGGGCCAAATGCCCAGTTCTTCTCAGCATTTTCTGTAGCAACCAGAAAACTCCTTACCCCAGGAATACAGGCAGGAATAAGCCCGGAGGAGGCGGGCAATCGCTGCAGCACTAGCTGCTGAATGCACTGAACTGTGGCCAAACCAGACCCTTGCAGCATCCCCGCTCCCAGAGCCAGCCTTGGAGGGGACAGACCGCAGCCAAGCTGCCCAGCTCCTCCGAGGCCACGGCAGTGCCCGTTCCTGCTCTGGCACAGCCAGTCCCTTGGGATGGGATGCCACGCCATCTCAACTCTCTCCAGCTAAAAGAGGCAGGGGGCTAAAAGCCAGCCCCCCTCCCTGGCAGTGGAGGACAGCTCTTCTCAAGCCAAGCATCCTCCCAAGCACAGCATCTCTCCTACTCTTCTTTGCTATCTCCAGCTCTGGGAAGCAGCATGTACTCAATGCGGTCGGTTACTCAGCAGCCCCGGGGCTCCAATATGGACCTCGGGTCAATGCTGGGCCAGCCTCAGTTGAAACCAGCCATGTTTCCTCCCTCCTCAACCAAAATATATCCCCGGTCAGACCAGCACTGAGAAACCAGAGCTCAAGTACATTCTTCTTGGAGAGAGCAGCACAGGGACACAAAGCTGTGAGCCCATGCTGGCTTGGGAAAAGGGACTGGAAAGGAAACCTATGGCATTTAAAACTGCTACTAAAGTGCAACAAAAATGTCCTAAACCCTTTGAAATCAGACGCAAGAGGGGTCTGCAAAGCTTCAAACTTCCAGTTACTGCAGGGCACCCTTAAAACACAACCCAACAACAACTAGGTAAGAGCAGACCAAGGAGCCCTTTGGTGAAGCAAGGAATACAAGGCCACCACAGAGAGTTTCAGCTCCTGGGGTCAAACATCATATTTAGAACATTTGGAAAGGAAGAAAGTTAAAGCAAAAAACAAAAATACAATTCTTGAATCTTGCGCAATGAAACAGTTAAACTTTTTGGTGTTTTCAAAAGAAATCCCAACAGACAGCCTGGCATAACTTTATCTGCTTCCTAAGGGAGAGATGCCCGTTTGACCCATGACTCAGGACACCATGTGCACTGGACATGTTCCATCCTTATGTATGTCTCAGCATTCCTCCATTCATAAAAACAAATTGCTAGATCCTTCCTGTTTACTCTTCAGCCTGAAAGGAAAAACCAAAACTGAAGCTAGATGGAAGATAGCCAGAGGGAGGAGAAAGTTTTCACAGACTGGAGGCCAATCTCATCAGCTCCACAAGCCTGGAAAGTGCAATCCTCAGTGTCGCCTCATTTTAACTTTCCTGGCTGGGCTGCCATCCTCCTCTTCCTCATCACAGTCCTCCGTGTACTCGTAAGACCTTCGCCAATAGTTCTCGGAGCTGAAGTTGCTCCGTCTCCTATGTTTTGGTAAGAGGACTGAACGCCTGTTCTCCTCTTTATCCATTTCTAGAATCCGTGGCCTATGGAGAGAGAGAAAGAGGGAGTGAGAGCACATCCACGACAGGATTTAGGCATTCCTTGTGCAGACACTATCCGTAGTTTTGCATCCTTTGAGTTACATGACTGACTGTTTCCACGTTGCTTTCCCAGTACTGGGCACTCAGCAGAGCAGGAGCACATCACCAAGTTGCACCTCCTGTGGGGAGGCCGAGACCTTTGCCTTGACCATGGAAGTCCTTCCCCTTCCCAGGGCAAGTTTTGGTCTTTATCTCCACCAGGAACACATCCAAACAGCTCAGTCACCTCTTTTTAAGTGCAGCTTGTGGCCCCAGGAAAGATCCCTTGGGCAGAGGGGTCTGTCTCTCCTACAGCAGAGCTCACAGCACAGAGCTGAGCTCCTTTTTTAAGCTGCTGGGGTGCTTGTGGTGCAGGATCAAACCACAGGTCCGAACTCCTTTCTCCTCTCACTAGTTGTCTCAAGCATTAGCACAGTGCAACCATTATTTCTGCAAAGCTGCCTCTGCTCTCACCTGCCATCACTTCATAGTAGGACTGGGCTGGTGGGCTGCACAGACCACTTATTTTATCCGAGGTGACAACTGCCGAGTTCCTCTAAGACACTGCTAATCTGACATCCGTGCTATTTACCTATGTTGCATTGGAGTCTTTGAGGCCAAAGGAAGAGAAAAACATGTTTTTGATACCCATCTGCTGCAGGAGTCTCTACAAGCCCCCCCACCTCAATAAGGTCACATCAGGCTGAAAAACAGGTCTCTCGGATCTGCAGATTTGTCCTGCATGATTGCTCCTCTAATCACACACCAGCCCACTGCATGCTCAGAGGTAAGCTTTCATTTGCAGGCTAACTTCTCTTCTTGATCTATCTTTCCAGGCAGTCTGAGTCCAGGTGAATGAACACCACTCATAAACAAGCCATCCCCACCCTCCTCCCTCCCGGACAGGTTGAAACACGGGTCGGGACCGTACAGCAGCCAAGCCTCGGGACCAAGCCAGCTTTTGGTTTTCACACAACGTGCAGAGAATGCGGTCTCCATCCTCGGGAAGCTTTGGAATTGGAGAATACCAGAAATACTGCATGACAGCTGGCAGACTGGCTATCACTCACAGCTATCAGTATGTTCACACAGAGCAAGGCGGTGTTTAAGGAAAGCCTTGCTGCGGAGCTCAAGGTGTCTGAAACCTCAGCCAGCAGCTCCCCTGAAGGTCAGGCTTATGCATTCACACAGTCTGGTTACACACACAAAAATATATATGTGCAGCTCTGGAACCAAAACAGGTTTGAGAAGCTTCCCAATAAGGCCTTCCCCTTTCCCAGATAGCAAAACCTCACATTTTCTCCCAAGACTGCTTTCATAATATAGTTTAATGCAGCTGCACAGGTTGCTTGGCAATAGAGGTCAAAAATAATTAGCTGCAGGGAAACTATTGTTCTGAATGACTGCATTATCAAGAGCCAGCCAAACCTATTGCTTCTTCATTATGCCACTCACAGGATAAACAATGTAAGCTGCTTACAGCCAGAGCTTAGCTTCCGCAAGCCTAGGAGGAACGTATAAAGAACCTCATTCTGATAAAACAGATCTGTACGCCACAGAAAGCACCCAGGAGGTGCAAACTAGATGTTTTGAAGTGTGCTGTGCAACCTCTCTCATCAGAGGCCAGGAACCTCAGACATGCGCTGACCTAGAGATACCATCCAAAACATTGCTCTTAGGAGAGATCATCCTACCTGTGAGCAGCATCCGGATCTGCTTTGCGATGGGACCGCTTTGGTTTCAGGATCTGGTCCCGGTTGCTTCCCGATAGACGGTCAGAGTTATAACCTGGTGGTAACACAGAGCTACTCAGGGATTTTGTTTCCAATCGAGGTGCATCTAGTCTTGTTCTGCAAATATTTAAAGAGAAGAGAATTTGCAAGGAGTTTCCACAGAACCACTAGCGTGCTGCGGCAGACATTTGTCCTAGATGTGCTGAAGCAGAACCCTCCATCCCAGCCACACAGCTCAGGAAGAGGGTCAGGACTGTTACGCTCCACAGCAAAACAGGCTGCAGCTTTCTGGTACTTGCAGCTTCAGCTTTAACCTTTGCTGTCTTCAACAGAGGGAAGAGGAAGGCTCAGGGACACGCATAGCCACAAGGTGAACACAAATGGTGCTGGGCTCACTGCAATCCCAGTTACGGGACATAGAGCAGAGGCGTTGGAGCCCCTGTGAAATACTATGAAATCACAGTGACTCGTCAATAACTCGCAGCTCCAGTTAAACCACCTGGGAGATGCCCTGTGAAATTCATCATCACCTACAACAGTAATAACTGCTTCTATCTGGAAACTCCCTACTGTCTCAAGATCTCGTGGGGTCAGGCATTTCTCAGCTTGACTAAGAGGTTTAAAGAGTCGAAGTACGAGTCAGGAGAAGGTCTAGCAAACAGAAGCTGCACCACATCCCTTCCAGCAGCACAGCACACGCTTAAGCTACACCGGAGAGCAAGCACAGCTTGTCCCAGAGCGGAACTGCTGCTTGGCCTGCTGCACACGTGGAGGGAGGCAGCAGGGCGAGCAGCAGGAATGAAAACTTGACGGCGCAGCATCTTATCACAGCACTACTGCTGTCTCCAAGCACAGCACAGTTACCAGTCTCAACTTACAAGCACTGCTAACGTCTATTTCAAAACGCAAACTGAAGCCTAAGAATAGGTAAAACACACTAAAAAGTGGTGCCGGTGCTCCAGAGCTGTCGATTTCAGGAGGATCCAAGCCACCTCCCAGAAGGAAAGACACCCCGATATTGTTGCTGCAGCCTGTCTCCCTCCTTGGGATTAGGGGTGAATACAAAAGGGGTCTGGGTAACAAAAAGGGGAATCACTACTTGCTCTCTGGCACTGAACTTTAGGCTCCCAAGGGAGGTTTCCACAGGAGAATCCTAACCTAAACTCCTGTTAGGAAGCACGTCCAGTTGCCAAGCTTCCTCTCTGCCATCGGGGAGAGCCCCTTCGGTTAACCAGGACGATGCCAGACTGGCACAGGCGAAGCTGGGCATGGCACCCCAAGGGCGCCCGGCATGCCAGAAACAAGGAACACTTCCACAGGCAGGTGCCAGGCTGGAGCCGGCGCTAGTCCACAGCGCCGTCCTCCTGAGCTGTTCTCAGCTCCAGGACTGGACCAAGTCCAGCCAGAACACCAAAGGCATTGTGAAACTTGCCCCAGACAAGTTAGGTGGTTTAAATAACTCTCAAATACAACAGCAACTACAGGCCTGCAATTAAAACCACCAAACCACCAAATATACTGCAAGGGAACACCAGCCACACTCTCTCTGTCCACAGAGCAATGCAGGTATGAGCTGCAGGAGCAGGTACGAGGAGAGGCTATACTAAAACAGAGAGAAAATTACCTACCAAAGTTCAATTAAATACAATAACTCCCCAATGTAACTGCTTACAAAGAAGTGCTTACAAATGGCAGCATAAGCCCTCCAAAATGACTTTCAAGACCCGCTTGAATAGATCTCATTTCTATCCCCACCTCCCACGTCACTTCTTTCCACATCTCATGAAACCGAGAGCGCTGTTCCTCCCCCCCCCAAGCCTCTTGCTCAAAGCACTTCCAAACCTTGCTGGCTCCCCGCAGTCCTGCACTCCGATACACAGGAAACACTGTAAATATCATCACACTACAGCACTGAAGTGTTTATGACCTACTTGGTAACCACGCCGCTCTCAAGCATCCTGCAAAACCCAGCCGCTTCTCCAGCTCACGCAGCTTTGTTCTCCTGCCGCTGCCAGCAAAACCTGTCTCTAGAACCGCACACTGGGACTAGAGGCAAGAGCAGATCCAGACTCAAATGTCTGGGACCCAGCAGGCTCTGGCAGCCTAATTCAGAGCTGAATATCCCAGCTCCGAGCTGCAGCAAAGTTTACGCCGTTCCATGACCCAAAGGAAGTAGCTGTTTTCCGGGTTGCATAACACGCTATTTCAGACTGCACAAAGTCGCATGATCCGGGACGAGGGAATGGCATTTGCTGCAGCAACACATGCCGCGGGGATGCGAGCGCAGACAGGTCACCACAGCCCTGCCATGCATGCATGCGCGCACGCGGGACTCAGCGAGGAGACTGCCGCCATCACAAGGGATAAGCAGCAATTAATAAGCTCTATTTGGCAGCAATCAGAACGCACCCTTTGGCAAACAGGCAATTGCCATGCATTCACCAGGGCTGCTAAGCTCTACGGAGATTACACAAAAATAATTACCAGGGGGTTTCCACTTTGCTCAAGAGAAAAATCCTGTTGTGGTTTCATTTAGCCTGCCAGTCAAGTCAGCCCATTGCTCTCTGCGTATGACTGGGCAGAGACGCTTCTGCTCTAATGCTAAGCAAGTCAAGCCCCTAAAATCAGGGGAAGACAGAAGGACACGCTGCTACAGAAGGATGGCTAAGCAAACATAGCTCCTAGCAGAGCCATATCGGCTAACAGGCCTCGTCTGCTCAGCAGCGATGCACCAGGTCAGCCGGGTACATCTCAGCCAGCTCGGTGCTTGCCCAGTGGTACTTTGAGGCCATGCAGGCTAGACTGAAATAACACCCCTAGCTTACAGAGGCCGGCAAAAGCAAGAGGTAGAGCCAGTTTAAACAAGTACGTTCGACATCTGCACCAGTTTGGGTAGCTTTAGCTTATTTAGCAGAGTCTGTCTTTTCTAGGGAGCTGCTGCCAACGACAGGCAGCTTCTCCATCCCAAAGCCCAGCTAAAGCAGCTACAGGATTTGGAGATGCTCGTCAGCACTCACACTGCTTTTCGTTGGCTGCAGTAACCAACAATGTGAATGTAACAGCCGTTTAGTTCTTATCGCAACCCTCTCGCCTTAAACCTCACGTGGCAATAACCAGCTACGGGGTGGTTTGGTTCTAATCTGTCTTTCTTTCATCCCACTCTATCACCTGCCACATCTCATCCTGCCTCCCTGGGTCTGTGCTGATTTTGCCTGGCTAACGCCTCAGGGCTGCTGTTTCTCCTGCCTTCATTTCATGGGTCTCTCTAACCAGATGTCCAACTCCGCTCCGCTGGCTTTGTGCCACATCTTCACAACGTTGCCAGACTTGTTTTGAAACCAACTAAGCTGTCCGAAAGCTCAGCAAGTCTGCATCTAGACCTCTTGTTTGCTAGCCTTATGCCAGCCTGGGCCACAACTGCAGCCCCGCCGCCAATACCCGTGCTTTCGTCTGGGTTTACAGTACTCGAGTCATGTGTGTTTTCACCTGCAAAAAGATTTCTTGACAGGGGAATTACTGCTAATACCTTTCAAGGAAGAATCAACATGGGTCAATGTGTGGCAGTCACATTTTTTGGTCTCCTAGTAGAAGGGAACTGATGAGAGAGGACATTTCTGGGCACAAAACAAGGTTATACTGAGGGAGCTTGAGGTGGGGTTAGTTTCTATTTTTTTCTCCATTTTCTTAAGAGCTTTAGGAACAGGCACTGGTTGATGAAATGCCATCAAGACAGTGCATCTTCTAAAACAGAAAGCGTGTGATACAGCTTAAAGAGCTTGGCTTTCCAACACCAACTTGAAGGACAAGCTCTGTAAAGCAATCAATAAATTCGCTGCATCCGTTTTCCTTCAAAGCCAGCATCTTCCTCCCTCTCCCCAGGAAATGAAAGCCATGCTACCAAGAAAACTCTCTGCTTTATAGGAAATTCTTCATCATAAGCATCAGCTTCAAAGGACCATCCAGGTAACTCACGCATGTGGGTATCATATGATCAGACACCTGAACACATAGCCCAAAACACGAGTTTGAAATCCTAGCTGTTTGGAGTTAGGCGGCCGATGAAAGCCAGGTGTTTGGACACGAACAGCGCCCACAAACCCAGGCATTACAATGAAGTACTGCCGCACGGAGCCAAGAAGTGATTAACTCCATAGTAACAAGTTCCATCTACTTCCACCGGCCAAGCAACGGGTACGGCAAGACACAAGTGAGCATCAGAATGACATCTAATCAAGATGTAAGATCAAGCCAGCAAATTAACAAGCAAGGCAGTTTTAAAGCATTTCTTTAAAAGCACCTTATCACAAGACCACATTCAAGTTCATCTTACTGTCCGGAGGGCTTCAACACTCACTTTCGAAGGATGATGACAGCTCTTCTCTCCTTGATGTCCTGTGGTCGAATACAGTGTGTAATTTCATCAGCTGCATATCCACTGACAACAAAAACAAAAAGCCACTGTGAGAAAGATGACAGGCAGAAGCAGAAAGTGGTTGCCAGCCACAACAACTCAGTTTGGCCAGTCATTTCCTAACTTCCACCAGGAATTCCTCCTCCCAACACCATTCCCCTGACACATGGCAGCTAGACTTGTAGGAAGGAAGAAACTTCAGGAAAGAATGAGGTCAGGGTTTTTTTTTTTTTTTTTTTTTACTCAATTTTTAGCATACACCAGAGGTAACTGCCACCTGCCACAACATTGTGAAATAAGACACGTAGAAAATGAGTCTATGGAACGTAAATACAGCCAATTCATTTATCAAGAAATTAGAGAGGAACAGAGAAAAAAAAAATCAGCACATTGCTCCAAAGCATCTTCTCACGCACATCCCTGAGAACAACCGTCTCTTATGACTGAGATGCACAGCATACCCAGACGCGAACACGTAGCGGCGTCGATGAGATCTGATCATCAGGAGGGGGTGCAGCGGTGGGAAGAGTTGAGCGTCTTGCCCCCCTCCCCTGGGCACAGACGCTACTATCTCAGCACCCTCGCCCTCCCCGCTTTCCCCACGTGGCACATCCTCAGCCACGCAACAAACATGACCCCCAGCACAGCCCAGCCCCAACACAACGCATGTGGCGTAACCTTCAAATTCAGACCCGCAAACCAAGCTGCACCCCTAAAGCCTCCCGGCCGCAGGGCTCACAAGGAGAGACGGATACCTGGGCCGAGGAAAGTTACACCTGGCTCAAGCAGCTACATGGCCACACGGTAGCCGTTCTCGGCAGGAGCGTTTCGCTGTATGAGGTGACTTCACCCACTCCACGTTTCCAGCAGGCAGGAGGAGAGCCATGGCCAACAAGGGCCGCAGCTACCCACAGCACACAGGAATGGGTTTTCTTGTGGCTGCTTCAGTTGTTCAGCACAAGTCCTGGGGTCCAGCGCAGCACGTGAGATCACGGCAGGCCATCACATCTGCTTGGATGCACAAACCACCCTACCAGGAGCGTAACTCATCACCCACATGGGTGCTAACGAGCAGGTCCGAGAGGTGGGCCTGCCCTCTCCCTGGAGAGCATCTGTTCACTAAAGAGCCTTCTAGAGTCCGATACGGGGAAAAGAGAAAGTAAACACTTTCAGAGTCTCCTGAAATGGCTGGCAAGGACAGGAAGACCTTTGAAGGGACTTGGGTGAAGGCTGTTCACGCCACGCAAAGCTAGCATACCCCGACCCTAGTTTAACCTGAAGCAGAAATCACCGAACCCACTCTCCCCACGAGGCTTTACAGTGAGGCTGCTGCCACGTCGGCTGTCAGCCGGCCCTCCAGGAGCACAGCCAGGGTCATCGGCTTGCAGGTTATTCAGGACGCTCAGAGCACAGAACAGATCACACACACGCAGGTCTTCTCTGGGGACGGGACCGGGTTTCCTTTATCTGGTTAGATAACCCACCCACTCACCGAGAAACGTACACCTCCCAAAGATGGATTTACTGCTTTGAGAAGAGAGTTAAGACTCTAAAACCTGATCAGTTAAAACAGGGGTTGATGTCCATCCCCCCTGTCCTCCAGGGCATTGCAGAACAAGACAGCGTTATGTGAAGGGGCTTATAATGATGCTCTATTATGTTCCAGGAATCTCTGCGTCAAGCTCCAGCGAATTCATTAATATCACCCACGTTAACATTCAACTCAGCACATCCTCAGCGACACCCTGAACATCAGGAAAAGGTCTGCTTCCAGACCTGCGCCCTCCATCATGAGATGTCAGCCTGGCCGCCTGCTCTCACTCCCCAGGCAGGAACCAGCTCGCTTTGAGTGGTGCCAGGCAGAGCTCGTGGTCCCAGACACACATGGGCAGCACCGAAGCAACAGCCCCAGTGCTACAGTCTGAGGCCCTAACGGGGACACACCAGTCTGCACCAGTGCCACGCTGGTGTGGGAAAACTCAGCTTGCACCACAGCACATACAGTGATGGTGTCTCTCTGCATGGGCCTCCAGCAAAGGGGTTCACACAGACACCAGGCAGAGAAATGGAAGAAAAAGATTATTTGGTTGTCTCACACTTGTTCTGCTTTGTGCCAGCATGAACTTCTCACCCACTGCCGCACCCTGACGATGGGTGAAGGAGCAGATGCTGGAATAAAACACCTATAATATCATCAAGGGTCTACCCAGAGATTTCTTGCCCAGAGAACAAACGTAAAGCACGAGGCAAGAGACAACTTGGTAAGGAAAACCCCAAACTGCTGCCCACAAGAACACCCGAGCATGACGTCTCCAGCCTACAGCATTTTCCAGAAGAATACGGGGCAGTGCAGGTACTATCCACATGCTCCCCTAACACCCCAACTCTTAACTAACCTGTCAGATCTTACAGCCCCAACTCCTCCCCAAGTCTCTCTCAGTGCAGAAGAGCTCCTGCCGAGCCACAACATGACTGATTCACATGGAGATGAAAGCAGATTTTTTTGTACAAACATCACCAGAAAGGAGGCCCTGAAGTTCCGCAGACTCTCTAACAAGAAATATTTCTAGGGGTTGACGACAGCCAGGCCAGCTCGCAGGCAGGCGGAGGGACCTCACGCACCAGCCCGTTGCAGGGTTTGAGCAGCTCGAGGCTTTACTTGTGGTTCAGGAAAACTGCTGCCACAAACCACGGATGTGACACCGACCAGTTCAAGCAGAGCTTGAACAAATCTATTTGCCTCATCACTGCTGGCACACGCATAACTTCCTCTGCACCAACGGCCTGTTCTGAGGGATCAGACTTTTCTGGAAAAGCGCTAAATCCAGGCAGTTGCGGAGACATTCCTCCAGCTGGGAAGAAAGCAGGTTCATCCTCCAGAGACTCCAACCAGCTCCGATTATGCTATCACCAGGCATGCCTCACGACAACAGGAGAGACAAACATCATGATGTTTCCACTGCTATTACAAACAGCAGGGAGACAACCTGGAGCACCCATTAGCTGCAGAAGGGAAGCCCGTACGCCATACAAGCCCTCAGAACTCAGGAAATGTTACCTTTGGTCATTTATTTCTCTGGTTAACTGCAACTGCGCTATTTCCAGCCACGCTGTTGAGACGCAACACCCGTCAGTTTAACAAAAGCCGGCTCGGTGCTGAGATTTGCTGCCTACAACAGAGGCTGCAAGGCACGGTGAGGCACAGGGGTCTGCCTGGCTCCGCACCCCCCAGCTCTCTCCCTTTCTTCCAGCCTAAGCATTTGTCAAAGCACATGTTCCCCAGATGAACAAGCAAATTCCTCCATCTCCTCTCCGCTGCTTCTATCGATTGATGCTTATCAAATTATTTAAAAAAAAAAAAAAAAAAGAAAACCCACAAATGTGGTCCAGCCAGCAGTCCCCAACAGACAGCTGACGGTCCACAGGACTGAAATCCAGCTTAACTCCAACTGCCCGAGAAGAGCAGCACCGACCGAGGTGCTGCTGCCGCTTCCTCTCGGCCTGGCTGGCAGCAGGACAAGCCTGCAGGAGCGTCCACTTCCTGGAGCTGCGGGAGAAGAGGGGACTGGAGAAGGTCTTCTTCTAGATGTCAGAAGCTAGAAGGGCAAATCTTCACCGCAGATGCAAAAGGAGAGGAAAAAGCACCTTGCTGGAGAAGCAAAGGGCTCATTAGCAGGTAGCAGGGTGGCTCAGCCTTCATCCTGCTGGCAGAGGTGCATGGTCCAGCCAGGAGAATCTCCATTCCACCTTTTAAACACTAACCTGTCCTTTGAGGTCTGAATATTTTTCAGTGAGTTTGAGGCAGGCTCAGTGTTTGCAAACACCACAGCCTGCTTCACAGTAGGCAAATAGAGTCAAGGGAGGGAAAGCCCCTCTGCAGACTCCCTGACAGGTAGGTGGCTACAAAATCAGGAGGAAAATTTGGAATAGGCCACTGAGAGCAAGAACAGGACAGGTGTGATCTGGGGACAGCCCGAGAATGATGTGGAGGCAAAGAGAGATATCCAACAGCTTTCTTTAGATCCTCACAGTTTCCACATGGTAAGCAAACGCACACGGCTACCCTGGCTTCCCCAGAAAGGCGGCATGCCAGCAGCAGCCACTGACCCAGCAATATTTGAATCACAGACATTACAAGCATGCCATTTCTATCTGCGCCGTTTCCCTATCTCCAGGGCAACTGCCTTCAGCAACTGTTTACTGAGAGGAGAAAAAGCCAAGTTTGGGGAGTTGACTTAAACACGACCAAGGGCTGGATTTCGGAGATACACCCCTGAGAGCCTACGGACAGTCTGCACCTCTCCCTGCTCCCCTCAAATTGTTGGGGTTAGAGGGGAGACAGGAGATCTGCCAGAGTCGAGGAACTTGCATCCAGCCAGGATCATATCATCACAGAACAATCACTTTGGCAGAATCTCTCTTAAGTGAGTGTTAAGTATCTGCTAACTGCTGTACTGAAATTGAAATAATCCCCCTTTTTAAAGTCTATTATTTGCTGGAAAGCACAACATCTAACTGCCACTTTTGGGTCAGTCAGAAACCAACCCTTCTAGTCAGAGTTAAAAGACATCTTCCTTTGATTTGTGTCTTCCTTTGATTGCTTCAGCCACCTTAACAAACTGATTAGGGCACCCAGGTGATGCTGGCCACCAACCCAAGGGCACAGACCTGGGAGACACCCGGCTCCAACTCTGGGAGCCCTCAGCCAGCTGCCTCTTCCCAGCAGTTTTGGGAGAAGAGAGTCTGGGACAAGAAAACATCGTTCTCCGGTCCTGGAGCAGAGAAAAGCACTTCTCCCTCCTCCCACCATCCTCCACTCCATGGAAGTTTTCCTAGTGGCTTTGACTACAAGACTACACACTGACCCCGTATTAACGGCTCTGCCAGCATGCTCTAAGCAACAGAAAACTCTGTCCCTAAAAAAAAAAAAAAAAAAAAAGGACCTCTGGCTGTGAAAGGAAGGACAGCTATTTACTCCAGCCCCCCCAGGGAAAGGCAGCACAGAGGTTCGCATCACCAGCAGGAAAATTAGGGTAGAAAGTTTCCCTCCTCATGTCTAAGAGGAGAAGTCGGAGCGCGGAGAAGCTGCCTCGCACCTGGCAGTCTCCATCCCCGGGGATGGAGCTTGCTCTGCGGTAAAAGGACATGTGGCAGGATGGGTCCCTCCCGCTCCTGTTTCACAAAATCACCCTGACCTCTGCCCTCCCTCTGCACCCTCCTTGCCCCGGCCAATCCACCAGAGAATGACAAAATGTCCTCAGTGGGAAGTTCCCACTTCCCTCCACAGCCTCCCTCATCCTCGCTAATCCACAGAAGTTACCTAACGCAGGGGGTACAGTGAGGATTAGTTAATGTTTGTGCAGCTTTTCTGAGATAAAAGCTACGCAAGATCTCAGCATTTATTATTGATGCACTAGTCAACGGTGCGAGGCTGTGCATATGCGGGGGGAAAAAATTCCTTCCCGAACCCTGCGGCGATCACTTTACAAGCCAAAGCAGGGGATTGTGTTACAGCCTGGGAGCCCTGAAAACCGGCCTGGACCTTCACCAGTCCAAAAAAAAACCCCAAACGAGGATGGCTGGTAGCTTGGAGCACTGCTGGCAGTCTGGGCGATCCTGCTCCTGGCAGGGAGCACTCTGACCTTCAGGACACGAGGGACTGACTGGTGCTCACAAAGTCAGGCAGCCCCAGCGCTGGGCTTCGAGCCGCCCTCCCCAAGACCTGGAAGCCGGCAGGTCCATCCGTACCAGCCTGCGCACACCCTGCCTGTCCCCTTACCTGCCTGCTCTGCCTGCCCAGCGCGTACCGGGAGGCAGGGGGATTAGGAAGCAGGCGTTTCCCAGTGCCAATCCCAGCTTTACTACCGACCGGCTGCATGACCTTGGGCAGGTCATTTCACCTCCAAAGCTCTTCCCCCACTTGCAAGAATGCACGTCAAGTCCTTTCTTGTGCCTGTCACCCACCACGCTTCCAAACGACAGTCCCACAGGGCTCTGCACTCTGGTCTCGGCATCGGGCAGGGGAGGGTTTAGCATTCCCAGTTAACAGACTGGGAAGACAAGGCCGTTCACACCTCCTCTCCATGCTTAAGGTCAGGTCAGGAGGCACTAGCCAAGCTAAGAATAGACCCAGGAGCCCTGTCCCAACCAGCTGCTCACACTGACCGCTCTTGGGCACAGGATCCATTTTGTGTCTCGATGTGTTATTTTAACCGCTTACAGGAGCTCCGGCAAAGCTCGGCTCTGCAAGTGGTTGCGCTCCCACCAGGACTCACCTCGAGCTCCGCAGAGAGGGCACCACCCAAAAATCAATCACCCACCCAAATCCCCATCCACCACGGTGGCAGGACCCCCCCAGATCCTTCCCCTTCATCCCTTCTGCTGCAGCGAGACCCTGCATGCCTACAGGCGGGCGAGATCAAGCCCAAGCCGCCGTCGGGGTGTGCATCCATGTGCCTCGTGATTAGCGTTACACAACCGAGCCCCGGCACGTTAGCGGAGGCCCGAGCAAGGCGGGCGAGTTACCTGAGCACCGTGACGCTTCCCCTCTTCACAGGCAGGAAGAGAACGGGCTCCGAGACCCTGATGGGTTTGAACTGGAATTTACACCCGAAGCAGAGCGCTGAGTCGCTGAAGAAGGAGACGGAGACGATGGGCCTCTCAAAAATATGGATGGGGTCCACGTGGGAGACAATGCAGCCCCCCGGCTGGTAGTCGTTGATGACGGCACTGTTCACAAAGCCCTCTGGAATCACCCGGTGCTCCACCAGCTTCCTGATCACCAGGTCGTGCACCCACTCGGGGATGGCGTCCACCTCCCCCCGCGGGTACAGGCGCTCTTGGCCGGGGCCTCGTCTCTGCAGCTGAGACCCGTAGGTGTAGCCCTCCCCAAAAAAATACTTGTTCCGCAGCGGCGCCCGGTCCACCGTGTGCTCCTTGTAGAGCCCCTTCTCCGCCCGGGACACCACGTCCTCGATCCGAGCTTCGATCTTGGCGCACTCCTCGGCGCTGAAGAGACGAAGCTGGCGGATGCCGCTTTTGACTTTCCGAGCTTCTTCCTCCTCCTTCTGCTCCTCGTAGTCGCTGGGCTCGGAGCCGGAGTCCTCCTGGTGCCGGCGCTTGCGATCGTAGGGGGGGTCGGGGGGCTCCCGCGGGAGGCTGCCGCCGCCGCCTTTGTGGCCGTCCCGGTAGGGCATCATGGACTTGAGCTTCTCCCGCAGGTCCGTGTAGCCGCTGCCGGCCATAGTGCGTCCGCAGCCCCCGCCTCTATCGATCCCGGCGCTGCAGGCGGCGGCGGGCGGCAGGGGACGCGCAGCTGCTATTCATGGCACCCGCCGCCCTGCTGGAAGAGCCCCGGAGGAACGGGGAGGTGAGGACGGGACCACCCACCCCCCCACACCACCATCCCGGCACCGCGACCGGCCGAGCCGTGCCCGCGGGAGCCCAGCTCGCCCCCCCCCACCCCCGGGAGATGGGACCCCCCTCCCGGCGGGCAGCACGGATGCCGCCCGCCCGCCCGCCCCCTCCCTCTCTCCCTCCCTCCCTCCCGCCGCGACGCCCCTCCCGCGGGGAACGGGGCGGCCCGGCGGACGCCACACTCACGGCTTCGCCCGGGGCGGGCGCGGACAATGCTGCCGGTGCCGGCGGCGGTGCTCACGCGGCGGCCGGGCCTGGCACATGCCCAGCGGCGGCCCCGGCGCGGCGCGGCGCCCTGCCCGCTCCTGCCGCCGCGGCGCTGCCCATGGCGGGGGGATCGCACCGGGGGTGAGGGGGGGGGGGAAGGGAAGGCCGGGCCGGGCGGGGGGCGGCGGCGGCGGCGGCCGGGGGTCTCGCGCGGCCCTTCCCGCGGCGCGAGCGGCGCGCTACGTCACCAGGAGCCAGCCCGACATCCCGGATCGCCGCAGGGCCGCCCACCGCACCCGCTCCGCCCCGCCGCGCACGCGCCCCGCCGCAGCCCCAGGCCCCGCCCCGTCGTACGTACGTACGGCGACGCGGCGGCCCCGCCCCGCCCGGCCGCCGCCACCTCCGCCCTCGCCTCGCGCCGTAACGGGTACCGGCAGCGCCGCGACGCCCCGCCCCGCCTCCCGGCTCGGCGCTGATTGGCCAAGGGGGCGGGCGCGAGCGGCACGAGCCGGCGGCTGATTGGGCGGCTGGCGGGCGGCGCGGGGGCCTAGCGGGCGCGGCGGCGGGTGGGAGGCCGGGAAGGGGGGGGGGAGCTGAGGGGTTGGGGTGGCCGCCGAGGTGCCTGCGGGCGCGCGGCCGCGGGGCGCGACCGCCCCCTGGCGGCCGGGGAGGGGGAGCGGGACAGCCGGCCGGGGGGCACCGCGCTCCCGCACCCCGACAGCGGGCACCCCCCGCGCTGCCGGCGGGGAGACGGGGGCACAGGGCGAGGGGGGAGCTGATGGACGGGGACGGGGGAAACTGAGGCACGGGGGAAACTGAGGCGCGGGGGAAACTGAGGCACGGGGGGCAGCAGCCCCCCCGCAGCAGCGAGCGCAGCACAAAACCATCGACACTGAGTTGGGCCGGGCTGACGGGCGTGTATAAACCCCAAGAACGCCAACGAGGTGCAAGCAGCACAGAGGGGACCGGGGGGGGGGGACAGCGGCCACCGGCCAGGCTGGGGACCCCCCCCCGGCTTGATGCATCCGCTGTCCCCCGTGGCGGGGGTCCGCGGCGGGCTCAGAGCAGGGTGATCTCGCTGGGCGGCAGCGTCAGCCTCTTCTCCCGGGCGCCCAGCAGCCTCTCCATGTGCGCGGCCACCACGCGGCACAGCTCCAGGCCCTGCCGAGGGGGACACGCCGTGGGTGGCCGTGCCACCACCGCGGGAGCCCCCCCACAGGGCCCTCAGCCCCCCGAGTGTCCCCCACCTGCTCCAGCTGCAGCTGGGTGATGCCCTGGGCCAGGAGGTCGCCCAGCGTAATCTCCACGTAGGGGTAGCTGGATCCGGCCGTCGGCCGCTGCGTCCGCGTCGACTGGATCTCCTTCAGCGAGAACTTGGCGACGGGCTCCTGGGGGGGGAGCAGCGGGGTGTCCCACCTGCCCCCGGGGCCCCAGGAACCCCACCAAGGGGACGGAGGACCGGAGCGGGTGCAGATGGGAGCAGGACGGAGGGTGCCAGCGGTGCAGCCCCTCCACACAGGGTGGGCACGGGCAGGCAGACCTGGGGCCAAACCCGGGGACCCTGTCCCCTGCAGAGAGGGACATCACCCCCCACCTGCCTTCTCATCTCACGGTGCCGCCTGGCTCCGTCCCTGCAGCAGGAGCACGGGGTCCCCCGGCCGGGTGGTGCCCACAGGCCCCGTGCCCCCCACAGCCCCCCACCTACGTGGGTCTCCTTGCTGAGGAAGTTGAGGCCGTTCTGGTTGACGGCCAGGATGCAGGGCGAAACGATGGCGTTGTTGCTGCAGCTCTGGATGTAGAAGAAGGATGAGCCGAACATGGGGTAGGCGCTCAGCAGCCCTGCGGGGAGGAGGATGGGATCTCAGTGCCCCCTACCACACCACGGGGGCCCTGCCAAGGATCCCAGCCAGCCCCATGCCTGGCAGGAGCTGGGTCAGCTCCCAGAGCCTTGCACCGCTTCAGGCTCTGGTCCAGGAACAGGATTGGACCCAGGAGCAGCCAAGGGGCCCTGTTGCAGCCTGCTGGGAAAATGGGTGGCGGCATGTGGGGCTTCGGAGCAGCCTGCCCTGCCCCTGCAGTCCTGCCCTCCATGTGCAGCATCCCGCTGGCCGTGCAGCACCCCAGGCTCCATGCAGGGCCAAGGTCTGCCTGTCCCACGCTCCCTGTGGAGGACCCACCCAGCAACATCGCATCCCATCTCATCTTTGTTAGCATCGCATCCCCAGCAGCATTGCCTCCCGGGTAGCATCACGTGCCCAGCAGCATCGCGTCCTCATTAACATTGTGTCGTCGTTAGGAAGACACAATTAGCATTGCATCCCCAGCAGCGTTGCATTGCCAGCAGCATTACATCCCCAGCACCACTGCATCCCTGGTAGCATCATATCCCTGGCAGCCTTACATCACCAGCGGCGTTGCATCCTCATTAGCATTGTGTCCTCGTTAGCATTGCATCCCTGGCAGCATCACCTCCCCATTAGCATCACCTCCCCATCCCCGTCCTGTCCCCGCTCACCCAGGAACTGCGCCCTGGCCTGGTGGGCGCTGAGCGCCTGGGCTTGCTGCATGTGCTGGGTCACCATGTGGAGCCAGGATTGGGCCTTCAGCAGGCGGAAGAGCTGCGGGGGGATGTAGTCCTGCACCTCCCGCCTGCGGGGAGACAGAGGTCAGGGCCAGCGCTGGCCAGCGGGTCCCGCACCCCATGGGACGTGCCCACCCCGGACCCCCCCGTCCCCAGCCGTACGCGGTGGGAAGGTGGTGGCGGTCCTTGGCTCGGTGCTGGAGGGCGGCCAGCTTGGCCACGTGCGGGAAGTGCTGCTCTCCCGGCCTCGCGGGCGGCAGGACGGTGAACAGCCCCTTGAGGTAGTCGGGGAGTACCTGGGGGGGACAGAGTGCAGGGACACGGCTTGGGGACGGGGCACGTTCCGGGGCGGGGGGACAGTCAGGCAGCCCCGGGGGAGTCTGGCGGAGTGGCCTGACCTGGTTATAGTGGACGGTGACATAGAGCTCGTTGTCGAACTTGAGGGGCTGGCTCCAGACCACGCGGCGGCACCAGAAGCTGTAGCTGGCGTCCCGGTGCTCCGTCTCGGCGGCCACGTCCAGGACATACTCCCGGCGGGTGAGTGGCCGCACGCTCTGCCCTGTGCCGCCCCAGGAACCTGAGTGTGGCCGCCACACGTGGCACCCGCCAGCGGCACAGCCGTCCCATCCCCGCCAGCCCCTCACCTCTGTCGGTCACCACGAAGAGGATGTACTCGTCAAAAGCCTCGGGGTGCTGCAGCCCCATCTCACAGCACAGCTCCTCGATCACGTCCAGAGCCACCTGGGCACAGCGACGGGTGGCTGGGACGCTGCCACGTCCCCCCGCTGCACTCAGGGCCACCAACAGGTCCTGCATTGAGGCTCATCCCATGCAGCTCCCTGGGAAGGGATCTCCCTTTCCCAGAGAACAAAGTCCTCCAGCTTGGGGACAGCCGAGGGGTGCAGCCCCCCAGTACCCACACCCTCAGGGCACCCACAACCGAGGGGTCACCACGAGCCTAGGGTGCACCAAGCCTCTTGCCCCCTCCGACTCACCGAGCATGTCTTGATCTTGAGGTGCCTCTCGATGCCACCGGGCAGGAGAAAGAGCTGACGCTTGGCGCTGCGTCCAGCCTGCATGGGGAGGACACGTTGGGGTGCAGAGGGGCCCTTCGCACATCAAGACCCCAAAGGACACCCTCATCCCCAAGCTATCCTGTGGGGACCATCCCATGGGGATCGTCCTGTATCTTGCCCATCCTGCCCAGGTGAGCCATCATGCCCCCTGCCCCACGTGCACAGAGCTGCATCCCCACTGGGGACCCCTGAAAGCTCAGGGCACCCCCAAAGCAGTGCCACTGGAGAGCAGACCCCAAAAAGGACCATACTATCCACGCCAGCAAGGGACCATCAGTTCAGCTCCAGGGCAGTGTCTGGGGGGATCTTGAGCCCATGGCGGGGATTCAGAACCTCCAGAAGGGATCTCAAGCTGGCATCAGCCCTGCCCCATGGGCACCCATGAGCACCCGGTCTCACCACCATGGCCTTGAGCTCCATGCTGCTGGGAAAGAGGCTGCGGCCGCCAAACTGCAGGGTTTTCCGCAAGTTTTGCTCGCAGGCTTTGGCGATGCCTGGCGGGGATGGGGACCGGGGTGAAGGATGGGGCCGAGCCAGATCTCTGGAGCCCCATGACACCCCTGGGCGTTCTTCCCTGCCATGCACCCAGCACCCTGGGGCGTGCACAGCCCCTACCCTGGAAAGGCAGCTCCGGGTGCCTGCTAGCATCCTGCAGGAAGGCCAGGAGGAAGGACCTGAGCACCTCGGAGCACTTGTAGTAGGCAGCGAGGATGTAGAGCAGCCTCCAGCCCTTCTGGCAGCTGTCCCTGCCGGGAGGAGCCGGTGCTGAGCCCCGGGGGGGGGGTGAGGGTGCCCGCGGTGACTGCAACGGCACCCACTGCCCCGGGGAGCAGCACAGCTGACTGCAAGGGTGGGGTCCCAGGGTGTCCCCCCACATTGGGGCAGCTCAGCCTGGCCAGGGACACGAGTGTCCCCAGTGCCAGCCTCTACTGTCCCCAGGCAGAGTGGACAGCACGGGTGCAGGGACTCACGGCTTGGAGCTGGTGTTGTTGGTGACCTGTTTGATGATCTGGCAGTACACCTCGTCCCGCAGGACCTCATGCTCTGCACATAGCTGGGGGACAGGCACGGCTCGCTCTGCAACTGTGGACTCCCCAGCTGCCACCCTCCTGCCCAGGCCACCACCAGGACCCACCGCCCCAGTGAGGGATTTACCTTGAGGATGGTGCAGATGGCATCCAGCTCCGTCTGCCCCCTCAGAGGGTGGTCACCCATGAACTTCATCACAGCTGGGGACAACAAAGCCACATGGTGACACAGCTCACCCCGTCCCTTCCCCTGGGACACACTGCCCTGGGTGTGGGCAACATCCCAGGCATGCGGGGCAGTGGGACCGGAGGAGCTAAACCCCCCTCCGGGCCATCTCATCTGCCCACCCCGGTCCTGCCCCCCCCATCCTCCAAGGATGGGGCTGGGGATGGCCGTGGGGCAGGGAGACAGGGTGCTTGTGCCCCCCCGCCTACCTTGGAAAGCCTCGGTGGCCAGTTTGCTGACACCACCATCCACGAATTCAATGAGCGACTCCTGGATGGGGGTCTGGAGGGGGAGAGCGTCAGCTCCTGAGAGCAGCCAGAGGGATGGGATGGGGGTTGAGGTGGCATTTGGGGAGCTCCTGAGCACCCTGGGACATCAAGGGGACCTGTGGGCAACAGCAGGGCAGGGGCACCCCAAGGCGCCCCACTTTCCCGTACCTTGGTGAACGTCAGCATCTCCAGCATGTTGGGCATGTCCCTCTTGGTCTTTGTCCCACAAGGGTCCCTGGGAGAGGGACGAGGGAATGGGTGGGCATGGGTGTCCCCACTGCGGGGTGTCCCCGTCCCCCCGCCAGGCACTCACATGGTCCCGTGCCGCGCTGCACGGAAATACCGCCGGGCGAAGGCCAGCATGGGGCAGGTCCCCACGCCGTCCCCGAGCCACTCGCCACCATCTCCCTCTGGACCCTCCACAAAGGCAGCGCTGGCGGGGGACGCCTGCGGAGCAGGGTGGTGGGCACCGGGCACAGCCAGCACCATGCCAGCAATGGCCCCGGGCCAGCACCCACCTCAGTTTTCCGGTCCAGCTCCCGGGCCACGGCAGTGGAGGCCACAGCCACAGCCACGGCCGCCGAAGCTGCCACCTTGCCTTGCTTGTCCCTGGGCTCCTCTTTCCTCTCCGCCGGCAAATGCACAAAGTCGGGGGCCGCGACGGGCTGGACGTACTCGGCGGGGAAGAGTCCCGACCTGCTGTGGATGGCCCCAAACTTCCACCCTGTGCCAGGCAGATGGTGAGGATGGCCCCGGGCTGGCAGTCCTGGGGGTCACCCCCCAAAAAGCCTCTGCCCGCTCCCTCCTGCCCACTGCCCCCCGAGCCCTTTCCAGGGAGCCTGGCTGCAGGTTTTGGCTGGAAACGGCTGCGGTTTGGCATTGCTAGAGGTAAAGGCATGGACCAGGAGCCACAAAGCCCATCACCTGCAGGGATGTGGGGCAGCACCCAGTGCCGCCCAGGGTGGGAAGCACAGGGGAGCATCCCCCTGTATCAGGTCAGTGCGGAAAAGAGCCCAAACCATCCTGGTGAGGGGTGACAGAGGCAGGATCCTGCCCCGTGCCCCAGCCCCAGGAGGGGACATGGCTCAGGGCAGTGGACGCACACCAGGGACACACATGGGGACAGCATGGCACCCACCAAAATCCTGGGTGCCTGTCTTCAGCTCCTCCAGGTACATCACCTTCTTGCGGACCACACAGCCATAGTAGTGGTCTGCGGGGACATCGTGGGGACATGGGGTGTCATAGGATGTGAGGCCAGGGCACAGCCACCTCCAGGGCCAGTTAATCAGTCCTGCTGCCCCCGTGCCCCTCATCGAGGGCATTTTGGCATGGGGGGCTGTGGGGGGCAGCTCACCTCTCTCGGGGTGCTCCAGTGGCTGCAGATGGATGATGTCCCCTTTGTGGAAGCTGAGCTGGCCCCCGTCCTCAGGGCTGTAGTTCCTCACGGCCACCACGTACTGGGAGTCCTGGGCACAGGGGGGCCAGCACAGCCCATACACGCAGGCACACGAATGCACACGCATGCACACCCATGTACACCACGCACATCCACATCCCACCCAGTGCAGGAGCTTCAAGCACCCATGGCCACAGGACCATCCCAGGGTGTTCCCCTAAACCTCCCTCACCCCAGAGCATGGTCACATTTGCAGAGTGCCCACCCTGGCCCCCCCAAACATGGGCACACAGGCAGGGTCCAGCCCCCAGGACAAGCCCCCAGCCACCCCCCTGTCCCCAGGGCACCCCCCACCTTCCTGAGCTCCGTGATGAAGTGGTCGACCATGGCCTTGACCTGGGGGGCTTTGGGGGAGAAGAGGATGAGCTTCTCGCTGCGCAGGTTGAACTCCAGCATGTTCCTGGACGGGGTGGTCACGAACAGCACGTCGGCGTAGCTGGGGCAGGGTGAGGGGAGGCTGAAACACCTGGCACCCACAGCACCCATCCCACACCGACCGCCCAGCCTCCTCGCCCTTACCTGTACGCCCGCAGCACCCGCAGCTGCTCCCCGGGGACGTTGGTGCCCTTCACCAGCCGCAGCAGCTTGATGCCAGCATGGGACACGGCCAGGATCTGCACGCCCGTCCCCACGCTGCCCTGCAGGTCGGGGTGCTGCCTCAGCCAGGGGCACGGGGCTGGGGTGCCCCCTCCACCGACCTGCCCCGTGGCCAGACACTCACCGTGGCGGGGAAGAGGCGTGAGAAATACACCTCGCAGCCATCCCGGGCCGCGGCGATGATCTCCCTCTTGACACTCTCGGTGGCCACGGGGCTGAAGGAGTCCAGCTTGTTTTCCGCTGCAGGAAGAAATACCCACTGGTGAGCGTCCCCTCTCCCCAGGGAGGATGCAGACACAGGGTTCACAGCGAGAACAGGGATGCTCATCCCTTTCCCAAGCCTGCAAGACCGTGATGGAGAGACAAGTATGTCCCCCCCAGGCACCCCCTAATGCGGCAAGCCTGGCTGAGACCTGACACAACTCATGACTTGGTGGAGCACTAAATCACAGGGGGCTCGTTGCATTTGGAGGCAAAACTGCCCCGGCTTTAAGCAGAGCCAGTTGTGGCTTGGAGATGCCCAGGAGATGGGGATGGGTACTGCAGTGGGTGGGTGTGAGACCTCCAGGTTTGGGCCCCACAGGTGTGAGCCCTCAGCCCAGGAGCAGCAGGATGCGGGGGGGGTGCAGGTGAGGGTTACCGAAGATGGATTTCAAGCGGAGCCGCTCCTCCTGGCTGATCCGGATGCAGGTGTTGGAGAGCGTGTCGCTGAAGATCTGGGGAAGGGGGTAGCTGTGTGCCTCCCAGCCCCTCTGCCCTGCCCGGCCCCCACCCCGGTTTGGGGCAGCCGATGGGGACACCCCCTGCTCCTCCGTGTCAGGGAGGGGAAGACGGGACAGCCACGGTGAGATAAGTAAACCATCACCCCAGCGGGAGGATACCCCGGGAACCCTGGGGGGCTTCAGGGCCAGGTTGGTGCCTCACCTGCCGGAAGATGAGGTCAAGCAGCAGCGGGTTGTTGATGCTGTCCTTGGGGTAGAAAACCTGCCAGGAGGGAGACCAGCACGGCATCGCTGGCATCGCCCACCCCACAGGGCCTCGGGCTCAGCAAAAAGCCCCTTTTATCCCCGCAGCACTTTGACACCAGACTGTCCCTGTGCCCCCCCCCGCCCTCCCCGGCACCTCCTTGCGGATGTATATTTTCCAGGGCACGTTGTGGTAGGTGTAGAAGTCCTCGCTGCAGCTCCGGTGCAGCTGGGTCTGGACCTGCTGTGCCTCAGACGGGAGCTCCCGCGAGACAGAGACTGCGAAGGGATGGAAAGCCCTGCACGTCACCAACAGCCCCTCTCCGCCTGGGGAAACTGAGGCACGGGGGCCAGCTGTGGGGCAGGGAGGGTTCAGCCAAGCACAGCGGTTATCCCATGAGGATGCTGCAGAGCCAGACCTGTGCCTGGTCGCATCAGGCATCACCCCGTGCCACCGGGGAGGACAAGGTGCCCCCACTCCACCCTGACCCCCTCAGTGCCATGGTTCTGCCTGTGATACCTGGGGGCCGGGTGGTCGCTGGATGCCCCTTCGGTGCTTGCAGCTGGTACCTGCCACTGGTGACCGGCTTCACTGTGGCCACCATCTCCTTGGGCCCCTGCGAGGCAGAGAGCGGGCTGTGGTTGGGGCCGGTGGGTCCCGCAGCCTGGTACAGGGGGTACAGGAGTAGCCGCATCCCTACCGCAGCCGCTGGCACCCGGGCTGCTGAGAGCTGCTCCTTCAGGATCTGCATGGCTTCCTCGTGGGGATCCAGCTTCTTCCCAAAGAGCTTGCTGCAGAGACAGCATCACACATTGCCTGCACCTTGGCGTCACCTGCACCCCAGCATCACTTGCACCTCCAGCATCACCTGTACCTGGCACCACCTGCACCCCAGCATCACCTGCATCCTGGCATCAGCTGCACCCCCAGCATCTCCTTGCAGCCCGACATTGCCTGCACCCCGGCATTGGGGCTGGCACATGCACCCGCAGACGGAAGCCTGTGGCTCAGCTGGGGGCCAAGGTGGGTACCTGGGGGGCTGGGAACCACGCGGGGCCGGCTGGCACTGCCGGATGATGTTGCGGATGTTGTGTGTGGGCCGCGGGAAGTGCTCCGAGTTGAGCCGGGAATGCTGCACCAGCTCGCCCGGCCACCGCTGGCCCATGGGTACTGCGGGACCGAGCATGTGGCTCATGGGGGAGCCGGACATCACCCCCACACCTGGGGCCTGGCTCGGTGCCACGAGCCCCCATTGCCACCAGGACCCCTTACCAGCTTTCTGCAAGTAGGGTCGAGGCTGGGGGGCGCGGGCTGGCGTCCCCTCCGCTGCTCTGCCCTGCAAGCGACACCACGCCATGAGCATCCGGCACCCCCCAGCTGCCCCCATCCCTGGGAAGCCCCCCGGGAAAGCTGCCCTGCAGCAGAGGCTGGGCAGGACTCGACCCCTCCCGGCCCCCCCCCAGCCCTGCCCCACTGACCGGGGGCCCAGGCAGCTGGTTGGCATCTGCGCGGTGCTGCGGGGACGGGGCTGGCTCCGCGCCTGCGTTGGCAAAGGGGGAGAGCTCAGCATCCTGCGCTGGGTGCAGGGATGTCACCCACCCCAGGGACCAGGGATCAGGTGGGGAAACTAAGGCAGGGCGCTGGGTCGGGATGCAGGAGTGCTGGGGCGCTCACCCCTCGGCTGACACATCTCGGCGGGCACGGGGGGTCCGCTCCGCTCCGCACTGCCGCCGTCCCCCCCTCCTGTGCCGCCGCCTCCCTTCATCCTCTGCGAGACGGCAGCCGGCTTCTCCAGCTCCTGGGGGGGCAAGGTGTCAGGGGACAGAGGCCAAGCCCCCTGCACCCCCAAAATGCTGCACTCGCTCTGCCCCGGGCGGGGGGACGCCCCTCTCACCCCATTGCCGTAGGAGAGCACGGGGTCGAAGAGGCTGTCCAGGTACCGGTCCAGACCCTTCTGGCTCCGGGGCTCCCCAAATTCCCCGTCTGCAGGGGGACGAGGAGGGATGAACCGCCGGTGGCAGGGCTGCACCGGCACGGCACGGCACGGCACGGCTGCACCGGCACGGCCTCACCAGCAGCTCCAGGGGACCGGTGGAGGGGACGGTGCCCTACCGTGGGGGGGGTACGAATCCGCGGACGGCAGCGTGGGGGCTTTCACGGCCGGAGGAGGAGGCACTTCATCTAAATCCAAGCCGTGTCCCAGCACCCTGCAGGGAGGGAGGATGTGCTCATCCCGCACCCACTGGGTGCCAGATCCCCACCCAGGACCCCGACCCACACCTCTGCCGGCACCTGTCCGGCCCAGTGCCAACCCCACCAGCCTCACGACAGGAGACCCATCCCTGCCTGGGTACCTACACCCGGCTGTCCCCGCTGCGGCTCTCGGCCCCCTCCCACGCGACGAGGAAGCAGGACTTCTGCTTGGGAAAGCCCCGGAGCAGCTCGAGGTCGGAGACGAGGTCCAGGACATAGTCATGGCCGGCCAGCTCGGCCCACTGGGCGCCCGCCTTCATGGCCACAGACCAGCCACGCCAGCCCTCCAACAGCCCCCTGCCAACAGCGGGACGCTGGGGATGGGCGCAGGCTGCCAGCGGTGCCCCGGTTCCACGGGGACACCCTGCGCATAAGCTGGGTATCCCAGCTCTGGGCTCCTGGGGTCACCCGAAATGTCCCCGGGGGTTACACTGCCCCGTGCTCGCCCTGCTGGGTGGGTGGGTGTTGGTCCGGTGGGTACCTGTGCTTCAGGACGTCCCCTGCCAGGTCCTCGCCCGTGCTCCAGGAGTGGACAGGGCAGGAGAACTGGTCACCTGGGGAGGGACGGGCGGTGAGCGGGTCCCACCGGTCCCCTCCTGCCCATGACAGTGACAGGGTGGCCAAGCTGGGATCGGCCCTCCCCGCTGCCGTGCCCCTGACCCCGTGCCACCCCACACCGTTGAAGCAGTGGAGGTCAAGCGCCATGCTGGCTTGCTTCCGGTTTGCCGTCCACTCCAGCAGCGAGGGCGGGTAGGCACGGGCAGCCGCGGCACCCAGCTGCGACCGTGCCATGGCGTGCATCAGCTTGCGCTGGCACACCGGCTTGTAGCCAGCAAAGGCATAGTCAGAGACGAACCTGCAGGGAAGGGATGATGCTACAGGAAGGGGCTGGGCAACATCCCCAGGCACGTGTGCCAGGCTGGCCCCGGGGACCACAGAGGGACCTCAGAGCATCCCCAGAGGGACCTGGGCAGCATCCTGGACACATGTGCCAGGCTATCCCCGAGGGTCCCAGCCAGTCCCGGTCCCCAGCTCCAGCCCCAGCCCCAGCTCACTTGAGCAGGTACTTGTCGAAGGCGGCAGAGGGGGGGAAGGCACTGAGGCAGGCGGCCAGCAGCAGCCAGCCCCGCTCTTCGTTGTTGACGTTGGTGTTACGCCAGACCTGGTTGGCAGCTTGTGCCAGGAGCTCGTCCCGCAGCCCTGGGGCCGACAGCCCCTTCTGCACGATGTAGTTGCCGAAGAGGGTCTCCTGTGGGCCGCCCAGCCCCGGGTCCCCCATGAACCGCAGGATCTGCCACGGGGACAGCGAGGTCCTCCCTCCGGCCCTGGGCAGGGAGCGGGCAGGGGACCGTGGTGCCGGATCCTGTGCTGTCCCACCTACCAGCTGGAAGAGGCCGAGCGCCTCGTGGCACAGCTCCTCGTCCAGCCGGGTGAGGGGGGCTGCCAGCGGGGCCGTCAGCATCCCGAACGCCGGTTCCTGCAGTGACACCCGCACCCGTGGCTACCCGGGCCCCGGGGACAGCCTCAGGCCTCAAGGGTGCTGAGGGTGGTGTTGATGCTGGGTGGGGACTATGGGGCTGCGAAGGGGTTGGGGTGCAGGATGGGGCCGGCAGCCTCCCAGCAGCAGGACAGGGACGGGCTGGGGCTGTGCTGGCAGCACCAGAAGTGCCAGCACCTCGGTGAGGCTGAGAGCAGGATCCAGCCCTGGCGCTGTTGTTCGGGATGCCGGGGACTGGGAAACACAGTAAAAATAGGGGGCGAGGAGGAAGAAGGGGGCAAAGCGACCAGGGATGGGGCTGAGGTCCCAGGAGCAAAGCGACCTGGTCTCCCGCCCCAGCGTTTCCAGATCCGCCCCGCGTCGGGCGTCCAGGAGGGCTCGGCAGGTCTCTCTCCGATAACCTCAGTGGGGTCCCCCCGGCCTCTGGAGACAACAGGAACCCACGGGGAGGGAGGGAGGTGGTGGCCAGCTCCCTGCAGCACCGCAGCCACCCCGGATCCAGCCCCTCTCACACCCCACAGCATCCCCACGGCCGAAGCCAGGGCAGAGCCTGGTAGCATGGTGCGGGGAGCCACCGGGCAGAGCTGCCACGGGGACCCTGAACCTAACCACTCAGCCAGGACCGGGGCGCTGAGGACTCCCCGAAAGCCGGCTGCCTGCCGGGCAGGCTCCCCGCTGCCAGACTGCGGCGCCCACCTTACCTGGAAGTGGCCCCGCACGTACTTGGCCATGGGGTAGTTGTTGATGTCGAGCGGGAGGGTGAGCTGGGAGTCGGGCTGCAGCGCCGGTGGCGGCACCAGGACCACGCAGCCAGCGTTCACCTCCCGGGCGGCTACGGTACAGCAGGCAGCTACGGCACGGCCCCGGGGATGGGGATGAGGGGCTGGGAGCGATGCCGGTGGTGGTGCAGGATTTGCTCACCTGCAGCAGCCTCCAGCAGCCCCATCAGCTCGGCCGGGATCTCCAGGTGGGTGACATCCACCACCTCCCTCCTCGTCAGCTCCTGCCAGCACAGCACAGGGATGCACCCACTGACCACGCTGCTCCCTGCCACAGTACCCATGGGTGCTTTGGCTGGCAGCATGGGGATGGGCAAGCACATGGCAGGGATGAGGGCACAGAAACACGGGCTGCACATGCATCACACATGCACAGTGCCCCCAGTGCCGCACACCTGCACCCCATTACCTGCTTCATCCTCTCTTTCTCCTCATCCGCCCGCCGGCGGGCATCTTCCTTCCTCTGCAAGCAGAGCAGCCACGCTGAACCACCACCAGCATGGAGGGAGACCCAGAGGCAGCAGGACCCCCCTGGGTGCCACTGAGCCCCCAGCATCGCCAGGCTTTCACCCCAAAGAGGCACTACCCATGCCCCATGGGACATGGAGGTGGTGGTGGGGATGGAGTCTGGGGGGGGGCTCAGGGTCTGGGGGGTGCTGCTGTGCCCTCACCAGACCCACCACTGAGCATGTAGCAGGGTGGGAGCAGATGCCCAGGACCCCCCGGGATGTGCCAGCCCCCACCTCACCTTGAGGTACCGCCGGCGGTTCACGTAGATGTGTACCAGCGACCTGAACTTGATGAGCGTGTGCCGCATGCGCCGGTACCGCTGCCTGCAGGAGGGCACCCGTCACCCTCTGCCACCCATGAGTGCCCACCCGCCGCCCCCCCCCGGACCCCTACCTGGCCAGGTAGCCCCGCGCCCGGCTCTGCAGGAGGACAATCTTTCGGCGGAGGGAGCGGAATCGCCTCTTGATGAAGAAGGTGCGAGCGTAGCGCTGGAGCGTCAGCGCGGCCAGGTGATGGGCACGGGCTCGCTTGCTCTCCAGCGCCTGGTACAGCTGCTCCTTCAGGAAGAGCTGGGGGGGGACACAAGGCCGTGAGCCCCCCGCCTTGGCCGTACCTCCCCTGGGGTGTCGCCGGAGCCGAGCCCCCTGCCTGGGACCGTACCTTGCTGACGCCCACATAGTACATGCTGGGGCTGACAGGACAGAGGTTCCTCAGCATCTCCACGCAGTTGGCCCCGTTGGGAATGACATTGGACCACATGTCGACGAGGCAGCGGTACCTGGGCGAGGCCGTGACACTGTCACCGTCACTGCGTGGGTCCCCTCTGGGACACCGGCACGGACCCTCCGTGTCTGGGAAAGCAGCTTCTCCCAGTGCTGTGAGCCACGGAGGGGGGGCTCCCAGCTCCCGCTGTGGGGGACCCCCACGCCAAACGTTGCCCCCTAAAACACCCACAAGCTTTGTGTCTCCCCTCGACAGGACGATGGTGCCTGCCCCGCAGCCCCCAGGCACCTGTCGATGAAGACGAGGAAGGGGATGCGGATGGGGAAGCCTTCCTTGCGGATGCGGATGGTCTCCAGGATCCCCGAGTACCGCAGCTGGCTGCTGACCACGTCGGCTTCGAAGAGCCCTGGCTCCTGGGGGGGGTGGCAGGGAGAAGCCTCGGCAGCCGCATGGACAGGCCCCTGTCCACCATGTGCCCGCCACGCTCCCTGGGCTGGTGAGGAGGGGAACACCCCACGGGCAGCACCGGCATCGCCGCGGGCAGGAAAGCCCCAGGCTGGCTCTCACCTTCTTGTTGTTGGGTTTGAGGCAGCGCACGAAGAACGGGTTGCACCTGCGACAGAGAGACCCTGTCAGCCACAGGAGACAAAGCCAACCTGGCCACCCTGTGCTCAGGTCTGGCTGTCATCCTCCTCCTGCCAGCCTGGAGCATGGCCTGGCTGCCTGTCCTGCCCACCCTGCCCACCCTGCCTGCCCTGACCTCTCCATCTTCTCCACCAGGTCCAGGAGGGACTGCTGGAACCGGGCGGCCACGGTGGGGGCCTTGTACCGCCGTGTCCTGGTGCTGCTCCTCCTGACCAGGCTCCTCTGCCGAGCCATCACCTGGGCATGGCCGAAGAAGAGGTTGGCCACCACCTTGGGGAGATGGTAAGGGTTAGGGAGGAGGAAGGTGGCTGGGATGGTGCAGCTCTCCTGGCTTGTCTTCCCAGCCCAGTCACTGCCTTTTTGCCCAGCCCTGAGCAAGTCACATCTCCTCTTTACAGCTGGGATCCCCACATGGGGATGGGGACGGGGATGGGGAAGCGCAAGAGCAGCCCACGTGCCCATCTGTGCCAATGCTGGAGAGGTCAAAGCCCAGAGGACCCCGTGGGAAGCGGGCACAGGGTGGAGCTGGAGGCATCCTCTGCTCCTGGTCCTCCCGGGCTTCACCGGCCGTGGGAACTCACGCTTGGGGACATAAAAAGTGGTGTGTATGGAAGAGGGCTATCTGTGCTCCGTGTCCCCCCGCCCAGCACCGCAGAGCTGGGTCCGGGCAGGGCCCTACCTTGGTCCTGCTGCTGATGAACAGGTCCAGCACATCCTGTCGGACCTGGTCATAGTTTTTATCCAAAAACTTGTGAACCTGGCAAAGAGCAAAAGCTCACAGTAAGGAGCCCATGGCACAATGGGGGTGGGGAAAGAGCTCCAGGCTGGGATGGGGGGGCCCCCAGCCAGACCTCTTGGGCTGCCCCTCACCCCGGTACAGGATCAACCCCATAAACCTCCTCTTTAACCCTCCTTAAACCCCCAGCTAGGCATCCCACTGCTGCACACCTGGTAGGTCACCTTCCCTGCGTAGTGCTTGATGGTGAACTCGGGCAGCGGCATCTTCGGCTTGGTGTACAGTGGGTTCATCCCATGGTGGTAGTGACACTTCTGGAGGAACGTGTGGTCGGTGGCCTGGGGACAGACGCAGGGGTGAGATGTGGCTCAGGCAGTTCAGCAGCCCCGGGAACGTAGGCAGCGGGATGGGGATGCCTGGACAACTGGCCAGACCCTGCTCTCAGTTCTGCCACCCAGCAGCTGCACAGTCATGGGCATCTACTGCTCTGTGCCTCAGTTTCCCCATTGGCACAGAGGGTGCAACCACCCTTCTCTTACACAGGGCAGCTGGGAGGAGTTTTTCAGCAATTCCTGCAAAAGCCAGTCCTCCAGGGGAAGTTGCCACACACTGACCTGGGAGCTCTTGGTGCTTGTCCAGCCTGGACAAACCCAGGGGGTCTCCCAGGTTGTCCAGGACAGCCCAGGAGCAGAGCAGCCCAGGGCCATGGTGACACCCTGGGCACGGTGACTGCTCAGTGCTGCCATCCTCACTGCCTCGGCACCAGGCAGCCCCTCACCTGGGGGAAGCAGCTCTGGTCATCAAGGATCCGGAGGATGCCGTAGGGCTTCTGGGAGATGAGGTCGATGCAGGGCTGGTTGTCACTAAAGGGGATCTCCTTCCACTCGATCTGCTCCCGGAGGTACTCCTCCTGTGGGCCCAGCACTCAGTCAGCCCCATGCCCCCAGCCCCGTGGCGGCGCTTGGCCCGGGCACAGAGCCCAGCACTGCGCGATGGCCCACCTGCTCCTCCTGGAAGACGATCTTGTTGAAGAAGAACTGCAGGTACTCGTTGGCGTAGTTGATGCATAGTTGCTCAAAGCTGTTGAAGTTCAGGTCCTGCGAGAAGAAGGGGCCGTGGAGCCTGAGACCCCACAGCCCTGGGGCTGGTGGATGGGTTGATGGAGCCAGGATGGATCCTGCTCACCTCGAAGCCGTAGATGTCCAAGATGGCGATGGAGAGGGCCTCCTGCCGCGGGTACACCAGCTTGTTGATGCGGTCCGTGAGCCAGCCAAAGAGCAGGGAGTAGAGGGTCTTGGCAATGGCATCCCTGGGAAGGGGCAAGATGAGCAGAGCACTGGAGCTCTGGCACAGCATAGCACGGCATGGCACGGCACCATGTACACCCCCACCACCGTGGCCAGCACCCATCACAGCCCCACGTTGTGCATGGGGCAGCCCTTTGGGCTGCAGTTTTAATCACTGGACAACCTAATCCACACTGAGGGACCTGACCGTGCCCTTTCCCAGCCTGGAATTTCACCTCCTGCCCCATCCGCGGGGGCCAGACACCCCCCGTGCCCCCACGCAGCCCCCCCCTTCCCTCTACCTGGCATCCACGGCACTTTCGACGGTCAGGGGGGTAAAAATCTTCTCCCGCAGTGTTTCCTGGTTGGGATGCACAAAACCAACGGTGTGATGGAGTTTTAGCAACACCAGCTTTGGTCCCCAGGGACCAGGGTCCCCCCTCCCTGCCTGTGTCCCCCCACACTCACCGTCACCTTGAAGGTGATGGCTTTCTGCAGGCCCTCGGGGGAGACCTGCAGCAGCTCAGCCACCGTCCGGATCTCCGTGGCGCTCACCACCGTGGCGACCTCCTGGCAGTCGGTCTGCGGGACACGGTGAGGCAGTGGGATGCAGTGACCCCCCCCACCACATCCTGAATCAGGCCCGAGGAGAGCAGCTTGGCTCCCCTTGGGGTACCTCGTATTTTTCGAAGTAGACGTTGCCCAGGTGGAGGACAGAGGAGAGGATGCGGAAGATGCTGTTCTGCTCCTCCACGCTGAAGCTCAGCACCTCCATGGTGTTGAGCAGCCGACGGAAATCCTCCGCATCATCCTTGCCGGGGATCTCACAGTTCCCACCCTGGCATGGCCCCCTCGGTGCCATCAGTGGGTCCCGGGGACGGACACACCCCCCCTGCCCTGAGCACCTTCCCCATCCACATGCCAAATCCAGGAGGACTCAAGAACCCACCGGCACCCCGAGCTTGGCCAGCCCCCCCAAAAAGCAGGCAGCGTGGGGGGGTTGGGCAGGGGGCACGCTACCTGGTTCAGGTAGTAGTAGGTCTCGGCGCCCTGCAGACAGTACCGCTGCCGCTGCTGGGTGGGCAGCCCTGCCAGCATCTCGTAGAAGATGTGGTAGTTGCGCTCGCTCTTGGCCTGGGGAGCAGAGGACCGAGCTGGGGTGGGGGCAGTGGAGGGGGCAGTGTCAGGGGGCAGAGCCCGGCACCCCCTCGCTGCCCACCTGGAAGACCACACGGGACTTCTCCAGCAGGTACTGCGAGGTTATGGCACCGCAGATCAAACCGCTGCAGGGGCGAGAGCGGGCACCCGGCTGGCAACCTTGGCACGGGCAGGGGCTGCGCCACCCGCAACGTGCCCACCCCTGCCCCGATGCTGCCCCCGGCACACGAGGGGGGTCGGTGCCCAGTCCCCAGGTATCCCCCACTGGGATCTGTGGGCAGGGAGAGGTACCGGCTCCTGGAGCTGCTGCACCCCAGGGTGGCATTGGGCACACCCCCCATTGGGATCAGTGGGACTGAGCGAGGGTGGGACAGAACGTGGGGACAGGGACGGGGACCGGGAGTGGTCCGTGTGCCAGCCCAGGGCACAGCATCCCTGCCCATACCCCAGCGACAGCAAACGTTGCCTGTCTTCAGGCCACATTGCCTTTTCCCCCCCAAGGTTTGTCCCCAAAAGTGTCCCTGTGTGCGTCCCACCCAAGTCAAGGGGCAGTCTGGCAGCGGGGCTGGGTTGGGCACCCCCAGGACAGAGGTGGGAGGACACAGAGGGTGGGGGCCGGCCGCACGCGGGCGTTGCTCAGCATTACTTACTCCTCCAGAAAGATTTCCACAAATTTCCCAAACCTGCTGGAATTGTCGTTCCTCACGGTTTTGGCATTGCCGAAGGATTCCAGCAAGGGGGTCGCCTCCAGGATCTGCCACAGGAATGGGGAGAGCCACGGAGTCAGCCCGAGCACCCTGACACACCACTGGCTTTCCCCATGGCTAGGGGACCCCTCTTGTCACCTTCCCACCTGTGCCACCCTCCCTGCCACCTCCTGTCCTGTGCAGACACCCACGGGTGCCAACAAAATTCAAGGTGTGCACCGCGTCCGGGTTGCACGAGGATGCGGGAGAGCGCCAGGACCCCATGCACATGCATTCACTGAGCTCCAGCTTTCCATCCCCACCGTCCCCCCGCTGCTGGGGTGACGTGGCAGAGATGCCACCATGATGCTCAGTCCCCTTGAACCGTCCCAGCTCACATGTCCCCCCTGGTACCTCTATCTGCCATGGTCCAGGTGGAAGCATGGGGGCAAGGAGAGAGCAGTGGAGCCGTGAGCAGGGGGTGGAGGAGAGAGCAGGGAGGTGGGACAAGGGGACAGGGCAGTGTCCCCAGGGCAGCACCCTACCTGTGGGGCAGTGCTGCGTTTCTGGCTGACGGCTGCCAGGTAGCGCAGGATCAGCTTGGTGGCTTCGGTCTTCCCCGAGCCGCTCTCCCCACTGAAATGCAGGGGCGGGGGCACGGCCGGGGCTGTCACCAGCTGAGCAGAGGGCCGGGAGTACACGCACCCCAAACGCACCCAGCACCCCATCCCAGAGGCACCCATCGGCCCCAGGACCAGGCCAGGCTGGCAGCAGCATCCTGGCAACTGGCAATTAGGGCAGCGCTGATTAGGGGCCATCCCAGGGAGGCTGTGCTGGGGGGCAGCCATGTCCCACCTGATGATGATGCACTGGTTGTGTTTGGCATCCATCACTTTGGAGTAGGCGACGTTCGCGATGGCAAAGAGGTGCCTGGGGGGGGCAGGAAGCAGAGGTGGAGGGTGCAGTGCCACGTCGCCCCGGCACGGGGACCTTGCTGACATGTCCCCTGCTGCACCCCGAGCATCCCCACACATGGACACAGCACTCCAGCACCCTGTGACTGAGGGTCCTCAGAGCCCTGGGACCACCCAGCCGGCGGCTGCTGTAGGACCCAGGGGTGAGTGAGGGCAGATTGGGGTGCCCCTGTCCCCACGGGGCATTCAGGGACAGCCCAGTACTCACGGCGGGTTCTCGCCCAGCGCTCTGCCTTCGTACTGCAGCACCTGCTCCGTGCCGTAGATGTTGTAGAGCCGGTATGGGTTCACTGACACCAGGATGCTGCCAATGTAGGTCTGTGGGAGAGCGAGGTTTAGGGCTGCAAGCGCTCAGAGAGCGATGATCCCCCCAAAGATCCTATGCCTGGGGCCTTTGGGGGATGCCGTGTGCCCCTCAGCTTACATAGATGAGCTGGCGCTCGAACCGCGTCCGGATGTTGCTCAGCACCGCGGCCTCCTGGAGGTCCCTGGCACGGAGCAGAGGCTGCGTTAGCGGGTGGCAGGGGGACAGCAGATGTCTGCTGTCCCCAAGCACGTCCTCGGCATCCCCAGCCCCAGGAGACTGGAGGGGGCCCCATGTCGGGATGGGATGGAGTGGGGAGCAGTGGGGGCCATGGGGTGCACAGGGGCGATTGCAATCCTGTTGACTCCCCACGGCGCTGGGTCACGGCGGGTGGCGAAGGGGACAGGGACACTCACTCCAGCTGGGTCATGTCCTCCAGCCCGTCCTCCTCCTGCGGCTCCTGGTACCGCACGATGGGCAGGCTGCACAGCGACTGCATCTGCATGGAGCAAACCAGCCTGGCTCCATCAGCAGGGCCATGCTGGTCACCTCCGGCATCCCACCCAGTCACTGCCACCACCCCAAAACCACCTTCTCTGACCCCAAACTGGGGAGCTCTCAACCAGTGACATCAGGGACCCTGAGCAAGCATCCCACAGCCCCAAAATGGGTCCCCCAGCAAGAGTGTCACATGTCAGGGGAGAGCAGCAGTGCTGGAAATGGGGACACAGGGACACCAAGGCATCCCTGGGGACCATCCTCGGAAAGCTGTTCTTGGAGAGCCCCGGTCCTGCTCCCCATGGGCAAGTGGGAACAGGTTGAGACGACTGTGCTGCCCCCACCGCGACACCCCACAGTTCACCCATACCCCTACGGGTATGCCAAGGGGTGGGCAATGGAGACCCCTGGGCAGGGTGGCACTTCTGGGGGAGATGATGGAAGGGGGCTGTGGTAGGGGTGAGCCATGGGGCTGGGAGCTGCTCCCCATGGCTGTGCTCCATGGCCACGCACAGATGTAACGCGGGGCGGGTGCACAGAGGAGCCCACGCTGGCCGGCGGCCAGGCGGCGGGCAGGAAAGCGGACACCCATGGGGTCAGCGTGCCACCCACGCCCGCCCCAGCCAGAGATCAGGTCTCAGCATTTCCATACGCGAGAGTCAAGTGTCCCCAAGGGGCCGTGCACAGGGGACACACACACAACAGGCAATGACCCCCCCCACCCCAGCCTGCTCCCCACGGCAGGACCCCTACCAGCACCCAACATACCCGTGGCCACTCGCCCCCCACCCCTGGGTGCTGTAAACCCCCATGGCACCGGTGGCTTCGTGTCCCGGTGAGCCGGTAGCCATCTCAACACACTGCCCCATCCCGGGCCCCTCCGGCTGCTGGCTCGCCCCCTGGCTCTGTCCCACCGCCAGCACCCACGGCAGGCTCCCCGCCGGCGTTACCTTGCTGCGCCAGGGCTGCTTGGTGCCCAGGTACCCGTCCGCCCAAGGGTGCCTGTCCCGCCAGCCGCCCGCCGGCGAGCGCTGGCTCAGGTATCGGGCGATGTCGGCTCCCCGCTGGCTCGCCCACCGCCGGCCGCGCTGGGTGGGCTGCCGGGGGGGAACCTGCTCGGCCGTCCAGGCGTCGGGCATCTCCCGCACCCGCACGACGTGCTGCGTGGACCAGTGCTGCTTGTACATGCGGGACGCCCGCCGGAAGGAGCCCAACCTCTGCACCTGCGGCGTCACCACCGCGTAGCGCCCCGCGCCCTCCTCCCCGGCCGCCCCATCGCCCTCGACGGCCTCCGCCGGGCCCGGGACACGAGCGCCGTGGCGGGGGGCGACCGGCGAGCCGAGGGCTCGGCCGCGGGGCGCCGGTAAAGCGGCGCGACGCTGCGGTGAGGGGCTCCGGTCACCGCGCGGGGAGGAGGGGAGGATGGGGTGCCCGGCGTCGGCCCAGCCCCGGCGCCCCGCCGGTGGGCTCGGCGATCTGCGGGTGCTCCCGTCCCGCCGGGATGGGCGCTGCGGAGAGGAGGGTGAGCGGGAGGAGGGACGGCGGGTGGGCGGTGGGGACGGGGGCGTTTCGGCGGGGGCCATGCTCCCCACGAGCAGCGACGCCAGGGACTGCCCCACGGAGCGCCCCGGGGGGGGGCTGCGCCCCCCCGCTTCGGCCGGAGGCGGTCTCGCCGGGGGGGAGCGGGGGGCCATCCCGGCAAGGGGCTGCCCGATGCGCTGGATGAAGGTTTTAGGGGTGCCGGGAGCGGGGCTGGGCGGGGGGGGCACCCCGGCGAGACCCCGCGGAGCACCCTGCCAGGGGGGTAGCTCCTCGTCCCAGGAGGGGCCGGGGAGGCTGAGGCGGCGGCTGCCGGGCCGGGGGGTGGGTGCCAGGAAGGGGGTCCTCTGCAGCGGCTTCACGGCCTTGGTGGGGGGCTCGGGAAGCCGGGGCCAGGCCTGGGGGAGCGGCAGCCCGGGGGGGCTGCTCCGCCGCGACGGCCGCGGGGACAGGGGTCTCCCCGACCCCGGCACGGGCACCCCCAAACGCCTCCCCACCGGCCCCGGAGAGCGGGGGGCGGTCGGCGGTGGGGTGGGGGGCTCGGGGCCGAACCGCCGGAGGCTCGCCCCCAGGGACGGGGATCGTCGCGGCCCCTCGCCCCGCACGCTGCCGGGGCGCTGCCGGGGCGGCGACGGGGAGCGCCCGGGGTTGGCGAAGGGGTTCCGGAGCGACGGCCGCCGCGCAGCCCCCGGCTCTCGGGGAGGGGGCTGCCCCCAGAGCCCCGCCGGCGGGGAAGGCTCCCTGGCCGGAGATACTCGCGGCGGGGGGTCCCGGCCGCCTGAGCCGGCGCTCTCCATCCCCGCCAGCCCGCGGCCGGAGCCCCTGTAGGAGTGCCGGGGGGTGCGGGGGTCCCGAAATCCCCCCGCACCCCGTGGCGGGCGGCCGGGGGGCTGCGAGAGGGAGCGCTGGAGGAACTGCCCCAGCGGGCTGCCGCACGCCCGCGCCGCCGAAACCCGGTGCCCCGGGGCTGCCGCGGGGCCGGGGGCTGCCGGTGGCGGCTCGTACTCGTCGTAGTCGTCCTCGTCGCGGGGGGCGGACAGGTGGGGGGACGGCGGGAGGGGGACGTCCAGGCGGTCCCTGCCGAAAAGCTTGACCTGGGGCCGGGGGAAGAGCCTGAATTTCCTATTGAGGGAAAGCTTGGAGGAGAGCGTCTCCCGCATGCCCCGGAGCGAGGAGGCGCTGAGGATGGAGAAAGGATATTCCCCCCCGTCCTCCTCCTCCTCTTCCTCCCACTCCTCGGGCTCTTCAGCCTCGGCAATCTCCTCCAGGGCCAGGGCGTAGGGGTTGCAGGAGGACTGGGCGTGCAGTGCCCACCCTCCCTCGCTGTACTGGATGCGATGCTCGGGGTACTCGCCCCCAGGGTACCCCCTGGCAAGGGGCTCCCCAAAGTCCTCGTAGGGATCTCCCCTGTAGCTAAAGGGCCCCACTGCCTCCTCGCCATACTCCGGGTCACTGCCGTAAGGGTCGTAGAGGGCAAGGGGGGACCCACCACCAAACGGTCCCTCATCCTCAAGCTCCGCGTAGCCGTAGGGGTGCCTCGGCAGGTCACCCTCATCCCAAAAGCCGCCGTAGAAGCCATAGTCCTCCTCTGCCTCGTAGCCAGGGTAGTCAGCGTAGGAGGTCGGCACCGCATCCTCGAAGCCATAGCGCACCGGATAGGCCGGGGTTTGGATGTAGTCTTCCTCCTCGGCGTAGCCATGCCGAGGGCCATAGCCTCCATCCTCCTCCTCAGAGTAGCCACGCCAGGGACCATAGGCTCCATTGTCCTCAGCGTAGCCATGCCGAGAGCCATAGCCTCCATCCTCCTCCTTGGTGTAGCCATGCCGGGGCCCATAGGCTCCATCTTCCTTCTTGGTGTAGCCATGGCGGGAGCCACAGGTTCCATTCTCCTCCTTGGTGTAGCTACGGTGGGAGCCGTAGGCTCCATCCTCCTCCTTGGCGTAGCCACGCTGGCGGCTGTAGGCTCTATCCTCTTCCTCAGCCCACCCATAGCGTGGCACCGGTGGTTCCGCAGGCGCATGCTGGGAGTGCCGCCGGGACGGACGCCGCACCATGCTGCTGTGCCTCTCCTGGCCATGCCGTGCAGCACTGGGGGCCGACAGCCCGCTGCTGCCTGTGATCCGCTTCATGTTGGCCCGGTGCCTGAGGATCTCGTCTTCCGCAGGGAATGGCAGCTTCCTGGCACCGATACGGGAGAGCCAGGCCGCGTCAGCCGCTCGACCGCCCCCCGCCAGCCGCCCGCGCCGGGAGAGCACCTTCCTGGCCAGCCAGCCCGTGGCAGCGGCCGCCTTGCTCAGCACCTGTGCCCGCGGCTTGAATTTCCTTTCCGGGCGCTGGCGGAAGAGGGATGCACCATCTTCGGCCACCTGCCCACCCCGCCGCAGCAGCAGGAAGGATGGCTTCGCTGGCGGGGAGTTGTTGGCTGCCTCCTTCCTCTTCTTGCCCACGCGCTTGAAGCGAACCATCAGGTTGGAGGTGGACTTGAGCACTGCCTTGTTCTTCTTCTTCTTCCTCCTCTTGGTGCTGTGCTTCTGCAGTCCCCAGAAGAAGCGGGATGTGTTCTTGAACTGCCCCTTCTTGGGCCGACGCAGCCCCAGCTTTTTGAAGCCCAGGAAGAGCTTCGAGGTGCTGCGGAGACTCCGCTTCACCCGGGCCTTCGGTGCCGCTGCCGCCTCCTCCTCGGCCAAGCCAGGCTCTGCAGATGCTTTGGGCTGGGCCTTGGCCTCCGCACCTTTGGCCCCTTTCTTCTTCTTGGCATTGTCGGCTGCCAGCCCCATCACCAACTTGGAGGTGCCCTTGAGGTTCTTGGCCGGCGCGGCATCACTCTCGCCCTCTTCCTCCTCTGGCTCCAGCTGCACCTTCTTCCCCCGGCCCGGCTTCTTTGCCACCACCCCCTTGAGTACCCCCTTCTTCTCCTTCCCCTTCCCCTTCTTGGGCTCCTCCACAGCCACCTCCTCCTCGTCCTTCTCCTCCTCCACCACCTCCGTCTCCTCGCTCTCCTCTGCCTTCAGCAGCTCTGTTTCTGAGGTCTCCTCCGACTCGCTGGGCGCTTCCTTCTTGCCCTTCTTGCCATCCTTCCCTTTCCCTTTGCCCCCCTTCCCCTTGGTCTCTGCATCCTTTTTGGGCTCCCCCTTCTTGCCGACCATCCTGGCAGTGACGGGCGCTCATGCTCCGGCCCCGGCGGGGCCCTGGGAGATGATGCCCCGTGCTGGCACGAGGCAGCTCCTGGCACACCGTCCGGCTCCCAACCCTGCAGCCTGCCCAAGGAGGGTATTTACCTGCGCCCGGGTTCGGCGAGGCACGTGCCCGTGTGTGGCTCCCTTGGCCGCTGGTGGCCCCCTGCTTGGCATGGCGCTGGGGCAGCGGGACGGCAGTCCCGGTGCAGCCCGGTGGGAGCTGCCTCCTGCCTCCTGCGGCACCCCGCGAGTTAGGCAGCACGGTGCTGGCAGCTGGACTCCGGCTGTAACCCAACCGCCGGGGCTCGCGGCGGCATGAATAATGTAAGGGATGCGCCACTCCGGCCCCAAGACTTTTCCGAAGGAGGAGGAAAGGGCCCCCATGGCAGGGAGCATTCCCCTGGGGGACGCTGCAGGGAACAGCACAGAGCACCATCACCACCTCAAAACCGGACCCTGCCACCTCCCCACACCTCAGGGCTCCCTGTTCTCTCCCCTGGGGAATCAGCCTCTTCCTCCAGCCAGCATGGAGAAGGAGGAAGCCCAGGGACCTGTTTGATCACACAAAGCCAAACTACAGCACCAAGAGAGAGGAGACGATTTTGCAGAGCCCAAGGCGTGCACCGCTCCGGCACCGGGAGCACGGCCAAGGGGAGCGCCGCAAAGGAGGAATCCAACACCAGACCAAATCCCGCAGCCCCGCTGGGAAGCGGAGAGGAGCCAGGAGCCCATGGGGGTACCCCTCATACCATGCCACACACATTGCATGTGCTTGCAGGGTGCCACACATGCCCACATGCAGCTGGCGAGGGGGTTTGTGTGTGCCACACATGCCCCGTGGTGGTGCTGGCAGTGTGTTTGCACACACACGTGCCCAGGCGCAGGGTGGCTGCATCAAATGTTAATGCCAGAGCTGGATTCCTGCAGCTGCAGGTTCATGAAAGTTTAAGCAGCGTTGGTGGGAACTTGCTGCCCTACACGGCAGGACCAGTGCAGGCAGGGGCTGCCAGCGGGCAGGGGCAGCACCCGCTCCACTCCCTCGCAGGGGGTATTTGTGGAGACCCATGGGAGGAGCAGCAGCAGCAGCATCCAGCTGTGCAGCAGCTGGGGGAACCCAAGAACCAGCAGCAGTCGCTGGACCAAACCCATTGGCCTCCCCCAGAACCAGGAGAGCCCCATGGCTGGCACCCCACGGCGCTATCTTCTCCCCAGCCCGGTCCCTCCTGCCACATTTGCAGCGGAGGAGGTACCAGCCGTGATCTGAAGGCTTTGGCCTCCTCCCTGCATTAATTTCTGGGCTGGAGACACCCCGGTGGGGTCTGCGCAGAGGGAGGCTGCCCCAGAGCTGCAGGGAGAGCAGAGGGATGGAGCAGGAGGGGAGGCACCCAGTAGGTATCAGGAGAGGGTCTGTGCGGTGACACAAACATGGGATCAGTGGGGAGGAGTACCAGCAGAGCCCGAGCCACACGGGAGCATCGCCTCACAGGAGCCCCACCGTGGCATTGGCATGGTCCGTGAACAGGTCTGCCATCGCCGCCGTGCCGTACGTAATGGGGCTGATGCAGCCTGCCCTGCCCGCAGCACAGGCGCCTGGCCCACGCCACCATCACGTCATCTCTCCTCCTGGCACGGGCGCACGGAGCAACGCCTGAGCACCATGATGCAGCGGGGAACCACCATGGACACAGACGCGGCCCCTCCCTCGGCTGCTGGCAGCGAGCAGGGGGGTACCCAGCTGGCAGGATGCTGCTACACGTCCCCAACTCTGTCCTGCCACTCTGTGGTCTCCACCTCCATCCTACCACCCGTGTAATCCCCACCTCCATCCCAGTGCCCTCGGCGGTCCCTACCTCTGTCCCTACCACGCTCAGCCAAGCCAGGCAGTGCAGAGGAGGGACCGGCGGTGCTCTCTGTGCCCTGGGGCGCTGGCATGGCTCCCTGCACCGTTGCCATGGCTGTGCCCGTGGTGCCTGCCTATGATAAGGGCTCTCCAAGAGGAGACACGGAGGAAGGGAAAGCAAGAGAGAGCGGGCAGCCTGGCCTCAGCCCAGTGGGCTTCACTCCACACAGGAGCTGCCTTCCATGGTCCCAGCCTCCATTCTGGACACCCTCACACCTCCCCGGGTTCTTCATCTGTGGGCACAGTGCTCACCCGCCTGTGCCACGGCAGAGCTGGGGAAGGGACATTCATGCCCAGGCACAGCGGGATGGTGGCAGATGCTGGGGGTGGGAGGAGGAACCCATGGCCATGAACCCCAAACTGGGGCACCCACACTTGGTAGCAATTTCCAGGGTGTCTGGGCACAACCACATCTGCCAGCAGGACAGGGGAGGGACCCTGGGTGCAAAACCTAGCGGTGAGGGTTTCCCTGGGGTGGTGATGGGTCTGGAGCTCTATGAGAAGATGCTCAGAGCATCCTCTGACCCTGTCACCCCTGAACAGCTTCAGCCACGTGGCTGAGCCAGGGACTGCCAGCTCGCCCCAGGGACACAGACCAGGACAGCCCCTGTCCCACCAGCCCAGCCTGGTGCCGTGCCAGGGCTGGGTGCAGAAGGGGAGGGAGACTTTGGCCACCAGGTTTCTGCTTTGCCCGCCCCAGCCCAGCACAACGCGCAGCTGCCTGGGACTGTACCTTTGGAGCACCGGCATCGACGGGCAGAGCTCCTGGGGAGCAGCTCTGTGTCTCCAGGCAGGTCCGTGGTCACCATCTGGCCCCGGGTCTGCTTACAGCCCGTTTCCAGTTACGGCCGGAGTGGGGCCCCGTGCCATCGTGCCATGCCGGCCCCACCGCACCATGCCAGCCCCACCACTGCTGTGCCTTGCAGGAGCTCCGTGCCCCAGCCCCATGGAGCCAGCCCAGCTGGCCAGGCACCTTCTGGCTGCGGCGTCTCTCATCAGAGCCCCTTCCCCGTCACCAGTTCTGTATCGTTGTGCATCCCTTTGAAACACTCATGTGCACCCTGCTCCAGCCTTGAGCCACAGGGATGCCGGGAGCACAGGGACAGGCTGGACCCTTCCATCAATGTGGCGACAGCACAGCCCTCCGAGCCCCCGGAGCACTGGGGGGGGGTCTCTCCTCCCCCCCCCCCCCCCCGAGCACCCATCACGTTCCTGAACTGGCTAATTTCAACCCCCTCCAGTTCTTCCCTCCAAACTGAGGATGGGGACCCAGCATCTCTGGAGCGATGCACACCATGTCCCTGCCCGCCGGCTGCTGCCTGACACCGAGAGCTGCCCGCAAGGGAGGCATTATGGGGAGGAGAGAGGCCGCAGCAGATGCTGGAGGCAGAGAGCAGCTGGGCAGGACGTGTCCTGGGCTTAGCACTGGCGTGCACCCAGGAACGCTGGCTGGCAGCCCCAGGGCCAGGTCACAGCCCCGTGCCATCGTCTCGGCCCTGCAGCCAAGACCAGGGCCCCCACAGAGCCTGGCTGCAGGGCTAGGCAGCTTTCCTGGGGTAAAACAGCCCTGAGGTAAAAGGAATTTGGGGAAAGGGCAGTAGGAGAGATGGGGCAGAGGCTCCTGGGGAAGGAGGGGGTGTTTAGGGGGGGCAGCTCTGCTCCGGGGGGCAGCGGGAATGCTGGGACTGTAGGGAAGGTGCGAGTCGGAAGGTGAGACAAGGGGTCTAAAGGCAGCGAGCAAACAGGCAGGGACAACCAGAGACAAGAGGACACCCACACCATAGCGTTTGCATAAGGACCAACATTGCACACAAAGGTCCCTCCCTGGTCCTTCCCGCTGTGGCTTCCACGAGCCCAAGGGACGTGCCACCCAGCTGGGGGACTCACAGCCACTCACCTGGGGTAGCCTAGCTCACCCGCATGGCACCAGGCCGGCTCGGTGCTGCCCGAAGCCCCCAGCTCTGCCAGCGTCGTGCTCGTGGCCTCGCTCTTTGCCGGGGACCGTCACTCCCTCGGCAGCCGCAGGACCATATTTGCTGCACGGCAGCTGCAGGCTGCTGCTTTCCAATGCATATTTGATGACTGCTATTATTCTCATCTCCACTCATGAGCGGAGGGACAAGAGCTAATCTTCCCTCTGCAGAGCTGGGGAGCGTCAGAGAGGGAGCGGCTGGAGGGGTGAGGGCAGCCAGCTCTGGCCCCCGTCCCGGTCCCCGTCCCTTCCTCCCCCGGTGACGCGGCTGGACGGTCCAGCAGCCCCTTTCCTCCCGGGACACAGATCTGCGCCACCCCAGATGTGAACAGCCGGTGAATGGCCCTGACCCATTCCTGCCCCCAAGCCAGTGCAAGTTTAGGAGAAGTCACAAGGACGTGGGGGTGGACACACACACACACCCCCCCCCTCACACTCCTCTCCAAATAGAGCCAGGACCAACCGGCTCTCCAGGCCGGGCACGGAGAAGGGATCTAGACACCCACCGTCCCATAGTACCAGACCGCCCTCTCCTCCTGGGGATGAGCGGGGCATTTCCACCTGCCTTCACAAAGCACCCGAGATCAGCAGCCCAAAGAGCCTCCAAGCTTCACCCTCCCCCCTCCAGCACCGGGATCGCATCACACCAAACTGGGGACCCTTTTCCTGCAGCGATGGAGCCTTCCCAAACCCAGGAGCGTCGAGAGCATCCTGCTGCAGGCTCTGCACTGCCTGAGCCGGGAGAACCTCCGCTTCCTTCTCCTCCATGCAGACACGTCCCTGCTGTAATGTGGTGGGTATTTATTATGCTGATTCCTCAGAAAGCGAGGGCTTAACTGCAAATTACAATCAATAGCCCCAATCCCCAAGGGGCAGGTTCATCATTTAGCAGGCGCAACCAGAGGAATTCAAAACTATTTGCCAGCCATAAATCCTCCTCGCCGCAGCCTCCCGAGCCGGCCCCGCACAATGCGCGATGGCTGGTTGGGGTGACCCTTGTCAGCATTTGAAACAATTAAGCTGTCACTGCAGATCGTGACTCTTATATACAGCCCTGAGCAGCGCTTTAAGATGTCAGCGTGATGGGGTGAGGGAAGCTGGCTGAGGCGAGCCCGCTGCAGTAACTGTCTCTCATTGAATTAAATGAATGTATTTAGAGTCAGAGTCTCTTTTTATTACCTTGCAAACGATTCCTGACTAAATTAAATTATAAAAGGAGTGTTCAGCCAATCAAACCTGCTTGATTGCCTGGAACAGGCATTTTAAACAGAGCACGCCTCGGGCCGTCGCTGTTTCCAGGACTAGATGGAGGGTGGCTGATGGACTGTATCGAAGCCGATCCACCCCGCTTCACACCTGGAGCGGCGCTCAGCAACGATGCATGGCCGCGCTCAGCGAGCGAAGCGGTCCCAGGGACAGGGCAGGATCAGTGCAGCCCCCCGGGAGCAGCATACAGCGCTAATGAAACCAGAGTCAGCCAAAAGAGCAGAGGAAGGGCAGGGGGCTGCAGCACAGAGCAGACCACCAGCCAGGCTGCCAAGGCAGCTTCCTCCAAGCATCATCCAGCCAAGCCTTCCCTCATACAGCAGAGAAAACGCAGCATGCTGCTCCTTGGGGGGCAAACCCACAGCTCCTGCCTGCAACCCCCCCACCCCATCCTCCTGGGCAGAGGACAGCACCTGCCTTTCTCCAAACACGCTCAGCAAGGGGGCTCTGAGCACACCTCCCTTTGCTAACTCCCCCCCCAAGAGCTAACGAGGGGTCTGACCAGTTCCACAAACCTCAGGCAGCTCCGGTACAATACTAATCCTCCAGTAGATGTTCCCCCCTGCCCTTAGGACCTTGTTTTCTCAGGATTCAGAGAGATCTTCATGCAAACCTGCTCCTGCACTGAACTGCAATGTTTGCAGCTTTTAACATTAGTGCAGAACAATTAGGGAAGCTGTCTGGAAGAATGAACACTGCAATTAAATGCACGCGTTTTCAAACACTGCTATAAAGTTGCTTGCAAAAAAGCTACTCTCACTAAAAAAGGAAGTTAGCTTCTTCTGGCTTAACTATTTTTACTTCAGCCCCATTCCAAATTTAATCATGTATCAGTTCATTTCGAACAGGATAAAATGCCCAATTTCCTAAATGAAGAGTAAGGCTAATTAGATAGAGGGGTTTTTAATGCTGGCATGCTAGACCAGTCAATTTGAAACCTGAGCACCCTGAGAGGTAGGCACTAACTAGCCAAGGACATGTTTTAGCAGCTAATACCATGCATTTCAGCATTCATGCAAGCATCACCCATCTCCCCAACTCCAAGCACTACCTGGCCTAAGGACGAAGCCCAGTCAGCAGTTCTGGCTGCCCGTTTGTGTGCCGGGGCTTGGCAGGCTCCTGGGTTTGGAGTGAAAAAGAAACTCAAGGACAAAATGAAACCAAAAGAACTCTTTGTGCCGGCAACCCTGCCTGTGCAACCTTCAAAGGAAATTTAAAGGGCAAGTTAATGTGCTGGAACAGCATCCCACCCAATTCACACAGAGAAGCGCCTGCTTTCTACAGCCAGCTCAGGCATAATGCAGCTAATTTGGAGCTCATTCTCCTCTAGCTGCCACCACGGTCCGGATTTGCTCTGCACTCCAGCTGTGAACAAAGCCAGGAACAGGGAAGCGAACTTACAGAGTTCAAAGTCACCTTCTTAGCTTGAGTATTGTGTAAAATATCTATTTATCTCCCATCACTGCTCATCAAGTCCCCTCCAGCCTCAGAGCCCTCTTGCAGCCGCTTCACAATCTAATCCCCCCTACAGCCTCCTGCAACAGCATCCAGGATTCCTCAGGTGGCTGAAGGTTTAAAAAAAAAAAAAAAAAAAAAAAAGAGAAAACACACCAAACCATCTACCCACTGGAGGCAGACACCTACAGTTCACATGAAATAGCAACTTTTATTTTCTCAAATAAAATAATCCTTCCATTTCTGCTCGATCAGTTTGTGAGGGGTGGGGAGGAGCACAAAGGAGAGGGAAGGAGCCCTGCTCAGACAAGTTTGCTATCAGACCTGTCCTCACAGTTACGAAGCCACATCAGACCGAACCGTTTTTCAATGAAAGAAAATAAAAGCTATTGGCAACTCTTGATCCCAGAGGGAAAGAGCTGTTCTCTATCAGGCACTCTGAATTGTTTAGCATCAGTATTCAATGAAAAAGCGTGATTAGAAAAATCCCAGTTTTCCGATGAAAAATATCCAGACAAGCAACAATGTTTAACAGGGCTGGGGTAAAACCCATGGCATGGGATGGTACTTTGAGCTCAGAGAGCTGTCACTGGAATTTAGGGGCGTGACTGAGAAAGGAGATCCCCAGCAATACTCCTGGGGACTAACGGGCAGGACGAGAGCAAAGGAGGAAACTCCAGAGAGAGCTCCTTGACAAGTGGTACACCAGAAGTGAATCCTCACTGCAGACTATGGCTCCGATCGTACCCTGCTGCAGCTTGGCCAAGTTAAGCATTCATTAACAAAGTTCCATTTCTCATCTCTCTCAGTACCAGTTGGACCAGCATGTCCTACAAACCCTACCGCAGAGCTAAGGAGAGGCACAGAGTGCCATGTTTTTCATGTTAATTGAGGTGGGACCATTATAAATTCACCAGGGGTTGTTCTCAGATGCATACGGAAGTCTCCATTGGTGAAAGCTGCAGAGACGATGTGTCCAGTGAGCAGGGGAGGGAGAACTTTGTTTCTGTTTCAGATCAATGCTTAAATTAAGTGAGTGGATAAGCAGCAAAGCATCAGCAATGTTCTCTCAGCCCTGGCTTCCCTGTGCCAAAGCACAGGGACAGATTTGTTCCACAAACCCATAAACCTCTCACTGGTTAAGCAAGCCACCGGTAGCTTGCACATGGATCCATGTGCAAACCCTACTAGGGGCAGGACGTTGCCGGCTGTGGGAACTGTGTCCTAGAAGAATTGACTCCTTTTTTAAGAAACATTACTTCACCTGAAATGCTGCAAGATGGAAACCCATCTTCCCCATCCCCACCTGCAAATACAGTAGCCTCATTTTCTACCTTTCTCCAAGAGAAGGAGCTTCACGGAAGCTTTCTTGCTTTCTTGGCTGTGGACACGTTCTCCCTTTTTCTTTTTTTTGTCTTTCCTTTTTTTTTTTTTGTTTTGTTTTGCTTTTACGTGGTCAGTTCCAATTCTAGTGATTAAAGACAAGGCCAGGCACCAGCAAAGAAAAGGTTACTTCTTTACAATCTGAATGACGTCTTCATGCTCCATCATATGGGTTAAGCCCACTCTTTGAGGGCTGTATTTTGTGCTTGTCCCCTTTAAAGCAAAAGGGGGAGAAGGGTTAGGAGAAGACCAGTCAGAGACACTCAAGGACAGGTATTTAATTTGCTGTTAAACACTTACCCACACCAAGGCATATTTGAACTGGCTGGCTAACGATCTATGAATTCGATGGCACTGCAAGACAGACAGACAGACAGCACGTGAGGCAGTTCAACGACACTACTTTGCAAACAACTTGCTCAATATCCAGGAACTAGAAGTGACTCAGGTCTATGTCAGAAATTACAATAGTGACTTTTGGAGCCAGTTAACAGCACTCGAAAGAATACAGAACAGACACACAGAAATGACCACATAAAGCCCCACCGCTTCCATGTGCTTTTTCACTGGACTGCACTAAGTAATTTTTTTTTAACCTTTCATAGCAGCTAGGAAAGCAACCCAAGGCAGATGGAATCAGTAAAGGTAACAAAAGAAGAAGCTCAAGTAAACACTGACAGGTCCTGAGCTTTATGAAACACAAATCATAGCAGGCTCGAGGAGGACCCTGCCTTCTACAGACAAGGAAATGTAAAAGATGCAGAGAAGTTACCACATGCTCCACGGAGGCTCCTTTCCGTAGAATAATGGCATCTGTAAAGTCTGGTCTCTCTGTAGAGAAGCAGGAAGGGGAAAAAAAAAAAGGCATTGGATTTCCATCAAGTGTGTTCTAATATGCTGACACCATCTCACACTGCCTTGTTCTTACTACTCCCAAATTCCTCCTCCCATTACACTTGCCAGCTCCCAGAGCAGGTATCCGAATACTTGAAAGCATCAAATCAGTTCTGTAGACGCTCCATACCCACAAGTACAATTAACAATGTCACACAGTCAACAGCTTCTTCACAATCCACCTGCTCCAACTACATTCCAAATACTTAACTTAGGACAAACAAAACCACTCAAGTCAAAACACACCTGCTCAAGTAAAACCAAACCACTCCAGTTTTCTGTAAAATCCCCAAGATTTCATAGCTTAACAAGCTCATAGAAAGTTCCTTAATCTCCTCACATCCACCCAAGTTCAGAGTCACAGCTGTTCACAACCAAACAGGCACAAGTTACTGACATGTCTTCATCACTGGGAGAAGCTGCAAGTGAATTACAAAGCAAAAGGAGGATCAAAGGCACTCCTGAGCCTCGGGAGCCTGGCATGGGAATCACCAAACCTCTCTCAGCAGGAACAGAAGACCTCTTCTGGGTAGTGATGGGCTGAACAGTTCATCACAGAGCATGCATAATAAGGAAGAAAGCTGCAAACTTGCAAACTTTATTTCCTTGTATCATCATGCAAAGTCTTATGAAAATTCAGCTCTTCTAGCACAGAGAGAATAGCAGGGCTGTGGTGGGAGACACGCATGGGTGGATCAGATGGAACAGAAAGCATTTCCCAAGAGCTGAAAGCTGGTTAGGGAGAGCGTAATCGCAGCATTTCCAAGACACAAGAGATCGCTGACAGCCAAGCACCCAAGCCCCGCTGGCAGCCTGTCTGCCTTTAATAAGCAGCAGCCCTCTATGCCTTTCAAACCTTCTCTTCAGCTAATGGTCACTTACGTCCTCGTTTCTTGGTGTAGATGCAGGTAAGTGCCAGGTATTCCCAGAGCTTCTCCAGCAAGTAGTCCAGGTTCAGTTTCATGCCACAGCTGCAAAACACCAGGAACATCTCCGTGTTTACTGCTGTTGTGATTTAGAGATCCAGAAGAACAAGGTGAAACGTCTTATTAAAGCACTAGGGAACAAGGGGAAAAGTCTTTAATGAGGCCACTAAAGGAAAAACAAGGTGAAATAGTGCTTTCAGGAGGGCAAGCAGCTTTGAAGCAGCAAAGCCACAGTCAGATATATCAGCACTTCTAAGGAAACAAGCTAGACTGGCTTACTCTGGCCTGCAGACAGTGTGGAGAAGCCAAGCAGCTGGACTCTCCAGGGGAGGGAAGCCCGGAGAAAGCTGCACAGCAGCTCTGCTTCTCACCCCAGCAGCTGCAGGCAGCCCTGGGAGAAGTCCCTTCTCGGGAGACGCTGAAGAAAGGGGTGGGAAATGAACCACCACACCATCAGAGCCAGCACATCAGGCAGCGTGACAGGCTCCTACCTGATTACAACACTGTGGGGTCTCCGAGCAAGACGATCTACTTCCTCCATAGATATCTGGTCAATCTTGTTATAAACCTAAGTCAAAGGAAAAACAACACACTCTTTAGGAAGTCAATTCGGCAACCCTGCAAGGAAGTCAAGACAGGTACATGTAGGTATAACAAGGCAGTTCCAGCATCTGAAACAGAAACTCAGATCCTGCCAGCCAGAGTAAAATAAACTGTCAAAATTCAGAAGCCTAAATGTAAGTTTGGGCCCTTTAAAGTTCTCCCTTTGGGATGACTTGCAATGCATTCTCCAGCATCTTGGATTTCACTATAGAACCAGTCACCATCAAATAGTGCCATTAAGTGACCTCTGGCACAAGGGAGCAGTAGTGAAAACTCAAGCGCAGAGCCTGCAGCACAGGAACAGAAGGCTCCGCGCCATGGGAGCAAACCCCATGCCACCAAGACACGCAGCTTGTGCTGCTCCACGGCAGCCAGCCACAAGAGGGCACAGGGAACGCACACAGAGCACAGCCGCACAAGTACAGCTTATAAAAAGCTCCCTGTTGAGCTGCGTGTTCCACCTCAAACCCCAAATCGTTACTGCTTTAGGAACCAGGAAGACCCAGTGTTTCCTTCAGCAAAGAATGGAGATGCTCGGTGCTGAAGAAGGCAGGCTGTTTCTGAGATACTCACGTAGAGGCACGGCATGTAGACCCTGTTGCCTACAATCACGTCAATGAACTCATCAGGGGAACAATCCTCTCTGAAGAGGACCTCAGCATTGAAGATTTCTGAGGTGAACGTTGTCAAGGCTCAAATCCCAACACATCTACACACTGCTGTGGGCCAATGGGCTGAGCTTGCTTGTGAAAGCCTGTTCTCAACCCAGCAAGCACCACAGACACAGCAAGGCTGTGCTGCAGCAGGTACCCCCTGACTCACGAGCTGCCGATGGCTTAATGGTCTCCCATTTTAGGAAAGGATACTATATTCATGGAGGATGAGCTGCACCAATTTCTCAGAGCACTGAGTCAATGTGACAGTTGAGTTGAAGGAGATACCTCCACCCTTCTTCGGCTGCAGGGAGGCAATAAAGCAAATTAAGAACAGTGTAAAATCCACAACCCCCCTTCAGTCTGTTCAACACGAGGGGCAGCACATGGTGACCTCGGCTTTTAGCAGGCAGCCACACACAAGCTGTGCTTGCAGCAGCCCAGGAAACCTCACCTTGAAGTAGATATTTGGCTTGCTTTTGTTCAGGCGGATTCCTACAGATTCCAGTTCTTTCTCCAGCAGGGCCCTGCAGGGACACTGCACATTAGCACCTGTGAGACTGAGCGCAGTCAGGCGACACCCACACCTTTCCTTTTTGACTGTCCTATTGATATGACAGTCATAGCCTTGCCATAAGCTTTCACTATGACCTAAAAACCACAGCTAATGCAGGACAGAGTCTGTGGTGGAAATCTAGGTTGGCATCCCCGCCTCTGAACAGCCATCCTGTGGGAATGATCCTTCAGCTGAGAGGCCCAAGCTGGTTAGCTAGCACGTTTCTAATGGAGCACAACCTCCATCTCATACTCAATAGCTTAAGTACTGGCTCCCCAACACGCATGGAACAACACTTCAGGGAGCTGCCATGTTTTCTGGGCACAAGGGAACCCCTGAACGTGGCCCACCACCCCACAGCTCCATACGCCCAGAAGCACACGCTCACCTCTGCACTTCACCCTTTGTGGCATCCAGCATCATAATAACGACGTCTGCTGTCCTGGCCACAGCTATCACCTGCCGACCTCTGCCCTTCCCTGGGAAGAGAAGAGATGGCTGTAGGTCAGCCAGAGAAACCAGCTACGAGTTCTGCAACAGACAGGGACTCCTGCCCCGCATAGCTGCTTGGAAGCAAGGAAAAAGACCCTGCAGTGCTGTACTGGCTGTAGTCAGCTGCTGGGGGGAGCCTGAGCGAGCATATCTGGTCCATCCACACTGTCTTACGTACAGCACAAGCCCTTACGCAAGCCCCTCTTTGCTGCTAGTCCTCCACCACAGGTTACACGAACTAGTATGTGTAAAGCTATCAGAGTACGGCTGCACGTACTCTGTGAGTGGCAACAACACCTCTGCCAGCAGGACAGACATCCCTGGACATGTGCAGTGGTAACAGCTCCAGGCAGCAGAGACAGCTTACCCAGAGCAGTCCTAGGGCCCTGTGCAGAGGTGTTACATGCACTTTGTGGTCAAAAAGGAGAGACCCCTTATTAACCAGGCCATGCTCCTCCAAGGAGAGACCATTAGAAGGTTTTCCAGTTTCTTAAAGCATCTTCTGACATGACCAGCCAACCAGGACAATGACGAAGAAGAGGGACAAACCCCAACACCTCTTCCCAGAATCAGGAGTCATGGGAGGACTGGCTGGAACTCAGGAAATTAGTCAAAAGAGGTTACTGTTTAGCTGTAATTTCCCCCTCCGCCTCTCTAGCATCTTTCTTTAGATTTCCTCTGTACCAGAAAACAGATGAGCAAGATAACACTCACGCAAGAAGGTGAGAAGTGACTGGCTTGCTTTGGCTCCCACCTCCAGAAAAGCATCTTTCTGCTACATATAGAACCTTATGTGGGCTCAGGGATAAGAATCGTGCCTCACATAAGATCAAGGACTCTAAAATTTGGAAAGCCAACGTGGGAACTATTGGCCCAGGAAACCTGCTAACATTTCAGACGCCCAGGTACGCGATTGAGGGCAAATCCCTACTTTACATGAACACAGAGATCAGCCAACCTTGTGCTGCTCCTTCGATGATTCCAGGCAGATCCAGCAGCTGAATATTGGCTCCTTTGTACTGAAAAGGAAACAGAAGGATGGAAAGGTGAAAGCCTCGTGCAGGGCACCTGAGCTGCCCCGAAAGCCCCAAGCATGTGCTGAAGAGTGGAACGGAATGACCCTGACAGAGCAGGACAACTTTGCACAAAGCTGACAGCTCTGTTCTGTTGAGGCAACATCCAGACAATTTCCTATAAAGCTGCATTCAACACCAGATACTGTGGTACGTTAGGTCCTGACCTCCTACAGCATCACAAGACTGGTTTGAGAAAGCACCAGGAAAACAGCACAGTACTAGAATAACATTATCCTGAGCTGGTGAAATGGAAAGGAAAGAAAAAAACCCTTTCTTTCTTGGTCTCACAAGAAAGCACTGTAATAAGCAAGTGCCACCATCTCTTACTGAGACAGATCAGAACTATTCAGATGTGTTGCAGGTCTTACAGTACCAAGAAATAACCTGAGACTTTCATTCACCAGACCTGCAGGGGCGTTAGCTGTCAAGCTATTGTTGCAGCGAAGTCCTCAGTAACGGCTTTAGTGACTTGACTGCAGCTCACGGCTGCGTTTGGATGCGTTACAATATTTGTGTTCGTTTTAACACCAATACGGTTACTTTCATTATTTAATTCCACTTTCAATTCTGACCCAGATTTTCTCATTATTCTTGGACACTTTTCAGTTTGATGCCCTTTATCATTTGCTTTACTGATGGATGCTCAGGCCACCACTAATAAAACTCCTGAAGGACAGCAGTTGTATTTTATTTCCAAATTGATCACAGTACAGATTGCCTCTTTTAAAGCTTCATTAAAAACAAATCTGTCAAGGTTTCCAGCCATCTGGTCAATGGCGCCAATAGTGGTTATAAAAAATTCAGTTGAGAATTGTCGTCTTGCTCTGGTCAGTCGAACAGCAGCATACAAAACCCCACTCAGGCAGTCAATCCTGAAGAGTTATGTGGCCGATGGAAGTGCTAAATCAGCACTGCAGGTTGCAGAAGACCTGATACCGCAAGCACTCAAGACCTCCAAAAGTTTAAATCAGAAGTCAGCAGAGACCTTTGGATATTGCTGCTTCTTAGCGCTAGCACAAGCATAACTGGTGTGAACGGACACATTTACACGGCTGGGTTTCTTACCATTACTGTGCCAAAGGGAGGAGACACCTACTTACTTCTATGACTCCGGGGATACACGTCAGGGTTGTGAACTCGTAAGACGCAGCTTCGCTGGCAGTTGAGGTCATTAAACTCAAGAACGTGGACTGAAAGGCAAGAGATCAGCATCACCAGAGATGATCACAAATTGAAGCACCGGTAAATGTTCGGCACAACAAGCAACACCAAAGCGTTCCTCAGCTTTTAGACATCGCGTTCCAGGCACAGGGACTGAAGCGGTGACGGGACAGTCAGTACAACAACGGTAACTCCCATACTCTCACCTATTTTCTCAGCAGTGCTGCGGCTGGGCAAGACCCAGCACCAGCCTGTTACCACAGGGCACCACGCACAAGAAGGAACGTTTCCCCTAGCTCTAACTTTCTGTTAAGTCATGGCAAGAAGGTAAAAGATGAAGAGAAGGTGAATATCTGCTTTACAGCCACTGCGCTATCCACAAACCTGGAAACACACATGCCACGTGGTTAACGCAGACACTCACTGACCTTACCCACAGAAGGAAAACCGATCAGCGCCACCCGGGCATCTCCAGATTTCATCACATCGAAGCCTTCTCCTTTAGCGGCTGAGGATTTGGAGGGTTCTAGCAACTGAGCTCTGTATTTTGCAAGCTTTGCCTTCAGCAGGCCAAGGTGGTACTCAGTGGCTGGAATAACACAAATGCAACAATTGGTTGACAGAAAGTTACTGATAATTCGCTTCTAGAAATAAGAACCTTCCTAAAAAGAAACACTATGGATCTCGGTCAACATCTTAACTGCTGCCACACACACTAGCTACCCCCAGGCATTCTGTAACCTTTTGAAGTGTTGGCCGTTGAGAACAAACCTGCTGGTATCCTGCACAGAAAGTCAGACTCAAGGGAAATAAGCAGCCAAAAAATTCCTGGGTAAAAGGAGCAAGCCAGAGGGAGAGCAGGTGCAGGAATGAAAGGGTGAAAGGAGCCAGTTAAGGAGGAAAAGATCACAGGGGGAACGGCCGCTCCTAGGCAAAAGCCCCTCCTTACACCTGGTCACATTCAGCGCTGCAAAGATACACAATTGTTCTTCTGCCCTTGTCCATTTTTAAAGACATATTTAACTTGGAGCTCACATAAGTGAAAGTACTTTATTGACTTATTCTTAACAAAACACCTGATGCATAAAAAAAAAAAGGTAGTTGTTTCCCTTTGTAAGACGGAAGGGCACAAAACCCAGGAGCTTACGGGTTTTACTGGTTTTCCTTTCCATTATTTACCACAGCTTAAAGCCTCCAGAAGCAGCATGGTGCTGGGCACCCGTTCTGCAGAACCCAAGGGGAGCTCTGCTCCCCAGTCCCCTCTTTACATTAAGGCACTTTACATTAAGGCAACTCCAGCGTGGGGACCCCACAGCAGACAGCCCTGGGCCCCTGCACCAGCAGCACTTGGGGTCCTCGGCCCAGCTCCAGGGAGAGCCGGGGGTGCAGCAGGGGCCAGGGCAGCAACAGCGGGGAAAGAGGGCGGCTGCCAGAAGGGGCAGCCCCCCACACCCTCCCCCCAAACACCCCACCCCAGCCTCCTCAGCCTCTCCCCAGCCTCAGGGCTCCCCCGGCTCCCTCACCTGCCCCAGCCCCAACACCCCAGGCCCCCAAATCACCCCGCTCCAGCCGCCTGTACCCCCATCTCACCTCCCCCATGGCCCAGACTGCCACCTCGTCCCCCGTACCCTCTCCCAGCCCCCCATAACCCGGCAGCCCACCTGCCTCCCCCCAGCCCCTCACGCCCCCGGCACCTCTTCCCCCGTACGCTCCCCCCCCCCCCAAGGGCTCTGCCCCGCCCGGTATCCCCAGGTACCTCAGCCCCCGACCGCCCCCGTACCCCCCGCCGGCCCGGACCTTTGTTCTTCTGCGTGCGAGCGATCTCCTTCTCGATCTCGGAGATCTTCTCCAGGATGCCCATGGCGGGGCCGGCCCGGCCCGATCGCCAGGCCCCGCACGCCGCACACCGGAAGCGCCGCCGGCCCGTCCGTCTCCCTCAAGCGTCCGGGCCGACCCTCGGCGGGCGTTGCTGTGCACCCGCCGTGCCGCTCCGGCCGCTTCCCGCGCCCGGCGTTCCGGGTTCCGCCCACCACCACCCTTGGGGCACGAGTGGGCGCCCACGGGTGGGTGTGCGCGGGGTCACCGGGGAGCCGCCGGCAGCGCGAGCTGCCCGGGAAAGGAGGCTAAGGAAGGGGTTAACGGGAGCTGCTCACAAGGAAAGCTCCAAGGAACCAGGTGGGTTTGGGAAGGAGCCCCCCGCACCAGGCCTTGGCCCCTCTAGTTAAGGCCAGATCCTGCATTTAGGGCAATTAGCAGCTTAATTGGATTCCTGGAGAAACCCTCCAGGGGGAAGATGAAGCACAACTCCTCCTCGGACCCAAGAAACACACACAGACACAGGCCCCTTAAATACATTTCATGTTTAATTTGGACGTTGATTGCTCTGCAAAACGCGGGCTCAGTCCCTGCTCGTCTGCCCACCGGCGCAGGCAGGAGAGACATCGACCGCCACCTCTTCCAGACCAAACACCCCATTTCTTACCTCCGCACCCCCAGATCCTCCCCCGGTCCGTTCTCTCTCACCACATCGCGACATACACAACATCTCTCCTTAGCTCATCAAACGAGTCGAAGAAAAAGAAAACCAAAACGAAAGGTTTAGAGGAGGGAAGCTCTAAACGCCAACAGCCCCTGCAAACCTCTCGGCTCCACGACCTGCTCTGCGCCCATCACACACGTCCCACGGGGCGGCATCACGCCAGCAGTTCTGCATTTCAGCCAAAATTGGCTTCAGGACAGTGGGAAGGAGACAGGCAGAGAGCAGGATGCTCCTTCCCTTCCCGCAACATATCAAGTCTCAAAGAAAAAACTTCAGAGGTTTTGGGGTAGTTACAGATACTAAACAACCCCAAGACCCTTCCTAACCCAGCCTCTGCCAATGACCACAGTGTTAATTCATCAACTAAACCACATCAAATCCGAGTGTCACGCTGGCACTGAGCCCTGGGGAGCGCAAGGAGACCAGCGCCGCCACCAATATTGCACAGACAGCTCCAGTGAGCTGCAAACAGCTGGCGGAGCCAGGTCCCTGTGCCCACATGGTGCCCGGGAGGAGGCTTTGCCCCACACTCGGTCACAGCACTGCCAGCTTTTGCCTCTAAAACATCCCCCAGCACCGCCCGCGAGGAAACTCCTTTCCCCACCGCCAAAGGGGCCGAGTTTCTCCAAGAGGAGCAGAATAAAACAGGAATCTGCTTCCTAACCGCTCCACTCGCAGCCGCTCTCCCTTCACGCCTCGAATCACTCTCCCGCTTGCCTCCATGCTACTCTACAAATGTACCCACAACGGCCAAGACAACGGCACACGCCTCCTCCATCACGGGGGGGGCTCCCGCCAGCTCTTCCCTCTTCTCCCGTAAGCAAGTCTGCCTCCATTTGTGCCAGGGAAAAGGATTAATCCGTGGCGAACAGCATGCATGAGGCAGGTGCTTTCCACATCATCTCCTGAGACCAGCCCGGCCACTTCTCCGATCATGCAAGATCCCAACTTGAAATATAGGAAATGGGCTCACCGAGACCTGAATACTTTCTCGTTAAGGCTTAAACTAGCAATTCAGCTCCTGCAAGAAACCAGACACGCTGCCGAAAGGAAGATAGTTAAAAAGAAGAAAACCCAAACCACCTTGGCACTAGGCACGCGGAGGGCTTTGCTTTCCTCTCCCAGGCGGCAAACCCGTTCTCAACACCCACCCGGTTAGCGCGTGACACGAGCCTGCTTTTAAGGGGGTTGTTTTTAAAACAGCCAGAAAAATGCAAACTAAACTGTCACAAAAGCCCCGCAGGGGGGACTGTCACATTAAATATACAACCAAGGCCAACTTTTAAAATGTCTTTAAAAAAACCACACGCGCATACACACACACACACTTTGGCACACAAGCCTTAAGTTATATCATTTGAAACATTTCAAAGTCAGAGGAGAGCTACTGGGGGGGGTTTGTTGGTTTTTTTCTTTTTTTTTTTTTTCCTTGTAAAAAGATATCAAGCAGTGGTGTTGGTGAAGCATGAAAAGCAAGTACAAATGATGAACAGTCCCAGAGCTGTCCCTGCAACGCTGCTCAACACTTGAACTCCAATTACTTTCCCAAAGCGGCTAGCTGATTACATACACGTATATAAAAACTAACGCAGACATTCCCGGTTTTCAATGTGAAAACGGTAAAATGTAATCGAGCACTTGTGCATTTGCCATAGGGTCCTTGGGAAAAGGAACCATAAAAATATTTTTTTTAATAAAAGTCTTTTTTTTTTCTTTTTTTTCTTTTTTACCCTTAACTTAAGTAAAGAGCAAATATACACCTATAAGCAGAGTTCAGATCCACTTTACTGAGAGCCTGGAAGTCCGTACATCAAATTAATTCCCAGTGGCGTATCCAGACACCGGAACAGCTCCCAGCTCCAAAGGGCCGGTGTTCCTGAAAGATCTGCAGCTCCGGCTAACCTCGTTAGCCAGCGTGAAGCAAAGACTCCGTCAAGCCTTATCTGTCTTAGCCAACACTCCCCCAACAGCCTCTGCAGCTGAGCAGCTCTCTGCCAAGCAGAGCCTCACACATGGGACCCCGCTCTGGGAACATCAGAGCTGGCAATTTGGGCAACAAACCTGAGTCCTGGTGATTTCAACCCACATCAGGCTGTAACAATGAAAATATAAGCACTGAGCTTATATTTTCTTATTACTCAGAGGACAGACCACTGATTCCAGCTACTGAGAAACAGCTTCCGGAGGAGAGCCGGGAGGAATTTCAGTGATAGAGAAACTAGCTGTGCAATAAGAAAGTGCATTTAAAGGTAGCTTAAAACCAGATTAAAGATCAAATCGCCACTCGACAGGAGGGAGAATCAAGCTCCAGCAGCCACGTTCCTTGGGCTGGGTGGGTTAACATTCAGGCTCTCTCTCGCGAGTCCGAGGGGCAGGAGAGAAGCGTGCATTCCCGTGCTCCGACAGGGACACAGTTCTCCTGGCAGGCCATGCTCTCCTGCCCAGTTTGCTTCTGTGCGGTATCAGTTCTGGACAGCTGTCATCGGAATTCATAGATAGGAGCGCTGTGCTCAGGAACATGAGTTAAATTCAATGACTGATACCTGGGAGAGAGGGAAAAGACAGACAAGAGGATTACACAGAGCAACAGAACTCCCCTAGCACTAACAGCTCCTGCTCGGCAGGTCACAGAGCAGACATCCTGGCGGCTGGCTCTTCTCTTCCCCTTTACAGTCCCAGGGTCAAATCTCAGAGGTGTTCAGGCACCCCACACCCACTTACCTGTGGTGCCAAAACCCCGTGAGGACTCGGCATCGTTCCTCATTTCCATTCCTGTGCCTCTGAGCTACCTGCAGCCAGGCTGCGTTTGAGGTGGGCTGACTGTGGGTTTTGGACACCTTTTGAAGTTCAACAACTTGCACATTCAAATGGTGTTTGCTACAACTGCAAATTACACTCAGGTCTTTCAAAGCTTAGCCCAAGGGGGTTTGTCTGAAAGCCTCCCACGTACCTTCCCTCCCCGAGAGCTTCCAGCCACCCTACAGATTCACTTGCTGCATGTGACAAATATCCAAGGCTGTCAGAGGGAGAAGAGCTCTCCATGGCTACTTGTCACATGGCTTTAACGAGAAACCAACCAACTTTGACTGTTCCCTGTGTTTTACAGCAACTCCCACAGGACCATGGACTACAAAGCATTGGCCTAACAAGACTTCTGCCTGAAGGGAGCAACAAGCAGGCTGTCAGATGTGAGAAAGCACCAAGCTCCCTCTAAAGGCCCCTCCGACACCCTCTGAAGGGCCAAGGCATGGAGAAGCTCAAAGCTTGAGCCACCGAGCAAAGCACAAACTGAGGGAGCACAACCCTGTGCACGAGGCCAGGCTGCCTGACACCTGCCTGTCCCCACAGGAGGAGCAGGCAAGCCCCGCGAGCATCTAGACTGGAGACCAGGCTCCTGGAGGGATGCTTTTAGTGAGCCACAGCTGGTGTCTGCCTCCCAATGCACCAGACCATTGCTTCACTGGGCCACAGCACATCTCCAGCCCTCGTATCTCCCCCGCCAGCCCACTTATCCCCAGCCATGCAAACAGTGCAGCACTTTATACCACATGAGTGGGCTGCACTAGCCTGCTCTGGCCAAGCATAGCACACACGCCCTCCCTTCTGCCCCCAGGTCCAGCCACCAGACTGCACTTCCCTTCCCAGCCCAGAGAAGCACTGCCTGGACACTCCCCAAGGCTGCAGAGAAGCAGAAGAGTCACTGCTTGTCTTGAGGAGCCACCCTTCAGTCCACAGGAGGAAGGAATCTTCCTTACCATTCTGAACTCCTATGGTAGTAATAGCCCTCTATAGATGCTGCTGACTTCTGGAAGCAGATGTAATAGAAACCAGCAAAGGAAGCACCGCTGATGTCTTTGATAGTGTGATCTGGGACTAGGAACTGTTCCTGCACACAAACACAGACCGTATTTTAAGATGCCGGTCAAATACTACCCCCCCACATTCCCATCTGCCCTCCCAAACTGAATACTGGCACCCATTAACACAAAGGCATTCCTGGCTGAGCACTGACCGCAGAGACCAGCGTGTTCTTTCAGGACCTGCCACTGTAGGCATCTTACAGGGAATCAGACAACTGAGAACAGAACCAGTTCTAAAGAGTGCACGAGATCAGTTTCAGTTCAACACGTGCCCACTGCAAATCAGAAGCCAATTGCAAAATCAGGAATCAGAGCTGCCTGATGAACAGAAGGCTCCGAGGAGACCTTATTGCAGCCTTTCAGTACTTGCAGGGGACTTAAAAGGAAGATGGAGAGGGACTTTTTACCAGGGCCTGTAGTGATAGGACAAGGGGTAATGGTTTTAAACTAAAAGAGGGTAGCTTTAAATTAGATATAAGGAAGAAATTCTTTACTGTGAGGGTGGTGAGGCACTGGCATAGGTTGCCCAGAGAAGTTGTGGATGCCCCATTCCTGGAAGTGTTCAAGGCCAGGTTGGATGGGGCGTTGGGCAACTGGAAGATGTCCCTGCCCATGGCAGGGGAGGGACCACGTACTAGATGATCTTTAAAGGTCCCTTCCAACCCAAACCTTTCTGTGATTCTATGACTTCCTTCCATCACAGCTGCACAAAGCTTATGTAGAGGGAGGAATCAATCCAGCTGAAGAGCAGAAAGGTGCAGACTGGCCAGTATGCATCAAACACACAGGCCCCACACAGGGATAGAAGACACCAATTCTCTCATCCTCTGGAGCATCACCAAGCAAGATTTTCCTGTTGTGTTTTTAGCCATGACTGCAGCCCTTAAGGATGCAATTATCTGGCTGAACAGGAGTCACGCTGGAATTTGCAAGTATGGTGGGTTACGAGGTTGGTAGGGTGACATCTTTCAGCATAGCTGAAAAAGCTTTCAGGCACCACAAGCCTCTGTCAATCGCCTGTAAGCAGCTCAGAGAAGGAGACATGCAGAGTTTACCTTCCATCTCATGAAGACATAGTCCCCATTTTTCAGATCCTCATAATCAAAGTCATCAGAGTTAAATGTTTTTGCATACTGGTAAAAAGCCTGGAACTTCCCCTGAAACAAAAAAGAAAAAAAAACCACAGGATGCTTATTCCAGGAGTAGAGCTCACTAGTGCCAGCTGCTATTTAGGAGAGAACTGCTATGGAACAGGATCTCCTAACCAAAGGGGCTGCTCTTCCCCAGGACTAGCACAGGGGAATACAGAGGATTGCGAGACACCCACAGCCATATCCAGCCTGGCTGGAGAAGCTTCTGCCCTTAGAGAGGAAGATTATTGTGACAGAAGCATAGTAAACATCAAAGTCTGGCAAACAACAGCAAAGGTCAAGGCGGGGAGTCAATCTGCTGGCTGTCGCGGCCCTGATCCAGGGCATGGCAGCAGACACGCCCTATCCCGTGCAGAGGGCTGAGGTGGCTGAGACACAGGTACCAACAGCCCTGCCTGTGCCAGAGGGGCACCTCTCCCCTTCCCCGCTCCATTTTGCCATAAGCCTTCAAAACAAGGAGCGTGTTCTCCTAGGGGGGGGTCAAGAAATGCAGATTGCTCCTGCTCCCTTCCAACCCCAGGGCCAGCAAGTGGTAAGACACCCCCTCCCTTCTCCTGGATCACAGCCAACAGCCTGCTGAAGGGACCTCTGGTTGCAAAGACCCCAGGGGGGGGAAGGAGGGAGACACCCAAAAAGGAGAGCTTTCCAGGCCCTTCTGACCACTCTTACATGCTGCACCTCACCTCCAAACCAGCTGCTTAGCCAGGACTGCAACAGACCCACATCTGCCCCCCAGATTTATTTACCCAGTGTTTACGATCCACATCTTCATCAGCATCCCACTTGCGTGTCAAGAAAGGGTGCTTTTTACTGATTATTTCCCCTTCAAAGAATGTGGTGAGGGTTGGGTACTCCTAGGAGAGACAAATGAGAGGTCAGAAGACTTGTCACCTAGAGGCAGAAACTCAAACACAGATAGAGGTGCACACGCTCAGCAAAAAGCAGCATCTCCCAGCCAAAGCTCTGGGCAATCCAAGGCTGGTGCTCCCATCCCTCCAAGCAGCAGGCTAACTCGTCCTAAAGCACACCTCTTAAAGGCCAACTTGTACGCACACACAACCTCCACCCTCCTATTCCAGCCTCTCTGTTCACTTTATGAAACCAGGAGTCGTGTCAGAGCTGGACTGCAGGGAAGTTCCCCGCTGGACAATCACAAGTGACAATTTACAGATAGCACCACTCTTCAGCAGACACCCGGCGGTTGCTGCACAACTGCTACTAAGCCCGAGGGCTGGATTAAGCCACCCCATCAGGGGAGAAGGTGCTCCTCTTCAGCTTTGCATTGGCACCGAATTAGGTAGGAGAACATAGGCAGGGAACAGTGGGCTCAGCTGGGGCGAGCCAGCTTCTCCAAGCGCTCCTGTGTAATGACAGACGCAGTGCACCACAGCCAAAAGAAGCATCACCCCTGGAAGACAGTTCTCACCGACTGTCCAACAGCAAGAGCAGATCTTAGAGGATGGACAGGAAAGGAAGTAGGTAACGATGTGACTGTTTGGGTCCTGGTTTATTTTCTTTCAGCAACACACCACCACTGGTAGAGTGCCTAAAGCTGACTGCAGGGTCAGACTCGGTCCTGCTCATCCCTTAAGGGATGCTAGATAAGTTTCCCTCATTCAAGACTCCCATCGAGGCCCACCGTACTTGCTCAACGTGCCAACAACAACAGACTGAAGCTTTTAAACTATTTAGTGGTCAAAGGTACTGTATGCTCAGTCCCTTCACTTCCTACTTCTGGTGGCAGCTTCTTCCACTCCACCAGGAAAAAGAAAAGCCTTTACACAGCACCTTTTTTTGTTTTGCAGTTAACACTCACCTCTGTAAGGCCTTTAATCTTCAAGTATCCACAGAGATAGGAGTTTTCCATATCCACATGCTAGAAAAGAGTGCAAAGTACAACCATAAGCATAGACATGAAGGTACCCAACTGATCCAAAGCAGTTTCTGACTCCTCCAAGGCTAATTTCAGCTTCAGCCGGTACGGACTGCACAGCTTACTGCCCAATGCTCCCACTGGCAGCCCCTCCCCAGGGCTGGGAACCACTCAGAAAGATCTTTACAGGTGCCCAGCTCACCTCCGACAGCCCTCACATTCCAGGCCTGACAACAACCCCCTCCCCACTTCCGGCTCCACCACACTGAGGCAGCACCCTCTGCCCAGAGGTCTCCCACGGGAAGCAAACCCCCTCCCTCCACCCACAAGGAAGCAGAGTCACAGTTTTCTCCAAGTGAGAGCACTGGCAGAATCACCCACACACCCAGCCCCCACATTTCCCAGTCAACTGCTACCAGCGAACCGGCCTTCAGGTGAGAGAAGAGTAACAAGCATCTATTTACTGCAGATAATTCAGGCTAGAGGAAGAAAACATTGCCCTGAGCTTTGTCGTCTGCTTATTTAACAGGCCTGACCCACACCTGACACACTACCCATACTCTCTGCCTCGTACCCAGCCTGGCAGCATGGTGCACGCCAAAGCCTGCTCAGAAGACACACAATGTCTCATTCACTTTGAAAGAGGCCTTTCTCCCAGATCCAACGCTTTTATGCCACCCTTCTTTTGAGTTACAGGGCTGCATCTGATTTCTTCTGCTGTACAGAAGCTAGGCAGGGGGCTGCGTCTGTTCCGAGTGCCTTTAAAGCCAGGGGATTTTCCAAGCTTTTCCCCGACATCTCCAGATCAGTCTTCAAAGCAAGAAGCGAGTTATTTGGGGAAGTGCAAACATCAACTGTGAGAAGATGGATCTTCCCCACCTGCGATCAAAGAAAAGCAACGTTTCTCTGCGCTCAGCACAGGGAGAGCAGGCAGCCACCTCTTCTCAGCTGACGCACGCAAAACAGCAGCGTTTTTAGCACAAAGCCACAGCCAGCCCCTGCGAGAAGGCAGCGTGCAGTGAAGCTGATCAACCATAGGATGTCCCCACCACAGCAAACTGTACCAGGTATGCTTGTGCTGTTGACAAGGGGAGGACCGTATGTGAAAACATAGATGGTCTGGTTCAAGCACTACCCTATCTGCTGACCCTGGGGTTCTCCACAACGCTGGCACATGCGTCAAGCTTCATCATGGCACTTGCTACACGCTCAGTCATGGTCCCCCAGATCCCGTGCCACCAAACTGGGAACAAAGCTGTGACGCGCAGGGTGCTCTATAGGAAAGCATGTATCAGATGTCTGGCCTGCCCATGTACTAATGACTCCACACCTCGCCAGCTCTGCCCAAAGCGATTGTGCCAATGCCTAGGACTAAAAATAAAGCACGCAGGGTGACAATGACTGCAGAGAGGAATGGGAAAGCCACATGAGCCAGCATCCCAATTCCCCAGCACAGCTGGGCACTACAGCTGTCTGGCTGCATTCCTGCCACAGACAAACCACCGCACTTTGCCCCAGGCTCCCTGCTCAGCCCGGGGGAGCCTCCAACACCCCCCAGGGATGGGGCACCCCAGGTCCCAGGTCCAGCTGGGATGTGCTGTGCCAGCCAGGGACTGGAACATGGATCCCTGCTGATTTCCAGCCAGGCCTGAAACACAGGCTGTCCCCCTGGTAGGGACTTCCCAGAACAACACCCACTCTAAGCCGGGCTCTAAACCTTCCACCCTGTGGCACGGAGGTGCACAGCCACCCCAGAGCCCCCAGCGAATGGGGGAAGGATCCCAGGTAATGAACCCTGCCAAGGCCCAAGGGGAACAGGGCAAAGAGGGGTGGGGGGAAAGGCTTGAGGGTAGTGGGACCTCCTCAGGGTTTGAGACTGAGCAAGGAGGTGGCCTTGGGCCTCACTGGGCCTGAGGAAAAGGCATCTCTCCCGGGTCCTGAGGGGAATAGGACAGGGTCTTTTACCCTGATCCTGAAAGGAAGGGAGAGCACACGAGGGTCAGAGATCTCTTCAGAGCCTGATGACTCACAGCCATTACTGAGCTTGATAAAACCAGGAGAATCATAGGGGGGCACCGCCAGGTCAGAGGGGAGCAGGGCAGGGAGGACCACGGGCCTTTCCAGGCCTGAGGGGAAGGGTTCCCCCTGAGGCCTCTGCCGCCCTGGTCACACCTCCCCAGGGTGCAGGGGGATGGAGACGCTGGGACTATGGGAAAGGGGCCTCCCCCACCTCAGCCACAGGCCTCGCTGGAGCTCAGGGGATAGGGACTGTGGGGGACACACAACATCTAGGTTCTGAGGAAACTGGAGGAGGGCAGACACCGACTCGAGCCAGGGCCGGGAACCGGGGCCTGAGGGGAACGGGGGCGGGGAGGACGGCAGCAGCCGGGGAACCGGGGGAGGAGAAAAGGCGACCGGGCCTGAGAAGACGGGAGACTGGGCGACCGCGGCCATAGGGCGCCGGGAAGGAATAAGGTGGGGCGACCACGGTCTGAGGGGACCGGCGGGGCAGGAACGGCGACCGCGGCCTGAGGAGAGCGAGGCCTCTCCGCGGCGGGCCCGGCGGGGGGAGAGGCGGCCGCCGGCGGGCCCCTCACCTGCATGACGACCTCCACCTCGTAGGCATTACCCTTGCTGCGCTGCTGCCCGCGGAACTTGGCGCCGCTGTAGAGCAGCGAGGTGGCCACGCCGGGCTGCGCCGTGTTGATGGGGGGCGGCGGCACCAGACTGCTGGCGGCCGCCGCGGAGGGCGGCGAGGAGGCCGAACCCGCCGCCCCGCCCGCGCGGCACCGCTCGCTCCGCACCGGCATCTCGGGAGGGTCCCCGGGCGCCAGCGTGGCCGGGGCCGAGCGCGGCCGGGGGCGCCGCCCGCTCCGCTCCGCTCCCCGCACGCCGAGGCCGCCGCCGCCGCCGCCTGGCTCAGGGCCTCCCGGCAGCGCCTCCGCGCGCTCCCATTGGCCCTCGCGGGCGCTGCGGGAGGAGCGGTGCCGGGCGCCGATTGGCTGCGAGCGCGGGGCACGCGCTTCCTCCCAGCAGGCACGGCCGCGAGCGCTGCTAGGAAGTGTAGTTGTTATTTTAACGGGCGGGACGGAGCGGCCGAAGGGGCAAAACGCGTTCGCGGCGCGGATTGGTTGCTGCTGTGGCAATATGGCGGCGCCCGCGGAGCTGCGCTGAGGCGTGTGGCGGCTGCTTGTTCCTTCACCGTGATGTGGCGCGGCTGCTGCCGGCTGCTGTGGGGCCGCTCCCCGCCCGTCCGGCTCCCCCGACCACTTCTTGTCACCGGCGGGAGCGGCCCAGTGGGGCTGGGCGGGGGCCGGGCCTACGCCCCACCGGCAGGTGAGAGAGCGCCGGGCTGTCCGGGGTCTCTCCAGCCCCCTTCGGGGAGGGGGGCCCTTCCCTAGCCCGGTGGGGCTGGTCCCGCTGGGACACCCCCCGCACACACCGCCAACACCCCTCAAGGTCACCCGGGGTAGGGGGGAGGGCTGGGCTCGGCGCCCTCAGGGTGGGTGGAAAGATGGGAAACGGTCAAAATCCGCCCCCGGCGGGGCACGGAGCGCTGCCAGCACAGCCCCGCCGGGTCCGGGCTCCCCAGGGCCTTTGCGTAGCATGGCCGGGTGCTGGGCCTCCCCCCGTGCCCTTCTCTTGGCATTGGCGAGGGTTCGCGGGGATTTGCTGGCAGCGCGGCCAAGTCCTCAGTGCACCAGTTTGCTTTTGTGGTTTGGTGTGTCTTGGGAATTTGGGGGGGTGGGACCCAGCCGCGGTGGTTCAGGCATGTTCTGGGCTATGGATCCCCTCCACAGATTTTGCTAGAAACATGTGAATTTGAAGACAGTAAAATCAGTCCCATTGTGTCTGAGGTGAGGCTGCAAAGCCGCAGTGACTCATCGTGGGGTGTCAGGAGCCCACTGACGTGACTCAGGACTCCGCTGGGGTACACACATGTTAATCTTTGCAGGACTGTGCCTCAACAACATGTTGTTTTCTGAGGCAACGAACCTTTGCAGGTTACTGAGCTTGAGCGAATTGTATTCCATTTCCCCAGTGGGAATGGGGGGGGGGGGTGTGGTGTTAGCCTAGAATAACAGAGCTGCAACCTGGCCTGCTCACTTCACCCTTCATGAGGTAGATTTATGGGTTTGGGATTTATGATCTGATTGCTGTTGTCAGGGGAATGGCTTGTAGTTTCTTCCTGCATTGTGTGAGAGATACAAGCTTTTGCAACACATGTGATCCAGCTCTCGGGTGCTGGGAGCGCATGCAAACGTGCAGGTAGGAAAGGAGCCTGCCCTTAAAACAGAGACCTGCAGTTCCCTCAGGCTCACCTTGCTGGTGGAGCAGGTGTACTCCTGAGCCAGAGCAGGATGTGTGGGCTGGAGGCGGCCGCAGGAGATGGTTCCTCCCCTGGTGACTCAGTGGCACGCTGCAGTGTGCGTGACATGTCCTCAGCACCATCCAGCTGTTACCGCGGGTGCCTGCAATAAACCTGCCCCCATGGGTGGTCGCAGTGGAGGGAACAGCATCCTCGCCCCTGCATGCTCCCAGCCTGCCGGCAGCTGTGCTTCTCCCAGTGAGTGCATTGGCTGCAGGTCAAAGCAGAGAATGAGCTGGAGGTGCTGAGGGAGAGCACGTGGGCTGGCACCGGGTGGGTTTGTTGTCAGCGGGGGTGGAAATAGAAGTTGCTGTGGCCTGTTCTGCCTCTAACCCAGCTCTGCTGGGTTCCTCGTTGCTCTGAGACAGAGCAAACACATAGAGAGAGAGAGAGTTAGCCAGGATGGTTCAGAAACTAATTTGTCAAATGTGATTGCAGTGGGAGAATCTCGAAAGATTGAGCCCAGAGTGGAACTCCAGAAGGAGTGCTGGGACATGTCTGCTTTGGAAACCACCACTGCCAGACTCTGTAGAAGCTCGGTGCAGGCCAGCTCGAAGGACCTGAGAGCCCAGCCTGGCAGAAGTGAAGCTGGTCCCGTTCACTTGCCGGTTGTGCACAGCAATGCTGTGGTTTTTACCAGTTTCATGGCACTTTCCCACTTGAGTGGAGCTCACCGAAACAGTGTAGTGCTTGGAAACTGTGGATGAGTGGGTAGGGTTTTGTGGCCGGGCCCTCTGGACCTTGACAGCACCAAGGGCTCCGTCTGTTCCAGGCTGTGCTGGGGAGCGGGGGAAGTGGGCAAACCTCCTCTAACTGCCCTCTGAATGGCTCTGGTTTTGCCCCTAGAGAGAAAGCGGTTTTACCAGAATGTGAGCATCTCTCAAGGAGAAGGTGAGTACAGCTGCTGGGACAGGACGGGAGGCTGGTTCCCGGGAGGGGTGTTATCAGCTCACACTGCTTCAACGAGAGCGTGGCATACCCATAACCTGGGCTGTGTGAGTGGGGTATTTGTCACCAGCCTGCTGTGCCCTTTGCTCTTCTATAGCGAAGCTGTGTGGTGGGAAACAGGTTCCAAGACTGTTTGGGGGGGAAAGTATGTCAAAATGATGGTGATGGTGGGAAACTTGAGTATCCCCGGTGCTGTGCTCCTGTCAGTTCTGGCTCTGAATCTGCTCCCACTGTGGGGTTGTCTGTTGTTCCTTAGTGCCTGCTCCTCTTTGATTCCCCAGGATTTGTACTCTGATTCTCCAGGAGGCTTTGAAATAAACCTGGACCACCGAAAGCTGAAAACGCCCCAGGCCAAGCTTTTCACTGTCCCCAGTGAGGCCTTGGCCATTGCAGTGGCAACAGAGTGGGACTCCCAGAAAGACACCATCAAGTTCTACACTATGCATCTGGTGAGCTCGGCAGGTTGGGAAGCTGAGGCCTCAGCAGGGCAGGATGCAGTGTGCTGGGAGTAGTCGGGTCAAGGAAGTCAGGATAAAAGACAGGGAATCAAAATGAAAATGCGGGGGGCTGAAGGTGGGTTTGCCAGGCCACTGCCACCGGGCAAGGGCTTTGCCAGCTGGCACCCCAAAGCAAGGGTTGAGAACTGTTTTGAGGTGTAAGCCTTGCACCAGGGTGTATGAGACACAGGCATCTTCTGAGAATGCTTCTTTCTGTGTCCTGCCTCCCTTAGCTCTCCTGAGTACTTGTAGAATTGGCATGGCTTGGTCTAAACCTGGGGTGACATGAGAATGGTCTCCAAACGCAGAACATGGAGAGAGCAGGTTGTCCTGGAATTGGGGACAAGAGGTCGGGACTTTTGCTGTGCACAGGGGAGAGCTTTGTGGTTGTGAGGGCAGTTAGATACTGGCTGGGTGACAGGCTGGGGGGGATCCGTGTCACTGGGGGACTTGAGAAGGAGCTGGACAGTATTACTGGGATAGCAAGGGGCAGGAGGAAATGGGATGAGCTCTGGAGCAGTCTGTGAGCCCTCTCCCCTGGTGCTTGATGGGTCTGCTCCCGAGGGAGGCTTCTGAAACCAGTGAGAAGATTCCTATTACATGAGCCATGGTCTGGCCCTGCACCCCTTTTAGCTGCACTCCTTGGTTCTTTGTCTGCCACGAATTCCTCTGCTTCTTGGCTTTGTACAGCAGAAGCTTCTGCTTCCCCAGGCTTTGAATAACAACGGTTTAAACTGCCTTTGTCCTGCAGACCACACTGTGCAACACAGCGCTGGACAATCCCACGCAGCGAAACAAAATGCAGCTGATCCGTGCGGCTGTGAAGTTCCTGGAGACTGACACTGTCTGGTATGAGATGTCCTTCCTTCCTTAAAGTCCCTGTGGGCTGCAGGATCAAGCCTGTTCATGCCCAAGCTCCTATCTCACAGCCCCAGCCTCTGAGGTGTCTGCTGGCAGCAACACAGCTCCTGTGGGGAGAGGGGAACAGGACTCCCCTATCTGCCTTTGTGGCTTTCGTCAGGCTGGCTGCAGGGAGTCCCGAGCTGAGCCTCTGGGCAAGGTGAGGCCAGAGGAGTGGCCCCATAAAAAGAGTTCCAGTGGGATATGTCTGCTGTTCTAACAGCTAAACCTCGCTGTGTCCTGTGGCTGGCTTGGGGCTACCTGCAATTTTCTGTTGGCCAGTTTGCTGCTCTGTTTTGTAGTAAGATAGAATGGTCCTTCCTGGAAGAACAAAAGCTCTGAATTTAGGGAAGAGTCAGGGGATTGTTCCCAGTTGCTGCTGCTGCTGCCTGGGTGGACAGTAGTCCCTTGTTCCCCTGGCTGTGGTCTGGTGGGGGGCAGCTTCCTTCCCAGAGATGTGCCCCAGCCTGGCAGGGAGCGGCCTGGGAGCAAACATCCAGTCTGGTTTTGTTCTGCAACGTCCCAGCTATCGTGTGGAGGAGCCAGCCGCCTTGGCAGAGCTTCAGAAGAATGAATGGGATCCTGTTATCGCCTGGGCTGAGAAAAGGTAAGAGGTCAAAGACATTTCTGTCTGCTTATGCCCTGCCCTACTGAGGCCAGGAGCTCTAGTGCATGTGACCATCGGAGCTGTGAGGTCCACAAGCCCTGTGCTTTTCCAAGGGGCTGGGTGATCATTGCAGGTACAACGTGGCAATTGGCTCCTCGACCAGCATCCTGGGGCCGAACATTCCAGCCAGCACCAAGGAGACCTTCGTCAGCCATCTGGCATCCTACAACATGTGGGCCCTGCAAGGTGAGAGGGGCTGCGCAGGGAGCCCTCAGCTCAGGCTGCGCCAGCAGAGGATACGGTTCCTCTCCACGGGGCAGAAAAGTGACTAATGTTTTCCCTCTCCTGCTGATACACTGACATAATCGGAGCGTTGAGGTTTTACGTTTTAAATTTGCAGGCCAGTCCCTTAGCTGTAATTTGTTATGGGTAGGGACTCTCCCCTTAGTGCCACTAACATTCAGGGTCTGGCTGTGCTGGCCTGTGAGCTGTCTACTCTACCCTAGCACAAATAACTTCTTTAATGCCAAACTTTCTAGTGCTTTAGCCCTGGCTTTGTTACCAGGAAGAGAAATGGGGTTTAGTGCTCCAGGTGCCCATGGTTCTGTGCACTGTCCTCACTCTTCACCCTTACACCCACTTGATCTTACTTTATGCTGCTGAATGACACCTAAAGATAAAGAAATGGAGTAATGTTTGCTTTGCTCAAGTCCTCAAATGCAAGACTTGAATGAGCAGCAGACAGTGAAACCCACAGAAGACACTAGCTGAGCAGCTAAAGGATGTTAACAGGGACAGGAGTTGCAAAGCCTTTCTGTTAGCCCTGTAAAGATATTTTTTGATGAATCGTTTCTTTTCCTCAGAGTTTGTAATATGGGTAGGCAGGGTGGAAGGGAAAGGCATGTGCCTCTCCTGGGGAAGGGGAGCCTCTGGGCAGCTGGTTGACTTTAGACCTGAAATTCAAGGTGTGGCCTAGACTGGTAGCACAGGACAAGTCTGACTTTAGTACCTTCCTTAAAGACTGTCCATGCGCAGGCACCTCTGTTTCCTGTCAGCTTGAGCTGAACCATGAGTGCTCACAGCTCAGAGTTTTGAGCCCTTCTTTCCTCCTCCTCCTGGCTGTGCATGTCTGTGGGACTTGCTCAGGTCCCTTGGCCATCGGGCACTCGCTCCCCTCCCCTGAAGAGGGGTCTCTTGTAAGCCAGGAGCTGGTGGCATGGCAGGAAGGAGCTCTGCTGCTTTATCACCTGAGCCCAGCAGCTGCGTCCTTTGCCGACACAGATTTCCCAGGGCACGGCACACCACGCACGTTTGCACAGTGTTTTTCTAGGAGTGGTTATAGATGTGGACAGCTCTTTTAGCACCAAACAGCATATGAGTCCCTCACACCCTGGCCTTTCAGCTGAGCGCCTGGATGTGTATGCCTTCCCTTTGCACAGGACAGGCTTGTGGCAGAATAATAGGAGGCAGTTTCAAGGCATAGCCTTTGTCACTGCAGTGACAGTGGCCAGAACAGTGCTTCATGTCTGCTGTTAAATGCAGATCGGATGCTTAACTGCCCAGATGCAAGTGGAAGGCATCGCTATCCCTGTGGAGGTACCACACCCTGACTGTCTCTTCAGAGCTTGTGAAGATGCCGCTGTAATGCTGCAGAAAACAACCATGAATCTTTCTTGTTTTGGGTTATTCTCTTCCAGGTATAGAATATGTAATCACCCAGCTGAAATCTCTGATTCTGTCCATGGGTCTGATTGACAGGCACATTACAGTAGAGAAAGCCGTGCTTCTGTCTCGCCTGGAGGAAGAATACCAGGTAAATGATGTTACAAAACAGCCCTATAATTCAAACAGCAATAATCTCAGCATGACAAATGCATCTCCCACCACAAATAACTGGCAGGGGAAGTGCCTGCTATTGCAGGAGAGGTTCCACTCCACCAGTCTCCCCGTTTGAGAGAGTTTGGAGTGCACTGCTGTAGAGCAACATCATGGGCACAACAGCCCAGAGTGCTCCTGGGGCTGCCAGTTTCTTTTTGCAGAACCCAGATGGCTGCTTTTCTCCCTCTCTCATCTGAAGTGCAAAGTCATGGCTGGCTTCTTTTGCTCTGGGTTTTCCAGTCTGGATAGACACCAACTTAATAACTTGCTTGCTGGAAACTGGCCTGGCGTGAAGCTCTCCCTGACCCAGAAGTGGCTGAAGTTGATGGGAATCTTTCCATCCTCCATTTAAGGGGCTTTGCTTCAGACGCCAGTATGGCTGAAGCACGTCCTTCCACCATGCTCATCTGTTCTCCCTAGCCCTGTAGTCGGTGATCAGCACAGCTCCTGGGGGGTTACCCATGTTTCACAAACATGAAAAGAGAGGCTGAGAGTTGCTGAGCAGCTCTATGTGTAATCCAGTTCTGAACTGACTTGCATTCCTCCTCTCCTTCAGATTCAGCGGTGGGGCAATGTGGAGTGGGCCCATGACTACGATCTGTGCGAGCTGCGTGCTCGTGCAGCAGCTGGGACTCTCTTTGTTCACCTCTGTTCAGAGAGCTCGACTGTAAAACACAAGCTGTTGCAGGACTGAGGCTGCTGGCCTGGGCACAGGAGAAAAATGCCCAGCTGTGAATTGCTGGCATGACCCAGCGGACAGGAACCACGCTCCTGCTGCCACACATTTCCTGGGATCAGCCTTGTGCTGAGGAGCTGCGACTTTGTGGGCAACTCCTTGCTTGGACTGCCTGCTGCAGTGCAGCGCCCGCAGTTTTGAGCCAACAAAGGAGGAAAGGTCAAGGTGAGCTTCCTCTGCATCCGCAAGACAGCAGCTCTGTCCATTACCGGTGTCTGTAACTCATCAGAGGAGCTCTCACGGCAGAAACAGCTTCCTGAGCAGGGTGCGGCACAGACATACCCAGCATATGCCACATGTCTTCATAGCTGCCAGCTCCTGACACACACTTGTTATGGAAATCTGAAAACAGACTCCATTGCATCTGTTCTTCATCCCTCAGTGTGCCTGTATGTAACACCAGGGTCTCTCTGTTTGATTAAAGGCACGCCCCTGCTAGATACCGAAAGTCAATGCTGCTGAGTGTTTCTTTGTTTTAATCACCAAATTGTGGTGTAGGTCCTGAGCTGCCAGGCTCTAGGCAGGTGCTGGGATGGCTACAGGCAGAAAAAAAACCCACAGAGCAGAGCAGACACTGCCAGCCAAACAGATCTGCTCCCTCTGCATCTCTGTGTGAGCCTCTCCATGCTAGGTGCCCTGTCCTGGCAGCCAGGGAGTAGCAGGGAGATGGCTCTGCTGGAGCAAGATGGGGTGAGGAACCCGGGCTCCTCCCATCTTCAAAAGCACGGGGCACCATGAACTAAATCTGTGTTTGACAGGCAGCACCAGTCACCAGGCTTTCCGAGAGACGTGGTCTCTCCCCAGAGTGTGTGTGAGCCACCCTCTCATTTAACCTTGCCACCTTTCTCCTTGCTGCTTGCCTCCAGCAGCACTGCCCGGCCAGCATCATTCCTCAGCAGCTGCCCACAAGTGAGCGTAGCAGCTGCTGTCACCGAGCAAGGAGGGGAATTAATGACTTCTCGCTTGGCTGTGGTGAGCGGCAGTGTGTGAGCTCCTGTGGAACCATTGATTTCCCTTCCTGCTAGCTGGGGGCTGCTCTGTTCACGCTGCAGAAAGCTGCTTTGGCGAGAGGCGGTGAGAAGACAAGGCTCCCGGGCACACACAGCCCCTGCCAGCCTTGTGCTTGCTGAGCTGGAAACCTGCTGTTATCTTGGGGGTGGTTTGATGGAGAGCACTCCTCTCCCAGGCTGCTTCCGCGTGCCTGTGGCTCGCGGGTTCCTGCCACTGTGCTTGCAGGTACCAAAGCTTTCAGGCATGATGTGCTACGATGATTTGGTTCAATCAGCCGACAGCAGATCCATAACCCCTTGTGCCCAGGCCTGAGCTCTATGCACGGGTTTTATGCCAACGTGACGGAAGAGACAGAGCTTCATATGCTTTTCCAGAGTCAATAAGTATCTTTTATTTGCAGTTTATGGTGGGATGGAAGAAGTATGCCTTTGGCCTGAAATGTCCCGGACTGCTCAGGCACAGAGGGGCAGCCGTCCCTGCTGGGTGTGCTGCCGCTGGGGGCTGGCCTGCGTGCCCCAGGCTAAGGCAGCTGCCCAGCCCGTGCAGAGCTACTCCATCGGCTCCAGGATCTCTAGGTTAGCCAGCTCCTCCTGGAGACTGTCGATGTACTGAACAATCTCTTTGACGCGGTCGCGGTTTCTGTCAATCTCATTTTGGAAAGCCTGAACAGATTGAAACCGAGCAGTGAATCTGCAGGCTTGTCAGTGTCCCTTGCCAGGGTCCCTGGAGTGCGGAAGGCTCCAGTAAAGGTTAGGGAGCATCTTTCCTTACAGTGTCCTGTCTGTGCCCCATCCCCCTGAGTGTGAGGGTCTCTTACCTTCTCTGTCACGGAGACCTGCCAGCGGTAGGTGTTGCTGAGGATGTCGCACTCTCGCTTATCAATCTTCAGCAGGCGGATGCCATGGGACGTGTTGACTGTGTTGACAATGGTTGCTTTGTCCACGAGAAGCTAGGAGGTAATGTGACCGGATGAGAGGAGGGGGGCAGGCACACAGCAAAAGCAGGAGAGCTCGGAACTAGCACCACAGCAAATGCAGTGCTCAGGGGAAGAAAATCAGCCCTCTGTTTCAGACTGACAAAGCCCTAGTCATCAGGATGAATCCAGTACTTTACCCTTCACAAGGATGCATCTGGGCCTCACTACGGTGTAATGGAGTATTATCCCTAGTATGAGTGGGGAAACTGAGGCAGCGCCCTCGGCCTCACCTGCTGGAGCAGGGAGCAAGCGTCGGCTGGTGGGTGCTCTGCCGCAGGCAGGGCTGCCTCGCTGCACACAGCAGGACCCTGCGGGCAGCTGCTGTTGAAGCAAGGCTGCATATGCTCTAGCACGCCTGGCCCAGCAGGTGCGGGAAGTGGAAAATCGCACTTGGAAGGGTCTCTTGCACTAGTGGCACTGGCTGTAAATCTTCATTTTTGGAGAGTCCCGGTTTCTAATCGAAGCAGTGACTTCCCCTGTGGCTCTAAATAGAGGGTGGCTTTGCTAAACCATAATGACTCTCCTCCTGCAGCCAAGTGCAGCTGTTGAACAAATGAAGATTGCTTCTCCGTGGAAATGGATGGCAGCGAGGCAAAATGGGTGCGCAGCAACGGTGCGTAACTGCAGCCATCTGCACAGGCCATAAAGCAGGGAGCTCCCCCGGGGGGGCTGAGGGGTCTGTTTTGTGTCTGTCAGCTCTCAATTACCTGGAGTAATGGGAGGGGCTGGGATAATCTGGACAGAGCAAAACCACAGCAAATGCAAAACTCAAGTCATTTAGCCACTAAATGAAGGAGTAACGGAGGCAAAAAGGTCAGCTGCGTTGCTGATTGGAGCACTGCAATGATCTTTGTGCTTTCTGAAAGGCTCCTGGGATCTTTGATATCACAGCAAGACTGAGGGCCCAGTGGAAGGCCCCATTTGAAATGTCATGTCCTGCCTCCAGAGTAGCTCATGGGCCAGGGAGCTCCAGGGAGAGCTTTTGAAATCACCGAGGCAAACACACCCCCGGTGCAAGGAAGTCAGAGCAGTGTTCGGATTCTCCTAGGGGAGCAGGGAGAATCTGAACAAAACCAGCTGTGAACGCAATAAAGACGCTGCCTGAGTGCCTGCTGGGTTGGGGCTGACTGGAAATCAGCCAGAGAAGCGAGTTGTGCTGGAGGCAGGAGAGAGACTTGCTCAGCACCTCTCCTGGGCTGCTGCCACCAGCTCTGGCAGCACCCAGGGAAACCTGCAGTGCAGTTATCCTCCGTCCTAGTCAGCAGAGATGTCCGGCGGCACTGCAATTCAGCCAAGTGACTGGGGCCTCTTGGGAGGAGGTTATGCTCTGGTTCAGGCACGGCTCTAGCTGTACTGAGCCTGCTGGAAATCCCATCCCCTCTGAGGAGAGGCTGTGGCCTCCTCCTCTTGCCGACTCCCTAGCAGAGATGAATTTTTTGGTGCTCTCACCATTCGAACATCATCTGGCAAATCCTCCTCAAACCCATTCTTGGCTGATTTCTCCAGCGCGGTGATGGAGATTTCTAGCAGCTTTTCATGGTGACGATTTTCCAGGTCCCGACACTGGGTCATTGTACAGAAGATGGTTAAGGAAAAGGCTGACCACACCGCTTGCTTCCAGAGATCAAATGACCTCCTGTAACTAGAGATGGAGCGTCCGCACAGCGGGCCTCCACAGGAAAGAGCCTGGCTGCTGCCAGAAGCTGCTGCGATGTCAGGATATACACTTTCTGCTCTTAATTGCAGTTCACGCACATCAGGTCTCATCCTCACTACATTATATCACGCAGAACTGGGAGTGAGCCTAGGTTTGCAAAGGAAATTGAAGGAGGCCTTCCAGGATATAAGCTAAGCTCTGAATATGTCAAGTATTTGCATCAGGCCAACAGATGTATATAATTAGTGTAACCTGTCACTGAAGCACTTTGGTGTTCTCGTCTCACTTTGTTCCAGAAGACGTCAACAACACAAAAATGAAGGCCATTTAAAGAAACTTCAGGAGGAATTGTAGGTATTTCATTGGCTGCTATGGCAAGAATGGACATAGAAAACAGTCTAACCAGATCTTCCCAGGGTTGCGCTATGTCTGTGTGGAGAAGAAAGGAAGATTCCCAAGGCAGAGAAAGCTGCGTAAGTCCTACAGACTTTCAGTACAGGAGAACTTAGATCCTTTTTTGCTCTCCAGAGTCTCCACAGAAAGAGCACCTTAAATGACCATTCCTGCAAAAGACCTTTTCTGTTGACTAAAAAAATAATAATCAAATTCTATACTGATGGCTCATTTCTGGATTTAGAAGTGAGATATACGTACATCACTGGGAGGTCCAGGCCAACATACTATCAAAAGGATATATTCCCTTCACGTTTTCAATGAATGTTGATGCTATGACAGCAATGTTTCCTTTAAACTCCTTTATTAGTTCCTTAACAGAGGGAAAAAGAAGAAATATTACAATAAAAACTTGCATAAACATAAAAGGGAGTCAGAGAGTCTAGGAAGAATCTACAACTGATTATAATTTGGACTCACTGCTGTTATTAGCACAGTCAGAAACTCAACTGCCTCAAGCATTTAAAGTATTTTGAAAGTGCTGCAAGATTTTCTTTCCTCGTTCAGGGACAGAAGATCAGAACGAGTTTATTGGAGGGAAGCTGACTGAATGATACTTTTACCTGGTGTCTGGAGCAAGCCAGCTGATCCTTTTCCACCCTCACCTAAGTAATGCACGGAGAGTGCTGTATTCCCATATGCTGCCATGCTGCAGTCTCCTTGTATGTATGAAGAGCCTCTTGTCAGAAGCATAACCAATGCCTGGGCTTACTGCAGCTTTTGTTTTAGTCCTCAGAAACTAAAATTGCTGCTGCCTGTTACCTCTCTCAGAAGCGGCTGATGGGGAATCTGTGAAGTGTTGCACTTAATGTCTTGACACAACAATTCAAATACAGCCACCCGAATCCTGCAAATCCAGAAGGGCGTGCAGGGAGGAATGCTTCCGCTCATTCCATCAGCGACTGCAGATACATGAGGACCAATTCAGAAAACACTAAAAAGCACAATCCTGATGCAGTGAGGAATCCATTTTGAGCTGCTGCTTTCTGTCATGCACATTCACAAAACTAAACTGCTGCATTTGCTTGCACACAGGTCACAGCTCCTGCCTACTAATTTTTATACAGATGACTTTTTTTTTTTTAAATGAAGATGCACATTAGCAGCCCTGCCCTAGTTTTTGAGGAAAAGTCTGGGGAGAAAAAAGGCAGCTATTATGCAAGCAAGTGCAGTAAGCTGAGCAGGAATGTGTGTAATCTTATTCATAGCAAAGATAAGCTTCAAAGAATTACACCTCTAGAATCCCAAATGCATACCCCATGCCATGCAGCGACTTCTGTACGCAGGCCTATAAAATGACTGAATGACCTCAAGCCCCTTTCTCTAAAGTCTAGGAAATCAGCTTGGATAGATGCAAAGGACATACTGAGCTCTGCTCTGAGAAACAGAAATCTGTTGCAATGGATCAATGTCCAGGGCCTGATGTCACCCAGATCAACTCTGAGCAGAGAAAGAGTAAGATGGAGACAAAACATTAGCCTGACTGGAAGACCTACACCCTCCTCTTTCTGCAACTAAACAGAGGGGCACAGCAACAGAAAAATTACGCCCTCGCATTCTGGATGTGAGGTTTCACAGGTATATGCTTGACCCTTACCTCCAGCTGGTCAGCTATCAGCATTTCCAAGGTCATGAGCGCTTCTGACAGCTGAAGTATGTCCTCCTTGTACTCGGCTCGTTTAGACTCAGCAATATCGTAACTACTGGCATTATGAATCTCATCCAGCCTCTAAACACAGAGATACATAAATTACTTATGGTTTGTGTTCAGCACTCCATTGCAATTTAATTAACTTGTTACATATGTGAGAAAAGTTCCTGCTGCTGATTAGCTGAAATGAAATGTGATGATTCAGGAAGCCTCCAGATTTACATACTGGGTAGTCAACAGTGCTGAGGTATGCTACTGCGTTAACGATCCAGGGGCAATGCAGTGAAATCGGTGAAAACGCTTCCTCATCCTCCAGTCAGCACAAGACTTTACCCTTTCTAGGCTTCCAACTTTGGTTCCTCTTCTCACACATCTCAAGTGAAAAAAAAAAAAAAATTAGATTCTTGACATTGCTGGCCATGAAGAAGAGATTAACAATTACTTTGTAGAAAGAAATGCAGGCCTAAATCCTGATCCCCTTCATGGCAAGGAGAATCTTGATTGACTTCTGTAGGGTCAGGATTTAGTATTCTGAATATGGAATACCTATCACTGCCTGCCTTCCTCTTACAGCAAGGATTTATTGCCCTTCAGAATTAAATATTGACGTCAGTTTTGTATCAGACAAGATTTATGATTTCTTGGATTAAAAAAAAATCCTCTTGTGCTGAGCAATGTATTATTTTCAAGTCTGTTCAAAATAAGGTAACAATCGAACACTAATAGGAGGAAAAAATCTATGTGTTTTAAGATGTCTAATCCACTTCTCCTGAGAGGGAATGGAACAGGCTAAAATAGAGAATTCTGACCAAAATAATTGCCAAGACTTGTGTCTGAGAATGGACTAGATTACCCAAACTTTGCAGGGGGGAAAAGGAGGGCAAGGTATCTTCTTTTCTAATGTAAACAAGTTAGGAGGCTCAAAAAGCTCCTCAGCCATTCAAGCCGCACCTCTGGGAGCAATAACTTCAAAGTTCAAGGCCTTGAATGCTTCTTTGCTTCTTAACCAACTTCAGAGAGCATAGTTATTTTACTGGTTTCCCAAGCTTACATGAAGGATTACAGGGAGAGAAACAGCCCCTGAGAATGGCTTACAGATTTCAGTCTGCTGGGACCTCTGCAGGGAAGTGCTGTTAAAATACAGCGTTCAGTTTTGACACCACCTCCTCCAGCATTTATATGAAAACTGTCACGCTGACCACCGTGTCCTGTTCTTGCAGCTCAGTCCATAGCTGAGCCTGCAGGTCATCGGACAAAGGAAAAGGGCCAAAATTTGGGCTCACCCATGTTTCTTTGGGTTTGATTTTGGGTTTTTTGGTTGTTGTTTGTTTGGGTTTCGTGGGGTTTTGTGTTTGTTTGCTATTTAATGGAAGATATATTGGGAAATCAAGTGCAAGTTAACTGAATATATATATAAATCTTTATACGTTGCCTTCTGGTACGGCTGCAATGTCGTATCCGGACTGGAGCTGATGGAGTCAATTTGCCAGCATGAGTCAGCAAGGTTCAAGGACCTGGGCACAGAGTGACTCAGCAGGCTGCCAGTGTGTGACAAGGCACCTAAATAAAAGTGACCTGGTTTTCAAAGGGAGCCAGCGCTCGTGACTCTGCCTGGTGTCAGTTGTCAGGGACTTGCTCTGCTCAGCTGACAGTGCTACCAGGCTTTTGCCCCCCCCCCGCCCCATTTTTTCTGTGGAAACAAAATAATGATCCATCTATTATACATGGTCAGAAAGGGATCCAGCTAGAAGCTACGCTCTTGCAACCACAATGGGCGGCTGTAGTTGAGCAAAATGAAAAAAAGATAGTTTTTGCTTTAAAAAGACTAGAAATACATTACAATAACTTTATCTATTTTTGTTTCCAAAGTTCTTTGAGCTGTTGTTGACAAAATGAACTGAAGCAGAAAATTACATGAAAACAAGCTGAATACCCTGCAATCTCCTTTCTTCCCTCTTTTTCAATGAAGGAAGAGCTGTTGGAGGCCTCAAAGAGAAGGGGAGTGGCATTAAATCTGATAAATCTATATATATATTTTTAAATCAACCTCATAAAAACTATTAAAACTAAAAGAAAGGTTGACCATTTCCATTTTCTTAAAGACAGGTAACTTTTCTGGATAGCAAAAAAAAGTAAAAAAACCCCACCATGGTTAGCCACCTTTTTTCTGTAAAGCCTTGAAGGACCTTTACATTTGTGGACAATAAGATAATACTATGACATGTTAGTTTTGTCCTACACTGAATTTCCAGTATAGATAAAGGCTGTCAGCGTTAGCTGGTTGTGGTTTGCCCAAAGGGTTGAAACTTCAATCCCCAAATTCTTTTCCTACGTAAAGTACTAAAAAACTTTTAACATTATGTTAGTTAATGACATTATATTAGCTATCACAACATTTTGTCTTGGTATAGATTTACATTGTAAGAAACATGTAATGAAAAATCAGTGACTGAGCACTGGAACAGGTTGTGGAGTCTCCATCCTTGGAGTTACTCAAAGGCCGTCGTGACGTGGTCCTCGGCAGCCAGCTGTAGTAGGTGCCCTGCTTGAGCGGGGGGTTGGATCAGATGTCCTCCAGAGGTGCCTGCCAGCCTCAACCACTCTGATTCTGCGATGAGGGATCAAGTACTGATTCCTATTACAGAAGTGTAAATCCAGAATAATTTTCCTAATTTTAATGGAGTTACCCTCATTCTCAGTGAAATTAAAAGCTGGCATATGATGTAGAGATCTCATGTATCAAGCAAACAAAAGTATAACAACGTTACCCTTTTGTTCCGATTTTCGAAGTCTAGGATTATTTTCCTGCCTTCTTGCTGGTTGGCTGTTAACGCTTCATGAAGGCTTTCATAGAAATCAGAGACTTCAGCTTCTCGTTTTTCATACTCTTTCAGACCATAGTTAAATAGATTCTCGCAAACTGAGACAAACTCCTCCCTGTACGTGACACCAGAGTCAAGGTATTTTGCTTGTTCAGTGGAGCAACACGCTATGTTCTTTCTACCTGTGCAAATTTGAGCAACAAGAGTTACAAGCTACTGTTATGTAAAGTTCGTGGTTCTTGCTGGGAGCAGACTGCCAGGTGTTCTGTCTGTGGCAGGACTGGGTCACCCATTCACATTTTATGCATAGGATTTTGTTACCTTAAGGGTATGGAGAAAGCTGTGGCAACTTGAGGGGAAAAAAGGCCTTGAGGAAAAAAAAGGAAATACATATACTTCTCTGATTCTTTCCTGACACAGCAGTGGAATGAAGCATACAACCCTATCCGTCTTCACAAGTGTGAATACAGTGCCTGTGTAGTTAATAAATACAGCTCTGGAGCCTACAGCCAGAGCACAGAATAAACTACTGACTTGGTAGCATCACAAAAATAACGTCAATTTTTCTTCTGCTATTATCTTGGCAATGGAATTGTTTCTAGAGTCTATTGTAGTTAAGCCGTGATGCATTTTTCCCCAACAGTGTAATGCAATTTTAAGGAAGGTCAAGTTACTGGCCTTGACAATGCTCTATTAATCTGAATGAGAAAAGAAAAAAGAAAAAAAAGTGTCTGCTTTCTGATCCCTTGTGTAGGAGCAATGATCAGAAAAAAGTGCTGGCCTGAAAACTTCATGTTGCCAGCTCTGGCAGGTTGTGAGATATGCGACTCATATCATTCTGATTAGTCTGTTCCTATCTCCTACCACTTCAATTTCAACATGATTTTAGCAACTGCGCTCTTACAATCTATCTGACAGAGATTTATCTTATAGCTCATTTTAAACTTTAAGTGGATTCCAGACTTAAATAAAGTACAAAGCCTTGATTCTTGAAGGGTCAGAAAAGAAGGCTACTGAAATTGTGTTTGATTCAAGTGAAGGAAAAGCAATATGGTAATTACAATGGTGAGAATTTAAAACGCTGGAATCTCATGACCTGTTGGTGGTAGAAACAAGTGGTTTTACAAATGGGATGTTTCAAGCTGAGTTGGCCCATTTGCCAGTAGTATAAGCCATTTGTTTGTACCCCTCATATTTCATGAGCTATCAAGCCTTAAAGCTGCCAGTGGTCTCATGGTCTTGCAGTGGTTTTTTTGGTACCATTCCAAAACTGAACACAGACCATCTCAGATCTTAGATCAATGCAGCTTTCAGCCCTGGACAAAAGCAACGGATGAAGAGTCCTTGTGGATACACCTCCTTCTTAACTCAAGGCTTTACATTTTCGCTGTAGGTATTCTAAACCCAGGAAGGATATGTCTGCAGCAGGTCACTCACTCCAGGGAGGTAAGCCAGTTTGGCAGCTTCTGTATCCTCTGCATACATACTGTCAAACAGGAATGATCCATTCAGGTATTCAACAAAGGCTGTCTTTGAAGAGAATCAGAGTAATGTAAGTAAAATAAGAGTGCCAACCTGCTGCCAGTCCTTAGGATATGCCTCTCCTATAAAAGCACTTCACCAGCCGAGGAACACTGGTGCAGACAGAGCGATACCAATACAATAGATATACCAACCCAGGCATGAAAGCACCGTGCAACTGGAGTGAAAACCACCCTGGTGACTTTGCTGCTAGAACTCTCTAGCCTAAGGATAGAAAACACTGTTAAATCTTATATAAGACATTAACGCATACAACCACATATTGCAAAGCCATTAAGCCTTTGAGATAAGGAGTCAGTGGACTTCGGGGAGGGACGGAGGGAAAAGCTGCAGGTGTCCTCCCTGTCACTTAACCACCTCCTGCTCTCCAGCCAGTCTGATCTCACAGAGGTCTGGAATAATGAGGCAGACCATAACTGAAAGCACCATTCTGCCTGGTCTTGTTTTCAGTTTGTTCACAGGACTACAGTGATCTCTGAAAGCCCTGAAGAGTTTAACCATAAAACTAATGAAAAGCATTAACTTAGTCTGAAGGAGAAAAAAAAGTCACTGCACCATGAAAATGCTAACAGTTCCCTCAGCCCTGTAATTTTCTTAATCTCACGTCAGGCTGATAAGATCCTCGGGTATGATTTACTATTTAGCTTTGCAGGGTCTGTATCTGTAGTTTTATTGTTCAGCGAAAAGAATTATGTTCTCCCACATCATGTGTATTCCACAGCAGTTCCTGTTTTCATTCAAAAGATGAGATTCGGAGATCACAGAGATTAATCCTAGCCTTAGTTTTAGCACAGTCAATGTTAACCTCTCATTAAATCTTCAAGCAGGTAAAAGAGAAGTCAATATCTGTTGTGCTTCTTTCTCCTGAGACAATATACAACCAGCCAAAGAAAACATACCTTGTGGTACTCCAGCTCTTTCTGCTTTGCCTGGTTTTCCTCCAGCTGAGCCAGGGCCCGAGCCTCCTTACGTTCCAACGGCTTGGTAAGATCTTGATACTTTAAAACAGCAATTTCTCGCTGAGAAATGCAAACAAAGAAAATATTTTTATTAGATTATCCAGCATTGCTCAACAAATCTGGGAATAAGCATTTGATCTTTCTAGAACATGCACTTGAGTGACATCTGCATCTCCATTTCTTTGTGGGCTTTTTATTAAACTACTTATGAAGTTTCTAATCCATTCCTCATCCCATTTTTTTCTTGGCATATTACTCTGACTCTGCATTCAATGTATCTGAGCTGATTCAGTCCCAGGAAACTTTTATCTCCCATTTCCTCATCTTTAGGATTGTTTTTTCTTGGCCCTGTTTTGCCTTCTAGAATTTGAGCCTTGATTTGATCAGCTAGTGAGTTTAATACATTTACTAGGGAGGAGAAGGCCCTTCTGAGGAGTGGATGGCAAGGTAGTAGCAGGGGCAAGAACCTAATTAGCTTGAAACTGAAGCTTGACAAATTTAAGTATGTGATTCTATGACGTACTGTCTGTACAAGCAGGGGCTGGACTCAATGACCTGGAAAGCCCTTCCAGTCCCATGGTAAGAGTAATGTGTATTCCAAGTACAGCTTCTGCTCTGCGCCAAGCAAATTTACAATTAATCATGTTCTTCGGTTACTAAAAAAAAAAAACCAAAAAACCCAAACAAAAAACCCCTTCTTTGTTCCTTTGAGTCCTGGGATCAAAAAGCAGTCCCACAGGTTACTGGTGCGGATGCACTGTCCTGTTCTCAGAAATCAAGAGCGGGAAGTGCATTTGATGGCACCTGCTTGCCTGATAGTCTGTCAGTCTGCTACTGAAACAAATTGCTCAGCGAGCAGCTGGACCATGAAGCCTCCTTTCCTCTGGATCCATGTCTCAAGACTGATCTCCTCCGAGATTCTCTGATCTCTAAGAAGGCTTGCACTCACTGCAGCCTCTCTGTGGCAACATTAACCAGGCCCCTCTCCCACACACAGCTGCTGATTTTCACAAAATCTGTGAAGACATCTTGCCTCTGACACCTCTACCTCTCTGTCAGATTTGATAGAATTTGGCCTACAGGTTCACAGCTGTTAGGTGGAGGCAGAATAAACACTGCATGTTTCTGTAAGCCTAATTTCTGCGGGGAACCTGCCCTGAATGCTAGAATATTGCTGGCGTACCAACAAAGCAAATGCTCTGTAAGATGCCGTTGCCCGATTTCACGAGCAGGGAATACAGAGATGCTTACCGTGGTGTCACTCACGAGCTTGAAGTCCAAGTATACCAGGTCTGGAAGATGAGCAACAACAAACAGCATATACTGCTCATCGTCACAGAAAGGGTTCCCAGTGAGATTCAGCGTCCGTAAGTTTTTAAACCTCCTGAGGTAGATCACCTATGCCAAGGGGAGAGAGATGCTGTACTTCCTAGCGCTGGGGAAACACACAGCCTTGAAATTCATTGTTCTTATTACAATTATGTTGCAAGACGTATCCTGCTCTGCTGCCAAACACAGGCGACATTGAACGATGAGTTTCTAATGCTTTCAGGAAAGGAAATACTTAAATTCACATTGTGAATACATAAATTATGGGTGTAGAGAGAAGGTGGATGGGGTGGACAAATCTCGGGTCTTAGATTGGTGAGCTGCCCTCAAAAGAACCCCAAATAAATCCTTGTCTCCGCTCCATCCTTTTCTCATATGTAGCTACTTATTCCTTTTCTAGCTTTCATGGGAATCATTAGGAATTTTGCCACGGCTGATAGCAGTAACAGAACTGGGCCCTCATGAGTCAATAATCTAAAAGAGAAATAGCTGTAGTAAGCACTTAACACTGGGAGAGCTTACCGAAACCATAACTTAGACTACAGAGGCAGCGAAATCCTAAGGAGAATTTTCTCCTCTCAGGAGGGGCTCGGACACAGTGGCAAATGTCAGTTTTAGAACATTTGATCCTTTGACAGGGAACATTTGCAAAGACAGGGAGCACTCACATCTTCCAGAGTGGTCAGGTTATTCTTTCCTATGGAGAAAATCTGCAGCTCTTGCAGAGTGTCCATGTGCTCAATTTTAGATATTCTGTTATTGTAGAGACTGAGGTCCTGCAGTTTGACAAGGGTATCCAGGCCCTCAATTACTTCAATATTGTTGAAGGACAAGTCTGGGGAAGAGTTTAGAAATCAAAAGTTTTACAAGCAAAAGTTAAATTATTTCTAACAGAATGCCCTGATTCATACCTTGCATTTAGCCTGGTTCTTGATTTAGGAGTTTATGTACATTATTTTTCCCAGGGGTGTTCAGTGTCCCACAGGAAAGGCTCAGCATTAAATCATCATTCATTCACATCTTCTCCTTGCAACTGTCCATCCAACTTTTAAATGAGAGGAACAGTTGAAAGTATTCCATACACAGCCTGAAAGTGATTTCTATCTTATGGGAAAACCCAAAAAATTAGAAAAGAGGTGGGGAAATGCCCTAAATGGGAGCTATATCTGAGACAAATTGGACACTCCCCGCCTTGTTTCTTGTAGACTCTTGCCTGACACACCAACGCCCATTGTAATGGCCATTCCCATAACACGAGCATATGCCAGTTCACAATTGCCCTCTGTCAATGGAGGTATGCAAAGGCATATACTCGCTTGAGCTATTTCACTTATTGAAATTTCCTCTTATCCTGCCAGAACATCTATCTTAACACCTACATTCATCATGACTAAGGGCAGTATTTGCCCTCAGGCCAGTACTGAGCAATTCATGAGCCCAAAGACAGTCAATGAGGTTACCAGGTGTCTGCATCACCCCAGCCCCTTGCATCAATCACCCCAGCCCCTGGACAGCTAAAACACTCACGCAGCAGGTGGTGAACCACTGCAGCCTTTGGGCAAACGAAACCCATGAGTGTTCTTCAAAACACTCTGCTTACATTGTGGTGATCAGCTGTTGATTCACAAGTGCATTAGTCATCTGTGCAGCAGAACAGTGCGGACAACTGGGCGGAAGAACCCATTAGACATTTCAAGATGTGCTTATGAACCGAAACCCTGCATGCTATTTTCAGTGGCGGCTGAGGATATATTTACACTGCCAGCCAGCAATGCGGCTACAGTTCCTAGAGAATGCTCTGAGCTATGAATCTGTAGCAGCAAGCTCGCCGATCTGCCCAGCATCAATGCCTGCACCACTGTGTGATGCTGCTATCAGTATGCCAAGTTTTTAGTTAAAAAGTAGTCGCATAAGAATACAAGGTTGGGCAATTCTTGGGACAGCAATAACGACAAATCCTTACACGTGTACAGGTAAAGAGACTATTGCCTTTCAGTGGGTTCCAGTCTGCAAAATGCCTACATTACCTTTCAAAACAGAACACAGGCTTCTAAATTACAGAGGCGTTTCCATAAAAATTTCTGAGAGTCACCTCCAAATATGAGCACAAACCCTGGAAACAACCTTGAAATCTCAGCTCCCTGTTCCTGCCACACCAAATGTATTAAAAGCAGTTTTTAAACATTTGAAGGATTGTTTTGCAGCTCTGATATTCAGGCATTTTGACATTTGACAGTCAAATGAGGAAACACACAGACAGCTGACAGCCTTCCCTGGGAAAGCTCCTATCAGTCGTGTTTGAGAAGGAGTGCGACATCCTGGCTTTATCACAGATTGCTTTGCACCTGTGAAGGCATCCAGCCTCATATGTCTGTATCTTACCAAGCCATACAAGGTGAACTAGACTCTCCAGAGCTTCTATCTTCTCAATAATATTGTTGTCCAGCTGCAGTTTAGTCAGATTCTCAAACTGCCACAGATTATCAATCTGCAGAATATCTAAAGCCATAGGAAAAAAATAAAATTGATTTTCATGTGAGACAGCTTTCAGTTTAGCGGACACGCTATCTTGCACAAGGAAAACACATCCAGTCTTACCTCCAAAATGATTTTTAGCAGATTATGATAGCGTATGATGACTGCCCTAGAGAGCTGAGAGGTCCACTGGCTGGATGAGATTTCAATGAAACAGCCCAGTTAACCTCAGTGTCCTGCACCAGCGCACACTGCTCATCAGCGATGCCAACGAGTTGCTGAGGGGATGCTGACTACAGCCCTGCAGTCAGGAGTGGCTTTATGAATCCACTACTCCGAGGCCTTGACCTTCATTTTTCTTTGCAGCTACAAGAGGGAGGTTTGGGATGAGACTCTGCTTTTTTCCGTGTTTGCAGGCTAGCGGTGGCCAGCTACTGCTTTTGTAATTTACTCTCCTGCTCCTGGGATTCTCATCACAGGAGAGCAAGTTGGGGTCTACTCTTTCTGTGAAGGCTGCAGTTTAGAACTAATCAATATCCCTGCGTTTAGCTTTCTCCAAAAACAGAATCACAAGGGCAGGCCATTAGGCACTACAGCAAAACATTAGGACCAAGGTGACAGAAAATGCAGAACATTCTCACTCCCAGTTCTCTTTCTCCTCCGATGGCTTCCCAGAAGATTTTGTTAGCTGCTCTGCTGCTACTGTTGTTTAGTGAGTACAGAGTAAAGCAAAGAATTGCATGCACAAAATATTTATACAGTTCTATATTTTGTATTTGCAAACAAATACATGCAGGATCAGGTAACAGGGAGTCTGTTCTAAGGAACTCAACTGATACATACATTATTTTACTGGAGCACACAATGAATAATCAAAAGCAGATTTTTTTCCCATGAAATTACAGACCCCCAAAATACTCAAATATTGAGCCAAATGTTCTTCCTTTTCATTTTTTGAATGCATGTTTATGACTGGTTTGACAGTAAGAGGCAAGCTGTGATAATGCTATGGATGACCGGAGGAAGCCACCAAATTGGACTGTAATCACCATAATCTACCAAATAGCTCTCACATAATCGCCAGCGATGGCAGAGCCTGCCCAGGGTTTGATTTGTCCACATACAAAAGGGCCCAATAGGCCTGTGGCCTGTAGGTGTCACCACAATATAAATGTTAAATAAGAATAGCAGTGACAATAATAGCGTAAAGTTAAGCAGCTTTAAAGTTACCCATCAGGAAAAGCACCCAGCTCTTTCTACTGAAATTACTTCATACAGGTATGACTAAAAATGTAAGTTGAGATGGTACTTTTCACATAATAAACCCAAGCTAATCATGATTGTTTAATTGCCAGTTAGCCACTTCATGCTTAATTCTATTACCCTCTAACAAAAGAAGAAGAAGAAAAAAGTATATATACCGATACTCACTTCTAAAACTAAGCTGTAGCTCTGTCACATCTTTAAAGTTAATACCTTCCCTTTTGGCAAGCTTTCTTATGTCCTCTGGATACAGCTCTTCAACGGCTTTCTGAACCATTTCATCATCAATAACGTTTGGCTCAATGCTATTGTATAACTGACTCATTTTTTAGACGGTATCAACCTTAAAGGACAGAAAAGAAAAATAAATTATATCACTGCCTGGCTACTATTTCCAACATTCATTGAATGGGCATGACAATTCCAAGGAATTAAGAGCACAGCTGAGCATTAAGAAGATCTAATACCTCACAGCTGATATCAAATACAGACTTGGCTTTTATCACAAAGTCACTGATGCGACTCCAAGCACAGCCTTACAGCCCGACTGCTGTAAAATGGCTGCGCGTGATCACATGCAAACTTCCATGAAGTGTATTCCATGAAGAATGCCAGAATTTGGCCAGATATAAACAGACCAGGAAAGGAGGCCCTGTGCAGCACCTATGAACAGCAATGGTCCATCGCATGGTAGTTACCTGTTGCTGAAACCCATCTTCATTCACATTCAAGGTTCTGTGCACCATTTCATCTAGTTTTAAAAGGTAAGTTTCTCATTATAGGCAAGTTCGATTTATAGAGTCAGAGGCATGTATTTATAGCATAGGAAAATTAACAGCAGCAAATCACTGAATTTTAAACACTAACATCATAATAAAAGTGAAAACAAATTTGAGGAAGAAGGAAAATTCATAAACAATAACAGTGATTTTCTGAAGAAGGCACTTAATGCAGATCCATAGGAAAGGCTATCAAGTTCAGTCAATAAGCACTGCACACAAACACCTTCGCTTTGGGAAACAGACAATTCTGTCAGTCAAAACTTTCTGTCCTGGCTTTGTCATTTAAATATCCCTGATGTTGCCCTGGAGGCAATGAGACTGCTTATCTTTCTAGAACTGTGCACAGTTAATTAATTAGTATGAAGGACTTGAATCTTCAAACTTTTGCTTGCGTAAGATGTCTATAATTGTGGAAGAAGTTTTGCTGATTTTTTTGCATTGGAGGACAGGAAGGATAAACATCTGGGTTTAGAGAGTTCTCTCCTTGTCATGACTTTTAATTAACAAACCAAAGCTCTCTATGGCTGTGCAGACCAAGGAGTAGCAGGCTCCGGGTTTATTCATCCTTGACCTGCCAGACTTGCCACTTTCCTTGTATTTCTCCACCGTCTCTTTAGTCAATGTCAGTTCCACAGAGCTAATCACACCATGAAGCCAGCAACGCGCGGCATCCAGTGGGAACAACGTGGGCGTTAGGGTAAGCAGCGGGTCGGCCACCCGACAGGGAGCTGCCGCTCACAGCCAGCCGCAGACCGGGCCTGGGAAGCAGCGCCACGTCCCCGACACCCCCAGGCCCTACAGGGCCCGGGACGGGGACCCTGACTCTGCCTGTCAGGGTGGCTCTGACCCAGGCGAGCTGCCCCCTCCCTCCCTCGACCCATCCCGGACCCGATCCCGGAACCCCAGGCCTCTCACCCCCCACGTCCCCAGTGCTCCAGGCGCGCTCCGCGCCCCCGGTACTCGGCCGGTTGCTAAGGAAGCCCAGGTGCGTTGCTAAGGGTGGCCACGTGACACGCTCAGCCGCCAATGGCCAGGGAGTGGGTGGGAAGGCTGGCTGCTAATCAGAGCGCGAGAAATCCGTGTCAGCCAATCAGCGCCGGTACCGTGCCCTTGGGGCGGGAGGAGGCTCGCATGATTGATGTTTCCTTTGTGCAATAGTATTAGAGATGGTTTGGCTGTTGCCCAATGGAGAATGCCAGTGGCCGTGTCTCTGCTGTCCATCAACTGGAGGGCGCGGAAAGGGCGGGGAATACCACGGGGGCGGGCCCCTCTCTTGACAGTGATGGGCACACTCTTTAACCTATGACTCCACTAGACGTCCAGCCAGTGTCCAATCGAATGCAGGAAGGCGGGCCACACTTGGCAGAGCAAGCTGCGGTTGGTGTACGCGAGTGCCAGTCAGGGCGGGGGGGGGGGAGGGGGGCACCGGGCTGCTGTTTGTTGTCATCCCAAGATGGAGTTTCTGCTGGGGAACCCGTTCAGCACCCCGGTGGGGCAGAGCCTCGGTAAGGCAGCCCGGGGGCTCCGGGGGGAGCGGAGAGCCAGCGGGGCCTCTGGAGGGGGTGGGAGGCTCCAGGCAGCGGGGGGCTGTGGAGGCAGCGGGGGGCTGTGGGGGTCGGCGAGGTGCTGTGGAGGCTGTGGAGGGTCTGTGAGGGCCCGCGGCTGGCTCTGGAGCCAGCGGGGGCCTGTGGGGTTCACTGGAAGTCTTTGGGGGTTGTGGAGATTTCTAGGGGTTAATGAGAGGCTGTGGAGGCAGTGAGGCATCTGTGGAAGCTAGTGGGGTGCTCTGGAGGTATGGGAGGGACTCTGGGGGTAGCAGGGGCTTCGGGGTTGGTGGCTTTCAGGGCTGGTGGGTGCTGTAGTCCTTTGTGGGGGTCTCTGGGGGTTAGTGTGGGTTGTGGAGGGCTCTGTGGGCAGCAGAGGGCTGTGGGGGTAGTGGTGGCTTCAAGCAGGCTGTTTGCCATGAGGAAGGAGCGACTTCACTTCAAGATGGTTGATGGATGTAGCAAAGTTGTTGCATCCCCCAGCTCCTTTTCCTGCACATGAGCGCCTTGTTACGGAGCAACCCTGTTGTTCAGCCACCTTTTTCCCAAAGTATTGAAACCTCCCTGGACCTGTGCATATGCAGGGAGCGTGACGTGGTTTAGAGATACAAGCATGAGCCGTGTTTTCAGCCCAGAGCTTGAATTGTGGTTTTGCTAATGCTTTGGTGACATTAGGCAGCTTATTTTGAGCGTGCTTTCACTGCGCGGCTAGCCAAGGCCTTCTTGGGTTGCCGTGTCTACTCCCTCTCTCCCTCCCTCCCTCAGATGTGTTCACTCTCAACTGTGGCAAGTCTGGTTTCAGTCTGGGTTGCCAGGGCCACAGGAAAAAGCCTGGATGCCACTTCTACAGAATTTGATAACTTGCCCGTGGTTGGGTGGGCTGTCATTGCCTTCCGCTTTCTTCTCTTAGGCCCTGAAGAAATACAAGATCTCTCACGTTGTGGTGGGAAAGAACAGCAGCCTGGCTCAGGTTCCTGCAGTGCGGGGACTGTGGCATGCGGTCCCAGAAGCCAAGGCGGTGTTCAGTTGAATGCACTCCAGTGAAACCATGCCCTTAGTTTCCTTGATTTGCTTCATAAGCAACAGTAATTCTAATGCCTTATTTAGGGGTTATATATAGTATAATGTATAGCTATGTATAGTCTAGTCTATAGCTGTTCTACATTAATTTATGGAATGATGGAAGACTTGTGTCTTTGGCAATTAAAGTGGAAAAATTTTGCAGAGTACCTGGTCATGGCCTCAAAACCCAGAAGTTCTTTTATAGTAGTCACCTCACCCACAAGTGCAGAGACACCCCCCTTGTAGAGCTAAAAGACCCTTAAATGGGTAAGCCTTGCACTGTGCTTTGAAGATGGCCGGACTCTTGCTTTGTCAGACAATATGGAGCATATGTATAGCTTGCTGTTTTTCTTTAGCCATCTGGGGTGTTTATTTCTTCTGCTTAGGGAGAGAAGTGCCGAGAGTTGGAGGATAATAACAAGAACTGTGAAAGTTAAACATGATTTTAAAGTGAATTTGCTTTGTTGTGTTCGTCCATCTGACCACATCTGCCAGGACAGCTGGCTGCTTTGCTGCTTGGACAAGCCTTCTACAATGAGCGTTGTTAAGGGAAGGCAATAATTTTTCATCTATTTATTGTCAGTTTCTTTTAGCATCAGTAAGTGGTTTAAAGGGGCTTCCTTAAGACTTAAGAATTGTTGCGGGGGGTGTAGCAGTAAAATCTGCTTTTTCTAGCCTTCTGCCTTTCTATCTCTGGAGCTCTTACATCCCCCTGCTCTTTTTGAATGAGCAGTCGCTGCCAACGTAGAGACTTCGAACACAAAGCTCTGAGGGAGCTGCTTTCATCAGATAAGGTTAGGTTTATGTGAGGGGCTTATAATGCAACTTCCCTTAATGCAAAATTCAGCTGCACTTTAAGAATGTTTTTTCATCCATGGGGGGAAGAGATAGCTGCAGATTTTATTTTGGAAGAAAAATTTTTGTGCTTCTCGTATCACTGCCAGTTATCCCTTTCTGAGACAACAGTAAAACAAAAGCATGCCTTGTTCTCAGACAGTGCTATTTGCCCAGTGTTTCCACAGTTTTTTTTCAATGAGCTTGTGGAATATAATTTTCACTTATGTTTCTCTTCATTCTTTAAAAGAAACTGAATAATTTTGTATTTCTGTTTTAAACATATTGTGTTGAACACAGTTGTGATGTTTTCAAGCAAGGCCTAACACTCACCATAAGGGAGAAGTGCAGAAAATTATGTAGGTCCATCAGCACACCAAGAATGCATGTTCTCTGCCAGGAAGTAGCAGTGGTTCACATGAAGATTTAATTAGGGCTAGACAATGTCTTCAGATAAATGCCAGGTCTGAAAGAACAAAGATGTCAGAGAAGGTTTGGGGAGAGCTGAGAGAGGTAATACAAGGGATTTTCTCTTTTCTCCTTCTCTTTATCTGGATAATGTCTGAAGCTAGACAGGCTTTTTATGTTAACTCTTTTGCTTAATGTGGGAAAGTAATGCTAGGATGAGCTCAGAGGATTTGTAATGGAGATAGATAGAGTCTCCTGCGTCTAAAGTGCTGATTTCAATGGCAGCCAGGTTCCTCATCGCTGAAAGCTACCTGACTTTTGGCAATGGGCTTAACTGGTAGCCTCTTTTGGGTTTCCAGCAGTCGAGTGACAGAAACTGCATAAAAGACCACCATGGCTACTAATTACAAACCTCACTAAATTTTTCTTTAATAATTCGGTTGATCTGTAGACACTGAACTGTTCTTATGTCTCTAGCAAGGTTCCCTCCTGAGCAAAGGCGGTGGTTTTTGACAGGGCTGTTGTGTGGAAGGCAGTCAGCTGCTGCAGTGTGCCTAGGAGGTTCCTGAAATTAAAATCAGTTTTGCCCAGTCCATATTATCATGGAATCATAGAATGGCTTGGGTTGGAAGGGACCTTAAAGCCCATCTAGTTCCAACCCCCCTGCCATGGGCAGGGACACCCTCCACTAGACCAGGTTGCCCAAAGCCCCATCCAACCTGGCCTTGAACACTTCCAGGGATGGGGCATTCACAGCTTCTCTGGGTAACCTGTTCCAGTGCCTCACCACGCTCACAGTGAAGAATTTCTTCCTTATATCTAATCTAAATCTCCCCTCCTTCAGCTTAAGGCCATTATGCCTTGTCCTGTCACTCCATGCCCTTGTAAACAGTCCCTCTCCAGCTTTCCTGTAGGCCCCTTTAGCTACTGGAAGATGTATAGCATCTTCCAGGTCTCCCCAGAGCCTTCTCTTCTGCAGGCTGAACAACCCCAAGTGTCTCAGCCTGTCTTCATAGCAGAGGTGCTCCGGCCCTCCGAGCATCTTCCGATCATATTGCTTTTCACCTGGAGGTTGCAGTGAAAGGAGGTAGGTAATAGCACCAGTTTACATATAAGCTAAAAATCTCATCCAGGATTATGAGCAAACAGTGCTTTTCAGCATCCCGCAGGACTTATAAGAAGTCTTCATGGTTCCTTCACCCCTTCACAATGTCCCTTTTGTTGGCAGTCAGTGCTTCCTAGCAGACCTCCTCAAGAAGATCAGGGCAGGGGTTGTGTGGAGGCTGATGTGCTGCTGATGCTTTTAACCAGTGCTGCATGCTCGGTGAATCCAGCGACCGTCAGTGATGCTGGACATGGAGCCTGGAGTGGCACTGGAGCTTTCACTGACAGCTTGTGCTGCACAGCTCTGGCCAACTGAGGGGTGGTTGTGCCACCAGCTCTGGAGAAGGTCTTTGTGAAAGCTGGCAAGAGTCTAGAGGGTGGAATTGGGTGCCGCGGGTTTCGTAGGCTGCCAGCTGTCAGGGCTGACAAGATCCTTTGTGGCATTGTGTGTTGGCCCACTTCTTATGACTGAACTGTTTATTTTTTTCCAGCTAATACTATAAATATGATAGACAAGATCCTTAGAGGAGGACTGTTTTTAAGAATACTTCTGACCGGTGAGGAGGAGAAGTACAGGAAGATGTGTAGTAAAATGGCAAAGACAGACTGCTTGCTATCTGGAAAGGGGCTGGCCTGGGGAAAAAGCCGCAATTTACAGTAGCGGGAATTTGCCTTGAGATTCAACATCCTGCCGTAAATTATGTTTTTATCTTTCTTTGTTCAAGGGAGCCATCTTTAAAGTGTCACCACTCTATTCAAGGTTATTAGAACAAATACCCTTACCGTAGGTTAGCGAAAACATCTTAGATGATTAAAGGTGATTGAATTACAAGAATGTGGAGTATTGGTGACTTTTTTTTTTTTCATTCTGCTCATTTGATATAGGCCATATGGCTTACACATGAGGACACAGGAAAACCAGTTACATTTTGTAGTTTGGTTTTTTTGGTTTTTTTTACTCCGGAGACTTTGCAAGAGCTTCAGGAGAGCATTTATTTGTTTGAATCCAAACCAAGTCTTGCTGCTGCCCGCTGGCCCCCCCCGCCCCCCCCCCCAGCTCCCTTAGGTGCAAAGGGCTGAGTTGGGGCAGTGATGTGTGAAATGGGCCCCTCGCAGGGTGCTGGATGGGAGCATCGAGGTCTGTTTTGGTAAGGGCTCTGATCAGGGCTGTGTGTGAAGTCAGATGTTCTTGCTGCAGCCTGAAGTCTGCTTGACTTGGAGCCAAAGACCTCCAGGGAGAGAGGTCTGGCACCTGAGTTAAATGCACAGAGACCTGAAAGTTATTTTTTAACAACATAGTGGAAATCAAGGTGTCCAGCATAACTGGTTGTGGGGGTATGTGTGTGGTGTTGATCAGACAATGCTGATTCACATCCCTGATCCCCGTTGATGAAGGGAGGTTCAAATGAGGGGTGCCAGTCTGGGCACTCGCCTTGGAGTCTATTTTTGGAGGAGGAACAGTAGGGTGATTTAATACAGAGTATTGTTTAAGGAGGCTACAAAAACAAGGTTTCAGCAAAAGATACAGAGGTACTTTACTGAAGCAACAGTGAGGCAGACAGCTTTTCAATTGATTTTTATCAAAGCACTTGCATTCATCCATTCAAGGCTGTTAAATTGATAATAAATACGGTGGACAGAGTCTGTTTCCAGAGCTGCTGTTCTGCTTCCCCCTCTTTTTTTAAAATGAGAAAATGCCTGAGCTTGGGGGTGTGTGTATAAACACCTTTTTATTTTCCTTTCCATAAGAAGCACTTAAGACCTTTCTTCAGGTTTATTATATCTTCAGAGTTTTATGACTCTTATAATAAAAATGGTTCCTAAATAAATAAGTTGATGGTTACATGCAGGAATAGAGAGATGTATTACAGCGAGCAGCCCATAGTAATCCTGCAGGAGGAATTAACCCAGAATTTCTTGTCCACATACACAATTTGCCTAAGTTCCCTTCAGAGTTAACTTACTACTATGCTGTACCGTACAGAAAACATTTTTTTAAAGGCAAACCTTTTCCCGACACTATTTAAAGAGCACACCGTAACCTTAGGATCTGGTACCAATAAAATTATGTGTTTGCAGCATGCTGTTGGGGTCTGAATCATCGCTGTTTTCATTAATTGCATTATAATAAAATAAAAAGTCCTAAGAAGGATGCTTGCATTTACCCATAACCACTGAAGTATTGTGCCATGTTCTAAGGGAAGCTTTTCTCAGTACAAGGTAGCTGTAAATTTTCTTGCTATCAGATGCCCACAGCATCAAAAAGATGAATTTTGTCTTTTCCCACAGTGAAGAGGGCACAAAATATGCTCTGTTCAGAATTTAAGTACATTTCTAGGTACTCCTGTAGCTGGTCAGTTACTTAAAATCCAGCCCCCCGCTATTCATATAGAATTGTGCTAGTCATGCAAAAGAGTCTGATAAAATGCTTTTAGTTTTATAAGATTATTTGGATCTGCTTTCACTTCATGACAATGGATTATGTTGTAAGGAAAATCTCCATGAAATATGAAAATGGATATCTTTGCTTTTAAAGGAGCAAATAAATACTGAGTCATGAATCTGGCAACTTGGAGAAACTACATACATGTGTGAAGCTGGATAATTAGTATAATACCATTTAATACTAGGTTTCTGAGACTGGATTTATTTTATAGGCACAAAAGCAGATTGTAGTTCATGAAGGTATTATAGCATGTATTTTTGAGTAATGCAGTTTTATCTCTTCCAGCACAGTACGCTTAAATGTATATTCCATATGCTTCTAATATAAATCTATGTGTGAGAGGTTGCAGTGTGGGGACAGCTCGTTCCCAGTTTGATACTGCTCTGTTCACGTACCCGGCAGATTTTTTTAAACTGCATATTTAAAATATGCTTGACTAAAGACACACAGTTAGAAAATCCCCACAGACCCTTCCAGCTGATTTAATGTTTCATCAAAAAAAAAAAAAGTATTGTGTGTTTTCCTTAGTTGAATTAAGAACAATTTTAATTTAATCACTTTCCTTTATATTGTAAACTATGTTGGGTTTATAAGTAAGCGTTCTTTCTTTGAAGGTGATCAAGGCATCTGGTAGTATCGTCGGTGGTAGTGGTCAGTGGAGGAACAGCAGCAGTTGTTGCAGAAATTTTGGTGAGATGATCCTTCATGGGGAAGGACATTGCATAGTACCTGTAAGCCAGGTGCTCTTCAGGGTTGGACTGGCAATCTCCTTCCTCATCTGGTATTTCATATTTGACTCTGGATAAATCATTTCACACTTTGTGTTTTGGTTTCAAAATCTGTGTGATGTATGGGCAATAAAAAGCATAAACGTTTGGAGAACACAGGGGAAAAAGAAGTGTTGTAAGAGCCCTCATAAGTTGGGAAGTGACCCAAAAGGCCAGCCTGCGTAACACGGTTTTTACCGCATATGATGAGACTGCACAGATCATCCAGAACTAGTTTTCCATTTTCTCATTTGCATCCACCTGGGGAATTACTAGAAACTTGTTGCTGAGTATAAAAATCCTATCTAGGATAGATAAGCCTTATCTTCCATGTTTGCTTAGTCATTCTGCTGACAGTTCTCCACGATCATTTTGCTCATTTGTTTCAGTTATCATCAATGTAAAGGGCTCTTTTAAAATTGATGATTCTTGCGCACAAAAGATGCTGGTCTAAAGGCTTTGCTAGAGCCTGGTCTCTCTTTCCTTAAGAGTAAGTCCTTTGCTACAGGTCAACATGTCTTGACATTACTCATGGAGCCAGATCTTCCAATCTGTAGGTACTCTTCCTATTGCTCAAGAAGGGGAGATGCAAGTAAATTCAGCTAGTCTATTATTGGCAGCACTGTCTTTAAATTTAAAAATACGCTCTATGATTGTTCTGTACATGCCAGAATTATAAAGTAGGCCCCATAATGTAATAACTCATTTCAAAATCAAGGATTAGGGATGAAAAAAAGTCAATGTATGTGTATACCCTGTCTGTGTTTGGGTAATTCCTGGCACGGCTATGTATAGATTATTTACTCGTGCTTCTGTATCTCTCAATTCACAGAAGCCCTTTGGCAGCTCAGTGTTTGCAGCATAGTCTCAGAGAACACCAGAGGACTCAAAAATTAGAAGATACTCAGGAGAAACCTGTGGAAGTTTAGTTAGTTTGTAGGCCTGCTTATTCTTTGAAAGTAAGCCAGTCTGTTCCCCAGCTGGTCCTCAGAAGCCTTCTGCGTTAGATTACTTTGGGAGGAAATTCTTTGTTCAAATTCAGATCAAAGAAAATGTACACAAAGTGAAGGCACAGATTGGTGTTATAAACTGTGTTTGAACCCCAAGAACTTTGCAGAGCATTGGTTTCTTAAGGCAAGAAAGATTTTGTTATGTCCCAAATGTGGTTAGGAATGTTGAGGATATTGTTAACTTGGATGTGTTGCATCCTCTTTATTTTCATGGGATACATCTACTGGAAGAAGTGTGACCAGCTTTGTATTTGACCCAAATAATAAAAAAATCATGTTTCTTGCATAACTGTGTAAATGCAGAAAAAGTCCCTTTTAGAATCTGGTATTTCCTGACTTTTTTGTAAACTTTAGTTTTGTCTCAATTATAGCCTTCTGCACTTATTTTCCTTTTGGAAGGAAAAGGGTGTCCTTCCTTGCCTGTACACACAAAAAGCTACCTTGAGCAGATTAAATAAATTGCAAGCTTCAGCAGCTTTGCCAGCAAAGTTTGGAAGGTCTTTATGCTGCACTAGGCCTACAGGCTAGCGGTATTTCATAGCTCCCCATCACTTTGTCCTCTCAGACCAACAAATACATCTGTGTGTTTTAATAGAGGCATTTTACTAAGCTGTGGTGACCAAATACTTACTAAATACAGATTATTATTTTTTTCCAGATCTCTGCAAAGCTTTAATTAGTAATTCTGTCCAAAGAGTCAAGCCTGAAGTAAGTTTTGGGCTGAGGTGACCCAGACATGAGGTACTGTATTGTAGCTCTTCCTTCCAAAACATCTTTCATTGCAGTTGATGCAGTGGATGTCTGTTGGGCTCAATACAAACACTTTTCCCTCTTTTATATGAAGCTGTTGAGAATCTGAACTCCTCAGTGTTCACCAAAAGCACTCCTATCAGTTAACAGAGTATTAAGGAACGTAACCAGTTAATTGGTTCCTAATTTAAGTTTAGGAGAGAAAATATGTGAGCTTCATTGGAATATTTCTTCTGGAGTGAATCTTGAAGTCAATCTCCATGTCGTAACCTGTTATTACCTGAATGCTGTCTGGTATTTTTCTGAGCAGTTGTTATAGGGTATAGGTATGATAATAAGATGATTGATAGTGAAAGGTAGGGGTTAAGCAGGATCTGGCATATATTTTTTGTTTTGGGGTACCCTTATCTCATGTTTAAGCTGTTGTAGTAAATAGCTTGTTTTTTCATTATCTTTGAGCTGCCCTTTCTCCACTGATTTTCAGTTCTTCTAATTAGAAGGTTATTTTGGTGAAAAGAGCGATCTCAGACCTTTGTGAAATTTTCTGCTAGTACAAATAATGGTAAATCTGAAATCACTTATTAGACAAGAAGTTGTTATGGCAACTATAAGATGGTTGGCTAATCAGAGAGTGAGATCAGTTTTTATTTACAAGCGTAATGAGCAATTAAGTTTGAGCAGCTGTCAGACTTGGAAAGTGATTAAAGTTCAACAAACAACCCAAATGGGTCAGTGTTCAGTTCTGGTGGTTTTCTGACACTGCAGCTTGATCATATGTGGGTTTTACCTACTATAATTAAAACTGCCTTTAAAATCCCCATCTATGCCAATGACTTGCAGAGATCTGGTAATGAAAAGTCCCTCTTCCAACCAGGTTCCTTAAAGGGTATTGGCCTTGAGTCTTGCTGCAGCTAATGAGGTATTTCATGTGTAGTATCCCTTAAAGCAAACCTTAGTTTGCATGCTGCCTTGCAGAATCGTCTCCAGGCTGTTGATGAGCACCAGGAGAGAGCTGAAATGGTGCAGCCTCGCTCAGGCAAGCTTTACACCTCTAAAGGGCACTCTTTCATAAAAGGCATCATTATACTCTTGGTTGCTTAGGAAGCTGCTGCTTTGCTCAGGGGAAGGACGTGCACAGTGTACATGAACATAAAACCCAAAAGAAGTTGAGAAAGTCTTGAGTCACCCAGAAACATAAGGGAATGCCTGGGTGAGGCTGACCCCAGCCAGAGCCAGTGAAGCTCAGGCACTGAGCTGGGCACCAGTGAACGGGGCCAGGCCTGTGCCTTTGCAGGTACTCATTGCTTTCCCAAGCAGGAGCAGTCACGCTAATGTGTATCAGTGTCACACTGCCAGAATGGCTTCAGTAGGTTCTGTATTTGTTATTCAGTCTCCTATGACTTCTGTGTGGTTGATTAACAAGCTGTAAGCAGCAAAGATCGGAGAGCTGTTTCTCTGTAGTCCAGAAGATCATATATGTTCACACTGGGAAAGTTACCTTCCCATGCATAATCTGCAGTTTTCAGAATGCACTAGATCAGCCCTTTTCATTTGCTAGGATTTGCTTCCCTGCTGCACATGGTGAAGAAGCCAAACTGTTTGCAAGCCGTGCTCACAATCTGTGTTCTAGTTAGAATTTTAACTGCCCAAGGACCAATATAGTTATTTTCCAAAAGTGTGCTGCAGTCCCCTGATACATTTACATTGTTTTTAATTTTACCATACTAACAGTATCATGTAATATAGGCAATGGCAGTGGAATGTGAAAGGTGTTGGGGCAGTTCCCAACCTGAAGGATTTACAAAGTTGTATGGCTAGATAACACAAGCTGGTGAATGGGGATTTACAGGAAAATTAAAATGACAGTCTCAGAAATAGGTATTTGCATACTTGATCTAAACTTCCGGTGTTTAAATTTTCTATTTATCAGTCTTTTTCAGGCTTATCTACGGCAGTGGCACATGAGAAACAGGGCTGTAGAAGTGCAGAGAATTTTTAATAGGGTTATTAGACACCAAGAAATCCACATTTCTCTGCCCATACAAGATGGAATTGCACACATGTATCTTGTTATTATCGTTGCCTGATTTGCACTCAGGTTTCCTAAGAAGATCGTTTGGAAGCGTTTAGCTGCTAAGGTTTTGCAGGCATGGCAAGCTTGGCTTGTAGGAACGGGCAGCTGGCAATAGAGCCCTTCGATGACAGCAGCGTTGGCAAAAGTGATTCCTGTTACCTAGTGGAACAGGAGCCAGCTCTCCCCTCTTCCCGTGGTGAAAACGCTTAGTGTATTCCAGACTGATTTTCAAGCCACAGAGGTATTGGAGAATTTGAATGGGATCAGAGCTAGCTGCCTCTTGCACAGGCCTGCTGTCATCCTGTAGAGCAGTGTGAGGGAAGGCTGCAAAATTGAAAAGCAAAGTGAAGCATTTCACACTAGAAAACATGAGCTGTCAGCCCTCAAAAGCTGCAGACCCCTCACTGTCTAGTTCTCTTCTACATGTGGGATAATTGTGGTTTTCCAGAGGACACAGCTCTCACCTTCATAGTTGCAGATACATAGGAGTGCTGGGCGTGGGAATGTGGATATGAAATATTTTACTTCAAGATTTGTTTCATTTAATTTGTAACACATTTTAATTATCTTCTATGAACGTTTACTTAAAAATCTGCTGTAGCATGCTGCAGCTAAGGAGTAAACTTGTTCTTGTAACTGCTTTCTTTGTAGGAATGAAAGATTTTGCTTTTTTTTTTCCCCCCTCACTAAATATAATTAGTGTTTTCAGTTTATTTTAAGTGTGTGAGAATGTGGGCAATTGACTTTAGGAGTAACCTGTAAAAAAATAATATAAATAATACTAATGTAGGAGCCTGATGGATTATCTTTGCTGTATAGTTTGTTTGCAGCAAACAACATTTTATGAGTGAGTGGGTGGGAGGGGGAGTTTTAAATATATGGGGATGGATTTTTAGAGTTTGCAGCTGACGTGGATTAAAAATTCTAAGAACATTTCATCCATGAAAGGCAATTAGTTTTGTTTTATGAATATGAAAAGCACGTAGCTTGTAAGTACTGGAGTGAAGTCCCAAGTGAGTTATTAGAACTTGCTTTACTCATGTAGTACAAAATTAGCCATCAAGAGCTGATAGATTTCAAATACAGCTCACTGACACACTGATCATCCATAACTTTTCATAAAGACATTTTTTCAGTCTCACCTGTAATTACTGGATGCCGTTGAGTCCTGAACAGGGCAGCTAGTCACAGATCAGGACACCTTGCTCTTGATGGTGCTTGCAACATTTTGTGCAGCTGGGACGTCAAATTGTAATACCGTGCTGCGTGTAGTTCTGGGTGGTAAAACTGCATCCGGACGTGTAGAATATTCCTCTTTCTCTCCCTTATCTCCTGGTAGTATCTTCCTGGTCAAGCGCATTCTTCTGCTTTGTGTGTGTGGTATTGTTTTTCTGCATTTTTTCATGAGAATGTTTTAAAAAGCAGTTTGCAACGGTTTGTTTAAGGAACTGCAGTACTGATGTTCTTATAAATAACAAACACACTGTAATAGAGCCTTTAAGCATACTTCCTAAACAAACAAGTTGAGAAATAAATCGCTACTTTCAGCTGCCCCTTCTGTCAGATTTGTAAGTTACAGCTGATAAAATGAATGGAGTCTGCATTTTGTTTTAGCAGTTGCTTTTTGGCATTAGGACAAATTCATGTGTATGTATTAGCTGTTTAAGAGCTTTTTTTGAATATTGGCGTTGTCTGTAGTAAGTTGTCTTTCTGGTGAGAAAAGCTTCTCAGCTCCTAAGGGGTCTTTGGAAGAAGGCTATTTTTTCAGGTTCTTTGGCTAGTTTCTTTGGCCTTTTTTTAAATTTTATTTATTTTATTTTTTTTGATGGGGGAGAGCCAAAGACTCGGCTATTAACAAGTTTTGTATTTCTAGTGTTGGTGAGTAGGTGTTATTTATCCAGTATGTTGGTGTTTTAATGCCCGAGATTCTCATTTAAGGAACTGGTAGCCCCAATTAAGGAACAAGGTAGCCCCCTCCTCAATCGTCCAAATTCCTTGGAGAAATTAAAACAATATAAAACCCCTTTGGCAAGTAGTAGGCTATGATACAAGTTCTGCCTATGGAAATGACTAAATGTTGGTGCAGTTTGGTGTACAGTACCAGCTGCCTTACTGTAGTCAAAAGAGGGGGAGATTTGGGGAACCATCCCAGTGCACTGACCTGTTCAAACAACGCTGTGCTGATAAATTCTCCCATACAGAGTCATACGGACAAGTCATAGCAGTCACAGTCAAATTCAGAAATGGCAAATCCAAGGGAGAACGTTTTGTCACCCAGAAGGTTTTAATTTATGCTTTCGTGCCTCTCGTCTAGAGAAGAAAGATGGACACTCAGAGTGTGATAATATTAGACTACTGGAAGTGGGGCCTAATAGATCACAGATGTTTGTGAAGTGGCGAGCCATCATCTCCACCGATACAACAATACAAGGGGACAGTCTGTCATGAGATGTGACATGTCATAAAGGAACATTGATTTGTTGCTCCCCTACAGTAAATCACACAGTAAACATCTCCATTCGAATCCATTAAAATCCATTAATACAGGACGTATATTTTAAAACTGCTTTGACGTTTCTGATTGAAGGCTTTAGTGTATTGATTTCCGACGTGAGCAGGTCCTTGTTTGTCAATTGTAAAGTAGCACCACAGTTTGAATATCGTGGGTTTGCAGTGTGATGGGGGGAATCTGGCCAAGGTCACTGCTGAAAGAGGTGAAGAAACGTGTGGTGCAAGCTGAGTTTTAGGGAAAAGTGCCTCAGAATCACGCAAATGGCTTGATGAGCTGGGAGCTGCTGCCGTGTAACCTGGCTCTGAAGGACAGCTATTTACGGTACATGGGTCAACACGTTAGCTTTAATGAATGTACAGTACAGAGGAGGAAGGTGGGGTTTTGTGTTTTGTTTTTAAAGCTGTGTAGAATGAAGAAGTCAGAGAAATTTCACTTTATTTTAAAGCAGCAGTAGTCTCTCCATCTGTTTTGAAAGAGAGCAACTTACGTACGCATGTCAGTCAGTGGAGCATGCTGTCAGCAGCAACAATTTTTGCTGATGGGGGAACTTCAGTGAGAAGATTCGTAACAAAAGTCTTTATTGTATAGAAACACACCATTCTGCTTGGGATCCAGATTCCAAATGCTTTTAAGAACTATGACTAAACCATCATTTGTGCCTGAGATGAGCGACATCTGAGTACAGAAACTGCCTGGACTAGGTTACCCTGTCAGGCCATTTCTGTAAACAGCGTAGCACTGGAAGGTCCGTCTGTTTTTATAACCTGCAAATGCATTGAGACCTATGAGGTGTGATAAATTAAGCGAGTCAGGCTGATACACTCTCTTGCCTGCTCTGATATTATTATTAGGATTTCTGTTTTGTTTTTCTTCTTGTTCAGGTGAAGCTCTGATCTGAGTGTGAAAGGAAAATATTCTACAGCTGTTAATATTTGTTTAATATGTATTAATCCATTCACCTTGCTCTGCTTCTGAAGCTGCTGCGCAGCTACGTTCAGTTAATCAGCTCTAGCTTCCTGCTCCTGAGAGGCTGAATTTGTAGTATGTGTTGGGCAGTGTCTTTTCTGTAGTGTATCTAAATCACAGGAATGTGGTAGCATAACTGAATACCATGTACTCTTTGAAAAGGCACAGTAATTCCATATTACTTATTCATGATTGCAGGTAAGTGTGATCTGGAAGGAAGGTCTGAAGAAGTTTGGCATTTGGGCAGCAGCTTCAAAAAGAAGAAAACCTGAAAGTTACTTGAAGAAAATGATAGTTCCCAGTCTGCCGGTGTGCCTTCAAACAGCATCCGAGCTAAATACTCATTATGATTGCATGTGTGCACGTCCACAGCTTCTCTTGTTATTTTATTTTAATGTAGACTCCGCAGTCATTATAAACTATGATTATTCATTTATTCAGCCCCAGAAACTTTGGCAGAACAATGAGTGGAGGACAGATGACTTCATCCTGAAGAGTTTTGATGCAAGCATAGCTAAAATCAATTGAAAAAATCACAATGGTCCAAGTGGGTGACCAGTGCTGCAGCAGTACAACCCAAATCATGTTTCTCTGTAATGCCTTGCAGTTCAGATTGAGCCTGTTTGTTCTAGCTGACTGGCTTTTTCTTTGGAAGTGTGAAGCTCAGCATTTTCAGAGCAGTGTGAAATAAGGAATGTAGAAAAAGGACTTGGAGCAGTGAGGTGGCTAATTGAAAAATGCTGTTGGAGCTGCGCTTTCTAACAAAGAAACTGGCAGGTTTTTTATGAGTAAGTCACTTCAGAGTTGAGTTTTTTGGTCTTGAATTTTGAATGAGTCACATTTATTTTTTAATAGCAGCGTTTTGATAAAAAAGAAAAAACCTCCTGTTGGTTACTATGATGTCTAAGTGTCCGTGACTGTCTTTCTAAACATAAATACAGAGAAAGCAAGAATAGACTGTTAGGTCCAGGAGTATCCAACTGTGTTATTCTAGTGTATCTCTGTCTTCCAAGTGAGATGTCTTGAACTCAGCAGCCACACGAATGCTGAAGATCTTTAGTCTTATCTTCATTTTGCTTGGACAGCTGAAATACGTTTCCATGGCCTCTGTATGGTCTTTCCCCAGGTCTCACTGATGGTGCCGTGCAGGTCATTGATGATTTGTTGAATCCAAGAGAGGCAACCACAGTCACGAAATGTAATGATGCTTTAAAGCAAAACAATTCTATAAGCTACAGCTCAGAGGAGAGATGTTATCATCTCATTCAATAGCGTATCTTCCCTTGTGAGTTATCTTGTATGTTTTGCATTGCCTTGCAAAACTCTTTTTTTTTTTTTTTTTTTTTCCCCTCCTGGAAGACCTTTGTCCGTTCTATAGGAGCATTTTGCATTTGACCTCAGCTGATAGCCCTTGCTCCTGAGAGAGCTCTGCTGAGCTGAAGGGAGGGGGACCAGTAGGATGGAAGTAAAAGCCTGCTAATACTGTGGCTTCTTCTGTTCTCTGTCACATATTATGCAGAGTGAAATATAACACATCTGACTGTTTGATTTGCTAATTTCAGTCTTGGAGCACAGCTGGTAGGCAGGTGGACTGTTAAGAGGCAAGACAAAGATCTAAGATCCGCAATCTTCTGAACTTCCAAGCAAAAAAAAAAAAAAAAAAATTAGATGTTTTACACTGCTTGAACATCAAACACCGTTGGAGGGAAGGGGGAAAATTTGGAATGGGAACTTTCTTGGTTTTGGATCTCTCTAATATGGTGCAGTGGTGTGCATGCTTCTTGCATAAGCAGAAGGTGATTCTTCATGTGTAGTTCTTCCCAAATGTACGAATCAAGAGTCTCTGAAGCAACATCTGGAGAAGTCCCAAGAGAGAAAACTGTGATTTCTCTGAACACAAAGATCTGTTCATTCATGAGATTCTGATATTCAGATAGAAGACAGCACAGTTCTCCCATTTTCATTTAAAGTGATTTGTAGCTAGTGAAATGTTTAACTTTCATTTTTGGCTTTTCTCCCAAGAACATTACGCAGCACCAGTCACTTATTGGTGCTTATAGACAGACCTTTTGGGGAGATTTTTACCCTGGTTGTGCTTGCTGTTGTTGACCAGCTCGAGTAGATGTTCTCAGTGCTTCCAGCAGTCAGTTTTTCAGTCTCGGCTGTGTAAGTATGCATATGGTACATGTGTTAAATAGCATACAGACTTCCAACTTGTGCAGTTGCAATCCTAATGAAAATCTTCAGGCCGTCTCCATCGGCAGGTTCAGTGTAATGGTCAGAGATGAACATTGGAAGGAGGAAGTAGGGAAGACCGAGGAATTCTGGTTTATCTCATCCATATGTGAACAAAGTCAAATTTTAAGAGTGTCAACATTGAGCTGTAACTTTGAAGCAAAAGTAGTATGGACTGAAAAGGGCTCTGAGAGCAGCTTCTCCAGGACAACCAGTGTTAGCATTTCTTTGTTAGGTGACTTTTGACCTGGGTTCAAGATGGGTGGTAAAAGTTCTTCTGTTTTTTTCCCCTGCATTTAAAAGAGCATTCCTGTCCTGCCCTGTACAGCCTGTTTATTACATGGTGTTTACATGGGTATTTCTGACTTGATTTCTTTGTGGTGACACCTCTCAGGTCGGAGCAGGTTGCTTGGGAAGAGGCTTGGCTGGGGTTGGTGTGCACCGAGACTGTTTACACTGAAAATTTTACACTACTGAACAGCGCCTTCTGAATGCCATAAAATGTACATGATTTCAGTGTGACTAAGGAAATACTGATACTGCCATTTGGCAGAGTGTGGAAATACGGCCACAAGAGTTAGATCTCAGATGGAATGTGTGAATGAAAAAATAGCACTTTTTTTTCTCCTTTTCTTTGCAGACTAGAGATAAGCTCACGTTTACATGTGCATATGCAGTGTCCGAGGTCTGCAGTGTGTCAGGCGTGGCATGCCAGATTGTCTTTCCTTCTACCAGAACATTTATGCTTTAATTTGGGAAACGTGGTGGGAGCTGATAGCATCTTGTTTCTGGGAGAAACTTTCTGATAATCTCACTGGTGGTATCATGTCTGTGTGAGACACTAACTCCTGGCCCCTACTGCAGTGTCAAACTCAGCAATAACACAGCGCTCTGAGTTGTTCTCGGATCAGAAGCTGTGCAAGGCACCCTTGGCACCCAGGCTGGGAGTTCCCAGCCCTTTGGTTATGCAATTAAACTATACCATAAACTCTTCGGTTCAGTGAGGGGAGGGGCAGGAAGGACTCGTACTCATTGCTTTTTTTCCTTCTCTGATTTAACATTTTTTATGTCACCCTAGAAGGCTTTGGTGATGTTCCAGAGTCCTTGTGTGAATTAGTGCCATTTAGATGTCTTTTAAATGAGCTTGAAAGAGATGGAGGAACTGGTGACTTTTTAAAAGGGTATTTGCATGATGTGCATGCCATTCCCTCGCAATTCTGTGATAGTTTTCAAAATCCATTTAATCTTGTCAGTTGTATCTATTTGCTGTTTGAGGAGGAGCCTCAGAGAGATGCACGGCTTACAAAACGTCCAATAAATACTGGGCAGGTTATTGAGTATTTTTAATTTAATGCATTTTGGATATGTTGGCCAGGAAATCTCTTCAGGAAGAATGCAGGCAGAGCTGTTTCACCAGAAATCCAGAACTGACGACCTGCTGCGTTTTGGTTCTGGAAGAGCTCTACAGGCTTTCAGTTCATTGCAGCGTAATACTGTTCTTCAAACAAATCACACACACACTCGTATGCCTTCTCTGCAGTCAGTTAACTCTGTTCTAACAGTTGAGAGAGCGCTGCAGCAGCAAATCTGGGTCACACACCCTACAAAGGACAAACGACTACAGATGACAAGTGCTTGTGTGCTCTCTGTAGCTGAACAAGAGACTAAAATTAGCTTCCAACTCTTATTCGAATTAAAAATTACCCAAGGGAAAAAGAACTAATTCTCAAAAAGACAACTGTTACGTCTTAAACCCACACAGTCTCAACCACGTATTACTCCAACTAAAGAACAGAAATGCAAAAATAAAAGGTGGTAACCAAACTTTCTGGGAGAAAGGGGATTTCATTTTCCCTAGTGTATCTCAGAAGGGAAATACCTTCCTGTGCTACCCTCCATGCAGTGCTGCAGCAGCATCTCTTCACTCTACCATCTCAAAAATACCACAGTTTTTAGCAGTGGAGTACTGCCATATACCCAATTGGTCCAAATAAACCTTAACTAAATGGGTTTTACAAGACCAATGAATGAATTGGCTGCTAGCACAACTTTGTGCACGATCAGCGTTTTCCACAATAATTTATAAAAAGTTATTATAGCAGACCAGAGAATATGAACATTGCTGAGTCGCTGCCTGGTGCCAAATGCTGTCAAGAACACACAAATTTGTTAATATAGTTTTCGATGAAGAAAACAAATCATGCGCCCAGCTTAAGGAATACTGTCTATTTAAGGCGTAATCTCTCATTTTGCAGCATTGTGCTTATAAATCCTTTGCAGCTTTGGGGATCACCTTTTCCAGCAGAGCAGATGTAGTGATTCTTTTTATATATATATATTTCAATATTAAGGGTTTTTTTCTCCTAATGTTAAATAAAATGTTTTCCTAAGCAGCAAGGATTATGTGGAGGTGAAGGCAGATCAGATTCTATAGCAGTAAAACCTTATGTACAGTATAAGAACAAAATGCAACTAATAAAAGTGATTGTTCCAAGTGGCTTTGCACAAAGATGAATTCCTGTATCCCAGAAAACATTAAACAGCTCTGCCTGCACTCTTCCTTAAGAGAATCCCTGCCTAACATAGCCTAAATGCAGTAAATTAAAACTACTCAATAACCTGTCCAGTATTTATTGGACATTTTGGAAGCCATACATGTCTCTGAGGCTCCTCCTCAAACAGAAAGGTTTTTTGTTGCCAAAGTGAACTCTCAATGAGGTGGAGATGGCTGAAAAAGACCCAGAGGTGAAGATGGCACAGCTGGGAGTTTTGCAGCCTCCCGGCCTCCATTTCTTGCAGCGCTGCCTCTCTGAATGGGAAGCGATGCCTGCAAAGAATGGTCTCCTTTTCCATAATCTCCTTTCCCATGGTGTCCTCTCCATTCTGGAGATAGATGGCTTCTTTTCAACACTCTCTGCTTGGATTTTGCTAAGCTGTCTGGTTTGTCTCAGATTTATGCAATTACTGTCCTTGATGGAGCTGCTTTAGCCATGATTCTGGTGTAGACAAGTCGCTGAAACTTGAATTACCCAGACACATAGTCTTTCTCCAAATAATGTCCCATAATTATGGCCTGTGGGCATCTATATCCTCAGTCACAGTGATACAAATGTTAATGGGAAAAACATTGTTGGTGAACAGAAAGAGGGATGTGTAGTGTCTTTGGAGCCTGGCATTCTCAAACAAAATCTGCCTTGTTCTGGGGGACAGCTTGGGGTCTGATGCAAAGAGAGAAGGATAGTTGGGGAAGGTGGTACCTGCGGTTTTGTTTCTGCTTTAAAATGTTTAGAAGTTTGGCAGGGTTTTTTATTTTACATTTTAAAAATACTTGTTTACCCTGTTTGCCTTCCAACATTGGATGCCAGGGATCTGTAGAAAAACCTTGACTAATTTAGAGGACAAGGCTGTGTTCAGCTCGAAGGTCCCCTTTTTAGGTGTCTCTGGCGACAGGCTTTACATTCAACTCGATAGCATTTCTGAACACAGGTAGTGTAACGCAGATAGGGTTTGAATGATGCAAGTGAAAGTGTGAAAAATTCAGGGGATGTTCTAGGCACTACTAGACAGAACTATATTGATTTAGGAGGAAATCCCAAGGAACAAATAGTTCTTGTCAACTGATTACTCAAAGTTACGGTTATGCTACTCTTGCAGATGTCTATAAATTAAGCTGCCAACAGTTGGCATCTGCCACTGTCACAGTGCTATAGGTCATCCTTCCCGTAGAATTTAGTCTGATGCCGGAGTGACTTACCTGTCACGCACATAGTGAGGGAGCATTTGGGAGTCAGGAGGAAAGCGGATTGTGCTTAGGAGATGTGTACGTAGCCCCAGCACGGAGAGGAGATTGGGGACATAGCGTGGGACAGAGGGAAACAGTGCCCAGCCCAGTGAGCAGATATTGAGGGACTGCTGTACAGGAGTAAAAGAGTCCCGGGCAAAAAGGGGTGCCCATGAATGATAGATATCATGACCTGAACTGTCATGTACTAAATGTTTGCACGTGCTGGTGGTTCTTTTCATGCTGAAATTCTGGACTTCCTCGAATTCTGTCTCCATCTTTCCTCCCTCAATTCATGTGAAGGTATTGTATACTAAAAAGGGAGGAAGTCATGTTGATTTTGGGGAGATTTTCCTATCTCATAACTTGCCAACAATGCAGGATCTGAGAAGTTTAAATTGGAATTAGCTGACATTTTCCTACTTTCCCAGGAATTCAGAAGTCTGAAGAACAGCCCATCTATGTGGGCTGAAGCTAGTGAGCTTGAGGGATAATGAATTGATTCTGTCTGGAAACCTCTATGCTGATCCCTAAGACCAGGAGGGAAGGCTTGACATTGCTTACAGTCAGTGGGGACTTTTTTTTTTTTTTTCCTATCTTTCTTTTACTGGATAGTCTCAGCTCAGAGTAACTGAAGATGGATTGAAGTGTGGTACCTAATTGGGAAGATTTGAAAAGATTTATTTTTCTTTACTTTACAGAAAAGGCCACAGATGGCTCTCTGCAGAGTGAAGACTGGACACTTAACATGGAGATCTGTGACATTATCAATGAGACAGAAGAAGGGTATGTGCTATTTCAGCAAACTTTGAAAGGTTTACGAAAACAATCTTCATCCAATCATACTCAGCATGTGAGGAGGTGCAGTGAGTCTGGGGGCAGATGCTCATAGTTTGAATGCAGACATTTCAGAAAACTTTTGTATGATGTAGCGCTTTCTGTGGTCAGTCTCTGCTTGGGAGGGCTGGCATGAAAAATTGTTGGCGAGGGTGCCAAGTTTGTACTTCGAGGGTTCTTGTTTTCAGCAGGTGTATCTCTTTGCAGTGCTGCAGTGCTATTAATTTCAGCCATTTGAATAGAGTGCTTCTCTGATACATCTCCTTCAGCACCAGAAAAGCTGTGCTGCTTGCGGTTTGCAGGAGAACTGATCACTGGTCTTATGCCCTGGGCCTTTTTCTTTCCTGCTTGATCAACATCCTGCCTTTTTGGAGGCCTCGGGCATTGCTCTGGCCTTGACTTCTACGATATCTTGTCTTCTCACGTAATTCTACATGACCCTAGTTTGGTTGTAGTCAAGTTATTTAAAGTTAACATACATGCTTATGTCCAGCTGGAAATGGTGAAGGATTCCTTTTCCCACAGTATATGGCATGTGAAAAGCATCTAAGCTGTGTTTTAAAAATGGTGTGTTTCTCCTTCAGTCCAAAGGATGCCATTCGAGCACTGAAGAAGAGGCTGAATGGAAACAAAAATTACAGAGAGGTCATGCTGGCACTGACGGTGAGTGGGGGCAGGCTGGAATGCCTCAAAAGGGCAGAACCCTTTTCTTTTGTCATTTTCCTTTTCCTGGCACTCTCTTGAATGTACACACTCTTTGCTTTAACAGCCACTGCTCTGCCCTTTTCTTCTCTCCAATTGCCACCTCACTTCCTTGGGAAGAGTTACTGGAAGCTTTGCATAGTGTTTTTTGGATTCAGTTGATTTCTGCTTTTTTCTGGGCTCTTATCATCCTAAGTACTGACTGAGGAAAGTTAAAATAGCCCAAATGGGCCTGTTACCCTTTGGGGGTTTCCCTTCTACTGTCATCTCCCTGTGTCCTACTATCTCTCTACTCCAAGACAACGGCTGTGGGCATATCTGCAAGTAAGGATGATGAACTTGCCATATTTTCAGCTTCCTAAGTAGCTGATGCACAATTTCCCTTGTGAATGGATCTCTGCAGGAGACTTGCACTAATTTATGCTGATCTAATTTCACTCAATAAAGTGTAAATTATATTCTTTGCATTTAGGCAGCACTGCTAGGTTGTGAGATAATTTGCCAGTGACCTTTCCTACTGATGACTTTAGCTAGAGGTTTCCTGGGTAATGCAGCACTCCTGAACGCATGGTGCTGGGCAGGCTCTGCACCGCAGTGGTCTGAGGAACGAGCAGCAGTAACTAGATCGAGTTATACTGCTGTAGGTAGGTGATCTGTATGATTCTTTCACAGAGCTCTTGTTGCATCTCCCTGACGAAGCATGACTGTGCTTTCTGTCTTCTTGCCATTTCCTATTCTGGATTGTCATTTTGACAGATTACCAAAGACCAAACCATGAGATTATCCATTGTGCAGGAAAGAGTGAAATTCATCAGAAATGAGTCCGTGTCATCAGGGCTGATGAAAGTAGCTGAAGTAGGAGAGTAATTACAGACTCCTCAGATAGAGAGTTGCAGTGGTTATTAGGCATGGCTGTAAGGAGAAGTGACGCATTGGATTTATCTCCATGCTAATCATGTTCTTCAGAGAAAAATCAACAGCTGTTCTTCCATGGCAGTTGAATGGCAAGTGGAAGGTGCCTCTAGCTAGGTTGCAGGGGGAAAATGTGTCAAAGTATAACCTGTCAGAGCATTCACAAGGGAGTGTTTTGAATGACTGAAGATCACTCACCTGAATTCCCAACTCTAAAACATAGCTTATAGCTCAGAGCAACTGGGTCCAGCTGTGTTCCAGGTACATAGAAAATGGTGGAGTGCCACAGCATGATAATATCTCACTGTGACAGGATGTCCTCTGTCTTACCCGCTCATGATGTGATGCGATGTACTTAGCTGTTCAGCTGTGCAGGTTGGAAAGTTCTGCTTTGAAGGGGAAGAAACTTGATATTTCTTTACCTTGGAAACAGGCAAAGGACGATCACAAAAGTGCCCAATATGTTAATGGTGGGTGAGGTTGTGTTGGGTTTGCGTGGCAGGGTTTTGGTGGCGGGGGGGCTACAGGGGTGGCTTCTGTGAGAAGCTGCTAGAAGCTCCCCCTGTGTCTGATAGAGCCAATGCCAGCCGGCTCTAAGACGGGCCTGCTGCTGGCCAAGGCCGAGCCCATCAGCGCCTCTGTGATAACATATTTAAGAAGAAGAAAAACAGTGAGAGAGAGCTTTTGCAGCCGGAGAGAGGAGTGAGAAGATGTAAGAAACTCTGCAGACACCAAGGTCAGCGCAGATGGAGGGGGAGGAGGAGCTCCAGGTGCCGGAGCAGAGATCCCCCTGCAGCCCGTGGTGAAGGCCATGGTGAAGCAGGCTGTCCCCCTGCAGCCCATGGAGGAAGGATGAGGGGGTGTAGAGATTCCACCTGCAGCCCGTGGAGGACCCCACGCCGGAGCAGGTGGAGGCACCTGAAGGAGGCTGCGGCCCGTGGGAAGCCCACGCTGGAGCAAGTTCCAGGCCGGACCGGTGGACCCGTGAAGAGGGGAGCCCACGCCAGGGCAGGTTTGCTGGCAGGACTTGTGACCCTGTAGGAGGGACCCCACGCTGGAGCAGTTTGCTCCTGAAGGTCTGCACCCCGTGAGAGGGACTCCATGCTGGAGCAGGGGAACGATGAGAGGAGTCCTCCCCCTGAGGAGGAAGAAGCGGCAGAAACACTGTGAGATGAACTGACCGTAACCCCCACTCCCCGTCCCCCTGTGCCGCTGAGGGGGGGAAGGTTGAAGCCGGGAGTGAAGTTGAGCCCGGGAAGATGGGAGGGGTGGGGGGAGGTGTTTTAAGAGTTGATTTTATTTTCTCATTCCTCTACTCTGTTTTGCCTAGTAATAAATTAGATGAATTCCCTCTCTAAGTTCAGTCTGTTTTGCTCGTGACGATAACTAGTGAGTGATCTCTCCCTGTCCTTATCTTGACCTATAAGCATTTCGTTATGCCTTTTCTCCCCTGTTTGGTGAAGCAGGGGAGTGAGCACTGCGTGGCACCCAGCTACTGGCTGGGGCTAAACCACGTCAGAGGTACATCTAGATGTGTGTGTAGAGAGGATGCTTTTTGATAAAATTAGGGAAGAAAAGAAGAACTAAGAGTATAAGTGTAATTATTTATCCTCTATCTTCTCTCCCTCCCATCAAAAGTTTTAAAATGATAATAAAAAAAAAAAATCAGAAACCAACCACATAGGTGCTGTGTGTGTGTGATCAAGCTTTGCTCCAACAATGAATGTTTTTTTGTGTGTATGTAGGTGTTGGAGACCTGTGTGAAGAACTGCGGCCATCGCTTTCATGTCTTAGTAGCAAACCGTGACTTCATAGATGGTGTTCTGGTGAAAATCATCTCGCCCAAGAATAATCCCCCCACTATTGTACAGGATAAAGTACTAGCACTGATTCAGGTACACAGCTTGTCTCTGCTTCCATATGTTGCTGCCTGAAATAAAGACTGTCTGCTTCAGTGCTACGCATCACTAAACATGCTGTCATCATTAAAAATGTGGCAAGTTTTTTATATGTAAAAACAAACAATATATCCAGACTGGCAGGGAAGAGCAGACATGCACACGCATAGATATTTTATCCAGGCAGAAATGTCTGGATTCTAGTTGGAGATGTACCACTCTAAAACAAAAGGACTTAATAAAAGATAAATGGATGGCTTTGCAATTTAACAGTCAAATGTAGAAGCTGGAGACCTGCTTCTGTGATGGGCTTGTCATCTGAGGCAAGGAAATTTTAGAGGACCATGCGTTTGCTGTCAGTTGCAGAACACTTACCTTTCTGCGTCTGTTTCCCTGACCGTAAAATGAAGCTGTTTCCCTCCATTAGAAAGCATTCTGAATTCCTTTTAAAGATGGTTGTAGAGAAGTAAATGACCATATAGGAGTTAAAATGTTTTTTGGTGTCTTTTCTCTGGTTATTGTGCAGTAAAAGTGAACTGTCAGATCCTTGCCTGCAGTGGGGAAGTTGAGACATAGGCCTGTCTGCCACTTCTTCTTCTGCGCAGCATAACAATAAACAGCCATGTTAATTCCACAAACCATTAGCAACACATGAGGAAACATTGGTGCCTGCCTAGAGGAAATTTGACAATTATAGGAAGCTTTATCACTAAGCTCCTACAGGCTATTGCATACACCAGAGACTAAAAGACACTGCATATTTAAAATGATATAAACCTGCTGCAGTGTTTCTTGTGGGTAGGTATTTACAAATGCGCAGCATAGTTTTCCAGATATACTTCTGATTTTGTGGCAAAGCATGCAATTGAATTTCTGCTGGTTTATTTGTTATTTGGATACACAGATAGGACATTGTTAGAGCATGACAATGTAAATAAGTGATTTCCGAACAGGAAATAGGCTGGGTGTGGGAAATCAGGTGGGCATTGCATTGGGGTCTGTGTGGTCCCTTTATTTCTGGTCTCTGATCTCAAGGCTTTGTAAAAAAAAAATAGCACAAAAGGAATGAAATTATTAAAAGCATTTCTTGTGCATCTGACTGAGCCCTTGGGTGTCTGCCCGCTTTGGTGGGAGAGCTGATGGATGCAGTGACCAGGAGATAAGGTTAAATACTGCTCCATAAACAGAAACTGTGCGTGTTTCCATGCTGTTTGCTCTGCTGCAGTGTTTTAGAGGATGTTGGGTCCTGGATTTAAGTGGATTCCCAGTCATCAGTGCAACTAAGAAGTGTTTGTAACATAACCAAAAAGCCACAGTCACTGCCTGAGTGTATTAAACACAGCTTTATCTGAGCAGACTTAGTGCAGAGAGCTAAAAGCCTCACTCTGGGTACTAAATGCCTTCTGGTATAAAAAGCCTGAGAATTATGAAAGTTGCCTGTGGGTGGGTTCTGTTAGCGTCTCTTTAGCTGGAGGTGGTAGGGGACTTTGTTTTCCAGATTGCCTGACAAGTTTGGAAAAGTGATTGCAGTCACTCATCTCAGCTGCCCTGTGGACACACACCCCCAAAATATTCCATACATCGTGACCACTTTGCTCAGCTTAGACTTTGCTCAGCTTAGACTTTGCTCTTTAGAGCTCCCTGCAGTTGGAGTTAACTCCCTTCCAGGGGGCTGATCTCTTCTCAGCTCTGCTCTGCTAACATTACGTTTATCCCCTTCTGTAGGCTTTTTAAAATTTGATATCAGGGAATTAATAAGAACAGAAATGAGAGGATTAATAGCACCTGAAAGCATGGAAAAAAGCTGTACAAACAGCGTATGTCTTCAACCATACAGCTCTTGTACTCCTGGGCCTTTCCATAGCAAGGGTAGATGAAGCTGCTGTCCAACTTCTTATCTAGAGACTTGACTGTTCTGAGATGTTGGGCATCTTGTGTCTCACTTTCTCAACCTACTTCCCAGTGTACATGAATTAGCATGTATTACATATTGCTTATCCTTCCTTCTTCACCTTGCTGAAAGGCCTTGGAAATATTCCTTATTGCTGTGCCTCTGATAAGAGCTTGCATATCACCTCAGGTCATATCACCTTGCTGCCAAGTAGCTGAGCACTGTCATCAAAGATGAAGCATGGGGAAACTTCTAGTGGCATGGTAAATTCTTTTGAAGGTACATGTGTAAAAAGGGTCCAACACTGGAAAAATTGTCTTGTGATGGTCACTCATTTAGGGGCCAGATTTGCAATGGTATTTAATTAACCTGTTTGCGCACACTGAGGCGCCAAGTGGGATTTATACAGCAGCATCCTTAAGTACCTACCTTTAATAGTCTGGCCCAAAGTCTTAGAAGGTCTGACTTCAGTCGCACCTCTGTCATACACTTGTTTGGACAATCGGCAGGTCTAAGCTCTGTGTGTAGCTCCTTATCCATAAAGCAGAGCTAATATTACTGTTGCCTAGTTGAATTGTAAGCTGTCTAGGACAGGGATTGTCTTACAATGTGTGTAGACAGCACTTGGGACAATAGCGCCCAGGTCCTGCTTGTGACCTCTGAGAGGCACACTAATGTAGATAATGCTCCCAGCTCAGGCAAAGAAGAATACTGATGAAAGTGTCTCCTTTCTCCAGGGAAGAGAGTTGCAGAGGAGAGAATATATTAAAAAGGTAGAGTGCAAATGAAGTGAGTTCACTACAACAAAATCTGTAGGAAGCCGGTGAAAGAGAGGATGCATTAGTACATCCTCCTGGGCAAACAAGCCTCATTAAAAGTTGGGGGCAGCAACGCAGCATACTTTTGCCTCTAAGTTTCTTTCTGAGTGATTATTAAATAGAGCATCCCTTGCCTAACATTTTTCACTTTTACTTGCAAATAGAGTTGAAGTGGGGAACACCATTATGTAGAAGCATCGTTCAGATGACTTCTTATGTAAATTGAAAATGCAGAGAAAACGCAAGGGTAGAGTTACTTGTACAGTCAATACCTCCGTCAGAATCAGGGATGGTGTGGAAGGTCAGTTCCAAGGAAACAGAGTGGCTCTTTGCAATTGGAGCTGTTTTCTCTGGCTCAAATAGGGCTGTTTGGACTTTCACTGCATCAGAACAGTTGATGCCATTAATTTACTCTTAACAAAGCTGAGAAGCAAACACAGAATTGTTAGCTTGCAACTGATAATAGATTGTCTCCTGAGCACGTAGGGCAGGAAATGCTCTTTCTTAGAATTGAACAGAATAGGAATGTAAGTTAAATATTAATATGATTTCTTATCTTGTTTTGTTCTCTTTGATTTCTCTCCTCTCAAATATAAAAAGTGGTTAAAAACAGCTTTTGAAATAAAAATAGTCAAAGAATTAGTGTAAAAGTGATGACTAAATGAATTAGGTTCAGAGCCCACACACATGTCTCGCAGTAGTTCTGGATCCAGCACACTGATACTCTGCCTCGCATATGTGGGGGTTTCGGGAATGCTCCGTTTCTGAGTCATAATATTTAAATTTTCCCTTCCCCTAAATTTTTAATACTTGGCTAATTTCCAGCAAAAGTGAAAGGGGGTAGAGGCTTTCTAGATATTATGCTCCTAGCAGCTTCATGAGTACAGGAGGCTGGCTAGTGAGGAGAAACACTTAGTACTCCCACTGAAGGCAAAGCTCAAATGTGAGTTGAAGTCTTTTTAGACATGAGAGAATTCATGTGGGAGAGACATGATGAGTGTTCTGGCTCTGGGAAATTCTCCCTTTAAACTTGTTCTCTCTGACACACTGGGGTGTCTAAGTGCTGGGTATGCTCTGTAAGAACCCAGGCTTCATTAGTTCTCCTGCTCATGGGGCTGCATGTTTCACAACATAAGAACCTCAGAAACTACCTGTTTTGTTTAAGTTTGTTCCAAGTAAAATACCAAAGAAAACATGACAGCTGTGTTTTTTCTTTGACAATAAATGAGGGTGTTTCACAACGTAATTGAGATTACCTAAGATTATTGTATGATTTTATGAATTTTGCTTAGATCAATTTAATCTTTCACAGAGACTTTTTTTGGTGGGTCATTGGCTATAGAATATGCAAGAAAAGATCAGCATGCAATCAAGTACTAAGTAGAGGAGATTGGAAGAGGCTTTCATTTGCATTGACAGATTTTGATGACATCAGGGGCTAGACATAGCTACTGGGTACTGAGTTCTTGTCTATTTTATATTTGAATAAAATGTGTACATGATTGTCTTAATAATATTTGCAGGATCTTTTAGACCAGGTCTAATGATTACAACTTCTCTTTAAAGTTGAAATACATGAGAGCATTTGTAGTCAGTATCTCAGGTCAGGGTAGAGCTGGAACTTTGTTTGGAAGGTTTATAGGTAATCCCTCATGTTTTCTAGGCTTGGGCCGATGCCTTTCGAAGTAGCCCTGATTTAACTGGAGTAGTGCATATTTATGAAGAACTAAAGAGGAAAGGCATAGAGTTTCCCATGGCAGATCTTGATGCTCTGTCTCCAATACACACACCACAGAGGGTAAGCTGCAGCATTGCAATTCCAGGGTTTTTTTTCTCGAGATGTCTAAATAGTGGGGTAAGTACTCTTCATTCCTCTCCCGTTTCTCTGAATTTGGCTCATTTTCTCACTCCTGGAAGGACTTTTTTAATAGTGAAAGGGCATGTAGGAGAAGCATAATGCAGCTATGTTTGACATGCTGATAAGCTAATGGAGTCTCCTCCTTTGAGTCAAACATCAATCTGAGAAGAAAAAAGAGTTTGGAGGAGTTTTGTACACTTGTCTTATACCACAAAACCACCAGACAAATGCAACTAATTTGTTCAGAGAGAGTCCAGCAGGATATATGTTTGAAATTTGCTTCTTTTTCTCAAAAGTATGGTTATTTCTTTTGGTGATAACCCTGAACCAAGGTCTGCCTGTTTTTTAAAGGTGTACAGGGTCTGAATCTCTCACTGATTTCATGGTAATATGAGTTCTTTATACCTCTGAAAAGTTAGATCTGTAAAGTTGACAGAACTGCTGCTAGGAAGTAACTTAATGATCACAGATGTTCTGATTATTCACTCTGAAAAATTAAGTTAATGAATCTTTGAAGTGGTAAATGCAAGTGATCAAGGACTAAAAGATTACAATTCTTGTGTCAAGATTAATTAAATCCAATATCTGTGTATCACATCATTTTTTGTAAACCTGCAACTTAATTCCTTGTTTAAAATAATTTATATTTTTTTATCTTTGGCTGTTGTTTTTATTTTGCTTCTCACCTTTCTTGTAAAGGTAAATTGGCCTAAATGCTTGTGGGTTGGGTCAAAAGATAGGGGCATGCATTTTTGTTGCAGCTGTCTGTTTGTGGGCTGGCCTGCCAGTCTGTTCTCGTAACTATACTGACCTTTTCCACAAGGTGCAATTATGTTCTATATTTGAGCGTATTTGGCCTGAGGTTGCTGACAAAGCAAGTGCTGTCACAATTCAGCTTTTGAACTCCTGTCTTTCTGATGTGGCAGAGTGTTCCTGAAGTTGATCCTGCAGCAAATATGCACAATTCACAGTCTCAGCAAAGGATGAGCACCAGTTCTTATTCTTCATCTTCTCCAATGGCGTATTCTGCTCCTCAGGCCCCAGCTCTGAATGTGACTGGTCCCATCACCGCTAATTCTGAACAGGTACTGGGATGATGATTCTTTTGAGTGAGACTCTTTCAGCAGATCAAATTAGAAACCAATTCGCAGAGGAACTTTCATTTTAACTCTTTTGACTTTGATTGCCTCCTAGGTTTGGTTCTACTTAGTAATCTTTCCTCCTATTATACTGTAAAATCTAGGCTTTCAATTTGTATGTATGGCCTCCTAATGGCAGCAGTTAGGAAACCTCACGATGTGATATACCAGTCCACTCAGTGGTTGTGCAGTAGTTTAGCAGTTATTCTCATTAGCCCCCTCCTTTAAAGGCACAGAATGTCTTGCAGATACAGGAGGTCTTGCTAACAGGGCGTTAAGTCTGCATCTGTAAGACCCTTGCAAATGCTCTAATATAGGATCTTCTTTTCTCTCTGCAAAAAGAGTAACTTCAGAGCCAAAGATCCTGCCCAAAATTTGTACATCTTTCCCCACACTTGAGTGAGGCACGCAAGGTGTACTGCAACCAAGGTCCGGTTTTAGCTGCTGTTTTCAATTGCTTCCCTTCCATACAAGCATAGCACATTTAGGATTGTGACAATAGTGAGCGGTTCTACAAAGTTATTTTCTCTTTCTGTTGCTTTTCTAAAATTCTTTCCTGGATAAGCTTTTTACATTTACATTTTTTTTCCCTGCTAGAATGTCTGGAGCCTCAGATATCAAGTCAGACAGAACCAGAGGTATCACAAAGTCAGTTCTTGAAAATGATCTGCTTAAACCAACAGATTATGCAGTATTTTCCTGCCTTTTTACCCCAATTTAGATTGCCCGGCTGCGCAGTGAACTGGATATTGTTCGTGGGAATACAAAAGTGATGTCTGAAATGCTGACAGAAATGGTACCTGGACAAGAGGATTCCTCAGACCTTGAGTTACTCCAGGTAACAGTTTCCTAGCAAATACAATTCTAATCCTTTCTGTCTCTGAGTTTTTCTTATAGGCTGTGTTTTGTTGTAGTTCACTGCCTCAGTTTGCTTGTTTTACAAAATTAATGTGGGCTGTGCTTTGACCCCTTTTAGTCTCATCACTTGATGTGCTTCATTTGTTAAAGCTTCCAGTGACAAGGATTTCCGAAGTTCCCTTGAAACTTATCCCAGTGCTTTCTTCTCCATGTAACTAGACATTTTTCCCAATGTTGAATATAAGGTGTCTTTTACCACAAAGCAGCTTAAAATTGTGATAGGCTCTGTAAGCCCTGAGCATTTCTGCTTCTTTTGCATCCTCTGTCATCACTCATACAGTGGCAAAACATTCCTGGTCGCTATGCAAGAAAAAATCACTCCATCTTTCCAGCTGGGCTAAATATTGCTAAGGGTCTGTAGATTCTCTGCCACTCAAAATCCTATATATGAACTCTCTTTCCAGAAGATGTGCTATAGCTTCTCCTGAATGTAGAGGCTTAAGGCAGGCACTCAGGCGAAGTTTCATGCTGTCCGGAGGGTTAGACTGGGTAATCAGAAGGGCTTTCTTTGCTGGAAAGTCTCAATCCAGTGCAGCATTTATTATCGCAAAAGGGAAGACAGTTTTAGCTGAGCTCATGTCTCAGGCTTCATACCTGTTTCCCCAGGCCAATGGTAGCAGGGTGCCCTTTTGCCTGAGGAAAGTAATACAGTACCACATGCAACACAGATGAAGAATACTGTGATCTAGCATTCCAGCTGCTGCCCTTAACATGGTATTTGCCTTTTTAGAGCTTCAGAAATAGGCTTCTGTTTTGATCTTCCAGCAGGAAGGATGGGCTCCCACAGCAGTACATTTGGAGGAAGGCAGGGTATTGCTCTCTGTGATACATCAGAGTTTGAAATCCATCCAAAAACTGGTCTCTCCCATGCAGCGGTATTGTGTGTTTGTCTCGGAGCCATCATGGCAGCTGATGAGAGGCTTTGCAATAAAGAGCCTTTCAGTTACTGCCCGTCTGGGTCGGACTGCTCAAAACAAAAGAAGCTTCCAGGAAACCAAGACAGACCAAACCAGCGTAGAACAGTTTGCTTACATTCAGAAACAACTACTAACATCTTGACAGTGTAACCTTACAGCATAGCTTTAAGGTGAAAAGAACTTGATCATAAAATGGAGAGACAGCAACGATTCTTTATTCCAACTGGTTCCCTTCTTTGACTGCTGCATCCTAAATCTGAATCACAGAGCTGAGGAGAACCCGGTTTTGATCACAAAGGATGGTTAGTCTTTTGAAAGCTGTGAGCAGGGTGCTGCATGCAAGGACTCCTTGCTTTGAGGTTTATATAGCCCTCCTCCTTAAATAATTCCTGACATTTTCTCCAACAATCAAATGTAAACAGCTTGCTAGAGAGCCAGCTCTGAGCAGAATAGATAGGTACTGTCAGCCCTCTCGGAAAGGCAGCAAACAAACCTCTGAAATGTCACAATCTGCTTCTAAAGTGATGGGATCAAAACTGACATTGGAGAACACGTTCCTCAAGCTGTTAAGGCAGCTGGATTGCACTAGGTGAAATTTATCCAGAGCTTAGGATGTCAGACCAAGCAAGGAAAACAAACACATTTTTGCTTTCATCCCGAAGGTTGTGTACCAACAAGTCATCCTTGTTTAGTGCTGAATTTTTGCTGTGAAGTGGAGCTGGGGGGGTGGAAGATGACAGAGGGACATGCTTTAGTTGAAATGTCAGTGCTTATTGAAGTAAAACCGTGGGCCTCATCGGCGGCGCCATGCCATATGTCACATTTCTTCTTGTAGTTCCTCCTCAACGTACCGGTTTTGACCTTTGCTCTTGAGGCCTTTCAGGAGTAAAGAATTCTGCTAAGTAATTGGTGATGGAAGAGATGTCCTCGAAGCACTAGAATGCCTGGTTTAGGCAAACTCAAATCTAGATTTCTTGGCATGAGAGACTTCTAAAATAAATGCTCTTACTCTGTATTCTTTAAAATTTTCTTCTGAAACTCCCCAGTGCCTTTTTGCTGTCTCTTGTCTGTGGACTTGCTCAGTTGAAGGGAATGTCTCTGTGTATAGTTCAGCACTGAAGTGTGTGTGGAGTGTTCATCTTTTTATGCTCCTGCTCCTTGTTTTGTGTTCTCCCTCATGTTCTCAGTGGTTGGTAAGCTCTGTGTCCTCCAACCCTTCTCTTCCTAGCACACACTTAGCTACTTGTGGTAGCCCTGATGAACTTTTTCCCCACACTTGTTCTACCATGTGCATCTTTTAGGTTTTAAGAATGATACTGCCAAAAAGAGCAGATTGAATTTTCCTTGAAAGTTCTCTTCTGGAAAGCTGTTGTATTAATATGTTTTATTCTTAAAACAAATCACTAAAATACAGATATTTATTTTCTGAAGTGCTCAGAGTTAAAGAAGAATCAGGATGTTGAATTGTAAATAGGCTCTCAAGGTTTTATGCCATCGTCTCTTGAAGGGCATGTTTGATTAGATGTGCTTTTGGGTGACATTTAATCATGCAAAGATAGACTTGTCTTAGTGTTTCTCAGCTGGGGGATATGTTTGGCTGTGAACAGAGCTCGACTAAATCTACTCACTGCTAGCTGCTTATCAGAATGTGTGTGTGTGTACAATGCATTTCTCCTAGGAACTGAACCGAACCTGTAGAGCTATGCAGCAGAGAATTGTGGAGCTTATCTCACGAGTGTCCAATGAAGAAGTCACAGAGGAACTGCTGCATGTGAATGATGATTTAAATAATGTCTTCCTCAGATATGAAAGGTGGGGCAGCTTTTCCATCAACTGTTTACGTTCGTTCTGGGTTTTCACTTAAGTGTGAATAGGTCAGTTGACAAGAGTTGGCCATCTGGGCCAATGGTCCAACATAACAAAATGCAGAGAAACAAACCACAGAAAGCATTTACAAAATCTCTTTTTTGTGATGTTTCTGTTTCCATTGTTTCCTTTAATACTATGATTTATTTGGTTTTTGTCCTAGCCATTAAATTTTTGTGGGGCATATCTATAGAATGCAGGGTAACCGTGTGCAAAACTCTGAACTAGCAGAGACTTGAGTCTGCAAGTCCCAGTTTTGTGGTGCTGTACAGATGCAAGAACTTGGGAATGAAAATAGCACAGCCACAGTCGCTAGTTCCACTTGCTAGCTTGGGTTCTGCACAAATGCTTGTGCTACTTCATGGCTTAGGGAGGCTCCCGTGAGCTCTCGCTGTCTTCTCATCTCTGAGCTTTCTAGTTCCAGTACTGGTGCAAGGGGAGCTGCCTCAGGTGGGCACGACCTTCATGCATGTAAGAGTTTTGGTTTTAGGTAACACTTAAAATCTTGAAAAAAGCCTGTCTTGCACAGAGCTGAGGTTTTGAAGAGTTTCTGCGGGAATCATCCCCAGGGGTGGGACTTGGGTCATAGGACTTTCAACATGTTAGACAAAGGCGCTGTCAGCCACATCTGCTGCAGTAGGTGACACGTGATACAGCAGTCTTGGGAAAGTTTAATCTTCCCCTTAATGACAGGCCTGAGGAGTGAGGCACTAAAGAGTACCCTTTGTTCCTTACTCTTAGCACAGGGCTTTGTTTCTCAAGCCTTTAAAAATAAATTAGACTCTAGATCTGTGAATCTGTGCTGTCACGGCAAAGGCTGGAAATAAAACTCAATGGCCTCAATTTTGGTCTTTGATTTAGTTGTTCAGAGGAGATTGGGGCAAACTTTGAGACAAATCCTGGCTTTTTATGTGAAATGGTATGCATTTCATGCACGAGCATGATTCTACAAGTGACAGAGTGTAACTGTCACTAAGGCTCAGTCTGGTCACCCTTAATTTTTTTTCTATTTTCCCCCATCTGTGACTTTGCTGACTGGAGCTAATGTATTTGTAGTCATTGTACACTGAAAGGTGAGCTGAGTGATGTTAGTAAGCTACTTGCGGTAGAATAGCTGCACTGATCTGAGCGTTTCAATAAACTCCAGTTCCTCCTCTGCTATTCCAAAAGCTCCGCGTTGTTCATACTGATTTCTAGTATGGGTACCGAGCTCTGTCAGTGACTCAAGCAGGAGCTCTGGCCTTCGCTGTGAAGCTTTGGATGTATACGAGCGTGTGGTTCATAAGCCTTTCGGTGAGAAATAGGAGGTGAGAGGTGTCTTAGGTTTCCAGCTAAGGGAGCTGGATTTCCAGTAATAGTAGACACCCACAGTTTCCTAAAATTGAAATTTGGAGCTGAATTTGTTTTTGCTGCCTTTTAAGTCTGCATTTTCCTCTGTAACGTTAAGAAAAAACATTTTAGTTTGCTTGAGATTCCCAGTTGTATTTTGTCCATCTGGGAGAAAACCCACAGGATTCTATGAATATTACGGGGTTTTTACTGAAAAGAGAGGTTACATGTGAAACTGCTTTTAAATGAGGAAAAACTCTAACCTCAGAGAAATCATGATGCTTTTTCTGGTAAGGAAGTAGATCAGACTGGCCTCAGACAGGCCTTGGGAGGAGGTAGTTCCTCCTGCTTTTTTGAGTTCACGAAAGCTGGGTTTAGGTTTGCAGCCCCAGATGCACAGCTGGTTGGGGAAGGAGTAGAGAAAAGACCAGATCTGACTAGCCAGGCTTCTTTCCCTAAGAAGTATGAGGATTTTTATCCAACATCATTACTTTTCATTCTTGGAAAGTACCAACCTATTTAAACATAGGCTCTCACAATCTTTGAGCTGACCCAGAATGTTTTAAGAAATGAATCTCCTAATCATTGTTTCTCTTGCCATGCGCTGCCTGGGTAGGGCTGCGCTAGCATGCATATGGCTTCTAATTTACATGTATTGCGGCAAGAGGGAGCTGTTAAGGGGGAGTAAGACTTGCTGCGGTGCTCAGCTTATTTAGCTGGGAGCATCAATCTTGGTGCAGTTCCGCTTGTCCCTTGGCTCACGGAATAGTCTATCACGAAGCACTTAATGAAAAAAAACAAACCCAAAGAGAAATCCTACGTTGTTTATTCTGCATATATATTCTGCAAGATCAGATTAGTCAACTTAATATCCAAATTTGCCAAGAATGCAACTTCTGTCACTATCCTCCCTTTGTCCTGGCTTGGAGTTAAAGCTGTCAGGGTTCCCCCTTGAACCAACAAACACTAAGTTCAGTGGCAAGCATGTCATGACTTTGTTATAAACTTGTGTCTTTCATTGTTTATTGTTGGCTTTGATAGTCCATGTTGGTTTTGTTTGTTTTTTTTTTTTTCTAAACAGATTTGAACGATACAGATCGGGACGTTCAACACAAAATGCCAGCAATGGAGTAAGTACCCACTTCCATTTATTGTATCAGCAGCTACACCTTACTCACCATACTGATATCACTAGTGTCAGACTTTTTATCTGTCCAGCCCCCTGTCCCACCTGTAGTGGCTAATAGTGGAGACCAAGAAAAGACCATAAGAATGTGGCAAACCTCAAGTGTCAACTTTTAGCTCAGAAAGACACTACAGTAAAACATCTCTGTGTTTACAATCCCTGATGGATTTTCTTTCCTCTATTAACTTTTTTGATTGCTTTTGAGTCCGTGCAGACTTTGGCATTCACAATGTCCTTAAGCAGTGAGTTCCATGGTTTCACTACACATTTTTACATATTTATGTAAGTATGTATATGTAATAAATATTTTGTGTACATTTGAACAAGTCAATGATTTTTATTTGATCCACCTAATTCTTCTTCACTGTGTCTTACAATACCACTATTCAGATTCATTTTCTTCATGCCACTCATAATTTTAGGAACCTCTCTCATCTCCTTTTTTAGCAGCCCCTTTCCAAGCTGAAGATTTACAGTTCTAATTATTCTTTCCATGAAAAATATTTTGTAGTTGGTTTATAGTCTTCAAGATCTGAGTTCATGAGGTTTTTTGGTGGCTGACCCTTTTTATTGTGTACTCCTCACCAAAGTATCCAAGAGACTGGTCCATTTGGCAGTACGCAAGAGAGATTTTTTGAGGAAGCGCCCATTATTTTTTGGTGTTCAGTGTTGCACTGCAAGAACAAATCTCTGGCATATGTAACTTGCTGTGGTTTTTGTGTCCCGACAGGTACTGAATGAGGTGACAGAAGATAACTTAATAGATTTGGGTCCTGGCTCTCCAGCTGTAGTGAGCCCAATGGTCGGAAACTCAGCACCCCCGTCTTCACTTTCTTCACAGCTTGCAGGGCTTGGTGAGTACCTGATCTAAATAGTGCTGATGAACGTGAGGCTGCAATGCATGGACTTTTTCAAGCCTGACCAGTCTGTAGGTCTTGAACAGCATGCAGGGGCTGCTAGGCAATCCAGGTATCTGATTGTGGGAGCAAGTCTGAGCAGTTGCTGAGGTCCCTGTGACCAACCTGAATACCTAGTACAAGCTCTTAATGCAGTGGGCTGTTGGGATTTACGAGGACCTGTTTTTCACTTGTGGGTCAGGGAGTTTCTGCTCCCTTTGGCTCTCCACTACCTGATTAATGTTGCCATGTACCTTTCGGAAGGTTTGGGTACGTGGCTTACAGGATTAAGAAGGCTTTCCCACTCCCCTGCACTGTAGCAATCTGTAATTGGGAACCAGGCTGGCACTGAAGGAGGGATTTATAGACCAAAGGGGAGAGTGAAGAAAAGGATGCAGGTTCTCGTTCATGTTAAAACTTGTACAACTACTTTTATTTCTGCTTAGGTATAACACTCCATGAAATCAGTCTGGTCGATGTTCTTGATTCCCCTTCTACAAATAATATTTTAAATCTTTGGATGAAAGGTTTTATGAAATTGTTAGGTGGTTTCCATTAAATCAAACCAAAGATTGCTTGATAGGATCACTTGATTTGACTGAAGGTTCTCCACCTCTTTCAGCTCTGCACCAATATCATATCACTTGACTGTTAAACCAACAGTTTCAAATCAATAGTTGAGAGACAACATTGTGGAGAAGGCTAGTATCCATGCCCAAAATTTTGGGCCAAGTTAGCGAATAGTAAATATCTCAGGATGAGATTGGCAGCAGGTGCACGCCAGTTCCCAAATGCTGGCTTCTCGATGAGGAATACTTTTGGTGTGGTGCTTCCAGGAGGAATAAGACTATCTCTACATTTGTCCTTTAAGAAATGCATGATTAGCAGCCTCCAGCCTCTTCTGAACAGAATTGTGCTCAGTGCTACAACTGTTAATTAGATGATATCTGCAGCTGTCCTGCATTGTTAATGACTTCCTCTGTAACCTACATAGTCACAGCAGTGGTGCTTGCATATGGTTAGCAATTGATTTGCTTTTTTTGCCTCTGGTTGCAGACTTGGGTACAAACAGCGTCAGTGGCACACTCAGCTCTCTACAACACTGTAATCCTCGTGATGACTTCGACATGTTTGCGCAGACAAGAGGCAGTTCCTTGGCTGAGCAGCGAAAGAAGTATGTTGGCATTTGTCTTTAGCGCTGTTTGAGTCATGGCATTGCTGTTTTCAAAGGGCATAAATCTGAAACTTCTTGACTTCATTCCAGACTAAAAAAGTAGTTTGGATATATGTTTTTGGCTTTTAATCCAATCCCTATCCTGTTGGTCATTATTAGTATGAGCAAGTGGAGAAGTTCCTGCTGCTGGGCAGAGCAGACTGGCTGAGTAATTTCATTTGACTGTCTTAGTTAATGAGGTCTCTGGAAACTTGGAAATGAACTTGCCTTTACTTCTGCAGATGCTTCCCCTTGTAAAGGCTTCTCATCCTCTTCACCTGACCAGTGCATGAGATACAGGAGCATAAGGGTCCTTCACCTAAAGGTGATGGATATACTTTGGTGACTGAATTATTGTCATCAGGGGCTTGGAAACAGAATTACCATCGAGTTAAACTCTCCCTTTGGCCCAGCAGTCAAACTCTCACAGGCTGTCAAGGCAGTGTAGCTTGCCCGGCTGCCATGCTATCCCTAATTTGTTTATATGCATAGGGCTTGCATCTTTAGACCTGCAAATCTGGCACTTTAAAGGGCATTTAACAGGTCCAATTATTTTAATGTAAAATAAATCTATGCAATTATTAAGAAATCCTTTGATCCCTGTCAAGTGAGATTCAGTAAAAGACGCACTCAAGTATTTTTCTTCTATACATTATTTCTTGCCTCCTTCTGGATTCAGATTCTAGAGGATGTAGTGGCTACCAGCAGTCAGAACATCATGAATATCTTGTCTCAAACTAAGAAATGTTGTTGAATAGTTTAGCTCAGACCTTAACAGATTATCAAAAACTTACCAGCTCTGGAGGACTCAAGGCAGCAAATTTATTATGATCTTTTATTTGCAGTCATCAGTGTAGCTATTGGTACTGCCTCAGCTGTAGTATCAATGTTGAGAAGATGTGCTCTACTGTAGAGGCGTACATTACCACTGGAGATTTCAGGCTGGGAGCCCTAATGTATAGTCAGAAAGGAGATGCATTGCAGGGAGATCTAATGGAGGTCCCTCTGTCTCTTGTGCTAAATGAAGCGTGAAACTAGTCTTCCCACACTGCACCTCTATCTTCTTCTGTGAGCTAATGGAACAAGGAGCACACATCAGTCCATGATTTCACAAGGGAGGATTGCTATATCTTCCTTGGATTGTAGACTGCATAAATGGAGCAGCAGTAAAGATGTGAGTGTGACTTGCAGTGGTGTGTAGGTGAGAGCCTCTGGATGCTGTGCTTAGCACTTGGGAGAAGCCAGCACGCTGGAGGGGAAAGAGCTCCTGCGCAGGCATGCGGCTCCTCCCAGGGACTGATTTATGGGCAGGTGTTGGCGTCTACTTCAGCTCATGGTTCACCACTCTGCTCTGAGAACTGATGCTATTGCCTCTGTCACCTGACTGCTACATGTCCTTTTTGCATAGCAATTTAAGAAGCTTTTTAAAAATCCAACCTCTGTAAATGGTGCGCTGCTTTGTATGCTTCACTATAGTTGCTACTTACGTTTCATCTGTCTTTGAGTCTCTCTCTGTCTCCCCCCATGCATGCATCAAGTTCAGGCTTCCAAATGTCATCTTCAAAGCTTTGCAAAGCATAATCTGTAATCAGGCCTCTTTTCATAGTCCTCCGCTAGCTCTTGGACACGCTTATGGTGCCACATAATCTATTTGCCTACCTTTCATAATGCCAGTCTTACTCTTTTTACTTCAACATGCTTACTGAAACTGACGGATAGTCTTTATACAGAGCACACTCCTCTTCTTGGAATGCACTTAGTACACTTGAAGTCTTGTTAAGAAAAGGAGTGTGCTTTCTGATTTCCAGGGGAGTAAATCAGAGTAGCAAGTGCGTTCTGCATGGGTGACTGCTGGACTTTCTTCTAGTTCTGGGGTTTGTTCCTGTCTTTCAGCGTGACGTATGAGGATCCACAGGCTGTCAAAGGACTAGCGTCTGCCCTGGATGTTCGGAAACAGAACACAGGAGGGGTAGGTTGTTGCTCTGCGTTTTGTTATCTGAAGCCGTGTGTGGAATCCAAGCTGTAGGCAGATGCTTTGACCGAGACTTCTCATTCTGTATTCCAGTGACATGCTAATACTGGCTATTTTGAAATGGATATCTAGGAGCAAGTACTTGCTCGGTAATGATCTCTGAAGAGCTGCTACTTAGCACACCAGCCTAAAAGACTTCAAAATCATAGTGGGTAATTTCTCCTGTGTTCTTGCAGCTTGCCTGGGGGGTCCAGCGCTTTGACTGGAATCACTGCTGAAAAGAATAAGTAGGGAACATCCTGTGAACGCTGGTGTGCATTTGTTTGGTTTGGTTTCGGTTATGAAACTTGTAGTCTTAATCTCTTAGACTTTGCTCTAAGTGCATGGATACACGAGCAAGTTACAGTGAGCCAAATTATGTAGACTTTTAATGCTTCACACGCCTTGCTATAACTGCCCTTGCATGCAGTCTGTTCTGTGTGTCCCAGGGCAGGGTCCTGCTATCTTGTGTGGGCAGAAGAGGCCCACGTGCTGTCACCTCACAGCAGCTGGTGCTAGAAACGTCTTTGAGAGAGTGAGCTTGGTCAGCTTTGTCCGCCTACCTTGGTGAAGGCAGAAGTGAAAAGAGCTTTCAGATCATCCCTCGACCCCTTTCTACCACCCTGCTTTTTAAAACTGCCCTGCTCTTTTGTACTCAGCTGTGCGCAAGTTTTTAAGATGACAGAGCAAGTTCAGAGCCTTTTCCTAGGTCTAATTTTGGTCTGTGCTGACCACTAGGGAGCATGGCAGAGCCAGTGTAGCATGGGAGAGCCAGTGCAGCATGCACATGCCTCCCTCCGGGGAGAATTGCCTCCCCATGCCTTGGCTGATCCCGCCCTGGTTCTTTCATAAGTTGAAATGGGAGTGTTCAGGGCAGCTGGCATGCCTGGCAGCTTGCGCTTTGCGCCAGGGAGAATTTGCGTTTGGAGCCAGCTGGGGTCAAATCACAGCTGCCTGCCTGGGCCACAGTTCAGTGGTAGCAGGGCTTCAGCAATGATTTCCTATGGAGCATCCCCCCACCCCACAAATCTGTCTGCTTGTTCCTGTCCCTGTCCTCCTGCAAAAAGGGGAAATTATAACCCAGGTCATCCCTCTGACCAGTTTCAAGCTCAGCCTCACAAAAACTCTTGCCAACAGTACTGACGGAAAAGGGGGAAGCACAGGGAGACAGGGCAGAACTGCATTAGGGGGTGAGAGAGGAATTCCTGAAGCCAGTGTGACAGCCCAAGCCCCCAGTATCACTGAGCTGTGTTATTGGCAGGACCTGGGAAAGGATTTGAGATTCTGCTCTTTGTTCCTGGCTAACCAAACACAAGCGGCTTGCATTTAGCTACTGGTCAAGGGGGCTGTATTCTCCATGTGGCCACGGGGTCATGTCCTTATTTATTAACACTTGTTCTCAGCCAATTCTGCTTGAGGCACCAATGCGACGTGTCATTCACACCAGCGTAGCTTGTGCTCTGTCCGATGTGTTGTCAGTTCAAAGGGCTGTGTCTAAGCTAATCTGACAGTCAAAATTTTGGGGGGCAAACGCTTTATGGGTTGTGGAACTTTGGGCTCTGAGATGTTGTAGAGACTTTCAGCCTCTTTTCAAAGGTCCTGATGACTGTATCGTATAATCAGAATAGCTTGTTTTGAAATGCAGTCTTTTGGTAATTGGTAAACACTACTTTTTGTCAAGTGTTGTGAGGCTTCTGGGTGTCTCTTCTTAAAGGAAATAAAAATTAAACTCTACTAAAGTTACCAGCCCTAGCATGTGTAGGAAAAAACTGGCAGCACTCAGTAAATGAAAGACATGCGTTAATTTGGGTAGAGAGCTAATTTAAGAACAGCTCTAGGGAGGAGCCAAAAGCTTCGCAACACATTCTTCACACACGTCTTGTTCCAGCACAGTTGTCCAGTGGTAAAATTCAGCACATCCGACGTTTCTAATGTAGTCATTCTCAGAATGGTCTGTAGAGAGATGGCTGGTCACGTGGCATTAGCTGTCTTTTAATATGATTTAGCAGCTGGAAACAAGAAGAGCTAAAAATACACTGTTTTCTTAATATTGCTTTTCCATGTTGGGAATTGCTTTTGTTGCCACAGAGTTGTTGCGTGATCACAACTGGGAGGAGAGGTGTCCAAGAAACAATTCTCTAGTGTTACACAGACAGTAGATGAAGTTGGAGTGATTTCCCCTTTTTTTTCTCAACACAAATACTGAAATGAGACATAAAAGATTACAGCTGATTCTCAGTTATCTGTGGTAATGGGGACAGGAGAGGTATCCCACGTATGTGGGTATCTGGGTGGAGGTACATAAACACGCCAGTTGTTCTCTGCTGAGCTAACCCAGTTCTGGCAGGGCTGGTGGGCTGGAACCATTGTGCTCTGCCGGTCCCGAGCAAGCTTCTCCAGAGCTAGAGATTACTCTGCATCCGGGCCCTGGCTCAGGGATGAGCTGCTGAAGGGCCAGGAGCCATCTTGAGAGTCTTTGCATTGCTGTGCCATGCAGTCTGCAGCCTGCACAGAGGGAACTGGATGCATCAGCGGTCCTTTTAACTTCTGCCGCTCTTAGGGGCAGTTTGAAAGACTGCCAGAACACTGCAGCAAACTGTGATTACCTACCCTCCTGCTAAACCTTATCGTTAGAGCTGTTGTACTGTTAGAGTTTAAGGCAGAGTCTGTGTGCTGAGATCAAGGAGGTAAGTGGGGTGTGCTGCAACTAACAGCTTTATAAACAAGGGAAACTCCACGGTGCGTAATACTAGTGTTTCCAGTAAAGTCTGACTGATTTTATTACATTGTAGAGCCTATACTTTTTCTTCTAAGAAGATGATAAACATCAGCCTCACTACTAGTCAATGATTTTTTTTTTTTTTTTTTTTTTTTTTTTAATATCAGCATGGAGGAAGTGCTAAAATTCTGTGAACTGTCTGTAGGAAGTGCAGAGGTCGGGGTGAGGTCTGTCCCTCCACGGACAGAGCTGACAGGCAGCAGAGGGGATGCAGCTGCTGCCAGAAGCTACCACAGGCAACTCTGTGTGTATGTATGTGTATATGAAGTTTTTAACTTGCTGCTGTTATATTACTTTATCATGGGTTGTTGCTATGGTTTCTCTCTTTATGGACCTTTCTGTTCTCAACACAGAGGAGAGGTAAAGGTGGGAACTCAGACATGGAGCCCATAGACAAGTGGCTAATTACACAAGGAATGGTGAGGACTTCACCAGTGAAGCGATTCTTACTGCCCACCCCAGTCCCTTTACCTAGAATAACCATCCTCCATTCACCTCTCGTCCTGCCCTACTGAACCACTTGAAATCAGACAGTACAAGGAGTTTTATTTCCCACCTACATCATTACCTGGGGCAAAGGGAAATATTTCACCAGTTTCTGGTTTATACAGCACGAAGGCCTGTAACCAACTGAATCATTTGTAGGATCCCACGTTACCTTCAGAAGAGGCCTGGGGATCCAATTGGTTCCTTCTACTGTCTTGATTTATTTATGCAGTATCCACTTTTCGAGGGATAAACACAAGTCTCATGGATCTTGTTCGTAAAGAGGACACTTTCTGCATGTCTTTAAAGCAGCCTCTTCTGGTAGTGCTTAACTTTGTGGTCTGGAATAAACATACAGAAGTTGTAGGATCATACCTAACTGAATTGACTAATGTAGGGATAGTTCTGTATGAAAGGAAGGGAATGTGAGAACTGCTACCCAGATTGACATCTTCCACCCCAGTCAGGGAATTACACTGGCATTAGGATTCAGACTCTGAAAGGTACAATAGCGTTTCTGGCTTTAAGGATTTAATTCCCGTGTCTAGTGATGCCAGTGCTCTGATAAAACCAGACTTCTGAAGATCACTGAATCTTTGCACGTTTTGACCTTGTTTGAAGTTGTCCTTCATCAACATGCTTGCAAAGAGAAGTTCAAAAGCCTGCTTTAAGTGCAGAAGTCAGAGGTAGGTAAAAAAAAAACACCTCAGCTGTGCCTTAAAGCCAAGTTCTAAGACCAATTTTGTATTTTTGGATGATGTAATCCATCACTTTAAGTGTTTGAGATTAGCACCATTAATGTGACCTAACTGTACAAAGTCCTTCGTAGGCAGTCCTGACTGCAGCTGAGTTCAGAAAGGTGCAGTGCAGAATTCCCTTTGGGCTGGGGTGTGCTTGCAGTGCCATGTGTGGGGCTGTGCATCAGGAGGCCCATGGAATGGGAACGCCTCACTCCGGGGAGAGCCTGGAATATCCCAGACAAAGCCACTCAGTGCTTAAAAAGAGAAACATCCCAGGGAGTTTAAGGTTGAGAAGATCCAGAGTGTGCAATATCAGAGTGCTCCAACTCTGTGAAACACTTTGCATTTCTTCTTCTAGACGTAGGGCTAATACAGATTATTTCTGAGGGCCAGCTTGTGAATTTGTCAGAAGTTTGCATGGCTGGTGCATGCACAGTGATTGGAAACGTGCATATACACGGTTGTATCTGCCTGCCCGTGCAAGCACCCAGAAGCAGTTCCGAGCCTGCTAGCACACGTGGCTAAGCCCAGCTGTAGGTGCCTGTCCTTGGGAGCCAGTTTCATTTCAGTGCTTGTCAGCGACCCACAGCTTGTAACATGAGAGTGAAAAGCCGTTAAGTGAGCAGTGCTTGCTTTGCCTCTGATACTGTTGACTGTGGTTCACAGAGGCTCTTGCTGTTCGGTGGCTCTGTTGCAGCCCGAGATGTACTACGCCACTGTTAGATGTTCATCCATAATGAATAATCCAGTGATTGGGTTAGTTCCTCTTCTTTGCCTTTCCACTGTTTACAGGAGCAGGGAAGCATGAAATCAGCACCCCTGCTGTTCACACCACTCACACCACTGCTTTATTAAAAAAACAAACACGATATTCGTTCATTGGCTTGTGGTTATTCAGTCTGGAAAAAGGATACTGCAGCATTCATGGAGACATACGGATTTGGGGAGGGAAGGGGGATCTGGCTGTCCAGCCAGTTGCTGCTCTTACAAGCCTGTCACCTTGTTTGTATGCTAAATATGAGAGAGAAATACCTAAAATAAAACTTAACTAATCATTAACTCCGTTTCTCTCTTAACTGGCTGTAGTTCTTAACCATATTTATTAATATGACTTCGTAGCACTTGCAATACCAGTGGAATAACTAGCATCCCAGGTATGAATTTGATGTGCACATTCTTTGGTAATTTCTTGCGCTTTTGAGATGGGGGGAAAGAGAGGTGAGCTGACATTGCCATTACCTGTGCCTGTACAACACTGAGACTGCTGAAAGGGTGTTCTCCATCTGCCAGAGTGGTGTTCACGTCCCCTATGCCCTGATGTTCTTTCCAAACCGTGATATGTTTAAGCTTAGGGTTAAGTTCTTCCCACTCCATTTCTGTGCATCCCGGTTCACCGACACACCTTTGCAGAGGGAGGCTCATTCAGGGCTCCGCATGTACTCTTCCCGTGAATTTGGCAGCAGTGTTTCTGTTTCAGCTTGATCTACAGCTCAGTTCTGCTGGCGAGGTGATGCCAGGACCATGGAGACACAAACCACACCTTTATCCATTCCAGCTATGCCTACGAAACTTAACGTAGGCAAAATGATACCTACAGAAAATGGTCTTGGTTTAATCATGGCTGAGGGACGTTAGCTGAGCTGTTCCAGTACCAGCTCTGTTTGCAGTGTAAGGTCTGGGTTCTTACAAGTTAGGCCACGCCGGTGTCGTACAGGGCTCTGTATGAGCAGCTCTTAGGCAGTCTTTAGCATAACGCCACCACGTTTTAGTGCAGGTAGTTCCAGTTCATGAGTTTGGGTAGCTATTGAGATTTGCATTGATGTATTTGAGAGAATAATCTGTCACCCCACTCACATGCCGAATGGATATTTGTTACAAAGGTGAGAAGCAGGTGTTGCTTAAGCCACCACATCAGGACATTTGGGACAGTGGCAGGGGAAGAATGAAACTGCACCAGAATTCACAGAAAGTGATATGAACAGCTTTGAGCATTGCATCCTGACCACCAGCAGCGTTCCTGGCCCGAGAGGAGATTCCCTCTGTAGTAAAGATACATAAGTAAAGATTAAATGAGACCTTCACTAAGATGTTGTTAATTAGTAAAAGTGGGATGCCACTATGTATGCCTTCAATAGAGAGATAGGATCTAAGATGTGGAAATGACTTAGGTAACATAAGACTGTTGAAATACGTCATCTTCTTGGAGACTAAAGTACTTGAATTGTGGACAAGCTGAGAAATAAATGTATGAAGATCTGATTTCTTCTGTGTGGTGGGACCCCTCTCCCTTTTGAAGGCATGTTTCCTTGTTCTGAAGACCACGTGGGCTGCATTACCTGTCCAGCCATGGCATTTTACGGAGCACTCTACAAGGACAATGTGATACCCCATGTGAACGAAGGCTTTCACTGTCTGGACATGTCTATCAGATCCAGATTGTCTGGTTGTTGTACGGGCACAACAGGCTGTGTTGGGGAACATTCTGCACCTGAGCTCTTGCCTTGCCTGGCCATGCGATGTGTAAACACAGTTACAAGTAATCAAGTAGCTAATTAAATCCTTACATGTAAAGTTAAACATGTTCTAATATTGAGACCAGGCAGCTATTTCAAGATCACAACAGCTTTAAATAGATAGTAAGACTGTAGTAGTAAGTAAGACTGGAGCAGACTGCTAGTGTACATTTTAGCTCTCTAATTCTGCCACTGTAGGAATGATAGACCTTTCATTATTATTGCTAACTAACGGGGGGAGTGAATAGCAGCTAACCAAGTGTTGGTGTCAGCTTTGTTAAACACCTAGAAAGGAGTGGAATTAACTAAGCTACTACAAGACAGTAGTCTAGCAACAATTAGCATGAACCTTGTTAAACATTTTAAGAACATTAATGAGCTCACCTAGAGACCTGAATTGTCATTTCATACCTGCTTCTTTTCCAGTGGGATCATTTTTAATAGAAATAAAATGTGATGATAATAACCTCAAACTGTCTTTTTAAGGGTAGAATATTGGATTTTATGACTTCTGAGGAAATATATTGGCAATACTCTTTGGCTTTTGATTGCTAGTGAGAACACCAACACAATCTGACTTAGATAAGTATGAACTTGAATTCCAGGTTCCTGTGGGCTTTGTGGGATTGAACGCTCACTTTTGTTCCCCCAGCCCTCCTTTTCCATTTCCCTTTCAGGACTGTTGAGATGATCCCGTTTGTAGGATTTTTCCAAAGACTAAATAAAAAAGGAATTTGAACAATGAGCCCAACTTTTAATTAAAGCCAGTTACTTAAAGTACCCAAAAATATTTTGTGACTTAATTTCCGTTTACTTTGAGTATAGACTTTTAAAAAAGAAATCACAATATCGTTATAAAAACAGCTCTTGCGGCCAACACTGACTATCTGGGGAGCTGTCTTGCCAAGCCTGAGAGCTTCACTAGACCGTGTATGTTTGCATAATCAAAGTATTAACAAGACAGTATCCCATGCTGGAGCCATTTCCATGTAGTCTGCGGCTGCCACTGCTGTTTGTTCCCAGAAATTGTTGTCTTTTTTTAATGTGTAAACTAGCTAATTTATTTTTACATTGCTTTTGTTGTGTTTTAGGGGATTAGTCTTAACAAAACTCCCCTCCACATTTTTCAATTTAGGGCTTCTGGAAGGGGTAGACTTGCCAAATACACAACTGACTGGCAAAAAATGAACTGTGTGTGGTCAGTTTCAAATGAAATATAAATGGTACAATGTTATAGTTAAAATATTTTAAAACTTCTACTTACTCTTGAGAGTTCCCCGCCCCTTATTCTTGAGCAAATTAAACCTGATACATTTAACCCATGTTTTATGGGGAAAATGGGGCTCAGAGTCTGAAGAAAGTAAATTGGAAGTTTGAGCATGGAAGGAGCAATAGATACAAACCCTTAGCTCTTCTGTAAGTGTGCTGGAAGTTGGGGGAAGCTTTTTGAAAGGTCAGTTCTGAATAGCAAACGGCTGACATGCTCAAATGTTTATCTTACAGCTCGCTCTGCTTCTTATATATGACCTGTAAGAAGTGTTCTTGCACTTCTGAGGTTTTTGTTTGTTTGTTATATAAAGTAGGTCTGTCTGAAAGTAGAATTTCTTTTTTTTTTCCTTTTTTTTTTTTTTTTAAAATCTTGCAAAACACAACAGTGCAGACTCCTATACTGCTGAGCTGTTCTTTGAGGACTCCTCCTGCAAACTCAAGAGCCCTACGATTCTCAGGAATCCATTGCTTGCTCAGTCATCTCTTGTGTTTTCAGGATAAGCAAGATTTGAATTGCTGTTCCTCCTAACACAGGGACTGCAGTACCACCACGCTTTTTAGAACAGCTGCTCTTATTTTATTCACAGAAAAGCGAAACCCTGCTATTTTCCTCCTCCCCTCCATACACATTTTCTTATCCTTAAAGAAACGTAAGTACCTTTCCGAGCTGCAAACTAACCAACAGCTCTGAAGGTTACACCTTCCAAAGCATTATTTATTGTGTGCAGTGTAAAGCAATACAGGAGAGCGACAGCAGTGAAACTTCTGCAGTAGGTTTTAGGTTGCTGTAGGCTGAATAAATTCATTGCTTTGTATCTCTGAAGCTAGTATTTTCCAAAGCTGTTAAACTAACAAGCCAGTCCTACAAGATGCAACTTGTCCTTGGGAAGGAACGTGTTGGAAGACGTCTACAGAGCCCTCCTCTCGTTAATAGCCATCTGGGCCAGCTCGCAGTAGCTTCAACACACTCTGTTAGCGTTGTTTGTGCATGATTCAGCTCTCCATTGCAAATTAAGAAGGGGCAATTATCTTAAATCTGGTCCATTCCAAAGGAAACTGCAGGGACTTATTTTCTGTTTGGGATCTTCATATATTAGCTGAAAGCAAAATGACAGCTTGCACCTCTGACCCTGCTTGGATCTGTCATCTGCACTTTGTCCAGCAACTGCAGCGTTGGAGCCAAGCCATCTTCCCGGTGCCTCTCTTGGTGCGAGGTGCTGCAGTCATCCAACCTTTGGATCAAGCCCTAGATTTCCAGTCCTTTGACACGACTAACCCACTGTAGTAGACCTCACCTCAAGCAAGGGCTTAATTGATCTCCTGAGTGCAAAGGGCTGCTTGATTAGAAGAAAAAATTCTTGAGAAGCTCTGCTAAACAGTGTCAGCCTGTGCTGCTGCCTTTGTAATCCAGTGTCTGTCTGTCTGCCTCCACTGGAAGTCCCTGAGAAAACTACATCTCCCAGCAATTTCATCTGCAAAGCCTCTGTCAGCTCTTCTTCCCATGAGAGGTTTCAGGCAAAGCTCTGGACAAGCCCTGACACCTTTTCTTCCTAGGAGAGCCTTTCCAGCACGAGGTCTCTTGCCTGCCAGCCCCGCTGCTCGGCTGCTGTGCTCTGGCCTGGAACCTGCGCGTCTGAGATTTCTTTCCAAGTGTTTTTCAGGTTGTCCTTACGAGATCTATTGTGGTGTTTTCCTGTTTACTTCTGCAGCCCTCTGTTGTATTTAAGCAGCATAGTTAAGTCAGGAAATTCTACACCTAATACGCAGCAATTTCCCTTCGCTGACCCAGTTGCCTGCAGCGCTTTGTGAAATAGCTGCACTTCAGCACTCGGCATGTTGCATCTGTGCTGCCTGTCGCAATCGCACAGCATAACGTGAGCGGTTTTATCGCAGAGGAGAGGCAAACCTTCCCTGCCTTTTTGTTAAACCATCCGTGGAGGCCTAACGGGCAGGCTCCGATGAGCCTTGCTGCAGCACTGCAAGGCATTGCCGGCGCTGGAGCAGGAGGCAAGAGGAGCACATGCTGTGCTCTCCTCCTCTGCCCGCACCAGGAGCTGCTGCCCCATCCTCCTCCTCACCTTCACCTTAGAGCCTCTGCCCTTTGCACTGGCACATGTTGGGTTCTGCCACTCTGCTGTGAGAGGGTCACCTTTGGCAGAGGACTGGGGCCGGGGAGCCACGACGGTTTTACTTTAAACTGGTGTGCCGAGGCTTGCCAAGGCTCGGTGGTGTGATGGGAGGAGGATCTGGAAGGAAACATGAGTGTGTACTCTTGGGCTCTGCCTCCACCTGCAGAGAAAATCAAATTGTTTTCATAGGAGTGTTGCCTGAAGACTTTGAGCCCCTCTTTTTGCTAACCCTTCACTGTGGCTAATGCCCATTTTAAAAAATAAAAGATGTAAATTTAACATTTCAAAAGCTAACTAATATCCAGTATTCTACCCTTAAAAGCTTTTCACGATCAAGATTAGAATCATCAGTCCATCTTGATGGTTTTAATATGTGGTCGAGAAGTTACCCGTCTTACGCTGGCATCAAGTTATGTCATTCCCCATAATTTTTCTCTTGGTTTTTTTTAGCCTTGCTGTTCATAATTTCCTTTCCAAGTGTTTCTTTATTTGAAATGCCATTTATATTTTGTTGCCTTTTTTTTTTCCAGCACATCTTACATCTTTGTTTTTGTTTTGTTTTTAATCTTATTTCTGGCGTTTTCCATCGCTCTGTGGCCATGATTGTGGATGTGTTTTGGTTTTTGCCTGCCTTGCTGTTCTCTCGCTGCACTCCCTAGATCCCTGTTGCACAGTCCTCTGTCATGGATGACATTGAGGAGTGGCTCAGTACCGACTTGGTGAGACTCTTTATGTTTTCATTTTTCACATGGGCAATAGCACTTGTACAGATAACTTTCAATGCATTGCTGAGTTACTGGGACTTCTCGTAACGGGAGGCAGTGAAACTTCCGAATCATATAGCTTATTTCCCTTTGAGGGGAATATCGAAGCAGGAGGAGATAGCGTTGTGTTCAGCAATTCAATCAAAACATTTTTTTCTGAGTTGTTTTATTTTCACTTCTCCATGTTAACGTCACAGAACAACATGCATTCCAGAAATCCTGTGTTTCTGGTCTCCGTATAGGAAAGCGTTTAAACCTGTGCTGAAGTTTACCTGTGTTGTCCACCAGACTTAGAGCACATGTTTAAAGCTGCGTTGGCTTTGACAGGATCTAAGTACATTCTTATGCTGAGGCATGCTTTTAAGAGATGCTGGATCAGGGCTTAGATTCCTTTCAAATCAAGATGTCTTTGCTAAATTGGCAAGCAATCTTGACATGTTTCATAGTAGTAACAATAAAGTTATAACAGTCTCTCTTCAATGTTTATAACTTTCAGTTTCTCCTAAATGATTATTGTCTGGTAATTATTAAACAAACAAACAAAAGACAGAGAACTAAAAGTAGCTTTTCCTTCAGTCTGGAGTTTGTTTTGCTGTACCAATACACATTTGGCTTCAGCAGTGGTACAGCTAGTACACATTTATTCCGATCTCTTTTTTTAATGTAAGCATCTGACTCAAATTAACCAAGTGCATTTTGGGGACGGGTGGTGGGTTGCGTTTCAGACTGTTCTTTTAAACATGGTTTTAGTGAACTGAACTGTTTCCTTGTGGTCACCGTATCCGTAAGGACTGTCTCCTTCCATTACTTCTTATGACTTCAGATATTGTCCCTAGATAACTCCCTGCTCCTTAAGGTCTCCCCAAGCCCCTTTTGCCTGCCCAGCTCCTGGCTGGGAGCTGCGGGGTTCAGGCTCCCCGGCTCTGGCAGCAATGCTGCAGGCACGCTCCGGCACGTCAGCCCTCCACTCCAGCACCAGAGGAGCTGACTATACCAAAAGGAAGAAAATGCTCCTGCTCTCCAAAGCCGCCTGAAGTGCTTAAACAGATTCTGGGTTTCAGTGTTTGAGTTTGGCAGACTGACTGGCTGTCTTTGAAATGTCACTGCTTTTCAGCTGCAGGTAGTTTTTTCAGGCCACAGTTCAGGCAGTCATTTTCAAATTTAATTACAAACTGGCCTCATTTTGTTAAAGAATACAGTAAATGTAGCATGTCCGCTCTGCTTAAACAATAAACTTTTGTCTTTGCCATTTAAATTAATTTAGCAGGAGAGAAGATCTTATGGAGAGATATCAAGGTAGCTCTGCACATCTGTTATCCCCTAGATAGTCTTGCTCAAAAAGAGCAAAGCAGAGAGTGCTGTGTAAATGCCTGAGTAAGCCTGGGGATCGCATGCGCTGCAGCCGTTGACTGTACCGGCTTCCCTTCTCCCGGGTACCTGGGTCCCCCTGCGACCGTACGTGGGCGCAGCATAGAGATGCCCTCTGAGAAAGTTTGGACTGGATTTTTGGTTTTCACTCTGGGTTCCCCCCCTTCCTTTTTTTTGTTAATGGTTCGTATCAGTTTTCTGCTTCCCAGCTGAGGAAGTTAAGGATTAGGTTAGCTAGTCATTATTTATGTCCTTACACTTTTTGGGGTACATTGGAACAAACAGTACCTCTGCATGTGAAGCAGTGGCTGCTGTGTGTACCTTTGGAAACCTTTATGCAGTAGAAAGCTAGTAGATGTTAGGTTGCTTTTAATGTTCAGGCATTAAAAACCTTTGTGAGGCAAATTAGTATGTTCCCACTCTCCTGGTAGAGAAGCCAGGGTATGGAAAAATACTTTTCTTTTTCAAAGCAGGTTCAACATGAGGTTTTCAAGTAGTATTTTTGTCCATCTGTAACATGCTGATAGATTCACAAGGAAGTCACATCCTTGGACTTTTAGTTTCCTTATTAAAGTGCTGTTGGAAAACTCTCATGTTGAAATGCACACAGCTGGTGGAAATGCACTGACCCCCTGGCATCCCAGCCTTTGTATCTCATGGACAGATGCTGACTGCCCATCAGTATCCTTCATCCAGCCTACCCTAGTCTTGTCTTTGTACAGCGTGGACACTAGGAAAGCTGCTATATTTTTGTATGAAATCTAAAATGAACTCCCACAGAAGGAACGTTGGCCCCAAACTGTTCTGTGGCATGTGTCCTTTGTCGGCTAAAAGTGCATTTTATTTGAAGACACAATGCAAACCGCAGTCCTGACTTTTTAAAGGACAGTGTGGCAGAAAAGATGGCATCTTGTACAGTGTTTGTGTGACTCATACAGCTCAGTTTTTGACCAGGCCTACTGTCTGAGTGGAAACAGCGCTGGACTGCCATTGAGGTCCAATGGGGGAAGTTTAGCTATCCACCAGCAATCTTCAGAAGCATCTCTAGTGCTCGTCCTCTTGCTCTGCAGCGCAGTGAAATGTCAGTCACCATTGGACTCCCCATGTAGGAGCCATGCGACTTCCCCAGGTCGCCCTGCTCAAATAGTTAGCATGTGGAAACAAGTGGTGGAAACTGTCCAGTTGCATTAAACGTGTGTAGAAGATGATAGTGAAGGTGAAGCGCTGCCTGTGTGTTCACACGCCCTTTTGTTCCAATTGCAGAAAGGAGACGAACTGGAAGAAGGAGTGACCAGTGAAGGTAAGCAGAGATGCCTGTGGCTATGAGCCGTTCTCAGGTTAGTGCACAGACTGAATTATTTGCTTTGATCCCTGCTGAGATGCTGACTTCTCCCAGCCTGATGTTCCCCAGCAAATGCTTCTGCACTCGGAAAGGCAGGAGGAGAGCATTTCAGAGCAAAAAGTTCGTATTTATGGTGTGAGGAGTGTCCCCGGCTGTAAGTGCTTTCCTGCCATCTTGTGTGGCTGTACACTGTGTTTGTGCCAGCAGGAATATGTCCCCAAGTTGCTCAGTCCTTTGGAATGATGTTTCCCTGCTTCTGTTGCAGCCAATGGAGTAGTGTGGGTTTGATTTCCTCTGCTGCCTGAGCTAGGGTGTCTCAAAGGACGCCTGTACCCTTTTCTGAGGAAATTGGGCTGTACAAGTATGTGTGCCTGTGAACACAGCCCGACGGGACGCCAGGTGCTGGAATTTCAGACCCTGCTAACCTCTGTCCCTGGGGTTAAACATACAGCTCCAGCTCTTACCTGTCTTCCTTCTTTTTTTTGCATTGCAGAATTTGACAAATTTTTAGAAGAGCGAGCCAAGGCGGCGGAGATGGTTCCCAATCTGCCATCCCCTCCCCTGGAAGCCCCCACCCCTCCGACAAATCCTTCCAGCAGGAAAAAGCAAGAGCGCTCGGAGGATGCCCTCTTTGCACTGTGAAGATTGCTCTTAGCCGCCCTCCCACCCCTGTGCTCTGCAGACGAATGTCGCTGTATGGCCACTTCGTCCTCTCACACTACTTGGCTAACAATGACCCCCTCCCCCCCGATTTCATAGATTGCTTCTTCTTCTCCCCCTCCCCAAACAATCCACCCCCATGAGCTGACTCTTTCTATTTAAGTCCAACACTATTCCTGCCAGACCACAATTCTCCAGCACTCGCTTAATCCTCTCCTTCCTATCCCAGCTGCACAAAACCAGCTCTTGATGCTGAAAACCCCTTTAGAATGCATGAGTACATCACACTGTGTTGAAACAAAAGCCCAGAGGGGAGAGAGCAGCCTTGCCCTTCAATTTATGTAGGGATCATCCTCTTCTGTAGGCAGGTCCTGCCAAGTAGACTGCTCTGTCGATCAGCATGTAATTGACTGAGCTGGAATGTTCAGGAGGAGTGTGTCTTTATTTTTAGATAAAATGTTAATGTATTGGCTTTCGTGTTGGATTCGACAGCAAGGAACAACTGTTCCCCTTTCAACATGTGTTTCACAAGTTAAAATCCTTTACTCTCCCACTCACAAATCTCCCGGTACCATATGGTGGTCGCTTTTCCCCACTTTGTGCGGCATTTCATATTCTAAATCTCACAGGGTATTTTTTTCCTTGTGTTTTATCTGGGCTTGCTCTAATTTGAAAGCAGTCTGTTGGCCATGTCCAGTAGCTCTTGCAGTTGACGAGAATGAAAAACGCTGAGCTAAATGGATGCTGTAACGTTAGTGTATGAAGCATTTTGCTCTTTGGGAGAGCATTCTCACATGAGGATTTTTTCTAGTGTGTTTGCCTTTTAAAATAGCTAGGTTATTTTTTCCTTACCTTAGATTCCTTCTTCAGTGACTGTAGAGCTCTGCATTTGTCTCAACTGTTGTAAATAACATCCATGCAGATGGATGGGACTTGCTCATGGACTGGGTGTGAACTGAGGTTCCTGGATTCCGTGCCATGCCTGGTAGGATAGACATGCTGGTTCTTGGTGGTAGGTATGAGAAAAAGAGGCAAATCTCACAGTCTTGTACACAAATGCTGAGGGAGATGGTTACCCGTGGAGGGATTAGCCGTGCCTGCTTGTGCTGGAGGTGAAACTCCATATTTCTTTCTAGGTTTGGGCCTGAGAAAATGTTGGATGATTGTGGCCATGCTATTTGTAATTTTTGAGTGTCCTTCTTTTGCTACCTCTGCACCTTTATTAACTCCCAGCTCCTACGGGGCTGCAGTCTCCCTCCCGTCTGCGCAAACAAGCATATTCCCTTGCTTGCCAGAGGCATGGCCGAGAGTGCTGCTCTTCCTGGAGCTGCCAGAAGGGATTCCAGCATGTGTGCCTGCCTTGCTGGACTGACAAGCAGAGCTGGAGCAGGCAGCTCCAGCCATCGCTGCATCCCCCAGCATGTTCCTTGGTAGGAAGCCAGTGGTGCAAGATGGCAGGATCAAAGAGAGAGCTGAACGCTGTGCGGCAGGGAGAATCTCCTGTCCTGACAGAAGGCAACTTTATCAGATGAACACCCATGCAGGCAGCAGCGCTCCAGCCCTCTTCCTCGCGGCGCTCATTGTCTTAAGCAACCAGCCACTTTGTTCTGACTTGGCATGTCTGAGCTTCCCGGGATGCTGATGTGTGTCAAGCTCTCTCAGAAGTTGTTCTAGACGAAGAAGCTGTGCTATAAACAGCTGATGTGAAAGTGATAGAAGCTTTTATCTGAGCATAGTTCTTTCAGCTCGTAACATACTCTCTAGGGTACGCCACACTTTGGTAGGTTGTGACACTTAAAACCTTTTACCAAATGGCCCGATTGCAGCACTGATGGTCTTTTGAGAGTGGTCACGTTAATCTTCAGAGGGAAACCTTGTTTGGTGCAGGATTTTCAGGCCGTCCCAGGTCAGAAGTCACTCTCTGCTGTCCCTGCTCATCCTCTCCTCTGTCCTGCCCTGCCTGCATCCTCTTCCAGGATCCCTCCATATGTAGCTGGGCCCAGGCAAGGCTGCCCTGCCACTCCCCCGACACTGACTTGGCACCTTGTCACTGCTCCGTAGCTCACTGCTCCCTATCAGCTCTGCGCTGTGCAGAAGGTAGCATGGCTTGCAAGTGGATGGGGAAGATCAGCGTAAGGATGGAGATAGCTTGGTGGTCAAGCTGCCTCTTCTCCCCACTTGCTGGCCCTCTCCCTAGTTGAAGCCCTTCTGTGCAGGTCTGCAGAGGGTTGCTCTCCATTTCATCTTCTCTGAGGCTAATGGAAAGTGTCAGGACAGTCTGCCTTGGTTGCATGTATGCACTGCTGCTCTCGCCCACTGCTCTTGCTGTTTAACACAAGGTGAGCCCAATGCTCAGATCCTGGCTGCCAGACACCCCTCTGCCAGCTCCTGCCAGACCCTGCATTGCTGCAACACGTCAGATGTGGCCACCAGCTCCCAGAAACCTGAGGAAACTTCTGTTGTGACGCTGATTTGATTTCAGACAGTGTCTGGTGATTGCCTGAGCAGTCTTGCCAGCAAAGAATGAATTGTTGGTATTCCTGTCAATGCAAAAAGCTCTGTGGGTGTTTTAAGTGTGTATTTTCTCTGCTAAATCCTTGAAACACATTGACCCTGTAAATGGCCACATCAGGTGATTCTAAGCATGTTAATCCAGCTTCCCTGCCAAGCCGGAGGAGATAATCGCATTGCTCAAGCATGGGGACATTGTCAGATGATGCTGATTAGCAAGGATATCACCAGCGCTGTCACCGAGCCGCCCTACAGAGTCCCATTGCTGCGGATTTGCTGGCCCTTCTTCCCCCACCCCTAAGCAAAAAGTGGGCTGGGGTGTGGGGTGTTGCTGTTAACCCTTATTCTTTCTGTCACGCTAAACCTGTCCTGGGACTTCCAAGTTGTTGCTTTAGAGAGAATCTGATCCCTTTCTGGAAGATCTTGCAGAGCTGTCAGTGACTGCTCCCTCTGACTGGGAAGGAAAAGAGATGAAACAAGAAGGCTGGGGCTGAGGGGAGATGAGCAGCACGTGTTGGCACCACTCAGGGGACTCTCTTCTGTGCTTGCAACCTCAGGCACTCCGTGGTCTCCACTGACGCCCCACATTATCCGCTGCAGAGCAAGGGCACTGTTTGCAGGGGGTGGCGAGTGCCGTCAGCACAAGCGGTGGCTTTGCTGGAAGTAGGGCAGTGCTCAGGAGATGCTGTCCTTGGGAGGTGTGTGCTCAGCCTGGGGTGAATGGTTAAACATCCTTTTGGTGGGACCCTTGATGGGTCTGGTAAAAGTGCAGCCCCTGCGGTGAGTTGAATTTGGAGCCCAAATCCACCAGACCTGGCTCTCCCAGGCTGAGCACGCAGGGGCTGGAAGCACCAAAGGGGACAGAGCGTGCGGCAGAACTGGCTGTTTAGCCCAAACCTTCTGTAACACATGTAAGAGCTTCCCTAGAGCTTCCCTAATGTCCTGTATCAGGATCTCTCATCTTCCCTGTCCTCTTGTGGTCTGCAGAAAACCTGAGCGGTGGAAACTGTTTGGGGGAAAGGGAAGGGGAGTTTCATTACAGAAGACTGACATCTCCATTTATTCTTCCTTCGCTTTCACTCTAAGTGCTTCCTCTGTGCAAGTGGGCAGAGGACTTGCGTGGATCTGACGCTTGCGAGAAGAGGAATGGAGCTGCAGCCTGATCCGCTTTCCATAAGAACTAACATCCCAACGCTTTCTAGGCATATTAGGAATCACAGCTCAACACTCAATGACACTAAATTATTATTGGGGTCCTTTGTAAGTTCTAATCATACCCTATTCTAGGTTAAAATATTTATTTTGTCAATATATTTTCTTTCCAGTGTGTTTTTTAACCTCTTCTGTTAACTCTTCGTATGCTGAGATGTAAGAAATGAATTGTTTCTATTTAAATACATCCTTTCGGGTTTTTTAATTGTCATGTGTAGATTTCAGCTGCATCTTTGGCAGGTGTAATAGATAACAATGTGCTGTACAGACATTTAGGGTGTTTAGTATGTAGGTAAGGCTCACAGGAGAATTGCTCATAAAAACGTAGCATGGTGTCTCTTAAAGGGAAAAGCATAAATGCAGAGACGGGTCCTTACCGGGACCCTCACGTAGCCTCCAACATACCTTTCCCCTTCCAACTATCACAGCCTCCGTCTCTGAAATGGGATCAAATCAGCTCTGCTATTTCCAGGGCTGTTTTTACACCTCCAAGCTGAAGAAGGATTTTAGTGGGGGGTTCCGTTCGTTTGACTTTATTCGGCTTTTTTTTTTTTTTAATGGGATACATTGGCTGTTTCCACTTTTAAATGGAGGACTCTGCAGAGCTGGCTGTGGTGGCGAGATGTTTCCCTCCAGTGGTGGAAGAACAGATCCGGGTGGTGGTTTCAGACCCAGGGCAGGGGTGATGGTCCCCCTCCGTAAGCTGCCACAGGAGTTGGGCCCACACTCCCCCAGCACGCTGGCCAACGCAGCCTGTTCCTGTTCCTCTCTATTCAATGCTCTCCTGACCAAGAGAGCAAACACAGGAGCATTTGCAGCAGTCTTGTTCATCCGATGAGTTGTCAGGTCTCTTGCAGCTGCTGGGAATCCTGTGGAGTGGAACTGCTTGTGCTATCTCCATCCCCAGGCCAGCCTCATCCAGCTCAGTCATTGTTTACCTCCTGAACGCTAACCGCAAGGCTTACGGAGCCTACCCTGGAAAAAAAAACAGCTCAGGACAGTTATTTTTATGGAAATAATGAAGCAGGCAATCAGTGAGTGGATTTATAGCCTTCTTGGAGGTAACCCTTTGGCTGCTGGGGGCACCCACCCGCCCTTGCCCACCAGCAGAGGAGAGGAGGCAGGAATCCTCTTGCCAGGCGCCCAGAGGCGTTGCTGGTGCCCATGCAGCACCTTCCACTCACCCCTTCCAAGCCGCAGCCTCGGGAGCAGGCTGCACCCACCTGCTGCAGCCCCAGGCTGCCAGCCCCAGGCTCCCCAGCCCTGCCCCAGGCACCGATGGCAGATTGCTCCTCCATCCCGGAGAGAGGCGAGGTTGCGTTTCGCCGAGAGCTGGCTGGCTTTCGAGCGGCGCCGAGGTCCGGCGCTGGTTCTCTTTAGCCCATGGCAAACCTGTGGCAAACTTCCCACCCTGCTCTGTGTTTTTATGAGTACGAACTCCTTATTCTGTACATGTTATTATGAGCTATTGTTAACCCTACAAATGTAACCTGTGTAATAGCTTCTCTGTATATTACAGCTGTAGGCTTTCCAGATAAAAGTGGATAATATTTATTTACTGAAGATATTGGATATTTTTTTGTTTGGGAATGGGGTAGGGGGAGAAGGGGGACATAACTGTTTAAAGAGATTGACTATGTAAAGAGAAACAAAATACACAAAAAGCAAAGAAACCCAACACTAAAATGTTGCTGTATTCACGTAGAAGTGTTTACGTTAAGGACAATACAACTGTATTAATCTGCCATTGTTTAACTTGCTCCAGAAATCATCTCTACTTTGGTTCCTGCATGTGAGATACTCCAATAAATACACTACTAGTGTGACCCAGAGGATGGTATCTGTCTGTCTCTCAGGTGGTGTCTCGCTCTGCTTCACTGCCCGGCCTGAGCACACGGTACGAGCGAGCACAGGAGACGCGCTCGGTCTGCAGCTGCCATTGTGTGCCCATCAGATGTCAAAACACGACGCAGGTTTTTGGGAATCCTCGGTTTCCTGCAAATGACAGAGGCCTGGGTATTCTCACCAGGAGAAGGGTTGTCCCCAGTGGAAGATGCTCTTTGTGTCTTTCCGTGGGTCTTGCTGTGTACGGGCAGCGTGTTGCCACTGCTGGAAAATTCTTTACCCACTCAATCTTTGGCACGTCTTTTGTGCTGACAGCAGGTAGGCACAGGGGTGACAGCTTTGGTGCTTGGTGGGAGGAGAAGGAGGAGCAGCCATCTAGGAACCCTGGAGAAGTGACATGGCATTACTTGGCAAAAAATGAACCAGTTTGTCAGAATGGTGCCCTCCGTCTTGCACGTGGAGATCAAAACGAATGGTCTGTGGTTTAAAAGCTGCTTTGGGTAAGGGGTGTGTGTGGAACAGCTTGAAAGATGGGTTTCCCCTCCTTGTAGCTGCAGATTAGCATGCATTACATCCAGCTCTGCCCCGGCTTGTTTACCGTCACGCTGATCATGTGCCTGACTTTGTGTGGGATATATTCGGGTAGGTTCATGGCCTGGCTCTGTTGAGAAAGGTGCGGAGCTGCCACTGCCCTGACAGAGCAGAAATCGCACAAAAAGCACTGGGTCATAAATTTCCAGCACCGTGCAGGGGGAAGGCTGCCAGAGCGGGGGTCTGCTGCCTTCCAGGGGTACAGCATCCTGTCCTCTGCCGCCTCGCGGTTGTGTGTGAGGCAAAGATCCCTCTAACCCCAAATTCTTACTGTCTCCACCAGGGGCCAAAGTGGGTGCAAGAGCGTAAGAGCAGGACAAGCATGCGGGGTCATTTCGCACATGTGCCCCTCCAGCTGCTGCTGACACCTGACTCCCCAGACGAAGCATGGCTTCCCTGGGGTTGTGAACACTGATGGGCTGCTTGTCTCCAAACCTACCCGGGCTCCCGCAGAGACCGTGTGAGCTCCCAGCACGGGCTGGGGGCTTCCACAGATCACTGCCCTCCACCGCGGGCTGCAGAGCCCAGTATGGGCTGAGCCTCGGCTGTGGTATGTGTGGCTGCTTTTCAGCGTTGGGCACCGAGTTTGGATCCGGGTGTGAATGGGAAGTGACCACACGTGCATTTGCCTTTCCCATTTCACCTCGGGGCAAACAAACCCTGAGCAGGGGCTGTATGGCACGCTGGAGTGCCGCCGGGCCTGGCTGTGTGTTTACCCAAGCCATAGCTCAGGAAGGGATAGTTGACAGAGCAGAATTACAGGTAGTGAAGGAGAGAAGAGGCTTTGAATCTGTTTGCAACACGTATTAATGATTAATGCCATGCTCTGCCAAAGTAAAACAAACTCTGGAGCGCGAGGGATGCTGCGGGCCGGGAGTGGGGCATGTCAGCAAAGTCCTGGGCGGGCAGGGCTGCTTTCAGCACAGAGGGAAGGTGTGCTGGCAGGCACAAACATCCGGGGGCTCAGCTTTTTGGGGAGCCCACCCAGCCAAGCGAGGGGGTAGCAGGATGAGGGATGCTCCTTTGCAGGGTGCCAGGGGCTGCCGCATTTGAGCTCTGCAGCTGAAGCACAGCACGTCCCAGAGCCTGGCACTGTCGCCCGTGCGGCTCGGGGCAATGCTCCACGCCGCCGGCGAGCCCTACGCAGCCACCCGAGCCCGCCGCAGCCGCGTGAGCCTGCCCAGCCGGCTCAGCGGCCAGAGCCCAACCGTCTTGGGGCTGGTTTGTTTTCTGTCTCATCCCTGCGGTTTCCTCCCAGCCTGCGCTCAGGAAAACGTCTCAGCGACTCTGGAGCAACCACGTGGCCCTGCTGCCATCCCCGCAGGACCGACATGATGTAATCGCGGGCCCTGAGCCGTGATGCAGAATCACTCCACTCCAGGCCGCCGCGCTTATTGGCTGCGTGGCCCTGGTCCTACAGGCGGGGTTTTCCCTACCTCGCAACCAAGCTTACCCCGGGGAGCCCCACCCCGCGTGGCATCCATTGGCCTCCAAACCCATCCCACGGAGCTGCCGGGGTGCTTAATTCTTCCCCCTTGCACAGAGGATGCTGCTTGTTTGCTTTGGTTCCCCAGAGCAGGGGAAAGCAGCGCGTGTGGGTCCCCCGGGTGCACATCCCCTCTGGCTCGGGGGGAGGCTTGAGGTCGGGGAAGAGGCCCCACAAAATGCAGCTTTGCCCGCAGCTTGTGCAAAAATGAAGCTGTGCTTATGCGTGTGATTTTCCCCCCTCCATGTGTCGTGGGGAAGGCTGTGTCCTGGGTCTCCCGTGGGTTATTAAAGGTGTGTGACCCTCACGTTCACACGAGGCTGCTCTAAAGCCTCCTGGGGCCATGGCACATCCATCTCCCCTGGAAAACCTGCCCTCCTGCATCACGCAGACTGCTGCAAGGGCTTTCCTGAGGAAACCTGCTGCCACCACAGAGCCCGGCTTCTCCCCAGTGATCTGAATAAAAAAGTGGGGTGCAATGCATGGCCTCCCTGAGGCGCCCATGGCAGGTTATGGATCTCCTGAGGGTTTTTCTTTAGCAGCATTTGCTGTGGGCAAAGAGATGTCCCAGCAGCTGTCAGTGGCCTGTGTGCGGGTGACGCTGCCTCAGCCATCAGTGTGGAGCTGAGCCAGGACTCCCTGGGCTTGTCCCCAGCTCGGGCACAGGTTAATGTCCCCAGCTTGAGGAGGCTCAAGTGGGGGTGAGGGTGCAGAGGGACTGACTGGCGGGGCTGCACACCCACAGCTCTGCCACCCACCACGTGTACGCACGGTGTGCTCTGCGTGGTCCCTGAAGAGCTCCGTGTCACACCGGGGTGCGCTGTGCCACGCAGGGTTCCCCATATTGCACAGGGGTGCCCGCTGTGCTGGTGAGGGGAGGTTTTTATGGTGCAGTCAGGTTTAATTAATTCACAGGTAGCCTCAGATCGAGCTCGGTGTTTCTTTTCCTAAATTATTCCCAGCAGTAAGACAAACCACGCAGTGCTGCAGGGCATAGCGGCATGGCCTTGCCCTGGCGTGAAACCCTCATGCTGAGACCCACCACCTGTGGGCAGCCACGGGGCTGACCCCGATGGCACCAGTGGTTTTCCTGGTTCCCACAGCTCACGGCTCCAGGGAGAGTGCGTGGGCTCAGCTGGGGCTCACAAGGGACCATCGGCCCATCGGCATCCCCTAATTGGGGCCACGGGAGCTTCTCCCACCCTGGGCCATGCCGTGGTTGGGCAGTGGTGCTGGGACGTGCTCCGGACCCCGGAGCTGGGAGGGGGAAGGCAGATGTCTGCAGCCTGCCTCTGCACTGGGAACTGCAGGAGCCTCGAGAGGTGACTTGGTGGCCCAAGCTCACCCCAGCACGTGGCCTTCACGAGGTGCTGGGGGCTTCTGCAGCCATGGCCACCACCTTCTCCCCACTCCAGCCCTCCTGCCTGCTCCCATGTGTGCTCCGATCCGGGGCTGAGCGGCATTTAATGCCCAGCCCAGCTCTTTAGAGCCCAGCCCAGGTATTTGGTGCCTGTCCCCAGGGGACTGGTGCCCTGCTCAGGGACTGCAGCCAGCCTTGCTCCCTGCTCCGGTCCTGGTGCACCAGGTCCCTCCCCGAAGCCGCCGGGGGTCCCGGCGCGGTGCAGCGGGGCTGCAGGTCCCGGCGCCGGCGGTGCGGGGCGGGGAGGCGAGGCGGCCGCGGGGCGGGACGCGGCGGCGGATCCGCCTCCATCCCGTCCCTCCCTCCCCCGCCCGGTAGCAGGTCTGGGCACGGTTCGCGGGAGCAACTTGGCGGCTCATCCCCTTCCTCCCTCTCCCCGGGCCAGCGCGGCCATGGCGGGCGCGGGCGGGCGGCCCCGCCACTCCTAGAGCCGCCGCAGCCCGGGAGCCGCCGCCGCCGGGATGAGCGTCCTCGCCTTCGACGACGGGGCCCTGGAGGGGCTGACGCCGTCCCTCGGCCTCTCCGGGGCCAGCGACATCGACACGGCGCTGCTCAGCGACATCGACGGTGCGTCCCGACGCGGGCAGCGGGCAGCGGCGAGCGGGACCGGGTTCGGTGCATGGCCGGGACCGGGCTGGGGGTATAACCGGGGCTCGGTGCATGGCCGGGACTGCGCTGGGGGTATAACCGGGGCTCGGTACGTGGCCGGGGGACTAGTGACAGCAGGCTCGGTGCACGGTCGGGACCGGGACGTGGCCGGTGGAGCGGGGTCGGTGCATAACCGGGGTTCGGTGCGCGGCCGGGCTGAAGGGAGCGGGCTCGGTGCACGGCCGCCGCACCGGGACACAGCCGGAGAGACCGGTCTCGGTGCCGGGCCCGGCGTGGGGGGGGGGACACCGGGCTGCTGGAGCGCGGAGTCGGTGCAGGGCCGGGCGGTTCGGGCTGGCTCTGTTACCGGGGACCGGTTCGTGGCGGGGGAGTCGGGGAGGAGCAGGGTCCTGGCCGGTGGGGAGGGGGACAGGACCCCGGGACCCCCGGGCTGGAGGTGCCGGTGCCGGGACAGGCCCGACGGGGCCCCCGCCGGCCGCAGCATCGTGTCGCCTCTAGCCCCGCCCCCGTGACGTCACCGCGGAGGTTACTCCCGGTCATTCCCTCCAGGACGCCTGGCTTCCCCGAGCCGCCCAACCGGGATGGGGGGGGGCTCTACACCGGCCCCGGGGCTGAGCGGAGCATCCCCGGGGCTGGGACCCATCGGAACCCACCTCCCCGCCGAGCTGGGGGTCCCTGGGAAGGGGGTGCCACCGAATGGACCCACTCCCAAAGGAGACCCAGTCCCCGGTGCTAAGGGGACCCACTCCCCACCCCGGTGGCACCGAGGTCTTACTGGTGCTGGGTGCAGCGATACCATGGCTTTAGCAAAAAATTGGGTTTACCGGCCCTCAGCCAGCCCCATGCCTGTCTCGCCGCATGCTCCACCGGCTCTGCCGGTCTGCGCCAGCGCAGACCGGCAGAGCCGGTGGAGCATGCGGCGAGGATGGCATGAGGCTGGCCGAGCCCTCTGACACCTTCCCCACTGCGGGGTCCGGGGGATGTCTCTCCTCCGGGAGCTGGGGTGGAGGTGGCATCCCAGGGCTGGAGGCTCAGCCCAGCGGCAATTGGGACGGATCAGGGCAGATCCAGGTGCCACCCGCCTCCCCCAGCAAGATTTTGGTGTGGGCAGGGAAGGATGGTAGCTGCAGGCAGGCAGGAGCAGTGCTCTGGAGCTGTACTGGTGTCCCCTCAGGTCCCCTGGGACCCTTGCCAGGACTGAGCGGTGCCCAGCACGGACCGGTTGTGCAGGGTGAGAGTGTCCTGCCGTGGGGTTTTGCCACGCTCCTTTGCATCACGGTCATCTGGGTCACCTCGTGCCCCACGGTTCTCTCACATGGCCTGACACTCCACGGGCCGTGGGTTTGCCACCAGTCCCTGAGTGGCCACGGGTTGTCCCTTATCACCGTGCCCACCCTGGGGTGATTGTGGGGTGCGCATCCGGGGACGTGGGTGCCCTGTGCCCACCGGGACCTGCCAGGACCCACAGCCATGCGGCTCTGCCCCATGGGCTCCCACGACCCGAAGCAGCAGGGCTGGGGCAGCCGTGGCACCGCCGGGTGCCTGTGTCATGCCGATGGCATGGGTGGCAGCGCGTGCCACGGGATAGAAATATCTGGTACGTGCCAGGTGGCTGCAAGAGCTGTGCCCACCCCTGGGGCTGTGCAGCAGGAAGGGGGGGGGGCGTCAGGAGGGTGCACCCCTTCTCTGCACCCCCAGACTTTGCTCTCTTGCCCCTGGACCATGGGGGAGCCTTGGGGGGTCTCTTGAGCAAGGGGAGCCGAGGTTGGGAGCCCCCCCCGGAAGGAAACCCACCTGCACAGAGAGGGGTGTGGAGGGCTGGATGTCTTTGGGGGGGAAATGGGGCTGTGCAAAGACCCCGGTCCTTGTGGGGTGTCTCCTCTGGGCACTGGGCATCGAGCGAGGAGCATCATTTCGGGCTGGCCGGATGCGGGGGGGCAGTGGGGTGCGGGGTGAAGGGGTTAACGCCGGCTGACCCTGAGTAACCGCCGGCGGGTTACGGCAGGGTGCCCGGCAGTAACCCGCCGCAGGGCTCACCTTGGCGCGGCCGCGGGGCTGTCTGGGGGCGGCGGGCGGCGATTGGCGGAGTCGCATCACCCCATCGCCGGCCTCGCTCCAGGCCTGGCGCGGGCAGCGGCGGGGAGGGCCGGCGGGGAGGAGGCGAGAACATGGCTTTAAAATATCCCGGTGCCTCGTCGTGGCCCGGCGCTGAGCGGGGGCCGCAGCCTGCTCCTGGGACCCCCCCGTGCCCACCGGTATGGAGTGCACCTTCGAAGGTACCCCCTGCTCGCCATCCTCCTCCTCCCCGCCCAGCAGGGTCACCGCTGCAGCCCCTCCCGGGGTGCTGCAACCCATGGGGGGTGTCCGGGGGCTGCGCACCTCGGTGGGGGCACCCGGGGGGGGGTGTGTGTGCACGGGGGGGTGCACCTGGGGGTACGGCGGTGGGGGCATCCCGGCGTGCTTTGGTGGGAGCATCCCAGGACAGCGCAGTGGGGGGCATCTCGGGACACCCCGATGTGTGGGTGTCAGGTGTGTTGATGGGGACGTCCTGGGGCACCCGGGTCCCACTGAGCGGGGCAGACCTCTGAGGCTGTTTAACCCCGCGCTTGCCCAGCTGCCCTCCTGGGGGGTGCCATGGGCAGGCAAAGCCTGGCACGGGGGTCTGGCACATCCCAAGCACCCCCTCCCCTTGGTACAGAGGCTGCTTTGGGGTTGTCGGGGTTTTCGGTACGGGATAAATGAACGAGCTGGCACAAGCCCATCTCTGCCTCCCCCCCAGCCTCAGAAACAGGCCAAGATCTGCGCTGCCACCCCCAGACTGGGCTGGAAACCTCTGACCGCTGGTGGCCAGGCCCTGGCACCCCCGTTGCGTGCGTTGCGTGCGCCGTGCCTCAGTTTCCCCACTGGCAGGGTGGGCTTGGGAGGCTGCACGGAGCAGGGCACAGCAGATTCCTGGGTTCTCAGGGAATTCTGCCCCTGGGTTATGGAGATCCGTCCCCAAAGTGCTGAGCTGTGGGGTGGGCAGCCTGGGGCCAGCCCCAAGACTCCCGGGACTTTGGGGGCCCCTTGGGATGTGCGCGGCTGGGGCAGCCGCTGATGGCATGGCGGCGGGGGGGCTGTTTTGCAGACATGCTCCAGCTGATCAACACGCAGGACAATGACTTCTCGGGGCTGTTTGATTTGCCGTTCGCTGCCCCTGACAGCGCCGTGCCCCCGGGGCTCCCCTCTGCCCCGGGCACCCTCGGCACCTACCTGGGACCCAACAAGCCTCCCCCCGCCGCCCCCACCGGCAGCGTCTACCCGGGGCCCTCTGGGATGGCAGCCTTCACCCCGCAGCCCCCAGCCCCGCTCCTGCCGGCGCCAGCCCCGGGTGTCAAGGAGGAGCCGGCGGCCCTGCCCAGCAGCCAGCCCCAGCCCGGCATGATGCTGGCCCCCAGCTTTGTTCCTGCGTCCCCCAGCCAGTTCAGTCCCCAGCCCTTGGTGGGCTACCAGAACCAGCACAGCTTCTCCGGTGAGGATTTGGGGGTACGCGGGGGATCGGGGCTCCCTGGGTGGGGGCTTGTCGTGGGGGGGCTCTTGCTGGGGGGGGGGATACATCCCTGTGGGATGGGGCTGCCCGGGATAGGCTGGTGCTGGGGGGTCTGGTGACGCTGTCCTCTGCTCCATGCCCAGCCGTGCAGCCCGGGGGTGCGGGGCAGGCCCTGCCCAGCCCCCTGCCTGCCCCACAGCCGGGCCAGCCCGTGGCACTGCCTGGCCCCGTGCAGAGTGTGGCACCGCAGCAGCTCCTGGCCCCCGCCGCTCCCGCCGCTCCCGCTGCCCAGCCCGTCTCGCCCCAGATCCAGCCAGTGCCGGTAAGCCCAGGGCCAGGGGTGGGGGGGTCTCAGTAGTCCCCCCAGCCCTGCTGACGCCCCCTGCCCCCCAGGTCCTGCTGCAACCCCATTTCATCAAGGCTGACTCCCTGCTGCTGACGGCCGTCAAGACGGACGCCGGCAGTGCCAAGACCTCCAGCATCGCCTCCCTGGCCACCAGCGCCAGCGGCTCTGCCACCCCGCTGCAGGTGCCGGTAGGTCCCACCGCCGGGGAGCTCCAGGGTGGGGGGATGCTCCGAGACCCCCACCGATGCCACCCTGCATCCCCACAGGCGTTGGTGAGCGGAGGGACCATCCTGGCCACGGTGCCGCTGGTGGTGGATGCCGAGAAGCTGCCCATCAACCGGCTGGCGCCCAGCGGGAAGCCGGCACTGGTCCAGAGCAGGGGTGAGAAGCGCACGGCGCACAACGCCATCGAGAAACGCTACCGCTCCTCCATCAACGACAAGATCGTGGAGCTCAAGGACCTGGTGGTGGGCACGGAGGCCAAGGTGGGAGCCTGGGGACGGTGGGGCAGGGGCGGGCAAGGGGTGGCTTTGCCCAGCATTTGGGCTGAGCCATCCCTGCCTGCCGGCAGCTCAACAAGTCAGCGATCCTGAGGAAGGCGATCGAATACATCCGCTTCCTGCAGCAGAGCAACCAGAAGCTGAAGCAGGAGAACCTCGCCCTGAAGATGGCTGTGCAGAAGAACCGTGAGTGGAAGGGCAGGTCTGGGGGGAGGCGGGGACAGGGCTCAGCTGTACCCCCCAGCGCCCCTCAGCCCACTCTGCTCCCCACAGAGTCCCTGAAGGACCTGGTGGCCTCCTGCAGCGGGGGGGCCAAGGCGGAGGCCCCCATGGAGGTGGTGAAGGCAGAGGTGATGGAGATGCTGACGCCACCACCCTCGGACGTGGGCTCGCCGTCCCACAGCAGCCCACTCTCGCTCAGCGGGGGCAGCAGCAACAGCAGCAGCGACTCGGAGCCTGACAGTCCCCTCTGCGACCATGGCAAGGTGTGGGGGGGCTGTGGGAGGGATCCTCCCACCCCAGGTCGGGCAGGGGATCCACTGCATCATGCCAGAGGTGCCAAGAGCAAAGTGCACCAGATGCTGGCGTGGGGAAGGGAGCTGAGAGCCCTGGTCTTGCTCTCTGAGGCTGCTCCTCCCTCACATGATTTGGGGCTGGAGGGAGGGGTGCAGAGGCATTCTGGGGTGCAGTGGGCTGTTGCAGCCGTGCCCTGTGCTCAAGCCCTGTCCCCCAAAATGTGCTCTATGCCCCATGCCTGTACCCTGCACTCCGTGCCCATGCCCTATATCCCATCCCTGTGCCCTATCCACCACACCCCGTGCCCTGTATCCCATGCCCTGTATCCCATGCCTGTGCCCCATCACCACACCCCATGTCTGTGCCGGTGCCCCATGCTCACAGCAGCTCTGCCCGTGCAGGTGAAGCAGGAGCGCCTGCCGCCCTCACCCAGCAGCCAGGGCATGCTGGACCGTTCCCGCATGGCCCTCTGCGCCTTCGTCTTCCTCTGCCTCTCCTTCAACCCCCTGGCCTCCCTTCTCCGGGGCTCTGGTGCCCCAGCCCCTGTGGGGACCTCGGGCACTGCTGGCCCTGGCAGGAGCATCATGGCTGAGTCTGGCACCGTGGGTAAGCTCTGGGAGTGGGGTGGAGGCTCTTGGGGTGGAGGCCATCAGGGTGGTAGTTGTTGGGGTGGGCCATTGGGGTGGTATGCCACTGGGATGGAGGTTGTTGGGATAGGTGTGGGGTGGAGGCTCTCAGGCTGGGCATGGGGCAAAAGCCATTGGGATGGAGGCCATTGGGGCTAGCGTGGGCTGGAGGCTGTTGAGGGGAAGACCATTGGGGTGCAGGATGTTGGGGTGGGTGTGTGGTAGGGGCTACCTGGGTGGAGGCTGTTGGGGTGGGCATGGGGTGAAGGCCATCAGCAGGGGGGTCTTGAGGTGGGTCCGAGCTGGGAGGTGACTGAGGTGGAGGATGCTGAGGTGGACGCAGGGCAGAGGCAGTTGGGGTGGAGGCTGCTGGGGTGGGCACGGGGTGAAGGCCACTGGGATGGAGCCCCTGGGGTGGGTGCAGGGCAGAGGTGGCGGGGCGGCGCTGACCCCCTCCCTGCACAGAGGAGCCGTGGGGGTGGTCGCAGTGGCTGTGGCCCACGCTGGCCTTCTGGGCGCTGAATGCGGCGCTGGTGCTGGGCGCGGTGGTGCGGCTCTTCGTCTGCGGGGAGCCCGTCACCCGCCCCCACTCCGAGCCCTCCGTCCTCTTCTGGCGGCACCGCCGGCAGGCCGACCTTGACCTCGACCGGGTAAGCCCCGCCCCTTGCCCCACTCTGCATGATGTCACCTGCCCCACCCACCCTGGCCACACCCCGCCTGGCCCCACCAGCCCTGTCCCAGCACCCGCTGCAGGGTTAGCCCCGCCCATTTCGCAGTGCCCGCCCCTTCCAGTGACGTTAGCCCCTCCCACCTGCCCCAGCCCACCCGCCCCTCTCGGCTCAGCCCAGCTGTCGCACCTGGCCCCGCCCACGCACGGCTGTGTGCGGCCCTGACCGCACCCGCGATGAGCTCCACCCACCCCCTCCCCGCCCCCTTTGGCCCCGCCCCCCCGCTGACCCGCTCTGGGGGGCGCAGGGGGACTTTGCGCAGGGGGCCCAGCACCTGCGGACGGCGCTGGGGGCGCTGGGGCGGCCGCTGCCCGCCTCCCACGGGGACCTGGCCTGCAGCCTGCTCTGGACCCTGCTGCGGCACCTGCTCCAGCGCCTCTGGGTGGGCCGCTGGCTGGCCGCCCGCGCCGGGGGGCTGCGCCCCGACCCTCCGACCCCCGACCACGTCCACCAGAGTGCCCGCGACGCCGCCATGGCCTACCACCGCCTGCACCAGCTCCACCTCGCCGGTATGGCCCCGCGCTGCGGGGGGGCAGGGAGACAGGACCCCCGTGTCCACCCCTGAGCCCCCCGTCCCTGTCCCCGCAGGGAAGCAGGCCGGGGGGCACCTGCTGGCCATCAACCTGGCGCTAAGTGCCGTCAACCTGGCCGAGTGCGCCGGCGACGCCATCTCTGTGGCTGCCCTGGCTGAGATCTACGTGGCAGCCGCCCTGCGGGTCAAGGCCAGCCTGCACCGCTGCTTCCACTTCTTAGCCGTGAGTGCGGGGCAGCCCCCTCCGCCGTGGGCCAGGGGATCCCCTGTGGCCCCTGGGACGCAGTGTTGGGTGCCCCCCTGACCCCCGCTCTCCCCGCAGCGCCCCTTCCTCTGCAGCGCCCGGCGTGTGGCCCTGTCCCATGGCGGGGCCGTGCCCCCTGCCATGCAGTGGCTCTGCCACCCCTTGGGCCACCGCTTCTTCGTCGATGGGGACTGGGCCGTCAAGGGTGTCCCAAGAGAAACCATCTACAGCTCTGCTGGCAACCCAGGTAACACACACCCCCCCCCCCGCCCCAGACAGCCCCAGCCCCCCGTTTCGGGGTGGAGGCATGCCTGCTCACAGCCCCTCTGTGCCGCAGTGGACCCGTTGGCGCAGGTGACCCAGCTCTTCCGCGAGCATCTCCTGGAGAAGGCGCTGTGCTGCGTGGCCATGCCTGAGCCTGGCCGCCCTGCTGCCCAGGGAGAGGGGTAAGTGCTGGGGTGGGCACCCCGCTCCCTCCACTTGGCATGGAGCCGGCCCCACTCACGGCTCCTCTCCCAGCAGGCGGTTCTCCAGCGCACTCGAGTACCTCCAGCTGCTCAACGGCTGCTCCGACGCCAGCGGTGTGCCCAGTCCCGCACCCTCCATCAGCTCTGGCTTGGCGGCCATCACAGGTGAGGCCAGCGTGTCCCCCTGGGGATGCTTTGTGTGGGGGGCCAGGGGAGTGGTGGACACCCCGCTCCCGTGTCCCTCCCACCCCGCAGGCACCGACCCCGTGTCCAAGTGGTGGGCGTCCATCATTGGCACAGTTATTCACTGGCTGCAGGGAGATGAGGAGGGGGCCGAGCGCCTCTACCCGCTGGTGGAGACCATGCCCCGGGCGCTGCAGAGCTCTGAGTGAGTGCCAGGGGCGCTGGGGACGGGAGGGTGACAGCTCCTCGCACGCCTCCCCTCCTTTTTGGCTTGGCACGGCCCTTGCTAACGCATTCCAAGCACTGTGGCTGTGCTGCCCGGTGTCTGCTGAAGTGGGGGAGACACAGCTTTGCCCAGCGAGGGGCCTGCAGTAACTGTGCCCCCCCCACTTTGCAGGAAGCCCCTGCCCCGCGCTGCCCTGCATTCCTTCAGGGCTGTCCGGGCCATGCTGAGCAAGCAGGACGGGAGCCAGGCCAGCCTGAGCCACTGCGAGAAGGCCAGCAGCTGCCTGCGGGAGAGCCTGGAGCTGGGCAGCCCCCCCAAGGGCACCATCGACAAGGTGAGCAGGGGTGGGGGGCAAGGTGGCCGTCTGTCCTGGGGGGGGAGCCCCTGGGCCTCGCGGGAGGTGCCCCCGGCCCTCGCGGGGGTGCATTGTAGTTGCATTGCATGTGTCAGACTGGGAGTGCAATGCCCCTGCCATGCAGCCCGGCGGGGGCCCCGCGCAGCAACGCCTGCCCGCAGGGACCTCCTCCCCCCTCCCATGTCCATCTGTCTGTCCGCCCGCCCGCTCACCCAGCTCCCCTCACCCCCCCAGGCGGTCCAGCTCCTGCTGTGCGATCTGCTCCTTGTCACCCGCACCAACCTGTGGCAGCAGCAGATGAGCATCAGCCAGCAGCGCAGCTGCCTCTACCAGGCGTCCGCGCTCGAGCTCCGCGGCTTCCAGCAGGACCTCAGCAGCCTGCGGCGCCTGGCCCAGACCCTGCGCCCCGCCATGCGCCGGGTGAGCCCCCCCCTCCTCATCCAGGTGGGTCCCCTCATCCCTTGTGCCCGGCCACGCTCACTGTGTTCCCCTCGCTCTCCAGGTGTTCCTGCACGAAGCCACCGCCAGGCTCATGGCCCGGGCCAGCCCCACACGCACCCACCAGCTGCTGGACCGCAGCCTGCGGAGGAGAGGGGTGCAGGGCAGCAAAACAGGTGAAACACGGGGTGGGACAGCGGCGCTGGGTGATGGGGCACAAGGGCTTACTGCCCGTGCTTTGGTGGTGGCATCTGCGCTGGGGTGGGCAAACAGCCCCGTCACCGTGCCAGAGCACCCAAGGGAGGGTCAATGGCTTCCAGGGGCACCTTCGGGGCTGACACCCGCTCTCCCCCTCTTGCAGCCGGCGAGCCAGAGAGCCACCCCACGCCACGGGAGCACGCTGAGGCCCTGCTGCTGGCCTGCTGCTACCTCCCACCCAGCTTCCTCTCGGGGCCGGGCCAGCGTGTGGGCATGCTGGCCGAGGCCGCCCGCACCCTGGAGAAGCTGGGCGACAAACGGATGCTGCACGACTGCCAGCAGATGATCATCAAGCTGGGCAGTGGCACCACTGTCACATCGGGCTAGCCGGGGACAGGGGGCACGCTGCCAGCCCCCCTGCCAGCCCCCCTGGCTCCAGGATGTGGGGAATGGGGTGGCTGGGGGTGCTGAGGAGACACGTGCCTCAGTTTCCCCTGGGACGTGAGCCCCTTCTGTGGGATGGTTTAGGGAGCAGTTTTTCAGGTGACGGGGTGGGAGCTTGGGGAGGGGTAGGGTGATGCCCGGTGCCACTGGCGGTGGGTGCGGAGGCTCCCGGCGTGGGACAGCCACGGGTGGGCTCAGCCACCGCATGGCTCTGTCCCTGTCCTCAGCCCGCTTGGGTGATGGGACGTGGGGACCTCTAGTGACACTGTCCCAGTATTGCATGGCACTGGGATGCTTGGCCAGCCCGGCCCCAGTGTCACCCAGTACCGCCCAGTGCCCTGGCACAGGGTGGGGGCCCCTCCTCGCCCACCTTTCCTGGTGTCCCATTGCGGGGGGAGGAGGTTTGGCCCCACGGTGGTCCCTAAGGGCCCTGTCCCCCACTGTGCCTGTGACAGGCAAGAGGCCCCCCCCCACGGCTTGTCCTCCACCTCCCCACCCAAGACTGACCAGTCCCCCCCAGTTAGGAGCTGCCACCGCCCCCGGGCATGGCCAGGCCTGAGCGCTTTCGGAGAGGAGATGGCAGGGTGGCACGGAGCTCCCGGGGGGCTGGTGGGTGCCCCCATCCCCTTGCTGCATCCCCCCCTTGTACATAGCCCCCTCGCCCTGCCCCAGCCCCCCCCGCCTTGCCTTTTTAAATGGTATTTTCATAGTTGAAGAGTTTTGTACAGACAATTAAAGCTGATTATTTATACCGGTGTGTGTTGGACTGGGGGTGGGTGGGAACAGACACTGAACTTGGGGGACACACAGAGCCTGGCTGGGACACAGCCCCCCCGCCCCCGGGCTGGGCATCCCCTTCGGCTGGGCATCCCCGGCTATGGGTCCTGCCTTCCCCACGCAGGGGAGGGCCGCATGGGATGGGGGGGACAAGGGTGGCAGGGACGGGGACACTGGGTGCCAAGGGACTCTGGACACACCCTCCTTACCCCATGATGAGCTGGGGGTGCTGCCCCCTCCCCAATACCCCAGCCCCACCGCAGCATCCCCTCCAGCCTAACCCTACAGCATGACCCCCGGTGCTGGTGGCACTTGGGGACAAGGGGCCACCCAGGGGCTGGCATGGCCCCGGGGGACCCCCGGCAGCCCCCCAGGAGAAAGAGAGGCCACGAGCAGGGCGCCACGTACTTCCAAAACAATCGTTGTATCTTTATTGACGCTCTGAATGCAATGACCTGTTTTTTACTCTTAAGGAAAATAAACATCTTTTAGAAACAGCTTGTTACACACAATCTTCAGTGTGAAGCAATATACTAATAAGAACACTAGTCTTAACATTTACAGTCTTCATATATATTATATATATGTATATGTATACATATATATACACTATATAATGAGGCAATATATAATACACACGGTTTACCATTTTACAGTCATATGTACAAGATGTCACTAAAAATAGCCAGATTTCAGGCAACACTGCCAGGGACACTGAGAGTTTTATTTTTTCTTTAAATTAATTATTTTTATTATTATTTCTCTTTTTTTTTCTTTTTTTTTTTTTTTTAACGTGTGTTTTTTGCTCCTGTGTCCGAGGCAAGCTGCTGAAACAACAGACATTTTGTGGCCAGCAAACCTTGAGGGTGAGGGCTGGGTGGGACGGAGGGGACACGACAAGCCGGCAGGGACACAGGGCACTGGCTCTGCAGGGTCGGGGTGGGGGGACGGATAGGGCCAGGGCTGTGCCCCCCCCTTTTGCAGGATGCTTTGCAGGCTGGGAGGGGCTAGTGGCTGTTTTTAGGATGGGATTTGGGGTTGATTTGCCCTGGGTTGGTTATTTGCTACCCGCACTGGGGTGCAGGGGGTGCAAGGCTGGGGTGCGGAGATTGGGGAGTCACGCAGGGCGCCCTGCGGGGACACAGCAGGAGGCGATCCCAGTGCTGGGCAGCCCCCCAGCTCCCCCGAGGCGGCTGGGAAGGGAAGCGAAAGCCAAGGGAGCCGAGCGAACCTGGCACCCCAGGCAGCGAGGAGCGAGCCAGGGCCATGCAGAGGGAGGAAGCAAGTGCCTCCTCCTCCTCCTCCAGTAAGGACCCTGCTGCTGGCTGGAAGCCATTTCTGGGCTGCTTGCACCCTCTTGCACCAGGATAAACCCTGGGGTTCAGCACCCGGGGCCTGGGGTTTGCACCCAGAGCCATGGGGTTCAGCACCCAGAGCCGTGGGGTTTTGCACAAACGCAGGGAGCAAAGCCCGTCCCCAGCAAGAGGAGCCGCAGAGGTGTGGCGAGGCCGAAGCAGAGGGAGGAGGGTGGGGTTTTGGGGTCCCGGAGAGCAGGACCAGTTGTCCCCGACCGAGCAGCGCCAGCACCCCATGGAGTGGGAGGGTGGTGGGTGCAATGAGCCGGGGTTCAGAGGGAGGGAGCGGGGCCGGGGAAGCCCGGCGGGCACCCACCAGCCCAGCCAAGCGCCCTTCGCCCCGGTGGGGACCCGGCTGCCTGGCGCAGGGGCTGGCACCCCGGGACAGGCAGGGTGGGAGCAGACAGGAGATGGAAGAACGAAACGGAAAAAGCAGAGTGGTGTTTCAAACAGCAGGCCGTTGTTTGTCTTTTTTTTTTTTCCTTTTTTTTGTCCTTTTTTTTTGTCTTTTTTTTTTTTTTCCTTTTCTCCGCCGCACGTATATACAGACAGACACCGTGAGGTTTGCTGAAGGCAACATCTCAGATCAGATCAGTGTGAGATATGGAGAGCCGGGACCCGCGGGTGAGTCCGGCGGCCCCACAGTAAGACAACATCGCCGGGACCCCCCCGCTTCTACCCCCCCCCCCCCCCCCCCCGAGCCCTCCTCCCTCCCCCCTGTGCAGCGATCGCGGGCCGGGGGATCCCGTTCCATCTCCCGTGCGGCCAGGCCGGGTTTTGCCGGGGCCCGGCGGGGGGGAAAACCCGGCGCTGGCTCTAGCCGCCCGGAACGGGCTCGGGGGAGGGGAGGGACAGGGCGGCAGCGCTGCGCCCACCTGCAGCGGGGGGCTCCCGGTACGGCCCGGCCCCGCTCCGCTCCCGGGGCGCTGCCTCCTCCGCCGGTCCCTCGCTGGCAGCGGGGCGGGTGCCCGCGGGGCGCTACACCGGCTGCCTCTGCGGGGAGAAGGGGGGTGTCAGCCCGGTGGTCCCGCTGGAGGGGGTGGGGGGGTGTCTGGTCACCCGGGCTGGCGGGGATGTCTCCATCAGCAACCACCCTGCCCACCCGCGAATAACTGGGCGCCCACCCGGGATGCAGCACTTTTAGCGTGGGTTCAATTATCACCCACCACCTGCTCAGCGTGCAAGCGAACCCCCGTGGCCCGGCTGGGGGTCCCAGACCTGGAACCCGCTGGCCTGCCCCCGCAGCGGAGGGCTCCCGGGTGGCCTGGTAAGGGACACAGGGACACGATGTCCCACTGCGACGCCTCGTGCCACGTGGGGCTGAGCGCCCGGAGTGGGTGTGCTGCGGAGCAGGGTGTCCCTGGGGGGCTGCGGTCCAAAGGCAGGTCCTCCTACCCCAGGGGCTGCCAAGCATTGGGGGGCGCGGGGGGGCTCTGGGCTTACCTTATGTTTGGGACATTTCAGAGAGAAGCTCTCTTCGGTTAATAAGCAACCTGCAAGGAAAGGAGAAAGCTGTGTCAGAGGAGTCCCCATGCTGCAGGATGGTTGTCCCCGCGTGGCAGGGGGACACACAGCAACCCCCCCGGCCCACGGCCTCCCACCACCACCTGGACCAGCCGCAACATTTGCATGAAGGGTTCAGCTGAGGCCGGTCAAACTCAGGACACCAGCTGGCACTGCCTGTGCAGGGGGCATCATCATGCAGGGAGCTGCGAGCCCACCCTGGCCTTCGGTGGGCTTGAGCGTTGCGGAGCAGCCAGCTCCACGGCCAGCCAGGTCTGAGGGTGCCAGGGGACCCCACACCCCTGTCCCCGCAGCTGGGCTCACCTGTGTCGACAGCACACGCGTAGTGGTAGGTGTGGGGACACCCCTTCTGGCAGCAGCCCACGGTGGCTCCCGCTTGCTGGCAGCTCGAGCACTTCTTTAAACACACCCGGGAATTCGGAGCAGGGAAGGAGAGATGCAGAGAGACAGAGAGACCCCGTCAGAGCCCAGGAGCAAAGCACCCTGATGGTCCCGGCCGCGAGGAGACTGCACCGGTGTTCCTGCACCGCTCCAGCCCCAGGCTGCCTCCCCCCTGGGCAGCATCCTTCCTCCTGTGCCGGCGCACCATGAGCGATGCTGTGCCTCTCGCTCGGCCGTCTGCAGCCATGCATGAGGTTTACACCCGCTGTACCTCTCCCCTGGATGGCACCGAGTCCACAGCCATCCTCCACGGGGCAGAGGTGAAGGCACATGGCCTGGGCCGCGCCATGGCTTGGTGGCAGTGGTGGTGGAGGACCTGTCCCCCCCAGCCCCGGTGCAGGCAGGGAGAGGGCAGCAGCCTCCGACAGCCATGCCACAAGTGCAGATGCCTGGAGATGACAGGCTGGATGCAGCCAGCCCCAAACTTGGTACCAGGGGGCTTGCTGAAGGCCCCCTGCCCGGCCTCTCCTGGGTGGCTGTCCCCTCCCTCTCCTGAGCACAAAAGCCCTGTGTCCCTGTGACGGTCTCCCAGCAGCGTCCCCCCTATTTTGCTCGCTCAATGTGCCCGCGTTCCTCTCACTCTGCGAGAGGAGCAGGGCAGGGCTGCGCCCTCCCTCCAGCTCTCTTTCCCCTGCTGCCCATCACTGTGGCATCAGGCCACGTGACACCCATTTTCATCTTCCATCCTGCCTTTGCCAGGCTGCATCTGTCCCCCTCCGAGCCACCCCCTGCGATGCACGGCTGGGCTGGGGGATGCGACCAACTGTGCTCAACATCCTCATGGTCCCAGGGGAGCCCTACCACCTTCCCAAAGCATAACACCACAAATACGCTTCTATGGCTAAAAACGGGGGTTTTTAGGTGCTATCAGAGACGCGGCAGCACAAATCTCATGGGAAGCCAGCAGGGTTCATGGTGCCTGAACACCCACCCCGCTCTCCCAGGGCGACTCGTCGTGCCCGGATGCTCGGGGGGCTAACCCTATTAATTTTCACCCCAGCCAGAGGCGCAGCTGCGGGAATGGCTTTGGCTGTAGGAGGCCAGCGGGAGATGCCGCCCCAGGGCGCCGTGCCGTGCTGGGCAGGCAGCCGAGCTCTTACCAGGTCGGCAGCCGCCTTGACGGCCTCCTGCAGCCCGTAGAGCTTCCCCGCCACCAGGAAAACCCCAGCGGTCCATACGGCACAGGCCTCGTGCAGCCAGTGCTCCTGCGTGTCGCCCGCCGGCTCCTGTGGCGGGGACTCAGCTTTGTGACATTCATGCCGCCGGGGCTTTTCGGCCGCCTCCTCGCCCTCTGTCCTCTCGTCACAGCAGTAGCAGCTCTGCAGCCTACGAAACATGCCCCGCGGGCTGGAGCGCAGCGCGCTCTGCTTGGCCGCCTCGGCGGCACCCTCTGGCCGCGCCGCCTTGCCGCCGGCACCGCAGCCGCCCTCTGTCCCTCGGGGCGCCCGCTCGGCCACGGCGGGCGGGATGGCGTCCTCGCCCGGTCCCTCTGCCCGTGCCTTCTCCTTCAGCCGTGACTTCTTCTTAGGCAGGCAGTCCTCGGGGTAGTAGGGCCCACAGAGGTCCCCCAGGTCCTTGTAGTTGGCAGGGTTGCGGCACAGGCAGCAGACCAGGCAGGCAGCACTCAGTGCCTTCGACACCACCGGCCCCATGTGCATGGTGGAGGAAGCGGGCAGGGCTGCCCGTGGTCGTGGCGCTGGCCCGGCCGGTCCCCGTTGCAGCCGTGCCTCCTCACCGGGCGAGTTGACGACGGTGCAGGCGGTGGTGAATTCGCCGTGCTGTTCCACGCGGACGTAGGGGACGAAGGGGGGGGCCCGGCTGTCCGCCCGCAGCCGCTTGCAGGAGATGTACTTGAGCCGGATCTCGGGCTCGGCAGGGTGCAGCATTGGGGCTTGCTGGGCCTGCCGTCGCCGCTTGCCGCGGCTCTTGCACCGCGCCGGGACCGCCTTGGCCTTGCCGTGAGCCAGCCGCTTCCGCTGCCGCTTGGAGTAGCCATTGTAGTTGGAGTGGTTGGCCCGTGGCTTTGGCCCCCGCGCCAGCCCGGCTGTGGGGCGTCCCTCGGGGGGTCCCTCGCCGCCCCCCGCCTCCTTCTCCTCAGTCTTTGGTTTCTTCCCCTCCCGTGGTACCTCCTCCCCGCCACCTGGGCCGGCCGCACGCTCCCGGGGCAGCGCCAGTGGTGGTGCGGGACCCAGGGGAACCTTGGCCATGCCCAGTGCTGCCACTTTGCCCTTGCGGTTCCTCTTCTTGGGCAGGAGCCCCAGGCTCTTGGCCGCCATGGCGGCGCTGGGCTGCACCCCCAGGGCCGGGGCACAGGCTTCACCCTGGCAGCCCTCGGTGGAGAGCTTCTTCCCACCACCCAGCTTCCCCTTCGGCGCTCGGCCATTGGGATTTCGGCAGAGCTGCTCGGCCGTCGGCGTGGCGGGCGCCTTCTGTGCTGCCACCGGCCTGGGCAGCCGTGTGTCGCCCGCCGCCGGGGCCACCCCGCCGTGCTTCACCACCCGCTCCCTCTCCGCCCCCGCAGTGCTCAGGGAGGTGCCATAGGCGACTGCCGTGGCCGCCGCCGTGGCTGCCGATTTGCAGGCGAATTTCTTCAGGTTGGGTGAGGTGATTTTCTGGACGATGGCCTCCAGCTTGAGGCCGCGGCCTTTGCGGGGAGGCAGCACTTTGGTCTTGGTGGCCTCCTGGAAGGCTGCCCGTGAGGTGATCTTAATGCAGACGTCGGGGGCCTCCTTTGGTGGGGGGGGCTTTGGGACGGCTTCGCCGGAGCTCTTGGGGGGCAGCTTGGCTTTCACCTTCTTGGCCACGGGCATCTTCTTGAAGAGACTGGGGGGGCCCTCCGGCTTCTCCTCCTTCACGCCGCCGCTGTTGCTCCGCAAGACCAGGTTCCTCTTCTTCGTAGGGATGGGGGAGATGAAGGTGGACTTCCTCTTTAGCGAGTGCAGGGGCCGCTCAGACATCTTGCCCCCCACGCCCGGCCCTGCTTTGGGCAGCTTCATCCGGGCGCCCACCTTGCCCTCCTTGTGGGGGCTGCCCGGGGCTGCCAGCTTGAAGGTGGGCGGAAGGTGGTTGTTGGAGATGAGCTTCTTGGGTGCCTTGCAGTTCTTCAGCCGGACATCGGCTGCTCGCTTGCCCCGCCGCCTCTTGGTGTAGAAAACCTCCTGCGTCTTCGTCCGGGAGCGCAGGATCATCGACCGCTGGTCCCTCTCCCCAGCCTCCACCGTGTCCCCCTCCGGCAGTGTCGGCCCTGCCGCCTCCTCTGCTGTCACCAAGCCAGGCACCAGGAGGGTGGCATCGCTGGCATTTTGGACCACCTTGGGGGCTGGCCGGCCGCTGCGCTTCCTGGCTTTGAAAGCCACCCGCTGCTTCACGCCACAGGTGGGTTTCTTCCCCAGCTTCTCCTGGTGCGCGGGGGCCTTCAGCCCCTCCAGCGGTGCCGGGGCACGGGGCTCGGCGAGGGCGGTGAAGGAGCGGGTGCACATGCGGGCTGGCAGACCCTCGGCTGGAAACCGGGGCGTTTGGCTGTGGGCATTCTTGCTTGGCATCTCTGCCTGGCCGTCTGGCCCCAGGCAGGCGCCGGCCATGCTGCCGGCTGCCGGCAAGTCACTGAAGGGGCTGGGCACGGTGCTGCCAGGGCCGTCCCCCTCCGGCAGCCGGCAGTGGACCCTCTTGTTGCGGAGGCTCTTGCCCCGTGAGACAGGCTCTGTCTTCCCCAGCGTGTTTTCAGGGGTGAGTTGCTGCTTCACTGCAATCGACAGGGCGGATTTGGCATCGGCCACCTCCGGGTGGGATGTCTCCCCTCCACTGCTCTCCTCCTCGGGCTGGATGTGGGGCAGGGAGGACTTGAACCAGCTCTTCACCTTGGTCTCCGTGCCCACAGCAGGGCCCAGCAGGATGACAGACTGGCCAGAGAGGCGCGCAGCGGGAGCCGAGCTCTCCTTTTCCATCGTGCTGACAGTCTCCTCGGCGGACACGGGTACCTCACTGGAGGACAGCACAGTGGGCATCTCTGGGGGCTTGGGTGGCAAGACATCATACGTGACCGACTTCTGCTCCGAGCCGGCCAGCTCGCACAGCGAGGAGTACTCCTCCGCCTCCAGGTCTGACTCCTTCAGCTCTGGTGAGGAGATGATGGGGATCTCACTGAAGTCCCCGGTCGAGCAGCAGTGCCGGGTGTCTTGCAGCCACCTCTCGCTGTCCGCCTTCGTGGCCTCATCATAGGTCAGTGTCTCCTCCTCTTCCTCCTCCATCGCCTGCTGGCCGAAGTCCCGGGCCGGCTCACTCTTGGCCGGCTGCTCACCATCACACAGATCCAAGCCGCAGGCATTTTTTTTCTCTTTGCAGGAGCCCACCAATTTGCTGGGGAACAAGCCCTTGGGGAGGTCGGTGGCCTGCAGACCTGAGCCCAGCTCCTTCCACCGCAGGCATGCCTCACCCAGGCTCTCCTCTGGCCACTCAAAGTTCTCCATGGCGTTCTCGGATCCCACCGAGTTGGCGGTGGTGTTCGAGTAGCAGCTGTAGCCGGTGGCTCCGGCACTCGACGTCGCCACTGGGATGCTGGGCTTGGAGTTGAAGGCCAGCGGGGCCGCGTCCTTCAGTGCATCCTTGGTCTCGGTGGCCGTGAACTCCACCTGGGGACCCTCGTACACCTCCTCGCCAAAGTCCTTCCCTGCGCTGGCTCCTGAAGCCTTGTCCAGCTTGAGGGGCTCAGTGAGCGTGCTGGAATCGCCCTGGCTGGGCCACGCACCCTTCACCATGGAGTCCAGACAGGGCCGGTGGTTCTCCAGCTGGAAGGGGGACTTGGTGGCCTCCTTGCTCAGCATGGGCGAGTTGGCCCAAGCTTTGTCTGCCTTCTCGCTGATGGCATCCTGCAGGACAATGATCTCGGAAGCCAGCTCCTCCTGGGACAGGGCGCTGAGGAGCAGCCGGGGACAGTCCCGTTCGTTGGTCACGTACTTGGTGAAGGTCTCCAGGGGCAGGCTGGCGTGGATGCTCTGGAAGGAGTCGTCCGATTTGGTGGACATGTCATCTGGAGAGGTCACAGAGCAGGTGGACACAGACTCGGGCTTTGCCTTGGAGTTGCTGTTGACACGGGCAGGGCTGCGGTTCTGGTTGCAGTACAGAAAATTCCTCTCCAGCTGGTCCTCTGACCCGCTGAGATAGTCGGCATCCTGTGTCTCGGCATGGACGGACTGGGGGGTGCTCAGTGAGTCGGACAGGGGGGTCCCCACCTGCTCTGCTGAGTAGGTGCTGCTCTCGGGGCTGCAGTGCTGCCCCTTGAGCTGCTCAGGAGTCCTCGCCGGCGTCTTGATGCCCTTTTTCTGGGGCACGGCCGCTTTGGAGAGTAGCAGCTGCTGGACGGTGTTGGAGATGTTCTCCACCTGGGAGGTGAGCGCCGTCAGGCTCTGCAGGCTCAGGTCAGACAGCAGGTTTTCAGGCAGCTTCTCTTTCTGCAAGTTTTTGCAGTTCCCAGATTGAGCGTCGGGGCTTGTCCCGTCGGTGGGAGAAGGGTTCAGCAGCGGCATGAAATGGCTGTGGTCGGCAATGCCGGACGGGAAGGCGCCGGCGCTCAGCGGCTGCTGGCTGTACTGAAAGTTCTCCAGGTTGGGCATCAGCGGGGAGGGAGTGGAGCTGTAGGACGGGGACCTGCCGACGGAGCGAGCTGGCGAGTGGCTGGCACTGGGGCTGAAGGTCTGGTAGTACTGCTCCGGTGTCCGGACGGGCGGCGCGTCACCCTGGCAGTAGGTTTGGCCCGGCTGGTTGTAATGTTGGTACTTGGCCAGGTTTTGATAGTGGAGGGTCTCCGGGGCGTGATGCCGCCCTTGCAAGGGCTGCGGTGGCTGCGGTGGCTGCGGCGGCTGCGGAGGCTGCGGCGGCGGCGGCTGCGGGGGCTGCGGCGGCGGCTGCGGGGGCTGCTCGTAGCCGATGCGGTTGGGCTGGTAGCCATGCAGGTTGGGCACGCGGGGGCCGGGGGCCAGGCTGGCGGCGCTGCCCAGGGGCCGCTCCAGCGGCGGCTGCCCCGAGGGCGCTGTGCAGCTCTTGTAGGAGTGTGCCGGCTGGCTGCCCCCCGGCACCGAGGAGTAGGTGGAGGAGGCGGGGAAGGACTGCGAGTGCTGCCCGAAGTGGGGGCTCTGCGAGAAGGGCATGGGCGAGGAGACGTCGTTCGGCAGCTTCTGCCGCTGCAGCTTGGGGTAGGGGAGTGTGGGCGGCGGCTGCTGCTGCTGCTGCTGCTGCTGCTGCTGTTGCTGCTGGAAATGAGTCCGGAAGGGCAGCGGGGCAGCCGCCGGTTCGTGGTATGCCCGCCCGCCCGCCAACGCCGCCGTCTTCTTCATCAGGCTGTCCTCATACTTGGCCACGCCGCCGGGCAGCGCCTGCGGCTGACCGCCCCATGCCTGCAAGCTCTCGTCCCCCGAATAACGGGCCGGATAGGGGCTGTTCTCCTGCACGGCGTAATTGGAAAAGGCCGGCCTGCCTTGCAGCTGCTGCCCCGCTAATTGCTTGTTTCCCCGGTGGTATTTCTCCACGGCGCTGTTCTCGTAGCCCGAGTACGGCAGTTGCTGCTGACTGTAGTACTCCTTCGCCACCAGCCTCTGCCGCTCGCAGTTCGGCCCTGCCTGACTTTGATGCCTGTAATTCTCCAGGCGTGATGTATCTTGTGAAGTCGGCTGGTAGCTCTGCTGGTTGCCATGGAAACCACACCTTTCTCGAAAGGACTGCATGGCGCGGGCTCGTTATCTGCGAAGAGAGAGAGGCGAGAATTCAAATGAAGCATCGCCACCGCGGCAGGCCGGGGAGCGCGGCCACGCAAGGAGAGGGGCAGCGCCGCGTGCGCCGCGGGGGCATCGCCTCGCCCGCCGTGGCGTCACCCCGCTGGCGCTGCGTCTCCTCGCTGGTGCCCTGGAGCACAGCACCTGGCAATTCATCGCCTCGCATCGCCCTGCATCGCCTTGCATCACCCTGCAATGCATTTCTTTGCATCGCCTTGCTCTGCATCGCCTCACGTTGCCCCGCATCGCATTGCCCTGCATCATGTCATCTTGCATTGCATCACCCTGCATCATATCACCTTGCATTGCATCGCCCTGCATCGCATCGTATCACATCACCTTGCATTGCGTTGCATCGCTCTGCATCACATCACCTTGCATCGCACCGCCCTGTATTGCCCTAGATCGCAGCAGCTGGCTTTGCATCACCTCGCATCACTCTGCATCGCATCGTGTCGCCCCACATCACATCCTTGGCGTTGCGTCACCTTACCTTGCATTGTCTTGCATCATCCTCTATCATATCTCCTCGCATCGCTCCACGCTGCATCGCCCCGCTTCGCAGCACAGTGCCCATGAGCTGGGGGGTAGCTGGGGTCCGGCTGCCTCCTCCCTGCCTGCAGCTTGCCCAGCCAGCCCTCCCGACCCCGCTGCTGGGAGCCTTCCTCATCTCTGCTGCCCACCCCAGCTTTGCATGGCAAACCGACCCCCTCCCTGCCTCACCTGCGTGGCGCGCTGACCCCCTGCACCGTGTTGGGGTCCCCCAGCCCCAGTGCTCTGCGTTCCACACACCCACTGCCCCTTAGCTCTGCAAATCACTTTACCCCTCTCCTTGCACGCCCCCCCGCCCAGGGACGCCAGGATCCTGCGAGACCCTCCAAACACCCTGCTTATCACAATTCTTTTTAATTATTGGGCTAATTACTGGAAGCAGCAGCATGGAGGACCAGAACCGCAAGCTCTGCTGCAAAAAAAGTCATTTGAACTTGCTGGCTCTGCCTGTCTCTGCCTGCTGCTGCCTCCCGCAGCCCCCCCGGCCCAGCCAATCCTCCCTGCCCCGGCGCGATACCATCTGGAAGCTGTCTGCTCCCGCCAGCAGACGTCTATTAGTCGAGTGCCTCGCCATCGTCATTAAACCTCCCCATTTCCTCGCCCTGCTTGCGTTAGGTGCGGGGAAGCACCTGGGTCACCGGTTTGATCTTGGAGGCAGCTGAGCGGCTTGCAGGGGCTAATGAAGGGCTCGGTGGTGGTGGTGGGGGGATGCATCCTGCCCATCCCCAGCACCAACGAATTGGAGGTGCTGTGGGGGATGTGAGCCTGTTTCGGCAGCAGCCTGGGATTTGGGAGCCCAGATTTGGGCAGCTCCAAGGGTCTGCAGCTGCCCAGAGGCTTCCCTGGCACTGCTCCCTCAATGCCATGCCATAGCGGTGGCCCCGGTGCAGCCCGTGAGGTCCCCTCTGCCTTCATTAAGGTGATGAGCGTAACAAGGGGAGGGACAGGGTGCTGGTGATGTCTGACACCCAGATCCGAGCCCAGCCCTGCTCCCCAGCACACCTCCCCGCGGTGCCAGCCGTGCCGGGCAGCCTCGAGCTGCAGGGGGATGCGTGTGTGTCCCCACCGCCTTGTGCCACCATCACAACGTGCCAAACGGCGCGTGGCTCCGCATGGTCCCTTTGTTGGCAGCTCTGCTGTAGCCACAGAAATCGCACCGCTGGTTTGATCGTTCCCAGCTTGGCCCCCCTTTCCTCGCAGCGCCCTGTGGACACCAGTAACGTCTCAGCACCTTTTCAGGGTCTATGTGCACACATGGGGCTTTATTTAGTTATATTTCCAAAACCGCCAACAGCTCAGGGATGCACCGATTGCACGGTGCCCTCCAGCACCACTGGAGCTGGGCTCGGTGCCACCCACGCCAGCCTGTCCCCCCCATCCCCTTTTTCGGATGCTTTCTATGTCGCTTCCCTGTATTGCAGCTGCATCTCACAGGCTGCACGGGCAACTGGATGCGGTTAAAGCCTAAATCCCAGGGAAAAGACGGGTCAATTAAAAATCCAGCGAGGCCGGCGTGAAAGCCCCTACCACGGTGCGGGTGCGGTGCTGTCCTGTCCTGCGCCGGGGCTGCCGGAACAAAGGCAGGAAAATCAAAGCCAGACCTCTGGGGCAGCCCCGGGTGGCGGTGAGAAAATTAAAGGGAGAAAAGGGCCCCTCACGCTCCACGTGGAAGCAGGTTTGAAAAATTAAATCGGCTCAAGAAGACCCTGGGCTGGTGCTTTAAAGGGAGCTTTTTCCCCCCCTTTCTTTTTTATTATTGCTATTAATTAATTATTGTTACTTTTTCAAACAGCTCTGACAATGCCAGGCTGAGCAAAAGCGCCTGGTGCACCGACACGCAGACGAGGGGATGCACAGAGGGAGCACGTGTGTGGGGTGTGCACGCGTGCGGGGTGTGCATGCATACAGGGTTTGCACGCTTGCAGGATGTGCATGCCCACAGGGCGTGCAGCGCTGTGCGAACAAGCAGGGTGTGCCCACGTGTGGGTGGGAGGAAGCCCCCCGGCAGGATCAGGCCATGGGGACAGCCAGCCTCGGCTACGTCCCAGTGCCTGGCAAGGCCTGGGGCTCATCCTGCACCCCTGGGCGTCTTCTTACAGGGGTCACAGCATGCGGGGCTGGGCGAGACCCGCCGGGCAGGAGATGTGGCTGGGGCTGCCCATTGCTTCCCCGTCGCAGAGGAGCAGAAATCCCACGCCGAGCAAGGCGCCTTGCCCAGAACCACGGCCCTGTCTCCCTGCAGGCCACCCAGGCACCAGGATCTGCCGGGAGCGGGATGCTGCCGACGACACACTCATCACCAGCAGCACCCGGACCTGTCGGCAGAGCCGGAGGCCAGCTCTGCCCTCGGCTCTGCCGCAGCTTTGCCGGAGAAGGGCCGTAACAGATGTTGCTGCCTGATGTAGGCTGTTTCCGAGCAAACGCTTTAATGGCATCAAATCAAGCTGTCGACAGCAGCAAGGTTACGGCCCTTCCCGGGAGGGGGAGGCGGCTGCGGCCCCGGGGCCCTGCACGCTTGCTCCCCCCGCCACGTCCCTGCCAGACGCGCTCCCCCAGCCCCGAAGAAGTTTCCAGCCCGGCTCCCGCTGCCCCTGCGATGGCAATCGATACGGGGCGGCTGGCGCACGGCTGCAGCCACCACGGGTGCAGCCAGGGCGCCCGGCCCAGGAAGGGGCATCCATGGGCGGAGGAAAGGACTTGGGGCCATCACAGTGCCCAGGGCCAGCGCGATCCTGTCCCCGCAGTCCAAGGAGCCGCTACAGCCACCCCGGAGCATCCTGTCCCCTGGGTCCCCAGGGATGCACGGACAGTCCAGTCTGCCCCACAGTTGCCAGCACAGCCCCGGCGTCACCGTTTGGGGACACGTAGGATCTGCTGCACCTTCCAGAGCCGGTGCGTGACCCGGGGGCCATGCTGTGGTGCACGAGGCCATGCTGCAGCGAATGGGGCTGATGTGGTGCACGGGGCCGACGCGGTGCACAGAGCTGCTCTGGTGCACGGGGCTGACGTGGCGCGCGGGGCTGATGCGGTGCACACGGCTGATGCCGGGAGCCGAGCCAGGGCACCGTGCGGCGCTGCCAGGCCAGCGCAGCCCTGCCGCTGCAGATGCCCGCCCGCGCGGCGGCTCGCAGCCTGCCTGCTGCTCGGAAGGATTTGTGCTGCATGGCTGGGTTTGGTGTTATTTTCCTCCCCCCTCCATCCCACCTTCCTTCCCTGCCTTCTCCCCTTTCCTCCCCCTTCCCCTTGGCTGGCAGGGACATGGCAGGGCTGGATCCGGAGCCTTCTGAAGGCAGCCCAGGACTTTCCGTGACAGGGGACCCTCGGTAAGCACCCAAGACCCCCGACACCTCGGCCATGGGGACGGCGGGCATCCCCCGGCCCCGCGCACCCCGGCCTCACTTCCCAGCTGCTGCTCATCCCGCGGGGCCTGATCCAGGGCCCCCAGCCCTGCTGCTCCTCCGGCTGCTCCCTCGCCTTTGCTGCTGCGCCATCAGCAAGGACTCAACGACTAAAAATAGCAGCGCGCTCTCGCAGGGGGATGCTTCGCCATCGGAGCGGTGCTGGCACCGCGGAACCCCGCTCCCCCATCACCCCTGCACCAACACACCCCTCAGCCCTCGCCTCCCACCCAGGGGTGCAGCCCCACACAGCAAGGCGGCATCGGTGGGGCGGTGAAGGGATGGACCCCCCCCCCCCCAGCCCCCTTGGTGGCTCTCCGGGAGGGGAATAAGAGCCTATCAAGGAGCGTCAGCCCTGGATTTGTTTAATTGTGAGCTGGTGGAGTTTAAAGAAACCCTTTCTGGCCGGCTGCCACACCGCAAACTGCTCCAGAGAATTTGATTATTAAGGGAGGAGAGAAAAGGGGAGTGGGGGGGAGCCTGGGGGTGGGGGTGTGTGGGACAGCCCAGGAAAGGGCATCCTGCCCCGGGAGCTGGGAAGGAGAGGAACTGGGGGGGGTGGACAGACAGACAGACAGACGGACGGACCCCCCGGCAGAGCAGAGGGACCCGCAGGGCTCGCCCGGGGCAGGGTCAAACCCTCCAGGTGGGTGCGGAGCTGCTGCCGTCCGTCTGTCCCTGCACCCTGCGGTGCCAGGCACTGGGAGATGGCACCCAGCTCGGAGGGGCCAGGGGACCCCCTTGGGTGCACCCGCTGTCAATGCACCCCCCCCCCCCCCCCAATGCACCCTGTAATGCTCCCTGTTAATGCACCATCTCTCCAGTGACCCCCTTTAATACACCCTCCCTCCAATGAACCTCTGTTAATGCACTGTCCCCCCAATAAACCCCTTTAATGCACTCTCTGTCCAACGCACCCCAATAATGCTCCCTCCCCCAATGAACCCCTTCAGTGCATCCCCTTTCCAATGCATCCTCTTGCCAGTGACCCCCTTTAATGCACCCTCCCTCCAATAAACCCCTTTAATACATCCTCTCTCCAGTGCACCCCGATTAAAACACCCTCTCCCCAATCCCCCCTCCATCACCACCACCATTTCCCACAACACCAACTCTCCATCCCAGTGCAATAACTGGGATGGGGGGATGATACCCACAGGGCAGATCCCAGCCCCCTGCTTCTCCCCATCACCGTGTCCATGTCCCCGCCCCCCCCCCCCCGTCTTTCGGCGCTCAGCCGACCGGAGCAGCTGTTCCCTGCACACTTCACTTGCCCGCAGATGATGATAAATGGAGCTGGGGCTGCGCCGCCCATTGCGCGGGGGTGGGCGGATGTGGGTAGCGAGGAGGAGGAGGGATGGGGTCCCCATCTCCTGCAGCCCCCCCAAATCATGTTGCTCCTCCCAGACAGCTGTCTGGGAATTCCCTGGGCAGGTTCCCCCCTCCTCTAAACACCCCCCCCGGAGCACGGGGAACCTGCCCAGGGAATTCCCATTGCAATGGGGTGCATCCCCATCAACAGCTCAGTGCCCCATTTAGGGGGCACAGTCCTTCATCCCTGACACACACCGCCCCCCCCCAGCTCTGCTCCTCCCCAGCGAGGAATTTTACTCAGGAAAAAAAAAAAACAAACCATCGCCTGCGAACCGCACTCATGACTCAACGTTTCTGCTGGCCCCGGTTTCTCCGTCGCTTGCCAGGGGAAGCCCGTGGCCTCCCCAACCTCATCCCCTCACATGGAAATCCGGCTCATCCGCCAGCTCCATCCTCTCTCCCTTTGGTTTTTCCTGATTTATTTTGGAGGGGGGGCGGGGGGTTTGAGTCCTTGATGTCAGGGCTGGGAGGTCAGCAGAGGGTTGGACTGGGGAGGATGGGGGAGGCTTTGAGAGTTGGAGCAAGTTGGTGTGTTCCTTCTTGCTGCTGGAAAATGCCAGCTGGCAAGGAAGGATTTGAAAAGGCAAGGAGGGGGGAAGAAAAAGAAAAAAAAAAAGAAAAAAAGAAAAGGGAAAAAAGGGAAAGAAAAAGAAAAAAAAGGAAGAAGAGAAAGAAGGGGAAAACTGAAAAAATATAAGAAAGAAAAAAAAGAGAAAAAAAAAAAAAGAGAAAAAAAAAAAAGGCTGGAGGCTCACAGCAAAGCAGATGCTCAGCCTGAGCCTTCCTGGGCAAAATCCCTCTCCGGCGGGGAAGTGCGCTCCAGAGCAAAATTCATTGCCGGACGTAACATGGAGGGAGGGCGCAGCGTGTTCTCACTCCCCAGCAAGGGGATGGACATCAACCTTGAGGTGCTGGCGGGGAGAGGAAAACAAGCCCGTCACGAGGCTGGAAATACGGCTGAGGTTAAGGAGGGACCTGGCTCTCCCAGCCTCCGCACCTAAATCCGGCTGCAGACCCGCCTGCAGCTGCTGGCGGCAGGGACAGGCAAAAGGAGCCTGCGCCGGGGGCACCGATGGGCACAACCGCGGCCGTGGGGCGGCCGCTCGCCGCCACGGTGACCTTCAGCCAACTCTCCAGCCTCAAAGCGAGCAAGTGGAGCGGTGCTGGTGCGAGGCAACAGCCTGGCCAGATCTTGGCACGCTCCTGTTTTTCTTCTTTATTCATTTTCTGCTTGACGGGTTGGGATCCTTCTTCCTTCCTCCCTTCCTTCCTCCCTTCCTGCTTTTGGCCTGACTCACTCCAATAATAATTAACCATTCCAATCATTATTGCAACCACTAATATTAAACCCCCTCCCTCTCCCATAGCCTGTTTTGCCCCCCTGCCTCAGTTTCCCCTTGAAGCCAGAAAGAAACCACATCCCTGTAAGGAAAGGGGCGGGGAGCAGAGCAGCCGGAGCGATGCCGGCAATCACCCCCGGTGATGAAACACCGCTCTGCGGCTCTCCGGATACGGCCTGTCGGCCGTGCCGCCCAGGGCCGATGCTGGCTGATTGCTTGCAATATTTCGTGTGCCGCTCGTATGCAAATCGCCGGCGAGACCCTCCCCGCGGAGCAGCCTCCCAACCGCTCGCTCATTGGCACGGCCGCCGGACGAGCTGTTTCGCTGAAACTATATAAACAAGATGCTGTTTCATTACCAGAGGGAAGTGGGTGCTGGATCCCCGAGGCGCTGCCGGACCCTCCCTTGCATGGGGCTGCCCCACGGCATCCTCCCCGGTGATGCTAAGGCCCCGTGGGGCTCACGCCGCTTGCAACGAAGCTAAAAGCAAATAAAAGCTCTCCCAAGGATGGGAGAGCAAATGGATCCTCATCCTGGACCTGGAGCCGCTCTGCACGTGGCTGTCTCATGAGCCGTCTGCTCACGGATGTAGCAAGCAGATGCAGTTGAACACGCGAGGGTGCGCTCCCTAGGGAACGTGATGGGGATGCCCTCGGGCCCGGCAAAACCGCATCAAACCTGGCAGCAGGACCTGGGCACCTGCCCAGCACCGCAGCTTGGAGCCATCCTGCACCCCGCATGGGCAACCCGGCTGGGATGGGACTGCTCTCCAGCTGTGCCTCAGTTTCCTCACCTCTGGGGTGGTCCAGGTTTGTGTGTGGTGTTGGGGCTCCCGTCCCCAGCCAGCACCGCCGGGCTGGGAATTGCCGGACTGGGATCACGGGGACGGAGCAGGCTCGTGCCCCAACCCTGTGCCCGGGTCCCGGACCTCCGCCCCCAGCGTGTGTCTCCATCCCCAGCAGGACTGGAGGCCCCAGAGGGTGACGGGTGGCCATCACCCCCAGGACATTTCCAGCTCTGCCCAACACGCCATGGGGTCCATCCCCTCTGGCTTTGGTGGGTTGGGCTCTGCCCCGGTCGCAGCCAGTTTTTCTAGAGGGAAAACTCTGCACATGTGGCAGCCGAAACCAGGAGGCACTTGGTTGCTGCGGGACGGCCGCTAACAGCCACGGACGGATCCTGGCACCGGGCTGCACCGTGTCCCCCTCCCATGCTCCCGCCCCCTCTCTGGGAGGTGATGGGGCTTTGCCACCGCTGCCCCCCGCCCACGCCATGTCCGTTCCCTGCTGGCGGGGAGATTTATGTCCATGCTTCAAATGAGCATCATTAAATATCACTGGTGGTCCCAGTCCCATTGTGGAGACCCATCACTGGGGGCTGGCGGTTACAGGGGGCATTGCCCCGACCCCCCTTTGCCTTCCCGTGGGCCGGTTTCATGCCACCTCCCTGTCTTTGCTTTTGGGGCAGCCGCTCCGCCATGCCGAATCGCACCGCCCAAGCCAGAGACCCAACCATCACCAGCTCCCCACCGCCGGCACGGCAAACCCCCCACCCCAGTCACGAGCACCCCACAGATGCTGTGCTTCGACATCTGCCTGCAGACAGGTCTGTCCGCTGGAGACGAATTCGGCTGCGCCGCTGCCGGGCTCTGCCCTCTAAGTCATCTCCCGCCAGCAGCAGACAGCTCGGTAATGAAGCGTAATGCTCCGACACTCCCCTGAGTGACAGTGGCCAGCACCGGCTGCGTCCCGGCGGCTCGGCACGGCCTCCCCTGCCTGCCGGGGGCAGAAAGAGAGGGGGAAAAATGAGCAGCCCAGCCCCTTGCCAGGAGCGGGGCCGGGGGCTGCGGAGTGGCACGTCTCCCCAGCCGGCACGGTGGGAGCCGGTACCCCCGGCTGGACCTCTGCTAGGGGATGCTGAGCAGGAATCCCATGGAAAAAAAAAAAATAGAATAAAAGGGGGTTGAAAAAAATAAATCGAGGTTTGATGTCGTGTGATAAATTATTTTGGTATTACACATTCTCCATCTCCAAATCCCAAAGACAAATACTGGGGCAGGTGAACAGGGGAAACAGATTTCCAAAGGCCTTCTCCTGGTTCCCGGTTATTGATTCTGTCAATCACTGCGGGCGCCATCCCAACCCTCTGCACCCCACAAAATCTGCCTGTTCCTTTTGTTCCTGCTGAAAAAAACGGGGGGGGGGGGAGGGAGGGAAGGGGAGAGGAATTTGGGGCAGGGAACTTCCAAAAGGGATGATTAAGGAGTTAATCTGCCTGAAATAGATAAGGAGCTTAGAGCTGCTGGTATTTGACTGTCCAAGTTTGGATTCAGCGTGTCTTAAACACTGGCTGGAATGTACTTAGATATGACCAAAGTACATGTCCCCGCGAGGAATTACCAGGTTGCCAATTAGATTTGCTTCCCAGATTCACTCAAACCTTCACAAGCTTCTTCAGAGCAGGAAAATTGCTGCCTGTCCCTGGGGAGGCGGTGGAGCAGCCGCTGCCGCCCAGCCCCGCAGCCGGCGCAGCAGAGATCCCGGCGGCGCGCGGGCAGACGCTGGGATTTGCGGGAAGGCGGCACAGCCGGGGCGATGGTGAGGCGGGGATGCCCCGTGCCAGGGCGTGGAGGGACCGGGCACGGTCTGGCAGACGCTGCTAGGGGGGGTTTGGGTGGTTTTGGGTGGTTGGGGATGCGGGCGTGAGCCTCGCTGCGGTCACGGCTCAGCACCAAGGATGCTGCTGTGCTGGCGGGGCTCTCACCGGACCAGGCTCGGCATCCTCTCGCCTCTGACCAGGCTCCTGGTGCTGCCGTGCAGCCAAATCCAACCCGAACTACCCCAACCTGGCTCCACCTGAGCCAGCGGCAGCCAGAGCCATCCTGGCCTCTGGGCCGGGGGCACGACACGGAGCCGAGCCGCGATGCCACACTGGGAAGACAAACAAGCACCGTCGGCAAATGCCAGGCTCCTGGTCCCCAGGGGCACCCGGCACACCACGAGCTCACCGCGAGCCCGATGCTCGGAGCAGCACGACCCACTGCCCACGCCGGGGCGGGGGTCACCACCCGGGGGGCACAACTACAACCAGCACCGGGGCAAAGCAGTGGTAGAAAAGCAAACACCATCCCCTGCAAAAACATCTCTCTATCCATTTATTTTAACTACTCCATTCCTATCCTCATTATTTACGGCGCTCCATAACGTGACGGTGAAAGTACAGAAGTCTGGGGGGAGTTACATGACTGTCACAGAGGTAGGACCACAATGAGGGACCCCCACCCCCAGCTCCCGCACCCCAAAATGTGGGTGCCGAGCTCCTTTCCTATCCCAGCAGCACGGCTGGGGTGTGCTCACTAAATCCGAGCTGGGTTTCTCTGCTGGCATCCCAATCCCGCGGAAAGGCATCAGGACTGGCAGCGCATCTCACCGGACCGGTCTCGGCATCGCCGGAGCGGCGGCGGCGGCATGATGGAAAGTTGCTGGAACATCAGCTTCGGATGCCGAGTCCTGGTTACAGTTGCTATGTGAAACATTCAGAGGTGGAATTTACTGTCACAGTTAATAATAGATGAAGGTTTTAGAATTTTTGATGCTTTACATTTTAAGCCGTTTGATTTATAATGTTTCAGAAAAGGAGGGGAGAGAGGGGGGAAAAAGGCAGGAACCGAATGGCAGCGTGTGGTAAACACACCGAGCGGGGAGGCGGGCAGAGGGCTCCATCCCTCCCCCTGCCCACGCCGGGGACATGGGCAAGACCCCCTGCCACGGCCATCAGGACAGGCTCTCCCTGCCAAGCACAGGGACCAGGGAGCATCCCTGTGGAAAACCGGGACGCGACTGAGACTGAGCCCCTCAATCACCCGATCGCGCTTCATTTTTCCTCTTTTTTCCTTAAATTGCTGCATCTCTTCTCATTCTGCCTGCGCACCCCCGCCAGTGTTTTTATTCCGGCGGGTTGCTGGGTTATTTACTTGCTGGCGCTCCTCTCCCCTCTTGCAGGTGTATTTCAAGTAGGCTCCTTAAATAGCAGCGAGCCGTGCGCCCGTGGTGGTGCGCGCTGGGTCGTGCTGATTAGCAACACGCTGCCAAAAAAAAGAAGGGTCTTAATTCCCCACCGAGCTGCCGCTGTGTTTGCACAAAGAGGCGCCGATGCCCTGGCACGTGGGGATGCTGCGGCCGGATCCGGGGGGGCTGGTGCTGCCATGTCCGCTCCACGCCTCAGCTCTCCTTCCTGAAAGCAACAGCCAGCGCAGGCGCCGGCACCGTGTGAGGGACCTCGGTGTCCTTCAGCGTCCCTTGGTGTTCCTCAATGTCCCTTGATGGGCTCCAAAGCCACCCAACGCTTGGGTTGGTTGCAGCTCCGGCACCTTGTTCCAGCTTCTCCCAAACCCTGGAGCATCCCAACATCCCAAAGGTGTGTGACCAGGAGGATTTAATCCTAGCTCAGCGGGGCTTTGGGTCAGGCATAAGGTGGGGGGAGCAGAGGGGGACCCTACATCTCTGCTACCAGCGCTGGGCATGGAGCAATGTCTTAATAAAACTATGGGGGGCTGGATGAGAGGGGTTCTCCCCTCTGCTCCCCCAAACAAGAGAGGTGCTGTGGCACAGAGGGCAGGAGCTGCGTTGTGATGCCGTCAGGAGGACTTGAAGCGGGGAGGACGAGGGGGCTGGAGCCAGGGTGATGGAGCTCCAACTCCCGGAGACATCCCAGCCCCAAACAGCTCCGTGGCTCCTGCCAAGGCCCCGAGCAGACACCGGGGCTGCCAGACCCCGAGAGGTGGCTGGGATGGCACCCTTCGGCCCCTCCGGAGCCCCCAGCTCCCCCCCAGGACTGGGGATTCCAGGGGGTCCCAGGCTGAGCTGCCCCGTGATGTCTCAATCAGGGCTTGTGCGTCGCCCCATTTACATACGCACAGCCCGGCTGGAGCCGAGCGTGATTTCTTTATAAAGCTGCTTTGACACAGGGGGTAGCTCCCCTTAATGAGGAGGGTTATTCCACAAAGATCCGTTACTAATGGGCTCGGGGGCAGGCAGCACCCGTGTGCAGATGCCTGCTGCCAAAACCAGTGCCACGATGCGCCCGGCGCTCCCCCATCCTCAGGGTCCCCACCAGATTTGCTGCAACAGCTGAGCCGGTGCTGGCAACCTCCAGCTTGGTGGACTCCCACCCAGGTCCCGGCAAGATCCCAATGTCCTCCTGTCTCTGCCGGCTGCCTCTCTGCGATATAAACCACTTGCAGGTCTGAAACCTCAACCACACGGCACATCTTGGCATGGAAACCATTCCACCTTTCCCAAAAAGCAGCTCCAGGAAGGGAGATTGAGGCCAGTGTGGCTCCAGTGTTCCCCAGTACCCATCGCTACCCATGAGGTTCCTGCTTGAAACACCAAACCCCTGGATGTCCCCAACTGTGCGGGTACCCGCTCTCCACCGCAGCTCTGACCGAAGACACCGCTCCTGCCAGGCAGAGGCTCAGCCGCCGCCGTGGCTGCCAGCGATCAGCCCCTCATTACCAGAACCATCTTATTAAAAAAACATAAAAGGGCTTTAAAACCCAGGACTCCCCCAAGAGCGAGTCCCTCCCTGCAGAGCCCTGACAAATTCGGTGCACCAGTTCAGCCCTGCCACTCCCCCCGCCCGGCACCCCCCGGGGACCCCCGTTAGCGGCGGGTGCCTCGTTAGCCAGCACCGTGCCGGCGATTGGCTGAAATTTGTTTGCGGCATCAAGCGGCTCTGCCCCAGACACCTTCTCATACGACCGGAGGCGCAGTACGTCCCAGGGCACTGTCACAATATATTAAGACGCGGTGCTAAAAATAAGCAACGGCAAAAATAAGCAAGGAAATCACAGTCCCTGCCTGCCCCTGCCGGCCTCGCGCGGGCAGAGCCCCCGCTGCCGCACGTGGGCTGGGGAAGCACAGCAGGAAAGAGAGGATTTTGTTGGGTTTTATTAAAACGACACGTTTTCCCCTTCTCTCTGCCCCATCTCCAGCCTCACCGAGGAGCGAGCCCCACAGTGACACACAGGACTTGGTGACAAATCATCTTGGGGGGGGAACTGAACCACACGCCTGTGGTTTGGGGTAACAGCAGACCCCTCGCTCACCTCGTGCAGCCCGGGACGGGCTCTGCTCCCTGCCGGGGCCGTCCCCAGGGCTGCTGAGCCAGGAGCCACAGGTGCAGCGCCACGTGCCCGGCTGCGGTTTGCCGTCGAAGGATGGATGGATTTTGGCCAGCCCTGTGCGAGATGCAATGCCCAGGCTGGTGTCCTGTGGCCATCCCTGTCCCGGCAGCTCCCCAGCGGGGTACCCATCTGCAAACACCCCATGTTCCCCGCTCACTGCTACCCAGGCACGTGAGCACCGGCGCGGCACAGCCCACGGGATGGGAGCTGTGAGCATCTCCCCCCCCGGGGACGCGTTTTGCACCAGAGCACCCATGGAGGGAGCAGACGCAGGCAAGAGGCTGCCCACACCCATCCCACTGCCTGCACCCATCCTGCTGCCTGCACCCCGTGGGGTCCCAATCATCCGTGCCGCGTCCTGCGGGGACGTCGGAGGGACCAGAGGGGACACAGCCCCTGCCATCTCTGGGAGATGAAAGGGCAGCTCCAGGCTGGGGGATGGCTCCGTGCCTCTAGCTGAAGGCGTGCGGCCGCCCTGCTGCCTCGGCTGCGGCTGGAACGAATGCATGCACATACCTCTGCCCCGGCACGGGTGTTTGCTCTTCTCTTCCGCGGCTGTGATTGATTAAAGGATCAGGGACATCTGAGAATGGAGGCAGCAGCGGCAGCAGCAGAAGCAGCTCCCTTTGGACTTGGAGAGCTTCCTTGCCTGCTGCTTGCTGCTGCCGTTGCCTGTCAGGCAGCTTTTAATCAAGGTTTGCTTATATCTGCAAAGGCCTTTCCCAGAGGGATGAAGGGAGGAAAAGAGGGGGGGAGAGTATATTAACATGCCAGCCACCCTCCCTCTCCCTCTCCTTTGTTTATGGAGAGGGTCAGTGCTTGGAAACGGCTGGCAGGGACGGGGAAAGGCGCTTTGGGGGTGCTGGGGGTGCCGGTGCTACGGTGAGGCTCTCGGCGGGTCCGGGTACTGTGGCCGTGGGTAGGAAAGGCATCACCACCCAGCTGGGATGTGCTCCGCAATGGCAACGGCGTGCGGAGGGAGCAGGACCTGGTGGCCAGGGCTCGGTGGCTTCTTCTGGGTGGTTCTGGACACGTGGCACATCCCCACGGGTGCTGCGGTGGGCATGGCAGGGATGCAGGGACCAACCCGGACACCCCCGAATCACAATCTCAGCCCAGAGAGACCAACGCCATCCGTACGCCGAGACCGGCATCGTGCACACACCGAGACTGGCCAGGCGGGGGGAACCCCGGCCCCTCCATCCCTCGCAGGGTCAGGGTCTCCCGTCCTACAGCAGCCCCGGGGCCACATCCCCCACGACGCTGGGATTTCGGCACGGCACAGCCAGGCTGGGAGCAGCCCCGGCAGCACCCACCACACCACCGTCGCCCGCTGCAGCCGCCACCAGAGCCCGTGCACGCCCATGCAAGCGGCGCAGGAGGACGGGTGGCCCCAGCCCTGCATCCCCCCATCGAGCGATGTGTCTGCTTCTGCTGCCATTCGTGCGCATCACTTAGGCTCTCCATGTTATCTTATTGCTCAGCTAATGACCTGCTAAAAGTATTATGTGAAAAACCGCACTCTTAGCCAGCCATTAAACTGGTTAGGACCAGCGGGTCATGCTTTATTGCTTTAATAACTGAGTTTATGAAAGGTCGTCTCATAACTGATAACATGCATAATTTTTGTAACTTAATTAATGCTGCTAATATACTGGAGTCTCCATCAGCTGCTGTTGCAACTGATGTGCAGTTTGCATCCAGAGCGGGGCCAGGTAGCGTATCCCGGGCCGGGCTCTGCCCCACCATCCTTGCCAGGCGGCACCCATGGTGGGAGCAGGGGTCGAATCCATGCCGAAACCCTGCCGTGCCGCTTTTCTGCATTGGAGCATCCCGTTTGGAAATGCTCCAGCTGGGAAGGGGATTGCTGTGAGTGGGCAGAGGGGAACAGGGCCAGAGCTCAGCTCCCAGCCCGACGAGGCTGCAGAGAAGTGATTTCTTTGCTTCCCCTGTGCCCAGCCCGTGCAGCAGCGTGGGACCTGCAATCAGGGGGAGTTTTGCCTGGGGAAGAACCAAAAGCCTCTGTGGGATGGGAATTGCTCCAGCAATCCCATACATCCCCTCCTGGAGTTAAAACCGAGCAGAGGAGCTTTGCTCTGAGTGGGGATTTGGGGCTGTGCCCCAGGAGGGTTTCCCCTGGGAGCCCCAGGACTGACCCTGCTCCTCCGGGCGATGCTGGGGCAGCCGGGCTGGCACAGGGCAGGCTCCCGGGTGCTGCACATCAATCGCGGCCCCGCAGAGGTAAATGTCACAGAGCCGGCTGCCTTTATTCCCAGCACTGTATTTTTTAAGGACAACCTCCTTGACAAGAACACATTTTTCTCATTAAAGGGAGGAAAAAAAAAAAAAAAAGCAGCAAATAACTTCTCCCCATCAGCCCCAGCGCACACCTGGGGGGCTGAGTGTCTGCGGGGGGAGACGGCAACTGGAGGCATTTTCCAGGCAGCAAAACCGGGCCCTTCCCTTGTAAAAAAAAAATGTAAATAGGAGCCCAGGTGCATGCGGTGTGCAAGTCCCTGATATGCTGCCACCAGCAAATCTGGTGAGCTGCGAATCCCCGGCACCGCACATCCAGCGCTGCAAATCCGAGCTGCTCCAGTCGCCTGCTTAGTTTTGCAAATTCTTTCCTGCTGGCTGAGAAAAGCCAATATGTCTGCTGCTCCCGCTCCAGCGCAATAATTGTTCAGCGCTGGTTATCATCCTGCCAGAAAGGCACGAGCTACCGCTGGGGCACTCTGCTTGCTGTAAATGCAGCTAGATGATTTCCTAGCAAATGCAAGTTTTCCAAGGAAGTGGGTGGAATCTGCTTGTCTCTGATTAGACAGCTTGGGTTTTTGTTTTCCTGGTGCTTTAGAGAGAGAGAAAGAAAAAAAAAAAAAGGCATAAAATATGTGGCTTTCCATCCCCTCTGCCCTGAAACACAGGCTCGCACGCATCCCGGCGATGGTCCCCCTGGGACACGCAGCTTTGCCCACACTCTGAGCAATGATCCTGTGGAATGAGGCTATGATCTTTCATCAATCATTGCTGAGCGCTTCTCCCTCCCGCGCCCGCTCTCCGGGCCGTGCCCGCTCCGAGCGTACGGCCCCACAGCTCCATTTTCCCTCCTCACCTCCAAAAATCAAAGGGTGCAGCGTCGGCCCCCCAGTGCCCATGAGGTCAGGACTCTGCTCGGGGCCGGGGGGGCACAGGGCAGCACCTCTGCCCCCCTCCCATCTCGGCACGACCGAAGGATGCTTGGCAGGGGACGTGGGATGCCGGGGAGCCCTTCCGCAAGGAGAGGCTTGCAGGACTGCTGCTGGCGGCCAGGGTGAATCCCGAATCCCAGGGCAGCAATCCAGGCTAACCAGGATGCTGCAAGGGAGGTGGGATCAGGACAAGCCCTGAGGCTGCAGAGAGGCAGGTCTGCCTCCCTGCCCTTGCCAGGGGAGGAAAAATGACTTGAAATTAAGATTTCCTGATGTTTGGGGGCTTGGAGACCTTGACACCCCCTGCGTCCATCTGGCTCTTCCCCTCTCGCGGCGGCTGGCTCCCGCGTCCCCGTCTATCCGTGAATACCAATTATGGTTTAGGAGAATGTATATCTGAGATGTGCAAATACAAAAGGCAGGAAATAAAAGTCATCTCTTACTGAAGAGGAGAGGTAACCATGACTACCTGGGACCTCATTTAAAACTGTGCCGGCCGCAGGCTAAAAGGCAACGCTTCCTATTGTTACACACGTTTACGGAAAGCTTTGAAAACCCGTTTCCCCCCCCCAAAACCAGCTGGGAAGTAAGAATGAAAACGAGAATTGGAGGGGGGGGAGGATGTAGAAGATATTTATTGGTGTTTGCGGGCTGGTTTTGCGTCCCTCCTGCGCGAAAACAGCCGGCGAGCTGAAACTTCAAATGAGCAACTCGGAGGGAGACGGAGTGCCGGCGGCTGCGGCATCGTGGCTCCGGCGCCACGTGGCAGCCAGCCGGGAGCCCGTGCAGCAAAGGCAGAGCTACGGCTCAAGCGCTCAGAGAAAGAGATGCACTCCAGAGGAAAGCGGGGAGCAAGCAAAACTGCGAAGGGCTACCAGTGCCGCAAGCACCGCTGGGATGTGCCGGGGGCTTGGGGGGAGCTGGGAGGAGATGGTGGCTCTTGGTGCCGGCCCCAGCCGTGCTGCACCGTTGCTGGCACCCAGGCACGCTTTGCCCGCCAGCACAGCCCATGGTCGGTGGAATCTCGGGGTGCCCTGGGCAGCTGGGGCTTGCCGAGCTCTCACGTGCCATGGCTGGTGTTTGCATGCCGGATCCTGCACCCTGCACGAGGGATGCCGGGGGGTTGGGGGATGACTGGGAAGCACCGGCTGCCCAGCTGAACCTTTTCACCAGCCGGGTCTGCAGCGCTGGTGCAGAGTCGGGGGACGCTGGCTCGCTGCCCTCGGCCACCTGCAAAGACACCCAGTTGCTGCATAACCGCAACCTGCCCCATCCACATCAAAGACCGGGAAAGCTGTCCTCCCACCACCAGCCTAGCCGGGGAGAGCAGCCAGTGCGGGGCAGGAGGGGAGCAGCCGCTCCAGCGCATCCGGGCCCTTTGGGAGGTGCCAGCGGTTCCCAGCTGGGTGACATGAGGTCCCTGCTCCAGCCTTACCCCGTCCGATGCAAGCAGCAGGTGATGAAGATTCGCCTCCCTGCACGCCTGGATTTGCTCCCTGTGCCCAAAGGAGGGATCAGGGCCGGATGGCGCCGTGCCGATTCCCCACCAGGACAAAGCCAATTCCCCGTTGGACTAAACCCCTGCGATGAGCGATGTGATGGGTGGGACGATGGGAGGACCAGCAGCTCTCGTCCTCGTCATCGGGCTGCTGGGAACGGGGAACCCTCACCACCTCACCGGTGTAGAACCGGGCAGGAGGGCGCAGGGGGAGGCGCAGCAGTGGGGCCTGATCCAGATCCCTCTGCGCCTTGTCCATCGCACCCTCCCAAATCCCCATCCTACGGGGGTCACAAAGTGCCCTCCCGGCATGGCAGGGGCTAGGGAAGGGCCCTGCGGGTCTGGGTGCCCCGGCGCTGCCCCAGCCCGGCTCGCTGGCACACTCGGCCAGCGGGAACCACCTCGGTGCGCCTCGAAACCAGACGCTGCTTGCGCAGGGAGCCGCGTTCGGCGTGCGGCGCCAGGTGGCATCGGCTGTGGTTGCAGCCGAACATGGTGCTCGCCTTCAGCCCCGGCATCCCCGGACACCTGCCGTGAGCTCCTGCGGGAAATCTCTCCGCTGTCCGCTGCCGGCATGGCCGTGGGCCCTCCGTGCCCCCCTGCCAGTGCACCGGACCCACACCTAGGACCACACAACGGGGCTGCGGGCAGGAGCCCAAGCCAGGAATTATGGTCTGTACAAAAGACAATGACAGTGAATCTTGTTACTGGCTTTTCAGCAAACGTAATTCCTTTTTATTAGAAAATTAAAGGGTATGAAAAGCTTTCCAAGGCTGAAGAGCTGAAATGTGCTTTCATAAAATATGCGGCGTCTGATAAAACGGATTTGCTTGTCTGCCTGCCCTGGCCCCCTCCCCCTCCTGGTTATTATTCCTACCGGCAAGGTGATGCCTTTTGCCAAAACACCAGTCCCGACGTGGCCGGCTCTCGCCTGCGAAGACCCTTGGGGACCAGTGCTGCTCCCCAGCACCCCGGCCATCCGGCCGTGAGGCACCATGCAGCTTGCATCTACTTATGGGTGGGTTTTTTTAGCTAAGTAAAACTCTGAGGGGCAGCTTTTCCCCTCCAGGGTTGCAGGTGAGGGCTGATGACGATCCAAACCATCACCCCAAACCCAGCCAATGAAGATGCAGCAGTTGCAGGCAGGAGGAAAGGTGAAGCCAGGCAATGGCAGACAGAAAGCGATGGATTCTCCCCAGCCATTGCACAAACAACAACGATTAAAAACCTCCCAGGGAGCCCCCTCCTGAAGAGAAAGCTGTGCCACCCTCCCGTGCGCCGGCACTGAGCTGCGTGTGAGAGGTACCGAGGGCCTGCGAGTTGCCAGCATCAGGCAGCGAGCAGCTAACGTAAAGTGAGGAATCTCATTTTCTTCCCTTTAATCACTCCCTCTCTCTGGCTTTTTTGTCTTTCTGATGGTCTGAGTCAACCTTCCAGTTCTGCAAGGTTAAAGGTTTCTCACTCTCTCCCTCTTGGGGTGCAGGACCAGCGCAGGGGACCACGACACCATGGAGTGATGCTCGCAGGCAGTGCTGCCTCTTCCACCTTTCGTGGGCAGAACGCCCCTCGCCAGCCCCCCACAGACAGGGACTGCAACGCCGGGGCCCGGCTCGACCCTCCGGGGTTTGTATTTCCATTCCATTGCCAGGGTCCGTGTTGCTTCTGCAAGTCCCTGGGGATGAACGGCAGTGGGACGCGCCTGTCCCCACGCAGAGATCACCGCGGCCCAGGGGTGGTGGACACGGACCTTGCCGTGAGCACCGTGCTGGCAGGTGAAGGGCCAGCACCCTCTGACAGCTTGTCACCCTTGTCCTGGCGGAGACTGGGGAGGAGAAACAAGGTCCCCTGGGTGCCATCGGGCAGCCGACACCTCAGCTAGGAGAGGACCTGGCCACTGTCCCCAGGTGACTCCAGCCCCGGCAATGTGACACAGGGGCAGGCGGCGAGGGGACGGCAGCACCACCGGCACGCACCTGCTGCAGTGTGTGGGACGAGCCACCAGACACGGGGCCACGGGGCTGGTGGGGACAGGGACAGGCAGCACCCAGCCGTCCCCGTGTCGCCGTGCTGGGCACCAGCACCGCTGCTGCGGGGAGAAGCAACCCCAGCGGTAACACCGCTTGTGCCACGGCAGCGCGCGTCCCTGCGTGCCCTCTCCCTCTCCTCGCAAGCAAGAGCACCGCGACCCAGCTACGGCAGCTTCTCCTTCCCGCCCCATCCGCCCCGGCGGCCGCGGCCTCCCCGTGCCGCCGGCAGCGCCGTGCGTGTGACGCCTCGCCGGCTATTACCACAGGAAGAGCTGTAAAGCTACAGCAAACCTCCCCGCTCAGCCCTGCTACAAATCAGGGTCAGGCGGCAGCGCTGTTAGACAGAGCCTGCCGCTACGTGCTCCTGTTCCTAATGTCCTCCCCGGCACGCTTAATGGGGACGCGGAGGAGAGCAGCACGGAGAGACCGTGGCTCGGCCCCGCTGCCCATCCGGGGGTTGCTGCTCTCCGATCCAGCTCCCCCATAGCTGCACCAGCTTCGAGCTGGGGCTGGCAGCGCCGAGGGTTAACGCCGAGGAGGCACGGCCAGGGATGTTTTCTCCCGCAGGGCTGCTCTGGCTTTACCTTTAACATCTGCAAATGTGGTTAAAAGTTTGCTGAGCCTATTTTTAGAGCCTCTCACCACATGCGATTTCTCCATCGTGAGACAGGAAACGCTGATGAGGTTGTTCGCCACGGAGCTGCTTTCTCCTCCCCGGACGGCCTCCAAGGTCCTCCGATCTGCACGGTGCTGCCACGCCGCCAGCTCCCCGGCCCCCACCTCCCAGCGAGGGGACCGCATCCTACGGCAGCAGCTATGGCAAGCCCGAGAGCCAGGAGAGCTGCCCGCATGCCACCAGCTTGCCCCGTGCCTCAGTTTCCCCAAAGCAACTGCATTTTGCTTCGCTGCCCAGCCCGGAGCAGTGCTAAGGGCTCGGTGGCTGCTGCATCTCCTTGACCACGGGATGCATTGATGCACTGGCACTGGGCATGGGGGCTGCCAGCAAAAAGACCCCAGCGGGGATGCCCACCACCCGCCCCTGTGCCCGCTGCCCACGACACAGGCTGCTCGGCATGTCCCCGCCGTCACGTTTAATACAAAATGCTTCGGAGTCGAAGCGGATCCCGGCTGCCCCGTCGGGCACCGGCCCTTCTGCCGCCTGTCACAGCCCCGTGCCTGAATCCGTGGCGCGGGCTCGGCAGCCAGCGAGCGCGGCTGCGGCTGGGCGGCACGGGTACCTGCTGTTTGAATGTCAACACCTCATTTATACATCTTGATTGGCTCTCATCAGCCATGCTGCGTTACACCTGATTGCTCCGAGCCGGCGCGGGGTGCCAGACTGCAGCGCGTAATTTCATTTAATTGGCCCTCCATCTGAAGCAAAACAGAAATAGAGGAATAAAGAAACAATAAAGCATCCTCCTCCCTAAAAAAATTAAAATCTCTGCGGTTTTGGAGGTTGGTTTTATTTTGCAACCATGAGCAGGCCATGCCACAGGCTGTGGGAATCCCTTCCTGGCCGTGCCGGACCCCATGTGAGCCGTGAGATGCTTTGCCACCCTGTGAGCTCGGCGCGCTCGTGTTCCCCCTCGTCCCACGATGAGCCCCGCGCTCGTGTCATGCTCGCCTGTGCTCCTTCTCCCGCCCACTCTCGCAAACCACTGAGGCTGAAATTTCAATTAAGAAAGAGAAATAATTACCCGCCGCTCCACATTTCCTCTAAAATGGTAGCCAATGCCAGCAAGCCGAGTCACCGCCTCCCACCGCGTCCTGGCGCTCACCGGCGGGTTGGCGTTCGGCTGACATTTCCAGGATAATGTCGGCCCAGCCGCCGCTTGCCGGTGGTTGCTACCGCGGCCGTGCCGGGAGGCCAATGCTGCGCAGATGCTTGGAAGAGATGTTTGCTTTCTGGGTGAGAGTGGGGCTGCCACAAGCCCCCGCCGCGCCGGCCTGACCTTGTGCCGGGTCTGAACCCTCTGCCTGACGCTGCCCGCACCTGGCCATGCCCCTGGCTGGGGTGCTGGTGCCCTGCTCTCCGCCTGGCAGGTACAAATTGGCTGACCTCCTCCCAGCCCCAAGCCGCAAGCCGCGGGGAAACACTGCACTGCCGTCGCAGACAGCCCCCGTGCACGGGGACGGGGCGCACGGGAGGGCAGGAGTGAGAGGATGGGCAGCGCCAGGGCGGGCAGCAGCCTCGGCCGCACCGGAGGCACTGCCGGCGTGTGGGGCAGCACCTGGGAAGGGCAGATGGACCCACCTTTGGGACAAGTCGCCAGCTTGGGGACATCAGTGGTGAGGCTGTGTCAGCCTCCCCGACGGGGTTGCCCCAACCCAGCGCTCACCAGGGCACCTCAGACCTGCCCACAGCCCCCGGAACGGCTCTGCTCGTATACACCCCCGTGACGTTCCAGAAACCACATTTCTTGCATCGTTTCATTTTAGCACAGCCAGAAATAAAAGGGGAACAAACCCCATCAGGGCTGGAAAGGGTGCAAACCCCAATTGAAGGATGCTGCAGCATCCCACAACTGCTCCTGCAGCTTCTCCTCACCAGCCAGCCTGTCCCGGCTCCAAATCGTGCCCCACTGGGGTGGCACGACCCTGTCACAGATCCCTGCGGTCCGTCCCCGGCCAGCACAGATGGAGGCATGAGATGCAAACCCCAGGAGAAGGCAGAGATGGACGCTGACCCAGGCACAGGAGGTTCTGCCATCGAGGATAGGATGAGGATGAGGATGAGGGTGATGCACAGAGGTGGCCTTGCGTTTCATGCACCGTGCAGGGCTGCAGTTCCCACCCACACACAATGCCCCAGGCTCGAGCCCCTCCTGCTCCAACCAAAACCCCCGCTGGGCACCAAACCAGCAGGAAACACCGACCGGCTCGCGCTGAGCTCGGCTCAGGGAGATGCCACATTCGGGCAGCGCGGACCAAGACAGAGCTCCAGGAGTGACAAGGCAGCGACAGCAAGACTCGCTGGAGAAATGGGTGCTCCCTGCACCCCGACAGATACAAATCGCTGCTGCCCAGCGACGGCACGGTAATCAGCTTGTGCCACGGTGTGCTCTGAGAGCTGCACCTTGAGTGAATAGTAATTACGCTCCTACAGCCCTGGCTGCCCAGGGAGCTCCGCGGGTGCTGCAAGGATCCACGCCGCTGCAGAACAAGCCGGTGCGGGTGATGCGGTGTGTCCCCCAAACCGGACCCTCTGCAATCAATGGGGATGGCATCTGATTTTCTCTGGATGTTTTCCCATTCGTCTTCCTGCAAGCCAGAGGGCCGGGGGGGCCGCGGCGAAGGCTGTGAGTCCCGTGACTCTGGCAGCAGGAGATGCGGGAGCCCTGGGCAGCGATCACAAGAACGGGGAAAGCAGCAACCTCAGGTTGCAGATTAGCTTCATTTTATAACCAGGGAGGCAGAAACCTCCCATGGTTCAACATCTCGACAGAGACCACACAGGGAGCCTGGGGAAAGCCAGGGAGAGGTCGCAGGTCTCTGCAGGGCGAGAGCATCCTCTCCCCAGGGAGGGAGCTTGCTCGCAGCCAGCAGGACCCTGCAGCTGCCTCAACCCATCACCACACCCCAAAATTTCAAGAGGGGTCATGCATTGTACCCCTTCCCCCTATGACCCCAAACACCTCCCCTGCAATACCGGTGGGGGCTGCAGAAACCAGTTTGGCGGAGAGAGGCTCTTTAACCAAGTTTAAATGCACTTCCCTTGACTCGGTTCCCAGTTCAGCGTAGAGGAGACCCAACTTGGCCGGCAGCCACAGCGCTCAGCTATGCACGTCCCTACCGAGAGACACATTCCTCAGCACTGCAGCTAAGTGCAGCACAGCTTTTGAGGCCTTCACCCCTCCTTCAATGATAATTTATGCCCTCTGACCCAACTCCCCCTTTTAAATCAGACTGATCAATAGAGAAATCAGACAATCCTTTTAAGAAACTATCTCATCTGATCCTTCCAGCTAATGATCTCTGCTCTTCTTACAGCTGTTTGCAGATATGTAGCCCAGGCTGCTGGGGGAAGCGGGAGGAAGAAAACCCACCGAGCCAAATTTCTCCTTCCCTAGTCCAAGCAGGAGCAGCGGCATCGCTCCCAATTTGCACAGGAGCAAAATGGGAGACACCAACTCCCTTCTTTCAGAAAACCGGAGCGCAGGCTCCCATCGGCAGGCTGACAGCTCCTCCGGCAATGCCGCACACTGGCGCTTGCTGCGGAGCATCATGCTGCAGGGAAGCACCGGCTCCGAAAATCTGCCCCCTGGCCCGTCTCGCTGCCGAACGTGCCCTTCTGCCAGCCCAGGAGCCCTCTGAGGACATTCTTCTTCATCCTTGCTCTTCCTGCAGGCTCCAGCCTTCCGGCATGGCTTTGCATCACCTCCCCTGCAAAGGAAACCCAGCAACACAAAGCACCAGCCCGGAATTCAGTTCCTGGCTGAGCCACGGTCGCCCACACCCTGTGCCGTGCACAACCACGGCACCGCGGCTCCCGGCTCCTCTGCGCGTGGAGGAGAAGCAGTGAGCACCGGGGATCTCCATCGCCTGGCCGGCAAACCCTCGCCCTTCGTGGGGACCCTTCCTTTATCACAGCAGCAAAAGTTCACGGGTACAGCCGCCTTCTGCCCACGGAGGAGCTAAACTGGATTGGTGGAAGAGGGAGCGATGTCTGGCGCTGCACCTCTGCGGGGAAGGGAATGGCACAGCAAATGTCCATGGCAGAGCCTCCAGAAGGGCTTTATTGACGGCGGCTGCATTTCTATTTAACTGGCAAAGGAACAGGGTTAACTGGTGAAGAGGGAAGCATCAGAGAACCCTTTAAGTCTTCAAAGTAAATCAGCTCCTGGAACAAACGCGCTCGGTAGCCAAATGTCCCCTTCTCCTTTGTGTGCGCTGGGCTTTTGACATTTATTACGCTGCCCGAGAACCACCCAGAGGAAGATGCTTTCCTTGCACCTACGGGCCATTTCGCACCCTGGCACGCTCGGACGGGGACTTCTCCCCTGCCTGGGCAGGGTCAGGCCCCCAGCACCCCCTCCCCGCAGGGACCTCACCCTGCAAACCACCCAGGAGGCAGGATGGGACCGTGCCCCAGGAATGCTCAGCACCCTCCCTGCACCCGCCAGGAGCCGGGGAGCAGGCTATGAGCCTGGGGCACCTCCAAGGTCCCCCCGCCACGTCTCCCGTCCCACCCAGCCCTTGCGCCGAAGCCAGGCAGCAGATGCAAAAGCCAAAGGGTCTGAGGGGCTGCCGCAGCGCGGTGCGGTGCAGGTCCTGCCACAGCAGTCACAGTGAATTACAAGGTATTAGAGCCCCGCGCCGCCGTGTCTCTCGCGCAGCAGCAGTCACGGTGAAGGACATGCTATGATAGGACTAGACTCTCCTCCGGAGAATCCAGTCGCCAGCCTGGTGAAAGGCGGTGGTATGAACAGGCCAGCCCTGTTCTATAGATCATATAGCGACAGGCGTGGTGAAGGACACGCTACTACAGGACGAGGCGGTGCGGGGGGTTTACCCAGCGACAGCCAAGCTGAAGGACGTGGTGTTTCGGGGGGGATGGCCGTGCTTTGCTGGATCAGTGAGTGCCCACGCCTTCGTGAGCCAGCAGCCGTGAACGTTTTTAATTATTCTTTCCTACTTTATCGAGCATTTCATTTTCATTTACATGCCGGCCATCTCCACCTGAGAACGTGGCTGGTGACGCTCCTTTCCAGCACTGCTCCCGTATCCCAGAGCCAGATGGGACCCAGCAGAGCCGGAGGTCCATCCCCAGCACAGGGGACCCATCCGGTGACCGACCTGCCCTGCGGCTCCGCTGCACGCCCCACGCAACGTCGAGGTCCACAACGTGATGCTCAGTGTCCCTCCCCATCGGAGCACAAGCACCGAGCGACAATTTTAGCGGCTGCCATAAATGCAGCAGGAACGGTGTCCCCTGGTGAGGCATCGAGCAGTGACTAAGAGCGCAGATGACAATAAAGCGGAGGAAGCAAGGTCTGACTGCAAAGCAGCAAACCAATCCCCCGAATCCAGCTCGGAGGCGCTGACTGACGATGCTCCCCCAAACCAGAACCAAGCCCGAGCCCCGCACAGGCACGAGCTGAGCTGGCGACGGGGAACTGGGCTCGCTTGGGTGCGGGCTGAGCTCGGTCCTGGCGCAGGCTCAGGTTGGGTGGATATCCCATAAACAGGAGGGAAGAAAGTATTCCCCACATCAGGACGCTGGGACGGAGTTCAAGTCTCCTTAGCAAAGCACACAGAGAGACTGCCGCACAGCTCCTGTGTATAAATCTACCCCCTTAACACGTTCCTGGTGGTAAATGTGGTAGAGGTTGTGCGCGACTTGACAGATCAACGCGTATTTACGGTGCTTTGGCACAAGGGATAGAACCAGTTGGGATTTTTGCTCGGCTCTACCACTTGGGCATAGTGCAGCCACAACAAACCCATTTGAATAACTCTTGTTTCAACCAAGGCAGAGATCCAGCCTATTCCCTGCAGAGCAAGTGCCAGACCTTGGGCCAAATTAATCTCCGATGGATCTCCATCAACTTCATGGAGTTACAACCACAATTTGGCCCATGCATGACATGTAAATCTGTTCATTTTCCTTCCAAATTGTCCAAATACCGCAGCATTTGTTAGTGCAGGAGAGGGACGCATCCTCCGGGAGAGATCTCTTTGGATACCGCGCCAGCCCTTCCTTTTTTTATTTCCTTTGCTGCCTGGGATAAAAGGCGAGCGAGACAGTCCGTAGTACGTGTCTGAGCTGTTTGGGAAAGAAATAGGAATTTCCTCCTGCCATTCCCAGTCTTTTGATAGGCAGGTGGGATGCAAGCAGGAATAACTCAATCAAGACAGAGCAATTTTTAATTAATTTGTGGATCCCTTCACCGGCTGATTGCCTTGGAGACAAAAGGGAAGCCTCTCCTTTAACACTTGTGTGTGCCTGGTACTCTGAGCCTCCCCTTTTCACCGGCGCATCTTTGGTCTTGAAAGCTGCACAAAAGGAAGAATTCCTTGATCTTTTGCCTCAGCTTTTGCTAAGACGGAGACACACATGAGAAGGAGCTGGGTTGGGGGTTTTTTGGGTTTCTTTTATATTTTTTAGAGAATATTAGAGCCCAAAATGCACACGGAGTGGGGTGGGGAAGGAAAAATAAAGAAGGGGAAAAAAAACCCCTCAAACCTAAGAAAGCAGAGTGTTTTTCCATCGACACCCTCTGCCCAGCCCGCTCCAGCCCCAAGGGGAGGGAGTTGAAAGGTTCAAGCTACATCAAGTGGTGAGTAATGCAGCAGGAGGCTCCTGCTCAGGGCCGGGCGCTCGCCCTCCGCAATCGCTCCCTGCCCCGTGCCCGATGCTGCGCGGGGCAGAGCCGAGCTCTCGCCCTCCCCTTCTCCCTCCGCCAGCGACAGTGGGGATGCGGGAACTTCCTAGGCAGTGACTGACACTACAATTATCGATTGCCGGCTGCAAAGGCTTGCTCTCGCCTCCCCCCCTCTTCTCACTTGTTTTCTTCTGTGCAGCAGAGTGCCAGCCTTCAGAGACTGCTGCTGTAAAAGGCTCAGATTGACGGGGTGTCAAGATATCCGCTGCCCCTGGCTTTTAACGTTCCCTTGCAGGGGGGAGCGGGAAGAGCCCCTGCACCGGCGAGGGGAGCTTGGCTAGCTCCAAAAGAAAGGGAGGAATGAAAAGCCTTCCTCTCTCCTCCGTCGAGGAGATGCTCTTGAACCACAAGCAGCTTTTTCAGTCTCAGCCTGGCTGCGTGCGTCTCGGAAATCTCAAGATGCTGGGAAGGAGGAGAGGTGGTGTGCCAGCCGGCCCCCGCCAGTGTCCTCATCCTGCCCAAAATCAAGGCAGTCAAGAAAAACACCACCCTCCCCACCAAGCCTCAGTGGGGTGGCGCACACACATGACTGCGTGTCCATCAGATTTGGCCGCGGCCGTTTCGGAGGTGGGGAGGGCAAGAGGCGTCCTGGCCAGACGAGGTCACCCGGCAAAGGCTGCAGAAGGACCAGGACTCCCCAGCCCGGGTGCGTCCCCTGCCACTCGGCACTGACGGCACGGGGGTACCAGACCAGAGGGTTTTCCTAGCAAAGCAGGAGCTCCAGATGCCCCTTGGGTCCTCTGCCAAAGGCTGCAATGCCACCTTGGGAGGCCACCCTGCCCGATGGCCCTGGCGGCCAGAGCTCCTGGCTCATCCGCAAGCCCCATCCCCGGCTCGGCTGGCCACCCTGGGCAAGTGCCATCCCTGTCACAAAACGGGGATGGCAACCTGCCCACGGAGGTGCTTGCAAAGCCTGGTGGCACCTTGGGACCATGGGTAAGTGTTACGCGCTGGAGCCAGAGGCCTGAAATTAAAGCCGGCTCTACGACCGTCGGTGTCGACACCTGGTGATGGGAGGAGAGGGATCGATGATGGAGAGTCTGTCACTCCTGATGCATCGCTGTCAGGGTCAATACACAATTCTCGAGGAGATCAGATGTCCAGGTTAACTGCTTTGGCTCCATGCTAAGCCGATGGGCTGGTGGAGCCCCGTCCTGCTCACACATCCTCTTTCCCAGCCAGACTCAGCCCTGCAGCCACCAAACACCACCGAGAGCATCCCCAGGGCTCGGGGCTCTTGTTTTCATCCATGTAGAGCTCAAGTGTAGCTGCGAAAGGTGTCCAGGGCTGGGAGAGGGACAGAGGGGCAAGAGGGACCTGTCTCCCAGGGGCTTTCGGCTGCACCAGACCAGCCCACTGCCACACTTGGCATCACTGCGGGCCCACGTGGGGACACAGGGCTTGGGGACAGCCACCACCTCCCCACGGTCACAGAGACACCGGGGGGCCTGGGAGGGGGAGTGGGGATGACGAGACCCCCGTGGGGAGGAGTCCCATCTGCCGGTTCCCCTGCCCGTCCCCATCCCGAATTGCTGGGCAACAGAAAAGGCAGGAGAGGGGGGAGCATCACCTCTCCTGCCCGGCACAGGCCCTGCCGGCTCGGTGGCCATGTCCCACTCTGCACCCTGGGCGGGCAGAGGATCCATGTGGCTTTGGCACGATGCCTGTCCCCTCCAGGTGACACTCCGGCCGCAGACAGCCACCCGGGACCCCTGAGGGCCAGGAGAGCCGTGGCAGCAGGGCTGCATTGTGCCCTCTGCACCGAGCGGGCTTGTGGCACCCCATGGCACCCCGCAGCCATGCAGGGTTCCCCGCTGTTGCAGCAAGCCCAGGCAGGAGGCACAAGCCCTGCTTTGCACCCTCACCGCCGGCCATCCCCGTGTGCCGCGCCGGGCAGGATCCGTCCCGCAGCCCGGGGGGGTCCTGTGAGGACGAGAACCACCCGCAGCCAGACTGCAGCGTCTCACCCCGCCGGCTCCCGGGGTGCTTTAGCCGCACATCTCCTCCTCGAGCACGGCACAGCCAGCAACAACCGCCCAGCCTACCTGGGGGAGCCCGGCACGGCTCCCCCGGGGGGGAACAGGGGGTCTTACCTGCCGGCAGCCCACGGAGCCGGCTTGAGGGGGACGCAGCATCGCACCCCGACCCCGGCGCAGCCAGACTTGCGCCAGCCCCCCCAAAAACCCCAAGAAAACAGAGCGCGGCATGAATAACAAAAGCAGCGATCAGTAAAGACTCTCCCAAGAGGCTGCAAGTTCTTCAATTAGAGCTCTCATTATAGGAACGAGAAACTCCACGCCGTCTTCTGTACGGATAACACTTTTTTCCCCCTCTCTTTTAAAGAAAAAAGGGAGGGAGGGAGAGGAAGGCTGCATCTCTAATGCAACAGACAGGTCTGCTGAGATTCACTTTGGCTCTTATTTTGACTTTCATCTAAAAGAGCTGCCCTGGGAATCCATTAAGTCCAATTTAAATCGGCTCTCCGCCCTCACAGCTTCTCCCCGCCTTCGCGCCCCCCCCCCCCCCCCCCGACTCCCTTTTCCTCCCCCTTGGAAGCAAACAAACACAAAAGCAAGGCCAGGCAGGGCAGGCAGCAAAGGGCAGGCAGCGAAGGGCAGCACCGGCATGGTTTCGGAGCCGTTCCCTGGGGATCACAGCCCTCCCCGGGCCAGTCGCTCGATCTTTATTTCCGCCCAAATAAACACAATCCGGCCACGTTTGGATACCGCCTCAGTATCACCCACCTCGGCGGCTCTTTTGGGGGGCCGACAGGGTTTTGGGACCCACTTCTGCTGCCCGCACATCTCCCCCATCCATGCACAGGCGTATTTTCCTCTGATTTTATTATTTTCAAGTACAATTAGCTCCATTAACGCCGCAGCCGGCAAAGTTGGATGGGATATAATCGCATACTTCACTCCAGGGTTTTTGGGTTTTTTTTCTTCCCTAGCGAGTTTCCCCACCCCAAGATCATTCCTCTGCCTTTGGGAATTGCCCCCCCCTGCCCATTGCAGCCCCACAGCCGGGTGAGGGACGGACCCCTCGCCTTTCATCTCACCACAGTCATTCAAGCTCCGCTTCTGTCGTATAAGCAGTTTTCCAGCTCTTCCCCCCCCCGTAACACACCCGCTCTGCATTGCATCCTATTCATATGTTTTCAATCATCGCCGTTTCGTTATTTAAAACAAAAGCACACAGCCCCCCCCAACCCGGCAGCAGGCTCCGAGCCCCCTCGCCGGGCTCCTCGGTTATTCCTCGGTTTGTTTGTTTATTAATGTCAACGGAGGATTTTGGGGCAAAATTTGCCGTGGGAGAAAGGGAGCGGGAGGTGAAAGTCCCACCGAGGGGCTTTCCAAAGGCGCAGCCAGATGTGCAAATCCCGCGATTCCTTGGGTTATCTGCTAGATCCATTTTTTCCTGCCCCGCCAGCCACCAAATAAAAGAAAGAAAATCCATCAAGTCAGCGTTCTCACGTGCAGACAACGGCAAGGATAGCCAGGCGCCCGACCGCGGCACCGCCGCAACTTTTATAAGTATAAAACCATGCACATTGATAACTCTTAAATTAAATAAGCCTCCCCTGGAAGATTTCCCTCTGCAGAGGCTTTCGCAGCCCCGTGCCCATTATTATTTTAACTTTGCAAAAGTAGGAGTCAGGACAAGCAAAATGAATCCGTCCCTTGCACACAAAATATTCCAAGTCTCAGCTGTATCTTTGTTCAGACACCCATCAATCGGCAAGTCAGGAGGATTTTTGGACCAGTTGCAAATTTCTTTATTACTTCCAGAAAAGCAAAACAACACCCCCCCCCCCAGCCGATGCTGCAAACAGGACACACGGACACACACACACACACACACACACGTACATACACCCCCCTCCCCAAACTCCGCGATGCCGGCGCTGTGCATCCATTCAATCGTAGCGGCACACGAGTTGCACAAGAGAAAAATAAATCCGGAAAAAGCTCCGTCCGCACACCCCCCCCCCCCTCCAATTCTGCTGCGGCTTCAATAAAAAAAAAAGACAGGGAAAAAAAGGGGGGAAAAAAAAGCACAAAGATGTAGCTTGCAACAATACCTGCGATGGTCCTCGCTCTCTCCTCTCTCTCCTGCTGGCTCGCTCTCCTCCTCTTCCAGAGCACAGTAGCCAGATTAGATCCTTAGAAAAAAAAATGTGAGAAATAGCACAATTCTCTTTTTTTTTTTTTTTTTTTTTTTTTTTTGCTTCCCTTCTCAGCAGCCCTTCTGAGCTCCTTCACTAACCATTATTCATAGACCACTAGGGGATATAAGGTAATTAGAAACGGCCCTATAGCATCCAGCCTGAAAATGTAATGCCAGCGGTAGGAGTGGTGGAGGGCTCTGGCTGCGGGCGGCTCCGGCAGAAAGTGCTCGGTGGAGCTGGGGACGAGGTGAGAAGTGGGGTGGAGGAGAGGGCAAGCGGCAGCGGGTGCTGGCGGCTCTCCGTGCCGAAACCAGGGTGGCCAGGGATGCCGAGGGGCAACGGCACCGGTTTGGGTTGGGTTGGAGGGTGATTGGGTTTTTTTTTGGGGGGGGGGGGTGTTCCTCTTTTTTTTTTTTTTTTTTTTTTTGTATTTTGGAGTGGGCTCGCTGTGCCCGTGTTAGCGGTGCTGGGGCTGCGTGTGTGTGTGTGTGCGCGCGCGTGTGTGTGTGTTTGTGCCAGGAATAGCAATCAGCAGAGGCAGCACACAGAGCGCAAAAATGCCATCATGCAGGGTCAACAGAAAGCTGCAGACATTTTTTTTCTTTTTTTTTTTTTTTTTTTGTAGGCTTAATCCTCTGGAGCGGGGGAGAGGGAAAAGGAGGAGGCTGCTGCCTTCTTTATAGTTTTGATTTTTTTCCTCTTCCAGCCTCGTAGGATCAGATTAACCCCCCCTCCCCTCGCACACACCACACACACACACACACACACACACACACACACGCCAGCCCCAGAGATCCCAGCCCTCCACCAGCGCTGCACTGGGGAGATGCCGGAGTCGGCGCAGGGTGGGCTGCGGGTCTCGCCGCCGCGATGAGCTGGGTGGGATGAGCTAGGTGGGCTCGCACAGCAGCAGGGAAGGAAAGCAAGAGGGAAGCAGCGCGGGGGGGTGGAGGCAAATGAACAAATCACACCTGCAGCTTTCTGCGTGCCGTAGCCAGCTGCAGCCCAGGCAGGGACCGGCAGGAAAAATACAGGCGCACGGGCTCCCAGCGCCGTGCATCTGCGGGGATTTGGGTGCATGGTGAGCTGATGGTAGCTCATCGCTAGGAGCGACTGCTTTTGGGGGGTTATTTCAGGAGTCGGGGGAAAGTGAGACGGTAACAAAGAGCAACCCTTCCACACACACCGCTTTTTCCAAGGGGTAAATAAAATCTGATGCAGAGACGAGGAGGGCGAGCTGGTTCCCTCATGAAGGGAAGCATAGTGCTGCTCGCCACGGAGGGCTTTAGTGGCCCTGGCACACCGGGATGCCCGTGTCCTGCTGCCAGCGGTGCCCTCACGGGCTGGCCGGGGTTGCTGCCGTGCAGCTCTGTGCGCGCTGGCTCCTGCCCGAAGGGTGCAAACGCCCAGCCCTGCCTCCTCCCACGACTCCGCTCTGAGCCTCTCTTTAATTGAACTAAAGCTGTTCACCTTGATAACGCAGCACGGCAGCAAGTTTCCGAGCCGTACGCAGGGGGCTGGAGAGCTATTTGATCCACTTCCAAGGTGCTGCCTTTCAATTCAACCCCTTGCTCTTGAAGGATGGATAACCAGGCCCTCTCTTTTCCCTGTTAATTACTCGAGATAGCAGGCATCAAGCTGCAAAACAGACCAAACCTCGTAAGGGGACCAAGCATCTGCCAGAACAGACCGCTTGCTCTCATCTCCCTTATCCCCTTCCTCTTCATCTTCATCCCTATCCTCATCCCCAGCCCCATCCCAGCCCCAGCCTGGCTGTTTATAGCTAATACACCGCAGCACGCTCCCAGCCACCTCCGACTTTACACGTGCCTCTCTGCAGGACAGTAAACTGAGCCAGGACCTCACAGCTCTCTGGGGACTCGGTATTTATCCCCCATAACCACCGATTCCCCCTGCCCTTCACAGGGAAGACCTCCACTGTTTGGCACCACGGGCTGTGACTGCTGCCCTAGTAAAGCCGAGGTGGGACACGCCCCATGGGCATCACCCTCAGCTTCTTCTCTGGGACTGAGAGAAGACTAAAGGATTTGTTATCTTCACACTACGATCCCATAAATTCAGCAATCTGGTCCATCCGGGTCATTTCCCGGCTCTGGTATGTTTGAAATCCCCACCTCCGGGAGTCCTGTGATTTCAGGAGGACCTCAACCCTGCTCTCCTTAAACACTGACCTCACCATGGCAAGGAGAAAGGTTGAAACCACAACCTCCTGAGAGCCCCATATGCAAATTAAATCACCACCAAATGCTTTGTTTTTTAAACGCTGTGATTTTTCTGGCAGCTTCATAGTTCTGTGACTCTGATTTACGGGTTCACAAAGGCTGATTTCATGACTTCTCGGCACTTCTGAAGTGCCGGCACCCACATCGCCTCCATTTGTATGACACAGCCATGTCTCTCTCAGCCCAACTGCCGGCTGGGTGGGAAACCATCGCCTATCACAGCAAGTAAATTTACTCGTTAAAGCCTCTGAGCTGATAGAGGACGCTGCTGCATAGTTGTGCGGATGGGAAAGTTTCCATCCTCTTGATGAAATCCAGCTCCAGAGCATCCCTGTGCGTGGCACACAGCCCCCTGCCACGGGCGTGGACATGGCTCCGTGCCCCTTGCATTCACCCAGCACGACCGGCATAGAAAAGCCTCTTCCCATCTTCCCCGCCGTGAGGGCAGGGCTCACCTTGCTGATCAAAGTCGGAGGCTTCCCTGGAAGTAACCCCCCCTCCGCAACTCCTGCCCCTGGGGGGCTAAAAAATAATGACTCATTGCAATGTCATTTCTGGAGCTGCTAAAACAAAGGCGCTCTGGCTCTGTCAGTGTCTCGCCACTGCGACCTACAAAGATAAGGCTTCCTCCTCTGTGCTGAGAAAAATGAGCTTTTCCCCACCAGCCTGCCCTTCTGCCTGGCCCTGCCGTGCTCCGCCGGTCTGGGATCCCCGGGACCTCCCCGGCACCTACGTGGGATGCTCTGAGCTGCCTCTTCCTCATTCCTCTTCCTCTCATCCCTCTTGCTGGCTGAGTTTCCCTCAGCCCCGCTCCCAAAGATCCCAATGGATTGCTCTCGTCCCCTGGCCCGGGTGACACCTCGCACCCGGTGCCACACACCCCACGCTCGCGGCTCCTTGCAGGCAGGGAGCAGGCAGCCCTGCCCCGACTCTCATCAAGCGCCGTGCACCGGCTCTGAGTGGATCCGATGGATTTTCATTTCCTAACTTTGCCCTTCGGGCTATTTCTAACGAGCTTCCTCGCGCTTAGGAAAAAAAAAAAAATCCTTCATCTTGCAGCGCAGTGTCGGAGTGGCAACGCTCGGGACGATTGTGCCTGCGAGGAGGCTCAAAATTAATTATATCGCAGTCACTTTAGGTAGGGGGTCCATCGCACCGACCTCCTCGGACCAGCTCCCACCCTGGGACCCAGGGCGCAGCCAGAAACCCCCTCCCAGAGCAAACAGGCTTTTTTTGACCTTTGCCTGGTGGGATGTTTGGCCGGTGCAGCACAGCCCTAGCAAGAAGCCGCCGATGTCCTCCCGTGACCCCGTCCCCTCACTGCACCCCACGTCCCCAGCCCCGAGCCCCCCGTGCAGCCTCTGCCCGCGGCACCGGCTCCATCCACCCTCCCGGACTCATCCCTCCCATCAAGAGAGAGGAATCGGTCCCGGGTGCCTTCGTTTCCTCTAATCAGACGTTTTAATGAGTTTCTCGGCGCCCAGCACATCACCGTTTCACGCCACCACCCCCTCCGAGGCCAGCCCCGTTCCCGCGGCGTGCCGAGGCCCCTGTCGTCTCGAAGGCTTTCCTTGGTGGGAGAGCAGCGATTATTTCTCTCAAAAGGTCTCTTATAATGGAAACCATCTCTCCATCCCTCCTTGGTCTCCTCCTGCCGTGACCCAGGCTCCGTCGAGAGGAGCTCTGCTTCGAGGCAGCGCCGTGTTTCCATGGAAAGAGTGAATAGCAGAGTCTTCCCAGCGGTTTATTAGAATTCCTTTTACTTCGATGGAGAGTTTTAGAGCAAAGTAAAAAGGCTTTAATGTGGGGCTAATGGAGCCCCTGGGAAGTCCAGGAAGGAAATCTCCCCTGGAGAAGAGGAGGCGTGAGGAGAGGGAGGGCAACTTTCAAGACAAATTCCTGGACAGGTTGAAATTTTTTTGCAGAAGCCATCTCAGGCAGCGAGAAATGGAAATGAATGTTTGTTTTATTTTTAACAGATGTTACAAAAGACCTGCCAGTAATTCAGCGAACGATGCAAAACCTAGATCCCACTCACTTTTCCCGGCATGTCTTCCATCCCCTCCCTCTCCTGCTCAGTAAGAATGCTTATTTGCATTTAGCATATCATATTTTAAAAAAAAAAAATTAAGCAATAAAATAACAATCGTAAGCCACTTCATTTCCTCCCTCCCTAAGGCTTTGGGTTCAGTTTAAATCCTTGGCTGTAGCAGCTATTAATTGTTTTTAATAAATTTTTCCGTCTCTTCACATTTCCCAAGCCCATCTACTCACCCACTTTGAGGGTTCCCCTCTTTCCCGATCCCCCGTCCCGCTCTCTCCCTGCCGTTCCCCCAAGGGACACGACAGCTCTTGACTCTGCCAAGTGTTTGGAGCCTAGCGAGCGCCGCTCCCTGCCTGGGGACGTCCCAGTGTGAAACACAGCCTGCAGCCTCCTCTTTGAGGGAAAATACAGGGATTTGGCTGTGCTCTTAAGATGGGGAGAAGGAAAGGGGAGGAGGTACACTGGGGGGGTCCTAAAACCAGCCAGCCAGTGGCTGAAACAGGAGTAAGAATCCAGCCTCTTTGCACCTCCAAAAAACCGAGGTGCAGAAGCCCATGCGCCGCAGTGCTTGGCCAGCCGGCGGGCAACTTCGAAGTCAAGCTAAAACTGACCATGACGCCAGAGCAGCGTTTGGGGGAACAGATGAGATTTGGCACTTGTGAGCATCCCACACTGAAACCAGACCTGGGAGGCTGGTGACTGTCCTGGGCAGAGGAGCCCTGAGTCCCACGGACGCCAGATCTCCTGAAAATGAACAAGTTTGGCAGCTCCTGGTTTAACCCTTGATGGCAAAATACAAGGCTCTCCCTTTTCACATCTGATCACGGAAAACAACTTTTCTCCTCCCAATACCCAGCTTTCCAAAGAGCACGGTCCCACGGAAACCTGGACCGGGCAAATCCACGTGCATGGCCACACATGCAGGTCATGGTTCCCGCACATATCCCACGCGGGAATGCCTGGGAGAGGCCACGGGGGTTTTTTGTGCAAGGGATGGTGCTCTTCCAGCTCATACTCATGAGATGAAGGGCAGGAAATCCAGGGTGATTTTCTGCCTCGTATCTTGTCAGCACCCCTGTATCCACAGCCCCGAGCGGGGCACGCTCCACAGCCCATCATCCCGCACACCAGCACATCTTGCGCTGGATTCACGCTGCATCAATGTTTGCAGGATCCCGAGCTGGAAAGTAGGAGACAGGCTCCAGAGAGCAGCTACAGGGCAGTGCCGATACAAACAGGGTGTCCCTACGTCCTTTATAAATCCTAAACCCTGTCTGATTGCTAGGCAGAAAATGGCATCCGTGTGCGTTTCCAGGTGACGGAGGAAAACTGGCTGTTTTCACCGAGCTTTCTCCTCTTCCTGTTACAATTCTGCACCTGGTTAGCAACTGTCGGAGAGAGGTTAATCACAGTCCTTAAATCAGGAACCTTGTTGCGGTATGCTTGGGATGCACATCTGTGCTCTCTACAGCTCATCCCCAGCGGCATTTGGGAGAAGGCAATATGCCAAAAAAACCCAACCCCAAATAAGCCCAATCCCCCCCAAAATGAGCAATAAGCATCCCAGGGTGTGGGACCCTGCTAATTCCTCACGTTGGTCCTGTGGTACGTGTGAAACGGTCGCTGTGCCCCAGCCTGGCCGTGGCTGCGGGTTAAAGGCATCTCGGTTAACACGGTGTTGGCACAGCCGTTTTGTCGCAGAAACGGCTTTTAAAGGGGTTTGGGTTTTGCTCTCTGGCCGGCCTTGTGATGGAGGGGAGGAGGTGTCACCTCAAAACGCCTGGGGAACAGGGAGCGATCCGTGTGGATCGCAGAGACCACGAGTGCTCTCGGCCCCAGACCGGGAGCCCAGCCCCGCATTGGGTCAGCCCTTGGCAGAGCACAGGCTGGAGCTCCGGCAACCGCCAACCGCCCGGCTTTGCTGCTGGTTTTCAAGCACTGCAAAGCCTGACCTGGCCTTGCTATTTCTAGGCCTGTCCCAGGGGATCACCCTGCTCTCCCTGTTTTGGGAAAAAGAAGCGTTTTGGAGCACCAGAGCCCTTTGGAGAAGGGCCCAGCTGGTGCTCGGCCGGACCCCGGGCTGCTTGTGCTGCAGAGCCAGCAGTGCTAACCGCCGGAGACAGAGGCTGTTACGCGCGTGCACGCACACGCACGTGCACCGCCCGGAAAATGGAGAGGAATTGATCCCGGAGGCAAATCTCTTTTGTTCTAACCCCGTTGCTGTAACTGGATCTCCCCAGGTTCTCGGCTCACGAGCCGCAGCGGATCACATCGCTTTCATGCCTTCTCCCGGTGCCAGCTTGTCACATTCCCTCGTCACCGGCGGCGGGGAGGGGACGAGCGAGAAGGGGAGGCATTGCTCACAGCGCTTGTTTACCTCGCCGCTGCGCACGAGGGGTGTACGGCGGTAATGAGCAAAAACCGAGAGGGAGCAGATTGCAGATCCACGGCATGAGATCACCCCCAACTCACAGGTTGCCCCTTTTTAATGAGGTCCCCCCATCCTCGTCCCTGCCAGGCTCCCCATGCCCCAACAGCCTCCCGTCTTTCCCCGCTGTCTCATTTCGACTGCAGAAATGCTGATTCACAGAGCCCGGCACAGGAGGCGTTTGGGAGGCAGAGAGAGGAGCGACCCGGCTGCTGCTGCCGGCGCGGGCAGCGCTGCCTCTGCACAACGCCACCCATATCACCCAACCTCCCCGGGCGCTTTTACATCGGTGATTAGCGACAATGAAGTCGCTGCAGATTAATCCGCTCTGCGCTTATTCCAACACCTCTTACCCAGCGACTCCCTCACCTCTCAGCAAGGTGAATTCCTCCCCCCTGCTCCCCAGGAGAGTTCGCACACTGATTTTTCTCCCCTTTCTGCACAGGGGAAAGCGAGGTGAAAGATTTCACGCCACGTGCCCAGGGCCACGCAGCAAGATGCCAGGACTCCCGGGATGGGGACGGTGGGGATGGAGCGGTGCGGGAGGTGGGGTGGATGGCACACGGGTCCCCCGGGAAGCACTTTGCTTTCCAAGCCGTGCGGCAAAGCAAACAGTACCCTGACCTGCCTCCATGCCTGTGTCAGAGCCCTCGCTTGTGGACGCTTTGCTGCCTCACCAGCGATCCGGGCCCCGTCTCCTCCTTCCAGGACAGCCGGCGCCCGGCAGTGGGGTCTGCACCCTGGCTGGCCTCCCGGCATTGAAAGTAACATCAAGGGTGCTGTGCCGCGACAGCAGTTGGCATGAGCTGAATCTGCCCGCCCTGCCTCACCTCCTCTCTCCTGCCAGCGCGGTGATCGCACCAGTCCAGCCATCCCTGCCCGCAGCAGGCCCGAAATGGGAGACAGCAAACTGAGGGGTTTTCAGGGCAGGCTGTGGGAACGGTGTTCCTGACAGCCCGGGGCAGACAAACGACTGCAAAAGCAGGGGCTGGCTGTCCAAGCGTCCCGCTGCCCCAAAGTCCAGGTCCCTTCCCTCTGGGACAACCACGACACCTTGCAGAAGAGTTCAGGTAAAGACAACTTGTTTTACTCCATCCTGCATGTTCAGTCGCATTCAGTGACCCCCTTCACCCCAAAGGCACCTGCGGTGCCATGATGGATGCAAACGCTCGGGGACCTCGTGCACTGAACAGCATGACACAATGCAGACCTTCTTGTCACCCTTACGCTCCTCTCTGTGCTGCGTCCCTCTGGGCCAGCTCAGCACTGCTCGGACCAGGCAGGATCCGGCCCAGAGCAGATGATGGGGGAGGTAAACCTGGTCAGCCAGGCAGAGAAGCCAAAACTGCATCCACGTCCGCAAGCTCACGGGCACACGCTGGATGGGTCTGAGGACCCTGGGGCATCAGCAGGACGCTCCTTGCCACCGCCATGCTGCTGCATTTGCATCCCTGAGGTCAAAAAACCAAACCCACCTTTTACTTTATTACTCTCATTTTCCTCGCAGGGCTGTATCTGCGCCGTATTGGTCCCCTGATCCCCTCTGCATGGACGACTGCCGGCCTGCAGCTGAGTGGGTCGAGCTGGCCTGCTCATCTCGGCTCAGTGAAAAGCCATGGTGCATCTGAATAGATTTCCACCATGCAAATGTAAAGGCCCCAGTGGGTTTGAAAAGGAGCCCTTGAGGTATTATCTCAGCAGTGCCTCGAGGCAACCACCTGAATCCTTGCGTGACTGCTGCACAAACTCAATGTCTCCAGCGGCTGGGGATTATGGACAGACCGTGCAGAGGAGCGCCCAGGCCACCACAGCCCACACCGTCAACTCTCAGATGCCCCCATGTGCACCCAACTCTTGAAACACAAGGCACAGTGATGCTAAGACAACCGAGGCCCAGATGCCAAGGCAGGAAACTAAGCTGAAGTTTTCACATTAATCATATCGAGCTCTATTCTTTTTCATCTATTTCAAGGCAAGTCAAAAAGAGGTTCACACTCTCCTCTGGCAAGCCACAGAGGATGATGTGAGCCTGTCTCTTGCATTGCAAGTACAGTGTGTCAAGCAATTAGCAAGTAATCAGGAATTCAGATAGGGTGGGTAGGATACGATCCCTCAAAGCTCTGGCAGGAGCAAAACCCACCCTAGAGTTTCCCATCAGGCATGGAAGGCAGCAGAGGAAGCAGGGGCTGTTGGTGAACTCTCGGGGAGCAGAGCGGACACCGTGCCAGCAGAGCCTGCTGCCACAAACCATCCCGCATTTAGCGTGTGCGGTAGATAAGGGGCCTCTCTCAGGCATTTCCCTCACTTGTTCCCAACCTCACGCAAGGTGGCCGGGGCAATTCAAAGTGCTGGTCCCCAGGCCTCCTGCAGACCTGCCGGGTCACCCAAGCACCCCTGTGCATGGCCCATCCCTGGGTGTTCTGGCATTGCGTTAGCTCTTGCTGCTGTCACCAGTTTTACTCCCTGCAGCTCTTACTGTGCTGGTTTCTGCTTGGCATCCTCCCAGCAGCCCAAATCCTGCTCTCCTGGAAGTCAGTGGTAAAACCGATGCGAGAGCAGGAGTAAACCTTCTGTGCTCGCTTCGGGAAGCCGCTTCCACTTCTGTCCCCCAGTCCTGCTAAAACCACATCTCACAAAGCCCTGGCACAGCACACAAGCAGTACGGTACCATCCCAGTGCACTGGGCTCTGCCGGCGTGGCGGGCACCGAAAGCACCTTGGAGGGGGATGTGCCTGCTCGTAGCTTCCCAAACACCTTGCTGGTCCCCATGAGCACCCAACCAGCCCTGCAGGAAGAGAGGATGGATTATCCCGGGGTGCGAGCTGCCAACCTGGGCGCGCACCTCCCTCTGGGCGTGGGGCCCAGGGCGCAGAAGGAGCCGGCGCGACGGGTGAGTTGCAAAGGGGACGCCTAATCTGCCACCCGCCCTTTCTCCTCTCCATTGCCAAGGTAGCAGCAGACAATGCTATCTGCTGGGTTGTCAGCCGTCCCTCCTCCCGCTTCTCTTTAGCCAGAAAACTCTCCATCTGTCTCCAGATGGGGTGTTTCTACCACTCCAGTCAAACTGATTCAGAGTGGAACAATGATGCTTTGTTAACAAAACAATTTTTGTGTGTCAAGCCCTCCTTCTTGCGGTTTTTTTTTCCCCTAGTCCCCAGTGGGTCAGCTTTGTGTGGCGTCCTACATTTTGTTGTTTCTTTCACATTTTAAAGGCTCCGTATTTTAGTACAAAAGGTGCCTGCAGAGCAGCTTTTATCTGCGAGGCAAGATTTGACACATACGCAGATCACAATTGCGACAGGAGGCTCGTGATGTGGTGGTTAAGGGTGGTGTCAGGACCTTCAGAGTGATGAAGCATTATTTCCAGTGATTTTTGCCTCCAGGATAAAAATTAGAGCTGGTCCTATGCTGCTTATAAGGCTTCTATGAGCTGGAATCCCCCAAGGCCTCACGGAGGGAGCAGTGAGAGAAAGTTTGAGCTTGCTTTGGTGCAGGGCAGGCGTCAGCTGTGTCCACACGTCCTTCTCGCATCCTCCTGTCCTTCTCACATCCTCCTGCGCAGGACAGGGCCCCTCTCTTGGCTTGTGAGGGGAAGGGATGGGTATGCAGAGCAAATCTGCATGTCTGTGAATAAACCACAACCCTCTCCCCAGCGCAAACCTCACCGTGGTTGGGAAGGTGAAACCTCAGCCCTCCCATGGCCAGAGCCTCCGAGCGAAAATCCTGCGGTGCGCTTGACTTCTTCTCAGCTACCTGGGGTTGGATTATCCCCCTCAACCCACTCCCTCACCCAGCAGCAGGAAGGACATCTCTGTTTTCTCTTCCAAAGACATCTCCACCGCACAGGACTCCAAGAAAATCAGCTCTTCCTTTTTTTTTTCCTCTCTTTTTTTTTGCCCCGAAGCAACAAGCACACAAACCACCTTCTGCTCTGCACATAACCAGCAACTCACAGCAAATAACCAACCCGCTGGCTCCAAAGCAAACAGCTTTGTGTTCCTAAGCGGGCTGGCGATTTCTACACAAGTGGGACTTTTTCTTCCAGCTCCCCCCACATTTGCAGAGAAGTTCCCTCCTCCTTCCTGTCCTCAGGTAACTGCATCTTCATGGAAACACCAATATTTTTATGAGTCATCCCCCTTCTTCCCCCCTCCTGCTCTGTGGCCACCACCCCTCTGCTTTAGAGATCAAAGCTGAAGGGGACCAGCTGTGTCGCATCCTTTCCTCTCCAGCCCTTTCCATCTCCATTTGCAGCCGTCGCCAGCACGAGCCCCTGCTGTTCTGACAGCGCTTTGTGCTGCCCGTTCAGCGCCGCAGCTCCGTGCCCGCCGTCTGCTCCCCCTCCATCCTGCTCCTGCTCCAGCCACACCGGGAACACAGGGAACCCTCCGGAGCTCGTGGCTCAGTCCCCTCCGGCACACACGGGAGGTGCCCCACTGGCCACCTTGGCTGCTGCCCTGCCTGTCGTGTGCTGCTTCGGAGGAAGAAATGTGCTAATGGGAGAAATGGGATAATCCGCTTCCACTGAAATCCCATCCTAATTCCTCATGTTTGGACAGTCCTCCACAGACCTGAGCACAAGACTGCATCTCCCTTCCAAACCAGCAACTCCACGGGGATCTTCGCTCCAGGCTCATTTCAGCATGGGTGCAACTTCAGCTGGGAAAGTCCAGGTGCTTCTGAGAAAGCGGCCTCCATGTTCAGAAGGTTGAACGACTCACGCATCCCTCCGTGCTACAGCAGGGATTTGCAATGTGACGGGATAATTAGCATCAGGGATGCACTTCTTGCTGCATCCAGGAATACGTGTCCATTTTTGGCCTCTAAGGGAGTGCTGCTCGTGGTGGAGGCTACTTCCATTTGCAGCAACTCACAGGTCTGTCAGGTCCATCTTCGGGGAGTACACCCCATCTGTCGTGGCATCTCATCTTGACCGCGCCACGTGCACCTCCTGGGTGCTGCGATCATACGTTGAGCAGCGTTACAATCCCCACTTCCCAACACCTCACCGTAACTCTTAGCCGAAACCCAGCTTGGAGTTGTGTCTTCCACAAGGACTTTGAAGAAAGTATCGCACAGAATTAAGTCTCAGTGCTTTTTATATGTAAAACGCTGATTTTAGCTGCTAATGGCAATTCCCAGCAGAAAAGGATGGTTAGTAGTGGCGCGTATATTTATGAATACTTTTTAAGCAAAGGCTGTGAGGCGGGCAATCTATTGGTCCTCGTGGAAAGCTCCCTGGTTTGCTGCTGCAGGCATCTAAATGCAAAGTTTCAACATGGCTTTTGCGTTGTGTGCTCTGCTACGCACATCCATCTCGAATCTCTTCTCTTAGAGACAGTTTCTCGGCCTCTTTCCCACGGTCACGCGTGTGTCACCGTGACCTGCCCAGCTCAGGGAGGGAGGCGGCATCTCTGTCCTTCACCAGACACTCCACTGACTTGTCGGTAAATAAAAGTCAGGGAATCTTGACTGGTCTCCTCAGCTGCTCTCTTCAAAGTGGTAAAGGGCTGACATAAAATACCCATGTCCTGGATTTCTGGGAGGTTTTCACTGAGTGCACATTGTTTTTGCCCAGCAAAGCCAGGAAAGAATTTACAGTTGGTCAGCACAGCGAGATTGCTCTGCTTTCTCTTTCCTGGGACAGAAAGCCAGTTTGAAACAGATTGCTAGCAGCTAAATGCAAGTTCCTTAGCAGCTTCCAGGGTGAAAACATTCCGTCTCCAGATCTCCTTTTACGTCCACAACACATTATTCCGGTGGAGGGCTCTCTTGCTAAGAAAAGCTGTGATAACTCCCAGCCCTGTCTCCAAAGTGGTTCAGGTACGGGAGCCAGCTCCCCGCCACGCATCCCTTGGCCCTACTGCCCAGCTGAGATGTCCTTAATTCCTCCATCTGTCCCCTCCAGGCTCTGGCTGGCTTGGCTCTCAGACGGTCAATACATACAGCAGGCTGCAAGGCTGCTTCTCCTAAATGTACGCTTCTCCTGCGGCTTCAGAAGAAACGATGTCGCTAAGTCCCCCAGCCTGCTCCTGGGTGCTTCTGGGGCTTTCCATGCTAAGCCACCTTTGTCCTGCACACTGCATGCAGACAGACAGGAGGTTCACACCAAAATCCACCTCTCTTCTCTGCCTTTAACTGAACCAAAACAAAAAACAGATGGAAAAATCAAATGCTGGCAGTGTGAAGCATGTGGGTTGCACTTGCATCAGCCCTCCTGGAGCTGCAGAGTGTATTCCCTCCTGCTCCGCAGTCTCAGGGCAACGCCAGCCTTCCACAAAAGGGTTATTGCTCAGGGAAGGGGGTTCCTGCTACTCCCCCCTGCCAACCACCGAACAGCATGGAGATGGAAGGGAAAGCAAAAGGCCAGAGCAGACTTAGCGTTTTAGGATAGTCCAGGAGGAACAATTTCATCCTCCAAGCAGGATTTGCGTGATGCACAGCGAACAAGGCACTGGGGTTGCAGACCGAGTAGTGAGGGAACAGCCACATACTGGACAGTGAGCCGCTTTTAACCGACCTCCGTCCGTCCCACACACTCCCTGAGGCAGAGCCCTGGCGGAAGAAAGAGCTTGTGACCATAGAATTAAGACCCTAATGAATGCATGCCACTCTGCCGGACGTAAGCCGCTCAGGTGTCTCTAATACTGGGATTTCTTACGCGCTCAGCGCCTGACTTTGTAACCTTAATCATGTATTTTTTAGTGTTGTTTTTGTGCACATGTGAGCTTATCTTCTTTTACTGCGGCCTCTTCTTTTCATCATCTTTCTAGGGTAAACAGTACCTGGACTCTTCCATGTCCTTCCTTGGGAGCCCATCAGTGTCCCTGAGTGCTCCTCAACTTTGCAATTGCTCCTCTGAACCGGGGTGAGCCGTGCAGCGCAGCGACGGGGCTGTTGCAGACTCGACTCCGGTTCCCTCTGGAGCCTTCTTCGCCCACTGATGCTCGGAGGCCGCTCCTGCACGCAGACGAGCACCCGATAACCCCCGTACCACGCCAATGCTCCCCAGGCAGCACGGCGGCAGGAAGAGGGGGAGTGCAGAGAGCCTGTGGTGAGGGCAGGGGCTGACGGCGTGTTTGTGGAGTAACACTCAAACTGCCGTAACGGATTGCCTTGTTTACACTGCGCCCAGGGAAAAACACTCCTGGGATGGAGACCGAGAAGCGTCCAGAAGCCTCTGAGAGCAGGAGAAGCTCCGCATCCTCCCGCCTCTTACTTTTGCTTTCAAAACCACTACCCCCCCCACCACTGTCAAGGCGCGGAAGCTTTAAAATCACTGTAGTAAGCATGGGAGGGATGGGGAAAGGAAAGGAGTGCTCCGATGGGTATGTGGCTCTTCCACAGGAGTGTGGGCTCCCCCTTGCCAAGAGGAGCCCTCGGTACCCAAGGATGCACCAAGAAGGGTCGCTGGGCCAGGGGCTGCCCCGAGGAGTTGCCACAACATGCTGAGAGACGGAGAAGGAGAAATAGGAACCACCTTAAGGGAGGGGAGCCGCCAGCAGAACAGTTAAAAATGACTAAATACTTTCCCAATATCACTCCTCCACGTAAGCACTGCTGTAATTGCCCTTGGGATGTTGCACAACGGCAAGAGGGAGGGGTAGGTGCTGGCAGGGCAGGCAGGGAGGGAGGGGTCCCCAGCCGGCTGCCACACCAAAAGGCGAGCAAAGCTCCGTCCCAGGCGCTGCTGTCATCGAGGAGAGACACTCCACGTTGCCCCAGGGACACTCTGCCACCTCGGGGCCCCGCTGCTGGATTTAGCCCCTGAGGGGCCATTTCTCGCAGGAGCTGGAGGACTCACTCCTCATGCCTCTGAGACACAGAGGGCTGCCCCAGGGAGCAAGAGCAAAAGGCAAGGGAGGAACAGAGCCCACGTTGCACTGTATCGGAAAAAAAAAAAAAGCGAAAGAAAAAGAGAGATATAAGGGCTTCATTCAAGTGCTCTCGCTCTCTGGAAGTCTCACGCAGAGCAGCTGGTCTTTAAGACAGTCGCAAGCACGACATGCAAGCACAGAGCGGTTACATTTCTGGGTGCCTTTATTAGTGACACTCAGGGGCATCCACTCGACCCCCGTGCGAAGGAAAACGGCTGACTCATTCTTCCAACGATGCTTGAGAGCAGGACACGGTGCTCTGTAGCAGCAGCACGGGTCCTCTCCCGCTTCGTAAGCCAGATCACTGGATCCAGGCTCAGACGCCACGCACGTACGCAAGCACAGGCTAATCCATGGATGCCCGTCCGTGGGTCCCTGGATAGAGCATCCACAGCCTTTGCTTCCAAAAGCAGCCTGCTGATGCTCGAGCCGAAAGGGAAACCTCTGAGAGATGCGGTCTCGAGGTTTAAAACATCTGTGGGCCACCAGCCATTAAATAGGATGCTATGCTGGTTTGCTGCTATTGGGTCTTACGCCAGGTTCATCACTGTGCCGGCTGGGTACCGTCCAGCAATGCATTAAGTGATGTGACTATTTCTGTTCTCATCACATGTTTGCTCTCATCCTCTCCAGGGTATGTGGGGGGCCAGGGGGGCGGGGGAAGAAACACACATTCATTATGGAGTGTCTTATTTTGGTAAGGTTTTTCCTTTCTCTGCCTTACGTGTGCTGTTGGGCTGCTGGCAGAGGAGAAGGGGGATTTTATTTTCCTAATATCCATGTACTCAAGTATTTCTGTTAGAGGAGGCAAAGTCAAAGAAATGCTAATCAAATATCCAGGAGTGCACAGTGCTGACATCTGCACCTCGCTACTATATGGCCTTTCATTAGCATTACCTAAATGTACGACCATACAAAGAGCAGATTTCCTTAGCAACAGGGCTGCCTTCATATTTCCTCCCCACTACCCCCTGCCCTTAGAAGAAAAATGACTTCAGCTCTTTTGCAGAGCAGCGCTCGCAGCCACTCCGCGATGCAGCAGTGCTATACAACACTGCCAGGCTTACTATATGCTGCATCTGGGACACTTTCCTCTCTACGCCGGGATCCGCGAGCCATAAAGCAACCTCTTGACTTAGCTCTTCTGTACAGCCACAATAAAACCTCTCTCTTTTCCTAATGGAGCATATGCAAAACAGCCCTGTAATGGCAGAGGAGGGGGGATCCTCTCCTCCAGATGACTTACAGCTCCCCTCGCCGAGGGAGGATGTCCAGCACGCATGACGGTGCCGGCATCGCCGGCTGCCACCTCCTCTGCTCCCTGCCACCTGGTCGTGGGGTGCCGCCTGCCCCCCTCCTCCCCAGATCGCACTTAGAGCCACCTTCGCCTTGGGCAGGGAGCTGCCAACCCCCCCCTCTCCCCGGATCTGGGCCAGAAAGACTGAACAGTTCATCCTCTGAGCTCTCCCCCGGTGCCACAGCCTGGTGCGCTGGGCTATTTTAAGAGCTCGTCTGGGAGACTGGCACACGCACCGCGCTGTCGGGAACTCCCTGCTTCTGTTTCAAAAAAAGCTGGAGGCTGGGAGCCTGCTGGGACTCACCCCTGTGATTCCCAAGGTCTGACCCTCCTCTCGCTGGGACTGGCGCAACGCTGCTGAGTCAAACGAATTAGTCCCAATTAGCACCGGTGAAACGGGAGGAGAATCGTGCCCTCCCCGGCATTTCAACCCCTCCGGACGGAGGCTGACACCACTAAGCCTCCCCCTCCAAGTATGCCCCTGCTTTTCATCTCCCTGCTCTCAAACCCGCTCAATCCGTGTCGCCATTCCCTGCCTTTTCCACACGGATACTCTCTCCCTTTCCCATTATGATAGGGTCTTTGATTGCACGATCGCATAACTATAATGAGACAAATATTTATTTTGCAGATATGGGTTAATCAGACCGAAGGTATAGAAATATTTCATGCGCTAATCAGAGTACCTTCAGCAATCAGTATAGTAAATAACTCGGGTAAATTAACATAGGAGAGTTCCCTTATCAGGTTTTAGTCTAAGATATATGTGCATTAAGGACTAATTTGCCCTCCCCCCTCAGATTTGGGCTGGAGCCCAAGATGGGGTTCACATCAAGGTTTCCTCCCATCAGCTTTCACGGGATCTGTGTGGGCTTTGCTCCTGGCAGGATCAGACGCCGGGATGAATATTCAGCAGCGCGATCGCCTCGCCTTTGTTTTCTGTGCTCTGCACCTTTAAATTTCCAAGGGCTCCACTGTTTGCAGCTCAGACAGCCTTTTTGCATTCAGTTCGTTGCAAGCTGACACAGAAGACAGGATGGAGCAGGTTGTGTCTCCTGCTCTGAGCCCTTCACGCCACTCTGGCAGCGTTCAGGGGCCATATTAAGAGCCGCAAGTAATTAGTGAATTCCTCCTGCCCCAGCGCGGCGCGGAGCAGCGGAACGCAGCACCCCGTGGCAGGCTGGCGGTGACAAGAGCGGAGGTGCGGCGGTGGCTGCGGGGACGCTGGGCTCCCATGCGGGTCTGGAGGGGCCGAGAGTGGGACAAGCCAAGGGAGAGCCCAAGAAGGGCTCTTGGCCACAACAGGCCTTCCCGTGGTGCTCGCCCAAGCTCCTGTAAATTGGTGGTCCCAGGAGATACCTGACGCATAAGTGCAAGAGCTGCCCAGATCCCCCAGCCTCAGTGTCCCTTGTTCCAGCGTCCCCAAACCACAAGTGGCTGCACGTCTGCCCCAAACCAGCTCCTACAAGTGCATTTTCCTGGATTTGCTCAGAAAAAAGCTCCCGCAGAGGAAACACGGAGGACCTGGAGATTCTCCCATTGCCTCTGTCGTGTTTTGGGATCCCTGAGAACAAAAAGCACCGGAGGAATGGCAGGCATTATAGTAACGATGGTGACAAATTTAATTAGAGCAGGAAGCTCTGGAGTGGATTTCAAATGGCAACACGGCATTTTGTGTGAAAGCATTGCCTCGCGCCCCCCCCTTCCCTCCCCGCCTCCACCACGCGGCTCCATCCAAACCCACCCCACCCCGCGGGATGCGTCCCTTTAATTTTCCCACATGTCGTCCCCTTCACCCCCCCCCCAAGGACCGACACATTCCCGCGGTCTGGAAAATGCAACCGTAGAGCAATTCAATAATACAGCGGCCAGATGTGCAACAGTATATCCAACATGTCATTCAAAGGACCCCTTCAGTGGAGCCGAGACATGCTATCCCGCAATCTTAACTAATACATCCTGGGGCCCTGGAGGAGTTGATGGATGTATACAATTCCCTTTCCTACAGCTGTGGTCCCTTTTAGAGGGGGCATCCAGACTCAACAATAGCCCCGCTGTTGCTTTCAAGACAGAACCTCTTCAGACAAACCAGGATTAATCCTGACCCCGCTTACGTCCGCCCGGACTCTGCCGAGGTCGGTGGGGTTTCGGAGCCGAGGGCTGGGGGCAGGATCTGGCCTCGTGGAGATGATGTCTGCCGTTTCACCTTGTGCTACAGCCTCTGAGAAACCTTGGTAACTGGTTGGAATATAACCACCTTGGGGAAAAGGCAAACGGAGAGGAGCAGGTAATAAGATTTCTAACTGGTGCTGGTAGAAAGAAGGAAGTAATATAACAGTTTAATTAATCTATGCCTATTAGCATTATTAAAGAAAACAGGGAGCTATTGGAGATTTACCTCGGAGAATATCATCAAACGGGGACCTTCTGCGGGGAATTTTATGTCTCTGTGCCCAATTTATAACCAGCACGGAGGTGTGGTGTTAGTGACAGCCAGTGCTGAAATGTCACAGTGCTTAGAAGTCATTAGCTGGGGACACAGGGAGAGAGAAAGAGAGGATGGAGGAGGGGACAAGGGAGAAATGGGGAAGGAAGGAAAAGGAATTAATTTAATTAAAAATATCTTTAGAGCCTGTCTCTTGATTTGTGTGGTTTTGGGGCTTGGCAGAGCTGCTGAGAACGGTGTGGAAGGAAAATCAAGGTTGCTGGGGCTTTTTGAAGCTGATAAAAAAAAATAAGCACACTTTTCATGTTCAGGAAGATAAATCCCCATTTTCTCAGTCTCAAGACAATCCAGTTATTTACTGACAGTTTTACTGTGAAATAAAAAGGGCTTTAAGCTTCTTTCTACTTGATGTCTCCATAGCCTGAATATTATTAGATCCCAGCCTGGTGCAGCTGGAGTTTTGGTTAATAAATTTAACGTCATTAGACAGAAAAGCCTTCTACTGAATGTTGCAATTCTTTTTTTTTTTTTTCCGTTGCAGTCAGACTGTATGTAGGTGGTAAGAATCAAAAGAAAGGAAGTACGCTTGGCAAATAGGGGAGTGCTAAAAAAAGGTTTCACTCAGGCTTGGGTTCGGCGCGAGGGTGTTTCGCCCATAGATGAGGCAGGGCTGAGCCTCCCTGGGCGGACGCACCCCACCGCGGCGCCGGTTTCACAGCATCTCTCTGCAAAACACTCCTGCTTTCACAGTGATGGAGTGTCTCAGGGCGCTCGGCCCACTCAAAGGGACGGCGCTGCCAGCAGCCATGCCCGCTGGGCAGGACCCCTGGGAGCGGCAATGCTACGACGCTCAGGGCCTGCCTTGGTGCCACCACCACAGGGCTGTGCTTAGGGTGGCCCTTCTGAGAGAAAAAAGTCGTCTTTTCCAGCCAAAGTCTGCCCTGGGGCCGTTGCAAGGCCAAGTGTTGGTCAGCAAAATGTGCCTCAGTGGGACAAGGAGGGGACAGCCATGATGGTGGGCGAGGAGAAGGCAGATGGCGGTGGGGCCTCTGTCTTCCCCTGTGGGGAGACAGGCAGCTGCGGCCCCCTCGGAGTGGGGCTCACTCCCATGGAGGGAGAGCTCCCACCCCCAACCAGGCAGGGCCATGTTCTCCTCTCAGTGTAGCTGCCATCTTGTATCTCCCCCTGCCACCTCCTCTCCTCAGCTGCTGCCCCGGCCATGGCTGCACGCCTTCTCCTGCCAGGAAACATGACAATTGGGAGGAAGACACTGAGGAAGATGCTGAGGAAGATGCTGCAGCAGTCTCATCCCCCTGTCACACACCTAGCCTGTTTCTTCCCCAGCTCCTGCTGCCTTCCCACCACAAGCAGGTGGCTGCCATGGCCGGGCCCTCCCTCCCTGCTGACAAGCCTGAAGCATGGCAGGGTTGGGAGGATCCTTAATTTTGGGGATCTGGTCCCTGTGGGTTGGCTAAAACATGTTCCACATGGTGGGTTTCTAACCCCCAAACCCCTCGGGTGTTGCAGACACCAGGAGAGGGTTTTGATGGTGGGAGCGGGGCCGTTAGTCACCTCCCGCCCGGCGGCCCCCCGCAGCCATGGGTTTCACCCCATGCAGAAAGAGCCTCAACGATCAAGATAAGCCCTTTTACAAAATAAACAGCGGTGGCTGGAAGTGGAGAAGCAGAAGAGGGGTCTCAGGGAGATAGCGAGGGGCCAGGGCTGGCCAGGGACGGGCAGGGACGGTTGCGGAGCCAGGGGCTGCCGGGATGGGAAGGAAGTGGTTGTTGTGGGAGTAACGTCAGGAAGAGCCTCCGCTGGGGCCCGGGCGGGCAGGGAGAGGGGAAGATCAGAGAGTTCACAGGACGGGGACGGGGACGGGGAGGAAGCACTCGAGGGAGAGGAGGCCAAGGGGAAGGGTCCGATGTGGGTCTGGTGTGGGGGGTGAGCCCTGGGCAGCGGTGTGCTGGGAGATGCCTGTCCTGGGAGCACAACCAACCCCAAAACGCTGCTGGATTCACTTTTCTCCCCTGCCCAAAGCGATTCCTAAAAAAGGTTGCTTTTTTTTTTTTTAAATTCCCCCACTCCAGTGAATAAAAGCAAAACAAATAATCACGAGAAGCAAGGCCGGGTAATTAGCAGCAGATGGCTGGTGATGACAGGTACCTTCATACCTGTGCACCCCTACTTAACAGCCTTCGCACTTGGAGGTGCTCCCAGATCCATTGCTCTCGCCAGCTGAACAATCGCAGCCCGGCTAGAGGCACCGATACAGGAGTGCAGACAGCAGCGCGGTGAGCTGCTTTAGGGAAATCCAGTTTAGAGCCAAGGCAATGCATGCAGAGTCATTAATCTAGGTCTAGTGCCAATAGGGATGGCTTTGCATTAGCGCCGGGCCCCTTTGTAGTTCAGACAATCAGTCGTATTCAAACAGCGCGAGATAACACTGCAGAAAGCTGAGACCATCGCAGCTCATTCCTCCTGTAAGGGGCGGGGGGAGAGGATTTACAGGCAAAATAGCATTGCATTAATGGGACTGCTCAGTATTCTGCACAGACGCTCGTGGATAATGTCTTTGCAAACTAACTGCAATAAATTAATTAAATTAATCTACTATGCCGTGCTTGTCCCCACCCAACATCAAATTCAAGGATGATCAGGGCTTGCCTTATCCTCCATAGCCTACGAAAGAATCTGATCTCACTTGCTCTAGAGTTTCTGAGGCACTGAATTGCAAAGTACCACCTGCCTCACTAAACTAATCACCAGCCTGGTGGTTTAGATCACATCAGTTTTACATGTAATTAAGACTGTCCAGGAGGGCATGCAGCTGCTTACATGGTCGTTCCCTCTTATACAGCAACGTGCCTCCTGCTCAGATAGGTGCAATTAAACAAGCCTGTTCACAGTCATTAAGCATTAATGCACCTCATTAGCATAAGAACTGGAAGAAGCTTTGATGCAGGGAACCCCGCAGGAGAAGGAGATAGAGAGAGATGTACATACAGACAGGAAGGCGAAGGGCTGGGCCACCACCTCCTCCTGGCCCCGACCAACCATTCCAGCTCCATTTCTCCAAAGCAATGAGCCATGCCGTGCCCTCCTCCCCAGAAATGGGACTGGGTTATCTTTCTCTCCCCCTCCCCCCCTTTCTAAATTATGCTGGTGGAAAAAAACAAAACAAAACAAAACAAAAAAAACCCAAAAAACCCCACCACCAAACTGTTGGGATATTAACCTAGCGAATCCATTAATAAGCTGAACTCTCTGTTGGCTTTGACACAGCACACTAAAGCTTTAAAGAGACAGGGCCCCAGACACTGGAGATAGGGGCAGAGACAACAGTGCTAACAAAGAGCCACTGTTGCCACGGCCGTGGCCATCTCGGGTAGGTCCAGCTGTCTTTGGTGTTCTGTTTTCCAGACACAAAGAGCAGACTGAACCGTTTTGGTCTGAATGGCTTTCATTTGATGGTAGAGAAAATGAGAGGGAAGAAAGAACCTAAGTAAAGTGTCCAGGAGAGAGGGGGGAAAAAAAAAAAAAAAAAAGAGCATGGTGTGCTGCAGGTCTTCAGTGAGAAAGGCTGCAGCTCCCTGGAGCACAAAATGGGGCAGTCTCAGAGCGCAAAGGGAAGGCGACGTTGCAATTTCAGAGCAGCGCATGCCACCGCGAGCGAGTAACTGTGGGTTAGCAAGGATGTACGCCCCAGGGGAGCCGGGACGGACGCTGCCTGTCTCTTACATGCTTGCCCAACGCTTTGCACAGCGATGCACAGGTGTCTCAGTATTGCCAGACCACAGATAACAAACAGCTTGTCTGACTTGGTTTTAACCTCAAGGGAACACCGTGTGTTCGTACAGCTCCTGGCACCACCAGGCTCAGAGCCCGTTAAGAAACTCTCGCCTGGACCACTGTGCGTTAGTATGCAGAGCCTCAGCGAGCTTTACTGTCACCATGGCAAGAAATGGACTCGCACCAGGAACATGAATCATCTGGAAAAAGTGAATCTCCGAGTGAAATGGCTTCAAGGAACCACCATGCTCACGTGCTACCACAGGGCTGTTCCAAATCCACACCTCAACCCAAACCATATCCCAAGGCTCCATCCTGGGATGGGACAGGAATGTGCCCACACTGAACAACCTTTCTGCTGCAGCTGCAGCCTCAAGACGCCCAAGTCATGCCCTTACATCTCTACCAGAGGCCAAACCTGCATCTCATATGCTTGAAAAACAGGTCTGAAATGTCCAGTCCAGATTCCTCTGTTACAAAGCACAGCTCTGAAAGATTGAAATGGAAGCTGAGACCTGTCAAATCCACAGACCCACCCACTGGAGAGCCACGCAGGCTCATCCCCACTGTACGCTCTCTGGCCCTCCGTCTAGTCCAGTTCGTAAGTGATAAAAGCGTCCACGACTGCAACTCTCATCTGGGAAGAAGAACAAACAACCCAAGCAGATCTTACCACTGGGAAATGGTTTCTAAGGGTCTCCAGAGAGATTCTCTTTCCTACGCTCATTCCATTAGTGCTGTGCATGCTCCATTGTCCCAGTCTCTCCCTCCTTAGTGGTTACATCCTACAAATACAAGCAGATTTCTAATCCCCTGTAGTTATTTGGCCCACGTTGATAATAATTTTCCCTCCTTGAGCACCTTTTATCTAGAGATCCGGAAGCATCTCCCTGGCATTAATACTTATTAGCTTCTCCACCATCATGCAACGTAGGGTTAGCACCGTCACATTTTCCAGCTGAGGGGAACTTGAGCATGGCACAGTTAGAGATTCAGTTCTGCCAAGTGGTGCATCCTCTCATGCCCTATCGAATGGCACAGCGATGGCGGTGTTCGGCCCCTTGCTGAATCGGACCCTAAATGATTTGCCAACAGCGTCAGAGAGAGGAAGAGATCCCAGGTTTGTGCCTGAGTCACCAAACCCTCTGTTTTCCCTTCTGCGCCTAGAGATGTCAATGCAAAGTCTCCCATGGACAGCAATGGGAAGTTCATGCTTTTTGAGTCAGTTGAAACAGCTTTTTTTTTGCTTTTTTTTTTTTTTTTTTGGGGGTGAACAGGCTTTTACTGCACAGTCATTTTGATAAACCATGGAGCCAGGTTTTTACCCAGCAACAGGCTGGGAGAATGACTGATGGAGACCATGACCCCAGTGAACCACAGCCTTGCTCCCCCAGTCCCTTCCCATTTGCCTTTTGTGATTACAATTAGTAGTGGGGGCCAGCAGGTGGGGGGAAAAAAAATAAAATAAAATAAAATAAAAGCCCCCCCACCCCACTCCCACCCCCTCATTGTCTGCGTGAGGCTGGCTGAGACTCTGCACACTGCAGTCCTCTGCCCATTGTACTGCTGAGAACATGCGAACAGACGCTCTCGGGCAATGGGTTTTATTGAACGCAACTTCAATGGCAAATGGAGGGGGGGGAGAGAGAGAAAAAAAAAAAAGCCTTGAAAATCCATGCCAAAAAAAAGAGGTGGGGAGGGTGTTTTTTAATGCAATCAATGGCTCCTTCCTATAACTCTGCCTGTTGTGAGGAAATTTCTTTCCAGTAGCAGCCAGCAGCAGTCCCAAGGCTGTGACATTGCTGTAACGCTTGGAGCTCAGCTCTCTATCTCTGGCAGCAGCCCCGTCTTTTTGTCATTATTGGCTGTGATTGCAGGGGGTGCACGCCAGCTCGCCAAGTGCTGAGATATTGCTGTCTTCCCCTCCCTCTGGACAACCTGCCCTCGGAGAGGAGTTTGGGAGGGTGGTGGGGAGGAGATGGGGGTGAAAGAGGGAGCTGAATTCTCTCTGCCTCCCCTGAGTAAGCTCCTACCCAAACCCACATGGATAGGTAGAGGTCCCCAAGGCCCTTTCGGAAAGCTCATTAGGAAAGTAGTGACAGATGCATTAGCTATTAAAAAAAAGGGGGGGAGAAGCTATCATAGAACTTTAAAAAAAAGCAGCAGCAGCAGCCACCCAACAGTTTTATTGCTGTCAGATCCATTTTTTCAGTGGGCACATTGCAAAGCAGGAGAGGTTTGGGTAAATATCTGACGCACACATGCTCTTCCCATGCACTGGGCTGTCAATAATCCAGCCGGGGTATTTCTTACACCTCCAGGAAGGAGCTGCCAGCTCTGCCCATTGCCACCACAGCCACTCACCCTCCTTATCCACCCCAGCACCTCCCGGTGAGGAATTTTTGGGACAGGCATGGCTGGCTGCCCGCGAGGCTGCCGAAGAACCCGCTGAGACGCCACGGGAGGCCAAAAAACCTGGGCGTCAGCTGCTGCCATCGCCAACTCCAAGCTGCAGCCTGGGGAGGACAGGTCTTGGCATGAGATGTTCCCTCCTGATCTAGGCAGAGGCCGCTGAGACGGCGATAGAGTCCTGCGTGCCGGGACCTGCTGTCCCTGCAAGCTCCAGCAACGCGCTCAGTGGAAGGACGGGTACAGGTCACGTTGTGCAACTGCATCGGACGTGCAGTCAGGCTCCCAGCTCCGTCTCACCCCCCCCATCGCTCCCACACAAGGTTGCAACCCACAGCCCTCAGAGCTCGGGGAAGAGGCGTACACATGTGCTAGCGGGGTGCACGCTGGCAGGAGAACAAGGAATTGCCTCTCTACACCGAGGGCGAGCAACACATCTGGCAGCAGCTGGCAGCCCCGGAGCCCTGCCATAGGGACTGGGGACCAGGCACGGGGGAGGATGGGAAGTGGGGGGTACTGGATGATGACCGGATGCTCTGGTTGGTGGTCTGGGCTGGTGAGCTGGGGTGGGCACGGGGGTAGACGATGGGAAGGATGGGGAGGCAGGATCAAGGTGATGGTGTGGGTTTGGTCCCCTTCCCATCCTATGAACCAAAAAGGCCACCATTGCTCTTACACCTGCATGAAGAGCTGAGCCCAGGTAATAACAGGAGAACAACAGATGTTGCACCTGCATGACAGCTCCTGAACGGTGCCAGACAAGCTGGAATTCACATCTGAGCCGCAACGGCAAAGCTCTTCCCACAGACAGCGGTGGGAAGCGGGGATCAAAATGCCACTTCCGCAACCACGCTCCCAGCACCAGGTCCTGCCTCCACATGCCGTGTTTTCCACAGACCATCCTCATCACTACAGGATGCTTACAGCAGGCACGAGCGGGCCCTCTCTGAGACCTCAGCATCCCTCAAAAAGGGGCACAGCTCTTTCAGAAGCAACCAAGGGGGTACTGGCAGTCATCAGCCTGTGCCCCCCGACCTCCCCTCCTGCCACCTCTCAACCGCAGTCAGGAGGCAGAAACCTCACCGGAGGAAAACAGCAGCAGCAGAAACCGTCCCCCTCGGTTGAGTTTTAAATGGCTCTCGAATCCCTTCAAACAAATCTAAATGCACCGATCCTATTGTGTGCATAAATCTTTGCACCGGGGCCTGCACGCCTCCACACTATTGATAAAGAGAAACGAGTCTTAAATATTTAATGAGCGAATAAACCCGTTAAGAGGATATGATTAACTGCACGCCACAGCTCTGCATTTAAGGTGTCCCTGCTGTACCTTTAGAGGGGTTTTATTTTTAAGGGAAATCAGCAGCAGCAGCTGGTGGAAGCGAGCAGCCGGGGTGTGCGGGTGCCGCACGAGCAGGAATGCCGGCGCAACGCTCCACTTTGGAGGCATAAATATGCCACGGGAGCCCGTGCTATTGGGGGGGGGACGGGTGGGGCCGTATTGACTCAGCCCGATGGCGAGGGGGCAGAAAATAGAGCCGAGGAGGTTTTATGAGAGGTGGCAGGAGCCAGGCTGTCGGTTAGAGAAAACGTCTGAACTCTGCACCTTGCCGTCTCGCCTCGCCGTGGGAGGGGGCTGCTGGGGGGATCAGGAGACCTTGGAGCTATTTCCAGCTGAACCAGGGAGCTGGAGTGCGACCTTGGGCAAGTCGCTTACGGTCACCCTCTGCCTGGAGTCGAGCTCTGCATGAGACAACCAGAGTCTTGTCTGCTGCGGGTGCGGATCAGGGCACTATGGGGAGCCAGGCTGGTTGCACGTTCCTTCCCTCTGCCTCCACCGAGCCGGCAGCAGCCTCAGCCCGGGGCCGGAGCGCCGAGCAGGACCAGGGTACCAACTCAGCGCTGCACACCGGCCAGCCCACAGGATGTTTCTCAGGCACGCAGAGGGCCGTCGATGGAAGATTTTATGAAACCAAGTGCTATAAATGTCCCCTTGCTATGTGACTTTTCATGTTTCTAAATTATTTTGATCATTATTTTTACCAGAGCGAGGCGAATAATACAAAACAAACCACCATGAATCATCACTCCAGTTTTTAGATATGTTAAATTTAGCTGTTTTGGTGCCACCTTTTTGTTTATATTCTCCAAGTGTTTCTTGCCAACAAGTTACCGGCAGGGATTTTTGGCCAGGAAGGGGGAAAAAAAAAAAGACAAGACAGACTGTTAATTTTAAGCGGCGACTGAAGATATTGGAATAAAGTGAATTTCCAATTCTTAATTGCAACAGTTCCCTCCCCAAACCTCAAGTCTAAAAATTAAGCCTGTCCAATCGGGAAGCCGAAATTCATCATGTGATCTAAGATCCCAATTAAAACAACTCTCATTCTTGAGACTGAGTATTCACAAAAGAGTGAAGACCGCGAATTATTTGCAGAAATTATCCGGAGAACAATTTTGAATAATGAATACGATGGGGGAAATCGCAGTCACTTTGAATACTTAATGCAACTACAAAAAATCATGAACAATTTGTGAATAGAAAAGAGGTGAAATGCGTGGAATAGATCATTTATCACAGTCCTGCCACCGTCAGCGATTATTACATATGAACGATGCCCCTGTATGCCTGTAAAGGCTGCAGAAATTAGCTATAGCGACTGACGGACAGATGGAAGTCATGCTTGGAAATACACCTAATCGAAGAGGCTGTGCTACCACAGCCAAGTAAGGGCCCATGCACCCGTGACCTGGTATAAATCAGGGCAAAATAAGTCGGGAAACGGGATGTACAGAGCAACCCCAGGCAGGAGGAAGGGATGCTCTGGGTGACGCAGCCGAGCGGAGAGCAGCTGTAGAGGAAGAGGCGCGTAGCCCTGACACATGCTGGCCAAATCCCAAGAGGTGCTAGCGCAGAGTAACATCGAGGACGAGGTTCTGGACTGTGTGATTGCGACTGGTAGAAGGGGTGGGAGATGCCCGCTCCCCTCCTGCTCACACTGCTGCTGGGATGGCCGGCGAGCGGGGCAGCACAGGGGCAGGAGCTGCTCCAGGTAGGTCTGGGTAAAACACGGGCAGATGCTGCTTCACCGAGTCCTGGTTCTGCAATGGGAAATACCATCCCACTGGCCGGAGACTGTGAGCACCCAGAGATCTGCAGGGCCTGGAGCAGAGAGCCGGGGTTTCGTCAGATCCCACCCTGTCTCAGCCACCTCTCCCATGCCCTGGGCTGAGCCAAACTCTGGCTTCACCTGGAGAGCTGCTCCCATGGCCACCTTTGACACTCAGCGTGGAGGAACAGAGAAGCAGGCAGCTGCTAAAACCTGAACGGTCTTTCTTGCCCAGCAGCCAAACTCCACATCCGCGTTGGATTTACTTTATCACAGCATTAGCTTTGCATTGCATCTACCAGCACCGAGTGTGGAGGCCGAACCCTCACCAGGCTTGCTTTTCTGCAAACGGGGTTCAGCTGGGAGGGAGGAGGAGCTGAAGGGAGAAGGCTGGGAGAGTTTGGGGAGCAGGAGTAGGTAAAGAAGGAGAGAGGGTGCTGGAGGACCTTGGGGGCCACAGCAAGGTGTGGAGGAGCTGGAAGACGGCACCAGCATGAGGAAGCTGGGCAGGTGGCTACAGAGGACGCAAGATGATCATGACAGTGCTGAAATGGAACAAGCGTCCCCAAGCAGCACCGACTGTAGGGTCCAGCCATGCCACTTCAATAACACTGTTTTTTTTCTCTCTAGTGCCCAGACTCTCTGTGGACCACCTGTCCCAGCAAAGACCCCTTCATCCCAAGCTGGATCACCACATGCTGGGAACCGTGGTCCCTGAAGGCTGCTGCCACCAACTTCAGCCCAGGCAAAACCAGCTTGTGCAGTCGCTGCCTGCACTTCCCTGCAGAGCGTGCAACTGCCCCCACGCCGGGCAAAGTCTGCAAACACCGCTCGGGCGGAGAGACGCTGGGCCTCTTCCTGCCCAAATACTGTGTGCAAGGCAGTGCAGCAACGGTCTGGTAGAGATGGAGCTTTTTTACATCCCAGCCCGATCAGCTGACATTTATCAGGGTAACAAAAGGTTACAGCCCGATCACAAGACAGGCTGACGATGCATCTTCCCCTTCTGGGGAAGGAAAGTCAAGCACCAAAGTTGTAAAAGGACTCCAATCATCTTTCGTATCTTCTTCTGCCTGCAGTTTGACATGTGGGGACATGGTTCCTCTCATCTTCCTTTGAAATGAAAGAGGAAAGGAAAATGCAGAAAATTATGCATCTTAGGTGCAAGAATTAAAAAATAAATAATCAAGTTGTTCTAGTGTTTCGGGTCAAATATTCCCCAAAGCTTCTGTTGCAGTACTCTAAGAAAGCAGAGGCTGGATCTCTCGAATTCAGGATGTTTCCATCAATTCATACCAGCATTTCAAGAGGCCTGGCTGCGAATGCACAGGAAAGCCTGGCTGTTATATACCTGGACTGAGGCATCGGGAGAACCACTCATGAACTGAGAGTCATTATTTGTTATTAATTCACCTGGAATCTGTGACTTCTTACATGTTATTTTGCTACTTGGCTGCAGAGTGAAACAGCTCCTTAAAAAAAAAAAAAAAAAAGGGAAAAACCAAACCATCCACCAGTGCAGAATCATCTTTCCAGTAGACTATAGTAGGCCACCAGCAACCTGGATCAAAAGCAATGAAGACTGTCCTGGTGGCTTCAGGGTTTTCTTCTTGTGCCCCTTTATTTACTGTAGATTCCCCCTCTGGCAACACTTACCAGCCCCTGCAGAGATCGCCCTGCTCCAGCCTCCTGCTTTTCCAGGTTCAGGCAGGTGCTGGGGATTGCATTTGGCTGTTTTCGGACCATAGGTGTTTGCTTCACGTGTCCACGTAGAGCAGAGTCCCCTCAGAAAGGCAGGAAGCTGCTGCTGCTCCTGGTCAGGGAATCGCATGGGGAAAACCAGTTTCTTTTACAAAAGTCTCCAAGTGAGGAGTTTCTTCTGGAGAGATGGAGAACTGCGGGGACCCCACAGGCTCTGCTCCTGCCTGTCTGATGGATTCTCCCCAGCACCAATTTGGCTAGTACGGTGGTTGCCATAATGATTTTTTGGGGAACAATGGTTTGTTGGGAAAACAACTTGCTGGGATAATGACTTAAGGTGCACAGGGCACTTCTATGCCCCAGCTCTCTCAGAGCACTCACATGTTATCTTGCTGACTTTGCAGACAGGGAAACCGAGGCACAGAGCTGACTCCGGAGATGGCTGAGGCTCCAGCAGTAATTCCAGTTGCAGCACTCGGATGCTCCAACGATGCCCACGTGCTGCATTATCAGCGTATCACCCACAACCTGGCTGAACTTCCCCAAGGTCCCCTGACGAAGGATCTCCTGCGTCCCCTGTGTCCACAACTCATCTGCTGCAAGCCACTGGCCTTGGTCCCTCTCTCTCGAGCACCAGTTTCTGTCCTTGGCACCCAATGGGTGCCTCTCCCGGCAGCCAGGCTCTGCCCCACGGATGCTCAGGGTACCACCTTTCTCCCCACCATCCCCAGGAGGGCATCACGGCAGGGCTCGTGCATCTCTGCCATGGCTGTGACGGCGAGGCGGACAATGACATTTGCTGCGGGAGCCTGACATTGAACCCAGCCAGTCAGAACGACGGGTGTTTTGCTGGCAAGGGTAGCGGCTCCGCTCCGACACCATCAGCGAGGGGACAGGAGAGGGAGGGGAAAGGAAAAAAGCCGAAGCAGCAGCCAGACAGCTGCCTCTTCCTCCTCCTCCTTTTGTGCAGAAATGTGTTTTTGTTTGTCAGTCAAACAGATTGTTTTCTCCTTCTTTGCAGGCCAATTGTTTCTGCTCCTGCAAGATAAGGGATTGAAAAGGGCTATATTTTTATGGCACTGAATCTAGGCCCTCCGAATTGGAGGGGAGACATCAAGTGGGAGGAGATTCCTGTTCAAACCAACACTGCTCTCCCCAGTTCCACTCTCCAATCCTATTTCCACCCCCATTTTCCTTTTTTCTCCTTCCCTCTCCTGCCTGGAGCTGCCTCTCAGCCCTCTCGCTATTTAATCTCTGTCTCTCTGGTGGACTCAGGAGGTTTACGCAGCTTCGTCCTCTTTGCACCATCTGCTGAAAAGAATCCGTCTTTCCCCTTGCTGCTCTGTCAGGCGGCTCCTCCTGCCATCCTCCCACCCCAAAAAGGGGAAAGCAGAGCTAGTGCCGCCGCACGTGTACATCCAGATGAACAAAACCCAGGAGAGGAGGGTCCTTTTCTGTGAAGGTCTTGCCCAGAAAGCACCTTGGAGAGCCAGACCCCAGCATGGGGCAGGAGCAGGAAGCAGAGACGAGGGAGGAAAACGGTTAACAAGAGGAAGCCCAGGCCAGGATAAGACAGCAGGTTCTTCTCCTGCCTTCCGGAGGGGGTTCAAGGAGCCTGTGTCCAGCCTTCTTCCTTTCTCTTGTTGGACTCCCCAAAATCCGCAATCCAGGTGGGATGCTATGACTGATGATGATGGTGGAGAGCAGAAACACCGGAGTGGTGACCACCGAACAATCGTCAGCATCGTATTTGCACCATCAGAGCGGGTTCCCAAGCCCAGGGACCTGGAGAAGGTCCTTACTCCAGGGACCATCAGAGCAGGAGGCAACCCCAGCCTTGCAAGCGGTGGGGATGCCTGTATCCCACGCACGAGTCCTTTGCTCCTGTGTGGTGATCACATCGCGCGTCATTGTTTGGCGCTGAGGACCAGAGGGAGATTTTGCCTCCCCTCCTCGGGGGATGAGAGCCTGGAAGGGGGCAGCGTGGTTCATATCCAACTCATAAGCCTCTCAGAGCTCAGGCTTGAGGACTGAGATTCACTCAATTAATTTTGCTTTGGCAAAAAGTCCATTTTTATTGCTATTTCATGCCTTCAGTATAGATTTTCCCTGCTCGTCTCAAAGGGATAATAAAACTCGACTCGTTCTTTTTATAAAAGTCTCACACTCCCTCTCTCACCAGGCTCTGTGTTCCCCAGCTAGAGATGTAAATTTAAAGGGGAAATGCTGTCATTTAAAACAAAACAAAACCAAAAAAAGCAACTCAGAAAGCCCATCTTTGAGCATATTCCAGTTCTCAAAACTAGGCCGTGCAACCAAAGCAAAAACCAAGTGGCTGCCTTCCCGCAGCAAAGCAGCTTCCCCGTAGCGATGCCCACCCTCCCGCTGGGGACCGGGGGGACCACCAGCCCTAGGAAGCCGCCCTCCATCTTGCGTGGCTGGTGGTGGCCCTCAGCTTGCTGGGACGTGTAGTTTTTGCCAGCTGGGTGCTGGTGAGCGCAGGTGGTGACCGCTGCTCTGAGCTGGCTCTTTGCACTTGGCCGTGACACCAGCTCCGCAGCACCTGCACCTGCCTCCCTCCTCCTCCTCCTTCTCCTCCTCCACACCGGCCCTGAGCAGCTGTATGAGCCCCTTGGGGAAAATCCCAAATCCGTGTGGCGCCAAGTGTCAGGCAGGTGGATTTTGAGTGTGGTTTTGGGCGGGCAGTGGGAGGGGACACCAGCAGGATGATGCTGCTCCCTCCGCCCCAGCTGGGATGCATCCTGCCTGGTCTTCGGAAGGGCTGTAGCTGCAGAGCATCCCTCTGAGAGGTGAAGAAAGGAAAGGGAAACTGCCTTTCCTCTGCCTCGTGCCCTGATGCGGGGGATAGGATGCGAGCAGAAGCCAAGTCGCTTTACTGGAAGTCTTTCATTAATGAGTGGCAGCAATTGCCTGGGGACAGGGTGGGGTCCCCAGCACTGGCAGTTTTTACGAGCAGGTTAGACCCAGGTATCCACCAGACACGGCCTGAGCACGGACTCAAGACAGTTTCCTCCTGCCCTGGCCGCGTGTCTGATTCAGTGACGTGCATAAATCCGCCGTCACCAGGACTCTCCCTGCCTTGGCGGAAACCAGGAGCGAATCCAAAGCAGAGCGAAGCCGCGCGAGGCAAGAGGAGACGTGCGCGTGCCTGCGCGGTGCCAGCCGGCGTGCTGCTGCCGCACCAGCCCGGCACTCAGCCCTGTGCCACAGCATGGGACCAGACCAGCCAGGAACAGGTCAAGGGGTGACAGCCTTGACCGTGCACTGCATGTGCAAACGTTTCTCCTTCTCCCCATCCTCTTCCCTTTGCCTGCACCCCACTGCGACACTGCCTGCACGCTCCGGCTGCCGGGAACTCAAAGCTGTGCCTGCATCTGGCAGGACAGGCAGCGCCCACGGCGAGAGGAAACCCGCAGCTCGCTCTGCTCCTGCAGGTGTGCCTCCAACCGACAAAAGTTTTAGGGCAACTTGCGCTGGGATGGGCAGGAGAGGAAAGACGAGGGTGAGAAAACCCCCAGCGATGTGACGCTCCCTGGCTGACCCATGGCCCATCACCTCTAGGCTCAGCTTGCTGTGCCCCTGGCGAGGCTGCAGCCTGGCTCCATCAGTTAAACCAAAGTTGTGCCATTTCCTCTGATGGCAGAATAAACCATCCTTCCCCATTGCGAGCTGCCAAGCCTGAAGGATGCTACGGAAAAGAAATCTGCAGCTCCCCCATTTTGGAGGAAATCAGTCGGGGTCCCTAGATTTTCCTGCAGAGCCCTCACAAGACCCGACCCTCCGGGCTGGAAAATCCTTAGCAAGCTGTGACAACCTCTGCAGCTCAGGCAGAGGCGAGAGATGATTAAGACTGGCTGAAATCTCACAGGACTCTGACGTCTGAGAGGCCCCATGCAAGACAGAGAAACACCCCAGGCTGCTCCTTGCAACCCGCGACTCCCCTCACCTTAGCACAGAGCCGAAGGGAGACCGGGGACCGAGCGAGGCCAGGAACCAGGTCACTGCCACTGGTTTCCAGGCAGCAAAGGTTTGGAAGAGCAGAGGATCATTTAGCAGAGCGACAGTGAAGGTTCAGAGCAGAGCCTTCAAATTACATGCTACAGAGCACTTTTCCTGCCTAAAAGGTCTCTGAAATGACTGTGGCGGCTCTGAAACGAAGCACTCTGTATGCAATTGTTCCCTGGGGCTTGCAGAGGAGACGGAGCCCGGAGAGGAGAGGTGGGTCTGCGGTCCCCGGCACGGGCACCTCCTTATCAGATGAGGATGAGCACTTCTTCTGGGCTCCCCGGCACAGCCGTGCCGCTTCCCTAAATCCCCCTGGCAGTTTCTACTGGCCGTGGTATTTTTTTTATTATTTTTTATTTATTTCTCACTTCCTGCCTTGAACTTCACACAGCTCCCAGCCCAGGGCTGCAGAGCTGCTGCTCAGGGTGTGGATGCACCCAGCCCGGGCTCCGAGCCCTGTGCGCAGGCACACGCTGAACCCCCCCCACCATCATCGCCCTCGCCATGCCTTGAGGCACACCTCCATCCCGCAGGGAACGGGGAGGGAAGAGCACTCAGGGGGAACATGTCCTTTTCTCCATCTCCCTTGGCTCCTTCCCATCCTTCTCCACTCCATCCCCCAGCAGCTCAAGGTCCATTTTCATCAGCCAGTGACAGACACCAGGAGATGCGGTCTCAGCACCGGCTGTGCACCTGACCACGCAGCGCCAGGGCACCACGCACAGCCAACCTCTGCCTCGCCCCCCACAGGTCCCCCCACCCGCTCCCACCAACGCACGGGTGACAGTACCCACATCCGCAGAGCCACCACGGTGCTGCTTGCCCACATGGGGAACACGAGCTGCCACCCTGGGGAAGGCAGCTGTGGGGCAGGAGTGCTCTGCAAAGTCCCAGCACCCAGCAGAAAACCATTTCTGGACCTTCAAGGAGGCTCCAGCGATGCCCACGAGCTGGGGCAGCTGGACCTGAGCTGGGATAGCCCTCAGGTGCTGGCACCACCAGAGATGCCTTTCCTCTGCTTGCACAGGGCCCTAGGACCGCTCTGCTATGCAAAACCCCCACTGTTGTTTTTGTTCCTCCAAAACATCACTTTGGGAGGTCACCTGAGGGCAGCCAACCTGGGCACCGCTCACAGCCAAGGGGAGAGCAGGCAGGAACCAGTGGCCACAAGAGCTTTTGCAAAGCCAAATTTGCTCAGGTCAAGGGACGGCATCGCGCTCTGTCAAAGGCGGCGGGGAACAAACGCGCACCCCAGCAGCTCCCCACTCTGACGTCAATGAAAACCTCCAGCAGGTCTGCGACGTCAGCCGCGACGCTTCGCCACCGGCCGGAGAGCCCTCGGGACGCCGACCCCTGGGCCGGGGGAAGAGGCCAGTCAGCATCTCCGTTGGGATCCCTGGCTGTGCACGCACCACCGTGCTCAGGCTGCTGTTCCAGCTGCGCATTTCCAGGGGGTGGTGGGAATGGGGGACACGCACACTGGAATTTAGCTGGAATTTAGCAGCTTAAAAGCAGCTGCACCACTGCTGGGGGCGGGGGGGCCGGGGTTCCCAGCCCACCTTCCTCCAGGGGGGCTTCGGATGCACCAAGTCCCCCCTCTGCATCCCCACGCTGCCAGCTGGGAGCACCGCGGCCACCCGCGGGCTGCACGCACCCGTGGGGCCGTGGGGGGGCCGGGGAGCCCCTTGCTGCCCCCCCCGTGACGTCACCGAGCTAGGACCAGGCTCACACTTGGGGGGTCGGGGCCGGAACGGGTTGCGGTTGCAAATTACGAGTGCGGTGCAATGGGAGCGCGGGCGGAATGCAGCGCTGGGCAGCGGGAAGGGAAGGGAAGGGAAGGGAAGGGAAGGGAAGGGAAGGGAAGGGAAGGGAAGGGAAGGGAAGGGAAGGGAAGGGAAGGGAAGGGAAGGGAAGGGAAGGGAAGGGAAGGGAAGGGAAGGGAAGATGCCGGCGGCGCGGCGGGGACGCGGTGCCACCGCCACTCCAGCGGCAGCCAGGAATGCAGCGGGCCCGGCGGGAGCTGCGGCTGCAGCCGCCGTTGCGACGCGAAGCAAGCGGGATGGTACCGCGGGGCGGCGGGCAGGGCCCCCCGCACGCCGGCAGAGCAGGGGGGGCTGCGGCCCCCGCCCCGCTCGGGCAGCCCCTCTCCCTCCGCCAGACAACGGCTGTCACCCCCCGCCCTCCCCGGGCCGCCGGCCTCCCGGGGCCCGCCTCGGCGGCGCGGCCGGCGGGGCAGAGCCGGGGCCCGCCCCGGACCCCCGGAGCCGTAGCCGGAGCCTTCTTACCTGGCGGGCCGTGCCCCGCTGCGTCTCAGCGGCGGCGCTGGGCGGGGGCGGCCCCGGCGGCCATCCCCGGGCGGCCGCGCCGCTCTCCGCCGCGCCGCGCCGCGCCGTGCGAGCCGCCTCGGCGGTGTCAGCGGGCGGGAGCCCCGCGCGGCGCCGGGAGGGAGGGGAGGAAAGTCGGGGGCATGACCGAGCGCCGTCGGAAGTGCACGCGCGCCCGCCGCCCTGCCCGCGACGGCGGCGACACCTGCCGGCCGCGCCGCGCGCCGCCGGTAACGGGCACCGCGCGCCGCCGGTAGCACCGCGCATCGCAGCGGGGGCTGGTGCGATGGGCACTGGCGCATCGCGTACCGGGCGCTCGGTACCGGCCACCGGCGACCCCACGGCAGCCGCTGGGCGCGGTGCACGGGGCACCGGGCCCCCACTCCCGGTTGCTGGGCACTGGGCGCCGGCAGCAGGCATCGTACGGCAGCTACTGGGCAGCACGTGCTGGGTACCGGGCACTGCACGGCGGGCACCGGTACTGGGTGCAGGGCACCCCGCTGGGCAGCACCCGGCGGGTGCCGGTACTGGGCACCGGGTACTGCATGGCACCGGTGTGGGGCACCGTGCGTCAGGGACCACACACCGGATTCTGGGTCAGGGCTTAGGTCTGGATTTAGATCCACATTTGGATCAAGATTGGACCACGTGTGGGGCTGCACTTGGATCTGGGTCTGGATTTGGATCAGGATTTGGATCTACATCTGGATTTGCATTTGGAGCTGGATTCAGATCCTCCTCTGGATCTGGATCCACATCTGGATCTGAATCTGGAACACGCATCCTCTGCAAAGGATAGAGGTGACATGTCCGACCTCCTGCCCTCCGAGCATCCGGCGGCAGCCCCAACAGATGCACAGAGCACTGTCATGGCATGGGGTGCTCACCCCCCAAGGGTGCTGCCTGCTTTCCCTGCCCCAGGCAGCTTGGGGAGCCCCAGGGGAAAGCTGGGGTCTGCAGCAGCTGCAGCAGGAGCCCTGGCCTCCGAGCCGAGGGGAGGGACAAAATGGCAGCAGTCCCGCTGGCCTTGGCTGTTGCTCAGCGGTGCGTCTGGGGCTGAACGTGCTCCAAGGAGGAGCTGAGGTCAGGGAGGGGGACGAGTGCAGGAAACATATTAAGCGAGGAAAATTGGCTGCAGCCAGCACCGCTGCCTAATGCTTGCTTGGGATTTTCCCCTTCATCAGGTATCTCGTATAAGCCCTTTCTGCTCAGTGGTTGCAGCTGGTTAACTGCTTGCATCTCAAATGTGCCACCGGCACCGCTCTGCACCAAGAGGAGTGGCACCCAGGACCCCTCCAGTGCTGACACCCGGCATTTGGCCATGACAACGTGTGCAGGTATTTTTAAAGGGAAGATTCTGGGCTCTCGCAGCCTGGCTGCTAATTTATAATCCTGTTTTCCTATTAAAATAAAAGCCTCTCTCTTATTCCCGAACGTGAGAGCCAAAGCAAAACTATGAGGAAGTGCCCTGTTTGCAGAACACGCTGTGAAACACACAAAGGAAACGAAGCGAAAACAGCGTTTTGCACGTTTTTTAGCCTCGTTTTAGCTGGGACTTGGAACCACAGAAGGGAAATCTTTTCCAGCAGGATGTGCACAGCAGGGGGGTGCGTCGAGCTGCTGGTGTCCCTTTGGAGCAGGGCCACCTGCCTGCCGAGGGACGGCAACCTCTGCGGGTCCCTGCTTTGTCCCCGAGGGGTGTCAGGTCCCTTGGGGGTCCCAGGGACATGGGTTTAAGCAGCACATCCCTCGTGGGGGCGGCCAGGCGGGGATGGCGGCTGAGGGCAGGAAATACCTGCTGCTCCGCCGCTTCCCCGGCCAAAGCGAACAAGAGGGAGAGTGTTTGGAGGGTGGCTGCGGCCGCGTGCGGCAGGAGGAGCCTCAGAGGGACACACGGGCCATTGTTCCTTGAGCACGCGGGGCAGAAATTCGGATGGACCCGTTGTGTGCTGCCCTCCCGGCACTGCCAGGGGCTGATCCCGGGCTGTGAGCAGGACCCAGGAGCTGCCGAAGCGAATCAGGATGGGAATGCACCAAACCCCGTGTCTGGCGGCTGAGCTGCTCGTGGTGGCAGTGGGACAGCCCCAGTGGGACAGCCCGCTCGAGGGGGCTCTCCTGCTCCTCATGGCTGGAGCGCGGCACGTGCCCAAGGACTTTTAGCCTTTCCAGAGCTCTTACTGACACTTGTCATGGCCCTGCTGTCTGTCCGTTCACGCTCCCGCCAGCGCCCTGCAGCAGCCCCGCAGTCACCTGGAAAGACATTTAATACGGTCTGGTTTTGATCCGTGCTTTGCCATTTCTTTAAGCACTCCCTGATGTTTTCCTTTCACTTGTACAGTGCCTTTTACCACCAACACTCCCCCATTTCTTTAAAAAGGAAGAAAAAGGCTTGCAGAATATGCCTAGCCTTGCAAATCCCTAATTATCCTCCGCAGGTCCTAGCAAACGGGCTCCCCTTTGAGCAGCGCTGCTCTCAGCAGGGAAGGGCTGCAGGCTTTCCCCAAAGCAGCTGATAACGCCGGTCCTCCCCACTGCCCTCGCACGGAGAGCAAAGAGGGGATTGTCCGGGTGCTCCCACCCGAGCTCCCAGCCAGCTCCGCTCTCCTTCCTCCCAGCACCCATCCCCGCATGGCTTCCAGATCTGACGAGATTTTTTGGGAAGGAGGCTGCAAAAGGGGGGAGAGAAAAGAACGTGCTGCTCTCCTTCCTGGCCTCCGTGCTCTGCCCTTTCTCAGGAACCGGCCAGATTGTTTCCATTAGAGGAAGCTGAGGATCCAAGTATTTGTCAATGGCCAGGAGAAGATTTGCTGATCGTAACTGCTGTTCCCTAGAATTATGTTGAGCGAGGTGCTTGGCGTGTAACCATCCTTTTATGGTAAAATTAGGGATAAACGCTCAGTGGATTTGCATTTGAAGTTGATTGATACGTGGCATTAATGCACACGTAGATAATTTTGTATTTTGAGATTGCTGAGCAAGGAATAATTTTTATTTTGGGTCAAAGATAAGGGCATTGTGTTGAGATGAAATATGCAGGGTTTTTGATCTGTGTCACAGGCGGTGCGTTTCTCTTTGCTGGGTAAGGTGATGGCAGGCCCGCATTAGCCATTCCTGCCCTTGCTTTTAAGTGCTTTGGGTCTGTGCCTGATGCAAGGAGTAATCCCCTGCTGTCACTTAACACCAGGACAAGGTTCCAACTTTCTGAGCTTTGGAGTTTCCCATTATAAAAAAAAAAAAAGAAGAAACCTCTGTTTTGTTTTATTTATTTATTTTTGTGCAGGCAGAAACATCAACTAAACAGGGCGGTGTGGCTTGATCGTTACGGGAAAGGTGCGGACAGAGTATTGCCAAGTTGATGACGCCTTTCAAACCCACCTCTGCCAACCTGGACTGAAGCCGTTGGCAGCACCTCGGCCCTCCCAGCTGCTCAGCCCGGTCCCTGCCCTTGTGCCAGCCCTCGTGGCACATCCCGGGTCAGGCGGCATGGCTGGTGTCGTGCCAGGAGGTGCACAGGGCTGTTGGCCCCCTCGCATTGCTCGACCTCTCTGGGTTGCTGTGTGCTGAATGCAATCAGGCTTTCGGGAAGCTGGAGCCTGGGGTATGTTCACCTCAGCCAGGTGAGGTTCCCTTTGCAGTAAGGACATGGGCTCAACAGCCTTGGGGACTCAGTGGTGGAGGAAAGGAGCTCCTCTTTGGGTCCCCAAGCTACGAGGGCCAAGGAGCTGGGAGCTACTTTGCTAAATGCATCTGCACAGGGCACCTCTGGACACGAGAGGTTATCCGTCCATCCATCCATCCATCCATCCATCCATCTCCCAGAGGAGGGTGGCTCCAGGAGGGTGGCTTCCAGCTGGAGCACGTGGGCTGTTTCGGCAGGGGCGGGCAGTGCGACGTGATGCCATTCATGGGGTAAAGGGAGCTCTAATGAGGAGGAACCATGCAGATGTTAATTAGGCAGGCAGTTAGATCCTCAGGTGGGGATAACTCAGCAAAAGCACCGGGCCATTTGTATGCAGGAGATACGAAGTGAACCCCCAGGGATCTCTCCTTGCCCCTTCGGTTGGGTGCCAGAGCCACCGCAGCCAGTGGGGCAGGGGCTGGTGGCAGGGGGCTGCGTGGCAAACCCCCTCCTCCTCCTCCAATGCAGGTGGGGGGAGGAAAAAAGGAAGGGGAAGGAGGAGGGAGCAGAGCTGAGGAGCAAAATAAGCCGCGCTACAAAGCGCCCTGAGCAGTGACTTGTGCTTGAGGCCATCCCTGCTGTACGGCCGAGTGGCTTTTTCCAGGCCTGGCAGGAGAAGCCCGGAGGGGTGGGAAGGGCGACTGGGGCGAGGGAAGGAGACAGCCCCGGCCGAGCCAATGTGCATTTGAGCCTCGATAGGTTTCAGAGGCTGTGGTGTTTCGGGGATGAAAGCTGCCCTGGGGCCCCTCCCAGCGAGCAGCAGCGCTGCGAGTAAGCTGCGGGCATTGCGTTTGTCTGGCTGGCTACTTCCTTGTTACGCTGAAAATGGTATTAAAAAAAAAAAAAATAAAAAGCAAAACCTACAACAAAAAATATAGCACCAACCCCCCTCCACCCCCCGTCTCCACCACCCAACAACAACCAAGAAAGGCAAGATCTTTCATAAGCCCGGAAGATGTCACCATAGAAACAGAAATCAGACCCACTCCAAGGATCCTGCCGCCTGGGAAGGCGATAAAATGTTTTCTATCGATTGCTGTCGGGAAAGTCACTGCTGATAAGCCATCCGAGGAGAAATGGAGCGGGGATGCAGGGACGCGGGAGCTCTTCAAGTGAGCTTCCAGATGGTCCCTTGGCTGCCCCTGCGCGGCGGTCGGGGGCCGAGGGACCCTGGGCTCGCTGGGGGCAGCTGCTCTGCCCCGGGCTGGCGTGTGCGTGTGCGTGTGTGCAGTAGAGGAAGTGTGAGTGTTTCATGCCTTCGGTGCGGCGATGTGTGCGTGCCCTGGCTGTTATAAGCATGAAGTGGAAAGCCCGCTGTCTGCTTTCCCGTTTGCTTTTGCGGCGGAGCAGCTGTTCCTGGCGAAAACGCGCTGTGTCGGGGCGGCCGGCGGAGGCGGCTGAACTTTCCCTTGGCTCCTGGCGTGGCATCGCCGGGGTTTGGTGTCCTCATGCCTCCCCTCGGTAGTGGCAGCAATAAACCCCGTGGTGCCCCGCCAGCCCCGTGCCCTCGCAGGGCTCAGGTCCTCGGTCCCCATTTGCATGCAGGCGGCTGCTCTGCAGCTGGGAGCATCCCTGTGGCTGCGGCGCCGGCCGGTAGGGTGAAGGATCTTCCCGGCGACACTTCCCAGGGCGCCGCACAGCAACGGGGCCTGGCTTGTGCGTCCTTTGAAGAGACGGAAAATCCTATTATCTGCTCATTCTTCTCACAGTGTGAAGCCTCAGAGCATTCAGCAGCAGCCGAGTGTGGTCTGCTGCCTGCAGCCCCACGCTGCCTCCACTCCCACCCGTGCGGGAAGGTCTCCGAGTCGCCACCGATGGGCATCACCTTTGCACCCCCCGATCCATGCCAGAGCTCAGGGATACAGCTCTCCCTGCAATACGATTTGCAGCATCCAGCAGTGGGGTGCAAAGGATGGGTGTGCAGGGAAGCAGGGTGGGGGGCTGTGGGCTGATTCCCCCCGCCCCCCGTGGGGAGCTGAGGCTGCCGCTGCAGCCCGCAAAGCCTCACGTCATTACGGCCGGGAAGGTGGTAACCCATCTTCCATGCTCCATCCCCGCGGCATCTTTGCTGCCAGTAATTGGCAGCAATAAAAGAGGCAGTTAATCCAGGCCAGCGTGGGACGCAGGCACATTGATGTCTGCGGTGAAAGGCACCCTGGCAAGGAGGAGCTGGGGAAGAATATGCTCCTGGGCACAATTTGCAGCCCTGGAGAGCTGGTTGGATGCCACAGGGAGCATTTGCTGGGGATTTTGTTAATGATGCAGGCGCAGCCTTCCCAGCTTGGCCTGTGCTAAAGCCCTGGCTCACATAAGCTGAGACTGTTTGGCTTGAACTTAGACCAGCTGCTTTCCACTGCCTGGTGGATTTTTGTCTTGTTACTGGGTGGCTCCGAGCAGGAGACGAACAAAGGAGCAGTTAGTGGGTGATTACACCTTGGTGGGGTTTTTTTGGAGGAGGAAGGAAGGGTTAAACCGGGTCTTGTTACTCAGTTATTTTAGGATGGTAGTGTTGAAGGGACTGCAAAAGGATTTCTCTGCACAAGGGAAGATGGAATTTAATCAATATTGACAAGAGCCACTCACGAAAACAGGCTCATTTGCTAATGAAAGCCAAACCTGGTGACTCCCCGGGAAAGGATGGCTTTGGGAAAGAGGGGAAGGAGGCACTGGGAAAGCCAGGGCTCCCTCTCCCATGCCCCTGGTTCTTATGAAACCAGGCTGCATTTGAGGTTGATTTTCCCAGCACTGAAAGGCTTTGGCTTGTTTGCCTTGTAGGTGCAGGATGCTCAGGACCGGCCCTTGTGGCAGCAAAGCAACAGCCCCATCCCTGCCCAGGGACCTGGGTCCATGTCACCCCCCCAGGCACCGATGTCCCAGTGTCAGGCAGAGGCTGGGATGCATGTGATGACAGCAAAGCCATCCCCAGGCCCATGGTGTGGGGTACAGCAGGGCAGGATGGAGGTGCAGGGCTTTGCCCTCCAGCTCAGACCACAGCTGGGGGTTCCTGCGCAATGAAGTCTCCTTCCATGAGTGGAGATGTTTCCATCCAAGCCATGTAATCTGTTGGGTTTTCTAGCACCTATTTAACTCAAACACCCACCAAGGTGGTGGGAGAAGAATGTTTTTGTCAGAGTTTTCTGTTTTCCTCTCTGTCTTTGTAATTAAAAGCAGAAAATAGCCAAGACACCTCTGAGACCAGCCCCTTCTGACAACATAGCACATGGAGAAGAAACCTAATTTCTGTGGTTGGCAGCTGGTATTTCCCCATTGCTGCTGGCTCTGTGCCCTGGAGCCGAGCTGAGCTCGCTATTGCACAGTGCTGGGGGCTGCCCAAAACCCCGCGGGCACAGCCGGGAGCGCAGGCATCACCCTGGGGGCAGCTGGAGCTGCTGGACCAGGACCCGCTTGGCGATTTCACAGGGCATGGAGGGGACCATCACTGGGCTGAGCCGCGGCCAATTGGCAAGTGTGACCTTGCAGGCATGCCGGTACCTGCCTCCCAGCCTCCAAAATCACTAGTCTGGACTTGTTGGGCTGTAAGCTTGACTCAGATTTAGGGTTTGACAAAACGTCCAGCCGTTTACCCTCTGTGTGTCCCCAGTTTCCTGGAAAACCATGGAAGACAGCGAGCCCAGGCGTCATCCTGCTCCGTCGCAGCATCGGTGTAGTGCAGCGACCTATCCCTGCCATGGGGAGGGGTCAGCTTAATTTGCTGGGCACTTTTTTTCCTGCTAAAAAGCAACATCGGGTCCTCCAGCCTTCTGGTGTGGCTGCGGGGCTGCTCCCAGAGCGGGGGGGGGGGCTGAGCAGGATGCAATTGGAAAGAAAGAAGATTTTGATCCCCCGCCAAGCCCGCACAATCCCGTCCAAGTTCACACTGGCAGATAATGAGCTTTAATGAGCAGGCCACACTAATTGGTAAGTGATCCCAGAACTGTCTGTGGCAGAGGTGAGGGAAGAGCAGCAGCAGCTCCGGGCGAGGAGGGGGCCGGGGCTGTGCAGCCTGCGGCGCTCTGGAGGGCAGGGACTGCCCGCAGCAAGGGCTCTGCCTGCCCTGCATGGGGGGCTGCCTGCTGGGCTGCCGGTGGGGACTGCAAGCAGGACCGTGAGCGGGGTTTGCAAGCAAGAGCATGAGCAGGGTTTGCAAGGAAGACCACAAGCTGGGTTTTCAAGGTCTCTTGATGCCAGGCCAGCTTTGCAAACATCACCAGGGTGAGATGCATGGGCAAAAAGAGCCATGGGGATAGCCATGCCTCCTGCTCTGAGCTCTTTAACGGGTGAGAAATGGGGTGCTGGAGGCTTTCGCACCATGGGGTGATGAGCAGGAGGAGGCCAGTTTGCACCCACAGCCCTTGAACCTGGAGCAGGGCAGAGTGAACCCGGATGGCCAGCCCGAGCGGGCAGACGTATGGCACTGCCAAGGCAGTCCTAATCGGAGATGATTGTAAATTCCCCTCTCAAATGGAGTGGAAAAATGCTATTAAGCTAATATAACATCACGGGGGAAGGACGTTCTGCCGCCGCGGCCTCCAGGGACTCGGGCTGTAACAAGGGGAAGGAGCAGGAGATGACAGCAGCCAGCATGCTTGGGGTGGTGGGAGCACAGACAAGCTCAGGACCACCCAGCCCTGCTTTGCTGTGCCTTGCCTCAGTTTCCCCATGTGGCCAACGGGCAGTGAGCTCTGCTCCAGCAGCCAGGAGACCCAGGAGCTGGTTGAAGGGCTTATTTGCCATCGATCCACTGTACAGTCTGGGGAAACTGAGTCATGAGAGAGCTTGCCAGAGTCACCGAGGAGATCAAGAAAAACAGCAGGATGCTGCACCCCCGGGTGCCTCGGTGCCACATTCCCTAGGGACAATGTATATGAGGCACCATGTTTAAATAGAAACATGTCCAGGAGGCAGCTGGTGCCGGGGGTGACCCAAGCTGTGGAGCAGCTTGGGCTGGGGGCTGCTGGCGGGCGGGGGGCTGCTGGCGTTGCTGCTGGGGCTGCCTTGAGTGATGTTGGAAAACGCAAGGAGGGCCCATACGGGCAGTGCCCGGAGAGGGGCGAGGACGTTCATCAGCTGCCCCGGGGGTGCAGGGCTGGAAGGGGATTACCAGCAGCAGGGCAGTGGGGTGAGGTCTGCCGACCCCCAAGGGACAGGGCGGGGGGAGCGGAGGAGCACGATCCCCATCGGCCCCATTAGCAGTAACTGGCAGGACCATCATTAGAGGGACCACCCGCACCCAGGGCAGGCCGGGCTCTGCCCGGGGGAGCTCGGGCACCCTGGGGTGTGAGCAGGAGCCTGGGGACCCCCCAAGGGGTGGCCTGTCCCCCAACCGCAGGTGCTCTGGCCGGTCCCTGCAGCGGCCGTGCTCCCTTCCCAACACTAAGTGGCAGCCTCTGCCCGGCTTTGGGGCAGCCGGGCCCGGGCAGCAGCATCCCCGGGGCAGGGGGGAGGCTGGGGCTGCAGCATCCTCCGGGTCCCAGGACTCCCAACCTGGCTGACACCTGCCTGGGTGCAAACCACACTGGGGGTTCTGCCAGGGGACGTCCTCACCCACACAGCCGTGGGTGTCAGGCTGAGCCCTGCTCGGGGTCAGATCGGGTCAACGCTGCCTGCTAGGAGGGAGATAAGAAGCAGGGTTGCCAGCTGTTGGTACCATCTGCTGAATTAGAATCACAATGCACTAAACAAACAGTGTCTTGGGATAAAAACGTGCTGCTTAAGGCAAGGAGGTATTTCTGCTGCAGGTATTGCTATGACCTGGTAACCCACCGTGGGGATTTGCTATAAAGAAGCACAGGGACATAAATGAGTTCTGGGAGTCGTATCCTGCCCGCGTGCACGGCTGTGTGTCCGTGCCTGTGGGAGCACGTTGGGTCTTGTGCTGTAAAAAGTGCTGAAACTTTGGGGAAACGCTGCTCTGGATTTTCTGCAGCACAGAGTGGTGGGGGGAGGAAAATAAAAATAGATTACCATCATGGGAGTTTTGGTGGAAGTCACCAGTTCAGCCCAGCATGAGAGATCAAAGAGACGGACGGTGTGACACGGGGGCAGCCTGTGCTTCCTCCCAGGCGTTGCCCTTGGCGTGATACCAAATTTTATCCTTGGGAATTGCACCCAGCTTGCCAAGTTATTCCTGTGCAGAGCAGAAACCCTCGCTCCCACACCAGCTGCTGCTGGTCCCACAGCCTGTCCTGCACCATCGGGGCACGAAATGCTGCATGGAAGGTCAGGATCTCCCCAGCCCTGGTCTACCCCAGCACACACAGGTAATACAATCCTGCGTGGACCTTATAAAATAGACATAGCAGGCTATATTATATACGTACCTTAACTCTGTAGTCATCTAGAGGGGTAAATGCAAATTGCAGGGCTGCAGACAGTTTTTCCCCTGGGATGGGAACAGGGACAGCTGGTGGTCACCCGAGGACGCGGTGGCTTTTGGCAGCAGGCAGGTCCCAGCCAGCCCCACTCCCCAGAGCCGGTGCCACCGCTTTGCAGCTGCAAATGCCGATAAAGCACAGCCTGACTCGCCGGCCGCCAGCTCACATGCATGTAAGCCCCTCGGTGACGATGCTTTGTCACAGCTAAGTGCTCACGCCAGGTTTAACACAGCCGAGTCGGCTGGCACGCATTCCACTCCACATTTATCCCTTCCAATTCTGGAGCAACCAGCCGCTCATAACCGTTCGCCTTACTGCAAACAGCCCGGGGCTGAGCTCCGTGCCTGCTCGCCCCGTCCTGCACCTCCCGCGCTCAGGAAGGCTGTATCTCCTGCAAGCTAAATGAGGTACATGTTAAATCCCCCCCCAAAATCCTGGAGAAACCCAGCCTCCAGCAGGCCTGGGATGTCTCCAGGGAGATCTCTTTTCCCTGGTATCCAGTGATAACACTCGTGGGAATAGTTCAAAGCTGCACTGGGGGTTAGACTGGGCATTAGGAAGCATTTCTTTACCGAGAGGGTGGTCAAACACTGGAACAGGCTCTAGAGAGGCGGGCGATGCCCCAGGCCTGTCAGTGTTTGCGAGACATTTGGACAATGCCCTTAACAACATGCTTTAACTTGGTCAGCCCTGAAGTGGTCAGGCAGTTGGACCAGATGATCGGTGGAGGTCCCTTCCAACTGAAAGTATTCTATATTTTGAAACTCATTCCCACAGCCACCTCGAAACCCCTTTGGCTTTAAATATCTCCCTCATCCCCATGCCTGAGCTCGAGCTGCTGAGTTATTTCCATCATGGCCAGACGATTTGTGGCCACCTGCCACCACTCAGAGGACAGAGATGCTCAGATGAACCATCCAGCATCTCCCCACCCTCCTTGGTGTAAATCAGCACAACGCAGGCGATTTCAGCGGGGCTGATTTACGCCGGCAGAAGGAAGCTCCAAAGTACGGCCATGATTTAGCAATCCCATTAGGACCTTGCCACTTCTGCAGAAGAGGCGCAGCAGGTCGGTTTGTCTTCTCCTCCTGGAGAGAAAGATGCAGCGATGAGCAGTGACAGCATTGGCAGCCGGCCGTGCCGCCGCTCCCCGGCTGACTCCAGCAGGATCGCTGCTCTGAGAGCACGGCTTCATCCTGGGAAGGTAAAACCTCCTCTGTGATTTATAGCAGGCAGGAGAAGCCAGTCCCATCTGCTACCCCAGGCACTTACTCTCTTTTTTTTTTTTTTTTTTTTTCATTAAAGCATGAAAGCTAACTGCGAGAAACAACAGAGCTGCAGGAAAAGTGTCTTTCACGGGCATGGTTCTTGGGGAGGCAAAAGCTGCAAGGCGGTGGGAGCTGAATTTACCACCATGGGAGCCCTGGAGAAGATGAGCATCATTTTGCAAAACGGAGAGTGAGGCAGACAAGCAAAAAAAGTCACCCAGAAAAAAAATAATTTCTTATCAGTGCTCTCTCATCCTCCTTTTCTGACCCTTCCTCTGGTTCCCGTACACACTAAGGATGTTTTATCCTGCGTGATGCTCTGCAGCCGGTGCTCGTGCACACAAGCAGAGCATGGCCGTGCAAATCACCCCTCAGCCAGGCTAACAAATGACTAAACAACCGCAAAGGCACTTTGCAGCATCATTTTTTCAACAGATTTAGCAGCAGACTGGCTTTTACGGTGCAGCTCTCCATTCAGTCGCTTTATCCAGCCTCCATCATGTACCACCCCCTCAAGAAAAAGAGGAAAGCAATTAAAAACCAGGCCATTTCAGAGAAACAGCACCCACATACAAAATGGCTCCTTGAGGGCTGCTGCAGCCCTCCATGCTCTGATTTAAAGGCCAAGCTATTAGTGCAGCAAGTTGGGAAAGCGCTTGCAGTCGTGTTCGGGTAGGAGGTTTTCTGCTATTTTGGGGTGCTGAGGCTGGGAGCAGGAGCCGAGCAGCCAGCGCTCAGCTTGGTGTGGGGGTCAGGGGGAGGTTTGCAGGTCCCACCAGTGGGAAGGGGCTGCTGAAGATGAGGAAGACCTCTGGATGATGCAGCTGAGGGACATGAGCATCGGCTGCAGCTCCCGGGCAGGATGCTGAGTGACCTGGCTGAAGGAGCACCTGGAAAATGTCTGGGTGCAGGGGGGTTGGCACAGATAACACCAGCCCAGCGAGCAGAACAGTGTTAAACCTCCCGCAGGCAAAACCTGTCTCTGGTCTGGCTCAACCGGCTTTCTGCCCATGCCTTGTTCATCTCAGCGGTGGCCTCAACGTTGTGGGCTTCTCCGTGCATTTTTGGGGGAAGGTTCCTGCTGCATTGCCCCAGCAAGCAGCCAGATCCCACCAAGTGCAGCCTCTCCCATCTCACCTGGGCACCCCCAAAGGCTGGTTTACTTTCTCATGGCACCATCACTGCCAAGAGTGGCACATGTTGCACTTTTTCCCTTCCTTCTTGGCAGCAACATCAGCAGGATACCCCATCCTAATCCCTGGAGATGGGAGAGCCATGAGGCCGCCCCTTCCCCACCACTGCTCACCTCACAGCTGAAGAAGAGCTGCTCAGGGGCAGCTGATAGGGGAAAAGCAGGTTTTAACCTAAGATTGACCACAGGGGAAAAGGCTTTCCTGTGTAAGTGTTAATTGAGATTAATTGAGCCATCGGGAAATGATTTGCATTCACCAAATCAATCACCTGCTGCTCATCACCCCAGGTGCATTTTGCTCACAAGCCTCTACTTGACCTGGGCACCTGGCTGGCATTGAGCTTTCCTGGTGTTACACCCCAAAACACGCTCCCATTTCCCTTCCCAATAGCTTTCCCCCAATTCCTCTGTCCCAAAGACCCCCGTAGACCTTTGCCGGCCAGATGTGTCTCCTCCTGGGCAGAGAGGTTTGCTTTCCCAGTCCTCCCCTTGGCTTCTGCCTTCTGCATCTCACGGCTTTGGGGTTCCCCCTCATCCCCCCGTCCCCCTTGCCCAGGCGCTCGGGGACGGCTGCCCCGGCACGGCTGGCTCAGATCCGCAGCGCTGCCGGAGCCCTGCCTGATGCCAGGGCAGCTGTGGGTGTCTGTGCCATGGCGGTGCCCTCCCAGCACGCTCTTCTTGGGGCAATTTAGCAACATTTCGATTCCTTTTTGCAGTTTTTTGTGACAAATATCCTCAGGTTGTTTTTTTAGTGCTTAAGCACGTTATATATGTGCTGGTGTGCCTGCCCAGCAGCCCACGGTGGGGTTTTGTGGGTTATCTCTCCTCCCTTTCCCCTCACCTCTGCTGATGGCAGGATCAGGCCAAGCTGCCAGCTCCTCTCCCCGGTGTCACCAAGCTCAGCACTGTCATCGGCTGCATTTTGGGGGGCGAGAGAGGAGCTGGGTGGGAGAGGAGCTCTGGAGAGGACACAGGGCAGCCTGAGGACATCCCCAGCCCTCAGGGTAGGGCTTGACCTCCACGGGCCAAATCTTCCCCCTTTCTCCACCTCCCTCGTCCTTCTCTTCCTCCTCCAGGAAAGCAAAACTTCGGTGTCTCGTCTCCCGCAGAGAGCCGTGCCAGCAGCCACAACCTTGGAGAGCCGGGGACGCGCCGTCCCTCCGGTGAAACTCCCTGAAAAGTCAAGGCCAGGCTGGCACCGCATCCAGCGTGCTCGGAGGAGGCTGGATTTACTTCTGACTCTAAGAATGGTGTAATACCACAGCCTTGCCGTGCGCTCTTGGTCACATTCCTCGTTCCTGGCGCTCCCCAGCGATGATGATGATGTTGGAGACCGTGGGTGAAAATATGAGCGTGATGGAGGATGGAGCGTGAGGCTGCCAACCACACGCTGTGCTCCTGGCAAGGTTGGGAGCTGCAGATGTGTAACGCCACTTCTCCCTCGCGGTCTCTAGGATTAGCTTAATAGCACGGGGAAATAACAGGATGAAAAATTCGCTCCCCTCCAAGCACTAAAAGCCAAGTTTCAAGGTTAATTGTCTGCCCTGTAGGAATAGCTTTTGCACGCTGCGAGGGGCTTAATTAGTGTCATTTTAGCCAAGCAGAGAGATCGTGCCCTGAACCCATACTGCATGCCCCCAAGCCTATTTTCCACTCCTTGTGCCGGGCAGAAAGGTGATAGATTGCAGGCGGCTTCCCTCCGCCAGCACCCGGCGGGGCCAGATTTGGGGCCAATCATGAAACCCTGAGACGTTCCTTGGCAGCTACAGCGCTGCTGTGGCTTCATGCCCCGTCCCTGCAGCCACTGCACCCCTGGGTCCTGCGTCCCTGGGTCCTGCGCCCGGTGCTTTGTGAGCCTGCTTGGGTTGTCCTGTCACGCTGTAAGCTGATGGAGCAGGGGGAAAGAATCCAGATGTGACTGCATGGGGAATATCCAACGTGGGGGGATGAAAGGCAGCATTCAGGGAAAGCTGGAGCAGGCTTGCAGCGGGTGCAGCACAGCTCAGAGTCCTGCCCAGCACCACAGAGGCGATGCTCAGCTGCCATGCATCGATGTGCTGCAAAGTGGCTGGATCCTACCTCCTTCCCCACGTGCACCCACATCCCCCCCAGCCAGGGGGGCACCCATCCCCACTGAGCACCCGCCTGGGAGAAAAAGCACACGCTGCCAAGGCTTGGCTTTAATGAGAGGTACAAGGAGATGAAGGTAATTTCTCTTCCCAATTAACATTGCCGTGTGTGCCCCTACCAGCTGTGGGACACGACTGCTCTCCATGCAGCTGAGACTTGTTTGCAGCCCAGTTCAGATCCCCAGCAGCTGGTGGGGGGCCAGATGCCATCCGGCACCGCGGGAGGAGGAGAGGCAACTGCTTTGAGCCCTGCCTTGGAAACCAGGGCTGGTGCCAGCAGCAGGGTCTCTGGTGGCGCAGGGCAGCCCATCTGCAGGGGTGACCCAGGGCTTTCCCAGCCCAGGGCAGCTGCTTCCCATCGCAGCGTCCTCGGCAGTGGGGTGGGAGTAAGTCCCTGGATGCTGCACGGAGGGTCCCCGTGCCCTGGTGTGGGAGCCACCAGCCACCCCTGAGCGCGGTTTCCCATCACCCGGCATCCATCCTCGCTGGGCTCCAGCTTGCAGAGCCTGCAGGGACAGCTGTGACCTCCTGCGCAATCCAGGCCAGGAGGCTGCCCTGGACGCCTGCCCATCTGGGCTGGAGCAGACCTTGGAGAGGAACAGCCTGTTGGGATGTAAAGTTTTCTCCATACTGAAGAATTCATGGCAGCCCCTGCTAAACCCATCTGCTGGCAAAGCTTCCTTATTCCTGCTCTGGCTGCGCTTCCAGCCGGGCCGTCCCACTCCCACCCCTGCTGTGCCCTGCCATGGCGCTGCGGCCGGTGGGGGCCGGGTCCACCCCGTGCTCCCAGCCCCGCTCCAGCCTCTCCTCCTTCCCCCTCTGCCCTTTGGATTCAATTTCTCCCCTGGCAGCCAATGTCCAAATGGGGTCCCAGGGGCTCCTCACCAGCAACAACAAACCAAGACAGAAAACATCCACCCCGACAGCCAGGGCCAACGCGCGGAGCCTGCCCCGGCAGTGACCTACAGCCCAGCCGGTTGCCCTTTTTATGGGGATCTGCAAAAAAAACCCAATTCTTGGCATGTAGGTGATGCTGCAGGCAGGCACTCTGGCAGAGGGGATGTCTGGGTTTTGGTGCATTTTCTGGCTTCTGCAGGTGTGGGAAGAAGGAGGGATGTGTGGAGGAGGGAGGGGGGACAGCATCTTGTCTTTAGCAATAAGGGGATTAAACACCTTAAACAAGGTAAGCAGTCTGCTTTGGTTTAGGTGGGGAAACTCCAGACCTTTTGTTTCGGGCCCTGTTTCCTACACTGCAAAGATCGTTTGTGCTCAGTGTTCTTCATCGTGCTGAAAAGGTGAAGGAAGAGGACTGAAAAGTTGGCTCCAGCAACTTCTTTTTGCTGAAACAACTTCAATCGGCACACAGCAATGGCTCCCAGCTTGCCTGAGAAGGGTCGTGGCAGCAAAATGTGGTTGCTCGATTTGGGGGGGGCCAAGGCAGGACCCCCCTCTGCCCATGCCCAGGTGGGGAGGGGGTCGGTGGGGTGGCTGGCACACACAGCTCCCTCTCCCCTCCTGCTGCTGCGATTCAGGGCTTCAGGCTCATGGTAGTGAGGAACAATGTATTTTTAATTCGTTTAAGGGAATTAAGCTCATCTGTGTCTGACTACTCACACCGCCTCCACTTCCATTAATTTCTGAGCCACTTGCCTGGTTTCCTTTAGCTCTGGCAGGGGTTTGGCATCGCAGGGAGACCAAATTCCTGCAAATTCAACAAATGCCGGCAGCTGAGGAGTGGTAGGAGACCCCATTAGCCCTGTCCCTGCAGTGGGGGGCACTTTTGGTTGCCCACCACGTTACTCCTATAAGGACCTGCCACCCCGTGACCAGCCACTGATTCAGGGATGGCACGGGGAGCTGGCAGCGCTGAGCACCGAGCCGCAGCTGAGCGGGACTGGTTCATCCTGGCGGAGGAAAGTGTCTGGCTGAAGGCTGGATGGAAGTGGAGCAGAAAGCCCCTGGGAGGTACCCAGGGGGAAGGTGGGAAGGGTTCTGCTGGACTTCTACACCCCTTCTGCTTTTAATACCGGTCCAGCCTGGGGTGAGTGTGATGCCCAAAGCAGAGGAGCTCCCTGCTCAGGGGCTGCTGTGCCCCTTGCCAGGGGGATGTGAGGGCAGAGCTCTTGCCCATTGCACGTTGCTGAGAGGGTACTGTGCTGGGAGTCAGGGAGCTCGCTGGCCACAGGGACTCTGCCCTCCTGGGGTCCCCGACCTTCTTCCCAGGGTTGCTGACCTTCTTCCCATCTCCCTTTTGAGATGCTTCTGAGATACAGCTCGTAAACAGCCGCAAAAGCAGAGGGGAAAGAAGAGAGGATAAAAATAACAGCAGCAGGAGTGTGTTTGAAGTAAATAACAGCAAAACATCAAAGAGGAGGGGGAGTGATGCTCTGAGGAGGTATTTATAGCCAGCTCTGTGGTTCCTCGGGACAAGCCTGTGTGCCCCCATGGAAGCCTCTTCCCTGGCCCCTGCAAGCACGTGTTTGTGTCCAAGACCTGCAAGTCTGCCTGGAGGCAGAGCACATCCCCTCAGCTTTGCAAGACTACTCGAAGGGCTGATGCCCCAAATAAGCTCCAAGCCCAGTTCTCTGCAGTGCTGAGCACCAGGGCCAGGCGCCTGCTGGGAGGGCCATCACGCACGGCACGAAGCAGCCCCCACTACCAGGCTTTGTCCTCAATTAGGGTTTTTTTTCTCTCCGCAGCCCTCCCGGATGTCACATCTGAGAGCAAAGCTGATTGCCTGGGAAAAGCCGGCCGCCAGTGGAGCAAGGGATGAGAAATGGCCGTGGAGGTGATGCTGGGCGCTGTGACTCAGCTCCCTCCATCATCCCTGCTGCGGTGAGCATTAGGCGAGCGTCTGGATGGCTTGACATCCGAAACCTGGCTGCTCGGCTAATGGAGACACCCTAATTATATGTGGCTGGAGCAATGCCACATATCCCTGGGCTGATGATGTACAGGGAAGTTTTTCGGAGGCTGGTTCAGCCCTCTGCATCTTGGACCATATGGGCAAGGGTGCTGGGGATTCACAGGGTGCTTTGTAGGCGCAGAGAGGACCAGGAGGCACAGGCAGCATTAGGGAGAGCTGCCCGGGCTCCTTGGATGGACCCAGGGGGCAATGGGGGCTGTTTTCCCCCAGCAGTGTGGGACACACTTATGGCATGTGTTAGCAGTGACCTGTTCAGCTGTCTCCTGCTTTGGGAAGCCTCAGCTTCTCTTAAAGCATCTGTCCCCATGAAAAGTTCTTTGGAGAGATTTAAATGGTTTGGGGGATTTAGGGTTTTGGGGGAGAGCATACTGGCAATAAACCCTCCAGCCAGCAGTGCAGAATCAGGACCTGTCAGAGGAGAGAAAGCTGGGGGGGATTTTTCCCCTCCCGGAGCCCCGAAATGTCCTCCCTCCTTGCAGCCATCTCCCAGGCTGAGTGAGCAGCTGCTGCTCTGCTGGGCTGCAGTAGCAAGGGCTTCTGCACGCTCTCACTGCTGCTCTCTAATCAGACACCGGGTTTGCAATTAAGCAACACAGAGTACCCTGGGGACAGAGCCTGCTGTTTGAGCCGAGCTCAGACGAGTTCAGGGAGGGAGAGACCTGATTTCCCACTTAGCAGACAGGTCACGATCGGTGGATTCATTGATCCCAGAAAGTAAAGCCTCCGCTTCATTAGAGACATGCTGGTGATGAACGCAGCCTCGGGGAGCTGGGAAGCTGTTGTGAATCCTTCCCTAAGTGTTGTCTTTACTGGGCTCAGAGTGCAAATGCCGGGAAGTTCCTCTGACAGCACGGCTTCCTTCGGAGGGAGCCTGCTCCTTCCCACAGCACCCATCACACGCACGGCTTGTGGGGCACCGGAGCTCCCTAGACATAGGCTGAGTCTGGAAAGATGGACTTTAGTGCCTCTGTGTCCGTTCCATCCCTCTGCGGCTGTCCCCACTGATACGTGACGAGGGCACGATGCCCTGGGTTAAAGCAATGCAAGCTTGCCAGGGCAGAGCACCAGCTCCAAGCTGCCGATGTAAGGTGTATCTGGGGTGAGCTGGGGGGTCCCCAAAGCCTGGGGTTGCTCATGGGGGGTGTTCACCCAGAAGCATGGACATGGCCCTGGAGAGCTGGTTTGGGTGCAGGCAGTGCAGGCAGGGCAGAGAAGAGGCAGCCCCAGGCAATCGGAGCACACCGATGCTCGGCAAGACCATTGTGCAAGGTCCTGCCCGCTCTGCTCCGGAACCAGGAGAAAAAGCAGTAAGCAAAATGTTTTGACTGTAAAGGCAAAGGGGCCGTTGTTATTCCCCTTTGCCTGCAGAAAGGACAGATCCTGCTGTGTCCTCTGCTGCGTTTCTGATTTGCCCTCCCCAGATCAGCTCTCCCCAGAGGGAGGTTTCCTCGCTGGCTCCTGCCAAGAGTTACTGGCAATAACTTCTCGGTGCCCTTCAATGCAGCTGCTCAAGACAGCAGATGGGGATGTGGGTTGTAGCTGTGCCAGACTAGTTGCTCTGTAAGCCTGGTTCAGGATAAGCCGGGCTTATGCAAGTAGCTCCATCTACACCCAAAGTTCCCATTCCCTCCTGAAAATACCTATTGAGATACTCATGTAGTTAATGGGAGCGCAGTGGGGAACAGCTTCACCAGGGTGAGCATTGCCCACGAGCTGGAGCAGGGCCCCGTACCATCCCCTTCCCTGCATCACGACTCTGCACTTTAGCCAGCACAGTAACAACACCCACAGGCGAAAAAGCAAGGGAAGGACTGTGAGTCTTCCATGTGGAAATTTTGGAGGGTTTCCTGGTTCTCTGCATGAGGGGAGCCGCACAGAAGACATGGCTTTGAAGGAGGTTTCTGCTCCAGGGAATCACGCAATGCTGCTGGTTTGGGACAGGGATGAGTCGGCCCGCTCCTGCGGGTGTTAGGACTTCTTGTTGCTAATTCTTTCAAGGGAGCATCTCCCGTGGCAAACCTACCTGGCAGGGTGCCCCGATGCCAACACAGGCATCCTCAGCTTTCAACAGCAACAAGCCTCCCATGCCGTCACACATCCCCTTCGCAGGGGCTGTTGTTTGACAAATGCTCCAGGGGCAGATCTTGAGCTCCCAAGCGTTTGGCTCTGGTTTCTGGCTCATGCTGATACATGGAGGAGCTGGAAGCAAAGCATCCCCTTCCTAGCCTGGCTTTCAGTTTGGGAGCATCTCAGGCTTTTGGAGAATTTAGGTATATGGAGTTGATCTTGCTTGCTCTCTGCATCCCTGGGCTTTTAAGGGATCACAGGGAGCAGTCAGGGCATGGAAAGAAGGAAAGGAGCAGCTGTCTCTCCAGATTTACAGGGATCAGCAGCCGAGTGAGTCCCCAGCATTAACCAGGGTGTAACTGGGAGCAGAGTCTGACTCACATACCATATGTTCCCAATCCACCGCGTTCAATCAAGCCTAATAAAATTGATAGGGGAGCATTGAAAATCTCGTGATTAATTCTTTATGATCTGTAATAGGGGAACTGTGTGCCAATTACTCGAGTAAATCATTCATCAGAATATAAATAGAGCTAACCTCCAGCACAAACACTAGAGGATTTCCACTAGGATTGCAGGTCTGGATTGCAGCATTGCACCGCTGGTGACAATGTGTTATCTGATGGAGGACAGAAGAGTATCTGCAATTTTGCTGCTTCTGCCCAAGGTTTCAGCTCTGCACTCCAGCGTTATTTGCTTCTCTCTAGGCTTGCAGTGCTGTCCTTCACTGTGTGTTTTGATGCTCTGTCCTTGATCTCTGTGACCCATCAGTCCAAGCTCTTGCAGGTTTGCAAGGGTTAAACCTATGGGGGTCAGCTTTATTTCAGGTCAGGTTTAAACACGTGGACCACAACACAGCCTTCAGGGAAGGGATGCAAAGGATTGGTCCCCCATGGGACCTCTATCAGCAAGGGATGTAGCTGGGGTGGGACCAGGCGGATTGCAAGCTCAGATATGAGAAACCAAGGTTGCCAGCAGAAAGCAGCCCTTCCTGGTGACCACCAAGGCTTGCTGGGGACAGCCATAAAGTCTGGTTCACCTGGCTGGAGTGATGGGTGAGAGGGGAGCTATAGGAGCCGCAGGCCTGCAGATGAGTTTATGAGCTTGTCCTGCTTTGCAAAGGAATGCAGCAAGAGTCGCCTGTGGAGAGTGGAAGCTGTGGGTGCTTTATATCCCTTTTTCCCCCTTTTCTCAGCGAGGAAACCAGTCCTTTGGCCTGGAAGCTTTCTCTTGGACTTGTAAGGAGAGATGTCCCTCTGTGCTGAAGTTGACCTGGCTGCAGTTTCACAACTAATGTCTCATTTCTAAGGGAAACCTACCCAATAGCACTCCCTGCCCTGGATTTCTGTGAGTCGAGAGTCCCCTGGGTCTCCTTGAGTTTGAAATGCTCCTGAGCAAACTGCAGCTCACTGAGCCAGGGGCAGAGAGCATCCTTCTCCGGACTGACGCACGCATGCATTGCTGAGCTGCACACGATGAACGTGTCAAACGCACGGAAACCCTTCAGTGCCGCTGCAGCAGATGCCAGCAGAAGCAACAGCGGCTGCACCATCACCGTGTGCCGTTAACAGCTGCCAACCAGCGAGCCGGCTCCCGGTCCTCCCTCCGACAGGGCAGCTCATCGCCGCCGTTACGAATGACTTCATTTAAGTGCTTTCTGCCCACACAGGCATTTACAACTCCATATTCATTGGTGACCTCTCGGGGCCGTGGTGGGATTTCAAAGGACGCTGGGGGAGTTCAAGCTGAGAAAGGACTTGGGAAAGCCGAGGGCAATGCCCTCTTCCTTAGCTCGGTGCTCGGAAACGGAGAACTGGATAAAAGGCATGCCATGGGGAGAGGCGACACAAAGAAAAATCCATCCCTGCAGAAAGCCCTCTTTGTGTCCTTCACAGCTGCCAGGATGTTTCCGAGGCGGGACGGAGGTCGGCATGGAGGGGCCCCACCGCCGCAAACACCCCCATCCCTCTTACGTGGAAAACATTCCCTGAACAGAGGATTTGGCAGTGGGAATGGCGTGGGGGCTCCCTGACCTAAACACAGCTGAGCTGGTGGTAGGGCACCGGGTCCTGCAGCACATGCCTTCGCTGGGTGCCCCCCCAATGTGGGGTGACAGGACAGACGTGTCCATGACAGCCCAGCTCTGCTGGCCTTGAGTGAGGAGCCAGCAAAACAGCTCACCCCTCTGCACCTCCTCACCACCCCTCCTTCCATCTCTTGGCCAGACCCATTCCTCCTCCCAGCCTGCCACGGCATCCCTGTCCTTTCCCAGCTGGCAGCGCTGGCAGCACCGGGACATCCTCCCCTTGCAGCAGGGAAGACAGTTTGGAGAAGGTTTCTCCCTGCTAATTCCCTGCCTGGGGGGATGTTTCCTCCCCTCTGAACACAGCCATCATTGCTTTCCCCACTGCATCCCCTTCACCCTCCCCGCTGCCCCAAGCACCCAGCTAGTGGGACTCACAAATAAACATCCTCCCATCCGCTCCCGCGCCCCAGCCTCGGAGATGACAGAGGCAATAATTACACGCTCGGCACAGCAAAATTATCCAGCGCGAGGGAAAAGAGGCCGGAAGCAGCTGGAGATCATCCATAAGGAACGCTGCTCCCACCCACGGCGCCTTCGTGCGTGTCTCACCGCAAACCGGCCTGGCGCTGTAATTTATACAGTGAACGTGCTCATCGGGCCCAGGCGGGACGGGGTTCAGCCCTGTGCAAGCACCCCGAGTGCAGGAGCCGACCCTGCAGGGCAGGAGGTGGGGATGTGCTGCTGCAGCGAGGGGTTTGGAGCAGCAGAACTAAGGAAACACCGTCTCCCGTGGGGCCGAGTGTCATAGCTGGGATCCCCTGGGCCTCCAAGGATGCCAGGGAGGGTTTCACGTGAGCCATCGCTCAGGCACGTTTTCGGTGCTTGCCAGGGCACGAACGCTCAGACCTCCTGTCCCTTCCCCACTCCTGTGAGACCTCTGGGAGGGACACTTGCAGCTCATTCATGAGGCTTCCTTCATATCAAACTCATTTTTGAAGAAAATTTATTTCCCCTCAAAGGAGGGTCTGCAAAAGCAGATGGTCCATGCAGAGACCCTCAGAGGTCTGTGGGGATGATACGACCTGATTTCCCATGCACAGGCAAGTCCGGGACTGCAGCCCATAAGGTGCATTAACCAGAAACATCCTAGAGAGGAGTGAAATAATATTAGTATGAATAATAACAGCAATAAAAAAAAAAAAAAATTACACCTGCTGAAGGGAATAGTGCGCAGAGAATTGCCCTTAAAATAGATCCAGACTTGATGGCTTTACATTTTGCCCTGGAATGAGTAATGTTGGGCAAAGAACATTTAACTTCCACAGCCTTTCCAGTACCAGAAAACAAGTGGAGCCCTTTCCCTCCCCCGGCCCTGCCTGAGCGCTGAACACGGGCAGAGGCTCTGCCCCCGCTGCAGCGCTGGCACCTCGGTTTCTTGCCCGCTCTCCCCTCCGGGCTGTTTTACCCCCACTCCCACGCACGGCCCCGCGGGCGGCCCCACGCCGGCTGCCCGGTGGGGCAAAGCCCGGTCCCTGGGGGGCCCAAGGGCCCCGTCCCACCCGCTCCGGGGAGGGGGGGGGGGGGAGACGGGACGGGGACGGACCGACCCGCGCCGCGGCCCGGTTGCTTCACCGGGCAGGGTCGAAGTACAGGCGCCGGCAGCACGGGCCGCCCTCCCCCCCGCCGCGGCCGGACACACGCTCGCAGCCCTCGACGGAGGCGGCCGGGCCCGTGGCGAGGTCAGTGCTTCCCCAGCGCCGCAGGCCCCGCCGCTAGGCCCGGCCCGGCCCGGCCGCGTCGCCAGGCCCGGCTCCCCCCCGCGCCGTGCCGGGGCCCTGCCGGTGGCGGCGGAGGCGGGACTACGCTTCTCGTCAGCGCCACCGCGGGGCTCCGCGCTCGGCCGGCCTCGGGCGGGGGAGGCGGCGGCGGCGGGGGGGGCGCGACCCCGGCCCCGCGCCATGGCGGGGCGGTCCGGGCCGGGCGCGGGGCGGCGGGCGACGGCGGCGGGCGGGGGCCGGCCCTTCCCGCGGGAGTGCTGCGAAGGGCTGGGCGGCCTGGAGTACGGCCAGGTACCGGCGGGTCCAGGGGGGCGGCGGGCGGGGAGCGCCGGGCTCACTGCGCCACCGGGGAAGGGCCCGGTCTGGGCCGCTGCCGCTCGGCTGCGGAGGGCGGCCTGGGGCCGGTCCCCCCCCACCCCCCGGTCTCTCCCGGTGCCATGGCGGGGCTCCGCAGAGCGATAACCCCCCGGCGCGTGCCTGCAGGTGCAGCAGACCCCGGGGACGCTCGGTACCCGGTGCCCGCGGTGCACCCGCCGCCCTCCCCAGCCCGTTTGCACCCAAGCCACGACGGCACGCTCCGGCCACGTGGCAAGGGCTGCACCGGCACCGCACGGGAGTCCCGGGGGTGCTGCCACCCGCTCCCCTGGGTGCCCACGCAGCTCTCTCCTGGGTGCCCACGCAGCTCTCGCCCGGGTGCCCACGCAGCTCTCGCGTCCCTGACTTTGGGGCCGCAGGCAAGCGGGCAGTGTTTGCCACCGTTATTTATGGCCTGTCGTGGAGGAGGGTGCAAAGTTGAATGTTCTGTGCCTGTTACGTGGCTGTCCCAGCAGCTTGCAGAGACAACTCATCCTAATGGGCTCCCTTTTTATCCCTAAAAGCACATATGAGGCACAGGCCAATCTGCCTCCCGCTGGCAGCAGCGAATTTGGTGGTTGAGGAGAAAAGAAGGTGAGTGCAATGTTAACGATGTTGCCAGCCAGGAGTTAGTAGGTCAAGAAGCTTTTGTTCAGCCTGTGCTGGTGGTGTGCTCAGAGCTGTACGAAACGAGAGGAAAGAAGCCGTCCTGGTCCCACGGGTTTGTGATTGAAGTGGGACCAGACAGTTCGGTCCCGGTGCCAGCGGCTGTCTGCGTGCCCGGGTTACGGCTTGACAGCGCTTGAAGTGACGAGGTCTGATGGCGAAGGCCTGCTGGAGGTGAAAGGAGGGGAGGAGAGGCTGGGGAGGGTGGGAGTAGGGGGAGATGAGTCAGGATCAGGCCCTAGGGGCTGTCCCCATCCTTCCTCGCCAGCACCCATGTTCTGAGGGCTTGGATGGAGGAGCCTGGGGGAGCTGGCACAGCTTGAAGGCAGCCTTGGACCCCCATGAGGATCCCCCTGTTTCCCTGGAGCGATACGGCCTTTACTTGTGCACTTTGCACTGCCAGCAGTTGTGGCTGTGCAGGAGGCACCCGGAGCCGCTGGACTTGCCCCAGGGCAGCATGGGAGCCATTCCCAGGGCCTTTGCTCTTGGCTACGAGAGGTGCCCGGTTTAGCAGCCCCTCTCCATGAATCCTGCTGCAGGTCTGGTTCCTTCGAAGAACCTGTGAGGAGCCAGTGGGAATTTCTCTCCTGGACACGCGAGGTGGAGCTGATGCCTTTTCAAGCCTTTCCTGTCCCCTGGCATCCGAAAGACTTGCAAACACAGCTGTGTTTGGGAAGCATAATCCTTCCACGTCTCAGTGTTGTCTTGATTTTGATTCAAGCGAGGGAAGGGCTTAGGCTGGGCTATTTTGTCTTTTGTTTTCAAAGTTTTTGGGAAAAAAAAAAAAGGCGCTGGTTGTTTTTCATCCAAATACCACTGCAGGGAGAGGGGGCGGGGATGGAGAAGCAGCATGGCTTATTGCACGTAAAAATGCTGACAATGTCAGGGAGCCATCCTGGGAAAAATATCTTTTAAAAGGAGAAAGAGGGGAAAAAAGTGAGCTTTAAGGATTTTTTGTTGTAGTAATTAAGTAAGACAGAAAAGTCTTTTGTAGCTTCTTACAATGCAAATGCATCCCCCCTCACTGTGAAGGAGGTTTGCATCGCTCCTGCCTTTTGGAAGGCTAGTTTGAGGCTGACACAGTTCATGGCTTGGAGTTTCCACACAGACCAGCATCCCTGGGACAGTCCTCCGTCCCCAGGGACACTGAGGTGCTGGGAAATGGCGCTCCCTTTCCTGCGGCTTGGAAACACGCTTGGGTTGGCAGCTGCCCTGTAGCGCTGGTGCTCGTCCTCACAGCAGCAGTGTCCTGGCAGTGCCCGTGTCCTTCTGGGCAATGCTGCAAACGTGAGGCTCCCTGAGAGCCCGGTATCGCCCAGGTGTTGGGGGGAGCCAGCTTGGAGGAGCCCCCACCCCTCTTCTTGGCTTTGCACCCTGACATAGTGCTTTGCGAGCTGTAACAACGCATTGCTTCGGGCCATTAAAAGATTTGTCCACTCCTGCAGGGCAGCTGATGCGTTTGGTTTGAGATGAAGTGCCCCGTATTCGGGTGCAACACCTGGAGCCCCTGCAGAAACCTGCACCCCCAGTAACTGGTCTTCCCCCCCGCAGGTGGATGTGACAGCCATGGCGCGGCTCTTCGGCTACGTGGACGTGACCGACTCTGGCTTCATTGCGGCTGTCCTCTCCATTGCCTTCAACCCCCTCTTCTGGAACGTGGTAAGAGCTGCCTGCATGCCAGCTGCCCCGTTATTTTTAGCTTTCCTTTGCCAGCTACAGGGAGATCTCCTTTGGGCCGCACTGGAAGAAAAATCTCTTTTGGGGAAGTCTGCTGCGCTGGGTGGGGTGAGTGGTAGTCAGTTATTAGGTGTTAGAAGTGGGTGAGCAGGGAGCTGTGCTGCAGAGAGAACACCTGGGGCTGGGGGTGGCTGTGGCGGGTGTCACAGAGGAGCTGAAGGTGGGAGCCAGCGCAGAAGGAATTAGGAGCTGAGCTTGGGAGAGGGCGCAGAGCAATCAAACGCATCCTTCAGCCGCCTCCTGCCTCACTTCCCAGCCCAGCAGCCAGGCACTGGTCACCACTGGGACTGAGCATAAATGGCATTAGCTGCTGGTGGCTGCACTGGATACGTTGCCCGCTGCTTCCCCTTGAAATATGTTGGCAGCTGGTTGTGTGGATGGCAGGAAGCAAAAACAGTCAGCCAAAAGTTAACCTGCAAACATTCCCCCTCCATCGTGCTGCAAAGTCTGGCAAAGAGCTGCAGGGCTGGCAGCAAGGCAGCCCTAAGTAGGAGCGGGGATACCTGTGCACCGGTGATGCTCGCTGTCCCTGTGGGTGCCATAGCGCTTTGGGAGCCGAGACTGGAAGAGTCTCTGCAGCCCTTTACCACTGTGGTTTGCTACCTCCCTGCAAGAGCACCAAGAATCATTGCTGGCCCTGTTTTGGAGCGTTGTAAAGCCAACGTGCCGAGCAGGGAGCCCAGGCTGGCTGCAGCATGAGGTGACTCCCACCCCACAGCACCCTCGGCAGCACAGCTGAGGTCTGGGGTGAAACCTTCTCCCCGCGAGCGCTCGTAGGAATGGGATGTCATCTCAGCCAAGATTCCTCAAACCACCCGCCAAACCTCCCTGCAGGGATTCTCACCGTGGGGAAGTCTCCTTAAAAAGGCCTTATTTTTCCAGAGGGGGAGGACTCGGCTCTCTCTGAGCGCGGGGGCTCTTGAGATTGTCTCACGCTGGGCTTTGGAAAAGCGAGGCTCTCCTGGCTGTGAGTCACTTTGGAAACCTCCGTCGGAGCTCTTTGTTGCAGCCTCCCTAATTTTTCATGCAACTCGTTATTAAAAAGTCTCACGGTGTCTGAAATGTGAACTAGAATATGCCACATTATTTCGACTGCGGAGTCATCATTTAGCATAAAGAATCAACGAACAAGAAGATTCAGGATGTGGTCTCTGGGGGGAAGAGACTGGCTCCAGCGAGAAACTGCATAAAAGGGAAAGAAAATAGTGCTTTATTAGCGTCTGCTGCTACGCCTGCGACTCGTGGGATGCCTGCAGCTTGGGAAATAGCGTTGCTTTTTGGATCGAGAGTTTGGCTGCTGTTAAAGGACAGGGAAAGCTGATGTAACAGCAGGAAGTTCATTGCGTTGCTGTTGTCCCCTTGCAGCATCTGAAAAGCATTGCCGTTGGCGGCAGGTGGCACTGCAAGCAAGACATGCAGGGCCTGCGCCTGGGAGCAGAAGGCATCTCTGCATGGGTTTGCAGTGAGCAACCTGAGCTGGTGTGTTAGTGGAAAGCTCTGGGGAGGTGAGCGTGGCACTAATGTTTCCCCAGTGTAACGGGACGGGTGGTTCTCGCAGTCCGTGTGCCTCCATCCATTCGCTTGCTCTGCCCAGGCCCCCAAGCATCTCCCTGGCGTTTTCAGGCTCTGCCAGTCCCAGTGTGCAGCTCACAGCAGGCACTGCTGGAAGGCTCTTGCGGGGCGGCTGTGGGACCTGCAGCCCTGAGCAAGCCCCTGCTATCGAGTGCATTTTAGCAGGAGTGGCCCCAGCCACCCCTGGATTTTCCCCGACCTGCTGCCTTTACCTCCTCCCCATCCTTTTCCCCATGTGATCAGCGTCCCCTGCCTGCACCTAGCCAGCAACTCTTCCTTCTTTCTCTGTGATCCTGGACAGGCTCCCTTTGTCTTTTGCTATTTGAGTTCCTTCCCGGCAGCTGAGACTGCTTCTGCATCTGAATTACTTTGGGCTCACAGGAGCTTTAGTGCAAAGACTGGATTTCTGTGCAGTGCCAAACACTGTCTGCTCTCCGTGCTTAATAAGTAATGTGGAACCCTGGTGAAAACCCCTCCTGTGCATGACATTCCTGGTTTGGGTAGAAATTGGGTGGGGATTCATTGATTTAGTTCAGTGTCTTAATTCCCCGTTTCTGCTGAACTCCGGCCAGGTCTGCCTCTCGCAAAGTTTGGCGCCGGCTTGTCCTTGCTGGGCAGCGCCTCTGAATAAATATGTGGTGGGGAAACCCCGGCTCCATGCGGTGCTCGGCTGATGGAGAGGCACATCTCAAGGCCTCAAGCATAGCGAGGCGTTTGCCCTGGTAAGCACCAGGCATGTTTCTTTGGGACAAAACCTGCAGGGTTTGGGGAGTTTGAAGCAGGAACTCCAAAGGCTGTGGGGGAGCGGGGATCTGCAGAAAACCCTGATGCTTGTTGGGTCGATTTATGTACTGGGGTTGAGAGAGCAATTTAGAGGACCAGAGCCTAAGTGGGACGATTTGCAGGACTCCAGCCAGGCTGTGCTGATGTTCCCTCCTGTTCTCCACAGGGGAGAAAAGCTCCCCAAAAAAGGCCTCAGGACTCCCAATTCCCACCCTCCTCCCTGCAGGCGTGTGCCGGGGGGGGGTACCATGAATGTCACCCCAGGGTTGCCTGCTGCATTTCCCCACCAAACCCAGGGCTCGCACTCCCTCTTCTGCTTCCCCTCCTCCGTGCCAATTAAAATCCTGCCTGTCCCTGGGTGGCCCCCAGGTTATGTGTCTGTGGCACAGCTTAGATGTGTTCCTGCACTATTCTCTGGAGGTTTTTTCTTTTTTTTTTTCCATCTCCTCATGCTGTCTCTGCTTTCCCACCCGCTGCGGCTGTTACGAAAGGAGCTGCTGGGATCCACGATCCTGCGTGAGGCAGGGTGCAGGCGAGGCCCCGAGAGGCAGCAGCGGAGCCGTTTTGGGAATGATGTTGCTTACAGCTCCCCAGGGATGTTCAATGCAGCCGGGAGACCTGAGCCGTCGTGGGGCTGTTGAGGGGCACCTGGCGGGGAGTAGGCGCGTCGTTGGAGCCGTGCCATAAAACGTTAATGAGGTCAGAGCAGTAGAAACTTCAATAAATCCCATCTGTGTTTGGAAAGCCGCAGAACGATGGGAGAAACTTCCCATCCCTTGGTAACTAAGGAAGGTATTAAATAGCAACTCCTCGGGGACAAACATTTTCAAGGTAGGAGAGGCAGATAACCTGCATGCGGGAGGCTTTAAAGAGCTTGCCGAGCCTTGGCACACGGGGAGTTTCTAGAAAGCTGGAAGGTTTCTGACAGTCTCAATAGCAAACAGGCAAGTGGCGTAGCTGTGAGCCAGGTAGTCTGACGTCCATCACCACGCAAGTTAGTTTCAAGTGGGGAGTGCATCCATCAGCAATCCTTTTCTTGATTTGAGCCTCTTAAAAATTTACAGCTGGCGTCACGGACTGATTTAGAAATGGCACATCTTCAGCTGCCACCCAAGAGCTTGTTCCTCCCGCCACCTCCGTGACCCCCTCAAGACACCCATGCATCTCGCAGGAATCTGCAGGGCAAAACCTCAAATGTCACAATTAGGAACGGGCTTAGGATAATTTAGCATGATTGTAAAGAAAATAGACCCCATCAGACAAGTGTGATTTTATTCTTCAAGGTTGCAGCTTTTCCTGTTCAGGGCAACAAGATCTCTGTTCTAGACTTCTGTCAAGTGTTTAAACTGCATGAGGTTTTGATTAAAGAAGTAGTTGCACAGGGACCTGGGCTGACAACGCCTGGCTCCTGATCGATGTGTATCTCTTGGTTCATTTATTTTTAATTTCCCATCCTTTTCTCCTTTTTTGGAGGCTAGAGGAATCTGCCAAGTGGAAAAGAAGTGCTTGTGCTGGCAGGGAGGGGGGAGTTTGCAGGCGCTGGCAGCCCTATTTCACCTACCTCTGACCACTTCTTGCTAAACTCGGAGGAAGGTGCCTGGCCCAAAACCTCCCCAAGCTGCTGGGAAGCTGCCGGGAGCTGTTGGGATTCAGACCTCAGTGAGCCAAACTCCGAGAAAGCTTCTGGGGGCAGGAGAGAAATGCCTGATGCTGGGGGATTTTAGCAGCTCCGGCTGTCTGTCTTGCAGAAGGGAAGGACTGAGCGGTGGCTTGATGGTGGTGTGTTAGCACCTTGCTGGGGAAGGGAAATTGCAGGGTATGAAATGGCTGCGGGAGGGCTGGGGCTGGAGCGGCAGGCAGAGCCTTGCAGGGAGTACACCTCGGTTAGCTGAAGTTTACAGGGTTGGGAGATGAACAAGTCAGAGTGATTTATAGCTTTTTTGTCTGGCCTTCAGATTCTGCAAACCTGCGAGAGTTTCGTGGGCTCCCCTGCAAACCTCTGCCTGTAACCACGGGTGAGAGGGTGAGAGCAGAAAAACAGCCCTCAACCATCTTTGGAAAGTGCTTTTAGATCCTGTTGTAGAAGCCATGGCACAGTGACGATGATTATCTGCTCATAACAGATGCTAGATCAATAGCGGCGCTTCAAGCTATGCTGCAAGGCAATTGACTGCAGAAAGTGTTTCTTTATTGGGGTAAAGCTGGGCTTGAAATGAGGCTCAGATTCACTCTTACATCTCCGGTCTTAAAATGTCACCACCAGCTCTGATGCCTTTCATCCTTTGTGCAGGGAGAAAACGCACATTATTCGTAATTGGACTCTCTACCAGGCAGCAATAGCCGTTTTCCTACAATGCCCGAGAAAGAGCGAGGAATTGCTTTTTTTTCTTTTTCTTTTTCTCCCCCAAACAACATTTAGTGGCAATTTTATTCCGAGTGACTTGGTAACGCTTCCCACTCAGGTGGCGAGGGCTTTGCAGCGATGCTGTAACGTGTGTGGTGAGCAGACAGCATCGATTCTCTGGCCATCTCGTAATGGAGTGAGTCCTCGCTGGGTGTGTAACACCGTGTCTGTTTGGCTCCTAAATTTAGCTTTTCCAGCGTGTCGGCACCGCTGCGAGCCACATAACAGGCACCAAAACTGGGTCACATCCTCCGGCCTGCCGGCTGGAGTGACACAATTAGGAGTGCTGTCACCTTGAGGGAGAGCCACATCCTTCATCTCAGCACCGCTTCCCTGCAGCCTCCCAGCTAGGGGTGGTGGTGTTTTCATCTAAATCCTCTTTGAGAAGCCATGCAATATCTTTTTACGATGTCCTCGCAGGTTGAGCTGCCTGCGGCGGGAGGAATCACGGAGCCCAGCCTGGCTGGGCAGCTGGGAGCTGAGATGCTTCATCTGTGTGTTGAGCTAGGCAGGGTCTCAGCCCTCGGGGCTCCAGGCGAGGTGGTAGCAATCCTTCGAGCAGCTTCCCTGCCACCGGGCATGGGTACCTGCCAAGGCAGGGTGTGCTTCGGTGGCTGAGCTGTTTCCATGCCCGTTCCTAGTGTGAATTTGGGATCCAGCTGGTGCGCGACATGCCTGCTCGGCGTTTCTCTAAGCAGAGGTCAGAATCTGTCTCTCACCTCGCAGTCCCCTATGGATCATGGCCAAGCTGACTCAAAAAGCAGTCTCCTTTTTTTAGCTTCTGCAGAATGCTTCTCTAGAAACCCAGGGTGTTTGTTGTATGTACTGGACTTTTCTTGTTTAGTGTTTTAAAAATAAACTGTGGGCTGCTGGCAGCCCCACTGAAATAAGTCAGCACATGCACAAAAGATGAAAAAACATATTTAAGCCAAGAGTCTTGTTTCCATATGCATCAGAGGATTATCTGTAGACCCTAGAAGTTGGGTCTACAGAAGACCCCCCTTTGCTTTCTGTCCCACCCCATCCCTATCCTGACACGCTGCTGCTAAACGTTTTCTCCTGCTGATGAGGTGCTGCTGTAAGATGTTACTCTGTGAAATGACAAGTCTATGACCACCTGCATCCCATGAGACAAGGCAAAAAATGCAGCTGGAGGCAAAAAAGAATTATGATCTACCCAGACCGGGAGGCGTGGAGGACTGCAGGTCCTCCTGTGTGGCCCTGGGCTTTGGCAGCGTTTGTGCGTAGCCCTGGGGTTGGGAGCTGCTGGAGTCCCGAGCAGGGAAACCCATTGCCTCCCCCGGGACATCGGCTGTCCGGGGCCCTCCCGGGTTGTGTGTCTGCTGCAATCACAGACGTGAGCTGGGAGTTTTCCGGCTGTGTCATTGCACAGATTGTTTAGCAGAAGCCTGCCCAGTTCCCAGAAAGATGGGATCTTCCGAAATAGGCTGCTTTGACAAAGAGATGCAGACGTGCAGTCTGCTGGGTGCTCTTGGGAGATCATTTCCATAAGACCCTGCCTTCCATCCGTAAGAAGCCTGCCTTCCATCATGATGCAATTGCATCTCTTGCATGCCTGGAGACTTGTGGTGCGGAGGGAGGCATTGGGGTTTCACGGTGGGGGTGCTGGATCTGGCTTGTGGCAGGCTGGTGGCACACGGGGTTGGCACCCCAAAGAAAATGCTTCCTTGTTTTCTCTCTTTTCTCCCGCCTTGATGAACGCCGTGGGGACACTTATCTCCAGTTGCTCACGTGGTAGTAGCAAATGGGTAGTAAAGCAGATTAGTAAATCAGTAAAGCAAGCCCCTCCTTCTCTTTTCCACCTATATTGTGTCCCCAATGACATGAGTAGCTGTAAATGGCACTTGGCAGGAGCATCCCACATCCCTGCTCTCTTCACTGTGAAACCAGATAGTTCAGCAGCCTGATCACCGGTGGGCACTGGTTCCTGGTAAATATTAGGAGCCTCATCTCAGTTAAAGCAAACAAATATCTGCACCCCTCCCCGCCCCCTTACATCCCCTTTCTAAGGCATCCTGACAAAGCTTTAAAACCCCTGTACACCATCCCAGGGAGAACACAGTCGATTTTGGGAAGCTGGTGCTGATACATCAGGTTGATGGTGGACACGAGCTGTGGACATAGAGCATGCCTGGGCATTGGCTTTGGTTGATGCGTTGCAGAGCGATGGGAGCAGCAGTTCAGAGCAAGGGGCTTTGATTTCAGAGGGTGGCCCTGACCCAGGGGAAGGGCTGTGGAGCAGGATGAAGTAGCCCTACCCAGCAAGCCGCTGCCTGATTTTCCTTTTCCCTGCCAAGCCATCCGAACCTCCATGCTTGCTCACGTGCAAAGAAGGGCAACTCTCTTAGAAAATTACAAGTTTGGTTGCCAGAAAAACTGGAAGCCCCAGGCTTGCGCACCTGCGTATGGCTTCATCAGACTCCCCTGATCTCCGCGCGAATGTTGGGGTCAGCAAGAGGAAGGCTGACAGGAGCTCTTGATTTTCCCATGTGTCATTGAAATCATGAACCTCCCTAGTGCATTACCTACTTGTCTCGATTTGGCAATATCTTGCTTGGGTTTTTTCCTTGCAAAACCTTTTTTGTTCCCTCTTTTTACTCCTCCAGACCCGGGATGATGCAGCCGTGGGCTTGTTCTGCAGGTCGGGACGTGCGAGCTGCTGCTTTGTCTGGCTGAAGGGTTTTCCCTCGCTGTCTGTGTAGGCACAATCATTTTTGGTGTGATCCTTTTTGCGCTTTTGGGAAGAAAAAGCAGGCTGCGAGCAGCTCACGCCCCTGAAGTGCGTGAAATGGAGATGGGTTTTAACAATTTTCTCTGCCTTCGGCTGTTGCGGGGAAGCCTGACCATCAGGGCTCACAGAATGCCTTCGTCACCTCCTTTGTGCAGTGGGAGGTTTGCTCATTATCTGGTTTGTGCTTCGCTTATAAAGGAAGCTGTAATTGTAGCAGCTCCTTGCCATAAAAGCACAAAGACATTTTCAGGGAAGGAAAATGTACATGCAGCTTTTATGATCCTTTACAGTACTCCTGCCTACTTTTCTCACCTCCTGCCCTTTCTCCAGCATCAGCTCTGTGCCTGCCTGGTGCTCGGTGTGACTGCCTCTGGCTCGAGCCTCTGCTTTGCTGTAGAAATGCCCCTTTTAGAAAGGAAAAGTTGAGCATCCTCCTCGTCAGTGCTGTTGGGTGAAGAGAAGAGGGACCCCAAATCCCCCCATGTCGTCAGATGTTCCTATTCCTGCCTCTTCCCTCAGAGCTGTTTTCTGTGGTGAGTCCAACAGCAGATGCTCGATCTGCCAAATCCTGGGGAGGATTTTGAATTGGGGAAAAAAACCCATCCATCCGTCTGTGACTACAGCGTACACCCCTAAGATGACTGGAGTAATACCAAATCAGATCACCTTGGGCCACACATAGCTGTTCCTATTAAAAACTGAATGACCTCAGACGAGATACAATATTTTTAACTATGAAGCATTCCTATTAAGTGCCCTTTCCTGTTTATTTTTACCGGGACATTGTTTTAATGACTGTAGAGTTACTCATTTGATTCCCAAGGCTGGAGAGCAGCAATGAATTAGTTTCATTTCGGGACTTTGTCGTGCAGTCATTTTCCAGAGACCGATGTACTCGGAAGCCAAAGTGAGTGCATTGCCCAACTGAGGAACATTACTTTCCTGCCTGTATCTGTCAGGCTTTGGTCCCTGGTGTGGATGTGCAGGGATCCTTAGCTGCAAGGACTTGCTCAGCCTCCCCCATCCACCTCCGTGCAGGACTCCGGTACAAATGCATGGAGTAAAATGCTATAAGAGGATTTGAGCACTGCATGCAAGGCTCGTACGTGCATCTCAGCATTGGGCTTTGAGGCTACAAAAGGGGGAGGGGGCTCCCCTGGGGTGCAGATCACTGGGTCTGGGGATGATTGATTGTTCACTCGGCTTTTGGGTTACGTTTCTTGCATTGAACAAATATCACGGGGCACGTGGTCACACCCATCAACACCCACAGGAACCCCCGTGATAACACCAGCAAGCCCGAGGGGTTTGATTATTGTATTTAACCCTTCAGATTGTTATTACTTGTTGTGCCGTGCGGTTTGAACATCTCATCCCCGAGGAGAGGGGAACAGAGCGCGCGGCTGCCTGCGTTACATAAAGATCAAATTGTCCCTCTCTATTGTTGGCCGCCGGGACGACAGCAGCATCGCAAACATGTGTGTCCTCAGCGCCGTGGGAAATGTTCCCAGGGGAGGCTTAACACGGAGCGTGGAACATGATATGTCGAGCAGCAAGAGGACGGGAGGCCCTCCAGCCGAAATCGTTCTGCCGAGCGTGGCCAGTGCAACCAGTACTTCTTTTCCAACGAACTCTCACTACTCTGCGAAGGGGTATTAGATTTCTCTTGTATTTAGTGCTCTGCAAGGCGCATTTATTTTTTTCTCCCCCCTTCTCCATCCCTCCTCCCATCACAGCCCCTGGGGGAGCGATGAGCGAGTACACACTGTCCAGAGGATGGGTGTGTTGGGAGTCCTTATTAGCAGACTTATTCCAGAGAATTAAACCCTAATTTCACAAAAGGGCAGCAAGAGAGTGGCTGCAGCTCTGGGAGAAGCCGAGCTGGCTTTGTGTGTTCTTTGCAAATGGCACGAGAAGTCCTGGTCCAAGACTGCTGGTCCTCATCATTGGGGTATTACAACCAAAAGAATAATTGTTGTGTTTCTTCACTATTTAAAACAAAAATTACAAAGTAGTTTACAAGGAAACCAGTCATGTCTCTACTGTGCTGTCAGTTGTGCCTCCACTTGTTTTGTTTTCGGTTTTAGGCAGGGCTTTAAAATGTTCCTAATCATCTTCCACTTCACCTTTTGACAACCTCGCTGCAAAATGTGTCTCTGTGACACCCGTCATTGTTTCTCCCTGAATTAATTGTTGCATGTAATTACGACCTGCCGCAGGACGCTGTCTTGCTCTGTTAAAAAGAGAGATGCTAATGAAGAACATTGGGTACCATATTACAGGAGACTAAGGCTCGACTCGCTGGGACGTGTACTTGGCGTACTGTTATTGCCAGCCCGGGCAGAAATGGTGTTTCTGTCTCTCGTCAGTCACTGGCTAATGATTGTAATTTTTACTTGCTGAGAAACTCTGGATATAATGGACTTCATTAACAGATACATGAGATGCTACCAGAGCTGCATTAGGGGGAGAAAGGAAGAAAACAACCCCTGCGTGGAGGCAATTTTATTATTTATTTGTAGCAATAGGAGTGATCCAGAATTAGTGTCGGATTCGGCGGTGTGGCTAATGAGCTGGGCTGAGCTGGAATCCAAGCAAACCTATTAACAAGAGCAAACTGCAAAGATGATGCCCAGGTCTGAAAACCCTCAATTAAACACAAGGTCCCAGGCAGCGCTGGGACAGCTCTGCTGCTCTGTCTTCCTCCGCATGGGGCTGCGTGGTTGTGTGGTGTGTTTGCGTCTCGAGAGGCTTCAGCCTTTCTCCATCCCACTCTGTCCTGCTAGCTCCTTCTTAATCTTGTATGTTGGGTGAGCCGGAGCTTCTGATTTAATCTTTAAGACAACAGAGCCAAAGTATTTTCACTTCCATGGGCCACATCTGCTTGAAGAATTGTCCGACTTGAAATACCGCAGCATCCAGCCCCAGTTTTTGGTTGCAGGTGGTGGCACATCTGCAGGTCCAGCTGGCTGGGGACATGGTGACCGGGCTGAGTGCTCACTCTGGTACGCGAACTCATATCTGCAACTAAATACATGTCATACAGGAAAGCAAAAAGGCACTTGAATTAGCTGACGTTTCCGGTATAGCTTTATACGATCTCTTTGCAATGAATCAGAAGCTGCAAGAAATGTCGGAGTCGTTTGGTGACCTCGGTCTCCTTTTACCTGGAGCCTGCGAAGGCTTGTCTCAGTTCAGTAAGAGGATTTTTCTTACATAGGATGCACTTGGTGAAGACTGTCCATTTTTATTCCAGCTAGAATAACTGTTTTTTAATCAGGCTGACCTTATTTGCAACGGCGATAGTGATTTGAACCAGAAATTTGAACTTTCCAACAATCGTTGGAAAACTTTGAAGAGCAGGATAGATGCTTTGTAAAGGAAGATTAAAGGCTTTGTCCCTATGTTTGAAACCAAACCCAAGGTGTTGAAGTTGGCAGCGAATTCAGAGGGACTTGACCTCAGCACCGTGGATCCGCTGGGATCTGGGGCCTGATTTGGAAATAACGCAACGGAGCAGAGGCGCGAAAATAGAAGGGAAGTCTTAAAAAAAAGAGGCGTTTGTCTTGTAACGTGGCATTTGTACTGAGCGCTTGCTGACAGCGTGGTGCAGCAAAGAGCTTGTCTTTCTAAATCGATGCCAGTTCAAACATTGTCAGTGCTATTGTTGGATCGCTTTGTTTGAAAATGGGTCTTTTGGGTAGACGGCCTGTTTCGGTAAAGCGGTTGAATGTATAACGCTTCAGGCACTTTCCCTTCCCTGGCTTTGCTTTTTTTAGTGTTGCATGAGTATGAGCAACAGAGGAAAAAAATAAATAAGCAAATACAGCATGTGAGATGGGCAGAATATTCTCAATCGCTCGAGAGACCGACACACATCTTTGCTTCTGGTTGGTTTCGGAAGGTGCCTGCTATGGACTGCTTGAGAAAATCAGACCTGTTTTGCTCAGATAAAATGCTCCGAGCTTCAGAAAAATGTATGAAAATACGAGGTTTGTGGTTTTCTGGATGGGAAGTGTGTGCAATGGGAAGCTGAGTGTGGGCCAAGTCATCTGAGCATGGAAGATGAGGGGAAAAAAATCCGGCAAAACACCAGGCAAAATGGTTCCTCATCCTGTGCACAAGATGCTGATCTGGCAGCACTTGCCTTCCCTCTGGGTTCCAGCAGACCCCCAAATACTTGTGCAGGGGCAGCCTCTGCCTTTCCCTAATCTTGGGAGATTATTTTATTAGGTTTTATTACTGGACTAGAGGAGCTGGGTGGGTCCCGGCTGCTCCATGTTCCCCCATGCAGCCCATGTCCCTCCCGGTGCTTGGCTGTCCCCACCACGTCCCCAACTGGGACTGGAAAGGTCCTTCCCCATCCTGTGCTGCGCTCTGGAGAAATCATTATTTCGCAACTACTTTTTTCCATGGGTTTTGTTGGCCGGGAGAGTCGGTTTGGGCCGTGCAGCCTGATTCCCTGTGGCTGGAGCTCATCGCCCTTCTCCTTCACTCTCGGGGAGCTGCTCACAAGGGCTCCCTGTGACCACTCTCAAAATTCATTAACACAGCTCGTTCTGGGTTACTCAAAATCACCTGCAGCTTCCAGCTCTTTGGACATAAATCATGAGCTCCTTGCCTTGAGGAGAAACTGTTCAGATTTTGTGTTGGAAATTGCTAGCAAATACAGCCCATATTCAATGTCATTTTTGTTATTATTGAAGAGGAGAGGATGTGGCTTATGGAACATCAACGGACCTGGGCTGCCTGGGCGTACGTTAAGCAGGGGCTTTTTTTTATTGCAGCCAGCTAATGAGATGGTACTTTGACAAATCACTTAAACACTATTAGAGAAATGAAATTTCTTATCTAGCTCTTTATCATGAGTGGATTCAAGGTAAAGACTCATGTGGAGGTAATCTCAAGGGATGGCTTTGAGGTAAAGCGTACCTAGTCCTTACGAAACCCTTATCTGTTTACCTGCCGGTTTGTTTTGTTTCCCCAACTCAAGGCTGTTAGCTGAGGTGATCCGTGCCATGTCAGTCCAATTACTTTCACTGAGGATGGATGCCGGGGGATTTTTTTTTTTTTTAGGCTAAATTCATACATGGTGAAGGCAGGCTGGGTTTCTTTAACAGTCATCTTTTCCACTTCTAAAGCGGAGTCACTTTACTCTTCTCCCTGTGTCAAAGTGCTCAGACTGGACCCCGTTGACGCCCTCGGCAGGGGCATTCGTTGGGAGTCACTAGAAGAGGCGCTCCAACTTGCATTTCGTCCTCTTAACTCGCTTGTTTGTGCGCTGGGCATTGCGGGCAGCAAGGATTTGTCACGCCGGTTCGTCTCAGCGCTGCAGCTCCCCAACCTGTCCCTTGGTGTTGGAGAGGAGCCTGCCCTGCTTTCTGCTTGTAGGTGGGTCTCTTCTTCAGCCCCTTGGATGTTCTTATTTTTTTGCAGCCTTTTGTGCTTTCCAAGCCTCCGGTTCCACTGCGAGAGCCTGCAGACGTGCGTTTTTTCCCTCCGTGAAACTCTCCGTCACCTGGGTGTGCAGCCCTGCTGTTCCAGCTGGCTGTTCCATGCCGCAGTGTCACTGCATAGCCAGTCTACATACCGAAACCCCGTCTCTCTGAAACCCCGCTGCTGTTGCTTTTGGCTGGAATAAACAACAACCCCCCCATCCAGAGCCCATGAAAGGCAATGGAAAAGTCTTCCTTGAACCAAATTGACGCCTTCCTTTCCAAACTGAGAGCCCTTGGCAGACCTGCATGAGCTAAGCCGTCCTGCTCGGCTGCAGCTTGCTGACAGCTGTTATTGCCATCGTACCAGCGGGGAAATGGGAACGGGGAAGAACCAACTGGTGTAGCCTCCTGGGTTGACCTTTTGTGGCTGAGTCAACCCGTCGTCTCTTGGGACACGTGTCAGGTCTCTGTCCGTCAGGTCGGGGTGCCCGGAGCCTCCAGGCTCCAATGGGAGTCCCTGCCCTGCTCCAGCTCCATGGGCAAGGGCTGTCACCCCTTGTGCCCAGTGCCTGTTGCCCATCAGCAGTCCCTCTCTGGGTGCATCTTTTCTTGGTACGTTACCATAAAAAAGACCTTTACTAGCTGTGTGGGCAGTCTCTGGCCTGCTTTGTCTTACAGCTCACATGAAACCATTAAGATGGTGCCTGTCTCTTCTAATATCGCTTCAGTGTTTTAATTGCATGAACTGGAAACTGCTGCTCCAGTACTTAGTGGGGGAACTTTGCAGGGCTTTAATAATTTGCTAAAAAGCTTTCGGGCTCCATTACCATCTCATGGCTCTCTGTAATTGAGTGCCTGCAAGCTGAGAAGCCTTCAGAGAAATAACTTGGTCTCTAGATCGGGTAGTCCAGAGCTGCTCTGGCTTTCCCCAGTGCAGGCAGGAAGCAATTAAACAAAGTGGAGCCCGTTGGGATGGTGGCAGGAGCTGGCAGCCTGCGACCGGCTCCCCTGGGGTGTTGCACTGGCAGGAGGGACAGAAGGTGGTCTTATGGTTGCCCCTGAGCACCGGCTTCTCCTGCCTCTGGAAAGCATCTGGCCAGGGACAGCTCAGCCCGCTCTCCCCAGGCAGCTCTCTGACACCGGCTCTTTCCATGGTGTAGCACTTGCACCATGACATCCACTCCCAGCCAGCCCTGGAGCCGCTGCCCACCTTGGCTGTGCCCTGCAGACAGGTCCTGTGCCGGGAAGGATGGGGCTGAGCAGCAAAAGGTCCCTGAGCAGTGCTGCGGCAGGACGGAGGGGCTGCAGCGGGCAGGGCTGGGTGGGATGAGGGCTGGAGCAAGGCTGGGTGACGACTTGGATGCGCAGAGGTGGGGGCGATGCCCCTGCCCTGCCAAAGGGATGGCAAGTGATGGCACGTGGGATCAATGCTGCTGGATGATCAGCTGGCCCCAGTGGTGGAGTGCAGCTGAGAACTGGTGGCTCATAGCATGTAAGAGATGGTGGATGCGTGAGGGACTGGCCTGCTAAAGGCTGGAAGAGGGAAGACAGCCGTTGTCTGCCTCGTGTTGGGAGTCACAACAGATGCACGTGTACCGACCGGCGATGGGAAGGCGATGGGCCCCAGGGTGGGTGCAAGGGAGTCACCACAGCCCAACGCACCGCTGCCCGTCCACCGAGCCCCGGCCACGGGCTAAACCTTACGGGTTTGGGGCACCTTCCCAGGGCCACGCGCCCACCCAGGGCTGGCCCGGTGCTCACCAGCGGTGCGGGGAAGGCAGTTCTGTTGACGGGTGCTTCATATCCCCGCTGCTGCCCAAGGAATGTGACTGCGGGGAGGTGACGGCTAATTGCTGCAGCGAGTCAAGGACTGTTTAAGCAGCTAATTAATTCCTCCTAATCAGCCCTTGATCTGTTGAAAACTGCATGGCATTATCTCCTCTGCTGCAACACCTTGATAATTCCTGTCTGAATGGTCTTCACGGAGAACATATTTAAATAAACTCAATAGAGATTTCAGACAGATAGCAACTATAATTACCAGCTTGTACAAATTAAACCATGGTTTGTTCTGTTCTTTTTCTTCTGCCTTCGCTGCCCAGAGCTCCTGCTAATCGTGTTCTTGCTGCCAGCGGCACGCCAGTCCCCGGGGCGTTTTCTGCACATGCCTTTGGAAAGCTGGTGCCCGGTGCTGGGGTGGGCGCTTGGTGGGCCAGTGTTTTGGATAGGGCTGTGCATGGGCATACGCCAGCCTTGGCCAGTGTTGTTCCTGTGCCAGGGGCTCAATGCCGTGCCAGTGCCACGCGGGCAAGCTGGAGGAGTGGTCCTTGCACACCCCTCGGGGCTGCCGCACACAGTCCTCCCCAGGACCAGCCCTGCAGTTTCCTCTCCCGTCTCTTCTGGGTTTGCAGTCTCCTAGAAAAGCAGAGTTTTTTCTCACCTAGAAGCAGCACAAGCGCTCGGACATTTGCCTTGAGCGGCCGCAGGAGCCCAGGCTGGAGCTTTCAGCCTGGCCGTGGCGTTCAGCCGGCGCTGCCCTTCCAGCACTTGGGCAATAAACCGTCCGCACTAAGCGCTGCCAACTGCAGAGGGGTTTGAGTGCGGTTCGTTAGGAGGGATAAGGTCAGGCCACATTCATTTCCTCCGCGGTCACTCGGGACAGCCAGAAAGGCTGGCTCCTCTGGCATTCGGCAAAGGTCAGCCAGCCCCGGTGCTCGCAGGCGGGTGGCGGATGTGCATTTACATTGCAGCTGCTCTGTGTTGGTTCTGCTTCCCTGCTCGCTCCTGGGAGCGCCTTACTCGGAGTTTGGGTGCTCAGGTGTATCTTTTTCCTCCCTGTCTTTTAGATAAACATAGTAGCTGCAAGCAGGGTTGTTTTCCAGCATCCAAGCAGTGACAGAGAGCAGAGAATGTCGTTATGGTTTAACGAGGGATTCCAGGGAATCGGAAAGGAAAAATGGATTTTTCATACAGGGGAACAGGTCAGTGCCTCTGGTCCCCGTAGGTGAAATAAAGGTAACATCAGGTTTCCTGCCCTTTCGTCAGGTTACGAGCTAGCCAGGGCACATCTCCTGCGATGGGAGATGCTCACAGGGAGACACCTAAGTCCAGAGTCGGGGTTTCTCCTGCCCCAGCACCCGCAGGAGGACGCACCCCCACGGCTGGCCTCGGAGAGGTCAGGCTGAAGGAGAAAGTTTAAAAATTTGCTCGGGTCGGTTTTGTCTTAAGGTTTTGATTTTTTTGAGTTGGGGCTGAATTGCCTGTGCATCCAGGGCTCACTCTAAGTGCACCCATCCTCTTGGGACCAGGGTGCAGACATGCCCCACGGAGCTGATCATTCTTCCTCTGGGCTTTTCATGAAATTTCTGGGCTTTAGGTCTCTCGGTGGGTTGCTTCCTAGACCCCGTGTGATGGGGCAAAACCCTTCATGCTGGCAAAGACTGCGAGACAGGTACAGTGAAGGCAGCTTAGCCTGTTCACCGTCATCTTTTCTCCAACCCAGACTTGGACACTGAACATTTTTATGCCAACAGTTTGGCCAGGGCAAGAGCATCCCAAGAAGTGGGTGATGGGTCTGGGATTTCCCGGGATGTGGGCACAACCCTGCCCCCCGGAGAGCTGGGAAACAGCCACTCACCTCACTCCAGTGCCTCAGTTTCCCTTGGGTTGAAGGGAACTGCTAATCCATCCCTGCAAGGCTAAATTCGCTAGCACCCGCACGGTCTTCTTCAGGTACTATGGCGATGGGGCGATGTGAGGACAGAGACCGGCTGATTAGCATTGGGATGCAAAACGTCCCTTAGACCCAAGCCTTTGGGCTATCCGGTTTCGTTCCCCATCTCTGGGGTGAGCCAGATATAGAAATGGAGTCATGCGAAACAGCACAAAGTCTCTATTTCAGAGCTTGAGCAAATTAAAATGTAGCGTGTTCAAAAGCCAGCTTCCCTGGATGGCAGACAAAAATAATCAATTGCCTTGAAACAAATACTAAATATTAATGAGAGGCAATGGTCTGCCGCGCACAGAGCTATAAAGAGCATTTCCCGTTGATCAGCTGAGGAGGGTGAAATGAAATTGCTTTTTGAATGGCTATTTGTGGCCCTTCTTGAGGTGGCTTGGGAAGGTTTGCCTGCTCAAAAAAAGAAAAGAAAACTCAGAGCATTTCCATCTTTGCATCAGGCGAGCCGCTGGGGATGTGTGCTGGTGCTTTCATTTTTGTTTACGCACTTGCCCGAGCGGTTGGGGAGATGGCTCGGTTTGGTTACGTAGAAATCAGCCCCAAATTTACGTAGAGGAGGAGGCGACGATTCCCTGGGAACATCAGCCAACTGCGCCTGCCCTCGACGAGTGGCGAAATGGCCTGCCAAAGGCAGAACATGGGACCCAGGAGCACTCCCTGGCTTTGCAGCCACATCTGCTCTCTGATTTATTTCAATAACAAGCATTGGGGGAAACATTAAAAAAATTACTTACAGCCCTCACCAAGTATCCTAAAGTGAAAGCAGAGGGCTGGGAGCTTTGGAAAAGGAGTCTTGAATTTTTGTAGTGCTTTGACCCTTGGGTAAGTCAGGAAACTTTGTATTAACTCCGTTTCCAAACTTGGAGGTTGGAAGAAAAATGAAAGTGCTCCCTTCCCTCCCTCACCAGGACCTGAAGCCACGGTGTGGGGCTCTCCCCCCCTGCAAAACCCTGCTCTCCCGTGGGTAACGTGGTGCCGGCCTCGGCTGGGAGAGCAAACGGCACACCAGGAATAGCTGCAGCCCTCCCCGGGAGGCTGCCGGTCTCAGCCCTGCCCTGTCCTGCACACGGCCGTGGAGGATGCTGAAAGCGTTTTGCATCCATCATGCAGTAAATAATAACACGTTGGCTCATGATTTTATAAAACCACTAAGCCAGCTGCCTAGCCATGGGTCGAACGAGAGCTAATATTAGCTAGAAATGACTAAAATTAGAAAATTAGAACCGAGCCAGAATTAATTAGTTGTTCAAGGAACAGAACCAGAACCGGAACAAATTAATTGTTACTGAAATAATCGCTGCGGGGCCTGGCGGGCGCTGCCGCTTCCAGCCCCACGCAGGCTCCCACTCCGCTTTGCTCACGACGACTCCCACGCGGGCTCGGAAAGGAGCCCAGGGTCCCAGCTGAAGGCTGTGACAGCTAAATAAAAGTTGGCGTCTCGGTCCCAGCCGGGGATTCAGCAGCAACGTGATGCAGCGTGAGCTGGGCTGTGCTAGGAGCGATCCCAATGCAGCCGAGCCAACTGCCACCCCGAAGGGCACGGATACACATCCCCTCGCTCCATCGCTGCCCAAATGTGCCTTTCTAAAGGCGAGGGTAATTACAAGGCCGCCTCGATGGCTCCCAACAGCACGCGGGCTCTCCCCTCTGATCCCGGCGGTGCTGCTTTCTCTTTCAGCTTCAGCTCTGCCGCCAGCTGAGATGCTTTGCGAAGCTCTTGAAATGAGCCAGGACCTGCCATCCGTGCAAATGCCACCAGAATAATTTCCAGGGAATTAGGAAGTGGGTACAGATAACTGGCACGTGGCTGCATTTTTCCATCTGTGACTCAGTCACCTATATGGTCACTTCTTTTTACTTTCCAAAGGTGGTAACTCATCCTATATTTCTTTTTCCACTCTCGCAGCACTCGCAGCAGCTCCCATTTTAGCAGCAGCATGACGCACAGTGTTTTAAATTCAATTTAGAATACAAACTATTTATACCAGCCAGAAAAAGGCAGTGAAGCAGCTCTTTCTGTCATGAGTGGATTTGTAATTTCAGAGCAATCATTGCATAACTAATTGAATCAGCTCTCAGCATGTGAAATCAGTGCCCTGCTTATCAGAGGTTTTCATCGTTCTCCCCTCCTGAAGCCAGCAGTCCCCCTCCACCAGCAGCACTTTGGGCTTTTACAGCAGCCTGGGAAGAAAGCAGGACCTGCAAAGCTGTCTTTCTCTGCTCAAATAGAGCCAATAAATTACCAAATGCATTCAGAGTAGATGAATAGCTGGGTTGCAGGTGCCCCCCGAAAGCTGCCCAGGCTCCGTGCAGGGGAGTGAAGTGCATTTGTAGCTAATGAAGTGCCAGCCGTGTCTCAGAAGCAAATTGGTGCCGAGATGTTCTGCTGACTCTCACCTCCCACTTCATTGCCCAGGTGTGCTCTGCTTGGCTTGAATTTAGGGTCTGATCCAAACCCCAGGCTTGGTGCCTGAAAACGAAGCCTGAAAGAGGTGATAAATACAGCGATGGCTTTGTGAGGGATATGGGAAAGGTAGAAAACAGAGTAGCTGTAAGGATTTTCATCAGCTTGGGAATGAGGGTCCTGGATTTAGTGACTCGGGTGGATCCAGCCCTGCGGATTTTGAGAGCAACTCCAGCCACCTGCGTGCAGCAGCCTCGCAGGGTGAGAGGGCGCTTCCTCAGCTGCGAGGCGTTTTGGGCAGGGGCCCACCAGCTTCTGCTGCTCTGCAGAACACGGAGCTTAAAATTGGCAGCCGGAGCAAGCTGTGCTGTAAAGGATGGGAATGTCTCCCTGGGGGTGCTGCCTGTGAGTCCTGGGCTGCCACTGATGTGTGGTTTGGATTGCATTGAGACAGCCCTGCAGGGATGGGCGAGGAGTGCAGATGAGCCCTTAATACCTACAACTGCTGGGTGCTAAAGGTGGCTAGCTGCTTCAGCCTGTACAAGTGGAAGCAGTTCTCTGGGCAAAGCTGGTAGGTCTTGTCTGGGGGGAGCTTGGGGGAGCACTGGCAAACTTTTCTGGAAGTAGGCAGGGATGGGTTGTTCCTGCCAGGTATGATCCCTAAGGCTGGATGTAGGAGATGACAAAGCCCAGAAAATGAGAGCTAGGTGTCTCTGTGGTCCATCTCCTCTTCAGGGATCTGTTTTCCTTTTAGGAGAGCAACACTAGGCTCCATGGCAGGGGTCTGTTGGCTTTGGTGGCCTGGGGACAGCCTTAGCAACGCTCTCAGCCTTGGGCACATGTTGGCCAAGCCACATATTCTGCAAAACTGATATGCAGGGGTTTTTTTTCCCATGACCCAGCATCTTGGTGCTTGCTGGCTGGCCTGGTGAACAGGGCAATGCAAGGACTAGCAGGGGCTGACATGGGGAGGAGAAGCAGCTTTCATCCCATCAGTGGCCTCTGCTTGCTTCTTGCACAAAGCCACACAGAGATGGTGCATGTCCCCATGTAGGGCTGAGGCTGTGGGCTCGCACTCCTGGGGCAGCATGCACCCCAGCACCCCCAATTACCTGCTTTGTTTTCTATTGTCTCTTCAGGTAGCCAGATGGGAGCACAAAACGCGAGCACTCAGCCGAGTCTTCGGCTCTCCATATGCTGCCTGCTACTGCCTGGGCGCTGTGATCCTGATGCTTAACTGTGTGCGGAGCCATTGGTAAGGAGCTGACCCTGCTGCTACGTATGGATGCACAGAAATGCCCCTGCAGGGCGGGGGGGATGGGGGATAGTTGCTCTGCAGTGCTGGATCCAGCCCCAGCGTGTTGCTCCTACATGGCTGGATACCTTCAGCCAGCAGCAGTTTTGTTCCAGAATTTGTAATAAAGACAAAGGATGAGGCGGTGTGGCCAAAACCGTCAGTGTCAACAGCCGTTGAGTGTCGCAGGTCTCCTTGCTCTGCTCTCTGGGGTGGTTTCCCCTGCCCTGTGAGCAGCCCAGGAGACAGGAGAGCTGTTTGCGCAGGATGGGTCATATGTAACAGCAGAAACTTTTAATTCTCTCATAAAAATCATAAACAAAATTAAACCTGTTTTTAAGAAGCTGCAGTTTCCTGTGTGGAAGAGCAGGATTATCTGTGCACTTAGCGAGCAGCCTCTTTAAACTCTTATCTGCGATCTCTTTAAATACCACCTGTGCTAGCTAATAGTATTGTATGACTGATGCACTGTACACCATGGGAATACGTCCTTTGATGTTCTGAGTGCAGCAGAGAGGTTTACTGCAGAAGATTTCCTCAATGCCAGCAATTTATCTGCGATCTGGTAGGCTTTATCTTCAACGCTGTTAGGAGAGACAGACTGTCTTACTAAATTTCCCAGATTCAATTATGCCAGGGTCAGAGCTAACGGGTTATCTAGTACTTTGGGTAATTTCCCAGGTGCAGAGATCTCAGGTTGGAATTTGCACATGTATTTAAGAGCTTTGCCTTCCTGGAAGTGACACCAAGACCTTCCCTTGTCCTTCTGCATTTGTCCCAGCTATTGCTTATTGCAGAAACTGTAAGAACGCTCGCAGTGAATGGGGCCGTAGTTGAATGCAGGCAATGTGGAGGGCGTGCATGTGTTCCGCTGATGTCTTAGCAACACAGCGGGCTTGGATTTTGCTGAGGAATGCCTTGGCAGTCTCTTGCACAGAAGACATAGTCACTTGTCTGGGAAGCAATGCAAAGCCTTGTGCCTGCCTTTAATTAAAATCACAGCTGATGGAGGGACAGTCTCCATTCCCAGTGGTCCTGCTGGCTCCTGGGTCAGCAAGACTTGCTGGGTCATGGTGAGGCACTGATGGGGAACTGCTGGGAGGGCCAAAGAGGCCTTATCTGTACCAGCAGATGAGCTTTCCAACATCACGTTTTCCCCCTGCAGACCCCTCAGTGCCCTACCAGGGCTGGCATCGCTGGCTGTCCTGGCTCTGCTCCATGTCATGAGTTTGTGAATGCTGTGGGGCTCATTGGGGGCAGCTATGCCTGCACAGCCTGTGACTTGGGGTCTGAAGGAGGCAGCAAGGTCAACCCAGGGGACTGGAAAAGCCCTCCTTGGACCTTGGTTTTGGAGGAGGGTCCCTAGAAGATGGGGCAGCTCACCCCAGCAGAACATGGATGAGACACCAGCCAACTGCACTTGCCAGCCCACCCGATGGCCAAGGCCACTTCAGAAGATTGCAGTGTGAAGTTTATTTTGCCCATGTATTTCAACATAGTTGTGTTATTCCCTTCCCTTTCCTTGGCACTGAATTTGGCCTGAGTGATGGCTAGCAGGTTTTGGAGCCTGTTCAAGCAAGGCAGGCCCTTAACTGTGGGAGTGATGGGATGGTTTCAGGGTGGTCATCAGAGTAGCAACTGCTGGAGTTGCTCTGAAATGCACCTGGGAGACTTGCTGCTTCTGTTCCCAGCTTAATGAATCCTCCAGGGCTGCCTGGGGCTTATTGCTCAAGCCTGGAGAGGTTATGCTGTTTGGGAAGGATTCGCCCTATTCCTTGCATGAAGATATCAGCCAGGTCCAACCCTGGGTTCAGCTGGCCAGAGGGGTTCATGGGTCGTACGACACGGGTGCTGTCATCTCGGTGACCAGTGATGCTGGGAGGGACACATCTCACCCACTCACTATTTTGCTTTTCCCTTTATTTTCTGAATCGCTTGTAGTCGAGCACACCGATGAAAGCAGGTTTTCAGCTCCTCAGCGCCGCGGAGGCAATCCAGACAGCAAAGCACAAACTGTTCCTCGTGCTTTGGCTGCGTGCAGCGGTTGGGGTTGCTTGCGCAGAGCATGCTGGCTGCTGATAGCGAGCGAAAAGGCCTCGGGGGGTCCCTCCACCCCCAGTGCTTGTAATCCAGCCTTTAAAACTCTTCTCTGTGCTCTTTGGGGACTTTTTATGTGGGTGGGGCCTGCCAGGGAGTGATTGAGAAGCCCACGGGATGTCTCTTTTGGTTTTAAAAACCTGCTTCCTTTTTGCAACTGAGGTTTTGAAAGGCTCCAAGCTGCGGGCGGAGGAGAGGAGGGCAGAGCAGATGGAAGCTTCACGAGTGGGTTGGCATTGCGGCTGGAAGCACGCGGGAGCTGGGCTGTGTGGCTGCTTCACTGCCCGCCCCGCGCAGGGGTGTCTGCTGTGGTCCCACCCCCAGGTCAGCGCCGTGATGCTGTCATGCCAGCTTTGCTCTGAAGGGATACCTTGGGTGTAAGAAGACGAATGTCTTGTTCTCAGTTAAGCAATTAGGTGCTTCCCAGCTCTGAGCTTCATTATCAGCATTGGCTTGCTTCTGAGAAGCAATCCAGAATGACCTGTGACCAGGGGGGACCTGCTTAGTCAACTGCACAAGACAAGCATCCTTAATTGCTTTGGCGCAACGATTATTTTCATTACAGCCGTGTTCTTTTTGCAAGAAGGAGGGAACTTCCATCACTGAGTCTCTTATCTGTGAAAACAATTCCTGAACTTTTGAACTGTCTGCACTGTGCGCTCTACCCCAGCGGTTTATGACTGTTATCTGTGTGACATGGGACGTGACAACCTTCACTGTCCTCCAGACTTACGTCCAGTGTCGCTGTCTCCTGCCTTACTGTGTTGTTGATAATCTTTCCCTGAAGCCGCTCTACAATTAGTTGTCGATGCTGCCTCCGAGCCGTCCTGCGCTCCCTTTTGCCCACCCTGGCAAACTCCCCACCTTGGGGCAGGCGTGTGCTGGTGGTTTTGTAGGCAGGGAGCTTACGAACTTCCCACCTCATGGGTCTCGGGGTGTTTGCCTGAGCTGTAAAGGCAACACCCATGTGCACGCCCTGAACGGGGGGGTTTGCAGATGCGAGGGTCTTGGGGTGCCCAGGGCTGTGATGCCTCCGTCGGGAGCGACCCCCACAGGGGCTGAGGGCAGCGCCTTTGCCGAAGTGCTCGGTGGGTACTGCGCTGCCGGCTGACGTGAAGTCTTTGTTCATGCCACCCACTGGGTATTGCTTCCTGCATGGACAGGCTTCTCGCTTGGAGCTGACTCTTCCAAGAAAATGAATCCACCCTGGGACGGGATTTTGCACAGGGAAGGGGTTGTTTGTCATTGCCTGGTAGCGCCTCTCGCCTTTATGCTCAATGCTATTTAATTTTGTCAGCTAGTACTACGAACGAGCATGGCGTAAATGGTATCGATCCAAGAACCACGTGGCCTTTTGTGCAGAAGTGGCCAAGTTTGATGATGGGAATTGAGCATGGCCTGAAGGAGCTGATGTCCCCTCTGAGCCATGCTGCCAGCAATCTCGGATGGCTGGCTGGGAAAAGCCCCAGGTGGCCAACAGCACCTCATGTCCATGCTGGCGTGGATGCCAGGCATCCGGCTGAGGAAAGCGGGCGGCCGAGATGGAAGGTGGGGGGAGAAGCTGCCACAGCCCCCAGCTGACCTAAATAACACGCACATCGGTGCTGGCAGAAAAGCAAAGTCATTATTGGCAAAAGAAGCTGTGAAGATGATGACCAGGCTGACAATTGCCGGTAGTATCGGCAGGATGATTTTAGTGTTGTTGGGGTTGCTTTTTTTCCAAATGAACGAGATCTTTTGTTGCAGCGTGTGCTGTTGGGCACCACTGGATGGTTTTACCCCCGTTGCCTCCTTTTTGCCGAGAGGAACAAAACCTCAGGCACGGGGGACAGACTGACGTCCCGCATGGCGAGCGCGGCACCTTGCAGCGGTGCTGCTGCTTCCGAAACCCTGGCTGCCCACGCCACCGCTGTTTCCTCGCTGCCTGCCGGTCCCTGGCCCAATTCTGCCCCAATTGCATTTGCCAGCCCCAGTTTCCAGGCTGATTTTTAGGATCAGGCAAAGGGAGCACTGCTGGGCTGCTCTCAGCGGTGACCCAGTTTGCTGGACGAGGTCTTTGCCCCCCTTTGTGGGAAAGGGATTACAAAATATGCTCACTGTGGGCCACCGAGAGAGGCCCAGAGACCTAAAAAGTTCAGCTTCTCTCTTTATACAGTATTTCCAGGTTTGCTTCGTGCTCCATGCAGCCTTTGGGGATGTATTTTGGGCTGCAGGTTTGATAAGTTTTCTGGTGGTGTAATTGCCGTTTTCTGGTTTAATAAATCAGCGTCTGTCTGTGCAAACCTGGCCCGGTGTTCCCTCTGTGTCCCAGTGAGAGGACCTGCAGCCGATTTCCCTCGTTCCCACTTTCTTCCTGCCAGCCCACCCACGTGGCATCTCCGTCCCCATGCTTTGGTACCATCTTGAGTGGTTTTCCAGTTCATGTGGCTTATTATGTGGTAAACTAAAAGAGGGTAGATTCAGACTAGATACAAGAAAGACTTTTTTTTACGATGAGGGTGGTGAGGCACTGGAACAAGTTGCCCAGACAGGTGGTAGATGCCCCATCCCTGGAAGCATTCAAGGTCGAGTTGGATGGGGCTCAACCTGATCTAGTTGAAGATGTCCCTGCTTGTTGCAGGGGGGTTGGAAGAGGTGACCTTTAAAGGTCCCTTTCCACCCAAACCCTCCTATGATTCCCACAAAGCAGTGTCACGTGTGCAGCGACAGCTGAGTGTCTGAGCAGGCGCGTCTCTGATTTGGGGTGGGTGGGCAGAACAACGCCTGCTGCCTTGGCTTCCCCATGCAAAACCCTGTGACGTGCTGTGGCGGTTGTGCAGCCCCACTGCAGCCACCACGGCTGCTTGCACCCTGCCAGGAATTGGCCAAATCTGCCAGTTTGGCCAGGGCGGAGCTGGTGGATTTGGGTTTTTTCCCTGCTGGGGTGGAGAGCAGGTGCCTCTGGTATCATGCTTCACACTGGCAAGTGTGGGGAGATGTCGGGGAAGCCCTGTTTTCTCAATTTCCATTTGCCAAAGCTGGGGGCACCTTCTAGCCCCACTCTGACAGCAGACATCCTTGTGATAGCAGCCAGATATGTGATTAAAGTAGGTCGCAGCCCGCCCACCCACCCCTCCCCTGCGCTGGTTAGAGGGATGCTCCTCACCATGGCAATCGCTCCGCTCGGCACATGAAGCATTTCCAGGTACTGGGACAAAACGTGGCTTTAATTGATGTCCTCTTGGGTACCGAGCTGGGCCGCTGCCTTGTTGTGCAGTCAGAAATAAATGCTGTAGCAAACGTGAGTCAGAGGCACATGGTGAAAGGGACTGGTTTAATGACAAATCGGCTGCATGACTAGCTCCCCTAGCAAGGGAGACGGCCAACACCTTGTCCTCCCCCTGCCAGGGAGGGTGAAACACAGCACGGTGAGGCTCCCCCGCCACCAAGGAGCAGTCACGGATGCCAGAATAATTGACGACTCCATGCTGCTTGTCATGGCCCAGCATCATAAATGCTTAAAAGGTTTATTTACCAATTCTGAAAACTCCTGTGCGCATCATGTTTAATGCAAATAGAGAGTGTGTTTAGGAAGATATAAAACATTACTAGAGGGAAAGGCAGTCCATTATCTCCATGCAAACACCTCCTTCTCTAGCTGTAAGCCAAACAGCAGGGGACCGAGCAAGACATGCTGATGAGGGTAACTAATGCAGGCCTATCCGACCATGAAAAGGAAGGATGGGATCATCTGGAGCAGGGAAAACAGCTTTGCCAAAACAAACCGTGTCACGTGCTGGTTGCAAAACCTCCAAGGCTGATTCTCAGTCATCTAGTTCATGCTCTTGAAGCCACCTTTGTTCTTCTGCTCCAAGGCCAAGTCAGGTCGCTAGCATAGAACAGAGGAGCCTCAAGGATGTGAGATAGCATGAACCCAGCTCATCTGGAGCAAGAATCAGCTTCCGAGCGCTGTGCTCTAGCTGTACCTCTCTCTGCTCTGCCATCTCTTTGCTGGGGGCTGGGATCCAGGAGGGTGCCAGTTTGGTGCTGGTCTCCCAGACCTGTCTCTCCAGGGATCCTCAGCAGCTTTGATTGCTGTAAAATGCCTTTCCAGCAGTGGTACCCTGTGGGGAGGTCCTGGCCGAATGTGGAATCGAACCCCAAGCACTGTGAAAAGGCATTAGCATCTTACTCTGTGGGAGCAAAGAGCTCCAGAGCATCCCCGGGGATGTCGTGCTGTGCTTTGAGAGCACAGCCAGGCCAGGATTGCTCAGGCAGACGGGTGTATCCCTGCAGGGGGATCGCTTTCCACCCAAACCCAGGCAGCACTGGTAGCAGGGATGCAGGCTTGGACTTCTTGTAGTGGAGACTTGTGTCATTTACAAATAAATAGCATGGAAGTGATGCAAAGGGTTGTGCAGCTGCTGCTGCTTCATGTTGCAGCCAGGTTTGTGTGTTCCCATCAGCACTGATTTAAGCTAAACAACCGTGAGCCTGCTGAGCGCAGGGAGGTGTGCTGGAGGACAGCCATCCCCAGGGACCTCCGTTACATCACCCTGGGCCACGCTGTCGTTCCTCTGCCTGTGCTCGGCTCCCTGGAAAAGAGAATTTCTCTAATTTCCAGGGGCGGGGGCAGAGCGTACATCACCAGGATGCTGTGTTCTTGCTCACTCCCAAGCACGTTGCATTTATTCTATGTTTTATTTCCTTGCTCCAGTCCAAAGTGGAGATTAAATGGCTTGCTCTAGGGTCCTAAAAACTCCTCGACGGTAGAAAACCTAGTAGGAACGAGCTCCAAGGAAAATATCATCCAGGTCCCTAAACCTGGTTTAAGTATCATCCTGGACTTTACTTGGTGCATGTAACTTGCCATCTGGTCTTTGAGCCTTCAAAAGATGCGTTTCCAGGTGCTTGCACATCAGCTGGGCAGGCAGGATTGTGTGTCTCAGCTTTCATTTGGACAACAGAGAAAATCCAGGGATTTGCAGGGCTTGGGGGAACTGGACATCAGGAAAAAAACTATCCCAAGCCCTGCAGGTAACGTCATGGAAGCACTTTCCAGCCAGGGAGCCTGGGAGTGTGGGCAGGAGCAGCTCTACTGGCCCGGCCCTGGCAGGCAGCAGTGGCCAGAGGCACGGGAGAGCTGTTATTCCACTTGAATTTCAGCCTCCAGGGTGCTCATTAAAAAAAAAAGGCTCAAAGTTTCCTACCTCATGTGTCAGCAGCATGTGGAGAAACACTGTGTATGGCTCTGCGGGTCTGTTATCTCCTCTCGCTATTATTAATGGGCATTTTTTTAATCATGGTGTTGTCTCCTTCGTAGTCGTATGCTTGTATCGGAGCTATGTGAGATGCTGAGCCTGCCAACCCCCGCTCCCGGCAAAGTTCAGGGGGCTGAAGGGAGGGGTCACAATTATTCCACTCACAAACGAGTATTTGGAAGGTCAGACCTGAAATGTGTGAACAAGCCTGGAGCTGAGAAGCTGTGTTCGCACTTGAAAATGCATATCTCTAGTATTTTCCTTTCGCTGTTCCAATCCTCCCCCTGACTGTCAGGCTTCAGCCGTGAATCACTCCTGGGCACGTGGCTAACACGTGAACGCTGCAAAATATTTTGATGGAGAGGAACGGGGGTGGGAGCACGAGATAACCCAGCCGACTGTTCCCAACCCTTCAATTCCTGTGTCGAGGCATCGCAGCCTCCAGCATTTGCAAGAGGATCTTTCCCAGAGCTCCTGGTCACGATGAAACGTGGGGTTTGGTGAGCAAGGCAAAGCTTTGATATTGGTATCAGTGGGGTTGGTATTTCCAGGAGTGAGCAAGAGTTGCAAGTAGAAATAGCTGCTCCAGGTCAAACCCTGGCTGCTCAGAAGGCTTCGGCTCCTTGCTTCTCCTGGTGGGAGGTTGAGTAGGTCCAGGTGGAAAAAGGGAGCTGGTGAAGCTCAACAGCATCCTGTCCCAAAGCTCTGCGTCTCCCAGGGAGAGGTGGGTGATAGTAGTAATGAGTTGCCACTTTTAACAACCCTTGTCTCTCCAACAGCTTCACAGAAGCCATGAAGAGCCAGCCGAAGCTGGAGGGCTTGGACTGCCATTGGGCCTATTACTCGGGCTTGGCCATCTTGGCTGTAGGGACCTTGTTTGTCATCTCCAGCTTCTTAGCACTGGGATTCACCGGAACATTCCTAGGTAAGCACTGAAAATTCAACAGCTTAACCAGAAAGTGCATTTAATCCTTGCAGGGGTCTTTTGCTAGGGCAGAGTCCTGTAAGTTTCCTCATCCTTACCTCCAGGGCTGTTAGATTTGGTCTTGGTGTTACGATACCAAAGCGTCATCTAACCATGCCGTTACCTCACACAGAGGAGATGGTGCAGTGGTTTTATTATGGTGAGTCCTATCACCTTCAGTGTCAAGCCTGAAATTTTTGGAAAGCAGCTGATCATCTGAAAGTCCCGATGCCCTCCAGAAAAGGGACTCCAAGCGCAGACCCCATGAGCAGGTCGGCAGCGGCAGAGCGGGTGCGAGCCGTCCCGCAGCCTTGCTCTGAGCCCACACCCGCTCGACACGTGCGCCGAGGGAAGATCTCGTTTGCTGTTGCCTCTGCAATAAACCTGACGTTCGCTGACAGGTTCTTTCATCTGCCGCTTTATGGCAGAAGGCATTTTCCACTGTGCCTGCTTTCACATTTAGAGAGTAATTCTGTTAGCGTTGTTGACTTTAAAAACATGCCAGTATGTGTGGAATTCATAAAAATAAAATAGAGACAGGAACAATAAATATCCAAGGAAAGGGGCAGCTCCCGCTGGCTGAAATAATCACAGCCCCAGCTTTGACACTGCATTTAGGCTGTGCTTTTGCAAGTGCTTTACAAACCAAATTCAATTAGCTCCTGCAGCGTCGCCAGGAAGAAGAGGAGGAGGTAATAAGCCTTCCTGGTTTCAAGTGGAGTTGCAAAGAAATGTGTTGAGTTGGCCAAGATCCTGCCACCAGAAATAGAGCTCAGCACTCGGCCCCATGTTACGCCTCTGTCCCTCAGCTGCTGGGCACCGACATCCTCCAAAATCACCCGCAGCCCCCAGGAGCGATGCTTTGCCTGCGCAGACATGTCCAGAGAGGCCGGGCGCAGGAGTACCCGCCAGCAAGAGCTGCTTGAATGCTCCTGAAGTTCAGCCAGGTCTGGGGTTGTTTACGTAAAGCCTGATTCATCCGACCAGGAGGATCCATTGGACTTGAACCGCCGGGGAAAAGCAAACAAGTGAGTCAGGCTCAGCGTAAGCAGCGAGAGTGGCCCTGTCCCCCTCTGCTCTGCGTGGCCGGTGGCTCCCGTATCACCCGCGGCAGGGCAGGCAGGCGTCAGTGGCCCGTATCGGGCGCTTCTGCTCCATCCTCTCTGCCGGCGGAGGCTCTCCCTGCCACCGGCGCACCGGGCTGAGGCTGCACGGCTCCGAGCATTGCGTGATGCAGCAGGGAGCGAGGCCAGCTCTCTCTGCTAGCCGGGGCATGACGGGCACCAGGGCAGAGCTGAGTCAGAGTGGGGAGATGCCAAGACCATGTGCTGGTGCAGCCGAGCTGGCTCGGGACCTCTGTCCCACAGAGGCATGGCCCAGCTGGAGCCCCACAGAGCATCCATCCTTGGACCGATAGTGGCTTCTCAGCTCCATGCAAGCCCCCGCAACCCCAAGTCAGGAAATTCTTAACGGAGAATGCTGTTCAGTGTGGTTTCTTACCCAGCCATGGGGAAGACGAGGGGTCTGTGGGTCTCCGAGGATCTCACAGGGGATGTTCTCTTGGTCAGGACTCACTTGGGACTGGTACATCCAACGTCGTCCTCCGTGCAGGGTTTTAGTGATGTGCTGGCGCTGCGGGAGGAGCAGGGTCCCCCAGCAGTGATAGCACTTCTGACTGCAGGTAGCAAAGGGTTGCACTGCTTTGGCAAGAAGGGGGCATCCACCTTCTTCTCACAGCCAATATCTGAGCTCAAGAGAAGTTTTGAGAGAGCCTCTGACACCCAAGCACTTCAAAAACTTCCTGGAACAGCATTTGACCATTCCCTTTTAGGTTTTCCTACAGCAGTGAGGGCTGAACCAGGCAGGGTACAGTGACCACGTCAGGGCTGCCCATTAGATTCCTCATTTAACTTTTGGAGTGGCTGCAGAGCACTTTGTCTCTTAAGTGTGGGCAGCGCAGTGCAGCGGGAGCCACGGGAGTCACCCTTCTGCAACAAGCCTTTCTGTGCCACCCCATCTCCTGCACAGCAGCACCAACCCCAGCCTCTGTCAGCAGCGCCTGGATGCGGCCCCTCGCCCTGGCAGCCTTCTCCCCTGCAGAGCCATCCATCCTCCCGGCACCGTGCCCTTGCAGGGATTCGGTCATCAGTTCAGCGCCGTCTGCCTCATCGTTTGCCCTATTTCCTGACGAACGTAGTAACAAGGGCTCGGCTTCCCAGAGGTCGAGGGCACCGAGAGGTGGCTCTGCCTGTCTGAGCCCATCTGTCTCGCACCCGAGCGCGGTTCCTTCCAGCGCTGACCAAGATTTCAAGTAAATCTGACTTGACCGAAGTCTGTTACGGGGCTGTGGTGAAGCTGGCGGCTCTCTGGAGGGAAGCGGAGGTGGTGCTTCAGCCCAGCTTGGGCTCCGGGCACCATGGGAGACCTTGCAGAATGCCTCAAATGGCTTTTGGTGCCGCGATCCAAAGTGTCTACCCTGTGCAGCAAAATGGTTACACTGACCTCCAGCAAAAAATAACTCAAATTAGATGCCAAAGTCCCCCAGCCTGCCAAGGAGCCGATTCCTGATTTGAGGGCGTAATGGAGGCACAGGAGATGCCCAGGCTGACACTGTGCAAATCGATGCACGGTCCTTTGCCTTCGCACCTGCCTGAATATAAAAATATTGCAGGTCCTCTCTGGTGGTCATGTTCATTTAACTGTGTGGGTTTAGAGGCAGGGTTTACATGGGAAACCTTGTGTTCTGGGGCAGCTGCCTGCTCCCCCAGCTGCTGTGTGCTCTTGCTTGCAGGGAGCCTGCCCGAAGGGTCCTGCAGCCCCACCGGTGCCAGGCTCAGATAAGCCCCTGCCAGCCCCACGGACCCAGGGCTTTGTGCGGACCTTCCCGGTGCCAGCACCATTTGGGGAGCAAGGTGTTCAGCCCAAAAGCGAGGGCAGGCAGGATATAATGAAGCATTTTGACACATAAGAAAGCACAGAAATGGGTTGTGGCAGGGGGTGATGTGTTCTTTCTACCAGAACAATCTCAGAGATGCATTGCCAAGTAACTGTGAGAACATATAGTATGAATACCAGGCAATTATCTCACTTAGTGGCCTGTAGTTAAAGCCCAAAAGCATTGTCTAATTGGGCAGGCGCTGTTTATCCTTAGAAATAAATGTTTTTGCACCATGTGAGGTCAAAGAAATTACACTACGAACCAGGTAATAATAATAACCTTGAATAGTTTGCACTCCTGTAATGCCTTTTATCTGGATTTCCAAGCACTTTCTCACCATACATTAATCCTCACCACCCTCTGCGCTATAAGAAAGACTGATATTATGATCGGTGCACAATAGCACCGGGAGGGACAGAGGAGACTTGCCCAAGGTCAGAGAACAGGCTGGCAGCAAAGCTGGGAACGCGACCCAGGGCTGCGGCAGCTCCCTGAGCCGATGGACCAGCACTGCTCCTCGCTGATTGATGGTGCATCTTGTACAGTGGTCGTGGAGCAAAATCCTCGCTGGGCTTTGTGATCTCGCTTGTGAGACCAGCAGAAATCAGAGCTCGGCATCCCAGCCCTTACTCCCCCTCGAAATGCCGCTTGCAAGCTGCACATCTCCTTGTTTGTCATTTCTTCTCCAGGCTCCTTTCAGGAGGTTGGAAGGATTGCTCCGAGGTAGATAGGAAGCTGGTTGGATGCTGACAGTTCTGAAAGCTTTCCTCCTAACAGATGACAATCACCTATTATCATCATCATCATGATGCCGATAATTGAGTGTTTTGTAGGCAGAGGTGCTATTTTCTGAAATTCTGAGAAATTCTCTGAACTATGAGATAAGGGTGACACTGAATGAGGACATTTGGTGGTGGCGGTCGTGATTATAACATCTCAAAACACCGTTACAGTGCGCTGGGCTCATTTCCCCATTAAATGGTTTTGATCCTATGCACTTGCTTCATTGTCAAGTGGCATCAGACGGCCAGTTTTCAAATGAGAAAGCCAGCTGGGACCTCGAGAGCTGCCTCCTGACAAGGGACGTGGCTGCTGTACCTTCGTTGTAATGCACAAACCTTCCCCGTGGGCAAAGAGCCATTCCCGGAAAAGCTGATCGACACCGAGTAAACGGCCAACCTATTTGTTGCTGTTTTCTCAGCCTGGAAATTAGCAGCAAAACCCCTCGTTTGCCTTTGCTCTGCCTCCTCGGCAGGGATGCTCCGTGGTATGGGGAGGGTACCAGTGTGCCACGGCCCCCTGTGACACTCAGCTTTGTGGAGCCTAACGAGAAACCCTCTGTTTGCTCTGCAGGTGATTACTTTGGCATCCTGATGGAGGCAAAAGTGACCAGCTTCCCCTTCAGCGTCCTGGATAATCCCATGTACTGGGGCAGCACGGCCATCTACCTGGGCTGGTCCCTCATGTGAGTACGTGCCCCTGCCATCAGCACCGGTCGTAGGGCAAGCGCGGGCTCTGTGCTCGGCAGGACGTACGGTGCCAGGCTGCATCAGGGGCCAAAGAAACTCTTAGTGACGGCAGTCGGCGAAAAAACCCAAAATGGCAGGGAAAGTGCAACATGCCCTGGTTTCTTGCTTTCTCTCTTTCTGACTATTTTTGTGCGTGCAAAATCTTCTGCTGTCATAAAGGACTTGCAGCATTAGTTGTAGAAAAATAAATAACGGCCAAGTGCTGGGGAGAGGAAGCATCAGCAAATGCTCTGCAGCTGAATGAGATCCTTGGCAGGATCTGCACGTGGAAAAATCAACAGTCAGGGCCAAATTCACGCTGGGTGTCACTCGGCAGGGGCAGGACACTGATACTGGGGATCAGAGTGACCCTGTATTTACCTCTGAAAAAAGCAAAACAAGCCAACACACCCTTTCCCCCACTGCATGGTGATAACACTTCCGAAACACTCCTCATGTGATACAACACAGCTTAATAGCCTGCTTAGGAGGAAATGAATAGGCTGTAATTTAGCAGCAAACGAGCAATATACTCTATTCTGTGTAACAAGTTTTATGTGGTTTTCATTTAATATCACATTTTATTTATTTGCTCAGGAGAAAAAACCCTGGCTGTGTTACATCAGGAACCCATAGAGCATTGCAGGCCGTTATCACTAGATATTTTCTGTTATCACTAGATATTTTGCACTGGTGCTCCTGAGTGTGACCACCTCTCTCTTATTTCGGTGGAAAAAAAATGAAGTGCTTTGCCACTTTCTGGTCACCTTTTCAGCCACGTGTGCAGTGCTTTCTGGCCCCTGGTAATAAGTAAAGCTGATGGTTTCTCTCCTGTCTCCACCGAGCGTTGCTGCCATTCGTTCTGCACTTGAAATCCCCCCCCGGCACCGTCAGGGCAGGCTGCACGAGGCCGTTTGCCTTCCTGGCAGACCCACGGCACGGATTGGGTCCAGACCCTGGGAAATGGTGCACAAGAGCTGGGGCGAGCTCGCTGCTGGGGCCGTGGCAGTGCTGGGCAGGAGAGCCAGCCGCGGGGTCAGCAGGGGCACGATGTCAGCGTGGATATTGCTGGGGGGAGTGGGGCAGAGCCGGGGCAGGATGAGCCCCCCCATACCACACCGTGGCTGGAGAGCAGCTGACACCATCACCCCACAACAGCGCAGAGTGAGGAATTTGACCAGGAGAAGTTATAAGGAGATTTTAATGGTTTTAAGATGAGGACTGAAGTATTTCCTAGAGCCTTTGCAGAACCAGCTGAACCCTCCTGAGCTGTTTCTGTCACGGAAATCCCTTCTTTGCCCCTGCGAGAGAGCAGCCTCACGCCGGGTGCACATTGCTTGGTCTTCCACCGGGATCCTGGGCAAAAGCAGCTCAAAGCGGCTCGAGGCAACAGTGTGATTGCCTTTTTTTTCTGTTAAAAGGCTGCCACCATAAAAGGCAGTGAGGCATGCCAAATAATTGCTGTTAACGAATTGCTGGAGCTGTGCGAAGTGGCACCAGGACACTGCCCGCCTGCCCTGGGGAAGCTCTGCGCAACCCTTCACGTGGTGGTTTTGACTCTTTATCTTCCCTGGGATCTCAGCTCAGGTTGCTCGCTGAGGTTTTTGGGGGGTCTCAGGTCTCTTCTGAGGTACTGCTGAGGTCCCAGGGCTTTCAGAAGATGTTAGGTTCCTGCCCTCGGAGGTAAGAGCTAACGTCCTGGCTCTGCGTCAGTGGGAGGGATGCCGGAGGAATGCGTCTGCCGTCTGGGTTTGGACAGACATAAGATGTAGAACACATTTTTGCTCTGTCGGTGATGTATCATGCTCCATATCATGGCACTGGAGCCCAAAGGACTGATTCATTTTAATCTGTAAGAGTACATACCACATAACGTAAGCGAGCCTGGCAGCACACCAGGCAGCCTGCCTTCCGAGCCCAGTCCAACCTTAAAAGCATCGCGTGGGGCGAGAGCTGCTGTTTCCTCCCTTGCAGGACAGTGCAGCTATCCCCAGCTCATCTAATGGCAGTTCCACAGCCAAAATAAATGTGTCCACCAAAGACATTGGAGAAGGCACCTCCACCAGTCACGACAAAAACAGGAGCTCCAGGAGGAAAGGGCAAAGCGGGTGTCCCATGTCCAACACCCAGGACCAGCGAGGCTGGTGGGGAAGGACGTGAGCCCACACCGTTGCTCTTGCAGACAACCCACAGCCCTGCAGTGACGCTTGGGGACAGACAGACTTCCTACCCAAAAAAAGGTCCTAACTAAAAAAAGACCACGAAACCTTCTTGGCTAACTCATCATTGACCCTGCTACAACACGAGCCGTTGCCCAATAAGTAGGTTGAGCTTGAAAGATGAGAGAAACAACTCACCCAAATGCTTCTCATCACCGCGTCAAGCAGCCTCGCTTCTCCCAAAAGACAAATGGAGCATTAGCTGTTTGGGGACAGCTTTGTGTATCTCTGGTAGGGAAGTGTTTTAACTCATGGCAACAGGCTGTGTAAATCAGAGCTGGCACTGCAGCCAAATGATGCAATTAGAGGTCTTGCTGTCAACAAACAATCATGCAAATTTGTTCTCTCTGATACGAATCAAGGAGGAGACATGACTAAGCATGTAATAGCAGGGGGTTGGGAGAGGAAGAAGTTGCCCAGTGCTTCCTAACGAGGGAAAAACTTCTTGCAAAATGTAAACAGTGAAGAGGTGAAGATTGGTGTGCATCTCTCCAGGAACTGATGCGGCCAGGCAGTACGTGACGGCAGGTCCAGTACAAGGTTTAGGTAGTTTGGTCTCTCTGAAGGAATGTTTTCCCGACAGGACTAGTCCCCTTGCACAAGGCTTGCAGGATGTTTATCCTCACCAAGGACCAGCTAAGTACATTTTTTTGTTGACAGCCAGCTCTTGTCCCCCTCAGAGCTGAGCTGCAACCAGCAATAAAGGCAATCAGCAGTGTCCTAATTAAGGGAAATGCTTGCAGCCATTAGCTGGAGGCATAGGATGCAAAAAGGGTGGTTTGGGGGGGCTGGTGCCTGCGGTGAGCCAGACAGAGCTGTGCCCCTGGCTGGGGAGATGGGGCCAGGACCTCGTGGGTGCTGGGTTAGCAAGTGGGGAATCCCTGCTGGTGCGACCACTCTCACCCCGGGAATTTGCACACCGTGGGAGGGGCTCAGCCCCTGGTTTGGGGACTGAACCCTCCTGCTGAAATTCTGGCGCCTTAGCAAAGCCCCTGCTGCCTTCGCTGGTGTCTGCCTCTTGCCCCGAGATGCTTTCAGGCCAAGCGTCAGAGAGGTGGCCCCGCGTGGGCGGTGCAGGTTTGCAGCCGACGTTGACATCTCTCCTTCAAGTGGGAGGTGATGGGGATTTTTTAGTCCCAATTCTTTGGCCTTGGTGCTAAAAGGAGCAGCCATGCAGCCATCCCTGTTGCATCCGCAGCCCTCAAGCACTTCTCCCCATAACCGAACACAGGGCGGTGTGGTGCGGTGGCATCGGTCCCCCGTGCTGTGCCTGATGGCCCCTTGCTGAAGGACAGCATTTGGGTGGGCCTTGGGAGGTGACAGGACGTGTTCCTAAAACATCTTGAAATGGATTTAAATGTGAACCGAGCCCCCAGCACCCCATGCAGCCAGCCCCGGTGCAGCACCGGCCCCAGCACCCTTCACGGGGCAGGCATGGACCTTCCCATCCCTTTCCATCCCCAGCCCTGCTGACATTTGGAGGTATACGGTACCATACGCTGCTCCTTCTGCCAGGTGTCTCCTGCACCCTGGGTGGCCTGTCTTTCTGTGCACATCAGGCATTTCCCTTATAGCGCTGGCTGGGAGCCACAGCCGTACATCAGCAGCTGCTCAGCTATTAAACAGTCTTATAATCTCAGGACTTAGCATCAAAGCAGAAGCTCTCTTAGCAGAGACGTGCAGGGATCAGACTTAAAAGAAGTCGCCGAAGTAGGCTGGGGAAGAGGCCTTGCCAAGTAACATCTGTCTAAGACAGTTAACATTAAGTACAAAAAAACCCCCAGCCTTTTGTTCGGTTCTGTTTAATGAGCAAGAGAGTGCTCTCCTGGAGCCAGCATCTCATTTCACTTTCTAAACCAGGTCTTGCATAAGCCCATGTACTTACCTGATCTTTTCCTTCTCTTTCAAAACAGGCATGCAAGCCCAGCTGGCCTTTTGCTGACAGCTGTAGTGGCAATTTCCTACACAATTGCAATGCTGTATGAAGGGTGAGTAGCTCTGCAAAACTGGAGAGCTTCTAATTATTTCTACCAGCTTTAACTTGTGAGGTTTCAGGGAACTGCAGAAGTAGAGATGTTTTTTCCAGTTGATTCAGCAGGGAAGAAAGGAAAACAGAGGATTGTTTTTCAATTGTTTTGATAATGGGCAGATTCCTCTCTTAAACTATTTGCTGAGTTCTAGGAACATTTATGCATTTGTTTATTTTTATCAGAATGAGATATTTTTTCTTTTGGGTGCCGGATTCTGTCTATACAAGAGCAATAAGGAAGGCAGTGAAGGGACTCATTGTGTCTTCTGAAGAGACCCTGCAAGAAGAGCTTGCATTTTGTAGTTCCTTGGATGGGCTTCTCAGATATTTTGTACCACGATAGCCCAGCAGCCCAGGACAGAGCAGCCCAGAATTATTCCCGGAAGCAGCGGTCGTGCTTCAGCAGTGAAAGGTCTTTTGTCTTTGCAAGGGAGGAGGAGTTGCAAAGAGAGCCGAGGCCCATCTGCATTGCTGAACATCATGCTGTGCGGTGCAGGGATGGTCCTGGGTTGGGAGCAGCTTGGAGCCACTCCTTGGTCTGGAGATACCGAGCCGAGGATTGCCATGGCACAGGAATAGTTGGGCTGTGCCAACCTGTGAAGGGCAGAGTGTCTGAGCCCAAAGGATAGCACGCAAATAGTCTTGATTTTAATTCTTCCCCCCTTCTTTTGTCCCTCTGTTGTGTCTCTCCCCAAATTCCCGTCCTCCCAACCACAGGCCTTTCACAGAGGAAATATATCGGCAGAAACAGAAGGGAGCAAAGAACAAGTAGCAACAGGTATGTGTGCCGATCAGTGTTGCAGCGAGAGGGGCTGCTTTGCCGGGCTCCCCCACCTACGAGCGCTTTAGATGGGGATGGGAGCACCACCCGCCCTCCCAGCGCTCCCCTGCCCTCCCCAGCTCCTCCAGAGCCCTTCCTGCACTTCTCAAGGGATCTGAGCTTCAAACCACCGCAAAAAACCAGGTGGGAAGGCTTTACACAGCAGTGCTTGCGTCTGCCTCTTGGCACCCGACCAGCAACCCCCAAAGTGTTTTGATTATATACTTGAGAGCCAGCGCGAAGGAGAATTGCTGGGGAGCGTCGAGGCTCCAGGCTTAGTCTGAATCAGGCAGAAAAAAGCAGCTATTGGCCATGGCAGGTACTCCAGCAAGCGGCAGGGATGGTGCGAGAGGGCACGCGTGCCCGATCACCCCGCCGGGAAATCGGGCATCCCTGCTCCAGTCTGCTCCATGCCCAAGCTGGGAGCATTCTGCTCATGGGCTTGCACCAGTTCACCCCAGAAACTCAGCCTGGGCTTGTTTTTTGGGGCCAAAAGTTTGTACAAAAGCCTAAGTTCCTGCCCAGGCTCCTTTCCCTGCGGTCAGTGCCCCCCTGGAAGCCCCCGGTGCATCTGCCCGCTGGTGGTTGGAGAGGCTGGACAAGCTCACGGCAGCGCTGAGGTTTTGGAGCCCAGTAGCCTCTGCCCCGGGAAAGATGCTGCAGCACCCGTGAGGTCCCTAACAGACTCTTGTCTCTTTGCCCTTTGCAAGGCGGTGTCTCGGATACCTCAGCACAGCGTGCCTCTCCGGTCTCCACGCTGTCCGATTTGCCCGTTTTCCTACTGAGATGTATCCTACTAATTAGCCCGGCAACCCTTAATGAGCCAACTGAGCACCCTGCAGTATTGAAAGCGATCAGAGGAACAGCCCGAGCGTGGCGGCGCCTCCTCGCAGCTGCCCGTGGGAGCTGGAGGTCCCTGTCCCCAGGTCTCTGTCCCCATTGCTGGGTCACTGCAGCTCCTGCCACAAAGGTAATGGTCCCCCGAGAGCCGCATGACGTGGGACCTCCTCACCTCTTCTCCTGCACCGATTACTGGAGATCTGCAGGGGAAAAAGCAATTCAGCAGCAGCCCCGGACTGGAGGGCAAGCAGAGTAACGATGGAGACACTGGGGGCCTTTTGTAAGCAAGCTCTGAGCATGGGAAAGCACCAGCTCCGGCTGATGCTGAAGATCATCTGAAGATGCTGCCAAAGAGCCACAGGAAGAAAACAAAAGCTTGGGCGAAGCAATGGGGTGGGTTCGGGAGCCCCTGGGACATTCAAACATGGCTGGAGAAGGAAGAGGGGAAACTGCTGCAAACTCAACAACAACGAAACCTGCTACAAATCCAATAACAAACCCCGTCTTTTCAGGGAGAGGGAAACCTCCCCGTCCAGAGCTGTTTTCCCAGCTGTACAGAGCCCTGTAGCATCTCCACGCTATTTGCAAAGGCTCCGAGAAAGGTGACTGAAAGCACGTAGATGTGAACGTATGACCTAAACCACTGCCCGAGGGGGAAGGAGGGATGGCAGCCGTCTCATGGGGAAACTCCAGCATGGAGAAGACCAAGGGGAAGAGTCGATCCCTGCAGATATCCCATCCCTGGCCATGTCGGTGCCCCGGCCCCCTCCACACCCACCCGGTCCCTTCTTTTCCCTGGGGGCCACATGAGTGTCCCGCCTGCCTTCCCCACCACCCAGTGCCTTCCAGCTATTTTTCACTGCCTTGCAGGGGCGGTGGGTGGGTGGGTGGGAGGAAGGGAAAGGGCTGCTTCTGCCTGCAGAAGCCGGGTACAGATCTGCCCCTCCGCCCCGCCACCAGCCTCGGCGAGTCCCAAAGAGCCCGGTGCTGGATCCTGCCCTGAACGGGAAGGTCCCAGGGGTGATGCTCCAGACCCAGGCTCAGTGTTTACATTCCCAGAACAGTTTGAGAAATAAGCTATAAACGACCAAAAAAAAAAAAAGCAGCGTAAAGTCCCCGGCAGCAGCGCTGGAGAAGGGAGCAGCTGCTGGCTCCTGCGCCGGCACCGGGATGCAGTGCCATGTCTCAGCATCGTGTTGTCCCCTCCGCAGAGGGTCCTCCTTTTTCTCAGTGTCACCTCCGCGAAACGGTCCGATTTCCTTTTGCTTTTGCATGTTGTAATTCACCCTTCGGGCATTGCTCAGCAGGAATTAAAAATGTTGGTTTCTTTTCAGTCCAGCCTCTGTTTCCTTCAGCCAGGGCTCATGGATGCTGTGTTTGTGTTTCACCGCTTCAGAACCATTACACGAGGATTTTTTTTTTTTATCGCCATCTCAACAACTTTCCTCTTAAAGACTTGGACATAGTATTTTATTTTTAGGTAAGTTTCCACATCCCCTTCATAGTTAATGTTTATAGACAGAGGCTAAAACAGTCCAGTACCCATAGCAACCAGCAAGGAGAGGATACATTGCATTATTCAATTTATGTCAGAGTTGACAGTCCTGGCTCAAAGTCTCTGATGTAAATAAATTCAGATTTGTTGATAGGTGAAATCAGTATTTACCGAAGAGACACGTGCTTGTTCGGGAAGGATTACTCTTAACGAGAATGCAGCGAGGGTTGTATTTGTGCTGTCTTGTTCCCGGTCTGGAGACCATGTACGCTTTTCCCTGTCCCCGCCACGAGGCCGGGGGGACCCCAGCTGTACCATTCCCATCCCCAGCCAGCATCAGCCCCCCAAAATGGGTGTCTGTCACTATAAACCCCAGCGACGGAGCTGCTTCCCCTCCCCTGCCTGCAGCATCCCAAAAGCACAGGGTTTTGGTGCTGTGCCAGGACCGGCTTCGTGGACTCCTTCCCCCTCGATCCGCCATTTCAAACCCAACTCTTCCCAATTCCCAGCCGCTCCGTGTCAGCTTTGCATTGCACAAGGGCTTTTTTGGGGCTATGCCAGATATATCCCCAGTTTTAGTAGCTCTTCCCGCAGCAGCCAGCACAGATTAATGTGTTGCTGCCTTCGCAGAACTGGTTCTGGCTGCCATAAAGCTGGAGTTTGATGTTTCAGACACGGCTTCTCTGTTCCCTAAAGCAAAACCGAGGAGCTGGAAGGTGATGTTGAAGCCCATCTCGCGGGGTCCAAGCCTGCCTTTCTCCCTCGGGCGGAGGGGTTGGCTCTGGCCGGGGCCAGTTCCTGGCGGTGCCGTGCCGCTCGCCGGGGCTGCGGGGAGGAAAACACAGAGACACCATTGTATACCATTATTTACGTTGCTTCGTAGTATTCAACAGCGAGGGATTAGGGGGACTCTCCCCGGTTATGAGGAAAAAATTTGATTCCTATTCAATTACATAATATTTCTCAGAATTTGAGATTACAGAGGGTGGGAATGAAACCTTCAGGCTGAGCATGAAGCATTTGTGGTGTTGGAGCTGTTCCCCCCCCCCCTTCCCATTCCCAGGGCCAGTGCCTGGCTGCGGCTGGGCCGTATCCTGCACTGATGCAGGGATGGACCCCACGGCCCCCAGGTCGGGACGTGAGACTCCTGCTGCTTCCAAAGATGAGACCTGCACTGTCGGACCCCCGGGACCAGCCGGTTATGGCCCAGCATGGGTGGGTGCATCCCCCGGCTCACCAAGCGGGATCCCTGGAAATGTGGTCCTGGGTCCGTTTTCATAACTTCCTGGCTTCAAAATCCGCTTGTGGGGCTTGCTGGGCCCACCTGAGCTTGGCGGGGGGGTTCTTTGCAGCCTTGGGAAACGCCGCACGTGAGGCTGTGTGCAGATGCTGCAGATAATGCCTCCCTTGATGTTCAGGACATTTCTCCAGAGCAAACACCGGGAAAGAAGAAACTAGTTAAATCACAACTCCTGCCTGGCAGGGATGGCCGGGTCACCAAGTCCATCACACCGAGCTGCCTCGGGTCACCCCGTCCCGCTCAGCAGCCCCCGGCAGCGGCTGTGCCCACCCTCACACTCCACCCGGGTTTTCTCCGTGTGGCCGTTTGCATGGCTTCCCTGCACGTGTCTCCCCTCCCTGAAACTGCATGTGATTTTTTTTTTGGGGGGGGTGGGGGAATCCCCATGCAACCCCAAACTGCCCCAGCGATGGGCACGCGATGCGGGGCCAGCTCCACTCTTGCAGGATGCTTCATCCGGGGACACTTTGGGAGCCGGAGGCCGCATCCTGCGGTCTTTTCCCTGAAGGCAACTGAAGGGATGGTGGGGACATCCAGAACCGGGGACGCTGCCCTCCGCTATGACCACCCGTCACCCCACACCCATTTGCTTTTGCCCATTGAAGCTGTACTGCCTTCAACCCCGGGGGAGGGACGGCCACTGGCCCTTACGTGGCAAACACACACAATTAGCCAGGAACGGAGGATAAACACATGGCGCAATCGAGGCAGGGTATCGCATTGGCGGAGCGATGGATAAGTCAGGATTCCCGTTGGGCTCCTGCCAGGCCTGGCTTGCTGAGTCGGCATTATTGCTGTTCGGGAAGATGGAGGGAAACGGGGGGCTCTGGCAGTGGCTCCCGACGCCGAGGTTGAATCTCCGCACAGATATTCGGTGGGCAGGGGAGGGGGGTTTGTCTGCCAGCAATTGGGATTTGATGCAAAAGCAAAGATGAGCTTTGAGCACAGGCGATACGGGGGCTTTCGGGGGCAGTTTGGGCACTGACTGCTTTATTGGGGATCCCTTAATCCAGAGAAGTCAGACGGGTGACATGACAGGACTTACCTTTACAGGGGAATAAACCAGTCTCCTCTGTCCCCACTGCACAGGGAAAGCAGTCTGGGCTTCAAATGGTCACAAAGAAATGCAATGGGAAGAATTCCCTGGTGGGAAGCTGTTTCCAGGTGGGAAGCCACCAGTGTTGGAGCCCAAACCACCAGTGTTGGAGCCCAAACAAATGCCTGGGAAAGGACCAGGATCTGTCCCACCTCGGCAGAGCCGGGATTGAGCCGCATGGGCGCTGCTGGCAAGCTCCTGCTCTGGGGTCTGCGGATGCAGGCAGCCCCCGTCTCATTGGGTGCCCAGGGGATGCTTCGCAATGACCCCCAGCGCCAGGAGAGCAGCAGCACCCCGTGCCCGCCGCCCCCCTGCCCTTCCCATCACTCCTGCCAGGGACAGCACGGAAACGCCATCCAACCCACCCCAGACCGCAGCCCACCTCTGCCCTCCACCCTGGGGGGCCTTTACGCACGGAGCTCCCGCCATGTGCCAGAGGACAAGTTACGAGGCTGTTTTCTTTAATCTGCACACTAAAAAGCCGCCCGGGACAGCCCAGTGAGCTGGCCATGCTGTGCCGCATCCTCCTTGGATCTTATTTCAAAAAAAAAAATCATAGGAATGTGCAGCTTTTTCCATGTTGCGTTTTCTTCAGAGGGGAATTGTTTACTGAGCACGGCTCCTTTCTGAATCAGAGTTGGAGGAGGGAGGCAGAGCAGCCAGAGCCCCCCGGGAAGGGGAATGTTGGGGCTGGGGTCTGCCCGCACCTCTGCTTTGCTGCTGCGCCGGAGCCGAGCATTTGTGGGAGCCTCCAGGGTCCTTGGTATGGGCACCAGCATGGAGCAAGGCTCCACCCTCGCCCTGCTCAACGCCCCCAACCCCAATTCGCCCCTCGCATCCTCAAACCCTGTGCCGGCCTCAGCCCCCTCCGGACCCCACAGCCGGGGGGACAAATGTGGCACCTGGACACAAAACACCTCCAGGCTCCAAGCCCTCAGCACTGGCTGCGCATCCCTCCACCAGCTCCAGCCCGTTGCAGGCCAGCCAGCTTGCTGCCTCCTCTTGGGCTTTTATTTTTGTCCTATAACCCCCGCAGCCGCTGCTATTTCCATGGGAACCCTCCTGAAATCTGTAGCAACACATCCGCCGGGGTCACCATGCCTCCCTCTCCCCCGTGCCCTATATTCCAAGCCCCGTCACTGCCCATCTCCAGTTACAGGTGACATTTCTCTCTAATCCCAGGGAGGCTGACGCTCTTTGGAAGGGAGCAGAAGGTGCTGGAGTTTGGGGACATGTCCAGGACACGCAAATGTCTTTGTCCATGTTGGATGCTGGTGGGATGCTGCTGCCTCCGAACCATGGGCGAGAGGACGGCATGAGATGGGATGGAAACCAGGAGCAGAGAATTCCCAGGGTGTCCCCAGCTCGAGGAACCCCAATTCTGCTCCATACGGAGCTCTTGACCCAGCTGTGCTGCACAGTTATTGCTGATGAGTTAATGTCACCTTGGTGTGCTCAGAGTGGAGATGCTTCCACGGCCTCTGCTGGAGAGCAGGACACCATCCCTGGGGCGGCAAGGCAGCGAAACCGAGCCCCCTGCGGTGTGGTGCCACCGAAACCCTGGCTCTCACTGCGTGCTCGGCCATCCAACGTGTTTGCACCGCTGGTAAGGAAAGCCGCGGCACCGCGTGATCCGTTGGAGCACACCGCTTTGCACCGTGATACAGGCACTCCACCCCATCCCTGGGTTTTTGGCGAGTTTATCACAGCAAGCACACACCAAAGGTGAGAGAAGGGGGGTGGATGCAGAAGGTCCGGAGACCAAGGCACGGCATGAGCCTGCTCCAGGAGCTGCATCGTGCCTGGCGTGGGGATGGCGTCTCCAAGGGAGCTCTCGCCACCCCTTGCCTGGATGACTCAAGGAATTGGGGATTTGAGACGTGTCTCAGGCTTTCAAATTCTCTGTTAATCAAATCCCAAATGCTAAAAGGAATCAAGAGACATGAAAAGTGTTGCAAAAGAAGTAGGGGGTGGGAGTAGGAAACAAATAAACCCACCCCCCCAGTCCCCAGCGACAGAGCAGCCCGCTTCTGCATCATATCTCATCTGGGAAAAATTATATGTTGTGAATTACGTGCTCCTTTTGAAAAGCCTTAAAGGAGATTTAATAAAATGAGACAAGCTAATAATATAGGGAATGAATAGCAACCCTGGATCCTGCATCTTGATTTAATCAGATGCTTTTCCCCAGGGGGACGAGCAAGAGCTATAGCTAAACCCTCTCTTCCCTTCCCTACCCAGCTGCTCCCCTCTTCCTCCAGCCCCTCGCTCCTTCTCCCATCCCTGGGGGAGCAGCCAGGGCTGCTGCAAGACCCCGCTGCTCGCCAGCAGCCGCTGGGAACCACACAGCCCACACCGGTTATTTGTGAGCGGGCTAACGAGCAGCACGCCGGGGTGCTGTACACCGAACAGGGAGAGGGTCCCTGTCTTTGGGGAGAAAAGCAGGAACTGGGGAGCCAGGAAAGCTGGGCTGGGAAGAGGGCTTGGCTCCGTGTGTGCGTTCGCAACGCCCTGCTCCAGAACCAGGGAATGCCGCATGCTGCTGCGCAGGGGACAAGCCTTTGGTAGGACGTGAAGATTCTTAATGGCAAAGATAAGGAGCTCATGTTGGATGTGCTCCTCTCTGAAGCTCAGGAGAGGCCACGGGGTCTGCGTGTGCTGGGGCGCGAAAGGCACAAACGGCTGTTCCACTCGGCTTTTTCACCGCTTGGACCTGTAGGACCCAGCCATGAACCGAGGCCAGCTCAACTCCAGGGTGACGATACTTCCCAGCTCCGCAGCACGCTCAGAAATCAAAGTCATGTTCTGATGTAATTGTTCTTTTCCAAGTATCCCCCGGCTCGCCTGTCCCTGGGCCGGGCAGCACGATGCACGCTCCTGCCTCCTGGTACATTTTGCTTCCTGCATTTTTGCAGAGGCTGGTGTTGCTGCGAGCTCTATTTTGCTGCTCGCACAGTTTGTCCAAGCCAGACCCTGGGGAGCCGCATGTTCTGTCGCCGGGATGTTTGTGTGACTTTCGTGGAATTTCCTTTCCTCAGCCACTTGCTTCGCAGCCGCCGGGCGGGTTTTGTTTGTTGGCAGGTGGCTGGTAAACCCGTGAGGATGCAAATAGGGAGAGAAATAGCAAGAAACCGGGGATTGATCTGTGCTGAAGATGTTCGATTCCATTAAAGGTATCTGCGGTTGCTGAGTTTCGTGTACAGCAGCCTGCCTGAGGCTCTTGCTGTACCGAGCAGCGGCGTGAGCGCGCAAAGAGCCTGTACCCTCCAAAACCGGGCGAGGAGCAAAGCACCCCACAAATGGCAGAGTCAAACTCTGCACAGGCGGTATGGCAGCCATGGGGGAAAAGGCTGTTTTACCTGCCCCTGCTTAAGACTTGGGCTATTTGCAGTCAGGTCAGAAATAGATGGTGATTTTTAAGAGAGTCATAACTGTAGGAAGACTTTGCCTCACAGCAAGGTGGATCCTTTATCATCCATCACTGGCAGCTGGCTCCCGGCAAATGTGCTCTGATTTCACCAGGACATGAGTTTCTAGATGATCTTGGGGGGACTCTGCCTAATGCATCGTAATCCTCCTCTGTGTGACTCTGCAAGGAGCTGGGCTCCAGGATAGCATAGGCAGCGCCCACGTCCTCTCCCTGGGAGATCCTGCAGCCATCAGCTCTCCTCCGTCTGCCCGGGATCCCTGTCCTTGCTCCCGGGGGGTCTCCCTGGCAGGGTGGCTCCAGTCGCACCCCACACCCCTGAGCCAAGCCCACGGGATCCTGGCGGCACATCTGCCTTTTGCTGTCGCCAAAGAGCCTTTTGAAGGGAGTAAAAGATTTTTCTGTTGCTGAAGCCTGTTAACCTAAGAGTAGGCTTCGAGCAGGCTATTTTTACCCGTTCCTGGCACTATTAATAGTTTTACAATCAACAATAAACGCCAGTCGAGATATTCGATTTGTCTGTCCCCCAGAGGTCGGCGCTTCCTATTCCCCCTGTTGTTTTTCATCAACCACTTCAATTAAATGATCTTTTTGTTATTTTGGGGTGGTACATTTGTGCTCTGTAATCGGCTATTAAACCTCTTTGCTGTCTCGCACACAGATCAATAAACATGGAAAACTGTCCCACTTTCTCTCCCCCAAGTGTCCTTGTGCCTCTGCTGCTGGGGAGGATGTTTCCCCGCCGGCAGGGATGAGGCTGCAAGGGGCTGTTTAATCTGCTGCTCCCTCCCACCCCCCCGACGACCACGATTCCTCTGTAAAACTTTGGACAGTGAATTGGTGTCCAAGCGTAAGTGTAAGACCACGCTCGGGGGAGATGAAAAGCTCAGCACCATCTGTTTCCCAAGCGGTACTGATGAAATGCACCATGCTGCACAAATTTGGGTGTTCTAGCAGTCCCTGAGCTTCCTCTCGGTGTCGTAGGTGAGGCTTCTGCTATCCTGAACCATATTTAAGCATCACCTTTTGCCAAGTTTTTTTGGTTTGGTTTTTTTGGTGTGTAGTTTTTTTGGTGTGTGTGTTTTTGTTTTGTTTTGTTTTGTTTTGTTTTGTTTTGTTTTGTTTTTTAATATCCAGCAGATCCTCACAGGTGTTTTTAATTCACACTTTCTCATCAGCCTGACGTGAAAGAGGAGCTTGGCTTTTCCTGGGCCCTGTCTCCCACTTATTGACGGCACAGAGATCCCTCAGCACAGCAACGCTCCCATTTCCCCAAGGACTCAGCACCCGACAAGATCAGCTCCCCCGATGTGAAGCAGCACCATACACCCTGCCCGCCCCAGGCACAACCCTGCTGCCTGCACCTTGCCTGCATCCCTGCGAGCATCCTTCCTCCTCCTCTGGGCAGACCCCCCCCCCCCGGCCCCACAGGGGCTGCAGAACCCTTTGCTGTGGCTCATGCCCCCGGGCCGAACTTCCCCAGCCCTGCCCGGGGCAGCATTGCCGGTGCCCTGCCTGCCCTGCCCGCGCTGCCCGCCCTGCCCTGCGCTGCCCGCGCTGCCCGACCCGCCGGCCGTGCCCTCGCCTGCCCCCTAGCGGGGGAGTCGGCGCTGCAGCGGCACCGCGCTCGGCGCCCCGGGGCTGGGCCGGGGTCGGGAGAGGGGGTTGGGACCCCCCGGCACCCCCCGCCCCGGGTCCCTGCGCTCAGGCGACGCGGCCGGCAAAGGGGTCCCGCTCGGGAAGACCCCACTGCGGGGCGTGCGGAGCCCCCGGAGCCCCGAGCCGGCTGCAGGGCGCCGAGAGTCCGGACCGGGCTGCGAACGGGACGGATACAAAGCACCGGGTCCCTGGGCTGAGCTGCAAAGGGGTGGGCTTGCACACGGGACCGGGAGCCCGGAACGGGCTGCGAACGGGGCCGGGCTGTGCAGCACCGGGTGTGCAAACGGGAATGGGCTGCCAAGCACCGGGAGCCCCAACCGGGCGGCAAACGGAACTGGGCTGTGCAGAACCGGGAGTGCGAACCGGACTGCAAGCGGGACCGGGCTGCGCAGCACCGGATCCCGATCGGGAGCTGCAAAGGGTCCTGCGGGCAGAGCACCGGCAGTGCGAACCGGGCTGCAAACGGGACCGGGCTGCCAAGAACCGAGAGCTCCAACCGGGCTGCAAACGGGACCGGGCTGCCAAGAACCGAGAGCCCCAACCGGGCTGCAAACGGGGCCGGGCTGCGCAGCACCGAGAGCCCGACCAGGGCTGCAAAGGGTCTGGCTGGCAGAGCAGCGGGTGCTCGGCCGGGGGAGCGGGGCGGGCGCGGAGCCGTGCACTGACTCAGCCGCCGCCGCCCCGGGCCGTGACGCGCCGAGGGGCGGTCGCTGCCGCCTCCATATAACGCGGTGGCGGCCGTGCAGAGCTCACACCGGCCTTTCCTGCGAGAGGAGAGGAGCTGAACAGCCGGGCAGACATCGCCTTCCTCCTCCTCATCCTCCTTCCTCTCTGGAGCAAGCTGCCCCTTCGCCAGCTTCAATGAAACTGGCAGCGATGATCAAGAAGATGTGTCCCAGCGAGGCCGAGCTGAGCATCCCCGCCAAGAACTGCTACCGCATGGTCATCCTGGGCTCCTCCAAGGTGGGCAAGACGGCCATCGTCTCACGCTTCCTCACTGGCCGCTTCGAGGAGCAATACACGCCCACCATCGAGGACTTCCACCGCAAGTTCTACAGCATCCGTGGCGAGGTCTACCAGCTCGACATCCTAGACACGTCGGGCAACCACCCCTTCCCAGCCATGCGTCGCCTCTCCATCCTCACAGGTACTTGGCTGGGGAGCACTGGGAGGAAGGGGGGTCCCTTGCCAGATTTCAAGTGTTCTTGCCCAGTTTGGGGATGTTTTTCCAGTCCTGGGAGGAAGGAGGTGGGATTTTGTGTGTGCATGGGGTGAGCAACTTTGCTCCCTGCACAGGGTGGACAGGAGGATGCAGAACCTAGTCCTTCCCTCCCCAAGTCTCTGCATGGCTTAGGCAGCGGGTCTCTCTGTGTCCCCGTCCCTGTAAGCATCTCACGTTCTCTTTTTGTCCCCAGGAGACGTGTTCATCCTCGTCTTCAGCCTGGACAACCGGGACTCCTTTGAGGAGGTGCAGCGCCTGAAGCAGCAAATCCTAGAGACCAAGTCGTGCCTGAAGAACAAAACTAAGGAGAACATAGAGGTGCCCCTGGTCATCTGCGGCAACAAGGGCGACCGGGACTTTTACCGGGAGGTGCAGCCCCGGGAGATCGAGCAGCTCGTGGGAGGGGACCCCAAAAAATGCGCCTACTTCGAGATTTCAGCCAAGAAGAACAGCAGCCTGGACCAGATGTTCCAGGCGCTCTTCGCCATGGCCAAGCTGCCCAGTGAGATGAGCCCCGACCTGCACCGCAAGGTCTCGGTCCAATACTGCGACATCCTGCACAAGAAGGCACTGAAAGGCAAAAAGCTGCTGAAAGAGGGGGGCCGGGGCAGCACGGAGGAGGCGTACGGCATCGTGGCCCCCTTTGCCCGGCGACCCAGTGTCCACAGCGACCTCATGTACATCCGGGAGAAAGCCATTGGCGGCGGACACAGCAAGGAGAAGGACCGCTGTGTGATCAGCTAGGAGCCCCCGCTCGCCCCGCGACAGGAAGGAAGGAAGGGAGGGAGGGGGAAAAGATGCTTGTTTCCGAATTGACTTTGGGCAGGCAGGAGGGTGGGCAGGCACCCACCCGGGGCAGAGAGCGGGTCGCCTCTTCCCCAGCCTCCCTCCTCCCGAGGGATCGCTTTCATCAGCTCCCTCCCCTGGGGGCGCATTTTGGGAGCGAGGGATGCGAAGGGAGAGGCTGTGGAGGGCAGGAGGGGGGTGTGCTGGGACCAGCCTCCTCTGGGCAGGGAGACAGGGAAAGGGTGAGCTGCCAGGTGGGAGGATGAGCGTGGAGGGCACAGACCTTGGGTTTTCTTTCCCCTCCCAAACCACCCAGCCTCAGGCACTGCCTTCAGGCGGGAGGGCAGGGGCCTGCCAGTGCCTGCCTGGGGCTTTGGGGTTGGTTTTTTTGTTGTTTTGTTTGGGGTTTTTTAAGTTGAGAAGCTGTGCACGGACTCTGGCTCTGTGTCGTGTGTTCGTCTCTGTCTGCAAAACACGTGCAGAAGACACTCCTAAGCTGTTGCAAAGACATTGCAGAGTTACAGCTCCGATGGACCAAAAAACTGACTCTTGTTTACATTTGTCTTGTCTGATTTGCAAGATTTGGGGAGGGTGGGGGGAGTGGGAAGGGTTTTTTAAATAAGAAAATAATAGGCACTTTATGTAGGTATTGGTTGTCATTGACATGAACAAAAAAATCTTCAAGTGTTTCTACCGTGGGTGAAACTTGATGTTTTATTTTTTCTACAAATTAATAAAATCTTTTTAAAACGACACCTGTGGGTTTGCTTTAGCTTCTTTGCCTGGCCCTGTAGCAAAACCAAATCCTGTTAAACCGAGACCTAAGCCCAGCTCCAAGGTGCTAAAAACGGCCTCTCAACTCAATCCCTTTATTACCCCATTTTCTCCGACTCCCAGTGCAAAGGTTTCTGTCTCCGCAAGCAGCTGATTTCTTGCTTCACGGGGTAATGAGGGGCCATGCAGAGTTAGTTACTCAAAAGGGTCACCGAGCCAGGATTCTTTCCTCACTTCACCAACGCCGAGTGACAATCCTGCCAGCCCCACGACATGCCAGGCATTGGCATGTCATTCACTGCAGAAACCGAGCAAACTGACATCACTTCATTATAAAGAGCTGATTGTGTTCCATGCTTTTTCCTGATTAACTAAGCACACTTTAATGATGTCAACAGAGAGTGATTCATTTGCACCCCGTCTGGGATATTGTTTTTATTTTGCAATATGAGTAAAGGAAGTACTTTGCTCGAAAGGTCACCTTTGCATCTGATGGTTTTTAATCTCTCGCTAATAACAAGTTGCAGTAATGGTTGCTAGAAGTGAAAGGGGAAAGCTCTTCAAAGAACAGCTCTCCCTGGGTCCAGCTTCTGTTTCAGTTCATTTTCAGCCCCCGTTCCCTCCCCAAGAAGCAGAACAAACCTATATTTAATACATATTAACAGAAAAAAAAAATCTATTAAAACCACAAAACTAGGGTGGGTGAGACTGCAAACCAAACAGCTTCAGTTTCGTTTGAAACTTGGATTCAAGCTGACAGAGTTAACTTGTTCCTGCACTAAACGCCAGACGTTTATTTGGAAACACGTTGTTTCTTCCAGCTCCGCATATGCCCTGATTTCACAGGAACAGCAACTGGCAAAAAAAAGGGAAACCACTGTCCGGGCATGAGACACAAGAATTTATTGAACTGGGACAGGCAATGGCTGGCAGAAAGGTAATTTCAGTAATAAAGAGTGTACATTGTGCTTTGTTTATCTTGGTGTTCTGCTTTACTCAGTGTTTACACACTGGCACCTTCCCAAAGAAAGTACCAGTAAAGTATTCCAGCGGGGATAGAGTAATCTCTAGGCTACAGGTGAGTTGCAACCATCCCAGCTCCCAGTGAGCAGAATTACTTGCCTCTTGGTTTAGGAAAGGAAAATCCTACCCAGACAGAGCTTGCTTCTCTTCTTTTGAAGGCACAAGTGCTACCTGCCCTTGGATGCTGGTTCTCAATGGATGTTGTATTCCACTAGCTGGTTTTTCACCTCTTCCACTACTGACCTGCACCATCTTTCAGCATAATTCAGAGAACCGTGAGATTCAAGGTCCCGTCACATGTTTGTCAGTCGGGGAGTTGTGGTGCTGCTTACCAGGATGTCATCAGGCACCGTAACAGCTACCAGCAGGACAGAGGGCAGCGAGCCCCGGGATCCATCTGAATGCTGTACAACATTCAAGAGCTTTTCATCAGCCGCTGGGAAATGTTCAGGCTGCTCAAATGTTTGTGTTTGTGGGAAGCCTCCAGAGCACTTCGGATGTGGAACTGACCCATCCCGTTGAGCCTGACTTCCGTCATGCATGGGATAACCAAAAGCTCTTGTCATTTATGCCCTTTGTTTTGATTCTGTTTTAAGAGCAAGATGCCCAATGTACTGCCTACAAGCTGCACTTGCCCAAGGAGATTCACGCACCCAAAGCCCACTGAAATCCGCTCCCCTGGCAGTCTCTGCTTTGCCCTCCCTGCTTCCAAAAAGGTGATGTAAAGACAGAGGAGCTGGGCCCAGGCTACGCAGGTCTTCTGTGCAGCCCAAGTACTGTCCCTGCTCAGCCCACATCCACTCAGCGAATACACACGAGGGAGTTTGGAATTTCTAAATCTTTACTTGACGCATCTCAGACACAACCATCATTTGTTTAAAAAGAGAGAAAGAGAAATACAGAAGTAATTGAAAGCAATCACTCCTCTTCTGACACACAGAGACTGGAAAGTGCCCCAGAGACCCTTTCCAGGAGCAGGGCCAAACAGCTCACGCTTCCCTCTTATGCTCCCTTCTGACGTTTGACCACTTTTAAGTGAAAAAAAATTGCAGAAAATGCCCCCTTTCTCTTGTTGAAGTTAACCAGCTGGTACTTTGACCCTTAGCAATGAGAAAACATAATGTCTCCTGCTTGCTTGAATGTAAAAAAACCCAACCACCCCACCCCAAGAGAAAACAGAAGAGATGCATATATAAATGCACAGTCCTACAGCAGATCGAAGTGAATGTACCGCTGTAATCATCATATGTGAAGCACACAGTGTTCTGGTTCAGTGTCACACGCCTGTGATCCACACAGACACAACTTCAGAGCAACGTCACCAAAAAAGCATAAAAGAAAGAAAAGTAAACTTCTGCCACCTTTTTCTCTCCTGGTCACCCAGGAGAGGAGGTATCTCAGACCTGGAGAGCAGAGCTGCGCCCTTCCTACTCCTTGGGGATTTCAAACATGCAAAGGCTCTTGTACTTCTGCAGCAGTTCATTTTTGGTCCGTACCTGCTCCCGCAGGTTCTGCAGCTGCTGCTGCTGCTGCTCTGGGCTCACACCAATGCCGGGCATGGAGCTGATCAGCTTCCTCATCTCCTGGAACTTGTTCTTGAGCTCATTCAGCACCTGATGAACATCCTGGCTGTCCTTGTCCATGCTGCAGAGGAGAGAAAATGGAGACCATTCAATTCTCCTACCGGAAAGTGAAAAACCTGCTGGAGCGACTGTCATTTCCAGTGCAACCAGAGCTTAAACTGGAATTCAGTGGGAAACTTTTGTTCTTGGTATCTAGCCACACACACCTAATTCACCTATCCCAATAAAATGGACACAGGCAGATATACAGACTGGGCAGCCTCTGGGGCAAACTGGTTTCCTGCTAATTTCCAGCACACATTCCAGTTACCTCAGGACCCATCAATCAGGTTAGGAGCCGGTCTGCAGCTTTAAAACTTTGCCATGGAGCAGGCTAAAATCTCCCTCTGTTTGAACTCCTGTATCTCTCTTTGGGGAAGGTAAGATTAAGATTACATACGTACGTTGTGTGTAGGCACCTGGAATAAAAGATCTCAGTCTCACCCGTGACCTGTTGCTGCCGTAATACAGAAAATCAATGCAGTCAAACAGCTTGACAGCGGAAAATAGAAACTGTTCCCCAAAGTATCACAGAGTATCCAATGGCAGACAAAACAGTACTTTGGAGCTTTAAAATGACTCTCTGGGGATATATACCTAATAAAAGAGAAGTGACAGCTTATTTTTTTTATTTTTAAGAGCAGCACAATTGGTTCTGCAGCCAGCTCTGTGCTTGCCAAGGATCAGTGTTGTTTGAGGCAGTGTTCTGCCCTCAAACCCTCATTAGTATCTGCCTCAGCTTTGTTAGCACCAGTGAAAAGTTTTACCAATTCCAGGCAAAAGCGAGTCCCCACTTCCAGGGCGCCTGTTAATAATGAGAGCGGGATTCTAATGGTCTTTGAAAACTGGGAGCCCGTTCAATAGCCAGACCTAAAAATAAATCTGCTTGGCATGACCAGGGCAGAGAGGTGCTTGATTGTAACTTTGGGGAATCATGACAAGGCTGAGAGCAAAACTTTTAACCAGATGGTCGCAGTTCGTTTCAAAAGCCTGTTGGAACAAAACATTCATTACTCCCTTCTAAATAAAACTGCAGCTGGTACTATAACGTGTCCCCATTATGCAAGCATTCACAGGCAGGTCGGCAGTGGAAAAATACAGGCGCACACACAACCCCACGGCACATCTGGGGAAGGATGGGTTGACACTGCCTTTAATCTGTGATAGCTGCAGGCTGGCTTTGAGAGGGACGTCCTCCTCGCTCCAGGTCTCCCCAAGTCTTGTTCCCATCCCTACACATAGAGAACTGATGGCTGCCTGTCCGGTTGGTTGATCCAAAGGAATAATTATTTCAGGTTTGGGTTGTTTTTTTTTCTACTGATGGGTGGTTTTCCTGCTGGATCAAGCCACTGAAGCAACTCTCTCCTTGAGGGCATGAACAGGCAGTGGTGAGGAGGTGTGGGCAGAGACTGCAGCTGCCTGCAGTAACACAGGATCCAATGCAACGTCCAACCACGGCCTGTGCTGACAGATCGCACATAAGACCTCCCTTAAGGCACAATGTTCTTCATTACACCAGCGCAACCCACCATCAGTGAAGCCACGTCCCGAGACCTCAGTGGTGATGCCATTTGACTGTACAAGGGTGAAAATATCAGCAAGCCCTATCTGGGAAAACTTTATCGGGACCCAAACAAGAGGAAAGAGCACATGTCCTTGAATGTAAGAAAATTTAAGCAATACATCCTCGCTCCCGAGCACACAATCACCTTGGAGATGTGTCTTCACGGCCCAGTCAGTGTCAAAACAGCAGGGCTGGGCTCTAAGACTAGCGGCAATGTTAAAGGATAATACGTTTGCCACCTGTCAGGGACATGAGGCAATACGTCCCACCGCTTGCCTCTGTGGTCCCACCCGTCTGCAGCACTGTTCAGCTTACCTACGTCTGCTCAAGCCGCCCAGAAAATGACATGTGCAAAGCCAAGGGAGGTAGCTGGGGAGTGGGAGCGGGTGGCTCAGTGGGACCGGGCACAAGATATCCTAGGGACTGTGTCATCTGTGGGTCACCATGACCTGCTTGGTGACATATAGGAATCTGAGAGGTCTCAGCCCATGGCTACTGCCCACTTTGCTTATGTACATGCAAGCACCTGGCGACAGGCTCAGCCTCACTTCTGTGGTCTGGACAGATCAGGCAGAATCGAGGTCAGGGGCAACTGCCCGCCTCCAGCACAACAGGGAGGCTGAGGGAAATCAGAGGGTTTGTGTTCTCATGCCCATTCTGTATCCAGACGGGTGTGTCAGGAGGTAATTCAGTCCTTCCTTGCCATGGCGCTCAGGCTGCAGAGTCGTTAAGGGTGAACCTCTCTCACCTCTCAGACGTGCTTGGTACAAGCAAAACATCAGCAGGACACGAACCAGCCTCAGCTCCTAAATAAGCACACAGGAACAGGGCAGCCAGGCCCACAACTGCTAACAAGGGAATTCATGCTTCCCATGCCCTCTGCCTCACCCCTCAGTGTGCCCAGGTGAGACCACGGAGCTGCCCTGGATGGATGTTCACAGCAGAGCCGTGCCCCTACCGGGACCACAGACAAGCATCTCTGAAGGGGTGATCCTGGGCCAGAAACACCGCAGTCCTCAGGACCCTTGTACAAGTTCCCTTTACCCCTACAGTACTCATCTTGAACCAGGAAGAAAACAATTTAACCCGTACCACTGCAGAAGCCTTCCTCCTTTTTACAGTTCCTCAGAAATGGGCTGCATTCCTGCCCCAGCACTGTCTGTACTTTCTGAGGCTGTTATCAGCCAAACCGTACAGTTACCTGGAGCAATAACCCAGCGCAACTACAACGCTCCTGCTCCTGGGTGTTAACGGTGGGGCAGTGCACCTGGGCCATCGGAGCACCTGCACCGCCCAGGTGACCCAAACACCAGCCAGGTACTGGCGTGGCTCAGAGCAGAGATGCACTTGGGGCTGTGCCAGCTCCCTCTGACACTCTTCCCAGGAACTACTGCTGGGAGAAAAAGGGCAAAGGAGACACTGGGACATTGGAGAACATCACTAGAGGGGTGAACCCATTGCCCTGCTCCCCATCCAGGGCACCCTGAGGATGTTGGTGGATGGAAAGTATAATTAGGAGGAGCCCATTGCCTTCCATCCCATCGCCCATCCCATCCAGGGCACCCCGGGGTAGGAAAGCATCACTAGAGAAGGGGCCCCATTGCCCATCAAGGGCACCCCGGGGATGCTGGGGCTGGGAGAGCATCATTAGAGGGGGAACCCCATAGCCTTGCTCCCACCCAGGGCACCCCGAGGACGCTGGGGGTCAGACAGCAGCATTAGAGGGGGGTGGCTGCAGGGATGAGGTGCTCGGGCCCGGTGCAGTGCAGCTCCTGCCAGGCGGGGCCCGGCGGGGGGGGGGGGGGGGGGGGGAGGCCCGGTGCCGGCGCTCCGCAGTGCGGCCGGTGGCCGCGGCCGCCGTTACCATTTGATGATGTCGTGGACGAGCGGCAGGAAGGAGAACTCCTCCTGCGCGGGCGGCGGCGGCGGCGCCGGCGGCTTCTGCTCGGCAGGCGGCTCGGGCTGCGGCGGCTCCTCGGCGGCGCGGGCGGCGGCGCCCCCCGACGCCATGGCGAACCCCGGCCGGCGGCCGCGGCGCCGCGCAGTGACGGAGCGGAGCGGGGCGGAGCTCGGCAGCGCCGTCCCGCCCCAGCAGCCGCTTGCGCCGGGGCCTGGGCCGGGTGTTTCTCTGAGCGTGGTACTGGGCCTGCACCGGGGTCTGGGCTGGGCCTTCCCCTGAACCTGAGCCTGAGCAGGGCTTGGGTTTGGGTCTGCACCGGGGTCTGGGTTGGGCGTTTCTCTGAGCTTGAGCCTGGGCCTGCACTGGAGTCTAGGCTGGGCCTTCCCCTGAACCTGGGCCTGAGCTGGGCTTGGGCCTATGCTAGGGCCTGAGCCTGGGTCAGGTTTGGACTTGGGTCTGAGTTGGGGCTGGGACCAGAGCTGGGCCTGGGCCTGGGCCTAGGCCTGAGTTTGGGCTGTGTCCCTGCGACCCCCCACCAGTCCCCCTCCCTCCCAAGCCCCGTGCACCCTGCTGGCGCATTGCCCTGTGCAGGACCGAGCTCCACGCAGGAGGTGGGAGGCCGGGGGAAGGACAGAGCGTGGGGTCCCGCACCCTGAGGGCGGGGTGAGGAAAAGGGCTCCCAGGAACCATCCCGCGCTGGCCTGGCAGCGGCTCCCAGCCCTTGGTGCACGCAGATCAGCTGCGTTATTCTGTATATAACCACAGCAGGGTTTCACTCTTTCAGATCCCAGCTTTCCGCTGTGGTTTTTCAGTAGTTGGTGTCCTTAGTTTGACTTTAATGCAACTGGGGATGATTTCTCGAGGGGGCTGAGTGACGGGGAAATCGTCTTTGTAATGCCTTAAAGACGGATGCTTACGCGAGACCAGGCTTTCTGCCTGAGGGAGGAAGCACAGCTGACATCAGTCGGAGGGAAAGCAAGCTGGAGCGTTGGCTGAGAGCCTGGGCTGGAAACTGGAGGAATCTGTAGGAAGGGAGGCAGAAATCTGGTGTCAGGGCTGGGACCGCTGTGAAGCTGGGAGAAGGGGAAGAAATGGGGCTTTTGTGTGACTGACCTGCGGGTGAAAGGTGGCTTGAGATGGCACGTGGACGAGGCTGGGAGATGGAGGATGATGCCACTGCACCAAACGGCATCAGAGTTTGCTTCAGCAAACTGCTGCCACTGTGTTGAAACCCCTCTATCAACACAAAGGATCGCAGCACTAATAATACCAGCCACAGTCAGGAGTTTTTCTTCCTGGATTGGCTTAGAGAAAATGCATAATTTAATCTTTCATTTGAAATAGGCCCCTGTGCTCAAAAGATAGGGGCTGAGGATGACTGGGAAGGCAATTTTCTTTTTTAAACCAATTTCTTTTGAAAAGCAAACAGAGGCTATTTATATATCAAATGAGAATGCTGGTAACCATTTAGACGTGGAGTATTGACTGTTTGTTCTAAATATAGCAGATGCAATCGCTCACTTTGTTCCTACTGTCAGGAATAGATCCTGGCTTGGGCACTGATGCTGGAATGTGCGAAGGAGCCCCGGGGGAGCCCAGGTCCTGCTGAGTAGATCCCTGCGGGGAGTCTGGTGGTATTTATGGTCCTTGACTGAGCCAAGCAGGAGGTACAGGATGCTGCGTCCTTCGCACGGGGCTGAGCCGAGAGGTTCATTTCTGTCACTTTTTATGGGCTGTTTCTAAAGCAAGACTTGATTCAGGCTCCGTGGGGGACACTTTCCTCTGTACTGTGCCGGTTTTAATTCTCCCCTTGACTTTATGGAGGAGGGCAGCTAATTGCTAGGCTGCTGGACGCCTGCCTCTGATGGGTGAGTCAGGCAGTTGTTAGAGCAGGTGACAACACGCAGATACCATTCAGCCGTACCTAAAGTGCTGTCAATCAGCATTTCTTTGTGCCATTCAGTTCCCATTTTGGGTCGTGTTCCCACAGCAGCTGGAATGCACAGCTTTATCTAGTTGGCGTTCCTCCCTGTCCCTGCCTCTCACCTTCCCTTTCTCATGGGAACAGCTCCTCCAGCTCCCTCAGGTGATCCATCTCTATCCTTTGGAGCTTGTCATGTCTTGTGGCAAGTCCAGGGGAGAGCAAAGATGTTTTGCAGTAGGGTTGTGGTTCAACAGGCTCCTCCATCACTGAAGATGGTGGTGAATTGGTCGGACGAGACTGTGTGGTCACCATTTGAGTGTCTACCTGTGCGAGGGGCACAGTAGAGCTGTGTCCATATTGGTGTGTCCGTATCCCTGGTGAGGACTGCGGGGAGAGGTGAGACCCAGCTGACAGGTTGGGGAGGGAAGAGAAGACATGCTTTGGGGCCCTTGTGGAGCTCCATGCTGTGAGACCCTTGTCCCCATGGGGTGACTGTTTGATGACCTGGGTTACGTCCTTGTAATGCAGTTCCTAATAGATATCGCCAACAACATGGTCTTCCCTATCCACATCGCTTTGCAGTCCTCTTGGGTCTCCATCTTGGATGGAAGGGCTGTGTCTGACTGTCCGCTTTTCTCATGTGGAGCTGGTGTTGGGCTGCAGTTCTTCCTAATTTTGAGTCTGGATTTTTTCACCCACTGTCAGTTCCTCAGCAGAAGGGTTTGAATGAGTAACCTATGAGAACTAGTGAGGGAGCTAAAGCATGAAGAAAGATCCTTGGTGTTGAATGAAGACAATAATTTCCGCCCTGGATTTGGTAATAAACCTGAAGTGCAAATGATGGACCTGTTTTTCCCAAGTATGCATTTGATTGTGGCTCTTTGTATAATTCACTTGCTGGACATCCAGTTTCTGAAATGTGCAAACGTCTCCAAACCATCTGATCTCCCGCATCTTAAAGCCATCATGTATGCTCATTGCTCACCCAAACATTTGGTTAATGCGTTATCCTAAAAACCAGCTGATCAAATAATCTGTATTCAGAGCCTCTTTTGTTATTGCCTGTTTCCTTTATGATACCAATGTTATTCTTTTTTTCTGTCATTTCTATACAAATCACACCTCTTGTCTGCTTCCAAAGGTAACTTTTGAGGGATTTATCACCAGTTACTTAATTCAGCACCAAGGGACTCTGTGCCTTTCACCATTTCCTTACAATGGCTTGACATTTTTATATTGATGGTCTGGCATTTCACTGGGCTCCACTTCTCGCTGCTGGACCATCTGGAGCTTGTTGTGCTGTTGCCACCAGCTCTGTTATCATTTTTTACTCTGTGGCTGTCACCAGGTTGAACTTTATCTCTTTCTCCTGCCCCTGCACTGCTTCATCAGCCTGAGTTTTCTATGGAAGTCTTGCTAAGCTGCTGTGGTGGGATAAGTCTGTATTGCTAAGTTGGGAAGGTGCTGTCAGGGTTGTGGCCGCCTGGGATGGGGTGATAGGAATGAGAAGTTACAGCTCTTGGCTGTGGTCAGCAGCACAGAAACGTTGACCCTTTTCGGTAGGTCATGGCTGTGATTCTGCAACTGCTCTGGTTCCTTGCCAACATCCCCCTAATTTTGATCAGATGGGAATTTGGTCTCAGGTTCTGTCTCATCTTGACTCCTGGTATCATTCAGGGACCATTTCAGGGCTCTGGTGTCCCTGGCTCCTCAGAGGTGCTGATGGGAATGGGGGGGTCATAAGCCAAGCTGCATCCTTTGAAGCAATGTTTTAGCCAGAGAGATTTAGGCCCTGCAGGTCTGGCTGCCCCCAGGCACGCAGCCCTGCACCAGCACAGGTTCCCAGAGCTGCTGGTGCCCTGGTACCATCAGGGTTTAGGATCCAGCTGGTGTGGACAAGCAGCACCAAGCGTGTCCAAAGCACCCCAGTGCCTCCCAGAGCTCACCTCACTTTGGCAGAGCCACCGTCTGATGGGGAAACTCTGCAGTGCCCCGTCTCAGGGGCCCAGGAGATGCCATCCTCGAGGAAAGTGGCTGCCTCTCCCAGGGACCCCAGCATATGGGGCAGAGCCTGGGACAAGAGGTGGCACAGGAGGTTTGGCCAAGCTGCTCGTAGCTCCAGGTTGGGCATTGGAACTGCAGGGCATTGGCCTGGCTGTGAAGGCCAGCACTTTGGTGCACTGAGCCTCGGGGGGAGCGGAGGGCTGATTCAAGGGCACAGGGAGTGTCCAACAATCTCGTGATGCTCGCTGATGCCACCCCACCACTGAGCAAACACAGGGGCCGACCCGGGCTGCATGCCACCCCAGGGAGGCTCCCCAAGCCAGTGTGTGGGCAAGGGGACTATGAAGGGCTTCGTGCGCAAGGTCAGCTACGCAGAAACATGGATCCAGGAAAACACGCAGCCAGATCAGCCACAGCCCCCAGCCTGGCCCATCTCTGGGCGTGAGGAGCTCTGAAGCTCCCTGCCTCCGTCGGGCAGCGCTGTGACTATGGGGCATCCCGGGGTGGTGGGTCCTGGAGAGCTGCTGGTCCCCGAGGGTCCCACCGCATCATCCTGGAGCTGGCCTCGAGCTCTCCCAGCCTCAGTTTCCACCCAGTGCAAAGGGGCGAAACTCACCTTGCAGGAGTGAGAAGCTTGGAGTGTGAATTTGGGGCATCCCTGAGAAAACCCACCTCTGCAGAGGGAAGTGCCCTCGTTACCAGTGGGCAAAACCAGCCCCGGATCCTTGCTGGCTCTCACCCACAGCGTGGTGACTCAGCAACGTTCCTGCCATTATTTACAAATAGTGAGTTAGCCACAAAACACGTGCCGCAAAACACATGAGGCAGCGGCGTTTGTGCTCTCGATACGCAGTCGTGGCCTTGAAGCAATGCCACAAGAGCCTGCACCAGTGCCCAGCGCCCAGTCCAGGCAAGGATTGCTCCCCTGACTCCCCTGGATGCACATCCTGCGCGTTGGGAAGGTGATGGAGCAGGAGAGCACATACATGTGCCTCCCTGGGCACACGCATTCCTCTCTGTATGCATCCCTCTCTGTGCGCATCCCTGTGCGTGTGCATCACATCCCTCTGTGTGTGCATCCCTGTGTGCATCCCTGTACTCGTGCATCTGTGGGTCCCAGAGCAGCACTGCCCGGCGCGTGGGCACAGTGTGGGTTTCCCAGCTTGCTCCGTTCGGAGGACAGATCTGTCAAGACACATTTATCTGGATGCACGTAGTGGAGACTTGCTAATGGGGCTGCATTAGGAACTTTATTGAAATCCTGTTTCCCTTTCTTGGTGTAATTCTTATTCTGCTAAAGTGGGTCAGGCTTTGTTTGTGTGTTTGTCAGGTTGCCTTCAAGTGTGGCAGGAAAAGCCATTACCTGATGTTTGAGCACTTCAAAATGTTGTTCTTTGGTTACTTAAGGCAGGAGGAGAGGAAAGGAGTTTTGTTTGGACTTTGTTTTGGTACCACTGAAAAGGTATCAGGTTAAGATTTTAGGCTGTCCTTTGCTCAGATCGCAAATACCATTTTGCTATAATTGGCCTAATTACTGAAAACAAATTTTACATGGGCTTTGCAAGATGAATCAGATGTCCTTGAAGAATACAGTTTTATATGCCAGAGCAGTGGGTTTCTGCGGCAGCGCTGGCATCGTGGGAGACACATCTCTCTTGCAAATCAAGGTGCTGGGAAATGGAGAAGTCTCCGTCCACCTCCAGCGAGAAACCGTTTAATCCTTCTCCTGACCTGGGGAAAGGTGCATTTCTGCAGGGCCACAGCCACAGCGAGAGCAGCGTTTTGGTGAACCTTCCTCCTCCCGATCCTGGGCTCCCTTTGGCAACTGCAGCCGAGCCCGGATCCCCGCAGTGCTGCTGTCCCCTCTCCTCGGCTGTCCCAGCAGCTCTTGCCCGCTGCCCAGGGCTGGCTTGTCATGGTCACGCGGCCTCGGCCCCGAGGAGCCCTGTTTGCCGAGGGTTTAATGTTTAGCCGCTAATAAACAAAGCGTATCGGGTTTTGCTGACCAGGTAGCTAAACCTTCCTGGGAATTTTGCTGGCTCTTGCAGCACAAACAAGACCAGGATGTGGTGGCATGCTTGCCTCAGATAAAGTTTTCAATGGAAAATGGCCTGGGTTTTCCTAGAGCCAGCTCCCTGCATCCCTCCAGGTCCCGCTCCCTTGCTCCTGGCTGCCCCTCAGGCATCGGCTGGCAAGTCGGTACTCAGCCGCATCCCATCCAAAAAATTTGTCACCATCCCAGCCGCACTCTGGTTTATCCGAGGAGGAGTTGTTTATAGGGCTGGGATTGGTTTGGGGTTTTGGCTCCGAGTAGCTGTCGGGGAGCAGGGCTTGCTTCATTCTAGCAGCGTCAAAATAAGGTTTCCAAACAATGTCAAGGGGGAAAAGAAAAACCCTCCTTGTTGTTCTGACTTGAAAAATGTGTGTAGTTGTCCTTTATGCGTTTCCCCCATGGGCATTTCTCAGCCAGAAGCCTGACTTTTTCCACCAAAGGACTGTGCCCTAAAGCCCAGCTCAGCAGCCGCTGCCCGGCTCAGTGACCATCAGGTGCCCACGGCTCGATCCAGCCTGGAGCCAGCTTTTGCCCATTTCTACTTTGCGGGTAAAGCTGAGCCCAGGCTGGCTTTTCTGCAACGCAATGGCAGCCGGCAGAGAGAGAGGCCGGAGCATCACACGAAGCAATTCAGTCCATAACACCATCTTCTTAACCCAGCGTGGCTCAGCCCATTTCATCATTAATCTGAATGCAAACAAATGTCATTAGAGAGGCGCGTTCGGCTCTCAGATGAAGGTTTTCCTGTCTTTGTTCTCATTCCCATGCGGAACCAGCCCTCCTGGCACTGCAGGAGGCTCTTTGGATGCTCCGGCTGCATTTTGCTCTTCCTCCACGGCAATGGCAGCTCCCGGCAAAGCTGGGCGCAGCGTTTCTCCCGCCCGGGGTTTACATCGGGAGCTGGCTGCCGGCCGGCCCATTCCGGCATCTCTCAGCAACTGCAAAGATAATTGCCATAAGTCTAATTGTTCCTGCTGGATAACGAGCATTTTGCATCATCATCCCCAGCTGCCGAGAGCATCATTTGAGTTGCTATTTCAGGGGCGGAAGGCAGCTCCTCTGGGCTGGGAAAGGCTGAACCAGGCTGGATCTGGCCACCCAAAGCAAAGCCCCCGCACCGAGCCCCCGCTGACAGCAGCGCCGGTTTGCAAGTGTGCTTTGGGACAAGGCACGGGCCGGGGGCTGTTCCCAAGAGGCAGCCTGGACACGAGGGTGTGCAAACACGGGCTTTTCAGTGTGCTGATGAAACACGGCCAAATCCCCGGGGAGTCGTGTCTCCAAAGGGGCTTCTCCCACCCGGACACAACATTATCCCTGCGAGACACAGGGGGCTGAAGATGTACGTGCACACTCATGAATGTGCACACATATGGATGCACACAGGCGTACGTGCATGCAGGCATAGGCGTACGTGCAAACACGTGTGTGCAGGTGTGTGCATGCAGAGCTACTCCCACACTGGGAACCCACAGGCCCATTTTCCTGCCGATGTGGTGGGCTCCTGCTTCATCCCTCCCCCAGTGAGGGCTGCGGTTTGAACCTCTCCTTCACACAGGCGCTGGTGTCCATGAGCTCCAGAGGATGGGGGACCTCTGAGGTCCCTCTTTTCCTCCCGGTGCTACATTTTATGATGTTTTAAACTAGCTAACAGGCTCACAAACCGGGCACTTGCAGGGAGGAGCTGGCAGATGAGCAGACAGAAACCGAGCATGGCAGGAATCGCCTTTACAGTGCACAGTCACTGCTCGGTGTAACGAGCTGTGTGTGTTCTCAAACACACCACATTGCCCTCGGGCCAGTGGTGCCCCTCATTTCGAGCGATGCCATTGCAGACAGCAGGGCTTGCTGCAGCCTCCCCATGCTTTTGCAGCAGGCAGACCCACTCCATGCTGGCTAGACACATGGCCCAGGCTGGGACCACAGCGAACGTCACCCTCTCCCCCTGGGTGATGGGGCAGATGAACCAGCCACGCGGCAGAAACCCCTGACTGGGCATTGATTTCTCCTCCACCAACAAGCTCTCTGCAAGACCCAGCAACCTGCCACCTCCCAGGCAGGGCTGACCGTGGCTGAGGCTGCTCTGATGCACGAGGCTTACTTGGCAGCAGAAGCGAGCATTTGAGCAAGCCGAGAGCGCGGTGCTTCGCTCCCTGCACCCCATCCAGCACCTGGCATGGCTGCTGGTAATCGGTGCTGCAGGATGTATTGAGTAGCCAGCTGCAGGATCCCTGCTCTGCTCATGCTCACAAACATGCATTTTTGGGGCAGCATAAGCAAAGGTTGTCCATCCCATCCCATCCCATCCCATTCCATCCCATCCCACAGCTCCCAGCCCAGCCTTGGGCTCCGCACCTCGCTTGCTTTTCATTTATTCTCCACAAACCAGGAGGCTGCAGCTGACTGTCAAGTGTAAACCTTGTTCTCAGAGCAGCACGCCTCGAATTAACCCTCCAGGCTCCTTGGCCTTGCAGAAGCTTTCAAACACTGTTTTTTCCTCCCCTGCTACAGAGGTTGCATGGCCACAGCCCAGCAGCGAGGATGCAATGCTGGGCTTCGAGGTCCACGCTCTGCTGCCTATGCCCTGTGACTGCAGCCAAGCTGCCTTCACCATACCCTGCCTCGGCTGCTGGAAGGGGTTTGGGGACGTCAGTGTGGCGCAAAGGTGTAAGGCAAAAGGGGTTTGTCGCCAAGTTATCACTTGTGCCCCTAATGTTGTGCACAAGCCCCTGGAAACTGGTTTGCAAAGGATGCTGCTGAGCACGCCTTGGAAAGGGTGATTTGGGGCTTGAGATAAGAGTCCTACGAGCTAGCTGGGAAGAGAAAGGAAAAAATGCGTCAGGGCAAGAAAGGGGAGAGATAAGCGGCGCATCTGGGCTGGAAGCACGAAGCCGTCAGCCTCCCTGGCGCCACGGGGCTGCGGGGTGGCCGGATCTGAGCCGTGACAGCCTTGGATGGAGCCAGCCACGCGGCAAAGCCTGCCTGCTGGCAGGGCTGGGGGGAGCCGCGTGGGACCCCGCTGCCAAAACCCTGTGGCTGCGGAGGGCAGGGGGAAGGCAGCCCCTGCCTGGGGATCTGCTCCGGCTCCCAAGGGCTGTGAGGGGAAGAGGTGATGGGGATGGCTCCCCCCACCCCATGCAACCCGCACCCCACTCTCAGCCCCGCTCGCTGCCCGGGTTGGCATCCATGGCACAGGATTTGGTATGTGCCAGGGCACAGGCCACGCTTGAGAGAGGAAGGTGCTAACTGAGCGCCATGAGCTTGTCGGTGACTGTGTGTTACACCTTTGGGAAGTGCAACGCACTGCCTTTCGTATCGGCTCGAGCTTTTGGGGCTGGGGTAGGTTTTGTACTGAAACAGCTTCTGCTGCTGCCCAGAGGGGGTTTTGGGGGGGGGCAGGAGGGAAGGCACCATGCCTGTGATCCAGCTGGGCCCTCGTGGTCGATTTGTGCATGTTGCCTTCTAATTGCAGTTCTTCATGTTCTCTGAAAACAAAAGGCGTAATTAGCTGGAGGAAGGGAAACGCGGGGAGCCGGGAGCATCCTCCAGACCTGGCAGTGAGGGGACAGCTGCTCGAGGGACGGGCTGCAGCTCCCACTTTTGCAGGAGCCGGTCCCCCCCCATCACCAAACCAGCTGCTGGCGTTTCTCCTGCCACCATCCCCGTCCTTCCCCCTTGGTGTGCTGCATCCACTCGGGCACCCAGGAGGAAAACCAGGCACTGGCAAGAGCTCCTCATTCTCATCCCACCACTGCCGCACCCCTGCAAGCACACAAACACACTTCTCTTTTGCCAACTCTGTATTTGCAGGCGCTGTATATACAGTATAATCCACCCACAGGGTATCCAGGCTGTACTTGGCCGAGAAGGACAGAACATCCTTGTGATTTGAAAGGTCAAAGCAAATGTCAATACCCTGTCGGCTTGAGTCAGCAAGAATGCTGAAGCTGCCTTGGGGACACAGGGTGCTCAGAGGGAGAGTCGTGGCGGTCGGGTACGCTGCTCTCTGCGTAACAGGCACGGGGTCCCCAAAAGCACTCTTTGCTGCAGGGTTAGGCAGGGCAACTGTCTATAATAATAATAATAATAATAATAATAATAATAATAATAGCATGGTATGCAGCAGCTTTACCTGCTCAGCCCAGAGGTCCCTGTACCCCCTTGCCACTCCTGGATAGAAAGGATAGCAAGGGGGTAAGCAGGTTGTGATGCCCCTCCACAACATCCTCCCAGCCTCCTACACTTTCCAGATCTGGGGCAGGATTTTCCTCCCAGGGCTCAGGCAGCTCCCGGACACAGAGGCTGGTCCTGGTCTGTGGGGAAAAGAGCTGTTTGCTTTGGGATCCAGGGGGCAGCGAGTCCCACAGAGCCCTGGGCTCGAAGCAGCCACCCAGGGCTCAAGGCTGGAGCAGGACCAGCATCCTCCTCCGTCAGACCTCCTCCTCCTCCCCGATGGAGAGAAACTGCTGTTGCTTTGAGCTGGGCTGGAGGAAACTCTGCTTGGGCAGACGGCTGGGATTGATTTCCAAGTGACAGCGGCACGCATGTATCCCTTGAGTTCCTGGCCCTGTGCTTAACGATTTTCTCTGCTAATAATCTCTGCTGAGCAGGTGACAGTGCATGCAGGCACCAAGCATGGGGAGGAGGGGGGATAGTTCAGAGCATGATGTGGCAATGGCAGGGCCACGCTGATGTTCCTGCCGTGGGGACCCTTTGCATTTCTCCCCCACCTGTCCCAGCAGGAGGGCTGCCCGCAAAGCCCTCGATGCTGGCAGCACCGGCCCCTCTAATAATCAATGGCCTCATCTAACGAGAACAAAACCTTCTTGGGGCATTTGGAGGTGGATTAGGAAATCCCATCACGGTGGCAGGGCAGATCCCAGGAGCTGATGGTGTTTTGCAGCAGGGCTTTGGGGGCTTCGGGGCCGTGCTGGGCACAGGGGGTCTGTGGTGTGGTCCCCCCAGATGTGGCATTCCCATGCATCTCCCTTCCCTCCGACATGCCTGGGCAGTGCAGGGAGCAGGAACGAGAACATGAACGTGGGTGCAGGATTCTCCAAACACGGGCTTTCGGGGAGGCCCCCGGCTCTTACCAGCCCGGTGCTGCTGGCAGGGAGCCGCGGGGCCAGGCAGGAGCAGTGGCACGTGTCGGTCCCCGCATGTGCCGAGGTTGGGATGGGCGGCAGGAGCTGGCAGTGCCGCCCAGCCTGGCAGGGCTCTCGCGGCCCCGACCTTTCTGGCTTTGAAAACAGGACGGGAACAAGACGCACTTTTGTTTTCAGTTCGGGAGCTGCAACGGGACCTTCAGGCTGTTCCTGGGATGTTACGGCGTCCCGGTGACAGCCGGGAGGGGCGGGGGGGGGCACACCACGCTCCAACAACCCGAACGCAACAGGCAGCCTCGCTGCACCCTTGCTCTGTTCCCATTTCGTCCTTCGGTGGCAGATCCCAAAGCTCTGCCCGTCCTCTCCTGCAGCCAGGCTAGCTGGGGGTGCTCCCCCAGGGCCACCGGCAGGGACGAGCAGCTCTGGCGAAGGGACAGCCTGCAGCTGGAAACCCCACCGGCTCTTGCTATGGCTCACGTGCCCAGTGAGCCCTGAGGAGGTCAGGGAGTTTGTGTCGCTGCTTGATGCAAAACGTGACTGCTGCCCTTAGTGGCACAGGCACTGAACTAGAAAACCAGCATACGAGGAATGTGGGTGCCCCTTGCCTCACCCCTAAAACCCATCTCGTGGCCACCCATCAGCCCCTGGCCGGCAATCCCAGACTGTGCAGCCGGGGACAGGAGGGCAGGGAGCGGCTGTACCTTGCAAGCAAGTCCATACTTATGGCCATCACATGGGGAAAAATGGGGTTGACCCCCACATCTGGCCACAAACAGGGTTGGCTGGTCCTTACTTAGGGATCTGGGGACCTTTAAGTCACAGAAATTAGGGACAATGTGACCCTGTACCACCAAAATTAGGAAGATGCCCCTGGGCAGCCTCTCCCTGCACAGAGCTGGCACCGGGTTGCTGCTCGACGTATCAGCCAGCCATGAGGCAGGCAGGCAGCAGATGAGGAGGGTATTTTTTTTTTCCTCTAGTGTGGAAAGGGCTGTTTCTAGAAGAAAAGGCAAATCACTGTGTCCCCTCAATAGCTGATGGGGACCTGGCACCTCGCTGTCACCCACCGCCTGCCCTGGAGCAGCCCCAAGGACAAAAACCTCAGCGGCCCAGCCCCACTCCTTATCAATCTCCTACACCCACAAACAGAGAACTAATCTGCTGGCTTCCCGTATAAGAGATTGTGGAGCTGGCCAGTGATGAGAAATGACACAGGCCCTGCCATGTTGGTGTGCGTGGCAACTGCCACCAGCATGGAGGCTCCTCCGGTACTTCCCAGCAAATCCCTGGGATGTGCCTGATAACTCCCCAGGAACCACTCGTGCTCGCCCACCGGGTTCGTGTGCCAAGAGCCCGTTTAATCTTGTTGCGTGACAAATTCATGCCACCTTTCGCAGGCTCAGGCTTTCTGTGGCAGCTATCATGGCAGGGAAACACGTTTTTTTTAAAAGAAAATCAAAATTCCTAGGTAAACCCAGCAGCAGGGAGTTGAGGAGTTCACTAGGACAAATAAAGCCCGTTCTCAACTGCCTGTGCCACAGAAAGCCAGTGTGAGGCTATTTGTGTGTCCTGTGGTGTTTGGTCCAAAATCTCCCCATATCCCCCCAAATCCTTCTGCTGGCAGAGCTCAGCCAGGGCAGGGTGGGGACAGGTCCCCATGGGCCAGCAGCAGCGACCCCCTGGGGCAGCTCCATCCTGGTCCCCTTTGGCCACAGCCCCTCCGCAGCACGGTAACCCCTGGCATTGCCTTGAACCCCCCAATGCTGCGTATTCCTGCCCCGCACCCCCGTTGCCCTGATGAGTCCCTTTTCCCTGTGCTGGCATGGGGATTCATGCAGGAGCCGGGTGAGGGTCCAGATCTGGCTGGAAGCATCTGCTCTGCCGAAGGTTTGAGCCCCGAGTCATCCCCGCATGAGGCTGGCTGGATCGGTGCCACCCCGAGGTGCCACGGCACCAGCACCCCCATGCTCCGGGCTCTTGTTTGTGCTTGCGGGTAATATCGTCCCCGTGGAAAACATGATCTTTGGTTTTGCTGCCTCAGGGCTGAACCGTTGCCCTCCCCAGGGATGGGTCCCTGAAGGCTGGCAGGGATTTACAGCTTGCCGTGATTTATGCCAGAGGTGGAGCGGGACGGAGCCGTCGCAGCAGGCACCGAAGGAACCCAACAGTAGGACTGTCCCGGTGTGACCTTACCTGGCCATGGGGGCAAAGCCCTGGGGACAGACAAGTGTCCCCTGAGATCAGTGGTGGCATCCAGAGGATGGGTCACAGGGGGCACATGTTCATAATCACCCGTTCCCCTCCTGGAAAAAAAACAGATGGGAGATTTTAAAATGCAAATTTTTGCCTCTAGTTCAGGGGTGTGTTCCTCTGTCCCTGTCTGGGAGGGACGTGGTGGGAGCTGGCACTGCCAGGAGGGACACCAGGTGACCTGAAGTAAAGTGGGATGAGCAGTGGCGGACGTGGTGTTGGACTTGGGGAAATGAGCTGAGCAATAAAGCAAAGCAGAGAGGCTGCAGAAATAAGGGGCTGCTGAGTAAGTAGGGCCTGGGGACACCCCCCAGGTACCTCTCCTTGCACCATCACCGTCCTCTGCTAAGGCTGCAGGGGGGAGTGGGGAGGGGAGAGGGCAAAGCAAGCCCGGAGAACAGACCCCAAACCCCAACCACTTCCCCTCAGCCCTTGGCGGCTGCTGCTCCCTTCCCGCCCGGCTCCTCCTTATCAGCGCGGGGCTCTGCAGCCAGACCAAACAGCCGCCCCCACCGCCGCCACACATCGGGCAGCGCAAGGGCGGGTTGGGACCTAGACGATTAAAGAAAAGCATCTTGTCTTCTGCAGGGTGTCGAAATCCAACCCCGGGTGCCCCAGGCGGCTCCACTTTCCCTGCCCTCCTCCTCTCCTGGGTGAGAGGTCTGTGGTTGCTCAGCTCTGTTTACTAACCGTGGATTTTCCCCTCCAGCTGTTTCTTTATTTTCGCTGCAAAACGATGCAGAACCACCTTGGCTGAGTGCAGGTGAAAGCCCAGCGTCGATGCCTGCACCAGTTCAGACCAGCAAGGAGCTGGGCATCCTGCCGGCGCGTGGGATGGGACACGAGGGGACACAGAGAGGTCCCTGAGGCAGGATTAGGTGTGCAGGGTTGGGGGCTGCCATGAGCTGGGGGTGCTGGGGCACACGGGGTCACACCAAAACCAGTGCTGGCTGGTTGGGGGACTGCTGGGGACCACTGTCCTCGAGGGCATCTCAGGAGGGTCCTGGGGCCATCAGGACAGGGCTGTCCCCCTTCTGAACCCAGAGTTGAGGTGTCCCCCGCCTCCCGTGTCACCAGCATCCCTCCTGGGACAGTTGGGGACAGTGGCTGGCTGTCCTTCCAGACAAAGAGCCTTTTGGTGACGAAATGCCTGTTGAGCAGCTCCGTACCAGTGTGGCCAGACACACGACCCGCCTGTGCCGAGGTCACGCTCTTCTTGTTGGGTTTCTACCAGCCAGTGAGTTACTGCAGGATGAAAAAGAGATGATTTAGCCCTAATTTAATCCTGCTGCAAAGAGCCAGGTGTCTCTCCCCACGGACCCTCGCCCTGCTCTCCCCTGCGCCCCGCCATAGCATCCCTCGCTGCCTTGCTCCTGCGAGGTTCCCGCTGCCAAACTGGTGTGTGCAGACCCGTGGGGACCCCCTGCACATCGCAAACTTCTTCCAACACTCTTCCTACTTGCTGGAGCCTTTTTGGGGACCTGGGCAGACCTCAGATCAGCCCCATTTTGGATCCTCCCTGGGTCCCCAGGCTGGCCCTGCTGCCCAGCCTGCCCGGGCAGAGGGAAGGCAAAGGGTTCCAGCACACACGGGCTGTGCCAGCCCCGTCTCGGTCACCGGTGCTGGGAAACACCCCGGTGAGCCTGCACGGTTGTACTCACCAGAGTATTACCCGATCGCTGTTGCTGATAACGGCCTTTTACGGCACTTACCCGGGCTCTCCGGGAGCCGTGAATCAGTTCAGCCTAAGGAGAGGGAAGGGAGGTGCAAAGAGCTAAAAATGAGTTTGGGGAGAGGCAGGGCCAGGCTGTGCCAAGCTCTTCTGCCTTCCCAGTGGCTATCGAGGTGAGCATCGCACCCTGGGAGAACACATTTACCTGCCACTCACCCCCCGCTAATATTTTCCGACTCCAATGCTCATTTTAACCCAAATTACACACAAAGGTAGAAGTCAAAAGGCTATTTCTATGCACATCGGGAGAATTGCCGATGGAGAGGAGAGACAGTTCCTGCTGAGAAAAACACTGCAGTGTGAGCCCAGCCCTTTACTAGACATCGGAGCAGCCACCGAGCAGCAAAACTTGATGGGAAATCTGGCTTCCTTGGGCTTGCCGCGTGCGGCATTGCTGGGTTTGTTTTGTTCTGGGCTTGAGATACTGGTCGGACAAAAAAAATGCTTTGTAAGTATTGAATTAAAAGGATGATGCAAAAGCCGCAGGGTGCTTCGGCTAGAAAACGTGAGCGGTTTGCAGTCGGCCCCAGCGGGGCGCAGGCTGTTTGGAGAACATGGGGTTCCTGCGATTAGCCTGCTCATATGACTCAATATATAACCACCAGTTACACACTAGATTTAATCTTGGGTCAAAAGTCATGGATAATTCAAACCACGCAGAAAATGTTGATCGCATGCTTGCTGGAGCTGTTTTTTCTGCTATTCTTTCTTTGGCCCAAACAACCTCTGCAAAGCAAATGCACCCTGGCCCAGGGCAATAGTGGGTCAGTGTTACCTGTGCCGGCTCCTGCCGTGGCCGGAGCGAGCTCTGCTCCCGTTCCGGGAGCCGCCTGCTCTGCCTGCATCCCGCATCCGGCTTTCTGAGCCTCATTTCAACTCATGCACTTGCTATGGGGAAAAAACCCAGAATGATTCATGCCTTAAACCTCCCGTCTGAAGCATAGCATCACTCCTCAGGCCAGTTATTTTGCTGTTTGTGCAGGTGACTGCAGTGAAGGTGCCCTCGTCACCCCGAATTAGCAGGGATGTGGATGCTGCCTGCTGTGGCCCTGTAGCAGATTGGGTACCTGGCTCAGCACATTCTCTATTTCCATCGGTCCCTCTCGGGAGCTGCCCCAGTTTTCTTGTCTTGGGCAGTTTCTTTCCTGACCGAGTCTGAAAGCCACTGTGGTATGAAAAAGATGTCAGTGGGGATGCTCAGGAATGTCCTGCCTCGTTAGGTTAATTGAGCAAAGGATTTCAAAGCAGTGTCTCAGAACATTGATTGAGGTAAAGATCTTGTGCTCTGAAGTTTCAGCACAGGCTGTGGGAAGCGTTGGCTGCTCCGTGCGCCCATGAGCGGATCGTTGCGCTCTCGCTGCTTTCCAGAGGCAGCAGCGACAATTCATGTGAGCTGCTTCTCTAATGAAGGCTTCACCAAAGGGAGAAGCCATCCTGCAGTTTTGCAGAACACTGTCTTGCAAGGATGGTTAATCATAGGGAATGCGTCGTCCCATCTGCTGGTGGCAGCAGACATCACTGCCCGGTTATTGCATGGGGACAAGGGCCTGTCACGGACCACGGCTGAGCTCATCCATCACTGAACCTCCTCTGTGCCTCGGTCTCCTCTTAGGTCATTAGGAAGGATGAGTGATCCCTCCGTTCTCTTGCAAAACCCTTTGCGCACTGTGACAGAGAGAAGGATGCAAATAGCCCCTGTGAGCGCAAGAAAGCTTTTCCCCGCGGGAACACGAAGGAAGCAGGGAAGCAGCATCGTGTCCATTTTGCAATTAGGAGAGGCAGTGAGACAACAAACTCGCCCATGGTTGGGCATGATGATGCTAAACTCCATCTCTGGGCAGACCCTCACAGTTCCCGGCTGCTCCTGCCCTCGCCATGGAGCCGATGGCTCCAGACCAGTGGTGCTGGCACAGCCGGAGGGTTTTGCCAGTAAAGTGGGAATCTGAGCCTGGGCTAGAGCCAGCCAGAGCCTGGGAGGGCTGATTCCTCTTCCAAGCCCCAGTACATCTGCACAGGGAAGAGGAAAAGCCCTTTGGGAAAAGGAAGAGAAAGCACTGGAAGAGGCATAAATAGCTTAGTAATAATACTAATGATAACACTTAGCACGCAGGCAGCAGTTTGCAGAGCAGAGCGCTCTACAAACATTAATTAGGGCTGGTAGGCAGTTCAGCGATATGGTTCCCTTTTTGCCAGCTATGAAGAGCATAGAACTGACCATCTGCTTAAATCCTTTTTCATTTAATCCTGGGGCATTCGTAGGAAAATCCTGAGCCCGTTTCAGCATCAGATAAAACCGCCTGAGCGTGCACAGTCCCTTCAGACCCTCTCGGAGGGTAGCAGACGCTGAGCATCTCGGGAGAGGGATGTTTTGAAGGGTGATGGTGGCTGTGGGTTGTGCCTGGGGCACGGAGCTGGAAAACACAGGGCGGCTCTTTTCCATGTCAATAAATACACGTGGTGTAGCCAGAGCGCTGGTGGTTTCCCTAAAGGCATGTTGTGTTGCTGGAGCCTTTGGGGTTTGCCAGCCGGGGAAGGAGGGTTTGAGGGGCTCCTCTCACCCTCTGCTTGACCTGTGGCAGTTCTGACTACCTCTCGGACACGCAGTTCATTAGCAAAAATTAAAGCAGCTGCCAAGAATAATTGGGGTGAGTCTGTTAAAGCTGTATATGGGGCTCAGCCCCGTAGGGTGGCCATCCCAGCCCTGGGGACACACGTGGCTGACACTGCGGGCATCAGACACGGCAGCTGAGGATGCCTGGTACTGGGATAAGCTAAACCTGCTTAATTTAGGGTATCCAGTGCTTTTTTCTTTAAAGATACCTGCTTTATATTGCACAGCAAGCAACACCCCTGCAAAACACGCTGCAACCAGGGTTTTGCTAAGGATGGGGGTCAGGGTTGGGGGCTTGGCCAAGGGGCTGGAAACAAGTTTAAAGACAGTACGAGCCGGACACAGGAGCTGCACCCCAAAAACTCCTAGGGGAAATGAAGATATTGCAAGGTACCGAGCCAGGAGGGTGAGCAGCTGGCGTGACCTGGTTGGAAGCAAAGCTACTGTCACACCTTGAGATGGCAGTGCAAACGGTGTGCGGGGCGTGCAGCCATGCATGGCAGTTTTCTGCAGCTTTCACTCTCTCCGCTGATAATTTGCAGGCAGGAAAAGAGGTAAATGAAAACATGGGGGATGGGAAAGGGCAACCCTCTAGCAAGAAGATCCCTTCCACTTCAGCAGCAGAAAAACATGTTTGTCTACTCTTAAGCTAATATTGAAACCTGCAGCCCTTTCCCAAACATTGCATTTAAATTTCCCACTGCATACGAACTCATCAACCCTACTGACAGAACAGCCTGCTCAGCTACAGCACTGGCTATTTTTCTCAGACTGATTTGTTAGGATTAGTGGCTTTTTTATTAGGTATAGATTTAAAAGTCTGTAATGATGGAATTTTTCCTCCTCTCTTGGCAGATGGATCCTAACACAGAGCGTAGAGGAAAGGGTCAAGTAGGGCTTACAATGAATTTTATTTCTCCTCCAGACAAAAGAGCTCCTGAATCACTTTGTCCCTGACTGAGCACACCACGTATCTCACTTAAATCCCTCGCTGAGCTAAGCTGGACTGTGCAGCTACATTGCAATTATACAGATGCTTAAGTGCTTGGCTAAGTCATGGCCTCCCACCTGCTGACCACCTCCAGGGCCTTTCCAAATGATCCCCCAGCCTGGCCACGTTTTGGGTCCAGGATGGTGCAAACGGTCCAGATGATAACATTGACTTCAGCAAGATCCTCTAAGCTGAGGCTTAAACTTGCCCCTCACAGCTCAAGGTCTCACTTGGTTTTGCCTTGCAGATGGCTTCCCCGGGCAGCTCCTGCATCCCGTCTCCACACCAGGTTGCCTTGTTAAGTGTCTGATTTTAATTTCTCTCAATCAGAAGCTGGGCCCAAGCAATTACATAATAACGAGCTATTCATCCAGAGGGAGAGCACAGATCTAGGTTAATTGGTCTGACAATTGAACCCAATCCTTTCCGGTTTTGCCCAGTTTTCCTTATTTTTCTCTCCTTCTGCACAATATCTGCAAAGCTCTCAGCTTTGTTAATTAAGAAGGTAACTTCACCCTGAGGGCTGTTTTGTTCTCCCCTCCCTCCTTCAAAAGCAAGAATAGAAAAAGCAGCAAGAATTAGCTAGTCTGGGATGAAGCAACCACCTCCGAGCAGGATGGAGCCGGTTGGGTCTGACGGGGGTCAGACCGCGTCAAGCTGCTGCTGTTTCCCTGGGGTTTGGGGAAACAATGCTGCACAGTGAAAGCAGGTGCTGTACCAGAAACACTCCTCCCGGCATGTTCGACATGTTCAGTAGACACATGGCAAAGCTGGGTGGTACAGAAAAACAGCAGAGTCCCTAGGGCTGGTTGGGTGCTGGATCATCACTGGGGCTACAAAGCTGCAAATCTGGGGGGGAGAGATGCAAAAGGTGGTGGTCCCGGGAGAGGAGCCCAGCATTGTGCCCCGAGGCCATGCCAGGCAGAGCAGAAATGAAGTTTTGTCCTTTTTTCGTGGACTCTTGGTGGTCTTTATTTATGAGCACCCAAAAGCAGTGACCCTGTCACAGAGCTGGGTCCTGACCCATGCAGATTGGGGTGGGACACTCACCTCCCTATTTTCCTATCACCCATAAGTGTGGGCAGTCCCAACCGCGCTATATGTGAAGGAACTAGAATATAATTTATGCCTCCATTTTCATCATCTGAAAACTCATGGGTAACCCAGAGATCAATTTTGGACCAAGGAGGTGCCGGACCGGCGAGATTTAGAGTCAGGCATGTTTTTCTCACAGGCTGGTATGTTTTGCAGAGAATAAACTGGCATCTGCAGAGAGGAGCCCCGTTGCAAGGGTGAAACAGTTCCAACACGGCAGCACTTGTGTCCCGAGCTGCAGCGAGGGGCTGTGCTCGGCTGGGCTGCGGCTGCCACCTGCACCAGTGCCCATCCCCAGCAGCCAGCCCGGGAGCGCTTTCCCCATGATAAAAATGGATGTGTACGAGATGCATGAGCGGGAAGAACAGCCAGGAGACAACGCTGCTGGGCTGGAAAGGGAAAAATCTGTTATAAAAAGGGGATCCAAGGCACGAGTTTTCTTTTTCAGAGGCTGTGAGGAGCCTGGGGGGTGTGGGACTGAGAGCAAAGGTGATGCCTGCAAGAGGAGGGAGTGGTAACACCTGAAAAGCTTCGGGGACCTGCTCCCTGTGATGGTTCCTCAGGGCTGATGGAGTCATTAGCTGGCATGGCTGTAACTGGGAGGGGAAGCAAGCAGGGCCCTCCAGCAGGACAGGGCACAGCTTGCCCCAGCAGCCCCCGCCGGGTTGGGGTGATGAGCCAGGTGATTCCCAGCCAGTGCCCAGCCAAAAGCCTCGTGCAGGGGGGCACGGGGCCATAAAGGGTAACGCGGGTGCCAGCGATCCCAGCCCTGCCAGAGTGGAGAAGTGGCTGAGAGCAGGCAGTGCCGGTGCCTTCAGCCACGATGGCGCTGTGTGCCAGCGGCTTTGCAGCACCAAGAGTGGCAGGTCCCTGCCTCTCCCATCCTTTCTCCTGGGAAAGACTCACCCCACGCAGCACGAGCTGCCCCCATCCTAGCGCATCCCCCAGCACACACGGTGGGGCTCCCTGAGCTCCCCATTACTAAACAGAGACTGATTCCTGGCATCCACAGCTGCCCCTGCTGCATATCCCAGCACCTTTGGGAGTTTCCTCCACCCTGCTGGCATTTTGGAGCATCCCTGGGAGCCATTGGATGACTCACCACCATCACCCATCCCCGGTGGATATGCAAGCATTGAAGGCAGCGCAGGTGCTGCCCAGCTGGGTTGGCATGATGGAAATGCATCACGGGCACTGAGCAGGTCACTGGGGACCCGCCGGGCTTGGGGACAGCCAGCTATGTTTCCACAGACCCTCAAGTACTCTCACCCGGTGTCTCACTACAGCCTTTCAGTTGCTGCTGTTAATCTCCTTTCCCTGGATCTCGAGAAGCTGGACGCAGCTCGAGTCCCAGGTACCTGGGGATGCTGATTGCAGACTCTGGGATGTGGGGAACTGGACTCGGACTCAGAGAAGGCAAGTTTCCCCCAAAATCTGGCAAGTTAGAGTTTAAAATAGTATGTATTCAGGGTGAGTCTGTTCTGGGAGAGGAGCAGCACCATTTTCCCAAGGCACCCTGTCCATCCTGGGAGCATTGCTGGCACCCACCAGCTGAGGAGGAGTGGGTGGGCGAGAGAGCCAGCAATGGGGACAGACTCAGACCCGAGGGTGGTTGTAGGAGCACGGTGTGCAAGCTCAGCTCTATGGGTGTCTGCCCATGGAGTGACCCAAGACCAGTGTCCTCTCCTGTGATGTGTATTTATGGAGCTGGATGGGATCCCTGGAGCCTTTGTGCCCATGCCCTGGTGGCTGCAGGACACCAGGGCTGTATGAGATCGTGGTCAGACCCTTTGCCTGGCTGCATCCCCACTCCAGGACCATGAGCTAGGAACCTCCAGGAAGGAGCTGCTGGTGGGATGTTGCTGGCAGGTTTGGTGGTTGGTGGGAACAGCAGGCAAGGTGGCCTCGTGCTCAGGGTTGCCGGTCCTGGTGGTGCTCACAAGTGCAGGTGTCAGCAGCACCAGCAGCCGGTTTTTGGCAGCCCTGAGCCGTGGTCCTGCATCGCCCACGGGCCTGGCTCCGGGGAGGTGGGGAGAGGGTGGCATGCTCACGTCTAAACACATTTTCCACAAGCCTGTTTGTTAACACTGTCACAAATAAACATTTTGCAGGATGTTTGCCAGGAGGACGGGCTCAATGTTTGTGGAGCCTTGAAGGACATGGGAAAGCTGATGCAGCCCATCACTGTGGGCTCTGATCTGGCCTCCCCAGCACTGCTGGGGCAAGGGAAGCTTTATTCCTCCCTGGGGAGCGCATTACTTAAGTCCTTGTGTACAAATAGAGAAGCAAAGCCCATTAATCCTACCAGGAGGGAAACGATATCATAGTGCCAGGGAAGAAGGGGAGGGTGAGAGGAAACTGCCAGAAACCTCCCTGGTTCCTCCCACCCTTGACACAGCGGCTCTGCCCCCCTCCCCCCCTCGCTGCCCCCCAACAATGGGCTCCGGCTTCAGGGTGAGTGGGAGGAAAAAGCTAAGTAACAGCCCGGGTCCTTGGGGAATTTTGGGCTTGCAGGGACAGGATGAACAGAATCAGCCTGGGAGAACTGCAGGGTCCCAGGGGGGAGTTGGGGCAGAGCCGAGTAGTGAGGCATGGAGGAGGAGGGGGGATTTTTTCCAGGGATATTTTCTATATGGACCCTATAGATCCCCAGTTCCTGTTCTGACCCACAACCTTTTGATGCTTTTGCCCATTTCATTCTCTGCCCCATCCCGCTGCGGAGGGTGAGCTGGGAGGGGGCTTCGGGAGGGGGCTTAGCTGCCGTCCGGGGCCAGCCCGGCACATTTTCCAGCGCCTGCAGCTGGAACCGCTTTTTTGGGTACCCCCCGGTGCCCCGGTTGGCCCCGGGTAAGCCGTGCCCCCCGGGCTGCAGTGCCCAGCGGGAGGGATGCGGGGGGGCGTTGGGAGCCCGGGCTGCGATAAGCAGGAGGGCTGGGGGCCCGAGGGAGGACCGGCCCCGCGGCCGGAGGAGCCGGAGCCTTTTCCGGGTTGCTGTGTGCTCCCACACGCGATCGCACAGTCCCCTCTAGTGGATATTTCTCCTGCATCGACACGGCTGTCCTGCCCACGGAGCGCGGGCAGCGCCGGGCTCCACACCCCGGCCCCGAGCAGTGACCCGAGGGCACCATCTCGCTCCTCTCCCAAAATCCGGCACTGCGGCCTTGCAGGAGCAAAGCCCCATCCCGCTGTCGCCGTGGGCTGAGCCATCGCTGCCTCCGCTCCTTCCCCTCCTGCGTATTTGGGTGACTCATCCTCCCGCCGTCCCCTGCCCTGGCTCCGTCACACACCACCCGCCGCCCTTGCGTCAGGGCTGGCCCCAACCGGCCCCTGCAGCCCTCGCTCTCCCGCTTCGCCGGGCTTCGCACCGGCTTGGAGTTATTTGGGCATCGGCCAACGTGATAGTTAACGAATATGTGTGGCAACAGCTTCCAAGGGATCCAGGCGTGAGCATCGTTTGCTCCCACCCTGCCGGGTCCTGCAAGCTTGGTCCAGCTTGGACCGCGGTGAAGCGGGCTGCTCTCGGGGTGAATTCCCTAAGGGAGTTGGGTGCTCAAACCCCCACCCCACTCCCGGCAGCTGAGGGGTTTCACGTGGAGGCTGCACTGGCTGCCGGGAGGGCACCCAAACCTCCTGGTACTTTTCTGGTGAGTTTGGGCAATGCCCAAATTCAGCCCCCAGCTGAGGGCAGTGCTTACACGTTCGAGATGGTGTCTTTGCTTTTGGCATCCTTTCCTCCATGGTCGGTGGTGCTGCTCTGACCAGGGCCACCTTAGTCCAGCAGCCCATGGCCACGGGAAGGGCGTGAAGGCTCCCACCGGCAGTGGCCCAGAGCGCTCCCCTGTGCTCAGGGCCAGGTCCAGGTCACCACCACCTCCTTCGCCCTCCTCTCCGCCTCCACCTGCCTTGGAAACTGTACTTGTCACCTGGAAGATACGTGATATCTGCAACCTGAGGCTTTTCAAGGAAAAAAAGGCATGCAGGGGAGCATGAAGGAGCAGACGCAGCTGCAGACCTGCAAGTCAACTGCATAACGCTCTGCAAGCCCTCACCGGGCCGGTGGGGACACGGTCCGTCCACCTTGCTCCATCCTTTGCTGGGAAATGCACGGCCCCATCCCCAGTGTGACTGCTGCGGCAGCCCCAGCTCAGGGCAGGGCTGGTGTCAAACCCACTGCCTCTGTCCCTGTGCCGGGGAAGGGACAGCCTCTGCTCTGGGGAGCTGGCACCTCTGGCACAGGGCGAGGATGGTGGGTAAAGAGAGGTGGCTGGGGCAGAGAGGCGCCTGTTGCCCAAACCAGCCCTGGGGCAGTGTTATGGGCCCCACAGCAGCGTCTGCGGGGACCCACACCCAGTCCAGGCTGTGCTGCCCGTGCTGGCAGCTGAATTGCCCTGGTATCCATGCTGGCCTGGGTGTCCCAGCCCCAGCAGGGCTGCACCTCCAGCTCACAGATGTGATCCTGCCTGCACTCCGTGTCGTGTCCTGGAGTCACCCCAGTGTGAGGACCACACATCCCAGCCTCAGTGCAGATGCCCCGTCCTCCCCACTGTCTCATGGTGCGCTGGGGCAGGTCACTGCTTCCCATGGGACACTCCTGACTGTGGTGTCAAGGGGAGCAGAGTCAGACCTCACGCTGTCCAGCTGCAGCTGAGCAGGGCTCAGGCCCAGAAATGCACATCTCGGGCACGACCTATGGCACATACCACACTTTTCCTTGCTATAGCATCTAGGCAGGGACTGAGCTGTGGCAAGATTGGACTCGCCAAGGAATGGGCTAATTTAACCTCTGAGTGGTTGTAACCATCCAGTGCAGTGCTCTGAGCTGGAAGAGACAAATCAAGCTGTTTTTCAATCTGCATGTGGTAATAAGTCAGCACTGCACTGAATACCAGGGGAAAAACCAGTTCCTATGTTTTGTCCCAGCAGCAGTGCTTGCTTGCTCTGTGCTGGGCTGATCCCTCTCTACAAGGAGAGCCCAGGAAAGGCCACTGGAGCATCACCTGCTGGAGCCCGATCCAGAAATGGAGATTTCCCCAGCCCTGCTGGGATGGTCCTGCCATCCTCCCTGCCTTTGATTGCGGGTGTCTGGCAGGGCTACGGCATTGCTCACAGCATGCAAATGCCGGTCAAGCGCAGGGGTCCTCGTGCCATGGCCCCACAGCGGGCAGGGGAAGCCTGTGGACACCTTGCAGCCTGTGTGCCTGGATGTGGACTGCTCCACAGCGATGGAGGAGGTACAAAATCCCATGGAGAGGCAGCCTGTGACAACTCCAGCCCCTTTTATTGCTTCTGCTCTGTGGTCCAATGGGAAACACGCTTTACAGCTTTATTTGTTATAAAAGATATTTAGGAAGCTGATTGCTACCTAAACCTACTCCTATTTCTGCCCACAGGGACTCTGTCTAATGGGGTAATGGCACTGCTGGGGCTGGCTACAGGCTTTTTGGACATGGTGACTTGCCCAAGCCCACAGGGAACACCCATCCCCTTTCCCCTGCAGAGAGCAGAGCCATGGGTGGGAAACTGCAAAACCCAAACTCAATTTCTAGGAAGCTGGATGCCAATAAAACCCAGTGTTTATTGCAGTGCTCCTCACCGGCCTCGGTTTTATAGATGTGCATTTAAAAATAAAAGCTCTGTGCATCTCAGCTGGCCACAGAAGGGCTTGAACATTGAAAGGGCCGATCCGTCGGGTGATGGAGAGCCACCTCCCGGCCCCAAGCTCAGCAGGAGCAAACAGGCCACTCCCTGCTCGGGATTTCTGTGCATCGAGTCGGAGCCTCGTGCATGAGAAACTCCAGCTCTGCTTTCAAGTATATTTGGCGTGAACCGACGTGGTCTCTTCAGCATCACACATTCCACGAAGGGGGAAAGACCGGCTGCCACCTAGAGAGCCATGTCCCTTGGGTCCACCCCAGCCGTGGGGAAGGCGGCTGGTTTGGGCAGCTGCCATAATGACATGCTGGCTCCGGTTTTGGCTCGAGGATGGGCAGCGAGAAGGCTCCAAAGAACTTGGGCAACTCATGTTTAAATGGTGCTGCTGGGAAAAAAAACAGCTTGGACCCCATGAGGCCACCCTGGCTGCACGATGGGGCCAGCAGCCGGCAGGGCATCAGCAGGGCGGAGGGGTCCGTGATGCTCAGCAGCCGTAGCGGCTGCTCATGGTGCTCACCCACTGTCCCAGCTCCCTGCCTGCAAACCCCCAGCCAAGGCGGCTCTTGGCCAGGGGGCTGCATCTCCAGTGGCTGCACATTGCAAACACCCCTCCCCAAATACACCCCTCAAACCAGACCCACCACCCAGGGAAGCACACAGTGGTTTAAATGAGAAAAAAAAAAAATAATCCCTGTGGTATGTAACTCCCATTGCCATGGGCCAAACCAAACCATGCTGTCTTTACACAATCACCCCATCCCAAGAGATGGGGCAGCTTTCAGAAAGACCCGAGACCATGTGGGCTTCGTCCTTGGCCCCGCAACAGCCGGGGAAGGCACGGGTTCGGAAGCACCAACTTCAGTAGCCCCTCCAGGTCCCGGACATGGCGGGGGGCCGGCCGAAATAGGTTATTTGTTGGCTATGTAGCTTTGAGCTCACATAGTTCTTTGCTGACGGGGGCCCATAGAAGAGAGGCAAGCCAAAGGCATGGTGAGCAAGCAGTGCAGGGTGGCTAACCCCGGCCAAGCCCTGGCTACCGCCCCCGCCCGTGGGGCTGCGTGTCCCAGTGGGGAATTTTACTCCCGCAGCCAGCAAGTCCTCAGGCCAGGAGAGCGGGACCGCACGGTGGGATCCCGGACAGCTTGGGGGCAGGCGGGAGCAGGGGCCGTGTGGCCTCTGCGGTGTCAGCAGTGACGCACATGCACGCCGGCCCTGACGCACCCGGCGCATCCCCGGGGCTTTGCCTGGGGCAGCCCAGCACTGGCTCCGGCCGTTGGCAGGGAGGGGACGCCCAGTTCTTCCCAGCAGCTGGGATGTCTCTTCTCTGGGGCCAGGCGGAGGAGAAGCAGCAACGGCTGCTTTCTGGTGCCGCCGCCAGTGTCAGCTGGGTCACTGCAGTTCAAGGCCAGGCTGGTGCAGGCTCAGCGAGGCAAGTATGAGATAGATGGGCAGGGGAGGAAGAGGCTGTGGGCACAGCTGTGCAAAAAGCATCCCTCTTGGAGCTGCCCCTTGGTCCAAACGCTCCCTTTTCGGTGCCCAGATGCAGCTTCCCAGCACCCCCAGCACGGTCATCCAGCAGTGGTGGCTGGCACAGACAGCTGCGTGTGCCACAGCCCCTTCACGCTGGCCAAGCAGCCGAACACCTTGCCACAGGGGTCCCAGCACGAGGCGAGCAGAGCAGAGCCGGCAGCATGCCCTGGCCCCTGACATCCAGAGCCAGGATGGCGCACGAGCTGCAGGCAGCTGCAGAACAAACTAACCCTGTGACAGAGCCTTGTGGGCACTGCTGATGGGCTCCCCAGCCTTTAACAGCAACGTCCCCAGAACTTCATCCCTTGTGGTACGTGAGGACCGAAAACAGCATCCATGGATGCGGCTGTGACAATCCTCCACCAACACAACCCTCAACCTGCCCTTTGGACACCCGTGGTGCCTCTGCTTTGCCCACTTCTCAGTGATGTTGTAGCTCCTCCACCTAGCAGCATCTTCCCAGGCGGCTCCGCACCGAAGGCTTTAGGATGCTCCGCAGCATCGACTGTCCCCGTGCCTGACCCTGGCGGAATGCAGCACCCAGGACCTCCTGCGTGGAAGCAGGGTGCCCAGAGGATACACACCCAGCGCTTTCCTGGCAGGCTGATGTTGGACACTACCAGGAGGCGGCAGATGGGGTGATCTGATCATGCAGCCTGCATGTGCAGACCTTCCTGGCTTTGAAATCCAATCCGATCACTGCTTGGCAGGGTGAGCCATGAGCTCTGCAGGAACCACCCAGCTCCCAGGAAGGGCTGGGTGCTGGCACTGCTGCTACCCGCTCGCTGCCCCAGAGATGCCCCAGGTGAGCAGCCCACGAGTGATGAGCAGGTGGGAGAAGATCCCCTCTCTTCATCCCAGATCAGCTCTAAAGCCCCAGCTCTAAAGCTGCGGCAGCTCCTCAGGGAAGAGGGCAAGTGGGGATCCCTCCCGCCAGCTGGAGGACGGTTACATTTTGGGTATGACAGTGCCTCAGGGCTCTCTGCCCACCACCGGATCCACGGAAGGAGTGGTACTGTCCCCATATCCCGCTGCAGGGACTTTTCCTGCAGGGAAGCGCGTAGCTGTCCCATTGCATCAGCTGCAAGGAAGAGCACAGCTGAGCCGGTGCAGGGAGCCTGGGCAACATCCACCCGCTCCCCCTGCCCTTCCGGCCGTGCTTCTCCCCGGACCCGGGCACCGGCCGGGAGGAAACATCCCCCAAGGCAGCCCCTGGGTATGAAGCCCTGCAAGGATGAAAGAAACCACCCGCATGATCCTCGACCATAACGCAGGGAGGAGGATGGAGAGCTGGTGTGTGCCACATGGTGCACAGACAAGGGCAGTGACATGCTGAGGGTGACCTCATCCATCAGAAATGTCAGGCTGGCCTCACGGGGGTGCAGATGGAGCGGACACCCCAGGAGCCAGTGGGAAATGCCTCCCAGCCAGGCTGCCGGGTCCATGGGGCCAATCTTGCTGCTGGTCCCTTGTGGCATGGACGGGCTAAGGTCCACTGTCTGGGTGGCCGTGTGCTTCAGCTCACCCTCCTCTTCCTCCCCGCAGCAGGGACAGCATCTGTCTGTCTGTCCACCCATGGTTTCAGCCTTCAGCAGGACTCCAAAGGGACACGAGTGGGTGGCCGCAGCCCTGGGTGGCCGTGGGAGGCTGGTGTTTAGGCGGTCTGGCCGGGCGGCAGGCGTTTGCTGTCCAGAATGGCCTTCCAGTCATCGGTCCAGGACTGCAGCCTGCGGCTGGGGGGCTTCAGCTGTAGGTGCTTGTTGTGGCAGGCCGTGAAGAGCACGTGCTCCCAGCTGGGGTTCAGCTCGGCTCCTGCAAAGCAAGGAGAGAGCTCGGCTTTCTGGACAACTCCTCTGAGAGACTCAGAGGCTGACCTTACTCCAACACGAGGAGCCTGCAGACACAACCCCCTAACGAGAGCCTAATCAAGCAGGGAAGGACCAGTGCCCATCACCCAGGGATGCCGTCTGCCCATCGGGGTTGCCTCTGGTCACTCCTGCCACCCCGCACCTCCCTTACCTGTTATATCAGGTCGGTCGTCTATAAGGAGGTCAGCAGAAACTACCGTCTTATCTCGCGTCAAAACGATCTGCTCGAGAAACTCGGGGCCAAAGTGCTTCTCCACCCAGGCGTACTGGAAGGCGAGGAGCGAGAAGTGAGCGCAGGGAAGGCTGATGGACGGGGCAGGGGCTGCTCAGCACAGCACGAGCCCTGGCCCCACACAGGGAGGACATTTCTCTTAATAAGTTCATTAGTGGGAAGGATTCGGATGCTGCTGGAGCACAAGTTCTTTTAAAGCCAAGTAGCTTTTGACATCATGGTGAAATACTAAGACCAAGCACCTCAGTGCATGCAAATGGCAGAGCTTGGCTGGTGGTGGAGCTGCCACTCTGTGAAGATGCTTAAGAACAAAACCGGTGGAGCAGGGAAATATCGCTGCCGGTTTACAGCCAGAGGCATGCAGGAGTCAGCCGGCGTTCACCGGGCAGCACAGTATGGGAGGGGGAGCTGGGATTCGGACCTGCTCACCTTCTCGTAAGGGCAGTAGCGGTACTTCTTGATCGGGCTTGTGCAGATGAACACGTCGGTGCTGCCACGAGGAGAGAAATGGCAGCAGAGTGTCACTTCACGGCCAAACACACCGATCAGACCGTGCTCCCCCTTGAAGTGCATCCAGCTGCCTCTGCAGGACCCTGCTCAGTGTCTGAGCAGGAAGGCACCCAAAGCAGACCCCCCACCACAGATCAAACCGGAGTGATTTAAAATGTTAATCCCCCATTTCGCAAGGTCCCAACCACAGGACGTGTACCCGCACCCGCACCACAGGCATGTTCCCTTTTTCGCCACCCTTGCTGGGAGCAGAGAGCTGAAGAAAAGGGGATGCATGTGGCTGATTTTCTTGGTGACTGCTCTAGGAGTCAAAGCCCTCTCTTTCCTCCCATGCCCAGCAGGCTGGTAGGCATTTTTAACACTGACGTTGTCTTCAGCGCTTCTGCCAAGAGGAGGATGAGCCTGCAAAACCACCGCTGCTTCCCTGTCCATCCCCAAATACCACCAGCAGGTTCCTACTCACTCTGCCAAATTTGCCATTTGCTTCACAGCTTCCACAGCCCCAGGGAGTGGGTCCAGCTCGATGAAGAAGTTCTTGGATTCCCAGATGCTGATGGCTTTCTCCTGCGAGGGGAAAGAGAGCAGTTACTGCACAGGGCTTCTTGCCATGCGCTCGGCATGTGCCTCTTCCTCACCCTCTGCTAGGACAGAGGATGGTGACAGTGAGAAAGGTGGGAGCTCCGGTCCCTCCTGCTAACCCATTTTGCCTCTGTGGGTTCCTCTGTTCCCCACCTGCCAACCGGCACCCTTCCCATACAATTTATATCAGAGATGCTCTGGAGCAGGTTTGGTTTTGCCTGTGCAGCCCCAGACACAGAGAGAGCAGCACATTCCTTCAAGGCAAAACACAGAGATTGTTCAGAACCAAACGAAACCCTGGGTCTGCATCTGGAGGGGCACTTCCACGTGGATCGAGCTGACGTGGCCTGGTAACCCTGCTGTAATGTGATGCTGTTCAGCCACAGATGCTGTCTGACCTATTTCTCTCAGTCAGATCACTTAAAATAGCAGCCGGGCAGCTCTCATAGGAGAAAGTATATTATCGGATGAACTACATGTCAGGATGAATGCAGATACTCTTCCTCAGGGATGCCTGGGCAAGGTCTACCAGGCAAATGGAGCATCTCCAGACAAGGGTTTGAAACACATAACATCCAGGTCAGCAGCTGGGGTGCACTGGTATGGTGCAAGGGAACGAATGCAGAGCAGAGAGAGACCACAGGGAGCAAAACCTTGGGGCAGGGCAGAGTCCAGGGGCTGCCTGCAATGGCTGCCTGCTGCTCTAAGGACCAGCATCCCCTGTGCTCCCTCAAATAGGTAATGGCTTGCCAGCTGCAAGGAAAAGTAATTCTTTTGCACAGACACTGGGTGCTCAGGGAGCAGAGCCTGGGAGTGCTGCAACGCTGCTGCGGGCAGCGGAAGCAGCCCCGATCTGGTGTTGCAATGCAGCTGAGCAGCTGCAACTGGGAGAAGTTTTGAAGGGAGCCCTGTCCTGAAGGGTTGATCTGGACTTTGAACACCTCTGTTTCTGTATTTGAGGCAAGGGAATAGAGACTAAAGGAACTTTAAGCCCATCCTGGCCTTCTTGTATTGCACAGTATGGAGGAGCCAGCAGAGCATCAGGGTAGGGGAGAGCAGCCTCCGCGATGCTTATGTGCTGGTTCTTAAAGCTCATAGCAAAAACCAGACTGGTTGGACACGCCAGCTACACTTGCAGCTCCCTCCCGTCTGATGAGTGAGAATCTAGTCTGCCCCACCACATTTTGCTTTTACTACGCCTGCACTGGGGGAAGAAAGCAGGCAACCACATGCAACTGGGGCTTCGCTGTGAACTCCAGGCTCAGGGCAGCAACGCTCCAGAGCAAACACAGGGCTCACCTGGGGACTCCCGTTCTGCTTCATCCTGCTGGCTGCCTGTGCCAAGACACTGGCTGCACACCTTGCCTGCTCTCAGAAGATGAATGCAAGAAGCCATAACATATTTGGGCACAGAGCATTTAACATGACATGCCAGAATAAAACCCTGTATTTCTCAAAAAATACCAGATAAGGTGAGAAGACCAGGTACCCAACTTAAAAGGAGAGACAACTCAGATCAACTGTCACACTCTTCCCTTCTGCCCGAGCAGCAGAAAACATTGAGTGGTTCAGAGAAGGGAAGAAAAGCCTTTTTCATACACCTTCAAAATGAAATATGCTGATTTGGTGCAAGAGAGCCAGCAGAAATGCCTCCTAGCACCATGACGAGAACAGCTACCCTAACAGTTTGCCCCGGGGCAGGCAAACATTCAAACTCCAGTTGCTCTGCCTTAGACTGGCGGGCAACGATGTTTTATTTTTAAGATACTGACTGTAGTTGCATAAGAGACATCTGAGAAATGTGGCCTGATCAGCAAAGCACTTCAAACCATGCTGAAGTGTTTTCTTACAGCAAGGACTTCCGTTGCTATTCTGCTTCCACTTATGTCAAAAAGCATTTTGCAATCAAGCTCGATGGGGGAAGAACTGAGCTCATCTTGAAGAGAAGACCCGCTCAGCTCCCAGAGCCAGAATAACTCCCTGTGGCACCGCAGCCAGCACGCTGCCTGGCAGATGGAAAAATCCCCATGCCAGGCAGGACAGACCCTCAATTTCCTTCTTGTTATCTCTCCCCATGAGCAATTGCCCTGCCCGTCCAGGGCTCCCCATCCTCCCAGGTCTGTGTGCTCGCTGTATGGCTCAGCTGTTGTTCTCCCTTTCAGAGCTCGGACCTTCAGCTCGTTGAACTCTTTGGTTCCTATTTTCTGGTCTCCTCCAGCAGGTCGATGGTGCTCTCTGACAAAGGAGGTCTGGAACAGCCCATGTGCCTGTAGCCACAGAGTGTCTCCTACTCTCTTTATCCCTGGTCTGAAACCACAGGTGAAATCAGGGCTGCCCTGAGGTCAGTCTGTGAAAGTTTTATTACTTGTTCAGCCCAAAGTTTTGGTGGTTTTACGTGATCCCAGCAGACACAAGATGAGCTCACTTCATTTAACACATCCAAAGTAGTTAAGATCAAGAAAAAAAATGAGTTAACATGCATTACCCCTGCCAAACTTTTAGCATCTGCCTTACTGCATGAATGATGTCCTCTGTTTCCTTTTCTTCAATCCCAGCTAGAGAGGACGCATCATTCCTTCAGCTCATCAAGCTGTTTAGGACTTTGTCAGTGGGAGAGCGCCCAGACCTTATTAACACTCTCTTCCTTGTAGCCATCATACCACTAACGACAAGAGTACTTTTTATTTGCTGTAACACCTTTCCACTAGTGCAACTGCAATCCGCAGATAAGACCACAGACATCCCATCCAGACGGGAAACTTGTAGAGGCAGAAACTGACTTTCAGCCCTTCGTTGAATGATAAAGTAGAACGTAAGGAGAGCTTCTACTTTTAGGCTTTAATTATTAAAATGGATACAGTATTTTTCAGGCATAGGAGGGCTTGGGGTTGTTTTAATTTTAAGTAAGCCCTCACATAAAGCATCAATTGCATGGTTTGCTCTCAACTTCTCTGCTGCGTTCCACCCCTCACATTGCTGTGGAAGAAGTAAATGATCCATCTAGGAACAGTATCAATCCACGCAGCTAGGCCAAATCAGAGCTAGAAAAACCCAGCTAGGCAATATGGGTATTTTAAAAGTGATGTTCTGAAAGATTTCCTTTCCTTGCATCTATCTCCATCCATGCACGCAGAGAAACGAGACAGATGTGAATGAAAAATGCTGGATTTCTGGGAAAAACAGGCACAGCTGGAAGCCCTCCTGCGTGTAGACCTGTACCTGTGTTTCGGTGGGAGCTCTGGCCAGCACCCACAGCCCTCCCCAGCACTGCACCCACGAGCTGGTGGCCAGCGGGTCCCACAGGGCCAGAGCTGCAGCTGCACGGCGCGGAGCAAACAAGAGCAACAACGCGCAGAGCCGGGGGATGCATAAACTCACACTCAGCTCAGGTCCCAGGCGCCCGTATTGCTCCGACACCCAGAAGCCCCTCCGGTCCTCCAGGGCAATGTAGGGCTTGTCGGGGTACCTGGCCCTGAACTTCTTGAGGAAGCCTCCCTCGAAGTCGGCCAGCACCCCGTCCATGTCCACCAGCACCCGCAGAGCCCTGCGGGTCCCCACTGCGGGGCCGGTCCCCCTGCCCAGCCCTGCAAAGGGGCTGCAGCGCCGAGGCCGCAGGTGCAAGAAGCTGCTCAGCAAAATCATGATGGAGGGGGGCTCGGAGCAGGGGATGGGGGGGATCTCCGGGCGAGGGGGGCTTTATTTCAAGCACGCACCCTGCAAGCAGGCGGCCCTGGCAAGCACGTCCCCTTGCAGCAGAAAGAAGCGCGGGGGATGCAAGGGGGATGCACCGGGGAGCAGAGGGGCTGCAGGGGGGTGCGGTGGGGATGCAAAGGCCCGTCCTCGCCCCCAGCGCCTCCTCCCCCTCCCCGCCCCATCCCTCCCTTGCAGCGTGCGCGGAGCAGGCGGCGGCGGCGGCAGCAGCAGCAGCAGCAGCAGCGGCGGCAGCGGCGGCGACGGGCGGGGGGCCGGGACGCCCGGGGCACGGCGGTGCGTTCGCCCCGGCAGTGCAAAGCCCAGTTCCTCTTCCCGGTGCCTGGCCGAGCCCGGAGCGGCGGCACCGCCTTAAAGCGGCACAAGCGCCCTGCGACAGCGCGGCTGTACCGCGCCTCCCGCCCGCTTTAAGCCTGTCCCAGCCCCGCTCCCTCCCCTTCCCCGGAGCGGCGGCTCCGCGGGGCGGCGGGGTGCCGAGCCCCTGCCTCAGTTTCCCTAGCTGCCAGCCTTGGGGGGCACCGAGGCCGCCGCATGTCTGCCCTTGCCTGCTGCGGACCCTGTCTCCCCCCATCCCCTGCCGAGACCCCCCTTGCCCCCCGTGCCCCCCCTGCCTGGAGCCGGTGGTGGGGACATGTTTGGGGGCACGCGTAACAGCGTGATTTTTGCGGCTATGGCTTGACATAAAATATACCCATTTCTACAAATTCATGAGGAGGGGGCACACTCTACCCGGGATCTCACTCGGTGTGACACAGCTCTGTCCCCACGGGTGACAGGAACCCTTAAAAGACAACACCCGGACCTAAAAGAAGCACTGACGGCACACCATATATTCTGACATAGGAACAAAGATCACTCTGGTCAAAAAACACCGCGGGGATTAAAGCTGCTAAAGAAGGGGGAGGCCTCTGAGTGCAACTAACAGGATTAGGCAGCCGCTGAGCTGGGGAAGAAAAGATTCTGGTCCACAGCAATAATACAGCTTAGTGGTTCCAAAATATTTCATCTGTCTATTCCAGAATGTTTTCCAGTGGAATATAGTGTCCTTGTTTCACAGAAAGGGCAAATTGCAAATGAGTTGTGGAGATCAGGTCATGCGGGGAAGGTCACGGCGGGAAGGAAGGAAGGAGCGGAACTGGCAGCCAGGCTGTACGTGAGGGTAAACATAAAAGTGAGGTTGGGAGGGAAAACGTGTGCAGTTTCAAGTCTGTATTTTGCTTTTCACTTGCACCAGAAGTATTAGTGCAAGGAATGGGATTTCAACACAACTTGGTGTTTCTGACTAAGCAGGGAGAGAATATGCACACATCTCCACGAGAGGCAGAAAAACTTCTTTCTTCATCACGGTATGTTGAAGGATTGGCAAATTCCCAGCCCGCAGCAGCCCAGCTCAGCTCCTGTAGGGAGTGACGATATGCTTCCATTTATACAAACCAAATGAAGCTGAATGAAGAATTCAAATCCGGCTCGCTGCTATTACGGCGAACGTGACACAGAAGCAGACAACCGCCAGCGTTCAGCCACCGTACTACCCCCGTCAAAGGGCATAAAAGGAATTAAATCTCCTCGTACAGCGCAGCCGCGCCGGGGAGCAGGTGGGAACAGGCGCCCGCTGAAGACTCGGTGCCGCGGTCTGAGGTCACCTCCCCACAGACCGCCACTCCGGGCGGAGGTGTGACGCCATGACGACGTCACCGACCCCGCCCCCCAGCCCTGCTGAGTCACGGCTTCTCGCGCTGAAAGGGCCTCCCTTGTTCTTGACGCGGGATCGACACTTCCGGGCGGGCGGAGGGGGAAGGCGGCGGTTACCATAACGACGGCAGTTCTCGCGAGAATTGGCGAGGCGGCGGAAGTGACGTGATCGGCGGGCGTCGGGCGGTCTCCGCCACGGCAGCTGATTGGCTGGCGGAGGCGGCGGCTGTAGCGGTGGCTCCTTCCCGCTTCCCTCTCGCCGCTCCCGGCCCGCGCCGCCCCCTTCTCGCCCCGCCCGCAGCGCGCGCGGCCGCGCCGCCAGCCGCCAAGATGGCGTCGGCCCTGGAGCAGTTCGTCAACAGCGTCCGGCAGCTCTCGGCCCAAGGTGACCGTGAGGGGGGAGAACCGCGTGTGGGCCCGGGTGGCGGCGGGGAGACAGCGGGGCCTGAGGAGGGGGCGGCGGCCAGCGGAGCTCGCCAGGCCCCGCGCGGCTGGGGAGGGCGGGCCGGGGCCTGCCCCCTCTCACGGTTCTCCCTCAGGCGGGGGTCCGGCGCTTCTGCTCACCCGAGGGGGACTGGTGGGTCCGGCGGGGCCGTTGCCGGGTTGTAGTTCAGGGCTCCCTCTCCGCACGCAGAGGCGGCCTCGGAGGGATCCCGGAGGGGTTTAGCCGCCGCTGGTTTGACAGGGCATGAGGGGCCGGCTGTGCCCTTCGCAGTGCTCCTCGCTTCCTCGCCCAGGGCAGCGGCGAGGTTGTGGGTTTTGGTAGCTGGAGCTCTCGGTTGAGTGGAGTGAAGCCGGCTCCGGCGGTCATGCCAAAATCTGAGCCTTGAAAATCAGGGAGGAGGAGCGGGGTTTGCAGGGGCCTTAACTGGGATTATATAGCTCAGCCTGTCACCTCAGCGGTGAGCGTGCAAGTTGTGGCAAGTGTGTTTTAAAATACATTTCAGAAGCGTTAGCTTCTGGGGACAAAATAAAGCACGGACAGAAGAGTCCTGCCCTACCATGAAGCATGTGCTAGGAGACCTGAGACTGTATGTCAGAGTTGCCATAACCAAGTGTTCAAAAAGTATTTTAATAACCATACTTAGACCTTCTCAGTTTTGCTGCCAGACTCCTCATTCTCCTGTGTGTGGACGCAGGAGTTCTTGAACTTGCTGTGTTGATGTTCCCTAAAATGTGTTCGCAGTGTTTCTCCACATGGAATGTTCACTCTCTGGAAGTGGTCAAAAATTGATGCTTTCCTCTGTGGCCCCAGGCTTTGTCTCTGGCAGTTACTTTTGGGTGGAGCTCAAATTTTTTCTTACTTTAGTGTAACTTATTAAATGTGCTTTTACTTAGGATATTAGATACAAGAGACAAATTGTACCTGTAAAGTGCGGGTACAAACCAGATGAAAGATGATTCTTTGTACGTGTGTAGTTTAACTGGAGGACTTCTTTATTGCAAGGTTCTGTGGATGCAAAAGGTTTGAGGGGAAACTGGTTGACTTTGTGGAAGTTCTCCCATTAGGGATGAGCCAGATAGATGCTTGCTGAGAAAGAAAATCCAGCCACCAGACAGGCTGCTGGACGTTATGAGAGCACACAGAAGTCTGTGTACTTGTGGTAGTGTTGGTCATTGGGTATCAGCATTTGGCTGCACGGGAGATGACATAAATGGTCATTTAGTTGGGCTTGGTGTCGGTATTTCTCCTTACACTGTGTGAGTTGTTCAGTGTGTATTTGTGTGTAGAGGCTTGGTTTGGGTTTTTTTGCTTTGTTTTTTAGGGGAATGCTGGATGATAGTTGTAGAATGGGTGGATTTTTTTACTAGGGAGGACACTAGAACTAAGGCTTTGCAAGGCTTGAATACAGTTACCAAACTTCAGAGCATTTTACAAGCCCTATTCCTCTCCATGCTTATGCCTGGAGTTTTAATTCCATGTGGAGAGAGCAGTTTTGGCAACTGATTTCTGGAGTTCCTAGGCTCTGGTCCCCAGTTTGGAACTTTTGATTCTGCTGTTACTTCAAAGCTAATGTTTCATTGCTAGGGCTTCCCAGGTTTTCTTTTTCAAAGGAAAAGGCCAGAGTGTTGAGGATAGTGTAAATGTCCATGAATGGAGGCACTATTCTTTGTTTTATGAAGATTTTTGTAAGGGTGAGAGAACTTCTTTCTTTTTCTCTCTAATCTACAAGGATTGTACACTGAAACAATACTCTGCTTCAGAAAGGCGTAGTTTTAATTCAAATAATTGGGGGAGGGGATGGTTTGAAAGTAGTTCATGATAATTGGCCTGCTTTGTCTGTAAGGTTTTTTTTAGCTTACGGTACCTTCATAATTCAAAGTATTTACCTTTCATGCTGTGTTCATAGCTTACAATGAGTAGAATAACATTGTAGTTCTAATTATACAAAGTAAATTTAAGAACAGATTTTTAAATCCTATTATTGTTGATTCTTGGTTGCCATTTTAATGTCAAATTTAAAAAAATGCTTAGGAGCAGACCTGAAAAGTGGATAGGGCACTTGAGAGGCAGCAAGGAACAAGCTCTGGTATTGGGATTTCTTAGAAAGCTGAGGAAACTATTTTTGGTATTGTTTTGGTTTGGTTTCTCGTTATAACACCTAGAAGACACAAATGTAGATAAAAGTACCCACATGAGGTACAATTTTGCATCACAGTAAACTGGTCAAAGTTTCGATGACTTGGCTTAGGTGCGCTTGGTGTTGATACGAGACCATGAAGCTCCCTCTCTAACGAACTGAGCTGATGCTGCTTTTCAGATTATGTTTGTTTTTCTGAGGGCCTCCATTGCGATCCCAAAGGCCAGAAGCTTTGCTGTCACCTTATAAAAAACATATTGTGGGTTCCTTGCTTGTTGAAAACTAATGCCTGTCGTATTACAGAAAAGTCAATTCTCTGGGTGATACTATTTTTTCTGCAGGTTATGTACGGCAGCAAGGTGTAATGAAGTATGGGAATGCATGAGTGTTCTCTAATTAGTTTGACAATGATGTTTTGTATTTCAGGGCAAATGACCCAGCTTTGTGAACTGATCAATAAAAGTGGAGAACTTCTAGCAAAAAATCTTTCCCATCTGGATACAGTGCTTGGTGCCCTGGATGTGCAGGAACACTCGTTAGGTGTTCTTGCTGTCTTGTAAGTGTTGCTTTCTTTTAATTAAATATCTTAGTATTAAAACTTCAGGCAATGTGCTGAATTGTCAACCAAATGTTTTTATTTTGGACATAAATGTTTTCAATCTGCATTTCTTAGATTGGTGCTTAGGTTCCATCAATGATGCACATTTTATTAATAAAAATACCAAGGCAAATTTGTATTTTCAAAAGAAAAAACCTCTGGAGCTTGTAAATGCCGTTACTGTCAAATGGTAACATTGGGGGTTTGTTTTCCTTGAGGCTGTATTAATTTTTTTTGTTTACGCCTGTAAAAGTATTTTTCCATACATGTTCAGCAAAAAGGTATAAAACTAGCTTTTAAAACTTGATTGACAGGGCATTAGTGCACTGAACTGTAAGCGTGGAGCAATGCACTTTTCCGGTGAAGCATGGGTTCTTATCATAGTTCTTGGGCATTTGTCTCCAGACAGCATCGAGGCTCTTGCTGCTGTCTGGAGTTTAAGATAATACTTGAATTGCCTTGGTGATGCTGAGGTAAGGTGAGGATGTTTGGCCCAGAAGTGCAAACTGTTGTTTCTAGCTGTATCTAACTGCAAGTAAAGCATCTGCAGGTTCCACTATTCTTTTAAAGTTCTCCTTTAAAGGAAAGCATGGAATGCATTATGGAATTTACAAATGGAATTTACAAAAAGCAGGGCATCGGTACAGCATTAGCAGAAGAATCGTATCATGGGGTACATGAAAACAGCAAAACAGGTGGAGGAAGGAAGTTAACTTGTTTATAAAATGTAAAACGTGTTTTTTGAAGAGATGGTATCAGTGGAGCATATAGGAAAGCTCTTCTGGCTGAAACTGAGGCATGGCAAACTCCTATGCTGGTAGAATAAGACTCTCTCAAGAGACAGGGAAGGGGTGGCAGCACGTAGCCTGGACAGCCATAAGCCTTGTGGGGAAGGACAGTTCATGATCTAGCTAAGTTTGAACTGCGTTTTACAGTATATAGCAACTGAAGTATGGGCAGGTTTGGGTACCTCCCAACAGCATTAAACAGGGGTTTTTTTCTGTATTTGTAGGATACATATCTGAGGGCAATGAAAACTCTAGCTAAGCATGATTGTAGTTCATCTTACAGAAGCAGCAACGTGTCTACACATAGTCTGCAGCCTATAGGGTGCTAAGGAACTACTAGAGGTGAAAAGAAACTGGAAGAGAAAGAGCTCCTATCAAGAGATACCAGTCTAATAACTTAATAGTTGAGAAATCTTGAGCACGTTCAAGCAGGAGATGGCTGCAGGATAGGGAAAAGTGCCCAGAGAAGTTGTGTGGCTGAGTATTAAAATTCATCATCGTTAGCCCGTGTTTCTATTAAGATTGTAACTATTGTACCAGACAAAATGATCTTTGTTCACCATAGTTTGTTCTAAATTGTAGTTTGCACTAGATTGAGAATGGGGTTGTGCACGGAAAACATATTTTCAAGTGTTCTGTAGCTCCTGAGGAAATCATATGCCATCTGTCATAAACACTTTGGATTTGTTTGCAAGCACCTCTGTGCATCTGCAGAGACTTCATGATGAAGATGAAGCTTTTTTTAAGAATCTCCAAATGTTAGGTGTTAAATCTTTTTTTTTTGTTTTGCCTTGTTTTAGGTTTGTGAAGTTTTCTATGCCCAGCATCCCTGACTTCGAAACGTTATTCTCACAGGTGCAGCTTTTTATCAGCACTTGTAATGGGGAACACATTAGATATGCAACAGACACTTGTAAGTTAAACTTACTCTCAGAGTTTACATGTTTTTTTGATAGTTTGATATTACTGATTTTTTACTCTGGGTTTTTTGTTTGTTTTTTACTGTATTTAGTTGCTGGCCTGTGCCACCAGTTAACAACTGCGCTTGTGGAGAGAAAACAGGTGAGCAAGTATCATCTAGTACAAATGAGCTCTTAAAGGGAACATTTCCAGTCTCTTACTAGCTTCATAAATATTTGTCGCTAACTTCATGTTAAGTATTTTTGTGCAGCTCCTTACTTGTTAAGTTTACTGAGAAATAATGAACCTAAACCAAGATTTTAAGATTTCCTTAAGGAAAATGTAAGGAAGATATTTTGGGGGGGGAGAGTCACCTAAAAATGTGCTCTCTCACACTAGGAAGTCTGTAGTAGCAAGAATGTTCTTCAGGTAATGTGCGCGTGAGTGGGAGAGAGCTGCAAAAATTACCAGTGCTGGTGGGTCAGTGATACTAGTTTCAGTGTTATTCTTACCAGTGTTATATAATGTTCGTAATGAAGTCTCTTAAAATGTAAAGGAAACTTGATTAAGAAATACTTGACCAATGTTTTTGTTGTTAAGATACTGGCTTTTTTCAGGCCATTTTAGTGAAATCTAGCCTGAAATAGAAGTCAAGATCAAGTCTGGTCTAAGTGGAATAGAGCAAGAGGCTCGCCTTTGTTATTTGTCGAGAGTTTAGATGGCGTCCAAAGTTTTTGTTATTGATACAAATTACTGTATTCCGGATGAGGTTGGCTTTGTGGAGCAGAATTTATTTAGTTTATCAGGAGAAGCTGTATAGCCAAGGTTAATTTTATTTTCTGAGAGACTGCAGTATCCTGCAAAAAGGGAACCTCAGGTTAACTATTACTTAATGGATCCTGTCAATTAGTGTTATTTTTCATTTGTAAGTGTCAACATAAGATCCAATGTGCTGCCATCTATGAGAAATTATCTGAAAGAGATGTAATTTCTGACAGCCCCTGCGAGGAATTAGCATTCTCAGACAAGCCATAGACAAGATGCAGATGAACACAAACCAGCTGACCTCAATACATGCAGATCTCTGCCAGGTAAGGAGTGCATAAGGGCTCTTTGAGAGTAAAAGCTTCTAAAATACCTATAACCCTTTGAGGAAATGCATGTTCACATATTGCAATGTAAAAATGGCTGATAACTTTTTTCCCAATAATAAATAATATGATATACTAAAATAAAACCCCCTTCTATTAATTTCAAATGTTCTGCACATGTCCCTAGATCTTTGCTTTTGTTGATGACTTCTGAAAGTCCTTTGACATCCCTTCTCTCTGGGCTGAAAGTCACGCATAGCTTCTCTTAGGCAGTACAAGTGTAATATCCAGACACTGTTTGCTCAAGTTTGACAAAAGGCATGTTTGCCTTGATGTCTTTGGCCTGGATTTGCACTTCTGTCTCTTTCTTGGCTCCTGGGATTTAGGGTTGGACAGGAATGTTTAGCGCAATATTTAGCGCTGCCAGCACAGTAGTCTGGAAGGCCTGGAGTTTAAAGCAGCTTTGTCAGAGTCTAATTTCTTTAGGATTCAGAAAACTTGTAACAGTTCGCAGTCAGTGTTAAGGGTTTTTCCAAATACAATGATACAATGAATAATCTGTGTTACAGCACTATTGACATGCACTGGTTTTTTTCCCCTCTTGGAGGAGTGAGATTTATTAAATAGTACTAGATGAATTTAGTTTCAGCTTCTTCCTTATGGAAATTTGAATGAAAATGGCTAATTTATGAAAACTTGATTTATTTTCTTGTAGCTCTGTTTGTTAGCAAAATGCTTTAAACCTGCCCTCCCGTATCTAGATGTGGACATGATGGATATTTGTAAAGAGAATGGGGCATATGATGCGAAGCACTTTTTATGTTACTACTACTATGGTGGGATGATTTACACTGGGCTAAAGAACTTTGAAAGAGCACTCTACTTTTATGAACAGGTAACTTTAAATAAACTGGTAAGTGTAAAGTGTAATCAATTGAAAGGCAAAAGTAGGATGTGTAATAGCTCAGAGAGAACATAGCACCTCTGTATTGCCACCAAAGATATCAGTAAAAGCTACAAATCTAATGTAAAGTACAAGCAGTCTCCAGTTATTTTCATTCTTAAGGATATAATTCTACTAATAGCTCTGTACTGCAGCTCATCATTCACGGATGTTTTGGTTTAGCACGTGTGCCCATCATATTAATACATAAAAACTGATTTGGGTTAGTGTTCACTATTAGCTCTTTTGTGAAAGGTACAGCCTGAATGGTACTCTTTAATGTATAAAGTAAAGTAACAAGCAAACTGTCTTTAGAGTATTTACCTTTAAGAAGGTCCCTTACAGCCGAGTAACTATTGCACCATAAAACTATGCAACTCAAAGGTTGGTGTTAAATTTATCGCACTATAAATATTTTTCAGATGCCTGCTTATTACTGCTTGCATAGAAACAGTTCACAGGCTGACATTCAGAATTATGTATTCTTAAAGAAAAAATAGTTCAGTGGTTTTGCTAAGACCTTTGCTAATTTTATGAGGGGAGTTAGACTTATTCAAGGCTATTAAAATATTTGCTGCTTTTACTTTCTCTATGAAGAAAGAGAAAATCGCAAAATTGGGAAAACTTTCTGTGTGTATGAGGGGGAGATGCTGTCAAATGAGCAAAATAAACTGGTGCAGCATTTTTCTTTTCTGTAAACAGCGGTCAGCTCTTGAGTAGCTAGTAGTATCATAGTAAACTAAAATCCCTTTTCCCTATCCTGCAGAACTCTTGCAGCTTACTTAAATATGAGATCTGATGATGTAATAGCTTTGTAAAATCTCTTTAAGGATCCATGGAAATCCAGATTCTACAGGAACTGTAGAGTCATTCCTGGTAACAAGTAGCTAGAGGGGATTTCTAGTACAGCTTTAGCTGTATACCAAGGAAAGAAATTTTGATTTGATCTTAACAGGGTTATTTTAAGGTCGGCATCGCTGTAACATGATATGTTTTGAGTAGCTTGTATAGAATTTACTTTTTTAGGACATTTTTTGATAATTAATTTTGACAGAAGTTAGTTAAACTTTAATGCTGAAAGCTGAATTTCATATGTCACTGTATCCTTTCTGCATGCAGCTTTAAACTGAGATTTTTGTTAATACAAAATAGCTACCAGGATCTACCAGTAAGTATACTAAATTTTATTCCATTTTTTTTTTTAGGCAATAACTACTCCAGCCATGGCAGTCAGTCATATTATGTTGGAATCATATAAAAAGTATATTCTGGTTTCTTTGATACTACTTGGCAAAGTTCAGCAGCTACCAAAATACACTTCCCAGATAGTTGGCAGATTCATCAAGGTAAGTCTTGCAAATACAGCTAAATAATAGAACGACAAATCTGAATTTGTAAACCATGTTGGAAATATTTTTTTCCCTACCCTTATTTGATGGTACTGCTTAACATTGCAGATCACAGGAAATAACATGCAATGTGCCAGAGTACAACCAATCTCTTGCTGCCTTTCTAGTGTACAATAGCTAAAAATTGTCTGGTAGCTTCTATGTCGATTACAAACAAACTGTATTGTTCATATTGGTGATACAGGTTTTTAACCTTAAATTTGGGAAAATGTTAGGGTTAAATGGCACTTACCAATATTCTCTTTGCTGATGCTGCACATCCCTTTATAGCATTTTACATTAGAAATCAAACAAGACTTGTGTTGCACTTGGCTTTCAATATACAGTGTCTTTCTTGTAAAAAAAAAAAAAAAAAAATTTCAACCCATAATTTCATTTAGTTGAAGTTAGAAATGCTAAACAGCTTATTCCAAAACTCCTACTTTATAAGGAATAAAAGCTTCTGAAAAAGCTGCATGTTTGGAGTCCATGAGCATTCTGATTAGGAGGTAAGTGGAAGACAAAACTGTTAGCAAGAGAGTTCTGATTCTAGATAAACAACACGCTTTTGAAAGTTAGTTTTTAATTAACGCTGAATCTGTTGATTTGTGACCAAAATCTTAAAGGGTTCCAAAAATCTTCTAACTTCAGATACTAATATGCAAACTCAAACAATTGCCATTTTAAAGTAATTTAAGTAAACTAGTCTTTACCCTGTCATTCTCTGTTGTCCATGCTGTGATTCATTGTGGTCAAGGGTAGAACAAATATGATGCCTGGGCAGTGACTAGTCAATATGCTACTTAACTTGAATTCAGTTTACTTCATATGCTGGTCAGCTAATGGAGTTTTTCTTGCTCTCCCATGACGAGAACTGTCATACAGAGCTCCTTGAGTGATGTTTACTAAATTTTATATTGCAGTAATACAGATTGAGTGTACGAGGATCTATCATCGCTGTAAAGCCATGTGTGGGCGTTGCTTATTTTTTTATGAGATGCTTGAGCTACTTAAATTTACTTTTATGCCTGCATGGCTTCTCATGTTGAAATAGTGAATAGATTTGGTGAGGCTGGTTGAACATCATGTTCTTTAAGAAGGGTTCTCATTTTTCTAATTGCAGCCCCTTAGCAATGCTTACCATGAATTAGCGCAAGTTTATTCAACCAATAAACCCTCGGAGCTTCGAAATCTGGTGAACAAACACAGTGAAACATTCACAAGGGATAACAATATGGGGCTGGTGAAGCAATGCTTGTCATCTCTCTACAAAAAGAATATTCAGAGGCTAACCAAGGTAAGATGTAGGGGTTTTGTTTTGCTGAGAAATTGCGATTAGTTTTTCTTAGAGTGAATTTCTGAAGTGTATTCAATTCAGAGCAAAGTGATAATGTAGTGATGTCATAGAGAAATGACTGAAACTGAGACTTGTGTCTCTGGAACAAATGAGACTAAAATGCTCTATATAGAAAACCAATTCAGTTGGCTACTTATGCATTATTTAGAAGGAGGTTCAATATGTCTGTCTATCAGAGGGATTTACCCATGAGATTTTCATAGATAATCAAAAAAGTTGTGAGCGCTGCTACCAAATGACCTTCATCTCTATTTGAAAAATAGGAAACCTGAACTTTACAGGTTACTGCATTAGAGTGGGATAGATTTTGGAAGTGTCTGAAGTAAAAGGAAAAACTGCAGCAGTGATGTGGTCCTTCGGCTGAGAGATCAGATTAACCCTTAAAGATGATCAGGGGAAAGGTCTTTTTTTGCAAGCTCAGATGATGTTTGTTGCCGTAGAACTAACCTCAGAAGTAATGCAATAATACTTACGTATCTTGAAGGAAATTCAAGGCATGGACAGTCACCTTATTCAGGTAGAAAGATGAGGGGAGAGGTTGGATGTGGTCAGGAGTGTGTCTGGGGTGAAAAGGAATCTCAGAAATGAGTAATGACTCCGTTAGTTTGGTCCACATACATGCGCAGTGTAACAAGCAGATGTCTTTGGAGGAAGAACTGACTCCACTCTCATGGTGCTTTTATAAGTAATAACTGTGATCCACTTGTTTCTTCCCATCAGACTTCAAAATAAGATTGCATAGGCCGTGAAGGATTGATAGGGAAAGTTGTTAGCATCTAGTTTTAACCGTTTAATACTTTCTAAATTTCAGACTTTTTTAACATTGTCATTACAAGACATGGCAAGTCGAGTGCAGTTGTCGGGGCCCCAAGAAGCAGAAAAATATGTCCTCCACATGGTAAGACTTGTGACTTGGCTAAACTATCCTAACTTAAAAACTGATCCAATTTAAGACTCTTTTAAGTGTTTGGATTGGCAGTGCATGTTCTGAATGGCTGAAGAATGGTTCTTTTTCAGGGTGGAGAAAATACTGTCAATCTGCTGCAGTGTTTAGACTGTTGTCAAAAAATCTTACAGATATTCTCTGCCTAAGATAAGGCATGCATCATTTGTCTTTGGGAAGCAGTTAGGAAATAAAAAGCAAACAAGTTAAAGATGATTCCACAAGGAGTCCATGTGTTGTAGTTACCTGAAATTCTGTTCTTAGTGATACCTTACATTAAACCCTCTCTCATTTCAGATAGAAGATGGTGAAATCTTTGCAAGTATTAATCAGAAAGATGGTATGGTCTGTTTCCATGATAATCCTGAAAAATATAACAATCCAGCTATGCTTCATAACATTGATCAGGAGGTAAATCTTTAAGATATTAACTGCTTTTGGAATTCCTACCAAAGAACCTTAGTTTGTAATCAGAGAGCTACTGGGATAAGCCAGTGTAGGTAACTTATATGTAGAGTTTGAGGACTATAAATCAGTTTTCAACTATTTCACAGTACTGCTATTTAAAGGTTTTAGATTGATAGTCAATTACTGTCAATGCATTCCCTGTTGTATCTTCTGTACAGCTCAATGTTTGGGTAGACTGACTGCTTCATGTTGGTGATGGGAAGTTCCTTGAATTGACCAGATTAGAAAGATTATTTTTAGAGTTCTAGGCTTCAGGGATCACTTCCACTGGCTGTCAATAACCTGTCTGTAAATTGAGGTGGTTGACGCACATGGGACTGTCAGTGGCCTTAAAAGGGATTGTTAGGAAGACATGGATCAAAATAAGGGAATAAAAAAAACGGTCTGACACTTTTGTCTGGGAGATGAGGGATGAGAACATTTTGACATGGAGCTTTTGTGATGGCAAAAGTTATTGGTGCCACGTAGCACAGCTGTGAAATCTCTTGAAGATCATGTACAGGCTGGACAAAGTAATCAACTTATATATATTTTTAAGATGCTGAAATGTATAGAGCTTGATGAACGACTGAAAGCCATGGATCAAGAGATCACTGTGAACCCTCAGTTTGTGCAGAAGGTAATTGATTTAGTGTCCTGTAAGAGTATGTACGAGATTCAGTGCAGTGAGTATGTGTTGCGCTGAATGTCAGTATGTATGGTGTTAATAATTATGTATTATTAATATGTGCATAAACATCATGCTTTAAAACAAAAAGGAATTGCATGTTATTTCATATGCACTTTATTTTCCTGCCTGCTAACTTCAAAAAAAACTGTGTGTCTCAAAGGTAAACCTTCAGACCTGTTTTTGAAAAGAAATAACTCTCTCCCTTCCAGAGTATGGGCTCTCAAGAAGATGACTCAGGGACCAAACCATCCAGTTATTCCTGAAATTCATGTTGCTCACCACTCCGCTTTCAAGTAAAAGCTTATGAAAGAATCACGCCTGGAATAGGGCATTGAGGAGTTCTACGAAGAGAGCAGAGAGAACTGAGCTTTGCTTTTCACCTGGACATTAAGAAAATAAAAGAACACCCTCTCAGTACTGTATAATATCAGAAATATTCTCTGCAAAGAAAAAGGAAATCTCAAAAGAAACTTAAAAGTCTGTTGTGGATTTATTTATCTTCAGATTAACATCGTTAATGCATTAAATAATCTACCTTTTGTTTTAAAGGGTTTGAATGTTGCTGTGTTTCTGTAGCAGTCCTTTTTTCTCTTCTGAAAAAAAAAAAGTTATTCAGGGAGGAATACAAACTAGTGTTGGTTCACTTACAAGATAATTACTGGTTCATTATTCTGTATTTAAAGTTGGCTCAAAGTGCAGATTTATCATATGTGTGGTGGGGAAGAGAGATGGAGTTTAAGTAAATTCTCTACATTATAATTTGCATATGGCCAGTGTAGCTGGCTGCTGTCTATTAAATGAAATAAGAACTGTGTTCTTCCCAAAAGGACGAGCATATTAACGAGTCCTTGTAAGGCAGTTTTGCTGAGAAGCAGAAATCACTATAGGGAATCCATGCATGACAGCTATTTATGGTTTTGAGTTTCTGGTACAAAATATCTCCTAGTGACATTTGCTCTTAGATCAAACTTAGTAGACCTAAAGAAAAGGATGTTTGGAACACCTTGGTGCCCTGGAGGATTCTAGATAGGAAGTTGTTCACACTGAAAAAAATTAAATTTTTGTTCCTATTCAATTGGCACGAAGGTATTTGACAGGCTAATTCTTTTCTGTGGTGAAAATAAGTGAAGGCCATGCTATAGATCTTTGTTTCCAAAGAAAATAATTTTCCATAGAACATAGAATTCTATACAGCTCTCAAAATGCAGGACTTTATTTGGAGATAACATGCTGGAATGCTCTCTGGTTTTTAATTCGCTATTTTAAATGTAAAAACTTTGTTGTTGGATTCTTAAGTGCTTCACCCCTTAAATCAGTGGGCTCTTTAATTTTCTGTAGCTCTCATGTATCTGAAGATTCTCACTGTTAAAACACCTTTGAAACATTTCATGTCAGTGCAAATCTACTATTGGGCATCAATAAACCTGTCATCGAGTCAGAACGCGAGAAGCTCAGCATCCAGTGCTTCCTACTTAAATGCCTGACTAGGAGCTGCTTGCTACTGCTAACCTGCCAGCTTTTTTGCAGGAGCCTAAGTGGGAGCTAAGCGTTTCTGGCTCTTGCCATGTGAAGCTCATATGTACCGAGGTCACCCAAGGTTGAAAATACTCCATTTGTGCTTCTGCTACAGAATTGTTGAGGTTTTCACTTAAAATTGGTGTCTTAATTCTAGCAGAGCCTCTGTGACAGCGGTATGCTCTCTAGTAGAAGAGATGTGTCCCCAGGTTGTTCTCTAGGTGGTGAACGATGTTTTTTAAAGTACAAAATAGCAGTTTAGCATTGAACACAGCATAGGTCCATAGTGTTAGTAGCTCACCACTGAGTACTTGTGCTTCCTATCACAGACTTCCGTATTTGAAGGCAACTTTTACACCTGATCTTAAAGCAAAATCTTATGGGTTTTTTTTTCATAACTTGCCTTACCAGTCTTGTAATTAAAGATATTTATGATTTTTGAAGTATTTTTCCTAGTTAATCCTGCAGTGATTTCAATGCTGAAGATGCTTATACAATTTTCTTCTCCAGTACTGTGGAAGTACTAAATTAGCAGATGAGTAATGCTGTGGGCTCAAGCACAACGCTGGGTTGTCAAAGTGTTTACAGCCATGTGCGGTAGTCATAGAAAGGTCTGCAAATGACTAACTCCAAACTGCCACCTATACAAAATGTGGATGGCTCGCCTTTCGTTGCCAAGGGCTCACTTGCGGGGGAAGAATGTATGCAGGATGCTTTCCTGAAGGTGGAGAAGAACCAGAAACGTCCACTTGGCTGTGGCTGAGCTTTCATACCACTAGTTGCTGTTAGTGAGCGTGGGCTTAGGGCTTTCTAGCTGTGGAATTACAAGCAAACTAATACATGCAGCTGGCAAATAGCTACATTTTCTTTTCTTTTTTTGCCTAAAGTAGATAAAATAAATCCATACTATGCATCAAAAGGATGGTAGAAATAGCTACGTAATAGTTTCAAATGATATATTACACTATTTTTCTTAATCTGATTTTTAAGAGGGCAAATGGTTTTAAAGAACTGCTAGAGTTCCTTTTCTGATGTGCATAGTTGTGCTGTTAAACTCCGATTGCTGTTGAAAATTCAAAGTCAGGTCCCACCTGTAGAATCAGTAGAGATAAAGCATTCACTGAAAGTGCTTCGGGGAAGGGCTTTTAAGTAATAGTTTGATAAACACATATGGTCTGGCATCTGCATGTCTTGAGATACTGTTGAAATTAAGTCAGACTTTTAATGAAGTTCCTCCTTCAAGTCTTGGAACTAATTGCATGGGCTGTGGTCAGCTGAGATGCTTTGAGAACACTTGAGCTTTCTGGTTTTAATTTGTATTTATTGCAGGGAAGGACTTTTGATCAAATAAAAGAACACTGCGTGCTATGCTCCTCCAGAATAAGACTCTCAGGTCCTGTGGCTAGTTCTTCCTGCTGTGCATGGCCTCAAGATGTGCTCACAAAATAGTGAGTGCATGCTTTAATAACTTATATTTTCATGCATCTTTAATTAACAAAGATCCAAAATGCAGGTCTGAAGGTAGCATTAGACTTGCAACTACACTTCTTAGCCACAGGAGGGGTCTCCAGTTATGCTTAGCAGGTAATAAAACGTTTCTAAAAAGCAATGGTTAGAAGCTGTTTGTGTACAACCCCCCCTCCTCTTGTGCCACTGAGGAGCCCCAGTTAGTGACCTCTGCTAACACACGCGCCTGTAGCTGCCATTGCACCCCATGCTTTTGCTTAACTCCAGCTGCCTTCTCCTATACAACTTCCCTTCTCTATTCTCCAGTACAACCACGACCTGTTGTATGTGTTGTCATAGGTGACCTGTATAACCTAGGAAATGTTTTCTGCATGGCCAAACTGGCTGAGGAGGTTAGTCCTGAGAAGTTGTTTAAATGTACTATTGGAAAATAAAGATAACAAATGAGTCCTTCTTAGTTTGTCTTAAATGAGATAGTAGGTCTTTTGTATTTGGCTTTTTCTTAGGTTTTTTTGGGGGGGCGTCTTGTCACTTCTCAGGACACGTGATTCTGGCTGACTGGTGGGAAGCTGCTAGTTGTCCGCTGCGTGCGGCAGCGCCCTCTGCTCAGGAGTTGTTCAAGCTCTGCTGGTGGCTTCTTGGAGCTCTTTTGAACCCTCTCAAGTAGAAATAGGGTTTTTGTGCAGTCTTGTCTTCCTTGGAAAGTGCTGCTACTGGCCCTTGTCTGAGGTGGGCTCCAGGATTAGATGGATTTTGGATTAAACACTTCTATTCGTATCTGATCTTTGTGTTACACTAATCATCCATCTCACTGACTGTCTGAGTATCGTGTTCTTCAGAGGCATAATTAATTAGTCCATGCAGGGCTGCTTGGATCCAGAGGCATATATTGTAGTGGTATTGGTGACAGCTGCTCTTTATGAGATTTATGTATAAGTTTTACTGAGGTGAACGATCTACGCTGTTATCTTGTGGAAGACTTACTACTTTTGTTCAGATTTGAGTATTTAAAACTCTATAGGGGTCAGCCCTGATGTAAAGGGAAAGGGTGTCCAGTACTTTAAGCCTAGGGAGATTAATAGTTCACATGGAATTTGGTTTATCTTTCCATCATAGTTTTCTAGAGATAAATAATCCTTTAATAAAGCTTGATCCCCTAAAGAGAAACTGGAGTAGTTTAATGGAGAGACTATCTGTACTGAGGAGCCGAGAACGGGCTTAACTCAAGTGTCGGCGCCCTTCCTTCGGAGTTCTGACCTGGGCGCTTTACCTGTGGAAACACCTTGATACAACTGCTTTATAAAGGGGGTGGGAAAAGACAATACTTGATGGAAGCCTTCGCCTGCCCTGATCTGATATTCCGAGTAGTTTAAGGAGTTAGGACAGGCGCTGGGTACGGCCAGCGCTCCTATTGAGCGTCTTTATGGGAGGAGTCGGGCCCAGCCTGCGGTGAGCACGCCAGCCACGCTGTGCGGGGGACACGGGAGGGTAACAGGGCTCTGCGGGAGCCGATTGCGAAGCTGCTCCTACCACCGGGTAGCTGTGACCGGGGCCCGCGCTGTGACCGGCCGCCCCCAGGCGGGCGCGGGGTCGCGGTTCACCTCAGCAGAGCCCCGCCCCGTGTCCCCTCCCGGAGGCCGCCGGTCACGTGACCCGCCGTGCGGCCCGCATCACCCCGCGGGGAGAGCGGAGCCCGCTCCGGGTGTAGCGTCTGCGGGGCCGCAGGCGGCGGCTGGTCCCTTCTCGGCTCCCGGGGGTCGAACCCCATTGTCCGCTCTCTGCGGCCCCGCAGCGGGGCAGGGGATAGCGAGGGAAAGAAGGAGGCGTCTTCCGGATCGTCTCATCTTCCCCCCTCTCGCGTTGAGGTAATGGCTCTGCCCAGCCCCTGCGGACGGGGCGGCCGTGGGCCGAGTCACTGCCGCACCCGGGGGGGATCCTCGGGAGGGCAGCAGGAAGGACCGGCTCGGTACCGCGGTACGAACGGCCTCCTCCTCCCTCTCTCCCGCTTTCTTCTCCCTCTCCTCGCCGCTCCGTGGCGGCGGCGGGCTGGCAGCCGGGAAGCTGTCTGCCCCTCTTCCCCCCCCAGCTGCCGGTAGGGATGGTACGGGCCGGTGGGTCAGGCTGTGTCAGGCGCCCGCTGACACGGGACGGGGCGGGGGAGCCCGGAGCTGCGGTGAGTAGGGACCAGGACATGGGTGTCCGGGCACGGGGAACCTGGGCTGGGTCGGTCTCGGAGCGGGGAGGCCGGGGCTCGGAAGGGTAGGCCGGCCCGGGGCCGGCTAAGCCTGAGGCGTTCGGGTCCGGGGGCGCTGAGCAGGGCCGGGCCCGACCCGTTACGGCCTGAGGCCTCTGGGAGGCTGCGCCGGGCCCGGCACGGCCCGAGGTGTCCGGGCACGGAGGACTGGTCTGTCAGCACCCAGCCTGGCCCCGTATGACCGGAGGTGTCCGGGCACGGGGGGGTCCGGTCCAGTCCCGTTCCACGCCCGTGGGGCCTGAGGTATCCCGGCTCAGAGTCAGGGACCCGGGCACGGGGGGATCGGTCTGCTCTAGTCCCATCCCGTCAGGGGTTGGTCCTTGGTCAGGTCACCCCGTGGTGGAGTTGTGCTCGTCCCATAGGCTGAGCTTAAGGCCAGCCGCTCCTGGAGGGATATGGAGCAGGACTTGGATCAGTGAGGACTAAGAGATGCTTTAATATCTGTTGTGCTAATATTGTGTGCTTTCCTCCTTGCCTGCAGGAGGCCTGACGCATGTGCTGAGCTCTCACCATGAATGCTATTGTTGCTCTCTGCCATTTTTGTGAGCTCCACGGTCCTCGCACCCTTTTTTGTACTGAGGTTCTACATTCACCGCTTCCCCAAGGCGCAAGCAGTGGCGATATCTCTGGGCAGAATGAGCAGGCAGAAGAGGAAGAAGGTGGCATTCAGATGAGCAGTCGGATTCGCTCACACAGCCCAGCAGAAGGTGCCAGCGCCGACTCCAGCAGCCCAGGGCCGAAGAAGTCAGACATGTGTGAGGCAAGTGCGAAGATCTGCGTGTGGACATCGGTGGCCCTTGGCTTAACTAAAGGGCTCTTGGATTCTGTAATGCAAATTGAATTAAGAGAGGGGAAAAAAAAAAGTGAACTGCATGCCTTTTGTATGTAACTGCTAGTACCAGAAGATCTCCGAGTACTCATAAACTGTAATGATCCATAACAAGAGGATGAAGGAACTCTTGTTGAGTATGTAGACCTTGGCAAGATGGTGTCTTGAGGTCTCTTTAAGCCTTGTGATCTGTGATTCTCTTGTGGCTGAGAAATGCTCTCCTCATCCTTGAAGAGCATTCACTTTATTAGATTAGGTCTGATAATTTATAAATAATAATTTTAAGAGCAGTATTGATTAGGAAATAGAAAAAATGTAAAAGCAATTAAAACAGTGGAGAAAATGTATGTTCACAGTTGTTCTCATGCTTGTCTACTATTAGTACTTGTTCTGAGGTGTTTGTTGTTTACTGTCCTTTAGGTTATGGCCAGTTTTGTTAGGCCAGTTGGTTTCACAGCTGCCGTTAACTGAATTTTACCACTTGTAGAGCCAGCACCAGATTCACAATCAAATTAAATAGTGGAAGATGAGCATAAGAGCAGAGGAGGTATATCGCACAGAGTTCTGTGTGAGGAGCTGGGTTCAAATCCTGACCGTGACATATTTCTTGACTTCTAAGTATTTGTGTTCTTATCTATATGTGTAAGTAATGTTTCCCTACGGTTTGAAGGGAATATGCAGAGGCCTTTGGAAACCTTAGATAACTGCATGCTCATTTATGGCTGGATTTGCTTTTCTGTCTTCAGGGTTGCCGCTCTCTTGCAGGAGGACATCCTGGATACGTCAGCCATGACAAAGAAACTTCAATCAAGTACGTCAGTCACCAGCACCCAAACCACCCCCAGCTGTTCAGCATTGTGCGCCAGGCCTGTGTTCGCAGTTTGAGCTGTGAGGTAATTGTCTTGGAGTACAGGGAGAAGACCTGTTTATGGCCTCTTGTATCGTTTCAAATCCAAGATAGCGCCTTGCTGAGCCTGGCTGCTCTGTGCAGCCTGAAACAAGGAGGGAAAGGAGCTGGAAAGACAGACACATCCTGTTCATTCCAGGACTGGTGGGAATTTTTAAGGTTGATCTTTGATAAACTTGAGGATTCCTTCCTCTCACCTTGTGAGACCAAAAATTTCCCTTTCTTGTTTTTACTCCTATGTGTTTATTGGTTTTATATGTAAGATAAATTGTTTTTGTAAAAACGTTGGTATCTGTTGTTCAGTGCCAAGAAATATTTGATCTTTGTAGACCATTAACATTCAACATCTCATAGAATTGAAGGGAGAACCTTACAGATTAATGAGCATTTGTGTGTCAGGATCAGCAAAATCCCTTGTGGATTCTCAACAGTATCGTAGTTGAATAGAGCTGAATTCTTAAAGTACAGTTAAATTGAAGGTTTTGTAGTATTTGTCGGATACCTGTGGAGGTCTGTTTGACCCTGGATTTGGGATAGTAGCCTAAAAAAGGCATGTTTTATTCTCTGTTAGAGAGCAGGAAGCTTTATTCAGTTTATTACCATTTCAGCTGTGTGACGTGCTTAACTACTTTGGTGTATGTGTCCCTCCCCTTCAGGTCTGCCCAGGACGTGAAGGCCCTATTTTTTTCGGAGATGAACAGCATGGTTTTGTGTTCAGCCACACCTTCTTTATCAAAGACAGCCTGGCTCGAGGTTTCCAGCGCTGGTACAGCATCATCACTATCATGATGGACCGGATTTACCTCATCAACTCGTGGCCTTTCTTGTTGGGAAAAATCAGAGGCATCATTGATGAGCTTCAGGGCAAAGCACTTAAGGTAGGTCAGTGCACAGAGTCCATTTGACTCAACATTTAGTAAAACATTATAATAGTTGATTTATAGCTGAGTCAAGAAGCTGATCCAGCTCATTGTAGCCAGGGTGGTCATTAGGGTTGACAAGAGGATGGTACGTATCTGGGCATGTAGGAGAGAAGGAATAGGGTGTCTCTCTCATTTTAAGCCACTCATAACACTTTTCATGTTCCTAACTGCTAGACAATAGCTCTTTTAGGAATTTAAGTAACTAAAGTTGTGAAGGACAATGGTTTTGGAGCGCAAATGTTACTTAATGATGATTTTAGTCAATCTAAGAATAAGATGTCCCTTCCCTCTATTTTCCCGTAATTTACAATGTATTTTGGATGACTGTGTGCACTGCACCCTTTTCGCTTTATATTTTTGTTGGAGTTTTTTGGCTCAGCTTTATGTAAGCTTTTATCTTTTTCAGTCTCTTACCTTGCCCTTCTTCTGTGGTGTAGGTGTTCGAAGCAGAGCAGTACGGGTGCCCTCAGCGTGCCCAGCGGATGAACACGGCCTTCACTCCCTTCCTGCACCAGCGGAACGGCAATGCAGCCCGCTCTTTAACGTCACTGACCAACGATGAAAACCTGTGGGCATGTTTGCATACGTCCTTTGCTTGGTAATGCCACTTGTGTATCTAACTTCTAGAAGTCCTTCAGAAAGAGAATATTGCCATATTCTGAAAGGGCGGAAATGTGATTTGAGAGTTTGGGTATTTTTTTCTTGAGGTAGTAAGTTGGACTTTGCTAAGTAGTCTCTGAATGGGAAAGAGCTAAGCACAGAAAGACAACAGCCTGCTGATGCCTTTAGGACAAAACAATTTCTTGTTGCTGTGAAGTAAATGTACTAATGTGGCTGCTAATGAAAACCACGTCTCTTTAGATGGAAAGGCTTTGCAGTTAAAAAAGTAAGTATGGAAGAAAGCGAGAAAAGACACTCCTACCCCCAGCTTGTTGTACCTTGGATTCACACCGTTTGGCACAGTAGTATGTCTGTGGGAGTCCAGTTGCTCCAGTGCCTGACTCGCTCATCATACTTCCCTGGAAAGATGCCACAGGGAGGGTTGCAACACTGGCATGTGACTTGGGTGGGGGATGAGTATGTTGCACAAAGTAATCGCAAAATGGTAGGCCTTTCGGTGACTTTCAGTGACAGTGGTTATAAAATGGGTTGATAGTTACCACACTGAGGAAAGCATGGAGATGTGTTGAAAGGAAACACAAATTGGTTAGCAGTTGGATTTTTTTGTTGAGCTTGTTGCACCAAGTCATTTTTTGGGATTTTTTGCACCTAGCAAGTAGGCTTAGTGAACGCTACTTCTATTTCTTTCCATGTCTCCAGGCTTTTGAAAGCTTGTGGCAGCCGACTTACAGAGAAGCTTCTGGAGGGAGCACCAACAGAAGACACTCTCGTTCAGATGGAAAAACTTGCAGGTGAGATCGAAGTTTCCAGAGCTGGAAGACCCTCTGAGAATGTTTTGGATGGTAAACCACCAAGTCCTATTGTCTGCATCATAGTGCAGCCATCTCCCATCAGCTTTACCTTAGTGGTAGTCTCTGCAGTAGCTGACGTGCTCTCCTATACGGAGATGACTCTGACAGGAATGTGAAATCAAAGCCCTTGGCCCCGCAGGCTCTCTGCATGCACGTGTGGGGTTTGTTACTTGTGTAGGAGTGTTGTGTCATCATGATTATTGTTCTCTCTGGCTTCGGTTGGCCCTCCCAGTGAATCTCTATGGCCAGAAGAATTTTCAGTCACAACACATGGACTTCTTGCTCCTTTTTCTACAGAATTTCTAAAATCAAAGGATCATAATTTTTTCTTGCATTGAATTATTTTTTATTAATCCACTTAGACTAGAAGCTACAAAACTTGCCTCAAAGCTTTAGCTATGACTTTTAAAGCAAGAATAGAGAACGCATAGCTGGTCAAAAGATGTTTTTGTGTCCTGTAGAAGGTGAAAATTCCTTCTTGACCCTTCAGTGGTTATAGTATGTCTGAACTATGAAACTTCATTACCACCTCAGGTGTGTCTGTGACACCTCTACTTTCAGTCACTGCGTTCTGAACTCTCCCCACATATAGCCAAAATCAGAGGGCTGCAGTGTGTGTAGCCACTTCTGAGGCAGTTCCCATGCCTAGAGAGCAGCAATTTTTATGACCGCTCTACTGTTTTTTGCTAGACCTGAAAGAAGAGTCGGAAGGCTGGGATGGTTCCGAGGAAGAAGAGAAGCCTTCTTCCCAGCAAGATGTTGTGGAAGGGCAGGAGCTATCTAAATGCTCACCTGAAACATCTTTGATGCCAGATTGCAACAGCTGGAATGTAGCTCACAGAAGGCTGTCTGTCTTTCGCTCTCTCAGGCACATGAGACAGGTAAGAGAGGAGCACAGTTACTCTGATGCTGAATTCACGAGCTACTAACTTCTTTTCTCCTGATAATGTTTTTTGAAAAGATGTGTTTATTTCCTGCAGTCTGCACTTCTTTCCTGGTTCTGTGTTCAACACAGTGCCTACACAACTAGTAACACAGCCTTAACTGCATCTCTGAGGACTCCCCCTTCCTCTGAGATCACGTGGGCCTCTAGTGATCATTGGTCATGTGGGATGGGATCATATGATTTCTCTTAAATTCTGCACTTTTCTTCTTCCCAAGAATAGTGACAATAATTTAATGCAGAGGTCGTGCAGCATTTTCAAAGCCAAGTATTATTTGCTTAAAAGTGTTTCAGAGGAGAAAAAATCATGTACAAACAAAACAATTGGTTCTGTACAGATCTAGCTTTTATCCAGTGCTTCCAGTTACCTGGCTGAGAGGGAAGGTTCAGTGCACTTGACCCACAGCCTCTTTCACACCAGCTTGTTTTCCTGGACACTCTTGACAAATACCTACTTTATGTCTTTAGCCTCCTTTTGTTCTACTGTCTTCTAATTTAAAATACTTCAAGCTATTGAACTACACACCTGTATTGAAAGTGTGTGCCTTCAGAGGCTTGTCTAAGAATATTGTGTCACCTTTCATGCCTGAATTGCTGTTGTGAACATAACCCAGATCAGCAAAATCCCTGAAAGTTGTTATCATGTAATAGAAGTCCCAGACAGCCTGTATCCATCTTAACAAAACTGCTAATTTGGCCAACAAGTGGGCTGATTGATGCTGTACAGCCAGAGCGCTGAAGAATTTGGAGCAACCTAGAAATGAAACTGTAATTCTCTTAATGTGCTTGATAGTGAATTGGATCATCGATTAGGCATGTTGGCAAAGTGGTACTTTGCTGCTGTTTGTTCTTGAAACCATAGATGGGGGCGAATATTGTTTTGCCTGACACCTTTCGCGCCTGCCAAAGAAATACTTGATCTTGGTGCTGTGGTTTAGAGCTGTTGCTCTCTGCACAAGACCTGCTAAATTTTCATGTTCATTTCTGCTGTTCATTTCTAGCCATTTTCTTATGTGACAGTCATGTTTTTGACAGGGCAGACTGGTTATGAAAATTAATGAAATGTCCAATGCAGAATGTTTTGGTTTTTTTTTTTTCAGGTTCTTGGGGCATCAGCATTCCGCATGCTGGCTTGGCATGTTCTGATGGGGAACCAGGTCATCTGGAAAGCTCGAGATTCAGATCTTGTCCAGTCTGCTTTTGATGTGCTACGGGTAGAAACTTATTCCTTTGTTTCCTGGCTGCATATTTTTACATATATTTCTCTAGTAGTCCAGCCTTCATAATGACCTGTCTTTGACATGTAATCCTGTAGAGAATGTGTTCTGTGTGGTTTTGTTTCTACAAACAAAAAAAACCCAAAGCACCCACCAAACAAAAAACCCTCAACCTTTGGATGTCTTGGTTGTCCTCAGCAGCTGCATAGTCTTTCAAGCTGAGTAGGATACTTCTAATCCCTCAAATCAGGAGCGTCTGCATGAGCAGTGCTCTGCGTCTTGGCTGTCCAAGTCAGGGAGAAAATTGTACTTCGCTAGTTTAGCTCCAGTGTTTCTCTTGACATGTTTCCTTCCTTCTTTAGACCATGCTGCCTGTTGGTTGTGTGCGGATCATCCCCTACAGTGACCAATATGAAGAGGCATATCGGTGTAACTTCCTAGGGCTTAGCCCACACGTCCAAATCCCATCCCACATATTATCATCTGGTAAGAACCTGGTGCAGAACCCTCTCCCTATCATCTTGTGTTAAAGGACACAAGATTTTTGTATTTATTTTTTTAATTAAGTATTGGCAGATAGCCTAACAGTGCTGCATGAACTAAAACCTGTATCACTTTGGTTTGTTTTCCCCATATCCGTGCCTGATCAGGGCACCTGCTTTGAGCACTGATCTTACTATAGCTGACAGCCCTGGTTCCTACTGAGGAAAAGGCTAATGCTGGGTCAAGTATTGTAAGCTGAGAGGGCTGTGCTTTCTTGGAGCAGGGTATGTAGCTGTATTTTAGAATCTGGGCTAGTACAGTTAATGTTCTTTTGGGCTCTTGTTGCTCTAGAGTTTGCAGTCCTTGTGGAAGTTCGCACTGCTACCCGGTCCAGTCTCTACCCAACCCTGTTTGATGATGAGCAGTCCCTCAACAAGTATGAGTTTGTTGTCACCAGCGGTAGCCCTGTTGCCGCAGATCGAGGTGGGTGATTTGAAAGCAGAAAGAACTTGTATTACTTAGGTTTAAAGAGCATCTTGATCTTTAACTGGTTTTTATGCTGTTCGTGTACTAGCCCTTAAAGAAGTCTGAGTAGAAAGCCAGGTCAGTATACAACTGGGGTACTGCTATTTTAGGTGAGGTTTACCAGAGTCTGTTTAATTACAAAGGGTTTGCTTTCCCTGATCAGCATTTTGCTTATTAGTTTTCAGAAATGAGAAACGAATTTTGTAACATGAGAACAGTAGCAGTTGTAGGGAAATCTGTCTGTAACCCACAATGAACGTTTTCTATCCTGGAATACTTGTGTGTTTATTTTGAGTAAGTCTAGCTTATAAGGACCATGACATTACTCATCCCCCATGTTCCACTTGATAGACAAGTATGACTGATACAGAAATCCCAGACCTATTTTTTTCTCCTCACTTTGTTCAAGGACTTGAACACTTGCAGCTAGATGTGATTTGAGTCAGGTCCATCAGTCTCGTGTTTTCTAGGAAGTCTTAATTTAGATTAATTGGCCTCATTGACTGTTTCAAAAGACTTCACAGATGGCTAATCCTTCCTGCTCTGTCCTCTGAAGGTATAGGTGCAATGCAAAGCAGAGACACTCTCTCTAGTGTTCTTCCTGTGCTCCAGGAGCTGTTGTAGGTCCTGCATGTACAATTGCAGTAGTCTGCTCTGCATCCAACCAGTGGCATGTCCAGAATCTTCTGGACAAAAATAGTCACTGAAGGATCTTTTCTCCACCACAGCATCAAACTTATTAGGCCATGGACTGCTGGGAAAATAGCCTCCTAGGAAATTCCAAAAGGTGGTACAGGAAAGGAATGCCTTGGGTTGGTTATCCATTTGGTTTTTTACTAAGTATCCTGGAACCACCCTTAACAAGAGGAACATTAAATCAAGAGTAAGTGGAGACTATAAAATTGAGGGTTGATATTTTTATATATATGTATGCATATTGTACCTGTGTGCATGTCCCAGGATCCTTCACAAAATTCCATGTTGCTTCATGAATCAGACATTTTTCTAGTGGGATGATCTTTAGCTCCTCTTCCATGGAAGTGAAATCAAGGCAGGCCACTGGGGGGTATAGTTTTCCACCTTGTAGAATTGGTAGGTTTCTTCCTGACCCGAGGAAGATTATTATCTGTGAACTAATCAAACCAAATTCTATGTTGAAATTGGCTGTGCTGTTATTAATAACGTAGCTTTCTGCATATAGAGGAAGCTGCATTAATGCACCAGACTCTACTGGTGAACAACAAGTGCAGGCAAGTGCTCTGGAACAGAATAAGAGGTGGAACAAATGTGTATTCTTGTCTGTAATTCCAACAGGCCATAGAACAAATGGTCTAGTCTTTGCTAACAATTCCTAGTAAAGGTGTAAGTAGGTAAGCTGTAGCTTGTGTGTCCTGTTTCTCACCCTTTCCCCTCTCTTTCTGACCCTGTAGTTGGCCCTACAATCTTGAACAAGATCGAAGCCGCCCTGACCAACCAGAACCTTTCTGTAGATGTTGTGGATCAGTGCCTTGTTTGCCTGAAGGAGGAGTGGATGAAGTAAGTACAACTACATTGCTTTCAGAGAAACAGCTTTGGCACTAATCCTGGAACGGTTACAGGAGAGTACAGGACAAACCTGTAGTCAGGTAACTTCTGCTTTAGTCTTGAGACTAGTTGGCTTTACTGTTGGGAGCTAAGAATATCGGAGTTGTTCTACTCTAGTCCTAACTCTCTTTTTGGCTTTCAGCGGTTCTTAACCTTTACGCTTCAGTTCATGCATCTGTAGATTACCGACGTGACAATACTTGTCTGCCTTTGTATACCTTACGAGGATTAAGTATGCAAATACATATATGCCTGTCAATGTGCGCTATATTCCAGTGCAGATAACATGCCAAACAGATGTCATGATTGCACCTTCAGGCGCTACATTTCAAAGGTGCAAGCAGTTATAAAGGAAGACCAGACAGTCATGTGAAATAATTCATGGAACACTATGATTTTGTGAATTTACCTGAAGGCCAGACGGGCACTAGATGTGTCTCCCAGGGAGACTCCCAGTTGTCACAATTAATTGTTTTACTTTCCACTAGGATGAAAAAACAAACTAGAATTATGCATATTACTACTGAAAGGAATAATCCCCCTAACTAATCCCCCCTTTTCTTGTCCTCTTCTTCCCGCCGCTTTCTTCATTCAAAGCATGAGAATAGTTTCCATGGGATGTTGTTTGAAGCTTTTATTAACATTTAGTTGCAGTAGGTACCAAGAGAAGCTACAGTTACTGCTTGTTCCCTGTTTGATGCATGTGAGTCCACTGTCATAGTGACAGGAGTTTCTTGTTTCGGCAGTAAAGTGAAGGTCCTCTTTAAGTTCACTAAAGTGGACAGCAGACCCAAGGAAGATACGCAAAAACTGCTGAGCATTTTGGGAGCTGCGGAGGAGGACAACGTCAAGCTTCTCAAGTTCTGGATGACTGGCCTGAGCAAGACGTACAAGTCCCACCTGATGTCAACAGTTCGCAGCCCAACGTCCTCAGAGTCCCGGAACTAAAGGGTGCCCGACCACACTTGCTGCCTTCAGATAATAGCAGGGAACCCCAAGTTCCCACTGCTGAGCCTGCGGCATGTGCATTAGGCGGATAGTGAAACTTCATCGCTATTCTTCTGGTCCTCAAACTAACTTGAAGAGTGACTTGAGTCTTCTCTAATTGCTGTGAGACTGGACTAATAAGTGCTGATAAATAGTGCTGCTGTCTGTCCTGAAACTCAACTCTAAATCTAGACCTCCACACTCAAGACTAAAATACAGCAACACTCAAAGAATCAGTGTGAAGTAATTAAAATCCTGTACTGTCCTCATTAAGCATTATGGTGCAGCAGTAGACCTCAGTTTTATGTTTCATTGGCAAGACTTGGATACCTGTGACAACATCGAGAACTCCTGGGAGTGGATACAGTTAATCTCTCCGAATCCCACATAAATCTCCTAAATGCCTGAGAGAACAAGAACCAAAAATAAGTGACATGTCACAGGGTATGGATCACGTGTAAATTATTTCAAACCACTTTATGCTTGGATTTAAGAAGAGACTATTTTCTGCTGTAGCATAAGTCAGGATATCCTATTGGAGTCCTGTCACTCCACTTTATTTATTTATATCTTAACTTGACACAGTTTCAGCATTTGCTTTGGAAATCTTGTCTGGGAGGGGGAATCGTAATAGAAGAAGCTCAAAGTGTGCAGCCTGCTTGCCTCTCTCGAGGGTAGAATACTCGCCTTGTTTTGCCTGTGGTTGCAAAACTTCCAGGTAATGAAGATAACCTCACCAGGATAAGGTTGCTGGTGTTCTTCTGTCTTCAGAAATAGTTTTCTAACTTCCTAATTAAGTTAAGCAGAAAAGATCCAACCTGTAGGTGCTCCCTTCTTATATCACTCTATAGTAGCCATTTTGAATGCTTAATAGTTCATGGAAACATTGGTGCATTTTTTAATTACCTAAACAGATATTCCTTATCTGTATTGTAAGGAATTACTGTTTCTGTTGTGAAGTCTTTTGTTTGTTTGTTTTTGGGGTTTTTTCTGGATTGTTGTTGGGAAAACTTGACATTACCGCAGACGTTTTTAATCTAGAGGCAGGTTTTACCCAGGTGACCTTCTACACTCATTCGAACGAGACTCAAAGTTCAGAGGGGATGTTCCAACTTGTCACGAGTTCTGTTCTTATGTATAAAATATGCAGGTTGATTTTTGTTTGGAACATCTGTAATATGGAGACAGGCATTAAATCTCATTAAGAGCTATTTTTGTAAAATGGACAAAGACTAGTTTTGTGTTGATTTGCAATGTGCGGGTGTGCGGGGAAGCAGCAGTTGATCCACAAGGTAATTCCTGCATCTTAGCCTTGATCTAATTTACAGAATTTAACAGGTCTTTTCCCCTTAACTGTGTATGTATTAGTTTCTTGTACCTACGGAGCAGAGTTGCTCAGATATATTAATTTAAAATGCTTGACTGGACATAAAATAACCACAGGATATTCAAATAGCAAACAGATGCTTGGAAAAAGGCATTACTCTGTCCCTTCAGAAACTAACCGCTTATTTAATTTCAGGGTTTGCAAAAATTTCCCCATTGTCAGTAAGGAAACAGGAGACAAGAGAGGTGCTCAAGCTCTCTCCACAGGAAGGGAAGCTTCCTGTGTGCTAGGTGCTACTCCTGAGGGGAAAACAAAGCCCACTGATAGTGGGATACAAGGGACAGACGTAATTAGAAAAGCGTGCACTAGTGAGTCCGAATCTGTAGTACTAGGTCGGTGCTTGTTCTCGTGGCTACCTTTTGTATGATGTAGTACTCTTATTTTTCTACTTGAAAACTTATGATCCAATTCAGAGCTGTGTAACGCAACAGGTAAGACATTATTTGGCATTTAGACCTTTTCGATTGCTGAACTGTTTTTACCTTTTGAAGAATAGCTCTCCCAAGCAATCCCACATTAAAACTAGTCTGTCTAACCCGCAGTTGGTGCATAAGCACCCATTAGCAAAGCCCGTGTTTCTGAACAGAGGTGGGGTTTCTTCCAAAACAGCAAAAAGGTGATCACCAGGTCAGGCTTGAGGCTGCTTCTTCCTTGCGCTTGTGTAAGCAGGGAGCTGTATGCAACATCGATTGTCTCCGTCCTGATCCAAAACAGGGCTGTGTCACGGACAACCAGACTGGATAACGTGTCATTTTTGAGCCAGGGCAAGGAAACCACTGACTTAACACGTATGAAATAACCACAGGAAAGAAGGGGGAGAGCTGCTGAAGTCTGTGAACCCGGGGTTTCTGCTTAGCATAAAACCCGCTGTGCTTGCCTGCCAGAACAGATCTGTTCGCGGGATTACCGAATAATTGCCTGGGCAAGTTCCCGCAGATCAGGCTGCGGGTGCTCGATTTGCCGTCAGCCATAGCTGGAATGCGCACGTTCCTCTTGGCACAACTTAATTAACAAAAAAGCATGTCTGCAGACATCTTTCACCACTCTCCTTCCCTCTAAACGATACGCCTTAAAGACAAACTGATTAAAGCAGGATATTTCTTTATTCCGCTGAGATTTCCTTTTCTGCATGGCTGAGCGGTGTGTTCCCGGGAGGGAGGCGAGCACCGCAGCTGCAGGCTGAGACCAGCTGCTGGGGCTGCAGGGACAGCCAAAGCCTTTCTGCAGTAGTCCTGCTGCAGGACGCAGCTTAAAGGGGTCTGGGGTACGTGCAGCGTAGCTGGCTGCCAGCCGGTCACTGGGCTGCAGGCGGTGAGGAGGGACGTGTTTTCAGACGAGGTGCGCCCGGGTGATGGGAGCGGCTCTTCAGCGGAGCCCGCGATCCGTCGCTCCCGCAGCCCCAGCTCTCCCCACAACAGCCCAAGTCCCCCCCGCAGGCCGAGAAGGCGGTGGGGTCGGGGCTCGGGGAGGCTGCTGCGGCGCGGTGCCTCTCGCCACCCACGGCCGGGGCGGCGGGACGCTCCCTCAAGAAACTTCCCGCCGCAGCCGCGCTCGCCTGCTCGGAGCCACCGCGCATGCGCCGGACGGCGTCGCGGCAGAGGCGGCGGGGTCATGTGGGCGGTGGACGCGCAGCGGCGGGCGGGCCTGGCTCTGGCGGCGGCGGCGGTGCTGGCCCTAGCCCTGGCGGCCTGGCGGCGGCGGCAGCGGCCCGTGCGGGAGGTGCTGTTCTTCCCCTCGCGGCCCAGCTGCACCGAGGAGCTGCTGGCCGAGGCGGCGGGGCCCGGGGCGGCGGCCCAGCCCTGCCCCTGCCCGCTGCCGCGCGGCGACTGCTCCCTCAGCCGCCTCCTGCGGCGCCTCCTCTCCGCCCGCCGCTCCCTCGAGATCTGCCTCTTCGCCTTCTCCAGCCCGCAGCTGGGACGCGCCGTCCAGCTCCTCCACCGCCGCGGCGTCCGTGTCCGCGTCGTCACCGACGCGCAGTACATGGGGCTGCGGGGCTCCCAGATCGGCCGCCTCCGGCATGCGGGTGAGGCGGCCGCCCCTGGGCGAGGGGCTCTGCGGGGCAGGGCTGGCTGTGGCCTGGGTGACAGCTTCGGTTGTGTCTTGGTAGGGATCCAGGTGCGCCATGACCAGGAGAACGGTTACATGCACCACAAGTTTGCGATCGTGGACGGGAGGATGCTCATCACAGGCTCCCTCAACTGGACCACCGAAGCTATCCAGAACAACCGAGAGAATGTGCTGGTCGTGGAAGACGCCGAGTATGTGAAGCCTTTTCTGGATGAGTTTGAAAGGATTTGGGAAGAGTACAATCCCATCAACTACAGATTTTTTTCCAAAGACAATAAATGATTTAGCTGCCTCACAGGGCTGGTAGAGTACTTAACAGCTAGCATTTGTGGACTTTAATATTACATATAGCCATCATTGTATTACCCATCTGAGTGTAATTTAAGTAAGTGCTCTCTACCCTGAAGTGCCACAGATCCCTTGCTGTGGGTCATTCCCGTGCTAGAGGGGCTGACCCAACTGGTTGGTGAGTTGTTTTGTGAGGATAGGTGTGATAGGACTGATTGATAGCACTTAAAGCTACAGGCAGGCTTTTGCCGTGCCCTGGCGCAGACAAGGTATGTTCCTGCAGTGCTGGGTACGTGTTTCAGTGGCAAAAAGGACATTTTCCAACTTGGGATACTGCAGAATGGAATTGTAGCCCAATGGCTCCTGTCCAGTAACTCTAAAGAAGAGTTAAGAGGGCTACAGCAAAGCTAGAGTTTGTATAGAGAGATTAAGCACCTTAGTTACATTTCTTGTTGGCATTCATTGTTGAAAGTTTGTAAAATGCAATTTGTGGGAAATACTAAATTAGAAGTACATTTTGATTGTGTATCCGTTTCCCTTGGTTTAAGATGAGCAGAGTTCCAGTGTAAAAGTGTGAGAACAAATACTAATGACAGCTTGTCTTCCAGCAAGCAAGTGTAGGGAAGTCTGGAAAAAGAGAGAAACTGTTCTTTGGGGTCAGCTGGTCTTGTCTTGAGAGCAGACACGGCTGGAGTCGGGTCACCGGCTCCAGAGTGGAGCGGTGGGAGGAAACCCCAGTTCATTCCGGTGGAGACACCGTGTCCTGCTCTGGTTCGGCAACTTCAACCGCCTGTGTTTGGCAGCAGCAGGGTGGGGGACAGCGAGTGAATAGCAAGAGATAATGAATAATAATATGGTAAGATCTCTGTCCCTACAGTTCAGGGTGGAACAAAGATGGGTGTAAACTCAGGAATTTCAAAACTCTAAATAGCATCTGTGTAAGAATTACTTTATACTGAATATAAAGTGCCTCAAAATGAAAAAAAGTCTTAACATTTTGTTACCAGTTTTGCTTGATACAGCGGTGCTGTGATTGGCACTAGTAATAAACCATTTTCACAGAAAAGCTCAACATCGTCTTCTGGTTTTTGCATTCCAGGCAGTCCTATGGGTTGGTTGTTCCACAGATCCAAATAATTAAAAACTTCTGTAGATCCTTAGGTGTTACTTAGGATACAAGGAGTAACATCAACAGGTGGCAGATTTGTTCTATTCGGTTTGAGAAAGTTGGCATGTGTCTGGGGGAAAAAGCATTACTGTTCTCTGTGGTTGACGTGGTTATTAAACTGCTACCCGTTGCATTTTCTTTGTGAAGTGTGACTAACAGCAAAGAGCTCACTCATTTTTCAGGCTCTGGCCTCTGCTCCATTCTTTACCAGTGTCCTTCTTGAAAGAAACCTCTCACTACGCAGCATGCAAAGGGTGGTGCAAAAATAGTTTATTACGATATAGTTAATGTAAAGTTAGGTAATTATATTTACAAAATAAAAATGATCAGCTACATCCATGGGAACCTAGCATGTCACACAAGATTTTGGAAGGAATAAATACTGTGAGAAAAAGTGACTCTTCTATTACAGTGAGCAGTTGATCAGGACCAGTGGCTCTTAAAAAAGCACTGAAATAAACTGGAGTGGAAGGGAGACAGGAAGGAGGGAGGAACTCACACATACTGAGACACAGGAGCCTCCAACACCCGCTCCCCTTTGGGGAGGGAAAATACGACGTCTGAGACATTATTTCCTGGACTAATCTGTGTGGAAAATGCCCCTTAAAAGAGGCCGTTCCGCCCTGTGGATGGACGGGGCGCAAAGACGACTGCGCTGCCTCCTCTCCCCACCGCCCCGCGGTGACGGACCCTGGGTTTGAGCCATGGGGGGTTTCCAGTACCCGCGAGGCTGCGGCATCCTGGTGCTGCCCGGGTACCACCGCCCTGCTCTGCCGCTCGGCCACATCGCAGGGTGGAGGCGGAGGGCTGGCCGCTGTGTCGTATCGTCGCAGAAACCAGGGAATTACTCTTTATCATCATTACTCACAATTCTTTGGGGTCATTTCTGGAGCACAAGCAGTAGAGCATGGTATGTGCGTGGTTTTAAGCCAAAATGAGTCCCCTTCGGTTACGGGTCGGTTGTCTGTTAAAGCTGTGCTCAGAACTAAGACAAACTTCTGTTCTCATTAGGATGGTGGAGGATGACTGACCATTAGTACCACAACAACCAGTGCCGCTTCAGATACCACCCACAGACTGGCCGAGCTTCCTTCTCCTCCCCAAAGCTTCATCCTTTCAAATAAATGATTCTTTAAAATCTCAAGTCATCCAGAACTCCAGGTCCCAGGAGGGTGGACACGGGTGAAAGGCTGCGCATTCGTATCTGCTTTCTACTTACCACAGTCTGTAGTATTTTACATCATACTCTGCTGTCTCTAGTTTTGAACAAAGAGTGAGTGTTCTTGTCGGTCCTGCACACAGGCAGCGTGTGAAGAAAGCATGAAGAAAATAATCGTAATTGCACTCATTATTTACGAGTTCACGGCCAGCTGGCTTAGCTCAGTTGGTACCAACTAGTCTGGCTCATCAGGTTTCTGCTAGTAAATCCCACACCCTCGGTTTCTTTTAGTAGTCTCAAACTGAGGCAGGGCGAACCGCTGGGGCCGACCCCCGCAGTGTTTGCAGCCTGGTGCTCCCTGCTCCTGCGGCAGTACGTTGGATCCTCTTGTAGGAAATGCTTTGTACCTACGTTAAAACTCAGTAGTAGCTACGTTGTACTGAAAGTTACGTTTGAACAGTTACGTACTGTAATTACAGCGCACGTCCGTGCCGCTGTAGGATTTGTGTCTGTACAGCGGGGTCTGTCCTTCCCTTGTGAAGCCCAAGAGCGTCTTGAATGCGCTGCACAAGCGAGTTGCAGCGTTACTCCGGTGCCTCGCGCTCACTGCAACAGCCCGCAGCTACTGTGCAAGGGCAGCTGCGTGTGCTCTGTCACCGAGTAGGTGCTGCTGCTCTGTGCAACGATCGGTAACAGTCTGCACGTGCACGGTGTGAATGCCACCATCAAATACGAGATTACTGAGTTCTCTGAATAAAAAAAAAACAAACAAAACCAACCCCAGGTTTATAGCGCAATAAGATTACAGTTCTCAAACAGCCTGTACACAATCTTTGGACGGGGATTGTCGGAACTAAAGGTGTAGGTCAGCAGAAAAGGTTTGAAAAGATATTTATAACAGTCATCAAAACCAAACAAACAGTTTATCAGGGTTGGACGCATTACACTCGGTGCTCCTCTCCCAGCCCCCGCGTGGGACGTCTGTGTTAGAACAAGATTTAAAAATCAAAACCACAAGTTAGTCACAAAAGAGAACCCTCCACTAATTTCTGAGTAATAAATATTTACATTGCGTGCTCTGAATACTATACAGGTTTTAAATTACTTTTTTAAAAGAAAAGAATAACAAAGCTTTTTTTTTTCCTAAAAAGAAAAAAAAAGGAAAAAATATTACAGAGGAAAGGCAAGCTACACCAAGCGCGCATGTGCTTAAGTGTTCACAAGAAACCAAGTATGTATCTGAACCACGAAAAAATGCAAAGGCCTGGTGGAAGGGCAAGCAACGTGTTACAATGCTGGGGGCAGCACTACTAATGCAGTCCTGTCCTCCTCTGATACAGAAAAAAAAAACCAAACCAAAAATGACTTTTCTGGTTTGCCAGCCAGCACACAGTTCTAGTTTTGAAGGAAATTAACACAATTTGCTGCTTTTTTTATATGCGGGCAAAGAAAAGGTCACGTTTAAAGACAGAGTCAGTCTGTTGCAGGGGAGATGGCGCAAATGACAGGAGAATTTTGCACAGGAAAAAAAATTACTTGGAGCATCTGTGTCTGCACCTTCGGTGCACTTGGCTTTTCCTAGACCTCACATTTCGGTACTATCAGTAGCGTACAACTGTGTAAACCGCAGCAGCTTGCACTCCACGTGTTACACCCTGTACGTACGGTGTCCTGGAGAGCGTCTGCAGCAGGGCACCTACGAGGACTCGCCCTGTCGTGCGCAGCCGGCACCTGGCCACGCCAAAAGGCAAAGCCCCCGGCCGGAGCCGTGTCACACTGCCACGCTGGGCAGCCGGACGATGCGGCCGGACTTTGAAAGCCTCCAGTGCAAGCGGGGAGCTCGCCCTCTTGCTCACCCTCCTCCCCATGCTTTCTTCCCCCTTTCCACACACTTTCTAATTTAAATAGCCACTGATTTATCTTGAGAGATGGATGAAGCCTAGAGCAGGAAGAAGCGAAAGGATAACTAAGCACCACTGCTATCAGGAAAAAGCTTTCCAGATGTCTGGGGTTTTTTTTCCTTTTTTTAAAGCACTGCTCTCTGCAGAAGTATTTCAGTTTTCAGCTATTTACTGGTGCTGCAAGTTCCCTCTCTCTCTTCAATGTAAAGGCAGGTAAGGTACCGCCTCTCGCTTTGGAGCGATGCTTAGATAGTTGCCAGATGGCAAGCGGAGCAGAGCCCGAAGCCTGGAGCACAGCCTGCAGCAGTAGTTCAGGCACGCCACGGCATCATCCCTCCTTCTCCTCCTCTTTGTGACCTCCAGAACTCACAGCTATCGCCCTAAGACATCGTATGCAGCGGTCCCACCCGGTGAAGTACTGCCCCAAAGGGTGCAGTTGATCCTGGCGATGCCGAGAGGCCACTGCTCAGCCTCTGACGCACCTTCTGAGCAGCAGAGCCGGGTTCTCTGCTTTAATTTCCAGCCTAACTCCCCAGTGGCAATGGCTGCTCCTAAAAGCCACAGCATATGAGACCCCCCACCGTGTTCATAAAAGACCCCTTCGCTTATGGATAAATACTTTAAACCCATGAAGTTCAGCAATAAGATTAATGCATTTGGCTTATTAAGCATTGCTAACCCCATGACGATGGTGGCGAGTCCCACCCGTCCCTCCACACGCTGTGTTCCCTGGGGCTGTCCTCCTGCCACCTAACACATTTTACTTCAGCTATACCTGTAGTTAGTGCCAGGGTTTTTTTTTCCCCCCAGCAAACCTGCCTGGTTTACCTGCCGTGTGAAGGTCCCAAGAAGCTGGCCAATATGTATTAAATCAAAGTTCCCCGACAGCAAACCTCTGAGCAAGCTGATCCCCTGGCTCTGATCCTGTTCACGCAGGTGTCCTAGCAAACCTTAATCCAAATCCTTTGTCAGATGTTTCAGGGAGCCCATAAAAGGGCAGTGTGATGCAAGGACTGATGTTTCTGTACAACAGGGTTAAAAACAAACTAGAAGAAAGAGAGAAGAAGAAAGTCCAGCTTCGTTCCTGCTGGTGCCGGATCCCCTGGCAGTGCCTCACCGGAGAGATGCAAAACACCGTGTGTGTTACCTCAGCTGAAGAATTCACACAAGTGGCCCAGAAGTTACAGCTGATCCCTTGCTTAGCGTATGGGCACATACACAGAGAAGGAAAAGAGCTATACAAGTGTTCCTGGGTGACATTTCCCCCTGCCAAACACCAGTATGGTTTTATACATATACAAACAAGAATAACCCCTCGCAGCCTCTCTTCACAGGGCAATTTAGGGCCCAAGCACAAGCAGAAAGCACATCTCTGGACCCTCCCTGTCCTCAGTACCCACCGACTTTGCACAGCTCCCTGTGCCCTGTTTCACTGCACCTTCTTCAGCCTTCCTGCACTATCCACCACCCAAGCGCTGCCACCTTTGCCACCACACTGCAGAGCCTTTCTGCCCATCCTCACCCTCTTCTTTAATCACCATATTCATGTATTTACACGTGCCAAGTCAAAAGCTGGGGATGATCCCCGCCTGGATCGCTCCGCGTCTGCCCTTCACTTACCCAGCTGTTCCCTACAATAAGAAATAAAGCTCGAAGCAGGAGCGCTGGCAAAGAAATCAAGTGCTCTTACTCACTAGGCTCAATACCCAGTCCCAGGCAGGACAGGACACTAAGCTGCAAGGGAAGATTTCTTGGTATGAACAAGCGTACAGCAGAAAACATCCCTCCGCGGGAAGCCTCACGATGCTCAGTGGCATGGTCCTGTATCAGAAAGGGTCCAGCTCGTGTCCTCCACACCACCGACATGCCAATGCAAATAGCAAAGTATGTAACTTTTAGTCCTCACGCTTAAAATAAGTGCTTCTAGGCAAATGAAGTATGCAAAGAAAAAGCAGGATTTGCTAGGGGACGTAAGAAAGGTCAGCGTCCACATGGCCAGAAAGAGACCAGCACATGTTCAGCTCAGTTGGGTAAAAAGGACAAAAAGTCCCACCAGGTGCCTTGAGAGAAGAGGAGGAGGAGGAGGGCATCCTCCTGGAGCCAGTGATGTCTTGTAAGGGAAGAGCAACGACAATGAGAAGACCAACGCACTGTCCTGATGCTGCACCCCAAGGCTTCTGCCAGATCACAGGGCACAGAGCTGCCAGACAGCAGAGCTCACCACGCATGGACCCGGAGCAGCTAGGGATGAAATCTAAAGCTTATCCCTGCTGAGAGCTGCATGGATGACTTTGGATGGGACCAAGCCAGGCACCTGTGCCAGACGACCATCTCCTGACACGGTCAGAAAGGTGTACACAATACAGTCACCTTCCCACCCAAGTGATAGCCCAAATTTAGATGAACCTGGGCCACAGCACCGACGTCTCTGCTGTTCCTGCAATCTACTCTGCGTGGCAGGCATTGGTGTCCCCGCTTTAACTCAAAGACTGCCTTTAACTGGTCGTAGGTGCCACTGAAGTGTCACGTTCCCAACTGCTGTGAGCATGGGGACCCAAACACGCATCCTTCACCCAACTGTGAAGTTATATCAGAGACCCAGACCTCTCGCTTCAGTCAAGTGCAAGATGCCGGCAGGGAGAGAGAGAGAGAAACCACGCACACAACTAGTGACAAAAGACCCTCTTCTTCCAGAAGTGGACTTCTAAGCACAACACATTCACACTTGACCTGGAGAAGGCTGAATTTGGGAAGGGCTAGAGGCAGGGAGGGCTGCATCTGGATGTCCTCAGCTGGAAGGAAGGAAGCAGGACCCCACGCCATAGCTATAAAAAGCCACTGCTAAGTATTACCAACGTACATGGGTTTATCAACAACAGTCTCTGCTTTAGATGGCCACTAGTTAGCTCAGCATGTTATGTCCGCAGCCCCAGGATAGCACTAAGGTGCCCATTTCCATGTTGGGGCTCCCCAGTTAGGACTCCTGTCATACAGGTGAGAAGCTGATGGTGAGCAGCTTTGTGTGCACAGGCCACATTCCTCCATGGTGGGATGGGAGGAGGACTAAGGCAGCCGCTGACTGATGGGTGAAAGCAAACACAATCCAAGGAACAACACTGAGACTCCTGGGAGCGGCTGATCGGAGAGGCGGCCCAGATGGGTCACAGCTGGGAAGGCTCTTGGGTCCTTCAGTGCTCAGATGATGGAAAGCGCTGCGGTGAGCTCGGATTAGGGCGAGTGGCTGCACATCAAAAACATCTTAGAGGGCACACGCCTGCTGACAAGGGAAAAGCCTTTGTATCCAAGTGGTTGTGCATCTTTTCCTACCCTGCTCCTATCTCCAGGAGTTCCGTGTACACCCAGGCACAGATTACAGAGCATCGCAGCGGGAGAGCATCCCCGCATGTGCTCTGCCTGCTGCACAGCGCTGGCATCTTGGCTGGGGACAACTGGGGCTCCTGGGAGGTGTTGAGCTGAGCGCTTGGCCATGGCAAGGCCACACAAGTTGGATGAGAACCTGATTCACGCCGTGGTTAGATGATGCCATCTCCTGCTGAGGGTCTGGTGGCTGAAACAGAGACTTGGGAGGATGAGGGAAAGCTCTCTGGCACCGGCTGTGGTCCAGCCTGGCAGGATTGGAGATGGCTGTCACCAGCCCCGTGGTGCTCACCGCTCCAGAGCGGCAGTGAGAGTTTGCTGAGGGCTGTGTTTGTACCGCCTGCCTAACAATGGACCCAAAATCAGCTGCAAAAGCACACAGAGCTGCCTGCTTCAACCACATGTTAAGCGCCCAAAAGACAAGAGGAAGCTTTGCTCCACGTGAAGGCTAGGGTGTATCTTTAACAGCCCAGCCCGATGTGATGTGGGTCGCTCGGCGGCTCAACGGGGCCGGGAAGCCAACGTGCCAGCGCTGCTTCCCGGCCAAGGCGATCGGTGAGGCAGGACCTCGGGTCTTTACAGGTGGCGTCTTGAAATTTAGCCCAGGATGAAGCCACTGTGCCTGGGCAGCCCTGCTGCAAGGCAGCGTAGGCTTCTTCTAGGAAGAGTCTCTGCTCAGCTGGCTGTGTGCTGCATCTAGTGCTACCAGCACCCTCAACTCACTTTTCGTTTGTATCCATTTATCGGCCTGATGGTGCTAAATTGTACGCTTTAAATACAAAAGCTATTAGGACTGAGAAGGTCTGAAGCACATACTGGTTTTGAGATTTTTATTTCAGGAAAAGATTAAAGAATTAAAATAGGAGCTGCCCTGCTGACAAGAAGAGTTGAATTCAAGAAGCTGATAAAAAAGGAGCATTATATGCATTGAGCACTGTGCATTTTCAGTCAATATTGGCTCTACTTTCTAGTCTACTTTCCTTTGACTAGGAAAAGGGAGTTTCACATGCGCACAGACCCTGGGATACACGGGACTCAATGAGAGGAAGGGAGTAACAGCAAAAAAAAGAGAGTGCTGGGCTTGATCTAACAGAGGCAAGAAAGTGATCTTACAGCTCGGCCCCTGAAACACCGACTCCGACCACCAGCGAGACGGGAAGCAAAGACACGCCGATGGGGCGGACTCAACGGTGCACGTGAGTATCTGCAGCTCCCTATCCACAACCACCCGGGCAGCCACCAAAGCTCACCAGGCTTCGGTATCGCCTACATTCAGGATACGGCACAGTCACGGGGCAGGAGAATCATTTCTTGCATCCTTCTCCAGCGAGATGTCAGTGTTGTACCTCCAGGCTGCGTACGCTGGCACGGACTTGCGCTCCCTGACAGCTTCCCCCAGGTTTTCCCCCCTTGTAGGTGCAAGTAATGCAATCGAGATCAATGGTTAGATTAGGCTCCTGGCGTGCTCTGAGCACTGGGTCTCTTGACAGCAGTAAGAGCTAGGTATGGCCGATACCACCCAGGCCCTGCTTGCATACCAAAACGGTTGGTACGACAGAGCTAGCTTATTAACAGGCTACTGAGCCTTAATACTGACACTTAGTGTAAAGGTTTACAGTAAAGGAAGGATTCTCCTACAAAGCGCCGAAGAGAGGGGGGGGGGAAAACCCACCCCAATCCCTTCCTCTCCCTCTCAGAGTCTCTGGAGCATCTCACAAGCAAGGAAAGGAGCCGGGGAGGCGAGGGGGCGGCGGGGGGCACCACCACCACGGCGCCAGGTCCCGTCAGGGGTGTCAAGACGAACAACAGCAAGGACAGTCGTAAGGAACGAGAGACAAACGGTGCTGGTGCTGTGCTGCCTCAAGCTGGGAGGTGCGCGTGGTCAAGCGGAGCGGGGAGAACTAGTCTTTCTTCAAGTCCCTGGATTCAAAAAGCTTCAGGCGTTCTTGCACAGTCAGGCCTTCCTTCAGACTCTGGGAGAGACAAAAGACAGACAGCGTCGGACACGGGCAAGCGGGAGGCAGCGTCGGGCATCTGACACACGGAAAGGGTGCGATGCTCAGGCAAAGGAGACGTGGGCAGCAGGAGAATGGCCTCCTTGGCGGAGAGATTAGTGGGACATGCTAAGAGAAAACACACGGTTATGGAAGGCGGTTACTCGTGAATGGCGCCTAGAGAGAGGGTGAGATTGCAAATGAACCAGGTGACGTACCGGCAGCAAATGAGAGGCACACCATGCTGAAAGCGGGATTAGCTCAACTCAGAAAATGACCCCCGGAGCCTGTGGTGCAGCGGTGGCTGGGGCAATTTCAGTGGAGCTCCAGCACTGCAGGAGCCCCGGCAGGTCAGCTCGGATCTGCTATGCTAAAGCACCACGCTGCTGAGCGGGACCTGCATGCCGTTCCTCCCCGCCTGTCCACACCACTGCAGCACCAACTGAACATGCATCCGTCTGGGACACTCCTGGCTCCGGTCAATGTGCAGGCTTTGCTCAAGCAGCCCTGGAAACTGCATTTTTGTTGCCAATGACAATCCCACCCTTTCTCTAATCCCAGCCTGGGGGCTCTCCCAAGCCAAAGCTGCCTCTACTGCACAGGGTTAGACAGAGGACTCGCTAAATGCTTGCTTCAGGTCTAGCAGGATCTGATGGCTGATCCAATTCAGATGCAGCATCCGGATTTCAAGGCACGACACTCAGCTAGCCACCCCGCTAGCCCTCGGCATTTGGATTTGTAAAATCTCTTGCCTACACATGGGGACCCAGGAGAACAACAATGTGAGGGGTAGAAACCCAGAAGCAAATTGCTTGCCCGCTGTACAACAGCTTTAACCTGAAACTAGCCCGAGGAGATGCACAAGTCTAAAGCCAGCCTTCCCTCCTACCTGCAGCACCAAAGCTATGGGATAAGAGTTTCAGGGGAGCAGAGCACCAGTGAGTTGTCCCTGCTTGTTGCTGCTGAGGAGGCACAGACATCTCCCCGGCCCACAGAGCACTGGTTGTGCCCCCAGGCGCTGTAAAGGCTCTCATTGCTGGGCTGCATCTGCTCTGGGACAGTTACCCCACAGGTAACCGCTGCCTGCAAGCCAATTCCTGCAACTTGCAAGGACTTCACTCTGCAGCTGGAAGATTATTTCCTTTACAGACCAAGACGTGGCCAATTCAAAAGCACAGACCTGTACGCAAAGCCCCTTTACTTTATCAAGGGGCGGCCATCTCCCCTTTTGCTTTTACTTCCCTGACTGCAGTGGCAGAGGACTGTACAATCGCAGCAGCAGGTTAGACTTTGGGGCTGGGTTTTGTTTAACTTGTGTTTATCAAGGCAGGACTCCATGATAAACTTGGCCTGAGGCTGTGCAGATTCCCATGGTTACTGTATTTCTTTACATGTTTCTCCTCCCACAGGCCCACAAATACAGAACGGCTTTGGGAAGCAGCACGGAAATGAAAGCACTAACATGGATTGGTCTGAATTTACAAATGCTGTATGCTTTCTTTTCAATGGGCAGCAGAGTCTCTTGGGATTCGAGTCTCTGAGCACACACTTCCTAAAGGAAGTTTACTTTGGGCCTCTTTAAATGGGCAGCAACCCCTGCATTCCAGTTTGTATATCTGATTTCTCATTAGCAGGAAGGAGACAACAGAAACCATTAGACTATTCTGCCTGGTGGTACAAATTCCAGCAAATTCACCCCTTAGGCAGTCTCACAACCCATTTGAGTTGCTGATGAGGGGAGCCTGATGAAGGAAGGCTAATGCAGGATGAAATCTGTGATAAAGGGATCCTCCATCAGATTTCCTGGGGCTCTCCAGCCACCCCCCAGCCACTGTGCTGGGGAGATCCCCTCTTTTCTCTAACCTCCTGCTGCAGGTGCTCTAACCTCAGTCTTTACCATGGGCCAGTAAATTAACTACTGCTCCAGTTACTTGAGATATTTTGGGGCATTAGGATCAGCCTCATTTCTCATCAGCTCCTTCCTTTTGCTGGATGAGCTCGGAAGCCTCAGGCCAGGGTGTGGGATGGAGGCACAGTGCCAAGGGATGGAGAGCAGCGGGGTGGACACGGGGAGCTGGAGAGCAGGAGGAGGAGGTTACTGGGCAAGGAAGACTCTTTTGCTCAGGCACAGATCAACCTAAAGAAGCAGCAATTATGGGTGAAGGAAATTTAGGGCAGCCCAGGACATCCCCTCTGCAGCTGAGATGGGGGCCCCCATTTTACACGGTACAGGCCTTTGTGGGAAACGCATTTACAGGCATCACTGACCCACTCCTCCATCTGGCTAACGGCAAAACAGCAATTTTTCCTACAAGACCTGGATGTTGCTGAAGTTTAGTCTGAGGCATGCAGTGTCATTCAAGCATGCACACTCAGTGTCCCACGCTCCCAACACAGCAAACAGGAAAATGTGCCCCACCGTGTCCAAATCCTCTCCATGATGGTTAGCTGTGTTGGCAAGGGTGGGAGAAGCAGGAAGACAAGAAAGCCATATTCCCCAGGGAAGAGCCAGAGAGACTGCATTTGGGTACGCTGACTTCTCCCCTTCACTTTCCCCTCCCCCAGTAAAATAATTAGCCGTAAATAAACCAGTCAGTCATTAAGAGAAGAAGGGCTCTCGTTTGCCGTGGAGGTGTGAGCAGTGCATGCAAAAGTGGGCCACTCCAGTGGGCAGCTGCGTCGCTTGGCGGGTGCCGGTTTGTTTACCTACGTGGCAGGGAACCTGGACTCGGGTTCATTTCAGTTATCCCATGAGACCTGCTCAATAACGGACTGTTGAAGGAAAAAGCAAAATAAAGAAAAAAAACAAAACAAAACAAGAAGCTCATAAATCCTAAATGCATTGGCGTTCGCGCAGCCCCAGCCCTCCCGCCCTGGCAGCGATGTGAGCAGGCAGCGCGCCCAGGCAGAGCCCATGCTTGCTCTCCTCTCCTCCTTTCCCCACCAAGCAACGCACACGGGGGACCACGAGATAAATGGTCTGAGTTGGAAGTGGTGAAGGGAAACCCAACATCAGACCTGGCCCAGCAGGTCCGGGCTGCCCCTGAAATGCAGAGACATTTTCTGTATTTATTCAGTGCAGCGCAGACGTCCCAAGCTGATGACCTGCTGGTCACAGAACTTGGGTGGTGACCGTTTCCCCGGCACGGGCACCGAGCTAGAGGCCTTTTGCCTGCCTGGGTTCTCGCTCTGCCCAAAGTCCCAACCACTTCGAACACCAGCATGAGACACCATGTATCCAGTGGTGAGAGGCAAAGCAGGTTTTGCCCATGCTGATCTTCCTTCCAACTGACCTATGTTTAACGATGACTTCTCAGCAGCTTTATTTGCCTTTTTTATCCCTGTGGTCCCACAGGAACAGCCAGCGTGTAACATGACGTAAGCGTGTTACAGGTGAGCTTGGCACAGCATCACTGGGCTTTGGGACCAACAGCGAGTCCAGAATGGCCAGAGAAACACAGGGCCATCTGCACCACGTTAACACACAAGCAAAGCGTGTGTTAAACATGCCCAGGACCAAGGCATCGTCATTCCATATAAAGACCAAAAATCTTGCAGTGATGAACACTGTAAAACCTAGACTGCTGTGCACATTTCCACTTATTGACACCACCTAAATTTCAACTGAAAATGGGGAGCAAATACTGGGAGTCCTCCTGTGAAAGAACCAAAGAATAGGGTGAACTTCATCCTTTTTTAAGTGAGGAGCAGCTTCACGCCTTGCAGGGTCAGGAGTGTGTGTGCCCTGCCGGGCGTCGCGGGGGGAGCGGGCCCTGCCTGGGTGCACGGCCAGCCGTTCCGCAGCCGAAAGCTCGCTCTTCTCCCCAGTGCCATCCAGGCTAGCACTAGTGACCGGGAAATTCTCAGTTTTCTTCCCCTACCAACTTCTTCCCACCCGGGACCCCCACCAGAGAGTAACGCTGCGCATTTTCATCACACGGCGAAGGAGATCTGCACTCACCTTTGACCTGATATTCCTTAGTTGCCGGCTAACACTGGATCTGTCTTTCTTCAAGAAATCAGGGTTGCTTTTTGATTTCATAATATCTGGGGAGAAACAAAAGAAACAGTGTTAACGTGGTGCCCGTGGGCTTCCTGCAAGCAGCAGGACCAGGGGTCTTCTGTCCTCCCAGCCCAGCCAAGTGCCCCGATGAGCCCAACTCAAGCAGCACTGCTGGAAGGGCAGAGGGGACTCTCGGGGGTCTCTGCTCCCCTGCACTGCGTGTAGCATGAGGTTTTCTCAACGCAAAATGCCGGGCGGCTTTCAAAGCCCACCAGCTTCCCATCTGTGGGGCTGCAAGGAGAAACTGCCACGGGAGGGCAATTCAGGTCTGCCTGGTCCCTGCCGTTTCCAGTGAGACTGTCTGCAAGGAGCAGAGGTTTGGAATCAGCATGAAACGGCAAAAAAGCACCACTCAGACCCACTGCTGCACAAGGACTTGTATGCTAGGATGTATGCGTTAGCTCAGGAAACCCACGATTGCTTAGAGCCACTGGAGGAGAACTGACCATATCCCGATACAGTGGTGTTCACAGGGGATTTCTCTCCCTGAGCTTCTGTGGCTGCTTTCAGCTGCTCTTTCAACCTGCTGATATCACAGTCTGCCTTGGCCTTCACGATGCTCAGCTCCGTGTAGATGTCTTTGTACTTGTCGCTGGCGTACTTCTTATCCTGCCAAAGGAGCAAGAACAACCCAACGGAGTCAGACAGACAGCTGGAGCCGAGGGGGTTGTGAATGCACCGAAGAGGAGGTTGGCAAACGCCGATGGCAGAAGAGCCAGCAGCGGGGAGAAATGTTCAGCCAGGGCAACGCATTTCACAGACGCTCTCAAAGCCATGTCTAACCGTGGTACAGGACTCAAGATAGGCAGAAAGCTGTGAGGCCAGCGGTGAGCATGCAGCGCTGCCTGTGCATGCAGCCCCTTCGTTACAGGATTGTTTGTGGGTTTTAATTTTAGCAAAGACACGGAATTCAAGCGGAATTCCCAGAAATGGCCTTGGCAAAGAGGCCGTCCAGAGCAAACCAGATTCAATGCTGGGAGGCTGGGCTGATCTCTAACACTGATTATTTTTGCCATTTCAAATCTGATCTGATGTGACAGGAAATAGGGAAAAACACTGAAGAGGATGTTTTCCCACAAGAAGGGAGAAGGAGTAAGTCCTGAGCTGATACAGTCATGGAGTGCTTTACTGATCACACTAAAATGGGTATTCAGTTCCATTCAGGGGAAAAATTAAATGTTGTTTCAAATGTGGGAATAAGTGAGCTGAAATCTAAGCACAGACACACACAGGAGCAGAGCACAGCCCGTAACAGGATTTGCAGGAATGTCCCTGGGCATTACCCTCAGTGCCGTCTGCAGCTCGTCTTTGAGGGAGCTGATCTCCTGCTTCAGGTACTGGATTTCTGATTCTTTGACCCGCAGCAGGACCTGTGGGAACAAAAGCAGCGCATGTTCGGACCCGAGCAGACACAGTGCGATCCCGAGATGCCTGCCCACTGCACCTGGTGACAACCGAGCCAGGGCTGGGAGGCTCGGTCCCGCGCCGGCTCCACACCAGCACTGCAAAGCTGCTGGTTCACCTGTCTTCTGGCTCACACAAGAAAATTACTCTTGGGTCTCATGGAACCTTGCCCAAGCTTGCACCACTGATGTGCTCCCTGCACACCCCTCGGTTTCTGTTAGTCCCCACTGCTTTGTGCAGACTGGATCCCAGGAGACAAGCAGGGGATGGAGAAGGAAGAGTTGGTGTCTGGCTCGACACAATGAGAAGGGAAGATTAAGACTCCAAAAGCTCCTGGCCCCATCGCACCCCACGATGCACAGTGCTGAGCAGCCACGCAGACCCAATGCGTGGTGGGACGGATGGCTGTGGCATGCTCCTGGGGGTCCACCGGCACTTGTGCCCGCAATGCTGCCCCTTCGGTGTGGCAGCGGCAGAGCTCACCTCCAGCTCATAGGCATCCTTGCCCTGCGTGAGAGGCGATCCAGCAGCCTCTCCCCCGCCCTCCCCGGTCAGTAGGGTCCGCAATCGCGTGATCTCCGCAGCCAGGCGGTTATTCAGCTCCTAGGAAGAGGAAAGAGCCATTGTGGAAAGGAGGAACATGGCCACGGCTCAGCACAGAGCTCACCACGTAGTTCGCCTGTCACCCCTGACCGCGCCGGCTGCCCTGGGCATGGCAGGGACCCTCACCTGGTTGTGGGCGTTGAGCTCCTGGTTCTCCCGCTGGCACTGGCGGAGGGCCTGCCTCTCAGCCTCCAGCGCCTGCGCCAGGTGGGCGTTCTCCAAACACTTCTGCGAATACTGCTCCGAAAGCACCTCCAGCTCCCGCTGCACCGACTGCAGCTCCTCCCTGGCAAAACACACGCCGGGTAGTGCCCTCCCCACACACACCCACCCATGCCCACACTTCCTCCAGCACCACAGGAGAACCCAGCAGGGATCTAAGCACTGAGGAGGAGGAGGACTTGCATACTCCCTCTGGGAAAATCCTCAAGCCCAGAGTGAGCCAGCCCTTCCCTCTCCTGGCACCACCGAAGGGGACAGGAGGTCTCTCTCTAGGTTGAATGGCAGGACTTCCTCACGTTTCCAAACACTGACTGAGATCTATCAGGTTTGCTCTGGGTACTCGGGACTGGGTGTGTTTGCACACCTACACATCTGACGTAGATGCATCAAGATTACTAAAGCTGCTTGGCTGTGTTGCTCAGCAGCCACGTGAGGACAGCCTTGCCACGAAAAGCTAAGTGCCTTCTCCTCACCTGGTTAGATTTGGTTAAGCAACCCTCACATGAAGAGCAGCATCGTGTCTGCACATCTGCTACTTCTGGTGACCATAAAGCAGCTGAATTTGGGTAGTATGGGGACATTGACCTGGAGCCTGAAAGATTACAGGCAACCAGGAGCCTCCGATGGGTGCAGCTGGGTCGGGACCAAGGGAAGAGGTCCTCGCGACGACAGGTCTGCCCCTAACTCATTGCTGAAATCAAAGGGTAGAAAGGGGTCTCCCACATGCTTGGATCTCCCTGCGAGACACAGCGACAGATGGAGGATGATGGTCTTACAGGTATTGCCTTCGGAGGGCCTCGATGTCGGCATTGACGCTGCTGATCTGGGAGCGCTGGGACTTCTCCAGCTCTCGCTCCAGCTCCTCCCGGTGCGCGTTCTTCATGGCTTCAATGGCTGTGTGGGACAGCACAGTGTTAGCACCCAACACCGCTCCACCCAGGGGCAGGTTTTTTGAGTTTTTGTTTGTTTTTTAAAGGTACAAAACCCGAGTCATCCCAGCAAACCTCCCACTGCTTCGTGGCCCCTTCAGTCTGTGCCCCTGGCTGCAAAGCAGCAAAAGGGCTTCTGCAAATCCCACTTTTTAATGAAGTCCAAACGATGGTCCAATTCACATGTTGGTTCCTGGATTGTGGGACTCCTAATACAGAGACCCTGGGCTCCAGCACTCTAAAACTCCCTGGGGCACTGAAGAATGAATTCAGTGTGGAATCGGCAATAAATTAACCACAGGAATGACTAACACTGTTCTGAGATGGAATGGAAAAACAGATCAGACCCTGTGATCCCCACCCAGCCCTCATCCCACCCCACGTTCTGCTCCTCCACACTGGAGCAAACGAACGCCATCCCCATGTCCCCATCAACACGGAGCTGCCCCACCACAAGGGACCCTCTGGTGTGTCCCCATACCTGAAATGGTGGCAGCCGTTTCTTCTGCCAGCAGGCGGTCTTTCTCCTCCCGCAGCTTCTCCAGCTCCCGCTGGTGCTGCCGCTGCAGGTCCTCGATCTTCTTCTGGTGTGTCTCCTCCATGGCTGCAAAGCCCCTTTCACATGTTGCCTGCAAAAGGGATGAGGGGAAGGGGTTGGCCCAGGAGCACAGGGCCGGTGTCACAGCGGTGGTGAGCCCACCAGGAGCCGCACACCAGCGGGTAGGTCAGCACCAAAGTTCCATCATGGGGATCTTCTCCCTCCCCAACCATGCAGGAGCCAGCTGAGGACAGACCTCGTGAGGTCGGAGCTTGTCCTGTCAAGCTTGACCCCTGACAGCTCTGGTGAAAAGGAAGGACAGGGTAGCTCAGGGGTCAGACCCGACTGGGGAATGCAAATATATGTTAAAAACAACAAAAAAAGCCTACTGTGACCCTTCTGCTCTCTTCCACAATGCCTGATTTTATGGGGCCACCATTGGGGTGGAAAACAAATGACTCATGACAGCAAAAGGACCTTAATTCCCAACCAAGTATTGCTTCAAATGCTGCATGGGCAGTTATTTGCCGATTGAATTACTAGGAGTGAACTTAGGCAGGGACATGGGAGCAGCGCTCTGGGGCTTCAGGAGTCACCAGCCGGGTCCTGCCCCAGGCACAGACCCCGCTCCTGCCTCCAGCGGGATCCTGGACAGACACACGGCTGCAGGACAGAACCAGGACAGCAAAGCCACAGGCAGGCTCAAGCCACGAGCTGGGAAGGGGCAGGCACCGGGGCTGCAGCGCACGAGCCCCACCAGACATCTGGGGACAACCCTGATGCCAAGCACCACACCGGGCTTTTCTCCCTCTTAATGTTAAAGGCTGGCTTTATTTCCCGATTTCAATGGATCTCTTCTTGATTCACACTCATGCTTTCCACGGGAAGTGAGAACTGCCACCTAGGGAGCCAGTGGGACTCCATGGGAAAATGAAGGGGGACAAATTCACTCCCACGGTGACAAAAGTGCTCATGACAGTCTAACACCCGCTGGCCTACACTAACATACACTCTTCAGCATCACTTCATTGTCTGATGCTCTGTAACCCGTCCCACTCTCATTCCCAATTTTCACCTCTGGTGCTTTTACTCCTCCTCTTTAAGTTTGAATCCTGCATTTTCGCAGCCTTTTTTTTTTGTTTTGAAACCTGTAACTCAACGCCAGAACCTGTCTGAACTTGGCTGACTACGGAGAAGCACGAAGCAGCCTTGCAGGATTCTTCGTTACACCTCTAATGCTGGAGGAAAATGGTGAATGTTCCTCCATAGGTCTGGCTGGGGATTCAGTATTTAATGTATTGTAAATGCATTGCTATAAACCCAGGACATTTGAACACGTACAAACCAGTATCTCCTGTTACTGATGTTACGTTCTCCATCAGCTTCAGAAGAGAAGAATCAAACACATTTTAACCTGAAAATCGGACAGGTTTACAATCACCCAGTTAACTTTCTAACCAAGGGAAGTTTCTATTTTGCTGTCTGTCCCTCTGCTTCCTACAGACATGTGCAGGCAGGCCGGGTTGCTCTGCTCTCCTCCTGGACTGCTCTGCCCAGAAGATGCTGCTTGCCTTCCTGTCAGGCAAACTGCAAGTTTGGCAGAGCAAAGCTGAAAGCAGAGGCAGGACGTCAGGTTCATTGCTTGCTGTTATTTTTCAGCCTCTATTTTGGTTCTGGCCTTTTTGCTTCTTCCAAAGCAACAGCATCCCCCAGTACAAGCATCCTTGTTTGGTGCCTGGCTCACAGGACAAGGCGTTACCTGTGTGTCCCACTGACCTGAGCAGGGAATTCAAGAAGGATTTTTCCTTCCTAAGAGTTAAGATGGAGGAGATGATAGCGTTCAGTGAACACCATCGCTTCCTCTCCATCTCTCCAGCAGCTCTCCCTCCCCTGGACACCTGACTCACCCCTGATGGGACGCAGCAGAACTACTGCTCTCCCCAGGCTGAAACCAGCTTTTGGCTAGAGTTGAGCCATGTTTTACCCCCAGCCCAAACGTGCGCTGATGACCTCGCAGCTGGAAGCAAGCTCTCCCTCATTTTTGCTGACTCTGAAGAATGACTGCTCCATGAAAGCCTCGCCGGTGTGGCCTCTGTGTGCAGCCTCCGTCACTGACCTTCCGCCTGCCCCTTCAACCTGGAAGCCTCCCTGGGTGCCGCCGGAGTCCTCTACTGCCCTAAACCCACTTCCTAACTGGAAATGCTCTCTGATCAAATGCAAAACACCAAATCCAAGAGGTTTTTTTAGACGCTGTACCATCTCAGGCTGGTTTTACAGCCAGTTCTGACCAGTGGAGCAGGCAATTCATTGCCACTGGGTTTTTCTGCACCTAGCCTGGGTTTCCCGTAACTGTGCACTGTTTGTTGTGTAAAGAATCGCTGGTGTGCAACGCCAGGGTGGTTCTCCTGCAGCCTTGCAGAGGAGCTGTGCTTTGCTACAGAATGTGGCATCGATTTACAGTTACTTTCCCCAGGAACATATATTTTGAGAGCATTAAGTTTCCGTTTCATCTTACATTTCTGAGGGCAGCAGAGACAGATTGGAGATTTGATCAGACTGGAGATTTGATCAGGGAAAGACAGAGTTGAGGAATGCTTTTAAAGGGAAGTCACAAACAAAACAAATGCCTCAGGTACGAGAAGAAACACTGCAGTCTTCATATTGAAGGATAACGTGGAGTTACCAAGCTACCTGGAAACCCTCCCTCCCTCTACACGCAGAGACCGCCTCCAATAACCAACCCTCCCACTGAGACCGAGCCCTCAGCAATGCATTTAGAATACCCCAGCATGGAGAAAAGGGAAATGCCATGCTTTACGGAGGCCTTTCTAACACTTTGGGGCTTGCTTCGGTGTGCTGGCTCTTTCGGGGGACACCCCTTGGTTCGGCAAACAAACCCCAGGGCTGAACACACCCTCCTGTACACTCAGCAGTGGAAAGTGTAAAGCGTTAAACGTGTCAAGACCTTTAAGTTTTCAAAGTCTTTCTGGTATTTTTCTCTCAAGGTGGAAGCATTCCCCTCCAGATGCTTGTTCTCCAGCTCATCCCTCATGACGTTCATCTGGGCCTCCAGTTCCTGGATGCGCTCCCTCAGGCCGTGCATGGAGTCCAGGTCGCTGCTGGGGCCCTGCCCGGTGTCACCCACCTCACCGCCCACCCAGGCATCCCCACCGCCTGGGCCTGCCACGGGGGACACCTCCGGGTGCTGCCTCTGGTACTCATCAAGGGTCTCCTGCAGGCGCTGCAGGTTCTGGCTGTAGTGCTCCTGCAGCGCCTGCAGCTCCTCGCTGTGGATGACCTGCAGCTCCTTGATCTTGGCCTGGAACTTGTCCTCCAGCATTTGCATCTGCTCCAGGTGATACCGCTCCATGTTCTGCTTGTCGCGGACAATGGCATCCAGCTGGTTGAGGCCCTCCGTCCTCTCAGCCTTCAGAGCATCCTCTGTCCTGTTTAGTTGCTCTATCACGTTTCGAATCTCCTCCTCATACCGTCCCTGCAATTCGCTCAAGCTCTTGCTGTGTTTATGCTCTTCTTCCTCCAAGACCCTTCGCTGACTGTCAAGCTGGGACACCTTTGCTTTGAGATCGGCGTTCTCCCGTTCAAGCATGGCGATCACCTCGCCATACTCACCCTGCTGCTTTCTAAGCAAGTCTTCGTACTCATCCCGAAGGAGAGAGACTGTCTTCACACGCTCTTGGCAGAGCGCGTCCATGCTCTGCAAGGACTCCTTGTAGGACTTCAGCTCTCTCTCGTACTCCAGTCGGACTTTGCAAGCAGCATAACAAACCTGAGCCTGAACAATTGCATCTTGGACTAACAAAGAAGAATACTGTTCAAGGTCTCCCATGCACGAATGATATGAAAGACTCTGAGATATCTTCAGGAGCTTCTGACAGTCTCTCATTGCCTCCTCAGGAGGCAGAGAGAGTAAGGCAACAGATATTTCCTTCAGAACATTTGATTTGTCCTTTAGTTGTTGGGCAAGATCCTCCTGAATGGAAACAAGAGCTTCACTACTACGGTCCGGCAGGCTGCCAATCTCCTCCGCCTTGGCTAATTCCTGACACGGCACCATTTGGAGATGGCTCCCGTCCCAGGAGATCTGGGTTCTTTCTGAAGCATCTTTTTGAATTTCAAGTGCTTCAGAAATCTGGTGCATAACTCTGTCAAAATCAGGAGTCCTGTACGCTTTGATGATCTCCTCCAACATGCATTTGTGCTGCTGGAGAGCTGTTTTGGTATTATGAAGGTCTTCTTCAATTGTTTTTAATCTCTGATGAAAAGATTCTCTCATTTTCTGTGCGACAAACCCAAGTTCTGCCTTGATCAACGTAGCATCTGCTACAGCACTGAGAAAACATGGAGAAAAGCCCAAACCTGTTGTTTCTGTTTTGCCCTCAGCTTCTCCTTCTCTGGTGCTCAAGTGCACTCTCAGCTCCTCCACCTGGCCCCAGAACTCCCCTTCCAGCAGCAGCTTCTTAGATAGGATGCTGGCCAAGTCAACTGCTGTATGAGAAATATTTGCCGGCTCCAACAAAACCACCTCGGCTGTTCCCTGGATCTCTCTCAGAAGCTGAGATATCTCAGAGCTTGCATTTTTCAAAGACTCTGCTATTTGGCTGATGAGAGAGGCCTCAAATGCCACTCTCTCAGAAAGCCATCTCAGCTGGCCGGCATCAAACATTTCCACTCGCTGCTCCTTGGAGACATGCTCTTCTCCCAAAAACACTTCTTCTGGAGTGGGGCTTTCCACGATAAGGCTTTCACTCTGCTGATACTCCGACGGGACTGGCGCCCCTCTCAAGGCTTGGATTGCGTTTGATAAGGTCGTTTCCATGCTGGACAGAGTAACAAGGAACAAATCACCCTCTTTTTCCTTGTCTGATTTGGGCAAAGATCTTAGTTGCTCCCTGCACTTCTCTAAGCAAGTCAGCGCTTGATCATTTTTCATTTGGAAACCTCCCAGCTCACTAACGTGATTTTCTATGAGCTTGAACTTTTCCTGCCTCTCACTCTCCAGCTGTGAGATCAAAGCACTGACTTGGGATAAGCTGGTCTGAAGTTGTTCCCGCAGTTGAGACTCTGTGCTGGCCCACTGATGGTGGAGGGCAATGAGCGTCTCCTGATTATGGCCATGCTGGCTTTCAAGCTTCATCGTTACATCTTTGAGTTTTTCCTCTGTAATATAAAGTTTGGTTTCCAGGGAATGGATGATTGAGAGGTAGGTCTCAGAGTCGCTTGTCCCTGATGATGGGTAACCAAGAGCTGGCTCTGATGACATGCTTTCTTCAGACAGCGATCTGTCTTGGCTCGTGTCTGAAGAGGTACTGCTTGTCCAGTTTTTCTCCGATCCATCTGGATGGATGTATTTTTGGCACTGGATGCTCGAGAAACGGATTCTTTGCCTCTTGGCCCCCATGATTCCTACCTCAGGCTTTGCTAAGGCTTTCTGAACTAACTCTTGGTCCTGGAGCTCTACAGCTGTGGATGGGGAGCCAAATTCCTCTGCTTGCCTCTGGTTGGTCTCAAGAACCTCCTCCTCCTCCTTCAGTGCGTAAGTCAGAGCTGGGAGGATATCCTGAGTTTGCAGAGGCTGCCCCAGTTGGGATGGGTGACTTTCATCAGCCTCGAGATTGGGGCCAAGGTCTTCCACCTCCTCAGCACATGGACCTGTGCCTACACTAGCTAATTTCTTTAAAGCCTCCTCCTTGGCCTTTAGCTTTACTTTAGTCTCCTCTAAACTGCTATCTAAAGCAACCATTTTAACCAAAGCCTCGCTGAGATCTTGATCTTTCTTCTCCACAATTCTCAAGTGCATTTCCTTAACATGTCTCAGCTCTTCTTCTTTTTCTTTCAGCACCTTCTGCACACCCTGGAACTGATCCGACACCTCCTCGAACGATTGCTCCAGATTGTGGTAGTTGGTTTCTTCCATTTTCAGCTTTGCTTGCAGCTTTGCAACTTCGTTATCCGACTCGGCAACCTGATTCATGAGCTCGTGGAAACGACATTTGAGCTGATCTCTCTCTCTTTCGAGTTCCTTGATGTGCTCTGCGAGTTTCTGGATGCTGGCCTCCTTCATCACCAGCTGCTCCTCCAGCTGGTGGACAAGCTCGCTGCCTTCGAACTTTGCACTCAGCTTCTCCTTCTGCAGAATCTCCATTTGCTGCTCATTATTTTGCAGCTGGTTCTCATACTCGTTGGCCTTATCCTCTACCTCCTTCAAACTCCGTATTAAAACCTGCTTTTCTCTCTCGCAGCTCTCCAGCAAAGCCTCATAATTCTTCTGCAGCTTCTCCTCCATGAGGATCCGTGCTTGCTCGCTAGCATTCAGCTGCCTGCTCAGGTCTGCAATCCTGTCTTGGAGCCGCTGCACCTCCTTCTGATGGTCCCTCTGCAAAGCCTGCTGCATCTCCAGGTCCCGCAGCTCCTGGGTCTTCTCCAGGAGCAGAGCCTCTGCGCTCTTCAGCTTCTGCTCGCTGGCCTTCAGCTGGGAGCTGAGCGTGGCCTCGCCGTGCTGCCACTCCTCCAGCTGCTCTTTGGCTTTCTCTTTTTCGCTCCTCAGGTCGCTCTTGAGCTTGGCCAGGGTCTGCTCCTTGATGGAGAGCTCAGCCGCTGCATTACTGAGCCTCGCCTGCAGGCTCTGAATCTCAGCTTCGTGGTGCCGAATCACGTCCTTGGCCTCGGCGTAGCTGCGCTTCAGCGACTGAATCTGTTGATTGATCAGCTCTTGACGCTGGCATTGGGCTTCCAGCTCACTTTGGAGGTCTTGGTTGACTTTGTGGAGCCTCTGCCAGGCACCTGATGGCGAGGCGGCCACCTCGGTCTTAAAAAAATTGATTAAATACTAGATTAGTAACACTCTTGGCTCTCCCTTCTGAGTGTCACACCTCTGGCCAGGCAGGCCACGGAAAAGCTCCTTGCAGCTATTTGGCTGCTACCCACATGCTCCAATTGGGATGATTTGCTCTTGGCACAATTTTTTTGTTTGTTTTAACCAACTTTTTTTTTTTCTTTTTTGAATGAGCGACAACTGCTTTCCAGTAACAGAAAACACGAACCACAACATCAAAACAGCTGTACAGTAACAGGCTAAAAGGAAAAAAAAACAAAACCCAAAATCAAACAGAACCAAAAAACAATGAAAAAGAAACACCAGCAGTAAAACAGAGACAGACAGACAAGTGAAAAAACGGGAAGGGTGAGAAGGAGGAGGGGATGGGAACAGGTTGACAAGAAAGGAACTGCGTTTTTAGCATGTTTGTTTGTTTTGTTGTGAAACAAAAAGTGCACAGTTCAGGTAACACAGTCCTACCGACCAAAAGCAACAACAGAAAATGAGGTGACAGCAAATGACATCACATCCCACCCAAACGCAGGGAGACAGGACAGCTGGCGTGGCGATGTCATTTCTGTGACTGCCAAACAGGACTTAGTGGCTGCTCATCGCATTAAAGAGATGTTGTTATGCTAAAGTTTAAGGCTAGGGAGGATCTAATTTCTCTAACCTGCAAAATAAAGAAACAAAGGACAAAATAAAAAGCCCGACAAGTGAAGGGAGGGAAAAGGTGTGATGAGGATGTAAAATAAAAGAAACCAACCTTTGTGAGGTTCAAACCAAAGCAATGATGTAGCATGCAAAGAGAAAACTCACAGAGAGAGTCATGCAAAAGGCAACAGAAATTATGTATCTTTAAAAAAAATACACAGACAGGAAGAGGCGAGAGAAGCACAGCGTTAAGCCTAGGAATTTGGCCTGCCTTGCTGTACTCTGGTTGCTGATAAGGAAAGCCCACAGATGTGACACTCAGTTATGTTAAGTTAAATTTCATGCTTTACACCAAAAACATGCAAGAACATCCGCCCGGGACAGGTTAGTACGTGACCCCTCCCACCCGCCACGACCAGAGCCGGGGGACATCTCCGGTCTGTTTGCAAGGAGCAGGAGCCCCTGCTGTTTTTCCCGGTAGGGTTCAAAGTTGGGGTGCCCTGTCCCGAGGAAGCTCAGAGCGAGAGAGGGGTTACACGAGGCCGGAGAGACTTCAGTGCATGGCACATGCATCAGGGGGGCGTATCTCAGCAGCTGCCTTATGAAATGTGCAGTGTCATGTATCAGGACAGTGCTTGGGGGTCCATATGGGGCTGGTCATGCTGCCAAGGAGGCGTTGGTGCCCCCCCAGGCAGCTCAGCAGGGATGGGTGGCAGCAGTCAGGCTCCTCCATCATACCTCCCCACAGACAATGCAGGAACCTCTGCAAAATTAGGCGTGATGGAAGTGGGGGGCACATGAAATTCAGATAGTCCGTCCAAAAAAAGGCTGTGACGTTTGCCCGCAGGCTGGGGCTGCAGAACCACCCCCCCAGTGATTTCACTCCCTTCACCCCAGCAGGGTTTGAGGGGGTTACTCCCTTCTGCCGCAGGACTTTAATCCAAGCAAAATCCTCCAACCCTTCCAAAAACCCTCTCCAACTTCTAGGTCAAAGTTTGGGTCATTTCTTACTGCAGTGATGATTTGCTCAGCCCTTCTGCAGACTTCACCTCTTGCCCCCCCCTCCTTGTATCGAGGCGCTATGGCCAACCTCAACATGGCCAATCTGATAGTGGATTCAGCATCCAGCTTTTAGCCCCATTCACTGATTTTTCTGGGCTCCAGGCAAAGGGAGGTCGGATGCCTTTGCCCCTGGGAAATGGGAGTGAGTTATTCTTCCAACACTGCCAAGTGAAAATGGAACTCCTCCAAGCAAGCACTGTCAGCTCAGGGAGTCCAGAAACAAATGCATGAATAACTCCTCCAAGGAGATCACCAGCAAGGAAGGCAAGATGCCCTCCTGCCTGCGCTAGCTCCACTGCCTGTGCAACTTCTTCAGGGGAAATTTCTCCTGTGAGAAATAAGAATGCAAGGTTCAGCATCAACACCGGGTTTGCTGCCACGGGAGCGCAGCATGCGGCCCACACACGGCCACTTCAATCCAGAGCCAGTTTGGCCAAGTAGATTTGAGTAGGTGAAAATGCTTCCCCTGCACAAAACAGGACTACGGACCTATGAGAGCAGGCAGAAGCTGCCCTGCAGGTATCACGGCTCCTCTAGGCACGGATGCTCCCAGAGGAAGGGCTGGAAAAAGTCCGCTTTGTTTGGAGGAGGGGAAGAAAGGCTTCCCCAAGAGACCCTCCCATCTTTTTTGCCAGAACCTCCAAAACACTTTTAGGCTTTGCTGAGGAAAGGCATCTTGTAACAGAAGAAACCACCAAAGTGATCCAAGACAACAGGTCGACCCGGTGCAAATCCCACTCTGGCTGCGGGGAGCGGGCCCGGGAGATACACCTGCGTGTGCTGTGTTTGCCCATGCAACCGCCACATAAACTCTCCGGCCACGAGCAACTGCTGGGCTACAAGGTGCTTAGAAAGCCTTGTGTGCACCCCACTGCCTGAGGGGAATATCTGAGGCACAGAAAGGAGGAAACAGCTGTTGCATAGGCAAACACAGTATAGAATGGATCAGAGCTGGACTTTGCTGAGGTTCCATCTGCCCACCATGGCTGTGTTTTGTTTTCCCTTGGGGACACCTGTAGGTAATGCTATCTTCTGGCTACTGCATCCCAGAATCCCAGAATCACAGAATAGTAGGGGTTGGAAAGGTTTTGTTAAGCAGATGATCCTGTAAGGCTACAGAATTAGCAATATTTGCAATAAGGTCAAATCTCTTGGAGCCTCCTCAGTGGTGCACCTCTCTGCGTCAACCAGGATGCCTCCACAAACACCCTGGACTGAAGCCCACCAGGGTCCCCCTCGGGCACAGAGTAAAACGGATTTCTCTCTCCTCCCCACGCTCCTACCTGCAACACGTAGCCCTCCCGGGCGCTCTGCTCCCGGCCCAGTGCCACTTTCAGCTGGTCCTGCAGGTGCCGGTTCTGCTCCAGGAGCTCCAAGGCCTCCTTCTGCTTCTGCTCCAGCTGGAGGGACAAGAACAGAGACAGCATCCCGGGAGTGGGCAGGGGGTCGGCCATAAGGAGCAAGCAGCTCGGAGGGGACATAGAGCAGAATGAACGGGGCTTTTGATGGCACTGCTGCTTTGCTCTGCTCTGGGATCTGGATTTCATTTTGCCAGGCAAAATCCCTCCCCCCTGAAAGAACTAAGTTATGCATTAGTTTAATTCGTAAAGCTCACTGTGGTGAAGGATGAATGGCACCAGCTCGTGCCAGGCATGACCCAGGCAAATCCCAACCCGGTTCGGACTGGCGGTACTCCTGGTTACTCCACGCCTGCACCCCTTTCATTCCTGCTAATACACCTTAATCCCAACTAACAACAACCTTTGTTATCCCAGGCATGGACCTCTTCCAAGTGAGCTGAGTCTCCACCTTTCTTTTCCTAAAATTGTGATTGCTTGATGTAGGCTCCACAAAAAGGGAACCTTTGTGGTGTGTGCTATAATTCAAGCTAGATTATAGTTTTGTAGACATAACTGCAGACACAAATCTCTACAGCTGCACAGGCACACAGAATTATGAACTTCAATTTAGAGTCTGGCTAATAAACATCAATTGTACCCATCTTATCAGAGGCAGGCTGGTTAACAACCAACAAAAGTGTAGGCTGCGTTAAATGGGAGGGGGTAACAAAATACCACCCTTGCAAGACTAACCCCTTCTGCAGCCGTGGGAACATGAAAGCTGCCGGCAGAGTTGTACGGGAACGGACACGGATCTGTGCCCTGCCAGCTCCCCAGGGGACCCTATAGCATCCCCACTTGTTGCTATTATGAAGTAGGAATAAATGTAGCTTTTTTAAGCCTTGCTCAGGCTTCCTACAGTCCCTGCAGTGGCCTGAAGACCATTTTGGTAAGCAGCCTGCACCCCACGCACCCCGCTTTACCTCCTTCTCCAGCAGCGTGGTCAAGTGCTGCTTTGTCAGCCCCTCGTCCCGGTCCTCGGTGTGGGTGAGGTGCAGGGGCGCGATGGGGATCTGCTTCTCCTCCCGCAGCGGGGTGGTCTCCACCTGGTGCCAGCGCTGCTCGATCTCCACATGGACGTTCTGCGGTTTGATGTCCGCCGGGACAGGCAGGATCCGGTCCACCTCCATCCTTAGCGCCTCTTCTGACCCTGCCCCGTCCACAGTATCGATCATCTCGAAGCGCTTACGTCGCTCCTCCCGCCGCCGGGCCCGCTCCCGCTCCAGCTCTCCTGGGTCAGCGTCGGTGGCACCGGCATCCCTGGGAAAGGCGGCAGAGCCACTCTTGGAGGAGTCTGCAGCATTTGCACGCTCCTGCGCCAGGGCTTGCTGGATGGGGCGAAATTCGGCCCAGTCAAAGGTCTTGGACCGTCCTTCTCGCCGGCGCTCCCGGGCACGGCTCCGCTTCTGCTCCTGGTCCAGCTCAGCTTGCTCCACGTCCGGCTTCTCACTCGGCTTTGGACCAGTCTCGAAGGAAGAGCTTGTTTTGTTTTTCTCTTCTGGCAGGGAGCTGCAAGGACAGAGAGAGGGCGAAGGAAAGCATCAGTGGGTGCTCGAGACGGCCAGGCGCTCCCATGCATGTCTCAAAGAGCCGGGTGGAAAGGGGCTGCTGGAAGCCCAAGCCAATGCCATGTGGGTGCTCCCCTGCCCCTCCGTCTCCCATTGCCTCTCAGGCACAGGAGCCACCACTGCCCTTCCCTCAGGTCACGCTGGTGTGCAAAGCCTTGGTGCAAGCGGCGCCAGCTGCTCCTGGGCACCCCCCGGCCCCTAGAGAGCGGCCGATCCCGACCTCGCTCCTCCTCAGAAGCCGCCCCAGGGCCGGCAACCATGACCCAGCAGCAGCCCACAGCTGAGGCAGCGACCCCGAACCGTCCTGCCAGGCGGGGAAGAGGCTTCAAAAGCTCCTCTGGCGCCCACCAGCTGGCTCGCCGCCCGCCTCCCCGGCTGCGGGGCTCCATGCACACATGCCGGTCAACGCGGCCATAGTCACGTGCTTGCGGGGAGGATGCCACCAGTCCCACCAAAGTCAGTCTGGCTTCAGAGCTGTGGCGCAGAGAAGCACAGAGCAGGTCCCAGAGGTCTTGGGTAACAGGGGGATGGTTTTCCTCGAGCTTGGCAAAGTCGGGGTACTAATGGGTCGAAAACTTCTCCGTGCTACTGTCTGCATTGAAGGCACAGATCTCCCCTGATGAAACCAGCCTTGTGGCACGGGGGCTGCACGCTGTATGTGCAGTTGTCAGTGCAGCAAGGAGAGCAAGAGTTATTCAACACACCACGGAAGTCACTGAAAATGCCGATTTCTCAAGCAAGGAATAGTTTTTAGTGTTGAGTTACAGGGCGGTGGGTTGAGGGGGGAGACATACTCGTCAAGCAGGGAAAGTTAATAGGGGAAGGCAATACCGTATCCAACCTATGGATAATTCATAATGCAGTATTAGCTTATTAAATGTAGACATGCCGGCCTGGCAACATGCAAATCAAAATTAAAAAAGAAAATAGCAGTATGCTAAGTTTGCAGAGGAAGCCTGTCCCGAGGGAGTGGCAGGCATTTGCTGAAACCTCTTTGCTCTCAGAAGCCCCCGAGATGCCTCCGGGAGGCACAGCCCTGCTGCTCAGGCTGACTCCTGGCTCTCCCCCCTTCCAGTACAACCGCAGCATCCCCCCCGGGCTCCAGCCACCAGCACAGCCTCGACAAGCTTTCTGGAAGGGTGCAGTGGGAAGAGCTGAAAAGCAGCTCCACAGGCCCTTTGCTGCAGGCAAACCACCGCTAACGGGGCTCTGACCCATGGGACCGCATGCACCGAAACTGCCGTGACCGGGAGGGAGCAGCAGCATGGCTTCTCCTCCCACCTTGGTAACACACCCCAGCTCCCACAGCCAGCAACCTCATGTATGTGCATGTGCCCAAAACAAAGAATGGAGCAGAAGAGATGACTCTGCATGGGTCCGGGGCTAGTATCTTCCGATGCACTTTCATCTTCCAATGCATTTTCATCCACGATCAAACCACAGGCTCAGTAGAGCTAGGTTTCAAGAAACTCTGGCAGTTACAGGCTAAAACCAGCTCGGAGATAATTCCTTCTTCACCTCTGTCACTTGCAGCTAATAAAATAAACCCAAAAGGCACCATGATGAAACCTCCTTGCTCCTCAATCATTAGAAGATATTGCATGACTCCAAAGCCAGGCACTCAATCTGGAGTCAGTTAGTGATTACAGCTGCATTTTAAATAAGTAAAGCAGAGATGAGATGGAGTCTTAAAATGGAGAAGAGTGCAAGGGAAAAAAGGGGGTCCTGGGGCCCCCCAGACATTGTTGAGAGACAGAAATTATGCTGCTCTAAATACCACGTGGAAGAATCTTGGCATTTCTAGAGGTGACATTTCTCGTAAGCTCATTTCTTCTCTGCTGCTTTCTAAAGGATATGGGATGTGTGTCAGGAAGTGGAGGGATGGCCACTGGGAACTGAGTTAAGAGACTCAGAAGACTGACCCAAAGTTTCTTGTTTTATCTCCCGCAAGTGCCCCATGGCTATTAATTCTGCTCAAACATTTCACATCTCCTCCATCCCAGACAAATTAATTCAAATCACATGGGAGAGGAGGGGGGTCTTTGCCTCTCAATGGTATTTATAGGTCAAAACAAAAAGTTTTTAATACAGGTGGCTGTGGGAGCGGCGCAAGTTGTGAGCTGAGCATGCTGCCACAGCGTGCAAGGACGTGAAGGCTACAGGGAACTGGGGGGGTCACTGGGGAACTCAGCCTCACCAGGGCTGGGAACTGAACAAGGACCCAGCGCTAAAATGGCCATCTTCTTTCTTGTGGGTATTTTATATCTGCATGGTCGTCATCAGCAGAGTGTAATTAGTGCCTCTACAGATTGCAGGGCACTGCTGAGGGCAGGGAGCGGTGTAGCAGTTGCCCCCCTCCCCAGATGCTGACACATGGAGCAATATAAACAGTAATTAGGACTTGAGTAATCAAGAGAACGTGTGTTTGGCTCGGTGGAGACCTGGCAGCAGGTTAACAAGATGTGGCAGATGGCTGCAGGAGCGTGCGGAGTCAGATCAGCCCCGGGAACAGGGTGAACACTGCCACCCTCCCAGCACAGCCGAGCATCCAGACTAACTTCCCTCTCGCACCCCAGCTGCACTGTGCAGACGTTTGCCACCTCTCCATGACGAGCCTTTGGCAGTCTGTCCTTTGGCTTTCCAACAGCCCTGTCTGCAAGCCGCTCCCTGGGTGCGGATGTGAATGGCGTGCCCGAAGCCAGGCGGGATGGGCTGGGATATCCACACACGTGGCAAAGGGCTTGCGAGCAGGCACTGGGCAAACACAGCCCCCTTCACGCATGGCACAGCCCCTCAGCTCACAGCAACAACTTCTCAGCAATGTTGACTCTACCCTATCCGAAACTAGCTTGGTGGAAAACAACAAAAGTGCACCTATAACTCCCTTTTCCCCAGCTCAAGATGGAGATTCGCGGTCTATTTATGCAGCGTAACAAGTTACTGCCCAACTGGTACCTGTGCTTGGACCCTCTCACTGGGGTAAACCAAGTCAAACCACTTCACGTGGGCTCAGAGCAGAAGCAGAGCACAGGACTATCATGCTGCAGTAACCTGTTAGGCTATAAATATATCTGGGTCTTTAAAGGCAGAGAGGTTCCCTCAACTTTCCTTGGTCTTCATCTTCGTATCTAGTCACATCGGAAGATACCAGTGTGGGGAAATCAAGTGTCAAGAGCAGGTTGCTTCTTCCCTTCTCTCTGGCTCTTATTTAAGGAAAAAAAAAGGTAAAAAAAAGGAAAAATAAAAGAAAAAAAAAGAAAAGAAAGAAAAATAAATGGAAACTGCAGGACTTCCCATCCGAGGTGCAGAAAAGGAGGAGCATGCAGTGAATCACGAGATATACAAACCACAAAACGTTAATACAGGAGAGAACACAGTTTTCCAACCTGGGCTTCAGCACGGATAGTTTCAAAGAGAAGTTTTTCCTGGGATTGCATGGAAATCAAACATACACAGGAATGAGGAGAGAGGCGGCTTCCCCGAGACCCCCGCGAGATCCACCAGAGCTCGGGCAGGGCTGGGAAATGGTGGCCGAGTGCCAAGCGGGATAGGGAAGGAGAGGCTGGAGCATCTCCAGGTCAATAGCACCAGGTGAGAAGAGCCATTCCATCAATACGGGGACAAACCTGGCAAAAACCTGCTTGTTGCAGCTACAGTAAGGACAGGAGACGGAGTTAATGGTGCGGCTGTGTCCATGAAGCCTGTAAGAGGTGGCCCGTACAAGTGTGGCTGGCGCGGTTAGCTGTGAGGAGGTCAAACACCCTTTACCCGCAGCCGCAAGCGCTCACAGAAGGTACTCTGTGAAGCGGGGGGTCCCTTCCTCTGGCACTGACGGCAGGAGGAGACGCAAGCATTACTAACGCGTAAGGGGAAGGAGCTGCGGCAGTTATCTGGAAGATCAAAAGAGGAGGGAAGACAATTCTCTGGCTGGAGTTTAAAACATATCAGAGCCAAACAGCTTCTAAATTGAACCCTGGGCTCGTGCTGCCGTGACCCGCAGAGGGGATGGGCAGCTCGTGCTGAACAGTAGCCAGAGGAAAGGGGGAACCCAGCACAACTGAATCCAAGTGGTTTCACAATACCTGGTGGGAATCCAGAGGAGCCTTGGTATAGGAACAGTATTTCATATTCCTATGCACAAATTAAAGCCACATTTTCAACCCTCTTTGAAATCTGCACACATAAGAGTAACTCAGCGTATCAGCATCCCCACAAAGCGTATCCAAATTAAGCCCACAGAGAGGGATGTGAGAAAGAGCCACAGCTTCCAGGAACGGACAGGAACGGACAGGCTCAGGAAGAGGAAAGAAAGAGGATAAAGTAACAGTTACTCCTGCATAGCAAACCAGACAACCACAGGGGCTGTTAAACTCCCCCCTTTACCTTGTTACATCAGGAGCAGTGGTGGGGCGAACGTGCTTCATGATGGTCTGGATCCAGTTGCGGCGAATGCCCGACGTCATGGCAGAGAGGGTGAACTCCCCTTCCTTCGTCTAGGGAGAGAGGAGGACCGGCTCAGAGCGGCTGATTGCACCCACTGGCACCTTCCCACTCCCCCAGCACCACCCTGCACCCAGCCCTGAGCACCCAGCACTGGTGCCCTGCTCACTGGCTGCAGAGAGGCTGCACCCAGCCCCTCCATCCCCCAGCACACTCACGGTGGGAATCAGTGTTTCTCAGCAATCAGGCTAGTTTTGCCATAGCTGAGACCCTAGGGCTGAGAAAAAACCTTCCGTTTCCCCCTCCATCTTTTGTGAACCAAAAAACTGTCTCTCAAACCCAAGGCCATAGCTCTCTGGAGCATGGCAGGGGATGCAGCGTGACCTCTCTTAGGTGTTTGGGGCAGATGTTTCCTTTGCCACGGACAAGCATCCCCGAGCAGCAGCACGCCATGAGCAACCCCAACGGCTGCCCTGCAGCCAGACTCTTCCTCCTCCCCACATTTTCCTTACGTGTATCTGGAAGCCGTAGTTTCGCTGAACTGGGTACTCAGTAACATCGTAGCATGTTGATAAATCGATTTCTCCATCTAGGTCAGCTGCCTGGAGAGGGAAGAGGTAAAAGACGATGTAAGGCTTTGCAACCCCAAAGTGTGGTGGGCTCATGGGGAGGCATGTGGCTGGGTCCTTGAGAAGCATGAAGCTGCAAAGAGCAATTGATGGTCCAGGACCTCGGCATCGGGGAAGACCACCTGCCCGAGGTCAGTTTGGGAGCACTTGGGGCTCACTTGGGTGCAGAGCGATGGGCTGAACACCGATGGGGAAGACACTTACCTCCTCCGCCACCGAGTCCCGGTAGTATCTCAGGCTCTGGTCGGTCAGCACAAACCAGTGCTTCTTCCACTAGGAAACAACCAAGACAGGGCAGTTACAATCCTGCTCCTTCCCCACCAGTGGAGCTTGGGCAGCTTGTCATAGGTCACCTGGCAGAGACGCCCCGCAGGGAAGCAGCTCAGAGCATCTCCGCTCCCAGCTCCGCACCCAGCTTCACTGAGAGGCCCTCCCAGGGTGGACACCTGAACAGGCAGCAACGCAAGGGACACCACGATGGTTTGCACTGCCAGGATCCCATTTCCCCAGCACTGCTGCACTGGCAGAGTGCTGGACCCTCAGCGGCACCAACCCTGCATGTGACGGTGAAACGCTGCGAGAGCCACAGGGGCAGACGGAGCCTTCCCATTAGCTCTGCTGGCAAGACAATGCTTTTAGTGGCTGCACTGAAAGCCTTGGAGGGACTTTTAAAGAAAAAACAAAACCAAAAAGCAGTAAAACATTCATGTTTTATCTGCAGTACCTAGAAATTGAGTTGGAGCCTATTCCTGGCCCTTGCTCTATACAAATATACCTTCTGCACACTCCCAGCAAGGCACAGGCTTATCCAAAGCAGCTTTCAGTTAATAAAGCACTCGTTCCAGCAGCTCATTGCCCCTCTGGCTGCCTACAGACCTGCCCTCGGCCCCACGGCCCAAGGCACCAGCGGGTACCTGCAGTGGAGTCCGGGCCATGGTGCCCACAGCTGTGGGCGAGTCACCCTCATTTTCCCTCAATGGGCTGAGCAGCAGGGAAGGAAATCCAGGGAAGGGGCGGTTTGCAAACAGCCGGGGCACCCATGCCACATCGGCATCAGTGCCCATCTCTAATGCTCGGATAGAGCAGCACATCCCGCACCCCTCCAGGAATGGACAGGAGGAAAGCGGCAGGGGCTGCTTCCCTCAGTGCCAACTCAGAGGCATTTATTTATTTCTTGGCCTTGCCATTTCCCTGGCACTCAGGAGACCTTATCTGAGCCTCATTACTGACGCCAAAGAGGTTGCTGCGTCACAAGGGAGATGAGACTAATAGAGAACAGGAACACGAAACCAGTGCTGTTATCCAAGCTGCCCTGACTCCCTAGAAACCCACAACACGATATCCAGCTGTGGGGCTTTGAAACCTCCCTAGAACAGAGCACCAGCTATTCCTGCTCCAAGACAAACATCGTTTGCACAGGGCTCGCACACAACCACTGCTGCCTGGCTCCAGAGCTGTACAAATTCCCTGTCGCTGCTCTGCCCAAGCGCCTACCTCTGGTTTCTCCCATCTGGAGCACGGCCCAATACTGATCTACCCTGTGAGGACATCGGGGTTTTGTCAGTGCCAAAAGCAGCCCCATGCACAGCCTGCACCGCACCAGGACGTTGGAGTGGGTGTCAGCTGCCAGAAACTGGGACTGTGGCACCGAAGACTGACACGAAGGGTAGAGCTTCCCCTGGACTCACCTGCCCGTCCTCGTACTGCTTTGTCAACCAGCCCTTCTTGAAGTTCAGCAGGTCAGGCTGCAAGAAAGGAGAGAGGTGATCAGAGGGGAGGGAAGAAGCGTCTGCGCCCAGAAGACAACAGCAGCAGCTTGATAAAACACAGCGCAGCAATAAAAGAGACCAGTAACAGTTAAATTCATAGAATCATAGAATAGTTTGGGTTGGAAGGGACCTTTAAAGGTGATCCAGTCCAAACTGGACCATTACACTGTGTGGTGGCTAAACGTTCGTTCCCAGGAGGAACAGAGACCTGCTGTACGGTTTATTCAGCACTGCTCTTGCAATTTCCTACTGCTACACCAGCATTACAGATGAAGAAGAAAGGAATTAGCAAGACTGCAGGCAGTTTTGTCCCTCTATTATATATCACAAAGGACAAACTATGTGCTATTGATGCAAGGCTGCAGGTTTCAAAACAAGACTGAGTTCCCAAGGCTGGAAATACAGGGAATCCCAGTACTGCACCACCCAAACGACACCTGCTCTTTCCTCCAAAGTGGGTGCATGGGGATGTTGAAGCTCTGAGAAAAGCAATGAAGACAGCGTGGGATAACTCCCACCAGCCTTTCCTCCCAGCCCTGCCCGTGCGCAGGGAAGGATGTGGTGGAAATGCTTTCACTCCCTCGAGGCTGAGCTCCTCCAGCTGCTCCATGTGCTGCAGAGCGGAGGAGGAAAGGATAGCAGTGTGTGAAATGCAGCTGTAGTGTCTGAAATGGGCTATAGCAAGGGGAGCAATGGAAAACTGGGGTCTGGAAGCCTATTCAATCAAACCTATGCTGTGGGGTGGCACATCCCACATTTGAGTGCTCCCACAGTGGCGAGAACCCAGCCCTGCTCCACAAAAACATAGGGGAAAGTAAATGCCACCCTGCCCTTCCCGAATCCCCAGAGAGTCAGAGGAGGGAGCAGACAGACGCCAGCCTGAGCAGCCCTGGCTGTGATGTGGCTGCAGGCAATAAACCCACCAAGCCCCACCAGGACCTGCTGACGAGGCAGTGATAAGCCACGAACAAACTATAGAGAAAATTGCATTTGCAATGACTACATCCATCTCTGAAGTAGGCTAGGAGAGCTGGGCATTCTAATCTCAGCCCTAATTTACCCTGAGAGCGCGATATCACTGCCTGCCTGCCTGCTTCTCCTCTGCCAAAGCGCAGGTGGGATCGTGGTTCCAGGATCTGGGTCCTGTTTAAGCTCTTTCTTGTACAACATGAGAGCGTCAAGCAACGGATCCACATCTTGGATCAAAAATAACTGTCTCCCAAGCATGCACTTTGCAGAGAAGGAAAACAAGGACTGCAAGTGTTACAGTTGCTCATGGGCTTATTATTTATCGACTGGGAAGAAGCACAGAGCAAGAATCTTCTGCAAAAGCAGATAAATCCCTCCTTAGCAGCATTCATACTACTTTACTACACTTCTTAGCTTCCTTAAAATTTAAGCAAAGGTGTAGAAGCAGCCAGAGAGGAAAGATGCTGCTAAACAGTGCATGCACACATTTCAGACTGGGCTGCAGCAAGACATTACAGAAGCACCCGGAGCAGGAAGCTTTCTCCTGCAGATCCCTGCTCCTCCACAGAAACCCCTTTGCTTTCCTCCCAGTGCTTGAGCAGGCAGAAGAGCGCAGCCTTTGCCTGAAGCTGCAAAGCTGCTGAAGCACAAAAAGCTTGGGACCAGCTGCCACTGAAGGGTGTAGACATTAGAAACCAAAATCAGATGAAGCACTTGATGGAAGAGATACCCACGTAGCGCAAGCCACAGCTCTTGCTGTAACCCACTGAGCCTAACAAGGGATGAACTCTCCCTCTGCTTTTATCCTGACAGATAACCGATCTGATCTGACACAGTGAACCCCACAGGCAGAGGAGAGCCTTGCAATCATGGTTGCAAGCTGGCAGGTGTGCAAGTTTTTCTTATGTTGCTACTTTTATAGCAGGAATGGCACAATAAAGGTGTATTTAATGCAAGGAAAAGGTTTTCTTCACACTGATTGCATGATTTTGTTGCCTTCATTAGATGATGAGCATTGCCACTTAATGTGCGGTTCTTGCACCTTTTTATTGCCACCAAGAATTTAAAAATCACTCTTGTGGCTGTACAAGTCTACATGAAAAGCTACTACAGAAACACTAAGCTACTGCATTTTTCTGAGAAGTCCTTCAACAGAAGCTGTCCATCCACAAAAAATGCAGCTCATATTTACAGTGGCTGTGTAATCTTTTTGAGAGGTTAGCAAGTGTATTTATTTTGTTCCTACAGAAGGGTGGTGAGAGGAGAGCATTTTGTGTTTGTTCTGTACTGTTTGCCTCCAGGTCTGGTGAGCATTTGAAATATGCAAAGGGAGGAAAGCCCAGGAGGGCAGGTTCAGCCCTTCCTCGCAGCCTTTGTCCCACTGACACCCACTTGCAACTGCATAAACATCGAGGAAGCATCGTTACAAAGCCAGGACACGTTAGCTCTCTTTAACACACCAAGTGTGCAGTGTGAAGCCAAGTCACTGAAACCTGCTCCGAATCAGAGCATATCCTATGTCCTACGTGCTGGCTCTGGGGAAAGCAGCACAGTAAAGTTTTCACAGGACCTGCCCAGGAAGGGCCTCTCACGTGCTCCCCCAAGGCAGAGGACACAGCCGCAGTGGCTCACCGTCATAGAGGACTCTGTGGACCTTCTGTCCAGTGACTTTGCCCGGCGATGCGGGGACAGAGGAGACGCAGACACATCCAGGATGGAGCCCACAGCTGCACCTTCGCAAGTGAAGTCCTGTGTAAATAGCGTTAGCCCAGATCAGCGCAGAAACTAGGACAGAGAGTCCCATTCTCTCGGCTCGTGGCATAAAAATCCGCATCTTTAAGGGGCATCTCTGGCTCAGAACAAGTCATTTCATTGGCAATACATTTTTTCAGGCCTCTCAGGCATTAATTTGTTCCCAATATATCTAAGCACAACTGGGACTCTGAAGCCTGCCTGTTTCTTCTGTTACTACACCCCATCCTGATGTGTCCTGCCATGTCAGATCTGAAGTTTCCCTCTTTCTGTTCTGGAGGAAGGAGAAAAGACAGCCTGATTTTCCACTCTGATCTGCAGCTGGGCCAAGGGAACACAACAGCAAGCAGCAAACCTGCACAGACTGAGCACACACAGCATTCTGGCTCCTGCACAAGTCTGCCTGTGACTCCAGATCCCCTGCGCCACCCAGGGACAAACCCTATAGCTAAACCCTATATACTGGGCTGCTGGATCCCAGGTTCCATCCTCCAAACCCCACCATGAGACCTCAGCTGAGCAGCTTACCCGCTTCCGTGGGAAAACCCTCTTCTCGCTCCTGCCCTGCCGCGTCTCACTGGAAAGGGCAGCACCAGCCAACACATTCGTTTCCATGTGTTCCGCGTTCTCAATATCTAATGCCTCAAATTTTTCAATTACCTGGGATCGCCTGGAAAACAGAGAGAAAGAGGAAACCAGAGCCAGTTTAAACACAAGAACAGCAACTGCGCTGAGCTGTACAATCCCACAAATTTAAGGCTGCAGAATTGCTCGACCCAGTGTTCATGCACACCTGGCTTTTGGTCCCTGTTTCTCTGCAAGCTCTAGCGTGCACAAATCCAGGGCAAAACGCCCCGATCTGATATGCACCACTTTACCTGCAGCCAAAGTGGGGAAAAACCTCACGCTACTCAGCTCCACAAATAGTATCTTCTTAAATATCTTGAAAACCATTGCAATACCAGCAATAACATTTTATTTGAAAATTTTACAGACCTTTGAGAAGCAGGGATTATTGAGCAGCTTTGGCTTAAGCTTTGTCTTTACTCTCTAGCACTGCAGCTATCGACAGACCCCCAGGCCACAGAGCAAGAGACACATCAGACCAAACTGGGGTGCAGAGATAACAGGTACCTACGGGTCACCCTGTGTGTTCACTGCAATAAATACCCTGTAAAAACTCAGCCCCACAGGATTGCACAGAGTGAGGAGTGTCCGTAGGCGCCCTCAGGTCGGACTCGCAGGGTGTGCTAGCTAAAGAGGCATGAGAAGATGAGGAGAACCCTGTGCAGGCACAGCAGGGCATGCCCTGCAAAACCCCGGGGCTCTACCCTCCTCTCAACCTGGTCTGCAAATCCAGTATGGACAGCAGGGAGCACAAGTTGGGCTCTCAGACACCACCCCAGTGGCCCATCACACCGTGGCACACGTCTCCAAGGACGGAGGAGAACTATGAAGAAATGTGAATGGAACAGGAGCCAATCCCAGACCAAAGCCAAATGGGATGCTCCTAAGAACGAGCAAACAACAGGCCTTCGCAGGTGGAATTGAAAACGCCGTTTCAGCATGAAAAGCTGCTCGCTGACCCACAGGAGAGGAAATACTGGAATTTTCAAAGGACCTGCTGGTGTCTAAGTTTGCATGCCCGGGGGTTTGAGCAAGTATCAACCTCAGGTCTTTAATCACAACCTGGGAACGTGAAGCAATAACCCACCACCAACACACGCACCAGCTGAGCTCCAAGCTGTGAGGTTTAAAGCTCAATTTTGAACCTCCCCATAAAGCTCAATCCAGGTGGATTCTTGACACAAAATTTGGACCCATGCGTGCCGCACCTAAACTTGGGGCTGCTTGCTCTGTGTGAACCTCTGATGTGCATGAAAATCACAATGGCAACCATATGAGGGGAAACAAGTTATCCAAAAAAACATTTTTAACATCTCCCACAAAAAGGAACAGCAGGTTAAGGACTCAAAAAACATGAGATGTTCAGTTTTCAACCAACATTTGCACCAAATTCCAGAAATGAGACGAACAATCTGAGCACACATCACATCCCCCAGCGGGCTGGGGGCCCCCCACTGCTGCTCAGAGTCAGGCTGCCAGGACCAGGCGCTGAAGCCCGCAACCAAAAAGGAAGGGACAAAATTGGTGGGGAAGACTTTGCTTTGTAAATTCAAACATCTCTGATGATTTTACGGGACATCTGTTGCCTCCCAGTTTGCAGATTGGGAGCGGGCAGATCCCGGGCTCGTGCAGAGCTCCCAATCCCCCTGGGGTGTTCTGCTCACGAGATGTCCGATCACATAAGCCAGCCTGTGGAGCATAAATCCAGATCCTCTGTTCACTGACAGACGGGGAAACTGTTTTGGAGTCAGAATTTTTTAACCCTTTTTACACTGGCCCAGCCTTCTCTGAGTCTCAGTTTAGGAGGGAGTAAGAGGTCCGTGAATTAACATTGTCTGTTGCCCTACTAGGTGAAGGCCTGAAGAAAAACAAATCAGGAGAAAAAAAAACCCAACCAAAAAACATAAAACAAAATTAAAAGCAGGTTGATTTCTCATGAAAGGGGCTGCACCACCAGGTTGTTCTACGGCTTGAGATTGAGATGAGATGGTAGCGAAGCAGGCGAAGTAAAGGCGGACACGTCACACAGCAACACAGCAGGAGAAGGTGGAGAGCAACAAGACCTGGAAGAAAACAAGGCTGGAAAATGAATGAACAGAAGAGGAAATTGTATATCTGCATCTACATACAAAACAAAATCAAAATCATTCCAGTAATTCGTCATTGAAAAAGGGAGGAGAAAAAAATAAATCACTGCAACCAAATCACAGCCCCAAGGGTTAATATCATCCGGATTACAGGAAAGAATCATTTTTTTCCCATTAGCTCAACATTTCAGAGAGGTTACTGCTAGAGATCCTGGGGGGACAGGGAGGGGAAGGGCTCTCCTCTCCTCCACGCCGTGCCGAGGAGAGAGCTGCTCCCTCTGAACAGCAGCGCTGTGTTGACAAAACAAGGCTGCAGACAGGTACGAAGAAGCGTTTTGAAAGCTGTGGTGCCATTTAGTGCTTTCTCAACTACAAAGCTCATCCCAAGGAGTTCCTTGGCCATGCAGGCTGTTAATCTTTTCCAGGCCACTAAACCCGAGCTGCAGGATCTCGGCTGTTAGGCAGGGGGGGCGTGTGCGGTGGGAAGGAAAGCTATAAAGACCAGCATGAGCTATCGTTAAAGTGATTTTCTTTGATTGGAAGAAAGGGCTTGTTTTTTATTGGATTCCTTCATTATTTAGCAGCAAGGAAGACAGCGAGTGTCAGGAAAAGGAAGAGGAATTTCCCCAAAAGGTCCACAAAAATGAAGAGGATAGTTATAAAAGAAAAAAAAACAACTATACTTGGGAGAGCGTGCACTGCTCTCTATGGGTAGAAGCAGCATTCAGGGCAGAGCCTTAAAGCTCAAGAAGCTCCAGAGAAGGAATTTGAGAAAGAAAAGTCTTTTAAGCAATTTCAGGCAGCTCTGCTATTTATCGAGGCTAGAAACACTCCACAACCCTGACGATGCTCCTACAGCAGATCTGGCAGATGCCACAGCAGACTCTTGCCAGTGTGAGCAGAACATGAGGTCAACTGCGAAAGCCGCGGTTTTAGAGGCTGCAGCCCTGGAAGTGTGCAAGAAAAGCCAAGTTTGCCAACCAGAAATCCCAATGGTCCCCGGGGAGCTGCAGGAAGAAGGTAAGCCTGCAGCTGCACACCCAGAGGAAGAGGTTCTGGGTCTCTGCACCCCAAGGACTCCCCACCCCATGGTGGTCTCCTTCCCAAAGCTGCTGACACCTTCCTGAGATGTGCCAGGATTTATCCTCACAGCTGCAGAGCTCCACTGGGATATGGGGACAAGCATTCAAGGTTGTCCCTGCAGCCCTCTCCGCTGTGATTTTGTGTGCAAAACAGCCTTCAAGATTTATCCATGGGCTTTCCAAAGAGCTGTCCCTGCTCTTTTGCCCTAGGGGTGGGTCTGAGACAGGAGACTGGATGCACGGCTTGAACTCTCCGGACACAGACCCTCTCCCCAGGCCGGTCGGGCCCCCCTGCGCGGAGCTGGCAACGCGGTGCCGGCAGCCCCGTCCTGCCACGTGCCAGCAGAGGGAACTCAAACTCTGTCGCTCTGCCACGTGTGCCAAAATCATGGAGATTATCTCCTGTTTTCTGATTCATGTTTCTGAGCGGTTGTGAGCTCAGACGTCTGCATGAGGTGTGGAGTCAGCGACAGGTATAAATGGCCAACACGGAAAATTTCCAGCCCAGTTCTGGACATAAGTCACGTAATATCTCTTACTACAAGGAAACAGGACAAGAAGCCTGAAAACCAGCTTTATCTGGAGCTAAGCCTACAGGTGTGTCACTCAGGATGCAGCACCAGGTACCTAAAATAATTCTTTTCCATCCATAGTTCTGACACTCACACTGATTTACGGTGGGTAAATGGAAAACGGGAGGAAGAGCCGAAAACACCAACAGAATCAGAGCAAGTTCGTCTGGCTGCACTGAGAGATGAAAGGCCAACCTGAACGATGCCCGGCTGGCACCTATAGGGTTGGCATGTAGGCAAGCGATTTCAGGCAAGCATTCCCAGATGTGTTAGTGGGTTATTGAGAAGGATTATTAGAAATGGTGTTAAACCCAGGGGAAAAAACTGACCCCACAGCATGGAAGTGAGTTATTGTATTTGCTCAACCTCAAACAGCACAGCCTGAGCTTGGAGGAGAAAAATGAGAGGGATATACGGACTAAGTAAACTCAAATTTAAAAAGCAGCCAAGCCAAGCTGAGCAGGGTGCTGGTGAATGTTAATTCTCTGGTGCGATGCTGGACTGCCTCTCTGTGCCCTGACAAGTCCACCCGAGCTCTGGGACACACGGCCTCTCCCCCCACACCACCTGCACAGACCAATTCCCAGGTTACCAGAGGAGTAAGCAAACGTGCCTGACCCTGAACACCTGAGCCACCCCTGCTTAGGGCACGCTCCTCCGGCACCACCGGCTGCAATCCCCAGCCAAACCCTCTGGCAGGTGGGGACCCCTCGCCCTGCTCTCTGCCATCACCCCCCTCCCAAATGCTGGTCTTGCAGGCAGCAAGACCTCTGTGCCTGGTGCAGCGCCCACTCCTCTCCCTACACCCGTCCTGCTCTGAAAAAGGCCCTGAGCTGACCTAGGCAAATTTTTGCCAATATTGATAAAACAATAAAACCCTGTTAACAGCCCCAGGAGCTCAGCTGGGCTGGGAAAAAGACTTTCCCTGGGAAAAGGCACCCGTCAGCAGGCAATGAGTGGGGCTGACATTAAAAAAGATCAGTCTCTGGCAGCAGCATCCTCTCCCGGGCCCCATTATCTGTCTGTAAATCTGCTCCTCCCTGTCCTCAGCTGGCACATCCCAGCTCTGTGCCCAGATCCCGGTGCTGCACGATACCCCTGGAGCTGGAGCAAGGGACTGTTGGCACCGGAGGAACGTGCTGTCCTCTCACACTGGGGCAGGCGCTGGCCAGGACGTCCTGTGCAAGCAAACCCACAATCTCGCCCATGCCTGGACCAACATGCTGCACCAGTTCAGTCTGCAAAGTTCAGTCTGCAGTCACCAGCCTTTCCTCAGCCTTGTCCCCAGCCAGGGTGGCCATGCGTGGCATCCCTCTCCTCCCACCCAATTCCCAAGGCAGAGAAAGCCAAACCCACGGTCTTCTCCTTTATCCCCAGCCTGGCACTCACTGTGCATGCTGCCGAGGCCAGGCTGGGTTTGGCATCCTCCTGCCAACCGGTGGCACCGACACAAAGCTGTGCTGCCCTCCCCAGACCCGCTCCCAGCTCTTGGCGTGAGGAAGCCAGGCTGGAAAACAGTCCTTTAGGGGCTGGGAAGAAACAGAGGAGAAGTGCCTGCTGAAATCGTGCAAGAGAGAACATGCCCGGAGGAAAACCAGGGCAAGAAAATCAGACTGGCAGGCGGCCCTCTCGCCTGGGGCCTGTCTCCCGGTTTGCTCTGCTGCCCTCACAGCACAAATGTCTCTCCCAAGGCAAGTCGAGCCTGTCTTTCACCTCGCCCAGAGAGCACCAAGCATGCCGGTGCGCGGTGCAGGCGCGCGTGCGGACGCCCTCCCTGTCCTCCTCCGCACTAAGCTGTTTTGCAGCCCGCTGCGCTCTGCCTCGGCACTGCACCCGCCTCTCCTCTCCCAGATTAATGCCGTGGCATTTTGAAACCTCTCTCAGCTCATTAAGCAGTTGCGTAACGCACCCGGCTCTAACACCGTTTAGAAAGCTAACCTAATTAATGGTGCCAGCTGCCAGCATGTGCTGCGCCTGGGAAGGTGGGCTTGCTTGCAAATACGGCCACCAAATATCACCCACCTCTACCAGCTGTCCCCAGAGCAGCCAGGCAGGGTGACACCTTACCGCTAGCACTACTAAGGACATCCCTCTGCCCAGTGTGGATGGGCGTCCTTAAACCCAGGAGCACTGTAATACGAAGGGGCTTCGCCCAGCAAATACCGCCTGCTCCGTCTGGGGCTGCGGCAGGAACCCAGCCTCGCTGCTATTGCAAGCATGCAAGGAGGAGATTAGCCACTCATCCCTTACCTTCTCTCATTGCCAAAGAGCCGGGCCACTTCTTCTCTCCCAGGGCTACGGGCCCGGGTTCTCCGCTCTAGCCGCTTCCTCTCCACCTGGAAGGCCTCACGATTACTGATCCTAATGGCCTTGGGAACGTCGGCCAAGGTGGTGTACTGCCGGCTGGCTTTAAAAGAAAGGGGACGCCCCGATTTTTCAGCTCCCCTTCCTACATCTCTGCTGCTGGAGTCCTTGTGCATGGGGCTACTGCTCTTCGAGTCCAAGGAGTTCAGAGAGAAGCTGTGAATCATTCGGTCGCCTGATCGGGTACCTGGGGAAGGAAAGGGCTGGGCATGCTCCTGCGAGGGCGATTTGGGATAACTGTACCTGTTGTTCGGGGTGCTGGGGCTGGGTGGGCTTGGCGGGGGTGGCAGCTGCTGCTCTTCCAGCTTCGAGTCTTGCTTGGTCTTCTCCAAGGAAAAGTACCCACTCTCGACACGCGTCTTCCGCCCACAGTCTATCCGGTCTCCATTCATGGAGCTCTCATCTAAGGGACAGAGAAGTCACCACACTTAGTTTCAAGTTGGAGTTCTGCTTTTTAACAAAAATCGCCTTGATTCCACCCAGGACAGGGGCAGGAAATGAGAGCAGAGACAGTCCAGGCCCCAGTCCCACGTTGTACCACCTCTTGCACCCTTGGCTTTTCCACCCTGACCACCCTTCACGCCCATGGAGATGGTGCGATGGTCTACACGGAGCTGGGGATGCTGGTCCAACCCTTGGGTTGGGCTTGCACAGTTGAAAGACCAAAACTTTCAAACCAAGAAACAGATGCCTGGGGTTACCGCTCTGCACCCACTTCCATCCCAGTCCTTCCCAGCCTGGCATCGACCACATGGGTGCAAGGTGATGGACACCTCGCTCCTGGCAGCGGGAAGTAGGCGGAAAGCATCCCCCATCCGAGCAGGCAGATAAAGGAAACAGCCGCAGTGTGTGGGACCTGTCCATGGCCCCAGCAGGAAAAGTCCCCAGCCCCTATTGTTCCAGTGAGAACAATGCTGCTGCCCCGGCGCCTTCCAGGGACTCATCGGGGAGACCAGATGTAAACAGGACCCTGACGCAGGGGCCGGAGGAGGAAGCGGCACTCAGGGCTTGGCAGCTCCAACAGCAGGGCTGAGCACAGCGTGGCCCCACGCCCTCTGGATGCCCCAGGCGGGGACATGGCGGGGCTAGAAAAGGCATTTTCCCCCCCCAGCACAAGGGCAACACTGCCTGCGAGGCCAGGCAGCCCTATCTCCCTGCCAGGGCAGGCTGGGCCCCATGCTGTGTGGTTTTCCAGCATGTGATGCAATTTTTCTTCCTTCCTGAACTCCATCCTGTAAGGTCCCGCTCGGGCCTCCGCACAACGCAGCAGGGATGGGGGCTGCCTCCCCCTCCTTGCTGGGATACTCTGGGAACCAAATCTGTGGAAAACTTTTCCCTGTACAGTGTTTTTTTGCCAGCTCAGCTGCCCGAACCAGGTCACCGCAGTGTTGTCCCTGTCCCTCACCTTCCTTGCTGTCCAGCACGGGATCCTTCAGGGAGCTGGCAGCCCCGGCCTGGCCTTGCACAGGGCTCTGCGCTGGGCTGATGCTGCTGCTGCCATCCGCTTGGTCCTTGCCCCTCATTTCTTCCTGCCAAAGCGTGGATTTGGTGGCAGGGACCTTCTCTGCACTGGGGATGTTGCTGCTGGTCACGGCCATCTTAGCAGGACCAGGCTCCTAAAGAAAATGGGGGAGACAGTAGGGTTAGAGGGGTTTGCCCCAGCTCCACTGTCCCCACAGGCGGTGTCCCCCACACGGCTTGGGTGCTGCCCACGACGCATGCCACGATAGGACGGGGACAGGGATGGGGACAGGGCTGCTCAGCCATGTGCCACCACTGCATATTCCGAAGGGGACAAGCTTGCAGGTGGAAACCTTCCTCCAGGGCAGCATGGCAGGGCGATGGGTCAGGACTTCCTTGGCCGCAGGGACCATCGCCGCTCTCACAGCGAGAGAGGAAACGTCCATCACCAGGGAGGGCTCCCAAAACCAGCCGCACCTCCCCACGCATCCAGCTGGGAAAAGATCCAGAGCAAAGGTGAGCTGACAAACGAAGGAGACCTTCGGCCAGGCACTGTGGCAGTGGAGGGGCTCACCGGCTTTGTTTTTGGATAGGAACTGCCCTTCCCAGTGTGGCACGCAGGATGCTGCGGCCACCAATACGTAACTCCTTGGGAAAAGCTCAACTTGTCCCTGGCACGCAGGGCCCTGCACAGCTCCGCTTATGTCTGGCACAGCAGCTCTTCCCAAAAGCTGCCCAGTGCACACGTGGGGCTATGCACCCGAATTCACGTGCAACGCTGCAGGCCCCACAGAAAAACAGGTCTGTTGGGTCCTGACTCATGGGGAACCCGGAAATGCTCCCCTCACCTCTGCCAAAACCCAGTTTGGGGTGAGAGTGCATCCTCTGTAATTGATGCAAATAAACTCAGCATCCCCCATTTCCCTCTGCTTGTCCCCAGGTCCTTCTCCATGTCCCCAATCCTTCTCCATGTCCCCAGTCCTTCTGCACATCCCTGGTCCCTCTCTGGGCTGGTTCACAGGCAGCCGCTGCCTGTCACAAATACAGACCAAGACCAGGCTTCTCTCCTGGGTCCCATCTGCCAGGATTGAATTTTCTCAGTGTTTAACTAACATAAAAAAAATAAAAATCAAGCTAAAGGACATGGGATGGAGGAGAAAATTAATTCCTTGCCACCAGCAGCTGTGTTGTTTGTTTGTCACAGCTGGTTTGCTACGGGCCACTGATAAAAAGAATAAAACCCAACCGGCGCTGTACTCCTCGCGGGTGCTTTGCTCACCCAACAGGCTGCTTCTTTTAAAAAGGAAATATAACATCACATTGAGCCTTATGCTATTTTAAAACAACACCCATCACCTTAAACGCTTCTGCGGAGCTCTGGACGCTGATGCCGACGCCATTTTGGTGGCAGTAGCCCAGGCAGCCCAGGTTCAGTGCATGCCCCAGAAGACGAAGCAGCTTTCACAACTTGTTCAGGGTTTGTCTTGTTCACTAGCAGATGTTTTGCTGTTGTCGTATTAAGCTTCTGCATTAGCAGATTATTTTTCTTGAAGCCACTAATAAATCAATGACAATTAGCCCCCCTTCAAAGTCTCTGCATTGTGGGAAGCTTCCCGGATGCTTGTTCCCTTTCCACAGAGCAGGGGGAATCCAGGAGCGCCTGAGCCAGCAGCCACGGCCTGGGGACATGGGCTGCAAAGAGCATCCCCTCCATCCTCTCCTCCCACATCAGCAGAGCCGCTGGTGGGTTTTAGCCCTGCACCTCCAAATCAGCATTTGCAGGGCTGCGCCGGAGCCACTGGGGTATCTCCCAGGGAGCGTGTCCTGGCTCCATGTACAGCCACAACAAGTAGCAAATGACCTCAATTTAAAAAAAACAAAACAAAACAAACAACTTGGAAATTTCACTCTAAAGGAATGCAGTGTTGGAGGTAAATGATCCAGAGTTCATGGGCATCCTGCTTGAGGGGATGCTGCTTGAGCAGGGGGTCAGAGCAGACGATCTCCAAGGGCCCTTCCAACCTCAACCACTCTCTCAGTCATTGATCTGAAAGCCCAAAGTCAATCGCAAGCTCAGGATATATATTATTATACATTCCTTACACACACCCTCGTATAATTATTTGCAGATACGTATTTAATTTGACAGATTCGAGGGCCAAAAAGCAGTCTATAAGCAAGCAGAGAAATTCAGTCTTTGCCACTCAGCGACATGAACAGCTCCAAAGAGGAGCATGCACCAAATTCGGCAAAACCGGCATTAACTATGTCTGGGCACGCTCTGCTTACCGTAGCCTGTCGTCCCCCTGTGCAAACCCATTCTGCAACAGAGGGCTGTGCCTCAAATCCCAGATTTCAGCCCCAAATCCTGTCTCGATTTCCCAGGGACAGCAGGCAGGCAAAGGCAGCAAGCCCAGTCTCTCCCACTGCCTGCACCGCTCTGCCGGAGCATGGCAAAAGCTGCAGGAGAAACCTGCCCTCTTTCCCCTAAGATGCAACCTGCTTGCAAAGCGAAGGTGAAAACACCTCTAGGATTGCACCTAACAATTCCTGTCCAAAAATCTCCAGCTGGAGTGATATTCCTAGCTTCGCCTGCATTGCTCCCACCCCAGTGATTTTCCAGGGGGGAGATGCAAAATGATGGGGAGAGTTGAAAATGGCCCTGATGCCCCAGGAGTGCCTGGCTGCAGCCAAGCTCTGCTGTAGCACGGACAAGGAAAAACTACGTTGGAGTGAGAAAAAGCAGAAATATCCATTGTTTTAAATTAAAGGTGTCTGTCCCTTCCTGAGTGGCTCTCAGACATGATCCGCTGCCGGATTAGCGGGCAGCTGTCTTTAGAAAGAGATCAGGCTTTCTCCGCTGGCACACAGAGAGTGAGCTGAACAGCAGCCAACTTCAGGAGAAGCCATTTCACAGAGGGGGATTTGGTGCTGATTTTGTCCCCAGCATCCTCTCTCCTTCCCCCGACCAGCTGCCTGCATCGGCATGATTAAGGAGACAGAGGAAAGATGCTTCCTCTGCCTTTGCAAGTTGCTTGTGGAGTGCCTGACACAGTGCAGCATCCGTCTGGCAGCAAGTCCCACATGGAGGTTGGTTTTGCAAAGGTGAATTTGAGTCTTTTTCTGGTGCTGCAGGGCTGGGAGCGATGGATGGAGAGGGTGGAAGGAGGGTAGCAAGCGGGATGGGGCTTGGAGTAGGGTGGTCCACCCCAAGCCAAGGTGGGGAAAAGTGCCACCAGGCTCCATGCTCACCCCATCCCCAAGCACCTGGGGAGCCCGTCTGCCCGCGTGGGGAGCCAGCATCCTTCCCGCAGCCGCTTCCCTTATTTGGTGCTCAGGAGCTCAGATCCTGTACGGTTTCCAAGAAGTTGCCATGGTGATGAAATGTAACCCACAATGATGTTTTTCTGGCTCTGCGCCCCTTCTCCTCTCCGCTCCGTCCCCCTCCTGAACCCAGGCTGGGTTTAGTGTTGCACCAGGGATGGGATGAGCATCCCTGCCCTGCTGCATCAGCTCATTGGAGTGCCCCGAATGTGGCAGCCCCCTGCCTGGGGCTTGAGGACAGGCAACTTGTAACATGTCAGCTCTTGGCCACGGAAGGAGGAGGCGTCTTCCCTGGAGCATCACCAGAGCCAGCACTTGAGGGGCAGTGATGACCCCAGCCCTTGGCAGGGGGTGGCTTAGACTTCCAGCTTGGTGCAAAGAAGGATCATCTTTCCCCCCCAGTTTTTTTCCCATTGCCCAGAACCTCTTTACCCAGTGGAGTGGTGGAAACTCGATTCAAACAAATGCCATACAAACCCCACCCATGGCTCGGTTTGCACCACCAGGACCATCCTGGGGACTTCATCAAAGGGAACCTGAAAACCAGGGCTCAGGGGAGCCCTGATGCTATTTTCAGTCCCCCAGTGCTGCAGCCTGGCTCGGCTGGAGGAGCCCTCCCAGCCGGTTCCCCGCGGCGGTGGGACGCGCGCCTGGAGGTCAGGCAGCCTCAGGGACATGGTTGTTCTCAGCCCTGGCGAGGGACGAGGGTGGCCTTGGGGTCACGTTCTCCATCTGTGGGATTCTCCCCCACTCCGGCCACGTGGGAGCCCGGCAGGAACGAGTGAGTCACGGCCAGCCCCGCTTTTTACCATTTATAGTCAAAGTGAGCACGAAGCCACCGCTGGGTCCCTGGAGAGCCCGTCTCCGGCCCCCGGAGCTCCCAGCCTGGCCCTGGCCTTTAGTATTTTCCTTTCATTCCCATTATCTCTGGGGTCATCTCAAAGAGGGTAACCAGAGCCAGATAGAATTTCAGCCTGTTTCTGCCGAAACAGCCCATGAACAGGCAGCACCTCTCCCCAGTCCCCCAGGAGGACCATGTGCCTTCGCTCCTGGCACAGTGTGTGCGAGGCTGGTGCCACAAGACAGCGCCCGGGGGGCAAAACATGGCCCCAAAGCAGACAGGAAAGCAGCAGCAGCATGTGACCCTGGGAAGCGATGACCAGGAATTCACACCGTCCGGCTGCCCCAGCCCGCCCCAGCTCTGGTCCTCTGTGCAGGCAGCATCAGAGGGCTGGCAGCCCACTGGTCCGGCTGGTTTAGGGGGATCTTCCCAGGAGCAGAGCAATGCCGTGACCCTGAGAGGGAGGCAAGGGACCAGACAACAGTGTATGTGTCCCTGGAGTTACCTGGGGAGTTGGGGGTTCTACCTTCCTCTTTTTCTTCTGATTCTGCTTGTTTGTCCTCGGATAGACTATCAGCATCTCCAGCCACCTGCAGGCAGAGAAAGTAAAAGGTGAGGTATGCGCCGAAAGGCAGCGCGCAGGGATAAGAACGACGCTCGCACCTCAGCATGGGGTAGCTTCCCACAGGCTGCGGACCCCAAAGCTGTTTCCCCCCATGGGTGGCTCTGACAACACTGCCCAGGAGATGCTGCCCCATCCCACCTCTGGGGCAGGCTGCCTGCAAGCTCCAGAGATGGAGTGTCCACATTTCACCAGTAACCTCAGCCTTCCCGGATTTGTAACTCGGCCATAAGCACAACCCCAAGCTGGTGCTGGGCACAGAGAAGAGCTCAGCTTCTCCAACCTGGTCAGTGTCAACATGGCAAATAGTATCCAGAAATCATCCCAACCAGCTCCTGGGAGAAAAACGTGGCAGGACAGGGCGGGAGGAGGGATGAGCCCAGCGTGCTTTGGCTCAAACCCCACTCACTGCAAGAGCGAGGCCACAGCCAAGGTTGACACAGGACAGGGATTCAAGGATCCTGAAAGACAGCTGAGAGGGACAGAGCCTCTGGCAGGACCTTCCCCCTTCAGCAATGCCAATGCCTGCACACTGCACACAAAGTGCTTTTGTCCAAGAAAGAGCAGTGTGAACTTGGCTTTGAGAAGTCCATCCCCTGCGCAAGTCGTTTGTTTGGGGGACCCTCCCATGCCCTCCTGCCATGGCCTGATGACCTGCCCCTCCATCTCTGTGAACTCCACGGGGATCCGTGGACCGCTGGGAAACATCCCTGCTTCAGATGTCCCTGCTTCCCTCTCCTGTTCCCCCCACTTTGCACGCTGCTGCTGTAAAGCATTTTGAGATGACCACATCAAGTGGGTTTTGGTTAAGCAATAAATGCCAGAAGCATGCAACGAACGTAAAACAAATTCTCCCCTGGCTGGAGAAATCTTTCTGTCGTGCTGCAACTGCATATGAAACCCGCCTGGCTCAGATCCAGACTGTGACTGTTTCAGGATGATTAATGCTTGCAGTCAGGAGCAAACGCGCTGCTTCAAAATCCAGCGCCAGGCCAATGAACAATAAATCAGCCCCACCTTGCTCTGCAATGCCTCTCCCTCCTGCATGGCGGGCAGGACCAGCAACAAAAGGCTGAGCTGCAAACTGGAGAGTGGGAAGAGGGGGAAAAGAGCAGGGCATGGGGGTTGGCCATGTTTTGGGGCACGGCCATTGCTCCTGCCTTGGCTGGAGGAGAGGAGCTGGCTCCACCGTGCTACGATTGCCCCGTGCCTCTGCACCCTGGCCCTGCAGTCACTGGAACCCCATCGCTGCAAACGGGGCCGGGGGTAGGCCGTGCTGCCGGAGGACAGGTCTGCCGGCCCAAGGCGATGCACAGAAAGGGAATCACCCACGCTCACGTGTCTCAGTAGAGCAGGGAAGTCTCAAGGCAAGAAAACATGTATCTGATAAAAATCCCAAGCTCTTAGTAGAAAAATGCTTATTTCAGCCAGTATTTACCAAAATGGGGGGAGTCACAACCAAAGAAAATGCTTGGAAATAGAAATCATCTCAACAGAAAGCACTGACTCCGCCGCTGCCAGGGCTCGGGCAAGCAGGAGACGCCGTGACTCAGGAAGTGTGGGAAAGAGCGAGCGCTTCATCCCTTCAACGTTCTGCTCTAGTTTCAAATGTCAACAAATTTTGGGACTGAGGCACCAAGCTCCAGACATCCCACATGGGAAACTCTCACAGGTGAACAGCAGCACCGTTGCAGTCCGTCACTGCGAGCTGGCGGTATGGCTCTGCACCCTCCACAGCGCCGGCTTCAACCCAAGCCAGCATGTGAGCAATCAACAAGGATGTTTCTAGGTCACCATCCAACACCTGGAGTCAGGAAATCTACCACGATTTGCTCATTTTAGTGGTCTAATCTTCAGCGTTGCTGAGCAACTGCATCCCAGCAGCAGGCTCTCCTATGAGTGATGATATTTTAATCATCCTCGGAGGTCAGGTGCTCCACTGGGACCAGGGGAGTGGGCTGCATCCGCCCCCTCTGCCAGCCTGCCCGCAGGGAACGAGCCGGGCAAGGCAAGCGCTGCAAATGCGGATGTGAATGGGGACGGGGTAAATGCAGAGCAGGCAGCCCCAGGAGCCATGTCTGCCCAGGGACAGATGAGGACCAGAGCGTGCATGGCACGCAGGGTCGGACATGCCAGCCCCGGGACTACGGGACCTGCCGCTGGTGTGGGGACAGGACCTCTGCCAGCGGGCTGGGTGTCTGATTGGATGCTGTCCTAAAAGAACTGTGGGGTCACCCCAGCCCTCATCAGCTCCAGCCCCATCCTGGTGCTCACCCTGTGGCCAAGCGTTTTCCCCTGGCCAGTAAACAGCTGCTTTCTGCTGGGGCTGAGGCTGCCACGGCCAGCCCAGGAGCACCTCGGCACCAGATGCTCCCTCTGAGCATCCCACAAACACTCCAGTGTAGCTCAGTTTGCTCCTGGGGGTAAATGCTGCTGGGAGTGTTGTTCTGCAGCAGGGAGCAGGATATTGCCCAACCGCAGACAACAAAACTGACCTGAAAACGGTGGCCTTCATAAGTAACAAGTGACTCAGGAGCATCTCAGCTCTGGGGCCTGGCCACAGCTCCCAGCAGAGGCTGAGCTTCCTTCAGCACTGGCTCTGAAAGGTGTCCGGCATGTTGGGAAGCCTCAGGCTCCAGCCCAGCACGGCTGAGCAAGCACACTAGGCGTGGAGGAAGGACTTAAATCATCCACCACCGCAGAGGTCTCCACTGAAGTCAGTGCTCACGCTCACACCATAAATCTGGTGGCTCAGGGGGTGCTCAGGCCCCCGCTCCGCTGCAGCGCACCAGGCAACGGCAGGGGTCCACCAGGCAGGGGAGCGCGGAAGGGGAAAGAAACCCCATATTTGCCAAAAAGGCAGAGAAGAGCGGAGCTGACTGTGAGACAGCAGCTACGCCCGGCCCCCAGGACTGTCACTGCAGCAGGCTGCAATTGTCACTTGGGGATCAGCCTGGGTACGCACTGCCACAGCACCCGGCCCTGGGCAAAGTCCTACCTGCCCTCCTCTTCCTCTCGGCTAAGGGAAGGGCCCTGCAGCAGCTCGGCCCTGGACCTGCACTCACCCGCTGATGATCTCCTTGTTCTCAGCCCGGATGAAGTGCTCCTTCTCTGGCGTCAGGATGCACAAGGAGAACTTCTGCCCTGTCCGGCTCTCCCCATCCACCACATCTGTGCACTGGTTCATGTTGATGGTGCCCTGCGGAAGGGTTGTCGGCTGCAAGGGGAAGGAGAAAGGAGTAATGTTTAAGAAGAGACGAGCAGATGAGTGCAGAGTCGAGCCCCAGAACCTCTCCTGGTAGACACTAGGATCCAACACACCAAGATGCTCTGCCCATGAATACCCAGACCCAGGATGGCACACAGCAAAGCCCTGTGCTGCAGATGTGGGGACACGGACCAGCAGGTATAACTCCTGCCAGCCCAGTCCAGCCCTGTCCACTGCTGCCAGCAAGACGCTTCTCCTATGCTGAATGTCCAAGGAAGGATGGCTGCCCCGCTGCAGCACAGGAACACCAAGGCAAGGCACCAAGTGTCCGGCTTTGGGTTTGCAGCTGCAAATTATCTGGTGGGGTGGCACCTGGGGCAGGCACCATAGACATACAGACGCACATGCCAGCTTTTTCCCATTAAAGTTAACAAAACATGGGGTTTGGGGACTGCAGCATGGAAGGGACCTTGTTTGTCTGATGGGCTTTACAAACACAGTGTCACTTCCCAGCCCCCTTGCTCCAAGCAGACACAGCAAAGTGGTATAGGCAATGGCCCCCCTGGCCCAAGGGGACGCAGAGGGACCCAGAGGGGTGTCAGCACTGACGAGAGCTGACAGGTCCATCTGGAGCGGGGCTGGCTCATCCGATTACAGCACAGCCACCCGCTCCCCATGCATGGTGCCTGCAGCCCTCCCTCCCCAAGCAGTGATGCCATGTCTCCCCTATCCCCAGCCTGCCTGTGTCCCACCAAGCTCGGTGACACTGGGATCCCCCCCGCATCCTGATGCAAACCTGCACCTGGGGCATAAATGGCCGAGCGGAGGGACCCCTCCAAATTGCCCACGGCACCGAACGGGCACCCAAAGTAGCCTGCAGCCACCTCCTCACCCTGCCAAAGCCTCCTTGTGCCCTCCAGATGGCTGGGCCAACAGGCAGATGGACTTTTGGCAATGTTATTATGGTTTTTACCATGGAAACCGCTTCCCCTGCCAGTAAAACCCCTCCAAAAGCAGCCTGTGCCATGCAAAGAAGGAGCAATTGGGGAGAGCTCGATGGCCACAGCTTACTACCCCTGGAAATTCAGATCAGACCCACAAAGCCCCTGCTTTACCCATCTGTGGGCTGTGGGAAATAGCTCCCTTTCCCAGGAAAAGGGCTTTCCCTACAGCTATGTCCCCAGGCGGGAGCATCCTACAACAGCCCAGGGGTGGCATGGAGCCATCTTGGGTGCTGCAGCATCGGTCCCCAGCATGGGCACACAAATGGGACCAGTTTTACATGAGGGACACCAAAACCTTCTCTTTTCCTTCATGGAAACCAGCATCAGCATCCACAGACCCCATGGGATGGAGAGAGGGAAGGAGGGAAAGCAAAGCGGAGCCCAGACCCCTGGCACGGTGCATGTACAGCTGCCCGCCCTGCACCACTGCGGGTAGTCAGCTCTAAGAGGATTTTTTGTCTTAAGACAACAAAAATAAAACCCCGATTTCCGGAAGCTATAAAAACCCAACGGAAAAACTTTCTCCTGTTCCAAGTGGAGTCTTGGAAACGTTTTTGTCTCGCTGGCCTTCAGCAAAGCCAAAGCCTCCAGGACTGTAAGGTCTGGGTCCGACCCCCTTCCCTACCCAGAGCATTTTTGCACCAGGGAACGCAACCAGTATGGGTGAAAAAGGGGATGAGGGTGGCTCCAGGAGGGAGCCCCAGTCCTTCACAGGGACTCTGGGCCACTTGGTCCCTCTTGCCACAGGCACCCCTCGACTCCCTGGGAGGCTTCGAAGGGATTTGGCAGGGAGCTGGCACAGGAGGAGAGGAGATAGCTCCCTGCGAAACCTGCCTGCTCTCCTCCCTCTTTAACCCCATGGCAGTGTTCAAGGCAGATTCCCCCACTGCTCACACCCAGACCTGACCCAAGCATGCCTGGAGCGGAGGAGCTGGTTTGGGGCCCCCACACCGCCATGCCAGCCCTGTGAAGTGGTTTTGCCGTGCACCCCTCCTTGTGAGGGTGAACACACAGCCTGACGCATGGGTCCCTGTCCACCACTGTGCCTCCGACCCAGGACACCAGGAGAGGAGCTGCAAGCAAATCTGAGACTGCTCTCCTTGCACCTGCAGCTGGGGACAAGGATGGGCACCAGGGACAAATCCTCCACCCCACAGTAGCCCCCCTGCACCCCCACACCTCTCGGCAGCAAATGAAACCTGACTGACCAGCAGCTTCACTCACTCGGGATGTAAATTCCTTTAAACCTATTTATTTCCTTCCTTGGAGGCAGCGCAGGCACTTTGAAGCAAAGCGAAATGCAAATCGTGCCAGGTAGAAACATGTACGCACACATGCAAACTCCACCGAGGCAAAGGACGGGGCTTGGGCAGCACTGCACCCCAGGAGCACCTCAAAACCAGCCAGGGATCCCTGGCAGAGGAGCTGGCGATGGCGCACGGCTGCTGTCCCCAAAGAACCAGGAGAAGAGGGACAGCCCTCGTGCTGAAGCTGCAGGGTAGTGGTGTGGGAGCAGGGGAGATGGGAGAGGCTCTGCAGCAGGGGATGAGGACACATGGACCCCTTCCCTGCCTCTGAGCACCCATATCCATGTTGAGGGGTTTCTCAGGGCTGGGGATCCCCAGGGGAGGACAAGCAGAGCTGGTCCCTGGACTGGTCCCAGGCCAGGTGAGGACTGCATGGCTCCAGCAATTGGAAGGGAATAAATAAATGCAAGAGCAGGGAGGTGTAACACAGCAGAGACGCCAAAACAATAACAAGGCTGGGACTTCAACCAGCCCTTTGAAGAGCAGATGCTTTGATACAAAGTTGAACCCAGCGTCAGACCCCGGGGCCATGGGGAGGCTTTGTGTCCAGGTGAGGTAGGAGTGGACGCTCAGGCTCAGCTCCTGCTCCAGCTGCTGGCTTCTGCCGGTCCCTGCCTCGGGGACAACCCTATCCCCAGGCGCTGGTCCTACCTTTGCCATTTCCCATACTGCCGTCAAGGATGGAGCACACAGCTACCCCATGACTGGGTCTGGTGCCTGGGTGTGTCTTTTAACTGGGGAGAGGAGAGGAAGCCCAACAGGGTGCACCAGCAGAGGACACCACTATGGGTACCATCACAAGCAGTAGCTCTCCTCGGTGGCACCGGTCACCTCTGGCCCAGCAAGCGGAGCAGCCCCCCATTGCTCACCATGTGCCGGCACGGAGAAGGCAGCACCCGCACCATATGAGCAGCTACAGCTCTCCACGCTGCCAGTATCAGCAGAGGAACTGAAGCCAAGAAACAATTGTGTTGCTGTTTCCCTCTGGTATGACAGATCCACATTTACACACACACACGTGCGCACAGTGTCCCCCTCCTTACTACACAAAGCCTATAGTATGTTCTCCTCCTCCTCCTCCTCTCCCTTCCTGGGTGCCCAGGACACGAATCACACCATGCTCTCCACATCCACAATGCCAGCGGCCTCCAGACAAGATGCAGGGACCTTCGGATGGATGCTCTTAAGATGCAGAGCCCAGCAACTGCAGCATCCCCCAACCTGGACAGTGGAAAGGAGGGAAAGAAAGAATGCAGACCTCTTACAAGCCCAAGCAGAGCATTACTGGGGAGAGCCAGGTGCTGTGGCAGGATGCACAGTGCTGGATGCTCCATGGGCGCATGGGGCTGATGCTGTACATCAACAGGATTTATCTGCAAGAGTCCCTCAGTTCCATACGGTTTTGCAGGTCTGAGACAGAAATATAGGATTCTTTAGATTCAACAATTTCCAAATTTTCTCCAACTACCTTCCCTGTCATTTCTAACGTGTGGGCATTGTAGGAGCTTGATCCAAAATACAACAGAACTTTGCTCAGCAGCTGTACACAAGATGTTTTCTGAGCAGGTAACCCTGCGGTCAGGATCCTGAGGAGCAGCTCTGCCATGGCCTCAGTGGGACACGGCCAATGCCCACGCTGTTCTCCAGGGCTATTACACAACGTGGGTTGATGAAATCTGGAACACAACCTTTAAAGAAAGGCGATGGGGCAGGGGGAGGAGGAAACTAAACAAAAGGGACATTTTACTTTCTGCCAAGAACCAGGAGGGGAAGGGAAAAAAAAAAAAACCCCACAACCATTTGTCTATCTCGCATGGCGGGCTGGTTGCCTTGGCACCGGGGCCCGGCTGTCCCGAGGGGGAGATAGCGGCTCTGCTGTCCTGCTCCGCCGTGACGCTGGACAGGAAGGGCTCAGGCTCCGACTGGCTCTGCCCTGGCTCCCAGCACCACCCCAGAGCAGCAGTGAGCCTGCAGCGCCTGGGGAAGAGACATCCACGCTGCCTCCATAAATGCTTCTTGACAAATGTTAATTCTCTGAGCTAAAATATTCATGAGGGTGGCTGCCAAGGAGCACGCTGCTCATTCGCAGCACTCGAGTCCTCTGCAAAGGCAGCTGCAGTGTTTGCTAAAAGCTTCACCCATCCCTGGTGCCTGGGCTCAGCTGATCACAGTGCTCAAGGCGGGATGCAAGCGTGATCTTGGCTGGGCTGCAGCATGGGAGGGAGCAAGACTCGGCTGCCCCATCGCCACAGGCACATCAGAATAATGTGGAGACAACCGTGCCTCAGGTGAGGGCAGCAATGCAGCCGGGACAGGCAGCTCCTGGCACCAGCGCAGCACAGGAAGCCCACACCAGTGCCGCCTCCACCATTCCCACCCAGAAGCCATCAGCATGAAAGCACCAACTCCTTGAAAAAATCACAGGGAGCTCCCTTTTCAGCCATGCGAGGCTATGCACGGCCTCCCTAAATCCCACCTGGGGATGCACCGTGCACGCAGCAGGGCTGGCTCCACTGGCAGGCTCGGCTGGGGGCTACTACTGGGGCTACACTCAGCCTGCCGGTGGGCGGCCACAGTGTGGCCGGAGCTGCCCAGGCGCTGGGCAAGTGGAGCTGGCAGAGCAGCAGGGCTTTAATGAGCACTTTAGGCTTCCTGCCACCAGGCACGAGGCTATCAATACAGCCACAATGCGACCGCAGCTCTGTGGCGGGCAGATTTTATTACACTTATAGATCGTCTAACAGGCTGAGCATCCTGGCTTTATTAAATTAGACAAAGGCTCTTGAAAACGACCTCTGCGGGCTCTGCAAAAGGATGGACTGGAGCAGTCACCCATCAAAGGGAAGCAGAAGGTTGTGCTCCTCCATCCCACACCTCCCTGCAAGCAGAAGCACTCTCCCATTTCTGCTGTCCCCACGGCAGCTCTCTGCTCTCCCTGTGCCATCCAAGCAGGAGGCAGGTATCTTTTCTTGGCCACCTGAGCACACTTTTCCCACTTTTAGCCTTCCCATATCAGCAGCTACTGCTCAGTGAAGCCACCGAGAAGCCTCTGGCTTGCTCACACCATGCACCAGGCAACAGAAAAGCAAGTTTTTACCATGGACAAGGGAATGCAACGGAGGTAACAAGCAACACGCGTCCCGCCAGCACCTCTGCATGCATACCTCGTGCCCCTGTGCAAGGAACAGGGGAAGATGCCCCCAAATCTCACTGCTGCCCTGGCTTTCCAGCCGGCCAGAAGCCATTGCCCCTTCCACAGATGGAGCAGCAGTGCTTTGCAGATGTGGCCCTGGCACGTGCCAGCGTGGCTTTGCACCGGCAGCAAACCTGGCTCATGATGCCACCAGCAGCTGCCCTGTGTCAGCACGAGGAGTGCAGCCAGTGATGCAGGAACACCTTCCTGGTTGGATAAATGCCGTAACACTTCCCTCGGCCCCAACACACATTTCCCCATCACTGTCCCCTGCTTCTTCATCACAGGCACCCACAGCCGGCTCCTGAAATTTGTTTTGCTGGAGCAGCTCCCCACAGCCCCAGGTCACCCACCCCAAGGAACCGGGTCAGGGAGGCAGGCTGGGAGGATGGGTTAGCAAACCCCACACACGCCTGTCCCTGCATGCCGGGCCCCTGTAGAGCACTCTGGAGCCTCTACCAGGAGATAAAACAACATCAGCTCCACTTTCGCCAGGGGGAAGGAATTTTCTTCCCTGGGAGCAGTTTGGGGAGGGGGTGAAGTGCAGGGGCTGGGCAGGAGAGTTCAGCCAGGGGCCGCTTTTAAGCTGAGTCGGTGTTTACGTCCACAGACAGCGAGTCTAAACACTGAACGAGGTCGCGAGCTGGCCGCGAGCTGCCTGCAAACTGCCCGCAAGCTGGCCGCGAGCACCCTCGGGCTCCTCTCCCACCCGGCGCCACCTCGGCGAGGCACGGGCAGCACCCATCCTGGGGGTGCCCAGGTAGCAAGTCTGGGGCCACGCATCCCATCTGCAGCCCTGTCGTCATGAGTGCCCATCTGGGGAGCGCACGCCGGAGCGAAGGGAGCCTGGTCGGGGCTGTGCGGGAGGCTGGAGCCGGCTCGTCTTGGCCTTATATGGCGATTTTCGCGCTGCTCTTGTAGCTCCCAGCTGCTCCCCACCCCAAAGCGGGGTCGGGAGCTGGCAGCCAGCGCCTTGCCTGCCTCCTTCCTGTTAACCTCTTTCCTGCTGAACAGCCTCCGAGGGGTCCACGCATGACGGGGATGGCTGTATCCCGTCCTGACACAACCGCCCGCACCAGGAAGGGAGGGTCAGCAAACCCGGTGATGGTCACCAAGTGGGTGCAACTTCCCTCGGTGCTGGGGTCCAACCCTCTGGGTCCTTGGCAGCATCCCCAAATCCAGGGAGCCCTTTGGGGGAGCTTGCACCCGTGCACACACATGCTCCATGTCCAACGCTGCTGGAGGGGATGAGGAACAGAAGATGCAGAGAACATTGGCACCGTGACGAGAACAAGAGCAAAGTCCCACCAGGATGGGGGTCAAGGGGCTGCTCTGAGCCACCATCTCAGCTCTTTGGAGACCAAAGCAAAAGCTCAGCATTGCACAGGCACTTGCCAGCCCCACCATGCTGGAGGCACCATCTCACAGCCTTGCAAACCCAAGAGTTATTCTTCCTTCTTGCTCTCCGGGATTTAAACGCATTTAAAATGCAAAATGTCCTCCTCCCCTCCTAGAAGAGGGGTGGGAGGAATACATGATAACGGATTTGACCCCATCTGCTTGCAGCTGCCAGTGTGGCATCTTCCCCGTTCCTCGACACGTAGGCACAGCAGCTACCCAGCCAAGGGGGAAGCACATATCTGCAGCGTTCAAGCGAGTTGTCATGGTAATCAACCCGATGGCAAAAGCCTGGCGAGATCAAGCGCCGGGACCGTACACGTGGCAAGGGACCGAAGCCTAGTGCAGGAACCACGGCATGCAAGTTGCCTGCAGAGGGAAATGCAGTCATTTGGGGGTGGGAAGGAAAGGCGGGTTTCATTTGCATCTTGATATTTGAATTTTAAATTGCACTGTTCCAAATTGGCCTTGTCAACTTTATTCTCCACCCCCTCGGTGTAGGAGACAAGTCCCAGGTGGTCTCTGCACCATGCACTGCCAGGCACGCATGTGCAGGCACTCACCACCACTTCCATGCACGCCGGCTTGCATGTTCCTCCCCAGGAGCAAAGGGTTTCACCAAAACATCAGAAACCACATCCCCATAGCAGGACTCATAAGGTCACCCACACACAGAGATGGTCATAGACATGGTGATGTCAATTTTGGAGACAAGTCAGGAGGTGGAAAGCTTGGATCGAGGCAGGATGATCTCCACCCATGCTGGCCAGTCCTGGTCAGCTGCAGCTGGACCTGGATTTCTCCTTCATGAGGGGTGAAGGAAACAGCTCGAGCACGCACCTGGGCATCAGCTGTGCTGGAGAGCTGAGGTCGAATCGGGGCAGGCTCTGCCCAATGGCCCAGGCTGGCCCCGCTAACCACTCACACCAGGGCCAAGGCTGCTGCACTGACTCTCCAGAGACCTTTCACTTTTGAGCCTAGAATTAAGTAGAAAAACTGGCAAGAAGGGCAATGCTCTTCCTCAGGATCCTTACGGCACCTACGAAAAGGTGTGAAAGACATTTAAGTGAAAAGTGCTTCGCACCTTGGGAAAAATCTGAGGAGATTAACCCAGGGCAAAGCTGCCTTGCTGCTGGATTTTGGAGCCAGTCTTCTTGCAAAGTGGGAAAACATTTGCAGTTGATGTGGGCTTCAATGTTATTTACAGCACCAAGTGCCACTGGAATGACTCCCAAGGTCTTTTGTTCAGCACTGCTCCAACCTAGGGGCAACTCCGACCACAGCCAAGGGCCACCCGAGGTGCCACCAGCCTTGCAGCATGGAGGTATGCTGCAGAGTGCACGGAGACCAGGCACTGGCCGAGATGTACGACGTCACCTCACTGTATCTGGCACCCAAAATCAGACCATGTGGAGAGACTTGGGAAGATCCAGACTAGAAATCTGAGAGGAGAGAAGGGGCTGTGGAAGGAGCTGCTGCTTTTGTCTTCTCTGAACCATCAAGGATAGGCATGGCTGAGGTATGAGCCATCCAAGGGAAGCAGCAAATTAAATCGAAGCCCTGTACCTCCCTAAGTGAATCCATCTCTCCTCCAGCCTAGAGGGGAAGGAAGAACAGATCTCCTGGTCTCCAGCCATCCCACAACCTCTCCTGCAAACACACCCGAGCAGAGGAATCAGAGCAAACACACAGCAACAGACCGAGCCATCAGCACCATCACAGCTGTGCAAAGCCACCTCCGACAGCCATCGTCTTGAGCTCTGGATAATTTAAGGCCCTGCATTATGCCAGCTCAAGAAGCACAGTGAACTGCACACAGAGAAAGGCAAGTGCTTCCCACAATAAAAGAGTAAATAAAATGGCAAGACATTTCCTGGTGTCTCAGTAGAAGAAAAAGAAAACAAAGAACTTTCAGTTCCAAATGAACTAGAAATTTTCAGTTTTTCACTAAAACACAAAAATAAGGCAAGCACCACCTTGCAATGGACAAAGTCAGGAAAGCTCTGCTGAACACTCTCACAAGACGTAGGGTTAGACCCACTCAAGCCAACTCCATCCGACCAGCTGACCCAATGCTGTACTACAGGGCCCCGGCTGTGGTTTCTCCCTGGTTTGGCTTCTTTTGGGCTCAGCTGAACTGAAAATTTGCTTGAGAAATTTTGCTTTACAGTGGGCAAAGGCAATTTATTTGTGGTCAACACTCTTCCCACCCCATCACATGTACACAGGTCACCCCGCACCCGCCTGCTTTCCCTTTTGTGGGGAAATAGCAGGCTCCAGTCTGGCTGTAGCAAAGCAGACACCGGTTACGTCTCACACTGCATATCTCCTGCGGGACTCGTGCACTATGGCGCTGCCACCATGGTGGGGTTTCCCCCAAGCCCTCACCTTCACCCCTGAGGACTGTCAATACAGCATCTTGCACCAGTGCTCAATGACTGCAAACGAGGCGAGGACAGCCCTGGGGATCTGCAGCACCAGATCTGCTGGAGGCTCGAGCAACTCCCACGGGCGCAGATGCTTCAGTGGAAGTTCTTGAATCCGGCCAAATTAACCTGGAAATCTCATTACTCCCCAGCACTGCTCTTACGAGCTTTGCAGAGCTTCCTGCCGGGCTGGGAATACCATGCAGCCAGGCTCCCAGGGCGCTTGGGGGTCTGCAGCTGAAGGTGTGAAGGTCAACCCAAGCAGAACAGCTTGGGTTGGGTTTGCCAACCAAACAGCAGCCACACCCTGCACCCCATGCCTCACCCCTATAGAAAACCCCATACCTGCTCTGCTCTGCATTGCTCCCAGCAGCTTCCAGACAAGCTTGGACTCTGCAGACCTTCCCCAAAGCCAAGGCAGCGGCTGGTGAGTGTTTTCCAACCTTTGACCATTGGCCACTGAATGGCACAAAATGGGAGGCCAAGAAAGGCAGTTCCAAGGAGAAAAGTTCCCAAGAGGTGCACACGGCTGTTGTGGTGCAAGGAGAGCACCTGGCAACAACTTGAGCTGGGCTTTGCTGCCACATGCAAGGTGCAGTGGAGGCGCCAATGCAGACAGCAAAGACCCATCCTGGCCAGGCAGGCACCGCTGCATTCAAAGGCAAGTGGCACCTGGGAGAAAAAGCACTCTGAGTGCCTGCCATGGCCAGGGACAAAGGCTGGGAGTAATACACCAGGCTGCTGGAGCCGTCCCCATGTCCCAAGAGAGCAGTGTTTTCTCCCTAAACCTGCTGCTCCCATCTGGCTCCTGCACTTGCAGAGGAGTTCAGGGAGAGGAGCAAGCTCATGGCTGCGAGCTGCTCCTTGGGAGCACTCCTTGCAACCTCTCCTTCGGGGCAGCCATTTGGCCCCAGCAGGGAGGAGCAATCTGGGGCTGGTGCACCTGAGGGGGATGAGCCTGAGGAGGTTTCTCCATCCCCCATGCCTAGGATGACAGACTTCGCCCCCCTGCATCGGCCTGCGAACGGCATTAACTGCCCAAGCAAGCCAAACACCCCCTTCCTCCAGACATCTGCTCCATCCATAATCCTTGCTGTCCCTCCCCTAATGGGAAAGCAGCCAGAAAAGTGAACCAAAACCCTAATTATATCCCAGTAGCTCCCCAGTGCCCCGGTGATCTGCTGTGACTTTATCGATGTGGTTGCAGCAGGGCTGATGAAACAGGGAGGAAAGGGCCAAGGCTGGGCGTGCTCCAAAAACCCACCCTTTCTCCTCAGCCACAGCATCAGTGGAAATCCCTTGCAAGCGCAGGGTGCTGCTGGAACATGTCTAAACCAACCGTGCTCCTGTCCCCTCTGCCTCCTCTCCCCAGGGACCCTGTCACCCATGGGAGAGGAAACACTGCAAGCATCACTGTATGGGGACGGAGAGGAGAGCGGTGACACCCATGGGCTGCAGCAAGAGAGCAGCCCAGGGCCTTGCTGCGGGTCCTCAGGGCATTCTTTGGCCACAGAATCATGGAGAGCCACAGCTACGGCACCTGGAGCCACAGCACCCATGGCACAGGGTGTGCAAGAGCAGGGACCCCTGGGATCACATCCCCGCAGCCCCACAGCGAGGGGTGCAATGGCAACGGAGACGTGGCATGGCCCTGGGTGCATGCCAGGAAAATATGGGGAAAAAAACCCTCCCTGATAGGTGGGAGCCTTCCCCAGCTCTCCGTGGACCCTGGAGCAGCCCAAGCCCCACACGCAGCACCTCTGCCCCAGGGACCTGCTCTCCCTTAAAAGCAGAGGAGGTTGCAGAGGAGCCGTGCTGCCCGCGGTAGGTGGCAGGGTGCAAGCCGTGTTAATATATACAGACACATCAGCTCCTGGATCCTGCGGGAAGGAGGTGAAGGGTAACGTGAAGTTGCTGCACACGTGATTTTCCTATGGTAATTTTAACTTTCAGCAAGACTAAGTGGCTGTTTTACCTTGTTGCCTACTTGCAGTCAGACTTCAGTGACTGCAGGGAAGAGTCTCTTCCACAGCTTTGAAGGGACAGGGCAAAATAAAAAGGTCTTAGAAAATACCTACTAGCAAAAAAGCACATTCACACACTGTTACATGATCTGGTATGATGACCAAGCAGTATTTTGCTGGCATTTTTTCTTCTACCTTATATACCTTGCAGCCCACTCAATGAGCAAGACCAGTAATAAAACCTGCCCAAGAATTCTCATTTTTCACCAGAAAATGCCTCAAAACAGCTCGGACAAAAGGTGGAAGACTTCTGCGAAAACCCTGCATTCAGTTACCCTGAGAAAAGCCGTTTACAAAACCTCACTGAAGACGTCGGCTTGTCTCCATGCAAGTTTTAACCTGACAATGTCCCTTTTACAGACTCCAAACCCAATGAATAATGCATGTCCGGGATAAACCAGAAATATAATATTCACTAATGCTTACCGTAACAGAGAAACAAGGACTGCAAATAAGTAATTTATTAACCCCAAACCGTGTTGCTGCTTGAACAGAGTGCACACCTCGGCTTTCAGCCCCAAAAACACCAGCAGAAAGTTTGCTCTTGAGCTGTGGCAAGAGCATGCCAAGGGTTGGCTGAGACCCCTCGCTCTCATCACACCTCCAGCACAAACGTGCCTCGTCCTAGACTCTGCGAGATACCCATGGGGGGACCCCCCCTGCACCGAGAACAAGGCTGGGAGCTGTCACCCTCCTTCCTCCTCCTTCTCCTCAGGGGCCGCAGCCGCCCCTTCGCCGGGAGGAGAGCAGCGGTGGGAAGCCCACAACCCTGCGCTCGCCCGCGGCTCCAGCCGCTTTCTCAGGCATTCCAAAATTTGGCTGGAGCCTGTTTTTTGCAGCACCACCCCCCATGGCTGGACGCCTGCCTAATTGCGTATTTATTTATTTCTGCATTTTCCCAGCTCCCCGCACACACTGGCGCAGGGCGGGGGGAAGCTGAGGCCGGCTCCCAGGCGGACCCAAAAAAAAAAAAAAACCCGGGGCAGAGCAGCTCCCCCCCATTCCCTGGAAGCCAGGAAGCAGGGGGCTGGTCGGGAAGAGGGTGGGAGCAGGGGGCAGGAAGGGGGGATGCCGGAGGCATCACCCACCCCCTTTGCTTTGTGCGCGCGCTTGGGGAAATTAAAAATAGCTGCGTCCAAAGAGTGGCTGCAAGCACCACAAAGAGTGTGTTGAGCAGAGGCAGCTGCAAGCTATTTGCTGCCCCCGGTAATCAGCATCTCGGCTTGCACAGCCCCCCCGGCCCCTTCCTCCCCTGCCAGAAGCCGCCGCTGCCTTTCTCCAACCCACATATGTCATGTCAACAATCAATGAATACAGGATCTCTGCCGGGGAAAAAAGGGGGAACGCACTTTGATTTTTGGAGCAGCTTTGTTGCCTTGTTCAATTCACATCCTCATCCTCCTTTCTGAGCTGTCACCAAGTGTTTTGCAGCACCAAATCCCACCAGGTGAGGCCAGGATACCCCATGCCACCCAGCAGAGATGGGACCCTTTGCGGGAACAGGGATATGCCTGCCATCGGGATGCTGTTTCTTCCAGGGATTCCTTTATATGAGGGGAAAAGGGGTGCTATTGCCCAGCATTACCCAACCTGTAGCCCACAGCCCACTGGTGGTCCTCGCTGACCTCAGCCAGTGGCCCGTGACAGGGCTGGAAAGAATTAAAACCAACCCCATCCCCACTGCCACATGGTACAGCTGGCAGGTACGGGGGCCATGCTGCAGGCAGCTCCTTTCGCACCCCCTCCCTGGCACCAAACAACAATGGGGCAAAAAAAAAAATTGTGGTTTTGTTGGGTGAGTTGGTCGTTCGTGTCTCTGCAGACGGGCACGGCCACCCAGGGACCAGGGGATGCTTGGGAGCCCAGCGCTGCCCAGGCTCGCAGAGAGCTGCGATGGGACATGCACCAAAGGCACCCACTGCTGCAGCCCCTTCCTCTGCTGCCTGCGGGGACTACAGCACAGCTCCCACTGCCTTCATTTCAACAAGAAAAAGGAAAACAAAAAAGGAAAACAAGGAAAAAGCAACTGGAGCAACTGCCCATAGTAAATACCAGAGCTACCATCTGTCACTCGCTGCTGCAGTATTTGAGGTTGTTGCCGGAGTGCTGTGTTTTGTTAGACATTTACGGCATGGTGGGACACAGAGGAAAGGCAGGTCCAAGGCCACCGTGCGAGGCGGAGGGTGGGAACGCCAGCCGGGGCCCGAAGGACTCACATGAGGGTAATCGTATGCCGAGCAATTAGTTGTGTCATTTCACTACCAGCTCTGACATCTTCGCTGCTAAATGTCATTAGAGGTGGGTTTGATTTCTGCATTAACATTTTACAGCGGATCATGATTTTTCTTTCACTGAGAGCCTGCAGCCAGGCTGGAGGCCTTGGGTACAGAGCCCAGGTTTCCAGAAGTCACAAAGAAGAAACTCCAGCTGCTGCAAGCGCCTGTATCACTCTGCCTCCCATAAACTAGATAAATCCAATTTATAATCCAGCTCATTTCCCTCACTGCTCTTGCACACATCTTCTACACAAACATCTTTGTTAGGTCTCAGAAGATGGAGGAGTAAGGAAAAAGCAGAAAGGACAGAGCCACTTGAACCTGTTCTTGTTGCTCAGCGTAAGAGCAATTCCAGCTTTGCAGCTCGCCCTGCAGAAGACAATAGGGGCTGTGTTGTTTCCAGGAAGGAAGCACCTGGGCCAGGTCATCAAAGCTGCTCGTTCATTAGGAGGTCGCTGGCTGTATGGAGCTCTCCCAACTCTGCTTTCACCCTCTCGCCTTCTATTAACTCCTAAACCTCCCACCATGGACTGCTTCACACCAGGTCCTCTCCCAAGCGGGTCCTGCAGGCACTGAACGCTCTTCTCAGGAGGCTTGGACGTGGACATCACCATCCTCCATCCACACTCAAGAAGAAGTGAACAGAAACAGCTGGCTTGATCCACCTAAGCTCACAGTAAACACAGGCACTTCTGGGGCCCCAGTAATGGTCCCTGGCCATGGACCTAGCTGCCAGGACTGGGTTTGGAGCCAGCCCTGGAGGAGCCCTGCCCTGTTCTCTCAGCCCCCACAAACTGTCCCTCTGCAGCTCAGCAGTTTTACTTCCCCTAACACTATGCTAAACCAAACTAAAAGAGGTAAAATAGAAGAGAGGAGAGTATAGAGCCATTCATGGAGCCGCCCACAAGGGTCTCAACAGCAGGACCCACCTCAGCAGCAACGGGGGCCAGACACTTTGAGCAAACAGAAAAGGGAAGACATGAATCCCCCTGAAGCCACTGTTATGGGATCCCCACCCCAGTAAACAAAATGGCACTGGATCAGCATCAAGACAGACATCAATATTAGAAAGACCACGAACGAGGATCTGCATGTCCTCCTAACTCCTTCAAGGCTGCTTCGCCCCAGCTTCAGCGATGTCCTGGGGAACGAGCTCCCAGGGCTCCCTGGAGGTTCATGGATTTTTTTTTTTTCCCCCAAAAGCACTACTGAAAATTAAACACAACAAATACATCAAAGATCCCTGAGCTTTGCAGGGAACCACCAACACTTGTGCTGTCTCTACATCTCCTGTAAAGCACTCATGAGGATGTGTTTTGTCCCCTCTTCCTTGTACCCTGACTTCTGGTGTCCCTCTCTTGCCCAGCTGTCCTGGAGGAGAAAGGATCACTGCTCCACAATTATTCCCAACATTTCCTTATTTCTACTGCATCATCTTTGAGATATGCACTAAACATCCCAGGTGACACCTCCCCACAGATCATCTTCCACCCCGCTCCCCACCAAACCAGTTATTTCCTCGGCTCTGCTGCCCACCGTTGCCCATCACTCCCATCCCACCAGGCTCACATACTGCACGATTTCCCATCCACACCACAACCATGAATCCAGGAGCTCCTGGACGGAGCCATTTCCTCCCACCATTGCATAAAGTGGTGGGACTGGCAGGGCACTATCACCAGCATTCACTGAGGTGACACATCACCTCCAGACCATCACAGGATGTGGCTGTGCAAGGAGTGGCTTTCCCTCTCCATTGGGGTTGAACCAAAAACCAGACAAGCCGGGAAGAAAGTCCTCCCGCTGCAAGACCAAGTCAGACCCACGTCCTAGAAAAAAAAACTGAGGGGGGTCCCTGCCGCCATCCGAGCCTCGCACAGCCGCTCTCCTCCACCCCCTTCTGTTTCAGCTTGCTTTAAATTTGAAACATGCCTTGATTCAAACCAAAAGCTTTTTATGCTCAACAGAAACCGAAAGTCTTGAAGATCTGGCAAACAGAGGCACAGGCAAAATCGCATCCGTGGGGGGAAACACCAGGACGAGGGGAAGGGGGGGTCTGTACAGCCTGGTGCTCCCACAGAGGAGGGGGCAGGGAGAGCTTGGAAACACTTAAATGGCGAAACGTGTGGAAAAAGTAAGGACAGAGAGGCCAGGATGTTTAAGGTTCATTTTTAATCCCTGCCAATGAATTTCTATTCTGTGCCAAGACTGAAGTAAACTGCTTTGATCTGAAAAGGAGAAGAAAAACACATGCACAGATTCTTGGCTTCTTAAAACAATATAGATGACAAAGGAGGGAACTACGATGAAAATTAACACGGCACAGCTCTGCTGACAGTGACGTTTTAAAATGCCCCTTTCTTCCAAATAAAGAGGATTTTGGAGGGGAGTCGACTGGGAAACAATAATTACACACATCACAGCATCATCGGGCACACATCCCTCCCTCCCTCCGATCCCCCACCAGCAGCCACCGATGCTTATACCACTCTCCTTTTTTACCCATTTATCAATTCCTTAGGTTTCCACGGCCGGGAGCAGGACTTGGGGTCGCACAGGGCTCCAGATGTGACCCTGCAGCCCCCTGCGCAGTGCCAGACCTCCCACCTCCGAGCTGGCCTCTCTTCTCCTATTTATACTCATGGCCCAGGGGTCCTGGTGCTCCTTTAACCATTGCCAGATGCCGGGCTAGCCTCGCTCTTCATCCTGTCCTGGTCCTATCAGCTCCCAGGTCCCTCCTGACCTCCCTCTCAGCCATCATGGGCTAGAGCAGGGATGTCCGCTCCATCATATGGAGGTTAACGCTATTATGATCCGCCTGAGTCCTTAGAAGCAGGACTGCCACGCTGTGAGCCCAGGAAGGGTCTGCAACAGCACCGCAGAAGATGCAACCACCCAACTCCATACGCATGAGCCAAACTCTGGCACAGAGGCAGCTGACTACTGGTTTAAGCATCCTCTTAGACCTCCCTCCCAAACAGCAGTCTTAATGTCCCCTCTGCCAATTTTAGAAAGCAACTTGACTCCACAAATAAGGGGTAGGGTAGAGGCAGGGCTCATAGCCCATCCTCACACTTTGCCCCATCACGCTGGAAGGCGCCAAACATGGAGCAAGGCCAGTTTGCTGGGAGAAGGACACATCGTGCCCCATCCTGATCCTTCACGGGGATTTTTGTTGTTATCCATAGCAACAAAAAGTTTGAGACGCTCCCAGGTGAGCCTAAATTTTGTCCTGCTTTCAAACCAGCATATCTACAAAGAAAAAAAGCCCAAAATTAATAGTCTTAGGCAGCCACTGAAAGGAGACCTGGTGTGATGGGACAATACCCTCAGGGAGGATGCAGCTGCCCCTCTGCTCTTGCTGGGGGCAAAGCACTGCCACAATTGCCAACCTAGCATAAACCCCAGCCCAGGGGAAGTGGCAGAGGGGTAAACTGAGGCAAAGAGATTAGGCCTGGCCCACGGACATGTAACAAGTCATTAAAAAACTGGGCTGGCGACCCAGACCCTCTTCTCTGACCTGCTCTTGCCACGGGGCTGGATCCATCCCCTCCTGCACACCCACTGCCTCTCCACTACGTTCCCACGCAGCAGGGCTCTATTTATAGAGACATCGGCCGCTAATTATAGATCGCAGCAATCAAAACAAAAGGAGGCAAATGCTCTGCACTTGCCACTTGCTGGCTCCATCCCCTTACCCCAGCACTATTTTTGTGGCAGCTGCTATACCTCAACCAAAACCTCCCAAACCGCCCCAGCACTGTGGTGCCAGGCTGCTCTCCTGCTGCAGCAGCGGTTTTGCTGCAGACCACAGGGTGTTGTATCAGGAGGGCTGAGACCTTTCGCAGCATGAGACATCAGAAGGTGCAGTTGCCAGCACCAGTTTGGGCATCTCCCCCTGGACAGAGCGTGCCGGGATGCAGCCGCCGGGCAGGCAGCAGCCAGGGGAAGTTTTGCTCATCGTCCTGGCACAGGTTCCCCTCGTCCCCTCAAGTGACTGTGATCCCTCCCAGCCTGGGCAGGGCTGTTTCCCTACAAGCTAAGGATGTTATCCTCTCTAGCTTCAAATATCCTGAAGTACCAAAGGTATAAGCTCTTCGGGTGACTCTTCCACCTCCAAAAGAAGTTTCTGGATGCATTTCCCTTGGCTTAGGTTTTCTGGCAGTCTCCAGCCTCACACTAACATGCTGTGCAACGGGAAACCAGGGAATGCATCTCTCTAGAAAACCAAGGAAGTGCCACAGGACTAGAGAGTACACAGGGGCAAACGTCCCCGGACACTCACAATGCAATGGCTCGTCTCCAAGCCTGTCCCTGCCTACAGTTCACCCTCTTTTCTGTCTTCCCTCAACTCAATATAAGAGTGTTTTCACCATCCTCCAGCTGCTGCAGAGAAATATCAGCCCCTGAACATAATTCAGCCCTGCACAGAGGTTTATCAAATGGCAGGAGCAAGCTAGCGCCAAGGGGTAATCGCAGCGGTTCAGCATGCGAAGGCAACCCCGAGCAATCGCACAACCTCCGCATCCACCCGTGGCTGGGAGGGAGGAATTTCTGCACGTCTGAGCAGGCTTGGCTTAGCTAGGGCTCGGCAGAGCCGAGAACGGCTGCTGGCACACTCCCTGTGGAGGGGACAGGGATGCGCTCCGCTTGGTGTTCCCAGCGGCCACACAGTCTCTGGGTGCAGTGCCGGCACAAGGCAGGGGCTGCTGGCAGGAATAGCACCCAGTGTGAAAGAGGGAGACCCCAGGGAGCGAATCTGGCAGCTCAGCCTGGGTCTGAGGGGATGGAGGCCCATAGCCTGTGCACATCCTCCCCATCACGGCCTTTGTGCAGAACTGGTTTGGGTTTTCAGAGTGAAAATATGGCAGAGAAAAAGGATGGGCATACAGAAAGAGGGCAGCCAAGTAGGAGCACAGGCTCGGGATCAGCTCAGGGACACCTGTGGGCACATTTCAGGAGGGTGCTGGTGCCTGCTTGTCCCACCTTCTCCTAAGGGATCTCCTTGCCCAAAATGCTCCGATCCAACACCAAACTTGACCCACGCCACGGCAAAAGGCTCCTGTGCCCAAGGCTGCCCCGTCCCACGGCCTCTGTGTACTGCAGCACCAACATCTTTGGGGACCCCCTGAGGTCTCCCCAGCTCATGGATGGGTTTCAAGCCACCCCTCCACACCCCTCTGCTCTCCAATTCACCAGGAATGAGATGCAGGGTCTCCCTGGCCAGGCACAGGAGCATCTCCACCGCCATTGCCAGCCTGGGGTTCCACACCCAGGCCCACCCCTCCCACTTTTAATAAGAGCAGAAATTGTCAAACCCACAAAATTAATGTCTAACAGGTTCAAGGCAGAGCAATTCAATCCCCACTTGCAACTGCCTGGGAGGTCTCTGGCCAGCTGCTACCCGGCTCCCAGCATGCTGCAGAGGCCACCTCCACACTGAGGTCCCCATGGGACCCCCACCTGGCTCCTGGGGGAGCAACTGCTGCACACTGGGGGTAGATGATCCCTGCAGGAGCTGCAAAGTGGATCCCCCATGCAAAAAAAGTGTCCCGCTGTGCGTGGGAGAGGCACTTCCTGGGCAAGGTCCCAGCCCTGTTACTCCTCCCTGGCTCATGGAGGTGGTGGAGACACTGTAAGGAGCTGGCACAGCCAGAGGGGTGAAGAGTCACAGGCAGGGAGCAGGCAAGCACCTTGGGCGAGAACCCAGTGTCCCCCAGCAACCCCAGCCAGCAACGCTCGAGGTGTGGTGGGCACAGGGCTGGGTCCTCGCATCCCCCGTGGAGATGTGCCTGCTGACAGCCTGACCTGAGTGCCATCATTTCCCTCCAGTGACCCCCAAGACTCAGCCATCACAGTCTGATGCTGTAGGTCCCAAACCCACTGGAGCCGTGGCACCCTCTGAGCCACACTCTGTCCCTGCCCAGGCAGGAAAGCTGCACCCCAGCTGAGCCCCAGTGTGCTCAACACACCACACCCAGCTGCTCCCCACAGGTCCCCCCTCCTCGTGCAGGCCAGCCAAAGGCTGAGGGCTAACACCTGCGTGGGGTCTTGGTTCTGACATAAGGGGGCTTGCTGGGAGCCTGGTGGTACTGGGATCACGGTCCTGCTGGAGCAGAAACCTGCATGGCAATGGGAACGGGTTACTCCCAGGGACCAGCAGAAAAGGTGTGCAGGAGCTACCTGACCCCCTGTAAACACAGCCTCACAGCAGGCAGGGAGCGAGACTGGCCCCACTGAGGGGACACGTTCTCGCAAGTGGAAGAAGATGGTCCGTCTGTCCTCCCTCAGCCTCTCAGCCCCGCTCCTGCGTGGGCTGAGCGGCAACAAAACCCCCTGTTCCCCCCTGCTTGGAGCCTTTTCCTTCTGCCCAAGCCCAGCCAGCATGGCAGGGGATGCTCCAGTGCCACGGGCTGGAAGGGGCCAGGGGAGGCTGTGCCCAACTGTGGCCAGGTGACACCTTTAGCAGAGCCGGTGCAAACAGCAGTATGGATCCCACGCAGTGATGTGCTCTGCAGAAAGGTCAGGAGGGTATGTTTTACACCATGTGTCAGACCCTGATGAGGAGAGGGAGCTGTGACCATCTCCTCCATCTGTGGCCATGACAAGGCTGGACCGAAGCCCTCCTGCAGGACCCACTGCACCATGAAGGGCCATGACAGCAGTCATGATGCCCCATCCCGGCAGTGCTCTGCTGGGTCAGAGCAGTCCCACAGAGCACGCAGGGCTGGAGGGGTGCAGGGACCCAGCAGTGGCTGAGGAGGGGGTTCAGCCTGGGACCACCACGGGTCAACCCATGCTGCCCACATGCATGCTCCCTTTGTTTGTTGTTTTTTCCATTTTTACCCTTCTCAAGGGGAAAAAGCCCAAGAAGTGCCTGGAGAACTGTGGGATGCTTCCGCCATCCTCTGTGTGCTCTCTAGCAACAGTCCCCAGTGACACAGGAGTCCAGAGAGGAGGGCACGGGGCTGGGGCACTGCCCATCTGCTCCTGTCAGGGGCAGCAGTGCCTGGGGCAGGTCAACCTCTCAAGGATGCAAAGTCAAAAAAAAAAAAAAAATTAAACCCCATTTTTCCTGTCCTTCTACCTCTCATTGGATCAGGGCATCTCCCCATCCCATCCAGCCACACACCACTCTCCTGCCACTGTAGGACATGAAACACCAGCCCAGTGCAGAGCCAGGTTGATGAGATACTAAAAATGTATTGAAAGCCACCGCTCCTACCCCAGACATTTAAATTATTTAGGGCACTTGGATCAACCCCAGGAAAAAATACAAACAAACAAGGCATGAAACTTGAACAACACTTGCTGTGCTGCCTTGTCTCCCCGTCCCACAGTGCTCTCACAGGAGGCATCGGCGGAGGACCAAGGCATGCCGCCCTCGCAGGGAGCCTCCCCGCCACAGACACAGGTCCCCACACGTCCCAGCTCCATGTGTGTGCACATACACTCCCCACGTCCCGATGCACCCAGCTTCGTGAGCCTTCCGCCCAGGCGGATCCCAACACACAGGCACCCGCCGTGCTGTGCCAGCATGCTCAACCTTGGGACCCTCCCACAGGCTTGCTGTAGCCGGGAGGATAAATCGGCAGCCCAAGGCAGTCACGGCAGGGCTGACCCTGCTGGGCTCATCATCCCCATTTTGCAGCTTGCAGCAAATGGGTTTCCTTTCGTCTCCCCGCTCTGTTCTACCGAGGGGAGCAGTGCCGGCGGCGTGCCATGGCTACAGGGTGGGCAAGCAGTGGGAAGGCATTCCAGCTGACCTACTTTTCAGAGGCATCGCTAGGCAGGGCCTCCTTCCCAGGCTCTGCTGAGGCAATTCACCGCCGCCAAACCCCAGCTGGCACAGGGCAGGGTGGAAAGGAGTGGGGGGGGACCCTGGGGACCCCACCGACGCGGGATGTCGGCAACTGATCAACCCCAAGCCACGTGGGGACCCACACGCCTCCTAAACACCCATCATGCTCCACTGACCGTCCACCAAGCTCCCATGCAAACCCAACCTGGCTGTAAATTCAAGCCCAAAGAAAAACTCTTCGCCAGTTAGGCAGAGACCTCCCCACACTATACCAGGCACATCACCAGAGGCTCCTCCAAGGGCAGCAAAGGTGGCCCTGGCTGATCCCCACAGCCTCAATGAACATGGCCGTGTGCCTCCGCCAGGCAGCACTTACCATCTCGTCGAGGGCGTAGCGCAGCAGCCCGTGCTCGTAGAGGATGAAGAACCGACGCTGCCATTTCTGCAAGAGAAGACAGCAAGGCAGGTCACAGCAACGCCCACAGGCCTCATCAGGGGTACCAGAGCTGCGCCCCACAACGCTGAGGCAGAGAAAAGGTACCGAAACCCCTTCATGGCAGGGGACTCGTGACAACAGGGCACATGCCCAGGTGTCACTGAGCACCGGACCACAGCTGCCAAAAGAGAAGGGGGCACCCCCAACACTGCAGGGACTGTTCCTAAAGGGCGATGAATGTTGCAGAAGTATTTCTGCTCAGCCTCTCACACCCCAAACCTCCTGAAGCATGCCCACAAATCTCATCACTGCTCTCCAAGAGACACAAGTCCTGCAGGACACCAGAGGGATCTCCCAACTAAGTGCTCCCAGCCCTTGGCTTCATCCAGCTGCAGGGTGACAGGGTGTCATGCTAGGTGGTCCCCAGCAGTGCATCAGCTGGATTTGGATGGTGGCTACACCTCCAGGGGTGGCACTGCCTAGATGGTCTTTCCTACCCCGGCACCACACTGGCACTGCTGCTTCTGCAGCCACACAGCAAAACAGATTGGAGACTGATCTGGCTGGAAAATTACCTTTTTTTGTGTGTGCCAGGTTGTTTTCAGCCAAGAGCAAAAACTGGTTGAGCAGGCTGAAATAAAAAAGGTCCTAGATTCATAGCCCCAGTGCAGCAATTCTTATCTCGCTTTTCTCGGCCCTTTGGGCAAAGTCCAAGGTGCTCAGGGACAAGCAAAACTACCGAGGACCCTGTGGACCTCCGCATGCCCCAGCTTAGCAGGCAGCCTTCACTCCAGGGGGGACCCAAGTCCCATGTCCCCGCAATGGTGGGCCAGCAAGCCTGCGACTGGCTGTGACTCCAAATAACGACCCATATACCCCAGGCTGAACTCAGAAGCCAATTCTTGTTCACTCGGGAGAGATTTTTTTTTTATTACTAGCAGCTCTGAGAGCATTTTGGCTGCGTGACAGAGGGTTCACGGACCATTGCCATCCCTCCCACGCACAAGACAGCCCTGTCCTGGCGGCCTCAGCAGCAAGTTTGCTGGAAGAGCAGCTTGGGGACAGGCAGGGAGTCCTCGTCACAAGCCAGTGAAAGGACGTCAGCCTGGCCACATCTTTCTGCGCCTCACACTGCCCAGGGCAGGAAAGCGGGGGATGCTCCAACCCCACATGATGCTGCTGTTACTGCAAGGCACAAGCGAACCCCTTTGGGCAGGAGCTGAGCATGCCCCGCTCTGTCTGCGGGTCTCTGCTGCCAACACGCTCAGCTTCAGAGCTCTGCAGAGTTACAGCAAACAGGAATCACCTCTCAGTCCCTTCCTTGCTGCAGGACCTGCCTGACACCGAGGTATCTGCATTAGAGGATGGGATGCAGCCTCCCTCCAGGGCTCTGGGCATGCCCATAATGAGCTGCAGAAAATCAAGTAGTTGTTTCCAAGCACCAAAGGGAACGTAAGTGCCTTGCTGACGGTCTCAGCCAGCCCGAGTGCCTTCTTGTCAGCGTGGCACGTGTCAGACCAACCAGACCAGCATCAAGGCATCAAAAAGCAACAGCAGCAAGCAATAAAACTGCAGTGCCCCAGCCTGTTGCCCAGCACAGAAGACCTCGCATCCCAGAGAAAGCATTTGAGCCCTGCTGCAGAAAACATCTCCTGGCTTCCTGGTTTGCACAAGGGGACGGGTGCATGGAGGTGCCTGCAGCACTCCCGGGGCTGCAGCCACCTCTGCAGGCAGGGACAGGCCCTCACTGCTCCTCCTGCCACCCTCCACCCACAGCACAGAGAGAGGGTATCTTGGCTTCACTTACCCGGGAGCGATGGACAGGGTTGTCAAAATCCGTTCCTTCCGGGGCCAGCAACAGCCAGCCACCATAAATGGGTTTGGCCTGCAAAGAAACAGCAGAGAAACATCAGACACACAGGAAACTTGCTCATTGCGGACCAGCACTGCAGGGGATCAATGGTCAGGGACCATGGGAAATTACACCAGCCCCCAGCACGAAGGCAGCTGCACGAGTTCAGGCTCCTGCCCATAGGCAAACTCAGCCCTGCCAGCACAGGGAACATGATGCTTACTGGCAACCTGTGGTGTTATATACACTGTGTGCAAACGGGACCGAGATGAGGACTTGGGAGAGGTAAAACCCCAGCCACAAACACCAAACCCGGCTGCTTCTGCATGGCATTGCACCAAGAGCACCGACCTTCCGGGTACTGCCAAGCTGCAAAGCCTGTCCTCACTGACAGCTCTTCCTCTCGCCATCAGCAGCATGCCTCTACTCCAAAGCAAAAGCATACTCGAAAGGAGAACTCGATGTTTTTCTTTTGTTAATTAAGAGAGGAAAAACTACCCAGCGCTGGCAGTTCTCCAGCTCACAGCCGCTTCCCATGCCGTGCACATCCAACACCCGTTTCCCCGCAGGGGTGGCCTCTGCCAGCCCGCTCCTCCCCACCAGCAGCTTCCAGCAGCCCACAGCTGAGCGCGCAGGAAGGTCAGAGCCAAGCGGGAGGGAAAACAGCTCATTCAGCCAGCCGGGAAGAGAAAGGGAAAGAATACCCGGAAATAAATGCCTTGCAGCACTGCCATTTATCAGTGGAAAAAAAAATATCCAGGCACTTTCCACCAGTGGTGTGGGTGCAGAAGCAGCCGGTGCAAAGCAGACCCATGCTACAGCGAATGATGGGATGGGCATGGACGCCAGGCATGTCCTCCCCTGCAAAGTCCTGCAGCTCCTGCTGCCTGTCAAGCTGCAAACTATTAGCCAACCCCATTCCTGGCAAGGGCTGGGGCCAAATCCTGGTGCAAGAGTGGCGAGGCATTGCCACACCGGCGAGGCAGCTCTGTGGAGGCACCAGGGCAGGACAGGAGGGAGGAAACCCAGGGCAGATCCAGCTTCAGGAGCCCCTGGGTACAGGGACACTGCTTTCCACCATGAAACATCCACACGTGCCCAGCCCCAACTCGGCCGCACAGCGACAAGGACACACATTCCCAGCTCCTCTCGAAATTATTTATCTTGTTGCTTTCACTCTTTTCTTTTTCCTTTTTTTTTTCTTAAAGCTTAAAACTGTTTCCAATTCGGTACCTCCCCTAGATTCCTCCTGCCAGTTTCTGTGGTTTTGTAATGTTAAAAAAAAAGTTTCCCCTCTGGAAAAATCCCTGCAAACAATAGAAGAAACTGCCTATGCACCAAAAACTGTCAAACGCATGAAGCACTGAGTAAGCAAACTGGAAACGAGCTGGAGGAGCCCATTTACTGTTTATAAAGTGAAAAGAAATAACAAAATCTCTTTTTCCTCCCCACAAAGTGATGTATCAGCTCTAGGTGTTGCTCTCCCAGCAGCTAGGAAAACATGATTTGAGACGACCTTCCTTCCTTCCCCCTCTCTTTAAAGGGGATTAAAAACAATGAAAATGGAGCACTGGGAGTAGGATCCAATTTGGGGAAGTTGCTTTCCTCCCTCCCAGGGTACCCCTGCACCCTCCTGTTTGCATGACCAGCAGAAGCCTCACCCACACCAGTGGCATTGCTGGCGCAGAATGGCACCCCGCAGGCACCGCAGCCCCCAGCCCTCCCAGGGTTTGGCGAGGAGTCCCTCGTCCCCCTTCACCCCCCGTCCTGCTCACCTGGGTGCCGGTGCCCTGCTCGCCTGTGGCCCCCATGCTGCCCCCCAGCCGGCACGGCACCCGCTCTGTGCCCAGCCCCGTGCCGCCCACGCTGCCAGCACCCAGCAGGGTGAGCTGTGCTCCGCCACTCCCCGGCGCGCCCCGCCAGCAGCACGCCCTGCACCCCCACCCAAAGGTGCCCGTGACGCATCTTGTGCCCACGTGAGGGGAGGACTTTGGAATGGGGGCTCCCACTGCTCCCCGCTGTGCTGGGATGTGGCCGCAGCCACCGGTGTGGCCTGTGCAGGGCCGCTTGCAACAGCCTTTCACAAATTTCTCTTCTGTTTTACAAGGGGAAAAGCAAAATTGCAAATAAATAACTAAAAGTGACCCACCAGGGAGCCACGAAGTGCCTCCAACAGGTCACTGCGGCAGGGAAGGGGGCTTCCCGAACTCCCACGAGATGCACTGACAGCGAGCACTGAGCAACCAGCTCCAGTGCCTGAGAAGATACTGCGAGTGGCCTTCACCACCCGGGAACAAAGAGGATGACAGCAAAGGCAGTATGCGGCATCCTGGATGCTTGGTACCCCCACGCCAAGGCAGCACCCCAAGGAGCCCTCGGCAGCAATACTATGGGCAGCCAAGCTGCTTGCAGGACTCAGCCCTCCTCTGTCCCCCAGTTTTATCCTCCATGCCCCAGCACAGCCCCTGGGCATGGCCAAGTGCTCAACCCAGCAAAGACCCACGAGCAAAATCTCTCCCCAACACCAGCCACAGCACTGCAGCCCTCCTGGCAGGACTGTCCCACGCCACCCCAGGCGCCCCACTGCACCCCAACAGCACCCAGCCCCACACAGCCCCCAGCGTGACAGGCAGCAGGCACATCCAAGTGTCACGCTGGGGATGAAGTAATTGTGAAACCCAAACAGGGGACACCATTACCAGGGTCAGCAGCAAGCAGCCTTAACCTCAGTGTGGACTGAACCCCACACCAGACATTATTTTGCCCTCAACCACTCCAATTTTGGCTCAAGTGACCATATATAAAGCACCAAGCACCTGAAATACATGCCCTTAGCATGGTCATTGCTTTACCAGCACCATAAAAAAGCATCAGTGGGCTATACTTATTTCAGCAGAAGCATCCTATTTCAGATATTGAAACCAAAATAGCTGAAAGGTATGAATTAGAGCCAGCCGGCGTGGGCAGCCTGGTTCCACCCGCCAACAGATGAATGCTCAGCAGCGCTTTTTAAAGCCAAATCAAAACAATCTACTGCTAAAACCAGGCAAATGCCCAGAGAGGTACAAGCCTAAATAAAAGGGATATGAACTAGCGCACAAAGTGTCTGAAATAAACCCATCGCACCTGCATTGGAGCGGCCCTGCTGAAGCAAGGTTTAAAATAAACCCGCTTGACGCTGCTGCAGGAGGCAGGTCCAGAGGAGCGTTACCGTACCAAGATGGAGCTGGAGCCACACGTCGCTTCACACCAGCTCAGCTTCCTCCAAAGAGCTCAGCAAGGAGAGGAAAATGCAACACTCAGCACTGAGCAAGAGCTCAGAGCAAAAACTTCCCCTGTCCAAGCAGATCCGTCCAACTACACATTAAGGGACGGCACTAGAGCAGCCCCAGGGTTCCCAGGATGCCTTTGACACGCAGAGTTCCAGCGACGTCCGAAGGGCAGCTCCGGGCAGTTTCCCTGCAGGCAGCAGCCACACAGGATGCTCAGGCCCTGGGCGGCTTTGCTTTTATCCAGACGATACCTGGCTGAAGGGTGAGCCACAAAACGACGTGGAAAGCAGAGCGGAGGGCAGCTGCTGGCAGTGCGATGCATCCACGTCTGGGGTGGGCCTACGCTCGCAGGGCAGGCAGGAAGACCAGAGCCGGTTCCTCCGGCAGGGCTCGTGGTGACGAAGCCAACCACCCGCAACGACCTTGGCCAGGAGGTGCCGAAGTCGCAGCCTCACCGCCCCAGAAGAGATCTGCAGGTGCCTCACCACCCAAAAAAAGTGCTATAGTCACAGTGCCTTCCAGGGGTACCGCCGCATGGGAGGTGCGGCTGGGTTGGAGCCCCACAGTGCCTGGTTCTGTCCTGTGGGACTGGGGGAGGCTGACTCAGGCAGAAACGCCCCCGCGTCACCACTCCACTTCCTGTCGCACCTCTGGGAACGCCCAGGTATCCCATCCCGCCTCTGATCCAGCCCTGCCCTGCTTTAGGGCCTGCCACCGGAGCTGTGCTGTGGGTGCTCTGCAGCCCCTCACCTGCCTCTCAGGTCGCTGCCCTGGCCACTATATCCATCCCCTCGGCCTGTGGGCCTGCACTGCATCAAGGGGAGGACGCTGCCTCCAGCCCAGGGCCCCGGGCTGGCGCTGGCAGCACGGCGGGTGGGAGGAAGCGGAGAAGGAAGCGGCCCCAGCTCAGTTTACACAAAGCTGTCAAGCTGCTGTGCTGATGCTGCCCAGGCACCGACAAACCACCCCACCCAGCTCCACCAGCACTGGGAATGTGATTCCCACCAGCCAGGAGACTGGGCTTGAAGGACATGCAGAGCCACTCAGCATTTCCCAAAGCCCAGGGTACTACAGGAATCACTGCACATCCCCAGGGCTGCAGGGCAGAGAGGGCACAGTCACCTGCTTCCAGCAGGCAGGACAGGTCACAGGAGCCTGACAGTCCACGGAACACCAGGACACAGGGCCGGAGGTGGGCTGTGACACCAACCAGCATGCCCGCTGGACAGGCTTTCATGCCTGCAGTTTGTCGGCGGTATCTTCACCTCTTCCCTCTCCCATACAAACCAGCCAGCCAAGCAGGCTGCTGAGCAGCACCAAGCAGAGCCACACGGTGCCCGTAGGAGCTCATTGCACAAGGTGGAATGGGAGAGCTTTGCTGACATCCACATCTCCTTTTAGGGTTCGGACTAAGCCCTGTGGCAGCGCAACCACATCCTCATTGTGGTGCCGGGACGCCCAGGCGGGCTGGGGATGCCCCTGCAGCCAGTCCGTCCCCACCCACCCCAACATGCTCCGAGGGAAGTCCAAATCCATCGTCGGGAAAGACTCCTGGCGCTGAGCGCGTGGTGGGAGGGATAATCTGTTTAGGCTGCCGGCAGACGTAATCAGCCTGTCTCGGGTGGAGGCAGGGCTTGTTTTGTTCAGGCTTGGCAACTGAGCGGGAAGGGGAAAAAAAATGGACCATTGCAGCGGAGCTGTAGTCTCTGCCCCCAACGCTGAATGCAGGGAGCCCTGTGCACTGGGGAAGCTGTGCTGGGACTTCCAGCAGCCCTGCTAGAAAACAACAGCCTCAGCCTGACCCAGGCCATGGGTGAACCCACGACAGCTCCCATCCCACCACCTTTATGGGTTTAGTCACAATATTCACCGCAGGGGCCTCTCAAAGCAGCAACAGCAGCGCCTGCTGCTTCCTGCATGCATCTCTGGGTACTCAGTAACAGGGTCACAGCTCTCAGCTGGACCCACAGGAGACCACAGTCCCAGAGCAGAGACAGCAAGATCACTGTCCGCTGTGTGTCAACTCCCAAATCGCTCAGGGCTCCCTAGAGGCAGGGACCAGTTTCTGGCACAGCTCAAGGGGAAAGTCACTGCAAATGCTGTGGTTGCAACCTCAAAAGAGGAAATCTGGGCAGTTTCAGCTCCACTCTGCTCTCAGTTTTGCACACCTTGGAGCACAAGAAAAGATCGTTGATGGGTGAGTCGGAGCAGCTGTCACCTGGCAGGAATGGGGAAGGTGACATGGTGTTTGGGGCGGGAATGGGATGCGACACTCAAGCAGGCTTTCCCGCCCACAGCATGGCTTCTAGGAACTGAGAGACAGGCATCGCTTAACATTTTGCGTGCTCCCAGCAGGATGCTGCATGGACCGCTGGAGACCCACGACCCCAGTCGGCAGGAGGCTCTGCAAACACCACTGTGCAAACCCACGCTCCAGAGGCAATCCCAAGGGCCAGGGACATTGCCCAGCCTCAGCAGTTAAGCCACTTACATCTTGGCTTCCCTGCCCGTACAGCATTTCCCTTCCACTGTATGTCACTTGGTGATGGGCAACGGAGCGGGGCCAAACCCGAGCACAGGAGGTTACCGTGCTGCCAGTGGGTGTCCACAACCGCTCCCAGCATGAAAGCGCTCTCCATCCCCCAGCTCTGCCTGCATCCAGGCAGCTGCTCGCTGCCCCCAGGTTTGGTCCAAGTTCAGCTTTCTCCAGCCCAAGACCCAGGCAGCTCCTGGGGACAGCCCTGGATGCATGGGGACAGCCCCCTCTCTCCATCCACCTCCCACTCTCCTGCAAAAACACATTTGTGGGCATGAGCTGGTTACTGCCAAAGCTGCAAATCACCCAGGCCAAGCTTTCACCACCAACACATCTCACCATGCAGGAAGAGGCCAAACCAGACCAGACAGACCGGACCCATGGTGTGAGGAGCACGAGGCACCGCTGCTGCGGGGCTGCTGGCAGGCACAGCCCTCCTGGCACACCGGCACCGGCAAACCCCAAAAAAAGGAGCTGCCCAAGCAGTTTGTCGCGTGGGCAGCGGGAGTGACCGACCGACCAGAGGAACAGGAAGGGGAAAGGTTGAATTCGCCCTTCGTGTAAACAGCCGGTCTCCTTCTGCAAATACCCTGGCCCTGGCCCCAGGGCTGCACTCGGGCTTGGGCAGTCAGAGCAAGAGCTGGAAGAGGCCAGCTGCAGTGTGCACGGGCAATTTGTCAAGCAGCAGCAAAATGGGAATGGGAAGGAACGGGCTTTGCAATACCAGCTCCCCCTCCTCAAGCAGCCTCGAAGCCTGGCATGCCCCACAGCGAGCAGGCGTATCTAACTACCTCCCACAACGGGGCTTCCTCAGCGCCTGGAAGAAGCCGCAACATCTCTCCAGAGCGCTGGAGAGGGAATTTATCACCTTCTCAGGTACCAGAGCAGATAAGGTGCAGCGCCATGCAAAAAACAGCAGTAAGTGCGCAAAGGGGACGGTTCTCCAGCACCCAAAGGCACCACCACGCCCCTTCCCTTGGCCCACACGGATGGTTAAGCGCACCCAAAGCTGACCCCAGCACCCAACATGACATCCCTCCTGAGTACTCGCTGCCTGCACACCGCTCTCCGGGGGTGGGTTGCTGCCCACAGCGGACAGCCACCATGACTCTGCCAACCCCAGCTCCTCTGGCAGCACCCCCCCAAGTCCCTGCCCGCTGCAGCCACTGACGGAGGCGGGTTTGACATTTGCAGAGAATCTCCCCCTGTTCGGTCCTAATAATTAGTCAAATACAGGCAGATTTTTGCAGCATGATACAAGCAGCTGGGAGCAGGGAATGCAAGCACAGGGGCTGCTTTCCAGGAAAGAGGGGGCTTTTCCTCCCCTGAGGAGCAGGGGGTGGAGGCAAAAGCATGCCCAGGACACGATCCCTCACCCTGCCACCCTTCAAGCAACACACAAAGCCAGGATAAGACCCCAGCTCGGGGGCCCCACTGCTGCAATGTTGCAGAGCAAAGCCAAGCCTGCGACCCAACGCTGATACTCTCCAGCCTTGGGGCTGCTGCAGGTTGGCTGTTCAGAGTATAGAACAGTAGGAAAGTGATAATGTCCAACAGAGAAGAGATGGAAATCACCACCACCACCACCCCCCCCTGCAACTGAGCAGGGGTGTCACAGGCCAGGGTGGGAGGAGGCAGTGGGAAAAGTTTGCAAGCTCCATTTTCTAACCGGGTGGTCCTCTGGGCATCCATGCCACAGTCTCCAAAAAAAAAAAAAAAAAAAAAGGAAAAAAAAAAAAAGACACTGGTAGCTGGAAAGATGTCCTCAAATTCCTCTATCTGTGCCAGTCCCCATGCCCCAAGAGAGCACATGCATGGAGAAAATTAAAAGCAACTGCTTTACACTCTGCTCTTCTTCCAATTCAGGCCAAGCATAATTTTGAGGTTAATTCCCAGCCTGTTGCTATTGTGGGGGGGCTTCACCTTCCTTACGAACCAAAGGCATGCGTGTGCAGGCACGGCTTGGTCCAGTGCGACCGGTGTGGAGAGCATGGATCCCACAGAGACACCCGCAGAGCCCTGGGTGGCTTTCTGGGAAAAGGGCCCCTCTGCCCAGGCCAGCTTTCTCCTGGAGATGGAAGAAGGTCCCTGGGAACCATCCACCCTCCCGGGGCAGTCTCTGGGAAGCTGACCTCCACAGGAGGTACGCAGGTTAAAAGGGACCGTGCAGTGCCAGTGCAGGCCTGTCTTGTCAGGAAAGAGGGAATTCCCATGAAAAGGGAGTTTCTCCCTTGCCAGGAAACAGGCAGCACAAGGGGAGCTGGCAATGGGTGGGTGGAGCAGCCGGAACAGAGCCATCAACAGCACCATGCCCACCAGGGAGCACGGGCCAGATCCTGCTGCCACACAGGATGGCAGAGTTCTGAGCGCCCACGCCAGGGCCCGCATTCATCAGAGCAGATCCACAGCAACAGATTTTCCCAAGGGGGGAGCAGACACAGTGACTGACCCAGTTTTCCCATGCCATGTGGGTGCCCCAGAAGATCAAACACAGGTGGGGTGGGGTGGGGGGGGGGTGGGGGGGAGGTCAAGGGCACATCACCTCCCGCCTGCGGCCCTGGGGGAATGGCCAAGGCTCCAATGGGTGGTGGGACCACACGTACCCACCCCAAGTCACACCAACCTCCAGCCAGCAGCACAGCCACGCACAAAAACAACTCGTGAACACAGCGCTCCCGGGATTAGGGACTTAGCGTCCGCGCAGCCCTTTGAAGTTGGAAGCGCTAAGTCCGATTATTATTAGAGAGCTCGAGCTCATTAATCCTGACGTTTGGGGCTGGATTCCCCACTCCCAGCCCCATTCCTAATTCAGTTCCCAAGTACAATGGGAACCCACTGCTACCACTAATTATTTGTGACTCTGCAAACACACACTGGTCTCTGCCCCAAGCGGCTCCAGCACCCTGGAGCACCCCAGAAAGCAGGAGGGGCAGCTCCTAACACTCACACAGGTATTTTTATAGAATAAAAATCCAAAAAAGACATGAGTGCGTAAGCGTGAAGTACCTTCACCTTTCCTGCAAGCCAAGTAGAAAGGTCAGATGACTCAAAAAGACTTTTCTAGCCTGACTCTAGATAATCACCAACACAGTCCCTGTCCATGGGATGAGCAGGACACGCTGAGTACAGAGCCCCCACGCCACAGTCTGCGATCCCCCCTACCCAAACCAAGCTTAAAAAACAATAAAATTAAAAGGCAAGAAAATTCAGAGCTGTTAAATGAACCGTTATTCCTGGGCGTGCTTCGGAGCGAGCACACCCCCACATCCAGCCAGGCTCCTCTCTGCAGCGCGGAGCTGCCTCCTCCTCCTCTGACAAGGGGCATGAATTCGGAGGAGAGGTGGGCAGGCTGGTGGGGAAGTGCTGGGCTGGCAGCAGCCGGGGGCTCCTCAGCATGGGGGGGCTGCACAGCAGGGTGGGAGGGTACGTGCATGCATCACACGTTACCAGAGCCACCATCTTATCTGGGAAGTGGGATTACTTCACCCAAGCTGCAAAGGAAAAGCCGAGCAGGATTGTGCCGTTTTCCCAACCCGAGTCCCCATGTGGGGCCTGGATCTGGCCACGGGGCCGACCCCATCCCCACAGGAGCCAACCGCAGCAATAGCCCCCCGGGGCCACCCGCCACCCCTACGGGAACAAAGCAAACAAGGGGCTGCCTGAAACACAGCTCTGGGCCCTTGGTCCCCAGGGAGGGCAGCAGGCCCCCCACGGCAGGGGAGACAGGCATTACCGGCGGCAGCGTGCAATGCTTTGAGCCCCCCCAATAAAAATAAAAAAGCATTGCACCCAGGAGGCAGCAAAACCCCAGGCAGGACAGCAGGAAGGGGCCGGCCAGGAGCAGGGGGCTCTTCCCAAGCCCCCTCCGGGACGGCTCCTTTGTCTGGGCACGGCCGCGACGCTCCCCACCGCCCGCCCCTTCCCGCACACACCACGGCATTTTTTCCAGTTACATTTTTTCCATATTAGCCCTCAGATTTCATTATGCCCCCCCGCCCCCCCAGCGAGCGCAGCAATATGTCTGATCTCATTGCCATAATAGGATCGGGAGCGGGGATGTCAGCCCTGGCCCAGAAAGGTGTGGGAGGAGGGAGGGCGGCCCTGCTCCCCACACCCCCACACCACAGACGGGCCCCCACACCCCACAACACACCCCGATGCGGGTGCAAGGGCCTCCAGGCCTGCGTCAGGCCTGGGAGGAAGGGGAGGAGGAGGAAGGCCCAGCCATGGCAGCCCCCCAGCCTGCCCACGCTGGGCCCTCACCGGGAAGGGACAGAGGTTGCCTTCCCATCCTCCCGGAAAAGCGAGGGGCTGTATGGTGGGGGGGCCGAGGGTGGGGGGTCCAGGGCCATGTCTGGCACATCCAGGAGGCGACAACGTCTTGTTTGCAGCCAAGTTTTTCCCAGGACTTTCGAGATCTTCCAACGGAGCTCACAGGATACTCCCCACCTGCTGCCATACACCCCAAGAGGTGCTGGGACCACCCCAAGAGCAGGTGCTGGTCCCCAAACAGCCTCAGGAAAGGGGTGAGGCGCCAGGGGAGGAGACACTGGGTGGGCCATGGCCTAAGGGAGCAGCAGGCACTGTGGGGATGCAGGGTGTCCCGTGGGACATATCTGTGGGGTCAGCAGGCACCCCATGGGGCCCCTAGACACCCTAACGGCACCAGGGAGCACCCATGGGGCTCCTGAACACCTCATGGGATTCACAGATACCTGTGGGTCTCTGTGCGGGGTCAGCAGGCACCCCGCGGGACCCCACACCACCCCTGACAGCCCACACTACCCACGGGAGCAGCAGGCACCCACAAAGCCCTACAATACCTATGTGACCAGCAGGCACCCCGTGGGACCCCTGGAGATCCCAAGGGAACCCATGCTAACCGTGGGGCCAGCAAGCACCCGTGGGACCTTGTGCTACCTGTGGGACCCTACAGCACATCCATGGGACCCTGCACTATCCACAGGATCCTGGGCTATCCATGGGGGCACTCGTGGGACCCTGAGCTACCCAGCTGACCCCGAGGTACCCGTGGGGCCATCAGGCACCCACGGGACCCAAGGCTACCCACGGGGCCAGGAAACACCCCACGGGGACCCAGGGCACCCTGGGGCCGGACGTGTGGGGGCGGGGCCCCGGGGCGGATTGTGGGGAGAAAACAGTGGGTTTTGGGGGTAAAGTCCCACCTGGTTGAGGTCCTCGTCATTGAGCAGGTGGGACTCGCGGGGCTTGAAGCAGTTCTGGCACTTGCTCTTGTTGAAGATGTTGGCCTGGAACTTCCTGCAGGGGTTGTCCTTGGCGGCCATGGCGCGACCCGCGCCCGCTGCGCGCCCGCTCAGCGCCCCGCGGAGCGCCCGCCCGCCGCCGCGCCCATCGCCGCCCCGCGCCCGCCCTCACCGCGGGCCGCGGCCTCCGCCTGGCGCCTGCGGAGCGCGGGGAGCGTCAAAAAACCCCCCAAAAAACACAAAAACCACAAAACCCCAATAAATAGATAAAATTAAAACCGGGGACGGGAGCAAACTGAAAGGCGGCCACCTCCGCTGCGGCTCAGCGGGCGCGCATGGCCGGGCGGCGCCGAAGGGCGCGCAAGGGCCGCGGTGCCCCCGCCCTGCGGGGCTGGGCTGGGCTGAGCTGGGCGATGCCCGGCGGCGCGGTGCGGGGCCCCGCCGGCTCCGGTGCGGCGCTGGGTGCTGGGTGCCCGACGCTGGGTGCCCGGCGCTGCCGACTGCGCTGCCCGCAAAGTTTCCAGCTCGCGGAGCCAGGCGGAAGATGGGGCGGACCCCCGGCGCGGATGGACACCCCCACCCGCCAATAAGAGGCGGGCATCCGCCGCTAACAAAAGGCCTCTCTGGCCAATGGGATGCAAGGAGAGGGGAGGGCGTGGTGACAGCTGGGGGCGGGGCGGGGCGGGGCCGGCTCGGCTCGGCTCGGCCCGGCTCGGCTCGGCCCGGCCCGGCACGGCCCCCGCGGGAGGGGTTGCGTGGGGCCCCCCGCACTCTGCCCTCGGCGCTTTGCCGCACAGCCCTGCCGTGCACGGCCCCCCACACCCTGCACGGCCCCCCCACCCCTTGCACTGACCTCACCCACGCACGGCCCCTCCCACGTTGTGTACCAACTTGTCTCCCACAGCACGCACGGACCCCCGCGTTGTGCACAGGCCCCCCCATACACAGGGTCGTCCCCCCATTGTGCGTTGACACCCCTCCCCACTGTACAGCCACATGCACGGCCCGGGACCCTCCTGGCCACCCACCAGTGGGGACACACGATGCAACACATGGGGTTTGCATCCCCACAGCCGGCTCCCCCCCCCCCCCCAGCAGAAGGGTGCCCCGGGGTGCAGCCCCCCCCGGGTGCCAGCCCACACCGCTGCCCCCACGCTGGGGCAGTGCATGGTGCCGTGGCCCTGGGGTGGCACAGACCTGGGGTGCCAAACCCCTGCAGCAAAGGCACTGCCCCCATTAACCCTGTCCCCACAGCCCCGACCCTGGGGGGGGTTCATCACCCTCTTGGACACCCAAATTCGTTGGGGGGGGGGGCGCAAAGCAGCCTTGTGCCCCTTCTGCAGCTGTGCAACCTGCGGTGCTGGGGACCCACTGGGACAAAGCAGGGACAGGGGTGCCACTGCCCCGGGGCCGGTGGGGAACTCCTCTGTTTGTCCAGTGCATTTTTATCCAGTGGAAACGGCAGCACCGGCAGGTAAATACACCCGACCAGGCGATAAGGACCCGGGTGAGGGTGCAGGTTTGGCCTCCCGGCTCTGCACCGGGGGTTGGCCAAGGGACTGACCCGCAGGCACACGCTGGGTCTGGTTTTACTCTCCCAGCCCTAATTCTGCACCAGATAAGGGACAGAGCAGGGACCTCCGTGCCTGTAGAGCATCACCGGGGCAGGAGAGATGTGGGAACACCGGACACAAAGGAGGGGGACGGGGCGAACGTGCCAAATAGCACCTCCAAAACGCACCCCAGCCCGGCACGTCCCACACACAGCGTCTCCGGCTCACCCCAATATCCCCCGCCAGCATGGGATGGGGCCCTGCTATTAGGAACAGCCATGCCGACCTTCCCGGGTTTGTTGGGACCAGGAAAAACCCGTCGAAGGGGCGGTGGCGTGGTCCCCTTGCACCCGCCACTGCCCCACTGTTTGATGTGGGGCCTGGCCTCGGCGGCCTCGCCTCGCCGGCTCCGAGCTGTCATCCTGGAGTAAATAAAGACCAGCACAATTGCCTGCTTGTTTATTAATTTTTGTTTCATCAAAGGCTGCTTTAATCATCTCTCTCCCTCCTGCCATCGCCTCTCGCAGCACGCACAGCACAAGGACGGGACAGCGGAGCTGCAGGGCTGACCCCGCTCCTGCACCCGTGGCACGGCTGCACCCTCACCCGGCCCCGCGCCAGCTACCGGGCAGCCCCAAGTCCATACAATGCTCCCGGGAGGGATGTGCAGGCTGAGGGGTGGCCACCAGCCCCCCGCCCCCATCACTGATTTGGGTGAATCTTCTTGTTTTTCCCTTGACCCTAAAGCTGTAAAAGCAGCATGGCCGGTCCCCAGAGAGGGAGGATTTTTTCCCTCCAGGACTTACAGACCCTGATGCCCTTGCTGTAGGTCCAGGGTTCACCTGGCACATGACTGCAGAATGCCTGCACTTCAGAGGAGGGCAGACAGTTTTCCCAAGCAGCTTTTATCCTGCCCTGATCCTCCTCTTCTCTATCTCTCCATCCCTGATGTTTTTGGATTATTCCCTGCCACATCCCTTGCTGAGGACCTGGCGTGCCCTGCATCCCACGGGTCCCAGAGATGCCCCGCATTCTTTTCCCATCAAAACACCCCTCTGCATCTCCCGAGCACCTCTATGTGCTGTCCCCATGGTCCCCAGCTCTTTGCCACCTCCTCGGGGCTCCCCGTGAGCCCCCACAGCCAACATGAGGTCTCCAGCACACAGCATCCTCCAGCGCAGCCCAACTGAGGCTGGGACGAGCAGGGTGACACACCTCTGAAAGGGCTTGGGGGGGAGCTGGGGGAGAGGGGGACAGGGCTGGCCCGTGTGTCTCCCCCCATTGATGTGCACAGAGATGGGACAGGGACCCCACAGGCTGGAAGGTCCCTCCAGAAGTGAAGGGGCTGCTTTTTCCCTGGCACCGCAGGGCACTGTCCCCAAAGAAAGGGCACAGCGTTGGCACAGAGCACGGAGCCGGGGCTGGCGTCTCCCACGCCGCAGGCTGTGCCTGCCCCGAGACGTGGCCAAGCTGCACCATGACTTGGGGCCACGACCTGGCGCCACGCACGGCCCCACCGGAGCCAGCAGCACCTCGCGGGAAGCAGCTGGTGCCGGGACTGGCTCCAGCCTCTCCAAAAATCCAGCCGAACGGGACAGGCCTCTCTGCAAACCTGTCGAGCTGCATTCAGCTGCGCCGGAGCCGGCATCCGTGCACCACCGGCCGCCCGTGTGCCGCGTTCAACGTGTGCAGCCGGCGGGACCACTGAAAACTCACTGCCAACGTTTCTCCCCGCGCGCCCCGGGCCCTGGCATGGCCACAGTCCCCCATGTGTGCCACGGAGGTGGGTGTCCCACCCCGCTGTCCCCCCATTGCCCCAGCCATGGGGATGCCTGGTTGGGGCAGCCGTGCATAACAGGTCTCATCAGCCCAGAGCCAGTTTGGAGCAGTTTTCTCAAACAAGGGCAATTAAAGTAATGGGAAAATGGAAAGTATTCATCAGGGAGCTGCAGTGGCAGAGGGGGAAGGTGCTGCGGTGAGTCAGCAATCCAAACCGAAGCCCCAGCGCCAGGTAAACAAGCCGCAAACCAGGAGGTGTTAGTCACCGGCTCCGGCTGCACCAGCCCCAGCCTGGGAAGGGCATCGGCAAAACCCTCCTGCTCCAGAATAGGGTTCGCACCAAACCCCACCGGTGAGAGGAGAGCAGCACCCGCTCCCTGTTGTGGTGTGGACGTCCTGCCAGGACCATCCACCACCTCCACCTGTGAGGACGTCACCAGGATGCGGACATGGGATGTATGGCCGTGCATCGTTTTGCAGCTGCGATGCGGCTCTTTTTCCCGTGGGGCCGGGTGCTGCCGGGACAGGAGCAGGACGGCCAGGTGCTCCTCCCGGGTGGCCATTGCTCCCTGTGGGACCTTGGGCAAGTCATTTAATCTCTCTGCGCCGCCACTTCGCGTCATTATGGTGGAGCCAGACAGATGGATGCCCAGGGGAGAGGGCAGGATTCATGGTTTGAAGCTGGCAAGCCCTGGAATCCCCACTGGATCCAGGCTGGGACCGAGCGGCGCCTGCGAAGGTTCCCCTCCCCCTGCCCTGCACTGAGTGGAGTCCCAGCCGTGGGGGGCTGGATGCAGCCCCTTGAGACAGCTAAGCCAGCCGTGTGGGGGTCCAGAGCCCTCAGCCCTGCTGCCCTCCCTGGGGAACATCTGGCAGGGGAGCCACTGGCTTGGGGGGCTTAGATGCCCCTCAGGCCACCCTGTGTCTAACAGGGGTGAAACCCACAGGTTAGAAATCTAGATGTGGGTGAAAAACACCCTCACGGATGGAGGGAAAGTCCCCCGGGCTGCCCCAGGCACTGCTTCTGTGCCTTACCCAGTGCCCATCTTCCCATTGGGAAAGACAAAAGGACCCAAGTTTCCCGCTGGAGGAAATCCACAGTGCTCGACTGCAGTCAATGCAGCCCAGAGAGGAGGATGCAGCTTCCGTGGGGCTGGAAAAGACCACGAGGATGGTCCAGTGCAGCTCTGCTTTGCTGGATGCACGTGCGCGCACACACACACGCAGAAGCCGCATTAAATCATGTCCCACCAAGCAGAGACTTCCTTTTGTCCAGAGATGCCAAATACACCAATTCTCCTAAAATCGGGCCAACGGTTAATTAAGCTCCCTGTCAGGTTATCGGTGACCGCGTCCCATGGCTGCTTCCTGCCATTGGACCTCGCTGGGCTTTAGAGGGAAAATCCGGCTCTTTTGTTCCCACACGTGCCCTCCCTGCCTTTTGGCTGGACCCTGCCTGGTGGGGCTGGCAGAGCGGATCCCCCTGCGAGGGGAACGGCTGCCTGCCCTGCCGACCCTCCTCTCACCATGAGCCTCAGCGTGTTAAAAATATTATCCTGTGCAAAACCGGGTCCCTCCAGCTTCCTCCATCGCTAGCCCCCTTGGCCACTGCCCCTGAGCTGCCAGCCGCAGTCGTTGGATGTCTGCTCTGCTGACTCCATATAATGCAAGTTTCACAAATGAAAATGTCACATGGCTGTAAATTAAATACTTTGGAGAAACCCATTATAATGCAGCAACACAATTAGCTTTATCAGCCAGCCCAGAGTCATGCCAAAAACCAAAGCCGACTCACTTGACAGGAGCTGCCATCCATGAAACCAAGCTAACGACCTTAATTATATTTTTAGCTTCCAATTTTTGGCTGACAGTATCCCCAATTACCCAGCCCATAATTTGCCCAGGGACTGCGATCAGCCTACCTGGTCTGTAATTCCCAGGGTCAGCCCTTTTATCTCTTTTAAATATTAGACTCCCGCTGGCTGCCCTCCAGAATTTCCCCAGGGTTTTTAGTGTTAAAAACTAGCAGAGCTCCTCAGCAGCCTGCAAGCCCCTTCCTGCGAGGGTCCTGCCAAAAACACCTCTCGTCCTGAGAAAATCCAGCGATGTCAGAGGTGGGGACGGGGAGTTGTTGCTGTCAGGTTAAAAACATGTTATCCCATTAGCTGCTCCAGCCAAAGATTGTTCTTTGACTCATCTCCCTTATCTCCCACCCACGCGTTACACCTCAGCACGCAGCCCCGGCACTGATGTCTCCTTTCCCTGCCCCTTTGCTACACATTTATAGGGTTTTATCCTCGCTTCCGTGCCAGGCCTCGGCCAAACCGGGTCTTTTCCCATCCGGCTGTCCTTGCTCTCTGGCTGGCTACAGGGTTTGGGGAGCCGGCCCTGGTTTTCAGTAATGCCTCCCTCTCCTGATCTGCGCCGGGTTTTGGCAAGGTGGATCTTGCAGCATCACCCCCGATGACGCACATGGGCACCTCTGGAGCCTGGCTCACCCCAGGGCTCACCCCCAGCCCCCCCGGCACAGCCGCTGCTCAGGGTCAGAGCCCACGGCACAGGCGCTGCCGCAGCGCCCGGGCACAGGCAGGCGCTGAGCATCCTTGGGGTGATGCCCTGCTGCAGCCCCGTGGGGAGGTGGCAGGATGAGACTGTGGTGCAAAGGGAGGAATGGAGCAGTGCGGGGTGTAGGGGGGCAACTGAACCCCACCTTGCACAAGGGGCTGGTGCAAACGGAGCCGCTGGGGCCCGGCTGGCCCCGGGGAGGGGGCAGGAGCCTGCCTGGCTGCTGCGGGGAAGCGTCCTCCTTGGCACAGACCTGGCCGGGCGAAGGCAGGGCTGGAGCGGCCGGTGGGAGGGTGCCCGGGCTGCAAAGGCAGGCAGAGCACCCACCCGCAGCGGGGAGCCAGGCTGGGCTGGCCAAGGGTGCCATCTCCTGGGGAGACACCCAAACAGCCGGGAGCACGCCCGGACCGGCATTGCATCCAGGATGGGCACCCCTGGGCTGCAGGAGTGGGGAGCTGCAGCTGCACCCCGGGGCTCTCCGCCCCCCCCCAAAGCTGAGCCGTCGCTGCCCTCGGCTCCCGGCTGGGCTGCGGCGTTGCAGGCAGGGCAGGCAGCCAGGGCTGCTCGAGACGCGGCCGTGAGCACGGCGTGGTGGTTCTTCACGAACATGAAGGCCACGGCACGGCCACGGCTCTGCAGCTGCGCGTGGGCGCTGGTCCTGCACAGGCACCCCGTGTGCCACCACGGACCTGGCCGGGCACCTGCCCGCACCGAACGACCAGGCAGCGGCGGTGGCTGTCGCGCACCGGCAACCCCGTGGCTTTGGCCACGTAGCAGCTCTGTGCTTTGCCACGAGGAATCGGCAGCGGTGGCAGGACACGGACCACAGCCGGGCAGTGCACAAGGGACGGGCGCATCCTGACCCCAACGCATTTGAGAGTACGCGTCTGCAGGGAATTATGGTGAAAGAAATGAGTCCTCAGCAGCCGCGCTTGGAGCCATCTGTGCTCAGCCTCGCAGTTGCCAGTTTCAACCCAAAATGACTCCTCTTTCCCTTCCCCCAGCCCCAGCCCCTTTTTTCAGGTCCCAAAGGGAGCACGTGTGCGAGCAAATGCCTTGGCCAAGGCCCAGACCTGCCCAAGCACAGGGACTGCAAAAGGCAGACGGGCTGAGGAGAGGCTGGGAGGAAGAAATCCCAGCAAAGCTGCTCGAAGGGAAGGTGAGGCATCCCCCCCAAAGTTTTCAGAGCCAAACATTATCCACCCTGTCTGCCTGTTACCTGCAGCTCTTCCTGCAGCAATTCCACTGGGGCAAAAGCACAGAAGAAAAAAAGATTTTATTGTTGGGACAAAACCGGGCTCTATCACCCCAAACGGACCGTGGCACCTCTGGAGCCTTACGCAGATGGGTGCTGAAGGATGCAAAACAACGCAGGGGGATGCAAAGCCATGCAAAGGGATGCAGAGCGATGCACCACGCTGGGAGACTGCGTGGGGAACTGCTGATCAATGCTCTCCCACCAGTGGCACACCATAAAGGAAGGGTTTAATCCAGGAACCCAGAACAGGGTGCTGGCGGCTGCTGCCTGATCCCTGCCTGTGTCCCAGAGCACGAGGATGACTCCAGGCAGGGCAGGCTGGCAGCCACCGCCTTGGCTGTGAGACGGCAGCTCACAGGGGACCATGTTTGAGTGTGCTTAAGAGCCTCACACCGTCCTTGGCAGCTGTGGGAGGGCGTGATGCTGCTCGGGGCACAGAGGGTCAGGCTGCCGGGGCACCGGTCACACCATACACCGAGAATTTTAAAGCTGAAATCACACTGCCTGATCTCTGCTCAGCGAGGAGGGACAAACCACCCCCAAGTGCTTCTCACTTCCCTCTTGAGGACGCACCAGGGTGGAAACTGCGAGTCTCATGCTGCTATTTACAGAGGCAGGTTTCCCCTGCAAAACCCCGAGAGCCAGAGGGCAGGGCTGGGGCCATGGCTCCAGGGCCATGCTCGGCCACGCTCGAGCAGCACAGGCAATGCCAGAATCGTGAGTTCCTTGACCGTCAGCTGTAGCTCTGCGGGTGAACGGGCCGCAGGCTCTGCCGTCTGCCCGGGGCACAGCGCTCGTGGGACGAGTCTGTGCATGGACGGCCAACAGCTACGTGCACTCAAAGGTGCCTTTTCCCCCCAAGCCCTTTCACCATGCAGCCCCCCTCCCAGCCAGGCCTCTGCCTTCCTGCTCCCTCCCGGGCCCCTCCACAGGTCTTCCCAGTGGGAGACTCAAGCCCGGCAGTGATCCCGTCCTTAGTGTCAGATGCACACGCCGAGCCACGACACGCGGCACAGCATCGCTGCTGCAGTGTCCCCGTGGCCATGGTGTGCCTCCTCTCCCAGTACTCGCTCGAAGCCCCGTGGTCCATCGGATGGTGCCGACACCGATTCCCTCCCTCCTGCAGGAGTTGGGACGTGATGGGCCACATCCAGCTGCTGCAGTGCTGGGCAGCCAGGAGGTGCTGGGGTTCTCTGCTTTGGGCTTTGTTCCCTGTGAGCGGGTTCAGCCTCCGACGTCCCTGCAATGGACACAGAGCGTTACACCCTGCAAGCGGCCTTTTGGTCTCTCTCGGTTGCAGATCACCATGCTAAGCACAAAGTAGGAGTTTTTGAACTGAACGGAAAAAACCTTGACGCCATCCTGCTGATGTTTATAGAAAGTAACAGGTATTGCTTCTTCCTTCCCCCTTCAGCTGCTTCTGCAGAAAGGTCCCGCCGGGCTGAGCTGAGTCACTGTCCCGCCGTGCCCCCCGCGCCCCTCGCCCCTTCCTGGCAGCCTGGCCACAGCCACGGCACAGCCCTGCCCGGCACCTCTGCCAGAAAGGGGGAGAAACCTCCAGAAATGAATGTACTGCAGTGGGAAGGGGGGAAACTGGGAACCGCGCAGTCCGGTATAGATGCTCCCTGGTATCGTGCCACCGGGCAGATTTCCCGGGGTATTTTGCCGGTCGGAGGCACCAGGACAGTTGTGGCGGCGATGGCAGCCCGCTCCCGGCTAAGTGAGGGCAGATGCTCTCGGCAGCACAGTGCGGTCTGAACCCCACCTCTGAGGCAGCCCTGGGGGTGCCGCCTGGCTGCTCCTCTGCAGGTTTGCTGAGCGAGCCCATTCTACTTGCAGGGTGAGGTGAGATCTAGAAATAAAAATACAGCTCTGCTCCTGGAGGCTGCCAGCAGTGCAGAGGTAGCTCTTTCCTTCTGTGAAAGCCAAGCTGTGTTGCTGTGTCGTTAATGCCTCGTGCGCCTCCGCTGCCAGCGGAGAGGGCAGTGCCAGGCCCCGAGCCCAGCCAGGACCTCGGTTGCCCGCGCAGGGCAGCACAGGACAGCGCAGCCCTCCTGCCTCTGAGACACAGGCACGCTAGAGAAAAGCAGCGTTTAAAGCATCTTATTTGGGCTCACAGGATGCTCTAGGTGCCATGAGCAGGAGACAGGCCAGTGGCGTGGGCTGGCCATCCTGCAGACGGGGAAAGGATGGGTGCACAGAGCGATGCTGGGGCCCGGCCGGAGGCAGGGTAAGCCGCAGGTGAGGGTGACCGGCCCTTGGTGCCGTGCGGCGTTGGCCGTGACACAGAGCCCCAGCAAGGGGGGGACTTGTTCCTCTCCACCTGTGGCCCCAGGCAGCGGCATCCCCTGTGGCTGCACGGCCTCTTGCTCTGCCGTAGCTGTTCCTTCTCAGCAAAGCCCGGGAAAGCAATAACCCACAGGGTTGCCCGCCGGCTCTCCTGGCGCAGGGTAAGCGTCTCTTCTCTTGCAATACATCCTTCTCTGCAGAAGAAAACGTCCCGCAGCAGCCAGGCAACGCAAGGGCAGGTGCCGCAGAGCCCCCCACCCCTGCAAGCCCCTCTGCAACGTGGCCGCCTGGCCCTGGCCACCCCTCCCCGCACCCGGTGACACACCGCCCCGCAGGGTGCCTCCCTCCCCAGCCCCCGGCAGCCCAAGGCACCCGATGAGCCAATGCAACGCGCTGTGCGTGTGACCAATTTGCATCAAAGGGATAAGGGGAAACCCCAGGAAACGCATGGCCCAGGCATTAATCAAATCTATCTCTAATAATAAACCTCCCGAGCCACGCGCAGGGTTGGGGCTGGAGCTCGCAGTGCAATGGCAGGAGCCGAGGGGGACTAGACGCCGCGGGAGAGTCAAATGTGAGTTACCCCACGGAGGGGCTGCGCGGGGAGATGAGGGTGAGGGGCTGGTCTGTGCCAGGGCTCGGGGCCACAGTGACGTTTCCAGAGTGCTGGCTGGGAGCAGAGGGTCTCCCTGGGCTCTCACTGGAGAAGCAGAGCCACCACAAAGGGCTTCCACCCTGCTGAAGACAGTCAGTGCCACAGGGCTGGAGATGAAACGGTCGCTTAACACTTTGGATGAGGGGTCCACAGGAGAGTTTGGGGTGCTGGTCCCTGGTGGGTGCAGAGACAGAGTGGAAAATATCCCAGCTCTGCTGGAAAATGCACGGCTGCAAAGCCCGGCCATGCCATGCTGGGAGCACCACGCGTACCTTGAGGCTCCCCGGGGAGGGGAGCTCAGCCATGGGGTAGGATTTTTCCTAGACGGGGTCAAACACCACCTTGGACCTGCCCTGGGAGCAGAGGGGAAGGACCTGCCTAGCCTGCAGCCCCCCCAGCTTAGACACAGCCCCAAATCTCCGTTTCCCATGCAGTTATCCCATGTGAAACCCCACCGCAGCTCAAGGACGGCCAGGCTGTCCCTGGGGGTCTCCTCTTTCTTCTCTTTGGGTACAAAATATCTTCAAAGAGCATCAGAGTGCATCGGCCTGAGCCTTGCTCTGCCCTGGGGGATGCCTTCAGTCAGCTCAACAGGAAGTAATTATTTAATTTTGTAGCAATGTTAATTGAACAACTGGGACTATCAGGCCAGCATCCCTGCGCAGAGTGGATTTATCCCTGAGAAGGGGAGGGTTTTACATGTGCTGCCCCAGGTAGGAGCCAGTTCGCAGAAGAGGGAGCCCGTCCTCAGCCCCTCTGCAGGGAAGGTGCTGTGCGGGCAACGGCAGGACAGACGGACACGCAAAGTGCGCGACTGCTGCACACTCCCAGGTCCTAGAGAGACAGAGAGGAGAGATCCCCACCAGAGCGCAGGGGGGGTTCTGTATAAAAATCAGAGTTTGGCTTTGCAATGGCTGGGGAGCAGCCTCTGGCTGAGGCAAGGTGCAGCCTTTGGGCATGGGGAGGCCAGCGCCGTGCTCCGGCATCGGGGAGTTTTAAACCTTTTGAGTCCTGTCAGCAGCGGCAGGAAACAGCTGCGGCTCCCCAGCGCGACTCCGCAGAGGGATGCGGTCGCCCACGAGCCCTCTCGGTCAGCAAACGGCACATTTCCACCGTGGCCACTGTCATGCTGGGTTAGCGCTTCCTGCAGTTGCTCGGTCGCGGTTGCCGCAGACGGGGCAGCACGGGGGCAGGTACTGCCGAGCGGTGGGGGATCAGCAGGGGCACGGCCAGGGACCAGGACCATTGCTTGGGTTGCCTCCAAGGCCAAACCCTGCGATGGCACAGGTAAGGCCACAGAGATATGGGACATGCACAAATATTTCAGCTGCTAAGAAGTAAATGCTCATTAGCAAGCTAATTCTTAAAATTGTAAGTTGTTAGCTACATTTTTGTGCCGCTGAGGGCTGCTGCCGGTGCCTTTGGCATCACATCCAGCCCACACAGGCACCGGGCGCACCGCGGCAGAGGAGGATGGGATGAACAGCTCTGCCCGGGGACAAGAGCACGTCCCCCTCCAGGCGTCCCAGCTGGTGCTGGTTAAACCAGCGCCTAAAGCTCTCCGAGAGACGCCCCTCCTGCTGCTGCTTAGGGGAGTTTTACACATCAAAATTGAGTTTCGTTATGATGCCAGAACACCAAAGGGAGATGTCAGAAATTACACACAGGACGGCACAAACCGCCCTGATGCCACAGAGGAATTCAGAAGTTTCCAGAATTAAAAATTGTTTCAGATGACGTTGCAAGTGGTCATTCTGGTTGCGTTTCTGTTATTTTCAGAAAGGAATATAAAGACAGGAGCAGTTCCCACTGCTTTTACTGCTGCAGGCAGCTGCGTGCATCTCCAGACCCTCAGGGCACAGCCCAGGGCCGCCTATAAGCCAGGGTCCCCGGGGACCAGCACAGGACACGCTCATGGAGGGTTTTGGTTTGAAGGGACGGCTAAGCCTGAAGCAGATTTTGCTGTATGCACTTGCCCAAGCCTAGGGCCAGAGAGGGCTGGGGCGCAGCCGGGCACCCCCCTGCGAGGGGTCCCAGCCCTAGCAAAGGGACGAGGTGGCCACCCCATACCTACTCACCTCCCGTTCTGCAGCCATGGATGGGACGCACGTCAGGTGGGATGCCATGAACAACTGCACCGATCAGCAGTACTGGGACACCCTTGTCTGCCAGTGCATCCCCTGCAGCCTCGTATGCGGCCAGCCCACAGTGAGGAGGTGTGCTGCCCTGTGCGGTGAGTGCCGGGCGGCCGGTCGCGGGCAGTGCGGGGCCGTTGCCTGCGGGGCTGTCCTTGGACCGAGCAGGCAGCGATGGGGCAAAGCTGGGAGGGGAGATCAGGCCCCGGGAGGAACCACAGGGCAGGCTCGGACCCAGCTCAGCTTAACAGAGCTTCAAGCCAAAACCACTGGGGAACATGACAGCTTCCCAGCGATGGGCTAGGTCTGGCAACAGCTCAGCACAGACCAGGATCAGATTGTCCATGTCTGTTCCTCTCCTTTCTGGGGTCACAGGGAGCCTTCCCAGAGCTGCATCGACACTCGTATTCCCCATAGGTGACACCCCACCCTCCAAAGGCATGGCCTCAAGATACATCAGGTTCAGTTGATGTGGATAATTATAAACTCAGGCTGTATGTGTGCAATGCTGCACTGCGAGCCTTGTGCTGGGGCAAGCACCAAGGTGCAGTGATAACAGGTAAGGAAGAAGAAAAGAAACAGATGCACTTTGCACCCAAACCCTGCGCATGGCCCCTTGCTCCCCCCCCCATCGAGCCGCAGTCCAGGACTGCTGCACCCTGTCCTAGGGCCAGGGACCCAGCCCTGCAGCAGGGCTGCACGCAGCAACAAGTCACGTCTCCCTGTTGAGGATAGGAGATGCTGCCCCCGGGGTCCCAAGTCAGTGCTCGGGCAGGTTTTGGTGTGTCCTGAAAAGGCGTGCAAGCCCCAGGGCAGCAGCAGCAGCTCCAAGAGCAGCAACCAGCAACTTGCTGCCGCGGGTGGGTACGGTTGCACGTGTCTGGCTGCGTACTGTCCCCTCCCTGTGCAGCTGACGGCAGATGCCTTTCCCCAGTATTCATCATACGGCCAAACAGCACCGCGAATCCCCTGGGTCTGTCACCCTGCCAGCCCTGGAGAGGTTGCCAATTCTTACGGCAGCACGCAGGTCTCGCCCTGCGTCTGTCGGAGCCGTGAGCTTGTTCAGAGCAGCCGTGGGCTCGTCCTTGCACGAACCCAGGCACCGGGGGTGGTGGGAGGGCAGTGGTTTGGGAGCCTCGTGCTCAAATGACAGGGGAGGAGGAATACTCAGGACACCGTGTTCTCCTCCATCACACAGAGTCCATGGACTGTAACAGGAGAGCTGGCTTCTACTACGACGAGCTCCTGAAAAGATGCATCAACTGCACCACGGTCTGCGGGCAGCACCCGAAGCAATGTGCCCCGTCCTGCGAACGTAAGGCTGCGTGCGAGGGCAGGCAGAGCAGGGATGTGGGGCAGGACCTCCAGGGCTGGGCTGGAAGATGAGCCAGGGTATGGGAGCAACGCTAAGGAAGGGGCAGCAACCCCGCTCTCTTTGTGCTGGAGGTTGTCTGCGTGCGCTGCCCTTTCACTGGGACCGGGGAAAAGCAAAGCAGAGAGGCTGTGTCTCTCCTGTTTTCTCCATCACACAACTGGCTGCTGGTTCTCCCTCCCCAGACAGGGCAGCGAGCACGTTTTCTCTTTTGCATGTCGGTGTTTTACAGACCTGTCCTTCGGCTCTACCAGCCAGGGGCAGGATCAGCAGTTGCGTTTCCCACCTTGCTGAGCTGCCTCCAGCCCTCGGGGACGGGGAGTGGGAGAAGACGGGTTATTTTCCCTGAGATATAAGTCCCACACTGGGGTTGAGAAGTGATCAGTGGAGAAGGGAGGGGGGTGGGAATGGGTCTCCTCTAACTTGCCATGGAAGAGAAATGCAAGCGAACAGAGGAGGTGCATAGCTGCTTTCAAATTCTTTCCAAGCAGAGTGCACAAGTTCCATTAGCAACAGCCTTTCCCTATCAAAAAGTCAACAGTGTGAAACTTGTAGCCAAGGGGTTTCTAAGCACACTCATCTCTGCCTGGCCCACAGCGGGTGCCTTGGTGGCCACCCCCCCTGTGCCAGCCGCCCTGGTCTCAGCCTCGCCGCCCGTGGCTGTGCTGGAGCAGAAGGTGTGTGCGGAGCAGGAGCCGTGGCTGGTGGTGTACCTGCTGCTGGGGCTCTGCCTCTGCGCCCTCATCTGCTCCCTGCTCCTGGGCTGGACCCACCTGCGGAGGAAGGGAGAGGTGGTCTCCTGCCAAGCCAGCGCTGGGACCTGCCACGGCGGGGAGGACTCCTCCAAAGGTGAGTGCTGGCTGTGCTGCGGGGACTGGAAGAGGATGAGGAGCGTGCGGTGGGCAGGCTCCCAGGTACTGCTGGGAGGGACAGAGAGCAGAGCCAGGTCATAAGAGGGGTAGGCAGAGAAAGCAAACGACACGCAACACGGGTCATCGGAGCCCAGAAGAGGAGCAGGATGGAATGCCCATGCCCGCATTCTCCATTGTAACTCCCTTCTCAGTCACTCTCCTGCAAAAATAAAAAGGTCTGTCTACTGATGCACGTATACGCATACACATTTACATACATACACCTCAAAGCCAGTCATGCTGGACGTCAAAAATCACAGAGAAAAAGTCCATGAGCCAGTGTGCGGCTTGGAGTCACTCTCCAGCAGAACTGTAATTCAAGCCATTCCCATCTGCTTTGGTCAAAGGACATGCTGGCATGGAATGTTCGCTTTTAAGGGAGGCCACCACGTTCAAAGAGATTTACTGTGTACTTTTTAATACCCCCAGTCTAACCTTCTCAGATCTTGGATGACAGAGCAGAGCCCTTTGACAGCCCACAGAGCATTGTGGGTTGTGCTGCTGTGAGCAGCCAGCCTGGACGCTGCTGCACCATTCATTTGCATGTGCTACAAAAGCAGCATTTAATGAAAAGCCTATTTACACGTAACATTATAAATATTACAATTGCTTTAGTGCTAAACCTCCAGCCCTTCCGTCCGAGGCACTTTCCATTTTCCCGCTGAGACCTCACCTCCCAGGGTTGGAGGACTAGGTGTGAGCACACAGGCGATGCATTATGTACAACACTGTGCCACGGGCTTTATCAAAGTGGTGGGACATGGATGTCCTCTTCAGTTCCAGGATTGGCTCTTTATAGGGTCTAGTGCAGCACTGCAAAGCATTTCTTGGGCAAAAGGTGCTCCTAAAAACCCTTAAGCTAATACAAAGTTTGTTTGCAGATCGTCTGGTGGAAGCGGGCAGCGTTGGTGATGGATCCACTGGCAGCAGGGTCCCAGAGCCAGTGGAAACCTGTGGCTTCTGCTTCCCTGGACATGGCTCTGCTGTACAAGAGACCAAATCATGCCACGGCACCTCCTATCACATAGGGGAAAGAGCCGCTCCCTCTCACACCGGGATATGCAGCACGGGAAGCGCTGGGGCCATTCCCAGCCCTGACGATGGCCACTTCAAAATCATATGTTCTCCTTCACAAGAGAAGACGCTCATGGCATGACGGTAGTGAATGTTCCTCCACAGGATCAGAAAGGAGGGATGCTCCCTCTGCCCCCAAAACACAGCTGCTTCACCCTCTGTTTCCAGTGACTGTAACGGCTTCTACCAGGACCGGTGGACCTGGCACGGTCTTTGCCCAAGGGCTGTAGGCTGCAGCCAGTGCTGTTTTCTTCCACTCAGGAAATGAAATCCTCATTATTCTTGGGCACTCCCAGTGATAGAAGTCACTTCCCATTTAGTGGTGTCTTCATCCTCCAACTTGACCTCTGCAGATTCCCCCGTGCGTCCCAGTCAGTGGAAGTGGGGCTTTTCATCCTGGTTCCACCATCAGCATCACTTTGCCTCTGCAAAGGGTGTTGAAGCAGAGCCAGGATCAGACTGTGGTGTCCACTGGTCCTCGTGGAGAGCACACCTTTCCCACTACTAACACAAGCGGTTTACAAGCAGAGCTGTAAGCATCTCAAACATGGACTCAGACCCAAGAAGTTACTCGTGGAAGTTACAATGTCCACTGAATGCCACTGCCATGCACTCAGGAGTGGCATGTTTTCTGACTTTAACATAAATTTCTTTACAGGACAGAAAATTTAGTAGGACACCATGTGGAAAGCTCCACCAGCAGCCTTTAACGCTGCTTGGGAGGGGAGGACGGGCCATGGGCAACAGCAAGGCTTTGCCTTGTGACAGACACGATGCTGCATGGGAGGAGCTGGGACAGGCACCAAAATCCCCGATGCAATTGGATTTAAATGTGAAAACTCATCCAAGGCTGAGAACTTTCTAAAAGACTGGATTTATGTATGTCTGGTTTGGGTTACTCAAAATAGCTGGTAAAAGTGACGAACCAGCTAGAGATACAGCTGCTCTGAGGGAAGATTTTTATCTGACCTGGCTTTGAAAGCTACTATGGAAAAATATGGGTTTCAGCATGTAACTTGAAGTTCTCATTTTCACTAAAGGACAGTGTAGGAATTTTTTACTTGTTGAGAAATCACTCCGGGTAGGAGCTCATCCCCTCCCATTTCTCAAACTAGAGCTTCAAACTTGGAAGAATAAATATGAGTCAATATATGCACAAATTGGTGCTGGGAAAGTATACAGCTGGAGGAAGCATGAGCAGGCTCTGTCCCCCTATATTATGTATTTAAATGTCAATGCTTTCTTGTCGCTAGCAAAGGCACCGCCTGAGGGATGACCACGACAAAGCCAGTGCCATGAGTGATGTCCGGTCACAAAGCAGAAAGGCATTGGGACCACATGAAACCCATTAGAACTAAAAAGTGCAAGAGATTGTTTAAGGGGAGGACTAAGAGCCCGCACATTGGTCCGACAGCTGGTACGTGGGACAAAGTTTTGCTGTCTTGAATTGCTCCAGAAACCAACCTAACAATTCTCCATCTCGTTGTCCTTGTGTATTGCCTTTCACCTCTTCCCCCTGTTTAACAAAGTCCTTATCCCGCAGTAGCACAAGGGATGAGTTTTGTATTGTATTGAGAGGAGAAAATAAGCCTTTTCAAAACTGAGATCTCGTTTTACTCAGATGGGTCTCCTAAACACGATGGGTGAGCCCTGAAGGCCACCACCCCACGGTACGATGGGGAGAGCAAGGGCTTACCAATATGCACAGTGAACAAAACACCAGCCCTGGCCACGAGCAAGCTGCTCACAGGGTACAGGGACAGCAACAGCCTCCACCGGCTAGGCCTCCCCCAGACCTCCACTGCTGAGCCTCCCACCCTCTCTTGGCACCCATAGTCCATGGGCCTTTCAGCCTTCATTCCTCCGCTACGTCCCTCTCTCTCAACCCAAAGACCCTCTTGGCCTCGCACTCCCCTCTTGGCCTCCCTACCAGCTCAGCCTCCCTCTCCCTGCTGGCATTTCTTCTCACCCAACCATCTCCCCTGGGGCCTCCTACACCACAGCATCATCTTCCACGGCCGTAGCTCCTGTCCTTTCCCTCCTGTAGAATCTGCTCCAATGGCCTCAGGTCTCACGGCGTCAGTTCCCATGGCCTCAGCTCCCATACTCTCTGAGCCCATGGTCCCAAATACCATAACATCATTAGCATCCCAATTCCTCTAAACCTCCCCAGAAGCCACCTTGGCTGACACACATGCTCAGCCTCAACTCTTCCTCAGCCTCCCACCCCATTTTGGACTCAACTCTGGCTCAACCTCAGCTGTTCCTCAGACTACCACCCACTTTTGTCCTCTCACCCTCTTTTCACCTCCAACCTTGCTCGGCCTCAACCCTTCCTCAGCCTCCCACCCCTGCTCGGCCTCAACTCCTCGTCAGCCTGCATCTTTGCTTAGCCTCATCTCTACCGCAGCTTCCCCCAGTGTTTCTGTTACAGCTCAGCCTTACTCTTTCTTGCCCTCTGCTCTTGCTCTGCCTTTCATCTCCTACACCCTTTAGTCTCCCTGAGGCTCCACTCACATTCCCACTCAGCCTCCACTCCTGCTCATCCTCACACTCGTCTCCTGCCTCCCTCAGCCTTTTGCCCTGCTCCTGCCGGGCTCCTGTTCATGCTCGCCCCCCCCAAAGCCTCTTGGCCTCTCCTCACCCCCCACTGCTGCTCAGTGTCCCACTCCCTCCACGGCCTTCTGCAGCATCATGTCCTCCACTCTCACTGGGCCTCCCGCTCCTGCCCAGCCTCCCCCCCCAAGCTTGATCTCCCCCTCGATCTCCGCAGTGCTGCAGGTTCTGCCTCTCTTCCTCTTCTTGGTCTCCCCCCCCCCCAGCCTCTGCAGGGTGAAGGGGTTTTGCACTTACCCTGGGGCAGCACCAGCGGGTCCCCCCGGCAGCCCAGCCCCGTGCCCTCCTCTGCCCAAGCACTTCCCGGCGAGGAAGGGGAATGAGGAGAAGGAAACCCCTCGTCACACTGCCCCTTCCAAGCACAGAGCTCCTGCGGGCAGCGCTGGGGACACGCTGCTTCAGCCTGGCTCTGGTGCCCTGCGGACGTTGAAGCGTCCCCTCCAGGGACAGGTGCTCGTCACCTGCGGGAACCCCCGGCCACGCTACTTGTGCAACGAGATTCAGAACCTTCTTTAAAAACAGGATAGAAATAACTGAACCCATGCCACCAGTTTTGCAATTAGGGCATCTCTTGAGGATCAAGTGGCATCAATTATTCAAATGAGAAAGCTTTTAGGAAAGCATTTACCCCAGCGAGCACCAGGGCTCAGCCTGTGTGGCGCTGGCAAGCGGCAGCTCCTGCTCCAGCCGGCCCGGGCGGCCACTTGCCTTCTTGCAGCGAGGCAGAGCCTGGGCTGGGCTGTCCCTCTCATCACCACACGGCCCGGTGGCCCAGAACCTGGGGAAAATGCTTATCAGAAGCAAAGTCCTTCATCCCCGATACGCAAGAGGGGAACATTCTTCACCCTCACAGACGTGCCGCGCCTCCTTCAGGGAATGGAGCTACTGTTCTCAGCGTATACAAGGTAACATGGAGCAACGTGAACAAATTAGCAGTGAAAAATAATACACAGGCTACCACATACAACCCTTAGATGCTGGAGAACCAGGAGGAATCAATGGATTTGGTATCACGTTTGCAGCCCCGATGGAGCACACTGAGTGTGAGAGGGACACGGTAAGCACAGGACACACGCAGTTACCAGCGGGGAATGTGGAATTAAGGGCACTGATTTTGAGCAAGAGCATCCACCTGAGGTGATGAATCAATTCGCACATTTCTGCTTTTGTTCAGGTTTTCATTAGGCACCAGCATCGAGTAAAGCTTTATCTTGTCAAGTGGCTGAGGGACAAGAAAATATTATACCAAAAGCCACTTTGTGGCTGTTTTTGTGCCCCACGCAGAGCCGTGTCCGTTGCTGGTAGATAACAGAATACCTGCTCCAACGTGAGCCTGCATCACCACACCAGTCTTTGTTTTCAGTCTTTTCTGCAGATGCTTCCTCGGAGCAGACCAAGCTGTGCCGATATAAACCTGTACCTCAAAATAAACAAGCCAACCCCAAACTGCACCCCAAAATGAAGAGGGCAGCAGCTGAAGCGGCGCAGTCATTGTTCATGGAGGAGGCAGCCGCTCACTGCCGTCTGCCAGCACGTTAGGGAGGAATAACTTCATCAGCCATTCGTTAGTGTCTTGCTGCACTGCAAGGAGCTTTGTGGTCGGCGTCTTCCTGAAGGTGACGTTAAGAGAGTTCTGCGCAGAGAAACCTCCTGGTTCTGCAGGGAATAAACCCAGGACGAGCTGAGTGGCTGCTGCTGAGGAGATGAAGGGTAAGAGAAGGCTGTGTTTGAGAAAAGGCATGAGGAGGGGCAGTGCTGCTCGTGTGACAGCAGCTGCTCGTCCATTTTTATAGGAAGAGGGAAAATGCCTTCTCCTCCGCTAGCAACCTGCGCTGATTTACTGTTGCTGGAAATAGAAACATGCCTGGTACGATTCGGGGAGAGGCATGGGGGGTGGTGGGTGGTGTGTGTATGGGGAGGGGGAAAAGAAAAGAATAGGAGCTTTTAATACACCAGGAATTCTGTGTTTGAAACCAGAAACAGAGCACCAAAACCTACCTCGCTCTCCATCTCCCACTGAAAACCATCTGCGCTGGTGCAGTTGCACAGAGCACAGCCCTCTTCACCAGCCTTACAGGGGTGGGGGAAAAAAATTAAGACCGATTTATATGGCTGGCATCGTCCCTAAACAATTTGTTTCTAAAGGATTAACGAAACAGACTGCATTAGCTCCGGTGGCCAAGCGTGTGCTAGTGGAAAACAGAATGCATTTGTTCAGGCTCCAGCATCAAAAAAAAGCAGCCAAAGGCTCAGACCTCGGCATCACAAAGCAAAAACCATCCGCCGCGCGGTGGCACTCCTCCTCCAGCAAGAGGACAAGGTGGGGACGCCAACTGCAGCAGCCCTGGGAATAATGAAAGGCTGATTCTTGTCTTCCTCTGCAAGCTTGCTGCATTATTAAAAGGTAGCAGAAAGCGTCGTCAAGCATCTGCACGATACCGTGCCCAATTCGGGGAAGGAGGGGCCCCCCTTTCCTGCGGGTGCACCATTCATCTGCATTTCTCCAGCAATTTTTCATTTGCGACAAGAACGCTCAGGTTAAATCTTGCAGCACCCAATTACAATTGAAGATTATTTCAGGCATGACGATAGGGAAAGACAGGTTACAAACCCAGAGTACACCATCACTCCTGCAGCAAGCGGGCTGCCTAGGTAACTCCCACACTGTACAGTACATTTTCTATGTCTGATTTGCTATTCGAGGTGCTTCAATTAGTCGTCCCTTCTTCCTTCCCTGTTGCAAGCTGTCACAGAAATCTCTTGATTACAAAACTGCCTTGTACTCTTCCAGTTTGTGTACAGATCAAATGCAATTCCACCATCCTTTTGTTCAGCTGCTCTTGAAGATGCTGATTTAAAAACCAAACTAACTCGCTTCCCTTGTTTTCCTCTTATTTCCTCTGTTTATCAGACCACTTTCCACCCCTGTCTCAGGCAGGTTAGACACCTGGGACTCATTGCTAGAGCACAGAATCTAAGAGGTTAGACCCATCCATGTTTTTAACCACACTGGTAACGTCGAAGAACGGCTGTCTGGATATATATGCAGAGCTTAACGGCCTTTTTGGTGTGGCTCTTGCACCAATTTATCAGTGTCTAACTCTTACACATAGCTCTCTCTAGGTTCCATAAGGGAGAGAGAACAAAGCTCTTTTTGCTCGTTTCAGCTGTATGTTCTGGCTGGTTTCTCTCATGGGCTGCGATTCAATCCGCAGCCCAGCCTCCTGAGAGCAAGATACAGCACACCAGCGGTTACCGCCGGTATCTCGACAAGCCAACGAGCCGCTGTAAAAGGCAGCAATGGAGGGGGAGAAAAGGAGCAAAACCGCATTAGCGACAAAGCAGGAGTAAGCTGGTGCACCAAGTGCTGCAAGCTAAGGACACTGAGGCTGTGATTCTGCAAGAAGAGGACGTGAGGAGTTAATACATGTGGGAGGATACAAGGAACCAGTACCAGCCTAGCACATACCAGGAAAATGTGTTGTTTACTTAAAAACCCGAGTGCACTGCAGAAGTGCTCAATAGCAGCAGATCCATCGCTCAATGCTGCCCCCAGCAGCAACCGTTTCTAACAGATGGTGCATTTTTCAATACTGAGGTTCTTTCAAGTGTCTCATATATATATACACACACACATACACACGTGCCCTTGGAAGGCAGCAGGGGAAAAACAAACCAAAACCAGCAACAACAAACCAAGCAATTTTGAGAAATTCAAACTTATTCACAAGATTTAAAAAAAGAACCAAGACCACTCTTACAGTATAAACACGCCAATTCATTCATTTTTACTGATGGTTGCATTTATGAATTTCATTCTCGTGAAAAAAGGGAATAAAAGGAAAAAAATTAAGAAAATAGCTATTTATAGAAAACAAAACAAAAAAGGGCTCAAACAGAAAAGAATCTGTGCTGATGCTTTTGATGAGCAGTCCGATGGCATTAAACATTACCTGTGCAAGCAGGCATGCTTGAAAACCTGTCTTAGTGCTGTAGCTTCAGTTCCACAATCCAGGATTTCTTTTATGGTTGTTGAAAAAAAAGAGCCTAATAGTTTCATACTGTATTTATTTAATAACTAAAATTCACAAATAAAAAGATACTTGCAAAGTCCTTTAGTTGTGTCATCCCCTCCTCCTCCACTCTACTGCTTTCAGACCCATATGCATAAAAAATGGGCTTGGATTTTTAATTTTAACTGTTATATGATTGGTCGTTGGAGCTGAAGCACCAAATGGAGAAGATGCTTTATGGAGATGAGGGTATAACCCCTTGCCTTCCCACACACATTTTGGAGGAACATAGGAGATGTACCAGTGCCCGGACTCCTCTGCTCCCATTTCCCCCACCCAGAGCATTCCTTTCATTTTATATTTCCTCTGTTAAGTGACTGACTGTAGCCTCTTTTTTTTTTTTCCCCCGTTCTGTCCTTGCGGGACCGCATACACGTTGGACATTGTTCATTTCTTACTCCGCCAGGCTTTGAGTCAGTGTCAAGTAGGTCCTGTTACAGCTCAGTGCTAGTTGTTTTGTAATGGGTCTTTTCATTTCAGGTAGGTTTGTGTGTCGATTCAGAAGGCTTGCTTATTTTCTTCCTTGTTTGTATCTCACAGGCTGCTGGATAAGGCTATTCATACTCCAGGAACTGTTTGTGATAGAACAGCAAATATCTGCAAGAAAGCAGAGGTACAGTTTCAGCTTTCTAGTGTGCGTTGGAGCACATTAGTATTTCCATTGATGCGATCATAAAAAAAATGAGGACAATTAATTTTGTTTTTCTTTGCAATTTGAAGCGATTCCAGGGACATGCCAGTTCCCTGCAGTAACCGTGGATGAGAAGGAGGGAAGCCAGCTGAAATAATTTTACCAGTGACTCAGGAAACTGAACAGTTGTACACGAAACAGTCAATCCTCTTGTTGTACAATCTATTTAGAACCTGAAAGCTCCAGAAGATTGAACCCTGTTGGCACCCAGACAAGCAACATCCATTTAACACTATCGTGACACAAAATACAACTGAGGTGCTTTAAGATGCAACTGTTCTTTTGGAGTCACACTACCAAAGCACCAGACGCTTTGGACTATTGCAACCTGCCATTTACTGTTACAGAAGCGAAACAAAGAACTAGGCATGTGGGTGAAAACTCATGTGTCCCAATCAAATCCAACTCAAATATCTAATGTCTCAATCTGTACTCAAATCTGGTGGTTTAACAGGATGAAATTCTTCCTGTCCTTAATTACTTTATGCGTCCTACTACATAACAGAGCCCAGCCCTTGAGCAGTTCCATGTCAGAGGGAAGCAGACTCATCTCTACATATTCTTTACACGCCACACACTGACAGGGTCACTGCGTGACTCTTAAAATGTTTCAAAGTGCTTCTGAGACCTTCCAATTACTATCATTCCATCCCACGCCCTGTGGACCTTCCCTTATACAACACAGATCTACTTAGTGTCAGCCTTTATCTGAACCAGGGAAAAAGGATCAGAACTCAAACCAGCCTTTAATGAGGTGGATGGGCAGCAGTTGTGTTGCGTATCCTCTCCTCCTTGCCTATGGCAATTTCTTCCAGACATACTCCATCTCGGGGCAAGAGCTAACCACTTGTTACTGAAGAAAAACAAACTCCTTTTTCTGCTGACCTCAAAAAGTTACTTTGCCAAATCATTTAACACTAAAAATCACATATTACAGGATAGATTTTTTTTTTTTTTTACTTCCTGGTTGAAGTTAAAAAAAGTATGAAAAAATGGGAAAAATCTATTACAAACTGAACATCTGTGCCTGCAGCAATCAACGGAAATGTCAGGAATAATTAAAACAAGAACAATACTGGCTTATTTTTCCATAGCTGAAAATGCAAAATGAAGACTTTGGATTTTAAGTTACCTTATTCCTGAAACACGTACCAGTCCCCAATGCTTCCCTCAAATGCAGAGCACCAAGCAAGATACTTCCCTTGCAAGCTACTGCTCTGCGCTCCCAATACTTGTCTAATGCAAATATCTGAAACCACAATGTCAATCTGGAATCAATTTAAAGCCATGAGCTAAGAAACAGCTCATGTTCTATACCTGCCTCCCATATAGCCTTGCCACTCCAGTTCACAGTATTTTCTTAATGGCTTTTCTTCAAACCTTTTACACTCATAGTAATCCAAAGGTTCTGCAGACAAAGATGGGATTGTGTCATGGAGGGAAACACTTGGAACACCCCTGCTCCTGCACTGGATGATCACATCACTTTGGTTTTCAGAGTCCCTTCCATTAGCAAGCAAGAGTTGGGATGTGAGCACCAGTTACAGACACTGCAGAGTCAGCTGATGTCCCTAATCCTTCCCCTCTTCTTCCTTCAACAAATCCAGCATTATAAAGCAACATTCTAAAGTGCTGATACATACACAGAGACATTAGACATCCAAAGAGAGAAATTCAGTCTTCTCTATGATGAAAGGGTCTTTTAACTGAAAGTAAGGAAAACTCAAAGGTTGAAGTTTCCCTTCCTTTCCCCTTTCCAGTTCACAACTTACCCTTCACTGTCTAGCACATCCTTAATGCTAGCCTTGGTGATAATGGCATCATCACACTTGAACCACTGGTCCTTGTGCTGCCGGATGAAGCTGGTATAGTGCCCACTCTCCAAGGTTCCCTGGTGATTAACTACTGCAAACAAGGAATACCTGGTAGAGAAAAGAGTTAATGAGGAAAAGGATCAAAAGGGGAAAAACAACTGACATTTTAGGCAGAAGCTTGTGTTTATAAACACATATGGCAATAGTAAAGGATCTGATTCATCAATATAACACCAGCTCTTAACATTAACTGGGAAGAGGGCATCCTTGCCCAGGGAAAAGATCAACATTTTTCTTTTTCTGTCTTGCTACTACTGCAACACTCCAGTCTGATGATAGCCAACAGCTTTACCCATACTGGCTACCAAAGATTTTTCTTCTAAACTAGATCAATATTGATGCATTCCTGAAGAGGACTGCTGTTTATCTAGCCTGGCCTTCTATTTCCCTGAATTAGTTACTCTAGTGAACCAGAAAAATGCATTTGAGGTATGGGGATAGGGAAGGAGGTAATCTTAAATATTTCTAGTGATAAATTGCTGTACTGATCAACTGTCCTGAATCTGGAAAGTCTGTACCTATTTTGAAATACTGAGTCTATTCAGCCTCAACTTCCAAGCTTTCAGATGCTGCTGTGCATTTGCCTGCCAGCCTGAAAACTAGCAGACACATCTCTGTTCCAAAGATACTGATAAACTAATCAAGTTGCTCCTAACTTCCCCTCCCCCTTTTCTTTTCTTAAAAAGGAGAAGACTGAAGTCCTTGGCTCTTTTGTTCTAAGGTAAGATTTTGTTTCCAGTCTTAAATATACTTGCGGCTCTTTTTCAAATGTTCTCCACTCTCTTTAACTCTTTCTTAAAATGCTATCCTCAAACTGGGATACAAATACAGCCACGCAATGGTAAAATAATCTCTCTAATCTCCCTTGATATTGTCCTACTTAATGCTCAAAATTCACAGAGCTCTTTTGACACAGTGGTGCCGCAACAAGGCACCTATTCAGTTGACTGTCTGCAGAGCCACTAGAAAGTCACTGTCTTCCTAGTGGAGTCCTTTAATCCAACTAGGATGGACACCACTCTTTAGTCCTGGATGGAGGATTCTAGGATTGCCCCAGCTGTTTACTGGCATCCAGCCTACTAAGCAGCCCAGATGCCTCTGCTCTCATTACCTGATCCTCTTCGTTGCTAGCAACTTCTCCAACTTAAGTCATGTGCAAACCTCAAAAGTGATCAGTTGTGTTTTCTTTCAGATCTCTGCTGACACTATTGAACACCAGACATCTAATGAATCAATCGCTATAGGACCACACTTAACACCTGCCTGGTATGTGCTGGTATGACAACTGCGCTAAGACTAGTTAGCTAGTTTTTAAATCTATTGTGTGTTTCCAGTTTCTTAATGAAACTTTTAGTGCCAAATGAAGAATTTAAATACACATCAGCACATGACTGTAGCAACCAAATTTGTAATCTTATTAAAAAAAAAAAAGATAAGGTTTGTGTGACCCTCTCTATGCCCATAAAGCTATGGATATTGGTTTCAATTTCACTCTCTTTACATTCTTGAGCAAGTCCCATATCAGCCCATCATTTATTTTGAGTGGAACCAATACCTGGCCAAGAGACCCCAGAATTACTAGAGTCATCTACTTGGGACTTTGAGTGTCAGTGTTCTATAAACTTTCTTTCAGTCCTCTGGAAGTCCCTTTGCTATTGCAATAGAAATAGGATTATTTAAAGGAAACACCCATCCCTTTTAATACTGTAACCGTAGCTTTTCATTTAGTTCACAGACTGACTGCGGGGTTATCACCTTCAGGTCTGAAAGTCAGCTGCCACAAACCCACCAAAAGGCAGGCAATTGTAGCGAACGAAGCTTTATTTTGCAACAGTTCAGACTTACTGTGCTGTCAAATATGGTAATGCACTTCGCACTGCAGGATATACAGCAGACTGTTTATCTCCTAGAAGCCAACTACCTTTCACAAAAGAAGTCATGGAATGAACCACTTACTTATTATCATTGTTTAGACTATCCGTCGGCTGCTGGTATTGCCCGTTCATTCTGCTCTCTTTACTGCAACACATACACACACAAAAATCCAGTCACTTAAAGCAGTGGCTTCCCAAACCAAGGAAATAGGTTTTACATGACACAGCCTGTTTGCCGAATCCAGGTCCTTATTCAAAAGCACAATGCTGCTTAGCAGCAGAGAAGGGCTGCTGATTAGGATGCTAAAGATGCTTTATTTGTTCTCATGGCAATGCTACATAAGAAACACCATTTCTCCTCCTGGTCAAGGCTTCTGTGCTGCAAATACAGATCTGTTTACGTCAAATGCCCTATCCAAAAAGCTTAAAAACAGGTTAAGAAAAGATTTGTATTTTAAACCTGGAAAAATATCTAATTACATCAATCCTTTATCCTGTGATGGGTCAATCATCCTGGCTCTGACTTGTAAATTCATTTTGTGTTTTGACAGCAGCAATAGGATTATGCCGTTGATTTCATAGCCGATGAAATTCAGATTACTGAGTTATGCCTGCTGATTATCCCATCTATATTCCATTATGCTCGATACTTTTCATCAGCAGAGCCTGTTCTATCTAGGGAGAATTCACCACAGACAAACAGGGAAGTCTCAAAATCTCCAGAATATTCTGGAATAAACCATATATTCTTGATATAATGCCATTTAACAGAGCTTCAGGGCTCTCCTTTTTCTCCTGGCACGAGCATCTACTTTTTGGGGAGGGGGGGTTGGAGGGGATGGGGCAGGGCAAGCTTGAAATTACTAATAAAATTTTAGCATCAAATAGAGCCCCTGTGTTACAAGATGCCATATTTTGGGGCTTTCTGCATTACTTCAGACATAAATTAAGTCTCAATATCCTCTTGTATATTTGAATGGAATATCTGACAAATACTCGTTAACTGAGCTGATTAAAATCTTTTCATAAAGGTGTATTTATATAAATGTCATATCTTTCACAAACCTGGGAGGTGGGACAAGGCTTACTGCTTCTCTTTAAATACCAATTAGAAATATCTATTCTAATCTCACCTATGGTTTTTCTTCTTGCAGCATTCTTTAAACAGAAGTTGAAGGTACAAAACAAAAAACCCCAGATTTGCATGTGTGCAGGAATAAAGAGGAAGGTTTTTTATAACTTCAGAAATACTAGGTTAGGCAGTAGGTTAGGTCTAGGCTGCCTAATTACACAAGATGACTGGTGGATGGGCACTCAGATGATGGGACCAAAGCAGAGATCTGAAGGCATGATGGATCTGAGTCTATAAGTTTAACATGCAGCCAGAAACATAACACACATTAATTAAAAAAAAAAAATTAATGTTTAAATATAAAGCCTTTTCTGACACACAAAACTCAACGGTTTATCTAAAAATTACTTTAGAGAAGATGCACATTTCAAGGAGAAGCTTACAGCAGAAGTATCACCATACATACTGTTCTATAACCTTGATTCAAGGATGTTCCATGTTTCATGATGCACATGTATGAACTGGTAAACAGTTCTGTCCAGGTCTTTGGGGGATTTTGAACTTGGTACACACCTGGAAGCCATGAATGGTGTCATGTCCAGCTCCAGCGGAAATGAGACATACGTAGTGATCTTTCGCCTCAGTTTGGCTGAGTGTTCAAACCGCTGGAGACAAAGTGGAAGAATTTTATTTTTCTTTAGAGAAAAGCTAAGTTTTCTGTCTTTTATAAATGTCCTAAGCTTAGGAACAGTAACATGAAAGCATATTAGCAGTCAGTATCCAGGGACACCCCCAGATTTTTTCTACCAACTACGTGGGCTGGGAACCCCCGTGTAAATGCTAACACATTTCTACCAGGAAAATTAACCCAAATTTGTGGGGGAAAAATACAGTATTAACTAGATTGTTTACTTTAATATCTAGACATACAAATTTATTCCCAACTGGCATTAAGGAAAAATATATTAAACAGAGAGAGCACACACAGCCTTTACCCAAACCAGTGTTCATTTGTACTACGCACTATTCAAATATATGGCTGCAGCCTACACTAGCATACAAAACTGGTGACAATGAGAGCTTGCCATCAGATTCACACGCTTAATCCACCCATCCAATCATCTCAAGTGACAGGAGTCAAGCCTACACAGGAATACCAATTCAAATTAAGGCAAAAATGGAATATGATAATAAAAAAGCCTTGTCCCCTCGCCAAAAGGAGCCTGCGATACCCACCATCCTCTCCTCATCTTCTCAATTGAACATTAAATGGAAAGAGGAACAAATAACAGAGAGATGAATGAGTTTCTATTTAAAGGCAGCTTCTCTCCCCATTTCTCAGAAATTCTGCTCTATTTACACTTCAAGTTAATTATTTTCCAATTGTGGTGCCATAACAATTCCCTAGCAACAGATCCAGACGTGAAAAGCTGAGACTTCTGTAATTCTTATCTTTTGTGTTTCTTTTTTGCTTTAACATGTGAAATGAAATTTGCATTTTGCATGGACAGGACAACACAATCACTTAGGAAAAGTAATTTATTTTCAAAAAAATCCTCAATCATTGTGGATTACACAAATACTGAACTGAGTGTAGGAAAGGGGTTGAGCACATTCACATTGCCCTGCCCAAAGAACAGAATCACCTAGGCATATCTTGCCAATGACTCTGTAATAATGAAATAAAAATAAAAAGTAAAGTAAAAACAAGAGCCCAACACCCCCAAAACTCCCCCAAAAGCCAAGCAGCCAGCCAAACACTCCTGAAACCTCAAGCCACTCATGCAAGAATGGTCTTCAGGAAGACCACAAACAGCCAAAGAACAAAGGAACTGTGCTACTATCTATATTCAGGCTAATATCTTTGGCATATCACATTGCATATCGCCTTGGTTAATACTCAAGGTGCAACTGAAGAACTGCTGGTATATGGGGGTGAACATCTGAAGGCGGGATTGTCCCAGTCTGAAAAGGCCTCTACAGGAGAGGCAATTCTTTCCACCTGTAACACCTTTTTCCAGTAGAAAACAGAATCAATCCTTTCTCACAAATACAGACCTTCCTACGGCACTCTGTTTTCATATCAAGCCCTCTGCATTTCATTAACAAGCTTTCGTACCAGCCAGATTTTGAAAATAAATTTTAAATTGCTGCTACACTGGATACAGAGTTTGTATGTAATTTAATGGTTCCAAACTACAATCATTTCTTGAATACAGTCTGTGACTTGCTCAGTGAGACCATGACACTATAGTTACACAGATTATTAGATTTTCCAGTATGAACGTACTGACCTAGCTTAGAGAGCTACTGGAAAATAAATCAGAAAAACTGCCTGCATTCTATAGCAAAGTTCAGCACGCACTTTGCCATGACAGCTACAAGATAAAGGTCTACTTCCAACACTATTAAAGTTACCCAGGTGTTTTACCGAAGTTCAAAGCGTAAAAACCATGTAAGAATTGAACAACTGAACGAAGTCTCTAGAGCAAAAGGCTGGAGTGTGTGTTCTGTCAATTCACCATTCCCCAACTGGAAAGGGAAGCAATACAAGCCTTCATTTGTACACAGCACATAGGCTGGCATTTTAAAATCTGTTTCCAGTCACCATGGCCGTAGGTAAAATGCTGTTTTTCTTTATGTAGCTGATGTGACATTAGTATCATCATCAGATAAGCAGTTTCTTGAAACACTGGTCATAGTAAGAGCTGAGGCCAGTGATCATCAGTTGCTGCCTAGCAATGAGAGGACTTTGTCATTCTGTCCCAGGAGACACTCAAGACCTTAGAGGTCTGCATCTGACAAGCTCAAGCAGATCAAAGATGCAGTTAAATTACCATGGTGGCTGCTTCTACAAAGGCCTGTGGCATCACTTTTCAAGGACCTTTTGCCTTTTGACACAGAATGACCTTCATCTTCTGCGACAGCTGCTTACTTTGCACCACAGTCAGACTCTTTATATTTAAGACATAAATTGTACAGGACTAAACTATCTGAGGGCACCAATCATTCTTCCAGTAGAAGTGTAGGGTAAAAGTATTACCATCCAGGATGAGTAAGTGTTATTGGAGATTGGGTTCTATGCTGGCTCTGGTATCGTACTAGCCTTCCATTTTGTTTCTAGATTCCGATTAGTTAGGTTCCCACAGACATACTGCAAAGCCACATTATAGATAATGTAATACTACCTTAATAGAAAATCTGGCTGGGTGTGCAAGCTGTTCTTTGTATAATTTATAGCATAAAAGATTAGTCAGTGAAAGCCAGAAGATATATCCAGGAATTTAGCTCACCCTCTCAGAGAGGAATACATGTCCTCTGCTCTGTCTGCCCCCTGTGAACTTACTTTGAGATGAAAACAGGCCACAATGGGTAACTTCTTCATAGTGAGTTGTTTGGTAGATTCCTGGTAGCTATGGCAACCACTACATTTGATTTTGGCACTGCTTCCTAGATGTTCTGGCCTTGTAAACCTGAAAAAATATTAAAAAGCAAAGGGATACAACAAAATGATCAGACAATTTTCCACACATGCTGAAAACACTTCTTTTACTTGTGGGTCACTGGCGCCACAAAAGACAGAGTTCATGGCTTAAGTGTCATTTTGAAAAAACCCAACACATAATAAAGTGCTATGGTTCAGATATCCAAATCTGACATTTGTCATTGCTCTGCTTGGGAATATTGCACTGAAATGCATCAGTGTCTGAGAAAGGAGCTAAATATTTGTTCATCTCCTACAACAGGACAGCTAATTTTCATACAGATAGCAAAGATCTTTTGTTTCAAACCCAAAAACATTGATATGGAAGTTCCGAAGCAAGATGACACGAGTTTTGTGCTCAGCTGCATGCTATCTGCAGGACACTCTTCTAGCTTGTAGCCCTCCAGGGCTAGGATCAAAGCTCTGAGATGGAAAGGGCTGTAAACACAACGTTCTTTTCAAAATACAGCTATCTTCCAAGAAAAGCCAAGTGTTGACAACTAGAAAAATCTCTTTCAAAATTTTCAGACAGAACTGCTCAAGGGAGCTATAAGAAGAGACCATTACAGAATAGGGAACTGCTTAGAGAAAATATACTACCTCTATGTTCTCACAACACATTAAAACAAAATATCTCACATTTTTTCAGAAACTGTCAGCACAGAAAAGGCCAGGAGGATGGACTGACTGCTAAGACTTTTCCTCCAAGTTTAGACTTCCACAGGGCAAATAAATCATCGCCCCAGAAGCTGCTTTACAACCAGTATTTTTGAGATTAAATATTTTGAAATATAATTGAACGTTTTACATTAATGCACACACTAAGCACATGAGGGCAACATGGGATCAGCTCGTCACTACCTCATCTCATTCAGTTTATGGCCAGTGCAGCCTCCAGCATTAAGTGATCATCACAGCGTCTTGGTCTCCCCTTGTTTGCGGAACAAAATTTCCTTCAGCTAGTCTACATACCACCATTCTCATGTTTTGGAGTTGTTTTCTGATTTTTTTTCTTGTCTCTGTAAAAAGGCTTATAAATTTGTTGGTTTTGTTGTTAGGAGTGCCTACATCTTTCTGGTTTTTGCCATATTCCTGCTTAACCCTTCCTTCTTCAAACAAGCTTCAAGTTGCACGGCCACACCGGTTGACATGAAGTTACAGACCTTCCCTGTTTGACTCTAATATTCACCCTGCTTGCTAACTTTTGAGTAAAAACCTAGACTCATCCTCTTTATCCATTAGAGTTCAACTTCTTCCCAAATTCCATACTCTTTGAGAGTATTTTTGAACCTGAATGTTTTTCCTTCCCTATCATCATCTCTCTGATTCTACTAATCCCCATATTGAAGAAAATCACCCATATTTGACCGGTTTGCTTCTTGATGCATTCCCGCATCATCAAATTTTCATTTGTACTAGTTCCCTTATTTTCTTAAAATTATTGATCTTAAAAGTATCAAGAAGGTTAGAAATCAGATGTCAGAGGCGGTGACTTTTTATTTCAGGAGAATTAGCTCTGCCCCAGGCTACAGGTAACCTCTTCCTCAGACAAATATCTTTGTCAAACATCTGCATTTGCCACAAGAGAATGATTTTCAGATCAGCTAAAAGATCCAAGTCTCTCTGGTTACCTGTTTCCAAGATGCCTAAGTTTCCTGCTCAGAATTACCTTTTCTTTTTGAAAGCTCCATTCCTTTAATTCTTAATGCCATCCCCGCAACTAAGCTCACAGTAGCTGACCCTCAGCTCTGCTTAGAGCAAAATCAGATTCATACTTGGTGTTATAATTTAGACAAATATTAAATGCATTGTGAACTCTTTATGTGCTTGCTTAGCTGACAACCAAGAACATGGAGACAGGCACCAGTGGTTTCAATCGTTTAAAACCTCATCGCCTGGCAGCAGCCAATGTAAAATTTGAGGGTTTTTGCATCGCATGGCAACTGGTTTTGATTGCTTATTTTGTTAGGCCTGCTGTTGCTCTGAGCCTTCTTTGCATTCTCACTTTCTCTTATGCAACAAACTAAAATACATATAAAAATGCTCTTTGGGGATAATGCCATGACAAAGCATCACTTACTCCCATTGTTCAGTGTCACCTGGAGAACAGAATGAATCCAAATTCTTTTTACCCCACCAAAATTGTATTTGTCTCATTTCATACCTTCGCAAGCAGTCTGTGAGAGTGGTGGTGCCCGATACATGGCTTTCCCCATTTACGACACTGCCATCACTCCCTGGACTCAGTGGCCAGAACGGGGTGGAGGAGCCTGGCAAATCCAAACTGATGTCCCAAAATGGGTCTATCGTTGTGGAAACGCCACTATGGAAAAGAAAGTTTAATACATGTTTAAAGGAAGTAAAATTAACAGTCTCTCTCACTTTAGGGTGCACACGAGATACTTTTAAGAACTATGGGATCTACATCACCCCTAGAGGGCACTCAAAGATGACAGAAAATATAGTTGCTCCAGCATGTTTTCCCACAAGGGACTGTTTTTCTGCATATTTAAAAGCCGTATGTTTTAGGAAATGTATGTGATGTACTAAATGCAAAATATAGGCATTTAATACATTCTCCCACTCACTGGAGCCCTGTGAGTCAAAGTGCACATGGAGGGTTACTCAGAGATAGAGGTACCGGCCATACTACTGACCAGTATAAACCAGCTAACACCTCTCCCGATAGGTACATGCATGCAAACCAACTAGTTTAGAAGCATGGTTCTCTGCTCAAAACATGGAAGATGGTGCTTAGGACTACTTCAATAAAGAGAGCTCCAAATACTTCTGCTATACAGTAATGCACTGAAGTAAGCTTTGCAGTTCATATTAGCATCTCTTACAGCATTTGGAATTTGAGAGGCCAAAGAATAACCGTATCAAGAAGTAGTGTATGTTCTTGATCAGATTTCTCTACAAGACAGCTGAAGACAAGCCAACAGCTAAACTATGGAAAAACCTTCTCAAAATTTTAACTTATGTTGACTCAAATCTTTTCTTCCAGCGTTTACATTTTTAAGAGAAGTCCAGAACTTCAGAGCTCTAAGTTCCTAGTTTGGAAGCATTTTCTGTTTGCATTCATTACACTTATTTTTTGAGTTCTCTCTTCCTCTAAAACTAGTGTCTTTCACTCTGCGATCTCATTAAGCCTACAATATTCTGCCTTTTCTCCAGCTTCATTTGTGCAAAAGTTGTCAATTTTCCAAAGAAAACTTCTTTTGTTGAAGTTTCATCAATGCTAATATTGTGTCATAACACATCAAGCTTTTATTATCATATAAGGATTCTGTGGCTCTACGAGGCAAAGAACAAAATTTCATACATTTGCCTTACTGCAAATCTTCTGCAAATCTCTCCAGGAAGCTGAGAATAAAAGCAGATCCAAACAAGCACAGCACAACAGTCCATCTGCAGGACGGCGTGCGTAATTATAAAGAATGCAAGACAGAACAAAAAAACAAGAACTCTGACTTCTGCACTATGGCAACACCAAACATCTTGAAAGAGAAGTCGTTTTGCTCTGTGTACTGGAGCAAGATAACACATACATTTCTCTTGACTCTTGTAAAACATTCACTTGCTGGCACCTGAGATTATATTTGTATCAGCCTCTTTGCAACCTCTCCTGATGATACACGAGGCTCCTAACTGAAGGAAAATATGGTTGCATATCAGAATATTCTTCAAATGTAGTGGCAATTACATGCTTTCAAAACCAAAGAAATCTTGGAAGTCTTTTCCTTACAAACTTGGGAAAGAACAACCTCTTACAGACTATGTTTGTAAGACTAAGTTTATGTCCATAAACCTGTGGTAATTTCCAGGTAGCTTTTTTGGTATGTCTTAATATATGACAGTTAAATAGTAATTAATTGCATTTAGCTGATCCTGTATTTAAACAGTTCTTGTCTTACTGGAATTTTGCTGCTATTTTATCGGTAATTCAAGAAAGAAAAGATTCAGTACACTGTTGCACTGGAGGGTGTACAGCTTCAAATCAGAAAAAAATTACTTACTGGCAGACTTGACAGGTAACATCAGACTGCAGTCCGCCTGTGAAGATTTGGTCTATGATGCAGTTACAGTGGTTGGGGTTGTTGGCCTTCTTCCCATTATCATCACCTGGAGGAATGCAAACACAAACTCAGAAGTCAAAAATCCTCCTAGGGAACAGCGGTTTGTCTTGGACTGTCTCTCCAGTAACTCTTTATAACGCAAATTTATAAACATACTGCAAGTTCACAGTAACAATATGGAACTCTGAAAATGTCGTGGATTAAAGAAAAACGAGGAAACAAGATGAGAATTCCTAGCAAAATACAGAATATAATCAGAACGTGATTAAATGCAGTTAACTCCTGCAGAGGTGAAGCTTTATGCCATATCAGCTGTCAGCCAACCCTTTTTCAGGGTATAGCATTATCTCCCTTTACAGAGATTTGCTTTGCACTATCTGGTGTAAAGATCAGTTCCTAAGATGAAGGAGATGCCAAAGTGGTTCATGAAAAAGACCATTTAAACTTCACTTAGGAGGGCCACCGTGAAACATTTGTATCTAAACAAATGGCCAGCTCTTTACCACAGAAGCACTAATTTCTGCTGAGGCGAAGCATTCAATAGCACATTACTTTCCTAAATGAACAGAGAGAAGAAACGTCAGCAGATGCTACTTTTTAATTCTATCCCAGGCAACTTCTCAGAGTAGAGTGAGAGGAGGAGGTTTGTTAAGACCCATTAACCCCCAGCCTGCTGCCTGCATCCTGTCCTTTCAACGTAAACATGTCCCTTCCGTTCAAGTTTTCACCAGTGAGAAAATGAAACATGTCCTTATCTGAAGTGGGAAGATAAGTGCTGTGTCTTCCTCCAGCTTCTTCAGAGACATGGCAATCCCCCAAGTTCCCAAGGGGCACAGTGAACACATACCCATCTTCTAGGCATTATGAACTGTCACTGCAGGTCTTAGGAGCACGGCAACTCATTTTTATGATTTGAAGTGCTGACATTAATGCTCTGGTTAGCCTAAGAAAGCTGAATTGGCCTAAATAACCAACAATTTCTTGGCACAATTTTCAGCTTTAAAACATACTCCTTCCGTTCCCTATAGGTGAACTAGGAGTGATACTCTTTTCCTTTGATTTCCAAAACTGTACTTATTTCCTTGGGTAGGATAGATGCAGTTGGGTTTGCTTTGTAAACAGAGATGCACATACAAACTCAATTACAGCAACAGCTAATTATTTTGTAAAGAACATCTTCAGATGTCTCCCAGTCTCCTACAACAGAAACTGCTAAGACAGAATCAAGTTTTGTCAGATTTACTAGTATTTTTAACTTATTAGGAAGTATTTCAGTTTCAGAAATTAAATACTAAGATGCTGACTCCTCAAATCAGAGCTTATTACTCAAAAATAGTTCATTTCTAGTCAAGCATGTAAAACACACACCTAAAGAAACTAAAAGCATAGGGCAAAACCCCACCATTTTTCTTGCGTCTAAGTTGCCCTGGCTGGAGTCTTCCTCAGCAGAAAGGAATGAGATTTTTTTTTTTTTCCCCTTCCAATGAAGCTTTAGAAGTTTGTTGGAAAATATTATGCAAACTGACAGAGGTTCCACCTGATACTAAGTGTGGAAAAGCAGACGTAGGTGATACCTACTAAGCTGCAATGGGCCACTTCAGTTAATTAGATCCTAAATGCCTCAGAAAAGCTCTCAGCTCAGCTGCCCGCTTTAGAAACTTTTGTTTGAATTGCCAAGAAAAAGCATATTGTTTCCTTAAAATGGCTCTTGAACAAAATACTCTAAAATTAGATTTCAAATGTACAAGGTTCAAGCTGGGGGTTATCGGACCCAATCTCAGGCATTTCTTGATGGGGATTTCAGCTAAATCTTACTGAACTTGAGATCTTTTTAAAGTCTCAATTATGCTAAGCTAATGAATAGAGCATACAGTGTAGAGACTGTACAAGACATTTTTCACCTTTAGAAAAAAAATCACTTATAAGCTTTAAAGACTACATGTGGATTTTCAAAAAAAGTATTTACTGGGCTTTATCCTTGTTTTTTAAAACTCCACTTTTTAAAGGAAAAACATGCAACTGCCACATCCCTGTAATCTCACCCTTTGAAACATTATCTCCCCCTGTTTTGTTTCGAGGGGGCAGAAGCAGAGAAAGAGTGTCTCAAGATTTTTCACCAGACCACAGGTAACATCCCTGCTGGACACCTTTAATAGACAGCCATGTCCACCTACGGGAGAGAATGAGTACTCCCTTTTCAATTATACAAGTCAATTAGGATGAGTGACGAGGGGTCTCAAAAGAATATCCTGCGAGCTTGTTCCCAGCAAAACAGAAGGGCATTACCCACTCAACGTTATTTCCCATGACATTTGGTTGGAGAAGAGGAAAAAAAAAAAGATTACCACCTACTCACACTTGTCAATATGTAACAGATGCTGAGAGGAGGTATATTATGCAGCTGAGAACTAGAAGCTGCTAGATTGTTGTGCTCAAGTTAAGGTTCCCTTCAACATTTCTGTCTTACAAAGTAGGTTTTAGTTTTGTACATTTTTGTTTTTAAAGCTCGTCATAATTCCTACTAGGGAAATTAGCAGCTTTTTGTAAGAGATTGGTCAGCACAAGTCTAAAACCAAACTTGAAAATACATCAATGTATACACTAATGTAATTATGAGAATGGCAGAAAATTGAGTTTAAAAGTTTGGATTCAAATTAAATGCAACTCTTTGTAAAAGAAAAACAGAAGTCACTACTGCATCTGTGCAATAATTGAGCATATTAACTTGTGTTCAAACACATACGCATTTAATATACTGCTAAAGGTAAATCATACGTAACAACCGTAAGAACAGCTATAGATTACTTTTTAATATTGCTGTTGGTTTTGAAATAAAGAAGTTTTGCCTCCAACTTCCATTATGTATTTTAAATAAGGAATTAAAAAACTGCCAGATTTTAAAAGGTGCATTTATCAAAACAATACGTTATGTTAGCTTTCTGCTTTACTTCAGCCCCCACTGACCTGAACATGTGCTCGTTATTCTTCATGACAAAGCAGTGTACACATAAATTTATATGGATCATAGCAGATGACATGTTTTGCAAGCATATGCTTTATCAGTTCCTAAGAATATCATGCAGAATTCACAGAGCAGGATAGTGTTTTAGTCCCAAATCTCAGCTCAGCATTCTCTAGCACCAGGCTTTAAATTTGCTTTGTAGCAGTCCTTGTTAAAGATGAATGCAAAATGCTTCATGAAAACTACATAAATGAGGAATAATCAGCTTTAAGGTACTATGCTTTTTTTGTTAGATAACTGAGTAACATTGGCTGAATAAAGTTTGGGATAAAAATACAGAATTACTTCAATTTTTGTATCTTGCTTTTTGAGCCTCTGAGTACAAATGCCCATCTCTGCCACTCCGCTGTTTGATTGTTGTTGCTCTTGCAATAAAACAAACAAACAAACAAAACATACAACCAGTGATTTCACTGGGCTGAACATTAACTTTTGAATTGCAGTCTTGCTCCATACAAGAAAATAACAATTCTGGTCGAAGTTTCTCCAAGTTTGAGTATATCTGAGAAAGTTAGTAAACTACAAAGTGTTTGGATGACTGGAACCTCACTCTCATGGGAGTTTGCAGAATTAGAACCCTGAATTTCTTCCAGAGCACCGATAATTAAGATGTATCTGTCACGCTGACTAAAGCTGACCTAATGCTTTACGGACCAGGCAGAAATACCCATTATGTACATTCCTTTAACAAATGAAGAGCTCTGGAATTCCTGAAGGATCCCACATGAAGAGTGGGGTTTACCTTGTAGTTGTTCTTCACAGAAGATCTAATAACACACCCAAGAAGCAACATATCGATATCTGATCATTTTCAGCATCTTCTATAATCCAAACACATTCAGAGACTGAAAAACCAAAGTTGCCATGCATTTTAAAGATCAAAAACAATACATACAAAGAAAGTGGCCACTACCTACACAGGAAGGCTGTTTATATCATAACTCTGGTGAAGCAGCTAATATCTGATGTAGAGTAAGGTCTTGAGTTTCATTTGGAAGCTTTTGCGGTGAGAAAGACCACAAAGGCGAATGTACAATGACACTGCAGAACTCTGAGCGCTATAAAACTAGCAAGAGAGACTAGAGCAGCACAAAACGCAGCTACAACTTTAAATGTCATTTATAGTAGCAATGTTGGAAAAGAATTCAGACTGAAGAAAGCTCTTGCTTTTTTAGTTGGAGTATGCATTTAAGGACAGACCTTATGCACACTTTGGGTGAATGGTAGAGAAAAAAAAAGAATAAGTAATAGCTTAGGGTTGGGGTTTTTTCCCACCAAAATGCTACCTTCCACTTAGTCCATCTTCCTCCAGCTGTTGGAACGAAAAACAGTGATGCATAGGCATGACAGACTGGATTCCTTTTATTCAGAAACATTTGATATTACTCCAGCAGCACAGAGGAGCCCTGTAAGTGCTCACAATATGCCCTGAACAGATGCCACAGCTCCACAACAGCAGTGCTGGCACAAAGAGAGCTATCACCCCTGAGACATGATTTACACGGGTGATCATACAGGTATCCTGGGCTTCCAAAACTTCAGATGCCACTAACACAAAGTATATATTCAACCAGCCTTAAAAAACCAACCAAACAAAACAACAGAACTACCTGGGCCAGCCAGCCCATGTAATAAATCTCAGGGCAGTTAACTTTATGCTTCTTAGGATGCAATCTTACAAACCTTATCTTTAAATACACATCAAAATCATGCATTTTTCCTAATTTAGGCAGTGACAGGTATCAATAACGAGCATTCACAGCTTTCTCTGACTTGCATTAGGACACTTCCTTGAAAGCTGAGTAAATGGAATGGAAAATGGATAAATGACCAATGTCAGCCAAACGAATATCACTGGATATTTATACAGTTCTTAGCATAAGGAACACTCATTTACTTTGGTGCCTGAAGCCTTGGTGAGCACAAATAATATCCAAAGCTAGGGGGTTTTGGGCAAAATTTTCCCCATGACTTGATTTTACTTCACTGTGTGTTAATTGTAGAACTTGATTACTATTGACTGGAAGCTTTAAAAGGTTTTTTGATTCAGTAAAATAAATATTTAATATTGGCAGGGGAGGGCATTATTTGCTTATTGTACCTTTAGGACATATTCTCACTATTAGTAATAATATTTTACATATGTATACTTCACATGTGTGTCTGGTGTGCATACATAAGTATATAAGTGGGAGAACTTACTTATTACAGCGTAAACTAGTTTATTCCAAAAGTGGTTTATCATGACCATACTTGAAATTCTGGTTTAGATGAACTGGTTTGGTTCCCACGCAACTGCTCAACCACTTCTTTTAAATTACCTTGATGTGGTACAGATTATTTACCGTGGTTTAATAAAAGTCCATTTCTTCAGAAACAGAAATTTAAAAACCTAGGTGCACAGATGTCAAGGATCTAGTGCTAATGCCTTCCCACTAGTACCACTGCAACAGCTTAGTTATTGTCCATGAAAGAGGCTCAAACTTAAGGATATCCATTAAATAATTGAATTTCAGTCCTTGTATAGAAAGTAAATGGTACCTTAGCCACAACCCAAGAAAGCTCAGTACTAAAGGTGCAAAACTCCCTAATTCGATTCAAACCAGCTGAAACCATTATGAAACTTGGTACCAGTGCAGAAGTCAATGTTTTTAACACATCTGTGATATCCAACCAGCAGTAAAAGAATCCACACACACATGCACACACTCTTTCCAAAGCATGTCTAACAGAAATTTTTTTCAAAGTTTTAGGACAGATTGCAGCTTCATTTTCATTCAGGCCAGAGAGGCCAAATAGAACCAAGAATAGAGAAACTGCTGGGAAAGCTTGATTTTGTGGGTAACTGCAGAAAATATATCAGATAGATTCTTCATTTAAAGCCAAACCACAGTAAGAAAAAAGTCTTTTCAGATTCTTTATCAGTTTGCAAAGAGCGCAGGGACCTTTATTGTTGCATGTTTTTTCTTTACAATTCTGAGAAGAAAATACTCCTTCATGAACTGATCAGGAAATACAGAAGAGATACGAACATCATTTTATATCAAAGATGATGGAAAAAGCTTCAAAATTTGTTAGATCAGTGGTTCAGAAATTTTACAGGAACCATGAAGTATTTCTGTTTGCAGCTGAGTTTATTCAGTGTTAAGAATTGAGAGGTCAGTATTTGGACAGACTCTATTCCTTACAGTACTTCAACACTAGTTTCATTAGGCTTATTGAATTTCAGTTAGTGATTGTCAAATGACAGTAACAATTACAAAAGAACTGTTCTATGTACTCCTGTCCTTAGAAGTACTCTTTTTGGAGAAGACTCTTTTGGAGGGCATCTATTACGAATGTGAACAAGCACATCTGCTACCATGTAAGACTATTTCAAAGATAAAAGCAAGACTTCAAAATGTTTCAAAGAAGCAGCAGCCTTCCCTTTAGTCCTCTGATAAGCCAAAAAAATTACCTCTAAGTGCCTTTTCTAAGAGCACTAGAGGAAAGTTGAGTGCTTTAAAGCTTATTTTTAGTGACTAATGATTTTTTTTTTGTTTTGCTAGTATCAACCCTACTATTTTCCCCTTACAAGAATAGTAGAAACTTCTGTGCTTAAGTGAATCAAGCTAGACCAAACATTGGCAGATTGGGAAATTTTCAGTTCAGATTTAGATCAGCTAACTAACATGAAATACATAATTTCATATGGTATTACCAAATCAATTCAAGAGTTTGATACTTCATCTCTAAAAGCATGTCACTGAATATTTTTCACTATCTTGTACATTTATATATACAGACTAATAGAAGATATAAAAGCAAATACTTTTTTTTCTTATTCACATTTCTGTAAGCAATTGGACATCATAAATACAGTAGAATAATATTTAAGCAGAACAGCCATAACCTCCCCTATGTTATTTTCGTCAGTCCCATGACACACTGAGTAAGAGTTCTAACTACCTCAAGTATAAATAGAATTAAAATGGCAATTTAAAAGAAAAGACAGTGACTCACAACCAATGAGAGAACATCACGATGGTGATTCAAATCAATGTACAGGCTTGTCTGCTGCTAACTCTAGGTAATTTTTGACAGTGGGCATGGTTTATTTATTTATAAGTCTTTTTCTTTAAGTCTACCAAATATTTTAAAAGGAATTTGCTAAGACTGGAAGACACTACACTTGATTTAAGAAGAGATTGTTCTACCTCCTTTTGATCCAACATTCCTTGTTGATTGAAGACCCAGTACAAGCCTTACCTTTGCAGTGTCTGTGTAGCACATCTAATGCAGCAATGAGGAACTCGTGTGCATCTTGTTGCTCGTACCCTGCTAAATGCCGTGCATGAGTCCATACCAGGTGCAATAACCTATATGGAATGTGAGGAGATCGGTGCCCAGAGTAAAACTGCTCAAAGCAAAGAAAAGGACATGACTGTTAACAAGTTACACAGCCTCAGTGAATTTAATTATTAAAAACTTAAACGAGTGCAATTAGTCAAATATATTTAAACCATTTAATTCTGATAGTCTTAATAATAAAATAGAGACAGCTTTTTATCACAGACTACTGAAGAAGTGATCTCAGAACTGAGCACCTCAATTCTCTCCCTTGAAATTCCTTCATTTTGTGATGGACTAGCCTAAAATAAAAAACAAAACCCAAACCCAAAAAAACCACACAGGGGGGGACAACACTCAGAATTTCCTTACCGATATCTGGCTTTTAATAAAATAGTCTGGGGAAAAAACGCCCCTACATTTACAAGAGATTACAAATTACATGCCCCCAGAAAACAGGACAAACACTGAAGATGAGAATATCAGATGCCAACTGCCATCCAGCCCCTGACCCAAGCCGTGGTAACTTTCTGCATCCAATGGCTGCGTTCAGTCCTACCTTAGGGAAAAATTTACAAGCAGGATAGCAGCCTCATGGCAGTGTCAGCCTTTCACTTTATAGCTACAGCAGTGCAAGCCTTTAGAAACAACTTTATTCAGCAGAGCTGTTCGCAGAGGTGAAAGGACCACTTCCTTCTCCCATTCCCAAAGTCAGCTGCCTGTTACTGCTCCTGCAGGGTGTCACTGCCCGGAGATCTGGGTCCCAGACCGGGTCCTGCATCTGCTTCTTAATCTGCTTCAGTCAAAATCTGATGAGCTGGCTACAGTAGTGACTGAAATCGCCCCAGGTGATTTTGCCAAAAGCATATTAGAGTGTGCACAGACAAATTATTCAGTCAGCAAAACCGTGATGTGAAACACCACTGCTGAGTGGTGACACACAGCTGGGGAGGTAAATCAGCACAGAAGAGGAGGACAGATAACTGTCTGCAGAAATTTATGGCTTTTTTTGTTGCCTTTTTAAAAATAAAAACCCGCCAGGTCCTACTTTAAAAAAACAACCGTCAACCCTTCTTCCCCCACTAAGGGTCTGTGTTTCCCTGGGTTGAGGTTCAGCTCTGTCCTTCACCCTCTGCATTTCCATCCAAGTGCTACTGCTGCAATTCTTTTACTTTCATCTTCTTGGGTCCTCACTTCTGCTGCCAATTCTGGCACCCAGAGTCTGAGATTAAAGCCAACAGTCCCTTCTTGAGCAAGCTGACTTCTCTATCTGTTCAAGAACCCTTGTACTGCGATACCAGTTCCAAAAGAAAAGCAGAGATGCTTGTGGTATCCCTGCAGGGAGCCAGAAAAGGCCCAGAAGAGTTTATTCACTTGGCCTTCAGGTTGTATTTAATGGAGTAACATTTATTTTTAGTAAGTCAAAATTTGTAAGTCATTTTGCCTTCCCTAATCTTTGGAAAAGGTATTTGCCAGTAAAGGTTGCCTGCAACACTGCAATTATGTTTTGCCAAGATCCTATCAAATCAATGGCAGTTTATTTTCAGTTACTCTTCCCGAACAGAAGACAGTAAGCAGCAAATACACAGAACAAAAATAAGATTTAAAACCCCAGCAGTATATAATTTCTCACTCTCATTGGAAAAGCAGGCTTCTTTCCCCCTGTCCAGTCTCTAAGCATCTTACATCAGTGCGAGCACAGGCATTGTGCTACAAACCTGCCTAGATAAAAATATACTGTATTTCAGGTAGGCAAAAGGTAGTACAACCTTCTCATCTAGTCCTCACATCTGTAGGGTTTTCTAAAGGGTTTTAGTCTATTTCCTTGCAAAGAAATTTCTTTATCGCAAGCTCCATTTTTTCCAAACAAGAAGATATACCTCTGTAGCCAAACACCACAAAATGCTTCTATAAATAAAAAGATCAATAGTTAACTCTGATGCCAACAAGAATGACACCAAGGGACTGGAGCAGGAGTATGGTAATTGAAATCTGCTGACGCAGCTGCTGCTCAACATAATTCAGGGAACTGCAGCAATAAAACTTCTCTGTTCTGTCACTCCTTACAATTAGTCCCAGAGCTCTCCGGTCATTTTAACCAACAGCACTCTCCATAATTACTCTGCTGCAGACACTAGACCTGCCAGCAGATTTTACATTCTCTAGTGCTTCATTAGGATTAGAAGACTCTAACAAGAAGCTTCATCAAATTATTAGCTATTATCACACAGAAACTAGAAACAGACCTCGTAAGAATGCTGTTGAATATACATGGAAGTGGTAGAAAGCTTCACTATTTTAATAAATCAAAAATGAAACAGAAGAATTCTCAGCACATTCAATAGCAATATTTTAACTGGAATGTATAAAACATCCATCCCATCTCTGTCATTTCCTTGTTGCTGGGAAGACCAGCCAATCCGAGCTGTTCCAATCCATAAAAAGGAAAAAAGACCATGTAAAGTCTCATTCAATCACTATTATACAAACTTTTTCATTAAAGTAGCAAACATAAATAATGATATTTACAAGTCACCTTTAAAACGCTTCAATAGCACACTTCTTCCAAACATAACTTAAAACAATTTTTGTTTAAATTTGTTTTCAATTCAGCTATATCAGTCATTTATATTAGAGAGAACTCGTTCAAGCAATTTGAAAAGCTTGGTGATACACTATTTAATTGCTGTTCCAGGAGAAAAAAAAAAACCACACACAACAAAACCCACACAAACTAGGACTCAAAACCTCCATTCTTATACACAACCCAAGTTACCAGTAACTTTCTTTTTTTGCACTTAAAACACTTGCTCTCGGATTCTAAAATGAAGAATCTGTAGGGGATTTAGAGGATTCTAGGCTTTGTATTTTGCATTATTGTTACCAAAAATACACAGATACCAGTCAGATTTAAAACAAACACACACCACCGCACACATTTGCATTCTTTCTCCTCCTCCTGCCAAAAACCACATGCACAGAAGTTTCCCAGTTATGCGAACAAACAGATACATTTGATCTATCCTGAACGTGTATCAACTAAACAGTCTCTGAGCTTTATAATCAAGAATTTATAGGCATAAATCCTGACTCAGGCTCCAGTCCAATTTAGGAAGCTAAAACCTCCTCTTAGAAATTGGTCCTCAATTAAGACTTTAAATGCACTGAAAATTTACAACGGATAAAGGGAGTGGGTAATACATGTGCCTTTCAGAAGAATGAACACCTACTGGAGGTTTCCCAAAGAGCAATGGTTCAAGGAGTTAGAAAAAACATTCTGCTTGCATGCACTCTGTATGTATTACACTTATTTTAGAGAAAAGATTTTGCTAAATCGGCACAATTTCTGTATTTTCCATTACAAAATGGAAGTCCTCTGTCTATACAAAGAGCCTTAACTACTTTTTGTCCCTTGTACTTTTTTTTTAACTTATTTTATACGTAAGCCATTGCAACACTGTACCATCTTAAGGTACTAAGCCATAAATTGTCTCATTCCTTTTCCTTTTTGTCCTCACTTCTCAACTCTGTATAGTTGTGCTGTGCACTTTGATAGGCTCACGAGGATGAGTAATGATGGGAATAAAGGCGGCTTTGTTCTTTACATCTTGAGTGGATGCACTGCATTCTGCTCTACTCCCAGGTATTCTTGCTATTCCAGTCACAGACTACACCAAGATACAGATCGGCTAATCCTACCATCCTGAACGGTCACTCTGTAAAGGATTTAGATAAACCTTAGGGTGTGGACCATCTTGAAATTAATTTTCATTGGCGAAGCAAAACTAAAACACAAATACCAGTAGGTAAAAAGTAGTGCACAAACCCTTTCAGCCAAAAGGCTCAATGAACGGATTCTGTGTGTTCTATCTTCCCTCCATCCAGTTTCACCACTATCTGTTAATCCCAAATCCTTTTCATTCCTTTTCTTATGCAGTGCAATTCATGTCATGATTCTATTGAGAAATAGGTTTCAAGTAGCACAAATGAGAACGTTAATTGATGCAGTCAGATATTTTTAAAACAAACAGAGTTTCAATGCTTGTCATATTCACAAGGAAAGCTACCAGGAAAAAAAACCACCCCAACTCAATTCTGAAAGCCATCTGACACTCATTACTCACCATCGACCTACTTCAAGGTGGAAGAACTTTGTAGCTTCCCATTTATCACAGAGAAATCACACATCCTATATAACTAAATCATCTTTAAAAAAAAAAAAAAAAAGAGAGCCAAGTGTTTTCTGTTTAAGAAGCAAAATAGCAACACTTGCTTATTTATGTATAGTAAGTTTCATTTAATGTTCAAAACAGTCTCTTTTTTTCTGGAGAGTTCTTACTGGCATGCGTTCACCAGATCCCCTGGCATTCCATTTACCTCAGATCACACCTTCAGAAAAGAAGGGTGGAGGGAAGATGAAGTTAACCCTTGCCCTGATCATTTGTCACTGGGTAAGAAGCCTTGGGATAACTACATCGGTTAATCCCGGTGGGAAAGCTAAGTGAAAACAAGACAGAACCTGAACCAAAGTTTCCCCAGTAATTCAATTACAAAGGAATTCTTAACCATAGCACTGAAATCTCCACTGGTTAGCTTTTCTTCATTCAGACCTCATGTCCGCAAAGACAGCATAGAAATCTCTGTCATAACCACTACATATAGTTGGGGCATGAAAGATAACCGGTCTGCTCCACAAATGCAACATTTTGGTTTTAATTCTGAATTTATAGAAATTAAAACTCATTGGGAAACTGAATTTTACAATGAGTGCTGACAGAGCTATAAACATAACATGGTATTTACTGCCTGCAAGTTAAAATATACTGAGCTGGTTACAGACACCACAGTTCTGCTCGTGGAGGACTAAGCTCAAGTTTTACCTCAAGGTAGTTGAGTCACTTTTTGTTGTCCTCCCACAGCACTTAGCTGCGGTATCTCAACATGGAAGTAAGAACAGAGACTACAGTACTGCTGTCTTTACAGTCTGATATCACAGATATGGCTCTTCCCTCATTCACATACCCTCATGTTGCAGAGCATTAATTATTGGAACTAATGCAAGTGTAGGCATGAATTACGATTGGGAAAAAAGAAGGTTGAGATTCCCAAAGTTGTGTGTGAAATTAAACTTGACTACAATTGAAACTAATGCAAATGCTGCATTTAAGCCCCATTTTGGATAACAGCCTGTTCTTTGTTACATGCTTGTATGTAGTCTAGCAAAAGACATCCTAGGCCATCATCAGGGCTCCACACAGAAAAATGGAAATAAAAGCCATTACCTAGACAGTCTCGATCTTTCCTCCAGCCCCTCAATCTCTAAAGTAATACTCATTTCCCCTTTCCCAAGGGATTTTTTAAAAGTGCATGTGTGTAAATAGAATGTGGTGATATTCATAAGAATGAGAATTTATACCACAATTTGATGAAATGATATCAAGATTATAATAGTACCTTTTTTCAAATAAGCAAATAAGTTTCTATATTAACAGTGTACAGAAACTGGTATTTCTCTATCATGACTGATTTTTTTTATCTAGGCAGAGTGGTATTTCCCCATTTAACTGCACATCTGGTTTCAATAACCTTGCAGCTGCTACCTATTGGTATGCCTGCCTTTTGTTTTTATCTCCTTTCCCAACAGACTCAGGAATAATTGAAAAATAAATCAAAAAAATAAGAATTATAACATACAACTAATGACTGATAAGCAGCATGAAAAGTTGCAAATTCACATGAGTGCTGAGCAGAAAATAACTTTGTACTGGAATGGCTACGGGGACTTTACATTCCATGTATGTTTAACTCACCTGCAATGACCAAAAAGAATTATCTCTGGTGAAAAGGTACAGAAGTAAAATCAAATTGAAAATCACAAGATAAAGGTAAAGCTATTTTAGCTTAGTCTCAGTTTGAACAAACTTCCATGACAGCACATACACAGAAGACACGCTCTGCGTACAGACATCTCCAGCTATCTTAAATGCTCTGCGACAGCACGTACTATAGCTTTTTTCGGGTTTTGGTTAGTTATTTTTTTTTACTTACCAAGAACACAGACCTATCACTGAGGGAAAGGCACAGAACTGGATTTGTTTGTTTTAAAAGACTCATCTTAAAACTAGAAGCCCATTCCTAGCCATAGTCCTGACATTACTGACATGGAACTAAGGTAGCTGATAAAGCTCTATTTATTAAGACTGCCTGTCTCATACAGCACGGACTAGACCTACAGAGAAAGGCACATGGCAAAGCCAGTCACCTGGGTGAGAAAGGGAAAGAACAGCTCGTACATGGAAGGCACAAACTGTACCAACACATTCACTTTCCTACGTTCTCCTGGCCATTAATGGGTTTCCACGTAAGAGATGACAGCGAAGATGTTTCTCCCTGTTAGAAAGCACTGAATCGAGATCTTTAAAATATTTATACAGACCTACATAATCCAGTGCCTTAAACCACAAGGTGATATGCTATATAGTATTGCTTTATTCTTGTTCCCATTATCACCCAAAGAGCCTGTGACATATTTTCCAGTTACAACTTGCACCTTTAATTAAAGCACACATTCAGCTTTAGGACTAAAGACTTGCAGATCAGTCTCAGAAGAGCAGGCAGCACTTTAATTATTTCCAATACCAGTTTTGCCTAAACAACGTGACTTAAGAATACGACTTAAGAGGCCAATAGTTTCCTTTTCAGCAGTTGGGTATTTTTGACGGTAGGGTCTTTACTGTTCTGTTTTGCCACACCTTGAAGGGAAACAATTTGCATTCCCTTTATATTTGCAAATAGAACACAATCCCTTTTGGGCTAAGAAACAGCCACCATCTTTGGAAAGGCGATGCTATTGTGGCAAATGGCACTCACCTCCTGAAAAAGCGTAGACATTTCACAGACCAGACATGAGCTGGGGCTTTGCATTTCACATTTGTGCCTGTCGGAGAGGAAGAAATCTCGCAGCAGTGGAGTGTGGGTAAGTGCCTGGACAATACAGTTCATAAAACATGTGTTCCCAAGATTGATTAGCCCTCGTAGACCTATAAAGACAGAAGGGGGAGGGGAAGCATAAGCATTATCAAGTTAACAAAATGGTATAATTGCATTTTTATATAGTTTTCACAATATTGCCACAGATTTACTGTATATGCACAGCTCCAAGTACACAGTTTTGTATTGCTTTAGGTAGGCTATTGGTTTTGATGTACTCAAGTCACAAGCTGCCACTAGGAATTGTTTTTTAAATTTTCAGAAAGAAGAAAGGAAACCTCAAAGTGCAGCAACACCAATAGCATTATTTTGCAATGGCTGTTTTGCTGTATGTCACCAACATGTGCCCCCTCCCCAAGCTGATATCAAAGTGCAATAACAACAACTGGGAAGTCACTACAGTGAGAAACCAATAGATTTAAATAAATCAGTAAGTAAGTTTTCAGATAGTTTAAAAGGCTTTCCCTCATGCAGGTCACGTTTTTGTGCTGTTATAATATAAAGGTTTTTACTGTTATAATGCAACAATCATCTTTCTAAGACAGGCAGCAAAGGAAACAGCCTGACAAAACTGAGTCAGGCTGTGACATCCAATGCAGACTTAGCGTATCTTTTTTTTTTTTTTATACAAAACCCGACATTCGAACAAGATAACCTTAAAGACAAACTCCGAACAACACTAGTTCCACACTTGTTTTAGCTAAGTTAAACATTAATCTACAGTATACATCAAAAAATTCAACTTGGCATAAGAGGATTCATCACACCTTAAGTCAAAACGTTCAGTAATGCCCAGAGACGATTTCTTGTGCTTGGAAACCAAGATGCTTAAAGGAAAGCTCTTTTGTTGCACAACAGAAGAGAGGTTAGAAGTGGGGAAAGCTTTTCAGTCATTTGCAAAGTCTAAGTGAGAAGAAAAACATGCTCAAATCCTCAAGTATTCTTCCAAAACGTTAACATAATACCACCATACAGGAGTGCTAAACAAGAAGAACATCAGGTGGACAAGAATGCTTATTTTTAATAAAAAACTTACTTGGAAACAAGATAAAATACACTGACAGATACAATTCTGGTATTAATTTAAAATTAACATAGTCCTCTTCTGCAATATAAATGGGATTACTAACAAACAGTTAACAAAAAAACCCAGGATTACTTGACAGAACGAAGAATTTCCTTGCCGTTCCATAGTGGGGGGGAAGTATCAGCTGGCAATGCTGTGGTAATTAAAAATGGTGCAGTTCCCTTGCAGTACACCAGATAGTGCTCAAAGAGCCCTTTGAGCACTTTCAGCAGGAGGAGGTGTGGTCCAGTTGCAGTGTTACCAGAAACGGCACTACATCAGCTGGAATTGCATCCCGAGCTGTAGGCAATGGACACAGAGCCCTCTTACATTTTCTTTCCTGTATCTAATGCAACACTGTCCTCCTTCCAACAGCTTACTCTTGCTTCTATTTACTCAAAGTGCAGGACAAAGTTTCTCATTACATTATAGTAACTTCTACTGGGCAGAAAGCTTATTGTAATGATTTGCTTTATTTTCATGCTGAGAGGCAACAAGTGTATGCACAACATTAGCAAAGTGTTAAATAGTTAATTTGTTGGAGCAGCTTGAAATATGATGTGATGCTTTAACTTTGTACACGATCCTATTTCAATCCCCAGTCTACATGTCCTCACAATGTCACAACAGGAAGGTGTTCGTGCTATGCAAGTAGAGAAATATTTGGTTGGTACCTCTTGCCTACCTCTCCCCTGTATTCTCCATTTACAACTTTTTTTATCTCAATCACAGACTGTGCAAACAGAATCCTGTAAGGCTCCCTGGACGTGCCTGAGATGCACCATGGTATTCTGAGAAGGAGAAGAGTCTCTCCCTATTTCTCCCTGGAAAACTCACTTCCTCTGGTTAGCGCCAGAATTCAAAGTCGGCTTTTACGGCGCAGAAAACTAGTGGAAAACCAGTAGTACATCTAGAGACTCACCCTATCACTTTTCTTCTTGATACCTAATTGAGCAATCAGAAGTAAAAGCAAACACATAAAGGCAGCTTTTTGGAATCATTTATTAATCATCATTTATTACATGCCTGTGGCTGGACCTTCTTTCCCTGTGACCACAAGAATCAAATCTTCCTCAAAGTTGCCACCAGAAGACTAGTTACAGGCATCAAACTCAGAAGTCTCTCTTGGTTTACTCTACTTTCTTGGTCTTTTGGTGTCAGTTTTTCATGGGTCTAAATGTAGCGCTTCATACGCTATGACTTCACAGAATGAACCGAGAAAGTAACCTGCAAAACAGACAAGGCTGAAACGTGAATATTCCAAACCCTAAGAAAAAAATGGTGAACGTAGCAAAACATGAGAACTTACTTGGCTGAAAAGGGAAAAACGTAAAGCAGTATACATCAATCTTATCCTTGAGGGAGCAATGACTGCAGCTGCTACACTGTTTCAAACTGACGTTTGAAATGAAACAGGTATGATGCGTTCAACTACAGTTAACATACTGCGTAACTAATTGCAGCATCTTGGAAAACATCAAAATTTGATGTACATCAACTCAAAAGCTGACAATTCACAACACATCTTCTTGTGCTTAACTTACATGGAAAAAATGAGTTTTGTTGGAAAGAAAAATAGCTAAAAATTAAAGCCTATACAGCATTCTGGTCAATAAAATATTAATAATGGGAAAGACTTGTGTCTGCCACACCTATTCCCTCTCCCTTAATAAAGCCTGGCAATATTTAACTCAAATAGTCAGCATTGCAACATGCAGGCCATAAATTAAGAGAAAAATAATGTGCCAAAACCTCAAACGCAGCAGCAGCCCACTTCTGCTAGCATCAACAGTTGTCGCCGGTAGCATCTAGTCAGTGGACCGTATCTAAACAGAGAAGGGAGTGGTCTAAGGATTGCCACCAGAATCCGACCTCTAGTAATAAAGCTGTGGCAGTTTGCACACTTCTGCTGTGCTTCGTAGTGTTATCTTTATTTGTGTTTCTTATGAACTGTTTCTGAAATGAGCAAGAGCAACCAGTGAGATAATACATTCTCTACACAGATGTGTGCTCTTGTGGTAAGTATAGTTAGCAGACAAGCACTGTTTTACTTCTGAACCTTGCTGATGTAAACGTTGGAATAAATTAATATTGCTGTCAAGACAAAATTGTCATGTATGGTATAATCATAAAAAAGAAAATACCCTTTCACCATCATGCATGGTGTGTGACCACTACTCTCATCCTGTCACAAGCTGGACAGGCAGGGCGTAAGCAAAGAAGAAATCTACTTCTGCAATGCCTTGGGCACAGGTAAACTCATCTGGGAAATTCTTTTTATATTTGGTCTCAAAACTAGGTTCTAAGCAGCTGGCTTACCTTTGTCAGCTTCAGTTCTTCACTCTTCTTCCAGTTTTGTTTTTTTTCAAATGCTCAAAGTAATATATCTGCAATACTGGGCAACAATGCTGCTTGTGATGCAGGGAGATCTAGAACACTGGTTCTGCAAGTCCACCCACGCAGGCAAGATGAAAAAACCAAAACAAGATAAGGAAATTCCACTTCTCTGTGAAATGCAACTGTAAAGCTGTTAAAGGTGGGGAAGGGGGGAAGTGAGAGGACTGCACAAGAATACAAAATACAGAAAAACCAATCAGGTGCCTATCTTGCTCTGCTGGAAGAGGTTCTGTTTGTCTCTAAACCCAAGCTTTGTGCTGGGATAGGAAAGAGCAAACAAACCAATCTGAACAAATATTACCACACAGAAATTGTGATTTATTTGAATGAAGGTTCTGGAAGCAAGAACATAGGTCACTGTATCATGCAGCTTTGTGAGACAATCAGGAAATGATTCAGATCAACTAAAGCACAGCCAGCTTGAGGTCCTTTTTACATTAAACAGAGACTAGCAACACCTTAGAGCAATTTTTTTGTCCCCTACCCCAGCCCTCCCAGATCCCCATCTGGTGTTGATGTTTCTCCAAAGCTCCATCAGACACTACCAGAAGTCAGTGCAAGCTGAGGAAGTGCCCACTGAAGAGTTCAGCATAACCCTTGGAAACGAGCAGTGCAGCATGGCAATAAAGACTTCTAGAACAATTTTGGGTTTTCATCCTATGTTCATACGACAGGAATTGCAATATGATTTGAGAGCACCTTTCTGAAAATGCATTTCAAGGAAGAACTCCCCTATTTCTTAATACCTAAAACTAAACCCAAATTCTCTCTCGGCTCTCAAGTTTCAGGTGCAGACCATACCACCATCACTAAGGTGTCACCAAATTGTACTGGTTACAAACACTGGCCCCAGGCAGGCCAATACACTACTGCTCCACTTGCATGCCAGAAGCGGCACTGCTTTGCTAATGGAGTTAGTGATAGCAATTATTCTCAAAAGATAATCCCTTTTGAAGGAAAGAAAAACAGTCTACTAATTTCAGAAAGCAACAGCATGCAGATACATCAAATTACAAGTCTACACAAGAAAAAACATGATGTCTGTGACACTAGTGATCACAGTGAGTTATTAAAAAAACCAAAAACGAACCATGCTGTTTTGGTGAATTTATTCCACAATGCTTCAGTTGAAGCATCCTTCCTCAGTGGCTGCATGAAACCCACATGTAACTGCAGAAAAACTGAGTGGAATGTATCAGAAAAGGTTTTTTCCAGAGGTTTTTACAGAACACTTTTTACAAACAAACTTACCGATTACACACTCAGGTAATGAATTATTTTGACAACAGTTTAAGAAAAAGCTACATAAACTTTTGCTGCAGGCAAGGCTGCAAAAATTTCAACCACATGATCTTAAAAACCAACTTTGCAATTCAACATCTCTACTGCCAGACGACAGCATGCAATCTACCATAAAAGAAAAAAATCATTGGGGGAGGGAAGAAAAAAAGAAGAGGTGTTTGAGCACAATCTGAGTTTCCCAAAATTTCTAAGTTGTATTCTTTAAATTCAGACAACTTTATAGTTTTGCTTTAGAATAGCTAAAGAATGAATTTCTTTTCCCTTTGTTTATTCCTAAAGGGTACAAGCAAACAGTTTTACCACATTAAATTCATATTTTAATAGGACAATTTTGACATAAAATTCTCAAAAGTTGTCTTCAAATTCACCTGAGTGCTGCCAACCACATCTTGTACTTTTTCCACCATTTCTAAGACACAAGGCAAAAGCATGAATTTATTTCTTCAGTAATAAGCCATCGTATTTAGGTATTACACCTTCTTTATATTGCAGAAACGTATCAAGACAGAAATTGGGGGGGGGGGGTGGGTTCTTTGACTGATTTTTAAACACTGCGAAAATAGTATTAAAAAATAACACAGACCCCAAACAGCTTTGATGAAGAACACAGAAGGACGAAAAACATTTATGCGAGCTGGTACATGGCTGAACTGAAACACCTGTCAGCGACTATGCTGTAACGCTTTGCTAGGAGGAAGCCTCCAGCAACCAGGAAGGTTTTGCTATGGGCTTTGGTTCCAGTGCCTGTTAGAGGAGTGTATATAGAAGTGTATGAAACAGTCAGGGATTTCCCCACCTCCTTTCACCTTTATTTCAAGAGTTAATAAAAATGCCCACACAATATTCCGTTGGTTTTTAGGCCACATCAGCAGTACCACTTCAGGAAGATGTAGTGAGTTTGAGAAAACAATTTAAACAAAAATGTTCTGCAAGTACAAACTTTGAAACATCTATAAAACTTCAGAGTATGGTCAAGAACTACTAAAAATAACACTGAAATGAATACGGTCTGCCTAGAAGCAAGTTAAAGGTTATACGCACAGAACAATGATTCTGCAGCAAGTTACACACTTGCAGAGAACGTGGTGTATGAAGGTGGTCTCTCATGACCTCGGGTCTAAGAGCATGCAGTCAGCAACAGCAATGCAGGAGAACCTTCAACTTTGTGATGAGCCCCTTAGGTGGGCTTGCAGTCTTACTGCTGGTGAGAGGACACTTCAACAGACACTGACATTAAACCCCAGAGTTCCTTCAATAAGTCAATAACCATCTTTGCCAGATGTTAAGGTTTTTTAATGATACACTTTTGATCCAACCCCACCCATCATCTCCCCAAAAAATCAGTTCATAGTGGGCCTGCCAAATACCTGCAATAGAGATAAGGTACTGCAGTGCTGGTTAATGTAGCTTATGTTCAAGAACAGGCCTGCACAACGGCAAAACTATTCTGTCAATTCAAAAGGATTTCCAAAAGAGAGTAAAAATTTAGGAGATAGAAAGGCAGAAGAAACTTGATAAAGAAAATGCATAATGCTAAAATAATATGAACCACTCAAGATGCTGAGCAGTTGAACTGCTGAGTTGCAAGCAAGACACCAAACATTTGCAAGAGGCTAAGCTTGAAAACACTGTGCATCCCTACACTGAACCTTTCTCACAGTTTTATATAATCACCAAGCTACAGAAAAAAACCCCCCACTAAACAGAAAAGGTACCAGGAAGGGAAAATGGGTATGTGGCTCTGGAAGACTAGACTAAAACAATTCATTTAAAAGAATGAAAAAGATGTGGTGAGATCCTGATACATAAAAATAATGAACAAACCACGAAAATGTTCTAGGGGCTCCCACAACAAGAGCAAACCCAGTAACATTAAAGAACACCACCAATATGAAGAGACCACCCACCCTCTTTGAGCAGCGCTGAGCTGCCAGATCAGGGACACGACGGCTGCAGCACCAGGGTTCTTGCCATTGCATCTCCTCCTTGCCCTGACCCTCTCTCACCTCACTTAGCACCTCAACTTCCCACTGAAACCACCTCCCCAAGTCACCACGGGCTCTTTCTCACCAGACACATCCTGCTCTGTCCTGCAGCTGATCAGCATGAGGAGATTACAAACTAGATCCTTATTACCACCCTCTTCCTCAGTACTTACGGATCCCCAGCAGATAAGCTGGGGTGACTGCTTGAGTAAGTGCTCTCCAAACTGATTCAGACTGGTTAATCAGTAAATCTTTTTTAAACAGACTTTTTTGATGGAAGCAGTTAGCAATGAATTACATGACATATCAAAGAAATTAAGACGAACACTTGGGGCAATAATCTTTCCTCTTTTGGTTACTGCCAAACCAGGTGAAAATGTGCTTAGGTTCCCCTTTGCTTGTTTTTCTGACTTAGCTGCTTTTCTCCAGTTATTCAAGGTTGCCAGGTTAGTCATTCCTCATTTTGAATCCTTGTAAATCCCTTCTGAAAAAATACACCTTTCTTGAACTATTCCACTACCACCCCCCTGCTCTCCCAGCCCCCTCAAGCTATTCGACCACTGAGGCACAACCTGGAGAACTTCACTCGTTCTTCTGCTCTACCTGACTTTTAAGTGAAGCCTTTTAAATCTCAAGTCAGAAGAGAGTTCTAGAGCAGTATTTCTTAACTTATAAAGAGAGATTTGTGATATGTTTTCAATTTGTCTATATATGTTATATTCTATATATTAATCTCAATATTTTTCTATATTATATTATTCCATTATCTAAAAATGTATACATGTGTGTGCATCAAGATTCATAGGCCACATTGATTGCTGCAGTTCTGGGAGGTTGGGAGAATGAGAGACTACATTGTATTTAGGTAATATTGTTACACAAATTTGGATTTCTTTTTCCTGTTTTAATTACAAATATTTTCATTTGACACTGACAGGAGTCTAATAAAAAGTCAGCCCCTTCCATCCAGAAGCCCTGACAGACACACACATGCACTCCAGTGCAGTTGGTGGACACATACTTTACGTTAAATATCCGACCTGTGCACACATCATTCGGGGGAACCCTAAGTAAGTCCATTCTGTAGAGTACCGGGATTTGAACAGAAAGTAAATTTATCTGTATCTGGACAGGGTAGAGCAGTAGCAATAAACACACAAGAAGAATGAGGTGGGTTTTTTTTCCTTACACATCCTGATCCAATGTTGGTGTGTTTCCCCCAGTGCCATCCTTCTGGGAAACCCTAATGTAAGAACCAAGGTGCATAAGCAAACTAGTTTAAAACATGGAAGACACTCAAAACGCAACCAGTCAGTGTAAGACTCTGAAGAACAACTCCTGTTAATAGAGCGAAAATAAGTTATAGGACTATTTTAGATACACTGTATTAAGCACTGCACCATAAACTACAAGTTTACCCAGCCTTACACAGGCAGAAAGGCAATGACATCAGAAAAGGTTTTCTGGAAGGGAAATAAAAAAAAAAGTATCTTCAGAAAAAGAAATATTTGCATACTAAATGAAAACCCATCTTTAACCTTCCAATTTCTGGCAAAAGGACTCTGGATCACCGCATTTTTTCCATTACTATTGAAATAACAGATTGCTCAACAGAAAAAAAGTTTGCTTATGTGTACAAAAGGAAACTGTTCTTGAGTTTGTTTCTAGTTGAAAATCCTGGAGTCCAGCTACAAAAGATGGTACACTGGAGGAAAGAAGTGTATGCCATGAATGGCACACGTATAGGAAAATCATTACCTGTTGGAAGAAACAGAATATAGTAAGTATTCCTCCTTGGATGGATCACCAGCACCAGAAGACAAAGACTATTTGGATGGATGAATCAACTAAACGCAGAAAGTTCTCAGTTCTGGTATGCCATTGCTGTAAGTGGAATTCATCCTCATTACTGCTCTGTTTACCTATTAATAAAAATTCACCCAGAGGCAAAGATGGGTTGGCCAGGCCGTTTAAAGGAATTAACCAGACACAGTTTGCTCTATAGCCGAGTTACTGACAACTCAAAAGAAAAAAAAAAAAACCAAAAAAACCAAACCAGGAAATATATCCCATGCACTGAATGCAAGTTGTGACCTTAACTAGATGCTCTGCCATTTACTTCTTTTTCTTAAGATATTCATTACTGGCCAAGGGTGGTTTTGCTTTTAGGAAAAGAAAGAGTCAATTCTGCACCTTTCAGATTACCAAGTGGTTCAAAAAATGGAAAACAGCATGTCAGGTCATTTTCCCCAGTTTTGCTGTAAGAATTATCTCACATTAAGGGTTATGACTTAAATGCAACACTTAAATGCATGCTCAAGTACTTCATTCAGGTTCACATGACCATTTGAAGTCCCTTTTTTGTTGTAATTCCTGGCATATTTGTGTGCAACTGGGCAGTTCTGGAGTGACCTCAACATTCCCAGACTTCCAGACTTATCCTTTTTTATATTGTGTTAGGATTGCCATTCAAAAGCAATCGTTTTTACTCTTTTTCTCCCTTAAAATATCCAAACCCCGATGAAAAGTTACCAAGAGGTAACAACCTACCTACATTCAATTGTCTGGATGCATGCACAGGGATGTTTGTAGCATCCGTTCAGCGCTAGAGATGAACACGTTCTCTAGCACGTCTATGAGGATGACCTACTTCATCCACACCACAACGAAAAAACAAAAGTACTAGTTCTGTACAGGCAAGATTAAGTAGTCCAGACCAAGTAAATGTGGTTACGTTCTGTATGCAACCAGACGGAGTGCCTCTGCACTGCGTTCCCCAGTACTTCTTGGAAGGCTCATTACCTCGGGCACCGCGCCATGTGGACATGCTCATACTGTTTACAGACCCACGCTGACACTGCGCACATTCATGCTGCTTGGAGCCTGAGCTGAATTTGCATTGGCTTCATGTGGATCGAGACACCAATAATGTGTTTCCAGCATTTAGTTTGTCCCCATCCCTCTTAGTTAACAGGGAATTGATGGCATTCACTATTTTTATTTGACAGCTTCAGTTACATCACATAATATATACTTACAGAAGGGACAAACTACATCAAGATAGTGCAAATGTAATTGGAAGACAGAATGATAATTCAAGAGCAACTTGTTAAATGGGAGGAACTATCTGAAATCAATTAAATTCAATAAAAACAATTGGGAAGTAGGAAACAAGAAAAATTAAGTGGACAAACACAAAACAAGGAGCAATGGCTATAGCAACTCAACCTCAATGACTTAATACTGTGCTGTAGTTCTGAGACAAACAGCATTTTGAAAATCAACAGGACTATGAGAAGGCCTGGGAGGTAATTAATCTGCCCTGGTGATGGGAAAACCTCAGCTGGATGATGTCTGGAACTGAGCACCCATTTTAAAGAGAGATCTATGCAAACTGGGGAGAATTCAAGAACACAAGTGAAAATTTGCATGAAATTAATATTTGAGACTGCAAAAACAACTGAAGGACCCACTGTTTGAGTTAATTAATTAAAAAAAGATAGTGCTGATGGAGGAACAGCCAGGCTTACAATTTTCAAGTATGTTACAGGCCACTGCAGAGAGGACTGTAATTAACTCTTGTGGCCTACTGAAACTATAATAAAAGAAGACCGAGCTCACAAGAAGTGAAATTTAATTAGATATTAAAAATAATTGTCTCAGAAAACATTGCAACAAGGGAGTTTGGGACTCCCAGTTGTTGGAGCAGTTCCAAAAGCAGCTCTGTCAGCCATCAGGAATGGCCCAGATGACCCAACTCAGAAGAAGTGTGCAACGCCCCCTCCACTTCTTCATCCCATGATTGTTCACACATCCAGATTAATATTACAGCACGATACAAAACACAGGAACCAGATTTGACAGGGAGGGGGAAGGCAAGGGCATTTTCACACGACAGCTAAGCCCATCTAACAGCTCACCGATGCCAAAAGGGACGTTCCCCTTGCACTGAGCTGGCATCTGGCTTGACTCCATGGTGAAAGGGTTCACCTTGCCCATCTGACAGGAAAAGTAGTCTCACCTGGAGGGGAGGAACTCATCACTTGCAAACAGCGTTGAGTCTTTGACCCATTTGAGCAGGTTCACACAGCTCATCACGGGTCAGGACAAAAGGCCAGTGCCAGAACGAAGGAGGGACGCAGGAACTCGGGTCCGCTAGCTATCCTCAATGTCATTTTTAGACTACACAGGTATTCTGCATATGAACTTTTGCATTTGTAGCTCAATGCATCATTCATTCACTTTAGTAATGCAAAAAAGTCACAGGATAATGCAAAGAGATCGTCTGTATCTGGTATTTCAGTTCATTTCCTTCGTGTCATACCTGTGTGCTGGTTTTGGCTGGGGCAAATTTTCTTCATAGTAGCTGGTATGGGGCTACGTTTTGGATTTGTGCTGAAAACAGCATTGGTAACACAGGGATGTTTTAGTTACTGCTGAGCAGTGCTTACACAGAGTCAAAGCCTTTTCTGCTCCTTGCACCCTGACAGTGAGTAGGCTGGGGGTGCACAAGAAGCCAGAAGCGGACACAGCCGGGAAAGCTGACCCCAGTGACCAAAGGGATATTCCATACCATATGGTGTCATGCTCAGCGTATAAAGGTGGGGGGACTTGGCCAGTGATCACTGCTCGGGGACTGGCTGGGCATCGGTCAGCGAGTGCTGAGCAATTGTTTTTCATTTGCACCGCTTGTTTTTCTTGGGGTTTATTTCTCTCTTTTTGTTCTTTTACTTTTCATTACATTATTATTATAGTATTAAAAACTGTTCTTATCTCAACCCACAAGTTTTCTCACTTTTACCCTTCTGATTCTCTCCCCCATCCCACCATGGGGAGAGTGAGTGAGCAGCTGTGTGGTGCTTAGTTGCCAGGTGGGGTTAAACCATGACAACCTGCTAGCATGTGTCAAGAAAAATTTAAGTTTCCAGCTATCAGCAGTGCTTCAAATCAATTCTGGAGGAGCTCTGCAGTATCCCTGTATCATGCTGTACCTTCAATTAAAAGCAATCACATAACATTTAAACGACACTGGACTAAAGGCTCAGCATAGGAGAGAGATGTTTGTAGCTTTTTTAAATAAAGAATTTCTAGTAATGATATGGAAATAATCAGCAACAAATGGAAATGAGATTCAAGAAAGGTTACCCTTAACTTTGAGAGATTTGGGAGAAAAATGCACATCTCTAAGCAATGACTGCCAAAGAAGGCTTTACTATAGATTCTTCCTCAGAGCAACAGATCGGCCTTTCCGCACTCAGACATATATTGTTGGAAGAACCTACAGGCAAGTGACATCCTTGGAACAAGTGGATCAAACAAGTTACCCAGAGTACGATCAAACACAAGAAATGTAGCATTTTATATTATTATTGCACAGATGAAACAAAACCCCCAAGCCAGAAAATTATTCCTGATGTACACAGTGTGCCACAGAAATTACTCTCTATAATATGTACATCTTTGAACCAATTCACAAACTAATGATGCCAAAACATGACCCCTTTCACAGCCCAGAGGAATTTCCATTCTTTGCCTTCGGGCACACTCCCTATGATTTCATTTACCTGTAGATACTTTGTGAGTTCAGTGGTGTGCAAGCACCATGTGCCCTGATTCTCCAGAAGAGTACTGATCAATTACGCTTATTTTTATTTCTATTTCTCCAGGCTTAAAGCACTTCAAACAAGACAAGTCATCTCTTTTAACGGAGTGGGCATGATAAGCCAGGCTGTGAGGTTACAGCCTGTCATTTACTTCGCAGGAACTGTAATGCTTGGGTTAAGACCAAGCATAGAAACACGGTAGGAACCCTTGATGTCCTTTAAGTTCTCATCCTTCTGATTTGATGGTAATTGCTCATGTGTGCACACCCTCGACCTGGTAAAATGAGTCAGCATTCCTAAAATATCTGGCAATACAAACAAACAAACCATCCTCTTAAGGTTAATTTTTCATACAGCCCATGTATACAAAGAAGCTGTTTCAAGGAAGACAAGGGATTGCAAGTATTTTTTCCTGTGAATTTAAATTAAGAAACATGCTTCCAAAACAAAACAAAGTGAGTGAAAATTGCATTGAATCTTCCACTAAAATCAGAGGAAACACAGCTGTAGAACATCTTGAGAAGTCACCTGGTTTATCCCTCTACCTCAAAGCAGAATTAACACTACCTATATTGTTCCTGACAAATGTTTCCCTGAATTGTTCTTAAAACTCTTCAGTGATGAGATCCTGCAATATCTCCTGATGCACTTGTATTATGAAGTGTTCCAGTGTCATCTCGGTAAATAAACTGATGCAGAGTTTAAGAACTGCAACAACATTAATATGAAAGATACCCATAAACTATGAAATCTACAGGTAAGTTCCTCTACTAGTAGTAGTAGAGCTTCTGAGTTAGAGTAAGTTTTTTAATACTTCAATAGCAATAGCTTTACAAAAGCTCCTAAAATGAGGGAGGAGACAACTTGTCCAAGATACTGCAGTACTACTGTTTTTCTCCACTAGAAATTTCTGTGCACTGGAGTGGGTATGGCATGAGCTGTTTTGTTTCCCCATATGCTTCCATACAAGGAGGAAAAGATAACAGCTAGAGAGAAGCCTTCTGTGGGCCCAATCTAGCCACATCAAATCGATCACAAGGTTTGGATTTTCATCTAGGTAGGATAAAAAAAAATTCCAGGAGCAGTTTCTCCTGGCCAGGATGTGAAGTTGAATTGTTTTTCCTGTTAAAGCAATGGCTACCTTGTATTATAAGTGTCAAGAATACCCTGAATTAAAAAAATAAAATTAAAAAAAAGCCAGGGAAAGCCGTTTTCACAAACTAAGGTGACATAGTTAATTCATGCCTAAAAACTGATGTTAAAATATTTATAAATGTAATAGGCATTCATATGCATTTCCTGTCTCCCATAGCCAAGCTTAAGTTTAAAGTAAATATGGGGTGGGAGGGGAAAAGGGAGCTAAAAGCTAAGGATCTCTGCAATATGCAAGATTAGTTTTGAACCTTTTGGTGAGTCACCTAGCAGGAAGGGGACCCATGAGCACTCTGGGCAAATAAAAGCCTTTTTTTTTTTTTCCCCCCAAGAGTTTGGAAAATGTCTGTTTTCATATTCATAATTTCTTATCTTCAACATTTTTACTGACCATCTGCATCGCAAAACTGTTTTTCTCCCTCAGGTGTCTCAATAAGAAACCCATACATCATGTTCTCAAAACCAGAGAGCTATACAATATGTAATCATCCATGGGAATCATCTCTACTTGAATCTCTGAGCTGACATGAGTAATGCTGAAAAAGACATTAAGTTCTGCAGTAGAACTTGTACCAAACTTCACTGAATTCCTACCTTGGCATATCAAGACCCACTGAACAAATTCTGTCTGTTGTACTTCAACCTGATCCAATCTCTGTCAGGATCTCTTAGCAGCGAGTGAAGACACTGGGGAATGCATGCATGCAATCTGGATCTCAAATTTTCAGAACACGCACTAGAAAGAAACATCTTTCATATACAGCACTGGAAATAATCACATAATGTTTTGATACTTAGTAATCGATTATTCAATCCCTCTAACATCTGAGGATCCATCAGCTGGAGGAAAAAGATGAAACACGATGCACTCCAAGCACACGTCACATCAAGAGCTAGAGAGACAAACAGGCACCTATTTCTGCACAGCAGAAAATACGACGTGAAATGCCACGCATATGTATATGCATTGCACAAAATGCCTTAGTTTAACAATGAAGCCAGAGCCATTCCAACTGCAGTGCTCTTCGTATACTCAGATATACAGAGCTGAACGAATTTAAAGAAGCTGAATAAAGGCATGGAGAAGCTCCTAAAGCAACCACAGAACTGAAAAAAGGAGCTGCCCTGTCTCACACACCCTACAAAGCAAAGTTCAAGACATTAAAGTCCTATGAACCAGAGTGTGAAAATAACGATTAATCTGATAATTGTAGGAAGGTCAGGGAGAACAGATAGAAGACACCCAACATCAAAAAGAAAAGTAGCAGGCAAAGAACAGGAACTGTGTTTGTCAAAATGACTGCATGATCAACACACTACAACAACTAGCCTTTAAAAGCTAGTTCAGTTGTAGACCCTTCAAGGTATTTTTATTTGGCAACTTGATGGCAAAGAAAAAAAGCCTATAAACAAAATAAAATGCTTCCAAAGGTGGTGCAGAATAAAATATTCTCTTTGCCCTCCCCCAAAGCAGCCAAACTTAAAGGCTCAGTGAGATCTTGCATGATCTGCACAGAAGCACAAGACTTACAGTGAGAATCCTGTGCAGATGGCATCTTTAAAGAACAAGAGGTACTCCCACTAAACTGACAAAATAAAATTCACACCCGCAGCCGTCCTTTCCCCCCAATATCACACCATATGCTGCCTACAAGTTTTTTACCCTTCCTCACAGATTTCACAAATTAATAACTTAAGGAGTAGGCTAACTGCCAATGAAATTAAATGCATCCAAATATATTAATATGCACAAATTATTGTTGATGAATTGGCACAGAGATATTCCAACAATCCACAACACACAAACCATGCCACATGCTGTTTATGCATATTCCTAGTTTCAGTATATACTGTATCTACCTTCTGTCCACACAAAGCCCAACTCTAGAAGCAGATACATAAGAGCAGAATGGAAGGTCATAGTAAATATAATCCAAAAGCAATCCACAAAAGAACAAAACTGAGATGGAGATTACTGGCCTTGTTGAAAATGCCATGCTCTCTGTAATGACACAGAGTTAATCAGGCTAAAATACAGTGGTAAATCAAAGTTTGTTTCTTTGGGTTGGGTTTTTTTAATAGTAAGAAAAAGAACCTTCTATGCTAAGGGTGCGTCTCTGCCCATGAAAAGACGACAGGCACATGTTAAGACCATAATCAGTGTAGCTACATGGGCTAATTCTGAACTTCCTCATCTTGTTCTTGATTTAGAGTTTATGAAAGTATCTTTGCATTGACTGCACCACTGTATGGCAAAAATATACCCTCCATTTCAGCAAAGGCTTTGGTTTTAGAGAAACACTGCATGATGTCAACAAAAAGAGCAATAGTCTATAGCTTGGCATAGCATGGTCAAGAAAACAGAGGACATAGCTGCTGACCTCAAGTTTGCTGTCAAAGATGGGTAAGGTCTGCACCAAGCACTTCTAGCACATCTGTTCTTCTGTAAGCTTCCACTGCTTTGATTTTTTTTCAAAGCCAGTTAAACGCTACTTTGAAGAAATGCCCTGATAAATTTTCTTTAATTGTAAACAAACATACATAAATACTTTCTCTAAATAAAGTTATCTTGCTCTGAGGGCCAGAATCATATTCTGGCTATATACCGCTGTTGGGTTTTTCCTGATAAGAAACCTCCCATGCCCATAAAAACCTGTTCAAGCAGATGATGACAAGTGACTAACATTTACTGCATTTTTCATGTTAAAAGCCTACTGTTTTGACTGCATATTGAAGTTATATAATGACTTAGTAAAGAAAGCACAGCATAGGAGAAAAAATAACTACCATTAGAGAGAGACAGGTAAGAAACAATTGAGTCAGCAAACATTTTGCACTTTAAAGTTGAATCAGCATCTAGAAGGAAAAAAGGCTTTTTTGTGCTGCTACCTAGCTAGAGCCAAATGATGAGGTTTCACTGAAGAAGTGCAGAACGCAGTTTTAGAAAAGTCAAATTGAAACACTCTCTGTAAACTAAAAATGATGTGTATGGATCAGTAACAACTGCGGATCCACTTTAATAAAGTCCAGAGGAGGAAAATCAGGTTTGAGTTAGAAGTCTGGAACATGATCCAAGCCCTTGATTAAGAACCCTGTCTTCTAAGGAATTTCACATTGTGAACACACAGAGTGTATCTTCCTTTGCCTCAAATCCCCAAGAGTCACCTAGAGTTACAAAATTAAAGTATTTTCTATGCAAGGAATATGAATGGCAATTTTCCAAGACAGGATAACAGAAAAATTCAACCCCAAATGCAATCTATTTTACATACAAGTAGTTTTAACTTCATACAGTCTGCAGGGGTTGTATTTGAGGTAAATATCCCTGGTGATTAGAATTCCGGCTTTACAAACTTTGATGCTTATGTCAACATTTCTTCATTTGCAATATCTTATATTATTGCAGCTATGCACATGCCTATACATTGGTGTCTCTCTCTGCTCCTATTTCTCCATTAATAAAACATGCAAAACAAGCTTTACAGGTAAAGGAAAAAAGTCAACCTATTCACAGTTTTTAATACAGTTTTTTAAAGAGTTCAAAAACCTGTATGAAAACCCACTACTCAGACAAAGAGACCCAAAGGTTTTACTCAGAAGCTATTCTGTTTAAACTGCTCCCACATAAAGCCATGCAAATTCAAACCTTCAAGCAGACCCCTGAACCTAAGAATCTCCTCCACAACACATTTAGCACACCACTGCAAAAGCTCCTTCCAATGCCAGCCTACCACCAAGCTCAAGCTTCAAGGTAACTTCTCCTCAAAATTGTTTTTGACATTTTGTTAAGTTTTACTGGAAACAGAGCAGAGGCATGGGATTTATTCTGCAACGCAGATATTGCAAAAAACCCAATCTCAAAGTACCGTATTTCTAAGAGCTACTAAGAATACTCCAGATCTACAAAAGTTAGGACCAGTGGTTTCTTCAACAATCCATACGCCACTGCAAGAAGATCAACCAAAAAATACTGGGAGGCCTAACAAGGGCCAAAACCAGCCATGATTTCCTTGAATACATAATTTTATTTTCCAAGCTATCCCACTACTATTGCCTGATATTCCCTGGAGGAAAGATGTTAACTGGTTCATACTTCAACTTGTTACAGCATTTTAACTTCAAAGCAGGACTAAACCTCTGGGGAAAAAAGTTCTTTGTAAAAGGAATCTGAATCCTTCTTCAGTAATCTTTACAAGCTGAAAAATATACTCTGCAAGTTCCAACTATTCTTCAATCATCAAGCAAAAGATAGGCAAACACCTTATACTAGTTACTTCCAAAGAGTTGCTTCCCCCTGGCTCTTGGGGAGGGGAACTGTGTCTAAAGGCTGAGGCTGAAAAGGAAGAGCCATAAACTTTGAGGTTGTCCATATACACTACAGCAGGAACAATAAATGGCATAAACCAAAAACATCATTTAGATTTCAGCCTTACTACTGATTGACTTTAAAAAAAGAAGTACATTGATAAATACAAGATAACGGACTTATTTTAGACTCTTAGAAGAAAGAATTCATGGAATTAGGTAATATTTACTTTTAAAAATTAAGCTAAATAAGCAACAACATAGGCTGCATGATCACTGATGCCAGTTTCTCAAAGAATTTGTCTTCTTCACATGGGATCCTGAAATATATTTGTTTTCTGTTTAAAATTGACTTCCTGGCTTACTCTAATTTCAAGCCTTACTAAAGTGAGAATCCAAGTGTAGTTAATCTTTTCTGGCTTTGCTGTAGACAAACAAAACTACAGCTCAGATGCAGTGTGGTTTGCTGTCAGCAGAAGAGGTTCCCCATTGCTCCCAGCCACACATCCCGTTCCTGCGCTATGCGCTCCTCACGCCAGCTTTGGGTGTGCGTCAGAACCTTTGTCAAGCTGTTGAGTGTGGTAATGCAGGAGAACATTGCTCTTGCAAAACCACCAGCACCACAAAGCATAATGTTTTCTGCCAGGTTAATGAACTGAACAGACTCCGCAACCAGATTGACAGCACAAGAGTGAATGCCCAGGAGAGGGTGGGACCACGTGGCTAGAATTGAGATATTGAGATAGTAAGAGCAGAACCCCCCCTTGTGCCTCAGTGAAGCCAGCCAGGGATCAAATAAGCATTCTGAAAAAGCACTGTTAATAAGTAAACTCTTCAAATGTGAAGGTAAGGTGACTTCCTTTTCTATAACAAAAGTTTCTATAACAAAAGTTTGCTCATTCCAAGCAGGTAAACACTGCAGGGACTTCAGTGATAATGTGGTCATCCCTAAGCTTACCCAGGAGCAATTAAATCATAGATAACTCAATGACTGCTGTGAAGATAAACCATACAGAGTGACATTACAGCAGTGATGCAAATTGCTTTCTGGCTCTAGCTTTGGAACACTAGGTGACATGCTCTCAGATGACAATCAATACACAAAGGCTACTGAAACATCCAATCTGGAATTTCTGGTCAAAATGTCTTTTGCAGGGGAAAGCTTTACGTTTTATATTACTAAAGAGGTAAACTTCCGAAGTCTAGCAAGACTTTCTGAAAGCAAATCTCTAAAAACCTCAGCAAGAAAATCACAGCGTATGTTTTAGAGTTCTTAACAGATTCACACCCCTCTAATTTTCCTTAAAGCTCCCAGGGAATTTTGAGAAGAGAGGGGGTTTTTTTTAATTTACTTTTACTATCAGGTTTATCAATTTCAGACCTAGGAAAAATACTAGGCAACTCAGTCCAATGGTCAGAGCTCATGACAAAGTAAAGCAGGAACAGAACGATCTCCCTGATAGAAGGGTAACTTTTTTTTATGTTACTAATCCAACCTTTTAGGGAACAATTTTCCAACCAGATAATGATTCTAATTATGAAGTAAGATGAAAAAAAATAGTCACAGAGAAAACGTTCACCTGAGTAGTCTTAAAGGTGGCTTTCCTTTCCTTCATCAGAGAGCAGTCTAAAAAAAATTAAGAATCAGAGACGTCTTTGCAAGGTGCACCTTGTGTGGTCAAGATCTCAGACATAAAAGTATTACTGCTTCCAAATCACTAACTTTCAAGTTACAGCTAAAAATCTGGTGCTGTACCAAACCGTTTTTCATTCCACTTTCCCATTTGAACTACCTTAAGTAGCATTCAACTAGAAAAAGTACACCAGCAAGCTGGTACATTCACAAAAAACTTCCAAGTACTAATGTAGTCTTCCACATCTTCAAGTTACCACTACTTCTACAGAAGTGAAAACGCTCCCGGTAGCTTGTCTAGAGAACCAGAAATGTTTTCCAGGCCACTGTTCTTCCTCCCTTGTCACCTTTACATAGGAGCTCTGCTGCAATCTTTATTCTGCTCCTGCTGCTTTTTGTCACATCACACTGCTTAGCGTTGCACAGCTGCAAAAACCACCTGCTACTCCCACGTAGCTATTGTTTCTGCCACCTCCCCCAAACCTCCTCATTCTTTCTGAAAAGGATTTGCTCCTTCTCCTACAAAAGCGATCCCCTCTGCCTTTTTGCAACACTGCAAATGGGAATCCCAGGTGGTTCCTGCTAATTATCCATGTGCCTTGGGAGTCTAATTCGTCCTAGTGTTAATATACCAATCTTTAGCCACAAAGTCACTTCATATGCTAATCAGAGACCAGCTGATCCCAAGCTAATACTTCATGTACTCAGGAGAACTGATCTGCTGGGAGTATTAATGATAGGAGAGCAAGACGAGCTTTGGAAAATAGTTCCTGAAAGATACTGCATTACTCTCACTTCTAGTACAAGCCCATAATAAAGAATTTGCTCGTGAACTTCGAGCTTGGGCATTACCCTCACTTGCTGAATGCAGCCTCTTCACAGACAAGAAAAGGCTAAAAAATTAGATTTTCCTTTTATGCTGTTAGAATCTAATTCAATAATTGTTAAGTCTTATATAACTTTTCATATAAAAGTTTTGGTGCTTATAGGATGCCTGAAACACCAGCTTCAATCAAAAATCAAAATGAGCATTTCTATGAATAGAAATATTCTATAAATTGAATAGTCTAGGCCACAATTCCGTGCTGCTGCTGAGAATAACGTACAATCACTTAGGAAATTTTGACTTTCCACTCACTCTCTTCATTCCTTACAATATGCCATCCCTTCAGCCTGATCAAGCTCACCTGAAAACAACTGTGCCAGCACAATAAAAAAGGCAGCACGCTATAGCATCAGGGACTCGTGAAGTCTGAGACTGTCTTGAGCTGATGCTGCTACCAAAAAGCATATGTTTATAGTCCAAGTACATTATACAGTCTTGTCAAACGTCTCAAAATACAGAACCTCCATCAACATTTCAAGTCTGCTAGGACATCAGAATATGAAATGCCCCACATAAATACCATACTATGCGAGGATTTTTCATCATGGCTTCTTGCGTGTAGATAGCTCCACATTTCCACTTGTTTAACGGTGCATTCCAAGTCACTTTGAAGATGCTTATGCACAACATTGGTAACAGCCCTTTGTTTATATCCCAAAAGGCAGGAATCAGCAGTTTCTATAGCCTGGAGCAGTGCCCAGCACGAGTTTTTCATTTGAAGAGCAATTTGCTCAATGGCAAAATAGCGATCCAAGCAGAGTTACCTACTCTATCTTCTTATGAGCTGGAAAAATAATTATGAGATCCAAACACATACCATGTTAAAAAAGAACCGAGCAAAATTTATGGGGTTAAGTTGGGTTTTTTTGTTGAGTTTTTGTTTTCTTAGGGTTTTTTTGAGTATGTGAACAAGAAGTTCCTTCATTAATAGGTTTCAAATTGTCACATAAGTGGAAACATCATTTAATTTCACTAAATCAAAAGCTAGGAGTTTTGCACATTATTTCCTCTAACGAACTACCAGTTCAACCCTCTATTATAACATTCATTTCATGACTGACTGTTCTTCAGATTTTATTTATGGTGCCAATGAAAAACAAAAGATCCTGCAGCTGTATAGAAGTTCAAATAGCTCAGAAAAAGTAGGAGACAAATCTAGCTGTTTGAGAAGCATCATGAGATTGTTACAAATCTGGAATCAAAAAAATCCCTTCATGTACAAAGGGGGTTTTGCCGTAGAGCAAAACATTCACCTAAATTAGAGTCATGTAAATAATTCAAGTGTAACAGGAAACTACGACAATACATAGTTTACCACCTAAGTGTGTTCTAGATAGGAATAACATCAATTTTAATGTATTTTATTATTAGGGCTAAAAAATCATATGCAAGCCCTTCACATACAAGTTCAGTATCTCCTTTCAAGGCCATGCCTGTCCAGGTTTCAGAATATCGTCTCACCTACTTCAGTTATAATATTAATACACTTGCCCTACAGAAATGCCGAAATAGGCATTGGCACAATAACCATTTCAGAAGGTCGTCGCAGAGCAGTTAAACATGCTGTCTCCCAGCTGACATCAGTGTATGCCTGGAGGTAAGACAGAAAGTAGCAAACACCCGTGGCATTCCTCTTAAAATAGCTTTGCAGAGAGCATTTTATACATAAAAGGCAGCTGGTTATGCTTTAACAGACTCTTTTGCAAACAGAACTGATCAACAGATGTGCAGTGCTTACAGATGGTTATCAACATAATCTTAATTTTCAGAAGCATTAAAACTGGACATCATGCCTATTCTCTGAGCCATTTACCTACCTCAGAAGATAAACTGGATTCACTAATATCTGCTAGGGGATTGATAAAAACTTGATGTCAAAAGAACTGAGTATTAGAAAAGAGAGAGAAATGGGAATGTCCAGATAATTGCAGCATTTCAGTCTGCATATAGGCTCTTCACTGATCTGAAACTGCAAACAGACAAGTCAATGTGAGGAAAGTGAAGGGAAAAAGACTCTGAAGCAGATATAAATTTAGCAGCAGGTTAGACGGAGAGAAAAGGCTCAAGGACAATGGCAGGTCTTTTCTTCCTTCAGCTAAACCCCCAATGTATTTTTGTGAAAGAAAGCTAGTCTTTGGCTTTTAACTGTAGCCCAAAACTCCATTATGTCTCTTGGGTGCTTTGATTTTTTTTCTCTTTCTAAATCTCAGCACATAGACAGCTCCGTGGCTCAGTAGGAGAAATTATTAAAAGCATGCCTGCAGAAGTAAAGAGATCAGTCATTTCCCTTATCCCCTGTGTTTCACGAGCGCTCCCCCGCCCATGCAGCGTTGTATGAGATTTCATGCAACCAGACATGTCCTTTTAAAACAGACCAAAAAATTTAAAATCCTTTAAGAGTAGGCATAGCATTCCTTCAGATTGTTAAGAGAAGCATAGAAATGTGCTCAATTCTTCAGAAAGGTCACATTCACCTTCAGAATTGTATCAATTTTTTTTTTTGCCCTGCACAGTTCCATTATCTTAAGTAATTTGTAACAGTCTTTACAAAACATACTGGAGTTTCATAACACACAAAATCCCAGAGTGAACATGATGCAAGCAGTATTTGCCTAGTTATTTTTTCCTAGGCTGCTTGAAAGTCCAGATGTCTTTCCAACTGTCTTTCCTGTTCCACTATTGCAAATGCATCCCTCCTTTAGAATTACCATTCTATATGCATTTTCAATTTACTCTGTGCTTCTCAGTCCACTTTTTCCCACTAAATATACACACAGTTTGGATTAAATATGACTTACTGTATTAGAAATACGACATCAGAAAGTTTTAGCAATTATGTTCAGTGTATTTTGACAAAAGCAAATGTGCTGAAAGCATGATGCAGTCTCATAAAAATGCAGCTTAAAATTAGGAAAAACACCTTTTTAAAACACTTTCCTACTTCCAATGTCTATAGCTACATCCCCAACCTTGTACCTTCACCATTAAAATGTTACTGTGCATTTAACAGTATAGGAAAATGCCCAATAATCTTCATTAGAGCTTGTCAGGAAGCTGGTTTTAACCCCCTGCTCCCCCAACCTAAAGACAGCAGAAAAAAATTGGAAAATGCTGTTACCCAAATACTCTCCAGCCGTAAGCAGATATACCCGCACTTCAGAGAGCTCTTTGCTCCAGACTAACTCTAAATATTAAAGATTTGATATGCATTTCAAAACTGCTATTTGACACACACTGAAGAACAAATTACATCTTTTCAGAGTCAATATGAAATTGAAAAGACCCTATTTGGAGTTTAGAATGTGAAGCAGAAAGCCATCTCTGTGCTTATTCTGTCTGCTAAAATCAGATTTACCAACAGACGGCTACAGTTAAGGATACACCTCAAGTACAGGATTTTCCTTCACACACCTGCATGGGATCTCTGATGAAGACTGAGTTAACATCACTGATTTCTGCTAAAGTTTTTTTTTGTCAATATGCTTTTAAAGAAAGTTCTGCTTTGTAGCTGTTACACAGATGAATCATCACGAGTACCTGAAGTGACAGAGCAGTTATCCTTCTACAGTGAGAGAAATGTAGTGTAAGATAAAACTTACTTTGTTATCCTAACAGTTAAGGAAATCCACTACAATTAACTCAAGGTAAAAATATTTATGGAAAAACACCACAGAATTTTGAACATACAAGTGGCTGAGAATCGGCTTCGGAAGGGATTTCTAGAACTTACCTATGGTGCAGTTTGTGGTTATTTTTCTCCGCTTGGGGTTGTGTCGTAGCAATTCTAACTCTCGTTTGGTTGGCTCCCATGTTGAATACTTCTCTCCAATGCCTAGGCAGATGAAAAGAAAGTTTCAGGAAGTTGTTTAGTAAAAGCATTAAAAACTCTGTTCAAGTAAAAACATTCAACATGCTGTCCATTAAGTTAGATTCAATCTATGTAGAACTACAAGAAACTGATTTCTTTTTACCCCTCCCCCCAAAAAATACCGTTCAGAATGATATCGGCCAATCTTCCAACAAATAAGAATGAAAAGAAGAGAAAAGCACTTCTTTACTTATAAAGAATACCTAGCCAAATCAATTTTCCATTACTGGATTATAATCTTCTTTTCAGTTAAAAAGAAATTCCTACACAAGAATAAATCCACTATTACTCAAAAATGCATTTCTTTGTGCTCAGAGGAGGTCAAATGACAGAACCACCACATGATTTTAGGAGAAGATACAGGATGACCAAGAAATCTCATTGCCATACTTTGACAAGTTATTAAATAAATCAAAACTGATCCAACTTAATGGACAGATACAGGCTAATCTTTACAGACGAACAGCAGAACTTTGGAATTCGATATACTAAACAGTTACTACATGTCTTAGGATATACCATTGTAGAGTATGACCTCTCCTTATAACTACTGAGGTAGGACTGGATATCAGCAAATTCTAATACTTGAGAATTCTAATACACTTTACTGACATATGTAACATTACCTAAAAATGCAATTAGCAGTAGGTTTAAACATAACCCTTCCCCACCAACCAACCAGAACTCTCCAAATACTTAAGCACCCTTTCTCATGAGCTGCAGCTAAATTGTCATTATTCTCTCTAAACATCAACACTGTGTTTCCAACACATTTCTTTTGTATAAAGGAAAGTGTAGTAGAAATGAGTCAGGGAAGTAGTACGGAGAACAGATCTAAGTAAGCACAGAGTTGTGTTCAGTGTAAATCTGATACAAGAAAAACACAACAGTGAAGACTCATGGGCTGACCAGCTAAGTACTGCTGTAGCATTCGAGGTAGCACAGAGAAATTACTATGCAAGGTCAATTATAGCGAGTCACAAAACCATCTTGGCATTAAAAGTAAAGAATAATAAGATGACAAGCAATCTATTCTAAAACTGAGGATTAAAGTCAATTAAGAGTTATTTTTCACGGAATGCATGGAGCAGAAACAGTGCTGTGCTACAGAAAATAAATTATAAATCATACATGTGAGAAGAAGGGAGTAGAAAATATAGCTAGAGGCTTACATATTCTGCATAATATACATTAAATTTTAATAGCTCTTTGATCTTCATTTTCAGAAATAGCTATGCTTGTCAGAAGCTACCCACCCAAAACCGTTCAATTCATAGTTACTACTGACCCTCCAGGTTCTAGTAATAAAAGGTCTCATTTTCAGATTCTTGAGGACTAGAAAATTCTTATTTACATAGATGCACCCATCTCTCACTTTATTTGATTCAACAATAGATTATGCAAGAAGCATAAGAAAGAATACCAGAATCATATAGTCCCTTTCGTTTATCCAAGGTTCAGCATCAAGCTACACACCCAGGAAAACAGAAAAGGAAACTAATTACTGTGTAACAGATTGATCAGATAAAACAGCTGCAATGCTTTGAATACACTATACAGTACGCATAGCCAAACGAATGAAGCAACTTTAGAGACGCACATATGGACAGTTCACATATGACAGAACATTGGCTTGCAACAAGTTTTATATTAGATGGCTTCAGCAACCCTTCTTGTATTTGTAATACTCCCTTAGGAATTTGTTTAAATTGGTTTGTTAAAAAAAAAAAGCTCAAAATAATTTTCAGCACTGCATTAGTAACAGCTATTGCACTGGCCAGCTGTAAACTTGAACTCTTGCATTTGAGTTCACTGTAGTTTAAACATGGCCAAACACAGTTAGTATCATCTGATGATGGGATGAAATATCATAAGAATAAAAAACTCCCAAACTTGGGTATGTTTAAATCCTGGTTTAAATAAAATGTAACAAAAATCACACCTGGAAACACATGTGCGCTCAACTTTAGGCATGCAATAGTTCCACATATGTCAGTGGGACTATTCATATATATATTTATACATATATCTATATATAATTATATAGCTTAAATGCTTATAGAGGAAGTGGACCAAAGCATTTCACAAGAGCAAATCTTCAAGTAAAGTTAAACATGACACACTGGATGACTTTGCAGGATTCGGGGTGAATCAAATATTGTTCAATTAAAAAGAAATGAAACCAAACAGAAAACCATGTACAGTTAATGCCACAACAAACACAGAGCAAAACAGATGGAAAACTCTTACAGAAGCCTTTCATTAGAAAGGGCGCAAGTTAAGTCAGAGACAGAAATTAAAAAGTGTTTTGTTCCAGCTATATATTTTAAAATATTGATGTTTTATTACTCTTGAAAGTTTGGGGGGAAAAAAAGAGAGACAGAACCATTTATTAGGAATGGTTCAGTGTTTAAAATTGAAACAAAACAAAAAACCAACCAAAAAAAAGGAAAAATGTTTAATAAGAGGTTTAATAACACCACAAACATGCCAAAAACTCCAATATAAACTACCTTAAACAAAGATTTGCAAGACATGCACAGGTTACCATTTACAATTAAAGGGAAGTAGCATTATAGGAATGAAAATTCATAATTTTAAAAATGATGCTATGAAATAGCCAGAGATTCAAGTCAGCATGTGAAATCTCCATCCAAGAATTAGTTTTATTAGGTCAAATACACAAATTGTTATTTTTCAGAGACTCTCTCAGGGACATATGGATGAGTGAAGGAAAAGGCAATGAAAGCTCTAGCTTATAAAAGTCACAATTTTGCAAGTAACCATTAATAAAGATTGCTTACTTTGCTATACTTCAGCAAATCCCCCTTTTCCCCTCCCAAAAATCCAAACGTTAATTAGAATGAATGGCTCCGGGTACTCTCACCTCCCTCATTATTAAAAAATATTCAATACCAGAGGGGAAAAAAAAGAAGTGGTAGAGTTGCAACTTGTTCAGTGTTATATCATATAACTCTGAACTACAGCTGGATACAGGAACTCATCACACTAGGAGTTAATATTACAAGAGTATGAAATGAATCTCATTATATTTGGGGGTTTTCTTAAAGTTTTTTTCCAGGCATCATGTTGTTATGTGAGCATCTATTAAAAGTATATACCAACACCTTTCAAGCCCTGTGGATAGAAGTTTGAAAATATGCAACACTGACACTTCCATTTTTAAGTCAATCTCAGTTTTTGCAGACTGGATGCACTTCTTCAGTTAAGTTGGCAACATTATTGGAGGTAAACTAACTTTGTGGTAGAAATATAAACCAAGACAGTGAGTTTTGGGTTTGTACTAATCTTGACATTCAGTTTGGAGGAAGAAGGTTCCCTTCTCTTTATACTTTATAAATTTTCAGATAACATGACTCGCTATAGGAAGGAGGGGCTGGATTGAAGCAATAGAGAGAGAAGGAGAAGATGACATAATTCTCCATTATTTCTCCCATGTATATCCCTTTCTCATTCCTTAGATAAGTTTGCAGGGAAACACACATGGTTTCACAATGCAAAACCATAAAACAGAAGCTCCTATGCCATGACTTTAAAGAAAAATGTCTATGCTGTGTACTCCAGTAATTTAAAGTGTATTGTTGTCTATTCCTTCGTTTGGTATCTTCATTGGTCATTTGGTATCTTCATTGGTCATTTGATTCGTTCTCTGGGGACAGAAGCTGCAATATGCGTATTCAAATATATATATATGAATGCGTATTTATATTTAATATGCCATTCATTAGTCAGTTAATCAGTACAGAGAAGGTTTTCTGCCTGGCAGTTCCTATTGGTGATTCTTCCCTTCACTGCACAACTTTGTGGTCCAAGATGACAAGATGAACCACCTTGTAGCTGTAACTACCCCAGAATATAAGCTATAGCAGCCTGACGTCCACTGGAGGACAAACTGCCTGCATCCCAGTCTGGAAGGCAAAAATAGATCGTTTGCTAAGGACAACATAATTAAGAAATTGCCTTTGAATTTACATATTCAAAAGTAAGGCACTGGGTGGCCTTCCTCTTCTGTAGCATCATGAAGTGTTATGTTGTTGTAGTTGGTTAATTTGGTGCCCAGATTAACCTTAGAAAGGTTTGAAGGAGTTTTCAGAAGACATGCATAGCCCAAATGAAAGGTTTAAAACCATGTTTCCATTTTGTCTTGCTTTGAAAACCAATGCTTTGTGCTAAAGCATTTTAAGTTGTATTTTCTTGTTCTAGGACTCACTGGGAACCTCACGATCCTCCTTTCCTCTGACTCAACTCCCACAAAATGGGGAATAAGTAGAAAGTAGACTGGGATCTGTAGTAGGAACTAAGTAAAAGCAGCTATGCTTTTGATACGCCATCAGAAAAGCTCTAGTTAATACGATGTTAGCTGCTATTTTTAAAATTGGAAATGAGGTTAAGAATGGTTTGAAGTCATATCAGCCCTGACTAAGGCTGTCACATTGAAACAGGATGCCATGGATTCTGTAAGAGACATTACTAGACAGAAGTCATCTGTCTTCAAATACAGACTTTCCCACTTTAAGAAAACATACCCCCTAGAGGCCACTGGAAATGGAAGATGACAAGCTTTTATAACTGATGCTTAAAAACTACTCAGTTAAAGATTAATGCTGCTTCCTTTCCTTTCCAAAAAAGGAGAAAAGGTTTGTTTTGGAGTAGTTCTATCAAGGAAAGGGCACATGAAATCAAGTCTGCTGTAATTATTCAATCATTGGAACATATCCAAACAAGAGGAAAACAATTTGCACGATAAAACTGGCATTCTTAACTGTGATTCATGTCTAAAATGGCAGGATAATCAGCAAAGGGACGCTTGTTAGTGAAGTGCGTCGCCAGCCCACGCCTCTTACCTGTCATTGTACACTGGTAGTGAGAAACCACTGTTGGGGTGAAGGCTAAAAAAGAAAAAATTAGGGAAAGCAAACTGAATAAAACAAATGTGTGTACATTTATTTGTGTGTAAATATTTCTACATAGATATTGTGCGTGTACCATGAAAGCACAAGTGTGTAAGTAAGCTGGCACGTTCTATTAAAAAAAAAAAATCACACACAAAGGTGGCATTTCATGTGAGGGGAACAGATTTATTGCCTCTATTACCTAAATTAGCCTAAAGGAGCAGACTGTTACATTTTCTACCTAATACAGATCTGACTTGGATATTATGCAAGTTTTGTAGGATTAATGGTAGACATTTTTATATTTTTTGCAATTAAAAATAAAGTAATTTTGCTACAATTAGGTGTGGCGCACATGTTAAACTAACAGTCTAACTTCTGGACAGTAACAGCTAGACATCTCTCTCTCCCAAGGCCTGCACTACTATCTTTAAAGAACACTTTCTTCCCCTTACTGTTTTTTGCCATTGACAAATGGGAGGGACAGGTATGATTAAAAACAGAAACAAGAAATTCAGGCAGGAAAACCAAACCTTGTAATTTCCAAGCTTTTCGTTGTTCTTCTTTGGCAATTTGTTCCATGTCTTTGTCGTATATGTAATCTTGACACATAAAGCAGTATATACCCCCATACAAAAGGTCTATGGCTGCAAAACAGAAGGGAAGTTGGGGAGGAAGAAAAAAAGATGTGAGTTCATAAACCAGAAGACATTTTAAAGCAGGCTTCCAAGTCAGGCACTCTTTCTTCTCAGCAGCCCACAAAAAGTAAAATCTGTACCTTAGAATCTAGAGGGAAAAAAAAAAAGAGAAAAAAACCAGGGAAATTTTTCCAGTTACAGTACGAGTTATTCAATTCCTTCTGGCACAGCAAGAAAACTGTGCAAGACAACAAAGCATTAGCTGCCTTCAAGTTGTTTGTAATTCACTATATACCTTTTAAGACATAAGTAACCAAAAGGCATAATTACAGTGACTAAAACACATGCAGAACTAGTACTGTAAGATTTGATATGTAAGTTTGAATCGTATTTTTCTAAGACTTCAGTAATTTCTATTCAAAACCATTAAAATAATTAGAATGCACCTATCCAAATGACTGTTCAAACAGAAGACAGCACTGAAAGCTGAAAGATACTCGTCCAGAGGAATAGTTTTCTGGATTAGTTTATTCCACAGGTTACACATCTTTCAATTTCTCATTTCACACACCCTTTTAGAATGGACATATGAATGCTGACCAATGTTAGAAATATTTTTCTTACACAATCCTAAACAAAAGAAAGCCAAGAAATGAAATAAATCAGCTAACTGGGAAATTACATTTTGCTTCAACATATACAGAGGAAGAAGTAAGTGCAAATTAATCATAGCAAATTGCCGATTTTCAGTACATAGATACGGAAAAAAGTCACGATCAAAGTAAAAAAAAAAATTCTTAGCCAGCTACTAAAATACAATCTGCATCTAGCAGACAGCTGAAAAACACATCACCATTCTCCCTCAAGAGTGTATCCTCCATTTATTTCATTTCCAAATTCTTTTTATTTCCAGATAAATAGCATCATTAAAACAATCTCACTACAGTGGGATCTTGTTTTAAACAAAAGAAACCATTACCACATTAGGTGGCTTGCAAGAAACAGCACTGAATTACTCTGAAGCCCTAAATAAGCCAAACAGCACGCAGCAGCAATTCTGCTGTGGGTCTCATCAGGCAGAGGTGAAGTCTTTGTGCTCTCCCATTAGTGGGCCAGTGGCTTTGGTGAGCTTGGTATGGTTTCTTTCTAACCACATCTCATCCATCCTTCACAGCCTCTACCCCTCTCCTTTAGTCCTGTACAGCCATTTTTTCTCCTCTTTCAAAATCACTTTTTAAATGATTATATCAAATTGTTTGTTACTTCTCCTATTTTGTAATAAAGGAAACAATTACTTTAAACAAGTTTGCATAATGTCTATTGGCTGTCATCTTTCTTATGTGCTTCATTATTTTATTCTTTTGTTTTGTCTATTTGGACAACAATCAGTTTGCAGGAGAGGATAAGGACTGCTTGCATTACCTCGAGTAATGTCTGAACACCAGACATTCACCCTGGGGCCCAGAGGACTTAACTAAACTCCTTTAGCAAAATACCACAAAAGGGGATAAGAATCTTAGCTGCAGGGGAGATCAGTAACAACACACTATGCGGGGCGGGGGTGTGTGTGTGTGTGTGTGTGTGTGTGTTCACAATTAAGCCACAGAGTTGTGTACTATTTACTCCATTATCTAGTGCATTACCAGTTATCAACAGTTTTCAACAAAGAATTGGTGAAAATCCAAATTACTGATCTCAAAACACAAAACCAAATATTGCTCTCCATATATTTTTTTAAAAAATCCCACAAACAGCCCCCCTCCCCTTCAAATAATAGAACAGGGATAACAGAATGTTAAATAAAGTATTAGTGCTCAGAGTCCTATTTCAATCTACCATCAGAATGGGTAGGCATACATTGTGCTCAGAGGATTCCTCACTTTTCTCAACTTTCTGGACTTACAAGCATAAGCGATGAAGTATAGATGTCAAGATCACGACCAACAAGAGACCACCTTACAGAAACCACTCGTTCAGAGCAGAATGAATTTCTGGTGTAAAGAATCAGAAAGTTTAACAGAAACACTGGCATAGTAAAAGCTGTAATTGTCCAGTGCCTGATTAAGGACTCTTGAGAAAATGTCCTCTCTCCAGCATACTTATGTGAACAATGCGGTTGTATATATGCCAACACTTTCAATGTCATTAAAAAGACTGCAATAGGTTTTGGACAAATTACCTCAAGCACCAGTGACAAGGCGGCCATACAGGCCTGGTTATAGCACAAAGGGAGGGCAGGAGTTTCTCATGAAAGCCAAAACAGGGCTGCTCAGTTTCAGCATCCTAGGAAGAGAGTCCACTAGTAAAGTTCCTAAGTTAATTATGTCAAATTAGTATCATTTGAGTTTGATTTTTTTAAAAAAACTAAATTGCTGAAGCTCTACCCCAAACACCCCCTGACTAGAAAATTCAGTAAAAACCACTACAACAGTGAAGTATGAGAATGTACATGTAACAAATTTCATCACTTGTATTAGTATTTGGTATTGCAAATCCAACAGAAACAGGCTTCAAATTCATAAAAAGTTTGGGAATGACTAACCAAGAAATGATGCCAAGATGTTTCAGATTAATCCACTGATGCCCCACATTCCTCATGATAAACATCCCTTTTACAAGGCTACTCCAGAATGGCTCCTACTCCTACCTTCCACTATCAGCTTTTCCTAACACTACCACCACCCCTCTTGGGAAGGGACAGGGTGTGAAATCGCTCTATTTTAATTCAGTTTTATCTTAATGCGAGTATAGAATTGATTACACTGGAAAAATAAAATATACATTCAGTAGAAATATACTTTTTTCTTTCATAGGGAAGAACCAGAAGAAATTTAAAAGAATCATAATGTCATTTTATTACATTTGATCAATCTAGTTTCCTGTTTCAGAAATGCAAAATACCTACTTGTGGATCACAAAGTAATTTAAGAATTTAAAGACTTCTTGGAATGTAATATTTTGCTTTGCTTTTATACCTTCTATGCTGACAACAGGCTACCATTATTTTAAAGGCCGATCTCCTTGTACCCCTTCATCGACAAAATTCTAAACGGCTGCAACAAGAGAGAGAAAGTCAAAAGATACCTCATTTTTCATTTAAAAATAAAGCTATCAGCCTGGAAAAACAATAAGGCATCACAGAAGATCATGCAGGAATGAGACCAACTTTATCTACTGGTGCAAGTGACAATAAGTTTTGAAAGACAACAGCTCGGGGGGAAAGTTTAAATGTAGGCAGCAAAAGGTCTTCAAACTGTCCATCTGGGAACCAAGTGTTTTGTTTAAGCCCGAGTGCTTTACTTTGCCAAATATATCCACTAACATCCTTGTGAAAATGTTGTGACCAGAGATGATGGGAACATAACAACGATATGTTAAAAAAGCAGGGAAACGTGCCGTGTCCAGGCTGCGCGTGTGCACGTCTCGTCTCATGCAGTTAAGAAACTTGTATGTTCAGTTTTCGCAAGACCCAGGTGAACAGAACTAACATTGCTCAGTTGGAAATGGGATGCTTCACCATAATATACGACAGCCTTCCATCAGATATGACCTATTTGTGAATCATGCTTTGGAATCATCTTCCTTGGAACACTGGTTGCATTCAAGTACAACAAAACATACAGCAACACAGAATTAAGGCCAATTTTTACCTGTATTGAAATTAATTCCACTGTGAATTTCTGTGACTCAATCTTGGCATGTTACAAACCCAAAAATCAACACACACTCACATTCTATGCAAGTCACCTACATTTTGTTCAGCTTCTGTAACAAAGGAGACTAAATTGCTAATTCTTTTACACAGTATTCAAAGTCAACATGCTAAGCTAATTCATACTCCCTAATTTCTCACATTAAGTGTTAATCATTAAACCAGTTTCAGACAATAGTCTCAAGTCCACAAGAAGTGATTTTTCTAAACTTCAGCCAGCTCTCCACTTGTTCTTCTATGTGATATATGAGCACAAAACAAGTATCTGATTGCATTCTTCCTGTTTTCCTGGCACCTAGAAACTGCATCACAGATCAGAATTCCTGAACTGATAAGATATTATGTTTACTGATATGAGTAAGAAAACCTTACTAATCTCAAGGGGGGGGGGGGGGGGGGGGGGGGGGGGAATGCCAAAACACACTAGCAGACTCACCCAAGACATTGATCAACTCAAGTATTTGAATTTTTGCCAGAAACTAGTAAGCAGTCACATTAAAGACTATTCACACTTTTCCCTTATCCTTTCAGTCTCTATCAAGGTGATCACAGCCTTATCAACTCTACAAGTCACAAAACAAGTATACATTGTTTTTATTTATATCCATAAATAAAAATAAAAGGCTAGCCCTGCTAAACAGTGCTCCAAGCTAGCTTCCACTGAAGTCACTGAGAATCACAGGTACTTACTTGTGGGGTGGGGGATTACAGGGTAGAACCCTAAACTTCCTCTTGTTGCCAAAAACGCAGCATCAGATATCCAATCTTTTAATACACATTAAAAAACATGGCTACAGTTAAGCATTATCCTTCCCTCCCACATTCATTATTTAAGAGAAATGGTATATTCTTCTCCTAGTATTTGAGATAAATCCATTCTACTCTAAGTACTTATTTTTCTTCTTTTAAACTAGCACCCAAAAGATAAGCAGTGTTTTTGTAGGCTGTGCTCTGAAGTCTCCAAGATGCCTACTGGCCCCATATGAATCTAGAATTTTAATGTTTAAAGGGACTGATTTGCCTGCAATCCAAACAGGGTAAGTACCCAATACAATGCTGCAAACCACTCAAAACTAGGAGCCAGGTGTCCAACCTCTACACTGTACGCTTCCCTCTGTGATGGTTTAGAGTATCATCCTACATCAGCATGCGAATTCAAGCCAGGGAAGATGAGACGTTCAGGAGAAAGAAAAGTGTTCTAGTATCCCCGTGGAATCTAGATACCAAAAATGTTCTTAACTGTTAATATAGAGGCAGACTGCCAAAACATTTTATGTTAATTAATTATGAGCAGAATATTAACTTCAGCTCCTTGACCTCATTCAGAAATACATATATCGCACATGCTACTTATACATGTGTGCACGCACCCAGTATACTACATAGGAGTACATAGCACGCTTATTCTTAAGTGCCCTGCACTTCCTATTATAAAAGATGTTTTGCCTTTTGTCAGTCTTCTCCCTACCCTTCTCTGACCCTACAGACTTCAATAGTTCCCTTGTTTGTAGCAAACCTTTGAAAAGTGACAAAGATTAAATTCTCCTGGCTAAAGGACCTTTTCTTGATCCCACAAAAATATTATTCAGGTTTAAAGGAGAGAAATTGTTAAACACTACTTTATCTTGCTGCTTTTTTCAGAAATTTGGGGGCAGAATCCCTAAATTACAGCCACCAAGTTTTGTGTTGCTCTAACATGATGCAAACTGCTTATATCATGTATATATTCTCATTTGATCAACAATGGGGACTTACCTCAAAGTACTATTTTCAATAAAAGCAGTAGTAAGATCCAGAATTGCACAGAAGTTAGTAGTTGGGTCTGAGGCAAGCAGATGCACGCAGAGCTGGCAGTACAAAGGTAAATTCATGAGACTGGCTTTCTGAGGGCTAATAATACTCCAGGTGTACAGAGGCCTCTTCAGGAGTCATTTCTGATACTAAGAGGAGCTTTTGAGAGATGGCTTGCAGGAGCTCCTAACTACCTACGCTTACCAGAGCAGCTCCTAGCAGAAGACAATTGTGATTAACAAATGCCTGCTGCCTTCTTAGGAGTTCAGTCTGGCTCAAAGTTTGAGCTAAGCTATAGGAATGCCTTGCTGGAATGCGCATCACAGAAGCAAATGAGAATTTGCCTGCAATACTATTTTTAGTGGCTATGAGGAACATTGGAGGTTCAAAGCCATACCCTATGGCTGACCTGCATATCCAAAACGCTTCCTTCCTCCTCCTCTGCTTCCAATCAATGACCCCCTGGTTGATATGACAAGGATATTATTATGTTGAAGTACAGTTTGTACTATTATCAAATTTTGTCTCACTTTTATTACTGTAGTCAGTGAGGTTATTTAATTCTTATCACAGCACTACCTAGCCCTCCTCAGTATAAGCAATACCTATGAACTTTGGGACCATCATCAATTTCATACATAGATATAATTCTTTCTCTTCAATTACCAGAAAATAGCAGTAAACCAGAACTGGTTCTGCTAGTAAAGTCTGCATGTCCTACACATTCTGCTTTCAGTTTATTCATCATCAGTCTCCCTTTATCCAGCCTCATGCACACCACAATTCTTATATTAATCCCTGCCACTTCTACCTCAAGTAATAATCTCCAAGGGGGCAAAATGTCAAATTCTTCACTTGATCTAGACAAATTAGGTCCAGTGTATTTCCTTTTTCTAAGAAAGTCAGTTATATTATCAAAAAGACATACTAGTCTGACACAATCCATCTCTGACAAAACTATAAAACACTGCATCCTGTTTTCCATTTGCCTTCATCTTAACAGACTTTTCTGAACACCCACACCAAGCAAAACATTAGAACAGAATTCAAATCAAGAGGCTGCTAAAATGCCCAGATGACCTTTTCTACCCCTTTCTGAGCCTACATGCAAAAGGAAAAAACCCAAACTGCTACTCTAGCACTGCAATACACTGTGCTGGGATCAGCTTTAATTGCCCCTTCCACATAGAGTACGATGAAAGTCTTAGCTGTTTTCTTTACAAGAGAACTCTACTTCACTGCAACCATGCAGAATGAACACTACAGTCAACACCTTCCAACTCAAATGAAAATTAAATAACTTTTACTGTCATTCCTTTAGGTAAGTGTTCTCTTTCTACATATTAAATTTCGACAGACAGGTATGTATTAACAGCAGTAACCAGATTTTTTTCCTTTGACTGACTTCAAGTATAGAAACCAGCTTTTTGTCATGTTTCCTCTGAATCAGATGAAAAAAATGCAGTTATTTGTTTTCTAGGGGAAGTAGGAGCTTTCTGAATTCTACCAAAAAATCCTCAACTTAATCTATGAGCATTACTATTATGCTCACCCACCCAGTTCCTCTCACCACAAATGTATTTATTGGACTGAACATTACATGAGCATATACTTAGACAAAACAGTTCCTCAACAAACAGTTTGTGATATAATAAATAATGAATGTACTCTAACAGGACTAATTCTGAAATGAACTGTTTGCCAGTCTCCTTAGAAATTGAACGGTACTTCAGTCTTCCAGCCATTTTTTGTTTAGTCTTTTAACTACTGAGCCTCAGTCCTGCTATTTCACCTACCTCTACTCTTTAACTCCAGAACAGGGCCTTAGAACAGACCAAGACTTCAACCAAAAGCTGTATTATATGCTGTTTCAACGATACTACTCATATGTTAAGAGTGCATCTGTAACAGATAGAAGCACAGCATGGAAATGCACGAGTTGGCTCCTTACCAAGGAGTTTAAATAGGTCTACAGAGAGCTTTGATGCCATAATTTAACTAATCTAACTCTGAAGGTTATCTGTAATGGACTTTCCTAAGCCTGTAACAATGATTCTTCTTGCAGCTAGGTAAAAACACTGGTATTTTTATAAATATATATAAAATATATATATAAACTACTTATATATATAGAAAAAAAAATATATATAAAAGCATGTGGGGGAAAACTCTCCACTTAGGTTACATATGTACTCCATTCTCAAAATCATCAATTTTGTTTTCTCACATGATAAACCCCCCTAATAAGTTTTAATCATTACGGAACAGAAACAGAAGATATTCACTCAGAGAATATTAAAACTTCATTTGGTATCTGCCTAGAATCTTCAGTCCCAACCAGGAAACTGATAAAAGAATCACTACTACAGCTTCAAGATGAACTCTCTACAGCACCAACCTCTTCTCTTTTAGAGCAACAGTCCACAGACAATTTCCTGCTACTCCGGGACTAAGCCACTATGTATTTTCCTTCCCTGAGCAACTGTAGAAAGGATAAGGAAGGGACCATCAGTTTTACAAGGACGGAAACCACCAGTAGATTCCCCACGTGATGGAACGTGATTTGGATTACATAGGAAGATGACAAAGCATGGTGATGACACACGTTCTATTTAGAATAATCAAATCTGAAGCTTGCCAAAAGCTCCAGCAGGATTTCATGATATTGAGTAAACGGGCAATACCACCAAGACTGAAACTCTAATCACTACCAATAACATAGCAGCCGAGTAACAGTTACCACTCAGGAAAGAGGTTTTGGAGTCACTGAGGATAACTCCCAAATAACATCAGCTCAATGTTGAACAGCATATCAAGAAACACAAAACAGAAGTCATGGAAGTATTAACTAAGAATACAAGTCATTAGTAAACTGCATTAATCCAAAGAGTTGTCACCACAGATGGACACATTAGAACTAAACAGAAGTATGATAAGGATGTTGAGAATCATACAACAGTTTCAATAAGAAAAGCTAAAAATAGTTCAGGATTCTATAGGTTGGGAAAAGGAAACATCTGACAAGATCAAAAAGATCAAGAATCCCAGAAGATATCAATAAGGACCTTTTACTCACCATTTCTCAATTCCTCACAAAAAAAATACAGAGCAAAGTTACAAGATCCATTATAAAACAAAGCAGAGACACACATGCATTTTTCACATAGCTCAGAAAACCGTAGAACTCGCTGCCTTTGCACGTTGCAGGTGCCAGAAAGGAACCAGGCTTTAACACTGGACAGGCTACTGGAACACAAGCACCTAGAAGCAGTCTCCTGTTCAGAAAGTTTTTGAAGAGCTGAGCAGTAGAAAAAGGGAGAGCAGAACAAGGGGAAAAAATGCTTAATAACTATACTGCTGTCTATTCTCTAAGCTACCTCTGTTGACCACCACCAGGTAGAAAGCTGGATATGTATGATACAGCTTCAGTGAGTACAACCACGTCAAAGCAGCAAAACATGTTTTATGAAATTGGGAGAAGAGCAAAAAGGGAAAAATTAAGGATTCTGTATTATTAAAGTTGCAACAGCAGAAACTATTTCCTGAAGTAACAGCATCCACAGACTAAGATACCACTTTCCTTAGGCTGCTGGATTTCAGATCTGTACTGTCTATAGTCAGATGTCTATTACAGTGACTTTGATTAAGTACCTTACAATTCTCACAGAGGGTATGGACAGACAGCCCTGCCTTATCTGCTCCTGACAACTCCACATACTACATATTGTGACACAGATGATCTCTGAGCACTCCTAGGACATACCCATAGGGGTTTGTAAATGACACCATTTTTTGTATTTGTGGGGGGATGAGGGATGCCGGATGCCTACACAATAAGAAAACAACACTGAAACAGAACAGGAAAAGGCTATTCTGAATTATTCCAAGTCTTCAAAGTCCTGAACAGCCAGTCTTACCTACCTCTTCCTAAAGGTTTTCACACCTGTATAAAAATTTTACATTGTATTAACAATTCCCAACCCAGCCCGCCATGGTGATTGACTAACAGAGACTGTGCAATGCAGAAAGTAAAAAAAGCAGCTCATATAGCCAGATCTTACTTACCCATCACCCACATCCACAACTCAAGGAATATATTAAAATAAGTACAGTGTTATTAATATACACTGAATAGGCAAGCAGATGCAAGAGCACAGGTATCACTATAAGGTCAGAGTGTGTCTAATTTATATTGTTCAGAGAAGCAGAGATAACAAGGGATGTATTTTAAGAATACTCTGGACTACGATCCTGAAGTCTCCTGAAACATATAGCAGTTAGCTGCAAAAACATCCCTTCCAGTGCTCAGACAGCTGTTACAACTGAAATCTATGATATTTCTTAGATCTGTGATTAAGTGTGCAGTTCCTGCTAGTCTCCATGGAGACTGATGTTGGCTCAGCAAAAAGTCACCAAGTGTTTTAAAATAATTCCTGTTCGTTTTGAAATTTCAAAGCACTTAACTCGTTTTTGCCTATCAGATATTATTTCCCCAATGAAAACTGCAGCAGTAAAAGCAACCAAAAGCATTACCAAAACTACAAAAATATTTTTACAGCTCATTTCACATGCAGCTGGAAATAAAACACCAAAACATACATTAAAAAAAACAGAGAGAGAAAAGGAATCTCCAAAACTAGAAATCAAGCATGCAGTTGTACAATCTTCACATTATGCATATTTGTGCACTGAGTACATTATACGTAGCTGCACAAGAATCCTTTTTGTGATGATACAATACTGTATTCTGTACTTTGGCTTGTATAATTAACTCAAGCCCTTTTTATCTAAAGGCTATTCCTTTTGGGAAGTACCTTATCTGACACATTCTTAATTGGCTAGTACCGTGACAACAACTACAACAGTCTTCAAGCAAGACTGCATCTTCAAAGAACCTCCCTCCTCTGCCCAGTTTTGTTTCTCCTTTAAGGAAACAGAAGATATTTCACTACAGCAGACAGCAGCAAATTCTACCTTGCACAAAAATTTACTTGAAGAATTTAGGCTTCCCAAATACACAGATAAACAGCAGCTCACAACATGCACAATTACAAAGCTCTTTTCAAAAAGGTTCTCCAAAAATATGGTAAGTTTAGTGGTAAAAATATTACGGTGTTTACACAGTATCCACAGATAAACAGGCAAATACTGTCTACAGTCTCAATTTAGCACTGTATTTTTTTTAACCCTTAAACCTGGCCATAAACTTATATTGGTACAAAAGTTTTTATATACATATATACACACACACACACATATATATATACACACACACTTTACCAGAAATCTCTAGATAGATTTTACCTAGACTAATTTGTACTTCTGTGTTGGTAAATATTCCCAAATAATTTCACCTAATGAACTGAATTCAAAAGCTCTTTGAGACTACACCCTGTAAAAAGCAATAAAAATAAACGTCATACAGGGTAGGTATGGGTGGTTTTTTCAGTTTTCCAAGAACAGTTGAGGTTGGCAAGCACCTCCGGAGGTCACCTTGTCCAGCACTCCTGCCAGGAGGTCACCTTGTCCAACACTCCCTACAGCTTGCAGGGCCACCTACAGCAGGCTGCCCAGGACCACGTCCAGACGGCTTTTGAATATATCTGAGGATACTCCACAACTCCTCAGGGCAACCTGTTCCACTCCTCAGTCACCCTCACAGTAAAAATGTGTTCCCTGATGATCAGGCAGAACCTCCTGTGTTTCATTTTGTGCTCACTGCCTCTTGTACAGTCAGTGGACACCATTGAAAAGAACCTGGCTCCACGTTTTTTACCAATTCTTTCAGATATTTGTACACACCTGTGAGATCCCCTGGAGCCATCTCTCCTGTAAGCTAAACAGTCACAGTGCTCTCAGCCTTTCCTCATCAGAGGTGTTCTAGTACCTCCACCATCTTTGTGGCCTCTTGCTAGACTTTCTCCAGTAGCTCCACTCTCTCTTACTGGATAGCCCAGAACTAGACACAGGATTCCAGATGAGGCCTTATCACCACTTAATTTCAGATGTCTTCCCATACTAGTACATTTTTTTTTCCCTCCTGAACTTATCATTTAAAGTACAGCTATCTGTGCTTCAGTTTGTACTGAATATTGCTGCCTACCTTGACATCAAGAATTATGATCACGACACTCTCAAAGGCTAGCAACTTCATAAACATTATGGATATTCAGTACTACGTTCCAGTATTCTATTTTTCAAGGCATTTACAAGCTTAAGCTATACCAATATGGATCCTAATTTTTTTTTCATTCTTGACACATATGGAGGAAGAAGTATAACGATTTGCTGTTTTAAATAATCATTTCCATAAATAGTAAACTTACACACCAGTTTCTTAAGCACAGGAGTACAGAGCACTGTTGGCCTTCTGGAGCATCTTAGTTTTCATGGAAAATAAAAGACAGTTTGTTCCATAAGCACTTTGGATAAATTAAATGAGAATGGTGGCCACACTGGTCAAGAGAAAAAACTATACCATGAAATAATGCCTTTTTTCCTCTTTCTTATGTCAATCCACCAAGAATGTATTTTCATTTGAAGAAAAATTAAGTGTGCTGTACACCAAGCAAAATTGTATACATCCATTTTGACACAACCGGAATTTTAATATAAAATGATCAGGATTTTGCATTATAACTCTAAAATGTTCTAAACTATAAGCAATAAGTAATTTAAACCAAAACTGAATGCTTTTGGTTTTAAACATTATCTAGCACCAAAGCTGACAGAATAAAAGAACTTGCTGGCATTTTACCAACATTTGAGGCAGTTGAGGGAAAGGTACTCCATATCAGTTAAACTGTTTTCTTAAGAGTATTGACCACACTGCAAACATGAAGCCAAAACAGAAACAAAACCCACCACCCTCAAAAAAACCAAAACAAATAAAAAACCCAACCCCCAAACCCAAAAACAACCCCCAAAACACCAAAACTTGAAAAGTTTAAATAATTCTGTTACTTGATTAGTCAACTTTGTGATAGGAATGATGGTTTCTTCCTTAGCAAGAACAAAAAAGTGAGCATGACCTCCTGAGAAAACTTCACTAAGCGCTCTAGTTCAAGGCACTAAACCCACCATTTTTCACACTTAAAAAAGTATCTCTGTGTACAAGCACTTTTATTATTTTTCCCTATATATGACATTAATTCATAAGTACTAAGATACTAAACAGTCAGTAATAATTCAAAACTGAAGTTGTGAAAAAACCTTATCTGTGATGCAGAAGAAGCGTAAGCACCAAGTTTAAGATAATACCACTAAACTAACCCAAAACACAAATAAAATTTATCTCCCTGTCTAATGAGGTAGCCACAATAAAATAGCACCTTAATTGGCCTGGAATTGACAGGGATAATGCAGCGAGTTAAAAAGCACCAGTGAGTATATCAGGATGACAGCTTACCTAAATTGTGTCGCTTTGTCTTTGCGTGCTCGTGAATATGTTTCTTTGTAAAACAGCCAAAGAAGACACAGTAGAGGCAAGAGTGGAGTCTGTTCAGGTGGGCACCACACATATGACAAATGCACGACTTTGCCTGAAATAGAGAAACGGACACAGAATATGACTGACAGAAACGTACCTCCAAGTCCACTAAAGAGGTGTAGTTCCAACTGATAGCTTTCCCTTTTACTCGGTGCCTTCTGAACGCTGCAAAGCAGCAGGGGAAACAGTTCTGCCCCCATGTGACAAAACCAACAATTAGACAAATTAATAGAGAAAACCTCTTCCATTTGTCCAAAACATTTCCAAGTCTTGATCGGGAGCAGGTCTCATGTAAGAGCAGATGATAGTCAACTCATTTACAACTCTCAGCCTGTAGTTTAAGGAACATTTCAAGCAGGGGGAAGCAGGCACTGCTGCTAAAATATACAAACAATCCTACCATACCCTCACTCTACCTGGGCATTTCTGTTCCCGTACCAACCACGGACCAGCAGAATGACCTGCACAGCCATGTGCAAGCCAGGAGAAAGATGTGTGTGAAATGAACCTGCCACTCCCCCCACATTAACCTGTATCAGCTCCTCCATCCAGCTCACTGAGCCACATAAACATTCATTGCTGGTGTAAAACCTTTGGGCATTATGACTAGCGCAGCACAGGCTTAACGTTACAGCAGCACAGATGCTGATGACCAGGGGAGTAAGGTCTCGATGCATCTGTTCTTGCTCAGTTCTTCTGAGCTGCTCCCCACTCACAGTCTCCACCTTGAAGCTGTGGGCTTTGCTGCTCAACTGCCCCTTTGCTGAGCTGGTTCAGCTTGCCAACCTGGAAGCTGAAGCTAGACTAAAACTAATCTTTTGTCAGGTTAGTAAGTTTGGGGGGATGAGGAGGAGATGGAGTAGACTCAGAGGAACGTCAGCGCTCAGGGAAAGCAGATGATGAGCAGGGAGGTCAAAGGGGTGAAAGAGGCAGTTTTGGGTGGTGGGACCCCAGCATGAACTCTGCTTTTTCACAGCACTGAGCTCCGCAATCCACTCAAAAGCTGTAATACAACGTTTGTGGGCATATTGCATTTCATTTCTCTGCTGGGAGACTTGGTCAGATTCATTCATGAGATTTCTTTATACCAGCCCATGAAATAGTGGTGCAACATGAAATCCATAACAGTCAAAGAGTTACAGAAGGCACTTTTGCCACTCTCCGACTGGCTTTGAACCAAGTGTGGAAAGCGATGTACTGACTATTCCCCGGAGCAACCCAGAATGGGGAGGTATGTGATGAAAGTTACCATGATTCATTGGAAATTAATAAGCACATAAGCCTGACATGATGGTTTGCATCCCTATAACAATACATCTTAACAAGCAGGCCTGCAGAAAAAAAAAAAAGGCAATTACAAGGTTAAGTAGACTTTTTGACTCTCAATCATATCTGAAGCACTCTTTAAGCCAACAACATCCAAAACTTTCTCTTAGCATTAAACTCAGGTACTTCAACAAATCTTTCGAAAAATTACTCTGTCTAGAAAGAGACTTAAGAGAATTTGAGGGATCAATCTTTTGCTCAACAACAGCAAAAACAATTCAAGTCCAATACCATCTGACTGGAAGTTACAGACAGGAGACACTCCTCACAGAAATTCACTTTTCATCTCAGACAACAGCAATTGCCTTCAGACACAGGTTTAAGAGTAACTGAACTTCTCTAACAGCTCAGACCTACAGAAATCACTGAAAGGTACACCTTATTTTACAGACTAATCTGAAAATACTACTCCTTTGCTTGTCAATATAGAAGCACCTTTTTCTCTCCATATTAAAAAAAATAAGAATCGGAATTACTAAAATACTAAGCTATCATCTAACCCAGGCAGTGCATTTCATCAAAAATAACCCCCAAAGTTCTTCAGTAATATTTGTCCAGTCTGCCACAATTTAAAATTAGTGCTGAATAGATGATGCACAAGCTTGTTCTTTTAGTCTGGCATTTTTCTTTCAGAATACTTATGGTTGTTAAAAAAAAAAAAAAATCAACAGAGAAGCTTAGAGTATGCTGCACTGTGTAATTAATTTTCAAGCTTCTACAAATTAAGACTTAAATCCTGAATCTCACATGTTGTATATTCGAAGTTCTCCTAAGTTCTGTCAGATGAAAATAGATCGGTTGAATCAAACTCCACACACCTACAAAAAGAAGTATTTTAAAGCAGTACCAAAAAAATTCACCACCACCACCAGCAAATTTCCATCTTTACAAAAATACTGCAGAACTGTCAAACTGTTGCCTAACGGTCGCTCTTTGGCTGCAAAAGCTAAATAGGATCAGCCTATCTGTTAAGATTGCTGCTATGACAACAACTCTAGCAACCACCTCTTTTACTTAGCCAGCTAAAAATAAATTTTAGCATTAAATGTATTGTAAACAGATGACATAAGCGTGTAAAACTCAATCATTTTAGGTTAAACACAGAAAATTCATACCCTAAGAGTTTTTATTTCAATGAAAATTAACAGAAATCAAAGAATGTAAAAAAATAGTGGTAAATTAAAAGAGAAGTTCAATCTCTTATTTAAAGGAAGCTATTTATCCATATCCTGTATTTGTTTAGTAGATTAATCTTTGTTCAAGATGTTTTTTCTAAAATTGTAAGAAAACAAGGTTAAAAGACAGAGTGAAGAAAAATCAATATCAAAAACCATAGTGGCTATTCTTAACTAGATTAGCTGTCTCCTTTTCATCTGTCTGTGCTTTTAAACAATTTGCTAAGTTAAAACAAAGCTGCCACCCTCCCACCCCACCCCAAATAATCAAATTACTTTGCTTCGTAACACTCCCACCCCTGCTCACATCTCTTGAGGCTACAGTCTAAGACAGAAGAGAATACTGCAAATGAGTAATCAAAATCAGTCTGATCCACAAAGTCACAAGCACGCTTTAAAACACAACTTTTTTAAAAAGCAAGTTAGGTCTTGTTTATGGTCCAGATGCTTTAGGAAAGTCAACCAGCATTTCGGCTGCAGAATCAACCTGTCCCTTCTCCTTTTCTCTGATATGTCCTCCTAGATACAAGAACACCCCTTCCTTAGCCTAAGACATACATGTAGAGTCTTCCCCTTCCTCCAGACCCTCTCCCGTTACTATTCTGTTCCCCATCATTCTATTCTGTTCCTTACTTGCTTCTTTCCTCTATTCTCCTCACCCTCCAGTACTCCACTCTCCATCTTTAACCCTATTCTCTCCCCACACACTTGGTCCCTCACATCCCCAGCCAGTCTTCCTTCAGTCCATAGTGAACCTCTGTCTATTCCCTTTAATTTTGCTTTGATATTCTAACAAAGCGCACACAGAAACCAGAAGAGGCCCTGAGCGTTTTCTTTCTGGAAGATTATAATCAGTTTTTTAAGTGATAGAAAACTGGAAAGAATGGTCCTGCACAATATAAAGTGTATGCGCGCGCACGCACACACACACAGAGTAACCGACAGCATTTCAACAAATCTGCAGGAGCAAGCAACATTAGATATCCCAATTCTCTCTTCAGTGGTTTTTCCTCTACTGATCTCCTTTACTGCTACTAAGACACTGGTAACGCACATGCCCAGACCCTCAGCGATGGTTCTGTACCTTCTTTAAAGGAGGTTTAAACAGCCTAGCAGACAAGGATGTAGAACTAGTGCACGACCCACAAAAGGGAACTGGTTGTAATCAGCTGTAACACAGGTCAATAGAGTCCCACCTCTAAAAGGCTATCTGTTCTTGATATTGTTAATAGCTATGATATGAAGTGAGTTAAGAAGAAAGCAGCAGGCATCAGTAGGTCAAATAAGCTAGACTGCTGACATTTCAAGTCTTCCCAAATTGTCTGAACAGCTTATTACTAGTTTACCATCCTACCATCAAAACAGTGGTGGAGAAAATGAATGCATCCAGCTGGCGATGTTTCACCCTAGCAGTTCTCTGTCCCACAGTTCCCATTCCTGCTCTCCTTCCCTGGGCCAGCTCAGGCTCCACCTAAAGCAAAAAGGTCACACTGGGCACGTAGCATCAGTTGTTCCAAAACCCTACAAACCTGTTTCAACTTCACATAATATTGGCTCCTCAAATCAAGGAATGGCAGTTTCAAGTGGCAATACTTATCCCTGCAAAGCAAACCGTGCAGAAAAAGCAAGAGGCAGACAACAGACCTTATCTACTGCAAACCATGCTTCTGTATTTCCAGCTATTTCAGAAATAGCTTTAGAAGCTCAATTTTTATTTAATTGTACGTGAGAGGAAAACAGCTTTTTAAAGAAGTTTTCCATTATGGTACTTAAGGAGTCTTGCCTCTTATGCTCACACTAAATATAGGAAAGCACTTTCAGAATAGAGCTGTTTTCAGTTACAAGCTTATAAACCAAAGACCTCCTACCTTTCACAGTCTGCAAACCATATTCACCACAAAGGTTCATGGAAAAGATGAACTAGGTAACACTAACAAGACAGTGGGAGGCTTGGAAGGTTAAAAGATCATAAAGAAGGTGTTGCCACACTAAGTGTTCACAAGTAACTCAAAGAAGCAGATTCTTAAGGTAGTCTTAAAGCAAATACACTGGATCCCTGCAAACGTTTGATCATGTACAAATCCTTAGCATTAGGAAAGTAAAAATTTCTCAATACAAATCTAATTCAATTTCCTCACCTTTTAAAGTAAGTTTTTGTGTAAAACAGACATAATATTTAGACACATCAGAAGCAAAAAGAGAAAATATTTAGTTTTCTAATACATTGTCATCATTATTGAAAGTCTTCAGAGGGGTACGCTTCACTTTCTAGCCCAAAACCAAGTCTAATTCTTCAGAAAGAACTTTAATCTCTGTCTACACGGATTAAGGTGTTTGTTGTGCAGCTGTGAATATGCCTACCTACTGAACACAGGTGTATGTGGGAAATTCCCCCTCCACACACAAGTTTGTCACCATAATCTGCTTTGTTCCCAAGGAGAAGCATTAGTGCTTTACAAGCATTACTTCAGCTCAGACAAACTGTTCGTTACAAGGCAGTACTGAAGTGGACTTGAAAGAAGGTGAACTCCAGGCTCAAGGAAACACTGAGGAGTCCCACGTGTGGTTGTTGAATTTGGAAGTGGAATTTCTGTGGGAAATTAAGAAATCTATTCCAAAGTTAACCTTGGTACAACCACCACTGCAGTTATTTAGGCAGGAGAAGCTGCTAGGCCTACAGTCAAGTGGCAAGTGGCTATGAGATACCTGGAAGCAGAGTATCTGCAATTCTCAATGCTCTCTCTCCTGTTATAATTTTATGTTTCTATGTTTAAATTTGCTTTGAGTTAAAAATAGGTATTACAAGATAAATAAATACATTCTTTCAGGTCCCATCCTCTTTTCCCAGTGATGCTTCCACACACTGATGGGAGAGGCAAGTAGGAGAAAGCAACAAGCAAGGGTCCACTTGCCCAAAGCCTGAGGAAGCTGTGACAGCTCCTGCAATGAAACTCCACTTTCTTGAATTCTTAATCTCTTACAGACACATGAACAAAAGTGAGGAGACTGATTTAAAGTTTATGGTGCTCGTTAGTTTAACAGCAGAATAGGGGAAAGAAAAAAATAAAAACTCAAAACAGAAAAGACTTTTGACTGAAACTATTCAGATATGAAGTGCAAATGCCTTACTAGGCAACAGATCAAGACATTTAAGGGAAATTTAATAATTTCCTTATATATTCAGAGTTCCTGGTCTTAAAATGCACATTTTAGGTACAGTCAATCCTCTGTCAAGTTTTGCCTCTCCTATTCACCCTGCCATGTCTAGCCCATAGCCTGGGCACAGACTTTTATTTTTTTTTCTTATTCATCTGTGTTGCAACCAATTCTTGTCCAAATATAATACGGACACAGCAGTGTATGTTGAGTGACGAACAGCATGCTGCCCTTAGCCTATTTTTTTTTTGAAAGAAAAAGGATGGATAGTCACAAAAGGTCATACAACCGACCACTGCTTCTTTCTTCACTGAAGATGGAGACCCTATGGCTATTCCAACAGCACCGTTTCTTCTGCCTTGTGGGAGGAGAAAGTCAGTATTAAACCACAGCTGACAAGATTCATTACTCTCGAGTACTCTTTGCACCTCAAGAGTAACAAATGTAGGTCAAATCTGCCTTACGACATTTCTGTCACTTCTTAGTCTACATTAATTTCAAGATTCACTGTACTGCTTTCCTAAGGCAGGCATGCCACAGACCCCTCATCCATCAGGGTAGTAGGTGGGATATTTCATAAATTTAAATACTTAAAACTTCAAAGCCATGTTCTTAGGTTTCAAGAAACAAAAAGAGGGAATTGATTCTACAGTTCTCCATAGTATGGCATATAAATCATTCCTCCACATGCTGATAGGATGATTCAGAGTTACTCTGAGTCAGCGCACATTTCTGACACATCAGCTTTAAAAAAAATAAAAATCAACTTAAATATTGTTCACTCACTTCCTGCAACCAAGACTTAATTATGATATTGTCCTACTAGAAATGTCAATTATTTTTTTAAAAGAATATGCCATCAATACCATAAATTTTGTTTCCAGATCCACTAAGGTTAGGGGTACTAGTAAAGGCTTTATTAGTACTAGCAAAACCGTACACTAGTTACATCATTTTGTGGTTTGGTAAGTGTTCAGAAAGTCACCTTCAAAAAAAAAGCCAAGTACATGTAACTTCTTAAACTGAGGTATTCTAAACATTTGCTTAGACAGCAGCAGAAAGAGACAGTTAAATATTTCAGCTCTGTTCAACAGCAAACATTAAATCTAAGGCGCTTGCTCTGCACCGGTGTATTTGCTGGCTCCCATATTGCCGTTGGGTATGGTAGAGAGAAGATGCCCACACAGCTTCCCTGGTCTGTCAACAGGACACTTGGCTCTGACCATCTGAGCACAAGTTTCAAGACAAAGATATCACAATTTATAATTAAAGATTAAACAGCTTAAATAACATCGCAGTTCTCAAACTGAGTGTAAATAAAAATATACCATTATGACCATCTGAGCAGCTTGCTGTCCTTCTGTAGCTTGGATTAACCCACACCTAATTCGAACAAATCCTACTTCTGCCTGTAAGTGAAAAAAACACTGTGAAAGAGGGAAAAATGAAAGTACTGAACATGCTACAAAAGATGCTAGAAAGCAACCTGAAGAAACTTTTTTTCTTCCAAACTGGTAAAACTTTTCCATTACTCCTTATTTAAGATGATGCATCCCAGCAAGGGCACAAGCTACCTTTCTTTCAATAAGGCAAAGCAGCATATACATTAAACTCACCTGTTCTCACTTCAGAATCATTTTGTCTTAATTTAACCCTGATTTTGAAAAATATTAGTTGCACAGTACCTACTGTCAGAGAAGAATGATTAAATATTTCCTGCAATTCAAATTCTGAAGGCAATTCCGCCCCATCTTCATGGAAGATACACTAGCAATCACACAAGAGAAACAAGACTTGCGGTTTTTCAGGCCAATATCAAAATACTTTGAAGAATATGCTTAATTATTACTTTTTGGTCTAAAAGTTTTAAAAGCACACTAATCCTATTCCTTTTTCAGTTGCATTTTTTGGTTTTGACAAATTATCTCCACTTCCTCATCTGGCAATGACAAGGCTCTGCTAAGCGTTCTCTGGTGCTGTGATGCCAGGCTGACAAATTCTCTGGAGGCTAGGGAGAATGGCAGTTTATCCTAATTAATAAAGCAGCCTGAGCTACCTTCTGCAGGAGTGACGGCTTGCCACAACAGCAGTGTGGCTAACCTACCAGGAACCAAAGCACAGTTAGACAAATATTTTGATTGGACCAGGATCCCCATCCAGATAAATAATAATGGTAGAATTGAGTTTAAAAAAAAGAAGAAAAAAATCAGCAAAAAGAGACCAATTAGGTTGTTTCCAGTTCCTGAACAGGTCTTCTCAAGTGTAAAATTAACCACAAAAATGACTGTGGAAGCCTGACAGTATTTTGTCTTGTGCCTTTGAACATAGTAAACAATTGTTTTTATTCTCTGCTCGAAGGGTATTAAGATGACAAGAGGGGTACCATGCTTTCAAGACTTAGCTGCACACCAGAAAAATGCTCTATACAAAAGTGTATTGTTAGCAACAAAGAAAGAACACTGATCTAGAGACAAGACACAAGAAGAACATGCATGTAAATCCTTCAAGTTCACAGGGCATAAGCAATACAGAGGGGCTGTTTTGTAAAATGCGAGAAGAGAGGCCATCTAAAAGCATCTGCAAGACACATCACCTGGAAGCAACAAACATTCAGAATAAGACTGGAAGGACCTGTCTTGGTTTCAGCTGAGACAGAGTTAATTTTCTTCATAGCTGGGGTCAAACCATGACAGGACCACAAACATCTTTTGAAATAACGTTATCGACTCTGCTGAAGGATGAAAAATCTGGATTAAGTTATCCCAGAAACTTTCACAAAGCAGGTAATATCCCAGCATCCACTGACTTATGAATCAATAGCCAGAGCGTTCACTTTCCTTCTTCAAACTGTACCACCAAATTGGAATGGATATTACTGAGCAGTTCTAGAGCACAATGAATAGTTACCTTAACTTGTTTGCATGGCAATACTGTTCCAGTCCTAAATTGGCAGGGTCTCATTCCCTATCACTGCTAAGGAAAATATGGGTAACTTTTCACAAAGCAGCAGTTAGAAAACGGTGCAGTATAAAACAAGGAGACTCATTGATCTGAACTGAAAGAACCAAGTTTGAAATAGCTTTGAGTCCATTAAAAGAAAACAAAAAAAAGACAGCAAACAGGTTCTACATAAAAAGCTTTAAAAATGCTTCTATACATACCAAATGTCAGACAATATAGTAGGTTTTCTATGACTCTACACACATTTCTGAATTCTGAAGTGCATTAGAGAATAGTGTTAGAGACCATTTTCTACTGCACCCAAACATGCTACAGCTGCTCTGAGACAGTCAAGGGAGAGAGGGAAAAAAAAAAAATCACTCTGAAAAGTTATTTCAGAAGAGACAACCTCCTTTTCCCCCCTTCCTTATCCACAAATACTGGATTAATACATACAAAGATTGATCTACAGGAGTCAGAAAAGTCTTCCTGAAGCCTTTCTTCCAGAAAGGACCAGACCTCTTGAGGACAGATACTTTAGTTCTCATCTACTAATTGCTAATATTATATGCCATTATACACTAGGATCACCCAATCCTAAAGCAACCTTTCCCATTCCTAGGTGAGCTGCTTCAAGTAAGTCATTTTTTCCCAAGGATTCAGAACAAGAATAATGACTTTAATATGGTCCTTCATTTAATAAGATCAAAGCCTCAGTGAGGCTCTGCACTGAACGGCAGGATGGAAAACATCAGTAAACTCATCCTACTTGTCCCCTTACACTACTGGAAGGGACTGGTTTAAACTGTTCTGCTTCCTCTCACACAATTTGCACCTAACATGTATTTTTCTAAACTAAGGCAGGTGACTTCAAGCTGATGAGGAGCACTCACATTATTTGTTCCACTGGCTCAACTGTAGGTGCTGCCATCTCCAAATGAGGGGAGAGACAACACATTTTTCTGGATCAAGTCTACAATGAAGACGTGTTCTTACATAAGAACGATGTTGTAGCCAAAGTCTGTGCAAGCTCCAAAAACACAGCTTTGGTTCAAGGGCTCTTCTCAAGAGAGCAGTGCAAGTCAATTTAAAACTAGAGAGCTTTGATGAACTTAAGAATTGTGTTTGGGGGTGAATCAGAGATCTAACTAGTTATTTAACCTCTACGTACAGATTTTTTTTCCTGCTCTCCTTACTCTGGATATGCTATGCCAAGAGCTGGACATTAAATCAGATTTTTAAAAAAAAAAAAAAATCAATAACTTTTTCCAATTTTTGTTTCACATAAAATTCAACAGCAGGTACAAGGCTGAAATGAAACTTAGGAGAAAAAAGTTGCACAAACTAAGGGAGAAAAATAGGAGGACACTAAAGATGTAACTTTGGTTTTCCCATATATAGTCACAGTAGTAAAAAGCTGTATTTCAACAAGAACAAAGCAATTCTCCTGAATTCAAGTGACTATGCTGCAATTGCTCATTTGCTTCTCCTTTGGTAGGTGCTCAGCCCCACCACTAGCATTTACAAATCTAAATGATTTCTCAAGTACTCTATAAAAGATGTATTTAAAAGCCTATTGTGTTTTTAAACCATTTAAATTAATGGATCTTGTTCAAATTAAATTGCATGTCCTTCTACAGTAAGATTCTTTTAAATATGGAAAGCGTATTTGCCTTGTGAAAACATGTAAGCCGCTCAAGGTTCAAATGCACATCTCTTTCCCCGAATATATATGATGCATGGGTATGTTCTGTGTGGTGATTTTTATCTATTTCCTGCAATGCACCACTGCAGTAGAGAATTTCACATAAGAACAACGGGCTTGCCAATACCGCAGTAGTGTGTTCTAAGAGCTAGTACAAAATCTATTACTTTACCTCACCATTCCCCCATGTCAGCAAATCGTGAAATGTTTTTAAACGTCCTATTAGGTAATGTATTGATCTAGTCTGTGAGCACGTGACTTGGGAAGCAATTCAAGGAGCAGGCTCAACAGACGAACCTGCCTGATGCTGTGCAGAGTCTTACTAAACCCTGCCCACACTGCAGAGATTGTATTTTGCCCTGCATAAAACTAAGAAATCTGATTCTTCGTATGAAACCAGGTATGGTCTCGGGAAGTTTGCCAAACTACTTTGATGGAAATACTCTAGATAGCATCCTTTCAGAAAGAAAAGAAAAAAGAAGCTTCAGGATACTAGGATCAAAGCCTTAACAAGTCCTACAGCCTCATTTAGAAAAGCACAGATATTTCAGCTATCTTTTCTTTAACTACTCCAAGATGTCCATAAAAATATGTGAACTTAATTAGTCCACATCAAAGTCAAAGCAATTCTGCTAGTAGGAAAGATGGATGGGAAGATGCTACGGCACAGATTCTCTGTGGCATGACTTATGAGACAAATACTCTCAGCAAAAAAAAGGAGACTAGTAGAAAATGAGCAGCAATAGAGTGACAGAGTGCATCTATTAGCGACTATTTGTTTTATTAAAAAAACCCAAAACCCAACAATGCTGCACTAAATAGGGTAGATCCATTGTTGAGCCTAACCAAAAAGCATTAGTCTGGTAGAAAACATTTGTGCTTTTAAAAGCTTCCTATGAGTTATGCGCCATTCTGTGAAGACTTTTAGAGTTATTATGCATGACATTTTTCTATTCACTGTAGCAAAGCAAGTCAACTGGTAGTACAGAAATTAACCCCATTGCTTACCACTTTTCTGACAACTGTAGCTTTCACTGATGACACATACAAACAAACAAGGCATACAAGCCAAACTCACTTCTTGCCATAAGAATAAAACTTCCTCTTTGTCTAATAGGAGCTGAAGACAAGTTCTAGTCCCCTCACAGTGCCTACAAGAAAAACCCTTACAAAACAATAAAATAAACTTCCTTTTTGGTTTTACAAGAGCTATACAGAACATTTGTTGATTCTCCTTCCAAAGACAGATTTGCCCAAAGCACCATAAACCATTCCCAAGAAGCACATTCCCCCTTAAAAACATGCCAGGAAAATGTGCCGACACAGAAAAGACCATTAAGCCATACGCGCTAAATAGTCTTCATTACAGAAGTAGTGCATCCTCTAAACTACACAGCAAGTCTTTCGGAGAAAATAAGATAGAACATTCACAGGGTCTCAAACAAGGGTGCCTTCACTAGCATGAAGCATAAAATGGAACTACAATGGACAAACTAGATATTTTGCTTATCTAGTTCTGCTTGTGATATTAAGACATCAGCATCTGAGGACATCTTTATCTTCATCTAGCTGTATATGTACAGGAACAGTCTAAGCCAACTAGCACATTACTGCCTAGGAACATCCAGAGAATGAAAGCAAATTCTCAATATGCTTGCACAGAACATGCTTTGATATCTAGTAAGCTGAAGCTTACTATTTCCTCATACCTCAGTACAAAAGAAATTAATAATTCATTTTACTAGAACAAAATAAGAAGTCTTTCATTCACTAGAAAACTTTCATGTGAATTCACAAACCTGAAGTTATGGAGATAACACAGAAGTGGTCAAAACGGGAATTCACCCTTTAGAAGATTTAAGATTTAGATGGATGGATATTCTGAACTCTACAGACATGCAAGTCAGCTTAGAAAAACTGTTATTAAAGCAATATGAACATAAAATACCTTTTGAAAGAGAAAAGAGGTTTGGATTTCTCACACTAGAATTTGTAAGAGTAATGAAAGCATTTTAAAAAAAACCCCAAAACAACTAGGAAGTAAGCATTCTCATGACAAAAATTTATTCCTTTTATCCATTTAAAGTGTTTGCAAATTGCTGCAGCCCCACAGAATAATCATTAATCACAATGTGTGAAGGAAGGTGGGTGACAGTTTCTTAGCTAAGAGCCTCTGTCTTTTTACACAGGATGTACAACCAATTATTATGTTTTAACACTTCATGCTCCATTTGGAACATTAAATTGTTTTGCAAAATAAATTTATTTTACCTGCCTGTCAAAGGAATTAATTGGGAGGAGGGGTATAGTTAAATTGTTACTGCCTCTCAAGATCAGGGCACATGAAATTCTAGCTCCTGTTGTTCAGGAGGGCTTGGGTAAGGGGTGGTTTCCAAGTAGAGAAATTTGTGATCACCTAAATGGAATCAAGAAGCAACCAAAAAACTCTCCAACCTGTTGCATCCCCTGCCCTGACAAAGAAACAAAGAACATCCCCCAAACCCAACACAAACCAAAAATACATCAAATACATTCTCAATTTGGCACTTCACTAATAAGACTCAGTTCTTGGAGCAGAGTTTAGAGCATCTTGTCCACATGTTAAGAAAAAAAAATGCTGCCATAACAAAATACTTGCCTTTTTGTAGGAACATGGAACTACAAAGGTTCAGCTGTCTGCTCCCTTCCCCTGGCCCCTGATACTACCAAGCACTTTGTTAATTATCTCAAAGCCAAAGTTCCATTAATAAAGGAAAGAATATTTTAAGTTTGTTACATTTGAAGCATCTCCAACCTTACTTGGTTATCTTTAAACTGAACATCTAGTGTAATATACAATCTTTGTATTTTGTGGTTGAATACTCCACATCTCCCATACTATCGAACTTCAAATAAACATCAGCAGCAAATTCAAAAAAAAGCAAGGGCACCATTTCTTGATGGTTTCAGAGTGCTACTGAGAAGCTGAGATAGGAATCCTTGGGCAGGTTTTAATACTGTAAAGGTCATCATGACTGTGAAGCATTTTCTGAATTTCCATCACTGATGTCAGGACTGTTAAAGACACTACTTTTTTTTTTTTTTTAAATGAAGTTTCAGTTATAACACTGAAACCTTCCCCTCAGAAGTGAAGGATGACAACCTTGCAGAAATTCTCATTTCTTTCCTCTTTTGTTGACTACAGCTAAAGAGAGCTCCTTCTCATACTAATTTTTTTCAGCAATATCCAACCACACAACATTTTGTTTTTTAATGTACCAAACAATAGCATTAAGTAAAAATCCATATATTTTCACAGATGCCTGTAAGCCATTAACAGATTAGATTTCATGGATTAGTGTCATTGTTTGTTCAGAAGACCTAAACAGACAAATCTCTGAATTGAGATTTTTAAATCGAGTCTAGAGAAACTCATCCTGCTATTTTTATTAGTTATTCTGTACATTACTAAAAGGAGTGTTATTAGAAAAAAAAAAGTTGGGGTTATTTTAGTCACATGCAAAAGTTTGCCCTTTTTTTTAATACTGTAATTACAAATGCAATTATTTGTATCTTTTTGATGTCTCATCATCAGTAGTTTTGACTTCAGGAAATCAACTTTGATTCTGATCAGGCACAGTTTAATAAACATGAGGCAAACCTGTAAGTGAACAGAGTTGACATCCAGGCCCTAAATCTGTCCACTGACATTTGTATAAAGAAAAAAAAAAAAAAAGGTCTAGAGCCTCACTGCAATGCAACTCTTTGAAGAGCAACACTGAGAACCATCAAATAGATTCAAATCTTCATCGTGACCCAGCTCAGACTGCTTGCCTACAATGAATATGAGAACAGGAAAGCGTTTATGTGCAGGTCAGATGCCACTCATCCTAGCAGCAAAGGGAAATGCTTCTACTCATAGCAGCTTTAAACTACATGAATTCACTAGAAGAAAAGTGTCTGTCCTTATTACTGTGAGAATAAACATCCAAACAGGGTAAGATAGTTAGTTCTGTTGTTGTTCAGTTTTATTACTGTTGTTGTGAGGTTTGTTTTTATTTAACTACTGAGCAGTTGCTGCATCTTGTAAGAAAAATCTCCTCTGGTACCTAGCAGCAGAGTGGGAAGTGGTCACAGCTTTGTGTATTTGACTGGTTTGAAAAATTGTCATATTCAGCAATACAGCTAGAGAAGAGACAAGCCTACATCTCTTGTTCATGCACTGAGTGGGGCAACTGCAGCTGTAAACCAGGGTCAGGCATGAATGGTCTGGAGAAGAGAAAAAGAAAGATGGGTGCACAGCCCCAGCTGGCAGTGAAAGGGGCTGGGGAGGTGAGGGGAACCATGCCAGAATCCAAACTGTTGCTGTCACCCACAAGGCCAGAAAGGCAGAAGTACAGAAGCAGCACTACCTAAAAAAGCACCGAAGATGATGTAGTGCCAGCCACGTGTGTAGCTACGGCTCTCCATCTGTTGAGAGCAAAGCTCACATTGCTGTAATGCATCTATTACAGGTATCAGCCACAGTAAGTCTTTGCCTACAGCTAAGGACGTATGATCCAGTAGTCTCAAAATCTGTAGGCAGCCACAGAACATACAAAGAAGTATTCCTTTTTCCATTGGCCAATGTTTTCCTAGCCAGAGAGAAAACATCTCCATTAACTACTACAAAAACTGAGACAGAAGAACAAAAGGGGGTATAAGAAAAAAGAAATTAAAAAGCTCCACAAATACATGAACAATCTTACAGTAACAATTCCAGTATCACTGCTGTAGACTTGTAAATACGGATTTCTGACTATTTGGAAATATAATTTCTATTTCATGCTTAATCTTCTAACATTTATTCTAGTCATTCATAATTTGGACCAAACTTGAAAGACACATGGCTGAATTTCAGAAAGTACTTGAAACTTCTACCAACTTCAGAGGTAGCTGCATGACTGCAGCAACCCTGAAAATTAACTCATCAGTAGACTCCAGCTAAGTGCTACACGTTGAAGGCATGCAGCATCTCCTGTAGCAAAAGATATGATGATGTGACAAAACTAACATTTTGTGCTGACCAGCCAGACCCTGTTCTCTTCCCTTGTCTTCAGTATTTACAAGAGGAAGTGCTAAACTCTTAACTCAATATAAACATTCCCTTCAACAAAGGCTGATCACTTTAGCACCATTTACATGCCACCAGTATTATTTCCACATCTTCCTTTTTAGTAGGCTGCTTGATTACATAATGCTGCACATTGAAAACAAAAATTAGTAGATTATAGTGTTTGGTTTCATTTATGGACATTGTGCTTGGTTTGTCATTTAATGCAAAAAGTGTTAGTTTAATTTAAGGCATGGATATAAAAATTAGTTAAGACAAAACAAATACAGACTGCAGCAGCCAGCTGGGCTTAATGGCTAGGAAAGCTTATTAGGCAAAGCACATGCTTTTAGCTAGAACACACCTCTGCATTCCAAAAAGAAATCCCAGCAGGACAGCAAGCTTTCGTAACACGAGGATAAGAAAAGCAAGCAGAAAAATTCCCAGGCTGTTAATTACAGTGGAGGCCTATTTCATAATATCAACAACAGATCTTTCTTCTTATTTTCCTTGCTCTTTAAAGGACAAAATGAAACAAAACCAAGGCACCTCCACTTTTGCCATTTTGCTAGCCATGTCTTAAAGAGAAGCCTGTCTCTAGAAAAGCTTCACCTACCCTCTACTGTTCCAAAGGAAGATGTTGGAAGGGCTGCAGAAGAAAGGGTGAAAATATAATTAAGTGCAGATAATATTACTTTCAGGACCTAAAACATCCCCTCCTTCCTTGATATCAAGCATGAAAGCATACCCAGAGCCGTAAGCATTATACAATCTGTCAGTGTAAACACCACTTTCTGAATTAATTAGGTTTCAAAAAATTCTAATACCTCTATTAAAATATGAAAGATGGGAAGGAAGAAGGCATTTCAACCAAAGTGCTATCCAGTCCTGGCAAGATAAAAACCACCACCCTCATGCTACCAAATACAGCAAATGCTGAGCCTCCTTTTAAGTACCTTCAGGAGAGTGAAAAGTAAAAAAAAAAAAAAAAAAAAAAAAAAAACCAAAAAAAAACAAACCACAACCACACACACAAACACCCCCCATAACAGCAACACAACACTTTTATGGGGGAAAGACTTATCTTACAAAGCTATTGAGTTCTGAGAACCATTTCTGGTAGCCAGCTCCAAACAATTGTTAGCAACCTTCTGAAAAGAACGCAATTTTTACTTAAATAATTGAAAAGCTGAGGCTAACAATTTAAAAAAAAAAATCCTAAAACTATTCCAGTTCTTGAAACTATTCAGAGTTCTGCAGAACAGGAACCATCAAGACAGAATGCTTTTGACACAATGCCACTGTTTCATTCCACGATGCATCTTTTTGACAATACTTCAGAACGCATAATATGCGTGTTGCTCCACATTCTTACAACAGAATGCTCTTTTAATTTAAATACTGGAACTCAAGTTACCAAAGACAAATACTTAAAGGTGAATAATATCGTAAAGCTAGATTAAAAAAAGCTTGTAAATCTCAGCAAAAGCAAAGACTTAATTTTAAAAAGAAACACAAATGGATTCACCTTCAGCAGTTTTAACTACTGCCATTATACACGTCGCATCAGTGGAAGTATTGAAAACACAACACTCTCACCTTTCAGATGCTCTACTAGCTGTAAAGTCTGTGCCCTGTAAGCAAGAAAAAGTAACATACTACATAATACATAACATTTTCCACTTCTTTTTTGGTGAAGACGTTAAGATTTCTATTAAAGATTTAATTTTGTCCACTGCCAGAGAGCTAGAAGAACAGTACTTTGAAGCAGAAGACAATTTGCCTGTCAAAGTTAATGAATTACTCCAGTTATTCTCTGATTAATCATGCAGAGAGAAGGTTCTCTAAGAGAGGGGAAATTTGTCTGAAAGTTTGCAGGCAAGTTCAAGAGTTTTTTCATCAGTACTGTGAACCCATGCTTGGGCATTTCTTTTTCAGTAATGAAATAATTCTTGGAATTAAAGTGCCAAAAGACTTAATCAGAGCAGGATTTCCTGACATCCCGTTTCTGATAATCAAGTGAAAGCAGTGGTAACTGATGAGGGAAGTGGGGGAACAGTACTACCTACATGCGTTTAGCCCAAGATCTGCATTAGGACTCCCCAGTTCACCAATCCCAGGTAAAACTTATCTCCTAAGAAAAATAAAGAAAAGATTTATCAAATATGTTCATACTCAACAGGACCTCAAATATGTTCATACTCAACAGGACCTCAAATATGTTCATACTCAACAGGACCCTTTGGACAAGTGTTTTTGCACAGCAAACTCATCACTATAGTTTTGCTAGAGAAAAGTCAAACAATAAGTAAGCAGGAATAGCTATTTATACATAACCCTTCAAATTCTGTAAGGCAGCTTGGTTTTTATGTTTCAAGAAAAAAAATTATTTTCCTTTCTATAACTTGCAAACCAGATGAGTATTACAAATAATATCAAAACTGTTTCAGCCAACTTAATTCACATCTCCCTTTTCCTCCACTGGTTCTGGGGAAACCTTGGCTTTTGAAAAGAATCGTCCCATATATGAATCTTCATTGTCAAATGAAATACAACTTATGCACATATCTATACACACGTTAAGGAAGCGTAACCATTCTACTTAAAAGAAAGAAAAAGGAATTTGAGCCTCAATTTCCTGTAAATATAGTTTCAGAAGGTACTTTATGCACTCTTGAGTACATATTGAGCTCCAGGAAGCCATTGCAAATTTTCTATCCAAAATTAGTATCTGAACACAGGTATAGTTTGTATGATGGGAAGAAGATACGTTTTTTTGTAGAGGCCTTGCTCTATTTATGTCTACTTATATTAATGCCATAAGACATTCAGTAGTTCACATCAGACACTTGGATGGAAGCATATCCATTTCTGTAAGAGCAGAGACACCTTTAAAAACAAGTAAATGCACGAGGAGAAACAACAAGACGTTCAGTTACAGAGTGGGTTCTGGAGCACGTGCACCTGACAAATCAGTAGCATGTGGCATTTTAGTAATAACAGTGCCTGTGGAAGATGCTTCAAAGAAGGGAAGAAGACAGTCTGCTTCTGCATTACAGGTGATTGCCAGCAACTACTCACGCACATGTCATTGATTCATTCAGACAAGACAGTCAGAACTACAGTAACTCTGTCACATTTGTCAAGCATAAAGAGACATTACATAGATTCTACCTGACATTAGCAAATACCGGGCCCGCAGCATGTCCATTAACACCAATAATTAAGATAAGCAGTGTTTCATTTATCAAGAGAGCATCTGTACAGTAAAGCTGCAGACCGCTTTCAAAAAAAAAAATTACTCAGAATTTACAGTTTATCTTACAGAAGAGCTTAAGGGTACTTTGGTGTACATGCATTTTCATGTAAAGCAGAACACAAGAGACAACTTCAGTTGTATAAATATAATAATAGTGTGATTTAAATAATCTATTTGGAAAGCAAAAATCATAGATCTGAGGACTCCCAACTGAAAAAAGGCACAACTCAAAATTGGAATACGCATTGGTGGAACAAATTACTTTAACTCCTATAGCAAACACGATTGAGCTATATGCAGACAACAATTGTGACAAAATGAAATCATTTTTTTGATCATCCAAAACAGAGATGGGATGTTGCTGCCATCTACAAAGCCATACTGGGCCGTAGTCAGTGACCTCGTAATTCTGTTTAATGGAATCTCACTTTATATGGCTGCCACGATTCAAACAAGCTACAAGAAAAGAAGTCTCCTCTCTGTCAGCTAAACTGCCACAGTCTGTCTAATGATGAAACAGAACCCACTTCTCAGGACACTTGCTCGAGGACAGCAGAGCTTACTCAGAGCTGTGAAGAAATACCAGCTTGAGCCTCAAAACAGGACAGGAAAGCAATATCCAAGCACCCTTCCAAGTACAACTTCAGATTTGACACAATGCTCCAAAATGGATGGGAAAAGAAGGCTCCAGCATTCATGTACTTGGAAAAAGATTACTGCCGTGTCTACAGTAGAAAATACTGACATCTTGACGATAATCCTAAAATATGGGCTTGTGCACGTGTGGAGTTAGTTATGCCAACATCAGTAACTATTCTGTGTACCAATGCAAAACTGCCTGCAGTATGAGATTTCATGAAAAGATTTAATTGAACGCAAGAAACAAAGCTAGATCACCAAATCTTTTAAATTCTCAAAAAAACCCAAAAAGCATTACTGGGAAAAAGCAGTAGCTGCAAAGCCTCACAATCCACTGTGCAAACAAGTTGCTCTGTTATTTGGTTTAGAATGTAAGGCGGTCATCTGAAAGAGAAGGGCTTTTACAGTTCATACAAAAATGAATCCTGGACTAGCTCAACACTTCTCCCTAAGGCATAGCGCTTTGAACATTAGAAGTTCAAACTCGCAGGTCAATATGTAAACAAGAGAGGTAAGTGAAATCCTGTTTCTTTGCAAGGGGGGTAGTGGGGGGTGCTAGGTAAAGAGGGGGAGGAAGAGAAGGCAGTTCTATACAGATGAATTCCAGTTAGTTAAGACTGCTGGGCAAGCAGATAATGGGTTGAAATAACCAGAAGTCCATTTAGAGAGAAGAAATCATTCTGCAGTTCTTCAGAGAAGGGATTTGCAAGCATTACAAGATGGTCAGCTGCAACACCTTAAAATACAGATTTGCTATGTTTGATTCAAAATGCAGTCCATCCTCACAGTCGTTGCACTACACATACAGTATAAAACAGATTTGGAGAATTTACAACAAATCCTCCATAGCTGTAGTCACAAATTAACTAGAAAAGTGTGTCCTTTCATATTTTACATATTGGTCAGATTTCACCTCTAACAGTCAACATAATGAAGATTCTGACTAAAATATTACAAGAGGAGGCCTGGAAAGATTCCCCCCCCACCCTTTGCTTTTCTTTGTAACATGTTTTTTGAAAGAGACTAAAGAATGGTGCTCTGCAGTAGCGACAATCTTTCAAAAGTGGCCACTATTCTCATCATTCTTCAGTGAGACTCTCGGGGAGGGAGCAGAGGAATTGTGTATGCATTTACAAAAACACTACCTGTACTTTGTGGCAGTTTCATCTTTCCATCTTTACAGCAAAAGAAGACACTCTCTCTCCTTGGGCAGCTAGATTCTGCTTCTACTGAGGAAAAAAAGAGTCAGAAACAGCAGCTATTTCAAGGGATGACACTTCCTTATTCCAAAAGTTTTATGCAGCTCTTTTGCTGACAAATATTCTCTTCGAAAATGGGGGGGGGGGGAATTCAGAGTAACTGTTAATATTGAATGTAATTTAAAAAACCCTACTAAATTCCTCTTTTAATCAAAAAAGGAGAGACAGTAACACTGATAGACATGCACATCCAGAGAAGTTACAAAAAAAGATAAAGGGGAAAAAATAAGTTATGCATGTGGTCTAGCTGTGCTGCTCTGACAAAACACAGCAGACCTTGAATTCTCTTTAACTGATCTTTAAATTAGTGAACCTGATCCTTAAAAAGGCAGAAACAGATTCTGTACTATACTGGATACCACACACCTTGAAGTATCTCATATTACCATTCTCCACTTTTCCTTCCCAAGGTTAAGTAAATTAGCATTGACTATACATGTATTTTTTTTAAATATATACATGAACAAAAAACTAATTAAAGTAAAAAAATCCATGGCAACGATATTCTGTGCAATGAAATAAAGTGTTAAACCCTCAAAATTCCAACTGAGACTTGAAAAAGTTAAGATTTGGAAACACGTTTATGTTGGCCAAAAAATACTCTGAGCTCTACCTAACAGCAACATCACAAAAAAGAAATAAGTGAGTGTTCTTACGGGCTTCTAAACACCAAAACACATTTTCTCATCACACAGTTCTGGTCTCTTATGATATGAGATAAAGTTCAACAGGAGTCTTCCATGAGACACTGGGATTGAAATGAGAAATAAATTTTAACACTACTTACAATAATAATTATTTGCATTCTTAGTAAAACAATACAGATGCAGTCATGGTATGGCAGAGTTATAGAATCGTTTGGGTTGGAAGGGACCTTCAAGATCACCTAGTTCCAACCCCCCTGCCATGGGCAGGGACACCCTCCACTAGACCAGGTTGCCCCATCCAACCTGGCCTTGAACACTTCCAGGGATGGGGCATCCACAGCTTCTCTGGGCAACCTGTTCCAGTGTCTCACCACCCTCACAGTGAAGAATTTCTTCCCAATATCTAATCTAAATCTCCCCTCCTTCAGCTTAAGGCCATCATCCCTTGTCCTTTCACTCCATGCCCTTGTAAACAGTCCCTCTCCCACATTTTCATAGGCCCCTTTAGGTACTGGAAGGCTGCTATAGGGATTATCACTAATACAACGGAATAGTGACCGTTCAGTGTACCAGTGCTTAATAACTGAATGTTGACTGACTGTAACAATCTAAGTGACATTTTTCTTCTTTTATAGTTAAGATAATACCATGCAGAAGGGGAAAGCTTTACCAAAACTAATTACTAAACCAGTCTTTACATACATTTTTGGACTTTACTTTTTTAAAATTACCTACAGATACACATACATCTACATATAAAACACCAGTTCAATGCGAGACACTGCCTGATAGACGAGACAGAACAGAGCAAAACGTTTAATGAAGCACAGGCTTAAGAAAGAACCAACCCCACACTTCAAACACAGAGACTGCTAGCAAAACTAATAAAATTAATGCTTTGTTTGTTGACCATACATGAATCACAATTACAGTTTTATTGCTCTGTATTTTGTTCAAATATACCCCAGTGTACCTTGGTACAAATCTACACTTCAAAAATCATCAGAGTAATTAGAAAAGCTGTAGAAAATTAGTGCATTGAGTAGTATTTCCATAATTTCTCCTAAGAAATTATTAACAGACATTAGATACCATGAGTAGTGCTTTTGAGGGACATAAGAGTATACTCATTTGGTTTTCCAATTTAAACAAGTTATCATTTCCAACTGGCTTCTCATCAGCTGATATGTTACTTCATGATTCTCTCTAAAAACAAGGAATGGTGGTACAATCAAGAACTCTTACATGCTACTACAGCACAAAAGTGACAGGTTCTTGTTTTTCAGACTGATACAAAAATTTTCTTTTGTTAAGTGGCTTCAAATTTGAATTTCACCACACACATGCACCAATTAAGAAAGTTATCAGTAGCACTTAACATGCAACTACACAGACTTTGCATAAAATTTAAGCATTTAAGAGATAGACAAAAAAGCAAGAAGGTCCACCACTCTCATATAAAAAAGCTGTATTCATGCAAACGGGGAGGTAAGTCTACCCAGTAATTTCTGCTGACATTATAACATCGGTGGGGGAAATGAAACTTGGCCAACGGTGCCTGCACCAAGGCCTCATGTTAGCCATCACGTATGAGAACACAGCGCTGAGATGGACAGAATCAGCTATACCACTAAAAACCACTCTGACAGAGTCACGCTGAAGTCCTATTTCACCTTTCAGATACAGAGGGATAGTTGCACCTGAACAGCACTCTGGCTTGTTCTATGCTGCTCAAGCAGCAAGTCACTCGAGTTACTTCCCTGGTGTATCCTCACTGCTTAGACCAAGGGTTTCCTGAACCACCATATTATGACACTCTCTGCCCCCATCATCTCCCCACCCAAAACAAGAGGCTTTGCTTCCAAGTGTTCTACCTTCCCTCACTTTGTATTAGACATCGTATCTCTCATTATTTTCAGTTTACTAACTTTCCATACAGAAACTGAAAAGGGTTTTTTTTTTTTGTTGTGCTAGAAGGTAATTTATATCAAGTGGATGTAAGTGGAAGACTGAATTGCAGAGAAGCCTGAAAAAAACAAAGGACAGATGGCATGGGTTCCGTGTGTCCTGCCTTCCCTTCAGAATTTCAGTTCCATTCCCAAATTGACATGGATGGTCTGCTGGTATCTATGGCTTCCCCTTAAGTAGGGAATCCATCTGATGCAATCTCAAAAGTTATGACATTGCATTCCAACAGGGAAACAGCAAAGGCAGGACTCTACAAACTCTGCCCCAAAGCTGCAAAGGACGGAGGTTTGAAATCAATCAGTTCAAGCAAATAGATAAGCTTAATGCTTCTTGTCTCCCAACTTAACAATTGAATTTGGGAGGGGGGGAACAGCTGCTTTGGACTTGAAGATCCAAAACGGCAGTCTCCCTGGGAAAGAGAACTAAAGTATTTATTATTTGCTTTCCTTGTTCTTCTCCATACTACAGGAACATTAACAGGTTTCAGAAACTCTTAATTATTTATTGCTCCCAACATACTAACAAATATTCCTTGGCAGATGAGGCGTACTTTTTAGTATGCTCTTCTGCTGATCTAGCTCATCCTTGTTTCCAAAACTAAGACTGACTTACCAACACTTTCTGCTAGTTAGGGCATTAGCTGGTATATTAACAGCTCATTAAATCTCCAGACCCCTTACCAAAGTTAACATAATAGCAGAAGTTTGTTCATGCTTGGCATTGGTTTAAAAAAAAATAAATTACTATTAAAAATAACCACAGTGCAATCTGCATTTTGGTAAGAACAGAGAACTCATCTTGGAGTTTGTTCCAAACAAATCCCTGTTTCTGCACTTACAGAAATGTTACCAGTAATAAATTGAACATCTAAACACACACATTCAGCCTCAATCTATCATTTACTCAGACATGTCAGTGGAGGCCAGAAAACTCAACCTTTCTCTAGGCAGCTCTGAAGAGCTGTGCAGGCTACCCCAGCAGCAGAATTAAAGTTGTCTGGGGTCTTAAAACCCCCATATGCAGAAAAATGAAAGGCTAATACATATGCACAAACCACAGCATTGGGGGTGACAAGGGAAGACACGGGAGTGAGGGAGAAAGTGAATTACCAAGTCTTTTACCTGAGCAAAAACCAGAACTGCCTTGGCATACTTCACTTGAAAAACCAGTTAAAAGCTTGAAGCAAAACCAGGGGATTCTTGAGAAAAGTATTACAATTGCAAATCACCAGTAATCTCACATAGAGCAGAGCGAAAGTGTTACATGAGATCCCATACAGATTTCTAGTTCTGATCTCTTTCTTTGTTTCTATGGTTATAAACATGTGCTGTGTTTTGTGGACAAACACATGGTCTTTACGCTTTCCAGCATGATTAAAAAAAGAATTTGAGAGTACCACCTCAGGCCTTGAGAGTACCTCAAGTTGCTTAAAAGCTATCCCTGCCAAGTAAAGAGGTGGTTTACTCAGTTCTAGAAGAACTCCTTCCTTGTTCTGATTTTCAAGATAGCGCTTCCTATAATCTGGTAGTGCAAATAATTGAGGCACAAAGAATAAAAAGCCGGAAAGGCTGCACGACACATTATTTGGGTGATACTAGAGCAAACTTTACGACACCACATTTTTGCCTGGGTCTTGACCTATAGGAACACATTCATAATAACGTAACTTCTATGGCAACTTCTCTTAAAGTGTAAGAGAGGATAAAGTTGTTGGTGACGCAATGCCTAGCCACTGGACATTGAGATTTATGCTGGAAATACACTGGGAAAGGCATATTAGCAAGTTCATGTCTGACTAATCAATCAGTAAACCTCACTTCCCCAGTAAACACCACTGTGCACAAAAGGTAGGGGTTTTTTCAGAAGCTATCCATTACATAACTTGCATTTTTCTACAGCACGTATATGAGGGCAAATCCTGTACCAAAAAGCCACCAATTTTCTTCTTTGGAGCTCTATAATGTCTAAGAGAGAGAACAGCTACTGACGTAAGGGCTTCAAGAAGCCTTACAAGGGACAGATGTGACCAAATACCAGTGGTGACCTGCACTCTGATCTGGCTTACAATATCATCTTCCAGTGAGCCCAAGTAACAAAGAGTTTGTAAGTTACAGCCATAGATTCCAGGATCAAGATATGTATCCTTGGGCGTTTAGAGCAGCATAGAAGAAAAATTCCAAGTGAGATAAAATTATAACTACCTAAAGTAGTTGCAACTAAACCAAACAGCATCTTACAGGCCAGGGCCTAGATATGCTGGCCATCACCAAACAAGAATTCACAAAGTTTCTCCTCCTTTTGAAAGGCCGTAAGGACACAGATGGCAGAAGAAGTTACCGTTCTTCAGAATCAAGCCAATCTAGTCATTAGCACACGTTCTTAAAGAAACCATAAAACTTCCACAGCACCCAACTACTGCAGACAACACAACTAAAACAGCAAGGGGGACACTGTTTAATTCCTTTTTCAATTCCCCTCACCCTACCTTAAAAGTCTTCCTTCCTTTTTAACCTGAACACAAAACAGAACTTCCCTACAAGCAAAACCAGAAAAATTAGCCACAATCAGAAGTTCATCTACCTCTTTACTAGTGCTCCACAGGAATGTACTTCACTATATAATAGCTTTTCCTCCCTGAAGTCAGAACAGTCATAAAAAAGGGGGAGGGGAGGTTGACTGCACTAGTTCTACAGCATCTGGCTATGCAATAAGACTCTTGAAATAATTTTCTCTAGTGTAGCATATCGCCAACAAATCTGGCAAGAAGCAACTTTAAGCATGTGTTGCTGTGACAGCAATGAATTATCACCCCAGTCTGCAGCAAGATTAACACTTACAACCTTGGCATGAAGAGCAGTCTGCTCAGATAGTGTCAGGAGTAGTGCTCCATGATCAGGCTCGAAAGGGTGGGCTCACGTTAAGAAATTAACAGCACAGAAATACAGATATTTGCCTAAACTGTAAACAAACATAATTTCTAGGGAAAAATGCAATGTACGGCCAAAGAAGTAGGAACATCAAGTGAAACTCAAGGTATATAAACGAAAAAAAAAAAAAAAAACAAACCAGCCCCTGAAAACAAGGTACTGCCTATGATGGAGGATGTGCTCCAAAGAACAGTTACAGAACAAAAACAAAAATTAGAAAACAGCTCACCAGATCTCTCCTGCTTAACACAAAACCATTAAGTGTCTGGTCAAATCAACCTGACACGAAATAAGCAACTCCAAATGCTAGGTGCAAATTGTAGAAAAAACCAATCACCGAGTCCATCTTAGGACGTTACTCATGCTGAGTTACGGTGTTTGTCACATCTTTTGCCTTTTACAACAGTACGTGCCACTACCTGTCACTTAAGTGCAGATTCAAACCGAGCTTTGGTTTCATTGGAAGAACAGAGATGACATTATATCAAAACCAACTCTACAAGGAGTCCTGTTTGGCAGATTCACAGTCGTCCATTCCATGTTTTCAGCTAACCGACCACAAGGAGAAGAAACCTGAAAACAAAGCTCCTTACCACAAGTTTCTCAAAACAAAAACTGCAGAGGGAAGTAAAGAAAGCCACAAAGCTGAAGAAAACAGGGTGGAATCTCCTTCCTGCTTGAACACTCACCATACTTAGACCTTCTTTTGCTGTGCAGGATTGATAGGACTATACAGCATGACTTCTGCTCTTTCATCTGGTTCACTAGAAATTTTTCCATAAACACCATCAGGAGATTCCATCGATCATCAGCTTCACCTCTAATGCAACTTCACTTTATATCATGAACCAGAAGAAATGTATAATATTAATGCTGATAAAATTGATTTCACAGATTATGTGTTCTACTTCCAAAACCTTAACTTGAAGGAAATACTTTAAGAAGTTAAGCTGTGTGAGTTGAAGCATATGAATAGGTGAGGTTAAGGGATTCAGCACTGAGGAAAAGCAGGACAAAAGGATTTCATCTCTTAAAAAAAAAAAATCTAATTCATGAACTATTAGGAGTAGCTGGATATAAAAGTATGTTAAAGTGACAGGAACAGTCTAGTGGGCATGAAAATCAGCATGGTTTTACATAGAACACAGATTTCTGCATGACAAAAAGGAAACTTTTACAATTTCCTTGAAAAGCTTTATTTCAAACACATACTTTTAAGTGGATATAACATACCTCCAAACCTTCAAATCTGACAGCACGAGAGAGAATTAGAAGAACAGTATGTGTTGAGAATTTTGTAAGGCAGTGATTACAATTCATCTACTATCTTGCTAGGAAATTAGCTCTGATTCCCTGAGATTAGAAGCTTCTTTTTACTTATAAAGGTAGCAAAAATGTTGTCTAGCAAAGAGGAGTAAACACTGAGTTGAAGCAGATCCTGTAACTGAAATCAGTTTGGAAAAATCTACTTTGTAAAAAAAGTCAGGAAAGTGCATTTAAAGCTTTTTAATACTGGCTTGTAATGAAAAAAATGAACACTGTATTGGCTGGGAAGACCAGTCTTCATCAAAGGAGGATAGTTGACTGTGAAGTGTCCACAGACTGGACTCCATTCTTCTGGGGCAGAGTGTTAATTCATATGATTCACAGAGATCACACTTACTGCTGCCATCTATGGTTGATCACTCAGGAAAACAAAGAACAAACCAAATCAATCCTAACAAAAACACACTACCCCCCAACTCCTGCAAAATTACAAGGGGACTAATGTACAAAGTTTGGTTTTAATCCCCCCACAGCATCCTGTAAATTATTCCTCCCCATACTCATCTTTCTAGTATTTCATTATTTCAAGCTAGCGTATCTTTCATGATAGACATCGCCTTAAATCACTCCTCCTTACTAGCAAGGCAAAATGATGACTCCTAAATATACGTAGTGTCCTACGGGATCACAAAAACACCAGTGTTCTGTGTTCAAGAGCAGAGATGGATACCATTTAGGTTGGAATACGATAGCCACCGCTTTCTGTGGTCCTTTCTCCTTCTAGTTCACTCCTCCAACACAGCTAATCATTGAAGCAAGGAAGCTACAGGGCACATCCTTCCTTGCCTATTCCCACTAGTATCAATACAGTTCTGGAGGTTGGGGGTGGGGGGGGTGGGGGGGGGTGTCTCAAAGACAGTAAATTGTTGTTCTGAGGAGAATGGCCTTTTTACATACTATCATGTTGAGTTTATTAGCTTATTTAAATCAGACACGAAATATCTCACCAAAATAGGCTTATGTGCCTCAGTTGGGGTTTTTTTATTTCCAGCTACAGTTCAGCATGTTGGGTTATAGCAACTATCTGTGCAGCAAATGCCACCAAAGTAAAATCCAGGCTTGACAGCTATTTTGGGCTGCTGGATTAGAAGTGTTAGCTGCATTAATGGGGCAATGAGAACAAAGTCTGCTGTGGCAAGAGAGCGATGAAACACTGGGTAAGTTGGTGTATCTCAGCTCCTCTAGAAAATGTCTACTGTTTGACCAGCCATCAGGTAATAACAATTCTTCAAGGAGTTTCCCCCATTTACTGTCCTCAAGTCCACAAGATGGAAATTTTCAAATGCATGTTTTTTGCAGGGTACATCTTCTGCAAATGAGGCTATTCTGCTGCTGCTGGGAGACTACTCTAACCTTGTTCTTGAATACAAAGAAGGTCACAGGGTTGAGGTGGACCAGCAGGCCTACCTCAATGGAATGCAGCAACACCAACCACAGATTCACTGGTATTCTAATAAATTTATTTCAGTAAAAACTATAAAGTCAGCTCACCAATAAATGGATTAAAACTTTGATATCTTTCATTTTGAGCATGTTTAAAGTTGTCATTCTTGAGCAGTAAAATAAAAGTTTGGGGGTTTTGTTTCATTTTAATAAAAGAAAAACCATCAGCATTAACAAGCTTTTTCTTGTCTGGATATCTTACAGATAACAGCATTTTTCAGTAGTCAGGAAAAAAACAGGACAACACATCAGGAAACACCACACTTGCTCAATACTAAGATTTTTTTTCAATTTGATTATCTGTACAAGCTATGGAATTTAACATTTCACAGATACGGTACAGATGCATAAACTAGGAAAAAGGAGATGCTAACACACTCAAGATACTTCAAAAGCTGAATCCAGCATTATGCTTCTCCTGAAAATAAAACACCCACAGACCCCCTAGTCCAGCTGTTTCCATGGCTGCACCAGTACAAGAGTAGCCAAGTACCAGCACAGCCACTTGCCCAAGGATGTCCTGATGGGGTTGCAGAGCCAGCACCTCTCCTCGACCCCAGGAAGCATGTTAGGGTTTTACTGGAGTGCTGCTGCTCTCCTGCTGTCTCCATCTGGCACCCCAGTCCTGCAGAGCTACAGCCAGCTGGCACAGCTCAGAACAGCCTTGGGGCTGCTCTAGACTACAGAAGAGAGTAGGCCAGAGGAAAACCAGTACCATAAAGAGCCAATTTACAATCCCATTATCCCATCATCCTCAACTATATGCAGCATGAGCATGATCTGGGCACGTGCCCCATGACCAGATGCTTTAAACCAACCAAAAAAAAAAAAGTTAAACCATCTCAACAGGGTTTGATTATAGAAGACAGAAATCTTAACTCAGAGAAAGGCCTGTTTGTAGATGGGAAACAATTGGCTCATAACTTGATTACTTAGAAAAACACTATTCATTTCATTAAATTAAATACAATATGAAAAGTGGATTTTCTGTAATAGCTGATCACAGATTACAGGCATTCTGCACTCCCCGGTTCATTTATTTTTCACAAGGAAACTGGAGTAGAAGCAAATTATTTGCATACAGGAATAAGTTCTGATGACTCAAACACAAGACAAATTTCACGTATCAGGCTCAGCACACCCCAGTACATCTGTGAAAGCATGCAATACTTACAATAGCAGATACAATCACACAACTGGTGCAGTAACAGAGGTTACTTCATGAAACCTTTCAAATGAAGTTAGTATTAGCCACACTTCACAGAAGAAACCATTAGTACGTGGAGAGCATTCGAACACAGTCAATCTGTCAGTGGCAAAGTCTGGACGAAGGTAGCAGTTGTTGCTCAAACTGCCATGTGCAGCCTCCAAGCATCACCATTCAGGTACTCTCCCATCACCCCGGCACTCCTCCCCTCAAGCTACCAACGCTACAGCTGTTTGTTCAACCCTACATTGACACATAACAGAGCCACTTCAGGTGACATATTATTAAGAGAAGAAAAATATCTTTTTCATCTTTATCTGTTCTTTCTGGTTCACAGCACAATCACACCAACATGATGTAGCTAACGGTATGATGGCAAGAGCTGGTAATTCCTTAGACTATTAAGGAAAGACACACATACCCCCACAGCTCAAGAGTTGGATTTCATGTTCCCCACTCACTAGTCTTCAGTGATTGTGCACAGAAAGGCCCAAATTTCACACCTCTTGCTCTCCTCTGGTAAATCAAATATTGCCCTGTCCTGTAGCTGAATGGCATTTTTCTCATCCAAACCATTTGCCAATTCCATCACTACTTGTGTCTCACTAGTACCTACACAGTTTTTAAACTTTAATTCAAGCTTTTAAAATGTGTCAGATTTGCTAACTCACCACCTTCTTAATGGTGTTTTCTTGTGTTCCTTTTACCACTGCTTAAAACAACTTGTCTGCAAAACAGTTTCAGCCTGCAGGTACAGTGTGCTTACAGAATTAAATTGCTTGCTTTATAAAGAATTGCTATAATAAATTAATTCTTCAGTTTACCACTAAGCTGAAGCTCTGTTTTTCTACAGATTTTTGCAGTACACAGCCTAAGACAGAAGAAAAACCCCACCTCCTACTGCCTGAAATCTTTCAATAAGGGCAGGAAAACTTGCATTCCAATTACAAGATGTCCCTGTGACCTCAGGCATATCAGGATCTCTCGCCTCAAGTTTCCTTTTTGTAAAATACTTAACTGCACAGACGAACAAAAGATTTACTTAGCATCATAAAGCAATTTCTCTAATGCTGCATATGTATTTTTCATTTTTACACTTGGCACTATATCACAGATATACAGTGATATACTCCATATAATTATGAACTTTGGTACCATTCCATTCCACTTTGTGATTTAGGCCCCTTCAATTAGCAAACAAGTAGTTGAGAGCAACTCTTATGCATGTGCAAGTTTGAATCAATTCTTAACAGAATCAATGCATAAAAATCACAAAGAAATGCAGAAAAGAAATTGAATTTATTGGGGCAACTCCGGCACTTACACATCAAGAAAAGTTATAAGAAGCAGAATTACTGTGTGACAAGGAAACACATCACACTAAGGGTACTAATATAAAATTATGCTGGACAAAGTGTAAGATCAATTCATGTAGGGAACAGGCCTATAATAACAAAAGAAAGTCTTGTTCCTCTTCAGGCACATAACTGCAATAACTCTTGAAACTATTTTCACTGCTTTCCTCACTGTTCTCCACATCACTGTTAAGATGATCCCACAACCAAAAAAATACAAAATGTAGTCATGAGCAACCAAAGAATTGTGCATTCATCACTCAGATAAACATAACCAATAACAAGTGTTGGGGGTGCGCATGTGCGTGCTAAGAGAGCATGACAGAAGTCAGCAAAGTACAGAAAACAAGATTATATGAGAGTTTCACCCTGGTCACTTGGGGCCAAGCAGGACAGCAATCCAGTTTAAGAACAGAACTGGGTAGTAATATGAAGATTACAAACGACAGCAAAGAAAAACATAAAACCTTAAGACAAATTTTGCATTTGTCACTGGAGGGCACAGGGTCACAAAACCTCACCTGACATAAATGAGGTACTGAAATCAGTCAGCTATCTCAGCTGTCTTCACTTATGAAATCATCATACATCTGCTGTGCAATAAATCTTGCCTTTATTTACCAAGTATATTCTAAAGAAGGTCCCTTAAAATCTGACTTGCATGCAATAACAAGTCTGAATGCACAGGACAGAAGCACAAACTATAATTAGACAAACTTTGTGAAACAACATTAGGTGCTTCAAAAACATAAGGAGGGGAAGATTCATCTTTCTTTTTAAAAACAGAAATTGGGGTGGGGGGAAGTTAAAAATAAAATTGTAAGCTGCTGTTTTCTCTCCTTGTGCCAACACACACAATGAAGTAATAGAATTCAAGTCTGTACTTTATGCAAAACAAAAGTCCTTTAAGAACAGAAGCAAAACATACATATAAAAGCCTTGGCAGTCAATTCAGTAAGATGAATCCAAAGCCAAATCCCATTTAAAAAAGGCTACTTGGATGCATGAACTTCTGAGTGACAAGCGAGGCAATCGCCACAAATGGAACTCGGTGCCACATCGGTGTTTGATACTCCATCGTCCCCACCACTTAACTACATTCAAATACTGCAGGGTCTTTCACGTGTTAGGCAAAAATAAAGTTATTACTAATTTTGCAACTTTTACTCTTTGGATTTATACATACTACTTTTTAAATTGTGGATTAACATATATATATATATATGTGTGTGTGTGTGGATGAAAGCTTGGTTTAATATACTAGGGCAAGAGTTGCAACACAGAACCCCAGATTAAAACACTAATGAAAAAGATGTTCTAATAATCTCTTAACTGAAATGTACATTAATCACCTCCACAATTTAATTCTACATGAATACAACTCATTGAATTTATGAATAGTTATATTTTTACATCTTACATGTACATGCAAAAGAGCTCAGCTGTGTGTGCAAACCAACTGTCACATTGCAAAACCAGCACGGTCTAAGAACAAGACCACGTAAGCACAGGTAAACCTAAGTTCTCTTTTCAGATTTACTACTAAGGCAGTGTCCCATTTAGTGAGCTGCTTCTCACTGGTACTTTTAATATGAGGATATTTAATATATTTGACATGTTTAATTTCAGAATTTGTTACTGGACATCAGAACCTGCACTAGCCCCAATATTTATGTTAAAAAGACACTTTTTTTAAGCTTGTTGAAAACAACTTTTGTGACCATGTCCACTTTTCTTTTTGTGAGTTTCACCTTGTCTAATACCCAATTTTTTTTATTCAATGACAAATTTAGTACACTGTAGGCCTTCACAGAAATATTTCCCAGGGATATGCTGACATCACTAGTGATACTATGCAAAAGGTAGACAAGAAGAGCCATGTTAATTTCAAGCTCCATTAAACACAGGAACAGAAGAATGAGAAGGGGGGAAAAAGTTATCTTTACCAACTTGAAAAGCAGCAGAGACAGAAAAAAATTAAGAATTTTAAAATTAGTGTTACATATAACTGAGAGGTTTAAAAAAACCCCACACTTGAGTAACATTCTACCTAAGTAGAGAACTGGAAAAAAAGTTGAGTATTTGCTGTATTTCACAAACAAAAGAATGTGACAAGATAGACTGCTTGCTGCTAATCAGTTACCGACTGATAAAGTGAATCTCAGGTTACTTTGAGCCAACTGGTGTCTGGTAACAGTTCACTTTACTAATCGTCAACAGGTCCTAAAATAGATAAAATTATTCTTTTTCTTAAGTGAGATAGGTCAAGATGGTGGAAGCTGTTCTAGCACTAAAGTAAACCACAGATCGTTCTGGAGTTGCTATGCAAGTTGCATTCATGTGGTACCACCACTTGGAAAAAAAAGTGTTTTGAACCAAACAGAATGAAGGTTAATTTTGCAATGAGTAACTCTTTACAACATTGATTATATTACTAGCTAATGTAGTAATGTTCTTACCTTGAATCAAGCAGAGTGTACATAAAGGACTGCCAAATCAATATGTAAAAGAATACAACTACCAGGACAGAGCTTCCATCCAGTCAGAATAGATCTATCAGCTTCTAGAACTGCTTCTGCTAAGAAAAGGTTCCCAATTCAGGCCTCTCGGATAACACATGGCTCTCCCTACGCTCCAGCACTGCTTGCTGACAACACAGTCCAGGATAACATAATAAACTGTAATGTCATTATTGCATTTCACTCACTTAGCTCCATTGCCCATAGGTTAACAAGAGATTGGAGAGAGCTGCTCCAGGCAGTTCTTTCTGTCCAAGTCTAGAAAGGCTCTAACAATAATGGCTCTTTGCATGGGTTAAAAAAAATATTACTTTTTAAAAATATAATTCTAGTAAATCCAGCAAAATGCATACAGGTCACCTTCAGCTTGCCTTTCTTGTGATGGCACTATAACTGATAGATAAGCAAGAGTACATATGTATCTCCTCATCTTAGATGTTGCTACGTCCTGCAGACACATTATAAATACTTGGAGAACCATGAGAATACAAGTATTAAACCCAAACCCAACGTTTTCAAGTAGCTATCAGTCAAATGAAATGGAAAGGTACAGCAAATTAAAAAAAGCCCTACATCTACCAGGAAAAGAAATCATAGTTCCAAGTCAATCACACAAACAGGAAAATATATGGGTGCCAGGTTTAATGTGAGAAACACAAGCTTTTAAACCAAGTTAATCTTTCTGTGGTTTAAAACAAATCAGCCACCACAGCCACTGTTGGGAATCAAACTAATAGTTACAACAGCATTTGTTACAAAGCAGGATCCCCAGAGTACATCCCAAAGGAAAACATACTATTACTTGAGTCTGAGCAAAAAAAAAAAAAAAAAAGTAAGTCAGAAGGGGAGTCAGCAATTCACAAGCAGGCAACTTCCACTATCAGTCAGTAGCATTTACCCGTTGATTTGTTACTCCAGTTACTAAGACAGAAAATCCTCAAATGAAAGAAGGAGAGTAGAAGGTTTGAAACTGATTTGCAGCTCCGGTTTCATGTTAACGCTACAGATTAAGGTCCAAAACAGAAAATGAGGATATCAGCTAACCTTTGTTTGGGGTTTAAAGCTTTGATGGCTTAAAATAAAGCTCAACAGATAGTCCAACAAATCAAACAAAGCCATTCCACTCTGCTCACCTTCACACTACCAGTTGTCATTCTAGTTTGAAAGCTTTCAACATTTTCAATATCAAGCAAGATCGTTAACTGCAGACAAAATTAGAGAGATGCTACAACTGCTCCCAACAAACAGCCTGGCTATTAGCAAACCCTGACTGCTGATAAGACTACAGAAAAAAAAGGAGCCTTCTTGTCCAGCATATCCCTATTTTTTCATCAGCTTGTGCAGATCCATCTTCTTTCTCTGCAACAGGGAATAAAAAAAAAGTACGAGGAAAACTCCATTCATTGTGCTCATTTGTCTCTCCATCCGTATTAAAGAAAATAAAGGAAATGATTCAAATACAGCTACTGTTCATGAGTCAGCTTCAATGACAGATCTATGTAACCTTTACATCAGACTGTAAGTGTTGCCCTGAGAGAGAGATAGGAGTAAGTGTTCGGGTAAGTTCTGATGGTTCAGATCCCACAACTCAAGAATGGCTATTCACCACCATAGAGTTCACAGCACAAGACTAATTTCTAACTTTTGGCCCAGAAACCAACCATTTATTTTAAAAAACATGGCAGAGGATACAAAATAGGGATTAACATCACTAGGAAGAGGAAGGCGTTGTATTATATTCTTCTTCAACACCAAAGACATAAGCTCAGTGGAGCATTTTCAGTGTGTTTTGTCCCACACATGCAAGGTTCTGCTGTGTATGGAGCTAAAATCTCATGTCTGGATACCTCTCACACCAAAGACTGCGTCTTCACACCAAGAGGAAAGAGAACATTACCTTCAACAGGTCTAAGGACCTTGCTACTCCTCAGAGGTTAAGAACTAAGGAAGATTGTTCAGTTATGAAACTGGAGACCTCCTGAACAATGAAGCTTGCAGTTGGTTTTGACACTTCTTATGGGCTTTCAGGGAGAAGGTAGTCCCCACAACACATGGCAAAGAACATCCTTCTTGAGTCAATCAGTTCACAGGCAGCCAAAGCAGAGTATGCAGCTGAAAAAGAGACATGCTTCTTGAATCCTGGACTCCTCTTTCAAATTCTCCACAGGATTTGTAATCCAGAAGTTTGGTGCATATGCTAAAAACGTTAAAGAAAAACAAGCTAAGACTTCCTCATTAATTTAAGCAATCAAAACACCAAGCCTGAGAAGGCGGCATAGCCTGGTAAAGCTCCTTGCCCATCTGCTTTGGTACAAAGCAAATCGCCTAAGCAGCACTTCCCTGTTCCTGGACAGGTATATGGGGCAAGGCTGTAAGGGAGAAAGCAAGTGAGCAAGCATGCCTCAACAGGCATTCGATGAGAAGTTCCACCATTAGCTTACCCTGCGACTGCAAGGTCATTTTAGCAAGAACTTAACGTGTTGATTTAGACTGCAAACAATAATACTTGCTGCTCAAAACATGACGTGGCATTTATTTGCTAAGATATTATTAAGCTTTTTCTACTTTGAAAGTTAGGAAATAAACCAAAGTCATTTCAGTTTTAAGTATCTATGAATCAATTATCTATCAAATATTACAAGGAATGAAGGACTGAGGTCACAAGTACATGGGGAGAAGGATACCTGAAGAAAGGTCATCACCTATAAAAGAAAATGTTTCTTCATATCTGAAAGCATCAATCAGTCTGGAGGATCCACGCAGAGAGAATAATGGAAAAAACAACAGAAGCTCTCAAACAGGAAGAAATATGCTAGAACGCACCCGCTGTCAATGAGGGTGTACAACCCCTGACAGGCAATTATTCTTTGATCTATTGGCAAAAGCACAGAACAAACATTCTGAAATTCCAGATAGGACCTTGTGCATATCATGACTGTGGTCATGATGAGCAGTTTACTTTTATCATCGAGAGCCTTTTCAGAACAGTGATAATAAGAACCGTTCAGAACGAGACAGACAGTTTTCCTCCAAGGTGTGTAGTCCGGTAAGATAGAATTTAATTGCAAATTCAGCTGCCCTTCAAGCATTGAAACCATTACTTACCAACTCCTAGACACAAAGATGCATCTACATGTCTAATTGCTCACTGATGGGGACCAAAAAATACATTCAGCACTGCAAAACATATTTTTCTCATCTGTAATTCTAAGGGAATAAGCAGAGCATTTCAAGTGTGACCCTACAGAAAAATGGAAAAAGCTGACATGAAGGGCTGGCAGCAAGTCTTTTCAGCCTCCTCTGTCTGTTCCATAATTTCTGAATGGGAGGTAGTGGTGTTGAATGTAAGGACTTCTTATACAGCGTTACTTAATTAAGTGTGAGGTAATTTCCACATCAAAATATTCAAGGTAAAGTCCATGACCTACAGAAATATGAGCTTTGCCATCAGTTTATTAAACAGATTCTAACTACCACGAATTAAAAATCAAGAGTTACAGGTCAAAGTCCTAAAGCCAAGATGGTCAACCCTAATTTTGTGCGACTTTACATACAACTTAATGCCTGAAATCTAGTTCCAACTTTTAATCACAATTATTAAAATTTCAAGAGGCATTCTTCAGATTTCTTCCTCTACTCCTTTTCCTGTTCCACCCTTCAAACAATGTGACAGACAGGTTTTGTCTTCGCTTGGGCTTTACTATCAGCAACACATCTACACCATCGCAAAGCCTTTGCCTGGAAGAGCACGTACTACGACTGCTGCACTTTACTACTTTGGCCAAGATGCAGTAAGGTGAGGCAAGCTACAGCCTCGCTCCTTCACGTAGACACAACGATGCACCATGACGACAGCTCAAATCCTGGTGTAGGCAATGCTTCAGAAGCAAACATACTCCTAAAACCTTCACCTGAATTCCAGTATCTACAAAGATATGTACACAATTACCTCTTGCTTCTGACTGAGAATTCAAATATACTTTCAGGAGATAGCCTTCCAACTATAAACTGTGCTTTACAGCCATTCTATTCAAAACTCGGGGTGTAAAGCATACTGAACCGAGAGCTGATGCTCATAAAAGCTTATTTGCAGAAAAGGTACGTACTAAAAATGAATAGCAAACAGCAAGCAGCGTTAAAATGGTCTTCCAAAGCATAATGCAGCAGGCAGTGTAAGTAAAGCAGGAGGAATGGACACTTTCTGCCCCCTGCAGTTTCCATTGCTATCTAGATTTTTAAGACAGCCTTAGGAGGGATAGTACGTTACCATTCTAGAAACCTAACAATTTACATCTGGCTATCACCAGACAGCCAAGACATTTTTTACAGCTAGGTTCACCTCACTAACAGTTAAATTGACCAACACTTCCGACGAATGATCAGCTACATATGTCGAATGTTTTGTGTAATAAATGAACAATGTGATTGTCCTTGATTTTGCAACAGAGTATCACCTTTCACCAAACCTTTAATTTGACCTCATCATTTCAACTAGCATTAAGAACAAGAATCCTCACCAATAAATACTCTTAAGCAGTCAGAACTATGCTCCTGAAATATATATACACACATATACATAATATATGTATATATAAAATATTAAAGGACAAAGGTTTGTTTTCTAGGTATTAGACTATAAAGCTGCCTCCAAACAGAAAACAGCATTTATCAAATTTTATATGTAAAACTGCAAGGCATACATATGGACAGAGAATTTCAGTAAAGAAAAATTCCATGGAAGAAGGTCTCATGTCCATATGCAGGAGAGGTAAGTACTGTAACTGTCATTCATATACTTTCTTCAGTCTTTATGACTATAGACTGGGAATTGAATCCCAAATTCAGCTAGCCAAAATGTTTCCCTATATGTGATCATGTATTCCCTATATGTGATCATTTCAGGTTGGCTGAATTCAGGACTCCAACTATTTTCAGACTGGTAACCTGCTTAAAAAAAAGGGAAAAAACACATTTTTAGCACGTATTTGGAAAACTGATGTTTTCCATAAGATGATAAGATAATTTTGAAACAATCCTGTTCTGCTTTATGAGCCTGGCTGTACAAAGAGGAAGTGAGAACAGATTGATTACAATGGAATATTATTTATTTCCAGCTGTTTTTCAAGCAATGATGAACACATCACTACCATTAGATTTCAGAAGAAAAAACCCAAACTGTTGCAGCATACAAATGGTATGCAGGTTACAAAAGATGCTCCAAACTAAAAAAAAAAATCTAAAGTGTTAATTTTGCTAATGAGATTTAATTTTAATTCTTCCATATAACACTTGATTCATATTTGTCTGAGACAGCTTCCTAGCTCACGTGTCAATTTTTTCTTCCACAGCACATGTACAATTTTTTTCCTCCATTTAAGATGTAAGTATCATGTATTAAATACCAATTTGTATTTTGACACACTAAAGGTGAAATAAAACCAGATTTTGACTAATCTACTTCATAATACTGACTTGTAGGAGATTATAAATACCGAAAACAAGTGTGACTACATTTTGCAAGGCTATCAAGTAACTAAATACATTTAAAGTAAGTTTCTTCTGAGATTCCATTTTTTTCCTCTTCAAGTAAAAAACTGGAAAATTGGATTGTCCTGAGAACATAAACCAAACCCAGGAAAATGGCTAGCCACCTCATCCCTGAAGTACATCTTTCATACTCTAGGTCTATTATGAATAATAAGCTGAGCAGCTTAATGCAAAGCCACTGGGATCAGAAAGTTTTCAATGGGTTGCTTCAACACAAACACAATCTGTGCTGTCCCAAAACCCAAGTTTTCTCTATGTGTGGCTGTTGCACTCCCCTCCTCAGTCATGAATATGATGACTGCCAGAAATCTGCCAAGTCACTTTGAAGTAAAAACTAGTTGATTCGAGGGAAAACAGTAATTAGTTGCCTAGTTATGAGAGGTCCTCCAGAAACACGCATGTGGATAGGGACATAATTTTAGAAGATACGTGGGGAAAAGTGCTCTTTCCCTCGCGTTTTGCCTCATTAACAGGGATTTCTTTTCCTGCTGTTATGCCTGCGCAGTGCATGCCCAAGCACCAACACACTCCGAGAGCGAACTCCCCTCTCCCCTTTCGTGTGCTCCAGCCTGAGTCAGTTCCTTTTCTCCCCCCGCCCCACCACAGCAGGAATCCCCTTTTCCAAGTGGATTATCAGACCGAGCAGCTTTCTTTTTCTTTTAAGGAAAAATAATAAATAAACCAGTCCGTGTCGTGTACCCCCCTCGCCTCCGGGACACGCTCCCAGCCATTGTGCCTCCCCGCTTTCCCCACGCACACGCCGCCCTGCTCCGAGAGGCCCCGCCGCAGCCCCCCAGGCTCGGGCGCGCCCCCGTGGGGCTCCCCGCCGCGCCCCGGCTGCACAAAGCTCCGCCGCAGGCCGGACGTGCCCGTTGCCCCGGGCCTCCCCTCCCCCCCCCCCTCCCGCCGCCGCCGCCGTATTCCGGGAAACCCTCGCTGCCTCCCGCACCTCCGGGAGGAGGCGACGGCGCTGCGGTACAGCCCCGCTGCGGAAAGCCGTCCCCGCCGCCGGGGCAGGTGGCAAGGAGGGAGGCCCCGCCGACGGGCACCGGGGCGGGCTGCCTCCTCCATCCCGGTGCCCGGCCCCGCTGTACTCCCCCCCACACCCCGGAGGCCGGGGACACCGACCGCTTCCTCCTCCCTCCCTTCCTCCCTCCCCCACGGCCGCGTGCCGGAGCCCGGGCCCCTTTCCCTGCCGGCGGGGCGGGGACGGGGCTGGGGGAGGCTCGGGCCCACCTGCCCCGTGGGGAGAGAGGGAGGGCGGGGGACCCGTCCCGTCCCGTCCCCTCCCCGCGCCCGCGGGCAGGCCGAGGCGGCGGAGTGCGTGTGAGCGGCGAAGGGAGGGCGGGCGGGTGGGTCGGGGGAGGGAGGGAGGGGAAGGGACGGGAGCGCGTGTGGGGAAGGGACGGGAGGGGAAGGGGGGTGGATGCGAGCCGCCCCCGGTACCTTGCGCTTCCTGGTCTCGGCCGAGCCGCTCCACACGAAGCACTGGTAAATCGCCCGCAGGTTCTGCTTCCAGTTCTCCACCTTGAAGCCGGTCACATGGCAGCACCCGGCCGCCGGCGGACTCATGTCAGACCCCCCCACATCAATCCGCCCGCAGACGGGCCGGGCCGGCGGGCAGCGAGCCGGCCCCTTCCCCCCCTCCGCAGCAACCGCACGGACACGGACGCGGGCACGGGCCGGGGCGGCCGCGCGCCCGCCCGCGCGCCCCCCCCGCCCCCCCGCCGCGCGCCCGCCCTCAGGGGCTCCGGCCCCTCACGCCGCCGCCTGCCGCGCGGCCTCCGCCGCCCCCGCGGGCTGCTGTGGGGGCGCGGGGAGCGGCTGGCACATAGAGCCGGGGCTCCGCGCCGCCACGGCCCCCCGGCTCCGAACAAAGCGCGGCGGCGGGCGGGCAGCGCGCACTCCCTCTCGCCCGCCCTCTCCCTCACACACAAAGATGGGGCTCTCTGAGGCGAGGAGGAGGAGGCGGCGGCTGTAGCGGCCGCTGCCGCCCCCGGAGTGGCCGCCGCTCCCTTCTACCTCATAGAGGCCGCTGTGGAACGGCGGGCGGAGGGGAAGGGGAGGGGGGGGGGGGCGCTGGCGGCGGCGACCCTGGCCGCGGTGTGAGCGAGCGTGTGTGGGGAAGAGGGCGAGTCTCCGCCCGCCGCCGCTCCTGCTCCCCCAGCCGGCCGCCCGCTCGGCTCTTGTCTCTTTAAACCGCCCCCCGCCTCCTTCGTCGTCTCCTTCCTCCTCGCCCGCACCCCCCTCCGCCCGCTGTGTGCAATGGTCCGAGCCGCTAACTCAACCTAGCCCGCCAGGCCCGGAGTGGGATAGACCAACGGGGAAGGGGCGGTAGGTGCGCCCCCTCTGCCCGGCCACCCTCGAGGGAGGGAGCCGGAGGGGGAAGGAGCGCGAACAACTGGTCTCTCCGCCTGTCACTCAGCCGCCGAGGTGTCCTTCCCTAGCGCCTCATTGGTTTCTTTCCTTTCTCCCCCCTCCACCCTTCCTACCTAGCATTTCCCCCTGCCGGAAAGGGGCGGGAAGGGCTCGGCCGATTGACAGGACATCCGACCAACGGAGCGAGGGGGCGGGGCCTGTGTGGCGAGTGTTTCGGCAGGACTGGTTAGGACGCTCGTCGGTCACGCTCCGAGGCGAGAGAGGATTGGCGATGGCCGGCTCAGGGGGCGGTCCCTCCCAGCAGCAGCCTGCGCTGTGGGGGCAGTGCTGCTGTCACATCCGCTGGTCCCGGCTGTTTCGCTGTTCCCTCAGTGATTTCCTGAGGGGAGAGGGGCGGCGGCGCCCGGGCCGCTCCCCGGGGCAGGGCTCCCGCTCCGCCTGTGCCCCTGTGCGCTTGGCAGAGGGCCCGCCTGGCAGCCTTGGCCTCCGTGCCGGGCGGCTGTGCTGACGGCTGTTAACGGCCTCCGCGCCGCTCAGGGCTCCCGCCCGGGGGTGGCTCCGGTATATGCCACAGCGGGCTCCGGTTAGGTCAGCCGGTATTGCGGGACAAAAATCAACAGGAGAAGCAGGCCCTTCCTTATCGTTCGCAGGTTCAAAAAGCCGAGTGCGGCTTCGTGGGGGCAGGTCTGGGCGTTACAGGCCTCGCCGAGCATCGAGATCGTTGGGGTCTGGGGAGAAGGTCTGTGCAACGCTCCGATTTGCTCTGAGGACCATATATGGTGCCTCTATACTGCCATCCTTCCCTCCTGGTGTTTCCGCAGGAAAGAAACAAAAGTAGTGTATAGCCAGAACTGGTATTATTTCAGCTTTTTCCTATAAATGACTATACAAGGAAATGAGAAGACAGTGAAAAAATTTCGAACCTTTATGTAGTTCTTAGCTCACATGCCACACACACTATAGATGGAGTTACATAACGGTGGAGTAAGGCAGGACGAAAAGGATGGGAATTTTGCTCTCATTAGTGAAAAGAGAGACAGGAGGCTTTGCAGAGGCTAGGCTCTTACACAAGCCCTGGAAGGACTGTGCAGTAAGAAAGGTAGTGGCTAAGTACCACTGCATTATTTTGTCAATCCATTTTTCAATACGTGCTATTTACATTCTTTCTCAGGAGCTATAACCTTGAAGTCTTCACCTGGCAGATTTTTATGAGGACCTGTCCAGTTCCCTGGCCTGCTGCTGCAACTTGCAGAAATCAAAGACAATTGCAACTATCACCTGAGGACAGAATCACTTTCCGTTTTCTTTAGAGGTGCTGCCATTTTAAAAATAAAGCAGAACATCTGGCAGTATTATAGACTGATTCATGTATAACCCTAAGGTTTGGTGGCAGAGCAACTGGGGAATATAGGGCTAGCACAAGACCTGAGTTTATACCTTCAATTGCGAAGCAGCAGCAGGCCACGCTGTCCTGCCAGTATAGCTGTGTGCCATCCAGGTGACCTCCTGTAACAGTAACACAGATCGTTCAGTCTGCCTGGCTCATGCTGCTTGTTAGCCTCTCTCTGAAATCCCTCTTCCACACAGTTTGGGGATTACAACTCCAGCAATAAAACTAGAATTGCCCCACAGGAGAAAAAGAAGATGCCAGGAGACAGGAAAGGGCCCGATTATCCCGCTGCGTACACAAGCTGGTAGAGGTTGCCAGTTGCGCTGCTAGCATTGCTAGTTGCACTGAATGTTTCAGAAGATTACATGCGAAATCTGGAGTGAGGCTATACCATCTCTTTGGCCCTACATAATCATTAGACCTATGAAGTCATTGTAGCAAGTGTGCAACCTACACCTCTTCTTGAAAAGGTAAGAAGAACTGGTGCTGCACATACTTTCCACATGCTAATCCATCACAGACGTCTTTACCTATGACAGCAGCATAATGCTTCCAACCACAGTCACTTGGGTGTTGCAGCTCTGACACCACCTACTCACCCCAATGCCTCAGAGAGACTATGAGCCATAACGGGACTTTTAAGCCCTCGTCCTTTCTGTGTGAGAAGATGCCTGCACATGTGGGACACCTTTATGGTGCTAATGAATACAGTTTAATGACCCCAGTGTTGAGCATTTCCCATATCAAGGAACGGCTGGACGTCTTGCTAAAAGACAGTCATTCCCCGCGATCTGAGTGCCTCTTTTATAAACATAAGAAACAGTATGAACCAATTAAGCGATACTGTCTCCCATGCTTGGGACAAGCTTCCTGATGATACCTATGTAGCTTCCTATTTCCTTCCTTTGAACCCTTTGCTTGCAGTGCGCACAAAGAAGCTGAGGCTCATAAACTACTTACATATCAATACCAATGTCTACCTGATGATTAGTAGGTTGTTTCCCTGAACTCTGCTGCTCTCAAAATCTCCATCTTAGCTTGTTGTAGCTCCTGAGCTGTTTGGAGCAGGGACTTGTTTGAGTTTTGTTGGTGGTTTTTTTTTTTCATTTGGCCAGTGAGGATTGCTGAGGGTTATGAGGTAGTATAATAAATAGTAAAAACTGAGCTAAAGTGAAACCTTTATAGATCTGAGAAGGCTCTCCCAAGGTTAAAAAACAGCCTCATGGGTTTGGCAATGATCCTTTTCTACTTCCACTAAGTCAATGTTAATATTCCTTATTGACTTCACTTGTCACAGAATTGTACTCTAAATGCTGCACACTTGTCCTATATTCACAAAGACAATACCAAAGAAACTTCTTACATGCTGTGATCAGCCATACTCTTTAATATCACTCTAACACCAAATCCACAGCAGACATATTCAGAAGGGTGTCTCGCCTAAGAAATGCCATAAGCTGTTTTTAATAACCTTAATCTTAACATCTACCAGATCTTTAGCAATGAAAAACGAGCAGGAAAATATAGATCTTTTACATTTACTAATCAAACAACTCTTATATCTTCTCAAAATAAATATATGTAAGTCATGATGGTATTCTGACATCATCCACTAAAATTAAGAAGTAATAAACATTAGTTGTCTCAGATCTTTCTCACCCAGACACAAAAGGGCCATCAAAGGAAGCTACTGATTAGTTTTAATTCGGAAGCCACTCTTCAAGCACACCCTGGTCTTGCTGACAATCTGCCTTCTCTCTGCAGCCTTAAAATTAGCTAGCCATCCACGCCTAGTTTCCATCACCATGAATCAAAACAGGACATTAGCTGTGATCATTTGGAAACAAGATACATGTTGTAAAGGCATGTTGACTGGTAGAACTCAGCAATATGTGATATTATGTCTACGTGTCACTATGTATCTCTGTCATCCTAGAGTGTCATCCCAGCAAAAGCAACATAAATTTCTTTCTTCCTAAATATGCTGAAGAGCTCTGGTTTGTATGTTGCTATAAAATGCAAAGTAATTTTCTAAAGGAAAAGTTGCAAAATGTGCACAAGGCTACATGCTGAGATGCCAAGGAGAGGCAAATCAAGTAATATACCAGACAGCATGGATATCAGCTGTATTAGGAAAACTGAAACTTTATGGTTAAACATTCACTAATCCCACCCATAACCTGCTTTGCCAAACAAGAGCAAGGTGTGGTGTCTTTGTTCCTACTATTGTCCCTCTTTCTTAGCCCACGGCCAACGGTGACAGCATTCAGTCTCTTCCTAGGTTCTCTGAGAAAAGATTCACCACTTCCTTCCTTTCTCTGAAGTTTCTCAATATGGGCTTCCAGAGCGAATCTGGAAACTCACTGCTAGACACTGCTGTTAAAATAGTACTTTTGAACTTGGCTTTCTTGTGGAGCTCAAGGCATCTCAGCTTCAGAATACGGCCCATTTCATTCATTATTAGCCAAACTGAGTTAAGTTCCAAGGATCCAGGTGCCCTGATGTCTGTAGCAGGGCAGAAGTATGAACACATTGACCTTCAGGAGAACTAACCATTGTTTTCAAAAGCAGTAGGCAGAGAGCCACCTCCTTCTCTGTGAAAGCCACCTAAACGTCCCGTCCCTCAGAACAGAGGGAAGTTAAAGATTACCAGCATTTAGTTTGAGGTGGATAGAAGTGAATGGGATGGGTGATTAATGTCCTAACAGCATCTAGTATTTATTCTATACAATCTGAGTGTTTCCAGTTAAACAAACCCCTTGATATTACTACAGTCTAAATCCAAGTAGAAAGTTATTCTTATTCTGCAACAACCTACTGTTACTAATCTTGGGCTTTTCTCCATGGCTACCACATCAAAACAGGAGATAAAGATAAAAGAGAGAATTTCTGCCAATGAAATTTAAGTCCATCTTTCTGAAAAAATAGGATACCAAAAAGACAATACATATGTTCAATGCCCTGCAGATTCTGAAATTTTCACGGAGATTTCTGTGCAACTCTTTCTTGCAGAGTCCCTGTGTTTACTCAAAGTAGGGTGTGGCGGTGTTTGTCTTATGCAGAAATATCAAGAATTGTGAGTTTATAAACACAATTGTTTTAAGAAACACCTGCAATTTGTTAGTGTTTCCCTCTCAAAGAAATATGTCCTTTGGAAAAATAATTTTTTTTCTCTCTGGCCATTTCAAGAACAATTACAACATTTAACTATTCCTGCTCCCGGAGGTTTCATGGCCCACCACTTGAAGACCCGCTGAGGATGTGAGAAGTATTCTTTGAGACACAGTGAACCCACATGCAGGACACCCAGCCTTGACCACACTGTCAATGGGAGCTGAGGCCCACTGCCACCTCCCAAAGGCAGAAATGTAGAAATTTAAAGATCGACTCTTAGGGGACATTTCCAAGGTATGGATGTTACCTTTCAAACATAAAGTTCCCCCAAGGTTTTCCTGCAACCTCATTCTCCATAAAGAGGGGTCTCTTTAAGCCAGAAATCCAATCTGAGGTTCTTGTTGTCAATGAATCATTTTGGAACCAGAGTAAAAATCCACTCTAAAACAGTGTAGAAAAGAATGGTTCTTGAGATTTTTTTAAGGCCAGCTCCTGACTTGGGGAGCTTGAGGCAAGCTCTAGAAGAGGGCAATGTCATTAAGCCCTTTGCTTCCTATCTTGTGAAGACACCAGAATCTTTCCTGAGAAGTATAAAAACTAAAGACTCTACAGACACTTCTTGATTGTTCCAGCCCACACAGTAAAGGTGACGCGGCAGCACAGAGCAGTAGTCAAAACAAAATAGGAGCAGAAAATACTCACACACACACACGTTTACAAGTTTGCTGTAGTTTAATTTACTCTTGGGCATAGCTTGGGAATGTTTCTAGAATAAAACCTGTTGGTGCAGCAGATAGCTTGGGAAAGGATTTGCCTCTGGGGACAGGAAACAGTTTCAATCCCTCCTGTGTCTCTTGGAGGAATTTTTAATTTTAAAGCATTGATGATTATGCTAATTAGTGCTTACCTCCAAATGACAATGGAATATAAATGTTGATAGTAGCTAAAACATACTGCAAATGTGCAGCAAACACTTCTTCCAGAGAGTCATCTATGTTACATGATAGCTCAACTGGGAAGAAGCAAAGTTCTTCACACGGAAAAGCAAAGTAACTATATCCTCGATCCCAAGGTGGCACTTCTAGACTTTGCTGGATAGCCATGAATTGATTGTTACTTTATCACTTGGGCATGCATTGAAATGTCCAATTTAGTTCTTGTGTAAACATGAACCTTTCTCTTACATCAGCTGTATGAGCAACATCAAGGATTTAGCTAGGACTCCTCACATAAGCTTTGATTACACATGAAGCTGTCTTAAGTTTGAACCTACAAGAGGCTGAAGACCCTGGCTCCAAAAGTGGATTAGAAGGGGGCTATTTAGGAGCTTGCATCGCTTACTGGTTTGAAACTGAAGGACTGAATAGAATGCAAAGTTCTTAATTCTGCACATGCTTGGTAGAACTGAGAAAGGAACTCAGGAATATGTTGTCATAAAGTACTACTCCTTAAGTGTTATCCTGCTTCTGGTAGAGCAATCAAAGCAGACTCCAAACTAGGTACTCCTCCCTATAAAGAGAAGAGAAGCACGGCTTGGGTATTCTGTGGTAGATGCTGGACTTCAGCACTCACTCCCTTTTGGTTTCCCCTGGACCCAGGTCTCCAAATAGGAACCCCATTTCACCTTCTAGTAAGAGACACAGAGAGGTTAGCCCGTGTGCATATGGCTAAAATGCTAGATCAGTCATGGCATCTTGTTCTCGTCACAAAGAGTCTATTTGCTCCTGCAAGCACAAGGACTCTCCATGCTGATAACCAATACATAATACATGAAGATTCCTCAGTAATTCTCCTGCATTTTTTCAGGTGCTCTAAAAAAGACAAATTCTCCCACAATTTAACAGGAAAGAGCTTACAGAACAACTCTGCTTACCAAAACCCACATGGAAAATTTTTTGAAACCATAAACAGAACACTTTTTTAACATTTTAAAATGACTCTATTTTTAAATCTTTAGTGATTTTTTTTTCTAGCTCAAGCCTTTTTACATGTAAGCATTATGAACTTCCATCCAAGTAGTACTACCAGTACTTAATCTAAAGCCTTTAAAGCACATCAGGTTGTATGTCTGACCACAGGGCTTAAACCTCTGGAGATATCATAGGTAGAATCTGTTGCAAGATTCTGCCAGAAGCTGATTGCCTTTAGTTCCCAATGAAGATCATATGAGATATTTCAGACACCTCACAGTCCGCAGGGAGAGCACTGTGTACCTGCTCATTTGTCTTGGGGACCAAGTACTGACCTTGCTACAAAACTGAATTGGTTGTGTAGTCCCAGCTAGACCAGCTTCTCTAACACAAAGGTTTATGTTTCCAGCCCAATCCGTTAGTAACAGCACCTGATAGGTGTCAGATTAGAGGTTTCCACATGGCTCAGTCCTAGTACAGGGGACAGAGCGGCTTCTTGAATCCACAATGTTCAATGACAAAGGATTAGACCAGCTGCACAGGTCCTGCCAGAAGTATGCTTGTTAGTCCAAGGAGTACGAAGATATGTGGATTTCAATGGATCGAGATGACTTAGAACTTTGTCATCAACTCCTGAAATTATCCCTTGGAATCACAAACCCCTCTATAGCTAATTTAAATCTACTGACAATAAGCTTCCTTGTCTTTGTGATCTTTTGCAGACCTCTTCAAAGTAGCACACACAATTCCAAGGATTCATGGCCCATAGGTTGAAAAGAGTCCTAGAAAAACAAAATGCCTGCACTTATTTTTCTGAAGACCGTTTGTTAGATTTCCCATCAGCACTGTCATAGGATGAAATCTTGGCCCCAGTTGAACTCAACAGGAATTTTGCCACTGACTTAAATGGAGCTAAAATGTCACTCCTGCTATTTGTCAAGTCAATTACATCCAGACAATACTTTAACATCTGGCTTCAACTGAACACACAGAAAAGTTCACTCCCTTAGTCTCTGAAGACAACACAGGACATTGGCTATCTCAATAAAAATAAAAAATTTGTTCTTGGCAAACTGCTCATAATAAAGAGTGGATCCATCCAGTGACACTATCAGAACCAAATCCCCATTCTTTAGCATATAGTTATTGGCAATAGCATCAACAGATTCTCTGTCATTTTCTGGGAAGAAAGTCAAAAGCACCCATCTACTGTTGAAAGTCATTCTGTTGTAAAAACGTTGTTTAGAACAACAGATCTGTCCTCATCTGTGGTTTCCCACAGACAAGGGGGGTTTTCACCCAATTCATCTTCTGTTTCCCAAGCCACTGGAAGGTCCCTTGTTCAGTTAGGTAGCAGCTGTTCTATCTAAGCCCCTCTCTGAGTATGGTGATCACAGGTAAGGCTGAATGATAACTGATTATAGAAGGACACTGATGTGAGCTCGTTTCCCTCTCTAAAAACCCAGCTGAGACAAGGCATTATTGTTTTATTGCAAAATATTCAGGCTAGGTCAGCCACAAGTCAGGTACATCTTTTCATGGCAGAAAAAAATAAAGCTATAGAGTTATTTGATCAGTGGTGACTTAAAAATCTATTTGAATGGGAAGAATTATCGGGTGATGTCTAGAGGAAAAGGGACATACAAAGAGAGGGGCTTTTATGTTTAAGGTAGACAAGGATCTGCACACTGTTGTTCCCTGCTCCAAGTACTGGTGAGTTGCCACACTGCACACCTGTGCGAAACCAGCTTCCTTCCATCTTGTTCCATCCCCTGGGAAGCAAAACCAAAATCAGTCTCCAGTATCTGATGAGCCTTAATTCCCAGCACTTAAATAATTAGCTTCTCGAATGTACGAAAACAACTCTCATTTTCTGGATTAATGAAGGAAGCTGGGTTCCACTGAGCAAAGCTATTATGGAGCTGCTAATGCACGGTTTGATTTCATCGCCTGCCACTAAACACAGAGCGATGTGGGCTCCTGGGAGAACAAGAATACAAGGAGAGCAATGCTGGAGGGTTAAAGTGGAAGGCAGTGAGGGAAACCCTAGCAATACTTTGTGGTTTTATGCAGAGGGAGGGCTAGTTTTATTTGTGTGTCTGCTGAGTTTCATCTGGCTTTGTGAAGATGCCATATAACCCAAAAGAAAGCTAAAGCTCAGGGAGATCCTAAGGGGTGGATAGTTTGCTTTAATCACAGACCAGGCAAAGGCAGTTTCTGAAGCACTTGTCCTCCCTGCTCATTTGGCTTATGAGTTGATAGGAAACCGGTTGCAAAGACTCAATCTTTTTCTTGCTTCACCTTTGCAGGTACAGGCATATAAACTCTTCAAAACAAACTTCTGTTCTTTCTTTTATATCTAGGCACAGGACTGGTGATTTCATTTTTCCTAACTGGGTGGAGAAGGGACTGAGAAAATGTCAGACAAGACTGCAAAGGCTGCTTTGCTCTGTCCTGGGAGATTTAAACCTAGGCCATATTACACGAACAACTCAATACTATCAGGATTGTTCCCTTCCCCTGCCTCCCTGCTTTGCTGCCTTGGCCCAGACTCTATGTTTCACACAGGCACAACCAAAAGCCCACACTGAACCTCTCTTTGTGGTACATCGAAAGGGGGACAGAGAATAAGGAAGAAATTGGGGCTTTTGAAATGTAACTACAGCCATTGAACAAATGGAAGTCATGCAACTTCTCAGACACAGGGAGATGGAAAGGCCTAGAGTGTTGATTTCCTGAGATTCTTCAACCATCAAAAAGTCCTTCAGTATGTGTCATTCTCCCTCACCCATTAATACATCCAAATTAGTGTTCCTGCAGTTCTGGATGGGAATTTGGGGCTAAATAGCTTCTGGCACTAAAGTTCTTCTAACTGCAGTACTGTCAATATGCCCTCAAGCACATAACATCTGTCACACCCTGCAAAACAAAACAACACAACACAACACTTTTGACCTCTGTAAGAAAAGCCTGAAATTGTAATGGAAGCCCTGGATTAATAAAGAAACCTTGGTGCAGGCACGCAGCAGGGGTTGAGAGATTAACAAGGAAATCAATGGAACTGTGATGGCTTATGCAGCAAAGTTTGTGCTTCGTAGCCCAACTTTCAGAGATAGGGACCAAGGACACTAGGGACCTACAGATGCTTAGGGACCTCAGCACCTTCCCAAATCAGGAGCAGTTTTCTAAAGGTGACCATTCAAAATTAAGCATCTTTGAAAATGCAGAGATGCTGCTTCTTATGTCAGTGCTTGTTGGACCACTGACTTCAGGAGTTACATCCCGCGTAATTTAGCTGAAGCAATCAGGAAATAATTATGTACAGTGGAGAGTTAAAAGACAGTAATTAAACTGTACAAATAAATAACTGAAGTGACTAAAAAAGTCCACCCAAAGCCTACTTTTGGAGCACTATTTAATGTAAATGAATCACTTAGTGGACAATGTAACAATCATCTGTTCAGCTTCTATTCATTATCAAAAACAATACAAAAGGATTGGCAGGGAATAACCATGTGCCAGGGGGAGCCCTGTAGGAAATACCACAGAATCTGGACTGGCTTTTGTCTGTTCTTCTATTGTGTTCTGACAATGCTTCGCTAATGAATGTCCAATGTCATTTTGGTTGTCCTTTTTTTTTTCCTCCCCAAAACAAATCAGTAGTTATCTTGGCCTTTCAGAATGAACTGAAATGCTTTTTCATGTTAGGAAGACTTGCACACATTATGTGTCAGTTTTGCCAAGGTCTAAGAGGCTGAGGATGTGTGGTCTCAGGCACCCTGGGAAATCCCACTGTAGGTCATGAGGCAAAATCCTCTGATTTGGGCAAAAATCCATTACGTTTTAAAGAAATCATCACCTATCTTTGAGGCTTCAACTGCTTACTGAATTCAATACTTGAGTGAATTGTATACTCAGTAAATTGATCTTTTGTTACTCTATTTGAAATGACACTAACCTCATTCTAAGAAATAAGCTACTTTTCAATAGGACGTATTTGTACCGATCGTGCCCAGCATTATCTTGGGAGTTATCTGCAGGAAACTGTAAGCTAAAGAGAACTCCCATTAGAGGTCTGGGGAGGTAAACATACCAGGCGGACACCTCTCCTAGAAGAAACTGAGGCTGAGAAGACAATATCAATCACTAAAGTACTGTCGTTATGCTTCAGAACTGACGATCCACTGGCATTCACATCAGAATTATGGGTTTGGAATATCTGAAAGTTCAAACTTGACAGTGAGCAGGTACCATAGGGGCAATCTTTTCTTGCCTGGTTCCTTGGCTCATTCCTACGTTGCTGCCGCAACTTACAGCTCCTGCAGCGTTGCTGGTTCAACTCTTTGGAGACCCGCAGCGTAAGCCAAATCACTGAAACAGTCTGAGCTGAGAAAAAAGGCCAACAATGATACACAAAAGAGAAAAGCGTGGGGCAGATAAGCAGGCTTTGCTGCTGAGAAAAAGGCACGTGGAATGGCACCCAGATTTGACTTCTCGAGGTTGTCTCTGAGGTTTTTTTATTCTGTATTAAACAAAATGTTAGTCTCTGCAGCAAATTTCTGCAGCCAGAGATTATTTTTGTGAAATCCATTGACGATAGAGTGTGTGGGTTTCTAGTTAACGCTATCTAAAATTTGAGATAGAAATGCACACTTCATAAAAATCTTGCTACTAACTCAGTCTTCCAAATAAAACAGACAAGAGATGGCATCAAACCCCCTAGGGCTTATGCTTGCAAAATCCCCACCAAGTTAACTGCATAGCTTGGCTTGCAATTTGGGAGTTTTACTCACAGCATGTATTCAGAATGCCACTGAAGGTGGGACTGAGGGGAGGGCTGCCAGCCCATGCTGGGACTATTTATGATATTACTATTTCCAGCTTCTTCCTGTCCTTCAGCTGGAGATCATTACTGTTGAAGCAGAGGCTGCAAAATGGGTGGCATTATCTTCTCCATGGCCACCACAGTGTAGTGCTTGGAATAGTAATGCAACCTGAAATAGTTGGCAGTTTAGATTAATATGCTGGGCTGAGAACGGTGACGCGCAGTCCAGCCTGCCACCTCGGGTACTGGGCAGAGACCTCCGACAGCGGGCTGGGGCATCGCTCTGCCCGGAACAGCTAGAGCTCTTTGGGAGACACCATTAGTATCCCAACTACTGTGGTACTTTAGTTCACGATACACAATTCTTGGTACCTACTAGGCGGAGCTGCCATGTAGAGTCGTAAAAATGGGTGGTTGTAACACCCTAGAGCAGGAATCCTGATGTTGTTCTTTCACTAAAAATTTTTACCGCTGGACAGGGGTTGGGCAGGGAGGGACAGCTGCTCAGCTTCTGATAAACAATAGTTCATTTCGCAAGACCATTGCCACCATTTGCTCTGACACTTTTTTATAGCAATCTCTGTTAAAAGACAAAAGATCTCAAGTATCCTTCTGGAAGGAAAAAAAAAAACCCTGATTATGTTAACACCCAGTATATTAAAGGCATCATCCTAATATTGGAATACACTGAGAAGAAACCAGAATCATTAATCCCCTTTGTTTAGTACACTTCCCCTAAAATATCCCCAAAAATGTATTCAGTAAAATTCTGTTCCTCCCTGCTCTAGTAAAGATTTTTTTTTTTGTTAGTCCCTCGAGCGGTTGCTTAAGTCAGGTCTCACTGTAATTACATACCTCAGAGCAGTGCAGGGAGACTTAATTAAGAGAGTCACTGTAGGTGTGTTGTCAGACAGATACAACCTAGTCCTGTTGGAGGAGGCACTGGGATCCAGCTGCGGTGGGCATGTTAGGGAAGACAAAGTTTGCAGAGGGTTTTGAGATCCTCCTGCAAAAAGCAGCGTGGACACACCCAGCAGCCTTTATTCAAAGCCCCTCAACCCCATCATCAGGGAGTCTGTGGTTTTAAAAATCTCTCTGTACTCACCAGGAGACGCTCTGCCACACCGCAAGATTTCGTATTCTCTTCCCTCCTCCCCCCCAAAAAAAAGTGTGACTCACCAGTTTCAAACGGTGACATTTCATTCCCAAACTATTCTGGGAGCAGCTGGCTCCATAACACATGGGGATGTGGGGAAAAGGGAGGAGGGAGGGAAGAGCCAGATTGCAAAGTGAGAACCACTCATTCTCTCCCCCACACAGGTATGTTGCTTTTAAATTTCAGAACCACATCATTTGGGACACGCTGGCAAATTCCGTCAGAGGAAAACAATAAAACAAGCAGATTTCAGGAAAAATATCTGCACGCGCCAGTGATGCAATTCAGTCTCAGCCAGGAGGGACTGGGAGAGTAGTTTGCTCTCCAGATCTAATAGATGTGTGGAAATGTACTGTCCCCACTTCTCGCTCTTCTTACGAGCTTGAACCCTGCAGCCCTGGGCTGCTCCTTCAAACTGTTTCTCTGCGATGCAGACCCAGGGTTTAGTCATCAGCAATATCTTACTAATGATGCACAAATATATGTGCAGTGGGAAGATGACAACAGGGGAATGACAAAGAAATCACTGTCAGCTCCCAGTCCCGAGAGGAGTTTTGTGTCACACTGCAGTTTAGCTCGTGTCCCTGCTGTGGGGACGTCACTGCCGTAAGCGTAACATCCAGCACGTGAGGACAGAGCTGCTGTGGGCACCGGCCTCGTGGGCTTGTCAGCACACACATGGAATTGCTGTCATTGGTGCGGTGCCAGAGTCAGAAGCATAATCTCTCCTGGCCTCAGACAACAAATCTGTGCATGGCTGACTGGCATCACAGCAGCAATCCAGCCCCATTCATTAATGTTTGTAAAATTCCACGGGGAAGGAGCTGTGAGTGATGTAACCTCGCAGCCTCCCCGATGGGAGTGTCCGGATGCACGTTCGCGGCGTGCGAGGCAGCCTGGCACGAAGGCGCGGGCACAGCAGGCTGCAGGTAGCCGTGTGAGCGTGCGAATGTGAACAAGCGTCATCGCTGCAGGCGAGTGCCGGAGGGACGCGAGCCTCGGGGCACGCTTGGAAGGGGCCAGCACAGGATGGTTACTGTCTGTGGGTGCTAGACCGGGGTGCTGGGAGCAGGCAGCCCGATTTGCCCTGCACACGCAGTCACGGATGATGACAGCACACCACCGCACACCCTGCTGTGCCTCATACTGTACGAGTGAATAACCGATCCCCGTGCATGTCTGCACAGGAAGTGTTTGATTACAATTTCATTCATCTCCTCTGCTGCCTTTACCAAAGGGAAGGCTGTTCTTGCAGCTTCCTCTACCCAGCAGCAGCTTGGGACCTTGCACTGGCAGATTCAAGCCCGTTCCCATTCCTTACCTGGGGAAGCCTTACTGAAATCAGTGTTCACTCAAGGAAGAGGAGGCTGGCTCGCTGCTTGATACTGGCATGCAGCAGCAATGACCTTGGCTAGGTAACCATCTCCTGAATACAAAGATGGATATAAAAGCAGCAATTCCCTTTAAAAAAAAAAACAACAAACCAACCAATCTTCTGCTAAGGTAGGGAAAGGCAGCGGTTTGTTAAATAAATGCGTCTGTCAGAGCTGGATTTTTTTTCCCAGCTTCCCTAAATGCCCTTCACCAGCAGAGAGGGGGAGGGGACCTGCTCTTTGAAGCCTTTTCCTTATGGGAATAGAAAACACGGAAAGAATTCAATTCTCTGCCACAGCCCAGCAGCACTGATACACGCTTCAAAAACCAAAGCTCAGACCACAAGCTGGCTGGTGGGTGTGGGTGGCTTGGAGCCTGTATTACCACCAGATTAGCCTTGCTCAATATCCAGCATCATTAAGTGTCCCCCGTAGTGTTAAAGCACAGAAAGAAGAGTGGAAGGAATGGAGACTGGGGAAGAAAAATTAGGAAATTCTGTGCGAAAAAGAACTGCAGTAATTCAAATCTTTGATCAAAAGCACCATCTAGTGAAGAAAAGGATCACTGCAGCTGGCATTGCTCTCGGGCAGCTGCATCAACGACAAATGGAATTTGACTTTCACCACAGGTTTGCCTACTAAAAAAACCAAATATCACCATATGCGCAGCCCGCGCCGTATCTGAGTGAACATGTCCCAGAATTGCTCCCCTCTGCGTAAATATTTCTCCAGTGGAAATGTGTTCTCCTCCTCCCGTCGTCCCCCTCCCACCAGAGAATCTCAGCCACCCTGAAACCCGCAGGGAACGAGGCACCACAGGAAGAGAATGATTTCCATGTTATAATTTGGGAGCTAAGGAAAAGAAAAGGTAAGTGGCCGACCCAAGGTCATGCAGGAAGCCAGAGGCAGATCCGGGAATAGAGACCAGCCACCCTGGACCCAGGGATGCCTGAACAATAGCACAGCCTCTCCCTCTGTTGTCATTTAACTCTTTCCTAACCCACCAAAAAAAAAGAGAGGGGTAGGCTAAACACTTCTCTGCATACGTGCCTGCTGCCTTACAGCTCTTGAGGGCCCAGCCCTCAGACCTTACCCACTTTTGCCACTCTAAAACAGAAAGGGAAGGCAGCAGGGAAAGATGGGGTTGGATATCCTGAGATCAGCAGGTAGGAGATGTTCCTACACACCGAGCCTGAGCTGTCCCCTCAGCAATTAAAGCAATGGAAATAGTAGCTTTGCCATGTCTCCATTTCTGCATGTGACAAAACATCACTATCTCCCCTGGAGGCATTCAGCCAGGTTAGAATGGTTGTGGTGTGTGTTTGAGGATCTTTAGCTGCAGGAGGAGAGGATATTGCTCCCTCTTCCCCGGCTTTTGGGTTAGCTGCAAAGATCAGGGACTTGCAGCACAATAATACATCAGAAATGCAGTCTCGCTAAGTCTACACTGTTTTCATACTGAGATTGGAAATGCTGCAGTGCAGGGTCTGGAGAAGACAATTATAAAAAACTGGAACCAAACCTCCTAGAAACTAGCTTAAAAAAAAAAAAGACTTGGGTGGAGCAAAAAACCGGGGAGCACAGCGAACTGAACCTAGAGCAAAATTCCCCCAGAAAGAAGAGCTGAAACTGGTGACCAGCAGGAGTTCCCCAAGAAGAGTTTGATATCTTTGAGTCAGAGCCCAGTGCCAAACCAGAACTGTAGCTGGTGCAAAAATCAAGACCGTCTTCTTGGGTCCACTGCCTGGAAGGGACACGGACTGATCTGCACAGAGCTGCAGGGGCAAAGAGTGGAAGAAGCCTCGAGCAGCCCTCCTTTCTCTGTTTTCTACCTGCGGTCTCTGTTTTTTCCCCTAATGCCCTAGTCTGTTTTCATTCACTGCTATTAACCCAATCTGTGCAAGCAGGGAGGGGAGGAGGAAAAGTCGGCATCAGAGGCTGAGACAAGAAAATCTTTAATCATGCCGCAGTCCTTTGAACATTTACATTTTCCAGCCAAAGGCACTGTGAAATTGGGAGCTTTCAGTTCAAACTAGTTCAAGGATGTTTTCCCTGGGGAAGGTTTTTGTTACCCTGTGGGGATCTCTGCACATATCTTTGCTCTTAGTGTAAGCAACCAGAGCTTTTCTTAAGAGAGAAGCTACATCTTCTACTCCTTGAAAAAAGGTGACAAATAAGAGCCTGGAAGAACTAGAGCACAAAATTGTTGCCCTAGAGAACAGGGTTAAAAGGCTGTAGATCTGCATTCAGTGATGTCTGCAGTAAAGCAGATGTCACCAAACACAAATGCAAATAGTTCCTTGAGTTTGGAGATATTTTTCCCCTCAAAAAAAGAGCTCCTACACTTCAGGAGGGCAGCGATAGAACAGCAGGATGTTTGTCAAGGAAGTGTAAAAATGCTAAAAGGATTCCAGCCCTTTGCAGTTCTGGCCTGACATGGTGAGAAAGAAAAGAGGAGACAGCGTTAATAAAAACAGCAGGTGTAGTTTTAGAAGATTATACCAACATTTACCAGTCGGGCCTGTAAGGTCTCCTAAACAAAAGTCCTCGATTCAGGACAGAATCCCCTCTGATGTTTCTGAGAACAATGGCAGGTCGACGTAAGTCAGTCACCCAACTGCCATCCAATGTGCAGCGTGGGAATCAGCAGGTTTAAATTAACAGTGAATTTGCTGCTAATTACAGCAGGTTAACCTAAGGAAAGAGAAGCCCAATCAAAGCAACACATCGAGCCTTAGTTCAATGAATTCCCCTCTCTGACTGCAGCTCCAGCCTAACCCCTTGCCGCATGACTCAGTCACTGCAGGGCACTCGGTTTCAGTCAACCTTGCCAGCACCTGCCAGTCTGGTGACAGACGATTCCCCGTTAAATGAGCTGGCAGATACCAGGTAAAGGACCACAGGAGCTTGGACAGAGCTCTCAGGTGACCACTGTCCTTAAGAAAGAGAAAGCATTAGGCTGCAGCTCATCCTGCCCTGATTTGGTGGGAAAGATGAGCTGAAATGCCTTTTTCCAGCTCTGATTTGCAGAAGACTGAACTGACTACAGCTTCCAGTAAGGTTGCCATGACATAAATTGCCGCCTTCTGGCTTTTGTTTTTCAATATCATTTCTGTTAATAAAACCGACTCTTTCATTTCACATTGGTCCTAAAGCCAAAAAAGGGCATTACCATCAGACCTTCCAGAATGTGATTTTTTAGGAAGATCTTGAATTCTTTTCTCCTTTTTCCTGAAACATTGGTCCCTTACTAATGGCAAACTTATTGAAACAAATTCATAGCTTCAGTGTATTTTATTAGAAGAGAGGAGCAGAACACTGCTACCATAATAACTTATGATAAAACTGTCTTTCAAAGAGCTGACGTAAAAAGCTATCCTTTATCTCACTGCTGTGCTCAGGGAAAAGCCATCTGGCAATAACTGCCTTTGGATAACGCCGAAGTCTTTCCGACTGCCTCTGTAAATGTACCTTCTGCTCATGCACACCGTAACAAAGAGGGAAAAGCTCCCTGTGCTGGGGTGAAGCCGTGCACCTTTTCCTTCCTCAGGGCAAAAGCTCCTTAATGCCACCGAGTCCATTCGGGTTTTTGGGATCGCTGGGGCCTCGGGTTCCCAAAGGCCTGGTCAGATTTGTGCTACGGCCTGGTAACGCTTTACTGCGGGTCGTCAGTGCTGTTACCTCAAGGAGGGGATTTACAGCTACAGAACCCGCAGCGCATTCGGGCCCCACTTCATCACAGACCAAGCGAAATGTTTCCGCACCACCGCTGCAGTCTCTGAGCATCGCTGCGAAGGGCTCAACTCAAAACCCAGAAATCAGATTTCCCCCGACCGCGGCGCTGAAAGCGACTCTGCAGAAATGCCTCTTTTTCTCCTTTTACAGGAATTCGCCATCCATCGTTCCTCGCAGTCACGCATCGCACCGTCTCACTCTCCACCTTTCCCGCGGAGACGTCAAAGAAGAGACTGGGGCAGCGCAATCAGCAACGCGCGCACCCCGTAACGACCACTGCGGATGGGAGATGTCCCAAGCTCCTCGGGGATCCCGGCTGGCGGTCAGACCGGTAAGTACACAAACCTCCCCCAAGCCCAGGCGCAGCCCGCCCGGCTCCGCGCAGCCGCGATGCCGTGTCTCCGCTCTGACGCCACAAACGGGCCCCAGCTGCACGTGCCTGGTGACGCCAACCGGCACCCACCGACCCGCTTCCGGCCTTCCCCCGCCCCGGGGCAGCAAACGCCACGAAGCGGCTGGGCCCCGGCAGGAGACACGGGATAAGCAAAGCCCATCCGAAGGGCTGGAGCCCCGCGCCCACGGCGACCTGCCTCGGCCTCCGCGCTGCTCGGGGAGGGAAAGGCGCCAAGGCGCGGCCGGGCGGGAGGGCCAGACCCGCCTGGGGGAACCCCGGGCCCCGGACCGCCGCTCCCCGGCCGGACGGCAACCTGCGGGAGGACCGGAGAGGGCACAGCGCCCTCCGGCAGCCACTTCCGGTTCGCGTCGCGGAGGAGCTGTCCGTCATTGGGCGACCCGGCGGCGCCTCAGGCGCATGCGCCCGGCACTTCCGGCGGTGGCCATGGTGACGGCGGTAGCCAGGTACGGCCCGGTGGCCTCCCCCGGCGCCTTCCCTCCCCCCCCCAGCCGCCTCGGTCCCTTCCCGGCGGGGAGACAACCCCTTTCTGCCGGCGGCCCCTCAGGGCCCCGCTCAGCAGCGAGCGGGACGGGGCTGCTGGCACCCCGCTGTGCCCGCGGGGTCTGCCCACCCCCACCCGCCGGTGATCCGCCCGGGGAACCCGCGGGGAGGTGGCCAGGGGGCTGCGGGCGCGGTGTTCTGAGAGCTGGAAGTCTGGGATGTGGGAGAGGTTGGGTCGACGTGGCCCCGACCTGCGTGCAGGGAAACCCTGGGCTCTCGAGTGCATAGCTCATCGCTGCTGCAGCTGTTAAATACCTGCTATAGACACATCGGCGCGGGAGAGACGTTGAGCCAGCTCTCACTTTCTCACTATGCTGTAGGTGATTCTTGATTTGATAAATGTCTGCAAAATACTTTCTCTGGTACAGCAAATGTTTTAATTTTCTAATCGTGCCGCTTTGGTTTACTTTTACATCCCAAACACCAAGTGGAAGGGTTGGAAATGAAGCTTATAACTGAATAAAAGTGGCAGGAAGGTTTATGAGAAGATGATTTCTCAAATCCAATCTCAGTGTTCAGTGCTAGAAACATATTTCCCCCCCCTCCCTGTACCATGGGGTGAGGTGGTGGTTTTGCATAACAATTATGTAAAAACGTAAGCAGGATGCCATTGCATGGCTACTGAAATACAACAGATGGTTTTCCTAGACATTGCTTCAATAATGCTTGTGAGACGATAGCTTGTTCAAATCGCACTAGAAAAAAATTAATTCAAAATATTGCAACTGATACTTGCCAACCCTTCAGCAAACCTCAAACACTCCTTCCGTGTTGCCAGCTACATACAATGAGACCTACCAGCGACCAGTGCGTACCACTTCTGTGGCACTCTTCATAATGCCAGTTGCCATCGTTTCTTTTGAGAATTCCAGCTGTGTTACTGTATTCCTCCTCCTGAACCCCTTCTCTGTCTTCCTGTTGAAATGATCGTATTGCAGTGAGGGGCTCTGTCCAGTTCCTGCATTCCTTAGTTTTACTGGTTTCTAATGACCTCAGTGTATTTTTTACATTATTTTCTGCTTATGAAGTTTGGCATGAAAGTTGATTATGTAGGCATGTAAGTGCACACTGGCATTTCAGTAATTCAATTGTTTGAATTAATATAATCATTGTTTTTTCTCATTGGGTTTTGAATGCGTTTTTTGAAGTTTAACTTACCATTTATGGGGATCTTGTGCATCAGAGAAATTGTCAGCAAATTTCCCATTGGCTTATTATTAAATCACTGATTTAACAGACAATGCTATGTGACCTTTTTTTTTCTGGCTTAGATGTCTGTAAGTTTGATTTCAGTTTCTTTCCAAAGCAGTTGCGTCAGTAAAACTGTCTAGCTGATATTAAATGCAAGTAATGCTCACTTTTCTCCCCATCAAACATGGCTTATAAGGGATTTAGTGAATTTGGTCTGCTGGAGGGAATGCCCATTTCCCCAGTAAATACCAGCTTTTGATGCAGAGTCTGATGAGAAATTCATCTGTCTGTTCAGTTGTGCTCAAAGTTCTCAAGAATTTTAAGAGAAGAAATTAAAAGTCTGTTTAAATTAGCATGATACCCATTTTAGAGTGTGCACTATAACATCAGCATATACCCCAAAACTAATTACAGTAGTAGAGAATTGCAACTGATTCACAAGTTGCTTCCCCCCCCGCCCCGTCGAATGTGTAAAGACTAGTTTTGGTTTTTACAGATGCTCTGGATTCAATACTAGAACTTATTTGTTTAGTGCTAGAAATAATCAGAGGGTCATCGTAAGTTTTCTATCATTTTGAACTCACCTCTACCTTTTTAATCTGGGGGTTGAATTACCCCCACATTTCAAAGGTCACAGACCGTACTGCTGAGGCTTGTTTTTAGAGGCAGTTCTTGGCTGTGCTAGCATTGGACAGAGTGCGTTTGCTTGGACTGCCGCCAGTTCCAAATTTAAGTCAGGGCTGTCCTGTTAAAAGACCAGAGGGAGACACCGTCTCACAGAGTCACTGGCAAGTGAGTTCTTTTCAAAGGTAGGATATTGTGCTTTCTTCAGACTAAAGTCGGTAGCTAACCAAGGTTAGAGCTGCTGTGCTTCTGGCCAAGGGCTTCCTTAGAAAAAAATTATTTTTTTCCTTCCTTTTATCCCCCCACCTTTTAAATGGCACCTTTTGATTTCTGAGAATAGCCTCCCAGTTGCTGCCATTTGTCACGTAAAGGACAATGTGATTCTAGGTGGCTGAAGCTAAAGGAGAATAGGTGTTTAGGGAAACTATCACGGTTTTAGTTTCTTTTAGGACTTGATGTCATCTTTGGTGCTTTTAGTGCACTCTTGACCTTATTAACCAAGATCCTTGTTCCTTCAGAAATCATTGTCCTGGATTTTACAGGACAACATGCAGATTTTGTTTTAAGGGGAAAGTTTTTTTTTAAAATAGATTTAAGTGATTTATTTTCTGGTAAGCCTTTCAAAAAGCTTCCAATCACCTGTATTTGCTTACATTATTGGTGTTCTGCTGTCTAATAACCTGCATATTCTAATCCTGCCTTTTGGGACGGAGAACTGAGAATTACAGGACTTTATTTGAACCAATAATGAGCAGTGGCTTCTCTCCTGCTGGTAACCTGGTGTCATAAACATTATCTGTCAAGAATTAATAACAGTTATAAAACAGCATTAATCACCAAGTTTTTGAACAAAGGTGACAGTGAGGTCTCAGACCTTTGAGCGAGAGGTCTGAGGATATCCACTTCATCTCCAGTTAGGTGTGGAAAGCCATGTGTTCCACACCCTCCCCCACGTTTTTAATGTGACATGGTGTTATGTGCCCTGGGATGTCTTTAGCTACTTCAGGGAGTTATCTATCTTAAGTTGGGTTTTATGCTTTTTATCTTCTTTTCCCAGCCTTTGTCTTGCAACTTAGCGTTTTTGTTGATGTGAATCAAGTCCTTTTTTATCTATGATCTATCTCATTCTCCTGCAGATTGCAGTTTTTTTCCCCCTGGATTTTGCAACAAATAACCCCAATGCTGAACAGAATATAACTTCTCCTTCAGGTTGCAGCAATTCTTTCCTTTGGGTTTTCCACTAAATAGCCCTGAGAACTGAACAAGACATAACTGCCACCCTGCTGTGTCAGTAGCCTGGCCCGGGGCTCTGTGAGCCGGATATTGTTGAACATACTGCAGTATGGCTTGAGCTGATTTCCATGTTCACTTGTCCCACTGATAGTTATTTTATCAATGACTATTTAAAGCATGTTCAATATGACAAGCTAAAATAAGGACTCATGGGTTTGTGGTATAAGCCAGTCTATGAAATAAAAGAAAAACTTGTTGCTGTAGGACCGAAGTGCTACAGGAATTCTGTCTTCTTTCCAAAATAATTTGGTTCATCTAGGTTGTTCTGTTTCTCAAGCCTGACTGAACTGAGATTTTCTGTCAGGGGCTTTTTTTAAGGGGCCATTTGAGTACCTTCCTTGGAAGAAGATACTGCAACTGTATGCCTTAATAAAAAAGGACCTACATCTCTAATCAGCTGGCTAGTCCTTCTCCCTCTTGCTACCCTCCTTCATCCAGTCTTTCTCTTCCCCATGCCATATCAGGAGGAGTTACCTGTTGATTCACACTCTAGCCTGGAAGCTGCAAAAGTGGGTTGTTGCTGCTGCTGACTGGGTTCTGGGCTTGCTGCAGCCTTTGGGCAGAGAGTGGGAAATTTGCCCAGTTGCTGTATATAATAGGTGGGGGAGAGAAAGAACAATGAAAGGCTAGGAAATAGTTTTCAAGTGAAAAAGGATTAAAGGCAGACCTTTGTTTAGAAAGTACATAAGTGATATGATTAAGGAATAAGTTAAGCAGGTTCATATTGATGAGCAATGGATGCTACCTGACCAAAACCAGGTTAGCTTTCAGTTGATAGGCTTGGGGGCTCTTTTCCACCAGCCTCTGTGGCAGAGTTCAGTCCTTGCAAACACAACCCTTATTTTTGTCAAAGAATCTGAAAGAACCATGCTGTAATCAAACATGGGACCCCTCCTATCTCCTAGTGTGGTTTAGTTAGAAAAGGTGTCAGAAAAGCCCCATCTTCCCAGCTACCTTTTCATCTGCTTTATGGTCATCTGCATTTTACTGAAATCAGAAGCAAAGCTGGTCAGGATCAGATTTTTAAAATGCCTCAGCTTCAACATGGGCTCATGAAGAAGGTGCCACTCCACCTGTCAGCTCCCACTTTGGAAATAACAAAAGGTCCTAAATGGGAGCCAAAGATTTTTGGTTCCAAAATGTCCTGTAAACCACGCTGCTCAATGTCAGCACAGCACCTGTTGTCCCTGCCCACACCTTGACTTCTGAATCTCAAGAGACCATTGAGAGCAAAAAGAAAAAAAAGGGACAACATAAAGAGGGCAGCTGCTTTAAACAACTAGCTGAACATCAGCTAGTAAGGAGAACCTTCTTCTTACCCAGCTTAAAGAAGGCCAGTGGTCGTGTCTCAACAGCTCTTTCCCAGGAATTATTTTACTGGTGAAACGCACTCTTACGTTAAATCAACTCTACCAGTCCTCTGCTGTACATCCGTACAAAACACACACTATTTGTGTGCACTCAGCACAAAGAGGTGGAAGAAGATGATGCTGGTCTGAGCAGCTGGGTGCTGTGCTCATGCACTGCTTTGCAACGGAATGAGTTTAATCCTCCTTTTGGGTTTCTGATTTCCCACTTTGGGCATACTCCCTATGCCTGGGGGAGCTTGTGGCCTGGATGTCTAGCTGCATTATGCACAGTATATTACACAAGGATGTACTTTGTAGATACATGAGTTAGCTCAGGAATGGGAAGCTCCAAGGGAAGTACCTTGAGAAGAGTTGTGTACTAACTTGATGGTTTTATTTTTAGACCTTGTCAAGCTTATTTAGAGATAGCTCAGCTATCTTTATGTGTTATTTTATTGTGTTCTAGCTATTAACTCCAGAAATACTTATTTTATACAGTTCATTACTGTTTCGGCAAGCTAGTCTGTTCACTGACCAGCTACCTGAGGAATTCTGTCAAAGCCCTGGATGAAAATCTGGAAGAGCTTGACATTTTCCACATTAGCTCTGTTCTGTGGCACGTAGAGCCTCTGCCATCCCCTCAGCTCCGTGCAAGCTCAGTCCTACTTCATGACACTGAATTCTGGCTTAGCATTATTAGTTACCTCTTGTTTTCTGCTTCTCATGCTGTCCTTTTGTTTGAAGTAGCATATGAGTTGTGTGCCCAGACCTTTCCCGTATCTTCCTGGTAAAGACCTATCTTGCAGTTCAAACTGCAAGAGTTCAAACTATCTGCACAACAGGGAAGATGTACTAATATTTGATTTTGACTTTATGAACAAGCCAAAAGTCGTATAGATTCCAGGACGGGGTTGTAACTGACTTTTTACTGTGGCATCAAGCATAAAACCTTGGGGGTATATACAGCGGGAAAATTAGTGACCTTTTTTACAGCAGAAGTATCACTTACTCTTTGGCCATGCAGTAAGCTGTAACATAAACTACTCCCCTGAAAGCAATGGCTTAGCAAGGAGATTAGGGCTATGCATTGGTATCAGAATCCAGTTCCAGGATGAGCTAGGTCTTGTAGATAGCTTTAGCTTAGGTTTCATTCACAGGTTTAATTTCAGTATATTAGAACACAGGTTCATGCTGTTAAACTCCATAATTAATGTTGGCCTAAAAGTAAAGAGCATGAATGTAGGCTTTAGCCTACTAGATTGGACATGTGGTTCATTTAAATCAGATAACTTGTCTCTACTAACAGGTGGTGAAAGACACAGGAGATGGAAGCACAGATTTCAGTGCACTGAGCAAATAACGTGCTCAGAGAGAAAACTTACTCTGCGTTTCCAGAAAGTAGACTGGCTTACATCCATCTGGGATAATACATAGTAACTGGTCTCTGGCATGTAGATATTGTGGTACTGGCTGTTCTAGAGAAATCTAAGAGGTTTTATTACAATCAGAAGAATGCAGAGAGATATCCCAGCCCTGAGGAGCTTTCACTCTAAATAAACTTCATACAAGAGAGTGAATCTAGAGCAAAACGTGGGAACAGCATCTCTGAACCCAAGTTTGTTACATGACAGCTGACAAGATCCAACACCAAGTGTTCTGCTGGGATGTTCAGATTAGCGGTTAAATGCTTAACATTGGGTACTGATGTGAACTTTTGAAAGTCTAAATAAAGGGATAAAGAAATCTGTTGAAGATACCTCTGTATGGGATTTCGTTTATTGGTGGTCTAAGGCAGGGTTAAGAAAAAGGATTTCCCTAGTTTTCAAGCCTCTGCTAATTTTCTTGATGGTGAAATGATCTGTTTCCTTTTATCTTGTGGCTCTAGGAAGACCGTTCAGAAAAGAAAACTCATGGATCTCACACGCAGTGTCATCATCCCACTGCTCTTTGGCAGCCTGGGGATCTTTGCCCTTTTTCGGCTACTGCAGTGGATGCGGATGCGAGCTTACCTCCAGGAAGCAGTGGTCGTGATCACAGGGGCTACCTCTGGCCTGGGAAAAGGTAGGTACCAGAAGGCAGGCACCAAAAGCAGGACAAGCAGAGGCTTGTGGAAGGGGCACCTGTTGGAATAAAGCAGAAAGTTCCCGTTGCTCTGAATTTTGGGAGACATAGCTTGCACAGTCATACCAGTTATAACTACAGCCAGCGCAAATTTTGATCCAAGAAAGTCTCAAAATTTGGTGAGGAAAATTTTAATCGTGCTGTATAAACTGGAGCTCATCAAAGTAAGGAACAAGTTGTACTGTTCTTGTACTGTCAGGGGTCTTGTCTTTAAATCCTGAAAAAGCCAGGAAGTCAAATTGTTTCTCCAAAACTTCCCAGAACTGGTGTTCTGCATTCATGTTTGTTGTATTTCCAGATACCCTGCCATACCTTCCACTTCTACTCCCTGCCCCCCAAGTTAAGGTACCTTTTTTTTTTTTTGGTACAAATCCATCCATTCTAAATTCAAACTCTTGGCAACATTAACACCAGTGAGGGTTTTTTTTTTTTCCTAAATAGAAACACAGTATATTTTTTTCCAAATAAAATTTATTTTTTGTGTGAGTAGGTATTTTCTCTAATTCTGCTTTCTTGAAGAGAAGACAAGGTGCTCACTGCTATCAAGGCCTTTCATTAGGATGAGTACATTTATAGAACAAATAAAGCTTACATTGATGCTGTCTTTGCATGTGAGTTTGTCCTTAAGGATAGGGGTGTTCAGTAACTGAATGACCATAGATTTCCACTGTCATACAGTGAAGTTTCCTCCCTTACTGACTCATTGGCAAGATCTTATACTATTCCCCTCACTCCCAGTTATTAATGTACTAGACTACCTCTAATTACTGTGTGTTCTTAGACACCTTTTGTCCCTGTCATCTCTTGCACAAATAAGCAATTTGTCTCACTGGATCACATAGGGGTAGGGCAGAAGAACGTGCAATTGCCTCAGCAGCTGGTAGCACGGAAAGGAGGACAAGAGCATGGCATCCCTTGGCATCTCTTCTTCAGCCTTTCCTTGACGAAAAGGATCACCTCGATGAAGCCATTAGTTCCAAGGCTTCCAAAACCTTTGGAGGTGTTCACTAAAACTGGAACTCCTAAGATCAGGCCCCACTGCATTAGATGACATACATGAGGTAACTGTAGTCCCTCTTAAGAAGGGCATATAGTCAAAAATTAAGAGGCACAGGCAAATTCGACCAGCTGATGGGGAGGATAGGTAAACAGCACAATAACTGCATAACCAGCACAGTAACTGTGAACACACCAGCTGCCTCACCGCTGTCGTGTGTCTGTCAAAGTCACAGGAAAATGGCATCTTGCTGCGACTTCACTGTAAATCAGCCTATTGCTCCAGAGTAATAAAGCTACCTTAGATCCTCGCTAGCTAAAAGCGGTTTTAGCCTATCACCAGGTATGATGTTGGTCTGCTGTTTGTCTCTGACATTCAAATGTCTACTTTTCTCTCTTCCTTGCTTCCTCCAAAGAATGTGCAAAAGCCTTCCATGCAGCTGGCTCCAAGCTGGTGCTCTGTGGCAGAGACGGCGAGAAACTCAAAGACCTGGTGCAGCAGCTATCTACCACGACCAATCACCGAAAGAACGTAAGTGTGGAAGGAGAGGCTTGTTGTCTCATGTGGCTGGGATTTCTGTTCATGTTGTTACAGAAGTTACAGAATTGCTTGTGGCCTGTTCTGTTGAGCAATAGGAAAAATGCAACTCTGTGGTTAGGGATAGATACTACTGTAAGAGTACACTGAGCTGACATGTCATATCTTGTAAAAAACCTACAAAAATAAGTCAGCTGAAAGACTCCCTGCCTTGTAATGGAAGTGGAAGTATATCAGAGTGCAGAGTGCCCAGACCCCTTGCATCTGTATGTCATCTACTGAATCTGGAAAAGTGACTTTCCTTCTGTTGGCTTTTATTTTTCACGTCTAGTTCTGCTGACAGGGGCTAAGAAAGGTAGCGCTGGCTTCTGAAGAAGACACATGGGTTAAGTTTTTTACTATTTCAGATGCATTTTCCTTAATAAGACAATAGCAAACTTTAGTACTCGAGGAAGATCTCACTTGCCCCTTTCCTAGGCTCTGGTATAAGGAACAGGCTACAGGAACAGTAAAGATGAGAGCATAACCTGCTTCTGTCGTGTGTTCCAACCAAATGGAACTGCTGCACTCTAATGCACAAGGTTTGGATGGCCTTGCTTCTGTGCTGCCAGGGCTGGGAAATCCCATCATGAGCGTGAACATTCAGCACATTCAGCACACCCTGAACTGGTCTTTTGCCAACTTTTGTTTATTCACAGACACATAAACCTCACACTGTGGTATTTGACCTCTCGGACACTAAAACTGTCCTAAATGCTGCTGAAGAGATCCTGAAGTACTTGGGTCATGTGGACATACTGATCAACAATGCAGGCATTAGCTTCCGCGGCACAATTGTGGACACAGGACTGGATGTGGACAAGAAAGTGATGGAAACAAATTATTTTGGTCCTATAGCCCTCACCAAAGGTACCCATGATCCGGATTAGGAGGGGACAATGGCCAATACCTTCTGCAGGCCAACACAACTAAGCACAGCTTAACTTCTGTTTGTAATTGTATTTGGTGCAGTACAGTATAAGAGGGAAGGCAAGTTTCGTTTTATGGGCAGGCCTCAAGTTGATGCTTGGGCATGATGGTGTGGGGAGTACCCGATTAGAGATACCACCTTGATAAAACACCTCCTGACTGTAGTCTGGCGGGAACTTATGAAGAGAGATACGGTTAGCCTGGCTGCTCTGATAAAACCCTAGAGAACACAATATGGGCTCTAGGTGAAGCTGTAGCTTTCCTAGGAAGCTTCTTTGTTTACAGAAAGTTCAGCCAGGAGGGTGTCAGCTGCAGGAACTGGAAAGATGTACTGGTGGCAGAAAAGAGCAAATCCCACTGACTGTGGGACATCACAGCAACTGCACCAGCCTTTGTGCAGCCTGGTGAGCACAAGGAATCTCCTGATAGGTGAACGTCCCAGACTGCAGCTTCAGGCAGAGGCATCCCGAGCACTATCCCTTGCCCAACCCCTACACTGAACAAGGATCTTGTAATTCACTGAGGAGTCTCTGAATGCTCTGAAAGCATCAATTCTTGACAGCAGTAATGGCAGGACTGTTATTCTGAATGGCTCTTTTCTGTCTTTTGCTAGCACTTCTCCCGTCCATGATCAAGAGGAGACAAGGCCACATTGTGGCCATCAGCAGCGTTCAAGGCAAAATAAGCATTCCTTTCAGATCAGCATGTAAGTACCTCCACAGAAGATGGGGAAGACGTATTTGGGGCACCAGACCGAATGAATACTTGGCTACTGCTTCCACATTAGCTCTCCATAGAGCTGGCTGCATGCAGGCAAGGCAGAGCTGTGCATCATTCCTACTGTGGTCACAAATCACTGACAGCTGTTGAGGAATGCACTCTCAAATACAAAATCTTAGCCTTGTCCTAAGGTTGTTAAGGGATGGGGAAACAGAAGATGCTTTCAATGTCTTGAAAACAGATTGATATTCCTATCTTATCACTTGTGAGTCCCTATAAACTTTCTGATTAATTCCATGATTTTATTGCATTTTATCCATGCTGTTTGCCTGGTTAATCTCCCATAAGAAAGTAGGAACTTCTTGTTTTAATAAGTTTTGAAGTGCCATAGTACAAACAATGCCAAAATAACAGCCTGAACAGTGATCTTGATCTGGCAAACTCTTCATGCTAAATCAGTTATGAGAAGTAGTAATATTGGTGAGATTACTGGAAAAAGCCTTATAAAAGGTAGAGGAACTGAAAGGAGACTGTTTGGTATACAAACATCTGTAAATCACTGAAAATAAACATAAAAATGGAAAACTACAGTGGGGATGGCACGAATGGTAGGGCATGATGCTGAGTGAAGGAGAGCCTGGAACGTCTGCACCGTCTGGTCTTGCAGATGACGTGGGTATGATTGCACCAAGAACTGTGTTCTGAGGAGCTTCCAGAGCACTTGCACCGTGACCAGAGCTGCGTGGGCCTGGCAGTGCAGAGCTCGGCTCTCGCCTAGGTCCTCAGACAGGGTACGGAGCCTGCGCTCAGCTCTGTGCTGCTGCTGTCAGCCCTGCAGCCATGTTGACGTGATGGCAGTCACGGTGGTAGCGACCAAGCATACATGGAAAGGGAGTGAGCAAAAGGAGTTGCTCAGCCATTTAACAGGGGGAAATCCTGCCCTAGGCCACACTTCTCTACTCCTGTCTGCTCATGTGATCAGGTTTTGACTTGTGTGCAGCCAAGCTCTGAACCTGCTCTGCAAGTCCATAGCGCTCAGCGCACGAACGCCAGCCGGGCACTCGGCAACAAATGTCAGCTCTGCCCTCCTGTACTGGCATCGCATTCCCCCAGCCCCAGCCTGCCTTATCAAACACTTCCCCAGCCAGGCTTCGCGTCTCCTTTATCACGAGTGGGAGGCAGCTTGGGTTCACTCCATAGTCCTTTGGCATGGCTGTGATATTAAGCTCAGGATCCTAGCCAGTTTCTAACTTGAGTATTTACGTTTTGCCTTCCTAAATTGCCTCTCACTCCCACTACCTGTTGCTGGCATTCAGTAAAAAAAACTCTACAAGTTAGAGAACAGCTGCTGGGTTCTTGCTGAGAAGTGGCTGCATTGCAGTGAAAAAACCCATTCAGGAGAAAGAATCTTCCTTCAGCCTTGCTCCTTCTCCTTTGTGCATAGTCCTTTTCCTGTTTTTCAGATGCTGCCTCTAAGCACGCTACCCAGGCCTTCTTTGATTGTCTACGAGCAGAGGTGGAGCAGTATGACATTGATGTGACAGTGGTAAGCCCCGGATACATTCAGACAAACCTCTCTCTCAATGCTGTAACAGCAGATGGATCTCGCTATGGAGGTGAGATATGATTTTGTGCCCTATATCTAAAGCATCTCCTCATCACTGAGTTACTGCAAAGTGTGCCTGCAACATGTGGCCTCTGGTGGGGACACAGGTTAGCCCTGAAGTATAAAAGACAACTTTAGATGCAGAGTAGGAACTGTAACACCCCAAAATTAACCTTCCTAAACAGCAACTACTGACTTCTAGCCCAACCGTGAATTATACCTGCCTGTGCTTCCTGGTGTAAAAACCAAAACCATACAAGCAGCTATGTTCAGTTAGAACAGAGCATTCCTAGGAAAGGTACTTAAGCGTGGGCTTACCTGCTGGCATTGGTGCTTACTTGGCTTTCCTTTGGCAGTTATGGACAAGAACACCGCCGAAGGACAGACAGCCGCAGAGGTCGCTCAGGTGGTTCTCAATGCAGTGGGACAGAAGAAGAAGGAAGTACTTGTGGCTGGTCTAACACCCTCCCTGGCTGTCTACCTGCGAAACCTCTTCCCCAGGCTCTTCTTCACCTTAATGGCAACTAGAGCAAAAAAGGAGAGAAAAGCAAAGGACTCTTAGAGCTCAGCTAATTCGAGCAGTAACTGTAGGGAGAGGCCAACCCCCTGCAGTTTGGCTGAGACATCAGCAGAGGTGCTCCTGCAGGAAAAACCTTTCTCAAAATTCTGCAATTTACCATTGCATGGAGAGTGGGAAGCAGTTTCCCCCACCTCAGGGCAGGCCCGCTTGCTGGGAGACAGCACCTAAACCTCACCTGAAGAAGGGTGCTTGGACAAAGGGGGAGAGCTGAGGCTGCAGGGGAGGGTAACTCAAGGGAACACACTTTGCAGTAGGGGAGGCCCATGTGTGGGAAGACTGCACCTCACCTCACTCCAGGCAGGCTCAGCTTTACTGGCCCACTACAAATAAAACCCCTGGTTTGCCTTCACACGAGCAGATCTTAGCTTTCCCCACCCTGTGGCCTCTGTGAAATCATCCTCAGTTGGGAGTCCTCCTTATTAGTGTCTCCTTCCCACCCGTTCCAATCTTATCTAGAACGTGTTACTTGAAGTAGAAAACTTCACAGAGCCTCTGCTTGTTAACATGCCAAATCATGATATATTAAGTCCAGTGCCACTTTTAAAAAAGTAACTGATGTAAAATGTTTTATTTGGCAATTGTTTTACCTGTCTGAATAATGCCTTACTGATGTACATTTAACTCTGTACTACCTGACAGTACAGTATTAACCCCAGCACCAGTTAATGCAGGGGAAGCACTGAACAGATAAAAAATAGCACAGCAAGGTGTACTGTTGCGTGTAAATAGTGTGCAGCTAATGGCAGCACACCTGGTCCACCTGCAGGCCTAGAGCACAGAGCAGGTGTGATTCTTCAGAAGCCAGGCACTGTCTCCTGGCAAAGCAGAGGAGAGTCTGTGTGCATACGGTGGACAGCATAGGAGACAGACCCTTACTTCTCATCTGTTTTAAAGCAATCACAGATGCTAATTAGGATCCCATCCAGAGGGGGAACAATACCCGCCTGTTCAGATATCACTGGCTCCAGGGAGTCTGACAGCCTGAGGGAGTGCCATATTCCATTCCTCACCCCTTGTCCTCATGTGAGGGATACCTGCACCACTAGGAAAAAAGAATCACTGCACAGAGATAGTTCACTAAGGACAGAAATAATTAACTTACAATTGAAATAAAGCCTACTAGTGGGAACCAAGGTCCAGACCCCTGCTGCCACCTCCATGCACTTACCAGCATTTTCCACGTGTACTGCCTTGTACGTTCCTGCCTGCGAGTGCACATCTGATGACAAATAAATTAAACTGCTGTGAAATTAATCCTTTGTTCTACTTCAGCTTGCAGGTAACATTAGAGGAAGGGAAAGCAGGAGGGTTTGGGTTTTCTTTTCTTACATTCCCGCAAGGTGCTATTGTACCAATAGTAGTTGCAGAACAACATACTTTATCCCAGCCCTCTTTACATCTTCTGCTAGTTTACAGGGACATAGTGTGAATCCTCACAGAGGATTAGTCACACTAAAACTATGATTACAGGTGTGCAGGCTCAGCAGGACCTTCTCCTTCAAAAAGTCTTTTCTCGACCACTACAGATTTATAAATGATCTCTGAGAATCCATCCTAGATGGTGACCAGTACGCGTTTAATGATAAGAATGCTGCCTCTCAGTTTGGACATCCTCTACCATTTTCACTGTGGCTGGGGTTGCAGGTTTTTTACATAATACCTAAGGTTGAAATTGCAGGTTGAAGCTTTCAGGTGTACGTATCTCTTTCCTGTTACGATAGGAAACCAAGGCATTACCTCCGCTCCCCCTCCACAAGAGTTTCTGTAAGTGTTAGTTGTGCTTTTCCTTTCATGTTTTGCACGTTCAGGTCTTCCATTTCTTGGCAAAATACAGTACTCCAGCCAGTCTTGTCCAGCTGCCCCGTCTTCTGGTGTTTCAGTCATGGCAACCCCGGAAGGGCCAAGGGGCCACTTTGCATTTCTGTGTCATCATCGAGGGTGCTGAGGGGTGTAACACATCAGGCCTGAGGGAAAAAATTACGTGTGAGAATTACTGCAGCTACTGTTTGAAGTACCGCTCCAAGTCAGAGGTTACCCAGAGCGAGCACATTCCCCTTTGAAAGCAAATTCCCTCTCTGTGATGGGAAGAACATAGGACACTCCATTTCAGAGCGCCTCCATAACGGTCAGCAAAGCGTGTGGGGCTTTTGAAAGGAGGTTTGTCCCTAGCCACTGTAACCCACCACTACTGGTGGGGGGGGGAGGGGGCAGAGACTGACCCCAAAGCCCCACATACAGCAACCATCATGTGCGATGCAGTCAAACACACGACTGTCGAGACCCCTCTCATTCTCCCAGGTCATTTTGCATCATTACAGCACTGACTTCTTAATAGCCAGGATGTCACTAAGCATTTTAGCTAATCATCACTAATATTTATTGTAAAACCAGCCCCCCACACCCCACCTATGTCCTCTCCACCTCAGAATGGAGCAAAGGGTGCGTTTTAAAAACAGACCTACCTGTTGTGACCACTAAAGCTGACTTTTCACCTTTTTTCCTGCAATGAGAGAACACAGGAAACTTGCTCATTTTAAACTCGAGTCTTTGATGCAAGCCATGCATTTAGGGAGCCTACACAGTGTTAGTCCTGCCATAGTGATCATTCCAGACAAGGGAAAGCTTAACACAAAGTGCCCAGGACCACAGAGGTTTGGTGAAAAGGAAGTAACAGCCCTGAGAATTATTCTGCATTGATTATCAAAGGAGCAGGAATGTCTTTTGTGTGGCTAGCACAAGGATATTTCAGGATGTTCTGCAGCAATGAAGTACTTATTGGCTACAGCAGATCTGTCACTAGTTTAAAATCCATCCAGTAGACGGGACTTTAGGAACAAACGACGTCAGGACTGGAAGGGCAGCCTGCCCAGCAGTCCTGGCCTAACCGCAGCACGATGAAGTAGCTGCATTTCTTCCCCTCCTCTCTGCCAAGGCAACTGTACATTGTTGCTATAATTAGAGACGCTCCGGATCCCAGCTTCTTTTAACCTTGGAGGGAGACGACTCAGCCACTGTACCAGCAAAGAGCTGTTGCCACCTAGAAATGTCTCGATGCCACTGGAGTTTCCTCCAGCCCACGTGCCCACTCAGGTACGGCCGCCTGCGCGGATGGTAAACACACGTGCTCAGAACTCCTGGCAAAGCCCGTTCGCCCAGCACGCACACGACTGGGATGCACGCCCTGCCAACACAAAAGCTGCATCAGCAGAAAAGCATTGGAACCATGGCCAGAAAAGCCTGCTGCAGTCTGGAGGCGAAGAGTTCTTGATGCCTGCTGTTGCAATTTGGAAAGATAAAGATAGAACTACTGAATTTGGTTTCTGACCTCATGAGACTCCCTTCCAAGGTCAGTGCTTCAGCTGTGGAGGTCAGACTGCAGCTACCACTGAAGCAAGCAGTACACCTGTATGCAGGCAGTTTTATTACAGGGCTTTGCTCTTGTAGTTAGATCATAACACCTGAAGCTGTGCCAAGCCACACCTATTTTCCATCTGGTAGGAGGAGATTAACGAAAGCAAGCCCCTCTCTTTTACAAGTAACTGGCAGATCTTGCAAAACAGAAAATACTTCCCATTCTAAGAACAAGAGTTTGACAATTTTGAGCTAAAAGATGAATTAATGCACAAGACTGAATTCTAAAATCCCAGAGAACACAGTTACAAGACACAGTCACGTGGATGCCTTGCAGCAGTAGCAGGTGGCTCCAGAAGTGTGTGTTCTGAGCAAGAGCAGTGGAACTGCGCAGTCAGGGCACAGCCCTCCGACTGTCAGCAGCGGTAACAAAGCACAAAGACAGCTGGACTCCCACCTCGGCAGTCCACAGTCGCACATGGTAAAACACGTTTCATGGAGATGTATCTATGTAAGGAAGAACTCGTACAGGAACTGAGCAGAATGTGTTTGTAGCTAGAAACATACAGTATTATCTCCATTGTTCAGAGAAGTACTAGTTGGAGGTGGCAGGGCAGCAGAGCACTGGGACACCTTTAGCCCCAGCCATCAATGTTTAAGCAATTACCAAAACGATATAAACACTGGGGTAACCAGTAAGCCCTCTTCCAAGAAAGAAAACTAGTCAAGCAAGAGGGAAAGCAACACTCCACAGCTATTCCTTCAACAGAACTTCAACTGCTGTGAGCTAACATGGATGCTGCTGCCATGTGCAATGGGCAAGAGGACTATCAGGTCTGTGTGTGAGCATGCATAAATAATTACCACCACTGGAGTTCTCATAGCAAAACCTCCATCCCCTGGGAGCACGCTATAAAAGGGCACTATGATAACAGTAACAAGAAAGCAAAAGCATTTGAAATTCTCATCCTTTAATGGTCAATGATAACTTCTGGCTGGTTCTGTGTAATACAATTAAACAATATACTTAAATGTTTCAAAAAAAGAAAAAAAAAGAAAGAAGCTCTCACACCCCCTCTTTCTATAGCTTTCTTTCATCGACATTCCGCTGCTGGATTGGACTCCCACGGCCTAACATACAGCTCTCAAGTCACCACACATCCACATCTTAAGTGTAACGAAGAACTGAAAAACCTTGGTGCACCAGTGATGTGTTATTTTAAAAATAACAGCTCTATTAAACCAAATCCTTCCCAGTCTCCACTGCTTCTCAAAGAGGAAAAACAAAATGTTACTGTGGGAGTCTTAATACACTTGTCTTTGTGGGTTTCTCTCTTCCCTGCTGAAGTCATACAGCATAGAGTTCATAGATCTTCTTTACACAGTACACCAGGGCAGCGAGTGCTATCGTGTTATGCAGTCTCTTTCTGTGCAGGTCGTCCTTCCTCACCAGCACCACCGGAGTGGAGGAGGTGAGCGTATGCAGGGGCAGGCGGGAAAGTTTATAGGCATCGTACTCTACTTGGTACTTGCAACAGGGATCAAATTGCCAAGAGATACCATAAAGGGTGCAGCAAGCCACACTCAGCACACCAGCAGGCAGGGAGATGTAGTGAGAATAATCTACTGGAAGTGCCAGAGGGGTGAAGAGACAGGTGGTGCCCGCTAACACGGCGGTCTTGTGCAGGCAGTTCCCGACAGTGATCCAGCGGGCCGTCTCATCCCCAATGCGAGTGGGCTCTATCACTATGTATTTGTACTGCGCTTCCAGGGCCTGTTCCAGCTCATACTCAAACTGGTCCTGAGCATTCTCTCCATTGTAGATCTCATGCACGATGTAACATTCCGTGGAGGACAAGGTGACCCTGTTAACAGGAAACACAGAATTAAAACTACAGAGCTTAAAGACAGACTTTTCACCTACCCAGCTGTGAGAACAGGAGGGAAAAATGCCCAAAGTGAGGGCAGCCCCTCAGTCTGTCACTGCCTCCGTTCAACAACAAGCAGCTTTTTCAACTCAAGATTCATTTCACATCAGCCAATTATGCCTGTGGTACATGAAGTCATGCCAAAATGAGGCAACTTATTTTTCCTTACCTTTTCCTAACTTGGAGGAACTAGAACATTTTGAGAAAACAGGATCTTGTTAACAATCCTGAAATGGTTCCTCACACTGATTCCTAAGCAGTTTCTCCAGAGATACTGGAAATACCACACCTCAGCAATGAATGAGTGAGCCACACAGACTTAAGGAGTTTTCATGGAAAAGATGACTAGCAACTCATCCATCAAGAGGGAAAGTTGCACTGGAAGGTTTTAAGAGAGGAAGCACCTTCAGATGAAGGTGTTTGCTTTCTCCCCACAGTAACTACCTCTTTGCCACTGATGCAGCTTGCTATTTAGTCCTCCGTAGTAAATCCAACAAGTATGGCCAATGCTGCTGGAAGTGAAGGTGAAAGAGGTAGCAGAGCACTCTTACAGAATGATTCACTCCCTCTGCTGAAATAGGGCACAGCAAAGCAAGGAAGGAACATTTTTTTAACCCAGGTAGGCTTTAACAGTGAAGAACTGCTTGCTTTGCCTTGGAGCAGGGTCCCTACTGACAGGGGATTCACAAGACTTGTACATCCCCCATTTGAGTAGCAGCTTTTAGCTACCTAAAAATCTAAAATCACATCGATTTCCACCTTCCTTACACACATCACCTTAGATGCAGCTACATTAACATAACAGACTGCTAAGAAATAGGATTATGACTGTTAACCTGTGCTGAGAAAGAGTAAAAACCTATCCACTAGAACAAGGCAAAATCCCTCCCTTCTAAGCAGAAGAAATAACTATTTCTGACACACTTGCGCTTAACCAGAACAAAACTGAGCACGTGGCCTCTCAAGGATAAAAATATCTAGCAGATTCCTTTAGCAGAAGGAGAACAAATCGCACACATATTTGACCTAATCACAGCAGACAAAACAACCTCATCCCAACAGCATTTAGACCCTCCCAATATTGGGAGGCAAGACACTGCTGAAATGGCGAATGAAACTAACATTTCCACACAATGGTACTCGTGTGCATACACTGGAAAATAAGGAGAGAAAAATACACGTTCACAAGGAAAAATACACGTTCGCAAGCTGCTGCATTACCAGACATTACCCTTAATGTGCAGCTCCATTCATGCTGCAAAGGGTATCGTACAGTGGCCATCTGTAATCAAGAATATTGTTAAATTACAAGCTGTTGCCAGAAGTAGTTGCTTTTGTGAACAGCAGCTAACATATCAAACAGCAGGACCCAAGATGCACCAGCCTCTCTCAAACCTGAGTAATAAGCAGTTTCATTAAAAGTATGGCTGGAATTTATATAAACTACAAGGAAAATTCAGCTTACAAGCTAGTTATTGAGTTCTCTGCAGTGCATTTCCCCCGGCCTGTTCAGGCGTAGAAAGAAAAATAAAAATCCATCTGGATGCTGTGTATACCAGGGGCTGCTTCTTTAAGGCCATCATCTTGTCAGACATTGTTTGGAAAAATACAATTAACTCTTTCAGTTAAAAATTTAACTGAGTACTACATCTTTAATATAATTGTATCAGCTAACATTAGAGTTCTTAAAGAACTAGTTAACCAGGTGTTGCACCGATAGGTTAAGGACACAGCTGATAATGGTTTCTGCCAAGGATTTTTTTCCTTGATGACAACTGTTTCAAGTGCAGCTTCTTCCAAATCAGAAATTCCCATTTCACTATAGAAGATGTACTGAGATTGAAGGTAACTCTGTAAAACACCACTCACAGACTATGTGAGACCACTTGCTAAGGCATAACAGCTTCAGGGAAAAGCTATTGCTGAAAGGCGTTTTCAAGCTGGAAGCTGACCCAGCGCTAACGCAACCCTCCAGATAAAATTAGTGTTTCCTACCGAGGAGCGTTTCCAGCATTCTGTAACACCTAGGAACATGCTGCATGGGTCTGAAAAACAGACCAGCAGAACCCAAATTCAACTACGAACTCCACAGAGGCTTAGGAACAGCACAATAGCCTAGTCACCCTAGGATCTCCCTGCCATCACTGGGAAAACACAGGTGAAGCAAGCTTATTTCTTCCCTGCCTGTACAAGAGCCACAGGGAACTGGGCTTCTAACTCTAGGAATTAAATCAAGTAACTACATTACATGGGATTCTCCAGGCCTAGCATCAGGACAGGTTGCATAAACCCATCAGCCTCATTTCTCCTCACTCAGATCTTGCCTGTTCTTCCCTCTGAATATCCCTTCTTTCCTTTCACCATCACGTACACAAATGGAGCCATACCACAAGCAACAGCCACCTGTCAAAGACAACAGGAATCCAACAGGCTCTGATGCAGTGCTGTCCATCTCTTCTGGTATCTTTTGGCTTACCACGCTCTGGGCCTTTATAACAATAAAGTCAAGAAAAGCACAATCCTCCTAAGCCAAAACAAGCAGAACTTAAAATATGTTCTGTTGAAAAAAAATCACTGGGAAATAAACCACACAAAGGCTTCATCCCTGATAGGGTCTGGCCCCCTAACTATGCTGTTTCTCCAAATTAGTCCTCTAATATGGGAATAAATCTCTATCACAGTGCAGAAGCTGCAAATGGCAAAACAGGCAATCCAAAAAACAAAGGACAAAGAATGAAAAATTAGCTGCTCAAACAACAGGACACATGAGGAGTTAGCAACGCAAGCAAAAAGTCTCCATTTCTATAACAGAGGAAGTGGGGTTTATCACGTATTATTTCCACACAAGAACTGGCTGCCCCTGGAGAATGGAAAGCTGAAGACTGGTTTGTTTTCAGACAATGTAGAGATACAGATGAGATATGTGGGCTTGAGAAGGTTTTAGACCTTGTTGGCATGCAAAGTAGGACCGAGGACCTCGATCCACAGAGGCAATCTCTCCTGACACAGCCTTTCAATTGAATGCAGCAGTTGCACACGAACAAATCCAGTCAAAGCAACTGGATTTGCTCAAACACTGGAGGCTATGGAGTTTGCCTTTTGGAGCTTGTCCCCAGCCCCCCAGCGATGACAAACAAAAATGCAGAGCTATGCAATCAACTCCAAGCTGACATCCACCAATTATGAAGTGTGGTGATTTTATATAAACTCCATTTTAAAAAAAGTAAATAACCAGTGTTGGAGAGGATCTAGTTCCAGAAGCCATAAAATGCCACCACATGTTCAGAAGCCCAGCATACTATTTACTAGACAGACATGAACCTAAAAGCAGTTATTAGTATTATTCAATCAAATGCTTTTCCAGGACCTGCCTCTCCACCCCAACAAAAGAGGGCTACATTAAAAAGTTGTACAGCTGTTCTATAGGAATAGTTCTGGACCTTATATCCAAATAGTTTATTCTATTGCAGCTTCACACATTCTATTCTTGAGAAATTTCAGATGTCTCATTCCTGATACCAACTGCATGCATAGATGGGAGGATGTGACACAACTCAAGTATTCAGCATAGAAAGATGAAAATAATTTAAAATCACCAATGTAAAATTTTGGTATCGCCAAAGTTATAAATAAGGAATCAGTCATTAACAGAGCTACCACCAGCAGGAGGGGCAGAAGTGTCTGTCTTAGCTATAGGGCAAGCTTCAAATTACATTTGGATTATCTTCCTAACATGGGAATATCAGAGAGCACCAGGAGAGGGGTGCTGCAGCTGGCTAAACAATAGCAACTCCAGCAGTTTCCCAGTCGCAGTCCTCAAAGCAGCTCCGTTTTTCTCTGCCTCCAGCTTGGAAGCAGTCTCCTAGCTGCCTCTTGAAAACAGCAGCCTGTCTGTTAAATTTAAGTTTCAATTGGATAGTCTTTATGGATGAAGAAATAAATACCTTTCTAAGGAGGAGGCACAATGCCACTCAATGTAAAAAGACCCAACTTTTGCCAGGTGCCGACTGACAAGAAAAGAAACAAATGAACAGAGTCCTGAAAACAGGGCAGATGACAACATCCCGGAAGAAACCCCAAATCCTGCTACCACTGTCCACTTGCAGGGGAGAATATGAGAGCCTCACGAGCATGCTGCCCTCAGCCTAAAGGTGTTCCTCCATCTGCCAGACAGATTTTTGGCAAGGGTTTCAAGTCATCCAACTATCTCAGGTCTGCAAAACGTTCAGAAGCACAATTAGAAACAATCTCAATCTGCACAAAGCACAGGTACAGTTCTGGGCAAACAAAGTTCTTTTAAAACCCTTCCCGTAACACGTAGGTCAAGTTTGTTTTTTTTAAAGAACAACATTCCTGGACAACAGTCTTGCTCAGAGCACCAAACATACATCGGATTAACTGTAAATCAAGACCAGTCTGATTAGCAGTTAAAAAAAATAAGAAAATAGAGGCTTGCAGCAGTGCGATAACGCCTGTCACAAGCAGCGCGCACACACACGCAATCTAGTTTAGCAATGCAACAGAGGGAATTCATGCTGGCTGTGCAAGTGAACTGCAGAAAAAGACATTACTGATGGCCAAAGCAGTGTCTGGGGTGATTAGCAGCATCTCAGCTAAACTTGAGTAAGTCAAAGTCAAGGCATGACAAATTAAAAAACCTAAACTTCTCTCCCCCCACTTAAACCCTTCTTGAAATTTAATTTAATTTCAAGATTAAGGAATGAGCTGTGGTCTGGCTTTAACTGTCAGTGGAAACACTCCACCTCAAAGTCATATTCAACAGTGTATTTTTTCTACCCAGGAGAGCTCCAGGATATGGAGTGCATAAAGTGCTAACACAGCTGAGCTTAAACCCCTGAAAAATTGTTTCTCTGCTGAATGTCTACACGATCTACCAGTTTCAGGCCATTAGCCATGGCTGTCAGGCCTACAGCTTTAAGGCAGCCATTCTCAACAGGCTGCCAACGCGTGCATTAAAGCAGAGGAAGAACAGGATATTGCACAGCAATAAAGCAAGGCTTTAGTTCAAAAGATGTACCTTAAATACAAATAGGAAGGAGAACAGGAGGAGGTAGGTGAGATCTTCAAGCAGCCTCGGTAAGGGAAGACAACACTAAGGAAGACATCACCAGACCATAACAAAAAAATTCCAGCCACCAGATGAAAAGGAGGTGTCAATTTTAAGTAAACTAATGATTAGCCAGGCTAATGGAAATAGGTCAATCATAGCTGTAAGCAAACAGAGTACCAGAAATCTGAGCAGTGCAGGTAGCAAAAGGAGAGACCTCTTTAAGGGCGCAGAGAAGCCGACACAAGCAGCGGTGATGACATTAAAGCTGTTCTTTCTGGAGTTTGTTAGAACATCTCCCGGGGGAACAAACGGCATTCTGTCTTGTGTTCTGGCGGTCATCGTGCTGAATTTTATACAAAAACACTAAGTACAATTCAGTGTCTGTTCTGTATAAAAAAGTTGTTTTGGTCTACAGATTAACAATTCCCTTTAGACAGTCTCCATTAAAGAGTCTATCCAGAATGAAGAAAAACAAATATTTAGTTGGTTCTCTTCAATGTTTTGAGTTATTCTGTTTAACCTTATTATTTCACTACCAGAGCACCAGCTTGAGCTCACAGCCAACATCCTTTGAAATTAACGTCCTTACATTTAGTCCTATTGAGCAAAGCACTTTTTGACCAATTACAGACTTCCCTGTATCAATAAAGTTGTTCATGAAGGGATACCATCTCCACAGATAGAGTTGCTGCATTTTTAAATTTTTTTTAAAAATGAAAGCTGGTCTAGTCCAATAGCAGACAGTATTTTATTCACTACTGAGTCTCCTCACACCACCTCCCAACACACAGATGCCTTTTAGACAAGCTGGCTGACAACTATAAAAACTCCTTGAAGCAGCTCATTTATGAGGAAAACTGGATTAGCATATTCAGTTCAAAGGAATGTGTCTTTGGACAAGAATCCTGCCCAGTGTAAGAAAACTGTATTCACCGTATAAAAAGCATGTCATCATTTGATGACATCAGGTCTGTCAGCACTGCCTTTTACACCATTCGCGCTGCCAGCAGCCAAACAAGATCAGTAGGTGTGATTTAGGATGAGCCACTGATTGAGGCAGAGGCCCAGTCATGCGTATCTCCTTCCTTGCAATTGCAGAGCCGAAGTAGTACCTAGCTGACATCACCCGACACCTATTAGAAGTATGATCTTCCGTCACGTTCGTACAAGATGACACCTAACAGAACCACCATCTTTTGAGAGGGATTGTGAAACTCTGGTCAATGGTGTATCTGTTGTTCTGCCATGTCACTTCTGTGCTTTCTTATACTTAACTATATAGTTCTCATTGCCAAAGGAAAAATAATATATGCTGCAGGTTCATGAAGTAACTCATGTTTATGAATAAGTATTTTTGATCATAAGATCAAGAGTAATCATAGCTTAAAAAAACACTGCAAACTACAATTAGATTATTGTATAGTTCACAGATTAAGTTACAAGGTAACAACTCGCTGTTAAGTCCGCATCAATTTTCATCCTGGTAGAATAATTTTCATTGAAGTTAAGTGCTCTTTCCCGTATTTTTTTTTCTTCACTTCTGCTGGGAGGACAGGTCTACCACACGAAAGCTCCACACCTCATGCTGGGGCAGGTGCCAGCACCGGGTGCAGACAGCTTTACCACTATGCCACTGAGCTCTGTGGTATTCTTAGTTGTTTATATAAACTACACTGATGCAGTAATTCCATTGGCTCTTCCAGTTCGATTACTTTTAAATTCCCTGAACACAGACAGCATTCCTGCATTTCACATTAGCGCCAGAATTTTAAGGGCTACTTGTGGCTATCCTCGGCTATGTAGATTCAGCACCATCTAAAAAAAATATACTGTTGAATTACTGCAGGGGAACAAAATGAAGCAAAAGCCACAGCAAGAATTAAGAGTGATATCAGAGTCTCTAGGTAAGGCAGCAGGACAAAAAGAGAACTCCCAATAAAAACACAGCAGCTTTCAGCAGCTGCAGGTTACATCAGTCAGCCCTGGGGCAAAACAGGGAAAACGCCAACGTAAGGAAATACAGGATGTAACCAGACATTTTAAGTAAAGAACTGTGCATACAGATTTTAAAGTAGCTCAACAAGATTCTCCTCTGTCTCTTTTTTTCTGTTTTAAAGTTATGATTCCCGAACTTCTGCAGCTACTCCGTGGGTAGTTCCAGCATGTCCTAGCTGCTCCTCCGTCCTGACAGAGGCAAACAGAGAGCGTTACAGAGCTCTCTGCGAACGCCGAGGCGGCAAACGCCGCCCGCCCCAGCCGCTACCGCCCGCCCCGGCCCCGCGGATCGGGGAAGCGCGGCGGCTCCGCGCTGACCCCCCAAGCGGCTGGGACCGCCGCGGCCGCCCACAGAAGGAGGTCACCCTGGAGGACTCGCCGCTGCCCTTACCACCTTTAAAAATAGCCGTGGAAGGAGCCTCCCCAGGGCTGGCCCTCCTCCACCCCGGCCCCGAGCGCCGCATCCCCGCGGCGGGAAAAGGCTGCGGCCGCCGCCACCGCCACCCTGCGGGCCGCGCTGACCTTCCGCGGCCCTGGCCCCCTCCGCAGCCCCATCCCCGCGTCCGCCCACAGTGGGAGACCGCCGGCCCCAGCGAGCCCCTCTGCCCCAGCCCCACCTCAGCGGGGCCGCGTCCCCCACCCGCCCTGCCCGGCCACGCTCCCCTCAGCGGGGTCCCCGCCCTTGCCCCCGGGGTCGCGGGGAGCCCCGGGCGGCTACAACCCGCCTCCTCCCGCTCCCTACCCGCCCGAGGCGCCCCAGCAGCCCCGCGCCCTCCACCCCTGCCGCAGCTCACCTCTCCCGGCCGCCACCACTGTTGGTGCTGCCGGGGCCAGCGCGCCTCCTTCCCCACGCCGCCATCTTGGAGACTCTCGGCTCGCAAATGTCTCCGCCAACGAACCCCGGGCCCGCCGCGCCGCCCGACGGGAAATGTAGTGCGCAGGGAGCGCCGGAACCACTCAGCGAGCTGGGGAGAGCTCACGCGCGGACTACAAGTCCCACAGTGCCCCGCGCCACTACGCGGCCGCGGGGACCCCTGGGACGTGTAGTCCCCTCGGCGGGTGCGGCGGTGGCGGGACCGGACGGGGACCGGGGCGGGAGCCCGGGTGGGGCCCCCCGTCACCGGCGGTCGGCTGCTGCGGGCAGAGCGACCCCGCGGCCCTTGGCTCGGCCCCTGATCCCGCCCTCTTCCGCCGGCGCGCCCCAACAGGAGCGGGCCAGCCATGGGAGGAGCGCCGCGGCGAGTCCCGGCCTGCTCCGCGGCCCCGCCATGAGGGGGGTGCGGCCGGGATGCGGCCTGAGCCGCGGCGCCCTGGTCCGGGCCGTGGAAGTGGCTGTAGGCAGGAGCGGTGTCCGCTCTCGGTGAGGTACAGAAGTCCTCCAGGGCCGGAGCGTTGCCTTGTTGTCGTGCTCGAAAAGAGACACGCGATTTGTTCTCACAGGCGGAGGAGGAGCGGAGAACCTCCTCAGAGCAGCACACCCCTGGGGAAGAGAGATGCAGCCTTGTCGGGGTCGGTTTATCCCCCCTCAGCTCTGAAAGAGGAGCGGGGAATGGGAAGGCTCCACCACTGCTGTCTCTCTGAGGAATAACAGTTTATAGCCAAACACTTCACTAGACAGGGAAATGCAGATTTGCCACTGTCACAGGTTTCCCAGCAGCGGCCGATGCTGAAGGTTTTGGGGGGTGTCTGGGCCCACCCTGTCCTCAGCCTCTGGCCCAGGGGCAGCCCCCCAGCACAGCAAGGTCATCCAAGGGGACCTGTGCTGGGGTGCTTGGACAGCATATCTTGGGGATCCTTGTGCTTTGCCAGGGCCCTCTCTAGCTCCCGGTTCTGATTCCTCCCAGGAGAGGAGCCTTTTCCTCAGGAATTAGTTTTCCCTTGACAAACAGCGTCTCCCTGCTCCGCGGCCTCCCCTCTCTTGGACAGACACGTGCTGCCAGCTGTCCGCAGCATGACGAGCCCTGAATTTCAGAAGAGTGGGGCGCTGCCTTTGCATCTCCCACTCCTAGAAAAAGCGTCTTTTTTACAACATTATTTCCAAGTGATGTAATGTAACTAAAGAGAATAAACCCATGGCTGCCTCCACCTTGCCAGGCGTTGCTTCCGAACTGCAGGGCTCTCCCGCACCCCTGCTTTGTCAGCTGTAATTTGGGGGTCTGGCTCTTTTGGTGGAGGTAAATGGTGCATTTGCCTGAACAGGAGGTGTTTGGGAAGCGTGCCCAGCCTGGCAGAGCACGCAGCTGAGCGGCAGCATTGCTGGGGCAGGCCAGAGCATCGGACTGTCTGGAATGTGGAATGTAAACAGAGCGTGTTACCAGCAACAGCCCGGTTTCGTGCTACAACCCAAACCTACCGTGCTGTCCCTTGGGAGGAGCAAAATTGCAGCCGAGGGGCCACTTGTCACTTGTCACGTTGCATCAAATCAAAACTGTAAATAAGCTGTGCCCCTTCTCCCCCCCAGCCCTGGCATTTTCAGCTATTGAAACTCTGGCCTCAGCCTCCGTAGCTTGCACTCAGCTTTGGGAAGCGACGTAAACACACTGTGCTGGGAGCCCGAGTGCTCTGGCTGTGCTCCTGGGGCTGAGGAGTACTGGCCCCAGGAAGGAAGGAAGCGCCTTGTGTTGCTCTGAGTCACCTGCCCACCCTGCTCTGGATGAGTACAGCAGGGAACAACTCCACCAGCTGAGCTATTTACATGTTTTCATGGGTTAATGTTTTCAAACATCTCAAACTGATGAACACAACTGTTGAGTGCCTGCTCACCAGAGGCTGCATTTGCAGGGTAACTCCTGAAGACTGGCCTGAAATCTCAAGGCAGGACTAGAGAGCGTGAGCAGGGGCGGATCAGCCGGCAAAGGAGAGGAACCAGTTGTGATCCCACTCACCCCGAGCTCTACGCAGTCATCACAAGGTCAGCCAGCCCTATAGTCCAAAATAGAATTCAACAGCTTCAGCCCATGTCTCCCTGTTCAGCTGCATGCTGGGCTTGCCTGGGATCTGGCTACAAGGTGCTCCACAATGGGAGAAGGGTGCTGCAGGCACCCAGGTTAGGTGATGAAAAGCCAAGAGTGGCTGCCCGCAGGTGAAAGGGAGCCGTGGCCAGCAATGGGACTAGGACTCCTTTGCCCTGCACCTAGCAAAGGTCTTACGGACCCTCCATCACCCTTACCTCTTGGATGGGCTCCTTCTTCCACAAGATCCTCTTCCTTGAGAGGGAGAGAAGGAACATTTTCTCCATTTTTTTGGAGGGGAAGGTTAGGCAGTAGGAGAGTAGCTGCCAAGTACACCAACACGCAGATCTGCCAACTTCTGCCTTTTCTCTCACCTCCAAGACACAGACATATGCACAGTAGTTACTCCCTAAGAGATTTGAGGTTAGTTTGTTAGAGGATGAGGAAAAGATTGTTTATGTAGAATATTAATACGCAGCAACAAGGCAGCAAAAATCATACCCTGGATGTGGACTGGAGAGCAGAGTTGTTGGACAGGACCTGTGAAACAAGCTCTCTGCGAAAGTGACCCAGCCCAGCAGTCACAGAGCTGCAGATGCCTGAGGTCCCCTGGTCCGGCAAGCATCTCTTCCTGCCTCCCACCAAGGGCGGCACAAAGAACCACCGCAGGTCAGTTTAGCCACACTTTTTATTGTATTGTATTCCATGCAATATGTTCATGTTTTATAGTAGGACAGAGGGAAGGATAAAGATAAATGTTAGACATAAACAAAAGCAGAAAGGTCATTTGTAACAGGTCCTGAGAAGGAAAGGCACATTGTAACCACCGAATTCAACAGAATGGAAACCCTGGACAGAGGAAGACAACGCTGGAAAGCAGATGAGGGAGGGGGTGTTTCAAGTTGGGTGATGTGGAAGCAGGCTTGACAGCAATCTGCATGTCCCCACTCACCAAGGTCTGTAGTTCAAATGGGTTTGGGGACCTCAATATTCAACCAAACCACTTCCACAGTCCCCTTGCTGGAAAGAGTCCAGGATCCCTGACTCCTCCAGGCTTAGCCAGCACCAAGGGGCAGCGTAGGACTATGAAAGCTCCGTCCTGCAGAGGCAAGCTGGGAAAGGACGGCTGGTGCAGAGGCAGGAGGGAGGGCTGCCCAGTGCTGAGGGACCCCATGCCATCTCCCGCCTGGCAGTGCCAGATCACAGGAGCACCATGGACCGGGGCATCGCTGGTGACCTGTGGGTATTGCTATTTGCTGACATCAAACACCACGGGGAAGGAAAGGCCAGGGTGGAGGATGGGTACAGTAGTGAAACGGTTGGCACGGACACTGGAACACATCTCCATCAGGTCAGACGCCAGAGGGATTGTAGCACCTCAAAGGGAAGCAGCAGCAAAACTGTGTGCTGTGCCTGATGTAAGGCAGTGATCGCCACTTGTGATCCAGCACCGGGAAGCACGAGGTTCCTGCCAGAGCAGCACGAAGGGCTCCGGGGCTGAGCTTGGACGCTGGGACGCTGCCGGTGCAGTGACCGCAGCATACCCTCCAGCAAGCCACACTCACATGGCAGACATGACAGGGTACTTCTGGGAACCATCACACAGTGGAAGCGAGCACAAAACCAGGGCAGACGCTTGCAGCACTGAGCTCATGCTATTGCTCCCACAGGGCAACGAGGCACACATCTCTTCCAAGCACCCCGTCCCACTGTGACAAAGATACAACGGTGTCTTATCTTGGCTTGCAGGAGAGGAGACTGTTCAGCTTCACCTTGGGATGAAGAGTTCTGTCATCACTTGGCTATAACAGAGCCAGCCTTTCTCCTGTAACTAGATGTTGAAGTGTGTTTTGCATGTTAGAGAGTGAACATTTAGCAGCCCAGATTTCTTCTGGAGCCCCTTTTTCTTTAGTTCGTTACCTTTGACCCTTTCCTAGTCACTCTAAGCCATCCTGAAGGCTGCAGCCAGGTTGAAATAGGCAGCAAGAGGGCAGAAGCACGAGGCAGTGGCAGGGCTGAGCGCGATGCCTTTCCTGAGCAGCACAAGCTGGAGATGAGTCTGCCACAAGGCACAGGTCCCTCCCCAGGCAGGTGACAGACATGGGCAGCCTGCGGTGTGGCAGGGCAGGGATGGAGCTTGGGAGGTTTTACTCAAACCTGTGGGCAGAGGGCTGCGCTATGCTGGTGGTGGGCAGCCCAAAAGCACAGGCAGGTGGCAGGGCTTCGCCTCGACCTGGTGGCCAGGAGGAACAGCTCAGGGTGTCCCAGGGTCTCCATCTCTGACCAACCCAACCAGGACAGAAAGTTGTAGGAGCTTTTGCCTTTGCCTCTGCGGACTTTGCGCTGGGCTCTGGGAGAGGGCTGAGCTGCCTCTTGACCAGGGCTTCACTCGGTCCATGGCACAGATTGTAAACTTTAGTCCCTAGAGATAAGCTAGGTCTGGATTTGGCCTCCAGGTGAAAGGCTCTTTATCTCCTTCTGCCTGGCCGTAGCCCTCAGCAGCTGCTTGGGGCTGGTGTGCCGGCAGCACCATCTCCCCCACTGTAGCCCAGCCCCGGGACACCACAAAATCCTAAGAGCTCGGGGGGAGATGCTCTGGGGTCTAGCTCAGGCCCTGGAAAGCCTGGGCAAGGCGGTGCCCTGCCATCACAGTGTTACCTCTACCTCCGTCTGTGGCAACGCTGAGCTGTGCTACGAGGTCATCATCCGTGGAGGTAACAGTGCAACGTGAGGGTGTTCCTCCCTGCTGCTGGCCGAGTGCTGCCAGTGCCCAGGGCTTGAAGCTGCAAGGAGATCAGTGAGTGATGGGCAATGCCCTCAGCCGGGGCTTCTTTCCAAAGGCCGTGAGGAGAAGTGATCAGCATCCAGGCAGAGGCAGCTGGCTCTAGCATCGAGCCCTGGAGATGGGCCAGGACCTGGTCCCAGAGGCCTTACCCGTTGCTCTCAGGATGAGATGACAGCTCAGGCCTTACGATCTGGGGTGCAGGCAGCAGTGCTGAGCTGGAGTCTAGGGAGATGGGGGAAGCCTTCCTCTTCAGCTGCAGGAAACCACCCTGGTGCCTGGAAAAGCACGGGATGTCCCCTCATTGCTTAGGCCAGGGCTGGTGCTCTTCTCCTCAGCAGGCTGTGTCCACACCAGCACAGACAACAGTGATAGCAGGGAGCAGAGACAGGAACAACGGCCTGCAGCCCTGCGGGGATGCCATGCCGGGGCTATGTACAGAAGGCTGGGCAGGAGCTGGCATCTCCAGGGAGCAGCGTCTGCGACTCAGCCGCCTTTCTTCCTCTGCACGTGCTCTGCCACGGCCCCCGCAGCCAAAGCCCACTCCTCATGTGGCTTCTGTCTCTAGCCTCGAAGGTGTCACCATCCCAGCATGTCCACAGCTGGTGCAGCAAAGCCCCCGAGGCACCACCGTGGTCCATGTCTTCTCATCTGTGCCCCACGTGGATATCCCCCTTGGATAAGGCTTGGTGCCCAGCAGATGCTGCAGGGGATGAACGTGCCATGGGGCTGGGGCTCCTCCAGCACCTCCCTCTGTCCCACAAGGCTTAATCCACAGCATCTCCCCCAGCTGCTGGGAGGAAAAGGAGGCTGGTACCCCACAAGCACCCCTAACCAACATCCCCCAGCAAGTTCACAGCTGTCGCCAAGCGGAGGGGAGAGGATGAGGTGCAGAGTGAGTCATTCTCTGATCTCGTGATGGAGTTTGGTGGAAAAATCATCCTCTTCCACCCCCTGGCTTGGGAAGAAGAGCACCGGGGGGCACCGTGCGCCCAGAGCCAGCCTGGCCCAAGGGCAGTAGCCATGCTCACACGTGGGCAGAGAGGAGGAGGTCACACCCACACTCATGCGCCACATGGATGTGCTTAAAAAAATGGGAATTGCGAGCATGGGAGGGGGGTTTCCTGAGACCGCAGAGAAGTGAAGGCCGCGTTGAACAGTCAGGGACAGGTGCGCTGGCATCAGAACAGTCCTGCCTTAAGGCTGCAAGTGTTCCAGGTACTGCGGCAGTGGGTTCTCCTTGACGTATTTCTGAATGTACCAGCACGTCAGGTGAGCTTTCAGGTCCTCCTCCACCACGAAGTCCAGGGCTGCCTGTGACCAACCAGAGAGGACAGATGGGTTACAACCAGCACCCCCAGCCTACGCTCTCCTCCAAAGCCTCCCGGAGGTCTGGGCTCCTGTACCCCGCACAGCTGGGGAAAGTGGCAGGTTGCCCTCATGTACCCCCTGCACGAGGCAGCTGGAGGGAGAAGGCTGGGGACACAGCATGGCCATCCTGCCACAGCCACCACAGGGCCCCCAGTTTAACCAGAGGCATGCAGGACCCCCAGGTAACCCTCAACGCATCCAGCCTGGTGGATGCTGCACTGCAGGTGACCCAGCCACATCATGCAAAGGCCACCTTTGTCACCCATTTGCCCTGGCTTACAGGGCCAGGGAGCAGCTGTAACCCCAAAGCATCACCCCTCACTGAGCCCCTGACCACTGTGCTCATGGCTCCTCAGCTCTCCCTGCATGGCTGCGGGCCTCAAAAGCAGGGCCCAAGGCAGGAGAAGGGCTCACGAGGGCCTCAAAGCTTTGAGAGGAGGGGTGCAGCCCCCAGGAGAGGCACAGCCCCCAGGAGAGGTGCTGCATCAGCCCCTGCAAGGTGGACATGAGGGCTGTTTGCAGGAAAGGACTGAGCCTGGGCGAGCGGTTGGATGTGCTGGCACTCACCCAGCCCCTCTCGCTGCCAGAAATAGGAATATCTGACCACAGATTTCCATCTGCCCCTGTCTCCCATTGGAGCAGGGATGGTTCCCGTGAGGCACGCGTGCAATGCCAGTGCAACAGGGCCTTGTTTCAGCCAGGGTCTCTAGCTGCAGCTGGGACAGCGACAGCTTCTGCCCAGGGAAGAAGGGGCAGCTGGGGCTGTACCTTTGCGAGGTGCTTGGCTATTCCTCTCCCTCGATAGGCGTCTGGTACTTCCGTGTGCTGCAAGTCCACGATCCGCTTCCCCACGTATTCGTAGAGCAGCACCGCCTTGTCGTGGCAACCTGAGGGATGTGAGAGAGGGGTGAGGCTTGGGATGTCCCCGGGGTGCCCCAGGCTCCCAGCCCCCTATCCCCATTCACCGGGGAGCCCACAGCGCAGGACGGGCAGCTTTGGGACTGCTCCAACAGCCCTCGCATGGCTCCTTGTGCCCACGGGAATAGCTGTGGCGCTGGGTAGTCTCAGCAGAGATTTTGCTTTTGGTGATTCTTGGATGTCATTGTTTGTCTCCCCCCCACTGAGGTGCGAGCAGAGGCAGGTCTGCCTGGCTTTTCAAGCCCCTGGACCTTTTTGACCCAGCTCTGAATCAAGGGCCGATGTGCCAACACAACACATTTAGAGTAGGAAGGCAGCTGGTGGGGAGGGGTGGGATGTGTTGATGGGGGAGTGAGCAAAAGGAGGAGGAGGAGGAACAGGACAAAGCTGACCCAGGTAACAGCCGATTCCTTTCTCTCTACAGCAGAGTTTTTTGTTGTAGCATATAAAACAGGACAAGGGCTTCTTGGCCAGGTGTTGCAGCATTTGGACAGACACATTTTGGGGAAGATGCTGAGAGATGAATCCTACAAACACACAGGAAAGTGCACACAGGCATGCAAGGGGGTTTGTGCACACACATTTACATGCACACACACACAGAGGCTTCCTGTTGTGACACCCTGACCTTTCTCACAGCAGTTCAGTTACAGGAAAAAAAGAAGTTTCAGCACACGTGTAAATCAGAGGAGAGTTAATAACACCCCTCTGGCTTTGTCTGCCAAACTCAAGCTTCTGTCTTCAGCACAAGAGAAAACATTTCATTTCTAGAGGCTTTCTGTATTTAAAAGCGAGTTTTAGAAATGCAAGCTTCCAATCAAAGAGACAAGCTCAATTAAGATAATGGAACACTTTCCTTCCCCTCCAATGGTTATTGGAGGGTGAAGGGCCTCAAGGTTCACTTGAACTATATGCTTTAGCTGAGCTCAATGTGCTTTATTTTATCGCATTTCAGTTGACAACTCCATCCCAGTTCGCCTGATCCCTGTATTTGAGGGGCACTAGAAATTATCCCACTTGAATTTTGTATTTCAAGAAAAGCAGTTCAAGTTTTTGTTCCTGCTCCTTTTACATGGAGACTCAATCCACCTACATTGGATGGAAACCCTTGCATTTCCAGCCCGAGTTTATTCCTGCTGGTTTCCACTCACTTGTTCTTGCGCCCACATTGTTCTTGGGTAGACATAAATAATTTCCCTCCCTGCCACCTCTCCCCCAAGTATTTACAGACATCAGTCCTACCCCTCTCAGCCTCCAGTTCACCCCGCTCTGTCTCAGGACAGAGGGTTTGGGGTGAACTGCTGGGACAGGCAGAGGTAACGGGGTGGGGAAGGGGCTGAAGAGGTGCTCACCTCTTCCCCATTACCAAGACCCGTGCAGATGAGATCTTATAGCCCCATTTTACAGCTGCAAATCTTTGCTAGGAAAAAAAGGGAGAACTGCAACATTTCCCTGTGTGGATCCAGACACCCAAAAAAAGCCAAGGGAGCAGCTGCAAGCCCAGCTCTTTCCCAGCAGCACAGACCCATCTCCCTCAAGAGAAAGCCCACCCAGGTCAGGCACAGGCAAAGCCAGGTGCCTTCACCCATTGGAAGCAACACATTCAGTGGCAGCTCTCTTTGAGGTGGCATCAGCAGAGCTGGCAGCACCCAAGGCTGTAAAATGCTCTTGTAACAGCGGCTTCCACATGCTCCAGTCCTTCCACCCTGCTCTCCTCTCAGGCCAAAACTTTCCATATCCTCTGCCTGAAGCTTAGAGAAGAATTTAGTTTTAAACTTAAAGTGATGACAGAGCAAAAGGTCTTTTTTTTTTTTAATGTAGTTTTATATATATGATCTGGTTAGAAGTATCACGCATAGAAATGCATTTTAAAGCAGAAGATGATGCAATGTTTGGAGGACCTCAGATCTGCCCTGGACAGACTTTCCCCTCCATGTTCGCTGTATCACAGTAGCACCACAAAACCCCAGCCAGGATGGGAGCTGCAGGGTACCACCAGCATACAGGTGAACACACACAGAGCCCAAAGGGTTTTACAACTGGCTCTGCAGAGAAAGCCAGTGCTGCCAATGCTGTGGGAAACTGGTCCCAGTTCAGAAAAACATCCTGGTTCAGCCCAATACATAAACACACCTGTACATGCTCACCTCAGGATGGGACCCTGAACCACCCAGCACACACTATCAGGGACACTCGTGCCACAGGGTTTGGCATCAGCCCTGCAGGTGACACCTACAGCTTGGGAGGAGATCGCTGCTGTGTCCCCACTCCTGCACAGCCCCGGGGCTGTGCTGTGCTGACTGAGCATCTCCCAGTCCCTCGTCTCCAGCTGCTGCAGGATGGTGGCTGATGCAGAGCCACAAACTGAGCACCCGAGCTGCAGGAGGAGCTGATGCGTGGGGACAGCCAGAGGTGAGTGGTTATGTTTAAAGGTCACCGCGAACACCCCCTGCAGCCCCTCTGGGCAAGAACATGCCAAGCCAAACCCATAAGCTGGGCACAACTGGACACACAGGACTGTACCACCACGGGGGCTGGAGGTGGGAAAAAGCTCTGATCAACAAAGGAGAAACAAGCCGGGATCCAAAAGGATTTCAGTCTTGTGAGACAGCATCCCACCTAGATTCTCCACTGTCTGCTGTTGGGCTGTGCGCTCCCAGCAGCTCTGCCTCCGCAGTGATGCCAGCTCACGGCACAGTCCTGCAGGAACAGCTTCTCCTGGAGATCGAGATCCCTCTTCCTCTGCTGAGCAAGGCTGAAGATGGCCAATGGCTTGCAAAGGGAGGGGAAGGACTGGCTGGCGGAAAGCCTGTTTCCTTCAAAAACAGCTGCTCTGCACATCCTCTCCACACCGTCCTCAGTGGGACCCAGAGCCTCCAGGAAAAGCAGGCTGTACCCCCAAACCAGGACTATTCCTGGGCTCTCCATGAGCAGCTCCAGGCATAACCCTTGTTTTCCCACCAAGAGGCCCCCCCCAGGGCCAGAGGGATGAGACGAGGGAGCGGAGGCGCCTCGCTGCAATACAATGCTGGAAGAAGCCTTGCTGCTACGTGGTGCCTTGGGCACAGGGGGCTGCTCCCACCAAAGGGAATGCTGCAAAGCCGGGGGAGCTGGAAGCAGCATTGACCCCTCGCTGCAGCAGCCCAGCCCCAGCTTGTCATGATCCCCCCTAAGGAGAGGGGGCGCACAAGCAGAAACCACACCAAAACATGGCAAAAGAGGGACACCACAAGCTGGCCTCCCGTCTGTCTGTCTTGTCTGCTTAGACTCTGGGGCAGTGATTTTATCAGCCAGCACAGATTGAGCTTGGCAAAACAGACTCGGGTCTCGGCCGGCCTGAACAGCGGCCCATGAGCCAGATCATGATGTTGACTCGCGGACACTCCCCCGGCAGCACCTCGGCTTCAAGGCCACTGCAAGCAAGGAAGTCTGAGTCAATGCAAATCAGCACAGCAAGAGGAGGCTGCACAATGAAAATGGCAGCAATGGCAGCACAGCTGGCCCGCAGCCCTCCCTCCCTCGAATCACAGCGTACACGGGGAAGGGGAAGCGTTTCCACGAGGTGTGAGAGGGACCAGGTCTAAACTTGCTCTCCATGGAGGGTTTCCACCGGGACCAGTGGCACAGAGCTTCCACCCCAGCAGGGCAGGCAGCTTTGGGCAGCAGACAAGGCCCCCACACCGCAGGCTCAACCGCACCGCCACACACGAGTCCCCAGGCCAGGCAGCTCATCAGCCTCAGGGAAACAAGCAGTGAGCCCTGTCCGAGCCCCAAGCCAAGGAAGGCACAGGCAACCTGCTCCAGCCCATCCTTCACTGACCCTCTTTCCTGGGGTGTGCACAGTACCTGCCCGGCAAGGGGACACTGCAGCACCAGCAGCACAGCAGGACCCGTCCCCCCAGCCTGAGGCCCTCTCCCCATCCCAGCTCATAATACACCATTGTGTGCCCAGGACCGGAGCAGGGCAGGGGCCTGGCGAGAGCTGGCTGCTGCCTGCGGGCCAATTTCTGCACTCAGCTGCCGGCCTTTAGAGGCAGCCCCTGAGCTCCAGCTTCCTTGGGGCACTGCTGCAAAGCCATTCCCTGAGAGCAAGGATGGAGAAAGCTGGTGCCATTTCCCACTCTCAGACCCAGGAAAGCCCAGAGGCAGACGGCAGCTCGGCTCTTCTGGTTGCTGAGCCAAAAGGTGGCTGCCGAAAGCTGCGCGTGGGGCGAGCCAAGAGGACGAGACGTCCCGAGGAGCTCATGCATCCCAGGCTGGAGCTCACTCTGTACCACAGGCTGGCCTTGCTCCCCAGGGAGCCACTGGCATGTTACTACGGAGAGAAAACACAACAGAGCATAACAGCGCCGAGCGGAGACGGCGCAACCGTCACGAAGGGGCCTCACTTGCAGGAGCGGCAGCGGGGGGGCACTCTGGTTTGAAGCAGTTTCCTGTTTAGGAGCTCTCTCAAGACAACTGTGGCGCAGAAGAAGAGCGGGGACATCTTGATGCAGTGTCCAGTGACCAGATCCCTTCATCCTTACTGCAAACTCAGCAGCTTCCCCCTCCTGGAGGGCATCTGCCCCAGCAGGGAGGAAAGCACCAAGGCACAACCTGCTCCAGTTTTCCTAATAAACCCAAGCCTCGACTCCCAACAAGGAGCTCCTGAGACTCAGATCAGCAGCCAGCAAAGCAGGAGCTTCCAATCACTGGATCCTGCCCAAACCCAGCTGGGGAGGAGCGGGAGGTTTGGGAAGTATGGCTTGCTGCACCCACACAATGAGTGAATGGGAACACAGGCGTGCAAAAAGCCCGCACATCCCCAAGGAACCAGAGCCGCTCGGTGCATGCGGTGAGCCCATCTCCCGACCGGGGAGCCTGATGTGTTTGACAGGCGTCAAGAAGTCAAAGAAGCCACTGCTAAAAGTTCTGTTCCCCTGCCCCAAGCAACAGTGCCAGCAGCTGGACTGACTGGCTGACTGCTTTGGGGTGGGGGTCTTTTGGGTTTCTTGTTTTGACCAGAAATTATCTCTGATCAAAAAAACCCTCCAACTATTCCTGACACAACCAGCCTATACGATTCCCATGGAAGTGTTTAGCTTTGACAAATTGATATTTTCCAGCAAAGTTGCTGCACGAGGAGGTTTCTGAGTAGCTCGTGCTGTTAGTCACATCTTAACAGATTACAAATCCAGTTGGGCTTCTTTCTGCCTGCCTCTTACAGGGATAACGCAGCTCAGTGAAGTCTGGTTATACTCAGCTTTACTTCCAGCTTCTCAATGCTTCTGCATTTGGGATGCAAAGAAAAGGGGAATGTTTTAAAGTAAAGTAGCTGTTTCTATCAGAAGTTTAGGAGCCACATGCAGCAATGAGGGCTCAGAGGAAAGAAGAGAGGGGGCAACCCAGGAAACACCAAATGCAATTCATCTTTCTCGTATCCGAGGAGGGAGTCCCAACACAGGGTTACATGGGGGTGCAGAGGCAAACACAGGGTGATGAGTGCTGAAACACTTTCACAGCTAGTTAACAGCTTTCATGGTGTCTCAGGCCTCTCGCTACAAGGATTTCCATAAAAGTATCACCATGCAAAGTTTTCTACCCAACATCACACTACTGTAAACCACGAAGCCATCAGCCCAGAGAGCAGCTATTACTGGAGATGAGCAAAGCAAAGCCTGGCTCCTTGGTCCATGAGCCCGATGCACCTGTGTTTGCCCAGAGCATCACCCACGCTCAGTATCCAGCTAAAGTTAGGACTGAGACACCAGAGACAAGCTGACCCTGGAGCCCACCAGCAAACTGCAGGTTTGCCCCACGGGCTGCTGTTCATCTCTGCACAGTAACACAGGACAAAAGTGCTCTCAGAGGGAGATGTGGGTCACACCGAAGCTAAAATCTGTGCCTGACCCATTTCTTGCCATTCCCCTGCATGCAGCAGGGAAAACCCGCCAGAGCATTCAGCACCACTGATGCTCATTGTGCCAGGAGCAGGCGCAATGAAGATAGCGGCCCAGGAAATAAACACCCTGCCACGTATTCCCACAGACATGGTTATCTTCTGACCATCTTCCAGGGCTTGGCTATTATCAGCAAATGCCTAACAAGAAGGAGAGATGGATCACCTGTCCCGTGTGGATGTTAGTCAGCCCAGCAGCAGGAACACCGTCATGCTGGGACACTGCTCGGCTTGGCTTCCTCAGGTGGCTGGCACTGAACTCGCAAAAAAGGGTTCAGCCTCCCTGAACTCCCAGAAGAAACACAACCCTGATCACTGGGACCCACCTACAACCCTGGGGAAGGCTGTGGCTCCCCTGAGCCACGACGGTGCCCTCCTGAAGCAGGGGGTTTTGTGCCAATTCACACACGACTCCTGCCACGTGTCCCACAGTTGATTCTCGCACTCTGAAAGCTCACCCTCTCCTGATCCGACTTCATCCATGTTCAGCCAGCAAAGGCTACTCAGCCCACAGCGTGGCTGGCAGAGGTTTTATTCAGCAAACCACGATAAAAAGATTACATTTCCTTAATAACTGTTACTCCTCAGCTCTCTCTTTTGTGCACATATGAACTTTGCCGACAGTGATGCCGTGCTACAGTCTCGCGATGGCAGCGTGGACCTGTCACCTGGGACCTCGTTTGATCTCTCTCTGTTTGAAATAAGCAGTTGGCGAAATTGTTTTCTCTGCACCCAGCACGCACGTCTCCTTCCTTGTTCCACCACTGCTGAGCCTCCAGCCTGCACTTTGTAATTAGTGGCTGAAATAAAAATGGGGTGGGGGGAAGAAGAGTCTAAAATAAAATCCAGACTATTCCTGTTGTTTTATTGAGAATGCCTCCCACGGTCTGTATAATTTCTGAACTACCCATTTTTTTAATTTATTTTTTAAAAAGGCAACTACCCTGCAATTTCTGTAGGGCAGCAAGGCGGCCTGTTTTCCCCAGAGTGGTTCTGGCCTTGACAAACAAACAGGGAAAAGACATTGGGATTTTTGAATATTTGGGATTAACCATTACGAGGATGGCTGGAAAGGAATTGGCATGCCATAAACAAACATCGGTGGCACCTACTTTTCTCTTCACTCTGCCTGATACATGACACATCTGTTGGGGGGTCACCGCATCACCAGATCCCTGCAGCCCCTGTCCCACGGATCCTCGTGGCAGTGTGGCTCCATGCTGTGGATCCTACTGAACCGGGGAGGATCCCGGTTTGCTGGGGATCTGGGACCCCCAAACCCCCGAGGGGCTTCCGCACAGGCATCCCACCAGAAAAGCCACTGAGCAGCTCACACACCGAGGTGCGGCCCCCCCCCCCCACCTGGCATGGCACCTCCATGTTGCCCAAAGACACCTAGTCTTGGGGGGGGGGGGGGGGGGGGGGGGGCCGAGCTAGCCCCCCCCAGACCTGCCCAGGGCAGCACGGGGCTGCACACCCCAACACCAACCCAGGGAGCCAAGAGCCCCCCCAGATCTCCTGGGCCAAGCTTGTCGCGGGGCAGGAAGGATAGGGGGCACCAGCAGGAACCAGGGGCACTGGGGAAGGCACGGGAGGGGTCAGAAGAGGATCGGGGGGGGCACAGGGCGGGGGTACACAGGGGAAGGGGCGGTGGGACACAGCGGCACAGGGGGAGGAGGGCTGGGGGGGAATAGACGGGGGGATGTGGGTACTGGGACCCCCCTAGGAGGTAGAACCGAGGGGACAGAAGCGCAGGGAGGGCACCGGGGGGGGGGGGGCAGGCCCCCATCCCTTACCGTTCAGCCGCACGGTGAACTGCCGCCGCTTCCGATCGTGCTCCACCTGGATCGGGCAGCCCTGCTCCAGGAGGCCGAGAGGCGCCGAGTGCGCCATGGCCGGGCCGGGCCGTACGCCACACGGAGCCCCGGCAGCGCCGGGTCCCGCCCCGGAATCCCGAGGGCGGCGCTGAGGGAACGGGAGCGGCGGCGGGGCCGGGCCGGGCCGGGCCGTGGCGGCGGGCGCCGCGGGGCTGCCACCGGCGCGCGGCCGCAGGAAACCAGCTGTGCGCCACGTGCCCGCGCCCCAGCCAATGGCCGCGCCGCCGTTTTGTTTTGGTACGGCCGTCTGGCTCTTAAAGGGGCCGCGCACCGCCCACCCCAGCGGGACCGAGCGGCGGGCCCCGGCGCCCCCGCGTGGGCGGGCACGGGCACGGGCACGGGCACGGGCACGGGCACGGGCACGGGCACGGGCACGGGCACGGGCACGGGCTCGGGCTCGGGCTCGGGCTCGGGCTCGGGCTCACGCTCACCCGCTGGCGGTGCGGCCCTGGTGCTCTGTGTCGGTGCTGCTGCGGTGCACCGGTCCCGCACCGGGTGCTCCGTACGGGCTTAGCGGTGCTGGGCCGGGCCCCAGCACTGGGGCACTGGTACTGCCCCGCTGTGCTATCTGCTCTACAGTAGTTACGGTACTGGGTACCCTGGCCCTGTACTGGTTCTTTGTGCTGGTGTACTGGTGCTGTGCTGTTGCTGCCCTGTTGTACTGGTACTGAACCAGCACACGTGCACTGGTGCTGTGCTGGTGCCCTGCACTCACGCTGTGGGGTGTGGTGGAAGCCCCAGGTCACGACCCCATGCGATGCTCTGCCCCCCCCAGGAGCAGGCCCTTTCCCAGGGCAGGGGGGTCCAGCCCCACTGCGGGGCGATGCCATGTCCCGTCACCGTGCAGCACAAAAAGCCCCAGAAAGCACGAGGAGGCTCATCAGAGTGGCCATGCTACCACGTGAACAGCCAGCTCTGAGCTGCTCATCCCAGCGCTCCCAAAAGCAATGGAAACCTCGTGGGTCAGCTGTCCCAGGACACCACAGGCACCTGGGGGGGACACAGATTCTATAACCACTGTTTGTGGGACAGTTGCACTAAGTGCACCCTCAAAAACAGAAGCACTTGAGCTTCCACACACCGCATCATGTACATCAGGGTCTGCTCAACAACCCCAGTGTATCCAGCATGTGAAAAACTGCGGGAGGAAATAGGGGCGTTTGTCTCCATGCCAGTGGAGCTGTAGCAGCAACACCTCGATATATTTGAATCGAAAGCTCTCAGAAGTAGGAGCTGGGCCTGTCCGAGGTGTCTGCACGCTGGCTGTGCAGTGGGGCAGGCTGGTGGCTGCCTGTGCAACAGGAAAAGCAGCAACACCTAGAATTAATCTGGAACTTGTAATAATTCACCGGCACCTACTCGGCACCTAAATACCATCTCGTGTAGCTTGGCCTTTGTTTACTCATCCCTTTGGCTCCTGCTCCCTGAGTTAGAGTCCATCAGCTGATTAATTCATGAGGCCACTCGATTTGTCTGGTTTGTGCTGCTCCATCGGCCGGTGCTGGTGCCGGGTGCTGGCGTTGTCCTGTCGGGGTCACACTCTCCTGCTCCCGTCGAGCACAGGCACCCCCGCGGCACCCGCTGGCCCGCAGAAATGGGTGTCAGCTAGGAGAGAGGGCTTCGTTACCCTCCTCCTCCATGAAAGGCTAGAAAATGGCGGTGGTGAGATGTTGTCCTTCTCCTCATCCCCTCCTTGGCAGCCTTCGCTCCGCCTGTGCTTCCACACCGTATGGCTGTGCGGGAAGATAAAAACAGCAAAACACCCGGAGCAGGGGAACGCAGGGGAACGCAAACAGGCTGCAAACAGCCAGGCCAAGCACGGATGCGATTTTGCAGGGAGGAAGGAGACGAGTGGTGTGAGCCCGAGGGCAGGGGGGAGCCTGGGGCAGATGGAGAGGGGGGCCTAATCTGCACCCCACTTGGAGCTGCGAGGGAGAGCCGATGCCCCCCAGCGCACAGTGATGCTCAGGGGAAAGTCAGCTGCTTTGCTGGGAAGCCTTAGGAGAAAGAGAAAAGGAGAAGCAGGTTTTGCACAGACAAAGGTAAGGGGCTCCTCGTTGGCTCTCTCGGCGATTCCCCCGATTGCCACGCTGGGGACACTGGGGACACCCCGTCCTGCCGTGGATGCATTTCCAAACCAGGCCTGGTGCAGCCCTGCAGTGAGGGGCCAGCACCAAAGAGTCGAGTGTCAAGCGCCAGCAGCAAAGGTCCCAGCGTGTCTGTGGAGGTCTGGCCCTGGGATGCAGCGATGCCCCCCTCCCTCTGTCCCTCCCTCTGTCGGGCTTTCCTTCCAGAGCCTGCAAACCCACAGGTTTACCTACAGCACCCTGGAAATGCAGAGCGGCATTCCAGGGGTGCCAAAATTCCAGCACCCATGCCAAAATTTCTGGGAGCATTTGGGCTCTGCTGGGATGCTTTGCTCTGCCTTCGCCTGTGATGATTCCCTCTGCCTCAGGCCAGCAATTACAGCTGCCTCTGATCTCCCAGATACACTTCTCCAGCAGAATGTGCCAGGTCCGAGAAGGTGACCACATGCTGCCTCCGGTCCCTTCCTCGCAGCCCGCATGGCTCCCTCCCCAGCCCCGCACCTTCCCACCCCATCGGATTTTGATGCTGAACATACAAAAATTTCCATTCATGCTTCTGCAGCGCTCCTGTACCGGGAGGCCTCGGAGCAGCTGACAAACCCCTGCTTGTGAAGCGCCCGGTGAAGAGAAGCTGGGCGGCTGTTTCATCCACCCCTGTAATTGCAGCTGGGGCCGGCAGCGATCTCCAGCTGTGCCTGGGGATGCAGGCGGGGGAATGGTGTAGCATGCAACGTGCTTGGGGAGAGCAGGGTCGTGCCCTGTGCTTGCAATGACACCCCCAGGTGCCACCGAGGGCGGGTGTTGAAGCTGGTCCCACCGGTCCTCACAGGTCCACGTCCTGCTCCAGGTTTGGAAAGGTGCTAATGATGCTTTGCCCTGCAGCAGCACCCCCTGAATCTTGCACCCAAACACTGGCCCAGCCCAAAAGCATTCAGATCAGCCAGGCTGGAGTTCAAATACTGTTGTTGATTCAGAGATTTGCACGGCTAAATGCCAGAAAGGTCCGCTCTGCTCCCAGCTCCTGCTTGCCCAGCCCAGGCAGTGACATCCGCAGCTCTTGCATCAGAGCTAATAACCCTGCGGTTGAACTGCAGCGGAGTTTTTTTAGAAAGACTCCTCGCCTGTGTTGAAAGACTTGAAAGGTGGTGAATCTGCTACGTCTCTCGGGAAGGTAATTGCTCTCCCTATTAAAAACCTGTAATTTATTTCCCATTTGAACTTTTCTAGCTTCAATTTGCAGCTGACGGATCTTACGCCATCGCTGCTGGATTGCAGGTCCGTTTGAGGGACCAGTCCTCACACAGACACCAGTCCACCCAGCTCCTTCCCCCCTGCAGTGATTCCCTTGAGCTGTCTGGTTTTGAGACAGGTTTCCCAGCCCTCAAACTGATCCAAAATGCTCTGCAAAATGCAGAGCTGGGAACTGGCTGTGACAGACCAGCTGTGATTTCACCAGGGCTGTCCGCAGTCGCCAGCCCTCCAACCTCTCCTTTGTACCTGTATGGATCACCCTAGGAATTTCAGCCAGAAAATTACACTCATAATCTCATTTTTGCTTGTTCCACTACAGCGCTCCTGCCCTGTTTGGCTGCTACTTTCTGCAGGCAATAGGGCTCAGGCATTTGTGGGAGCATCCTTGCCCCGGGACGTGCCATAGCACATTGTTCCTTATTCCTAAAGCCCGGAGGAGCTGCTGGGGCAGGTGGGACACGTCTGACCCCGGGCGGCCCAGAGCAGGGACCTCGGAAGATGCGATGAGCTTGGCTGGTCTCAGCTGCACAGCACCAGCCTCCCAGCACCCTCGCCCCGATGCTCTGTGCGCCTGTGCCAGGTGCGTGGCGTGAGGCGTGGCGCAGGACGGGGGCCCCCTGGGCCGTGCTGCCAGCAGGGCTCCGCGCCCCAAACCGCGGGTGCCGCGGCGGGGTCACGCCGGTGGCGGGGACAGCGGAGACGCCTCGGTTGCGGGGCAGCGCCGCTCGCCCGCCCGCCTCACTTCACCCTCACAGCCGTGCCCGAGAATCGCGAACCTCTTCCCGCGGAGGCAGTAACCACGCCTCCTCCTCGCCGCTGACCAATCCCGCAGCGCGGGAGGGCGGGGCATTCCGTCCGTCGCCCCTCCCCTCGACACTTCCCCGGCGGTCGCCGCACTGGGACGGAGTCCGCCGGGCGCCGCGCTCTGCCCGGGCGCCGCGGGGCCGCCGCCAGCCATGTCGCTGCCCAGAGGTAGGGCCGCGGGCCGGGGGGGGGGGGGGGGGGGTGTATGTTTGTGTACGCGCTCCGGGGGTCCCCGGGCCCGGTGTTCCGGGGGGGGAGCGGGGCTGCGGCCGGGCTGAACCGCGTCGCCGGGTCTGGCGTAACCCGCGGGGACGGGGCTGTTGCCCAACCCGCCGGGCGTGGGCTCCCCGCTGCCGCCGGCCGGGGCTTCCTCTGCGTGGGCCCTGAGTGCCTCTCCCCGCCTGGTCCCGGCTGAGGGCCGCGCTGCTCCCCGCCTGCAGCCTGGCATCGCTCGCCGGGGCCGGGCTCCCGCGTCCCGCTGAGCTGCAGAGCCCGGGGCGTGTGTGGAGGGGAAGGGGAGCGGGCGGCCCGCTGGGCCTGCGGGGAGGGAGGGAGTGAGGGTCCTGTCCGTGCAAAGTAACGGTCAAAAAATGCAAGTTTCATCCGTCGCTGCTGGAGTCTCTCCCCCTCAACGAAACCGCCCGTGGCAGCTCAGCAAGCGTCACGGCTGGCTCGGAGCAGCGCGCCAAGGATGAGCGGAGCCCTCGTCCTGGCCTAACGAGGCGGGAAGGACGGGGCCGAGGATCCTGGTCCCCACGGCATGGCGGCTCGGTGGCCGAGGCGCAGCTGGGATCCAGCTCGGTGCTGGCATGTGCTGAAAGCGCCGCGGTGGAGTTTCCCATTGTCTCCCCCGTACGTGGCTGGCAAACGTAGCCGTGTGTCGCGGGTGTCATTTAGAGAGCCTTGCCGTGACTGAGGTGGCCCGGTCGCTGTCCCAAGGTGAGCGCCGGCTGGCAGGCATTGGCCCGGGATGACACCGCCAGCATGCTGGGGTTGAGGAAGACGGGGAAATGGCTTCGCTGGTGTCTCGGTGCTCTGGGGAGCCGGTTGCATCAGCACCGTGAGTGCGGACCAGGCAGAGGAGGGAGCGTGCGGAGTATGGTTGCTGCCTCTCTCTTATCACCGGAATAAAATTTGAGGGGTTTTCCTTCTTCGGGAGTGATGCACTGGAAACTTGAAGTCAGGAACCATGTGAGCAGATGAACGCACCTCGGCGTGACTTTTTTTTCCCCCCTTTTAAATGATCTGTGTCTTAACCGGAGGGAATGTGGACCTGAGTTTCCTGTTTGCTGTGTAAGCAGGGTGTGAATCAGCAGCGATTTACGGTGCTGCTGAGCGGAGCTGCTGACTCACAGGTAGGAGCACATGCCTCCAGCCACTGTCCTGCGTTGAAAGGGATCAACCGGGCTTCTTAAAAAGGCTCTTGCCAGGATGCCCGAGCCCAGACCTCTCGCTCGGCTCGCAGGTGCCGTGGGTGGTGTGTGGATGTGTGCATGGAGGGAAGAGGTGAGCCTGGTTGAGGGACTGATCGTGCCTTGTGGGAGATGAGGCCCGAGCTGGGCCCAGGAGGATTTTGGGGGAAGCGGTTTGGCTGACAGCAAAAGGTGATGCCTGCAGGAGCACCTGGGACCGTGGTGTTTTCCTCGGAGGAAGTTTGGAACCCTCCTGTGTCTGCAGGTTTCTGGTTGCACGGGGCTGTTGGTTGTGACGAACCGGTTCATTCATACAATTACTCCTGATACCCTGTGCTGGAGGCATTGCGTGTGTGCTGAGTGCCCCCGGTCTCTGCTGGCACCGGCAGCTCTGGGTCCCCATCTGACCCAAGCCCCTTTTGCCTCCACTGGGGCAGCATTCAGCACTGGGATTGATCCCAGATGCATGTAACCTGGCTGCCTCTTCAGAACCCTTTCCTCTCGTCCTGCTAGCTGTCTGCTGTGCCTCTCAGTTTTGCATCTGCCTGGGCAGTGCCAGCTGTCCAAGCAGGTTTGCTGGCTGCCCGCTGCTACATAGGGATGCTCATAGGTCCGAGTGCGTGCATCTGCTGCTGGGACTGCAGATGCTGCTGCCAGCACTCGTGGCAGCTCCTTCTGCCTCCCCTGTTGGGCAGCCTGAATTTAAGCTAAATTTCCCTGGTTTTCCTTAGGGAAATTCAGCAAGTGGTCTCAGGTTTCCTTTTGCGGGTTGCTTTCCCTTCTTGGGCTTGAGTAGATCGTGGTAGTAAATGAAAGGTGCTGTGTTGAAGTTCTCAGGTTGGCTGTTTCCATGATAGATGCGTACCAAAACTCACCTGTCGTCATTTTGGCTTAGTCATGGGGTTGTCTCCTGCCTCGGGAGTTTTTGGGGATGCGCGTGGCTGGCTGTGACACGCGCGATAGGAATGGTGCTGGGTGAGAGCTTTGCCTCGCTCTGTGCTAAACATAGCTTGCGAGATAAACACCTTCTGGGGATTATGCGAAGCTTAGGAAGGATTTCGGCTTTCTTCCTCTTCCCATTGCCTGTATCTGGTTGATCCAAATTATCTTGCAGGATCAGGTGTGTGGGAAAATGTTGCTTTCCATTTGGGTGTTATCTTGCACTGTCAATGCTGATGTTTACTAAAATATGCAAAAGCTCCCAGTTGTCTCAGGTCACCAAAGCTCCGTCGAGCTGTCTTTCATCGAATGGGTGGCACTGAGGGAAGGAATTGCTTGCAAAGCTCTGGAGCTGCCTTGTGTCCTCCTTGCAGGGCTTTGCAAGGGACGCAACCTCTAGCTGCAAATTGCAACACATGGCTGGTCCTGGGCATGATTTTCCAACAAAGCCTGCACCTTTTTCAGTGAAATGGATGCTGTGAAGGGAGGGGCGTTGTATCTGAGGGGTTAAAGCAGAAGGGAATGAAGCCGTGGGGAGCTTGCAGCCCTCAGGTGCATGCAGAAGCAGGACGGAGGGTGCAGGGTCTGTTAGACGCTGTGTACAAATCCAGGCTGCTGCCTTTCCTCTGGGGCTTGAGGCATATTTTCTGCCTGGGTGTCTGAAGGCCCATGCTGCTGTCCCCATGGCTGTTGACTGTGACTTGGGTGGCCCCTGACACCCGGGAAGCCTGGAGGGACAGGCAGGAGCATGCCAATGGGGAGGTGCGTGTCTCCTGAAACCGGGGAGTTTGCTGGAGGAAGCAGCCGTGCAGCTGCGGGGAGGGAGGATGCGTGGATGGGGTCTGGAGGGAGAAGACCTACTTGGCCTCCCCTGGGTTCACCCAGAGCCGATGCCCGAGTAATTCAAAAGCAAGTCCTTCTCTACAGGGGAGAGACCTTCCTGGGGGAAGATGGGTGCTGTTGGGGAGAGGGGGCAGGACCGGCCAAGCAGGGCTGTGTTTCTGGGGAGGCAGCTCTCCTTTGAAACTGAGGCTTGGAAAAATCTGCGGTGAGAAATGCCAGAACCTGGGGATGAACTGGTTCTTGTTCTGGTGGTGTGTCTATTCTGGGTAGGTAAATAAGCGGTGGGGACCTGTCCCTCCTGCACCCTGGCCATGCTCTCCGCGGGCACACACCACCGTTATGCAATTCAGTCGGCTGTGAATCCTGTACTGTCTTGTGCACCATTCACACTTTTCCTGCCGCCACCTCCCCCCAAGAAAAAGGCAGTTCTGTGGAAAATACACGTGGGGCCATGGCCTGCAGAAGCAGGGCTTTGGCTTCAGGCTCCTGTCGCCCCCGGGCAGAGCAGCCGCCAGCCTGGTGTCCCCTGGGTGCGTGTGTGCAGGGGGGTGGCAGAGCTGGGAGCTCTGAACCCACGGAGTCAGGTTTTTATTTTAACTGTAGTTGAAGCATCACAGAGCTTGCATCTAATTAATTATAACAGTCAGAGAGAGAGCATAATGCTTTGCTCCTGCCCTCCTTCTCGTGCTGCTTTTTGCTAGCATAACAGTGGGTGCCTGGGAAATATCATGTTGGACGTGATAAATATTTAGCTGTGCTTCAGCAATCTGTTTCCCTCCCTGGAGAGATGCTCCCCTGCTTTTTTTTTTCAGTGGATAATGTGTCTCCCTGAAGGCTCCTGCTTTTATTTTCCAGCTCTGGACTGTGGTCCAGGGCTGAGCTGGAGTTTGCTTTGCAAAGGTGGTCGTTGCTGGAGGAAACTCATAAGTGCTTGTAAGAGCTTCCCTTTGGGTGCCTGGGAATGGGTGCGAGTTTCTGGTCCCAGTGATTTTGTGACCCGAGAAGCCACCGCTGCAGACATGGGGCTCTGTGGGTTTTTGGCCGGAAGATGGTTTTCACTGGTGTTAATAAGGCATCTCCCAGGCAGGCTCTTTGCTGGGGGGAAAAGCTGGGAGAGGAACTTCTGTTGGCTGGGGACGTGATTTTACTCTACCAACAAAAAGTTTGGGGTTTTACTGGCATGACTCAGGACTGCTTGTGGGTACGTGTGGAGCTAGATCTACCCTCTGCCTCTTTTGCTGACAACACTCTGTAGTGCAAGTCAAGTGTTAGCCAGGGATTTTAAGTGGAGGAGAAGGGGCAGAGAGGACTTTTTATGGTGGAAAATGGAAGTTCCTGTTCTTTTTTTCAGCCTGGGAGATACCTCATCTCCCCACAGCCCCTTATCTGCGTGCACTGATACCGTGGCAGCATTGTGAGTGTAAATGTTCATCAGCTCAAGGAATACTATAATTACTGGGCACAACTGCAGCTATCTCAGATATCATGGTAGCATTTTGCAGCACAGCTGGCTTTGGTTTGCAGCGGGTCCGAGTCTCTGCTCTCTGCACCTTTCTCTTCCAGCCACTTCTCCGACCAGCAAAAGGCTGGAGCAGAGTTGCTGCCTGTGCGGGATGCAATGGGTTATGGTGTGACTAAGAGGAAGGGCAGGATTTGGGGGTCTCATGGTCCCAGCAGGTAGGAAAGGGAGGGTATCGCTGCCTAATGCTGGGGGAGGTTCTGGACCTGCAGTGGGGTGAAGGTGGGAGCAAGGCAGACCCTCTCCAGCATCCTTTCGCCCAGTAATCCTGCGCTGTGTTGTCCACGTGGTTTGCTTAGTCCGTGGGTTTAATACTACAGGCTCCTTTGTGCAGTCTGCTCCATCGACCTGTTGCAAGAGAAGATGGTCAGCACTTTGCAAGAGCACATCCCTTTTCAGCCCCGGAGGCTGGTGGGCTTTTCTGCGTGGGATGATTGCCCTTGTGTGCTGCTGGATCTAATGTAGGGAGAAATCAGGAAACACTTGAATCATGGGCTTTAAGGTCAGGAGTGACGGGCATCGTGCTCAGCTGGAGGTCAGGAAGTTGCTTACAGGAATTACTGCAGCTGGTCCAACAGCTTTTGGGTGAATTAAGCCAGATTGTGCAAAAAAGACACCCAGTCTTGTTTTTAAAGACATCCAGTGCTGGAGTTCGGTTTCTCTGAAATCTGAGTGTTGGGACCTTGGGGAGCTGTTTGGTGTACTGGGGTGTGGTACAGCAGGATGTCTCTGCCCTGACCCTGGGAGCAATGGCTTTATGGCCCTGCTCGCCAGGAAGCCAGGGAAGGAGACATGTGAAGGGGATGGCCTGGCTGCTACCTCCTCCTCTGGGGGCTGGCAGGGTGCTCGAGGAGCTGGGGAGGGTCCGGCACCCACTGGGCTGCCGCAGCCTCCGGCCTCCTGCCTGCACTGAGCACTGGGAGGTCACTGCTGAACTTGGTCTATCCTGTGCTTTAAGCCTTAATTTCATAATTTCAAGTGAAATGCTTATTTTCTTAAAAGAAAGATAAATTTCTGTTAAAAACATAACTTGAGTGGAAGAGGAGGCAGGATGAGGAGGAGACAAAACTTACCAGAAGTTGTTTGTAGTGCATCCACCCTTCCTCCCCCCCACACCACCACCAAAAACAAAGAAAAATCTAGTTTTGGAAAGGAAGAAACCTCCAGAGTGCTCAATACAAGTCATTTCCCATCAGAGGCTGCTAACCTTAGCTGTGGTTTGGCACTGGCATCAGCCTGACTGCTTGTATCCGATGAACCTCTCTGAGGATGATGGTGGGGCTTGGACCCTCTCCTCTCCGGGAGCTGCCTGTTGGGCACCAAGCGCCCCTTGTTGCGGGGTGTTTGTACCCTGCTGCCTCGTCTCCTGCCTTCATAGTTCCTGTCCTGTCTTTTAGGAAACTTAAAAGCAGCCTTTAATGATTGTATTTCATTCCCGGAAAGGTCTCTGAGATTTCCCATAAGGAATGAATAAAACCCTGTGGCTGGGATGGGGTGCTGCCAGCATCTCTTTGGCGGTGCCGAGAGCCGCGTCCTCCCTTACTGTCTGCCGGTGACGGGTACGGGTGGGACCAGGGTGCAATGACCCGTGGTGCAGGGCAGAGGGACAGACGGGAGGAAGCCCATCTGCAGGGCTTGGCAGGTGACAGTCATGTGTCTGACAGATCATAAACACGCAGGGCTGGGTACGTGGACGGGCTGGGGTGGTTTAGGGGAGAATGACAGGGTTATCTAGGGAGTGTCAGCTTGTCTGGGCTTGCAGGCCAGTTAGATACTGCTTTGTGGTGTGTGTATATAAATTCCCTCCTGAATCTTTCAGGGACGGCTGACGAAGCAGCTTGCCTGTGCTGCAGGAGTTGGCCACGCTGGCTGGAGGGCATTTGCTGTAGCTGAAGCAGATGTCCTCTCCTGCTGCACGCATCTCTCCCTGCAGGAGACTGTTTCCTATTAAAGGTAGTGAAGGGCAAGCGCACCGTGTGGCAGAGGTATTTTTTGCTGTAGGATGGAGATCTTGGTTTATTTGGTGTCGGAGTGACAAATTTGAGGCTTGAGAGAGAGAGGATGGAGCAGCAGAGCGTGCAGCTCCGGGACTGGCGAGGATGGTCCCTCTGAGTCAGTCCTGAACATGTGCCCCACGGTGCAGGGGGTGTGTTGTCCTGAGGGATGTCTTTGCAGCTCGTCACTAAAAATGACATGGCTTTCTGAGAGCCAGATGTGCTCACCATCAAGGCTTTTTAAGAAAGCTGCTCTGCATAGTTAAAAATCCCCTGCCGCTGCAGACCACTTGGTTTCTCTCCTGACATGCTGCCAAGTTGTACCTCAGCCGAAGATGAAACGGTCTTGTGCTGATACATTGCTTTGGCTGTTCTTTGTCATCTTCCAAGCACCTTCAAAAGGTGCTCGGGGGGAAGGTGGCAGGCGCAGCCCCACGTGCCTGTTTGTAAAACCCCGTGCTTGCGCCCAGAAAATCCCTGCCAGCACAGGGCAGGGCAGCACAAGGCATTTCTGCGTGTGTGCACGTGCGCTCAGCTGACTTTCAAGGTTTTCCTGGTCTCCCCGCAACTAAAATCATCCACTCTGTGCCAAATCTTTACCCGGCTCGCCCCCGATGGTCCCTGCCAACCACCATCCCTGTTGGGGAGAGCTCGGTGGTCAGAGGACCCAAATGATGTGACGGTGCAGAAAGGAGGATGCGGGTACTGGAGGTGGGGGGGAGTGGGTGGCGATGCTGCCAGGGGACCGGCACGGACCTGTACCAGCCTCCGTTCTGCGCTCTGGCTTTCTCCCTTTGGCAGCTCCTGCTTAACTTAAGGCTGGAAGCAGTCGTACACTGCCTAAGGCTGCCAAAAAAGGAGGGTGGGGGTGGGTGTTTTAGGTCTGCTGCTTCTACAGCCCCCCGTGTTAACTCTTCATTAGCATCTGCAGCCTGTTTCCTCCAGGTTTTTGGTTGATCCCTGCGATTGCTTGGCTGTGAGCATCGCTTGCCTGCAGGGCTGCACCGTGGCCGGGCTGCCACTTGCGCTCTGCTGATGCTGCTCTCTTGCCCAAAAGAAGTTTTTTGCAGGTATTAATTATGCCTGCCCCTGCCTGGTTTGTTGAATGATGTCTGGGTGATGAGAGTAAAGTGGAGGCTGGTGGAGGAAGTGCCTCTAGAAATCGCCAAGCAGAAATTGTGGGTGAATATTAATTGAAACTCTTATCAGCCTTGCGTGTGCTTTGCTAAGGTGCTAGAAAACAACTCAGCTTTTCCTCCAGCAGCTCTCCTGTACGCGTGGTTTCCTTTTCTGTGTATGTTCCATGTTGCTGCAAGAGTTTACCCTTAATTTTGGATCCACAAAGAATTTCTTGTTCGGTAACTGTGGATTTCCCCGTGGGATTTTACAGTTGCAGCTCAGCAAGGGAAACCATGCGTAACCATCGCAGGGACGGGAGTCAGTGTGTGTTTCCCTTTATCTTGAACAGGTTTCACACGTCTCCTTCCAGCGCCTCTCCTTGCTGTTTTGCACGTTGCCCTGCAGAGCACCGCTCCTTTCCCCAAAACGCTGATGTGAGGCTTGTTCTTCAGGGGTAAAGGGGATTTTTAAAAATTTATAATTTCTCATTTAAATGGAAACAGTTCTTGGAAGCCCTAAGCATGCCCCGTGAGAAGCTGCAGGCTGAACTAAGTCACTGAGTCACAGCCTGTGAGCTCTTGAGCCGGGACGTGAGCCGGATGCGTTGGGACTGGCCCGTCTGCGGAGACCACTGGCTTCCTGGGACGCCTTTACTAGGAAAAGCCTGCAATGCTTACTTCCCCTGAACGTTTGAAAAATTGCAGTGCAATAGCTGGATTTGAGAGAGAGAGGCGAGGAGTGAAGAAAAGGGGGTTAGGAATAAAGCCCACCCAAAGGGAGCAGCGGAGCGAGGCTGTGCCCTTCCTGCCGGCAGGCACGTGGGACCGGGGTGGTGAAACGCTGCTGACCTGTGGTCGTGTTGCCCGTGGAGCCCATGCCTTTCCCAGGCGTGAATCAAAGCTGCCCTGCGGGTACTGGGCAAGTCTGCTGCAAAATGTGAGTTTTCCCCACGCGGAGCTGTTGCAGCCTCAGATAAGAGCCCATGGGAGGGGACCACGGAGGGCGATGCTGGGCAGCGGGGCTGGCGGTGGCTTTCAGTGTGCTGATGGTCCTACCTTTAATTGGGGGGGTATTTTTAAGTTTGCAGCATGGAGTTTGGGGGAACATAGAAGAAATATTTGTAGGTGACTTCTGCAAAATACGGAGCTTAGCAAGTATGCGGTGCTTGTCTTTATATGTAGATATTTATGCGTATCTAGATATGTCTATATACATATACGCCTTACATTGTAAGATAGATATATCTTATCTTACTTTACCTTCCTAAACTGGTGAGCAGCAGGAGCTGGTCTCGTGGACCAGCGGGACGTGGGACTTGCTCTGGGAATGTGGATGTAGTCTGTCCTCTGGGACAGAGGAGCAGCGATGGGAGAGCAAGAGGCTTGTGGCGTGAGTCAGAGTGGTGGTGTGGTTCATGTCAGGAACAGAGGCTGCAGGTCCAGCTCGCTGTGGCTGAGCTCTCCTGGGGGTTTCGGGAGCCAGCTCTCCCCTTGCTACATCAGCCCTTTCTCTTGGCCCCTGTTGCAAGCAGGTCATGGGGACCAAATGGGTCACCTGCCACCTCTCTTGACTTGGGAGCATCGTTAGTGGTTAAGATTGAGGCTTTTTGGTTGGCGCTGAGGTTTGAGTGCGATAACAGGAGATAAGGATGAGCGGTGGCCTGAGGGGAATTGGACAGTCTCCATATTCCCTGGCTGCTCTCAGCCTGTGGTTTTCCTTTGTCTCATCCGAGCCCGGGGAGGCATCTCGGTTCCCCCTTCACCTCGTCATCAGGTGGATTCTTCTCTCGGAAAAACTCAGTGGAGAAACCGGGGACTCCAGCTGGCTGTGTCTGCTTTGCACCAGCTCTCTGGTGTGATGAGTCCTTTGCATTTGAGTCTTCTGCTCAGTTCTCTGGAGTGGGGAGAGGACCAAGGAAGAGGGATGGCACTGAAGATGCACCGAAAAGAGCAAAGAATTGGTGTGGGACAGCAGGAGTCGTAGGGGAGGAGTATGCCACAGCACTCGCCTGCTGCTTTCCATGAGCCACTGGGTCGGCACCCTGCTCCAAAAGAAATAATCGAAGGTTTTCCTGCCTGAAGTCTCCAGGCCAGGGAAGCACCTGGGGTCGGTCTCTTGTTTCTGCCTCTCTCCTGAAGCAGGCAGCTGTGGACACTAAAACCTTCCTTGGTTGGTTGTTTTTTTTTTTTTTTCCCCATCCATAAATTCTGTTTTCAGAGCCGCTGCCTGCTCTGTCTTACATCAGTTGCAGAGATGAAATCACTCTATCCCTGCCCAAAATAAATTGGAGAAAGGATGGTAGAAAGCTAATTTTAATTTTTTTAAAAGAATTGCATTAGAAGCAGAGGGGGAATACTTGCTCTCTTGCCAAGTTTACAGAGTTTTGGGGACACCTGGAAGTACCTGAATTGCACCAGTTTGGATAGAAGAAGAGTGTCTGTTGACTCTGGAGTTGAGTTACAACCGACAATTGACAAGTCAAATGACTCTCTTCCTTTCCTAGAAAGAAAAAAAACCTAACCATGTGCCCCCTGTCAAGCTGATCTATTCCAAAAACAGTTTGAGTTTTTTCTCCCATCAGGAAACTGTCACCAGCCAGTCACAACAATTCCATACATGTTTTATTTTTTCACGGCTTTGTCTATGGGCTGAGAAGCCAAAGGGAGGAGCGTTGCTCTGGGCAGGGCTGGGTACTGGCTGGCAGGGAGATGGGCACAGGTGATGGTGGTTCTGCCTCTTCCTTTTTCTCTGTGTTGGTTTGGTTTTTTTTTTTTTAGTGTGCTCTTTGCTTCTCTCTAAGCACAGTCTCCTTTGCCTTCTGACAACTAAGCCATCAGGGCTGGGATTGCTTCCAGACCTTTGTCTCATGGCGGCTTGCCAGCGTCTGCAGCCGAGTCGGTGCAGCCCGTGCCGGTCCCATGAGATGGCTCGTGGCTGCGGGTTTTGGGCTGGCCGTGCACCCTGCAGGTGCCCAGCTCCATGGTTCCTGATGAGCAGTGGGTTGGGTTAATTACCCATTAATTACTTTCCCCACTGCCCCCCAGCCTACCCTTGGTGTGTCCGCGTTGGCATTGCGCTGCAGCTGAGCTTTGAGGATGTGCAGCCTGTGCCGCTGTTTTTTTGGGGAGAAAATCCATTCGGAGTGATGGATGCAGAGGAGGCAGTCTCCAGCCCTGTGGAGGATGCTTTGCGCACACCCCGGCTCGGTGCCTGCTCCAAAGAGATGCCCCTGTGACTGTAACCACCTTCACACAGGGGTTTTGCACAAGCTCTGGTGCAAAGCAGCACGACTCTTGGCATGTACACAGCGTGTCCTATAACAGCATAGCGCCAATGCCAACTGGCTTGTGCTTTTAAGCTTCCTAAAGGCAGTCTGGTCTCTGCTCCTGTGGATTTCTCAGGGTGGAGCCTGTGCGCTCCATGGTCACAGGGCTGCGGGACTGCAAGCTGCCACCTGGGAACAAAACACAAAATCAAACGTTTTTTCCAACCCTCGGGGTTATGCAGGTAACCTAAAAATACAGCTGGAATGTAACTGGGCGGTGACATCCTCCCAGAGCTGCCGGCACGGCTCGCGGCAGCGTTATCTGGATGGTGCACAGAGGCCGGGTGTGGCTCCCAGCCCCAGAGGTGGCAATGCGAATGCTGGGCTCTGGCTCTCGGTAGCTTCGGCTAATGTGCCCATCCTCAAATCCCTCGCAGGGTACCAGGAGGTCGCACCCTTCACCTTTGCATCAGTCTCCCCCTCACCCAGCCCCGGTGGCACCATCGGTGTGACATCCCGCTCTGCCAGAGGAGACAAGCCCTGCGAGGTATCAGTGATGGATCATCCCCAAGCACCGTCCCAGGGGATGAGAAAGATGACCCTGTTCCCTTTCCGATTGGATTTGGTTCAAAGGCTTTGTTTAAAAATAGAGCTGCTGCAGAGTTTCCAGGCTGCAGGTCCCGTGCATGGCTCGGGCACGTGGGGCTTTCCTGTGGGACGTGCACCTTGTATGTGGAAAGGCAAGTGCATCCCGGGCTTGGAGCAGCAGCTGCGCTACAGCCTTGGCCAGGGAAACTGCTGCAGTTCCCGGTCGGACAGCGAGGTGCCGTGGGCATCAGGCACCATGGCACTGGGACGGCATGGCCAGCTGGTGCGTTGACTTTTCTCTGGTCAGAGGCAAAGTGGTATCCTGTGAAAATTGCCCCCTCCCCTGGTTCGGCAGTGACTCCTCTTTCAGGGCAGGTGAAACTGTTAATTTTTTCTCAACCCCAAACACACACCTATAAAAAGCTCCTTGCCAACCCTAAATGGGGCATTCCTTTTTTGCCACTTGTGGCAAAGCGGCTCTTCCTGGTCCCCGGCGGCAATGGTGACCCAGCCTTAACCAAACCGGCGTTGGGAGATGCTGCCTCTCTGCAGGGGAAGGGAGGGGAGAAGGCCCCAGCATTGGCAGGGTGCTGTTTGAGCTCATTGCTATTTTTAAGGGTGTGCTCTTCCATGTATTCAAGCCAACCCACTGGCAGGAGGCTGCTGGGAGCATGGCTGCCATCCCACCGGACCCCCACCTTGTCCCTTGTTCTGTCCCAGTGAACCTGGACCTGCAGCAAGTGCCTTGACTTCTCCCCATCACAGTATTTGCTCCTCTGGCTTCCCTCACCAGTTACGGGGTGATGTCCCAGCCCAGAGGGGTGGGGAGGTTTCCTGAACACCAGTGAAACACCCGATGCCTTTCGTTCCTCTGGGATTACCTGTAGCTTATAAAGAGCTGGATGATTAATGTCAAACGGTGTGTGTCTTTCAAGGCTGAGCAATTCCTACTGTGTCGGCAAGCTTTTGAAAGAGCTGCCAATGGTGAGAATTGAAAGGATGCTTGGGTTTGGTTTTGTTTTCTTTTTTTCTTTTTTTTTCTTTTTTTTTTTTAAAGATGCTTTTGAGATGTTGGGAAGCTCTGCTTTATACCACCCCTGCTCCTTGGGCACTGAAACCCAACAGGACTAATTCAAAGGAAATCATGTTTCCCATCCCACCTGCTGGGTTAGGGACTTTCTGCTCCAAAGCAGCATGGACTTTGTGGGTGTCTGTGAAGATTCTTGCAGTGTCTTATGTCTGGGTCAGGGAATTAGCTGTCAAGCCGGAGAGTTAATGACGGGAGGACAATGCAGCATCGTTCTCCCCAGGAGTGCTGGGGACGGGTGCCGGTGGCTGTCGGCGCTGTCTGCGATAGCAGCTCCTGCGTCAGCATCCTTTATGTGCTGATGATCTGTGCCTGAAACTATACCCCGGGAGTGGAAATGTGCCTGAGAAAATAGCTTCTGCAGTCCTTCTGGGGCTTATATAAACACTATTTAAAATTAGAGTCACTCATTATGTTGGTATGTGCGTTTACCTTGACCTCTGACTTTTCTGCCTGCAAATGTGTATTGGCCTGGCATAGCCTACAAGTTAGGGAATAGCTCAGGAGCGAACAAGAGGCGTATTTTCTATAATTAGTTTAAGGTAAAGAAGCTGGTACAGTATCTCCCTTCCAGGCTGACTGGGAAATTGAAAACAAAACTGCAGCCCATCAAAGCAGAGTCTGGCTTTGATCAGGAATGTCAGCGCTGGCTTCTGCTGGGCTGGTTTTGAGGGAAAGGGGAAGAGCAGCAATACTTTGCCACGGCTTTTCTTGCATGTGTTTGCAGAGAAATGAATGACTTTTTTTTTTTTTCCATGCCTTCATCTCTTTCCCTTGCTATTTACCAGCCAAATCCATGCAACAATTTATATTTTGCCACCAGAGATGCCGTCTCGGTTGTCACCCTGGAATAGCTGCTAAGCTCTGTGCTGGTATTGTCATGGAACAATATTTCTACTATTTGTTGTGGTAATAGTTGTTAGTGGCAAAGCAATTAGCGTGTCACCTGCAGCACAAAGAAATGTGACCTCTTTTTCTCCCGGCACCCCCTCAGTGCCCAAAGCAGCGAGCGTGGGCTTCCCTCTGCTCTGCTGACTGGCTGGTGCTGGCTGGCAGCAGGGCTGTCCTCGAGCAAGGGTCGCTCCCGTGGGATGCCTGGGGAAGGGCGATGGAGGAGGCAGGAGCAGGCTCTGCCTTTCTGCCTGCGGACTGGGTTTGAATGATTTAATTTGTCCGAAGAAAACGTGTCCCACTGGGATGCACTGTAGCAATCCAGTGCTTCAATGGCTCCCGGAGCTGGAGCTGGCTCTCCCCCAGTTTCCTGTTGACGTCATCTGCTATTCCGCTGCTGCAGTTTTTACAACTGTTGAGCTTTCAAGGGTAATCGGAGCCGAGACCGGCCAACCTCGGCAGCTGCCGATGAGGGAACGCAGTGCTACCTTCTCTGTCTGTCCCCGCTTGCCTTCGCTGCTGCTCCTAGCCTCACGGACCCCTGGGACCTGGGGACGCCAGGCGAGAAGGGTTGTGTGAAGCTGGTGAGCTCTTCGGGCCATGCATTCCCACTGAAAATAATCATCAGTGCTTGCAAGAAGTGCTGTGTGCTGGATCCTGCAGGATTTTTTTCCCCTCCCTCCTCCAGTCCGCCCCCATCCCTCTCTTCTGCCAGGCGTGCCGACACTGTTCTTCATTTCTGGGAAACCATGGACAAGAAGCAAGGTAGATGTTGCAATTTCCAAAACACGTGGTGGGGGAGAATGAAAGGCTGATTCTGGTGCTAAAAGGGGCCGTGTAACTTTTTTTTGGGTCAATCCATGCGGTTTCAGTCTTTCTACTTGCTTGGGTGGGAGGGTCAGCATTTGCAGCTGGGGATCTATTTTTAAAGCACTGGAAACTTGGATGTTTTGTGTAGGGTTGAAACACTGGCATCTTAATTGTAAGAAAAAAAAAATCTAGCATGGCTAAAGGAAAATATTCGGAGGGTAAAGCTAGCTGCTGGCTCCGGTTTTGGTTGCATTCCTGGGACGCAGGGTTTTCCAGCAGCTCTTGCGTGGTTCTCCCCTGCTAAAAAGCCTGTTGCATTGGAAAGGCGGGCACCCACGGCAGCCCCCGGCAGTCAGGAGCTCTGATTCAGTGCAGGCTGACAGGTTGTTTTGGGGCTGCAAGGGGCTTTTTCTGAAGCGCGCTTTTTTTTTTTCCCTTCCTCCTTGCTCGCTTTTTTTGCAGAAGTGGTGCGCGCGGGGCAGCAATGACCCGCAGGAGCCCCTCTCTGCAGCGGGACCTCAGCGGCCGATGAGTGACGGCTTTCGGCAGGTTGAGAGCCCTTTTTCCACTTCCACAGATAGCTTTTTCCACTCTCAACAGTGGAAAACAGCATGAAGTGTGCCTGTGAGGAGCTGGCTCTCATGACCAAAGCAACCAAATTCCCCTCTGCTTTGTACCCTGCCTCTAATTTCTTTTTCTTTTTTTTTTTTTTTTTGATGCTTCTTTGTTCCAGCTTTTTCTTTGCAGCAGGGCTGGGATCCACCCTCCAGCCTTCTGTCCCATCTGTGGCATTTGACTCTCCTCCTTGGATTTAGGAGAACTGGGATGCATCCGAAACGTTTTTTCCCAGTGCTAACAAAGTGGTGCAGCTCTGGAAGCAGCCTCCTGTGCTGCAGCCGTCTCCAGGACTTCACCTGGGGCTGGAACCAGAGCCCTGGGGAGGCAGTGGGGAGGTTTAATTTCAAAGGTCGGTTCAGGCAAATAGTTTTATTTGCAGTTCTTTAGATTGTCCTGTTCATTTCCCTCCGCCCACGCCAATGGAGTGCGAAGGATAAATCTCCTGGGGAGAGGTGCAACTTAATAGGCCTGAAGTTGGTGGTGGCAAAGATGAGGATTCAGATATTGAATTAAGCAGTTCCAGGAAATGTCTGTGTCAGTTCTTAGCTGGTGGAGGTTATAGCATGAGAAAAAATATGCTTGGCTTTTTTTTTTTTCTCTTTAGGAGGAAATGGTTCCTTTCTTAGCATAAAGGATGCAGTTACATGCCTGCAGTATCACGTGGGTTACAATCTTGTCTGCACCAGGAACTTCTGTCAGCTAATTTTCCCCTGCCTGGGTGCAAGGCACTGCACTTGTGGGCCCCTGCGGCCGGCAGCCCCTCCTGCTGCCCGGAGCACCGCACCGGCAGCGCCCAGCCGTCCTGCCAGCTCAGGGCTGGTGACAGAGCCCTGGGGCTCGCAGGGGTAACCGGGACATGTCCCCAAATTGCCTTGTCCTGCTGCTGTCTTTTTGCCCACATGGAGAGATCTCTAGAGGGAAACTGTGTTGCTCTGTGCTTGCAGCCACCCCTCCTGCAAGAGCCCAGTGCCCTGGGAAACTAGCATGTTTCTAGGATTTTTGGTGGCATAAAACGTTCCTCAGGTTATAGCAATTTCTCCTGCACCAACCCTACCGGGATCCCAAACATGGGGGAGAGAGTGCTGAGGCCTCGCTGGTGAGAAGGAGCTGACAGCAGCTGCCTGCGGGGGCTAAAAGCAGATGCTGCCCTGGGATGTACTCAGGACAGAAGGGCTTGAATTGCAAGGTCTTGTCATGCCCATCCCACTGCCTTTTTGTTCCTCCCGTCTTATTTTTCTTTCCCCTTCTCCCCGAGTCTTTCCTCCTCCCTCATTTGCCCTGAAACAGTGCGTGGGCTTTCTCTGGGGGGCTGCAGAGGCTCAGGAAAGAGGTTACCTCCCGGGGGCTGATGCATCCAGCTCTGGGGCTTGCAGCAGGCAGCTCGGCAGCCTCCGGGCACTTGGGGGGCGATCGCTGGGCTGTGCAGTAACGGGGAGGCTGTGCCGTGCCCCCACCTCCCATGTCGGGGCTCTGCCCGCCCCGAGCAGGCTGTGCAGAACTTCAGGGCAGGACTGCTCATCTCTTCTTTTTTTTTCTTTTTTCTTTTTTTTTTCTTTTTCCCTTTCTTCTTTTTTTTTTCCGGGCTGTACTCGAGGGGAAGTGGTGTCTGCCCACTCAACCTCTGCCTGGCCAGACCCATGCTGCCGCTGCTTGCAGCAAGAGAAGCTTGCAGCAAAAAGCAAGAGTTCAGACCAGCCTGCAGGGTGCTGGAAAGCTCGTGGCAAATTTTGGGAGAGCCATAATAGGCAAATCCAATCTCTGCTTCAGCTCCCCCAGCTGCAGGGCAGCATCGTGGCTGATCGTATTTCTGCAGGCATGGGCTGAGCTGGGTTTTCCAGCAGCGTAGGTGGCCCAGCCAGAGCCTGGGAGTGGTAGCAGAATACCTCCGGTTTAATCGGTGCTTTTTCAGGTTAGAGCTAGGAAATGCATTTTGGGGCTAGGTGTGACAGGATGGGAAGGGAATCGTCACTGACCCTGGCGGTACAATGCTGGGAAGTGAGCAGCAGTGGTTTGGGGGTACAGGGGAGCGGGCTGATTTGCAGGACCCCCATTATAGCAGAGTTCATAGGGGATGACTGATGCACAGAAATATTAAATGACTATCCTGTATGATGCAGGGAGTTTGTAATGGGTCATCTCCCCATCCCTCAGTGCCCCTCTAAGCCACGCTTGCAAATCCTCCTGCCTGCAAGCTTGGGCTCCACTGAACAACGCGCCCCATTGATTCCTGACCCCGGGCTGGGTGCTCCCAGCTCCCTCTGGCCTGGCTCTTGCAGCCAGGGCTAAGGAAAGGCTGACGCCGCAGGCTGCGGGACGCCTGGCTCGGGGAGCGTGTGGACCCTGCTCCTGCCGCGTGAGTCACCGCGCTGCAGCCGGCGCTGCCAGGGGAGCCGGCGGCACAGAAGGCGCTTTGTGCTGGCTACAGGATTACTATGGCAATTGGGGAGAGGGAGACCAAACAGATGAAGCAAAATACCAGCCAGGATGGGGGGGGCGTTTCAGGGCTTCGTGTAGAGGTCTGGCTGGTAACTGCCTGGGGGAGCTGTGTGCAAACCCTCTGTCTGCGTTTCAGAGCAGGTCGGGGGAAGAAATGCTTGGTGCAAGGCTCCCGGTCAGCAGTGAGCTAAATCTGTCCCCCTGGATGGGATGTGTGGCCACAGCGAGCTCCTCAACTTGTCTGGGTGCAGGATTCTAGGGACCCTGGTTTTTAGGTTCTGTGGTCAACCCCCCATGCTCAGTAGCGAGAGGCTGGATGCGGGAAGGGGAGGCATTTCTGAACATGTGGACAGCATCTTTCTTTTGGCTCTGTTTTGCGTTTGCTCCCATCATTGCTCAACCAGGTGTTTTGCAAAGTGTCATCAGTGGGCATGCTGGGCTATTGATAGTCCTGCTTCCAGCCCTGCTGAGTGGGTGAGGGCGAAGGGAAACTGCAGGCTCACAAATTAGAAGCCATGATTGCAGTGACACGGTCAGGTCTCCAGAGATGGTTTCCAGCCAAGTGGGATCAGTTTGGTGTAGAGCAGCTTGCTGGCTGGTTTCACTGAGCTGGAAGTTCACATTGCTCCTGTAGCTCACAGGAACTGTGCTGGTCCCAGACCTTACGGGCTGCCTCTGATGCAGGAAATGTGGCAGATAAGATGGGGATATGGACTGATCTGTGCCGATGCCCTCATCGGGGAGGGATGCTGCTGGTCCCATAGTTGGGACCTTTGCAGTATCTTGCAGACCAGCTTTCACCTGCAGCCTCAGCGAGGTTTGCGTTTGGGGAAGGACAGGACTGGAAAAGTGGGGTTTAGGTAGCCGTCCTAGCTGAGGCATCTGGAGCTGGTGGGGGACAGGCATGGGGATGGGGGCTGTCTGTGCTGGGAACATGCTGGACACGCATTGTCCTTCTGTCTCGCTGCTGCTGTGGGACCTCTCGATTGGTGCTGTGTCTCCTGCTGAAATCTCAGCTCCTTGCCTCACCCCTCCCTTTCCCAGCAGCCTTTGGAGTGCTGGACTTTGTCCGCACGCCTGCTCCCAGGAGCCAGGTAGGTGGGAGCTGTTTTGAAGGACTGTCCAAGTTCACGCTGTGCCGTCTGCTCCCAGCCCAGTGCCTGGAGCACACCTTGCTGTTTGTGCTTTTTAATGCATCTTCCAGGTCGGTGCAACCAGAAGCACCTTTAGCTGCAAAGTGCAGCTGCCCCTTTGTCTCTCTTGGGGGAATCAGGACTTCGACACTCTCGGCTGTATCACTTCACTCTTAATGGTTTGGGTTTTTTCCCAGTGAGCTGGGGTAGGTGGGTGAGCTGTTTGCTGATGGAGGAATGGCTGGAGCTTCATTGAGCAGCAGGGATTGTGTGACACTGCAGGGAGCTGATTCTCAGCCCTGTGCACGTCTCCTCTGCCCGTCGCTGCTCGCTGGCCCCCCGTGCTGGTTACCTCTTGTTCCTGTAGTTTCATCTGCAAATGTTTGGCTTGCCCTGGCCCTGCCTAAACCCGTTTCCCTCTGCAGCAGTGGGGTATGTTATCTCAGTGCTGTTTGGAGTTGGGAAGGAGCAGGAAGAGTGCATCCTCTCACCAGTCACCCCTGATGAGGTCGTGCCTTGTCCGGCAGGGTCTCAGCCTCTGTGAGCCTGGGTTTGTGGCCAGTTTACTACTGACTGGAGTCAGCTCATCTCTGGTTTTGCCCTGGTTTCCCTTCGTCGGGTGCTGGGAGTGACTCCTTGTTCTGCTTGAGGTCCGTGCCAGATCCAACCCACGCTGCAAAACGGGTCTGGCTCTTCCCAAGAAGTCTTCGGGGGATTGTGGGGGGCTGTGGGGCAAGGATGTGCTGGACAGGGAGCGTTTTTGGGAGCATTGCTGATGGCGTGGGGACCTCTTGTGGCTGGAGAAACGGGGATCGGCCTGGGCTGGGCTCTGGCAGCCCTTCTGCTTCCCTCTGCCTGTGGCGCAGCTGGGATTGCTCTCCCTGGGCTGTGCGTGGGACCGTGAGGGATGCGGCGTTGGTACCCGGCTCGTCTGGGGGATGAAGGCTGAGCCGATGTCTTCTTTCTGTTTTTCAGATTCCAAAGGATCCTTGGAGCCGCATAAACCAGGTAAGTGCCCAGCAGAAACTGCAGCTTTAACCCGTCTCCTGAACATCAGCAATTAAAATCCCCAAAGAGAGGGTACTGTTAATGGCCATGAAGGGTAAAGAGCACTTTTGGGGTGTCTGAGGAGCACTGCAAGGTGGTGCTTGGCTGCAAGACTTGAAAAAATGGTCTCTGTGAGTGCACCCCTGGGTATTTCTGCAGGCAAGTGCTCGACAGGGACACTGAGACCCACTTGTGCTTCTGGCTCTTGCCTGAAATTTTGGGCAAATGGTCGTGAGCACTGTGACCTTCTTGTCATCTTGCCACAGCTGCACAGTGTAGGGGGCCCACACTCTGCCTCCTCTACCTGGTGGCTGGAGGAAGAAAAGTAAAAATGCTGGTTGCTCATGTGTGCATCTTTTCTTCCAGTGAAAAGCAAGAAGAAACGGGAGCTGAGGATAACATGTGTCCCCATCAAACAGCCCGTTGCCAACACAGCGTAAGTGTCTCTGTTGCTTAAAGCCAGACGGCAGTTCTCCAGAGCTGGATTCAACGCTGCGTCAGGGGGAATGGCCTGTGTAGACTTTACAGAGTCAGGATAGTTAATTTTTTCTCTTAAGCTCTGGCTTGCAGGTGATAAGAAGGAATTATACATGTATGCAGATGTGGATGCACATACATGCACAGGTGCCTGTTTGACTTGAAATGGCTGAAAGGCAAAGGCTGGGAGACTGCTGGCAGACTCTCTTCAGTCTTTCTGCCATGGCTATGGTGATGCCGAAGGGTAAAGACATGGTGGAGAGAGCAAATCTGCCTGAGCGAAGAAGAGCGGAAGGCTTTTAATGCAGGGGAAGAGAGGGATGGTGGCAGCTCGACCACGGCAGGAGCAGGGAGATGAGGGTTGGGAGATGCTCTGCATGGCAGGGCATCCTCCCCCGATCTGTGCATCAGGGCTAGTTTGAGTCATTTGCAGCTCCCTGCCTTGGTGCAAGGAGGGCATGGGTGTCTTGTGTTGTTGTGCTGCTCCGTGCCAGGGGCCAGTGCCCGGCAGTATCTCAGGGCACTGGAATTTCTCTCTGCCGTGTTTGTTTTGTATGGCTGATGCTTGTTATGTTGTGGGGGAGAGCCCAGGGTAGCAGCACTTGGTTTGACAAAGAGCAGACAGCTTAAATTCTTCTTCCATGGTGCTCTTCCAAAGCACCTTGCGCTGCGTCTCCACCGCTGAGCCGTGTTTGCTCCAGAGACCCTTACTAGAGACCCTCTCAGCTCCAGGAGAGCAGTGAAATCCCTGAAGGGGAGATATTGCTACCTAAAACCCCAGACAGATAGGGCAGATCTGTCGGAGGGGAGTCAGGGGAACTCCCCCGTTACTGCTGTGCAGCCCTGCATGCACACGCTGAGCCCTGCGTGCAACAGCCACCTCCTTCCCCCACGGCTGCATCTGTCTCTGCTCCTATCGGTGTTTCAATTTCCCCTGGAGAAAGTGTCACGCGAGAGTTTGCAGGGCACTTGCATACCCAGAGTGCTCCTGTAAAAGCTGGCACAAGCCATCTGCAACTCCTTTTCTTTGCACTTTTCAAGCTGCAGTGCAAATATTTGTGCAGTGCAAAGCTTTTGCTGTGAACCTGAAGTACTTCCTTGAAGCCGGAGCTTGCCGTATTACTCTGATGGGAATTGGGAGGTTAAACCAGTTGGGCAATCTCCACTCTTAGAAGGTTCCGGGGGATGGGGAGAACAGAGAAGCAAGGCACGAGGGACAAAATGCTCGTGTTGGCTCTAAAAGTACCGTGCTGCCCATAATGGGAAGTGGGTAGTGATGAGGAAAAAAGCCATAAAGGAAGACTTTCGCCTGCATGGTGTTGTGCAAAGTGTGACGCTGAAGTCCTGCCTGCTGTGCTGCCTGAAACAGGCCTGTGAGTGTACACAAATGACTCACGGGTGAGGAATTACCTGTTGTTCCCTCGGCGTGCGTTTCGGGCTACGTGGCTGCCCTGTTACAGCACCTGCCTGTCAAAACATGACAGCTGAGCTGCTCTGCCACAGAAACGTCTCATCCCGTTGGTCTCGGTTCCTCAGGCTCCTGAGCAGGGATGGTTTCGTAGTCTGTTGGTTTGATACATGTCTCACCCAGCTGACTCTCTGGGGTTCTTGCTGGCTGCATGCAGTGAGTGCCTCGTGGGTGTGGGCTGAGGTGTTACTGGCACAATTAAAGCATTTGTGAGCGTTTGGAGGGGACTGGTTCGAACCCATGACAACAAGGCACAGTGGAAAGCAGTGGCTGAAAGTGCTTGAAGGAACGCGGAACCTGGCTCTGGCCAAGAGGGTTAACAAAGCTGGGCTTTCTCCTGACTCTCTCTTTTTTTCTTGCAGGCCCCCAAGGAATTTGGATTCCAGAGCATTCATTACCATTGGAGATAAAGTACGTGTCAACGTCGTTTATTTTTTGCTTGTTTCCTATTTTGTTTGCCCCCTTGTATGGGGAGTTTTATAGATCATGCCTGACAACCTGTAAATTAGAGCTTGAGATGTCAGAGCACCCCGCAAGGAGGACCTTGCAATCCTGGTGCAGCCTCATGGGATGCATCTTCGCAGGGATGAGACGTCCCACAGCAGGACCTTTCCCCTGTGGAGCAATGGGGTGTCCGTGTGTACTTAGAGCAGTGACTGTTGGGGAGCTGAACATGTTGCCCTGCCTGCAAGAGAGTCTCTGAGCCCGTGCGCTCACTGCCTGCGGGCAGTCCCTGCAAGGCAGGTGGGTGCCGAAGGCTGGGTGTGCAGTTTCGTTGCAGTGGGAGATCACAGTGGTCCCTTGTCAGCCCCACCAGCCACCTCGGTCTGAATGCACGGACCCAGCCCATCTACCCTAAATCCGTGTGGCCTCACCGCGTTCTCTGACTGCCCCAGACAAAGTCCTCTTTGTCCTGCTGACCCGCAGGGCTTTACTGCCCATGGCCCAGGAGAAGCTGGACGCAAAACTTCTCTCTGGCTCTCCAAAGCCTTTCCTTAGTGACCTGATGAAAAACACTGCTAGAAATAGCCACTGTCTCTCTTTTATTTCATTCTCTTGTTACGGGCTCTCCTGGGGCTGCAGAAGGCTGTTTGCAAACGAGCTAAAAATACCATGCATTGGATCAGCCCTATATCTAGCTGCTTACCTTCCAGGCTGGGAGGTGGCTCAGCTGATGGGATCTGGGCCCCTCGGCCTTGGTGCGAGGTTTTAGGTTTAGGGACAGGTAGGAGAGGAGAGGAAGCTTTGGAAGCTTTGGTTGGGTCCAGGGAACAACCCCACTGCTTGTGTAATTTTCTGGCCATTGTTTCGTGTATTAATAGTGTGGGGAGAGATGCTCTCTGTAACAGCCTGGGCATGGAGTGTGCAATGGGAGAGTGCTGTAGCCTGGGGAAAGCTCTCTAGACTCTCTTCCTTCCCTGCTCTGCCTGCACCAGTGTTTGCAGGAGGGGTCTAGTCCAGGTATTTTTGGAGCGATGCAATGTGGGATGGAGGAAGAGGGCTTGGGCAGAAGGCCAGCTTTGGGCTGTGGGGTTGGACGATGACCTTGGGTCCATTGGAGCTGTGCGGGTGATGCCCTGCGTCCCCACTACTGGCTCAAGCCCCCCAGGGCACAGAGTAAGGGATGCCAGGGAGGGGAGTGCCGGCTTTGTCAGTGCATCGCCTCTGTTGCTGGGCTGGGCTGGTTCCTGGAGTGTGCTGGGAACCGCCAGCTTCTGGGGGAAGCCTTAGGGTAAATGCCAGGAAAAAAACCCCAAACAATAACCTGGAACAACAGCAGAACACGTGTCCTGAAAAGCACCACCAGATCCTTCCTGGAGGCCCCTGCAGGAGCTGCGAGCCTGCACCGCTCCTCTGCCAGCTGCCCGGGGCGGCAGGGTGGGGGGTTGGATGCGTCCCCATTAGTCCCACTCTCCTCGTTTCTGGATACACCGTCCTGCCCAGGAAAGGGCCGGCACCTTCCTGTGCTGGGCAGTGCATAGCTCAGTGCTGAGCTCAAGCACAGACCTCTCTTGCTCCCTGCCTCGGCCGCCTGCCAGGCACATCTGGCTCAAATAAACAGAGCCAGGGCTGGCAGGAAGGTCCGGCAGACCTAGTTGCTGCTGGCCGTGCCGTGGCCCGCGCCGAGGGGAGCTTGCTGGCCAGGAGCCTGGCAGCCACATCTCCCAGCTTGGCTCCTTAACGCCAAAGGCTGTTTCCTCTCCGCTCTGGGCGTAGCTCGCAGGCACAGTATCCGGCGCTGTGCTGTGGATGTTTCCCACCCTCACTGCCTTTGTGGCTACTGGGGCAATTTGGCATCCTGGTATTATATTTTTGTTCCCTGAGACCGGAGGAAAACTGGAGGCTGGATAAAGCCTGGCTAAAAGAAGGCTTGTGACTTATTAGGAGCGATGAACGCAGCGTCCAAAAATAGCCGATGTCTCACTCAAACAGTTTGTGCCCTGCCCGGCAGAGCAAGCAATTACAGGGTAACACGTCTTTAGGGAAACTTGTTCGTGGGTTGCGCAGGAGTTCGCTGGCTCCCTGCTGCGTGGGGCACTCGCTCGTCTGAGCACTGGCGATGGGTTTTTTTTCCAGCTTGAAGCGAAACTCATGTAGTTGCACTTGCCTGAGCTGCTTCGTTGGTGCTAACTCACATTTTACTTTGGCTGCTTTCCGATAGCAGGAGAAAGTATTGAAAGCAAGTAAAACCCATTTGAACTCCCCGATAATTAGGAATTGAGTTGCTGGGTTGCTGCGTGCACCATCCCATCTAAGGCTTTGCACAGGCAGAGGTGTTACTAGACATGTAGGTGTGTTTGTGAGCGATGGTCTCTTGGGATGTGGGGTGAGGTGGGGGATCCCTGGCTGTGCACAGGGATTTGGAGCTGTGGCAGAGGCTCCTGATTGCTGCCCATGTTGGCACAGGAGCTGTTAAATCCTGCAAGTAGTTCAGCAACTGCAGAAATACCCTTGTGTGGGTAATCCCGAGCAGGCAGGGAGGCACCAACCTCTGGTGCCCTCTCCAGTGGCAGCGTGCCCTGGCTTAAAGGATGAAAGTCCTGATCTCTAGCTGCAGAGGGGGAATTAAATGAGCCCTGGTGAGTACAGGGTGAGAAGGTTTGGGCTCTGATTCAAGAGAGCAAAAAAAATACCCAGCTTTTCTAAGCATGGTGCCTCTGGTACGTGTAGGAGCTGTTGGGGTCCTGTAGGTAGTGCTGTTTAGAAGTGCTCTGCACAAACAAGCTGCAAGTGTTGGACCTCTGCTGATATCCTTGGTTCTAAGCATGCCTGTGTCTGATTTTTGTCTCTCTTCTTTAAGAACTTTGAGGTGGAAGCTGATGACCTGGTGACAATTTCAGAGCTGGGCCGTGGAGCCTATGGCGTCGTGGAGAAAGTCCGGCACGCACAGAGCGGCACCATCATGGCCGTGAAGGTGAGGACAGCTACTTGCTGATGGACATGGAGGTCAGGACATGTAGCTCCGAGGGAGCAGAGAGACTGTGCTGAATTCTACCGGTCGCAGCACAACGGGAGGGGGCAGACTTGTCTCAGTTTGGCAGCCCCTGGTGTGGCTCGGCTGTTGGAGGGTCTGTGCTGATACCAGCTGGACACTGTAGGGTTGATCAGCAGGCTCTGAAAGCCAAGCTTGGTGCCTGCAGTTAGATAGTGCAAGGCTTGGATGTCACAGTGTCTGTCCAGGCGGCTGGCCTGATCCTGCATCCGCTGAAGAGCTTGCCAAGGGTTTGTCATTCATTAAGGTGCTGTCTGGAAGAGGCAATCTGGGCATCTCCTGGGGTGCTACTGGCTGCAAAATAAGCCCAAAACACTTGCCCTGGCCTCAGAACTGCAGGTCCTCTGAGTCAGCCTGAGGGATAATGGTGTTATCCCACCTACATCAAACCCTTCTTCTTTCATATTTGTCTCAGAGGATTCGAGCGACTGTGAACACTCAGGAGCAGAAGAGATTATTGATGGACTTGGACATCTCCATGAGGACAGTTGACTGCTTCTACACAGTCACCTTCTACGGAGCCCTCTTCCGTGAGGTACTGAGCTGGTGGATGGGTGGTGGGCTGCACAGCACCTGCAGCCCCTGCAATTGTGCTGGAGACACTAAACTGTCCCAAACCACCTCTGCTTTCTTCAGCCCAGCTGGGCTGTTTGAGATGCTGCCATGACTTAAAGGCTTGCCTCCATCAGGCAGTGTTGAGCAGGTCCCGTTCCTCACTTCCATGGCAAGTGCCCAACCATGTTGTCTGTGGCCTGGGCCAGCTTTGGGGTAGACCCTCAAAGGGAGCCATCGTAGGTAGTTTTCGTGGTACCTGGACATCTGTACCCATCACTATCTAGTGCAAAGCCTGTGTGCCTGTGGTGTGGCCAACAGCGGCTGTGCGGCAGGGACCTTGGCTTGCCCTGTGTGGAAGGGGCAGTGTCTGTTTGTCCATCTGTCCCCACCTCTCCCTTCAGCTCTCGGGGATTTCCAGGGAGTTCCCTCTCAACTGCTTTCTGTCCGCAGGGTGATGTGTGGATCTGCATGGAGCTCATGGACACCTCCCTAGATAAATTCTACAAGAAAGTACTGGAGAAGAAGAAAACCATCCCTGAAGACATTTTGGGGAAAATGGCTGTGTCTGTGAGTATTTCTTCAGTTCTTATGTGGGTTTTTTTGTATCCCCTGAGCCTGTTGGAAGTTTCTGTTCAAGCCCACAGCATGTGGAAATGGGTGGTGTGTTTGCAGTGGAAGGCTGGTGCTGTGTGTGATTAACAGATACTCTTTAATTGTGTTTGTTCCCAGATTGTACGAGCTCTGGAGCATCTGCACAGTAAACTGTCCGTAATCCATAGAGGTAGGTGCTGGATGGGGTTAGTGTGATGTGGCTGGAGATCTAGCCTTGAAGTAGATTATGTCAGGACTCCTTCCTAGGACATGTGTGGTGTGTGCCTCTGGGATGCCTGCGGGGCGGGTCTAATGGTACTTGGGACCATGGAGGACAGATCTAGATGCCTGAGGTCTATTCCTGAGGTGTATCCTTCACACATCTGCTTGCATGATGATGTTCTCATCCTCCTTTCCAGATGAAGGGTTGAATATAATAACTGAATTCCTCACTACCTGTATTTTTATGGACGCTTCTAGCTCTCTTTGAGTACAGAGATGCATTGAAGGCAGCTCTTGGGGACAAAATCCCCTAGCCTTCCTGGCTGGGTAGTTCTACCAAGGTGAGGGCTGAAGGAGATCTTTCAAATCACAGATGGGAATTTTAACACTCAGGTTCTGTTCTTCATCCTGGTATAGTTCCTTGTGTAGTTGTGGACAGATGATGATGGGCATGAGACAAGCTGTCCTGAGAACTTGGTAGAGTTGAGCTTTTAAGGCTGTGTTGGGCACATAAATCTCTCCTAAGGAGCTGGGCATTAACTCATCAACATTTTGTTTCAGCCTTTTGACTTGCCTCATTAAAGAGGAGGCCTGTTCTGCCTGGAGGGACATAGCTATAGTTTTACTTGTGAACAACTTTTGCTGAAATAAGACTGGCGGGGTTTTGTCTCCCTTCCCTTGTGTTAGGGCCTGCCTGCTCCCCTCCCAGTTTCCCGTCTTGTCTCAGACTCTGCGATACCTCTGCAAAGGTCCAGTCTGTCCTCTCGTGTTCTCTCTCTTAGATGTGAAACCTTCCAATGTGCTGATCAACAAGGAGGGACATGTGAAAATGTGTGATTTTGGGATCAGCGGCTACTTGGTGGACTCGGTTGCAAAGACCATGGATGCTGGCTGCAAACCCTACATGGCTGTAAGTGTGCTTGTGCGGGGCCGGAGCTGGCAGCCTTTGGCTGCCTTCAGCCTTTACTTGAAGAGTCTGCTGCTTAGAAATCAGTCCTGGTTCACCTCTGTCCTGAGATAGAAGCCACTTCAGAGTGCTCTGGGCTTCCTGACTCAGCAGAGTCCTCCAAGGACGGGATTACCCTCCCTGTAAGCCTTGCTGCATGTGTTAATCCCACAGCAGACTCTTCCTCTGCCACCTTCCATTTGCAGAAGGATAAAAGACTGGCTGGTGCTGGTTGTGGTGGTTGGAAGGGCTGCTCCTTGTTTGCTAGAAAATGCTGAGGCTCTTCTTGACAGGATCATTTAATTTCATCCTTTCAAGTCAGTATGAATTTTCCTCTGCCATCTGTGGCATCTGTGTGCTCCTGGGACAGGGATCGTGCTGCAGGGATAGTACAAGTTTCACTCAGGAGCTGGAGGGGAGAGTTAATGTGGGTCGTGTGGAGCAATCAGTGCTAGATTTAACCTCAGACCCTGCCTCCGTGGGGACATGAGCCAGGGGAATCCACCCAACCTGGGTTTTGAGCCAGAGATTTGCTCTGTGGGGTTTTCACTGGGAAAACAAGATAGAGTTGTAATATCTTCCATGTTGCTGTTACAGCCGGAAAGAATAAACCCTGAGCTGAACCAGAAGGGCTACAACGTGAAGTCGGATGTCTGGAGTCTGGGAATCACAATGGTAACACCAAGGGCTTGGACCGGCACCCTGTAGCCCTGGGGTTGGGACGGGGTCTGGACTGGTGGGGCTTTAACCCTGCCGTGAGCGGTGGTAGCTGGTGGCTTCACCCCTGGGTGGATGCTGACCAAAAGGGGTTAAACTCTGAGCATGATAGCTCAGGGCATGAGATGAAGTACCCAGGGCACAGGGTGGTGCTGCTGCCCTGTGCACACAGGGGTACCTCACCCCAGGGCAAGGTAGCTGTGAGCCGGGGTTGCCACCACTGCTGCAGCTGTTGCAGAGTTGGCTGGCAAGCTTGCCAGGAGATAATCTGTCTTCTGCCCCTTCTCTTTCCTCCTCTCCATTCTTGCATGTTCCTGCTGGATCCTGGGGGATACATAAAGGCCTGTTATCCCCAGGTGGTTCCCTTGTACCCCTCTGCTTGGTTTCACAGAGCTGCTTGTGCACATTGCCAGCTCCACATAGCTCCAGTTAGCTCAGAACTATGTTGGTGTGGATGGCAGAGTCCCAGGGGGCAATATCTGGATGACAGTGGGCTTAGTTGGGCATTTAAGAGTCTGGTTTTTAATTGCTCTGCGGTTCCCCGTGTGCTGGCTGGAGAAGTAGTCAGTGGAGCAGGGTTTGCTGTAGCTGGGTCACAGCCGTCTGCATGCACACCACCCCCTCGTGTTAGCAAAGCCTTGCAGGAGGATCGGGGTACGTTAGCCTGCCCTTCTTCAGCGAGGGGTGCTGTGCATGGTTTGCAGCAAGTCCTGCCTGCAGGGTAGCTCAGAGCAGCCAACAGGAAGGGGAAATACTTTCGGTTCCAAAATCGCAGCTGCTTAGGATGGTTTATCTACCTCCTGCAAGAAACGGATCTTGCAGAAAGCAGCTGAAATCTTCTGGCACCAGAGGACAAAGGAAATCCCAGCTGTTGGCTTGAAGGGGATGCCGTCTGGGAACGCGTGTCTCGCTTTCCAGGAGACCGTCTTTCTGTGGGTAGATTATTTTCAGGAATTTTTAAACCTGTGCCCTGTTATCAGTGACTTGTTTTGGGCACCGCATCCTTATGTTTGTGTGCACTGCACAGATCTCTTGGCAAATATTCCCTCTTCCCCAGCTAGTTTTGTCCACTGTGCCAACCCCAAGCCCCTCTCCTTGGTGTCCCTATGCCAGTGCGGAGCAGAGCTGGGCTGGCTGGCTGGAAATGTAAACAGGTCCGGCTTTCGTCCTGAGATGCAGGAAGCTGTGAGATGGGAGATTGGATGAATGATGAAACCTCTCAACCTTTCCAAAGCTGGATGGGAGAGGGGACCTTGCTGAAAGCCTGCCAGCCTGCAGCTGAACAGAGCCCTGACCTGTCTGACTCCCTCTAATGTCTTCCTCCTGGGCTGGCTTCCTGTTCTTTTTATTTTTTTTTTTTATTTCTGAGAGGGTTTGATTGATGTCACACCAGCTGGTTTTAGGGCCATTGAGTTGCAGAGCTAATCCAGGGCTGGTGGCTTCATTCAGTTTTCCAGCAGCAGGAGCTGAGCTCCCCAGGCTGAGCCAGAGGCAGGTGGGGGTCCCTGGCTCTGCCCTGCATCCTTTCAGGTTTCTCATTCCTCCTGTTCCATCCTATCATGTCCCACCTTGCCGGGCAGGTCTGGATGTTCTGCTGCCTGTCTTGAGGTGGGAGCTCACCCTTGACATGAGGTGACTGCCCAAGAGCTGTGATGGGCTTTATCCTGCTTGAATGGGTGACAGAGGAGAGGTGACTTGTCAGAAGGACCCAGTAATGGAGGTGGTTTGGCAAAGATCTTCTTAAGTGATGTTCTAGCACTTAGTTTTTCTTGGGTTTGTGGATTTTTTTGTGTGCTCATACAATACTAGTCTGAAGCCCAGAGGCTGGCTTGTGGGAGAGCAAAGCACTTTGGAAGCTGGTGCAGAAACGATGTGCTGTTATTATCTTTTTAAATAATCCCCTTTTACGTATCTTTGGCGGCTTCCTGTAAATGCATTAATATGCTGAGCCAGCCTCGAAGTATTTTTGGCCTCTGGGTCTTTGTATTTAAAAAAAAAAAAAAAAAGTGGTATGACCCAAATTGGAAATGGTTTGTAAGGAAAGAGGTTTTTCATTTTGAATCCGAGCTGGCTGCAGAGGCTGAGGTAGGCAGGCTGCGTGGAGTTGCGCTCATCCTGGTGTCTCATGTCAGCCTGTCTCCATCCTCAGATCGAGCTGGCCATTCTTCGCTTCCCGTACGAGTCCTGGGGGACCCCCTTCCAACAGCTCAAGCAAGTGGTGGAGGAGCCTTCGCCCCAGCTGCCCACCGATCGCTTCTCCAAGGAGTTTGTGGACTTCACGGCGCAGTGGTGAGTCTCCATCAGGGACTGGTGGCTTCTCCCAGCTTGGCTGAAGAGGAGCCCTGATCCGTGGGGGTTGGAGCAAAGTGTGGGGCTCGGTTTGTTATCCTTTTGGAGCCTGTTTCCCTCCACTTCACCGTACCGAGGCTGGTGCTCAGCCACGGTAGGAAGCGTTGCCCTAACTGGTTTTGCTCTCATCCTGACTCACTCAGGCTGGTTGGAAGGCATGGAGGTTTCTCTTCCCCTTTTGTCATCATTGCTGCTGGAATTTTGGTGGTTTCTGGCAAAGCGGCAATGAAACGAGAACAAACCCCTGGCAGCGTCTGGGTGCCACTGGGTGAAAGCTGATTTGTGGTTTTGTGGGTACTATGTAGAGTAGCTGCTCCCCTCGGGGTGTCCCTTTGCTCCCTGTGTGCTGCTTGGAGCTGCCAGGCAGGGGTGAGCCCACCAAGGCTGGAACGAGCCTTGACATGATCTGCCCACCCTATAGATGGTGGGAAATCATCTCCTCTCCTCCGTGTTTGTTCTGGTCTGTGCGGGGCAGACTGCAGTGAGCTGCTTGGCTTGTGCTTTTTGTGGCAAAACACCATGAGTTGGCCTTTCCCAGTTACCTGCCTGGCCGCTTTGCTGGTGGTTCAAACCTGCTTGGCCAAGGAGGGAGAGGAGTGGGTGCTGCCCATAAGAAGGATGTTATGTTGCTTGGAAAGGGGAGATCCCTTGTGATAGACCATATACAGCCAAAAAAAAAAAAAATCCTACAGCCTTTCTCTCCCATTCTTTTGTCTTCTAGCTTAAGGAAGAACCCTGCTGAGCGAATGAACTATTTAGAACTTATGGTAAGTACAAACCATTTCTGCTGGTCGTTATCATAACGCGTTTCAAAAGTTGAATGAATGGTCCAGCAGGTCCTAGGGAAATGGGACAACAGGACATGTGGGTGATTTTTCAGGCACGGAGCGGGATGGGTGTAGTGTGTCCAAGGTGGAAGGGCATGTTGTTTTCATGGGTGTTAAGGTCAGGGTTTCTAGGTGTTTTCTCCCTCTCTCCTATCTGCTCTTGGCAAGTTTAGACCTCAGATGACGGTAGTACGGCTGCCAAGGTGGGCTGTCCCGCTGGAGTTGAACCTAGAAACGCTTGAAAGCGTTAGTTAATCTTTAAGCTAGAGGATGGCGTCCGTGGGAGCCTGGGGAGAAGGTTGGTGTCCACCTCTTCCCATAGCAAGTTGCCAGCTTCGTGACATCCCCCAGGGACTGCTGTTGGGCTTGTCTGTCCTTGGGTGTCAACTGATGTTGTCTTTGGTCTCATTGGCAGGAACACCCTTTCTTTACCTTGCACGACACCAAAGAGACTGACATGGCCTCCTTCGTGACAGAGATTCTCGGGGAAGACTCCTAACTCAAACCTCACGGCTTCGTGCAGTCCCCTCCATCCCGGCTTCCCCGCAGAAGAGCGAATGAGGACTCGACTTAACGGTGGTTTGCACAAATCGCAGTTCCCCAACCCGTGGGCATCTCTGGCACCATCCGGCCTTGCAATCTCTTTTCTCTTTGCCCTCTAAACAAAATCCTGCAGGATGAGCCTTTTGAAGCCAGCACCTTTCCAACTAAGCTATGGAGACTGAAGGCTCAGGACTTCCCTGCTGACACCAGCGTCTCCCTCCCGAGGAGAGGACCGTACCTGTGGCACCTGAGCGGGGCCAGGGCAGAGGGTGCCAGAGGGCATCTCCGCTCCCCAGGAGCCTGGTGCACAGCGCAGGGGGGTTGTGTTTCTTTGCTGCCTGAGAAAGGCAGAGAGAAAAAAATGCTGCTGCGCTTGCCCCACTCTTCTCCCGGGCCTGCCCAAAGCCCCTTCCCCAGGGTCTGGTCTCGCTCGCCTTCCCTTTGTGCCTGGCACTCTTGCCCCCAGGAGCCTACACAGCTTTTTAGGGGGCTGTGGGGCTCCCTGGACACGCCGCTGTTCACACCAGAGGCTGTTTTAATGCCTGGCTTGACATCTTAATGACCTTTTGAGGCAGCACTAGACCGGGCATTCACCTCCCTCAATTGATACACTGTTCCCTTGAGAGGGAAAAAAAGCATTTTTCAATGAGCCCACCTTCATGCAAGCTGTAACCCACGCTCTCCCCATGGGACTTCATCCAGCACACACGTCTCCCTTCCCCACACGAGCACGGGGTGACACGGGGAGAAAAGCAGGTCCCGGGTGCTGCCGCTTTCCCCTCCGGCCCTGGCCTGGGAGGACACATCCCTTCTCTGGGCATCTGATACCTTTTGCAGCCCCTGCTTCCACCTGCCCTGGCTCCTGGAGAAGACATTGCTCTATCTCCCTTCCACCCTGGAGCTCATGTAAGACCTCGCACTGTGACGCCCACTCATTTCGGAGGCCGTACTTGTACCCCTCGTGTCCGAAACTGCCTTTGAACCTTCCAGCTGCCTGCCGAGGTGTCAGCCAAGATCGAAACCCCAGTGACTCCCACGGGGGCTGCTGACAGTTGTACATTTTATGTCTATATATAATGGACTTTGTAACATGTTTCCTAGTTTTAATCTAACTTACTATAAATTAAAGCCCTTCTGTGTGGGAGGAGGGAGGAGCAGTTCCTTCTCCGCTAACAAATCCACTGTGAAAACCTGATGTGTTTCCCCACTCTCCCAGCCTGAGCACTCTGCAAGGAGCTACGGGAGGAAAAGGGATTTCTGTCTTCTACTGTATATGATCACGGGATAAACGCACCGGCTGTGGATTTTGTTGTTTTTTTAATAGATTGAGTTTTCAGAGGGATTTTTTTCTCTTTTCTAATATATATTTGTGTGTGTATGTGTGTGCGCAATATATATTATATATTTTTAAATCGATGAATGTGTGAATGTCTGTGTGGCCAGATTTGGTGAAATGGCTAACACTTTTCTGGCTAAATTTGGGGTGGTGGGGAAGGGGCCACTAGAAAACACCCTTTTTAAAAGAAATATATCTATTTTTTAACTGAATCTTTTAAAAAACGTTTTTCCTGAAATTCATCCCCCAGAGGTCTGGATTACAGGGTGCATTTCCAGTGCTCAGGGTCCCCCACCCACTGAAGAATGAAGTCCCTGTGAATTTGTTGCTCCCCACTCCTGCAGCCCGGGGTTTGAAGCGGCGCTGGGGACCCTGTGCCTGGGGACAGGGCTGCTTGACACCATCTCTTCCTTTGAGCTGCTCCTGGGGGGGGAAGCTGCTTCAAGGCAAATGGGTTTCAGTCCTTCATGCCCCCGTGTTGGGGCATCATGCAGCAGCGCTTCCCCCCCATCACCGCTCTGATCCCCTTCCCTGGGTCGACAAACCCCGAGAGAACCAGTCCAGGCTGAGCTGGACAAACCCTGTTCAGCTTGTTTGACCCTGACCCCCCCACCCCACCTCTTTATGCAAAATCAGAAAGTGATTGATGTTCTCCACCTTTCCCTCCTCTGTCCCGCTCTGCCTCTGCAAACCACCCCGATGCTCTCCGGGAGCACCCACCCCCTTACCTGCTTGGTCTCACAGCTTTGCAGCTGAGATGTACAATTGTATTATTTTTTTCATAGTTGGTTACTTTGGATTGATTTTTGTTTTGAAGTTGAGCTTCTGTTTTTTCCCTTCTCTCCTTGTTTCAACCCCTTTCCCCTTCCTGTATCTCACCCTTTTTTGGTGCATTGGGGAATGGCGATTTTTAAGTTTTTTGCATGTTTTTTAAGGGTTTTTTTTTTTTTTGGCTGCATTTCTCCTCCTGGAGAAAGTCCTGATTCCTGTATTTTGGGGAAAGAGAGCATCTGCCCTTTCAAACACTGGGGAGATGCCTTCAGGCTGGGCTTGGGCCCCTGTGGATGAAGCAAGGCTTTGCTGAAGAGGCAAACACACCTTCGAGTGCCATCTGCTCTGCTTCATTCTACGTGAGTCTTACCTGTGTGTCCCTCTTCACATCCGAGGCTTTCCTGTCCTGCTGTGTCCCTCCTGCCATGGTGGGAACGGCAGCCCTGGGGGATCCAGCTTGGCTTTAAGGTGGACGACGATTTTGACTCACATCAGAAGCCCCTCTAGCCTTGTATTTTCGAGAACGGTCTGTACCCACTAAACCCAGTCATTGTTTTCAATAAAATTCACCCTCAGACCTGCTTCTTGTTGCCTCTCTTGTTGCTGTTTGAGCATCTGTGGTGTTCTGTTGGGGCTCCTGAGTGCACCGGGGATGATGGGTGGGGGGCAGCCCGGGAGGGGTCCTGCCACTAGTGTGCTTTCTCCTCCTACCGTGGGGTAACACTGGTCCCGATCCGGGGCTTGTAGGAGCCGGGACCCCCAGAGCGCTGCCAGGGGCACCCCGGCCTCTGCTTCCCCCCGGGCCGGGCAGGAGGGAGGGTGCCGCTTGGGGGTGGGGGGGGGGGTGGGGGGGCGGGCTGCCGGGGGCAGGAGGGCAGCGGGGTGCTGGCCCCGGGGGGTCCCGAGGGCGGCAGGGGCTGCCCGCGGCCGCGAGGGGGAGGCAGCGCCCGGCCCGCGGGGATGCGCCTCGGCCGGCGGCGGGACCCAGCGGGGTTCGCCCCCTCCCCGCGCACCCCCAACCTGCTGTGCCCCCCCCCCCACCGCCGGGCACCCTCCAGCCGTCTCTCGGGGGTGCGTGGCGGGGATTAGGGCTGGGGGGGTCCGCCCGAGCATCGTCCCCACGGGCGGCGGAGCCGCCGGTTTAGCGGTGTGGGGGTGCGTGTGTTGTTTCACACCCCCCCCACGCAATGGGATGGGGAGAAGGGGAACGGCTCCCTCCCCACGCGTTTTCCCTGTCACCCCCTGCCAGGCAGGATCAGGCCGGGGACACCGGGTCCCTGGAGCACCGGGAACTCGGCGGGGCCGCGGGGTGTCAGCGATGCTGTGGGGGAGCGGGGACCTCGGGAAAACCCACCGGCCCACCCGCGCGGCGTGGGGACGGGGCCCTCCGTTCCAATTACCGACTTAATAGCTACATCGAGACCCATTAAAAATACATCAGTGCCTCCGAGGAAAGAACTTCAGGGGAAGCGGAAAATTCATCACTTTGAGTTCCCTTATTAGGAGAAATGGTGGGTTTTCCCCTCATTTGTCTCAAATACAGGCAAAAAGAGGTTATTTCTGCCTGTTGACTTCCCCGTGGGTCTACCACAAGGTGTAAACAGGCAGTGCACAAACCTGGGTGAGGAGGACACGGCTCTTGCTGCAGAGAAGGGAAAACTCATCACATCCAACACAGGGACCATCAGGGCTGCAGCAGCACAGCCCTCCTCAATTTAAATGCCAGCAGCTTTCTCTGCCCTTTGCTGAGCAGCATGTTGGGAACACGGTCTCTCTAAGAGGGCAGACCCCCAAATGTGCTGTCCCAGTACAGCGTGGGTGTTTGTACTGGTCATACTGGCCCTTCGCAGGGCTGGCGGGTCTCTCCAGGAGCTGCTGAGCTGGAGCTCACGCCGTTCCTGAAGAGCCATTTGTGGAGGAGGGCTGGCTAATAGCATTAGCAGGGGGTGTGATGATGCAGCCAGTTTTCTGGGGCCGTGGGTTATTTATTTTGCTTATTTTTTTTCTTCTTTTTCTGAAGGTGGCTGAGACTGTATCTAGGGCAGGTTGGGTTTTTTTTGGTTCAGGTGGCCTGTGGGCACCTTCTAGATCGATAGCGTAAATTAAAGAGTTCACACAGGCCATTGGTTTGTACGAGATGTGTTCAATCCTCCCCTAATAGATGTCTCGCCCAGAAACTTCCAATGCTCCTGCTCTTGTAGCACCTAAGTGCTAATGAGCTGAAGCTGCAGAATACCAATGAGACCTCAGGAATATGGATCAGCCTTTCCAGGCCCAGCCAGGCTAGTCAGAGGCTTTAAAATCAGTTCAGCTGGCACCTGGAGGGACTAATGCAGCCTGTCAGAGAGGGAAGGGGTTAAGTGAGGTGCACTTGGGTGGAGAAGGTGTTTGCTGCCCATGGCGAGATGCTGTGGATGTCTCCCAGCACTTCTCTTGAAGCAGAAGGGTAGGCGGCTTGTTTTGGGGTGAGGAGAGCTCAAGCTCTGGTTTAACTGTGGGTGTCCAGGTACTTTGGTGCCCTCCCTTTTTTATCCAGTAATTGCTCATCCCTGGACATGAGTTTCTAAGCTTTGTTCTGTTTTAACCACTGGCTCAGCTAAAGCATCTCTAAGCCTTTTCTGTCCATCCTAGCAGTCTGGTTTGCAAATCCAGGCTGTGTGTGTGTGTATTTTTGGAGTGAGCCATGGGACCGGTCCACGCGTAGCTGCTTTGCTGCAGCATTCCCCTGGGACTTGCACCAGGACCTACGGCAATGCCCTATTGATGTGGTGCTGGAAAACTGGGGTGATTTTCTGCTGCCTTCAGCCGGAATTCCAAAGTAGGGGGGAAACTCCCACCTTGCCCAGCAAGCGCAGACCTCCTGGCTTCCCTCTTGGCTTGAAATTCCTGTTGATTTTTCAGAGGTGGGAATGCTGGGGGGGAAACGTGGGAGTGGGAGAAGGAAGCCTTAGCAGTGCAAAGCCTGAAAATACCGAAGGTTGAAGTGAATGCTTGGGGGGGGGGGGGAAGGGGGGACGGGCTGAGGAGGTCACCTCCTACGCAGGGAGCCCAGGTCCTCTAGCAGGTTTGCCTGGATGTTTTCCAGCCCCCGTGAGCGGTGGCTCTGGCCCTTCACATGCTGCGTTAACCTTTCTCAAAATACCAAGCGGTGCTGGAACAGGCTGTTTATTTCCAGACGCTGGAAGCGATGGCGAGTGCTGCAGGCACGTGGGCAGAGGGCTGCGGAGAAGCCTGGCGAGCCAGGGTGGCTTTTACACTTGATTTACATCTCGGAGCAGCTCGGAGTGGAGGAGACAGGAACCTTGATGAACCAAAGCAGTTACCTCGATATCAGCTGTGTTTTCCTTGGTGTCATTCACTGCTCAGGGTCACTTATGTCTCTTCTAGAGTGATATGCTCTCTTCTCGTGGAAGCTGAGATTTCGTAAAATCCAAGGTTTCAGACAAAAGCTCCAGCTTAGGTCTGAAGCTGCCCCGAATGCCAGAGCATCACTGCTCTGGCTCAGTGAGGCAATTAGTTAAGTATTTCCTAGGTCATCTCGACCCTCTGCAAAGGCCCTGCAGAATATCACCACTTGCAACAGGTCCTGTTCTGTGTCTGCAACGAGAAGCTGTTGCAGGTTGAGCTTGAGGGTACCCCAGGAGGTGACCTTGCAATGGAGACCGTGCCTGGTGAGCCCTTCCTGGTGGCAGGAGGCATTTAGCTGGTGTGCGGCTGCCCCCACCGCCATCCCCAGCCCTGGGAACGGGAGCCCCAGTGATGCTCTTTGCCTCCCCCCTTCGCAGGGCTCGTAATCGCTGTGTAAATACGCAGCAGCTGCCATGCGAATCCGGCGCTGCCTCACCCGGATTGATACAGGCTGGTTGGTGCTGTGCAGCTCCGGAGACAGGGAATGACTTGGCAAAACTGGGCCAGAGCGATGGGCAATGTTGTTGGGTGCAATTTTGGGAGCCTGGGGTAAGCCAGGAGGGTGCAGAGGTGCTGGTGGCTCCCAGGGCTCTGCCAGCGCGAGGTGTTGGGGTGGGAGAAGCCCTTCTCAGGGAGTGGTACCTCCAGGTTGTCTTCCCACCACATTGGGTTGTTGGTTTGTTTTTTTTTTTAGGGCTGTTGGGGTTTTTTTTGAGACTTATGCTGTGGCTATCATGTGCAAGGGTCTGTTGCTTTGCTCCATGCCTCAGCTGGGGGCTCTTCCCCCTTACAAGGGACTGTTGCTGTGAACCAGGGCCAGGACCACGTGCCATGAGGACTCTCCTGCCCCGCCAGCCCAGCAAACCTTTGCCATAATGTGGAGCCGAATCGCCAGGGACTTGGGTTTGATGTAGGCTGGAGTGCCTGCTTGCTCCACATTCAGTGACCCTGGCTGGAGGTCTGGGGGACCTCAGCGAAAATTCAAAGGTTGGTTTTGTGGGTGTGGAGCAGTCTCCATGACCTGCATGCGTGGGGATACCTCCCCCGGGGAGGGGGCTGTGCCACGGGACCATGGTGAGGGTCTCCACTCCCAAGCTGAGCCCCGTTGGCAGCAGGACGTGTCCTTTCTCATTGTCCCGCCTCACCCTGAGTTTCTTTAATTACGGCTTTGGGAGGGATCTTCCCCTTTATTCCCCCAAATCTTCTCCTTAATTAAAATCCTCGATCTGGGCCAGTGGGAAGCAGCTGTTGCCTTTTTGCTGCGTGCTTGGGTGTGTTGCAAGCTGCTAACCTGATTGCTGGCCACGCAGGGGTGGGGTGGGGGACAGCATGGGGACGGTGCGGGGATGCAGAGGTGGGGGGCACTGGCATCGTCACCGCCCCACCTGCCTTCTCCAGGTATCCTGAGGTGATGCTGAGTGGAGCTCGCTGTGATGACCACCCTTGCCGTGCCCATGGGAGGGCTGAAAGCATCTGAGGTGTGGGTGGGAACCAAGCACCCAGTCCCTTTGCGCCATGGAGACCCTTCCTGCGGGGGTGCGAATGGCAGGAGTACCGGCACCCTGGGAAGTGGGCACCAGACCCAAACCCAGCCATTTTGGGTTTGCCCAGCTCCTGGTCTGGAGAAGGGCTGAAAGATGCAGGTGGGTGAAGGTCATCGGGGAAACTGGGGCTGGGATCGTCCTTTGAACTCACTTTACCCCCGGGATGTGTCCGGCCAGGGTCACCTATTTCTCATTCCTCCTTTCACTCATGCACTTGCACGTTGAGGGGAAGCACGTAGAGAGCCAGCTGCAGCACTGCAGGATCCGAATCCAGCGCTGGCACCTCGCAGCGCCCCTGGGACACCCCTGCCACCCCTGTGTCCCCTGCCTCGCCACGGCTCGGGGCCATTCCCTGGCACAATCTCTGCAGCTTCACTGTGTTTTCTTCCAGAAATAGCCTGAAGAGGTGACTTTATTCCTCCCTGCCTGCCTGGGGCTGGTGTTTCTGCAGCAATCCATCATCAAAGCAACAGGGAAGTGTCAGGAACAATTAGTGAACTGGTGGTGTTAACTTTATCACAGACGGTACGTCTCTTTTTAATGAAACTCGTGGAAGAGGGGAGGAAAAAAAAAGAGTGCTGACAACAGATGTATTATTTCACCTCCAATTTACTGGTGCATGCATTTTTCATTCATGGAAGCGGCTGATATGCAGATTTATTCAGAGTGGAGCAGGTTCAGCCCTCGATGGATCAATTCTTGCAGCATGCTTAGGAGAAAGGTACCTGGCTGAGCACATGGCTGTGCAAGGCAGTTCCCAAAGCCAGCCCCAAATTTTGTGTCCAAGATGGGCCAAAAAGCCAATTGTTGTCTTTCCCCCAAAGCCATGCTCTTCAGCCCTGATTCTGTTCCTGTTTTGGACCAGGGGAGATTTCCACTGACCTTTGTGGCTCGTGTCTCCCATGTACTTCATATGGGGTGGCCTGGGTTGACTTCTGGCCTTCTTCCAGCTCCACTTTGTTAGGAGCCAATGCTTGGTGCAGCCTGGGACGGCTTCACCTTCCCCCCTGTTTCGGAGGAACACATCCAGCCACAGACAGTAGAGGCTGGATTAATATTATGGCCATATTGAGGTGGTTTCTTCAGGAGACCCTTCTTTCCTCTGCCAGATGGATTCTGGCTACTCGGTCATCATCAGTATCCCTTGAACCTCAATGCCAAGGCCAGGTGTCTCTTACTGGTCATCAGAGTTTGGCCTCCAGATGTGTCTGAAGCTCTTCTCCCTCCATATGCAGCATGTGGTGGCTTCTCTTTGTGTTTTGGGAGAGTCAGCTGCCCTGCAGTGGTGGGGGAGGACACCCACTTGAAGCCAAGGACAGTTTCAGCTCCTTGCACTGATGAAACTGAATCAAAGAAAAATATTGGAGTCTTTTTCCCTCTCATTAGGAATGGAAGACGGGAATCTTCTCTCTTCTGGGTACTATACAACTAGCATGAATTATTTAGGACAAAGCATCTCTCCAATAAATAATTTTATGTGGGGAGATTAAATCTGGTTTTATTTTTTTAATATAATGACAAAAGCAATTTCTCTCTCATAAGTCCTCATATTTCACACAGAAAAGAGATTCCAGGCATCCATTTCTGTATTGATCAGCAAATAGGTCCTTGTATAGATTTAGTTCACCCAACCTTGTTTAATTTTGGATTCATTGATTCAATGCAAAGATCTAGATGAAAAGCAAGTGGGCTGTTTCCAGTGCTGGTGATGCTATTTTTAAATAAATCTAGTGCATGCTAAAATAAATATGCAAAGCATTTTGTAAGTCCGTATATGGGTGGGGAAGAGGAGACCAGATGTACTAAAATATTTAACAAACTTTTTCTTGATTTCTTGAAAGGCATGTTTTATTTAGTAAACACTAGTGAAATTTAATCTGATCCAATATTTGCTCCGACGGGCTGTCCCGCGCCCATCGCCCAGTGTGAGCAGGTACGCGGGACCTTGAAGGAACAGTCTGCGCGGTGACATTGGTGCCACATTTAAATGCAAAGCTCATTAACCGTGTCTGGGATTTTTTGTTTGTTTCTTTCTTTTTTTGTTTTCACGTTCGTTACAAGAGCAAGAGATGAAATACCCATCTAGAATTCCCTTTCATCTCCAGGCATGTGGGGTTTGTTCTTTTTTTTTCTTTCTCTCCGTTGCTCATATGACAAAGTTTCTCCTTCAGAATTTTATTTGATTTCAAAAGATGAGAAAGAATTAAAAGCATCTCTGGGAGACTGGGCTCACCTTACTCTATCTGGGATCCTCCAGAAGGCAGATGTATGAACTGGCAAAGGCTCCTGGCCCCAAGGGATGGAGTTCATCCTGGGGCCAGAGCCACGTCCTAGCTTTTCCTTCTCACCCTGCAAATCTCAGCCCGCTTTCCCGGGGCATGGCCTCCCACTCTGAGTGTACGTGCCTGTCTCTTCGAAAACCTCAGCTTTCAATCCAATCAAATTTAATTGAATTGTGGTTTTGATCACGTCTCACGGCAGCAGAGATCTCGCTGATAATCAGATTCCCATGGGTGACACGGTGATGGGGCTGGTGGAGGGGGGTGGTGAGATGGGGGCTTGTGTGCTGGTGCAGATGCTGCTTGGTCCTTACAAGACACCAGAGAAGCTACCCAGGAACCAAGCTCCATCCATCCTGGGATCAGATCATGTTTTGGGGCTCGGTGAATTTATTGCATGTCTCAATGGGGACTTAACCAGACAGGGTGTCTTGCTTCTGGTCAAAAAAAGCCAATTTGCTTGGGGTGGCTCCATCTTGTTGCAGCTGGGGGCTGTTGGGGAACACCTCCAGCGTCCCCCGCCGCTGGTGCTCCAGCACGTGTGGTACCCAGCTTGGCTTCATCCTGGCCTGGTGTCTGGATGTGGGCTCAGCTCTCCGCCTCCCCTGCATGCACACCCTGTCTGCTATCGCTGCACCAGCACGTGTGCAGCTGGGGACGGCAGCAATTAATTACAGAAATTCATGTGTGATTTATGTGAACTCACCTGGAAGCACAGCCCCTGGGATGGGGGCAATATTCCTCGTAGAGCCATGCTACACCCTGCTCCAGATGCCTTTCTGGCAGCAAGTGTTTAATTGGGCATTTATTGTGTGTGCAATTTTGGAGGTAATGAAGCAGGCGGGGAAGAGCGAGCCGGCAGCCTGTCCTCCATCCCCGGTCCTCGGCGGCGGCTTGGATGCAGCAGTGAAGGCATCAGAGATCCCAAGTGGGGCTGTGGTCCCTTGCCTGAGACACTGAGCATTTATTCCCCAAGTTGGGGGGAAAACAACAATCCTCTATCCTGACCTCAACCTCGTCAATGAGCCATCGAAGGGACACAACTGTCCCCTGCCCCGGGGTGCCACTGCTGCTTACCCCAGGGCGTGTGGAGGTGAGACGACGGGGCTCCGCTTCCCTGATACCTGTGGCCCTGTGATATGGTGTTGCAATTGCACGAGACCATAAGCCTTGCACTGAGTTTGCAAGGCCTCAGGACTGAGGCTTGGTGGACCTGCTCTGTCTGAACTTTTTTTGACCTTCCGTAGCTTTGTTTTACTTGGTTTAGATGTAACAGGGTTTTTTCTAATTGAGCAGGCTTCTGTGGCTAATTTATTTTACTTCTGTTTGTACGGTACAGCCCTAGTTTTATACAGATAACAGTAGCAATCAGTTATTCTTTGTAGAATGAGATAGGTTTTTAATATAATGATGTGGGATAGAGAAATGTAGGCCTGGTATGAAAGGAGAGATATGAGAAGTGGAGATGTGGGATGCAGCATAGAGGAGCGCAGACATGGGATGGTGAGACCTGGGGTGCCAGGATTAGCAGTGGAGACCTCATGGCTATAAACAACTCATCAGTGAAGGACGTGCAGAACTGATTTCAGGGGTAAAAAGGAGAACAAAGAAATAGTAGCTAACGTATGTAAGTGGCATGGCATATAGTAAATTCAGATTTTTAACGTGGAGTTGCAGACCAGTGGAGAAAATTCATGGTGTAAAAATGTTAGCAAGCATCTAAAAATGACCCCAAGTGGATCCTAAAGTGAGGAAGAAGAAAGCACCACCGTGAACATCATATTCCTCCCATTGAGGACAAAGAATTTGCTGTATTTAGGAGCCTGCGGAGCTGAGGTTGTACCAGAAAGCATCACGAGCTGAGGATGCAATGGGTGGGCATCAGTGGTCTCTGCAACAGGTTCCCTCCCATCTGGTGATACCCAATCCACAAAAATTAGGGTAACTTTTCTTGCCTTTGATGAAACCAACACTCAGGTCTCTTGTTTCCACTGACTTATCAACAATTTCTATGAGGGGCTCAGGAGAAACGTTCAGCACAACCGACTCTATCAGAACTCCCAGGAAAGGACTTTAACTAACTGAAGGTCCTGACCATTCAGGTTGTCCCCAAGGACACCTACTTATATTCTTCTTGGGAGCAGTTTGCTAATCATCGCGCTGGAGCGAAAGGTGAAGGCATGGCAGCTTTGCATGATTCCCAGGGAGGGTTGGAGACACGGCTCTCTGGAGTGAGGAATACTCTGCTGTTCTCTCTGTGAATAATCCAGACTCCCAGGAATGCTGGAATGGAGAAAACAAACGGAACAGGAGAAAGAAACTTTGCATTTCTGCCGGGCTTTGAGTCCCTGAGGCACTCACTCCCCTCCAGTAGCTCGGCATGGACCTGCGGTGTCCAGAAGTAGGTCTCTCCATCCAAAAGGCTGGGAAGAAAGGGAGGCTGGGCAAATTCAGGGGAGAAAAGCTGTTTTCCCTTGAATGCCCCTAACTTTGGAGTTTTTTGTTCTCACTTTGTATCTAAGGCACCAGACTAAGACCCAAGATTGCTAGTTTCAAAGACACTCAGTTGCTTGCCTTTCATTGCTGATTTGGGGTTCCCCCCCCCTTATACCTTATTTTCATAACTCCTTGAGAGGTGCCAAAATATTCACATCATAGGAAACAAAACCAAGATGATCTGGGCTGTGTTTCCCTGTCGCTCCAAGTCAGCAGATTTCTGGGGATTTTCAGCGGATTTCAGGTTTCAGTGGATTTCTACTACAGTGAAGGAAATCAGACTTGATCTCTGGTTTCCAAAGCTTCTGACACTAATTGAAGGTAGCGTCTCCTCTCTGTGGGCATGCAACTGTGGTTTAATGCATCTAATCTCCTTGGATGCACTTGTTTGTGTTAATTACACCAACACTTGTCAACAGCAATTCTGCCACTTTGTTCTTTTTTTTTTTTTATAACAATTTTTTTCCTGGTCACTTTTTAACACCTGATGGTTCTGTCATCTCCTGTGACTGCTGAGCTCAGGCAGGACGCACAGCACCCGTGCACTTACGCTATCCAGCCTGGCTCAAGCTGCTCAGCCTGCGCTCTGCCGAACAGGCAGTACGAGGAATGCGAATGTGTTCATCGACCTCAGGGGAGGATCATGTTGTGTCCAGGATGTCCTGAAATCAACAGAGCATGATCCAATGCATCCTTCTAGCCCTACATCTGCAAAGCTGCAGTCTTTCCTTGGCCATGAAGGTGACAACAGCATCTATTGCTACTTTAAACAAGGCAGTGGTGGGTCTCTTTAGAACTAAGTGATTGGTGCTGGTTTGGCCGAGTAGGGTTGAGTGGTGGCTTTCCAGGGCTCAGACTGGTGGGACTTAGGTGGAAGTGGCTGAACAGTGCTCCAGCATGGCTTGGAGATGGAAGAGACCCATGACAGTAAACTGCCAGGGGAGGATGGAGGGTTGTAGTTGTGGAGTGTAAAAGAAAAGAGAGGCTCCTGCAAGGACCCTGTGTTAGCTTGGTGCAGAAGATAACAACAAGCCAAGAGATCCAAATATCACGGCCAGAAGGACGAGAGAACATTGCCAAGTCGTGCAGCTGTCAAACAGACCAATGCTGAGCCTGGAGGAGACATGGGGAGTCTGGAAAGGAAACGACGAGGTCAAGAAACTGAAGTGTAAGGTGACAGCTAGAAATAGAAGGGACCGAGTGATATTTGTATTGGAGATATCATGGGGAAGGCATGAAGAAATCCAGCCCTGACATATACAACTCCTCATGCTCAAGCCTTTCCCCTTAAACCCGGCATAAACTATGCTAATGGTTCTTCTCAGCTAACCATAAGAGCAGAGCGGGCATGGCAGCTGGGCACTTCCACCAGTCCACTGGTTTGGTTTAGATCACTAATGAGCTAATTAGTTGCTATGGAAATGCAATGTGGGAGAACTTTGGGGAGGAAAAATTATAGGTAATTTTTATTTGTTTGGGGCCTGTTCCTATAGCAACAGGAGAACTTGTCACCAACTACCAGTTGGTTTCCATGGAGTTGGCTGCTAGTTCTGGGTTATTAATGCCTCCAAGCATAAAACAGTGCGACTTACCTAGTAGGACTTGTGGGTCATCCTCCATCACATGCACAGGAACTTTGCATTTGGCCAGATTCCTGGCCTTGCTTTTGCATGAAGTGAGCATGCTCATAGAAGTTGGGTAGGAGTGTTCGTCATCGTCAGATATAGTGCTGGAAGGATCTATTAGATTCCCTCTCCTTTGAATTTGAGACATCCTGGAATGAATAATCCATCACTTCATAGCTTGTTCCACTTGCAGCATTGCCTGATTTTTAATTGGATTTTCTCTGGGTTCAGCTTCCAGATGCTTGGCGTTGATCTGCCTTTCTCTGCTAAATTAAAAAGTCTTTTAGCACCTGGCAGTTTTGCTGTAAAGGGACTTATTGTAATTAAGTCACTTCTCGTCCCACCACAACTGGTTCTCCTGAATGAAGCCATTTTTTTTTCCTTCAGCCTCTCCCTGTGAAGCATCGCCCGTTTTTGCACACCTCTGAACAAAGGGATGCGGTCTCTGCTTTGCAGCCGTGTTGGAGGTCTGTCAAGGGACCTCTCCAGACTCCTTCAGAAGCTGAGCCTTGGAACTAGACCAAACACTCCTGAACACTAAAGAGACTGGATTAGGGAGCGAGATTGGTTTTATGCTAGGTTATAATTTCCCTCCCACCAGCTAACTCCTCAGCCTTCCGTAGGTGATAATTACCCAGTAGGAGCTAAAATGTCTCTCTCCACTCCCCACTTATCAAACCATACTCCACTTTGAAGGCATCAGCCACTTCTTTCCAAAGCATCCTGACCAATTCCGGCAGCCGTGTGAAGCTTGGAGCAAGCGCGTGCAGCCTCCGTTGGCTTTGAACATGGTGCAACAGCGACTGCCTCTCCCCGGGGACAGAGATCTCGCTCCAGCTCTGAAGGCAAATAAGGCGATCAGCATGTGGATAAACCTTAAATGATATTTGGCTGAGCGTACCACGCAGTCAGAAGGAAGGCATGAAGCAAACCAGCTAGCAAAGGGCAGCTACTCATAACCAGCCCTTCTTCAAATCTCTTGGCAAGCTTTGCTTCTGGCCTCGCAGCTCCGCATGCTGTGCCCACAGCTGCTCCTTCGCCGTTGGTGAGGCACAGCCCAAATGCCTCAAAAAGAGGGCGTAGAGGAGGATGGAGGATGAGTCTGAGATGAGGGCTGGCTGCAGAGTTGGGAGGAGAGTCCCGAGCCACCAACATGGGGTCTGGCTGGAAAACCCAGAGAAACCAAACCTTCAAGGTGGAAGAAAGGCTTCATGCAAGAGTTCCTGTATCTCCTTAGTGCTTTTTGAATTACAGATAAATTATGTTAGAAATCCCTCTGCAAAGTCTGTGTTTGTTCTTTCATGCATTTCTTTTCAACGGTGATACCCATGGGTGGAGAGCCTCAGGAAATGCTGTATTTAGGCAACCAGTGACATTGGCTTTAGCGTTGAGACTGGTTATTGGATGGGGAGTGTCATCTGGATGAAGGGGGTACATCCAGCACACCAGGAGCCCAGCTCCAGGTTGGAAATCCAGTATGGGGATGCAGAAGATGAGAGCAGCAGGTGTCCAGGATGTGATGTGCTGGCAATGCACCGTCTGGCCCCTGCCCTGGGACAGCTGCTGGGGTCTTCTGCCCGTATCAGTGTCTTGCCTATAAATAACAGTGATGTTCTTAGTGGTCATCTCCAACCCAGCTGCAGCCCATGACTCACAGGCTTCCTGTCCGTAGCAGCGCTACAGGCTGACTCATGGCTATGGAGGAGTGTTTCATCCTGACCCCACAGCCCTTTGGTTTCACCAAACACCACCACATATTTGCAAACGAGAGGTCTCCATTTCAGGGCTCTGAAATCTGGCTGGCATCCTGCAAAGACACACAGCAGATGGTGCTTTGTCCCTGGCTTCACCTGGTTCTCCTCCTCTCCTTCTTTCACTTGTGGCTGGCAAGAAATGCTTCCTAGCTTGTTTTGATCTGCAGCTCTCCCAAGCATGGCTTTGCTGCTTCTGTGTGGTTAGAGACCCTTGTGAAATCAGCATTTCCCAACTTAATATCCCAGCCTTCCTGGGCCCAGGGCAGCCATGGCTCTGCACCAGAACATCTCATCGAGGTGTGAATAGGCAGCTGATACAGACCTTATTCAGCCATCCAGAAGTTGTTTGAAGCAGCATCTGCAGAGGCATCTGAGCATGAAAAGTACCCGACACCTAGGAGGAGTGAGACCAGCCTTTGGGAGACGGCTATGAGTTGTGTCACTGATGACAGCAGACCTACACTGCCTTGCTCTGAGCATCTGGCACCATCATGGCAGAGGAGGGGAAAAGATGACACGTCCCATGTCTCAAGGTAAGGCTGGGTGCCAGCTGAGAGCGCCTTGCTGGACCCCTCGGGGAAGTGATTGTACCTGTCATGTCTGTGCAGGTCTCCTCTTTTCCAGACCGTGCTCTGAGGGGACATGGTGGAGCCACCTCGGAGGGATGTGACGGGAAAGGTGCTCCTGGCCAGCGAGGCCACCAGCCATGTGGCTGGAGTGCTGTGGTGAGCACTGGAGATACCACCCAGCTCCGCGGTGAAGGTGGTAGGAGGAGGAAGCAGTGTCTGGTTTTATGACACACAAGCACATGCTTTTAATCTGAGTAACCTTCTCCTGACAGAGCAAGGAGCCTTCTGCTGCACCCTGTGCTCCTGGGGAAGTCTGTGGAAGGGCCACGGGTGTTGTGTCCCAAAGCATGGCAGCTACATCTAGTACTTGCCTGTGAGAACGGGCAGTGGGAGGGTGGCCACGGAGGAGTTCCATGGTGGGACAAGCCTAAGTGGCTTCTCCTTGTCACCTAGCAGTTCTGCCATGACTGGGACAGGCAGGTTTGGGTTGTTCTCCACAAAGTAGGTGAGATCTGTTTGGTATGATGTTGTCCCAACCTCCTGCTCCAGATTTCTGCTGTCCCCAGCCCTTTGCAATGCTTTGAGCCAGCCCTGTCAGGGGCATCACCTGTCCTGAAATGTCTCACCAGTGCTGAGATGTCCAGGTGAGCTTGTGGTAAGGCCTGGGATCCTTCCCACCACTTACTTACCCCCCCTGATACTTACCCCCAGGATCTGACCATACCGTAAGGGTCAAACAAACTCTAGAGCAACAGAAAGCCCACAGCCTCATGGTCTACCAATTTCTCACCCATGTTGCTGGTTTTAACGAGACATAGCTTGGACTCAGAGCATGCTGTGTCCCTGCAGAGCTCTGGCTACGTGCTGCTTGGCCCTGGGGCAGCTCAGGAAGGGGCAGGGAGCAGCGTTTGTCCAAAACCCTCACATGCAACCTCACAGCTTCAGTCTAAAATAAAACTGCAGAGTGTGAAGGTGTATTGTAACAGCAAATGCTGGAGCTACCTAGAAGCAAGCCCAGGTTGGATTAGTCCTAGATGAGAAAGCCCCTTTTCCTCTAGAAATGGCCATAGCAGACACCAATGCTGCAAAACAGAGAGCAAAAGCGTCTTGAGAGCTGAAGGACTGGCTGGCAGCCTCTTCTCTGCTGCCGGCTGTGGCAAAGAGGAGGTTGCATCTGCCAAGGGGTGTACTTCCTGCAGTCTCCCGTCCACTCCCTGTCCGCTGGTGGCCTTGCCTTGCAGGGAACATGTCTTTCCAGGTGAGCACGGGAAGGTGTTTCCTGTGGAGCCACTAACCAGCAGTTGAGCAAGTGTTGCTAGCTTGAATGCAGGTTTTCCTACTTCCCCAGCCCTTTCTCTGCTCTTGATCCGTCCACGGGCAAACAACTTCTCTGAGCTGCTGATGCTCCCCAGCTCCTCAGCCTCACCCACGGGAGGAGTGGACACGTGGTGGTCGGCTCAGGGTTCCAGTGGCAGAAGAGGGTGGTGAGGGCTGGTTCTGAAGAGGTGAGATCTTTCTCCACCCATGCTTTGGAAGCAGGAGCAAGAGGAGACTTCCAGGAGCCATCTTCAGGGTGTTGAGAAAGAAGGAGCTGAGTGAGCGTGAGTCTATTTGGGTGAGTCGGGACGGGATGGGTGAGTGCGTGTGGCAGCTCCAGCCATGCTTCATCTCCTACCGTGGTCGAGGAGGCTCCTTGCCTGCCAGGAAGGGGCATTTGGAGGTTCAAAGGGATGATCTCCAACAGTTCATGCCTGCCAGAGGTGTCCTAGAGGCTCGGGGAACAAACCAGCCGTCTCCCATGGGACCAAGAAAGGTTGGGAAGAAACTGAGTGTTTTTCTCCAGGGCTGATCTCCTCATCTGCTCCCAATGGCAAAGGGAAGAATAGATGTGGTGGCCTGGGGATTATCTCGGTGCTTGAAGGGACTCAAGGTGGTTTCCTGGTCTACCTTGGGGTGCAGCAACGTGCTCCAGCCCCGAGCAGGGCTTTTCTTTCCCAGCTGGGCAACAAGGCAAGAGTAGGCATCTGCTTTTGTGGGAACTGTTTCTGCGAAGGGTTTCCCTTGCTCTACCCATCCCAGCTCACCAGTGGCTTTGCTGTGCCCGTTCCTGGGGGCTGTTCACAGCACGTGGGGTGATATCTGATGGAACTCCCTGGACTTTCAGTCACCAACAGGGATTTTTTAGTCTGCGTATGGACAAGTCATTTTGCGTCTCCTATAACCTGCAGGGCAGGTTGTTCTGGGGCCGGTGGCTCTCTGTGGATCCCAGCTTCTGTGTCTGTGTCAATGAGGTGCTCATGGTGTCCGGGGTCGAGGGGTGCTTCTGTGGGGACCTGACTCTGGGGAGGACCCACGGGGCCGTGTCCCATCTCTAGGACACCCTGCTCGGTTCTCCCTTCTCCATCCTGTTTAAACTTTTATCACCAAATCAGCTTCTGCAATAGAGCAAACATCCTCCTGTAAATAATCTGCACAGATGGGGCTTTATTTGACCAAGCTGATGTGAACTGGCTGCAGAAGATGGTGCGGCAGGGTGCTGGGGTGGGGGCACCTCGCCTAGCCCTTCCCTGGGCTTTTCCCATGGCCAGGAGATGCCCGGGATCCCCAGGTCTCTTGACCGGTGCTTGGAACTGAGGAGGTCCAGGGAGTTTGGTTCTGCTGTGGGAGAGATGTGGGAAAATAGATCTCGTGGTGGCAGAAACCCTGATGGACCTGAGGAAGGAGGGAGGGAGGAGGCTCCTGATCCTCTCTGAGGGGCTTTTTGCCTCCTCTTGAGCTGCTCCGTCCTCTGTGATCAGAGCAGCTGGGTTTGAAAATAGAAAACGTTAAAATGCTGTCAAAGGTCTCACCTGGAAAACCTCAAAACAAATGGGAATCTGTGTTTCTCAAGAAAAAAATTCTCCTTTTGGAAGCCCTGAAGTGCTTCAACACCCTTGAATGTTTTTTGCTCCCCCCCCGTAATTATTGCCTCACTTTGTGCTGAATTGGCAAAGAGCTCCCGTTCCCCTGGCACCTCATTTTCCAGATGAATCACCGTTAGCTGATGTTTTTTGCTGCTCTCACTTCAGCAGTGGGCCGCGGGGGCTCGCAGCAGCCATGGCCATGGCTGAGGGAAGAGGAGACGACTTCCTGACCTCGTTAGTGCTGGGTCTGATTCATTAAGAGCAAACACCCAGAGGAGGAGGAGGAGGAGGAGGAGGTGTGCTATCCCTGTGTGCCCAACACTTTGCCATCAGCCAGACCAGCCAACCTGCCCGGTGGTGCTGAGCCCTGGTCTGGGGGTTCGGGGGGTCCCCTCGCCCCCCTCTGGCTGCCCAGGGGACAGGAGCCCTTTGCTTACTGCAGGCAGGATGCAGGAGCCCTGCCTGTTGTCTGCCCCTTCCTCATCCGGGGAGTCCATTTTCGGGGACAATCTGTAAACATGGGGCTCTGTCCTGAGCCCTCTCCCGACCGAGCAGCAGAGACGAGCCCGGCCAGGCAGGAGGGAGGGACACATCTCCCCCCAGCTACGTCTGCTGGCTGTGGGTGATGGGTGTCGCTGAGCCGGGCAGTTCTATATATTTATAAATCGTAGCAGAGCAGCGCAATGTTTACTCTGAGACTTCCATCTACCTGGCAGCCAGACCCGAACCTGAGCTGCCCTCCGCCCTGGCCTCCATTCTGCTTCGCTGCCGGCAGCCGGAGCTGCTCTTATTTTTAATAGAGCATTTCTAGATTACAGCAAGTGACAGGAGAGTGATTTGCGATGTGTCAGGTTTCCTGCCCTTTCTCTTATAGCCCCGGCTTATAAAAATATGCTCCCGCTGGGATTGCTTTGGTTCCGTCTTTGCTGGCCAGTTCAAATCCCTCTTTATTTTTTGTATTAAGGAGGGCTTGGGAAAGCCTGCTGCCTCGTGGTACCAGTGCCCAGCAAAGGCCAGTCCCTGCCGTGGCTCCAGGGTGAGGAAGACTGATTTCCATCCCTAGGGAGATGAAGGGAGGTGCCCTGGGACACACAGGCAGGGAGGGGTTCACCTCGGCACCGCTGGAGGTGACACCCCGGCCATCAAGCGGTCCAGACTCGTGTCCTATATGTCCTCTGTGCGCTTCACCCTTACTTTGAGGTCTTGATCTCACCACTTTATAAAAATCCCCTGCTCAACAGGGAATCTGTTGGCTTCGGTGCGTGGCATGAAGCAGTTTTTGGTGGGGACTTCCGTCTCGGTGGGCTGGGAGCCTCACGCACCGGCTGCAGTGGGCACGGGGCCGGGGGAGCCGGGAGCTGCTGCAGTCCTCGCTGCCTCTCCTGCGCGGTGTGGTGCGGAGCTGGGGCTGATCTGCAGCGCCAGGATCCCGGTGACATCAAATGAGCGATTAGCTGAGGCTGCTGAAAGCATCCGAGGGAAGAGTTCGCTTGCAGAAAGCAGCACAGATCATACCTCTGTTCCCCATCACCCCGGCATGCTGTGCTCTGCCTCCCTACGGCTTCTCCCCTCTCCGGGAGATCTCAAAGGACTTCACGGCCATCACCAAATTAAGTTTTTACTGGGGAATCAAGACTGTCTCTGCTTCCCAGACAGGGGAACAGGAGGACGGGTGGGATGAAGTGGTTCACACAAGCCCATGCAAAACCTCAGCGGCAGATCTGAGTCCCAGCCTGCAGCGTGGCTGCAAATCCTCCTGCTAATCTCTGCTTTATTGTAGAGCACTAGGGGATTTTTAGTGGTCCTGTTTAGATTACTCATTCATTTTCCTCTCCACCTTGGCAGAGCCAATTTCCTTTCTTAGCTCTAGACTTCCACTGAGGTGACAAAGCTACTAGAAGATCCCTTCCCTCTGCAGGCCCCCCTCTTAAAAAACAAGTGAAGCATCCTTAGCTTGTGCGAGTGGATGCGACTATATTTCTTATTGCTAAAGGTGCCAGTTCTTTCCTTTGAGAGCACTTCAAGCACTTACACTTCAGCTTTTGAGAGTTACGGCACAGATCTTGTGTAGAGCTGAACATTTCCAGGACCTTCAGGAAGACAGAAGCAAGGGAGGACATGCAGAGGATGCCATCAGCTCCCTGGGGCATGCGTGGAAAGGAGAAGGCACCTTGCAGGATGGGAGAGCGGGGCTGAGCCAGTGCTAGCGACCGTCCCAAACAGGTTGGGTCTGTTGATTGCTGGCTGCAGCCCTGCACCGCGCTGGGGGCTGGACCGCTGAGCTGGAAGGAGCCCAGAGAGAGAAAATTGTCTGGCAGAGGATCCGGCAAGAAGTAAAGCGCTTGTTGCTCAGGCAGGAAATTGCTGTGTCTCCCAGAGCCTGCATCTCTGCTAGAGGTCCCCCTTGGCCAGGGATGGCGTGGGCAGTGCTGCCTTACCCAGCCTGAGCGCCGCCCAACACGACCCGCAGATCCGCAGCTCAAAACCAGCAAGTCCTGGCCGTGGTCACCTGCAAGGGGACCGTGCTGCGATGTCCCAGCACGGCACAGCCCTGAGCTCAGCTCCCGGTCCCTTGGTCCCAGCACACGTGGGATCTCGGCGCAGGGCAGCATCCTCTCTTGCTGGCTGGCAGCCGGCGTGGCCAGGCGGCAGCGCTTTGGGCGGCTGAGACACTTCTGCAACGGCAGGACCTGGCTTTGGGTCTGATCCTGGCCTGGCAAAGCTCTGCTAATGCAGCTCCTCTGGATCGGAGCCAGCGAAGCCGGGGGTGGAATTTCACCTTTCTCCACAGAGGGAGATGCTCAGAGACTTGGATGTGTGCAGGCATCAGCTCTCTTCTGCTCGGACGTCGCTGTGAGTCCCCTAGCCAAGCGGCAACGGGAACTGCTTGCCCAGCAGAAGCCGCTGGGTGGGTCCGGCTTGTGGCACAAACACAACGCTCAGCCTCCCAAAAAGCACTTGGGAACGCAAACCCCTGCATGCTGCAGGCATGACACAGACAAATATGGTGAGTTGTTGGCTGGCATCAAGGAAGTAAATATATAAGCCATGTCAGGGTGGGTGGGCAGAGGAAAAAGTACAAGGTCTCATTTGAGACCCACAGCTGTGAGCAGCCTGCATCCATCCACTCTCCCCCAAGCTGTTCCCAGCCCCCTGCGAGCATCTGCTGCTTCAGCCAAAGGTCAAAACCAGGCAGGTAGGCAAAAACCTCCACTGCGTTTAGTGGATTTTACAGAGAAATGGGGAAACTGAGGCACAGCGATCGTAGAATCATAGGATGGTTTGGGTTGGAAAGGACCTTAAAGCCCATCTAGTTCCAACCCCCCTGCCATGGGCAGGGACACCCTCCACTAGCCCAGGTTGCCCAAAGCCCCATCCAACCTGGCCTTGAACACTGCCAGGGATGGGGCATTCACAGCTTCTCTGGGTAACCTGTGCCAGACGTGCTGGAAGTCATGCCAGGAGTTAATCTGAAGTGCTTGGACTCCCTTGGCTTACGTTACCCTCTTTCGTATCCCTCCTAAACTAAAGTGGTCAGGGACAAGGTGCAGCCCCTTCTTCATAAAGAAAACCCAAAACTTCATGTTCATAACCCAGGTATGCAGCAAAAACATTTGCAAGATGGAAAGGGTCTGGGGAGGCTGGTTTCCAGGAGAGGCTCTTGGATGCTGAAGAACCCAGAAATGCCAAAAAATCCAATGGCTGTAGCAAACCTAGAGATCCAGCGGGTTTGAAGCCGCAGAGGTGGGTGCTTTTCCAAGGGGGTGGAAAGGGGATTTGTGGGTGGAAATGTCCCTGGCAGTTATACCATCCCTTTAGGAAATGGGGTGCCCGTCTGAAGGAAGGGGCCCCAAATCAGCTTTCATCCCCCTGATTAAGCAGGAGGAGAAAATAACAAAAGCACAGTGTCCCATCAAATTTAATTAACAGGAAAAAAAAAGATTTTTCAGAGTTTGGGTCCTCAGAAAGGATGTTTTATTCATGGCCCAGCAGGGAAGTGCTGGTAGTGCCATTAATTATGAGAGCTGCTGGGTGCTGCGCTTGCTCCGGCGAGCTCGGCTCGGCTTTATCATCCTGACACCCAACGCAGGGAATTGGGGTGGCATGGGGAGCCCGCGGGGCCAAGACGTCAGCGTGGGCTCACCTGCTGGTGTGAGCCCCTCTTCTCCACCCTGCAACCATCCATGATGCTGGATCTCCTTGGCTGCCTGGTGGGTCCTGCCACCCCGCACCACGCTCAGGGGATGAGCATTGCCTTGCCAAAAAAAACCGGAGGCAGCATCAAGGGTGGACGCCCGCCAGCCGAGCAGCCGCAGCGGATCACCGCCCTCCCCGCCGGCAGACGCCGAGAAGATCTTGGCAGCTGCCGGTGAAGCAGCGCAAGTTCACGGCTTGGTCAGACGCCCAAATAAAAAGGGATGATGATATAAAAAAGCATATTTGAAGCACACCTAACGTGCTCAGTGGGACCAGGGCAAGCTGGCAATGCTGGGGCTGGCTTCTGCCCAGCTCCTCCGCGCGGGGTGAGGGTGGTTGCAACCACCCCTGGGCTTGGTGCACCCCCGGGAGCAGCTCACAGCTCTGAGTATTTCCTATTCTAGGAAATCTCCCCAGTAACTTTCCAGAGTGGTAATAAAATATTTGGTGTTAAGCAAACTAAAGCAGGTGCAAGAACAGCAGAAGGGGAAAAAAGAGACCTGCGGCTGATCCCCGTGAGAGGTGGCAGCAGCTTCCAGAGATGGGAAGGAGAGGGAGCAGCCCAAACAGGACCAGACTGGGAGACAGGACTGACTGCAGCAGGACAGTTCTGTGCCTGGGCAGCTCTGAGAGCCCCTGAGAAGGTGGCCTTCAAAAAACAAGGTGTCACATTTATAATATTGCCATGAAAGAAACTTCTAAAAAAAAAAAAAAAATCTCTTTGAAAGGCCAAAGTGGTGAAAGCAAGCTGGAAACTGGGACAACGACCTGGGGGTGGAAGAAGAGGGCAATCAGCAGCATCGTTAGCTCGGCTCCAGGGTTGCACCCAGGGGTGCTGGTGCACGCCCAGGCCAGGCACCCAGCTGGTGGCATTGCAGAGAGAACAGGGTCTTTTGTGTCTGCTGTGTCTGAAAAGGCAGGCGACAAAGCAGGAGACGCTTTGAAGGCGCAGGAGCATCCTCAGAGGAGCAAATGCTGGATTAATGAGGGAAACAACCTCTGGCTGCCTGGCAAGGAGGGACGGTCCCTGGGAGCGTTAGGCAGCGGGTGGCCCGTGGTGCTGAGCGGGGTCCTGGGGACCCACCGGGCTCCCCGCTGTCACCTGCAATTCGGGGAGCTGGACTCGATGACGGGGGACAGTCCTGCCTCGCTCTCCTGAGAGGCGGCTGGGACCAAGCGCTGCATTAACCCATCGCTTTTAATCAAGGTAATGCTCACTTGCGCCCGGGCCCAGGCAGTGTCACGGGGGAGGATTAATTGCCGAGCTGCAGTCCTGGCACACCAAAACCCGACTCCGGCTACAGCCTAGGCTCAGGTGGCCCCACTCGTCCGTGCTTCCTAATGCAAACAGCACATTTTGGAGGAGATGCAGCGAGCAAAGGGAAGTCAAAGGGGCTGCCCGAACACTCCTGGCCCCCGTTCTTAGCCCCAAACCGCTCCCGGACCTGCTACCCCATGGGCAGGGCTCCTCTGAACTGAACCTCTGCCGCTCTGTGGGGGGACAGGCTCCGCTCCTGCACCTCCTCTGGCTGCTGCAGGCTGTGGTCGCATTCAAGAAGGTTCTAAGAGCAAATAATGTGTCTAAAGAGTTTCATCTGGGGGATTCCATCCTGTGTGCAAGGGGCTCATATCCCCCAAAGTGCAGAGGGACCCAGAGCCTCTGCCCTGGGGCAGCCTGGACTGCATGGTCAGGGAACCAGCATCAACTACCCAGGGGGATGCAATTAGTTTAATTGCTGGGAGTATTTGAGGGAAGATGGTGCACTCTGCCCAGCTGAGCCTAATGAGAGGAGAGGCATCTTCCTCCCCAGCCTGCTGGGTTATATATAGGAGGAAATGAGTAGGGTGAGTTGGATGCTGGAGGAGGAGAAAGGCAAGGGCTGCCTGGTGTAGGGTTTGGTGGTGGAATGAGTTGTGCCGGTGCTCTGCCCGTCAGGTGCCCCCGCCCAACTCCTGCATGGGGGTCACAGCACAGCATCTTTGGGGGAGGCAGCGTGGGACAGTCTGTCACTGCAGCAGGGCTGGGCTGGCTCCCAGGCACGGCAGCTCCATCTGCTCCCGCAGAAGAGCCCTCCTGTTCAGCCTCCGCAGCCAGCCAAAGGTAACTCGTAACCCTTGCTCAGAGCTGGCTCCATGCAAAGCCACGTGCTCTATAAAATGCCGTGCTCTGCGTGAAGATCCCTCCTCTCTTAGGATTTTTTAGAGGCAACTGATGTTGAGCAAACCTCCCCTGTAGTGTGGGGTCATGCTCTTGGAAAGCAGATCTGGGAGGACAAGATTCATGGGAAGGAAAGGGTTTGTCCATGGGGCAGACAGGCAGGGACCCGCACCTCGCTGCCTGTGCTGTGTGGGGTTAATTAGCAGCAGCCCCTACCTGTCCATTTTGCTCTGAAGGTGTCAGTCCCTGGAACTTTAATGCCTTTACCCTAGTCCTTCAATTAGTAAGTGTGGAGGTAATGGAGAAACAAGGCTGGGAGAGGTGGCTGCTGTGCATGGGTGCAGCCCTGTGTATGAGGGAGGCTGCAGCACGGCTCTGAGCATCGCAGGGCTGCTGTGCTGCTTCAGACAGCTCAGATATTGCCTCTGCCCTCCACCAGCCTGCTTTGCTTCCATCCTTGGTGCTTTTGGGGATTTCCCCCAGCATGTTCCTGCTCCGCAGGGACCACGGAGGGTCCTGGTATCTCTTACTCTCTGCCTATGGTGTGTTTTTCTTGTTAAATTTGCCAGAGAGAATTGATGTTCTCAAGGGGCTGATGGAGGAGATGTCTGTGAACCCTCTGAATTAATGTCTGACTTGGTTGTCTGTAACTTGGGGGAGATCTGTGAGCTGTGTGGTTGTTTCCAGGGTCCTCTCCCTGAGGAACAAACAGTGTCGGATTGAGATGGAGGGGAATGAGCTCCCTGGGCGCAAAAAAAAAAAGCGAGCGTGTGCTCAGAGCTGACATGGGGTTTGCAGAGCGTGATGGTGCTGGGGAAGAGCCGCCCTCTAGCTACAAAATGGCACCGTGTTTGCCAAAAAATGTAAAACTCTTGTGCTAACAGGGTAATTAATTAATTACAGCTCATTAGAGGAATTACAATCCCATTAGTACTTTTGGATCGTGGCTAGGGGGGAAGCTGATCCTCGGATGATGCGAGCGAGGGCACCGCAGGCTGCTGAGCGCTGCTGTCTGCACTGGGGAAACTGGGGGTGCTTTGGGGCTGGTTTGTGGGGATGGGGTCACACTCAGCCAGTGAACCCCTCAATGATAGCCCTTTGCTTCCAGGGAAGCACGTGTGGAAATTGCTGCTGTCTTCCCAAAACAGAAGGGCCGGCACTGGTGTTTCCCATCCCGCGCCTGGGAGCTTGTGCTGGGTGTCAAACTACGCTCCCTCCTGTCGTCCTCTGCCTACGTCCCTTCTTGGGGATGGCTTGTAAAACTCTGCCTTAGGTGGGGATGGATCAGGGTAACAGGCTGAGCCCACGTGGGACAGGTCGTGGGGTCCTGGGACAGGTCGTGGGGTCCTGGGACAGGTCGTGGGGTCCTGGCATCCCATCTCTTTGCTCTCTCCAGGACCAAAGCCTCCCTCCTGCCCCACTTCTCCCCTCGAAATCCCATTAGCACTTCCTTTATTCTTTGTTTCGTGTTGCTGTCACTCGCTGGTCGCTCATTTCTTTGATCCCTTTAATTTATTATTTTTATTTCAAAGAATTTTATTTTTTTTTTTTTACAAAAAAGGCTCCATCGGCAAGATGAGGTGAGTGTGGACCTCGCTGATTAAATATAGCAATGAGACGTGCTGATCAAAGCACGCCAGCCTCGGGGTGTAGCACTTGTCCTCTGTGCACTTGGGCCGTTTCCCTCCTCCTCCTCCCTGCCGGGATGTGGAGGAGTGCTTGGGCCTGCCACGAGTCCAGACAAATTGCTCCAGACCTTAAGCCCCGGCTGGAACAAACACCATGTTTCCCCAATTTCCGTTCCCTGAGCCTGATGCTCAGGATCTGGGCGTTTCTGTAATGTAGCAACACACCTCATGAATAAAGATTAAGTTGATTAAAAAGGAAAACCCAGAGCAAGGCAGAATAAAAGTGATTTGCAGAGATTAGATGCTCTGGCACATCAGGAGTTCCCTGAAGGGCTGAGCTAACATGTTCAAGCATAAGAGCTTTAAGCCCTCTTCCCTGTTTTGTAACTAATGGCTTTGGGTTGGGATGACTAACTCTCCCATTTGATAATTGTCCCTGTGGGACACCGGTGAGTTTTCATGCACTGAAGGACCAGTCTGGTCCAGAGGCCAGCATCCTCTGTTGGAACCTGTTCCGTGCCCCCCACGGGATGGGCTTTGGGCAGTTACACAAACTGCTCCCTTGGCAGTAGCCAGATCTGGGGGAAATGGAGTAAAGGAGGGGTATGAGCCTTGTACCCCAGCAGGCACAGCCTCTTCCATCCTCCTGCATCCCAAAGTCGGGGCATCCCTTGCTATCAGGTGCCCAAAGAACAAATTTACATGAATGAGCCTAAGGAGGAAAAAAAAAAATCAAAGTTTTCTTTTATTCACAAAAGCAAGACTGAAAATGCAGCATCTCCCCAGGATGCCCCAGCAGACAACGCTGTGCCCCAGGGCTCTGGTGTGGCCGAGACAAATTGCCCAACTCCTCTTGCCACGCATCAAGCCTCGTGGGCTGCTGGTGTCACAGCCTGAGCTTTCCATCCACCGCACGAAGGCAAAGGTACATCCTCCCTGACAATTGGGAAAGAGGGGGAGGAGGGAAAAACCCACACTCTTTTCTTTCTCCAGGATATCTTCTTCCCTGGGCAGCCCCAAGGTCCCGGAGGGCTGCCTGCTTGTCGCACACCCGGGGTGAGTGCTCCAGCATGTGCTGGGAAACGGGCCCTGTGTATTACTTAATGAAGCAGCAGGGAAAGGAATGCGCATACGTAATCTAGAAAATCCTTTGTCTGGGATTTACAGGGGTAGATAGAAGGGCAGAATCCAGCCCACTCCATTTTAATGACGCAACCCATCTTCATCAGAATTTATTATTTGCTCTCAGGTCTGCAGCAACGTCTCTATTCTGGGCCAGGACCTTGTCTTGTTAAGCCCTGTTTGAACGAGCAAGACCGTTCCTGTACCCGAGTGATTATAAAGTAATTGACCTTTTAATTCTGGCCTGAAAATGCGATGCTTTCTACACTGCGTTTCCCCCTCCCATTTTCTTTCCTCTCTCGAGATGCTGTCACTGAGCTAAGGCTGGCTGTGCCCGGCTGGGAAACCAGCCCCGGGGCGATGTGTGCCCATGTGGGACCTCTGCGTGCCCTGACATGTGGGGAAGCCCACCCCAAGCTGGGCACGCCTGGAACGGAGCATCCTCAGTGCTGTCAGGAGGCAGCTACAGAGCAGGATGCCAGCAGCAGTGGGTGGGGGTAGAAAATTGAGCTAATTTTAAGATTTCCATGATAGATTTCCGAATTGGATTATGTGACATGGTTACCAGTGATGGCAGGGTCTGGAGTTGATGATTCAGGGCCCTCTTCCCTCCTGTCTGTCCCTGCGTGACCTGGGAGTCTTGACTCCTGCTGTAGTATTTTATTTTTGTGCGAACCAAATTCCATCATGGGTAATTACACTCTGTCTCTTCAAATTCCTTGGGGATCATCGATGCAATTTGCTAGCCCTCTCCCTGATGAAGGAGTCTTGGGTTGCAGCGAGCGCTGCAGCCTGGAGGTGGCCGTGCTGCAGGCGTGCGAGTGCCCGAGCCTGTGGGATGCTCGCAAGAGCTCACGCTGGTGGGGTGGTTTGCTGTTTGGTTGCTTACCAAAATAAAACAACTCTGAGTTTTTTGGATGGTGATGGGAGAGGGGAGGTTTGATGGGTGTATTTGGGCTGGATGTGCTGCCTGTGTAGGTTGGGACAGTTGTGCTCGGATGCTGGAGGATGCAGCTGTTGTTTTGGGAAGGTGGGAAAAGCTTTGAACCCAACTAGAAACGCAGCTGGTGGAGCAGCAACTCCCCCCGTTCCGCTCACTTTTCCCTGCAGTCACAACCATTCATCCTGAGCAGTTGTATCCAGCGCTGTATTTTGGCAGAAATTACTATCCCATCAATCCAGGCAGCTATTTCTTTCCCCCTGCGGCTTCAGAAGGCAATAAGTCCACAGCAATACAAATATTGAAATGCTGCGCGTGGGGGGATTAGTGACTTGGCAATTAAAATATTTGACCTACATCTAGTTGAGTACCAGAAAGGTCAGATGGAGCCGTGCTTCTTCCCAAAACTTGTGCCCAAAGGAGTTTTATTATTGCAGTTACTTCTATTTGAAGAGGCGGTTTGTTTTCTACTGAATATAAAGGAAGGATTTGGGGTCTGGACCCGTGGGGCTGTGTGAGGGTTGGACCCCTCAGCAGTGATTTTTGGGGATGCTGGGAGCAGTTTCTGGAGGCAGGTAGGTGATCTTCACCACAGAACAAACACCCCTGAATATTTACAGGACTCTTTCCACAAACACAGTGGAGAACAAGCATCTTCTTTTGTTCCTGAAATTGTACGTGCAGTGAATCCTTGTCCAAACAAACGAGCAGGTTTTTCTTCCAGCAAACATCACAGATCTTTTTTTTTTTTTTCCCTTCTCCTTTTCACATGTTGTTCGCTCTGTTCTGCAAACAATGTTCTTTTTAAGCCCGGGCAGAAAACTCTATCTGTCTTCAGAGCATGATGTGATGGCAGAAGCCAACGATGTCCGCTTGGCAATGAGATTAAGCGGAAGTCATTTATAAAGGTTCTCTCATCCCAAAGCAAGGGGAGGGGGGAACAAAAACAAACCCCCTCAACACTGCTTGATTTGAATGGCTGGGCACGCAGCTGGGGTTACAGGGACAGCAGTCAGAGGGCTCACGGGCACCTCCCAGCCCGAGATCTGGCACAGACCCTCCTTGGTTTTGAACGGCAGTGAGCGGCTAACGGGGCTGAACTGAATTTGCTCCCGTGGACCACGGGCTGCTGGTTGTTCCCCCAAAACCTTCTCGTATAGCTTGCAGCCCCGCACGGCCTGGGGAAGGGGGTTTGGCGTAATACGGGCTGTGGTTTGTGCTGTGGCTGGGTCTAGCAGCTCTGCCTGCGGCTCCTGCCGTTGGACAAGTGGCTCCTCTGAGCTTATTTGCCGCGGGCAGGGCTGCGGAAACACTGAGCTGCGGCAGCCTGATGGGAAGCGTGATCTTGAGGGGTTTGGAGTCTCTCCTTCCTGGAGATGAGCAAGGGATGCTGTTGGCATTTGCTAAATAAGCACGGAGGTGGCTGCAGCCCTTCGTGGGCTGTGATCCTGGGGAAGGGCTGGGCAAAATCCCTGCGGCTGGTCTGGGGGTTGCTGCTGGCTCCAACACCCCAAAATCCCAGTGCTCCTTCCCCTACCTGGTAAGCAGGCAGATGCTCAAGGGTGCTGCCTCGGAGGAGGAAGAGAAGCCCAGGCCATCATCGCTCCCCACCGATGCTCAAACCAGAGCCCAGTAACCCAGCATGAGTCTGACCTGAGCAGAGATCCTTACCTCCTGATAAAAACCTGACCCTGACATTTTACACGTCTGATCCAGGAGCACAAGTATCTGCCAAGACTCAAGTAATAAGTTTACCCAACAGGAATGATGTTGGATATTGGCAGAGGGAAATGGGAACCACTGGGCTTGCAGAAACCCCCAGGCTCTGTTATCTGGGATGGAAATTAAATTACTCGCCCATCTTCTCCATGCTGAGGGGCTCCCTGATCCTTTCCGCTGCTTTCCAGTGGGATGATGCTCCCCAAAATGTGTGGGGTTGGGGTGAGAAATTCCCAGTTGCTGCTTTGGACTCACCTTAGTGAAGGTCATTGCTGCTCTGTTTGCAATTACGCTGCCTGCTCAGGTCCTGCTGGGCTTTCCTTGCCTCCCCAGGCTCACTCCAGGTGGGTTTTGATAGCGTGTTTTTATCGAGTCGTGCTGGCCTTGGAGTCCAACGGCAAGCGTATCTTGCAGAGCCATAAATGTCTTCAGGGCTACCAGCTTGTGAGCCAGCAGGGAGCAGGGAATTGCTGAGTTTGGGTAAATTTGTCATTAGAGAGAAAACAGTTCTTCAGGTTCCTCCCTGAGCAATGTGTGATTTAAAAAATGAAACAAAAAAACTCCCCAACAACAGACACACCAGTATGGCTCAAAAGTAAAAACTTTTTTTTTTCAGTCAACATATTTTTCTCTACCTGCTCCCTGATTTTCTTTAGAAAATGAACTTCTGGCTAAACCTATTCAATCTCACAAAGCATTTCAATTTTGACAGGAGTGCATATTCTGGAGGAACGTGGTTCCATCAGAGTTTCTCCAGCCAACTCTAATCCCAAATGCCTTGCTGTGACTAAACCTCATTTCTATGTTAAGTACTTCAGCTTGCCTGTAAGGGCCAGGTAAAAACTCAATCAGTCAAGTAGCCTCCCTGCAGCTGTCTTGTTAAACGTTGGGGGGTTTAAAATTTTCTTCCTTTTTTTCTTTAATAGAACTGAGGTGGGAGATCCCCTGGGGAGAGGCAGAGTTTGATCCCTGATAAACTAACCCAAAAATTTATGCTGGGAAGCTCCCTTACATCAAGGGAGATGAGGGAACTTAGGGGTCCTGGTCCCTTGGGGCTGGGCTCTGGCAGCCCTTTGCTGCTTTGTCTTTTATTATCTAGCAGCCAGAACGGAAGGAAAGAGAGGGGAAAAAAATCAAGAAATCCCAAAGAAGTGTCTTTGATGAAAAGTGCAGAGTGCCTGGCGTGACAGGTAGCCCCACGTGCTGGCTGCAGTCCTTGGGGAAGAACATATATACGTTTCTCCTCTCGCATGTGTACCTGGTGACAGCCAGGTTACCGGCCCAGCGGGGCTGAATTTAGGGCACAGGCTGCTGTAGCAGAGGGAGGACTTTCCTCTTCTCCCAGGGACCTGGATCTCACCTTCCCTGGGTGCTAGACCTCCTCTATGCGATGCTTCTTGCTTCGCACGCTTGCTGTCCCCACGCGAGGCGCACGTCCCACCTGTGCACGGCAGGAGGGTGAGGTCCCCTCTGAAAAAGGGGATGTAGGAAGATCCTTAACAGCTCCATTTGGGAATTACCCCTCCCTTGTCTTTGCAAGTCATTGGAGCATCCAGCAGCAGCAGGTATCACCCAATGTAATCTGCCATGCAAAACCCATATTCCAGGCGGGATTCCCTGAGTCACCCCGGAGGGATGAATACCCCAGGAAAAGGGAAAGAGCCTTTCCCAACCCCTTTACGAGCTCCCTGCCCTTGGCTTTGCTGGGGTGCTCTGCCCTTACGGCCACAGCCACGGCTTCGATCCAGCGTGTGCCGGCAGCTGTGCGTGCTCAGCACCGGCGCTGCAGAGGCTGGCACTGATCCCAAACTCACACAGTGTTTGGAAAATACGTGTGTTTGCACAAAATGGGGGAGGGAAACATCTGAGAAGATCACGGTGTTTCACCTCGGCTTTCAGAAACGTGAAGGTTTTGTTTCAAGAATAGTCAGAATACCCGGTTTGGAGATTAATTTATTTTTTTAAATGGGGCTTTGCCTTTTCTGGTCTGGAAAATGCCTTTTAACTAACCTGGAGGAGAACTGTGATTTTACAAATGGGTGCAATAGCGTGCTGAGAAGCTGGTTCATTTTGCATCGAGCAAACTGTTTTCAGCCTCATGGAAAAAACCTTTATGACTTTGTCTTTCACTTAAATAATTTGTTTCCATCAGAATGTATATTTTTTTTTTTGCTCAGCAAGCCAAAGGAATGCTCAACCCTTCATCCACCCAGCTCTGGGCACCACTCACCTCCGGTTTTCCAAGCCCCCATCCTCCGAATACCTGTCACAGGCAACTGATCCCTGTTAACTCCCTAAAATCCAGCTATTTCAGACTTCCCTCTCGCTGTCCTGGCTTCCCTGACACAGCCCAGCTGCCTGGTGCAGGTCTTGCCTGTGGCTTTGAGCAGAGGATGAAAAGTGGGATTTTTGTGCCAGTTTTCACCGTTTCTTCAACTCCGTTTGCAAAGTTTGAGCGCTTGCCTCTGGAGCCTGCAGCTGCCCAGTGTCACTTAATGCTGCATGCTCGGAGATGGGTCTTGAGCGATTTGTTAAGATTTTATATTTATTGCTGTACCCTGGGTCCAAGGGCTGTGGCTGCCCCGGGCAGCTGCTGGATGGACCCGTTTGCCCTTTCCCAAACCCCAAGAGCTGCCTGCGAGAGGGCAGCGATGGGGCAAAGAGGCTTTGCCAATAACAGGAGAGCACAAATATTTGCTGACGCTTTCCTCTCTGCCAGCTGCAGTGACAGAGACCCAAATTCTCCGTCCGACTCTATTTTCTGCCCAAGCCCTGGCCGATGGCGGCACGACCAGCTCAGCCCGGGGGGGACAGCGCTGATGGAGAAGCTGTTGGTGCCATTTCTGCAGGGAGGAGTTTAACTTTGCTCCTCATCCAGGACTGGCCCGGGTGCTGTAAGTAACGCTCAGGCTGCTTTATTTAGCAGCGAGGGCTGGTGTGAAATGCCTCTTGTGAAAGACGGGGACGAGTTGTCGGTGGCCGCAGCGCTTAAGTGACCTGCCAGAGAGGAGCAGGGAGGCTGGGGCGGGCAGAGGGCAGGTCGTGTCCTGTCTGCTCCCCCGGCCACTTGCTGCCTGTGCCTCTGAGCATCCTCCTGCTCACGTCTGAACCCGCCGTGCTCGTGTGTGGTCTGGTTTGGTTGAAAGGAGATGTCCCATGGATGGGCAAGTCCCCTAAGCCCCGTGCTGGCAGGTATAGGCAACAGTGGGTCTCAAGCCCATTTTTTTTTTTCTTTTAACCAAAACCCCTGTACAGAGATGTGGGTAAATCCCCCGGAGATGTGAGCCCAGAGGGAGGACGCTGAAGGAGGAATTAGCATCTGTCAGCTGAGCCCCTGCCTCAGTTTCCACCTCATTGAGCAGCCTGGAGGGAAAGCCAGCGCTGACGGTTTAAGTGCTGTAGATGCTCACAGGTTATCCTTTGCAGCCTGCTAATGCCCCAGCCTGGCTGCTTTTACCCTGTCTGTGTCTGGCCATGAGCTCTCTCCAGCCTCACAACCCCGGTGGGCTCCAGGAGGCTGCTCAAGACAAAGAGGAAGAACCTCTGTTGTGGCAGAAGTGACTTGTCATTTTGATCCCTTCTTCCATCCTTTTTTTTGCCACTGGGGATAGGCGGCTCTTCTCCATACACCAGGGTTTCTCCTGGAGCCTCCTCTGGCAAAGCTGTGGAGATGGGTCACCAAGGGGTCCTACAACCTTATAACAGGTCCGCGGTGGGGGAAAGCCCCTTCTGGCCCCTTGGGCCACCTCTTGTGCCTCCATCCAGGAGTTCACCGCTGCATGTCAAGGCTGAGCTGGATCCAACCCAGGCCAGAGGTGCTTATATAAGATATTTACTGTGTGCCCCAAGACCGCCTTGGGAAGGAGCCAATGTGCTGATTAGGTGACGTCTGCTCAGGACGGGGTGGATTTTGCCTCGGAGCATCTGCTGCCTGGTCTGGTGGTCTCGGAGGCGCTGCCCTGAGGTCGTTTATGTAAGAAGCCGGCTGGGCTCTTGGGCCGCAGCGAGCCCTTTGGGAAAGCCTCCGGGTTATGCGAGGTGCCTCTCTGACCCCCGGGATGTCCAGCCCGCCTGGGCTCTGCTATGAGCAGCCATCGGTCGGCTGGTTGCTGCTGCTCTTTCCTCCTCCCTGTCCTAAAACAATCCACCCTGTAGGTGAGGGAAAGGGGAGCTGAGCACTGGTGGAGTAGTGAGGGGATCCATGGTTTCTCCTGGGTGCTGTGAGCACCATGGGCAGCCCAGGGGAGCTGCCCTTCACTCTTCATTTTGGAGCATCCCATGGTAAAAAGCCAAAGCTGTGCTCATCCCAGCTGGCCCGGGACGTGGAGCTAGCACTGGGCTTACGCACGAGGTCTAGGAAATCCCATCTGCTGCCCCAAATCCTGGGGGCAGGTCATAACAGCAGCCGATAAGCTTCTTGCCTCCTGCTTTGCCCTATATTTTCCGGGCAGGATCCCAGTGTGACATAGTCTCTGGCCTGATCTCAGGGTGGTGTCATGCTGAGGGCACATGGTTTTCCCAAACTGGCGCTTTTTCTGCTCTTCAGCTGCAGAAAGGAGCAGGCTCCCACCTCTGGCCATGGTGCAAGGCACCGGCCAAGGTCTCCTCAAGCATTTGTCCCACAGACATGGCCTGGTCCCCTCTGCATGCAGTGAGGCAGGGTCAGCACCTCTGAATACCTAAAAAAAATATTGTGACCATGTGGGAAATGTACATGCCATCAACTAGGGTGGTGTAGGGTCATGTTTTATGGAGGACGTGATGGCTTGGACCAGCTTTGCTCATGATGGAGCAAGGATCAGCCTCCCTGAGGCAAGTGGTGTGCGCATGAAGGAGGAGAGAAGCAGAGGAAGAGTCAGAGGAGGATGCTGGGGAGCGATATCCCCTCGGGACCCTGCTGAAACAAGCTCTAATGGGTGAAATTGAGCTGAATAGAAAGGAAAATTTCCTGAGATGTTAGAGTCTCTCGAGGGACACGGTGCAATCCCAGCAGCATGGTCCCCACGGCAAACATGGGGATGCAAAGGGTGGGAGCAAACCTCAGCACGGGAGCTGCCATGCGGCAGCGCTTGAGTTTGCAGCGAGCCTGAACCCGCGGTGTGGCATGGGGCCGGCTCGCTTAGAGACGCCAGTGCTGGGATGCGACGGCTGATGCTGCCAGTGTCCGTGTCATGGCTGGGGCTGGAATCCAGCTGGAAGCTGGACGGAGCAATCCTTTATTAGCAAAATCTGCAGAGTTTCACTGGCTATAAGTGGTGTCTCATTTTGTCGTCTGGCAGAAATACAAATGTCTTTTTTCCCTGCGCTAGCCATTTTGGGGGAGAAATGGCTCACCTGCTCCGTGGCTTTTCATGGGACACAGATTGTTGCTCCTGGCTGATGGTTCCTCGGGCCCAGTCCTGCCTTTGCTTTTCTTTCCCGGGCAAGCAGATGCAAAGGTGCTGAGCCCAGGGAGCTGGACCTGCTAGGCACAATGCTGCTCGTGTCCAGCCTGCGGAGAGCCGCTCGGCACCCCTCACGGTGGTGGCCGATTCTTGCCCCCATCAGCACTTTCTGGTCCCTGGGACCTTGCGTGTGGTCTCATAAAAGCACTGCAAGTGCTGACCTCGGCCGCTGTGCTCCTCCTGCCGGCAGTCCAGCTCCTTCCCTGCCCTCCCTCCTGGCCGCTCTGAAGCACAGCCAGGAACCAGAGGTGTGCAGGGATGCGCGCTCTCCTTTTTCCAGATCAATCCATGGCAGTGCTCCTGTTCATCACTCCTTGTGCCCTGCGTTCAGCTTCCCTGAGCTGTTTCGGTCATGCTCCCTGCTAATCAGCTGCTGGCATAGCCCTCGAGGCGCTCTGGACATAGAGACTAGGTCTGAGCATCCGTCTCTCCATCATACAACTGCTGCTTGATGTCCTCAGCCGCTCTCCCAGACTGAGATCCCCCTGGTAACCCCCATCCCTATCGCACAAGTATCTTTTCTTCTGCACCGGGCCAGCGCCCCTGTTTTCTGCCTTGCCGGGTGACTGTGCAGCCTCTGTGAGTGCTCCGGGGGTGAGAGTGATGCCCACAAACCCACGCCGTCCTCCCATCCGTCTGCTGCACCCCCTGGCCCATTGTCTTCCCGAAACCCGCCGGGACTTGGCCCTCCGCGCCACCGTGCCGGCCAACAGCGTGGCCTGGCAGAGCCGGCATCCCGCGCTGATGGCGATGCCAGTGCCCGGAGCAGATGGCGGCAGCCGTCCGGTCCCTTCCCCACAGCCCATTTTTCGGCCGGGAGCGCGATGGCCTCGGTGCGCGGGCGGGCGGTGAGATGGGAGCCAGCTCGGCCGGAGAGTCAGGGGCAAGGCGTGTTAATGGCACAGATAACGGCTATTTTTAACTTTGATAGATGAGAGCTTATTTCCTGACTCAGCTTGTGCGGCACAGTGGCACGTGTGTCTCCCGCTGCCTGTGCTGAGTGGATGGGGACAGGGGACGTGGCTGGTTTGGGTCATCTGATGGCAACCTGGAGCCCAAAAATGGTCTTTCTAGGAGCAGAAGTGGGAAGGGAGCGGGGTGCTGGGAGAGCTGGACTGGCATCCCACAGGGATGTCCCACAGCCCCGCGGTGGGCTGGCATGCCTTCAGTTTGGGGTATCTCGGCTGGGCTCTGGGGTGGATGCTGCATCCCTCAGCCTGGGGTCTTTCTCAGCTTGTACTTTTGAGTCCCAGTGATGGCACTGTGATCTACTGTGGGGCTTCAAGCCTGTTTTCCCCAGCACCCCGTATCCCTCCTGCTGCAAAATCCCTTGGAGTGAGTGAGGGAGATTCCCATGGGAGCAAAACTCTGCCTTGGTGTGGGGGGTTTGTGAACAACCCTGCATCTTTTGGGGTTCAGCAAAACCAGGTTCTTGAAATCCCACCCTCTTCCAGCTGTTGGGCTTTTGGAGGGGCTGGAGGATGGCAGACTGTGTCCCCAGGGCCAGGCAGCTCACCACGGGATGGGGAGCACACCTGGGTGGTGGCACCTGCTCCGAGCGGTCCCGTGCCATCGGGAGGACCGGTGACTTAGCATGTTTCCCCATCTCCGCTCCCCCCTCGCCTCCCCCTCAGCCTCTTTCTCCGGGAGGCCTGACACTAATGCAGCGCGAGCATGGGATTTATGGGCGGCAGCCCTCCAATTGGGCCATCCGTCTTGATTAAATTAGCCCTAATGGCTCTGTGCTGACTTGCTCACGGCCCCGCGCAGCCGCGCTGCAGGCGTCAGGAAGGGGCCCGCCGGAGACCCCGCCGGGGGCACCCCCTCGCTTTGCCCTCTCGCCCTCCTTTCCTCCCTTCGAAGGCTCCTGAGCGAAAGCCGAAGCTGGCCTGGCTGCAGGGCAAGGCCGGATCCTCACCCGAGCTGTTCCCCAGCACGAGAGGGCCACGGGGGTCCTCGGGGCTGTGGTCCTGCACCCACAGACAGACACACTGGGGGTGATGGGCTTCCCCACGGCCCTCCCCAGCCCTGGGACAGTGGTGCACAGAGCCGACGGCAAAAACGTGGGGAGCCTCTCTGCTCCCCGGTGGGTTGGGTGAATCCCAGGGCTTGCCGGGATGGAAATCCCGGGCTACTTCTTTGCATTTCCCATAGCAAACCGAGGAGTGAGGGGTAAGCCGCCAGCACGGCAGGGCGCTGGGAACACCAGCCTCACCAGTTCTGGCTGCCCAGCTCCATCCTGCCCTCCCAGCTGACCCTAAGGGCTGCAGCCCCCCCCGGGGTGCCCACGTCTCCCCCTGCGTACAACCCCCAAACATCTCCCTCTTGCTGCTTTGCCAGAGAAACGCTCCGCTCGCGCAGCTCGATGCTGCCATTGGCGGCCCCGGCAGAGCACCGTGCCGGGGAGCGACAGGCGAGAGGGGGCCAGGGCTGGGGACCCCACAGCTGCTCCCCCCTCCCCGGACGGTGCCTCCCTGCCCGGCCCTGGCCTGCAGCCAGCTGCCCGCCCCAGCCCTGCGGCCAATTTCCGGGCTGCCCGGCACGTTAATTATATTTATTGCTGGAGGGAGTGGAGGGAGCCGGCAGGCCGGCATGGGGAGCCTGGGGCTGGCACGGCCGACTGGGCACCGGGGGCGGTTCGGAAAGCTTTCCGTGAGCCATGGGCATGGTGGGTGGCAGGAGAGGAGGGAGCCAGGGCGCAAGGGGTGACAGGGAGGAGTGTTTTGGGGTCGGGACGCTGATGGTTGCCCCTTGGTTCCCTGGGTGGTCGTGCTCACTGTCACCATGCCTGGCGTGCGGGCTGGTGTCCCCTCCGAACTGTAAACCCCAAATCCCCACCGTTAGCTGAGCACCCATGGGGGTTTAGGTGTACCGCTGCCAGAACAAGGCCCTGCAGCACTTCTCATCCGGGGATTTCAAAGTGTCGGTTAAAATTCAGTATTTGTGGGGCTGGTGAGACGGGGCAAGGTAGTGCGGAGAGAGGAGAGGAGGCAGCGCTGCAAGCATTGCCCTGAGGTGCTCTGGAATTTGGGGGGGTGTGGAAGCGGCAAGGAGAAGGACGATGCTCCAGTGCTGTGCTGGGGAGAGGATGGGAGCTGCGGATGAGGAAAGTCTCTGCTCTGGACACTGCCAAAGGGAAGAGGAAAGGGAGGGATTGCTGGTCCCAAACCTGTGATGGGAGACAAAGAGTGAAGAGAAGGCTGGGAAGGGGTGGGAGGCGATGCGACAGGGAGATGGGGCAGGTGGGGAGGCACCCTCTTCATGTGCTGGGTCCTGGGGGGCTTCATGGCTTTTACATGACCTGCCGGCTGCGTGACAGCCAGGCTGAGCAGTGTCGAGCATCGCTGTCAAGGCTGGAGGTCTCCCGCCTGTGATTTTTTTTTTTTTTTTTGAGTGAAGCCCGCGAATCCCCAAAAAAGGAGCAGGCAGCAGCCCTGGGATCTCACGGGCGACCGAGTGTGGAGGAAGTCTAACAAAAATTACAGATGGTGGCTGGTTTGCATCTCCCTCTGGCTGGAAGCCAGCCGGGGTTGTGAGGCCACTGCAGCATCCCTCTGCCGCCCGCTCCCCGCTGCGGGGGGGAAAGGCTGCCGGATCGGGGTTTCACTTTGACCCTCTCCAAAAAGGCCTGCTGTTATAAGGACAGGGTGACCTGGAGACACCCAAAGCCTCCCAAACGGCTTAAAATAATGCTCACCACCAAGAAATAAACTTGGACTCCAATCAATCTTAAAAAAAAAAAAAAAAAAATCCCTGCCTGCAATAAAAAGAAGTGGCTTCGATTCCCAGCCCTCCCTCTGCCCCCGACTCCTCTCCACACACGCAGACCCTGCCCCTTAAACCAGCCAAAAGCAGAGCGAAGCCTCTGGGGACGCGGTACCCGCCATCGATTTTTCATGGAAGGCGCCCAGAGAGGATGGTGATGGACTGCGGGGCCGCAACCCCCCGACCGCAGCAGCCGGCGCGGGGGAGCTGAGATGGATCCGTCAGGAAAGGGTTGTTGCTTCATCGCGGCTGTGGCTGTCGGAGCCGGGGCTGGGCTAGAAAAAGCAAGCGGAAGCCATCAAGGTGGAGGAGAGGAAGCGAGGAAGAAGAAGAAGGGCCGAAGGACTCGGGCGAAGCAGCCATTAGGAAAGTGCTGATGCAGAGGTTCACTTGTGTCTACGGGCAGAGTTGGAGTAGTTGCTGTTCACGGACAAAGGCGGTAGGAGGGAGTGGAGCTTTGTAGAAGCCGGAGCCTGTCTCACTGGGTGTCTGTGTTTCATTCCCTGTCAAAAGGCTGGGAGCTGGGGGAAAAAAGCAGGGAAGCGGCGAGCTGCAGCGCTCGCTCAGGATCAGATAGCAAGAAAACCAATAGCAGCGAGAAAAAAAAAAAAAAAGAAAACCAACCCACACCAACCAACCAACTCACCCACCCTCCACGCTGAGGCTGAAACAGGCAGGTCCCTGCCAACTCCACAGCACGCAGCAAGCAGGGAAGAAGTCCACCCTCCCCGGGCAGGAGCGGAGTTGAGCCCGAAGGATATTTGATGACAATTTGGCGACGATGGGTCCCTTAGCATCTTCCAGAGCCCATTTGAGGGTGAAGGCTCTGAAAGCACAGAGGGAGTTTGAAGCTAAATTCACCTGAGTCTGGATCTCTCGGTCGCTGGGATTTATCTTTTCTTTTTTTCTCCAGGGGGTGACAGGGGAAACAGAACCAAGAAAAAAACGTGGGGTTTTTTAAAATCTCCCTCTTTTTTTTTTTTTTTCCCTTCCATTTTTTTTCTTTTGGAAGAAGATATATTTTTTTCCCTGTGTTTGGAATGGAGGGGTTGGGTCTGTGCCTAAGAAGCAGCAGCCGAACGTCGGTCCTGGGAGAAACCCGAGTGGATCTGGGGTCCCCCACCAGCTAACTCTCCAGGACCCGCAGCCCCACGGCCGGGGGGGGGCTGGATGCAGTGAGAGGTAAGTGACGGCTCCGGCGTCTGCCTGCCAGAGAGCCCGGGCGACGGCTCCTCCACTCCTCCAGCTCCGTCTTAATCCCAAGTCAGAGGCAAAAACAGCAGTCTCATAGTGAGTCAATCACTTCCACCTATTGCAGCCCTAATGGAGAAATAAGAGGGTGAAGTTTCGCCGCGGCAGCCTCACGGGTGAAGTTCCCCCCCTCACCCCTGTGCCCGAAATGCCAGGTTTTGGGGGGAAGGGAGGGGGAATTTTGCAAAGCTGACCGCCGTCACCGTGCCAGTGCCATGGGCCCCCTCCCTCTGTGGCCAACGGCCGCTGCCTTTCGGGGAGCACTGGTGCCTCGCTGGGCTCCCGCTCGCTTCTGCTTGCTTCCCCCGGCCAGCTCGCTTTCTCAGCCAAAACTTTTGCACACTGGCTGTTTTGGAAATGCCTGTGCAGGGTTATGTCCCTGTGCATGTGCACACATGTGTATGCACGCGCGTGTGCAATGCACGCTCGCGTGACCCTCCGATTCCCAGCTGCCTGGACCTGCGTGCCGGTGCGGGGGGCACGCTTAGGCTGAGCCTGGGAGCTGGGGGGGGGTGTGTGTGTATGTGTGTGTGTTTGCTTCGAAGGCAAACTGCAAAGCGCAGGGAAAAAAGCAAAGCAAGCCGACGACAGCAGCAGCAGCAGCATAATTGCATCACTGTAATAGTATCGGCGCTGAGAGCGAGCCAGGCTAGTAAAATTGTCCAGAAAATGAGCTGTACTAAAGTGCCTCCAGTTAGCAGCACCTGCACGCCTTCTCTGGGTGCTTGAGGCTATTTGTATTTTTAGAAGTCTCTCTTAATTATAGAGCAAAGAGTGTTAGAGCGAAAATGGTGTGTATTTAGCAGCATTCGTTCCCGGACAGTTTTGCAGTGAATATGAGCGCAAAATCACCAAACAGGGGTTTTTCTCCCCCCTCCCTTGTGATTTTGAACCACCTGTTTTGCAGTGGTGTCGGCAAACGAGGGCTGGATTTTTTTTTCTTTCCTGTTCTTAGAAAGCGTGGCGATGACTTTGCTTGTGTGCAAAAAGGATGGGAAGCAATCCTGTTGCCTTCCAACAGCCCGCTCTGCACCCCGAATTGACCCCAATCTCCTAAGGGCTGTGAGACCTCCCTGCGCCCAGCCTGGGGGTGACACCGGTGGGGACAGGGGACTTGCGTGCCGGTGCTGGGTCTCCCGCAGCCACCAAAGAGCCGGGGATGTTTTACAGCTTGCTGCGAAAAAACCCCCAACAAACCCTGCAACGACTCGTTTTGCTTCTGTAAAGCTCCTTCCCCTCGTCCCCTTCTCCTCACTCGCAAAACTTTCCGGGGCCTTTTGTTCTGAACAGCAGGTGAAATTCCCTTTGTGTGAGCACAAAGCAACGAAACCACCAGAAAATAATGAAAACAAGACTTAAAAAAAAAAATAAAAAAAAATCCTTGCCTGCTCCTTTCAGGCCTGGAATAACAACGAGCATTCCCATCCATGCCGGATAGACTTAATAAAACATCGGCTTTGCTGGGGAAGGCACCTTAAAGGCCACTTTATTTCTCGCCTCTCATCTGCGAGACGCTTTGATATCCTGTATCACCTCTGCTGTTCTTTACCCGAAAGAGTTGCTTTACCTACGAAGTCAAGGTGGATTTTTTTCCTGAGCCCTGAAATGACCCCAGGGGATATGGTGAGTCCCTCGGGACCAGCCGGGGTGGGATGGTGGTGTTCCCCCCTGGCTGCGCGGCACGGTGCCGTGGTGCTCCGTGATGCTCCGGGCATGGCCACGGCTTGCCGTGGGTTCCCCCTCTCCCCGTTGCTGGCCGAGGCTGCAGGGACGGCTTTGCCGGCGCGGTGGGAATCGTTCCCCGCTGCAGATAAAGTTCGGAGGAGCTGTTGGAGGAATGGCACAGCGAGCTTAAATCTGGCATTTTTCTCCCCAGTTGACATCAGCTTTTAGGGTGTAAATGTGCTTGAGAGAGATGGGAGGCTCACCCAAGCTCTGCGCGGGTAGAAAAGGGGATGGGTTGGCCGTTTTGAGGATGCTGTCTCTAGAAAGAGTGGGAGTGCCGTCACTAAGGGGGATTGCTGGAGGGACGGATCTGCCCCCCTCACCCGTTGCCGCTCGGGCACGTGGCACACGGAGCGGGCACCTTATGTAAGCAGTGATGGCAGCGCTGTGCCCCGGCCATGCCCTGCCGTCCTGCTCCGCCGCTGCCGGGCCCCGCGTGGCCTCAACCACCTCCCTTAGCCCCGTTTCGGGAGTTCCCTCTGGGTGCAGGTGCTGTTGTATCACAGCAGGGAGAGCGTAATCCCCCCCAACCGCTGGGTCCCAGGGTGGCGAATGGCTCCAAGCCCAGGGGTTTGTCTGTGGTTTCTGCAGAGTTCATGGTTGCAGCTTTCCTGGTGCTGGGTCCGGGTTCCCCAGTGCTGGGGAGGTGGCACCTGGGCTCAAGTCCCTTTCTAGGCTCTTCTGTGCCTCTTGGCTAAGGTCCAGCCCGGTTTGGGTCTGACAGCGCAGGGCAAGGGCTGGCTCTCGTGGATGAGAAGGGAGGAACCAGCCCAGCTTGCACCCATTCCTCGTGCCACCGACTCGCTGCAGGAGCTGGGAATTGTCCTCCAAGTGTGGGGACACTGCCTGGCAAAGGACCTGTGTCCCTGTCCCAGATCATGAACCTGTCCCTCCATCCTTCCTGTGGGCCCCCGGGTGCCCACCCATCCAGCTGCCTTGCACCCGGCGTGCCTGAAATGGAGGAGAGGAGAGCAAAAATGAGCATTAAGGGGCCCAGAGAGCCCCTGAGTCCCAGGGAGCAGAGCATGGTGGGCGCCTTGCTGCCCCAGCCCCACTCCAGCTTCTGAGTTGGGATGGGAAGGAGAAAGGAGGGAGTGGGGTGGCAGGTGGCTGGGGGGGTCCCGGTGCTGCCCCCACAGCTCTGGGTGACTGTGGGCCTGTCACCTCTCTGGGACATGCCCCTCTCTCACCATTCCTGGCTCGGTCCAAGCTTGTTCCCTTGTTCTATAGCTTGGTGCTTTGGTCCCAGCTCGATCCCTGGTTCACAGCTTACTCCCTTGTTCCCAGCTCGCAGCGAGGCAGGACTGCCGGTGGGCGATGGTTTTTTGCAAAGCGCTTTCAGATTCCCCTGTTGGACTTTTGAAGCATCTGGTATCACTATCTCAGCGTCATTATGAATTAATTAACATTAATTCCCTGTTCTGGTATCTCCTATTGCCGGGAGCCTTAGCCTGGGCTTTTTTTTTTCCCCCCATCCCCAAACAGAAATGGCCGGATCCAGACTACGTTTGCCAGAAAGCCAGAGAGAAGCCAAGGGTTGGGGGACCATGGGCTCCCCATCCCTGTCCCCATCCCACACCGCAACAGGGGATGCTGCCAGCCCCCTGCCAGTCTGTTAGCTGAGGTAGGGCTTGGTCCTGAGGGACCCCCGGTGCTGCCTGCACTGCCTGCCCGCTCGCCGTGCCACCGGCACAGGGCATGGGTGTTTTGTGGGTGGTGATGCTGGCTGTGCCATTCCTCACCTCCGCTTCCCCGCAGGGCTGTGGGGCAGGTAATGCTGGGGCTGTCCCGCGGGGGAAGGCTCTCCCTTTTAGCCCTGATCCTGACTCCTCAGCCTGTGCTGGAGGCACCAGGGATGCTCTCCTCAGGGATACTGACCCAGAGGTGCTAATGTCAGGGATGCTCTTCCCAGGAATGCTGATCCCAAGGAAGCTGACCGCAGGGATGCTGTCCCAGGGATGCTAATGCCAAGGACGCTGACCCCAGGAAGGCTGTCTCCAGGGATGCCGACCCTCTAGAGATGCAGGGATGGGGATGCAGCCATAGCAGGTGGATGCAGGCTGGGAAAGAGAACGGGATCCTTTGCCCCGACTGCGTTCATCCTGCTCAGTGAGTCACCCCGAGGGAGGCACAACCCAGGAGTCACAGCCTGGCCACCTGGCTCCATCCCTGTGCCCTCGCTTGCACGGATAAGACCTGGTGAAGTCATGGCTGAGGGCTGCAGAAGGACTGAGTGGGATGTGGGTGCAGCACCTGCCGCCTCCCAGCCCCGTCCCACCCCAGTCCCTGCCCCACATCAATGCAACCCTCCTGCACATGTCTGTCCCCTGGCTTCTGCCCCCTGCCACCACCACATGCCCCACGCTAGGGCCACAGCAACCCCCAGGGCCACCCCAAGCCCCCCGCTACCCCTTGCAGTGCGCACTGAGTCAGCGGGGCATCCCCCCCATGCTCTGCGAGCCCTGAGGCCGAGGTGGGGTGGGGGTGGCAGCCCCCAGGTAGGCTGGGGGATAACCCCGGTGTCCTACATCCCCGGAGCCCAGCTCGGGCTTACGTAACGGCCGTGCTGCAGTCTGCTCTGCTCAGCCGCCAGTGCCACCGGCAGAGCTGCAGCGCGGAGCCCATCTCCCTGGATATTTGCTTTTTGGGGAGAGGAAGGAGGGAACGGGATTCTTGGGGGGCAGGCGAGCCGCAGGGGGTGGCCAGGACGTGGAGGGGGTGGTTGGCAGGGCTGGCTGGGCACGAGGGCTGGGGAGTGTGCCCCCTGCCCTGTCTGTCCAGTGACCTTGGGAACTGAAATCCCCCCTGCGGAAGGAGGGGCCGGGGAGGGGGAGAGCAGAGAGAGCCCTGCCCAGTCCTAAGCGAGGGGTCAGGTTAGAGACCCTGCCGGCACCCTCTGCCAACCACGGTCCCATCTCTACCCTCCTTGGAGACCATAGCCCCACTGTGCAGATGGGAAAACTGAGGCAGGAGGCCGTGACCTCCCATGGGGAGCAGGTACCAGGGTCTCTCTGGATGAGGAGATGGGACATTACCAGCCCCTCAGATATCCCCAGGCTGGAGATGCCCTGGTCCAGCCTGAGCTCTGCCCCCAGAGCCGGTGTCCCCGCTTGGGGTTGGCACGTGCTGGCGCTCGGTGCAGCATCCTTGCAGGGAGGTGCAGCTCTGGATCTTGCTGCATGTGCCATGACCCGGTGACACGCAGCAGGAGGGGGGTTTGTGCCTGGAGGCACGCGGGGCCCTGGCTCTGTCCCAGTGGTCACCCAATGCTGTGGGCGCCTGGCAGGTCTCTGTACCCCCCCCCGGGGGTGCGGGGTCACCCAGTGCCACCGGCAGCTGGGCTGCATCTCCGTGGTGCCTCATGGCCAATGCTGAGATGGCCTCAGTGGGGCCAGATGCCACCACCCGTGGGTGCCACCCGCCCGCGGGGATGCCTGGCAGGGCAATGCGGACATCACTGCCGCGCTGCGGGAAAACCCAGTGTGATCCTGGTGCAAAAAATGTGCTGTCACCCACCAGTGAGAGCCAGCACTTCCCGCAGGGACCGAGTCCCTGACCCCCCCCTTCCCTCCCCCTTTGCCCCTCATTCCCAGGCTCAGCTGGCGTTTCTCCCGGGGCTCGGTGGGACGGAGCCCAGCCCCCCCCGGCACACCGCCAAGCCCGCTGCCCTCCCTGGGCAACCCGGCCAGCCCTGGCGCCCGCGGTGCATGGCAGAGGGACCCCGCACCCCAAAGCCAGGGGGAACCAAGGACACCAGTGAGCTCATCCCTCCTGCCCGGGCTGGGAAAATCATTGCATTGTGCTCGCTGCAAGAGGCTCAAAGGCCTTTGGTTCCCTTTTAGGACGCATCTGGAAAGGAGCCACCGAAACAAACGCCAGGAAAAATAAGCCTTCAGTGGTGGCTACTTTCTTTGTAGGTTTGGAGGGATCCAAATGCGGATGCCTCGCCTTGGGGAGCCCCTTGGGGACCCCCTCAGTGCTCGGGCTGCAGGGATGAACCTCCCCTAACTCCGGCCAGTCAGTGTTCTGACATTCCAAATCTGTCCCTGCCGCGTGAGTCAGACGTTTGGGAAAGGGGGGCCGGGTGCTGACCTGGATCCTGTTGCCCTTCATCTCTGCAGCAGTGCAGGGGAGCCCTGGCACCGCCAATCCCCCTGGGGGGGTCCGGGACACTCGGCACGGTGGGGTCCTGCTCCCCAGCCTTGGATGCCCCAGGGCCAGGTCTGGCAGTGTGGTTCTCAGCTGGGCTGAGAACGCCCTCAAACTCGTTACACACAGGGGCCAGCTAATCTCCATCTGACAGCGAGTCATCCTTCCTACCGCGCTGAAGGCTGTAATGACAATGTACTTAAAGGGGCTGATGAATTAAGTGCATCTTATAAATACATCAGATATTAAAATTCCCGTATAATTACAGTGCAATGGATTATGTGTGGTGCTGAAGGGGAAGCAATTCAGCGAAGCAAAGGACTTGCAGTTACAGAGGAGAGCCGGTGAAGCGTAGTTACACACAACTCTGCTCTAAGGGTGGTGTAAAGCGCAGGGCTGGTTTGGAGCTGCAGCGGGAGCGATGCCGAGTGGCGCTGGGGCTCTGCAAGGGTTAAGGAAAGCGAGTGGGACCTGACGGCCTTCGTGGTGGGGCCAGAGGGAGAGAGTTTGCTCTGCTTCATCCCTGGCGCTGGCCACCCGGGTCCGGGGGCTTTGGCCATTGCTCGCCCCAGCACCCTGCTGCTCCCAGCGCTCCCGTGTGCACAAGCGTACACTCGTGTGTGTACAGCAGGCAGTGCTTGAGCGATCAAAGACAGGAGAATCTGGTCCCTCTCCTTTTCTCTTCTCTTCTCTTCTCTTCTCTTCTCTTCTCTTCTCTTCTCTTCTCTTCTCTTCTCTTCTCTTCTCTTCTCTTCTCTTCTTCTTTCATCTCCATCTTTTTTCTTATTTTTTTCTTTTTTCTTTTTCTTTTCTTTTTCTTATTTTTCTTTTGCTTTTGCTTTCCCTTTTTCTTTTTCTTTTGCTTTTGCTTTTCCTTTTGCTTTTTCTTTCCCTTTTTCTTTTCCCTTTTTTCTTTCCCTTTTTCTTTCCCTTTTTTCTTTCCCTTTTTCTTTCCCTTTTTTCTTTCCCTTTTTTCTTTCCCTTTTTCTTTCCCTTTTTTCTTTCCCTATTTCTTTTCCTTTCCCTTGACCCATTTCTTTGCCTTTTCCTGCCCTTTTCCCCTTTTCCCCTTTTTCCCTCCCTCTCAGGGTCAGTGTTGCCAGGCCCCAGGTTCCTGCAGGTGTGTGAGGTCCAGGCAGAAGCTGCCGTGTCACCCTACACCCTGAGTGTCACCGAACAGCCCAGCCGGTAGCTCACACCCTCGTTCCTCCACATGTTCTGGCATCGGTGATGCAGCGGGGTGTCCCCGGTGCTTTCAGCTCCCCCCCCCGGGCCGAGGAGGTGCCACCTGCAAGGGGACTCGGGGGAAGAACGTCCCCAGCACGATTCGGCTGTGGGGCTGCTGGAGCAAAGTCTTTTCTCTAATGAGCTGGTGCCGGTTTTCCCATTAATTACATGGAGCGGTGCCATCATCAGACAATTAAGTAGTGTTGTCCCAGGCTCTAATAAGGGCACGGAGAAAGCGGGGTGTGGGATGCTGTGCGATGGCATGCATGCGGGCACGGAGCAGGGCTGCGTCGAGGCACAAGCTGAAACCCTGCGAGCACCGTTGACCCATCCCATCACCACCGCTGCCTCCTCCTCCTCCCCAAAAGGGCCGAGAGTCCCATGGGACCACCGTCCCCATTGCGTCCCCAGCCACAGCCCACCCTCGGTGGGGAGAGGGGGGCACCGCGTGATGCCTGCCTCACTTTTGCAATGGCACTAGTTTGCTAATTAGCAAAATCTGGCAATCCGCACCATTCTCCCAGTCATTAATTATTATTAATTATTTGTTATGCAAATAAAGTTGAAGAGCACAGTGCTGTAGGCAACACAAATGAAAACAGTCCCGGCTCCAGGCAGTTTATGTAACGGCGGGCAGGTGGGCATCGCAGGAGCCCCGAGGCCATATAGCATCCACGCGCTGTCCCCTGCGTAGGGGCCGCTGCACGTCGGCATCTCCCGGGGTCTGGGGACACGTCGATGGCATCGATGGTGATGGGCACTGCAGGGCTCCTGCCAGAGGGCACTGCAGGAGCGAAGGATGTGGGATGTAGCGGGGAAAGTGGTGCTTTTTAGGGTCCTGGGGGATGAGGGTGATGGGGGCCCCAAGGGTGGAGGGGGAGTATGTTGGTGCTGGTGGCCGAGGCGGGTGCTGCGGGTGGAGGCAGGAAAAGCGATCGCTGGGTGGGTTTTGTGGGTGCTGAGGGGGTCCTGTCCCACCCCTTTCCCTGCGGTCTGTCCCCAGGGTTGGTGTCTGGGGAGAAGCAGGATGTTTCACCAAACGATGATGCCGTACCAGTAAGTGGCGGTTTCGTGTCTCCATCCTCCCAGCTGGAGGGTGGCTGGAGCCAGGACGCAGCTGTGCACCCCCCCACCCCGCTGCCTGGCCCCCAGCAGCCCTGGGGTGTTATTTCAGTGCTCCTCACCCTCCCTTTCCCCTCCACCCAGGGTTCTCTGCCCCATCCAGGGCTCCCTTCCCCTCGTGTGCCTCTGAGATCACCATCGACCCCAAATGCAACCACCCATCACTTCCCCATGTCACAGAGCGATAACGCCGGTGGCACCGTGCTGCAGGGACACAGGCTGGTGGTGGGGGGGCTCCTACCCCAGCCCTACCTGAGCAGTTGGAAAGGGAACCAAGAAAAAATGGAAATGAAAGAGAGGAAAGAATTAATAAGGATCCTGCCTCGACCACAATGGCTTTGTTTCAGGAGGGCTGATACCACACGCTCGCTAATGCCATTCCTCAGAGGCCTTCGGAAAGCAGTGGGGTTTTGGCGATGCTCGGGTGCATTTTTGGTGTGCTGTGGATGCGAGCGTGTGTTAGAGCTGTGCTTGGTTCCTGCCCAGCCCGTGATGTCCCCTGGTGTCCGGCTGCTGTCCCCAGCCGGGCTCTGCAGCATGAGGCAGCCGTCGTCATAAAGCAACAACGCGGCAGAACGGAGATGTGGGGTGAGAAATGTGTTTTCACAAAGCGATACCTCTCCTGCTGGGTGCTGCTGTGGGGCCATGCCCTGAAACGCCGGACTGCCTGGCCGGAGGGCTGCTCGCTCCCTCTGGTTAGGAGATCATCCTCTAGCAGCTATAGAGTGCACCCCAAACCCACTGAGCGCAAGACAACCTGCGGCTTACAACAATCCTCTTCTGCCGTACGCCAAGCGCCGTGCGGGTTGCCTGTACATCCTCCCCAGCCCCTGGTGTTATTTCCTTTTTTGCACTTACTAGATCCCCCAGTTATCACCCCGAAAGCTTCGTTCAGAGAAACCCTATATTTCCTCCATCCCAGGTTACTTGCCTTTAGTGGAACATTTCTTTAGGGGGGATTTAAAGCAGTGACGGGAGAGCAGCGTGGCTTTGCACAAGCCGTGCTCCGAGCTGTGGCCAATGTCCCGCAGAACTCTCCCGTTATTCCTGTGCCCGATGCCCACGGCGAGCTCGGCCTCTTTTCTTCCTCCTCTGCTGCAGGAGTCAGCTCCAGCTGCTGCCAGGGTTATCTCCATCCTCCAGCTTGCTGCACGCTCTGCTAGTTCACCGTCCCCCTGAGGGCTGGGGCTCGACCCCGGCCAGGCAGCGCGTGCCCCCACGGAGGAGGACGATGTCTTTATTTTCCCATGGCCAGTAACGGGTTTGGAGATAAATTTCAGGGGAAATGGGGACTCGTGGAGGTTCCCCGCCCGCTGCCGCAGCTGCCTGGACACTAGTGCGTGTTCATGGCCCCATCCTGAGCCCGAGCCCAGGCTGGTGGCCGCAGGGGGGGCTTGAGCCAGATGCCTGTTTCTAATAAAGCTCAGCTCCTGCCGTGAGCCACACTCATCTTCACCCGCTCCAGGTGATAACGGCAGGGATGCCGCCGCTGGACGGACCTCACGGTAAACTGAAAAGCGGCTGAAGGTGAAAGGACTGGGCTCCAGCTCCGCATTCGTGCACCGGCCCTGCTTTGCCGAAATGAGGATGCTCTAAGGAGCAAAAAAAAAATCTCTTGCCTGAGACCTCGCCCCCATGGGGGGGATGTGGGGGCTGCGGGGGGCCGGAGGCGGCAGGCAGAGGGCCGGGGCGCTGCGTGGAGCGCAGCAGGAAGGAAGCGCTCGGTGAGGACACAGCCAGCACTGCGTGCACGTCCTTACATATGTGCTATTTTCAGCTTGACGGGGAGCAGGCCAAGTTCTCCAACAGATTGAGTTTGGAGCTGAAATCCTCCTCTCCTCCTCCCCCTGCCCAGCACCCACTGCCTGCAGGCACGGGGAGTCCAAGTGTGCCCAGGGCACCCCGCTCTGCCCCATTCACTCTACATTCCCACCGGGGAGATGCACGCATGCTGCACGCATGCTCCCAGCGCTGCCGCTGCTGAACTCCCCCCCCCCACCATGACAAGGCCACAGGATCTGACCCTGCTCAGGGGGGCAGCGGCCCCAGCTTCTCCCCTTCCCACTTGCGGCTGGTCCAGGCACCGACACAGCATCCTCCCAAACCTGTCCCCACTCCATCATGGACCTGCAGCATCGCCTGCGTTTGGCTTTGCACACTCATGCACACTCCCACCCGCCGGCTCCTTGCTTTATTTCCAAGCAGAAAATATCCTTCCTTCTCTCCCCAAATCCCCCCTCCTGCCACCTCCCCTCTCCCCCACCACTGTGACCCCTCCAGAAGTGCAGCTGCTTTTGCAGCCGTGTCCTCGCCCTGCTTGAAATGCAGGAAAGAAATCCATGTGCAACTTACTGTCTCAGCACCCTGTAATCATTTTGTCAGCCAAAAAGCACTTTTGTCAAACCCCCACAGGCAAACCGGGAGGGGCTGGGCTGGGGAGAGGCACCTGACACCGCTCTGTGCTTTTTTTCCCCCCTTTTTTCATCCTGGGTTTTGCTTTATGGGTGGGATGAGCGTTGCGTTTGTCTCTCCGTTCCCTCTCCGCGTGCTTCGGAGACGGTCCAGAGCGAGTGAAAGGAATAAGGAAAACATCCGGGGAGAGCAGCGAGGCTGGAGAAAATGCATCGCCAGCGGCTGGGTCTGCTCGACAAAGTGCAGTTATGCAATGGGAGGAGAAAGCCATTCGGCTGGAGAGGGGTTTCCAGCAGGGACTAATGGAGCCGCAGGCTTGGTCACCTGGGATGGCCCCAAGAGCGGCCTCGGCCCCTTTTGGGTGCTGGGGGGCATTCAATGGCTCCTTTCTGTCCCGCGCGTGAGCTGCTCTGAGGGGTCTTTGTAGCAGGAGGTTAACGTCATCAGTTTGTTCCGTCCCGAGAGCAAACACACTGGGCGGCAGCGGCTGCCCTGCCCAAACCTGGGAGCAGTTCCTTTCTCCAGGGCTGGGCTGACTGGCTCCCGATGGGACGTGATTTCCCTCAAGGCGGGCTCTCACGCTCCACCTCCGGGGTAGGGAGTCCCTTCTTCAGCCCCTGCCGCATCCCCGCGGAGTGCCTGGGGTCACAGCCGCGGTAACACCAGCCCTTGTGCTCCGGGAAAGGCGTCGAGGGCACCTCTTGGAGCGGGGAGTTTGTATGGCCTCGAGGACGGACTCTGCTTTACCCCAGCGTGGGGTTCCCAGGGTGTGGTGGATGGGGTGGGGGGATGACTACAGGACCTCTGATTTGGGCACCCCCGTGCCGCAAGCTGTCACCGTGGCTGTCCCCTCCCTGCTTTTTTTTTTTTTTGGCTGGTGTTTGCCCGAGCATCGGGGTGAGCTGCTTTTGCCAGCCTGCGTCATGCGAGCACCACGGGGAGTTTGCACAGAGCCGATCCCTTCTCCCTAACCTTTCCGCTAATGAGGAAGCAAATGCCTGGGATGGCTGCGGCGCTGGAAGGTCAGAGCTGTCGCAGCCTGACAGCCCCGCGGCTCTGCCCGTGGTCCCATCCTCCTCACGTCTTTCCCGTGTCCTTAGTGATGTTTTGGGATGCAAAGAGAGGCCGGGAACAAGGTGTTCCCTGGAAATCTTGCATCTGGGCTGGTACCGTAGGCTGGAAAAATGATGAGCTATAAAGCAAAGCAATCATTGAGCCTTGCCTAACGAACAGACAGTCGTTAACCCTGCACGAAGTGTTTGCAGGTCTCAGACTCATAAAAACACTCAAAAACTCACTTGCCAATGCTGCTTGTCTAATTAGGGTACCAGGAAAGGCTCATCCATCCTTACGTGTCCGGTGTGTCCTCATCTGCACACGTGAAATTCAGGCCATCAAACACTCGCAGCCGCCGTCGCAGCAAGGCGCTCCCGTCCGGAGACAGGTCTTTAAATCATCCCCGAGCGCTGGGAAAATCGCAGACAGCTCGAGAGCGGAAAATGAAAAGGCAAAATGTTGTTCCTGGAGCTTTTGCCCTGAATTATTTGCTCAGCTTTAATAATAAGTTACACACAAGGAAAAGTGAAGTGGCTTGGACAATTTTCTAGGGAAAACTAGTCCAGTGGATGCTGAGGAGCAGTGCCTGTTCCCCGGCTCCTCCAGCAGTCTTTGGGGACAGGGACCGATGTGCTCCGGGAAGATGGGCTGGGACAAGAGGCAAAAAAATAAACCCTCTTTAATGCGTTTCAGTGCGGTATCCAGATGCAGCAGCCGGGATTGAAGCTTTTAATTCATTTTTCTGGAGGCAGTGGGGAAAGCAGCGGTGGGGATGATCCCACTCTGTCTCCTCTCTGCTGGCCCCATCGCTTCCATGGGCTAATACCGTGCAGGCATCAGCAGGGCAAACTCTGGGCTGGTTTCCTTCCTTATTCTAGGGTAGTTTGACTAAATCTATCTTGTTTAGGATGAATCACTCCAGCACTGCTGGTTGCGACCTGCTGGCCACCGTGCTTACTGAGCCTCTGTAATTCCCCTTTTATTGGTAAAAACGAGAAGTTGCTTTTTCTGTCTTTTTCTCCGGGATCGCAGATTGCAAATAATGATTGCCTTAAACACAGGCTATTTCACAGCTTGCGGGCGCTTTTGGGGATGGGATCGCTGGGTGTTCGGTGCCAGTGACACCATGAGCCAGGATAGTGCTGTGTCGGCATGGTCCAACGGGCGCCTTAATTTAACTCTCCTTAATTTAACTCTCCCCTTTCTCATCTTTATCTTTTTTAATGAAGAAGAGTGAACGAGGTCTTGCCGTGAACTATGTGTTGCGTACTGCGCACCCTGCCCGGGGCTCTGGGTTGGTTTGATGTGCTGCTCATAGAAAGGCGATGGCCGGGCTGCATCCTGCTCCGCTGAGCTGCGATGGATCCCATTTTCTCTTGTTCCTGATTCTACGGGGTCACATGGACCATGAGGAGCTGTTTGCAGAGAGCATCCGTAGCCGAACCCATATTCCTGGATTTATTGGTTCCTATTTGCTGCTTTTTCTCCTGTTTTCTTTCCATGGGGTTATTTATAGCTGGGCCAACTCTGCTCCCCGTCCTCCTCTCCTCCCTTCCTCCCCAGGTGCTGCCTTGAGGAGGCAGGTAGCTTGTTCTCAGCGAAGGATGCTGTCAGGGCTTTGCCCAAGGGCACAGGTATAAAACTTCCTGCAGGAACAATTTGCTGCAGAAATTATGCTGAACTAGCCAAATTGGGTGGCTTCAGGGGAGCAACCGGGAGTGCACTGAAATGATCTCCCCCGCTTGCTCCCAGCTCGATCCCATTGCTTGTGCAACCCAAAAATGTTTTGAGAGGAAAAATCTAAACTGCCGATCCTTTATCCTCTGGACTGGACTGGGACCTGATTTTGGCATTTCTGGCAATAGCAAAGTACCTGGTTTTCCCCAGCTCCTTCCCATAAGAGCCCCGAGGAGTCTGCCGATGCCAAACCGCATCCCCTGAGACCCTGGAGGGTCTGGAAGTGTGGTGTGGGAAGGCAGGGAGGTCTCCAGGAGCCCAGAGAGCAGTTCTGCGTCTGCCTGGCTGCTGCTGGCAGGACTCAGCAACCTTTCCCCAAAAATTGAAAACATGCTTTTAGGGTAAAAAAAAAAAAAAAACCACAACAAAAAACCCCCACCACAACAAAAAAAGTCGGTTGCTGTGATGCCATCTGTGTCTGCAGCACTGCACAGCGGGGACAAGATGCCCGAGCAGGCTGCCATGCACGGAGCCTCCTGAGCACCTATGCCGGGTAGCTGAAAGAGGTGGTACGAGCCTTCCTCCTCCCTTCCTCCCCCTTGGAGAGGAATGTCCTGTTTCTCTTGGGAACAACATATTTCCTTGGCATCTCTCTCTTTGGAAGCTTTGATTTCTTTTCCAACTGTGGCTCTCCAGCCTCAGCAGCATGTCTTGGATATTTTTTTCTCCCCGCGGTCCCCCTCCCGTTGATCCCAGGGGGAAGGCTGGTTGGAAATCCTGCCGGCAGCCCTGGCCGGAGGGGATGGAGGGCTGGGGGCAGCGGGTTGCCAGTTCATTTGTTTTCCTCAATGGGGCTTCAAAAAGTGATGGGCTGATGGGTTTGGAGTCTCAGGGGGGCAATTTCCCTGGCAGCATCCAAGTTGTGTCACCTCTTTGCTTGGCTCTGTGACGACAGTGTTGATTTGAATTCTTCCAACTTAAGACTGATTTAAATGATGGTGAAGTTGGGGGGTGGCATGTGGGAGTAGAGCACTGAGCGCTATTCTTTTTCGGTTGTCATATGCCTCCATAAAGACTTCTGCCTTGGGGATTTGCATAGATCCGTGGTCCAGATTGCGCTACAAAACCCACCGGTGGTCTGCAAAGCTATGGCAACAGCTTCTGCGCCGGCTCCTGAATCAGATGAAGCTGGAAAGTTTAGGTGTGTTTGCAATCCTTGTGCCACAGCCTTTCCTCTTTGGTTTACGGGCCGCAGCCGAGGCTCAGAGGGCAGCTGGGAACCCCCTCTCTGCTCCTGACCCACAGCATTCCCCCTCCTCAGCAGCCCCGTCCCCTGGGAGATGCCTGACCGCATTCCACTCCTATTCTATTCTATTCTATTCTATTCTATTCTATTCTATTCTATTCTATTCTATTCTATTCTATTCTATTCTATTCTATTCTATTCTATTCTCTGCCACAGTGTGCTGCTTTGCTGAGTGCTCCCAGCCTCGTGCTCAAGAACATTAATTTGATGGTGAGGTGATGAGGTCAGGGGAAAAAAAAAAAACATTCGCGATCCTTCTGTGAAAAATAGGTGTTTGGGTAATGACCTCATGGGGAGGGAGGCTGCGGAGCGAGCCAGTCTCCTACCAGCAAGGCCACAGGAGGCGAAGGAGGGGGATTGTGCAAATGTCCCAGCCACAGGGAAAGCTTAATTCGGCGGTTGTAATCGCTGAGGACATGCACATCTGTAGGAAAGCAGGCTCCCTTCCTTGCACTGCTCCTAGAAGGGCTTGTTTGTTTAATTTTATCTTGCAGAGAAAATTATAAAAGGAAAAAAAAAAAAACAAACCAACCACCACCCTGTGGTTTTGCTCAGCTGCAGCACAAAAACGCCCCAGCGGAGCCCAGAGAGCGCCGGGGACCGAAACCCTCGCCTCAGCCCAGGTATTTCCATCGGGGAGAGGGGCAGCGAAGGGGCCGTGCGGCAGTCGGCGGCACCGGTGCTCTGCCAGGACTCTGCTGCCTGCCCGTGTGGGGCCGGGCAGGATGGAGCCGGCTGTAGGAATCACCGGATCTGGAGAAATCCAGACATCGCACTCGCCACTCTGCTCTCCCCATTTCCACCCCGTGCTGATCGAAACCCCGTTGTGCAGAGCAGCTGTATACGTGAAAGAGGGAGCTCTTTCCCCTTTGGGAGGCTGGAGGAGGATGGGGGTCTCGCTGGGGACCCCGGCATGGCAGCCTCGCTTACCCAGGTACCAGCAATGCCCTTTCTGACTGAGCAGAATGAGCAAGGTTGCATTTTGGGGCAAAAAGTTGAGATCTTTGTGATGGCTGGTGCTTTGCAAGCTGCCATCGAAACCCTGCCGTGGTCATGGCTGGGCAGGGCTGGTGCAGCTGGATAACGTGGGAGCGCTTGTGCTCTGGTTTCAGCTAATTTTCTTCGCTGTCATTAGTTTAAATTTCCGAGGGAGTCTGAGCTTGGCATCAGATGCTGACATCCTTTAATTTAGCAAATGTAAAAATGGGACCTTTTCCAACTGGAGCGATTAGAAATGTCCCGCTCCGTTCCCCTGCTGTGGTGTCAGGCACTGGCCGGGCCGTCGCCCCGTGCTGTCAGCCGCTCCGCTCCCCCCACCTCCCGCCGGCGTGACTGTGGCTGAGACCTCCCACACTCGTCACACGGGTATGATGGCCCATCATCACCATCCCTGCCTGCTGCTCAGCGCTGCCGGGAGCTGCCGACGGTCCCGACTGGCAAAGAGCAACCGGGGGGGGCTGGATGCAGGAGGGGAGCTTGCCGAGGGGAGGGACGGAGCTGTGCCCCCCATGGCACCCCCGTAGCACCCGCTGAAATCCCGTCCCCATCAGTAACACCCCTTTGCCCTGACAAGGGCCTTCTCCACCTCCGGGTTTGCGTATAATGGCGCGTGTCCCCCCTAAGCTGCTTAATGAGGGTTAAGAGGCTAACAGGCTTATTACCAGCAATTATTTCCACAGCCCTGCAGGTGTCCCTGAAAACGGCGCGGCCCCGCGCTCGCCCAGGAGCATCCTGCTGGTATCACCGCCAGCCAGCCTGGGGTGCCACGAGATTGTCGGTGCTCAGCTGGCTTCCTGAGTCAAATCGGTGGCAGTTTTTGGGGTGTTTTTACACCCCCTTACAACGATCCAGGCTGTGGTTTGTTAGGGGAGTGAAGGGGGGGGGGGGAGGCTGGCATTCCTATGGATTCCTTCCCCCCCGGCTCTGGTCCCTCTTGCTTTGCCTCCAGAGCGACTCTGCAGCATCCCTGCGCCCGCACAGGCTCGGGCCGTCGCCTGGAGACGGCCGCGGCAGGTTGCCACAGCGACGGAGCCTTCGCTCAGCATCCCTCCAACTCTGCTGCCTTGGCCAAAGTTGGGCGAGAGAAAAATATCCCGGGGAGGGGACACCCCCCCTCCGGGCGGCAAGCACAGGACTGGGGAAACTGAGGCACGGCTGGTAGAGTTGGAGGCAGCTGCCAGGTGATGGAGGAGGTTTTGGAAGCTGCCTGTGGGTGTAATGGGGCAAAAAGTGGTGGAAATGGGGTGGTGGGGGGCAGGGGGTACCTGCAGTCCCTGGGGGGGGGGGGGTCAGTGCTTTGTGGGGGCAGGTGCCGGTGCAGCATTTCCGCACGCGTCCTCCCAGCAGCAGTGTTCGATAGTCACCATGGCAATGTCAGCCGCGCTCGGGCTGTCATCCGCTTTGACATCCAGCGCGTGCCGGGATGGGCTGAGGGGTGTGCGCACCCCGGGGGGATCAGCCACCCAGAGCCCAGCCAAAAACCTGGGCTCCCACACACAGGGTGGGGGGTACCGGCCGTGACACCACCGGTGTCCCCCAGGGATGGGGTCCCACGCGATGGTGCGTGCCGGTGCCTGGCCCTGGGGACCCGCCGCGGTGAGGGAGAGGAGGGTGAAGCCCTTTGGGGTGACACTGGCAGCAGTGCCCCCCGCGAGCCCGGCTGCACAGAGTTTCTTTCCCCCCCCCCCCACCCCAGCCTCTAATTACAGACGACGTCCGCGGAGGGCGCGGGGAGGTTACGTAACCTCGGCGTTTGGAAAATTCTTTCTGCTCCCTTATCGGCTTTATAAATACCTCGAACTCAGGCCAGGCCAGGCTGGGGGAAGGCGATGACATGGGCTGCAGCCAGTCCCCACGCTCAGGCCCATCCAGCTGCTGTGCCTCAGTTTCCCCTTCTCTATGGGTGAAAGCGTCCCTGCTGCACCCTGCCGCTGCGCTAAGGGGAGGGCTCCTTGCTGCTGGCGTGAGCGCCGGTGGGACCAGCAAGTGTTTTTCATCTCCAGCAGAAAAGGCAGGCAATTTTTATTCCTCCCTTGAAAAAGACTTGAAGGTGCTTTTTGGGTCATGGCCATCATTAAATGGCAAGTTCAAAGAACCAAAGTCCTGCCTGCGGCCACCGACTACTTTACCCTAATCTGGTGTCACATCCCCCAGGTTTTAATTTGTTGCATCCTTCTGGCTGGTGCTTCATGTCCTAAAAATCCCTGGGTTGGGGCTGTGCGGTTTTTTAGCTGCTGTGATGGCTTGGCGGGGTGCTGGTGGTGGGTGCTCCCCTTGTCCCCCCTACTCCGCACAGCACCGTCACAGCCCTCCCAACCTCCTCGCCGTCCGCACAGCCGAGCCAGGGGCAGTGGGATGCTGGCGAGTCCCAAACATCGCTGGCGACCCCCAAACACCGCTGGTGACCGCTACAGGAGGTCCGGGGCTGGGGGGGGGGCTGGAGAAGGGCCCCCCTGCTCACGTGTGCTTGCATTTATGCCACTTGCAAAGTTATCTCCCCGCGGGGATGTTGGAGGGCGGCCGGGGCCGTGTCGATAGGAGCGTGCATGGTGCACGCAGCCAAGGGCGGCCAGGGCGGCGTTGTGTAACTGTCCGTGTGGCTCTTCACCGGGGGCATGTCACCGTGTCCCACCCTCCCCAGTGCCACCAGCCCTGACCGCTGCCCCAGCCGCAGGGAACTTTGCTCCGTGCCCGCCCGCTGCCACCCAGCCATGCCGCGACGCTGCGTGACGTCTGGCTTTATACCTCCAAGGGATGCTGGCGGCCGGACTGCGACCCCAGGGGTTAGATTGGCCATTGTGGCTGGCAGCAGCATGCCACTGCCTTTGTCCCCCAAAATCTTCCCTTGCTGGTGTTTTGGTTTGCCCTGCTCCTTGTCAACCTGTACGTGTACACACAGCCGTGCCCGGGCTCACCAACACCGGGCTTTGCACTCACCTTGTTTATTGTAGGGTTGTCCAGGAACACACGGCAGGGTTGGATTTTAGGGCTGGCAAAAAAAAAAAAAAAAAGGGATTCCTGGCTTCTACTTTATTGCTTTTGCAATCCCACAGTGTGTGCCTGAGCAAGCCCCCCCATCAGTGACCTGGGCTGTGCAAAGGAGCAGAGGAGGGAAAGCAACCGGGCGTGAGCCGAACCTCGCTGGTTTAAAAACAACCTTTTAAATGCCCAGGTCTCTGCCCACAGAGTCTGCAGCTGCCGGGCCCCTTAACGAAGTGATGCACAACAGCGCCAGAGGCTGGGGCACAGAAATAATGAGAAGGGAGTTATTTTAGGGACTTTCACATCTGCCCGGTGGGTACCTTCATGGCCACCCCCATTTGAACAGGGCTTCCCAAACGAGGTGGGAGCCCTGAGCAGTGGTGGTGGGGTGCCCCCCCCCTCACCCCCAGCTTGTGGGGTACCAGCCCCGGTAGATGCTGACGTCGGGCAGAGATTTGATTTCTTGCTGCCGGGGCCGGGCTGAGAGGGCACCCGGGGCTGGTAGCCGCAGGCAGGGAATGAGGGAGGATTAATTGAGCTGCTGATCTCTGATGGCGAGAGGGGACGGGGAGCAGCGAGCCCCCCCGGCGTTATGCAATGCCTGTGCTAAATCTTCACTGCGGCAGATAAAGACGGTCCCCAAAATACCCTGCCCTGCTTTGCCGGCCTCGCAGCTACTTGGATTTGGGGTGATGTCTGCAATCTGGGGGTGTCCAGCTCCCCAGTGACACTGGGGCAAGGCGAAAAAGGCAGAAACCCAGGGCCAGAAACCCGGTACCTCCTGGGAAGGAGATCTCCTCCAACCAGGCTCAGCTCGAGGAACGAGAGTGGTAAAGGGAATCCTCGGAGGATTTAAAAGACGCTGAAACTCTTGAACTGGTGCATGCAGAGCCATGAGCTGGAGGAACACTAGTAGCAGCAAAGCAGTGCAAAGCCCTCTTTCATCTTGAAGATGACAGGCAGCATCATGTGTGCGCCAGGGGAATTTGTCACCCCCAACAGAAAAGGAAGGGGATTTTTCTTTCTCCCTTGGGAAATGCTTGAAGATGGGGTTTGGGTCATGGCCATCATTAAATGGCAAGATCAAAGATCCGAGGTCTTGCCTTGGACCACCGACTGCCTCGCCCCAGCCTAGTGTCTGATCCTTCAGGTCTGACTTTGTTGCATCCTTATGGCTGGTCCTTCGCATCCCCAAAATCTCTGAAATCCCCTTTGAGCTGTTTCTCTTCCAGTCACCCGAGATCATTAAGGTATCTTGGGCTTCCTACACTGCCAAGACCGCAATTTTGCTACCCCTTAGAAATGTCACCGAAGGTGGATGTCCCCCTCGCTGGCGGTGGCTCCCCATGGCTGCAGCAGAGGTGCCAGCTCCTGTACATTTAGGGAAGAGGAGAGGCTGTAATCTGAGCTCGGGAGCAATTAGCCAGGACGGCGGCGTGCTGCCCTGCAAAGTCCCTGCCACTCGCTCGCTCCCTCGGCCACCGGCATCGGGCTCAGCATCTGTGGCTCTCGCTGCGATCGCAGGGTAAGCAGGGTTGGGAGGGTGGTTCTGCCCGAGCATGGCATGTCCTTCCTCCCCATCTCCTTCCTCCTGGGATTCAAAGCCAAGTTTAGGGTTCTTCCAACACCTTAACCCACGGCAATGCTGAAAGGCGCTGGAAACGCAGTCGCTTTTGGGGTGGAAATGGCAACTTTATCCCGGCATGGCCAAGGAGCCAGGAAAATTGGCCAGGACAGTGGGGCACGGGTTGTATTTCTCACCGAGAGTTGAGCAATTGCTAAAGCTTGGCCGGAGCAGGAGTAACCGTGGGTTTGAAGCCCCAAAAAAGAGTGGAGGATGCTGATGAGTGGTTGATGGCTCAGCCTTGCTTACATCCCATCTCCCCTTGCTGGAAGGGACCTGTGCATCCCGAGCTGGCTCTTATTCTCATCCCGCTCTTCTCTGGGAGGAGATGAGATTCCCCAGCCAAAACGCTCCCCGCGGCTCACGGTTCTGTCGGCTCCGGCTGGCAGCCCCATCGCTCCCGACCTGCCGCACGTCGCGCCTTCAGGATAAACATTTCCCGGGCGCAGGCTCTGCCCACACGCGCGATTTCCCTCAAGCGGGAGACACGGCTCCTGGGAGGGGGTTTGCATTGGGTGAGAGCGGAGCTCCATGGGAAAACCTGCCTTGGGAGTAATGGGATTTGGGAAAGGGACATTGATGGGAGCTGGGTAAGTGGGAGACGCAGGATTAGTCCTGCCGCAGGCAAGCTGGGGCTGAACGGGGTCCAGATCCATCACCTTCTGCCTCTAACCCTAAGGTGCAGGAAGCAATCGCTCCGTGAGAGGGTTCTTAAAATAATTCATGCCTGTGCTACCCCACGGATGCTGCCGAGCGCTGCCTTGGTGCTACCTGTGGCATGGGAGCCCCTTGATGCAGCAGCCCTCAGCTCATCTCCATCTGGTTGGTGATATAATCCACTTGAAGACATTTGCCCTTTCAGTCCCCTTCTCCCTTTCTTTCCATGGTGCTTTTTAGCAGCTGAGTGATCCCCCCGTGCTGGGGCTGGAGCAGGGCTGGTGCCTTCCCCCTGCAAGAGCCTCTTGGCATGTGCTGGATGGGAACCCACCATCCCTGATGGGAGCCTGAGTCCCTGCAGAGGCCCCGGGAATGGCACAACGGAGGCGCAGGGCAGGCAGGAGTGCAGCTGGCTGATTTCGGCTCTGCCATCGTCTGCCCGCAGCCCCATTGCTGGCATTTGGGATGGTTTGGGGCCAGCGCTGGAGCCCAGCATGTATCCAGATTTGGGAGCATGCAGGAGAGACCAGGGCCATGTGATGGATGAGAGCGCACGTGGTGGGCGCAAAGACACCCCAAGGTCACCCATCCGAAAACACCCTCTGGCCCACGCGGTCCAGGGATGGGTCTTTTCAGGAGGGAGGCACCCACTGCAGCCCAGGCGGGGAACGGGACTTGCCTGGGGACTTGCACATCCCACCGGCACCCTGGGCACAGCCAGGCTAGGTGATATTTCAGTTCAAAGCCCCAGACACCTCGCAGCCACGAGTCCCACCCGGGGGGGACTCATCTTTACCCTCCAAACGCCCAACTGACCCCGTAGCCAGCTCCCTCCACCCAGCAGCAGACATCTCCACCACCCATGTCCCAGCCCCGCCGGTTCTGGGAGGCTCCCAGGACACCCCTGGTCGCTGTGGCAGGACATGGGGAGAGGGGACAGGGCATCGCCACCACAGAGCCTTTGTTCCCAGGACCGTGGGGCTGCCGGGAGCAGATCTCTGACGTCCTGCGGGACAAATCCTGCGGGGTGCGGGATCCGGGGCATCAGCAGGCTGGGAAACCTCCCCTCCCCCTTGCTAAATCCCTTCCCCTGCACAGGACAGTAGGTTACGGGACTCGACCAGAGGTTGGATTTAAGGAGATTACAACTTCTCCCCCAGGATAATCTAGAAATTCAATTAAAACTCTCTGTCTCTCGCCCGGGCTGCAGCAGGGCCACGGGGCACCCTGCGCCCCGCAGCCATGGCCGGGGAGCGCTGGGGAGACCCCCCCGGGCACGTGCCAGGTAAGGGCTGACCCCCTCGTCCTGGGGTCTGGCCAGAGCCCCCCTGATCGCAGGGGCAGCCGGGGCTCTGCCCCTTCCCGGGGCGATTTGCTGGGGTATTAACAGCCGTCCTCTGAGCCGGGGCAGCCGGGACTGGCTGCAGGGGGGCTGCGGGGGGGCTGTGGGGAAAGGGGTACGCGGGAAGAGGCTGCGGGTACCCCAGGTTTGGGTAAGGGTAGGGGCAGGGCAGTCTGGCTGCATCCCCTGGGGTTTTGGGGCATCCTTTGGCAGCCCCCAGTGCTGATTGTACCTGCTGAGGCCCTTTTCCCCCCCTTGCCCTCATCCTCACCCCCAGCCATGTCCTGCTGTCCGGCCGTACGGATGCGAGCAGACGGACAAATAACCGGTGTTTCCCAGGCGAGCGAGATGGGATTTCAGGACGCAGTGGGGCGGCGGGGCTGGCTGTGGGCTGGGGGGACTGCGGGTGCTGTGGTGTTTCCCGACCCCCCCGGTGCTGCAGCTGGGCGGGGGGCATCACCCAGGAGTGGCGGGGGGGCAGCGGGGGCAGACGTACAGCCCTGGGGTCCCGTCACCGTGGCTTGTGAGTGCTGGAGCGGGGCTGGGTGCTGGTGCTGCTGGTGCTGGAACGGGCATGGAGCGGGCTGGATTGCAATGTTCATCGCCCCCCCCCTCCCCCGTCATGCCACGGAGTTGGGGACTAACCCTCCGAAGGCATCTTTCCCAGGATCTCCTCTGATCCAGGACACATTTAGCAGGACTTTTGAGGTGCTTAAGCACAAGCCACCTGGTCCCAGGGGTGCTGAGTGCTGCACATGGCTCCTTTTCTCCTCCCATGTCCATGGTGGCATCTGCACGTGGCTCAGGGGGACGGGGATGTGCCAGCACCTCTCCAGGCACCCCGTCACCTCTGGTCTCCCCGCCAAGGGCCTTCCTTGTCCCCCGTGCCTCAGTTTCCCTCCTCTGTGCGCCGTCAAGTCTCGCAGACAGTGATGTGTCGGCTGCTTACTGGTACTAGGGGGGTGCTTGGGGGTGCAGGGGAGGGGTGCATGCCCATGGCTGTTTTCTACCCATGTCCCTGTGAAAACAGAGCAGTATTGTCTCATTAGGAACGCACTGTGGTGGGAGTCTCTCGCCTGTCCTCCCTGGCAGCAGAGGGGAAGCAGGGGGTCATTTATCCTCCGGATTTGTCAGGGTCTGGTCCACCCTGTGTCGACCCTTAATTTATTGGAAGAGCCCAGAGACAGGGTGTCAGAGGAAGGAGTTATTCAGGCAGCAGTGCTCCCCCCGCGCGGTGGGGACACGCTCGGTCGGGGGCCGGCTGCAAGCTCCCTGCTTTGCATCTCAGCTGGGGGAGCCCCCATCTCTGCTGCTCCCCCCTCATTTTGTGGGTGCTCAGAGCTGGGTGACTCCATCAGGATGGGGTGTGCAGGAGCAGTTTGGGCACCCTCGGCTGTGCCGTCATGGCCGCAGCCCCGTGCCAGGAGCAGAGCTCCCTCTTCTCCACTGACATTGCCATCCCGCTGCTGGGGCATGAAGGGCATCGCTGCAGGAGATAGCAGCGTTATCTCCCAGCCCAGGGCAGGCAGCAGCACCGAGCGTGACCTCCTCATGCCATCCCCTCTTGGACGGTCATCTCTCCTGCCAGGGGACCCGCGTGTCCCAGCTTGGCTCCTCCAAGTCCCCACCCGGGTTGATCCCGCTCAAACGCAGCCCCGTTCCCCACACGCCTCCATAAGTCGGGAGAAAATCCAAAGCGAGGGGGGAACGGCAGCCTGGTCGCTGCCTCCCTGGCCCCAAAACACATCCCCTCCGGAGGTACAGCGAAAGGTGTGGTGATAAATCGCATCGACACATTCAGCCGGCTCTAACTAATGACCTCCCCGGCACTCGACACAGTTTCCCGGTGCGCTGGCTGTTCAGAATATTGTTGTAACATTTAACTCCCTTTTAAAAAATAAATAAATAAAATTAGCCGTGCAGTTGGCAGATTGCTGGAGACACTTGGATTCTCTGCGGGAAACCGCTCCGCAGTGGGAGTTTGGTTGCTGCAGTTTAGTGGCAGGAGTCGCTGCCTCTAATGTCAGCTCATTAGCTGGGGTAGTCCAAGGCGTCGCTGTGTTCAGAGCCCGCGGGGAGCTGTGGGCCGTTCCTTCCCGCTATTAATATTATGGGCCTGTTTTGTTTCCTACGTGTTAACGCTATTAGTGCTGCATAAGACGCGTGGCACGAGCGGCAGGGGACGGTCCCGGTCCTGCCCGACTCCCAGCACGGGTTTGTCTGTGCCGACGCTGGGGCCGGCAGTGGGATTAAGGGGCTCCAGGTATTAGGGGAAGTTTTGAGTTTGTTCCCGGGGGGTAAAATTGTGATGGTCAGGGGTGTGAAACTCCAGGGAAGGGGGTGGCGAGGGGGATGTGACCTCCCGTATCTCCTCTGCCCTGGGCAGCTCTGGTTGTGGGCGATGCTGGAGGGTGGCACTCACGACCCGAGGAAACGCCGGGTGACCATGGGGCCGGTGCCGGCAGCAGAGCCTCTCCAGCCCTAGGCTTCCACGCGTTCACACGAGCCCTCTCCCAGCCTGAGCCTCCCGCAGCGGCAGCGTGGGGCTCCAGCATTCAAATTAAAACCAAACCAGAAATTCAGCTTTCAGCGAACTCGAGAAAGCGTATTTCCAAACAAAACTGTGCTAAATAAAGTACGAGCCGCAGGCAGCCGCCTGCTCCGACAGATCCACGTTGCTCGCCTTTATTTAGCTGCCGGTTCCCCGTGCTGCCACAGCCGGCCTGGGGCCGGGGGGGTTTGTCCCCCCAGGAGCTTTGGTGCTTTGGGGAGGACTCGGTTCCACAGCCGAATGAATGTGGGGGCCCAGGTGGGATGTGGGCTATGTCACGAGAGCTGCCCCATCCCCGAAGCGGTGTCAGCCCCTTGGGTCTGTCCTGGCATCCCCCCGCAGCAGAGGGTTCCCCAACGTCCAGGGTGCTCGGACAGGGTGAGCCCTGAGTGGCATGGGGCGGGGTGGGGGGGGAGGAAGAGAGAAAAATAAGGGAGAGAGAGAGAAAGAGAGAAAGAGAGAGAGAGAGAAAGAGAGAGAAAGAGAGAAAGAGAGAAAGAGAGAAAGAGAGAAAGAAAGAAAGAAAGAAAGAAAGAAAGAAAGAAAGAAAGAAAGAAAGAGAGAGAAAGAGAGAAAGAGAGAAAGAGAGAAAGAGAGAAAGAAAGAAAGAAAGAAAGAGAGAAAGAAAGAGAAAGAAAGAGAAAGACAAATTAAGACATAAGAAATTAAGAAATCGAGAAATTGAGAAGGAAAGAAAGCAAGAAAGCAAGGAAGCAAGAAAGAAAGAAAGGAAAGAGAAAGATGAATAGCGGGAAGGAAGAGAGAAAGGAAGAAACAGAGAAAGTGAGAAAGGAGGGAAGGAAGGAGGGAAGGGGGGAGGGGGAAGGTGACTGGGGAGCCCGAGGGTTCCCGGGAGCATCACCCCTGGGTGAGGGCAGCGCCGCTGCCTCCCCAGTCACCCGGGTACGTCTCCCCTCCCAGCACAGTTAATCCAGACCCCTGCTAATCCTCTCGCAGGTCACCGGGAGCTCATTGCATTTTGTTCACTTCTCAAATGCATCTAGAATTAATTAAAAAAACCCAACAGTAAATTCATCCCGTGGCAAAAGCATCCAGCGTATTCCCCTGGGTGCGCCGGTGGGGTGATGGAGAAGCGGCCTTTTTTGTCTCCAAATGCTGAGCTCTCATTAAAAAAAGAGGAGAGAAAGCCGTAATGAACGTAGCCAGTGTGGTCAGGAGGAAGACTCAGGACGGGTGACCAGGCTGGAGTTTGGCAGCGTGAGCCTGCAGCCAGTCTGACACGTCAGCTCTGCAAGGCCACTTTGGTCCCATTTGATTTCCAGTGAGTATGGGGCTGTAAATATTAACGGTTTGTGCCTATTTTACTCTTCCCCATGGCCTTAAGGAGGGACAGGATCTTGTGCCAACTGCCCCAGCTGGATGCGAGCAATTGCTTGGTCTGCCAACACACCAACAAATAACTGTGGTGCTTGAAAAATTAGCTTTTTGGATAAAAAATGGTTGTGCCTGGTTTGCAGCAGGTGGAAATATGCTATTTGGTGTATAAGATGGTGTCACGCCTGGGTCTGTTTCCAGCACCTGGGAGGTTTGGGCAGGTTGTTAGTGCTCCTGCTTGTGGTGCTGGGACTCTGCGGGGATCCCCAAGTCCCAGGCTGGATTTGTGGCAAATTTCTGTACAAGGCAATCCAGCGTATCGCTGCTAGCTGGGCTGATGCAGCCCCGGGCAGGCTGTGCCTGGCAATGCTTCCCGGCGCTGGGCTGGCCCTGGCCACCGTGTAATGGAAAGGGTGTGCTCGTCCCAGCGTGTCCCTGGGCGCTCGAGCTGATTGCAGGAATCGACCGTATTGATCGGGCCAGCGGATCCGACACAGCATGTACAGCCTGGTGGGTTCGCCTGCACCTCGAGGCATGAGCCGGGCACCTCTGCGCTGGGGGGACGGCGTGTTGTGCGGGGCTCTGCACCTGCTCCCCCACCGCACTGCGGCCCCATGCAGGTCTCATTGCTAGCAAGGTGGTTTGATCCCCAGTGACACATCCCATGTCGCTAAAGAATGGGATGAGCTGAGGCAGAGGGTGGTTTGGGGAGCGTTCCCGCAGTGCCATCTCTTTAGGGTGTTTGGGACGTGCCACGTAACTTCTCCACAATCCTGACCCTCGCCTGACACAGCCCTACGTGCCATCGCAGATGGGCTGGGGGGGCCAGCAGCCTGGCAGGGTGCCACTGGGTTTCCTCACCATGGGCTCATCTGCACCAGGAAGCCCACCCGGCTTGGGCCACCTCTCCCATGTCCATGCCGCCTCTCTCCCAGGCAAAGCTGCATGTAGGTCCCTGACCCTGCAGCTGAGCCCTCCAGGAGAGATCAAAACAGCTCCCCATTCCCCAGTGGCAGTTGTTCCTTCATAAGACTTGGCCAGCAAAACCCATCTGTGACCGTAGATGGCTCCGTGTCCCAATGGATGCGTTGGGAAAGTTGCTCCTCAGAACATCTGCCCTCAGCGAGTGCCTTCCTGGGGCCTTCCTCAACTGGCTCCACGTTGGCCGTGTCCTCTCCCATCCCCAGGCTGGGGGACGGAGGTTAAATCCACATCTCCCTGTGGTTTCCCTCAACCCCAGAAGAGCTGGTGCTCGGGAGGTCAGGCGAGCGCTGCTGCGATGTGCTGGGCAGCGATCCATCTGGCACGGGCAATGTGAACTGATGGAGCCGCTTTCAGGCGTACCTTTATTAATATCTCTGTGCTAAGGAGAGCAGCTTGGCCTCTCCGGTTTCCTCTCCAGCAGCGTGACCCCGCTCCAACAGCAGAACTCATGAGAAAAGCGAAGGGGAGAGACTCCAGTGCTACCCAAGGTTTTTCATCCACTGGTGTCACTGAAGGTCCCACAAATGCTGCATCGCCCCAGCAAGGTTTGCTCACTCACTTTGTAGTACGAAAGAACAAACTCTAAGACCTTCTTCCTTCCTCACGTGTGGTTTTTGGGAACAGCCTAGAAGGGAAAGTAAGGACAGTTGTGGGGGGTCTCACTCAACATGCAGCCACCCACCCCATCAGACCCATGGCCAAACACCTCCCTGGATCCTTTTGCCGTGAGAGGTAACGGCTGTGTCTTTGTTTTCTCATTGCAGAACCTCTCACAGGATCCGTGTGGTGACGTGGCAGCCAAGACGTGGAAGCTTGGGACTTCTCTTCCACCACAACAGAATTTGGGGGGTGGGCAGGGGTGGGCCAGGGGGACGCTGGGAGTCACAAGACCCTTCACCTTCACTGTGGGCTTGGCTCAGGGATGACTGCAGGCAGAGTCAACCCTTACAGCATCGTGTCCTCCGAGGAAGACGGGCTGAGGTTGACCACCATGCCAGGTATCAACGGCTTTGGCAATGGGAAAATCCATACCAGGAGAAAATGCAGGAACAGGTTTGTAAAGAAGAACGGTCAGTGCAACGTGGAGTTCACCAACATGGATGACAAGCCGCAGAGGTACATTGCAGACATGTTCACCACATGTGTTGACATCCGCTGGAGGTATATGCTCTTGCTCTTTTCCCTGGCATTTCTGGTGTCCTGGTTATTGTTTGGGCTGATTTTCTGGCTAATTGCACTCATTCATGGAGATCTAGAAAACCCGGGTGGAGACGATACCTTTAAGCCTTGTGTTCTGCAGGTCAATGGCTTTGTGGCTGCTTTTCTGTTCTCCATCGAGACCCAAACAACTATTGGTTATGGCTTCCGCTGTGTGACGGAGGAGTGCCCGCTCGCGGTCTTCATGGTGGTGGTTCAGTCCATCGTGGGGTGTATAATTGACTCTTTCATGATTGGTGCAATAATGGCAAAGATGGCCAGGCCCAAAAAACGGGCGCAGACATTACTTTTCAGCCATAATGCAGTAGTGGCAATGAGAGATGGAAAACTCTGCCTGATGTGGAGAGTTGGGAACCTCCGGAAAAGCCACATAGTAGAAGCCCACGTACGAGCTCAGCTAATTAAGCCCAGGATCACGGAAGAAGGGGAGTACATACCACTTGACCAAATAGATATCGACGTGGGGTTTGATAAAGGCTTGGACCGTATCTTCTTGGTGTCTCCCATCACCATTCTCCACGAGATCAATGAAGACAGCCCCTTGTTTGGGATCAGTCGCCAGGACTTGGAGACAGACGACTTTGAGATTGTGGTCATTCTGGAAGGCATGGTAGAAGCCACCGCTATGACAACACAAGCTCGGAGCTCCTACCTGGCCAGCGAGATCCTCTGGGGCCACCGCTTCGAGCCTGTCTTGTTCGAGGAGAAAAACCAGTACAAAGTAGACTATTCCCACTTCCACAAAACCTACGAGGTCCCGTCCACTCCCCGTTGCAGCGCCAAGGACTTGGTGGAGAACAAATTCCTGCTGCCCAGCACCAACTCCTTCTGCTACGAGAACGAGCTGGCCTTCATGAGCCGCGACGAGGAAGAGGAAGATGATGACAGCCGGGGTTTGGAGGACCTGAGCCCAGACAACAGGCACGAGTTCGATAGGCTTCAAGCCACAATAGCGTTGGATCAGCGGTCGTACAGGAGGGAGTCGGAAATATGACTCTTGGTCCTTCCATTGACTTTTCCGAGGGTATTTTTTTTCCTCCTCTAATCTCTTCCCCTACAACCCGCTCAACTTATGCAGAACAATGCAAGTGCCATAGGAATGCTTGAGAAATTAGTATCGTTCATAGTTTTCAGTTTCATCGCAATAACCACTGAGCGGTCTGCAGGAGGGGACGGCGGCAGGCCATGGCGCGTCTCCTGCGCCCGGCGCCTGCAGCGGGGCCGATGGCTCTGGGGGGACGGACGGACGGACGGATGGACAGAGAGAGAAGGGTCCGTGGGGTGCAGGCGGGCGCTCGCCCCACGCGGCCCCACGGGGCTTTGCTCTCCCCGTGGGGAAAATGCCAGCGTTTTCTTGGAGCCGAGCACTGCGAGATCCAAAAAGAGGAAATATCAGGAAACAAGTCTTTCTTTCTCTCTTTCTTTTTTTTCCTTTTATTTTTTAACTGAGCAGTAACAACAAAAAAATTGCTCCTTCCGGCAGGCGGTCTGATTCAGTTGCACAAGAACAACACTTGAAATAACATGCAACATTAACGTACTTCTTTTTAATTTTGGGAAAAAGTGGGGGGAGGGAGGCGAGAGGTTTTTAAATTTTTTCACCGTACCGTTTGGGAGACTGTTTACCAAAATAATAATAATAACAATAATAATAATAATAATAATAATATTAAATCTGAAAGAAGTGATTCAGTATTTTTTAAAAATGAACAAGGGAATGAATAAGCCACCGGGGTCCTTTGAGGGGGTGACTTGCTGGGCAGATGCAAGAGCTAGAAGTCAAGAGTGCATACAATTTTGGGGTGGTGGTTTTTTTTCCCACTGGCATGGCTTCGTAGGCAGAAAACAGACATAAGTGGCTGGAGGTCTGTGGCAGAGAAAGCGAGTAGCGTAATTACTGGCAAAGTAGCTAATAAGGAAAAGGCAGACTGCAATAGAAAGAATCATTGTAAACACAGTAATTAGCCAATTTCTGGAAATATTGATCTTCAGGGTGGCAATTGGGTCTGGGGCATCAGCTGCTGAAGTGCTGGGTCTCCCCCAACATCTCCGATGGGGAATTCATAAGTTTCACCGTAACTGGGATAAAATAGCGAAAAGCACAAAAAGGAGAGTGGAAAGCTCTCAGATTTGGGTATTTTCCCACTTTTCCAACCAATTTGGTATTTTCTCCCTTGAAAATTATTTCAGGCATGGAAATCAATGTGAAAGTCATCTTGTTGGGTTGCACTTCCTCTAGCACAGGAGCCGTCTCTGTGCCAGGCTGGGATTTATGAATTCCCCGTTCACCGGAGAGTCCTGCTTCAGAGGCAGATGCTTTTCTAAAAACAACAGATGCCAGTCAAGAAAAACCACCCCGTCTTGTGCTTCAACCCGTCCCCGCGTCCCAGCCTCAAGGTGGATTGTGCCTTAGAGATGCAAACTCATCCCGCGCTCTACCCCTCCTCCCCAGCACCCCACTTGCATCCCTACCCTGGGGCAACGTCCCCTTCGCTCTGTCCCTGTGGCATCACCTGCATCCCACCGTCTGCTGCGCTGTAGGCTGGCCTTGGTGGCACGCTGATTTAGCTTTTGCCACGGCACAAGGCAAACCACCCGGCGCATGGGGAGCCCTTGCTCCTGCCCCGCTCCCTGCCTTTGCGCAGAGGGAAGGAGCCGGGAAGATGCAGGCTGCAGGTCCCTTCAGCCTGGCTGTGCTGCTCATCGGTGCTCTGGGAGCCAAAATCTGGGTCCCTGCTCCCCGTGGCCGTGGGAAAGGCTTCGGTACCCACAGGCATCCCGCACCCGACCCTGGGTGCGGAGCCCTGGCAGCACCTGGCCTCGGGGAGCAGGGGTTGAGAGTGGGGTCCCCAGCAGCGTTTTGGCTGTGATGGGCTCCCGGTGTTTTCTGCCCCCTGCCCACGTCAGGGAAGCTGTATCCCAGGGTTACAACTTGCTGTGGCATGTCCAACCATCGGTGGCAGAGGCAGGATTTGTCCTGTGTCCCCATCCCTGTCTCCTTCTTGCAGAGGGCTCTGGGGAGTGGCTGCCCCGGTGCCCCCCCACTGCCCTGTGCCCCCCAGCATCACGTCTCGCTGGCCGGCTGCAGGATGGGGACCGGCACTTTGTCCCCACAGAGTTCCTTCTCACCCCGTTCCCACCAGCATCCATCATTGCCACCCTGTGCTGCCCACCAAGGGGCTGCTCTATTTTCGGCTTCCCCTAAAACACAGCCACTGGGAGAAAACATCCCCGCGGGCAGCGCTGGGAGGGAGCCGGCCGGTTTTGGCACCGAGTGTCCCAAGCAGGCTGTCCCCAAAAGCGGGGGGGACACGTAGGGACGTGTCATTGAGCTCCAGCCACAACGTTTATGTTTCTAAGGCAGCAAACGCAGAAACACAGACGCCATCCCATCGTCGGTCCCTTTGCTCCCGGGGGGGATGGTTTTGCCACCCACTTTTTGCCTCATAGCATCTGGGGGGTGGGAAGGATGGAGGGGAGGGCAGAGAGATTTTGTGTGCGCACTACTTATTTATTTTTTTAAACAAATGCTTTTAAGTGGTTTTAGGTTCTTTTGAATAAATAATAATTATAAAAAAAAGGTGCACATCTTGCTGCTGTAGGATTCTCAGAGGGTTAATTTCTTTATAAATATATATATATCACAGTAAATATTTGTATAAAAATGAAAGAGAAATAGAGATGTCTAAGTAAATTATTGCTTTTAAAGAAACTTCTATGATTGTACAGTGTTACCTGGGAGAATAGAATAATATATACAGATGTATTTTTAAATTGCTGTGTAGGAAGATGTGAACTGGGCTGGGGAGTGCCCGTGGCCGGCATAGCAAAGGGGGGTTCGGACCCTCCCCAGCCCCCGTTCATGCACCCCCTTCCCCAAACCCCACTAGTGAGGATCTAGCTCCGGCGAGTTGTCGTATATATATATATATATATATATATATATATATATACACTGTATAGTCCTCGTCCTGGCCATGGACCACGCTGGTACATAGTGTATAAATATTATTTTTGCCTACCTGTGAGTGCTCTGAGCTACTGGGTTTTTTTCCTACCATCAGGGAGCGTTGGGAAGGCTGCCCAGCGGTACTTTTAATCACATGAATTGTCAAAGAAAGGGGGAGAAAAAAAGAAAAAAAAGGTGAAAAAAGTCAAAAAGTGGTGTTTGTTCGGCACTCGGGTTCCCTGGAGGGGCTGGAAAGGCACAGGGATGCTCTCGGGGTTTTGGTGTCGGTCATGGCAGGGATGGAGCGGGGTCCTGGCAGGAAGGGCGCTCGGAGCCGAGCGAGGGGACAGGTTGCCCCCCAAAACAGCCGCCGGCCATTTCCTCCGAGCCGAGGCCACTCCATCCGTGGAGTTAACTCCAGCGTTACACTTGATCCTTGGAAGATGGCGGGAGTCCGAGAAAGGAGACAGCCGCTAATCCTCTTGGCCAGCATCCCGTAGGGATTGCCCTCGGCCGGGGTTCAGGGCAGCCTCCGGCAGCAGCCGCCCTGCCTGGGGACCGGGGGCCATACCCCATACCTGCTGCTGCTCCCGCTTGGCTTCACCCCAAACAGCTGCACCAGTGAGAGCAGAAAGCGGCCACATCCCTGCGCCCCAAACCCACCAGCTGGAAGGAGCATCCTCTCCCCTCAAAAGGCGTGATGTGTCCCCGCTCGGCCGGGCAGTGGGTCCCCGGGGCCGGGAGCCGTCGGGACAAGCCTTAGCTTCTCATAACCGAATTTAGTGCACTTAGTCTTTTAGGGCTGGGACAATCACTTAGCGCTTAACCTTTCGCGATTCGGTGCCTGCTTGACCTTCAAACCTTTTGTAGGAGATGAATTCAGAGCCACCTTTTCTATCTTTAATAAGGCAGAACAAATACATTTATTTTTAAACCCTCCTGCTCTTTCCTTTCCTCTCGTGCTGACAACCAAAAGAGTCCCCTGTGTCCCCCCGCCATTTCTTGCACGCCGAAACGAGTGTGTGGCAGCCGGGTCTGGCCGGAGCACCGGACCCTGCTCTCCCACCCCCCCCAATTCAGGGATGCTGCCACGGGGGGGTTGGCTCAGGGAAGGATCCGGCTGCGTCATGAGCACGGAGGGGATGTGGGATGGTGCCTGACCCGATGCCACACGTCACCTCGCTGAGCCCCAGCTGTGCACATCTGTCCCGCTGCCCCCTCCTGGGGGCACCATCTTTCCTCCATCCCCCCCCCCCAGAACACACCCCGGTGCTCCCCCAGGCTTGGCCCCGTGGGGTTTGGGGACCGAGACCCGGCACCAGTTCACACGGGCAGGTTGGCAACTGGGAGCACTGGTTTCCCAGGAGTAAAACGCCGAGTCCGTTTGCTGGGGATGGATGGTGACGTGCAGCGATAGAGAAGCTGATGGATGCAATGACAGTATCTGTACCTTTGCCACCTCCGGTGTTTCTCTGTCTCATTGCACATATATTTGAGATATATGTGACAATGTATATATATATTTGTAAAATGTATTTCAGATGACAAAACTGGCCAATTTTATGTTATTTTAAATATATTATATATATTATATATAAGAGTCTCCAAAAGATATAAATAGACTAGAGAAAATAATATAAATATGTAATAAATGTATTTTGATCTATTTAAAATATCTCGCGTCATGCTGTATATTTTAAAGATCACAGGGAAGTGTCTGCCTGTAGCAAATTTCAAACACGGTTTTGAGGCCATCAGTTGCCACACATATAGTATATATGTGCAGCAAACTTTGAGCAAGACTGGGGGCCAGTGGGCCAAATACAGATTATTTTTTTTTTAGGAGCCTTTTAGCAAACGTCCATCCTGCTGCCTCTAAGTAGAAGCAGAAACCCCAAATCTGAATTTTCCTCGTTACCCTGCAGGAGAGGATAATTTTTCCTCTCCGCTGGGGAAGGGGCTGCAGGGATGCTCGGTGGGATGAAGGGGCTGCAGGATCCCCCCCGTCCCCGCACAGCCCCGCATGTGAGTACCATTTGCTTTGCTGCACTGCCCTGATGGGCTTTCGCCAGGGGAACGGATCGCAGCAGGTCAGCCATGCGGGGAGCCCGGAGATTGGAAAATGTGTCTGGAGCCCAGGCAGAAAGAGCCCAGTCATCCGCGACTGACCCAACAAATCTTCTCGGAGCAACCTTGGTCGCCCTTGGGCTCCATGAGGATCTACTTCCTACGGGCATCGCCTCTTCCAGGGACCTCAGGGGACACCACGCCGCGGCCAAGTGACAGTTTAAATGTCTTTAATGGTACGTCACGGCCGAAGGAAAGCAGAGCAAGTCCGTGGGATGCTATTTATGGAGAGGTTAATGGCCTGGTGGACACGGAGCCCCTGGATCCGCCATCCTGGATTTTCCTCCTGGCTTTTGCACCTGGCTGCTGCAGGGAACGGGACTCGTGTACCAAGGTAACCTGGAGAAATTATTCATCATCATTTCTCAGGCTGGTCACGGGTCTGAATCCGGGTCAGGCAATCGGCAACCGATAGCTACCACCCACCGATGATGGTCAGTTGGGTCCCATCAGCTCCATCCTTTCCCCCATAAGGGAGTTTTTTTACTCATTAAAAAAAAATCACTGCCAGCCACTCACTCTAATCACCAAAGATAGGGCCGGGGCTAAGCATGATTTAAGAATGCAGCCTGTTTAATTTATCAAAGGGGGAGACTGAGAGGTGACTTGATTACAGCATTTGTCACGGGGAGAATACACTGGTACAAAGACGTAACTTAATCTACCAGGGAAAGGCATAATAACCACCTCTTCCTGGAAGCTGAAGCCAGACAAATCTATCTTGGAAATAAGGAGCGATCTTTTAATAATGATTAGCTATTAGAACAAGCTACCGATCTCTGTCTCTTAATGCCTTTAAATCTGGACCAGATGCTTTTCTGGAAGCTTTTCTCTTGCTGAGGAGAGGAGCGGGGGTTATTGGGGAAGGTAATGGTCTGGTACAGGCAGGCAGGAGGTGAGACGGGAAAAACCTCCCTGCTCTCCTCCAAAACATGGGCTGGATCTCGGAAAGGAAAATGCCACGGAGGGCGCGGGGGACGCTCTTGCAGGACCCTGTCAGCCTCTCTCCTGGGGACAAGCACCAGCCCGTGCAGCAGCTTCCCAGAGCTCTTGTGCCTCCGCTCTCAGGGTTTGCTTTGCATGCGGCAGTGACTCCTTGCACAGCAGTTTGCACTACAAACCCCATCGCTTCATTTGTGGAAGCATTTAATGATTCAGGAGCCGGCAGCTCCCCAGGGATGGTTTCCACTCCTCCAGAATTCCTCCCTCAGTGGCTGCTTGTAGCAGAAATCCCTGGGGAGCCAAGCTGATGCTGGCACCACGGCAAATGTGCTACCAGGACGTTCGGTCCTTGCTTTACTTCCATTCCAACCATCCTCTTCTTTGGGGGTTAGAGCTAAAGGAAAGGGTGGTGGTGGTGGCCGGGAGCAGTGGGGATGGGGAAGGCAGTGGCTGCCTCTGTGGGGAAGGACCTTGCTTACCGCTCTCAGGCACGGCCAGGGTGTTTTTGGCAGGGATGCTAGCCTATGGGCTGAGGTTGGGGCTGTTTCTTAGCTGGCAACCTGCACTTTTAATACTCAGGATGTCTTTGAATGCTAAAACCCTCTCTAACCTCAGCATTACACCAGCCCTCGCTGACTGCCCTCCTGCCTCTTTCCCTTTGGCTTCAGGGGACAGGGCATCTCCCCGTGCCCTGCAGAGGTTTCTGACCTCCCAAAAAGCAGAGTGTCTTTCCATCGGCTTGGATGGGTTTGGCTCAAACACACCACCACCAAAACCTGGGTGCACCGACCCCTTGCCACTGGGCAGAGGGACTGTGAGCCTCCGTTAGCTCTGGATTCCCACCAGGATGGAGCCGGCATGGGCTTTGCACGCTGAGCTGCCCATCCTGGCTGCGTGTGCCGGCGCAGGGCTTGCTGTGTCTCACTGGACAAAACCATGGTGCCACGCAGGGAAGGCACCACATTTGTCTGACTCCTAACAAATCCTCCCCAGCTGTGCTAAGGTGATACACCATGGTTCAGAGGGGTTGAGGCAGGAACTTTGCCCCGGCCCCGCTGGAGATGCTGCTCCTCCACCCAGCCTGGCTGCATCCTCCCTCCTGGCTGCTTTGAGAAGCTCAGACCCCACAAACCCCTCCAAATTTGTTCCCTTGCCCACCCGAATTGGCCCAGTGCCATCCCGGGTGGCTGGGAGCAGCTCGGGGTACGCAGGGCGATACCCAGGGATGCTGGTTGTCTCTGGGGGTAACCATAGTAACGGAGCAGCATCTCTGCTCTCCTGCTGGCAATTTGCTTTTTCATCCTGCATTAAGGTGGACCCTCTCTGATTGTTTCTTCCCCTCCGCCTGCCCTGAACGGCAATGTCAAGAGCTCTCCCACTGAGGGCCTGGCTTTCCGGCTCCTTGTGCCACATCCCACCCCATCCCATGGCAGGTTTCATCCCGCTGTATAATGGGATATTGCATGGGAAGCATCCCCCAGCATCCTGCAGGGAGACCAGGGAGGCGGCGGCTGGAGTTTCTCCTTAACACAGATTTGTAAGTGTGAGTGGGACAAAATTAGGGGTTTCCTTACACTGGTTGTTAAAAGGTCACTGTCAAGGTTAAAAACTTCAAATACTCTTTTTTTTTTTAATTGTAAACAGCCTCTATTAGTAATAACATGCTGGATATATTAATATGGATTGAATTTTTCAGCACTGAATGTAATTATCACCCGTTAAGTACTTTGTTCACCTTTCACATTTCTCCCCGCTTGGGGAAGGCAAACACATGAGTCAGCGTCCCTTTTTCTGTCGGTTTTAGGCAGTTTCAGTGACAAGCCGTCGTGAATCAGCACAACACTGCAAAGTTCAGGTCGCAAACGCTCACCACGATGCTGCTCCAAGAGAAAAACGGTGATTTAAAGCAGGTGAAGGAGACCCCTGCCCCTGGGCTTTGGGGGAAAAAAACCCCAAATTAACAAATTTGGAGTCAGACCAGGGACGGTGGTGCTGCTTTAAGAGAAGATGTGCGGAAGGGTTTCTGATGGGATGTCAGGGTTGTGGATGGAGAGGGAAGAGGAGACATGTCGGAACTGGCAGACCAACCCCCCCTTCCCCAGCCAGTTGATGCTTTCCCTCCTCCTTCCCCTGCAGCTGGCACATTTGTTTGGGCAATACCTCATTAGCGTGTAATTAAACCTTCCCCTCTTTGCCAGTGGACTGATGACCCCAAGCATCACGCCCGTCCCCCAGGCTGGGGCGTTTCTCGCTGTCCCCTTGCAGAGTCCCTGCTCACCCGGCTGCAGCACCCACGCGGGGCCGGGGTGGGGGGGTGCCGGACACCCAGGGATGGCATTGGGGTGGGGGGATGACCCCGAAAGCCGGTTATCCGGGGGCTGGCATCCCCGCCCCGTGGGCTTGCTGTCCGTTTGGGTTCGTGGCTGACTCAGCCCCAGATGGCTGCTGCGAGCGCTTATATAACGGCGTGTTTTGGCGGGGGCCGGGGACGCGGTGCGCGGCGAGGAGGTGGGCGCGGGGGCGAGGGAGGGAAGGAACAGAGCTAAAGATAAGCCTGGCAGCTCCGGCACTGCTTTGCCAGGCCCCGCGGGAGCCGGCAGGGGAAAGGCTGCTGGGGATCGGGCACCGAGCTCGCAGCCGTCGCAGCCACATGGGCACGGCCACGGCCACGGCCACGCTCGCTGTCCTGGCTGCCCGGTGTGTAGCTGGCGGGGGGGGAGCAGCTTTGCATCCCGTTGCCAGCAGCTGCTTTTTCCTCCCCGGTGCCCGCCGGGTACCGCTGGCGCTCAGTCGCAGCTCGCCCTTTCCAGGTTTGCCTTCCTGCAGCCTCTGCGCTGCCCTTTGCACACAGACCCCAAACCACCCCTGCTCCTTAAATCAGGGGTTTTTTCCCTGGTGTTTCACGACCTGGGTGCAGCAGAGAAGTGATTTTTTGTCTGGTTGCAGGACTGAACCGAACTCCATAGACACCTCCCCACCTCGCATCCTTCACCCCCATCTCTCCCTCCCTCCCTCCTGTACCCTTGGCTTTGCTGGCAACTGCCACCCAGCACCGAAGCTCACAATTGCAACAGAAAACTGATGTTTATTTCTCTTAAAGGGATGTTTTGGGTGACCTTTGACCTCTGTAGAAGTCTTCCTCTTTTGCCCAGTTTACAAATTCCATGTAAACACAAAGATGACCCTTGTTTTATGGGAGTTTTATTTTAATGCTCTGGAGATTTGCTAAATAAAACCGATTCTAGTACGAAGGATGCGCTGGGTGTGATGATGGCTTTTCTCAGGCGGGGCAGCCGGGGGGTTGGGCCAGGTAATTAATAACTTGAGACCCTACTCTGTGCCTGGGTGGGTGCTGCACGTCCCTCAGCACCGGGGTTAACCATGAACCCCCAGGGATGGCTTTTATTTGGCTGGACTTGCCCTCTGGAGGAGCCTTCTCCAACCCCATCAGGGCTGAACCTGGATTTCATCCCCAAAACACCTTCTTTGCCTTGCGTCAAGCCAGACACACGGGTACGGGGGCAACCCCAAAAAGCCTCGGAGGCTGCTTGCAAGCCCTGGAGCAAGGCGGATCCCCGTGCCCTCAGGGAGGGTCCTGGATGGCCGAGGGTCCCCGCTGCAGGAGGGATGGAGAAGGTCCCCGGCCGTGCCCCGACAAGCGAGACGACGTCTGCTGAGCACTCCATACGGCAGCGCCATAATGACACTGGGTGTGGGGGCGACGGCAAGAACAGGCGCTCGGTGTCAGCAGGAGGAGCGCTGCGGGCTGGTAACAGCGCTCAGATGGTAGGGGGAAGTCCGCAGCTCCTGATAATTAGGAGAAAGTCTAAATAAATCCCTTTGAAAAAGACAATGTGAGGGGGGAGAAGCTCGGACCTGGGCTCCTGCCAGCGATGGATTTGCAGAGCGCTGCCGCCCACGCTGGACCGGAGCAGAGAGGGGCATTGTCCCCACAAGGTCGACGTGGCAAGGCTGCGGTGGCAGCGGTGACACCTGGCACGTGGAGGGCTAGCGGTGGCCGTGGCGGTGGCAGCGGGGTCAGGTGGTTGCCAGCCCAGGTGGTGAATGTCTGGGTGCCCTCTGCCATGCAGGTCTCTGCATGGTGTCCCCCCGCTCCAGGGCAGGTCTCCATCCCACAGCTCCCAGTGCACAGAGGACTGGATTTATGGGGAGCAGGAATCTGGGGATTACGTCGCCGGAGTCTGACCAGCCAAAAATTGTTAAAAATCAGAATATCCGTAGCTCAAATCCAGCTTAAAAGTCAAACCAATCATCCAAACCATCTGCCTCGCCATTGAAGATAATACTACTTTTATTGTTTCCATAAGCTGCTAAGCAGCTTTTCAGCAAGAAAAACCCTCTCTGCTGGGACATTTGCTGCAGTGGGACAGCACGGGGGCCTGCCCGGTGGCAGCCAGGTCCTGCTGGGACAGGGAAGCAGGACACAGTGTGGTGACACGGAGGATGCACTGCTGATGGAGGAGAGACTGTAGTACCAGCTCCCCTCCAAGACATCCCCAAACTTTTCTGGAGGCTCTGGCAGCCGAGGGTGACAGCCTGTAATGGGAGCTGCCCTTGCTGCTGCCCACCTGACCTTCTCCCAGAGGTATTATTAGCCTGCCGAGAGCAGCCAGCCCGAGCCACGAGCTTTCCATCTGCAAGCCCTCCCCGGCTGCGGGCCAGGGAGAGGAGCTGTGCATGATCCTCCCCATTTCCCCGGGGAGATGCGCCACACTGAAGGCTTCGAGCCACTCTCCAAAGTCTGCTCACCGATACCTGGAAGATGTCCGTGCCCAGTAGAGCCCAGCCTGTCCTGCCTCTTCTAAACCCTCCCTGTACCGTCCCATTGAGGTAGCTGCCATGCAGGTCACCCTCTCCCAAACCATCATCCCTCTCCCAAGACCTCAGCTGAGCAACCTCTGAGGCTGAGGTCTCTATTCCCATCTCTGGCTTCTGCAGGTGATAAAAGCATCATCTATCAAGCTCGTAACTGACATCCTTCCTGACATATAATTAACATCCCCTTGGCCTGTGGATTTCAAACCAGGACGTGTACTGGTATGAAAAGGTCTAAGTCAAGTTATTTGCTCCAGCCTGAGAGAGCAGGACACATGCTTGGGTTGAGGATGTGCCCAGGGTGAAAATTTACTGCTGTCTGTGAATTTGTATTGATGCAGGGGGAGCACGAGCACTTCTTAATGAAATCACCCCAGAGTCACCTACATGATACATTTGTGCTGGCATCTGGCTGCTCCTCCTGGCTTCGCTCAGGATGAGTTTGCTTGGAGAGATGATTATTCGATGGGAAGACATACCTGAACCAAAACCGAGTTGTCCTCACATGGAAATAAGGAAGGAGAAAGAGCTGTTAGATCAGCAATCAACAAGCCAACAGGAATCTGCACTTCTAAAGATCATCCAGCTTTTACTTTGCCTTATTTTAAGTGCCTGGCAGCGAGCTGGCCCTTCTCTTCCCCTGGGAGAGGCAGAGCATTGCCAGCTCATGTGAGTCTGTCGTGGGATTTTCTACCTCCGCTGCAGAGCCCCAGCTCCCAGAGCGGTGTGGTTAGCGGAGACCCACCATCGCCACCTGGAAAGCGACTTTGCAGCTGGCACAGAGCATTTCCCTCCAGCTCAGTGCCATGGCTCGGGGGCTGGGGCATCTCCCAGCTGCCCCATGTCACCAGCAAGGTTGGTAGCGATTTTGTTCCTCCTTTTGAAGACTCTCCCGGATGCTTGGCTCCTCTGCGGTGCCCGACTGTGGCTCGGCTGGGAGTGCGTTGGGCTCCAGGGATGACCCCGTCCTTCTCCATCGCCTGACCTCTGCCTGGGGGACCCAGCTTGCAGCCGCCAAAGCCACATCACTGACTTTTAATTAGGGAGAGCTGCAATTAGTGGCACAGCAATGGAGTGAGAGGAGAAGCCCTGGCCTGTCAGTTGTGGCTGCTTTACAGTGTTAGGCTGCAAGGTCCCTGACGCTTTCCCTAATAAACCCCGAAAGACATGTTGCCTCAATCGCGGTGGTCCAGCAACTGGGGTGCACATCAGCCCCCCCAGTACAAATCCCACCTGGATGCACCTTACCTGCAACACAGCCAGCTCCCGTGGGTCGGTTCAGCATTAAATGTTGCAGAATTTCATGGAGCAGAGCAGTCCAGTAATCTTCCCCATGGGAAGATTGACAGGCGATATCCTCAATTTTACTTTTCTCTGTGTGTTTGCGTCTTTTCCCCACACAGCAATGTAAGGGTTACGCTGAGCGCAGAAGAGGACGGTACTTTGTGCCTGCATCCCTTCCACTGGGTGTTTCCAGTCCTGTGGATGAACACGGGCTCTTTGATCTCAACATCAGAGATATCCGAACACGGTGATCCAGGGAAACGCAGCTGGGAGGCGCCGGCAGGGTCAGTCCCTTGGAGCTGTGTTAGACTCAATGCAACTGTTGCCAGAGGGGTCCATAGATTTCCATATGCCACAAGCCATAAAGCATCCCCTGGAGGCACAGCGTCAACTTAAATCATCTGTCGTACACGTGACAACAAGCCACAGAAACCACAGGGCCGGGATTGTCACCGTGTCCCTGCTGCACATGAGGACTCAGTCATGAGCTCCCGACGTGGGAGCAGGTGCCGCTGCCTCCTGCTCGGCGAGGACGGTGCCAGGCTGGCAGAGGGAGCTGCTCTTGTTCCGTCCATCCTCATCCTCCTGCTGCAAGAGGTATTTGCTGCTCCGAGCTGCAAGAGCAGGTCCTCGACTGACGGTGCTGTGCCTGGGCTGCAGATCCCATCGGTGCCATTTCTGAGATGCTGGCAAGCATCCCCTCAGGAGGAAAGAAGCTCAGCCAAGCCTGAAATGACCTGCTGGGGCAGGGCAGGCTCCTTCCACCCTCATATCATGTGCTGGGATTTATATAAAAGGGGATTCTTTGTAGGATGGCCCGACCATGGAGGGTGACATTCGCAGTGTGCTGCTCACAGACCGCAGTTTGAATACCCCCGGGATCAGGGCAAGCCCCAGCCTCTGCCACAGAGCACTCAGCTCCCTTTGAGGTCAGACTGGACCCGTGCGTGGAGTCACAGGACAGGGCTCTGGGCCACTCGCATGCATCAAGTGATGCTACACGTGCCTCTAGCACTGCCTGGCCCCCCAGCTGTGGCACAGCACCCTAGTCCCTTTCCTCATTCCACGCTTGAAAAATTAAGGTCCTGTTCCTCATGTTCCCATGCTGCCGCTCGTTGAATGAGCCTCCAGCCCTCTGCACGCCCCATCTCCCCAGACCCCAGTGCAGCTCTGCCCCCCCTCCAGCGCAGAAGCCTGTGAGCTTCCTCCAGCCACGGCTGCTCCCGTGCACTCCCCAGACCTTGATTAACTCCAGGCTCCTCTCTCTTCACAGCCCTCTGGGAAATAAAAACTTCCAGTGATACAGATTGTTTCCAGCTGATGGAGAAAGCAGGAGGCGAACCTGCCGGTGGTGGCCACACTCGCCTCTGAGAAGGGGCTCGGTGGAGGCTGGGGACGGAGCCGGGATGGTTTCTTGTGTGCAAGGTGGCCCTGTGTGGGCAAGGATGCTGGCAGGCAGCGGGGTGTCCCTGAACCCCCGCGGGTACCTTCACATCACTTCTGGAGAACTGAGTCCAAGCCATGTTGCTGGGGGATGTTTTCAGCCGGAGTTTGGCTCCTTGCTGTAGCAGCTTCACTGGGTGCTTTTAGAAGAAGATATTTGGGGGCCAGGGGGAAGTAAGCTCCAAAAATCCCTGCTCATGACCGTGGGCAGTCTGGGATTGGATCACCCTCACACATGGCTCTGATCCAGGCTTTGACCATGTCACAGTCCAGGGCTGGCATGACCTAGATTTTTGGTTGATTTATAGCAAAGGTTGGGAGGTTTGGCTCCGAATGGCTTGGTTGCCAGCCTGGTCTGCATGGCACAGCTGAGCACTGCACATTGGGAATGTACCACATCCCCATGGCACCGAGAGGGAGCGGGGGCAGGAAAATCCCATCCCAGCATCCCTCCGACTGCGCAGGACCACGAACCCAGCTTCTGCGCCAAACCCCTGTGTCCTGGTGCTTTCTGGAGTCACCAAGAAGCTCAGGTTTCCTTGATGCACCCCGGGGATCCTCAGTATTTATTGTTATCTCCAAGACTGCTGAGATTTGGCTGCCTTGCCAAACTAGCCAACTCAAAGGATTTCTCAGCTGCATCTGCCAGGCTGACTGCTCTTCTGGGACAGCATGGGGGCACTGGGAACGAACTGGGTTCTCGGTCACTGCTCAAACACAACCCAGTATGGAAATCCTATGGAAAGGAGGCAAGCTCAGAGATGGAGACCTTGTACTGGTCCTTGGGAAGCTAGGCTTCCCCGGCTCCGCCACAGTCCTTTGTGTGTCTCCTTGGTCACCTCCCTCCCTTAATGCCCATGACGCCATTCCATCAGAAACTGGTTTCCAGGTCCTAATCCCAGTGCCAAAGCACAGTCACTGGTTTTGATTCCCCATACTGCGCTGCAAAGCTATAAGCCAGGGCAAGCAGGAGCACCGGTGGTCCCTGCAGTGTGAGAGAACATCCCTTCTCCTGCGAGCTGGTCACCAGAGCGGGCTCAGCCAAGAGAAAAGGACCCAGCAACGAGAGTGCAGCCACCCTGCCTCCGAGCCCCGCTCCATCATCCCTGCCTTCTCGTCACTCCCACGGACATGTGCACACACGGCAGCAGGACAGGCGATGCCAAGCGCTCCTCGGGCACCGTCACCTGATCTCCGCAACCCGCTCCAAGCCCGGACAAAAATAAATCTGGGAGCGCTGCAGCGGAGACGCTCTGGCAAGGCGGGCCTGGGCTGAGCCCATTGTTCCAGCGATAATGCTAGTTCCAGTGACTGATCGGGGAGAAATGCAGATATTCCCCTCGCGCCTCTCCAGCCTCCTGCTGCAGAGAAACCATGGCTCAGCATCCAGGAGCGGATGGAAGCATTTGCTGCTGAGTAGAAAAGGACATGTTTTTTTCCCTACCATGTGAATTTTCTTGTTGATAGAAGGTTCCTTCCTTGTGGGTGAGGCTAAAGTTTCCACAGGGATTATTTTTTCCTTGGAAGTTTTTATTTGTTTAAGTAGAAGGGCAAAAACATCTTCACCTTGTATCCTGAAAATTGAAAGTTTGAAGTTCTGGCTCCCCCAGTTCTGGCAGGGGACGTTGCCCCTGCTGTGCAGCATCCTTTTGCTATGTAAAATTGGCATCGCCTTGCAGCTACCATGTCATTTCCGAGCACGTAAAGAAATCCCCATGGAAGGGTGCGCTGAGGCCTGCCAAACTCATTTCAGTCATGACCTAAGTTGGTGCTTGGTTGCAAGAGCACAAAGCCGATGCAGTAGCTGTGGCTTTGGCAGAGGCAGAGCTGCGTGGTGACCGAGGGGACACCACGGAGTCCCATTGCAACAAGGGCTGGGGACGACCAGCAATTTCGGGTCTGTCTTCAGCACTCAACCACGACGCATCTGACACAAGCCAGCCCTGCAGGGGGGATTCACCATGTCCCTGGGACATGCTGGGCTTTCACGTTCCCTTGGGGGGCTATAGAGTTGCCCTCACATCCCTGATTTCTCCTGTGATGCAGAAATACAGCAGAGACTCTGTCCCAGAGGATCTTCACCTGCAGCCACCCCAGCGCAGAGCCTGGCCGAGCTTAGGACATGCCTGGACCCTGTGTGAAAAGCCCTGTGAAGGTCTGCCACCGGAGCCTCCCACCAGCAGAACTGAGATGTGGGCATCAGCTGCACCTTCTCATGCTCCAGGTGGCCAAGTGGCTTCCAGGGCCCCTGCCCTGAGCAGGAGACATCAAAGTCCCTCACACGTACACCCCTTTCAACCAGCCCAGCGTGCTCACGGCCTGGCACAGCGATAAAACAGGAGAAAAAGCCAGATCTGAGCAGAAACCTAAGAGAAGAGGCTGCAGCAATATGGTCCTGGAGAAAGCAGGAGCACAACGCCTCGGCTTCCCTTCCCTGCCACTACCCTCGCTTTCCAGCGTGCCTCAAGCTCTGAATGTCTCAGCTTTGCAAAGAGCCGATCTCCTGGTGTTTGCTGGGCCGCAGCCCCATCCGCACCACGTGAACGACAGCTTGAACTGTGGTGCGTGCACCGAAGAGCCTCCTGCCTCTCCCAGCAACATGCCGGGGAAATCACAAGGCACGGGGGTAAGCAGCTCTCTGTGTCCCAGCGTGGTCCTGGGACAAGAACCCTGCCTGCCCCCCATCACGTTGGCTTTTTGTCCCTCTCCCCCAGACCTGACTGCACTCCCCCCTCTCTTCCCAGGCCATACCTGGTTCTTCTTCTGAAGGCGTCATGACTTCACTGTCTATTTTTATCCAGCCCACTGTTAAGTAAAAGCAGAGTTGACACTGGCTTTTGTAAAAAAAAAAAAAAAAAAAAAAAAAAGAAAAGAAAAAAGGCATTTTTCTTATTGTGTGGGAAAAGATCCATGGGTTGGTTTTTTTTTTTTCTTCCCCCTTAACTTGGAGATCTCCCAAAGCAAACAAGTGCGGTTAACTGGAAAATAGGATGATTCACCAGTCCCCTGGGCAGATGGTACCCGGGTCCTCTATTCTCCGGCTCCTGGCAAGGGAAAATGCCCCCTATAAAACTTAAAATAAATAGATGATCCTGTATTCATCACAGGATCTGTTTTGCAAAGCCGGTATGTCTTCGATGACCTCATACATGTGCCCAGACCACTTGGTTCATTCCATCTTGGCATCCTGCACCAGAGGTGCAGTTTGGGGTGTGCAGGCACAGGTCGGGCACGGGAGGTTTCGAAAGACTGCATCCTGCCCGCGGATGCTGGAAGTCGAGCAACGCACTGAGTTACATCCCAGAGCAAAGGGATGGAGCAGCCTCGAGCTGCCCAGGAGCTGGAGCAGAGCTGTTGCTGCGTGACGAGGTGTCTCCTCCTCCGTGGAGCATCTGCTACACGATGCCCTTGCTCTGGGGTGGTGAGAAGATGCTGACACACAGAAAAATTGGCCAGAAGATCCCTGTGGGTGAATGAACGGTGGGGCCAAAGCAATGAAGCAACATTTATCTTCCCTGCAGCCTCTGACACGTGCCACAGGGAGACCGTTCTCTTCACGGTGTGACTCAAATCCCATCTGGATAGTGCAGGAATCGGCTGTCCTTTCCAGAGACAGGGATGGCCTGTTTTTAACTGCCCCCAACTCCTTCCTCCCTTGGGCAATGGCACCGATCAAGTTTATTCATCCTTATTACATCCCCCTTAGACACCCAAATTCTGGCCTCACCGGCAGCAGGGCTGTCACTGCAAGGTGGCCTCATCTCAGGGGCGTCCTGAGCCAGCGATGCAGCAAAGTGAAGGGCTCTCAAGGGATGTTGGGGCATCACAACCCCTGAAGTCCATCACCAGTGGCCTTTCAAAGCAGGAGCTGTGACAGCGATGGTGATGGAAAAGGCTGTGGTGAAAACAGGAGCCGAGCGAGTCTTGGGGTGACCTGGGAGTGAGCTGTTCCCAGTTGAGATGCTGGTTCCTGGATATCAGGAGCAGGGCTGCGTTCAGGGTCTGCCTTTCCCTGCCTGGAACATTACGACAGCAGAGGAGCCTGAAGAACAGGCTGAGAGGCCAAATTCCCAGCACTTTAAAATTCCCCCTTGGAAGCTTTTTGGCTGCTGGAGGCCTGGGTTATTTCTGGCTGTGCTCGGCAGGAGTGTTTTTCTCTTGCTTCGTAGCAGGGGAGGGATGAACAAAGAGCTCAGCTCTCCGCGGGCACAGCCCCGCTGCCCCGGCAGCGCCGACATGAGCTCCGTGTCCTCTCCCTGCTCTCCAGGCCAGGGATGAGCTCCCTGGGGAGGGGATCAGCTCATCAACTGCTCACTGCGTGAGCCGGAAACACATGAAAGTTTCTTCCTTCCTCTCACCTTTAAATCAGACCTTTTCATCCCAAAGAGGCCAGCAGCCCCCACTCCTCACAACAGGTCCTGTGCTTTCTCCTGTGTCGCTGCTGGAGCTGCATCAGAGACGTTTGGGTTGCAGAAACGCTTCAGCTCCTAAGAGGGCTCTTGGGACAGAAAGAACAAGGTTTATGAAGCAAGCCAGAGACGATAAGCCTCAAAATAAGTGACAGCCGATTGCGGTGTCACCTCATTGCCCACATTGCCACAGCTGCTCTGGGCATTTTTATCAGCTTTGCCCTCCTCCTGTTGCCTTACTATTTTATTCAGAAGCACCCACTCACCTCCCCTCACACCTTGGGGTGGGCAGCAACCTGCTGTCTTGGTACCCACTCCTCCGCCTCTGCCCAAATACGAGGCTGTGACAGCCGCTAGGTCACCTCTGGGCATGCTGGGGGGGGCGGGGATTAAAGAAGGAATCCCATATTTTAGGCCAAACTTCTCAAATAAATTGTGCTGTTACAGGTTTAGAAAGAAAATACAGCCAGCACCCCAGAGTTCTGGTTTGGCAGTGATGTGGGCACCCTGGGGGCAGGGGGTGTTTGGGGCTGGGGGGGGTGAGGAATGGTTTTAGGGCTACAATTGCTCCTCTGAAGATCCCCCCCCTGCTCCCAGTGAGGGGGATGAGTAGTGCTGGCTCTGCAGAAGGTTCTGATTTTGCACAGAGAGGTTTAACAGAGCCAGACTTGTCCTGGAAGGGTTAAACCCACCCAGCAGACTGGTCCCATTCCCCTCCCAGCGCCGTGGCTTTAGCTGCAGCAGCAGGAAGGGGGCCGTAGTCCCGCACCACCCACCCAGCTGAACAAGCCCCCAGCGCCGGGGATTGTGTGCTGAGTGGTCCCGGGGGCAGAGCGGCGAGGGACGTGGGCAAGGCAGGCAGTAGTGACCTTAGCCCTGGCACCCAGAGCAGGGTGGGTGGTCTCTGGTCCACGCTGCTGGAAAGGGCAGAGATGTCCACTCTGAGCCTCCCTGTGTGGGGAGCTGGCAGAAGTGCAAACATCCCAGGGCTGGGATTTGGGACTGCCAGGATTCACTCTTGCCACAAACTTTTTCTGGCCTGGCTGCAGCTCAAAGCACAGTGATCTGGCACCCAGAATCCCAAACTGCCCCACAACTCCCCTCGAGCCAAGCACCAGGGACTCCTCACTTGGATCCGGTCCCCAGCTGAGCCACAGCAACCTGCTGGGCATCAGCTAATGTCTTTCTAGAGGGCTCAAGGCAGCTGGAGGGCTCCTTTCATCATACCCCAGCCAGTACATGGTGGCAGATCTGATGGACAGTGGGGACAGGGAGCCTCTGCGATGGTAGCTGCTGGGGTGGGACGACTGTGTTTCTTCTGCAGAGGGGTCACTATGGCACCAGGCAGCCCTGGGCACCCGCATGCCACTGATCACCCCATGGGAGCTGCTCCTTTGACCCTTCCTCTCCCAGACCTTGCTCAGAGAGAAGGGGAATGGCGGGGCAGGGGAGGGGAGAGAACAGCCCATTCTAGCCCAAGCTTCACGAGCAGACACACCTGGAGGAAATCATTGCTGCCACAGGCTTCTCACAGACAAGGACCTTCTCCCTATAATAGCCCTGCAAGTCTAAAATGGGGTCCAGCACCAAGTCCCATGAGGTGCCAAGAGACACAGGCACTCTCCTCATGTCTCCACTCCACCACACCTCCTGCCTCTCCCATCAGCGGCTGCTCTCCATGGAAATTTGCTGTTTTTCCCCTGATAACAAACCCTGCCCAGTGCTGGGTCTAACTGGAGCTCCCCTGCAGCGCTTCAGCCTCCCAGCATCAATCCATCTCCCGGACTTAGTGTCACAAGTGCATCATGGAAAATAGTATTGATCCGGCAAGGTGGTGACTTAATTTGAGGGCTCTAATGAGGCAGTGATTTAACCTTATTACACAAAGGTAAGTAGAGCTGCTGGGTGCCCTGTGCCAGAGGGGACCGGGTTCTGCTGTTGCCCAACTCCTCATGTGGGAAGGTGCCTCCAAGGACACATCAGTGTTAGGGAAGGGCTGAGGTTGTGGTGTCCAGAGCTGAGTCACCACCTCACGCCCCATGGCTGGAGTGTCCAGGCTCTTGGTCATGCCCAGAGTCACAGGGGAGTTCAGGTCGAGCTTGACCCTGATGGAGCAACATCTCTCAGCATTGTGCACTCTAGCCTGGCTTCCTCCTCCCCACCCACCTCTAGGAAGTCTCTTAGTGTCAAGTTAATGTACTATCTGAAAACAGCACATCCTGGCTTCACAAGAGGGTAGAAAACCCAGGGGAGGGCACCCATTAGGAGACTTTCAGCCTCCCACCAATTCACTTTGCATCCCTGATAAAGCCTTTTAACTCAATTTCCCCATTAATGCATCACACTAACACGATCACCCCTTAACTCTGATGTATTTGCCCTCCCCTCCCTCAAGCCATGCAGCTTAGCTGTCTGGACATCTCCTTTGGATCTCCACAGCTTTTGGGACACAACCAAGACAGACCTGGGGGCCCCCAGGACTAAATCACTGCTGTGGGATGAAGCCAAAAGCCCCACCTGTGCCCAAAAGCAGCTGAGGGGGTGATGGGGGCAGCTGGGGTGCTCCTGACTCATGAGCAGCCAGGCAGCAGGTAGTGCAAGGAGGGAAGCTACAGCCTTTACTGACCCATGGGCTGGGGAACATGTCCTCTGTGGCCTGGGGCAGCTCACACTTACACCAGCAGCTCAGTTCTACAAATCATCAGGGTGATGACTTTAATTCCGAGCCCCCTCCTGCTGATGGCAATGATTTTTCCAACCACTCTGTCCACAAGCTTGCAATATCAGTCTCTACCATGCCGAGTCCAAGAGAGCCCTGAACTTTCCTGGACTCCTGAGACACCACCATCATCCTCTGCCCCTTCCAGAAGCATTTCCTCTCCTCAGCTGGAAGCAGGTGCAGGTTCCTGATAACTCTTCTTTCTGTCCAGAAAGGAAACGGGGCGTGAGAACAACCCTGTACAAGCGCAGGGTGACAGCCCTGCTCCCACTGACCTGAACTCAGACTTGCAGATGACTTCCCCCTGCTCTCTGCCAGGCCTGGGAAAGTAAGGTCCTGAATAGAAAACAAACGCTTAAATCTCCCTAAGCCGATGATCCCAGTCATGTCTCAGCACAACCCAACAACAAGGATCTCCTTCTCCTCCTCCTCACAGGTGGTGGAGGGAGGCCACAAACACATGTTGGTATGACTGTCTCTGCCTCCAGGACTGCTGCTGCCAGCTAAAAGGGAGTCTCAGCACATGGAGAGCAGGTTGTTGCTTTTGCTAGTCATGGCAGGGGCTGGTATATCTGGGACATTAGAGAGCTGTGTTGTCCTATGAGTTCTTGGTGTAACCAGCCTCAGCATCATACGAAGGTACTGTCTTAATGGGCGCGGGAGCAAGCAGCTGGAAGCAACACCCTGAGGTTTGTACGCTTCCCAGCTGTGTATGAGCACCTTCCTAGCTCGGCTGCTCCACGAGATCTGGGCAGCGAATGTGGATCCCCACAGAGAAGTGTAGCGCAGACCTGGCAGCCACATGTGGGGGGAAAAAACCCCAAATCAAAACCAAACCAAAACAAAAAACCCCAACAAACTAGAAAAACTCCTGGAAACTAGGGAAGAATCACAGAGTGAAGGGGAGGAGGGAAAAAGCTCTCTGCCTTCTAGTCCTTCAGACAGGCGTCACCTATAACAGACCCAGGTCTCCTACAAAACCTGGGCAGCTTCATCCCTTCTCATGTGTACACAGGAAAAGTGGACAACCAAGGAGAGGGTCAGGGAGGGATTCCCTCCTCCACGCTTTCCTCCCACCCATCGCCAGCTGTGGCTGCAAGGACAAGGAGCAGGGTTAGCTGGCTTTCTCTAAAAGGAGGGACCGGAGACACCACGCTCTCTCCCGGCTAACCACCAAACCCAATCCACTTGTCTCTGCACATTCACCACACAGTCACTGCTTCAGAGACATGTTCTCCCCAACACCCTCCCCTCACCACCTCCTGCGTGCAGAGACTCGTACGTCACCGCCTGTGGAGGAGAACCGGTGGGCTGGGGACCAAACTTTGGTCTGCGTGGGAAGCTCCCCGCACGCAGCAGTAAGGGCGAAGTTTAACAAGGGTGTTCAACAGGATCTTACAGTTTAAGAAACCCCAAGATCTCTCCCGTGATGACTGGAAGCTTTAATGCAGCAATAACTCATTAGCGGCACAGAAATGCCAAAAGGAAAGCCGGGGGGGGGATGTGGGGAGCGGGAGAGAGACTAGAAGATAAAGAGGCTGGAGAACTGCCGACCCCTGTCCTTTCTCACTCTTTGACATGCAAATTACATTTCCATTTCAAGGAGCAACGAAAAACCTCTACATCTTGGCAGGGCTTGGAGAGACCAGGCTAAGTCAGATCCATGGAGTAACTACCCCCTGCAGCCAGCCTAAAATTGTACCCTACAGCATATCACATGCTCCCGCCGACATCCCCAGCAACCCCCATTTTAAACCCAGTCAGCACTGGGATTTCTTTGCAACCATAGAAGTTGCAAATAGGTTGCCAGGAGAGGTGGATGCCAAGGGAGAAAGGTTAAACAGACATTGCACTCTGAGGGGAGAAAAAGAAGGATCCAATTCAGCTTCGCAGCTTCTAAAACAGTCTCATTAGATCCTGAGTGAAGTGTGCGCAAGCAGTTTTGGCAAGGAGAAACAAAAGACCTGAGAGGAGTGAGAGAAAGGATGAATGAACAAAAGGCAGGAAAGCTGCACACGTTTTCAATCCCTGAAGTTCACTTGTCTCTCTTTTAATGCCCAAGCACATTTCTTCACGAGGCACCTTTGGGAAAGGTAGGAAATGGGGGGTGGGAGATTTACTACTACCGGTTTTCTCGCTAGATCCTATTAAATAAAAAGAACGGGAGCAAGGAGAAATTCCCAAGGCGAGAAAAAATCCATTGTTAATTGACGGGCCCCGGGACGGGGGGGCTGAAGCGGAGATGTTGAGTTGAATTCAATTACAGACCCAGTCAGAATCAGGCAGGAAGATGTGGCTTCTTTCACTGTGTCAATTAAAGAAGTGACTGGGAACGATAGACTTCTCTGCACAGCCTCTGACCCATGAGTCAAAACATGCTTCCATCCGGCACTGCCTGATGGCTCCGTGGCTCCCACTGGGAGCATATGGGCTCACGGACAGCGCAGGGATGCCAGAAGGCATCTTTACAGGCTGGGCACTCGATAAAACCAAGCCTTGTGCCCTCTGCAGAAATTGCTGTGCTCTGCAGGAAGGTGGCATCGTTAACAGTAATTAATTTGCAGCCACTGTCCTTTTCCTTTATGTTACCTGAGCAGAACCGAGCGCACCGCCTAGCTGCATCACTGGAATTTGGGAATATAGTTTCTCGGGTCCCTGTTTAGCATTTCCCTTTGGGAACTAGGAAATAGCTGGCCACACTCCCCTGCGGCCCTGTGAAAAGAGACAAGGTGGAGAAGTTTTCAAGAGGTATCTGGGCACTAAGAGCATCACATCAAATCACACACGCACCTTCCTGGCCGATGGAAGCAGGTACGGCTCCCTTCATACCAGCTGGGTCCTGCCCTGCTTGTATCAGGAACTGAAAGCTGGAGGGTAAAAGAACAAAAAGCAGATGCCGGGGAATATCACATCCTTTCTCTGCCCTCCACCTTAGGCTAGGTTTGGGCATCCCCAGTTTCCAGTCTCCCATCATTTCCCTTGCAAGACCATCACAGAGTTTAAGAGCTCCTGGACACGCAGAGCTGTCCTGGCTAATCCACTTACCTTCTCTCTTCCTCCTCTGCCTTGATCTTGTCCTTATGGCTCACCTTTAGCTTTGAAACAGGCATTCATAGAAGATAATAAACCAGCAGCAATCCGCACCTCAAACCACGCACAAACAAAGCACCCAGGAATGGGCTGAGGGAATTTGCTAGGTGATGTCTTAAATGCAGAGTACACAGGTCTGGGGAAGTAAACAGGAGAAACCATGGAAAAGGGAGAAAAACAGTAGGGAAATTCCAGGCTCAGCCAGGCAGAGCTGTGAGCATGGCCGTGTCCCCTGCCTCTGATTCCTGCAGGCTTCAGGCGAGCAGGAGCGTGTCCTTTCTTTGTAGGACCAGAGTTCTTCAAAGGAGCTTCCACTCCATTGCCGCTTTCTCCTCCTACCTGGGATAGCCTGCAAGTCCTCCTGTTTTCAGCTAACTGCTGTCATCAAAGGACTAACAATACTATGTTCCTAGTGACACCATTTTACACTTTAAAAAGGATCTCTCTTTCTCCAGATTCTCCTTCAAGGGCTGAAAACATCCTTTCTTCTACTGATTCCTGCCACTTTCCTTCTTCTTGAAAAGATTTTATTGAACAGTCTCCACTGCAACACATACAGCTGATTTCTTACCATCCTGGATCCATCACACCTGACCAGGTGACAGGATACTATGGGCTGTTTCAAAACCTTCCTAGCATGCTCACACACTCCCTCCAAATCCAAAAGAAAATCTATGCCAAACAGGTCTGACACCCCTCTGCCAGCACAGCCCAGAATACAGGATCCCAGCGATAAAAAGGATATTGGGCTGAGCCTGAGCTCTCTGGGGACAAGCTGAAACCCAGAGCACCATAAATTTAGCAAGAACAAAGAGGTCCTATACAAGCACTTATATAGAGAGAGCTCTTGAGTGCTCCCTTCTTGTTGGTGCTAAAGTGGCATTGCTAGCACCTGGGGAAGGAGGCCCTCAAGAGATGGGCTGATTGATGGAATTATTGATGGCTAGTTAATGGATAACTGCTAATTGGTGGAAGAGGCTGAGCAGGATGGTGTGTTGTTGGAAGGACTTCTCTGAGGCCTTGGGAGGGAGAAAGAAGCCAAGAGCCAAGGATCTGTGCAGTGTCAGGCAGGGCCTGGAACGGGAGGAATTTCTATTTCTCATGTTCTTGGCTTATTTACAAAGATTCCCAAAACTCCTGTAATGAACGGATGAGCAGGATGAGCAATACTTCATTCCCAGCCCCAGAGCACAGTCCCAGCAGCCAAGGGAGAGGTTTGTTACAGTCAACAAAACCCAGTGATGTGTAGGAAAAGGAGCTTTTTCTGCTGCAGCTCCAAACGTTGCCTCCAGTTCCACCTTTGCAGCGACCCAAGCCAGACCCTCAGCGTGGGGGAGGCTGATGGTGTGGGGACTGTAACTCGGGATCTGTGAATTCCTCTGCCCCCCATCACTGATGAAGTGGAAAGGACAGGCTGTGGTTGTAAGTCAGAGCTCCAGCAAAGAGCAGAGAGGGAAAATGCCGTGCTCCCTCTACCTGGAAGCTTTTGGGCTCATGCCTGAATCACTTCTCCATCCAACAGAGCATCTCCATGCTTCAAGATGCTTCCAGCATCTCTCCCCTTTTTTCCCTGCCTTTCTCAACTTCCTTGGAGCTCCGAGGGTATCGAGATGTCCTGGAGGTGAAAGGGAAGGCAGCCCCCACTTGAGATGCTCTCAAATGCTCTCCTGCCCCAATCAACAGGCTCATTCCTGATGAGAGGCTCCCGAGCCGAGCAGACACCACATGTTCGGGAGAGCTGTCAGCAGGAACGAAAGGAGAGGAGAGAAGGAAAAGGCATGTGCTGTACCCGCTGGTGCTGACTGACCCCCAGGGCTTGCTTTGCTTGGTCTCTCCAGCCCTCATAAAGTCAAATGAGCCTTGGAGTCAAATGGAGAGGGCTGGGATAAGTGCGGCAGCGAGGGCCATCGCCTCCGGCATCTCCCCATCTGGGGTGCCCAAGGGAGCCATTTCAAGTCCTTTGGTCTTACAGGAACACCTTGGCCCGCAGCTCCTTCTCCTGCAAGTTTCTCCATCTAGGAGCAATTCAGTAAGGCTGTGAAAAAGGTGGCCAAAACCTAAATGTCCCAAGAGGCTGCGGAGAGTGCTGAAGTTCTGAAGGGCTCAGCCTGAAGCTGAGCAGGGACCGAGGACCGACAGAGAGAGGACAGCAGGTTCACCGACTCCTTCGTCTCGCCCTTCCCTCCCCGCTGAGATGTAAGGCAGGACCAAAGGGCTGCCCAAGACAAGGAGCATTTCGGGGCGACGAGGCAGAGAGCTAAAACCTCCCCGAACCCATTCCTCCAGCCCGGGAACTACCACGGCAGGAGCCGAAGCAGCAATTTCCCCTGTCAGGAGGAAGGGAAGGAGCGAGCAGCGCTTCGCAGGGAGGTGTAAAGGGAAATCCGATTTTACAAGGGCCCAGCCAGTCCTGCTTGTACCGAGTGACAGACCTGACAGCAGCATTTAGTGACGAAACACAAACAGTGTCTGGCGGGTACAAAACAACAGCGGGGACTCAGCGATCTCTGCCCCAGCGGGTATTTGGATGCTGAGAGACAGTTCCCAGGTAACACGTGGGGCTTTTTATTTGAAAACTGCTCCTTTTATTATTATCTTTCCTCCCACTGCAAAAGGCAAAGAGAAAAAAAAAAAAGACAGGGAGAGGGAGAGTCGTTTGACAAGCTGAAAACTTTTATGGGGGAAAAAAATGAATAAGTGGGAAAAAAAAAATGAGTAAGTGGGGGGGAGAATTAAAAGTACAAGTCACTTTGTAAAGAAGGAAAAACAAAGTCAAAAGGCTCAGGGCTGAGTCAGTGAGTTGCAGGGTTCGTGAGGGAGAGACTCTCTCTTTTGGAAATCAGTAATCCAAAGGGCTCCGCGTGTGTGCGTGAAGTTATTGACTGACTGCATTACATCCACTTATCCCCCATTAAGCAGCAGGCTTCAGTTTGATCCCAAACAGCAAGGAATTAGAGTAACTCTACCCTGTGTTTCTGGAAAGGTTTCCATCTCCGAGGAATCCAAAGTGCTTCAGCAGCCCTCCGGGGAATGCAGGACTGACATCCAGACGCTTCTGGGGGGGGAAGCTGGCAGTGGGACAGGCTGCTGTGTACAGCAGCGATGGGAGGGAAACCCTCGTACTTCTGTAAAAAGCTATAGGATCTCGATTATGCAAGCAGAGTAGAAAAGGGTTGGCTTCCAAGGACACAGAATATAATTAGCCGATCTCAGAACAAGTAGCGATTCCTCCCCTGCTAAGCTTCTCCCGGTTCAGCTTCAGACAAATCATCTCTCCTCTCTGCTCTGCTGCCTGTGTCTCCGCGCACGAGAACCAGACAGCTCTTAAGGTCTGGAGGGGACAAGCAGCTATAAGTCTCCATATAGTTACAGAAAATTTTCAGTGGTAGAGCTGACTTAGAAAGTTTTTGTTCCTTTCTGCCCCCACTTCAGTTTTCCACCCCCTCAGCTGTACTGATGCAACTGCTTGTGGATCTGTGGGGAAATCAGACCACAGAAATGATCTGTTTTTTTAGAAAAAAAAATTAAAATCCTTCTTTGTTTTTTTAAGACACATTCACTTGCATCACTTCAGCAGAACAGGTTCCTTGCAGCCCCCAGTCTCAGAGCAGCACCAAGTTTGGTGAAGAGGTGGGAAGAAGCTCCCAGGAGTGAGAAGGAAAACGAAGGGGACCTCAGGGTCCCTCCTCCAGCTCCCGCTACCCCAAGGGGCTCTGCTACGGAGTCACCCGTGGTGCTTTACTCTGGTGACCCCTGCAGCTCTGCCAAGCCGGCTCCATCCAGATGTTCCTGCAGCTGGCAAAGGAGGACGCTTACACTCTCTTGTTTCAAAGATGCTTTGCTTTGCGTCTCTGGCTTCGCTGCCATGCCCCAGCTGGCTTTCAGTACGGCAAAGCCGCTTTGTAATAGATGCCGCTGAAACTGCTGCTTCTCATGGAGCTAAAGAAGAACTGGGCAGTTCTAAAGGAAGAGGAAACTGCAGCTCCCTCCAGGGGAAACTGAGTCAACTGAAAGTGCAGGGTTTCCAGGTCATCCCAGAGCCCTAGGGCAGAATTGGGGAAAGACCTTGAAGGAATGGACCGAATCAGGGTGCTTAACCCCTGCTGTGATGGCAGCCATGGAGGTCCCAGCACCTGCACACTTATGTTGGCTTCGATGATCTTAAAGGTCTTTTCCACCCTAAATGATTCTATGATTCTATGCTTTAGCTGCCTCCTCTCACAATGTAGGTGGGAGACGTCGCTTCTGCTACAACATATAGCAGCAGTCCTGAACTGCATTGCCTCTGTCCTGCATCGCTCCCCGAATCCTCCAAATGGGAGCTGGGGGTGATTTTGTTTGTTGCCTTGAACACAGCTGGTGTCCCAGTGCCAACTAGTCAAAGAGGGAGCTGTCAAACTTCCCCGTACACCCCTCTGCACCCTCCAGACAGTGCATCTGAGAGGCACCTTGTTTATGGGTTTGACACTGGGTATGACTTAACCAGCTTTGACAGGGGTGATCCTATTTATAGGAGGAACTCCTAATGCCTCTCATTCAATGTCATGTTTGGGAAAAAGTGAAAAATAAAACAGAAATGACCCCTGAGTTTCTACCTTCAGTAATGGCAATTTCAGCTGCTGTCATGGCCAGGATGGGCAGCATTGAGCCAGTTTCCTCAAGGTCACACAGAAGTTCACATCATGGTCCAACATCCCCTCTTTGAATGTCCTTACCTTCTTGGCTTGGCACTCCTGATGCATTTCATGACTGGACCGCCTGCATTTTGGAGCCTCCCAGCAATTCAGCCCCAGCTCAGCTCATTCCATAAGGATGGGCATGTGAGGAGCTGAAGGAGAGGTGCTACTGTCATACATTACCACTCAGGAGTTGCACAAATGCTTTGCTAAACACCCCTGGACAGAGGTCAAGCAGAGGAACACCCAACCAACTACCTTTATTCCCCCATGCACACCAAAGACTTTGGCAGAGATCTGCAAATGAGTCTTTTTTTTTTTCCTGTGGGTTTTTCTAGCATCTCAAAGGATGGCTGGCCACGCAGCTGGCCACCAGCGCTAGACTTTTCATAGTCCTATGGTCAACTCCGGCCTCACAGGGCCGTATCCAGAACCCACCAAAGGTGCATCGCTCTGTGCTGAGCCGTGCCAGGAGACAGCACGCGTGCGAGGCATCTCGAGCTCCAGGCGGCTACGATGAGTCAGAGCCAGTCGCCTTTTTCCCTGCGGTGCAATTGTACCAGGCCCTGACAGCATCAGCTGGCTTTTATCACTGCTCCACATCAGAGCTGTCAGTCCTGAAGACAATGGAAGGTGTGTGGAGGGGGAGGAATTGAGCATCTCCGCGCTCCGATGGCTTCTCAGAATGATGCCAAAGTGGCGAGCAAAGAGTTTTTGATTAGCAGCCTGCTGCCGCAAGAGGATTAGCGAGGACGTCAGTGACTGTGGCAGCACTGAAATTAAAAAGCAATACATCTGAGCTTCCTCCGCTACTGTTTTGTGGGGAAGAGCTTGATTGACGGTGACGAGAGCTCCGGAGGACACGTAGCCACTGGAAGTTTCACCCATGCTTGTGGTCCGATGGATGGAGAGCACCTGCCTTCGGATCTGCTGGCTCCAGTGGGGTCCGCAAAGGATTCGAGTCACCTCCTCAGTGCAAACTCATCTTCCCCTGCGCGTAACTTCTCAACCTCATGTGTTGCTGTGGCAGTGACAAAGAAAGAGAAGGAAAAGAGACTTGAAAAGCAAGGTTCTGGGGCATTTGGTGAGCAAACAGAAAGCCTCAAGTGAATGACAAGATCAAATCTTGCCAGCTGAGATCTCTGCTGAGGAGGGGGGGTGTTTGTGCCTCCTTCAGACATATCACAGCGTCTCCTGTCCCCCGGGCTTGCTGGGAAGATCACCCACGTGGATTCTCAAACCGCCCCTCGTGTGCGTTGTCCCGTGCCTCTCCCTCGTGCTCGGGGGTAGCTTCCTGCGAACGCCCCCGGAGCGATTTGTTCTCTCCCTGCACATCCCTGCCGAGATGCCGACGGAAAGGCTGACAGCAGCCAGGCAGCTGGTGGGCAATGCCCAGGGTCTGTCTGCTCTGCCCTGTTCCTTGCTTCTCAGCAGACCTGCACCTGCATCTTGCACTTACGCACTGAAGTCCCTCCAGCACAGAAATCAGCTTTTTATTCTATTTGTAAAGCACAGAACGCAAGGACTTTGATGCCACCTAGATACTATGTTTATCCTCCCAAAACCAGAGGTAGGGAAAAGTGTTGTTATGTTGATTATTTCCCAGATACAGAAGTTATGTTCAAGGCAGGGTAAGTGATTTGATAAAGGTCTCAGGAAATCTGTGGACACTGTCACGACAGGGTCCATTTCTCCTAGATCTCAAAGCAATACCTGAAGCACGAGTCCATCCTTCCCTTCAGAAAGGACTTTGAACGAGTCTGTTTCCCTGACGTGCTGATGCATTATGTAAAATAAATGGGCTTGGTCTATGCAGGGCCAGGTACAATGGGTTTCTAAATTAAATCCTTCTAAATGGAAATGGTTAGAAAGGTGTGAGAGAAGAGACCTACAGGCTGGAAAGCTTAATCAGAAATGAAGGTTGCTGAATGGGCCAGACACAGTCATTTTAGCAAGAATCGCGTGGCGTTGCTGCAAAACAGCAACAAAATGGCTGTTGTTTGAACGATCCCACGCAACCTGCTCTGCCCATGTTACAGAAGTGCTCAGGCACCGTGTTCCTGCGGGCTGCTGCAGTGACAGAAGTGGCCAACTGTCCTAGGGCCCTCTGTGGTCCCAGCCTATGGCTTTCCACCCAGTCCCCGCAGATAAAACGCCCTGTGATGGCTGAGTGGCATTTCGTCTCCACAGTATTCCCCTGGAAGTGACACATGGGGGAAAGAACACATTCAGCATTGGGACAAAAGCTACAAAATAAGCAGAAAGAGAGGAAGTTTAAAAATTAATCAGAGCTCAAAGTGCTGTCAAGTTTCTCCTCCTCCCTTGCTATGCTGACACACAGCCATCACCAAAGATTAGAAGTGATCGACTGACCAGGTCAGGGCAGAGAAGATGTGATAATAATGCAGTTTTCCAGTAATCGGCACAGAGTAAGAAAAGACACAGAGGCCAGCATCCTGCGCCATGAACGGGTACCATGTACCCATCGTGTGCTGTGCTGGGACCAGACTAGCTGCACGTAAGGTCTCAGGCACAGGACAGTCAGAAAACTGGTCTGACTCCCTTTGATAGGACCATGCAAAGCCAAACCTGACCAGCTTTCAGAGCATGGCGTTAGACTCTCCTAGAAGACAATTTACAGATCTCTTCCTCCACCCCCCCCTCCTCTGTAGCTTGTTCCTGTTCTCTTGCTATGAAAAGTTTGGTTGTCTTCTCCTTTTTCTGGCTGAATCTTTCCACGGCAGTTAGCTGCCATGGTGATAGAAGTTACAGAAATTAGTAAGAAGAAGAGTCATAATTAACAATTGACTGACAGTCCCATCTGACCTGAGACAGTAGCTGAAAGCTGCCTCCCACTTCAATCTGCTTGCCACAAAACAGCCAGGAACATGCAGATTTGCTAGCCAAGGTGGTTTGGCTATTTGGCTACAATCCTACAGTGGCTGTCCTCAGCTGATTTGGTGCTCAGAGCATCAGTGAGGATGTGTCACCATTGCCCTCTTCTGGATTGTCAACCAGGTCTGCTCCAAAGCTTGGGAGATGTCACCGTCTAGTGATGGCAATGTGTGGTGACTCCAAGGGCACTATTTCGTAGGTGACCACTGGTACCTCATGCAGGTGCTTTGCACTGTTGCCTTCAAAGACCTTCGAGTTCTTCTGCATTTCTCCTTCCAGCATGGTGACTACACTTGCAGTGCGGATTTACAGCAGATAGATAGTGGATTCAAATGGATGGAGAAAGTAGACAAACTTTACCGCTAAATATACGGTTAATTCAAAATCTTTGAGACTGTGTACCACTGCTAGCTAAAATGTTGGTGGTTCAAAACCTCCTGGGAACGGGGGGACTTCAGGTTCAAATGGAAGGAGATGTGTGGCTAAGCTGAGGATCGCCTTGCCGTAGGATGCTGTAGAGGGTAAATATGTACACGAACTTAAGGGCAGTATGGAAAAGTTTGTGGAAGAGAAATCCACTGAGGGTTACTAATTACATAGAACTTCTAACCATTTATGTAAGTTATATTTCCAAAAAAGTCTTCACAGTCCTTCCTAGGCACCCTCTTCGGGGCTATATATAAGACAGGATACTTAATCAGCCCTTTGCTGACCCAGTATAAGCACACTTCTATTGTTATGAATATGGAAAAGCACACAGAACTAATCAGGGGTCAGGTCCTCAGCTTCTGCCTCAAGGTTTTATTCAGCTTGAGGCAGGCGGGGACTCAGTAATTGCTTGGCGACACACTTGGGGCCTGGCCCACCATCAGGCTCTTGAGGTCTGGTGTTTCTGTAATGCACAAAATTATGCAGAAACTGCAGTGTTTTCTATGGGGAAGAAAATTAGCTAGACTCATCGAAGCACACAACTTACGGACTGAGCAAGGCAATTTTTCACTCTCAGCTGGGAAGTATTTCTCCACTTGTCTGTTTGCTGGAGTACATACAACATGGTAACACGGAGCACCAAACCTAGCTGACACTGGAAATTATGGGGCTGTTGTCAGCATCCAAGAACTGAAAATAGGCAGAAAATAGGAAAGTGGTGAGGAGTTTCAGCAGCTTGACCCAGCTCTGTAATGGACTTCAGAGTCAAGAGCAGCTTGATGGCAGCTGCTAATCCCTTCCAGCACAACCCAGCTTTCTTCTCAGCTCTGCCTGTGTTCCCCTCTGTTTGAATAATGTATCTCCCAAACAGGGGAAAAATGGGAGCGGGCATCTCCCCTTTCACGTAGCATGGGGGAAAGGAAAGATGGGGGGGATGATGAGCCCCTGACAGGAGGGGAGATGTAGGGAGAATGATGGGTGAGAGAGGCAGGGGATGCACCGAGTGCCTGGCACGTGGAAGAAGAACGGTGGATCCTGGAGGAATGGGGACTAGCGGGGACATAGTAGGAGGGCACGTATATCCCTGAGCGCACATATATCCCTGAGCCAAGGATATAGGGGAAAGGATGGCACACGGACCTGTTAGTTCAAGGGATGGATCAGAGGGATGTAGGCTGTCTCTGATACTGATGTGGCAGACTGGGACTATCCAGAAAAGTAAGAAAAAAAAAAAAAGAAAGAATGAAAAGCAAAGTACCCCTAGTCCAGATAGGCGGTCCCAGCATGAAGCCCTAAGTCTGAGCAGTGGGACAGAGGGGCAAACCCCCAGCTGGGTTATACCAACATCATCTCCAATGGGTCTCTGCCAAATGAAGACCCAGACACTGTACTGCAGAGGTCTAGAGAAGAACCCGTGAGATGAAGCTGTTCTCTGTTGTTTTTCAAGGGTGATAAATGGGATACAGTACAAATAGTGCACAACACACATAGAAGATCCTCTTTAGGATCTGGATGATAGAGTGCCTGGCAGATAGATCAGGGACTAAAACTCAGGATTCCCAACCCCTGTTTAAACTTTGGCACCTGAAAATTTACATTGGACAAAAGACACGCTCTGTTCCCGCTCCCTGCATTCCAGCAAGTGTAACAGTCATTGCCTGCCCTAGCAAAACAGCGTTCTCCATTCATGTTTGGGGAGCTCCTGGATAGCAGAAACTGTTCAAGTGCAAAGCATTATCTCTTCAGCATCCTGCAAGAGCACACCAGCAACATTTAACCTCCCCTCAAATCCGGTGGCAGGTCACAGCGATTGGCGGGTCTCGCATGTGTGTGACTGTGAGTCACCCAGTATTACTGATCTTCATATTAATCTATTGTTGTAAATGACTTGGAGCTGCCTACAGACAATCCTTCAGAATACGGAACAATGGAGAACCTGCACATCTGAAGAAAGCCTCCTCTGCATGGCAACTTATTGCCATCGTAACCAGCATAAACAAGAGCAATTAAGACAATTTCAGAGCATCACCTCCTCCCTCTGGGGTCTTAATGAGAGCACGCTCAGAAGGGGGCTGGAGCAGAAGCAAGCAAGGGCTGGGAGTTAACTTGTGTGGGAAAAGAAGGGTAGGAGAGTTTTAGATTCAGAGGATTGCTTCCTCTCCACCCCATAGCGTAATGTAAAGGGCGAGCGGGGGAGGGAGATTCAATCAACTCTGTGGTAGATAGAAAAGGGTCAGAGCAGCAGAGTTTGTCTGGTGTCAGGCGTCAGGACCCTGCAGAAATTTCTGCTGACAAACCCAGGTAGCTAGAAGCAGCTAGAATGGGTGAGAGCCACGGGCATCGCTCAGAAGGATACCAGGGTTCTCCTTGTGGAAAACATGGCTGGGTTGGATCGATGGCCTCTTAGAAGCAAGGTGTTAAGGAAGAAGCTCTTCTAAAGATGATGATCACCTATCCCAGAAAATAAGGACAAGCCTCAACACGGTGCTGTCGGATCAGTATATGGGCTGTTTGCACATGCTCCTTAAAGCTTTGCTATATGCTAGTGATCTCTGAGCATTCAGATGACTGAAAAGCTGTTTGTGGGTGGCTATGCAGTGAGGAGAGAAGGAAAATTGGGAAGCTCTCCTATGAGGAAACTGCCAGGAGATGAGAGCTTACGTATTAGAGGGACTGACCAGTATAAACACTCCAGGGAAGGGAGATAACTCTTATCAGCATGGTGATAAAATCTCTTCTTTTGGCAATCTGGCCCCTTGCAATGGAGAAGAAATGGATGGGGCTACAGAGCAGAGCTTTTGTTAAGGTTTTCATATGATCTAATACTGCAGGAACTATATGATTATCAATTGACTTTTCTCAGATTTAAGGGAGAAGTCAGAAACTAGGTTCCTGCATTGTCACAGTGTATAAATAGCCCTGATGGAAGCATAACAGGAGCTCATTTAGGTTTTAGCCAGTACAGCAAATGAAGGACTCAAATATTTTTATTAAAAAAACATAGGATTTTATCCAGCTACTCTTGCAACAAGCTCACTAGCTTCTGTTTAATATGTGTATAATGACAGCTACCCATGCTTCAGGTGGATCACAAAACTCACCCTAGATCCAAAATGGTTCTTTCCATTCTCTGCAGAGAGAATCTTTTCCTTTTAACTTGAAATTTGCTATCACAGATTTGATTGTCTGCTTAAAAAAAAAAGAAGAAGAAAAGTGGCACATTAACTTGCAGAGAGAAGAGAGGAGCTAAATCTGAGACCTCTTATCTGAATCTTCTCGATGCCTAAGTGCTGGATAATTGGAATTGCTGTCTGAGCCATAAACGTTGTTTTGCTCAGATGTTGCTAACCTCATATAGTCTTCTCCATTCTGCTTTTCTAGCACAGCAGAACCCTGGTTCTAGGATCTCAAAAGGTACATGAAATCTGACCTTCAATGGAGAGAGATCCTACAGAAACTTCCTATAAGCCAGCAGGAGATAATTACTTTGCAAAATGAGAAACCCACTCTCTGGAGTCTGGAGCTGTTCAGAAGCGAAGCATCACTCAGCCAAGCCATGTGGACCAACCTTCCCTTAACCAAAACTTTTGACAACCCTAGTTCAAACCCTCCCAGCCACAGGACTTCCTATCATCAGGCGGGTCTTCAGGAGGGATGTGTGAATTAGTCACGTTGTTGTTAATAGCATTTCAGGAAACTGGGGCTATCTGCTATGGTCCTCCTTGTCTTGTGCTGGTTCTGCGTGCATCAGATTGGATGGGTGTGCAGAGCTGGACTCCACCTGCAAAACACATATATGAGTGCGTAAAGAGGAGTAACCATCAGCAGTTGCTGCTGTTCAAGACAAGACAGCTTTCCCCACAGATACCTTGTTTAGGTACTGCCTGGAGGGGAACTAGCGAGGACTCGGCAATTCTGAACATCAGCTTACGTATTTAGGAACTTATGTCAAATGCCTTCTAAAAAATAGCTAAAAGGTAATTTGACAGAGAAAAATGGGGAGATGTGAACAGCTGAATCTGTTCTCTACCACTGACTCACCAAGGGACACGGAGCAAGCCATCTTATTTCTCCATGATTCAAAGACTCCTTTGTAAAATGAGGCCGACAGAAAAGCAGGCACCCCGTTTTCTGTAGCGCCCTGGTTTGTCCCTGTCCCTTCGTGTCTGGGTGGGCTGGGCTGCGCAGGAGCTTTCAGTTCAGAAGAAAGGCCTGTAGAGAGACATCAGTGTTTGTTAACCCATGCTTTATAATGTCCTGACATCTGGAAGGGCAGAGCAGAATCATTATTGTTAGGATGATGACCAGTGCTTCCCTTATTAAGAGGAAATTAAAAATAGGAAGTGGTTATAATTATCATATTGGACACCATTCCAGTGGCATCATTCTCAACAGGCTGTCGGGATTATAATGTAATAGCAAAGTGAATGTCATCCTACAATTCTTTTTTTCACGGCAGCACAAGTGTGAGCCAACAAGATCCTTGCTATCTCCTTCCCCGACATCCAGCCGTGCGTTTCCCAATATGGCTAGCTCCCTCCTTCTCAGGTCCATTGTAACACTAACAAAGGCAGCCAAGTGGTATTGTTAGCATCCAAATGATGGAAGGGGACACGGAAAAAAACCCCTCAGCATCTCTAGAGATGAAAACAATAATCTTGCACCATTCTAGAGGGGAAGAGAAGAATTTTTCAGATAAAGATTTATCACCGTCCCCGTCTCCTGCTCTAAGGCAAAGAGCTGTTGCCCATTCCAAGCTCACTGGTTTTACTTGCTGTTCCACGCAAGGAAGAGAGAGCTCGCCTTTGGAAACTGCTAACCTTTCCCTGCATGGAAAACCAAATGAACGCACTTTGTTTGGGAAAGGCTTGCGCTGGGATTCATAATAAGCTGTCGTCGACGTGACAGACCTTGTTATTGACGTGGAGCCAAATCTTGAGGTCCTTGCCTGAAGGATCAGAAGGATTTGACCCCAGGACTGTTATTAGCCTTGACATCACCAGCTCCTGACATGGGATAGTTTTCCAGTGAACTTGCTTGAGAATGTTTAGAAATGTCAAGTGGCCGAGCCACGAGGACACAAGAACGAGAAGGTGTCAAATTCGCCCAATTGAACGGGAGAATTTCAGTCCTCCCCCTTGCTCTCGTTGGCGATGGCAGCGCTGCTGACAACGTATGTCAGGGTTACACTGCGTTATCAGACCTCCTCTCAGCCCAGGCATCCTTTGTCAGCACAGTCCATGTGTGAGATCCCTGCTAAGCGAGCGCAATGGGGTCCTTACGTAGGCTCAGAGACCCGCGAGAGCAGTTTTTCAGCACTAATTGTATTGTGGTGGATGGAGCTTGTACCAAACCTGTTTAAGCAAAGGATGGACGCTGTGTAAGCTGAACAGAAGCCTACAAGTTCTGGTTGTGATGTTTTGCCAAAAGAAATCTGGTGTCACGTCACACTAACTGACAGCTTCGAGGGTGGAGAAGGGCAGAGAAGAAGCCAGATAGCTGTGGGCACCGACGTACCGCTCTTGATGTGCAGCAATCCCCATACGTTTACTCTTACTTCATAGAGGCAAGACCTCTGTGTTTGAACTCTAGCAGAGGAAAGGCTGTGTGTTAGTTAGAACCTCTGCCCAAACTCTTTCTCCGTGCTGGGAACAGCTACTGCAGTCTCTAATACTTGCAGAACAACTCAGCTCACCACAGTTTAAACCAAACTTCTCAACAACTTTTTCCATTCTCCATTGTCTTCATTGTGTTGAGTGCTGCCAACTTTCCTTGGGTACATCCACAGCCTGAATTATACAGTAAATCTTACTGCTGTGCTCATGGACTCAAGCCACCATTCTGGTTGCTGACACTAGTCAAGGTCTAACAGGATCTACCATTCATGCCTCCAAAAACCTTATACCATCAAGATGCCGTTATTGAGTGATACTCACATTGTTTCATGCAGCTAAAATCAGTTCCACCAACAAAAATGATAATGGGCCAGCATCCATATCGATCATATATCCACCCATCTATCTTGCCATCTCTCCACAATTTCCGTAATCCTTGAGAGCACCACTTGTTAGTCTGCTGCAGGAAGTCATCCAAAATGCTTTAAGATCCCTAAATTAATCATGGAGGATTCACCTTCCTTTCCATCAGGGAAAACAAAAGCTTGAAATTCAAGGGGAGGGCTGAAATCTACCCGGCTGATTGGCTGGAGGATGCCTTCTCGCCCACACGTCCTGCTCGGTAACATTTCCAAATATTTTTGAGCAAGCTGAAAACAATTGTGTTGGAGGGGCAGAGAGGGCCTGCTAATACCCTATCGGTTTCACATTCTTAGGAGAGTTCCCGGCCCACCGATCTGCTGTCCTATATCAGGCAATGAGCCTTCAGCTGGAAACTTTACCCTGGCCCTACCTATTGTCCAATGTTTTCCTTCCTGCCAGATGATTGGAATCACACCAGTTGTTAATTTTACACCTGCTGTTTGTGAATATCCCTGGGTGACCTTTCCGACAACAGCTAGCACAGGGGATTTCTCGGTGGAGAGATGCACATACATGCATGCGGGACCAGATAGGAAGGGAACAGGAAGGGGCCTCCCGATGAATGATGAGGGATTAAAATAGCTCTTGCTGGGGCCATAGTGGGATATTGGACAGCAGGAATGATGAAGCGGATGTTTAAAACAGAGTGAAGTGTCGATCTAAGCACAGAGGGCAAAATACTGTTATCAGATCCCTTCCTCTTCCCAGCTCTCTCCTTGTGCCCAGTTGGCTGAGCAATGCCACCCCCAGAGCTTCTTACAAAAGAGGAATGTCTCCCTGAGACGCTGAAGCCAAGGACTGGAAAGTCGGAAAACTTTTTCATTTGGGAATCTGAAAGGATTACCTACCCTACGGTCCCATTCATCTCTTCCTTACCTTGGTGTAACTGACCTTCATGCCATCTCGGGAAGGTATTCATCACCCCAAGAGGGATGTGTCAGTACAGCATGAACAGGAAAAGCCATTGGCTTCACAGTCCTGGTCTGAGGAAGTCACAGGTGCTCAGATATCACTGTGACCAGCTTTAATACTCAGATTAGGTTAAACAGATCTAGCCCACATTAGAACTGCTGCATTAAGCGCACTCTGGTTATTAAAAATGATTTATGGGGCCAGGGATGGATCAGAGGAGAAACTGGCCATGGGCTGTAGCCAGGTCACCTCGACATTTCCTGCAGCAAGCTGGTACTTGGCTGTAGAAAGTGGAGCTAGTATACATGTAGGAGCAGGAGACAGCATATTTCCCTCTGAGGGAATACTGAATATTGGATAAATATCTCAACGCAGCGGTGGATGTCTGCTGAGTGGTAGCAGATGTTCAGGGACAGGAGCTGTCCCTCCTGACCCTTGTGGAGGAGAAATCACTGATGTGGATATCAACACGATTCTGTGTGTATGCTGCTCAGTCACAGACCTCCATCCTTCCTGGTACAGCAGTGATCAGCGTGCCAAACAATCCCACTCCCAGCGATGTCAATACGCCCTTTCACCGGAGAATGGCTGAGGCTCCAGAACTGATTCTGTTCAGAGATGATGGGGCGAATCTCACTGTTTGCAAAGCTCCTCTGCCCTCTAACCAGGCCAAGCACAACTCACATGGAAAAAGCCTTCTCGGATCTGAACCCCAGGTCCCAAGCAAGCTGGAAGAGCCTGGGGCAGCAGCTCCCAACTCCTGTAACTTGTCACTGTAACAGGATGAGGGGACCCCGTGCTGTTCTAGATGCCATCTTGCGAGTGAGGCTCTTACCGCATCTAAGTTAATGATCAGCCCCACCGTATCTTGTGCAAAATGGTAAACTCAGAGAGTTGGCCACTTCCCAAACTGAAGAACAACATCCTGACAATCTAAACTCCCGCTGTAGTTTTAACTCCAGAAAACATTGCTCACATCTTCTCCTGCCCAAATGTGGAAGACAGGACCGTTTCTGCAGAAAACCAGTCTACAAGCGCCAGATGCCTCACAGAAGAAAGGATGTCTCTGACTAATCATTTTGCTATGGTATTCTTGTGATTCCTTCTTCTGAGACTTTCAGGCCAGCAAGCCACCACTTTCTAAATACTCTTGGCCAGAAACTCACTCAAATGCATCGACAGCTGCAAACAGCGTGATGGACCACGGGCAGCATCGGAAGGGGTCTCCGTGTCACGTATCTCCAAACCCCTGGAAACCGGGGGGAACAATAGTTGTTATCCCAAAAAAATGATTCCTCAGCTAAGCGAAACCCATCTTTGAAGACCAGGGATTGCAGATGAGCTTCTCTCTGCATCCTCACCGACATGCTAACAGCCATCTGCATCTCTGGATTCAGTCCTGTCCTTGGCCAACTCAGTTTAAAAAAGGTTTTGTTTTTCTTGGGCTGTTTTTGTTTACAGCCTCTTGACCGAGGCAGAGAGTTCACCAGCAGCTGAATGCAACCCAGGCTCTCCCAAGTGTAAGTTCTCCAGTGAAACATCTGGTTACAAGGCAAGGTCAAATGGGCCTGAAATGGGAGAGGGCCACAGACTCTCCACAGAGACCAGCTGGAAAAAGAACAGGCTTTTCTGGGTATGTTGGAGCGTTTGGCTGGGAAAAGGAAAAAAAAAAAGAGAGAAAGAAACAGATACTGCAAAAAAAAGAGCCAGGGATCAAGAGGCTGGTTCTTTTATTGGTTAAAAATCAAGACCACCCTGGTTGCCACATGAATTGCTGAGTCTTACTTAGCAGGAATTCCGGTTGTTCCCAAACAGACAGAAGGTCTCTTCAAGTCCCTCCTTTATACATATTTACCAGTGTATATGTGTGAATTTCTCTATTCCCCACCACCCTGGAATTACCTCAGACACACACCTGAGGCAGAAGACCTTCTTCCCACTCTGCCCTTTCTATTATTTACCTCTCACAATTGCACCAGAGCTGGAAGGATCACAGCCCTGACTTGCAGCACACTGCAAACCTTGGTCTCGTAGCTCCTTAGGACAAGGACCACCCAGTTGCTCTGCACCGCTGCTGCCCAAGTCAGTGTCAACACAAATAACAACATTGTTCATGAATGGTGCGAGAGCTGCTGGGAACCAAAGAAACCATTCAGGAAGCCTACAGAATGAACCCTTCCACCCAGCCCCAGGGAATGTTAGCAGCAATCGAACATTTAGGGTTTCCTTGTTTTTAAAAAAAGCCTCATTCCTCAGAACAAGAAGCAGGAAAACCCCCATGTGAACCGAATGACCAACCAAGCACACAGAACACCTACCAAGAGAGAAAGCTTATCATGGAGACACAGTGGGAACTGTTTGGTGAGCTGGGATTGATTCATGGACTACCAAAAAATAGTGGAAAAGACCATATTCACATTATGGTGTTTCTACGGCATAAGCTGACCAGCCATAACAACACTAATCCTTAGTACATGATTTTCAGAGAGAAACGAGTGAATAATAATTGTCTGAGCATGGGACCAAGCACAATTTCTGAGCTCTTATGCTTCCTCCTTTAGGGACCTTCACTAAATCTCTCAACCTTTTTGTGCTGGAGCATCCTTCTCTAAAAGGATAAGGACAATAGCAGTCACTCACCTACTTCACCGGGTAATGAATGATTCAGATAGCTCTCATCGACCTCTTCAAGTCCTATACACAATATCCGATGTGTCATGCAGCAGTTCGCATCAGCCAGAAAGCTATCGTCTCTTAATGGGACTGAGTTTCAAGGGTGATGGACAGGGCAAAGCCTGTGGAAGGACCTGGCCTCTGAAACTTCTTCCTCTGGCATCTCTGTCCCAGTCTCTGTCCAAGCTGGGACTGGTTTGCAGAAGGATCCACTTTCCTGTGGAGCGAAGTACGGGGCGGGGGGGTGGGGGGGTGCAGAGCGTGCGACTGACATTGCACCAGGTCACGCTGGAATCCGGACGTCAGGGGCAGAAACATCTTTTGAGGCACAGCACATCAGCTGCTGCCTTCATGCACCAGAAACAAAGGACTCCAAATCCGAAACTGGAAGCCAGCCAAAATACCAGAAGACCGTCATGGTTCACATGTGCATAATCTGATGCCTAATTTGCATGCACCGCTTGTGTAGCTTAATCCCAACTTTCCAGAGGATGCTGTCCCATCCCTGATCCCATCAGCAGATGGACTACATCTGCCCAAATGAAAGCCACAGCTTCACCCTACTCAGATTTTTCCCACCAAACTGCTGGATGCAGCTGTTCCCGGCCTTACGCAGTCTTTGGTCTGGATGCGGAGATATTCTTTCACAAGCTCGTTACCACTTCGGTCACCCTTCAGGCTGCCTGGACATGAGCAAGCTCTGATCTGGAGTCACTGTGCTCCAACGAACAGAGTCAGCACTTCTGAGCACATCGTACTGGCTAGCGTTTGCCTGGCTTGGAGCACAGATCCTGTGCAAAAACCCGCACAGACCAGCCGGTTATTCGTAACAGTCCATAAAGGGCACATCTGGTCTGGGGCTTTACTCAGACACAGCTGGGAGTGCAAATGCAGGCCATTGCTTGCTTGAACACAAACCTCACCTTCAAAAACTTCTTTGCAAAAAGCTAACCACGTGACTTTTTGCAATTTTCTGCACCCCCTCATCTGTAGGTAGGATCCAATGAAGAGATGTTCGCTGTGACCCTCTGGTGTCTGCAAATCGTATCGGAGGGGTAAAATGGAACGTGGTCCCATGCTTTTCCCAGAAAGCCTGGGGGACAACCCAAGACACATATTCCATCCCCCAAATAACAAGCAATAACAAGAACACAGAGAATCACACCCTTACTCCTGAATTAGTGCCTCCCAAAATGGAGCCAGTGACATTAGGAAAAGGTGTATTTGCAAGCCCACAGACTTAGATTTCCTAGGAGAAAGTGAATAGTTTAAGAGTAGGTAAACCCAATTTAAAGCACTAAGGACGCTCATGTTGGAACCCATTGCAGAAACTGGGCTTGAGAAGCAACAAGTAAAATGTTGATTCATCCTCGTCCCTTTCTCCTGTCTTTTCTCTCACAATGGGGGAGAGTCCCTCTAGAAAATCTCATCTTGTATCTTTTAGTTGTGATAAAATAACCCTCCAGCTGCCTACCCCAAACCTACCTGCGAGTGCACTAAAAGCAGAGTTTTGTCATAACGTAAAGGGTCAGATAGTTCCCCTCTCCATTTATTTACCTCCTCCAGGTGGATTCAGGTCATTCCCACCCTCTCCTGGGCAAAAAGGCTTCTTTACTAGTTGAAGTCATACCAAAGTAGCCAGCAAGGTTTGGCGAGGCTTCCCCTCTCTCTGCTGCCAAGAGGGAGTGAACCACACTGACAGAAACTCTCTGGGACTTGGGCATTTTTCTTCCTCTTCCTTTCAGCAGAAGTGTTTTGATTAAATCAGTAAAACCATTCTTTTTCTCTGGAACGCCTTAATTTTATTTTTCTTACTTCTAGCCAGCTTGAAACATCCCTTCCTAGGTAACATTCACCACACCTGTCTCAGAAGCCAAACCTGCTGCGTCCCCGCACCCAAGCAACAGAGACAGTCCTGCGCAGCCAGAGCTGGTACCGGCTGGGGAGCAGCACTGAGCCCATCCGTGTCCCCCCCGTCTCCGCAGAGAGCTCCTGCTGCCCTCCGGTCCCGGGAGCTGGCATCCTCCAGCACTGCATCCCAGCCGGGAAAGGTCCCTGCCCCGCTCCCCGTGGCTCTCAGTTAGGAAGCACCATCCCTGAGCTGAGAACAGGGACCCGTGGGAACACCTCCATCGCCTCCCCGTACCAATTATTTAAGGGTGCCGTGGCTGGGCAGCCACCCGAGGTCAGTTGTACTTCCATGGGCTAGGATCGCGCTCCCGGATGGCAGCGTAGCCAGCCCTTAGATTGCACTGGGCAAAATCCTGAACCAGGGCAAAGGTCCTTAAAGCTTGTTCCCTCTCTAGTTATTCACAGCAGGGATAAGTAAGGCCTCATCTATAATCACCTAAAAACATCACATGATTCATGCTCTCACAGTACAACAGCTGAGCACGCTGCAGGATACGCAGCAACATACATTGGTGATGCACCATTACACACTTTCCCATTGCAAGCCCTGTTGAAATGCTGCCATCAAATTATTTCAACTGATCAAAGTAGGAAAAAAAATAGAATATTAAAGCCCCAGATAACAAATTAATAAGAATAAAAGCATGTAGGTGAGAATTAAGAAGGCATTAACATTCTGATGGCATCTGCTGCCTAAATTAAACTACAGGGAAAAAAAATGAGTTCAGCTGACGCTCAGGATCAGGACAAATAGTTCTCAAATGGAAATTACAGTTTTGAAAATTATGCACCAAAAAAGGATCCAATTTAGGACATTTCTGATTTGTGAAGTTCTTTTTCCAGGTGGGGATCTCAGGCTTGACTGGAGGGCTGGCAACATGATTGGCAAGATGCTGGAGTCACTCAGCTCCTGCATCCCGCCGCAGGACCAAAGTGGCCCATGGCCCTGCTGGGCCACTGTCTTGTCACCTCTCCGGTCCCTCTGGGGCTCTGTCCCCTTTTGGAACGGGACCATACAGATATGGCGTGTAAAGTGCGTTTCGTTCGTGCAGACACCAGCATGGAAAAGGAGGAGGAATTAGGCCTGGATTGTCAAAGGAGCTCAGTGTTAAATTATGTGGATAACTGCATCCGTAATTTACATGAGCAGTTACTGTGACAACTAATAGTGAACGTCATAAGTAGCCAGTTGAGCATGTAATGACCTGAGTTATATTCACCATCATGTCTCTTTGGCACACGAAATTAGGTGTGCATACACATTTTGCATGCCCCAAAGGACTTCTACCTCAGTAAAGAGCCTTAATTTCACAGCACGAGCCTGATCTCAGCAGACTAGCACGGCACAGACAGTTTATGCAATGCAAAGAGCTGGCACAAACTCCACGGCCCAGGTCGGTATGGATCCTCAGACAGCTAATTAATTTTTACTGCTCCTTTGTGAACTGTAAATTACCCTTCATTTCCTAGATTTCTGTCCCATTTTTCGCCCGCCTTTCTCTAGTGAAGCAGTAAAAAGGGAAAAGTGCCAATAATGGGCTCTCGTTGTGATAAAAGCAGCCACGACTCACTCGCACTTTGAACAATGCTCAGCTTATGACCAGAATACAAAGGCAATTGGGTTGCAAGAAACTGTCGAGAGATGATAATGACTTTTCCTGGAGATGGGAGAATACGAGGAATATTTTTAAAAAAGAGGGGAGGGGGAAGTGTCCGTTTTTGCAGGACAAACACATCCAAGTTTTTCTCTTGCAGAGGGTTAAAAACAAGTTAAATAATCATCACTTAGAGACTAAGTTCATCAGTATTGCCTGCACAAGAGCAGAGGGAAACTGCTTACAACGCTGAACTGCTAACAGCCTCCCCTTCCCACTCAGGCAGGAAAGAAGAGCCTCTCTCCAAGAAAAAGTGACCTTCAGACCACACACACGCCGGAGCCTTTAGAGAGCAGCCCCTGAGCAAGCGGTGCCGGAGCAAGGATGGGCGGCTTGTTTTCAATACTGCCGTGACCCTGTTCAAAGGCTGAAGCTGCTGATTCTGTTGAATCCGGATAGCAACACCCCGCCGAGGAAAGACCTACTAGTACATAGAAACCTGCCAAGACACGGTTCCAGTGTACATCCTTTGCGATGCCACTGTCATCCAAACCCGTTACCTCCAGCCACATGCCTACGAGAGGCAGAAGTAGCTGTAGGGAAGAGATCAGAACACACCTGAGATGAACTTTGTATAGGCTCAGCTGAAATTCAGGACAGCTTCAGCACGGTGAGAATCGCTTCACCCTTGCATCAGGACACCAGTATTTGCGTTAAATCTGCGGACAGCAAAAAGGTATTACTGGAATTTTCATGTGGTTGCATCTAGCAAATGCCCCTTGAAAGGCCATGGCCACAAGAACATATGGAAGATCTCCGGGTCCATGCTGTTGGGATGCTGCAGGAATGAGAACACAGCATTGCTGGGGTGCCTTTATGGGGCCTTTAGCATATTAGACACTTATATTGCAAAACACCACATTCCTCAGCTCTGACGGAGCCTCTTTTATCTCAGCTGCAGATTCCTGAGTCAAAATCGCTGCCAGATGACTGTGCACAGTGAGTTAACGGCCACAAAACCTGAGCTTCTCTTGCCTCAAGTCATTTACCCGTAGCATCAATGACGTTATCATGTTCAGCCCATATTTACTACAGCTACAAACTGATTCAGAGAAACCTGGAGTACAGGATTAATCATTACTCTTGGGATGTTGAAAATGGATACCAGAACGGACTTCCAAATTAGGTATCTAAAAGTCCTGCATCTCCCAGGAGAGCCCCATTACATCTCCCTACTTGTTCTAATGGAATCTATAGTATGTGAGCACGGCTTTGCCTCCCACAAGCCCTTCCTGCATAATTAGCCCCAGCTCTGATTGCTGCTTTCTGTAATGGCTGGAGAGCCACTTTCTTCAGGCTACTGAGATGCAAAGAGGAAATGTTTATTGCAAAATGCAACTCAACCACAGCCAGTGGGTCTGGGCCATGGTGGAGGGATACAGAAATGGCTGCTGCTTCTTTTTTTTGCCTCAGAAATAGAACTCACTAAAAATAGCAGTTCCTCAGGAACAAGACTGCCTGAAAATAGCTGTTTCTCAGGAGCAGGGCTGGCTGCTTCTGAAAGAAGTAGCTATTAATGTATAATTGTCCCTGAGGCTGGTTTCTGAGAAAATGCTGTACATACAGAGGGCTGTAAAGAGATATGTTCACAGGCAGGAAACACAGGCACCCCTCTCTTGTCAGAGGTCCTGTAAACTCCAATAGCTCACATAAATGCATTTGGTTCACTAATCTGAGGCACAGTTAGATCCATCATGGCACTGGGAGGTATTTTCCTCCGTACTGGTTAAAGCAGCGCTCTGGGATGCTGTTATTATCTAGCCCAGTAAATGACAAAGCTTCCATCAGCTCTAACCAAACCTACACTGGTTCTTCTCCCAGAACTGAGAAAGCCTTACAAGCAAGAGCCAGCTTTGAAACTCCAGCACTCTCTTTCCACAGAAGGTCCAAAAACTTTGTTGAATTGCAGGTTGTGCAATATACTTCCAATTTCCTGCTCTACTCAGTGCTTAGCGTTTTCTCATGCAGATGCTACAGGGCAATAAATCTTCTGAAGAATGGCCCTACATTTCTCCCACTATGGTGTTGCCTTATAATGAGGAAAGACAAATTGCTTGTGAGATCGGTTGATTGGTTGGTTATTCCTTAAAATGTCTCACTCATCCCTCTCATATCACCATGGGTTCAACAGCTCATTTCTTGTGTCTTCTTCTTCTTTCCCGGCACAGCCAGCCAATATCTGCGCAGAGGCTGTTCTCTGCTTCTCCCCTTAAGGAAAACTCCAGCTGGCCAAAAGAAGCAGAGATTATAAAAGGTCCACAAGAGGTGAATTTTGCAAAGCAGCAGCTTTAAGGAAATGGTGGTGCGGATGAAGTACAGGGGGCTCTGACCGACTGCTGCCACCATTTCAGTCCCACAACACCAGTGCCAGAAACCGGAGAGGCCTCTGCCGAGAGCATCCTTGGATCCCAAAGGCTGGGTCGGACTGGGCTGTGTCATCACTGGATGGAAATCTATAGTCTGCTTCTTCCAGGCTCTGCCTCAAGTGCTGCCTCAAGTCGTAGGTCTCCTCTGTTCACCGGTGATCTGATGCTTCAGCATTCCGATCACAGCAGAAGCAGCTTTCTGGAGGAAGCGTAAGGCTGAAGTTCTAGCCACCAAGCAGCCCAAGGCAGGTCTTTTAGCTCCAGAAATTACTCTCTTTTTTCCTGACTGAATTCCAGCAAAAGAAACGGCACTCTGCTTACAATTACAGCAGGCTGCAATTTTCATTACGGAAACTACCTTCAGTTCTGTGAGTAGGCTTACATTGCGGTGTGCAACAAAGGCAAACATCCCCAGACTTCGTTTTAACCTTGCTTGCTTAGGAGGGAGCACCAGAGAAGCTGCAGCCAGGCTGATTCCATATACCCACAGCTGTGGGAAACTTGTAAAACACAAAATATATGGTGCCAGAACTCTGGTGCCTGCCACGGCCAGGCAAAACTGGAGCGGGTATACGTACCCCTGCCACACAGCCATGACAGCTAGCCCCACTGTGAGCTGCTCTTTCCCTTCCCTGTTGCTAAATGGTGTTGTCACATCATCTAAACGCATACAGAAAGGGAAAGGTCTGTAACATACAGATATATACTGTAAGGATATATACTCCTTGCCTTTTTATTTTGTTAAAGTTTCGAAAAATGCCTTGGGACCCTCAAATCAAATAGCCCATGAAAGACAGAGTGCTTGGCAACAGTTCTGTTTGATAGCAGCAGGGAGAGGATTTTTTTGCAGCTCAGAACGGTTTGATTAAACAAGCATTTTGTTGCAGCCGTCATACAGTGCTCATTAAAAAATACTCTACATTTGTATAGCATTTATCATCCAAGAATCTCATCATGTTTTACAAAATGTAATTAATTAAACTTTACAACTCCCCTTGGAGAGGGATAAGGAAAATGGAGAGTTGCCTTAATCCATCACCGAACTGCCGCAGACCGTGGGTTAGAGGAAAGCAGCTGTTCAGCAGCATGCAGCAGCACTAGGGCAAGGAGAGAAGATCTCCAGGCAAAGTCACCCAGGGAAGGCACCACACACCTTGTGTCTGCCTGAACTGTGCACTTCCACTATAGGTTAAATCCCGATCCTTGCAGATAAGAGGGTGATTCTTCTCGCCCACCCCGCACCCCAGGTTTATACCTGAGACACCCGCAGTGCAGTGTTCCGTCTACTGAATCCCCAGCAGCGCTAAGGACCAGGGGCAGCCACAACCCTGACCAGAACTGAGGGAGGCAGAAGATATAAAACCATACAGCCACAAATTGCATCTCACAGTACCGGAATGCTGCACAAGCTGGTGCTTAAAGTGGAGGGAGGGTAAAGTCCCCTTAATCCCTTGCTTACTTCCCTCTCCCCTCCCCATCAGTAAATCCACACCTGTTAAAGGTCACCCTGAAATGAAATACGTTTGAATACTTCCTGCTGCAGCTTGGCTCCCCCGTCCCAGTCCCCTGCGGTCCCTCCCAGCTCATGCTGCAGAGCAGGAGCCCGACTCTTAGCTGATCTTTAGAGAGGAATCTCTTTCTCACCCTGGCTTTAAGCTCCTTTCTTGCCGAGCGTAGAGGATAACATGGCCACTGGGCAAGCCTGATTAGACAGATCTGTTATGGCACTTTCACTACCTTGCAAAAAGCTAGAATTTGATCTGGTGCAAGTTGGGGAGGGGGTGCAAAGCACTGCTCATTTGTGAGTGAAGTACGACAACAAAAACACAGAGATACGTGCGGGGGGAGAATGATGCAAAGAAACACGTGTGCATCCATGCTGCGCCACAGAGGAGCACTGAGAAAAGGGAGAACAGATGGAGGAGCAGGTATCTTACCAACTCACTCACCAACTAATCAAACACAGCCACAAATCCTGTGCCGGTGACTGCAGCTATTGATCGGAGAGAGAGGCACGGTGTAACTCTGGATGTGCAAGTACCAAACTGGAAGGCCTGGGCTACATTTCTAGTGAGAGACAATTTGCTGGTGGAGGCTGAGCTGTGGCTCTGCCATTGCTGCCCTACAAACCTCCTGATTCCTTTGTGTCTTCTGAGAAGATGCTCAGCTCACCCACTGGTAAAAAAAATAAGAATGGGATCTAAATGAAACAGTAGTGCTTGGCTCCTAAGCACATCTTCTATGACAAGTTAAGTGACTGCAGCTGTCAGGAGGAAAGAGAAACCCGGGGTAGAAGCCCTTCCAGAAGCACTGGGGAGATGCACTGGGTTGAGCTGGAGACCAGCCGTGGTCTGAGATCTGCAGGAAGCAATGGCAATGGGTGCCACAGGGCAGTGGAAGCGATAACGTCCCAAACCCTCCGGTGACTTTGGTCCAAATAAGACTCATGCCGGCAACTGAGCTTCTTCCAAAATACACGGTAGCAGAGGGAGAATGGCCATCGACTGCTTCAGCTGGGAAGGTCAGACAGACAATTTCCACACAAGGCTGTGAAAGTGCTGAGTATTTTCATCAGATGTAAATGTGGGAAAAGAGGAAAAGTCTGAGGATTGTGCAGGAGGAACTGACAGTGGATTCAAAGATGGTAACGAGGTGATTTTTTTAAGCCCCTGTCACACTATTTAATTAGTCTCCAAATCCTCCCCTGATAATATGAGGCCCATTTGTACAACCCTCCTGCTGGGCCACTCACGCTTTGCCCAACAGACACATTGGTAAGCTGGGATTCATCACACCAATCTTCCCCACGCTCGTGAACACGGATCTGCTTGCACAGGTGGCAGATGTGTTCAGCCCTACCCTCCTGGATTGATACCACCGTGGTCTTCCCAGCGGGTACAGGTCTTTCCTCTTTTTAGCATGAAGAAACTGTTTTTGACTGGTCTCTGGTTTTATTTTCATGTTTGTCTATGGGAAGCAGGCAGACTCAGATACAGCTGTCACTGCAGCACATTTATCTTAGTGAAAATTCCTGCTTTGGTTTTGCAAGTGTTTTAATTAACGTAAATTATTTTACTACACTTTACTACTGATAGCATGTAATTATCTCCCCACAGGTATATATTTAGCTAACCAGCAGGCTGATCAAAGACCTACAAAATAAGGTACTTTTGCAACTGACACTAGATACAAGGAGAGGCCAGCAAGATGGGACAAAAGGAGGAGGGAGGAATTCCCCCTCCCCGGTCCTAAACACAGGGCGCAAATTTCTCCACTTGAAAAGATAATCATAACATTAACTTACACATTTCATCAGAAGAGCATGAAGATGCATCGATACTCAAGTGCTGTGAAGGAGAAAAGAACCATGTACATGCTAAACCATTAATCATTGGTAAGCGATCTCCTTCGTAAAGTGTTTTGAGGTTGACTAAGGAAAATGGCTCTGTAATAACACAGAGCAAGCAATCCGCTTACAATCATAGGTTAATTCTCTCGACTGCTTTTGCTGGGTCAATCCCTAGGTATTATTATCTATGCAAGGCAATTCACCATTTTCCTGAGGAATTCTGGCCATGGAAGAGATTCCAAACTCCAAGCCCCTTTCTCATCCTATTCAGCTCAGGAGTCTGGTTTCCACTGTGAGCACAATTTTAGATGAATGAGGTTGACACCTACGCTGAGCAGCTGCACTGCTCTCACCGCATCAAACTGTTCATACAATTAAAAAATAACAGATAGGATCAAGCTACCTGGAACCATAACTTTTCTCCAAATTGCTGGTTGATAAAACATGCACCTCTCCGTTGACCTTCTGGAAGTGCTGGTAGCCCAGGATTTCTCTTTCTCCATGACGGCTGCAGCCGCTTAGCCTGTGCTGGTGGGAAGACATCAGGTTGAAATAAGTGTTTAGGAGCCAAGAAGCATCCTATGCCGAACCACATGTCTCGGAACTGTATCTGTCCACTTGTGTAGGTTTGATCCTTTATTAAAAACGCTGGGTGCTTTGTCATCAGTTTCAGTGGGTGCAGGATCAGTTAGGTAAATCCTCGTCTCTCGACCTTCTTGAAGGCCACTCTGTGCTACTTTACACACCTGTGGACGCTGCGCCTGCATATTGCTGTAGTAGCACTGACCACCAGGCCCAGGTGAGACCTTGAGTTTTGTCTTATGCTTTTTACTTCTCCTTTTCAGCAACTTTAATGAAGAGTGTTACTTAACTTTTCAGGCCACAACTGAATCTTTGGTCTCAAAGCTGCAATATTATGTGTTATGGTTGCTACCGGAAAAAGGAAACTTCTTTTGTATCTATTAATGTCTTTTGCAAAATATTCTGGGTTTTTTGAATGACGTACTCCCTATTATTTCCATGCCATTACTTATAAACTGCACAGCATTTTCTAGAGGGGTCTGCAGTAAGATGAAAACCTCAGGGCAACACTCCATTAGGCTTTTATTTTTGTAGGTTGGGTTAAACCTTCTTGAAACTGGTAGGTTTAACTGCATTCCTTTATTTAGGGTAGCTGAAGAAGACGTTAAGTCTATTTCCACCCACAATGCAAGATTGCTCAAGTACCTGAAGGCTCTGGGAGGACAGTGTTGGGTAGGATATTAAAAGGAAAGAAGGTTATGTGTGGATGGACAATGCAGTTCAGGTGGAGGAGGAGACAGAAAGACAGCATATTGAAACAGGCAGGGAACGGAAACTTCAAACAGCCTGAACAATCACTGATATAAAACCTGGACTGAATACAAGAAACAGGGATTTGGGGTCACATTGCTGCCTGGAGCAGGTCTGGAGCTATAAGCAAGGAAACTGGCTCTCAACTGCGTGATTTCGCCTGTGTTCAGGAAAGAAGGGCGGTGAGCATTCTTGTAAGCAACCAGAAATACATCAGAAATACCTTTCTTCATCACTCCTCCTCCAATCTGGATCAACCAACAAGACCCTGAATTTTGGCCAGCAGCACGGGTCAAAGGGAGGAAACGTGTGCTGCAAAACCTCCCGCACATCCATACCATTTAACTCTTCCTGCTTGGTCCGGGATTAAGATGGCATAAAGACAACAGCACTATTCCTCTCTCACTCTACCAGGGCGGGCCGTTCAGGCTGAGTTCTAGGTCTCTGCTGTCCCTAATTGCATTGGAGATGTATCCTCACTATGGACTTCCATTCCTACTCTAAGAACCCAAATTTCCCCGGAACTTGCTACAAGCAGTTTGAACAACTCTATGTGCTCTTCTGCTCTGCAGGGAACTCCTTAAAATGAGGCACCCGCCATTGGCTTTTTTTCCTGCAGGTGTATTAATCTGCCTTGCATGAGTAATCCTATTTAAAACAATAGGTTGCCTTGCAAGAATGAGGGAAGCGAGTTTGGAGCATGCTTTTATGCAAGTACTGCAAAAGGCCACATAGTAGTTCATCAGGGGACACTTCAGCAATAAAAGGACAGTTACCGGTAAAGTTCAATAATAAAATAAAGGATAATTTAATAAGGGGATTTTTAACCCATTTAACAGGAACTGAATTTGGAACCCTTTCTTCAAGTGATCAGGCACGCTGTACTTTCCTAATCTTACTTTCTGTTAATAAGTAAAAGAAAAAAAACAGGCAGTAATCTATTCCTTCTGCTTTTATTTTCATGTTATGGGAGAGCGTTATTCAATGTAAATAAATTAATTTCAGTAAAATAACAGGTGAAGCTAGACACGTAGACCAGCCGCGTTGCAGAGTACCATATCTCTTGAGACAACAGAGGTCTCATGCCTCAACTCATTTAATGCCAGGTACCACAAACCCTACAGATCATAATGCAAGAATCCTGCAGAGGCAGGAGGAAGGCACGTGGAATAAGACTCTGTGACTTAAGAGAGGTAAAAGCTGCAGACATTAATGTTTATGTAGGAGCCCAGTGGGCCCCCTTCAGCATCCTTAATTTAGTCTTCATCATCCCATTCTAACAGTCCTCTGTGGGATGGAGATTTAATATCTAGGAAATCTGGGGTCCTGGCTGACCTGTCAGAAACAGCGTTGGATGGCTGCTCCCTGTTTACTGCTGTATCACTTTGCTTTCCAGATTCAGCACAATAAACAACAGCAAAACCCAACACTATTTTACGAACCTGAATGATACGATTTAAAACCTCTAGATGTCAGGCTAATGGAGAGCATCCTTCCAGCAGCTGCATTCTGCTGAGTGCGAGTGACACCTGCTGGGGTCCTCTTCCCCAGAACCCAGCCCGTCCCACCGCCGCCAGCTCTGCAGGGGTTTTACCTGCCCGGGGTGGCCCTTCTGGGGGCCTGCGTTCACCAAATCCCCCCAGAAAGACACCTGGGCAACATGGAATAAATCTGGCTGGCTCCTTCTTATTGCAGGAAGGCAAAAATAGATTTCATCTGCACATCCTTGTATGTTACCTCTTCCACCACTCTGGTTATGAAGGTTTACTGAAGCCCAGCCTCTCTTTTCGCCTTTGAGCTGTAGTAAAACACGGTATATTTCCACAGGCAAAAATCCTGAGCAGGCACTGAAATGGAACCACACGATACATTATTCATCTGTCACCTAATCCCTGTGAAAAAATAGCCTAACATTCCTCCTCGTCTTGAAGCCACCTAAGAAGAATGCAGGAGAGGGCAAGTGACCCCTGGAAGAGCTCTGAGAACCCCTTACTTCTCACATGACAACGTACATTAACAAATTTAAATGTATGTTGCAGTATATACTATCTGTGAATACAAAGAGTTGCCACGTCTTCAAAGCATGCTGGAAATGTTCATTTGTGGGACATCAGCAGCCCCAAAAGACCGCTGATGAAATCTTGTGACGATGCTGATGAAGACTTGTGAATTATTCTCTCTGCTGATTTCACATCCGCCAGAGTCTCCACCTCTGCAGGCCTGGCAAGCGCTGGCACCCGACATCCCGCAATGTACAGCGGGGATGGTGCAAGGCACCGGCGCGCTGGGGCATCAGAGGCCACCCCGCACACGTCATGCAGCATGGCTGGGCCAGCGGCTCCTGACAGGGGTCCCGGCCGCTGAGGAGACCCGCTGGAGCGGGACAGGGAGGGGGAACGCCTCAGGGTGCCCCCTGCCCCGTGAGAGGCCACCATGCTGGCAGGGCCCCACATGCACAGGCCTCAACGCAGTGCCGATGGCAACTGAGGCAGCGTGTGCAGCCCCCACTGGGGAAGCGACCCCCGGTGAGGAGACGGGACGGGGACACTGCGGCACCGGGGCCAACGCCTCCCCAGTGGGCCCATCCTGGCGACCCGCCCAACATGGCGCCATCCTGGCCCTACCCGCCCCAACATCCGGGTTTCCGCCTGACCTTCCTCCCATGAGCCTCAGCGGCGCGTCCCTTCCCGGCGTGCCCCGCGGCGGCGCACAGCAGCAGCGGCAAGATGGCGCAGCCGCCGGGTGAGTACCTCGGGCCGCCAAGGTGACCGCGGCTCCTTCCCTCCCTCCCTCTCTGACCGGGCTGTGTCTGTCTCTGTGCCGCAGTTCTCCTCAAGGACATGAAGTTGCTGGACGTGAAGCTGGGCCAGCTGCCCACCTGGCTGGCCATGAGAGACTTCACCCCCGGTGGCATCGTCGGGGCGCTGCGAAGAGGTGAGTGGAGGCTGAGGCGGGGCTGCCCGCCCTGCGGAAACAGCTCCGCACCCCCTCGGCCGGCGAACGCCTGGAGGGTGCGAGATCCCTTGTCCTGACGGAGCTGGGCGGATCAGATCAGTGCACAGGCATCTCTGGCTGCGGCAGTGGATGTTGGCTGAGGCGGGGGGTCGGGCAGCACAGGGGCTGCTTCAGGGCGAGTTTTGCTTTCCCAGAACAGGGCCGCCTGTAGAGTCGTCTTCTCCTGTCTGTAAATGTGTTTCTTGCATGGGCTTTATCAGTCAGGGGTTTGTTTTCAGTATTCCCTCTTGTATAAAAAGGAAGTACAGTGACTTGACTCCTGAACCTGTTTGCTGAAAATCTGGGGGTTTCCCAATATCACAAGTAAATAAGAAAAAAAAAAAAAAAAGCAATTGATCCCTGAAGATGGTAAGAGAGGACACAGGGCTTTTATAGGTCACTTGGCAAAAGTTTTGACTGATGCCCTTTGCTATAGATACAGATGTGGCGTTCAGGTAGATATAAACACAAAGGAACAAATGAAAGCATCTACATAATGTATATACACTAGAATTAAAGAATTAGAGAATTCCAAAACAGCTCGAGTCACAATAATGTTTAGGGGAAAATAACAAATGGCTTTTTCTTTTCCTCTTTTTTTTTTTTTTTAAGGCTTAGCACTATTAACTAGAGTTCGTCTTGCTTAACTAACACCCAGGTTGCCCTCTCTCAGACTTGCTTCTGAGACACTCAGAGGTTTCATTAGAAACAATTTCCTGAAGTTCTGTGAAACCAGCCTGCTGCTTTCTGAGACAGAAAAATATCCAACTCATCTGACTGCTACGAAAACAACTTTTCTCCTACACAGGTTACGACAGATATTACAATAAATATATCAACGTCAGGAAAGGGGGCCTTGGTGGTATCTCCATGGTGCTTGCTGGTTATGTTGTCATCAGCTACATCTGGAGCTACAGTCACCTGAGTAAGTAAAAGCAGTGTGGCTGAGTGTGTATGGTGCAGCTTGGAAGGTTGCTTGGGGCAATAAAAACAATCTGCCGCTGCTTCTAGAAATAAAAGGAAAGACTCTGCTGACCATTGCTGCTTGAATCCAAAACTGTGGGCAAGCAAACTTCTTTTAGCCATAGAGAACATGAATACTTTTAGGAAGTTATCAGATGGCAAGTATTTTCTTCGTGATGAAGAAAGCTTAGATCCTGCTGCCCATCTGACCTGGCAGTACTTAGAAACTCCATACTCAAATTTTTTTTGAGAGTGCTTTCTTTCCTATAATGTCAGGTGTGGTGTCTTTTACCTTGTGACTTCAGTAAAATTAATTTGCTTTACTTTGAATGATACAGAGCATGAACGCCACAGGAAGTACCACTGAAGCATGAATTTCAGAAGGTGAAAGTACAGCTCTTGAACAGACTTGGCTGCTGGAACAGTTACCCTGACAGAAGACAGCAGAACTATTCATATTAAAATCTGTACTATTATGACCAATAATAAAGTGCATACACTTTAAACTTACTGAGCTGACACTCTCATAACTGACTTAAATTGTACTGTGCAGGTGAGTTTGTCTTCTTAAGAGTTTCACCCCTCAAGGATAAGTTGAGAGATGGTTGAGAAAGCGTTTGCTGCTTGGGCTGTGCTGTGAACTCAGGAAACTAATACAGTTGATCCCTGTTTAACTGTTTCACAGAGGCAGAAAGCATTGGATTGCTTCTTAATGGCCACTATGTACAAGTTGGACAACTAGCTGAAAGGATATAACGTTTTGATTTGAAAGAACAGTGTCTGAGCTTTGAGAGGCTCAGAGTTTGTTGGTGTGTTTGATCCTCAGGCTGTCACCTGGGGGCTGTAGGTGTTGGGGCTGTAGGTGTTTGGGCCGTTCCATCATTGCAGAGTGCTGCCTCAGAGGAGAGCAGTTTAGCTTTGAGATCTGCAACTCATTCTATCATGGGGATTTTAATACTTCTTAGCTCTGACAACCTATTTCTATCAAAACTCTACCTACTTTCATTACTAAAAGTAGCTGGAAGGTTTTTCTGAACAGGTATAAGCTTAAAACATTTTTAATTTAACAAAAAGGTCCATGAAGTTGAACTGAAGGGAAGTGTAAATGCAGCGGTGAGACCTTTAACAGGAGACACTGTGATAAACGCAGCAGCAAGGAGTACCCATGCATGCCCCAGCTGATGACCTTCCTCGCACCCCTAAGCATGTACATCCCACTGTCATGACACTACCTGCTGGTGCTTGAAACTGCGCTGCCCTTCTCTGAATAGTGTGGACAATGAAACCCCCTTCGTAGGGGATGTGAAGAATCACTCAGGAGCTTTCAGTTTCAGAAAAACATGCATTTGGGGGGTGAAGACCATGAACTGAACTAGAGGGGGAAGGCAGCCAGATGCCGAAGGCTGTGGCTCCCTTTCCACGTGCCTGGCTCCACGCAGGCAGCACGTCTTTCCTTTGGCCACTGTTCAGCCCCTCGGGGCACAGCATGTTACAAGGTCTGTTGACTGACTCCAACTCTCCATAGTGAAATAACTAGGCTCCGGTCACTTCTCGATCTTGTCATGTTACCTTGGTCTTAAACAAAAATAAATTCACAGCCAGCTTTTTCCATCAGTACATTTCAATAAAAACAAAGTATAAAGGCAGTCAGCAAATGAGAGATGGGTTATAATCAATAAGGCTCACATTGTAGGTGCAATTTTTTTTTTTAATTCACATTTTATCATTGGCCCTTTTGAAATAGTCGTCTCACAAAATGAATGGGTTTTGGCTTGCAAAAATTGTTCTCAGAAGAATGCTCTACCACTTTTAAAAGCAGTGTTCCACAAGAATACACATCTCCACTTCTTGGTCTTCCCTAGGCTATGGAAATACCTGCTCAGTGTGAGCTGGATGATGGGGGCTGAGACAAGGCTCTTCTATTCCTATTCTTCAAGCCACGTTCATTTCCCTCCTTGCTTTTTGCAAACGGAAAATGAGCACAGATGCAGCTTTCCTACAATCACTCTTCCTCATTGTTTGGCTAACCATAGAGATGCCAATTTACTCTCCCCTTGATCGGTTCTCACCCAGAAGATTAATTTCGAACCTTCAGTATAGCAAGAAGCACAGAAACAAAGCAAGTGGACGAGAGTTTTACAGCCTGATGTACATGGTGCGTTAAGTCAAGTCAGCCACCAGGACAAGCTTACCGCCTACGACAGGCTGGACCTGGGAACACGACTTTGCTTTTGAAGAGCTACAGGACAGCAGAATCTCTGCTTCCTCACTGAAGGGAATGCATTTCAAGTATTAGTTTTCCTGCTTCCACAGGGAGGGCTGAAATGCTGCAGGTTCTCCAAAGAGAAGTGGCAAAAGGGAAACACTTTAAAGAAACACTGGCGTAAGATGCGTTTATGCAGAGTGCTGCACCAATGAGGGGTTTGCATATCTATTTGCTTTTAGATCTACCTTTCAGCAGGGCTCAATGAAAACAGGCGGAGGCCAAAATCTATTTTAAAAAGGTTAAAACATAAAAAAAAGTTGTGGACAATTACAAAAATGTTGCTTAGCAGCAGCCAGCCTCTGACCAGTTCTTTCAGTAATGGCATTAAAAAACAACCTGATTAATAGTTCAAGACATAGTGCTAGGCAGAAACCTTTTCTCAGTGTCAATAGCTCCCTTGCACTCTTCGTTCTGCTCTTTCACTGTCCACTGAGAAAGGCCAGATGTCCTTTGGTGCATCTGTTGGCATAATGACCTTTTTCACCACACTGAAAGAGAAAGAGAGAGAGGAATTATTACACAGTTACAGCTTTTTTTCCTCTAGCTGCCTTTATTAAGGTAGCTGGCAACTGTTTGGATTTGGAAGCTTTTCTGCATATGGAAGTTGCAGCATTTAGCAGGTGAAGTGAAATGTGGTGTCACAAGGGACATGATTTATGAGCTACTCCTTGGAGCAAAAGCTGCTTCTGTGCCAGGAGCAACCCGACGCCATGTCATTGTAATGCACTACAAAGGAGAGAGCTTTCAGTGTACCACTACAAACAGCAAAAGGCTGTAACACACAAGGAGAATTTCAATGTTTGAGGCCTCCAGGACTACTCCATCTGATGTGCACTACAGCAGAGATGTACGGAGGCGCTCCTGATCGGCTATCCTCAATTACACAGAGAAAAGTGCATCTGAACAAGAGATTGATGACTTTGCACCTTGAAGCTTTCAAGCCCAGAGAGAAATGCCAGTATCTGATGCTACACCATTCTCCAGATATGTAATTTACTTGCAGCTGAAATAATAAGCAGCTATTAAAGGTTTTCAGTGAAATGGATTCAGCTACTTAATATCCCTGTCCAATCACAATGATTTTTACCCAAACAAGCAGCTAAGGCACAGAAATTGGCACATACAGCGATGCAACTGTCAAAACTGATGGGACAAGAAAATTCTTTGCCCTTTTCTAGTGGCTAGAGTTGGGGCTTTTGTGGAAAAATAAACAAGATGGAAACTCAATTGTGTCAAAGTTTTACTGGTGCTCCTTGATGAGCAACCGAGGTGAACAGCTCATTCCTTGGTTTGATAGCAACGAGGTGCATTTTTAGCTGAAATACTGAACAGCCTTTGCATATTCAATTTCTGTTACTCACAAGGACCTTCCACGCTAACAGCGGAGAAGAAAATCTTTCTACAATCACCAAGGATAAGCAAATTAACTCATGAGACAAAAACTAATATTAGCTCTTATTTTGAAATGTACAGTTAAGCAGTCTCCTTTAACTGTCATTGAGGTAGGGTTTCCTGTTCATTAGCAGACAAGCAAAGTCTGTCCTACAGCAGCGTTAATTGTCACAGCAACTCCATGGCAAACCAGCGACTAGAGGCCTCAGAACTCAATGCTAATGTCCACGCACCAACATGCAATGTCTATGTAGGACAGCGTTCACATTTCATGAACCTGTTTACACTGTGAAAACACCTTTTGCCAGACCAACACCCCTCATCACGACAGTGCATTCCTTTGCCCCTGACAAGCAAGCAGCAGCAAAGCAGCATGCTGTAGTCCAGGTGACGCGCACTTTGTACTTCTTAAATCTAGTACCCTCTGCTTTCTCCCCTCTGAGTTACCTTGTAGCAGGTGACCTGCTCCAACGGCCGGGGTCCTCTGTTCCCAGTGTTGTTATTTTGAGACTGCATGACTCCAATGACTTGGGGTGTTCTCTGTTGGTTAGGAGAAGAGTTCTGACTCGTTAAGTGCATCAAGGATAAAGACCTTTATGGTTGTTATTTTGTTAAGAAGGGATAAGAGCACTCCATATATCAAATGATCAATTTTCCTCCAAATCTGTGTGGGTGCTCTGCCAGCTGGAGCACCAGAGAGAAGAAATCAAGCACTGAGGCTTACAAAGCCCAGCGATCCTGCTTTTCTCTGGAAAGCAGTTTTGGAGAGTAGGTTTAAGCTGCTAAAATATCATTGCCATCACTGACAGATGTCACGCAGATTACAAAAACTGGCAGATTGCTGCACAACCACGTATGATGTGCTTCTATGTGTAATGTGGGAGTGTTCTGTGACTCGATCTCCATGTAAAGTTGGAGCAATCATAGGACTTTTAGCACTGTAATGGCACTCAGGGTTGCTCACTGCTTAATTCTTGCATAGCGCCCTCCCTTCCAGGCAGCACCCCAAGCCACAGAACCACCACTGCTGGCCTCTGAGCTGAGGACAATACTGGTTAACCAAGGGGAGGGGAGAAACAGAACAAAGCAAAACACTGTGGTCCCAGGACAAAGGCAGCAGCAGTCCATTGTGATCAAATTGTGGATGTTAGAGGGCTGGGAGGAGGAGAGAGAAGGGACAGCACTTTGCGGTTCATTAGGCTTTGTCTTCAAGTTCTTAATTACAAAATATCAAACCCTGCTGTAAAATAGGAAAGGTTTTCTCTCATTCAGTGAGTATTTCTCCAAGACTTTCCAGCAAGCCAGATCCAAGAGCCCAGGTGTCCAGTTTTGACTGCTAGACAATACACCCTCTTTTAAAGCACTGTGGGAAATGCTTTGAGGGTGGGCATGTAGGGGAGGCAGGGGAATTGTGTACCTTTTGCTGTGTTTGTGTCGGTTGAGGCAGTGGTGGTTGCTCTGTGGTTCCCATTGGCAGTTCAAACCGAGGGCTGGTTTAGATGGAAACAAGAAAATTGATTCTCAAATCATATGGCAACATTTTACCATCAGCTCAGTCAAGCAACTCCAAACAACAAAATAAACACTCAGCCAATTAAATCCGGCTCACAGGAAACAGAGCCCTCCCTCCTCACTTCTTTGCATTCTGACGCTCAGCAATTACGTATATAAAAATGACAATCTGTTATGCAGCATATCCCTCTACCTGGGAAGTCTTCTGGAATATAAACCCACTGCACTGATAGCAAGTGATCACCAGTCCAGAGTCTTACTGGTAACTCCCTGCAGAGGCCCTGCCCCATATCCTCAAATCGGTGCAACTAAATGTTGGCCAAATCTCCAAAGCCATTGGGAAGCACTGGAGCACCCTCATTTGACATATACCCGATTACAAGGGAAACACAAGATTCCAGGACAAGCCTGGAAGCATACTCACTGCATGAATTTACAGGTAGGTCCCTCTGGACAGAATCCTACTAGGTAATTCACACAAATGACTCTTCGAGTGTGCCGGTGTCTGCAGAGGGGACCTGCAACACAAAGCTTAGTAGTTCACCTTCTGTTTTTATACATACCCTAGCGCTCAGTAGTACCAAGCATACAAGCAGATCATGCAAAGAAAGAATAGCAACACTCTACCCTCAATTTACAGCCACAGAAGCTACAACTGTGCGACGTACATACCATGTTTACAGAAGCCTCTGTCATACCAGGGACAGTCTTTGATCTTAGATTCCGGGTCAATGTGCAAGAATGGACATTCTTTGTTACTGCATTCCCCTGTACCAAAGGCAAACACACTTCTTAGTCAATTGTGCAGGTTCGAGATCAAACGACTCTCAAAACGTTACCTGGATCACGTAGCTCCCACAAAGCTGTTACCAACATTTATAAGTTCAGGCACAACAGTCTTACTGTCTGCCTTAACCTAGATGAAGAACACCAAGGACTCACCCCTGGCGAGTTAAGTTCTACCAGACTGGATTATTTATGTGTGCTTTTAAAAACAACGCAGAAACTAAATTTGAAAGAGCAGTCATGATAACAAAAACCAAACATTTAGTGCACCAGAAGTGTGGAGAAACTACAAATTGCACACTAACCTCAATCCAAGGAAACCTACAAGACTGTAAGTTTCTGACAGCAAGTTGCCTCATTATGTCCAGATCTCCAGAGCTGGAAAGCAAGTGCATAAAAGTTTTGCACCCCCGTGCCCTCTGCTGCTCATCAACTCCCCAAAATAAGAGTCATGCAAAGACTAACTGCTCAGCCTACTCATCTCATACCCAATACAGAACATAAGGCACAAAACCCAGTAAGAACTTGAACTTCCCCCCTCTTCCCCCAAGGGACAAGTTCTTGAGAGAGATGACATCTACAATACGTCACAAATTTAGGGGGATAGTAAGACGAAGGGCTAAGCAGATCTGAAAAATTAATCTAACGATATGATCAGGCACAGAAGAACTGTAATGCTCTGAAGACGGATGAGAGGGATGTACCAGGATTCTCTTCACCAGACTCCCATGCCAGCAGGGAACGCTAAGTAGGAGCTACAACATCCCTTACCAAATTTGGAGTAGAAGTAACACTCAGGCATCTTGGTCATGTCGTATTCATGCAGAAACTCGCACTGGTCTCCCTTTTTGCACAGTCCTCGTAGCCAGTGTTTACAAACAACTGTCTTTTCCCCACTGATGTGTCGAAACGGGCACATGCCTCCTGCAGACGGATGGGGCAAGGAGAAGGGAAAAAAAGAACAATTAAAATCTGTGGCACAAGAAGGCACAGGGCAACAGCAACACTTCATTCCTCTCTGCAGGAGAGGATTCAGAAGGCATCACTTTTTCTTATGAATTTAGCCTTTAGTGGCAATAGCCACTAGGGACAAGTCTTACCTTACCCTCTAACAAGCTAAGCAACATAGACTCTTAATCCCAGCAAGCACAACCCACAGCAACTAATACCGGCACTTCTACAGCAAGGTCTGCTTGTGATAAGTTCAAGCCTTCCTTTACCGGTAGCTTTGCTTATTCACCTCCCAGCTTCTTAAAAAAATACCATTATTTTACCATTGCTGCAGTTATTCCAAAATTCTTTGGTTTTATCCTCTATCTAGGTTATCCCCCTGTCTTCACAAAAAAAGACAAGTACTGTAGACAGCACTAGCAAATCTAGTTTCCTCCCCTCCAAGCATAATTTATTGGAAATACTACTTGCCTTTTCCACAGGCCGCTTTTAAAAAAAATTCACAGACAGCTGCGCCTGATTCTGTAAAGAGAACAAAGAAATATAATTAATTTTAACAAAATTTTGTGGCAACTTTTGAAATATTTCCTTCCCCAGAAAGACAATCTGGTCTTCAACATCAGAAGAACAGCAGCATTTTGGTTTGGGGAATTTACTTTCCCACACAAGTTCCTTGTTCAAGTCTGGCCCTCGCAAATATCTGTATTGCTCTTGGGGGACACCAAGGGGAATTTGCAGAGGTTTGGTGGTAGTGGTTTTGCTTTTCAGCTATGTAGGTTTAATTGACTGGGTCTTCCTCTGCTGTGAAGTCAATCTTGTCAGTGAAGCCTGTGTTTACAGGCCTGGCAATGACAGACTTACATTTTTTGACCAGAACAGTCTGAAACAACCATTAGCGTGTTATCCCCTGCTGATCCTGACCAACAGGAACCACAACATTCGAGGGAGTTAAAACACAAGTTTAGTAACCCAGCCAGAAAATTTCAGCAAACTAAGAGTCTCCTGACACTACCTATGTCAGGTTATTAGACTGAAGGAAAAGGTTGAGAGACTAGGCCATGGATATACCTGAAGATGAGGTCTCCCTGCCATCAAAATGCCTCATTTATCAAAAGGGAACGGAATAAATAATAAAGCACTGTGCAGGAAAGTGACGTTTATTCACGATAATGCCTCAACTTTCATTTTCCAGCCTGGCTGGGTACTAACTGCAGCTTTCATTAATTAGGAAAGAAAAACACCTGGATTGTGACAGAAGTGTCACAGGTAAAGCAGAAGTTGGGCGGATCTAAGGATAAGACCTCAGCAAAGCGCTCAGACCCTCGGAAACCTCCCTCCCCCCACTCCCACCCCCCCCCCCCAGCCTCCTCAGCCGCCCCCGGTCAGGAGCCGACACGGCCCCAGCCCCGCGGACGGCTCCGGGGACAGGGGACAAGAGCCGGCCCCCAGCACCCCGGGGAGGAGGGAGCCGCGCAGCGCCCGGTGCCCGCACGCACTGTCCATGCCGGGGAAGGGGAGCGGCTGCGCCCCCAGCTGCTGCTCCACAGCCAGTTCCAGGTCGAACTTGATGTGGTCCACGCTGGCGATGAGCTCCTGCATGGTGGCGGCTGGGGGGCGGCGGCAGCGGGAAGGAAGGGGAGGTATGGTGGTGGTGGTGGTGGCAGCGGGCGGCCGGGCCCGGGCTGGCCCGGCCCGGCCCGCTCCGCTCCGCGCCGGCAGCGCCTGAGGAGAGGGGAGGCGGCGGCGGCAGCACCTCGCCGCCCCGCGCCGCCCGCCCGCGGAATGACGGGAGTCACCTCCGACCCCACCGCCCAACGGGCAGCGCGCACGCCTCTGCCAATCAGAGCGCGCCGGTCGGCTCCGCTCCCGCCCCTTCCGCCCGCGCAGGCGCCGCGGCTGAGGTGAGCGGAGCGGGGCCGGTGTTGCCCCGGGGTCGGTCCCTGCTCCGCCGCGGCCGGGGCCGGTCCCTGCCGGTGGCCGCGGGCACATCATGAGGTCCATGCGGCTCCTCGTCCCCCTGGGGCCGCTCGCCTCGCGGTGCCGGTGGGCCTCCTCCGCTGTCCCGCGGGGGCGGTGGGCAGTCCCCGAGCAGCCCGGGAGAGCGCCGCGTCTGCTCCGGCCCCCAGGCCAGGGGCCGCTGCCGGGCTGGAGGTCGTGCAACTCGTCGCAGGCGTCCTGCAAGCTGCCCGGTAGCGACCCGAGAGAGATCGATGCTGGCAGCTGCGCTGAAGCTGTTGGGGAGGAGGAGGAGGATGATGAAGGCGTGGAGTTCGGGACGCTGTCTGCTAAATTTTCTTCTAGAAAATATTATCACAAAACCACATCACGCTCTCACAATTTAAAGCTTCAAGAAGAGGGAGAGGACGAAGCGGAAAGAAAACCTCGACGCAGTCGTAAGAACACCCCGTACTGGTACTTCTTACAATGCAAGGCCCTCATCAGAGACGACAAGGTTTGTTCCCGGTTCTTGGCTCATTTGGGTTTTAAGAGTGTTGATGAAAGGTGCAGCTCTGCAACACTGTCCCGTCTGTATCGTCCTATGTGCTCGCTTAGCGTCTTTATGGCAAGAAGTAAAGTAAGATTTGTGAGGAATCCCATGCCCTGTAGGACTTCCACCAGAGCCTACCCATGGCTGCGTATATCTACACCCATTGTAATTGATTCTGTTGTTTTCTCATCATGGATTTTCTTCTTCCCTGTAGCTGGCGGAGGCTCTGGAGCTGTTTGACGTGCAGATGCTGAAGGAAGAGCGCGTGCAGCCGGAAGAAAGCAATTACACTGTTCTAATTGGTGGCTGTGGCAGGGCTGGCTATGTGAAAAAGGCATTCAGGCTCTACAATGATGTAGGTTTCCATTCTCTCCTCTCTCAGATGTTCACTGTGTTTTCTAAGCTAAAACTGTTCCAAGCATCCACGTTACTTTGTCTCTAAAATACCTTTGAGTTAGTGTCATCTTAGCCTGAAACTCTTAAAACCAAATTATGAAATTCTAGAAGTCTTTCCCTAAAAGCCAGTTCCAATTCTTCTTTCCCCTCAGATGAAAAAACGAGGCTTAACCCCCACCGAGGCCACTTACACAGCCCTGTTCAATGCCTGCGCTGAATCGCCGTGGAAGGACTCAGGCCTGCAGAGCGCGCTCAAATTACGGCAGCAGCTAAAGAGCAAAAATGAAGAGCTGAACCTGATCACCTACCACGCGCTGCTGAAGGTCTGCGCCCTGTGCTCAGATCTCAGGATGTGTTTTGATGTACTGAAGGTAAAGATGTGACTTCTCTTGTGTTAAGTGTATTCTGCTCTGGTTAAAGCTCCTGGAAGTTGCCATATTGCATGGGCTTTATTTAATTTCTAGCAGAAGTAACTACAGATCACGTGTTTATATTTTATCAATCCTTGGTCTCATACAATGAAATTGTCTCGGTACATACCAAACATTAAGCTTAAGTACATAAAAGGAGGCAGCTGCAGAGGTTGGCCTTAAAACTCTGGTCAGGGGTGTTAAAGACTTAACAAAGAAAATTTCTGTGGGGTTCACAGCTACTATGTCTGTCTTGGTTCATTTTGAAGATCCATGTATTGATACCTAGTTCCTTTGAGAGCTCTTACAGCAGCTCCCCTCAGAAGGGCCAGTCCAGGCATAGCTAAAAGAATTCCTGTTCCTGTCTGCAAATCCCCTGTAGCTCCCACCAGGGAGAAGCCAGGATCTACACAGGCATTTTGGTGCTCTTTTTCTCCTAGAGCAATCGTTCTGCCCACAGCACTGGCAGCTCACCCTATGCTTTGTTGTTGCTGTATGCCCAGAAGACAACAGTTGTATTGGAGCTTCAGAGCCAGTTGTGACAGACTGTGTGGGTAACTGCTCTCTCTGCTCTTTTAGGAAATTGTGCAGAAGGGCCACATTCTCACAGCTGAGACTTTCAGCTTCCTTCTCATGAGCTGCATAAAGGACAGCGAAAACGGCTTCCGATACGCCTTACAGGTTTGTCTTCATGTTCTACGTGGGGAGGAAAAAGCACTTTTGTATTGTAACTCGTCACTTGAACGCACATAAGGCAGCAGGTTGTTCAGAGCTGATGAAATAGGAGTAGTTCATCTCCTCCTAGGACAAGTTCTGTAACCTGGGCCTCCATCGGGATGTCTCGTACACTGGTAAACCACCCTGGATGATCTCACAGGACTGGACTAGCTCAAGACGGCAGTTCACTGTCCAGTGGCATCTCACTCTGTTGTGCTGTAAACTCCCTCCTTTTCTACAAGTAGATACCGTAACAGTGGCCGTGGTAGAGACACTTACAATCTGCTAGAAACGCTCCTGTTATGTAGGTGATACTAAATCTGGTGTTAATTTTTCCCTCTTCAGGTTTGGAAACAAATGACTAAACTAGGAATAAAGGCCAACAGCCACACTTACAATTTGATGCTGCGTGCTGCGAGAGACTGTGGAATAGGTGATCCGGTCGTGGCTTCTGAACTCCTGCTCAGACCCACCCACGAGAACTCATCGCAGCTAAGGCTTACATCCGGGAGGCTGAAGGAAAAGGTGCCAAGTCAGAGGAAGAAGGGATCAGAGAGTGCAACTGCTGTCCAGCTGGATGTGGAAGCTATGGAAAAGCAATTATTTCACAAGAGTTCAGTGCAGCCTGAAGAACTGATCCAGCAACAAAATGAAGATGTGAATCAGGCTGGAACAGAAGCAGCTGCTCTCAACAGCCCCAGCATAGCTCACAGCAGAACTGGAGCACTGATGAGGAGAGGCCAGAACAAGATGAAGCAGCAACAAGGATGCCTAAGCCAGAAGCAGCATTTCTGCAACCTGCCTAACCTGCTGGATTCCAGGATGCCTGACGCAGCCGTGGTTTCCTTGGGGACAGTGGACACACCATCCCACAGACTGGCTTTGATGGGGGATGTGGAGGGCTTCGTGAATAAAATGAAAGAGGACGGTGCAGAACCCAACATTAAAACATTTACATTACTGGCTGAGCTGGTGGAACCCCAAAGCCCCTCAGAGTCCTCTTTGCTGACACTTGTAGATGAGCATAAAGTGAAAGTAGATGTGACCTTCTTTAACACTTTAATAAGGAAGAAAAGTAAACAGGGAGACCTAGAAGGAGCAAAGGTGAGGAACAACTCAGAACTAGCCCTGTCACCATCTCCTTGTCCCAGGCCTCCAGCGTTACCTGTGTTTCACTGTGAGACCTGTTTCTCTATCCGCAATAGAAACTGGGAACCTCACACTCTTTTCCACAAACCAGTGCTCAGGTTAATTTCTAAGTAGTTATGAATTCTGTTCTAGCACCTCCAGCTCTGGCTGAAAAGCTACAGTGAGACTTTTTGGAAACTGATGTCAACACTTGTATCTTGCAGAGTGTGCTGCCAGCTCTGGTGAAGAGGGGACTATCTCCTAACCTCCAGACCTTTTGTAACTTGGCAATCGCTTGCCACCGAGAGAAGGATGGACTGCAGTTACTCTCAGATTTGAAGGTAATAAACTCTGCTGCTGAGGGTTTGAGCTGCAGGAAGGGGCAAAGTGAAGCATTAATGCTTATAAAAAAAAACCTGCTGAGGTTTCTGTGGTGAGCGGTTGTGTTCTCACTCCAAGAATGTGGAACTCTAGAGTAGGTGCCAGCTCAGCTGCTACACGGGTTCAGGAATGAGAGCGTGCCTTTTCCTTCTAGGAGTCCTGTGCCAGTCAGCAGATAAACAAGTTTAACTGTAGCGTTTGTTGTTTCCAGAGGTCTGGAGTAACTCCCAACAAGTTTATCTACAGCACCCTCATTGCTGCTGCTGTGAGGCAGCTGGATTACAGTTACCTCACAGAGATCCTGCGAGACATGAGGAATAACCAGGTGCCTCCCAATGAAGTTATCATACGCCAGCTGGAGTTTGCAGCACAGTACCCTCCGAAATTTGACAGGGTAAGTAGCCACAACTGCTCACAGTGCAAAGTCATCACAGAGGACACCAGCAGGGGAGGGGAAATGCAGATATCTGCCCAAGTCTTTTTCCTTTGGGTTTGTCTGATCTGTCTGACAGTTACTCAATAGCCGTTTCTTTAGTAGCAGCTTGTAGCTATTGCATGCTGGTATTCAAGTGAGCTCCCTTCTAACAGAAACTTGGTTTGTTACATTTCTGTTTGCAGTATAAGTCAAAGAACCCATATCTGGAGAAAATTGATGGTTTCCGCGGCTACTACTATCAGTGGTTAAAAGTAATGCCAGGAGAGGAGACCCCCCACCCCTGGGAGAAATACAGAACAGCTAAACATGCAGTAGGTGACAATAAGGAAGAGGCTGTGCAGGAGCAGCCGGGGCAGAAGTCGTAGTGAGCAGGATGCTGAAGTCCTGCATCTTGTGCTGGAAGAACGTGGAATTTGCTCCTTTCTTGTAGTGAAGCTGCTTCGTATTTCATTCAATCCAAGCTCTTGCAGTAGCTATTAAATAAAATACTTGTCCTTTGTTATAAGGAGAATCAAATACATGTTCAGTGAATTTCCTTAAACTGCAGAGGATTAGATATGCTATAGTGCTAAAAAAGGGAGAAACACTTAACATGTGACCGCTGAGTCTCTATAGACTGCTGGCATTCTTAACCATATCTACGCACTAATTCCAGGTTAAAAACCTTAGCAGAGAGTTCCAGAGAAATTTAGCTTCCTTCTACACAAGATCAGGGGAAAGCTTGAATCAGGCTGGATGTTTGAGAACCGTATTATTTCCTTTCCACGCAGCCTTTTAAATTCAGTTAGTTCAGAAAGAGGGATAAGAGCTGGTTAAAAAACAACCCACATTTAGAACACCTCACACTGTGTAGAACAGCCTTCAAACAAAAACCAACCAAAACACATCCAAGAGGAGACGAGGGGCATAGAAACGTTTTGTCAGAAGATCACACCACTCTCTCAGGAGGGCAGACTTTATTTTAAAATAAATGGCTACACAAAAACCTACTCCAAAACAACCACCATTGTATGTATGATCCAGGTGAATACGTTGCTGTTTTAATGGCTATACAGAAATACCCAATCACACAGAAGGTGGCTTCAACTGCACTAATAGTCCATGGTGTAGGATGATAGATATGAGTTCAAAAAGTAGTCTTATGGCTAAAGGCTTCACCCAGAACAGCCTCTGCATCCGCAGTGAGTGCATTCAATGATTCTCCCCTGAAAAAGAAACACGAGGAGGGTATTTCAGCCAAGCCATGCGAGCAGACTGACCAGCCGGTTTGAGCCTCACAGCAGACAATGGGCCTATGTGGGAAGGGTTTCTGCCGTCTAGTTTTCTGTTGTTTCCCATACTTTAACGACTTTAAACCAGCGCATGCCAAAGCTGACAGTAACTTTAGAACCAACTAGATACCAACTCTACCAGCAAAGATTGAAAATGTTAGTACTGGAGGAAGTTACCCAAAAGAACAGCACTGTCCCTGCCTGGGAGGGGTTAGACCAGGTACTGCAAGGGGCCAGACAAGGAACAAGCTGAAAACTCTCACCACTTCCAGCTTGCTTTTGGGGACCCTGCAGATGCAGTTGGTTCCAAAGTTGGTGTCCCGTGTCTGGATACACCGCAGGCAGCAGAGGTTCTCATAACCCTGTTTCTTCCACTTTGCGATCAGGTTTTTGTCAGCATATCCTTCCTTGATGCAGTATTCGTAGAGCTCTGTAGAGGAGCAGACACCATCACAGGTAGCTCCCAGGAAGTGTTAGAGGACTCACTATCAGGAATTACTAACTGTAGTAACAAGCAGTTAAAGCCAGGCAGCTGCCAGCCTTCCCTCCCCAGAAACTTGATCCTTCCCACCAACGCCCCGACTCAGGCGCATCCGCAGGTGGACATCTTACTCCATTCTGTTTTCCCCTACCCAGGATAAAACATTTGCATTCCTCACCTCTGCTGATAGCTTTTCTTTTATAGAAGAGATCAAAGATGTAACGTGTTTTCTGGTGATGAATTCTGAAAATAGGCCAAAGGGATTCCACTTTCCTCTTTCCTTCGTGAGGCTCAGTCTCCGCTGGGAGGGAACACAAACACCAGGTTTTTAGCTGTTTCAGGCAACCAACTTACTTCCTTAAGTCACTTTGCAATGAACATTCATAACTTTAATACATTACAGAGTTAAGACCGAGCTTAATAGGAGAAGATTCAAACAAAAGGGACCTGACCTGGAACAGCTTCTTTAGGAAATGAAAACAGAAAAAGAAAGACAGTGGGGATGACATGACCCATGCTGGGATGGTGGGTTACTTCATGGCTGCCCTGGCTCATCAGACCAGAGCAACGGCATGGACAAGAACTGCCAGTCTCTCCACACACACCAGCGAGCTTCAGCCAGGGCTTGGCTGTGGAGTGCCCTAAAACAACTGTACACCAAACCTCTGTGGTCTGTAACCTGTGTACACCCAGAGAAAAGTGACCAGTACTGGCCCAGTCTCAGTCTGCAGCATCACTGCAAGGCAGAGATATAAAAAAGGTCCATCTACGTTTGTGGGGGCAGCTGTGCTTCCTGAAGCAGTTAAGGATGAGTTTGTTTCAGGGACACATCGCTGACAGCACCCAGCTCTGCCGCTTACCTTCTCTCATCTTCTGATCCAGCTCGTCCAGCGTTGGCTCAATCAGCTCCCAGCCATCCGGGGGAGGCTTCCTGCTCCTCTTCACTTTGGGCATCGCCTCAGAAATGAGGAAGGCTAAAGGCGAGGGATGGGGTTTGCCAGCACTCAAACGTGTAGGTGCTTCGAAGTCCTGAGAACCACTGGGAAAAAAGAAAGGGAAACAGCTGTTAGAGATATTTCTCCTAAGATTTCTATGCCCCTTTGCCATTTTGCACTTTGATGATAAAAATAAGTTTTGTCGAGCTCGTGAAAGAGGTAAGATCTCACCCAATGCGGCCCTGGGGATACCAGCAGGCCCAGGGGTGAGCGCTGCATCCGCCTCACACACTGAACCAGTTTTTCTCCTCAGCAAAGTGAGACGACAGCCGCCCCTCCCCCACTCCGGGCTACCCTGAAGCAACAATTTCCGTCAGCTCCTACGGAAGACCCGGGCGAGGCCGCCCGGTCCGGTCCGGTCCGGCGCAGCCCCGGGGCTCGGACCGTGCTGGCGGCGGAGCGGGGGGCAGACCCCGGCCCGGGACCCCGCTCACCTGCCAGAGGCCGCAGCTTCCGCGCCGCCGTCACCCGCGGGGCCTCTCGCACCCGGGCCGCCCCATGGCCCCGCCCCCCGGGGTGTCCCCCCGCGGTGCCTGAGGAAAACTCTCAGCGCCGTGCGCGCCCCCGCTTCGGCCGGGGCAGGGCGGAAAGCGCGGCCCGCCGGGAGGGAAAGCGACCCCGCTCTCCGCTGCGGGGGAAACCCGGAGGGGCGGCGCGGGCGGCGGAAGGGCAGCGCCGAGGGCAGCCCGGCGACGGGGGCCTCGCGGGCCGTGGTGACTGGGCGGGCGCCAGGGGCCGCGCGCCGCGCGCGGGGGTGGGGCGGCTTCCGCTTCCGGGTCGCCGCTCGGGGCCGGGGGGGGGGCCTCGCTGCAGCTGCCGCAGCCGCCATCGCCGCCGCGATGCCGAAAGGAGGTGGGGGCCGGGCCGGGCCGGGGGGATTCGCCCCTGCGGGAAGCAGCGGGGGTGGGAGCGGGGGCTGGGGGGGTGTAGGCCCCTCAGTCCCCGGGAGGAGAGGAGGGGCGTGGGGGGAGGCCCCGGCTGTGGAGGGCCGGGGGGGGGGGGCAGGGCTCGTCCTCCCCCTCCCATCTCGGCTGTGGGGGTGCTGGGGGCGGGCCTCGCTCCCCGCCCTCGGGGCTGAGGGGAGGTCTCTCCCCCCCACCCCAGCCGTGAGGAGGCCTCCTTTCCCCCTTCTCGGCCGCGGAGGGTGTCGGGGGGAGGGCCCCTTGCCGCCCCCCCGCTCCGGCTGGGGATGGCCTCTGGGGAGGGCTCGGTTTCTTCTTTCAGCCTGCTCGTGGAGGGCTTCAGGGGGAGCCTCCCCTCCCCAAGAGACGGCAGCTTCTCCTCGTTTCTCTTGGAGCTGGGGGTCCCTTTCTGTGCCCCCCAGCAATGCCGTGGGATCGCAGCAGCCCCTGCGGGTGTCCGTACTCTGGGGTGCCAGGGTCCCCCCGTGGGACCGGGAGCAGACCGGGCCCCACGTGCTCCCCGCTGGGCTGGAAGCTGCAGCCGGTTTCTCCGGGGCAGGGCTCGGGGCACACGGACCCCCGGGGAGGGAAGTTTACAGCTACACCGGGGATCCGGGGGGCATCCTGCGGGGCACGCAGGTTGGGGGGGGGTGGGCGAAGGCCTTCTCCTGCCGGTGGTTCAATGATAGAGGCCTTCGGGGCTGGGTACAGGCAATCCGAGTGGCCAGGCAGAGGGTCTGGCCCTGAAGGGCAGCGGGGAGGGGGTGCGGAGGTGGTCTTGGGTTCAGGGGCTCCTGACACGGCTCCTTTCATGTGGTTCAGGCAGCTTCGCATCTGGGTATTACGGAGCGGGTACCGACTTGCTTGTGTGATTAAGGAGAAGTAATGAGGGACTGACAGGCTGTCAGGGCTGAGCTGGATCCACCCAGAACCTTCTCCAAATGCACCATCTGCATAATTGGCTCTTGTGCGAGCGTCTGTGAAACCCCGGTCATATACATTAATGTAAACCAGCCCTCATCACTCGTCTTCTCTGTAGTTTGCTCCAGTTTATTTCATCAGCATTTCCCAAGCTTTAGTACTAAATCTGCTTCCCTGCTTAGATTTTCAAGTGCTTTATTTTGTGTCCATTTGCACAATGTTAATAGACAGGGCTGAAGCTTTCGCAGATTTTTTGTGAAGGCAAAGGACTGTGCTGGGTTATAACCCTGGTTGCCATATTTAAATGCCCCATAACTCATAATTTCCTGCTCTGTTCATTGTACAGTTTTAAATGCTTGTTTCAAACCTTTTGCTTCTTGGGAAAAGACAGATCTTTGCTTCCCCCCTCCCCAAGTCAGTAAGAGTTGTTATATTGTGGAGTGAACTATCGCACTCACTGTTTAATATAAAATAGGGGGGTTAACCAGCCATTAATAAATTTCATTACAGGATTATTTCTCATTATTTTGTTCTTTTTTTTTTTAAGAATAAGTGATTCCTTCAACATTCTTCCATTCTTTTTGATTTAAATTCCTTGATTTTTCTGTTCAAAGCTGAAGACAAATGTATTTGCAAATGTCCCTGCCTTAGGTGCCAGTGGTCTTTACCGCAGGTGAAATCTGCAGATGATCATATTTGAAAAGTGGTTCACAGAGCAGGATATGAATCATTATCCCTATTTTACAGATGGGGAAACTGAGGCCCAGAGCTGAAGTGAGTTGCGCAGCGTGATGCGGTAGGTCAGTGGCAGATGCAGGACTGGCATTCACTTGTCTGACTGTAGGTTGATCTCCCTGTGAGGAGCAGAGCCCCGTCCCTGCCCTGTGCCGAGCTCCCCACAGTCCCTCCAGCTGCTGAGCCGGCAGCACTGATGCTCCCGCTCAGGGGGGCTTATTTCTCTGTGTGCAGGCTCGCATATCAATGAGATTGAGTCACTCCTCAATTTGCTTCTTTTTAGGCATTTAATGTAAGATAATTTCTCTTGAGTTGCTTCCTCTCCCCTTGTTGGTGCTTTTTATTTGCACTTTTGTGTTCATCACTTCTGAGCCCAGGGTAAAATTCTGCACCCAGCTGGACAAGAAGGCTGCCTGGCATTGGTTAAGCTTGTAGCACAGGATCGTTTTGGTTTGTTTAGGTTTTATTGGTGTTACGTAGTGTGTCAGGGATGTTACTGTTGTTCCATCTAGAGTGATGTCATTTGCTGGGCAGTGAGGTAATGTCTCCTGGGTTAGAGCAGATCTCATTCCCAGAGGGTGTCAGTATTGCCACGTGGGATGGTTGGGAACAGACAAACAGAAAACACGCGTCTTTGGGTGCAGCAAAGCTTTTCATTGAGCTTGTGGCTTGAGTGCCCACGAGCTTCCATAGCTGAGCTTGGAGAGAAGAATCTGATCTCTGCGCTTCCCCATTTCACGTGAGAAAAACATCTCGGGAGTCTCCATAAGGCTTCACAGTGGGGTTTTTGAGATAATTTATTCCACAGCTCAGCTTTTGCTGAGATAAAACGTTTGAGAGTTTGTCTCTGCTGAGCCAGGAGGACTGGTCAGAAAAGGTGGAATTTCTAAAGCTCGCAGCCCGCAGAGGCTGCCTGTGCTGGTGCTCCCTGTCCCTCCAGCAGCGCAGCCAGGCATGGCCATGGCACGGCGGTGCCGTAGTGACAGATCTCTCCCATGCGTCCTGCGCAGTCCCAAGGAAGGGGGGACGATTCCCTCAACCCTCCCTGCCACTGTAAGGTTTCCCTTGTCCTCGGCAGGTGAAGTGGGGAGGGTGAGAGGGAGTGCGAGGATTTCCTGCTCCTTCCATTGGACTCCAAAGGCCCCTGCAGTAGCAGAGAGCTCCCTTGCCTGCGCTGTTTGCTTTTTGCCAATCCTGAGCTGCTCCTTAGCTCAAGGCTAGAGACTGGCACTATTCAGCTCGCTTTCCAGCAGTTCGTTGAGCTGTAAGAACATAAACAGAGCAGTCACTTGCAGGAAGCGTTAATGGCTTCAGCGATTCATTAATCAACAGAATTTTGAACCTGAGAGCGGATCTTAGCCAGCTAAGCTGACTCTGTCCTCTTCCTCGTTCCTAGAGCATGTTTTTATTTTTCCTTATAAAGCAGAAAAACATAGAGGCCTCTTACATTAGTTCTTCAGCTCTCATTATAATTCCCAAAGCTTTTGTCCAATTAGCTTCCGATTTTCTCTTGGCACAGCCTTAGTGTAGGGGAGGGGTTAAGGAGACAAGCTTGTCCAAGAGTTGGTTGTAACCGGGGCTGCCGCAGGAACATGCTGTGATTCCTCCTGCGCAGGAAATGCAGGGAGCGGCTGTGGGACTGAGCACCCCTTGCCAGCCCGAGAAGTGAATCAGAGAGGCCACAAACGTAGGCATGGGTGGGCAAGGAAGGGTGGCGTCACGAAGAGCTGAGGGGGCACTGGGAAGCTTGTTGCCTGATAAACGGTGTGGCGGCTCTGCGATGGTTGAGGGGTGGGGTACCCCCTTTGGGGAGTGCCTTCCTGGCTCGCTCTCTGTAGGACAAGCCTGCACTTGATTTGGAGAACGCTGTACAACTGACAGGCTGCTCTCGGTTCTGGTGCCTCCAAAAACAGCCCAAGTGGAAAGGAGGAACTGATTCTCCGAGTATCTTTCTATGGATCAATAATCACAATTCTCTGTGCAATTTACCTGAAATTCTTGGAGTGTTTCACTGAGGTTGGCAAGTTCAACGTGTCCTTTTGTTGTTGTTGTTTAGATTCTATCAGAGGAGCTATTTTGGCTTGTCCTGTCTGCACCGAAAATCCAGAGAGAGTGCTGCAGGAGGAGACGACCTTTCTGGAAGCTTATCACTAAACCATTTATTAATTTTCTTTTTTTGTACAGGTAGAAAAGGAGGCCACAAAGGCCGAGCGAGACAGTACACAAGTCCTGAAGAGATTGATGCCCAGCTCCAAGCAGAAAAGCAAAAGGCAAGGGTATGTGTTTGCCTACGTTATGTTCTTGCTGTCATAAGTTCTGGCTTGTACAGCATGCTTAACTTGCAGTTCATGAGAAATGGCAGCTTAGTCGAGGGTTGCAGATCATTCTGTCAGTGATCACAATATGAATTCTGAATATCTCTGGCTGGGGAGATGGCAAGGTGTGATCCAGTCTGGTTCCTCACAATTGAGGCCAGGTGGACCATCCAGTGCACAATTTGAAGGTTAAAGGATAGGGAAGATGATTATACAGCAACTGTAGACATCTTTCCCCCTCATATTTCATCATTCTAGTCTCCAGTGCCAGCTAATTTTTTTATCCGTGCTCTGCAGCTTGGCTGTGGAGGAAAAGGGCTCACATCTTGACGTCTTAATGTATATTGAAATTATTATATTTGCCCTCTTCTAGACTTAAAAGACCAAACTCCTTTGACTTCTTCCTGTACAAATGATTTTCTTGTTTGCCTCTCACTTGTAGGGACATGTTTTCTGGCATGAATCCTTTTTTGGACCTGTTTCTGTGCCCCAACATAGGATCATAACAGCTCCCCTTGCTTCCACAACTACCTGACTGGTATTATAAAAGGCATGTCTACTTTTTGCAGTACTTGCTCTCTTGTATTCCCAAATCATCAAAGCTATGGTGGCACTTTCACTGCTATTTTTCTGAGACTTTCTGAAAGTGCTGCCTAAGCCCAAATACTCTATTCCAGCTGAAGCCTCAGAGCACTGACTATGGGAGGATAATTACACCCCATATAGGAAATACTGATGAATACCTCCGAGAAGATTACTCTTTCAAGCAGTTATGAGCCATATTGTTGACTCCTTTTTAATGTTTTGACCATCTGTAACTGCAGATGATTGTATGGTTTGCTGCTTAGCCACATATTCCGACTTTGTGTTGGATTTCTTCTTCCAAAGTAAAGTTCCTCTTGGTTTGTTTTCTGATTCCACCTTCTTGGTTTCGTGCCCTCTTTCCGAATTCTGAAACCACTTATGGGTCTGATCCTGTTTTCCAAAATGATTCCAACTCCTACCAGTGCGATGTCATTCGCCAACTTTATAAGCGTTCTCTACTTCTGAGTTGTTAATAAAAATACCAACTGGAAATGGAGCAGAACAAGCAAGACCCCACTTGAAATGTCTGTCTTTCAAAACAAACCAGAGAACTGCTCTTTGAGAAGAATTTCTTCTTTTTCTTTTGTGATAATCCATACCACGTAGTGATGGTTACATCTATCGCTATTTCCTTAGGGAAAGCTTATGAAAAACAATTAATAAAATTACTCCTCCTGTTGCCCATAGCTCATCCACTTTGCTGGTTGCTCTGATGAGGGATACTTGGCAACAGTAAAGCAAGCTATTCACACCCATATTGGTTCTTCTAATCTTGTCTTCTAATTAATTACAAATTAATTCCTAGACCTCTGACTGGTAAAAGCTGTGCTTAAAAGGCTGTAATTACTTGGATAATAATGTTCTGGTTGACGGTTGTCAATTTGCTCTTCTCTAGTGGGTTTTTTTCATCTAGATCTAGGATGGGATCCAGCTCTACACTACATCTGTCTGGTTTCCAGTCTCTGAGATATTGTGTACTGGAAACCCAGGCCAAAATGTCTCCTGGTGATCCTTCATTTGGGGAAAGTAAAGTGCCAGTTCTGTCTTTTACAATCATTTTCCTGGCCTGTTACAGAGAGAGAGCAGCAGCATTGTTTAGAGGTGATCTGCCAGAGCAGGTGATGCACACTTACATGTTGAGAGTGAGCTCTTGTTTTGTAACAGCGAGGCACCTTTGGTGTCATAAGGGCCACGTCAGGAACAGCAACGCTCTCAGAGCTGTCTCTTGTCTCTCCAAAAGGATGTCATTTAAGAGTCACTGTTGGATTTGGGATTTTTATTGACATACATTTTCTCTAATTTCCTGTGATTTTGTAGGAAGAAGAGGAGCAAGAAGAAGGAGGCGAAGGAGCAACAGGGGACCCCAAAAAGGAGAAGAAGTCTTTAGATTCAGATGAGAGTGATGAAGATGATGAGGATTATCAGGTACTGTAATTCTCAGGGCACTTCATGCATTTGCACCACCCAGATTCTTGGGGCAGGAGATGCATGCACACTCTTGACTCCAAGTTCTCTTTGAGAGCTACCTGTAGTAAATTCTTTATGGAGGGACTATTTTTAGAAACCAGAAAAACCTTTACTTGATTGCATTTTGCCTTCAGAATGAAAACTTGTGTGTTATAATAAGGAAAATACACAAAGGCAAGAATATTTCAAAAAGGGCTGAAGATGCCTGGTAGTATAAGTCTTGGTTCATAAATGGTTTTGCTGTCTGGTAGCGAAAACATCTTGAATTCTGCTTTTGGGGTGTGTTGCAGTGTATTTGATGAGCTCTGATGCAACACAACATTGGGTATGAGAGAGCTTCTTAACCTTCCTCTTGTTCTTGAACCTTAGCAAAAGCGCAAAGGAGTGGAAGGGTTGATAGACATAGAGAATCCCAATCGTGTAATTCAGACAACCAAAAAAGTAACTCAGCTGGACCTGGATGGACCTAAGGAGCTCTCCCGACGGGAGCGGTGAGTCTTTCCTGCTGCCTCGGCAGGAGCTAGTGCAGTCCTGGAATTTCATCCTTGCTAGTGGCAGCAGCTTAATGTGGGGAGGTGTTTCCCTGCTGCGTGAGCATTGGTGTTGCAGGGAAGCCCTTTAAATGCGTTGCTCTCTGAAGTGGGCGCTGAACAGCAGCAAACTGTCAGGCAGGACTCCCTGTGGTTCAAAATGTCCTTCCTTACAAACTTTACAGAAGTTGCCTGTTCTCTGGAAATAACTATGGCCATCCTGCAGCCAGGCAGCTTGGCCAGGCGTGATGAGAGAGTGAAGTTTGTTACTGTGAAGTGGGCATAGACTATTCCTTCCCTGAAGTTTTATGCCAAAAATCAGATGTAACTGAAATCCATTAACCAGAGGTCACCTTGGGGTCCGCTTTAAGCATCCTACAGAAGGTGCCCTAGTGACAAGTACCAGTTTCCCAGATTCTAGGGGTCATGTGAAATTTTTGCCTTAGCAGATGTATAAGATGAGAACCAAAGTTTAATCTTCTAGTTTCATTTAGCAGTGGAGACTTTTGGAGTGAAAGATTTAAGCTTGCTTATTTGGGATAGATTGCTTCAGCAGAAGTACACCTTTCAGGGTGAGGCTGGGAAAAACATGTCAGGGTGCTGTGCAGTCTGGGGCTAATTCATTTTGACCTCATTGTGTGTCAGCGTCCTGATTTAGCTGAATAATCTCTCTCATCGTTCCTGTTCAAACCCTGCCATAGATGTAACCTCTGCTTGAAAACTGGTGACAGGGCCCCCCCCAGTCTCTGTGGGCAATCCCTCTCTGTCCTCGCCATCCTTCCCAGTCAGAAAGCCTCCCCTGCTCTGCCTGTACCTGCATGCTCACTTGGATGCTCTGGTGACTGGTGTGTTTCACTCAAACAGAGAGGAAATAGAGAAACAAAAGGCAAAAGAAAGATACATGAAAATGCACCTAGCTGGTAAAACAGAACAAGCGAAGGCAGATCTCGCCCGACTAGCCATCATTCGGAAGCAAAGGGAAGAAGCTGCCAGAAAGAAAGAAGAAGAAAGAAAAGGTTAGAGTGTGATTAATCATATCCTCTTACTTCTCTTTGTGATGGCTGCACTGCCAAGAGGCATGATTTCTCATATCACACATAGTCATCTGTCATCTCTGAGACTGCATGGTGTTGCCAAGTGTCATTACAAGTTCTCTCATCAAAACCAGGTTCAGCTGTTTCATTCTTCTAAAGCTCTTGCTTTATAAAGCTCTAGGGCATCTGAACAGGGAGCAGGGAAAGAGAGAAGGGAATTGCCCTTGATATCCACATCATTCTCAGCTTCCCAGGCAATGCTGGCTCCCATTTGGGGGTTTATCGGGTTCCTTGTGCTGGGTGTGATTTATCTGCTTTGCCTGCTGGGCACCCAAACTGCCCAGGGAATTGGCAGCGCTCCTCCCCTGCCTGGACTTTCTCTTCAGCTCTAAGTGTGAACCAGAAGTCTGACGGATGTGTGTTCTCAGTGGCTTCCACTGAGACATTTGAGCTTCAGCATCAGGGTAATTTGTGGATGCCTGAAGAGAGTCCACAAGACAGAAGGGAGCATGCAAGGGTGGCTGCTCCTCCTGATTCTGGAGGGGATCTACCAGGGGTTGGCGGGGAGGGTCGCATTTTTCCCCATCACCTTGCTGTATGTGACTAGCAGGACTTCGGTCTCTGGGGCTGTCAAGCCACCACCGTTCCTGATGTGTGCACTGTGAAATTATGAAACGTCTGTTGTTTTCCTCCCCCAGCAAAAGACGAAGCGGCCATGGCAGGTAAAAGACTGCAGTCACTATCCCTTAACAAGTAAGCACAGGACACGCAAGAGGAGGAAACACCAGGGAACTGTGCCTGGTGCCCACCAGGAACTCTGTCGCGTTGCATACCATCGATGCCACGTAGGGTGTACTGCGGCATCGAAGTCACCTTCACCTCCAAGAGACACTGACGATGTGTTTGTCTTCATCCTGGCACAGATTTCCATTTGGGGTTAGGGGCAGCTGCTATCTTCGGTGCAGAACTGTGCTGAACAGCAATTCTCTGTAACAGTTTGGAAACCTGAATGTTTTTGCTGTTTTTAGGATTAAGAACTCATAGGCAGGGGGCAGGGCGGGAGGGAGCTGTGCGGGAGGGGAGATGCTTCAAATATTAGATTGCAAGAAAATAGATTGTGGGGTCATTGTGGGGTGGGGCATGGGGTGGGGAACTTGGACTTGCTAGTGAAAGCCCAAGGGATAACATATCTGAGGAATCCGTTTGGGCAGATGGCCCATCAAATTTTGCTGCAGGGTGTTGCAGTATATTCGGGAGCCTGACTTCATGGACATCTGGAGTGCTGTTCCTTCCCGGTTTCATCCCTCCTCTCTTGCAGCCAGTCTCCCCTTTTCCCTCCTCTTCATTTTTTTTTTCTCCTCCTTATTAGGGATAGTGCCAGTTTTTAACCACATCATCCTTTGTTTAAAGGAAAAAAACCCCAACATTAATTGTATCCGACCCAGATAGAAAAAAAAAAAAACAACTTGATAAAGTTTAAAAACCAACAACAACAGAACTTGTATATTTGGCTGATTAAAATGTAAATTATCATAACTGCTCTGTCCTTGTCTTGTGTGTAAATGAGCAGGAGCGTACAGGCTGCTGCTGAGGTCCAGTAGCAGTCTGGTGCTGTGGTGACTTCTGCCGCTTTGCCCTTCTTGTGTTTGTGTTGTGGAGCTCGGCTGGAGGTTGGGGAGCTCCATCAGCAGATGCAGCCTGAAGGCACAAAGCTTTTTCTGCCATCTGATGGATGCCTGCACAATCTGGATACCACAGCGAGAAAACAGTTCCCCTCAGGCTGCTGTCTGACCATCACTGTGTCAGTCCCCAAACTGCCACCCCTGTCAGCCCTCCGCATAGGGCTGCTGGAGCAGGGGATGATCCAACCTGCTGCGTCCCAGGCCATCCAAGGAGTCAGCCTGTGCCAGGGACGCCAGCGCTTCCCAGACCTGCTCACCAAAGGCTGGGGGAGATTGAGCCCCAGAAGCAGAGACAGGAGCTCTCGGAGCCACTAGCAGAGAGGTCACAGTCATAGAAATGATTTGCAGGATGACAAATGTGATTTGTTCTGTGTCATGCTGCCCATGCCGGGCTGCAGGCACTCGGGCAGGAGGGTGTGCCAGAGGGATGTGCTACGAGGAACATCACTGTGAGCTGCTGCTCAAACCATGAGGGCAACTCGCTTTCCTGGTGCCGGAACACTGGGTCATCTCTGCACATGGATGAAGATGCAAGCCCAGAGCTGTTCCCCAGTCTGCACTTTCTGTGCCCCCAGGCATGATGTGAGAGACAGGAAATACTTCAGGGAGCTACGCAAGACAAGTGGTTCCAGGAGCAGAGCCCTTGCTGTGTGCTCCCAGAGGGGAAGAACTGATACCGGAACCGACACGGAAAGTTTGGGTGGGCCTGGGAGCGCAGGGGGGCGGCTGGAGCGGGTGGTGATTACCACATGCAGTTAAATCCTGCTCTGAAACGTAGAAAGATTTATCTGCTTTCTTACAGCTGCTTCAAAGGCTCCTCGGCACCCCTGGGAGCAGCTTCGTCCTCCCAGCGCAGCTGAGGTGGGGCCGCTCGTGCCCCAGTGAGGGATGAGGAAGGTGGAAGCAGGAGGTGCTCTGATCAAAGCTGCAATAGTGGGCTGGAAAGGGGCAGGATTGGTTCAGCAGCCCAAGGGTTCAGAGCTGGCCCCCCGGCGTGGGATCGCACACCTGACGGGACTGGTGGCCAGGAGGAGCTCGGTGCTGGGAGCAGTGTGGGAAACCTGCGCTCCCTTGCCACCAACATCCTCTCCCCCGCCTTTGTGCTAATACCAATCCTGTTTTGCAATCGTGCTGAGGCAGGGAGCAGGGAGGTGACGTTCCCCTTATCCCCATGGTCCCGATTCATCCTCAGAGCTGGCAGCAGAAAGGACTTGACCGCCCGCGGTGAGATGCGGCACAGCAGCTGTGATGTGCTTTGATCACGCACGTGTTCACATTCAACTTGTTTAGAAAAATAAAGAGAAAAAAAAAGATTAGATTTATACAGGAAAATCCTTACTTTATGTTTTATTTCTTTAAGCGATGTATGACCAGCATCGGGTAGGATAGTAACAAAAGTGTAAAAAAAAAAAAAAATTTGTTTTCTTTGTCTGAGAGCAGCCGCCAGGGCTGGCTGGCAGCCGGGGAAGCGCGCTGGTGGCATCGCGGCCGGCTCGCATGGTGCGGGGGAAAGCAGGCAGGCGCGGCGTAGCAGGGGTGGGCCGGCAGCCAGGATGCCCTTCCTGGATGGCTCCTTCATTTGATCTTGAGATCCTTCAGCGCTGACTCCAGGCTCTAAAACAAAATGGGAGGTTGTTCGTCATCAGCTTTTTGCTTTCCAAGGCAACTGGAGGTGGTTGGGGAGCTGAAGGGGGGGCACAGTCTGGGGGGGGAACTGTCCCCTAGGGTGCCAACCCACCCCTGTGGGGAGGAGATCCCAATTTTGTCTTGTTTTGGCTCATTTTTAAAGCTCTATGGACAAAGCCAAAGCCAGAAGAGGGTGCTGGGTCCCCGCGCGAGGCTGGCTTCAACCACCCCCCTGATGGTGAGCTGTGAAAGTGCCACCCAGGGGTGTCCCCACCCAGGACTGTGGAACCCCCATGGGCAGGACGGGCCCCACCGCCACAGCAAAGAGCTGCACAGCAGCGGGGTGAGGGATTGCAATTAAAGCTGCGGGTAACGAGAGTTCAACGCTGAGGGACCGCAGCACAGTGGGGATGCCTCACCTTGACGTCCCAGATGCTCATGCCGCCGTCCATCCCCGTGGTGCAGAACTGCGAGCAGTTGGCCTTCCCGCCCGCCAGCACCGAGATCTGGCTGGGGGGCACAAAGAGGCGACCGGGAATCAGCCCCAGGCCCCCGCCGAGCCCTCAGAGCTCATCTCCCCCACCTGTGCGCAGAGATGCTCCAAGGGATGCTCCAGGGTTGTCCCAGCTCCTGGGGCTGGACCCCTCCATCTCCCCCACCCACATGCAGGGATGCCCAGGGATGCCCAGGGGATGTTCCAGGGCTGTCCTGGCTCCCCAGCTGGACAGCAACACAGCCAGGGGATGCTCAGGGACCAGCGCCCCAAGCAGCCCCCCCAGGGTGACCCAGTCGAGCCTGTCCCCCCCACCCACCCGTGCCCCCAGTACACACCTGATGCTGTTCTTGTGCAGGGTGTCCAGTGTGGCGTTGGTGGTGTCCGAACTCGCTTTCTTGTCCAGGTTCTGGAAGCGCTCGCGGGCAGTGAGGCCGCGCTGGGAGCTCTGCTTGGGGACGTCCAGCTTCCCCCCGAAGGTCAGCGTGCCCTGGCTCTCCTCGTAGGTGAACAGCATCGGGTAGCAGTCGTGGCCCTGGGGAACCAGGCTGTCCTGTTCAGCACCCTCCTGCCAGCTCCCGGTGTGGTGCCCACCCCGTGTCCCCAGCCCGGACTCACCGCAGCCACCAGGCTGTTTTCGGTGATGAAGGTGACGGCCAGGAGGGGCAGGGTCTCGGTGCACAGGGAGGCGACGCTACAAGGGAGGGCAGAGCGTTAGCAGGGAGCCGAGCTTCTGCCTCTCTGTGCTGAGACTGGCACAGCTCGTGACACAGGTGGAAGCCACAAGACTGCAAGGAGAGGACGTGCCACCTCCTCTGACTGCATCTGCTTGGCCTTTCACCCCCACCCCAACCCAGATGCTTCCATCCCCGAATCAGTTTTGGGGTCAACCCCCCCCGCTACCCACAGCACAGCCGCCCCCAGCCACTCGGAGCCCCGTCCGCTCCCCAGCCCTGCTTACGCCATCTTCTTGTTGGCATCGGCGAGGCAGAGGGTGCTGTCGTGGCTCACCCAGGCCACACGGGCGCCGCTGGCCGAGAAGCAGATGCTGTGCACCCACCCGCAGCTGCTGCTCGACTCGAACATCAGCTCCCCGAAGGGCATCTTGGAGCCCCACGGCGTGGGGCTGGGCCGCTCCTCCACCTCCTTGATGTAGGCTGAGAAGATCCTGGTGGGGGATGAGAGCCCTGCCACGTTCCCCCGGGCACAGCACTGGAGCTGCCTCCATCCCTGCCTCCTTCTGTGCCTCAGTTTCTCTGCCAGAGCCCATCGGGTGCCCCACTGCCTCCTGTGTCCCACTGGGTGTGTAATGCTGTAATGGTCCCTGGGGCACCCCCCAGCCCACCCCACATCTCCTCTGCACCCCTTCTCCAGCTCCCAGCAGCACCTGGAGGGGTGAAGCCTGCCCCACAGGCAAGCCAGGGCACTGGGCCGCCCCACACACCTCTGTGCTGCGCCAGGGTGGGACCCCAACCCATCCTTGGGGGGCCTCCCTGCTTCATGCCCTCCCCTCGCTCCTCACCGGCACTTGAAGTCGCAAGAGCCGGCGGCCAGGAGGACGTTGTTGGGGTGCCAGTCGAGGCTGAGCACTGTCGAGCGGATGGGCTTCTTGATGTGCTTGCAAACCCACCTGCGGAGAGAGCGGTTGGTGTCAGTGGGGAAGCATCACGACTCCCAGGGACCCCCCCAGGCTTTTGGGGGGCCAGCTGAGGGTGGTCAGGGCTCCAAGCGCCCTGGGTGACCAGCCTGCAGCAGCATCCAGGCCATGGGGACAGCATGACCCATCCCCAGCAGCACAGTGTTGGAGCACCTCCCTCCATCTCCCCTCATGTCTCTTCCTCCATCTCCTCCTCCAGCTCTTCTCTGTCTCCCCCATTTCCTCCTGTCTCACCTCCAACTCCTCCAGTCTCCTATGTCCCAGTTCATCTCCTATCCATCCACCCATCTCCCCATCAGTCTCTTCTCCATCCATCTCCCACAGGACAGGCCCACCGAGGCCATGGCTGAGCCTCACCAGTCGTTCTCCTGCTCAAAGTAGCAGATGGAGATGAGCCGGGAGCCGCTGCCCACAGCAAACTTGTTCTCCTTGGGGGACCACTTGACGCAGCGAGCAGCCCGGTTGATCCGCAGGATGACCAGGGTGGGCTTCCAGACGTTGCCCTTCAGGGTCCAGACGTAGGCGTTGCGGTCGGTCCCGCATGTCACCAGCCGGTTGCTCTCAGGGGCCCAGTCGATGCCTGGAAGGCAGAGGGAGGTGTTGGTGGCCCAGGGAGCCATGAGGACAGGTCATTGGGGCTGGAAGCCATTTGAAGGCAGAGCTGTTCTGGCTGTCTCTGCCCCAGAGTCCCTCTTTACCCTACTCCCACATCCATCCCAAATCATCCCGTCCCATCCCTCCCACTGCGAACTATCCCATCCCGTCCCATCCCATCCCGCCTTGTGACATGCTGGATCAGGGCCGGGAGACATAGACACAACCTGCTCCCCCTCCTCTACCTGCCGCACAACCCTCATCCAGCTCTGGGACCCGCTCTGGGGCAGGGTCACCTCTGAGCTGTGTCCCTGTCCCCTCCGTTGGCCGGGACTCACCTGTCACCTGCCCGTTGTGCTCCTTCAGCTCATGGACTTTGCTCCACTTGGCCCCGTCCTTGCGGTAGATGTGGACCTCGTGGTTGTTGGGGCAGAGGGCGATTTCTGCAGGGCGAGAGCAGCCAGGACAAAGCCCTCCCCTGGGTCATGGGCTCTGCCGGGGGTGGGATGGGGACCAGCTGGCATCCACCTGCCCCTTCCTGTGCTCCAGGCTCAGCGGAGCACAGTGGGACCCCACTGAGCCCCATCTGCATGGTGGGGTCCCACCAAGCCCCCCAGCCCCGCACTGCCCCAGCCCCTGCAAACTGTCCCTGTGGGGAAGGGAGAAGCTCCCCCCGACCCGACAGCCCAGCATCCTCCCTTCCCCAGCGTGTGGTCCCGTGGGGCTGGTGGGATGGGATGGGACAGGACGGCTGCGGGTGCTCAGCTCCCATCTGGCCCCATCCTGCCCTGCCTGCCCAGCACGCTGGCCCCAGCAGAGAAAGCCCTTTTTGTTCTCTCCCACATCCCCCGCGCCGTGGCCGGGAAATGCCATCGGCCATGAATCACCCGGCTCCGCTCTCCTCTCCGTGCTTCGCCCGTCCCTCCCTGCTGGCCGTCGCCGTGCCTGGGGCCGGATGCTGTGCTGTCCCCAGCCCCAAAATCTGTCCGTGGCAGGACCTGCTTCCCCAAACCCAGCCCCGACCCAGCTCTGTCCCACCCGGGGAGGGGGGCATCACCCACTGCGGGGACGTTCAGCTGGGACAGTCGGTGCTTCGGGCCGTCCCTGGGGATTCTGGGATGGGGTGCCCCGGCCGTACTTACGGGTCCGGTCCTTGTTCCAGGCATGGCAGCTGATGGGCTCCAGCAGAAAGCTGTGGTAGGCCATGGCTGGCGGGCTGGGGATGGGGCAAGACCCCCGCGGCCATCAGGAGATGCTGCTCTGGCCACGGGGACAAGCCCCCAGCGGGAGTCCCTGGTCCCAGCCCCACCAAACGTTCCCTCCCACCAGGATCAGCCCGGTGTCGCAGCCCACCACATCCCCCCCCAGCCAGGGAAGGGGTTTCCCTGAGGATTTCCAAGCTCGGAGTCTGCCCAAACGATGGGGAAGGGTGCCCTGGTGGGTCCAGCTTGGGCAGGGGGGAGGCACGGGAGGGTCTGGGTGGAGCTGGAGGAGATGTTCCCCATCGTGCTGCCCCATGGCCGGGCACCCCACGCTGAGTGTCCTGTGGCCAGGTGCCGGATGGGTGCCCATGGCCAGGCACCCTATAGCTGGGTGCCTCATGGGTGTCCAATAGCCAGATGGGAAGGGGGAACCACTTCCAGGGACTTCCAAACCACGCCATCATCCTGCCCTGGCTGGCTGCAGCCTGGTGAGCAGGAGCCAGCCGGGCACACGGGGACCCCGGTACCAGCACCGCCAGCCCCACGTGCATCCTGGGGGTCCCGCCATGGGCAGCACCTCCTCCCTCTGGCTGCTCCCACCAGTCCTACGGGGCCAGATCCACTTGCCACTTCCCTGCCTCTCATTTAGGAAGAGCCAAAGCCCTGTGGAGGGCACCTCCATCCCATCCCATCCCATCCCATCCCGCACGTGCTCAGCCCCAGTGAGCGGGTGACTAATCCCTTCCCCTGGCTGAGCTCCCGCCAGCACCCACTGACCGCTCTGCACAGAGCGGCCTCCTGCAAACCCTCTCTGGGTGCCGCAGGGCTGGGAAGGGCTTGGAGCAGCAGTGCAGCCCCTTGGCCGAGATAACACACGGATGTAGGGAAACACTTCACCAGGGCGTGAGGGACGGGGATTACTCACAGTTTGCCTCTCAGCTATTTTGGGAACTCCCTGAATACTGCCCGTTTTCTTTGGCAGCTAAAAACGGTACAGGGGAAGGAAAAAAGTCCCTCCCAGCAAACCTTGTCCTTAGGCTGGTAAAAAGAAAATCCACAGAGCTCCATCACCTCCCTTTCACACACGGAGAAATCCCAGTGCCAACGCACGGCACAGCCCCTGCCATCACACACCCCACGGCCGAGCGCCTGCTGAAACGTCCGTCCCCGCTGACCAAGGACGCGGGCAGGGCTGAGCAGGCAGCTGCCCAACACCAGCCCCACCGTGCCAGCACAGGGTGACCCACGGGAGGGTACAAAGCCACTGCCACCGCGTGCCTCTACCCCGAGCCCTGCAGCCAGAGCTGCACCGTGAGCACTGAATAAAATTATTGGCAAGCAGGGATGCCGCTGGTGGTGTTGAAAAGATGAGGAGCAAAAAAAAACCCAAACCACATCTGAATTGGGGACCTGACCGAAAGGGCTCCTGGGGAGGAGGGATGGAAGGCAGGGCACACTGCGGCACTTTCCAGCTTCAACCCTCTCTAAGAAAACAGCAATGATTTTTTTGTTTTAATTTGGTTTGGATGCTCCAAGCCCTGGACCCTCCTTCCCGGGGGGGGGGGGTCTTGCTGTTCCCCCTTTTAACATCAGCCCTCGAAGGGACGGGCTCAGCCGCTGCTCCAGGGAGCGGAAGCCATGCTCCATCTGCTGCAGGAGTGCTGGGTAAGAAGCAAGGGCTGCTCAGCCGTTCGAGCTCCGAGCTCTCCCTGCAGCGGTTTAGTCTCACTTCCCCAGCAGCTGGGTTACGGCCAGTTCCCTGCTGACGCCCCGTGGGCCAAGCCATGCTCCTGCCCGAGGGGGGAGCCGTGGGGTGACCCACAGGGAGCTTGGCAGCCCCTTCCCCAGCAGGGAAGGCCATCGGAGGGGCCGTGGCTATCCCCCCGCTCGATGGGGAGGCTCTGGAGGGAGGAAAACGGGCATTTTCAGATGGCCAGACAGGGCGGGATTGGGACCTGATGCAGCTCCGTTATCTCCCCGGCCAGCCCCGAGGCGCCAAACAGTTCGGAAACATCCTTGGAGGAGATAACCAAACCTTGGCAGGAGCCGAGCGCTGGGGGCTCCTCCCGGTCCTGGGGAGGAAGCCGCGCGCTGAGGAGCTGTAGTTTTGGTTTTGCCGAGCCTGGCGGGGTGGCGGGAGGTGGGTTTGCACCCACCGGTGCAGGGATACGGTGATGGTCCCGCCGGGAGCTGTGGGACCCCACGAAGCTCTCCACGGCCACCACGGTGGCCCAGTCCTCCTGCACCACTGAGCCCCTGGCACTGACCCCCGGGAGCACCTCTGTTCCCCACGGAGGCTGCAGGGTGTCACCCCCCCGTGCTCCTGCCAGCCAGGTTGGGGACACCCATCCTCGGTCCCTGACGCTGGTGCCGGGTACCCCAGGAGCCAGCCTGGCGCTGGGGGAACATTGCTGCCCCAGGGCAGACGAAGGGCAGCTCTGACCCTCCTCTTCCTCGTGCTGTGTAAAGCCGGAGGCAGCTGATGCCCGAGGAGGAGAGGGCAGATTACAGGCAGCTCTGGCCCTGCCGGCACCAGTCCCCAGGGATCCTCCGTCAGGGGACCCTTTCCTACACCATACAGCTGCCAGGCCTCCGGCAAGAGAATAAAACTCAAACCTGGGGCCAGAGCTGGGGGGAAAAAAAAAAAAAAAAAGCCTGAAATGCAGCGACAGCAAAACCGACAAGCCTGCACCCCCCTCGGACCCCAAAGCAGCCCTGGCTGGGGGTTCCCCCCTCCCCTCGAGCAGGGTGTGAGCATCTGGAGAGGTGACAGCCACAGCCCCCATGGGACAGACCCAGCTCCTCGCCAGGGTGGCAGAGCTGCCTCCCCCCTCCTTACCTTGCTGGGCAGCGCAGGCAGAGCAGGCAGGGCTAGTTCATGGACTCTGGGCAGTCGACACGAACGGCAGCCCAGAGCAAGCGGCGGGAGCTGCTGACTGCCCCGCCGAGGCAGCCCGACTTCCCTTTTCCTCTCTGAGAAATGCAACCACTTCCTTACGTGGGCGTTGGGGGAGTGCAAAGCAGCTCAGCGGCCGCCCTGCCCTTGCCTGCCTGTGAGCCAGGCCTCTCTGCCATCACCGCACGTGGATGGGCCACTGGCCCCGGGATGCTCCCGGCAGCCCCCGCTGCTCGGCGGGATGTGGGCAACTCGCCCCGGGTGCACTGGGGAAGGATACAGCTGGGAGAGCGGAGAGGAAGGAGCTCCATCCTCTCCCTCTGGCAGCGGGAGGGTTGCTCATCCCCTGGTCCCCGATGCGTTTTGGGGAGGACAGAGGCAGCAGAGAGGCCCTGCCTGCTGGTGCTGGCCAGCTGCAGGCAATAGCTGCGGTCGGAGCCCACCCCGGGTAAGACATGCGTCAGCATCGCCTCCCACTGCCGGGGAGATCCGCAGCTTGGCAGGACCCCGCAGCGCCTGGTTCCGGCCACCCTGAGCAGCAGCTGCTGCCAGTTCCCGCATCCCACTGAGCCCAGTGGGACCCAAGCCCAGGCTGGCTACAGTCAGAGCTCTGCACCCCAATACCACCTGCATGCACCCCCACCTACCAGACATGCACCCCTTTATTTTCTTCCCTCCTGCTTCACAGCAACTAATTTTTATCCCTTTCCCAGTCAGGCAGGGTAACTCCCAGGAGCTCCGCTCCTGCTGGCAGCGCTGGGAAGGAGAGAAGGGCTTCGGCTTCTCGCTCCCCTGCTGCGAGCAGGCTGCAGAGTCACGCGTGGAGGGACGCACTCACCCCTTCCCTCCCTGAGTCACATCGCAGAAGCAGGACAGCAGCGCATCAGGGTCTTGTACAGGGAGGGCAGGGCCCTGACGGGGCTTCTCAGCTGCGGGACGTGGGTACAACCACCTCGTATTTGTTGAGCTGCAGAATTAATCCCAAGTGAAAGGGGTCAGCTCTAGATAAGGGCTCCATGGGGTGACACTGAGCCGGCAGCTCATCTTGCTCCTGGAGTCTGTTAGCCATGCTTCCCTTCACACGTGTTGCCGTGACCCCACGCAGACATGAGGGAGATCCCGAGATGTCCCCAGAGGGTGGCGAGTCTCTGCGGCTCTGGCCAGGATTGAATCCCCACGGTGGGAAAAGTCCCTCTCGGAAGCAGTGAGCTGCCCTGTCCCCTGGCATCAGTTTGCCCACAGCAGTGCCCAGCCTCACCCCCAGCATCGCTGCTGCCCCAAATGCAGCAAAAGGGACGCCACTCGCACAGCGGCTCCCAGACGGCAGAAAGCTGTGGCTTCTTGAAGTTTTTTCCTGCTGCCTGCACATTTTCTCTAGTCCTCCTTTGGCTACAAGCTGCTTTGCCTCTGCTCTTCACCAGGAGGGTTCAAGCTTTCCAGGTGTCCCACCACTGCCTCCTGCACCAGCCCTGCACCAAGACCAGCACCTCTCATCCGTGGACGCAGGAGAGGAGACCATCCCTCTGCCATCCCTTCGCATCGGATCCCTTCCGGGCAGGGATGTGAATGAACGGTAGGTCAGTTTAACTTCTGCGGTAGGTATCAGCATGCGTTATTAAGTGAAGGGAGAGGAGAGCATCACCCCCAGCGCTGCCTGCAGAGCAGTTCCTTGCCTGCCATCGCATTTCCTCATCGCTTCTGGTTTTGAGGCTGCTCCTCTCTGAGCCTGCGCTAACGAGCACAACGAGCAGCCTCCGCCACGGACACACTGGTTCTCAGCACGCTTGGGTTTCCCCTGGACTCAACAGCCCACAGGGAAATAAGCCAGCGCTGCGGAGGCCAGGGACAAAGGCTCAGCCTGGCTGGGTCTCTTGCCAGATCCAACTCAAGGTTCAGCTGAATCCTTTACCCGCTTTTGCCTCCGTTCCCTTAAGTGGAAAGACCCTCTTGCATCCACAGCAGCACGTCTTCTAACGCTTGGGTCCTCCGCAGAAAAGGCTGTGGACGAACAATCCCATGCACAGGTGCTGGGGACACCAGAATGGCTTTTTGCCGGGGTTTTCTTTGGAGGTGGGGCAGAGGGGATGGCAAGTGGCAGCGATTCTGCAGCTTCTTTCCATTCTGAGGCCAGGGAGTTTTTCAGGCAGGCTCCAGTGAGCAGTCTCTGGCATGCCCACCTGCGTGGAGCCCCATTTCTTGCCCCCAACAACCCGTTAACTGGAGCGTAACATCAAGCACGTGCAGCCAGCAACTATCCTGTAATTAACACTGCAACCATGAGCTTTTTTGTGAACATTGCTTTCGAAGCCATCATTAACCCGAGCACATACAGGCGTCTGCTAGGAAGCCTAGTGCTGCGGGTGGCTAGCGAATTCTCACCCACACTGGTCACAAAGGACGCCCTGACAGTGTTAGAGATGGGGGAGGTGACCAGGGAAATGGTAGAGGCAAAACCACCACGTACCTTCACCATGGCTCACAGAGCATCCTCCCAGAGCAGAGCAACAGCCCAGAAACCCAGAGAACCACCCTCTCCCACCATCGGATGGTGCGTGAGGCGCAGTGCTCTCCCCAGCCCCTGCATATGGGGTAGTTTTAAGTTAAATTATGCCTCGAGTGATGGTTGTTTATATTCTCCTTGCTCAGACCTTTTCTACTATAAATATCTCCAATCTGGTTTTGATCGCAGACTCCTAGCATACACATTTCTCAGACAGTAACCTGGGGCAGCTTCCTCAAACCTCAGTTTGTTGGCATTCTGGAGCAAACTGGCTTTTACCTTCTCCACCTCTTTCACATGAAAAAGAACAAGACATAAAATTTAGAGATCCATTTTCTCAACTCTCTCATTAGATTTTTTTTTCCCCTATCCTTTTATATTATTTGAATCATATATTTTAAAATCCATGTTTTTAATACTTCTTGGAAATAAACCACCACACTTTCAAAAGTGACTTCAGCAACAAAATCATTACTGTCTGTGAGCTATAAACATCTAACGGTACATATGGAGATGGACGAAGCCAAACCCGTGCTCCCCTGGCCCATCTGCCAGGGCTGGCAGGGTCACTTTGATCCAGAAGACGTTTAAACTCCATTAGCATTGTATTCTAGCTGATAAACTCAAGTCATCGCACACAGCAGGTCACTAGACCGCAAGATGAGTAGAGGTTAAACAGTCATTATTTTATGTTTAGAAGGGAGAGGAAATTGCAAAGCCACACTTGACTGCCAGGGGAGAAGGGTGGGAGACACAAGAAAACCTGAAGGAACTGGGAAAAACATGCAACCAACATCACAGCTGAAAATGATCCAGCTCTGTGACAGACACAGTTCGCTTACAGCAGAACAGCAGTTGTCAGCTTTGTGAGCTTCTCTTAAACCCTCCCTTTTCAATCACTCAGAGCTGAGAAATGAGCAGCGTATGAAGCAACTCTGGTTCCTGAGGAAGTGGTAAATTTAGTCATTGGGGTTTTTTTAAGACACTTCTGCATTTTCAACAGAAATTACAAAGTCTTAAACCTTGTAAAGCAATGCTGTGAGCCAGATAATCCCCTCCAGAGCACAGCCCTGCCTCAAGGCAGCAACACAGTTAATCTTAACTAGACCATGTGAATAAAATAAGTTATGCGCAAATGCCTCAGTGAGCTACCAAGGCTCAGAACTGAACTTCAAAAGATACAGTCACCTGGAGACAAAGGATCTGCACAGAAGCCAGACCACGCCAATACCTCTGTTAAGTGTGCTTCATTTCTCCACCAGTCATTATAAACACAGAATTTTATAGGCCAAGCACTTGGCTCTGATACGACATGCAGGCCTGTGTAGCTTCATGGCCTTAATAAGTGATTTGCTTTTAATTTGTCCTCCTAAGATCTGGCTCAGCAGATTTTTCCTTCGCTTTCTACGTGCGGCCTTCCACCCCGTACCCTAAGCACTGCACTGTGAGAAGTCTGTAGTTACCTTTTAGGATCTGTACAAAAATAATTCTGGTCATTTGCCCTTGGAAAATATGACCCACTAAACGGACAACACAAAAAGACATTCAGGTTAATTTGCTATTATTACTGGATTTAAATGCCAGGCAGACAGAACTACGAGTCAGCAGGACAAAATCATTCGTCCTCTAAAATCATCACCTCAAGGGAACAATTCCCCTGAAAGAAGCCCAGCTGAATCTTCACATCCAGACCATCAGAACTCTAGGCCTTCACCTGTCAACTTTACGAAACTTTCACTTAAGATGAACTCTTCCTGGTTTAAGGCCACAGAACATCAGTGCAGGGTTTTCCCACCCTCCCTCTCTCTCTGAGTTAATTCCCTTAATATCCCTTTTTTATCACTGCTAATGAGCATCAAAACAAAGAATCAGTTTTTCTTTTTTTTATTATTATTATTTCTAGCAGACAATTTACATAAAATTCCCCTTTTAAGTTAGTGATTCATAACTTCCTGCAATAAACTACTTAAGGAGCAGCTTTGGTAAAGAATGGAATGAAACAACCAACTGAAAAAAATAAAAAAAAAAAAAGAACAATCACAGCTGATTGAAACCAACACAATTCACCAAATTTAGATTCAAAAGAAAATCTGCCAAGCTGTATTTTCTCAGTGTTTCCAAATATTCCACCTTCCTCCTCCCTTTTCGGGTTTGTGCAGATGTGGGAGCTGCGTTCGGTCAAGCAGTTTGTCCTGCTAGATCACAGAAATCCGTCTCTACATGATTCGTAGACCTTGAATAGAGGACTCTAAGGTCTTGAAAGAGAGAAAATCTTAATCACAATCTGCTACAGTACCCTGTGTTAAATAATTCAGTGTAAATGCTGATGTTAACAAAAAAGAGTAAAAACTCTGAATACTTGAGATTAGGCTCATATTCAAAAGCCAGACACCACTACAATCATTCATGCATATACAGACCAATGATTCCACCCCCTTTCCCTGAAACTGCATTATAGCAGTCTATATACCACCTCAATTTCTTATTTGGCTCCTGTCCCCACCAGAGCTTTCTGGCATGATGAAATACAGACAAACTATTCTTTTCCTAAAAGGCAGCACACAGCTCTATGCAGCTTGGGGAGGCCAGCAGAGACCTCTGTTGGCCAGTCCGCAGCAAAGCAAGCACTTGCATTAAATCCTTTCAGGTTTTCAGGTTTTCAGTACAGTGCTTACTGTATTTTCTAACTCTTTCAGGAAACTTCTTACTACTTTGAGGAGTTAATTATGAGAGGGCAGGACCATGTTCTGCAGAAAGATAGTGAGCAGAATCCACAAGGAAGGGAGCAAGAAGAGATAGCAGGTCTTGTCATACCGATGATCGTTCCAGCCTGATTGTGGCTGAGGTAGAGGTTGGAAAAGGAAAGAATTGGTGGGATTCCTACAGGGACATTAAGTGAGTCCATTAAAAAATTAAGTCTGGATTAGCACCATATGCTATCTGCATTTATGCTGAATCTTTGATCTTTCTTCCTTATGGAGTTCACTAATGCTCTTGAATATTCCAGTCTGGATTTCCTATTGCTAATAAAACCTGCATTAGGGCTGAGCCCCAGAAGTTGATGCTAGAAATCAAAAAAACCCACCACCGCACCCAGTTCACATAAGCACGGTAGTAAAAGCATACCTTGAAATCCCAGATGGTCATTGCTCCATCAATGCCGGTGGTGCAGAATTTACGACAATCTCGTTTGTCTATCTCATAAATAGACACTTGGCTGAAAACAGAGAGTGATAGCTGTAACACAGACACCCATTCCAGAGAGCCAAAAAGCCGGGAAATTTGGGCTGAATTCAACTCCTACTCTCTCAAAGGGAGACATGAGTATAGCAGAGCTTATGCTAGATTTTTGGTACAATGCTTCAGAAAAATAAGCAAAGAAAAAGGATGCAGAAAGCTCTTTTATCGTTTGGTGGCTATAGCCTAAACATTTTCCTTGAATAAAGACAAATTGCTTCAAAAATGTTAGCATCCTCTGGGCCCACATAGTTTTTAAAATGCAAGAATATTTTACTTGATTAACCTGAATCAATCCTTTTGGTGAATAAATACAGATGGAAATACCATCTGAAATAGGAAGCCTGTGACTTCCTGTTTCAGGTGAATTTTGCCGACTAGATTTTGCACAGTGCTACCAACCTCTTGTGAACTACCTACATATTTGATAAGATAAACTGTGTTCAAGTTACAGTACACATTAAACATGAACAAACGGAAATAGCATGCATGCCACGTTAATGATTAACTTTACCAGCTTCTAAGTCCCAGAAACAGACAGCTGTTAGTGAAAGGCAAAACTAGAAATGGGATACCAGCTAAACCCATCTGGTATAGCAAATTCGAGCTCTCGTGGGTTTGTGGTATATCCTGGGAAACCTCATACTGACAGCCAAGACACTCACGTTATACTGTTTTGGTGCAGTGTCTCCAGGGTAGTGTTACGATCTTCTGTAGTGGCTCTTTTATCCATGTTTCGGAAACGTTCCATGGCAGAAATATTGCGCTGGATGCTCTGTTTTGGAATGTCTAGTTTGGAAACGAAGGTCAGCAAGCCACGGTCATCACAGTTGAAGAGCATTGGGCAGCAGTCATGGCCCTGCAACCAGACATCATGAAAGTATGTCAAGAGACATAATCAACCTAGCCACCCTTCCTTTTTTCTGCTGCTGTTAATTGCAGAAATACAGACAGAAGAGCTTACTTATAACTAACTTCATAATGTACGGTGTTTCTCCCTCTCCAAAACGCTACAACACTCTACAAGGAGAAAATAATAGACACTTACAGCTGCCACCACGCTGTTCTCGGAGACAAATGACACACTCAGGAGTGGGAGGAACTCTGTTTTCAGCTGTGAAACCCTGAACACAAGAACATTTGTTAGAGAACTTCACCGCAACCTCTCATCTTTGGCTCCAACAAAAAAAATAGAGACCATTCCCACACAAGGATTACTGGAAAGAAGTCAGTGTAGCTCTGTTGTCCTGAGGTGACACCAGAAGGCTGTAATTTGTGATAAAAAGTTTTAACCTAATTAAAGTGTCCTGGAAGATCTATAACAAACATGAAGGTGTTTACTTGATTAACTTGATTTCAGGTGAAACACTGAAATTATCTAGCATCATGTGCAAACAGCAGCAAGAGTTTATAAAGAATACACCCCAAAAAAACTTCAGCTTAATCTTCCAGATCCTGGCTGGGGATGGGGTCTTAGGAGTTATGGAGTGAACATGTTTCTGCAGGTTTCTTGGATCCATTTACAAGGAAATACTGTTTCCCCAAACACTAGAGTGGAACGTATCTTTCTCAAATGCTCCCCCCCCGCCCCCAAGACCCTCTTAGAAGTCATCTTATAAGAAATTTAAATTATATATTCTAAAATTCAAAGAATCTACCTTATCTATAGATGCCTCAAAGAGACTCCTGGAACCTACAATAAAATTGTCAAAACTGGAAACAGCAGTCACAGCTTTCCTCCTGTTGCTACAAGCACAACATTCCACATGCTGCTTCCTTCTAGTGTCAAACAGCTAATAACTAGCAGAAAGAGCATACTTACATCATATTTTTTGAGGCATCAGCAACTGACACAGTACTATCATGACTGACCCAGGCTAGGCGGTTACCGCTGGCAGAAAAACTGACACTATGCACCCATCCACCACTTCCAGCACCCCCAAATTCTGACATCAGCTGCCCAAAAGGCATTTTGGAGCCCCATGGTGTACTGGCTGGTTTTTCATCCACTTCCTTAATGTAAGCAGAAAACACCCTGCAAAGAAAAGATTTTAGCATGAACACAGACAGAAAAGACCTCCTGGGAGCTGAATACATATTTCACATTGGAATCAACTAGATGCATTCTAATTCTACCAAAATAAAATACTGCAGTATCTTTAAACAACAAGCCGCTAGTGGCTGGGAAGCTTCCATATACAGAGAGAAAACAATAGTACAAAGGGTGTAATCCATACAGGTTTCTCATAAATGCCATGTCTTGTGTGTATCTCCTTTTTTTCCAGAAGATGGCACAAAACCATACATTATCATTGCATTTTGCACTGTGCTCACATTTCCCTTTCATCCTTTTGTGGTGCTAATAACTCAAAGAGTCAATTCTTCAGTTAGAGAAAAATCATGAATTGCACCGTATAATTAGAAGCTAATACAAACACCTACAAAATTACCCACTTTTTAAGAACATTCACTTTTTAGCCAGATTTCAAAGATAGAAAACTGATGTTCAAATGCCAGCAAAGGGGCTCTGAGCCACCTTATTCTGGCTCATTACTGAAAGAATGCTTTGAAAACCTGAAATACCACAATGTTTTTATAGTTTTTTTCCCCAGCACTACAATTTTCAAGATATGTTTAAACAGAAAGCCTCCCCCTTTCATCAAATTCCTTCTGCATGATTCAGACATGCCACAATATGGTGTTCTTGACTGTTACCATGGAAGTTACTGGGACGTCACAAACATAGGATTAGAGTCCATTGAACAGGAGGAGCAAGAGAGCTACACCATACTACTACCAAAGAAATGTTTCAGTATAAACAAAAAAACGTGATCAAATAGTCATGGTTGCAGTCAAACACAGAAAGGAATTATTTTATATTGAGTTTAAGGAAATGTTGCTCCCCCCTCCCTGTTTTTAAACCTTTTACATGTGTGGGGTATGCACTTCAAAAGATACCTATATTCAGCTTATTCAAATAAAGCTGATCATTTGGAACAAGAAGGGTTTAACTGCAGCTATATTAGGTACAGATTTTCAGAGAATTAAGTATGAATTTATGTTCGGCTCTATCAGTTTAAATATAAACTAATGATAATCCTTCAACAAACTTAATTTTATAGAGACATCTAAAAGGATGGTTCTCTTAATATATGGAAATAGGACAAGATGTTTAAAGCAACAGCCTTTGACACAAGGCAGAAAAATCATTCCTAAGTAGTGAAAGACCTTGAAGACAACTGTTAAAAAAAAAAAAAAAAAGGTAATTTCCCTTACTAAAGTCTCTCTCTCTTTTAAAACCAAAATCATCTCAGCTTGAAGGCCCCAGCCTTCAAAGAACACTGGGAAATGACTTTCATTCCCACAGCAACATTGTTCCAGCAAGAATATAAAATGCACACCTATGCGGTGCTGTTAGCTATATATGTATTTCTAAAGACAAATGTAAGAGGAGGTCATCTAGGCCAGCCACCAAAAAACCTTTGCTGAATACGTATCAACTTGAAGCCTCTTCTGCCCTCCATTCTTTTTCCAAAATGTCTCTCACTTAGCTGCTTATTAGTTGGCAGTGGCTCTGGCAGATCCATTTCATAATTTTCTTCAGAACCACCTATCAGAACAGATGCATACTTCAGGCCCAGACAGCTTTATTATGTTTAATATGTAAATGAGCATTCCCTAGAACTGGAATTCTAGAGATCTGTATTCATCATTTACCAAAAAGAATATTCTTTCATGATTTTGAGGGAACAAATACAAACAAAACCCCAGTACCATTCTCCATTACTTTTCCTTCCTTTAATTTTTCCATATGGAGATTTCTATGACAAAAGCAGCAAAATTATTAAATGATTCACCCTGAAGTACAATGTTAAGGAAGAACAAAAAGTTTCCCAAATGTTTTAAATCAGTATCTGGTTTGGTTTTGTGGGGTTTTTTTTTCAAAATATATTTCTCTGAAAATGGGATAAGATGAAGGACAGAATGAGTTTTTTGATGGGAAACAAAAGACTAAGCAAGTCTTCCAGAGAATGCTCCTAGGAAATTGACTGAACCAAACCTTGACTTTCTTCTCCCCAAAAAATAATTTAAAAAAAAAAAAAATCACACTGAACAGAAAATGATGTGAATCTAACTTCTCAACCAAAACAGGAAAGAGGAGATAATCAGGAATGCAATATACATAACAAGCACTGAACAAAGCCTGGAGACAAAAGAGCTCAAATCCAAAGTAACAGATATATATATATATATATCAGCTGACCTAATGTCAAAGTGCCCAGATGCTTTATGAACACACATGAAAAAATTTCCACATGTGAAAAGCAGCTGCTTCTGGAAGACGAAAGAGTACTTTTTACATCACACTTTTTGTGAAAGGAAGGGAACATGTATTGTTTCTCTAATTAAAACTGGAGATAAAGCAGGAAAGAGAGACAACTCTCTTCTTCCTAGCATCCATTTAACATGTCTCCTTACATAAAAAGGTATCAAAGGATAGAATTTAGAGGCATGGGTTTCATTCTGAAATAAGGAACGTAATAGTCAGTCCCACCTCGCCCTCCCACACCATCTTAGTCATTTTTAGTACACACTTTGAAGCTTAAAAATTGCCCTGTTACATCAAGAATTTAAGAAAAGAAGCTTTCATTATTATTCAAGGCACAAGTGATTAAGTAAAATATGAATTAAAGTCAACCACTCTGCAGAAGTTCCCCATGTAGACTTCATTGCAGTGACCCCAATCACTCAGCACAGAGCAACTTGCAGGACCTGTCCCTCACGGTATAATTTCACAGTCAGTTTGAAAGACTACCCCATCCATCTCACATGCCAATATCCTTTTACCAGCCTTTTTCTTAATGTTCTTCAAAAATGTTACACTGAGTTTTAGGTGGATCAATTCCTTCACCCTGCTCACCACAGCGCTGCAAGAACATTAAGGCTAGCACAGGCAAAGGGGAGAAAGCGAGTGACTCGGGGAAGAAAAAGGTGAGACACCTCCTTTGGAAGTGCTGAGTTACCCCGATTTTGGAACTGCAGCATTAGGATATTGCTTTTTAAACTCAAACTAACTAGCAGTGGTATTTTTCTGGAGGATAGCACCTGGTAGTCTAATTTCAGCCTAATAACTAGATCTCAGCACCCAGTGCTGAGTTAGCAGTACTTCCGTGTACTCCGAATAAAGAAACCCACCAGTTCATTAAATTCAGGTGTATCCCTTGACAGATACATGTTAGTAGCCCAAAGTCTGCCTGCAGAAGCACCAAAGCCAAGTCTCTTAAGCTGGATATTTTATTTTGGTAACAACAACAGTATGCAATGAGCCATCTTCTATTCTGATAGCAAACACATGATCAACATGCTCATGCTACTAACGTGAACCACCAATCCAAATCGATTTACACACACTTTATTTTCTCTCACCTGCACTTGAAGTCACAGGATCCAGCAGCCAGCAAAACATTGTTGGGGTGCCAGTCCAGGCTAAGGACAGTGGAACGAATGGGCTTTTTAATGTGTTTGCTCACCCACCTAAATGAAGAGAGAGATAAAATTTATATGAAAATATGTTACTGGACTCCCCCAAATGCATGAAATACTCCTCAAAAAGATCATCCTTTGCCAATGACTAAACCCATCAGTTTTGCAATAAAACTCACATTCTACCTAAATCTTTCATATTGCCTTGTATAGTCTGTGAACTTTATATGGTTATCTTAGTTAAAATTTTAAAGATTATAAACAAATTAACATTAAATATGTATTTCTTCACCTGAATCCTATTCCCCTTTAACTCATGTTTGCAATGCATCAGAATGAACTCCTTAACGTGAATTTTGCACAGTAACTGTGTGGTCCCTTACATCTTATGAACAAGAGCTCAGCTTTGACAGTGATATTGAGCTAAGCACTATTTTCTTACACCACTAAGTACACTTCCTCTCCAGCTTCTTCCAGTGAGTTCTACAGTCATCTCTCTTACCTACCTTTTCCACTGTTTAATAATACAATAACTATAAAACACCACAAGTAAATAGATGAACTGCCAATGATATGACCAGTATATACAACTCAATTATTTGGGGTACAGTGACAAGTGGTCCTGATGTTGAATGCATCAATATTAGCCTAAACATGTCTCAGCAGATTTGGTTTGTTTGAACTATTTACAAAATAGTAATGAAATCTATTATTCACTCGATGGCCTTTGGGATGATGGTGCTTTTTCTTTGAATTTACTTCCATCAGGCACAAGCAGTTTTATGGATTGCATTAAATTATTTGTCTTCAACATATGGGATTTTGATTCTTCTGCAGACAAGTGAAGCAGAGAAAATGTTAATAACCAAATATGCTGGAAAGCACAGAAGTCCAAAACAATCTTTAAAATGTATTTTGCAAATGGTCTCATTGTTTACCATCTCCACACGGAAGACTGCACACAGAACAGCAGGCACAGACACTCTGTTTTCATGCATGTTTATGCAACCTAAAGTAATAGATACTCAACATACTGATTTCACCTACAGATGATATGGTAAATGTAGCTCCAATGTGTACAGTTACAAATGTAGATCCATTAAAGATCAGAAGCACTAAGTTTAGATGCTGAAGAGAAAAAAATATTAATGGTGGAAATATTTGTGATAATCCTGTCTGAAATCTATAAACTGTGATATAAATATATGACAGAATACAGAACAGAGACAAGCTCGAACATCTTCCAATAGACCACCTTGGAGATAAGTGACAGACTTGAATTCTTTAATGACAAGAAATGGCCCAAAATAATCTATACAGAAGAAAGACTCAAGTCAAGGTTTCTTCATTCAGTCTGGAAGGAAGTAGGGGGAAGAAACCTTTTATTTTTGTCAACCATACAGTTGTGGTAAAGAAATTTTTACTCTGCAGAAATTCTTGCACTTTTAGAAAAGCAACATATGTTTACGGCAGTCAGTCAGAACACATCCACACCAACATGTATAACCTGGACATATGCTAAGTCAAAAGCCTTCAGGTGCGACAGCAAAGTAAAGAAGTAAAAGAGAGAACCTTTTCCTTAAGATGTAAAAAATCCACAAAAGAACTGATGAGGCCTATCCCTCTAAGTTTCCTGAAGATTTTGGGAATTAGTAAAATAGTAGCCTAGTCACCATCATTAAACTCCAGGCTTTAGCTTTCCCATGCAGACCTTAAAGGCTTAAATGGAAATTAAACTCAAACAGCTCACCAGTCATTTTCAGATTCAAAGTAGCACACAGATATAAGTCGAGCTCCACTTCCCACAGCAAATTTGTTCTCCAAGGGAGACCATTTCACAAAGGTGGCTGCACGATTAATTCTCAGGATCACAAGGGTTGGTTTCCACACGCCGTCCTTCTGACTCCAGACATAGGCATTACGGTCTGCACCGCAAGTTACAATGCGATCGCTTTTGGGAGCCCAGTCAATACCTGCAATTAAAATTCACATTAATAAACTTTTCCCTTCATACAGCTTGTTTTACAGTAAGTCAAAACAGAGACAGTCCCACAGAGACAGTTATTACTGTTAGGTTAGTATTCCCCTTCTGCACTTATTCTCCAGGCACCATTTTAAACTGTTAGGGATATCAGTTTCTCCCACTAGCTTTCACCAAAATTGCAGATCCCAAATTTCCAGATTCCACAGAGAATTTGCCTGCTAAGGAAGCCTGCTCTGACGGCTGGCCAACAGGCGGAGCTCTGCAGACCAGCTACGGCCTGTCTGCCGGCACCCTGCAAACCACCGACTTCTGTAAGAGACCCATTTCAACAGCTGAAATCCAGCAATTCTAAAATTATGCACAAACTGCTAACATAGTTGTCTGCTTACTGCCAGACCGCAGACACAATCTGAAAGTTTAGATAGCGGGGTTGGTTTTTTTTTTTTTGGTTAGAAGCTATCAATCTTTATGTACTGATACAATCCTTACATTTTTTCCATGCCTATGTAAGCTGTGCCATGAGAAAGAAAAGTTTACCAAGCAAAAAAACCCCAACCCAAATTCAAAGAATAAATTAAGCCCTTCATAAGCCTGCCTTCTTATGCAATGAAGGATGTTCTCACCCAGAAATTCTCACAGCAACATTATTTTTCATCTTTTGTTTAGCATCACTCTTTGAGATGCAGAGTGCAATCCTTAACTCTCCTGCCACAAATTTGTATTTCAATGGTTTTCCATAACTGTGTTCTGTATTAAAAACACTCCTTAAGCACATAAACTGAAAAAAGGATAAAAGATATGGAAAGAATCTGTACTAACTTTCCCGTACTGGTCATATATCGTCTACTTCAAAACAGGCTTATGCTTAAAAAGTTCAATTTTGAGGAGGCTGGTAGTCTGAAACCAGTTACAGAAGTCAATCTAGCATTGCTTTTGAAAGGGGGACCATCCTCTCTCTTTTCACCTCTCTTTCCCACCACATCCCTTGCACCAGCACCAGTGTTCTGACCCACGGCAAGTTCAGCTTTTTAGCCTAGCAGAAAACTAAGCCAGCAAAAAAGAGTGAATAACACTCTCCCTGTAAGCAAACAGAAGCAGCTCACCACAAATATCTGAATCAAGACAGAGGAACGCAAGACAAGGGACCCTGTCCCTTGTGATCAGAAGCTGGAGTGGCAGCAGTTGAATCACTCCTGTCAGAGGCAACAAGCGGTCTGATCAGCCTATCTCCTGCGTCTAACCACAGTTTAAGTCTACTCTTTACAACAAGCACAGCATTCAGTATTCCAAAGGTACATGCTACTCAGGAAAGTGGAGAGCTCTTTTCCCAAGTCATGAATATTTGGCTTCTAACACTAACAGGTACAAGAAAAATGCAGAGAAATGTCTTTGGGGAACAGCATGTCATTTGTAAATCCAGCCCAAGTGAATCTTCACAAAAGAGCATGTACAGTTGTGCTCTTTGACAGCAAGAATCAGATAAATTGAATAAAGTTCCTGCAAAACGCTGCTAGGCAGATACTTCTGCCCATTAGCAAGTTGAGAACAGAATAAAGGATATTGCTGTTTTGGGCAAGTGCTTGTATTAATTACTTCCATTTCCTTAGAGAATAAAGCCTTTATAAAAATATCACCATGAAAAAAACCAGTAATATAAAAGACTACCGCAAGACAATCACATTTTAAAAATAACACCTTGTGACTCATTGTGGCAGCTATTCTTGTATTTTCATTGTGGATCTACAGATACTCTGGGCCTGCAGTAAAATGCGCTCACTGATGGTCTGTCATAAGTCCAGGACTGACCACTTCAAGTGTTTATACAGTCCGTAAAAAAGGATATTTATTGCTGTCAGAAACCACAAACCAACGCAACAGTTGTATACTTGATGAAGTTTTAGTACTAGCACTTGAAAGACAGCAGCATGTATCACCAGGAAAGTTTGACACACAACCAGATTAATTCAGAAGACTGAAAACTTATTCTCATTATGTTATTGCCGATGAAACACAAGCAATAGATAGAAAGGCTCAGTTATTCTACTGAAATGCCTGGAAATGACATAGGGCTTTTCTTCCTAACATTCATTGCATGTGGTCCAGAAAAGTACTGCAAAGCTCTCTGCAAGTGGGAATGCCAATCTATAAAAAGATCTATTTACTCAACGCTTGCAGATTTCCTGTTCAGATTCTCAGCTGGGGAAAAACAGGGGGCGGACAAACCTAATGTCTGACACAGCACATACTTCACTTACCTGTAATGTGTCCATTATGTTCCTTTAGCTCGTGAGCCTTTACCCACTGGTTCCCACTCTTCTTGTAGATGTGGACTTCATGATTATTAGGGCTAATGGCAATCTCTTGAAGAAGAAATAAAACAACCCAATAGTACAGAAAACTCTTAAGTAACAAATGCTTTACTTGGAAAGATTTTCCAATTTAAAGCCTGTATTCTCAAATTTCAGAGCATTACATGGGTTTTGTAAACAAAGGGCCAACATCCCTGGATAACCTTAAATAATTGTAGTTGTAACATGGTTGTGAATATACTGCACAGAAAGACAACACGTTTTGAACATAACAATCCATGTTCTAGTAGAAAAGTAGGCTATTAAGGGCTGCTTTGGGGGTATGGAAATAGAGGGTCAAAGAGGATAAGCGGCAGGTCATTCTCACGAGGTGCAGACCAAGAGGCAAAGCTTTCTGGAACACTACTAAGACTAGATTTGCTCATATGCCAGAGTTCCAGTAACGGGTGTAGAAAAGTTCAGATTTAGAAGATGTGTGCTTTTTGGATCATAAGTGTAACATTTAATATGCAGCACTATGTATTTGACCATACATTCCTTAAACGTGATCCAGAAAATTACAAGATCACAAACTGACAGCAAAGAGAAAATAGCCCTGCAAAAAAAATTAAAACTAACATATTACTTACGAGTACGGTCTCTGTTCCATGCATGGCAGGTGATTGGCTCTAGTAAAAACTGATGTAGAGACATTCCGAGTTAAAGATATTCCTATGTTGCAAAAATTGAAAAAGCTGAAAGGTGTAAAATTGAAAACAAAACACTTCAAAATTAGATAATTATTAAAATAAAATCAGCCCTCAACATTTACCAAAGTTGTTTCAGTCCAGTATTACAATTTACTTACAGACGATCATGAACTTACTCGGTCAATATGTTAAGACCACTAAAGAGCTGTCTTTGCCATATGTCCATATATCTTCAGTAGGCCAATGAATTTTAACTGTCCTGCTCACTATAGCTAATTGCAATTGCCCTAAAAGCCATATATGCTTGCTTCTTAGTGTATCCTCACAGGTGAGACACCAGGTTCTTAGGAAATCTAACAAAGCTAATAATTTTACTATGGAAATAGTATACTTGGGGAAAAAAAATAAAAATTCTAGGGACATATCTCAGCGAGTTGATTCAAAATCCTGACATGTATTGAGGCTCACAGGCAACACTAAAGTAATTTTCTTCTTCTTTTTCAGGAGGTTAAATTGGTGTGCCCAGAACATTGATATGTAACTGTAATCTGCTGATGTATTATTTGATAAAGCCATTTATATGTATCCTAGGGAAAAATTATTAAGATTACTAATTAACTAATTACTAATTTCTTCAAATTAATCCTAGCACTTAACTGTTTTATAGTTAGGCTTTTGCCCCCATGAGATTCAAATACTGAAAGAACAAGCTGAATCATTACAGTTTGCAAGTACTTTAGCTAGACACCTAGTTTTTTCTTTAACTTACAAGATATAGACCTGAACATCTGCAACTGGAGGCGCGCTGACCCACAATTACGAAGTTGTATGAAATATCATATTGTATTCTATGTCCTATATTAATCAAGGGCAGCATAAATGGATGGAAGATAGCATCATAAAAACTCAAGGTCACCTGTAATAATTAAAATGTGCATAGTTCAATTCATACAACTTGGATTTGTCAACTCCTTCTATACATTCCTCTAATTTTCGGAGCAATTTATCCTTGGCTGATGAATCAAAGTCTTTTTACCCCTACATATACATCTAAAAAGAAGTATCTCTGTGATGTCATTCCAACACATCCACACCCATTATAGCCTGAATTTACAACATACCCAAGTATGGCCATGTTAGCACAGGGTGGAGACTTCAGGACAAGGTAGGAATTTGGAAGCAAACAGGAAATGAATGGCAGTCCAACAGAAACTCAGGAGTGAATGAAAGATGAGTAAGTTCTTACGAAGCTTAGCAATTACTATCACACCACTAGTTTAACAACTACGCTGAAAGTGCTGAACCTTGGAGCAGAGATGATACAGTACTTTGCCAATGCAAATAACTGGAGAAACTTTCTTTTTTTTTTTTTTTTTGAGAAATCAAGCACTCCTATTTTAAAGAAATATGACTTATGGTTACATTTCAAATGTACTTCAAATATAACTTTTAATTATATAAGCTTTAAGTCCAGTTCATAATTTTAACCAGCATCATTTTCATGGTTCTTCTAATAATCATATTCTACCAATCAAATGAAGCTATTAAATATATGCAGTCCCAAGCAGAATAATTAGTTACTTTTTATTAATGTGAAAACATTGACATAATCCAAGTTACCTTGGACAGCCATGATTTGAGATTCCATGTGTTAATATAAGCAAAACACAACTGCAAATTGCTCTTTCCACGATCTTGCTTTAGTACATGCCAACATTCAGTAGCAGTACATTTCCATATACAGGAAAAGTTGAAGAGCTGTTCTACCAACAAGGAATGCTCAGCCTTTTCTACTCTTTCCGAAATAAAACATAAAAATATCCAATCTCCCCTCCCTAAGGAACGCAGCTATTTTGAAACACTTTCTAATATAACCCTGGTATTTTCTTCACAGATTGGCACCACATATAAATGATATGGTCCCATCCTAACTTCTAGTTCACAGATTTTTACTAACCTACACATTGTTCCCAAAGACAGTCTAGACATGCAATATGATCCATTCCTTCCCATTGACTGAGCTTCTTAAGCACTGTAACTTGTAGCAAGTGATTGTCTTCCATTTTGGTAAAAAACAGGAGTGATGATAATCTCACAAAGCAGTACTATTTCTGTCATTTGATAAGTACAGTGCTATGTTCTTCAGGAAGATAAATGTTAATAAAGTCTTCCAGTTATATTTATTCCTTAGCAATACACAGACAAAATCAAACTCATATTTCACAAAAGAAAATGCAACTGGCTCTAATTCTTGATACAATTCATATGTAGTGAAGCCCGCAATGCCTTCCTGTCAGTCAACCTCAGAATCTCACATAGGAAAGATGCTGTTAGGATAACTTTGTTAGCCAAGTACTTGATCTTTTTTTCAAAAGCAAAGTAACTGTCCTTGAGTTTCAGTAAATTTAAAAAAATTAAAAAAAAGGAGGTCTTGCACCTTGGTACAGCAGGAGTTCTTTCAGTAAGTAGACTGAGAAGATCAAGGTTGGGAAGTATAGGACTTAGCTGTTGTCATCTCTCAATGAGGTGAGATATCTGGTGTAAAGCCATCCCTGGACAAGCAACTAGGAAGGATGCAGCCTCAGAGGCGGAGAGAGTGTGTGTGTGTATGAAAGGGATCTTTTTAATCCTTGCCTATTTCCAAAGCACCTACATCACTTTCAAACATCTGGAAGAGACGTGCCTATAATTAAGGACTGCCTCCTACTACTGTCATTCCCTTCCAAGTCACTCAGCGCAGCTTTCCCAAGAGGGTGACTCCTCACAGGCAAGCCTACTGACACAGGACACCATTAGCATTATAAAGCCGACCGGTTTGGGATGGATTGCGGGCTGCGGCCCTGCCCCGCGCAGATAACACAGGTGCACAGCGCTGCTGCGGAGGCCACGGTGGGGCAGAGGCAAGGGGCAGGGTGCTGCCCCGCCGAAGCCCGCCCGGCTGCTCGCTCCCCGGCCTCATCCATCCCCCCCGCGCGGGCCCGTCCCATCAGGGCGAAGGGGCTGAGGGGTCCCCATCGCCTCACCCTCAGAAAGGTGCCCCCAGCCTCCCCGCCCAGCGGCAGGGCCCGGCACGGCTCCCCGCCCCCGGGTGGGCCGGGGCTGAAGTGACTCCCCCCCGCCACCCCCTCAGCACCGGCGGGCCTGCAGCCTTCTCCCCCACCACCATCCCTCTAGGGGCGGGGGCAGGCCAGCCCAGCGGCTCCACGGACAGCCGCCCCCGGTGCGGGGACTCACCTGAGGCGGCGAGAGCGGAGCGGGACTCGCGGACTCTGGTCAGTCAACGCGACTCCGCTCCGGGCGGCGAGAGAGGGAGCGGCCGGCAGCAGAGGCCGAGGGGGGGGGCCCGGCACTGACAAGGGAGCCAGGAAACGCGCTCTGCGCCTGCGCACCACCCCGCGGACTGCGCCTGCGCCGCTGCCGCGCTGCAGGAGGGGCGGGGGATGCCGGGGCGCGCCGGGGAGCCGCTCTGCGCCTGCGCAGCGGGAGGCCGGGGCGGGGGGGGGCGCGCGCCGTGCCCGTGCCTCACACAAAGGCGGCCGTCGGGCGTGCGCGTGCGCGTTGTGGAGAGTGTGTGTGCGCGCCGTGAGGTGTTCGTCTGCCCCCACAGAGGGAAGGGAGAGGATGAGTGTGCGAGGGACTGCGAAGGCACTAAATCCTGCCAGGGAAGGGAGACCTCATCTCTGTATGTCACCTTCTGAGAAATTTTGCCATATCCTTAGTTTTTTCTGTGTATTATAGGCGGCCTTTCTAAAGACTGGATCCATGGTTCACTGAGATCAATGGAGGTAGTCCTAGCTGGCTTGGACAGCTCTAGATTGGACCATAACCCTTGTCATCCCTGATGCTTTATCACCTTGTGAGGTGAAGGAGGCCATGGCTGTCCCTGTTGGAAGGGGCATGAGCCAGGTGTCTGCAGGTCCTCTGGGTACGAGGAGGCCTGAAGTGCTGCTGAAGTGTAAGGTCCCCTGAGTTGGGGGTTGGCAGGGCTGCAGATAGCAGTGCTAGGGAAGAGCTGTAGGCTTAGGAAGGAGGTTGTGAGGAGTTGAAAGGAGATCATTTGGGCTTCTTCAGCATAGGCTAACAGAGTGAGGTGGCTACCCTCCCTTTTGGAGGCTGAGGGATGGAAGGAAGGTGCTCCCCACTGCAGGGGATAACAATCCTATCCTAACTCATTCAGATGCTTTAGCACCTTCCCTCCTATCTGGCTGGAATACAGAAAGAAGTGCGTTTGCAGTACTTTGCCCTACTCTTAATCCCTTGAGTTGCTTGCTGTTTGGGGTCTCATGGTTTGGCTCCTGTAAAACTTCAAACCATTGCTTGTGAGGTTTTGTCAGCTCAAATACAACAACAACAAAAAAAGGCAAGCGAGGGGAATGGGGGGAGATCAGTGACTCCCAGATATACTGAGGAGCAATGAAGTAGTAAGTTTAATTTCAAGTCTGAGAGAAAATAATTTGTAAGCATCTAGAAGGAAACCAGAAGGTGAATGCTAGCCAGTATGGCTCTGTTGTGAATGAATTGAGCCAATCTAATTTCCTTTTCTGGCAGCATAACAGGGCTCACAGATAAGAGAGAAGCAGTATAAGTCATATATCTTGATTTTTAGTAGAGCTTCTGACACTGGCTTGCAGGATATTCTAATAATAAACTGGGAAACCAGTCTAGATGATACCAGTCTAAGGGAGTTGCAAAACTGGTTGAGGAAAAATGTACTTGATATCAGTGCTTGTACAAGGAATCACCCTGGGTCCATTACTCATCCATGATGAAACAGAGTGTAATTACTGCATTTGAAGATGAGATCAAGTTTGAAGGCAGAATAAACACAGTTATAGAACTAGGATTCAAAATGGGAGTTCTATGGAAAAAATGGGGTGTGGTTCAGTAGCAGGTGCACTGCTGCACACTTCAACGTAATCAACTTCAGAATTACCAGACTGGAAAGAATTGGGTAGCTGGCTCTGCTGCAGGAAAGGATGGAGGGGCTGCCGTGGTGGGTCATAAGCTGAGTAGGAGTCCATAACGTGTTGCAGAAGAGGCATACACCATGCAGGTTAATATAGGTAAGAAAACTATAGTAATGCATACACAGGAATCCTGCTGTGCTGAGCTGTGCTAGAAGAGTACGTCCCATCCTGGGCTCTGCACAAGAGTGATACAGATATTTGGAGAAAAAGGTGGCAATAATGATCAGAGTCTTTGAACACGACTTTTGCTGAGCCTGTTGAGAGGACAGAAAACTGAGGAAAGGTGTGGTAAGCCTTCAAATAGATAAAAGGCTGCTGCTATGACGAAAAGAACAATTTGTTCTCTTGCGTCCACTGGGAGTAAGGCGAGAAGTCATAAGCTAAGATAACAGCAAGGCAGATTTAGGTTACAGTGAAAAAGATTCTCTGTGATTCCTTTGAAGTAGTCAAGCCCTGTGTTGGACTGACTTGGCAGGATGCAGGGCTTTTCTTACTGGTTTTTAAGACTGGATCAGACAAATACTTGTCAGAATGGCAAAAGTGCAATATAAGATCTTGTATTCAGGAAGGAGGCTAGAGTCGATGGTCTCCTAAATCAGTGATACTATGGTTCTGTAACTGCGAGATATGTAATCATTGCAGCCCTTATTGGCTTAACGATAAAACTAGATCAGCTGCACAGATTAAAGATACGCAACTAGGCCAAGTAAAATTACGTAACAGGAATGAAATTACGTTTACGTATGGTTTTACGTTTACAAAATTATTTTCACCAGATGGGGTGAAAGTATCTAAATGAGGAACTTGGCATAGCTTTTAAGCATTAAAAGCTAAGGCTCTGTCTCCAGCAAAGCTTTCCAGAGAATTTTCCACCTTTGTTCTTGCTGTATTGCTGATACAATTATGCTATGCCAATCCAGAAAGGATGCCAGTGTTTTCGAGATTAAGGTCTCGGAAGCAAAGCTGGACCAATCTCAGTGAAAGTAGTTTAGCTGCAGTCTGACCTTAAGATAGATATGAAAAAAGCTTGAGCCGCGACATCCTTTGAGGTGGTTGGTTTTATTTTTTAAACAGCAAATGCATGTGGATGGGTAGCAGCTAGTCAAAAAGAGGTCTTTTCGAAGCAGGCTGTTATATGTACAAACAGATAATTGCGGATGAAAATACTTGCCTTGAGAGGCATTCTAGATGTGCATTGTTCACCCCAGTATTTGAAAATGTAGAAATTTCCAGCATAGTGTGGTATCATGCATGATGTTTAAAAGGAAGATGCAACAAATATAATTTTCCCCCTAATTGTATTCCCTGTTTCTCTAGAACTGCCTTCTAGATTACAGTAATTTGTCAAAATCAGTTTACATCACTAATATTCTTAAATTATCAAGAACATTGCCTTAAGATCAGATAAAGTCACTGATGATCTAAATAACTGCAAATTTGGGATTTTTAAGCAGGGAAATACGATGTATCCCAATATCTTGCTTTTTTGCTACTTAATACTGTGTCCCCTTGCTAAATCCTGTTTTAATTTTATGTGGAATGCATGCAAGATCGTAGAATGCTTCCAGTTGGAAGGGACCCATGAGGATCATCAAGTCCAACTCCCAAGTGATGAAGCAGTGAGCTGGAGCAGGGAATACGTACGGCCTCCTCAATTTACCTCTTGTAAGTTTTCAGTTTGTTATGCATCTTTTCCAGTTGCTCCTGCATGCGTTTGTTTTATGGCCGTTGTTTGTTGAAGATGGGCTCCTTTAGAGGCCTCTTGTTCTTGTGCAGAATTTTTCATCTCCACATGGTGTTTCTGTTTGGAGTCTAGTTCTGTTTCCAGTTCCTTAATCTGAAAGGGAGCAGAAGGATAAATGATTATGGAAGGGATTTGAACTGTTGATGTGGAATTCTGAGGATCAGAAGAAGAAATAGGAAGATGGTATCTACATGAGGAATTTGAAGCTACTCGTGCTTTAGAGTTTTGTAGCCATTGAAAAATAAACAGCAAGTCATGACACTGATGACGGTACACCTTGCAAATTCTTCTTTGTGGGTGTAGATCAGCTGCTGATACCAGCGGCTTGTTACTGCAGTACTCAAGCACCATAAAGATTCTGATCGAGGAGTTCTGCATGGGGTGCGAAGTGCTGAAGTTCTCTTGCGCTCCAGTGGGCTGAGGGCATCCTACATGCATCTTTTCTGCATAGTCTGGATTTCTTTAAATTAGTGCATTCCCTTTGGGACATGTTGGCTGTTAAATGAAAATGTTTCTGTTCAGGTATTTGTGATGAATGTGGAAGCTCAGGTGCAGGAAAGAATTTCACAGCTGCTCTGTTGGAATGATCTTTCTAATATATTTGTACATGTTTTTCTTATCCTGGAGTTTCATGATGGCGGGTTGTTTTTTTTTCTCCTTTCAGGGCTAGCTGCTCAGCCTATTCCATCTTGGCTTACAGGTCTTTTGCTGCAATTTAATAGTTCTTCTTAATCTTTTCCAGGTGCACATAATGATCCTGCTCCTGACAGAGATTTTTTGCCACACAGGAAGCCTGTGAGGAAGGTACGAAACAGATTGACAGCACAGCTATTTATACAGAGCATTGAAAGCTAGGATATGTAGACCTGATATCTGTATGTTACCTTATGAGAAATTTTGCCATGTCTTTACTTTTTCTGTGTATCATAGGCTGCCTTTCTAAAGACTGGATCCACAGTTCACTGAGATCAATGGAAGTAATCCCAGCTGGCTTGGACAAGTCTAGGTTGGACCGTAAACCAGGTGGTGGTATGCTCGCTTAGTACCACTGGACTAGTCAACGGTATTATCCCCACCTATTATTAAGTCAGTAGCTTTAGTTCTAATGGCGCTTCAGGTTTTTATTTCTACCCTTCAATGGAAGGAAGGTGGCTGAGAGTGTGCTGTAGATGGAAGGTGAAGATATTGCCTGAACATGCAGTAGCTGAAAGCACAAAGGTGGCAGAAGGCTTAGCCTCGCTCTGGGAGGAAATGCTGTGCATTAAATCCACAGCTAGCTATGATATTTCTGAAGTGCCAGTTGTCAGCACAGTGCCAAAGGAGCAATCTGCTCAGTGCTGGCAACTTTTTTCCCCTCTGTGCCAATTATGAATGCCATTGACTAGCTAGAGAGGGAAGCTGGCCTACTCTTTGTTGGAGGCCTGATAGGTGTGATGAGTGGAGTTGTGTAATAAGTGAAAGAAAGGACAAATCGAGAGGAAATGGAGGAATTCCTCAGGGTGCCATCTGTGATGTAGATTACCAGGGAGGCAGAGAGGAAGTGGATTTCTTCTTTTGTGGATTAATTTTGCCAGACTGCAATCAGTGAGCTAACACGCATTCTGCTTTTCAGGATCATAAAAAGCAATGCAAGTGCTAACATGTATTATTAACACTGTGCTTTCAAATCAGCATTGGAGAGAAATAATGGAATATATACCTTAAGGTTTCCAGCTACCAACATAAAGGGCAGAAAGGTGGGGAGGTGACTTACATCAGCCACTGCTTTCTTTGCTCTCTCATCAGCTGCTGAGTGCTCACTGATGATTTCCTCATGCTCATTAGTAGTGTACTGAAGGTCAGACTTCAGCTTTCATTTAATAGTAAGCAGACTGATTCTGGAGGGCAGAAAGAGGTCTCAGAGACCCAGAATGTCTTATCTGCTCCGCTCTTCTATTTGGCTTTCAGAGATGATTTGTGTATTGCAGTTTTCTGTAGAGTTTGTTTTTTCTCTGTAAAATTGTGCACTCTTAAGCCAAGTGGGATTCATACCCACTGGATCTGCATTGCGGAACATTAGGACCTGAGTATTTACTTGCACACTAAATGAAAGCTAAAATGATGATACACCTCTGAGGCAGAAATAGACCCTGTTGTTTATGAAGGCCTTGAGTCTAAGTCTGTTTTCCTGCATTTCTGTGTGTATGACTTTGAGTTTCTATACCAATATTATTTATTTCAAAGTTATGTTGCAGTAGCAGCAGCTGGCTTTAAACCCAACTGAAACTGTATTTGATTGCATTCTCAACAAACATAGTCTCTGCTCCACAGTTTACAATATGTATGTGTCTTTTTATCTCATGGAAAATATAAGCCCCACAGCTCATTTAGTGCTTGCTGTTTACTGATATGAATCATTGGAGGACTGTTGTTGTTGCTGCTGTAAAAATAATAAATTAAAAAAAAACACTCTAAGGAAGGAGAACTACAAAGGCTTTAATAGAAAAACTGTATTCTAGCAACACAAACTGCTTTTCAGCAAAACAACATCATGTAAATGTGCCATTGTGTTCCAGAATGCTGCACAAGTTCTGTGCTATGTAGGTTTTGTATAACAAATAAGTTTTAATCCCCAAATTTGGTATGGAGATAGCAGTTCACCTGCTACAAATGTATCCTTTTATTATCTGTCAATTTGAAGTGAATGTATTAGTTGCATTTTTAACCTATTTGAATAAAAGCCACATTTACGACTCAGTTTTTATAACTGATGTCCCATAATTGCAGCTGCAGCTAAGAAATGCTTCTTGTATTATCAGTCCTCTACAGAAGTTATACTCTTCTCCTTGGAAATGTTAGCATGTGTGGTCTTTATGGAAAAGAACTACAGACTGTAATGGTGAATGTTAAAGTAGCTTCTTAAATCTATTCACAAAATGAAATGGCAAGAATGTTATTTCATACTGCAATCTGTAAGCAAGGATGCTTAAAATTTCACTAAAATGGATCTCGCTGTGGGCTACAGTCTATGGAAGAAATCTGAGCACCATGGAAACAACTAGTAAAGCTATAGTTTCAATGGAGGCAGAATTTTATACTGTCCTTTTTAAGGTGAGTTTTTCAAAAGTGCTCAGCACTGTCTTAACTCTTCCACCAAATTTGCTAAAAGTCTTTTCATAGGCCTTGCTAGGAGCAAAGCTGGGCCAGGATGGTGCTCTTTAAAAAATCCTGCTATCAGTGTAATATCTCTAAAGACTGAGCTTTTCATGTTCCATAGAGTTATCAGACCTATCTTATAAACCACTGTTATATTTATCCATTATTGGCCTAATCCTGCACTTCTTACCCAGAGTTCAGTTTCAGTGTTAAAGTACTTGCACATAAACTCTCTGACAAGATAGCTGTTGCATAAATAGTTCTACTTTCTCTGTACATGGACATTAAGTTCATTATGTCCTCTCCACGACCTCTGCCTGCTCTAGGAGTTTGTGAGAGTGCTCACTGCCCTCCAGGCCGGTCTGCGCTTCTTCCAGTTCTGTCTGTAGTGGGCTGAGGCAGCATATACTGCTCCTGCAGCTCCTCTTCATGCTGGCAGGCATCCTCATCCATTTAGATCTCAGGATGAAAGATTAATGTAAATAATGATGGGAGAGGAAGCTGAAACATGTAGGAGGTCTCTCTGCAAAGCTGTTCTTTAAGGTGATGCCAGATTTAAAAATAATTTTAAAAAACAACCCTCTCCCCAAAAAACCCATTGCTTGATGCCAGTATCATGTATGTCTGTCTTACATCATTGTAGTCACACTGACTTTAAGAGAATTACTTCTGACTGAGACTGATGTAACTGAGGACAAGTTAGGTTTGAGTGTGTGTGTATATATATATATACACACGTGTGTATAGAGAGAAAGAATCTTTGTTGTCACTCTAAGTTACTAACATTGGATTTTTTGGCAGCAGTTATATCAATATATTCCAACAAAGAAACTAGTCTTTCACTAATTTACTTAGTTTTATTTTAGAAATGAAGACCCAAAGGAAGCTCCTTAGTTTTGCATCTGTTAGTTTCTAGTTAATTTCTTGTCTATCCTGTTCAAACAGCAATTACAACTTCTCTTAAAAGTGGAACTTTTTTTGTTTTAATTACATATGAATAGTTCTTTGGGTTTCTAGTTTGACAAAAGCTGATAATAATGCTTGTGTTATATAAGGTTTGTTGGAACTACTGCAGATTGAAATTGGTATGAGTGGGAGAACCAGGGTTTTCAAATATAAATTCTCAATTTGTTCAAGATGTCTGGCTAAACAAGAGTACATAATGTACTGCTTTGTTGCCTAATCTGTAAAATAGAACTGGTATGCTTTTCCATCCAGGGACCTGCTTCCACCCTCTCCAGTTTACCTTGATGTGCTGTTGCAGTTTATTCAGTGTCCTGACAAGTTCACTGCTGTTCCTGTTGGTGCGATCCAGTTGCATTTCCATTCTGGTCAGGTCGGTGTCCATCTTCTATGAGCCTGCGAGCTTCAGCGCTCCCCTTAGCTTCAGTCTCCAGACTCGCCTGCAGAGACTCAATTGCATGCTGGTGATTACCTCTGCAGAGTCCAGTGAAGCATATGGTACAGCATTCTGTTACGTTGAGTCTGATCCAGCTTTTGTATCAAATTATTGCCCACCAAGTAATAAAAATACAGTAACTTTTCAAACCTGTTTAAAACTGAGATACTAGGATTTTGCACGAAGCCATTCATGAACACCTTCTTTTAAAACATAAGGCTGGGGCAGCTTTCAAGAGGTCAGCTTAAAAATCTACTGCCTAAAATCTCGTTCACCTCCTGCTAAACCAGTTCCACTAGACAATGTGTGACCAGACTGCACTTCCGATAATGGAGACTCTACAGCCTCCAGACAGTGTGGTCTAAGGAGCAATTCCCCTTAATTATTACAAAACTTTCCTAGTGTCTCACTTCAAACCTTCATGCTGCAGCCTTCGACTGCGACTCAGTGTCATATCATCGCTGTACCTGGTTGTTTCAAATTCTTCCTTTTCATGTTCCCCTGTCAATGTCAGCTTTACCTGAGCCAGTTTGAGCTGAGTGCAAATCAGTTTACTTTCTTCAGCCTGCAAGGAAGGGTGCAACAGATGGACAAATAAATGCCCTTTGTGGGGTTAAACATACAAAATCCATCAGATGGAATGTGGGCAGCAGCCACCCGGCTGGCATGCAGCTCTGGCATCTGTAGCATTGGTACCTCCAGGGAAGACTGCTTCCTCCAGTGCCACCTGCAGTTCATCCTTCTCAATCTCCAGTCTCTATCTTTTGCAGCTCATGAATGCTCTTCCCTCCCTCCCCCAGTTGATTGATTAGATCCTTAATTTCCTCTAGGGAAGAAAACAGATAGTTCATATGATACGTTTATTTCAGGACTATGAACTTTACCAAGTGCACCAGGCAGAGTCTTTGAATGGAAATGGCATGAAATGATTCCATTCACTTTATATCAGCTGCCCTTTTCTTTTGTTGCTAAATATTATCCTGGATTTCTGAATGAGCCCTGCTTGCTGCATGTGTTCATGAAGCCTATTAAATCAAGAGAAGTTTTATCCAGCCTTCCCCTCTCCCCCTTTCAGATGGTTGCTCTTAGAAAATGAAAACAGGATGCCACATCGTCTGTATGGCAGAATGAGGCTCTCAGCCAGCTGATGTAGGCCAGAGCAAAGGGTTGGGGGAGATAGCCCAGAAAACACTGGGTCTCTGCCAGGGAGTCCATCACTGTTTTCTGTTGGCTGTAAGGGCAGCAGATTGTAGCATCTTCTAAATATTTACACTGTCATCTTCCAGCCTCCTGTAAGAGATTAATTTTTGCAATTTACAGAAGCGTTTAAAAAAAAAAAAAAGAGCCAAGGCAGCTGGTCTCCTTGTACAGCCAGTAGGGGAGAAGTGATGCAAAGAGGGAGACTCCGAGCAGGAGTTTAACTCAATTGCTCTGAACTGATTCCTGGAGATGCCTAATCCTCCCTACTGAGGTTAAAGGGAACATCATCTTCCCAGGGTAAAGCTGGCCATTGTTAATGGTCCCCTAAGTCAATTGCTCAGAATTAAAGAGAATGCTGGTAGCCAGAACTGGGACTGCAGCTTCTGTCTTATTTAAGCCTAATGCTGTAACCAGTCCATTATTCCCTTATGCGGTGCTCTAGTGATGATACCTGGCCCAGCCTGGAGTGATGACCTCCTAGGATTACAGTGAGTACAACCAAGCTGCTATTGTGACTCACTTTGAGGGTTCAGAAAGGACCTTGATCCTGAACGTTTTCCCCAGAGTTGGTTCCCTGGAAGCAGTACACTGGTGCTAGTTACAATTTTGGGTGATCCGATAGGAGTGGGGTGTGTGTGTGTGAGTACAGACTCTGTCCCAAGAGCAGAATCTAACCTGTGACTTCAAGTGCATCAAACATACGTTTCCAGAGAGTGAAAGCACTGCTAGAAATAAGAAGAGTGGAATTGGTGCTGGAAGACACCACAAGAGATCATTCAGTAGGAATCAAGGAGCTTATGATTTGCAGAATTTTTTTAAGATCAAACCAGTACTGACCCTAAAGGGCCTTGTTCTCCTTCTTCATATATTCCAGGTGCTCCAAGGATTCTTCATAAGGCAGTCTTAAGCTCAAAATTTTCATTTGTGTACATTCCTTCTGGGAACTATCTTCTTCCACCTGCAGCTCTGCATTTTTTGTTGCAATTCTGCCAGCGTCTTATCAAAGGCTCTCTGCTTCTTGTCCAGGGCAGCACAAGCAGCATTGGCCTGGAAAGATAAAGCCAAGCATTCACTGGACACAAGTTTTCTTTACACTCCATTTCTCTGCATGTCCTGCCAGCTAGTCACAGTTAAATTGGCAGCCAGTCTAATGACTGGCAGAGTTTCTCTTGGTCACTCTGAATGGATGATTAAAATGTTTATGAGGCTTTCTTTCCTCACCATTAGGAATTTAACAAGATCACCCAGTTCCCATCAGTGTGATAGTCTTCCTTGCTCCTGCAGTTATAATGATGCTGCTGTGGAGCAAATGTTTTCCACTTCAGATATTCCTTGTGCAGATGTGCTGTTAGTAATTGCCTGGGTTGATTAGTGTGACTCTTTCTATTTCAAAGACGATTCGGTTACAAACAAGATGTTATTCAAGACTATTTTAGACTGTGTTTAACTGCTTGTCATGAAGGGAAAGAATAAAGGTACATTTTTCTTTCCTAGGAGCTTTTAATCACAAATATTCCACATATCCTTATGATCTGCACATGCGTTCAGATACCATGGTGACAAGCACACCACAGGAACCATAGAATAAAGAACTGCTTCATTAAAGAAAGTGATGGTGGAACAGATTTTCAGCCCAGTAATGTAATGATGTATGTGGGATTTTCAGCTCTTGAGACCCTGTTCTAAAGCCGACTGCAGTCATTGGCAGAATCCCAAGGACTTCAGTGGATTTGGAGAAGCCTTTGTGCCTATTTTAAGTAACGTTTTTATTCAAATGTCCCACAGTTGCACTACTATTCATGCTCTTACACTAACACTAGCAAGAGCAGAAATACTAATTTAATGAAGGAGCATTTGTTGTTAGTGTTTAAACTGCATGTTGTTTAGATCTGCTTTGAGTATGGTGGTTAATAACCAGTGGCCAACCCACTGGTACTGTAACACTGGAAAGTTCAAAGCAGGATATCATTATCCTTAAAAAGAAGATGAATACCTTGCCTTGCAATAAAGGAGGGCTTTTGCTTTAGCTGTACTCTTGTTTCTGGAAGTCAGCTAATGAGCTTACCGGAAGCATGCTGTGTGCTCCTAGGAATTAGCTGCAGCTCTCATCTGGGTTTTCTCTTGATGTGATAAATCTTATCCTTGCTTCTCATGGCCATACAGATTACTTGACATTTAATAGAGAGATCTTAAAATATTAAGAATGAAGGGACCAGTCCAAAGCTGACCTGAGTTTCCCAGGGCTTCCAGTACCAGGGCTTAGATCTTGCTGGTCCAGCTTGTGTTGGAAGTACTCTTGAATGTCTGAATTTCTTGCCTTCTTGAGGTCAACAGTGAGGTTCTCCGCTTCTTTCTGAAGTCTCTGCTTATTTTTCTCTGTGTTGGCAAGCCAGGCTTGGACTGAGTCAGCCGTCTCCTCCTCTTCTTGGAGCCTCACAGCCAACTTTGTACTGAGGGAGTGAGGGCAGAAATATCCTGGTGAGTAAGTAGTTCATGGAGTGAGGAGTCAGGAGCCCTTGTCTTGAGCACCATCACTGTTTTGACCAGTGAAAAGGTGAAATCCTGGCAGCAGTCTCAGAAAAGGGACTGTTAAACCATTTCTAGGATGTGACTGGTTCTTCCCCTCCACTGCTGGTTGTGGCATATTGGGCCGCAGGTCAGCTCTTTATTGCTGGATTGTTGCCTGGTGATAGACACTTCCATCTTCCATTCAGGTATCTCAAGGACTGGGATAGTGTCTAAGAGCAAAGTGAATATCCCTGGGTGTCAGTACAAAGTCATGCAGAGATGTAGAAGCTTATTCTATTTGTATCAACTTGTTCAGGTGCACAGTGAAACCCTCCAGATGTCTTAAACTTCTGTTGCTATTATGTGAAAACACCTTTGTTAGCTCTTTTAGAGAGACTGCTACAAAGATTGGCTCAACTTCTGGCCTGTAATACCAGCTCTCAAGGACCAGATTCTAAGGGGTTTAATCTGATTTGGTGATTGCTTTTTTCTTAGGAAATGCTAGTGGCTTTTGTAGGGCTGCTGGAAGAGTAAAGCTAGTGGCTTTTGTAGGGCTTGCTGGAATAAAGAAAGGCTATCCAAATTCAAGCCTTTATCGGAAAGGATCGGTGTTTGTTTTCTGTTTCAGTGTACAAGTGTTAGGTCTCAATGGTCCCTGTTTATTATTGCAAGTTTTGTTTTTTTTTTCTCTTGGCTGGAACCATTTGCTTCCTCTCTGTCTTACCAAACTGAGTACTAACAGATCGCATCTATAAGCTGTGACTCAGCAGCCAAACTAAATAATGAGACTGCCATAAGTCCCAGCCCAGACTCCCTGAAAGCTGAGTGCTCACTTGGTTTCTTCCAGCTCTTTGGTTCTTTCAATGGCATCATTTCAATGGCATGACTGTATTCAGTCCTCTAGATTGTGACTTCAGGATTGAGTGTAGAGACCAGGCACTGCAGTTCAGCTTTGCTCTCCTCCTCGTCCTCCAAATACTCTCATCGGGTTCAAATCATGCTTGGTGTTGGCCAGGCTCACTACAGCAGCAGTGCAGGTCTAGAGAAAGCACAGTCATTACTATGTGTCCTATTGGAAGTATGAATCCCAGAGCTGGAGTGCTCCACTTGAACAACTCAGTTCTGGACCAGCTAGAAGCATCTCAGGCTTCAAAATATCTTCCTGGTCAGGAGACAAGTTTCTGTTCTCCATACCTGTTTTTTGTTGTACTGCAGTGAATTGAATTGAGCTCATACAACAGAAAACAGAGCTTGGCTTGTCATCATCACTGTTTTCTCTCAAAGTGTTTCAAAAGAATTGTGACAGAAAACCCGTTTGGTGATTGTTCTGAACACAGAGAATTCTTGCCAGACTTTTGATATACAGGTGCAGCACTAGAATTACTCTTTGGAGATAAGCAGAAATTTACAAGACGTGTCAGACAGAGACCTGAAATACTGGTATATTTTGTGCCAAACTTGTGTGATCTATGCAAATAAACTGGTGTACGATCCACTGAATGGACAGTGGACTGAGAATCAAGAGGTGTGTGTTCTGCTTTTTTGCTGCCGACTCATGGGAGATTCTGTATCTTGTTTTCATGTCCATACAAGGCTCATGTCCCCCACACTGCCTCCAAGATCAGCTGGTAAAAAGCCCAGAGATTAATTTGGATGAGAAAGTTTTCTTTTGTGAAATCTAACACAAAAGATCTGTTACTCTGAAATGGACAGAGTACCAAAGAGCAGGCACTGTGTGTCCCATGGCAGTAACAACCTCTATAGGCAGTTGGTGGTCCCTAGTACCTTTGACTCTTCATCCAGCTGCCTCTTGAAGTCACCTGCTTGTGAGATGAGCGAAGTCTTTATGTGGACAATCTGGTGAAGTGTGCTCTGAGCTTCCTTGTGCTCCCAACTCAGCTGGCTGTTTTCAGCTGTGAGAAAAGTGTATTAAAAAAAGCAGGAGAGGAACTAATTAGATCTGACTGGAGAGAAAGAGAAGCAAAGGCTCGAAGGATGGGGCAGATTTACTAGAGGAGACAGGGCAGGGCTGCCAGAGCTGGATGAAATGTAGGGGAAGAGGAAGATCAGAGGGAGGTAGCATTGCACAAAGCTGTCAAGGAATTTACCTTGGAGCCTGATGGCATTAATTTCAGCTTGGCTTTTGTCCACCTCAGCCAGCTGGGCATTGGCTTCAGACAGGTTATCTTCCATCTTGTGAACGTGAGCATCTGAGTTCAGCTGTAAGAAAGAAGTCAGTCATACAATGCTGAGTAGGTCTTGAAAGGCCACAATATCCTTTCTCTCTTGCAAACTCAGTTTATGCCAGTTGGTTGTAATTACAATGGGATGACTGTAATTGCCGGGGGGGAGCGTAGAGTGTCCTGATCTTTGGTGAGGGGGATGCCCACTCCATCAGCTGGGGCAGGCAGTGTTCAGCACCACCTGCAAACAGCTGCTTTCTGGTATTGGTTAGCTCCCACTGCAGAGGGCTGAATTCTGCCTTGCACTGATGGCTGCACCCGTGTCTGCATTGGTGGTTTGTTGAGGAATTCCCTGCTGGCCTCTCACCTTGGGTTTCTGCAAAGACTCCATGCTTGCACTGAGGTCATCCATCTCTGCTTTTGTGACCTGTTTGTCTGTCTCCAGCTTTGCTTTCACACTGGGGATTCTCCACAAGCTCTGCCATCTCAGCCACAGCAACCACATGCTTCCTGTGCAGGGTAGAGCCCATGGACTGGATCTGCAGGGCTGCCTTCTCCAGCTCAAGGAGCAGCTTCAGCAGCCCAGCTTCCTGCTTGCAATTCTGTTAGATCTGAGAAGGGGCCAAGTACATGTTGTTAGCTGGAATCTGGCAGCCCTGGAGTCTCAGTAAGGCCCTCAGGGATGCTTTATAAGAAAGGCTTCTGGAAGCCTTTTATTTAGCTTTAATAGTCTCTTTATTTGGGACAAATCCCATCTTTGTTATTAATGCATTAGAAGGTGAGTGGCTGGTATCTCCCAGAAAGAGTAACCATCTCTAGGCCTCCTTGCTAAAGCTCAGACTAATTATCTGGACTGCAGGCTATGCATTTTCCTTGCAAAACAATAGCAAATACACCTAATAGTCCTGCCTCCCCTTTTTTACTGTGTGCTTCTGAATTAGCAACTTTCTAATGAATCTCTGATTGCCTTCCACTCCAAATCTATAGGAATAACAATGGCCACAGTGAATTTCATGAAGCCTTGATGCTTTAGCCCTTCCAAGGTCCACACTATGAGGGAAAGGTTGGGTAAGGTCTGCAGGATCTGGCCCACTTACAAGCTCCATGAAGCTGCTGAAGAAGCTTCTCCTTTGGAGAATCCCAGTGATGTTTCTCATTCTCTGAGGAAAGAGACAAGATGCTCAGATGCTGGTAATGTGTCTGATCTGAGCAGTTGTTGCAACATCAGCTTCTTCCAGGCAACCTTCCATGTTTCTCCACCTAGTGGGAAAGAGGGGAAGAAATTCTTATTCCATCCCAGAGAGCCTTTGTACATTTAGAAGCTATTCCAACTATTTTGGAAACAATAGTAGCAAGTGTGAGGCATAATCAGAGAGGGAACAGGAATTCCCAAGTGCTATGCTCTGTTTTAACTGACATTGCTGCTTTTTGTGTCACTGGACAGTTCCTTTACCTCTGTTTTCCCACCTGTGCAATGTGTCTAACACTGACCTATCTTCTGATATGGTTGAGAATTAATTATCTAGCATTTCTAAAGTGAATTGAAATGGAAATGTTACTTGTTATTGATGCTATCAATTTGTATTAGTCATTAGGATGCGTTCAGAGCATTCTATTAAAATATAACTTTTTGGGGGACTAAATTATCTTCAGGCTTTTCCATTGTTAATGAATCTCATTATGTATTTAACAACCACATCCTGGCAATTTACGTAAGATTTATTAGAGTAGATCCATCCATCACTACAGAACTGTAAAAAGTGGATGGGGTGATTTGATAGCTGAAGTACAGGACAGCAAAATCCCCAACCTGCTACTCTCTTGCTCTGTGGAGAACAGCCCCATCAGTAACTGGCTTCGTCAGAGGTTGCTATGAAAGGAGCATCGTGTGCAGTCTATAACGGGGAGTTTGCATAGGCTAAATCTAGAGTTCAAGATTGTTGCCCATCTTATTACTCTTTCATGAGGAATTTTGTTTTTTTAAACCTGTTGATGAAAAGGTCTGTCAGCTGTCTTTGCTGGCTGCCTGCAAACAGAAGAGATCTCTGCAGCAGATCACCTTTCTTCTGGCCATAGCAGCATGGCAGGAGATCTCCAGGGAGCATACAGTTGCCCAGACGTCAAAGAAAATGGAGTTTAGAGTGAGTGGATAATACACAAGACAAGCTGGATCTCAGAGCTGGCTGAACTATTGATTTGCTGGAAGCTAAAAAGCTAAAACTGGGGAAAAATAAATACTAGATCTCAGCCAGTTCTGTTATTTAAGTGTTTAAAGAGTGATAGGCTCCAGACTGCATTTTAACAGGGTAGGTTTAAAAGGTCTGCATTAATCTTTTATACCAACTCAGTTTTATCAAAAAGACAAAGCTGTGCAAGCAGGCTCTTGTGGGGTAAGAAAGGGTAGGATGTTACAGCAAATGAGTTAAGCCAAGTAAAGTGTTCCTACTCTGTAGCGAACAGGTTAATCTTTGTTGAAAGTGGGTTGAGATCTAGTGTCCTGTCTCCTTAGTGGGACTGGCAAGGCACTTAAGTCCCTTTTTCCTTTGCAGAGGCTCCTCCTTACCCCATCATTAACTAGTCTGCAAGCAAAGACACCAGCACCCCAGGAAGTTGAGTCGTCTGTTTGCAGCTCTGAAGGACTAACACCAGCACATAATTTTTCTTCTGGCACTTAAGTGTCCCAGTGGCCTTGCTCTGAACACAAGTATCTTGTATTCCCTGTGGAGCACTGTGTTAGAATTTGAATTAGCAAAGCTTGCCAGTATTTATTAATGATTGTACACATTGCCTTAGCTACTTAGCTTTTTAACTAGGTAAATTAGTGGTTTGGATAATATAGAGTTGGATATTTGTATTCTGGGAAGTTAATTTCTAAGGGGAGGTTTGTCAGAGAAGTACTCCCAGACCCATCACTAAAGTAGTCAATAGTGACACTAAAATAAAGTTCTAATTTGTGATAATATTTTGCATTTCTGAAAGAGTTTTTGTCTGAGGATCATAAGGCCTTACATAAACATGAATCATTTAAGCATCAGAACTTTCCGGTGATTATACACATTTTATATGTGGGTGAGTGTGGAAGATGAATTACAAATATCAGACAATGAGTCAGAGAAAGACTCAGGAAACAAAATCCTGTATTTCTGATTCTGCTTGCCTGAACTACTGAGCTATAGCTCTGCCTGTCATTAGGTTAATACTGAATAGATCAGGATATGACTGTGGATTTTCCCAGTGACTTTATGATCAAGTGACTTTTCAGGTGTAGCTAATGCTGTCAGAGCTATGATGTAACACAACTGCACCCAGTAGGATCCCATACCCTGGGAAATTCTGTTACAAGTGACACTTACTTCTTTACAACTTCTTCCAAGTTTGGCTCATTTAATCTCATTGAGGTTAGCAATTGTCATTTTGAGTTCACTATTTTATGATGAGCCTTTTCCACCTTGCCATGGGTCTTCTCTTCTTGTTCCCACTTGTCCTCCAGAAAGTTAAAAAAAGCGGAATCAGTGTGAAAAATAACTTTGTAAGACACATCTAAGTGGTGTTTATCAGAAGGGCCCAAGATGTCAAAAATAGACCAAAGAGGGCCATCTAAAATATAGACCATAGCAACTGCACCTCACCTCATTCATCTGAGGGGTAGGTTTGCTGCTGTTCTTGGTCTGGTGCTTCACCTTGTTCTCCTCACCTTGTAATTTTCTAGGAAGGGAGAGACCCTAGTGCACAGAGTTGGGTAAGAAACTAACTGCCCTGGCAACAGACTGAAAACGCAAAGAATAGATTAATCTGAGGTGCTTCCTGAATGCAGTATGCTCTTTGTGTGTGCATTTTCAATAGGCCCAGAGGAACCTGGTCCAGCATTGCCCCTTTCAGAAGAATCCTGCTCGCCCTCAGAAATTCACATAGCTCTTTTGGGCAGTGGCACACATTGGCAACACTTCACTGTGCTGCCATGAGTTAATACATAAAAAACCATGGCCCCCATTCCTGTTTGTGCAATAAACTGTAGTCTTGCAGTATTTAAGCAAGCAGACAATAGGGTTTTTTTCCTTTCCCCAGTCTGGGAGAATGAGAATGGGAGAGAGTAAAGAAAAAGTGAGCAGTTACTTCTCCCTGATGAACTTCCTCCAAACCCCTCTTCTCCTTTTGGAATTTAGTGACTGAGTCATTCTAAGCAGAGATCTGAAGTCAGAGTTCAAACTCTGTGGTCTAATGCCTGCAGACAGGAAAGGGAACATCACGCAGGTTTTGTGGATCACAGAAGCCGTTAACAGCATCAGGACAAAATGTCATTGGAAGCTTATATTTCTTTAGAAGGAATCTGAGATTCAGTTAATAAATTCTGAGACATATGAGGCATCTGTGAGTTTAACATCCTGTGGATGTTAACACTGACTTCAGAAGAAGCAGCAGACAGCCACATGGCTGCTACAGTACGGATTTAAAACTTCTTCAATTACATTACATAAAAAGCAGTTCAGGTGCAGTTGAGGGAGTATTCCCCATGGCTGTGGAAGGGGGCATTTTATAAGTAGAGGCCTACCAGCACTGCCATGTAAAAGTGGGTATAATTAGTAAAGAATGTAGAGGAGATGGAGATGTCTTTATGTAGAGGGATCACTAGAAATTGCTGGGAAATTACTATCGCTATGGGGTAGACCATACGAGGTTATATGACATGCTGGAAGACAATATAAGAAACTCTGGGGGAGATCAGCTGAGTGAATCTGAGCATCCCAAAGGGTGCTCTGACTAGAGGAGCTATAATGGTTGTCAGGGTTCATTTCCCTGAAGAAAGAGGCAGAAAAAAACCTCTCTGTCATGCTTCATACCTGCTTTTCCTTCTCAGTTTTAGCCAAGGTAGTCTCCAGCCCTTCCAAGTTGCATTTCAAATCTCTGAGCTAATGCTCCAGCATCCACTTGCTGGCACTCATCTCAGCTCCTTCATATCCAGGATCTGGCTCAGTAGGTCCATCTTTGATTACATCATTTGGGCCAGGCACTCCTCAGCATCCAACATGTTCTCTTGTTCCTGATGATGAAGAGGTGGGAATCCAGTGTTCATCCTATAAAAGGCTGCTACAACTCCTTCCTCTTATGGCAGCAAACTTCCATTTGCAAGAAATGCAAGATTTTGCCTCTTCTGCGGAGTTTATTAAGATTCCTTTAACATACCTGTTGTTACAGTTGATCTAAATCTCCATGACTCAGGCCATAGCTTCTTAAAGTTAAGCATCAAAAAATCTGTTTGTTTATACACACACAGGTCCTTAAAGAAGAGTTTACATTTTAAAAAGATGCCACCCTGACTGGCCATATATCATACTGAGCATCAGTGACTGATGAGGAAGAGAACTTGGGACTTGTGACAACAGCTCCTCTGCTTTAGCCATGAGGCCTCTCAGTCTCCTCTATTTTCTAAGGACTTAGCTGTATTTAAGATACAGTCAGGCTGCCTGTGAATCTCATGCATCATCCCCATATGCTCTTTATTCATTCCATATTCTGAAAAAGGAGCCTCTTATGAGTCATTTGAGAAAGCTGATGCCCTGCCTAAATGAATACTAAGCCTTTAACCATCCCCTGTTGATAACTCTCAGCCTGCAGCTGGATGGGGAGGTCATTCTCCTGGCTGAGGGTGGCTGTCTGCTCCTCTGCTCTTCTGCATGTTCTGAGAGCTCCCGAATCTTTGACATGATGCCTCGCAGCTCCAGTTCCTTCAGTTACGTTTTCTTCTCCTTTTGGGCCACATTCATCAAAGGCTTCACCTGGAAGTAAGGAGTTCAAGCAATGAAGTTCCCAAAACAAGCCTTTTCTATTATAATGGCCCCTAAAAGCCCTGAGGTGGTCCTTTTATTATTATATCCTAGTATTTTTTGCATACCAGTGGGAGACCTGGTGTTTCCTGAAATGCCTGTTTAGTGCAGAGAGTTTCATATCTATAGTGTGAGTAATACAACTCCTAGAAAAGGTTGTTATGGTGCACAGTAGCAGATCTGCGTGCCAGCATAGAAATCAGAACTGTATTCCAGATTCTGAACTGATACAAATGCAGAATTATTCTTATAATGATCTAGATCCATACCAGTCCATATGGGACCAGAACCCTTTGAAAGCTCTTTCTTTCTAAGGCTGTGGAAGTTCATTTGGTTTTCACTGGAGTTGGGAAGGTCCAGATAAAAAGGCAGGTTTTGTTTCACCTATATGTGGAAAATTGGCTTTAACATAGTTTTGTTTCACTTAAGTTTGAATGTCTTGGTCAACACTTTCTTCCCTCTCTTGCCAGAAAACCAACTGAATTGTCCATCCTGGGACTAAGTGAAGGGAGTCTGAGCTGGAACTGCCCTTTCATGCTGACAATGTGGTCCTGCTTAAGAGAAGTCAACCAAGCAGCTTTGTTTCAGCTTTTATATGTTAATGAATAGCAAAATCTTGTATTCCCATGCTCAGAAGCTCACCACTTCGCTCTATGCTGTTTTTAGAAATGGGAAGCCCACATCTTGAATTTCTGAGACGCTCTCTTTCCACTCGCTGTAGTTAGCAGGCTTAGACTGATTTCAGGGCTTTCTCCATTTACTAACTTTTCTGGTGTTGATTTGGAAAGAAATCATTCAGGGCTCTTGCCCTATTACTAATTAACAAGAAAGTCACTAGCTTTCTCAGTGTCTTTACTTAAGTGAACATGGCCATTATCTTTTTTCCCTCCCCAGACATCCCAAGGTTCTCAGTGCCTGTAATTGCCACTGGTTAATTCTGCAGAGCAGGACAACCTCAGAGTATTTTCCTCACCCTACTGTACAATTTCCACCCTCCCCGGAAAAACAGCAGCAGAAACTTCTGGACATTCCTCTGAATTGCCATCAGGCCTAGCCTGTAGCAAACAGAGTATGTGTGGCTTAAAACAATTGTTTCCAGTAGGGAAACTATGCAGGGGGACTCAAAGTGTTCACGCTCAATTGTACACAGCAGAACGCTGGAGTCAGTGTGTAGCCTCGGTCAAATAGGGTAGGCCTCGATGCCCCACAGTTTTTTGGCATGCAAGAAGAGTCATAGCAGTTTGCTGACATAGAAAAAAGGACAACATTATTGAATTTGTTTTTAAAATGCTACCATAGATGTAGAAATCATGGTTTTCATTTATTGGAAGAAACAAATACTGCTTATAAACTGGAAGCTAATTGAAAGGGTGTTTTTTGCTTCCCGTCTTTCCTCTCCTCTATCCTGCAGGCACAGATGCCACAGGCAGTGACAGAAAAAGTAGTAAGATCGAAACCAAAATCTTGTGACTCATAAACATATGTATTGTGGTTGAATTCCAGGAGACTCACTGCATCCATCACCATGTGGGTTAGAGTTTCTGGACAGGGATAATGCTGACTACCAAATTACAGAGATCCTCCAGCTGTTGATCTTTGGAGTGGATGCACAGGGGGTAACGGAGCTACCAGCCATCCAGCTGCAATATTGTTCAACTGCATGGAGCCATGTAGAAAAAGCAGGGAAGTTTTATTGCTTTGCTGTGTACTGGGATGTAGAACTTGGAAGTCTCAGTTTAGTTTCATGGTTCTTGCTAGTAAATGAATTACATGAGTGGTTGGTTTCTAATGTTGCCTTGGATTCACAGAATAGTTCCTAGTTTTTTCCCCAAGAATACCTTCTTTCCAGCATCTTTTGTACTCAGTCCTCATCAGGAAGCCATGAGCATGACTTTGCAGCATGGTCATGATCTTTGCCAGAGGTTCATCTCTCATGTCCTCCAGTGTGGCCGGGATCCCAGCACAGAGAAATATGCTGGAAGACAGGGTACAGTTAGAACCTGGAGTTCTAGGTAGCCTTCAGGACTATCAAACTCTGGACTTGTGTATTAGCACTCAGAAGTGAGGATATTTTACTTACATGTCAATTTATCCTGTTGTAATCTTGTCTGGTTCTCTGCTTACATTTACAAAAAGGATAACATTTGGGGAGGTTATGGGAATGGAAGACTAAGAATTGGGTTCCATGCACCTTTAGCATGGATTTCCCTGGAGTTCTATGACCTTTTCTGTGCCCAAGGTGTCTAGCTATAAAAAAATAACAGCAGGATCATCATAAGATCTAGCAAAGTGGCATATGGTAAAGCAGGAGTGGAAGCCTTTTCTTTGATGAAACCCAAATATACCTTGTGATCTCCTGTGCCTGGAAACACACTAAGTAGTTTCAGTGATGATGAAAAAATAATAGTAGTAATATTGTGGCTGTTGGCTTTAAAAGTAAGATCAGGGGCTGTATCTGGCCCACTTTAACCTCCATCCATAAGTTGAAATTTAAGGATAGAGTAGGCTGGAGGAGTGATGAATATTGTGTAATTATTATAAAAGTTGGGAAATGCAGATTTTAGGTTCATGCGAAGAACAGAATGCTTCCTTTTGTGTGGCTAATAGCTACTTTCATTATGTTATGACAAAAACATATGTGCAAAATTAATGATATATGCTGCTAATATTAGACAGCTACAAAAGTCTCTCTCCATTTTCCTTTCCAGTCTTAAATTGGATAAATGATCAGTTAGTAGGATTTTTGCCTGACTAAGGAATAGTAAAGAGCAAGTGAGATTTATTGCATAGCTTAAGGTGCACTTCATTTCCATTATGTTAACTGTACTGTCTGATTAAAAGTCAGTTTTGGGAGCATGTGTAAGAGAGAACATTATATGCATGAGGAAGCAGGTTGCTGTAGAAACTCTTAACTCTGCAGCTATATCTACACCAAAGGCATGCTGAGTCATAACTACCATCAATTTATTTAGCTCAATTTGGTAGGAGTAAACAGTACCTTGTTATATACTCTTTCTCCCCCAGGTCAGTAGAGCCAAGCAGCAACTCTGATGCCTTCTTATTGTTCACAGACCCTGGAGGGATTATGCTGGGATTCAGGCTTTGGTATCTAAAGTGAGAAAGACAGGTATAATGATATAAGAGCTACGGTTAGCGGTAGTGCAGAAAGGCTAATCACTGCTTAAGATCTTCTCTGTTTTAGCTTCCTGGCCCCATGGGCATGGCACTGAACTACTGGTGGTAAGGAAGCTTGTGGACATTTCTATCTGTCTGTGCAAAGTGAAAGTTCTTAGAGGGGGATGTGGAAGCATTAGAAGTAGGCATTCATACCCACTCCCTCTGATTTCTCATGGACAAGATCACTGCATAGGATGCGTACCTCTGTTATCTGAAAGTGGAAGATGTGCATTCAGTAATAGTGTTGGAATTCAAACAACATGAGTAACTGCCTATTCATAGCAAATTTGTTTGCTGTTCACTGCTCTCCATTACTTGCCCTTCCACTTTATTATATATCATAGGTGAAAACTTATGTTGCTCTTCCCCTCTGCAGCTCACTGTTTCCATGGCTGATCCTGCATAAAAAAAAGGTTGCAGGAGGCAATGCAGTCTAATAAATAATGGTGCCAATTTGTCTAGTTCCAGGCCATGTATTTCCTAATTCTTTGTGCTTCTCTCATGAAATGAGAGGTTTATTAGACATCCTGTCTCTAGCCCTGGTGTTTGGAAGCATCTCTCAGACTAACATTCCCTTGAAGGGGTACAAGATGATAGTCTGTGAAGTGATGACCCAACTTCTTTCATTCCTGATTAAAGATCTGCTGTTCAGCCAGCCACAGCTTGTGCTGAAGGCACTGTGTGGCTTTGCTTGAGGATTGCTTTACGAGACTGTTTGGATTCATTTGGAACAATGCTGTGGATGAAATACGGGGATGTGCTGTGCAAATTGGTCATCAGCTGCTCCTGGAATGAGACAAAGAGGAATGGAGTGAAAAAACTAACAGGAGTTACCAAGGCTGGAGAGAGAAAACCTTTTGTTTTATAAAGTCATTTGCATTTCACAGCTGGAAACAAACAAACAAACAAAAAAAACCCCACACACAACAAGGCAGGAAGCGAGCCTGGTCCTGTGTGGCCCAGGAGGAACAAGCCTACATGCATAGAAGCAACCTTGGGCATGGAGTGAACCTGAAACAATTTTAGGTAAATGTTGTTTTGTGATTCTGGCTTATAGTGTGATATAACTATTCCTTTGGGGATTACCGTCATACGAAGAGTTAACAATGAAAGTCCTGCTCTCCACCACCAAGCCTAAAGAAATAGCTCCATGATCTGATAACAGCAATTGTCTTTTATTTGCTGGGTGGACCAGTCACTAGAGACAGAAGCACGCTACAGAGGACAGGCAGCACACAGTAACCTCATCAAGGCTTATGTGAAAACTCCTGCATGGCTGTGAAGAGTGGGTGAAATGGCAGCATGGCACATTATAGAAGCAAACAAGGATGTCTGAAAGGATGGGATTGATTGAACTCGTTCATAACTTTTCAGCTGCCATTCAGCTTTGGATACCATAGAAATAGTAACACAGGACTTTCCCCATAACGTATTTCCCCTCTTCATTTGTGACTTTCAAGCCAAAATACTAACAGGCTTCTTTAGACCTTTCTTGTCCTGTTTCTAGCACTCATGACAGCTAATGTAAGTACTGTGACACCAGCCTCAGAAAGGTATACCACATTCTCTGGGTGCTGGCCTGCATCTCCAGAGACTGGGATGTAATTCAGTGCTCTGCCATATCCTTCCCGTATGACCCTGCAAGTCTGTTAGAGGGGTTTCAGTTGCCTAAACATAGTGACATTTTAGATGCATCCATGTATCACCAGCCACTGCTCCAGAAGAGCACAGGTCTCTTCTAAGCCCTGCGTTGTATCTTTTTACCCCGTGTGGATGTCCCAGATACCCAAGGGCATTTTAAATGACACCAGTGACACTAGATGCCAAAGTTTCTGTAACTGAACACCACCCTTCTCTCTTTCAGTTCTGTGTTGGTAAAATCAGAGTACAGCATTAGCCAGCCTTGGGCAGGGTTGAAGATAAACTAGGGAGACTGTCCTGTTGCTGGAATACAAAGACATTGATGGCAGTTTAAATACAAATGTGTGGATGGTTGCTTACCCTCTAGAAGTTGGACGCAGTCACAAAAGAGGACCCTCTTCACTGCCTCTTGCTGCCACCAGCTAAAATCAATATCGTTGCACAGAAAACAACATGCTCTTGAAAAGGAGTCGCACTGAAGTAGTATACTGTAGCCTCCAACATAAATCTGTCTTAACTGACTTAAGTTAGCAGTTCAGTGCTGTCTGCATAAACTACTAACCAAATAAAAGTATGCATCATTTTACCTGCATTCTGCTCAAACCAGAAGTGAATATCATCCTTGGAAGAGAAGAGAAACTGCATTCACAATATGTTGGCGTACACAGTTTTTTGCACTCTAGGTGAGTCTCCTCTCTCTTACGCTGGTGCTGCTGTGCCAGTTCAGCATAGGCTGAGATGGAGTTGCACATGCAGGAAGTAGAAATAAGATCTGACCCTGTCTATTAGATAGCTCGAAATCTGAAAAGCAGTTTCGTAAACTGTTTCCCATTTACCTTTCAACTGCAGAGGCCTGGGCTGGGCTGATGATAATCCTAGTAGGCAGGAAGTTTTCTGGTTGATAGAAATCTGACATTTGTCTGGGCAGTAGAAGGCCACTGACTGCCAGGAGGGGATTATGTAGCTTGTCGTTAAGCTGGGACTGCACTCATGCTTCCATCTGTGCAAGCATGTTTCTGCAGCAGTGCTTGGTAGTGCCTTCACTGAGCAAAGTGAACAGAGTGTGTACCGTCTGCCTCGCTTAGTGCTGGAGGGGCAGAATTTTCAAGGACAGAGCTAGATTGTCTTTCCGCACGGAATAGAAGTATGCAGAAGCAGACACAGGCTGTTACCTGGAGGAAGAGAGTGTTACAATGACAGGCTTAATCCTTTCCACAAAAGAATGATGGGGAAGCACTGGGCACCAGAACTGATGACATTTGCTTGCCAACACATTGAGCTGCCAGTATGGATTGTGCCACATAATGTTCACTCTACCTGCAGCCTTCTCCTCTTTAAAGAGGACCCAGAGCAGGGGCACGCGGGATTTCTGGAGCAAGCCCACCACTGCTTCATTCAGGGGATCCTCATTCTTCTGTAGCCAGCTTGTGATACTGTGTCACACCTGGAAAGGACGAGGGGAGAAAAGGCATGGCCAATTCACATACAACAAGAGAATAGCCCAGTCGCAGTGCATGAGAAAGCAGATTTCTGATTGTTAACCTTTGTAGAGAGAGGGAGATATCCATCTGGGGTATAGGGAAAGGAGGCGAGTTAATGCTGGCATGGGAATAGCATTAATGCACTCCCTAGAGTCTCAGGACTCATGGGGGGCCCTTACCATGGAAAGCCCATTCGCCCTGAATAAATGATTCTGCAGGACTGCCAAAGGAAAGGATGTTGTGGAGAGATTATATTTTTACCTTTTAGGTTCATACTTTGATACGCTGACAGAGGGGACAATGTGGCTTATAGACTGGTATAACCAAGCACAATCAGAACATATTTTGGCACAGTCAAATGTCACTTTCAAAAACCTGCTTAGTAGCGAAGAAAGGAAATAATTGCTGAGTCTAAAAAAGATAGAGCAAAGGGCCTGTGATTCATGATCTGATCATGTTCTGTCAGTACGTCTGTGCAGTGGAGTATATGAATAACTGGTGGAGTTTGATAATATGCTTAAAGAGTGTTCCCGCTGCTAAGCATTAGCATGGCTGCTTGACAACACAGCAGAGAGGCAAGTCACATACACCAGGAAAGGCTAGACAAGCTGCAGCGAACTGCAGGACTCTGGCTCTTCCAGCAACACATAAGCAACAGAAGCAAAAATGAATTTAATCCTTTGGCCGATTTGCCTTTTGGGTAGCTTTCCTACAGCTTTGTGTTACTAGGAACAAGCCTTGACTTGAGTTTTGGGGGTTTTGTTCCTTTTCAGAATATCTACAAGGATTATATTTTTAATCAAGGCCAGTGGCAACATGTTGAAGAGTCATGAAACGGCCTTGCTGTTCTTTGTACATTAAAATGCTCAACTGTTGCGTCACTGGTCAGACGTTTGCACAATCAGTGTTTTCAATTAATTGTTGCTGGAAGGGATTTCTGAGATGCACATTTCTGTGCTGCAGAGCCAATCTCTGGCTGCAGTACTTCTTTAAGGCAACAGAGACACATTAATTTGCACCAGTGTTGGTGTACATTAAAACCTATGGAAGTTTAACGTGATCTGTTCATGCAGAGGGCTTGGCCTCTACGTCTTGGTCTCATGTCTGACCTTGCTAAATGCATGTTCCAGCTTACTCAGGGTTAGAGATGGGTATGGCAAAAACGGCACTGGTCTGCGCTTGTCGTGCCAGTGAAATGCACCGTGGTGCTCAATGAGCTTCTTCCCCTTTGCCTTTGCCTCCCCTGGGCTTGAGGAAGTTGGGTGATTTGCCCAGATGGTCATTATAATCGCAGCCTTCAATGGCCATCCGTGGCCTTGGGAAGCACACATATGCTGGCCAAATCCCTGGTTCTGGCACTGTAGTGCTAAGAGGGCTGTTCTGCCCCAGCTTGTTCCCTGCTGTCGCCCTGGGCCCGGTGATGCCCCCTCTGGAGCTCTCCAGGCTTCAGGCCCATGCGCTGAGTAACTTTGTCAGCTACTATTGGAGGGAAGATTCACATGTTAATCTGAGTAACAGGAAGAAAATCACTCATTGTGGGGACACCCCCTTGCTGCATACTCAGGAAAATGGTTACAGGCTCTGCTTTCAGGGGCAGGCAAGCTCTCCAGCCCTGCTGGAAACTCACTGGGAAGGACAGAAGGGAAGCAGGTCTCAGCTTTGTCCCTTCACACACACGCCATTCAGCAGAGCTTGCTGGATGAAGCAGAGGAAATAATACACACCTCAAACAAGGTGTTGCAGCAACTGCTCTGTATCTGGGCTCCCATATGCTCTGGGAAGTGTGTGCCTGTTTGCTCCACCATGGTTCCAAAAACACCTGCAAAGCAGGGCTGTTCAACAAAGAAGAATAAAGTCCTTAGCTGACAGCTCAACCATCTGGCTAGGCCTGCTGCCCTGTGGCAGCTGTGAATGCAAGCTCTGACTCTCAATAGCACATCTGTTCATTTAAAAAAAAAAATCAGTGTGTTGTTTAAGGTCATTTTATATTCTCTGGAAACAAGAGTCTGGTTTTAGCAGCTTTTTCAATCTTAATGAACTGGCTGAGCTTTTAGCATGCTGGCTTTGTCCTGGTTTGCTGTCACCAAGTGTGAGATAGGTAGGTTGAGAACCTACCTCCGTGTTGTCTACCTCTGCCTGCTCCTCTCTTGGCTTCTGCTTTAACTTCATAGTGCCCAAGTGCATGATACCCCTAGTCAGCTTGTAAACACAGATCTTCTCTTCTGGACTGGAGCCCAGGACATCAAAGGCCACCTGGCAGAAGAGATACAGACCCACACAAGGGAATTCTTAATCTGCACCATAAGCTGGAAGCCAGCCCATAGTGCTAAACATCTAAAATAATTTTCCAGCCCATTGAAATCTGACCAGCCAGGTCCCTTCAGACTAGCATGGGACAGAGTAGCTTAATGTTGCTGGAAACCAGCACTCTGCTTTTCTTTCGTATACCGATTTATGCTAGCTAAGAACCATGTGCTTTGACAGCAGTTGTTCTAAGTGTGTCTGATACCATGAGTAAAATGCAACATATCATCTGGGATATCAGCTCATTCCACTCTTCACCATGTTTTTTAAAATCAGCAGGACATGAGCAGCAACATCCCCTTATAGCAATTATCCCACATCTCAGCTAGCACAGATACAGAGGAAGTGTAGCTCTGCTGGGAACATTGTGCTTTGGTCTCACAGCATGCCCAGAGAAGGGAGAAGGCACAACACTGAGCATGCTGGAGAATCTTGCAGACAGTGTCTTACTCGTGAGCCATGATTTGGGACTGCCTGTCTTAGTGGCTATGAAAATCATATCTGATTTTCAAGCCTACAAAAGGCTTGTTTGCAACATACAAATCCTGGAAGCTGTAAAATGCCAACAGCTGCTAGAAAGGGCACTGTAAGTTCAGCAGCTGGAGACTGTTTGATCTCTGTGTAGCTCAAGTCCTGCTTATAATAATATTCTCAGGAGCCAGCAGATATTCCCAATAAGCTCTTTTCAGTAACAGATACTCTTCAAAATTATAGTAAAAAGGAAAATGTCTGTCAAAAACAGACAAAGCTGCTCCTTGAGATTACATATGTATGTGAGATGAGCAGGTTTTAACCCATGGTCTCTCCCACAGCTTTCAGATCTGTCAGTTTTCAGGCTTCAAACAAACCCTATAACTAGCTCGTTTGAAGCCCTGCAAACCCCAGGCCATCGAATGTTAACCAGAAACTCCTACGTCAAGCTCATTTGCTCTGGAGCAGATCTTCTACATTCAGGCTTCAGCTCACAGACAATTGAACAAATCTTTAGGCTATCCCTAGCTTCTCTTCAGTAGCTTATTTATCCTCAGGTTGAAGAAGCTGAATTTTATTCCTAGGGGAAACTTAGGCCAGGGCGGCAGCATCCTGTTTGGTGTATTTTCAATTTCACTGATGTTTCTCCAGACTTACGTTAGTGAGAAGTAGCTCTTCCCCATCATCCATGTTGTCTGCTGTGATCACACCTTCATGCACCCAGTAGTAATGATTAGGATTGGGCACAAGAAGCAGCTTCTGCAGCAAGAGACAGACTGAGAAGTGATTACACCAATTGCCATCAGTACAATCAAGGCATAACATGAGCTTTTTGACTGGAGACTGAAGGTTCTTCTAGGTTTCAATTCCTGAACACGTTTTGAGTGTATCACTTAAGAAAAAAGCCTTTTGTGGGACGAGTTTCTTGAGCTACCTAGGAGACGCAGCCGCGTCAAAGTAAGTGGGATTGAACACCCAAACCTTTTCAACAATATTGAAAAACTTGTCCTGGCTGTCTTTCCTGTCCTGAGGAGCTGTAAGCAATTGACATGGAGCAGCTCAACACTTCAGTTTGAAAATTATCATTTTTACCTTAGTGGCAGCCCTGCCAGATCAAGTGGGACCTTACCATGCATTGATCAAGATAAGGGAAGACAGTTTTCTTTTCTCACTCTGGCCTGCCTAAGGAAAAGTCACTTGCAATCCTCTTCTTCCTGGATAATTAGTAACAAACCCCCACTGCAGAGAGCCTATTTCAATCTCTAGCCAAGTGCAGTTCTGGTGAGTAGGTTTCTTATTCTAGAAACAGAGGATTGAGCAGGGATGTGTGCATTAAAGGGAGTGAATAACACACACAAAGTGCCATACCAGTAAGATCAAGTTTCTTCTTGGAGAGAATCTGATGGAAAATATGATAATATTTCTTAGCTACTTCCTGGGAAATGGCACGTGACTTCTCTAGCAGAGAAGAAACAGAGGGAAACACATCCAGGTGTAGGTAGCAGACAGAGATTGAAAAATCATGGACCTATGGATGTCAGTGAGAATTTTGTTTTCGATATCAGTGAAACCAGCATTTCACCAATGTCCTTTGGAAGCCCTGTGAGTGCAGGAAGAACCATAGTATCTGTCAGTGATGCTCTCAGAGCATGCTTTTAAGCTTCACGACATTCCCACTGGCACAAGTTTTTGCAGCTAGTGAAATGGAGGCAAAAAATACCATCACTTGTCCAGTTATGTGAGTGGTGCGTTCAGGAACTGATCTCCAGACTAACTCATCCTACTTCTAAGCTTCCTCTGAATTGCCAGTGCATGGTTTGTAAGATCGACCTGGGAAACATGTCCTTGTATTGCCCTTTCTTTCTGAGAAGAGCTCTGGAAAAGATATTTTGTACCTTGTGATCACTCTGTCCATACCTTCTGTCAGGCACTAACATGCTGAGTTTGGCTTCTGATCTCCACAAAACACATCCTCCTTTAGACCCCACTGTATCAATTCATTCAGCTGTACTAAATCACCAGCTCTTGCTGGCAGTCCTGGCTGGGCATTTTTCATTCTTGCCTCTCAGCTGAAGTCTTTTGACCATATAGCTTTGCTGGTGAACGGCATCATGTGAGGTCTTCAGACAAATTTGGGTTGACTCAAACCACCTTTATTGTCAATTTTAGTTAGTCCAGGTGACTTCAGGGAGCACTCATACAATCTCTTTTGCCAGCAGAGCTCAAGCGAGGGCACAGAAGGACCTTGAGCCAGTGCTGCTGCTTGCACAGTGATTGTCTGTCCATGTCCTTGCTCTCTAGGCCAGGCTGGAAGAAGCTGCAACCTGCCAGTAAACAACCTGAAACTTGCCTTGGCCCACTGTCCAGAGAGGCAAATCCAACATATGGTCTCTGGGTGTGATGCAAATCTGGGATGAGTTGAAAGTAGGAGGGATGCAGACAATCCCACATTAAAGAATAACCGGTCCATATGTTTCCTCTCTCCTTTTTCTGTATGTTAAAGGGCTTTAGTCAGGAAACATGGTGGGGTCTTGAGAGCTGGGATTTGTGGTTCTCAATTTAGTCTTGGATGCACGTGTGCAAACAAAGAACAATGCACCTTCCCTGGATAGCTATTTTTAGGGTCTTGGTTGCAAGACAATTATAGTGTTGTACTGATGAACGTGAGTAATGGTTGCAATATAATTGTAGAATGAAAAGTGTACAGCTTTTGGGGGAGATGTGTCTTTTATGTGTTCACACGGAGTCTCATAGGCAACTAAAGAAAGAAGAAATTTGTCATCATCTAAAGCACGTAACTTCACTGTGGAAGTAGGGGCAGATTTTGGTTTCATTTACAGCAATGCAGATCCCTTAAGTTAACAGAATTCCTTTCAGATTTGCACATCTGAAGTAATCAGAAGAGGGTCCATTCAACAGAAGAAAAAATCCAAAGCAAAATTAATAGAAAGAATTATGTAGTTACTTACAGCTCTCAGTGTTAGCCCCAGCCAGCTTGCCTGTGCTACCAAAGTGTATTCAGGTAAATTTGCCCTAGATGAGAAAATAAAAGATGAGTCTGTTAATCAAGAATGCAATATCTGTAGGAAAACAGAAACTAGCTGAGAGGTTCTGAGCGTTCATCAGGGACAGACAGCATTGCCTGTAGGGGCAAATTTGCAAGTCAGTGAGAGGAAATTTAATCTTTTCAAAGATCAGATCTATAAAAAACCTCTTTCTTCTTGGATTCTGTATTAGAGCTTAAAGAAATCCTCCTTTCTCTGCAGCATATGGCAGAAGTATGTAGCACACAGAAACAGAGGAATGAGACTTCAGTTGAAAACCCCAATGTTTCACGTTTTCACTGACAATTTCAAAATTAAAATTAATCTGCAAAAAATAAAAGCATTTTGAATCTTTGCAGAAGTAAACAGTTGAAAGGGCGTTGATTTGGGGTTGATCAAAACTATTTTTTTCTTTTGACATATAAAAATATGAAGTCAAAACAAAATCGACTGACAAACAGTTCAAGAAAATGGGAACCAATAATGGTTCATGTGAAATGTTAGTAAATATAAACTAACTGTAGTGCTTGGGAAAGCATTTAAAAATTATTTTTATTTTTATTTCTTCTGAGGGAACATCTTTGTATGACCTACCAGTGACCTATTAGTGAAGGGCTGGTACTTCCAAGATGGGAGGAATTTTTCTTCCTCATAATTTTAGCATTCTCAGGAATCTCCAGAACAGATTCACCTGGATGATTTGATCATCCAGGAATTCCTACAAAAAGAAGGTAAAAGTCAGCATCAGCAGGATGCTCAACACTGAAGACTTAGGCTTTGCGCACACCTACTCCTCACCATCCAAAGCAACCTGTTAAATACATTTTTTGTCAGCTCCCACAGAAAGCTGAATTACTGCTGTGAGCAGTAATTCCTCTTCAGGTTCAGCCTTACTGAAGGATCTCCACAGAGGTCCAGCCTTGTGGATTTGGGGCAGGCAGGAGTCTGGCTAATCTCCCCAGTTCCAAGAAGCAACACCAAATGCAAAGTGTAATGCAGTTTTCAGTGCTTAGTACTTCAGTCTTCCAGAAAAGAGTTACTGGGATGTGCCAGGATTGAGGGGAATGGTAGGACAATGCTGGGATCTGCGGGCAGAAAGTTAGGAAAGAGGAGTGAGGTTTATTGCTTGTAGGAAGAAGAAGGTTATTCCAAGGATAGAGGGCAGCATAAGACAGGCTAGGGATGTGTGTAGGGTAGGGACAGCCTCGGGGAGAAGTTGTGAAGGAGGAAGCAGGCACAGAGGTACAAGCTGGGACATGACAAGCCGGAGCTTTGGTGGCGAGGAAGCTGGAAGGAGAAATAGGAAGCCACTGAAGGAATCCCATGAGGCTAGAATAACAGAATTTTTGCTGCAAGGCCAAATGTACTTGCTATTTATGTCTTTAAATTCTGAATTGTTTTACTGATCCCCATAGCAGAGTCAGAGGGGAGAGGAAAAAGAAAAAAAAAAAGAGAGAAAGGGGAAGAAGGGGAAGGGAAGAAACCACTGTGCTCAGCCGGAAGCTGCAATGCCTCTGCATGCTGAAGCAGCCATTAGCACGGAAGGCTTCTTTCTATTTGATACCAAACAACATACTTCATTGCTATCAGGAGAAAAAAGACCAGGTCTCCCTCCCTGATTATTGATGCTTATGTCTCTTGTATTATTTGGATACCTTGCTCTTCACAATGTTTTACTGTGGGATGCCGGACTAGTCCAGGCTTGTTGGTGCCGAATACAGGGCCATTATGACCCAGCAGAAGGGGCCCTGCTCTTCACAATGTTTTACCCAGATAAAACACTTCTTACTATGTCTCGGTTTTGCAGGTGGCAGGAAATAAAAGTGCTGGGAAATCCCACCTGGCCGAGGATCCCTGAGGCTGCTCTACAGCACTGTTCTCTAAAGAATCTCCATGCTCTCTGTAAACACTGTGATTATTCCTCCCACTGCTATTTATTTCAGTTTCCAGACCACCTGCAAGCCCCCAGAGCTCTGTGTAAGGGTAGATTCATTGCAGCCACAGATCAATATCACCCTCTGTTTTATGAATGGGAAAAAAGAAATGCAGAGAATTCATTTGAAAACAGGACAGAGAAAAGCTGAGAACTCAAATGTCCTGATGCTAAGACAGGCAGGGAAAAGGGGCTTGGACATGAGCTGACACTGGAAGATTTAAGTCACGCAGACACACAATTTACAGCAGCACAGACTGGCCCTCTGAGTGAGGACTGGTTCCTGTCCTGCCATTACCCCATGCTGCTTTGCCATTCCCCTCTGCCTTTTCAAATCATAGATACTCATGTGGATGTAGTGCTGACATAGATTGTCCGGGACGCTGGCCTTATTCAGGGAGGTCATGTTTGCCATGTCATCAATCTGGTTGAATTTGGATGGGTTTGTCGTCCACCATCTTCACCATCATGGTCTGCGGTGTTGGGGAACAGGAAGAAGGTGGTCTTATCCCAGATGGGTCTCCATGGACCACACAGGAAGAGACTCTCTTGGACATGCTCCTACTTCAGGTCTTCTTCTAGCTGCCATGGCCCCTGGCTGGTGGCCTCAGGAAAGGCGTCCCACAAATCCACTGACCCACAGAGCAAAATAGGTCTGGACTCAGATGTGGTTGCACCTCTGGGAGCAGTAGGCTACTGCTTTCCTGTTGAACCCATAATGTAGAGCTTGGCTGGTTGATTACCATCTTCACCATAACTTTGTCATCCTTTTCAGATGGGATCTCCACAGCAAGGAAAAAACCCTTTCTCATCTTTCACCCAGCAGAATGTCTTGATGTCATAGGGCTTGCTCGTGGCCTCAGTTTTCTCTTTCTCAGGAGGAGCCAGGAACTGCATGGGGTCAGTGTCGTCCACACACTCTTCCTTATAACCATCTGACATCTTCGCTTCTCTTTTAGGAAGAAGGTGAAACTAGAAAGAAAGGAAAAGGGGAACAGTGCTTCTTACATTGCTGAGAAAGCAGAGATTGAAGAAGCTTGGAATTTCTTGTGGTGCTGTCCTGTTCATGCCAACAATACATTCCAGTTCAATAGGAACCTGCAGCAGAAGGAACAGGCAAGTCAACATCCCAAACGTGGGTGGTTCTTAAGAGGGGCCAGAAAATAAGACATGAACTGGGGAGAAATAGGGAGAATATTCCCACTTTCTCTTCAGCCTTCCTCACTGTCCAGTGCCAGGCCACTGGGAACCTGCTTGTGGCTGAGAAAGTGGGACTCTCTCCCATCTTTTGTTCCGGAAATCTGTAAGACCCTAAGGCCCAATTCTGGTGAGGGCAGTTCGTGGATAGAGGGTGCCAGTGGGATTTCAGCAGCACTGAGGGTGTTGGTGGTTTTCTGTGGTTCCCAGAGAAACCCACGAAGTAGCTGTAAGTCAGAGCAACCACAGAGCTTCTCACTCCCTCCCTGGGGTAAGGCAACCCCTGTGCAGGTGCCTCCTGTGCAATATGGGCATAGACTCTCGGAGTGTGAAAGGCTACAGCAGTGCATGAAATAGCACAAATGTAGGCATGGCTGTAGAAGGAGTTCAGAGGAACCTGAAAGGGAGGACCTGGTTCATCAGCTCCTGTCCTCAGCCACCAAAAACCACCAGGATCATCCAGAAGAGTTCGTGGCATGACCACTTCACATGCACCTTGGTGTTTTGCACCCTTGTCACAACATGAGGCCATTGGGGAACTTAAACCTGTGGCAAAGCCATTCCACAGGAAGGAGCAGGGGATTTCAAGGACATGACTCATGTCCCAAGGCTTTGCATTTTTTGGGACCTGTTTCATGCTGGGAGTAGACTATGTCCCACACTCCAGGCAGCATTCCTTCCCCCATCCACACATCTGAACTAGCTTTAATGTTGTCAAGGCAACAGTCAAACTGCTGGTGCTGAGTAGTCGTTGTCAGTGTCCAGCTACCTAAAGATGTGCCTCCTGGGGACCTGTGATACCTGCTCAACTTGTAGCTCCCTGCAGAGGCAAAGCTGATTTCATCACTACTATGCATTACTTAGATTAAAGGAAACATGGGCTATGCTGTGGCTGTGCCTTTGTTTCGCAGTGCAGACACACTGCCCAGGCCAAGCGCTGTTTTGCTTTCCACCTTTGCAGCCCCCATGATGACAGCCCCAAGCAACACTTCACGCCAGCCTTGTGAGTCACAGCCATCTGCATCTGCACAGGAGTTAGAGTCAGTCTGGGGGAAGAGGGAGAAGCCCCTGGGGTGGGCAGGGGACTCCTTGCCAGCAGGGTCTGGTTTGAGAGGCTGCTGCTTGGCCTGAAGTCAGAATAGCTTGGCACTGGTGAGAGATGATGAGGGCGCTGGCCCTTCTGGTAATCTCATTTTCCCCACCATCCTCCTGAAAACCTTGGCAGTCTAAAAATACATGTGGGTGCAAGGGCTCCAAGGCAGCGGTGCTGCACCTTTGGAAACTGGTTTCAGGGCTCAGGAAGGTCCTGGTGTATCAGTATCAATTGCAGTCTGCTGCTCTGGGGTGAATTTCACCCCTAAAGCAGGCAGGAGGAACTTTGTCTACTTCCACTTCTGGTCAGGCAGAGGTAAGGAACTATAACAGCCCAGCAATCATTTCCCCCCTCAATCTATACAGTTAGATCTCTAGACTGGCTGGTTTTAGATGCCCATATTTGCAATGTGGTTTTGGGACCTGATTCTGTGGCCCCTTTCCACAGAAGGCTCAGGATTACACTGGATCTGTCACCTCCCTGAAATACACGGACTAGCATGGTCTTTGAAGCAGATCAATGAAGTGTTAAGCCAAACACCTACAGAAGATAAATGCCTGTCACTGAAGATATTTCATACTTGCAGCAAACAGAGTTTCTTGGGTGCAGGTCTCAGACCTTTATGGAACTTTAAATTCTTTATGTCTCACCATCCTTTTACAACTGGGGAAACTGAGGCACAACACGATGACAACTTAAATCTTCGGAGTTGTCCACCCATTGTCAGTCCAGTCTTTGGCAGACTACAAAAAGTCTATTTTATTCTGGCCTTTCAGTCTGAAGTCAGTAGGAGTGACTGGTGCTTAGCTTCTCTAAAGGCAGCCCTCAGCTGTGTTTTTTAGGTACCCAGAGACAATATGTTTTTAAAAGCTTAGGCGTAAATGTCATCCCAGAAGCTGTGGGTCAGGAAAGCAGTAAGGCCATGCCAACAATTGGGGGTGAGTTAAAATTCTGAAATTTCCTTTCCCAAAATCACGTGGAAATAATAAACTTACAGTTAAAATACCTGTGAGTTAAGTCTACCTGTTATAAAACACAGTGAATATGAATCCAAACAGGCTTCACATCGGCCTGCAGGCACTGTGCTTTTCTCTTCCTGCCTCTGCTTGCCGTGTCTGCCCCATGGAGGTATAAGTTCCCCGTTGATCTCCACTCCACACTTCTTCCCAGCAATCACACCAAGCAAGCACCTCCCAGGCTAACCCATGATCCCAGAAGATGTGTGTGTACAAGGGCTGGTCAGGCTCTGTCACAGCTGTCCAAAGGGCCTGAGCCAGCACTTACATTTTAAAAGAGAAAACACATTCCTTATCCATAAATTCAGCAGACTGTAGCGCTGGGAGCCTGATTGGGAAAGCTTTGGTCCCTCAGGAGAGACCAGCTAATACTTTGTTTCATGGGGATTTCTCCTTGTCTTTCCTTTCCTTATAGGGTGTTTTAGGAACTCAGCTGCTGGAATATAGTGGCAAGAGGCTGAAACAGAAAGATCGTCTAATGAAGCCTTCATTCAAAGTCACATCTTTGGCTGTGCCCTTCTTGCCAAGGTGGGCTGGCAGATTTCATCAGTGAGAGGATCTCATCTTTGGCAGACAAACTGAATCTTTGGCAGGAGCAGCCACGTTGGTGACCTAACTGGCTTTTGTTGGAATTTAAGTTTCATTTTTAAATCATTTCTAGACACCACATTTATGATGAATAAATTCTGTGTGTTTGCTACAAGCAGAAAGGATAAAGACTATTGTTGTGTTGCAGTCTTGCTTGTTTCAGTTGCTCCGTGGATGTGAACTGCCCCAAAAGACAACTGCTTCTGTATCAGCTTTACATATTTCTCTGCTATATTTGCTTCAGCTGGAGTGCCTGGGATGTGGTTACTCTGCAAGTATTGCCATTGTGGGTGTTTTGGGTGAATACGCTTGGGATAGAGTTTCCAAGCAGGAAGATTCAGATAAACAGCCACTTTGAGGTGAAAATTAGAGAGTTCATGTTACACCCACCTCTTGAATTTGTAACTGACTATTCACCCTGAAAATCTGATTCTAAGAACTCAGCATGTCCTGTCAGGAGCAGGATAATACAAGAGAAACTGTGGCCAGCTTGAGTGTTAAATATTGAGAATTGTGTTTAACTGCTCAGGAATGTCTCCAGAGCAAGTCATATTTTATGGGCTTTTTTAGGTAATTATTTCAAACCTTCAGTCTGTGAATGAAGATTGTAAAAAGTTCTCAGGCAAACATCTTAGAGAAAGACATGAAATGCATCAAATAAATGATGGGTTCTGACCTGTTCACTCGCGTGTAACATGCATAAATGTCTGTTTTGACTGCATAGGAGGAATGAGCTGCAAAGGGAGCAATCGGATCTCTCCATGAAGTGATACAGGTCAAAATGGCAAACCTTAAATAGCTACGAGCTCACTCAGCCCATGGACAGATCAGCAGCAGCTAGAACTCAGCCAGATTGCTTCCTAGGATGCCTCTTGCTGAGTTTAATGAAATGTCGTTGCAGTTTCCATAGCACAGGCCCTGTCCTGTATCGTCCCTGGTCACGCTGTGCTCCGGTACATCACCACACTCTGTAAATCCTGCTGTGACAGCCCGAATTGGGCTGCAGCTGGTTCATCCAGCCACATTACAACAATTATATTATCTGGTAGGGAGGTTTTTGAAGGTTCTCTTAGAAAATCAAGGAGACATGTTCTGCAGTGACGTGTCCTGATAGCACTGCACAGCAAGCTCTGCGGGCAGTGGATCACAGGGAGGGAACAGTCTGCTAAGCAGGATGTTTGCCTTCAATGTGGGCTCAGTTTCTTACTCTGACACAGATTTCCTCATCATCTTAAAGTAAGACAAAGAGTCCAGCTTTCCTGCCTGAAGGGATGGGGAGCGTAACTATGTTCCAGATTGGAAAATGGTCTTCAGATAAGGGGCAAATCAGCCCATATAATCCAGACCATGTGGAAGGAAGGCTCTGATCTCTCCCCCTGAGCCCTGCCAGGGATCCCAGGCTAAACACAGTAGCTCAGGTGTCCATAATGACATTCCCAGTTACAAAGAAGTAGGTTGTAAATGTACAGAGGGCAGGGAAAGGAGCGGGGAGTACAAAACCGCTTTTGACAGCTCGCTGTAGAGCCTCGGCCTTTGCATTGTAGTGACAAGCCTTGGCGTAACAAGGAACTCGGTTCAGATGCTGCCTTTCGGGGTTGCATTTCAGTAGCAGCGGCAGCAAACATCTCTGGTGGTTAGGGGAGGAACGGTACCCGGATCAGAAAGCCCTGCTGAAGGATCACAGGGTTATATAAAGATCTGGCTCAGGAAACTGCGGGATGTTTTTGCATTTATTAGTAATTTAAAAAATAATGCTGGTTCTGTAATGAAAGCTGTGTCCTCATTCTCAGCTGTTGTCTGTTGCTTGCTTGGGGAGGATCAATGTATTCCTGTGAGGGCTGGAGGGGAATTGGCTGCACGGAGACACGACCGGTCCCTAACCAAACAAGGGCAGATCGCTGCTCGTGAGGCACAGAGGGTCTGATGGGGAAGATGCCAAGTACTTTCAAATCCCACTAGGTGCTCAGTGAGTCACGAGTCCTGCAGAAGACAGTCTGTGCGGTTGTATGATCAAAAACTCTACAAGGAAGAGTATGCACATGAAAGCAAAGTTCACATCTGTCTTTCTGGTGTCATCTGGTGTCAACTTTTCAGTGGTCAGCTTTTTCAATTATAGCACTTTCTTAACGCAAGGAATTATGGAGGCAAAATAAACAGCCCCAAAACTTCAGAAGGTTTTTTTTTAAGGAAAAAGAGGGGGAAAAAATCCCCTGAAACCTCTGGCATGTGGCATCAAATTGACCCCACGCAGACCGTTGGCAATATTGTCAATTCGTAATGCGCAGCACAGACTTTGGCCGCTTGAGCTGATGGAGAAACATAGCGCAGTGGTGAGTGTCTGTGCCCTAGGTGGACCAGCTGTACCGAGGGCTAAGCCACTTCTTCCACCAGGGCTTAGCTGCGCCTGCCAACGGCAGAGGAGTATTAACAGTCAGAAAACAGGTCTCTGCCCGGATCTGGAAGGGAGTGGGGACTAACAGCTAGCACACCTCCCACTCCATCCTGTCTGTCCTACCTTAGTTCTCCAGATGGCTCTGACCAGAGGTCAGGAATAGCCAAAACCCTCAGAGCCCACCCTAAACCTGAAGCAGGTCCCTGTTAGCATTCCCCTAGCCCCAGCCTGCAGCCTCAGGCTCTACGTCTAGTTCTCGCCAACGACCAGCACCAACCAAACCCTTGTGCTTACCCAGAGACTGCGGAGGCCGCAGCCTCATCCTGGACAGGGATGTCTCCAGCCCCAACCCACAAAAAGGGCCCCAAATCCCAGCCCCATCCTGGGACTGTCCCTGGGTCAATCCCTTCCAGCACTGGCCTGGGGCTTCTTTCCAGCCCCACCACCCACAGCCCTGCGCCAGGACACCACTAACAGCACAGCCCTACCCCTCACCACGGGCTACAACCACGAGGGCCTCAACACGGGCAGTCAGCAGCTTCGTTAGCAGGTCCGCAGGGCCTTCACCGCCTGCGTTTGGCACATCGCCTGCTGGAACCCTCCATCTGTGCTGCGGGCACCTCCTCTTCACTCTGCCTGTAACATTGGGGAGCAGAAAAGACAAGGCAGAGCAGGCAGGAGGGGGCTCTGCTGTTCCTCTTTCCCAGGGAGTTGTGTACCTCAGCCTCAGAAAAACGAACCACACCAATTACCTGCCCGCTGGGAGTGACGTGCAGAATTTGATTATGTGATTTTATGTATCTAATCCCCAAATACAAATCTCCCCAGACAAAACAAATCTGCTTGGAGGATCACACCAGCAGGACGGTGCTGCCCAGAGGCTGTGCTGGTGGGGAGGGAGCTGCTCCCACCGGCTGGTCCAGGACAGACCTCAGAGCAGCCGAGTGACACGAAGGGGATGGCACAATGAGATGTAATTACTGGGGGCCCCCCCGAAAGCTCATTACCAAATCGGTGTGTGTCTGAGATGCGAAGCAGTTGAAACAGAGAGGAATATCACCCCCCAGGCTTAGCAAAAATTATCTTCAGCTCCTAGGATCAGGTGGAATATGCATGTTGAATCCTCTTTTTAGCATTTCCTAAGCGTGGCTTTCAAACGAAGGCCCCTAAATACACATTTTAAACAAAGACACTGATTTCTGTTGAAATGCTGTCCTCGCTGTGATAATCAGAGGTGCCAGAGCGAGGTGAGCAGCCGTCTGGCTGCCCTCCCCGCCGAGACAACCGCAGGAACAGCGCAGGAGAACGGAAAGTTCATCTCCTCATCTAATTAAGCTGCACGTGGACTCCCTGACAGCAAAGTGGCACCCAGAGGCTGAAGACCCCATGACTGGTGTGGGTTTTCTGGTGTTTTCACGGGATTTCTGTCCTCGATGTGATTTACAAGGTTTCACTCCTTAGCCTTTCTCCCACTAGGTGCCATGGAGCAAGGTCACGCATGACTTGTACAAAATTACGTGGGGGTTTTTTTTCAGTAAGTCCAGGGTATCTCCGTCACTGTTGTGCCTCATCCCCAAATTCACCGTAGGTTTCTCTGTTTCAGTTCCTCAACTTACAGATTTAGGCCTACAGGAAGAATTATTACTGGGCCCCGGTAGGGAAAAAAAAAAAAATTTTGGCCATAGTTTTTGCAGCTGAATAAATCAGTGTCTCATAACTGACGGAGGATAATGGATTTAATAAATAGCTGTGATTAAGTCTGATGTTATTTTTAAATAATTTCAAAAACTGTTACTCTGATCCCTCCGTGGCTGGCAGAAAGGATGCAGCTTAGAAGTTAAAATTAGTTCCTTAACGTTCAGGCTGGTGTGGAGTTACAGGCCCCCCAGGGCTGTGCTGGTTTTCTGGGGCATCCCCTTACACCCGCTGCGCAATGGGCATTAACAGCTGCGCCGGGCGAGCGGGAGAGCGCGCCCCAGCTCCCGCTGGTAGCTGTTTAGCTGTCCTCCTCCCTCCCGGGGCTCAGCTCCCACTGACTCCAGCCCGGCCGATGGGATAACCAGTCGGTGTTACACTTCACGGTGTTACCCGCTTTACAAGCTCGCTTCCCGCACAGCAGCTCCCTTCTCCTTAATTCCCAGGGAATTCCAAGCTCTGCCAGGCCTCTATCGATAAATATAGATCTCTTCTGTATAACATCAATGTGACTTTTTTTTCCTCTTTTTTTTCAGCACCTAAATTTCTGAGCGAGTGATCCCTTTTCTTGGCTGGCAAAGAACACTTTGCCTTGAAAAGCACCACACAGAGGGACGAGTTTTCCGGCCCATGTAACCTCACAGAAGTATTCGCTGTGAATAGTCTATTTGCTCAACCAAACAAAAACTCCCAGCAAACTTCAACTAGGATCACGGGAATGGAGATGTCCCACAGCGCAGCACGCAACCACGGCAGAGTTGGTATTTATCAAACCCACTGTTACGGGCCAAATTCCCAGGTATTTGGGAGAAAATTAAGCTGCCTTTAAGACAGGCTTCGCTCCTCTTGGTGTCACGCCATCGCAGAGCCCTGGTACGTTCCTGCACCGACCGCAGGGACGCAGCGCTGGGCTGGGGACCAGTTCGCCCTGACCTGCCCTAACTGCCGGCAATGCAAGATGCGATGCTGCGCTGCTACCGCCCTCGGGGACACCTCTCCTCCTCGTCTACCAGCTCTAACGATCCCATGGCCACAGCAGGAGCCGTTTCAACCGAATTGATGGAAAACCACACTGCTTGCTTTATTTTCATGGGTTGCTTTCCCTTTGAACAAGCTGTCTGAACTGACGCATCCCCCTGGCTCCCTGGCTGCAGAGGAGCAGGAGAAAAGCAGAGGAGGGGGAGAAAAGCAGGACCACTTTTTTGAGGCTGCTACACTAAATCAGGGGAAACAACAAGCTGCATCTTGAGCCTCAGAAAATCCAGCTGCGGTGCTTGGCTTTGCCTCTGGCTCAGCAGTAAGACAGGGATAACAATAAATCCCTTCTCCCACCTTCTGCATGTCCTGATTAGATAGACTGTAACGGACGGGGATTGTCACTTATTATGTGCTTGTTTAGTGCCTGGCACAATGCGGCTCTGATCTCGACTCAAACCCGCGGCTGCTGCACGAACAATAGGACTGAAATGAATCTAATGGCTGGTGGTGGGGAGGTCACCGGCTGCCCGACGTCTGCCTCCCCGGGAGGAACCGCTGCAGGCTGCAGGGTTAGCGCTGCCTCCCTCCGGGATCATGCATCCCAACTGAAAAAAGGAGGAATTGCCAGGCTCCATCCCTGCCACACTTGGGAATTGCCCCGCATGCACCAGCAGTTACCTCAGCAGCTAGTTCAGGAACCCACGTGGATATTTCCTTGGTGTTACTGTAACTAAGTAAAATTAATTTGTTGATGTTCACTTAACGGACTACATTAGAGCTGACAGAGAAAATATGCTGTCTGAGAGCAGGCGTTCAGGGGGTTGGCAGGAATCCCTACCTTTGCTCGCTCTCTGCCAGGTGAGGTTCTCCTTTCACAGAGGGATTGCTCCGACCAGCTGCTGTGGCCGTGCAACCTCCGGTGATGGAGCCCGGGCTGTCCCTGCCTCATCTAACCCCGCTGCGGAGATGCCACGTGCTGACATCTTTTCTGACCGGTACCTTTCTCTGCATGCAGTGAGGGTAAACTTAGTAAAGAAACATGAAAAAACAGAGGAGGAAAAATCAGTGCTTTTATCTCAGGGCTAAAAAACTGATATTTTCAGGTTTTTCCGACTCTGCCACCAGTCACAGTCCAACTGACTTGCAGTGCACTGGTGGGAGCGCGGGGCGAAGGGCGGCAGGGTGGGAGAGAGCAGCCACAAAGGAAACCTCTACACTGGAACCGCGGCTTTTCATACCTGTCACGATGTGGATTTTCAGCATGAGCACACAAGGCTGAGCTCAGGGGACACTGTCATGTAGATTTAGGGGTTTATCTCCTTTCCTCTCCATTAGCTGTGATACCCTCTTATTATGCTGAAAACCCAAACGTTGTGATTTTTTCTCCTCCAGCGGTTGCCCCCTTTCCCATTTGGCAAATATCGATTTGCCCGTGTCCTCAGCACGGGGTTGAAATCAGTCCCGCTCATCCTCCGCCTGCTCGCGGGGCCGAGCGCTCGGCGGTGCCACCTCTCATGCCATCAGTGACTGAAGCGAAGGCCAGGGAGGGGGGTTGCTAATCAATTTGCACGTGTTTTTCCCTCCCCATCCTCTCCCTCCCTGCGCTGGCAGTGACAGAGGACCGAACAGGATGGGTCTGATTGCGCTTGGCAGGCGGAGAGGGAATGGAAAGGGCAGAGAGGGAAAGAGCAGCCCAGGATAATGATAAACTTCTCGCCGCCTTGTTGCACATTCGTATCCTGCAGCACCTTGGGTGAGAGAGTTCTCCAGGCAGAGGAGCAAATGCTGGGGGCTGGCCGGTGCAGGAGGCAGCCCTCACTTATCTTGGGGCGTGATTTTAAGCCAATTTAATTAAATAGCTTGGAAAGGTTGCGAGGACTCATCTAATTCAGCTTGAGCCAGGCCTGTTTTGATTTAGTGTTGGCTGATTAGGAATTAGCTGAAACAAACCGCTGAGAAAACAAAATTAGAGGGTGCACACTAACTTTTGCACCAGATTAAGTTGAATTAAAAAGCAATTGAAATGTAATTTTCCGGTCTCAAGCAGCAAAGAAACAAGATAATGCAACCGGTGGCACTTGAAGCTTAAAAATACAACATCTAGGATTAGCACAACTGGCTTTTTAATGCCCACAAACAACAGACTTATCTGTAGGTCTTCTCTCAAACCTTCCCCCATCACTTTCCGCACAAAGCTTCGTACAACTCGTCTCATTTTTCTTGAAAGGGAGAACTGGTGTGACCCCGGGATGTGAATCCATGACTTAAGGCAGCCTGGCTATTGTACAGCGTTATTTCCATCCGTATTTCCATGCTGGAAATAGCCGCACAGTGAGCCAGTTGTTCCCTGTAACTCATATAATTTAGTTTGAAACGGCTCCCACAGCTGGCGGGGCATGAAGGCCCAGGCTGTGCTCCTGGGGTGTGGAGGGTGCAGACCCCGGAGGTGGGCGCTGCTCCCCCCTGCCTCCCACCACCATCTCGCTCCCACCTTCCTGCAGCCGGCCCAGGCGCCTGCTCTGAATTACTGTGCTTCCCACCTCCCTCGCAGAAAAAGATGTCAAGTAATTTAAAATCAGGTTTTAATTAAGTATTTTAATAGCTGCTTTCCCTGCCCGTTCGGCAAACGTTGCTCCTCCTCTCCCCGTCGGCTGGACCAGGCTGGCACCTCTGCACGGACGGAGGTGCGCAGACTGGGTTTTATGGGGCTTTGCTAAAAAGGACGATGGCTTGGAGGGCTTGCAAAACCAGGGTGCCTTCAGTACTTCAGAGTCCCCAAAACTGCCCGCAGTGCTGTAGCTGAGTCCCTCTGCGAGTGGTTATTTTGAGGGCAGGGATGCTGCAGTCTCCACTGGCCAGAGCGGTGGCACGGGCGGGATGCAGCCCAAGCATCAGTGTGTAACTGGTGTTAGGGCACTGTGAATGCAAAGATCTCTTGACCAGAGCTGATGGAGGCTGTGATAGACACATAGTATAGTGTGATAAGAGCTGCCCAGCAGCTCCTGGCCAAAATCTAAAGGACTCATGGAGATAATAGGTTCCTGCTGGGTTTCTCTCCGTGCTACCTCCTGCCGCAGCCCTGCCAGGTTCCCACCCATGCCAGCCAGCAGCTCAGTCCCTGCTGCTGCTCCAAGCTTCTTAATCCTGTCTCAGCCCGCTAGCAACCTCTGTGCGGCCGAATCCCCTCAGCTACTGCCTGGCTCCATGGTCCCGGTTCCCACTATCTGAAGGCAACTGCTCTCCTGGCCTTCATCACCACCCACAGGGACCTTCCAGCTACCTGGACAAAAAAGGGGCATCCCCAGACTGCCCATCCCCTGCCCCCTCACCTGCACAGCGATGGGGAGGCAGCACCCAGGCTGTGTCCTGCGTTATGGGACACATATGTAGGCTGGGCATGAAGGATCTGGCCACAAACAAGCCCAAAATTAGCAAAGCGTAAATGTATGGAGGAGGTGGGGGAGATGAGTGGGGCGGCCCAGGCAGGAGGACAGCTCAGGAGGGAAGGCATCACTATCCATCCTCCTCCAGGTGCATCCAGGTGGCCCTGGCAAAGGAGCAGCTGGAGATAACGGGGAGGCTGTCCTGGGAAGAGCCAATCATGGGGCATGACCCGAGGGTATGTGGCTCCATGGGGGCAATAAAAGAGGCAGTCTGAGGGTGATGGGGCATGAGAGAGAGTTGGGGGTGAGTAGCTTTTCTCATCTTTGGAGTGCTGGTTGTTCCCTTCCATCTTATGATGAAAATGGGGCTGCTGCTTGGGCTCTGCTGGCTGTTTGGGGCTGTGCTGGGTCTCCTGCTTGGCTGGTATTGGGGTGTAGGTTGTGGTGCACCTCTGCTGATGTGGGGTGGAGGGAGGTTCCTCCAATAGAAGAGGTCTTTTTGGGGTGTTATTGTGGTCCCCTGTTGGAGAGGAAGCAGGGGAAGGGAGGCTGAAGCAGTTCCTGAGGTTTGAGTGTAGGGCTTAAGGCTATGGGCTGTAATTGGCTTGAGCCAAGAGGTGGCTCATCCTGGCCCCTCTGAGCTGGGGGAGGGCTGCAGCTGTGTTGGGGTAAAGAGCTGGTGCTACTGGTATCTGGCCTTGGTTGCTGGGGCAGGAAATGGGGAGAGACAGGAACAAAAAACCCACCAAAAATTTAAAGGTGGAATAAGGGGAGCTCTTGGAGGCTGGCCTGAGCCACAGGTGTTGGCTGGGAGCCTGGAGGGAAGGTGAAGATGTACCTCCTGGGTGTGTTTGTGCCTAGCCTGGCTTCAGGGGGCCCTTGGTGGTGTCTGGCTGCTCTGAAAACACCTCTGCTCCTGCTGGGTGGAAGCCTTGCTTTTTCTGACAAAAACTGTCTGAAGGCCTGTTCTTGGTCTTATTTATGTGTATGTCTGTGGCTCTTTCTAGGAGAGGCTTAGAAATAATTTCTACTTGTCCCTATTTAATGTTTTTCATCTGGCAATCCTTACTAGTAGTTGGGTTTCCAGGAGATCTGTTTGTTGAACTTGGCCACTGCATGTGACCTTGTGCCTTCCCTAGTGGAGGCCCTGGTGTGGGAAGCCAAGCTGGGCTGTGGGGTGGGATGAGTGAGTAGGCTTGGATGTGGCTATTTGTCCTCAAGCTGATGTTTTTGGAGGCCAGGAACCTTGCCATGCTTGGGCTGTGTGTCTAAGTAAACCCAAAAGCCCTAGGATCAGAATGGGAGGAGGGTGGCGTGAGAAGTGGTGTGTCCAGCTTCCTCGGGGGATTGCGGCAGCTGTAATTTTTGTAGCCTGGTATTAAGTGTAGTTTGTGCTTGCACTTAGTTTGGTGGCTCAGCTGCAGTGTGTGAGGATCCTCCTGAGCTCTGCTTGGGGAAGGGGGCCTCCAGCATCTCCCTTGCTGGGGGAGGAAATGTGTGGCACAGGCTGTTGGTGGGAAGGGTTGTGTGTGGGGAGGGTGTCCAGACCCCTCTGTGGATGGAGGTAGGTGTTGCTGTGCAGCCATGACCTGACTCTGCCCTGTCCTGAACCCCAAAAGCAGGTGAAGGCTTTCAGCTGGCACCTCTCTCAAACCTGCCAAGATGCCAGTGGTGAACGAGCACAGTGAGCGGATGAAGAAGTTCAAGAACAAGGGCAAGGATGCAGCTGTGAGTATCTGCCTGTGCCATCCCCTTCGGACAGCGGCACAGCCCACTGGGGGTTTGCTTGTTGGCAGGAGCTGGTGTAAAGGCTTCTGAAGGGCAGTTGCCCCCAAATCCACCTGCATGGGGCCGCAATGGGGGGTGGGGGTGGGTCTGCCAGCAGCGATGCTCAGTAAGCTTTCGAGATGTGGTGTGGAGCTGGCTGGGCTGCAAGGAGTGTGGTGGCCCAGGCAAGGGGGACATGAGTTTTGGGTGGGTGACTCCGAACTGCACTGGTGAATGTGCTGGGAGATGGTTCAGCCTCGGTGTGCCGAGCTCTCAGCAGCAGCTATCCCTGCAGAGAGGGGGCTGGTATGGGATGTCAGACCATGGGATCTGTCAGCTTGCTTTAAGCCAGTAGAGGAGATAAGTTTGCCTTTCAGGTTCAGCAAATCTACTTTTAAAAACACTGGTTGCTGGTTCATCCAGCAGCCCATGTCCTTGGGAAGCACAAAGTGAGAGGTTTTACTCTGTCCCATCTCCTGCATAACCCTCCAGGCCACAGCAAGGAGCTGCTGGAGAGCAGATGCTGGCTCTCTGCACTCCTTGTGTAGGGAACCTGGGGCAGAGGGTTGTAGAGATGAGTTCCTTGGAGAACTGGGTGATGCAGACACTGGTGGGATGGTGTCTTTCTCTTCCCCTCCAGGCCCTGCGGAGGCAGAGAGTGGAGGTGAGCATCGAGCTACGAAAGACCAAGAAAGATGAGCAGATCCTGAAGCGCAGGAGTATATCACTCAGTTTGATGGAAGAGACTCTCCCTCTGGGAGAAGACAAAAGAAATGAGGTGAGTGCTGGGTGCTCTGCACCTGAGCAGGATCAGTGCTGCAGTTTATGCAGTAGGTATCACCTACTTGGACCACTACCAAGTCCAGCTCAGGTGACCCTGGCTAAAGAGCTGGTGCCCTTCCTGATCACCACACCTGGTGTTGGGGTGTGTTTGACTGCCTAGCCTTTTTCTGTGTTATTTTGCATGGAGATGATGTTCTGTGTGGCTTCCGTCAATGGCAGGTAGAACTGGCTGGTGCTCCAGCTAGCTGGGAGCTGGTGAATCTCCTGTCTGGCTCTCTGTGCAGTGAGAGGTAATTACTGAGCTCGTAGGATCATTATGGTGTGTCAGTGACTCTTTCCCTGCTTGATTATAAGGATTAGTTGCCTTGAAGGCTTTTGTGGATTCTCTTCCTCTGCCTCATCATGAAACTGCATTGCATAAAGAGTAGACACTGCTCAGATATGAAGTGGTGACTGACTTGGGTCTAGACAGCCGATTGATTGTGGAGATTAAACTGGAGGGAGCCCTGGCCTGCCATCTGACTCTGAATCATTCCCTGTGACACAGATTGCCCAGATGTCCTTGGAGGAAATCGTTGAAGCTGTGAATGGGAGCAACACTGAGCTGCAGCTGCAGGCTACGCAGGCCACCAGGTATGCTGCCTGGCTGCTCCGTGCCAGGAGGGAGGTGGCTGATGGAGGTGCAGTGGGTCCTGTTGGCAGAAGGCATTTCTTCCTGTTTGAAGAGCTCTCTGAACAGATGACAGAGTGGGAAGGAGCCTGGTAACCCAAGCTGCCCTGAAGGACCTCAGCTGGTGCCTGTTTTGTGCCCTATGTGCCTTGTTTGGCTCTATCACAGCCCTGGGCAGTGCCTGTGGCAGGGACCTGGGGGTTGGCTGTGGCTCCTGGAGCTGCCCCCTCTCCACCCTTGCTGTGCTGGGGCAGGGATTATGTTGGATCCCACAAGAACTCAAGTGCTGAAGGCTTGGTCGTGACAAGGGCTGGAGAGCCTGGCTCTGTAAGGGTCAAGGCTGAGCAGGGCTGTCCCCCCACCCATGGTCTATCGCAGCACCACGCAGGGTTTCTCATGGCAGGCTGTCTTTCCTTGCAGGAGAATGCTGTCCAGGCAGAAGGACCCACCTATCAATCAAATCATTGAGCTGGGGATCATCCCCAGACTGGTTGAATTCCTGAACCATGCAGACCAGACTCCTCTGCAGTTTGAAGCAGCCTGGGCACTGACTAACATCGCCTCTGGCACCTCTGACCACACCAAGGCAGTGGTGGAGGGAGGTGCCATCCCAGCCTTCATCTCCCTCCTGTCTTCCCCACACATGCACATCAGCGAGCAGTCAGTGTGGGCCCTGGGCAACATTGCAGGTAAGCAGAAGGCTCCAGGGCTGGGGACATGCAGAGGGTCACTGCCCAAGCCAGTGCTGGGGAGCTAAAGACATTGATGTTCCTCAAGATAGCTTTGTCTCCCTGCAGCTCTGTCTCCAAGCTGCTGCCCCTATTGAAACCTGTAACCCTTCAGTCCTTTCACATGGCCTGGCAGCCTTTGAGACCCTGTGTTGGTCCTGCAAGAGTGTTTTAGCCAAAGACAAGTGCATGACTCCATCCTGCTGGGATGGTCTAACCCACTAGTGCTGTGAGTAGGGAGAAGAGTGGGCTGTGTCTGGTTAGCCTGCCATGCACTAGCCATGGTGGCACTCCTGTCTACCTGGTAAATCCTCCCCAACTGAAAATACTTCATGGTGTGTGGCTGGTGAGTGCAGTCACGCAGCCCTGGTGTGTGCCTGCAGGTCTGATTGCTGTTTGATGTTGACTGTCTTGTGACTTGGGCAGATGAAATAAACAACCTTTTTATCTGTACAGGTGATGGTCCTCTATACAGAGATGCTCTTATCAATTGCAATGTGATTCCTCCCTTGCTGGCTCTGGTGTCACCTGTAACTCCAGTAAATAATATTTTTCTTGACTTAACAGCTCTTAATTGGGTAATGGGTGAATGGTGGTCTATCATCTGCCTCAAACAATAAGCTGTTTGTGTCATTGAATGAGACCCTGTCCTAAACTGCTTTTAATGACCCTGCCTCTCAGCTATATACAAAGCTGGAGGTGCCAAGCAGGCAGTCTTCATGTCAATGTGGTGTCTTCTAGTCTTGGCTTTCCTATCCATCTCAAGCTAGGAATAAGATGGAACTGATGCAAGGTAAACTTGCATATGCATGGGCTGAACTTGCCCTTTAAGCTTCCTCCTGATGCTTTTTGGATAGCTCTGAACTGCTGGATTTGTAGCTTATCTCTGCCCTTCTGCAATGGGGCCTGCCCTGCTGCTTTCTTGGTCTCTGGGTGAGAAGGACCCTCTCAGAAGCATAAGGTGGATGGAGAAGCTCTCAGGGGCTGTAATAGTGGTAGTGATGCTACCCTGGGTGTGGTGGAAGCTGTATGGTTTCTGTAGGCATAACCATGGCCTTTCAGGCTGGCATTAAGAAAATTCCCTCCAGGCCTTCTATGAATTTATATTGCAAGATCATTTAAAAAAAGAACCCACCAACTTTTCTGGGTGCGCTGTTGCTAGCCCAAGTCACCCTTCCCTCTTAGGGAGCCCTGTGGAAGAAACATGACAAAACACCAGTTCATATATACACACCTTGATAGCTATAATGCTTTGAATGGAGCTCCAGTGCTCTCCTGGGAGCATCCTTACTGGGATGAACTGTCTGGATGATACAACGTAACCAAGTCCTTGAGGTGCCCTACTCTAGAACAGAGATGCTAATATTAAAAAAAACCACCACAAATTCCTGATCTTGTCTAAAGAATGCTCTGTAATTTGTCCAAGGACCCAGCAAAAAAGCTGTTTGGCACCTTTGTTAGTCATTGTAGCTTGTCACACCACTAGAGCTGAAGTTATTGCAACTTAATATTGGGGAGGGAGAGGGTGGATTTACTGTCTTAGTTACTTCCCTGTGTTATCTCCCTCCTTCAAATAAACCTCAGCCCTTAAGGAGGCTGCTTATGGATAACATCTCTGAGCTGTAGGGACCAGAAGCAGGGTGCTAACTCTTCCTCATTTATTGCTGCAGTGAGGATCTTACATGTCCCTTGTGTTTCAGGTTGGGTTCCTGAGAAACATCACATGGACACTATCAAACCTCTGCAGGAACAAGAACCCCTGCCCTCCCCTGGATGCGGTGAAAAAGATGCTGCCAGTCCTCATCTGCCTCATGCAACATGAGGACAAGGAAATAATTTCTGATTCCTGCTGGGCTGTTTCCTATCTGACTGATGGCTCCAACGATCGCATCCAAATTGTGGTGGATACAGGGATTCTCCCAAGGCTGGTGGAACTCATGGCCCGCCCAGAGTTGATTGTTATGGTAGGAAACAATTGGTGATCTCCAGCCTCTTGTCCCTTAATGTAGGAACATCTGAGGAGAGGGAAGGCATGTCTCCTATACTAGTGTGGTCTGTTGTCTCCTCAGACTACAGTATTGATTTTTTTTTTGGTCAGGCCACTGCTCTGTTCCAGCTTGCTGTGGCTGGCAGACTGGATAGAGACTGTAAAGCTGCTTAGAGCAAAATAGGAGGACGATAGGTCTGTAAATACAACAGTAATCACCCACAATGCTTTCCTTATTTGAAGGATCAAGCACTTAGTGAAGATCTTGCTAGACTTTCTGGCACGTATCCCTTGAGGCAAGGATTCCCCTCATCTCCTTTAATCTCTGTCTAGACTCCAGCTCTCCGTGCCATTGGGAATGTAGTCACCGGGACTGATGAGCAGACCCAGGCAGCTATCGATGCTGGTGTCTTGGCTGTCCTGCCCAGTCTTCTGCGACATGTAAAGCCAACTATACAGAAGGAAGCTGCATGGACACTCAGTAACATCGCAGCAGGGCCTTGCCAGCAGATTCAGCAACTAATCACCTGTAGGTTATTGCCACCTCTGGTGGAGCTGCTTGATAAGGTAAGGGATGGGTGTAGCATTGCATATAGCAGCTGCAGAAGCAATGCTGAGGTTCATGAGGTCCATGATGCCTCATTTGTGAAGCGCTCAGCATGTGCCCAAGAGCCACCAGAGCAATCTGCTTCAAAGCTGTTGGGATCCTTGGAACAGCCTGGGCACTCAGACTTGTTGGTACACCATGCATGAAAGCATGGCTTGGTGTCCACCCATCATTCAAACTGCTAGGGAAGGTGGGTCAGTCAAAACAATACAAGGGAAATGGCTATCCTCACCTCACACTGATCTTAGAGGGATGCTAAAGCTTGGGGGTGCCTTCATTGTGCTGCTCTTCCAGGGGGACTTCAAAGCTCAGAAGGAGGCTGTGTGGGCAGTGGCCAACTTCACAACAGGAGGCACTGTGGAGCAGGTGGTAGAGCTCATCCAGTCTGGGGTCCTCAAACCTCTGCTCAACCTGCTCTTGGCCAAAGACAGCAAAACTATCCTGGTCATCCTGGATACTATTTCAAATCTCTTCCTGGTAAGTTCTCCTACAAACTCTTGCATCCTTTCCCCAAATGAGCAGCAAGGTGTGAGCTGTTGTGTGGCTGGGACAGTTCTTCCTACAGCAGCTACTGACCTGGCAGGAGTAGGAGTTAAACTTCATATTGTCTGACTTGTCCTTGGATATCCATGGGTTGTCCAAAGGGCTTGCTAAGATTAAGTTCCTAAAGTGTTCCTCTTCACCTCCTGTGATTTTAGTCTCCTCCTGGAAAGGAAAAGAGGCTATGTGTTAATCACCAAGCTGGACAGAGGTGAAGGTCTTGCAGAAATGCAACAGCAGAGAAATCATGTGGTTCTGGGGGTGTTTTGGCTCAGCTCCCTGCCAGCTGATGCCAGTGTCTCACTTGAAAGCCTATTTCTTGTAGTACCTTTGAACCAGTGAAATGGCTTTTGCAAATGAAATCGTGGGTGGCAGGTCACACCTGCTGCTCCTCAGTGTGGATGTGACTGAGTAGGCTTTGGCTGGCTTGGTTGGTAGGCAAGCCACTGTGCAGTAATACCAGCAGGGACTGGTGTCTCATATCCATAGTAGTCATATCCCTGGGATCAGGTAGGGACCATAAATGCAGGGACTGTGGTCCTTTGACTTGTAGATCAGGGTGTTACAGTAAAACAACCATCTCAGACTTGTTACTGATAAAAGGTTATATTTCCTGCTTGGCTACCTGATGTTACAGGCAGCTGAGAAGCTGGGAGAGACAGAAAGGTTGTGTCTGCTGGTGGAAGAACTTGATGGTCTGGAGAAAATTGAAGCCTTGCAAACCCATGACAACAACATGGTCTACCGAGCTGCACTGAACATCATCGAGAAATACTTCTCTGAGGTATGTGAGACTTGCTGTTTCTTATCTGAAAACATGAAGCTATTACACACTGGAATGAAGCACAGACTTTAAGGATGCTGAAACAGGCTTTCAGAAGAGACCTATACATGACTAGAGTAGTCCTTGCAGCTTGTTCCAGATGCTTTTAAAGATCTGTAAAGCTCTGAGTTGTCAGCTCATGAGTTGCATGACAGATACGGATGCCTTGATAGCATCTTGCTGCTGGAATTTAAACCAGCATCAGCTGGAGTTACTGTGGTTGCTGATATGAATACCAAATGTGGAGAAGTTTCCTCCTTCGGAGGTGAGCTAGCTTGTCACTATGAATGGAAGCCTCCTACTTGGCTGATAACTGTGCTCAGGTTGTGCTTGGGTTACTTGACCCTTCTCATACTAATGAACTTATGGAAAAAGAGTATAGGATACTAGCTAGCAGCTGCAAGAGCCCCATGACTGTCATAGATGCCCTGCTTGGTCCTAGCCTTGGTCTTCCTGATGGAGAAACATCAGGGAAGAGGCTTAGCAGACCTTGGAGCTGAGGCTCAGTCTAGATGTGAACTGCAGCAGCAAGGAGCAAATGTCTGTGTTAGTCCTCTGCCCAGAACAGGGTCTGCAGGATGTCCCTGTGAGAGGGTGTGGAGGAAGCTCTCCTACACACCAGTGCTTGCCTGAGGGGCTGGATGCTGGTGGAACATCTCCAAAGCAGTCCTGGCTTGTTGCTGTTCCAAGCAGGTGTTTAATTAGAGTGAATTCTGCCACTATGGGTGCTTTTTTGTACCTCTGGTGTCTGAGCCTGCAGACGTGACTGCTTTTCATGTGTGAGATGCAGGGACACTGCAGTTTCATGGTGTCCTGTAAAGATCAGGAGGACTTGATCTGGTCTCCAAGGGTTCTGTTAGAGTGAAGCTGATCTGCTGCTGCTGTAACAAGCTGTTTGGGTTTTTTAAACAAGAATAAACTAGTTAACTGCTGCAAAAAGCCTCAGGCAAACTCTGGTGCAAAAAGCTTAGGTTTATTAAGATGCAGAACCTCTAACTGGCTATCAACTTCCTCCTAGGAAAATCCAGATCAGCAGCCTGGGATTGGCCAAGATGGACTATATGACTTCTCAGTGGAGAAGCAAGACTTCAACTTCTGAAGATGAAGCACTATGTGGCTCTGAGCTGGTGGGTGAAGGTGTTTTGGTAGAGCTCAGACATCCAAACCAAAAGGAGTAAAGATGCTGAGTCTTTTTACTTTTGAAACTTGTCAATAAATTGCACTTCTGGCTTTGTACTTCTTGCCTCTGACTTGTTTTTCCTCATAAGCTGTTGTTGCAAACAGACTTTTCTATAGTGTCTAAGGCCTTGCAGAAATGTATTGGAGCTCCTGGGTATGTTGTCTGGGTGCAAAGCACAGCCAGAAACTTTCCACTAGCTCTGTTAAGCTGCTGGAGAGCAGGGTCTTACCACCAAATCCAGCTGGGTCCTGGTGCTTGTGCTGAGACTTCTAGGCTTGACTTTAGAGTGGCTGAAGCAGCTCTGGAAAGCTGTTCAAGAGGTTTCACCTTTTTTTGCGGGTGAAAACACTTCCCTGTGAGAGGAGATGTTTCTAGCAGAGAAGGAAATTGGCCAGGGGAAGGTAGGTGAGTCATGGTGACCCCTGTGTGTGCTACTCCACCCCCCATGGACACAGGAGCTGCGGAGTAGATGCTGGTCCTGCAGCAGGGAGGCTGGGTCAGAGGCAGCTGTGACAGCAGGAGCAGTTCACCTCCCACTGCAGCTTCCCAGATGTTATCCCCCAGCCTGGAGCCCATTGATCTGCTCTGCACTTCACGACTGAGGGACCTGTTCTTCAGGTTTCCATTGTGTGTCACTACCCCTTGCTGAGAGGAGTCCTCCCTCTTGCTGAAGGTGAGCATGGAGCTGATGTGGATCTTGAGGCCAGCTCACAGCAAGCTTTGCCCTGTGTCCATCCCCACAGCTGTATGTACTGGTCTGCTAGCGGATGCATTGCACAAATGTTGTGTGCTGCAGGTTTGTGACAAGCTGCTGAATGCTGCTCCACGCTTACAGCGCTGATGGAGCATGGAAGGTTCTGCTTTGTCCCCTTCAGTCCCCAGGGGTTAGAGCTATTGCAAGGGCTTTGCTCCCTGCAAGGTGGGGGTGGCAGCTTCCTCCTCCCTGCTGTGGGGGGTTTGGCTCTTCAAAATGACCCTGGGTGGGTTCAGAGCTTTACTTCAGATGCAGTGGGAGGTGATGTGACAGATAAGCTTAATCTGAAGGGAAAATCATTCTATGATTCTAAGGGAAAATCTCTACAGGAACAGAACCTCTTCTTCCACCTTGGGTCTGTTCACCAGAGGATTTTTTTAAAGGAGTTAAGTGTGGTTGTGCTCCATGCCCTGCAAGGAGGTGTGCAGCCCTGCTCCTGTGTGCCAGAGTGGGGTATCAATTATTTAATATAAAAATGCTGGAACTGATCAATTGCAAAGTGTTTCCTGGTTTTTGTTAGGGATCCAAAACTATGTACTTAAAACGGCAATAAAGCAATGCCCGAACGTGCGGCTGAAACAAGCGCCTGTGAAAATCCTTTGTTTGTGCCCATGGGTTAACACAAAGGGCTCTGGCTCGGCTGCATGCGCCTTCATGTTGCTGACAAGGCTGATACGGTGTCTGGAAACGGTCAGGTTTCAGCAGGTAAAATGAACCTCAGGCAGGTGCTTCCTCAGTGTAAAAGGAGATGTCCACCGGAGCTGGGGTCTGCGCAGCCACCCTGACTTTAGACCGCAGTTCAGCATGGGGCATCCCAGGTGGCTTTTCCCATGGTCGGGCAGGGCTGTCCCTTAGAGGTGCTTGGGCAGTGGGGCTGCTGTTTGCTGATGCTCTGCTGACTTAAAGCAAGCTAGAAGGGAAAGGGCAGAGCTATTTGACTTTTTTCCTGCTTTTCTGCATGTGCTGGAGATGAGCCTGCAGTAGATGGTGTTACACAGAGCCCTGGGACCAAAGCTGCTTGCTTCCACTGCCACATCCTTAAGCTGCAGTAAAATAGTGTCCCTGTAGCCCTGAATGTGATGGAAATAAAAACATGCCCCTTCTCCTAAAAGTATCAGTATGTGCCTACTGTCCTGTGCTGCAGGGCAAACAAAGCGGAGGAGGTGTTTGGGGCAGCGCTGCCGTTGTCATCCCCCAGTGGCTGGAGAACCAGGACTGGTGCCTGCCGGACTGGTGAGGCTGCTGGGCTGTACCTGCCTGCTGCTGCACCGTGGGCGTGCGAGTGACCTACAGGCATCTGCTTGCCTGGTGGATTGGGGCTGCTCTCCTCTGATCGTCACCGGCCCCAGCTCTCCTGCCCGGGGTGCAGGCAGCAGCCGCTGTGGCAATTTTGGCTTCAGTGCTCTGCTCTGGGGGATCGGAGCCACACGTTTCTCCTGATGGGATGGGGCATCCGTGGGGACCAGCGAGGGTGAGATGCTGCTGTACTGCTTCCCCAGAGCAGTTCAACCTCCCTATGGAGGTTTTATGCACAAAAAAAGTAGTTTTTCTAATTAAAGCATCCTGCGTCCTGGCCCCAGAGGAGCACAGCAACCGCTGCTCAGTCCCCACGTCCTTGGAGAGCTGGAAAAGGTGCTGCCAGTGCTTGCGCTGGCCTGTTTGCCCCAAATTAGGACTCAATTAATGTATGCATGTGAAGCAGGGTCTCTTTTAAAGCACTTTTATGCCTAATTGTTCATTTGGTACCCTCACTGTTGCACCCCGCAGCCCACCGTTGTTACCCGGGTCTGGCTTTGCAGGAGCAGGTGAAGGGGGTTTCTGCGGCAGTCCCAGAGGCTGCAACCCCAAGCCTGCGGGAGCCGGTTCAGGGAGCTACGTGAGCCAAAAACTGGTGGCTGGTGAGAAGGAAGAGGAGGTGGGAGAAATGGCTTTGGGCAAGTTCGGCTGGGCAGGAGGCAGGGGTCTGCCGGGGCGGGCAGCATCCCCGTGTGGGGACCAAGCCAGGTTCGTGCTGCAGGGCGGGGGAAGGCTGGGGAGGGGGATTTTAAAGAAGAATTTGGATGGTGAAAAGCACCGCCCGAGCTTCCAGATCTGCTGCTGCACCTGATGCTGGGCTGTAAATCATTGAGACTTTCTCCTCTTCCCCATCTCTATTTTGCTTTCTCCCTGGAATTTATGGGGAAAAGCTCTTTCCTCCCCTTGCCCCTGGGAAGGGGTGGGCAGAGCAGAAAAACGAAAGCCAGGTATTCACTACCTGTGCCTGGCCGTGGGTGCCCTCGGCACACGCTGGAGCAGAGGGGCCAGCCCAGCCCCAGCCGCTCGGTGCGGAGCAAGGGGATGGATGCTCCTGCCTCTGGAGGGGTTCAGGATTTAGGGGTTCTTCCATTGCATGTGATTTAATTTCTGGTGGGAGCGGGAGGGCTGGTTTATGGCATGCCTTTTTTTTTTTTTTTTTGGGTGGTGGGGCGGTTCATAAAGCAATAGCTGGGGTTGGGTCGGGAGGGGGATGGAAGGATGGGGCATGGCAGAGCTGGCGGGCGGCAGCACCTGACGTTAGCGGCTGTCAGCCTGTGACGGGGGGAACATGGGGACGTGGGGTGGTCCCAGCTGCCCAGGACTGCAGGCAATTGCTCCCACACCCCACGTGCTCGATACACACGCGTTCACACGCATCCCCTCGACACCTTCCCTGCCACGGCCATGTCACCCCCATGCCACCCCCAGGCACCCCTATTCACCCTCCATGCCACCCTGAATGCCACCCAGCATGTCACCCCCATGCACCCTCTATGCCACCCTCCCGCCAGCCCCCTGTCACCCCGGGGCACCCCTGGGAACCCTCCCGCACCCCCGGGCACCCCCTATCCCACTCCTACTCCCTCCCCCTCGCTAGGGGGCGCTGTCCATTCCCCCAAGCGTGCCCCCCCGCGCATGCGTCCTACCCACCCTCCGACCTTCCCATGATGGCGGCTGGGTGAGGTACGTGCCGTACTGCGCGCTGACGTTCACACCCTCCGGCGTGCGTGGGGCGGGGGTGGGGGCGTGGCCAACGCGTTCTCCGCGGCCGGGCCGGGCCGGGCGGGCGCGTCGGTCTGGTGGCGGCGGCTGAGGCGAACGACGAAACGGAGAGGCCGGAGATCAACGGCATCGAGACGAACGGGCGGGCCCGCATGGGGGGGGTTGGTGTGGCCGCCGGTTGATCTCGGCTTTACCGCCGTTTCCCGGCGCGATGTCGAATCCCGGTACCCGCCGGAATGGTTCCAGCATCAAGATCCGCCTCACAGGTAACGGGGTGGAGGCGATGTTGTGTGGCCCCGTCTCCTGGGGCCCGGCCTCCCCTCTCCTCACGCTGCCAGGCCGGGGAGGGGGCGAACGCCCCCTCCTCGGCCTGGCGGCGTGAGGAGAGGGGAGGCCGGGCCCAAGGAAGGGGGGGAGGCGGCGGCGTGAGGGGAGGCCGTGGGGCCGAGACGGCGGCGACCGAGTTCCGATCATTACTTAACTTTTATCCGCCTTTTTTTTTTTTTTTTTTTTTTGAAGTCCCACTTCCCCATCCGTGGGCCCGCTGGAGCCTGTCTTAATTCTTATTTATTTATATTTTCCCTGTTTCCCTCCTTCCCCCCTGGTGTGGGCTCCACTGGCTGCTTCAGTCCTCTTGGGCCGAGGCGGGGGGGGGCTTTTTGAGGGAGAGGGGGGTGTCCCTGACCCCCTCCTCTTCCAGCAGGCCAGGGCACCCTTCTCCTTCCTGGGGTTTCTTCTGCACCTTCCCTGTCGGGGGGGGGGGGGTCCATGTGCCACCCCCGCAGCAGGCCAGGACACCCAGCCCCTTCCTGGGATCTCACCTGCACCTTCCTCAGGAGGATTTCTAGGGCCACCTCTCCCACAGACTGGCTTTCAGCAAAGCCTTTTGTAATTTGCCTTACTTCCCTTTAGTTAACAAACCCCCCCCAGCCTCCTGTGTGAGCCAGGGAGGATAATGAGAAAGTGTGCATTTAGTTGCTTTTAGCTTTTTTTTTTTTTAGTGATTTGAGTTTTTTTTTTTCCTCCTTCCTTGCAACTTGCTCTTGCTTGGCAAATCACCCATTCAACTTTTGAAGTTCCTTCCCCGAGCGAGAAGTGACACCAAAAGTGGTGTGTGAGGGTGCACGTATGGATAAGCCAACTGATGTTGCACCCTGAAAGATCTGGATTAGGTCTTCTGGAAGCTGCTCCGCTCGATGTTGAGACTGCTTCTTTAATGGAAAGAGACACAGTTTCTGCTTCTTGAGACTGCTGTGTGAATTATTAATAAATAAGGCCTGATGCAGCCTTTCAAAGGCAACAGGTGGATGTTTGGAGATCTCTGGGGCTGAAGGAGCCACGGTGCTACTCTGAGTCACTGGCATTGATCTATATAGAGCTGTTTCTGTGGGTGCGTAAAGCGTTGTCAAATAACGAGAAAACAGCACTAGTTAAGTTACAGGTTAACTTGCTTCTGGCATATAACGCGCAATCAATCAGAAGTAGCTCTTAAAAAAAAAAAATCCTGGTTTTAATCCTTTTTTGATTCTGTACTGCTTGTGCTTTAGAAGACCAAAGTTTGTGAGGATAATGTAACTCTGAAAATCCTTTTCTTGGACATGAGAAGGCTGAAAATATTTTTAGAGTGTATGGATGATGTTTGATCTGAAATTAGTTTTGTGGTGATGTATATTAAATGTCACCTAGTCATTAATGTGGCTTATTTTTATGCAAGTCGGTCAATAATGTGAGTTAAGTAACTTACACCATGGTCGTAGCCCTTCTGAGCTGGAGGATATCATTTGAATAACAGAAGCTGTTGGTTTTAATTCTAAAGGAAGAATGCTGCATCAAAATGCCTTTTTTTTTTTTTAGCATGCACTAGTCTTCTCTCCTAGCTGAGAACATTTTCTGGAAGAGACTGAAGTTTCAGTTTATTGAGCAACTTGGTGGATTTTATTTTTTTTTTTTTTACTCTATTAACTATATTGAAGAAATCTGCTTGCTCAAACACACCTTCTGTTTTTGCAAGCAGGAAACCTGGATGGTGTGACAAAAATTACTGTATTTAATAAAAAATAAATTGCTTTGGGAGAGGTTTAGCTTTAGAATCATTAGGCAATGCTGTATTCTTGGCTTCGCTGGAGACTAGCGTGCTGAGTTACCTGTTTCAAAAAGCTGTAGCTAGCGTGGCTTTTGTTTTTTCATCTGTTTTGCTAGTGGGAGATTTGAGCAGATTTAAATCAAGACAGAGGACCTCTTCTGTTATGATTTACTACCTGCATTGTCTTTCCTGTGATTAGAGACCATTTATGTTTTGCACTACTGAAAATAGCTGTGTAAATACCACTTAGTCTGAAGGTGCCTGTGAGCGTTACTTTGTACATGGGAAGTGAACAGTGGTGGAATCTTTCATCCTTAAAGATGTAATTATTTTCTTGTACATTGGAAAGGAATTTGTATTAGCAACGTGTTGAGATTATTTTATTTACATGAATCTATCTAAAAGTTCTGGATACTGTGATGTTTATCAGAAATGATCTTCCAGCTTATACTGAATGGTGTCAGTCCTATCCTGATACAAATTGTGATGAAGTAAAATGGCAAATAACACATCCTGTTCAGAAATATGGGGGGGGGGGGGAACCCAACAACATCAGCAAGTAAGTTAGATGGCGAGTTAAAATGACTTTGTGTCCTATGGATCTCAAACATGCTAATCTCTCATCGTACCTCAGTTTCTCCAAAAGCCTGTGCAGAGTTCCTTTTATTTCCATGGGAGCTTTCACCACTGCTGGCGATGTAGGAGCCAAAGATACTCATGGCCTTGCCTATTGCTGCTTGGAGCAGTTCTAGGCAAAGTAAGGTAAAACTTAGTAAGTCCATGGTCTCTTTGTATCCCTACGGTCATCCGGGTAGCGCAACAGCGGCGGAATTATCAAAACAGGGATGGAAATAATAAAGTGATATTGTGAGTGCGTGTGCTCGAACAGTCCGCTCGGGATTTTCTGGGCCAGGGAGGAACGCAATCTGCAGGTCAGGGGACCTTCACGGAGCACGTGTCCCTTTTTTACTGATGTGCTCCTCTGAAACCTTTGTTTGCTGCTGCGGTCGCTGCTCCCTGGGGAAGTTCCAAAGGGTTCATCATCTCCAAGGCTTACACGTGTCTTGCTCATGCTGTTATATCACCCAGAAGTACTCGTGAAAACTGCAGTCTCATTGTCCTGGGTATCGGAGACGTTCCTATTCCAGGTAGCTTGCGGGCGAAGGTTGCAGATGGAATTGGGAAGACTGTGATGAAGTGGACTAATCGTGTAACTTTTCTACCAAAAAAAGCTGCAAGTTTTGTTCTGGCTTCGTCAGAACTGGCTTTTTCAGCAGTGTCTCAGCTGAGGTGTTAAAAGCTGGCTGGCTTCTGGTAGGATTGTGGAACTGAGAAAAGATTGGGAAGGAAAAGGCATTAGTTTAAACTTTATGGATCGCTTCATAGATGGAGCAGGAAGGGGGGAGGATCTCGTGTATAAGGTCAGATGGCCATGTTGAGGGCTGATGGCAAAACCAGTTTCTTTAGCAGAAAAGCGGGAGTTGGTATAACAGAATACAAATAACTGTCTCCTCTCCAAGCATCTCACTTAACGAGGTTCAGAGCACTCTGGAGTGTAAAAACGTGTTCCTCCTTTCAGACCTGGCCTGGGAAGGTGCTGGGCAGCTGGTGGCCGTTGCAGCTTTGGAGGGTGGGTACAGGTGAGAGCCCTCCCAGGTGTGAGGGGGAGCAAAGTGCTGTCAGAAGCTTTGAGGAGTGGGGAAGATGATGAGGAAGCAGGTGGTTTCTGTGAGGGGAAGAGCCAGAGGAGATTTGTAAGTTACAAGTTTGATTCCTGTAGGAAAGGTGGTGGTGCTCAGCAGAAGGAGGTGATGCAGACGAGCCGCTTTCAGTTCACTGAAGTCAGCACAGTTTAGGGAAGTCCCATCTACAAAACCTGACCAGTTAGTAGCTGGTAACTGGGTTGCTTTGCGTGTTTTTGCAGATGTGCATTTGTAATTTAAAGAATACACAAAAGAATATAGTGACTTCAAGTAGAAAATAAAATATTATGTTTCCTTAAGAGCAGTGTTCACCTAGGATTGTGTCACAAATGTCAGTATGTTTTGCTTCCCTTTCATGACTAATGTTGTATTGATCAATACAGCAAAGTTAACTGACTGATCAATAGCAACGCTAATATTGGTGACCTGGACAGTTTTATGTCCTGTGTTCAGAAACAACAAGTATTTGTGTAGGGATCTCTATATCAGACATCGTAAATACTTCATAGGCTGTCTGTAGTTTTATGTGTGTACATTAGAAAGACTACGGGTTACAGGCTAAGAGCGCTGGTGCAAGAAGGCAGAAACGGCTGACTGGTCAGCCCAGCCTGCCTTGCTGTTTGGAATTCAGTATCGAGCTGGTTTCATGCAATGGGGAAACACAGTGGGAAGTGGCAGTTTAGTAGCTCCAAATTTATTTTGCATGGTAATCTGGTAGTATGTCGAAATCTACGTCTCGTTATTTTCTTCTTGTAAGGATTTTCTCTGCTCCGTGTCTTCTGGGAGTGGGTTGCCTGGTTGTGGTTGGAGTGCTGGGCTGGAACTCAACGCTGAGCTTTGCCGCAGATTTCCTGTGCGATGCTGAGCAAGGCACTTAATCTTTCTCTGCCTCTCTTCCCCATTTGTGTTAAAAAGTAGTAGCATTTTCGCAAAGGTAAATTTGTGGCTGTTCAGAGGCCCTTGGTTAGGGATGGCAAAGAGGCTATGGGGACTTCAACAGAAAAAAATAAATAAAAATCTTGCTTTCATGGGGGGAAGTGCAGAGAGCAGCCTTTGCAGCCGGCCAGCTGGCATCTTTGGGCTGCCGGAGTGGGAATCCAAAGAGCAGCCTTTTCCTCTGGGAAGGCTATGGGTAGTCAGTCTCCCTTTTTTGTTTCTCCCAGTAAGTCAAAGCTGTGCCAGCACCATTGTCCTGGTGGAAGTAAATCAAATCTCCAAAAGGAGTTTGTTTGAATATTCCCCTCAGGAAGGGAAAGTAGAAACAATAACTACTTTATTCCTAACTTGAAACTTTCTTTTCTCAAATCGAATGTCTTCATATAAAAAAATGCAGTTTGGGATGTGGTTGCACAGTTACTTCATGATTTCTTCTTTTTTTTATTCCATACTACCCACCAGTCTAAGAACAGTTTTCTCATCCATTTCCTTAAACGTCTTTATCACATTTCTAAAAATTTGTAGCATCATACTTTCTCTTTGTGTTGCAAAACTAAGCATCAGTTCCGGGGTAATATAAGCAGTGTTTCCAATTTCTCAGCGAATAAGTTGATTTTACACTGCAATGTTGTATGTGCTGCGTAGCTGACCTCTTACTGACAGCAACTCGAAGACTGCAAAAACTGCCACTGTAAATGAAGATAAACGAGACCCCTCGGTTGTTTCTGTGGCTGGCTGGAGGTGTGCGTGGTGGGTCAGAGAGTGAAGAAGTGCTGTATGGAAATACCATCCGTGTGTGTGTTTTGGAAGTTTACCTGGATTGCTGCCCAACTTGAAGCAAGTCTAGTTGACACACTTAAAGTTGGATTAATCTGGTTAGATTACTTGCTGTTATTTATGGGTCCAGAGTTAACTACTTGCTCAGCTGCCTCGGTTTGGGCCGTGTTGGTTGAGGTGGCGTGATAGGGCAGAGTAGTTTGGAAAAGATGCATTTGAATTGGTCGGTGTAGTATACTTGTGAAGCTTAAGTATGTACACACAACTCATTTAACACTTGAGTGAAGAGAATATTAAAAAAAAAAAGGCTAGAAGAGACAGTTTCATCTGCCATCTTTTTCCCTAAATTAGGAATTGAATCTTTTTTGTTACATTTTCCCATTACGATTCCTCTGGAAATGGTCAAAATGTTACTCTGAAAAGGATCAAATGCTGGAATATCATTGAAAGCTTTTACCTGCATTAGAGCTTTGATATGAAAACCAGTGCTGATTTATTCTCCCAGAGTGAAACGAGCTTGTATTACCCTGTTACTGAAAATGTTGAGGGTTTTTTCCTACACCAGCAGTCGTGGGGCAGGAAAGGAGTCAGTGAGATCCTGAGTCTCGAGGTACTTGTTGACAACCACTGTGCCATTTCTCCAGTTGTGGATCTGTTTAGTTTTAGGGTGTGTGTCTGTGTCAAGGTTCTTGATGCTCTTACCAATGCCAGGATGCCTCCTCTGTTGATGGTGAGGACAGAATTACAGCTGATCGACGTCCAGCTTTTTTATCTTGATAACCATCTTGCCTTCTTTAGCGTGTATATTGGAAAGCCTGAAGTTAAGTGTACAGGCAGTCAACGTTGAGCACTCATGGCTGGTGTTGAGGAAGCTGCACTGCTCTCAGATTGTCATGTTTGAGGTGCTTACAAGTGTGTTCCTGCAGATACTGTTGCAGTAACTTAAGATGCTATCTCCTCAATAGTCTGCTGACCCTCATTGCCAAAAATTTGTCACCCACTGTGGTAACTGGCAGAAGAAAACCTGTGCTCATACTTCAGCTCCTTCAGTGCAGATTCAGCTTCTCCATGTAAGTTTAGTTGAAGAATTTAAACTAAGATGCTGGACTTTGAAAAGCTGAGGTATGTGCATGTGTTGCCTTCTGTTAGGACTTTGGGAGGGAAAAACAGAAAAGAGAGAGTAGTGACTTCTTAAACCAAGCAGCAAGCTTTGCTAGAGCTTGTTTATTAGTATATATCAATTTATAAAATATTTAAGTATTAATTTAATATAAAAAGAAACCTGCACGTGCTTGCTAAAGAAGAGTCAGTGGGTCCATAACAGGTTAAGATGCTAGGTGTTTTTAAACTTAGTTTCACATCTCTTTGAAGAGAAATTCAGTAATTTCAGAGAGGAGATCCCTGGGGATATTTTTCTCTGTTTTCCATCTCTGTGAAAGTCGTAAAATGCAATGGGAGGACAGAGCAAAAATGTTGAAAGTTTTTCTTTCAAATATTCTATTATGAACCGGCAACTACGTTGGGAATATTTGGGGGTGTAGGAGCAGGATGATAAATTCAACTATACTCGAATTGGCAGAATAAGCATGCATGCTGTTTTAGAAAGAATCTCTCCACAGGGCTGTAATAGCTTGATGCCTTCCTCTTCAGTAAGTAATTTTTGTCAAGTTAAAGGCCAAAAATCAAACTGGCTTGTTGTCAAGGACACTAAGCACAGCAGGCAAAAATCCCCAAGGCTACCCAATTCACAGCATAGATAGATAAAGCTGGCAGAGCATGGTTTACTCTTTCTCCCCTCCCCCATGAAAAATCCTCTTGCCTGTTGGGGTTTTTTTTGAGGATATGAACACTATGATGCATACTAATACAATTTAACAGCGAGTATTTAAATGGAAGGTTTGTTCATCTGTTTGTGGGTAAAACAATCCATTATTGTTTGGGAGTAATGCAAAAATAATGCACAATCCCCCCAGTGACTGCATGGTGCTGCAGGCTGCTCCGCTGTTCCAGCTGTGCTCACCTCCACCACAGCTGGAGGGAATTGGCATTGGTGGAGGACCGGCTCCAGCATCGCATCCCGGTGAGCACCAGTGCTTTAGGCTGGCTGTTGTGTGATGAAGCAGTTCAAATGGGTTAAGCTCATAATCCTAAATCGTGCTGTTATGACCATAAGAAATGATGGAAAATCCTGTGGAATTAGGTGTTTGTAATAGCTTTCTATTTTACACTTTGGTTCCTGATTCCCTCGTAATAATGTACAGCAGCCCATTTAGGAATAAAGGGCGATGTTAAACCACACTATTAACTTCAAGTATTATTGACCACTAGAATACTTCAAGAATATTATGTGTCCCTGAATGTCCTCGCTAATGTGCAGTTTTAGCCATGGTTGTTTTTTTGAATGGTAGATGTTTCTTTCCCAATTGATTATGAAGAAGCCCTGCTGAAGAAAATAGAATTTGATTCTCTCTCTTCTGTAGATAACATGGTATTATCTTTCTCTTGCAGTAGTTTTTGCTTTTACTGGCAACCAGTAGTAGGTAAAGAAAGATTTTTTTTCATAGGATGCAGTCTTTTTTTTTTTTCTTCAAGTTGATGAGGTTTTTCTTGATACATTTTATTATTTGGAGTAAAATGGCATGAGTGAATTAGGAGGAATAGCGTTTTCTTTGACCTTTTCATATGTTTGCATTTTTGTCTTCTGTAAAAGTCCGCCTATTTCCTCTAACGGTTAGACTAAAATAAAATGCATATGTTCTTAGCAATTTAAAGTTTCCATCTCTTGTTTATTTCACAAAGCAGCAAATGAAATTTGCACGTGTTAAAACCTATTCTTCTAATTAATCTCCTTAGTTTCCAGGACACTGTATTAAAAGCTCTCCTTCGTATTTTTCTCCATAAAATAAAGGTTGAAACCCCATTGAAAATAGTTACATTTTATTTATTTTTGAATTCAAGGCAACTGCTAACATCAGTCTGAACTCTTTTTTCATCATCTTGACTTTTCTTCCTCACACCCCGAATGTGCTTTGTGTTGCATCCACAAAGTAAAGCAGACATTACAGCAGAGAAATCAGTCCTTGTGGTCAGTGGTTTTACATCTTCTAGTACACAGGGTGTATGACCCAAAAAGTTTTTTGAAACGGAAACATATTTTGAAATGCATATGCTTCATCTTACTGAAAAGCAAAAGCAAAAAAAAAAAAAGTCCAGACTGCATATGAAAATTAACTGAGTACATGGATTGTGCTGTTCCTTTAACATCTTTTTTTTTTGACTGTGCATGTGCAGAATTTCAATTTGATTCAGACTTGCAGTGATTGATACACTTTTTTTTTTACATGTGCAGACATTTTTATAAGCATGTGGGAACTTCAGTTTAAACTTAAAATTAAAATCAGGAGGTATCACAGTCCACAAGTGTAAGTCTAATGAGTGGCTACCTTGTTGAACGAGGCTTCTTGGGTACTTACAGCATTAATGGGGAGAGAATCCATTAGATTTGGTAAACTTTGGGTTTGGAATTGAGTAGGTGAATGTTAGCTAAAGTTCTGTTGTCAGCCTTTGAAAGAATAATTGGGTGCATTTTCTGGGTTCTTGAAATGATATTTACTTCAGCGTTATATAGTAGTAGAAATTCCAAGTAGTATCTCTTGTATCTCTTCCTTAAACATCTGCAGTCAGGTAACCATCAAGCTAAGTACTACAGTGGCCATGTTCACATTTCATGTATCTGTAAATACTGTACTAAACAATAGAGCAGAGAGAACAGAATGGCTTGGGCGGGGAGAGCCTGGAGTGTTGGGGCTTTTGGCATTTGCAGAGAACTTCTGCGTATCTAATTTTTCATCTCCCAGCTATTTCTTACATGAAGAGTTTTTAAGCTGGAATCTGCTGATGCATATAACCCACTACTGAAATTGGTTTTTAACCAGAATGAAAATACTTCTCTTGGGGTTCTCCTTTCACAGATGAGTAGTGAAATACAGGTGAGATAAGGTTAAAAAGCTTAAGAGAAGTTAGGGAGCTTGTAGGTACTGGCAAATGGCACAACTGTTTGAAACATGGTGTGGTCCATCCGCCTGTGAATGTTCTGGAGTCAGAGAAGGGGTCCGAAATGTGAACTTACTCCTTAATAACTTTGTTCAACTTAGTAGTTGTGTGATGTAACCAAGTTAAACTTGGGTTTAAATCTCTGCCCCGGCACCTTTTCCCAGAGATCCCATAATTCATTAAATAATCTAACATTATATGTGCTACTGCAAAAGCACAGGCTGCAGGAATAAATGTCTCGCTCTTTGTAAGACTGACTTCCGCATATTGTGCAATAATTACCTAAAATATAGTATGCTGCATGTACAGCTAACATGCCATAATGGGAGCACCCACATCTTTTATTCCTTCTTTCCAAGATTTTTAGGGAATTGAATGTTAATAGACTTTTTTTGAGACATTAATTAGATGTGTCTATTACAGCACAATAAACCAGCACTGGTATGAGAGTCAGTTGGCCAGACTGACACCAGTGTGCAACCCCTAGATCTGCTTAGGGTAATGCAATCAGTTCCAATAATTGTGCTGTCACCAGCTCTTATTAGTAGTGCTTGTACATAGTCTAGAAAGACTCAGGCAAACAAAAGAAACATGTAAATGGGCACTTTTCTGTGTTGTGTTCTTTAGCTTAAAATTAAATACCTTCTCAGAGTTAAAGGTCTGTCTGGTAACAGGATAAATAATACTTCAGTATAATCCAGCAGCTTGGCTTGGACTTGCAGTCGCAGTGATTTTTTTTTTATTATTATTTTATTTTCTTCAGTCATGGGAGTAATTTGACTTGTCTACAAATAATGTTTTGATAAACTTCAATAGAAATTAGCAAATCAGCCATCAAATGGAAATTATAAAAAGTTGCTTGGGAAAATGTGTTGTAAGTAGCCTGCAATTCAAGGCATTTCCTTCACAGGATGCTTATCAAGTCTGCATGTGCTACTTCCAAATTGAACTAGAGCATAGATGAGAACTATTGGGGGGGGGGGAGAAAAAAATAAAGCCCAGTTCGAAAGTAGTACCAGTTTTGTTTATCATTGCCTTAGGATGTAAATCCTACAAGTGTGCAGAGAGAAAACAGACTTTGAAACACCAGAAGGAAACAGATTAATCTGTCGTGTTTGAGATGATGCTGGTAGTGTAAACGTGATTGAAATAGTCATTGTAGGAGCGGTGAGTAAATATACTAGAAGCCTTTGGATAAACTGACTTCTCTTTGATAGTCCATATACCAAGTAAAGACAGAATGTCCTGCTTGTTTCTGTGATGTTTCTTCACCAGGGAGGCTGGATCAGGCAGAGCAGCTGGCAGTTTTAAGGACGGTCATGCTTCCAGATGCCGATGTAGAGCTCTCTTTATGATAGCAGCAACCAAGGACGCGTGCAGGAGGTCCCGGTCATGGCTGCCAGCCTCTTCTGGGGTGGTGGAATTAAGATGTGGCAAGACCAAGGGGAAAAGGATCCAGCAAATATTTCTACAGGGCTTTCTTCTAGATTAGAAAAATGATATTAATCAGTTTTCTAGATTTTTGGTGCTTTCACAGATCAGCAGTGAAATCTGGCACATGGAAGCTGTCTACGTATTTCGGGAAACGGCGCTGCCTTAGTTCACCATCAGGCTGATGGATAAACTTACGGGACAAGCTTAATCTTCTTTCCAGACTAAAAAATTACCAGGCTGAAAAAGGGATTGCACCTGTCATTCTTCCCTGACTAATTTTTGGCTCTTCATCTGATTTCAGTCAAATTTGATAAGGGCAGAGATGTTACGCATAGTGGGTCTCCAAGACTCATGGAGATGAGTAGCTTGATAGAACAAATCCCACCTCTCGCGGTCCGCTGGAGCTGCCCGAGGGGGCAAGGAGGGGTGTCTGGTCCCAATCCCAGCTGTGTGGACAGGAGATGTGGAAGGAGCAACCTGGGAGAGTGGGAAAGGAGCTCTGAGGTAGGAAGGGGAGGGACATATATGTGTATTAAGTCCACCACACACCTATAGGTAAATCAAGCTTCATGAATGAAACTCCTAATTGCACAACTGGACTGAGAGTTTTGGTTTTTTTGTTCCCCCTCAAACTTTACAACATTCTCTGAGGCAAACATCCAGATGACTTTATCAAGCACCTGTAATAACACTCCCTATATGTTTGTTTTGACTTAGGGATTTTGTTTTGCTTTTTAACCCGGATGAATTTTTGTGTTAATTCCTTACACAAAGATTCATCTGCATCCTATGAGCATGTCATTTACAGCATCAGCCAATGCATCAACCTCCTACTGTCATTTTTTAATTAAAAGAACAGCACTATCACTTCAAATTAGTGCCACATAGCTTATTTTAGTAAGGAGTGAAATGGTGTTTAAAGGTTTTTCCTCTTACAAAAATTGTTTATTAAACTTTGCTCTCTTTTGGTTCTATCTAGTAGTTTGTCATTCGGTGCTTGGACAATATCAGATTCCTAGGTGTGCGAGTCCTGGTAGTGATACGAATGCAAATAAAAGACTTGCTTTTAATATGTCAATTTTGATAAATAGGAATCATCTTCTTACAAAACAAACATTATTTTATGGTTCCCACGAAGCAAGTGTTAGCCTGTTTTCAAGTGCATACCCTGTGTTGAGAAGGTAGTAAAGAAATAGGTATTTCTGGGAGTGTCATCAATTGTGAAGAGATTTTTTTTGTAGTCCTGTTCAGTGAAATTGTTAGACCTCTGTTATACTAAATTTCTGTGAGAGCAAGTAATATATTCAATGAGAGCTAGCCCTAGTGAGAATTTTCCTCATACAGCATCTCATTTTATCTGGAATATTAGCACTGTTAACCATCCGTGCAAAATGTAATGTATTGAATCTATTTAATCAATTTAAAATGGAAAGCAAACGTCTTAGGCTTTGACTGAACCAGCTGTCCTCATGTATTGCTTTTTTTTAGATATTAAATTTTGACTTTGGATGTGTTAATATACTAGTTGGATAAAGAATTTTTTGTTCAGGAGAACTTCATGGTTTTTGTTGCAGGATCCTGCAGCTGAATGGTGTCATTTGCATAAGATCTTATGCCTGAATATGAAACACACATGTTAAGGTCATATAGGAAGAGACATGATATCTTTTCATTCAAGCTCCAGTTTATTTATGTAATACCTTTGATCAAGGCGTCTCGGAGCAGTAGTGAGATTGTAATTTATTGATGTAATGGACACTGACATTTTGTAGAAGGAAAATAGCAAATAGTTGCTGTTGCAAGTGATGAATGTATAAAGTTGAGAAAATTGTAACCAAAAATCCTGGTCAGAATAATGCACTAAAACATTTTCCCAGCCTTCGTGACTGTGGATTCACTTGGGATCAGAAAGGGGGTTTCCTTTATTGAGTAGCTTGCAAGTTGTTCTTAAAAAAAAAAAAAAAAAAAAAAAATTGCCCAGTGGGGAGGTCCACATAAGTTGCTGTTAGGGCACTGTTGAGAAACTGACTTTGCAATGAAAGCTTTTTTTTTTTTTTAATTTAAAAAAAAAAAATCTTTGCTAGAATGCTACATGCCTGCTGTATGTTATCTGTTTTTGTTCTTAACTCTATTTTTATTTTGCTTTCTGAAGCCAGTCTGTAACTAAAACATTCCTAGCATCTTTTGGCTGGAGATTGTCAAGGACATTTTTCATCCTGCTTTCAAGAAGATGGTTCCAGCTTTTCTTGAAGCTGCTCCAAAGGAAATTTCCTTCCGTAGCGGGTACGGTGACAATGAGAGAAGTCACTGCTTATGGTCCAAAGGCTTAGTGACGTCCTCTTGTTGTTGTCATGTCCTCCCATGCTTAATCTGAAAACAAATGGAAATATTTAACATAGCTAGATGGTACAAGATAAGGGTTGGAGTCACTCTGTATCCGTGATGTTAGTTCTGCTTGAGCTCACTCAACTCACAAGTTGGTTGTTAGCACAATAACATGGATAAATGTTTTATGGGCATGAAGGAAAGGGACTGTGTCGCTGCCTGTAGGCGATAGACCTCCCTCCCCACCTTCCAACTGAATCGAAGGGTATTTGCCATCGCGGATTGTTTTTTCTTGCTCAACCATAGATTGGCTCTGACAAGTCTGTTTGTTTTGTTGTTCATCCCTGGTGACTGTCAGTAGCGCTGGGCTGAATAAACAGAGACTATTGATCAAATTTGAAGTCATTAACTTGGCAGTTTAAATAGATGCTGTCCTATATAATTAGAACAAGGGAGTAACACATAGGCTGATACAGCTTTATTCTCAATAAAAGCCTTCTTTTCATGAAATCGTGTTTGGTGCTATTCAGCTCTCAGTTTTGTGCCTCCTGTAGGTCACACAAGAATTAGACATTTTGTTTAAAATACCTAAAGTGAAGAGGATGGTTTTGCTTGGGTAAGAGAGTGATGACACTGATATAACATGGATCTGCTGAACTTTGATATTAATTGGAAATCATGTTTGGAGGAAGGAGGTGCCAACATGAGGTTATTGGTTAACCACGTCCAGATAGAGCACCTTCTGTCTCCAAGCAAGCAGCATTGCTTCCAGCTCTGAAGCAGTAGTGGGTTTTGATTGTCCATCTTGCTGCTGCTCAGCTGAGAGAAACACATGCCTGTTAGATCTAGATGTTTATACTCAAACACAACAGGTGATTAATTATTTCTGAAGTGAGATGTTTCCTTTTAATGGCTACTGTCGTGCGGTGTGCCTGTCAACCTTCTAAATCATTTTAACATTTTAGCTGGAGCGTGGCCGTAAGAGACGCAGAGTATTTCGCTGTATGTGTGCCGGACTCCTTGAAGATCTGTTACAGAGGACTGGCTGTGTAGTCTGAACACACCAGCAAGGAGTAGCAATAATCTCATTAATATATGTGTAGTGTGTGCCTGCAGACAGCCCGGTGCTCCTGAGTCACACTTCTGTGAGTCCCTAGAGAGCGTGCAAATTCAGCAGTAGGATACACATGTATTGACCCACATTTCCTCGGGCAGAGCAGCAGTCACATGCATCTCATTGCTTGGAAGTCAGATGAGAACTGATGTAACTTGGTTCATCCAGCACTTGCATGACCCGAGCCAAAGTGCTTTCAGGGATTTACCACTTGTGTGACTAATACGTGATTAGGTGGATTGTCTACAAGAAGCACGTACATACACTCTCTACAAGACTTACTGTAAAACAACAGCAACAAAAAAAGTCTCATGCATCTCATTCTCTTATTGTAGTTTTTAAATAGGACTGGTTATTAAATCAGATTTATTTTTTTTCCTCTGCATAAAAGCTTTCATACTAATTCCTAGGAAAGTTTGTTACATAGGGATGTTTTTCCTGGAGCAGATGGACAAATGACCTATAGAAGAAAATGGTGATTCTGTACTGGGGTTAATAGAAAGAACCAAAGTAGGTGAATGAATGATAAAAATTTGGCTTCCAAAAGCTATTAATATCTCTGTAATTGCAGTCTTTTTTTGGAACAAGCCTCTCTTCTGTCCTGTTCTCCTTTCCCCTCTGCCACAGCTTCCTTATTCCTGCAGATACACACGTACCCCCCTCCTTCCCCATTAACTGGTGCCACCACCATCACCCCCTGCTCCCCCTGCACCCCCTGCCAGTTCAGCAGCGCTGGCGCAGGGCCCAGGCTAATAAACTGGGACGAGCTTATTGACTGGCAGGTATCCAGTGTCACTGCTCACCTTTTAGCACGGGTGCCCTTCACAAATACAGTCGTGTGTTTGGTGCTTCCTCTCTTTTTTTCATTTGTAAACAAGGAGGGTTTAAGCTGAGCTCTCTGAACAAATGAACAAAAACTGCATAAAGAAAGTGGAGAGCTGTTTGTGACATCTTGGGCAGATGTTGAAAGGGATTATAACAGGCTGAATAATCATGAAACAAACTACTGAAGATTTTAGAGTTGAAATTTTCCAGGACTTAAAAAACAATAATTTAAAACAGCTGATGTACTTTATTCAAAATCAGAAACGATGCCAAGAATTTAATTTGGGCAAACACAATTTTTCTTTCCTCTTCCTGCATTTAAACTTTGCACCTTTATTTTAGCTTTTCTGTTGGAAATTTCTAAAGTAATTTTTCCCTTCTTTGCCACATGTCGGTAAGCAGAGTTGCTGTAACAGCCTTATGGTTAGTGTTGCTGCAGAACACCGGTCTGATGGTGGTGGCTGGAAGGGCAATCCTCCTCTGTGTCAATCGAGGGGTGGCTGTGTCCGTACCAACAACCAAACTCTGCTCAGTGTGGCTGAATGGACTTAGAAAAAATATTGGATTGTGCTTGAGGTGAAGCCCTGCTTCTTTTTTGACATACGGTGTCTGTTGTGTGTGATGACTGAAACTGCTTACCTGCTTTTTAGTACTGATTTGCTACACCAAGGTATCCAGGTATTATTCTGAACAACTCTGGTGGTTTTTGTGGTAATAATTTTACTTAACTGAGTGTTTTTAAAACAAGTGCAGTCTTCCCATTTCAGTAGTCTATACTGCCTGATCTTTATTGACAGCAACTGCAACCCAGCAAAAGAATGGAGGTTAAAACTGTTCACTAAATATTGCACATACAAGAGCTGATAACAACGTAATCATCAAGAATAGAACTCAGTAGAATGTTTTAATTCCATCTAGCTTGGGCAAATCCTACGCCTTTCCCAACAAGACACTAAAAGCATTTATACCTCAGTACTAAGATCCAAGTTAGGATCAAAACTTCATTTATTATGGGCTATTAGGCTATGCTGCTACTTTCCAGCACCAACTCATTTTGATGATCCGTATGTTTGTTATCCTCAGGTTGATAATGACAGCCCGGGGAGCTATGGGAAGAAAGAAGTACTTCTGAATGAATTGCAGTTGATTCAATTTTTGGCTGTCCATTTGCTAAGTAGCCTAGAACAAAATGAACTCATTCTCTAGGTTTTTGTACACCGTTAACTCTTCACTGGATATTGACTTTCACTGCCCTGATTTATAAATCTGAGCTTGCTCTTGGTTCAGAAAATAGGACTCCATCTCATCTGTTTGTTATCATGCTTACCACAAAAGAACAACAGATTTGTGAATAAGGAAGGCAAAAGCTGTAAGAGCATGAAAAAGTTTCTTTGGCAGTGAGGCCCATGGCTTTGAAAAGCTTTGTATGACAAGACTTGAGGCTTTTTGTTTCTATCTAAACATGCCAAAAAGCAGTCAGCATACCTCAGCTAAAGTACAAGCATGGAAAACAACTAGATGCACTAGAAATTAGGGAAAGTTTGTAAGTCATTAGTTAGCCTGAGGTATGTGGTTTTAAAGCAGTGATATGGTACTGATGCCCTGCTTGAAAGAAAGAATGCTTTTCATCTACTTGCAAAAAAATTTGGGATGCTGACTGTGCCTCTTGAAAAGTCATCCAGTACTTGTTGGAATTTGTTCTGGTAGCAGTTACGGAAGTTGTTGGTAATGGTAGAAGAGATGCTTGGTAAGTGTTATTCTTTGCAATTGATTCCTAGCAACTGCTTGTTATATGATTGTCCAGTTATTAAAGAAATGTAAAATGAGTCTGAGTTTTACTAAAACAGCTTAAGCCCAGTGCGCTGTTTTTCCTGAGGTTTGTTCTTTTCTTTTTATATATCTAATGTTCTATAGGCTAAATTTCTTTTTCTGTGGAATTTCTTTATTGGAGATTCTTCACTCGAATGTTTCAAAATGAATGAAGAAATGTGGATTCTTGAATATTGTGACCATGGTGGTCATCAGTGTTTTATACATTTAATGGCAACTTCTAAAAATTACTCTGGCAAAATTTGTTGTTTCTTATTTTCAACGTTTTAAAGATTTTTTTTTCATTTCGCTGGCAGTTAATTTCAACATCAGCAGCATCCTAGGTCACCTAAGCAATTCTCTTGCAGCTTCTTGTTCTTGTTTCGCAGTGCAGCTTTAGTTTAACGCTGAGTTGAGCAGTCCAACTTTGACCAGAGCCAAACCTGTATATTTAGTTTTAAAACAGTGTTCCATGTGAATTGTTTAACTAAAACTCTTCTACTGATACATTTAAGCCCTCATGGGATGAACTAATAGTTTACATAGTTTACAACTTACACATAACTTAACGCCATTCGTTTTTTAAATAACCATGTTCTTGCTTTTAAGCAATCTACTTAGCACTTGATGAAAACCAGACATTAATTTTGTACTGTTTATTAAAATACCCCCTTTGGAAAATTTTATTCCTATAAAGTTGATTTTGTACCTTATTTAACTGAAGTAAGGTATCAAAGAAGCTAAATACTGGTTCTGACTGGAAAAACAAATATCAGTTCTTAAATTGAGATTGAGAATGTGTTAAATTGCATTTGGTTTTCTTCCTTTACAATAGTGTTTAACATTCAAATTGTTGCAATATTGACACTACCTGTATGTGAAAGGCTGTAAATACCAGTCAGTCTTTGGAGATAGAAAACATATGTTTTAGGTTTTAAACTGAAAAATATGCTTAATTTTAGCTTGGAAGTTTTAGACCTTTTACTGTTTGACAGAAATTCAGTGTTTCTATTGAAATGTTGCTTGGCTGTATCTAGTCAAACTTTGCCAGGATTTCCAATACTGAGGTTTTTGCTTTCACAGGTTTTATGTGTTTTGTAGTGGAAAGCCAGTCTTTTTTTTGTGCTTTCTGCAAAACAGGCAGATATTTTGAGGCATGATAATATGTATACGAAGAGAGCTGGAGATAATACTGAGTTAGAAAGTACAAAAGTTGTGTGTTCTGTTTCCATCATTTAAAATATGTTTTGCTCCATGGACAGGACCCCAAGGCTGGATCGGTTTTAATTGATATGATAGCTTGGGCTTTCTACTGATTCTAGGTGTATGGTAAGCATGTGTTGCTCCTGGTTTTGGTCTCTTTTTCTGTACTTTTTCCTCTTTTATAAAGCAGCAGAGAGCAGTTGTGTAGGTTTTCCTCCTGGACTTAGGAAATGAATGTCTTGTAAAAGCTCTAAGTCCATTAATTGGATGGTGTTTTGGGGTGCGGGGGGGAAAGCTGCTGTTAATACAGAAATGTACTTGTAACTTGAGTCTCACAAACTGGTTATAAAACATACAGTTGTAGTAGTGGTAAGGGTAGCCCCATAGAGAATATCTGGGAAGAAGGGGAATCTAAATTTCTGTGTTTTATGGTGAACATAATATTTATTGGAAAAGCCTTTTATGTACTGAATTAGTAAGCAAATGATCAGCTGCATGGGAGAGTCTTTATAAGATTCTTTTTGGTAATGAAAATAAGGTGTTTAATGCATTATACATTTAACTTATGAAAGTGGAGATCAGAGGCATGTTAAATTAAACACACCTAAATGAAATGCTGACTGAGCAGTAGACTGTGCTGCACAGGGGCTCTCATTCTCCGTTAGAGGAGTGTCAGCTATTTAATACGCAATTTCTGCCTAAGTAATATCTAGAGTGTTCAGGGCTTTTTTCTGTACTTGATTAGTAATTCACTGTTGTTCATCTAGCATCTTCCAGAGAAACAAATCTATACCTCTGAAGATTTGGACAGTATTTCTAGAAAGGACCTTTTGTTTCCTGGCAGTATGGGAATAGGGGAAAGTTTGATCTTGATCCCCAGCTCTGTCTGGGACCCGTTGTGAGCAATGTTGAGTATACGGTCCTGTTAGGTATTGATGCTTGTAGAGATTTGAAAAAGGTGCTTTGCAAACTCCAAGTGTTAAAAGTGCAAAATATTTTTGGCAATCTTAGTAAAATTCAGTTTGGAATCCGAGTTATGAGTGCATGTGGGTGGAGGAACATGTTTTTCATGCTTTAGGAATTTTTTTCCAGATGCTTTCTCAGTGCTTGGGTAACTATAAAAGCTAAGTATTAAGACTTCAGCATGGATTTATTTCATAGTTTTAATGTAATTTAAGAAAATTGAGCCACATAATTTTGTGGTGTGTTCTTAACTTTATTATGGTGATGATGTTGCACAGCACATGTTGGTGTCTCTTTCAAAATGTGAGCACAAGTATGTGCAAGCCATGCTGATAAGCCTATCTTGATAGACACTACTTGCTTGAAAATATGAATTATTCAATGCAAGCGTGTGTGGTTGGAGATACAAGAGATGTAAGGGAAGAAATCCAGAATTGTGTTGATCCCAGTAAATACAACTTGCACAGTAAAGTGTAGAGTAAATGTAAAATGCCGTTTTGTATTTCCAGTAGGAATTTTGTCATTGATGAAATTGTTTTGTTTAGCTGTCAGCTAAGAGAGTGTATTTGCCCTGAGAGCAGGATATTATTCTGTGTGGTTTTAACAGAAATTTTGAGTTCTTTCCAGATACTTCTTACTAGTGTGTACAGAAGCTGACACTATAGCTGAAGCCTGAGCCTATACTTTGTTTTCAGAGATTTGGGAGACCATTTGTGGACATTTTAACAGAGGAAAAACTCAACTGAAATTGGGAAATCTCTCTCTACAAAATTATTATTCTACTAGTTTGTGGTTCTGGCAGATGTGTTGGTGGGGGTAGAGGACTGAGTTTTAAAAACCATACAGTGGATATAAACGACTTTATGTTCTGTTAACATTTTCTCTGGTAAAACTGTGTAATTGATAGGGTGTTTTTTTGAGAATGGCTGTAAAATGGAGATAGTACTTCTTGAATTCCAGTTCTATAAGAAAGTGGTTGGGCTTTGAACATGTTGGGAGACAGTCTGCAAAGAAAAGGTCCGAGGATGTGAGGGAAGATGGTGCTTCAAGGGCATCTTGATGACAGAGGAGGCTTCCCCAGTTACGGTTTCGCTCTTGCCCCAGTGTCTCCAGCTGTGTTTCTTACCGCTGAGCAGTCACTGTAGGGCCAAGAAAAATGGTTAGCTGAAGGTGGTGAAGCAGCAGTTTATGAAAGGCTTTCCCTAAAAAATAAACTTAAAAAAACCCTCCACTGTAAGTACAATTTGAATGAGAAATAGGAATTTCATGTAGCTGGAATTTGCCCTGTGTACCATGGGGCAAATAAATTCCGTGGGCAGCTTCTGCTTTTGGAGCTGAGGCTGAGCTGAGGCCATGTCTGTAAGACTCAAGCAGTCAGGGATGCTTGGGTTTTATGTCTATCTAGGAAAGAGGAGGCTGTGTAGAGAGAATGAGAAGGTTCTTGGCCTGGATTAGAGGAAGGCATAGCAAAGTCATAAGAAAACTGATGTAATAGCTAGGATTTAATGAAAGATTTAATCTGGGAGGTAGCCTTTATATCAGGCATTTGTTATGAGTGAGGGGGAAGAAGAGAAAGAAAAGTTAGTATGACAGATAATTGGATATGCTTATTTCCACCTCTCTGATTTGCGTGCCTTTCTCTGGTTCTGTACATCAGCATTCATTCAGCTTCCTATTGATCTCCCTTTTTTACCCCTGCAAAATTCTTAAACTAATTCCGTAACTCTTAGTGTTTCTCCAAGTTTTACATCTCAATCAGTTCATTCTTAAACTTGCTTTACTGGTCTTGTGTTGCACGCAGTCTCAGTTAAGTGGAAATTTAATGAATCTTGTTCTTCCAATAGTCCTCTGCTGTTTGGGGTTTTTTTTAATAATTTATGTTATTGAGGGCTTAATCAGCGCTTGTTGGTGTGTATCTGTATATGAAGATTTACTGTTGGTCAGTGCCCAGGAGGATTTTTCAGTTTGAGTAATTCTTAGGAATCCTGGAGGTGAAACTCTTCTGTTTTGTCAACTTGGTATTGTTTGCATTATGAGGACTGACTCTCATTCTGCTTAGGTAGGATGGAATTTTGATTCCTGGCTAAGTAGATACTTTAACGACATGTTAATGGCCTAATAAAAATGGCTTTTTCTGGGTGTGTGGTTTTTTGAAGATCTCTTCAAAGTTGTCTAGTGTTTGCAACTGGCTACACGAAGCCAAGTTCCAACCCACGAGGAAAGCATGCCTTGAGAAGAGGCTTTGATTTTCACTGCAGCCTACACAAAAGGGCCACAAAAAGGCTTCATGTATCAAATCTAGCAACTCTTTGAGAATTGAGGTTTTCTAATGAAGCATTGCTTTAATCTCGTAGTCAAGGTCTGTTTGAGCAGGAGTTCAGGCGGACTCTTTCAATGTCAGGGCATGATGTACGTACTGGTCCTGAAGTTTGAAGGGTCTCAGGGCTTTTTTGGTTGGCTTATGTGTCAGATTGCAAATCTCATTGGCACCACGATGCTAAGATCATTAGCGAAGGCCACTCAATGTACATGTCTGTATAAAATTAGTTCTGTATGGCTAATTGGTTTATTTGGCAAATGTAACGGAAGACTTCAGTTTTGTTTATCTTTTTCTGCTAGGCACTGCAATGATTCAGATTGGGTTACTGAGAAGTTAAAGCAGTCCATGGATTTATGCATTTCAGTCTCAAGCAGATGGAAAGACAGACCAAAAGTATTCATAAAGCAAACAAAAAACGGACTAGAATAGAAACCTTGGCCTTTGTGGTAACAATTTCAACTCCAGTTTGTGAATAAAGTGGTATATTTCAGTTCACTGATGTGGCTAGCTGTAAAAAACCTGCATTTTTACACACTTGGTGCCTTTAGCCATCTTTCCTTTCCCATTAAACTCTTTCTCTTGTACCGTACCAAGCATAAATGACTGTCACCCTTAAAAAAAACAGAACACTTAAAACTTTCATGGGTTGCCTAGTAGTAGAAATAAAACCAGACATTTATCTGCAGTGAAGTCTCATTTAAAGTTATGTGCAGAGGATAGGAACAGTAAGCAGAGTCATTTGTAAAGGCAGCTCAGAAGAGGTGGCTTGTGGTATTCAGAGTATTTTCCACAAAATATGCTGAAACCATTTGGACGAGACATGATTTCATGTAACAGATTCAGCAAAGATTTTAATTGTGGGCCGTGGCACTCTTGGGCATTAGAGCAGCATGTGGTCAATAGCTGATGTTTGCTTTTTTTTCTTTTCTGAGGCTTTTACACTTAGAGTACATTATTTTTGCTGTGCAGCCTTCTGAAAACTGTTTTTCAGAATGGCAGAATTTTTGCTGTGGAAACCAGCCTGTAAGCCAGCGTGCACGGGGCGCTGTCCTGCTGTCGTACAGTAGAGCTGGAGCAATCCTTACCTCCCACACGGGTTGCCAGCTTCGCGAGTCAAAAGCTAGGCAGACTTTGAAGCATTAGCAGAGATGTTTCGACTACTTGGATGCATCAAATTTGACTTACTTTGCGGCCTTTTTTATTTTTCAACGGGTGCAGTAACTTTAGTTTCATTTTATGTCAAGATCTTTATTCCTTTCTCCACCAAAGTCTCATTGTTCTTCTTTGCTTCTTGCTTATATCTTAAACCAACCAGCCTGTGATGCTTTTAATGATTATGCTACATATCTCTATGATTAAAGATGGTCTACACAGAAGTAAATATTAAGTAAAGTCCTTTCTACGTCATCAGCCTGCTGGCCTGTGTTTATCTTCTGTCAGAAAGTAAAACGAATGTATCCTGGAATCTAGCTGCCTGTTTGTACAAGCACAAATGATTAACCCGGAATATCAAAGGGAAGGCCAAAGATGGCTGAAAGGTGTATTTGCTAGCATTGTTCAGTATGACCTCCCCTTTCCTAAGGAAGATGTGGACGTACTGCTGGCTTGTCTCGTTTTCAAAATTAACTTGAGTACTAAATTGAAGGCCATCATTAGCTCAGATCCTGTCCACGTGTAAAAGTCCTTAATTTGAGCGAGGAGGCTCTTAGCTTTAATTCACAAAGTGTGAATGAATGCCGTCCCAGGTGCAAATTTGCCTGCTGTTTTGCATTGGTTCAGGCTGGGACCTACTGAACATGTTCATCACTTACCTTTTTTTTTTTCCCCCCCTCTTTTTTTTTCCTAGATCCCAAACCACAACTACCTAGTTTTTACACCGTGCAGCTGAAAACAGTTGTAGCATCTTAGTACTGTGCCGTGGGATGGGGTATGTTATATGTGAATAAATCCGGTGTTGATGCAGAGAGACAGCAACGTGAGGACTCCCCTGCAGACTAGCAGGCATCCTTTGAGCGCCGACAATTCAGGAGGAAGAACTTGCACACAAAGGCTTTGATTTTGTACGCTGGTTCTGTTTACTCGGGGATGTTTGAAATGGTTCCTCAGCCAGGCTGTTTTTAATCTGCCTCCTTTCTGAAAATGCTAGTCTTGCTGCAGAGATAGGTGTCTCAGTGATGCAGCAGCTTTCTGATGCAATTCTTGGCTGGGTTGTTCAGACATCGGTGCCACTCTGCTTTCCTTACTACACCCGTCTGTAGTTTGCTCCTGCGGCACCTCCTGAACCACAGCAGATGATTCATTTCTGCTTTGGAAGCAGGGTGGACAACCGGGGACTGGCAGAGGAACCACTCAACTCGCTCAAGTTACATCTGCATCAAAGACATCCCCAGGGTGAATACTGACTTTGTATAAGGCTTGTCCTTTCTTCACCTCCTGCCAAATATGCTTTCACACTAGCACTTTACCCAGCTGGCTAATTTGGCCTTTGAAATTATCTCAATAATGTCAGGTACTTAAAAAAACATTCCCATCCCTTTATAAATATTATAATCTAGATGTAAAGACATTGTTTCAGTGTTGTTTGGGATGTGTTGTATTAAAAAGAATAGTTCTTTAGTGCTGTGCAGCAATCCAGAGCAGAGTATAAACAAATACTATGTCAAGCTGAAACAAGTCGGTTGACTTTGAGAAGGCAGAATGTAAATGTGCAAGAGAGAATTAGTACCTTTTGTAACACTGCAACAAATGCAGTGAGATTGCTCCTGCTGACAAGCCCTAAACCTTTCTTGTTTAAAAGACAGAAAAATGAAAAGAAAAAGCTCTTTGGAAAGATGGAAAGTAGGCAAAGATGGGTTTTGTGCAAAGCTTGTGCGAAGTGCTTCTCAGGTGCCAGGTTTGTGTGTAAGTATCCATCCCATTCTCCTATGCCATCTCTGATGCAGGGGTAAAATTAGTAACTTTTTAAGCCTTTATAGCTAAGTATACACAAGTTCACATGCTTTGGGCTTGAAGTAGCAGCAGTCAGATCCTGCTAGCAATCTTGCTGAAGTCCTGTTGAAGGCAAAGTATTTAAGAAGAAAATCTGGCATATACACAGCTTTGCAGAGCAGGGAACGGCTGTCTGCTCCACCGCTGGCACAGTTTCATGTCCAAGTCTCCCATTGCTGACCTTTGTCACCTGTTTCTTTACTGGAATTTAAAAATCTATGGCTTGTAAGTGATAGAGCACTTGAAAATATTTTTTGCTCTAGTGGGTTTAATATGCAAATAGTGGAATAGAGCCAATGGTCCATCTCAGGCAGCCTGATTCTAGAGATTGCTCCATAAAGGTTTATTTTGGCTATTAGCTGTTGTGCCAATATTTTTCTTAGAAGAAAGAGTAATGACTTTTGCAACCTAAAATTGAGGGTTTCACAGGCTGCACCTGGAAAATTGGCAGCCATGCTCCTCTACTGTAGACTGACAGCCCATGGCAGAGAGAAAAGAGTTAAATGAAAAAATATAATTTTCCAATAACAGCTTTAGAAACTTACACTGCTAGTTAGCTCTAGAAAGCACACCAGAAATACAGAATAACAGTAATAATTATACAGTCAGACTACATGCAGATAGTTGCAGATGGCATACTTTTCCAGCTCAGTAATGTATTCTTAAAGTTGGGCATGGGGAAGTAAAATGAATTTTTTTTTTTTTTTTTTAAAAAGCTCCACCACTCACAAGAACTTTAAAATTCCTTTTGGCTAGTACTAGAACATACAAGTTCTAATTTTACCTGTATTTATTCCCTGTTTTTCCTCTGAAGAACTCGCAACAGGAAGAGGAAATTAAAGGTTGCTCTGTCATGTTTCCATAGAACAGCGGATGGTGATTCTGTAATCCTGTTTTGTTTCATATTGAATTGCCATAGCCCTGCAGACTTCTCTTTTTTTGGTCAGTTGTTAAAAAAAAAAAAAAAAAAACCACCACAAAAAAAAAACCAAGAGAAGCTTTCTCTGAATATGCAGTTTGCCAGTGTAAGAAATAAGTAATTTTTAATCCATTCTAAAAATAGTTTCCTGGTGCGGCTGCTTTAATTATTACTAAGACGGACGTTTTGTATATTTTTTTCCACAAACATCTGGGTTAAATAGTGGACTACTTAGGTCTGTGTGCTTGACATGTGAGGTGAGGCAGTTTTTATTCTGCTAGCTGTGGTTGGTGAGGAACATTGCTCTGGAGTTCTAGTAGAAATATAAAATGAAAAAATAAATATACCTTTACATATTTTTGCTACCATGTCTTCACTTTCCCCAATTCAGAGTTAAGGTGTGTAAATGCCCCAAACTGACTAAGTCAGGAGCAAGGTGAGATAGAGATGGAAGGGGTCTGTACCAGGGGAAATAGCCATTTGAGTATTTTCTGAGCATTTATTCTCATGCTGAAAGATCCAAACTGAGTGGGGAAAGAGGCTACCTCAAAAATTGTTAGGTCGTTTATAGTTATCTTCCTCTCTTGGATCCTAGTTTTAGATAAGTTAGAGCTCTAATATTTTCATCTTTGGCTCTGTAGTTATTTTTCTTGGCCTGTTGTAAGAGTTTAATGGATACTGAACAACTTGGATTGCTGAGATTGTACTGAGCAGTCCTTATTGAAAAGCAAAATTAGGTTTGTAGCTGGCAATAGACTTAGTAGAAATGGAGATTGATGTGAGTTTCCTGATCTAATTTTTGCTTAAACTACTGTGCTATTTAGTAGAATTGGAGAGAGGGAAATGATGTCTCATTTGTGGCCCTTTCAAAGGAAAATATATCGATGCCATTATTTTTCCACTATATATTTTCTGCTGAGTGAGGTCCTGTCATACTTACCACAAAACCTTTTTGTATTTGCAAACTGCTTATGCTGTTATAGCATACCTCCCGTGTTTTGTTTTATGATGTATCACCTTTTGTGTGCAAAGAGCAGTAGTTTGCAGTGTATTTTATGGGACTCAGCATAGAGGTCTCCTCCAGGAGTCCCAGAACCATTCTTGGTTCAGAAATTGTTTAGTCTCTGTTCTAAAATGGGTGGGTTTTGAAACAACAAAATTCTGGTTTAGCATTTATGTGTAAGCATAGAAAATTAAGAGGTTTTAACACAAAGGGACGTTCATTAAATCTTCTGTAACAATAGAACAAAAGCAAAGGATTTTTTTTTCCTTTAAATACATATTCCGATCACAGATAAAGAAAATAATGCTCACATTTAATATTTGGGTGGTTTTTTATGAGTTACAATCAGGTAGTATTGTAGCTGGTATGATTGCCGGAAAGCTTGCTTTTTTTTTTTTTTAAATGGTTTTAAGATTTCTTTATCTAATATTTTGTTTTGCAGTATTATGTGCCAAGAATCTTGCAAAGAAAGATTTCTTCAGTAAGTATGCCCTAATTGTATAACTTTTTGCTCTTGATTAATCAGATTTATGTGTAGATTGTCCATTACTGTCATGGCTCATCTATGTATGTAATTTGTTCTGTGGTTCCATTCTTGTAGTAACATTGCATTACTACATGAATACACGTTACCATGAATTGTATTTAGACAGTGCAGACTTCTAGGCTTGGAAAGACTGAGGGCTCACATATTCTAGTTTAAAGTCTGGCTGTTGAAACCACAAGCAGGTTGTTGTTTACAGTTCTGGGGGGGGTGTACCAGGAGTGTCCATCTCAGCCGGCTGTTTGTAAATCATGCTAGGGGTGTGAGTAAAGTATCCCGGTGCTGCAGGCTCAATATTATGTTAAGGACTCAATAAAAATGCCCACCCATCAGTACGCATGGGTCACTTAAGCACTGTTAAATAAAGCATGTTTAACATTGTGTTTTCTAAAAACTGTCACAATTTATGGCAGATGTCAATCTGTATGACAAAAGTATGTTATCCAATTAGGAATTCAATTGTCTATTTAGGATTTACTTAAATAGTTTTAGGATAATGGCAACTTTCCTTTCTTGAGGGGGGAACAAGCAGGAATTCATGATAGCTTTATCTTGGAAGAAAACAAACCAAAAAATATTATGTTTAATAGCACCTTTTCCCTTCCACAGGACTTCCTGACCCATTTGCAAAAATAGTTGTTGATGGGTCAGGTCAGTGCCATTCAACTGACACTGTGAAGAACACATTGGACCCCAAATGGAACCAGCATTATGATCTGTGAGTTGTTCATAAAGTCATAAGTAAAAAATGTTCCAGGGATTTATCTAGTAAACACAACGCAAGGGTTGGCACTGCAGCTTCATTTTGTGTTAGCAAGAAGAGTCACGTTTGGTGAGGAGGACTGATTTTCTGCAACAAGAAATTAACCTTTAATAAAGGAGTGGTACTTTGCTTTTAGGTGTTTGGATTTGGAAATATTTGTCAGGTACGCAGCACAACTGCTTAGAGTAAGCTCTACTGGAGCAGTGCAGTCCAGCTTTTACAAAAGATTGTCTTCATTGTAGTGATTTATTTTCTTCAAATTATTGCAAACATAAATTTTAAAGTTTTGTACATTAATCAGCTTGTTGCATAGCTTTTAATGAAGCTGTCTGTAGTTAAATTCATGCTGCAGCAATATCAATTTAACATGCTGTGTGAAATCATAGTGCAGTAATTCATTAATAACACCATTTAGGCTTAAGCACGTCTGTATTTATAATAAAGCAGCATGACCAATGTACTAAAATGTCTCAGAATTTGTAACAAAACGTAAATTCTGTGGAGCAAGAAGAGGTTATTTTTTCTAAAATGACTCTTCTAATATGTATTTTTCTAGATATGTTGGGAAGACAGATTCCATAACCATCAGTGTATGGAACCATAAAAAAATCCACAAGAAACAGGGAGCTGGCTTCCTGGGGTGTGTCCGACTCCTCTCCAATGCCATCAGCAGGCTAAAAGATACTGGATGTAAGAGCAGTTCCTACCTGGCACAATCAAGAACCTTTGGTGCCTTGTATCTGAGTAGTGAATAGTATTCCCACACCTGCCCCAGTGTTTTGTTGATCTTTCCAATTCTCATTTGCAGACCAGCGTTTGGATCTATGCAAACTAAATCCCACAGATACCGATGCTGTACGAGGCCAAATAGTGGGTAAGAATACTCTCAGCTAAACTTTCATCTTCTTGGGTAAATATACTCTATGGACAAATGTTGTATTAAAAAGGAAGCCTGTAGTCATCATTGCTTCTGTGCCTTTCTGTGTTGTTTCTTCTGACTTTAATGGGATTAAATTACATAACCTGAAAATTTTCATTGTACTCCTACGTCGGAGTTTGTTTTCTCTCAGTTGATAATGGGAAACAATATTAAAAGGAGGGAATGCATCTGGCAAGGATTCTAATGCAGCTCTGGAAGGGTAAATGTTACTGTGAAACTGATTGCATTTGGACCAAGGTGACAGGCAGAGAGACTCTTATGTGGAGAGTTCAATGAAATTTTGCAAATTGCTGTTTTAATGCCTTTGACTCATGTAACCCATTTCCACATTTCAACAAGGCAGTGCTAGCTTTACGGCTAATTTACCCCATCTTACCACGTTTTGTTGCCCCCCACCCAACCCAAGCTTTTATCTTTTTATAACTTTGGCAAACCCCAAATTATCACCGCAATGATGACATCTAGTGGTGAGTCATTTCTTTCTGGATCCTCCTGAAACACAAATGTAGAACCTGACCATGTTTGATATTTACAGAAACAGACTCAGCTTAAGTTTTGAAGGAATGATGCCTCTCATTTCTCTTCTCTCTTTTTAAAAAATTGGTAATGCTTTAGGGTTATAGAAAGAGTTTTGCTAAGTGGTGTGCTCTTGTGTGTAGGATATAGCTTTCCTTAATATTTTACCCTGTATAAATGTGGGTTGTTTGGCTTTATGTTGGTTTTAAGTAAACAGTTGTTCTTTTATTATTAACTTGTGTTTGTTTTTTTTATTTCAGTCAGTTTACAGACACGGGACAGAATAGGCACAGGAGGTTCTGTAGTAGACTGTAGAGGGCTTTTGGAGAATGAAGGGTAAGTATGCTTTTCTTTACACTTAATTAGAAAAGTGGTTTATGTGTGCAAAGAATGTAATTAACGCTAGAAATATTTAATATCAGTGTGACTAATATATTGTCTGGGAGTATGTATCAGGTAGTAAGGTTATAGCTGGATACTTACTTGAAGAAAATACGATAAACTGGGTAGGACTTGATATTTTTTGTTACCAGTGCTTCTGACACCTCCATGAGAAATTTGGGGTATAAAAACATTAAGAAAGTGGCATATCTTGGATTAAAAGTTGCAGTACTTGAAGTAATGGAGAAAGAGAGAGAAACAGTTATTTCTGCATTCACTTCTCTTGTGATGGAAACTCTTGAAGTTTCCCCATTTTCAGAACGGTTTATGAAGATTCCGGACCGGGAAGGCCACTGAGCTGTTTCATGGAAGAACCAGCACCGTATACAGACACTACGGGGGCTGCTGGTGGAGGCAACTGTCGCTTCGTGGAGTCCCCCAGTCAAGATCAGAGGCTTCAGGCACAGCGACTTCGGACTCCTGAAGTCAGAGGTCATGTACAGACACCTCAGAACAGACCGCATGGTCACCAGTCACCTGACCTACCAGAAGGCTACGGTAAGAGTTTTCCAGAACTATGAAATTTAAGGGGTTGTATCTTGTTTTGTTTTTTTTTTTTTCAAAAGACTTCAGAGAAAAATTCTCCCACTTTAATATATAGATGTGGTTTGCCTGTTAGAACATGCAGCATCCACGTGCATCTAATGGTCTGCATTTTGGAAAAGGAACTAAGCAGTGCAGATGGGAGCTTGAGATTGGCTAATTAGCAGTTGGCTACGCCAGGATACACTGAGGGGTTGATGGTAAATTAAACATGAGGTTGTGGTATGATGCTGTTACAGAAAATTCACTGCTAATCTTGGCTGTGTATCTAGGGAGAACGAATGTAAAGAGCTCTTTAAACTGGAGCAGTAATGCTATTTTTTCCTTCCCCCTTGGCATGTTGTGTAGGTTTGAGCCCACATTTGAGAAAAGATCAGGAAAATATGAAAGCAACAAAGAAGCCAGTAGTACAGAAGATTAGGGAGGATAAGATTAAGGAGAATTTAAATCTTGGAAAAGAGCACACCAAATCTAGGAGTAAAGAAATCCAGTTTGGGGGTTTGGGTTGTCTCAAAATCTAAAAATAAAAATGCAAACTAAAACATACTGATGCATGGATTTGTGAGTTTTGAAAAGAACACTGAAATGTGTAGTCAAGTAAATTTGTGAAGACAGTGTTTAAGGACAAAACAGTCCATGCTGCAAGAGACCAGGTGGGGTGGCTGAAGAACTTTCTCCTAGCTCAGATAGAAGGATAATATGCTAATGGCTTTGAACAAACTGTTTATTCTGATTTTTTTTTTCCAGATTTGTAATAACAAATAATCTTTCTTCCCTTTTCACAGAACAAAGAACAACGGTACAGGGACAGGTTTATTTTTTGCACACACAGACTGGAGTTAGCACATGGCATGACCCTAGGATACCAAGGTATGTATAGTTACAAAGTCAGGTTTTTTTGTGTGTGTGTATCTGTATGGCTGTAAGCTGAATCTTTAAGAGCAAAAATCTCTTTTTGAAAGAAAGAATTACCTACTTGTGAATAATGTAAAACAAATGGGAAAAAAATATGTAGTCTTTCAAGAACTCCCATTTGACAAATTCTTCCTAAAATGTCAATGTGACTTTATTTTTTGGTGAAGCTACTGATTTCTGAATCTTACCTAATTTTTTTTTTTTTTTTTTTTTTTTTACAAAAACAGTTTGGACTGCAAATTGAAGAAAAAAGTTACTATTTTCTTAAAGACATTGTTCCTTGAGTATTGAACTTGTGGCTTTTGCTCGAATAGTGCTCACTTATGTATAACTGAAGCAGAGATTACTTGTCATCTTTAAACTTGAAGTGGTGTTGGGGTTTTTTATGTTTTAGACCCATGATTTGCAGCTAGAAAAATCTGAATCCTCCACATGATTAATTTAGTAAAGCCTCTTTAAACCTTAACCTGCACTTAATCCAGGTCTTTGTGACTGTGGCTACGGTCTGGCGCTCTTCCTTGAGGAGCTCTGAATCTGGGCTGTTTCGCTGGACCACCTGCACACCAGATTGAAGAGTGAAACATGACGTTCGTAACTCTTCAGCTGCTGTGCTGGCTGGATAATACATGAATGGGATACAGGATATTAGAAAAAATGATATAAAGTAGTGTAGGCAAAAGTGCTGATAAAACCACAGTATATGGAAGGATATGAAAAATAGAGTTGAGAGAGAGGGAGAAAATATCTGATGTTAGATTAGCTGGTATCATTGGGAGAAGAAATGACAGTGCTCATTTGTTCATGTCACTCGTGTCAAGCTTGTGTGCCCAAAGCCTTGTCTCTTCTTCAAGCGATGCTGGTTGGCCTGATGAAAGGTAGTGCTGCTTCTCTCAACAAATCTTAGAGCCAGATTTTCAGGACCAGCAGTCTAAGTGGACACAACATGTCCGTGAGTCACAGGTCACTCTTACTCTAGTTAAAAGTGTCTTTCTTACTACCAAGGTGCAGTGCAAAAACCTAACCTTGGCATTTAGCACAGACGTAGGTTAAAACTTGATGTAATCAGATCTCTAAAGTACTTTCAGATGCACAGCTGATTGAAACAAATGGTTACAACCATAATCTTCTTTAAGGAGCCTAACAAAGGCTTGTCTGTCTCCCTGTGTACTCCTTGCTGGCTTACACTCACTAATGAAGCCTTTGGTGTATGAAGCATTTCTACCTTTTCTAAAGCCTCTCGGTTTACTCATTTATATCAATGTTGCACGGTTAGATTTAGGTAAGGAAATATATAGAGTGGTGCCTTCGACCCTGGATAATAGATGAATCCATGCCAGTTCTCTAGAGAATACTTCATTTAACAACAGCTTTTCTGTCTAAAAATAATCTTCAGGTTTCCATCCTTCCTTTTCTTGCCACTCAGTGTCTTCCTCTATTAGGTGGCTGGGGCCTTAAGTGTTTTCAATTTTCTAGGTGTAAATACATCCTATATATTGAATTCAAACACTGCCTGAAAGTGAGTGACTACCTCTAGCAGCACTTAGAATGATATCTAAAATTGATCCAGGATGAAACGGGTGAATGTGTTGGTAAGGCCTTGCTCTCGATGATTTAGAAATCAAATAGTTAAGATTCTAACCTTGTCCAATTAAAGAGGTGATTTTTTTTTTTTTTTTTAGGTAATTTTAGTATTTGGCTGCCTTAGCCTCTTAACTTATTGGGTCTTTGGAGATAGTAGTTAGTGCAGAAGCCTTTGCTTAATTGTTTTGTTTTCTGCACATGGATCCCATTAGTGTTAATGGGAAATTTTGTGTGAAATTTTTGCTATGAAAAAAATGTCTCTTCCTCCTTTTACAGCCCTCAGAAGCTCTGTCATCACCTAAATGATGTTGCATATTGAAGTTACTTTTAAACTGTACAGATTTGTTACTTTCAAAGCCTTTCGAAGACAGAAGACGATTTGCTAATTCACCTTTGTATCTGTGTACCATGCATACATAGGGAGTTGCACTGCTTAGACTGAGAATTCTAACAAGACAGCATTAAAACAGCTACTCTGTCCTCCCTAAGACTTTCATAGCCTGGAATCACTGAGCACTACATTCATTTCCCCCTCTTCCCTGAATATAAATTGGTTTCATCTTATCTTCAGGAGTGCTTTAACTTTTTGTTTGCTTTTTCTCCTTAGAGACCTTAACAGTGTGAATTGTGATGAGCTAGGACCTTTGCCTCCGGGTTGGGAAGTTAGAAGTACAGTTTCAGGAAGAATATATTTTGTAGATCATAACAACAGAACCACACAATTCACAGATCCACGACTACATCACATCATGAAGTAAGAACCTTGCCTGATAAGAATCCAAACTTGAGATGAATTATTTAAGCCTTTTATTTTTGTCCAATTTCAACTATATTCTGGGAGTCATGAGGGGCTGAAAAACTGCATGATAACGATATTGGGGAACAGATGCAACCAGTGCTCTAGTCAGGGTCTGAACATTGGTTCTCAGTGATGGTTTTATCTGAGCTTTTTGCAGAGACTCTTAAAAATGTTTTTATTATACTTTTCAGTCATCAGGTTTAAGAGAGGGCTTGCTTATGTCAGCATAACACTGATCTCTTTAAGCTGGTTTGACAAAATTGCGCCGATCTGTGCTGGAGTGAATATGCAGTTCTGGAAACGCTGGTGTGTGGCGTAGAGGGTCTGCCAGGCAGTTCCCCAGCAGTCAGCTCATGCCTGTCTGGCTTAGCTCTGTGCTAGCTATGCTAGACCTGAACTGGCTTCGTGCTCCCTTTTGCTCCAGACAGACAACAGGAATATAAAGCCAGCTGGAGTCTGGTCGCCTGGTGCTGTGCACAGCCAGCTCAAGTTTAGCACAGGATATAATAAGCTCAAGCTCTGCATCATGCAAAGACAGCCGAATTGTTAGAGAACTGACCCTGGGAGCAGCAAGGCAGTGCTTCTTGTGTCCAAGATCAGACTTTTTCCTGGATCCAAGTTGCCTATGCTTGAGGCCAGCTGGGGAGTCTCTGTATCTAAAAAAAAAATCATTCCTCCACAACCCAAATAAAGCAGTGATGGATAAGGATAGTTGAATGTATGAAGCTGCAACTATCTGGGACAGGTACATCTTTCTCTTTGAATAACCATAGATGCAGTACTTCTACTGTGTCTAGAATCCCCAGCCTTATTTTGCATGAAGCTGGAATAAAATTCATTGCAGTTGTTAGATGGTTCCACTTAAAAAGCTGTTGTTTGTTCCATTAGAGGTCTCTCTTTGTGTTATACTCCTGAAAGTTGTCTCCGTACAGGAGAGATACCACACAAATTTTTTAATTACTGCTCAGTCAGCATTCAGTGATCATGCTCCACAGCCTTCCACAATGTATTGCCATAGAAAAACTGAGTTGAAAAATGCTGAAACTCTTTATTGTAAATACCTCTGTTCCTCATGGCCCTGAATGTAGGGTAATGATGCTATAGAAGTTACTCAGATGAATATCCGTTTTACTCCAGGTTCCTCTTAGAGAAGCTTAATCAGTTCTTCCATTGTTGTTTTACATATTCCTTATTGTTATTCTTCTAGAATAAATACCTTACTTTTCTTTCAAAGCCATCAATGCCAGCTAAAAGAGCCCAGCCAGCAGCCTCTGCCAGCTCCAAATGAGGGGTCACTAGAAGATGGTGAGGAGTTGCCTGCACAGAGATATGAAAGAGACTTGGTACAAAAGTTGAAAGTTCTTAGACATGAGCTCTCTCTTCAGCAACCACAGGCTGGTCACTGTCGCATTGAAGTATCCAGAGAGGAAATATTTGAGGTATTTGACTTTTTCTTACTATTAGCAGCTTTTGTCACTCAATAGTTAAGTAAAACTGATCTTCTGTAGTTGAATGACAATCTATGTATTACAGTAATGCATCTTAGTAGACTTAATTATAGGAAGGAAATAAAAAATCTAATTGTAAAAATACACATATAGGAATCCTACCGTCAGATAATGAAGATGAGGCCAAAGGACTTGAAAAAGAGGCTGATGGTGAAATTTCGAGGAGAGGAAGGCCTGGATTATGGAGGAGTAGCAAGGTGAGATTTAGGGGTTCATCTGACACTTTTTAACTGTAAAATTGTCCTTAGAGTGACCCGTGGCTGATATCATTCCCTTTCAAATTATCTGTTAATGGTATATGTAAGTTGTTTGCGATCAAGTTTATAGGTCCTGGTTGTAGGTTCAGTGTTCATATCATGGTCGATTGGAAAGTGGAAGCATGTGATTTAACAGTTGTCCCACAGCCCTCCTGATGTCAAAGGCTCATACTAGATGACTCGGTGTGCCATGTGTTTGGGAACATTACTGGAATTAACGCCAGATCAAGGTGTTTCTGTTTCGCTTCCTCCACATAGGTACTCTCTTTTCATCACCGTTACCCCGTGAGTGTAAAGGCTCATTTAGGATAGGCTATTGATCTTATTGGAGAAAGTGCTGAACCCAGCAATGGGCTCCAGTTTTGTAAGTGTGAAAGTGTGATCAGCTCAAATTGTGAGGTCTTTGAAGAAGGATATAGACTCTGAAGTAAAATCCAAATCACAGTAAAGGTTTTGTTAAATACACCTGTCTGATTTCCAGTGAATGGATTGTAAGATGATAGGAATTCCTTTTTGTTACCTCTCAGCCACATTCATGAGAGTCCTCTGATGTGTTAGAGCAGGAGTGGAAATGAGCTAATCCTAAACAAAGGCTAAAATTTTAGAGAAGACTTGCCTCCCTTTTAAAAATAATAATCATTCCCTGTGGGTCTCATCAGATCTGAAGTTCTGGAGTTGATTGTATGTCCTGGGTTGTTTTTTTACATCCTCCTGCAAAGGAGCAGATCTCTTATTCTCCAAATATCTGAACTCTGTACAAAGTCAAACTTTTTTGGAAGTGGGTCTTGTTCAGACTCTTACTTGTTTAAGCATGTCTCTGATAGTGTTCAGGGAACAGGTGAGGAGTATAATGGCATTTCATAACAGCTTGCTGTAGTTTCTCTAATTGATGTTAATCCCTTCAGTACTTCTGAACTAAAACAAGTCTGCCTGTGAGTGGAGTAAGACACTTTATAGGTTTTTAAGCACACCTTTTTGGTCTGCAAATGGAGGGCAGTGCAAGGTGATCTGATTTTGAAATAAGCATTTCATAACTGATGACTAGTTTGATGATTCACAGTAATTATGTTGTCTGAAACTTAAGTGGAAGTTGCACGCTTCTAAAATACTTTTTCCCCCCCCCCCCACCAGAGAATGGTTGTATTTACTGTGCCATGAAATGTTGAATCCCTATTATGGACTCTTCCAGTACTCCACAGATAATATTTACATGCTGCAAATCAATCCAGACTCTTCTATCAATCCCGTAAGTATGAACTTCTGAGTGACATACCTACCTTAACAGATGTCCCCTGCAATTTTTTATTATAGCTGTTCTTCCATGACGAAAGTGTAAACTGAATGGTAAAGCTGATTAAGAATGTGTTAATGAGTCTGACGTTGATGTGGTGTGAAGCAGAGGGGGCTTGTTCAGAAAGGAAAACGTGAGAGAGGAGCAATCCTTTGATAAGTATCTGATTTCTTTGAGACTCCTCGGTACTGACTGGGATGCGCGGCGATTCTGAGAAGATACACATGGGTGAAATTCATCTTCACTCTGAATCCGGTGGTTGTGAAAACAGCATGGCAACCTAAGCAGCATTCACCCCGTGACTGCAGGGGCTTGTGTGCCTTGCTTGCCCTTTATCAATAAGCTTCTCTGCTTGCTTTTTTTTTCCTTACTGGAGGATTTGTATTGATGCGGACTCTAAAAAGAGCAGCAATTGTATTAGTACAGGGGAATTTTTCCTGACGTGACATTTCCTGACATTTGCTCTGTAAGATGAGGGAGATAGATTGGAAGAATCTCGCCCATAGGACTTATGCCTCAGTTTTCAAAAGTCAATTTATAAGCAACGTGAAAAACATGAATATTTCAATGCTTAAAGAATAAACTAATTTGTTTGGAATTGTCATATCTTGGATTCTGAGGGTTTCATGGGGATTTTCTTTTCAGGAGTTTTGCCCTTTGAGAGGTCTAGAGGACTTGTATCCAATTTATTAGTCAGATAATGCACAGAGACATGTTTGAGGCATTTAATCATTAAATGCTTCTGTGCTTGGTTATGTTATGAGGAAAAATGGTGGCTCCTCTTGCCCAGAGGGTTGCAGATAACTTGCGCTGAACACAGGACTGATAACCACAAGATGTCAGTATCTTCCCGCTGCCTGATTTTTCTCTCCTCTCTCCCTGCAGGACCATTTGTCTTATTTCCATTTTGTTGGTCGGATAATGGGTTTGGCTGTGTTCCATGGACACTATATCAATGGGGGTTTCACGGTTCCCTTTTACAAACAGCTTCTGGGGAAGCCCATTCAGCTCTCCGATCTGGAATCTGTTGACCCAGAATTACACAAAAGTTTAGTCTGGATCTTGTAAGTACTGTGTTTATCAATTGCCTTGCTGTAGAGAAGGTGGAGTAGAGTATGTTGGTAATACAGAAATAATGCTTTATAGAAAATGTTTGCAAAAATCTTGTAATGGGGGAGATTTGTGCAAAATTCTTAAACCACTGTTTCTATGTCAAAAAGGTCAAGGTACTTGAGAAAAAATTCTCATTGCAAACTCTGCGTTAGCTCTCCTTGCAGCAAAGTAGATACTAAATCATTAAATGTTGCGTGGGTATGGTAGAATCTCACAGTATCAAAATCCAAACTCAGGACAGAGTTCTGAGGGGAAGTACAGCCTTGTTCAAAAGAAAACCAACTTTGATTAAAATGGAAAGTAATTTGGGCTTCTCTACACTTACAGATCAGAACAAAATCCATCATTCAGCGTAGCTTTGGGACTCTTCAGCACTGCTTTGCATTATCTTGATTTTTTTCCCCCCTAAATGCTCTTTTGAATTTTCTGTTTAAAGTAGTGATTTCTTCCATGCTTCACATGGATACATGACAGCAGATCAGTTTATTGCTCTGTGTGTGCGTATATAGGGTTTAATTATTTCTTCATTATCCTGACTACTACTAGAATTAGAACAGCGAGGATGACACATCTGGTCAGGCTATTCAACATGCATTAAGCTATACAGAAATTGGTGATTGTGGCAATATTCCTCTAGTGGTGTGAAGTGCAGATGGCTAGTTACGAGGTTTATCCTGAAGATGAAGTGTTCAAATAACAAACTGTCAGCACCAGCACTGAGAGGTATCAAAATATCAAAAATACTAGGTTTACCCTCTGTCTTTCCATTGCCAGAGAGAACGATATCACCCCAGTTCTGGACCATACGTTTTGTGTGGAACACAACGCTTTTGGGCGGATTTTACAGCATGAACTCAAACCAAATGGTAGGAATATTCCAGTGACAGAAGAGAACAAGAAAGAATATGTCAGGTATTGCAGAACAAAAATATATCCTGCAAATGTAGTGGAAAGAAAGTAGTAAACAGATTAATTTTTTATATAGTGAAACTAACGACATAAGTATTTTAGGGGGAAATACCTGAGTCATATATGACATGAGCATTTTCACACAATGCCATGTTGTAAGACCTGGGAAGGTGAAGCTGTGAATTGTAGTTTGTTTTTTCTGTTGATGGTGCAGTAATAAGTTGTTGATGGAAAAAAAAACTGATTAGCACTTCTTTCATAATACCAAATGTGTGTATTAAAACAAGTTCCTCTGTAAAACGAGCATTTTCCAGCTCTGCTATAAAAAGCCCAGTCCTATGTAGCTCATCATCGCTGACTTTTTCTTCCCCCTCCCCAGGTTGTATGTAAACTGGAGATTTATGAGAGGAATAGAGGCACAGTTCCTGGCTCTGCAGAAGGGTTTTAATGAACTTATTCCTCAACATCTCCTTAAGCCTTTTGACCAGAAAGAACTTGAGGTATATGTTTTATCCACATGGAATATTGTTTTGTAATTTGTTTGATCCTCAATCAAGCACTGATTAAAAAACAAAACAAACAAAAAACAAACCCACAAACCTAGTCCAGTCTACATACCAGAAAGCTGTGTATTTGTTTAACCAACCCCTTTTTGGTTTATTTTAGACATTCTTTGGGTTAACATTATTGAGAGGGCTACTTAAACAGGGAGAGACAAATACACCATGTTGTCTAACCGAGGACTAATGCTCAAAGCAGGTGGTCTGGGCAGCGAGGGAGTGCTGCCAGTTTGAGGAATTGTTGGCAAGACCTAACGTGTATCTACCCCACAACTTGTTGCCTTCAGTAATGTGTTTTCTTACATGGCTGTTTCTGTATGCACATAGGGCATGGTTTACAGGGACTAAAATAGAAGTGTGGAGCATACAGAAAAGAACTGAGTTTGTATTTTCATTTAATCTTGAGGTACAGAATCCTACCCCTTAAAATAATTCCTGTAGTAGCAGTTTTTCCTCTGGTTTTGCCTTTTTTTAAAAAAGCTAAGGCAACCTGTAAAATATGGACCATTTGTGGTATTGGAAGCACTGTATTCGTGCTAGTTGTTCGTGCATACTGATTAATCCCATGAAGTTATTGTATTCCATTTGCTAGCTGCTTGAAAAGGCAGATTAAAAATCCATTAAATATTTCAATACTGTCTGCGTCAGAGCAGTCACAACCGTCCTAATAATGTAAATGAGTGCAAGTGGGTGCTGTCTTGGTGGCACAAAAAGGCAACTGCTAAATGGTAGCTCTCAGAAATGCGAGCCTCAATATGGAATATTGTGGGAAATCTAGAATATGACATGTTTTGAGCGATGAAGTTTTCTCTATGCCATTTATTTGTCGTTGCCAGGGGAGGTGGTTAGATTCATGGCCAGCAGTGACTTCCTTTTACAGTATTTTGCAACCTGGTGTCATCTGGAAATGAGATTGAAGTAATATGTCTGGTCTGTGTCAGAGCCTCTCACAAACGACATCAGAAAACAGATGAAAAGTTTCTGTAGTTTGTTGTGGGTTATGGAACAATAAACCAACTAGGATGTTACCATAAACCGAGCAGGATTCTGTCGTAGTTGGTATTGGCACCTCTAGGACAAACCTGCACTGGAACAATGATGTGTAGCGCAGTAGATGGCATGCCTTCTTCCAAGTCTGTGCTGTACCGTCATAAAGATATACTGTACTTTTCAGGTAGGATAGATTTTTTTAAAAGCAGGTTTTGAATGGGCTTTTGACTCTAGTTTCTTGTGAAAGTTCTAGTTCTGGTAGGTGTACTCCTTGGCCTCAGTTTCACTGCAGTTTAGCTGTAGAGATTTACTGCCTGTTCTAAACTGTTTTGGAGTGTTACCATGCATCAAAAAGGTGGTTCAAGCGCGTGAAGAATGCTACACTTCGTGAAATAGTTGGATGTATGTTTTTGTAGCTGCAAACCTGAAATTACTCTAAATGTTAAAGCGTTTTTCTAATCCTTTAACAGCTAATCATAGGAGGCCTGGATAAGATAGACCTGAATGACTGGAAGTCAAACACACGTTTAAAGCACTGCATGGCAGATAGCAATATTGTGAAGTGGTTCTGGCAAGCAGTGGAAACATTTGATGAAGAAAGAAGAGCAAGACTGCTGCAGTTTGTGACGGGTTCAACGCGTGTCCCACTTCAAGGTTTCAAGGCTTTACAAGGTGACTGATGTGGAGGCCGAGTTAATCTGTGGTGGGAGACAGAGATAAAAATTGTGTGGTATTTACTAGCCCCTTGTAAAGTATCAGCGTATTACTGGATAACTCAAGCACTTAGAAACTTTAGATCCTTAGAGCAGTATTTCATTTGTCAGCAGCTCTGCTGATGGTGAGCACTTTAGCCGTTTCTGATAGTGATAGAAGCTGGTAAATCCGTCATCGTGTAGCATGGTGACTGGTGTCGATATTAGCTTATCAGTCTCCTGCAACTCTGTGGACTGATGTTAAAATCATTGTGTGCAAGCACGCACATGATTATAGAGCTGACCAAACAACTTTTTCACATGAAAATTGTATTCTCTTCATTTTTTGGTATCAAACCATTGCACTTTAAAACAAGCTCCTGAAAATTGCAATTTTTTTCATCAGAAAAGGTGGCAGTGTCCTAGGCTGTTATGATTCTCCTGATAACATTCCATCTGTTGGCTGACAGTAAACTGATGTTCAAAATGAAAATGCATAGTTCTGTTTTACAAGGAAAACCTCCTTGCACTTAAGTCTTTTCATTTTTGGGAGTGTAACTTTGCTAATATAAAATTTAGCAGCTTTCCAAAATACTAGTCTGCAAATTCATCGTCATGAAGAGCCCTGTCACTTCTGCCATCCCTTCATCAGCTGCAAATCTGATCTACAGATTTAGCCTATGCCATACTTACGTTTGCAGCTGGAACTGTAATTTTCTCTCTTTTCATAAGTAGCAAAATCTGTGTGCATGAATGGTGTTTTGTTGAAGTGCATTAACTAGAATGTCTGTCTGTAAGGTTCTACAGGCGCTGCAGGACCCAGACTGTTTACCATCCATTTAATAGATGCAAACACAGACAACCTTCCAAAAGCCCATACTTGGTAAGATGAAAACATTCTGCGTGTCAGTGCTTGCTTTCCCTTTGTATTGGTTTAAAGGAGTTATCTCTGTTTGTCCTGGGTATGGATTAACTGTGCGATATGCAGAGATGACTCCAAGTGTGCTCTGCTAGCTTGGAAATATCTGTACTCTGCAGACAGCAAAATAATCAACTTCTTATAGCTTGATTTGTCTTCTATACTATCTGTGGTTTTCATTTATCCCAGAGTTGATTATTCTGGATAGTGAGATGTTTGTAAGTTTATTTCTACATGTTCAGCAAAAGTATTCACCGAGAAATGACTCACAGCAATGAGTCCTCATCCAGGATTATAAAGAACAGGTTTTTGGTACAGTATAGGCACAGATCTGAGCTCTTGTACGGAAGTCTCACTCTATCAGAGACAGGAAATCATTTCGCACAGATTGTCTGCAGGCAGAGCAGGGAGTATGCCTGTCTGATGTCTTGCTTTATTTGCGAGTCTCCTGCATCTGCCACCTGCCTCCTCCTCCCAAATGCCGTCCTATTAAGTTGTGCATTCCTGCTGCAGAAGTACAGTTGGTTTTTATCTTGTCTCCTTTGGCCGCTGAAGTGGCTGAGGTTTTCTTTAATTTTTACAAATTCTGTCTACATGTAGCTGATCTAGATTTTTTTTTAATTAGATATTTTAGATTCATATGCTGCAATGTGTTGTTATTTTACCTCTAGCTTTAACCGGATTGACATTCCGCCTTATGAGTCATATGAGAAGCTTTATGAGAAGCTGTTGACAGCTGTGGAAGAGACATGTGGGTTTGCTGTGGAGTGAAAAAGCAACCAAAGGAAACAGATGCTAGCTCATGGACCACCAAATCAAAAGCTAGAAGAAGCTTGCTGTGAACTTCCTGCTAAGCTGTCTGAAGCATCGAAACTCTAGACAACTTAGAGATGGGGCTGTTTCCCTTCCGCCGCTGGTGGATGAGGGTGGGGGTAGGGGCTTTTGTTGGTGGTTTCCAACTCTTACTTTCTCCCCTTTGTTACAATAACCCCTTCCCTCTTCTTCCATCCCCCGTAAAACAAAATGCAGCCAAGTTCAGCATTTGGCTTTGGTTACACAGGATATTCTGCTAGATTTGTAACACATATTGTGATAGGGTCAGTGACCTGTGGGGTTTTTTTAATAGGAGAATCAAAGTGTAATTAAGAATGAGCTTAATTTGCTGAGGACTTGCAACTGGTAGGTGTACCTGGTTAGTTTGTCTTAAATCAAGCTTGAGCCCTTGTAGAGTCTGGTGGGTGCAGAGTGTCTGACTGGCACTAGAATTTGCATTGCACACTTTAAACACTTGATGAAAAAGTAAACTTCTAGCAGAAAATACCTCCATACGAACATTTAACTGAAAGGTAAAGAAATCCAAGTTCTGCCTTAGCAGGAAGCTCCCAGTGGAAGCTGTGGCTCACCTTGAGAAAAGTGAAGGAATCTGGGACAGCTTTAAATGGTATTGTATGATTTCTTTTTGGTTGTCCTGGCTGAAATGTAATTGTTTTGCACACGAAAACAATTATTTCCTCCTGCAGAATTACTTTCCATAGTTTGTTCAGATGTAAGTACCTTGCAGAGAAGCCTTGTAAGGAGGAGACAGAGGATAAAAATCTATTCAGTCCCAAAGCTGTGATTTCTGTGCCGCTGTTTTACCCAAGATGTATTTGTGTGACTTCGAATTCTAAGACTCATACGGAAATTGCTGAAAGCTAAGTTAACAGAGCATACTTCTGTTCTGAAGTTTTTGGCCTTGGGAAGGGTTTATTTGGAGGTTGAGGTAAAAGGGTAACGATATAGTGAGTACATTTTAAATATTATGGAAAGCTATTGGAAGAATTTATTACTTCAGTTCTGTAGGGATGAAAATTTCTCCAGAGAGCCATATAAGGCTATTTTTTTCAAATATCTGAAACTAATATTAAAAGGTTTGTTCTCTAACACATTGCTAAAATGACTTCCCAGGGGAAACAAAAGCAAATCAAATACCTGAATCACTAACATTTTTTCCAGTTTGCACAACAAGATGAGGCAGTATTTTAACAAATAACGCGGCTTCAGAAAGACCCAGTTATCTATCAAACATGTCTAAACTTAAGTGAAGCAGACTTGCTTGTATAGGATTTTTCTCTTTGGCAAGCCTGATTTTTAGAGAGATTCATTACTGAAACATTTAACAGATGTTATGTTTATGGAATAGTGCATTGAAATTCAGCTGTGGGTAAGAGATCGTTCTTAGAAGATGTCTACTGGAATACTTCTATTTTGTCTTTTTTTAATTGAATTTGATAATAGCTTTAAACTGTGATAGGACAGAAAGTAGACACTTGTCAAAACCCTGGCATCTTTCTCTGTTTTGTTTGTGGTTTTGTTTTTTCCATTGACCATAATCCTTGTGATTTGTTGTTGGGAGTAAGGATTGCATCAGAGGTGTAAAATTGTACCATATTGTAAGATTTGCACGGGGTGGCTAAAGATGCTCATCCCGCAAGACTGTACAGGCGAGGCGTTTTCAGACCCTGTTCTGTAGGAAACTTTTGGCACTTGGGGACCAGTTTCTGCAGTACTGTTTGCTGGGGTGTAAATGAAACTAAGTGAGTGTTGAAGAAAAGAGAGGAAATGCAACTGTCTGCAGAGAAGCATCTGTACGGTCTTGGGCTGAGTAGCAGAATCCCCACGGCCCTGGCTTTTCAACACGGCCGTGAAGTCATACCGGTTCATAGAGTGTATTTAATCCTTTCAGTACATTTGAATGTGTAATAAACCAGTCAGATAGGAAAAATGCAAAATGGATTATTGCCCAAAAGCTTTGCATGCAGTCTCATGTGGATTTTTTCACTAAAAGAGTTTAAAAATAACAGATACTAAAGCCCACCACTAACAAAAATCCTATCACGCAAGCTCTACGTGCAGCACAACTGGCTCAGTAAAAACCAAGCGAGGTGAAGGTAAGGGCCCTTGATTTGGAGATCTGTAGGTCAAGTAGCTTTATGTCAACGACACAGTTGACATACGATAGTTCCTAATGTCTTTGCTAGGTCAGTGTTTTATTGAATGCACAAAATAAGAATAGGCAAGGATTGTTGTTTTGAAAAGTCCGTCTGTTTTTTGCTGTATTTAAAAGCCCTTGTCAAGGTACCTCCTCCATGCTGACAGTAATGAGAATAGGGCACTGTCTTTTTAATTATTTCAGTTCTCTCTTAAATGGCTTCACCACCCCTCCCATCGTGTTGTCTTTGCAATTTTGTGCCACTTCAGTGACGACGAAGACGTTTTTTGTATTGTTCCCTACGTGCATTTGAGGCAGGCCTTAAAGCTAGTTGGGTGGATGGAGGAAAATAAAGAAGTGAGGCAGAATGGGGTTTAAGCAATGGTTTGTTCTTCCCGTGGCTGGTTTCAAGGCCAGGGAAGGATGAAATGCAAACAAGAGTTTGCAGGGCTTGAGCCATTGACTCTTAGAGGTCTCGGGAGCCGTTCGGATAACCTCAGCTGTCGGAATTTGTACCTTCATTCCCACTACTTGGTCTGCCAGCACTTGAACTGGTGGTTACTTCTCAAACTTGCCCAAAGAATAACATCGAGTCTGGTGTTCGTTTTGTCCTTACACATTCCACCTTGTACACAGATACTCTTGGATCTGACCTGAAGGAAATACAAGGTACAGCGTGTCTTTTGTTCCTGTCCTAAAGGCAAACCTAAAAGCTGGTCCGTTGGCACAGACCTTCAGTGCTTGCCCTGATACTGCTCATCAGCCTATACTATATGCTCAGGGATGTAGGAAACCACCACTTTGCTCGTGTTTTAAATCGGGAAGAAAGGAGACTGCTTTACGAATGTTAGCGTTGTTAACTTGGGCATTATGTTAGATGAGACCCTGCTTCAAAAAGGCTGCTCGAAGCTCCAGATGGTGAAACCGGCGTTTGCTCAGCAGTTCGTACTTAGTTCAAGTCGAGGTGGTTATGAAATCCAACAGTTTTTGTAAATTAGTGATCCGGCCACCGGGCCCTCTGGAGCCGGTGCCCAGGTTCAGGGCCGTGTGGCACAGCAAGTTCCCAGAAACACAGTATGGATCTGTTTTTAATTTGTTAATTTTTTGTTCCTCAACCACTTTATAATGTATTTTTTTAATTTATTATTTTGTAATGTCATGTTTAAGTATTGCTGCTATCCTTGTTATTCTTCCCACTGTTTTTATTGCAGATTTATTTTGTGAAAGTTGTACACTAATGTTTCATTTTATGTCTAAATCAAAGTATTTAAAGAAATACTAGTTCTATTTAATGTGGTTATGGAACCAGCTGGAATAAACAGTGATTGTATAGTAGGCTGGACCCAGGAGGTCATGTTCATTTTTGTTACATATGCAATAAACTCACAACTTTAAAATCTTGGTATCCACCATTCTGTTTGTTAAAATATTTATGGAAGTCACAGGAATATTGATACGCTGCTAATCAAAGTGTGGCGTAGCATAGCTGGAGACGGGGGTGGAGGATAAAGGCAGGGTGTTAAAGGTGGCAGCAACAGGAAAATGTTGCTGTTAGTAAAAATTCAGTAGCATTACAAAATAAAAAGTAGTGGTTTGGTGGACAGACCCGGAGTTGAGTGCAATGAAGCTGTCCTGGTGGTAGCACTGGCTGGGCTCACGGATGTTCAGCGTCTGTTCTCTCACAAAACTGGCTCACGCTGCTCTGAGCACCAGCGTCGCTGCGGTGGGGTCGTGGTAGCAGACTCAGCTGATTTAACAGATATGTATAGACTGCCCAGGTACAACTCCTTTTGAGGTAGAACACGTCATTTCATTCAGTCCTCAACTGATTAATTACCAGCCTTAACCTCTTTCCCTTTTTACTTTGTCATTTGTCTTGTTGTTTTTGGAAAAATCTCAGTTTTCAGGAAAAAACCTGATAATGCCTCCCCTTAATGAGAGTTGGAGAAAGACTCGTTAATGCTGATGAATCTCTGCTTTCCTGTATTTTTTCTAATTAGTAGTGTGTGGCAGGGGGAGAAGGATGGATATGAGCATGAGGACGGTGCTGGCAGTGATTGGTGTGTGCTGCAGCAGAGCCTTCCCTCTCTAAAGCTGGAAACTAGGATTTCTTTAATCTGCATATTTTGGGGTTTTTTTAAAAAGGGGCGGGGAGCAATTCAAGAATTTTTTTATTCTTTCAGTAACTTCACAATATGATCATCATGAGCAAATGACTGAGGAGCTGGATTCATCGTCCTGCCTCGTTTCAGCCAGCAGCAGGGATTTGAACAACTGCTTCATTTGGAGCAAGAAATGCTGTTGGTCCTTCAGTACTCTGTCAAACACTGGTCCTGCCTTGTGTTTTCTTTAATAAACACCTTTTTGGGGAAGTATTCCTGATTTCTGGTCTTCTTTTGAAGAGGAAAGGAGGATTCCTGTATCTGCCCCAGTGGCTGTGGATGCTGTGGAGGGGTTGCTGTAGGACTTCTGCACTATGTGAACTTTTTGAAAACGTGATAAAAAAATATTTCTCTTAAATCTTACAGAGCTAAAGTAATTGACTCTCTCTTTTATGGAAGCTTGGCAAGTCAATTAAATTCCTTAAGTTAAATTTTCCAGCCTCTGCCTCTTCCTGCCAGACTACGAGCAGGAGCACTGGTCTCGTAGCGGCAATTTCGTTTCTGATTTATGACGATGCTCCTGTGTCCTGGGCGCTCTGCCTGCGTGGGGAAAGAGCCCCACCCACTGCCGTGTGCTTAAAAAAGGCACGTCAGAGTGGGGTTTAATTCACAAACCAACCTCTTTACAGTTTGCTGCCTCCCTCTCATGTCCCTTTTCAGCATTTTTCACACGTGGCTTAGGGTAAAACTAAAACCCCAAAGCTTTGCCAATAAATAGTCACAGATGAAACGCTTTCAGGCATGGGGAGGGTGGAGGAGAGGATGCTGCCTCTCTTTCTGATCATGTTAATTTGAAACAAGATCGAACGAGATCAGAAGGGGGTTATATATTTATATAACAGTCTCACAACTACTTGCTGGCAGAATGATGCAAACACCCCCCACCTCTCCTGCGGACCCTCTCCCAGCCTTGGCCGCAGCGTTATTGTGTTGCTTATATCCCCCTAGAGAATCAGAGCCCCTGACGCGGGACCAGGATGCTGCTGTGTTGCAGCGTAAATAAAACCTGCGTGGAGAGCTCATGGCTGGATGGAAGATGACAGGAGGAGGTTTAGGCATCAGCAGGTCGAGGACAGATTATGGCCTGCAGAGGAGGAGTGTTTCGGGGTGGGTAAGCATGGCTTTGTGGGAGGGTCGTGCCAAGCTCGCTGATCTCTGTCCCAGATTTGGAAGCAGTTGGCACCTGAGACAGAGGTCAGGCTGTGGCTGGAAACCATATGGGTGAGCCACGGCGGTCCCTACGCGGGGGGGGGCAGAAATGTTCCTGGAGGGCTGGGGAGACCCTGGCACTGGTCGTGGTATTTGGCCAGATTTTAGGACAAGAGTTGTGAGAGAAACCACCTGGACGTGGTGATGAGCCTGAGAAGATAAGCAAGCAATGTGAGTCTTGCTGGTCCAACCCGGTCCCTTCTACAGCGGTAGCCCTGGGCAGAGAGCTACCGCACATTGCATCTTCCTGGGCGGGTGCAAAGTGTTTGGTCTGGGAGATTTTGAAATTAAATTTTAATTAGATGCTGATTAAATGAGTCCAGCTGCCTCCCCTGATTCTGGTCTTGCACACAGCCAGGCAAGACTTGCCATCGAAGTCCCGTAGGTGTTGGGTCCGGGAGCGTCCGGCAGAGCCCCAGAGCGGCGTCCCCACCTGAGACAGCTGCTGGCCGGGGGGGACATGCAATGTCCTGCGTGGCTCCACGTCACTTCACCTCCATGGGCATCGATGGCTGCGGGGTGGGGGTGACGACAGGATGGGATCCCCCAGCACCCACGGGCATTGCTCAGAGTGGGGACTCCTGTGCTGGAGCTCCTTATGCCTTTGCTTTTTGCTGGAAATCTGAAATTTGCTGAAATTTCATCCCCTTTTTGCAGGATGGAGGAGATGGTGGCACGTGGGCAGCGTGCGAGGATGGTCCGTGGGGAGCCCTGGGCAAGCGGTTCCTCTCAAAGGGGTTGGCTGAAATGATCTGGAAAAGTGGGAGCCCGGAGCCCCAATTCCCCCTGGGAAATTGTTTTTCAAACTAATCCAGCAATAAACTAGTTTTCAATAGGGCTTCTAGACAAAAACTTCACTGTGAGAAAGATGTTCAGCAAACGGCTCAGGGTGAGTTCAGTGATCAGAGCCGCCCCGCCGCAGGGGAGCCGACTTTTACCCTGTTATTTGTTACCGCACTCGGTATCTCTTACGGCCTCACGCAGGCGGCAGCAGTGCCACGTGCCCCGGCAGAAGGGCTTAACCCGACGGCACGCCGGTGTGCAACACGGGCACCCGCCTCTCCCAGGGAGCACCCATCCTCTCCAGGCCCCCCGGGAGCCGGGCTGTAAGGTTTGGAGAGCAGCGTGTAGAGGAAGGGCTTGAGGCAGTTGTTGCCGTAGGCCAGGCAGGTGACGAGGAAGGTGATGGAGGTGACGGTGGTGCCACCCCGGTTCCCCTGCTCGTACCAGTAGATGCTGAAGAGCTGCCACAGCCAGAAGGGCAGGAAGCGAGCACGGTGCTGAAGATCGTACGCAGGACCTTCTGCCTGGGACAGTGAGTGGTTCCAGCAGTGCTGAGAACAAGAGCCAGCTTGGTGTACAAGCAGCAGGTGATGATGCCTGGGGTGAGGATGATGCAGGTGTTGAAGAGGATGGTGAGATACCCCAGCCGGGTAGGTCCCCATCTGTCACATGGGGTGGTACGTACACTCGGTCAACCCGTCACAGTGGCTGGTGCGCAGGTCGATGAGGATCACGGTGGGGAGGGTGAGGAGGAAGGCTACCAGCCACACGAGGCAGGTGACCACCCGCCAGCGGTCCCTTGACCTATGCAGAACGTCCAGAGGCCTGATGATGGCCGGGTAGTGCTGGGTGCTCGTGATGATGAGGATGAAGATGCTGGTGTGCATGGTGAGGAGGTCAAGGCTGAAGAGGATCCTGCAGCCCAGGTCTCCGAGGTACTAGTCCCACATGAAGGCGATGGTGGATAAGTACAGGAGATCGGCCAGGGCCAAAGCAACGATGTACACGTACATGGAGCTGGTGCACTTCACGGGGACGGTGGTGACTGCCAGCGTGTAGATGTTTCCCACCACCCCAACCACACACACGGTGGCCAGAAAGCAGCCAAGGAAGGAGATGACCAAGAGGTCGCTGGTGCTTTTGGAAGAGGTGTTGGGCTGGCTGGTGGCATTTTCGGGGTGTCAGGACACAGATGCACGTGCTCAGCTCCATCCTGCCTCACCAAGAGCTGTCCCAGGGAGCTCTTCTGGAGGCAATCCCAAGCTGCAGAAGTGGGAGCTGCTGGCTGAGCCGTCCCAGCGGGGGCCGGCAGCAGGACGGGGCAGCAGCTCTCTGCTCCAGCAAGCACCGCTCTCCCCGGCGCTGCCTGGAAAAGCCATTTGCCTTCCCCGTGTGCACCGGGGGGGGGCCCAGCCTCAGCGCCGGTGGGGTTTGTCCCTCTGCCCTCGCAGCGGGGGTGCCAGGATGCCCCAGCCACCCACCAGCCCTTCCCGCTGCCCCGGGCACCTGCCCTGCTCCTTCCTCAGCGTGCATTGCTGCAGACAGAGCATTTTCTATGCAATTTGGGTTTAATTACTATTCTTTTTTATTTTTCCCCGTCTCCCGGGTCTCTCCAGGTCTGGGGTGCTGGGTTGACCTGGGGCTGGGAGGCGTCACGGGAGTGGGACATGGCCCAGCCGTTGCCCTCCCCAGGGGGCTCAGCTCCCCGTAACCAGGTATCGAAGGAGAAATTAATGTCATCAAAAATTCACAGCGGTGTCTTGTCCCCAGAGCTGTTCTGTCCCACGGCGAGGCCAGGGGTGGGGTGAGGGGGGGGAGGGCTGCTGGATTTTAGGGGGCTTTTGGGATGGGAACCAGCCCCCACCAATCTGGTGCTGCACACCCCCCCCCCCAGCACAGCACCCCACAGGATCTGCCCCCCCCCCAGCAGAGCACCCCACAGGACCTGCCCCCCCAGCACAGCACCCCCACAGGGACCTGAACCCCCAGCACAGCACCCCCACAGGGACCTGCCCCCCCCCCAGCAGAGCACCCCCACAGGGACCTGAACCCCCAGCACAGCACCCCACAGGGACGTGCCCCCCCCCCAGCACAGCACCCCCCAGGACCTGAACCCCCAGCACAGCACCCCACAGGGACGTGCCCCCCCCCCAGCACAGCACCCCCCAGGACCTGAACCCCCAGCACAGCACCCCCCAGGACCTGCCCCCCCCCCAGCACAGCACCCCCACAGGGACGTGCCCCCCCCCCAGCACAGCACCCCCCAGGACCTGCCCCCCCCCCAGCACAGCACCCCCACAGGGACGTGCCCCCCCCCAGCACAGCACCCCCCAGGACCTGCCCCCCCAGCACAGCACCCCCACCCCTAGGAAACACGTGCAGCTCCTCGCCCCGCCCCTTCCCCTCAGGCCCCGCCCCCTCCCCGAAACCACCGACCGCCCGGAAGGGGGTGGGGCGGGGCCGCCTGGAGGACCGCCCTCCACCCGCCTCTATGGTAGGTTTAGCCGAGACGGGACTGCTCGGGCTACCCGTCTCTCCCTCGTCGCTCTCCGCTCCCCGCTGCTCCTCTCTATGGTGCGGGGCGGTGCGGTCACGTGGCGCGGGCAGGCCGGAAGGAGCCGGGCAGCGGCGGCTAAATGAAGCGGGGTCGGAGGGGCGGTGCGGGGGTGGACGGGTCCGGTGAGTGTCGGTCGTGGGGTCCCCGCGGGCTGTGGCGCGGTTTCCGCGTCCCGGGCGGTGCTCGGGGGAAGAACGGCGGTAGCTAGGCGGCGGGGGTAGGGCCTCGTTCTGGCCGCTGAGGCTCCTCGCCTCGTCCCCTGGGCCTCGCCTGCCCCCTCGGCGGGGGGTTCGGTCGCTGTCCCCGGCTGGGGTCCTGCCCCGCCTGTCCCTCCCTCAGGGCCGGGGTCCCCCCGCTCTGGGCCGGGTCCTTCCTCCCCCCTTCCCCTCAGGGCCCGGTTCTTCCCCTCGCTCAGGGCCGGGGTCGCCCCGCTCCGGTCCCTTCTCCCCCTCCCTGGGCCGGCCGCGCTCCCTTCCCCGTGGGGTCGGGGGCCGGTTCCCCTGAGGCCCTCAGCCGCCCTCCCGGCCCTGGGGTCCTGCCGTAGTCCCGTGCGTGTCCCCCAGTAGGAGGTGAGGAGGGCGGGGGGCACCCAGGTGCAATTTCCCGGCGCTGCTCTCCGTGGGCTCCCTGCACCGGCTCGTTTCAGGTACCCGCGGCCGTGTGTTCGTGCGCAGGAAGAAAAATAGCGTCGGTTCCGGAGCTGGTGGGGGAAGGCGGATCTAAGCTTGTTCTTTGCTTCTGACCCTCGTCTTGTTGTGGAAACACTGGGTGCCGTTGGGACATCTTGACATTTCAGGCATCTGCTTGTGGGAGCTGCTGCAGGAAAGAAACCCAAAACACAGCTGTCCTTGGAGTTGAGGGATCTGTGTAAGAGATACTCTTCCTCTTTCCCCTGCTCTCTATTGATTTGAGTGCTAGCTCAGCTCGGTGGGAGAGAGCAAACGCTGGAAGTGCTAATGTGTACAGCGTTCATAAAACAGAGGTGTCTGATGGGTGTTTCTACCTCTGGAGCTGCTCTCGGTCCCCCAAACGGCTGGAGGAAGGTCAGGTGTTCACGCAGAGTATTTGGAGACTGAAGAGTCGTGGCGAAGTTGGTGTGCGTGTGAGGAGGGGAGCGTGAGCTCACCCAGGCAGCACTCCCGCACGCCGGTCTGGGATGGGTGAAATGTAGGTCGGCTTAAAAAGTCACTGTCGGCTCGTGGCTCCGTTGGCTTTGCAGCTGCGCTCACTGGAACCCCTGTGCAGACATTGGGCTGACAACAGCCACTCGGGAGGTTTTTCTTTTCATCTCACCTTCGTTTTATGACCTGAAGCATTGTCTTTGAATGTCTTCTAATACCTTATCTTACAGTCTTATTGAAAAATACTTATACCAGAAACATAGCTTTCACATGAATAAGTTTAGTTGTTGATGTTTCTTTTCAGCTTCCTTACTGCTTGTCAAGCAAGGTTCAGTTTCTTACACGAAGTGTGACAGTTTGGTCACTGTTCTGAGACCTCTGATGCTTTGAAAAAGAAAAGCTAATGTTGCTGCTGTGCACTTTCATTCCCATTATTGAGGTGTAATGCTGAGGGACTATAGCTCGGTTGTCCGTGTACTTTTCACAGTGTCTCTTCTTGTGTTTCTTTTCCAGCTGACTGCCCTACAGAACAGCAGACTCTCCCTGCTTTATTTTGGGCAGCAATTCTAAAAGCGATAGCTAATTGCCTTGGTGGCTGAAAGGCATGGGCAGCATTAGTGCTAAGACCAATGATCAGATCCCTGTTTCTCTATTCTCCTCTGTGGTGGTTGGTTCCTCTTTCTTACAATTTGTGCTATCTTAATTGACATACTTTGGAGCTGTTGCAGGTTTTGAGCACTAGCAATGGAGGAGAAGGCAGGCGTCCCCGGTCAGGTGGATAGACTGGACTTTGTGTGCTCAGTTATAAATTGGCTGCCTCCTGTTTCCAGAGAGGATGGCATGAGAGCTTTTTCCCGCCAGCGACCTGTTTGGAAGGTGAGGGGGATGTTTGAGACCCATCACTTTGCAGACCCAAACCTTGAGCAGGTTCTGGTAGGTTCCCGTACACGTACTGTGCCGTAGGAGCCTGCAGCACAAACCATGTGGTGGGCCTCATTTTCTTTAGGACTAGCAGAATTGCAGGGACAGCTTTTAATTACAGAACTGTGGGATTTACGGCTTTAATCTGAGCTTTTCATTTCTAGGATGAATGCTGTGCAAAAATTCCACTGCCTTACATCAGGCCTTTCAATATTGTAAACATCTTAATAGATGTCATGTGCTGGGTGTCTGCGTGGTGTGACTAGATGTTAATAAACAATCATCTTGACAGGAGTTTGTGCCTGGAATACCAAGATTTGGGAAAGGACTCAGACCCATTTCCTGAAGATCTGTAGAGACATTCAGCCTGCTTGGTAGTGCTGCATTTTAGTAACGGGCCTTCTTCCATCTCTTTTTCTTTCCTTCCTAGGATGTTTTCCTGTTGGCCTGGCTGCAGGCATCCTTCTTGGGCAGCTGCATAAGTCAGGGCACGAATAACAGTTCCTGGAAGAGTGGTTGGGGCAGGCCTTACTGATGATAAGGTACATTCCGGTTTCCAGCAGGGTGCTGGCAGCCTGTTCCTGGGCTTGTGTTTCAGAAGCTGCCTCGGAAGTCCAAATTCCTGGGTAGTCCATGCTTTGTCTGCCTGAGAATGCAGTGGGCGTTACTGCCGCCGGCAAGCTACGATTGCTGGCGGTGTGGCTTGTGCTTTGAAATCGGACACAAATTGCTAAAAAGTCCTGTGGCAAAAATAGGTGGAGTGAGTACGCAACTCCGGCGACTTCGGTGCAGCTGGAGAGAGGCAGGAAGGGTGTCTCGGGGGCCAGGAGCTGATTAGCAAACCAGAGTAGCACAAACCCCAGTGCGCAAGAGACGTGGAGCCCTTTGGGTGTTTTTTTAGTGCCTGTTGGAAGAAGCTCCCATTCATTAATTTGGAATGGGTGTCTTAATTTTATTTATTTCTTTTTAAAGTCATTGTGAGTGGTTTACTGTGTCATAGCGCCGTCAGCTCGGCGCAGCAATGGGCGTCGGGGCTTGCCACCGGCTGCATTCTTTTCGGGACAGTCAGAACCGCGCTGCTAATTCTTCTCGTCAGAAGCTTGGTGTTTTTCTGCACGTGGATTTGGTCTGGAGATATTTTAAGTCTCCATTTAAATTATTGAATTCAGACATTTCCTTAACTACTTAAAGGAGAGGCACTACTAGTCTCGAAGTCTGTATGCGCACTAAAATACTAGCATTTTGTATTGCTATTGGTAGATGGGTGGGCTTTTCAAGCTGCTACGTGTAACTTTAATTACTCTCAGTAGGATCTGTCCCCAGTGGGGTAGGCGCCTTTTTTTTTTTTTTTAATACAGTGAGCAGTGGAAGGTGTGAAACATGGCGCTGACTCGAGACACTAGCTATCTTCCAGTAGCAGCCCAGGAGATAAGGTTATCTCTGTATTGACGTGGTAGTTTCTGTGTTTGAAATTGAGCTAAATAGTGTCCTGATGAGCATTGGTCTGGTGAGAAGCAGAGTAGTTTTGTTTTAAGCAGGTTACTGGGATGGGGAAATCGGGCAGGGGGTAGGGAGGGAGAACAGCAAAAAGAGAAAAAGGCCACTTAGCAGTGTCCTGGTGGTTTTGAGTAAGTTATCCTTGCCAAAGCACTGAGATGTGAGATAATAAGGAATGTTTTACTGAGCTGGGATAATCTCACTCTCAGCAGCCTTCATGTGGCTTTTATAGAATTTCAGGTTTATTTTGGAGTATCTCAGGAGTGATGTTTTTCCTCTGGGTCAGTGCTTAAGAGCTTGTAGTGGTTTTAAATTCATAATGATCCTCAAGAAAGCTTAATTCCTGAGGACTAGAAATCATTCCTGCTGAATGACACCTCTCTCCTAATTGCCAGTGCTGCTGTGGTTCCTTCCCTGTGTTCATGAGGGGAACTGTCAGTGTCTGATTAAGTGGAAAAAGCACTTTGGGGAAAGATTTCAACACTGGGAAGCTGCTATCCCAAGTCACGATGCCGTCTTGCAGTGTTTCTGACCCAAGTCAGGGGGGGTTTTAAGTGTGGCTTCCTCACTGGCTTTGGGGGAGCCCGACTCCTTTGCTGATGCCGATGGTGTCTGTCTGTTCACGGGATGACTTTTGGAGGCTGTTGTCATCACTCATAACAAGAAGCAAAGCTGATGAGCTGAAATAAATCTGGGAGCATATGTAGGTGTCAGGGTGACCTGAAATGGTTTCACCTGGCTTCTGAGGATGAGTGTTGTGTTGCTTGCGCTCAGTCTGCTTACCTCTGTAAGGAGGCCAAGCTACCGTTTGCATTATTTAGATAAACATTTGGACAAGGTCTGTAGAGGCATCATGTGATATCACTCTGTAGTACAAGGTGATCAGGATTTGTACTAGCTAGAATCTTTGTTTGGGGAATAGAAGGATGGAAAATGGCCTCAAGTAATATATTTTGTCTAAAGCACGGGGTTCCTGTACTCCTTTGTCAATACTGACCTGTTCTTACCAAGCTGTGGGCACTGTTACTGCTGTTGCTCGATTGAAGACAGACAGACAGCGGATGGCTTTTTGCAGCCTTTGCAAAACCAGAATTAGGAACAGATTTACACTTCTACTTCCAAATGCCATCCCAAGATGTGATGCATTTTTTGTTTGATGGAGGGGCAGAGGGAAACCTCTCTTACAGATCATTTTTGCTTGAAGGTACCTGAAGGCTGGTAGCAGAAGGAGTGCTTACCCACATAACCCTGGCAAATACAAAATGTGGTTGGATAAACATGTTACAGTGGGATAGCAGAGAGGAACAGGCAGCAATGTTGACAGCTGCCTGCAGCAGAGCAGTGATGCTGCCTAGAAGACTTTCCTCCTCTCCCCGCTCTTTCCGGAGTGTGCTGTAATGCAATTTGAGGACGATGACAGCAGCAGCATAATGGGGAGGCAGGAAAAGAAGCTTTTTCTCCCTTACAAGAAACCAGCAGCGTAGGGCGTTTCATACCTCCCCTGCTGCTAGGATTTCCAGCTACAGATGAAGATGACTGGCAAGACCCATTAGCAGTAACTTGGCTAGCATAAATAGTTCATGTCCTCTCTATATATTGTTAAACCGGAATCCTATTGTAGTGGAGCAGGCTTCATTGTGTATAAACTGGGAGGTGCCCTTGGATCAGCCAGGACTAGCACAGACCAGCTTGCAACGGCTGGAATGCACCTCTGACTTCAACACAGTGTCTGAAGAGTGCTCCTCAGCTTAATGTTTTTGTGTTTGTTTAGCAGTTTGTGGCTGCTTTTACTGACCCTCCGTCCCAGATGGTTAAATAATCTGTTTGATGATGTACTATTGCAACACCCAGGAAAAGAATTTATGTTCTGCTATGTGAAGGCTTAAATAGTGTTGGACACTTGACTGTGATGACTAAGGGGTAGGCACACAAATTTGCAGCCTGAAGACAGTCGTGTCCTTAGCAAACGGTCTGACTGCAGCCTGTGTAACCTCTTAGCTGTGGCCTGTAGTGGTTTTTGTAGCCTTGCATACGTAAAATATTTATTTCCCTTGGGGTGAAATTGTTAGGTGCCTTGCAGTCTCCTAAATCTGCGTGACTGTGGACTGAGGAATTAATGTGCAGTGCTGCTTCCCTTGCTTTTTAGCTGACCAGCTGATAACTCATTCATTTGTGAACTTTAATAGGCTCAGAAAAGAATAATGCTGGATGTGGAGCATGTCTAAATCTGGCCATGATCCGATTTCACTGTTACCAGTCCTGATGTAGCAGTATGCTTACCTCAAATACAACCACCTTGCTTTTCTGCTATTTTGACACATTCTGCTTAAGCCCTGCGATGGCCACTGCCACGTGGCGTGGATGAACTCAGACTGGACAACTGTCATGAGCCTGGAAGGCTGCCCTCGGTTTCTGCTGCTGAGAGCCTGCTTGCTGGGCTGGAATTGCTTGGCCGCAAGGCTAACGCGTGGCTGCAAACAAAATAAAACCTGGTTTTACAAAAGCAGTTGCTGGCTGGCTTGAAAATCTTGTAACAACTGGTCATCTGGTGTGCCTGAGCAGTATGGATGTAGTTACCCTTCTTCAGATGGGTTGGTGACAGTCCTTCTCGTGCAGCAGTAGTTGGGTGCAATAGGCACCTTATTTTTTACCCTTTCCGGTAGGAATCAGTGCGGAGCATGGATGTGCTACTCAGGTATTGCATGTGCCTTACAAGGTGTCTATCGATATGTTACTCTCAGTGCTTAAGACAGTTTAAGACTCATTTCACTGTGGATTGAACTCAGCCTGTTGGCTCAGTATGTCTCTAAGCTGGCTCTCGTACATGTTTAAGCCCTTCCATTGAATGTGTAAAAGTATCTTTCAAAAGCGGTGCCTGATCTTGGACTAGGGGCGCATATAGTTTGAGTGCTAGTTCGGCATCTTGTCTGTGATTGCATAGTGTCAACTGTTAGGCTGTAGTTTGCAGTTTATTTTAGCATATTATTTCTGTTCTCTGAGCTATGCTGTGGTGGATATGTGAGGAGAGAAGGTAGCTCGTCTGAATTCTACAAAAAAGTTTTCCAGGGCATTTCTTTTCAAAGCGGCAACGAATGCTGGTGGAGCTCAGTGTGTGAGGAGGTGACAAGCTGTGGTGTGGGAACATGACTGTCTTAAGCAGGTATTGCAGTGAAACTCTTCTTAAACATGAAGCTACAGCTTCTGGCCACCACTGGCCACTGACCTTTGAAATTATAGCAAGTGCAGATGCTTAACGTGGCTCAAAAAAAGGGTACGGCTGTAATAACCAGAATAGATGACCTGTGAAGTCATCTTCTTTTTGGAAGTCCCTAATTCTGGGATGTTTGACACCTAGAATGGTTGGTGGCAAACTTTTATGTTGATACTTCTAAAAGTACTGTGTAGATTGACACAAAAACCTTCCTTTTTGCGAAGGTGGGCTACTGCATTAAGTTGGGGTTTTTTTACTTCTGTGCCACTTCAGGGTCAAGTCTTAGCTGTTATATTGTCAGCAGCTTTGTGAAATGAGGTGAGGTATGCTTTGCAGACTGCAGTCATCCTTGAAAGCAAAGCTTCTTGTGATAGGTTCAGGTCGCATTTAAAATCAAATTTAAAAAATTCCCCCTTCCTTTCCACACTTGCTCCTGGTGATGTATTATGGTTTTTTCCTGGAACACAGCTTCCCAAGTGCAGCTTAGATTGTTGTTTCCAGAGTTGATCTGCTGGGTAGCAGCTTAACATCCAGGATGCCATCGCAACCTATCAATCCTTCATGATTTTAAATTCCTCTGCATGTTACTGCAACTAAAACTAACTCTTTGTGCTTTCCAGCCCTCTTGACTTTGCTCTAGTGATTCCCTCGCCGCTGCTTGTAATGGCAGTTTGCTGGTTGCGTGCAGCCTGTCTCTTCTTCCTGCTCCCGGTGCCCCCTGCACAGAGGGCTGTGAGCAGAGCAGGCTGCTGGTTGCTCATCAGTGTGAATGTCAGTGCCAGAGCCTGTCTTGGGGTTCCTCTAACCAGCAACCTTACAACGCCTTTATTTCTTTATTTCATCTCCAGTGAAAACCAGTGCTAAGATGGTAACTTGAAGGTTCCTGAAGATGTGCATCCAACTTGTTAAATAACTTCTTAAAAGGTTGCACTTGGTTTTCTTTGTTCTGTTATACCTTTTGAAGGTGACATTCAGGATCCCTTAAAAAAGGAAAGGAAAAAAGGAGGACAAAAATGCTACGGATTTGGAAAGGAAATGCTGTGTCCTTTCTCCTGGAGAGCTCTGTGAAGTATGAGTAACAGAGGAGCACTCACGCATATCCTGGGGCACGTAGGGCATTTCTCCTGTGCTTTTCTGTGTGGCCGCTGGGTTGATGGGGAGGAGAAGGCAGTTGCAATTAACGTTATGTAGAGCCCTGTTAGGTGTGTGCAGCACCTGGCAGTCCGTGGAGTCCAGCTCTTTCAGACACCGGTGGGGTTAATAACTGCGCTGCTCAGAGGAAGGAGCCTCTGCCCCCTTCTCTTGAGGTACACGTGAGTTCGGGGCAGGAAAACTGGAAGTAAAACTCGCTCTAGGAGCGGCAAAGCTGCAAATCACATGGTTCCATGTGTTTTTCAGTTTGTCCCCACCCTTATACCGCAAAATCAGAACAAAACAGTTCTTTAAAATGATGGTTTGGGAAATAGGCTGTGAGCCCAAAGAGGTTGGGTTTGTGTGTATGTGCTGCCGTAGCTATGTGCTGAGCTGCTAGTTAATGTTCGAGTTGTTGCTTGGACATGAAATGCCAAGCTGGCACCTGTGTTTGATGTGGGAGGGAGGGTTTGGATTTTGGGGATGGTACTGTATGATCCTGCACATGCCAGCAGTCTGAGGTCAGTGGAGTGGTACCCTTTACAGGAGCTAACTGCAGAGATGCTTCCTCCCCTCTCAAAGCCTTGGATTTCTGCTTTGCTCTCAAAATGTGCTGCTCAAGGCAATGGCATTAACTCTCCTTTCCACCCAGGCTTCTTAAATTTAACTTTTTTCTTTTTTTTTTCTTTTTAGGGCTCAATTTGATGGGGGGGCAAATGATGGATCCAAAGCTCCCCACCTCTATGCCAAGTGTGGGGGTTTTTTTACATACCTCAAAATTAGCAGTCTCATGTTGGTCAGAGAGATGTGATAGTACGGAGCCCTGTTATTTAGCAGAAGGACTGACTGGAGTCATGGGAAGGCACTTCAGTGTCCAGCAGTTGGCCTTGATGTCAGTCATCAGGGAATAGCTTGAAAGCATCAGAAACTTTCAGTTATGTTGAATTAGTAGTTGTCAATTTTTGGAAAACAAGTACATATGTTTCGAAACATTAGAGAAGATTACATTTTAGAGACAAGCTCACGGAGCAGAAATTGGTTTCACTAGGAAAACTGGTATCATTGTAGGTGGCCAGCTGTTAGATGAATAAGATGAAACTGGACAGATTTCTTTCCTCTTGTACTTTGTGTACTTATAGATGCAATAAAAATGGAGATTGGGTATTTAAAAAAATTATGATTAAGTGATACTGTCACCTTAATGGAACAACAAACTGCAAGTGAGATTGATTAGAAGTGTTGTGATGTACAGACAGTTGAGATGTTTCCTGTAAGTCCTAAGCTGACTTGCAAAATAGGGAAATACAGTTAGGGATTTGAACCCAAATAATCCTTAAAAAATCTGCTTTCTTAATTGCTCCTGACTAACCAATTCTCGTTAGATTGGAGCAGTGGTGCATAGGTGTAGCTCATACCCTGTTAATCTGTAGCCTCTCTTTTCAAAGTATCTTCTGATGTGTTCTTGGTAACACCACTGACTGAGAAGTGACTGCAGAAATGCACGGCAGAGCTCTGCACGAAGCTACAACACGTGGTCCTTGTTCTGGCACAAGCAGGATTTTAGTAAAGCCAGACAGCCCCACGTTAGCGAGCTTGTAGTTTGCTTTTCCTCGATGCAGTGATCGCTAAGCACTCTGCGGTTATCCAGAGCGCACATCAATGGTAAGCCTTGGTGGAAAGGGCATCGCTCGCTGCGGTGCGTGTTTCACGGTGCAGCTTTTCTTTTTAGGTAGGAGTGTGTGAGGAATAGGGAACTTTCGTGATATAACTAGAAGTTGTGATTGCTGCCAGAGAAGCTTGAAGACTCCCTGTCCCTCTTCTCTATCTTAATAATGTCCTAGCCTGGAGTACTGCTTCTGAAGCCAGTTATGCTGCTGGTGGGGATGCAGAAATTGTGGCTGCTGAGATATTTTCTGAACAATGTGTGTGTTGGCCATCTTGTGTGTATGGGGAGGTAAACGTTCAGCTTTGATTTACTTGTCACAAAAAGCTTCTAGTGTTATGTTTTGGTGTGATGAAATTAATTCTTTGGCTTTCTGCAGTAGAACTGTTACCTGGCTCTTAAGTGAAAGATTTTTTTCTCCTTTCAGCTTCTGTTCCTTGATTATTTTTTTTTCCTCAGATCTCCAGAATATCCTGTCTTCTCCTTCTCAGAGGGCGTGTGTGTGTGTCTAAAATCATTTGGTAAACCAAGCCAGCTGCTAATGTCTTGTGAAACACTTAGGGAGTGTTTTAAAACTTGCAAGTCAATTCTGTTATTTTCTAGTATGCTGTTCCTCTTCAGCACATGCTATGGATCCAAAAATTGGTGTCAGAGCTATGTGGATGCAGTTGTCATAAGTCTACCCCCTGTTCTGTGCTCCGAAGAGGAGCTTTTATGTGATATCTGTAGCTGATTGTGCTGTTGCCTTAGCAAACTGGGCTGCCGCTGGAAACCAGGTGGTCTTGCTTTTTTGTTTTAGGGTGGTTCCCACTTTTGCCTGAGCTGTGGGCAGGCCTCCACGCAAACCTGCTCAGCAGAAGCTGTGCTGCAGGTCCACGTTTTAACCTCTGTCTTTATTCCTTTGCAAGGTGCGATGCGGTGGCAGTAGCTGCCTCGTGCGTAGCGACTAGGATTTGTTTTGTGCCTAGTGATTCTTGCTGGGCTTATGATCAGGGGATTTCTAATTTTTGGTTGGGATGATGCCGCTTAACATGATCAACCACTGTTAAACTCTCCCTGCTTTTGCTAAGTGACTGTTAGAAGGAGCCGCCGCCAGCGATCTGTGAACCCTTTGAAATGTTTCAATGAAATGCTTGACAGTGAGTCGGGCTGGTTTATTTCCCTTCTGTTGTGCTTTTGTTTTGGTTTTTTTTTTTTAAGGCCTGAAATTTTAGCTTTTCATTTTACTGGTTGTCACAAGCCATGCATTATTCAAGTAGCTTCTCTTTGTTTTAGCAGCTTGAAACAAGCCAGAATTTCACCTTGCTTGCAGGCTACCAGCAGACACGTTTGCTGCCTGCAGGCAGGAAGTGGGAGTTGATGCTCTTCTGTCGATGTAGGTGAGCAACAGTGGTGGTGCTGTACTGGGGAGAGGCTAGAACACACAATGATTTGATGCTGCTGACATCTCTTTCAAGTTGCTCTTTACTTTTTTTCTTTCCCCCCGCACCCCCATTCGGTTGGGACTTCAATTCCTACCTCCCCTGCAGTGATTTCTCTCTAGTCCTGTTGCCTTGAGCTAAAGCCTGAAAGAGCACTTTGAGTCTAGTCCCATCTTGGGGATGCGGGAGTTTGAGATTTCAAATGCTGTAAATGGGGGGGGGGAATACATTACACTGTGTCGGGGGGGGGGGTGTCTCCCCTTGACTGTTGCTTTAAATTCCAGCACCATCTGAAGATGCTCATTGCAGCACAAATGCAAGGTGGAGGAAGCAAATTTGAGTTCTGCTTCAATTACTGCAGTCCAGAAATGCCTGCATATACTAGGAGTTTAAATATATATGCACGGTACCGATGCTTGCTATTTTTAAGTTGGGCTAAAAATACGTGACGTGGTGTTTGCAGGGATTCTGAATGGGTTTTGGAAATCCTTGTGTAAGCATTCTGTGTGTACCTGAGACCTGCTTCACCTCTTGGCAGCTGATCCGTCAACTCATAGTAGTGGTTGGGACCAGTGGTTTTGTAGACTATATTTTTGCGTGTATGAGAAGCTTGTTAGGAAATTACATGTGACTTCAACTGTCAGTCTGAGATCTAGTCAGTTCAGAGAACAGTTATACGTAAGTCCCTGATGGTCTCTGGTTTTTTTCCAGTAGCTATTCTGTTAATAGATTCTTCTCCTCTCAAGTTACTGTAGGAAAAACCTTAACCAGGAGGATTTTATTGCCTGTGCAGAGTCATGAATCCATGAAGGAATGCAGAAAATGGAGGGGAGATCTGGTGGAACCACATCTTCAGTATGGTGGCCTTCACTGCACTGTCAGTGGGTAGCTTCGAGGTCATGACAAGAATTTTGTGTCACCTTGATGTTATATAGGAATTAAAGTCTCAAGTCCAGTTTGTGTGCTGTAGTGCAGATGGTGGGAGTTTTTAAGAGAAAAAAAAAAAAGCTTGCAAATGTTTATCTGCCTGCTGCAAGATCTTTTTCTTTTCAAATGGTTCTAGTAGCCTGTCCTTGATTGTATTGCAAAAAAGCTGATGGTCAGGTTAGAGCTTGGTTATAGGTAGCCTTATTCTTTACCTATAAATAGGCACTGAAATCACTGAGGTAGTGTGGGATAGCTTCTTTCCATCTGTCTTGCTTGCTTTTTATTATGGTGTTTATGTAGGGCAAGACCCTAGGGTGGCTTTGATCTTGTTACTTCACATTCTTGGTGGCCTGGTGCTATAAACATGAATAAAATACTTAAATCATGCCACTAGATGGAACGGGCCCATGCTTACAGATATTTGTTTAAACTTGAGCTCTGTATTGAGTATTGACAAAATGAATTGCTAGCTCTTGGTGGAGGCTCGGCTTTTACCCTCAAAGCAGTGCTTTATTAAGCTGCTTGGGTTCGTATGCAGTCTGTTTTGAAATAGTAAAGTGGGACATTGCCAGTTCTTTCCAGGCTTGGCTTTTTTTTGTTATTGCCTTGACTGTGTATTACAGTTAATGATATTTATTATATTCCTGCTTTTTAAACCACTATGAGTCTTTTGGTGATGTGTGCACATCTTTCTTTTGTACGGGGGGGGGGGGGGGGGGGAAGACAGTCTGTTATCCCAAACTTAATTTCAGATTATTTCCTGTACCTCTTTCTTGATACTCATGGCTGAAGTGCGCAAGTTCCTCTGTACGGGAACTGGAGTTGCCTATGGAGAATACGGTCCTGATGTTGGTCTTGTGGCTTATCCTTGTTGTTGGATGTGAACAGCTGTGGTTTAGCCAGCGTTGGACAAAGCACCATTTGAACTATTTGGGACAAGATTTTTTTTGTGACCATGCCGAGCGTTTCTGGTGTTGACCCACCCACGTGCACACGCATACCGAACTCTGCTAATGCATTGCATACCCCTGTGGGGGACAAATATCCCAGCCACTTAGCTTTGCTCAGAGCAAATCTGAGCAGACACCTGTCTAGCTTCTGTCCGCATCGCTTGATGCTGCGAGGGCTGATTTGTGGCTTTCACAAACATTCTTATTCCTCCCCAGCCAGTCCTGGAGCAATCCTTTGCTGGTTTTGTCTGCCAAGAGGTTCCTTTCCTGAGTGTGAGCCTGCGTGAAGGAAGCTGAGAGAAGACAGTCGCTAGCTGTGCAGGGGCTGTTGTAAGGAGTGCTTTGTAGGCCCAACCTGCTGGGAAGCAGAAGTGGTTGGTTGTAGGTACGTGAGCTGAAGAGATCTGGGTGCCACTTCTGGCTTTGCTGCTGGGCTGCTTGGTGGCCTTGGCCACACCGGTCCTTTCTGTGCTTCCATTTCTCTATCTTTTAAGTGGCAAGAAGCGTATTGATCTTGTTTTCTAAAATACTGAGAGGGCTAAGGATGGAAGAATGCTATGCAGGACTAGGTGGTAGCTATTCATGAGTACTAGGGAAAAATACAACTGTAATAATGTGGACGTGACCTTTTAAAAACGACAGGGTTTTCACCAGGTATGCTTCCAGTGATCCAGCTACTGAGCTGCCACTCCAGCACCTGTCTGCAGTGATGAGAACAGTGCTATCGTGTTGTTCTGGCAAATAAAATAACACTTTTTTTATTGCTTATAATGCAAAAACTGAAGAACCTAGCAGAAACACTCCCAAAAATCTTGCTTTTGAAGTGTTTTCAAAGCATCAATATGCCCATGATACTCTTGGAGCTGCTTACTGGAAATAGGGTGTGCTACTGAGGTTTCAGGGCTCAAATACAGGGGTAGTTGCATATTTGTAGTTATGCTGGTTAGAAGAGGCCTCTGCAGTTCCCTAGCCCGATGTCCCACTCAAATTTGGACCATCACCAGTGGTGGGACCAGGTGAGTCCTTGGCTTGGCAGTTTGTAGCCAAGCCTGGAAAACCTTCGTGGTGGAGGTTCCTTCTGGAGAAGGCTGCTTCAGGCACTGAGCCGTGCTGCTGGCACTCTTTCTGTGTGTTAAGCAAGCATCCTGCCCTGCAAACGGGGAAAATGCTGCTGCCTTGCTTGTTTATCCCGCTGCCTACAGTGCGAGGCTGTGGCCTGTGTCTGCACGGGCCCTCCTGCAGGAGGAGGGTGCGCTCCTGCCCAAAGCCAGCCGACTCTCGGCACTGCCGTGCAGCATGTGCTTTCTGTGAAAAGTGGCTTGGGTTTGGCTTTTTAAAGTGTTAAATTTTACTTTTTATTTTTATTATTTTATCCTGTATTAAAATATTTTGAAGATGGTAATGACTAGTTCCTTGGAGGGGGGGTATAGATATAAGTATGTAGTATGCACCCAAACTGATTTTTTTATCTTGCTATCCTAGCTGCAAATCCTGTTCCCTGCAGAGGAGGTTAAGTAGAATTATTGAGGAGGAATTTATACTGCTCTTGTGCACAAGCAAACAGGATTTTATAGCAGACCCACCATCTTCTTCCAATTTATGCATCAGTAAATATTTAATAATACAGATTCCTCTGTGCTCTAATAATGAGATGAATACTTCTCAATAAAAAGACTTCCTTTCTCGTTCCAGTGATCAAATTGTGGTCAGAGTTCCTGTACGTATTCAGCTGCTCTGCGATAGCGGGAATTGAGAGCTGTAAGCTGACAGAGCATAAAATGGAAACCTACTGTTCAGGTTGCAGTGATTCTTCTGATCTCCTAATCCTGTTTGGGAGCCTCCAGCCGGTTCATTGTGCCTCTCAGAACAGGTGGGGGTAGCAAATTGTAGTCCCAAAAGCTCAGTCCTGTGAAGGAACCTGATCCCTGTTGTGTTCTCTTTTCAGTTTGAGAGCAGGTGGCGTATCCTGGAATTTGTATCAAACCCTCATTGAGGAGGGGAGGTCTCCTTTAAAATAGCAGATGATGGCAAGAAAGCGTACTTTGTAAATGTGACTTGTTCCTGTGCTGGTTCACAGTGCGGGCACAAAACGCGCACTTATATACTGCCCTGTCAGGGGTGCAGCTTCCTTCTGACGTGTCAACAGCATGGATGTTGTGGAAGTGAGCTCAAAGCATCTCTTCTCCCTCTGAAGTTGTGCCTCAGGTTGGCAGCACACAGGGGAATTCAGGGCGTGATGCTGGTGTCTCCATTTGAGCAGCACGGCTTGCTTTGCTGTTCAGCTCCTTGGCAGCTAGGCTGTCAGGTCTGACCCATAATACTGCCTGTTCACCTCGGTGCTAGCATTTCTGCAGCACTTGTGCGTGGTATGACTTCATGGCATTAAGTGCGATAGGGGATGGCTGTAATGACGTCAACTGGTATGTTTGAGATGCAGGCTTACACGGTGTTGCCCTGTGGCAGCTCAGGCAAGCAGCTTTTGCTCCTCTCACCAGTAGCTGGTGGCAGAAACACCACTATATAAGTCGATGCATCAGGTTTTTGCTGCTTTGGAAACAGAAGAACCACATGCGGGGAGGGTTTGAGTCCTGGCTGAATGGAATTGCACCCCCATACATGCTTTCCGTGATTGCGGAGTTACAAGAATCTTCGTTTCTCCTCCAGAGAGGCTTCTTGGGCCTGATGGTACTCTTCAGTCTTAACTGTTGGAAGAGAAGACAACAGAAATATGTCTGCTTTTAAGTACTGAGAAGGCGGTACAGAAAAATATCCTCATGGAGAGGCTGTGCTGGGAGAGCCAGGAGAACCCCAAAATGTCTCACGGCTTAAGTCTTGGGAAAGCCCAATTAGGGTGCTGCTGAGTTTGCCTTACTCTCTCGTGTTCTTCTTTTGTCTTCTAGTTCCTCATGCAAGCCTGACTGCCATGCTTGGGCACTGACGCTTTCAGGTACAGCTGTTTAAAATGGCGGAGAGAGATGGAAATGAAGAAGTAATTAACTTGAACAGCTTCCGTAGTCACAGAGGGAAAGGTGAGTACCGATTTGTGCATATTTCTGAAACTCTCTTTGTAAAATTCTGCTTACAAGCAGTGGGATTCACAGATACTAAACTTGCAGGAGTGTTGTTAATGGGAACCTGCTGGGGTCTGTTTTGCCGTGTCATACGCCGCTCCGTTACACTTACTTCACAGCCACCTACAGAAAATTCTCTCATTTTATGCTGACATGCAAAACATTTGGCTCTTGTCTTTCTTGTGTTGTACTGCCTTAAGGCATGTTGCTAACTTCTTGGGAACACCATGTAGAGGTATTTCAGCAGATCTGAGGGGCTTATGGTGTTCCACTCTTCTGAGGACCTCCTAAGAGAGAGGCTGGCTCTGCATAGGGCTCCCCATAGGGCTGTATGTGTTGGCACCCGTTCCTCCAAGAGTGGAGTTCGAAATGATGCTTTCTGTGTATGCTTGAAAGGTGATAAATGAATACTCATGAATACTTATGCTAAAGCATAAGCCAAATTGTTGTCAAATCATAGGGAGAGCATGGTTGTATGCTGTCTCTGCAGTACAGAAACCCTCTGTTTCTGGCTGGAGTGTCTCTCCTGCGTTCCAGCAGCTGTGTTCAGTAGCGTCTATATTCCACTCTTGACAAGCCTTGAGGGACAAGGTTGTCATCTAATAGCAGGATATCTTCTGTACCCACAGTCAGGGGCCCTATCTCAGTCTTGCGTAAGGTACCGCTGCAAAGTCACGCTTTTTCAGAAGAGGCCAAATTGCACAGGGAACCTTATCTCTCCTCTGGAATGCACTGCACATTAATAAAAGAAAATGTATCGTTCCTGAGATACTGAAAGTTCAGGACCTCTCTGCAAAAATTAGGAAGTACTCCTGTACGTGGCTCGTTTGGGATAATTTTTGCAGCAGCTTGATCGTGCTGAAGTTTGTGATAGAAGAATCTCTGCGCGAGTGTCAGAGTGACTGTTTCATGCGTGTGCCGTTGTGGTGAGCTATAGTTTCTGCAGGCGTTCTGTTCAGAGGGCCGAGGGAAGTAGGAGCGGCTGTAACAGTAACTTGCAGAGGAACTGGTGACCTTTGAGCGTTTCTTCTTGCTGCAATGCAAATGTGAAGATTGCTTTTTCATATGTTTCAGTGCTTGTGCCCTGTAATTTCAGTTATTTACCTTTAGCAAATAGCTAACTTTACTTGCTTTACTACAGACTGGATAAACCGCAGGGACGAAGGTCTCATCACGATATCAGATTCCTCGGATGAAGAATTACCTTTGCTGGAAACGCCAACACAGCAGCAGCGTGAGGAAGATGACGATGATGTAGTCATCTTGGCAGAGGTCACTTTTCATTCTTGTACTTGCCCTGCTTTATTCATGGCTTTTCTAGCCAACTCTTGTGCAAATACTGGATGCATTCCTTTGAGAGTCCTGTCCAGTTACAATAATTTACTTAGGATGTCTGAAATGTATGCTGAAATGATGAGATTTTGCTGGCTTTAAGTGTTTAGTCATATTTTGGGCTCAGGAGGGGAGAACTAGACTGTTAAACTCATTGTATTTAAAGTTCTACTTAACGAAGGCCATAGCTTCCATAAAGTTATTTATCTAAATGCAGAAAAGTGGAGTGCTTTGTAAAAGGACTTGACGTTCTTTAGAAGGCGAGTTTTCAAAACATGCCTTGTTTGACCTTGTATGCTTTATATTTCTCTGTGCTGCTTGGATTCTTGTTGGGCTGTTGCAGGCATTTACATTTTTGCAGTTTTACAAAGCCAGCTCACCTGGTAAATCTCTGTCCGCTGGCACAGGCAATCACACAGAGGAGGGCCAAAGGCTTTAGCTTACCCTGATTATTTTAAGTGTCTAATTTCACATCTAAGCTCTATTAAGAATGTATTCTGCTTTTCTGTTGAAGTAACCAGAGACATTGAGAAAAGGGGTTGCGAAGCTGACGGTTTTGTTTCTTAGTTGAAAACAGTAGCAGAGAATTTTCAGACTCTGGCGTACAGCAGTCCTAGCCTGCCAGAGGCAAGAACAAGGCCAGAGATTAACGGTTTTGAGCTTTGGTTCCTGCTGCCTGTTTAAATAAATTGGTGAGAATGCAAATATGCCATCAGTTAGTTCATCCTTTCCAGACTATTTACTGGAAGTGTGGTCTGGGGTGAGCTCAGGAAATTATTCCAGTCTGAAAGTCCTGTGCACCTCAATTCTGCCAAATGTTTTCTTAGCACCTGGGGACAGACTGAGGATGGAGTTCAGTGAAACAAATGTATATGGGTTGCAGTTTTATGCCTTATTAAGCATCTTGCTAAACACACTTTTCATGTTTCCTATCAGAAATTTGATTGGGTGCAAAAGATCATCTGGAGCAAGGATTCTGACATGCAGACAAGAACTCCTACTTACTCTTGTCTGTCTTCTTTTTAGACCCCAAAGAATCAGCAGCTTCTGCGTCCCAATGTCATCAGACCTGCTGCTCAATGGCAGGGTGCAAATCCTGTGGGAGAAGGAGGATCTAAAAGTGCTGTCGTGCCCCTGAGGAGCGTGTATCTGCAAGATGAGAACTCAACTCTGCTGTGCCAGGGAGACCGGTATAATCACGTGGTGGAGAGCAGTGCTGGACCAAGCAGGGATGAGAATATGAACTTTGCCTTGCAGCAGCCTGGACCATCTGAGCTTAATGGCCCCAGGTTTGAACTTACAAGTAACCAGGAGCCTGGCCCGAGTTTGCTTCCAGCGATACAGATGAGTCCACAGCCTGTTGTTAACAGAGAAATCAATAGTCTGGAGAAAGCAGACCTTCCACCACAACAGGAGGAAAAGGTGGAAGCCCAGGGATGGCAAGGAGAAGACTTGGAGCCAGAGCAAAACCTTGGAGGAACAGCTGTTGCAACCACCACAGACCAGGAGATCCACAAGAACAGCCAGCTGGATCACCCATACTTCCAGCTGTTGGAAGGTGAGCCACATGCTGTAGTAAATGGTTGTGCTCCTCAGCAAGGGCAGCCTGAAGCAGACCCAGGATCTTTGAGGGCATATGGAGAGGAGGCTCCCGGGCCAGCCTTCCCCCGACCTGAACCACAGCAGGATGGGATTCCAGGTCCTGCTTCGCCCCAGCTGGCGCATCCACCAGAAGAAACGGGTCAGCAGGCAGCGATAGACAATGAACAGCCAGGTCCGGCGTTCCCTGCAGAGGGCTCTCATGAACTTGGCTCTAGTAATGTGCCAGAACAAGATGCTGCTGGGCAGGACCAAGACCTCACCGCGCTGCTCATCAGAGAGACAGTAAGTATACCCAGGGCTTGTTTGCCTTCAGTGTGCACGTTATTTTCAGACAGGTTTTTCAAGGTGTGTAGTGTTTCACATGCTCAAAGCACAGCCCTATTGACTTCAGCTGCAAATCCTCTTTGTTCTGGCTGAGATTCAGCTGTGCACCAGGTGAGGAGCATGCAGTGAGTTGTCTTGGGAAACTTTGGTTTGAAAGACTCACCCCAGTGCTATGACAGAAGTGGTGAGAGGATATGAATCTTGAGGAAACTGTTTGCTTTGGGATGGGCTCTTGGCCAGAGAGATTTATTAGCAGAAGTGATTGTGGGGTCTTGAGGACACAGTGGGGTGAATAACCTGGGTCTGTTCCCTTAAAGGCTACTGCCCTCTCAGTTTGTTTTAGTCTGGCTGATTCCTAACCCAATTCAGTAGAGCTGATTTAGGAGTAGATGTAGAGCTAAATGAGCAAAACTGAGACACTAAGCACTGGCAAGAGGGATAGAGGGTTGGGTAGAGAAGGCTTAGAGACACATGGCTGAGAGCCATGGCTGCTCTCAGCTGGCTCCCCTAAAGTAGTTTGGTCCATGGCCATGTTAAGGCCACCATAGTGGTCAGGGGTAATAGTTGCCATTGCAGTATGGGTTTCCAAGCAGTAGCACTGAGGAATTACTGGATAAGCAGCGTGCAGACTCATATATGTTAACTCCACACTCTCCTTTCTGACTCTGCATGTGAAGGTTAGCATGAGGGGCGCTAGCTGCAAGAACTGAACCACCAAGAAGGGTACTCCTTAACCTTTGGTATGTTTAACAGCTTGGGCAACATGGTGTATATTTAAAAAAAACAAAACAAAAAAATGTGGTGATGCTTCCATGTCTCATGTCTTCCCCTCCAGCACATACTCTTCCCCTTGATTGCTAGGGAGAAAGGGTCTCTCTTGATGCCTTATTGAATACTTCTTTTTGCAAACAAGCGTATTTTACTGCATCTGTATTTCACACCATCCTCTCCAAGGCTTCCCTCCCTCCTTTTCCTTTGGGAAAACTGAGGTTGAGGAAAATAGTCTTTAAGTAGCAGTTCAACAAAATTCACTTATTTCTGAGTAAGACCTTGTTGATCAGTGACTTGCTTTGAGATGGGCAAGTAGATACTCTTGCATTGTCAGAGTTGACAACCCTGACCAGTTCAGTCTTGTAAAGCAAAATATCACATGGTGCAATTGATTGCAAAACCTGTACAGAAACCCAAGGAGAGAGAGCAGCAAAGGGTGCTCTTTGCTAGGCTGCTGGGAGAGCTTTCACAGAAATGCCAGTAAAGCTTTATTGTCTGTTCTGATCTCACATCTAGTGTGTCTGGGTGCTTTGGGTGGATATCCGTATTGTTGGGGTTTTTCCCTTTGCTTCAGAATGTTGTATTTCAGCACACAGTCTGGAACTCCTTAATCTTCTGCCTGAAGGTAAATATTAGCTTTGCTTGTGTTGTAGATCATACCTACGTGCCTCTCCTCTTTCCATCCAGCCTGAATCGCTCATTAGGCCATTCACATCACTACCCATACTCTTCTTGTGAGAAAGAGCTGCTAGCAATCACCCTGTGGAGTAAAGGAAAGCCAGCACCTTGCAGTATCCAGGCTGGATGGATATAAATGGTCTCTTGAAATCCATTTCGGCCCTTGTCTCAAGAGCGTGCTAGATAATTATCTATACATCTCTGTCTTTTGGTGCTGTTGTTAGGTTGTGCTACGCAGCTCCTCTGACACCTACGTAACCTTTAGCTTTTCCTACTGTAGGAAGCAAGATTCCCAGATGTGAAGAAGGAATATATTGAAGAGCTAATCAGCATCAAGAACTGCTATGACTTAAATGTGTAAGTATAGAGCTAAGAGCCAGGGTGGATCATACAACAGTCTGGCTGCAGTCAGGTTTCCATTTCCCCACCTGGTAATGATGCTGTTCTAGAGCACATCCAGGCTGGGAGTCACCACTGCGTTGACAGTGCCCAAGAGCAGAGAACTTTTTTCCTTTCTAATAGAGCGTTTCTTAATTCCTCTCTAATTCTGACATTGAAGCAGAGAAGCTACAGCACAAAGATCATTTGCTTTTTTAAAGATATTAGATCTAATTTCCTCTTAACTATTACTAGGGCTCTTAAAAAGGGTGAGTGTCAGGATTAAGGTGTTGAGATGACTCGTATAAAACATAGTACGAAGGTGGGTTGGTGAGTTTTGAGTTGGAGAATATAGTTTCCATTTCACTGGTTTTCGGCTTTTTCCAAGCAAAGCTGACACTGTTTTGGACTCCCTTATTTAGTGTCATGATGCTGGCTTTTAATCCCCTTTACTTAATCAAGTAGCAGTGGTACTGTTTGAGTTCTCTCACATCACTTTTTGCAGATAGAATAGGGCAAACACATTTAAGGGCTGGTAGGATTGATTCTACATATCTATTGAAGAACTGATTTTGGTCAAACTGAACAGAAATGTGAGCCAAGAAGGGAAATAAAAGGAGTGGAAAATCAGCATGAGGACTTTCCCAATTGCATTAGCAGCTCAAGAATACCTTGGTGTTCGTCATGCTTGATATCTCTGGGACCTATGTTAGAGTCAAAAGTTTAAAAAAAAGTCATTATCCTTATCAATAAGTTGCATCATCTCCCTACCCTTTTGGGTAAAGCCCGCACAGCTGAAAAGCAAAGGATTGTGTGTGTTTGCTCCAACAACACGGGAGAGAGTGTTTTGAAGCAAATCACTTGTGACTTACGTCTGATGCTAGGTGGCCCCACTCTCTTTCTCTCTCTGCAGCTGTCACTGCTATATCAAACATGTTGAAACTAGTTATTATGTGATACAAGAATGAAGAATAGGTGTTGGTTGCCAGAGTATTTGCTCTATCTTGTATGAATCCAATGCCCTTTCCAGTTAACTAGGGCACTAATTAAGCAGTATTCCAAGTGCGTGAGGCTTGGAATTAGTTATTGGACCATAAGTAAGTTAACTGGCAAGGAACGAAGGGTGATCCCATCCATTGGGCATAGATTTCCTATTCTGCTGCCTTTGCAGAAGTGTTGTGAAGTTGCACCTCCAAAGTAGGGCTTCTTGGTTAGAAAGTCATCAGACTGTAACTTCTTTTTTTGTCTTTTGAAAGTGCTTTCCCTGTAGCAGTGGTGTGGTCAGCAGGAGAGAAGCTTTCAGGTGCCCGCACCACGTGCTTGGTGCACCTCGGCATGGATGGTGGCATGGGGAGTGTAGAAGACGGGTAGAGCCATTCCTCGGGGCGATGAGGCTGTTGAAGTTAGGCATCTGGCTGCAGGACCCTCTCACAGATTGTGTGAAAAAAATTTGTTATTGTGTCCTGCGGGGATTTAGCGAAGCCTGATGGAATTAAATCCCAGTATCGGCTTCTATCAGTCTTAATGTGTTCCTTCCCTTTTTGCTCCCGAAATCTCTTCTCTCCTATTGTGTGCCACAGACCCAGTGAGATGAAAAGGTGCTTACAGGCTTCCCTGTAGTCATCTACAGTGTCTGCTCAGCGGTGCGTTACCCACTTACTGGATGATAAAGATTTCTTCTCCATATTTTTACTCCTTTAACCAAACTATCTTTTGAGTTGTCACTGCGTCTTTTGTATGAAAACAAATGGGTCAAAGCACTGGTCAGCCTCGCTGGCAGGGTCTCTTTGATCTCCATGGTATGTCAAGCTGAATCAGGCTTGAAATATAATAAATAAGGGTGGCTGGGTTTGGGCAGGGATGAGGCTTTTAACTGGCTCTGTGTCCTGTGGTGCAGATATTAATGAACAGTGCCGCAAGTGTGCGTGCATTGCGCGCTGGGACCCACTTAACTAATTGTCAGACATTGAAGGTTAACATCTCTGAAAATCCTGAGCATTGAAATGGCAACATGCAGAACAGTTCAAATGTATTCTGACTGTGCCCCAGCTGAAACCCTTGTGTTTGAGCTGCAGTGATTTGAGCTCCTTGAAGTTTCTGTTTTGTTGGATTAAAACAGTTATCTTTTACAAAAGGGATTGGGGGCGGGGGGGGTGGCAGGCTGGAAGCTATTAAAAGCTCAGTGCCCAGATATTTTGTTGTTTTCCAAGATGATGGTCTTAAAACTTTCAACTGATGTGAAAGATAAGATGTGGGAGCTCCTCTTAGCAGGGTATCATCTATTCAGCTTTTGTGTGCAGAAGCATTCACACTCAGTCAAAAGCTTCTGGCTCAATATGTCAATACCTGATTAAACAGAAAGAAATGCCTCTGCTTTGAATGTGAAAGCAGGGCTAAAGTAATCATGCCTTGATAGTGGGTTAATGCTTCAAGCCAGTTCAGATTTCTTAATTAGGGACTGATTTCTGACATCAGGAATGTAAATTAGCTGTAATTATGTCGTTGCTGCAACCTAGCACCTTCTCATTCAAAAAGTTTTACAAATGTTAATTGCTTGTCCTAGCTCCTTTCAGAAGGATATTATTCTACAGCTGGGGAAACTGAGGAACAGCTTGTGTTACTTGACCCAGCTAGCACAGCTGGTTAGTGATGGTTCAGAATAAGCTGTGAAAGTCTGATTCAGACAGATAGCCTACAGCAAGCTTCCCTTTCAAAGGGGCTTCTGAAGTATTTGCAGATCTCTGGCATTGCTAGAGTCTTTTCTAAGCTGAAATATTCCATTAAACTAAATTTCCTTGAAAAAGTTATGATTGTTTGTGATAGGACCTCAGGTATGCTGCATTTACAGGCTAGTATGCAATTTTTTCAGCAATTTTTTAGTGATTATTTTCTAAATACTCTTCTCACTAGACAAATTTCTAGTGGGAGTTGGACAATGCTGGTGTGATTTCAAGCTTTATTACAATGAAGCCTGTGTTCAGAGTACATATTGTATGTAAACACAGTTTAAACATGTTTCTATCTCTGCTCTAATGTGAAAGTAGAACAAGACTGGAGGCTTTAATTCAAATTTGAATCTGTAATCTTCCTTTCATAGGTTTTGTAGGGGTTTGTATGCTGCTTTTTCCATAGATGCATTTTTGTTAGCTGCAGTAGATGGCAGCTGGGTTTTGATTAATGCTGTGACTGTTCTTTCTTGTATGATCTTCCTAATGTTAATCCCAGAGTAGTGGGAAGTTAGTATGCCTTGACTCTTAGTTGTGCAGGATTTGACGCCTGCTCAAAGGAGGTACCACTTTACGTGGTTTTACCCATAGATGTGAGTGGAGAAATAAGCCTGATTGCTCACCAGAGGCATGGAGAAATATAGGTTGGTTAGTAGTTCACCCATACAAGCTTCTCTTATGTAAATGTAATTGATGAAGGATAGATCTATTTGCTTTTCCTTCTGCAGTCATACAGCTGATCATTCTTTACTTAATTCCTAATTGCTTACTTTGCTCTAGTCTGAGACCTCTCTTGGTTCTTACAGAGCAGGCTGTGACTTGCCTCATAATAATAGACTACTAAAAACTGGACAAGTGAGGAATGAACCTGAGCTCCCAAACCTTGAAGTAACTATATTTATCTTTTCAGACTCTGTAACTTTCTTCTGGAAAATCCAGATTACCCAAAGAAGGAAGGCAGAGTGGTTTTAAATCCCAGCAGCAGCCTGCTTGCCAGCCAAGATGAGACAAAGGCAAGTGAGAGTATCCTCATCTATAACGTGCCTCCTATCCAGGCTGTTCACCCTGAGCAGATCTTGGGATGTCTGGTTCTATTAGTGCAGATTTGTAGAGTGCCTGGTTGAGCCATACCCAGAGTTCTGGGTGTGTTTAAGATGGTGTTAAATAGCAAATGTTAGTTGCTTGCAAGGTGACTTCCTGTTTTGCTGTTGTGTAGCTGCACCGTATCCGCTCTTTTGCATTCAGCGAGACCCTCTGCCCTGTCTGCCTGTGAGCTACCCCATCCAAAATGTTCATTTTGATAACTGATAGAAGAATTTCTTGGTCGTTCTGTCACAGGAAGTAGACTTGGCCCTCAGGTCTCTCTTGTGTGGCCTTTAGACTTTGCCTTTCAACCTCCTAACTGCAAATCTCCCTACAGCTGCTTGATTTTATTTTTTTTTAAAGTCCATTTGACAAAAAATTCTATGTTGAAATAGCAGTGTGTGGCCTGAGAGAGAGATGTGTTGAATACTTCTTTCTATTCTTGGACGCATCTCTCAACCTCAGGCCAATAAAGTTGGTCACCCATTGCAGTATCCAAAGCATATCCTCTCCTCACTGTCTCATGCAGCCACACACAACAGCTTTACGTGGCGTGGGTCCTGCTAGGAGCAGAGCTGCAGCATGGTGCAGGTTACCCACACAAGTGCATAGACCAGGAGGCTTCCCACCCATGCTGCACTCTAAGCTGATGCTCGGAACTGGATGCTATGTAACCACCGTTTTGAGTGGTCTTGCAGAAGGTCTTGATCACTGAAAGAGCGGTTTGGGGTGTTCTTGGGCGTTTTTGTAGAAACCTTTTTCTATCTCTTGCATTTTCTCCTTAGGTGCCTAAAGTGGACTACTTCAACTTTTCCAAACTTGCCCCACTTGATCAGCGGTGCTTTATCCAGGCAGCTGACCTCCTTATGGCAGACTTCAAAATGCTGAGCAGCCAAGACATTAAGTGGGCACTACATGAACTCAAGGGACACTATGCAATCACGCGAAAGGTTCTCCAGTTCAAGTCTGTTTTCTTCCCTAGGGTTATCTTTGGTGTCTGTGGAGGGCAGTGCAATGTCTTTTGCCTTACTGTACCATCTGCTAGTGTGTGCTTATGGGGTTTTTTAATAATCTTACCTTCCTTTTAAGAAGTATTAATCCGTTTAGTTGAGACTTGCAAAATTCATTGGCCAGACAGAATGCTGCAGGAAGCTTTTACTTTTCTCTAATAGGAGAACAGGGGAAACACTAGCTAGTTGATGGTAGGTGATGCATGAAACTGAGAAGTGTTCCTGTATGTTGCCACTGAAGTGTGGTATAATTGCCAATAAAGCCTAGACATTTAGCTAAATCTTAAAACATTTAACTGCTGCTATTAGTTAACTGACTGCATGTTACTGAAAAGGAGCCCAAGTCTCACTGTCCTGTTTCTTCTTATTATGACTTGTGGAATGAGTCCTGTATTCCTTGTGAAAGAGTTTCACTGTAATGGAGCTGCAAAGACACTTGTTTTAAGTATCAACAAACTGAATGTAAAAGTGGCTTCAAGCTTTTGACTTGGATCTACCCCTTTGATATGCTCCTCTTGCTTGAGCGTCTTTCTCTACTATTTCAGGACTTAACTAAAAGAAAAACTCCATGTCTCTCCACCTGTTTGAGCACTGAGTGTTTGAGCTACTTTTTTTTAAAAATAAAAACCCAAACCCAACAACAACAACAAAGCCAAACTAGCTCTGTTGCATCAGAGTGGACACCAGCTGTATTAGAGTTAGTAGCTGAGGTGTTGTAGGGTTCAATTATTTTATGGAATGATTGCTTTATGAGTACATAGAGCAGCAAGGTGAGCAAAGGAAAGAGGTATATTTGCCTCTATATGGGGTGTTCGGCTTTCCAGTTTTGGATCAGTCTTACGTACATGTTTGTACTGTGCTTCGATATGAAGTATGTGCTTCTGCTTTCTTCCAGGAACAGACAGGATTTAAGTCTGTATGTTGTTTTCTAGGCCTTTTCAGATGCTATCAAAAAATGGCAGGAGCTGTCTCCTGAAACTAGTGGGAAACGAAAAAGGAGGAAAGAAATGAATCAGTATTCATATATAGACTTCAAATTTGAGCAAGGTAAATACCAAGCTGTATGTATTGTGCTCTCTGCATCATTACTGTAAGTGGAGCTGGCTTGCAGCAGAAAGTACTGTTCTTGAAAAGGGATGTGGTCCCAGAACAGCTATATTTCTGTCACTGTCTGGTATCTGTTTTGGAGATACTTTTCATTAGCACATCTGCTTGGTACGGTGCTGTTTGCGATGCTGAAGTTATGCAGCTGGTGGCGTGTGGAGGGAGAAGGATTTAAGCTTTGTTTTGGCTGCTCTATCCCATTTCATTGTGCCTTTTAATCTGCTTTAGGGGATGTGAAAATTGAGAAGCGCATGTTCTTCCTGGAGAATAAGAGACGGCACTGGAGGTCCTATGACAAGCTCTCCCTTCTGCCACCAGTGCTACTGGAGCAGGAATTCTATGAGCAGAAAGTTAAAGAGATGGCAGAGGTGAGTGGTGGGATCTGCTTTGATCCTGTGGTGCAAACACACTATGTTGCACCACACTATGTTGGTGAGGCACTGGCACAGGTTGCCCAGAGAGGTTGTGGATGCCCCATCCCTGGAAGTGTTTAAGACCACGTTGGATGAGGCTTTGGGCAACGTGGTCTAGTGGAGGGTGTCCCTGCCTGCAGCAGGGGGGTTGGAACTAGATGATCTTTAAGGTCTCTTCCAACCCAAACCATTCTGATTCAAACAACTTCAACTACTGTAGAGGTCTTAGCCTGAAACATGAAAATCTGCCTCTTAGAGAAATTCAAATGCTGAACAAAATGCTGAGTAACTGACCACCTTTGCCCCTTTACTACCTGTTAAGATGTATGACTCTTCCCAAGTAACTTGTTTTTGGAGGGGAAAAAACAAGTACAGCGTTTCATACATACCTAAATATATAGCTGCTACTTTTTGCTACTGAAAACCTTCCATGTATCTGCTAATGTCCATGTATAGTCCATGATACAACACTGTTCTGGACCTTTTCTTGCTACAAAGTAGTAAAAGCTCTAATTCATTCTTTCCTCTAATTGTTAGCAGGCTTCTCTGCTGCTTTAGGGCTTGTAATTGCAGCTCAGCGTTGGTAGCAAATAATGACCAGGCCCAAGGCAGTCTGTCCACTCACTCTGCCTTCCACAAGTTGGCAGTCCTGTCTCCAGAACATCTTGGCCTGTGCTGAGGACCGTGTCTTTTCAAAGCAGAACCCTGCAGTACCTGCTGGTGTGTTGTCTTCCCCTTGTAGTCTGAGGGAAGACTGAATTTTCAGCTCTGCACCTACAGTCCTTCTTTCTAAAGTAGCTTCTTGAAGATCCTTGTCTCTTAGGCAGATGGATAGTGTCTCCTTTTAAACACAAAGCTAATGTTCCTTGGGGCTTTGGGTGACATCATCTCTGCCCATGGAAACTTGAACCAGCAGCCGTCCATAATATAGAATTCAGTTCTTTGTTCTTGCTGCCTTTGCTTCTCCCATCTGTTTTAGCTGAATCATAAATAGCTTAATGGATTGGGAGGGTGGGCTGTGTGATGTTTAAGCAGACAGCGAGCCTTTTATGGTGGTTTGTAAGTCCTGAAGTAACGTAAAAGACTGTGGAGGCTGGAAAATTGCTTTATCTATTCTGTAAATACAGATGCACGTGTCTTTCTTACAGCATGCAGACTTTCTCCTTGCTCTGCAGATGAATGAGGAGCAGTATCAGAAGGTCAGTATCTATAATGTGGTCCCTTGAGTTCAGCGTATGCATAGACACTGTTTCGCACTTGGTACTTTACGGACTCTTTTGGCTTCTGGAATGGAGCTTTTCTGAAGCTGCATTTGCACTGTGCTGCTTTTGATGAGCTGGCAAAACCTGCGTAGTGTGTGTTGGCTGGCTTTTAGAAAAGGTAGACCGGAGCTGAGTCTGGCAGACAGTATTGATGTATGTAATGATCTGTAGTAATTCAGGCAGCTGCTGCTTGTATCTTCACTGGCCAGAACAAACATTGCAATAGAATAGTACCAGGTTTGCTCTTGCTACCACCATTATGGCTGTTTAAAACAGATTTGCTGTTGTTGGAGCTCTGCCAGCGGAAAGGCCTTCCTCATTTGCAAAAAGGACTCTTTAAAAACCTGGAAATCAGGTCTTTGCCTTTAAACAAAGAGAGAAAAGTTAGAGATCAGTTCGGCAGCTGTGGAATTAACTTTTTGTTCTCAATGCCCATTTCTCTTCAAACTCTGGAGAAGATGTTGGACCTTTGAAGAAGTGAGCATACTTACTCTTCAACAGTGGCAAGCTTCTCCACCCCTGCAGTGCAGAGGTTGAGACAAGGTCTCTCCGAGCGGATGGGTACATGTTCCTTTAGAGGGAAATGGATCTGAAGCTTGGTTTTCCCCACAAGAATAGTGTGTGCTCTCTGCTGCTTCCTTGCAATTACAGCTTCCCGAACCCAAGATACTTCTCTGCCTGTGAGATAAGAATTATTAGAACACCATGTGTTCTGTAGTTTTTTGGAACCTGTCAAGCAGGACATGTAGATACTAAGTTACTGAAAACTGAGTTTCTGATTGTGTTTAATGAGTTTTGACCACCAAACAGAATAGCTAATGGCATGGTGTATATTTGTTGCTTGTTTTTTGAATTAATGCTGGTGTTGTTTATGGCTTGCAGGTGTATGTGCATGTACGTTGATATAGCTATCGCTGTTTCGATGATGATGCTGATACTTCTGTTTATGGCTGCAGGATGGTCAGATGATAGAGTGCCGCTGCTGTTATGGGGAGTTTGCGTTTGAAGAGCTAACTCAGTGTGCAGATGGTCACTTGTTCTGCAAGGAGTGCCTAATTAAATATGCTCAGGAGGCAGTCTTTGGCTCTGGGAAGGTAAGAATTACCCAAGCTGATGAGGAGAAAATGCGTAAATTGCTATTGGAAGATCACATTGCTGTTTGCATAGGGTTGCTTAAGTCAGATGTAACTGCACTTCCCAGGAAATACTTAAATGAAATTATGTCCTGAAATCCAAATGCAACGAGTCAGTCTCACTGTCAAGTGAAGCCAACAACTTCACAGTGGGATCTTTACTGAGTAGGATTTCAGTTTTGTTAACCTTAGTCTCTTGTGCTCTATGCTTAGCAACTTGGATTATCAGGAAAACTTTCTACAGCGTTCATAGTAACAACAATAACTTGCACTCGTCTGGCTTTTATCTACTACTTAATAAACCAACGGTATCTACACAGAGAACATACTCTTATCTCTGACTTGGCCAGTCTCCTCCTAGCTAAGAGTTTGTCCTTCATGATATCACTGTGATCCCAACTTAATTTGAGGGTTGGTTCCTCTATGATACTACTAACCTTCTTAGTCTCCAATTTAGCTAGCAATTATCCTGGTACTTAACTGGGCTATAAACAAGTCATTAACCTGCTCTGAGGTGTGCATGCTCCTTTGCCTCGCGGTGTGATGATCAAACTGTGGGATGCTTTCATATTCTGGGATCTATATTTCATGTAAATGTATAAACTGGCAGCTGTACTTCATACGACTGTATTGAAAGAATGCAACATGCTGTTTGTGAGCAGAGACCATACAGTAATAACAGGCCACTATGTGGTCACAGTGGACTTGGAGTGAGTAAACTGTGATCCCAGCTATCAACAGCATCTTCATGCCCAGAGTTTGTCTGAGGCCTGATCTATTTAAGTAGTCTTGTTCTTTCCATAACAAATCCATTCTCTGGCTGAGTTAAGCTGTATTCTCTTTAAGGAAGGCTCTGCGCTGGTTTGTTTGGAAATGTTCTGGATACTGCGTCTTGCTTTTTGCTAGTATCATACTAAACCTGAGCCCTCTCCTTCCAACCCTAGTCAGAGCTCAGCTGCATGGAAGGCAGTTGCACGTGTTCGTTCCCCACCAGCGAGCTGGAGAAGGTGCTTCCAGAGAACATTCTCTGTAAATACTATGAGCGGAAAGCTGAGGAGGAGGTGGCTGCTGCCTGTGCAGACGAGCTTGTCAGGTAAGTGTCCAGCAGAGGATGCGGACTGCGCTTGCTGTTGTAGGAAGTTGTTCCCTGAAACCCTAAATGTGTGCTGACTATGAGATAGGTAGCTTTCAAAGAGCTGTATTATAAATTCAGGCTTCTGCCTTCCCAGATCTGTTTTTATTCAAGTTGGTCTGCCTTTGACTAGGAGCAGATTAAAATTCAATAGACTTGTCTCCCCCAAGACTTGCTTGCCAGCTCTGTGCTGATCCTTTAAATTACATGGTCAGAAGCAGTGCTGAGCATATAATATTTTGATTGCAAACAGGGAAGTGATCGAAAAAATATGAGTAAAAAGGCAGTAGTCAGCACATCCTGGCAGCAGGCGTTGGGTTGGCAGCCTTATTAACTACCACACAGCTATTTGACTGAATCTGCTTTCAGCAAAAATAGGTTTGGCACTCTGCATTAATGGCATCTTATTTTGGGCTGCAGGTGTCCGTTCTGTAACTTCCCAGCTCTACTGGACAATGATGTGAAGCGGTTCAGCTGCCCTAATCCCCGCTGCAGAAAGGTAATTGGGGGGATACTTGCCATTTGGTCTCTTCTGGAGTGTTGGGCAGGAGAACTGGGAGGACAACTCACACTTTCTGGTAGCAGGTGAATGAATATCTAAATGTGGCTGCATGGGGCAGCAGTCAAAGTATTTGCTGGATCCTGCTCATGTTCCATAAAATTGTGTGACTGGACAGATGAATTCATCAGGGCACTATTGATAAAAGACAACAGTATTCCTTTCTTTCTTTGGAAGATGTTGGCTAAAAGCTTCTAGGAGCCTTAGGTTGCTGTCTTGCATATACAGAAATGGTTTAGGTGAACAGGGAGCTGGGTGTTTAAAAGGCATAAAACCAAATTGTAATCTTTTATCTAATGAAACCTCTGGAGAATGAGCTGAAACAACCTTATGTGCTGTCCTTAAGAGAATTAGCATCTGCATTTTTCTTTTATGTTGTTGCCTGAATACAGATTCAGTTAGAATCTTCAAAAAACTTGTTTGAAGGGCTCACTGAAATGTGTCCGTTCAAAGGGCAGATGATCTTTGTGCTTCTCTCAAAGTTTGCTAATAGCCATAACGGGAGAATCGTCAGGCCCAATGGGGGGACGGAGTGGGGAAGACTTGCTGCTGCTGTTTCTGCACCATCTGTTCTGGGATAAAATAGAAGCACAGAAATGTTTTTCCCAGTCTCATAAATGGGGTTCTGCATGCATTCAGATCTGGTGCCAGTGAGCCAAGGCCATTACAGTATCAGTGTTTAGCCCTGAAGCTACAAGGCCTCTTGTGCAACTTTAGCCACAACAATGAATTCTCATGCAATATTCAGGGAACTGTCAGTGCCCCAGCAGAGATTTCTGCTTATTGCTGAAATTCCTCTTTAGTGCATTAACCTTGTACTTGTAGTTGCTATAGCTTTGAGTTCTCGTATTGATGTGATACTACCATTTGCCTGTATTGAGAAGATAATAGGAAGTCAAATTCTGTTGTCTGGAAAAATTGAAGTTGCCAGTAGTGAACTTTGCATTCTGTAGTGAAAATTGAACTTACCAGTGGGGGAAAGCTACTTATAAAAGAGGCACAATTCCATTTTAGATCTTTAATCTCCAAATATGTTTTGCTAACATCCACCTCTGCTGTTTGGGAAGGATGTGATTCTGATGGATCATCCAAGTGTCATGAGCAAGGAGGTTTGCTAGTCACTAGGTGGCAATGTTGATTCACGTTTGAATAATTGGTTTTTTTTCCAAAATCCAAGTTGTTTTCAAAATGTACATGTCAGCACCACAGAACAAAATTCAGGCTTTAAGAACATGAATGCTTCAATGTGCAAAACAAATTGAAGTAGCTTTTTTTCCTAAAATGTGTAATGTGTCACAGTAACTGGTAAGAGGGGTCAGTGCTGAAATGTTCCTTTCCTTCTGCTTTGCTGTTTCATTTCCTTCCTAGCATACTGCCTGTCCCCCCCTCCCTGGGGTTGCAGCATTCCAGTGGGCTGGATTTCTGGTTTCCTGGACAGCTTGTGTTGATTCATTAGCTGAAAATCTGCTGAGTAGCTTTGTGCTCTTCTTAAAAGTCTTGAACGACTTTAGGATTTGAAGTCGAGGGTGAGGAATTCAGATAGCAGGATGTGGTGTTGTCTCACAGCATCAGCTGCAGTGGTTCTTCGTGTTCCTGTTATCTTCTCTCTTTCCAGAATGAAGAATTTCAGTTAATGCTCTTGCTTGCAGGAAACTGTTGCCCTTAGGGAGGAAAGGGCTAATCTGGGGAACTCTACAGAGGTTGGAGAGGATGCATTGGCTTTGCTAGCAGTGCCTCTGGCAGCCTCAGTGGTGGTGATGACTGATGCTGGAAGGAGTCCCTTTCTGGTTGGAAGGACTGCACTTGCACAGCTGAACCTAAAGCGATGGGAAGTGTGGAAAGGGAAAGGTCAAAATGTGCCTCTCCTGAAACCTCCAGGCTCTCCAAGGGTGGGGAGAGGAGGACCAGGTGGTGGACCTGTTGTATTTCTGTGCTCCATCATCTGGATCCTTTGTCTTGCTTTGAGAGTTCATGTTGATACTCTCAGGCTTTCCTTTAAATCTTGCAGAGAGGTTGATTCATATTTGGGCCAACTGTGGACATATTGTAAAGTAAGTGATGGGAACCAGCTGGAAGCCTTCATTTTGGCTGTGTATACGTATGTTGGGCTCAATAATAAGAGCAGCTCTGGGCATACCCAGGTCACTGCTTATGCATCTCACCTGTAGTTCCAGTCATTTGCACCTTGCAGGGACCAAAATGTGGCTAATTGTAACCTCAGCAACAGGCAGAGCTGCCAGTGGCCTTCTGTGACTGAATGGCTGCATGGAGAGCATGCAGATGAGCCTGCACCATCTGCCAGGGCCACTGTGGCTCCAGCTGTGTGGCCTGAAGTTTGGCTCCTAGTTAGGTGGCCAGGGCCTGAATCTTAATATCACAAACTGCAGGGTGGAGGAAAAGCTTAATTAGCCAGGGAAAGACGTTGCCCAAGCCACCCTAAGGATGTGTTCTCCTGTGTGCGTGTGCAGTCTAAGCTGATGCTGGGGGAGAGGCAGCTTTTGCTCAGACCTGGTTGAGTTTTGAGGTTTTTCTGTATAACGGCTCACAGAGTGTGCGTTGAGCCAGGCTTCCCAGCAACAGGAGGGTTTGCCAGCCTGCTCAGTCAGCCTCCATCTTATTCTGTGCAGGGATCCCTGCGTGGCAGTAACATTTGAATTTCTTGTCTCTAATGATGCGTATTTCTCCTCCCTGTGCTCCAACAGAGCAAACCAAAGCTGGCAATTCTGGTAAAACTCAAAGGCATGTGTTGCTTGTTGACTTGTGCAGCCTTGGGAAGTGAGCGAGTATTTTTGCATGTTGGGGGAAGTACTGTTTCCCACCAGAAAAGGAAGTCCATCCTTTCTGTGGTGCCTCCCTCCTCCCAAGACCCCATATTGTTGGTGAAGACAAGGCTTTTGTCCCCAGGCTGCTTGCTGCTATCCTCGGTGCCATGTTGTGGGTGGGGGAGATAGTCTCCCCTCTTTGCAGTCTCAGCACAAAGCACTGCAGGGCTTTCAGCCAACGAAGAGATGGGGAGGTGAAAGCTGCCGTTGCCATGGAAATATTGCATGCACGGAGCAGCGCTGTCCCTCCGGTGTCGGAGAGCTTGAAACCCTCAACACTCATTTCATAGCTAGGCCACATTGCAGGGACTTGCATTTCCAAGACTTTTCCTTAAAACTCCTTTGCATAGCTTAGAATTTTTGTTACTTTATTGGACCGAGCTGGTGTCTGCCTCGGTGCTGGCTGGATGTGAAGAGGTGATGGCGTATGGTTGCATGGTGCTAAATTGCGTTGCCCTCGGACGGGGCAGCTGCCACCCTTGTTCAGGGCTCCTTAGCGCATCCTGTTAATGAGGCTGTATTTAGGGAGTGGGTTTGCCTGCTGGGCATCCAAACTGTCACGCCAGAAAAGTGAGCATTGATGTGCCTGCGTCAGATAAAATCCCCACTCTTTTGCCTTTTCATCTTTCAGTTAGGCTCTCTGGCCACAGCAATCCTTGTGTGTACTTTTAATTTGCAGGACTAAGACGTGGTGTTTTAGGGGTTTTAAGCTGCTAGAATGTGGTGGTTTAGCTTTTTAAGCTGCTAGAATGTCTTGGGATTGATTTCAGGGTGCCAGCTAGGAACAGATGCACCCGGCTGCTTTTAACCTTCATTTTCTGTTGGAAGCGAGACAGGTTTAAGCTTGCACAGAGCTCTGCCTAGCAAGCCGTGTCTGAACATGGCTTCTCCTAGCAGGGTGCTAACACTGCATCCACAACCTAGGTTAATAAGCGTAAGTCATGTTGTACGCTTTGCAGCAACTTCGACGCGAGTGGCCTTGCTGAAATAGCAAATTGTTGCTAAGGGGCATACTGCAACGCCTGCGATCTCTGTACCTGTGCGGTAACGGGGCACGTAGCTGTTTGATTCAGAGGTAGGTAACGAGGCAGCCCCAGCCAACTATGATCCAATTACAAGTGTTTTATAGGGTGCAAGGGGAAATGTTTGTGTAATCAAGTACCCAGCAGCAGGGGATGTGTTCAGGATGACATAGCCTTCCAAGGATGTCATCCAGCACATACCACATGACCCATTACTGCTCTGCTAGAGGCTGGCCCATTGCTGCCCGGAGCTGCCCTGCCTGACTCCAGATGTGCTGTGGTTTTAGGCTAAAACTGTATCAAGGTTTGTCACTGGCAGGGTGCGTGTACAACATGGAAAAAAAAAATTGTTCTGGTTGGAGAAATTGAGCTTGTCCAGAATGCCTCAGAGTAGGATGTGCATATGGAGAATTACTTAATTCTCCTTGGTTTGCAACATGTTTTCCCAGCTGTTGAAGTCTGCTGTCTCATTCAGCTTCCTGACAGCAGCGCAAACATTTTGAAGGTCCCACGGCCCCGTATCATTCTCTGTTCAGCCGTTCTTATTGCTGTTCTCTGTATGCTTTTCCTTGAGTGTATTTATTTGGATTTGATTGTTACTTAGAGCTTAGTCCCACAGCTTTAGTGGAGAGCAGAGCTGAAGGTGGCACTCGCTTATGGCAGAGCCCTGTAATTTCCTTCTGGTGGCAGTGACCTGAAGAACCAACTCCCATGTTTAAATGGAGGATGGGAACATCCTCCTGTGTCTGTGTGAGTGGGGCTTAGCAGACTTTGTTGGGACGAGGAAGAAAGGGAAATGCGGTGTGGAAGACTGTGCTACGTGTCTTATTGGGGGTTTGGGAGTGGAGCACTTGTGCTTGCATATGCTTTTGTCCAGAGGCCTGTCTCCTGCTTATCTGGGCCAGCAGAATGGTCTAAGCCATCTTTTCATGACCATGCTATCTTCCTCCTCGGTGCTGCATCCCTGAAACCTCCTACTCTGGAGCTCTCAGCTTTCTCCTCCAGCTCAGTGCCTTCACTGCACCCTTTTTAAATGAGCGGTGCGCATGGGAACACGCTCCGCTCTATTACTGCCAAAACCACAACAAATGGCAAGTTTCCGTCTGTCATCTCGGCTCGGCTCTGAGGCACTCCACGGCTGGGCAGGCGATTTTCATTTTTCTTCCATAAAAGGACATTGAAACTAGTCTGCAGCAGCAGAGCTCTGTGCTGTAGGCAGGGTGAGCGGCGATGCTATCGATGGCAGCGCTGGCAGTGCTGCAGCAGGAGCGTCGGTGATTTCTGTATCTCTCCTCAAAGGGATGGGCAGGAGGGAGGGACCAAGGCCGAAGGTGGGGTTGAGGTGATTGTAGGCAGCAGATAACACCCCATAAGGTTTTATTGCCAGGTCCTAAAGGAAGATAGATAATGAGGAGAGTGTTCCTTGTACAGCAAAGCCTTAAAAGTACAGTGTAGGAAGAGCACGCATGTGCTAAACCACGTGGTCCGTCCCATCAAGGCGTGTAGGGTCAAAGTTGCATTGGGAGTACTGAGAGTGGGGAGATCTTCTCATCTCGAGCTTTATGCTGGGCAAGAAAGTTACCTTTGGGGGGGGGCTGCAAGGGGAACAAGGGAAAGCCATGTGCCAGGGACTGTCCTTGCTTCCCTGGAAGCTGGATGGTGCATGCCCACAGCTTGCTCCCTGGCTGACAGGGAGCATCTAGGAAAGCGAGGGACCAGGAGCGAGTTGTTGCCCCTCAGGGAACTCCCATAGCTTGCTCTTCAGCGTATGCTCCGTCTGGGCCAGGAGCAGCTACAAGAATTGAGTGGTGCCAGCAGTAGCTTGCACCTAAATGCCCCTTTCCAGAGAGGAGGCACAATGATCAGCCCAGAATCACTCCCTGCCTTGTCTATCTACCTGCTACCCTTTCTCGGGACGTGTAGGAAGGGGCTGTAGGAGCTCTGAGAATACCTCACCTGGAAAGAGGGTAGGAGTAGGGTGAGTTCACTGCTGTGGTGGGGTGGAGAGACTCCATCAGCTCAGGTGCTTCTGCTTTTACAAGGTCAAGTCTATTTATGCAGTGGTATGTGGAAATGCTTCACTTGATAAATGAGTCTGACAGAGGAGGAGAGGGCAAAGCCCAGCCTGGAAATGGACCTGAAGGAAGAGGACAGTTTAAATGGGGTATCTGTCTCTTAGAGGGTGGAAAAAAAACCTGCTGAAAGCAAGAACTCAAACTAGTCTCTTTAAAAATAGACCATGTAAGTCAATGCAATTTCAAGCAACAAAGCTTACTCCTGTGCTTGCTTTCTGCCTTATATAGCAATATCCATTCAGTGAAAAGGCAATTCTCCCACTGTTTACTGACCAGTGAATACCTCTTTGTCAGGTCCGTAAGAGGTAGCAGTGCTGTCTTCCCTTTGTAGCTTTGTCCTTTGCCAAGGAGTGGTCCAGGGGTAATAAGGTGAACACAACTTCATGTGGGGATGGAAACTTCAGCCTCAGCTGTCTGGTCTTGCCTCCTCTCCCTGGGCTCAGCCTGCAGCCAGTTAGGCAAAGGAGCCCTGAGAGCAGCTGCAGACCTGTGGTGGTTGGTGCAGACATACGGTGACAATGTCTTTGGAGAGGAGCTGATGGACTCCATGGGGGTTGGATAAGAGCACCATGAGCGAGTGGTGCCAGGTTATGAAAGGTCCTCGGCTGCCTTGAACATGGCAAGTTGTTGCAGTGGTCCCACAGCCAAACTGCTGGGGTTGGAAGGACCCTGAAGGCTGTAGTTGTGCTGAGGGTTGAGTAGAGGCTGAGATCTGCTGCAGGCTGAGATGAGCTGTGAGCTTTGCTTTTTCCTCTTAGATCACTTTGAAAGAGAAAGGGAGGAGTGGTGTTCCTCCATTTCATGCAGGGAGTAATGTAATGTGATCACCCTAACATCAGGGAGAAACCCTAAACCTCTGTATGGACCAGAGTGCTCAGACTGCTTGGTTTGTTTGATTTTTTTAAACAGTGGAGTAACTTAGCCTCTGTCACTTGTCTGTCCTCACAACAGGTAGTGGTGCCACTGAGCTGCCCTGGGACTACTGTGGGAGCTCGGTGCAGGTACCCTTCATGGCAGCAGGGGCAAGTTTAAGGTTAAAACTCTGCCTGGTGCTACTTGTATTTGCAGAGCATCGGAGCAGGGTTATCGTTTTGCTGCTGCAGTGGAACTGGAGGTTGGAGAGGATTGAAAAAGGCTGTTCCCAAGCTAAATTAAAAACATTGTTCTGACCTTAGTCAAGAAGCTACATCTTCCCTCTCTTTCCTCCCCCTCACATTCCTGTCGTAGTAATCACTGATCTCTAACCTCAGCTTCATCTACCACAGCTAACCACTTAAGAAATGCATTTTAAAAATTGTGACTCTCTGCATACGCCTCACCTTGCTGCACCTTAGTGCTTCCAGGGCAGAGTTATCTTTGGAGGGGGTGAGTCAGCAGTGGAGGGTTTGAATAGTATTGTGTCAGGGCAACTGATGACTCTCTCCTCGTACGGGCCAGAGCACTGAGATGGCCTAACCTGGCATGTGTAGTGCAAGGAGGTGTTTTGCTTCTCCTTTCTGTTTGCACATAAACAGATTTCAGCAGATGACACAGTCATCAGACTTCCTGAGCTAATAGAAGCCTGCTGCAGACGATGTCCATTTTGGAGGCTGTCAGTAGAGTTTGTTTCCTAATTTGGTCACAGTGTGCTCAGGGCTGGCCTGCTTTCCTTTTTTTCTTTTTTTTTTTTTTCTTTTTAAAAACACCCATCCTTTTATATCATTGTCGTGGAGGGGAAGCTGTTTGTATCGGAGAACCTCCAGCTCTCCTCTCACTTCCTCTGCAGAGAGGAAGTGATACTCAAAAGGTCTCTTTGAAAAAGCAATGCTGTTCTGAAGCTGATCTTTCCAGTTTGTGGGGTGTTTTTCCTCCTTTGCCACTTTTTTGTGAGCTCATCTCAATGAGCTTGCTGTCTTTCATCCCTTCTGGGTGGTCATCTGAGCCCTTAGTGCTGGAGGACTTTGGAATAGTTCTCTTAAGTGACAGAGGGAGCTGTGCTGCAGTTAAATGATAACACTGATAAGCTGATATATCAGCTTATATATTGCAAGGGAGAGAGGCGTGTGGCATTTCAGCTAATGGAAAGAGCACGTGCTTTTTGTTTCCTACATCACCGCTAACAAGAGGCCTGGCACCATGTAGGAAGCTGTAAATGCCAAACACCGGGAAGGAAATAGTGTGGGTGGTCAGCTCTGCTAAATGACCTTTAAAAGTCAGCTCATGTGTCTTGCAAATCCTCAAGAAAACTAGGGACCACCAACCCCTTTGGAAGATGCCTGCTTTTTGGTGTTGGACCAGGGTCAGTCCCAGACGAGCCGCCTTCCTGGTGTGCAGGAGACAGCTTAGCCCTTCCACTGTCAATGTGAGTTCTCATTCAGCAACAGGAACAGCTGAGAAATCAACACCAAAACTGGAGGCTCCTTTTTTTCCTTTTATTTCTGTGCTGGATGTAGTAGGAAAAGGAGGAGGGGAAAAAAGATTTCCAGGTGATGCAGTTGAGGACGCAGCTCCAGCAGCTTTGTTCAGTGCTGTTGGGAGGCTTGTGTGCCTTCCATAGTGGTGAAGCTATTGCTGTTGAGGGAGCTGCCGTCAAGACTCCCTGGCCTTGGAAGCACGAGAGGTGCTGGGTTATGTACCCAAATCCAGCACTGTTTTAGGTCCAGAGTACATGTCATAAACAGCTTCAGCAGAGCCTCAGGGTAAGGTGCATGAGGAGCAGCTTGATTACTGGCGGTAAAGGTTTGGCTGTAGATGGGCAAGTATGGGCTGGTCTCTGCAGAAGTTTCTCTGGAGAGAGGAAACTTGAGTGTGCATCATGTGTTGGATGCCAGGTTACCATTGACCTCTGAAACATGAGTAACGGGGAAATGGGAACGTGAAGTGGTGAGGCAGCAAGTTTAGAGAGGGAAAGGGAAGGTGAAACAGAAGGGTTTTTTTCTAATTTAGTAAAAATCACCTCTGTGTGTCACTCTTATTTGCTTATTATCTTCTAATTAGCCATGACTGACTCACTCACCACTTCCACCTGAAAGGAACAATATGTTTTGAAGTTTATGGTTTATAATCTCAGTAGGCCAGCATTTCTTCTCCTCCTCCCCCTGTCCCCTTCCAGTGCCCCCCAAAATGCATTCTCTTATTGCTTTTAACCTTCAAACCTCTCTTTTTTTCTGCTCTCTCTCTGTTACTACTCTTGCATTATTAATGGGACTGTAGCAATCCAGCCAGAACACTGACATTACTAATTACTGCTTGTAGCAGAGGAATGAGGAGCAAGATAGAAACTGGGTCAGGAAATGTTGTCATCATAAAATGATAGCATCAGAACTGGGGAGCCGAACTCTTTGTATGAGCAGGTTTGCATTGGAAACAGTCTCCTTCACCTGGTAGCATACCTGCGCATGGTCACCACTCACGTCCTCCTTGCTTATTTGCTGCATGCAAGGGGGAAAGAAGACCGTCTCGCACACAGAAAAAGGTTAACAGACCTGTAATTTCCAGGAGCAGAGTAATGGAGTGATATGTTGTGTTCTGCCTGGTAGCACTTCAAGCATCGCAAAATTCATGTGTTCTTCGTTGCTGGCGCTGCAGTAGGAAGCCCCTTCCCTTGTTGGTGTCAAAGGCTGAGGAAGCGTAAGTGGCTGCGTTTATTTGTGCATTCAGTGTGGAGCCTGTCACGCTTGATGCATTCAGATTGTCCTTGGTAGTACCAAGGGCATCCTATAGCGGCAAACAGCTCTCCGTGCTGCATGTAGGAGAATGTGGCTGCTATGAAATCAGAATGAGAACATTATTTTGGGGATGCAGCGATTAACCTGTGAATGTGGGGCTGCTGTAAACATAAGGAATTGCCTGTCTATCCTGCTTCTGGTTAATGGAGCTGTGCCTCTTCACTCAATTGGGCAGAGCATCCCCTTAGGAATCTGGCATCCCTCGGAGGCTGTGCATGAACAGCTGTGCTGTTGTGTGAGCTTGCTCCTTGAGAGAGGGGCAAGTGTGAAAAGGGAAGTGTCATTTACTGCAAAACATATCGACTCTTACGGTGAGAGAGAAAGTAATCTCTTTAAATGCCTGTTGTCGTTCTCTTATTTGAAATAGTTAAAACAGTTAAAATACATAGGTAAGCAATAAAACACAAATACAAAACTGATTGGTGTGCTGTCAAAAGTCCATCTCTCAAAGATGCTTTAAAAGAAAAATGATGAACTCAAGCCTCATCTCTCCCAGACTCATTACACAGTCTCCCTACTCACAAGCTGGGAGGCTTGTACAAATTTGCTTGCCAGTGATGAGCGGACGAGAGGATGTCTGTTGGAGAGGTGGCTGGCTCAAGGTGGCAGACTACTTCTTCTCTTGGAGGCAGGGGAAGGGACTGCGAGTTTCTTCCCTCTCTGAGTTGCTGGTGCCAGCCTGTGTGACGGCCTGTGCGTGCGTCAGTTGGGTGACACTGCTTTCGGATGAATATGGGGAAGCATCAAAGCAATTTGTGCTCGGTCCCTGCTAGGCAGTTGTGCATCCGGAGGAACTAGTAGCATGCTTCATTTATATTCTCAACAAAGTCGGGAGGCCAGCACATGAGCAGCATGACTCCCTCACAAGTCAGATGGTAACTTGCACAAAGCAAGCTGGATATTTAGGCTGGGCAGACTTGACAATATCCCCTTTCAAAGATTATCCTTTAAACTGTCCTAGTCGCACACTGCCTTTGGTGCCTGCCTGAGCCTTTTGTAAGGATGAACGGTTTTTAAAAGAGAGGCTGGCTACTCTAATCTCTTCTCCGTGGGCTGAAAAAATCTATCCTGCTGGAGCTAGCCAACTTTATTTCTTTAACTGATCATAATAAGTGTACGGCTCTTAAATCCCGGCTCATATTTTACTCGTGGTGTTGGTGGGGCTGTCTGTTATCTTGAAGCGAGCCCAGAGTAGAGCTTTGCTAGTACAGCTAAAGGCATTTGAGGGAGAGCAGACATTCCCGTTAAGTGGGAGCTGATGATAGGCAGTAATTTCTACTATGTATTTAATAAAGCCATTGTGGAATGGGAGAGGTCTAGAGTTTACGACCTCGGTATTCTGTTTTTTAAAAGGCAAGTACTGCTTTGCCATTGAAACCAAGCATTGTCAGTAAGGCAAATGCTTTCTCGGTCCAAAATTTCATGTGCACATATTTAATTAAAAGGCGACAGGGTTAATGAAGCTTGGAGTGCATAAGGCCTCATTCCCTGAATTTAATTTTCTTTAATTGCTCCAGAGATTGAAATTCCCAGCTGTGGTTGTCCCCTAATATGTGAATTAAGGAACTGGAAAGGGACAATTTGAACTGTCTCATTTAGCGCCAGCTTCTTCCTCTTCTACTGATTTTTCATCCCTTTGATTGAAAGAGGAATAGATAAAAATGCGTTCGAAGATTGAGTGTTTTAGCTTTGTGGTGGAATTGGCAAAGCTGTGAGCTGCTGACTCCTTGGACACTGGGAATGAGGTGAAAACCAGGGAGTGTTTGTGCAGGTCATGTCACTCGTCCCTAATGTATTACAGAAGATGGGGAGCAAACATGATTTTTTTTATTCTCTTCCCACCCCAATACGTGCTGTCACATTCAGCATTGGTGGGGTTGGGTTGAATGAATTGCCTGTCACAGCCCAGATCAAACCAGCCTTCGTTAGCATGCAGTTTAAAAAAAAAAAAAAATGCTTTGGGGGTAGATTTCTTGCTTGTTTTCAGGGGTGTCTGAGTAGTGGTTTTAGTGCCTAAGGCTTCTGTGAGAATCGAGGTCTTTGTGGTCCTCTTGTGTCAACTGTTGTGCAAGCTCATCGTCCAAGCTCTGTAAAGGGGCAAAAATCTAAAATGCAGCAAATCCACGTACCAGCAAAATGACCAGTGATGGAAACAGCTGATCATGTTCCTGACTTCATTATAATAAAAACTTATAACTCTTGCTGAATGTCCCCATATGCGGTGTGCTCTGTCTCGATTTGTGACAGATGCTGTCAAATATTCCAAGGCTACTGCATGTTTTTATGTGTCCTTATAGGCCTGTTAGCAGCTGTAGCCTTGACTAGGTGGTTAATAGAAAAGAAAGCTTCCAGCAGCCATAGAAGACATCAGGGGTTAATTTAATGCACATCTAGCATTGGAACAATGGGAGCAACAAGTGTTGCTGGGGTACGTTTGGGGGCTGAGGGGGTTGTTTTGGATGAGCTTTGCTCTTGGGAAGGTATCCTGTCTCCCGCTGTTGCTGCGGGAAGAGCCGCCCTGCAGGTACCCCTGTCCTGGTGGTGGAGCCGGAGAGGTGCGAGGGTGGGTTTGGCACCCAGCACGCTGGTGATACACATTTGGAGAGGTGGCACAGAGAGGTGCCCTCCACGTGTGAGCTCTAACCTGCATTAATCAGCCGTATCCTTTGAATCTCTGCCTTGAACATATGAATCCATAAAATCATTGGGGTTAAAAAAATTTAATTCTTTTCTAGCATTCTTTAATTCTTCCTTATTTCCAATCAGCCTGTTCAACTGGAGTCAGTACAAATACTCAAGCTTGCACTTCTGGCCTGAAGGAAACCACCTTCTTTGCTACTACTACATAACACCTCTCCTGTGCCTTGATGGTTTAAATGACCCCTGCCCTGCCGAATAACTAATGGTTGGGTCGTCGTGCTGGAGGCCAGGAGGTCCAGGGCCCGGCCCGTGTGCGGCTGCTCCTCTCACCGTGGGCTCGGGGAGCAGAGGTGATGCTTAAGTGTTCTCCGTGCTGCTACCAGTGTAAACAGAGCAGATGTTTCCCCGAGTCGGGGGAGCATTAATGGAATGCGTTGGCCCCGGCTGATGTAAAACATCGCCACGAGTTTTGGGGATGAGGTCAGCGGTACTGAAAGCTGATGGGAGTTTAATGTCGAGTCTGCCTCTCCGAGCCGAGGGGTCAACCGAGAAAGCCGCGGCTAATGGAAATGCAAGTACACTTGTCATAAATCAGTGCCAAAATACTGAACAGGCATAGCTGCCGCTGGATCCCGCAGCCAGCGATGTTTCTGTAACCATCCATTAGCTATTCGGTGGCTGCTTTCCTCGCCGGGTGCTGTTAGTGTTTGGCTTTAGAAGAGACAAACAGGCTGAAGATGGAGGGTTTAGGGAAAGCTTTACCTCCATGTGCTGGGAAAGCCCTGCCTGCCTCACGCCTTCCCCCCAGGCGTTTGTGGGGTCCCGTGGTTACTGCGTCCCACCCGTTTGGGGGATGGCAGGAGGGCAGCTGGGATCTTGTTTTAAACAAGTTGTCTTTCTGGTAAAAAGAGATGGATCGTGTTTCTGCTGTGAGGTTGCTAGGAAGTCCTGAGGCATCCAGGAAAGCATCGAGAGGCAGGAGGTAAAGCAGGCTTGGCACTGCTTAGATATCATATGGTTTTTTTAAAAACAAACAAATCTTGTTTAAAAAAAAAAAAGTAAAGAGCAGCACTTTTCTAGACAATGAAAAGTCGGTTTGCCCTCCAGACCAACCAACTATTTCCCATAAAGCTGGACACTGTAATGTACCATTGGCCAACAAGATAAGATGGTCGTATTGTTCAGTGATTTATCCTCTGTGAAGCTAATCTGAAAGAATGCTTTATTGCTCTATTTATTTTTTCAAAAGAAGCTTTTTTGACCTCATTTTTTGTGTTGGGAGCATGCATGCCTTTAAGCTAAATCTCAAAGCCTGGTCGAAATTGGGGTCTGTCTTCAGGGTTGCTGCTAAAACACAGTATCCGTGGGCCGTGAGTGGCAGAGATGCCATTCAGAAGCCAAGAGGCGAGCATCTCTCCCCTAGGCCTTTTGTGTGTTGAAAAGCCTTGCCATGATATCCAGCCTCATACAAACCAACAAAGCCAGTCTGCAGCTAGAACGTGGTTTGGTTTTTTTCCTTTCTGGGTCCTCCTTAAAGGGCAGAGGTTAAAACAAAACAGATGCTCTTGGATGGTGCCTCTGCTCTGCTAAGAGGCAGTTGCTGTAAGAGGCCTTGGCTCCTGGCACATGAAACAAGGATGCTACCTCCTATTTGCAAGCGGATGTCAGGCTTAATAAAAAAAACAATCTGAAAGAGCCAGATGATCCCCCCTGAGTGGGGCGAGAGAGGACTATCAGTGGTGTTATTGCATTACCTCCTCCATCCTAAAGTTTGTGTATGCAATTATCCATGTAAGTAAAACCTAAAAGTGCCTCCTTATGGCATGTTCTCCCCAAACAAGGGAAAGGATTGCAGCTATCGGAGTGGCCTGCTAAGAGAGGGATGGATCTTTCAGGTAGCTGGAAGCCGTGCCAGTTTGTGTGTTTGCTGGTAGCCTGCTACTATATTTAGTTTCTCTTGGCCACCTAGAATGAACACATTGAACCTTTCTAGATATGGAGATAGGCACACCACCAACCAGCTTGCCAACTCCTTGGCTTTATAGTTGTTTTCAGCTTTGGTCCTTGCTGTTCCTGTGTTGTGGGTAGAGGATAGTTAGGTGAATGAGAGTTGTTCTTGTAGCTGTTCTGTCTGCATGTGAAACCTGCGGTATTTTTTAAGAAAAGCTTCTTTTTGGAGTATTTTGTTTTCCTGTGACTTTAACTCTTTGTGGTGTATTTCAGGTGTGCAGAGCAAAGAACAGGTGCTTTGCAGAAGTCATTAGGTAACTCTTCCAGTTTTGTGACACAGATACTTTCAGAGGCAAATTTCTTTTACTGTAAGAGATCCCCATCTTGAATAATTCTGACCTACCCTTGTAATTAAATGAAGCATTTTTTTCCTCCTGGAACTTTATTCTGGTTGCAGCTGTTGTACAAGCTATAGATTTCTAGATTTGTGTCAAAACCATGACTTCAGACCACTGGGATTTTTGTGGGTGGGTGAAAGTGATAACAGATTAATGAGTTTTACTTAGCATCTCCATCTGCCAGACTAAACCATGTTCTGCTTAGGAGACTTAACACAGCTGTTTTGAGCTGGTCCTCTAAAAGCAAAGCACCCTTTACCTAGTCAAAGCTGACCCCTGATCTAAAAAAACAAGTGTTGCTCTTAAGGGGGCTTTTCAAAAGGCAGTGCCTTCTATATAATTGTATTGCCTTTTCCTGATCCAAGTACTGTGATGAACTCAAAGTGTGCAAATGAGGAAAAGCAACAATCATATGGAGAAATGCAGGTCATCCCCTAAGGACCAGGTACAAGCGCCGGGTACTCACCAAACATGTGGGTCAGGTTCCCTGTCTGAAATTTGAACTCTTATGTGTTGCTGTGACACTAGCAATTACCTGCCTTATGCTTTCCCTCCATAAGTAGATACATTAAAATGTGTAGTATAAAATCACTTGGCCCATTCCCAATGTGGGCGACTCGTACCAGGGGAAAATGATCGGCAAGTGATAGCTGTGCATGGCCATACGTGTAAAAGCCTATGCGCTTTCTCAAATTGCGCTTGGCTCAAATCTCTGTCGCTGCGAGGGGCAGCCTTAAAGTCCAGCTGCGAGCAGAGCCAGGGTGAGGAATGAGATGACCCGATCAGGCAAAAGCTCCTGTGCATTAGCTGTAGCTGTGAGCTTTTCTGTTCCCTCCTGTGAGCTTTGAAAGTTAAATGGGAATGAAATAGCTGCTAAATAAGAGACATGTTACCCTTCACCTGCACCCTGTTATATGTAGCAAGTTGCCATGGTTAAGACACCGATCAATTATTGTTATTTTGAAATTGAGGATTGTCCTTCAGCTTTTTTTATAGAAACGGGTATCTGTCATCTCCAGTGTCCAGAAAGTATGTGAAAGCGAGTGTTGATATTAGTGTGTGCGTGTATGTGCAGGCGCATACACACTCCCGTCATTCCTGTTCGCCCTTTCTCTCATTTTTTTCCTTGCCTGCGAGACTGGATAAACAGCCCTGACCCTGAGGAGCCCAAAGGCGCTGGGGAGTTAGAGGGTGTGGGGGAAAGGCTGGCTTGGCTGATTTGGCTGTGTAAAACTGAAAGGTATTTACTCAGCACATTGGGTGGACTGTTCTTTTATGTAATGAGTTGTGCAACTGCACAGCTGTACCAAAACAGAGCAAGGTCCTCTGACTTGTCTCCCACATGGACTCATTACAACTACTTCTCAGGGAGATGCAGAATCCCCGTGATCTGTTTGCATGTGTTGCTCCAGATTCCTTTCTGCTCAGAGTCCCTCTCTTTTATGCCTGGAGTATTGGTGGGCCTTCTACAGGCTTGATGACAGATGCTATCCTTAAAATTTGACTGGACAGTTCCTCTGAAGTATCTCACATCACCATGGAGAAGTGAAAGCAAGCAATGCAATTACCAGGAAAGCTGCTGTAATCCTTGGACTTGCATGCTGGGCCACGTAAAGTCAGAAAAAGTTCTTATTTTCTTTATATTATGGCATTAGTGACACCAGTGTTTTGTTCTGGTTCTTAGTCAAGAATGACAGGAAGCTAGAAGACCCTTGGAAAAAGTTTAAAAGTATTCTCTGCAGTCTAGAAATCCTGCCTTATGGTAAGATGTTAAAGCTAACTCTTTAAAAAGAGAAATGTTATGAAATCACTTGATAAGTCTGTAAATGTACACTTTCAGAGATGTACGTAACATCTGAAATGTAACAGGTAGTGATAGTCCAGAAGGTAAAGCTGGTTGAACACCCATGCTTTGAGTCAGCCTGGAGCTTTTGGATCAAGTTGGGTATCCAGATTGAGAGGGAAGAAGGGCGATTTTAGACTTCAGTTGTAAGTGGAATTTTTGAAATAGGGAATAGATGCTTTTATAGGACTCTCTACTTTAATGGTCACTTTTGGCTTCATTCTGGGTTGAAGTCTATTGCTGTAACATCGCTACAATCTGTAGCCCTGCCATTTCAAGCTGTGATTCAGCTAGATTGTCCAGGCTAAACCAGACTAGGTGTGAACACACGTGGCTGGCTGACAGCCAGGGAGCTGAAGAACCGCAAGAAGTGGTAGCCTGGATTCAATAGGTAATGCTCTCCCGGGGACTGTGTGCTCTGTTAATTAGCACTACCGGGGGTGAGACAACCTTGGAACATGATTCAGAGGCCACAGGACAAACTCAAAGAAGAAAAATTTATAGAGAGCCGTGAGACAAAGTACCATCGATGGTGCAGACAGTCCCTGGCCCACAGAGAGCAGTGGAGCAGCATGCCTGCCCTGTCTGTATGGTGCTTCCTACTTGCCCTCCGTCCTCCTGTGCTGGGAACAACACAGTTCTAGATGAACTTCTGGTGACACCACGCTGAGTCATGCTAATTTTGCTGGTGGAGAAAACTTAGCACTGTCTTGATATTCAGGAGTAAGAGATCTGTAGGTAATCACTGCATCTAAAACTCCACTTTTGGCCTGAACTCTGCGAAACAGCCTTCATCTCAGCACTGTGGTTTGTTAAAAGGCTGTTGTTCCAACCTGAAGGTAGTTGTTTCTGTATGTGTATACTGAGAGAAAGGTTATGCTATAAACTAGAGTTCCTCGATTTCTCCTGCTACTGAATCAATGCATGTGGACATGGGCATGCGGGAAGGTCCTGCACTGGGTTCTTTGCGTATTTGTGACTCTCTACTTAGCACTGAATACAGATGTTTATGCATATACTTAGAGAAGGCTGGTCTGGAAATAAACTCCTCTTTGCAGCACTCCACCTCCCACTTCATATTTTAAGACTCTTTATTCCCTCACAGTAATTTCCAAGAGGATTAGCGCAGGTCACCAAGGCATCCACATCAGTAAAATACAGTGAGACGTTGCTGTCATCTCCTGAAACACTCCAGCACTCCACCCCACTGCTTATCAACCCACACTTCAGTAATCCTAATAGCTATGTCATAGTGAGATTAACAGAAAATCCAGGCAAATATTTATGGTTCCCTTCAAGGTATGTATTAATCTGAGAATGTGAAGTGGGGTAGATGCATTATGGGGATTGCTTGGAAACCTTGCTTGCCTGGGTTGAGAAGGGATTCTGCCAGGGTGGGTGAGCTGCTGCTGCTGGCTTGGGGAAGAGGCACGGGGCAGCCGATGCCATTACGATGACAGTGAGCATGCAGGGGAGGATGCAGGGGCTGGGCAGCCTCTGTGTGTGGCATCCCCTGGGTGGGGATGGGGAGAGGAGCAGCTACAGCTCACTGAGGGCAAAGGGACGAGAACCAGTGTCTCAGTTCCTCTCGGTGCTATAGCAGCATCGTACAGCAACTCGGTGATGACAGTAAATGAGAAGAAACACAAAGACAAAGCAAAGGAGTGAGCAGTTTGAGGCTGAAAGAAAGAAGCAAGAGAGCTAGACAGCAAGGTGGCATCTAATAAATGCCTGGGTGGGCTGTATTGGATGGGAGATGATAGTTTTAATCTTGGAGAAGTCTGAATCTTTTTTGTCGTTGGGTCTGTGCAGGTTTCTGGAGTTTGGGGAGTGATATGAGAAGGTTAATGAAGTACGGCTTCTTCCCCCAGAGTACAGCTAGTTCCAAGGCGATTGGGTGCCAGACTCCGGTATAGCTAATGATGAGGATACTCTCCTAGTTTCAAAATCCCTGTGCTCATAAAAAGGTCTAAACTAAGATTTTAATAGCAGCGTGTCAACACGTGAACCATGCACTCAGGAGCTGCTGCGGAGGAAGACCTAGTGAGGAGCGTGGTGGATGTTGCGGTTCAGCTAAAGTCAGGCAGAAGCCAGTCTCCAAAAGGGGAAAGCTGGAAAAAGAGGAAGAGTGTCTTCATGGATGTAGCTCTAAACTCTAGGAGATATCTCTAATGTCCTTAGTGTACCATAGTCAAAGAACGCTTTGTGCCTGGCAAGGCCGTGGTAATCGCTGATGCTTATAAGTATTGCCCCCTCTTGCCCAGAGGGGGAAGGGGAAAAAAAAAAAAGCTGGATTCCTTGTAGTTTGTGTGGTTTGGGGAGTGGTTTTATTCTAAATCAGCTGCAGAGCTTTGACAGCAGAGGGAGCAAGCGAGCCTGAAATAGTTGCTTTCAACAAAAACCAGCAGCAAATAATCACAGCCTTTGCAAGAGGTAAATTAAAACCATCCCCAGCCTGGGAAACATGCACAGCTCAGCATCTTTCCTCCATAAATATTTCCCTGCTGTTTAATCTTTGTAACCCCTTCGGAGCCCAGCAGCCGTGCTCTTCTCCGCTAGCAGCGAGCTGTCTCCTTGCTGTGTATCTGCCGGGCAGAGATTTTGACCCATCTATAGCTGAGCTCTGTGGCTCTGTCGGACCTTACTGGCCTGGAGGAGTTAAGAAAGGGTTGGTATGAAACCAGTCTGGCCTTTCTGCATGGCACTGGGCAGCCTGACATCCCTATGGAGCAGTTGTTAGTACCGGAGCAGCAGCTTCCAGTAATTTCCTTAGCACCCCTTATGTGTTTCTATTGCAAAAGCAGCAATTCAGCTTTGGAGGAGGTTGGTCTCGCTATCTTCTGTCACTGCCTTAAACATGGGGGTTGTCCGGCCTTTGCACACACTGCAGGAGCAATCAAATAGCTGGAAGCATGGGTTTTTAACATTTTCATTATCAAAGCTCAGTCCCAGCCAGATAATATTCTTTCCCACCCTATCTCAAACACATTGCATCCTTTTCTACACAGAGATACTGTGAGGCGTATGTGGGTTTTTGCTCCGAGGAAGCTGAGAGCAAGCTGCCGTAAGAGGGCTCCAGAGCTCTGTTCTTGAGCACTCTCCTTTGTGGAGCAATCTTCCCTTTTCTTTACCAGTATGTCCAAGCTGCCTTAGCAAAACCCTCTTACACCTGCTCTAAACTGTTTTTCTTTCTCGTATTGCTCAGACTGGTCATGAACCCGGTCTTTTTTATTTTAACCAGTGTAGTTGTACATACTACAAAAATGCTTGGTACTAATAAAGCTTATTTCTTTGAATAGAGAAATTCAACTTAGTAAGACTCCCTCCCTTATCCTGTTCAAGTAAAACCCCGTAGCAGGAGCTGTGTCAGCACAGAGGAGGCCTGAGACCACTTTGAGAGGCACCGTTCATCTGTATGCAGCGTGCTGCCTGCCCGTCTGGTAACGAACACAATGAGACTTGGGGATGGGGTTTGGGGCAGGGGAGGGAGTTGTGTTGCCATGACAATACAAATTGCAATGGATGACTCTTCAGATGAAAGCATCACGGTTTTCGAAGGAGGAGGGGGGGGAAAAAGTGATGTAAAATAATAGCAGTTGAAATATGGTGGGAATTCTAGCGTCGAGTAGGTGTGGCTAAAAAACCTGGGGTTGTAGGTGTTAATTCTGGAAATGTTCCTCCCCTTGGGGTGTTGAGGGAGCATTAAGAAGATCGTGCAGGAGCCAGGCACCTTATGAGTAAGCGTCCAGCAAGTTTTCCATGCAAATATTTGGACGTGCAGTAATGAGTTCCAGTAATAGCTGACTGCTGACTCGCACCAGGGGAGATACTGGGAGAGGGGGCCCCGCACGCTGATAGCGTGCTTACCAGTGAAGATACAGCTGCCAGTCTGGTACGTCAGGCACAGTGCAGATGGCCAACTATTTATATTTCTGTTGTGCCTAGAGCAGATTCCTCAGCGTTACCACTGTCTGGGGGAAAGTAAATGTCCCCTGGAAGCCAGAAGCAGTAAGGATGTACTTACAGGAAAGATAGTGAAGTCCAGTAGACCTAGTCCTGCTCCTGGGGCTTTTTAGGAATCTCCTTGTTGATCCTGTTCTGGTGGAACATTTTTAATCCTGCTGTGAATCTGTGTTAGAGACCATTTTTGTTTACAAGCATGGCCAGAGTAAAATCTGTTTCTACTTTGATCTGGCACCTAGCTGTAAGCTTGTCCCTTTTTAGCGTAGACTCCAAAGACCACAGTAAAATAGGCTTTTTTTTAACTGTCGATCTCCCAAAATTGTTCATGGGGAGAAACTAAACTTATCCCGTTGCCTGTAATTCAAGATGTGTGATGATTGCACTGCTGTCGCAGCCTCTTGTGTCTTGTTAAGCACAAATAGAAATTCCAAGGAAGGATGGGATAATTAGAAGCAATCCAGTGATTCTTGTGACTGTATAAAAATAACAGGACTTTTTAAGGATGAGTTATTTTTAGCAGCCTCATGTCAAAAAAGTTTTGTGAGGTTTTTGTCTGAAAACAGTTAAATGAGGTATTGTACCTGCACTTTTTTCTTCTTTTTTTCCTCTGAATGTGCTGAGGATCTTGCTTCATAAAATAAATTGGCTTTGGAAATTGTTGGGATAGCTAACACAGCCCACTGGCTTGCTTACAAGGGGACATCAGCACCAGGTTTAGCAGTGGGACTCACAACCAGCCAAATGCTTAGTGGATAGCGAAGATCTGATTTAAGAAGAATACGGTTCAAACAATACACCCAAAGAAACCTTGCTGCCTGAAGCTGTCTTGATGTCTATCTGATCTGTGTTTACTTTCAGTGTTTTATTGTGTCTCAGGGAGGCTACACCTTTTCTGTACGCTGCCCTGTAGTGAGACTCTCCTGTAAGACCATAACATCATAAAGGTGTTTTTCAGGCTTGTTCTCTTCCACAGGAGAGGCTGCAGATTGGTGGCCAAAACCAAAAAGCGAAGCTTTTGTGGGTTTTCTGTTACGGTATATTCTCTTAGCACTCCTGGAAAGTTAAGTAATAGTGTTTATATATGAAAAAATAGGGGAGAGGGTTGAGGGTTTCAATAGCTGCTCACTCTGGCTGCCAGGCAGCATTCAACCCACCACACCAAACCGTTTCACAGAGGTGCTCAGTTGTAGTATGTGTGTGTTACCAAAGGTTAAGTGTACGCACCTGAACAAGGCTAAATGAAATTCAAGATAAATACTGGAAGTGCTCTCAGGTGATCTGCTGGTGGGACTTAGACTGGAGAGCAACTGGTGATGTCGGGGAGCGGCACAGAGTGAAGCAGCTTGTCCTAAGGTCTGGTGTGGGACGGAGCAATATTTCCTTCAGTATGAAAGGGAAGGACACGGATCCTTTAGTGTTATCTGGCTTCCTTCTTGCCGAAAGTCTTCTGGTTTGTGAGGTTGATGCTGGGGAGGGGGGATGCACCGCAAGACTCATGCATGTGGGAAGCACAGTAGGGAAGAAACTCAGAGATATTGTGAGTACAAAGTGATGATGCTTTCACTTTCTCCAAAATGCTTTTTAAACATAAAACTCCAACTAGGTATTTTTCTCAGTAATAGCCACCTCGTCCCAAAAAAATCTACAGTAGATGCCTTGGGATCTTAACGTGCCCTACGAGCATTACACTGATTCTTCTCCCCAAATGCCGTTGTGCAGACATCATCTCCCTTAGTAAGACTCGACAAACTGAAGCTGAGGTTTGTTTTTAATTCTGGGGTCATAACCAGTTTTATGATTTCAACCCAGTTCAGCTGCATTGTTTTATGTGATTCTGAAAGTTAAACAAGCACCAAACAAAAATTGAAATTGTCGTGTCAGCTTTTATTGTTGATGCATCTGAAATGCAGGGCGTACAGTGCTGATGGCAATTAGTGAACGATTTTAAGTGCAGGACTGTTTGGCCTTCATCTTTGTGCAAGTGGGTTTAAGTGTTGCCGTGTTTAATGGTGTAAAGGTAAGAAGAGAATAGTATTTCATTAAAAAAAGTTAATGAATAACATCACTTCTGACTGCTCTTATTTTTTGATTGAGCATGTCTGTATTTAAGCTCAGGAATTCAGACTAATATCTGATGGAAGAAACTTAAGGGGTGGTTTAACAAACATAAACGTGCCCTAACTAAAAGCCCAAATGCCTTCCTGATTTAAGTGAAATTCCCAGCTTGTTAGGCATCTGCTGGAAAATGATGTTTAACTCAGGTTGTGTGGAGAGGAGTCACCTGGTAAAACGGTGCATCTGAAGTGCCCTTGCGGGGGCTTCCTGGCCACGCACAGGAGCCCAGGGCAGAGCTCCCCGAATGCTGCCCGACTCTGCCTGTTCGCTGCTGACTTCTTTTTGTTTCCCTCCTCTTTTGTCTTCCTCTAAAATGAGACATCTGTGCTCCTCCACAGTCTGGTGTCGTTGCCCATGTGCATCCCTGATGGAAGCAGGAGAAAAACCCTTTAATCCTTACGAGGGGGATGGCGGTGGCCTCTGGTGTTTCCGGAGTTTTAAGGAAGTTGCTGAAGTTCCTCCTTGTTGACTCCCCTCCGCAGAAATGTGGCAGATGGGTCTTTTCCTTTTATGGCCAATAATGTTGGTTTCCCTTTGCAATAAAATCCCGGGTCAGAAGTGGAAGCGAGAAGTCGGGCAGGGGGAAGGGGCTGGTCTTACCAGCTCCAAATGGGTGGGGATGTGACTTGCGACATAGTAAATTCTAGGCTAAAATAAACCCAAGTTACAACACCTACCCGGAGGTGCTGGTTTTGTTTGCTTGAGGGGTGCCTTAGGTTTCCAGTCCTGTTGCTTAAGACAGCAATTAGGAATTGTGACTCCTTAATTTCATGGGGAGAAGTTTATCTGCTCCAAACCCAGGATGGTTTTTAGATAGTCTGAGTGTAGGTAACTCTGATAGAATCTAGATAAGCATAGGATGACAATACTCACTTCTGTTTGACAGTCACCTTCAGTCCTTTACACCAAGCAAAATTTCTTGGCCTCTTATGGGTATCTCAGAATAGTTTTCTTCCTGGACCCAAAAGAGGCATTTTCCACAGCAGTTAATGTGGTCTTTGTGCCTGACACTTGGCACCAGCTTCACTCCTTAGCTGAGAACAGGTAACGTCCCTCTGGGTGGTAATTGCCGGTGATGGTGGTGGTAAGCCAAAAGCCAGCTTTGTCAGCCAATAATGTCTTTTACAAATCATGCGTGGCTGCAAATGTTTTGATGAATTTGAACCTTAAAAGTATTTTTCTAATAAAGTGAGGCTCCTGTTTCTTGCTACAAAGTGCTTCATATCCTGTTTCACGACATTAATGCAAATAGCTTGTTTGGCAATCGGTTAAACTGCTCGATTTTTAAGTGGTACAACTCATGTTTCTTCCCTGCAAAACCTGTTGGCTGCTGCTTTAGTTTTGGTTCTTGTAAAGCACTTGGGCTCTGAAATTAGGAGAGGAAAAGGGGGAAAAAAAAGAGTATAGGAGAGTTGTGATGTTCCTGGGACTGTCCATGAGCCTCCTTTGCTTCCAGGAGCTGCTGAGCTAAACAAAATGGTTCTTTTATGGGCTCCCCCGCTCTTTCCTCTAGCGGGCAGCTGAAAGACCATTCTCACCCTGGCCCAGCTGGTTGTTATTTCCCTACTCGTACCTTTGAACAAAAGTCAGACATTCAAAGCAAGAGTGGTGGACGTGGGCTCGTGCAACCATCTCAGTACGTTACAGATCTCGTGTTTCATTCCAGCCACTCCTCACTAGATCACTACTTCCAGTTGCAGGTGTATGGTTGGGACTTCTCTTTTGGAGAAAGGTGTTTTGAAGATCTCTGTTCCCTGGTGGTTGACTGTAGGAAGGCCAGTGGGGTTTGCTGGAGTGGAAGGATTCTTCCCTGGGGTTACTGACTGGTCAGTAGGAGCTAAACGCTTCCCCATGTTTAGGGGAAGCAGCTTGGAAACAGTTTTCAGTAGCATCTGCATATTCTTCAGCTCTGGTTTAATGATGGTGTGTTTGTGATCACACTTGTGTTTCTACTTCCTCTCCTTGTCCTTACAAGTGAGGTCCCAGGAAAATGAGAACAGGATCTGTAAGCTGCTCTGGAGCTGGGGGAATGGCTGAAACCAGCCCTGTTTCTAAATACTTCTCTTGTGCTGCCAAAATTGTTGATTTAATCTTTCTGTATCCCACACTCTGCATTTTTCTCTGTGGTTTGTACCCCTCTGAGGGAATTGTACTTAATCCTTTCAGAGGAACTGCATGTACAGCATAACTTAATAATCCACCCTTTTGATAAGGTAACCCCCAAAGCACCAGCCTTGAGCCTTACCTACATTCAACTATACCAAAGGACTCCCTACTTGCAGTTCTTTTAATTTTTTTTCTTACTGTACACCCAGTAGGAGGAGGGTGATGGTCTGCGTGCCATAAAAGTGACCGGTGGACCCCATCTTTGCAACAGGAGCAGCATTCCTCAGTGGCCCGGGGTGGTAGGGTGGCTTTTCTTCGCCTGAACCAGGCAGGATTCTCCCCTCAAAACCAAACAGAGGTCAGCAATACAACACGAAATATTCCAGTTTGTTTTGCTGTTGTGGTTGGGTCATGGCAGAAATTACTTTTGCTGCTTAGGAATGACTGCTGGGTCTCAAACAGATCCCTGGAGATGAGGTGGCTTGTGCTTTTTTTTATTATTTTTTGACTTTTACAGAAAACAGGCTTGCAACATTTATGGTTCGTGGACAAGTCAGTCATGCCATGCAAATAGTTGAACAGTGCGCTTAATTAAACTTGTTGGGTGCTCTACTAGAGCAAGGGGGAAGAGCGGAACCGGTCTTTCTGATGAGCGCTTGTAAGCGTAACAGAAAGGGAACTGCTTGCCTTGGGATTTCACAACGCCGAGGGTTGCAGCATGCTCTTCCCGTCTCACTTCTGTTGTGATGGGCCATGTTCTGCATGGTGCTGGGACCTCACAAATATTACAGGGTTCAAGGGGTTGTTTTTGGTCTTGTTTTCCCTGCCACTTGCCTGGTTTCACGTGATTGTGCAGAAGCAAGCCTGTCTTGCTGGATTACCACTTTTTGCTTTGGAGCTGGTGCAAGTGGAAAGGCTCCCCTTAGAACTGCTAATTCAGCTTAGTTTTGATGTCCACAGATCTGAGATAGTCCTCCTCTTATTCCAAAGTGTTTCCAAGCCCCACATTTTTCTGTGACTATTTAAAAAAAAAAGTTAAAGGGATTATATGAATTAAATGAAAATTAAATTACAGATTATACAACTCTTCTAATTAGAAGACAAATGTGTCCTGAGTTACCCTTGTTTGGCAAGATATTGCAGCACCACTGTTATTAACCTGCCCGTCCTCCCTCGGGAGTTAAGGCGGCTGATCGGCTTTGGTCAAGATTAGACTGGTCTGGGGGTAAGCAGGCACTTTGGAGCAATGGCCTCGGATCGCCATATCCCCTCTGCCGTGCTCTTTGCTGGGGCCAGCGGGTTTGTGGGGTGTGCGCTGGGCATTCCTCTGTTATTTCAAAGCCTCAAGGCTGGTGTGGTCCTGCCTGCAAAATACCCCCGCTCATTGACATGGCACTGGCGCAGTGACCTGCGGGGACGTGACGGCGTGTACCTGGCAAGGGCTGAAGCTGGTGTGTTCCCCCGTTGCAAGGTGTGCTTTGGGTAAGAGACACTTTTGATTGCTGCAGCCTCTGCCCCATGGTTTTGGACATCACTTTTCTCACTGCATCTCCTTCCCAGTGTCCTTGTGCCTTCCTGCAGCCCTGGGGAGGCATGTTGCATCTGCCGAAGCTGTGGGACCAAACAGCCTTAGCAGGGCTTGAAAAACCACCCCCAAGTTGCAGTTCTTTGCCACCTCTGCACCAAACAGGCAGAAACCCAGACCCAGCTGCTGTTAGGCTGGGCTTGGGGGTGCTTTAGGTACAGGAGGCAATGGAAACATTTGGGGGCTCTGAAAGAGGAATCAGTGAGTTGCACATCTATTTCCCTGATTAGTTTTCAGTCCTTTACTCTGCTTTATTTTGATGAATACTCATTTGCTTGGTATCTTTTTATTATTATTATCATTATTATTTTGAACAGGCATCTGAATAATTTTTGCGGTATGGGAGGAAATCCAGTGCACGTCTGCACAGAGCTTCAGGTGTAAACTCTTCCATCATGCTGCACTTCTCGGTGGTTTTGGCTTTTCAAAATCCCGCGCAGAGCTCTTCCTTGCCGGGAAGTTTCAGCAGGCTGCTGGTACGGGCCATCAGCTTTGGTTTTACCACTAGCTTATTTTAGCATAGCAAATGAGCTGCAGATGACTCACTGTCACGCTGGTGAATTTGGAAGATGGAGGTTAGCAGTTCAGAGGGCCATTTTCAGTGTATCTGCTGTAAATACTATAGCTATAAATACTATAGTTACAAGGCTGGCTGCTGTGGCTCGTGCGCTGTGCAGCGCGGCTCAGGGCTGTGAAAGCTGTTGTCCTGCTGTCTGCACAGGGCTCTTGCCAGGAGCAGCAGGTAAGAGGTAAGTCTGTACTGTGTAGGCATTAAAACAATAAATCATCTCAACTTCTGAGATTTCAAGGAGGTCAGGTATCACTTTGCTTTCATTTTTCTTTGCTAGTTCCCCAACTACTTTTTTTTTCCTTCCCCCCCATGGCTGGTATAAAGCTAGAAATGCATTACTTCAGGGTTTTCCCCTCGTTTGGGTTTAATTTCTCTGGCAAAGCAAGCTGTACTTGCCCAGTTTCCAAGGGTGTATTTGTACCTAGACTAAAGCTGCTCTGCTCAGACACTTCACCTTTTCTCTTCCCTTGCTGGTGTTATGACCTGGAGTGTTAACTTCTGTAGGTAGAGAGCGCAGTTAAATAGGCTCTAAATTGGAAATGAAGTGTGTTAAATTGCCATATTGCAGAGACTCATTAAAAGTGGTCGTAGGTGTCTTACATAAACCTGGGCCTCCACGCAACTGTTGATGGAGGAGAAGACATCTGTAACCGAGTTCCTCGTGCGGTCTTTCATAATACAATAAAATCTGGGAGACAGTAGGGGGAGAGAGAACCATGAGAAAAATAGGACGCACAGGTCTGGAGGAGGCTTTCTCCAGTTCCTGCCACCAAAAGCTCTGGGTAGGGATTTGTGTCTGGGGTGGAGTGATGGGGGATTTGTTTATCATGCGGTGGTGTAAGAGGGAAGTTTCAAAATTAACTTCAGTAATTGTTCCTCCTCTCAGTCTTACAATGCATCGTTAGCAGGTACCTCTGCAAATGAGATACCTTGCTTTTGTTACACCTTAACCTTCTTGATGTGGTTGGGTGCAACCCTTTGAGTGACCTTCCAGAGTTATCCTTTAAAAATCAGGTTGCTTGTCTTGAAATCTAAATCTGTTCCTCTCCTAAGGTCTCTATTGTTTCCACCAGTTCCGCAGTTGCTGCCCCTGTTGTTTAGCCCTGCTCGATTTCATCATTTAGAGATCCAGCTATTGTAAGCAGCATCCCTTTTTGTGCGAGGTTGCGTGTAGGATTAAATGGATAACCTCTTAGCTCTGCTCTGCTGAATGGGGCAAGGCAATTTGCATTGGGGGAAGATGCGAGAGGGTCAGCTGCTGAGTGCTTTGAACTAGTCTGCTAGTATTTAGTTATTTACATTGGCTGGGAAGGCACATAGCTATTATCTGCAGTCAGTCCAACAGATATAAAAACTGTGGTTAACAACTACAGATGTGTTTCCAGTAGCATGTGCTGAATTTTTCTCAACTTTCTGCCCTGAGAAGGAGCGATACGACCTCAGGTATACTGATTTAGACAATGTATTCGGTGTGAGGTCACAGACTATATTTAACCTGCCTTTATAAAGTGACCAAGCGAGGGTTTCCTCTTGGAGGTTGGTGGGTGACTGCCTCTGGGTAGGTCACAAAGTCAGTCCACCCCCACTGTATCCAAACTTCCCAGTGGGCTGAGCTGGAGAGATGCTGTGCGTGACATCGGTCTGCTCAGGGCAGGGGACTAGCTTCTAAAAAATATTATTTGGGGCGGGGGAAGCTTATCCTTATGAGAAACACTTGTTTCTCAGTTTAGGAGAAGGGATCCTGATGAGATGAACATATGATGCAAATACTCCAGTGCTCATTTACATAGCTGATCTGCTGCCTGCAACTTTTGCTATATTCTTCACATCTCTGGAGCCTGAGAGGAGGTAGCTCTGAAACAAAACTACTTCTTTCAAAACATCCCAAATAATGAAATTCTTTAAAGTTTTGTACAAGTTCAAATTAAAGCATGCAAGAGCTGTTTCTCTTACTCCAATTACAGTAAGCAAGCGTGAGATCAGCAAGCAATTTCTTGTGCTAGCACAGTTTCCACCTCTGACCAGGGAGGGGTGATGTTGGTGCTGAGCAGCACTTCTGGTGTCAGGCTGAAGATATTTTTGCTCTGTAGGTCTCTAACCGCTACACCCAAAACAACAGTTGATCTGGCCTTTTAAAGTCAAGCTCTGGGGAGGGGAAAAGTTTGCTTTGGTTTGGTATATGTGTTTCAGGAACTTCTGAATTACAGATATGAGATAGCTCCCACCCTACGCTTGCCTAAATCAGTAGGACTACCATGTGTTTCTGGTTCTCAGATTCTAACACAGATGACCCAAACCACCGTGGGAACCGGCCTGCCAGTGTGTTTCTGGAAGCAAAAGGGTGTTGTGTATCTCCAGGGCCGTAAAGGTGGGGAGGGAGTACAATATGCTCAATTTAACAAGAACATGTAAAACTGGAGAGGCATTGGTTGGAGTCATTGGTTTTGGTAATGGGGTTTAATACATGGCCATAAAAGCTTTAAGCAACCCTCTTGGTGGTTGTTGGGTATAAATGCATATTTTCCTTATCCAGGTTTTAACTCTCCGTCACTCATCAGTCTCTCTTTCCATCCTGACATGTTCTTACAGCCTAGTCCAAGCCTTGTGCCCTTGCTTTAATTCTCCTTGCAACCCCTCCCAGAATAAATCATGGCCGTGCTAAGGAGAAGAGACTTCAGTTTTTCCAGGGTTTCTCTTAGCCGCTCGTCTCCCCCTTTCCGTCCCAGGGCCCGGAGCTGCGGTGTGGCCGGTGGCCGCTGAGCGGCAGCGCTGCCCGGGGAACAGCATCGCTCGGGGACCCAGCACAGCTCCCGGGGGGAGCAGCAAACTCACCCAATGCCGATATCCACCCAGCTCCTTGCTCCTCGTCCCCTCGCCCACCTGAGGCGTGGTGTTCATTTCTCCACGCCACGTGGATTTTTGTGCATTTGGAGTTGGTATCTGCTGCCCATCTCGCCTGTTGCACGTGGCGATGCCGGCAGCTCCGGGACTGGAGAAATGCTGCAGCAGTTTGTGCTGGAAGGAGCACTGTGTGTACTGGGCAGTCGGGTTCCTGTGGAGTTGGGGTCCTGCTTCACTGTGCTGGGCATTTGCTCATCTCTAAAGAGGGGTCTCTCACCAAAATGGATTGTCTTGGGCTGGATTATAGCTTCTTTATCCCAGCTTAATGTATAGGAAATCCCAGAAACAGCCCTGAAGGAGTTTGCTCATGAGAGCTTATCCATGCTTAAAGGTTGCATTCATATAACTACTTCTGCATCCATTTATAGTTAAGGTCAGTGCAGCTTTATGGACAGTGGAGACTTTGTGGGGAGGAAGACTGTGTGGTTCTTTGTTTTCCCATTAACTCGTCTGGTTGGGAATTGCAGCCCTTTAATTAAACCAGCGCAGTACAGACTGGCCCTGAGGTGCTGTTCTAAGACTATTGCATTCACATCTGCTTTTGGGTAAAACTTGGCCTGCTTGAGGTTAGCCTGCGCTATTGTGTGTCTGAAAGCAGGAAGAAGCAGAGAATCAATCACTGGGGCTCTGTCCCAGCGAGCATCGAAGGGATACACAGTACGTTTTACCTCCCTCTCGCTCCTAGCAAGGAGCGTAGCAGCAAACATCCCCGCGTGTGCAATCGGCAGAGACCGCTGGAGTGTGCAACTCGCCCTTCCTGGGGGACACAGGGATTTGCAAGGCACAGCGGCAAAAGGATTTAATTAACCAGCATATGGAGAGCTAAGGCAAGCGCTGGACTCTGCTCAGAGCCGCCACTGAGAGCCGGAGGGCGGTGATGACAGCCTAGTCCATCGCCTGTTGTTGTTTAAGTTGAGCTTCCCCTCCTCCCTTTGCATTTTGCTCAATCAGTAAATGGCTTCGTGTAAACTCCTACAGAAGAAGCGGGCACGCAGGAATGCCGTGGGCAGTCGGTCCGTGATCTGTGCGTATCATCTGATGTTTTTGTCCATGTGGCATTTGTTTGGGGTGAAACCAGGAAAGCCAGTGCATCTACATTGCCAGCATTGCGTACAACAGCCTGACTGTAGCCAAAAGGACATGGAGACCGGCAGGGAGAAGTTGAGTATTTGGCTTCCCCCCACCCTGATATGTGGGCTGGACCTTGGAGAGTTATTTTTAGTAGACGGCAGAGTGAAAAAAAGTTTAGGCTGTGTTTTAAAACTGTAGCATCCGTTGCAAGTACCAGTAGAAGTGCTGAGGCAGTAGATTCCCGCAGAACACTCCCTTCTACCTTCATTAGCTGCAGGAACAATTAACAAGGATGTTTAAGGATTGCGATGCCCGTGCTATAAAAGCAAACTGGCTGCCCTTAACCGGGCTGGCCCTGAGCACAGAAAGCTGCGTATCCGCACTACTGACCCTGGGAACAAAGGATCCTCCTGAACCCAAACATGTTTGTGTTAATCCCGGCTGCTTCCTGGCGACCAGTGAGAGGAAACGGAGCCACTACCTCTAACAGATGTACAGTGAGGAGATTACAGTGCGCGATTAAGCACCCTCTCCATCACATCCTCTCTCCGCCGTCCCAGCCCGGTGCATTAATGGACTGTCCTGCCTGCCAAGCTTGGCCAGATGTAACAGGCATGGTTAATATATAGATAGTTAATCTCCTGCATCCGTGCCTGGTTTGAAGCCGTTTGCTAATGCCAAGGCTTCTGCGACCACACCGACTCTTGCACTGAAAGCGTGAGCTGTGTTAGCTCTACCTGCTGGCGAGGAGGAGTGGGCTGGGGAAAGGCAAGAGAAACACATGGAATTCACAGCCTCCAGAAATTATGACTTTAACTGGAAAGCTGTTAAAACTAAACCAAAACATGCTTTCCCACATCAGATACCCCTGTGTGAGCAGGCCAGGGTTTGCTAGTGGACAAGGTGCTGGAGGAAAGGTTGGGCAGGGTCTTGGTTTTGGTGCACTCTCTTGCTTCTCAGCTGTTGGGTTTGGAGTAGAAGATTTTGGGGCTGGGAAGGACTCATTCCCTCTTTGTGTGCATTTAGGTGCTGCCTTATATTGCTGTAGCCAGTCTTGGTGCCAAGTGCTGCTCTTACAATAGGAATAATCTAGGCTGGTTGCAAAAAAATCAGCCATCCTATTGTCTGTTTAGGTTAATTAATATGGTAATGGCAGAGTGTTTATCAAACTAAAAGCTGTTTCTAAAATAAAAGAACCCCCTGTGGAAATTGTAGAGATCAGAATTGTCATCATGTGAGATGTGCAAAACCCTCAGCAGCCAAGCGAGTTGGATTCAAATAAGATTAAAAAATAAAGTCACTTTTCTCGGGCGAGAGCTGTGACCTCAGTTACGGCGCTGGAGCATTTGCCTTTGTCTGAACTGTGGGCTTTCTCCCCGCTTTGTGCAAAGGGTTCCTGCAACTGCCAACAGTGTGCCATTGTCTTGGGTAGAACAAGGGAAGAAGTTGCACCGAGTTCTGCTCATGGCTCGTGGATTGTCCATTTTCCCCTTGCCTCAGTTTTGGACAGGACGTGGCTCGGTCAGAAGCAGCACCAGGTGACAGGCGGAGTTAGGAGGCCATGGGGACGTCTCCCTCAAGGGGTGCACTGGAACAGGCAGAGCCGCCTGTGGGTTTGCAGCTCCCTGTGGCCAACACGTCTTGGGAGGGATCCCAGAAACGTGCGCAGCTGCGATGGCACTTGCTGGGCAGCGGTCACAGTAACGCGGAGAACCGGATACCTTCTATCTCGTGCCATCCCAGTGCGTTTGGGAATCTACATTGCTGTGCCTCTTCCCTTTCTCCTCGCCTCCCCAGAAATCCCTTTTCCCGGGTGCGGGAGACAACTGTTTGGCAAATAACAGCAGCCTCAGCTCAAGGAGAGCATTGATTTTAAATAGCTGCAGCGTGCAAAGCAAGGACGGTGGCAGCAACAAAAGGCAAAGGGACTGACTTGGTACGAAAGTATAAGCGGCACCATCTGCTTCAGAAGGGCATCGTTTCTAATTCGGCAGCGAAGGAGGCTCCTGGAGTTAAGTAATTGGGAATAGTAGGCTCCTGGCTGGAAAGTGTGCCAGCCCTTCTGGCAAAAAGCTGTTAAATCTTTGTTGCTGGCGTGTGAAAGTGGCTCTGTGTGGCAGGGCTCCAAAGACCGTTGTTAACCCTTGATGTATGTAAAAAAAACCTACAGCAATTTTGATCTTGGAATGGCATGTGGCCGAGTGTCGAGAATAAAAGGGGAAGGTGGGTCGTCACTGAGGTACGTGAACTACTCCAAGTCCGATCCTCCCATGCCGATAACTGCCAGACCTGACCTGCCAACAAACGCACACAAAATGGTGCCTGTTTTAACGGCTTTAGCAGGAAAACACAGGGTATAATGAATGATTCATGAGGATCAGTAGAACCAAGGCATTTACTGCCCCTTAAAACTAATGCCTGCCTGCCAGAGGGTGCATTTGCAAGGTGAGTGATCACAAAATCCTGTGCTGAGCTTTCAGGGCACAGTCACACGCTTGGCTCTCCTCTTACTACAGCCCATACCTTGCAGTCTACAAACACGTCCGGCTTACCAGCCAGGACGAGGAGCCTTTAATTCTCCAGATGAAAGCACAAGCTGCTACACGTCTCCCAGTGAGCACAAATACAAACAAGTCAACATTTTGCACCCCCTCCTAGGGGTGGCTTCCTTGGAAGCTTTGGTCTTCATCCTGTTTGTCTGATTTGCGATCAAAAGCGTGTTGCTGCGTACGTGTGTCTTTAAGCAGTTACTTCTATCGCATCTCATATAAATGTCCGATTTCTTTAATAAAATAAAATTAAGGTAATGCAATCAGAAAAGATCCATCTCTGCAGCTGTTGTCTTTCGCTAATAGTGTGACCGGAGCTGGGCAAAGCTCTTTTGGGACCTTCTTTGGTGTGGAGGGAAAGAGGGTGCTTCACAGCCGTACGGGTTTTCCTGCCAGGGGGAGAAAATCGGATTTAAAAGCCTGAGCCCCAGCCATCCTGAAGATGAAACAGTTGGATCGTGAAACGTGTACTTTTTCCAAGTTTGATTTGGATGTTTTTTAATCTTCCTTAAATTAAAGGAAAATCTCTTGTTTGACCCAAAACAAAATTATGTTTTCTTTGGCCAGCCAAATGAAAAAATCAACTCTATCCCCAGTGTTAGTCCAAGTTCTCGTGCCAATAGTGCCTCCGCAGCTCTCCTGCTCCACGCAGCTTTACCAGTCCCGGATTAGAGACTTGTTGCTAGAGTGTACAAGAACAGGAGAGTTCAGTTACTTGCTCTAAGTTTAGTTCAGCTCTTCTGGTTAAATTTGTAAATGTTTGTTTATATTCCACCTCTGGTTTATGGATATTTGTCCACATACTGCCTTTTTAAGCTGTTTACTCATGTAAACTGCTTTAACTTTATTTTGTGAGGTTTTACAAAGCATAATGTGGATCTGCTTGTGCACACAGTGAAGCGGAGTTTTTGATGCAGCTGCAAGGTTTCCCTCACCTGCTGAACTAGAAGCCCTTTGTATGAAGGTGAAGGATTTTGGTCAGAAACAGATGAACTTGATGTCCTCTAGCACCGTGGTTTCATCTCTGTAGTCTCCTCAGGGAGAGCACCTTGTAGTTGTTCCATGAGTTTTAGGTGAACTAGGATTTACGATTTCATTTTGTACCTGGGTTCTTATGCCTTGGAAAAACCCTTGGCTCCCATTATTGATGGACTTATCCTGGTCTCCGGTGGAGGACAGACCTGCAGACCTCTACGTCATGCTGCCAGCCCCATCCTCCACTGGGTACCTGCAGCATGGTAGGGGAAGAGATGGGAATTTTTCCGATTCCTAATGCTATTAGTGGTGTGCTGGGTCTTCTCTTTCTTTAATACTTGTTATCCCTCTCAGGAAACATGTCGGAAGTGCCAGGGGCTGTGGAAGGAGCACATGAACCTCACCTGTGAGCAGCTGGCTGAGAAGGATGACATCAAATACAGGACGTCCATGTAAGTAAATTCCACAACAGGCAAAAATGGGGGGGTGGATGAACTCGTAAGGGCAATACTTTCTGGTGTGGAGGGGGCGAGAAACCTCTCTGTTCTTGGGACTGGCAGAGGCCGTAAAGTTCTACTGGGTGCCACTACCTTCCATCAGGGAGGTCCTAGGGTGTTAAAGCCGAGGGGTCAGAAGGCACCCAGGATGGGATTTCTTTCTGTGAAAGACACTTGGCAGCTGATCCAGCTGGTAATTCGAGCATGTGAGAGAGTTGTCACCAGACCAGCCTGTTCCTCTGGCTAGCCCAGTGTCTCGCAGGCTGGCACCTGGTCCTTCTCCGAGGTGAGAAACCTCCATTAGTGTTGCTGGGGGGGGGGGGGGAGGGAAGGGAAGGGACATGTTGCAAAGAGGCAAAGAAGTGTATTGAGTCACAGTAAGTCGTTATTACCCCTTGAAAATCTAGACTGGTGATGATGCGCCGTTTGCTCAGCTGCTGCTCTCTGGCTTCGTGGGAGGCAATGTGTCTTCTTGCAGAAGCTTGTCTCTGTTTCTAACCAGTTTGTAGGAATTTTGAAATAGTCAGGTGTAGATCTTGAGTGTTTCCCTGAAATCTTCTCAAGTTTGATCTCTCTCTAGCTGCAGTAAATGACAAAATCCTCTGCCTTTAGGATATAAGGGAGGGTTCACCCATGGAGCTGCATGTCTGGTGCCGTCGAATGGGACTTGCCCATGTTATCCAATCCTTTCCCTTCTGATTTAGTCAGTCTGGCACGAGGAGAGGCTGGAAAGCTCCACCACTGGGAGGCTGAATGACTGTTGCTTGCTCATCCCACAGTCCTGAATTCAGAACAAAATCTTTACAGATTTGATATGACTTTTTTCTCTGCCACTCCTTTCCCTGTAGGAAAGAGGGGTGGAAAGGGAGGAGGAATGAGTTATCATGTCCCTAATAAAGAAAAAACCATGATTTCAAAACCTTTAGCAGAACATTGCTGCGGATAGATGAGTCTTACTGCCCGATAATAAAAGCTTCCTTTTGAAGCCCTGTGTGAGGAAAGGGAAGCACAGCTGGAGCTCAGGCCAAACTTCCTGCCTTGCTCAAACTTTCCAAAAAAAAAAAAAAATCTGCATCAGCAGCATCCTGTTGAGTAGCAAAGGGAAGAGCAGCTGCAGCTCAGAGGAAAGTCAGTCTCAAGTTGTTGGGGTTTTGTCTCTATTTTTAGCGTTTCTCCAGATCCCTGGGTGCAGGTCATGCCAGGTATAACTGCGTGGGAGCTTTGTGTGGCTGCGAGGCAGCTGAGGTTCCCACCTCGCCATTCCCCACTCCTCTGGTTGTGCCGACGGAGCGGTTTGTGGGGCTGTGCTGTAGGCTGGTTTGCTGCTGTGATCCTCCTCACGGATACCTCCCTGTCATCTCCCAAACATGTGTTGACTTTGCAGGTCCACTGAAGTAGTTGGGTGGAGATGCCTGGCTAGGGAAGATCGTTCCCCACTGTCAGGTCAGCACAGCCAGAGAACTGTGCTTCCCTCAATGAAAACAGTCTCTTTACTCTTCTGTCATCAGATTTCACTTCTAGGTTGTGAATTAAATTGTAACGTGATCTCCAGCGGTCAGAAAATTGGCCCTTAGGATGACAACTTATATTCTTAAGCCTTTTAATTAAATGACCGAGGCTTTCCTCCATTTCTGTGCCAAAATAGCATTGCCGCGAGCTGAGCCTTTGCACTGAGCGCGTGTTGCTGCCAGGATGTCTCTTGGGGACAGGGACTGCGCTTTGTCCTGGATTCCCATTTGTGCTCCGTTAGAGTAAAACCAGTCTCTCGAATCTAAAGCAATAACCTCTGGAAAATGTATGTAGGGAATCTTAAGAGAAGGGACAAAGCCCGGTCTCTGTGGGGAAAGATGTGATTATTTTTCAGTTACTGATTTAAATTTAACAAAAACCAAATAAATCTGGAGCGTAGCAGCCAGGGTTAAAAAAAATATATATATAGTTATGGTAACTTTGGAGCCAGAGCAACAGGCAAACATAAAACTAGCTAGCAGATGACAACCAAGGGTTTTCTTTTCCTGAACTTTATCTCCTGGGCTGTATTTCTCCACAGCCAAGTCAAGCGTCCACATGCCCTTTGGCCCTTGGACTTACGGCTTAAATTCCTCCCAAGCCGGAGCCTGGCGCTGCGGCGTTCTGGCTCGCGTGGAAAGCAGGATTGGGTCTGCAGCATGCAGCCAGTGATTGACTTTCTTTCACTTCATTTGTTCTTGAGTTGTCATGGGTTGGCTCCAAGTGGAGCTGAGCCCAGACCGCCTTGGAACAGCAGTGGACCGTGGGGATGGCGTAGGAGGAAAGAGGAGGGGGAGAGGTGCACTGGGAAAGGGGGGGGTTAAAGCATTGCTGGGATAGTGTAATAGTGATTTTACTGCAGGCTGGTGACTGCAAACATCCCTTTTTTAATTCTTCTCCCTCCTCTTGCGTTGCAGAGAAGAGAAAATGACAGCCGCCCGAATTAGGAAATGCCACAAGTGTGGGACTGGCCTAATTAAATCGGAGGGTTGCAACCGCATGTCCTGCCGTTGCGGTGCTCAGATGTGCTACCTCTGCCGGGCTGCCATTAACGGGTACGACCACTTCTGCCAACACCCCCGGTCGCCCGGGGCTCCCTGCCAGGACTGTGCAAAGTGCTCTCTCTGGACAGACCCCACAGTAAGTAACGAAGGACTTTTGTGAATGATATGCACCCTGATTTCAATTACCGTTCCATGCCAGCGTGTTGAAATACATGCCTTCCACCAGAGGAAAACAACTGTTTTTAGATGCACAACTTTTTTCCTCTCCCAAGGCAGTTAAAAACCACACTGGAAGCCTACATCAGCACAGAGTCACATCTGACCGCAACTTGGAAGGAACTGGTGTTGCTTTAGGGAAAAACAGCTCCTGTTAGACGAGGGCTTTGGTTGGAAGTGTTCTGGGCGCTGTTCTGGGGAGTGGGTTTGTGGAAGGAGCTGGTGGGGAGCGTGTGCTGGCACCAGGCACGGTAGCCAGCGTTGGGATTATTGGGACTCGTTCCTAGTTTTGCAGCTGAGTTGCAGTTTGGTACAGCTTTGTGTCTGGAGGCAAGGGGAGTCACGTCTTTTTGGTGCCCAGATCATCTGCTCGCTCTGCGAGTCCCTTCACAGAGGTAGAGAACGCTGCCTGCAAGCCAATGGTCCGAAGTTACAGTTGGGTCCGTTCTCACAGCTGTTCTCAACAGCTGCAAAGGGAGAACTGAAGCACGGACTGAGCCGTAAGGGAAGCGGTAGTAACTTAATACAGCGTGTAGCTGTGACAAGCCTGGGAAAACTTAGTGCAGCATCTCTGTAAATAGAGATCTTCAATACCAGAAATCCAGAAGGAGTGTAGGTAGGAGCAGGAGTTGAATTTCCTGATTTCAGCAATCAGTGGAGCAATGTGAATGTGGATCTGCCTTCCCAGGGCTCGCCTGAGCTTCGTTTTTCCCAGCACTTCTTTGTCTCTGACCGCTGCAGCTTGCCAGAGACTGCTACCAGCCCCTCTTTCTGCAGGCAATACGCACAATCCTGCGCTTGCACAGAGCCAAGGAAAAGCCACACTAAATCTCTCCCGTTTACCTGCAGGCTCTTGGGGATCTCCCCACGATGTCCCAACCAGCGTAAACTCTGCTTGCCTTTGTTCCCTGTGTTATCGTATCAATGTGAGGTGTTAAACTAAACACAGACATCTCCTTCTAGGCACCCCTGTAGCATTTCTGACACCTGGTTATGCGCTCCTCAGATTCCGGTCTCACTCCTCAGATTCCTGTCCCACTCCTCCCTGTTTTCCACCAGGATGCGATTCAGGGTTTGGCAGTGCTGGCGTCCTTTGTTCCCATCAGGCTGCTGATTATGCTGGGTGATGGCATTTGTTCAGAGCCAGAGAAAACATGAGACCTCTCAAAAAGCTCGTACTGTACTTTAAAATAAATAAATAAATAAGCAGCACAAAGAGGGCACTGTCACCAGGCCCTTTCCAGCTCTCTAATTAACCAATATTGTGGCAAAGAAAAATTTCCCACCGTCAGCAAAGAGCTGGCACTGCCTGCTCTTTTTTTTTTTTTTTGATGACAGAGCAGTGGTGGGCTGGGGAGGTGAAATTGGGCAACTGTCCTCGCTGTGGTGCAAATAATAACGTGAAACTCAACTGTTGGCCTGTAAGACCAAAATGATGGATACCTGTGTGCGTCGTCCCCCTTCGTAAGAGGCTTGGTGACGCTAACCCAGTCCCACCGGGGTCATCTGCGCTCTCCTATGGGACTTGTAAACAGGAGTTAACGTGGTAGGTGTGAAGAGGGGGAATGAATTTGAATCTCAACATGGGGATACGAAAGAGCAGAAGGCCGTTGTATCAGTAGCGTCTTGTCCTTTGTGAGAGGGGATGTCCATCCAAGCGATCCTGGCTCTGCTGGCTGCTGCGTTGCCATCTTGTGCCTTTCTCAACTCCTCTGTTTCATCTTCTGGCTCAATTTCTTCTGTTCTGTTGAAGTCAGTAGACAGCTGATGCTGTGCATGTAGGAAGAGAGTATCTGTTGTGGGCTTGCACATGTTTGCCGCCATGCTCTGTGTGCGCGAGTACGGAGAAGGCAAGACTGGGTCATCTCATCACCTGTGGAATTTGCAGCCCATCACTTAGGAGCTGCCGTTCCTCTCCCTGGATTAGGCTGTGCTGCAAAATGGGGAGGGCACACGGGTGGCACCGAAGCCTGGCTTCCAGAGGGTGACAGGGTGTTTCTGTTCTGATTTCTGATGCATTCATGTACACCCTTAGCTTTCGAACAGCAGACTAGTGGCATGGTCACAGTACCATGGTCTTGTCCATTTGCATTTCACAGATGTAGACTTCGGCTTTCTGTCAGACCTGGATAATTTCACACCTTTGTGAAGGATCTGGTTTGGATCCTCATTATTTACAGCAACATTCAGGTTTCTTTAAAATAGGAAACCTTTTTTCTTTTCCAAATGTTTAACATTTTCTGAGTTTGAAATGGTTCTTGAGAAAGCATAAGTAAACCTGTTCATCAGCTTGGGTTAAAAACAAATTAAAGACAGTCCTCTAGGAACTGCAGCATCTGTTAGTCTTTGTCTCAAATGATCTTGAGAGGGTAAAGCAGACACTTCAAAATTTCCCATAATAAAAGGTTAGTTAAAATCTTGTCCCTGTGCTGTAATCAGACTTGAGTCTAATATAAAGTGTTGGTGCAGTATTTGCTGGCTCAGAGACAGGCTGCAATCGGGCTGTGGTCAGCACCTTCCAGGGTAGCAGGCAGTAATCGCTTAATCGCTGCATTTCTTCTAGAGCTAATCGGTGCCCTGCACCCCTGCAGGATATGAACACGGGCCAGGAGCTCTTGTCGGTAAGCTGCTTGGCCAAAACTCCTCGTGTGCCTGTTCTGCAGCCCGTGCTAGCTTTGGCTCAGCTCGCGGAGACGTTGCTGGCTGCAAGGGGCTGATGCAATATTGCCAGAGACAAAGCTGGGGATGGAGCGGTGAGAACTGGCTCTGCAAACAGCAGGCTCTGGGGCTGTGTTGTTCCCTGATTTTTCTAAATATCTGGAGCAAACCTAAGGCCAACATGTGCATTTTAGCCAGTTTGTACAAATACTGTGATGCAATTTGACTAACGTATTCTGACTGTTTTGTTAAACCAGGTTCTGCTCTTGTATGTATTATTTTTAATCTAATACTCATCTTTGGACTATCAATAATATTGCATAGCTGCTTTTTTGGCTTTAAAGTTTAAGATGTTTTCAGCGAACTGTTAAAACGTTCCCAAAAGCCCATCATTAAAGTTCAAAGCAGAAGACTAATCATTAGAAGGTGTTTGCAATTATCCCTCCTGCTAGTGTTATAAGCAGAAGATGTTGAGTGAAGACTGTGTAAAACTTCAAATGTGTTAAGGAAATGTATGAAGTGCACAGCACTGCCTTTAGGATTTGGAGAGGGGGAAGCACCCCTAAATTTAGGGTGTTGGTTTTTTTGGGGTTTTTTAATCATGCTATAAAATGCCTTAATCATAAGCATACGGTTAATCCGCGTTATTCACAGAAAGCCATCGATATGAAATGCCTGTTGCTAAAATAACTCTGCATTTCTTACACGCCGGCGTGTGTTTCGTCCCCGTCCTGGCCCCCCTTTTCCTGCAGCACTGCGGATGCCCTGTTCCAGTTACAACACAGCCTGCTTTTATCCCCTGCTTCCTGCTGCATGGAGGAACACGCCGGAGACAGCCGATGCCTGTTCTTGCTCAGGCTCTCCGCAGCTGATCTGGGAATGATTTGAAACAAAACCCCTTAGTCCTTTGGAAGCCTCTGTCATGAAAAATCATTTCAAGTTTATTAGTAACGGCTGTGGCCACACATACGTGGAAAAAGAAAGCAGTAAAAAGCCAGAAAGGGGGAGGCAGTGGTGGTGAAGGCACTTTCTAAAGACAGGGGAGGGGTTGCACAGCCCAGAAATAGTTACCAGGTCTCTTGTTTTCCCTCTTTCAGGAGGCGGGCAGCCCTTTTCCTGTGACACTTAATAATTAAAGATAATGAGAAGCACAGCAGATAAAAACAGAGCTTCCAAAAGCTTTGTCCACGCACTTTTGTTCTGGGCAGGGGAGGTTTTATTTGGGGGGAGGTTGTCTCTGTGTGACTCGCAGAGCTTTTATCTCCTTTGCCGCTGTATTTTCTTGTTCCCGATGAGCTGTTTTGTTTCCCCGGCGGCTCTTCCTGCGTGCTTGCAGGGCCCTGCGTGGATGTCGGACGCGGCTTCTCTGTACCAGCATTGTTGAAACGGGCCTCCCTGCCATGAAAAGGTGCCTCGCTTAGCAACCCAGCCCAGCTCTTCAGCTAATCCATCCACAGACCCGAGCCATCCTTTCTGCTGTGATTGGCTCCGGTCTCACCGCATTCCCTGGATTCAATGGGAGAGGGCTGAAAAGAAAAGCCTCCTCCGTGCCGAGATCCTTTCACAGGTGGGGGATGCCAGGGCAGGCTCTCGGCCCCTCTCAGACTGGCCAGGGATGAACATTTGGGGTTTTTTTGCTACGGGACTGGGGATGGTTCCTGCAATGAGCATCCTGCTGTCGGGCGTGGGGCAAAGCTCGGTCCTGTTTGGCCACTTAAAAATGCAGCTGCTATTAATAACGGCGTTTGCTTTCTGCAGTGTTTGCAGATAAGAAGGGTGAATTCATCCCATAGATCCTTTGCATTTTTTCTCTTGGCCACCTCCCTTCTCCCGTGATGCAACGGAGCATGGGGAAGGGCCATGCTATAGCATTGCCCTGCATTTTCTCTCTCAGGAGGAGAGGCAAGTTACATCCTTGGTTAAAAACATGCGGGCTGGCCAGTGCTGAGACCCCCCCAGGGTTTGAGGAGGTTGCTTTTTTCTTTTTTTCTTTTTTCCTTTTTTTTTGCTGAAGGCAAGGCAGCTGACAGGAAGATGACTGTTAACTTGACAAGATAAATCCCTTCAATCCATACAGCCTGTGAACAGGCTATTAAAATTATAATCTAATCCTTTATTAAGGGACTTGAACCCGCTCAGGAAAACGGACACAAGAGGCTTTTGAAATTGTACTGCAGCCTCCACCCCATGTGACATGAAATGGTTTCTTATCACAACAGCCAGCCATAAGTGTGCTAATGAAAACTTAATTTTTGGTGTGGATACTTTACCCCTAGATGAATCTATCATCTCTCTCCAATTACTGTGGAATCAAAAAACAGCCTTTGCTTCTCAAAGAATTAGAGATGTTTTGTGGAATCACTGTTGTACGTGGTGAATATTTGCAGCACCGAGACTTGTTTTTTAATTATGACCTGTGCCAGTACAGTATGTATTAGCCAGAACGTGTGGCATCAGCTTTCCTTCACGAATATTCTAAAATTATCTTGCTGTGTACATATCATCAATTTTTTTTCCATCTGGGACGTGGATCTTTCCTAAATACTGCAGGTATTGAACTCTGCTGTGTATTCATCACTTGCCAAATTTAATGTCAGCTCCTTAAGTAGGAAGGTGCATATTGTGCGGTGTATTTTTGTTCTTTCTATATTAATGGATACCGGTTTTTCAGAAATACTGATGCAAAATATTCTAAGCCGAGGCTTGGTATGTGGGATTAAGTATAAACACTTCTTAGCCTTCCAGTGTGAGAATACGCTTTTATCGGCAGAGAAGCAACAAAGCTGATAACTTCTGTTCTCGGAGATACGGTTTGTTGTGCCTCTGCTGTGATTTGCAGTTGCAGAACTAGTCGGGAACTTGTCATCCTGATCTGGGTCGGTTCTTGGCAGTTTTTTTGCACCCAGTAGGTGCTGCAAGGTGTGCTCCCTCTTGAAGACCGAGAGGGGATGGGGTTGAGTAGGGATCTCTGGCCGTTGCATTTGAGGTGATGTGGTTTATGTTGTCCTTGTGAGATAGATGTCATTTTGGAGACCTGGCAGATGGGGTTTGCTGTTGCGCGTTTCCCCGGCGCTCTGGGAGCTGCAGTAATTGAAGCTGGCATCACCTTGGGTGTGCGTGCAGCTGGCTCGCCGGCCCCGGGGGCAGATGGCTTTGTCGATCCGTCATTAGTGTGGAGGTCAGCTGCAGTTTAAACTGGGGCCCTCACTACAGGAGGATCTTGTAAAGTTGCGTTGTTGACGTGTCCAATTCCCCAGACTTCTGCAGGACTGACCGGTATCGACAGCGGGGTTTGCAGGGGCTTGCAGCATCACGAGTGGTGGTGGCAGGACGGTGGTGTCCCTGGAAAGCACCGTTTCAGAGGGTTAATTGCAGACTTAAACTAAAGTAAAAGCTTTTTTTTTTTTTTTAAGTTAGAAGGGACTTGTGCATATTTCTAGGCTTTAAGATGAGGTTTATATCTTTACGCAAGGGAAGGAGATAGGGTGAACTTATTCAGTTGAGCTTAAAATGTGTTTCCTACTTGTCACATAACTAAAAAAAACCTTCAGGCATATCTTTTCTGGTAAGCGGCAATAAAATGGGAGAGGTGACTATCTCCATTTTCAACATCATTGCAAAAAATATTCTGTGAAGAAAAATAAATTGAAATCTTGACGCTTTGGGGCCACTGTTTGAGAGCGCTGCTCGGGCAGCAGAGGAGCAGAGGAGGTTTGGTTGCCTGTTGCGGAGTATGCCCAAGTTGTTTTCCAGCCAGGGAACATCGCAATCTGATACTTGGGGGGTAATTAGAAGTTCTGTATAGGCTCACAAGAGCCATTCTTCAGCAGTTTTTATGGAGATAGATAGGCTGTAATTAACAGTCCGTGGAAGCAGCCCGCTTGGGGGGGGACGTGGAAAGCATGTCCTGGAAAGTCTTAATTTTAACCATTGAGTCACAGAATAAGGGAGGGAAGTATTGAGTTTGGCTTTCTGCAGATGATGATAACTTCAGTCTCCTGGGGAAACCTTATCTGGTGGCGGGAGGAGGGGACATCTTAGCAAGCTTCCCAGGCGTTGCTTTTAGACACGTGCAGAACCGTGAGATTGGAATTGGGAAGCTGGCTAGACTTAAAATAACTTCAATGTAGCTGCACACATGAAGCATATTTTGAATTTAGTCCCAGAGCACTCTTCAAAATAGAGGATATTTTCCACATTAAGAGTGTTCAGGAAGAAATGTGTATGGGATTTGGCAGTACTGGAATTAAGATGACTAAAACAAAGCGGAGCCTTGCACATGTGGAGTATACGGGGCTTGGGGTTTCCCTCCTGCTCCACCACTATGAACTGCTGAAGCAAACCAAATGCTCCTTTGTCTGCAGGTAGACCCAGAGCGGCTGATGCAGGTGGTGTGTGTCACCCAACAGCTCCTGTTCTTGGCCTTCTTCCCTAATAACTAACATCAAGAGTACAAACACTGTCCCGGAGGTTTAGCTATTCTCATTTGTTTTCTGAAAGTGCCAGGTAGTGTTTCGTCCCGACGGACACAAAGCAGCAGCAGATGCAACCCAGCAGAGACCAGGAGGAGCTCCGTTGCCATCGCTGCACATATGGCCAGCAGGAGCATCTGCTGCCTGGCACTAAAAGGGAGTCATCTCCTTCGTCGTTTGGTGTCATCTTTATTACCCTGATAGCTGTTGCATGCTGTGGTGCTGTGAAGAAACTAATTTTTCACAGCCATTCTTGGGAGGGGCCAGCTGATGGTGAAGCGTGGATCAGGGTCATTCTCTGGTTTCATGCCAATGCTGGTACAGCCTTGTGTAAAGCCTGAGGGCTGCCCATGGCCATCCCTCCAGGCAAGCCTCTCCTAGCTCAGGAGTTTCATAGTCTTCTTCCAGGACTTTGTCTGTCATCCTCCCTTAATCTAATAAAAGGTGGAGTAAATGGCAGCTCTGTAGATACCTGCAGCCACCTGAGTACTTTGGTCTTACTGCTGCTCCTTTGCGTTGAGAAAACTGAAGATGATGAGAGGCAGGAGGACACTTTCAATTTCTGGCTTGTCCTTGTGTTCTTGTTGAGTAACGGGTCTAAATATTCTTGCTATAACCTCTAGACAGACATTAAAGAAACATATTGCGATTTATGCCCTCCTCAGTGTTACAGATAAGATCTAAATGGCCTCTTCCCAGCACCGTTTAGCTACTAGAGCCAGGATTTAAGTTGTGTTAATTCCAGCTGTTGGGCCAAAAACTCTAGAAGTGCTAGCATAATGTAAATATTTAATAGACTATTGCCATTTAAAAGATTAACAGCTCTCTAGCAACTCTTCAGATGGGCGGAGCTGGGTTGCAGTTCTCTGGTTTCCATCAAGTCAATGAATTTTAGCACTGATCTCCCTGGAAAGCTGATCTAAGCCTCTTAGTCATACTCCGTGGAGTAGGCTTGGCTCTGTGCAAGTTACTTGTGTTGCAGTCCCCCATCGCAGCCTTGCTTTTCACTAAACCTAGGTCAACCCCAAACAAGGACAATTCAGCCAAATTTACCTTTTTATTCCCGTGCAAACACGTGCCGAAAAGAAAAGCAGCGTTGAGAGAATAGAAGGTTGCTGCAGCAGGAATTACCCACTGACTCTTGATACTCCTGTGATTTCTAGGAAGATGATGAGAAGATAATTCAGGAGATTCAGAAAGAGGCTGAAGAGGAGCAAAGGAAGAAAAATGGAGGTAAGTCACAGTCTTTACCTGTGCTTTGAGATCAGGCTGAGGACGACAGGAGAGCGTAGGCTTCCCAGCTACTGACAAGTCTCTGGATCTCCATGGGATTTTTCCCACGGCCTGCTTGTTTGCAGGCTTCTCCGTGCATTGCTGTGCTGCACCAAGCATCACCCAAATCTTGCTACAGAGAGGAGTGCAAGCCATTGCCCTATTCATCCTGGGAACCGGTCTAGCTTTAAAGTGCTGTTCCCTGCAGGCTTTAGCTGGGACTGTGGGGAGCCACAAGTGTCCAGCTCTCACTTGGCACCGGGTGTCGTGGATGCACAGACCTGTCTCATCTCCGCTTGGCAAAGCAGCTGAAGGGCAGCAGAACCTCTGTGCTCTGTGGTGGGGAACACAGGGGCACGCAAGGGGTTGCCCCACGTCTCTGCAAGAGGAGGTGTTCCCCCTGTGTGGTGTGGGATTGATGAACGGAGCCAACCTGGAAAAGTAGTGCTGTGCTCCGTGGTGCCTGGAGCATGGAAGGGGCAAGCAGTGACGCTGTAGAGAGCGTGCTTAAGGAATGCTGGGCATGGAGGATGCGGATTTGCAACTGTAAAACCACAGACCAAGCTTGAGTTTTTGTTAGTGGGGTGACTGGTTCTTTTCTGTCCTCTCTCTGCAGAGAACAGCTTCAAGCGGATCGGCCCTCCTGCAGAAAAGCCCATGGAGAAAATCCAGAGAATTGAAGTCATCCCCAGACCTGTTCCTCAGAACCTCCATCAACCCCGGATGCCCCCTTACCCCTTTGTGCACCCTCCCTTCCCGCTCCCTCCTGTCCGTCCCATGTACAATAACATCCCCCTCAACATCGGCCCTATCCCTGCCCCCTACGTCCCCCCGTTACCTAACATGAGGGTGAACTATGATTTTCCCCAGATCAATGTTCAGCTGGAGCACAACTTGCCTATGCACTTTGGCCCTCAGCCTCGACACCGGTTCTGACCTGGTTCAAACAGCACTTGGTGTAAGAGTCACTGCAGGGCGCAGCCACCCCAGTAACGTCACCCCCCCTTCCTGCTCCAGCCCCTTGGTTGGGTTAGCCAGCTGCAAGGGGACCTGCTCTGACTCACGCGTACCTGCACTGCACCCCTCTTTAGAGCGTCTCTGAACCTTTGCAGTCAAACATTTCAGCCTGTGCCACAACAGGGCTTGGTGCTGCGCTTCCAGGGGTCTCTCCCTACGTTGGCATCCAGATATTTTGATTTGGCAAAGCCTGTTCAGGCAGCTGCTGGGAAGGAAAGTGAGACTTTGTGGAGCGCAGGGATGCAGCCGTTCCTCGGGGACTTTCCAAAAATCCTACCTTCCTGCTGGCCAGAGCAGCTGCTGCACAGTCAAGTGAGTCTTGGGGGAAGGGAGGAGAGACTTGGCATCTGAGTAAAACCTTCAGAAACACGACAATGGGAGTCAGCTGCCCCAGCCTTCTGCCTGCGGAGAGGCACGAGGCTGGGGTTCCCATGTTCTCCAGCATTGCTGTAACCTGCTAGCACCTCCCAGCAGAAATAAATTGTTGAAAACCATGTCAATCTAGTGTTTTTAGCCTTTCTCGCTCTACAAGTGGAGTGAGGAGATGCAGCAACCATCTCGTTGCTGAGATCTCAGTAAGAAGCCCAGAGCCATGTTCTGTCTCTGGCTTTAGCAAGTAGCAGAAGACTCAGGCACCCAAATCTTTGGCTGAACTGAACTCGCCCCCTTTAAAGGGCTCAGGTTTTTCTCCTGCAGAGGTGGGTGCCTCTCAGTTTCCAAAACGTGGCCTTTGCTTTGCTGTTCTCATCTGGCATCCCAAATCCCCCCCCTGCTTCTGGCAGCAGTCCTCAAACAGCTGGTAGAAGCACCTGGAGCCTAAGCTGCACCCTTCGGTGCAAAAACTGCTTGGGCAAATACCCGGTTGGATGCGTAGGCAGTGGTGTGATGTGTGCTGTGGCAGGAAAATTAGGAACTACCAGCGTAGTCGTGCATGCGGGTGGTGGTGAGCCGGGAGCCCCCCTTAGCTGAGCCCCTGCAACTGAATGGGCAGCTGTAGCCTTGTGTGCAGGAAGCTGGCCGCTTCTGCGGCGCTTAATAACCTCTGAAAATGTGTGTTTCAGCTTAATTGGCTTCGGAAAAGCGTGTTAGAAGGCAAACGTGAGTATTGCTGGGCTTAGGAAGTGAGGGTTTAGGAAAAGCAAAACGTCCTCATAAGAAGCAGAGGGTGTAGTTGCTGGGCTGCGGGAGGAGTGCTGGCACAAAGCCCTTTCCCCACAGCCCTTGGCTGTGCTGTCTGGTCCAGGCCCCCTTCAGAAAAGAAAATGGTTAGAGTGGAAAAACCCCTCCTCCCAGAAATGCTGGGCTAGCTTTTACAGCCCGGTTGTGCTGGCGTGGTTTGATCTGGGCAGCATCCTGCTCCATCCTGCTGGGAACGTGCTGGATGCACTTCCCCTCCCCACAGTTCCCCCTGGGATTTGAGCATCTAGGTGTCTTTTGGTTTATTTTATTATTTTTTTTTTCAGGTAAAAATCCCTGCCTTTGTCTTACAGCTTCTGCCAAACCTCTGCTTCCAGCTCTCTGTAACAACTCCCGGCACAGCGTCTCCTCGGGTGTGCAGCGAGCGATGGGGCTGTTGGTGGGATGCCCCTGGGGAGAGGCAGCCTCCACCATGGCCCAGAACAGCATCTGGGGCCCGTGGTCCCCAGGAGGGCCTCCCAGAGGGGACTTCCATGCTTTTTGGAGCTGAGTCAGCAATTTCTTCACTCTTGGGCATTGCCTACGGGTTGGATGTACCCTGCGGAGTGCTCTGTTCCAGCTCCACAGTGCCGTGGTCTCTCTAGCATTACTAACCAAGTGGTATTCCCTTGCTGCTATCTTTTTTTTTTTTATTTTAATTTATTTCTGGAAGTAGTCTGGGGGCTGCAGGAGCTTACCGCTTGCTGCTCAACTGGGTTTTAGCCAGGTTTAAACCCCAGCTTGCAGTGAGCGATTCCTGCGGTAGCCAGGAGCAGGGTGTCCCGTTGGGTTTGGGAAGGGCTGCGTTCACAGTGTTAGCGGGCAGCGAGAAAATGGACCTGGGTCAGAGCAAGCACGAGTGGCTTCCCCTTGCAGAAAGGGAGTCCTGGGGCTTTAATAGCCGAGATCTTATGGGCTCAAGAGCCGGCTTGGATGAGCCCTCCAGGCTTTGTGAAGCGTGTGCCTTTCCCTGGCAGGGTGGTCACGGTGCTTCTCCAGCACCCGCCTGTGCAAAGGGGGGTCGGGCAGCCGGGGCACAGCTTAGCTGCGGAATTGGTGGCCCAAACCACGAAGGAAATGTGACGTGTCACACAGTGCTACGTGACTGGGAGCACTAATAAAAAATTATGGTCTAATCCCATTTTTTTTTGTGCATGTCTAGAGATGCACGGGTGTCAGGAACTGAGCCTTGGCAGAGGGAAGTGCAGGGATGGAGCGAGAGGGACGGAGAAGCGTCGGGCAGCGGTGGCAAGGGGAGGCTGGCGTCCGTGGTCTGTCCTGCTTAGGGTGTGAGTGTCTTCAGCGGTCACGGTCCTGGAGGAGCCTGGCAGAGGCAGGGGGAGAGAGGACCGCTGTCCCGCGTCCCCTGCAAACCGTGAGCTTATTTGTGTCCGAGAGAAGAGAAACGGGTGCTTGGTCCATGGTGGGGAGGTGTACCGTGCCCAGCAGCCCTGAGCTGGGCTCAGCCCTCTGCCCGGCCCTGGGGCGACGCTGGGCTCCTGGCGCTGCTTCACCGAAAATCACTCCGCAGCCGAAGCGCGTGGCTACTCTTCCCCTCTAACCGAGAGACCTCGAGCGTTGTGGTTTCCGATCGAGCTATCCCCGATCTGGGCTCTAACCCCTGCATCCCGTTCTCCCCCCCGCCCCGCCGTCCTTGAAACCATTTGTCTTTTAAAAGGCGTCAGGGAGGCTGCTGTGCCAGGCTGATCCCGTAACAGGTACTTCGTATGGTTAATTGCAGTGTCCCAATTTATTTGCCTTAAAGGTGGAGAGAAAAACTTAGTATTTGCACTTAGCAAAACATTATATTAAAAGAAAGAAACCCTGTAAAGATGTGCATGTTCTGCAACTTTGTATAACAATAGCTGAAAATAAAATAGGTGGTTTATTAAAAAAAAAAAAAAGAAACAAAAAATATTTTTCTTTACCTTCTGGTAGTAAACTGTTCTAATATTCTGTGTGTAAAAAGTTTCTGTATTATATTGTAATTTGAATTTTTGTAAATAAATTTGTGCACTCTGGCTTTTACCTCTGTGCTTTCGTTACAGTCGAAACATCGTCCTTCCATCCCGACTGTGCCGGCTTGACGCTGGGGTTAATGACAGGCAGCAGCAGGCAGCAGGGGTGAGCAGGCAGGGCTGTTTTGCCAGATCTCAGCCTGTGCAGCTGAAAACTCTGCAGTTGCAAGGCAAAACCCAGTTGACCCTCCTGGAAAAGCTTAATACGTTCCATGTGCTCCTGAGGAAAAACTGGACGGGATAGAAAATGGTTTCCAGTTGCTCTAAATGGAAACCAGGATGCGCGCGTCATGGGGGAAGGGCTGGGGGGACCTTCCCCCCTTGCAGGAGGGATGGTAAATACAGAATTTGGCCTTGAAAGCAAAAGGAAATGGGGGAGATGGGAAGGGTGAGGGTCCTCCCTGCCGCGGTGCAGCAGCTCTGGAGCCCCTTCCCTGTGCGGGCACCCCGAGTGTCACGGCCGGGTGTCACGGCCGGGTTCGCTCACGTACACGTGGATGTCAGTGAGGGTGCAAGGGCAAGCGCACGGCCATCGGAGCTGCTCGGCGTTTCCTGCACAGCCTTAGTAAGTTTATAGTAAGGAATGAACATCCTTCCTTCCTTCCTTCCCTCACCCCTTGCTGTGGTGCTGAAACCCGTGCCTGAAGCTGCGCGTCCCTCCTGGCACTGCCCTCCCCCCATCCTGCCTGGGCTGTAATTTGGGGGAGCTGTGCAGCCCCTCTTTCCCAATATTTGCTTCTAGCAAACCAGCTTTGGCTTTTAAAATCTAAACAGGAGCGTGTTGGTGACCTGCAGGTGCTGAGCTGGGCTGGGCGAGATGAAGGGCCGTGCCAGGGCTGGCTGCTCTTGGCACAGGCAATGGAGTTGTCCCCCAGCCCCTCCATAAGCAGGTGCTGCACCTCATCTTTGGAGCCCAAACTGAGGCTGGGTGAGGTTTAGGGCTAGTTTTGGCTGTCTTGGGGTGCTCCCGCACATCCCAGCTCCTCCAGCCAGATGCTGTGCCTTGGCCCAGGCTGGGCTGCAGCAGATGGATGAGCTTCCCACCTCCTTCCTGTCCTTGGCTTTTTTTTTAATCTTCCCCCTGTCCATATCACTGAGCAGAGGAGGGGGCTTATTGCTGACCCCCGCCATGCCATGCACCCCAAGCCAGTGCCCATCGCTCTCCCCTCCCGGCGGGTGCCTCCCCCTCAGGGCCATCGCATGGGGGGGAAATACCTGAGCCAGGGGGAGAAAAAGCAGCTCCTTCACCGCTCCGCTCCCGGCTGCGAGGGCAGGAGGGGGTGGTTTGCAGGAGGGGGTGGTTTGCTAGTGCGGCCCCCTGACCCATCCATAGGTCACCCATCCTCAAAGATGCCCATGGGCTCGGTGGCTTTGGGCTGCTCTGAGCATCTCGCGAGGTGACCTGGCCTCCAGCCAGCCTTGGCTTTAAGCCTGCTCGGTGGAGGTGAGCCGGTTGGTCACCATTCCCTTCCCACCAACTCATCTGGGCCCTCCAGAGCCAGCTCACTCTTTGTGAAGCAATTTGGCCCCCAAAGGCTCCGCCACCCCAAATGTTCCGTGCTCGGACTCGTGCCTCTCATTAAAAGGCCGTTGCAGCCCCAACTGCGGTCGCCCCGACAGACCACATGCCACCGCTCGTATCCGAATGCAGGTTTTATTTTTTTATTCATCTTTCTCCATTTGAAGCTATTTTTTTTAAGTTATACAAATGGCACTTACAAAAAAAATAATAATAAAAAAAAAAACCAAAACCCAAAAAACGAACAAACCCAAAACTTAAATTTTCAGAGTGAGATGTTTTCAGAGAGTCACGACACCCGATAAGAGGAGACAGGAGAGATGTTGACCTAGTGTCACACAGAAGAAGCCGGAGCGGGAGTTACGTGGTTCGAACTGCGACGGGGGACGGGGAGGAGGCGACACGGAGTGGGGGGGGGGTGAAGGCCAGCGAAAAGTGTGTGCCAAGTCACAGGGTCACTCAGGGCTTCATCAAGACACTCGGTCCTTCGAGAGGCATCGTGGTCCCCGGGCGGGCGCGTGGTGCCCGTGCGAGCGCAGGCAGCCCCTGGATGTGAGCGCAGAGCCGAGGTAGAGTCCCAGCTGGGATCCCCTGCGCTGACGAGGGACCCCGGCCCGGGTGTCCCCCCTGGCAGGGGACGGGTCGCTCGCTCTCCCAGCTGAGAGGTTAGCACCAAGCTCCTACGGAGGGTTGTCCCTCCACATGGCTTTAAGGCTGACGAGCCCCTACCTTGCCTCCGGCAATAGGGACCGGCCCTGTGTTGGCACGCAGCGATGCCATGAGCACCCTTGGCGTGGGGTGGGGGGGACACGCACACCAGTGCTCCCTCCCTGGAGGGGGCCCACGCGGGGGAAAAGGCTCCTCGGTGTGTTTGCAGGGAGCAAATACCGGCCCCGGGAAGGCCCCAAAGGATAAAGTGCCTTTCAACACCCTAACGAACACGTCAGCATCACCCGTTACAAACAGCGTTATACTCTAATGCAGACCTAGTACAGACAACAGCTGGTAACACAGTGCCATGGAGAGCATATATAAATAGAGACTAACAAAAATACTGTTTTGGTCTTTTTTTTTTTTGTCTTTTTTTTTTTTTTCCAGTATGGTTGTGATGGCATGAGAGCCGAGCCCAGGTGCCCTGGGGGCGGTGGGACTGGGAGCTGCCCTCCTTGGGGGAGCCCGCGGGAACGGGCGCTTCCTAATTCAGCATTAGGTGTTCAGTGATTCGCATCACTGTTCCAGTATTTTATGAGAGGAAAAAAAAAAAAGCATAAAACAAAGGTACTGAGCAAATATCACTGTGCAAAGTTTGCTAAGGAACTTTTCTATTCTGTAAACCAAAATCTGCAGTTTATGCTTCCAGCCACCACCCAGGGGAGGTTGCATCGCCCAGCTGGGCTTCTGCGGGGACCGAAGCCCACCAGCGCTGGACATGGGCTGGATGAAGCCCCCCACCCGGCATGGGCTGACTCTGCCTCCTCCCCGCTCCCCCCCCAGGCACAGCAGCAGGACCAGCCTCGGGGCAAGCGCCTGCCGGGCTGGACCCACCGGCGGGGTCTACGCTGCTCCTCCAGAGCCAGAAGCACAAGGAGGGACACAAGGAGCGGGGGGTTTCACGAGATGAAAGGCTGAGGCTTTCCAGACGGGATCACCCTAGAAAATAATTTCCAGGTACATGGGGGGGGGGGGTGGACATGACAGAGCGGGAGGGGGGTTTGGCTTGCTGGCTCTTCTGCAGGGACATGTGCCGGCACGCGCCAGCCCTGTCCCTGGGGATGCTGTGATATGTAAGGTCACCTCGTATGGCTCAGCTGGGGATGAATCCTGCCCCGAAAGCCAGGAGCAGAGAGAAGCTGCCAGGGGGGAGCCGGGAGCAGCCGGCTGAGCCCAGCACCGTCGCTCTGTCCCTGGTAGGAGCGGGGCGGGATGGGACGGGTGCTCGGGGGACACTGGCAGCACAGACCGAGGCGGTGCCAGTGCTGATATGGCAGAAGCGAGCACAGAGGTGATCTTATTCCCTTTTTTCAATTGAGGAGAGTAAAATAAACTACCTAAGGTGATGCTCGGGCCGGGAAGGGGGTACGGCAGTTTCCAAGCCCAGCAAACCTGGGGGGGGGGGGGGGGCGGGGAGAGACAGACCCCTCTACAAAGCTATAGGCAGGCTGCCCCATCACTTTTCCAGTTCTTACAGAGATTTATGGAGACCCACCTCCCACATAACGCACCGACTCTACGGCAGGAGGGAAGGGCAAGCCGATCTGAAAATCCTTTTTACAGAGAGGAGAAACAAAACCCAGAAGAAAAAAAGGACGAAGGAGGGGAAAGAAAAGTTGGCAATGGGAGGTACGCTAAAGTGCATTAATATTCCCAGAGGGTGGAGGCATCAATGGCGTCGGCAGATGCCTTGAGGACCCCGGCATGGTCACCCTTCAGGTATTTGCCATTGATTTTGATAGCCACTTTGTTATAGTCGCAGAACTCAAAAAAGAAGTCCACGGGGGTGTCGCTGCTGCTGGTGACGGACGACTCGCTCCCCACCATCCAGTACTTCCCAGTGGCATCTGTGTGCAGAGGGAAGAGGGGACAAGGTGGCCCCATGAGCCACCACGGGGGACCCCGATGGCCATCACCGCCCCAGCCCATACCCACCCCCAGGACTCACCCTTGATGTTGTAGGCCCCGTCATTGAACTCCAGCTGGAAGACGTCATAGGAGGAGCGGTTGGAGTCCAGGGTTCCGGTCACCTTCCGGCACCCAATGAAGCCGTGCTCACCGCGGAGGACGATGATGGGCCTGTTGATCAGCTTCATCACGAAATGCTCCGTCTCACCTGCGCCGGAGGGGAGAGAGCCGGTGAGAGCGGCCGGGGGGGCGCAGAGCCTGGACCCCGTGGCTGGCAGGCAGCAGTGAGGAGGGTGGGCTGTGCCCCCCACCCATTTCTCACCCACCGCATCTGTGCCCCCATCTCACAGCACATGACACGGTCATTTAGACAACTTATTGCCTGCATCCCTGAGCATCGCTTGGAAGAGGAGCCAAGTGGAGGGGGGTGGAGGATGGCTTTGTCCCCTGCCGCCCCAGCGCGGGGCGGGGGTCCCTTACCCGCTGTCTCCATGGAGGCCGCCAGCTGCCCGTTCTTCTTCGCCGTCACATACTTGCCATTCGCAGCCTTCAGGGTGATGCGCTTGTCGCACCACTCAATGTCGAAATAGCAGCTCGCGTTCCTGCGGGGGCAGAGAGCAGAGCCGTCGGCGGGATGTGACGGATGGGAACCCTGCCAGTGCCACCCCGCCGGTTCGGAAAGGGCCACCGCTGGATCGGGGGGGGGGCCCGATTCGATCTGTTTTTGCAGGATGAGCCACGCCGTGGCAGCCATCCCGGTGGGAAGCCCTCGCCCCGCAGGCAGGAGGCAGGCAGGAGGCAGGCAGCTGGCCAAATGCACTTTTGGAGTTTCCGCTCGGCTCTCAGCTAGCGAAGGGTTGAACTACAGGGTAAAGCATTTCGACAGCCCCAGCCAGCCGGGAAGGATTATGTGGCCCGAGGGACTTCCTAAGCATCGTGGGCGGCAAGCCCCAACCCAGCCCCAGCTCTCTGGGGAATTCGCTGCCTTTGCTGGGAAGCGTTCTGGGGTCCAGCGCCTAGGCTGGAAAATTCCCCATGGAGTCCCCTGGGAGATGCAGAGGGGTCCCCAAAGCCCAGGTACGGCCCCGAGCTGCCAGGGACAGGGGACTCACTTTGTGGAGGCGGTGGACTGGATGCCCCCGTTGGAGGTGAGGGTCCAGTACTTCCCAGTGTAGGTCCTGAACGCGCATTTCTTGGTGTCCTTGTTGATCTCCAGCTGGTAGGTCTCCTGGTCACCCTCCTCGTCTTGGTTGGCTGAGAGGTCCATCCCTGCGGGGCAGAGGCAGATGGAGGTGGGGGGCACCGGGGGGGACTCCAACCCACCTCCAGCAGGTCCAGGTGAGGGGACAGCCCAGGAAACCCAATTGAGAGGGGCTCCTGCTCCCCGAGGTGAGCTTTGGTGACTCCCGAATCCCTTGCACACATCTTGCCTCTGGCATTTTGGGTTCAAATCCAGGTTTTCATTTGGCTACTCAAGTATTAAGGCCGGAAATGAGGGTTGGACTGAGCTCGTGCAGCCACAAGCTTCAGCTCAGGACTCTCCAGCTCCATCACGATTAAGCACCAGGCAAAAACCAACTTAGATATTTCACATGGAAAAGAGCTGTAGTTTTTCTCCCGGAGGTGACAGCCAGGTTATTCAATCCATTATCAGAGGCCACCTCACCACCTATGAATCCCCAGCTCGTGGCGTGTTTAAGGACCACGGCACTGTTTTTCATGCGTAAATTGTCGCAGCCCGTTGGGGCGGCACGGTTTGCAGGGAGAAGAGGCTCAGGAAAGCCCTGGGGCAGCCAAGCCTTTCCCTGGCTCCCAAAAAACCATCGGCAGCGGCAGTTCCCCCAGCTCTGCCAGCCGGGATGACCCATCCCAGCACCAAAGGGACCAGAGACAGCATTTGCCCTGGCAGCCTCGGAGGTGGATACAGCTGGTCCTGGGGCCACCAGCCACAGTCCTGGAGCCACCGCCGGCCCCCCCCGGCCACGTGCACATCCACCCACAGGCGCTGAGCCCAAGCAAACCTGCTTAGTCAGGGCTAGTGGGGCCAAACCCTCTCCAGAGCTCTCCCGCTTGGTGGATTTCTGCCTAAAAATACTTCTGGGATGCGAGTCACAAGCCGTAGCCTGGAGCCAAAGCGAAGCGGCTGAGCTGCCGTGCCGGGTTTCGGGGAGGGAGCTGAGGCGCAGTACTCAGCCCTGCTCCCCCCGTCCACCTACAGCCGGGGCGAGTGGAGACGGGCCCCAGTACCACCAGTGGGGCACAGGACCATCACCAGTGAGAGCAGACCGGGATGGCGATACGGACTGCGGTTTAGTGGAACCAGACGAGTTTTTCAGAGCAGAAAGCACCCACGTCCCTCCCCTGCTGCATGGGTGCTACAGGCTCGACTCCAACCACGCGCCTGGTCCTAGAAAGGCTGCGAAGCGTGCGTGCAACCTTTCTGCCCAAATCTGCCTCTTCCTGGAGCCAAGAACCTGCTCGTGGGGCTGGCAATGTGTTCAGCCCCTTGCACCCCCGCGGCGCGCTCCCTCCCAGCCTCTCGGCCGCTGGGATTTCAGGTACTGCAATACACAGTCGCCGGGAGGGCTTCAGGGACTGCTGCCTTGGTGGCCCTTCTGCGCTAGAAAGCCACCAGCAGGTCCTACCAGCTGCACCCAGCGGGTGCTGACCCACCTGGGGAGGAACCATCTACCTCCACACACCAGCCTTGGAACCAGAGATGCGTTTCCCCAGGTCCCACAGTTGGGGCAGACACAGCTACCTGGCGGCTTCCACCACCCCCATCTCCACGCAGGCAGTTTGTGCAGCGGCGCCCAGGGAGCAGCCGCTGCTTTGCATATCAGTCTCCCACCTTTCCCAAAGGGATTAGGCTTTGAAGGCTTTTCTTTGTTGGCTGTAATCTTATCTCCCACGCCCAAACTCTCCTATGGCTGCCACGCCGCTGCCTGTTCACAGCATCCCGTCTCCCACCCAGGCATCCTGCATCCCGCAGCACCTTCTGCAGCCCCCCCGGGAGGGACACACAGCCACCCCCTGCTTTGCTCCCTGGGGTATTTGGGGCAGCGCAGGGGGTGGCAGAGGGGTGCTGCAATGCCACCAACCCCAGCCCCGCTGGCCAAGTCCTCAGCTTGTGTGGTTGCCCCACTCTCGCCGCCTCCCCGGGCTGCCAGGGGCCAAGCCAGCAGTCGGTGGAAACATTTGGTTTTGATTTTGCACCCCCGCCGGGAAAGCAGCGCCACGGCAAGCTGCTCCAGCCCCCCTCGAGAGCAATACGACCGCGAGAGAAAGGGAAGAGGGGTTCTGCGGGGGCTCATGGAGAGGAACTGGGCTGCGGGAGGGGATGCAGCCCACCATGCAAGGCTGCTGGCACCCCCAAACCTGTAAGAGCTATTGCTGGGGTTTGGGGCGGGGGGGGAAGCGGGCAGCAGCATTTCCAGCAGGGATGGGGAGAGCACGGGGGGATGCTGTGTGCCTTGGAGCAGGATCGGATGGGCCAGAGATGGGGGGCAGTGAGTGCCAGGAGCCTCCCGACACCGCTCCCTCTCCCCCAGAGCCCCCCACTCCAGAGCACAGTGAACACACCAGCCTCCGCCCCACCGCCGTGCAGTTGCCCACGCTCCCGCCGTCATGCAGAGCCTTTCCCCGGTGCCTCGCAGGGCCCGGCAGCAGGAGGGTCTCCCACCGCCCCCTCCCCGAAAGCGGCGCTGGGTTGGGTTACACCGACTCAGCAGAAAGGAATGCAATTCCAGCTGGGGCAGAAGGAGGCTTCAAAGGGCTGTAACTGAGCCGGAGCAGGAAGTCTGGGGGGGTCAGAGGCAGTAGGACCATGGCAGGCCCATGAGAGATGTCCCCGTGTCCCTGCGGTGGAGGACAGAGGCTGTCCCTCCAGCCACCCCCCACCCCACCCCTGCTTTTTGCAGCCCAGGGCTGCTGCGGGGAGCTGGCGTCTCCCACAGCGCCCGGCCGCGCTGCTGCTGCTCCAATCACGCTTTAATTACCGCTCTTGGTAAATTTACAGTCTGGAGCCGGCACGACTCTGCCTGACCTTGACGAAGCTGCTAATTACAGCTGGAGGCGAGGAGGGGGCGAGCACGCCGCGGCAAGGCGGCGCTTCGGGAGGGGCGAGAGCGGAGGCATGCCTGCGCCCCCAAAAATTCCCCGCGTGGGATGGCCTCCGGCTCCGTCTGCAGCATGGGTTTGCTACCGGGGTCTTGGGGAGGATGGAGAGGCTGGAGGTGGGAGCAGGGGGGGCTGAGGGGTGCGTGTGTCCCCAGGGCCTCCTAACACCAAGCCCCCTCCAAACAAAGCCCCTGGGCTGGAGGTCCCAGGAGAGGAGAGCTGGGGCAGGGCGATAGGGAGGAGAGCCGGTGCTGGAGCAGAAAAGGGCTTCTTCCTTCCCAAGCCCTCGGCTGCCGAGGTTTCCAGCCGCTGCCAACCCCTCGGGTTTGCAGGATCGATGTCCCAGCCCTCGCTGCTCTCCAGCCCAGGACGGCGAATGCACACGGAGGCCCGTGGCCATCCCGGAGCACGCACACACCTTCCCACACCTCCCAAAGAGACGAGCTTCTCCATCTAAAGGAGCGGTTTGCTGTGGCCGTGCCAACCTCCGTGCCGTGAGGGCATTTACAGCATGCCGGACCCTTCCCTCTACGTTAAGTTCATGCAGAGAGCGTCCTACGAGCCATCCCAGGGCGCGGGCGAGACCATGGCCAACCGGTGGGACAAGCCAGCTGGAGCAGCCCCCACACCCAAACCCACGGGGGACAGACCCACACATCAGGAGCTGCCTGCGCGCAGGCTCTGCTCGCTGCCTTTCTACAGCCGTGAGCCGGCGGGGTCCGCAGGCAGCTGCCAGCCCTGCCCAGCACTGGGAACAGCCGGGGGACTGCACCTTTCCCACCTTCCAAGTCCCCAGAGGCCAAGAGGCTCCCTTCCAAAAAACCCATTGTTATGCCTGAAAGATCCGAGCCCACCTCCGAGGGAGCACCGGCAGCACCCCGCAAAGCCCCCGAGCCCTCGTGGGCAGCAGGGCAGGATTTCGGGCCCTCGTGCCCCAGCAGCCGAGGCGGTTGCACCCAGCTCTGCCTGCGCAGGTCGGGTCTGGTCTCCCTGCCGGGCTCTGGCACCCTCCACCCCACGCTGCAGCCGTGCACGTGCCCCCCCCCCACCCCTTGGATGGGCTTATGTTGCACCCGTACATAAATCCAAGCATGTTTTTGTCTAAAAGCAAAGCCCGGAGCACCCGGGGACCGTGCAGCTCCTCTGCTGGGGGCGCAGCTCTGCAAGGGGGTCATGGGTGGGGGGTGAAACATGGGTTTCCTGGGAAACCCACCCCTCCTTCCCTATGGATTTCCTACGGCTTCGTGGTACCACCAAGTGCCAAGATACCACTTGGCATCTCCAGATGAAAACCTGCGGCCGAGCCCACGTGCCTCCAGCCATGCCCAGGCACGCTCCCGTCACCGCACTGCTCACTCGCCCCCCCACCCCCCCGCCCCCCATTTCCCGAAATGCCTCACTCCCGAGCCAGCCCATCCTCTCCCCCCATCACGGTGGGGGAGGCAGGCGTCACACCTCCGCCGGGTGGGGGGCTGGCAGGGGCCCAGCGGAGCAGGGAGGATGCCAGCACTCTGCCCTCGGGGACCCTCGCGCCCACAAAGGACCCTTTGTTGCTGCAGCCGGGGCTAGAAGGGAAGAGGCGGCTTTCTGCCGGCAGCACCCCGACTCGGCTCTGTTTGAAGGTGCCATGGGGAGACGGGGGCTCTCACAGAGATCCCGTCCCTCTGCGAAGGGCTGGAGGCGGGGGAGAGGTGCAAGGGCCACCCCCGGTGCCGGTGCAGAGGCAGGGGCTGGCACCCACCACATGCTCCCCCCGGATTGCTGGCGTCATGGCGCCCAGCGCCCTGTGTGCAGGGGATGGTGACGCTGGCCATCCCGGGGACAGGGAGGAGGCTCCAGGCCAGGAGCTGACTCGGCACTCGTGGGACAGCGCTGTCCCATCCCACGGCTGGATCCCAGCTCCCAGCCAGGGGAGCCACAGAAGCCCCGTGGCCCCATCCCCACTCGTCCCGTGGGGCAGGGGGGGTGACAGCCACTGCCACCCCTGCTCCCTCCCCGACTCCACACAGGCAGGAGCTGCCTTTTCCCACGAGCCAGCGCCGAGCCACAGCCGCTCCCTGCCCACATCCCGCATCCCCCATTCCCGGCGTCCCCCGGCGCATCTGCCAGCAGCACGGCGCTTATCAGCTCGGCGGGGGGAAAGGGCTGTCTGCAACCGCTTCCTCCGACGGCTGTTTTTCGGCTGCCTACTTGGTAACCTTGGGACAAGGCGCTTTCCCGACGGGAGAAGGGAGAGCGAGGCCCAGAGAGCGCCAGCTCCCAGCCTCTCACTGCTGCCAGGCAGGATAAACTGGGTGGAAACGGCTTTTCCGGCCAAAACGGACTTAAGCGAGGATGTGCAGCCCCAGCACACCCCTCCCCACTGTGCTTTGCTTGGAAGAGGGCCGGGCATAGCCCAGAGCCCCCTGTTGCTGGGGAGATTTGTGCCCCCCCCTCCCCCTTCCATCCATCCCAAATCACACAAAGCCAGCGGGTCCACCAGCAGCGCTCCCACCCGTGCTACGGGGTCCCCCACCACCGTCCCATCCCACCATGGGGGATCCCAGCCTGCACATCTCCCCCCTACATCTGGTTTTCCCATCTCCGGTGACAAAGGGTTGCAGCAGCCCTTCCCCCACGGCGCTGCGGCAGCCTCCCGCCATCCTCCCACCATCACCATCCTCCACCTCCCCAAAACCTTGCGCCTGGGCAAATAGTCCCCACTACTCATCTTTTCAGGCTTTTTTTTTTTTTTTAAGGGGCTGCTTAGCAGCACAGGATTTGCTCTCACAAAGGAGAAAGGCCGTGAGCTCCCTGCAAAGAGCTGCCCAGGCACGGACGAGGGTTAAGCTGCAACCTTGAAATATTATATATACAATCAAAAAAAAATTCCCCAGTGCTTGTTCCTCCAGGCTTTGCTGCAGTGAGACATGCTCGCACCCATCCTGCGCCTGGCGTGTGCCGGCCTGACTTGGGGCCCCAGGGCTCCCACACCATCCCAGCCATGGCAGGCAGCTGTGCACCTCCAGCATCGCCCTGCCCATGGAGCGGGGACCCCCCATCCTCCAGCAGGCACCCCTCAAGCTGGGGGGGTGTGGGATGGGATGCATGCCGGGTGCTCGAAGGCAGGCAGGCAGCCGCGTGCCCGGGGAGCTGCGCTGTGTGGCCACAACGCTCGAGGCAGGTGGCATGGTGGCCTCTCCGGAGAGCAGAGGGGACGGGTGCGGGCAGCGCAGCGGGACGGCTGCCTTTGTGCGGGTGGATGTAGGTCACGGCTCGACACGAGCATTTTGGCGAAGCCATTTATGTAACGCTGCCAAGGCTGGGGGGGGCTGGTGGCACCAACCAGGGAGGACCACAGCCCCATGGGGGGGAGCACAGCCCCCCAGGGCCCTGCTCTGCAGGGCGTGTGGCTCAGCCATGCTGGGGAGGAGGGGAAGGGGGAGTTTGGTGGAGGCTTTGTTGGGTGAACAATGAGCTCCGCAGGTAGGAAGGCGAGGGATGGCGGCCCTGCCTCCTTCAAGGCAAGGGAAGAGCCCATCCACCCCCCACAGCCCCCCCCGTCCATCCCAGCACCCCAAGGCAGGCCCCTCACCATTCCTCCCCCTCCTGGGGTGCCCTGCAGAGGCGATGCTGCAGGGATGGGGGTGCTGGAGGATGGGGGCCCCCAGGCAGGCGGTGCTGGAGGGATGCGGGGGGGGGGGATGTGGGAGGGGTGCGGGGGGGATGATGATGGAGGGACTGGGGGAGGGACCGCAGGCAGCCATGCTGGAGGGGGGGTGCCCTGGGGACATGGTGAATTTGGGGGAGGGGTGTAGCGATGTGTGTGAAGAGGGGCTCAAGGAGGGGAAGAGACTCTAAAGAGGTGATGGCAGAGGGATGAGGGGGGCGCCCTATGGGGTTGCTGCTGCAGGAAGGCAGGGGATGCTGGAGGAATGTGGGGGGCTGCCGGGGGGCGATTCTGGACGGATGCAAGGGATGCAGAGGAGGTGATGCCCGAGGGATGCAGGAGGGCACCTCAGGGCACGCGATGCCCGAGGGATGATGATGCCAGAGGGATGCAGGGGCGCACCCCGGGACGGCGACACCCCAGGGACTTAGAGGTGGCCGAGCCCCCCCCCGCCCCCCCAATCCCCTCGTACCTTGCCGGGTGGAGACATTCCTGTCGTTGCCGGCTCGGAGCACGACCTGCGGGCAGCTCTGCTCGAGGGCGAAGAGCTCATCCTTGCCCACCTTGGCGCTCTTGCCCGCCTTGAGGGTGCCGCTGGGTCCCGAGGGGGCGAGGTAGCGACCCTCCCCGTCGCGGAAGGCCACCTTCCCGCAGCGAAACTCGAGGGTGAAGGCGGTGCCGGGCTCGGCGGCGGGGACCAGGCGGCCGTCGCTGCGCAGCAGACGGTGGTCGCAGCTCTGCAGGCTGTAACGCTGCTCCACGAAGAGGAGGGTGATGAGGGCGTCCACGCCCCACGGCACGTCGCGGTCCACGGCCAGTTCGTCGCGGCGAGGTCCCAGGTGGGCGTAGCGCTTGCGGGCCAGGCTGTAGAGGTTGGCCTGGGGATGCATGGCCAGGTGGACGCTCCATTTCTCGGTGGCCGAGACGGCGGGGGCGAAGCAGGAGAGACGGTCCTCGGTGCCGCCGAAGAAGCGGCGGTGGGGCTCGGACTGCAGCGACCAGCGCCCGTCGCCGTGAGCCACCACCAAGAAGCGACAGTCGGGACCCGGCTCTTCGCTGTCGCAGCTCACCCGGCCGTCCTTGTCGGCTGCCAGGTAGCGGCCCAGGTGGCTTTTGAGCAGCACAGCGCTGGAGTCCTCCCCGTCCTGCTCCAGCGTCCAGATCTGCTTCTTCTTCATGCTGGCGGCCGAGGCGTTCACCTTGAAGCCGAAAGCCTCCGCCGTCAGGTACTTGTTGCTGCAGTTGATGAGCCCGAACTGGATCTGCACCGGCTCCGCCGTCCCGTTCGCCGTCATCCTGCTGCCGCTGCTGCTGCCGCCGCCACCGACCGCTGCTGCCGCCGCGCCCGCCCCGACACCGTCTTTATAGCGCCGCCGCCGCGGCACCGCCCCCCCCCCGCCCGCCGGGCCGCCCCCCGCCGCGACCCCCGCCCGCCCCCTCCCCGCCGCCCCTCCGGCCGCTCCGGCCTCCGCCGCTGCACCCCCGCCGCCCCCCGCATCGCCGCAGAGCCCCGCGGCGTGGCAGGACCCCTCCTGGCGTGGCAAGAGCCCCGTTGAATTGCAGGACCACCACCCACCCACCCCCCCGCGCCCCCATTGCGAGACTCCACTGCATTACAAGACCCTTCCCCGCATTACAAACGTCCCCTTGAATTGCAGGACAGCCCCCCTCCCCATATTGTAAGACCCCTCCTTGAATTGCATGACACTCTCTCACACGCTGCACGACCCTGCTACGTCGCAAGATCCTTCCCTGCATCGCAAGAGCCCCGCTGAATTGCGGGACCCCACACACGTTGCAAGACCCCACCACACGGCCAGTGCCCTCCCTGCATTGCAAGGCCACTCCACACACTGTGAGAACCCTTCCGCATTGCAAGACCCCACACCTGCAATGGAAGACACCCCCCTCTCCCATTTCAAGACTCCTCTCCACATTGCAGAACCCCTTGGCATTGCATAGCAAGAGCCCCCTTGAATCACAGGACGCTCCCCCCATTGCAAGAACACCCCCTGCATGGCAAGGCCCACCCCCACATTGCAAGACCCCCCATGCATTTGAGGATCCCCCCACATTACAAGACCACCCCCTGCATTGCAAGACATTCCTTGAACTGCAAGTTCCCCTCCTGCGTTGCAAGAATCCCCTCTGCACTGCAAGACCCCATCCCATTGCAAGACTCCTCCTACGTTGCCAGACCCCCCCCTGCACCCCGCTGCCCCTCCCGGGCCATTGGGCACGCTGCGGGGCTGCAGGACAGAAGGGGAGAAGGGTGAATGGTGCCATGGCCCCCCAACATCTCTGAGCCATCCCAGTGCCCGGCGCCAGGCACCAGTGAGGCTGGATTATCTGGGCCCTGGGGAATCTGAAGTCCCTCCATCTAAGCCAGAAGCAAAACGCGAGCACTCCCCGTGTATTTCGAGGCCATTTCTCAGGGTGTAGGTGAGCAGCGTTGCTGTGCACGTGCGAGGCCATGCTCCGGTAGCACGTATGGCAGGGGCTGACCCCAGGACGGCGAGGCACTGCAGCCTGGATGCAGCGCAGGGAGATCCGCCTGTGCTGCCCAGCGGTGCTGCCCCCACTGCTCCGTGGGGACAGGGACACTTCTCATGTCTATAATGCGGAAACAAACACAGATAAAGAGGAGCGTGGCTGGGGTGGCAGATTTGAAGCCCCCCCCGGCTGCACGCACACTCCCATGTGCTTGCAGGGGGAAGCCGGCTGGGGGAAATGAGCTGTTTGACGGGGGAATGTGCAGAAACAGGAAATCGGAGAAAGAGGGATGGGAGGGACACAGGGATGGTTTTTAGGTGGATCGGGGAGCTGAACCACATGCTCCAGCTGAAGAGGGACAAGGGAAGGGCTGGAGCATGGGCACGGGTGGGAGGGTGCACAGGGTGCACTCAGGGCTGGCTGGCACCGAGACTTTCCTCAGGCTCACAGCTACCCCGGGGCAGGGCTGCATCCAGCCCCCATCTCCCTCCAGGCTCCGCTGGTTCCGCACTGGCCATACTGGTTAGAGCCACTGTTCCTCCTTCGGGCTGCACCACAACCACCCACCCCTGCCCCGGGGGTCGCTGGCACAACTGCCCCAGGGCAAAGCCTGGATGGGGTTTGTTCTCCTGGATGCCTCAGCCAGACCTGCTCTGTGCTCGTGCTTGCCGCACAGCCCTGCTAATCCAGACAGACAGACAGGCAGGCCGTCTGAAACCAGAACCAACGCCACAGCCTCTCAGCTGGGTCGGATACAAATCCCTCCCAGCTCCAGCGAGGCAGATCCACGTTTGTCTCGCAAAAACCCCTTTTTGCTCCTCTTGCTAAAAGCACCCGGGCGTTAGGACCCGGCCACGAGGCCGAGCAGCTGCCCAGGCCCACAGCTGCCGGGATCTGCCTTCTCCTGCCGCAGCAGGCAGATGGTGGTGAGGCTGAGAAAGAAACGGCTTTTCTGCTCGGAAAAAAAAAAATAGCAATTATGCAGGAGAAAAAAAACCAAACCACCCTGTTTTCTCCCCACCACCCAGCAGTGCGGCATGGACGGCTGGCACTGCCTGGCTCAGCAGGGCTTGTCCTCGCTGGACGGGCAGCCTGCCTGTACCCGCCCTGCCTGCACCCTCTGCTTGCAGGGGACGGGAGAGCCCCAAACATAGCTGAGACATCCCTGCATGTCACTGTGGTGGCAAAGGGTGACTGGTGCCCCCGGGCCAGGGGATGCAGTGGCCAAAACCCATCTCCCATGTGCATCCGTGCGTGCCGGGTGCACTGGAGCAGTAAGAAAGGCGCTGGGTTTCCCTCTATATATTGCATTTCCCGTCGTCTTTGCAAGCTGCCGTGACTAAACGCTTCTGAGGTCACCCTACCCCCCCCGCAGCCCTCCCACCACCGCTCCTGCAGGAGACCCAATCCCTGGCGCACGGCATCCATGACAAGGGCTTTCCGGAGCGCGGCCGTGTCCCCTCCGGAGGGGCTGTGTGACTCACCCGCTGGGACTTCAAATAAACCCCGGCTCCAATAAAGAAAAGTAAAGAGAAAAGGAGCCCCGGTCATGGAGTGACCCTTGTCTTGCCTGCCTCGGGCACAGAAACGCCCTCAGATTTTCATGCTTGCCTGGATGCTTTTTGTTGCAGCTCGGCTTCGTTTGCGAGCGGTCCTGGGGCTTTTAGTCGAGCTCGTGAAATCGGGCGGCCGGGGCTGCTGCAGGGAGGGTGGGTTGCAGGGCATGCCAGCATGGTGCCAACGGCACAGAGGGGCTCGGCGGGGGGCAGTGACAGCAAACGCAGCGTACGGCCATGTCTGGTGGAACATTACTGGGGTGCAATGGGCTGTTTCATCCCTGTGTCCCCCGGGAGGGCAGAGGAGCCGTCCCAGGGCAGCCGGAGATGTCCTGGGGTGAAGGGGCAGCGTGGAGGCAGAGGCAGCACCCTGAGGCGCGGCAGCCGGGGATGCTTCGGGCTGTGTGCTCAGCCCTCTCTGCTCTGGCACACACGGCTGTGTCACACGGTGTCCGGAGCCAGTGCCACTGGGTCACCCCTTGGAGTGTGGCTGTCCTCTGGCTTCAGGCCACATCTCGGCCGCCAGCCTGGCCTGAGCCCTCCCTGTCCTTGCTGGAGCGATTCTGGGGGCTCGTTGCGAGGGGGCTGCTCGTGGGTTTTCATCCTAGTGGCACCGCGACGGCACAGGGGACACGGGCTGGCTTATGGCCACCTGCTTCCCCCGTGTGCTGCAAACCCCAGCTCGGTGTCACTGGCACGTGCGGACAGATGTCCCAGGGGTGTCCATGTCCCTTGTGGTGGTGGCAGTGGCTCCGAGATGCCCAAGGCTGGCCTGGGAAGCTCCCCCAGTGCAGGTACTGCCCTCACCTGTGGAGGGGGCTCAGCAGAATTTGGGGATGACATTGCCAGATGGCCACCATCTCTCCAGCCACCTCTGTCCCTAAGAGAGACAGGGCATGGTGACCTCAGGAGCCATCGCACAGGACAGGGTGACCTTGTGCAGCCCAGCGAGGATAAAGGGCTTTGCCAAAACCACCCAGCAATAGGGAACTGGGACTGGGATCAAGCCCCAGGCATGGACCCAACACCCACGGCACAGATGCAGACTGGAGGCTGCATCTCCCAGGGGACCCCCGACATGTCCCTTGCCGCAGCTGGGGCCACAGGGGACACCCCGGGGTGCCCGACTACCCTAGCCTTGCTGCCTTATGCCGCCAGGCAGCTCAGCAGAGGCTCTCTGGTGGCTCTCCCGACAGTTGGCAGGCGCCCCGGCCTCATTAAAATTGTATTAGGCAGTATTTAAAAAAAAAAAAAGCAGCAGCACCAGGGAAAACAAAGGGCAGCCCTAAGAGAGGGGCTCGGAGCGGCAGATCGTGCTTGGGGGAGTTTTCCCATGGGATGCTGCCCCAAGGGGGATTGCTCAGCCCCACAACCAGGGAAGCAAGGAACAGTGGCAGAGCATCATTTGGGCTCAGACGTGTCCCTGCATCTCGTGGCCATCAGGAGCGGTCATGGTACCGGCCATGGTGCTCGCTCAGTGCTTTATTAGCCAGGTTTATCCTGTTATCCTAATTTAATTGTGTCCAGAGTGTAATAAGGGAGGGAAATGCTTGAAGCGCACTGTTTAAAACGGTTTGGATGTTGGGCATAGGCAAGCCTCAAACAAATAAAGGAAGAAAGTGGACAGGAAAGCACGTACAGCTGGACAGTCCTGGGCCTGGGCTGGAAACTTTGTCCTTCTTTTCCTGCTCGAGCTTGTTTTCTAGTGTGGTTTTTACATTACCAGAAGCTAAGGTGAAAACCTGCCCTTTCCTCCAGCTTCCCCCGAGGACCCCACAGAGGTGGGATGGAGGCTAGAGCCTGGTTCATCCAGCAGGAGAATGGATTCTATTAGGCAAGCTTGAAAGGTCTTTTGTGTAGCAGTTATTAACCTTGGTGGTGGGGATGATGCTCTTCGTCCTGGACCCAGCACCCTGCCTGGTCCCCAGGGACTCTGCTGGGGCACGAGGCACCTGTAACCCATGGAAGCACCCAGGAGCAGCAGACAAGAGATGCGGGACATTTTGTGGGCCAAAATAATCAGGTAGCATTGGGATGCTTTCCAGCCTTTAAAAAAAAAGACCAAAAAACCCAGGAACAAACAAACAAACAAACAAAAACCAGGGTTGTGTCCCTTCTTTGCTGCCCATCTTGCACCAAAATGCAGTGTGTTTTGTGAGCAGAGGGTGTGAGAGCCCCGGGGGGCTTTTTGTAGTCCTTTAGGGGGAAAAATAAGCCCCGTCCATGTGATGGTGGCAGGTTCCTGCAGTGCCTCCCCAGCCCGTGGGTGATGTGGCAGCAGCCCTGCCATGCCACGCGGTGGGGGAGGCTCTCGCTGGCCCTCGCAGCGTGTTTGCCTCTTGCTGGCCACCCCCGTGCAGCTCAGCAGTGAATCTTGGCCCCAAAACTGCTTCAGAGGAGCCTCTGGCAGCGGGCAATGTCGGCTGCCCTCCTCCCCCGGGGCTGCTCTGGCACAGAGGTTTCGGCCAGGGCCGGGGTTGGGTCGGTCCGTGGCGGCAGGAGGGTGATGCCAGGGGAAGCTGCGGTGGTGCCGCTGCCCAGAGGTGCAATGAGCGTGTGCGTGCTCAGCTCTCGTCTGCAGCTTGCACCCATCAGTGCAGAAGCTGCAACCACCACCCAAACCAGGGGGTGGAGAGGAAGACTTCAGTGCCAGCCCCATCGCCCACCGCACATCGCTGCTTTTAATTCCCCACTGCAGCACGGACTCAGTGTGGAAGAATTTGCAAGGAAGAAGAAAGTGTGTTATCAGCATCTGCCCACGCAGCTCTCCAAAATAACATGGCCCCAGCCGCTCGGCAGCACCAGGCAGAGCAGGTGACTCAGCTTGTGACAGCATCTCCTTTCTGCTCTGGTTTTCTTGCTCGGTCATGCCCAGATCCACGTTTCCCGCTGTGGCTGGTGCAACAATCCTGATGCACGGCCCCAGCACCGCCTCCGCTCATGGCCTCGTCCAGGGCTGCCGAAGGGTTTGGTGGGCAGAGGAACGGCACTGCCTGAATCCCCAGGGCCTGGCTGCTCTCTCCAAACCTGCAGGGTACCAAAAAGCTGGTCTGAGCATGGCTGGGATGGTGGTCCCCATCCCCGGTGTGACACTGCTGCGATCAGACACATGCCGGCTCCATCCTCACCTTGGGATGGTGCTCGGCACACTGCAAAGAGGACTTAAGAGGGATGCAGAACCTTGGAGTGGCTGGAAATGAGTCAGAAGGTGGCAGAGAGGGACATCGGGAGCAGGGGACAAGGTGAGCAGGCCAAGAGGAAGCCGCCCAGGACGGGGGACAAGGAGGATGATGAGGAAGAGGAGGCGGCTTGTGGTTTTGTGTTTGCCATCACCCCAACATCTCACTGTGGGCTTGAGGCGCAGCTTTGGGGCGCGTGCATGGACACGCTTTGCAGGATGCTGTTGCAGGGGGCTGGCACCGACACCCCCATCCTTTAGGGGGCTACACCCTGTGGGTGCACAAGTTTGTGTGGAATCCCCTCCAGTGGGGTGAGAGGGCTGAGGCTTGGCCTGGAGAGAAACTGAGGCCAAGCCCCAACAGGACCAGGGGATTCTCCCCAGACACCCCCAGAACAGGGGGGCCCATCTCTTTAAGGATGAGGTAGCAGTGATAGGAGCAGTAATAGGAGCCAGCTGGAAAGCCCCCAGGGATCCCTGTAAAGGGCTGAGGGGGGCAGCAGGGGGAAACATGACTTTTACAGTCCGTGGCTTGGAGAGGAGGAGGAGGTTATTTGATGCTTTGGTGGAAGTATTGAGGTATCCCAGGGTGAACTGCAGGGCTGCATCCATATCTGCACTGGTGAGCACTGGGGCAGATGGGGGCTGAGATTCTGGCCCAGGGAAGGGGCTGGAGGCAGTGGTTTGAGGCTGAGGGGGGGTCAAACCACCCTGCCCAGGCACAGCCCCCACCAGCTGTGCCTTCCTGGGCCCAGAGATCCTCTTCCAGATGGATAACTCCATTGTGGATGGTGAAAAGAGTCCATTAGTCAGGATTAGGAACGGGGCCTTTGGGGATTAGCCCCACACCTCCCACCCAGTGGTCCCCTGCCTCCTGCAGGCGCTGGGCTGGGGGGCATCTCTGCCTCCTTGGGGCATTGTTCCCCCCTCTGTTTTCAGATGCAGGAGGGAATGGGGCTCCCATTGAGCCATGGGACTGAGAAAGGGGGGGAGCTGGGTCCCCAGGTGACTGGATATCCTGCTCCCCATTGCATTTTCTCATGTGCCTGCAACCCTGCCCCAGCAGCAGCCGGAGGGGGGGGACGTCTGTGGCCCACAGCGCTGCTCATCCTGGTGGCACCACTGTCAGCCGGTGCACAGGACTGTGCTGCCTCGGTTGCTGATGGGGAATGGCTGCCGGAAGGGAGGAGGGAGCCAGTGGGGCAAGCAGAGATCTCCCTGTGCTCAGTCAGAGGCAGCTGTGGGTAGGAGGCGCTCAGGGCTGCGGGAGGGAAGGGAATGTTATCCCAGAGCAGGATTTTGGCTCTTGGACAGCCTGGGAGTCTTTGCAGCCCCTTGCCTCTCCTTCGGTACATCCAATCCATCTCCTTTAGTATCTGGGCTTCTCATGTGTCTGTATAGGGAGGGCCCCAGTGAAGCCGGAGGGAGCTTTGCACGTGGGGAAACTGAGGCACAGGAGCAGGTATCAGTGCCTGGACAGGCAGGGGATGCCTGGCCGTGCTCACCCTCCAGCACACAAAAACCACATCTGGGATGAAAATGGAGGCTGTCCTTCCTGCAGGGTCTGCAAGGAGGGGCAGTTGGGGTGGGGAGGACACCCAAAATTTGGAGCCCTTTGTTGAATTGAGCATGACTCCCCATGCGCTCTGCGAAGAGGTGCCAGATCTGACCTCCGGCTTGCCAAACCCGGGGGCTCCTGGTGTGAAACCGGTGGCAATGGGAAAAGGGGGGGCCGGGCAGGGGCTTTCGTCTCCTCCATCCCACCGCTGCCTTCGCTTCCCACCGCGGGGGCTGTATCGGCGGGCGGGCTGCGGGGAGGCCCCCGGGAAGGCAGGAATGCGGGGCGGGGGGGCCGCCGCTGAAACCCAAAACCGCCGCGCAGGGGCCCCGGGTCTCGGCATCCGGGAGGCCCCTCGGCTTCGGGCCGGGAAGGGGCTGCTGCACCGCCCGGTACGGGGCTCTGCGCCCGGGGGGGTGTGTCGTGGCTCGGATGTGCAACCCCCCCCCCCGGTAGGGAAGGTGCCGGTTACACACACACACACCCCCCGCCGTGCGAGAGCTGGAAACGGAGGCGAGGAGGAGAATAAATCCCGGGTGATGTAGGGCGGGGGGTCCAGGGGAGACACGGCGGTTCCCCGGCATGGGGGGGTGCCCAAAAAACCTGGGCTGGAGCCTGGGTTTCCTGCACGCCGGGGAAGGCACCGGGTCCCCTGTGCAGGGCCACCCCGAGGGCGTGCGGAGGGAACGGGGGCGGGACAGGATCTGCTGTCGCTCTGCAGAGCAAAGCAAAGGCCTTTGGTGGACAGCAGGGACGGCGTGTTGGTGTGGTGGGGCTGGAGCTGGATGGAGGCTTTGGTTAGTTTATGGGCCTTATCTGCAGCACGCGCCTTGGCGTGCGCAATCCCACGTGCAGCATGCACCTTGATGCAGGCGATTTCTTGTGCAACGTGCATGTTGGTGCGTGTGATGCCTTGTGCACTGTGCATCTTGGTGTGCACGATCCACTGTGCAGCATGTGCTTTGCTCTGTGCGCTCCCATGTGCAATGTGCACCTCGGTGTGCAATTCCTTGTGCAACGTGCATGTTGGTGTGTACAATTCCACGTGCAGTGTGCACGCTGGTACATGTGACTCCATGGGTAGTGGGATCACACACACCAAGGTGCATACATGCAGTCTGCACCTCAGTGCGTGCAATCTCGCGCGCAGCATGCATCCTGGTGTGCATGATCCTGCATGCAGCGTGCATCTTGGCGTGCAGTCCTGCGTGCAGTGTGCACCTGGGGGTGTGTGGCCCTGCCTGCGGCTCTGTGCAGTGCAGTGTGCATCCCAACACTGCCACCCAGCAGCCCGCCCGTGCTTTGCAGCAGATCGGATGGGTGTTGCAGCTTGTGGAAATCCTTGGCAGGGTGGACAATATGGAGATGAACAAAGCAGCTAAGGGGAGTGAGAGTGGAGACTTTGCTGCCTGCTCAGGCCCCACGGGAGTATCCCTGATCCCTTCTAGGGATGCTGTGTCTCTCCATGAGCAGCTCCCTTGCTCTTGTGCATCATTTGCAAACACAAACCAGGACTCTGCAGCAGTCTGGCAGCCAGTGCTGCAGGATTTGAGCCTGGGTGGGAGCAAGCATCACAGCAAGGGGAACCGGGTGCTCCAGTGCTGGGTGGTCCCTGCCAGTGAAGCTGGAGACTTGGTGCCGCTGACAGTAGACTCCAACCTGATGGCTCAGGTTGGCTCGTCTTGCGCTGTGATTTCACGAAGTGATGGTGTAACCGCTCACTCCATCACAGCCTGATCCAGATCATGGTACCCAGCACAGAGATGAGAGGCTGTGGGTCCCCCAGGCCCCCACCCCACATGATGCTCTCAGCATCATCCCCACTGCTGCTTCCTGTGGCTGGGGGTGGACCTGGCCCTGGCACAGACGTGATCACCCTTCACCAAAACATGAGGGAAAACTGCGGTAGAAAAGCACAAACTACCCCAAAGCAGCCCTGGCCATCCCTTGGGGCTCCCTTCACCCCTGGGACACTGCGTGCCCTGTGGCCCTGCACACACCTTCAATGCTATGGGATGTCAACAGAACATTTCCTCAGTCTTTTATCGCTGGGGTGAATCATTTACCTGGGCGGGCAGATTGCCTACAAAAGCCTCGTAACAGCCGGTGCCAGCTGAGCACGGCCAGGACGGGGGTCTCGCTTCCCCAAGTGAAGCCACGAGCTGAGGGGTTGTTGTTGGTTCCCACACAGGGAACCGGTTGCAAAAAGGGAATTCAGGGGATGGGGTGGATGGTGGGTGCACGGCTGCGATCACTGCCCGCTGGGGCTGCCCATCCGGGGTGCATTTGTTTAGCCAGGATTTGGGAAAGCTCTGGAGTGAGAATCCCACTGCCGGGGCGATTGCAGGGTCAACTCTTGCCCCTTTGCTGCTTTGGTCTCCCCATCAATATTTTGGGGCGTTTGCCTCATCACGCAGGTGGAGATGCCACCACCCCAATTCCTTCCCAGCCCCTTGGTCCGGGGGAAGGCTCCAAACTGCAGGGGCACTGCCACGCCCCCGTGGTGAGGTGACAAGGGACGTGCGGGTGATGTGGCCACCCAGACCAACACCTGGGCTGCCTCCGGGGGCGATCAGAGAAAATGCCACTTCCTCATGCCCTGGGGCATTTGCTTCCCGACATAATCCGCGGTGAATGCGTCAGGCAGGCAATTCCCGGCTGTGGCGGTGCTGAGCCCTGGTCGCTTCTCCAGGGCTTGTTAAACCACCCCAGGGCGGAGCGGGCGATCAGCCCTGCTTCCTCCATGGGGAAATCGAGACAGAGACGGGGCTGGAGGAGGCAGCATGGAGGAGACCTATGGATGCTGCGCATCCCACCCCAGGCATGGCTGGGGAAGGATGGGCCAGCTCGGGGGTCACCCTTGGTGCCAGCCCAGCACCAGGATGGGACCAGGATCCAGTCCCTGTGCTCTGGATGGGCTGGAGGTCCTTTTTATTTCTGATGGGTTCTGTGGTGCTTGTCCCAGGGGCAGCGAACAGACTTTGCCCACCAAACTCCAGGTGCTTCAAGATGCTCCCAGGTGCATTTACACTTCCGTGCCTCTAGACCAAATTCTTTGCATAAAGTGAGATTTTGGTGCCTGACCGACTGCAGTACCACTGCACCGAGTGCCGAGCTTTCTGCTTTCTCCAGGGCGTGCATTTTCCCCCCAGACCTCGTGCAGGACCACGGCAGCGTCTCCCCAAGCCCGGCGAGTCCGGCAGCGGCCCTCGGCCAAGCCCAGCGCGTCACGGCCGGCACAGGGTGCTTTCGGCATGGCGTTTGCCGATGCAGAGCCGCTCCTCCCTGTCCCCCCCGCGCGGAGGGGAACGCGGGGAGGAAATTGCTGCTGACGGAGCTGTGAGTGCTGCCGGACTGGGGATGACTAAGTTTGGCAGTGCTACCTGCCGGCTGTTTTTCCTTTTATGGAGGATTTGAGCGAGCCGCTGGAGCCATTCTCCGAGAGAACCCAAAGGGATCCACCCTGACCTTGGGGACAGGCACCGCGGGGCTGGGGACGGGGTGGCTGGAGGTGGCTGGGGAGCAAGGTGGGCGGCGAGACGCTGGGGCATCATGCGGCCGGTGGAGGCGGGGATCGACCCCCCTCTCCCCATCCGGATGGGGCACCCGAATGTTTTCACTTTCTATTTTAAGGAGCTGGACGCTGGCCCCGAGCCGAGGCCCGGCCCATGGTGCCAGCCAGGGCGCGCAGCTGCTGGCACCCTCCGTGCCACCTGCCTTTGAGGCCACCCCTCCGTCTCACGGCCACCCCAGCGTGGCTTTCCTGCAGGCTGGGGGTCCCGTGGGTGCTGGGGCGAAGGGGAGCGGGGATGCGGGGGGATATGTCTCTGCAGGGGGACACATCGCTGCAAGGGGACACCGCTGCAGGGGTGGGGGCATCGCCTGCACAGGGACACGTTGCTGCGAGGTGATGGCATTGCAGGGGACACATCGCTGCAAAGGGACACCCCGGGGAGGGGCACTGCTCTGCACCCTGGGGCTGCTCCATGGGGCCGAGGTGGAAATGGGGCAGCCCAGCCTCGGAAAGTCCCCAGCTGGTGAGAAATGCAGAGAAAGAGAAACACAAATAGCACCTTTCCTTCCAAGAGCCGGGGCGGCTCACGGGGCTGGGGCCAGGCTTTGGCCGGGCTCCCTCGGCACCCGGGGCAGTCGCCCCCATAGCCCCCAGCCTGCGCCGGGGGGCCGGGACCGGGCTCCTCACGTTGTGTCCTGCATTCTTGGCATTATTCTCCTTTTTTTCTCCTCCTCCTCCACCCCGGGGACGAGCTCTCAAACCTCTCCATTTATGGACAGGAGGTTAGGTCAAGTGGGAGGATGAGGGGATGCCTGGGTCCCTGGGGAGGGACAGGGGTCCTATGTGGGGGACAGGGGCCACGGCCACCCCTGGGGGTCACGGCAGCGACGGTGTGCAGAAAGTTGGGGGACATCCAGGCATTGCCCCTGGGACCCCCATCGTGATGCCCTGTGCTACTGGGCCCCCCACCTGGTGTGGTGGTTGGGGTCACCCCCGGCCCCCCCCAGGGTGCTGGAGCACCCTGAGCTGCTGCCAGCAGCTCTGGACAAAACAGTCCCTGCAGGTGGGGAGGGGTTTTTCCTCTTGTTTTATCATTTTATTTTGAAGCCAAACACTGCTGGTTTGGGGGTGAGGCTGCAGCAGCCACCCCCCTCCCCAGGGGGGGAGGATGGATGTGTCTCCAGCCCCGGGCCACCAAGGAGTCACTGGGGCAGGGTGAGATGACTCCAAAGCGGCTCCAGATGATGAAATGCCCTGATTCATTCGAATCATTAATATAAATAAATAAATAAATAAATAAGAAGTGACTCAGGAGTGGTACCCTGCCATTTGGTGGTGACGGAGTAGCTGCTTGGGGTTAGGCTTTTGGGGTGGATTTTCCCCCATCTATAATAACACCTTGGGGTGTCGCTGAAGGCAATGAGCTGGGGTAGAGTCAGAAGGAAATGTGCTGCCGGGGACAGCCCTCTTGCTCTCCCATGTGAGGCAGGGCTGGGGAGCAAGGATGCTCTAAAGGGGGGCACATGAGAGCCCCCCAGCCCTGGGATGTGCCGGGTTGTCACCAGGGTGGGGAAGGACCTCAGCATTTTGTTTGGAAGGGTGAGATGGTTGAGCCTCAGCTGTCCTGCAGCCCCTCGGCCAAAACCCCAACCCCATGGGCTGGGGGGCAGAGGGAGGGACCCCCGGGGCTCAGCCCTGCTCCCCGCGGGGGCCCTTTGTCCCCTCCCTGGCTCCCAGCTGACTCAGCCGGACGGGATTCCCACAGTTTCCGTCAGGTGCCGCCTGGAGTATATGGGGAATAGGTTTCACAAGCCCCAGTAATTAATGCTAATTACAGAGCAGCAGCATGGGAATCATTTTTTCCCCAGGTGTCCTTCCAAAAATGGCTTTCTGCAGGTGTGGTACCATCCTTCGCTTGTCATTAGGCACTGCTCCGCCTCGGAGAAGGTGAAATCTTCGAAGGCTGGGACTGTGGGAACGGCGTGACGGAGGACGGTCCCCGCGGTCCCTGCAGGCGCCTGGCCCAGCTGCTGGCAGCCAGGTTTGGCTGGAGGGCAGGGCTCACTCAACCCTGGGTCAAGACAACCCATGGGGAAAAAATACTATCCGACCTCCATGAGCAGCATGACTGCTCCTGGGAGCCACCAGCAGAAAAGTAAAACCGTGGATAAGGGTCCTGAAGTCCTTTTTTTATGGGTTGGTTCTTCTGCCTGCATTGAAGGGACAATGAGGTCCTCCCAGGACCAGGAGCTCATGCAGAGAGGGGCTGAGCTTCTCTGAGGCTTGAAAAAGGTAGGGTGAAGGGGTTTAAAAAAAACTATTTTTGTCTTTGGTTTTCTTCTCCTTAGTGAGCTGGTCAAGCTCAAACCCCCTGCATGTAAAATATTAGAAATAAAGCAGGGTGGAGGTGGGCTGGGAGACCTGAGCTCCAGAGCCAGCTGTGATGGGCTGGAAAAGGCCTCACCTACCTTAGAAACGTGCTGAGCATCCCCAGTGCTTGGGCTGCAGGGAACCACCCTTCCCCTTATCTGCCTGGAGAAAAGAAGTTAGAGGAGACACAACTGGGCAAGGTGGAGAGGAAGGGACTACCTTGTCCTCCATGGCCACAGTGACCGATGGCAGAAGTCCTGGGCTGAACCATCAGCAGCAGAGACGCGGGCTAGAGGTGAGAAAACCCTTCCTATGCAGACCGTGGGGTCTCCATCCTCAGAACCTGACTTTCTGTGATTTTTCTGCAAGATTGAGCAATGGGAAGCAGCGCGGAGGTGACCCAGTGATACAGGACAACAGCCAACTGCTGGTGGTGGCATCCCCTTTAATGGTGAAAGTCAACCACCCTGGACAGCAAAGTGCTGGACGGCTGCAGGGATCGATCGCTCTGCTGGTCTCCCACAGCCCCATTCTGCCATTTAAAACTGGGCTTAGAATTAGGGGATTTAGATCTCTACCCAGGATGGTTGTGTCCTATTTAGCTCAAGCCTCAGAACTTGTGGAGCAAAGGGAGATGAAGGGGCTAGTCCTTCCCTGTTTGATGAAGAGTGTATCCCATGCTGGAAACATCTCTTATTATTTAGGAGTGGAAACAATTTCAAAAGACTTGGTTGAAGCTCACAGAAGAGGAAATCAGATGGGATTAAATCCACCCAGAGCCAGTTTCCATGTAGTTTCCATACTCCTTCTCCAGGAGGAAACGCTCCCACGTCCAGGGGCTGCAGGTGCTGCGACTTGCCATCCCCCGGCCAGCCGGGGTGGGGACCCCGCGACAGAACGGGCGAAGCTTCATCCCCACCGGGCTGGTGAGCTCAGAAACCGGTCCTGGCAGAGGAGAAACCCATCTCCTCTGCAGGCTGAGAGCTGTAGGGAGGCGACTGTCTATGTGGTTTTTAAATAATCGTGACTTTGCTGAGTTTATTTCTTTTTGATGTGTGCAGACTTCTTCCTCTGACTTTCCCTTTGCAGATTTTCCCTTGCAGCAAGGGGAGTCGCTGCATAGATCCCAATAGATGGGTCTTCTCCCACTGCTCGGTCCTTGCTCCCATCTGAAGGTGGGGAGGAAAAGGGCAACGCCAAAACCGGCATTCATGTGCGCAAGCCAGTTCCCCCAAGGATGGTTGCTTTAATGAGATGTCACAGCTAACGAGTCTGCTGGCAGAGCGCTCATGGAGAAACGTGCTGGGAAATGGTAACGCAGCAAGTCTCGGCGTTGAATCCATGGGAAGGAGCTTGCTTTGCACCCCAGCATCAGCCAGGAGCAGCTTTCTGACAGCCTCCTGCCCGCTCGCTATCAGGTTGTGATTAGATCAAGTGCAAGAAACGTGCTCCAAAAAAAAATGGGATGGCCAATAAACCAGTCAAAGCAAATGTTGAGAGCTGCTGACATGCCGGGCAGCAGCGCAGGGTTCATTAGGTGGGACTGGTGATTTATGGCAGGAATTTTATGATCCTGGTGGGCTTGTCCTGCACTGTGAGCCCCACCTTGCCCACCTCTCTGTGGACAACCCAACAGAGAACATCAACCCTGCAGAGGGGCTCAGGCTGCCGGCGGATCAGTGGCTCTCCTTTATGGGCAGCTGGACTCGAGGGGGCACCTCAGAATCCCTGGGATGTAAGTGAGCATCCAGGCTCCTTTCCATCCTAGTACCTGGAGACTTCAGGAGCTCAGAAATGTTTTCACTGCTGAGCACAAAGAGATATCTTGGAAGCAAGCGCAGGCCTGCAGCACTTCAGCAACTCATGGCCCAGCATCTGCTGGATGCTAACATGCAAAACCAGCAACCGGAGGCTGGGGGGGCTCTTGTCCATCGTTGTTGTTCTTTGAGCTGATGCACAAGGGAGAGGAAACATGGAGACCTTTTCCCTCCCCTGCCCTGGGAATCAGGGTGCAGGATGATCTGGGATGCAGGATGATCTGGGGCACCGCTTGGATGGGGCGGAGGAGGGAGAGGAGCATTTCTAAGGTGTATTCCTGAGGAATTTAGGGTTTATGAGGAGGCGGGAGGGGGGTGGCGGGCGGCAGGCCTCAGCTGCTCTCTGGTTTCCGGTTTCCGCTGCCTCTTTCTCCAGCTGGTTACGCGGAGAGAGGGCCAGGTTTTGCCATTTAAGGCTTATTTCCCCAGGCCGACGGCGGTGCTGAGAGCTGCTGGGTAGGTCGGTCCCTCGCCCACTCTGTCATTAAAACGTGTGCCTGGAGAGGGGTGGGTGCTCGTGGGCAAGGAGGGGGGGGACCCTCGCCATCCCAACCTCCCTCTTTCCTCCTTTTGCCGACCTCCGCGGCAGAGGAAGAAGCCGAGGGAATGGACCTGGGTTTGACTGTGGAGCGATGTGCCCTGTGTTAGATGGGCAGGAGAAAACCTTCCCCGGTCCCAGAGGCTGCAGGGTCCGGGCAGGGGGTTCTGGTCCCCCTGGGGCTGGGACAGCCGCCCCCCTGCCTGCCGAGCCAGCCCCGAGCGAGGGACCTGGGCTGGATGGTGCTGGGGTGAAGCAGGGACGGCCCTTGCCCTGCCAGGCTGTTGCCAGGACTGAGCCCAGGCTGTGCCATGGCCGGAGCTGCCCCATGCTCAGGGCTTCCTCATTCCTGGCACCGCAGCTGGTTGCTGCGTCTTCCTCTTGCTCGTGTGTGTGTCCAACCCCCAACCCCCGAGGGGGGGGTTGCAAAACAAGAACAAGGGCTCCCAGAGAGTGAAAGGTGCCGTGCAGCCATCTCGCGGCCATGGGGAGTGGTATTGGGACCACGGGGGCTCCAGGCTGCAAAGTCCCTGTAGAAAAATCACCCCCTGGTTTTCTGTGTGCTAGCTTGCTTCTTCCTCGGCCCGAAAACCTGTAGAGACAGCAGCCACCCTTCACATCTCAGCCCGTTTTCTGTCTGAGCCCCACCATGGCCTTGGTGGCCCCTTTATCTGCTTGGCTTCCTCTGTGCTCTGCTGCCCGTGGTGGTCCAGCAACCGAGGAGGTCCGGAAGCCTCTGCAACCCTGCATGGCTCCGGCGTGAGGAGGGGAACGTGCAGGAACGTGGATGGCTTAACCCCATGTACTGTTAGGGGCTGGAGGAGGGAGGGATGCGTTCACACACCGTCCTGCGTGTGCCAGCGCGGGGTCCGTGGGGGCCAGGGCAGGCGGGGAGTCCCCAGGGCAGTGCCATTGCTCCCCTGAGTGCGAGCTGCAAGCCCTCGAGGTTTTAGTGAGACTTAAGTGCATTTTTCAAATATTTTCAGAGCATAACACCTCCCCCACCCTGGAGGGACTCAATACCCACCTGTGCACATATCACCCACATGGGGCAGCGGAGAGGGCACCCAAGGGTGACAAAGGGTCCCTGGTGCCAGGAGAGAGCAGACGTCTGCCCTCCTCCTCCTCGGGAGCAGGAGGGACCTGACAGCTCACAAAACCACCCAAGTCCCATCACGATTTCTCCTTCCAGATCTCCATCCCATGGACCAGCCTGCGGTGGGATGAACATGGAGGTGTCCTGGCTAGTCCCAGGTCAGAGCTGGCGAGGAGCGGGCAGGGTACCTGAATGCATCCGGGGGAGTGACAGACAGCACACAGCACCCACAGCTTTTGTTTGTCTTTCTCTTGAGATCTTATCTCCTGCCAGCAGGAATGTGTGAAATGAGCCAAACAAAGCACACGCGGAAATACTGTCTCGAGTGAGGGATCGAAACTTGGGGGGCACCGGGCTGAGAGGGTAAGAAAATGCAGCGGGGATTGGTGCCTCTGCACACAGGCTTTGTGGCGGTGGTTTCCTTTCGTCCCCAGTTTGTGTGCAGAGTGGCCATCGGGTGATATCACAGGAGTGATATCGTTGCAAGCTCACCGGCTCGTCCCCGGGTTTGCAGCAGATCTCTGGACCAGAGGGGCTGGTTGGGAGCTTGCGGAGCACACAGGCTGTCTCGGGCTCCTGCTGACTGCCCGTCGTGAGCGGCATCACCCTGCTGTTATCCCTGCCACCGGGACCAGAAACAAGCCCGCTCTGCTGGGCACCATGTGAAAACCTCCCGGTCCTCCCCCCCTGCACCCGCTCCCCAGCAGACAGCCAAGGTGGGGGGAGACGGGTGGCAGCTGGGTTTCATTTCTGGTGGCTCTGGTGAAAGGCCTGAGTGCTCCGTACATGCCGAACCACCCCGAGGGTATATTTTAACCTGGAGGAGCACGGGGAACGGACGGGGCATTGACAACAGCAGGTCCCGCTCCTCCATCGCCGACTCCCCACCTTTAGTGAGGTGTGGGTGAGCCACTTGTGTCAAGGCTCAGCACCGGCTGCGAAAACAGAGCCAGGGGCCAGCCCAGGCAGGGATGGGGCTGGGCCGTGTGCCTCTGCACCCCTCCTTCTAGGAACCAGCAAACCCCACCCTTCCCCGAGCATCCCTGCGCCCGCGGGTGGAGGAGCTGGGTGCAGGTCTGGGGCTGCCGGAGGGGTGGGGGGTCCCCATCTGCGAGCGCTCAGGGCTGCCCCAGCCACAGCAGCAATGCACGGCTGTCTCAGACCCCTCTCTTCCATTTAACCATTAAGCCAACGTGCCCCCTACCCTTGCTGGAGATAAACGGGGATTATACCCCCAAACCCAAATTGTGTGCAGTCAGAAGCGCTTTATATTACCTGGCACGGGTGGGAGATCCCTCCTGACCGGGGGCAACGGGCATCCCTGCTCGCTGCACCTCCACTTCCCACACCAAAAATGAAGTCAGCGCTCTTCCCTTCCAAGGTGGGACGGGTCTCCTCTGCCAAAGGCTTGAAGTCCCCAGATGGAGAGTGCCATTAGCACAACAGAGATCAAAGGGAATTTCCCGGCGTGCCTGGGTAGCCCAGGATCTGTTTCATTTCCTAGGTACCGTACGAGCGGAAAACGCCATCCAGCTGCCTCCCTGCCTTTATTGTCAGCGGCTGAGAAAAATCAGTCCTCAAAGTAATTAAGAAGCAGTTGAAAATACACGGTGCGGCTTGGCATAGCGCTGCGTAACACGTGCGGGAACCTTTTAGTGGGCCAGGTAACAGAACCCTGGGGAGCACCTTTTGTGGGAAAGTCCCCCCCGGCTGCATCACTGCGGAGGGGGTCATTCCGTGGTGTGTGGGAAGCGATGTGGGTGGGGTGAGCAGGGCCAGAGGGCTGAGACTTGCAGAGAAAGCCCAAAGAGCATCAGCTTTTTCTCTTCCTCTTCCGTTTTTAGCTGGAGGAAATATCCCCCGAAGCTGACACCCGACCTGGCTGGAGGGGCAGGGCTGCTCCGCCGCTCTCGATCCTTGCGGGAAGAGGCCAGCGCAGGGCTTAGGTTATACCTGTCCCATTGCCGTGAGAGAAGCAAACCCCAAAGATGCATGGAGTGGCCAGGAGGGCCGAGGCTGGGAGCCCGGCCGGCATCGCCCCGGGTCTCTGGCCGTGCCGGTGTAATCGTGCTGCGCTGGGGAATGACCTTGGGCCGAAAACAATTCACGCTTGGGCCTCATCGGCTCTTGCTGTCAAGGTCGACCAAGACAGCACCAGCAGCACGTTTAACCAGTGGGGGAAGGGAGGGCTGTGCTCTGCTCTGGCCAAGCCAGCTCAGCCCCGGGGGAGGTGGGAGGGTGGCACGGCTGCTGGGGGCCAGGATGGAGCTGAGCAGAGGGTGCCCAGCCCCAGCACCGGCCGGTTGCCCCACCAGCATCATGTCCGGCTGCTTTCCCGGCTGCCTGCAAGGCTGGGAACGAAGCCCCGGTCTCCTGCTGCCTGCGTGGGCTGGGGGACCCCGGGGCCAGCACCGGGATCTGGAAATGTTGGCGCAGGGACCAGCCCGGGGGTACGCAATGAAGGGGCTGGGGAAGGAACGGGGGCACGGAGAGAAGGGGCTGGAGACAGCGAGGATAGGCACGGCTGGGGAAATGGGGGGAGAAAAACCACTGCTCAGGGCTTCAACCCTTCCAGCAAAGTCCTGTGAGCAGGGCCAGCAGGCTGTAAACCAGGCATGTGTCCCCTTCCACCACCTCCACTACCTGGGCAGGGCTGTGCCCTTTCCAACAGCCTCAGCAAAACCTGGCACGGGATGTCTATCGGTGGCCTGAAGTTGGAAAGCGGTGAATTTATACAGTTTTCCAGCGCGATACAATACAATGATTTACCTCCATTGTGGATGGGGGAGATGCTCGATGCGCTGCGGACACAGCGGATTGGGGGAGAACAGTCGCTTGCGCGTGGAGGTCTGCAGAGGGAAAGGCTGTCATCTCTCTCTGCAAAAGGCACTGATAAATCGGAGAGAGCTCGAGGATCAATACAAAGGAGCTGGAACCTCGGGGAGGGATGTACGAGAGTGAGGAGTGATGCTTAAAGGGGGAGAGGAGAGTCTGCAGCTCGTTGTAGATGAGCTGGCATTGGGGATGCAACGCAACGAGTCAGGAAAATGTCAGGGGCTGTTTTGCTTCAGGTTTTAATGCTGCACGTGTCCCCGTAAAGGAGAGGTGGGGGCTGCGGTGAGGCCCCCGAACACCTCCAAAGGGGGAGATGGGCCTGGGGTTCCTGCTTAGATTTTACCTCCTGCAAATTCCCTTTGGAGCTGATGCTGCAAGGAGTGAATTGAAAGAGGAAGGCGCTGGGAAGGTCCCTGTGCCTGCGAAATAGGGGATGTGGCCAGCGCCTTTCCCTCTTCCCTCTGGGGAGTGGGAAGGGAGGGGAAGGCAGCGCTCTGAAAAAAACCTCAGCGATTTTTGCAGGAGGGTGATTTAAAGCAATTGGGCCCGTTTCAGAAGTTTCCACCTTTTTTCTCATTGTCACAACAGCAAGAGGGAGAGAGCGGAGGCCCGAGCGCATGGCAAGGGCAGCGAAGGAGGAGCTGAAGGGGATGTGCAGAAATTCAAGCTAGCCCCAAAAGCTGCTGGGATTATTTCCTCCCCTTGACCTTCCTCTCCCCAAATGTGCAGCAGATGCTGTCCCTGTGTGAGCAAAGGTCTTCTGCTATGGGGGAAAGGCTGGAAGAAGCGAGTGGAAAGGAGAGCTCACATGTTGTCCCACAAGCACAAAAATTCAAGCCCGGCCGTATCAGCCAGTGAAGGGCAGGAGGATCCTCCCCCGGATAGTTTTGTCCTGAGCTGGGGCGAGCCGAGCACCAAGGACAAGCAGGGAGAAGTGAAGCAAACAGGGAAATTCGGGAGCCTGCGATGTCTGCCCAAGGGTAACGTGACGGCCGGGGACCTCTTTGCTCGGTTCCGCTTTCTCTTCTCTCCTCTCAATTCTTGCAACGGGAGGAGACCTCCAAGCTGCGGCCAGTGGAGCCGGCTTGGTCTGTCACACCGTGCATGGTCTGGGTGGTGAACGTGGTGACTGGCTGGTGGCTTTGCTATCAAAGTGTCTTCAGGCTGAGAGGAAGCGGTGGCACCTGGCCGTGTGCTGCGGGCCACATCCTGCCATCCCCATCGAGGCCAAATCCCACTGCCCCCAAAAGCCAGGAGACACGGGGCCGGTGTTACTGCCCGCCGGATGCTGGCGGATTGATTGCTTTCTGATTCAGGCCAATGATCAAGAGACACTAATTGTGTGGTAATTCCCCTCCCTGCCTAATGGGCTATCTTGTATCCGTGGTTCCCCAGCCCCGCTCCACCAGACCGGCTCACCAGGATGCAGCGGAGCAGAGCATCCCGTCCCTCTGATGCATGCCCCATCCAGCTGACCAAGACCCCCATTAGCCATGGTGACCTCCCCACTTGTCCTGACCTCCTGTCGGTGTTCCCCACCCCAAACCCATCGCCCCAGTGCTTCTGTAGGACTTTGTCCCACTGCTGTTTTCTGCAGACCCATTATCAGCGAATTTGTGGACCACACTTTACACCCGCAAGGGCCATCAGTTGTACCCATGCCTTGTGGCTCCCCTTATTTGACGTATAATCTTCTAATTAATAATCAGCCTTTTCAAAGTGGAGCGCAAACATTAATTAATTCCCCGTGAGGTAGGTAATTAACAGCAATGACTCCCATTTTACTGCAAGGGAAGCTGCAATACAGAGATCTTGCACGATCCACCCGAGGTGGCAGGGAACCAACCGTGCAAAGGCAGCTCTGCTCCGGCACGGCCCTGCAGAAATCCCGGCTCACCTGGGCCAGGTCTCCTTCCACCGAGGGCTTCCCATGGGGACAGTCCCCATGTGCTGGGGTATCTCTGCTCCATCACCATGGCCACCTCCAGCATGGAGGGGATGGCACAGTCACAAGGTGGCCTGGCAGGGTAGGTCCATCACCATGGCCACTTCTGCCCTGGGGTGGCCCAGCAGAGCCCACAAGGCTGCTGTCTCTCCACACCATCCCCTCCAAAGCACCCATGTGGGAGCAGCCATGGTGCTGGGTGTTGGGGCACCTCCACCAGTTCCTGGACAAGGTGCTCCTGGGGAAGGGGATGCCGTCCCATGGAAACAGGCTGCATCTCGTGTTGCCATCCATGCCCAGTGTCCCATCTCCTCCCATAGCCCCCCACCCCACCAGGTAACCGCAAATCTGCATCTCAGCAGGTTTTTGCAGGTCCCTCCTGCTGCTCTCCTTCGTTTGTCCCACAGCGAGAAGCAATGCTGGGGGCGGGGGGGGGAGAATAACGGCTGGGTGTCCCCCCCCTCAGCCAGACCCCATACTAGGGCGGGCAACTGGAAGCCCCATCCTCATCCTCACTGTGATCTCTGCAGCTCCCTGGTGACAAAGAGCTTGCTGGTGTGGGCTGCAAGACCCTGATGGCAGGGCTGGCCCCCCTCCATGATGCTGGGCGAGGAGCGTCCCGTGGAGAATAAGCATTTTTAGCATTTTTTTTCCCAGGGAATTTTAATTTTTTCCCTGTCATTGCTGTTTTCAAACCGCTGAGATTAGACATTCAAGGTCCCCATGCCAAAGTCTGCGTGCTTCCAACCGGCAACAGATTGTGAGTGGCTGCTGCTACTTTACTTACAGGGCTGCTTAATTAACTTGATTAATCAGCCCGCGTTTGCACAACGTTCTGGAGATGCAAAGCCCCCTTGTTGCTGCTGCCTGCTGCTCCGCGGGCGCTGCCCTCACCTTTATTTCCAATCGATATTTGATCGTAACAGCCAAAGAGGGAATTGCAGAAAGGCAGCCTGGGCAGGAGCAGCCACGTCTCCCGCTCTGGCAAGCTTTGGATCAAAGAGGAAAGAAACAAATATTGCCCAAATCTGACCAAATCACTGCTCCCGTGATGATCCCCGCCAGCCCGGGGCAGGATGGGGAGCGGGGACCAGGGTCCCCCACTTGACTCAGTGCCCGAGTCAGAGCCGGCGGAGCATTTCCTTCTCGCAGGTATCACTGCTGCCGTACGGACACGGCCTTTAATGGTGCCCGGAGGCGCCCACGACGCTCCCCGGGCGGGTTCAAGGGCCGAAGGCCTGGCAGCAGGCTGGCAGGAGCCCGTCGCCGCTGCCTGCTGACATCAGCAGTGAACTTGGCCCCGCATCGCGCTCTAGGCTGGGACCCACCGGGGGTTACTGGTGTTTGCCCCGCGCTCGGGGGGGGGGGATGCAGGCAATGGGCCCTCCCCGTGGCCAAGGTGATGGGCAGTGCTGCAGGCAGGAGCAGGCAGGAGCCAACCCCATCGCCCGGGGGGAGCGGGGTCCTGCAGCACGTTGTACCCAGGGGTACCCCCTTCCCCTCCTGGGGGGGCTGCAGCTGCCTGCCCGGCCCCCGCACACCCCGGGGGCGAACGGGCCGGCCCCCCCTAACCGCGGGGCTTTGTGTGAGGGTTGCGGCGGTTCCCCTCCGGGGGGGCTGCAAGGAGGCGGCGGGACCACCGCGACCCACGGGGGGTGGGGTGGGATGGGTGGAGGGCCGAGCACGGCGGCAACAAGCCCCTTCCCCAGCAAAGCAGAGTGAAACCGGGGGGGGGTGTTGCACCCACAACGCCCGCGCCCCCCGCACCGCACCCCCATTTGCTTTGCTCTCCCCCAATATTTTTTTTCTCTTTGCAGGGCGGGGGGGGCGCTGCCGCGCGCGCCGGGCGGGAGCGGGGCGGGGCGGGCACGAGGCGGGGAGGCGCGGCGGAGGCCAATCAGAGCGGCGCGCTCCGAAAGTTTCCTTTTATGGCGAGGCGGCGGCGGCGGCGGCCCAATAAAAGCCGGGGCGGGCGGCGGGCGGGCGCCGCTGCGAGCTCTGCCTGCCTTCTGCGCGCGCGCGCCCCGCTCCCGCCGCCGCCTCGCGCCGCCCGCCCCGACTCCGACCGCGCAACTCCCCGAAGGTGAGCGGGACCGGGGGGCTCCTCTCCGCGCGCCGCCGTTGGGTCGTTGCTGTTATTAATATCTGGTTAATTAAGCTTATTAGGAGGTGGGGTGCTTGCTCCTGGAGCGCCCTTTGTTTGCTGGGGGTGGTGATGCGGGAGCTCGGCCCGCCGTGCGCTGCAGTGTTTTAGGGGGGGTGTAGAAGGAGATCGCGCTTTAATAATGGTTCTGGGGTGGTGCTTGCATGGGGGGGGTGTCGCCTCTCTGCTTCAAGTGGGGCTAATCCGTCTCCTAAGAGGATTGTTGGTGGCTGTGCATGGGGCCGGGGGGAGCGGGCGGCTCGGCTATTGTGTCCCGGGGAGCGGCGGGGGGTGGGGAACGGGGTGCGGGGCTTTGTCTGCTCCGCGCTGCCCCCCCTCCCCCAGCCGCCGGTGGGGGGGTTTAGGGGACGCGCGGCGCGTCTGGGCCTGGGGGCGTTGTCCCCCCCCCGCCTGGGCGCAAGGAAGCAGCCCTGGTGGCTTTTTCTTGGAGGGGAATGGGGGCGGCACCCCCTCCCGAGGGCGAGGCTGTTGCATCGGAACAAAAGCTGCACGCGAAGGGGTGAGGGGGGGGGAGAAGAGGAAAAGCCCCCGTGTGCCTGGGCAGCGGCCATGCTCTTCTGCAGGCAGGTTGCTCGTTCTGGGCAGCGACTACACTTCCCAGGCTGCCCCGTGCAGGGCTGGCACATGTGCCGGCAGCTGCCACCCACCCCCCCCTTCCGCCAGCGGGATTAAACCGGTGCTGTCGGAGGCGCCGGAGCTGAGCTCGCCCTCCTCGGGGCGGGCGGCAATTGCGTAAGACCCTGGCTTTAATCCCACCCGTGCTGCCGCTGTCTGACGGGGCAGAGCCCCGCTCACGCTTGGCTAGCGAGCTGGCTACTGCTCACCCCACCGCGGCTCCTCGCAATGCCCCTTTGAGGCTACACGAGCTCTTTTGGGGCGGCTCCGGCTCCCCGAGCCGCTCTGCAGCGGGGTGAGCACGGTGCATGACCCGCGGGGGCTGTGCGGAGCCCGGCGAGGCGTCGAGCCCTGCCGGCTGGCACAGCGCAGGGCGCTGGGGCGTGGCAGCCGCGCCCGGCCGGGGTGAGTGGGGGGGTGATGGCCGCCGGCATCCCCCCAAAAGCTGGCGGCGGGTGAGGCCGGCGAGGCGCGGCGCGCTCCATCCATTGCCTTTTATGGTAATAATGCGAGAGGGCGCAGGGACTTCCTTTGTCCCAAATCCGTGCAACGCCGAAATCTGGAAGGTGCCGCCCCCTCTAGCGGGCGCCGGGCGAAGCGGAGCCGGCAGGAAGGAAATGGGTGGGGAAGGCCTCGGCGGCATCGCCTTCCCTTCCCCACCTGCCGCTGCTGCGGGACGGGGCTCGGTGGCTGGTGTGTGGTGGGTGGTGCTCACGTCCCCTTCTTTCTTCTCTTCTCCTGCAGCCAGCCATGGATGATGATATTGCTGCGCTCGTTGTTGACAATGGTTCCGGTATGTGCAAGGCTGGTTTCGCCGGGGATGATGCCCCCCGTGCTGTCTTTCCATCCATCGTGGGTCGCCCCAGACATCAGGTAAGTGGCTGGGGTGTCTATTATTGGACAAAAGAGAGGAGTTTTTGGTGGAAACCGTTCCCCTGGAGGCATTGAGCTTCAAGAAGCCTTTTTATTTGGCTTTGTAACGCAAGGGGCTTCTGCACTGCAACGCAACTGGTGGAGGATACAGCCTCCTGCAGAGCTTTTGTGCAGTGCGAGTTGGAGCACTTGGCTGAATGCCTCTCTTAATAGAGTGGGGACAGCAGAGGGATGGTAACTGGAGACCCAGCTTTGGGAAAAGCAGGTTATCCACCCAGTGGGGCTTTCCCTTCAGCTGTACTTACTGCTTACTCTTTGTTGCACAGGGTGTGATGGTTGGTATGGGCCAGAAGGACAGCTACGTTGGTGATGAAGCCCAGAGCAAAAGAGGTATCTTGACCCTGAAGTACCCCATTGAACACGGTATTGTCACCAATTGGGATGACATGGAGAAGATCTGGCACCATACTTTCTACAACGAGCTGAGAGTAGCCCCTGAAGAGCACCCTGTGCTGCTCACAGAGGCTCCCCTGAACCCCAAAGCCAACAGAGAGAAGATGACACAGGTGTGTAAAACTCTGGAGCTTGGAGCTACAGCAGATACTGCTGCAGGCCAGCTCTCCTCCTTCACGTTGTCCTCTCTCCTCCTTCACCACTATTCTCCCTTTTTGCCATCTTTACAGGGTTTTCCTTTCCTGACCTGAGTATCCTCTTTGCTGGACCTTGACAGGTTTTGTTTGCTCTTCTAAGCTGGCTTTCTCTTGAGACTGAACTAGCAACTTGTCTAACTGCTGTTTCTGCCTAGACACACTAATCCATTTACCAGCCTTGAGTGACTGTACTGTAGTTTACTTGGCATTTGTTTTGTTCCTTGCTGTGACATGTGGGTGGGTCTGTGGTGGTGGTATCCCTGCTCAGGCTTGGACCTGGCAGGTGTGGGTGGAGACCAAGCAGATAAGCATGGACTTCAAGGAGGAGTGGAGAGAAAGTCTCTTTCTCTTATCTAGGGACAAAAAGTATGACCACAGTTGCATGGACTTGGTGTAGACCTCTAGCAAGAACCCTAGTTTCTGTTGTTGACTCAACCCCTTCTTTTCTCTCCCTAGATCATGTTTGAGACCTTCAACACCCCAGCCATGTATGTAGCCATCCAGGCTGTGTTGTCCCTGTATGCCTCTGGTCGTACCACTGGTATTGTGATGGACTCTGGTGATGGTGTTACCCACACTGTGCCCATCTACGAAGGTTATGCCCTCCCCCATGCCATCCTCCGTCTGGATCTGGCTGGCCGTGACCTGACGGACTACCTCATGAAGATCCTGACAGAGAGAGGCTACAGCTTCACCACCACAGCTGAGAGAGAAATTGTGCGTGACATCAAGGAGAAGCTGTGCTATGTTGCCCTGGATTTTGAGCAGGAGATGGCCACAGCTGCCTCTAGCTCTTCCCTGGAGAAGAGCTATGAACTCCCTGATGGCCAAGTCATCACCATTGGCAATGAGAGGTTCAGGTGCCCTGAGGCCCTCTTCCAGCCATCTTTCTTGGGTAAGTCCAACTCTTCCAGGAGACCCTGTGCCCCTACCCCTCCGTGTTCCTTTCTGTAAAGGGTGACCTAGAGAGCATGGCAGGTAGTTACTCTACTATTGCTGGTCCATAGCAAGGTCTGTCCTGTCCTACCAGTTAGCCTCACTTTCCACACAGCCTAAAGCTGTTAGAGGGACTTGGGACAGTAGAACAGGAGGTTGAGCCTGTCAGAGCCATGGCTTTGTAGTGCCTACCCACTGAAGGGGCTGCTGGTCTCTTGGTTGCCAAGAGTAGCTCCTCAAGCTTCCTCAGCTGTTTCTGAGCCCTTCTGACTTGAGACTGCTTCTTCCTCACAGGTATGGAGTCTTGTGGTATCCATGAAACTACCTTCAACTCCATCATGAAGTGCGATGTGGATATCCGTAAGGACCTGTATGCCAACACAGTGCTGTCTGGTGGTACCACGATGTACCCTGGCATTGCTGACAGGATGCAGAAGGAGATCACAGCCCTGGCACCCAGCACAATGAAAATCAAGGTAGGATGAAGTCAGGGGAACATCTCTGCACCCTTGTTAATGCTGAAATGCAGGGTGGGTGCAGTAAGGGGGTAAGCTGAACTACTAGAGAAGATGGAAACATACTCTGTGTCTGGTTTTGGCCTTCATGGCCTTGCTCTGGATGAAATGTCATCAACCCAACCATATGGATAATGGGATTAGCACAAATGGTGGCTGCAGAGGCGGGAGGTGGGTGTGTGAGGTTGTGTCTAAAGCTTGTTTGGACTTTGTGGTATCTTTGCCAAGGCTAGATAAGGGAATTGGGCAGCTCTGTCGTGCAGGGCCATGTGTGGGCAGTGGGTGTAGTGTGACACTGTGCATCTGGCTGATTCCTCCTCTTCCCTGCAGATCATTGCCCCACCTGAGCGCAAGTACTCTGTCTGGATCGGAGGCTCCATCCTGGCCTCCCTGTCCACCTTCCAGCAGATGTGGATCAGCAAGCAGGAGTACGATGAATCTGGACCCTCCATTGTCCACCGCAAATGCTTCTAAACCGGACTGTTACCAACACCCACACCCTTGTGATGAAATGAAACCCATAAATGCGCATAAAACAAGACGAGATTGGCATGGCTTTATTTGTTTTTTTTTTGGCGCTTGACTCAGGATTAAAAAACTGGAATGGTGAAGGTGTCAGCAGCAGTCTTAAAATGAAACATGTTGGAGCGAATGCCCCCAAAGTTCTACAATGCATCTGAGGACTTTGATTGTACATTTGTTTCTTTTTTTAATAGTCATTCCAAATATTGTTATAATGCATTGTTACAGGAAGTTACTCGCCTCTGTGAAGGCAGCAGCCCAGCTCGGAGGGAGCCGATGCCAGTTACTGGTGTTTGGTTATAATTGCTTGTCTGTAAATTATGTAACCCAACAAGTGTCTTTTTGTATCTTTCCGCCTTAAAAACAAAACACACTTGATCCTTTTTTCTCTTCGATTTGTCAAGCAAGCGGGCTGTGTTCCCCAGTGATAGATGTGAATGAAGGCTTTACAGTCCCCCGCAGGGTCTAGAAGTGGTGCCAGTATGTGGGGGAGGGAGGGGCTACCTGTACACTGACTTAAGACCAGTTCAAATAAAAGTGCACACCATAGAGGCTTGACTGGTGTTGGTTGTTCATTTTCTTCCCTGTCACTTCTTGACGGTTACTCCGTCCTCTGATCTGGCCTTGCCAGGCTGTGCAGGTCAGCTATCTGACTGAGGGTGGATGCTGGTGTGCAAGCCACATGGCTGATGGTGATACAGCAGTGAAGAGCTGAGCCTGCCAAACCTACAGGCCCTCGAGGCTGCCCAGGGCTGGAACTCTCCAGATACTGCTGGTGTGCAACTGGGAGCTGCTGGAGGAGCTGGGCTTAGTAGGCATCCAGCTGCACTTCTGAAATGCTGCTTTGTGTGCAGATCCTTTGCAGGATGACTGGCTTTGATGAAAGCAAGTGGGGTGGTGGGGCAATAAACATGCCAAAGTAGCTGGCTTCTCCCTTAGCCCCTTTGGCTAGTCTGCAGCCTTCTGTGGCCCATGCAGCAGTGTTCCCTCTTGTCCCTGTGCTGGGAGCCTGAGCTGGTCTGTCCTGCTCCTGGATCACGCTGGGAGGGAGGCTGGAGTTCAGGTTGGGAGACATGCTCTCTGGCAGACTGCTTGCTGGGTGGAGCAGCTTTCAGGTGAAAGCGAGAGAAAGTCTTGTGTAGTGGAAAAAATTGACTTCAGAGAGCAGGGTGGTGGGGTGGGGCTGGGAAAGGGTGTGGGAGGGAGGAAGCTGTTGCATGGTGAGTGACGCCTACAGCTCCAGGACTTGCTGTGGGCAGTGCAGATACCTGTCTCCAGCTCAGCCTCCACCAGGAAGGAAGTTTGCGTGGCTGTTTGGCTCTGTCCCCATCCTCTGGGCTTCTGAACCTTCTGTGAAGCTTCAGTCTCGTTTGACAAATCGAGTTCTCCAGTCTCATGAAAAGAAGCACCCATGGCGGGGGACCTCATAAAGCTATGCTGGGAGCTGAGACCTGTTGGGCACAGCAACACCTGTGAGCTCCAGGAGCTGGAGCAGCTGCTGTGGAAGGAAGGAGACAGGACTAAGGCTGCCAGGTCAGGGACCAGGATGAGCAAAGCTGGGTGATGCTGTGCATTGCCAGCTCAGGCAGACCAGACCTTGGAGCCTTGCTCAGAGGCGTGCTGGCTTCCCAAGGCTCCTCCAACCTGCCTGTCTTTGAAGAGCTAATGGCTGTGATTGTGTCATGCCCGCAGCAGATGAAAGGCCGGGAACAGGCTCCATTGGCTCTTTAATCCTCTGCCTGGCCTGATCCTGCTCCGGCATCCTGCTGTTTTCAGGGTGGACCTGCTGGTTTCTGCCCTTCATCTCCCCAGCCTCCCTCCTGGGTGCAATAGGAGCCTGGCAGGGCTGTAGGTGCAGACACTGGGCTGGGCGGACGAGTTACTGGAAGCACCAGTTTGCAACTGGGGAGGTGAAACAGGTTGGAGCAAGGCCCAAACTGGGCTTGTAACCTGAGGTCTTGGGGAAATGGGGTGAGGAGGAGGCAATGGCAGCTCCTGGGGAAGGAGCTGGTGGGAGTGGGTCAGGAAAAAGGCCAGGAAGCAAGAAGAGGTGTTGGCAATAGGGAAATGGGGCACCTTTCTTCAGCCCTCCCTGAAATGGTCACTGATCATTTGGAAGATCAGTGGATTTGGAAAAATGTGTTGAGACACAAAGAACAGAAGAGATGATGGTGGCAGTGAGGGAGAAACTACAGAGCAGCAAAATGCCAGAGGTCGAGAGTAGCTCAGGCGGGCAGAGGTGTGGGCAGGGAGAGGGCGAGCGATGGGCTGGTGCAGGGGAGCTGGGCTGATTTTCATGCTCCAGAGCATAGCAGGCGAGGCTTTCTGTTAGTTAACGCTTTGCAGGGTGGGTTTTTTCTCCTTTCTTCCTATTTCACTTGCTGTTCCAGGCAACCAGCCTCCAATAAAATGATGCTGAGCCTTTCACAACCCTTCCTGATGCCTCTCCGGCACAAGGCCGTGGCGTGCACAGCTATTCTGCAGGCTGCTCCAGCACGGCTCAGTTTATTCCTCCTCTGGGCCATTACATGCTGGAGAAAAGAATGTGGTGCTGGGCAGGGAAACCTGCGAGCATTACTCACTGCTCCCGACTCTGAGGGGGAGCAGGGGGGAGCCCAGGGTGGTTTCCTCTCAGGAATGGCAGGCGCTGGAAGAGGGGGGGGATTTTATTTAACCACAACTTCTCCGCCACGGCGTTTTGGAGGGCTTGGTTCACCCCTCGCTGGTTCACAGAGGTGGGGAAATGCCGAAGGGCCGGTCACAGGAAGGGCGGGAGAGGAGGTGGTGTGGCCATCTCCTGGCCCTTGAAGCCACCAGCCATGGGCAAGACTCAAAGGAGAAGATGCGTAGGGAATAAGCAGTCCTCTGGCTACCACCTCCTCCTCCTCTGCAGCACACAAATAGCCAGAGGTTGTGCAGGGACCAGGAGGTTTAAAATGGCCACCCATGGGCCAGGCTGAGCATGCCCTTCTGTCTGGCTCAGGGGTGGTGACGTACCAGGATTTCTCAGGCTGCAGAGATGATGGGACTCAGTTGTAGATCTTTGTGAGCCACCCAGCCCTTCCTCGCCTCCCTTCAGCTGCCTGGGGGAGCTGGATCAGCCAAAGGGAACTGAGCAAGCACGTTTGACGCTCTTTGTTCCCTCAGAGCTCCCAACTTTCGCTCCTGCCGGAGACAGTCACTGGCACTTCACCTGCAATTAGCTGGTGACCTGGAAAGTCACCTCGCTGAGCTGCTTATGGAATCAAGCCACCGCCACGAATTAGTGATGTCCTTGGCAAAGGAGACGGTTGTGGCTCTTGGGATTTAGCCCTGAAGGGCCTCATTGTATCTTAGCTGTGTCAGGGAGTGTCGACCAGAAACGGTCCCCATCTTGGGGGGGTTCCCGTTCTCTCATTAGTGAGCGTGTGCTGCTTCAGGAGAGGTGCCAGGTGGCTGCATGCAAAAGTCCTGGGAAACCTCAGAGCGTTCAAACAAAACTGGCCTCCTCGCGGAAGTCCCCTCCGAGGGTGCAAAGCATCAGCTGCAGAAAATGGGTTTTCCGAGGTCTCAGTTCAGGGATGGCACTGTGGGTATCAGCTGTGCTTGGGGCAGGAGGAGTCCTGGTCTTTGAGGCTGGTCTTTGCAGAGGGATTGCTGACCTGGAGCCTGCCCTGACTTCTATTAAACCCATCTGTAATCTACTTTAGCAGGTCTTACTGTACTAAACCGTATCAAGTATTGAAAATCACTTACAGCAGTGTAGCTAGCGGTTCACCCAAGCTTACCTACTGCCCTGGCCACTGCAGTCCAGCTGGGCTTTAGTCATGCTGACAAAAAGATAAGATGTCCAGACTGTATCAGTCTTAAGAAGAATCAGAGGAGAGAAATGACCCAAGACTTTCCAGAGGGAAAAACATTAAGACCCCTCAGGTCAGCCTGGCCTTGAACAGTTAAGAGATTTTGTCTTATACAGAGCAAAATATCTTGATACTAGCATTAATTTGTTTGTTTCCCCTCCTGGACTGGGACAGCATGGTATGTGCCTGCCTTCTTCGGGCTAAGAAAACTGTGTGTTAGTCATAAGGTGATCAAAATCTGCCCTGAGATGGCTCAGCCCTGAACTGAACCCATCCTCACAGAGGGCTCCCAAGTGCCCACATTGAGGAGAGCATTCCTGAAGTGAGGGGTGGTTTCTCCTCTCACTGTCCAGCCACCTCCCAGCAACCATCAAAAGAAATGCCAGAATTTGCTGTAGCTGTTCGTTTCCTTCCTCTTTTACCGCCATCTGATGCCCTGTTGCTGCCTTACATTCAACCTCCATGTCTTATCTACACCACCACATGGCTCATTTATGTGGTGGATCATGAGCCCAAGCGCAGCTCCTCTTACAAACTGCTGCAAGCCTGGTTTCTCCTCGGGAGGTTCTTATACCTATCTCTGTTCCCAGTTCTTATTCAGGGTTGTCAACTGCCGTCTGGTCCATGTACGCCCCAGGGCTGGAGGGAACCTGTGGCTTGTCCCAACGCAGGCTGCTCCAGCCAATCTGGCTCTCTGGGCAGGGCTTTTACTCTGCTTATGGGCCCTGCTGATGACTTTATTTGCATTGGAAATGCAGGTCTCCTCCATCCTGCTCTCTGCTTTCCCTGAGGACTGCAAATATGGTAGGTTGGTATTTTTCCCAGATGTCAAACAAGTTGGTCTTGACTGAAGGGCCTCTGGATTTAATTTGGCATTACCTTCTACTTAACTGCAACATATGACAAACAAAGCAGGTACAGATTCTCTTACTGACGCTCTCCCTCATCTAAGGGCTAAGAGAGGTTTTCCTCTTCAACTCCAGAGCCTTCTCACAGGCCTAGAAGCAAAATAGGTAATCAAGACTTGAGACACTTGATATTTCTAAGTTAAACCCCCAATTTACCCCTAATCTAATTCATGGCCTTAAAAGGCAACAATCAAGCAGGAAGAAAGCAGCAACCTATTCATCTTCCTTTGTGGGTCATCTTTAAAACACATTTTCTATGAACAAAATTCCCGAAGCATACACGTAACTGGAAATACCAGCACTCCGGTCCTGTCTGTACTTGAGATTTGGGATGAGGAGCTAATAGTAAGAGTGCTGAGCCAGCGGCTCCCCTTGGACGTTGCCGTGTGCGATGGCTGCGCTCAGAGCAGCCCTGGATGATTTCTGCATGGCCCTTGTGCATCACTGAAGCAAAGGATCGCATCTCACACCCACAGCCAAAGTTAGAATATTTAGCCTGGTTAGAGCCCAGACTGATGATCGTTGCACAAATGATCAGCGAACCTGAAGCTGATGGGTTTATATTTAGGGTTTTCCTGGGAGGAAGGGAGTGGTATCTGCAGCCCCCTTGTTTGGTGCTCATGGGTGTCCTGTCTCTCACATCCATGTCCCGCAGCATGAACTGGGAGACGCTCGTTCTCCCAAGCACTCTGCTGCCTCCCCGGAAAACCGGGGTGCTAATCCAGCAAGCGCCCCAGGGCTGCAGAACAGCCCGGCGGGGGTGTCCCGCCAACCCGGCGGGGCTGAGTCACTGCTGTGCCCCGTGGCTCTTCTTCGCAGGGCGGATTTACATTTTCAGAGCCGACTCAGGGCTCAGTGTGAGTCAGCTGCCAGAGTGGCTGAGAGCCCCTGGCTGGGAGCTGCCGAGGGTGGAGGAGGCTGAGCGGACGCTTGCCTGGCTCCTGCCGTCCCCGACGCCTCAGCACTGGTCGCCTTGGGGGCAGAGGTGATGGAGCCAGGCTGCTTCCCGCTGAACAACTCGGATTTCGCCTCCGCGGAGAGCTGCCGCCCCTCAAGATGAAGGGGCCCTCAGAGACAGCGGGACTGCGAGGGGACGGCTCACATGCGGCCCAACATGGACCCGCCACTCCCATCATGGCGCCGCCGCTCTCAAGATGGCGCCGAACAACGGCTGGCGCCGGACGCCGGGCCACGCTCAAGATGGAGGCGCGGGGCGGCCGAGGGGGCGGTGGGGGTGTGGCGAGCCACGGAAGTGGGGTCATGGCAGCGCCGGAAGAACCGTGCGGCGGCCGGGCCGGCGAGGAGCCAGGCTGGGACGCGGCCGGTTTGAGCGGTGCTCGGGGGAGGTGGCGGCGGTGGCGGCGGGACCGCGCGGCCGCCGCCATGTTGCGCAGTGGAGAGGTGAGCCGGGGCGGGGGGGGGGGGGGCTCTTCTCGCCCTCCGCTTCCCCCTCCGCCCCGGCCCCTCGGAGGGCCGTTAATCGGGGCTGTAGCGGGGCTTGTCCTCCGGCGTCGTCTCTCTGGACTGGGGTTGGGGTGAGCTGGGCCCCTCAGGGATGGGGGCGAGGCGAGAGGGGCTAGAGCCGGCCCCGGGGGCGGTGAGGGGGCTCAAATGGCAGCGGCGAGGCCGGGAAGTGCCGGCAGCCCCTCTCCCCGTGGGGCTCGGCCCGGGCTGCCCGGCGGCGCGGGGAGGCCCCGGGAGCCGTTTCCTGAGGCGGGCCTGCCGCCGTTTAACGGCTGGGTACGGGCGCCGAAATTGCTCCTCTTTGGGGTGCCTCTGGGGGGGTTTTACAGGGGCTGTGAGGTGGGACCGGCTCCCCCCATCCCTTTAGGGGGTGCCACGGCATTAATGCCAATTTGAGCTTTATTAAAGATGGTGCTAAAGTCCCTGCCGTCCCCCGAAACTGGCATCATGGTGGTGGGGTGGGCTGGGGGCCATGTCAGGTCCCCGCACCACGCAAAGCTCTGTGCACCCTGTCACCTTCTCATCAGGTGGTCCGGGTGGGTTTGGGGTGTGATTGCTGGGGTGCCTCTTGTCATCTTGGTGTCAAGGGAAGGGAGCGTGGGGTGGAGGAGCAAAGGGGTTCTTGTGTCCCCTTTGGAGCCCAGCTGTCGGTCCTGTGGTTTCACATGGTTCAGGTGTAAGCATGTTGCAGAAGAGCTAGGGGTGACCTGATGCTGGACTGCAGTTTTCTTTGTGTGTGTGTGTATATATATATATGCTTATATAACTCTTAATGTTATCAAAACGGATGGCACTTAGAGGAACGATGTCGAAAGAGACTGCTGCGTTATATTTAGAAAGAATCAGAGATGGTCACTTTTCCAATTGCAAAGTGGCAAAAGTGGAATGAATGTAAATGGTTTTTTTCCTCATTTTAAAGTAGCCAACAGTGAAAGAGTGAGTGAAGGCACTGTGGCTTTGTGTGAAGCTTTGCACTACCTCCATGTTGTCTTCTAAGGGAAAGCTTTTGGTTTCTTTATGCAGATGGAAGTACTTAAAGATTCAAGCATTTCTGTTTTGTCTCACTTTATAAATCCTTATGAGACTCGGGGTATCTGTTTTCTCACAAGCTTTGCTGAAGTTTCTGAGCTAGTAGGTTTTCTTTTTTTCTTTATTTTTTTTCTTCCCCCCAGGAGATCGTAAGTAGGGAGAGTGAGGAGGAAAGTAATGGCATCAACTTGATGGAGTTCTCGGATGAGATCCTCTTGCACATCCTCAGCTACGTCCCTTGCACAGACCTTGTCCTGAACGTCAGGAGAACTTGCAGGAAACTCGCAACGCTTTGCCTTGACAAGAGTCTAACACACACAGTTTTACTTCAGAAAGACTATAAGGTGGGGAGAGTAGCTTGCTTCTTCTGTTAGCTGTGAAGACAAATCTGACTTCTGAAAAAATGCCAAGAAGTAGAACTTTCCAATGTGTCTGCATAAATGGACTGCTCTTGAACTCTGAAATCAAATAAACAATAAACTGTTTTATAAAAGCATTTGTTTTCCAGAATGCTTTGTTAGAACAGCTCTGTGCTCCCTTAGTTATATAAAATACTGTCAGTGAAAACTATGTTCTCTGGGTTTCTGGAAGCTAAAATGAAAGTAAATGTGACTTTCCCTTTGTAGCTGTGGTTGTGTAAAGTTACCGTTTTCTCAAAATACATTTTCCATGTTGTGCAAAAAAATCTTGTGCATATTGCTGTCAGGCATGCAGTCAGCTAAGCCAGAAACAGTATATGTGTTAGAACAAAAATAAAGCTTGGGAATGAAGGGTGATATGTATTATGAGGACTGTATTATGAAGTGCAGGCAAGGAGAAGCCTCTCTTACTCATTTCCAAAAGAGGAAACTGGACGAAGGAGAATGGAAACATTCTTCTTTCAATTTGAGTTTCCGTAGATAGCTAGTTCTGCCAAAATAGCTTTGCTGTTAGAAAATGGTGATGGCCCTCCATTCCACTGCCAGTTGCTGAACAGTTTTGGCCTCGCAGTCAGTAATGCAGGACTGCACGGACTAAGAAACTAAAGGAAGTGTAATCTTAAGAGTCCAAAGCATGGCAGACTAAGCCAGCTACCAGCAGTATAATAATTCTTAGACTGTGCTAGCGTACCAAAACCTTTGGATGAGCCACATAATCTAAGTGCTAACCACTCTTATCCCCATCTTCAGATGGGAAACTGAGTCAGTACACACCATTGCTGTATATCTCATTGAATGTGGTTTTGTTTGAGTACAGGTAAACAAAGACAAAGTGAAGCAACTGATGAGGGATATCGGAAAAGAGATTTACCAGCTGAACATGGCTGGGTGCTATTGGCTGCCCAGCTCCACTATTGATCACGTAACACGATGCAAGAACCTGGTAAAACTGAACTTGTCTGGGTGCCACATCACCTCTCTCCGTCTCTCAAAGATGCTGTCCACGCTCCAGCACCTGCGCTCCCTGGCGATAGATGTAAATCCGGGTTTCGATGCCAGTCAGCTAAGCAGTGAGTGTAAAGCCACTCTTAGCCGTGTCTCGGAATTGAAGCAAACCCTTTACACGCCATCATATGGTGTTGTTCCGTGCTGCACTAGCCTTGAGAAACTGCTGCTTTATTTTGAGATCCTTGATCGCTCACGAGAAGGTTTTATGCTCTCTGGGCAGCTAATGGTAGGTGAGAGCAATGTGCCTCATTACCAGAACCTCCGCATCTTCTATGCCAGGCTGGCTCCTGGCTACGTTAATCAGGAGGTGGTGAGGCTATACTTGGCGGTGCTAAGTGATCGGACACCTGAGAACCTTCACGCCTTCCTTATTTCTGCCCCCGGTAGCTTTGCGGAGACGGGAGCCACTAAAAACCTCCTGGACTCTATGGCTCGAAATGTACGTCTGGATGCTTTACAACTGCCCAAAGCCTGGATTAATGGCTCTGGGCTCCTGCAACACTTGAAGTTCAAAAACCCTTTCTACTTCAGCTTTAGCCGATGCACCTTATCTGGTGGTCACCTGATCCAGAGGGTTATTAATGGTGGGAAGGATCTTAAAAGCTTGACCAGTTTGAATCTCAGTGGCTGTGTTCACTGTCTGGCTCCGGAGTCCTTGTTTCGAAAAGCGGAAGATGACATTGACAGTAACATTCTGGAAAGCCTGGTAGTGTCTTGCTGCAACCTGAGACACCTCAACCTCTCTGCAGCTCACCATCACAGCTCAGAAAGCATAGGGAATCACTTGTGCCAGCTTCTGTCCAGGCTAAAGCACCTGCTGTCATTAGCACTACCGGTTTGCTCCATCACAGATGTTGCTGCAAACATGGAAAAGCCTCCCGTGGCGTCTACTTTGGTGCCCCAAACACTTGGAAGGAAAGTGCGGATTGGGATACAGACATATCCGAGGAACTTAGCGGACCAGGCAAATCAGAAGATAGAATCTTCGGTATTCTGGGCTCTGATGGGAAGCCTCCGATTTTTGGAAACCTTGGAAATAATTGGGTCCAGTTTTTCCTCTGCCATGCCCCGCAATGAGCCAGCAATTCGGAACTCGTTGCCTCCTTGTGTCCGGGCACAAAGCGTGGGGGATTCAGAGGTGGCTGCCATTAGCCAATTGACTTACTTACAGAGCCTGACCTTAGCACAACTGCCAAATATTCTTACTGGCTCTGGGCTTATTAACATTGGATTGCAGTGCCAGCATTTGCGGACTCTTTCGTTGGCCAACCTGGGCATGATGGGGAAAATGGTCTATATGTCTGCTCTCATGGACATGCTGAAACACTGCAAGTGTTTGAGAGATCTCAGGTGAGGGGCTGCCACTGAACATCTCCATTTTGTTTGTGGATCTCCAGAAATGTAATGCATGGTTTGTTGTGGCTAGTGTTAAAACTGTGAGTGTTCCTGTTCTGGTCAAAAGTAGCTGCAATGGCTTGAAAACTGGGTATTTTCTTTCCTGACCCGTGGCAAACGGGAAGGCATCACATGCTGTCCTTGAGGGCTCAGGATATGCCCTTTAACCAGGGTTCTAAGAGCAAAAAGTCTCTATCCTGCAACTGTCTTCCTTTTAGATAAGGAAGAATGGATGCTGCATATTTGGGAGCTAGCAGCCTGTGAGGGCTAGCTTGAATACTACATGCTTTTGCTGACTTTTTGGCTTTATGTACACATACATCTTTTAAATTTCAAGGAAGGAAGGAAGGAAGGGACTTCTACAATGTCTAGATAATGTAGAGTTCTCCTCAGGTTTCCCAATGAGATATTTTTCTGCCTTTGGTTTGTATTAAAATCTTGCCTCTTTATTTTTTTTTTGTTTCTTTTTTTTTCTTGATAGTATGTTGAAAGCATTCCTAATTTAGAGTTTGTCCTGTTGATGTTCCTGTCTTGGAACATCTAGGACCTGATCCTAAAGGGTGCATAAAGTTGATTCACGGTAGCCAAAATGTGCTTATGAAAGCAAAGGGCGCAAACTGCGACTGTTTCCTTGCACCAGTCCATATGAACACAAATGTTATTACTTGAAAGATCCTTTTTTTTTTTCCTTACTTTTTTCCCCTAAGTCAGCTTCTGTTGGTGAAACTGCTAGACCTGTCAGTCCCGTTGTCATCATCTGTTCACAGAATGGGTCTGAAATGCCTAACAGTAGTCACAGCAAGGTCACTCCTGTGATCACAAAGACTGTTAGCGTGACTAAAATTATTGCTTATCAGCTGAGACTGGTGTTTGTGTGCATGTTCCTGATCCACTGCAATAGTGAAGGGAGCCAGGGTGGCTAAAACACCTCAGGAGGGTTTTGATTTTTCCACCACTTCCCATTTATAACAGGCAAGGAGTGTGTTGGTCTCTCATCCAAGGTACGGCAGCTGTTGCAAATTCAGTTGCTTAATGGCTTGGGTCAGGTGAATGTATCTTTAAGCTTCAGGAGACTGAATAGCCATGGAAGAAGGGAGATGTGGGGAAGGAGGTTTGGGTGTGCAGTGGTGCTTCACTCAGTCTGGGCCCGGTAGTTTCCAGAGACTTTGAAATGGAGGTCAAGAGTGATAAAGATGGGAGGCAGCGCAGAGCCTTGAATAAAGGACAAACAAGGGTGTCTCCTTGTAAAAGCCAGGTGTTCCAATGTAAGCCATCACTCTTCTTTCTTGAGTAAAGTCTAAGGGTTTATAGAGGTTTAAGAGGATTTTAATGTTTAGTGCTTCTTCCTGATTATGTGGTTTCCTTTTCATTTGACTAATTCTCTGCTGCTTCTACCCTTTTTTCCCCTCCCCATTTTCTAGGCTGAGAAACTAGTTGATGGGGATATTCCAAAGCAACATTGTCATCTAGCGAGTGAAAGGCAGTATTGCAACTATGGCTGTTGTGTCACAGAGATTAACCTAGAAACCTGCTGCGAGGTTGCAGGGGCTTCTGTGCTTTTTCCTAAACTTACAATGGACCAATAACGCTGTTGAAAAGTTGGATAGGCTTCCTGTTTCCTTAATATTAATTTTAAGCTATTACCCAAAGTGCTTTTGGGCTGTTAGGATCTCTTCAGGCAATGCTACCTGACCAGCACTCACAGGCTGAGACTCTAAAACAGAATTTATCAATTAACAGGATTAAGTTGCTGAGACACCCCATGTACTACAAAAGCCTACGCAGCGATTATCCAGATCAGGTTGGGACCGACAGCTTGTTACCACGTACTGGATTAACCTTCTTGGAGCTCTTGGCCTTGCTGACCCAGTGACTGGGATTCCCAAGTGCTCTGAGGCCCTGTAGTAAATCTGCATTAAGCAGGTGTACTCTCCTGGTGACACTGGCCCCTGCAGGCTGGTTTCTGTGAGGGAGTCATCCAGTTATGTTGCTAGTTAAAACATGGACCCCTTGTTGGTCAAGTATGGCTTCACTATGTCATTTTGTTGTCCTACTCTGGGCTGTGATGTAAGATTGTGGATAGCCATGATAGAAAATCCTGTCTGTCTTCTCTGGGCCAAGGTAAAGGTTGGATTGATGATGGTTTTTCTTCCTGTGGGAGAGCAGTAGCCTTGATCCTTTGCCATCCTCTGACCGGGGAGGGCTGGTTGTGGTCACTCTGGCTCAGAGGCCCAAGTTCTGCATCACCATGTGTGCACTGTGAATTTTTCATGCCTGCTTCTCCCTAGGCAGTAAACTGAGGATGACCAGTTTGATCAGTGTTTGGTGCACTGGAGCAGTAAGTCCCTAAATCCCCGTCACCTGCTTGGTGGATGTCTGGTAGCAAAAGCCAGGCTGTGCTTGTCGTAAGACTAGAATGGATCTGCTGGTCAGATCTAAGGCCCATCTTACTCAACGTGCTTTGTGGAAAACTTGCAAAACCACGGTTACTCCCTGCAGGCGCTGGAATTCTGCAGTTCAGGGCATTTCTGCCTATTTGTGTCCTTGTCCTTTAGCACACACCGCTCAAGAGTAACCAGCAAGCAAGAGGTCTGAGCTTGCAGTGTCGGGTGTGTTGTGCCATACCACTGGCACAAGCAGGTAGAAGCTTATCGCGTGTGTAAGTGAAACAGGCAGTGGGGGACACTGGTTGCTCCGTTTGCCAGCCCCCCATGAATGTGCCATCTTCCCTCTTGTCTGAAAGCAACCCAAGCATGAATTGCCCATTGACTTGTTTTTGTTTATTCTTGCAGGCTGGAACAGCCGTACTTCTGTGCGGGCGCCCAGTTCTTCCAGGCACTGAGTCATTGCTCCTCTCTCCAGCGGCTTTGCATCGTCTCCCGGAGTGGGACTCTGCAGTCTGACGCAGTGATGTCATTCATGGCCAACTGCCTTGAGGTCATCATGTGCCACATGTTTATGGGAGAATCTCTTACTGTTTGCAAAAATCTTCAGCAATCTATTGTCCGGAGGTGAGTGCGGAAAGGGGTTGATGTGGGATTTCTGGAGCTGTTGAAGATTCATCTCCATTTCCTTGCTTGCCAAGGTTTATATGACTTGGAGCACTTGTTCCAAGAAGCTAATAGGTACTGTGTAACCACTTGGCACATGAACTAGCCTCTTATTTTAATAAGAGTGAATCAGTGAAATATTTGAAGGTATTATATGAATTTTTGATTCCATTCCCACCCATGTTCTCTGCAGTTCCGTTGGCTGAGTTGTAGTTCTGGATGTAAAGCTCCATCATAAATCAAACGACACTTTTCGTGTAAACAAAACATCTGCCGACATTTTAAGTACTGAGAGATTTGACCTTGAAGCTTTCCTCCTTTCCCACAAGTGACTAAGATAATTCTCTGTCCTCTAATCAGTTGTAAATGTCACTCACTGATAATCCCCTGGCAGCGCAATTCAAAGCCTTTAAAGGGTTGTTGTGAAGGGTTTTTCTTCGGGGGGGGGGGGGGTGCGCGGGGGGGGGGGGGGGAGAATGGGTACAAACTGCCTTTGCACGTTTGGCAGTTCTTAAATGCGTTTTGCTTGGCCCCTTGCAGTGTTCTGAGGCTCACGTGGTGGGAAACGTTTGTGTGTGAGCCGTGAACTGCATTTGAAAAGAGAGCTTTTAATTACGCTTGGCATTTTGAAATCTTCTAATAGTGGCAGTCATCTTACAAAATATTTCCCATGCAACAGACTTTCCATTATTATTATTTTTTTTTCTATAAGGCTTTTTCTCCTCCTTCAGTCTGTTTTCTTTGTCACCTACTGTTGCTTTGCCCTGTTAAGCTCTAATAAAAATTTCAAATCACACGGCATTATTACTGCATCCTAAAGGGTGCTCCTCCCCCCAGCCTTTCTCCGGCTTCGTACTGACTTATTACACTTGGCTTGTTTCCGCGGATCAAATCCAGAAGAGCCTATGACTATATTAGCTACCTACCAAACTGCACACGAGATTGTTTGTTACAGCCTCTAAAAGGCTCTGTGTCCTTCCGGGATAGTGATTGTTGGAAACATCTAAGCAAATTCCTTGTGATGTGACAAGGATTCTTTGAATTTGTTTTTCACAGGGCTTGATATCTGTAAAAACATTTCTCGGTGGATTTCAGTATTGCTTTGGGGTTCCTTAGAAAGAAACAAGAATCTGCAGTTCCCGTTTTTTATTTTGCCCTCCCCTCTGAGATTCTGTTGCAGCACTGGTCAAAATTTTAATGTCCGCTTACTGAGCAGAAATATGCTGTTCTGCAGTCTTTTCTCCCTCTTTTTCTCTGTCATGGACCGATTCTCACTACGTTCTGTACCTCTTAATAATTTAAACCCTGGGAACTTTCCAAAGAGCAGCTGATGCCTTGTGGAAATGTTAAAAACTATTTTTATATTTAGCAATGGTTCTGGCTGTCATACTATATTTCTTCTTTTCTGTTTTATTAATAGAGACGTTTGTATGAAAATAGGGGTTTTGAAGTGTGGGGTTTCGTTTTGTTTTGTTTTTTCCTGAAGAGAGCATCTGCTCCCACTGCAAATTCTACACCTGAAGTCATAATCCTCTGTGACACTGTAATTGGTGGCTCTGGAAATGATTTTGATGTCACGTAAGATTATGACTTCAGGAGGATAAGCAGTGGGAGCAGATGCTCTCCTAAGCAACAAAGATCCCGTTCTCATGCAACTGTCTCTAGTAATAAAATTGAAGGAACAAAATACAGAAAATGATGTGTAAGCAAAGCCTGGAGTCTTCCACGAGCCATCAGTGAGTCTTTAACGACGTGACTTTTCCAGTGATCCCATTTTCATCCTTGCACAAATGTGCCTTCAGATGAGGTCAGGAATTGACTTTCTCTTGACTGCGTTTTGTCTGCTACTCCAAGGGCAAAGAGACATGGTAAAATCCGTGTATGAGCTAGTTCATGGCTTAAACCTGTGGATGAGGCTCTAATTCACACAGCATAGCTTCCTCTAAAAAATCTGTTGCTAGCATCTCTTTAATCGAAGTTTTAAATTGGAAGAGCACATTGGGCAGCAAGTTTGAAGTTCTATATCCTTGTGCCAGAGTGAAATAAGGTGATTTATCCCTTTTTTTTTTGTTTGTGGGGTTTTGGGGTTTTTTTTTTTTTTGGAATGTGCAGATACTGTGTGTGCGGGGAAAACATGGAGAGTGGGTGGGAAGGAGGAGGTGAGAGCAGGGAAGGCAAGGCTGTGAGTCTTTCTTTGTTTGCTCCCTTTCTTCAGCTGGGGGAACTGATCCATATTCCTTGGGTCCTATTATGGGTTAGAGTTTCTGTTTTAGGGCTTGGAGATAGTCTTGTCAAGCTGAGAGCAGCGAAGTTGTTGCTGTTTTTGAACAGGGAGATGGGGCCAAAGTGACTCCTGTTCTCCCAATGCCTCTAAAACCAGAAGAAATACGAGCAGGAACTGGAAAGGCCTAGAGCTGGGCACACACCAGTAGTTTGCTGCAGGTGGTGGAGCTGGCAGGGCTTGAAAATGCAATGTAGTGCAGGGCAATCCCTTTTCAGATGTGGATACATAGGAGAGTTCAGGTGGCAAAAGAGGCTGGGATCGATTTGGGGAGAACAGACTGGTTTCAACTGCTGAGTTGTACTGGAAGATGGTGTATATACAGGGTGTGGGTATTGAATCTCATACGTCACACCGATGCCTTAAAGCCTGAACTGATTCTCAAACTCTTCTCTCTGACTGTAAAATAAGGATATTATTATGTATTACTGTTCTGCTGGCTCAAAAAAAGAGTTGTTCTCATGTCTGTTAGTCTTGTGACAGCTCTAACCGAGCCCTGTGGTGTCCAGCTTTCTTGTGGGCAGTTTTCTGGTTGAAGTTTGCTGCTATTTGGGACAGATCGGTTTATGTATTTAAGTCATTAAAAGCCTCTGATTCAGTTCTGCCTCTTTTGCAATGAAACACAGTAAGCATAACAGCACTCATCTGGAGCCCTCATCAGCAAACAAGAGGCTTGCAAGGGCAAGGTCTCCTCTGAGCTTTAGAGAAGACTGTTTCCCTCTGGGCAGATAAATCATTGCAGTGTTTTTCTTTATTCTTTTTTCTTCTGTGTGAATGGGAGGGGTATTCTCCTTTATGGTTAGGGAGATACTCTGTGCACATAAGAGGGGCCTAGTGGTTAGAGTGGGAGATGTGGCTTGAGTGATCCGTATCGACTTCCCTGATCTTCCTCAGATTTCACATGTGAGTGGTCTAGTCTCAGTTTCTCTGTAAAATGACTTTTTTTTCCTATCACATGGTACTCAGCTGCTACCACACTTCAGATAGTAGCGGATCTAGCTAACACAAGGTTTTCCCTTTTATGCTTAGACCCTAACTTTGCCAAAGTGCTTAGCTCCAAGCATGTGTTGTCTTTGTTTAAATAACTCTTCTGTTAAAACCACTGCAGCAGTAATTTCAGAAACAGTAAACCACCACAATTCAGGGACCCATGGTTGCAGGTTCAAGTGTGACCCCAGACCTGTTGCTGTGCAAAGAGGCTTCTTTGCAGACAAGGGAGATTTGCTTCTCCCTTTTGGGCTGGATTGCAGTGCTGGGATTCTTTCTAAATGCTTGCAAAAAGCCAGTGTGTCCAAAGCCCGGTTTGGGGTGACGCGGTGTGCTTCGAACAGCTTTCCCCAAAGGTTTTCACAGTTATTTTGTGAAATAGTCAGTAGATGGAGCTGTGACCTATGGAAGGTGTTCCACTGCTTACTGATGGGTTGCATGCTAAATAATCATATATATACGCCTGTATTTCGCTGCCCCAGAAATCTTGCAGCCAAGGAATTTGGATGACTTCAGGGTTGCACAGCTACGTTGTGTGGTTAGTGGGCACTTCACAAATGTGCAGGCTAAGTTGCTTTCCTTGTGAAGCTTACCAGCAGAAAACAGGGGATGGGAAATGCTTTGGCAAATATCCCCTTGGCCTCAAGGACAGATTTTATTTTCCAGTGTGTTCCTTTAGAATTTTGTCGGTTTTAGCTTAAGTGTTTAGATAGCTCCTATCATTGTAATGATTTCAAGGACTCTACAACACCAGACAATACAAGCCTGTGAAAAGTCCTTGAAAAAACACCTTGGAAGAGATCAAGAAAGCAGCAGTGAAAAAGAAACAACAAACCCAAAACCAAAGCAAACAAAAATCTCTGAGAGCATGATGTCATTAGGGATTCTTCATACATAAGAGGGAAGTGTCAAGGCATAGAGGTGAGTTGTGATTTACAGAAATGCAATCTAAGTTAAGCCATGGTAGAGAGCGTGGTCAGGAAGCAAAAGAGTGTGGTGCAGCTGAAGCGTGTTTTGGGGAGGTGGGTGAGTAGCTGTGTTCAGCTGCTCGCTTCTCCCAAAAGCATTGTCATCATCTCCTGGGGTCTGATAGCTGCTGGGAAAAGGTACAGAGGGCCGGGGCTGGCGGGGGTCCTGGTGCAGCATCCCCCAAGAGCTGCAGGGTGGGGAGTGGGGAGCTGGCAGTCCTAGCTCAAGCTATCTGGCCCTGTTCCCCTAGCCACGCTGGCTACCTGGCTCCAGCAAATGGCTTTGCAAAGAGAGTGTGCAACTCAAGTGACTGTAAGGGTTAACCAGTGCTGGGGAGTGCAGAGAATTTTACTGGTTTTGGACAATCTGGGGATCCAAGACCCAGAGAAAGAGAAACACTAACTTAACCTTCCTTCTGCCTGTGTCAGGTATGAGCACCGCTTAGTTTGAAGTGACTTTCACAATAGGACTCCTGCCACTTTCCAGGAACAGCTATTTCAGTCTGAATTAGATCTTACCGTTCAAGCTTTGTAGCATTACCTAAATTTTCCCTTGCTTGTTATTGTCCTTTTTTAACATGAAACTCTTGGCTGGATCTTACCTTTTCTTAAACTGCTGATGCCAGTGGTCCTATGTGGCTGTGAGAGCTATGGTGCTTGCTGAAGGGATGAAGCACCCTCCTGGGATTCAGTTGCAGAAATAGGGCTTCCAGGTGGGAACATGGGGGTGAAATGGAGTATTTAGAAAGTGCTGAGTGAGCCAGTCCCTCTCCTGGCATTTAGCACAGGACTGAACCTATCACAAATGAATTTTTGCTCACCTCAGCGCTAAGCGTTCCACCCCTTCCTTGTTTCTATTGCCCTGGATATCCCTGCAGTATTCCTCTTGCCTGGATTCTCCTTGTGGGCTCAGCCTCAGAAAAGCCCTTTTGGGTAATCCTTTTCACTGTTAGATTGGGTGGGAGGGGGCTGCTAGGGCAGTAAGTGAGTGCAAGATCATCTTTGAATTCTGCAGAGTCCTCCAGCATCCTTCCTGCGCTGCCCACCTGACTGGTGCAATTGTATTGACACTGCAAAAAGCCAGTATTACCACCCAGGGCTTATTTGAGATTTTCAAGCTTGTTTTGCATCCCTTCCCCACCTTCTCTTCCTTCTGACCTTGAAAAAGTCCCTCTCAGTACACTGCTGGCTTTCCTGGATCCCAGAGCCAGCATGGTAGCTGCCAATCCCACTCCGCTAGCCTAAGCATGTTGTGGGCTCGGGCCCTGCGTCTGATTGCAGAAGACTTAATGTATCGCTAGGCTGGTGTAGTGAATCATTAGCATCCTGTTCCAGCTTTCATTGTCTGTTTCATTTCCTGCTCTTAGAAACCCCTGAATCATTCTGTCACAGACTGAATAACAAACTGCATCCTTGTCAGCTTGTGTTACCCAAGAATTCGTTGGCGGGCTTGGCGAAGGCTGATTGTGCTTGAGGTGTGGCCCAGACACCTTTGCTTCTACAAGAGATGTTCTTTATGGGTGGGTTCAAATACTTTACAAGCCAGCATGGTTTGTGGGACCATCCCCAATTTGGCATATTAATATATCTTCTTTTGGGGGTACTACCATACCCTTTTCTTAAATGCATTCCTGTGGTTGACCCAAATGGCTTGTTCTAACTGCTAGCTCATGTGTTTTGAAGGGAATTCAGTCCTGAAACCCTCCTTAGCGCGTAGATTGGTTTGTGCATGAAATAGGTTTCAAGGAGTGTCCTCCTCCCTCTCTTGGCTGAGAAAAAATATTGGAATAGTACTGTCGTGCTTTCTCTTCATGAGGGTGTAAAAGGCTGAACGGAAGCATTAACTGCAGCTTTAAAGCATTTCCATAGTAAAATAAATCTAATTGAGCAGTTATTGCAGTAGCTTTTTAATTTGTGGAAGAGATTAGGAAATAACTTTCAGCTTGCTCTGGCAGAGCACTCCCCTAGGACATGTCCTGGGCGCTCTGGCATCACTCTTTGGGTTCTTATTCCCTCCCCCTCTAATTGTCCGGTCACATTTGACTGATGCAGAGTTCAGCTGGCAAAATAATGTAAGAACCTCAATCTGCAAGCATGTTTGGTATAAACCTCAGCTCAAAGGAGCAGCAGTGCAGTGTCATTCATGCCTTACAGAGAGAAACCACAGTACAGAGATGTAATTTGCCTATACTCGGGATGAGTTTGATGTGTTTTGCTCCTTCCCCATGACACGATGCAGTGACAGAGGATGCTGCATGGAGGGTAATGGGAGGGTCGGCAGTGTTGTGTGCGAATGACTTCCAGAGTCCCATCTGCACTCCTTCATCTCAGGTTGGAGGATGTAGTGATGGGGCTTAAGGTGAGGGGAAATCGCAGGCCTCAGGAGAATGCCAGTTTGTCTGTGTAGACATGAGGGGATGGAAGACACCCTTCAAGGAAAACACTTCATGGAGGAAATATCTCATTGTGTGGAGTTAAGAGCAACCTGAGGAATCACAATAGCTTTCCTAGGGAACTTTTGAAGGCTGTTTCTGAGATGAGAAGATGAAGTCTGCTCAGCTTGTACTCTGGCAGGGTTGGGAGTGAGAATGGCACTAGGGAATGGATTTGCTTTAGTGTCAGTGTGTGGAGGCTTTGGACCCCTCTTGAGAAGCTCCTGGGGGATGAGTGGGGGGCAAGAGTCCTCCCTGCTCATGGAGGAAGGGGCCTGGCGGAATCCCACCCACAGTTTCTTTGGCATGGCTGGAAGATGCTCTGGAGAAGCTTCATTTTTATGTTCCTGGCAGTCACTGTAAAGAAGGAGAGCTTTTGCAGTTCCCTGGTACTGAGTTCAGGGCACGGCCAGTGGAACAAATTTTAAGTGTATGTCTCATCTTCCTGAAAAGATGAGAACAGTGTGTGTATATGTATGTTGGGTCATGCCACTTGTCAGCTGCTCCAGCTTGTCCTGGCACTTCCTTCATTCTACCGTGCCATGCTTCAGGGATGGGAGTTTCCAGCCTGGCTCAGGTACATTGGCTGAAGCTTTCAAGACAGATGCCACATTTGAACTTTCAGATGTGAGCAAAAACAAACTTATGCTGTGCCTGGCAGAGGATTAACAGGGTTTTTGTGCACGTGGGTAAAAGAGCTGCGTACATGGCAAACAGTGAGTCGGTCTGAATTCTCTTCTCTCCGAAGACTTGCTCCTCTCCAGAAACAGCTCAGCAGTCCACAGGAGAAGTCTAAATGGAGGAGGGAGAAGGTGTGTGACTGCAGCAGAGATTGGTTTACATTTGTGGGAGTCCTGCTAACCAGAGTCCAGGTCTGCTCTGTCCCCACTGTGCTCTGTTCCCCCAAATCAAGCTTCTCCTGGTTTTCTTCCTTACTTTCCTTCTGTAGAGCCTCTTTTCACATAAACTCATCTCAGTTTGTAGCCTTAAAAAACCTGGCCTTGATCCACTCCTGATACACCATATTTCCTCATTTTATCTGGTGTGTGCTGCTTTTGTTGCCAGTGCTTAATTATACCACCTTGTGTACCCTTACTCCTGCTTGCCAGCTTTTGTGAAGTGGGATGTGCTGAAACATCTGAATTTGGTGTAGGGCTTTTTTTTTTTTTTTTAGGTTTCCCTGGAAATCTCAAGGGGAAATACATTCTTCAGTCTCAAATACTGCCTTATCCTTTCCTTGCAAGTAAGAGGAGGTAAGTTTGAGCAGCACCTAATGCAGCAGAGGCATTGTCTTCTGGGGTCTGTGGTGCAGAGAGTTACAGTGGGGCATCATCCATTATTAGAGGCTGGCTGGTGAGATTCTCCTGCAGCTTTGGGCTGCCCTTTAGCTCTATCAGCAGGTGGAGTCCTGGGGACTCGCTGGTCTCTCTAGAGGTATGTCTGAAAACACACACTGAGAGTGTTTGCCAGGAGATAACTGCATTCCAGGGAGTGAGTCTTTTGTCTTGGTAAAATCAAGGAGATCTGATCAAAGTGCGGCCTTGCTTTTAGACTTTTTCTCTTTCTTTTTGACTTTGTCCCTGACCTACATATTGGATCCTGCCACGCTGTTTGGAAGTAATTGAGACTGTAGTGTTAGGCTATTTACCAAGCTGTTCACTTGAAAATAACCTTACTGTGTCCAGTCCACACCTGTTCTGGGATAATTTTGGAGGCAAATAGCAGATCACCATTAACCCTTTCAGCCACCCACAACCTGCTCAAGATCTAACTGTAGAGCAAGGTTATACCTCTGCTGACGCCAGGAGGAATTTGTGACACAGCACGCGCTTCACTATCCATTTCCCAGCTCCGTGGATGATTCCAGCCAGCTGCTGAAGCCAGGCCTGGTATGTGTCCACATCCAAATGAGGACACTTCAGAGACCTCCTTGTAAAAGTTCCCGCTGGGTGGTTGTTGGTTTGGTGTTGAGTCTGCTGGACCAGAGGCTATGCTGGAAAATATGTGTGTGGGGGTATTTTCTTTGTTATCCCAGTGGTTGTTTCTGATTAAAGGATCTGTTTTGAAGGGGCTGCTAGTCAGTTGCCTAGAAAACTTGCTTTCATTTAATTAATCATGATGAGTTTAGTCTGGAGGTTTTGTAGGAGAGAGCAAGGAAGCATATCCTTGGCTTCTTTCCCTTGGAAAAAAAGCAGGGTTTCATGTCTGAAACTGCAGCTCTTTTGTCTCCCCAGGTCGACATCCTCCTCTGTCCTTCGGGTTTTAATTTTACAAGCCATGCACTTGCAGAGGTAGATCCAGTTTGAAGTCCATCCAGGTGTGGAATGAGGAAAGAACCGTCAAGAAGATTACAGGAGCTATTCTGCAACTCATTAACTCAATCTCTTCCCCTTCTTGTTATCTCCTCCCCATGCCTGGGGCCTTTCGAACTAGTGCTCTAAGTGCTTCTCACTTAATCTAGCCCACCTGGACAGGTGTATGAAGAAAGGAATTGCCTTCCAGGGAAGGACTAAAGGAGCATAGATTGCAGAGGGAGTCTGCTTTTGGGAACTGCTAATCCCAGTTTAACATTATGACAGCTGCTCGTTAAAATCAGGGTGTTTTTTAACAGGCAGTTAAAGGAGAGGCTTTGCACGCACATTTAGCTGAGAATAATAGTGAGCCATGTGCATTTGATTTTTTTTTTCCTTAAATCACGCAAATTGTACATGGAAAGAATTCTCCGGCGTCAACTTGCTGGGGTATGGAATTTACAAGGTTTGCAGTAACGTACAGTTTCCTGTTGAGGGGGGAAGAAAATTACAAAGCTTTCTTTTTTTCTTTTTTCTTTTTTTTTTTAAGATCAAGTTCAAACCTCTCGTATAAATCCAGCCTCTTTGGAAGGTACACTTACTGTGTTGGGGTTTTTCAGTTGTCTTGGTGGCAGATTGTCATGTAAACTTGTCTAGGTTCTCATTTTTATAGCTACATGTAAAGGCTCTTATAAACTACAATTTTGTATATGGTGAGAAGGCAGCATGCAGATCTAATTTGAGAGAGTCTGTATACAAAGAAAGAAGCAGAGGTTTCTTTGCCTTGGGGAGATGGCTGTTTCTTTCTAGCTGAACTTCAGTAAACTTGGTCTATTAACATGATTTTCTCTGCAGGACTGTGGTGTTGGATAAGAAACATGAAGAGCTGAGGCAGAGGAGGGACTATCAAAGAGATATTTGCTGTATTTTATGTAATTTCACTGCAGACTTCACCAACTGCCTCGCAGATCAGCAATGATTTGCTGATTGATTTCTTGTGGGCAGTGCTGGGAAGTAAGAAACTGCTCAGCTCCTACACAAGCCCCCAGATCCACTCAAGGAGTGGTGTCCTTTTCTGCCAGCCCTTAGGCATGAGGCATGAAGGGCAGGTCTGTGATGCAGAAAGATATAAAATTGCCCCAGGTAGTTTTGTCACTGGAAATCCTTACTCCTGCAGCTACTCAGGTTCAGGCAAATTAATTTAACCCACCAGGACTGAAGAACTAGCCTTGGAATGGGAGTTTCTGTGCTACATTTTTGGCAGCCCTACTCCAAATCACTTATGGATGGGAACATCCTTTCTGTTGCCCTGGGAGATGGCAGGCTCTCGTGGCCTTTTCTACAGCTACCTGGGATTTTCACGTGTGTTTCTAGCAGCCAAATCTCCAGCCATTCCCTCTGTTTCAGACTAATCTGGCCATTTCAGAGCTAGAGATGAGCTGGGAATTTTCTGGACACACATCTATATAAGGTTTGTTGAGCAGTGAACTTCTCTTTTGACCCAGTACAACTTGGTTCAGCCTGAAGGGACTGATGCTGCCAGTTTGACTCTGCGTCCTTTAGAGTGATAATGAACTGTCACACGGTTCGGAGGAAGCATCTTGGTGGCATGGGGCTAATAGTCACAAGTCTTTTAATCTTCAGGGTGTAACTCTTAAGCTGTAGCATAACTTCCCTTTACCTCCCAGCTTTAAAAGATTGAACTCTTGTTATGCTACACTGAGTAATACTATTTCTCTTCCCCCACGTTCTCTTACTCACCAGGTTGCTATCATGTAGAGTACTTGCTGATGGGGACTTGGACTCTTTGTATGGCTCTTTTTACATTATATAAATGGCTTTAAGTTTTGCTGTTCTCTTCCTCTGCTCTGTAGTCACAACCCTGCTGCTCCCCTCTCATGTTATCCTATCAGGCCTCTCATTTGCAAGGTCTGGGATGTGGGCTGGAAGGCAGATCCAGTGGTGTGATGTTGGTGGGAAGAGATGGGAGGGCAGAAGGAGAAAGCAGAGGGAACCGAAAAACTGAGGCTGTAGATTCAGAAACCGATACCCAAAATTCAAGTGGCAAGCAGGGATACTTGTGTGTGTTTCTGTCAGGGTGAATTCCTGTGGTGCCAAGACAGGTTTTCCACAACTTGGATTAAAAAGAAGGCTGCAGTGTGTGTGTGTGCACACACTTAAATGCTTATCTGCAAATCTGAGCTTTCTAAACTTGCTTGTGCTCTAATTGCAGAGTGTAGACTCTGCATGCAGAACAACCCAGCCTGAAGTGATAATCCCGGGCTCAGCCCTGAGGGAATGCCTGGCAATGCTCTGGCCTGATTTTCTTAATGGCTCTGCAACCACTCGTTGTTGTAGGTGGTTTAAATTATCTCTGAGCACCTTGCCCAGCTTGGGCAGAGCTCTTGGGATCTCTGGTCCTTTAAGAATACCTATATGTTGTGATTTTTTTTTTTTTAAAAAACTTATTCCTCCCTCCCCATTTTAGGCTGAATTTGGGCTTGTGTCAGCTCAATAGACTCACTGAAAAGGGGCGCAAGCCCAGCCTACGCTCCCCGCTGGCATGCAGGAGAGTGGGAGACCTTGACATCCAGCTGCCCCTCCTGCCTCCTCTGAACAACCCTTCCCTGCCCTCGCTGCCACATGATCTATATCCATGCAATCCCCTTCTCGTGCACCAGAGAATTCGTGTTTCTCCTCAGCTAATAACCTATGTCTGATTTAGTTTCCAGGCGGACCGCCCTGCATTAAATGTTGTAATTTTCCCTCTGCTTCATGAGGACTTGACAGAGGTCATCAGAGATGTCCCCATGCGGCACTTGGATGAAATTACCCTGTTTAAAAGCAGAGTGGCCGAGGAACCTCCCAACTTGTGGTGGTGACTGTCACAGCATGGAAAGGACGGGCAGCATGAACACATGAAATAGCTTCTTGTTGGCCTGGATTTCCCATCTTCAGCTCCTGGCCACCTCACTGGATTCTGTACAATCACTTTAAATAGGTGCAATTGCAAAATAAAAAAAGCTGGTTCTTTGCAGTGGGGAAACATCTATTGGATATTGCTTGCATCTGAAAATCCTATCTCAAAGGCTTCTGGAATCTGATGAGTATTTCCTTGCGGTTAAATATGAATTGCTTTGTTATTTTACTGAAGTTAAAGGTAAGAAACTGACTTAATGATGCTCTTTCCCCTGTGTCGCCTGGTGTATTTTCTAAGGGCCCCTGTGTACTTTGGCAGTGTGCTTTGTGATATTGGTGGAAATCATTCTTTGCTTCGGTATTTTTGGCAAAGTAGAAAGCCTAAGCCAGCTAAGAGGCACAAAAATGTGTTGCTCTGTTGAAGTACATCACATCTTTTCTATGTTACAAATACGCATTTGTAGTCACACACATGCAATCACAGATACTTAAAGGTTTGTTTTTTGATTGAGAAGTACCACAAGGACTTTTTTTTAAATTATTTTTGAATAACAAATTAAGGTCATTAGCACCTCAACCATGGTATGTTCTTGCTGATGCTGTTTCCATCGGTCTGGTGGAAGAAGTTCTCAGCTCTTTTGGAAAACCTTGTCCTAGGGTAGATGGTGCCTACACTGAATAAGTTGAGGCTCAGATCTGATTTAAATGCATTCTGTCTTGCAGTGTAGATGGGAATGTAGTGTTCCAGTTCTGTCCTTAGATCCCATGCTTTGAGCTCATGCTAATTTTAGAGATGTTATGAAGTATTTTCACAGTGTGATTTCAGTCAGCTTCTCTGCTCCACAGAACTTCCTCAGGCATCAGTAGTGGTCTGGATCACTTTCATATTGCCTTATTTACTGAGCACTTTTGAAAGCATCAGACAGCTGTACCAAAAGCAGAGTTACGAACTCCTGGAGCTACGTTTCTGGGTGGCAGTCGGATTTCCTTTCTGCTGGAGTATTTTGTGGTAGCACACCGGGTCTGTCTTCTGCAAGACGGCTATCAACCAGAGCTGTCTGACTTCACCTAAACACTCCCTAATGTGTTGAGCAGTGCTTTTCTGGGGAGGCCCAGTGTCATCCAAAGATGATGTCCCCATCTCCTTGTCAGCATTTTCTACACAAGATGCCATCTCCCAAATGCTCTTCTGTGATCAGTGGTTCATAGGAAGCCTGGTCTGATGGGATGGATGTGAGAACAAAACGCATCTCACAGCTTTGGAGGACGACTTCTCCTTACTTTCCCATCAATCAGGTGTGAATCTGTCTGGAAATCTGTCTTGCTGGTGTAAATCTTGAGCCAGACTGCGGTAACCCTTATGCTCAGATAGATTATGGTGTTAACTAGCAGGTTAATGTTAGACTTCTACTAGCACAAGTCTGTGCATTACTAAAACTAACCACTGCGTGCTTTTGCTATCTGCCCTGAGCTTCTCTCCCTTCCCTGCTCAGGACAGGGTGCCAGCCGCAGTCTCTGGTTGCAGCCAGTAACAAGGTGGTGAGGCCAGCTCATGCTCCTCCGGGAACGGCCGCAGCTGAGCCGCGAGTGCTCCTGAAGTATTTGAGACTCTGCCCTGGGTTAGACACTGTGCGGGTGAGTGCGAGGAGCCGATGCCCTGTTCTTGGCATCCTGCCACTGTTTTCTCTCCTGCTGTCCCGGCGAGGTTGTTCTTTCTACCTCTTGTCATGTTGCTTGCCTGTTTGAGTCCCTCTCTCCCTCTCCAACATCTTTCTTCTCTCCTTCTCCTTCACTTCAGCAAATCAGATGTAATTTTTGGCACTGCCCTGTCCAATTCAATCCACTTCACCTCTGCTTAGTTTTTGTCGGCATTTCTTTCCTAGAATAAATAGTGAGGGTTAGGCAGGGAGCTGTTTGAAGCCTTAGCAAAGCTGCTTTCTCCTCCTCGTGCCTCTAGCCTCAGGGCATGGTTGAGGGAAGACTGAGGGCATAGAGCCAGCTCTGATGCTTAATGTTCTGTCCCGTGGAGAGATCCTGACGATTGCTACATGCTGTAGGAGCGAAGCCGTTCCCACCCTCAGCAGGGATTTCCCCTCCACATACACGCTGTGGCACTGGCAAGAGTTTGACAGAACCGCTGGCTTGCCTATTCCTGTCCCACTGAAAAACCTGGGCTACAGGACAGTGGTATGCAGAAACCACCTGTAGCTTAATGGTGGTGTTAACCCTTTGCTCTTGGGGGTTAGAGTAACCTGACGAAACATGCTGTACTTGGACCTTTTGCTTGGCAAAGCGATACCCATCTGCCTCGTGTCTTGCTAGATCGGGGCAGGCAATCAGGCATGTTTTATAACACCATTATTCCGTTGCCTGGAGTATGATGTTTAGACATCTGTATTCACGCAAGCAGATCAGAAGTCCTGATGCGAACACTACCAGTTATAATCAGGGCTAGGAAAGGTCACCCGCAGGTAATAAAGATAGCACCACAAATAGCAGTAAAAACCTAAAAACTCCTTCCACCCCCAACACCCCAACTCTGGGCCAATGCTCGGTATCTCTGCTAAAAATCCTCTTATGGTGAGTGAGAATTTCCACTGCTTCTGCACTCCAGGCAGGATTCACCAGATGTTAATAATGTGCTTATTTTCTCTAAGTGCTATTTTGGCATCGGTGTTAATTACAATTTATATTCTGCAACATTTACAGTGGGAAAAGAACCCACCCTAATAGTCCCCAATTGGCAGAGCTGGGCTATTAAACATAGCACCATATGTTCTGAGCAGAGCAATATATGGGACTCGGAGCCCACTCAGCGCTGAGACTCCGGCGTGCAGCATTAGAGGAGGAGAGGAGAACAGAGAGACGGGTGTTTTGTTCCTAGCTTTTATTTAATATGAAATTCCCCCTCCTTTTCTCTGGTGTCTGTCCCCATCTCTCCAGAAATCTCCCTCCTGCTATCTGTGAGCATCTAATGAGGTGATCTCTGAGCCTGCTGATGCCACTGTCCATAGTCTAAAATAAATGAATTCAATTACAGAAGGTGCCCTTCTTGCAGGGGCTGCCTCTGCAGGATTTCCAGTCTCTGCTGGCCTGTTTCTTGCCGCGCTTCAAATCAGACCTCCGATCTTTGGGGACCGCAGAAGAAATCTTTGCTTTGACCACCACCAAGGTGTCCATGCTGCTTTGGGAGAAGGATATTCTGGGACAAGTGCCACTAGTATGTAAAATCATAAGTTGTTTGCTGCTCTGCTAATGTCCAAAGTCTTGTTTAGCAAAGTGACAGTGGTTTTGGTGTGGGGAATTTGGTGGGACTAAGTCATCGGTGTTATGGTAAGTTTCTTAGGACTGTAGGTTAAGGGATTGCTTCCTCAGCCATTTTGCAAAGCTGATTTCATGGTCTCGTCAGAAAATGACAGTGTATCCGCTGCTCAGTTTGGAAAGGGGCCTGTGTGGCAATGGCCTCTCCCTTCAGGAGAGCTTGGGTTGTGTTGCTTATCTGTCGGAAAGGTGGTTCGGCAGGAGGAGAGATGGGAGTGAAAGGAGACAGGGCAGGAGTGTGATGTGGACCTTGAACTGGAAGTCAGACACGCACCGTGAGATTTGGCCTCAGTTTCCCCACTTGTGAAAGGGGAGGAAGGCTCACCTGCCCTGCGCAAGGGAGCTTGCAGGGGTGCAAAATGCTCTCCCGCCCCAGGCAAGGTGGCACTCCCTTGGGAAGAGAGGACAGGGCTGGGGCTGCTAACGCAGGCTGAGGGTAGCAGAGCAGCGACCCTGCTCACTTTAATTCGCATGAGTACCTCCTCCTCTGCTGAGGCATGTGAGGCTCCCAGGGGAACAGAGCAGGATCTGTCCCTTCACCTTGCTGATCTTCACTGCATGAAAGTCCTGGGATGACGCACAGGAACGGGACTGTACATTGTGAGGTGCTGGGTGCTTTGTCCCAGCAGCCCTTTTTTAGGATGGGGTATCCCCCCCATGGCCGCAGAACTGTGGGGCTTCTCCGTTTGTGGAGTTAATCGGTGCAGACGGGTTGTTTTATCTGCTTAAGGGAGATGCAGTCCACCGTTGGCCAGTCCCAGCAGAGAGTGTCCGGCCAGAGCTCCTCGCCCCTGTCTGCAGGGAGACCTGTGCAGCCAGCCACGGGAGCCGTGCCGGGTGTTGCAGAGGCAAACCTCTGTCCATTGCAGCTCTCCTGCCTCTCTGATTAGATGCGCAGGCAGCTGGGGTACTCTAGCAGGAGAATCATTTCCATAGAAACCAATTGGGATGTTGTACAGGGAATAATGATTAATAGTGAAAGGATGTTGCCTCAGGCCCTTTTCATTTTTTAGGGGGCAGCGAGGGACAAACCGGAGCACAGGTGGAGGGACAGGCAGGCTTGAAAACTAATGGAAACCATCCTTTCCATTAATTTCCAGGGCAGCTTCCCCTCTTTTCCTGCCCTGCCCTGCCCCCCACTGCTGCTTCCAGCTTTCGTCAAATTTTCAAAATGGCTAACCTGGTTAGAAATAATCATAATAATAAAAAAGGATGGATGGGGTCTGACTACTAACATTGTTGCTGTTAGCAGCAGGATTTCAGCCATAAAACATGAAGCAAGGGAGGCATTGACCTTTCCGCTGTTTGAAATGAATGGATACATCAATATCTATTGTTTTGTGGCATTGACCTCTGACGCTCTCGTTTTGCCCTCCCCTTTCTTTTTTTTTAATTTCCCCCTGACACTCAAGGAAAGGGGTCAGTTTGTACTGTCTATTGATCCCAATCTTACTTGGTGATAGGGAAATAATTAGAGTTTTAAAGATCTCTTCTGCACATTGGCAAAATACATACACAGACGTGCACGCTAAGCCCCCGCTTCCTGCGTTGTGTTCTCCCCCTTTTGTTGCAGAGATTCAAAGCTCTGAGATCTGAAGGAAGACAGATCAATATAGGTTTAATCACGTTGGGGTTTTTATTTCAGTTTGTTAAATGGTAAAGTGTAACGTTTTATGTTAATGTTGTCGGAGTCTGGCTGCCTGGTGCCTTCTTTTATTTATTGTTTTAAGTAGCCCCTTCTTTTGTGAACTTCATCTATGTACAGAGAATGTGAAATCAGGCATTGCTAATTAGCTGTATGACAATTAAGTAATGTAGCACAAAACCATTAGGACACTGGATTTGTTTTTGAAGTTTGTCCTTTGAAGTGGAAGCTGCAACTCCCTGCCCAAGGCTGCTGGGGAAAATGTTTTTCTAGCAAAACTTTCTTTGAAAATAAAATGTCAGTGTAAGAGTCCCTATTTCTGTCGTCTCTGCCTATAAACAGCGGGTAGAAATTGTTTCTCATTGTAAAAACTGCTGGCATTGATAGAAAGGGGAATTCAGAAAAGCATTAAATGGGCAGTTGATCTCTGAACACCCTCGGTTCTGGTAGAGATGTTACCAAAACTGCTTATTTAGCCTGTTGAAAGAGATCGGTGCTGCCTTGGGAGAGAAGGCCCAGGTCACAATCAACGCCCTGGAGATGGCAAAGGGAGATGGCCCTCAAAACTGCGGGTTTGCCTCTGATGCCCGAAGTGCCATCAGGATGCGGCACAGCCTGGTCACAAATACCGACGGGCTCCTTGTTTCGGGCTCCTCCATCTCTGCACTCGTCTGACACTTGTCTTTGCATCTGGCCCTTTGTTCTAGTAGTGAGTCGAATTCTGAATGTGCAACTTTCATGTACGCTGGTGGCATGTAAAACTTCAAATAAAGAGTGAAACTGATTTTGAACCAGGTCTCTCTCGTTGCCTCCTGCCTCTTATTTCCTTTTAAAACCAAAGCCATCCTCCTAGGAGGCACGCTTTGGTGTCGCATTGTAAGTTTAAGCAATGTGAAGTGAGCTGCTGCAGCAAGGTGTGTGGGCAGGGACGTGCCTGGCTGTATCCCCAGTCCGGACTGGGAGCTGTGGAAGCGTTGCCTGCTGGGAGTGCTGGGGTGAGCGGTGCTAATGGGGTTTACAGCCCCGTTCCCCCAGGTCTGTAGTTTGTGGATGCTGCTCTGTGCACTGTGGTGCTTGTGGCTGTGGGCTCAGCTGCACGTTAAAGAAGGAGCTACTCTGTGTGTAGGAAGTGCTTTTCCTCTGTGGATTTCCGAGCACTCAACTGCTGAGCCATCTTGCTGTGGGATGAAACAACCGTTATCCCTGGGCTGCAGGTAAGAAAACCAAAGTGACTTGCAAAAGGTCCATCATTCTGAGAAACCCCAGGCTACATCCTACGCCTTGCTCTGACCTCTCCAACCCTCGGGCAGCAGTCTGGACCTGCACTGCTTCTCTGCATGAAGCCAAGAGCTGAAATCAAGGGTCTGGTTAAATGTGAACTGGTGTGGCCAAAATCCTATTAATGCCACCCTGACTGCATGGATGTGGTGGGGCTGGGAGGGCTGAGGCTGTGGGAGGGGGAAGCTGCTATGGTGGGCTGCTTGTGATGAAGGAAACTGTGCAGGCACCTAGCTGCCCTGGCAGCAGCAGTAGTTCTGCCCTTGCAGACGTGTGGTACCTCGATCCCAGGGCCTGCGGTGGTTGAAATTGTGTTGCCACCAAAATTGAAGGGGTGGAGGGGAGTGGGATGGATGTGCTGGACTGCAACCCTGTGCACAATACAGCTGGGGCAGCGCTGGCCCCTGGCCTTGCCTGGGTGGAAAGGGTGGTCAATGCTGAAGAAAATATGCATCCTATTGAGCTGTCTCTTGTCTTGCTGTTTCTAGGGTGCAGGATAGCAATATGGGGGGAAGCTGGGCTTCAGCAACAGCTTGGTGGAAAAAAGGTGCAGCTCTTGTACCTATGTGCTTAAATCAACTCAGGCCAGGTAAGTGAAGCACTAGGAGATCACTCAAAATTGATGTGTGATCAGTTTTAAAAAGGTGAGTGAGTCCATGCATGACTTCTGGTGGGACTGCAGGAGAGCATGTGTGCTGCAGTCTCTCCCTGCAGTGACCCAAGGTCCTGCACTGGGTTTTATTTCAGAGGGGATCATGGGCGGTCTGTTTTTCTGTTCTGGCAGGTCTGCTCACCAGGGCACAGAGCGGAGACCCTCCCTCCATCCCTCTTACGCTTGTGTTTAAGTTATGGATTTTATTGTTCCAATAACTTTTATCTAAACGTGGTTTTGGGGGAGGGAGGAAAGAGATAAGGAGGGAGGAGGCTGAGGAAAGAATGTGCTTTTGGACTCTGCTAAGCCTCCAACTTATCGCTGGGGCTTGCTGTGGGGTTTCAGCATTAACGATCCCAGAGGAGGACTTAAGGGGGAAATGGCTGAAAGGGCTGTGGTCGATACGCTGGAGGGAGGAAACCTGGGGAAGGCCCACGCGGAACAGCCCTCTTCCCGTTCGGTACTGATCTTGTGCCCTCTGCTAGCTTATCTGTTGGGAAGGAGGGACGTGACTTGGTTTCTAGGAGGGGGAACTGGAGCAGAGGTCCAGAGAGGGTTGAGCGGTGGAGAGCTCAGCTTGGCAGCGGGAGAGATCTCCTGTGATTGCTTGGATGTCTCGGTGTGTTTCTGGTTTTGCCCTTACCTATACAGCCATTATTTTGGCAAATGGAGTATTGATCTCTGCGAGGAGGGGGTTGGGGAGAGGGGGCAAGAGGCACTTCTGGGCAAGACTAGATCATGAGGATCCAGGACACGTTTAGAGAAGAAAAAATAAAATTGGGAAGGCTCCTGGCTTGCCCTGTGGGTTTTCTCTGTCCTGCCCGTCTCCTGATGGGGGTGGGTGACTGCAGGGCTGGTGCCCTGCACCTCCAGAGATGCTCGATTAGTCCCCGGGCTGTCAGAGAGCTTTGGGCTCACAGCAGTGTGTGGATGTGCAGAAGACAGTTCCCAGATTCTTGTCGTTGTACAGACTCAGCTGTATGAAAAGCGTAGGGTGGGACCTGCTAGTGGAGAGCAAGGCTGTGCCTGCCTTTGCTTGCCGAGTGAAGGGGACAGGAGACCTTGTACGTGCAGGTCTGGGTCGTCAGTGATTTCCCCCACCTGCCATGGTGCTGGGCAGCAGCTGTCCCCCGCTCCGTCCCCACCTCCCTGCCTCCATTTTCTGCCCAACTGGCTTTCTGCTGCCTGGTTTAACTGGGCTTGCTGGGCGGCAAGTACCAGCCTGCTGGGAAAGCAGCAGGTCACCACTAACACCGCAGCTCTGCAGCCTGCGTGTCAGGCAGAGGAAGGTCAGCATGGGGGGCTGATGCGCTTCGGGTGTGAAGAAGTCCTGGAGATTCGGTGAGGAGGCGGGGCGAAGCATCTTTAACAATATCTCCAGCCATGGAAAGAAGCTGGCTGCTGATTGCAGTTAAGGGTTTGGGGAGGACATTTAAATGGACCAGATGATCCAGTTGTCTCCTGCCTGGAGATCTGGTCCTCTTCTCACTTTGTAGAGTCTCTTGCTATTGGATACTAGAGCACTGCAGGTCGAAACGGGAAACGTGGATGAGTGCTAATGCTGCTCTCTGGGCTGGTCCACCTGATCTATTTTTCATAGCTCTTATCTCCCACCAGCTGTTCTTCAGCATTTGATGCATCTTGGGTGAGAGCACCTCAGAGGGGTCAGGTCTGCAGGGTTGCTGGCTAAAACACCTCCCAGACCTTCACTTGGAGCCTGCAGCATTGAACACTTGTTCTTCCATCTGCTGGGACCTTGTCTGGGAGGTCTCTAGGCCTGGGATGGCAGGAGAAGAGGTCCTCCGGGTCTGTGCTCTGAGTGCGTCTTCTCACCCCCTGGATCCATTTGGGAGCAGCTTGTGCATCGCTGGCTCCAAGGTGGAGGCAGGGAAGAAGGGAGTATGGAGGAGAGAGGCCAAATTGCTTCATCTTCCAGAGGCTTCATCTGTGGCTGCAGGATGCAGCTGACAATTTCCAAGGTGCTAATTTTGTGCTTGGTAGTTCCAAGACCCTAGGGATAACCTCTCCCCGGGGGCTGACAGGCGAGACAGAGGTGGAGGATGCATGCATGAGTCAGAACCTGCGTGTGAGCAAGGTGCTGACCACGGGGATAGGTGGAAAGTCTTGGGAGGGACCAGAAGGAGAGGAGAAACGGTGTTGTCAGGGCATGGACAAGCTGTAACCCTGGTTCAGTCCCCACGATCCAGCCCTTTTTGTGCTGTCCCTGTGGGACATGTGAAGGTTCTTGTGGTGGTGCGAACTGTCCCATCAAGCAGAGATTTGGAGTGGGGTGGTCCTGTAGTGCCACCCTTTGGGGCTGGAGCCATGGTGGCTTTCTGGTTGGCATCAGAGTGGACTCCAGTGTCCCGTTCCCATTTCAACAAGCTTGGATTTGCTTTCTGGTGTGTCGGTGAAGGCCTGCATGGAGTGGGAGAGCCACATGAGTGGAGAAGAGGAGGAGTAGGATGAGCTTTCTCTCTCCTATGAAGCACGGACGGATGGAGAAGTATTTCTGAACAAACAAGTCTCTCATCTCTGTCTCCTGGAAGCTGCATTATCAGAGTACCATCGCTGTCCTCTCCTCTCCTTCCCCCCAATGAACGGGAATTAAAAATACAACTAATAAAACCCTTTTACTTTCTCCAGGAGGAGGGAAAAAAAAAAAAAAAGAAAAAAGCCTTGAAAATGCTAAAGGACATAAAGGGCATTCATGAAAGGGTTGGATGGTGGTTATTGCAGCAGGGGGAAAAACAACATTATTTCACTGTGCAGATAAAAGGAAGTGGAAAAGCAGCATATTTATAGCTAGGGAGCCTGGATTCCTTGTTAAGCCGCTATTATCAAATTAATGTCAAAATGCATCAAACAGGCACGAGTGTTCTGGGCCCCTTATGCAAAGTGCTTGCAAATTGGTTACAAATACATTTGTTTACAGGGTACGAGGCAGGAGCGAGCTAATTAGTCATTGTAGCAGGGTTGTTTTGTGTCTTTTTTTTTTTTTAAATTTTTTTGGCAATTACACAAACAAGCTGTTCTGAAGTATAAATATGCGCTGCGTTACAGCCCCTTTAAAAGGGAATCGAATAGAATTCGCGGGATGCAGAGGGCTTGACGTGAACGGCGTGGAGTATCGTTGCCTCTCCTCCCCAGCCTCCGTGTGTACACAGCATTCCTTGCTGGGAGCTCAGCTCCGGGAAGCGGCATGAAAACCTGATCGAGAGCATCGGGAGGACGATACGTGGGTGGAAAGGGACCGGCTGGTGGTTTTTGGGTCCTCTGGGAGGGCTGATAGCTGCCCCTCGTGTGGGGCACGGTGCCGGGATGGGGATGGCTGTAGCTGCTCCAGCCAGCTGAGTACTTTAGATGCCACGAGGACGCAGCGATGTCCCACACTGTGGACTGGCCCTTTTGATACGGGACCCGTTAAGATTTCAGCTGCCCACCAATATCGTGGGAATTTACTTTGGGCCTGGGATATTTTGGGGCACTTTGGCCATCAGCAGCACCAGCTGCCAACTCAGGTTCTGAAGCAGCTTGTGCCCAGCTAGTGGGTACCAACATGGTTTCGGGGGATGCTTGGACTTAGAGAGCATCCCATGGATGGGTGATGGCATCTGCTTTGCATGAAGAAAGGAATCTGGTGTGAGGTCCCCCAGGTGAATGTGTCTTTGGGGCTTCTTTAACCAAACCACAGGCTGTGCCTCTCAAACCTTTTAATGAGGAAGTGAAGCAGGAAAGCTTATCTGATCCTTGGCGGTGGGAATGGCTGGGGAGGGGAATTTCATTGGAAGGTAAATGGAAATTTCCCGCTGCCCCTACATCTTAATGCATCCCGTTCTGGGAGTAAATCACACCTCTGCCACTCAGGGAAGCTGCTAATTGAATCTGCTCTGGTGGGGGAGGATAAAGCCAAGGGGAGTTTACTTACCATTATTATTTCTAATTTACTAGGGAAAAGAAAGGAGAGAGGAAGAAACAAGTTGTTGCCCCTCTCATGCTGGAGGCCCCAACATTTCTTGGCAGAAGGTGTGCAAACAGCCCTGCGGCTGCTTCTCCGTTTGGATTTGTTTCTGGTAAATCTGCCCTTCAGGCTGGAATAACCCTTCTGAGCAGGTCCTGCGCTACCAGAGGTGCTGGGAACATTGAGTTTAATGCCATCGTAAAACCCTGCTGTGGTTTCCATTCCCTTGAGGGGGGCAGCGACTGTGCACGACAGCTGTGCTCAGCACGGCTTTCATACCAGTACCTCCTGGCCAGGAAAGCCTGGGGTGCATTAGATCCTGCCATGGTGTGGATGGAGCTGGGTGGCTTCCTGAGGTCCCTTCTGGGATTGGAGCTTTCTTCTCAGAAGCCCACGGGCTGAAGGGATATGAGCCTGGTTGAGCTCCCCAAACCACGTTCATGATGGTAGTTGATAGTCCCAAATGTGATAAAGAGGGATTTTCTGTCGCCAGCCTCCCAGCTCTTCCATGGTTTGCAGATGTTGGGTGCAGCACACCACTAAGCTTATCTGGGTGGGAATTGAGGACCACTGAGGGCGGTGGGAGAAGACAGGGCTTACACCAGTCCCCTGCAGAAGCTCTGATGTTTGCACCAAGATTTATTCTTTTAAAACTCAGGGTAGCGTATCTCTGCACCTAGGACCTGCTTTTCAGTGGTACCTTCAAACTCCAAATCTCTCGTTAACATTTTCTTTCTTGTCCCGTTGACTTTTGCAGGCTCCTTTTCCATGGGGAGGGTGACCGACTCCGTCAGGATCGGGGTGTATGATTTTGAGGAATGTTCCCATTTCCAGCGTAATCCTACAAGCTCTGCGGGAGCACGGCTCAGCTGGTCGTCAAATGTGTGAGCAGCCTACTGCAATCAGGCTTTCACTAGATGCCCAGTTGTTTTAATCAGAATGTGTCTCCATTTATAGCAGGGTTAAGGCTCCGGTTTGACGGTTGTCTCCTGTTATTGCTGGTGACTATGTCAGGGGAATGGATCCTGCTCTGGTTTGAGCAGTTGGGTGTTTCACCTGCTTTTCTTATGCAGGGTTGTGCCAGCGTCTCCTTGCTCTGATGGTTGGGAGCAGACTTCAAATTCCTGCCCTCTTTAAGTTATGCTGGTTTGCACCCTTCTTCCTGGATCAGTGCTGACCTGGATGAGGTCTTCTGTCCTCAAGATTTTACTGCCCTTGAATTATTTACCGTTCAGATGAAGTTTCCCCAGTGTCTGGTCTGATGGTGCTTGTATTCCTTTGCCTTTACTGAAAACACTTCTCAAATTTAAAATTGCATTTGGCTTCTCACCCATTAGTGGCTCTTGATCAGCTCCTGATGTCCCCACATACCTGGGTCCATCCCTCTGTCACCACTTCCCATGCAGTCTGCCTTCTTATACCCAAAATTTGTCTTTGCTGAATGTGTTGCCTTCCCTGTTGTGCTGCTGGTGGCCACTTCTCTTCCATATGCTGCTCCTCAGGACCACCCAGTTCCCAGTGGAAACGAGCTTGTCCTCCCACAGCTGCTGCCACAGACATTTCTTTTTGTGCCAGGATTAGCTGTGATCCCAGGACAGATCTTCCTTTCTCAAGAAAGTCAGGTGATGCTGCAGAAGTCAAATATGATCTTACTCTCTTTAGGTATAGGTGACAAAATGATGGTCCTACATATATTTTTGCTTTACACGGTGTCTCTCTAAATGGGTTTTAGAGCCTCAATTAACTACTGACACTGACCTAGCAGTCTTTGATATCTCCCTTGGGTTGCTTTCCCCTTTCCCCATCAAGGGGACACTGTTTGCCCTCCTCCTGTGCTGTGACACCACTCACACCTTGCTAATGCCGTCTATCCAAATCCTGCAGTTCCCTCAGCTGCCTCCTTTGATGTTCTGGGCTGGAGGTGGTTGGATATTTTGCACATCTCCCTTACAGAGGAGGGTCCGTATGGATCTTCTAGGTCTGTACTGCCTTCCCTGGGCTGCGAGATGCACGTGGTAAAAGCCAGCTACTCCTGATGGCCAACATACAACTTGCAGTTCATCCCAGTGAGTGATGTGGAGGTGGTGGTCACTGGATGACTGGATGGAGCTGTGTTAGCAGGTGGGCTTACTGCACTGGATTAAACACAGGAATCCAGCTGTTTACAGTCTCGGATTAAAAAAGAAATGATTCAAAGACTTGAAGAAAGCTTTAAGGGTACGTGACTCAAAGGGCTTATGAGTTACAGCAGACCGGAGCGAAGGTGGTGTGGGCAGCCTTCCTTGCCTCTCGGCAGTAGGACGCAATCTCTCCTTGTGTTACGGCTTCTTTTTCTTTTCTCAGGGTGTCCCCACTGCACTGGTCCTCTGGGAACTCCAGGTGATTCCCAGTTCGCTTTCTCCTTCCCTGCCTGCAGCCCTGCTGATCCCAGCATCGCCCGGTGCCTGGGTCAGGACACAGGGAATGACAAAGCGCCGGGCGGTGGCGAGCCCTGCGTGCTGGTCGGGGCAGCGGGGAGAGCTGGGCTGGAGGGATGTGCTGCGGTGTGTGGAGTATCGCTTGGCCTCCTGGATGCCGTGCTGGGCACGTTGGGGCGTTTGCAAATGCTCTGTGGTGATGCTGATGGTGATGTTTCTTTGGCGAGGAAGAACACAAACCGGCTTGGGATCACAGACCACAGCCAGGGCAGTGCCCTCCGCTCTCAGGGCAAGACACCATCTTTGATGCAAACATCCAGCAAAACCTTGATTTATGCCGAAATGAGCCGGTGGCTTAAACCCCAGGCTTAAACCCCAGGCGTTGGTGTGTTGAAGGGTGTGTGTACTCACACGCAGGCACTTTCCTGCCTCTGGGCAAGGATGAGAGAGCAAACGTGTGAGGGATGTTAGCTGCTGCTGGCCGTGGTGGGGATGCTGCGGTGATGAGCACGCCAGGAGGACCTGAGCAGAATAGCACCTGGGTAATGAGCACAGGAGGGAGGATGGGAGTGGAGACAAGGGGAGAGCATTTTAGAACAGATTTTTTTTTTTGTTGTTGTTGCTTTCTGGTAAAATCTGTGAATTCCCTGGATGGGGAAGGCTGGGAAGGGGCTCTGGGCAGCAGGAGCTGCAGAGACTGATGGTTTTGCCTCGGTGGGATGGGACGATGGGGCAGGGCACTGACCCATGCTCGATTTTTTTTTTTTTTTTTTTAATTTTTTTCTTCTGTGCTATTAATTAATGTAGCAAAGGTGAAGCCTTTCTTGGAGAGACAGGAGCTGGTGGTGTGAGCACAGATCAATGTGGCAGTGACTGCTGGGCTGCCTGGCGAACTGAAACCTTTCAGTTTCCACGTGTGCCCAAAGTACCCATGGACCATACTTGGTGTGTCCTTGGATGTGTTCCTCGATGGCCTCCTCTCCCGTGCCCAGAGGGGATGGCAGCACTGCCCTTCGGTTCTGGCTTCTGTACCCACCAGAGAGCAGGAAGTTCCTGTAGGATTGAAGTGTCCAAGGTTTCTTAAACTCTTGCAATGAAGAGGAAAATATCACAGTTGTCCGGTCCTCGTGCTTGTTGAGCAAACGGTCAAAGGATGAAGAGGTTTCCTCCAGGCTGAGGGACTGGGCTTGGGTCCCGGCCATCGTCCACCTGAGTGGCAGGAAGGGTACGTAGGTACGGGGATGGACACAACACCGGGGCTGGGGGACAGCACGGGCACGCAGAGGGCTTGGGAACGTGCTGAGGGTTTGCTCAGCTCTGTTCATGACCTGCAGCCACCGTCCCACCCCAGCATCCACCTGTCTCACCCCACAGCTCAGCTCTGGGACCAGCAGCTTCCTCACAGGGGCCGTGGAAGCGGCAATTACCCCGAGCGTGGGAGTGAGCATCGGGGTGGTGTGGAGCTCAGCAGACGTAGGGTGCCCACCGCCCGTCCGATAAGGCTGCGAGCACTGCTGGCAGTTAATATTAACTGGGCATCCTCTTCCCCTTCCTGGGGAGGTGTGGGAGGGTGGGGGGGACCCACGTGGCCTGCACGAGGGCTGAGCCGGGCTGGGGTGGCGATGTGGCCTCTCCTGATAAGCTGCTCCGGTTTCTGCTCCTGCAGATTTACAGCCGGGGAGCGGGGAGGTGGATGCCGCGCTTTTCGGTGCGGTGATTTATAGCGGCTCAGGGCGGCAGCTGCTTTCCTCTCTGGCAAGGTCTCGGCGATTGTACTGGGTTTTACGGCTGCCGTGACTAAGCCGTGGGTGAGTGAAAGGCTCAGCCAAGGTCACCGCGTGGTGGGACGCAGGTGGGAGCAGATCTCTTTCGGCCGCGGCTTGGAGAATGTCCCCATCTCGGCGTGGGGAGGGCTGGGGCTGTCAGCCTCCCCAGAGAGGGGGCTGCCTCGGCTTGGCCCCTGTGAAGGGCTGGCTCCATGGCAGCGGGGGTGCTTTCAGCCCGTCGATCCCCGACCCCGCATGCTGGAGCCTACCAAAGGCACAAGTGAAATGTTTGAGGTTCTCAGCTCTCAGACCCATGTGGGAGGCAAGGTCCCCCATGAGCATCACCGGCCCCGCTGAGCGATGCCTGCACTGCCCAGTTGCTTTTCCTTCCGTCCCTTTGGCGCAGACCCAGCAATGCTGGGAGAGATGAGCTGTGGCAGGCGAGGAGGAGGATGATGAGGAAGGAAAGGTCAGATGCCATTGCTGCGCTCCCTTCCACGCGCCAGCTCCTGCCTGGGTGAGCTTCCCAGCTCTTCTGTTTTGTTTTAGAGGCAGCGCGGGGGCCCCAGAGCCCTGCAAATGCTTCGTGCTCAGGGTTTTATTGGCATGTGGAAATAGTTTGTCTGGTTTCAGATCTGGCTGATCACTAACCTTCCTGCCGCCCTCCCCCCAAAAAGGGCTGACAACCGCGGGCGACTCAACCGTGCTTGTCTTCCTCCCTGTTTCTTTTTTCTCCCTTTCTTTCAAAAATCCCAGCTGCTGCTTTTCTCCTGCCTCCCTTCCTCCCTTTCCTATCCTTGCACATCAGCTGGGATAGAAGTATCTGGTTTTTGTGTAAAAGGTCTTTTTTTTTTTTTTTTTTTTTGCACTTCCCCCCCCCCCCCATCCTGGGGGTCTCAGGGTACCTTGCTGTGTATCCTCCTCCTCGAGGTCGTGCAGGGACGGGAGCAAGAAGGCAGCTCTGTGCGATCCTTGCTGTCACCCTGGGCTGGTGGGGGTGGAGGGGGAGCCTTGGCAGGTGTGAGTGCGCCAGCATCTCCAGAACCCTCATTTTTCCTCTCTGATGGAGAAGCCTGGCAGGTCCTGGGGGCCAGAGCCACTGCATTCCTCCCTTATTTATCTCTGGTGAAGCGCTGACGCGGGGCATTCCTGGCGAGCCGCTCCCGCGGGATGGGATAGAATCAGAATTGTTTAGGTTGGAAAAGACCTTTAAGATCACCGATAAAGACCTTTAAGATCACCGAGTCCAACCGTTAACCTAGCACTACCAAGTCCACGACTGAACCAGGTCTCCTCGTGGCGGTGGGCTGCTGTCCGATACACCGCAGGCTCCTTCCAGGACAGTGTAATTATGCGCCAGTGCCTGGCTGCCACTCCTGTGCTCAGCAGAAGAGCTGTTGGGTGCCAACCCCCATCCCGGCTGCATCCAGCTGGCTGAGCAGATCCCCTGGGATCCCCTGGCATCGACGGGAACCTCCACCCTGGAGGGGTCTGCAGGGGAAACCCCGGCCCTGGGAAAGGGCTGAGCTGGGCTGCCCCTGGCTCAGGTGGTGAGACGGTGGGGTGGATGCTGAGGTTGCTTCTGTGGTTGCTTTGGGTCTTGTCTCCCGACCTTCTCCCCAGGCAGACATCCCCACTACCACAGCTTGTGACACTGCCTTGTCCTCACTCCTGGGCAGCCTTCCCAGCAGCCAGCCACCTTCACAGAGCCAGCGTTGGAGCCAACCAACCAACCCTCCAGGCAGGGTTTGGGTGAAGATGTTCAGACCCTGGACTTGGGCTCCTGGGGCTGATGTTGCAGCACTGGTGGGTGCAGGAGCCTCTGCAGGTGCAATAGGAGCCTTGCAGAGAGGAAGAGGAGGAATGGTAGTTTTGGAGGAGAAGAGATGTTTGGGTAGCGGAGGAAGGAAGGGTTGGTAAGAGGGAAGGACCCTGAGCAAGTGTGATCTGCGCAGGATGGAGCTAGGAGTCGTCTTTGGAAATGGTTAGCCATCATCTTGCTGTTAGGAAAGCCTCCATCTGCCTGGAAGGTCCTGCTGGGTGCACGGGTTGACCTGAAGGCACCTGGGCAGCCTCAGCAGGGAGGAGAAAACTTTCCTGGACTTCCCAACCTGAGCCCCAGAACTGTTCCCTCTGCCCAAACCTCTGCCCGTCTCCCCCCTCCTGGCCAGGGATGCTGGCTGCCACTCCTGCCCGTTTTCAGCGTGTAATAAATCACGCTCTCATCAAATGTGGGCAAAATCACATGGATTAACTCACCAAGATTGTCTGTCTGGGCTGTCCCAGCCGAGATGGAGAGGGCTGCAGGCTGAGGACCACTTGTCTGAATGTCATGGGAGCTGGCAGGAGCCAGGTGAGAGTGAGGAGCAAGAAGTGGAGGAAGGCAGCGTGTGACACCCGTGAGCAAGTCCCTTCTAGGCAGTGGGAAAACCCTCCTGTGGGCTTCATCGTCCTTTGGGTGGGCTCTGGCAGCCCAGAGAGCAGTTTGCATTGGTCTGGTACCTCCTTCTTCCCCGTACGCCTCTCCAGGGGCCGTGCCTCCAAGCTAGCATCTCCCTAGGTGATCACTTTTTTCTTTCTTTTTATTTTTTTTAGTAAATAATTTTAAATGCATGACCAGCAATTCAAGAGAAAATAGAAGAAATGCTTATTATTGCCAAGGATCTCAGCCCAGCCGGAGGAGATACGTTCCTTTTGTGTAATGAAACATCCATCAGAGAAGAGTCATGCAAATTTCTTTTGCTTTTCTTCTTTTTACCTATTTCATTGATCCGGAGCCTGTAGCAGTTGGCTCATGGAGAGAGAGGTTTGTTAATTCAGAAGTCTTGTGAAGCTTTGGTCGGTGGAGGATGGGAGTTTGCTGAAGCTCCTGGCTCGGGGGGATGCTTTGTGCCGTGAGCGGGGACCGCGGCAGCGTGGGCTGGGACACCAGCCCTCCGAGGGAGCTGGGAGAGGTGTTTGCTCTGGTCCCTGGGCACCGCGCGGTGCCTGGAGCGGCCCCGGGAAGGCAGGAAAGCGGTTGCCAGCTCTGCCAAAGCTGCTCTCCACCATGGGAGGGGACAAAGCCTTGGCTGTGCTGCTGGGACAGTCACCACCAGCCCCAGGGTGCTGGGTCGCTAGCCCTGAGCAGCCGGTAAACATGAGTTAAACCCTTAAAATCACCAGATGGGCTTAAAAAAATCCAGCTGTGGGATTGTACTTGGTTTGATTGTTGTTGTTATTATTAGACTCTCCAGTATGTCTGGGTGTTTTCAGGAGTCACCTGCCAAGCTTTTCTCTGCATTTGGGAGTTTTAGGGTCCTGTAGCTTGCAGCGAGGTGGGTTATTGCTGTTTCTTGTTGAAGAGAGGCGATTCCAGCCCAACCGCTAGCTGAGCATCCATGGCTGTGTCTTGGGAAAGGTGGCAGGTCTTCTCCTTCATCGGTCTCTTCTTCTGGGAGTGAAGAGTAGGTGGAGCTGCCTGGGCAAGGGCCAGAAGCTGGTGCTCTCGCTGCTGTGCAGGATCAAGGGAAGAGCCAGCCCTCCCTGGGAGCAGGAGCGGGTCCAGCAGCCGGAGCCCGAGAAGCTGCAGCACGAGGTTGTTGCAGCTGATTGTTGCCGCTCTCATTCCCTGCATCTCCACAACGCCGTTCCTCTTTTCTGCCGGAAGCTTTGCTTTGTACTTCAAGAAAATTTCTTTTTTGCTTGAATTGAGCATATTGGGTATTTTTTGCCCCCAAAGCGCATCTCCGTGTGTCTTTGCAGGCCAGCTCTGGTTTGTGTGCGGGAGGCAGGGACCAAGCCCTCGGGCTGGTGACTCTGGATGAGTTAAGATGCGTGTGGGTGTCCCCACCACGTGGGCTTGTGTAGCTGTAGAAGAGCCACCCAGCAGTCCTGCTGCTGAACGAACCAGGGAGACACCTCATTAAAACAATTTTGGAGATATTCATCCAAACAGAAATGTGAATTTATTTTGCTTGCGCTGTCTTTCCTTTGGCATCCTCTTCTACAAATCTCCCAGCAGATGAATTTGCTGGTAGGAAACAGAAAACCCAGGGATGTCCAGGGGCTCTTGGCTGGAAATGGACCTGGGTGGTGGAAACCCAGCAATCTGGTGCCTCCTCTGCATCCATCCGCTCGCTTCTGCATCACCTCTTGCCGCCGGGCCCGTTGCAGCGCTGGGTATTTCTTGCACTACAGATGCTAAATAATCATAACAACACCGTGTCTTCCTGAGCCATGGACTCATCCTGACGATGATTTTTCCTGTCGTTTCAGGTATCGCCTCCTTTCCCCGGGCTTTTCCTCGGCCCAGCAACGACTTGTCTGAATAATTCAACTAAAAATTCAGGATCACAAATAAATACAGGATAATTGCTAACAGCTCGCAGACAATCCGCTGCCAGAGGATTGCCGCTAAACTCTTAGTGAATTATTTATCTGCTATGAATTATTTGCTCGGCCCTGTTATGGAAGAAAAGCTCCTTCCCGACCTTTGCCTGCCAAATGGCCTGGCTGGGGGGCGACTCCTGGTACTGACTCAGCCCTTTCCCTGCGGCTCCCAGCTCCCGCTGCCTGCCTGCCTGCCTGCAGCTCCTGCTGCCTGCACCGCTCGGCAGGGAAGTGGCTCTGGGGAGCTGCTCCTGCCCCGTGTGGTTCCTTGGATCCTCCACGGCCCCATGGGTGTGGGGCAGAGGAGTCTGCGTGCCAAGCCCTGGGGTTGTTGGGACCTGACCGCTCTTTTTTGGCTGCACTGGAACCATCCTGCTTTCCCGTGGTGTGGCCAAGCCCCGGCACGAGTCCCCTCAGGAGGTGACGGCATCTTTCTGATGGGGTCCCTCTGAGGGCAGGAGTCCCTCTGAAGCAGCCTGCCTGCGGGATCAGTGCCCCCATTCCAGCGCCTGCCTGCAAGCTCTGCCTGCACCTTGGGGAGGAGGTCTGGAAAGCATCAGGTCCTTGGGAAAAAGGCAGCCGATGGCTGAGCAGGACCCCATCCTCCGGTGGTAGCACCAAGGAGAGTCTTCGTCTCTGCGTCTGGTGTCACATACAGTGCCGCTGAGTGTTTTCAGTGTGCAGAGAAGCTCTGAGCAAACATCTCTCTTTTGGGGGGTAGTGTGGGGGTACCCCAAGGCAGCTCCAGCCATGCTGCGGGTGCCTGGGTGCTGCACGGCTCCTACAGCTTTGGGTTGCACGTGCATCCTTCAGGGCGGGTACGAGGGTCTTACTCCCAACCCAGAAATACCTCTCTCCGCAGCAATTGCATGCTGCCTTGTGATGTGAACAGCAAGTGCCTCCAGGCTGAACCAGGTGCCTGGGAGCTCTCTCCTGGCCACGGGCGATGGTCTCTGTGGAGCAGGACTCCTTGGCATCCCACTGCTCGTTCCTACCATGGGAACACAGATAGAAGTTGCCCTCAGAGGTGAGAAGCTGCTGGCTTGGGCTCATCAATCTCTATTTGCATCCAAAGGAAGCAGAGAAAAAAAAAAAAGATTTAGGAGAAAGATCAATATTCAAAGAGCCTGTCTTTTTTTTTTTTTTTTTTTTTTAACGTGCTCCTCTGGGGGTGGAAAACTCAAGGCAGGTACTGGGAATAAATCCTCCCGGCTACCTTGATGTAAATCAGGAGGAAGATGATGGATTTATGAGAGTCCTGTCTGATTTACACTCCTGTGTCTGGTCCCTGCAGGTCCGTGCATGCCCCTGGGGAGACAAAGTGCCGGAGGGGGACCAGAGCCACCACCGTGCCTCCCGCCACCGGCCCCCCATGCCGGCATCCTGCTGCAGCCGAGGTGGGACTGGGGCTGCTGTGGTGGGTGTGGGGGTGTTTTCTTTGCTTTTTAACCCCAGTTCAGGGAATTTAGGTATTTTTGCTTTGCCCCTTTCTGCTGGTGTTCAGCAAAGCACATCTGCTTGGACACCAGTCCCAAAGCGTAGTGATGCCCTGCCGGGGACCGACTTTCTGACTTGGTGGAGAAAAAGCCTTGCGAGCTGCTCCCAGTGCTGCTCCCTCCCTCCATCCTTCCTTCTTTCCCATCCCGAGAGCTGGTGAGGACTTGCCAGTGGGGTTGGTGTCTCCGTGAAAGAGGGGGGGGATTCTTCCTTGGGAAAGCCTTCTCCAAGGGCTTTGAAAGGCCCCGAGGGTGGTGATGGGGGGTGGTTGTCCCGGCTCTGGGACTCCCCTTACCAAACCATCCCGGGTTCCCGGCCGTGGCGGGGCTGGAGCGGGCGCAGGGGAGCTGTTGTTATTCCTCTCATGTAGCAGGAAGGATTTCTGCGAGTGCCATAAACCCATCACGTGGGCAGAGCCTGGGTGAGCTCTAATTGCTTCTATTTGCATAATGAGGCGAGGCTCAGCATCCTGCTGATATTTGAAAGACGAAAATCAAAATCAGCTCTAGATAAACAACTCTCCCTCCCACCCCATCCCTACCCCCACTCCTAATTTGAGCATTTTCTCCCTTAATGCAGGTTTTTCAGCTTTTTGGTTTTCCTGGGAGCACCACGACACCACCACCCCCCCCCCCGCCCCCCCGCCGGGACCCTTCTCCAGGGAGAATGGGTGCTGGGAGGAGGGGTGTGGGTGCTGCCCCTCTCCCCTGGCTGCAGCGGTTTGGGGGCTTTGCCCAGGGCTGGCGGTGGCAGACGCGGTGTGGGGGTGTCCGAACGGGAGCTGGAGAGGAGCAGGGTGGTCTTGGGGCTGGAAACACGGAGCCCCGGCTGGAGCCGGGAAGCCCCCGGGGCTCTGCGTGGGAGTGGGTGCCGGTCGGGGCGTGGGGCTGTGCGGTGTCTGTGGGCAGCCCGGGGCCGGAGGTTTCCCCGAGTGGGAGCCCAGCAGATGTCACTGCAGCCTGGTGTCACCGCAGCCCCCGCGGGACCGTGCTGCCTGGGGGCCCCGGGCCGGCCGGGGCGCGGTCCCGCTCACACCCCCGGCGTCCTGCCGGCGCCCGGGAACCTGCCAGGGAGGGACGGGACCCTTCCTCGCCTGCGAGCCCCCCCGGGGTGGCGGGAAGGGCTTGGCTTGCACCCCGGGTGTTCCTGGCTGGGGGGATGCTCCTGCCCTGGGGCCCTCGGAGAACCTGGAAGATGGTCTAGAAGGATCTGGAAAAGGGGGTGATGGCCCTTGGCTGGGTTGTGACGCCAGCCTGTGTCCCCAGGTGTGCTGCCCCTCTGTAAGCCCTTCTCCCCACTCACCCACAGCCCAGGGGACCAGGAGCATCCCTGCTCCTCCTGTCTACTTGGGTCCCCAAGGTCCTTCCCAGCAGCCAAACCTGGGTGTCCCCTTGGCCCTGGGGGGACCTTGGGCATCGCCAAGACCTGCTTGGCACCCCATGGCACCTGGAGGTGCTGTTCTGCTGGTCGGGGTGCCAGGAGGGTTTGCATCCTTCATACCTGGGGGGATGGTGCCTCGCTTGCTTGAGGCCGGGTAGCAGACACCACGCAGAAACGTGCTGTGTCCCTTCCCCAGAGGACCAGGTGATCAACTCCTTCATCCTCCTCTTCCTCCCTGGTGCAAGGGCCGGTACCCTCTGAACCGTTCACTGCCCTTTGGTGGAGAAGTGCTGACTCCAGATGTTTCCCTAAATGAGAACCTTCTGCAAACAGCGCTGGTTTATTTTCATATTGAAAGAAAATGAAAGGGCTGTTATGATGACAATTATTAACATTTTTGCAGCTTGTGTTTGTAGTGAGGGCCGCTGTGCTCATGGGATAGTGGATGGACAGACAGACAGACGTGTGGGGAAGCCAAGTCTCCCCTCCACCCTCTGCCCTCTGGGTGCATCACTGGGCTGGTTCGCTCTGGATGGCTCCATCTTATCCCAGTCCTCCAGGCTGGGGATGGGCAGTGAGCGCCCTGTGCCCGTGGTCTCCCCTCCCTTCCCCAGCCCCAGTGGTCCAGGGACAAGCCAGAGGTGACAGGACAGGAACCCCCGGGAGCAGGAGCTGTGGCTCAGCAGCACCTGGAGCTCGAAGCACCCATGCTCAGAGATGCGCAGGGGTAAAAGGATGAGGGCAAGAGAAGAAATCTCTGTGTATCGGGTGTTATCGAGAGTGAGCCGGCTCCTGTGCCGTTGCTGGGGCTTGGCCGCTCGCTCCAGGTGTGACCGAGGAGCCTCGTATTGCTGCTGCAGCCCAGGGCCCTGCCTGGAAGGTCAGCACCAGCCCCCTCCTGAGCCAGCTCCTGTTTCTGTCTAAGCCCAGTCTTTTGCTGGGATGCTCTTGCTGCTCCAGTGGTCCCCTCCAATGTGAGCTGTTTCCTCTCCCTGACTCCCATTTTACTTGGGCTGCTGATACCCTGTGGGCTCAGACATCATCAATTGGATCCGATTTAACATTTGCTTTCAAAACAGCAGAGCTCTGCTCCTCCAGCATCCCACCTGCTGACCCTGGCCACAGACCAGCACTTGCTCTCATCCTTTTTTGCTTTCTTGGCCCATCGGTGTTCAGTGACCTTCAGCCCGCAGCGGGGCTAAAAGGACGTGGGAGACCCGACTGCCAGCGCTCGCTGCTCCCTCTGCTCTCCTGCCTGTGCCAAACCCCCGGCCGGGGCTGCCACCACATCCCCATCCCTGACTGTGAAGGTCCCCACTTCCCTTCATGGGGTGCAAAAACCCCTCCTTGGGCCGGCGTGCCAAACAGGAGGGGGGCAGCAATGCCCCTATCCCCACTCCCCATCCCCTCCTCATCCTCCGGCCCCTGGGGAAGCTGAGTGGGGCAGGATGGGGAGAGTGTGTGTGTGTGTGCGCGTGTGTACGTACACACCGGCTTTCCATCAGAGTGATGAAAGGACCGAGAGCTCTTGAAGCCAAGGTGAGCAACTTGTGGCTGCCCGGGGGGGGGGGGGGGGGGGCGAGGGGGGCAGGTCTGTTTACTCAAGAGCAGCAGGGATGCTCTGCCAGGAGCCGGGGCGGTGGGCTCTGCGGTGGTAACAGCTCGCCGAGGAGGGGCTGGGTTTCAGCATCCCGGCACACGCCGTGAGGAGGGACGCCAGCTGGGTAACTCTGCTGTCAGCCCCCAAATCGGTGGCCTGGAGGGATGTATCGGCTGGGGGTGCAGGATGGATGGGGGTCTGCCTCCTCCCCGGGTCTCTGCGGCTGAGCAGGGGGTGCCGGGGCTGGTCCCCGCTGTGGCAGGGCTCCCCAGGGCTTTGGTGGAGCGAGCGCAGCCCAGACACCGGCTGGGAAGTGATGGCTTTGTGCTGGCCTGGGCAAGGGGTCTCTCTCTGGTCCCTCCTGCCCCAGCAGCGAGAGGGTTTTTCCCTCCTCCCGTGCGGACAAGAAGCTCCCACGGCCGTCTCACAGCTCTCTTTGCCCTGCCCAGGGTCTCGCTTGCACCCCACCTGCAAATTTCCACGGGCTTCCTGAGCTCCCTCGCCACCCCATGTTGCATTTGGGATTTGTATTTAAGTCTTATTTATTTCTTCATAGGTTTGTCCCTGTCATTGCTGCTGTTCCCGGCCCGGCTTTCCAGCAGGTTTGCTCTGCAGAGAGCTGCAGGTTGGCTATGAAATATGACAAAGCGTTCATTTAAATGCGCACCATGATGTCGGCGAGTCCATTAGGGGAATTAATTTGAATGGTTGGCATTTAATAAACAGCCTGGTCCCTCCTCTCTACCCCCCGCCCCCCCAACCGCCATGTCGGAAGGGTTAAAAAGAAACCACATGTGGATACTGGAGGGAGGGGGGAGCAGGTATCGGAGTCTGGGGCAGGGGGAAATAATAAAAGAGAGCTGGCGTTATAAGAGGAATTGCAGTTTGTTTTGTTCATGATAAAAAAAAAAAAAAAGCGCGCATGTGTGGAAGGGGGGGCAAGCTGAGCGCTTTGGGTTCCCGGGGTGTTTGGTGCATGTGGAAAATAGGGGGATGAAATGGTGGTGGGGCTGGGGAGGACACGCTCCAGCCAGGGGGGTCCCAGCCTGACTCCAAACGCGCCGGGCTGGGGGAAGGCAAGGGGGTTCGAAGGACGTTTCTCCCCATATGGTGTGTATTACAAGCTCCTTTCTAGTTGTAAAGATTAATTTAAAGCCTTTCTCACCTCCCCCCATCCCTCTTTCATTGACAAATGAACATCTGGGCTGAATGCTGCCCAGATCCTAATCAAAGCATTTTTTCAGGGCCGTTGTCTGCCTTTATGGCTATCTGCTTTTCGGATTCTCTGCAGTTTCAATGCACTTGGCAATTCAGCCTGTAAAGACCCCTCTCCGGGATTTATGATTCGGGCTAATGTGATTTTTCTCTTTGCCTCTTGATTCGTTTGTTTGGTTTAGTTTAACGACATTTTCTTGTCTGTGCATAAGTTAGGGCATGAAGGGATTTTTTTTTTTTTTTTTATTTTCCTCCTCTCTTTGTAGTGGGTTATTAACAATTAGCAAAAATGGCTTTTTTTTGGTGGGGGGGGGGGCTACGCTGCTGGTGGGGGCACTGGGGGGGGGAGTAAAGCTAGCCCTGAATCCGTGACAAGCATCCCCCCGGTCATCCTAAACCATCTATTTTTTTAATGGAAAGCTTGTTTTTTGAGGTTTTGCCGAGAAAGCAGCTTTCCACCAAAGCAAAGCTGAGCCCTTTGCACGATGCTCAAGGGCTTCTCCGGCAGGGAGAGGCAGCACGAGCTGCAGCCCAGCACGGAAAAGCCATTCACTTCCCAAAACGATGCTCGAGCGGCTGATCGAGATGCCTAAAAAATAAGGAGTGCTGTGGTTGGGATTCCGTTCCCCTCAGACTTGATTTTTCCCCAGCAAGCTCCAATTTGGGAGTTAAGAGATTAATATTTAAAATCTAGCTGGGATGGTGAATAACATCTGTCATGTCCCAGGTGCTGGTGGAAAGGACGGTGCTGAGCCTGTAGCCAGGGCAAAAACAAGGCAGAAAAGCCGCTTTAGGGCAAGTCCAGGGACTCGCAGGGGACACGGTGTGGGGTCCCCTGCGTCGGTCTCCATCTCTGAATGAGAAGGGAGCTGGGAAACAGAGAGATGAAGTTTTTTTGGGGGTATATTCAGAATATATTCCTTCCTGCAGCAAATCTGCCTCCTCGCCTCGAGCTTCCCCTTCTCTCTGGCAGAACAGTGAGGCCGGTTATTTACCCCAACGGACGCCTTAATTAAAGTGTGTGATTTCAGGCCATTTAAACCATCAAGAAGAGGTCTTGTTTATACAGCAAGTGCACGGGGTAATGGCGATATTAATTAAAAATGTTCTCCTAAGTGAGAGAAAAAAAAAATCACTGTGGTGGAAGGCGCTTCGCTGCTCCTCCTCGGCTCTCCAGGATGAGGGGTAACCCAAATCCCGGAGCCTCCTCTGGTGATGGGAACGGGATGGGTACCATCCATCACTGGGATCCTCTCCACCCAAGGAAGTTGCTGGGGAAGCCGAGTTTTGGCTGTAAAACCAGAGTGAATTGGGAATGGTGGTGGTTTACACCGATTTCCAGCTTGAAGCTGGTGTAGCTGTTCCCACGCGCGGCCAAACCCGCGTCCTGGTTATTGCAGGGAGACCTGCGGATGGGGGGAGCATCCTCGCCCAGGGTGGGGAGCGGTTTTGAGCAGATACAGGTAATCCCCCATCACGGGTACTGGCCTGTCTTTCCCAAGAAACTCTGAATTTCCCATGAATACGATGAACCAGGACGCAGCAGGCAGGTCCCTGGAACTGGATTTTGGGACGTGAGGAGCCAGCGCTGGACTCCCGATGCGTATGGGGCTGAGCTGGCCCCAGCACCAACCCTGGGCAAGGATGGCCTCCTGCGCAGAGCTCTGGAGGTAGGGAAGCGCATCCCTGAGCATCCAGAGGAGGCTCTGGGGTGATTTTTAATTTCTTTGAGGTTTTGCTGCTTGTTTTTACAGTGCTGGGCACCTCCTGCCTCTTTTTCACTCCCTCCCTCCTCAATACCCCCAAAATGAGCAGCAAGCGTTGCTGCTGACCGTGGGTCTTCCCAGCAATGCCGTTGTCGCCCTGTCAATCTCAAGGTCAGGGTGAAGCCTGGCGTCGGTCCGCAGCTGAGCCAGCACATCCGTGGGGCGAGAGCGGCCGCCGGCAGCCCCGGGGGGGAGGCGAGGTGGATTTATGGGGTTTCGTATCAGCACTATCGATTGTCGGGACCATCTCAGCAGGGGGAGGTGGGATGGGGGGTTGGATGCTGAGGTGCATCGCTGCTGAGGAGACTTTTTGGGGAGGGGGAGGAGGGAGGCGGCAGTGTGCAGGGGTGCCGGGGAGCCCTTCCTGATGTCCCCATGGAGGAGGATGCGACGCTCGCCGGCCACGTCTCCAACCTCATCCCTAACCCTGTGCGTCGGGAGAGGGCGGCCGTGGCCGCTGCCCCGCTCCGAGCAGCCGCTGAGCAGAGATTTGCAGCTGAACTCTGCTCAGAAAGTCACTCTCAGCCTTTTCTCATTTCTTTCTGGATTTAAGGCAGCTTCCAAATTCCTGCACAGCCAAATCCTTGGCTGGGGCTGCCAGGAAACCAGGCCAGCAACAAGTACGTGCCGTTTCTGTACCCACAACACAGCCAGTATTGCTGTTGTTCTGCGGGTGCCGATGACGGGACGGAGCTCCAGCCCTCCCGGGGATGCGATCCCGTCCCTTCCCAAGCTGCAGCCGGCACCCTGCCCTAGGTGCTGCCCCGGGGAGGGCGGTTGGGGCTGCGGCATTGCCTCCCCGTCATCGCTGCCTTTTTATAAACCAACAAAAAAACCCCCCACCCCACCCCAGATTCCCTAAACTTTACCCGCCCGCCCTCCCCGTAACGTCCCGCTTTCCCAGCGCATGGAAGCACATCGGCTTTATCCGCTCCCGCCGGGATTTACGATCCCCAGGACTTCCTGCGCTGCCTTTCAACGCGCTCGCCTCCTTCCCGCCACCGATAAATCAAACCTGTTTGTTTCGGGTTGCTCCTTCCCCATTTCTTTATTTATTTTTATTTCTCCTCCTGCCGCTGGCTCCCTCAGTCCCCAAGGGTTTTGGGGGACATCGGAGGCGTGGGGGGACAGCAGCAGAGCAGTGAAGCAGCCCCAAGGCCACGGTGAGGGCACATTGGGTCTCCATGTGAAATGTCGGTGGCCGGGAATAGGGGGAGTCGGGAAAATCCTGCACCGCTGGTACAGACTAAACACCGCTCCCCGTGTCTAAACACCGCCAGGACGCAGCTCCGTGACCAGAGGCCCACAACGCGTGGGGCTTTCCATTGAATCCATCCCAGCGTGACCCCAAAGCAATTTTACTGGCAGCCTTGGGAAAACCCCCCAGCAGGGTCCGGCATCCCCAGCCCGGGGCGGAGAGCGACGCAGGAAAGGTGCACGGGGCTGCACACGCAGCATCCCCCGGCCGAGCATCCTCCTGGCCGTGGCGGGGATGGGGAGCCGGCTCCGGCTGTGCGCACCCGCGGGATGCCTGATCTGGTCTTTCCACTGGTGACTCACAGAAAAATACTTGTTTTGCAGCGGCCGCTCAGCATGACGGGTGTTTCTGCCTCCGTGCCTTGCTCCTTTTTTTGTTTTGGGTTTTTTTTTTTTTCAAGATCTTTGCTATGAAAACATCTGGGATCCTGACCTCCCTGCGGAGCTTGCCCCACCTGAAGGCATCTTCCCCCCCTCCGCGTGTGTGCAGGGCTGGCTGTGCAAACCACACTCCGGTGGCCGCCTGGGAAGCAGCCCGGTTGTGCTCCTAAGGTTGAATTTTTTTGGGATTATTATTTTTGAGTGGCTCTTATACAACGGCGGAGGAAGCTTGGAGGGTTTCCACCGCCCCGCGCCAGCTCCATGCGTGCTGGTTTCGGCACGCCTGCCAGCGCCGCTGGCTGCACCGGGCCCCCCGGAAGCCTCTCGGCGGGGTTTGCGGCACAACCTGGGGTGACACGGCGGGGGTGTAAGTCAACCCGGGTGTTTCTGGGTGTCCCCGCTGTCCCCAAGGCCAGGCAGGATGGGGTGAAGCAGGACCTCAGTTCAGCTCCTTGCTGCCTTGTAGGGAGCAAGCAGGATCCACCGGTAGATTTGGGTTAAAACACTCAAAATGGTGAACGATGCTGATTTCCACTCCGGGTTCCCACACTGCGCTGCTTCCCAAAGACTTGCCTTCCCCCCATCCCTCCGAGGGCAGGGATGGAGCACAGCCCCTTCCCGGTGGGACCAGCCTGTCCCAGCCCCAGATGGTTGCAGAAGGGGCCCGGGGCAGTTCCATATTTTACTAAATTGGCTTTTTAAAATGTTTTTTCTTGGAAATGGGCACAGAGAGGGATGCTCCTCGGTGTTTGCTGCCATGAGCTTTCCTGCCTGCCTTTTCACACCTTCACCCTTTTCTTACAGAGTCCCGACCCCGCCGCTGCTCTCTGGAAAGCAGATTAGTATTGGATTTTTTTGGGGATGGTTTAGTTTGGAAGCCAGGATGGAAAATTATTTCCAACCCCCAAATTAGAAACAGAATAATAATAAAGCGCCTTGTTTTGGAGGGGGTGGTGTGTGTCATCCCGCAGCAATGAGAAGCTCGTGCTGAAGAGGAGCAAAAGGCTGTGATTTATTTTTTTAACGCTACCCAAAGGACTGACTTGGCTCTGGGATGCTGCTCTTGCTCCCTTGGTACCCATCGATGGGGACAGCCGAGCCGCCATGGGCAGGGGACACCCACGGGTGGGTGCGGGGAGGACCGTTATCACCCAAGTTTGTTGTTGTTGTTGCACTTGTTTTTATGGAGAAAAGGAGATTGTGCTGTGTGGTTTTCTGCCCTGCTCTTCCCCAGGGGATTCGGATGCAGAGCTGATGTTAAGTGATGGGATGGGAGCCAATGTTTTGCCGGGCTGGAGGGAGGCGTGAGCAGGCGATGGTTTCTCCTCGGGACTCTTTTTTTTTTCGTTTGTTTGTTTTCCCAATGCAGTGGATTAGAGCAATTTCACTGTGGGTGCTCTCTACGGTCCCTATCCCCAAAAAACCATCCGGTCCTATGAAAACTAGGTCCTATGCTTGGAAAAAGAAGTTGTGCCAGGGCAGTAGCTGGTCCTGCCTGGGAGGAGCTCATCCCTGCGGTCACCAGCCACCGCAGCGTTGCCAGAAAACCCTTAAAAACAATTTATTTAAAAAAAAAAGACCCGGTTTAAAGGCTGAATTCCTGCTGCATAGAAGCCTTCACCCTGCCATATTTCTCTCCCTGTTGGGTATAACACGTTGTGCTCCCAAAAGCAGTGACCGAGCTGGGGTGCCCCGTCTGCCTTCGGGGTGCCCCCAGGGTGGGTTTTGGGAGAATCGGTCGGTGTGGAGCCAATTGCTGCGATTTAATAAGACACTTATTGTATGTTAAATATCAACAGCTGATAGGAAACATGTGTCCCGAGGATTAACAGCCATGTAAAAGATAAAGCAGTGAGTTAAACCTCCAAACAGCATGTTTCAAATAACCCACCGCCGCCGCACTATGGAATAACCGGGGTAAGGAGTGGGATGGGGAAGGTAAAGCGCGTGTTGCAGATCGCCGTGTCCCAATAACCTTGGGACCGGTTTTCTCCCGGCGAGGTGATGCCCAGGGATGCCGGATGGCACAGGAGCAATGTCAGCTCCTTCTTCCCCCATTTCTTCCTCCCTTTCCACCTCTCCCCCTTCTTATTTTTTTTTCCCAGGCCCCAATTTCTCCCTTGTCGAGGCAAACGCTTTGGCTAATTAGCAAAACGTGTCAAAGAAAATGATTAATGTCCCGGGAGGAGGTTTAGCTGCCTTTGTGCTGGCGTTGCCTGACTTCTGCTCTTAAAGGTTTTATTAAAAGATAAGGGAGCTCGTGACGGGCGAGCGAAGCATGTGCTCTCCTGGGTGTTAAAGGGTCGGAGAAGGGGGGGACATGGGGCGGATCGGGGTCATCCTCGGAGGGAGAGGCAAGGGCTCATGTTTCCCTACCTCCGTGCACGACCATCACCGTGGTGTCTGGCCTTGGCAGGGGAAAAGCCATTAAAAAACAGCTGAATGCCTCCTTTATTCTTCCAGAGGCAGGTAATTTAATCTCATCGTCCAGGTTGTGAATGTTTCTGTGTTACGGGGTTTTGCGTGGGTGCATGCACCGGGAGTAATGCTCGAGGGGTTCTCGGGGAGGGGATGCTCGGGGTGGGGGGGCCCAGGCTGGTGCTGAGTCCAGCGCTGGGGAGTGGGGACGGCGATGGGGCTCAGCCGGGCTCCTGTCCCGCTTGCCGAGGGCAGTGGTGGCAGCAGGGACAGAGGTGCTTGGGCACGGGTTTGACAGACCCCGTGGCCACAGGGTGCCTGTGCCTGGATTCCGAGTCCCATGGGACGTCCCTGGCACTGTTTGCTGTGGGCTGAAGCCCTCTGTCCCAGCTCCATCCTGGGGGCTCCCGGGGCTGGGTGGGCAGCAGAGGTACAGGCAGGGAAACCGAGGCACAGTCCCACCGGGCTCCTGCCAGGACCACTGCACGCAGCATCCAGCTGGCCTCATTGCTCATGGGTTCGGGCGTGTTTTCAGCAACCCCAAAGCACAACCAATACAGCAACCCCCAAAACGCATACTGCCTGCAACCCAAACCCCTGCAAACCCCGCAAAACCAGCAGCCTTTGCCATGGAGTCTTGCAAAAAGCAACAACTACTGGCGGCTGCCACAGCGGGATCGTGAGAACCAGAGCCGGCAGTGCCATGGCATCCCCGTGCTGCGCCAGAATCCCAGCCAGGACATCAGCCCTGGGAGCAGGGAGAGGACAAGGGCGGTGGGAGCTCCATCACCAGCACAATTTTTAATTATTTAAACTATAAACGATTCCAAAAGCCATCAGATATCAATGTCTGCAGCCGCAGAGGCCTGAGCTACTCGATGCATGTCAGAGGGGTTGCCGGGGGGGTGGGGGCTGGCTGGCAGGAGCCTCACTGGGGGCTGCAGGGGCTGCTCTGCGAGGTTCTTCTCCAGCAAACAGACCTCTGGGCTTAATAAGCTATTTGTAAAACTCACTCTGGATAAACAAGAGGCCGTGTGTCAGGCTGAAGGCGGCCTCACAGGGCTCTGCCGCGCGGGGTGGGACCTCAGTGCAGAAATATTTTCAAGATAAACAGAGGAAAATGAGTCCTGGAGGAGGCCGGAGCCGCTGGCAGCGGCACGCTGCTCCTCTCGGAGATATTTCAGGGCAGAACTTGGCTTTCTGCATGTTGCGGTTGAAAGATGCTTTTTTTTTTTTTTTTTTTTTTTGCCTCCAAAGGGAACCTCGCGTGCTTCTGATTCAAAAATAAACCTCAGGAGCGTTTGGCAGTGAAGCCAGCGGTGGGGAGAGGTGCAAAGCCGGGGATTTGCAGGGGAGTTTTGGGGTGAGGGCGAGGAGCCGGGATGCACGGCGGGTGGTGCAGGTCCCCCTCGGGCAGAGCTGCCCTCCCTGGGGAACCCCCCTGGGGCAGCGCCCCGGGCCGAGGTGGCGATATCGGCGATATCGGCAATAGTAGCAGCAGAGCCGCCTCGCCTGGCTGCTGGTGCCTCCTGCCCTCCGTCGGCAACTCCACTCCCCCACGCAGGCAGAGGCAACGTTGTGGTGCCCAGGGCAGGATACGGGCACTGCCCTGCCGGGCGTAGGCTGGAGCTCAGGGAATGGGCTGGGCTCCATCCCCGTTATCCCTCCATCCTGCCATCCCCTCCATCCCTCCCCGCCCATCTGGAGCAGCAGCAGAGGTGATGCTCTGCAAGGTGGGACAGGAGAAGCGCCCTGGGGGCCCGGTGGGCTCTCACCGCAGCATCCCTACGTCTGGAAGGCGATGGCCCAAATGCAGCATCCACGCTCGGGGTTGGGGATGGCCCAGCGGTGACTTGGGGCAGCGCGGTCCTGTCTGGACGGTGGCAATCTGGCCCCCTGGGAACGCTAAACTGGGCAAACTGGGGTGGGAGAAGCTGTCCCTTCTCCTTGCCCTGCAACCTTGCAAACCTCCCTCGGCCATGGGGCTCAGCGGCGGGTTCCTTCTCCCCGGTTATGGGCCTGGTCTGGAAACTCCGCAACCGCGGGGCGATGCCCGGCTTGGGGCACCACAGCTGGGACCCACCGGCAGCCCCGGCAGCCGAGATCTCCCGGCGTATCTCTCCCTCTCTTCCCCACCCCCAGCAAATTTAATTAAAAGTCATTCAGATTCCTTTGAAAGAAAATGTCATCCGTCGACACAATTACACTTTAACTAACCAAAGCTGTTACAGTTCCTATATATATTGGAATCAGGCTGTCGTTATTAGTTCTAAGTAAGTAATTTATTCCCATTATTGTGTTCAAATTACAGGATATTACCCCCTGGGGAAATAATCCTGTTATTTGAAATGTAAAAAAGAATTCACATGGACAACAATGGATTCCTAAATGAATCCAACAACAGTCCCCAATCCAAGTGCGGCATCATTTGCCTCGGATGGAAAAAATATAAAGTTGCTTTTAAAAACGCTCTTTTCTCCTCTTTTTTCCTTCTCCCACCCCAACGGAGGCAAATAGGGCTCCTCCTCTTCTTCAGAAGCCTCTATGTATTGAGGGAATCCTGGATCTGCAGGAATTCGGTGGGGAGCATGGGGAGGGGGGTAGATGTATATGTGTGTCCCCTGTTATTGCGGCGGTGGCGGGGGGGGAGCCCCGGGATGGTGGGGTGCGAGTGGCTGGCACAGCCTGGGGGGGTTTCTGCCGGAGCTGGGAGCCGGCGGCTTTCTCCAGCAAAGAGCTGCCGAGGCTCTTCGGAAACATTGCTGCCTTGATGAAGATCTTCAGGGAAGCCAAATAACAGCTTGTCTCTGCAACACCCAAACAGAAGCAACTAATTTGGACCACCGAAAGGAAAAAAGGGGGAGGGGGGGAGAAAAAAGACAAGAAAAGATAAGAAAAGATAAGAAAAGAAAAGAAAAGAAAAGAAAAGAAAAGAAAAGAAAAGAAAAGAAAAGAAAAGAAAAGAAAAGAAAAGAAAAGAAAAGAAAAGAAAAGAAAAGAAAAAGAAAAGAAAGAGAAAGAGGAGGAAGAGGGAGGGGAGGGAAGAAAATCAGATACACTTGTAACCTGATTACAACAGCCAGCTATGTGTGCAAAATCACAATGCAGCTCTATAATTAAATCTCTCTTTCCCCCTCCTGCCGAGCTCTTTCCTCTAACAGGCACGGTACAAAAACAGTCGTTAGGACATCAAAATCCAGCTCCCACAAGAGGGGACTTTTTTTGTCTATAGCTGCTCAGCTCGTCTTTAAGGAAATAATAATTATAAGCCCAGTGCTGCTGGGTGACGAGCTCTGTGGAGCAGAAAGGGCTCGTCTTGTCCAGCCACTCCTTCACCCTTGGCTCCTCTCGGGGCCGTGCAGAGGACTGGGGTGATGGAAAGAGGGGGGATAGCCCCGGGAGCCAGCCACGGGACCCCCCCTCCTTGGGTTGAGGTTCGGGGTGAGAGGAAACACTGGGGTCTAACAAGATGCTCGAGGGCTTGGATCCACAGATATTTCTTCCCCTCTTGCCCTGCTGAATCCACCTCAGGCGTTTTGGTACCTGGCGTAGGCTGCGGCAGGGGACTCCCAGGCCAGTGCGATCATTTGGTGGGTGCAGAAAATACCCACGAGGGACGCGAGGAGCCGGCAGCTTCCTGGACACGGAGAAAACTCCTGCTGCACCATTTTCCCAAGGGTTTCTCCCCTGCCCGGCGTCTGGCTTCTCCGTACGGTGGTCTCAGATCCCGGAGGGATGCTGCGGATAGGGCCGACTCGACGGACCCCCAAGGGAGCGGGGGAAGGAGCCCCCAGTGCTGCGGCTGCAAGGAGGGCAGGGCTGGCAGCCTTCGCCCCGGCCCTGCCTGTTAATGACTTTGATTTACTCCGCGTTCGTCACAGCGGGTTATTCCCATCCCTGTGACACCCAGCACGTGCTTTTGCTGGCAGCTGCAGGCCGGATTCAGCCTTAGGGACCCATTTCCTCACGGGCAGGTTCCTGCTTGCTTCCTCGGGGTATTTTTGGGAACAGGTTTTGCATCCCATCTTCTTTTCTGCTAGCAAGTCTGGGGGGGGGGAACGAGTTTCTTGCAATGACGGCACGTCTGGTGCAATGATTTGCAGCCTGGTGGGGAGGGCGAAGGTAAAAGCCTGCCATCGGGGGAATCAAAAATGGGTCCCAGCACGCAAGATAACTACCACCGAGATAGGATTTAGCGATTGCACCTCGTCGTGACAGGCTGGCACGTGCAAAAAAGCAAGACCGAGCACACACGCAGGCTTTGCAACGCGGAAATTCAGATGCTGTTCCAATAAAGCTGTGGATGTTTGGTTTTAATGGCAATTAACAGCTGTTAAAAGGCGAAAGATCTATTCTAATAACACCTAGGGCTTCTGGTGCCTTTCATGAAGGGATTTGAAAATACGTTTGTGAGTGTTAATTTTAAGCCACGATAACGTACCCCGGGGGGGTCGATGGGTTTACCTTGTTTTCAGGCAGGGCAGCCGAAGCAGGCCGGGGCACGGTGCGGGGACGAACATTTCCCGCCGGCAGCGGCGGTGAAATCCGCTCCTGGGTCTGGAAGGGGGACGGGACCGAGCTGGGGACCAGCCGGCAACATCGGGGCAGTTTTAACCGGCATTCCTGGTCTTTTATTTGGGGGGGGGGATTAACTTAGTGCGAAACCATCGGCACTCGGGAGTTTAACCTTCAGCAGGACCCTCGCGCTGGGGGGGGTTCGTAGGAAATCATCTGTCCCTGGGAGATGCTGCAAATCTGGATTTTCCAGTTCCTGGAGGGCTCTGCTTGTTTAAATTAGAAGCAGATAGGAGAGGTGAATTTTAAGAAGGACAGAGCAAAGGCACACAAGTATGCAGTTAACTTCTAAACTTCTTTCTCTGGATCTCCCGCTGAGTAAATGCTTTAGGAGCTTCAAACCACAGCTTTTAATATCTCCTTAACATGCCCTGCGATTCCTTCCCCCCTGTCAAAACGGCAAGAGCAGCTGTGAATATTTTCCATTTTAAAATGTTTTGTATGCATACGAGAGTACCTGCAGCTCCTTTGGGCTGGGCTACGGAGAAATGCTGAAGCCAAGGGTACCTATTTTATATCAAACCTCAAAATAGCACATGCTACTCCCCCTCCCTCGCTCGTGTCCTGTATCCGGGAGGGTATTCTTAATTTAAGTGACAGATCAAGGGAAAAAATCCCCAATTCACTCCGTTGATGTAGAAGATCTCATCGTTCGGAGCTCAGCATTCCCGTTCACCTGGACGTAGGATTGTTTGAAACTCACAAATGCAGAACCTGTAATATCAGGGTGTTATATGGGGGACTGCAGATTTGGAGAGGTTTCCCATGCACGTTTCTCTGCTAAACCACATTTTTTCCGCTGAAAGGTGTAACTGCCGTTTCCGTCCCTTACACCCAATTTAGCAGCCGGTCCGTAGCCCAAAAACGCAGGCAGTAATTACAGCTTTGGGATTTCTGCTCCTCTCAGAGCTCTCGATGGGTTGTGCATGTCAGCCCTCCTTCCTGCCTATTTTTTTATTCCTGATCTTGGATGAAAAAAGCTTATTATTGGGTAAAAGGACAAAAAAAAAAAAGAAAGAAAATAAACCCACGCTGATCTATCAAAGATCCAGTCTAGCTGTGACAAAAGCCTGGTACTAGGGGTTTTGCAGAGGGTGTGAGAAGCACAGGGCACCCAGCATGGGGCAGGTCCTGACACCCGGGGGTCCCAGCTTGGGGTTTGGGGGGGCAAGCGAGCGTGCAGGTGGCAGAGCAGGAAAGCAGGGTGGTTCTGTGCACACACACCCGCCCTCCCGCGCCGGGCAAGGAAACAACCAGCAGGCTTTATTTGGACTTGAAAACCAGACTGCGGTTTGGGAGACGTTCGGCTTTACAAACCCCGGAGCTGCGGGATCAGAACTGCTGCGGGTGGGGGGGGGGGACGCACACCATTCATGTCCCTGTGTGTGTCCCCCGACCCTTCTCCCATGCCAGCGGGGCAGGGGGCCAGCGGAGCTGGGATGGTGCGAGGATGCTGTGGCCTCCAGCCGCTCCTGGTACAGCCCCTGGGGGGGATTTCTCAGGCTCCCCCCCCGCTCCCCGTGAAACCCACAGCCAGGCTGAGCACTGGGTTTATAATCAGCCAGAATTTATGGAGAAGCATGAAATCCCGAGCTGTTCTGGTCATTGATAAGGAATTCTTCGCTTGGTTCCCAAGCTGCTTCCTGGGGATCTCCCCATAGGGACCCCCCCACCTCGCAGCCCCCTCCCCATGGACGGCAGGCAAGGGGGCCGGGGTGAGGAGGTACCCCGGGTTTCTGAATTAACCAACCCCTCCATCGATGAATAAATTTCCCAGGATTCATCAGAATAAATCCCAGCAGGGACCCCCTTGCCTTCAAATCCCACCTCTGCCCCCACAAGGTTTTATCTGGGGGAGATGGGACCCCGCTGTTGGACTCGGTTCTGCTTTTAAGATGGGGGGGGGGGATGATGAAATCAGGGCAAAGCTTTGCCGCCGCGTTGGGATCGTCACCATCCGTGTTTTAATGTGATTTATGCCTGGTTTTCTAAATCCAGCCACTGACTGCGCGCTTTAAATATAGCTCGAAAAACACCCTGAAAGCGTGTAGTAAGCACATTAAAAACGCCGGGCGAAGGAGATGCACAGCACCCCCACTGCTGGGGCTGCCGAGCCTGTGGACGGAGATCACGGGGGTTTGTTGGGGGGGCAGATGGGCTGAGTTGGGGTTCCAGCAGGGCCTGCTCCGGGCTGAGGGTGCAAAGTCGAGCGCTGGTGAGTCCGTGTCCGTGTCGTGTCGTCCCCCCCCCCCCCGCGCCAAACCTTGGCAGCCCCCCAAAACGGGAGAAGATGCATTAAGGGGACACACACACATCAATTTGCGTTGCCTCCCACGTCTCCAAACAGGTCCTCCCCATCCCACACCCCCCCCCCCGTCCTACCTGCATCCCCGGGGGGGGCAATACCCGGTGTGGGGCCGGGGGCTGTGAGCTCCGCACCGCTCCGCCGGCTCCTGCCTGCTCCCCTCCACCTCCGCGGGGACGTAGAGAGGAGGAGAGGAGGGGAGCGGGCCGGAGAGAATTTCGGGTCCGACCGGGGAGGGGGGAGAGAGAAAAAAAAATGGAAGAAAAGAAAAAAAGTGAAAAAAAGAAAAATGGAGAAAAGGAGAAAAGGAGAAAACATGGAGAAAAGGATAAAAAGGAGAAAAAAAATGGAAAATAAAACTAAAGGAAGAGAACAGAAGGGGAGATGGAGGGCGAGGACCCGGGCGCGCAGGGCGCGCAGGGCGGGCGGGGGGAGCCCCCTCCCCGGGGCGGGGGGCGGCCCGGGGGCGGGCGGCACCGTGGGAACCTGCCGGGAGCCCGGGGCAGCGGCACGGGGCGGGGGGGCAAGGAGGTGCTGAGCAAGCGGCTGCTCGGGGGGACCCCCCCCGCCCCAATATATTTTTAATAAAAATGGGTATTTTGGGGGAAAGTGGTGTTTGCGGTAAAGCTTTGCAGGGAAAATGTGAGAACGACCGCCCCCTCCCAACTTCCCCGAGACCTTCGCGGCCCCAGCCCGGCTCCCCCCGCCATTGCGGTGCCCCCACCCCGGGGGGGTAGCTACAACGGGGGGGGGTACGTGTCCCCGTGTTCGGGGAAATAATCGGGAGAAAAGAGGGGGGGCGTTAATGTGGAAAATGGTGGGAAAATGGTGCCCGCCTCCAGGGCAGCCGCAGCACCGCGCCTCGGAGAGAAAAATAATAAAAATAATAAAAAAGTGTATCTTTAGATATATATAGGGGGACTTGGGGGGGTGGGGGGAGCGGCTCGGTGCTTTGCAGCGGCGCTGCCCCAGCCCCGAGCTGCTGCTACAAGATGGCTCCCGGCCGGGGGGGGGGGGAGGAGGGGGGGGAGGAGGAGGAGGAGGAGGAGGAGGAGGAGGAGGAGGAGGAGGAAGGGCCAGAGTTGCAGGGGGGGGGAGGTCCCCCCCGCCACGCCCGGGCCGGGGTTTTTATTAGCATTTCCCTGATTTATGGCATGCCAACCCCCCGTCCCGGGGACAGCGGCGGGGAGGTCCGGGCGTGAAGGCATTAAACATTTATAAAATATGCTTTTAAAGCCACATAAAAGCGATTAAGCCATTAATATCCCCCCCCCCCAATTCCCCCCTTTTTGGTTTACTAAAGGAGACAGAAAAAAATAAAAGCCCTCCCTCTGGAAGCATCGGGGTTTGAGCCCTCGCCTCTGAGGCAGCCGGGTTATGCTCTTAGATATAAATAAAAACACACATATATATTTTTTTTTCGCGTTAAACACAGCGCCTTTCGGAGCGTGAGAGCTTTTCGAGGAACGCAGCGCTCCCTTCCTTAACACGATTAAAAATAAGCAGGAAAGTGCCGTGTGTGTGTGTGTGTCTGTGTGTACGGTGGGGGGGGGGCGCCCCGCCCCCGCGGGGGGCTCGGGCCTCCGCTTTTGGGGCTGTTTCTCCCGTTTTCTGGCCGCTGCCCGAGTGACGACGGGCACCGTGAAAACTGTGCTGCCGGGGGGGGGGCTTTATTATGATTTTTTTTTCTAATTTATACCAGATTAAATTAGATTTCCCCTCCTCCCCCTTTCGTTATAAAAGCCGGTTTTTTAAAGTAAATAAGCGGGGCGATGGATTGGGAGGCTCGGGAGGAGGGGGGTGCTGGCAGCGATGGGGTGCCCGTGTAGCCCCCCCCCCCGGGGGCGCTCGACGCTGCACAGGGCTGGGTGTAGAAGAAAATAAATAAATAATAAGAAAAGTAAAAGTTGGGCTGGACGGCAGAGAACAACGCAAGCCCGGGCGGACAGAGCAGGAGGGGGCCGTGCCCCCCGCCTTCCCCCCCCGCGGGCAGCGCAGCTTCTCCCGCCCGTTTCTCGCGCCCAGCTGGAAAAAAACCGGGAGTTTCGGTTAAATGGAGGGTGATGGGAGGGGGATGTCTCCTCCCCCACCCCACGGCCTTCCTTTTCACCCTATTTTTAAATTTTGGAGGGGCGGGGCCCGCAGGGAGGGAAGGGGACCCTCCCCCGTTCCCCCCCTCCAGCCGCTCCCCCTCTCCCTGAAAGGCCGCTTTGTCCGCGGCGGGGCCGTGGGAGAGGGCCCGCCGGCACTTCCCCCTCAGCCCTTCCCGGGGCGGGGGGGGGACCCTCGCTTGCCTCAGCCCGGGCCTGACGGGGAGAAGGATTTAACCCCCACAGATAATAAAGGATAGGGGGGTTGTGGGGCGGATCCTCCCCCCGTCACACCTCCGGCAGCTTCGCCGCGGGGGAGGGGGGAACCCGGGGCCGCTTCCCCCGCCAAACGCCGCCAGCTCCGAGCGGGAGAGTCAGGGGGAGCCTGGAAACGGCCGCGGGAGCGCCTCGCCGCCCCGCGAACGCTGCGAGGAGGGAGCGGGGAGCCTGGAAACTGCTGCCTGTTTACCCGCCGGTGAGTGGCAGGCCGGCCGACTAATGAGCGGCGCTGGCGGGCGGCGGGCCCGCCCCGGCCGTGCCGAGAACAATGCGTGTTTCATGGCCCCGGCGCCGCCGTTTCCCTCCCTCCTCCTTTTTTTTTTATTCCCCCTCCCTCCCGCCCTGCGCTCGCGCTCCTTTTTTTTTTTTTTAATTTTTTTAATTTTTTTCCTCCTTTTTTTTTTTTTTTTTTTTTTTTAAGCGCCGCCGAGCCGCGCGCGGGGCCGGCCAGGGGGGTGGAGGCGATGCTGCAGCTCGGCGGGGCCCCGCCGCTCCATGGCGCGGCTGCCGCGTCGCTCCCGCGTTGCCCCTGAGGAGCGGAGCGGAGCGGAGCCGGGCGGCGGGCAGGGCGGCGAGCCGGCACCCCCCGCCCCAGCCCCGCACCGCCACCATGCCCCGCGACCAGGCGGCCTGACCGCGCCGAGGTAGGACCCGGCCCCCTCCCCAGGAGCGGCCCGGCCGGGGCGGGGGCGTCGCGTCCCCCCTCGCCTCGCTCCGGCCCCCCCCCCCCGCCCCATCCCGGGGTGCTTTTTTACCCCCTTTTAGCCATTTTCCCCCCTCTTTTTCTAGTAGTTACAAACGGATCCGGCCGCTCCCGCAGCCCCGGGGTGAGACTCGCCCCGCTCAGCCACGCAGGCAGCATTTAATTTAATTTCTAAATTTCACCCAAATTAAAAAAAAAAAAAACCAAAACAAGGCGGTGGGATTTTCCTTATTATTTCGCATTTTCCCCCCTCTTTTTTTGTTAATAATTTCTTGGCCCGGCAGCACCCCCCCTCCCCCGCGCTGGCAGCGGCCGGCGAGGAGCCGGGAAGGGCGGCGGAGCCGGGGCGGAGCGGAGCGGCGGCTCCCGGGGCTCCGGGAGCGCTGGCGGGGGGGGAGAAAAACCCACCTTATTCCCCGCAGTGTTTATTATTTCTCGCTATCCCGGTGCAATACCCGACGGGCGGGGGGAGCGCTTCATCGGGCTGCAAGTACAAATATATTTTTAATATATATATTTTTTTTTTTCACTCTGGGAAATAATAATACGTGTTTTGTTTTCCCGAGCGGGAGCGGCGATGGGAAAAACGGGAGGGAAAAAAAAAACAACCCCACAACCCAGGCGGCGATTTGGAGCCCTGGGAATGGGGGAAAAGAGGCGAGAAACGGGTTCGGGGCAGCGATGCCGCCGCCGGAGCCCTTTCCCCGGCGGGCGCTGCCGGCCGCTGCCGGGGCGGCTTTCGGCGGGGTAAAGCGGCCCCACGGGAGGGGGAAAAAAAAAAAAAGAAAAAGGAAAATGGGGGGGTTTGTTATTGTTGTTTTGGGGTTTTTTGGTGTTTGTTTTACTGCGCTCCGGGGAGAAAGGCAACGCCGCTTCCCCGCCGCCCGTCCCCGTCGGGTCGGTCCCGCCGGAGCCGGGTTGCGGGCGGTGCGGCGGGGCGCTCCCCGGCCCGGCTTTGGCGGTGACAAATTTAAAACTCTTTTAAAAAAAAAAATTAAAATACTTTGAATTTTTTTCCCGCCCTTTGCCACAAGTTTTCCTTGGATTATTATTTTTTCACCCCCCTTCTCCCCCCCCCCCCCCCCCCGGCCCCGGTCGGGAAGGTGAGGGTGGGTTTTTGGGGGTATTTATTGGGGTGGCTGGGAGCAGGGGGGGTCGGGGCAGGTTGGCTCACCGCACCCCCCTTCTCTCTTGCAGGCAGCGCCGAGACCGCCGCGCCGGGGCTGGCTCCCTGCACCGCACCATGGGACGCTTGGACGCCTTATTTTTGAAAACCATCTGATTTTTTGGGGGAGGAGGAGGAGGAGGGGGGTGGGGGGCGGGGGGGGGGGGGAAGGCGGTGGCGGGCACCGACAGCGATCCGGGAGACTCCTTGAAGCCGGCGAGTGGATGATGGATGGCCGAGATTTCGGGCCCCCCCGCTCGGTGCACGGCCCCCCTCCGCTGCTCTCCGGGCTGGCCATGGAGAGCCACCGCCTGGGAGCCACCGGCCGCCTGGCCCCCGCCGCCGGTCCCATGGCCGCCGGGCTCCCCGCCGCCCTCCAGCCCGGCAAGTTCCTCGCATCGGGCATCAGTCTCCACTCCCACCCGGGTAAGGCTCCGCAGACCCCCCCGGCAGCCCCCCCCCACCCCCCGCTTTCCCTCCCCGTGCCTCCGCGGGCAGCGGCGGGTGCTGCGGACCCCCGGGGCCGGCAGCCGGCGGGCCTTTAAGCGCAAAAAAATTTACAGAAATAATATATATATGTACGCTTGCAGCTTTTTCGCATGTTTTCCCCAAGGGTTTTCTGCCTAGCCTGGCTTTGGTTCGGGGAAGAAAAAAAAATACGGGAATGAGGGGAAAAAAAAAATACGGGAATGGGGGGAAAAAATACGAGAATAGGAAAAAAAATCGTTTCCGGCCGCTAACACACACCCCCACAACCTCCCCCCCCCCCCCCCGCGCACGGTTTTGTTGGCACCGAGGAAAATCCCCGCCGAGGCGGCTGCGGGGGTTTTGTAGAATAAATGCGGTTTTCGGGAAAGCCGAGAGAGAGGTAGATCGGGGTGCGGAGGGGATGGGGCTGCGCTGCCCCGCCGGCTGCTTCACGGCCAGGCAAAAAACAAAACAAAACAAAAAACCTCGGGCTGGGAAAAGGGGCAAAACGGAGCAGTTTGGTGATTTCCCTCCGCGCCGGGGCTGGGGGGCGGCGGGCGGTGCAGCCCGAACCCAGCCGCGGTCCCGGGCAGCGCTGCCGGCGGTGCGGGTTTTGGTGGTGGTTTTTCTCTTTCTTGGTAATTATTATTTTTTTTTAAACCCGCAAACAAAACTTCCATGCAGGGGCTGCTCCCTTTTTATATTTTTTTTCCCCTCTTCTCGACGCGTTTCATCCCCGGGCAGCCCAACAGCTGCCTCTCTATTAAAAAAAAAAATAAAAAAGCAGACATTGAAATTGTACGAGGTTTATTTTTTTTCCCAGTCATCTTGTTATTTATTTATTTAAATTACTTTTATTTTTTTGAGGGATTTTTATTTCCCCTCCCTTTCCCAGCCACTCGCAGGGTGGGATAACGCGGGGTCCGGCAGCTACCGGGAGAATGCTGCCTGCACCCTCCTGCCCGCACTCCTGCCTGCTGTTTTGCCGGGCTGCTGCCGAGCTTGCCCTGGGAGGACACGAGGGATTTCTGACCGTTTGATTTCCCTCTCTGGCTCTATTTTTTTTTTTTTTCCCCCTTTCCTTTCTTTCCCCTGGGCGTGGAGAGGTGACTTGGAGTTTACTTTAGGCGTTGGGAGGGTGACAGGTTTTGCAATAATAAACCTGCTTTTCTCCCAGCCGCCCGGGCTGAATGACTTTGAAATTTGCAAACCTGATTGCCAACATCTGCAGAGAAGGAAGCAGCCCGAATCGAGCGAAAAAGATTTATTAGTTTTAGACTAGGTGGCAGTGCCAATTTCCCAGGTGCTAAGAGGAGAGGTGTAAAGGGAACGGCTATGAAGCCAAGCACATGGGCAAACACCTTCTTTTTTCCTTCCCTTTTGTCTGTCTTTTTTTTTTTTCCTCCCTTCTTTTGTCCTGGGTACTTTTTTTCCCCTCCTCCACCTCCTGCTAAAGCAGAATATGATCTCTGCAAAAATTCGTCTGGACAATCTCAAGCCAAACCAAGTGCGGGTTGTTTCTTTTTTATTATTAATAATTTTTATTGGGTGATTTTTTTCTTTTCTCTTTTTTTTTCCTTTTTTTTTTTTTTTTCCCTCCCAAAGTTTCCTTTTCTGGTGCTTCCCTGAAATCCAGGCAGCCTGGGGAGGAGGTGCCGAGCTCCGGCCGAGCCGACAAAGCGTTGCTCCCCGCCGCCGTCCGCGAGCTTTCCCACTGTGCCGCAAACCCTTGGGCTGGGACCGAGCCTTGGATTTGGCACCCCTCATGGAGGGAATGGGTTTTGTGATCCCTCCAATTTTTTTCTTTTTTAATGTATTCTTATTATTTTTATTTTCCTTTCTCTGAAACCTTTTGAAAATCTCCCTTACCCCGCCTGCACCTCCGTAGTGCCCGGCTCTCCCCGTGCGCTCCCCGGGATGATCGCTAGCAAAGCTCGTTCTGTGAGATTGGCTACGGCATAGCAATTCACAACCAGGCTAAACTGCATTAAAAAGATACGTACAATTAACAGTCAAAACTTTCATTACACCACAGCAGCAGGATAGGCAGGGATTTTTTTTTTTTTTTTCTTTTACGGCTTTAACAATATCGTTCGAAATGATGATTGCTTCCTGGTACGGAGGGGCGCTTTGTAGGTTTGCGTTTGCAGTGTTGATCTGTGGGGTTTGGGGGTTTTTTTGTTGTTGTGGTTTTTTGTTTTGTTTTGTTTTTAGGAGGGGTTTGGAGGGGTGGAAAGCAAAGCCTTGTGCAAGGGGTTAAGAAAAGTGGGCAGGAGGCGAAGCCTTTAAATAGAGCCAGTTCAAACCGATCTTTAAATACCGACGGGCTGAAGAGAGAGACTGTTGAATCCGTCCCAGCGTTCTCCTAAAATAAATACGCCCCTGTAAAAATAGCGCGATTGGCCATATTTGAGAATCCAGTTATCGCCGGCACCGACTCCTTATTTTTCTTGTACCCTCTGCTCGTTACGGCTGTCCGGGCTCTGCCCCAGCACCAAAATACGGGTGCCTGGGCTGCATCCAGTGACCCCCGGACCCTTGGCTCTTCTCTGGGGGGGTTTCTGTTTCATAGTGGCGTTTCGGCTGCCGCTGTGCAGGCCCGGGGGATGGGGACAGAAGCCCCTTTGTTGGAAGCGCACGGAGGGAGGAGTGAGCTGGAGGCCGAGGCGGGAGGTGAGCCAGCCCTCGGCTGCGGGGCTGCCGTCCCGTGTTCCCCCCTGCGCTCTCGGGCATCACCACCTCCCCCGTTCCCGAGGAGGGCAAGGGGGGTTTTGGGGGACGGGGAGCAGCGAGGTGCTCCCAACGGGCCCCGCCAAGGGCCAGGGGAGGAAGGTGACTGTTTGCAATGGAATTTCATCCCTGGCAGCAGTGCGGCTTGCCGGGAAGACCTTGCATAAAAAGAGACTGCAATCGATGGAGTCGGGCGGTTGAGTCCATTAAAGCAGTCGCTCGCAGCTCTGCAGCCTGCGGCTCAAAATATTGGGGGGTTTATAGTTTTGCTCCTTCCTACCCCGCCGTCTTTGGGTCCAAGTGAGTGTCCTGGTTTCGGCTCCGTCCTGCAGCGGGCGCGTTGTTCTTGGCAGCTTCTGTGTTTTGGGGGAGGTGGAAAAGGCTCCCGCGGACTCAATTGCGACGGGCTCCTCTGTGACCGTGTCCCTCCCAGGCAGCGGGTCTGCCCGTGAGCAAATATCATCCAGATGCAAAAAGAGTTCTCTGAGTTTAAAATAATAATAATAAAAATCTGCTTTTTGCCACGTACTGAGGTATCCTTTCTTGGGTGGGATGTGTATTGGGGGGGCTACTGGAACAGATCTGTGTTTGTATAAAAGGATACCCATCCTCTTCCATTAAAATATGCTTCAGAAACGCTTTCCAGTGCCTGGGAGAAGGGACACACCTGTACGAGCAGAGCTGACTTTGTGTTAAATCCAGCTCAAGAGCAGTGACTGAAAGGAAAGCGGTCAGGCGGAGGGGAGAGATTTTGGTTCGCTTGCTTTCATACTTCCACATTAGCATGTGCATTCAAATGCAGAGATTTAAGGCTGATTGGAAACCATTCCTGCTTCCAGGCCTGCTGTGCCCAGGGACAAGTTTTCCAGACAGCTGGGCCAGGTATGAGCATAGAAAAAAAAATTTAAAAAAAAAATCCTCCCCCCCAGGATAGCTTTGCTGTGCCAGCAAAATCCCACTGTAGCCATCCTTATAATGGCAAAATTGTGCTTCTGCTGAGCCGGCAGATTTTGCAGAGGAGGCCTTGCTGTCGGCGGTGCCAGCAGAAGCACAATTTGCTCGTCTGAACTGCATCAATGCTAAAATCGTTTCGTTGATAGGAGACATTGAGATAGCGCCGATGCCCATCTCCTCCCCATAGCTGGGCTGGGAAGGAGGGGGGCTCCCAGTCCGGCCGTGGGATTTTGGCTGCGGTTCGACGCGGCTCTTTTTGGTCACGTTTTGATGCTGCAAGGAAAATACCATCGGTGTTTAATGGCCCTTGAAATCGCGGTTCCCCCTCCCTGCCCGCCCAGGGGGTGGTGCGAGGGGCTGAGCGCAGGGGGCTCCTTGGGGCAGGGGCTCGCTGTGTAACACCGGGAGGAATGCAGGCTGGCCAGAGACCTGCCTGGGGAGATGTTTCTCCTCCCTTGAGGCCCTGGTGAAATGAGATGCTTTTTGATAGATGTTTTCAGGCAGAGCAGTGAGCGCGCTTGTCCCGGCAGGGCTCCGGGAGGTGACGCTGGCCTGCGCTGGGCAGGGATGTTGTGCTCGGACCCGTCGCGCTCTCCCGTTTGCACCCGGCGTCCCCGGGGGCGGAGGAAGCGCTCGGCCATGAAGTGATGCCCCTGCAGCTTCCTCGGGCCTGCGGCCAACTCGTAGGCTGTGGGCAAGGCAGGAGCTTCTCTTTGGTTTTGTGCTGGGGATGAAATGGGAGGGGGGAGAAAGGGACTTCTGCATTTTTCAGAGTCTCCCACCACACGCTCCCGGGGTGCTGGGGACTCCTTTCCCTGATGTCCCGGTGGTTTCCCTGAGGTGCTGGTGGTGGGGTGGGTTGTGGGGCGGCATCTCCATCCTTCAGGAGGGCTGGGAAGGACTGTCCGCCCTGTCCTCTGGCCCCCGTTGAAGTTCCCATCCCAAGTGGCGGTAGCTGGTGGTGGGGGTGCTGGGCTCTGACCGCGGACCAGAGCCCGAGGGCCAACGTGGTGACCGTAAACTTGTTCGGAGCAAGGTCCTGCGGGATTCTCCGCTGTGTTAGGGTTTCTAATACCTTCCCCAGCTGAAGGGCAGGAGCCTGGCTCTGCCTCTGATACGTCGCGCCGGTAAAGATGTGCTTTATTAGCATTGTTTCTAGCAGCCGTTCTCCCACCCCGAGCCAGCCTTGGCCCCCACCCAGCACCGAGTCTCCTTGGCGGGGCTGGACAACCACCGGTCCCAGTCATGACTGATGGTGTGCCAGTGAAAATTTGATCCGGAGGATGTGCCAGTGCTGTAAATCCTAGCCTGGGATGGCGTGGGGCACCGGGCAGGTCCCCGGTGTTGGGGACAGGCTCCTTCTCTTTCCCAGCACAGCAGCTGTTAGAGAAATGGAAATGGCCGGGAATTAATCTCGCTGCGGACGTGGTTAGCAGAGCAGGGCTTTCGTAAGGGAAATTTTAGATCTCCTTCCTAGGATAACCCAGGGTAAAGCTGAAATTAGTTTATAATTATATAGTAAATAACCCCTCATCTTGTCATTTCACCATCTTCTGATGAATATGGAAATGAACATTGTTAAGGGGAATTAACGTCGTTACGGCAGCCTTCCAGGTGAGCGCCTTGCGGCTCGGCTGCGGCTGCGACCAGCAGGAGGGTGTCGGATCACCTCCTTTAGCTGGGGTTAGTGCTCGACGAGTTGAAACAAGGCTCCGTGTGTTTTCAGCGTGTACTAAACTGGTCCAGTTAAAGCTTCGGGCAGGAGGTGGTGCAGGGAATCGGGGCCAGCCTGGCATGTGCTGACACGAAAGCTGCCTTGCCGGGACGAGGAGATGTCGGTCTGGGTTAGGTAACGCGATCCAGCATCGCCTGCTTGAGGTGCCGAGGACAAGGGCGCGCTTTGTTCTGCCTCGCCGCTGAAATGGAGAGCACGGTGGGCCCTGAATCGACCCGAAAACACAGGCGGGGTTGGGGAAGGCGGGGAGCTGAGGGCAGCCCCGAGCTCCCTGCCTGCAGGGCCAGGGCGAGGGAGCAACGCTGCATCCTGCCACGGCAGCCCCTCGCTGGCTTTTCCAGCTGGGGATGCGCTTTAAAAAGGAAAGTTTGGGAGGTGAGCGCTCCGGCACGGCTGCCCTGCAGTGTGCTGCCTCTCCCTGCCCGTGAGTATTTGGGGGTTTCCTTCTCCCCATGTTTCCTCCCAGCCCCACGTTTCCAACTGGCTTCGCTCTGGGGTGGCACAGCTGGATGTCTGCAGGCATCGTGACGTGCCCACCGCCTGGGGAGAAACGCTGTCTCTCTCTGCTATGTGTTTGCTTTGCTTATCGTTCGCTTCTCTCCAGCTCTTCAAACACCAAGGGGACGGCAACCGCACAGACCCTTTATACCCATCCCCGTCCGCGCTGGCTGGGGGGGACGGTGCGGCAGGAGCCCCGTGCCGTACGGCAGCGCCGCGGCGGTGACAGTTGGGCTCTTTCCCCACGCCGTGAGGATCAGCTGTTGGGTGCACAATATGCTCTGGTTTTCCTCTCCAGCTGTTGTCGCTGACGGTTATGGGAAGCGAAAGGTAGTTGAGAGTTTGGTATCTCTAAATCAGGGAGGTGATGGGCAGAAAGGAGGGGTTTAGGGAGGGCTCTGAGGCTGTTTTTTGTTTAAATCCAGCAAGACTTGAAGTAGGGGCAAAAGAGCGAAATGACCTTGGGAATAAATTTTATTACCAGCGTAGCAGTGGCCAAAGAGCCATTTTGAGGGAGCTGGATGCAGGCAGACAAGCCGAACATGGTGGGCTCGGAGCAAGGGAAGGAGCGACACGGTACGTTCGGGAGAGAATGTACCTTTTTAGGGGAACAACAGAGATTTTAAGGCACTCAGCCCCATCTCTCTGGATCTGTATCATCCCCGGCAACTTCTGCAAAGGTTGCTCTTGTTTCTGCTGCCATCCATCTTACCCTGCCGCGTTACTGCGAGCAAAGATCCCTTTTTATGTTTGGTGGTTAGATATATTGCCCATGCTTCCCTTTCTGCCCTCGATCCCCTCTCAGCAGAATTCCCTGTGGCTTGAATATGCTTTTAATACATTTGGTTTAATTGCTTTTAATTAAAAAAAAATAAAAATAATAATTGAAACAGCCAGTGTGCTTGGGAGGAAGGGTTGTGAAGGGATTCAGCTCGTTGGTGCTTGCAGGCAGTGCCGGTAGCGGTGTGTGAATGAAATAGCCCCCATGTTATCGCTGCGCAGCGTGTGTAATTCTGGTGTTTTGTGTCCTGATCTGCTAGGTGGGGAGGCATCTCACATACCATGTCACACGCAAGCTAAGCGGATAATACTCCAGCGAGTAAAGATCCGGGCAGGCGAGTAAAGATGGGTGCAGGCACCTTCCCAGGGTGCCGGTTAAAGCCCAGCGCATCTTTCCCCCCAGCCCCGCTCCGCCGGGCAGGCACACCGTGCCGGGCTCCCGGTGTGCGCAGCGTGCTGGGGTTTCCCTTTGCAATCCCAGCGCTACAGCGGGGCTTTCTCCCTAATGAGATTAGTGACACAAAGCGGCGATTCTTCTGCTGCTTTTCATGGATGTTCGGGGGTTGTGTGGGATCGGAAATTCCTACTTTCATCAGATGAGCCCTCTCTGTGACTATTTTGTGGACAGATCTTCCTTTCCTCGGCTGCAGGGCTGACATTCATATTGGCACAAGCATTTTAGGCTTTCCCCTCCTGCTCCCCCATGCCTCCCCTCCTTCCCAGCCCCAGCCATGGTGAATTTTATCTTCTTCCCTGATTGAATCTTGTCGTCAACCCGAGCTGCTTCCATCTTGTGAAGGACACAAAAGCTGGGTGGCCTTCCCTGGCCAGGCTAAACGCAGCTGGGAAGAAGGAGAAACGCGAAAGTCACTCTTGGATCGTTCTTGTGGAGGTGCTCCTTGGTCTCCCTAGCTGAGATGTGCAAATACATATGTGTGTGTGTATATACATCTATAGGGCATCCATCTAGTGTTTCACCTGACGGAGGGCTGTCTGTCCCTGCCTTGTGACATCGGGGCCAGCTTGGCAATTTGTCAGGAGCCCAAGGACTGTGCTTCAATTTGAATACAGATTTGCATAATTCATAAGGAATTAAACCACGCCGCCATAATATTTGCCTCTGCGTTTATCTCCTGTTATCAGTGGCGGGGAGGTGCACGGTGTTGGGCGTTTGCTGGCTGCAGAGACCCCTTCGCTTGATGGTTTGGTGCTTTTTCAGTGCAGAAAAGGTGATGTGAGCTGATGTTCAGAAGGACGCGTGGAGGGCAGGAGCCTCTGGAAGGAAAAAGGGCTGAACGTGGGGTCAGGGGTAAAGGCTGGGCGTAGGCTGAGCTTTCGAGCCTGGTTTCCTAAGGAAAAGAGGCTTATGGGATCATGGTCCGTCTGTGGATCTCTTTCTTCCACCCCCAGATGGCTGCAGCCCATTGCTGAATTTCTCCCAGGGTGGTTTTGGTTGCCGCAGATGCCGTGGAGGTCAGCGCTGGGGATGTGTTTGCCCCTGTGGCACACAGAACAGTACTGGTGGGTGCCTCCGGTTTCACCTTGAGCTTGCACTGTCCTGGCCATGCCGTATCCGAGCAGGAGTCGTGAAGCCGGAGCCCATCGGACACGGTTGGGTCATTGGTGACGCCTTCACTCCAGCTCTGGGGTGTTTCATGGAGCTGGTCTCTTCTCACTGCCAGGACCCCCATGTTGCGTGGTGGTTGCCGGCTGTTGGCTGAGCATGCCCGCATTGATGTTGCGGCGTTCAGGTCTGATTGGGGTGCTGTGCCACTCTGTGCCTCAGTTTCCCCTTGCAGCGCCACCCCCCTTCACAAGGTGCCCTGAGGTGCTGAGCGACCGCAGCTGCTTTGCAAACAAGAAGGTTTCAAATAAGCAGTGACGGAGCCCGCGTCTCCCAGGGCTTTGAGTCATCACGGCTTGCGCTGACTGCGCCTGGCAGGGGCCTGGGAGGCAAACCAAACCCGCGTCCAGCTGCCACCTCCCCGCCAGATGTTAGTGATGGGGTGGCTGGTTGGGTTTTGGTGGTGGCCCTCCCAGCAAAGCAGATTGAGCTGTTGTGGGGAGATGCCACCTCTGTGGTGGCCCTGGTGAAACCCATGGCTTGGGGCAGTCCCCAGCTTGGGGATTTGCAGTCAGGCCACCTCATTTCTGGAGGAAGAGGCGAGATGAACAGCCCTGGTCTGGTACCGTGTGGGTCTGGGTTTGCAGAATGGGGGTGCGGAGGCTCCTTCCAGCACGCCTGGGCTTGGCCCCTCTGGGTGCCCTTTGTCGTCTCGTGGCAGCAGGGTCGAGGTGCCATCCCAGCATGTGCTCTGCAGGGTGTCCCTGTGGCCATGGAGCTGTGGCACGCTCCCCACCAGATGTGACCGCAGAGGTGGCATGGTGGGGACTGTCCTGGCTGCAACCCCTCGCCGTGCTGGACAGGAGGACAGGCAGGGACAAACCCGGGGGCGATCCCCAACCCACCACCCCACGCAGAGGGGAGGTAGCCAGGGCAGTGGGTGGCCACGGCCGGCACTGGGAAGCCGAGGGGAGGAGAGGACAGGTGGCATTTACCTTTTGGTGGGCGCCCTGGGGTGCGTCCGCAGGGCTGGCTGCTGCCCATCACGCCGTGGTGTTTAATTTCTCAATGGGAAGGCAGGGAGATAATGCTGCACGGTCCCATTTAACCTGCTGGTGACCTGGTCTTAAGTCATTGTGGCTGAAAATAGACCGTGTTCCCTCCAGGGCACGGCTAATGGTGCTGGGAAAGCTGGGATCTCTCTCTGAAGGCTGATTTAATTGCTGCGGGCAGGCACTTGGTGCAGGTGATGTGGGGACCGGCACCCCATGCCATCCCACAATAACCTCCCCCCACCGAGCGCCCGTAGTTCTCCTGGCTCTGGCAGTGAAGGGTAACGAGCTCTTTTCTAACGAAGGCACGGGACAGCGGCTCAGAGCCAGCACGTGGGTGTTGCTGGAGCAATTGCACGGGCCGGGCTCGTCCATGGGGAGTGGGGACTCACCCGTTTGCATTGCGTTTTCTCCACTGAGTTTGGGTGATTTAAAAAAATTTTATAAACTGGAGCGGGTTAAATTTCTGTGCTTAGGAAGGAGGGGGAGCACCTGCAACGAAAGCGTGCCCCCAGGGCCAGGAGCAGAGTCAGCCCTAGGGCCCCTGTGCCAGCTACCAGTGGCTGGAGGATGGACCAGAGCAAAGACATTTCAATGTTGTCTTAGAAAATCAGGAGATGAAGGCAAGACTACAGTCTAGCAGCTGGGTTCTGTGTTCCTGGGGATTCTGCTAATCAATTTAAGAGTTGAAATTATTATGTTTTAATTTCCGTACCGCATCTTAGTAAGTGTGGAGCTGAAGAGCCCACCGAGTCGCTCTGTGCTATTGAGGAAAGCTACGCAGTTGCATAGTGAGAGCTTGGAGGTTTTGGTGGACCCCCGTTGGGGTGTCAGGTTTAATTAGACTGGCGGAAAAGGAGAGACATCCGACGTGGTGGGGGATTTCAGGCTGGAGGCGCAGAGAAGCTTCTGCTGTAGCAGCCAGCAGTGACCCAGGAGCATTGACACTGGTTTGAGCGTTTGTGCGTCAGGATTAATGGGGGATCAGGTCGGTGCTTCCCAGACCACAGTTTCAGGCTGTGCAGACTGGCAACGCGTCACATCAAGGGTCCTAGCGGGATGGTTTTCATCCTGGCCCCTCCAGTGGGAGGAAAAGCCACCTGCCCTCTGCCAGAGGGATGCGTGTCCCCGCCTGGGTGGATTCTGGCTGCCCCCCACACAGACACTGTGCCTGGCTGTGCCCACAGTAAGCAGGGATCTGGTGGGTGACCTCATGGGAGATCTTCAGGGCATTTCATCGGTGTCCTTGTCCTGTGGCCCCCAGCCCTGAAGCGCTGGTATGTATACCTTGGATTGTATTTGCTTTTTTGCATGGTGGAAACTGAGTCTGCAGGATTCTGGGGACAGAACCAATCCTTTGAGTGCTTGCAGCCACTTCTTCCCATTTTCTCCTCCTCTGCCATCTCCGGGGGCGTTGGGGCTGTTCCATCACCCAGGTGAGGAGGAGGTGAGCGATAGGGCTCAGCCTGATACTTATTTCCATAGAGGCAGGGACCCCCCCCCTTCCCCTTTGGCGTGCCATGGCTGCAGGAGGCCCGGCAGCGCCATGATTCACTGTGAAGGGTAGCACGGCACTAAAATCATGGCACGGCATCGCCACGGGGTAATGGCTGCAGGAGGGCTCGTCGCAAACCCGGCAGGAGCGTGCGGTGTTCCTGTGCTGATGCAGCTGCGAGCAATAGTAAATATTGAGCAAGAGCCACTTAAAAATAAAGCAGCCTGGACACAGATTCCCATGTGGAATAAAATAAAATTAAAAGAAACAATAGAGAGCTACACTGAGCTGGGGGGGGGGGGGAATTCGCCTTGGCTTTTAAGGTAGTGATTTTGCAGCTGAAGGGAAGTGGCGCGGCAGTGTTCGAGCCGGCAAAGGCTGGGAGCACGGACCCCCTGCCAGAAGATGCCGTCTCTGAGCTCGCTGGGGCCCTTAGAAGATTAAACGGGGAGTTAAATTGATCTGGCTGTTCTGGATCCAGGGGATGAGATCGAAAACCTTCAGGGGATGTGGGGAATCGAGGCTGTAAGTTGAGGCTTTGAAGCAACTGCCAGCCCCGTGGCACGGGATGTAAATACAGCAGGGTCGTGTGTTGGGGCGGAGGGCGGTGGGTTGCGATGGTGGCAGTGGCTTGGGGCTGCAGGGACAGGGACTGGCCACCACTGCGGTCTGGGCACATCTGATCTGGGGGCTTTGGTTTCAGCCCGGCATGTTCAGGGACTCGTATCGCTGCTGTCTCGTGTGTGGCACGGAGTCAAGGCGGCTCCGGTGCCTCGGGTGTCACTAGAGCCACCCTGGCAGACAGGGGAGGAGGCAGCAAAGATTTACGCTGTCAGCACTCCTGGCTCTCAGCTGTTTGCAGCCATAAACGCGTGCATGAGAAATAGCTCCGGCCGTGCCTTGCTGTGCTGTGTGCCCCCTGCATTACGGGATAGAGATGGGAGAGGCGGGGGCAGGTAAAAGAGTCTCCCCCGGGAAGCTGCTGCTTCTGCAGGGAGAGGATCAGGGATGCGCCGATGATGGTGAGCACGGGCAGCCGGTCTGGTATGGCGGCTGTCCCGCCGGCGGTGGGAGGGAGCCCCGTGGGGGCTGGCGGCCGGCGGGTACTCGCTGTGCTTGGACTTCTCCAGGTTCCCCTCCCTCCCTGCTGGGGAAAGGGGACTCGTGAGGTTGTAAGCATTTATCCAGCTGTTTGTGGCATGGACTGGTGTCCCAGTTGGCTGCCTGCGAGGTGCTGCAAGCCGAACTGGGGAAGAGGTGACCGTGCTCCCGGCCGAGGGTGGCTGCGGCCCCTGCTACGTTCCAGAGTTCAGCAGCCAGCAGAGACCCCGGCTGCAATGGGGCTGCAAATCTCCCTTGGGTGCCCAGCCTTGAAAACGTCCTGTGGAAATAAACCCAAACCCTTGCTGCTGTGTTTCCCAGTCCCTCTGGGCTCAGACTGGAAGGACCACAGGGCCGAGGTTTTAGGCTCAGGCTTCTCTGTGCTCACAGCCCCTTGCGCAGCGCTGCGCGGTGCCAGCCTGCTTCCTGGCAGTGTGTCTGTCCATCACGGCCCGGGGAGGAGGGGTTGAGATGCCGGCAGTTGGAAATATTTCATAAGTGGCAGAAACCCGTAACGGGCAGACAGGGCCGATGGGGGAGAGTTACTTCACCTCTCCCGGGGCGCTGGAGGCCGCAGGTCTTCCGGCGATGGGGCTGCGGCTTCTTGGGCAAAGAGGGCTCGTGCCTGGGGCTTGGCTTTGGGGTTGCGCTTTGCAACCGGCATCACATGTGGCCGCCTGCTTGCCCATCCAGGCCACCGGGGCTGTCACACAGCTGCATCCTGTTGCGTGATGCCCTTTGATGTGACAGCAGGGACTGGAGAGCTGTCCCTGGGCACTAGCAGAGGCTTTTGCAGATGCTGCTCCTGCCTGGTGCATCGGTGCTGTTGGCTGGTTTGGAGGACGCAGAGCCGGACTGGCAGCATGGGGAGTGAATTCCTCATTGAGTGGTGTCTCTGTGTCACTCCTGCTTGCTGTCGGTGGCCCTTCATGGGTACCCAAGTGAGCAGTCACCTCTGTGCTGGATCAGCAGCTGGCATGGTGGGCGGCACAGGGATGCCGTGAAGGTGCTGGCTGGTCGTTGGCAACCGGGCTGGGGTGGAGCTGTTTTCCCAGTTCTGGCACACATGTATCGCATCAGGCATGTATGCTGGCTCATCAGCCAGAGCTGTGTCCATGGAGGAGATACGTTCAGCTCCAGCATGTCCCCTCCAGCGTGTCCCCCTCCTGCCTGGCTCTTTCACAACCCAGGCTGGGCTGACTTGTCCAGCTGGGGCTGAATTTCAGGCCTGGAGGACTGGGGGGGGCCGAGACGGAGAGAGCCCGCAGGTTAAAAACTGCAGGCGACTGGTGGCACGCGGCAGCTTGCTCCACTGCGGGCACGTCTGCCCGCCTGCCTTCGCCACCTCGACCAGGCGATGTTTTCTGGCGGCTTCTTCCTCCCGGGGAGCTGTGGGCAAACCCCGAGCGGGCTGAGCACGTGGGGCCCGTTTCCCTCCCGCTTCCTCCGGCGCGACCTCCGGCCCCCAGACGTTTGGTGTGCGGTTTGTGCGGTTGCTGGTATCTCATCTCCCCATCAGTCACATCCCCTCTCGGTGGTGAGTCACCCGGCCATACCTCTTCCCCCAGTGCCGTTTAGGAGAGCTGAGCAAAGATGAAGATGTTTTCAACTGGGCTTATGCATCTGCACCTGCCAAGTTCCTCTAATAACAGCCCTTAGTGATTTGTCTCTCAATCGTGCAAAGCAGGTACGTTCTAAAAGCCCATCTTGGAGTGGACTTTTTTTGGGAAGGAGGGGATGGGTGTGTATCCCCCCTCCATGCCCATCCACTACACCCACTGGCTTATTGCAGCGGAAGCCAAGCAGGGATGTGCATTTTAGCTGCTGGCTCTTGCCGTCCTGCAGGGTTAAGGTGGCTTGAGGGACAATCTCTGTGCCCCTTAAAAGCTTTTACCCTCTGAGCTGGGCTGCTTTGGGTCATGTGTGCCCACACCGACAAAGCACCCACGTGGTGGTGTTGGGTTCATGGTGGTGGTGCCTTTCCCTGGTGACCAGAGGCCGTGCTGATGGGCACGCATGTTCGGTGTGGCGTGGCAGGGAAGGGGTCACAGTCGGTCTGGTGCTGGCAGCGCTGCCAGCTCACGCCTCCCTGCCTGTGCCGTGGTGCCAGCCCGCCTCTGGGCGAGCAGTCGGCTGGAGGAGCGTGGCTCAGCCTGCCGAGACCTGTCGGCGTGTCCCTGAGCAAAAAGGATCTTGCGCTGGTTCAGCAAATGCTCTGGCCCCAGGCAGATGGAGATGGTTGTGGTTTCCCCCTTTCCCCTCCCTTTCCTCTGGCAGAAACCCATAGTTGGGGTGAGTTGTGCGTTGCTCACTGCGGTAGAGTTTCTCCCCTTGGCATCACTTTCTGGCGTGGAGATCCAAGGAGGGAGTGACTTGCCCGCGGCTGCCTCCTGCAAATACAGCTACTTAGTGCGTGAAGGAGCAGCTTCTCCTCCAGGTCCTGCCCGGGGGAGTGGGGCAGCAGGTTTCAGGCTGTGTGTGAGTCTTACGCCAGTCCAGCGTTGCTGCTGGAGGGCTGTAGGGAGGAAGGGATGCTCCGGCAGTGCCTCGGGGTTGGATTTGCATTGGGTTCGTCCCCAGGAAGACTATGGCTCTGATTCCTCCTCCCTGCCCCACCTCTGGTTCCTGGAAGGGAAAGGGCCAAGTAAACACAGCCCGGGCAGCTTCCACCTCCAGGTATTTAGGAAGGGAAAACAGTGTGGCTGATAAACTGGAGGCTGGGGTTTGGGTGGCTCTCTGGTTTTGCTGCTGGTCAGCTGGGTGGCGCAGGAAGGTCCTTCCACCTGCCTGTGCCTCAGTTTCCCCACCTGCAAAGCTTTGGGATGTGCTTTGAGCCCCCATGCTGGGCTTACACCTCTCCCAGGGGCAGCGCTGTTGCCGTGGCCCACGGGAGGCGTTGGGAGGGGCTGCCTGGTGCAAGGTGGTTTTGGGGCTTGGCTGGTGGCATCAGCTCAGTTCTGCTGCTGCTTCCCAGCCAGGGCGGTGACATTATCCCATGGGGTCCTCAGCCTGTCCCCCTGAACCTGTCCCCAGCTCAGACTGCACATGAAGCTGCCTGTTGCTGCTCTGCTCCCTGCTCCGGTGCAGCAGCTGGAAAACCTTTGTGACGGCTTGTCTTAGGCTGGGCAGCCGGAGGGGATTTCGTCTGCCTTTCGGCCACTGGCATCACAGTCCCTTATCCCCTCGTTCCTTCAGCTGACCTTCCCACTCCTCCTCCTGCAGCCCTGGGCTGAGACTGGGTCCCAGCGGTGGGATGTGATAATGCTGATTGCGGAGGAAGCCCCAGACGTTTGGGGCTGGGGCTGACCCTGTGTTATCCTTGGGTAGGATAAGATGCGGCAGACGGGGAGCTGCCCCAGTAGGACCAGGGATGTAACCAGTACCAAAATGCTCCTTTGGGTACCAGTAGCTTAAGCTGTGTGTAGGCATCCCTGTGCTGGATGAAAGGTCTGGATCATGTCCCCTTCCTGGAGCTCTGCAGGTGGCTTTATGTCCTCGCACTGTGTGCAAGTGGGGATGTGTCCTGGGCATCTGCGCACGGCGGTGTCTGCAGCGTGGGATGTGTCTCACCGCAATTTCCCTGCCAGTTTTCTCGCCTGCTGGAGCGGCTGCAGCTGGCATTGAGGTCTGGCAGGGAGAAGGGGCTCACGTGGCGATGTCTGGGGCTGGGGCCACCGGGCTGGCATGACACGGGGTGCTCCAGGGGGTTTGCCATGCTGCAACCATGTGCTCTGCCAGATGGGACTCGCGTTCCGTCGGAAATGTGTCGCTCCTGCTCCAGAGGCTGGCTCGTCGCCAGCCCAGCCACGCCGGAGCGGTGCGGTGGAGGTGGCGTGGCCAAGACAAACGTGCTGTGGAGTGGAGCTGCTCACAGCTAACTGGGGTAGGTGCCCCTGGGTGCTGCACAGCGCTCTCCAGAAAATGTGTTTGGAAGTGCTCCAATGTAAAGGTTTTGGGGTTACCAAGGAGAGGTCTGAATGTGTGTGCACGCTCAGTGCCTTTACGGCACCCTGCATGGGATTAAACGGCAAGTTTTACCTGCTGGGAACGGGCTCTGTGTTGAACTTCATGGGCACAGCAGCTCCCTTGGTCCTGCCGCTGGAGGTTTGGCATGTGCGGGTGACGCCGCTGGGAGCTGTCGGGCGATGGATCTGGGCCAGGAGCTGTACGGAGCACCGTGCCGGTGAAGCACATGTGCCGGGATGCAAACATGTATGCGAAAAGAGATCCCGGCTGTCTAAATAATGTGAAATATTGACTAGCTCTCGCAGATGGTGCTCCACGTGCAGCTTCGGGGACTGAACTTCTCTGTCTCCTCTTGGGTTTTGGTGTGATGTTGTTTTGATCCATTTGGATGCTGGAGTCTTGACAGACTCATTGCCTGGTTGCTTTCAGTGGGATTGTTGAATTTTGGGCAGGTTCATTGCTAATAGGGTCTGAGGGGAAGGGAGGAGGGTTGCAAAGGGCTTGACTGGCTCCTTCAGGCTCTCCTGATGGCTTTTAATCAGTTTTTAAATGATGGCACCAACTGGGAGGCTGGTTCTTGCAGAGTGTTGGGGTTTGTAGTATTGCACGGGTGCCGTTTGGTGGCAGTGTTGCAGAGGAATTGCTGCCTGTAGCCAAGAGCTTGTGTTATTAACGCTATTATGGTGATTGTATTCACTGATGAAATGCTGCTGATGATTATTTGCATGAGGATGTTGCTGTGGGGCCCACTCTTGGAGGAGGCCTCAATGTCCAGGACATAATGCAGACCGCTGGCAGCAGGACCTTGGGGCCATACTGCCACCTTCTCAGCTCGTGGATGGGTGGCGGGTTTTCTGCTCTGTTTTGCCTTCCTCTGGCATAAGGTGCTGGTTTTAGATATGTGAAACTGCGCTTTGTGTGAGCCACTGTGGAGGAGGCTCTCGTGTTTTCCCCAAAGCCTGTACCCGGTGCGGGGCAGCTGCGGCGGGGACGGGCTGTGTTGGCAAAGCTGTGCTGGCAAGAGTGTCTTATGGCTGCTCAGGAAGCGTGTTGGGGAGTGCCCTCACCCACAGGTCGCTGTACGTGTCATAAAACTTCTTATCTATAGGTGGTTTAGCTGTTCTGCCTGCAGATTTACGGCTGTGCTCAGAAAGCAGCATGCTCCATTTGCTGCAAAGGGGTGAGCTGGGGGACCCGCAGTGGGGGGTCAGTACCTGAAGTCGGGGCCCCGAGCAGCGCTCCCCACCGTGGGCCGTGTGCGTTGCTGCACGCGTCCTCGCAGCAGCTGCTCCTGGCGCACGAGGGACCGACAGCCACAACAGTCTGTGCTCCTGTGGGTCTCATTCCAAGGCAGCGTGCCGCTTAGGCTGAAACATATTTTCCTCTTCTGTTTCCCATTTTCTGCAGGCTTTTCCCATCTGCCTAACGGGCTCTACCCATCGTACATACCCCTGAGCCACCTCGAGCCCCCCAGCGCCGGCAGTCCTCTCCTAGCCCAGCTAGGTCAGCACAGCCTCTTCGAGTCACAGAAAGGTGAGTCTGGGTCCTCGCGTGCCCTTCCCCTTGGTCACTCCTGCGTGCTCACCCTTTCCTTTGTGCTTGCTTGGCTGCTGGAGCTGCTGGATGCTGAGGGTGAAGAGCAGGAACTCTCTGGGGCTGTCATCCAGGGATGTTTCCTGGTCTTGGCAGTACCAAGATCTTGGATGTGGCTTTGCTGTAGGGAACCTGGCAGGGTCCCTCCTTGAAGCCCCCACGTGCTGCCACATCGCAAGGCTCAGTGTGCATCGGAGACAGGGCTGTCCTGCATCCCACCTGGACCATGTGGAGTTAACCGCCTGGTCTCCTCTGCCCTGGTCATTACTGAGACATCCTTGAAACCTGTTCCTTCCCGGTTTGCCACTTCTCGTCTGTCTGTGTGTAGGACTGAAGGGGTTGGAGGCCCATGGTAATCTTGTTTGCTTTTGTTCTGCAGATGGGTTCTACCTGTCCGGCCATGCAGGCCAGTCCGCTTTGCACCCTCAGCCTCCCCTCTCGAGGACCGCGGGCAACCACACGCCAAGCACTCTGCTCCGGGAGAAGGACCTTGGGCAGCTGCACAAGAGCTCGAAAGAAGGCCTGAAAGACCCTGGTGGGAAGGAGCGGGCATGCCGGAGTGATCTGTCCCTGCCCTTTGCCAAGAAAGAGGGCAAGCCGAAGGAGGAGCCCCGGCCCCGCAGCGTGGTAGACCTCACGCAGGACACCAAGCCCGACAGCGACCGGAAAGTGAGTGTGGTGGAGAAGGCGGTGAAGGTTGGCGAGCGTCTCTCGCCCTTCCTGGCCGAGCACATGCCAAATCGGAGCGCAGGCAGTGGGGAACCCAAGTCCAAGAACCCGCTGCAGAGCTCTTCCCTCAGCAACTGCAATGGCGGTGGGGACCCCATGCTGAAGGTCCTGGGTGCCGAGCAGGACCGCTGTGCCAAGGATCCTGCTCGGCATGATGAGAACATGAGGCCTTCCACGCATGCTCACGCGGAGCGGCTGAAGCGGGGGGAGCCCCTCCTGCCTTCCATGGGCACTTTGCACGTCTCCTGCAGCTGCCCGTCCCCGCACCCCTCACAGCCAGGGAAGATGACGCCGGCCACGACATTCCCTCCACAGCCCGTCCATTCCAGCATGTACACCATCTTCCCACCGGCCAAGGAGCTGGGGAGGGAGCACAAAGTCATCGCCCCCACCTTTGTGCCTTCGGTCGAAGCCTACGATGAGAGGAGCGGGCCCATCCAAATCGCCTCGCAGGCCCGCGACAACAAGGCGAAGGACAAAGACCTTGGCAAGGTGGGGGTGCTGCAGTCACCCACGGAGCGGTGCCTTGCGGACGCTTCCCGCACACTCTTGTCCCAGGACTTTTCTTGCCACAGCGATGCCAAAAGGATGGAGGCTCTGCGGGAGAAGGGCTCGGTGATCAGGGCAAACTCCATGGCACTGAAGAGACAGGTCACTTCGGAGCCCTTCCTCAACCGGCCGGGACTGGGCTCTCCAGAGAGCAGGGAGTTCCTGGCCTCCAAGGACTTGCTGAAGCCAAGTCCAGAGACAGAGCATCGCCCCTGTGAGCGGGACCGCTTCCAGCGATCCAGCTCCAAAGAAGCGGCAAAGGTCTATGGCACTTTGGACTCCTCCCGGCAGCACCTGGACCACGGTCAGCTGAAACCACCTGAGCAGAAGTGGAAGCCCTTTGAGATGGGCAACTTTGCCACCACACAGATGGCAGTGCTGGCCGCGCAGCACAACCACGTCACCCGGGCGGAAGAGGAAGCCAAGAAGGTCTACCTTGACCCCAGCGGCTTGCAACGGTCCTCGGTGGTGGGCTCGCGGGGTGCTACGGACGTCCTCCATCCCGCCTCCCATGGCGAAGGGTCGGCCATGCAGAGCCTCATCAAGTACAGCGGCAGCTTTGCCAAAGAGACCGCGTCCCGGCAGAGCTGTGGGAAGAAGAGCCCCTTTGGCGGCTTGGGCAACATGAAGTTGGACTCTTCGCAGCTGGGCGCCTCCAAAGTGCAGCAGCTGCTGTCGCAGCAGCCAGCGAAGCAGCTGAAGAGGGACCCCGAGAGACCCGAGAGTGCCAAATCCTTTGGCCGTGAGAGCATCGGCTCCCAGGGCGAGGTAGAGGTGAGGCACTTGCCTGTCGGCATTGCTGTGGCCGTGGCCCGGCAGAAGGACAACAGCAGCAGCAGCAGCAGCAAACTGGGGCCCAGCTTGGCAGACCGGGATCGCTCGATGTCTCTCAGCAGCATCAAAGGTAGGTTCTCCAGACATGTTGTGGGACTTCCCTGCGGGATCTGTTCCCTGGGGAGAGCAGCCACCCAGTGCAGGCTGTGTGGCATCAGCTCAGTTTGGCATCCTCAGCTCTGTTCCCAAGCCAGGGCACGTTGTAAACCACCACAGCAGGGAGTGAGACTGCCCATGCAAGAGGGAGTCCCCTTTCCCCCATGCCATCCCCTCTGTCCACCTCCGAGGACAACCCCCTTCACGTCTTTGATCCCCATTAGCAAAGGGAGTGACAGAGAAACCCCTTAATCCACCTTTGTGCTGGTGTTTTAGTCTCACGGTTTTGCTTTAAGCCATGGTGCCGGCTGGAGGGGGATGGCTCCGGCGAGTGTTTTGGTGCTCTGCTTGGCTCGTGTAGCACGATAACACTTGGGGGGTGCCCGGCGCGGGGAAAGCTCGGCTCTGCCGTGCCAAGGGGCGATGCCAAAGCGAGCGGCCAGCGAGCAATGGTTGGCTTTCTGTTTTTAGCCTTCACCTTTCCCGTTTTTCTGCCTTTTCCCCCCCCTCTCCCAAACCTCGGTGGCAAGAGGCGGTTTCTCCCGGCCGGCAGCCCCTCTCCCCGTTCCCATCGCCTCCTGTCGCCTTCCCCACGGCTGGGCGGGAGCCGACCGAGGACCTCGTGGGCAGCACAGGGAGCTGTTTGTTCAGCCGTTCAGTCGTCCCAGACCCTCCCAGCTTGCGTTAAATGTAATTTACTGGGCCAAACTAAAAGGCTGCAAACAAGGGTTGAATTCTGGCAGGCCTCCGGGCTCGTTGCTAAGTGATGCGGTTGGCTTTCAGACAGAAAACAAGACTGCTTTTCTCCTCCTCTCGCCCCCCAAATGCTGCCCCCCTTTTGTGTGCCAGGAGATATTCGTCTAATAACATTAGCTTGCTTGCGCTGAGTGGACGGTGCTTGAATGTTTAGACCTTTTAAGAAGGAGAAAGCAGGCTTTAGTTGGCTAATCTGTAGTATTTGGCAAGTAAAATGCAAGTATTTAGTGCCGGGCATTGGTTGTCAAGGAAACGGACCTAAGCCTTTCCTCCGTGCATAACTGATTGAATTTTTCTATGCAGTCCGTGCGTCATGTTCATGTATATAGACAAAATGATCATTCACTGTCCGGACAATCATCAGTCTGTACAGAAAAGGGACCGTCCTGTCGGCGGGGTGGGGGCTAGGCGGGAATTAGACAAATAAGAAAGTGTGTGTTTGGATGGGGGACGAGAAGAAGATGATAAACGCGTCTATAAATAACGGAGTGCAAGTAATGTAGATGGGAGAGGGAGGAGTGGAGGTAAAATAACAAAATAATATGTTTCTAATAAAAGGCTGGTGGGGAGGAGGGGGTCGGCTCACCTTGTGCCAAGGAGGAGAGGGAAGCTGCAAGTTAACCAAGGGCTTGCTCCATGTTGCTGGTACTGAAGAGGGAGTTGGGCATCGACTGGGGAAAATAAATAGGAAAAGGGGCTCCAAGGAGGGAAAACCTGGGCTAGGGGGTGAAAGGGGATTTGTGTGCGAGTGGGGATGCTGGTGGAGAGGCAGGGAGGGAAGCTGAGGCTCCGGAGGGATTTGTGAACCCCGATGCCTCGTGCCATGGAGGCCGGGTAGTAAAACTGAGCAACAGAGGCTGCATAGGGCATCATTCAGCGAGTTGAGGAGGGGCTGGTTGGGGACAGCCACTGCCCGCGGTGTCCTGGCAGCCTGCAAGGGAAATGTGGTGACCCTGGGAAGTCCTTTGGGAGGAAGAGGTGTGTGCCAGGTTTTAAAGCATCTTCACTTTCTGCCTGAAGCCAATGGAAGGAGCCTCGGGGAGAGGAGCCGGGAGAGATGTTGTCTTGTTCCTGGATTCCTTCTGACAGTAAAAGCTGAGGGAATTGGAGACTTGACAGCAAAAAATCCACGGGCTGTCCGGGTTTGTGGAAATACACAGTGGAGCCCTCCTTGAAAAGACTGCCTGTCAGCAGAATAGACTTGATGTTCCGAGATGCTTTCCCACGTGCCAAACCTTATCCAGACAGGAGAATGAGGACCCTGGAAAGGGCTGCCGGGAGCCAGGGTGCAGCCGTGCGAGGCCGTGCTGCGCCGCTGAGCCCTGTGGGGTGCAGAGCATCGCCTGGGCAGGGGATGTGCTGTCAGGGGGCACCGAGAGCTGGGGGGAAGCAAATACCTTCCTCCTGGCCCTGTTAGACCAGCCGGCAGCTCGCTGCAAGCAGGGCTGGGATTTAGGAGCGGGTCATATCACCAAAGCATAACATGGAGAGGAGCAACAGGGAATTGTGGAAAAAATGCATATGCAAGCAAGAAGCTAGGGAAAAACTAGGGAAAATCAAGCCTAAAATCAGGCAGCTGGGTTGAAGACCTTGGATAAAATAAAAGAAGCGTGGCCCCGATACCTGGTCCTGGTAGGGCCAGCGAGGAGCTGCTGTTCACTCCTGTGAATGTGCTTCGTAAGCCCTCACACTTGTGGCTGCTACCGTGCCAAGCTGTATTTGCAAGAGCTGTTCTGATTCTGGACGAGCTGTTTCTCCAGCCAAACATCCAGCCCCCCTTTTTGGACTCTTGCCCTCATCTGCCATATGTGCTCCTGCCTCGCCAGACCCTTTCTTGTTGCGTGGCTGGGGGGGGGATGCAGATTCTTGCTAACAGGTTGAATTACAGAGCGGAGCACGCTGGTTATGTGAGGGTCCGTAGCATTGGTTCTGCCTGTTGCAGGAGGACAGGGCTGCAGAGCACACTCGGTGTGCCCAGACTGGTTTACAAGAGCAGAAAGTGCTTCAGAAGGTGCAGAGATAAAACCCCCTCCCTGTGAAATGTGCTAAGCAGGACGGTATGGTTTGATGGAGGGATTTAGCTGTGCATCGTCTCCTTCTGAGGTAGGAAATCTGCCACTGTCCTTCAGCAAAAGTGGGCCCGTTGGTCCTGCTGCTCCCAGGCTGGTGGCTGTCCTGGCCTGGGAGACCAGCCTGACCTGGCGAGTGGGTTCCTTGATGGCTTGAAGACATGGATGTCAAACCACATGCACCTGGGTGCAACCAGGAGCCACCTTAGTGAGAATATCTTGATCACATAGATGGCCTTGCCCTGTCCTTTAGGGCTTGAACCTGATATACTCTTGGGGACAGTGGCATTTGGGTGTGCTGACTCCCAGGCAGGATACTGCCTCTCCATGCCCAGAGGAGAGGGGACAGCTTTCCCCAGACTGTTTCTTGTGTCTGATGGTGCTGGGTTGTCTCTTAGGGCACGGACGCTCAGAAGATGACTGTGGGGATGAGAGGAGCCGCCACCGGGACAGCCATCTCCTAGCAGGGCGCTTGGAGCGGGATCAGGAGAAGCTGCTCAGGTGAGGGAGATGGAGGTCTCTTGCCACAGTGCCACAAGCCGTGCTCAGGGACAGCCTGTCCAGAGAGGGGACAGGGTGGCATCCATCCTGGTGAAGCTGCGGCATCCACCTGCCTCGCTGGTGTGGAGAGGAGCGCTGAGTGGGGTACCGTGGGGCTATAGGCAGATCCTGAATCCGCAGCAGAGCAATCCTAATACACTGCTGCAAATCCATGCATGCCCCAAAGGGATGGAGAGATGGGATGTTTTATTCTGGACATGGCGTTAACCACCTCCATCGCAGCTCTCCTTGAGTGTCTGACCCTGGTTTGCAAACACACTCGTTCTGCAGACTGGTCCATACCCCCGGGCTCCTCCGGCTGCGCAGTAACCTGCAGCTCTTGGATCCTCCCTCACTCTCTCTCTTGCCTCCTCCATCACCAGAGAGAGCAAGGAGCTGGCAGATTTTGCCCGGATACACCCCTCCGGCTGTGCCACGAACAGTTTGAACTCCAACCTCATGGTGACGGGAGGCCCAGCCTTGACGGGCTCTGGGCGCTGGTCTGCAGACCCGGCTTCGCACTTGGCAGCCCACCCCTGGCTTCCCAGGACGGGGAGCCCCTCCATGTGGCTGGCTGGCCATCCCTACGGTGAGTGCCCTGGGAGGGAGTGTTGTGTCCACGGGGTGTTCACACCGATGCAATCCAGGGAGAGGTGTTGCTAAATGCCTGGTGAGGCTGCTGTCTGGTCACAGGGGAAAGGGAAGGAGGTATTTTGGAGCAATCAAACGGTAGATGACTTCTCGCATGAGTAGGAGCTGACTACATCCCCCTGAGTTGTGACTCTGGTGTTTCTTCTTGCAGGACTTGGTCACCCTTCCCTGCACCAGGGCATGACTCCAGGCTTCCCCCCTGCCATGGGGGGAGCTCTCCCTTCTGCCTACCAGTTTGCCAGAGACCCGCAGTCAGGGCAGCTTGTTGTGATCCCCAGCGAGCACTTGCCACACTTCGGTAAGGATGTGAGCGCGTCCCTGAGGGCCATGCTTTGACAGCTACGGAGGCAACAGGCTTCAGAGAGGGCTAGATAGGAGTGTACGTACCTGTGGGGACCAGCAGCCACAGCTCGAGGGTGGGCGTGAGCTGGCCTCTTGGTAGGTGTGTTTCAGAGATGGAAATGTCTAATCTTCAGCAGTGGCTCCTCATCCCCTGTAGGACCACATAAACTTTGGGTCCTTGGTTAGGAGAAACTACTTGTGAGCTCAGCCAGGGACAGTCAGACCAAGGGTGTGTAGAGAGCAAAGCAAGTCAGATGGCCCCAGGACCCATGGGGTGGTGGGAGTGGGGCTTCCGAGGGGAGGATGGCACCCTTTCCTCTCTGCATTTCTGGTTGCATTTCTGCATAGCCCGGTATTTGGCATCCCCCACACCCTGGGGCTGGGGTAGCGACAGTTGCCCTGAGCAATCCTCAGTCCTCTAGCCATCCCCATCCTCCTGCCTCCCTGACTGCATCTCTGCTCATTCCCCAGCGGAGCTGATGGACCGGGCACCCCCACTGTGGCCTGCCATGTACCCCCCAACCAGGAGCTCCCTCCAGCACGCTCACCAGCTCCAGCTCCTCTCCCATCAGCAGCTGCTGCGGCAGCACGAGCTGTACATCCTGCAGCAGCAAGCGGCACACGCCATGGAGCTACAGAGGAGCGCCCAGCTTGTGGTATGTTTTCAAGAGCTTCTTGCTGGGATGTGAAACGAGCCTGAAGTTGAAGTGTCTGGGGGGAAAAAGCAGCTGTGCCTGTGTTGCAGGTGTGTCTCAAGGGGACGGATGCATTGAGCGATCCTGCCCTGATCCCCGCGATATGAGGCATTCAGTGCACCCTACACAGTTGGGGTGGGTTTTGGAGCGGCTTGGTGTAGAGCAGTGCTGTCAGGAGAGCTGCCCAGCAGCAGCACGACCTTGATTCCTTCCCTAGGGATGTCTCTGTTCAGTTGAGTGGTTTCATCCCTGGTCACCTCCAAACAAACCTCCTGAGTGGCTCAGAGAAGCAGCTGCAGTACTGGCAGCAATCACCCTGGGTCCTGGAGCCAGCTCCCATTCACCAAATGATTTTGGAAGTTGTGAGCTTTCATTTGGCTGATTTACACCCATTTAATTTTTATAGTGGTCATCTGGTTTTCAGCCTTCATTTTACATGTTCTTGCTAGGCTGGAGACTTAGAAATAGAAATGGTTTTCTTTGGTTGCACGTGGAAGTTGAGACACCCTTCACGTGACTCCTGGAGCCAGGAATTTGTAAAGAAAGCTATCACAGATCAGTGTCACCCCCCCATCAGACTGGCCTTAAAATGGTGTTGCGCTGAGGAACGTGTGTTTTATTCCAGTGCATGTTTGATAAGACTATGTTTTGGTCACGTTTGGTGATAGATCTGTGCTTCCCAGGAGCACGTAGAGATGTCATGCTGAGTTTTGCTTTGTTCTTGTCGCAGGAGAGGTTGAAGGCGAATGAGCAGCGGGCAGATATGGAAGAGAAGGTGACAAAACGGAGCCTGGACAGTGCCAAATCAGGCCTTTCCTCCTCTGCCCCGGGACTGGTGCACCGAAAACCACCCGTGCTGTCTCCCAGCGCCTCCACGTCCTACAGCAAGGCTGTGAGTCCACCTCCCCTCTCTCCCAGGGCCTCACCCGTGTCTGTGCTCAAAGCTGAGGTGATCCAAAAGATGGAGGAGCCACCTTCGCAGCCAGCCTACTCCTACCCCGCCACCCCCAGCTCCCATCCTTCCAGCCCGCCCCCCGCCTCTCCACCCCCTGCCCCTGCCATCCCTCCAAAGGAAGAGGCGCCCGAGACTGTGGAGAAGAAAGACCTGGAGCTGGAAAAAGAGGCTGCTGGTCCATATCAGGCCTTGTTCCCAGGTAAGAGAGCCCTGCTTTGGCAGAGTCCCGTTGTGTTTGTGCCTGCCTCCCTTTTTCTCCTCAGCTCTTTCCTGCTTCCATCCCTTCCCCTAGAGAAAACCATGTAGCTCCTCTAAAAGGCAGGGGAGAGGCAAGGACCAGGGGTGGTGTGATGGACTTGGATCGATGCCTGGGTCTTGGGGGCGGCTGGGGCTGTAGGCTGTCTTTCTCCCTTGGGTTGAGCCTGGGTTGGTTCCTCCAGGGCTGAAGTCTCAGTGGGAGAAGGATGCAGGGAGCAGATCTCTCTCCAGTTGCAGGAGAATGCTCGAAAGGTGCAGAAGGGACCCCTGGGATGCTGATGCCTGTGGCACCTTGGCCAGGAGAGTGGTGCCCAAAGCAGCCACTGCTTGAGAATAGGAAGAGATGACAGATGAAGGGAACCCATCTCTATGCCTTAGTGAGAGAGCTGCTTTGGAGATCCGGCCATTACAGGGCCTGTCCCTTCTGATGTCTTGCAGAGATCCCCCCAGGATATCCATTCCAGTCCCTGCCTCCCTCCTTTGGAAGACACTATCCCTACCTCCTCCAGCCCACCGCAGCATCTGATGCAGATGGCCTGGCTCCTGATGTCCCACTGCCTGCTGAAGGCTCTGAGCACATGGAGCTTTCCCCAGAGGTCAAACCCATCCACCTGTCTCCGTCCAAAATGCTAGAGCCCATCCAAGCAGCAGCAGAAGAGTCGTCCTTGGAAGAGAGGGTGAAATCAGAGGTGCAGATGGAGGAAAGCCAAGAAGGCATCTGTGAGCAGGACATGGGGACTCTGAACATCACCACCTCTGCAGCTGTCCCAGTGCAGAATGTGGACAATTGCAATCTCCTCTTGCATCAAGGTGAAGCCCTGGGTGCTGTGGAGCAGGACCAGGAAGACCTCCAGAGCTGCCCACCTCCTTACCAGGTTGTGGCCTGCCCTGCAGAAGCAGAGGCTCAGGCAGAGACTGGGAGTGGAGCAGAAACCTGCTCCGTGCACATGGACTATGACGGTTCGCTCGTGCATGCGGAGAACGAGCCACCCGAGATGGACTTGACGCCCCAGCGGGAGGAGGCCTCTGTAGCCATGGATCTGCAGAGTGCCGATGTGCCCCGGGGCAGGGAGTTTCCCAACCTGCCCCCTGAGGAGGGGGAGCAGGGGCCAGAGATCCCTTCCTACACGGAAGAGGCAATCTCTTGCCAAATCCCGGCTCTGGACATCAAGCCAGGTGACCCGCTGGCTGGGATGAACGCTTTGGTGGCTGCCACAGAAATGCCTCAGGCTTGTTCCTTGTTGACTACGGCCAGCGTCACTCCGTCCCAGATAAAGGTGGAGGTGTTACCTGACCAGGCCTTGGAGCACTCCTTCCTGCAGGGGATCACTTTGCTGAGTGAAATTGCAGAGATGGAGCTGGAGAAACGGAAGCAAGAAATGCAAAGTAAGTCATTAAGTGTGCACTCTGGCCAGCCTTGGGCCAGGTTGGGTCTCCCTGCTCAGTCCCTGTGCTCTGTGTGGGCAAAGGAGCAGAGCCACAGGTGGGACCTCTCGCAACCTCAGGAAGGAGAGCATCGCCCTGAGTCGCAGGATGGAGTTGGAGCAGGGTTTTTGTTGCAGTAGGCTGAGCTACGTGTGGCTTTTGTACTGCTCTCCCCTTCCAAAGGCCCTCGCCATGTCTAGACAGTTTGTGGTATGCGTAGCGGAAATGGAGCCCCACTTGCCGAGAGCTGCCAGGGTACCGCCCTTCTGGCAGGCACTGAGTCTACAGTCTGTCGGGGTTTGGCACAAGAGGCCTCAGTAGCTCCAGATGATGCTTTCCAAGAGCTTGGCAGGTCCTGAAAAGATCTCACCTTCCAGTAACTTCCTGAGGTGAGACGTGATGGGAACTGCCAGTTGCACCATGGCTGGGTACAACAGGAGATCTCAAGTGGTGGCCAAGGGTGGCTGGGAGGCTCCTTGGGCTGCCATGGTCCAGAAAGGGACATCAGCCTCACCTTGTGCCTGCTGGAGGAGCAGTCTTGGAAGGTGAACCTCTATAGCTGTTTTTTCTGTCTTCAGCAGGTCCAGAGAGTTTCCCTGTCCGGCCAACACTAGAGAGTTTGCTGGCTGCCAGCACCCACATGCTCATGGAAGTACTTTCCACCCCCTTTATGGAAAGTCTGAAAACCATCCGGTTGCCTCGAGAGCTGAATCCCAACAAAAAGTACAGCTGGATGCAGAAGAAAGATGAACCCGTAAGTAGCTCTAAGTGTGGCTGAGCCTGAAAAACCACAGTGCATCCACTCACTGCAGCTTGCTCTTCCAGCTGCAGTTTGCCACCCGGCTCGTGCTGCCCTTCTGTGTTCAGCAAAGCGAGCCGGTGCTTCCCTTGCGTTGCGTTTGTAGCTGCGCAGGAGTCAGTGCAGTGCGATTTAGCTTCCTCCCTTGTTTGTGAATCAACACCATTGATCTCAGCAGGACCCTCGGCAGCTCTAGAAGTGGTGTTTGTAATACAAAGCCAGCAGGAACTCGTATGTTACTGCTTTGGCGGGGGGGATAAATAAAGATAGTGGCAGGAAAGTTTTTCCTTTTTTTCTTTGCTGACTCTTCCCCATGGGAGAGACTGACAAATTATTTTGTACCCAGCAAGTAAGTGTTCCACGACAGGGAGTATTTTGATCTGTCTTTTTAAATAAGGGAAAAGAGACTCCATGGGTGTATTTCCCAGGGCTACTCTCCCTCAGAGCTGATACCATCCAATGCATTTGCCAAAGAACATCTTTGCTTGGTTGGTTTTGCTTTGGTACCACTCTGGGGCTGTGCTTCTTGTGGGCAAGGGTGCTCTGCTCCCCTTGTAAGCATGGAGGGCTTCCCTGCCAGGCTGCAGATCTTGGCAATTGCAAGGGCACCCCAGTGTGCACCACCCCAGTCTAGGTGGGGGCCTGGACACGTCCTGACCTTCTTGTCCCCTCTTGCCTCCCCACCGCAGATGTATTCCATCAAATCAGCCATTGAGAACATGGATGCGATGGAGCTGGACTACAGAATGAGGCTGGCGGAGCTGCAGCGGCGGTACAAGGAGAAGCAGCGGGAGCTGGTGAAACTGCAGCGCCGCAGGGACTCCGAGTAAGTTGCAGGCTGCTCACTTGGTCTTTTTTTTTTCCAGCTGGGCACTTTCACTGCCTCTCGGTCCAGGAGAGAAAACAGCCCTCCATCCCTCCCTGTCTCTTCTCCTCTCCTCCTGGTACAGCCCGCCAGAGCTTTGCACAACACACTCCTAGGCTATGTGACACGACACCCTGATCACTGGTGAATGCAGCTGGGAGATCGTATTAGAGACAACCTTGGCTTCAGCAGCTCAGTTTAGCAGTTTGGTGACAGGCGAAGGTTCTGGGTTGGCTCCCGTTCTTGCTTGCTTTCTTTTAGTTTTTTTCGCTTTTTCTTCTTTTTTGGATTTATTTGTCTTTTGTTTTTTCCTGTTTGTTTTGCTTTTTGGTCGCAAAATTTGATTTTGCTTTTTTTTTCCTTTGCCTTTTTTTTGTTGCCTTTTTTTTTTGTTGCCTTTTTTTTTTGTTGCCTTGGTTAACAGTGAAGCGTGTGGTTTTTTTAAAGGGAAAAGCATGACGAGAAAAGTAGAAGCTTGGCAAGAAGAGGCCCTGGAAGGCCCAGGAAGAGGAAACTTGGATCAAGCGCTCTGTCACCCATTAAGGAGAGAGGGAAGAGTGACAGCAAGAGTGGAAAGTAAGGCTGGAATTTGGGGAAGACGGGAAAATGGCAGGGTCGCTGCACCAGGGTCTTACTTGGGGAGAGCATCTTGGATGCAGCGGGGGCTCGCCGTGGCGTTCTGGTGGCAGGCCAGTCTCTGGCAGCAGTGGTGTTGTGGAAGCGTGTGCATTTAACGTGAGTGTGTCCTTGCGGTGGGAATATGGTGCCAGCCTCCTCCCTCCCCGCTGGTAGAGCACGTGTCTCTGGTGTTGGGTACAAGTAGGACAGGCTGAGTTGAGTGGCAGTGAGGTGATACGGAGCAGCCAGCTGGGCAGGGACCTGCAGGTGAGCTCTTGGTGTCGGGTAGTGCGTCCTCATGTGCTTTTAGGAGAGCAGACGGTGCAAGCGGGTGCTGTAGAGCTAATTGCAGGGATGCTGATGTCAAAAACTGGAAGGACAGCGCTATTCCAGGTTGTCTACTTCATAGGGCCTTTCTGCTGTGTTTCTGCTGTCTTCATCTGTTCCCTTAATCAGTGGGAGCTGGTTTCACCTGACCTCTCTCTTTCAGGTACCTGGATCATTCTTTCCCCTGCTTTCTTCTCTTTTGCAAGTCCAGCTGCTCTTGTTTGGATGCCTGGTTCTCACCACCATTGGCCATCTAACCATCCCTAGATGGCCAGGTCCCTCCAATGGAAAGGCACCTCCGAGCTGCCTCCATGTGTGCTATTTATTTTTGCAAATGTCCTTTCAACACTACAAATCAGATTCAGGTGCCCAGCTCCCACTGACCGTGTACTTCTGAAAATCTGTCCTCTTGGTGGCTCTGAGTTTTGCTCTTCTTATTTGGATGGCTGGACAGGCTGGAGGCATCCAGAGGTGGCTGGAGTTGTGCATGTATGTGTGCATGAGCGTGTTGCGTGTGCATGTCCCCGCATCACAGGAATGCTTGAGCAGCGTGGCGTGGGAGATGGAGATGCACCCTCAGCCAATGTCGAGGGCCTGAGGTGTTGGTTTAGGTGTCTGTGGAGGTCAGCAGAGAGGACAGAGGGGAGGGGAGATACCTGGAACCTGAGGAGGCTGCGCCATGTCAGTGGCTTTGTGGTGGTGGTGTGACGTGGGCCAGCAGGCTTCATGTGAAGGGTGCAGCATACGAGAGCTTGTAATGGAGGCTTGGTAGAGGTATTGAGGTGCTGACTGGTCATCCATCAGATAGTTCCTGGAGACAGCTGGGGAGCAGTGAAAGACGTGCTTATAGTCTCACCTACTTTATTTTTTTTTTAATTATTATTTATTTACACTCTCCTTTCCCCCCAAATCCCAAAGCGAGACCGAAGACGTAGATCACAAATGGCTCTTGCAGAGGAGCCAGGCTTGCAAAGCAGATTTCCTGTCCTTTGGGCAAGCCAGTCCCTGCAGTGCCCTGTCCCTGTGTGTCACCCTGCGTGGCAGTTCCTTACCACCTCCTTGCTCATACGCAAGCAACCAGAGCAAGTGTCTGGGCAGTGAGGCACCTCCCCGGGCCTCAAGAATCTCTCTCTGCACCTCATCAGAGTCCTTGAAAATAGAGGTGGGAAAAGACCTACAGGGCCAGCTCAGCTGTCTGTCCTTCCCTCTGCTGCTCTGTACCAAATTGGGCACTTTTCAGTAGCCAAGACACCAATTACTTCCTTTCAGAGACCACCTGGCAGGTCTCTGATTTCAGGCACCCTCATCTGTACTGGTGGCCAAGAGCGTGCAAGAAGGGCTCCTTGGCTCTCCTGTTTGGTGGAAAACCTTGTCCAAACTGCTGTCACTTCACAGTGGACTTGGCTCCCATTGAGGATCCCCGCTGTCCTAGGAGGCATTTAACCTCACTTTTGAGCTTGGTGGGGATCACAGGGAGGAAAGCCCCCCACCTTGACCCATCCTGTGCTTGGCTTGCAGACTGAACAAGTCCTTGTTGCTCTCTGAAGACTCTGAGACTGGCGAGGGCATGAAGAAGAGGCACAAAGGGGCCCTCCCAGAGGAGGATGAGGATGTGGAGAGCGGCAGTGGCAAGATGAAAGGGAGGAACCAGAGCTGGGAAGAGCATGATGCAGCTCCCAGCTTCTCAAACGAGGTCAGTGCCCTCATGGGGAACATGGAGCCACAGGCCAAAAGCAGATCTCTTTCCTGCTTTGCTAGGGCTGGCTTGCACTGGATAACTCCTGATCTTAGAGAGTCTGCTCTCAGTTCATGTGGGTTTAGAAGCTCTTCATGAGAGGACTGTCTGTGCAGCAGAGGGGTGTTTGCAAAAGCTAACGTTGGCTTATGGAGGTTGGACCTCTTTGGTAGGCAGCAGAGAGGCAAGCGCCTTCGAGCCAGCCAGAGCATTGCAGTGTTGCACTAGCTCTGAATCCAGAGCAGTGCTTGTCTTACCCCTTCGCCTGTCGAGATAGCGGAGGGGAACGGACTTCCGAAGCGACGGAGGAAAAGGAGCGCAACCTCGCTATTTTAAATGCAGGGCTTTCTTCTGCCCCTGTTGAGGCAATGAGATATTTACTGGAGCTTTAAGCTGCTGACGAAATCCAAAATGCATCCAGGCGAAGTACTGAGTTACAGCTGCTGTTATCTAGCTGTAGCACATGTAAAGTGTATTTACTTTTTTCAAGAAACAAGAAAATACTGAAAAGGATGTAACAGCCCTGGCTGTAACGTAGTAGTGCTGAGAGGTATTTGGGTCTTTTTGGCATCCAAGCCTCTGGAGCTGGTTGATTATGTGGAAATCTGTATTTATTTGGCTGGGGTTTTGGGTAAAGACGATTTTTAATCCTCGTGGTTTAGAGAAAAGCTTGTAAAACCAACCCGAACATATCCTAAAAGCCATAAGGTGTTGGGAAAAAAACATGTTGTTCTACGAACATACTTCTTTTGGAAGAAAATTCAATTTTTCTAAGTTAATCTTGTGATTTTGTAGCACTCGATAAGGGTAAAGCTGGGCCGTTTGCTGACATCTTCCTCTCCTTCTTCCCTAGCATCATGGTGGGTTATGGCAACTGGGGCTTAAGACCATAATTTTGAGGCCTTATTAACTAGCATGCATGAGAGACGGTTACGAGGGCTAGTAAAATCCCTCAGGCCTGCCATGATATCTGCTCTGTATTCACCTGTGTCTCTTCCTTTTACCCCAGCAGTTGAAGCTCAAGAAGAAGAAGGTGCCATCAGATCAGGAGCAACTGGCCAGCAAGCTTGACAAGGCCCTGTCACTCACCAAACAAGACAAGCTCAAATCCCCCTTCAAGTTTGCCGACAGCTCTGGGGGAAAGCTGAAAACTAGTGGAGGTGGCAGCAGGTACCTCCCACCCCACGAGGCTCTGCCAAGCAAGGAGGAAAAGAAGAGCCTGGCCAAGAACCTGGGCTTGTCACTGAAAACCACCAAGGAAGGTAAAAATAAAGCGGCTGCCAAAATGAAGAAGATGGAGATGGGGTTAAAAGTCAAAAATCAGCTCAAGGTTTCCCATTCACCAGCAATATCTGAAGTTAGCAGCTACTCCTATAGTAAGTAATCCCGCATTTACCTCTTCTTACAGTGTAATCTGTTGTGGGGGCTTGTGGGGGTTTCTGGCCTCATGGAAGGGGTCTTGGAGATGGATCTGGTTTTGCTCATGAGTGAAAGGTGAATTCCTCCCTGGCTAATCAATGCTGCTGCATCTTTGGGGTGAGCATGAGTTGTCCGCCCAACCTGCCATCCAAGAGGTGGCTGACATAAGCGCGTCTCTTCCTGGCCTGTATTGTACAGATCATCAGTGGGGAAAAATGCTTTAAAAAAGAAGTTGACTCACCTCCTTGCTTTTGGTAGGAGTAGACACTCTCCATCTACCTGTCAGATGAGGACTCAGCCTCTGCTCCAGGAGGTGGTTAATGGTTGACTTTTGAGGTCCTTGGTGAGTTGGGTAGAGTGCCATGGAGTCAGTTGGAGAAGGCAAAGGCTGCTAGGGGCACCGATACTTGTAGGCATCCTCCTGCCCTTCAGTGTTTTGGCTTGATTCCAGGTCGACTGTTCTTAGCCTTCCCATCTGTCTCATCAGTGTTCATCTCCACCCCAGCATCCTCTGTACTAATTGCCATTTCTGAACCCAAAGTGTACCTGAGGCAAAGGTTCCTGCAACTGAGCAGACCTGAGGACTCCTGTTACAGAAGGAAAAAGCTGAATTGCAGATAGCGTTGGGAAGGCAGTAGAACCAGAGGTAGAAGAGTCGTTAAGGGTTCGGACAGACAACGGGGCAGAGAGCATATGAGGGGCTTGGAATTCATGGTCTGAGGCCCAGTTGTGTAATTGTCTTTGCTCACTTGCATACGCATCTTTTCCTTTGGTTGCAGGTATTTAAGTCCCATGTTAAAACCATAATGGGGTGCTTGTATGCATAACAAATGTTTCTCTTGGTGCAACACTGGTTTAGAAATTTCACTAATGAGGAAGATGATGAGCTAGTGATTCTCCAACTGAACAAATGCTTGGCATGAAATTAGCCACTTACATGGCAAAATAGGAGACATTGTGTCCACTGGTCTTGAACAAAGCCTTTGGCTGGTTGTACTATACACATCACCCAACAGTTCTGCTCTTAAATGGGCTTCACTCCCAAGGACAGACGCATGGCTCCTAGACTGGGAGCTCTGGAGCTAATGGGGAGAGGAGGCACAGGCTCTTGCTGGAGCAAAAAGCCTTGGCTCGTGGCAGAGGGAACTTCTGCAGTGCCTTGGCACTTGGTACCCTGGTTTCGTGAACAAAACCTCCCTCCTAGACTTAAGGGAGCTGCTGTTTCACGCCTCTCCTCTCCAGCGAGTCTCCTGGTATAGAAATGTGCCCCTTTGTCACACGAATCTCAGCACAGGTGGATTGTTGTCAGTGAGGAACCTACTCTGAAACGGCTCGGCTTTGGCGCGTGGTTTTTCAGCTGTGTGCAGGTTCAAGAAAGGGGCTTTAGTCTGTCATTTGGTCACTCAGGCGTGATGGATTTGGGGAGGCAGGTCGAGCATATGGCAGCACCTCTCATTACTGGTGGGCTGCTCTTGTGGAGGAGGAGAAGCAGGACTGACGCCAAGTCCTTCTGCCTCCTAACCTCTTGGTTTTCTAGCTGGAGTCCTGAAAACCTTGGGCATAGATCCAAAGGGCGAGCTGAGCATCCTGTTCCCACAGATTTTAACAGAAGTCAGATGCCCAAAATCATTTGCGTATTTGGGCTCTGAACCTTCTAAACTTGCTATCCCTTGTTCCTTCATCTCCACAACCAATGCAATGGAGGTGGGGAGCGATGCCCGACCTGGGCTGACACTGCAGAACATCTGCTGCTGCTCACAGGCTGGAATGGTCCCCGCCACAATGTCCGTAATGTTGTGGAGCTGACGATGCGTTCGTGAGCCAGGAGGTGACAATTCATACCCGCTTTTATTGTGTCCAGGGGTACCATATACTTCTCGTTCCACTCATCAGATGCCGGAGGGGACTGCTGGATAACATCTCACCGCCCATGGGGCTTGGTGGCTTTGTAAAGCTGCAGTTCATAGACCTAGGAGCGGCTTGGTCCCTGCTTCATTTCAGTGTTCTTTGTATTGCACACTGCAGAGTGTCTGGGGTGGGTGGCACGGTTGGAGTTAGACATTTGGAGTTAGACACGTTGCCTGCTTTGGCAGTTGGGCTCGCTCCTGCTTCCCGTGTCAGAAACCCTCTGGGAGAGCTGGTTTGTGTAGAAAAGGAGATTTAGGTCAGAGTGTTGAACATAACCGTGGTTAAGACTAATTCAGGTTGATGGTCCAGGTGTTGGCATTGCTGTGCCTTTGGTGGACATCTTCATAGTGGAAACGTCTGCCTCAGTTTTCTGCTCCTGAGCTAAAACCACTCCTTGGATCTTGTCTTAAGGAAGGACAGGAGTCTTGTGGCCTAGGAGGAGAGTGTCTATTTCTGACCGAAAGAAGGAAATACCTATTTCTGTGTTTATTTGGCTCCCACTTCTTGAGCCTGAGACTTGTGGTGATAGAAGGATCTGGCGGTGGGGGACATGGCAGCACATGGCCCCTCCTGCAGCTATTTTACCCTCCTGGTTTACAGCCTTTTCACAAAGAAAGTCACCAAAGCGCCTCCCAGAAAAACCCACTCAAAAAACCCCAAACCTCCATTCTTTGATGTAACGCTCTTCCCACCCGCTTTGACCACAGATACGGACTCGGAGGAGGAGGAGGAGGGATCCCTGAGGGACGAGTGGCCGGCGCAGCCCCCGTCTGCCCCCAAGCCGCGGCCGCCTGGTCTCTACAGCACGGCGGCCAGGAAGGGCAGCCGGGCGGCCGGTGGCCCCAAGGTGGCCCCCCGCAGCGCGGCGGCCGGGCGGCCGCTGAAGCCGAAGGCAGCGGCGGGCCGAAAGCAGCCCTTCTGCCTGCTGCTGCGGGAGGCCGAGGCAGGATCTTCCTTCAGCGACTCCTCGGAGGACTCGTTCGATCAAGGTTACTAGCTTATAGCAAACGCAACCCCAAATGCACCCCTCCGCCATGTCTGTGTGGGAGCGGGCGGGGCGGGGGGGCTAGAGCAAGCAAGGGGCCTGGCCGGCTGGGGTCAGCCATTTTGATGGTCGGAGCCAGGGTGGCCATCTTTGTTCTTGGCAGCGTAGCCTGCTTTATCAGCCCGACATTTATTTTTTATCCTTTTTGTACCTGTATCATTGTGATATTATTACTGGCTGGCTCTTTTAGAGCTCTTATATCAACTGGGTTTTAGTGTCCACCTCTCCCTGCTTTCCTGTTCCCTTTCTCCCTTCAGTTTTTCCCTCACTTTCTTCCTTGCTGCCACCACCACCATTATATTATTATTACTACTTTTACTATTATTTTATTTCTTATTATTTTATTTTGGCATGGGCCTTGTAGAGGTTTGGAAGGAGGTTTTTTTTGGTCTTTTTTAATTGCTTTCCTTTTTTTTTCTTTTATCTTTTACTTTTTCCTTTTTTTTTAATACCGGGATACTGTTGTGTGGCCGTGTGACTTGATGTTTGTACTGCGATTTGGTATACCAAGCTTTATTAAACATATCGAGTTCATTTTTAACTAAACCTGTGTACCTTGTCTCTCTTGCTGTGTCTCTTATCAGGCGATTAGGTTGCCGCTTCACTTCATCCTGCTCTGCATCCCCCTCCTGCTCCCACTCCCCATGAGTAGAACTGGAATTAACCTAGTCTGGGGTACTCTCTATTATTCAAATATCCCTCTGCCTTTGTCCAGATAAAGCCTAGGCTTTTCCCTCCCAACCCCTTTGATTTCATTTTTATTTTGTTCACCCAGTGTTGTTTTGTTGAGGTTTTTTTTCAGCTTGTTTCCTCTGTTGATAGACTCTCTTGAGGCAGGCAGATAAACGTGGAGGCACTTGCTCCTCGTTGCTGCTGCAGGAGGGTGCTGGGTGTAAGGTCCCCATTATTTAACTGCCAGAAATTTTTCTTTTTCACTTTTTAAATTGTATACAGTGAGTTTTTGTGTCTCTTTTTGTGTGGTAATATTTTTTCAGATGCCCAGATGTAACCCATGGTGTTCAAGGATGTGGCAATTACTGCATTAAATTTGACTCTGCAGTTTCCCTTCCTCACCCTCACCCCAATTTTTTTCTTGCAGCTTTTTTTTTTTTTGTCAGCCTGTCATTAGTACTTCAGTGGGAAAAGAGATTACTTGAGACTTTTCCTCCAGAGACACAAGGGGTTTCTGTTTTAGAGCGCACTTATTAAATAATAATTATGGAGAAAGGTCATTTTAATGAGCCCTTGGCTCCCAAAAGAAAGTAGCTCATCTGGGCTGAATGCTAAGCGAGAGCATCCCCAGTTGTTATCATCTACCTTACATGGCAGATCTGGATGTAGTGCAGCAAAAGCTTTTTAGTATTTCACACTGCTCAGACGGCTGCTAATTGAAAATGGGGCTGGATAGTTTTGCTTTTGTTTTGTTTTTCTTATTTTTTTGATGTTAATCTCTCCATGCACCTGTTTGTTTTTTATTCCATCCAAACCCAACCTCCAAAGAAAGATAATTTAAGCTAAAAAAAAAAAACATAGCAGAAAGATACAGAATGCTGATTTGGTTTGATGTGGCTCTGGGCTGGACCCACCAATGCATTTCAAAGAAAACCCAAAAGACAGAAATACATGTTTCAAAAAAAAAAAATTCTTTAGAGAATTCAAAAAGTTCTGGGGATCGTGGATTTTATGTAAGTGTGAGATTGCCACATTTCCATGAAGAGTCTGTGTTAACTTCCATTCTTCCCTTCCCTGTTCCTTCCTGCATCTTTTCTTTGTTTATTTTGCTGCTGTTGGAAATTTTGAGGATATCAATCCCTTCTAGGTGCCAAGTTCTTGAGGGTTTTTTGGGTTTGCTTTTTGGTTTTGCTCCAGGTAAGCAGATAGGTAACTTGTCCCTAATTGGCTTTGTCTATTTTTCAAGTAACCTGTCTGCTTTAAAAAAACCCAACAACTAAAATCCCAGTTTTATGGGATGAAGTCTGGGGTGGGGAGGGGATATGGGAGGAGGTTGGGCAATCTGGAACAAATGGGGAAAGGCATTGTAAATCCCTCTGGGGTGTCATTTAATGGTGGGGAAACCAAAGATGCAAAACCTCCTGGGGTGGGAGGTGGGCATGGAGGGGGAGGCGGGGAGGGATTATTGATTACAGTTTTGTTTTTTTCTGCAAATGATTTTTTTTTGGTTGTTCTTTCTCAGAAGCATTACTTGAAGGGATATTTGGGTAATAGGGTTTCTAATGGCTTTCCCTGATACTAAACCGATTAATAACCTCAGCTTTTCTAGAAGTGCTCGCTTTCTCCTTGCAGCTGCTTGACCAACCCTTTCACCCCTGCCCCTATCCATGATGCTTTGAATGTCTGTGTCGGTCTCTTGCATTTGCTCTCACGCTGCACTAAAGAAGCAAAGTGGTTGGCTGGTTGTAGGGCAGACACTTCTCAGCGAGGGTCACTAGCCATGAACCTGAACCTTGACCATTGTTATGTAGGTAGGCAAAATAACTTTTCTTTATGTCATCTGTCAGCCTCAGATGTTTCGATGTTACCTCCATGAATAATGACACGTAGCTCTTTGCATTCTCTTGGTTATTTTAATTTTGAAGATGATTGCTGTCCATTTTTGACTTTCCTCTGTCCATGAAGAATCTTGCATGGAAGATTGGCTTGTGTGTATGTGTTCGAGGACTCCAGAAATGCTTTACCATTTACAGACCTTCTTTCGGAGAACCCCTTATCCCAGCGAAGGGAAGGATTTGCAGATGGGTCCGAGATGAGAAGTCACGGCGCTGCCTGCAAAGGCTCTGCCACTGTCCTTAAAGGTTTCTGGCCCATGATGCAGACTGTCCTACTATCAGGGTAATTGGCTGGTCATGGCCCTGCCTGTATCTATGTCAGAGGTAGGAGTAGCTGCAGGAAGACCTGTTATCATCTGGTTTGAGATAGAAGAGATAGGGACACTTGCTTTCTTGCACACCAAGCACCACGTTGCCATTCTGATAACGAGCAAAACTTGCGGGTTTTCATCCAGTGACCTTGGAGAGGAAACTGCTAATGTGGGCCAAAGCCACAGGGGACCTTTGAAAACCATCAGATAGGTAATACCATGAGCTTTCTGAGGCTGAAGGCCAGTACTTCCTCCTCCTCAATACTCTGTTTTCCTTGAAAAATTACCAAGAAATTAGTACTAAGAAATTACTACCTTCTTCCCCGCTCTCCGTTCCCTGACTTGGAGGATGATTTTATCTCAATGAAAAAAACAAAACAGTAAGGGTTAACCTGTTCCCTAAACAGTCATTCCCATGTGATAGTTGTAATATTTTTAATTTTAAAGTACTTCTGGAGTCAGCAGCACAGCACATATGGGGGTGGGGGGAAATCTTCCAATGATGAGAATTGGCTTGTTTCACCAAAAAAAAAAAGGTACAATCTTAAATTGGACATTCAAAAATAAGTAACTTCCAGAATTTGGACAGATCACACAAATCAGATGTCAATGACCCAGTAGCTGTCTAAAGTCTGCCTGTACTTAGCCTGCTTTGTATGCTGTAGGCCTGCTTGGTGTTATGAGAAAATCATGCTATTTTTTTTACAATGTGAAATGACTCTTTTAAGTGTGTGTTTTTACTCCCCCCTTCCCAAGCCTTTCCTCTCCACATCCCCCTCAATCCATCTTGTTACATCAGTCTTTAAAAACCTAATTGCTTAACAAATTTCTGTTCATCATTAACAAATCTTCATTTACTGCTCTCCTACAGTGAAATACCACGGCAGCTTAGCTGTTAAAAGCAATGAGAAAGTTCAGTGTTTTTAATTGGGTTTGGTTTTTAATTTAATGCAGGTACAGATTTTAGAAAAAAAATCTTCTTTTGGCTGTTCTATCTGGCATCAGTAGCATTTAAATATGAATTTATTGTTTGTTTTGGCAGTAGAGTTGTATGTACATGTGTGGTTGCGTGTGTGGGTATATACACACATATACATGCTCTTAAAAATGTCAAATAGAAAAGATATTTTTAAGTTTGAATATTTTTTCCTTCACCCTTGCTTAGTGTTAACAGAACTACCGTTGAAGGAAAAAATGATTTTTTTAAATATCTTTTTCCCCATTGTTAACTAAAAATCACCTTTTCAGGAGAAAAAATTGAGGCTTCAATTGTGTTAAGGCATCTGTGCATACTTCGTTTTAAGCCCACGCATAATTTGGGTACAGTAGGAGTAAAACTCCTGCTTCAGATTAAATGCAGTCTCCCCAAGAAGCTGTGCAGATGGCCATAGAGCACCAGCAGCTTATTTGCCACCATGACCATAAATTTGGGGTCTTAGTTTAGAAGCGTGTGGGTTTGGCGCAGAGTCCCAAATGTGTTCTTTTTGTTTCATTTGTTAGTTTTTGTCCCTTGGAAAATGAGGAGCCGGGATTGTGCTGTGCATGTAAAGCGGAGGTAGCAAGATCTGCCCTCGCCATGAGAGGTGGAGGAGGATAGATCTGTGCTGTGAATGTATTAAAATGTGTTTATTTTCAGGCTGAAAATTGAATCTCATGCAGATAAAAAGATCAGTGTTTTGGTAAAAATGCTGACAAGAGACTTATCTTCAGTTGTCTTTCCATAGTGTGACACTGTATAGTTGAAAGAGGTTAGAATAACTGCCAGGTACATTATTGTATCGTACGTTTTCTATAGTGTGAGTAATAGCCACTTTCATCCTGGCTTTTAAATCTGTTTTACCTTGGTGCATTTGAAATACCGTAGCTGCTGGATACCTGTGTGCCCTCGCACGTGCAGGGTCTCTAAGTGCCAAAGGAGTGGTGCTGCCCGTGCTTGGCACAGCCCCTGGGCAGTCGGCGCGGCTAAGCCAAGGGTGCTGTAGGGGATTCGCGTGGGACAGGTTGTGGAGGGATTTTCCTGCAAACTTTCCCCTCTTTTGGCCTGTTTTCCTCCCCAGCTGCTCAGTGAGCAGCTCTCTGCTCAGCCAGCTCTCTAGGTCTGGCATGAGGGGCTGTACAGGTTGATTTTTTTTTTCTCTTTTTTTCTGGTTTTGCTGAGAATTACTGAATTTTGGAGCCAAGTGGGATGCGTGGAGAGGGTCTCAATACCCCATGGTGTGTTGAACTCAGGCACGGTTTTGCTTCTTTTCAGGCAGGTGGTTTCTGCGTCTCAGAATAGCAGAGTTCATCTGGATTTGTTTTTCTTTTGGCAAAATGTGGTAGAAAAACAGCAGTTGTGCCCCCTTTTCTGGTAGGGGAAGGAATCTGATCCTAATTTGCTGCGGATTTTTTTTTTTTTTTTTTTTTTTTGCATGTGGTTTTTGTGTAAGGAGTGAGCAGGGCTGTAGATTTCTTGGTATTTATTGCAGGACTGTAGGTTTAGTAGCATTTTTATATCACAAGGAACAAATCTGAGCAACTGAAAGGGCGAAGGGATTTTTATGCAGTGAAAAATTAATATTCTGTGACTATCTGATGTATGCTATGGAGAAAAGCTCTCCTTGTTGAAAATAATAATAATAAAAAAATAGCTGGCCATTACTTCAGTTGATAAAATGCAAGGATGAGAACACTGGTTTTTGATATTCTTGTTATTCTGATGTCATGGAAAAATAATCCAAAGTGGAAAAATAACACTTATGTTATTGTATTTTTTTTGAACAACCAAGTGTTGAGGACGTTTTTATCTATCCCGGAGGGCATACGTGAAAAGAAAAGGATTTTCATGTTCATTCCAGCTCATTTTGAAGGGATCTGGTTTCTCATTTGGCTGGCTTTCAGACGCAGGGATAGCGGCTGGTGGGGAGCTGGTGAGTGGGCTCAGGCAGGGAGAGCAGGGCTCCTGCTAGCGGTGGAAATTCTCCAGCAACCTTGATGATCCTACTTAAGCCCTCAATTTCAAGAGAAATGAAATATCTTTTCCAGACCCACTTTTTGCAGTTAAATATGTATATATATGTGCTCCTATATGTGTGTGTATATGTATGCGTGTGGTGTTTGTGCATTTGTGTAGTGACTCTCGCTCACCAGCACTAACTGGATGAGATGCTGTTAAAATTAATTGCCTTTGAGCTGATGGCAGACTCTTGGGAAGTGCTGTAGGAAGGGAAAGGTGCCACTCTCAGAGCATCTACCCCCAAAATACCTGCTGTGTGCACACCGTAAAGGAAAATCCCAGCCCACTGCTCTCTGTGGGTGTCAGCTGAGGCAGGCAGTAAGGCTGATTTCTTTGCCAAAATTAGATTTTGGGCTGTGGGCAGCTCTTCCTGCCTGTGCTGAGCTGGGCTTTCCTAGGCTGAGCTGTAGAGAGGGAAACGAAGGGCACGGAGAGTTTTGAGGCAGAGCGTTTAAACACTCCTCCTTGTCTCCAACACTACCTACGCTTTCCCCCCTTATGCATTCCAAATCCATTGCTTTCAAATTATTATTTCCCTCCCTCCCTTTGCATTTTTGCCTCCTGCCCCTTCTCCTCTCTGTGTCCTCCTTGCCTCCCACCATGGCACAGGCTGATCTCTGGTATTCCCCTCCCATGCTGATCTCTGATTCTGATTACGCTAATGGATTTCATTATGGAGGGAGAGGTGGTGGGCGGGAGGGGAATCCCACAGCTCTGAGGTTGGGATTTTCAAAGGAATTAAGCTTTTAATTCCTCCTGAAAGCTGCAGGGAAAGGGTGCATGGCGTCCTTTTCAAATCTCTGCCAACACCCTGCTCTTCCCTCCCTCGCCTTGAATGGGTCCTCTTTGCCATACCCTGTATTGCTGTGTCCTTCAGGGGTGGTGGTAGGCAGGGTGATAGTGGCTATATGGCTGCAAAGACGTGTGTGTCCATGGCCAACATCATCTGGCTCAGCTCATGGGTGGCTCAGTGCTGCTTACATGAGCACTGAGCAGCAGGAGAGTTTATCGGTTTGGGGTGGAAGTGTGGCCGATGCACAACTCCATGAGGTTTGTAATGGGCTCCCTCTTTTCTGCGTGCTAGATTCTAGCTCAGAGGAAGAGGAAGAGGAGGACGAAGAGGAAGAGGAGGAAGCAGAGGACTATGGGATGGATGGCACTGACAGGCTTTCATCGCCTGCCCTCGATGAGAGCGGCTTGGGCCTTCTAGCAAGGTTTGCCGCCAGCGCGATGCCCAGCCCCATCGTTCCCCCTCCACTTTCCATCATCCAGCTAGAAGCCAAGCAGAAGGCGAAAAAGAAGGAGGAGCGGCAGAGCCTGATGGGTGAGTTGTGTGGTTAGGGTTGGTGCCATGAGGGACAAGGTAGAAGGTTCAGGAGGTCCTACAGTGCTGCAAGAGAGCAGGTTGTCACCCAGACACTGTCTTGCCTTTTCTTTGCGTTTGACTGCTTGGTGCTGATGCTGAAGGCAGGGTCAATTGCCTGGCAAGAAAACAAGAACCAGTCATGGGTATGGCAGGTTTAGCAGCTGCAACCATGGCTTCCCTAGGTGCAGTTGCCTGTGGCTTCCTCAAAGTTTCCTCTTTTCCTCCCTGGTGAACCCTGAACAAGTCACGCTGCAAAGGCAAGTGATGGGATACTGTGTCCCCTTGGACAGAGTGCTGAAGGCAGTGAAGTGCTTTTACATTTTAGGGAAGGAAGCATGTGCTACATGCAGCTGATCTTAGATACCCAGGAGAAGCAGAGATACCCGAGCAGAAGAAAAACCCCTTCAATGAGCCCATCCCATCAGCTTCCTCATAGAAACTGGCCAGCGAGACTTGAAACAAGCATTCCTTCCTCTGCTCACACATTTGCAGTGCCAGACCCTGCGTTTCTGTACCCGTCTCTCAGTTTCAGTGTGTTGCACATTATTGGCAGTTTCATTTCTTCCCCTCCCTGTGCCCTGCTGCACAAGTGCCTGTTGGTGACATTCTTCCTGGTCAGACAGATCTATATGAGCTCCGTTTATAAATTCTCTATTAATATTTATTAAGTGGTAATGGAATTTATAGCATGCTTCAGAATGGAAAATGATGTCTTCCTTGGGAGCCCGGCTTGTTTTAGCACTGTTTCTAAGCTGTATTAGGCTTTTGCCAACTTGTTCCAACAGCCTCTGTTAAGAATTTATTGTCTTGTAACCTGCCCTCCTTGAAACTGGAAGCATCTAGAAATTGTCTCATGGGCAGTAAGAGAGAAGAAGGGGTGTTGTAATTTCCAGTGGGTTTTTCATTTTGAGCCTTGCTGGCTTTGATTTTGACAGGCTTGCTCTTTTCCTGCTCATGCTGCTGCTGTCTCAGGGGAAGAGGTTTGGGTAGAAGATGAGAGCAGGTTCCTGCAGACTGAATTTACCCAGGAAAGTGAGCATAGTTGAGAGAGAAGGGCTGAGAGAAGATGCTCTCCATGCTTGTGCCTTGTACGTTTTCATTTACCCATGTGAATGTTGTTCGGTCGTGTACGTCCTTTCTCAAGGGTCTTTTGCAAGCAGTGGTTATCACAGCAGGGATCGTTCACTGTTTGCACTTGAGAAGAGATTCTGCCAAGCAAGACCTGATTTCAGACCTTGGTCTGAAGGCAAGAGTCATGCAGATGTGTGTGCAGAGAGGGCAGATCCACAGCAGGTTGGAGGAGGATACAAGAGAGACCTTTGGCTGATGTTTTTTTTTGGAGAGGGAGAACCAGATTCTGCTGATGTTTCTACACATCTTCAGAGGTGCTGTGCCATCCTATGAGGTCCAGTGCCCTGGGAAACTAATGGATTTAGAAAATCTGGGCTCAGTCTCTTGTTCCAACATAGACTTACTGCATGACCTTGGCAAGTTTCTTCCTGGTTCTTTGTATCCCTCTGATGGCACAGTGCCTTTGCAGCCACAGTGTTTTGCCTACCTCCTGCCCATGTTGCTGTGTGTGTAGATCCTGCTTCAGTTTTCTTTCTGTCCCTGGAAACATATGATCTTGCTCTCCTTCTGGAGAGAGAAACAGACTGAAGGTGGTGAACATCTTGGCATTACTACAACATTTCAGGCCTCTGGGTACTGCTGTGCCCATGATGCTGAGCGGAGGCCAATGTGAGGGGATTTCCATTTGCCACAGACAAAAGATCATTTACCTCTCTTGACTTTAAAGGCGATTACCTGAGCCAATAAAAAGATCTGTGGTGTCTGATGGCCAATGGGAAAAAATAAACTTGAAAACTGGGTTTATTCAATTCGTTAAAGAGATCGTTCTCCTGAAACGAAGGTGAGATTGGAGAGGACTCCCACCGGGAGGGGAGGAAGGCTTAGCTTGTGGGGTTTGTGCTTTACTTCAGCCAAGCAACTCCTTTTTGTGGAGGAGCAAATGTTAGAGTTTCTTATTTCTTCAGAGCTTCCCTACAGGGTTTTGGTTGTAGGAGAAGGGAGAAAATGGAGGCAGGGAACACACTGAACCACACCGCCTGAATGGGTGGGCTCTGGTTTGGGGCAGGGGAGACTTATTTTCAGGGAAGTCACTGTTTCATGGGGCAGAAATGGAGATCTGAGGGATGTGGGGATTGGGAAGGGGAACAAGCAAGGCTCTGTTGAACAGGCACGGCATCTCCCATGGAGCCCAAAAGCTTCCAGCAGGACATTGCTCAGCCAGGGCTTTGACTGATGGTTAAATCCTTTGCACCTAGGGACAGAGTTTGAATACACCGACTCAGAGAGTGAGATCAAGATCAGGAAGAAGTCACCCTCAGGGCTGCTGCGGGGAAAGAAGGGGCCACTGGAGGCAAGCAGCATCCCGCAAAGCCAGGCCCCCAGCAGCCTCGACTCCGGATCTGGGAGTGCTGACAAGGCCAAGCTCGGGTCTGAGAAAGGCCGCAAGCTGAAGAAATTCAAGTCCCCCAAGGACTTGAGCTTTGAATTTGGGCTGGAGGCCAGCGATGATGACCTGTGGAACCGGCGCCGGAGTGAGCGGATCTTCCTCCATGACGCCACCATGTCCTCGGCCATGCTGACCCCCGCAGCGCCTGCCAGCTCTACTCCTGTCTCCAAGCCTGCGCGCTGTGGCAAGGGGGCACCCATGAGCCCCAAAAAGGAGGGCAGCAAGGGGAAGGAGAGGAAGGAACTAAGCAAGGTGAGGAATGTGCTGGCAGAATTGGTGTGGGACCCTTGGGAGGTGAGGGGAGGGCAATTAACTCTGCTAGGGCAGGGGAGAGTTGAGTCTTGTCTCACTGGCTGCCCCAGTGCTGTTTGACTGCTCCTTGTCACCCCTGCCAGTCCCACATACACCCTGAGGAGCTGTCAGGTTTGGATCTGACTCGCAGGGAGTAAAAGCCTGTTGTGTTTGAACAGGGCAGGTTACTTGTGTCACCCTCCATGTCTCAAATCCATCCTGCTTGGATTGGCCAGAGTGGACATCATGCATTAAAACATGTCAGAAATCTCTCTCCCACTCTCTGAGCTGTGCCCCCCATGCTGCCTTTTAAGGATGTTCACCTTTTATATGGCGTCTTCTGAGGGCTGTCCCTGGCTGGTGTGGGCCGTGATCTCTGGGTTGCTGCCTCCTTGTCTTGGCTGAAAGCTTGACTCCCTCCGCCTCCAGTTCAGTTCATGGCAGCGTTATGGAGGAGCACTGATTATGGGGAGAGTTAGACAAGTTACTTGTGACATGAGGCCAGCTGGGATCTTCTTGGAGCTCTTTGGGGGAAGGTTTGATGGGCAGGAATTGCTCTCCAGGGTAATGAAAAGCTCTTCCCAAAATGTGTGAAGTCTGAAAGCAGAGCTGGGAGATGTAGGATGTGGTGTGGTCAGTGAACTAACTGCTGGTTGAATGTCATCCTACCTGTGCTCAGCCTGCTTTGCTCCGTCTTTCCCCTCTCCCTGGGCCCAGATCTTTACCAATACTGTCTTTACTGATGGGAGTGTTTTTATTTTTAGCAGCGGAAGAAGGGTAAAGAAACACCCTGCTGCTCCTCCTCCTCGTCCATGTCTCCTCCTGGCATCCCTAGCTCCCCATCTGATGTTCGTGTCAGCCTGGCTAGTGCCCTGGGCTCCACCAAGAAGAGCAAAGCCAAAGTGAAAGCCAAGGAGGTGAAAAAAGAGGTGAGAGGCTGGTTCTAGTCTGGGTGAACTGGAGGGTTGCTGGCAGAGCCCTGCTCTTTTTCTGGGCTGTTGCAACGTGAGGCAGGGAAAACAGACATGCAGGTTTTGCTGGGTTTGTTACGGGCAAAATGCTGTTTTGAGTAGCCTAAAATCCAAGGAAGACTTATCAGGTAGAACCTGCTGCTACCATCTGGTGTTTATTTGACTTCATTCTTCAAATTAGTGAGCAGTCAGAACTTTCTTTAAGGTGGCCACGAGGTGGAGGAGAGCTTTCATGGATAGCAAGGACCATGGAGATGGTGATGGAGTTGTCCTGCTCAGCACTGGGCGAGCCAGGTCACCACTGGTTTCTGCTCCATTGCTGTAGCCTGTCTTCTCTCATAATACACATTACTGTGTCTTCTCACGTGATTTCTGAGTGTAATGCTTATGGTCTCTGTGTAACAGCAGGAAATGGATCGTGGGGCTTTCAGAAGAAATCAGAGCAGTGCCTGCTGCCCATTTAGTGAAGACAGGGTCTCAGGAAACTGTGCAGAGAGATGGTGAAGGCAGAGCAGAGCTACAGCTGTCTGCTCCACAGCATCTCTCCTAACCTCCAGAAGTAAGATGTGGCTAGGATGTGTTAAGTAGCTTTTGGTCAGCTGTCAATGATGCTTGGGAATAAACCCAGAAAAACAAAGATCTTTGTTCAACCAAAAAGCAAGTTTGGGTACACCCACTTAACTCTCTGTGTGATTAATGTTGCTGAGGATGGAGACGAGTTTGTCCCAATATCCTCAGGTTATTTGTTGCTGGAGGAAGGTGAGATGGGATCAAACTGTTGCCTGTTGTCATCCTGCTGATATGCTGCTTGCTCTCCTGCAGAACCGAGGGAAAGGAGGAGCTGTCAGCAAGCTCATGGAGAGCATGGCAGCAGAGGAGGATTTTGAACCCAACCAAGACAGCAGCTTCTCAGAGGATGAGAACATCCCACTGAGCATGCTGGTCGAGCGACCACCCACACCAGGTGAGCACAGGAGGGGCCGGGGGGGCTAATTGTAAAGGTAGAGGGACTGGGCAAGTTTCCCATGGCTGCTTGGAGGAGCACTATACAGCTTTCACGTGTTCCTCATCTAAAGCTACAAGTCCTTGAGGTGGAGGTACCACTTTTCCAGTCAATTTGGCTTGCCAAAAACAAGCCTTATCAGAGTGGCCTGCTGTGACATCTAGATGAAGCCCAGTCTCTGAGCTGCCCTGTTTTCATTTACTGGTATATTATTATTACCAAGAGAGGGAACTTTTTATTATTGCCAAGAGGGAAAAATTTTCCTCTGCCAGGAGCTAGCCAGAGAGAGATGGCCCTTTCTGCAAAGGGCTCACTGGCCTTTTCCTGGGGGAGGGAGATGCTGGGAGTATGAGGTTTCCTTCTCCCCTTGCAGTGGCTTTTTCACATATGGTGCTCTCTAATCCCCATCTTGCTCCAACACCTCACAGCTCCCCGCTCCTGCATAATTGACAAGGATGAGCTGAAAGACGGTCTGCGTGTCCTCATCCCCATGGATGACAAGCTGCTCTATGCTGGGCACGTCAAGACGGTGCATTCACCAGACATGTGAGTTGAGGGACTACTGTATCCACCTGGGCTCTGCCAGTGAGCGGGGATGTAGCTGATGCAGGGATCGATTTGGGGGTTGTGTAGAGCTGACTGGAGAGAGACTGACAGAGTCTGGCGGGGAGGGAAGGAGAGTCCACTCTGGTTTATCTGCACTGAGGAGAATCCAATTGCCTCTCATTAAATGCTCTCAACTAAACTGGTGGTAGGGCTCAGCGAGGTGTTAGCTGATCAGTGTGATGTCTTCCATGTGCCATGTCTGACCAGGCCTTTGTGTTTTAGATACCGTGTGGTGGTGGAAGGTGAGAGAGGAAACCGTCCCCACATTTATTGCCTGGAGCAGCTCTTGCAGGAAGCGGTATGTGAGGCCAAAGGGTGCCTATCCTTGGTGCCTGAGCCCTGTTTTGGGGTGGAGGAGGCTAGCTGGAAGCTTCCCCTTTCCCCAGCTGGGGCTCCAGGGATGCCCTGGTCCTGCCTCTGTTGCCAGTCTGGACAGAGCTCCCCTTGGTGTGGGTCACTGCTCCATGGCTGAGCTCCCCCACTGGCAGTGGGCAGTAGGCTTGTATGCCAGCAGGGATAGTCCTTCACACTGCCCTGTGAGCAGACAGGAGACCATTTCCCAGCAGGGAAACTGTCCCTTGTCTTCTCCAGAGCTGCTTCACTACACGCCAAGTGTGGTGGGATGGTCTGTGCTGGTGCCAAGTGTCAGTAATTGGCTTCCTCTTGCCCCGAGCAGATCATCGATGTGAAACCACCTTCAGTGCGATTCCTGCCCGAGGGCACGAGGATTGCAGCCTACTGGAGCCAGCAGTACCGCTGCCTCTACCCAGGGACAGTTGTCCGAGGTAAGGCTGCCCTGGATGCTCTGCACTGTGAACCAGGGATGTCTCAGTCCTATGTGTCCTGAGGGATGTCAGGCTTCTCTGGGGAAGCCCTGAGTTCTGCTGTGAGTGTCCTGGAGGTCAGAGCCTGGCCTGTTCCTCTCTGCCGGGTCATGCCCAACTCCATCATGATGCTGGTTTAGTAACATCCTGTTGGTCCAGGAGACGTGCTCTCGAAGGAAGAGGTATGAGTAATTCCTGTGCAACATGCTCTAGGCGTTCCTGCTCTAGCAGGGGGGTTGGACTAGATGATCTCTGGAGGTTCCATCCAACCCGTACCGATCTGTGAATCTGTGAATTTAGGAGCTTAAAATATCAGAGAAGTTCAACACACTTCAAAAAGTCAGAATTAACTCCAGGGAGGGTGGGAACACAGCTTATTTCTCTTGGAGAGAAGCTGAAAAGCAACAGCTTGTGATTGCTGAGTAGTTACAAAATGCAGGTCAAAAAAAAAATACTGCAGTGAAAACAGAGAAGTGAATTTCTGCAAGAATAGAGGGAAATAGGGGAAAGAGGTGGGGATTCAAACTGGTTGTTAATGTTCTGGAGCAATGTTGTTGACTGGGAAATTTTACACTGGGTGGGCAGGTGTAGTATTATCCGGGACTTTCCATTGCAGAGCAAGCCTTCTGTCCTCTCCCTGCACAGCCTAGGAAAGGTGGGGACATGATGCTTTGGAACTGGTGCAAGATCCCTGTCTTCTCCCATGTCCCCACTTCCCTGACGAGGGATTTGTACTCTTATGTTTGTCCCTAATCCCGTCTTCTGCTCTCCCAACCCACAGGAGCCCTGGATCTGGAGGAAGATGGTGATCTCATCACAGTAGAGTTTGATGATGGGGACACGGGACGTATCCCACTGTCTCATATTCGGCTTCTCCCACCTGACTACAAGATCCAGTGTGAGTCTTGCTGTTCAGTTTTTTGCATGACACTTCCCACTATGAAATGTAGGGAGTTTCAGGACACCTGCCTCTGAGATTTTGGGCTGAGTTCATAGACTTTCAATCACAAAGATTGCACCATCAATTATGGCCATGCAGAGCCGAGGTGGGATATAACCCATAGGGAAGAAGGCCCAGTCTGTATTGCAGAATCGGTAGGGATATATTCCCCGTGTTGCATCTCTGTTTTATGTGTTATTTGACTGCATTTGACCATCTCTTTCACCTGTTCCAGGTGCTGAGCCTTCCCCGGCCCTTTTGGTGCCCAGCACCAAGCGCCGTAGCCGTAAATCCAGCAAAGACACTGGAGAAGGAAAAGAGGGAGCTACGCTGGGGTCAGAGGAGCCCGTGTCGAAGGGCAAAGGGCGAGGGAGAAAGCCAAGCATCAAGGTGAAAGCTGGTAGGTTGTCACCACTGCCAGACCTGGAGTTGAGAGAGTCGTTGCACGGTTCCTCACCACTCTCCCCAAGTTAGAGCTATTGCTTGAGGAAAGATTTGGAGGGAAGTGGATGCACTGCTTGAATGCAGAGCATCCATACATCAGCTGGTTCTGCTGTGGCTACAGTTTGCAGGAGGCTGGCTCAGAAGCTGGCCTGCGCTGCGAGAGCCTCCTTCTGTCAGTCGGTGCTGCAGAACGGGGTTCCTTTTTCAGCTGAGCATCTCAGCAGCCATCAGTACAGCCAAAGATGCAGCAGATCTGGTTACCCTGCAGTTGAAGCAGCATTGCTGGGCATTGCCCATCAGCTGCTCATGGGCGCAGGCCAGGCTGATTAGTCAGGCTGTTCAGTGAGCAGGGAGGACCTGTGCCTCTTTGGGGTGTCGGGAAAAAGTCACCCTTGGCCGTAGACCAGTCAGCATTGATGTCTGGTTGTGTCTGAGGTAATAGTGCCCATCTGGATGGATACCATCATGCCTTTGTGTTTCTTCCCCTGTGCAGAAGAGGCCGCCTTACCAGAAGAGAAGGATCAGGTTGAGTCTTCACCTGTTACCTCTTCAGTCCCGGAGAAGCCAGCTTGCTTGGCCAAGCCAACCATGAAGGGGTCACGAAAATCACAACCACTGCCGACTGGAGGCTCTCCTGCCCCCACAGAGGAAAAGCGGTCAAAAGCCAGCAAAATGAAGATCTCCACTAAGCTGCATAGCCCCCCACAACCCACTTACCAGCCTGCTGTGTTTGGCAGCATCCTCAGCACAGAGCCCTACAGCGACCTCCCAGGGACGCTGGCGGCCTTTGGCTCCAGTGATGCTTCAGCGTCAAAAGCCAAGACCAAGAAAGGGCGGCCCACAGAAGAGACACAGGAGTTTGGCACCATGGCCAAGGCTCAGAGAAAGCATGACAATGAAATTCTGATCAAGCTGGACCATGAGGGTGTGATGTCTCCAAAGACAAAGAAGATGAAGGAGGCGATGAGGATGCTGGAGGACTCGAACCTGGTCAGTCGCAGAGACGGCAAGAGCCTCTTGGGGCTGGGCTATTCCCCTGCAGTGGGTGTGGAGGGCAAGCAGAAATCTTCCCGAGCCAAAGCAGCTGAGGGAGACCCTTCCCCTGCCAGCTTCGGAGGAAAGTTTGATGGCTCAGCAGAGAGCCTCACTGCTTCAAAGGACCAGGAAGAAAAGGCAACAGCTCCAGCAGCTATGGAGGAGTCTGAGAGCAACAGCAGCGACAGCAGCTCGGAGTCAGAGGGAGAAGAGGAGGCTGAGAAGAACCGAGGGGAAGCCCAGGACAGCAGCTCGGCGAGCTCAAGAGCATCCACCCCTCTCTCTTCCTCCAACTCCTCCTCCTCTTCCTCTTCTAGCAGCAGCTCCTCTTCCTCCTCCTCTTCCTCCTCTTCCTCAGCCTCATCAACCTCTTCTTCATCAAGCTCCAGCTCTTCTTCTTCCTCCACTACAGATGAAGACTCCTCCTGTAGCTCTGATGACGAAGTAGCTGAGGCCCAGCCAAGTTCCTCAGTGCAGCAAACCCTCCCACCCAAGCAAACCAAGCAGGCAGGGAAATCCCGCGCGTCCTCCCACCCCCAGAACCAGAAACAGCCGGCGCAGCAGCCGGTGCAACAGCCGGCACCGCAGCAGAGCGGCAACAAGAGCAGGCCCAAAAAGCGTGAGGGCATCCACCTGCCCACCACCAAGGAGCTGGCCAAGCGCCAGCGACTGCCGTCGGTGGAGAACAGGCCCAAGATTGCTGCTTTCCTCCCTGCGCGGCAGCTGTGGAAGTGGTTTGGGAAACCCACACAGGTAAATGGAGCCTCTCCCACCACTCCATAGTGCTCTGTGCTGGCATTTGCCTTTTGGTGCCTCTTACCCATGTCCTTTCCCTTCCCCTGGAGTGGTGAAACTCTGCTGGCCTGGTGTGTTCCCAGCCAGGGTCTCCAGTTTGCAAGGAGTTTGGGGTTGGCCTTCACTGTGACTGGGGGGGCTGTCCCGCACGGCTTGTCCCTCTGCCCCGTTTCCTCTGGGGATGCCTGTGGACACTGTGGATCTGCCGACAGCGAAGGGTGGGATGTGGGACAGGGCAAACAGTGGTGGGTGAGGGAAGCCTAGGTGATCCCTGGCTGCTCACCTGTGTGGTCCTCTCGTGGCAGAGACGAGGAATGAAAGGCAAGGCCAGGAAGCTCTTCTACAAGGCCATCGTCCGGGGCAAGGAGATAATCCGCATTGGAGACTGCGCGGTCTTCCTCTCAGCCGGCCGCCCCAACCTGCCCTACATTGGCCGGATCCAGAGCATGTGGGAGTCGTGGGGGAACAACATGGTAGTCCGAGTCAAATGGTTTTATCACCCAGAAGAAACCAACCCTGGGAAGAAACTCAACGAAGGCAAGGTAGGCTGGCCGCCTTCGCCGAGAGGGCTGCAAAGCTGCCTGTTCCCTTTTGTTTCCATGGATGAGGAAAACACCCATGGCCCAGTTTGTTACTGACACTGTAATGGGGGTGACCCCATTATTTCATGTTGGGGGGCTGCCTGTTGTGTGGGCAAGCCTGGTGTTTACCCCTTGAGCAGAGGAAGGGTGGGTTTTACCATACTGGGAAATAAAGGCTTTTGTGTTGATCCAAAAAGAGCTGGATCAAGTCTTCTTACAGTGTAAAAATGACTGGCCTGGTGCTCAGAAACACCAAATTTTGCACAGATGCGCAGCGTGGTTTCCAGTGGCTCTTAGTATTTATTACCAGTGGCTGTGGATGGGCATTGAGGTTGTGAAGGCACATGTGGTGGGCAGGAGGTGACAGCATGGAAAACCAACTAATTACCTGCTTTTCATTTCTGTTTTCTCTTTCCTCTTCCTGTTGGGCACAGCGCTGGGATCAGAAATCCGGCAGGAGTCTGTCCACAGCTTTGCAGGCATCCAACCAGAGGAAGGACTTTATGGAGGTTGGTGAGGTTGGGGCAGGGCTGGGAGGGGATGCTAGGGACGCCATAACAAATGCTGCTGGGGAAATGTTCCCTGAAATTCTCTGGCACTTGCTGTTTGCCTCAGCTGCTGAGTCGGCAGTGCCCAGAACTTTGGATGGGTGTTTCTGGAGGGTGGGAGTAGCTGCAGGTGCTGGTTGTTGAGAGGAACAGAGGGCTGGTATCTAGCACCCATCTTTGCATTTGCGTCCTTGAAGTGAGGATGACAACTCCTGGCCTCCATATTGCCCTGTCTGTGTGCTCGGCAGCTGTGGCGTTGCCATCGGTGGGAGCTGAGTGAGAGCGAGGGCTCAGGTTTAGTGTGCTGGGCAGATTGTGTCCACGCTGCTCGTGGGCCGTGCAGATTCCCAGTGTCCCTGCCCTGGGCTGGCAGTGGGGATGAGTGGGAGTTTTGCTTGAGAGTGAGCACAAGCCCTGGCCAGTCGTGATGGGTGTTTTTCCTGCATATTGATGATGATGCTGTAAATGCTGTGAGATATAATTGCTCCTTTTCTTTCCGTCTCTTTCCGTTCCTGTAATGCAGCGAGCCCTCTACCAGTCCTCTCACGTGGATGAAAACGATGTCCAGACCATCTCACACAAGTGTCTTGTTGTTGGTCTGGATCAATATGAGCAGATGCTAAAGACAAAGAAATACCAAGACAGTGAGGACCTCTACTACCTTGCAGGGACCTACGAGCCCACGACGGGCATGATCTTCAACACTGACGGGGTCCCTGTCATCTGCTGACCGCCCAGGGGACACGTGCCACCCCCTGGGAAGGGATGGGACAAACCTGAGGACGTGCCTGTTCAGACGACATGATTGTTTCTTTCAATGCTCATGACTTCTGTGTCACACTACAGACAGGAGAGCGCGAGAGACACGAGGAGGAAGGAGAGGGCTGAAGAAAGGGGTTGGGGAAGCAGTTACAGGACTTGAGGGAGATGCCGTTGGGGGGTGGTGGTGGTTCTTGAACCCCAAGGCTCTTCTGGAAGTGGCTTTAAGTAAGGTGACATTTGACCAACTTCTCCCTTCCTCCTTTTGGTCCAAGAAAGCACATGGGTCTCGTGATCATTTCACCAGCGGGACCCCCGGCAAGAGGGATCCCTTTTGTGTCATTTGCCCCCATCAGTAACTTGGAAGCCGCCTGTACGTGGAAGGACACCTGCTAGCCTTCTGCGTATGCTCCTCTCCGTCCTTATATTCCCTTTCCTGCTTAGTTTCGCATGACCCTTTAGGAAGGACAGGGTGAAAGAGAAAGGAGATGAGTCTCTCTCAGCGCCTCGTCTCGATCCTCTCAGCGCCTTTTTGCGGTTCCCTTTCCCTGGAGGCCCCTGGCTGGCAGCGTGGAGCACGAGGGGGCAGAGCTGGCCCCAGCACGGAGATGGCAGAAGAGATTCTCCAGGCTGGGAGGAGCCGAGTGGAAGATGAGCCGACATCCAGTCTTGGGTGCTGCCTTCCCACTCCCTTGAACAAACAGTCTGAACCCACCTTCCCCGTCCATCTGCATCCCTCCTGCCCTGGAAGGGTGCTGGGGGGAGCAAACGCATGGCCAGGGGGTGACATTGGCGAACAAAGAACTCGTCTTGGAGCATGCAGTGAAGGGAGGCAGGGAAAGACTGGGAAAAGCTGCTGCTCAGTGCTTGGAGCAGAGGAGACCACAGGCCGTTGGATTTTGCCATCCCTCGCCCAGCTTTACCCTCCATGCCTTGCCTGAGCAGAGATGTGGAGCTGCTGGGAAGCCCTCACCCCCTTGTTTGAAGGGAGCGGGCGTAGAGCGTGAAGCCCGGCCATGCCTGCCTGTGGCATTTCTGCAGCCAGAGCCCCACTGCCACCTTGGGCTCAGGGATGGGACCGTTCAGCCTGCTCCATCGATCCGGGCGACCTCCCCAGGCTCCAAGAGAGCCGCCACCATTGCTTCCTCCTCCCTCTGCGGCGCTGACCCACCGTCTCACTCCCGCTGGGCACACGCCGGACCTGTGGCATCACCGCTGCCACACCAGGGTTGCCCCCGGCTGGAGGGGACACGGGAGGAGAACCACGCAACGATGCAACATCCTTGCACTTAAAACACAAAAAAACCCTCCAAGAGACGCACTGATCTTTGCAACTACCGACTCGCACTACAGATTGCTAGGACGCGGAGCGGGGCCCGGCTCGGTCAGGAGTGATGGCCCAGGCTCCGGTGGGGAGATGCTCAAGACAAGGACAGATTGGAAACTATCCGCCCTGGTACCGGCTGCTTACCAGAGACCGGAGGCCGGGGCTTAGGGGAGAGGGATGCCCCTGCAAAGTTACCCCTCGTCCTTTAAATGAACCACATGGTGCTGAGCTCGTACCACCTCCACCCCGGGCCACCGGCGCCTCGGCGCGGCGGATAGTGACGGTTCTAGCCTGTACAGTTTTAATGTACCAAAAGACTCTTTAGCCCTCCTGTATTATAAGTCTTTAAATGGATTCAACTTTTTAATTATAAATATAAATATAAATATATATATATAAATATAAACTTTTTAAAACTGTGAAAAAAATTATGAAATTATAAAAAAAAAGAAAAAAAACAACGACAGAAATGAACACAGTCTGACGTTTAGAATATTATTTTTTATTTCCTGTTGGATTGTGATTGTAAATGATCTGGGAACAGGCACACCCCCCCCACGCTCAAAGTGTACTGTACTTCTAGAAGCAAATTGTGTGAGCATATTTTAAAGAGCGAGAGAGAGAGCGCGCGAGAGAGATTTTATGCTAATGTTAAATAGAAAGCACTTAAAACCCACTGCCTTCTATGGAACACAAGGATATTTCAGACAATCGAGAGGAAAGGAGAGCCAGGTTTTTGTCTTTTTTTTTTTGTTTTGTTTTGTTTATGTTTTGTTTAAAACAATTTTTTGGCATTCTGTTTGTTGGAGAACTCTGTGTGATCTTTTTTCATAAAAAAAAAAAATTAATTGAAAAAAAGCAATCCAATGAAGCATCTTTCTTTGTCTTGCTTGTCCTGACTGCAGGGTTTTTCTCCTCTTGGTAGGAACGGTCACTTTTTGGCTCAGTCCCTGCCTCGTGTTCAGGGAGAGACCCAGTGTAGGTGCCGCGTGGCTCTTTGGGGACACCCCGTCGGTCTGACAGTCCCCCTGCGGGGTGGCACCGACGGACGGGATGGGACCCCGGAGCGGAGGTCTCTGCTCGCTGGGGCCCCGGGGCAGGAGGCGCGAGTCCTTCGCCTGCGACTATGCTCCTGGCAACTCCGGTACCCCGAGCCCTGCAGGGATGAGGTGTTGAGGATGAACCGCTGGATTTGCTTTTTGGTGTCAGCTACATTTCACCCAGCCGGGGGCTCGGCAGGGCGAGACCCTCTGGTGTGGGTGAGGCTGGGTCGGGGGTGCCCCCCGCTCCCGCCAACTCCAGCCCCTGGGCTTCGCTTCCTTGGGAGGTGGCACCCACCGACTCCTGGCACAGCGAGGTGCAGCCGGTCCCAGAAACGCAGCAGCCTCTGGCGTCGGCACCTCCTCCAGATGATTTCTGCTCCACTCAGCCTGGGCTCTCTCCCACTTGCTGTCTGCAACGGTCTTGCACTTCAGCAGCAGTTTTCAGGCTGGCAGGGGTTCGATGGGACCCGGTGGCAAATCCAGCTGCCCCAGGTGACAGAGGGGACCCTGGAGCTGGGGAGCAGCACAAGGGGCACCCCCGAGACGCCACAGGACAGGCACGAGGCGTCACCCCCACATGTGTTTGCAAGCCCAGCCCGTTGCCAGCAGCTGAGTGCCTGCAGTGCCAGCGCCGTGACAGTGACAGCGACATGGCTAATGACCAGGCATCCTTGCAAAGACATTTACTCTGGTGCCAGCTTCATTTATGTCCCTTCCGATAAATCCTGAAGTTCTGCAGTTGCCCGCGGGTGGCATCTGCAGTGCTGTGGCCTCGAGACCGCAGTGGGGCAGACCCGCAGTGTGGGGTGAGGAGAGGCAAGATCCTGCCTCTCTCGCAGTCGGGGCGGCAAAAACAAGACACGACAGAAAAACTGTGTTGGGTTTGTTTGGTTTTTTGTTTTTGTTTTTGTTTTTTTTTCCAGCCAGCAGAAGTGAATTGACTCTTTTACACAGCGATTGGTGTATTTGGGGAGGGATCGTGATTTCAAGCCAGTCTCTCCCTAGGTGCAGGTGAAAACCTGCAGCACCATCAAGGAAAGCCGAGACCCACCTTCCCAGAGCCACCAGGGACTGAAGGAGCATTTCCTTCCTCTCTTGCTCCTCGTCTTCCTCACCAGCCCTCCATCAACCTTCTCCCCAGCGCTGGTCCTATTCCCTTTGGGTTTTGGCAGTATTTTCTTCCTCCTGGCAATGGCTTGGCTCAAACAGAAGACCCCCCCACCCCCCCACCCCCCCCGACCCCCCTTCCACCAGAGAGCTGCACGTTGCTGATGGGAAGCCCCCCCAAGAGCCACACGCCTGTCCCCCCGGGTTGGGGAATGTCACCCCAAGAAGTGGCCCTGGCTGGGCAGCATGGGCTGTTCAGGGATGCCATGGCCCCATGCCAACAGGATGCTGGTCCCTGCCCACCACGGGGCAGCTTTCCGGCTCCGGGCGCCCTCCCCGAAGAAGGGCACGGGCTGAGCGGGGCGGTGGAGACCACGGTAGGAAGCAGGTCCCATCCTGTCCCCATCGCCCCGCCCTGGGGCTCAGTACCCTGACGTGAAGGAGCTGTTGGAGGTTTCGGTGTAGAAACAGGTACTGTGGGACGTACTGGTGAGGCTATATGCAAAATATGCCACGGCTGAGCCCAGCGTCAAGCCTGTCATGTAGGATACAGTCATGGTGTTCCCTGTGGGAAGGGACACGGGGTGTCAGGGTATGCAGGACACCCTGCATGGAATTCCCAGGAGGGCTTGGTCCTACCTGCCAGCTCACGCTGCTCAGGGCTCACTTTGCCAGCGGCCAGGATCATGGGGACACTGCCGAAGTAGCCATTGGTGATGCCCATGAGGAGGGAGAAGATGCAGGGCCAGGCGGGGTGCCCAAAGGTGGGCCTCCCATTGGGATAGACACACATGATGAAGAGGGGGATGAAGACCACACGGAGGCAGGAGTAGATGAGGAGGTGGGTCCCTCTCCAGTCGTAGGGCAAGGCAGCCAGGATCTGCAGGAAGGAGCAGAGAGAATGCTGTGGGGGCCGAGGAGGATTGGGAGGGCAACATGGTGCCCAAAATGAAGCAGCAAGGAGAAGATGAGATGGTGGCAAGACCATCTGCTGCAGGAGCCCAACCTCAGGCATGCCAGTGAGCAACTTCATACTAGTTCGATACCCATGGGGTGGAGATGGCCCTTGGTGGAGCCAAGCAGCTTAGAAAGAGGACACAAAGAGGAGGCACAGTGGAAGGGACGCATCCACTCCACCCCATGGAGTTGGCCTCTCTCCTACCTTGCCGACGAAGTCGGAGAGGTTGAAGATGGCCATGATGAGGATGGGGAGCCATTCCCCCAGTGTGCAGTTGTGGATCTCCGACTCCAGCCCAGGAAAGAGGCACAGCGTGATGAAGTAGGTCATGGCGATGGAGAGCATGTAGGCCCAGATGAGCCGGGACACGACGTAGCGGTGGAGCAGCATGTCTGGCAGGGATGGGCAGCACAGCTCAGCCAAAACCCACAGCCCATTCCTCGCAGAGCCTGAAAGTCTTGCCTGCACCCCAACAGTGGCTTCCAAAGATGTGATTGCCTCATGGTTTTGGGCGCACTGAGAAAGGGATGACCCTTCCCCAAAGCCCTGGGCCACCAATCACTCATTCTGCCCCACAAAATGTTGCAAAACCACCCTGCTGGCATGGCTTGGCCCCCAAGCCAACTACCCACCTCTGAAGCTGGGCCAGCTCCTCTTGATTTTGGGCCGAGGAACGTCAAAGCGCATGTAGGTGCCGCTGCCAGCCAGCTCGGCTTCAGGGTCTGGACTGCCCTGAGGGGAGCTCGGTTGCCCCCGTGGCCGATTCTCCTACATGGAGCAGAGGGGACACCAGTGCTGAGCGCTGGTGGAGAGAGGGACCCCAAAGGCCATGAAGGAAACCCACCCCTGGCTTACAAATCGGACATCCTCCGAAGTAACATCGTGGTGGACGCGGTAGCCCGTCCCACGATCACCAGCCCCCTGGGTCTCAGGGAGACCCTTGCGGGAACAGGTGGTGTAGTAGCGGACGAAGCGGGTGCGCTTCACCAGGAGGTGGAGGATGAAGCACGTCAGCTCCATGCCGATGGAAATGAAGAAGAAGATGACCGTGTTCTCCTTCTCGTCCGACAGCAGCAGCTTGGTGAAAATGCGGCTGAGTGAGATGATGACCCCAGCAGTGCCTGGTGGCATGGGAAAGCTGTCAGCACCAGGTCCTACTGAGCCCAACAGCTCGGGGACGCTCAGCAGCCCCCCACTGCATGGATGTGATGCCTCCAGATGTGGAGGAGCTACAAGCAGTGATTTTTCTGGGGCAACAGAGCCAGATCCTGGCAGACTCCCCCAACCCTCAGCTTGGTGCGGCAGCACAGCAGGTTTTGCAAATGATTTATCACCTATTAAACACCCCGCATTGCTGGGGAGCATGTTGGGGTGTCCTCCATCTTCTGACAACCTGGCCAGACTGCGCTGGGGACAGCATGGCCTTGGGCCCCAGGAGAAGGTGCAGGAGGATTCCCCCCATCAAGCCCACGCAGTCAGACACCGGCAGCGGGTGCAGGTACTTACTCTCGCCCGTCATCACCCCCTGCGTGTAGCGCTTGGGCAGCAGCCCCGTGTAGCCGTAGAAGCTGGATTGCTGCACTTCAGGAGAGATGCGCCGAGGGGAGAAGGAGGGATTATTGCTGCAGCCGAAACACCGTGTAGGGAAAGAAACCCTGGTGGGGGCCCATGCACCATGCCACCCAGGAGCTGCACCCTTCTCGAATAGCCAATGCAGCACCTGAAGCCTTCTTGCCCCAAAAGTGGGAGAGGTTTTTGCCCCCTGAATGCCCCACCATGGCTGTTCCCACCAAGAGTGGCCACCAGGTGCAGAGTTTTGGGAAGCCACCATGGTGGCCCAAATGGCAAAGCCATTGTGGTGGCCCAGGTCAGTGGTGTCAGGGACCAAAGCACGGTTTGGTGCTGGCGCACCCGGCCAGTCCCACGGTGCCTATACAGATGTGGAGGGGATGGAGCAGGGACGTGAGGGTCACTTTATAGGGATCAGAGCAAGAGGTTGTCTCAGAAAACCATGGCTCTTGGGGATGGCTGTTTTCCCATCCCTGTCTGAAGGGCTGTGCTTCCCCAAGGTCTGGCCGCCATCCCGCGTACCTGTGCAGCCGAAGGCCACCACCCCGACGGCAACCAGGTTGATGGCGTAGGCTTGCCTGCGGGTGAAGAGCTCCAGCCAGACGTCACAGATGCTGACAAAGAGCAGGGGCCCCAGGGCAAAGAGGTAGCCTGCAGGTGGGAGATGAAGGCGGGTGGGGGGGCAGCATGGGGCAGACTGCCAAGGTCTGCTGGGACCCCCCACTCACCCACAGAGATCCGGGTATGCAAGCTCAGCAGCTCCACCAGTGCGTTGTTGAGGATGACGGCCACCAAGGCCACCAGGATGTAGGTGAGGCTCATGTCGAACACGATGGAAGTCCCTGTGGAGAGGCAGGTGATGAGGGATGGTGGGGGTTCAGCTTCCTTGGAAGGGGGGGCTGAGCTCTCCCCAGGTTTGGGGTGGCTGGGAAGTGCTGCAGCTGCTGGAGACCTACCTGGGTATTTGTGGTGCAGGTAGTCCACATCAGTAATAAAGCTGTTGTATGGCAGGAGAAATCCCACCCCGGCCAGCAGCATGGCAAAGTAAATCCCATGGTATCGATCCTGGGGCTCAGGATCCTCAGAAACTGCCCCAAAAGGGGAAGGAAAGAGAAAAGACGTGACAGTGGCACTACTGCACCCATGGGACCTGCAGCAGACCCCAGCCGTGGGGTGACAAATGGTGCTTCAACATCCTTATGGCTTAAACCGTCCCACCAGGAGCAAGCAGCCCGGCACCCCACAGTTCTCACCAATAAAGGGCCCCAGCCCTGAGAAACTCCTTCCCTAAATAAAGGCATTTCTCTGAGAGACCCAGGAGGCAGGAAAGCAGCCGGGCTTTGGGGCCTGACGAGTTTTAATAGCAGCCGAATAACCTGAGAGCCAGGCAGTGTAGGTAAGAGTCAAAGTCAAGGCGCAGGAGGGGTTGAGGGGGTGTGGAGGTGGACAGGGCTGCCCTGGGATGTGGAGCAGGGCTGGGGTAAATCCCAGAGGCATCCCTGAGCCCTGCACGGGAAAGGGTGAAGCTGCAGGCTGGGGGTGAGCTGGGCAGGAGAGCCAGGGCATGAACCCTCAACTCCTTGCCAACCTGCAGAGCCCCCTGCCACGGGACGCTGTGGTGGCTCACACGGGTACAAACAGGTCTGGAAAAAAAAAGAGGTGTTAGGTAATTTTACAGCATTTCAGGCCATTTGTGGCTTTTAAACCAGGAACCTTCTAAATGGATGGGAAACCAGCGGGGAACCCGGCTCCTGGGTCGAGGCCGTGCCTGCCCTCACCCGGCTCCATGAAGGTGAGGACGCCCTTGGCCTGGCTGCCCCGCTGCAGCTCGTCGTCCTCCAGCTGGTAGCTGTCGAAGCTGAAGCTCATCACCACGTTGCCCTCCGGCGTCCCTGCTGGGCTCAGCTCCTTGAAGCGCTCGGCTCCCACCGATCCCATCGTGGCCGACCTGGGAGGGAGAGCGGTGACAGCCCCGGGGCATAGCTCCTGTGCCCCCCCGGGGATCATCCCCCAGCTGATGCCAGGGGTCTGCAAGGGATGGATGGCACGTGGGTGGCCCTGAGCCTTCGTCACCCCACCGTACCGCTGCAGCTCCTATGTTTTTTCCACCTGGAAAGACGCTTTCCCCAAGCAGAGTGGGATCCCTTGACCCACTGGATTTGGGGTGGTGAGGGGCGATCAGGGGGTCTGTGCAAGCCTCCCCCAAGGCACAGCACTCGCCCCAGCCCGGCTCAACACCTCACTGCGATGCTACCAGTGCTGAACGCTGCCACCGCATTTTCCAAAAGCAATTAGAGAAATTAATGGGTGAAAACCACTCACAGAGGGCGGCTGCTGGGGAAGATCCTGGCTGCCTCCCCTTGTTCTCTGCAGGCAGCACATACTCACTCTGGTTTGTGCCCTTTTCCAGCTCTCTGCTGCCTGGGGCTGGGGCAGAGACACCGGCCTGGGCAGACACACTCCTGCAGCCCTTTCGCAGAGAGAATGGGATGTGACCCAGCTTTTAAGAAGGTGACCATTTTGGATCTGCTTCTCCGAGGGACCACGGCACAGCAGGGAGATGCTCAGAGAGCTGCTGGAGAGGCCCCAGCAGCTGCCCAAGAGGGTCCACACCAAATGCATCCCAAAATGAGCTCCTAAAACACCTCCAGCAATCCTACCAGTGCCACCCAAAATGTGGCTCATCCCTCCAGGGCTATCCCAGCCCAGGCCCTGGGGAGCAGCCCGGGGCAGCGCAGGGGCCGCTCTGTATTACCGGCGCCAGTCGCTAGATGCCAGCCTGCCTCTGCGCCCGCCACCCGCAGACCACCCAGCTGGCCGGGGAGGGGGGAAACCTCCTCCAAGGCAGCAGGTTGAGGCAGGCAAGGGAAGAAAAATCAATGACAGTGATTTGTCTGGTCTCCCTGCTAGATGTGGCATTTGCAGGAGCAGAAAGGTTTTCTAGCATCTCCCTGGCTACCAGGGTGGGTCAGATGTTGGAGGACCCCAGGGTGGGTGGCAAACATGGTACCTGCATCCCTGCAAACACAATCTTAGAGCCTAAAATGCATCTGCTCGCTGCAGGGACTGGTGGCACAGAGCAGCGTTGCCACAACCCTGAGGCTGTGCCAAGGCCTGGACAGGGCCAGGCTGGGGTCCCCACCCTGCACCATGCCGGGGTAGGCCCCAAGACCCCCATCCCCGAGCACTATGTGCAGAACAAGCCAGCGGGACACGTTTCAGCTGGGGACGCCCCTCCATCCCATCGCTCACAGAGGAGCTGGCTGTGATCTCTGCTGATCACCCTCCTGTGCCTGATGCTACCCCAGGCAATAAAACCCAGCGGGAAGCATCTCCTGGGATGCAGGAAAGCCTGTTGCACGGTCTCTCCATAGCAGAGATCCCAGCTGGAGAACACGCTGGCTGGAAACACCCTGTACCTACTGTGGCCCAAACTTCTTGGTGCCGGGGGGGCCGGGAGCAGAGCGGGATGCGCTGCACAGCCACGGTGCTGGCCCAGCCCTCCAGCACCCGTCTGCCTCGCCTGATCCGAGCATCCCTGTGCGGCGGTAAATTGGATTTTCCCCTCCCTTTGGATTTACACCCGTCTACACAGGAGAGAATCAGGCCTTGCCACCCTTCTGGACCCAAGGGGGGGCGGGGGGGGGGGTGTCCTCCATCACGGCCAGGGGTGGGAGGTCTCACCCAGCGACAGGGCACCAGCAGGGCTGGGCAGAGCGAGGGACCCCTGCCCCGCTGCACCCCCGTGCCGGGTGACGCCCGGGCAGCACAGACCCTCCCCCCGCCGTCAGGGCAGAGAAACGATTTTTGCTCCAGCCAAAGGGTGCCCCGACATCTTGCAAGCAGCGAAGTTGCATAAAGCCAGGGGGGATTCAATACCCCCCCCCCCCGCCCCGTCCTCGGGCTGAAGGAGAAGCTCCTCGCTGGAGGGAGCGGGGAGGAAAACCCGTCCCCGGCCGCGCCCGGGGGAGGATGCTCGGGAGCCGGGGAGGGCAGGGGGCCCGGCGGAGGCGTCTCCCCGCACCTCGCCCCCCGCACGCAGGCGGTCCCGGCCGTGCCCAACAGGTCGGTGGCGGCTCTTACCTCCCTCCGCCGCGGCGGCTCTGCGGCATCAGCGCTGCGCCCGCCCCGCTCAGCACCCGCGGCCGCCGGCCCCCGGCCCCGCCATGCCGGAGCCTCCTCCGGGGGAGGGGGGGCGCGGAGCGGGGCGGGGGGAGGCCGGCAGCGAGTGCGGCGGCTGCGAGCGAGGAGCAGAGGCGGCCCCGGCCCTGCCTCCCGCCCGCCCGCATCCTCCCGCCTCCCCTTCACTCCTCCTCCGCTCCCCCCCGGTCCCCTCCCGGGGGCGCGCACCGAGTCCCGCGTCCCCCCCGCCAGCCCCGGGCCGCCAGGCGATGGGCTGGGTCAGCCCCGGGGGCCGCAGGAAAGGTTTTTCCAGTGAACAGAGCACATTCATAGCCCTGCCTATAGGTACTGCCTATAGGTACCTCCTATAGACGCTTGGGGGGGGTGGGGGGGGGGCGGTTCAGAGGCCTGGAGCTAATTGCAAAGAGATTAATTAGGAAGGGAGCCCTGGTAATTTCATTTAGGACATGAGCTTGGCAGGGAAGGGTCCTTCCCACCCTGCAAACAGTTTTTGGCATAAGGGGCTGACGGGGTCAGCATGAGCTGTCCCATGGATGGATGGATGTACAGATAGGACAGATGGATGAATAGATGGACAGACAGAAGAATAGGTGGATGGACAGAAGGATGGATGGATGGATGGATGGATGGAAGGATGGAGCTCTGGCTAGCAGAATGCATCAATTCCCCCAGCTTTTGGGGGAAGCAAGTGCGTGTGTGGGGTCTCTGCTCCCCATCACAGCCAGGGGGTCAAAGCATAGAAGAAAGGGAACCAACAGCATAGGGACATCTGTCCAGGGAAAGGATGCGTGTCCCCAAGCAGCATGTTCCAGGCAGGGACACCACAGTTGTCCCCACCCCTCCCAAGCTGGGTGAGCTGGCCAAGGCTGCAGGCGACGTCACGGGGATTTGATGCTAGCGGGCTTTCTTGCAGGAGCAGCAAGGCACGGAGGGGGGACACACGACACAGCAGATGCCCGCTCCCAACAAGCTGGGTGAGAGCCCTGGGGGACCAGCCCTTGCTGGGCTCTCCCCACCCAGAGCATGGGAGGATGGCGGCAGCGGGAAGGGGGAGAGGTTCCACGCCTGCTTGCATGCCGTGGCTGCAACGCGCCGGGCTGCAAATTATAATCTTCTCGCAGTCAATAAATGCTGCGTTGTGTAAATCAGCGCGTGGGGCCGGCAGGATGTGCTGCTGCTGCTCACGCCAGAGGAAATTAGAGGCAAAACTGGCTGCGCCTCCTCAGCCGCCCTTCTGCTGGGAGCAGGGCTGGGCAAAGGGGCTCCCGCAAATTCATCGCAGGGAGGAAAACAGGCCAGGTGGAAATTTCCATCTTTTCTCCTTGGCTGAAATAGCTGGAGTTTGGCTCAGAGCAAGCCAGACTGCCGCACCGAGCTCTGCCCAGAGCCAGGGGCTCAGCTTTCCCTGCTCCCTCCTTGGCTGAGCACCTGCAAAACTCAGTGCACTAGTGCAAGGGGGGATTTTTTTAGGCTGCTTGTTTTGGTTGGGTTTGTTCAGCTCAGAGTTGATAGCGCTAGGTTTACAACAAAGCATTATAAAATCTCCAAGCACCTCACTCCTCTTGGGGTATGTCCCCTTGCCCTGCACCAGACCCCATCACCCCCTTCCAGGAACCTTGGAAATTTAAGAAAAGGGGGTGACTGTGGTGGGGGTTCCCTGGCTGCGCCTGCCACGGATTGGCACCCAGATGGTGCGAATGCTCTACAAAAAAGAGCAGGACGAGCTGAAGCATATGTGCGCTTGCCTTTTCACAGCTCGCCAGCAAGGCCCTGCTGCCAGCATTACTCACGGTTTTCCACAGGGATTCTCCCCTTGAGCTGGTTCTCCCCATCCTGAAGCCCCAGGTATGCAGCTGGGGGCAGGGGGTGGGGGTGTGTGTGTGTGTGTGTGTGTGTGTGTGTGTGTGTCCCCTATAAAACTGACCGAGCCCAGGGGAGCATCTTGGCTCCCAAATGCACTTGGTGATCCCTGAGCCACGGGGAGATGCTGTGACCAAACACCTTGTGGCAAATAAGCCCCTGAATTTACCGTCCTGTCTAAAATCACATGACCTCTTGACCCCCATTTTGGGGGACAAAGGGGTTCTCTTTCTGCTATTTCTGCTATGGGTGTAAGGGGGGGCATGCTGGGGTACCAGAGGAAACTGCAACAGCTTGTGGGGCGGCTATGGGGGGACCATATGAATCCACCAGGGTGAACTTCTCCGAGTGCTTTCTCTCTGCCTTTCCCATCCCCAAGGGCAGCGTTAGACCCAAACGACACCGTCCACCCTCCCGAAGTGCCAAAGCTCTGTGCTTTGTGACAGGGTTTAGGTGCCCCCCCCCCCCCCCGCCTTTAGGTGCCCTGAGCTGCCTCTGCCCGACGGGGCCACGGGGGGCAGTCCTGGGAGCTGGGCTCTCCCTGAGTTTTGCTGGGTTTTTCAATTTTTTAAGCTGGCCCTGAATAATTCAGCTTTGATGTAGCTGGCTCAAAGTTGGTGAGCTCGGCTGCTCCTTGGGTTTCTGCTTGACCCACTTTAACAGCCAGGAAAACCTGCCAGGCGCGATGCTCCAAGTGAGCAGGGCAAAGCTGGCCCAGACACCCCGGTCCCCATGGCAGGAGGGACACCCCACGCACACAGCCCCATCCCAAGGTCTCCCCCTGCACCCCCACATCCAATAACATGGGTCACAGAGCATCCCTCACCCAAACCACAGCTTTTTAGAGGTATTTTTGCCTTCTGTCCCATGGCTCCTGGTACGAGCGGGTGCATCCCGGCTGCATTTGTTGGATTACGAGGAGGGATTTGCTCGGCTCCGTGAACCAGCTAAGACCCTGCGGCTGCCTCACCACGGCTCCTTGCTATTCAGAGCCTTACCTCGCTTTCCTGGAGCCTGGTTGAACACTGATTAATCCCACCGGGTGGAATAAGATGCTGCTGATTCATTTGGCTCGGAGACGTTGGATTAGGACGGTCTCCAGAAATCTCCTGTACTGCGTTTTTTTTCTTGCCCTTCCAGCGAAGTCGAGTTTTATTAATCACTGCTGTTGCAGAGGTGAAAGGAAGGAGACACCTTTCAGGTGTCTGCATCCCACCCGCTGCCAAAATCCATGGCTTTAAACCCTTGGGGACCATGAGAAGCAGCTGTCCCTGCTGTCCCCACCCTTGTGGGCACAGCCATGAGCTCTCCCTTGGTGAAGGAGTAGCAAAATGTGGTTCCTTAACCAAGCTGTGCTCATCCTGCCAGGGCGTCCCAGGCTCTCCGTGCCCAATGCCGTGTCCCCTCTGCACCAGCCAGGGTGGGTGACACCGCACCTGAGATCGCTGAGCTGGGGGGACCAGGCAAAGGGATGAAACATCTGAGTCCCCCCACCCCGCCGCTCAGTGGTCCCGGGAGCGCTGTGCATCCATCTTCTCCACTTCACGGAGAGGGAAGGCCATTCCTGAGCCTGCAATCCCCTCTTGGAAAAGCTCCTTTAAATAGCATCACAGCCTTTGCATCCTTCCCTGGAGCCTGCTCCCAGTGCTCGCCGAACGTGCCGTACCGGCACCGGGAGCATCCTTGGCAGCACCGGCTTTGCACGGAGATGGTGGGGATTAACCAGGGATGTTGTCGCCTGGCCGGAGTCACGCCTGGGGGATTATCAGGGCCTGCGAGAAACAGGGAGTAGCCAGGGAATTTGTTCAATGCAAGTGGAGGGGTTTGTCGCAATCCGATTGCAGGCGAACAGAAATCCCCAGCGCTGGCGGGAGCTCAGCACTGGAGGCCACGGGGATTAACTGGGTTTTCCCCAAACTTTGCAACAGGACTGGGTTGGGAAGGAGGAGCTGCTCTGAGCCCAAAGCATTGGGTTTAAGTGCTCCGGGGAGATGCAGGGGCTGAGTTAGAGATGAGAACATCAGCTTCAGGGCACCCAGCTCTCATCCCAAGGCCAAGAACCAACTTTTTCCACACGGATGCCCCGATTCTCCTGCAAGGGGTTAGTTTGTGCATCTCTCCCACCCCCAAATCAGCTAAACCAGCCTGGGAGAGCTGGAGGAACCCAGAGAGGATACCCACCGCCTTTGCAGTCCCGTCCCCCCCCCCCCCCCCCGCCACCTCGCTTCTTTGTTGGAAGAGATTTGCATCCATCACTAATTAATCCAAGATGAGCTGCTAATTCAGCTCCTTGATTGCAACTTCGCATAATTGCTGCACGCACAGGCAGAGCAGCAGGATGGGATAAAAAAGGAGACAGTCAGCGGAGGGCGCAGAGGAAACAACGGCCGGGAAGGGCCGGTTCAGCTCGCTCCCACTCACCGCGCTATTTAAAGACTCAGGTTGAGAGAAGCGATTTTTCTCTGGAAGGACAAAATGGTGACAGCCACTCTTGGATGGCTTTCCCCCCCTCCCCGTGCTGGTCTCACAGAGGGTCTCGCCAGCAGCCACACAGCCTGAGCCCCCCTGGCGATGGGGAAACCACGAGTTACCAGCAATACAGCCCCTTTGGCTATTCCCATCATGCTGCCACATGCTGCCCTCCTCCCCATGCTTCGCTTTTTCTGGTGTCCAAGTGGTTGTCTGTAGGTTTCAGAGTGAACGCCCCACTGAGCAGGGTGATTGCATCCCCTAGAGCCAGTGCTCCAGGCTTCTCCCCCACCCACCGGGTACATTAGACCCCACATCTGTGAAGGCTGTTAACTCCCTCCCTCCCCCCCAAAAAACCCAGACAAACCAAGCCCCAGCCAGGGGGAAAGCCTCTTCCCCCTTGGAAAGCAACCCGGCGGTGCGAGGGAGGGCGGGCAGCACCCCCAGAGCCATGGCAATGGGCAGAGCCACCGGCTGAGCCGACCCGAGCCCTCGGTGGCACAATCAGCGGGGGAAAAAAATCTGCTTTTCCTGCCATTCCCACAGGGCTCCGAAAGGCGGGTGGGCACCCGAGGGTGATGCACCCTGCACACCCGCTGCCACGGGGGCAGGCGATGTGTGAGCAAATTGATGCTAAGATTGGCTTATATAGTATTTTGCCACCCTCCTCTTCCTCCTCCACTCACATCCAAGCCACAGGCGTTTCCTCCCCCCCTCCCCAGTTTAACACCTCCACACATCCCCCAGCACCCCAAAAGCTGAGCGACAGGGCAACAAACAGCAGCAGGCAGGTCAGCCCCGCGCTCCCTATTCACGTTTTACCTTCCAAAAGAAAAGAGCTACTTTCAGCTCCAGCCTTTTCTCTAGAAAAATGCAGCTCCCAGCCTGGGGGCCCCTTCCCCGGCCTCACAGCGAGGGCTGAAAGGGGGTTTGGGCGGCCAGGCTGGCCCCACCGCCCTTCTTAATCAGCCGGGGCATGCATGAAGCCTAATGCTGTCGTGAAGATTTCGGCACTATTGACACACACGGCGCGTTAAACGCCTTACGGGGGATTTGCATAAGCTTGGGAAGGGAGGAAGAACGCGGAGAAAAGTGTCGACAATGGGAAAGTAAATGCATTAAAGTGCTTAGGAAAAAAAAAATCTGATAAAGGAATAAACCAGTTAAGGGAATACATTACTCGTAGCCCGGTTATTCAAATCCTGCCTTATAGGAAATCCTCTTAAAGCGATCACCTGATTGTGAGTTAAATTCCTAATTGAATAATAAAAGAATTATGTATTTCTTCCATAAAAGCACAAAGATGGGAGCCCACGCAGCTGTTCGCTCAGGAGGAGCTGGCAACAGAGGAGATGCGGGGACAGGGGTCCTGGGGCAGCAGCACTGTCCAGGAGGGATACGATGGGGGATCTGGAGCTGGGGGGGATACGGCACTGGGAGGGATGCCTGGGGAAGGCTGCAGCACTGAGCGCCTTTGAGGGCAGCGGAGGAAAGCTTTGCTGGGAGGGGTTGAGGAGTGATGGTGCCTAGGGGGGTGGAGAAGAACCCGGTGGATCTCCAGGGCTCCTCCAACCTTGGTTGCTGTGACAGCATGGGGCTCTCCAAGGAAAAAAAGCATCAAATGTGACGCCTGCCCCTGGAGCTGCAGGGAGCCCAGCAACTGCAGCCACCCAGGATTTGGGGGGTAGGTTGCAGCAGCCCTTGAAGCTACTGGGGAGCAAAGAGGGGGTCCAAGTCCAGCTCTGGGGTAACCCCACTGCTGACAGGTCCTGCAGGAGATGCATGGCCCCTGCCCCTGCCAGCTTGCCCCCAGTTTTCCCAGCCTGCATGGCCTCTCTCCTGCCTGCTGCTGCCCTTCCCCCGCCTCTCTGCTATAAATAAGATGCAAAAAAAAAAAACCAAACCCCAAATAAAAAAAAAAAAAGCATCACCTGGCACTCAAGAGGTGACAGAGAGCAGGGGGGGACAGGACTGACATGCACCAAACCCACAGCCTGTGCTGGGGAGGGGAGGGGGGGGCGAGAAAAAGAAACAGAAGAGCTAAAAATAGCCCTGGGAGCTGCTTTCTTCCCGGAGATCATTTTTCTACGCGGCTGTTTCATTTCATAAACAGAATTATTTATTTCTCCCACTCTTTACTTCACATTTTATTTTTTTTTAAACTCAATGCCACCACTTTACCCATCTCCATGACTCTCTTAAGAGCAAGTTAAAAAAACCCAAACACCCAAAACCAAGGAGAAAAAAAAAAAAACCAACCAACCAACCCCCTTGATCGCTCCAGCAAAGGCTTGCGTTGTTACAGCTCTTTATAGGTAATTGAATATCCCAGAGTGCATCTGCTAATGCAAACTCCAATATAAATAAGCGGCAGCGGTGAGCTCAGGGAGGGCAGAGGCAGCAGCTGAGAAAACAAAGCAAGCAGAGCCCAGCAAACCCCAGCCCCAGCCAACCTCAGGGGCTGCTTGGGGCTGCCAGTGGCTTTTTATTAGGCAGAATTAGATTGCCGGGGCCAGGCTGAGGTCCCACTCCTGGGTGAGTGCAGGAGCTGGCAGCAAACAGGGAGGCAGGGTTTGTAGGGAGATGGTTATTGACTTATCCTCACCGCAGCGCCCTGTCTAGAGCCAAGGTTGTGCATGGCAGCAGGGCACAGAGCTCTCCCATTCCCAGGGGACACCCCTGGCCCCCTTCTCCTGACAGCTCCCCCATGCCCGGAGCAGTTCCAGCCAGCCAGAGGAGCTCGTGCTTTTGCACCATTTGCATCTCCGGCAGTGCCCATACCTCCTCGAGTCAGCATCCTCCAGCAGCAGCCAGGGAAATCAGGGATGACAGGAGCAGTTAATTTGAGCCTGCAGAGGCCATCTTTTCATGCGTGCGTTGTTTTGTTTCCAAATAGACTTTTAATAACTAATTTCAGATGGTAAAAAGAAATAGCTACATCCTGACCTCTTGAAATGCAAATTGCCTTTCGTCCTGGGAGATATGAAAGGCTGTTTCCTATCTGAAACATTAAAAAGCAGCGAGATAACGTCTCCCGGCTCTGCCTCCCTGCTTTCGTTTTCAAAATTGTTTTTGGGTGAGGAGAGAAGAGATGCTTTCTGCGATTTCACTGTGCTTGGTGCCCATACGAAGCAAATGCAGGGTGCTGAAGGGCCAGGGGGTCCCCATGGGGCACCTGGAGCAGAGACCCCTGTACCTCGATGGTGCGCAGGGAGGGGGGCACAGCACAGGGTTTGCATTTCCCTACACACCAGACCTGCTCCAGAGGTTGTGGGGACAGGTGAAGCTCAGAGCTTTGCCCCCTCCTGCCAGGACTCAATTTTTGAGCCCAATTTTTTTTTTTTTTTTTTTTTTTTTTGAGCTGCAATACAATTCATTCAGGAAAACATGGTAGAGTAGCAGTACAGTCACTGGCTTAAAGACACAGCTAAAACCACCACCGCTTTGCTATGGCCTGGCCCCTCCACAGTCCCCCCAGCGCAGCACAGCTGCAGACAAGCTCCTTCTCCAGCAGCTTTCCCACGCAGGAGGCTTGTGGCACACGCAGCAGCCAAGAGCCCTCTGCCTCCCCGAGCAGCTTGGGCTGAGGGGCTGGGTGAGGGCAAACGCAGAGCATTTTTATTTATTTTCCTTTCTTGTTCTGCTCTGAGCGACAGAGCACCAGCGCCGAGAAGGTGCCCTGAGCACGCACTGAAGGTGCTGCAGAAACGAGCAGAGAGATGCTCCGAGAGGGAACCAGCGGGGATGCGCTGGCGGGGTGCGTGGGGGGGGAAGAAGGCTGAGGTGCTTCCCAGGGAAGGGAGGAAAGAGCCTGGATGTTCTAGGGGGAAAAAGGCCGGGACGCTGCCGGGGAAGGCGCAGGGCGGCTGCGGGCCCCGCACCACCATCTAGCGGCTGCGCTGCGGCAGAGCGCGGCTCCCCCCGGCTCCCAGCACGGCCGCCTTCCCAATCAGAAGGCGCAGGCTTCCGCTGGGACACCGCTCCGACTGCCCTCCGCAGATAAAATACCAGCCCGGCCCTGGAGCTGCCGAGGGAGCAGCTGGTGAAGGGCTCGGAGGGGTTTTGCAAAGCACCGCTGGCCTGGCCTGCCCGGGAACGGGGGGGGGAGGCAGCGGGAGGGTGCTGACTGCAGGTGGGCACCCAGCCCCACCCAACCAGAGGTGCTGAGCACCTAAAGGTGACAATCTGCACCCACCACGTTGGCAAGGCGGGTCCATTCCCCCGTGTCAACCAGCGCTCCCCAGCACGGCCCTGGACCTGGACCTGTGCAAACACAAGGTCCTTTCTCTCTCCTCTGGGGCCTTCCTTGCCCCTGCAAAATAGTATCCAGAATATCAAAATACTGTCAAAAACCGCCAGCCTATTTTATGGACTTACCTGGACTTAGCAATCTCCAAACCCTTTATTATAACCTGTAACTTAATAAAGCTTATTGCTAAAAAATAAATAAAAAAAAAAACCAAAAAACCAAACCACACCACCAAAACCAACAAACCACAAACAAACCCAAAAACATGCAACAAGGTGCTGGAACAGCAGGTATCAGACTCCCTCAACTCCAGCAGGTTGGGCAGAAAGCCCTCATTAGCTCACATCACACCATTAATTAGCTGAAGAAGTCCCTGCCAAGGGCCTGGCAGAACCACATCCAAACCTTTGCCGAGACCTGTCCAGGGCCAGGTTAGATGGGGTACGTGAAAGGTGCACGCTTGGGGACAGGTGAGTACTCAGCCAGGAGCGGCTGCTCCCATACAGGGGCAGGATCCGAGCAGGGATGGTGCTCGCTGCTGCCTGCTGCTCCCCCGCATTTGCTTTCTACTCGCTTGCTCTAAAAAACCAGGGACACTGCATCAAAGGAGGTTTGCTGCAAACCAGCAAGGCTGAGGTCACTGTGAGCCCACCAGAACCGTTCTGCCCGGTACCTCCATTCCCAGCAGCACACTCGGCACAGCCACAGCCCAGGAAGTTGGGCTGTTTACACCAGACTTGCTCTGAATTGCTTCATCTTGGGCCCAAGTCCCACGTCACGAGCGAGGAGAAGCAGCAATGGGTCTCAGTGCCTGGTCACTTGGTGGCCAACCACAGCGCGGCTAAACCCAAAAGCCTGCTCACTACTCCAAGAGAAAGCACGCCAGGAAGGAAAACAGGCATGAGTCCACGTCTACCCTTGTAATAAGATAAATAATTAGAGATGAGATTTCTCAGTCCCTTCCCTGGGAATTCAGGCTTAACGTGCCAGACTCAGTAACGGCAGAGATATGAGACTGCCGGTCTGAACGCAGCTGTCGCTGGGTTTGACCCATTATTTTGGATTTTTCCCATGCTTACTGGAGAATATTCTGGTCTGCAGTGATTTACACACCAGGCAGGAGCAGAGGGACAGCCAGACCTCCCGCTGCATCAGCGGGTCTGGACGACCGCATCCATCCAGGGGACAGAGGAGTTGTTGGTACCACCACTGCGGCTGGACATTGCTGCCACTTACTGAATCTGCCAGCAGCTTCTCTCAGATCTCAGGTTGCTCCAGGCAGAAGACAGGAAACGTCACCAGCCGCCGAACGAACAGTTTAGAAACACCCTTCTGAGCTAACACAACCTATTTTGCCCAAAGCAAATGGAGACGCACAGACGGCACCGGCAGGACAGCGCTGCCCTCCAGAGCTAGATCAGGCTTTGGCTGCAGCTTCACAGCTGAGGCCTCGCTAGGAAACAGTCACACAGGAGAATAAGGAGAGTCTCCTCATTGCGTGCTCCACCATTGCTGGCGAGAGCAGAAAGGCTTTTTCTTCTCTCATCCACCCCAATCAAAGTGTTTATTGTGGCTTTGCAAAAGGAAGGATACACACAGAGGCAGGAGATGCCTCCTCACACATCCGCATGGGCTCACTCCAGATCCTCCTCCTGGGTTTGAAGGTGAGAGGTGGCAAGCGTGGAGTGACAGCACAGTGAGCGGGTGCGTATTTGAAAGCACTGGTTCAGATGCAACCCAAAAAGAGAAAGAATAAAGGAAGTTACCTAAACTCACCTGAGGAGCAGGAGAAAAACGCACAAGTCCAAGTCCAAGAGCAGCTTTAAGGAGGAACAGGAGGGGAAAGTTACATTTGCAAGCAAAGTGTGCCAGGAGAAACTCAGCTTGTCCTTTCCCAGTCCCTGCAAAACCCAAGCTGACGGTGTCTTTCGAGTGTAGCTACGCAGCTCAGCTAGGACCGAGGGCTTACTACTGCTGGCATTTTGGTTTGGGCCACAGAGTACAGAACACATGTAGCATCACCCTGATCTTATCCGGCCCCATCTCCAAGCAGCAAACAAAAGGAAGAAAACACAGAATACTTATCACAACACAGATTTAATTTCTTAGGCAGTTATAAAATTACAAAGAGCGATGGGCTAGCAGTGAGCCAGACACTTGGTGAGATGGAATGTTAGACAGGTTTTTCCGCTTATCGACACAGATATCGAACAGAGTAAGTGAGCACGCAGGGTTTGTTTCCAGGTGAGGAAGGCAAATGCAAGAGCAAATAGATCCAAGTAGACAAAGGGTTGAGTTGACGCCTCATAGAAACCCAGAGCTACAGGTTCGGGAACAACGCACCACTCCTGAGAAACGAGTCGGACACATGCAAAGGCAGCGCAGGGGGAGTCAGCGTATGGATCGCTGAAGCCATGGGGCCAAAGCCACAGCACTGAGATATCTGTAACAAGCACAACTGTAGCTATTTGCAAGCCAGAATAAAAACTTCTTGTCTGTTATTCTCAAGGCAGTCTAAGATGAGATTTGCCAATTTGAAGAGTGTTAAAATGAGGCATGTCACGGTTAGAAAAATAGGAATTTACTGAATTCCTTTGGTTGTGCAACTGGAATCTGAAAGTATTTATTTACAGTCAGAGCCATGCTTTCTTCACTGCAAGCCTTTCGTGGTGCAGCAGAGATTCCAGAAAAAGAAAGGCCTGCTCTGCACATATGGAGAGGACACTCTGCCTTGCTCTCAGATGTTAACAGGTTAAATCAAGGCAACGGTCAGCCAGGACAGCTGAAGCACAGAATAAAACTTTCCAAATCTCTGCAGTGATTAATCCCCACCAATGCTTTGGACAAAGACTCCTGTCGCTCTGCAAACAGTGGCAAAGCATCTGCGCACACAAGTGGTATAGTGAATAGCTCAGTAACCTTCAAGGAAAGAAATTGTACCGTCTTACTGGATGTTGCTTTGGTGCTAATGCCATTATTAGAGCCAAGAAAGCAGAACACGGGATGTAACATGAAGAGTGCTCTGCTGATCGGCTTCTCGGGGCTCTATGCTACTCACCCAGCCAGTGGCTCTTCAGTTCATTCCTCCCCTTCTACTATTACGCATAGGTCAGACACAAGTTTCCTCTGTGGAGACGCCTGTCACTGTATTACAAGTCTTCTCAGATATTTATTTGCATTCAGGCAGACTTGAAAAGCCACCACCTCTACCCTCACCCCCTGCAGAAAACAGGCCCGAGAAACTCGCTTGCACAGGACCTGAAGCAGCAAGGTACACGCACACACCTGATCCTGGAGGGAGCACCTGCACAAACATCTTGCTGGACAGGGCCTCAGAACAAACAGCTTTTACTAACCTCTTCATGCCTTTTACTTCCTCCCCCTCTGCCAGGCCCAGCCTTTTAACTGCTAGATTTGTATCTATCACTTGTATTTTGGAAACAGTGACATAAGAGACCAGAGCTGATAAAAGCTTTCTGCCTCAGAACTAGAAATACAAAGTAGGGTAAACAGACAGATGTCGAAACAGCAGCAGAGTATGTACACTCACTACCTACTTGCACATCAAGAGAAACAGCTCCTTCCCTACGGTACTCACTGGGAACAGATCCCACTGCAATCTAAGACCTGAGTTTAGGATTCCAAGTTTCTAAGTGTTCCCCCCCCTCCCCAGCTTTGGTTGTTTCAGTTGTCTATCTCTGCCCCAAACCCTCTACCGTACAGTCTGTACCTAGAGAGAGACGCACTGTCACAGAACAAACACTGTCCTTCCAAGGAAGGTCAGTCTGAAACGAGAGGGGCTGTATAGGTGTTCCCGTATCGTATGGCTGGAAGCCCACGGCCACAGCACAGGGCTAAAGCCTCCCTGGTTTACCCTAGGGAATCCAGGGCTGTTACACCATCAGAATAGAAACGTTTAGACACTGCCTGATCCACAGACCGTAACAGTGCAGTCATATGCTCCATACTCAGGTGAGGATGCAGCTACAAACAGCATTTCTGGTACGTTTAAGAAAAAAAAAAAAACCACAACAAACAAACCCAAACATCTTTGTGTCATTGGGATGAAACCCCAACCTGAAAGGCTTCTAACTTTGGTAGCATACCACAACAGGGTGGTTAACTGAGGGCCTAAGGCCATCAAAGGGAAAGGATATTAGTCACTTTTTCTGAGAAAAAGTTTATATCCTCACGCAATGAACTTAAGACAAACTACTCCAACCACTCTTAAACAGACTGTCAGTGGGGACAGAAGCCACCTGCTCCACCCTACTAGCTCCATGCTGGTCACTAACTTCACAATATTAATACTTTTGCTCTCTTAAATGATTTTCTCCAGTTACAACAACAAAATAGATACTTTAACTGGCTTCCAGTTTCTACTTAAGAGTGAACCAAGCCGGGCACAGCAATTCAACAGTCAGTCTATGGCTCAGGAGCAGAAGCATACTACAGCATATGGAAGACACAAATACAGTGAATATAGGATCTCCAACTCACCTGTGGAAGACAAGGTGTAAAAGTTAAGGGGGTAAAATTAGTACAATAAACATTCTCAGTTTTTAGCAGTAAAAGTTAGCTATTACATTAAGGGGTCTATCTTACTATGTAAGATGGCCTTTCTATACTCGAGAGTTGTAAAACTTGTGTGCTTAGCAGACCTGTGTTGCTTACGTGTGTTTACTGCTAACTCTACTTGTGGAGTCTATGCCAAGCCTCCAAGTATGTTATTGGGAATGTTAACAGCTTTAGTCTGGAATGAGCAGACATCTGACAGCTCCTGGGCAGTTCAGTTTGCCAGCAAAGCTCACTGAGCTCGTATTTACTTCGAGACTTGTATTTTACTCTGCAGTTACGAGCTCCACATCAAAGCCGACAGCACTTGAAATAAAAAAAAAAAAAAAAAAAAAAATTCCAGACCATGGAATTTAGTTGTCAGCCAGAGCTTAAAGTCAAGAGACTAAGGAAGATTTCAGCACGACTCAGTGGTTTGCTTCAAATGTGCTGGGTTCTGGAGAGGACACCACAAGCTACTCCAGCCAGCTACTTAGGACAGTCAAAGCTTTTCAGTGAATAAACAAGCCTGATCCCTTCCCTCCCACATGTGCTCCTGTAAGAACATCTTCCACACCCACAGACTAAGAGTAGCCTCACCAGTACAGGCAGCTCTCTTGGCAGGGGCTACCACTGTCTTTTTGCATTTTTAGAGGAAGGGGAAGCCCACCAGCCCACACAGGGCTTTGGGGACAAAGACCATTGCCTGCTATTGCTTGAGAGAAAACTTGTTAACAGCACCAAATCCTAAAAGCACATCATTGTCTACTTGTGGTAGGGAGTCCACATCTAGCTGGAGTACTCAGCTTCTGTCCTCCCCTCAAGGTCTGCAGTTTCCTTATCTGTTCTTATTTCTTTGCAGTCACTAGAGGGAAAGGAAACAACCCACATTGCTACGCAAAAGGCAAAGCAGGCTCATTTTGGCAAAGAAAAGTAACACTCACCAAGTACTTTGCTAATCACTTGCTCACTAACCGTTATCCAAGACTTAAGAGAAGGCACATTACAACCCTAAAAATAGTCTGCAGCACTGCTCAGCCTTGGAAAGCCCTAGCCAGGGTCAGGGCAATTAAGGATTTTTTCCAAAACTGCCAAAGAGACAACCAGTCCTTTAAGTGTACCGCAAGAGGTACTCTGATGAAAGGGGAAATAAAAGAAGAAAAATGAAAAAGCACTGTTATCCAGCAGAAGAGAACCCAGAAGAAAATTAATCTTTCAAAATCATTTATATTTACATCACTATCTGGAAAAAAATCATGAACCTTCACTATTAGAGCAGTACACTCAGCCACAGACTGAAGAGAAGCAAGAACTGAGCACGATGCCTTCCAGCTGAAAACCTTAAGGCTGTTTAAAGAGTGGGGCTGCCATACTCTACAGGGACTTTCATCCAGCCTGACAGAATCCTTGCTTTGGATAATTTAAAAAAGTATAAAAAAAGGTTATTGCTAGTCCGCCAAGGAAATAAGACAATCTACAGGAGAGAGAGAAAGTGCATTCCAAGTCTTCTCTAAAAAACCCTACAAGCTTATCAGCCATTATGGGCCACAGACACCCAAGTACTAAAAGTATACAAACAAGTCTCTAGCAATTCCTTCTTCATTCTAGCTTTCTTCCTGCAGCAATTTCTTTTCTTCCCTGTAAAGGCACTTTCTATATTCTATACCCTTATGCAGGGAAACACTTCCAGTTTTCCATCCCAACAAACAGAACAGTCCCACAAATACACAACATTCAGAAGGAATTTTAATTAACAAAATGGTCCAGGAAAGGGGAGGGAGAACCCAAAAAAACAGGCCATTGCATTTGAAAGGTTGCATGTCAGTCACTAGGTATGCCTGCAAGCCCATGCACAGGAAACCATTTGGACCTTTGTCAGTGCAGAACTAGTCTCAGCTTCCAGAACCACTTCTCTACTCCTTCCTTATATAAGCTAAATATTATATACATATATAAAAAAAATACAAACTTGAGTTTGTTATAAAGTGGCTTCTCTCTCTCCCCCTCCTATGCTTGCTTGGCACATGAACGCATGCAAAGCTAGTAGGCTCTGAGGGCTGCACGAACAGCAGGTTTTGGCAACAAAAAAAATAAACACAGCTAAAATAGATAAGCAAGATTAAAAGCCACTGAATTGAAAACCATATATTTTTCCAATTGTATAGAATTAGAACTACAGCTACGACTTAAAACTGTAAGAGTCTGTCATCCTCTCTCCCAACTCATGTCAAAGTTCATAGCAGCATAACACGAGGTTCCTCAAGAAACATCAAGCCAGTGTTCTCTGCTTCAGGAGTGAGTTCACAGGTCAAAGTTTAGTCTGTCCGAAGGATCATGGGGGGATGCTCACTGTCTTCATCCAATCTAAGAGAGTTGGTTTCATCTTCCAGGCAAGCTCCACCCACAGCACCCAGGTCATCCGTATAGGCTATAGAGAAAGGAACAAGCAGTTGGGGGATCAACAGCACAAACTAAGGTTGGAACCAAAGTAAGCGATTAGAGCCCAAGTACCAGACGTTACTTGCAACAGTTTCATTGTCACCCTATGTTTGCCTTCATTGTGACTGTGATTCTTCAAGCCATGAGCAGTTTATGATCAAAATTCAACTACTCTGTGTGTGTGCAAGACGTACTGGTGCTGTGGGCAGGCTGATGTTTTTCTTAATCTCCACCCATGCATTACAGCTGCAACTGCAGTATTGATGCTATACGTGCAGACGGTCCTTCCTCTGCACTGGAGTGCCCTACAAAGATGGTAAAAGCTCCACTTAGAGAGCTGCAGCATTAACCAAGTTCTCATCCTCTCAATTTAACCGAACAGCAAATCAGGTCACTGTTCCCATGAAGGAACAATAGGAGCACTTATCAACCTTGTTAGAAAAGAAAAAAAAAGTAGGCTGTAATTCAGATGCTTTGCATGAGGTCTGGGTACAGAACTCCTGTATGAAATAGTTGTGTTAGAGCATATCAAGAACCATTTGGCATGTACTGCAACTATCAGTACAGTAATCAACCACAATTCGAGACAAAGTTCTACCCAGAAAGTGGCAAAGATGACTGATCCATCTTCAGGAAGCTACTGTACATCACAAGCGCTCTTCTCCTACTGCTCACCAGCATTCCACATCACCCCCGCAGTTATGAAAAGCTCAGCATTGAAGCAGGCGAGCTCACGCAGCCATCTAGAATGAAGCAATAGGCAGAGGTGCTCTCTGCCCCGTTCCCAGCCTTCTCCTTACCATGCCTTGTGGGTGAGGAAGGCACGTATGTACCTTTAGTCACAGCAGCACTGTATGTCTGCGCTACCAACGGCCGGTCATGGGATGCAGACTCTAGAATTTCGTTGGCTGGCTCCATACTGCCATCGAGCCTGGCAAGCAGAGAGAGGTTACCTGGAGAGGTGATCTACCCGAGCATAATGCAGCTTTAGTTGATAGCTACAGAAGAATATCTCATTAGATGTGCAAGAATAATACATGCAGCAGGAGGAATTTGGTCCCTTCATTCTAGGGGATTGTCATAAAGGCATCTGACAACACTTGATATTTAACACTGAAGACACTCAGTGACGTGCTTGCCTCTGACATGGCATCAGAATCTAGATCCTAGTTGCTGATGCTATGAAAGAAAGACTCAAGAGTGCAGGATTAAAAAAAACAATAACCATTCCAATCAGTAATATTACAGATTGTCTCGAGCTACGTCCACAACAGAAGCAGTCGCTTCATACACATATACTAGAAAACCCTCTAGTGAAGGTATTAGAGCATTTCAGAGATTAAGAACTTGATAAAAACTTCCCTCTGAGACTTCACTTGATCTACAAGTGAAACTAGAGATCATATCTTAAAGTGTTCAGAAAGAGGTATGATTTTTGACCAGTATTATAGACTGACCAAAGCTGCAGACCTGCATTATCCTTGTGAGTTACTTGCTTTAATTCTATGATTGATCACATAAGTAATCTGACCACATTACCCTAGCTTTTCCTGCCAAGTCTTATTAAAAAAAAAGTAACAACGCCTTGTCGTATTTTCCTTAAGTGTTCTACAGTGCTGGCACAGAATGTTAGTCGGCTGGCCTATATGCAAGGAAATTTAATAAGGACACTGGTAGAGACAGAATACAGAAAATTTCGTAGGCCAGATTCCCCTCTGTGGGAAGTCAGAGTAACATCTCTTTCTCATCTCTGTAACCACTTCATTTATTGATGAAGAGGATGGTGTCAGACGTTTCAAGTTCTTGTTTAAGTAACTCAAACTGCCAAGTAAGAAGAAACAAGATCGTACAGCTAACAGCGATTGATCCTTCACTGCAATCGGACAGTGTTAAGTTTCTGCTGGTAAAGCGGTGCTTAGTGTAGCAGATACTAGGAAGGAAGGCACACGGGAATTCTGAAGTTACTCATTCATGTCAGAGGTCTGGAAAAAGATTAGTTTAAAGAAATGAGCTGTTCTAAGTTCTGCAGAACAGAACTAAGTTTAAGAACAAACTGGATTTTGTGAAGAAAAAAAAAAAGAAAATACAACAGTCCTCAGCTAACGTGGACTTACTTGTGCTGCTTCATTAGTGTACACTCTCCTCCTTCTTGGGGGTCTAGGTTGTACATGTAGAGATACCCATCAGCAGCTCCCACCAACAAACGAGGGATCTTCTGGATTCTAGAAAGGTTTAGGGGAGAGCAACAGATTAATAAGAACTTAAGGTTCATATCAGCACACTCTCCTCCCCTCCCATGGTTTTAAGCCATTATTTTCCACATTCTTGCTTCTAGACAGGGAACACTGTTAACAGTCAGAGCACCTGGGAAAGAACTGTGTGTAAAAAAAGTATGGTGTTAACGACATTTTGGGGCTAAAGGGATACCACAGGAATCAAGCAACTTATATATAACCTAGCAGAAGAGATTCAGAAATTACCATCCTGTTAATCAAGCTTTGTGCAACTCCAGAGACAAATATTCTAACGGGAAGTATTTGCTTATTTCAGAAATGTTACAAGGCTTAATTATTGCTTAAAGGTTGTTTTGAGATCAGAGGAACGAGAGTACAGACATGAAGTCAGTTTAGCATAAAAACTGTAAAACCCCCGCAAAATAAGTTTACTACCACTCAGCTTATTGCTTTGGTAGCTGTGCCAAGTGGGACCTGCCTTTGGTGAAGACAGAATAAAGATTAGAGTTAGTCCTCAAACTTAGCTTTAATGAATGCTATGCTGTTTCAGAGACAAAAATAATATGAACTTGGTTTCAAAGACTTCTTTAATAGTTAGTCTGGATTGCCTAATTTTGCAATTCACTAACACAACATACACTATCACTCCCCCTAGCACTAATGGAAGCAAATGCCATAAGCCCCTGGGTCTGTTCTCAACATTCTTCTTTCAAAATTAAAAGACATCTTTAAACAACACTTAGAAGTCATCTATTCTCATCCGAATATTATGCCTTTCCCTCCTCCCCTCACAGGACTGTAAGGTGTTATAGCTCTCACACGCTGCTCAACTGGAAGAGGCTTTGAAATGCTTACAGGTGATCACTGCTCTGTGTACTACCCACTCTGCTGGAGATGAGGTTATGTTCTGCAGTGTCAGCCTCTCCAGAGCCCAACATGGCAACCCAGCAGGGTGGTGAAGGCAGGCTCCATTTCTCTACTCACGTGGCAAGCGCACAGATGTTTTTGTGCCCACAGAACGGCAGGCGGACCGTAGCAAAGGCTCTACCCTGGTTGAACATTTCTGTTACTTGAGAGGGCAGATAGCTTGTTGAGGCCATCAGCACTTTTCCAAAGTAACCTGTCCAGGTTGTAGGCTCTTCCTGAGGTCTGCAAGTAAGAAGAAAAGAGTGACCGACTTTGCCTTCTTCACATTAGAGAGAAAGGTGCATAAACACTTTGAAAAATCCTTCTATTTTTAAAGATATTAAGCAGCTATTTGCTTCTCTTCAAAAATAACTAACAAACACCCTTGAGAACCCTAATGCGCTTCATTTATGCTACAGGGCACAACGCGTCCTACAATACTCTCAGCCCGTTACTTAAGCACATTTGATTGTAAACTGATACTTCTGCTTATAAAACTGCATTTCATAAGGTTCGTTATACAAGAGCAAGATCTACTGGAAAGTGCTACACATCAAGATTTATTTCACTTGTTTATCATTAAGCAAATAGTTGTTTCCAACAACGCCCACAGAAATGTAAGAAAGACTGTCCTCTCAAATCATAAATAGGAACATTTTATAATCTGGTGCCTTTTAAAGCCCTGTAGGCAGCTGGAAGACGTTGCTAAGATAGCTCGTTTCATATGGACGTCAAAAGAGGTGAAACACATGTAACTGAAAACATTGAGCTGCTCCACACTCCTCTGCCAAGGATTGCCAGTTTCTCTTCAGCAGAAATACCTTTTCTATTCACTGAGAGAACAGTACATAGCTCAGCTGCAGTTGCTGATTCGTAAGTGACTTCTTATGCCCTTTCCTTTAGGGAAGCATTCAAAAGAAGTCTGTCCACACTTTGGAGAACTCATCCTGTTGAGTATAATCGATTTTAAAGCCTTTTCCTTGAAAAATCTAAGGCATCTCTGAAACCTACTTTTCTTTCACAGTCTCAAGTTTGAAGATATGCACTGTCTCTGTGTTACTGGATGCAGACAGAAACATGCCATCCATGCTGAAAGCCAATGAACAGATGCTCACACACCTAGGGGAAAAAAAAAGGAAAAACAATGAAGCATTATTTTTGACATTCTAGTACTGTACCAATTGGTATAAGAAGAAAGCTAGTGTTAACCAACCCATGGGAACAGATTTAAATGAGACTATTACTTCTCCATTTGGTAGGTAGGAGTCTTTCTGCACATTCACCACTAAGGAGCTCCATAATGTTCATGCAAGCTGTACTGTCAGAGCTGGGAGGAACTGTGGCTGCATGGTAGACTCACCTGCTGCTCTTCTCCTGTCAGTGATTGCAGGTGACTCACAATTGCACCAAAGTATTTGGCTTAATTAATAATTAAGCAGATTTCTCAGTCACCACTGCTTTGCAAATAAGAAAAAAAGAACATCTCCATAGTAAGCATTCTGAGTTCTGATACCTTCTTAAAGCACTTCAGGAGCAAGATCGCCATTAACGATGTTCAACTCTGTTACTAATTGACCCCCATATCTTGTATACATCAATCTGAACTCAGTCTTACCTCTGTATAAAGTACAGTAGAGCTACAGAGTGACGACTGCTACCACAAGTCATAGTAACATTTTACAATGGCTATCAATGATCACAGCACTGGCTGGATTTAGAAGAGAGCAAGAATATTAGATGTACTGCCACCAATTGCCATAAGAATATGATATATCTTACAAAAGGTGACCCACTTTAAAAAGTTCCCTCACCAATAAATTTTTAAAAGGCAAGAGGGAGTACAATTCTGACAGGATTGATTTGTAGAATAGCCAAGTCCAAAGGAGTGAAATTGGAAGACATTCAAGCTGAAACTGTTATAAGCACACAGGCAGGGATGAATGAAGATGAAAATAGGCAAAAATCAGGATGCCAGCTCAACTGCAGAACAGACTGGAGATCTACCGTAAGGAATGAACTTCAGATAATTAGCCCAGTTGAACTTTACCTCTTCATTCCCCTTCGGAATTCAAAGAGTTTCTGTCCCTCTGGAATGGAAAACACTCTTATTACTGTCCCCTGTAAAGAAAAAAAAATCATTTCAAGTTCATTCAGTGTGTGTTAGCCCTAGTGAGCAGAGTACAACTACAAGCAGAAAACCATTTTGCTGTTAACTTATTGCCATTGTTGCACAGCACATACCAGCATGAATTATTTATGGACCTTGTTGGTAGGATGCATTTGAAGAGTAGAAAAACAAGAGGCAGGAGCTACTAATGTAGAGAACAAGCTATGCATCAAGAACAGCCCTTCTTATCATATTTGATCATGAAAATGACCACACTAGACAAGGACCACAAGTAGTCACCTGGATGTCTTTGCACCTTTATCAGATGGAATCAGTTACACCTTTCTATTCTGAGCTTATTACTCAAAGAGCAGAGGCTTCAGACTTCCTGATTTATACAATTTAGGTGGACAATTTGTCATCACGTGCCAAAGACTGGCAAGACACTCCGACACTTCTCTCTATTCTGACTTTAGCTGTCTTGTTTTCATTAGGAAGACAGCATCAAAACAAGACAACTAATTTCTAACAAGTATCCTGCACTAAAGGGAGAAACAGTTAGAGGATTGCCCTGATTGCAGCCAGATTAAAACATGTTTGTTTAAATAACTTTATTATCCAACGTTTCACAGCACAGAAATTGCGTCAGATATCATTAACCATTATAACTGTAAGCCTTCTTTTTTGGCACTTGTGCACGCTTAAACTTACTTAAAATGCTTAGTAACAAATTCATTTTTATCACTGTCGGCAAGTCAATAAAAAGCCACCTTACCTTTTCTGATGCAGTGGCAAGTTTTGTACCACTGGCGTCAAATGCCAAAGCAGCCAAGGGACTATCATGAGCTGGGATCATATTAGCAGCTCTCTGCAGGAGTGAATCAATAAAATACAACCTTAGTACAGTCCAGGTTAAAAGCTACATGTTTGCAGCTAAAGACTGCATATTTAAGAGCATTCAAGGCAAATATGGGTCTGTCTTAATGGGCAACAGATTCAATATTTGTTTCAGTAACTGCTAAGTAGAAGTACATAAAATTATCACTGAAGCATGTGCATAAAGAGTACAAACAGTAGAAGGATACTTAAAATGCAATTCAAATAGAAATTACTTTACTTTGCTCCACCCACTTGCCCAACTCTACTCATCAAATCAATATAAACATCTGGGGTTTTTTTCTTTTTTGGCAGATGTTCTGTGAAGCCCAGCTATAAGAGATACTGCTAACTGATGTGGAGGAACCTAACTGAGCATCTAGTAATTCCTCTCTGAGCAAGTTAAGTCATTTACAAAAACTGCATCTTTAGAAGTGGAAACAGCATTCACACAGATCCTTACCAGATTGATGGTGTCAAAGACTTGTACTTCTCCAATAGTTGCACTTCCTGGGTAGGCCAGGTAGCAGTTATCATTGTTTATTGATAAAGCACACAACCCTAGAAAGGATGCAGAAACAGAATTAGAAAGAGGCAAATTCCAAGACTTATGTAGCAAAACTGATTCTACATTTGAATATTACAAAGATAACTCAAGTTATTCTCACAAGGTATCAACAGAAACAGAACAAGAATGAGTAATCTCAGAGTCAACCTGCAACATATTCAACTATTTAACATAAGTTAAATATAAAGTAGAAAAGGAAGAATACCAATAGAGCTACTATAACTGATCAAGCAGCAGAATTTCTCATGTCTGCCACGACTCCTGAAGCATTAACCTGACAAAGCCTTTAACTGTACCAAGTGCTGGCAAAGTCCACTTTGTATCTCTACTACTTCTTTCTAACATTTCAACACATCCGCTCTAGGAGACTAAAAAACTGGGAAGATGCAGTTTAAGGCAGAGTCTGCTATTTGTTCTCAAAATCCTCACCTGGATCGAATGGGTAGGCTTTAAAACAACACTAAAGTATTTTTACTTTTATTTGAAAGTGAATTTAAGAATGCTACAGTTCCCTGTAGGAAACATCATACATTGACACAGAACGCACTTTTCAGAATTATGCTAGCTTCTAACAACATACTTACCTGCAGGATTGGGAGGTGTCTCCCTGATTGTATGTAGTACCTTCATGTCTCGTATGTTATGTATATAAAGAGACTCCTCCAGACATACTATCAGCCTCTAGACATGGGAAAGAGGATGAAATTCTGATATCAAACTGGAGTTTAAATTAATGTATCCGTCCTAAAAAACTGTATCCAAAATGCAGTAGATACCTTTCAATAGAGAAAAGATTGTACCCACCTGATGGGAAGAAATAAGAGTCTGACAGAAGATACACAAGATACACCTCTTGAAAGGCTTCAACCGTGCAATACTACACTCGGTCACTTGAACTGACCAGTGCACTTGACTTCTCTCAACCACGCTAGCACAAATTGATTTAAATGAAAATGATTTACATTATAGTTTAAGTCAGCAAGCCAGAAGCCTTAATTTAAAGCTATTTAATTCTTACTCTGTACCTACCCTTACGTATTTCCCTGCCTCAAGAGGCCAATTCACATGTGGAAATAATTTTCTGCTTTGGCTAAACAGAAAAACATGTAAGACTTTTTAACCATTTATAGAGCCAATTACTTCTAATCTTTTGTGAGGGACTTTTTTTTTTTTTTTTAAACTAAGTTCTTCAACATCTCATTACACTTTCATAGACTACATCTGGATGACTAACAAGATGTTACTCATTTAATGCTACCTCACTATGCCAGAAATCAAATTTGCCACTGTTTCTCTTATGATTTTAAACAGGAATCTCATCCTCCCACACCTAATATTGGGAGTGGGGATGGACACTAAGAAGATTTTCTCCTTCAGATGCCATTCTCTCTACTTTGAATGAACTAGTTGAAGACAGAGAGGTCTGTATTTGCAGAACAGCCTATTAATGATTTAGTAATACAGCAAACTGTGGTTGCAGGTACTTCTAGTTCAGTGATTTTTATTTTTTATTTCAAGAGTTCAGGAAACTGGATTAAAAACCATAAAAAGTTAATAGATAATAACTTTCAGTTTAGGCCTGTACAGAAACTGACAGTTTCACATACTTTCATATTTAGGATGACAGGATGATTCACACCGGAAGGGACCTCAGGAGGTCTCTAGTCCAACTTCCTGCTCAAAGCATGCCCAGCTTACTCAGGGCATTTTCCTAAATAAGTAAGTAAATAAACATAGAACCAAAAATACTTAACCAAATCGGAGTACTGAGATGCCATACAGAAGCTACAGTTGGAAAAATACAAGTTAATTTCAAATAGCAATTCTGTCACTAACGGAAGAGACATCAATCAGCAGAGGAAGTGCCAGAAATAAGATCCACAACCCCTTCCCATATTTTCACCTAGTCAAAATTACTACTCACCTGTCTATTGAGTTTGACAGCCAAGATGGTGTTGGAGTAACTGTAGTTGCAAATCTCTGTCCCCTTCTTAAAGTGACAAACTTTCAGCTTGCGTGGAGCTTTAAGGCTAACTATGGCCACCAGACTACTGGAGAACAGTCTCTCCACAATGCACACATCTTCTGTGTCAGCTGAGGAATCACAGTAACAAGGGAAAAATACAGAGGGAGATTTCAGGGAAGAAGAATGGTGCACATCAACAGGAAATACTGTCTAAGAAAATACAGTCTAACACCACAAACATTCTGCCACAACAGCTCAGAGTCGAGGTGGGATACAAGACAGAGGTTTTTAAAGCAGAAAATCTACACAGTAAATGCTGATTTACAAAGATTTCCCACCCCCCAGGTGTAAACTTGCATGACACTTCCAAACAGAGCATCTACTCCCCCATGCCCAAGATCCAACAGAAAAAAAAAAAAGCCAAAGATACAAAGAATAGCAAATTATCAAATTCCAGAATGTTATAATATTCTCTTAACTTTGCAGAAATCTAGGAAAGCAAAGGTTTTTTAGCATTTTGGGTGGGATTTTTTTCTGTGTGTTCTGTGGGTTTTTTAAAGCTATACTACGCATAGAAGTGTTTTTAATGACCAAAACCCCTGCAGTTTCTGCACACCTGTCCATGAAGAAAGAACGGTTATTGTACTCAGAGAAACTGCTAAACTTGTTTGTTATAAGACTGCTTCAGCCACCAATCAGTATTTTTTTTTTTTTACACATACTATCTTTTACCTGACAGTCCCTAAAACCAATTTGTACAGGAGTCAAAGCCCAGCATGTACGCTTAGCCGTCAAACAGCATTACTTCTGTCACGTGTTCTGCTACAGAAGTACTAGAGGCAAAGGAGGAACACAAGTCACCATTCAAAATGTGGGGAAGACAGCAGGAAGGAGGAGAGTCCAGGATCTCTGGCAAAGAAGCACTTTCAGAGCATTTGATTATAGTACAGCACTGGACCAAGCTGGTAGGAGTTTAAGTCCCACCACCAGTTACCCTGGCATGTGTGCTTCTCCCTCCTATCCCCTGAAGTCCCCTCCAAAAGTCCCAGAGACATAGTGAACGTAGTTTTCACAGCAGGAGAAAGCCGGAGAGTTTTCCCACTCTTGGCAGCTCTCTCACAGCTACTGGCTACATTTGCTGTTCCATTACGGAACTGAATCAAGACAAGTGACTTGAGCCTTTGGCCTTGATCCATCAGAACAACCAAACTTTTCAGAAGTCAGTATCTGGATTAGCTCAATGCTTAACATGTTCCAAACCATAAAACTGCCAGGGAAAAAAAAAAAAAAAAAAAAAAAAAAAGCAGCTTATTTGTGAAGGCTTCTCTTTTGGCCAAGAGACACATTAAATAATTGGCACTGTTCTCATCACCAATGACAGAAATTCCCTGAAAAAAGTTCTGTCCAACATTCTCAGCATATGACAATGTCATCACTGTGTGACATGTCTGCTTTGAAAGTGCTTTTCTGGGCAGCTATTTCAAGAAAAAGAACAGAAAATATTTAATGCTCTACATTCTTTTGAGAGAGCGCGTGCACGAGAAATAGCCTCCTTATGGAACAGGAGCAGGTTTATACTAAGCATTTTCATTATTCTATGCAACATAATTGACTTTTATCTAAATCTCATATTTAATATGGTACTTTTCCAGAGAAGACAAAACAGCTCACAGAGGCTTTGAAAATTCAATTTCCTCACTTTTGCAGCAGCGATAATGCATTTTAGCAATGACTTTGTTTTCAAGGAATTGTTCTCCATTTTCCTGATGCCACACACAACACATGAAAAAGAAATACAAAATTCAATAAAATTATGCATAGACTTTCAAATGCAGAGGTCCATGTTCCTTGAGTAAGACCAGTAACAAAAGATTCTCAAATATTTTACAGTAGATGGAAAGCTGATAACCTCTAAGTCTGAAGTCCTTCGTAATGACGGCATCCTTTTACAAGAGACAGAAGATCAGCACACAGAAATCCAAAAAACACAGTCTGACTGCTCTCTGCTCCTGGACAAGCACAGCTTCTTTCCTCATTCAGGGGCAACTGTGTTAAGAGACAGCTTCTGGGATTTGTTACTCTCCCAGGCAAGCAGAAGAACTGGTATTTCAGAAGAGGAACAGCAGCAGAGATTCAGATGGAAGAAGTGCTGTCCTATGCTGCGCTGATGGGAAACGTAGGCAGCAGGGAAGGCACACAGAAGAGCACTGTTAAGAACTAAGCAGTCACAGACAGAAGAAAAAACTTTCAACAAGGAAAACACTTAAAAGGTATAGACAATTCTTCAGTCTCACCATAAAAAGACTTACTATAATACAGATAGTTACCTTTAGAGAAAGGCTTTGTGATGGGCTTTTAATTAAATTAACTTGAAACATACAGGATGCACCTCTGTTCCTTTGTCTTCCCCTAACAGGAAGAAGTGATAAAATCTCTTCACAGCTGCCAACTCACATATGCTTCCTAACTAGCAACCATTTGAGTAGAGTACTAGGCTGTACTGCACATCCTACATCCAGTTTACCTGAATTAATCATATGTTTAGAAGCACTAGTTAAGTCCTATAGCACTACTGTTAATCAGGGTTTTTTTTTCTATTTGTATTTTCTCCTTTACACAAGTGAGCATGATCAGAAACTCAGATTCAAAATATAGTAAGAACAAAAAGAACTGCAAAATGATTTAAGTATCAGCAGCAAGGGGAGAACAAGCAAATACATAACAAGATTACAGTTTCATAAACACAAGCGTGTAGCATCACAGACAAGAGCTGGTTAGAACCAGCTAGATTATGATCAGCTGTGCTTTTATTCCATTTTTAGTCCAAGAACATGAAGCATATTATAAGCATTCATTAAGCCTTAAAGCACTCTCCAATCTAATACTGATTTTTACAGGGGGATCAAGTGAGCAGGGAGTTAGGCGATTGGTACAGAGCCACCACAGAAGTCGGTGGCAAAGAAACCTCCCATTCTTTTCAGTCATTCTCTCAAACACAAGAGAGCTGGGGCATATTCTGTAGTTTAGTTTACACACCTACACAAGAACTGGCAGATCAATCTCGCAGAAGAGAGGGAGGGGTCCTTAAAAGCGCTCACTCAAAAGAACACAGTCTTTAGACTCACTGAAACTAAACTGGGAGCCCTCCATCCCTACGTAGGAAGCCCTCCACCCCGTATCAAGTTTTAAACTGGCATGGTGTGCAAGCCCAAGACTGAAAATTATTTAACTGCATACAAAAAATAAAGATTTCAAATATTTAAATCTGCTGCAAACTTTGCATGCCCTATAAGCCGAGGTCAAGACAGGCTGGTTTACACAAGTTAAACCATCGAATTTTCTACTAAATGTTACCTCAAATTCCCTGCTCTGCATTTACAGACTTAGCACTCATGAAAGAAAACTTACAATATCAAAGAGGTTAAGCCAATACAGGCATCCCAGAACAGTTTGTAGACAAGACCTAGAACAGTTCATAGACAAGACTGGAATCAGCAGGTCTAAATTCAATCCCAGCTGCTTTATCAGTTTATTGCAGGATTTTGAGCAAGGCATTTTATCCAATCTGTACTTTTTCTTTCAAAGACTACCTAGAAGCAGCAGTCCTGCAAAGTTCAGTTCAGTGTCTCGTGTAACAGGAATCATCTTCTCCGAGTCTCTTGGGGTGATACCAGGCCAGATACTGTAAGTGCCTAACATACTACAGAGGTCAGGTACCTAAACGCAACGGCATAAAATGGAATTCAACCCACCGATTAACCAGTACAACCAGACCGTGACTCAAACAGGCAGATGTAGCTGCAACAGAATTTAACCTGACCACAGGTGCCTAATTTAAACCTCACAATTACTCCTCTCCATTGACTGTATAGAGAATCAGGCTGTCACCACAGGTAATAGGTGATCTGAATCACACACCATTTTCAAACTTAAGATGCCACAGGGTCAGGTCACTTAGGGAATGGAGTCTGAAGACAACTCTGTTGTGTAGCATGATACACCAGGATCCTACTATAAATGCTGACATCATAACTACTGGTACCATCTGTTCACATGGAGTTTATAAGAAAGCAAGGATACTCATGCATAGCATTCATAGTTTACTTATTAGCACCTCAAGAAAGGGAAGTCCATGAACTGCTGGCAAAACAGGGGATACAATTTCTCCTTTAAGCCTTCCTGCATTTCGTCTCATATCCAACTCGATTGTGATCAGAATTGAGAAGTTATGGGAATATATATTATTCACCCTTTTGGATAAGTAAACTTGCAACTATCATGTTAAAAAGTATTTTTCTAAACAGCAAGTATTAGTATTAAAGAAAAAGATAATCAAGACTGGCTTGGGTTTTTTTTATTTGATAATGATATATTAGTGGTTGTCTGCCCCAATAGCCAAAGACCCAAAAGACACTTTCTAACAAATTCTTCCCCCCTCTCCCCCCAATGTCCAGCTGCTACATAACCTGGCTATTGGACCTAAAATTAGAGAAGCAAAGAGTTCTTCTCATAACTATTACCAAATTTCACAACATACCAGCTAAATTTAAATACTGGCCACTGATACATAGTTTTACCCTGCCAGCAATCAATTGTTTTGTATTTGTGTGATATTTCATCATATACTTAAGGTTCCTCTTATGTCAATTTCAAACCACCTGTGAAAAAATGAAACATGTCTTATTCTTCCCAAATTATGCCAACTGAGGGGATAAAAAAAGAAAAAAAGAAGATACTCACTGCATTCATAGATCTGCTCTAATTTGTCCACAGAAGAAAGAGAGAAGAATTTGTAGCCTGATTTACTGCCAACAGCAAGGGATCTGAAAAAGAAACAAGCCAGTCAGGAACATAAACTAAATCGCCTGTGAATTACCCTCAGACAGATTCTTACCCTATTCTAAAACTCCAGCTAGGTTAGCTCAAGAAAAGCTATGAAAAGCCACAATAGACACAGGTAGCTTCATCAACTCTGAAAAGGCCAAATAGCTTCAGGATTACCCCAGGTATGGAATCCTGATTCACATTTAATGCAATGAGAGTTCACAGCTTAATGTAAGCATACTGCCCAATTCATAGCGGTGATTTCTCCACACAAACTAAAAGCTTTAGTGTGGGGCAAAGATGACGACTTGAATAATGTAATGCAAACCAATTACATCATTGCCTCATTGTTAGAGGTGACCTCCAAGACCTTTTAAACTGGGATCATCTGGGGATTTTTTGCTCTTTATACTGTAACCTTCCCAAACCACCCCAAAAGAGCTTACATTAAAAAAAAAAAAAGGAATTAAAAGGCTGCCAACTCTAATTTTCTCTGGTTTTATTTGATGATATCCTAGCATCTCCAAAGAACATTGTTAGGTCTCAGTCTTACAAATACTCGTGCTGAATCTTTGATCGGAGGCACCCTCTTAAAAATGCTAGTCACTGATGTTAAACAGATTTTAACAATAGTAGAACGCTAAAAAACTGACTACAAACCCGTCTTTCCTCCATTACTCAATTTTCACACTTAGCTCACAGACCATTTAATTGCTTTTCCAGTCAGAGTCAAAGACAGGTCTTAAATTTTAAGCTAGAAAAACCTTTAGGCTTGTCTTGCAGGTCTTTACGCATCAAGGCAGCAGACAATGGCACATTCTTATTTTCCCCTCCCCGTGCAGGGGATGATTTTATGCCACAGAAAAAGAAAATTAACAGTCAATACAGTTGTGCAGAAGCATTTTAGTATGCTTATAGTTCACATATTTCTTACTGCCAGGACACATGGAGAAAAACTAATTAAAGTCCAATAAAATGTATTTTGATATGCCAAATTGCGGCGAGTCATTCAATACAAGGCTCAAAGGCAACCCTGCCAGTCGGCCTGCCAAAATGCCCTTCTGAACTCAGCAAGATGATTCTCTATAATTCAGATGCACTAATAATCAGTTCTGCATTTAGAACACAATACAGATTCCTAGATTTCTCGCTCTTTCTGTATCTTCCTTTCATGGTTCCAACGTGAGCCCTTTTTAAACTTCAAGGTACCCAAAAGGTTAAAAAATTAACAATTCCTCAAATGGTTTACCCTCTGAAATTAAGAGCCCAAGCTAGAAAATCAACTTCTGTATGATGGTATGACTTTCTCTTCTAGAGAAAAATACAACTGGCACAGTCTGGTTAAGGAATTCTGTTTGAAAATGTTTAAACATTCAAATTAAAATATGCATCGTCCAGGGAAGAGAAGTAAGCCTCCCTAGATTCAATAACCAAGATATTAAAACCAGCACATTAGGCTTAGAGACAGAGAAGCAGCTATAAAACAAAATTTTGTTGCTGCTCCTCTAAGTCACCTTAGAAATACTGAATTTAATTTTACTTCAGACAAAATCGGTATGTTCAGCAGACTGTATCTGATTAGTCACCAAAGATGCTACAGTGTTATTCCTCAACTACTTTTGTACAACTCAGTGAAAATCCAAATTCTGTGAAAAAATATGAAACTAATTTGGAAAAAAAGAGTAATGAGTTGGCTTTTCTTAAATTATCTACTGCTTCCCTCAAAAGAAAGTTTAACAAAGAATGACATCGAACCTGTCACTACACAAAGGTGAACAAGCACTCAAGTGAGTTAAAAGTAAATGGTCACAAGAATCCTTGCAATATAAACGATCTACGAAAGACACAGGATGATTTTCTCACAGAGAATTCCACATAGCAGCTATCTGTGAGTGTATTACTAGGCAGAATTGATCCCTTTATTGTACTTACAGCTTTAAATACAGAATATTGCTGTATGACTGAAACCAGTAAGCAAGACCATTTTTCTTGTCCTACCGACCACCTAGATTTCATTTAAATAAGTTTTATTCAAAGACGACGGCAAAAGCGAGGCGTACACATGATAAAAATCATTAGATGCCAAAACGAAGAGGCACAGAACAGACCTTTCCATCCATAGCAACTGCTTTTTGTTATTTCTTTCAAAGATCATGGTGATGAAGTCACAAATCATTTGTTTAGATAGGACAGTATGAGCAGTATAATTAAACCCATTTCAGTATACAAGCATAAATGCAAAACAACCCATTTTTCTTCTAGAACAGCATTCTTGGTTTGGAAGGGTTTGGGTTTGTTTTGGGGTTGTTTTGTTTTTTCTTTAATGTACTCTCAAATTACTTCTTATGAAACTATTGGAAAAAGGCTTTTTATATGTAATAGGAGAACTCACTAGGCTGAGTTATACCAGCATAATCATAATGATTTAAATCCCCCATCTTCCCCCACACCGATACTACACTTAAGCCCTTAAGACACCTGATAGCTATCTAAATGAACAAATCCCACAAAACAAGTATCTCGCCAAAATTACCTCACCTCCGAAAAAATGTGCAACTATATGGGGAAGAAATATGATCAATAAGCCATTCAGCTATTGCTCAAATAGACAGTGGCCAACAAGAAGATACTGTAGTTTATCAGAAGCTCCTTTTACAATGTGGGTGTTATGCTTTATTATCACCAATTTGCAGAAGCTGATGAGAGACTGAAATTGAAAATAAAATCAATATCTAAAAAACCTGCCTTTTTTCTTCTAACATTATGCTACACACAGGTATTTTTTTAGCTCTGTTATGTGTAGTCTCTATTACATACCTTAGACTGTAGACTTTGAGCTATTTCATCATCAAGGTTGTCTACTCAGTACAAAATTACCAATATAGCTGTTATTTATGAAACTGTGTTTACCCACTTTTTTCAAAGATAATACTGTACTCTGATCCAAGACTACATAAATCTTGAGAGTATTTTCAAGAGTGGCTGTCATAAATAATTAAAACTAAACTCATCAAGCGAACAGTGTTACGAGATATTTCACACACTCATTCCAAGATGCTGACATTCACCTAGACTGGGAAATCAGCTGGTTCAATCTCTCTGGCTCTTTAGAAACAAGTTTTTTCAGATGGGTTAGAATCGTACTGGTTTTCTTTTGCTTCTTTAATATACATACAGAAGGAAGAAAACCAGTTTTTCCCTTTCTGTATCATAGAGGACCTTAAGGAAATATTCTACATTAATCAGAAAGATCCTATTAAGGGCAGCGCTCTCAGATTAAAATCAATTGCAGCTGTCGTATAAACAGGACTCCAGAAGTCATTACTATTTGAAATAACTGGTTAATTAAACCTACTTTCATTATGATACAGTTGTCTTATACTAATGCTCCACCTCACTTCAAAACCAATGTAAATTTCCAAAACCAAAATGTTTTTGTGAACTAAGGCTTATAATGAAGAGGGAGAAAATAATAATAATAAAATAATAAAAAAAAAAAATCAATGAAATGACGTAAGAAAAGAATTACTAAGGAAATTTACTTTGCTTTATTTCCCCCTCCCAAATGTCTGCTGAAACCAAAGTCATAACATCTTACAGACATGTCTTAATAGAAAGGTCAAGAATGTAATTATTTTGGACAAGAGCTAGATGCAGAAAGTCATACGTTCAACAGATGTCAGCAACACTCTGACAACCCACAGGAGGTTTTCCCATTGTTCTTACATTAAAAGAAAGCCAACACAAAGTTAACTCTGCTACAGCAAGAGGCGACCACACTTGCTCATCACTTAACAGGCAGCAATAGGCTGGGACAACAGAATGTTCATAATCCAAGTAAACATCCCTACTCTCAGGCCAAATCCCCATCCAAGTTGTCACATGCTGAGGAACAGTCCCTCTGATCCAGATTTATCACGCAAGCCCACCTCAGCTGCTATCTCCACTGCAACAACAGCAAGTAACATGACATATGACTGCTTCTCTCAGCTATCTTCCCTGAGCATGAGCGCTACAAAATTGCTCTTTCCTTCCTTCCCCCCCCCCTTTTTTTTTTTTTTGTTTTGTTTTAGCTTTAAAGCCTCCTTGGAATAAAGGGCTCTCCTGTCCTCAAGGATCATGGGTGAATGACACCTGAACCCAGGAGAAACAAAGGCAGAGGAGTGAATGCTCAGCACCTGATGTTTGTTCCTCTCACCACAAGCAGTTTACTACAGAGATCCAAACATCACATGGTAAGGGAACTAGAATACAGCTTCTGCAATGTGAAGCATGCTATACAACTTGAGAGCTATAAGCATTTACTCAGAACATAGAATGAAACTGATTTATTTGGGGAATAAAGGGCAGAATTAAATCAGAAAGAACAGATATATGGACTGATACCTGTCACATGTCACTCCATACATAAACAAAAGCAGAGATTAAAGATGACTTTGCAAATAAGGCATACACAAGTGTTTTCATTAGAAGTCCAAACGCAAGGCTTCCTCTTGTCCTTTCATCAGGAATCTGTTTTCAAAATGACAGTGACTGTTTTGTTTCCAAGTGATTACTTATTTTTAAAAAGGCAACTAAAACTTCTCTACAGTCTGTCGGCTTGCATTATTTCACAAGCAGGTTCTTGGGTTTTTAGTGGGTTTTTGTAAATTGAATCTGACCACAATATAAGTTAATTTTTAAGTTCGTCCAAAGGCATTTCTCTGGGAATATTTGTGTAACAATTTAAAGACTGAAAGTTTTACTTATTTTATAGATACATATAAGCTTTGAGATCTTGAAGTTATTCTTTGCTTAAAAAGTTACAAACTTTATTACATTAGGCATTTCTCTTATGAGTTTGTGAGGCCAGTTTAATCTTTCATAAGATAGCTGTGCTCAGTTTTAGTAGTTCTCCCAGAAGTAATACAAACAGCATTCAGGTTTAAGCAGTACTTCTTACTGAATATCTATCGTTAAAGATTTCCAACCGCTAAAACATACCTAGCACCATGTTTTGCTAGGATACCTGAATTTTGATCGGTTACTTTCATCTGCAAGCTGGAGCTTCTGCCTCTCAATCAGAGAATGCCAGTCATGCTGAGTTGTGCAATGATTGATTCACTGGAGAAAAGGGCTAGGTCCAAAACAAGCGCACTAACATCTTCTGAAAGTGACCTTCTCCATGCTTTTACTTAATGAAAACATATTATATCAAAGAGAAGCCACAAACCAACCGCTTCTGCTGCATTATAGGTGGAGCGTTTTCAGGCAAAGTTCCAGTCCCAGCTAACAATTCACAACTCTGATGTAAATAAAGCTTAGGGCAATATGGAATAAAGAGGCAAGACAACACTTGCAATAATGTAGATATTATTCCGAGAGACAATGTCACTACATACAGCATCCATGAATGAAAATTAAAAAAAAAAAGAAGTTAAGTCTGGGAAAAACAAACAACTAAAAACAAGATGGAGGATATTACTTCAGTCACCAGGGATTGCAACCAATGTTGCTGTTGCTTTTCCCAGTTATGTGGACAACATTCTTCTAACTACCAGCAATCCAATTTCCCAAGACTAAAAGCCATCACGAAGCTCATCTCCTTCCTACAGGAGACAATAATTAATTACTGACCCTTCATAAAGCCTAGGAAAAGTTAGCTTGATACCTATTTTTATCAGCAACAAGTATCATCTTTTCCTAATACAAAGCAATTGGATCTGCTTTCCAGGTAAGCAAGACACATCTGAGCATGAGTGGAACTGGCACATTGTTAAGTTGAAGGTAAAAGCTTTAAATGTAATAACAACAATGCACCCATGTCATTTATTCTCCAGTTTTGTCTGTCAGCAATTTTTCTAATTACTGAAGCACACCTTAAAACATGTGAGCTCTACTGACTGGAAGACATAAACAAAGCTTGTCTTTCATATACTGGCTGAAAGAATATGCATTTTTTTACCTTGCCTGTCTGGAGAAGGACTCCAGTTACTTGTAATATAAGTTGAAAATAAGTAAGCTTTCTGAGGCCCAGCATGGGAAAGTGTAATTCATGCCTAATATGTTCTTTTCAGTTCTTCTCACTTGGTAAATGGTGATCTGCTAGATACATAGCACAGTATACTAATAAACCCTGAGAGTTGACTTCTTGTTTCTCTATTCAAACAAGAAACTAAGAGAGATCATGGGGTGGGGGGGGAATCATTTAAACTTCAGTTTAAAGAACTTACACAACCACTAAATTCTACTCTGTTTAAGAACTAGAATGCAACTTGGTTATTTGGGTCACTTACCACATCAGACAAGTGTTTTAGTAAAAAGCTGCTCGCAAAGACATCTGCAAGACTTGTTTTATATTTATTACTTTTCTTAGGGAGATTTCTTCAAGACACTATTAGAAAGAAGGCATATTTATTCCACATCATCCAACCATCTCATTTGTCTCAAATTATTGCCTTTCAAATTATTCTCATATCTTTGAGACAAAAATATGAACAGCAGCCTTTTTATATTTATGTAGCTTCTATAATGAATATCTGAAAATGCAAAAATATTCCAAAAGTTATATGAAAGACCTAATATCCCAAGACTTTGAATTGCAAAGATATATGGGCCAGGTCTGGATCACAAAAAGATACATCACCAAAATTCTCATCAGCAAATCTCAAGGTGTCTTACATATATAAATAATATTAAAAAAAATTAATCTACCTGCATAATGGACATCAGAATGATGAATACTCAAAAAAAATCAGCTATAGCACAGAAATTGAAGAAAATTTGGATATTTACAAAAGTGAAGTGGGAAAAGTAGTGAAGTAACATACATAGTTGAGAGAGAAATAATTAGCCAGTTGTCCCTTTTTTCCCCATAAACTCAAAGTTAAAAAGTAATCACGCTTTACTCTTCCTTGAAGAAAGATTTCAAGGTGTACAAGCCAAAGATCTAGATAAGCTTATATTACATTTGCTTTCTTTTTACTTGTCTTGGGTTTATTCTTAAGTCAAGCCTGCAGCTCTCTTGTGACAAAAAAACCAAACAAACCTCTCTTTAACAACTCAGTGATCTTTAATTATATACGGCTTTCCACAAAGCTAAGGTGCAACTGAAAATAGGCAGTTGCTTTAAGGAGAAATAGTAAAGCTTTTAGATCACCACACTGGACAGCACAGTTTAACTTCAAAAGCTTAGATAATGAACTGCAAAAGAAAGGTGACAGATTTCCTAGTTATTATGACTTGTTTTATCTAGTAATAGGTAAAAAATGGATGGTATCTGAGGAGAACATAGGCATGTTTTATACACACAATGGCAGAGTGAGCTCTATACAGTACTTGACAAAAAAAGACATGAAAGGTAGTTGCAAAAGTCTTTGGCTCAAATCAACATACAGATAATGATTTACTTACAAATACATAGAAGACTATTGCTTCCCCCCCATCATTTTTCAGAAGTTATTTTCTATTAAGTCTCTTGTCTCAAGTCTATCCAGCTCCACTTGTTCATCTCTTTACCCCCCAACAAAACCTACAAAAGCAAAGAGTACTTCCTTCTGCGATGTGACCCTTCTCCTCAGTCTTGGCAGTCACCATACACAATCTTCTCGCCTTTGCAATTCCCATATGCCACAGTACATGCTTAAGACAGTCAAAGATCTCTCTCATGAGGAGAAGATATTGTTGCTTGCAAAGCGAACAAGTAAGTTGTTAAAAGAAAAAAAACACCACCACACACGTGGATTATGCTCTGTGATGCCAATCTGAGATCATTTCCTCTTACTCACTTCCTAAAACAAAACTCCTCCTTTCTCAAGTACAAGTTCTTTCGGTTATTGCCCCCCAGTTTCACCTCTTAGTTATTTAAGACAGTCGAATCCTTCTTTAAAGGATCTTTAGTGCTCCAATGCCAACTATTAGGAATGTCTTAAATTGAAAAATATTGTTATTTAATACCCCATATAAAAACTAATACGCCCTAGTTAATCTAAACATGCTGCCATAGTTAAATAATTTGCAAGATGTGGAGCATGAACTGTCTGACCCTTTCTAGAACTGAAACACAAATAAGTGCGACTTCAAGGACTACAAGAGAAAGGCCTCTTTTTCAAAACCAAAACAAGCATGAGCTCATGAAAATACCTTTAAGCCTAAAGCATACTGTTTCAACACAGAGAGCAGGTTAAAATAAAAAAGCTGTATGAAAATATAACCATAACGAGCTTTCAGATGAAATCTTTGCACCTTCTGGAAGACTTGGATCTTCACGTTATCATAGTCTCTGGCTGGACATCATCAAGAAGCAGAAACAGCCCTCCCTACCCTGCCCAAAGCAGCAGCGAGCAATGTCTCGCAAGTACAAGAAGGAAAAGCACACAACCTGGGGGAGGGAGAAGGCAATATGCTGCAACCACAGCTCAAGCAGCCCATTAGGCCTCTGCTGGGGTCCAGCTCTGTGGTCCCCAGTACAAGACAGACATGGAGCTGTTGGAGCAAGTCCAAAGAGAGGACCCAAGGGCTAGAGCACTTCTCCTATGAAGACAGGCTGACAGAGTTGGCGATGTTCAGCCTGCAGAAGAGAAGACTCCAGGGAGACCGTACAGCACCTTCCGGTATCTAAAGGGGCTACAGGAAAGCTGGAGAGGGACTGGTTACAAGGGCATGGAGTGACAGGACAAGGTGTAATGGCCTTAAGCTGAAGGAGGGGAGATTCAGATTAGATATTAGGAAAAAAATTCTTCACTGTGAGGGTAGTGAGACACTGGCACAGGTTGCTCACAGAAGCTGTGGATGCCCCATCCCTGGAAGTGTTCAAGGCCAGGCTGGATGAGGCTTTGGGCAACCTGGGCTAGTGGAGGGTGTCCCTGCCCGTGACAGGGGGGTTGGAGCTAGGTGATCTTTAAGGTCCTCTCCAACCCAAACCAGTCTCTGACTATGCTACACGTCCCTACAAGAGTGGCCTTGCACCCTGCAGCTCCACGCACAAACCTCAGGGGAGAGGGGCGGTGTGCCCATCGCTGCAGGAATGAGGAGGACCCCGGCCCCACTCTGTGGCAGCGAGGGCAGAGGCACAACAGGGCTCCCTGCCACGGGAAGCGGTGACACCAGGCCGGGGCGGGGGGCCGGAGCCCCACCACAGCTCCCCCAACGGCCAGGCCTCCCTAGGGTCCGGCCACAGCCTCCTCAGGCGCCCCCTCCCCGCGGCCAGGCGCCCCCGGTCAGGCCGAGCTCCCCCTCAGGCCGGGCGCCGCCCCCTTACGTGTTGTCCTGGTTGAAGTTGGCGAAGAGCAGATGGCCGCTGCCGGCGTCGCCGCTCTGACTGGCCAAGTTCATGGCGGGACGGCCCTCGCCACCCCCGTCCGGCGGGGGGGAACGCCTCCAGCGGGCAGCACACCTCAGCCCCGGCGGCCCCGGCCCCCGCCACACACCTGCGGCCTCCTCATCCCCGCCGGCCCCTTGTTTACGCTGCGGGCGGCGGAGCGGCCCCGCGCCTGCGCTGCCCCGCCCCTGCCGCCCGCCCGCCCGCCCGCCTCCCGGCCACCGTACTGCAACTGCGCATGCGCCTGCCCTGTGGAGGGGGGGCGGGAGGAGTCGCGCACGCGCCCGGGCGATGGCGCCGAACTTGGTTGGGAGAAAGGGGGCGGCAGCGGCGTCCTAAAGCTAAGCAGGGCCCGCGGGGGGTCGGCGGCTGGATGGGAGACACCAAGTCCAGGCGGTGGTCCCCAAGTCAGACGCGTCCCCGCTGTCCCCGGCCTTGGCCGCGACGGCCACGTCCCTGTCACGGTCCCCACGGACCCCACGGCGTCACGGTCCCCGCCCGCCGGCGCCTCTGCAGTTCTGCTCCGTACCACCGGAGGTCCCCAAGGCTCAGCGATGGGACAGCGGAGGACACCGGGTTCTGCTCCTGGGCACAGCCCGTTGTGGGGAGCTCGCAGCTGCGTGCAATGGCCTTGTCGTGGCCAGGGGTGCATCGGCTTTTGGGGGTTCCCAGCTGGCAGGACAGCCAGGCGTGGGCAGGAGACAATTTCAGAGCAAGGGGAGTCACTCGTGGCCAGATCCAGGGTGCAGCTTGTGGGGAGATAAAATAAACCGCAGGGGGAAAAAAGGCAACTGAACCGGGAATGTCTGGGAACTGGATCGAAATCAAGGGCTTGGTCCTGAAAAGAGTTAATTGCAGGGAAATGAGCCGCGCTGGGGAGTGCAGGGTATTGGCGTTTGTGCCTCTGGGGCCGGCTCATCCAGGAGGGTTCGTGAATAATTCACGTGCCGCTGTGGGGAGCGATGGAGCCATCTCCTTCACCGGCCCAGCGGCCCCCCGATGTGTAAGGGACCCCCTGGGCTCCCCCACATTTAACTACCCTCCAGCTGCTGGCGAGGAGACTCCTCCAAATGGCTTAAACCCAAGCGGCCCTGTCCCAGCACCCCACTGTCCCGTGTCCACCCTGCCACGGCCACCCCCCAGCCGGTCCTGCCCCCCACACTGCCCCCCACGCTGCCCCCCACGCTCGCCGCTGCCTCCGTGACAGCTGCTGCTGCCCCATCTGCGCACCCTGTAACTCCTTCTGCGCATACAAAGTTTCTTCTCCATTGGGAAGGTTTTTCCTGTTAAGAGACGGCAGATTTTAATCTCAAATTATCTCTTTTCTTACCTGCTGGCTCCAGCAGCTCAATGTGCGTGGGGAAATGCGATTACAGCATGTGCTGCCAGGAGAGCCCAACGCCACCGCCATAGCACCCAAAGGTGCGGGTATTCGCACCCTTCACATCCAGGATCCCGCTGGGGCCTGTCATGGGGGGCGGGGGACAATGCACAGAGGTGTCTCCAGCTATGGGACCCCTGCATGGTTTAGGACTTTGCATATTTTGGGGAGGAAGCAGCCCTGGGCTTCATGACCGATTCTTCCTCTAAAGGAAAACTGCAAGACACCCCCACCCCCATCCCTATTTTGGTGCCATTACAAACATGCCACTACATTCAGGGTACCCCTGAATCTTGGAAACTCTCCTTAACATCATTAGCAATTACTCAGATCTTTGCAAGAAGGTGAGGAGAGCGCTGGGAATGGGGGAGGAAAGAAAAGCAAGGCAGTCTTGTAGGTAGCTGATATGTGAGGAGAGCTGCCACGCGGGGATGGGATGTGTCCCAGTGGGGTACAGGTGGTGTAAGCATGGACAGCTCCACATCCCACCATCGAGCAGCTCCCGGCTGCCTGCAGTTCTCTGGCCGCGGGGTTTGGAGGCAGCGCCGGGGCTGGAGCCATTCCCCAGCATGATGCGCGAGGCTTTGGTTGCCATAACAACTGGATTCAGGCTTCAAAAATAGTAACTTATTTTTCATTCAATTTGCCTTTTGCCCTCTGAGACAGATCTATTTCAGGACTGATGGTTCACTTCAGGTGTCCCTCGCCAGCACCCCAACTGTGGGCCGGGGGCTTTGGGGCTGGGGGTTATTTTGTTAAATGTGCTTTATCGTCATTTTGTCTCCCTCCACTATTCAGGCCCAGAGAAAGGTAAAGCAGGGCACAGGCACCATGGCATAGCCTTTGCCAAAGCCTCGTCATCTAGAAGGCTGGGGAAGGAACTTGAAAAAAAATCTTCTCGGCTAAGTGGCAGAGCGTGGGAGAGGTTTTCGGAGATGATCTCACCCTGCATCTCAGCTTGGACCTGCTGATCTCAGCCAGGGCTTGGCTGTCCCAGATACGCTGGGAAGGTCCTACCAAAGGTGGAGCTTATTTTGTTCCCCCAGCACCTCCTGGATCCCACTGTCACCAGCCTAGTCCTTGACAGCATCTTCAATCCATGATGGGAAACGTGAAGGGTGGCTGACCCTGGGGTGCTTCTTGTGCATGTTGAGGACACACCACAATGCAGCATGCACCTGGAGCATCACCCCTTTTGCATCCCCTGGGTGGATGAGCTGCTTTTGGAATGGGTTGCAGAGGGTGCCAGGATTAATTCATGTCTTCAATTAAGGGACCCCTTAATTTGGTCCGTTTTGGCTTTTGGAAGATGTGTGTGTGATTTCCCATGGAAATGGCCATATGAGCATAACCTTTTGTGTCGAGATGTCCTTAGCTGTTCCACTTTCCTCCCATTAACATTATTACAGCATCAGCAAGGAGAGGTTGCATTGGGGAGATCGTGGCTCTCCTTCTCCAGTTGCTGCTGGCCTTACCTCACCTTTCTTGTCCCTTAACTGCTGGCCTGAAGGTGCCTGCGCTGTCTGCCACAGGGTGGGCAGGGATGATGGCCATCTGCCTGCAGACAAGCCCCCATCACCCTTTACAGCCCCTTTCTGAGCTGCCCAACCTCAGACATACATTGGGATCTCACCTCCTGTGATATCCTCCCCGGGTGATGTAGAGGATGGAGAGGTGAAGGCTTAGGATGGAGGTGGGGTGAGGATCCTGGGGTCTCCAGTCCTTCCCTTGCTGTTGTGCAGCTTTGTCCCCCTTCTCCCGAGCAGGGAGGGATGGTGGGATGCTGGTGGGAGTCGTGTCCCCACCCATGGGCACCCCACAGCCATGGGGCTAGGGCAGAGCCACCCACCCCTGTCGAGGCCCCTGGAAAATAATGGGAAAAAAATCATTAAAATCAAATAAATAAAGGCAAAGCCAAACAAAGCAACTCCCTGGGGATGCCGGGTTGGGCTGGCCCTGCCCTGGGGCAGGCAGCATGCAGGCAGGGACATCTCGGTGCCCCTCCTGGAGGACCGGGCCGTGGGCAGCGTGGCTGGGAGAGTGGGCAGGCTGCCTGCACTCGCCGCTCCCTTCCCCCCCCGATGCTTTAATCACATTTTCAATTCAAATCTGCTGCTATTTGATCCTCCGGGGGTGGCGGCGGGGAGGGGGGAAATATTTTTAGCTGTGCTTAAAGCTGCTGGGGCTGCTAAGGGAGATCGTGCAGGTTGCTGTGGTCGGGCGGAGTTGGACGGGATCCCCCCCCTCCCCTTTTTCTTCTTCCTCCTCCTCCTCTTTGCACATCTGAGGGCGGCAGCGGGGCCGGCTCCCCCCTCCCGGAGGTCGCCTTTGTTTTCCCCGTGTCGCTCTCCCGAGCAGCCGGGGGGGCGGGAGGGGGCCGGGCTGGGCTGGACCGGTCCGGCCGCCCCTTCTCCCCGCCCCGCCGGAGCCCGCGGAGTTGGTGCGGGGTTCCCCCGGGCGGCACTTTGCCCCCCGCCCCGGGGCTGAGCAGCCGCCGCCCCCCGGGACCCCCATGGCACCGCCGCGATGTTCGTGTCCCGGGTCCTGGATTTCCAGAAGACGCGCTACGCCAGGTAAAGCCGTCGGCGCGGTGGTCCCCGATCCCCGGGTGCTCGTGGAGTCCCGGGACAGCCCCAGCCCGGGCTCGGCTCCGGTGGGGATGGAGCCCGAAGGGACCTTCAAAAGCTGCTGAGTGCCCCAAAGCCCAGGGCAGGTGCGGGCTGGTCTTTTGAGAGAAGGCTGCTTGCTTCGCTGTATCCCTGAGGGATTCTGAGCATCCTTGGGAGCCCTCGCTGCCTTTCGCTGGGTCTAACTTCTCCGTTGTCCTCCTGCTGCTGGGGGACCAGGAGCCCGGCTCCCCACAGGGACAGACCCCACCACCAGCCACGAACCCTCCACAGAGGGACTGATACTGCCCAGGGTCCTGCTGCGCCCAGGTGAACGCCCCCCCCCCCCCCCCAGGGTGGCTCCCCCAGTCTGGATCCGGGGCTCCTCAGGGCTCCCATGGGATGCACAGGTGGTGGATCCTTTCCCTGCTCCGTGAAATACCCAGGGAGGTTTTCCAGCAGCAGCAGGGGCTTGTTTTAGCAGCTCAGGTGTGTTAGGAAACCTCATGGCATTACCTGCATAGGGGGAAACCTGAGGACTGCTGGGCACGGGTCAGAGGGCACTTGGCCTTGCACGCTGCTATGGGATCAGATGTGGCCTTTAGCAGGGTGGCACAGGGACAACGGCAGCCCACGGCCCTTCAGCACACCAGGTGGCTGAGGATGAGTCAGGTCACACAGCACTGGGCAATGCATGGCCAGATGGGGCTCGGGGGGTGCTGGGGGTGCTCAGCTTTGCACCCAGGACAGGCTTTGCTCCCAGCTCCCTGTGACTGTGGTAGGGATGCTTTTGTGGCTGCTGAGTGTTCCACAGGCTGGCACAGTTCCTGGGGGCATTCAGCTCTGCTGCTGTCACTGTCAGACCCCAAGTGGTCCTGTTCGAGTCAGATACTAGAGAAAAACTTGTCTGGAAAGAAGTGGTGATGGTGTTTCTTGCCTGTTCCAGGCAGGACCACCCCTGAGAGATATTTGCCTGGGATGGGTAAGGGCAGGAGACCTCCCTCCTGCCCCCCAGCTCCTCTCCTTCAAGGTGTCCCACAGGGAAAATCCATGCTTGCACCTCCAAAAGCTGCCTCAAACACATGGGCATCTGCTCAAAGACCATTTTGATGCTGTCACTGCCTCCTGATAACCTTTACCTGGGGGAGATGCAGGAGGTACCCAGCAGATCTGCACAGTTCATCTGGTCCAAAACTCCTTGTGAGAACAGAATCCAAAACTGTTTTTCCCAGCTGGCATACAAAGGACAGGGCTGGGGAAGATGGAGCTGAGCAAAGGAGGAAGAAAACTACCTTCGCCCCACAGCAGTGGTGCAGAGGCCCTTTGGGAGCTGGGCAGCCCAATACCTCAATCCACCCTGGCAGAACCCATCTGCCAGCCTGTTGCTTGATTTATCCCAAATTAGCATGCTTAAACTTTGTCCTGGTCCTTTCTGGAGACAACACCTCATCCCTGTTTAACAAGTTACAGAGTCCCTTGCAGGGATAGAGCCCACATGTGGGGCAGGGGAAGGGTGAGGTCCACAGGGCATCTTCCACCTCTTGCTGGGTGCCAGGGCTGGACAGGGAGCAGAAGGAGACGGGTGCTCCCTTGGCTTTCACCCCAAGACACACCAAAGCAATCACCAGCACGAGATGCTAACCCAGATCTTCCTACATCACCGCAGAGATCCTCTTAGCCTAGTGCTTAAAAATAACAGTTGGCTAATCCCTGTCCCCCCCGTGCTGCATGCATACCAGCTCTCCTCTCCGCAGAAATGCTCTGCTGTGGCATATCCCAGAACAGACCCTAAAAGCTGCTCCTCCTTTTGTGCCAGGGATGCTCTGTCAGCTTCCCTGGGCTGCGAGTAACAGGGACTGGGCTTTGCAATGGGGACTGGTTTGAGCAGGAGCCACAGGGCTCACAGTGGCATGTGCCCTTCAAGGCATCAGAAGCATCTTGTGACATCTTTTCAGAGGATGAGAAACTCTTGCTTGTGGCCTTCCTAGGAAAAAAAAAATCAGAAAGTTTTCCTTGTGGTGGAAAAGCCTGGAACAGCTTCATTTTTAATGTCATTTTATCTAATTTTGAGCGAGGACCAAGAAAGGAGGAACTTGGCCATCAATACACCCGCCAAAAGGAATAAATAAAAACCAGCGTGGTGATGAAAGACCTGTTATGTGAAAGCTGCAGCGAAGGCACCAGGCTTTGAACAAAGAGATGAAAGGCAGCAATCAATGTGGGAGCATTTTGTGAACTGCCAAGAGAAAACTCGGGGCTGAAGGGACACTGGGGTGTCCCCGAATCCCTCCTGGCTCAGCTTCAGAGATGGAGCATCACAGCTGGGGTGGAGGGGAAGAAAGCAAGAGGGGGCTGTCGCCATTGTGGGAGCAGAGATGCACAGCAATGCTGTTCGAGCAGGTTGTGGTTATAAATGAGGCTGGTGGTGGTTTCTGCTCTGCTGCAGGGTCCAGAAGGCTCTTCCATCATCTGCCACCATGCAGAAAGGGAGTTAAAAAGCACCTTTGCTGCAAGGCTTTCCCTGTTGCTCACAGCCTGCACCATGGCAAGCGATATCCAGCTCCTGCGTGACAGGCGCATTCAGCCACGATGCCGGCAGCAGCGCGCAGTTATGGGGTGCAAGCAGATGTGATTCCTCCTGCTTTACCCAACCACCAGCAATTTGTTCTTCCATTCTCCCTCCACCCTTTCCTCTCCTCCTCCCTTCCTCCCAGCTCACCAAAACAGTACTGGTTTCCCACCGGAGCAGCAAATGGGTGCAAGTCACATCTTCACTGAGTCTCATCAGCCAGGTTATACCAACCCAGTAACTGATCGCTCCCCTCCACCTCACTGCCAGCTTTGGCCCACTTTTTACCCAGACATGGTCCAGTACCTCCTGCCTACGTAGCTGCCGAGGGGTTGCGGCTCAGTCCCTATCTTCCTGCAGGGACACAAAATGCTTCCCAGACTTTGGCCATCCAGAGCTGTAATTGAAAGGAAACATGATTAAGCAGGGGGCTGTGGTATCTGGCCGGCTTCAGCAGCTCTGGAACAGCCGGCAGAGAGGGGTTTGCTGGGAGCTCCAGGCTACGCAGGGCACTGAATCATCCTAATTAACTGATAGCAGTTCACAATTTGATTTGTTCATGTAAAAAGCTCTAAATCTTATTGTGTTTGCTTGTCTTGCCCTGTGCAGAGAAACAAAGAAGAGCATCCAGGAAAATCCACGTTAATTTCTCAGCACCAAAGCAGCAGGAGGTTAGGGAGAGTAGGGGCCTCTGTAGGTGCGTGGTCCAGGCTTGTCCTCAGCTGCCTGGTGTCTGCAATGCAAACACTGCCACCTCCTCACCGGCACAACAGGATGGAGATCTGAACTCTACAATTTCTCAAAAGCAAATCCTCTGAGTTTGGGGAAAGGCAGCTGGGAAGACCTTCCTTGTTGCTCCCTGCAGCCGTAATTACTGAGCAAGGAGGCATTCACCGACTCCTCCTCCAGCATTTACAGGCAAGACAGGGAGAGGACAACCAGCAGGAATAGGAGTGAGAAGATGTTGGGTGCTCAGGCCCCAAACACGAGAAAAGCGATGCCAGGCTGACAGCCTGAGCAGAGCTACCGCATTGGGAAGATCTGGTCCCTGTTTGCTTTGCGATGAAAGCACAAGCAGCCCTTGCCTGCTCCCACACATGCCAAGATGCTTTCCAAGAGCTCTGCTTCCCCCACAGCCCGTGTGGGATGAAGCAGCAAGAAGGGAAATGCTTTCAGCACTGATATCGCAGCTCAGACCTCCTCACCGTGCAAGAACCAGCCCCATCCCACTGTCCCTAGCAAGACCTGCCAGGCTGCCCCCAGCTGAGCAGATCCCTTTGCTGCAAAAGGCACTGCTCCAAGAAATGGGGAGGTCCCAAAATACCTAGGGAAACCAGGATGACCTGATGTCACTAACCAATTCCACATTGGTCGTTCTGTGGGGCCAGGTTGAGTCAGATACCCTTTTAAGATAGCACTGGTAGGATTCTTCTCACATAGGTTTAGATGCCCAGGGCATAGTTATCATGGGAGCCAGGTATTTGGAAGGCAACAAGTACTCAGAACATCATTTGTGTTGGAGTATTCCCTCAAACTGCCCCTTTCCCTCCTTTGGGAAGGTTGGGAGAGAGGCTCAGGTGGGGACCACCGCATTGGAGATGCACAGCAGTGGGCAAGCCGACCCCCATGCCGTGTGCTTTTGGAGGAAGGACAGTCTTTTGGCTGCCTGGGAAATGGATGCCTGATGGTCTTTTCCCTCCTTCAGCCAGTGTTGGATATCAGCCTGACGTGATTCCTTGGCACAGCTCGCTATGGCCAGCTTCATGAGGTAGCAGCCAACACGATGCATGGGAAATTCAAGCCACTGCCCAGCGCAGCAGGTCAGTGAACGCAAGAAGCATGGCTCTGCCAGGACTGCTCCCAGGCTTGCCTTCCCCTCCTCCTCCCTTCTCACACCCCCAGCTCCACAGCGAGACAAAGCGATGCAAACCAACTACAACTCCTACAGACAGGAAAGAAAAGAGCATAATTTAGTTCATTGCTCTTGCAGGGTGCTTGGCTACAGCTGCAAAAGGAGATTGGTTGGGTACCCAGAGAGATGCTGCAAGGGGATGGCTGTTCAGTGCAGGGGCTGAGCAGGGCAGAGGAGACACAACCAAGCACACAGAGCTCATGTCTCCCTTTGGGGTCCTCCATGTGAAATTGAACCTCAACATTTTCATGTAGTGCTCATAATCCAGAATTCAATGAGCCTGATATGATACACTGCAACTTCTCATGATAACATGCTACCACGAGCATCGTGTGCCTGGTGTTTGCTTCAGATGCCAGTTAGTTATGCTGAGCAGTGCTGACCTTCAGGAGAGTTTGGATCCGAGTCTGTGATCCTGTTCAAGTTTATAGTCCAGGCTTGTGGCTGCTGAGGAAAGGATTTTATTATGCAGAGAGAGATCAGCAGGTCAGGAGCAAGGAGCTTCCTCCTCTGCTGCGCTCAGCAGCACTGGCTGGTACAGTAGCATTAGACACAGCCCTGCTCTCTGTTGCAAGTAATACTAATAGAAATCCTAGTATCTGCTTGCCTGGCCGGTGAAATGCATGATTCTCCTCCTGTACCTTTGTTGTCCAGAGGCATTTGCTGAATAATTTACAGATATCATTTGTACTTGAGTAGCATCTAGGAATCCCCAATGAGAGCCAGGCTCTGTCTCTTGGGGGATGTTGTGGGGAGACCTTATGGACCCAGAAAACCACAACTTGCCCGTGTACTTTCACAGTGGCATCTGGGGTTAGAGGCTGGGAAGGCTCCAGCCCCCAAACTGCCCAAATCCTTGGCCGGCAAGCAGAGGAGCTGGTGGTCATGCTCACTCCTGCCCATCTTGGGCTGTTGCAGAGTTTAACCTGGAAGAGCCAGCTCAGGATTTGTCCCGCTGACTTCTGTGCTCAGGGCAACACAGGCAAGGCAGCAAGGAACATGAACAATGACAAACAAGCAAATGGTGAATAACAGAATTTTCAGTTCTGGAAACAGTCCTCCTAACATTTGTGAAACACCTGGGACATCAGAGTCATTTTGTGACTAATCAGCTGTTGTTGGAGGTCTCATGAGTACCAAATGAAACAAGAAGTCCCAGCTCAGAAAGTAATTTGGGAAACACTCACCAATCCCATCTGTTGTGAATAAACAAACAGCTCTGCTGTAGCTGCAGGGTCATGAATTGCCTTGAAGGAGTTTGAGATACTATATACATAAAGAGCAGAAAGCCTGCCGGAGAGAAAAATAAATATCCCTGCACAGAGGTTGGGAATGTGGACAGTTATGACCCTGCTGGGAATTACCTGTTGAGTTTCCACCCACCAACCAAGCCCTGCTAGATATATATGGGCTCTCACTGGTGAAGAAATGGTCTATGACTGCACCCAGCCTGGCCTGGAGCCTCCCATGGTTGTCTCTTAGGGTGAGGGGCAAGGAACAGGAATCAGCTCTACCCTTGGTGTGGTCCCTGGTGTGTTCAGGGAAACAACAGTGGCATATTCCCTCCTGCCAGCCTTGGCTCCTCACCTACCCACTGCTGTGGCAGCAGGCTGTGCTAGGGAGGGATCTTCCCTGTCCCTTCACAGGGGACATCTCAGGGCCAGGCACAGCATGGACACAGCTGAGTACGTGGTCCCTGTCCAGAAGCATCTCTAAGTCAGCAAGCAGACTTGTTCAGCATTTCTCATGGCATGCAGGCTACACGGTGCCAGGGATGGTCTGCAGTCAGCCCAGGGTGTTTCCACATGTCAGAGTGCTGGGAACAAGCGAAATGGGGATGAGGGTAATCAGAGGTGATAAACAAGCAGTCAGTCTGCAGCCCTTTTTGACTTGCTTTGTAGAGGCAAGTCCTGTACCAGGGGCATCTGGGCAGGTTACTCCAGAAATCTGGTGATCTGCTAATTTACCCATAAGAAAGGTTGAAAGATGCTGGTTTAGATGAAAAGCCTTTCAGTTTTCTGCCTCAGTCGCTCCCTACCCAAGCCGCCAGCTCTTTGCACAATGCCAGGAAGCAGTACGAAAGAAAATGCTGTGCCATCTTGCTGCTTCTCACGTGGGATGGGCTGGAGTCAGAGGAGAAGCCCACAGAACAGGTTTGTCCTGGCTGTCCCTTCTCCCCCAGCCCAGGGAACTGACCACAAGCTTACAGCATGCACAGCTCAGTTTTCCAAACCAGGAACACCATATGTTTGCATAGGAGCATGCAAGCACTGAGGAGCAGGTATGGAAACAGAGGTTTCAGCTCTTACCGGGGTGCCACACAGCTGTGCACATGTCCACATTGGTGACTCTGCAGGCGGCAACGCTGCGCAGCATCAGCCTGAGCCTTTGCGCTTCTGCTTCTTAGTGGCAAACGTTCTGTTTCAATGGGTAGGAGGAAGAAGCAGGATTTCTTAAGTGTCCTGGGCTGAGTAAAGCAGGTTTGTGGTACTGCAGAGTTTGGGGGCTCTGCACCAGGAGCTGCAACCATAGAGGAGATAGGAGGGCTGCTGAGCCTTTCCCACATCGCTGAGTTGCAGAATTGATGTCCTGGACTTGAGGGGGCCCTGAGTGCATCCCTGCTGCCGTGCTCCATCTCCTACATCCTTGGACTATGCCCTGTACATGAGCAGTGCTTGGAGCTGTGCACTGCACCATCACACACAGCTCCCCAGGACTGAGCTAATTACAAACCACAGAGGAGCTCAAGGGGATGAAGCCTCTTATGAGGGACTGCAGCTGGAACATTACCAGATTTCAGGTCAGAAGCAGAGCACACACCAAGCCCCAGCGTACAGGGATGCTGCTGCAGCTCACATTCACACATGCTCATGCACAAGCCTGAGGACCAAGCCCTGGCATCTGCACTGGGTGTGCAGCCTCTGGGCTCATTAGGGCAAATCCAGACCATGCAGTGAAGAGGGGTCTGGGTCCAGTCTGCCCTGCAGGGACACGTCTGTTCCATCACCGCCACTTCAGGCGTTGCAACACTTGCTCTGCCAAGGGACAAGCCAGAGGGCCCCAGCAGGACTTACCACCACCACCAGTTTGCACCCAGCAAAGGCTTTCTCCATCCTTCCTCTCTGACAAGATGCACCACCAGGATACAATCCTTCGACAGCCTCTCCATTCCTTGAACACCAGCGCTAACACCCAGTCACAAGAAGGAGAAACCCCTCCAATTTGCAGTCAAAGCTCCAGGAGCTGCCCAGCAGGGAACACAGCCTGGAAATGCCCCAGCTCCCTGGGCAGGAGGGTGAATGCACAGCAAACCAGCACCCCCACCTCCAGAGACATTAAAACTAAGCCTGAGCAAGCCCAGCCCTTTTATAAGCCATTCACAGGTGAGACCTGTGGAGATTAGCTGGTTTGGGGAGATTCACATCACCTGGGAGCAACCTTGGACATGCTGGTTGCTCCTTTGTCCCCCCAGCTCATGGTGTAACACGTGGCTCTGTCATTTAGTGCTTCACGGGATGCGAAGGGGATGTGGTGACTCTTCAAGTGTCACGGCCACAGCCTCAGCAATGTGCAGGGGCAGCCCAGCTTCTCAACGCATAGAAACACAGGCATGCGTCATGTATATAGCCTGATATATAGCGGGCTTGGGGTGTCAGGTGGTGGACTGGCTTCTTGCAAGAGCAGGGATGAGCTGCTCAGTGGGAGTAGAGGCAACCTCCAACTCACACCTCCCCATCTGTATTTTAGTGGTGATTTTACACCCTCCTCACATTATGCTTCCACCAGGTTGCCTAAAGGACGTCAAAATTATCTTCACTGGGAGAGGGGGAAACAGGGGCGAGAGGGAGATGAAGTGATGTGGCAGAGGTTGGCCAGAGAGTGTTGAAGGCAGGATAAAGCCCCTCTCCCCGGAACTGCAGCCGGGCCTCGGTCTCCATCAGGGCTGTGCCCCCCCACGTGTAGGGACAGCTTTCCTGCAAAGTGTCCCATGGCTCTGCCTGTGTGAGTGCATGGTGTCCATGGAGTGGCTGATGCAAGTTGTCTTGGTGCCCTCAGGAGAGCTCAGATGCTCAAGTGCTCACACATGAGCCATCCTGAGGAATACGTTAATTTAATTCCCTTTTTCCTTCTTCTCCCCCACCCCGGCAAAGCAAGAGCTGGGCAGATATCTGCATGATTTTCGAGGTCAGAACTTGGTTCTTGGATAAAAGTCTTTAAAAAACTCAAAAACAACCCAACCCAAAAGCCACAAAAAAACAGAGTGGGAGAAAGAGAAGGAGAAAGGAACAAGCCTGGGAAGCCGGCTCTGCACTTTGCCCCGGCTGCCTGGGACAAGGGGCTCTTTGTTTCTCCAGCCGGAGCCTGCTGCACTGACCCTTTTCAGTCTCCCTCCCTGGGAAAGGGGCCAGGGGGAAGCAGGCATAAGCAGGGCAGGCAAAAACCCTGGGGCTGCGGTGAATAACCCCTGCTCCGACCCCCACCAGGCCCCCCATCTCCGTATAGCTGGTCTGTATAGCATCTGCCAGAAATGGCACCAGGAGAAAAAGCTGCCCGTGAGCCCCTCGGGTCTCTGCTTCCCATGCACCATCCCTGAAAATGAACATGCTCGTGTTCTTGCCGTGCATAACGTTTTAAACTTTTCTGTCTCTTTTGGACTTTGCAATCCTGAAGTATTTGCTAAAATACATTGAAGCACCCAGCTGGTATGTAATCACCTGCCTGTGGCTTCCCGGACCCATCGTGTCGAGCGAGCCACATCACCGTGGCTTTGCTGGGTCCCTGGGTGGGCGGCAGTGAGGGCTGGAGCCTGTTGGGGACAAGCCACTCATCTTCTCCCACCCCAGGGACACTGCCAGGGTGTCCTCAAGCCTACGGGTGCAATGACATGGAGCTGGTGATGATTCAGCCAGCTGGGCAGGAGTCTTGCTGCAGGGGATCAGATCTAAGTTTGGAGAGGTGTATCCCTTCTTCTCCTTATTTTCTTGTGTTGAAAAACTCCGGAGCTCTGCCCGGCTGCCAGCAGTTCCCCTTCTCCTGACCCCAGTTGCACTGAGCTGGGGCTGGGAAGCATGCAGCCAGGGATCTCGGCTGCTCTGGGCTTTCGTCAGCTCTAATGGGAGTCACGGGTGCCCTCCCTGAGAGTGTCCATCCGCCTGGCCAGGCTGGAGCTCAGGTTTGAGGCTGGTTTTGTACACTGGTATGGCAAATTTCTGCAGGCTGGGAGTGACGCTGGGCTCCCCATGCCCTGGCCTGCACCTATGATGACGTGAGCTGGATGGATGCTTGGCATCCTGGCACAGCCAGGGATAAAGTCCCAGGAGAGAAGAGAAGGTGAGGAAATGGCCTCTGCACCCCTGGGGACTGAGGTAGTGCAGGGCAGCCGGGGACTCATCCTGGCCTGCCAGGAGATGTGCAAACACCGGCTGCTCCTGGGCTTGTTTGCACAGCTCTGCTTCTGAGCACAGAGGGCAACAAAAATGTGCCCAGCTAGCCCCAAAACGCAATTCTGGCTGCTCTGGGAGGACCTGGCTGTACCCAGGCTGGCCCAGCACTTTGCAGCCATGTCCCGCATCCACAATGCTCCATCCCCATCCTTCACAGGATGATGCTTATTAGAAAGCAGAGCAGGACAACAAGAGCAATCTCTCCACAGGTCAAAAAAAAGATCCTCCTCAAGGCTGTTTCTCCCTCCAGGAAAAGCCGTGGGCTGCACCAGCATGGCTTTGGCCTTCAGGAATGCACATGCTGTTCGACCTCATCCCGTGGAGATGGCAGGGGTGGCCCTTCCTGGCCTCTCCATCCCCGTTCCAGAGCTAGGGAGGATAATTGCACCCTAGGGATCCCTTCCCAAAGGGCCTGGGCACCCCTCGGCCCCTGGGGGTGGAGCTGTGGGAACCAGCCCTGCTGCTGCTCCCCATTACTGCTCTGAACAGCAACCGCCAGAACAGAGGGGAGACGGTGCAGGGCTTTGTTAAAACAAATAAATTCAAGGAAAAGGCCTCGTACATGTTTCCTCAGCAACCGCGACGTCACGCAGTATGTCTGGGCTCCCCCCCCCAGCTTTTATTATTAAAAGGGAAAAGAAAGGGAAAGAGAAAGCGAAGGGGAGCTGGGGACAGTCTCCTGGCAACGCTGGGACAGTAATGTCCTCCTGCCAGGGGGACATGGCTCCAGAGCGGGGAGCCCGGCCAGCCCTCGTGGCGGAGCAGCGGGATGGGGAGGGCATCCCTGGTGTCCCCTGGGATGGAGGTGACAGCACGCCGGGCACAGCCACATCCCCAGGGATGCCCGGCTGCTTCCCGGCCACGGCAGCCTTGCTAAGCCCTGATTTGCACAGTGCGGGTCCTCGGTTTGCAGAGTGGTGGGAGCTCAGCCCCTCCACTTCCCCCGCTTACTTCAAGACATTTGGTGACGATGATGATGCTTCTCCCCGCAGCGCAGGCAGGGCCGGGGCTGGGGACAGGGTCCCCGCGTGGGCTGTCACTGCCGCCTGCCGGGGAGCGCCTCGCACGCCCGGGCCTGTGTGACCACGCTCCCTCCGCACTCAAACCATTGATATTTGAGCTATTTAATCCTTCCTGGCTCACTTCTAACAGCAGCGAGCGGCTCAGGTGGTGGGTTTGAGTAGGCAGGAGATGGCAGAGGAGTCCACACGGGTGTGGGTGGCTCAGGGAGGGGGAGAGGGGACTTTTTCTGCCTTTCCCAGTGCCCCGGACAGAGGGGTCACCCTGCACCCAGCGGCAAGGTCCTGCCAGCCCCCTCGCCCCCTCGCCAGGCGCAGCTCAGCTGTAAAACACGCTACAGATGGTGCCGGAGCCGAGAGCAAACGGGGTCAGAAAGCAATTAGCCCAGGTCCTGCAGGGCAGCCCCGCCGGCGCCCGCTCAGCTTGGCTGTCCTGACCTGAGCCGCAGCAGCAAAGGTCTTTAAACCCCTGATTACCAGGAGCAGCCGGGGAAGGATCACTCTCTATTTGCCCATTTTTTATTCCCTTTCGCTAAGCCTCCGCTGCTGGCCCCTGCCAGAAGAGGATGCTGAGCAAGGCAGCGCTTTGCTCTGACCTGTTATCGCGGATGCACGTTTAATTTGCCTCTTAATACAGCATTACCTACTTAGCAATGGACTAGCCAAGCCCAACACTATTTTTTATCACTGTGTGTTGATCCAACAAGAGAAATTGATACGTTCCTCTGAATGCCAAGAGCAAGCTGATACCCCAGACTAAGAGAAACAGAAATAAAGATACAGGTTTCCAAGGGAGCACAGTGGGGTTTCCCCCTGCAGCAATCTGTGCTGGGACACGCAGCCCCCATGGGTAGGAGGTAGATACAGGTGGTACCCAGAAACCGAAGGCATCACGGGGGATACCCTGGTTGGAGCAGGTCCCCCCCACTACCCTGTGTGCCCTCTGCATGGCTAGGGCTCTTCCCACCACTGCCACATCTGCGCTCTCCTGCCGCAGCAGCAGGCAGAGCTGGCTCCTGCCTTCTGCTCTCCAAGCAACGGCAGCTACCGGGAAATGCTTCAGCCTGAGCTGTAGCTGAGCAAGACCTGGGGTCCTGGCATTTGGGGCCAGCCAGATGGACAAGCCTGGTCCAATGCTGGGGTCACTTCTGCAGGGCAGCTGGAGCAAAGCTGAGCCGAGATGGGGCTCCAGGCTGGGGGGGCTGGTGGGTGTCCCTATGCAGACCCCTCCAAAAGGGCTTTCCCCCGAGCCCCGTCCCTTGAGCGTGTTTCTCTCCCTGCTTCTCCCTGCAGGTTCATGAATCACCGTGTCCCATCCAACTGCAGGTACCAGCCGACGGAGTACGAGCACGCAGCAAACTGTGCCACCCATGCAGTGAGTCCCTGTCCCCATCCCAGGGCGAGGGAGGATGGTGCTCAGTTCTCTGTGGATCCCCTAAGGAACCTCAAAGGACACTAGTCCTTATGATTGGACTCGATGATCTTAAAGGTCTTTTCCAACCTAAATGATTCTATGATTAAAAATGTCTGTGTTCAGCCTTGGAGCAGCTCCTGTGGGGCTCGGGGCTGTGATGAGGCAGATGTGCAGGAGCGAGGATGCTCTCCCTCCTCCTGCCCTGAGAAGCCGGTGCGCATCTTCCTCGCTCTCACCCACCTGTGACCCCAGGGAAGCTGGCTGTGGGCTTAGTGGAGCAGGAGTATTTTGCAAAGCTCCCCGAAAATTGTGTTTTTCACAGCAGGAACAGTGACAGGCGTCCCATGGGGCTGCCTACACAGCCGTGAGAGAAAGCGCTACCCACATCAGGGTTTCCTTCGGGAGCTGGCAGCTCCCTCTCCGAGCCCTGGGGGATGACTCAGAGGTGTCCATCCTCCTTGTGCCTTCCTCCTTCCCCCTACCTCCACCTGGAGAAGCTACTTTGGAGCTGCACCACACAGGGAGAGACCCTGCCTGGCAGCGTGGGCAGCCAGCCTGCCCCTCATGGGTGGTAGCTTCAACCAGAAGCAAAAAAACACCTAAAAGGAAAAGCAGAGACTGTATTGTAGCTGCTCAATGGAAACACAGAGAGTCAACAACAGGCTTGCTTCTCCCTTCCAGTTCTGGATCCTGCCCAGCATCCTCGGCAGCTCCATCCTCTATATCCTCTCCGATGACCAGTGGGAAACCATCTCAGCCTGGATCTATGGCTTTGGCTTGTCCAGCCTTTTCATCGTCTCCACCATCTTCCACACCATCTCCTGGAAGAAGAGGCATCTCAGGTACCAACCCTGATTGCTCAAGAAGAGGGAGAGGGTCTGGAGGCCCCTGGTGCCGCGGGCTGTGACCCATCTGTCTGTCTGTCCCGCAGAACTGTGGAGCACTGCTTGCACATGTTCGACAGGATGGTGATCTACTTCTTCATTGCGGCATCATACGCTCCCTGGTGAGTCGTCGGTGGGTAGGGGCCATCGCTTGGCCCCACTGGAGGGGAGAAAATCAGCCTAGCTCCAAAAAATAGGGTTTCCCTCTCCGGCTTTGGCTCTGCTCAAGGCTGTACCCTACCCCTTTCCATAAAACCTTCCTATCCTATAGATTTCAAACCCTTTAAGTTGAAGTTACAAGTTGAGAGGACCCTTTGGTGTGACAGCCATGGGGATGAGGGCAGCATTTCCCCCTCGCTGCCCATAGCCCTGATTAGGGTGCTGCCCTGGACCCCACTCACCGCAGACCTGGCTCTTGCAGGCTGAACCTGCGGGAGTTGGGTCCCTGGGCCTCCCACATGCGGTGGATCATCTGGATCATGGCGTCTATCGGGACCGTCTACGTTTTCTTCTTCCATGAGCGGTGAGTGCTTTTACCTGGCCCCACGTTAGTGGGTATCACAGAGCCCAGCTAAGCTCTGCCAGCTCCTCTTAGTGCCCCGACGGTAGTTGAGCTGAAGGGGAGAGTAGAAGGATGGACATAGACAGACAGACAGACAGACAGATAGGTACGGGGTCCCTGGGCAGCCTCCCGGCCAAATGGAAGTGGAGGGCTTCCTTGGACCATGTCCTTCCTCACCTGCACCTTCTTTTTAGGAGCTTTGGTGGCAGGGATGTGGGAGCAGGAATATGGGACCAGGGATACAGGAGCAGGGATGTGCTGCCGTGAGTTGCTTCTTCCACGTGGTGGCACCAAATAGAAAGCAAAAGGTCCCAGCTGTCTCCCCGAAGACCCAGGCACCTGGCCCTGAGCTGGTGGCTCCCAAGCCAAGGTGGGGGGTCCATCACCCCTGTAGCAGGGTGCCAGCCCTTTTCCTATAGCATGGAAGTGGACATTGCAAGTATAAAACTCAATGCTTCCTCTGTACCTGCCTCCAAGCAGCTTCTCTGTTGGTTGCAGGTACAAGCTGGTGGAGCTGGTGTGCTACGTTATCATGGGCTTCTTCCCCGCCTTGGTCATTCTCTCCATGGTAAGCCACTGCCGGGAAGCAGGTGGGCTCAGCACGAGGGATAAGTCCAGTGGGTTGGCATGATCCAGGCTACATGACAGTGATAAAGCCATCGCTGAATACGATGTGGCCTGGCTCAGTTTAGCAAATGATTCAGGTGCCCAGCAGATACCATGTGCATCTCCAGCAGACCTGCTGCCCAGGCTCCATTGAAAAGCCTCCCAGCAAAGCCAGGCTGCTGGGTCCCCACTGCCTTGCTGGAGGGAGGGTGTAGGAGAAGGCAGAGCGAGGGTCCTGCCTGCACCTCGCAGCTGGGACCAAGCTTCTGGTCTCGACGGAGCCGTGGGGAAAGCGCAGACGTGCCGTGGCCATCACTGAGCCTTGCTTCCTTGCTTGCTCCCAGCCCAACAGGGACGGCCTCCCGGAGCTGGTGGCCGGTGGACTCTCCTACTGCCTGGGCATGGTCTTCTTCAAAAGCGACGGCCGCATCCCCTTTGCCCATGCCATCTGGCACCTCTTTGTGGCCATTGGAGCTGGCATCCACTACTATGCCATTTGGAGGTACCTCTACCGGCCTGGCACGCTGGAGGCTAAAACATCCCGGTAGACACCCTAAAGACATTGTTTGCACCAACTGGCACATGGGGGCATGGAGGGGAGCAGGGAGGCAGCCTGCACCGTGGGCTCGCCCCAAACCACCCACTCGCCCCATGGACAGCAGCCGCCAGTGCCCTTTCCGCAGGGACAGGAGAGCCTGGAGGCTGATTTTAAACAGATTTTTCTTTTTTAACCTTGGGAACTGTTTATTTTTTTAGGCAAAGGTTTTGTAACACGGTGACCGACCAATGGGTTGTGGGTGATAGGGGAGCAACTGCTCGCTGGGGAGCTTGGGGGGGCTTTGCTCACCCTCCCAACCCCAAGCATCTTGCGGGAGCAGGGGCCCTGGCCCTGCACACCCCTGGCTAGTGACACCCTGGGTTTGGCTACCAGAACTCTTAGCATGGGCCACCCAAGGGGGCTGTAGGTGTTGGGGCAGGGGGAGAGACTCGTCCCGTTTCCCCTGGGATACCTGGGCATGCGGCTGCCCCAGCTGGGAGGGGGGGCACGCTGGCACCCGCCCACCATCCGAACTTGGCTCCTAAATGGCCCTAAGTCATGTCAGCATTAACCACCCCCTCCCACGTTGTTGATGGGAAGGTCCAGAGTCAACAAAGCCTTACATGGGGTTGCAACTTGAATCTCCTCCGGGGCTCTGGAAAACCCTTTCTCTAAGCCAATATGAAGTGCACAACTCCATGTCTCCCCTAGACAAGCCCTCGGAGCCCCCACGGCTATTTTCTCCTTGAGGCGCTTTGTTTTCCTCTGGTCCTGGTGATGGCGGCAGCCCCGAATCATGGCCCCGCTCCCGGGCTCTGCCGTGCATGTGCCTTTGCCTGGCGGAGAGCAGAGCGGGGATCCGGGTCCCGGCATCCACCTGGCTGGGGCCAGCCCATCCGCGTCAGGGGATTTTCTTTCTCCTTGAGGGAGGGAAGTGAACCTCCTTGGACTGGGATGACCGGGCTGCCTGTCTTCTCTGCTCCCATTTTGATGATGAGCCTCTTGCTCAGTATCAGATTTAAATCCACTTTTGGGAGGATTTCCAACATTCCCGGGAATGCCACAGGGAAGGGACACATCCGTGTGATGCTCAGAGGTGAGCTGTGATGGGGAGGTCCTAGCTGGTTTTTAAATCCCTAACCATGGCTACGCGGTGCTCTCCAAGGGAGGATAACGGGACATGGAGTGCCTGCCCAGGCATCAGGAGCAGCCCCGATGCTGCTGGAATGGGAAACCCACACCCGGTCCCACTCCCCAAACACACCAGTATTGCTCCTGGAGCTGGGAGGGTCTGGTGCATGCCGGGCTCTGGTGTATGCCGGGGTCTGTGCCGGGAGCCAGCCGGCAGAGCAGCGCTGCTCTCAGCCCTGCCTGGACCTTCCCCAGGAGACCCTGAGGACATCGATTTCCCATCATCTCTTTGGCCTCTTGATTAATTGCAACTGCAGCAGTCTCAGTGCAACGTGGCAAGCAAAAGAGATTTATGGCCACCATCCCACATCTCCTGTTTCTCCGGCAGTGTGCCAAGGAGCCGAGCTCCTGGCTCTGACCCACCTCCCGCAGAGCTTAGGGTCCCCCCCCAGCCTGCGGTACCCCAGGACCAGCTCTCCAGGGCCGTGCCATTTGCAGCAAATTACCAAAGAGAAGCAGCCAGATACTCTTCCCCTCCTGACATGGTGGCTGTGGTCACCAGGTTGGCAAAAAAACCCAGTGGGTTTTTACTTCCGTAGGCAGAGGCTTCCTACGAGGATCCTCGGGTGCTGTGCCTGGCACCCTAGCCTGGCATGGGGCTGCTAGGGGGTCTCTGCCCAGGGTACCCCAAAGCAGCCTTTAGGCTGGGACACCTCTTGGGGTGGTCTTAGGGACAGGGGCTGAATGACCCAATGTAAGCCCGGTCTCTGCTGCTGCCTCTCCCAGGCTCCCAGGACGCAGCCCTTCTCTGTCACTTACCGCAGATGGAGGGGTGGAGAAGGACAATCTGTGAGTAACCAGCAGTTGGTGGAGCATGTCTGGGGTTGGAATAGCGGGATATGGGGTCCCAAAGCAGGAGGTGCCATTTTTCCTGTCTGGCAAGTCATTACCCGACTCTGTGCCTCAGTTTCCCCATCTTTAAAATGGGGGTGAAGACACCGACCTACCTTACAGGGCTCGTGTGAGGACCCTGTGAAGCACTTGGAGGACAAACAGTGCTTTGCAAATATGCACTTCAATTTTCACCGAGTCTGGGGCACTGGATCCCCAGAGCCCCCGTGGGGCACGGTGGCAACTGCGGCTCAGCGTGCCCAGATCTCCTCCCCTTCCATCACTAAATCCCATGGGGGAACCACCCTGGGGACAGACCATGCACACAGCATTCCCAGCCGCTGGGCAAACATCCCCTGGCAGGGGCTGAGGATGCCCAGGGACCACCATTGTGTTTTGTCCGCAGGCTTCATCCCAAGGGATTTATCTCAGAAGCCATTTCGCCACTGGGGGCTTCGGGCCCTAAATCCATCCCGGGGGGGCCCGAGGCACAGGGAGGTGCTAGAAGGACCTTTCTGAGGCCACTTCATCTTAGTCTCCTGCTGAAAAAAACAGGGCAGGGCAGATGCCTGGGTGGGAATGGGTGGCCAGGCTCTGCTGGGGACATTGCCACCCTGCCTTGAGCCCAGATTTGCTGAGAGGGCTTCTCTGTAATTGAGAAGTCCCCCCTCTTCTCTTGTTCCCTAAGTCCTTCCCTTGCAAAGCAGGGTAGGAGACACAGAGCAGGTTATCAGATTGTCCTCCTATTTTATACTAATTTTAAACAACATGTAACATTCAGGATGTCTGTGGAGGAGGGTTTGAGGGATCTTTTTAGTATTTCGTATTTTTCACCATCCATTCTTGTTCAATCAGTATTTTATATTTAACACAGTATTGGGTGAAATTAAAAACAAATGTAAGGAAGATAATGCTAGCGAATATTGTTTCCTGTGGAATAGGATTGAAATAAAAACTCAAGATACCTCACTATTGCCTGCTTGTTAAATCAAAATGACTCTCCCTGAGCATCTGGAAATAAACCCATTTTCTATCTGACTTGCCCCGGATGGCATCGCTCCTCAGTGAGGAGAGGAGCCACTCAACCAGCTGCAGCGGGGCCCTGCTCACAGTGATGGAGCGCTGAGCACCAACTCACCTCAGTGCATGGATGGCATTGCCATCTGCTGGCTCAGCTTGCCGGGGGGGGCCAGCACCGCTCTTCACACCAGCTGCACAGGGAAATTTGTGAGGTCAGGGACAGGTTGAGCTCCAAGCTGCAGAGTTTCCTTAAAAAATAAATAAATTGGTGAGTGTGCGGATGGCAGCCCTGTGCTCAGTGGCACCAGCTGAAGGGCTTGCCAGCATCTCGCCAAAGTGGTTTCAGCATCACCACTCTGTATCCCCGCTCTGGCCCTGTCATTTCCACTCCTCAGTGGCCGAGTCTGCGGTTGACATGTGTCGAGTCTCGGGGCTGCCACCGCAGGGGAGGAAGGATGCCAGATTTGGGGAGGAGGAAAAGATGCGGCAGACTGGGCAGAGGGCAAGCACTGCTCGTTGCAGACTCCAGAAGGGAACACCCCCCCATCACCCACTGGCTCCAACCAGCCTCTCCCGCAGGCACTGGCTCCTCTTGGAGAGGGAGAATTTGCCCCTATCCAGGTATGCAGGGAGCCTGCCCGCCAGTGTGCTGCCTGCCCCGAGCTCTGCACACCCACTGGCTGCCCTCTCGCTTGCACTTCTCCATCGTAATTACGCCAGGGCTGTATCCCCCACAGGCTGCGATGCTCAGCAGCTTTGCCGTGGAACTGGGAAGGGTTCCTTGCTTCCAGGGGCAGCTGAACTCACCTCGAAACCTGACCCACAACTTCCACCTCGCCCGTAATTTCTTTGCTGCTGGCAATCAGGCTGGACTGGGAGGCCTCCTGGCTTTGCTTTGCTTTGCTTTTACACTGCCATTCCTGGGGGTGTCTGAGTGGCAGACCCACCTTTCCACTCAAAGCGTAACCCCCTCACCATCGGGCAGGGAAACATCCCTTTAACCAAAAGGAGAATTTTTAACCGAGGGGGGCAGACCATCAGCGACCACCTTGTCTCAAACAACTCCCTGGTGCAGTTGTGATCCATCCCTTCCCGATGTCAACCACCAGCCTGTGTGCAGCCACAGCAGTCTCCAGGTCAACTTTGGAGCTTGCTCGATAAAACCTGTTTAGCCAAAGCCCAGCACCCGCCCACGCAGGCAAGGTGTCGCTGCCCGCGCAGCCCTGCCTGTCTCGCTCCCTGGGACTTTAATCGAGCACCGTACCCAGGCACCGGCGGGAAGAGCCGGGCACCGTCCCGCCGCGGCGTGGCCGTTTATAACGCACGGCGGAAAGGCGCAGCCCTTCCACCCGCGCCCGCTCCACCCGCGGCACGTCCCGGGGTGCTCGGCGCTGCGCTGCGCGGCGGGCAGTGGCGGCGGGCGGCCGCGGGGGGGCGCCGCAGTGCCGCTCCACTCCGCCGCGCTCCGCCCCGGCGGCGGGACGCGCCGCGCAGCCCCGGCGGCTCCGGGCGCTGCAGCCGCCGGGGGGGCCGCGCCGAGGCTGCCCCGCCGAGCCCCGCACGGTGAGTATCGGGGGCGGGGGGCGCGCACCGCGGGGGATGGCGCGGACGGACCCGGTCGTGGTATCCCCTTTTTCTTTTGGGGGGTGGTGGTGGGGCAGATCTCCCCCTGTGGCATCTTTGGAACACCCCCGCACCCGGGAGCTTCTCCCCGGGATGGGGCCAGCAGGTGTGTGTGTGCGTGTGCGTGTCCGCCTGCTCGGACGGGAATGCTTGTTTCTTGTCCCCTTGGAAAGTGGAGGCAGGAGGAACGTGGCGGCGAGGGTTGAGGCTTGTCCGGTTGCCGTTGGAGACCCAATCTGCCCTGCTGCCTGCCGACCAGCACCGGGCAGCGGGCAGGCAGGGAGGGCTGTGCTGGGGAGACGCAGCGCTTTGGGATCCTTGTCCCATTGCCAGACACCTGGGGATGTTTGTCTCCTTGCACGTCCCTTGGAATCCTTGTCCCCTTGCACACCCCTTGAGATCCTTGACCCATTGCACATCCCTTGAGATCCTTCCCCTGATTGCACACCCTTTGGGATCCTTCTCCCCATTGCACACCCCTTGGAATCCTTGTCCCATTCCGCACTCCTTGGGATCCCACTGCTATTCCACACATGCTATTTCACCTGCATTCAGCTGCTTGTGACTGTTGTAGCATCCCAGGCCTTGACAGGGAGGTGCCAGGATGGTCTGTGTCCCTGTGAGGCTGGAGCTGTTTCATGCTGAGTTGTAACTTTAGCAGAGAAAACTCAGGGGAGTTTGCTACTTGCTTGGGAAGTGCTTATTTTCAGCGCTCTCCAGGATCAGTTAATTATCACTGGAGAAAAATTATTGCTAAGATCTTATAATTAGGCAGCCTATCGAGACTGTGCTGCTTGGAAAGGCAGCAGAAAGCAAATGCTCTTTGTGAAATGTTTCTTGCGTGTGTGTGTGTGAATAGAGCTGCCCAGGCAGAGGGCTGGCATTTGTACTTGCGCATTACTGGAGAGCTGATGCACGTTGGTGGCTCAAAAGATCCTACAAAATAATGAAAAAAGAAGAAAAAAAAAAAGGCAAGAAAAGAAAACCTGCTAAAAGACTCCTGTTCTTGTAGAATCGCGTCCCAAATCATTATAATCTGTTTATGGAGCTATAGCTGCCTTTAGGACAAACTGTTCATTCATCTTTGCAGGGCTGGGACTGCCTTTATATCCTGTTTGAATGGTCCCTGGGCTGTGGGGTCCAGGGCACTACCGCAGAGTGCCTGCTGCTAATAATAACATGGTAAGGAGTTTACCCGCTCTGATCCGGCTAAAGACGGTACCGAGGCTGGCATCGACATTATCAGCCTCCGATCTGTCCCTAGATTAGATGGATAAAACTCACACAAGAAAAGGCCAGGCTCTCAAGTGGAGACTTGATCCAGAATGGCAGGGAGCGGGGGCTGTGATTCACAACAGAGGGATTTGGGCTCTGCTCCGGCAGCCTCAGCTGTAGGGACGGGATCTGCAGAGGGGCAGGATTTGGAGCCGAGGAGCGCACGTCAAAACCACCACGTCCAGGGTGTTCTCATTTCCTTTGCTCTCTAAGTTATAATTTGTTCCACATTGCAGTGCCGGGGCGGCCTCTCCCTCTGCTCGCAGCATCCAGGCTGCGGTCGGTGCCATTAGGCTGTGACTCAAGTTGTTTCTGTCCAAAAAAAAAAAAAGGAGGAATTTTTTCAAATAGAGATCTGGGGAAATAGCTTTTCTGGTTGCTCTTCTGGAATGGTTATAGCTGAAATCTCACCACCCATCCATGCAGAGCTGTGTCCATGCTGGGACGAGCCCCAGGGAAATTCCAGAAGATTAAAAAGTGTTTTAATAGTGTTGCTGCTCTTCCCAAAATGGACTAAGATGACCTGGTAGCTACAGGTTGATTGGCTTGATAGCATCCCCCCAGGGATAAGAGGGAGAAACCTGGCTCAGGCTTTAACTGATTAAAGACTTCAGCACCAGGAATAAATTCCTGCCATCCACTATGGCTGTATGGAAAATAACTCCTGGCAAGTAGAAATTATTTCAGTCTCCGACGTGAGAGGTGACTCTCTGGCTGTAATACGCTTTTGCGAATCACTTGAGTTATGCAAGGTGATATTCTTGTAAAAATCTGCACTTTCCAGTATTAAAAAAGCCAGTCCAGTCCAGTATTTAGAGCTGACATTATACAGTGTCAAGAAAGCTGGTATTAAATAAACCCGATCCATTTCAAAGGCAGTTATCAGAGGAGATTATCACTGCTGGGCACTGCTGGCTGGTAGCATGCCCTTGGTGTTTCAGTGCTTTTATCACTAATCTGGAAGGAGATAGAAATGATTTCTGGAAAAACCTGGGGCTGACCCAGAGCAGCACAGTGTTAATAGTTTGTACAAATCCGGATGGTGAACTAAGTGAGCAAAAGGCATCCTAACTGAGCAGAATGGAAAATGGAAATCTTTTTGCACCCAAAAATAATAACCGGTTGCACATGTTTTCCTGTCCCTAATCTTGATGATAAATTTTCGGCGCAGATGCTGGGAGAGGCAGCGCAGGGGCTCACCGGCTCCCTCCTCCAGCGGGAGCTGCCTGGGGGGGTGGCTGTGTGTCTGTCCTGATTTCCGTGCTGGAGAATATTAAATTTTCAGGGTAATGAGAAATTTTGCTCTGGAAAAAAATAGCAGTTATTTGCATATTTGGTCAAGGCGCTATCAGAACCAAATTGGGGTTATGACAGCCAAACCCAGTCCCTCTCAACAGAGGGGATGCGGAAACTGAGGGGAAGGGACTGAGGGGCTGCAGAAAATGTCTCACAGTGAGAGACGAGATGGCCATCCAGTTAGACTACTCATAAATCAAATCACAGAGGAACGAGGGGGGCTTGATTAAAGCATCTAAATACTCTTGCAGAGGAGAAAATATATGGTAGCCAAAAGCTCGTTAACTGAGCAGAGAAAAGCATGACAAGAATCAATGTCTGGCAGCTGAAGGCAGACACATTGGAAATAAGGCATAAATATTTAACTGGCGGGAGAGATTAATCATCGGAAGAAACGGCGAGCAGCAGAGGTGGGTTCAGCATCTCTTTGCCTTTCGCATCACGACCTGTCGCCTTGCGGAATAGCCACCATAGCCCCAGCGCTGGGCCAGCAGGAGGGGCTGAATCGAACCTGCACAGAGGCCCTGATTAGGTGATGTAATTAGATGGCGCGTTTGTCTTCAATCACAGTGGAGCCATGGAAGAGAGTATTTCTTGTGCCCTGCTGGCTCTTTCTGAGAAACACCCATGAAATCACTGCAGGCACTTTGCAGATCCTTCTTTCTGCTTTCATTTTTGGTTACCAGTGGTCTTGTTCTTGCAGTTCTCTGTGGTGGGAGGTCAAGAGGACAGTGCTTAGTGGCTCTCCAGCAAAATAGACTGAGATTCAGGAAAAAGAAATCTCGGTGAGCATCCCTGGGGGAAGGAGCTGGTCCAGGACTCATTGTCCACCCATGGGTGAGAGGGTCCCCAGCCTGGCGTTCTCAGGGACACGTGTGCTTTGGAGAAGGAGATAAAAGTTATGGGGTTGTTGCCGTTCCCATCTCGCCTGCTCCGCCTTTCCTTTCCCATAGCGGGTCTTTTCCTACGGCTGTTTTCTCCCTGTGTCTTGGCGATGGGGTAGATGCTGTTGGTGGACATAGATGTGGCTGGGTTTGCTCCGCCTCCCCTCCAAGGCTGCCATGTTCCTCCTGCGATGGAGCCTGAGTTTGGGGCCAGGCTGGTCTTCTCCATCTGCGGGCTATGGCTGAAAGAACATGTGCAAACACGCCCGGCACCGGCCACGTGTCCCCCGTGGGTGACGTGCCCCCTCTGTTCCAGGGGTCAGCAAGCACTTGGGCTGTTTGATGTGAGGCAGGGGGAGCACAGTGAGATGCTGAGCTACAGAGGATACATCCGTGGCCCGCTAGCCTGCCTGCAGATAGGATGCACATCGGGACTGGAGTCACCGTGTCTCTGAGCCCTCCAAAGCCACCATGGTGTGAGCAGCTGATGTCTGTGAGCAGCACAGGACCGGTCCTCTTCTTCCTCTTGCAGAGGCATGACGGACACCTGCCTGGAACGATGCATGACAGGGGGGAAGGCCCATTTTGAGGAAGAGGATGAATGGAAGGAGAAGCAGCACGTGAGAAGGATGGCAAGGTAAGGGGAGGCTTTGCCTGGGCGGGGGAAGGGGGAAGGGGCTGCTCCTCCATGGTGGGAGCAGGAACCTCAGGGCTCACAGGAAAGTCCCTGGCGGTTGGAGTCAGTTGTGGTGATAGAAGGACATGTGGTAGCCACGTGAGTACCAAAAGCGTTTGTCATAGCACTGCAGAGTAAATACAGACAGTGCTGGCTGAGGTAAATTGCTGATTTTGGTGTGGCTGGGCATGGTGTGTGAAGAGGTGAAGGATCCTTGATACAGATCCCGCTGGGAAGCGGTCACAGACTTTTGGCTAATTCCTGTATAGTTGTTAGCAGAGAAGATGTCACTGAAGGCTGAAGAAGGGGACTCTTTGGGAAGTCTGGGTGATGTCTCTATAGCTACAGAGATACACCCTCCAACAGCACAGCCGGGGAACCAGGCTGCCTGCAGCGAGGAGATGGCTCACCTGGGCTGGGGAGGTCCGGGGCAAATGTCCCACCAGCCTACGGGAAGATGTGCCCAAACAGTTCATTCCCTTGCCAGATTGTCCCCAGGTAGCTGGGTCCAGCTGGAGCATCCCAGCTCTCACAGCAGGACCCAACAGCATCGCACGTACCGTGGTTTTCTCTTTAGCCTCCTCGGAGATGCTCATGACAGATGTGTCCGAGCATACGAATGCAGGAAGAGCCCATCTTGTTATCATCTTATCACGTCCATTTGAGTTGATTAAGACCATGCATTACACTGTCTTCGGGATAAGGCTGTGATTGCTCAGGTGGCCTGGGCTGGTGTGTGGTGAAATTGCACCGCTGTTGCTCCAGATGTTGAATAACAGGGTGACCAGGCTAGAAGCTTCTTTCAATCCAGGCTTTGTATTTTTTCCCTGTGAGATGCTTTTTGCCCTTGCACTCTGTAGAAGCTGCATTGGATGGAAAGAGCAGGAAAATAGCTGAGCTATAAATAACATATTCAAAACCAGGCAGGGACCTGCGAGAAGTGAGAATGGTGTCTCCGGCTGTGATGTGGGCTTGGAGGAACGATTTTACCAGCAGCAGATGTTAAAAGGTTTCCCTTTGTGCTGGAGATAGTTCAGGGTGGAGATTAAATCTGCAAACCAAAAACAGTGATTTGATGACAAAGTTTTGTCTTTTGCATCCTTGATGGCAAGGTCTCGTAGGGACACTGGGGGAGTTTTTCTTCTGCCCGACGTTAATGAGGGCTGGCGGGGCCATGCTAATAGCCTGGGGAAGCCGTTCTCCAACCCGACTGTCTGCCAGTGCCCTGACCTGCTCCCCAGGTCGGGTCTGCCCTGGCACTCCCAGGAGATGTCCCACAGCAGACGTGAAGGGATGTCCCCAGGAGGAGCAGCAGCTCCTGTCTCAGCTGGAGGAAGCGCAGCAGTGTGAGAGGAGCTGTAGCTTTAACCCCATCCTTGCCTCAGTTTCCCCAGTTAAAAGGCAGCAACAGCCTTCCCCAGACCCAGCGAGCTGTGGTGAAGCTGCTGGGGTCAATGTTTGGCTCGGCTGGCAAGGCACAAACCACAAGATGCTAAGCCCTGCTTTCCAGACTGCTCACTAAGCCCAGTTTCAGTGAGCCAGGCAGCAGCGATGTGCCGGGGCAGCTGCTGGCTCCCCTCCCTGCCCCGCAGCACCCAGACGGCTGCGGTGTCCTCGCTTTCCGAGCCAGCAGGTTGGGAAGAAGGACCAACCCCAGCATTTCCACAGTCCTGGGGGGGAAAGGGGTGACTTGGGGTGCAGCGCATTGCAGGATCACACAGCTCCCAGGCATGTCCTGCAGCCTTAGCGCTTGCTGGTGCCTCAGTTTCCCCATCGACAGCGTTCAGTGGGCCTCTAGTCCTGGGATGGGGAGATGAACGTCCTGCAGACATCCTCTGTGCGCAGCGGGGAGGTTGTTTCTGGGTTAGAAGGTGACCTCTTCCATTAGCAGCAGGGACGCTTTTTCTTCCTCAATTAGATGGTGGTTTGGAGGCTTTCCAGGGCCGACATCATTCTGCCTGATAGTGCTGGGTTTGCTCCGGCGGCGAGATCCTGCCTGAGCGAGACAGAGCTGCAGAAAGCTGCGGGCACCCCGTGTTTCCCTGGCCATGCGCAGCTGGGTCATGCCAACTGCTGCATCAAAGCGCTCTGATAGCCGTGGATGGGACGTTTTGGGGGTCCCCTGTGTATACATCGAGTCCCTACCTGTGCCTGTTCATTGCACACAGGCTGCACGTTATCGGTCTGGAGGTGAGGGAAATCCCTGTCCTGTCTAAATCAGAAATGCTCAAATTCTCTTTCCGGACCTTCCCCGCCAGCAGTTTGTGGTGCAGCCAGTGACATTATCAGCGCCGTGCAAGCACCGGGTGTTTGTGCATCCAGGATGCGATTTCAAAGTCAGCCCCAGATGTCGGCAGTGACATCGTGCAGGACCACTGTCTGCGCAACGCCAGAAGGGCACCATGGTTTCCAGCCGGTTCCTGGTGACCAAGGCGCACCGGGAGCTGTTGCATGGCCACGGCCACGTCTCCTCTGGTCGCTGCCTGTCCGGGGCCACCCCAAGCAGCCCTGCCCTGGCTAACGTGACGAGGGCAGCATTGTCAGCGATGCCACCGCGTGCTTTAACATCTTCTGCAAACTAGCAACAGCCAAGAGACTTGCCAAAATCAGGACATTTTTAGAAAGGCTAATTAAAGCCCATTTTCACCCTGTGCATCTCGGTGAGCAAAAGCATTTAGCGGTGACCTCAGAGTGATTGAATTTGCACTCGAGCTTTCTGTTTCACCTCTAAAAAATGGGATTGCTCCGTAAACTCGTTAGTGAAAGTAACTCCTGACGCCTTGGCTGCTGATCAGGATGGGCCCCGCCAAGTCCTGCTGGGCTCTGCTCTCCTCCCACTGCATTTTGCTTGGGCAAGAGGGACCTCTTAATACACATGATAGAGAAATTTGGGATCACTCCAGGCTTTGTTTTTAGGGACAAATCCATCCTGGGGTAACCGTGCTGATGCCAAGGAGCCCAGCTGAGCTTGGCTGCTGGTGTTTTGGGTTGCACAAGGGAAATGGCCCTCCCTCGCTGCTGTCTCTTTCCACCTTGGAGGTGACAGCGGCTCCTCCGCAGCCACCAGCCAGTTCCTGCTTGCTCTTCCCTGCTACACATCTGGCCTCCAAACCGCTGATCTTTCCCTTTTTCCTCTTCCCTGCCCAGCTGCGCCTCATGACGACCTCACACGCAATGTTTTATGGGTCATCCTCTTCCACCATGGCTCCGCCATCCAAGAACCGGCTGAAGCGTCAGAGCCGGATTTTCTCCCAAGTCTTGTACCGGACGCTGAGCTACAAGGACCGGAGCTCAACCTCCGCTTCCCCAGCAGCCGGTGAAGATGACCCGGCCGAGCTCTCCACGCAGCTCTCTGCCCCTGGCGTCCTGAAGATCTTCGGGGGCAACATCTGCGCGGGCACCAACTATAAGAGCGTGCTGGCCACGGGCAGCTCGAGCGCACGGGAGCTGGTGAAGGAAGCCCTGGAACGCTACGGGCTGAGCCAGCTCAGTGCCGGGCAGTACGCCCTGTGCGATGTCATCGGGAAGTTTGAGGGCCCCGAGAAACGGTGGCAGACGGAGGGGCTGAGGGTCCTGGGTGACCATGAGAAGCCGCTGCTTATCCAGGACCTCTGGAAGCCCAGGGAGGGCTTTGTGCGGCGGCTGGAGCTGCGCAAGAGGGCAGAGGTGGAGGAGCTGGCAGCCAGGGACGTGGACACCACCACCGCAGGTCAGAGCCGGGTGTGGGGCAGGGAGAGGGTCCGGGGAGCTGTGGTCCCCCCGAGCTGCCTGCGGGAGATGCACCCCACACCAGTAGCTTTTGCCTGCGTTTTGGACACAGCGGGGTGGTGCAAGTGCTGGGTGGGAGGAGAGCTGTGTTTTAGCTGCACAGCTCTTGAGTAGAGTTGGTACTTAGTGCTCTCCTGCATAAATTCAGTACCTGTGACCTCAGATATTTACCCCAGCCAGTCTAGGGGTCCACAGCAAATCCCCATGTGCAGCAGGCAAGACCATCAGTGCTGCCCGCTCTTCGCGTCGCTGGGAACCGGCATCACGGCATCCCACACCTCGGCGCAGCGTGGTGCTCAGCAGAGCACTGTCCCATTCCCCCGTACCACCTGCCTCGTCTCCCCACCTGCATCCCCCAGGCCGAGGCACCCCAGGCAAATCTGCAGGAGCAATTAAACAAAATTAAAAGCTAATGAAGAGAGAGCAATGTAGGGCAGGAGAGCCCCTCTGGAGGTGCCTGACTGAGCCCAGGGCTGGCAGGAGGAGAGAAGTGCATCATTAGGAACCAGCAGGTTAATAAGTGACCCCAGCACAGAGTAATGAAGTTTCCATCCTTCTGCCCTCAGCTAGAAGCCCTGCGAGGACAGGGATGGAAAGGTTTAAAATCAGGTTTTTAAGTTACATGATGCCCTTGATGGGTCTGACCTGCTGAGGGAGGGATCTGGATCAGGCTCAGGAGGTGTTAGCCAGGAGGTTTTGCTGGGATGGGCAGCGAGTGGTTCCTCACACCTGCAGGAAAGGGTTGCGATTGTCAGAAATAATCCTGCATCATCATTAGGTTACCCCAGGCGCTCGGCAAAGAGGAGCCAAGGTTCCCCCCACCAGCAGCAGAGCAAATGGCCCAACCTGTCCCACGCCAGCGGGGTCAGGGCTCCTTTCCCATCCCCTTTAACGAGGGCTGGAAGGAGCCCAGGCCCGCGGTGCAAAGGGAACCAGCCATGGGCATTTTGGGGAGAGCAGATGCTGCTGGGGTCCCACCAGCCACAATTTGCGATTGTGATTTTGCCTGGGTGCCCCAAAATCTGCGTGTGGAGTTTGCAGCTTTGGGGGGTGCTGGGGTTGTGGGGAGGTCCCCATCAGCGCAGGGATCCGAGGGTGGGCTCACCTCCAGCCTTGAGCTGGCACCTGATGGTAAGCCAGGGCTCCCTCCATCCCTCGCCGTGTCCGGTCCTCGTGTCCGCTCAGGGAGGGGACACTACGGCATCGGTCCCAGCTCGCTGCACGCGTGATGCGAATGGAGAGACAGGAGCTCAGGCCAGGGAGGGAGCTGCAAAGAGAAGTGCAGAGCATCCCCCTTCGGCCCTTTCTCCAGCCGGGATCAGAGAGCCGTTAAGCACTTTGGGAGAGCGGTGACTCTAAACCCAGCTGCTTTTGAACAAAGATCCAAGTGCAATGGTTATAGCACGCAGTGGGGAGGGCCACGTGGCAGCTCGCTGCCTGAGCCCAAGGTCACATCAACTCTCGGCCTCAAATTCTCCCCCTCGGATGTGGGAAGCAGCATTCCCACCCGTGACCTGGATCCTGGGTGGGGAAGGTAAGGCTCCCACGCCGGCCAGGGGAGAGGCAGGATCCAGGCTGCCCGGCACGGGAGCAGGCAGCACCAAGCTGGCCGGGGCTTGGCACCCCTCGGTGATTTCTGCTGGAGTAGCAGTTCCTGACCAGATCGCGTGCCCTGGATCTGGAAATAAGCCCATTACACTTTCAATGTAGATATCGCTTCATTTGTTTCAGCACTCCTGGGTGGAGTGGTGGAAATTCTCCATTTTTTAACCTTTGGGCATTTTCCATAGCTGACCAAGCTCTTCCGAGACACAAAACCTACACCCACGTTTATTTAGGCTGTCTGCTCTGCAGACTACACAGCCCTTATTTTTCTTACCCATTAAGAAATCTCACTTCTTCAGCCCTTTATTTTGGTGGCAGGCTCTGTCACCAGTCTTGCCCCATGCCGGTAGCACTGCCAAAGGGACGCTGCAGGGCTGGGACTACGCTTTCCCACCCCATCCGCAGGCTGTCAGGGATAGATGGGAGTGATGCAGCACATCTGGGGGAAGGCATCTGCTTCCCCCTCATCCAGCACCTCAAAAAGACACAAAATTACAGGTGTGATGGGGACTGACTGCAAGTCTTTGCTACCAGGGTCACCCTTGTCACCAGCATCAAGCTGGCAGAGATCTCGCCAAGCATCAGCTGCCTACCCCATGGTCATGGGGTACTGGTGTGGAAAATGCAGCATCTGTGCAAAAAAAACAAAGGGACTTTGGGCATGCAGCTCCCTAGGGAAAAACCAAAACCCAAAAACCCCAAAGAGGAATGCTGCAAAGCAGGATCCCCAGGGAAATACCTGCAGGGCCCTTCCCCACACAGGGCATCACTGGAGCAGCAGGACTGGGACCACTGGTGTCACACAGGCTGGTGCATCACTGCTCACCCTGCTGCTGAGCTGGGGGAAAGGCTCCACACCCAACCATAACCAGTTAGCAAATAGCTTGAGTTTTATCTGCTCAGTTACCCATTATCCTAATTACCTTATTAGCTGCTTCCAACTGGAGAGGAAGGTGTTTACTTCTCATGCCACTAATTAGCAGCACAGGTAGAGCATCAGTGCAGTAAACGAGGCTGATGGCCTTTCTCACTGCTACCCCTGGCCCTGCTCTTTTTGGGGAGCGACAGGGCAGCGGTTAGGGAGCATCTGGGGAAAACACCCGCAAACTGGGGGGTGCTGGGACAGAGGTGCAGCACTTGGCATCTTTATGGCATTCATCTTCCTAAACAGCCCCATTTTGCACCGTGTCCTGCGCTTCCTGGGGCTTTCCTGGGAGGCGTGCACACCTCGAGAAACTTAGGAGTTAAGGCTGTTATATTAAAAGATGCTCTGCCAGGTACCTCTGAGGATCTGGCTTTGATATACCTTAGCACAACTGCATCCAGGCAGGATTCCCTGCAGGGTCTGCGTAGCAATTACATTAGGAAGGACTAGCCCAGAGTTAGCCCCTCCTGGGTAAATTCAAAGCATTTCTTCTTTCCTGGAGTCCATGGAGTTATTTATTGACTGTTTTATTTCTCAGCCAGGAAAAGGGAAACTCTTTCCTATGCTGAAAAGGAGGCAGGTCCCAGCCAAGACCCCAGGCACCACAACCGGCAGGTTTTTCCCCGGGATGCAGCATGGGTTTAGAGGCAGCAGCTCGGTGGGGGCTGGCTGGGGGGTGTGTGGTGCCCCTGCCTGGGGTGCCCAGCTCTCCCTAAGGGACAGGGTGCGATCCTGCCCCGTTCCCATCTGCATCGCCATGCGGCTTCAGCAGCTGATGGCTCTGCCCCGGCTGCGCTGCCTGAGATGCTTGTGCAGCGTTTTGGGTAGGATAGCCCGCACACGCTCGGGAGGAGAAAACAGTACCAGAGGATTGAAAAAACATAACCTGTTTTATGGCGGGACTTTGTTATGCTCAGGAAAAGAGCTGTGTTTATCTTTCCAGCGCAGCTCCAGGGTTAGCGGGGAGCCTGTGACAGGGGCTCTATCAGCAGTAAAAAAGCAGCTTTTTCCTACACAAAATAAATACAGAAGCTTCCTTTCCCCTAGATAAGGGATCGGTGATGGCGTGTCTCTCTGGGTGGTGGGACCCCAGTTCCAGCAGCCCCTGTTCCCTCCCAGTGCAATGAGCTCCAACAATCGCTGCTCCCCAGGATCCGGCCCCTCTCCTCCTCCACTCCCACGGGCCGGGCTGGGACCTGCATCGCCCCAGCCATCCTTCATCCCTTTGGCCCATTTCCATGCTGTGGGTTGGGGACAGGGCTCTTGGGGGGAGCCAGGGCCTCCTGCAGACACATTTGGGGTGGCATCCCCAGCGGCACGGCTTGGGCTGTGCCCCCACCCGGGTAGGCTTGTCGCACCCCTTGGGTTTCATGTTTGCAGGACGCAGCTGTCCCATGCCGTGCCGCTGGCCATAATGGGGACGTGAGGGAGGCCGATTGCCTTTTTAAGAAGGATGCAGGGCACTGGACTGCTCGGGGCGGCTTGGCCATGCCTTGCTCTAATCCCAAGGCATGTAAACAGCAGGGGCTATTTTTCTCCTTCTCCCACCCTCATCCCCATCCCCATCTCTTTCATTTTCCCAGCAAAGGAGCGTTCGATTTAAACAAACAAACAAAAAAATGTATTTCAGAACCGGCAGCCCATTCCTCACCAAATAAGGCAGATGACTTTTTTTTTTTTTTTTTTGGATCTGAGCTTGTGAGTGTCCCTTTAAGCAGCCCTGGGCACTAGGCTCTGCGCTCTGCCGTCCCCGCATCCCGACGACTGTCCCCAAATCTCACCGGCCGAAGCCGTGAGCGGGGCTCTGGCTCCGTGCTGCACTGACCCTGCTGCAGTGCTGCTCCCGCAAGGAAAGCCTTTAGGTCTTGTCCCCACTCTCCGTCCTCCTCGAATGCCAGTGACCTGCTCCCAGGAGGCTGCCCACCCGAGGTACGAGCATCGCCCATTGGACTTGCAACTTCTTATTTCTCCTGCAGAGCTCAAGCCATGCTTGCAGCACAGAGGGACCCTCAGGGACCCCCCCCGGCGCTGGGGACACCATGCGAGGGGCTGCTTTTGCAGCTCGGCCAGGCCTATTCATTTGCTCCGGCTCCCATTCGTCTTGCGGACAGCTCTTCCTGAATTGATGCTTGGTGGAAGTTAATTACAGCTTGCTCCTGCGGCAGGCAGGCAGGCAGCCCGGCGGGCAGGCTCCACTGCAGCTCACAGCTCCCATGCCTGGCTGATGCTTGGGGGACTGGGGGGGGGTCCCCACAGCTCCTGCTTGCTGCTGGCCACTGAGTGCTGAAGGCCCGAAAGCAGCATCCAGGCTTCCCCCCCCCCCCCCCCCCCCCAAAGATTGAGCTAAATTTCTTTTTAGCACAGATTTCCTCTCCCCCTCCCAGCCCTGGCAGCGTGGCCGGGGTGCGTGGGGGATGCTGCAGACGCTGAGCCCGGTCTGGCTGCCCCCCGGTCAGTGGGGTTTGGGGGCTGGGGCGGGCTGGGGCACCCCCTTTTCGACGATGGCATCGGGGCACAAAACTCCTTTTGTCGGTGTCCTGGCATCACCCTTCATGGAGGGCAGGGGACCAGGGGACATCAGCCCAGGGAGGGTGCGTGGTCCCGGGGGGGCCCTTCAGTTGCTCCATCCCCACTCCCACGCTGCAGCATCCCTCCAGCCGGAGAGTGCTGCGGCTGCGGGGGTCCCAGGAGGTGGTGGTGGTGGTATCGGGGGGTGTGTGGTAGCTGACCGCTGCTCTCCCCCCCCCATCCCCGCAGGCATCAACGCCCAAGCGCGGAAGCTGCAGCGGCACCGGGCGCGGGGGGCCCGGCGGCCGCCGGCGGGGGCTGAGCGGCGCGGCCCCCCCCCGGCCCTGCGGCGCAGCCTCAGCGAGACCAGCCTGGGCCACCCGGCGCGGCGGGCCGGGGCCGGGGCCGGGGCCGGCGAGCGGCTCCAGCGGCACTGCTCCACCCTGCCCGGCAGCCCGGCGGCGGCGCGGAGCGGCGGCAGCATGCGGTACTCCCTCTACCAGTCCCCGCACCTCCTGCTCCTGCAGGGCTACAGCCAGCAGCATGTAAGCACCGCGCAGCTTCCCGCTCACCCCCCGGCACCCCCCGGCACCCCCCCGCTTTTCTCTTCCCTCCCGCCCCCGTCCAAGCCCCGGGGAAGAGGGGCTGCTTGCATGGCCGGAGCTGCTGGGGTGGGGGGGGGGGTGGTGGCGCGGAAAAGCATCCGTTAGAAAACGAGCGGTGCCAGCTTTGGGACTTGCAGCCTTGTCCCCAAGTCTGTCCCCAAGCCTGTCCCCAACCATGGGGGGGCGCGGGGCCGGGACCCACGACCCCCGGGCAGTGCCCCAGGGGGGCACGGGGGAAGCCCCGCAGCAGCAGCCCTGCCCCGGCACAAGGGAGGCCCGGTTTTGCGGGCGATGGCTGAGCTGTCCCGTCCCCGTCTGGCTGCCTCGGTAGTGGCAAACGTCATGAGAGGCAGCAAGGAGACAGCGCGTCTGGGAGCCCCTGGTCCCCAGCGCTGGAAGCACTTGGAGACCTGGAAAGGAATGGGATGGCTCTTGTAGTTAATGGCTACTTTGTCCCCGTTGAGGATCTGGCTGTGCCAAGCTTTCCGGAAGGGTGACACTGGCACTGCAGCCCTCACCTGCCTGCAGCCATCCCGTTAGTGCAGCTGGGGAAACTGAGGCACGGGGTGGTTGTGGGAGCTGCCTTGGGGCGTGCGGGCAGGCTGGGGGAGAAGGCAGGGCAGGGAGCGGCTGCTCTGACTGGGGTCCCACCATCCTCACCTGGGCAGGGGGATGCAGGCATTGCTGCAGTCTGGGGAGAGAAGATGGGAAGGAAAAGCAGCTGCAGAAAGGGTGAGGGGGGAGAGGTGGAGGGAGGGCTCTTTATGTCCAAAGCAGCCCCTTCTACTGCATGCCCAAAGTTATTGTGCCTGTTTACTAGCGGTCCCAAAGCAGGAATTGCTGCTGTTCTGCTCGGCAGCGAGGAAAATAAGAGAGCAACGTGTTTCTGCTGTGCAGAGGTGCAGCAGGCGAGGGCACGGCTGGGGACAGAGGGAGGCTGCAGCACCCACTGCATGGCGGGCAGGAGGGTCCCTTCTCCCCCCTCCTCCCTGGTTCATGCCGCATCTCCCTGCTTGGCAGGACAGCTTGGTTTACCTGCTGAACCGTGAGCAGCACACGGTGGGCCAGAGGACGCAGGCGAGCAAGCCCAGCATCAGCCTGTCGGCCCCCGACATCTTGCCCCTGCACTGCACCATCAGGAAGCTCCGACCTTCCCGGCATCACTCAGAGGAGAAGCTGGTGCTGGAGCCCATCGCTGGTGCCGGCATCTCCATCAACTTCACCGAGGTGGCCCGGACGGTCGTGCTGCGGCACGGGGACCTCCTCTCCCTCGGTCTCTACTACCTGCTCCTCTACAAGGATCCCATGAAGGCGCAGCCGCTGCCGGCGCAGACCCTGCTGAGGCTGCGAACCCTGCACTCCGCCGTCCCCCAGGGTCCCCCCGTCTGCGGGGCGTGCGGCAGCCTGCTCCGGGAGAGGGACCCTGCCACCAAAAAGCAGGGCCCGTCGCCTGTCGATGGCCCCAGGGCACCCCGCAGAAAGCTGCTGCTGGAGTTTGAGCCGGCGGCCGAGGACATGCTCCTGCGGCGCATTATGACCCTCATCGAGCCTGGGGGGGACGACCACAAGCTGACCCCTGCCTTCCTGCTCTGCCTCTGCATCCAGCACTCGGCCACCAGTTTTGAGCCGGGTGACTTCGGGCAGCTGCTGCTTAAAGTGGCTAAAATGATCCAGAGGACAGTGTGGGTCAGTCAGCGGTGGGACAGGGGTGTTAGGGGGGTGGGAGTGTTGCTGGACCCTCCCCGGGGGCTTCCCCCGGCCCGGCGCCTGGCAGCAGTGAGTGCTGGTTGGGGCAACGCTCGTGCCACCCTGTCCTGCTGTTTTTCACTTTGCTTTCCCTTCTCTCCCTGCCCAGGAGCGGACGCGGGAGCTGGCTGAGAAGCAGTCCCAGCAGTAAGTGCAACCCACTGCTCCTCCTCATTTTGCCCTGAAACAGGGAGAATTCAAACCAGTTCTTCCACAAGCAAGGGGAGCCCATGACTGGTTATAACCGCCCTTCCAGCGCCGATGCACGCTGCGTTTTCCAGCTCAATCCTATGCATTTGGTGCTCTGGTCCTTTCATCACGGTTCCTGCAAGGACCCTGCTTGGCAACGTGTGGGGCTGGAAAAGCAGGCGAGCTTGGGGGAGGGATGGAGGATAAGGACCTGCAGCAGCTCTGGGGTCTTCTCCAACCGAAGACCAGGCCAAGGCTTTGCACGTGGAGCTTCAGCATCCCTGGGGGATGTAGCAGGGATGGCTCTGGTGCGAGGTGTCACCCCGTTCATGCTGAAGACCCCCCCCGTGGAGCGAGGATGGGGCTGGTGTTGCATGCGTGCATCCAGGGATGGTGGCACATGGTGTCCTGGGCTGGGGAGCACCACTCCGGGGCTGCCACAGTGGTGCGGGGCGCTGGCTCCCAGTGGGGTGTGAGGCCGGCTTCCCAGCCATTTCCAAAATCCAGGCTCCAAAGCAGCATCTGGAGAAACTGTTGGTGCTTGCTGTGAGCTCTCCTTTAGGACAAGCTCTCAGGATGCTTCCCAGGCCTTTCCTATAGCAGGAAAAAGCAGTTCAGCAGTTGAGAAACTTCCCAGATGCTTTTTATTTATTTTGTTTTATTTTTGAACAGCTCGGTGCGGGCAGGCTGGGTTTAACCATCCAGAGCTGGCAGGAACAGCACATACTTCTTGGGGAGAGCTGCTCTTCAGCCATGAGTATTTACTGCAGCTCAGCTGTATTAGGGGGAGTCTCTCCCCCCAGAAGTGGCACCCCAGAAAGGCCAGGTGGCCTTTGGCCAGCCCGGTCCCTGCAGGGTCCCCTTTGCTATCCCACAGAGCAAGAACCACCAGATTTTTGCTTCCAAAGGGTCTTTCTTCCTAAGAGGTGCTAGGCTTGGGGTGGAGGGGGTGCAAATGCTCTCCTGGCATTGCCCCAGGCTGGCTGTTTTCTCCCCAAAAGTTTGAGTGGGGATGCTGAGGAGCTGCAGCTGTAACACCCGCTGTGTCTCCCCAGCCAGGACCCTGCCGCCCTGTCCCGCTTCACCATCACGGACCTTCTCCCGGACCTGCAGCACATCCTCTTCTGGATGGCCAACGCCATCGAGGTTCTCTACTTCATCCAGCAGAAATCGCCCACCTACATCCAGAGCATGGAGGAGGAGCTGGACGTCAGAGGTACGGCTGGACGCAGCGCCCTGCTTGCTTCTCCGGCCGGAGCGACTTTGCTCTGCTAATCCCCATTCGCAAGCGGTGGTCAGTGCCCCCGAGATGCTCCTTTAACCCCTCGTAATCCTCATCAGCAGGGACGTCTCCGTGGTGCAGGCTGGGGTAATCTGTGCGGGAGGAGCAGCGTCGCATGGTGCTGTGGTGCTGCTCAGCTTTGGGGCCGGGTTGGGTTGTGTTTGTGGTCAAGCCTCCCCTTTCCACCACGGCAGCGTGTGGTTACTGCCTCGGGGGTGGCTTTCTGCCCCCCCTCCGGCCGTTGCGAGGGCACCTGGATTTGCAGGCAGCCCTGCAGAATTGCTCACTGGTGAGCCCGTGTTAATGCCAGCAGGAAAAAAAAGAAGAAAAGGAAAAAGGAATTAAATCAGCCTCCGAATCCTTCTGGACTATGCAGCAAGTTCAAACATTCGTAGGTCAGACAGGCTGTTGGAAGGAGGGGTGCAGCCCTGGGCTGCCTGTGGGGCAGAGACCCCCCCGGGCTGTGCTGCCAGCAGCGTTGCGAGCCATGGGAGGTGGCAGGCGGGCGCGCGCTGCCGCAAGAGGAGCCTCTTTGCCCCTGTTGAGGGATGCCATGGGGGCGATGCCAGCTCAGGAGCACTAATAACTCCCACCCTGGGAATCTGGGGAGCGGTGAATTTGGCCTGCCTTGCTGCTGCAGGTTAGCTCCTTCACCTCCTCTCTGCTCCATAGGCTCCAAGGAGTCTCTGTTCTCCTCCACCATCACAGCCAGCGAGGAGGCGATGACGGTGCTGGAGGAGGTGATCATGTACACCTTCCAGCAGTGTGTCTACTACATCTCCAAGGTACGCGCTCCCTGGGGAGGGCGGCAGTGTCCCACAGGGCCAGCACGAGCATCCCCAGCAGCTCGCGGGCTGTGCAGGAGGGGTTTTTTAAGCTTTCGCTCTTTAGTGGTTGCATCACACTGAGGTGTTTTCCTTTGGGCTGAAGCACCCTGATTTTTGGTCACAGCCCAGGAAAAGTATTGAAGTACTGTGGCGTGTTTCCCTGCCTGCAGTGCAGCGGCTCAGGGGAGGCGTTTGGGGAGAGCTGCTTGGCTCCGGCCGGCGCGGCATAATGGTGCGATTCAGGGCGTGATGGAAAGGGGCCCCTGGACCGTCACCGTTGGACTGCGAGAGCCGGGCGGCATGGGGAGCGGGGAACAGAGCGGGCAGTGTGAGGCAGGAGAAAGGCTGCTGTGTGCGGGACGGCCCTGCCTGTCCGCTGGCGTCGGCACGCGGGGATGCAGGGGTTGCTCCTGCACCGCTCTCACGGAGCAACACCCTCGCCTCTCCCTTAGCCTCAGCAGAGGTGGGCGCTGCTCCCCCATTTAAGCAATAGGGAAAGGTCACCCCCCTCGGTCCTGGTTTTTCTTTCACCCTTGTGCCCAGCTGACCGGCTGCTGCCCTGGTTCAGATCAGTTTTCAGGTCCCTTTACCTGAGCCGTCCCATGTCATCACCGCCAACTGCTAAAAGCGACAGACACGGTCATTTTATTTTTTTGAACACTTGCACAACACTGGAGCGCATCGAGGCGGGGCTAAGCAGGATTAGCCCCTTTCCAGAGCAGCGCCAGCGGGGTTTGCTCGGCTTGTGGAGGTGACAGGGTTCGAAGGGTTTGGCTTACATCAAAACCCCCCAAAATTAGTCTGCTGTGAGCGTGCCGCTCTCTCGGCAGTGTCTGTACGTGTCGCTCCCTGCCCTGCTGGAGTGCAACCCCTTCCAGAACGAGTGCTGGGAGAGCTGGCGGGCATCCCCACCGCTGCCCGAGGAGCTCCGCAGGGTCGTGCTCATCTACCAGGCAGCGCTGGACCTGCTCCGACAGTACGAAGTGCACCCCGAGATCACCTCCCAGATGTTTGCCTACCTCTTCTTCTTCTCCAACACCCTGCTCTTCAACCAGCTGCTGGACAAGGGTCAGTCCTCCTTGAACACCCAGCCTGGACTGGGTCACCCGTAAGGAATGGGTCCTTTGAGAGCCCCTCCAGTCCATCCCAGTGCCACCTTGGGGGGTACAGGAGGGAGGGAGCTTCAAGCAGCTTGAGGGGGCTGGAGATGGGCAGGTCTCAGCACCGTTATGGGGAGACGAAGCACAAACCCATTTGCTGAGCTCACGCAGATTTGCTTCCTCACCTCTCTGTCCCCTGGTCCCTCTGGGGTCCGTTCTCATACGGATTTGGCTTTTGCCCTGGCTTCTCTTCCTGGGCCCATGCGCTGCTGGGCTGATGTCAAGCTGTCCCTAAGTAGGCCCCCCCCCCCCCCCCCCCCCCCCGTCCCCAGCTGCTGTCTCCAGGGTCCCCATTCCTAGGAGGGGTTTAACCCTACAAATGCCCCATCCTCACCCTCTGCAAGAGCACTGCCCTTTTGAGCCTTAGCAGAGGAGGCTGAGAGCAATTTGGAGGGCAGCTCATTAATAAACTACTGCAGCCTGCTTTGTAACTGAGGAGCGAGATGGTGTTCGTTAGCCCTCATTAACGGAACAGCCCCGTTACCTGCTGTTAGCACCAGGTAAGGTCCAGCCACCTCCAGGAGCTACAGCTACGGGATGCTGGGGACGTTAACCATGGATTTATTTCACTGCCCTGGGGCAGGGGCTGGGCTCCGGCTGAAGGATGGGGGGACCAGGGGGCTGTTTCCTGACACGTGCTGATGGATGCTCTGCTTCCGCAGGCTCCTCTCTCGGCTGCTTCCACTGGTCGCAGGGGGTGAAGCTGCGGGCCAGCGTGCGGCTGCTCCTGGACTGGCTGCGCGGCGCCGGCTTCGAGCAGCTCGCCAACCAGTTCTTCGCCAAACTCGCCAGTGTGGCCAACCTGGTGGCCATGCCTGGCTCCCAGCTGGTCCAGGTGAGGGGTGCTGGGGGGTCGCAGTGTCGGGATGGGCACGGGCAGGAGAGACCCAGCTCAGCGCGTGGGGGTCCCTGCAGCGACGTGGCCCTTCTCCTGCAACCTGTCACCAGCTGCCCCTTCCTGGGGCGGTGGGTCTGTGGATGGGCAGTACCGAGGAAGGAACTCACTCCATCTTGCCCGGCTTCTCCCTCCCATCCCCCCTCGTGAGCCCCTGCCTCTCGGAGAAAGCGGCTCCTCGCCTCTGCCGTTTGCTCTATGCTCTGTCTCCCTGCTCAGATGACCTGGCCGTCCCTGCGAGCTGAGTTCCCAGCGCTGAGCCCCGTGCAGCTCCACCGGGTGCTGAGCCAGTGCCAGGCGGTGATGGACGTGGGCTGCATCGCAGCGTGGCAGCCCGGTGAGGAGGAGAGCCTGGCCACCTTCCAGCCCGGTGAGCCCCTGGCTTCGCGCTCGGTGCTGCTCCGGTCACCGTGCTCCAGTCACCCGCAGGCTCCCTCCAAGGTTTTTATGTACAAACCAAACAGCCAATTCCCTTCCCCTCCCTGGGATCCTGTAGTAACTGCAGCGATCAGGAGTAACCACGGCCCCGCGATTCGGGTGTTGCAGAAGATACAAAGTGCCCTCAGAAGGGCCTGGGGCTCTTTCTGTGTTCCCTCGCAGCTCACCGTGTCCCCAGTCCTGCTGGGGGACCGTGCGTGGCTGAGAGGCGGGAGGCAGGAGGGGGGTGCAGCCCGGGTCAGCGCTAGCCTCCCTCCCTCTGCCTTTCAGATGAGATGCTGGAGTCCTTCGACAACCACCCACCCATCATCCTGCCCAGCGGGGGCTTCAAAGTGGACCTGGAGGTGGAGACGTTGGACGACAACATCTACCGGCACCTCCTCTACATCCGCCACTTCCTCTGGAGCCTGCAGAGCAAGAGCCCCCAGGCCGGCGAGGGACCGGGCTCAGCACCCCCAAAGGTAGCCTGCACCCCAAGGAGGGGCTGTTCCTCTCCTGGGTGGGCAGGAGGCTCTCAGGTCCCTCTGCAGCCCCTCCAAGCCTGGCACCAAGGGCTCGCTGCCCTCGCCTGCGGCGATGCCCTCATGCAGAGCTGCTGGAAGGATTAGTGCTGCTAATCCCCCAGCCTGGGGGTGCGGGAAGGTGAGCTGGAGGGACAGGCTGGTCCCAGCAATCTCGTTAGCGGGGAGGAGGGAGGAAAAGGGGATATCTGCAGGCAGAGCTCCCCTTCTCCCTGCACGTTCCACCATCCTTCCTGCCCTGCGCCCTGCCTGTGTAGCTAGGCAGACTTGCACAAAAGCACTAATTAGCTAATGCCTACAAGGCACAGGAGGGCAAGACATGCTGTGGGTGCTAAGCTGTACTGCCATTCATCTCCAGCTCCCTCCAGCAGGTCCCCTTCTCCTCTCCTGCCCTATGCCCATCAGCTGCAGCACCCACAGGTACTGCTGCCTCCTCCTGCCACCCTGGGGCCACGTCACCCAGCTCTGGGGCCACAGGAAGAGCCGTGCTCTCCCTGTGTCCCCCTCCAATGACATCCCCGGCAGGGACATGACCAGGAGTCCCCTCCTGGCTGGCTGTGAGGGTCCGCAGCATGGTCCTGGCCGCAAAACTGGGGCGCAGGAGCTGTGCTGGGAAGCCAGGACAAGCCCTGGCGGTGTCTGAATTGCCAAGGCTTTGGCTGGAGCCAGCAGCCGTCCTGCCTGCAGAGCAGACGGTGGTGGGGTGCAGGTAGGGTGCGAACAGCACCCACGGGGGTTCCCACAGAGCATTTTTCTCCTTCTTAAGAAAGAAGCATGCACGACACCAGATGTCCTGGAGGTGAGCACCGCCACCCAGGAGGACTACTGCTCCCTGGGGGGCTGCGTCGAGCCGGAGGTAGAGGGGGGCTCCCCGCTCTGCCTGGCCACCAACGGCTGTCCCTGTGAGCACCCCGCTGGCGAGCCGCAGCTTCAGGAGAAGCTCAAGCAGCTGCAGCTGGGCAAGGGTCTGGCCCCCAAGGCTGGCCCAGCACCCACAGACCCCTCCTGCCTGCTGACGCCACCCACCACCCCCCTGAACTTTGACTCTGGGAGCCCGGAGTCCCCACAAGGCACCAGCAAGGGGCTGCAGGACCCTCGGAGGAACGGAATGAATGGCACCAAAGGCAGCACCCCCGAAGGTACCGAAAGCTGGTGCTGCCCTGCTTTGGGGGTGCAGGATTGGGGCACGAGGGTGGTTGTTGCCGGTCTGTGTAGCCCTCCCCGTTCACACGGTTCCTGCAGGGAACTGTGCTTGGACAGGGCAGGTGAGAGCAAACGGAGCATCTCGTCCAGCTCCTACCCCAGTAGAAAACCAGCTCTGGGGCAACCCAAGGTCTGCTTTGATGGGGTTTTGGGGGTGAGCTTTGTGTGGGAGGTTGTGAGGCTGGGTTTAGGGGATGCCAGGGTGGTAAGCCGGTCTCTCCACTGCCAGGATGCTCACCGACCCCCTACGACTACCCCACACCAGAGTCTTCCAGCCGCAGTTCTGCCACCGATGACTTTTGCTACGTCTTTGTGGTGGAGCTGGAGAGAGGCCCCATTGGGCTGGGGATGGGGCTGATCGATGGCTTGGTGAGTTTGCACTGACTGTGGGACAGGGTTGATGCCCCTCCAGATAACTGGAATGGGACATGTGGGACGTTTTATACCCCAAGAAAAGCCAGCAAAGAAGCTAATGACTTCCCCCGGGACTAGGCTGCTTCTCCTGGGGAAAATGAGGCACAGAGTGATATCTAGGGAGGAGCAGATCTCCACTCCTGGGTTTCTGTGCCGTGCATGCAAAGTCCATCACAGCTGTCCTGCAGCTGGAGAGAGCAAACAGGCTCAGTGCTCTTGTGGAAGGAAAAGGACTCAGCCGAGGTCTTTCCTCCACCCTTCAGCGGGTGGCAAGGGAAGCGAGGGGAGCAGGGAGGCTCGCAGGGTGCCAGAACAGCTCCGCCAGTGACAGCACTTGCTGCTCTCCCTGCTCTTGCATAAGGCCGCGTTGCAATCTGGCTTAGCGCGGTGGATCATCTTACTAAGTGGCCTTTCACAGCAGTGCATTAGTCAGTAGGAAACAGGGCATCACCGAGCCCCTGGGACAGCCGTGAGCACAGAGCTCCCATCCCAGGGCAGCCGCAAGTTAACAATGCTTTACTCTTAATTAAATTGCACAAGAAAATATTACCCCCACATCTCCTTTCTCTGTATAAAATCATATAAAACCAAAGGTTTGCATTTCCTTCCTGGTACTGTTAGTGATGCCGTCCCCAGCACCCAGCCATCAGCTTCCCCGGTGCCTCCAGGGTCCCACCTGGCATCAGGCACCCGATTAGCTGTGAGCGGCAGGGGACAGTCACCCTGCCTGGGGAGCTCAGCCCTTTGGGACCACAAACGTTTTGTGTCCTCTCCGCCCTGGCTGGTCGCTCACCGCCTTTCCCTGCCAACAGCACACTCCTCTCTGCTCCCCGGGGATCTACATCCGCACCCTGATCGAGGACAGCCCTGCGGCTGCCGACGGCAGGCTGTCCATCGGGGACCGCATCCTGGCTGTCAATGGCACCAGTCTCATCGGGGCAGACTACCAAAGGTGAGTCGCACCTTGCCGGAGGGCCCGGTCCAGTATTGGCACTGTGGGAGTTAATGCTGAAGTCCAGGTTTTTCAGCTGTTTCGCAGCAAAGAGCTGCACAGGGTCTCCCTGTGCCTGGTGCTACGATCCCGGCCAACAACGCAGAGGCGAGCTGCAGGGAGAGGAGTGACCTGCCCGGGACACTGGACAGGAGGGCAGGCAGCTAGGTGGAGGGATTTGGAGGATGGAGCAAAAGCTAGAGAGCCCATTTGGGAAATGCGGTGGCGTGAAGCATCTCACACCCCGCCTGGCTGCCGGAGGCAGAGCTGAGGTGCCCACAAGGCAGAGCTGCTCAGGGCTTGTTTGCCCTCGTCCTGGCAGCACTTGCGTGAAGGCCAGGCCAGGCTCCCCGTAAAGCTACATGCAGAAGAGAAACAGACTCTGCTTGTAACGCTGAGCAGGCGCAGAGCAGAGGGTGCAGGTGTTTTGCAGATGGGGGGTGTTTTGCAAATGCCCGTGACCTGGCAGGCTCCCGGGGGACTGCCAGCCTGTGGGGAGCCAGAATTTACCTCTCTCCCTTTGCTGCTCTCTGCAGTGCGGTGGACCTCATCCGCTCCGGAGGGAAGAAGCTGCGGTTTCTGGTTGCCAAGTCAGACATGGAAATAGCCAAAAAAATCATTTCCAGCTCCTCTTCCTCCTAGTCCTTGTGGTACGAGGGTCCTTCTGCAGCAGCTTGTGGGTGCAGCTCTGGTTAAGGCTGACCTTGGGGAGCCTGGAGTGCAAGAAGGAAGACCAGGACTCCACAACTGCCCTCGACTTGCTTTTCGATACCTCGCCCCTGCGCTGCAGTGGATGAAAGGACATGCAAAGGTGGTGCACACTTCTCCCACCGCACTGGCTGGGAGCATCATTCCTGACCAATTGCCTGGCCTCATCTTATACTCTGTGTCATCCTTCTCAGGAGCTTTCCTCTTCCTTTGTCCCCCGTGGTGGAGGGCAGAAAGGGAATGCTCCCCCACAGGGGCTGTAGGCAGGCTCCTCTGTTCCTCTAGGCTGGCAGCCCTGCGTGATCCTCCACGCTGGCAGACAGAAGGCTTGAAACACCTTTGGGATTTAAAGATCAGCACATGAGGCAGGCCTGGGCTTCGCTGTGGCAGTGGCCACCTGAGGCGCTGGCACATCAGGCTGGAAGAGGGTGCCCAGCTCTGGGGGGTGGCAAACGCAGCACAAGCACCCGGGAGCAGAACCAAAGCAGGATGCCTTGCCAGGAGTTAAGTTCCCCGGTGCCATACCCTAAATCAGGTGCCTTTCTGCTGCTGGGCTACAATCACGCTGCCCCCAGACCTGCTTTGGGATGGGAAGCAGCTACAGCAAAGGGCTAACAGCACCAGCACCTCCCTGTGAGTCCTGGGGGGAGCCCCTTGAAGAAAAGGACTCTCTCGCCCTTGCTCACGCAGCAGATTTATTGCCCGGCTCTGGCACCACAATCCTGGCAGAAGTCCCCCGGGATTGAGCCAGCAGCATGGGGCATTCACAGCTGAGAATTTCCCCATGCAGGAGCTACTGTCCTCTCCAAGGGGTTACAGCCAGGTTAGTGCTTCTGTGCCTGGCCCTGGCCCCTACAAGCCCAGAACGGTGGGTTTGTGCCACCCAGGACCTGAGCCAGCCTGGCAGCGTGCGGTGCCAGACTGGAGGTGTGGCTGACACCAGCCCAGGCAGACAAATGACATCTTGGCACTGCGTCCTGGTCCTCTCCATCCAGCTTTGCCAGGCCATGATATGGCTGCCCCCTTTCCTGCCCAGCTCAGAGCATCTCAGAAGTGCGTGCTGCTGACATGCCGATGGGTGATGACGAGCAGCAGAGGCTCCTTCAGAAGGTCAGTCTTGAATGTCCCAGAAACAGTCCCAGCTCTGCTGTCTGCTGCCAACAGCAACGGTGTCAGCAGAGCCGGGTTGGCAGCTCCACCGCGCGGCTGGCCGGCCCCTGCACACCCGGCCTCCTGCCTGCCGAGTCCTCCCTGGAGCAACATTAACGGGATAAACCCGACCTGATTTCCACATACAGACAAATACCAAGACCTAGTTTAGCCGAACCCTATTTGAACAGCTTGCTACAAAGCCCTACATCACACCCTGTGCTTAAACCAGCATGGTCTAGGCTCTGGCAGCAAATCAGATGTTCATACAGCATCTCGCAACAACAGTGCTCCGAAGATTGCAACGCTAAAAAAGGGACGCTTAACAGGGTTGGCCTTAATTTTAAACCTCACTGCTGTAGTTTTGGTTTCTGTGCTTAGTCTTGCACTTCGCAGAAGGAGACATGTCAAAATAATCCATGCAGGGGAAACAGTCCACTACTGGATTTCGATGCAGCCTGGCCTGCCTTTTCTAGAGCAAGATGGACAAAGCACCTTCACCGAGACACTAGTGCCTTGCTTCTCTGCTAGGCCATGCTCACGCCGGCTGGCCTGGGGTCCCGCCCCAGCAGGAACATCGCATCCCTCCTGCCACTGGCTCAGCTGTACCAGGCAGGCGAGCAAAGGCTCAGGGCCCCGCAGGGCTCCTGGTGATTCACTCGACTGAATGGGTAGGTATGTTGGCCTGTCATCCTCCACGGAGCTCAGCAGGTTTGTAGGGCAGGAGACGGCTGCCTAGAGTCCCTGGGCAAACCGCATGCACTCTGTACTCCCCTCTGCCCGGGAACCGGGGCTCGGAGGAGGCTTGGTTTGCACTAGACAGAATTGGGGGAGCACCCTGGCAAGATCCAGTGGTACCAACACAACCTTCTGCTCCCCAGAGCCTGACTCCGCAGGCACACCTGGAGTGGGGAACAGCCCCAGAGCTGTGTTGCTTACAGTGCAGTCAGGTATTGAAACAGACTGTAAATAAACCCGGCTATTTACTAGCGTGCACGAGGGCTTGCTTCTCCTGGGAAGAGCAGTGGGATGTATTTACTTCCCCCATTTGTTAATACTGTACAGCTTAAATGTGTATAAACTTCTCACACAGATACAGAACACAGCATGGCGCCTGTTTGACAAGGGGCTAATGTATGTTAAGACATGCTCTTGGTGTCAACAAGAAACTGGATCAATAAATCTCTCTAAGCTCCCATCTGGTAGCTGTCTCTTGGATCTCGACACGTTCGCTCTGATGGCAAGACAGAAGAGCAGCAAGGGCTCGCAGCAGACTTAATGGAGTCACTTCTGCTTTCTCCCACCTCACACCGGCCTTCGCTTGGCTGATCTGCTGCAAGCAGAGAGGCAATAAAAGCAGCACGTGCATAGCCAGGGTGTAGCGAGGGCGAAGGGCAAGAGAACCAAGTCAGAGGAGGGGAGGGAAGAAGGACGTCTGCAGAGGGGCATGGTGTGCTGGCAGGGTATTAACGCACGCACTCGCCCTCCCGCCACATTCACATACATCCAGTGGGATTTTCAATCTATACTGGCCAGGGGAGATAAGACAAATTAGGAGACAGAAAAGCAACAGGCACTAGGAGACACAAATACAAACAGCCTCAGACCAGAAGAGCTGCCTCAGCTCTACTTATTCGTGTTTTCTGTTTCATTCACAACCATTTCCAGTTCCTCACTTCCAGTGCAGAGCAGGGCCTCAGCCCTGAGCATCAGCAGTGTCCAATGAACTACAATAGAGGCTGGAGCCTCTCAGAAACCTCATGCCCTCACCCTGGCATGAAGCCCGGAGTCGGCTCTAGGAGACGGGTGACAATCCTCAGGGCAAAAGGGAGGGAGTCATTCACCTCTCTCTGAAACCGCGTACTGGCCACCTCTACAGGCGGCGTGAACACAAACTGAGCCACACTTGGCATTTTCAGTAGGTTCATGAGCTCAGTTGCCCGGATAAGGATCTCCTCGAGGTCCTCCTCACAGTAAACAGCGGTGACAGCAGGGCTCTGCACAAATGTCCTCATCTTGGACAGGAACATGGACACTCTGCAGGAAAGAAGGACATAGACATCAGCTGGCAGGACCTTTGCACCCAGCAAGATCACTACTTAAGCCTGTGTACTCCAAAAGATTCTGTTGCAGGTGAACACCAGATGCTACCCACCCCCTCCTCCTGATGCAGAGAGTGTTAATCAGCAGACAAATCCCACTTCCCCAAATTGCTCCTCCACAGCTTGTTTCCTCTGTCCTGTTTCAGTTCCAGGTTCCATTAACACTAGCAAACATCTGTGTGTGGACCCAGGAGACCTGCACATTTCAGCCCTTGCCATCCCTCCTCACCTGGGGATCAAATCCTGGCTGCGAGCTGCCAACTTGGTCAACGTGGCCATGAGGACACTGATGGCGCGGGGTGCATAGCTGGGGGTGCTGGCCAGTGGTCGGAGCTGGGTGATTTCAAATAGCATGGCCTCCAGAGTCTCAAAGAATCGGTTGATCTGCTCCACGGTGCAGCGCTTGTCGTAGGACACAGACATGTACTCTCCAATAGCCCAAACCTGAAGCAAAGGCAGATGTGCTCAGGGCCAGCAGAAGAAAAGGGAAGGAAACAATTTTTAGGGAACAGCAAATCAGCTAATGCTAGGACAGAGGAGAGAAGGAAAGGGAAGGTGACCAACAGATTGCACCGCAATTGGAGCAACCTGTGCAAGCAGGCCCTGCTTACCACATGGGTGAAGATGGCCTCCTTGTTCTGGATGTTGCTGACTGTTCCTGAGAACTCCAGAATCTCCGTGGACAGTTCCACGATGAGCGCAGGGCGCAGCTTGCACAGCATCACCAGCTGTGAGCCCAGCACCCTAGAGAAGAAAGATGGGCAGAACTCAGACCATGGGCAAGGCGGTCATCACTGGCACAGTGGCTGTATGCTCAGGATGTTTCTAGCGGGGCTGAAGGTGCAGCTCCCATTTTGTACCCTCCAAAGATGCGTTGCAGCAGGGACCAGGCCACAATGGAAAAGGCTCCTGGGCTGCCAGGCTGCAGCCAGCAGAAGGGTTGGGAGCTTGGCTGGGCCTCCTGTCCCATCTCACCTGTACACGTCATCTTTAAATGCTGGGATCTCATAGAGCTCGTCACTCCTCTGCAGCAGCAGCACCACCAGCTGGTTTATCAGCGGTCCATCTGCAAACTGAGAAACAACTTTAGGTTCAGCAACATCAGTGTCTTCCAGCAGCCAAAACCCAAACTAACCAGTCAGATAAGGCAGCTGGCACAGAAACAGCCTGATCTAGCAGGAGGGGAGCAGCGCACAAAGCAGGCATCAGGCACTCATTCTGCTCTCGCAGCTGCCTGAGGGAGCAGCGTGAAGCCCGACACTGCACCATGGAGCTTTTCTGCTCCTCCAGACGAAGTAGCCAGCTCAGTGCTGGTACATGCCAGCATCAGACCATCCCACGCCCCCCTCATGCACCCCTCTGTTGAAGCTGCAGTCTTAACAATTTTGCTTCTACGACTGTGCTTCACATAACAAGATATCCCCATAGCACAACTGGGAGCCAAACTCCCTCAGAAGGGCCTACCTCTGCCACCACCCTGAAAAAGAGCTCCAGTAAGACAGGGACAGTCTCTGCACATTGCACGACCCTTGGGCTGCTGGCCAGGGATCCCAGCAGCTGCCGAAGTGGAATCAGCCTGTGGGCAACAGAAGAGTTACTGTTGAAGGCTTGTTCCCAGCTACTCTCCTGGCTGCCCCTCCCTACTTCCCCACAAGACCTTTGAGCACTTTGAGCCTTGTGGCAGTCTCCTACAGCAGCCTCCTACCTCTCTGGGGCGTCCTCGGGAGCAGACTTGGTGCGGAGAAGATACTGGAACATGCTCTTGTAGAGGGGATGGCGAAAGGCTTCCAGACAGGTGGCTGGCTTCACAGCTGGGTCGCTGGCAGCCTTCTCAGAGGTAGGAAGAGCAGTTGACCTAGCAGGAGGCACACACAGAATGTGCTGCATTATGAGAATGGGCCAGGGCATAGCTGGAATACTGAACAATGGAATAACTCCCTTTTCACTGGAGCAGGGACAGCAAGTTGGTCTAATCCAGGCCCTCTGGAAGCCAGAGAACCAGGATGACAGAAAATTATGAGCTCAGACCTTCTCCCCCAGGCTCAGGCAACAGTTCCAGAATTGCTTCTGTATCACTCCTGGGAAAGGTGAAAACGGTGCTCTGTATCCCTGTCATGAAAGCCCACTGCCTCTAGGATGACTCCCTCTTCTAAGCACTCCAGAAAGAGCTGCTAATGTCAGGGAAGACAAGGAAGAGCAGAGATACAGCACTGAGAACCAGTGCCAATCCTAGCCCATCTTCCTGGAGACTCACAGTTCCTAATGACCTCAGGAAGAAACTTCTGTATGACTGCAGGAGAACAAAGCCAGAAACCTGACTGTTAACCTGACTGTAGCAGATGCCTCTTGTTCTGTGACAGCAGCAGCCAGAGGGCACCTGAGGCTCAGAGAAACATCTGCCAGGCTATGGTCAATGCGAATGCCCTGAGTAGCAAGCAAGAAGTAGCAAGAAGGGAAGGTAGCGTTACCTCAGCTGGATGTCCAGAGCTGCTGTCAAACAGGGCAGGTCAAGCAGCAAATGGAAGATCTCAATGGCTGTGCCAGCATCCAGCAGAAATGGGAGAAGGTCCACAAACTCAGAGATAAGGGGTGGGCTGTTCCACGCCAGGAACTGCAAGGAACAAGCACAAACTGCTGCACTATCCTGCTACTCCACCACACACCCAGAGGATTCTCACACTGTGACCAAAAGGGACAGGGAAGGGAAATTCACTTCTGAAAAGCAAAACCAGAGAGGTCTGAGGGTTTGGTCAAAACCTGGTAGGTTGATGGAAGCTCAACACAGGCATCTGACAGCTGGTTCAGTGGCTGGCAAGCTGCAACTTATTAAAATTTTCCAGAAACAAAGTGCTGTGTCCTAACTGCGTTCACTGCGCCTCCCAAGCCACTGGCAGTAATACTAATGCAGACTTTCCTCTACCGGCAGTGCTAATCACACCCAGAACCCTCTTCCCTCTTCAAACTCACACTTGCTTTTCTAACAGTCCTTTTTGCCTGTGCTCTCCCTAGCACTGCCATGAAGGCACATGGAGGGCTCTGAGGTGCAAACAGAAAGTTCTGGGGTACAGAAAGGAACGTGCAGCAGGCTCTCTGCTGTGCTGCTCGAGCAGTTGTACCTTGAAGAGATTTGGAAAGCTCTGCCTGAATATGCTGGAGGTCTCAGTGAAGAGCTGGCTGTTGTCTTTGCAGAACTGGACAAATTCGAAGGCCAGTGATGGGCTGTGGAAGAGCTGAGCCGGGATATCAGTGAATAAGTGTTTGTAGATTGCATCGGAGTCCACAGCTGCCATTTTGCCTGGGAGGACACAGCACATTGCTGAGCACAGCCTACCCAGCAGCCCTGCCAACAAGGGCTCCAGGAGCTAAGCTAAATCTGGGTTATGTTTTTCTTAAGAACACAGGACACCCCAGCTCCTGGGTCTCCTGGAGTGAGACCATCCACCCCAGAGTACAGCCAAGGCTGAATTACCCCCTCTGGCAGCCAGCAAACTGCCAGGACAAAAGGCTGCGCTGAGAGTAGAAAGGCTAGCTCGTGGAGGGTGTGGTGAGAGCTGCTGACTTACTGTGGTCCAGGAAGAACTGGGCAATGGGCAGTAGTGCCCTGGCATAAGTGGCATCCCCACAGATTCTGCCATGCAGGATTTTCAGGAAGGAGACTGTGCGGTACACATAGGAGGAGTCCTGTTTGCAGATGATGTCCATGATTGTCACTGCCTCGATGAGACACTGCAGGAGAGCAGAGAGTCAGATCAGAGTGGGAGAAGCCACAACTCCCAAAGTTTCAGCCCCAACTCTGTGTACTTACAGCTTTCTGCAGGTCTCCATCATCTTTCTTCAGGGGTCCTGCCAGAGAAAGGAGTCCAAGTTAAACTTTTGAGTCCAAACAGGAACATTAGGCTATCAGTTTGAGCACTAACACAGACTTCAGGACAGGTGGAAACACATACTGATCCCGATTCCAGGCTAATGAGAAACACATTCCACAGCTCCACCCTGCAAATCAAGGGTAGGAGACAGAACATGGCCATTGCCTCCAAATCCCACCCAACACCCCAGCTCAGGGCTGATCAATAACTTGCACCTGCAGCTGCAACAGGTTCCATGCCTAGAGCCTGACTACAGACTCTAGGGAGTGAGATCCCAGCCCAAAGAGGCAGCGAACCAGAAACATTTTCAAGAACTCTACCAAGAAAACTCCAAGGAGGGTTCATGGCAAGACTCACGCCGGTTGCTCTGCTCAATAAGCCGCTGGCAGTACTCAAAGGCTTTTTCCCGCAGACGGTCCTTTGGGGGAAGCATGCGACTAGATGTGGATGTAGAGACTGCGGACATAACAGACCTGTCCATTCCCGATTTGTCATCTATGGAATAAACATTACCACGTATAGGCTCACGTCATGGGCAGTGTAACCCACACAGCTGCCCAGCAACACCAAGGGAGCTGTCTGTCCCCAGGTGCACTGCGATGAAAAAGGAGGCTAGGGAAGAAGGGAGGGATACAAGAACACTGAGGACATGCTGTCTCCTACCACCCAGGCTTTTTTTCTCAGGGACCCACGGGGTTTTGCCTAAAACCAGGAGACCCACTGAATGGATAATTCCTCATGGAAACGTCGGTGAGGATCAGTCAAGAGGTTTTGTGATATTCCCTCCCAAAGTTTCCCTGCTTCCAGTCCAAGAGCTCTGAACTCTTGCCTATATTTCTGCCACTTGCTGGGTTGCTGGTGCGTCATCTCAGAGCACACATCCCTCTTGGGGGTACAACCAACACTGGCCTGCAGCCCTTCAGTTCATACCTGATTTTGGGGTCTTCAATCCCTGGCCCCCGTAGCACAGCAGCCAATTTCGCAGCATGGAGAAGGCCTGCACGTTGAGCCACTGGTCCTGTGTGTAGTACTGACCCATCGAGAGCACTGTGAAGAAGTCAGTGGCAATGGCACCATCCACCTCTGTGACAGGACCAGGCTGTGAGAAAAGATGCAGCAGGTCAGATCCCCAGGAAGAGGCTGACAAGGCAAGGAAAACTCCACTGAGCCCATGGAGACAAGTAGCCCTCGTTTATATGTACTATGGGGCCTGCAGGGAGGCAGTTATCCAGAGAGAGAAGAGCCAACTGTGTTGGATTCTCTTCCCCAGCTGAAACATCCCAAACATTCCCCTTCTCTCTCACACAAGCCTCATTTGAAATCAGCTTTTACTCTGAGGTACATGGTCACCAGAAGACTCTCTCCTCAAAACTACTTCATGGATCAAAATTCTGGCTCTAGAGCAGAACTCCTAAGTCTTGGAGCTATAAATCCCCCTGCTTTGATTTCCCATGTGTCTTGACCACTTACCCCACAAAAAGTGACAAAGAACAGCAGCCCTTCTAGGTTACCATTTCCCAAAAGAACCTGATTCTGGGAACCCAAAAGAGCAGGTACCTGTCTAGCAAATGCCCCCATGAGATGACCACAGCAACTCGGCACTCACCTGTCTGGTCCTGGGATTGGAGAAGAAGCCTCCAGAGGACTGAGGAATTCCTTGCTGAATACTCGCATACCTCAGCCAGTCGGCCATCTTTTTACTGACTACATTGGTCTGCTCTGTACAAGGAAAGTCACAGGGTCATTGCTAGAGCAGGCAGAGAAGCAGACATATCTGTTTCTCTCACTTTGCTTGATGCTCTTCAGGATAGCTACAATTTCACACTCCTACAGCATCTGGAGACCTTAGCTAGGGTACATGTTACTGTGATACAAATCCATACAGAACAGAGACTCTGGCACCCAGAAGGGGTGAAAGCCAGAACAGAGACTCTGGCACCCAGAAGGGGTGAAAGCAGCTGAAGACCCAGTTCCATTTTTGAGTGGTGGAATATCTTGCCCAATAAGTTCACCATCCCTGTGGCAAAGATGTCACTTTTAACAGCAGTTTCCAAGTCCTACTCCCAGCCAAAGCCTTCAGAGAGCCTTCTGATCGCTGCACAGATCACAGCCAGATGGTAATCTGAGGCCTTCCTATATATTTACCTTCAGTTAGAGATTCTGGTGAAAGACTGATGACTTTTGACAGGACAGGAAGAAGGTACCGAGCACTCTGACCCTCAGGCAGTCTTCTTTCGAGGCCTTTTACAATACGCTGCCCCACAGCAGACACTTCAGCCTTCTTATTTCCCTTAAAAATAAAGCAGAGGTAAAGCTAGGCAGATAACCTTCTACTAATGCTAGAGACCAATACCATACAAACTCTTCCATCACACATCAATACCAATGTCAAACATAAAAAGAACTCACAGCACAGGCTATTATACCACAGTACAGAGAGATCTTCTGCAACGTGAATTAACAGATCCCATGAGGGGAAGTGTACGCTGATACAGCAACAGGTTTGTGGACAACCAGCACCTGAAGTGGAAATTAACAACTGCAATGGACCTCTTCAAATTAAACACTATGATCCATCAATTCTAGAGCAGAGTAGTAGCACTAACTACTCCCCAGGTGGTCAGTTTGCTAGCTCAATTGTTAAATTAGAAATTTATGAACAGAAAACGGACTGTTGTAACATGTTCTAGGACTCTCTGGTTAGTCCATATCCTCACAATGCAGAAAATAAAGCAGATTCCTCTTTTGTAAGCTGTTACGGCTGCAGCTCCGAGATGCTGTCAAACCCTTCTGTCCAATACAACTTTGTTAAAGATGACAGGTGGACCCAGACTTTTGACAGGCTTTTTTTCCCCATGAATGTCATCATGCTGACAAGAAGCAAACCTTCTCTGCTGCTCAGGGTCTTGGGCAGCTGGCTGCTGAAGGCAACAAACACCAGTCTCTGACACTCCCCATCTAATAGTCAGATTTGTACCAGATCACTAGGAGCAATTAGGAAATGACAGGCGAGCATCCAGTGAGGAATTTCATACAGGAACCTCACCCGTGACTGAGGCTACTTTCTGTGCTTCTCTTGTGAACAGACATGGATAAATCAACCAAAGCAACATACAGAGAAGGAAGTTTAAGTTTCAGTGATGAGGAGCTGTGCAGTGAAGGAAAATGGAAGAGATAACCCTACTCCTCCTGCGGATACATTGCTGCAGCCCACTGCAAATGATGGGGCTGCTTATGTGTGCTGCTGACATCTCTTGTTGCTCAGAGGAAAACCAGATGAACTCAAATCAATGGCAGGTTTCCAGCTCCTAACACAACACCAGAGACTGTGTCTTCTGGAAAACCAAAAGCTTTACAAAAAGAACATCAGCTTTGCTGAGCCAAGAGGGGCAAAAGGGCAAAGAGAAGGAGGATGATGTCCACCCAAAGTAGTGACAAATTAAAACACAATGATGATGTCTGTAAAGGCTCTGCTTTTCATGTGTGGCTGCCTTCATGAGTGAGGTTGCTGCCCATTGCACTCATGTTAGAGAAGTGATACTCTTTGAGCTCAGCAAACAGGGAACAATCAGAAAGCAAATCCACATAGACAAGAGAAGATTTCTGACTTGACAGATCATTTACCTGAGCCAAAAGGACAGATAATACCAGGCTCAAGAGCTTTGTATCTTGAATCTCATTACAGGAGAGGATCAGATCATTGCAAGGCGACATCTCTCTCAGGATGGCGGCACATAACACCTGAACCTGCTCAGTGTACTTGGACGAACACAGCACCATCTGCAACAGTTCCACGAACTTGCCATCTAGCCTGCAAGGGTCACAGTAAAGCAAGAATAGATTCCGATATTTATTTCCTACATACTCTTAGTCTTGGGATGATCTCGCTTCATAGTGACTCTGACCAATGCCATCTTATCATCTTCATTTCTGAATTTTGTTCCTTAGTGCAACTTTAAAGAGTGCTCAGTAGCACAAACGCTTGTTATTCACTGCAAAAGGAGGTATGCCCCTTCTGCTTAGCAGTGGGGAGAAAAAGGCAAAGAGGGGCTTTATGTTTATATCAAGCCCAGTGTTTTCAAAACAGGGTGTTTTTGTAAAGCACTAGCACCCCCCCCCCCCTTCTTTCCCCCAAGAAAGTCAGGCTTCCGTTCTTGCCAACATCAGAGAGACTCAAGGCCACTCACTTGCGGGGGTACTTGGTGGCGGCGACGGTGAGGTGCAGCCTCTGGAGACAGTCCACGGCCTCGGGGCCCAGCTCCGGGCCCTGCAGGAGGGCGGCGACGCGGGCGGCGAATCTCCGCAGTTCCTCCTCCTGGATCTCCCTGGGGGGGGGGGGGCAGCGGGCGTCGGACCCCGGCCGCGGCCCCTCCGCTCGGGCCTAATTCCTGGCCCTCCTCAGAAGCCCTAGGGCTGCAGGGGTGCACCCACCACCCCCCTCCAGCCCCCCAACCCGGTGAGGCAGCGCCGGGGCCCCGCTCCCCACTCAGCTCCAGCCCGACCCCCGCCAGCCTCTAGCCCAGCACCCCCGACAGGGCCCCAGCCGCCCTCCCCCGGTACCTCAGCGCCCACCCCAGGCTGTCAGCCCCCCTCCCAGTGCCCCAGCCCCCCGGTACCTCGCCTGCTTGAGGAAGCTCTCGGCCGCCGCCGTGAACATGCCGGATACTGCACCGCTCTCCTCGCCTCGGTACGCGGCTAAAGCGGCCCCGCAGAGGTGGGCGGTCCGGCTAGACCGGCTCCGGGGGAACGATGCTGCTGCTGCACGAAGGTTCCGCCTGCCAGGGAAGTTCCGGTGGGGGTGGAAGATGGCTGGTCCTAGCCCTGGGAAAATGGGCCGGGTCCTGCCCGCAGAGAGGAGGGGAGAAGGGGTAACGGCAACGTCCTCTCTAGTGGCTGCTCATTGATTATTTCGAGATGATATTGCTATTATTCTCCACCTCAGGAGCCCGAGGTGAAGCTTGGCTCCGAGGCCATCCCACATAGCATGAAGGAGAGCAGCTCTCAGGACTCTGACCGACAGGAAACATCACTGCACGGCAGGGACAGGGCAGAGGTTGGGTTTTTAAGAGCATGACAGTAGAAGGTGGCATTAGCCTTTCCTGGGACCTATTCAAAACCAATGCTTTCTGAAAAGGGCAGGAGATGTGAAAAACAGCTGCTCAGCTGGTGGCCTTCAGAGCTTCCAAAAGGAGAAAAAGGCAGTAACATTTCCCCAATAGATACATCTCCTCCCCACTGCTCATAAGCCGGAAGCTCTTTGGGCCACACTGCACATCACCCCGTGGGGAGAAGACGCCCAGGGAAGAAGCTCAGCGCTTTGCCCTTTGGTACTTGTCTGCCCTCTGCCCCCTGGCACTGAAGCTCATTAACAGTGTGCCTTGGTGATTAGCCAGCAGAGCTCAGCTCCCTCTTGCCTTCCACAGATGCAGCATCATCCCAGCCATTAACAGTCAGAGCTAATTGCAGGCAGCAGGCTGAGAGGGCAAGCAGAGTCAGATTTTCCCCCCGCACATCATATCCTCTGGCTGTGGCAGAAGCCATGCCAGACATGACAATTTTGAAAAAGATGCAACCCCCCCCCCCCCAAAAAAAAAGGCAGCTCTGGTTGAGTATCTTTGCTAGGCTGTGTACAATTTTTTGTTTTTAACATTAGTCAGTCAAATATGGATACTTTACATCAAGTGGGATCTTAAAAAGGATATTCCTATTCCATTGTGGAGCTCGGAATAACTTTTAGTCAAAACAAACCCTGAACTTAAATTGTAACTGTTAGAAGGGAGGAAAAATCTAACTATAAGGTAGGTGAAAAATAAGTATTTTCTGACCTCATGCTTAAATGAAACAATTATAAATTAGAGACAGAAATACACAGAAGTAGTTTATCTTTCAAAAATAACAATGTTTCACTTCATGACAAAATGAAAGCTAGAGCTGGAGGAATAGTTTATAATCCCCAGGGGAAGCATCACAGATCTCAAACTCACACACGTACTTATGTTCACACTGGTGCAAGCGAAGAGCTTCCCAAATAACTGACAAGGGATCAAAAGTAGAATCTCTGATCACTGAAACAGTGCAAGGTGTCCAGACACGTACTTCCCTCCTACAGCATTTAACGAAGATAACAAAAGGAAAGAGTGATAAAACCCTGAGTCCCCTCACATACCAGCAGTTCATCGTGAGAAGGGGCAGGCTCTACAACACAAACTGCTGTACGACACTGGAAGCATCCAAGTCTGTCACTCAAAAGCAGCAAAAAATTTCAGGGCATTTTCTCTTTCATATATAATTTTATTTCTGGTTATAGAAACAAATGCTAAGAGGAGAAGCAACATTCCCCAACCACATACATCAAATTAAGGTAACAGAACAGAACAGTTAAAATAAATGAAAAAAAATAGTAGAAATTTTAAACTTTGTTATAGCTTTAAAATATTAACGTTCTTGATACATTAGAAATCACATTCAGATCTCAAATTACTTAAAAAATGTATGGCTCCATATTAAAAAAAAACCAAACCCACTGTATCCCATTTGATGTGGAAATGCAGGTCCTGCTCCTCAGATGCTCATCTTTGCCGTGTCCTCTGGTGAGCAGCCGCCTCCTCAGCGTGACCAGGCCACTGTCCCACCCCTCCCGGGAGCCACGGTCTGCCCGCACAGTTAAACATCTCAGAGGAGCAGTGCTGCAACATGGCCAGATCAGAATGATGAACTTCACATCCTCTGCCCCAGAAGGAGCTTTCCCCCTTGGGATACACACCTGCTTTTTAAAAAGCACTGATAATGAAAACAAGTCACAAAAAAATACTTTTGATATCAGCTGTAAAAAAAACCCAAAAAACCAAAACATCTGGCTGGAGGTGTCTTGTACAGGCAACACCAGGAACTGAAATGCAAGCATGGCTTTAGTTCCCCCACCCATCCCCATCCTTAAATTAAGTGCCAAATCTAGGTGTAAAGGGTAAGGCTCCCCCAGATCTCTGTAGCAAAACACTTCTGTCAAGCCACTGAGGTATTTCAGGTCCTCATCTCGCTGCAGCCTTCCCCTAAGGACTCAGGGGGAATGCATATATGCAGAACAAGGGGAGATTCAGATTTTCCTAAATTGTTGTGGGTTTTTTTTTTTTTTAAAGCAAATACTCAGAGTTGGATCTGAATTTCCAGCTTTACCATACATTGCTGACATACATTTTTTGATTTATCCCTAAACAGCTTTTAACAATCTTGTGGATAACAGTCCTTTGGATAGCTATAGAGGTTGGCTCGCAGGCTGGACAAGGCCAGTCTCATCATGGTACAAACAACACGTTCAGAACCCAGGACAATATACTGTCTCGTAAGATTTTTTGTATTTTTAAGCCATTCTGTTTTCCCTATCAGCATATTTGAATGAGATTTTTTCATTGTCTGTTTTCTTTTCCAATAAAACAAAAAGATCTTACAAACAACAATACTCTGGTTCCCTCCCTCTACTTCAAGCCCACTTGGGGGAAAGAAAAAAACGCACAAAGCGAGTTTAGGTTTACAGCAATTCATTTGCTACAGATCCAACTTGCCCACTTAGCAGCCTGTCCACCCCCAAAGAGCGGCATATAAATCAGCAGAACATCAGGATGTTCTGCACCAGACTTTTAGCAGCAAGGCAGTGAAACAGAAGGAAATCTCACTTTTTCTGCTCCATTAAAATCTCATTTTTCTTCAGTGAACAGACATTTCTCCTCAACATTGCCCTTAGCTTTAGGAACTAAAGCTCTGTTTCAGACTGCTTTAAGTGAAACTGAGGTGGGATAGAAGCAGGACTGAAAGGTCTGGATCATGGCAAAGGTGCCAGGGACTAGGATACGGGGTGCATTGCTTAACTCAGTGGCAGACAAAGCAGTTACCCAATACTAGGGGAGGTCTGGTTTTCACGAGGGCTGGTTTCTGCTGAGGAGGAAAGCTGTTTCCTTTCACTGCTCCTATTCTGGTTACTCTTCTTACCACCAATCCTGTCCTCCCTTAAGTATCAAAGCCCGAACACCAGACAGTAAGCAGACACTGCGGTGAAGCATTCACTCAGGTCCTTTCAGATAAAGGAATTTCTGGAAGAGCTCTTAGCATTAGGAAGCCAAGTGTCACCTGCTTTTTAAGAATAATTCTCAAAAGGCCCAAGTAGGTCAAAACACATGTCTCTGAATATAGTGATCTTTGTGGATCTAAACTACAACTGAAATTTGACCAGTTAAGTAAAATTTACTCCCTGTGAATGGGACATCAGAAAAAGCCTTTTACACATTTGTTTTTAAGGGGATATATACACCTCACACCCCATGAAGAGATAGAAGTATCTTAAAAGGAGAATAATCTTACCACAGAGGAAAAGAAACTATTCCATAGTGCCCCAGTGTTAGCTTAGCCACCTGACAGACAGGGAGGAACCCCTCAACCTTACAGCATCCTCATGGACCCTCCATTAATTTCCTCTGTTAGAAATAAGGTCCCATTACTTACAGAGCAGAATCTGTAAAGAGCTCCCTGATACCACATCTAGAGATAATTTGAGGTGAGAAAAGATTCCAGCTTTCATTAGTGCCGTGTGGGGGATGTTCTTGCCAGAAAAGCAGCACAGACTGGGCTTGCTGAAAGCATGACAAAGCTAGAAGCAGGGCTCCTACGCAAGGAGGATGCAAGTACCAAGTCATCTCTTCTGCTCTGCGAGAGGAATGAAAGCAATCATTGAAGTAAAACTGCTTCTACCGGCTGCCCACATTTGTTACAAATACAGGTACATCAATCTTTTAGAATCAGTGCCTGGTGCAGGAATTTACCAATGTATTGTATAAAAGTCTGTGTAAAGTACCATTTAAGAGAAAGAAATAGTCATGGACCATTTATATATCTATACACACACACACTCACACATACACACACATTAATAAATATAAATTTTATGCTTACACAGATCTAATTTAATATTCTCTGAAAAAAATATTTAAAGGGTTTCTTCCTTAGCTGCCACCTATGAATTGTCAATGGTTTCTTCTATCTTGAGAGCGAAGGGGTACAACTACCCTCAGGCTCTAAAACTTAAAGTGACACATAAGGAAAGGACCAGCCATACATTCTGAAAGGTTTTAATTCAGTGTTGGTAAATTGAAAAGGTGTCAAAAGAGTTTTCTGAACATATAAATACAAAGGTTAAAAGTTGATTAAAAATTTGGAATTTAAATATAGTGCTCCAAGAAAACCAAGTATTTTTCAAAATGTCTTGCTCAGGCCAAAGTAAAATGCTTACTGCTGTATTACTGCCCTGTGAAAGACAACCTAACAGAGAAAGCCCACCATCACAGCTAGGTATTTTCCACCAATTATTATATACATACATATATCCACAGCTGTGTGCACAAACACATGTGCTGTCCTGCAAATAATCCACCTAACAGAGATGCTGATCTAACTAATCACAAATAGCCACAGGCAGCCGCAGAGAGAGGCGCCCCAGCACAAAGTCACAGCTACGTTTTGATCAGGTCCAGATCAAAGTGCAAGAAGGATCACATCCCACTCCCATCAGTTCCAGCAATCCAGATGACCTTGTAGTGTAACTGTTTTCTGCAGCACAGCTGGCTCTATCGTAAGCTACACTTTCCAACACTAGTGTATGCTATAGTAGTAGCAGCTTTCACATAATTTTTCCACGCAGAAGGAAATGGAGTTACATGACTGAACATTCTGTTGTATAACTGCAACCTAACACAGATTCTCACCAGATGCAGACCTTGAAGCAATAGCATTAAATTAGGAGCTGCATTAAAGGACTCTGGAGTTGACAAAACCAGCTACAAATAGAGGGCAAAACAACTGTGATGGGGAGCAGAAATAGGAGCTGCCCGAGAGACCAGCAGGCAAGGGAAGATTTTTTGATTGATCATTTGCTGCAGGATGGCATTTGCAAACTCAAAAGCTCAGTGTGCAGCAAGGGCAAAACTATGAAGCTAGTCATGTTCCTTTGGAGGTTCATTCCTAATGCCCAAGTCCAACTTACTAGCAGCAGGACTAAAAAACCTGAAAGATTTTTGCATCAAGGTAAAAACTCAAGGTAAATTTCACATTGGGTTGAAACTATCATCTGAAAAGGTAAAGCACAGATATTTTTAGAAGTAATCAGGATCCTTCTACACTGCCTCCTGTTCAAAGAGGCTACAAGACCCAATCTGCCACTCTTCCTTGGAAGAGGGGGACAAGATTGTTGCATACATATGAATGTAATCCAGAGTATTTCTAGTTCACTTTGCTACTCTAGTTTCTTACACTATACTCAGAGCAGCTGAAGGTGAGCCAGCAGAACGTCTTGCAGCAAGAGACCAAACAGGTACTGGGCTGTACTTGTAAAAGTGTAGCCAGCAGGCCAAGGAAAGTGATTCTTCTTCTATTCCATCCAGCAGTTGTCAGATCATATCTGGAGTATGTTGCGTTCAGTTGTGGGCTCCCCAGCACAAGACAGACCTGCAGCAATGCCACCTGATGCCCTGGGGGCTTGAGTATACAATGTACAAGAAGAGACCAAGACAACTAGGTTGGGACAGCCTTAAGAGAAGGAAGCAAATAGGGAAAACAAACTTACTGGTGTCTTCAACTACCTATTTGGAAGATGCAGAGAAGAGCGAGCTTCTCTCTAGGCTCTTCTCAAAGGTGTGATATGATAGGACAAGAGGAAAGGAACACATGCAGCTGCTTGAGAAATACTTCTTAGATAGCTGAGAAAAAGTTTTCACCTCATGGGTGGTCAGAGAGGAACCTCCGTCTCTGGAGACACTCAAACCTCAGCTGGACAAGGTCACAGCAACATGATCTACTTGGACCTGCTCTCAGCAGGAGGTTATAGCAGAGATCTCCAACAGTTTCTTCCAACTCAAGTTATTCTGTATTTCTACACAGCTACAACTGGTCAACAACAAAGAACAAATAGAGATGTGATCTTCCCTAATACCGCAGTTTTATGTGATCTGTTTATCAGTGATAAACTATAATTTGTAAGTCATAGTTTAAGCCTCAGAAAAAGATGGACCAACCAACCAGTTGGAATTTAATCCTTAGATGCAATAAGCTTGAAGAAATGGCTTTTGATCCTCTATGGAAAGGTACAGAACTGTTGCTAGACTAAATCCTTGTCATCCAAGATCCCCAAGCCTAGGTATAGCAGGCAAATGTTTCTTTTTGCCCTACATTTTGACATTCATTTACACGCTAGCACGCTATTAGAGGGATACCAAGTATCTCACTGGGAAACTCCCTTGCTAACAGAGATGAAAAGGTCTAACATCAATTTAACATCTCCAGCAGTCAGCAAAAAGCATTCCACACCACACTGTATGAAAGCTCAGGTCAGACGCTCTCACTTGCTTAGATATAGGTCCCTAACCCTCTATGCTTCAAGTTTTATTTTGCTGCTGGTATTTCCCTACTAAAAAAAGGGGAAGAAACATGGAAGTTAACTCTGAATGACAGTTCTAAGTCAGTACACAAGACAGATGTCTAAAACATGCAAACCCAAGTTCGCTCCCCCCAAAACCTGAAGCCAGACCATGACATTGATTGCAGAAGCACTGTAAAGGCTTCAGCTGTTATTCAACTGTTTCTTTCCTCTTACAAAGCTTTAATATGTCTCTCAAAACACACTCCCAAACTAGGTGTGCCCAACAGTAACATGGCTAAAACACAGCATGAAAATTAAATACAGGGTGACCAAATTGACCTTTCTCAACCTGCTCTGGAGCTCCATGTATCCCACAGGTATTTTCATCTTTGAGTCCTTGGGCAGGGCTTAATGCACGGTGCTGCTCCTGTCAGTGGATAAAATGACTGGACATGCTACAGGGAACAGCCTTAATGGTATGGGGGAGGGAGGAATATGGGAGGAAAAAAGGAGTTGAAAAGAATATATGAGCTAATCATGAACTTCAATTCTGTGCTCAGTACTGTGTTGTGTTATCACTAAATCAGATTAAATTGATCTTTCTGTAAAAAGCTTTCTGTATCACAAGAGCCAAGGTCAAGACAAAACAATAACTAAGGAATTCCAGTGGAATAAACCCAAGGACAACTGTATTCAGCTTTTGCAAACTGAGGCAACAAAAGTTGCTATAAACTGACTGCAAAAGTAAAATTAGTCTTTGTTGTTGCCTAAGATAAAAAAATCATCAATACCGAATGGTGAAGAGTAAATTCACACATTAAGAACTCTGTTTTAAAATTTTCCCAGGTCTAAGTTATAGCAGGTTAAATATTTAACATGCCTTGACCTTTGTTATACAGACAGCAGAAGATGCAGTGAAGCCTCCTACTCCTCTTCCCCTCAAGCCTCCTTCAGTTAATATAATTAACTAGGGACAGGAGATGCAACTTTTTAGACAATAACAAGTTAGATGATCCATTTAAAATAATCCAAGTACTGCACATAACCATTAAGGTAAACATTTTCTTTCTAGTTGAAGACTTAATTCTACCATCACATTAATTTTCATTCCTCTCCAGTGCTCAAAACTGAAAGCCTGGGGAATCAGGACTGATACATAGTCATGCTGTCTTCCAGACTGAGCAATGTACTGAAAGAATTAATCTGAGGCCTGAAACAAGATGTCCCCATCTCATGTGTTCCAGATGAGCACATTTTTCCACAGCTCTCAACAGTATTTAGTAAGAACTGTCATTTTACCTAGTATCAGCCAATGATATAAGCAATGTATAGGCAAACCTACAAAAAAAATTTCAAGTGGCATGGCTGCTTCCTACAGTAGCAGGGGGATACAGCAGACTGATAAAGCAAAAATCTCCTGATAGGATGAACTGACAAGTTCTGGACACCTCAAGCAGAATGGGTGAGCAGACCAAAGATATTTGCTTATCCTCAACTCACATTTTAACCAGCAGGCATTGAGAACCACAAAAGGAAGAGGGAGAAAGCATTATACTGTTCTAGATACCGAGGAGGCAGATCTATACATGCAACCTGAGGATGGACTCTTCAAGAGGTATCTATAAAGCAGCAGCTGGTGTATGAAAACACAGTCATTCAGCTGATGTATTTCTATGGTGCTAGACTAGTTTACAGAAGTTTAGGGCCCAATTATTTAGACTTACCAAGAAAAAAGCAGCTATAAAGAAAAATCCACAAAACACTGGCAGCTTCACATGCTGAACAGCATTCTGCTGGTTGCTCATCTTGCCCTGACTCACCCGATGTACTGGAAACCTAAAGACTCCTCTGCTTCAGGAAAGCTCCCTAGCCTCAGGGCTGTTTCAGAGGCGTGCCTGTATCTAAACCACCAGTCACCCAAAAGTAAGGATTAATCACAGATAAATTATGCTGCACTCTCATTTGTGCTTTTTGCCTTGAAGTCCATTTTATTGAATTCTGGCTTTGAAAAGGCTACAGAAAACAGAACTAATCCATGAGCTTTTCTGCTATGCCGCACCTAGCCTTCCTAACAGGAAAAGTGACAGCTGGAGGCTGGCCTGCTTCAATTACTTCATGGTCTGTAACAATCCTCCTTCACAAAAATCATTTCAAAGTACTAAAACCCAATCTAATAACTTGTCACTAAAGGCACACACCTAAATTATGAAAGCCTAGCTGAAGATAAATGAACTGTCCTGAATACTTTGTGTGCCTCTAACTGCAGAATGTAACCACAAATCACGAGACCAGGAAATTCTTTCCTTTTTTCAGAAATATTTCTCACAAAACAATTGGCTTGAGAATAAAACATGGCTGGGTTTTATTCAAGTGGTGGGACTTGGCTATTGAACAGGATTTAGCAAAGAGAAAGGAAACTTAGAAGGGAACAAATGATGCCAGCTGTTACCTTGCGCATTTCCCCCACTCCCCAAATTCCAGTAGACATTGAATGGTTGTGCCTTGCCCCCTAATCCCCACAGACATACTGGCAATATCATTTACTGCGCATCAGGGAAATCTTTTTGCAACATGTTTATGCAGTGGGCTTGACTCTCTGCTCTGCAATAGCATTGTCACACTGTACAAGACAGCAACCTGACAATAAATCAGTACAGATAGGGGGATAACCTACCAAAGGCATATCCAATCTCTCATGTCGTTTGCCATTGCCAAAGCCATAACATTTTCTAAATTAAAAGATCTCTGCTGTGCTGCCAGAAGACATGTTAGCCAAGGGGATCGCAAACAGGCATAAACTCAAAGGGGTTAGCTAGAGGCTACGCAGGGGTTGATTTCTTTGCCAGTTGTCTCACACACCCACTGCTCCACATGGCTGAGGTGACTCAAATCTGCTAAGTAAGATGTACTTAAAGTACTTTACTAAAAAGTAAGATGTACTTGTAGTACATGAAGAGCCTGGAATATAGTTTGAATACAAGTTTCCTCCTACTGGCCCACCCAAATGGTCCTCAAGGGAGGAGGGATGGGAGAGGGAGCTAGGCAATGTAAGGAAACCTCCAAATTCCTTTTGGAAAAACATGTTTAAGGCCTCCAGTGACTTTTGCCACATTGAATTAAAAGGCTTCTTTTTGCCTTGGTCTCTACACCCTTACAGAATTATATTAAACACCGTATGAACTTGTTGCCTCTCACCCCAGCTCTCAACTCCCCTCTCAGAAGAATAACACAGGAGCTTTGCTGTGAGCCATGGCAGAGGGTCAGTGACAGACTCCTACCCAGCCCTGGCCTCCAGACCATCTAGTTGAGGACCACACTGCCAACAGGAGGTGAAGGCAAACTGCTTTAATGCAGAAGACCAACCAGTATTTTTTCAAGTTCAGAGACAGTGGCAACGTCTTCACCTACAGTGCTATTTTTAACAAAAACCTGATGCTCCAGCACAGGATGCGATCAAATGCACACAGAACCTTTTGGAGACACCCTTCCCCATGTGATCCTCAGTCATCAAGATACTTTGGCTGTTGTCCAGAGCAAGTGATGAATAATTGTAAGAAATCATTGAAGGTACAAAACCCTTTGTTTTTAATATCTTTACAGGAACCAAATTAATACAGTTCCTCTGTCATCTTATTCTCCCTCAGAGGGAATGGAGAGAAATTGCATCTGGAAATCCAGGCGGTTGAGCCCTGTAACTCTTCCTCCTGAATCTCCACATAAATAAACATTCGTTCGCATTCAGAATTTTTCTGTTTTAAAAAACAGAATAATTTGCCTTTTTCTTTAAGCTTGGTACCATGTTACTTTAATGCTGTTGTTGTGAGATACTGCACCCATCTTTCAGCATTTGATTGCCTTAGGTGGCCTTTTTAAAATGGTCCTATGGTTCAAAGCTCCAAAAAGCACAGTATTAAGGCATAGAAAATGAGTTTTCTTTCCAGGGAGCAGACTGTATTTGTGTTACATTCCTTTAGATGCTGAACTGCAAATCCCATCCCCTTGGAGCCAAAAGGGGAAAAGACAGTTAAAAATATCCCAGCAGTCATACAATCAGTTGTCTGTATTTTTCTGAATCTTTTTAAAAAAAAAAAGAAAAATATCCCATAGGTAAAGACAGAACAGAGTTCCAGATATGGGTTCTTGGGAGGGGTTTTCCATTCTTTTTGGCACCCTGTGATTCTAACAGCTGTTGACCTCCCATTTAAAAATCTCACTTTAAAAAGAGCTCTTTATCCGCTATGTTTTGAGCTGTTACAGTTGTGGTTTGTTTTCTTTGAAAGCTGCTTTAGGGCTTCTGCCATCCCATGCCCACCCCGCATCACTCCAGCTCCTCCCACCGGTTCTTCATTCACTGGTTGCTTGTCCTTGTGGCACTGTAGATGTGATGACTCCAGTTTGGGCTGGGACTGCTCCACTGGACTCTTCTATCCGGGGTCTTTTGACTTCAGGTTCACTGGAAGAGGCTGCTGCTGTCTCTTCGGTCCCTGTCTCACATACCCGGCTGACTACAACAGGAGTGGACGAGCTGGCCTGGGCTGCAAGAAGCTGCAATGGATTTGTAAGAGCTGGACAGTAGAACAAGAGAGAGAAAGAGAATTAATGTGATTAAGTACCACAAGTGTTTGCTATTCCAGAAAACAAGAAAAAACACCACAGTCAAATGCAATAGCTGGCACATATTCAAGTGCTCTTTTCAAGTCCATTTTGTAAGGCTTGCTAGCCTTGTCTCTTCTCCCTCTCCACCCACAATCTCAGCTTTGTGCAAGTTTACCAAACTGGTAATAACCCCTTTCATGGGAGAACTTTTTTTCCTATCCATTGTCAAACAAGGCATTGCCAGCTAAGCCTTCATCTCCAGAAGGGGAGGATCAATCTTCTGTTAAAATTACAGCACACCACCTCTTTGATAGGTCACTCTCTGGCCACCTACAATCAGAACTTCTTGGAAGCTACGACATCTGTGTGCTGTGCCTTCAGTTTAGGGGGCTCTCTTTAGCCCTGCTTGGTCAGTAAGAACAGCCAGTCTGTTAGGAAACTAGATTACAATCCAAATACTGAGTGTACTGCCATCTCACTTGTAAAAGGGGCAGGAAAAGAAAGAGCTTACCCCAGACAACCAAATGCATTCCCATCAGAACCGGGATCAGAACATACAAATTTCTGGTTCCCAATCTTGTATTCCAGTACTGACAAAAGCTCCCACCCTCCCATTAATAAAAGTGGTGAGAAAAAAAGACAATTTAAGTAGCAACCCTAAGTAAAAATGTCTACAATTTCTAGTTCCAGACAGGAGAATGTGCTTACACACTGACTTTGGCACACAACACTGCTTGGAAAACAAAACACATGCAGTTTTTGGACTCTGCATCAATTGGAGAGGCAGCCAAAGGGGACTCAGGAGACAGCACATCCTCTGACCTCCAGACTGATTTGCAAAGCATGGAATGACAGAACATTAGTGATGTGTTCACTACTAAGTGCATCAAAAAAGGAGCCCTAGGATAAATAAACAAAGTGAACAGAACAAAGGCCCTCAGCGCCCAGCAACTTCTACCAAGGCATGGGAAGGAGGCTGTAGAGTATCAAGAGAATGAAGGGGAAAAAAATAGGGCAAGGACAAGGGCAGTCACCAATTACAGTTCAGAAACTTACAGAAAACCTAAACCATGCAGCTGAAGAGAAGTTAACTTTATACAGACAAGAGTCAAGAGACTCGGCTCCGTTTTGTCAACCACTTACAAAACAAACCTCAGATGCAACCGGAATACTTTCCAGTTTGATGAGAGAAATTTTGGTGAGATTAGAATATCTTAACATAAAAATGTTGAATAAAAACCTGTCTGATTCTACATTAGACAAACACTACTGCTGGGTAGCAGCAACTCCACCTATCTATTTAATATCTTAACATCCTAAGATATTAAATAAAATCTTGCATAAAAACCTTATCGCTATCATTTTTTCACTGCTCCCATAAGGTTCTTGCAATTCAAGTGCAAACCAGGTGACACTGAATAGTTGTGGCAGAAAATTCTATAGAAACATTCCTACTTCACTTCATGGAAGCCATCAAAATCCTACCAGTGCCCTTCATTTTAAATTCCCCTGTAAGTACCTGCCTGGGACAGTGGAGGTGCTTAGCGTCTCATTGAAAAGGGCTGTAAGAAACCTGGATATTACCATTCCCAGTCATCATCCTTAACTGGACAAAACCTGAGGTGCTGAGCAAGCAATAAGAGGAGGCTGCCAAGACATAACTAGTATGAGATTTTACAAATCAGGCTTGACAAATGACTAGAACACATCCTGTACATAAAAATCCTACATTCACTCACCTGATGAAATAAATCTCATTTCTCTCAGGCTCTAAGACCTTAAGATGGGAAAGTATGTTATTTTCTTAATACTCTATGGAGTCATATTTCACAAGATCTAAAGAGCACCATGGAAATTTTATTATTTGGCATGCTGAAAGCAAAGGCTGTTTGTCAGAAGAAAACAGATGAAAACAGGCCCTATACAAGAATCACTAACACTTTCAACAAGTAACCCTCAAAAGGTAGAGAGTGTAAGCAGTAATAAATGAATAGCCAAGGACAAAAGAAAGACACTGGACTTTTCAGAAGCAGTGGTAGATAGCAAAAAAACTTTTCCACTAGAGAAAGGGAGTAGAGGTGGACAGAAGGATATCAACTACCTACACTTACAGCCATAGAAGTTGAAGAATTGATAACCTTTGGAATTACACACATGGAATAACTTGCATAGCTAAGAAGAGAAAACCTAACTGCTAAGCTCAGAGAGCAATCAAGAACAGAAAGCAATGGAAACAGAGCCTACCATAAGCACTGCCGGTGATGCTGTTGGTGGGGACAGCATGTTTCCCGTTCTGGGTGACTGCCCGCACAGGGAGCTGATGCTGTCCAATGGTCACTGGTGCTGCCTGCTGAAGGATCGTGACTGTCTGTCCTGGAACACCCTGTGCCATTTGACTGGCAACTGTCTGAATAACACGGCTTGCTGTAGGTATTGTGGCAAACGCGATCGTTGGCTTTTCATCCATGCCTGCTTAAGAGTAGAACAGAGAATCATTTACCACCCTGGCTTAGGAGCTGTTTTTTTCTCATTAACATTTTAGCAGTGATACATAGCCTAGGCTTACAAATGTGAAAATACCTCAGCAGCACAAAGTCACTTGCCTTTGACGTGTCCTACAAGGTTTACAGAGTGGGAAGGGAAAGCATTGCTTCTCAGGCTGAGGCACTTTGGTCACAAAAGTAACATATTTGGGCTTCAAGGAGCTGAGAATATTCCTAGAGGCTTAATACTGTGAGAAGTGCCCAGAACTCTTTAGGCAGGATCAGGCTCTACACACATACTTTCTGCAGGCTGATTCACAGTGTAGTCAGCTCTGAGAAGGCGATGGTTCATTCACTCTGCTCATTAGGGGAAGAACACTACAATCATGGACATAAGAATAGGGAAGATGAGTCCCTCTGAAATACTTATCTTGAAGCATATCAGAAGGTCAGGGACGAATATTTGAAAACACTAACAGTCTCTATTGCACATATACTTTATCAATATTAAGAACATTCTTACAGCATAAGACACCCAACCAAAAAAAAAAATCAAGATTATAAACTTGATCCTTTGTCCTAAAAAGGCATTGTCTCCCTTATTGGCACATTACAGCTGTGATATGGACAGCAGTCACTGCAAAGCTCATAGCTTACTTTGTAATTACAGGCAAATTGGCCTGACTCTCAATACCACACAGCAGGAGAAGGCATTAGGATCTTAAACAATGCCTGGAGCCAAAAGTCTGCAACAGCTTGCTGTCAGGCCTACATGCACGTTGATTTAAAAGGAAGTCTTCCCACAATTGCAAGCTTTTGCCAGCTATGGAAGTACGGGAAGAAACCAGGAGGGAGAGGAAAAAAAAAAAAAAAGAAAAAAAGAGGGTTGAGTTCCTCAACATCCTCAACAGAGATAACTGTGAGGGCACTCAACCACCTATCTCACTTCCCAGGACAAGTTAGGGGTCAATTTAGCAGGTAGGTAACAGCTACAGGGCAGGCTCCTGCTGGGCATGCAGGAGAAGAGACCCACTCTTCTCTTCCAGGGGCTCTACGGGTCTCAAAGCAGAGAAGGTAGGCAGGAAGCACAAACTCATTGGTCCTGCAGGAAGGTATTTCTTCCATTTTAATATTAGGTCCATAAGCATTGACCTGCAGAGGCAGGCTGATGGAAAGTAGGGAGAGAAGAAGCAAGGAAAGCTGGGAGATTAGGAAAGAAAATGGAACAACCAGGAAAAACAACAGGAAGGTAGAAACTAGAAAAGGATATGAGTGGGAATAAGAGAGGGACAAGTAGGGAAAGAATGAGTGACAGTAAGAATTAGTGAATGAAAGAAGGGAGCAGGTGACAGATAGGCAGCTGCAACTGTTAGCACTTCAGGAACACATATGGGATCCAGACAGGAATTTCTAGAGAATGCAAGTGAAACTCAAGCAGGATAATCAGTGCTGAACTAAAAATGCCAGTGGTCCTGTTACTGCAGTAGGGGAAGGTCTTTGTCATTCTTTTCTTTCTCTTTGAGAAGAACCATTGCCCCACCGCTCACATAAAAGCAGAGTAACTAGTCTTGCTGCTGGTGCAACACATCTATCTTGTAGCACTAAGCCCTTCCGAATGGTGAGCAGACACGGTGCTGTCTAGGTCACAGCAAAAGAACATTAACTTACTAAATCCCCCAAGGCTGCAATTTCCAGCTAGGAAAAAGAGGCCTCTGTTGTAACTAGTTTTTGAAGATTGCTTTAATGGGGCACTGCCTGCACTTCCAGAAGCACATGTTTTCCTCTAGGAACCCAGGCCCATGGAAAAGAAGGGTTCGATCATTTATTTACAAGGCCGTCCTGACACAGAGAGTTTCACCCTTTCCCAGGCCATCTCTTTTGGCTAGAAAAAGCAGACATTTCCATAGCATATCCAGCTGACCAATACACAGGCATATACCCAATACTGATATTGAGGATAATATAAATATTTTAAACACTGCATGTTTTTTTTCAGCCTCCAAAGTACATTAGATTTGTTCCCCACAGGAGACAAGGGAGCACAGTTGTCCTGCTCACTAGGTAGAGACATCAAATGGATGAGCTCTTACTTGGTTTAAGTTTTACCTGGAGAAACATCTTTTATTAAGGGCTAAGCATCCAGTAGGTGAAACAGTGTCTGACCATCCACCCCCCTAAGCTTGCTCAAGACTTATTAGCAGAGTAGCAAGGGAGGTGAAAAGCTACCTCGGTGGTCACCAGCTAAGTCCAACACTGCTCCTGCAGCTTCATGAGCTCCTCCTGCTGTGCCCTGATTTGTGAGGATGTATCCGTTTGCAGAGTTTGCAGAGGAGGTCACAACTCGGACCATTGTAACAGTGGGAGCTTGTTGAACTACGTGAATTGCATGACATGAAGGCTGTTGAGAAGTAACTATCGATGCTGGCATGTATGCAACTGGTTTTGCCACCAGAGTAGATGGTCGGGGAGGAACAGCCATAATCACTGGCTGGGCACTGACTGGAGATCCTAAACAGAAGAGAAGCATACATTAATAGGAGAGGCAAAAAGGCCTCCATTCATTTCACCTATGTACTTCTAATCTGCAATACTCAGTCCTTCAGCATTGGCAGGAGTGGGGGTAGGGAACAGAAAAATAAGGCTTGAAAGATACCACATTCTATCTTCTCTTTCCTAATTTACAAAAACTTTACTTGCCCTCTGAGCACATTTCTGTGAACAACAGCCACAATAAGCACAAAAAAAAAAAAGAAGGTTTACTTAATGAGCTTTTGCCTTCCAACTTCACCAGGAACACACTATACATCAGGCCAGTTACAGCACAGCTGACAAGCAGATACTTACCAGAGCTTAACAAATTACCAAGGCCCTGGCCACAGCACCACAGAACTCTGCGTAGCCAAGGTGATCTTATCCAGAAGGCTAGTAAATTAGCATGAGCTACGCACTGTCATGTCTACTCTGCTGTCAGTTCTTTAGAGCCACCTAATTCAAGGTTAGCTCATGTATTTCTATACATTCCTGTATCTCCTGCCCCCTCATCCAAAGACTAGTAAGAAAAGTGGTCTAAAGTTACATACGCATCATTGGTATCTAACAACGAAGTGGAAAGAGATACCCAGATCCTCCTGTAACACACTGGCAGAAGCATTCCTGCTGTGTCCTCAGCATGGCACTTGGTGCAATTGAACAGTTCCCCTCTATGAAACAAGAGCTACTCACCAGGTGCACTCTGTGAATACCGATACTCTGGAACAGAGGCTAACTTTGACCCAAAGTCATGATCATGTGGAATAGGTGAGCCCTCCCGTGATAGGCACTCTGGAGTCTGTAGGCCACTAGAGTGAGGGGACAGCAGGCCAGGGTGAGTAGGGGAGGCAGGAGCACTCCTGAAACACCAGAACATAGTATTGGCAAGTGTAGATGCATTTTGACCACAAGACAGCAGTAGAGACCAAGAGTTATCTCCAGTACAGGATTCTCTAGCAGAAGGACAGCCTTTCTTCCACACTACCTACCCACTATAATCTTGCTGGGAAGAGTTGAAAGGTACACAATAACCTCACAAATGCTCTAGCACCAAATACTGTCTTATTATTCCTTGCTGAAGGAAACTGGACCCTACAGAGTATGCATAACATTTCATTTTAACACCCACTGCTGACAGAGAAGCTGCAAGTGCCTCATGTTCATATCAGTTTTATGATTTCAGGCCACTCTCAAACACTGACAAAGATCCTTTGAGAGTGATGAGTGGAGAAGAGGAAAAAGATGCAATGTAGATGCAAGTGTCTGGCCCCACATATGCTCACAGAGCAGTTGCTCCCCCTTCTCCCCATTGCCTCCTTTCCCAACCACCTGGTTCCCACCTCTGGTCCCATGTGGCCAAACACAGTTGAACTGAACATTTCTTTAATAAAAAACAAGACAGAGAAGCTGATGAGCTGAACACATCTCCTCCTGTCTCCCCTCCCATTTTAAAAGACAGAAAAGAGGAGGTGTGGGAGGAATGTTACATGGAACTGCTCCAGCTTGTGTTGAATTGCAAGTCTTATCCTCACAGCTACAGGGCTCAGAAAACTGCCATTGCACACAGCTCCTCTTTAGCAGTTCCACTGCAGACTAGAGCGGCTACACAGAACACCCGCCATTGCTTCATTGCTGACAACCATGATCAACCTGATCTTCCATATAGGAGAGTGTTTTAAATACCACAAGAGTTATTCCCACTATGATCTAATCCACATCTAAACACAGCTTTCCTGAAATGAGAGACTGGCATCTGAAAACACTTACTCCGGTAATAACTGCTTTAAATTTCTTTGAAATGATGCCAAACCAGGTATGTTTTGATGCATTTTTGTAGTTTGATTCTGGATTTTTTTTTTTTAGTAAACACTTAAGTCAGAACAATTTTCCGATTATGCCTCAGGACTATCTAACTATATTACCTCTCAAACTATAAACAGAAGTAAAGTTTGCTCACTACACTTCAGGAGAAGTTTCTGTTTATTTTCTTTGTAATGAGTTTGGCACAGTGATTAGAGGAAGCTGAAGTTACCTGGAAGAGAGGGGCCCAAAAGGTGTTCGGAAGCAGGACACTCCTCTTTGCCTTCGTTTTCTAAATGCTTGCTCTACTAGTTTGGCTTCAGAGGCAGGGTCAATTCGCCAAAAGGAGCCCTTTCCAGGCTCCTCCTGGGAGCGTGGGACTTTAATAAAGTAACGGTTCAAGGAGAGGTTGTGCCGAATGGAATTCTGCAGGAAGCAGAGGAATGAGATGATTATTTTGCCATGAGGAAGCATATAACAAAGACAAATGGGTTTTGACACACAGCTCAGAAAAATAAATTCCACATAGTCAGAATTGGTGCTGAAGACAGAAACAAGTCACTCAACTCGCACAGCTCCAAAGTCACAGGAGAACTGCAAGAGAAAACCTGGGGAAACGTGTCAGAGTCTCTACTAACCATGCTGAAAGATGGGTTTGCTTGGTACTACACCATCACTTAAATACATCTGGAGCCAGGTAGTGCAGTGACTTTTCTGTGGAAAGCAATCAAAGCAGAGCTTTTGCTGAGGCAGGGGGAAATCACTATAAACCACATCAGAACTCTCTCAAAAGACAGGCTTTATTCCAGGCAAGCGGAAAAAATTGCCTGAGCCTGTGCTAACTGCTTACCCGCCAAATTGGGATCAGCGGGGTGCCCAAACATGCCCTAAAGCACACTGCATCTCATGGCAATCATAATGCAAGCCAGTCAACATGCCCTCAGACAGGTGTCTCCAAAAATTTACGTGGCACTACTCTAGCACCATACAGCTCTCCAGATGTTGACAAGACTACTTGTCCTTTTCATTGCAAAAGCCCACCTCTGACTGGGTGCACCACCGTCTTTTGGGATAGGGGAAAGGCTCAGTAAAGCCCAGGTGCACACAAGCTCATTCCTCTTCCACTTCCAAAACAAAACAAGAGCTTTTTAGCAGCTTTAGACAAGCTCTTCACAAGTGAAGCCTTACAATGCTACTGGTAGGGGACGGGAAAAGGCTACCTCACCCTCCGCTGAAATGCAGCTCTCTTTGAAGCAGGATGCAGCAACTGGTTTGCAAAGCACAATTCTGCCGAGCAGGTTAAGGCAGGAAGTGAATTCCACAATTAATTAGAACTGCAGGGAAAAGCCAGGGAGGCAGGAGCGTATTTATTCCAACTGTACTCAAAGTGCACCAAGCAGTACTGCTCCTGCCAGTTGAACACAGTGAAACCAGCAGCTGCAAGAGTCTTTCCAGCTGCATTACTGTATTATATTCAAATGACAACACCCATTTCAGAGGTGCTATGCCAAGAAAGTCTGAAGGCAGGTGGAGCTGAGGTTTCTGGAACTTTGAAAGCAGCCCTCAAGTGAACTTTTAAGCTTGATTTAGCATGTGTTAACTGCATCCAAACTCTCCTATGAAGCTGTTCAGATTTCCTTTAATACCACAAGGAAGGCACAGACTCGAAGTTCCCAAAGTTCCCATTCTGAGATTCAAAACTTTCAAATTGTGATTCAGGCAAGCCATGCAGTTGAAACAGTGGGAAAACAAAACATCTGTGATTAAGGTATTACTATGATTAATAACTGGGACCTCGGTTTTAGGCTGGACATCATCTCCTTGGACAGATCATGTCAAACAAAGACAAGGTGAAAGATAAAACAAACTTCAGGCAAGTATCTGGGCAGAGGAGCGACTGATAGCAAGGATGGGGAAGAATAAATAACAAAAAGGAAAGACACATGACTACAGAATTAAAAGGGATTCAGAATCAGAGAGCCCAATGGCAACACACTACATTGCCCTAGAAAGTACTTCAAAAAAAACTAATCACCCACAAACCAGTTAGCTTACGTTAAACAAATTCACTCTGGGAATAGTCAAAGCAGGTTTATTCCCAGTGCCCCAAATCTTTAATAAACGCATTTCAAAGCAGATAAACCCTGTCAAAGTAGTTTAAAAGCTCGTCAGTGTTAAGAACTCACCTGCCAGCCTTTGTCAGCAGTCCTGTAATATGGATAATGCTTGGTAATGTGGGCATAGATCCCACTTAGTGTTAATTGCCTGTCCTGTGCTGAAGATATAGCCTGCACAATTAGCTGAGCGTAAGAATACGGTGGCTTGGACTCATCCTAAGAAAAAACAAAGAGAAATTTAGTCACTAACAAAGAATTCCTCCACTAGAGTTTACCAACAACCCAAACTAAAAAAGCACATTGGGCTGTAGTTTCACAGATGCTAAGACAGCATCAGGGGCAACTAAGAGCAGCATCACCCTCTTCCCTTTCACTTCCATTTTACACTGCCAACTCCCAATTTAGCACAAGCATTTGTGCACAAACAGGACTATAGGACTAAGCCAGATTAAAGTATCTTCTTCCCTCCCCCCACAAATGCATACAAAATAGCTAACTTAAATCCAGTTCTGTTCCACACTGAATTTGCCACACATATTTACACCAGCAGAAGAAACAGGATCAGGACAAGCAATTGGAAGGGTGTAGGGTACATTCACTGCTTTCAGTGTTCATGAAACTAAGGCCTTCAAATCTGCCCAGCTACAACTAACTGTGTTAGAAAGGTTTCATGTAAGCATGCTATCAGATCTCCTCCCATCAACAAGCCCAATATGAAACTTGATCCTGTCCCTTCCCTTCTGCAGCAGGATTTGTTTCATTCTAGGAACTTTAATTTCTTTGCCAGATTTCATATTCCCAGATCTTCATATTACTCCATCAAGAACAGCCCTTCTTGTCTCAAGGGAGACTTCAATCTACAAAAAAGGCCATTTAGTATTGTGCTCCTCCACCCAATCCCTAATCAGGTGGTTTTGGATTTAGACCTTTCAACTTTGATCTGAAGATCAACTCAAAATTAATTTTTATCATTATAACTAAGCTATTTTTTAATCTAAATTCCACTTGCTACTCTCCTCATTTAACACTTCCCTGACAGGCCTTCGTGCTTGTTTTAAAGTCAGACTAAAGGCTTCTTATGGCAAGGATCTGGTTTCTTCCCCTGCTTCCCTTTTCTCCAACTGTGTTTGGCAAAATACCATTAATTGAAAGGGAAAAAACGAAGACTCTGAATTTCAATGCACCTCTTTATGGGTTCTTGATTTATCAAACAAGCAGAAAAACTCTTCTTGCTTAACCCTTTTAGTGCATGACTTGAATACACTTTGGGCAGCTATGACAGCAGATTCATCATCTACCACTAATAAGATGCTGGTTTCAAAATAGTCTCAAAACCCTGGAGGATACTGTATACAGAGCCCTTCTGGTCAGGGTATTCTCAGACCCCTTTTAACTATATTTAGCACCAGCATTAAATTGCCAGGTCTTAGTAAGCCTCCCAGTGAGCACTGCTGGGTAAGTAATATTTCTCTGAACCTTTGGGCTGTCCCCGCCAGATGCATCTGCCTGCTGTTCTGATGCTGCTTTTGCGGCATACTCTGCTGCCAGCTGCAGATCCGAGGTAATGTTGTGAACAAAACGATATCCTGAGGATCCAGCACCACGTGGACTGGCTGGGCAAGAGTTGGGAACACTAGAGAGGCAAAAAAGAAATAAAGTTATTTGTTACTTCATTTATCAACAAGACACAGTTCTTACTCTCTAAGGTACAGCAAAGCTCCCAGGTCACTGAGAAGCAGATATGCACTGGACTTATTTTTGCCTCTGAGGCTTATCCGAAGCCCAGACAGGTTGAAAAAACCTTGTCAGAGATAAAATTGGAATTTCTACAAAATCCTGACACATCCCCCCACTTTCTGCAATCACAAAACAGCAGAGTCTCAAAGCATTAAACAGCTGCTCTGTGTTTAGAGAAGCACTTAAAACAGTGTGGGACTTAACATACAGTGTATCAGGGATGAATTCTTAACTAAATAAATAGCTTGCTATTATAACTTGTGAATGAACAACACACCACTCTTCTTATAACACAGCTAATATTTAATCAATCCTTCTAACATATATGGGCTGTGTTCTTTTACAGTATCATAGTTAAAGCACCAGTGCAGGAATCTGCCCTGAGGGTCCCTTTCTAATAACACAGGAGCTTCAGAAGATCATACCCTGATCAATGCCATACAGCTAGAAACGAATATTTCCTCGATTCACCAGCAAATGCAGCTAACAAAAGGAGCTGCAGTCACTAGTGTACAATGCAGAAGGTAGCTCACTCCTCAGCTTTGGCTAGCATGGGGAAGAGAGTCCCAGGGCCACCACAAGATGGCATTACAGGAATGACTATTGAGTAGGAAAGCCATGCTAAAGCTGATAAAAAGCTACAAACAAATAAAAGGGCACTATAACTTCCGTGTGCCTGAGTGGTACTGCAGGTGAGTGCTACAAGATGAGAACTAATCAGAAAGGCTTGTCTAGGGATCACACATCCTTGATTCGCAGGGTTGGAAGGACAGAAGGAGAAGGATGAGTCTGGGAATCTGAAGTTCCCTTTTTCTGTCTCTCCTCCGTTTTGTGCTGTCTGGCATCGAGGGGTGCAGTGCTAGAGCAGTGTGATGCATAGCCAAATCCCAGGATTACATACATCATCTACATAAGAGCAGAGAAACAGTGAACAAGAAAGCAAAACAATGCACAGAAGATTTACAGAGCAAAACAAGCAGTTCAAATTCTACTAATAGATGCAAATTGAAGCCCACAGCTGGGAATCAGAACTCAGTAAAACTAGCATAAACAATCCTCTTACCAGTCAAATGCCCAGTAGTAGTGCTAACCCTGACGCAAGTAAATGCAGTAACTGACACCCAGAGCACTGTGCTAAATGCTGCATGAAAAAACACAGAACAATCCCTTCCTCAAAAAGGTGACTGTCTAAATAGCTTCCCCCGTATGCATGTACACATATGGACAGAGATAAACCAGTGAGACAACCCTTGTTTGCTCAATGGGCAATACCTTCAGTGTATAAGCAATCTGACAGCATAAGGAATGACCGTTTCCTACCACAAGTCCAGCCTGTAAACTGAGAAGTGCTGCTTCTCCTTGTGGCGTCTTTGCAAATGGCTGCAGTGCTGAGCTCAGCACAACCGAGACTGGTTTCTTTTAAGAGTGAATTATAGGATGGGGGGGCCAGGGGAGAGGGAAAAGGCAAAAGAAATATCCAGCCACAACAAACCCTTGCAACAGGAAACCCAGGCTCACCCATCTCCCATACACTAGCTGTGCAAAGTGTTGCACAGCATTTGGTAACCCTTTCAGCACCCACCCATAGCCCTTTGCATTAATGGGTGATATTATTTAGAAGCGTAGCAGGAGGGGAAGCTTTCAGGAGGTGCAAGGTATATATAAAAAGTTGATGAGCCCATATGTATAAATCTCCCTTTGCCAGAGATAAAGGCATTTCTTAGCTAGTCTTTCAAAACGCAGAGACCTGTTTGTGCAGGAAAATGAATCAAAGTTTACTATTCCACACTTTTAGCCAGCTTTGGAAGTGGATAATGCTAAACCACAGAAGACGCTCTTGATGTCTTAGTATTCACATGGGGAGCTGGTGTGAATTTAATTATTCCGCTGTCATTTTTCAATAGCTTCTCCACATACACACTTCTTATAATGTGTAGATAATTACAAATGAAAGTCATTTTCATACATGAAACAATGACAAACCAAAACCACGGCAATTCTTTTTATCTTTGTTTTTGGCATCTGAGCAATTATTGTAACACATGGACTAGGAATGAAATAGGATGAAACAGAGTCTTCTGATTTTGTTCTTCATCTGCAGGAATACATGAACAGCAAACCACAGACACCAGCCAAAACTCAGGTCAAGGATATGGAAGAGAGGAAGGTTCTCCAGTAAATCTATGCACTGCACAAAGCTGTATTTCTTCAGGATTTTTTTTTTTTTTAAAATAAAACTAGTATGGCTTCAAAAACTGTCCCATGCAGTTCAGACACAAGAACTGATTCTTCAAAATTAGCAGAGGAAGTAGCCCAGTTTTTGCTGTTTAAATTTTAGCTTCTGAGGCTGATAATGAGTTTTAAGTATGATTTCTTGCCTTTAAAAAAAACAAAGGGAGAAACTCTTACCCTGCAGGGCTGCGATTCTCTTGAGTGCTGACAGAGCCCCTCCAACCTAAACTGTTGTTAACTTTTAGAAAAGCCAGTCTCTTCCACCAGATAGTCACTGTAAGAACCTGATAGTCCCTTGAAGAAGCAGCTGCCCTGTGGGACAGCCACAGATGTAGCTCAAGATTTGGAAGAGGTATTATTCTTTTACCAGAACAGAGCACTTCTGCCCAGGTAGCCCTACCTCCTTTCAGCCTGGATCAATGATCAAATCAAGAGACAGGGCTACAGAACAGACATGAACTTTTAGCTGCTCCATGCAAAAAGACAGGGTACACAGGCTGCTAAGTGTTCAACCTCTCAGTCATAGAGGCTTCCGAGGGAAGGGAGAAAGAGCTGACTACTGGAAAAAACAAGAAGGCAAAATCTGTTCTCTCCACCCCCAACATGGGACAGAAGGAGTGAAGAAACAGTTTTACTAAAAATATCCCTCTGAGGGTTAAGTTAAAATTAAACATTAGTGCAGTCAAAAGAAAACAAGCAAACACAATGCAGTGACATCAGTTTCCTGGAGTTCCTGGAATTCTCCTCACCACCCAGAGCTGTGGCTGGCCAGGGACACTTGCATGCACTCACACCCCCTTTAAAAATATTATGGAACAAAGACTTTTCCCTACAAACACCTGTTAGGGCTACAAAACAAAAATCAAGTGTGGGGACAGTGATTATGATTTGTTGGATTTTAATATTGCATCAATACTTGGAGATAACTTGATCCATTTTGATACTATAACCCGTTACTGAGAAAAGCTACAGAATTTGCAGTTTCACCCAGCTCTCGGACATCCTAGCTTACTGCTGTGATCCACACTTACCGTCCATGCAGGCAAGCTTAGCTTACAAGCAATTCAAGCTAATTTAGGTTAACCTTGTCTGTTATGGAAGAGGGCATTTCAGAGGGAAAGCAAGTGTTTTACACCAATGAAAGATGCACAGAGCATGTAAACGAATCAGCTGCAGTTACCCAGTCTCAATCCTGTGGAACCATGATCAATGCCCCAACTCCCAGAGATCTGATATCCACTGAGGATTCAGCATCTCAACTTGAAACATTGACTGCAGGTAGTCATCGAGCCACAGTTCCCCAAATACCACACTGAGACTCAGCTTTAGAATCAGACTACCACCACGTGCTGAATCACATCGGTCCTTTGCATGTTTTCCATTTAATACTTAACCCTTCTTCAGCTGGAAGGCCAGAAAGATGAGGGCTGAACACAGTGTCTGCAATACATTGACCTGTATAATGGGTAGAATGCCTTTTAAACACAGGGCTTACTTCTGGCTATTGAGAATGTAACAGGTCTTGTAGCATCATGATTTACTTTCAACACCTGCCAACAGCAATCTAGCCTCTTAAGTTCACAGCACTTTCTCACAACAATTAAGTCTTTAAACACGAGCTATTGGAGATGATGTACAACTTACTGCATTTCTGCTGGAATGTCCAAAAATCAGTTTGCTTTAAAGAATCAGAATGCATGAATAGGATGGACCACTACGTGCATGGTGTGTTGCTTCCTCTTCTCATTTCAAAAAAAGAAGGATACAGCAGATCCAGAGAAGGTACTGATGGGGATAACTAGGATGATCAGAGATAGGGAATGGATTCCACATAGGAAAGAAATAGTTTAAGACAGAAGCTGAGGTACAAGGTGATAGAACCTATAAAAACAAACTAGGAGGTGTTCAGCTCCTGGCCTCTTCCAATAGAAGAGATGGTAAACACAAAATGAAACTAAGCAGCAGGTCCAAAACAAGAGAAAGTGCTTCTGTGTTTGCAGTTACAGTGTGGAATGACACGCTGTAAGACAGGGCTGATGCTAGAAGGCTACGTGAATGCAAAAGGCCATTATCCAAGCTCTTGGTGAAAGGAAGAAGGCAGGGAACCCATCCAGGGGCTTTATTAGACAGATGGTCAGGAAGTCCCTGCTTTGAGGCAGCCCCCGATCCAAGAAAACTGTGGAGGCAGACTGCACATAGGTTAGTATTACTCTATTTTCTCTGTTCTTATATTACCCCAAAGATACTCATCTGAGGCAGAATACTGGGTTAGAGGGATCTGTTGCCTGAACACATACAGTGATTCTTATGCAAAAATCTTTAGACTCTCCAAATACTAGCCAGATTTTACAAACTGAGGGAAAAAATATAAAAATGAAGCAACAAGTGGGAAAATTATTTATTTATGGTCATATCACAAGTCTATGAACAAGCTGGGAACATAAACACTCCCAAACTCCAATGTCAATTTCTCCGGGAGAAGCAGTAAGAATGCAGGAAAACTGCCCTATTACTTAATTTCATTCTTTTCTGCAAGAGAGGTACCTGCAGGGATCAAGCCAGGAATATGGATAAAGTACCTATCCTCTCCAGGACAAAGAGGAAAGACTACCTGGGATCCCACATAAAAATTGTTCACCTGACTTGGACTCACTAAAGAAGAAAACCCCCATCTCTTCGACTTTGTGGTTTAAGATACAGTACACACATGGGCAGTGCCTTTGAAAAATGCCTAAGTGCACATCTGTGAAGCAGGTACAGAAGACACAGCAGTGAGAAAAGCTGCAGCCTTGGCAACACTGCCAATACACAGATTCCTGTCTGAGTAGGCAGGGGTTTTTAAGCCCCTATTGAGTACAAAGGGAGAATCCCCTTTCTTAACATCTTCCCCAGTCTCCTCAAATGCAAATAGGAGGTGTGCTGCCCTGCACACAAGGCTATGTTAGACAAGTGCCACAAACCTCAGACTACCCCTATATTCCATTTCATAAGCCTGCAGAAAGGGACACCAAAAGATACAGGGACACTTTTTACGTGCAATAAGCAAGAATCAGGTCAAAGTACAACACTTCGGCTTGCGAAACGAGCATTTCCATGATACGCCAATCAGCAATAATGGGTGAGAATCCTCTAACGCTCTCTCCTTCCCCAGCCTAGCCCCAAAAACGTAACTCAAAGAAAGGCAAGTCCTTGCACGTTGCATGTTTCAGACAAGTTTCAGAAACAATCACAAGTGGTGTGACTGCCAAACCAAACTGGATTTTGATGCGAAAGGAGAAATCTGATAGCTACCCTGCCTGCTTAATGCTGAAGAAGAACAAAGCTGTCAAACAAGCCACAAGGAGAGAAAGTTAGCTATCGGCAAAAGTTGAAATTCTTATTACTTGTCTGTGCTCCAGTGGTTCCCCTCTTCAAAAGGAAGTGAGCTCACTCTGGCCATGGACTCAGTAAACATTTTATACCAATCAGGGGAAGAGGAAGTGCTCATGTAGCTGGTGACATCTGCAACCTTTCCTCCAGCACATGGCTTGGCACATCTCCTCTAGCACATGGTCCATTATCTGAAATAAACATGCGTAGGAACTCCCAAGCCCAGTATAGATCACTGCTTTTCTTATGTGATGTATATACACCACGCTAGTTGGCTTGTGGTTTGGAGACAAGGGTGATTAAAAATAATCACCGCCTGGCCAATTGTGGGACTTATCTGAGCTGTATATTCTGCCTGAATGCAGGAAGTAATGGATAACCAAGACAATGCAAAAGAGCCTGCAAAAAAGCCTGCCTTGGAGCTCTTCACCAGCTTTTCCAGTTAGATGGCTAATAGTGCTATAGGAAGAAGGAAAGCCCAAATGAAATGGAGCAGGCAGTATTTATGCATCCTGCTCCAGTGAGTGAATGCATCCACTGAAGTCAGGGTTCATTCAGCTTCTCACTGCATACCTTCAGAGGAAACACAAGTTCAGATTAAGTCCCAAGTGTTCTGAAACAGTGTTGTACAGCTGTCCTGGAGCCCATTAAAAAAAATACTCCTTTTCCAAGCCAAGTCAGAATCAAAGCATAGCCAGCATTTGCGCATCTACTATAACATGGCTCACACACATGCTCTTCTGTCATGCTTTATGGAATGAAAGCTCAATACATAATTTATCTATTACACACTCTTGGAAAGTAGTAATTACACTATACATGCATAAAAATCAGACAATGAATTTAAATGACCTGTTAAAGGCCACAAAAGTTGGTGGCTAAGCCAAGATAACTGCATTTCCTGGCGTGCAGGCCTCTGAGTAATCCACTATCAGAGCATGCAACATGTTACTGAGCTAATTTTGCCTAGTGAAAAATATGAAAAAAGGAAGTAAGGTTAAAAAATAGAGCTTATGAAGCCATGGCAATTCAGCTCACATCTTCTGGTTTACTAATCAAGGTTATAAAACAAAAGATGCAGAAGGATACCTGCTGATCTTTCATTATTCATACCATTAACTTCATTGTAAACTAGATATCGACCCTTCTAGAAACAGCTGAACATGGGCAGGCACATTAAGTACTAACAACTGAAATACAAATTTGGGTCCACACACAAGTATGTACTAGCTTAGGTATCAGCACAGAACCTCACCAGACACTTTTCAAGCAGTGGTTTTCACAGTGCTCTAAGGGCTCTTCCCTGTAAATGTCAAAGAATTTTTTTTTTTTATTGATAAAGACTATGTATATGAGCTAACTATCCATGCCCTTTCAGTGAAAAAAACAAACAAGTACAAGACAAAGTGTTCAAACCCACAATCATTCCGGTGCAGAGATAAGCTAGAAGTAGCAGCTTATTCCAGTAGAATTGGGAAGCATGTACAGAGAAATAATTTCATTTTCATAAATACTGAAAAACCAACCCTGAGGGCAGTGCTAGAGAGAGATGCTATTTGGAAAACTGAGTTAAGTTATTACTACAGGGTCATTAACACCAAATGGAAGATAAAAGGAAAACTAAACACTGTAAATCTAAACTCCAACTCAGCATGACTTTGAGACCAGGAGTAGGCTCCTACATCACACCTTGTCTCTGTGGATCTGTTTATAATCCAAGCATAAGCCACCCTGGGGACTAGATTGCAACACATACATAGAGTCACATTCATATAGATATCACAGACATACAGCAAAACCAGGCAAAGCTAAGTGTTTGTAGCATAGGTAAGGAACTTCACATCACCAGCATCACCCAAAGAGGATCCTCCAAGTGCAAGCTGCAGAACCTTAAAGCCACAAAGCCTCAAGACTGTCCCCCTTAGCTCCTGAAACTGTGAATCGGTTCTCCCCCCCAACAGGCAGAGCTGAATTTAAACAAACTACACATGGTTTTCACATGGTTTTTCAATGCCTTGAATCTACTGAGAAGAGATTTGGTGTCACTCTGCTCTTACTTATGTTATGTAAAATGGGCAGGCTGCTTCTACCAATTTCTTACAACCACAGTGGCCTTTTCCTTTTTGGAACATGCAAGTCTGACTTTTTTTTAAAAGGAATTTTGAACTCAAAGCAGGAAGAAATAAGCCATGCCTGTGTGTAAGCCTCACAGCATGCTGCCAACCAAGATTTTCCCTTAAAGCTGTACAACAACATTCAAAACATCTACAAACAGCCCCTCCTGGAGATAAAACACCTAGCTAAAAAAACCAGTGGACACATTTCTCCCTAGGAGTAAGCAGGAATCTTGCTTTGCAAAGCTGCTGAGGGTGGCAGGTTTGGTTTTGTTTAACTAGAGCTCATTCCCTCTCTAGGCGGTGAACTTCGCAGAGGGAAAATAAATAGGCTGGAAAAAACCCAGAAGCTTGCAGGGGGGAACCTGCAGGGAATCAAGCTGAAAAGTAAACATGGAGGCAGAGCAGGGCCGGGGTCAGGAGGGCAGGGCTGGATCTGGCAGTGGGAGCTCAGGTACAGCCCCTGCCCCACACCGGGGTGGAGGCAGGAAAAAGGGGCCAAGAGCCACTTTCCAAAAAGGAAATTTCACCCTGCCCAGGATTTCCAAACTGCAATAATTTTCCATGGGCCAATCAGGGAGGAGCAAGGCAAACGCACCAAATTAGGAAAGTAAATACTAGAAGGGGGAGGAGGAGGAGAGCCCAGCTCATGCAACCACCTCCCAACACCAGCCATGGGAGAGGGGTGTGGGTCCCACGCTGAGCCCCTGCCAGCCATCCCAGCCCTGCCCTCAGGAAGGGGGAGAGGACACCATGCCAGCCTCGCCCACCACTGTGAAGCCACCAAGATAGCAGAGAGCTGCCCAGAAAGCCAGAATGCATAGCTACATGGTCCCCAAAGAGCATTCCCTTTCTCGGGTAGAAATACCCGAATCACTTCCCAAAGCCCAGCCCACAGGGTACAAGAGCTGCAAGACCCTGCCGGGGGAAGAGGGGAAAGGTTGAAGGGGCTGAGCAGGGATGTTTACAAACATGTCAGCCCCTCCTCTGTAAGAGGAACTCGGAAATGAAAGGGGTTTGGCAAGTGAAACCTCAGATGTCTTTTGAGGTTTTCTGAAGACTTGGCTGGATTAGATTCTGCTCAAGACAAACGGATGCAATCATTAATCATCCTTAGTAAACACTCTGTTACAGGCTGAGCACAATTCAACACTACTATTTCCACTTTCTCCTTATGCAAAGGAAACATTCTTGGGGAATCAAATATCAGTTGCAGGCATATGCCAGAGTCAAAAGATACGGCCTCTGTTAGTAACACAAACCACACTGTGCTGCTTTGCGCAAGATGACTGAATGGAAACTAACTACCATATGTTGGCAAAGAAACCATCCCCCTCCCCTCCCAGCAACAAGCTTCATCTAAAAAGAGAAGGTTAAATATAAACTAAAAGCAGTGCCTGAACAGAGGACTAAAACCACAGCTACCTCCAGCCCCCTCTTTCTAGAGTATCTGCACTGCACATCTGTGCAGCTCTGCAAGACTGGCGGAAAAACCCAAACAAGCAAGCGCCTCCACATCTATGCAAAACCAGACTGGCTTCATTGTCACACCGAAGTCGTTCTCAGCCACATAAATTTGTGTACTACTCACTGAGTCAGTGCTGTCAGAATGTTTGTGTATCAGACCTTTTAACAAATTTACAGACAAGAAAACAAACCAAAGGCTATTACTATTACCAGGTACACTCTTGTTATTCTGAGGCCTGCAAGTTTTAAAACTCTAATACATCATCCTATACCATGAGTCTACTTTATAAATTGTATTATACTTTAAGGAACAGCTTTAATGTTAACAGAGATTACACTGCAACTCTAACATCAGCTTTCTTGCTTGCTCTCTCAGCAAAGAGAAAGTATTCCAGACAGTAACTTGATGTTCAGGTTATTTCTAGTGCACATTCATGAATCAGATAATTTACAAAACAGGATACTCGCACAGATGTACATTCAGATTGCTACAGCCCCTCAGTACATGGTCAGCATCCTACCCCCATTTCCTTCTATTCCCAGGAAACCACGTGCCAATGGCCACCCTTGTCCCTAACTTCAGATAACACCGGTACCACCCAGCAACAGAGTATTACTGAGATAAAAATAAAACAGGCAGCCCTAACATAGAAAGTATTTGCCTGCTTTTTCTCCATGCATATAGGTAGCTCTTCATAGATATTTCTGATCCCACTGCCAGAGATAGACTAGTAACTCTATAGTATGAAACTAACACTCAAGTTCCCCCCTAACCCTTTGAGCTCTTAAACAAAACCCTTGTGCCCTACTTCCAGCCACCGTAACACGGTTTTTAGCAGTCTTCCATAATTTTGAACATCAGATATTTAACTAGCTATTTTTCATAGGCCATTTCAAGCACCAAGTGTACCAAACAAAACAGGGCCCACAGACTGATGTCAGAGAACACAGATGAGGTTTAGAGCAAGTAAACTTTGGGTAGTTAACATCTTACCTGATAGTGCCTGTGGGGGATGGAAGGGGACTGACCACGCTCCGGAGGTCCGGCTCCGGGATGTGGATCTTCAGAGGCGATATTTGAGGGTAAAGTGGCCGAAGGGGAGGCGATGAGGCTTCCTCTTTTGCTTCCTCTTTATGGTATAAAGATGTGAACTGGATCTTTATAACCGTGCTAGGGAATCGGAAAGTACATCTGTAAGGGAAAGGGAAAAGTCAGTTTCACACATGATACTAAACATATTTAAGTGGTTTTGTATCCAGTTGGTAAATTGTTAATTCATTCATAGCACAGAAGTCCACCATTCTCTAGAACATCTTTCTGCCCAGTGTCCTGGGCAGAATTACTGATCATTCATAAATCTATGTAAATGTATCAGTGTATCATGTATCACCTAGTGATTAGATGCAAGCTGAAGGTTTGGGTAAGTTAAGTGATTCCTCCAAGGCCATGTATTCTAATGACTAAACAAAATGCAGAACTATAGTGACAAACTCTTGGATTCCTGCTGTATCAAGGACTAGGATTTATCTTTTATTACCTCCTCACACATAATTCAGGAAGATACAAGCTACTAGAAAGTATCAAACCACCAGCAACATGGAGCAAGAGAGCCATAAAGTCCAGAGAGAGCAACAAACAGCCTTCAGGTAAGAACAGACAGCACTATTTAAAGACTGGCCTCTACATATTGTATAACTGATACCCATTTATATCTCTGCACATGATGCTAAAGGATCGCCTAGCAGGTTTCAGATAAAAATACATTCATTTAGAAGTGCCTCCCTTTAGACAACATGGGTTATAGCTAGCAGGGTCAGAACAGGCCTATAGGGCCTAATTTCTTCTCTAAATAACACTTCTTTCCAGTTGTTTTTTAGAAAAAAAAATAACCACACATCTACAAGTGTAGCCTTCAGGGGATGCTGGGAAATTCAAAATGAAATAAGCACTGACATTTTCCATATTTGAACAGAAAGCTTTCTAATTTATAATGTCTACAATAGGCATAGGGCTGTAAGAGCGAGTGTTCTGCAATTCTTCTTATTGCACTTTAATTAGACAATAATGTGCAATCAATACAAGCTTTCCAGGGATCATTTCATTGATACTAAGGTTAAAGCAGCAGGAAATAAAAACCAGGTTTCACCGTGGGAAAGGCCAGAGCACAGCACAGTAATTGTACTGGCTTCCAGCATCTTGCCTATAGAAGGAAATGAAGGGACTCGGGCAGTGTTGTTCCAGCACAGTAAGTGTCGGCTGAACGTAATTCTTTTAACCACTGCATTATTGAATCCTGCCACGTAACAGAACAAGGTGGTGGGCAAGTAAATCTGTATTTGTGACTACTTTATCTTAATGCTGCTATCGATAGAAATGCAGCAAAACATCCTGTTACAGCTCTAAAAACACACTCTCTTGCTCTTGGTTCTTCTGCACACGCTAGTTCTGGTGTAAGGTAATGTTCAGAAATCTGCTGTGAAGAGTGCAAAATTATCAGTCAGGCATAGGAAGCTCATTCCCATCTCCCACCTCATCTCTCAAATGAGCTGGCTCAGCATTCAGCAGCCTGGACTCACAATGGCTCTGCTACATACAGCAGGAGTTTGCATTGCATTTAATTCACTTCAGAGGTCCTGCCACCTGCACTCATTAATGCATTAAATAAGAACATCATTGCTGGCAATGCAGCCTAATCATGTTTATCTAACCCTTCTAAACATGGTTCCCTATAGACTTAATACAAATGCACAATTCAAAACAGCAGTGCGCCCATGCCTTGCAGAGTCTGCCAGCAGCAGGCACACAGCTTACCAAGATGAACATAAACAAGGCTGTTGAACCACTACTCCGGATTTTAAGCTTTTGTACTGCTACATGGATTTGCTTCCAGAAAAAACAGAGAATATGTAAGCTTGCAGTGAGCATCCCATGGACTAAGGCTCAATACCAGTACAAGCAAAGCTTCATCATCTCTCAAGATGAGTGTTCTTTCACAGAGCGACTGAATTCTCTGCTATAGCGCCAGGCACCCAGCATTTTTCCACATTTGAGTCAAGGACAAATCAGTCCCTGTTTAACAGTGTTCAGTGGAATCCCAACCTGCTGCTGATTTGAACAGGTCTGACTGCACAGAGCCCTGAGGCAGTTTTGCAGCAGTGTTGAGCCAGAAGATCCCCACTGCAGCTTCATACCAGTGCAGAGCTCTATCCCACTGCCACTTAAGTCTTTCTTTTCAGAAGGAGCCACTAATACAAGATCCACATCTACACGTTAATGCTTCCAGGTGATGGTGCAACTATGTCCTCGACAACACTATACTTGCTGATACTGTAACATTAGATAAGAAGTCAATACCTGCACTCAAAACACTGCGAGGCAGTCCCATCAGTCTGTGAGTATGGGCAAGCAATAGGTAACTCTTTTCCAAAACCATGAGTCAACCTGAAATATGAAGTCTAAACTACCCCAGTAAACATGTGCTCAAAAGGCCAGTCTAACATTGCTTTTCCAAAGCTATCTGATCCAGCCATGTGATTTATCCGCAATCTCAGACTGGAAAGAGGGAGAAGAATCAGAGAGGCTGGGCTGACTACACAAGCAAACAATTTGTTGGCTGCTCTGATTTCCTTTTCAGAAAGGCAGGCTTCCCAGTCCACTGAAGCAGAACCCAGGACATACAACTAACTTTCACACATTACACTAGCTAGCACATACATGGCCATTTTGTAAGGAACCAGTTCCAGAGAAATCAGGGACTGAATATAAGCAAGGGAGCTCACAGCTTTAGAAGGCTTCTGCAGCCTGGTCTGTGCTGGCTTCCAGTATTGACACTGCCTGCGAAGCCAAGGTGGGGGTCATTTATCTGAAAACTCTGTATGATTTTAACTCCTGTAAAAACCTGGGACCCAAGAAATGGAAATGCAATGCAAAATACAGTGTAAATTCCTGACGAACTCCTCCCCTTCTTCAGGGGTGAGAAGGTGCCTAGGATTAACATTATTGTTCCAGTCTCTATCACAACCACCACAGTAATGCAAACAGCAACAACAACGCAGCCTAAGACACTGCTTCAAATCAGCACACACTAATACTGAGGACCTGTGTCAATGAGAAATCAGAAAAGCAAGATTTCTGAATCGTCTTGTCACAGAAAGCTCACTTTTTATTACCCAGAACCTGAATGCAGTTTTAATGAGCTTTTCTAATTGTTCCCTTAATTAACCTCTTTCCAACCAAAAGAGGATAAACTCAAATTATATCAGTTAGTCCTATTTAGAAGTGAGGCACATTAGTGCAGGATTTAAGCATGAGAGAATTTTACTTCTACAGAAGATAAGCAGGAAAAGAGACAGCCCAAGCTGAACTGAGCATGCATTCCTTAAGATTATGGTATATATTTCAAGTTATTTAAACTGAGTTATACTATTTGATCCATGTTGCATGATTCCTATCAAAGATGCATAGCAATTACTACTACTGCTTAACATTTCCATCATGAGAAAAAGATCAATCTGAAAGCACAGATTAGACTCAACATAAAAAGCATAATGAAGTTAACTGGTATTTCCAAGGGTGCCCAAGAGGCAACTCTTAAGCACATCTGAAATTTCCAGCTGATTACAGGGGGTAAATTAATGGTCTGCAAAATCTCTTGTTCTTGTTACAGGCAGGAAGCAACCTGCTTCAATTCCAGAACTGTTGAGTTTTACTCGATAATCTGCTCCAGACAGGTACATCCTGCAATCCATGGCCATCTAAACCATACATGTATTGTACTCATACACAGTTACAGTATGTTGCATACATCTCAGTTCCTTGTGGGAAAGGATTCCTATTTCTCTAGGATGCCTTGCAAGGCAGTGAGAATAGAAAGCTTTTTTAGTTTGTATTAAAACTGAACACACACAAACATACACACCCCAACCTCCATAAACTGCATAGAAACAATTCTTGCCGTACAAGATTACAGGCAGGAAAGAGTCAGAAAATGGATTGCTGGCTCTCTGCTGCATGCTTCAGTTCATAGACTCCATAGCACTCGCTGAATGCATGCTATATATACATTGGGAATCAAGGGGAGGAGAAGGAGCACACATGCCACACATGGTTACTGTGATATAAAAGATGTTGCTAGAATTTGTTTGTTTTAAATAAGACAGATTTTCTGAAAGTTTCCTGGACAACCTCCTCACACTGACAACACAGCACCCATGCTATTAGGCATCCTTCATGTGGTGAACCAGTGACAGTGACCACAAACATTTCATCTACGTAAGCTCTGAATAAATAAAGTGCTAGGAAACACTAGACTACATAAACAGTCACCCCCAAAGCAGACTTCAGGAAAAATGGTTAGGTAAAAACCCAACAAAATGACTCCATAACCTGCACAACTCTATAAAAAGCAGACATATTCTCCCCTTCCTCAAAGCACCTTTTACTCACAGATGCAAAGGAAATGGAGATTCACTTGCCAAAACATAGTACCAGGTTCAAGAGAAGCTATTACAGTCACCAATTTCTTTGTTAGAGCACCCTGAGTGCTGTTCAACACCAAATGACTTCTGCTAAGATCTGCTGCATAAGAGCAAGAAAATGCTATTTAAAGAGATTTTAAATGGAGACAGGAAATCGTGCTTTTTTTTTTTTTTTTTTTACATTTGCACCATGGAAAAGCACAGTGACAAAACAGAGAAGACAAATAATGAAAAAGTCAAGGTGAAACATATATAAATATATATACACAAAAATGTATATATAAAACTCAGAATGACATTATATATATAATGTAATCTATATAAACACAATGTCATGTTATGTTATATATAAACATCATTCCAGTTTATTATGCAAAAGGGAATAACCAGAAAAGTAAGTTGGAAGACTGTTACACATGAGTTGCCATCAACAAGTTGGTACCATCTTTGTCTACTTTATCTTGACACAATTTAGGGAATCCTGTTATTCCTGAACATTGCAGGTATAAGTGCACCAGTAGCATTTGTTTTACAAGCAGTGCCAAGATGCAGGTTGAACGAGGAACATTTTATGAAATGCTTCGTTAAATATATTACACTTTTCACAATTTGAATCAGAACAGTAACATTGTCATGGGGTTTCATTCAGAAAACTTAGTTAAGCATGATTGTTTCTCTGTGCTGCAACTGCCACTTTTTTTTTTTAAACTTGCAGATACTGTTACCACACCACTGACTTTCAGTATCTAAATCTTTCTCTCTGCCACGTGATGCAACGAGACAGTAGCCCAACTCTTAAGGATGAGGCAGTTATCTCTGCAATCAGTAAATTCCTTGGATTCAGCAAACATGGACAGCCAGAGCTCTAATTACAGCAGCACATGTTGTGATAAAACAGAACTATGTCATTACTAGCTAAAGTTTGACAAGGGATGCCCACAAAAACCCTCGTAAAGAAAAAAATCCTGAACGAGTCCCACACAACAGCTGTTACTCTGTTCCCTGTAACATCTCTGAAACCAATTTATTTTTGTGTCAATTACATATCATTCACCCAGAAGAATACAGTATTATTCCCATGCACAAAGTTCCAAAACCACGTTGGATTTCTCAACTCAAGTGAGAATTTGCCGCCAGTCATCTTTGTCAGGCTATTACCATTACCAGTTATTTCAAGGTACTTGACATGATTTTACTGGAGGGCAAGGTGGATACTTCTCACCCTTTCAGTCAATGTGTAAGATAAATACCAAAATTTCAGGCCACGACCAGTGTGCAGGTACTGTACGTAGCAGCCGTTACAGAGAAGTGCCCCAATTACCTGCTGTAACTAATTTTCTTCATTTTCTGTAATCAGCCAAGGGAAGAACCACATGCCTGCATCTATGAAAATCAAGTTCCCATCAAGTCATAAATCCACTCCCTATTCCCATAATACTTTGAAGCAGTCTGAAGGGAGGTGCCTTGAACAACATAAAAGACTCACTGGGAAAGTTTAGGCACCAGTGCACCCAATTACAAACTAAATTTGGTTAGAAAAAGATAAGAGTTTGCTTCACTTAACTAAACATATATCTAAGCCCTGAAGGTCTGCCCAGGGACAGATAAGCAAACTGAGACAAGAACAACTACCTCAGACTCACATTTCTTCAAAAACAAGGCTCTGATAATTGCTGTGACCACTGCAAAACAGCTGAGCTGGGAACATTTCCTGACCAAGATTTGTTGCTGTGCGGTGCTGCATTCTGCCCAACACTCTTCAGAACTTCAGCTTTTCTACAGCAAGCCTCACTGCATTACCCAGCACAAAACAGAACACTTCAACTGCAAAATATTTAGAAGGGTTCCGCCCCTATTTCAGTAACTAAAATAACCAAATCTATTTTCTTCATCTTCACAAAAATAAACTAGACCCTTACTCCCCAGTGGGAATAACTGTCAGAAGTATTGTGCTCAAAATTATTATTTTGCATGATCTACAGCTGTTTGAAGCAGCAAAGTGGGCAAAAACATGAGTAACAAAACCACCTTTCAATCACAAGTGAATTAAAATGAGTATAGTTCGAATGAATGTCATAAAACCATACAACAAGCTCTTGAAAGCTGTCTGAGCTGTCACAGGAGATTAGGTACTAGTCACCTCTCCTTTATAATAAAATAATAATAAAATCACCCAGCATTTCCTGTTCTACTCTCTACCCTAGAATTTTTTTCCCCCCTAAATAACACTTTGTAAGCAATACCAAAAAGAAACCAGTTATATCATCCACTTGGCTAGTGCTATCTGCATTCCAAATGAAAAAGTTAATTGCACTGAGACCAAGGAAAGAGTTCTGGAGAAACAAAGACAAATACACTTTATTCTCTTAAGTCTGAACACACATTACAAACCAAGCATGTACCTATCACCATGGCAATTTAAGAATCATTGTAATTCTTTTCTTTACATATCTCTTTAGGCTAGGGGACACAGGCAGCATAACTACCAGGTTTTTAGAGTGCTTCGTTCATTTTGGAGGTTACCACAGTCTTAAAGTAATGAGTTTTCAGTATTTGCTGTTTTCCTTTCAATTACTCTACACTGATCTGACCAGATTTAATAAAGAAATTCTATTTAAGACCTACCCATAAAGTCCTTCATCAAACACATCAGAGAAATATCTGTAACATGATGGTCAGTAAAATCATTGGTTGCATTGTTGAAGCAATAAGCAAAGGGTCTGCAAGTAAATGGTAAAGCCCAGAATCCACATTTGTTCTTCCTGGAATGAATCAACTCAGTCTGAAGACAAGCAAGACACGTACATTGCCAGACAGCACCAGGACAAGGAAATAAACTGCAGAGCTCCCTGCAAACATGCCTCTGGTATTATCCACTATTGTTTAATTACAGTAAAAGCTATAAAAGTCACCATTAGTGTTTTTAACATAACTGAAGGAAAACTAGATTTAGAAAGTACTGATATTATCTGCAAATAAAGGAGTAGAGCAATCTGTCACTGCTGAAAAGATAGAGCAACCCATTGAAATGGTTGGTCATAATTATTCTGTAAGTCACAACATGAGTTTAGTTTAGGCGGACTGGGTTCTAACTTCACAAATCACTTGCCTTGCATGCTTAGTATCATAATTTAATATATACCATCATGTGTAACATCACAGATATGCAAAGATGTACATATATTAGCTGGGACTGAACTAAAATTGCCTGTGTGCGTATGTGAGTGAGTGCAGGTTTTCAATAATTAGTTGAATTCAAGAGAGTGGTCTTACTCCTACTTCATGAATTTTAATTTTCTTCTGTTGGGAACTTTTTCCAGAAAAAGTACCAGCAACTATTTCCATTGATCTGTTATGCCAGATGCACAAGTAGTTCAACTTCAGTGTACTGGGTCCCTGGCATTAATCGCTTCTTCAGTATCATTCCTATACTAAAGCTAACGTAAACCTGGTTTTAGTAAACGTAAACTCACACTTGAACTCCTCATACCCAATCCAGTGGCATTAGTATTGACTAGCCTATAATTCCAGATTATTGGAAGGATTTTCTATCTTTCCCCTGAAATGCATTCGAGTTTGCTGGAAATCCTCCTCTTTCCATGGTCACCCTTGGACTTGCTGGGATTAGTAACTGGACAACTAGGTAAAATTCTGCAGCTCACATGGATGGCTCACTGGCTGCTTCTGCCTTAAAAATAATCTTCTCCCCCAAAAGATATCAATTATGCCACTCAATCTCATGCAGATTTATTTTAACACAACCTAAATCTGTTTCTCTGCTGTAAGAGGCATTTCCTTTACTTTCCCCCATTCCTTCCCCTCAGTCATTTCTTCTCAGTGCCAACAGTACCATCCAAACAACTTCACAGCAAGTCAAACAAGGTAGCTGAAATAATAATTAATTTTTTTTTTTTGTTGGAGTAAGTTTTCAGGCAGATCAGCTCCCTGATCTTGCCTTCCACAGCAACACAAGCACCAACACAGAGGAGGTGGAGGGGACAAGTATCAAGGGGAGGAAGGAAAGGAGAAGGTATCAGCAGACATGTTGCAGATTCATGACAGATTATAAAACAGAGCATGTAACCACAGACTCAGATTTAAGCATCACATGATCTAAACACTGCCTTCTCCTTTCAGAAAATGAAATGCAATTCATTCATTTTGAGAAAAGCTCTGGTCTTTATCAGGTAAATCACATCAGCCACCATGCTGATGCTCTAAGGCTGGAAATTTTCAAAAGTTCCTGAAACAGAAAGGTCACGATTTTTTTTTATTCAGTTTAATTATTTCAAACCCCAAGTCACTCAGCTGTATGCAAGAGGACCAAACAAAGACCAAAAATGTTTTCTGCATTCCAACAAGTGCTTCCTGCAGCCCTGTACCCATAGCAATTCTCCCATAGCAACCAGCGGGTCATGTCTGCAGGAGCAGGAATGGGTTTGTGGTCATCTCAGATGGATACGTAGGCTCTGCATGCTGTAACGTAAGTGCCTTTTAGTACCTTTGTGCTTCCAGAGTTTATTCACTGATTGTCCTTGAGAAAAGGAAGTGCAGTAAGATGACTGAGCAAGGATTCAGTAAAAATTAAAATTGCCACTTCTCTGTCACAGACAAGACCTTTTCCTTATGCTCCTTGCTACTGTTTAGCTGGAACCGCACGCGCAGTAAAACATTTTTCCCCTTAATGAGAAGGCACCACAGGTTACACTGGGATCTGCCTAACACTGCATATTACCACGCTTAAAACAAGGTTTCCAACACAGCCAAACAAGATTTCAGATGGGCAAAGAGCGTGTGCAGGCAAGTGTATCTATTTAAAACAAATACTACCAGCAGCATCAGGCAAAACCACAACTTATGAATAGCTATGTCTCTTAAAAGCACCAAGTAAATTAGCTGTAATGAATGTTTCTATTGAGCTCAGTTGCACAGGGCTTCCTTTTATGCCATTTCATCAAGGTTCAAACACACTGAGGAACACTTCCACACACAGGCAGATTTTCAAATAGGTAGTTTAGCAAACTCCTTTGAAGACAGCAATGTTCACAGGAAAGTATGGGCAAACTCTGGGATTCCTCTCCCTGCCAGCACGATGCACACACAGACATACACAAAAGTTATTTTTGTTTCTTCAGTCCCTGCAGTCTCCGCAGACAACCCACCATGCCACACTGACAAACAGCAAGGTCTCGGCCACTGCCCAGCCCGGGGAAAAGGCACCAAGTGAAACTGAGCCAAGCAGGTGGTGGAGCAGGAAGAGTATAAACACCCCTAGGCTGATCAGGAAGGCTGAAAAGGAAAAGAGATACTAGGAGCCCAATCCAAAAGCACATCAAAATGCTGGTTTGGTTCATACATATCTTCTTTAAAAGTGCACAGGAGAAGACTAGCACTGGTTTTTTTTTTTTTTAAGACTCCAATAACTAGATGTCGAAAGCAAAGCCTCCAGGAGAGTTTGCATTATGATACCATGCTGTAAAACTTCAACAATCATTTTATTCTACATATCTACCCAACAATTTCTTATCTAGCAATCCTTTTAATTGCTGTCACAGGGCAAGTGGATAAATCGAGCAACACCACCAACAAAGACTGGCAGTTAATTTTTCATTCAAGCAAGAACATTCCAGGCTACTTCATGCTGGAGAATTAGTAGTGAAGAATCAAGAGCTGTATTTTTATTTTTACATCCCTTACATCTCTTTAATAATGTTCTGATTTTACTCTTTGAAAATTGAGACATGAAACACAGCTTCACTGAGTATAAAAAGCCAGGAGCATGCAGTTTCAAAAATGGCCTTTCTGAAACTTTTCCAGCAGAAACCACTGTAAGCCAGCTAGTAGTGTCTCTTCATTCACTTTAATGCCTGCAAAAAAGCTGAAGGATATTCTTGAAATACCATCATTATCACAACTTATTTACAAACTCAGTGGAACACTGGTCAATCCACACCTGACCAGGGATGAATTCACTTATCTATTTAAAACCCCAACTATAAACATTTATGTTAAAATTAATCCAGAAAAATCCTGACAATTATTTCCAAACAGATTATAAGTATATAAGATGATCTCAGAAACCAAGTGTTGGTATAACCAAAAGAGTATCATTAACTGGCTGTTACAACAAATACCATTAAGGCAGATTTTTGGTACTTGGGCCAGGTACTCGGTCAAAGCCCACCACAGAGACCACCTTGTTAAATATGTATGCTAAGACAACATGGCAGTTACTTGGCACCCATGCACCAGGCACAGAGAAACAAAGAGGTGGTGCTATAGTTGTACCTCAGTTAGTTTCACATTTCAAAACATTGGAGTCAGCTTCAAAATATGCCATTCACTCCAAACCAGGAGCACTGGGCACAGGGCTTGCTATCAGAAGACAAATTCTTCTTCCCCTCCCGAGCACTCCTATTCCTTTAAAAACAAGCAAGCTGCAGTTCAGCAGCACGTAGGGCAGGATATATGGAGTACAGCTAGTCTGAGCATTGCAAGATCTAACTCAAGTCTGCCAACAAGCTAAACATCTGAGCCTAGGTCATCCACAAAAAATCAGATTAGATTTTACATCAATATAAATTAATCTGCAGCAGTGACACCTATCTTCTAATCAATATTGGTTGGGCTTTTTCTTTGTCTGTTTTTTTTTTTTTTTTTTTTTTTTTTTAAAGTCTCCTGAGGGTGAATTCTGGCCCCACTACTACCACACCATTACAGAAGCTGCTCTGTTCCCCTGTATAGTCCTTACTATAAACAGCTTCATGTCTCTGAGCAAACCATCAAGATACAGTGAATTTTTCTGTGTGTCATTGTAAGCCACGTTTTAACCCAACACCACTCTGCCAGTCAATTAAAGTCTATCTCATTTATCATGCCTCTTAGTATAATGACAACGGAGAAAAACTCTGCAGTTGCATTCCCAGGGATGTCAACAGCTAGCTACCTGCTGAGAACATTTAGTAAGCTGTCCTTAAAGTCTAAAATTAACCATAAAGCTGCTGTTTATTTTGAAGCTTGGGAATAGGGAGGTGTTTTAAGTGTCAGAATGAGTGGCCTGACATCAAAAACTTGGTATGAAAGTCTGCCACCAAAGCAGTGGGCTGGCACAAAGAGCAGACAATGCTTTTATTTAAATGAGGTTGCCTGCCAGCACCAGAAAGTTTTGCTATCAGCACTGCAGATGCCTGATATCATCTGTAACACACAGCAAGCCTATTATGTTATTTTGTTGTGTGTGTGGTTGTATACATAAAAATAACGATAGTTAAGAGACTAACAGCCTGTGTACCACTGCTGCTTTAATCAGGTATTCTAGCCTGTAGAGGTCTAGATCCTATCTTAACCATTTCTTCACCAGCCAATAAATATTTGATCTTCAGAGAATATGTAAGTTAGGTACAACATTAGTGTGTGTGTATCTCATTTTTATCATGAAGTCTTATAACTGCAAGTATCCCTTTCCATGTTAGGCTGATCAATCTACTCATTTTTTTTAGTATATTGTCAGCATTTTAATTTTCTCAAGCCTGTAAATGATCAATATCTGTGATTTTAAAATAAATGAACAAAACCCAACATGCTACATGAATCTTCTTCAAAAGCTAAGTAGCTATTTAACACCTCTGGTTTGAATATAGCTAAGAGGAGCCAGGAAACATCGGTTTAGCTTCAGAAAAGGTGGTGGGTTTTTTTTCAATGAACTCTCCCTCTTTCTAACTCTGATATTTCTGTATTTTCCTTTGAATTTATGTTCCTTAATAGTGCTTACCTTCAGTCTTTCATTTTGAACCTCTTTGCCTTTCATATAACACCATTGTCTAAGGGGTACATGTCTTTTTAAAAAGGAACCCTGCTTAAACCTCCTGTAGGCCATAACCTTATTAGCATGTTTCAAAGCCTGATCTCTCTCCTTGGAGGTGTGCAAGCCTCTCCCACCAAGAGAAAAATAGTGGTCCCCTTGCTCAAGAGCCATAGGATGTTTTCAGAACCCCAAGTTCAAGAGGAGGGAGTACGTTGCCTACATATACTCCTTTGCTTGAGCTTTTACTGTGCTGACAGGTATCAGTCCCTCGTCAGCATGCTTTTGATCAGCAGCCTGTCTGACACACCACAGCCGTTGCACAGACACGTGTACAACGTCAATAACATCACTATCAGCTGGAAGTAGACACAGATGACCAGCCAGCCACTCCCTCCTCCCAGCCTCCTTTATGTCAATAAATCTTAACCTGGCTGTTTGAGCAATGTTTAATCATAAACAGTTTTGAACATGCTCCAGAATATAAACAAAGGTGAACAGGAGAAAAACTGAGAGTCCAGTACCAAGAATCACTTGCCACTTGCTGCTGAACCAGGTAACAGAAAGCAGATAAACAAGGAACTGCTAAGGAACAGAATACAAGCACTTGGTGTTCATTTAAAACAACCACACGCAACATTAAAGTGTCCAGAATTGTGACCACAGAAGGATTTAAAGGACTAAATGCATTAACATTCTTGGTTCTCTTAAAACCAAACAAAAAAGGAAAATTAACTTGCTTTGAACACCCACTTCGATGCATGAAAATAAACTACCCTCATTGATCTCATCCCACTGCCATTTACAATACAGTCATCTTGATTCCCTTCTGTGTTGCTAATCAAGCTAAAATTAACTCCTCTCCTCCTGCTTACCACACGTGCTAGTGCCACAAACATCAACACGGGGCAGGATCAATTGTCTCTCTCCACAAGTGCAGCCCACCTTTCTTATGTGGTAAATGAATATTTAGAACCTACAGGACCTCTTGTGGTATTTTAACCACATTCATCACAGGGCTGGATAGTTGTTTAGACTGGGTGACAGAATAAGTAGCTCTTACAAACCTAGTTCAAATAATTCTGAACGCCTTCTAGTCATTATTGGCTTCTATGGACCTCTAAAATGGGCTGCACAAAGTGGGGATTTCCATCCTGTTAAGCCAGTGTCCATCTTAGAAGAATCAACATCATACTCGTCACTCCTGCTTTGACGGAGAGCAAAGATATGTCTTAAGCCAGCTTTTCCACAAAGCCCTAGAGGACTCTTCACCAGCATGGCACTTAGTTAAGTTTGGGGCATATTCAGAGGACACAGAAATTCAGTTTATATGGTTGCCGCTCTGACAACATTGGCAAAAAATACATACCATATCCTAGTGTCCGGTTTTAAAGCAGCTCCATTTTAGATCCTAATGTCATGTTTCAAAGGAAAAAACAGTCAAATCAAAACAAAATCCCAACCCTACCAGATAATACCCATTAAACAAAGCTAAAGTACAGATCAAATTGGCACAACTATGGAGTGGAACAGAAGCTTAAAAGAAAAAAGCACTTTGTGGAGACAAATATTTTTCAAGTGTGTGCCTGAGAGCAGCCAAAGTTTTATGCTATTAAAAAATACAATATGCACCACAGTGACAAACAAGGTTACTCCATCCACCCCCATGCTAACTTGCTGTTTCAACAAGTTACACTTAAGTGCACAATGAAAGGCAACTTGCACAAAAAGCAGGATGATACTTATTTCTATACTCTGCTCACCACTCACCACCCTTGTCCTACACCTATCTTTAATGAGGCAGCAGCAAACCCTCCACCAGAAGACTGAAGTGGCAGACACTGCATAAAGTTTTGGATTAAGTAAGTTTTGCTCAGCCCTTGCCAAGGGCTCGAGGTACGATGCATTTAACCTCCTGTAGGACTTCTCACATGCCATTTTCCCCAGTCCTAGGGGAGCATTGCCAAACCACAGCTCCCAGCCCCAACGACAACATGTAGCCTCTGGCTGCTTTAAGACCCCCTGGACCATGGTTATTCTGGCAGCATCAGGCAGTGAGTAGTCACTCTGACATTCAGTTTGTTTTCCAGAAATGTCACAGAAATGGTGAATACTAGCTTTGTAACATGCACATTTGTCAGAAAAGGCTGCCTAGCCCCCATTTATGACACACTGAGTTTTTCCCCTCCTTCTAAGACAAACCTTAAGATAAGAGCCTAAGTCTGGCTTCCATTCTACCACAGCAGAGACCACAAGAAGTGACTCAGCAAAGCATGGCCACCGTGAGCATCTCTCACTCCTTCCCTGTTTCTGCGAAATTTGAGCCCTTCTGAGAGGTTCTCTAAGCCTTTGCTGCTCACAGTGATCTTAGTTAAAATGAGAAAGGTCAATAGTAACTATTTTCCTTCTTTGCTCATCTTGGCAGAAACACTCACTAAGTATGTTTCTCCCCCAATCATAAACCACAATTAACACCTACCTCAGTGCCAAAAAAAGCCCCACCTGCACCCACACTCTGGGGAACTTCCCTATAACAGCTTCTACAAAGAGTTCTGTTTTCAATAAGAAATTAAGCAGGACACCGAGAATTAAATACATAGTGACAGCATGGAACTAACTGCAGTGTCACAGTTGGCCTCTACAAGTAGCACCAGTTATTAATTTCCATACCTAACTCAGTATCAAGCATTTTAAAACTTTGCTCAACTGCCGGGGAATTTCCAGCTTGCTGCAGATCCTGCCCCTTTCACCACAGAAATCTGGCCACAGCTGCCACAGGCAACATGCAACTTCAATTCTACCCCTATTTTCATCCTACCTCCCATCTTCTTGGGAAGACTCTTCCTTTATTACTACAAGTATCCAGATCCTCAAGAATTTTTTATACCCTGGAGAAAGAGGAGAAACTAACCCTTTGAAAAGATCAGTTCATAAAATCTAATAACCATCACAGAGAGAGGTGCTTGTTTCAGCATCTTTGTTGAACACACTACAGCAGTTTGATTCTCATGTAAATCTCATTTGCAATGCCATCAACTTTCTTCTAATGGGCCATTCATCATTGTAGGGTTTGCTTTCAAAGAGCCAGCTCAATTCCTTGAAAGGTCTCACAAGCCATCTACAAGACTTACCCTTCCAAAGCTAGGGAACTACCTACAAACACATTAGCAAAGGCTGTGCAAAACAAATTAACCTCAGTAAAGCTCAGGAAAAGATCCTAATTCCCACATACATATGCCAGAAAACGCTGGCATGTGGGATGTTACTAACCTTTGAATTCAATCAGACTCTCTAAGAGGGCTCTAACACACAGAGCATGACTATGATGTATTTTCCTTTGAGGCTGGTTCAGTTCATTTAGAAAGTGATTTGAAAGAGCTAATGTACTATTTATGTACATTATAAAAAACGATCCATATGGAGTCAGACTTTGCAAAATGTTCACTCAAGTCCATTCCATTCCCTCTGAAAACATTTCACAATCCATTCAATACCCAGTAGAGGAAGCCAGGATTACTGTTTTAAAAGCAGCTCTGAGGGTAATTTAAATGTTTTAAAAGCTGACATCTTCTAGACTGAGCCAAATAAATGTTTGGGGCAACACAGAGCATCTCACACAAATTTCTATAAAGTGACATCCACCTGCAGCCTCTAAAACACTGACATTGAAAATAAAGGTTGGAAGAGAATCCCAGGAAAAACCTTCCTTCCTACTAAAGAGGAAAAGAAAATAATTTTACTGTGATTCAGGAGAAGGAGAGCATGTAGTGGACTGGCTTGTGAAAGACCACCTAGCAGGACATGACTAAGATTGCAAACAACGTAAACCAATCCCAAGATTATTAAGGTATTTTCAATCCTGCCAGCATATATGACTGTGCAGAGGGGTTTCTTTGTTGAAAGGAGTTCAACTAAAGTGACAGTGACTCTTGCAGAACAACAACACATATGTAAGATGCTGCCACAATGGTTTCATTACTTTTAAATCGGGAAATTTTAGAGACTTAACTTGTCATTACTGGCATATTCTAATGTTCCCCTTTCTTTGGTTCAGTATAGCATACAGAATTAGGGAAACATTTAACAGATGCATCTTACTGGGAAGCTTCATACGAACTTCATAGTTTGCAATATCAGCTTTTTGGGCAACAGGATTCTAGCCCTTCTCTGCTACACATCTTTTAAGTAAGAATTCTCATACTTGCAATACTATCAGGGGGAGCACAAAGCAGGATGAAACTGAGAAGAAACTGTGAACCCCTTTGAGAAGAGGATGCACCCACTTGTCACCAAGAGACCTCAGATTCTGAATCCATCAAAACAATTTTGTTTCCCAAGTTCATTCTGTGGCTCTGTTTGCAGTGAAGTGCTGATCTGGGACAGACAATTGTAAACAGATCATGTGCAAGTCTAAACTACTTGATTGCGCCTATTTCTAACAGCTGGTTTGCATATGCCTTGTTTACACAAAACACAAAAAATGCTAGCAACACTTTTATTGAATCACTACACATTAGGAATTTTCTCCTAAGAACTCCTATGCCTGGAGAAAACTTCAGTGCTTTCCTTAATATTCCATAAAGACAGACATTAGCAGCAAAGCATGCGCCAGCCTCTGACTTCCTTTACAGATCTTCACAGTGCTAAAACAGTTTCGTTATGACTTGTTTCATTAGACAGTGTCTGAGGGAGACATGGTATAAGAAGAGATAGTAATCATACAGCTGAATGGACAAGACAGAAGGAGGCAAAGCCACCCAATTGCCAGGCTTATTGACAGTCAACACGCATGGTGGGCTGGCAGCCAAGCCAAGGTACACCACCTTACACAAGCTATGAAACAATTAAAAAAAGAAAAAGATCAATAAATAAATAACAGTTGGCACATCTCCCACACAAGACACTACCCTTACTAGTTTGGGCTACACCTCACACTGAATATGAAAAGCAAAAACATTTTTGGTCTACCCACCAGGTGGAAACAAAACTTGCTTTCAGTGCCTCATCCTTTTCCCCTCCCACACAATCAGGATTTTGAGTGTTTAAGAGTCCATGGTTCTTATGCCCTCGAGAGAGGAAAGGCCTTAAGTTGCTCAAGAACAATTCCTTTAGCAAGTGCACAAACTGGCTCTGCAGGGAGTCCAGTCCTGCTTAGTCAAAATGTTGGTGGCTTCCATACGTGGCCTTAAGGGAGACAGAAGATTAAAAACAGTTTGTGTGGGAAGACTTCCCAAGGCATTAAAGTGGCATGAAGCAGAAAAAAGGGGTACAGCTATAATGTTCTATTTCAGAGAGAAGGGGAGGGACCTCCTTTTCCACAGCGCATAGACCACCTCCGCAAGGTTTTTTTGTCCCCTCGTTCTGTTCTAAAAGATGAAATGGACTGTACTTGTACATGAAAATAGTCTCTTATGCCAGAAGAGTCTTGAAACAGGATAGTAAGTGTTAAAAATGTGCTTCAAGTTTTCTTCCACTTACCCTCCTATCCTAATCACACAGTATATATTAGCAGAACCAGACAAAGACTGTCCATCTTTGCTCTCTCAGCTAAGGCAGAGCTCCCAATTAATTTCTACATTATTTCTCCCAAACTGTCAAGATGTCCTCAAACAACATGAAAATTACATATCTGGTACATTTAAAGGAGGGAGGAAAACCACTGAAGTAAATCATGCATACACAACAAATGACAACCCGAGAAATTAAACTCACTTTCAAATTACTAAAAATAGATTAGGTAGGGAGGGAAGGGGCTATCAATCAAATCTTAGAGTTGCTGCATATTCAAAGAACAGGCTTCTAAGAGTGCTCTCAAGACTGCTTGAAATTTTTATGCTAAAAAATGCACGAGGACATGAAAAAAGGAGCAGTAGGATAATGAAGAGCAAAATACAGAAGACAGAAGTGGATACAGAGTATTAATTAGGCCATTAAGATGCTTAAATGTTTTACTGTCCAATAAAATATTTATTTCATAAAATTAAGTGCCACGCAGAAGGAATGCACACATGCATTTTATTGAGTTGTTCTGAAGAAACTGAAGATGTGAATTACTAGCAAAAAAACATTTGTGGACAAGAGTGAATAGACATTAGGAAAATTGTATCTGCACTATGAAAGCAAAGAATATAATATTGGATAGAAATTTTCCCTCACATTTACTTAAGAGAGAAATTAATCTGCTCTATAAGCATCTCATAAATCTGCTTTTATAAGGAGTCTGCAGTCAAATCAAATAGGAAGACTTACGGATACTTGAAAAAACTAGTGATTAATACTGAATTATTGACTGACATGAATGCATTAAGACCACACATTATTTGTACACACAATTAGTCAATTAACCAAGTCTGGAAGTACATTAAGATGTCATTTCATAGCCCACATTCAGGAGACAAAAAAACTGCTTCAACTTTTTCATCTTATAGATTTGTTCAAAACGTCACCGCAAAACCTCCAGCTCCCTATGTTTCTTGGTATCAATCTTGCAGTCTAGTACATCAGGACCCACGTCAGATGCATAAACCAACCAGCTACCTAAGTTTACCAGCCAGAAAGCACCGCACAAACTCAGCGGACTTCTTAGGCATTTGCTGCCTGTCCTAGACACAAGCAATTGTAAGACAAAGACCTTAACCACCCAGTACATGATGGACTAAGCTCTGCAGCATATTTAGTTTTCATACTTTCTTTAAAGTAGGAATCCTGAAGTGGATATCCTAGTCATGAGTCCGCAATCTCAGGAAACTGCTAGATACATGGGGACTGAATCAAAGACGCAAAAAGCAAAGCCAGTGTTAGGTATGGCTACATGTGACAGCCTTCTATGCTCTGGATGGCTATGAAGAAAAAGAAGAGGAAAGAGTCTGTACCAACAGCAAATGAGATAACTCCTCTCCCTTTTTATTAACATCACCAGCTCAAAAGCACATGATTTTTCTTTTTTAAACCACATTTCCACTTGGATTGGGAAGGGAAAGCTGGCTCATCCACATCTAACCAGCAGGAAGGTTAAGCATTTCTGGTTACTGTGCCCCTTGGCTCTGACTGCAGAACACCCAGACACTGCCTGCTCAGATGCTTACTAGAGCTAGAAGGAGCTCAAGGTAAATTAGCATGTCAGAAGGACTGATATGGAGCCGAGTGCTGGTAGAAATTTACCCTGAATAAGAAAGCCAGCTGGAGGTAGTTGTCAAATCTTAAACAGTGGTTTAACAAGCACCTAATCAGTCTGTGTCCCTTTTCCTACTCCACAGAATTGAGCACAATCCCCCCAAAGCACACAGTTGAACACACTCACTGAGCTCCACACTCTGCAATTGCTGCAAAAGCTTCTGTCAGTAACAGACACCAATTACTACACATGGGCCAGTAATAAAACTTTATTTGCATGGCATAAGTAGCAAATTCAAGTAGTTTCCTGTTCTTTACCAACATCCTGTTGCCACATCTACTCCTCCAGGAAACTGCAACACCGAGCAAGAGAATTTGGCATCCCACAGAACAGATCTGATGCCAAATGGCTATCAGAGCACAGTTACTAAGAGCTTGCTTACAAAGAAAACAATCACATTAATCTGGTTGTCATTTACGCTTTCAGTTATTCGGTGCAAGATTGCATGTCCCATTTTCTGGAGGGGGGCAAAAAGGCAAAAAGCATTATTTTGCCTTGTTACCAGAAGTCAAAACAGACACTCCGCAGTGAGGATGCTATACAGCTAGCACCAAAATAAATAAGATATGAATTATTACAGATTTCATCATTTTTATTCCTGTTTTTGTAAAAGCAAAACCTCTCACACTCATTCATCCACTAGATTTATATAAAAACACAACAGTACTAGCTGGAAGAATCCCACAGTCAGCTAAGCATACATGTCATGATTGGGAGTTCGTTAACACAAAGTTACACCAGCACAACGCCTTTATAGCTGGGACTCTGCACAAGAATGTACAAGACAAGTGTGGCATGTTCTGGTTAGATTAATCTTTTCATAATCAACACATCAGCCAAACTGAACCAAGCTTTGTTTAAAAGAATACATAAGAGAACATACACTGAGTTTTACATAGCGTTCGTTTATACTTACAACCTAACTTACAGCACAGCTATTTTTGAGTCAACAAATGAAGCAGTAGTTTCACATAATTAGAGAAACTTTCCTTAAACATTTAATATAACCCACGACAAATTGAGCTGCTTAGCCAAAAATTATTACTTGACATAAATTCTATAATTAAAATCAAGTAATCCTTTATCACCATCTCGCTGTGCAACAAAAAACCTGTTCTCGAAGACAGTCTTTGAAATCAAACAAGAGCATGAAAAAATGTAAGACGAAGCACTAAGACAGCAAATCTTTAAAGAGTTTCTAGTGAGACTAAAACCACCATCCACAAGTTGTAGCAAAGCAAACAAAGCATTTCAAACAAAGAACAAAAAAAGCTGCAAATGCAGATTACGCAATATTTAAGAAGTAAAACTACATGAGGAGTTATTCGAATCAACATACATACGCAGCATTTCAGAAACAACTAGTTCTGTAGTCATGGTTATGTGGTCAAAGCATTTCCTCAGTATGTGTACGTACGGCTTGCAGTTCCCTCCGACATGTAAGGATACCCACACTCATACACACCATGATGGCATCAGTCTAACCACAAGAATGGAGGCCAAGTGGTTACTGAGGTCATCAAAACACTGCGATACGTTGCATACATCGGTTTTCTAGATTATGTCCTTTTTTAATTTTAATTAGTGCTTTGAGTCACTGGCTAACAGACTGTACAATCTCCCTTAGAAAGGGAAATGAAAAGACTGTTGGATCTAGCTCTCAATTTTCTGCTTGGTTACTAAACCCCCATTGCAGAGACACCCCCACTACCCAAACGCTGAAGTGAACTTGTGTATTCACAATACAGAAAGATTAATGCACGCATAAAATTTTGCAGGATCAGCACCTTGATATGTGCTCAGAGTATTGGACTATTTATTTTTGTCAAGTTTATTAAGTACCTAAGAAAAACCCATTATAAATATATCAGCATGCTCTTAATAAAACTTCACATGCACAGTAAGTTTCCAATTTACAATGGGGCTTATATACTTTTTTTTAACTCCATGTTTATAATTTCATACATCCATATATTTACTTCCCTTGCATTTTATGCTCAAACTAAAAAACTCTTCCATTTGTTTCTTCTATGTCCTAAATACTAAAAGAACTAAAGGTTTAAAAACCTATTTTTATGCTTACAAATCTCATACTGAAAGTATCCACTGAAGAACACGAACGTCAGGCTCCATTAATAGCACTACTACAAAAATACAAGAGACACACAGAAGCAATAAGCAAATATTCCATGAAATATTCACAGACAAGCACCATTTTCCAATCTATTAAGCTCCCAGTTCAGAAAGCTCAAGTGTGTTATCAGGCTACGCTCAATCAACATTTGCAGTTTTTAGTCAATAGAACTTTTGTACTTAGGAGCATTTAAAAACCTGACCCATAGCTGCTTAGAATTCAGGTTAGCAAGCTTAACTTTCAACTTCTGTTTCAGTTCCTTCGGTTCTGGGGGGGATTAGAGGGTAGGTATATGGAAATGCTTATTTTAGTTACTGGAAGTCTCTAACTTGTTATTGTCACTTCTTTTAAAAATTGCGTCCATTTTGAAGATAACAAAGAAAAAGTTAATAATTCAGCATTAACCTGATCCTGTAAACACCTGATTACACTGTAAATTTGAAAAAAAGTACTGCCTTTAGGACAAAAATGTGCTCCAGCTAATGGTTCCTGCTGTATCTTACGTTTTTGCTTGTATTGCTAGTTTAAAAAAATCTAGTTCCTATCCTACTGATAGTCTTTAGCTTCTTTTTTTTATAGAAAAATACCCAGATATTTATCCACAGATTTCCAGCTTCCACAGGCACAGCTAAAAAAAGTTCCCAGCAATCCTTAATTTGATTTAAAGCACTTATTTTTGATGTAAGTACTTCCATAATTTCATCTTGATTTATATTTGCAATGCTTGCTGTAGTGTGGCACTCACATTAATTAAATAGATTAAGGGGTCTTCAGCTGTACTGCAGGCCCTCCACTCTTCCACCTACTTTGTTTCTAACTGTCATTAACCTCTAGGAAATGCCCTCCTTGTTGGTCATCATTGTTTAATTATACTTCATAGTTATGTCATCATATCTGTGAAATATAATCTTCCATAACAACACAGCTGTGAAATATGATACTCCTGCCTAGCAGTAAAATTCTGATTACAGCAGATTATACATACACATGATGTCGATGGAGGAAGTGATACGAAACTTTTTGAAGGCCCTTGATTTTGAACGGCTCTATTGTGCTAGGAGGTATGTACAGTCTTCAAGAAAGGTCTCAAACTCTTTCTCTTCCCTCCCTTCCCCAATCCTCCCAACAGTCTTCTGTAAGTTTTAGGAACAATTACTTCTAAACTTAGATGAGGGCTTATTACAGAGAAGTTTTATACAGAAAAAGTGAAGTGAGAAGAAACCTCAGAAATAGAATCTATGAGTCCAGGATTTTTTTTTTTTTTTAAACAAATAGTATGAATTGCATCTGAAAGACACTTTTTTTCCTGGAATCCTCTGCTTCCATTCATGATCTCATGATGCACAAACATCTCCTTTGCTTCTAATGTAACAGGAGCAGTGACTGCACTGGTCCAATAGAAACAGGACTTTGCAGATGTTTGCTGTCCTTTACAGGTGGGGAAAAAAAAAAAAGAGGACAACTATTCAAACAACTGGTTCTTAGAAGACTACTAGCAAGAGCTCCCCACATCACAAGAAACTCCCATCTAAATTGTTGAATGGAATGTCCATTAATTCCTGAAATTTAACCTAAACCATACATCCTGCTGGGACATGGAGACAGCGTGGCTGTATCAAACAGGCCAGTAGTGTTACTGTAAAATAATACTCAGAAAAAATTATAGTTTGTACTGTAAAGTCTGTGTACTAAGACCTATCTTCACTTTGTCATACTTTTGACAATATTAGCTGGCTACCAATAAGCACACAGGCTTCTCTGCAGAAAAGAAATGGCAGCAACCAGTGCTTTGTATTGCTCACCGAGGGTAGGGATTTGTGTGGGTATGAGTGTGCATGTGGGGGGGTTATTTTTCAAGAGTGGAGATAAAAGTGGACAGAAGAACAGTTTAAAGCCTCAGTCGAGACTGTATATACCAAGCTTCAACACAATTTTTTTTTTCCTGGTCTGCATTACAAACCCTTGACTGGCCAGCAGAAGGCAAGGAGTTGTTTACCTGTTAGAAGCAAGGGGGCAAATTCCTCTAGATTGATGCAAAACATTTTCCTACTCTAGAAGTCAGAAAGGGAGGAGCATCAAGTTTATTTATGCAGCTCAAACAGCAGCCAAGCAAAGAGGATGCCTTATTGTGCAGAGTTCATAACTGTACATTAAACTCCTCCCTTTAAAGTGATGAGGCAGGAAAATTGCCATTCCCACTCCAGGAGTCACAAACAAATGGAAGGGGAGAGAAATAAGCAACCAAGTCGCTGCTTGAGAGAGTTTTCAAGCACAATGCTTATGATTAACCAGCTGAAGAAACGGAATGGCAGGGAGGAGAGAGCTCACACAGATAAACCCAGAGCCAGAGGGAGTGACAACAGAAATGTCCTGAGCTTCGGGTGGTCTTGTTTTACAAAGCAAGATTAATTAAACAGACACTAAAGGACATCTTTCTTAGAAAATGAAACACATTACAAACCAAAACACCTCAGAGAGCTAGCAGCTAGGGAGTTATAACTAAATTACTAAGTACAAAATGAAGCAGCCTGCAGAGGAAATGAGTAATTAAAAAAACCGTCCCCTGAGCAACAGGCTGGTGAGAGGGGGATAACTCCAGGACCCTGGTGCTGGACGTAAACAGTACCAAAGCCAAAAGCTGCCAGATGAAAACAGATGTTTTATACAAACAACAAAAAGCCTAGTGGAACATCATAAAACCCCAATCTCCTGCCTTTACAGTGTGTTTTCACTCAGAGATGGCATTAGACACAGTCTGTCTGGTACAACCTGTAGAGATGCACACAGGAATTACATCATCCACAACTACCATGCTGATGCCCCTGGGGTGAAGCACCACAGTCCGTTGGACAGTGCTCAGCAACCATAAACAATGCTTTCAGAAGAAGAAATAGATTAACATCAACCTCATTCTTCTTTCTGCAAGAGAGTTTATCTAAAACACAGCACAGACAACCACCTCCCTGCTAGCACAGAAAGTCCTGCAGCCCTCTCCCCTTCCTCAATGAAGCAAAGACACCTTGGGTGTCTGCTCTCCAGGGGTCCTAGTGAGCAATGTCACCCCTGGCCTGGCCTGACTCCCTCTTTTTTCTGTTGCCCCAGAGAGATAGCAGGAACAACACCCAACTTGCCAACCCTAAAATAAGCACTCTGCCAAAGTGTTTTTCCAACTTTTTTTTTCCACTAAATCTTTTCCAGGAAAGACAAAGCCCGGGTGTAGCAAGCTTTAGTCCACTAACAAGAGCCCTTCTCTCAGTTATCTTTTGGAACCCTCTTAAGGGCCACCAGTTGAGCATGAGCCTGTCAGCAGGCAGGTATGGAGAACGATGACCATGGGGGACAGCCCGCAGGAGGAGCGCCCTGTGGTGAGGGGATCGCACTTCTTTTGCGGACACGGTTCCCTCAGGGAGAGCTGCCCCAGCACTGACAATCATAATTCCCCTTCTCAGTCACAGAGAGCAGCAAGGCCAGGAAGATGAGGACATCCCTTGTTGATGTTGGTCACCAGGAGGACATCCCTCACTGCCACCTCAGGCAAGGGTCTGTCTGTTGCTGCACAGAGGGTCCCTCACCCACCACAACCAACTTCAAGTGAGCAGCCCCTCACTGTCCACTCAGGCTCTTTATGGTCTGGGGAGGGCCTCAAAGCCACCTTCTTCAGCAGTAGTCCCTCACCATCCCCTCTGGCCTTCTGGGGGGGTTATCGCTCACTATCCCCTTCATCAGAGGTGGCTTCTCACCATCATCTCAGTCCCTCTTCTTGGCAGACCCACGTCCCCTCCATGGGGTGGAGGCACCTCACCGCCTCCTCGGCAGGGCCAAGGGACCCCTCACCGTCCCCCTGCTCCTCCGAGGCCCCTCTCCGTCCTCTCAGCCCCTCTCCACCCAGACCCACGCCCCCTCCCCGGGGCGGAGGGGTCCCTTCTCCGCCCTCTCAGGCCCTTCCCCGGGTCCCTCCCCGCAGGCCGCGGGCTCTCCCTCTCCCTCCGGAGCGGGCCCTGCCCCGCAGGCCCCCGCCGCCTCCCTGCAGGGCCGCCGCCCCCGCGCCCCCGGCCCGCGTCGGCGGCACTCACTGCGGCGGGAGCTGTAGGGCCGGGCCGCCGCGGCGCTGGAAGGCGCCGTCCACGAAGACGCCGTTCTTGCCGAGGCAGCGCAGGTAGAAGTGCGGCTCCTGGAAGCTGAGCTGCAGGTGCCGCCGGGAGATGAAGCTGGAGTGCCCCATGTTGACATCCACCGAGCCCTGCGAGGAGTTGCGGCCTATGGTGACGGCCGGCTGCCGCATGAGGAACTCGAACTCGCGGCCCTGCAGCCGCGCCAGCACCGGGCCGGCGGAGGCGGCGGCGGGCGGCGCGGCCGGGGGCGGCGGCCCGGGAGGGGGCGCCGCGGCGGGGCTGCAGGGCGCCGAGCGCAGCGCCAGCAGAGCCCGCGCCCCGCTGCTGTCCTCCCCGACTTCGGCCATGTTCCCAGGCAGGGAGCGAGCCAGCGTGCCGGCCTCCGGGGCGGAGCCGGGGTGGGGGGGAGCGGGGCGGGGCGGAGCGGGAGCATAGCCCGCCGCCGCCTTCCCCTGCTTCCCCGGCAGCACCGCCGGGCCCGGCCGCCTCGCCGCGATTTATGAGGCGGGGCGGGGGCTGGCAGCGCCGGGCTCGGCGGGGGCGCGGCGCCGCCTGCAGGTCCGGGCGGGCCGCTGCGCCGGGCCTCGGCCCCGTTCCTCGGGCAGGTGCTGAGGGAGCGACCCCACCCCGTCTGAGGGGGCTCCCGCCACCTCGGCCCTGCACCGGGCAGAAAAATCGCTTTCTGCCGGGCCCGTGAGTTGAATCGCCTCAGAAACCACCGCCCTGCGCTGGAGACGTGCCCCCACCCCAAAGCCGTCCCCGCTCGGGGCTTTCTGTGGGGCAGGGGCGCATCCACCCCACAGCTGGGCGCCAGGCCATGACCCACCTTGGGGCACAGGGCTCCTGTGTTTCCAAACCGAATCGCACCGGGGGAGGCTCGTTCCCTTTGCTCTTCGTGTCATTACACCAAAGCCCCACCGCAGTGTTACACAGGGATTTAGTCGCAACATGATTTTAATATCCCTGGACTGCTTGCAAAGGCTTGCTGAAGGGGGAAATTCATCCCAGATACACAAGGTGTGAGTTTAAAACGCCTTAACACACTTTTATAATCATAGAGGGGTTTTTTTTTTATATATATATATATATACACACACACACTCATACATATATACTCATACAGTGGTTTTATACTCATATAGCTTTATACTCCTATACTTTTTCATTATAAGGGAGTGCGTGTAGGTTGTTTAGCTTGCATTACATTATTTCTTACTTCAAATTTTTATATTTTTTCACAAGAGTTATTATATATTCTGTTACTTATATGAATGATAAAGGTCATGTACTTTGCAACAATAGCACGTATGTGGATTGTGTATATGTCTGTACTAGTTAGATTACCCAGATTAAACAGGTAAAAGTTTTCTGTATAGGCGAGCTGGTGATACTTTGCAGAATCCTGAATTGTTAAGTAACCAGAAAATACAATGAATTTGAGAACCTTGGGAGAGGGAGCAGCTGTAATTGCTTATTGCTTCGACTCGTGTGGGGAATGCGGCAGCTCGTAGCAAGGCTGCTCAACAGCTTAGAGGAGATCGGGAAAAAAAATCCCATAACCGGTCAAAAGTGCAGAGCAAATTTCAGCTATGAAGACTGTAATTAAACGAACTGGAATTGGTCCAGGACCACAAGGTTAACATCCCTGTTCCTGGAACATCTTCCCTGAGATGTTTAATGACTGCTGAGCAGTCGGGACCTGAGTTAGACATCTCACCCGAGACATCATCTTCACTAAGAGTGCTCTTTGCCACTACAGTTCGATACCAACCGAGAGGAAGAAAGAAAACTACCGTCTAACAAAACACCAATACCACTTCCTACGCAGCAGTGTCTGCTCTCTAGCGAGACTCAGCCGAGCCGGGCACAGCAAAAGGTTGCAGTGCCCGGTACAGGCAAGGGAGGAAAGGCATCCCCGGATGGATGGGGAGAAGGGAGGTGGTCGCAAGAAGTGGCCATCCTGGAGGCCTGAAATTAAATTACAGCTGAAATAGTGCTCCCAGACGGTGAGGAACAAATGAGTGGGGTCACGGCACACAGCAGCGGCATAACCTGGGCCCCGGCAGGGAGCTGCTCCGCTCACACACGTCTGCCTGAGCTCCTCTCCTGCTCCAAGTTGCTCAGCATCAGCAAATGCTCGTGCCCAGAAAGTAAAACGTGGGCATCTGGTAGGTGAGAGCCAGAGTTGCACGCTGCCTGATGGGAGGGCTAGCTCATGCCCGTTCACACCAGGATGAGAATGCTCTTAAGTGTGCTTAAAAACCGACCCAAGCTGGTAGGCAGGTGTGTGGGGGCAGGTGAGGTGAGACTTCGTATCAGAGCAGTGTTTGACGTGTCAAAAAAACCCCTAGAAAGCAGCTCCAGAGAGATTTCAGTTCATGTCCAAAGCTTTTCTAAAACCCAAAATCATGTCATTTGTCCAGAAGGGCCCAGAAAGGATCAGAAGTAGGATGAGGCCATTACCAGACATTGTCAGTAAATGTTTCCACAGCTGCACGGGAAAACACGTTGCGGGCAGGCCGGCTGACAAGGCAGGAGCCAACCCCGGCGTGGGCAGGAGCGGGGCGGTGGTTCTCAGTGCAGGAGTTGCAGGCAGCCCTGTGGACCCGTCTGATGTGGGGCCAAGAGGCGTGTTGCTGCCAGGGCTGGGCCCCATTACTTCTCCCACAGTGGATACAGGCTACGGATTTCTGCAGCTCCAGTCGGGGAATAACCCGAGGGCTGGCACGTGGGGCCGGCTGCGAAGATCCTCGCGCTGCTCAGAGGCTTCCTGAGTGCTTGGGGCGGACCCAGCGCAGCCTCACTGCTCCAAGACCGCGGAGCTGGGGATGCCAATGGGCATGTCCGCACGTGTCACGGTCACTCTGCAGCCCCTGGGATGCTCCTGCTGCACAAATCGGTGAGATTCTTCTTCTAACAAGTCTTTTTCTTTCTGCCTAGAAATTTCTTCCAAGTGGAATCTGCTTAAGCCAGCACCGCCACTGAGATAAATCCCAGCTTCATGCAAAATGCGATCAAGTGGTGTACAGAAACAGGATTCCTCTGAGCTGCCTGATGGGTTGTGCTTAGCTTCATGTCTCACCAGCCCGTCCGCCTGCGGCATCCGTTCCCTAAGCTCCTTGTGCTGCGAGGAACAGAGCGCTCTGTGCGGCAGCTTCCAGCACTCTGCTCGGCTGTAATCCACCCCGCAACAGCATCAAACCGAGGGCCCTTCAGACAAGGAAACGCTTTGCGCTCCTCCAGTCAACTAATCCTGCTTAAAGTCAAGCCAGCTGCCCCAGTGTAAATGCCTAATGTAAATGCACTCAAAATTGTTTGAATTAAATTAATCTCATCCCGTATGGCTGGATTGACTTTAAAGTGGTCCATTTTCCTCATCAAGGTTTTAGATGGGTATGTCTGCAGGTGTGGCCAAACTTCCTGACTCTACAAGTTGCCCAGCAAAATATTCAGCTGGCGAGGAGCTGCCAGCCAGGTATCACGAGCTGCGGGGAGCCGAGGTGGGGACCAGCCCGGCAGGAGCTGGGGCCAGCACGAGGGGCCAGCACGGTCCTTGTGCCACCCCTGCCATGTGCCCAGGCACTGGTGCAACACTCAGATGTGGGAACAGCACCTTGGCCACCCCTGGCCATCTGAACTGGCCAGCTGTGGGCTTGTTCCAGCTGAGACCATGCTCGGGCGCTAGCGTGGTACGATGCCGAGACCCTGTACAAGCATGACTGCCTGTGCACATGAAGAAATCATCCCTCCTGGCACTTCGTAGAGACACCTTGAGCTATTTCGAGATGCTGCCCTGCTCTGCCACGTCTGCGCAATAGAGCAACGTGAACAGGCAGGAGAAATTCAACGTTCAAACAAAGCAGCTGGGAAGGGCACAGCAAAAGCAGAAAGTGACTGGGATGGAGTCGGCGTTACTCAGACAGCAGTGCAAAACCCGACTGTCCTTTGTCAAATATTTGTTTGGCAGTGTGTCATCGCTGACTGTCTCAATACGGCAATATATGGCAGGAATCCGTTTTGCGCTATCAGTTGTGGGCAGATGAATGTAAGGGGTTGTTATGGTCACCCAGATACCACTGCATCGGGCAAACACAAATCTTGCAAAAACAGTGATAAAAAGGTACATTTCTGCATTTATCTGCTGACTGGCGTCTGCTTAAAAACACTTAGTTTCTGTAAGTGAGATGTTGCATTTCTATAGCACTTCACATGGCTGTTGCTTGCTATTCTGATGCATGAGACTCAATACATATTTATCAAACCCCAATTCAGCAAAGAAGCTGCCCAGCTTCAACACCGCAGGACATCTGTTCTACCCCCAGACCAAAGAATAATCGAAAAGCAGCTTTGACAGAAAGAAACAATGTGAGCTGCACGCTAGGCGTGAGCCGCTTGATGTATTTACCCAGCAGCGAGACAACATATTGATGCTCATGATGAAAGCTAGCCTAATGCACACAGCCCTGACCTGGGGAAGGAGGAGCAGAAGAGCAAAGGAAAGCAATTATTCTAGGGAAAAGCGACTGCTGTCTCCATGCTAGCCCAGTCCAGCATTGCGTTTCTCCTGAGCTCCATGCCAATCTGATGGGGTTAAGGGTGATAGGGCTTCCACTGACGTGAAGTGTGCATCATTGGCAAGTGAGCAGAGACTTCAGGACCTGCATCACGCAAATACTTAGATAAAATACAAAAGAGGAGGGCAGTGTTCCCTCAAATTCCTGCCCTGCTCTCTGCAACCCTTTTCCCTTTCCCTTCCCTCAGCCATCAAGTAGGTTTTAAATGCTGTTGTGGTTTTTGTCCACACTGATTTGAAGCAATGTAAGTGATGAACAACGTGCTCTGTATCTGTGGCGCTACTTTCCCCAATGCACCTGTGCTCGGGAGCAACCTCACTTCTTTCTCCAGCTGGGTGAGTTTTAATTCTGCTTTCTGTCTCTGGGAAATCGCAGTGCTGTGACACGGGAGCAAAAAGCGGTTTGCATTATATGCATCTGATAGGATTTTCTTCTTAACCAAGTAGGCTGCAAGAAGTTAAATAAAATCCATTGTTTTGAAACATATTCAGGTGCATGACAGTATCTGTCTCACAAATGCGCACACACTCACAGTGTCTAACCTAACCTCCCATGGGATTTCTACCTGTTTTCTGTGCTTTTAACCCCAAACCTTACCTCTTTCCAGTGACGTCCCTCGGCCCTGGCCTGGGGCAGCCCGTATAAACCTGCCTGCCGCAGAGGCTGCACCCGTGGCACGGATCTCTGCCCAGGAGGATGCCTGCGAGGCTGACAGTGACACTGAGGGTGCGACCTGCCACCGAGGGTCTGAGGAGCACAGTGGAGCCCTAGTCCCATCTGGGGCACCCATAAATACCCCTCCTCAGTCAGAACAGCTTTATAAATCTCTCACAGTGGCTCTGAGCCAGGTTTTAATCCAGATGGCCTGATAAGAAAGGGTTTGCCTGTGGAGGAGGTGATACATCGATAGAGGAATTCTTTCTTTTCCCGCACAGCTTTTGATCAGCAGAAGGTTGAAGAAAACAACACCAGTGAATCAGATATGCGGTGGGAGCACCCAAAAGCTCACAAAGGATGCAAACCCACCTTTTTTTTCCTGATGCCGATAGGCTGCTATGCTGAAGAGAGAGAAAAAGGCATGCAGACAGTGGGACCTAGTGCAAGGCGAGCATCACTTAAACCCCGCTCGGTCAGGGCTGCCTCCTGCAAGGTGCTGTGTGCTTCATGCTGGGTGCTGAGCAGCAGCCTCCGTGCCTAGCGAAACGGGGCTAAATGAGATGCTGCATCTGTTAGCTCCCTCCCAAGAGCGGCACAGCCTGGAGAGATTGTTCTTTCTATAGTAATGATTTTTTTCATTTTTAAATCAGCTGTGATCCTGTTTACTGTAAACTCCAGTATGCTGGAAATGTTTCTATCACAGTTTGTTTAGGTTTCACAGGGATTTTTTTCAAATCACACTTACCAAGAATATATTTTCACAGGAAGTTCTCTGAAATACAATAAAGACCTAGGAACATCTGATGCCCAGACTCTGCCATTCCCTAAGATATTATATGATCTGCTCATTCCCCATGCAGAAATGCTGTCGCTTTTCTAGAATCCATGCCAGAGACTGTCTGATGTATGATAGCCCATTTTGGAAAGCCTTGAACAAGACCATTTGTTGTCGAGATAATTTTACAAAAGCAATATCATTTCATGGGTTGCAGTTAAAATAATTCATAAAATTTACACTGGCGTGTGCTCTTTGAGCTTTAAACTCACTCAGCTAACTTTCTTTCAATTTGGCTTGAAACTTAGACCTCAGTGAAATACATAATACAAGCCAGGTCTGAATTATTTGCTTTAGTCATTTTTGAATGATCTCATTTTCTCACTTTCCATCGATGCGAACAGAGAGAAAAAAAATACCCCACATACTTTTCAACAGCTAAAACCAACTGAACCAAATCTGATATCAAACACAAAGCATTTCAGCCCAAAAGGAATATGGTTTTGGACTTTTATGAGCAACTGTAGCATATACTGCCTGTTGCTGCTGAAAACAAGCTCCATGCATTTTCTGGAGGGTTGGAAGCAGCTCATCTTAAATATCTTGCTTTACAACCTGCCTGAGAAGCTAGAGGAGCTAGTAAAGCTACAGAATTTACCCTGTTTTATTACAAAACATTTAAACAAAAACCACAGGACCTGCTTGTTTACTGTCCCAAACCTGATGGCATGATTCGCGCCTATGATGATATACCTATCCTGATACACAGCCAGGGTAACGTGCTGCCAAAACCACCAAGTGGTCACACTTGATCCCGACTTCCTTCCTATATTTTCACAGGCAGAAGCCACAGAGGGAAGGTCGGTGCAAACTGGAATCAGAGCCATAACCCGCGGCGGGTTATCTGTGTAAACAGCCTCCTTGCTACGTCACCTCTACGTCATGAATATCTGACCCAGCAGCCTGGACCCCGCGTTATCCCGGGCATCGGGGATGGCTGCACTCAAGTGCTGCTTTAACAATTTCCCCCTCCAGAAATGAACAACCTCCTTTGCTCTTTTAACCAGCTATCATCTATAAACGTGCTGGATACCAAAAGCTTTCCTTCCGAAAGGGAAAAAAAGCCCCACTGGGCCAAGCCACGCCAGGAAAAAGGGAAAAGGAAAAGGTCGGGGTTCAGCCTTTTGCGCCCTGCTCAGGTCTCCTGGCTTGGAGCATCCCAGGGATGCACGAACACCCTGAATGCCCTCCTGGCTGGGTTGGACCCAGAGGAAGGATGTGGTGGCTGGTCTTCATGTGGCTTTTCTCAAACAAGGGGCAGGGGACCAAGGGCAGAGGTGAAGAGTACAGTGCCCCGACACGGGTCCAACCGAGGTGTCCAGGGACCCACGTGGGAACAGCCCCGGACTTCAGCTGCCGCATAGCATCCCAGCAGAGGAAATTTGAAGTTTCTGTGACCTGTTCTGGGGTTTGGCTGTCTACAGTAGGGCCTCGCAAAAGTACTTGTAAACCATATTTGCTTTCAGTCCTGAGCATCCTTTGGGATTGCTGGACCATCTCAGCAGGGAGCAGATGCTGGGGGATGGACCCTCCTGCAAATGTCCTGCTGTTTTGCAGACACCTCTATAGCACGGAGCAAAACTAACCTTGGATTATATTTTCAGCACTAATGCTGGTTCCCAGTAAAATCCTGGTTTAAGTGTGAAACTCTCTCCTTTTCCCTTTCTGAGCTCCCCTTTCCAGCTGGTTGCATTAGAGATGTTAGTGTGACAAGGGCATTTGCTCCAGGTGCTGGAAAACTCCAGATTCACAATCATCACGCGTCACTTTAAAGGCACACTGTCAACTTTAGAAAAACATCTGCTATAAACAGTTTTACTTACTTACATTACTAGTAATACCATACGGTATTAAAAGTGAAAGGATTTTAAAAATCCAATTTACTTGTCCTTCAGCTTGGCCAGTGAAAAAATCAATGAAATGGGTCTCTCTCTTGTTTAGAGTAATTTTCACTTACCAGTTCCCTCATGCTAATGTGCTCGCTTTACAGGCAGGAGAGGATGTGTTTACCTGCTTAGAGGAAAACCAGTGCACCCTGCACATTGAAAAAAATAAAAACCCTCCGAAAAGAGGGAAAGAGAAATAAGAAAGCGTGAAAACATGCCTATTAATTTTTTTTTATACATACATGTTTTACAGAAATGAAACAGTTGCTAAATTTGACTGAAGGTCATTCTTCATCAACAAAATAATAATAATGTAAGAGTTTAATGGTTGAATTGAATTCAGTTTATGTTAGCAAGAGATTACTGTTATGGAGTAATCTTTGATGAAATTAAGGGTGTTATTTTTCTTTTTAAAGGTAGGATTTAAAAACCTTAACCATTAAAAGTAACTTGGAGAAAGTTTGGGTCTTGGACAAAGTTTGCATTAGCCAAAGTAAAAGATGAAAATAGGCACTCTGTATCCTTCGGAAACATTGACTCTGACCCCAAGGTCTTGTTTATGCCTGGGCTATATGTTTGGGGCTAGAGAGGGAGAAACCAAGGGAGTGTGATTTGAAAGAGATTTATGCATTTTGGTACCTTTATTTTCCATATGGCTCAGAGTGGAAAGTCATTTGGTGGTTGTCACCTCCCACCAGCCTCCTTCCACCTGCCCCCCGCTCCACCAGCAGACCCGTTCCCATCCCTTCCCCGCTCAGCATCTCAATTTGCCGCTGCGCAGAGACGCGAACCAGCCACCCAGGCGGGACTCTGCCCTCGGCAGCGCCACGGCCCAGCCGGGATGGTTTTTACCACGGGCGTCCCATCCAGGTAGTGCCACTTTAGCGCATCACCTCGCCAAGCGCAGACCTGGGAGCACGCAACCCTGAACCTGCTGATTTCGGGGAGCTGCGCACATGCCGAGGGACCTCGCGGGGTGACCAGCCCAGGCAGCGGGGGACCGGGGGGGTCGCAGCTCCCCGCAGGCTCTCCGAGCTGTGCTGGAGCTCACGGTCCCTTCAGCCCATTTAGTTCCCAGCATCGGTCACCCCGGGGCGCGACCCTGTCGACGGAGGCACCCGGTACTAGGAAGGCAACAGCTGGTTGTGGTGAATCCTTTCTGTCGCAATCAGCCAGAAGTTGCTTTCCCTCATCATTTCTTTTCATTAGGTGTTTGCTTGGAAACCTGGCTGCCGGCAGCCGGTCCCTTTCAGAGGTGCCTGTTTGGAGCCTCGGCACATTCACAGCTATGCGATTGTGTCGCTACAGCTGGCTGATGGCACGGAGACCCCCCCGGCAGCGTGCTGCCTCATGGGGTATGATGCAAGACCTTACTGCTAAATGCCCGTCATGATAATTTGGTATTTTATGGTTTTTCCCTGTATCCTGGCTGTAATAAATCGGAGTGATGCTATCTCAGGCTTCCTCCGTGCTTCTCCTGGAGCTTCTAGCTAAAATTCGGCATTAGCAAAACGTGCCTCTGGAATAAGGCCTCATAAAATATTGTTAGGATTGCTAGGCAACCTGGAGGCATGTTGGGAGCTGAAAGGAGCCTAAGTGGGCGTAGCGAGCCTGCGCTGGAGTCTCAGATGAAAAAGAGAGAGTATTCTTTGTGTCTCTGTTCTAGCAACACTTTGCCTTTGATTTTCTTTTGGAAAGAGGTTGAGATACGCTGCTTCCACACGCACAAAGGTACATATCTGTGTAACTGTTGGTGTGGTGGCCTCTAACAGATTAATCAGCTGGACGAGAAATGCACCTATCCAGGGCTTTGCAATAGCAATAAAAGTTAAATGAAGTTTTTATGGTCATGAAAATACCCATATTCCAGCTGCTTGCATCTTCCAAGGGCTCCTTTTGCGAGAAAGAGGGGCCATGCTCAATAATAACTTGTTTTATGTGGCCACCAAGGCATTGCCTTAGCCCCTTCTGCACCCTGCAGTGGTTCTTAATGCAAACCGACTCCGGAAGGAAGGGAAACAAATAAAAAGCATACAATTTATTGGCAGGGTCTAACACGAGTAATCGGCTATTTGCAGATACATGCACAAGAATAAAAAGAAAATTGAACTAGGCTTGCAAGAACAAGGGGAGGAATTACTGTAGGTGTAAACAGGGGAGGTTTACTGCTGATTTTGTCAGCTAAAGTGAGTTTCTCGTTTACCCCTTCCTGCCTCCAGCTCAAGAGCAAGAGATGCTGCCCTTCATGAGAGCACAGGAATCTGCATCTCATCCCTCCAGGAACACCTTGGTTTGCCCAAAGGGCTTTGGCCAAGCAGGCTCCAGCCCGTCCCTGGGCAAGCCCTGCGCTTTGCTTCCCCCCCAAGCCAAGCCTCCAGCAGGCAGCCCCACGCCGCATTTTCTTCAGCGTAAAACCTGGAAAAATACACACACTTTGGCAGCAAACACAGCACCCACGTGCTGAAGCTGCCCTCGCGACTCTGGCTTTTGCTCCGTCCGTCCAGCTTTGCTAAAGGCAAATCCTGGCAGCAGATCCCCCAGGAGATGGACGTGCCTCTGCTGAGAAAAGCTGTCCGTGCCAGCAGCTGGCCTTCCAGCCAAGCTGAGTGTGCTAGTTGTTTCCCAGTGCTTGATTTAGCATATAATTTTCTGTTAAAACAGCCAGTGGCCAAGCTGACTAACGCATCCATCTGCGCAGAGCCTGTCTGGCTCCTCCGTGTGAAGGGCTGCTCCCACCAACTCCTTTCCAGAGGTCACAGACGGCTCCCCCTAAATCTCCAGTGCTCTTGGAAGGCTGAAATCCTAATTCGGACACCGGCAAAGCCTGCCCTGCTTTCCTCCCGTACCTGACACAGGGCTTCGTCTGCTCCGTGTTCAGACTGGGAGTAGTTACTCGTGCAAGACGTTTCATCAGCGCAAATGGGGGTCACTGAAAGTTAACGGTGGGAGCAGGAGCTGATGATTTTGGCTTATCTTTTGTCAATGAAAACATTTCCCAAGCACCCGACGCTCCTAGATATTCCCATACGGTACCGAAAGGGACCGTAATAAGCTAGATATGCATTTCCCAAGACCATTAATGAATATTACCATGAAGCTGTTGTTGGGATCAGACATCCCACATGATCTTTCTGTTGGAAGCGGCTCTTGAGCTTGAACTTGAAAAACAGGGAACTGATGGGCACAAACCTCGGATTTCCATACTGTTACAAGGTTTCTTAGATAACTACATATGGCATGTACGTGATATAACTACACCTTTTATTTCTCATGTCCCTTTCTAGCTAAATTTAGGTCGGGAAAGCTGCCTGTGAGGTATTTCTCCATCCCTGGCAGTGAACTGGCTGGGCTATTTTTCAGCTCTGTTAGCGTCGCGGGACGCACGATACAGATTTCAATACCAAATGGCCCAGGCCAAAGCACTCGATGCTGCTGCGCCGGTCCTCGGCCCCTCCTGCCAAAGGATGCTGGTGGGTCACAAGGAGCACGGGGGGGGTCTCCTGATTTAGGGCTCCCCAGCTCCTGCAAGCTCCATCTCCTTCCCCAATTTCGCAGGTCAATTTTGGAGGCATGTGAAATTGGGCCAAACCTGGGCTTTCTCTTAGTTTTCTCAGCGAAGGTCCCTCTTCAGACTGCACCAGAGATGAGCTGGTCCTCAGTGTTATTTTAGCAGTTATTTTAATAAAAAAATGTGGCAGCTGGAAGTGTAAGAGGGATGGGAGCCAGGCATCTTAAGAAATGATAATTGCAGACTTGGAGCAGTGCTAAGAGTTAACAGAGGGACATTTAATCCAATTCTCAGCTTCTATTTTAGGATCCTTTTAACTTTCCAAATCAAAAAAAAAAAAAAGGAAGAGGGGAGGGGAGAGGAAAAAAAAAATGTCCATCACAGCGCAATTTCTTAAGCTTGTTGCAGCCCAAAGGTGAATTTTTATGCATGTGAGGAGTTTGAAGAAAATCCATTCAGCTGTTTCAGAGGTTTCAGAGCATGAAAGCAACATCTGGTTTAAAAATCAAAAATAAAAGAAATTCCCTTTGCTCATCAGAGTCAAAATGGGTTTTGGTTTCACGCCTCTGATTTAGTATATCTTGAGCTGTCCCTTGGAGAAAGCTGGCCATTTCTGTATTGATTTGGAAGGGATGAAATTGTGTTGCAAACTCAAAAAAATTAGGGATGCCCAGGCAGTAAAGCAGGTGGGACTCACACCCCAAGCTCCTCCACTCCCATCCAGTCCAACACCACCTGGGCCATGGTCCCTACATTGCCAATTTGCAATGAATTGCACTAAGATTTCTCACAGCCTGCTGCCTCAGCTGGGTGGGTGAGTTTTTGGGGTTTGTTTTTGGCTTCTGGTTTGATTTTTGCAGTGCTGTTTGCTGTGCGCAGCGCTGCGCTATAGATGGCAGTGCAGGATGGAAATTGCAGATCCCTTCGCTCTTTAATAACAGCCCTGGGCTGCGACGGCTCCCGCAGCTTGTCCTGGCAGAGGAGGCCAACCTCAGATCACTACTTTCTGCAGATTTGCCTGCAAATCCCCCTCAAATTTTTACCATAAATGTGACCCCCAGAATTTACAGTGGACAAAAGTGACAAGGAAGTTCTCCGCAAATTAACTGCTGCTTCTAAGAAAACACACAAATGCTCAAAAATCCACTGGCAAATTTGGCCGTGATGCTGCAACACAGAAATATTTCACATTTCAAAGGGAGCAGGCAGTTGATTTCTCTGTATGTTCCTCGGTGCAAGATCACATCTATGAAAAGACTCTGCTCATGCTGGATTTCTGCTGCTGTAAATGAAAGTGTGTACCTTCTCAGTATCCCATCGGTATTTATAAGGACAATAAAATCTACCCAAATGAAACCATTTGCAGCAAATTTTGCCCATTTACCTCCCTTCCCCCCATTTTGCACAGTTTCCTGGAGTTCTGGAACTAAAAGTAAGAAAAGAAACAAAATCCAACTGAGTTCTGCACTAGGAGATGCAATGCTGGCAGGAATAGGGATGCTACCAAAGAGATCATGATGGGAAGTGAAGAATATCATAAACAATTACAGCAAGATGCTTTTGAAAAATCCCTCCAGGTACCAGCTGCATCTGTTGATGTTTAAACACCTTCAGAAATCTGGCCACCGGCCCACTGCTCAAGATGTCAAAAAAAACCCCAAAACACCAAAAAACCAGAGAAGAATATAAGGCATAAGAAAGACAAATTCCTTTTGTCATTGGCAAGATGAAAGGAAAACCTCAACTCTTTTAATGATCGGGGTGGAGAAAACTGCAAACAATAAATGCTATGACAGTTGTCCTCCTTTTCCTTTGGAAAATGGAACTGGATCGGGATTAGGTATCTGCAGACTTTTTTTTTTTTTTCACCTTCAATGAGCGGTCCAGCGAAGAGCTCCCCTCCGCCTGCGCTGTCCCAGGGCTGGATGGATGAACCGACGTAGCGCGCTCTGACAAGGAGATATGCAGCACTTTTCTCTTACAGGATTTTAATGTGATCTTACACATCAAGAGGATTCAAATGACGGGAATGAATGGCAGTAGCCAACCTCATGGCTTGATATGGTGATGAAATGATGCCCTGGCACATCCATCACACTGTTCTGCTGTCAAAAGAACTCCCAGCTCTGGAAGATGAGTGTGTTTTTCTTTTATGGTGTTAAAAAAAAAAGCAGGGGGGAAACAAAAAGCTTCTGTCCTCAAGCCTAACTACTACATAAATGTAACTTTGAGATAAGACACAGCCAGATACGCAGGATCTATGGTTCAGCTCCAAACAGGGAGGGCAAATCTGTGCCCGGCTCCATCTGAAGGCGTGTGTGTGGAGCAAAGCCCGCTCCGCATGCAAGCGCAGACCTGGGACGTTGCAGAGCGCAGCAGGCAAGACAAGCCAAAAGACTGAAGGAAGATTCATTTCTTGCCAGCAGCATATGTAGACTTCTTGTGCCAATCCCTGCACGTTCACCTTGGAGAAGCAGATGCAGATGTGAGTGAGCAAGGTGTAAGTCTGAGCGTGCATGGAAGCACCACGGTGAGGATATTTCCTAAGCACGGGGCTGAGGAGATGCGGGGATGCAGATGTTGCCCAGGCAACACTCACTTTTGCAAGATGCCCCTTTGTCTCTCCCGATTTTTAAGTATGGTGTCTCTCTCTAAAATGCAGATTCTTCAAGCTGTAAATAAGACTTATTATATCCTAATGCTCTTTCCCGGTATCTTTTCAGAGCTTGTTACCAGCAGCACTGCTTGTGGCTGGGTAACGCAGGAAATCAGGAGCAGCTCCACGGCTGTGGCTTGCACAGGGTGGGAGAGGCTGTCTCTGGAGGGGAGCGCAGGTAAGACGTGGCGCCTGGGGCGGCGGGTGCGGGACACCCTGAGCTGCATTGCCCACGCTGCTGAGCAAATGCACTGGCTGAGAGCGGGATTTAGGGTAAGGACGAGCCTTTACAAAAAGCCCTGAGTTTATCCTGCATAAAGTCCTTATTCCAACTTTCAGAGCCCCCGGCAGTTGTGTATTGTGTTGCTGCTATTGCTCTGCGCTGTCTGCAAGGCTTCGTTCCCAGAGCGTAAGGTTTAGAGCTACGCTTTCCAGGGGCTGCATTTGTGTGCAATAACCAGCGTTTGCCCCCTCCGGAGCTGATTTTGTCTCCCAGGAAGCACTGGGGACAGGCAGTGTTTTCCCACCGTGTCTCATTTCCCAGGACGTAGCACCATGGTTCGCACTCATTATGAGACGCTGAGCCCACTATTATGGAGCAAAATTACCAAGTGCTGGAAAAAGCACAACAAAACCCGGCAGAGCGGTAAACTTGAAATAAGGTGGAAGTAATAATTGCTGTGTACAGGAGACCCAGATTTGCTCACTGGACATTGCTGAGGTCAGTAAGGTGGAGTGAGGAAAGGAAGACATCGCTAGTGGAATGAAATTACCCTTCCTGCTGAAGGGGCAGGCAGGAGATACCCGGGATAGATACTCTCTCTGCACCTCCCAGCCAGAAAACAGGATTTAAACGCAGCGAGAGAGGAATCACAGCAAGCACAAAACCTCTGCTCCAAGCGTGGAGGTGGGACAGGAGGAAGTGGGGCAGAAGCGAGCGCGGTGGAGACGCATTTGCACGCAAAGGGTGGGGAAGGAGGAATGCAGAGCAAAGGCAGGAGATGTGCTGCCTTGTGTAAAGTCCTGAAATGTCCTCTTCATCCCAGCCCAGGCAGCTGCCACGGTCCCCATGAGTCCAACAGCCCTTGCAGGCAACGTGACCTGCCCCGAACCTGGGGCAGAGCAGGCAGCAGCCAACTCGTTTTCACGGTTTACGTAGCATTTGGTCGCCCTATTTTGCTGCCTTGCCTTTGATGCAATGAGCCTGTGGGGAATCATCCTCAGTGGGAGATTGCTTACGTGGTTTCTAACCCATTAGTTTCTTTTATTGGCTGTTGCCTCAATAAAAAAAAAGGGGGGGAAAAAAAAAAAGAAGAAAATGAAGGAAAAGTAGTTCAAGGTGCGAAGAATTCACATGGCAGGAAAATATATAAAATGTTATTGGCTCTGTCCCCCTTGGCTCCAACCTCAATCGTCTCACCATGCTGTGCATTTATCCTTCTATTATTATACATAATGACGGGGAAATTTTAGCTAGTCTTATGCAAAAAGCCAGCCTGCTCCTCTCCCCTCCCCAGTGAGAACCATCCTGGGCTGAGCTCACATCGCTCGGCATCTGATTTCAGCCTAGCAGGGTGTTTCAACACCAATAAACATCTTGTTTTCATGTGAAGAGCTGTTTCAGCTACATTCTTTCCCATCTTTTGTGAGCATCCAAGGCTCCGTGTAAAACTTTTTATTGATCACATAAATAGCAGCTCTGCCTCCCTACAGGCTCTGACTTCACAAAGTGTTTTGATATCTGGAGAATGAAAGGTTCAATAGAAAACTAATTCCCTCAGCTTCCCGGGACTGTTAACCCAGGGCTGCTGGTTTCTCCTCTCTTTGGCAGAGTGTGGTCCGGGGAGCAGAGTGGGGGAGCCGGGAGATTAATTTTTGTCTTGTCCCGGGTGTGTTTAAGGCAGTTTATACACAGGCACGCAGCTAGTCTGCAACAAAGGCAGAAGCGAAGCCACTGTGCAAAGAGCTGAGAGGCGATCATTAAAGATTTAATTGGTCTGAAAGCTTCCCGAAATACTAAGGGAGACCTAAACCACACAACGTTGAGCAGGAAGCCTCCCAAGCTTTGCTGCTTACGGACACCGCTATCAGTGCAGCGAGCAGTCGTTTGCACCGCTGTCATGCTAGGAAATTCTCCGGGGATGGGGTGCCCTGGCCCCACCGGCAAGAAGCAGCTCCCGTCATCCCTGGAGAAGCTGCCCCGAGCCACCACATCTCACGAGCATGGACAGAGACCTCCCTCTGCAGCTGCATTTCTCCAAGGCACTGCTGAGACATCACGAAGGACCGAAACCCAGACGAGATCCTTCCCGTCTGTGTCCTGGCTGTCAGACCCATTGCACCATCACCTTTTGTGCAAATGAGTGAGAGCAAACACAAAACCTCTTCAACTGCAGCCATGCAGAGCTCGCGGGGAAGAAGATTAATGGGAGCTACCGGTGAGCCTCATCAGTCCTTGTTCAGGAATCAGAAATCCCAATCGAAACCTGCCGAGACTCAGAGCTATGTGCTGGCACAAATTCGACCTCGTTTGGATAACGAAGGGCAGATCCTGTTCTGAGCTGTGTTATAAAACCTTTGTAACTGTGTGTTTATCACAGCAGGCTAAAAGGGCACTAGCGACTTAGCTGACCTTGCTGTTTGCAGATGGCAGTGTGTGACAGCCCTGGAGCTGGTAGGGCTGTGGTGGTGGTGGCTTTTGGAAGCCATGCAATGGCAGAGGCAACGCCTGAACCCTTCCGCAGCCGGAGGGTCCCAGCCCAGCCTGGTGCTGAGCCCCCAACAGATGCCCCAAATCAGCGCAGCTCTTGGGTAAAACAAAGCTGCCTTCCTCCATCCTAAAGGTCTGGCTGGTGGTGGCACCACTGGAGGCACAAGTGGAGTGATAGTGAGTTCCCCATGAGATGGATGGGAGAAAGCATTCTTTGCAGGTGTAAAGTCTCCCCTCCTCTGAAATGCTACACTCAATTAGTGAGAGTGATTTGAATAGCAGCAATTGCTTGAGACCCACATGTCTTGGGAGAAGGGAAGCTTTGAGGCATCTACGTTCAGCTCCTGGGGCCAAAGAACAGACCCGTTTGTATCTCTTGAGGTGCTAGCGAGTCCTCTGTGGGGACCTGCTATTAGACTGTCCTCCATGGAGGAAAAGGTGCAGAAGCATTCATAGGCTGGAGTTTGGTGGCCAAGCCAAAATGCAACGCCTCTTTCACCTCAAGTACCTGATCCTGAGTACTCAGACAACCGGTTTTTAAAGCCTCACCCACAGGAGGTGACGATGGTGGGTTATGTTTTTGGGGGTTTTATTTTGCATTACTAATTTTTGAGATTTTCAATAGTTTTTCCTACAGGCAAAATCCACTCACAAATGTAAAGGTGAAGCATGTTTCCACACCAATGTTTTCCCTTCTCTGCTTCTCATACAACTTTATTTGTAGGTTGGTGATAATGAGAACTCCACTGCTATTGATTTTTTAAAAAACATATATAACTTTGAAACACTGTAGATATTGCACGGACTTTGGAACATGATAAGAAGAGGTAATCACACTCACAGCTTCTCCAGCCCTTTAATTAATCTGGACAGCAAATTCTAGCTGTAGTCCTAGAGCAGACTGACTACCACTCCTGAATATTCTCATTTTCTACAGAAACGTATAGATACTTGAGGTAAATCAGCACCCCACAGGGATCTAACTTCTGACACAATATTTTTATAATGGAGAGGAGAATTGGGATAGCCCTGCTTCTTTGAGACCAACTGCTGCACAGCTCTGTGGAATGGGCTGGAAAACAGAGAAATATTGGCTTAACTTCTGCTAAAATAGCAAACGGTCTCCCTTTCTTGGTACAACCTTAAGATGGAGCAAAACAGTTAAACTGTAGGAATGTACCGCCGAGGGAGAATAATAGAAATCAGAAAATGAGAGGGTTACGGTTCAGCTTCCCAGTGACCTGATTCAGGGCAAAATCTTTTATTCTGGAAGAGCTCATCCCTGTGTTGGGTCCTGGGGTTTGCACCAGACACTGGGTCCCCAGATCCCCCCGTCATCTCCTGGGGACGGTGCAGGGAGGACCAGGGGTTGAACCATGCCAGTGCCCTGAGCTGCGGTCTGCAGAGCCTGCTGCTGCCGTCCTCCTCACCCTTAGCTCCGGTGAAATCAATGGGACTAAATGAGCACAAATGAGACGGGAGCTGGCTCCTTCGCTGCTGTGGTAAGTCAGCGTGGAAGCTGGCCTCGATCCATCTATCTAAAGCTCTGTATTGAATCTCAGCTGACAGCTCCAATAATGATAATAGATATGGCCAAAGCCGCTTTGTATTTTCTTTGGAGGAGGCCAGGTTCCTCCTCCCCGCTCGCAGGCACGCTAACCACATTGCCAGCTCTCATCTCTCGGGTATTTTGAGGGTTCGATAAACAAACCACGCTCCTCACACTGCCAAAGCCCAAAGGGATGACAAAGGATAACCTAGCTACCCCGCGCAGCCCTTACCAGGGTTTTTGCAGGAATCCCTCTGTGTTCAGAGGGTTGCTAGCACTCAGGGACATCCCAGGCTTCACCTCTAATTTCATCTGAAACTTCCCTGGCTTGGTCTAACAAAAGAAACGGTACCACTGGGATGCCACAAGAGCATCCCATGAACCTCTTCTCCGGGAGAAGGCTGCTGCTGCAGATCCAGCCAGCTCCCAGCCTGCAGAGCCAAGGACAGAAGTGCCAAGGACACGGCGTGGGCATGAGGACACGGTGTGGGCATGGCTATGTCTGAACACGCAAAGCCAGGCTAAGCTAACCTAAAGCTCAGTAACAAAAAGTCAAGCCACATCAACATGAAAGGCCTCTAGAAAAAAAAAAAAAAAATCATGCATGAAAGTTAAAGTAGCTGGACTTCATTATGGCATTTTCCACGCATACATGCTGAAAATCACTTCCGACACTTCGCCCCTGCAGCCAGCCGTGCCGAGTTAACTGTGCCCGAGCGCTGCAGCCCCAGCAGTGGGGTTTAGCAAGGCTCAGGTTTTACCCCGTCTCACAGCCCCTGCTGAGCTTGGCTCCGCCGGGAACGTGTCGCTAAACGAGCTGGGTCAGGTAGCAATAGAATAGCTCAGGGATGTTTATAAAATCAGGGGAGATGAACCCTATAGGAGAGGGCATCCCATGTAGTTGGGGAGCTAAGTCAGCAGGGAATAAATTGGGCTGCCTGCAATCAGTGATGCTTCAGGGAGGCATAAAGCAGGGAAGCGGCTGGGGGGCGCGTGTCCGTCCCTGCACGGGGTCTCCAGCACATTCTGTCTTCCCTGTGTTTATGCTGGTGACTGCGAGCTCTCCAGAGCATCATCAGGTTTTATGGCGTGTATGCATTATTAGTGCTTCACAAGTAAATAATGTCATATTTCACTGTTTATTGCTGAAAATGCACTGTAAAAGGCTAAAGCCTGAAAAGTGCAGAAAATAATTTATGTGGGAGGAATGAATTTCCCATCATGTCAAACTGCTGCCAGAATTTATCACAGTGCCCTTCAATTTGGGTCTCTGTCCAACGTTTTAAAGGTCTGTCTTTGTCACACATTTAGGCTTGGGAAAGCTGAAGGTTATTGGGAAGAGTAGGAATTGCTGCTGGTGCTGGAGTGAGAGGAAAGCGTACGGTGGGGGCTCCAACAGGCCCTTCCCTTGGTTATCATGGAAAATTAACGGCATGGTGGTCACCAGTAACCATCCTGGTGAAGGGATGAAATGGCAGGAGGTTCAGCATCAGCTCCGAGAGCTGCTGAACTTCATGTTCTTGCTGCAGTTCTTCTTGAAATGTATAAATCAGCGCGGAGGTAGACGAGGGCCACTGGCCAAACTGTTTGTGATGATCAATATCTCTTAATTAGGGTCTGATTCTCACTCTTCACTCGGCACCGGTAACTCAGATCACAGAAGTAAGGATTTCTCGAGTGTATAAGGATTAAAGGATGAGGCCGTGAAACTTCAGAAAAAGGTTTTGAAACCACTTTCCCTACCGCTGCTTTTTCCTTGAGAACTTGCCGCGCTGCTGGGCAGGAGCGTCAACCTAAGGGAATAATTGTGTTTTAAAGCTACTATTTCTGTCCTTGCCATTTATACATGTCTTGTCAGATTTGCACCTGAATTCACCTCCGAGGCATTGGTACCAGCCAGCTTGGAACCGCAGCCGGAGGCAGCGAAGGCACCACAGCTCTCCGGTGGGAGCACGCCGAGCTGTTTTCCAAAATACACTTCCCTCTAAATTAAAAGAGCAGCAGGAGCAGCCTGCAAAGCTGAGGGCAGTGCAAGCGTCCTTGCTGTGGAGATAAGCTCTCCGCTTCTCAAAGTACGCAAAAGATTTTGGGCTTTGGGGCTGGAGGTGCCCTCATCGGCCAAGCCAAGTGTTTCTGCATACAGCCAAGGTGCCCCCTGCCAGGGACGGGGAGCTGCTGTGGATAAATCACAACCCAGAGGGGCACAAAATTGCATAAACACACAGAAGTCTCAAATAAAAGTTCCCTGGTTTGGAGAAACTAGATGCCTATTTTCTTGTGACTGGTGCAATTTTTTTCCTGTGGGACCCATCCTCTCCCACGCCTCCGTTAGAGATTTCCGGGTTCAGCAGTTTGAATGCTGTCACATAGACTAGTAACTGGTTAAATATTCAACAAGGTGAACTGCATGGGCAAATCGGGCAGTGCGAGATGTTTTTACACGCAGATCGGAGATCAGAACTTGTGTCATCCAAAGGACTTACACAAGCTCCTGAGTTCAGATAAGCCAATTCCACGAACTCTTGGACCCAGGAGTGCCTGCTACTGGGCACTTAAAACTCATTTGACCTCTCAGACTAATTTCCAATCTGCAATAGAGATGACACAACTTTTTTTTTTTTTTTACTCTTTTTTTTTTTTTCAGCATAACTATCTTACCATAAATGCATACTAAAAAGGACTTACCACAGAGTGATTCAAACAACAGCTTGTATAGCTGAGTTGACCAAAATGCCCATATATTTTGCACACGTAAGATAATTTTAGGGACTGGTTCTCAAAATAATCCCATTTACTTTTAACAAAAAAAAGGTCTGACTTAAAGCTGAAACTTTAGCCCCTGAGGAAATGCTATTTAGAAAACAGAAGAGAATAAGAATGCGTCAGGATGCAGTGACATGTGATACGAATACAACCTTGAGATAATCCTTTTCTAGCATTACAGGTAGCTGGAGAGGAACAGATCAGGTGGCTGACCAGCGGGAGTGGGGATGAGGAAGCAGCAATTTGGAAACACTCATATTTAGGTGAAATGCATTAAACCCCCCCCCATCTTTATTATCGTGTACAGCCCTTTCCATGAACCTCCATGCACAACGGCCCTGACATCGACCGCTTTTGCACATCTTTGTCATGGGACGTGGCCTCATCTATCCCAGTCCACCAAAGAGCAATGAAGGAAGCAACCCCCCCACGGACAGATGACAGAAAGGCAAGTGATCTGTGGTCTAAAAGCGTACTGAGAAAGGATTCTGGTTTCTTTCATTACAATTACTTGAGTCTCGTGATCCTGACTAACCAGCATAACTACAACCACCGTGGAGCTGAACCTGATGAGATACAGTCAGAGCAGGTCACCCTGTGGGAAGCTGGAGCGGAGGCAGGGACAATGACCGAAGACATGACGTTATTCCTGCTCTAGGCACAATCTCATGCAATGCTTTGCATAACAACATCCTTATACTCCGGAGGAACCGTTTGATTTGTCACCCTTTAAAAGATCCGTTGCTCTGAATGAGTCAAGTGCGCTGACTTCACCGGGCTATGGCTTACCAATGCAGAAGCCTGCTCGGGCAATGACGTGCACAGACACTTCTTGGAATGACTTTGCCAAAATTATGGTGTCACAAAGCAGCATTTACACGCAGCTGCCCCATTAAGGTATCTTTCCTAAAATACCCAGGAGAGAACACCTTATATTGGAAATCCATCTCTTCTAGTTTATATTTGTCCAGGATTGCTGTTGCTGCTCCCTTGTGGGATGTAACCCTGTCTTTCATTGCATCACAGTTAAGAAGTCGTGTGCAGAGCTAGCAGGATACTTTATTTTTTTCTCAACTCATTTTATGAGGTTAAAGTGAGAGAACCTCAAACAGACATTTGTACTGGATTGGGCAAAAGAATGCAGTGCTCAGAGTTAATTAGCTATCCGTATATCATAAAGCTTTTGTAGCTGTCATTTCTTAGAATGAAAAGGAATATAGTGATATATTGTAAAGATTATGAAGGAAGATTGGTATGTATCAGGGATATTACTTTAACTGAAAAAAACATCAGAAAAATGTCCTAGTTTCTGTGTAGTTCCAAAGCTCAGTATATGGAACAAAACATCCAGGGGAATTAATTACTTTTTTGTTGAGGTTTTTTGTGAGCTTTTTAAATCCCAAGGAAATCTATGTACAGGAGGGTATCAGTCATCTATACACAGAACTACATAAAGTATCATTAGAGACCCCTCCAAATACATTGATTTTTTTATCCAGCAGCACTGTATCAATATTTTAACCACTGACAACAAGATGTACCCTTCATTATGAAGTATTTTCCTGTGGGTAACTAAACCACTGTGTATCAGGGAAAATAAATAGTTGCCTCCCCACATCTTCTGCCTATGCAGAAAGTGAACTCCTCACACTGCTCTGGCAGAAGTGTTGGTAAGAATTGTAATGTATTGCTCCCTCCTCCCACCAGCGGCTGTCTTATCTAGCCCCACTTTATGTTATCTGAGATTTTTTTCTTTCTTTTAAACCCATGATGGGAAGACTCCTGAGCTTTCCAGGCCAGGACTCTGCTCATTTCCAGCCTAGCATTTATTCATGGCTGGGTTATACCCATTTGTCCCTGTGCCAACATCATAATTTGATTAAATAGCTCCTCTACCTGGCATTTTTCTCATAGCAACCGCCTTCCAGCCCAGCTATCATTTAGCTAGACTAAATAAACAAAGGGTTTTGGGGGCATGTCTCCAAGGGGGCGAGAAGTGCCACCAACATGCTGGACCCCTCCCAGTTTGACCCCAGTGAGCTGGTATGTTCAAGCACTGGGCTGCTCCAGATCGGGCACAGAAATGAGCTCCCATCCCATCAGATTTTGTGGCCAGGACTTATAATAGTATACCTTGAACTACAAAGTCACTGAGGGTTTTTACCTCCACCTCATACCCGGTCGGTTTATTCTGAGCATCCCTTTTAACCTAGCTGCTCAGCCAGGTGGGTGTAAAGTCTGTTCCTACAAGTCTCTTGGCATACAAGTGGCTGATAATATTAGCACCTCCTTGAAAAGGAGGTCAGACACAGTCTACACTAAAGGCCCTGAGATCTTCCGCTGATTTGTTTCATTAATTTGTCCTTTTGAAAAAGAGAGCCCTAATTATAAGCTCATTCTTGTTTATACTTCTACTTAGGTTAAACTAAAGGGATGCGTTTCGTCCAGCCCAAGGTTAATTTTGCTCCTAACTGTTCTTCTAGAATATCTTAAATTACTTATCAACACTGAAGCTAAACCAGTTCCACTGCTTGCCAGTTTGGTGTTTCTCCAGTGCAGAAATCTGCCATCTCCCATGAAGAAATTATCTGCGCTCTGCGTGATTAGTAGCATTTTTTGCAATCCATATCTAGAGAGTTGAAAGTACTCGGTGATAAAACTCCCCAGCAACATTTATATCCCAAGTAGCACTGCAGAGACTCTACCACAACCAGTCCAGCCCTGGGAACCTAAAACAAATTCCCCAAAGTATCTCAGGACAACTTCTTTCATGATTGTGCTCACAAGTGAGTTAGACCTACAGATTCAGGCTTATCCAGCCGGGGCCTCCTCATGCCCGTGCATTTCTTTTCATCATGAACACAAAACGTTACCCACAGTGGCTTTTTTTTTTAATGCCAATAGCTCTTTCTCTTCTGAACTGTTCTTTCTTCTCCACACCTGTGCCTCAGTCATAATTGCTATTCCACAGTGTTTTTCTAACCCTACATCATTTGGTTTCACAGCTTGTGGAAGAAGTACGTGTTCTTCCGTTTTCCTGCCCAGCCCCCAGTCATTATTACACAAGAAATCCCTCCTGCTCATCACACCTTGTTCACAACCTGGATTAGGAGCACTCCTTTCATTACACTGCAAATAACAATGTGGTGTTATTTTGCTTTCCTGAAAGCCATTAATCCATTAATCTGAGCTGCTTAGGGGCATTAGAAATGGAAAAGCAGCTCAGTTCTCTTCTGAATTTGCTGCCAACTTTGGCTTTGTAAACCTCTCTTCTCAGCCTGTGGCTGTCCTGGGAGCATGGTGGCAACATGGGAGTTCCCATACGGTGCAGCAGCTTAAATGATGAGGGTGAGCGATGCATATACACTGTGCACTGCATGTCATGCGTGACTTTGTCACCCATGAGTGAGACTAGCTGTGTCACTAGCAGGGTGTTCCCACAGGTATGTTTGCACCTCCACCTGGGCTTGCACCCCTGAGCAGCGTGTCTCTGCCAGCAGATGCCTGGCGTGGTGCGTTCAACAAAACCCATGATGGGATGCAGTGCACTTCAAAATGTCCAGGAGAAGCAGCGGACGGGCCTGAAAGCCCATGGTGGTAAGGAATAAGATGCTTCTAAAGGACTTAGATAGGGTGAAGGGACAATCATGATGCCTCAGTGCAGCTGCATCCAGGTGGGCAGACACCTCAGCTGGGAAGGGAGAGGGAAAGCTGGGGCTTGGCCTTGTGGTTCTCCTCCTTCCCACCATTTCTGTGAGGTGTGGTTCAGCCTTGGCTGAAGGTGATGCCAAACAGCTGATGTTTCTCCTCCCTTCCAGAGACAAAGGGCAGGAGGAGAAGCCTTCCCCAGGCTCCCCTCTGAAGGTGCCCAAGCCACCTCTCAAACATGACCTCCCAGCTGGCTTGCTGTACCCCCTAGCAGCTTAGGGGCACCTCAGCCTAGAGTTGGAGGTTTACAGCATTAGTATAGGACAAGTTAGGGCATGAAACCAGCTCTGGGCTGGACTTGCATGTGATGTGAAAATTGGTCATTCGTTCTTGGGTTATTGACTTTCCTCTGGCATGGATTAATCATATGAGGTTTTTTTTTTTTAATCTATCAGTTTAATATCAGCTTCTTAATGGGATTGTGGGGTTTTGTTTGTTCGAAGTCAATAGGCACAGTCCATTTGGCAGAGATCATAAGACTGCAATGCAAAATCAGCAACAAGACTTTGCACCTATCAGGTTTTTTACAAGTTTTTCCAGAGACTATTCTTACCCTTAAAAATGACCCCAACAGGGCAAGGATTGAGTCTTATTTTTACTGAGAATGGAGAGCCCTACAGCAATCCTATTTCATGAATAAACTGTATTAACCTGTTTCCCAACATGGTGAGTCAGGAACATTTGGTGTCCAGAAGTTCAAATTTCAAGGCTATGTCAAAATGTGCAAAGGGGAATCCTGGAAGAACAATCACTGCTGCGACAAGCTCCTGTATGGGAAAGTAGTTATTTAATCTTTCAACAACTCTGAATCAAGCAAGGTAGGACCTGACACCGGCTTGTACAACTATGTCGTGAACTTGCGTGTTCATGTCAAACTAAAGTAGACTGTGTTTATTACAAAATAATCTGCAACTGAGTTGTCTCTGAAGGTCAGAGCAAAGGCCAGGCAAAGGTGAAATGAGATACAAATACTGCTGAGATAAGTCAGTTGGTGACTCTCAGAACGCGTCTCGTACCACCATGTGGATTGTGTCCACCTATCAGTCAACCCAGCATCAATCACAGCAACGTCCTCGGAGACACGAGGTATTTGATGTGCTAAATATTTATAACATCCAGTTATTTGCACCCAGTGCAGCCAGTAAACTCCCCTTTGAAGATGGCAGCTCTGCCAATAGGAAGGGAATTGCCCATTTTAGAGTTCTGAATGAAGCCCTAAAGATGCTGTAGCACACATCCATGCAAACCACATAGCTCCTGCCCTGACATTGTGGCCAATAACAAGCCCCATCCAAGTAGCCCAGCTTTCACCGCTATCAAATTCTTCTCTCAGCACGTCCATACCTCTAAGATGCTATTCCTCTTCTGCACCATCCTTACAGGAGAACCGTTACAAAATCCGTGTTTTCCCTTTGCTTGTGTCTTTTTGCCAGCTGCTGCAGAAGGGAGCGTGCTGGTTTTATTCATGAGCTAGTTTTTTTTGAAAATGGTGGTACTTTAACTGCTTGCAGTTGTGGAATGACAGTATTTCTCTTACAAAACTCCTGCCCACAAGCCAGCAAATAAGGTGGACTTCTACAGCCTTTATAGGGGGCAAATTCCTGCCTGTGTTAGAAGCTGCTTCTGACCCATCACAGAGGCAGGCAGCACTTGCTCTTCACAACACATAAAGAGATTTCAAACAACATCTTAAAATCTGCCAAAGTTAATTCAGCTGCCAGAAAAGATCTTGTCATACAATATATGAATAACCTTTTCACTTCTCCTTCCCTTTTGTAAACTAGCTCTGACACCTGCTTTGGGATTTACCTTTTCATTGTAACGTGGTTTTATTTATTTTTGTGTAGGAGCCCAGGAGCGTTACTCAATAAAAAGTCAGTTATTACTTACTATTACAACAAACTAGCTGAAATGTCTGGCAACCTATGTATTAAATAATAGAACCTTAGCCAGTTTGGGCAGGCATTTACCTATCACACGAATCATGTTTTTCAGATTAGCATACTTTGCTACCTTTGCCTTCCACTCCTCCTCCTTCATGACAGAAGGACAGCCCCTAAATCATATGATTGGACACAAAAGATTGCACGCTGTGAAATACTCCTATTTCCCACAGACCTGAGACAAACTCACCAAGGCAGAACTCAAAGCCAACCAGAGAAGAGCCAAAATGAACCTTCTTCCCTCCTTCTCTATGGAGACCTGGGCCCTTTTGCTCATTTTCATAGCCCTCCTGGTAGCGTGAGTAAAATATTCTTTATTGGTTCTTTGCTCATGCCACTTTCCTGTTCTTACTGTTGTTCATTTTCATGCAACTAGTCTGCCAAGGAGCAAACAGGTAGTTGTGGCTTCTAGCCTCTGACGAGGCCCTGAGAAGTAGCAGAGGAGTCTAAAGACTGTACAGACGCGTGATCTTGCTCCAAGGTTTGGAGTATTCCCATGTATCGTTATGATCTTGCTGCTAAGCATCAAAGCAATAATCAAATAATCATAGCGCCAGACATTCGTTACCAGCAGGGTTCTGGCTTCAGTGAGGATCATGATCCGCTAGGTTATTTTCCACAGAAATACAGCCGAAGGAAGGCTGTGCCTCCCTGACCGAGGTTGCCCTATGGAGGGGAGCAGGCAGTAGATGACCCTACTGCGTGACCTGCAAAGGTGGAGAGCAGCAGCAAGGCACCAGAAAAAGAGCATTCATACAATCAGTTCTCTCTCTTCCTGACGACTCCTGTTGTGCCCAGGTAAGGTGCTCCACACACGGGCACCCAGACCAGGAGGGACAATTTGCAGATTTGCCACACGCCTGCAGCGAATCCCCATGCCCATCCTTGCTGGGGGAAGAACGTAGCCCAGAGCAAGGTCAGGTCTCTGCTCCTGGCTTTTCTGAAAAACTCCATCAGGCAGAAGCGTACCCCGCTGCTTCAGAGGAGCCGTGCTAGTGAGAAAATGCTTTTGTCTGCTCTGCTGATGCTGTTTGGCGCTGCAGCGTAGCAGGGCTGGCTGAAAACCCCCTTCTGCTGGGACATACAGCATCTCCACTGGCAGCCCCTGCCAACAAGGCTGCACTGACAAACTTTGTAGTGTTGACAAGCCCTTAGGCAGAGACAGCATGTTGCTAGCCATAAACCTTAATGATTAATGTGGTCCATACGAGCACAATCCATTTGTCTGCCCTGGCAATGCTCCAGCCGCAGCAGTTCAGTAAGCTCTGAAACTTTTAGTCCTGTTTTTAAAACCCTTTCCTGTGATTTGGATCACTCAAAAGCCTGTTTGGGGCAGACTCTTAAAAAACCCTAAACCAACCAAAAAAACCTCACCCTCATTATTGACCCAAACCCTCAATAACTCTGTGGCCATCTGAGATTGCTGGTTACCAGACTCCCGCCTTCTGCAGCCACTTGCAATTTTGTTGTGGCAAAAGGGATGAAGCCCAGATCTTTGTGCTCTGATATCCGAGCTAAAATAGAGATTTCACTGCCCATTAGCACAGGGAGGTTGTTCAGATGCTTCTTGTCCATCTGGGGCTCCGGTTCACACATGAAGGAACATCAGGCATTTCTGGTTCACTTCCATGGTGAGAAGAAGTAATGATTATTCTCTGGCTTTACACTGAATGGTCCTTCTCAGCCTGCAGAAAACCATGTCACATTTTAGTTGTAAGAGCATTAGACTGTGTTTTCCTGGCCATGTTTCAAATGGATTAAGTCTAGCCTATGTTCTTATAGAGTTTCTGGGCTTTGTAACCAGCCCAGCCTGGCATTTCCTGGTCCTCCTGCAGCCCCGGCTACCCATAGACATTACAAATGAGAATCCACAAACGTTTTATACCTAGCACTGAATTAACCTTTGACAGAAAAGGTTAAACATTGACAGACAGAGTGCTGTGAAACCTTTCTACACCTGCTAACACCCCATTCGCCTGTTTTTGCCTGCTCTGTTTGGACCATAAGATGAGGTCCTCTTTTGTGCTCTGGCAGAACGTATGCTGGGGACTGATCTCATTTGGGGTCCCCCAGACTCAGAAAAGTATTACTAATTACAAGGGAAACCCTCCTAAGTCTCAGCCTAGACCCTGGCTTATCAGGACAGCATCCTCAAGATGCTGCCTGAGCGGTTACTGCCACACGGCCCAGAGAGGATCTCTGATAACATCCTGCTGCCAAACCTTCGCAGTTTTACATCCCTTCTGCAACAAACTGCTCGCTTGGGAAGCTGCAGCTACCAACTAAAAAACAAATATTTTGAGGAGCTTTTTCAACACAGCCAAAGCCAAGCTTCAAAGGGCTGCAGCCCAGGCCCTTGTCGAGAAACAGAAGGCCCCGAGGTAGAAGTAATAACTTTACAGCTGCCAAAAAGGGTGCTTCAGAGGAAAGAAATCTGCAAAGCTGTCAATAAAATCTGAACAGAAAACCATCAAGACAAGACTTTCTGACGCACCACTGAGCTAACGCCAGGCTAAGAGGAAGGAGAACAATAAATGAAATTAAAGTGCAGCTTGACAAAAGGCCTGTTTGGGACATCACTTCTGGCACTGCTTTGATATCTCTTCAATAAAAACATGTAAGCTTGGTGTTCTTCTTCCAGCTCCCTTTTCTGCCTCTCCTTTGGTTAGCAATGAGCTCCTTTCTTGACTTTTGCTAAAGGCTTTGAGGTCCTGTTTCCACCAAAGCACCTATGCCTTTAGGAGATGTCTGGTTTTACACCAAAGTGATCTCTCTGAAGCTGCGTGTGGCAGCACTGAGCCTTACCGTGTTTATTAAGTAGTTTTTACAGGGCAATTTTCTTCTGGGCCACTTTTTTCCAGCTCCTGGATCAACCTCCTCTACGTAGAGCCAAAGGGACGTTGCTGCAGTCTCCAGGTTTAGGAGAGCTCGCAGCCCCAATGCCACGGTGATGTAACACTCTGTTGCCTTTTCTGTCCCACAGATATGGGATCTGGCCATTTGGTTTGTTCAAGAAGTTGGGTATTCCTGGGCCGACGCCTCTGCCTTTCTTCGGGACGTGCCTGGAATACCGCAAAGTACGTGACTGAAGCCTTCCTGGCTCCAGAAATATCTGCCTTTGCTCATACAGCTGTAGCTCAACAGATACATGGCGATGATAAGTTATCTCCAAATGCCAAGCTCCGCTCTAACGCACAGGTTGTGCAAAGGCCAGCGTGGGATAAGGGCTCAGTAATGCAGACCACGGGGCCCTGCCTTTACAGCGTCTCCAAACGAGCACTCATGGGTGGCTGATTTACAGCTGCCCTTTGCCAGGGTCCTGGCAAACAGCTCATTCACAAGCATGATATACGTTTATGCTGTCCTTCATGATGTTTTTGGAGAGGAGAACTCAGAAGGCAGCTCTGAACGTCAGTTTACAGACATCCCTCCCAACCTACCATCTCCAATATCATCCCCTCCGCTGCATCCTGAGATCATTTTTGTATTGCTTCCTACAGGGTTTCTTGGATTTTGACAATGAATGTTTCCAGAAATATGGGAAAGTCTGGGGGTGAGTATGAACCACTGATCTCTTTGTAAAGCAAGAATCCATACAAAGGGGAGAAAAAATTCATTAGGAAAGCTCCCTTCTCTCTACCTGCACCCCCGATGATCCCAGCAGGACAAGTACAGCAACGATAGGGTGCCTGTGGCGGCTTACGTTAAATCCTGATGATTGCAGGGCTGTGTCGGTGTCATGCTATATGGAAATTGCTTTGATCTGTGCTATGAAAGGCATTTTAAAGCCAAGAACAAAAGGCCCTCACCCGCTCCTAACAAAATCAACAGCAAAACTACTATTCATTTAAGGTTGAATCTGGAACCGGGAGGTCGAGTTCCTCTGGTTCACCAACAGCAGAGGAATGTGAGTGACTCCCAATACCGAGAGAAGCAGCAGATCCAAAATCCGCAGACTTCCTTGTGCTGCTGGTCCTCACCTGCTGCGGTGGGATCCAGTGCAGCTATCGTTGTCTGCTCTGGCCAGACATCTCCTCTGGCCTTTATTGCTGCTGTTATAACCTGGGCTGCAAACATGCACATACCCTCTATAATGCACCCGTTGGTCCCTATAGCGACTTTAAAAAAATGGAGTCTGGAAAAGTTATCTTTACATAAATGGGGAAAGTGCTTAAATCTGCTTAATCTACATCTGTTCCGGGAAAGAATTCAGAACTGGCAGCTTAAAAAGACAAAAACAAGGATCGAGTTTCATCTCCAAGGATATTTCAGTGCTGTCAGCCCAAGTCTCCAGACACCCAATTCAAGAGCCTGAAAGGGGTCGAACAAGTTTCCCTCTAATACTGTAATGTGTTTAAGTGCCTGGAAAAACACACAGAGTCAGGGGAGAAAGTGAAGACACTTGCTTCATTTAGTATCTGGTCCTTTGAGGGACTGAGCCCTGTTCATTTCCCAGCAAATTTAGAAAGTGTTTAGCCCCCTTTATCATTTACAAAACCAGATGAGAGAAGGCATGGGAGTCCTTTTCCATCTCCGCTTTCTACATGTCTGTGCTTAGGCATCTGCAGAACAGCAAGGCTGGTGATGGAGGAGCATTTGTTTAACACATTGTTTCCTGGGCATCAGCCAAGCCTTGCACTTCAACTGTCTGGGGTTGTTTATCTGTGTCCTCTTCTCCCCCTATCAGGATTTATGATGGCAGGCAACCTGTGGTGGCTACCGTGGACCCCCAAATCATTAAAACTGTGCTGGTTAAAGAGTGTTACTCCACCTTTACCAACCGGAGGGTAAGACCAGAAGCATCGCGATGTACCATAGAGTCCAAAAAACAGAGTACAGGAAGAGCCAAGCATGCAGCAGGGTTCCCATAGGGGACAAGGGGCTGCACTATAGGGATTGCTACAAATGGCCACTGTATGTCACTGTTCCCCTGCCTTACAGGCTGGGGACCGCACACCCGGGCTGGCAGAGGAAGCTGTTCACCTGCACATCAGACAAATTCTGCTCTCACACACATACAGGAATTTCAGTCTGTACGAGCATGCGGGAATCCGTAAGGGTCCAGCTAGCACACATGCCATCAGCTGGGACGCAGGCTCTGGGCGGCACGGTTAGGTGTGGGTGCACGCGTACACATGGGTACGTTGGGCTTGTTGGGTTACATATGGAAATGGCATCTCGCAGCTGGTTTGCTGCGGGAAAGGGGTTTATTTACATATGCGTGTCCTGAGAGAGGCTGTTTGTAAGGACTTAGCTTGCTGCCAGTAGTAACGTTCCTGAAATAGCCTAGGCAGGGCTACATGCTACCTTCCCATCCTTGCAAGGAAGCTGCTACCTTTTTTGGGCTTAACACCTTGCTTTTTTTCCCCTCCAGCATATGGATCTAGCAGGGGTGCTGAACAACGCTGTCTCATTAGCTGAAGACGAACAGTGGAAGAGGATTCGTACCGTGCTCTCTCCAACCTTCACCAGTGGGAAACTAAAGGAGGTAAAACACAGCGGAGCTGATGCAAACTAAATCAGAAAGTCAGTAGGCAGTGATTCCAGGCTGAGATTGTCACAGGGGTCCAATTTCTTTAGTCAGAGCCTGGTGACTAAGCTGGCCTGTTTAATTTATGCCTAATTTAAAACAAAAAAAGGCTTAAAATAAAAACTTAGCAGAAAGATATTATTTGTAAATATTCATGAAAATCCCTATAGTCTTCATAAGCCTGTCTTAAAGGAGTAAAATGTACCATACTTAAGTGACCATCTCTGGTTTGTGTTCCAGATGTTTCCTATAATGAAGCACTATGGGGAAGTTTTGGTGAAAAATGTTCAAAAGCAAGTGGAAAAGGACAACGTTGTAGCTGTAAAGGAGTAAGTAGCTGCTAGGAGCAGCAGGCTAAGCAGCAAACCTTCTTAGCCAGTGCTGTGGTTCATTCGTTACTGGCAACGCAGATCGCTCGCTGGGTAAACCAGACCTCTGAAATAAGGGATGGGGCTAGCTGAAAGCCTGGCTGAAAATTTGAAAGGGAAAATTTAAGCTGGGATGTTAGGGAAACTTCCTAGAGGCAGAGACACACAGAAAAGCTTTCTAAAGGGAATTGGAGGGGAGGAGGAAACGCTCCAGCACAGCTTTGTGAATCCCCAGGCCCAAGAAAATTCCAAATCCACCAGGAAAATCTAGTGTTCCCCACTTATACTCATGATCTCTGTGTACCACCTTCTTATACCACAGGATGCTGAGGCTGCTGGCCTCCCAGCCCCACCTGCAGCACTGCAGGATGCTGGTCCATCACTTGTCCCCATTGCTGGGGGGAGCTGGAGGGGAGAACAGAGTGTGGTTCTGGGTGTGTCATCCTCATCTGTGCCCTGAAAACTGTGTATTTCACCCCCAATTCCAAAGCATAGATGCAGAAAGGGCAGCTGCACATCATTGATCACACACCAGCAAAGATCTCCCCTACAAAAACCCCATCAGGCCAGGGTTTGGACAGTTTGCACCATTACAGGTACCTCTGCTGGGTTGAACAAGACCATTTGCATGGCATGTTTGAAGCAGGGTGTGTTGCCACCCCTCCCCAAGAAGCTAAACTGCTCGAGAGCCTCATGCTGTCCTTGCACTAACCTGCTCATGTAGCTACATGCTGTTTTAAAATCCTTGGAAAAGCTGTCCGATTTCAAAACCCATGCAGGCTTGAAACCAAAGCTCTCTAAAAATCTATCCCTTTCGCTATAAGTGCTTTTCAGTTACCATATATCCAATTTCCTTTTCAAAACCAGAGCAGGAGGTCTTATGAGAATTTATATTTGAATGTCACATAGGCATTAGGAAAAAATATATTCGCTTGCTCCAAATATATAACCACAGTCTATCTTCTCCATCTTTTCTCAGCATCTTCGGAAGCTACAGCATGGATGTTGTCACCAGCACTTCATTTGGTGTGAACATCGACTCCATGAACAACCCCAAAGACCCCTTTGTCAGAGAGATGCAGAAGTTGGTCAAGTTTGACTTTTTTGACCCAATCTTCATCTTGGCATGTAAATGACTTTGAAAACTTCATTCAGGTGTCAGAATACTACTGAAGTGTGACTTTAGCAAGCGTATCAGAGACTGGTGCATCCTATATGTTAATCAATCAACTATTGCTTGGATAACTTCACTAGCTGGGTTGGAGGTCCTAATGGCTCTTGTCATTTCCTCATTTTTAGCTTCATGCTAAAACTCCGAGAAGGAGATGGGCAAAAACTTCTTCCACCTTTGGCATCCACAGTACAAGAAACATATGAACATCCCAGCCAATATCCGAATAAGCAGTGGAAAATGATTCTAGGGTTGAAAAGCAAGTTTAGCTGTGAAGCTCAAGGACAGTGGTGCTATCTGAAATGCATTTTCTGGAAGAGAGTGCTGAGGTGGGGCTGTAATTAGAGGTAATTTCCTAGCAGTGCAATAGCTTAGCAGTGATGGTGATGGACCTTAAATCAAGATTAGATACCATGCTAAAACACAGGGAAAGTTATAATCTGTGCATCGAGGAGGTTGTGGTGCTGTCGATTTTATGAATCTATACACAAGCTCAAAATTGAGTCTCTGATGAAGGAAATGCTCTGAAGGGGGCTTAAAAATGTTTGTATGAACATAGAACGGCAGTGACTAGCTCAGACTGAAAAAATTTCTGAATTTGCAATATTGCTCTTCTGAGCTACATTCTTGGTGTGGTGCTGTACAATGCACAGAAGTAACCTGTCCTCAGAAAGCAGCACCTTAGAAAAAGAAGGTGGCATATGCTTTGGTCATCTCTTAAAGCAAAGATTATACCCAGCTCAGTTGTGCCTAGTTGACAGGAACTTAGGAGGGGGTTGCGTCAAGACAAACTACTTCTTACGGAGAAAGAAGAAAAAAAGGCAAAAGCTAGGCTTTGCCCAGGTAAGAAAATCAAGAGAGGAAATAATTTCTCAGTAGCATCATTAGTTCCTCAGTAACATCCATAGCTATCTTATACGAGGTGGAGTTTGTTTACAGTGTGTGATTTTATTGTCAAATTGTTTTTCAGTTGTATGCCCATTCATTACTCCTCTTTTGGCCAAGATGAACATAAGCTTCTTCCCCAGTGATGCTGTAAGTTTCTTCATGAGAGCCCTCTCCAAAATTAAGCAGGATCGTGAAAAGGAGCCTCACAAGGTAAGCGAGTGTGAATTTGCTAGCAACTGTGACAGAAAATACACTTAAGTGAAATATAATTAGGGTGATGATATCGAAGGTGAAGCCAAAGCAAAACTCTGAATCTACTTAAGTGTAAACACTTTATTTTAGTACTGTCAGAAAAGCCTCACCTGACCAGCCCTGGCAGAGAAGCAGACTTGTATGTCTGTGGTCTGAAGCTAAATCCAGATAAAGGCTCAGTAGAATTGCATTAAGCTTGGGTTTGCAGAACTTGTAATAAGTCAAAGAAAGAGACTCCCTGAAGAAGATTAAGCAGAGAATAAGAGAGAGCAGAGTAAACAGCACAAGAGCAGCAATTCCGCCTTTCAGGGTTGTACATTCCCCTCTCACTTTTCAAAAATTGAAGCTGCTTCCTGGCAAAATTCTCCATTTTAGAGCCTGGATCTCTTTCCCAAAACTGATTTGATACACTGTTCTCCCACCCAATGGCTTCATGAAAAGGACAGATAGGTTTCCAAAATAAAATGTATGTGTTATGTTTTACAACAAGCAAGCCATGTGCATTTTGGGGATGCTTTCAGTTTAAAACTTGTGTTTGGCTATGAAATCTGCCTATCTGAGCCCTCCCTGAGGGACCTGTCACCAAAGAAACTCTCCTGCTTCTCTCCTCAGGGCAGAGTAGATTTTCTGCAGCTGATGATTGAATCCCAGAAGTCAACCAGTCACGGGAGCAATGGAGCAAATCACTCATATAAAGGTAACAACATCCAAATATTCATCACAAGAACAGGGACTGTGGGAGCGAGGGGAATATGGGGAGCTGTTTCCCAGAGAAAGGCTCAACAGGTCACCACCATTTCCACTGACCAGCTCCAGGCAGAAGTGTCTGTCCCTTCCTGCCAACACCCAGGGCTAAGGGGAATCTCCCAGGGCCTTTGCCACGGACTAGAACTGCCCTGTCATTCATTTATACCGGGGAAACACCCCTTTATCAATGACTCTTTCCAGACAGAGTAGCCATAAATGTGTTATCAGAAAACAACCGCAACAAACCTGCCTCAACCCCACCCATTGCTACCCGTTCCTTGCTGAGACCATCAGCCAACACCAGTTTTGCTCATCCATCCATGTCCTCTCTCCTCACAGCCCTGACTGACATAGAGGTCCTGTCGCAAGCATTCATCTTTATTTTTGCCGGCTACGAGCCCACCAGCAGCACACTTTGTTACCTGGCGTATGAACTAGCCATGCATCCTGACGTGCAGCAAAAACTGCTGGAGGAAATCGACACTGTTTTACCCAACAAGGTAAGGGGACGTTGAGTGATGGCAAAGACCCTCTGACCCTGCTGTCTGCCTTGTTTGGTCAAGACAATGAGAAATCTTTAGCTCCTAAACAACCTCCTCCTGGGATCTTCCAAGAGCTTCAAGAGACACATGCTGAGACAATTCAACCCTGCAGTGATTCTCTTTTGGCAGCTGAAACCTCAGAGGCCACCTCACTGCACAAACCCATTTGCCACACTCTGTGCCCGTGCACAAGTGGATGTGGGTTTCCAGGCATTTCCATCACTCAGGGATGGAGAATGAAACCAACTACACAATATCTACCTTGCAATTTGTTCTTCAGTGAATCTAAGACATGGTTGGGGCAGCAGAGGTTTGGGGCACTCTGGTCTCATCAGTCATTTTTGGACAATCCAATCCGCATGCCAACATACCTGGTCACCTTTCTCCTGTTGCCCTACAGGCTCCTCTCACATACGAAGCGATGATGCAATTGGAATATCTTGACATGGCAGTGAGTGAAACCCTTCGGCTCTTCCCCATTGGGGGACGGCTTGAGAGAACCTGCAAGAAAGATGTAGAAATAAATGGAGTGACCATTCCCAAAGGAACCGTTGTTACTATCCCACCCTATACCCTGCACCGCAGCCCTGAGTACTGGCCAAACCCAGAAGAGTTCAGACCAGAAAGGTACAAAAAACCCAAACAGAACAAAAGGGAAGAAATAGCATGCTGCTTTTTCCTCGTGTAGTAATTAAGTATTAATCTCTGATTAGCTTCTTAATGGTGTTCTTCCTATCTTTTTACAAACAATACCAATGAGAAATTGCAGGCTCATGGGAATGTCATTTTAAGAAGAAAGTGAGCTTTGCACTTAAAGCAGGGTTTCAAACCACATAATCTTATTGGGAGAATAACATTGATACCTCACAACATCTTGTACACAGCTTTTAGGCTCGCTGACAGAGTGGGGAGTTGGTGGGTTTTTGTAACTGCTAGCCATCTTTCTGTATAATCTTGGTTGTTGAAGCCGTTTCCTTCACGTAGGCTTTGCTACAAAATACACCGGAGTTGATCCTTCCAGAGTTGCCTTCCCTCTTATCACTTCCTTGAAAATGAACTTTTCCCTAGCTGGTTATTATTATAATTGGTATCTAGCTCTCACTCTCAGCGAGACTGAAACCACAGGCTGCTCCTAACAAAGGCAACTCCTGGTTTCTCACTAAATAAAACAGATAGGAAATATCAGTCATTTTGGCCAGGCATGTAGATTTTCACCTTGCTCTCAACTTCTACTAGCCTGAATGGACAGAATTAAACTCAAAATCCTGTCTGCAACGAGGGCTGTGACACAGCACTTGATTGCTGGGGTATGCTGAGGTACCTTAGTGAAAAAGCAAACAAGTCTCTGTAGGGCACCAGCAAGAGATCTCCAAGTAATATAGATATGTAGCTTTTTGGATTTTTGCTGCCTTCATTTCTTTTCCCCAACCATGTCATTATCCAGGTTCAGTAAGGAAAACAAAGAGTCCATAGATCCGTACACGTACCTGCCCTTCGGGGCTGGTCCCAGGAACTGCATTGGGATGCGATTTGCTCTCCTGACTCTGAAAGTTGCCATCGCCATCCTGCTGCAACATTTCACCTTCCAGACCTGCAAAGAAACTCAGGTGAGGAGCACATTTCCTTCTGAAACTCGCACACGAAGAGCTGGGTGCCTAGTTTCTCACCATGGGTGCCAACACCAGCAGCTTTGCACTTTCAGGCACTACAGTTAAAGTTATGTCCAAACCGCGGCCAAGTTTCTTTCTTTTAATCTCTACTTCTTTAATCTGTCTATCTCCAAGCATGATTTTCCTCTTATTGTTGCAGATCCCTCTCAAGCTGAGTTCACAGGGACTCTTAAGACCAGAGAAACCGATTTTTCTGAAGTTAGTCCCCCGGACCAACACTGCACCTGCAGAGGCGTAAACACCAGCTGCGTCTGCAGCAATTCTCCGGCATCTAACGAGTGCTGTGCTAACAAAGGGATCACACATCGCAGGAAATCTCTCCTGCATGTACAGACACAGAAGAGCAGCTCTAGTTAATTCTGTAAGCAATTACTACATATTTACTAATAAACATAGCTGTCAGAAATGTAATGTGGATCACTGGGCAGTGACAATATACAGTCCCCTTAATTTTGATTGCAGAAAACAAGAAATAAATCCAAATGAGAAGCTGATCATCCACTCGCTTCTAAGGGGACTTCTCCATCTGTAGAGAAGGAATTACTGTCGCATCCAAGAGAAACAAGGTGTGATGGAAATTCAAATTGCCAGACCTTGCTGGGCAGGGATGGGTGACGTTCTTCTTGGTGTATTGATGCTCGAAATTTTGTGTGTTATAATTGAGCTGACTGGTGTGAGACTATATCCTAGTTACCAAACCTCTCTTGTGCCATGTGTTAATTAAACTAAAGTGTGTACAAATACTGTCATTAAAAATGTTTGAGAGCTGCTCTGTGTTGTGTATAGCAGCTGATCACTTCCTATTTAAAAACCTTATTCAGCCTCAACCCTCGAAATTATCCATGTACATTGCTTTCCACTTAATTTAATGAATCTGATCCTTCATTTAATGTGATCAAACCCTCCCATTTGTACAGTATTTTACAAACACTATAACTCCCACCTCTTAGTTTGATTAAGAGGTTGCCTTCAGTTCAGCACTGGCCAACCATCTCCTGCACAGAAACGACAGAGGAGAGATTGCAGAGAGCAGGAGCAGCTCACAGGAGGTGGTGGCAGCACTGCAAGAGGGCCACTGCTCCTGGAGAAATTGTCTGGACATGGCTTGCAGTTGAGCCTTGCCTCCTTCCAGAGCCAGGGATGGGGTTAGCCTGCTGTGAGCTGCTTTGCTCTTAAACTGCTCCAGAGCAGCCTATGGCTTGTGGCCTATGGGCTGGTCCTGCCACCAGCATCATGCTGTGACCAAAGGACTTATGCCATCCCTGACCGTATAAAATAGGGAATATCAAAGGAGGTGGCGGGTTCTCCTGGATCTGAATTTCACACTCTGGTTAACCCTGGTGTATTGTGTTGGTCCTGGCACCTACCAACCAAGAAGGATTCTAGTAAAATGGGAAAGGTTTTTAGAAGAGCTGCAAACCAGATCAGATCACCCGTTAGCTTTCTCCTGGCATCCTTCACTCCAGGGCAATATTTTTGAAACAATGGTCTATAATTTTCTCCTGTGACCATATACTTTTCTCTTTAGTTTAGGAGACAAAACCACATGATCCAAATGCTACAACCCAACATAGTACAAATTTATTCAAGAATTCATATCCATTCTTTAACAACCATGGCAATTAAGGGAGCGGTCAGCCAACAGTGCAGTGGATTCCTGATCACTGGAAATCCCCAAATCAAAGCTGTTCATTTTTCAGGAAGATACAGCAACATCCACCAGGCTCTAATTCAAGAGTTAGCAGCTTGTGCTGTCCCAAAAGGCAGATAAAACAATTATAGTGCTCCCTTCTGATTCATCATCTGTGAAAAATTGTTTGGGTTTCGCTATGTACACAGAAAGGCGTAGTTAGAAGTGCCGCCAATAAGGCCCTTCCTCAGTTTAAACTGTTGCTCATCTCTTACCAGGCGTTAAAAACCTTCAGTGGAAGAGTTGGACCTGTCTTATTGCTGCAGTGGTGCAGCAGCCAGCTCTGATGGGGACAGTGCAATGCCCCTGCATGGACAGACTAGTTAAAAAAATGCATTTTCCCCATAGAAAACTAGTGCTAGGCAAAACTAACTCCCCAGTCAAGGAAGGGGAAGCCATCATGAAAGCAGCAGGTCACTGACAGGCCAAACAGCTGCTTTGATGTAAAGAAAAGTGATTCTGGTATCTCATGAACAAATTCAAGCACTTTTGTGTGGTGCTCAGAACCAGAAAGGGTTAATCCAGCCATATCCCGAGACAGACAGTCCCTGCCCAGCGCGTGGCATCTCCAGGAATGAAGTCATTAGTGTAACTGTATAGATCATTCTTCCAAATGTGAAAAATGTGACTAATTCTCCAGCTTCAGCCAATTATGACCTGCCAGGACTATCATAACAGCCCATAAATAATGTGTAACAAAATCATGGTAATGAGTCTTCTAGAAGAAAATTAGATCCTCTGTGTCTTAACGCCATAAAATTATTTTGCTTATAAGGGCTGCCTCCGTCATTCCTAGCACTTTCCATTGCTTCGCTGGCCACCCCTCAGAAACGGATATGACTTGGCCAGGATTCTGCTGGTCCTGGTCATTGCCAGATTTGTTTTTACTGGTTTGGCTGTTTCCCTCTTTAAACCAGACATATCACTGATTAACTCGACTTTCAAATGTTTCTACTGATAAAACATATTTACTTTATCTAGACCTTGCTGATTCCTTTAACTGTTTCAACACATCCTTGGCAGGCCCAGGACATCCTATTGCCCCAAGAGAGCTGGGTCTTTATCAAAGGACAGAGTTTCCAAACACAGTACAACTTAGGAGTTAATTTTGGAGACACTTCTGTTTCACTTTCTCCCCTAAATATTCCCAAACCCTAAGAAATAAAGATTGAAGAAAATCAATGTTACATCAGCATTTAAAAAAAATAAAAAGCTGTTCTCAAAGATTTGTCAACCATGTCCCATCGGAAGTTTTTGTCCAAGGGCTGGCCTTCATTACTCTGCAAGTGTAAGGGACTTACACCTGGGTAAAACATCGGCATTGGCTGATCACTCCGGAAGACTTCTATAAGTATGCAGAAATATATTCCCTCAATACAGAAAGGCTCGCTGGGAACTTTCCAAAGGAGATCTATAACCCATGATATGAGAGCTGCTATTGTATCAGTCCTGACGAAAGACAAAGATGGTTCTACACGGGGAGATTTGTTTTCTGTTTCTCAGTTAACTATAGCAGAGTAACCATTGATGTCACAGTAACTTACCTAAATGATGTAATACGTCCAGGTGATTGCAAAGATCGAATGGATTTTATGAAAAACAGGTTTCCTGCTTACAGCAGAGGAACATTTCACGTGCTTCACCAAGTCAGTTATTACATGTTGCGATACCAGGCTGAGCCCTGACAGATAGAAGAATGGCCTGACTATTACTAAACTAAGTGTCCCTGAAGTATTGAAGTCTTTTGCAATTGCACCTTGCCTTTAAAGTGGAAAATGAAACATTTCCAGACATATTTCACCTGAAAGGAAGAACAGGCAGCGTTGCTCCTTTTACTTTGCCCTCTATGGAGGCAGAGTTTCTCTGTTGATACTCTGGCATCAGTTGCCTACAAGTTAGACATTGCACAAATGAAGAAGCCAGCATGCAGAGCTTGTTTAGTTCTCAGTCCCTCCTTCCTCTCTCCGTCTCCCTGTTAGAAGTAACAAGCTAGCACGGGGAATTACCAGGGTATGACAGACAGCTTGGAAATGTGGAAAACCGGTAGCTGAATTTATGCACTGACATCACCTTTATCTGCTGTAATGGAGAGAATTAGGCATATTGAATCACTCGCTAAACAGACACGGAATTTTGAAAACCCTTACTGTTGCACAAATGTTGACAAGATATTTTATTTACTGCATCATTAAAGGCTGAAGAGACTCATTCTCCAGAGGATTCATTTTTTAAACAATAATATCAATTAAAGCTAATTTCAGCTCTACCCTAATGATTAACATAAGATATGGGAAAAGCTCTAACTGAGCATTTCTGTTCATTGCTTCAATTCTCTTGTATTGCTAGGGCACTTTATAGGTACTGATGCAGTTTTATATCACCCATGACACAGTTAATTTTCCCCTCAGAGCTTTTTTTTTGTTACTGAACAGTTGAAGATGTTGCAAAGATGCACAAACTACCTTTGATGATATGGATCAAAGTTTTCAATTTAACCAGTTCATAGTTGATGATCAGTAATGTTCTCTGTGAGCTTTCCTACACGGCTGGGGACAATGCCTACATACAAATTTATTTTGCTACATGGCCTACAGTTTCCATGTCCTATATATAACATATAAGCACACTCCAATATATTTGTGCAGTCAGAAGTTTGCAAGTGGAACATGGAGAACAATATAACTGTTCAAGGGAAAATAAAAAACCTTGCCTGCCACTTGTGAACCGAAGCCAGTCCAGTCCAGTCGGGTGCATTTACCCATCTTTGCTTGGCAAAAGACTAATTCCATCAGCGTACCATGGAGTGCCCAGAAAAATAAGTTATAGTCCATCCCCTGGACTATACCAGGGCTTTGTGCAGCCCAGCTGAGAGGGCACAGGTACCACCCCGCAGTTCCCCCGTCCTGGGGCTGTCCAGCAGGTTTTGCTCAGGAATTGCAGGTAGTAGGACTGGAAAACACTTTTGGAAAATAAACCGCACAGCCCAACTGCCAACACGGTGAGCAGGGCCTTGCAGTAACTTGCCCCAAGCTTGCCTAACCTTTTCCAAACTTGTCTACTTGTATCCTAATTTTAGGGTATTTATTGTTAACAAACACTAATCTGGGATCGATCTGCATCCAAAGGTCACAGCAAAAGCCAGAGGGAAGGTGAGGAGCAATACAGATGCTCCTAAGAAGGTCAGTTGCTGCCACTCAGGCTGCTCTCTGGTGTAACCACACATCAATCAGCACACCAGTAGCCTTAGCAACATCCATGGAAGCGAGCAGATGTCTGATGCTCCCAGTAATTGTAACAGACTCCACTAGAAATCAGCAGGACATAAAAGTGAGGGACATGCATTTGCAGATTCTCCTTGCCAAGAAATGAAGTGTTTCCCATGCTGGCTGTTGTACTCTTATGTCTTGTCACGTATAGCTCTGGCTCAGAACTCCATACCGAGCTACGTGCATCTTCTCAGACAGGTCACTGAACCCACCACTCGGTTTTTTCTCATCTTTTCAAGACCGCAGGTAGCTTTCTCCTTCCCCCTCCTGAATTTTCATATTTAGCTCTCAATGACTGGGATTCATTTGGCTGGGAGTAAGTGAAACAGCTCTCTTAAGTGGAAGAGCAACCTAATAAAGTTTTAATGGAAGATTATTTCTGTTCTTTACATTACATTAAAAGCCAGTCAGGAAATGAAAGCTCAGGAGGATTAGGCATGTTGGAAACTCAGAAAGACAACCTTTTCTTCAGGGAGTTCACAGTCTAAATGTTGCCCTAAGAAACAGAATGTGCAGCAAACACAGCTTGTGCTATTACAGACTTCGCAAGCATGTGTAGATATATACACACACATATATGCATGCATATATACACAAAGGGCAGAGGGGTGTCTATTTTGTGTTTAGAGAGATTCTCCAATGCCAGGGTTGATATTCCCCTGGGGATGGTCTGGGGTGAGGTCCTTAGTGCACAGACCACGGCATGGTGGTGCAGAGCAGGTAAGTGCACTGAGGTATACATCTGCTCTTTACCAGCAACATTGAAATACCAAAAATGCTGCTGTCAGAGGGGTTTTTTGTGTAATTGAAAGAGAATTCATCAGTTGGGCTCTTCACTAACCCACAACCTGAATTTAAGAAACCTTCTCACTACCACTTCCTAGCTGGTTTTTTGTTTGGTTGGTTTGGGTGTTCTTTTTATTTTTTCCCTCCCTGTGCTAAACTTCTGTGCAACACCAGCACAAGCAGATACAGAAATCCGTTTTCTGGAGGAATAGCAAAACTGAGCAGTTCTCAGCCTACCCATAGAGCAGCAGTGACATTCAAGTACATATCAGGAAAGACCATTAAAACGGATCAAAAAAGCATTATAAATTTTTGAAAAATTGACCTTTGAGCTTATAAAGTTTACCTTTCAAGTTTTGGTTGGCTGAAGGGGACCACATTTAGTTATTGATATTTAAGATAGTATTCTTTTATTATTAAGTTGGTATAAAACTATTTTTCTAAGACAGAAAGCAGAGATTTACACTGTCAACAGCACTGAGAACTATAAAGTGCTAGCACTTCAAAGTCTCATCTCCAGGTAAAGTATCCAGTATTTTCAGTCCTTGGATCTGGGCTATTGGAAATCCCACCCTTGCACACACGTGTCCCTAAGCTATGTTACTACACATGCTGGCAGAGCTTGGGTGCTAACACTGCCCTCAGGTCCTGTCCCAGGACCTGCCATAGACCTCAGGGCATCAGATGGGTGAACACTACACAGATATTCATAAACGGCTTTCACCGCTTCAGGTCTCAGCTTTTACCAGCAGTTAGGTTTATGTGGAGAGTGTCATTAAGAAGTAAAGCCATGCCCGAGAGAAGTCCACTGTCCTCTTTAGCATCCAGTGCTAAAGGTTTCTCTTACAAAGATCTTGATCTGAAGCGCTGATGGGCAACAGATCCAGCCCTGGAAGTTAGTAATCACCACCCCAAGTCAAACATTTTCAAACACTATTAAGCTAGCAAGAGGCAAACTTCAAAATGCCAGAGCATAAGTCTTCAGAGGGACCCAGCAAGTCCTCAGGTGGAAGCAATGAAGTTCACACAGTGCTTCAAAAGACAAAAAGCTGCAATGGTACCAATGGTGCCCAACAAGAAGCCACCACAGGGAAGTGGTCAGACCCACTGCTGTGCTAACCCAGCGCTAAGGACAGCAAGAACAATAAGTAATTAAAATGCTTGGTCACAGAACCCAGTGCACAACACTGGCACTGGTTTGGTTTATTTATTATCAAGTCCTGTCTGCTTTGTGTTGGGTTTTCTGCCTTCTCTCTGCTTGCTGGCAGCAGCTCTAGAGCAGATCTTTGGCATTTTGCTAAAAGTTTCAGATATTGGTTTCTTTTGGAGCACCTGCTCCTTTGCAAGATGATAGAAGCTACTTCCAGGCTCCCTCCCTGAATATATGCTGCAGCTGCACAGCTTATTATTTGCCACATTTACTTAATCTCCAAAACGCTTGGGGTTTAGACTTTGCCTCTGCCCATCTCTGTATTGGCTCCCAGGTAGACTTTGAGACCCAGCAGCCAGCCCGGCTGGGCTGTTTGGCCCCAGGGGAACATTCCCATTCTCTAATCCACCCCTGAAGCCACAAGCGAGGAAAATAAACGCATCGATCAGCCTCTCCCTTTCCTCACTCCTCATATGCATAGCTGAAAGAGCAACGCAGGAAAGAACATCAGGCCAAATGGCGCTCGGCTGAACACGTCTCAGCACGACTCGCATGTGCCTCTGTCCCAGGGCAGTAATTGCCTGGGCAGACTAATCTCCAAAGTCCTAAGCTTTTCCTGACAAATAGCTGCTGAAATTGTTGTCCATTTGAGTATTCATCTTTCATTTGTAATTTCATTTTAAATCCATTTTTGCAGGGTTTGCTGGACTTCAACCAAAATTGCTTTCAGAAATATGGGAAATCTGAGGGTGACTATTTTTCCCAGGCAAGCCTTATCTCACTGCAGCCTCTAAAGCACAGCCAGCCATCTAAGTCAGAGGGTGTGATCCCTGGGAAGGGTCCATCAGAAGAAGCAATCTTAAAAGCACATTATGCACTTGCTAACCTGGCGTGCCAGGTGAGAAACCCAAATAGCTCACATTTGATGATTTCCACTGAGAATGAGTTATTAAAAAAAAAATCTGTTTTTGAGATAAGTGAGATCCCAGAGAATTTATAACTCAGGTGGTTTCTCAGTCAACGCCTTGTGGAAGAGGGTGTGCAGAGCCACTGCTGTGCTGAGACATGGGGAAGAGGGACAGCGAGGCAGGGACCAGCAGCTAAGCTGGCTAGAAAGGATCCGCAGCTTCAAACACATCGCAAGCAGTAGGTGGGCTTTTTGAATAAGGAGAAAATTCATTAACTTGTTGTCAAAGATTGCATAGAATTTAACGAAATCCTTAAGTAAAAGATGCTAAGCGTTTCTTAGGCCTCCTGGATCTTTCTCTGAAGATCTTCAAAGAAATGTGAAGGAACTGCTCCACTTTTAGTACCATGCTGTGAGATTAGATGCCATCCTGCTATACATTCTTTTTTATAGCCCACTTTCTATTTTTATTCCTGTTCTACTGTGGAAGTGTTTGCTAATAATGTATGATAGGATGCTTTGTCATGAAAAAACCTTGTATCATTTATCTGTTTCTGAAAAGAAATTCTCAGTACAAATCTAATAAGGAAAAAAAATCCTATTCTAGCTCCTGTTGGAGGAAAGGGATTGATTTATGGAGAGAGATGAAAAGCACTAAGTATGTATTGCTTGGCAAAATGAGGAATTGTAGAGAACTGTCTTTATGCATTTGAAGGGTGTAAACATCAAAGAGGCAGAGGAGCTATTTAGAGAATTAGGAGGAGGCACATCTAGGAGACAAGAGCTGAAATTAAATGAACATCGTTAACTTAAAAATCATACTTCTGCCTGCAAATCTATTTCCTGGTATTATTACTTGTAGCACTCTGATGAGTATAAATGAAGCTTATAGAAAAAAGTATCTAATATATTTTTCATATTGGATCAGCAGACCTTACTGTAAAGTTGATAAAGCCCAGGTTCTGCAGCTATTCCTGAAAATCTGGGAGAAGAGCATCCTTTAAATCTCTCTCCTCCCTCACCAACAAGGGTTGATCAGTATAACGGGTTAATTCCCCCCTCCTGGGCTCTCTGATTGCAGCCTGCATTGGCTATCTGGGGTCTGACTCGTTGAAGCTGTGTGGGTGTAACAGCTTTTACCCCAGCCAATGGGTAAGTTCCCAATCATTAAGAACCCTTCTGAAGAAACAATAGCATCCTTGCTCGCGCTCCACAGGAGACCCACGCACAGTCCTGCAGGATGCCCAAGCTCGTCCACATGGGATTCAGTTAATTGCCCACTGTCCTGAGCTAAAGCATCAGGGGGAGCAAAAAGCTTGGTAGGAAATGGGTATCTTTGCTCTCGTTGAGGCTTTGACCACACTTCAAAAAGCTGCTGAACCCCATGCAGCCCAACAGCATACAGAGATCTCAAGGACAAAGTTTTGCTCTCTGTTAAGCCAGGCTTTGCGAGCTGCCTGCGCCCATCTGCGGGAGCGGGACGGCGGCAGAGCCATGCTGGCTGTCTCGGCTGGGCCCTCCACCACTGCAGAAGCACGGAGTGCACCAGCGCCGCGGGGGTCTGCGCATCCATATGTATGTGCTCAGATAATTGGAAATGTCATGCAGCTGGAGGCTTGCAGCTGAAAAATATCATTCTGTTACATACCTTCCTTCTGATTCCTACCAGACAGCCCGGGATAACAAGACCTGCCCCTCTCCATGCCTTCATTTCTCAAGATGCATTTTACAGCTGACCAATGCTGATGGTGGCAGGGGAGGAGAGCCAGGGAGAACTGCCTGCTCTCAGCCTCCCCAGAGAAACCCTCAAATCCTGCCAGAATTACAGATTCCTTTTGTGTTATTTTTTTCTCCCCAGATTTTTAGTCTAAGGGGGATACTGGACTCTGTTCTCGCATTAGCCATGAAAAAGAAGTGGAGAAGAGGCTTTCTGTGCTCCCTTGCTACCTTCATCAGCAGGAAAAGAGGTAAAACCCAGGGGAACAGAGGCAGCTAAATTGCAAAGTCAGAGCGCAGAGGCCATGCAGGCTGTGACTTTCCAAACGGCCTGATCCCTTCAGTCAGAAACCAATTCATCATCAAACACAGTATTTCATGTGTGTAAATAACAACAGAAGGAAAATGATTGCAATAAGCCTCTGATAATAGCCAAGAGTCACAAGTAAATGTGTGATATTTTAACAGAAAGCACATATTAATGTATAATAATGTGATGCCTGTGAATGACAGGCTCTGATTTATATTCCTGGTGTTTCCAGCCCTAAAGCATTGTAAGAACACTGCAATGAAAAACGTTCAGAAGTAAATAGGAAAGGACAAACCTCTGTGTGTAAGAGGGGAATTACACTGCTTCCTGTGCCTCTGCCTGCAGGCACCAGGGTCCTGCACTTGTTCACACCCAAAACCATCAGATCCTGAAGGAATTGGGTTTCTGATGTGGTCAGAGCTCTGTGCAAAGCCCATGCAGCAGGCTGAGGAAAGCTTATCTAAACCACAGGCCAGCAGCTGCAGTGCTCAGGCACAGGGCTGAGGCTGGGAAGGGGACACGGATGGTTGGGGCAAGCTGTCCCCATCCTTCCCCAGGTACCACCATGAGCACCCAGCTCCTGCTCTGCACCCCTTGCAGCAAGCTCACACCTACAGAGCACAAGTCACAAACCCACCAGTTTTAATCCTTAAGCAAAACACGGCCTTACCATGCTGGCCTGAGGTGGAAAGGCCACCTTCTTCAGATAGAGGAGGTCCATGCTCAGGCAGGTACATGGCTGTGCTTGCACTGGAGACCTGCACTCCTCCAGCTGAGCTCAGGAAGGAGCCTACTGGTGCCAGGCTGAGCTTAAATGGGCTCTGGGCCCATGGGTGGGGCTGGAGAGCCCAGGTGAGGCTGGTCAGGGACGTTAAGACCTGTCAGTGCCTGGGCAGGTTCATGCTCTGCACAAAGCTCTGAACCTCTGCTGTGCTGAGGATGCAGGAGATCCTCTTCCATCCTCAGCAGCAGGAAATCTCCGCCTGACAATTTAGGGCCTGTCTAGTTCAGGTTTGAGCATCTCCAAACTTGGTGCATGGGTAGGAAGCAGAAGATTATAAAAGCAGATTTCAGGCCTTAAACACTAAATCTTTGTTACCTTTTTCTACCTGTTTTTCCCCAGTGTGTTTGGATCTGCCAGCCTGGGTGTGCACTTGTACTTCAGAATGGGCACTGAGAAAATGAGCAACCCCAGCTACCCCTGTGTAAGGAGTAACTAACTAGTAAATTTTGAAGGGGTTTGTTTTTTTTTTTCTTTTTCCTCTTAGCAGGAAGAGGAAAAAAATTTAAAGTAATACTTGAGCTTTCAGGTGACTGGGATGGATCTCTGTGATCATCCATACCCAGGCTTCTCTTCCTGCTTGCATTCCGCTGGGGAAGAGATCACCTTCAGCAGTCGGCAGAGTGGAGTTGGTGCATGTAAGTCAGGTCCATCTAATAGAGAGCAGGTAGGAAAGACTGTAACAGCAGCGGTTTGGCAGCGGCTCCTACGGTATGGGCTGTGAGAGATGTAGGAAAATTCAAGATGGTCAAACCAAGCAAAGAAGACCATCCAACACTCTGAGTGTTTTCATGCTGGGCTTCCTCCATCCTTTCAGCTCCCCTCAACATGAGTACAACATTTTCACTGCAGGCTTTCATAAACTGTGGCAATTACTGGAGCAGAAAGGTAGTAACCCGTATGAGGCCCACTGCGTAGCTGCATCGCCTGCAGGAGAGCTGAAGAAGAAATCAGCCTGCTGTGCGTTTCCTGATGCCGCAGGCTACCGCAGAAGATGCACCATGCCAGGGCATGTGGCTTTGTGAGTGAGAGATGAGTCCATTTATTTCAGGAGTGAATTTGGCCTGGGGCTGTTGCTATTTAGAATAAAGTTGGACTCAGTGACCTGTGGAAAGCACTTGTTCAGCACCTGGTTCAGTTAAGAGCCCGATTTGCAAACAGTAAAATCTGGATGCTCTACCAACCAGAACACGTCCAAACACTGTCAGAGTTTACTGTTGAGGTTAGGATTTTCCTGTCTTTTAATGAAATGGACTTTTGTTCTCAGGGCATTGTATCCATTTCACAACGCATTTCACTGTCTCCTAGATGTACGTCCTTTCCTTAGTCCTTCCCTCAAAAGGGTGAATGGGAACATCCTCCCCAAAATCTCTGAAGTTCTTGTGGTCAGTTATTAAAGCAAAGGCAGAAGAAAGATGCTCAGATGTGAGATCACAGTGGAGCAAGGAAGTGTGGGTGTGGAAGCACCTGGCAAAGAAGAAGAGCTGGAAGAAGGCAGCGTGAACGACTGCCTTGTGCTGCTGGTCCCTGCGCTAACAGGTCATGGAGGTCATGGTGCATCACATGCAGGGCACCCAGACAAAAAAACCCACAGTACACACTAAAACACAGCCAAAACAAAGGGCAGATTGATGAATGAAGCCATTATAGGAGATGGGAGACAGACACACAAAGCAGAGGAGTTGAAGTGTTGCTTAATGACCTGTGTGGGGGTGTAGGAGAAGACGGAGAGACAAAACATCCCAATCACTGTCAGCTCCTAATGGGTACAAAATGCTCATCTGAAACCCAGCAGAAGGTCACTGGCCCCAGGAGAGCACAAGAAGGAGCCAGCAGCCAGCTTCCCTTGTCCTCTGCATCACCACAGCTAACCCTGAACCACCTACACGCACATCTTGGTGCTGTCAGTGAGCGAAAACAGGTTTGTTTTACAAGTTCACCTTCCTCCACTGCACTGTCTTGAGCTGAGGTTTGCTGGATTACCCGGGCCATGCTGCAGCATGAATTGCTACCCAGGAAATGTATGATGGGGATTTTGGAAAGTCACTCATCTCTGTTGATCTTCCCACCTCTGTTGACTCTGAAATTGTGGGTTGGGGATGTGTGGTAGTACTGTCCAGGATGGCTTCACTCTCCAACAGCTACGGTGAGAAATCCTGGCAGGAATCAGTCTGCGGCACTGCTGTGGGTGGCTGCTGCCCAGGGGTAAGTTTCTTGCAGTTGACAATAAACTCTACAGGCTTAAACATGAGTCAGGAAGGTAAGAAGCTGGGTCCTCATCTAAAGGCAGCATCACAAAAGGCTTCATCATCACCAGGCTCCTGGAGGGAGGGCAGCAGATCTGCAATTGTTCACCTAACTCAAGTGCAGCGAGACTGTTCCTTTGCAATGAGTATATAGTTTTGCATGAGAAATTCTTATAAAAGGAGTAATTATAGAAAAACGTGTCTCCTAACTAAAAGAAAAGGAAAGAAAAGGATAAGCACGTATGACACCATGTGGGGTACATCAATCAGAGCAGACCAGTGAAAGATAACAGGCTGGATAAACTCTTCATAGGAGCCACCAGCTATTTATCTAAATTGCATTTCTCAGCACTGTTGAGAACCACTCGTCCTTCTTTTAAAGGACAGATGAAAGCGGGACTGCTGTGATGTCTCTTCCCCCATCACTTCCCACGCCTCCCCTCCCACCTGGGCACACCTCTCTGCTTTGGGAGCCCAGCAGCTGCCTGGCCACCAACCCACCTGGCACAAATCAGGCTCTTTCCTCGGGAACAAATTTACTGGTTTGGTAATATTTTGGCCTCTGCTTTGGCAACGATGGGCTAATTTGAGATCCAAACACAATAGCTTGCCTCCTTAACCCTGTTCCAGTCTTGCACTGGATTTATACTGCTTTGGGGGGTAGGAAGATATGGGGAATACACTCTCCGCATCGTCCTCCAGTAACGGAGCTGTGCTGCATTCATCCATCCCTTAGACCAAGAATGTTTCACCAACTGATTTAATTACATGAAGCTTATGCAGGAGTTACAGAAGGATTATCTGGGTTTTATCATGGTTATTATAGAAAATGATTATATTGTTACTATTACAGAGTTACAAAAAGTAAAGAGGAATCACAGGAAACTTGGCAAGAGCTCATTAGCAGTGTGGTGCAGTCTGCAGGAGCTAATTAAAAATGTCTGTACCTCATAATAACCATTTATCTCATCACAACCTCCATTCCCTACGTCTTTCTCTGGATAGGGTGAGAGGGAATGATCTCTTCTCACTGGTGGATGTGCACACAGCAATACATACTGAGTATGGTTTGCTGTCTGTCCTCGCCTGCCTGAGCTGTGGGCTCCTTGGTACTGGAAGTACCACAAGGCCACAGGAGATGCTCAGGGATCTCCTAGAGTCACTTCCAGAAGTAGCTCAGCCAACCACGCCAGGCTGCATGCGAGAAGATGGAGACTGTAACCCTGGAGGAGATGTAAGTTGAGACACATGAAGGCAGTATTAAAACAAGCATTTACATCTACTGTGCTCAAAGTCTTACAGAAGTCGCTGGTACCTCTCGTGTCTGTGTTTCCAGCAATACGTTGGTCTGAATTGCTTACAAGGAGGGCAGGATTTTCTCGGACAACATCTGTATCTCTCCTGTAGGATTGCTCCATCTGCATACTTTCAAAGCAAACAAAAAAAATGACACAGCTCCCAGTTAATCCGTGTTATCTGGGAAGAGGGAATCAAGGCGAAATTCAGTTTGTCAACAGGGGTGTGAATGCTGACAGGAGATGGATCGTTAACAGGCTAACACTAGCTGTGGTATTGCCTGACAAGCCATTTCTCATGCTTGCGACACCTGGATGCAGATGGATATTCTTCAGATGACATTTGATGAACTTGTTTTCTTTTGGAATTTGAATTGAAGGGGTCTGTGGGAAAAGCAGAGGAATAAATCCCAAAAGCCGTGGTGTTTGTGATACCATTTTCTGTTCAGCTCCATGGTACTGGCCAGCCTGGAGGAGACCATAGCCGAGAGGCAGAGCCAGCCTGCCTCGCTCTCCAGGGAAAGGAGGGTACTTATATTTCTTAATCCATCCCCAAATATCAGTCTCTTGGAAGTAAATTCCTTGTCCTGTTTAATCTCTGCACACATTTTCAGTAAAGCAGATGAAGTGGATGCTGAACAACGAAATCCTGGAGCCTGCTCCAGCTGAAGTCAGATGTAAAATCAACATCACCAGTGCTGAGATGATGCTTCTCTTGCTAGCACCGACCAAGTCTGAAGTCTGTTGGCCTCCAATGCAACCTGGCTGATGCTCAGTCCTCCAGGACACCGCTCCTCTGTGCAAGAGTTTACTATCATCTAAACTAAAGGCTCTCCCCCTTCCCAGCCTTCTCTTTGACACCAGTTGACCACAGTTTTACTGTGTTTCTTTGACCGGATAGAGTTCATGTGCATAACCTCAGGCAGAAGTCAGAACTATTTTGCCCCAAACCATACATTTTTTTATTGTTCCATCCTAAGGAGAGCCTCTATTAGCTCTCCTATACTACTACTTCTACTTCTAATTATTATTAATGCATGTGAGCACAGACGATCAGATGAGTCGTGCCTGCTCTTAAGAGGCGTATACAGCCTGGCCTCCTAGGCAACTGGGAACACTTTTTCTCAAAACCCAATCAATTAAACCTCACCACTATGCCTGTTGACACAGGCCTCTCTGACACTCAGAAAAGAAAACCATGAACTGAAAATCCTGGCACTTCCCCCAGAGATGTCACCATCCTTTTGAAAACAATGCAAGAAAAAAAATCAGGATTTTGTTCCTGCAGCTTCTGCACACTTTCCCCTTTTCAGCTTTCCCTGCCAAGCTCCATCCTCAGATGCATTCCTGCCTGAATCTGCGTTGTATCAGCCTGTCTCCAGGATGTCCTCTGCTTTCACAAGCAGTTTCAACCGCACACAGCAGCCCAGCTGCTGCCCCAGATGGGGAAATCTCTTTTTGCAATAGCAGCCATCAGTAAAAGTCTTGGTGGATGAAGCAAACCATGAATCATTTCCATGGCTTTTTCCAGGAGATGCTGGAGACAGAGGTGGGACATTGAACAGAACCACGATTTCCCAACATGGAAAAGAGTCGAAGAGCTGTTATATTGTTTGGGTGGCCAAACCTGTGTCATTTCTAAACCTAGGTCATGTTTTTCTCCCCCTGAAATCAGATTATCTACTAAACAAAAAAAAACCCCAAAATTCCTGGTGAAATCAACTGGGTCAGCTTGCCTGGAATGGGGACAGTTATGAGGAGCATGAGCTCATCTTTGAATTTCTCTGTCCTCGTACCTGGGACCGGACTGAGAAAAGAGGCAGGAGAGAGCGTATATCCCGTCAGATCCCGTCCTCTGAGAACGGCCCAGGGAACCAAACAGGGATGCAATGCTGCAAAATCTCACCCTAAAAAAAAAAACAACCCAACCCCCAAAAGTCTGGTGAAAAAATATAGATTTTCTTGTGGTAAATTACTAAAACAGTAATTAAATGAACTATCTAAGTTGTTTTAGAATTAGCAGAGATAAACACAATGGTGTAAACTGCAACACAGGCTAAGAAAGGCAACAGGATTTTATCTTCAGGATTTTATGTGTATTCAGTGCAAGTAGCACGAGGTGTCTTGACATCCGTGTACAGTGGAAATCAGCTGAAAGGAAGAAAGAGCACCGAGCGGCAAGAAATTAGGAGACAGAAAAGAGGGAGGGGGATTAATAAGCATTAGTGCTGCTTTCAATCACGGGGTTCCCTACAGAAATTAAATTGCTTGACTCGTACCAAGTTACCCATTATCAAAACATGCCGTTGCTTTCATTCCTCACTTTCCTGGGCAGGTGGCAGCGATGTCCTTGTGCTGCAGCCTCGGCTACAGCATAAAGGGGTTAATTTGCTCTCACCCCCCCCCATCCCTTTAAATATAACTCATAAATTTGATTGTTTTCTTGGTTTTATTACAATAGCTGTAGCTCTTCTGGAGAAAACACACCTCGCACCAATACGCTGCAGTTTTCCAAAGTGAAGTTTCAGCCTCCTTCAGCAATTGTAGTGGTCACAGGTTTTAAACCTTACGATGAGGGCAATAAGCTATTATTGGCCGCAGCATAAAAGCAAAATATAAGCCCTCACAACCCAGAGCCTGCAGCTCCAAAATATGGATGTAACATGACAAATATATATACATATATATAATCCTTTGTGCATCTGTCATCTCTACATGTTTTATACATGTGGTACTTGTATACATATAAATATGTACATATATATATACACACACACATATACATATAGTTGAAGTGGCCACAAATGATATCTAAGAAAAATAAGTCTCTGCTTTTCATTACCACCTTTAATTCCACCTGGGCTCATGACTTCTTTCACTGAAGTAATGAATAAAGCAATAATTCTCCCTAAATTCTGTGCTCCATATTTCGCTGCTGGAGCACCAGCCTGGCACATCAATGGAGCGCTGGGACAGGCATTAGGAGTGGTTAGATCCAGGTATATGAGCTGAACTTTCCTCTCTACCCCAAATTAAGAAGAAACCCAGCAGTTTTAGGAGATTTTACATTTATTTTCATGCTGTAACCCAGACCAAACCGGAGCTGGGGTGAGGCTGCAAGCATCTGGAGGTCTTCACGAAACCAGCGCTCAGCACGAGTTGGAAACTTGGCCTTGTGTTCCTGAAAAAGCCAAAAATAGTTTGTCCATGGGGACTAACTGACCTCCGTGCTCCCTTCTAACTCTGTGTATTTTATCTGATGGGCTTCAAGGGATTTCCTCCGATTATTGCAAATGCCTCTGGAGATACATTCAAAAGGATCCTGAATGCCTGTAAAACCTCCTCCTGTGAAGTCAGCCTGCAGAGAAACCTCACAGAGGAGATGTAAATCTTGGGAGGTTTTATAGCAGCTCCTCCAACATCTGTAATTCCTGTATCAGCAAACACTTTACATGTTGCTCTGGGAGCGGGATGTAAAGAACAGAGAGTTATTTCAGAAAGCAACTACTTAATATCTGCAGTTCTACGTGACAGCCAAAAAAATGTAATCCCAAATAGCTTTCCTAATTTGGACTGTATTAAAATGTACATTTATATATATATGTATATATAAAGTAACAGCATTTTACTCACACGGTCCTTTTCCACTGGCTGGTCATGGATAAACAATCACATCCAGACCCTGCTGTGCTACCACGAATGCTGGAATAGTTAAATAGTTAAATATTCGTGCTGGCTCTCTTCTAGTGGTTTTTCTTCCTAAAAAGAGGAAAATGATTGCCCCGTTCTGGATGCAAAGGGGTGTTTGGGTTACGAGCAGAGCTGCAAAAGGAGTTTTACTGGGTGGTAGCAGAGGCAGCAGAACGAAGATGAAAAATGAGGGAGCGGGAAGAGGGGTTTGGTGCACGTTGGTATTTTGAGAACATACCTAATTTTGGCCAGAACAAAAACTCAGACTGCTTTAGTTGCAGTGAGATGATGTGTTTGTAGCCTGTCCTACAAAACCTGAATGCATTGTGTATAACGCGTGCCGTAGCAATGAAAGGAATCAATACAGAGATGTCTCTGTGTGTGCGTGTTTTATATTAAGACTTAGTTGATGACTTCTCGTCATTTGAAAGAAATGTTCAGCCTCAGTGCTTGAAATTATCCAGCTGCAGCATTTTCTACTCAATCCAATCTCCAGTTAATTTGATCCTTCATTTATCTTGAACAAAGCCTCCTAATAAAAACATTTGTATTACAAATGATACACTTGATCAATGGGATTGCTTTAGGCAAGTATTTGATAATTTGAACACTAGCTATAAAAAGTTCTCATTTAATCAATGTAGCTGGCCAAAAGTTGGAGTGAGAGAAAGCCCCAAACCTGTACATCACTAAACAAGCCAGACTATAATTAAATACCAGGTTATTTAGATGTTCTTACCAACATTATTGTTAGAACCGGCTAGTGTAATCTGTGTGATATTAGCCCTAATTATTTTCGGTAACACGATTAATTATTTACTTCACTCAAAGTGACAAGAATGGAATGAACCAAAATAAGAAGCTGGCTGGGCAGGGAACTATTAATTTTCTTTCAATCCTGTAATTCCTTTGGCCAAATCAATGAGATAAATATGCCGATGGAAAAAGCCAAAGAGCATACGCATGAACAGTATCCAGGTCCCACACAGGTCAGTAGACGATATCAGACCTTTTGCAGGGGCTGGGAATCCGCCCTCAGGAGCATTTAGGTCTGCTGCATTTCTGAGTTGGCTTTTCAAACGTACGAGAGCGTCAAGGTCACGGGCTGCTCCGCTCTGGGTGGTATGTTCTCCCCCCAGGCTTGGGACTGAAGTAGGAAACATTATCCCTTGGCAGCCAAAGTGGATTTCTGCTTTATTGCATCTGTTGCTATCCCTGGATGCTTTGAGAAGCAATCACGGTGCTTGGAATTTCAGCCTGTGTTTATTTTCATTAACGGTGGTATTAATCAACATTTTCCTCTGGTCTCCACGGACTACTCGGGGATGCTTTTGGAAAGCAAAGACAAATTCCAGGTCAGGATTCCTGTTGTTTGCTATTATTATATGTGAAGAGTGAAATCATTGCGCGCTCTGTTCAGATTTGTGCATGAACACACTGAAAAACTTCTAGTAGCTCCAGCATCCCTCCCGCACCTTGGTCAAAGAGCTTTATTTTGACACAGCTACCAGCAGATGTATTATGAAAAAAAAAATCAGAAGGTCTAAAAAATGTTCACAGTGTACATCAAACTCTTTTATTTTGTTTCTTCAGCCCTTTTAAATCAGCATTTTTAGGACTTCATTTAAAATGGAAGACCAGGAAGCAGCGCGGTGAGTACTCTCTCCTGTCACATCATGCGCCGAGTCGTACAACACAACAGCCTCAAATCTCTTTCAATCCATCACTTATTTCCCTCTAGAAACTTTTTTTTTTTTTCTTCACCGTATTGTCTTTGACTGTTATTTATTTATTTGGTTAGTTGACTTCAAGGGACATTTCTCCTGCCTGGATAAAGACATTTTACAAACAAATGCATGGAAACATTTTTGATAACGCTGCAGAAACAGCCAGCGCGGGGTCCCCGTGGGCAGGTAATGCTTTGTGTCATTCGGCAGCCACCGCTCTGCTCGATTAAGGAGCAGCATTTTTCACAGCCGGTGCGGCTGCTGCAACAAGAGGCCCCGAGCAGCGGCGAGGACCATGGCAGGAGGAATTAAAGGGCTGCTCGAGGTTCCACAGGGCTCTAAGAACTCCCCTGGGGAGGATAAAAAAGAATTAGAAAGGGCTTTTATTGATGAGGATGTGTTGCTTGTACTTTGATAGGCACACAAAGGAGAGTAATTGTAAGTACGGGGAGGAAGGTTCTCCGTGGCCGAAACTATTGTTTATACCCTGTGGAGAGTTAAAAAAACCCCTCAGCTAAGAACTTGGGTAGACTACCTCATGTCCTGTTTTACAAGCCACCCCAAAAGGCCCAAGGCCCAAACAAGGGTTACTAAACAGGCAGAAAGGATTTATAAAGCAGAAATAGATAATGAATATTTCCCCCCCTCCCCGGTCCCAAGAGCTCCAGGTCTCTCGCAGCACCCCAAGACACCGAGAGGGAAAGGTGTGCATCGCCATCAGCAAAACGCGTTCTGCAAAAAACCACCTTTGGGCGAGTCTGCAGCTGCCGAAAGAGAGGCAAACACGGCGGAGGCATCCGTTCAGCATCTGGACAGGAGAGCATCTGCTTCCAGACACCCCGACGTTTACTTTGAGTGAGAAATCATCGCTCTAGCTGTAATACTTCACCAGCAAGACATATCAAGTGAATGGAATCCACACAAATGAGGTCGTTAGCATAACCGAATACGCTCTTCATTCCTTCAGGAATGAAAAATATGAGTAATTCCTTGGCAAGGCCCAATTACAGCCTGCCAGCACTAGCACATGGGTTATATCTATTATGAAATAATAAGATAACATTAATAAGATTCCCAGAAAGAACATTACACAGCCAATCTCCCAACTGCGTACAACCGGTCTAACTGTTCAGGCTGTCTCCTGCCTGGGTAGCTCAACACTTGCCAGGTCTTTCTTGTCACCTTCAGTGGGAAAAGTTCAGATCTATCTGCTTTTAAGTAGTGGGAAACGGGGCGAGAGCTCTGGGAGCACTGAGAAACACCGGGTAGCTGCTCTCTTTTAAGGAGTTTCAGTATCAGACATAAATGTGAGAGCTCGTGAAATGTTACTGTAGGTACAGAGCGACGCCAACAGCTGTATATTGGGTCGTTAACCTGAGTGCACAAGCACGGCTCAGGCACGTGCCCGTGGTGCTTCCAGCCTCTTGCTCTGAGAGTGGCTGAATGATCCTCTTTTAGCCCGTTTCCTTGCACCCTAAGGCTCACGACCCTGCATGCACACACAGCATCCAGACCTGTTTCTTGGGGGTATCAGCGCAGGCAGGGAGCTGGGCTTGTGGTCTCTCAGATGACCATCACCCCCTCGTCCTGAGATACCTATGGAGGTAAGCTTAGGGGAAAAAAAGAAAGACAAAAAGACATACGTGTAGTTGAGCATAACATCACATGTAGTACAGGAGGCAGCTGTGATCTCCGTCACTGAAATTTAGCAAGATGCATCTTAGACTCTGGCAAGGAGCATCCAGCTCCCCAGGACCAAGGACACGTTGATACCAGCAGCCAGACACTGCAAGTTTGGCAGGTGGCTAAATTGGCTCCGTAGCCTCACTGGCCCTCGTCGGGGAAGGGAAGATGCTGAGTCTCAGCACAGAGGGCTGTAATGAGGATTAATAAGGCGTGTGAAGACGCTCTGTAATTGTCTGGCTGGCTGTTTCCTTTGCACCTTATGTTATCATTTATGCTCGTGCAAAGTGGCTGTAAAATGCTCCAGGTCTGATTCAGTATAACTCCGCAGACTCTTTGTACAGGTGTAAATTGCTCGGTGACGTTCAGGGCAATGTCTAAACGCAAACTAATCTGATCATCTCTGTTGTCTTTTTTTTTTCTTCTGTAAACTCCTCTGCAGCCAATTGAACTTTTTAATGCCAACTAAGCTACAAAATATCAGGTATTTCATGCATGAACTTACTCCCCAGAAACAGAATTTGCAGTGCCCAAGGAGGGCTGGAGCTGCATCAGGATGCTGCGGCCGGGTCACCAGCACCACGGTCCTGCGGGCTGGCTGCTGCTCGCAGCCAGAAGACCAAGCAGAGGAACATTTACACCATAAACCTCGGGGGCTGATACTGGGATGGCGAGTCTGAACCCGGGAGAAGCCATGAAAAATGAGGTAATGACATAATTTTGGAGGGAATGGGCAAAAAAACCAATGCCTGACCTTGCACAGGGCAAAACAACTGCAGACCTACAGCAGCTATAAAATGAACCTGAACAAAAAAGTATGAGCTGATATTACAGGGAATAACCCTTAAGTGGTGGAAGGCTTTGATAGATGCACTCCTACAGGTAGCTTCAATCCCTGGCAGCTGCAAGGCTTCAATAATGAATGTCAGACTGCTGGCCAGCTGCGAGGGGAATAAACACCTATTTGCCTTCACTGGAAGTAGCATCAGTTTGACATATGACATTCAAATGATACGAACTTTAAAAGAGTGGTTAAAAGACTGCTGTTTGACTTGAAACCTTGAATCCACCGGAGCAGCATCGCAACCGTTTACCTTAGCTCTGTGGGGGATTGAATCGCTGGGCTTAAAAACGAAAGATCAAAGTGTTTCTGCAGATTCAGTCCACAGTATGTCGTGTGTCCAGCTGGTAGCGTTCGTGTGCCTGAGCGATTAGAGGAGTAAAGACGGGTCCTCCCGTTCAGGCGCTGTTGTGTCCTTTGACACCGCAGATGACTGCTGCCAGCACAGGCGGGACTGAGGAGCCGCAGAGGTGTGATTGGGGGGGGGGCGGGGGGTGAACTTTGGGGCCGTGGGATGGGATAGGGTGAGAAAGAGGGAGTGTCTCAACATGGTACCGTCCCACGGTCCAGCACCCTTTCTCCTGGCATCCTCTACCTCCTCCACACTGGCGGGCTCCTCTTTGAGGCTCTTCTGCATTTTGTCTTGCAGGATGCCAGCCCAGCCTGCGCCATGTCCATCACCAGCTTGTTTTTGAGTTGTCCAAGAAACGAGCGTTGCAAAGAATTTACCTCTCTATTTTAGGAGACCTTGCTATGGACTTGCTACGTTAGCCTGTCAGCTTAATACCAGCAGTCATAACACTTTTATAACCTGCCTGCTGAAGTGCTTTTGCTTGCCATCCTCACACTAAAACAAGAGCTCGGGACCAAAGCTGCTGCAGGAAAAAAATCACTGCTTCCTGACCTTTGGGCAGACTCTGTGGGCTGATTATTCCATTGATTTTAACTGAATCGAGCATTCAATAAGGGTGCCTGGAGGCTTGTCTCTCTTCAGCAGTGGGTCCAGTACAGCACCAGTAGCAATAATACCGACAACCTCTATGGAAGCCTGGGTCAGGAAGGCTCCAAGAGTCTTGCAAATTGTGGCAGGCACGATCACTCTACCTGGGACTGGCCCCAGGACCTCCTGCTCGCCAGCTCGCCCAGCGATGGGAGAGGAGCGAGAGCCAGCGAAGAACTCACTCACATGTTAAGCCCAGCAGCGATACCGCTTCGATGAGTGAGCACCATGTTAAGTGCAAGTGGGTGCTCTCGCTTCAAACAAGACTAAATATTTGAAGCACAAGTGGTTGGGGCCAGATTTGAATGATGCAACTTGATGGTGGGCTATCCTTCAGAAGGAGCTGTTGCTGAGCTGAAGCTATGTTTGCATTAGGAAGCAGGGCTGTGCTATAAGAGGGGCACACACAGAGCAAAGGAGTTGATGCTGAGGGCCCTATATTCATCCTATATGTTTTTTAGAGGGAGTAGAGGACTTGCTTCAAGCTGTCAGCAGCTGGAGCACGTTAGATGAGCTCCTGAAGCACTTCTGCTTTAGTGTCATCCACAAGGAAACCCATTTGCTCACTCTGTGACCTTGCTGCGACCTAAATCAAAGCACAGCATAAGCAGGATGCACGCCAAAGTTCACTATTGCCTAACTGTACATAATTAAAAAAAAAATAAAATTATGTGCAGGTAAACTGAGGCACACGGCTGTTGAAGAGCACAGCTTTATTTCCCTCTGGCTACGGGGGAGTGGTGCATGCTCATTACCTCTGGAAACTGGACCAGGAAGGGTTGAGACAGAACACTCCCCAAACAGCTGCTCAGTCTGGAGTAAAGCCGAGGAACAGAGCGTCCCATGTACTGTACCTGCTGGAAACCTCACAGCGCCTGAGCAATTCCCCACCGCAAGGTCCCACCCAACCACTCCATGCAGCCAAAATCTGATGGCAAACCTCCCTCTAAAACAGGCGGGAACCCACGGAGGTGTGCACTTTCTGCTCTTAAGCACGACCGAATTCAGCAAGATGAAGACGAGATTTGCTACACCTCGACACTGTTTTGCCCCTTGCCAGAATCCGGCGCAGGTGCCGGGACACAAAGCTGTGCTCCACGTTCACTGGTCGATCTCTCCGTGGGTACGTCAGCGTTGCCGGTCACAGCAGCCTGCTCGCCCGCTTCATCGGCGCGGGGTGCCAGCAGATGAAGATGCCTTTGAACAGAGATGAGAGAGGCTGAAATCCTTTGACACCTGCAAGCAAACTGTATATTACCAAAATGTTAAGCAGCTTTGTGAGAGAGATTATCCTGAAGGATGCTTTCTGTAGTGTTGACGTTTGTATGTGAGTGATTAATTCCAACACAGGCGAGGAGTGAGGAGGCAAAACCCTTCCCTCACTGCCACCGGGCGAGCTACGGCCTTCGCTCCAGCAAGGTTATTAATTCATCCCTGACCTGTGACACTGTGTGTGACTTCGTCACCCTCATCTTCTCGGTCACCTCTCGAGGCAGAGACCTGAGGATTTTCCATGCCCCTTTTTGTGAACCGCTCTGACGGTGCAGTCACTTTTCGGCTGCTCGCTCTCCAGGGGTCTGACTGCTGCTATATTTTGTTGTTCTCCCCTGAGATGTGCCATCACAGTCAAACATAATGCCATGGCTTTAAAAAAACGGACAGTAACCGCTGAAAACAAACCGTCACTTTTGTACATCGGTGGCAGAAGGGAGCTGCACTGCTGCAGGTTACGGAGGCAGGAGGGGAAGCCGTGGCTGCCCGAGCTGCCGGGAATTTCCTAACCCTCTCACCCAGCTCAGCGGTGACTCTCTAGAGAAGCAGCCTTACTCCTCCCCTTACACTTCCAGGCAAGGGTGTCTTTCACTGGGGAATTTAATCTGCTGCAGAAAGGTTATTATGTCTCTTTTGGGGTTTTCTACTCATTCCTCAAAAATATAGAATGAAAATATAAAAAGAATATGTAGTATCTACCTATCTAAGAAAATAAAATAAATAAAACTTGCTGTCTAGTGACTAAAGCTCCTTAGCCCAATTTTGCAATGGAAAACACCTCACACCACCAATGGCTCTGCTCAGCCATTTATTTTGGACTGGAATATCCTAAACACCTCATCTTCAGAAGCAATTCTTACTGCTGATGATACACGTGGGGTAACGCCTCGGATTCATTCAGGCTATAATGAGTTCTCATCTTCCAGGAAAGCAAGCAGCATTATACATGGTAGTGACTGGGTTAGATGTATGTGCACATGCAAGTATTTCAGCCAGCACTGAAATTTCACAGCTTGGAAGCAGAAGACATCCTCCTGTGGAAGGATGCACTGAAGCAGGTGCATGAGGTGTTTAGGTGAGAGTGTGGAGAGCCCTCTGAACCCTGCATGACGTCAGCTGGTTGCAGCGTGGAGCAGATGGTGGAATCAAACCTCTGTGCTTTCGCAGAAAGACAAATGTTGGCTGAGACTGGCAAGAGCGCACCCTCAGTAATTTGTGGTGCTACGAGATGACACTGAACTGCAACAGAACTTCTATCTCCACTCTGTGGCACTGATTTTTGAGGCAGAGGGGCCTCCTTTGAGGATCCTACCAAAGAAGCGAGGAAGCCCAGCTGGGAGAGGTGATGAGACCCCATCATTGTCTGGCCAATGGCTTATGAGACCTACAGATGGACTCACTTGTGTGTACAGGAAATTACAGAATCAGACTGGCATCAGTTGGTTACAGAAGAGGTAAGTGAGCTTTTTATTGCAATTAGTCCTCCCATAGCAGTTTCTGAAGGAATAACATGAAATGTGAGCACACAGGTCTCACAGAATCTACAAAAATGACAAAGTCTAGCAAGACTTTCAAGCTCTCAATAGCCAAAAGCAACACCTTTCTTCCAGATTAGGGTTCTCCAGAACATCTGAAGGCTCTCAGTGCTGCACCCTGCACCATTCTTAATTCAGTTAAGTTTATCTTACAATGGCCTAATATAAATCAGAAACTAAAAGTTGTCATGACAGCAGTATAGAGGGTGCCTGTGTTGACAATCCCTTCTACGGGAGATGGCTGCGTGCCCGTGGGAAAATAAGCAAACAATCAGGAAACACATGCAGGGCACTTCTCTCCCACTCTACAAATCTCCAGTCATTAGGGGCAACTGCTTGTCTCTGGGCTCCTCCAGTTAACTCATCTGCAATCTGAATCATGCAAAAGCCATCTAAAATCAAAAGAAAATCTAAATAAATCAGCATCAGAAAATTTGCTGCAGGCGTTCATTCCTGCAAGGATGCGACCACTTTAACACTTGTCAGGATCGTAGCACACAGCTGAGGAAATAGCCCTGGACAACTCTGCGTTCCCAGGAGAATAAAACCAGAAGACATGCAGTCACCCAGCAGGCAGTAGGAACATGGTAGCATTACTTAACTATGTGCAATTTGCTCTCCCTATCTTGATTTAAATTACACTGCCAGAAGAGACTGACAGTGTCTGGAATCAAATTGCTTAGAAAAGTGCCTCTTCAGAGGGAGAGAAAAAAAATGCCCGAATAACTTGAGTGCAAATGGTCTTGCAAAATGCCTATTGTGATGGGGACAGTGGGATCTGGGGCTCGTGTTCATTAAGATAATGCTCATGTAATTATGCTGGGCCAAACCTCTAATGCCCTGTTGTGGGATGGGGGGGTTGCACCACTGACACTTGTACAGCACACACAGCAATCTGGGTCTCATCTCGAGAGTTAGAGGAGGCACCATCAAACAACAGTCTCTGAACTGTTCACTTCTCCACATCAGCACGGACTCTGGGAACCATCTTCAGGATGATGGGCTGCTTCGGTTGCATGAAACCTTTTGTGTCCAGAACCAGCGGGATCTTGAGCAGGAGGAAAAAAAAAAAAAACCAAACAACAAAATAGCCATGTAAGCTGGGAAAAAGGATGGTCACGACACTGACAGGACCCCTACGGCCCACACACACCTCAGCCACCCCTTGTTTTCAACGCATTTCCTAACTTACAGGTATAGCAGGACTGTCACTATTGCTTATGCAAAACAGCTATGACCTGGGGTTTAACAGCCCTCAGCTCTTGAATAAACTGGCTAGTGAATTCTGGCTTTCACACGGCATGGTAGGAACAGCTCGGTGCACTGATCAACAAGCTGCACGTGGAGGGAAAAGCAGCCAAAATCCATCCGGGGAGCTGCAGCTAAGGAGGGGCATGCAGTGCCATTTTGTTTAATGCTAAAGTGTGTCAGTGTGAAGGGGAGCTAGATCGTAATGGGAGCTGGAGGAGCAATAAGCTCTCTGGGAAGAACAAAACTAAGATTGCTGCTCAGACTGAGTACCAAAGAAGAAGCATCCTCATACAGAAAAGCGATGGGCTCCCTTGGGGTGGGCTAGAAATCTCAACAAAAAGAACATTTTTAAACTGGTGGTGGAAGGAGTCATCTTACAGGAGAGGGAAGTGTTTTACTAATTCTCCTCCATCAACTCGATGCTGCTTGATGATGCTCTGCTTCTCCCCATCAGGACATGGGTAAAACACCGTCAGCCTGACAAGCTACATTAAAATCCCTGTATCCCAGTAAGATTTGTTTCAGGAAATTTAAGCAACGTGGCTTGGAGCCCAATGTGCCATCAGTGGAGGAGTGAGAGGAGGCTGCAGTTTCCATATACATATTCCAAAGGGATGTTCCAGCATGAATTTTTCCCTCCCGCTCTAATGTACATGACATCTTCTGTAGAAAAAAGGGCTGAAAGAGCCTCATAAACCTATGGGCACCAATAATACAATACATATTTAACTTGTCTCCTTTTAATTAAAGGCAGTTATAAAAAGAATCAATTTTATGGATTGCAGAGGACTAGAAAAATGTCATTAGACTTGGGGGAGGGTGGATAGGTCACTGCATTGTTAATGGACTATTACAGTCTTTCACCTCCAGGTTACTAGTTGAGTTGCAATCTGAATCTGCAGAGATTCCAGCTGAGCACCCGTGCCAAGTAATAATTTAATAAGGATTTTTCTGTTTCTTACAACAAATGTCCTTCGAATATACTTGCTGCCCCCTCTGCTCTGATTTCCCAAGCTCGCCTCGTGAATGAAGCGTACTAATGGCAATGCCTTTCGCAGCGCTCAGTGCAGAAAGCCGGGTGGGGGCTGGAAGCTAACACCAAACGTAGTGCTACCTGCCTCTGAGTCACAGGGAGTTGCCATGTTTTCAGGAGGACTTGCTTGACATATAATTTCCAACAGCCATCGCATTTACTTTACGTCAAACAGCCCCGTCTTGCAGGGCCTGTCCCATCAGTACCGCACAAGGCGTTCACTGGGATCCTGGGCAAACCCAAACCCTGGTGGGATCCTGCAGAGCCTCAAAGGAGGAGAGGGTCGCCAATTCAAATTTAGCTCAGATTCTGCTTGCTTAAAAATTGTTACCCTTTAGAGACTGCCTGGTGGCCTGTAAGAGATGTATTTTGGTCTCTTGGGATCTCTCACAGAGAATAGCCACGTTTGCGTTGCAAAGCACGGCTTTGGAGCGGACTGGGTGGACGGGGCGGATATTCCCTTTCTTCTCTCTGGAGCAGGGTCTTCCTAAGCCGGGTCAAGGCAGACCGGCAGTGCGCCAGGGGAGAGTGAGCACCCCACAACTTAGGTGCATGTAAAGAGAGGCAGAGGACTTCAGGGATTTCAGCCTGACATATTCCACCAATATTAAATTTGCTTCTGTAGAGGCTTAAAAAAAATGTATCAGTAACTTGTGATGAACCATTTAAATTAACTGAGAAGATTTAAATACAGTTATTCCCATATGCCTCTCTAACCCACAGTGAAATCTTCCTCCCTGATCTCTGTGTGAAGTAGTAAAACCCAAGTCTGCAGACAAGGTTCAGCGGTCCTGAAGCTAGCAGTCTCTGAATTCCTCGGGGAAGAGGGGGATTTAATGTGCATGAGAGACAGTTCCCTGTTTGTCCTGAGATGTAGACCATCTACAGTGGGACTAAAGGGCAGATAATGAAACACATCACCCCATATCCTCACCGGAGTGTCTTTGCAGGTTCTGAACGAGAAGTTTTGCAACAGGACGACCACAGCCACTTTCATGACAAGGAGGGCAAACCTCATCCCTATGCAGTTCCTGGGGCCAGCCCCAAACGGCAGGAAGGTGTAGGGGTCAATAGAGTCTTTAGTCTCTTTACTGAACCTGATTACAACCAAAAAAAAAAAGTTAGAAAGAGCTACCGTTCCAGGATGTGTCAGCTTTCAGATCTGAAGTGACGAGGGGTCTGGGAAGGCAAAAGCATCTAGTGTTCCTGTGCATATTAGAAGAACCCAGCTAAGTCCCTTATTTCTGCCTCAATAGATACCTTATGCCTCTGCTTTCATCCTGCTGCTTGGAGTTGGTTGTGCAACTCCAGGTGCATCAGGTGAACAGGGAATACCTGAAATATGCTAATGGATTTCATAACTACTCTTTTCTCAGAACTCCCTCTCAGCTCAAAAACTGAACCCACATTTCAAACCCTAAACCACACAGGCCTACAGCTTCACGTCTTCCCTTTAGATCAAAGGACTGAGTGAACACAAAGATGTTCTCCCCCTGCGTGACTAAAGGCACGGTTGCTTTTGAGACACGCCAGCCATTCCTCTCCTCATCATGAAAAACAGGGAAGAACAATCAGCTTCACAGAGAAATTTGCCACTGAGCATTTTCAGTAATACTTCTCAGTGATCAGTTAGTTTTCATGTCAGAAAGCTTTTCATTCACTGCGCATGAGGTCTAGGTACAAACCCCAGCCACGCTAAATCAGCAGTGAAGTATCTCACTACCGAGACACCAGCACACGCCTCTGACGAACTCCCAGCAAGGCAAGCGATCCCTAAAGAGCTCCTGTCCAGCTACCCATGCCTGGTTTGTCAACCAGGGTAAGGATGGAGCTACTGGAGTAACTGGTGTAACGTTCATTGCCGGAGTACTCCCATTTGGGTGGTTCATTCTGCATTCAACACAAGGTGACCATAGGGGTCCATAGGTGATTTCAGCAGCACCCGCCTCCCTCCCTAACTTCTGCTGCCACATTGTGTCCCAAAGCTCCCCACATCTCCACACCAGTGTTAGCTTCCAGGGGCATTTCAGCTCCTAGTGCAAGGGCACAGATCTGGTCCTGCTCTCTCTGGGCCAGCCCTCAACGTCTTCGTGGCCACCTGGAGACCAGCAGGCCCAGGGTGTCCCAGGTCTGCCTTGGGCTATTGCCTCATTTCGCAGGGTCTGACACAGACTCCTAAGCACGGATTGTTTCATAACTTGAGTTGAAAAATTAAGTTTTACTTCCTATTCGTCTTTGCCCTTCCACTGCTGATTTGCAGGGCATCGTGCCAGTCACCCAATGGCTCTTGTTTTAATATCTGGCCATAAACCCCTCAGTGTTACAGCTGCTGGGAGCTGCTCTCACTGTTGCTCCCTTCAATGCAGTTAATTAAATTCCATGCACAGTTTATGGATGTAGATCATAAAACTCCCCTCACGGTAATGCTGGGACTAGATGTCAGACAATGATAAATGCCTAATTTAAATGTTATAATCATGCATTCTCCACTTTTGCTGCCATTTCTACTCCCGGGGCTGAAGTTGAGTGTGCAGCTATTCCCCCTGCCTGGCCCTCACCTCTCAGGCCTGAACTCCTCCGGCTCTGGCCAGTACTCGGGGTCACGATGCAGCACGTAGGCTGGGATCATGACCACCATGCCCTTCGGAATAGTCACACCGTTGAGCTCCACTGTCTTCTTGCAGACCCTCTCAATCCGGCCCCCAGGGGGGAAGAGCCGGAGGGATTCGTTCACCACCATATCGAGATACTCCATCTGCATGATGGCGTTGTACATGGGAGTAGCCTGGGGAGGGGAATCAGGATGGCTACAAACACAGGACTTCAGTGCTCACCCCAAACCCCCCAAAACTTCCCCTTTAGGCACCAGAGACCAGGGAAGGGGAAATCTCAGTGCCAGCATTTCCTCCACTCTGTTTTGTTTCCAACCTGGCTTTTGGCTCAGGGTCTACAAGGCACAGGTGGGAACAACCCCAGCAGCTCCCCACCCTCCTTTACCTTGTTGGGCAGGTTTGCATCGATCTCGTCCTGAAGTCGCTGCTGCACGTCGGGGTGGGTGGCCAGGTTATACGCTATGTAGCTGAGGGTGGAGCTGGTGGTCTCATAACCAGCAAAGACAAAGACAAGAGCCTGGGCCAGAATCTCCTCATCACTTAATGCTGAAAAGAGGCATAAAAGCACATTTGAGAAGCTGAAACCTACAGTGATTAACCGTTGGGAATTCAGGATCCCGCTCACCAATCCAGGTAATGCTATTCATAACTGCTTAACACTTGGTAAAGGAAACATCCAGCTAACCCTCTGGTACCCTAAAGGGGTGGGTCTGGCACTGCTGTACAGCCAGAAAACTGCGGTCAAGATCAGCAGAGCTACATTGCTGTCTTTGAGAGCAGAATCAAGGTATGTGCAGCCCAAGCCAGATTCAGAAAGTCTCTGTTGTTTTCTGGGACCATGCTCCTAGGCCAAAAAAAATAGAGAGGTGCATGCCAGGAAAAATTAGAAATGAAGAGATGTCCAGAAGCTCCTCTAAGCTGTGAGCTGAGCCTTGCGCTGCTGAGGGATTAGTAGCCCTGAGCATAATGTGGCTGTGGTAATAAGGACAATACAGAATGCTGGTACTGCAGTAGCGTCCAAGCCCTGCTGCATTGCAGGGTGCTGTACAAATACCTTGTCCTGGCACCTCAAAAGTTTACAAGCATCCTGCCTTGACTGAGGTTGATGGACTGGGACTATGCCTTGGCTGATCCATTATTTTCTAAATTTAAGAGTTTACCTAGGATGAGGAACAGAGATGAGGTCACAGATGAGCAAGGTACGTGCAGCATATGTGCTTTGTGTACTTTATGAAATACAGCCAACATCGCTGGCCTTCAGAGAAGATAAAATAAGAACGGGAGTGAGGAGATATTCACTGTTTGCTGTTTGTTGCACAAACAGACCTCAGTATTTATCCCAGGAAATGGAATATAATAAAATATGGCTGGTGTGTGATAAGCATCATCACAACCCCACTATTGAGACCTTGAATCTCCCATGGGACTACTGAATAAAATCCTCTCCTACTTCGTCCCTTAACCACACAAGGAACTACCGTGCTTTCTGCTGAGAGGACAGATCTCAAGACATACATTTGTACGAGTCGGTCTCATCAGACTTGGAGCTGTCATGTGAGCTCTGCGAGTCAACCATGAGTTGCAGGAAATCAACCCGGTCCTGGGGAGAAACAGAGGCAGTCAAAGAAAATGTGGGTGGGGAGGTGACAAGCCTTGTCCAGCACAAGCTCCTTGCTGAGACGCCTGCTCCATTCCCAGCCCCACTGGCAGGCTTACAGCTTCAGTGCACTTTGATGTTCAGACTGGAGACCCTCTGTGAACACAGATGCTTTCTCCATGTGGAAGCCCAGGCAGGGGATGTTTCTGGCCTTCCCCAGGTTTTATGAGCTGGGAGCTGTTATGGAGAGTAGTTGATACACCACAGTTTCTGAAGATGCCACCAGGTCCCTCCCGCACTTAGAAGGACAGCACAGTGAAGAGAAAAGGCCACCTGGGCTGGACTCACCGTGTTGCTGCCCTTTTCTCGTTCCTTCTTCATTTTTATGAAGACACTGTTGAAGAAATCCATGACGTTTGAAGGTAACAGAGTCACATTCATCTTTTCCAGCACTGGGATAACAAAGGGGAACAGCACTAACAGGACATAAAAGAACAACATATTTTAGCTCAAAGGGGCCCAAGAAACTAAAAAGTGGCACAAAGCACAGAAAGGAGAGGGGTAAACCTGGACTCTGACCCCCAAAAATTGCTTTTTGTTGCCTTCAGCCCTCTTTTTACCTAACAATGGTTGGCATGCAACAGTACTTGAAAAACCTCCTCCATATATCACTCTATGGCCACAATGCCACCCTAAGGGTAGCTCTCTGTGACGGAGAAGCTGCCCATCACATCTCTGCAAACAGGGTCTCTGCTTGTAGGAGGATGCTATGGGCTATACAAATCTTGACTGTAGTTTCCCTGGGGAACAATTTCCACAGGTTTGCTGGGGTCCATCTAATCCTGTAAAGTGCTGAGCATCTCCCATATGGCCATGGGGACTCAAAGCTACTAAGGGAGCTACAAGGAAATGCAGGTGGTCACCACATCCGACATCGATTCAGGGCTGTATGAGATGAGGTGTGTCATACCTAAGAACACGAATATGGGGTTTAGGAAACTGAATTTGAGAAATTTCTTAATGTTGGTGATAAAGGGGTCATTGGGGTTGCTCATGGAGTCAATATTCACACTGAAAGAAGTGCTGGCCACCACATCCATGCTGTAGGCTCCAAAAACGCTAGGTAGAGAAGAAGAGAGAGTGAATGGGGTGAACTCAACCAGAGTAGTGAATAAAAGTCCATCTAGGAACAGTCCTTGAGAGAGGGAATCTCTTTTAATCAAGGACTCAGTGCAGAGTCCTACAATAGTAGGTCCTGTCCTGATTTGGCAGTAACCATCATTATATTTTCCCAAGTTTCCCCAGTTATATTCATCCCCCAGTTTTTTTCAGCATCAAAAACCTAGGCTGTAGTTGGAAAGCACTGAACTGCAGTCTAGGGTAACAAAGACTGTATTCTGATTTCCACCTGTAAAAGAGACTGTAAAAATAACATCAAAAAACACCACATCTTGCAGGGCTTCTAGAACAGACCCTACATCTTCTTCAAAATGTATCCCCAGTAAAATGAAACGGAACAGAGCATCATTACTCCATTTGAGCAGAGCACTGCATACCCACCACTGAGGAACATGTCATGTCCATGACCACCATGGAGTTTGCCTCCATAGCTGACAAGGGATCTATGCTGCAGTGTGGAAAAGGCTCTCCAGAATGGCCCCTTCCCCACACTGAATACAAACTCTTCCCTGTCAGCCCCACACAGTTACTCACTCCTTTGTGGACACGAATTCATCATTAGCCACTTTCTTCTCAATGTTTTTCACTAATTTTTCACCATAGTGATTAATGATAGGCAACATCTGAAAGGCAAACCAAAGCAAAAGGCACTGTTGACTCTTTCACCCCCTCCAAACACGGCTGGGCAATTCTGCACTGCCATCTGCGACTTGCCAAATCTTTGGCTTGTGGAGGAAGGGCAGTCAAGGGGAAGGTGCCATTTCCAAGCCTCAAACATTGCTTTCTCTCATCTTAATAACACATGACTACGGTTGAGCAAGGTTCTCCTCCCAAAATCCACATGCAGTTCCCATTCCAGCTAAGCATCTGCTCCAGCTGGGAGCGAACACAGTTCCTGAGCACATGGAAACTGAGCACCCATGGTCTGAGTGATGCGCTTAGCAAGAAGAAAATACAGTTCACAGGGCCAATAGCCTCGGCTTGCAATACCTTGTGTGCCATTTCACCCCCCCATACCCTTCTCCTGACTCCCTCCCCATGACAGTAGGCAGCCACCGTGTTGCTGAACTGCACCCAACAATACAGGTGCTAATGGATGTGGTCTTGACAAATGGGGCAACTTCCCCGTTTGAAGGGAAGGTCTGTAGTCGGAAACGGCCCAGTTCTCCTCCAGCTATTGATGCAAAGTACCAGCGGCCTCTGCTTTACCTCCTTCAGCTTCCCGCTGGTGAATGTTGGAGACAACACAGTACGAATCCTTTTCCACTTCTCATCTTCAGCCACGTTGAGGGCTGACTCTAGGATCCCATTCAGACCAAAGTTCTGCACAGGGAGAATGTTACAGCAAAAGGGACATGGTTATACAGGGAGATGGGTGAAGGTTTCCAGCCCCCTTCCACATGACAGAAATGCAAAAAACACCCACCATGGAATGTTGACTTGGCCCCTGAAGTCATATCAGCTCTACCTCAAGCAGCAAACAACAGAAATGGAAACAAAAGTGTAAGGGTCATAAATGACCTCAGCCCTAGGGTACCTCCAGGCTGATGTCCCAACATCCCAGCCAGAGTGGCCTCTACACCTCGCTAGCAGAGTTTTGTTGTTGGTACCATCAATAAACTGGGGCAAACAGAGAGCAACTACTTGCTGAAGGGTTCAGAGAAGAACAGAAACCAAGAAGAAACTCTTTCTTGCTGCATGTGCTGTAGAGCACATGGAGAGCAATGCACAGGACTAGATACCTACCCGGCGATTGGTAAAAATAGTATAGCACTCTTTCACCAGGATGTTTTTGATGAGAACAGAGTCCAAAATGGCCAGGACAGGCTGCCTGCCATCATAAATCCTGAGCCAAGAGAAACGCACAGTCAGTCCATCGCTCGCGGTCAGTTGGAGCAAAAGCAGACCGCTTTGTCTGTGGCCAGAGCCATGCACATTGACTGCTGGAGCCCAAAGGGTTTGGGCCAGCTGAGTCCCCTCTGACAAAACAGCCGAAGGGATGAGGCTGAAACTGTTTTATTATGTAGTAAAACAGGAGACAGGGAAAGAAGGTGCCAAACACAGACAGCATGAGCATTTCTAGCAATCGTCTATGGTATTAAAGAGTTGCCAAAGCAGCGTGGGTTTAGATAAAAGGCAGCTTTTGCCATGACATTGATCCCCTGCACTTGGGCCGTCTGAGCTCTGTTTCTGCAACTGGTAGCTGGCGTCAATAAATCCGCACCGAACAGCCTACCTGTGGGGTAAAGAGATTTCCCTGCCTGGCCTACGAGGCAATGAGAGGGGAAAAACTCATCCGTCTCGTCCATTTTCCAATCAACAGAGACAGAAAAACTTAAAAGCCATGGTATGGGCTAAGGGGCAGGGAGCCTTGGGCCACAGCCGAGGGAAGCTGCCGTCTTCAAGAGGCTTGAGAACATTTAATCTTTTGAAAAAATGCACTAGGTTTCATGAAGCCTCCTAGGATTTTTTTTGCACAACAATTTTGCTTCGGTTTGAGAGGTTCTCAAGAGAAGCATGATAAGAGGCCCCTGCACAAACCCAGCGCTGTGCGGGGAGCAGGGGGGCAGGTTGAAAGGTAGCTCATGCCCCAGCTCCGGGAGCAGCAGGGAGCAAGATGAAAAACACCGCGGCAGCCTGCAGCTTGCTTTCTGCTCAAGACAGACAGAAAAGCAGCTTCAAAGGCACGAGGCTCAGTTTGACACCAAGCAGTGGAGTTTTCTGGGCAGGCTGTGTGGTTGGGAAATGATTGGTGCCTTCCTTCAGTGATGCATCTGGAGCTAAGAGATAAAGGGATGGCTGTGCTGATTTGGCGGGTGTTGGAGGACGAGGGGAGCTCCCTGGGCTCTCTGTGGTGCAAGCTTCCCTGGCCCCAAGGTCACTAACACTGCTGTTTAGTTTTAATGCTACCAGATGGGAAAAGAAAAAAAAAAAAGGTTATTTTCAAAGCTGATGCAAACAAATAACCCCCCAAAACTGGCTGCCATCGTCCCAGCCCTGCATCGTACTGAAATCCCAGCAGGAGAGACACCTTGGAGAGATGGCTGGGGACTTCCCCAGTGGCGAACCTGGACTTTCCCGAACTGTCACTGCTGGAATTCCAGTGCTGAGACATGGTGGCAACGTACCTTTTTCCATTCTATTTTGGGGCCGTGAGCACCCCAAACAGGCAGTTTTGTTCTGCAGAAAGAAACTCACCCCCAGATTTTACCATATTTTTCAAAGCACATCTGATCAAAATTCAGGACTCCCTGCAAAAGAAGAAAGGAGAAATGAACAGTTTGCCAGCAAAGAGTGATCAAAGCAGGTCGCAGCTGGCAGTGCGGTGCATCCCACAGACCCATTGTAAGTGGCAGAGATTGGGGGGGTGCGTGGTAGCTCTTCAGAGTCACGTAGACACTGAGGGGACATTTGCACTGGAGGGAAACAAGAGAGCAGGGCGGGGGGGGAAGAAGCACTTTCAACTTCCACGAGCCAACCGGAGCTAAAAATGTAATGAAGACAAGGTACGACAGGGCACGCAGTTTCAGCGAGAGCAGAGTTAGCAGGCAGAACTAGATCCCAGGGTGTCCTTTCATCTTCAGCTCAACAAGTTAAAGCTGCTACTGCCTTGTCCTCATGAGATCTTCCACTGCAGTTACTGAACCAGAGCGATGATGGCTTTTTTTGTTTTGCTTTGTTTCCATTAAGGTTTTAACTGATATTATACGTAAGGATGAAACTTATGGGACACATAACGCTCACCATGCATCAACTAAACCATTAGTAAGAGACCACATGCATGCTGTAAGCCCAGCAAACACAACCTAAAACACCTCTTTCATTGAAGCTAATACATTTTGTTCTGCATTTGCAGGCAGTTACCTGGGACCAGTTACTACCCTGTTATTTGGTAAGGTTTGGTAACTTAGTAATATCTTTTATTTAGAAATCTATTCGCCTGGCTTAGGCTCAGGCTGGGCCAACAGCAAGTGGCAGGATGGGGCATTCCTGGGGCTAATTCAGCCTCTTCATGGGGATGACACAAAGCACAAAGAAACATGCAGTTCTCAGAAATTATCAATCTCGGGCATCTTTCCAATAATTTTTTTTTTTCTTTGTTTCCAACAGAACTTCAGCCGCTGGGGAGCAGGTAGAAATCCAGGGAGAAACTAGTAACTTAAATTACAAAGTAGTTGAAAAACACAGCACACCTCATTCAGGTCAACTACATCCTAAAAGTAATTTTTGTGTTCTCTGTGTGTCCAAAGAGCTTCCTACCTGAAAGCATCGGTTCCATCTGAGTGAATCAAGGACAGAGGAAAGAGATGCCCCAAGGATGGGAAAAGCAGGACCAGCTACAAGTAAGAATCTAAGGCAGCTACAGAGCAGCGGCTGCCAGTACTCACGTGCCGGTACTCCAGGAAAGTTCCCAAAAATGGCAGAGGCTGTGGCCCGGGAATGCCCAGCTTCTTGAAGGCCCGGAAGGGCCATATCCCATAGCTGCCAAGCAAAAAGCATGTGAGGTGCATTTATGCAATGAAAAGAGAAGGTTCTTCATCCCGAGCACAGTGAACACCATAAATAGCTGGTTCCTGCCACCCAGAGAAAGATGAAATTATGGACCACAAGCAGCAGAACTGCTGAGGATACTCCCTTCCTGCAATAAATGCAGAATCGCTTGGGGTACAAGATAATTCAGGGAACATTTTGATAGAAGACAAGGGCTGAAAGGAGCTGTAGCCCAGCCTAGGCAAACACGGAGCACCTGGATACCTCAGGTCTTTCCTCAGGGGCCTCATTTAGTTCCCCGTATCGGAGATCTGCGACTCAGGTGGCTGAAGAGAGGTTTCAGAGGGATTAAGTTCTCAAGCTGAGACCTGCCCTTGTGTTTGTCTTTGCAAAGTCCTGCTGTGATGCTCAGGTGGTAGAACCACAGCAGCACAGCAGCTGAGCAGGGACATAAATTACGACAGCAAAATTATGGTTTTGCCTGTATAGCTCTCTACAGCTCCCTTGAGTGACATAAGCAAAAGGGAAATTTTGCCAACATAACTATTTAAATGGGGGCTTCTGCTAGCACAAGCACAGGGGCAAAAATAAACATCGCCCACTGCCCTGCTCCCAGAGCCTAGCCCGGCCAAGGACACCCTGTGTGTCCCTTTGCAGCCCACCAGAGCTTGCTGTGTTTAAAAACCACAAAAGTCACTTCTCCTTTGGATCTGCTGAGAAAAGCAAAAAAATCAAGAAGTTCCTTTTCATTTCCCTCCCCGCCCAGCCCTGCTTCCTTCTTCCCTTCGCCTCTGCCTCCAAGGTAGCACAGGAAGACCAAGGATGAGGGTTTTTAACACAAATTCATGTACTTAGGCACTTCGCGGTGAGGGTGACAGCCCCATCCCCTCCCCAGCTGCAGGCACAGGGTTCTCCTCCAGCCCGGTCGCCCTGAGGGACCAGCCTCTACTTACAGCACCAGGAGGCTAAGGAAAACGATGAGGAGCAGCCACGTGACAAAAGAAAAGTTTGGCAGGAGATCCATCGCGTGTCCCAGCCCTCCCTGAGACCACCAGTCCCCTGGAAGCCGCAGCCTCTGCCAATTTTGTTTTGGTGGCCTTCAGCCGCAGCGCGGTCACGTGGCAGGGAAGGAGGAGTTGTGGTGTTTGCTCGGGTGCTCAAACTTTAACCCTTGGGCAGGTTTCTCCCTGGACTGGGATGTCAATAAGATGCCCAGCCCGACGTGTCTTGAGATCTGAAACTGCTGAAGGGACAGTTTTTATGAGGGAAAAAGATAGCAAAGGGCATCGACTTCCTTAACCTTCCTGCCTCTGGCACGAAGGCTGTGAGGTTCGTGCGGGGTTCAAGGGCAGCCCCCGGCTGGTCCAACTGCAGACTTGTTGCTGTCCCTTACCCTGTCCAGTCGTGGTTTTGCCGGCTGCATCGCTTTTATTGAGGGGTATAATCAGGAGGGCCAAGGAACCGCTGCTGCCCACCCCACCCAGCTCCCGGAGCTGCGCAGACCACCACATGCCTTCCCTTGTGCCTCCCCCTCCCACCCCCATTTACCTTGTCCTCCCGCACCTCCTATTTAGGGTCCAGGAGGGAAGGGGCTGGAGGAGACAGACCTGCCGAGAAACACTCGCCCAGGGCTGTCAGGGGTCTGCTATCCCCAGGCAGACCCCCCCGGACCTCAGACTCGGTGGGGAGCACAACCTGTGTGCACACCTGAGCCGAGGGGAGTTTTGCCTGACGTCCCACTGCACGGCTCCGTGGCTTTGCTGACCTGCCTGCCCGTGGCTCGAGCCCCAGGGAGCCCCCAGGGCACGGGCATCCAGGCAGGCGGTGTCAAGGAGCAAGCAATCCCCCGGCACAGCGAGCACCACGCTCGCAAGCAGGTCCGCCAGCACCCACGATCCCCAGCCGGATCCATTTCCCTTCTGCCCCTGACTTAGTGTTTGCTCTCAGGCATGGGGCTGCACAAGAGGACTTGTGCTGTTTGCTTTAGGCAGCGCAGCGCGTCCCCCAACGCACGCACGGGACCGGCTGCTTTCTGCCGGAGAAACAGGGAAAATGCATTACGCATACGGGTGGCCTGTGCACTGGAGCCTCTGGCTGGCTTAGCCACAGCGTGCGCAAACTCGCCGTGCTGGTGGGCGGCTGTGGGGACGGGTCAGGACACGATCTCCCCTTTGCCCCCATCACACCGGGAAGGGCCATGAGTCTCCTCGTCTGTGCGGTCTCGCATGGTCCCCTTCCTCGTGCACACCACGTGGCCGTGGGGAGATGAGCCCCAGCTGAGGACCCCACGTGCACATCATGTTCCCCTGCACCAGGAATTGCTCTTCTGCCTTGGACACACTCAGCCTTGAAGAAACCCAAGTGCTTCTGCAATTACCTGCCAGTCAGTGCAGGCAGATCACATGTGGCTGTGCCCACAGGCCAGCGGTATTTTTTGCCTCTGCCCAAGCATTTATTTTGCCTCATAAAACACACGCCAAGGGTCCCAGGCCGCCGGCAGGTCCAGGGGTCACCTCCACACCCACGTGGAAGAGCCGAGTGAGAGCGCTGCCATTTTTGGTAGGACGACATCTCAGACATCCCCAGCTTCGCACGGCTGCGATGTGCTCAATGATTCCTGTAATCAGTGGCTGTCAGTAATCAATTAGCTGGTTTATGAAGGCACGTGCCTGATTCCTGCTTCCCCAGGCTGCACTGAAGAGCTGAACCCCGGCAGCGTGCTGTGGCAGGAACCTTATTCTCCATTTTATGGGGTCTCCTCCTTATAAGACACCTTGAAGCACCCATACCCTGGGAGATATCCTGTATCGTTGCATCCAAAGGCCAGTTCTCCCCCTTGCAGGGTCTCATACCAGAAGAACATCAAGAACTGCGATGAGAGGCAGGAGGAGAAATGAGGTACTGGGGCAGCAGCTCCCGGGCTGGGATTAGCCGCATTTCTTCCCTCGCACAAACCCTTTGATTTTCCAGTAACCTCTGCTAACAGCCATTGGGATTTCTCAGCGGGAAGCAGCTTGTGGTTCAGCATTTTCTGCTCTTTCAGACAGAAACTGAGGCAAAGCCAGGCTTCAGAGGAAAACAAGGATGTCAGCTGTCCCCCCAAAACTGTGAGTGAACTGTGCAGCAAATTCACACGCAAGGAAATTGCTCGTTTGTCCAAAATAGGTTTGAATGGGAGTAATCTGCTGGTCTAGAGGTGACACTCTCAGGAGAAGACAAGACGCAGAGCCCGATCAAACCCATGGTGCTCCGTCACATCACTGCGGGGGGGGACACGACACGACAATGACACCACCCCTCGACCCATTTCACATCAGGAGCGTTTCTCTTCCTGGCAGTGACGTGCTCTGCCAACTTCCTCGTGACCCTGCGGGGACGATCGCACGGTGCTCGGGCGGGGAAACCTGCGCGGCTGGTGGCGGTGGGGATGTTACTGCGCAGGGCTCCGGCAGCCGGGCTCTGCAGCACCCTGCCACGAGCCACATCCGCTGGGAACGCGCGTGGTCGGTGGACTTCTGCAAACTCCTTCTTTACTTTTTTTTTTTTTTTTGGTTTGATTTGGCGTGTGTCTCAGAGCGCTGGAATCTCCCTGGTTCCACAGATTTGAGGAAATCATAGTTGATAAAAATTCCACCTCCCAACCAAAATTGCCACCACAGGTCAGAGCTGCAGGTGGGGTGGTACTGAACACTTATCTTCACCTAATTTTCTATGAAACGAAGATGTTAAAGTGATGCTTTTATAGTTACCTTTGGATGAAACACGATGGTAGCAGCGTGTAGTTTCCGAGGCTATTTTTTTAACGTGAATGTCACTGAAATGGCACGCAGGAGGGATAAAGCGGAGGGGAAGGCTCTCCAGATCATGTTTCCTGGCAACATTTTAAGCACTGGTTTTAGCACTGTGGGCAAGCAAGCCACACAACGCCGCTGCAGGTGAGGCTGCCGCGGCATCCCAGCACCCGGTCTAAGAGAAAGGAAGAAAGTTGCCCACGTTTGGGCTGGGGTCCCAACGCAGCTCTTGTCTGTTGGACTGGCGACCCCGGAGAAACGTCCTGCAATACTGAGGGGGGGAGCGATGGGGCTCCCCACCGCGCTCGGGCAGCAGGTGTGCTAAAGCAAATGGAAAGTAACAGCAGTAGACATCAATACTTCTTATTTCACCTGTTTCACAAAGTTGTCACTCCCCCCCCCACCCCATTTCAGGCAATAACTTGTTTAATAGGAATTGTCGCCAAAGGAGCGGTTAACCCCACTGGTAAGAGCCGCATCAACGGCCAGCGGCCTCTTCAGTGCCCCGGGCTACGGGCACTGTTCTACAGCAGGAGACAGAGATGGTTTACAGCCCTGGTGATGTTTCCAGGGTTAATTATCTGTACGTGGAGGACCCAGAGTGCTCCAAAAGGAACATCCTCCTCTGGGTCACGAGCAGACGTGGCCTCAGCCCCTCTGACATCACCCTTCCTGCTGACACCAACGCAGTGCTGTTGCTTTCCCCATTAATAAGAGCCCAAGGGCTCTGAAGAGGAGCCCTGGTGATGTGCACGGTGCTATAAAACCACTATATATTCTTATACCAGAGAGGAGGAGCGACTCAGCGTGACCCCTAATTCCCCGATGGCAGGGTCTCCTGTAGTGGTCCTGGACACTGCCAAAGCCATGGTGCTGCATGCCCCCCCCCACTCATCCGCTGGCCACCACATGGTCCATCTCGTTGCGGTGGCTCCTGGCGTGTTTGTTCCTGCCACCGCACCCCGGCAACATTCCTGGTTCAATATTAACTCGCACACTATCTATCACTCCTTATCACAGCAGCGGCAAGGTGCTTGGCTTTCATGCTTCGGCTACTTTCCCTGTGTTTGCGTTAAGGTCATCCTGGAGCACAGCACCCTTCTGCTGCGGCCAGCACCCTGCACTCCTCTCCTCTCTGCCGAGAGGGGACAGGTGGCCAAGCAAAGCAGATTTGTGGGGATTCAAAAGCTGATGGTCACCATGGATAATAGAAACAGAAGGGGATTCAAGCTGTGATATCTGGCCAGAGTCACTGGTAGTGTCATAGCTGTAAAAGTGGGAAAACACGTCTTAGAGCAGGCAGGGAAACGACGACTGAATTGATGGGGCATAGATGATATTAGACCTCACACAGAACTTCAGAGGAGCAGGGCTGACAAATGAAAACTACTTCTGTTTGTAGAAACTCCTGAACTACAAAGTCCTCCCCGGAGGAGAGGTGATTTTACCACCGTCTGGTTGGCGGGACTGAAAGAGGCCAAGGGGAGGGTGGTCCTGCATGGACACAGACCGTGGGGTAGAAGACCACTCCCAGGAGACATGTGCCCTGCTGCACCTCAGGCTTTTTTTGTTTTAGCAGCTGTATTGTAGACCCAAAGGTTTTCCTTTCCTCCACGTGCTATGGAAAAAATAACACACAACAGTCTTCTAAGGGGCATAGCAAAATGTCAGCCTTGTTAAAAACCAGGCTTTTATTCACTGATTGCCCCATCTTTAACAATTCTCTTCTTATGTTCCTCTTGCCTCACAAAGGAGATCATGAGCTGTTTATTTCTGGCTCTTCCTTACAAACCTTGCTCTCAAACAGCCTCTTGAAAGGACTAAATGGGGAAGCACCAGATGTACGACTTCCTCTAAAAGCTCCAGCAGCTGGGGAATGACCAAGGGCTGGCACCGGTTTCCGCCTTCCTTCTCACTGAGCCCAAAACCCCACAGCCCTTCACGTCTGGGTATTTCTGGACCTCTGCAGAGCAAAACCACCACATTGCTCCTTTCATCCAGTAACGCTGCTGAATGCTCCTGAAGCATCGACAGCTGAAACCCATCTCCCTTTCACTCCTCTATAATTTCTGAGCAAGGACAGAAAATTATAAGCCACAGCCAGTGTTACAGCATAAAACCAATTACAGAAAGCACTCCCCGCGCACTCAGACACCAGCTCCTCCAAGGACAGCCTCTCCTTTGCCTGTCTCGCATTGTACCAGAGAAGAACTTCTCTGTCCTTTCGGACCTCCCAGCTGGTAGCTCAGACTCACTCGATGAAGCAGCCAGTGCTTTCCAGAAAGTGAAGAGGCATTGCCACATTTGCAATGACCTCAATTTCTGCCAAGCCACTTCCAAATAAGATGTCAAGCCAGGAAAAACCCCTAAAAATCATGAAGTGACCCTGAAGACATCAGCTTGCGACATACAGCCCTTTCTACCATAATCTCCTTCCCTCCAAACCCACCATATCTCACGAGGACACATGTTAAAGACAGCCCAGTGGGTGTAATGCATTTGTAGAGCCAGGATCTCTGCTGGGCCAGAGCCAGTGGTGCTCAGAGCGGCATCGCTGCCCAAGAGCAGAGTTTGGCCCATCGCTTCCATCTCCGCTGCCTGGGCTGTGGTTGTTTTTTCCAGGGTGCATCCTACTCACGGACTCAGGGCAAGGGTGAAGCCGTTTGGCTCGTGATTCATTCAGCATCGCAGACTCCCTATCAGCGGGTGCTGGATGCAAGCCATCCCGAGCGTGTCCGGGCACAGTCCCTTCCCAGAAACCCAGCAGGTATGGCTGGAGGCTTCTCACTCAACCTCACCAGGAGGATTTTCTATAGCAACTAAAGCCAGGCATTTGGCTGGTTGGATTAACCCTTGTTTGCTTCTTAAAATGGACTTTGTGGGAAAAAAAAAACCCCACCAAACCAAAACCCCCAAACAAAACCCCAGGCATCTTTTTCTCACCTCTTTGTTTTCTTTGGTGGTGTGGAGACAGCTTTGGATCAATGAAAAGTGTCTTCATCAATCACCCTGGATGGTTGTTGCTGGACGGAGGACTGAAATGCTGAATCCTTCCTCTGCCAGTCCTTTCCATGGTGAGAGGTATAACATTTCCTAATTTCCATCAGGTTACATGAGGTTTAATCCCAGAGGATACAGTCTCCCAGCAGATTAAGTCACAGTCTCATAAATCAATCTTAAAATTTGCCCTGCTTCATCCCAAATTTTCCATAGTTCAGCTTCTCTGATGACTCCTAATTGCTCCTCCCCTGCCCCCCACCTCTGGGACATTTATACCAATCAGATGCACTTGTACATGAATAAAAAATAACCCAAAATAATTTTTAAAAAGTTTGTATTTACAAGTTGAGTCTTGTACTCTTGGAATTAAACTCTAATTAGGTCAGTCATGTTCCCCTGGTAGGGTATGAATGATAGTGCTGGAAAACAGACAATTTATAGAGACCCAAAAATAACTCATCCTGCTGTTTTGTAAAGAAAGATGTGTTTTCTTTGCCCTGCACTGAGGACATTTGCAATTGAGGCCACTCGGGCACGCTGATACCAGTCACACAAACTGCGGCTTGGTCCCACAGGCAAAGCTGGCCCGTGCCTCGATTTCCTCTTACCAAAGGAGGGATATTAATCCTTCCCAATTTGACAGGGCTGTGGTGAGGTCACCTGTGTAAGGCATTTTATCACTCTTGGCATGAGGCCCCAGGCTACATTACACATATTTTTTTTTCAGACTTGCCTTTCAGCCTTATCTGCACCGTCTGTTCAGTGTACAAAGTGCGAGCATTTCTATGAACTCAGGTTATCGAGGATCAGGGTGAAGAACAATAAGCCCACGGCTTCACCGCCGTGACCCTTTGCTTAGGGTGCATATCTGAACCAGATCTGCACGAACCGTGCGCTAACGCCCTAAAATTTACACAATGCAGGGAAGTACCTTTGAATGACATCGTGGGTGTTGGTTGCTTCCTCCTCAGACGCTTTATTGTCACTGTCACGCACTGTTAATTAGCAATTTGCTAATTTCTCCATATATAGGTGCAGGTTCTCTCATTGTGCAAACGATTTCACCGGTTTCAGCGCTGCTGAGAAATTTGCCTTGTAAAACTTTGCAGAATGACTTCCCACATCAGACTCATCTGACTTAGGATTATCCTAACTCGTCAACAAACTGTGACGAACATGCCAATTGCCTACCTAACGAAGGTCTCTACTGGCCTGGGAAGCCAGTGGCCACGTTGCCTTGGCTTACAGGGACGTGCCCTGCGTTTCCAAGGAAACAAGAGAGCAAAGCAAAAGGACTCCTGTTCTTGGGGCACAGTGGAAGCGAATGAAAACCCAACAAAAACATGTGTTCAGATAAAGTTCCTTTTGATTTTGTGGGAAATGCAGGTTTGAAATGGCAATAAGGCAAGAGGAGGAGAAAAAAAAAAACCAAACCCAAAGCAACCAAAACCAAGAGGCAGGCTTAGAAAAATGAAAATAAAAGCAGCAAGGAGAAAAATAAATAACCTTGGAGCAAAAATGCAGAGGGAAGAAGAGGAAACAAATGAGACAAATAGCAGGAAAAGAGTCAGTAATGAAAGCCCAGATTACTCGATTCAGCCAAGCCATTGCTTGTGCTGCTCAGGGCAGGGCGGGAAGCCAGTCTGCTTTCTCTGGTATTGTTTAGGCTACAAGCGCCAGGCAGATTTCCCACCCACTCCCGTGTTTATGTCCATGCTCCACTCCCAACCACAGAAACATGTGCGGAGGAAAAGCGTCCTGAGAAGAGCAAGGGCTGGAAGCGGGAAGATGACACGCTTCGGAGCCGAATGACCTCGGAAAAGCACTTCTGCATCTTAACGGCAATTTTGCAGAATACTGTCTCATTCACAAAATGCTATGGTGTGAGGATTTCCATCTTCAAAATGGGTACACCGATACCTCTGGGTTATTACAAGCTAACTGCCACTGAGGGCTGCCTGTATTTATACAACACTGCATTATTTATAATATCCGTTTCAGGAGCAGGAAAATACAAGTTAGCAGTTTGACTTCCCCCCTCCCTTGCAAAACATTGATTTCTCGCCCTCATTTCTCCCACCTGAGCTGTAGCCAACCTGACCGTGTTTAGTTTACTTCTCTAGGCCAGATGCTCAGCTGGTGAAAAGCGCCAACAACCACCCTGGAATAACAGAGCTGCCCCGGTTTCCATCCCCGGGGATCTGGTCCAGCCTCCCCACCATCAGCACGTTTCTGGGAACCAATTATCGGCTGCTACACCGCTGCAGGGGAGGACAAACGTTATTTGCGGCGGGACGAAGGTGTACAAAATGGTGGCCCCATGGGTTTCCTTTTTTGAATGGGTTTTGACTCTCCTGTATTAAGGATTCGGAGGAAGATTATCACCGCAAAATAACAAAATATTTAAGGCTGATCAAATTTTGGGTGGAAACTACTTAGGAATGTCATTTTAGCTGAAAAGCAGCAGGGGATTATAAGATTTTACAGCCCAGAACTAACAGCAAGGAATTTCAGTCTGTTAGGTTTTCACCGTCCTGAGCTGTTAACTCGTGAGCATGCTGGCAAGGCACCCAGAAATTTATTCAAGCCAAAAATAGCAGAAGAGGCTGGAAAATATTCCCCCCAACACCACTAAATGAATGTACCAAGGACACATACATTTCAAAAAGGGTTCTTTTAATTAGAAGCAAATTTGCAAAAGAAGAAGTAACTTTCTCATATAAAATAGTGGAGTGGTGAAGGTGAGGCTAACAAGAGGTGTGGAACAAAAATCCAGGGCAAATCCCCAAGGAGACACTGAAGTAAAAGCAACAATCCGATAACCGCAGTACACCGAAGGGTAACTCAAACACAGCTGTGTAAGGTGGTCCTACCCCTAAGCTGACAGCAGATACCAAACCGGAGGATGGACTCCATCCCAAGAGTGGCAAAGTGACCGGCTACAAAGTCACCTTCATACCGTGTTCTCACGCCTTTCTGCTACCCGAGAGCTCCCACTGCACCGTGACAGATCCCAGCACTGCCAGGGAGCTTAACGACATCAACGGGGGAGCGCCGGTGGCACTTCCCAGGTGTCCCACCTGCAGAACACCACCACGTCACATTAGCAGAAAGGTTTCATTCCCAGATCTAGAGAATCGGCCATACATGGGAAAACACTTTGATATTAAGCTCTGTAGCCCCATTCCAGTCTCTATATCCAGCAGTTCAAGCCCCAAGAAAGTGCACAGTGATCAAACAGCATCAAAACAATGAATTTCCTGCCAAGTCTTGTGGCTCCAAGACCATTTAAAATCGGCAGGTGGCAACTTTGAGAAGATAAAATTCTGAGTCAGAGCCTGAATCTCAAGTCCCAATGGTATTTCACTCCTTTTTCAAACATACCTCACCTGTCCCATGTGTCACGTGTGTGCTTATTGGTTGTGGCTCTCTACTACCGGGGGCAGCAAACTTTACACCTTCACAAAGTGCAAGCCAACTTTATTTGTCTGGGAAGGCTGGGGGTGGCAACGTGAGGGAAAGAAACAGAATACAGAAATGCAAAGAACTGAAGGGACTTGTCAGGTGAAGCTATTTAAGGCCCATGCCCAGCCCAGCACGTTCAGTCTTGGGGCGTGTTCCTAGTTCAAGGGTGGCTTTCCATAAAGAGATTTCAATAGATACTGTACAACCACATTGTCATGCGTGCGGCTTTGCGTAAACACCCACAGGGACATACTTCTCCCTACGTGACCTCTACTAATGCCATGATGTTGTATGGGCTCCACACATGCCGGAAAAAACCTATTAAAAACAACCGAAGAAATGTGATGGAACCGGCAGGAACTCCAGGTCAAATGAAGCTGTTTGCAGTACAACCTGCCCATCTAGCAACTGCTCTGTGATGGCTTTTCCTCTCCAAATATAACCCCGCAGTGCATGTGCCCTTTTGGCTGCTATTGATAAAGGAGACCGCTAAAGACAGGAGGTTTTGGGATCATATTCAGTCTTACATGTCACGGGTTTCTAGGACTTCAAGATTTCTAATGGCCCTGCCAAAGGTTATAATTCTTGTGTTTCATTTTTTGTTGGCTTTTTTTTTTCTTTGAAGTTTCCTGATAAATTCCTTTTCTAAAAGGATTTTTCTAAAACCAGTTGCCCTGCTTATCTGAAATCAGCAAGTGGGAGAAGACACCAGCACTCTGTATGTATAAATAGCTATCTCACCTCCCCTTTTGGAGAGCAGATTGGATAATCTTTGGATAACCCAATGGATTTCTTGAGGGAAGCAATGACAAGGATAATAAATGTAGCCCCATGTCAAGACAGACTTGGATATTTATTCTAAACAATTGCTAAGCAGCTTCTGGCAGAGACCTGGGTATAAGCAGGAAAAATGAGATATTGGCCCATCTGCAAAGCATCGCTGGTTTTAACACTCAAAATGAAGAGGGGGAAAAAAAAATCCTTTTGGGTAATGGATTAGTTTCTTTTTCAGTATGGTTTTTTTCTTCTCTCCAGTAATGTCAGCTGCTTCCAAAAGCAGGATCGCTGGCCACAGGGTGATTCCTTCAGGAAATGCTGATGAAACCCTTTGCTTTCTGTGCTCTCGCTTCTCCCTGCCCTCCCCACGAAGGGGTTTCGCACGGGTGATTCCCCGGCTGGGGAAAAAGAGATTGCCACCGATGAAAGCAAAACAGTGCCCTCTCCTGTCCCTTCTCACGCTGCCGCTCGCACCCCAGCAGCGCTGGTCGTGTGCCAGCATCGGAGCATTAAAAGATGAGAATGGAAAATACTCCGCCCAAGGGGGTGGGCTATGGTGGGGGACACACCAAGTGCGATACGGACTTTTGGGGGATAAAACGCACCGCGTAGAGTGGGCTGGAACAGCACAGCTCCTTCACTCATGTGATTTATGACAGGGACAACCTGAGGTTCAGTGCTGTTGGGAGTGCCGGGAGCATCGCTGACGGTGGCGGCTGGTGTCATCTCAGCCCTGGGAGGGGGGTGAAGACTTGGGCACTTCTTTCCTGCAGGAAATTGGATATTTCCATGGCTATTGCATGAAAAACGAGCTCCTATTAAACCGTTCCCTGAAATGTCTCCCTTGGTCATTTCATGAAGTTGTTTTTATTTTTTAGTAACAGCCACCAGGAGACCTGAGAAACATGGGAAAGTAAATAAATAAATACAAATAAAATATCCTAAGAAGGCATTTTAAATATAAGCCTTCATTTTTCAAGACTGTTCTAAACAGGAAGATGGAAACAGAAGCGGATTTGATGGGTGAAGTTATTGTAACATGACAACTACTGTTTAAAAGTCGTATTTCAAGGCTGTGATTCCCAAAGATTACAGCTATGAAAAAGAGCTTTCTTGCTAACTGATGGAGTGTCTCCTTCCAGATAGAACAATTTACCTGATATCTGAGGTAAATAAAACCTACCCATTAATCATATTTTACAAGTACAGCATGCTAACAAGAAGGCACAGGCATCATGCATGTAGCTGCATGGGATCCTGGGCAGCAGAACACATATCTGATGCTCATCTTAGGGGTGAGCAGGGCAGTGCACTTCCCCGCTCTGCAAATGCCTAAGTAAAATAAACCCACATGTAAGAAAAGCCAACTCCTAAACAAAACAAAACCGAGAGTGACAATAGTGTGGACTGGACTGGAACAGAAATACCTTTGTTCGGATCAACAGGTCCTAAAGCAATCACACCTAACCTGTTATTTCGGCAGCAGTCAGAAGAAAAGGGCCACGCAGCCAACCCAGCAGCTGCTCAGCAAGCTCAGGCTTTAGTCGTGGATGGCTCTGAGAAAAAAGGCATAGTCTCTTCTCCTCACTCCGTACAGATCGTGTTGCTGCCCACGTTGTCCTTCAGTGCAGCAGTGGCCACAGAGTCTATTTCCTTTATTCCCCATGGTTTCCTTGCTTTTTTGCTCAATGTGGTATCAGATCAGCCCCGGGATCAACTGCACCTTACACCAATTCAGATCTGGCAATGTTCAGGAGATACGGAGCTACTCACACTACGCTTTCCTTTGGAGCAAGCTCTTCATCTTTGATCTACTTTCTACTAATCTACATCCCTAAAGTCCTTAGGGGTCCTCGAAAGCCTCCTCCTGTAGCACTACCTCTCATACCTGTTGGATAAGCACCATTAAAATTCCAACAGCAATTGCATTGCTATGTCACACATATATAAGGTGTTTAAAATAAGTAATTTGATATATTAAAATAACAAAGAAGAAAAGTCCTGTAGATAATTTTGTCTAAGAAACAAAAAACTCAGACTGCAAACAAATTTTTGTCAGTTCAGTAATTAAAGCAAAGTCCATATGGCTTAAGAGAACAGTCAAAGTGCGCAGAAGGCAGTGGGGTTTTGTTTGCTTTGCATTCCTTTTCACAATAAGCGCCACGTCATCTTCTTTGGAGCCCCTTCTCCATCCCACACACATCCTATCCAGGTGCAGAGAGGGGGATGGCTCACAGGGTTTTGGCTCAAGCCTGTGTATTTGCACATCCCTTGCCATCTAATGAGCTGTGGATCATTATCCCAAACTCAAAAGCCCTTAAACACACCCACTGGAGTTTTTGGTTTTTGAACTTTTTCTTTCTGAAGCCTTTGGAGAGAAAGAGCAATCCAGTGCCAAAGCTATCCAGAATCTGTATGCACCAGGAACAGCAGTGCAAAGAGTAAAAGCAGTTCTGAGATCATCTGCCCTATCCGAGAGGCACTGAAAGGTGACAGCAAGGCTGAGCTTGTCCTTGGACCTCACCTGTTCAGGTGAGGTGCCACCAGGCTACTTCTAACCAGCCCCCATGGGTAGGAACAGGCAGCCACCACAATCAACACCAGGTTGGTTTCAACAACCTGCCTTGAAGACACTATGACCCAGTGCCACAGCTGTCCCGCATCCCTCCGGAGAGGACAGGGCCAATTTGCAATAGTAGCAGTGCCCACACGTGCCCTGACGGGACGTTAGCAAGTGGCAGGATACCAACTTTCCTGGCTGACCTAGATCCACCTGGGAGGAAGTGCCAGACACCGGAGTGGCAAGGACTTGCCTACTTCCAAACTCACCTTTCCAACTCTTGCAGTGAAAAGTCTGGTGAACCTTGCTAGGTCCAAGGGCTGGACTTGGATTCTTTAAACCCCTGACAACTTCCTTGTGAGCAAACCACTTGCTGCTAAACAGGGCAGACTCAGGAAAAAGATAGAAAAGAAGAAAACAAAAAGGGAGCTATACAAAAGGATGGAAAATAAACTAAAAATTCCCTCTCTACTTTCCAAAGGCTGTACCTTCAAGTGCACAAAGCAGCCTGTAAACGTGCACAAGGTAATTCATGACCCTAATGCTTGAAAAACCTGGTTAGCTTTATTTGGAGACACTTTGTTGCTTCTCCCAGATATGAAGCTGAAGAATCAATAAAAGGCACCTGTGGATACCAAAACTCACCCAGTCTGTGTGATGTGTCATTGTACTAAAAAAATAAAATCAAACCAACCCAGCTACTGTGTTCTTTTTTACAGACCGGTAAGCAGCACTGCAGAGCCTGGGTGAGAAAGGATGCTCAACTTCTATTGACAGGGCTGGATAACTTTGATGATCAAAAACCTCATCAATTAGTAGACTCTCTAGCTTGTCACTGCAATCTTAGTTGAAAGATTCCTCTGGCTTGCTGGGTTGTGTCCTTTGACTTAAAAAATGACCGATTCAAATGGCACATGCAGTCCACGAGGGAGGACAAGAGCCACACCAAAAATAAATGGACCTTGCATCTGAATTCTTCCCGCTTGTTCCACCCACCGCTGCCTACAATGCTCTTTCGAGCCATCTCCTCTTCTAAAGGCCCTGGAGTTGGAATATTTAAAGAATGGAGCAGGTCCCATTTGAACAAGGAAGAAAAGCAGGCCAGCAATTCGGTATAAACACACCGGTAGTGAGCCTGGAGCAGACACAGTGACACATCTGAGCCTAAGTTGATCAGCCAGCGCTCCTAGTGCGGGGAGCAGCAATGAGAAAAGGAGAGGGGAGGTGTCCGCTTTTCACGTAAAAATTTGTCCCTTTTCTATATTTTCTTACTTGACCTTGATGACAGGGAAAAATTAAAAAGAAAAAAAAAGAGTAGAGAAAAAGGAAGAAAAAGGAGCCTGGGAGGTTTTATGTTTTCTCTTCAAATCACATCACAAAGTCACTCGCTGCATCTAGGGAATTCACCTCCTTGTGTGGGAATGGGGGACAGGAGGAGGGGAGAGAAACAAAGAGGGAAGAGAAGGGCATGGGAGCTGCTTCCTGAAGCAGTGTTACAAAAAGCGGTTAAAAAACCCCTACTATTCACAAGTGGTTAAAATCATCACTTTTCAGAATTCCTTTTTTTTTTTTTTTTTTTAAACAAAGGTTCAACTAGTTCAGCTCCATATTTTTAGAGTTGATTGTCTTCAGAAAAAAAAAAAACCCACCAGCCTCATTCGTGTTCCCATCCATTTCTACCCTGATAGAGAAGTTACCCACAGTTCACCACACCGGTCACGCACACACACAGTCACTGCGACGGGTCCCTCCGAGTGCCGCCGGCGGTTCGGCTGTATCCTCCAGCCCCGTCTCAGACGAAGGAGGAGAACCCTGTCACTGGAGTCCGGGAGCCGGGCGCGGGCTGTCCCGTTGGGGTGTACACCCCTCCTGAGCTCTGTGTCGTGATGACAGTCTGGAAATAGGGTTCTGTCTCGCTGGCGGCGCACTCCTCGTATCTATAGGATGCCGGGTGCTTCACCCCTTTCTGCTGCCGCTTCCATGAGTTGTAGTAGGTGGGGTCGCTCATGTAATGGTTCACAAAGGAGTGCTTTGGCAACTCGTCTTCATAATCTGAGTCAGTGGCCTAGAGCATCAGGGAAAAAAAAATAAATTAAAAAAAAATCAGCCATTAGCATCTATGATTTAGGCTGTTCCACTCTAAAAGAAATTAGAGACAAGTTTAATATCACCAGCTGACAAAAGCTGTAATTTTAGGGTAGGATGGTTTGTAGTCCAAGGGTAATACATGCTGGAATACAGAAAAGCACTGTCCTCTGGTTTAGCCAGGCTTTGCTGCTGGAGGGAGAGTCCCCCGACAAACGCTGGTGATAAGAGATGCAGAGAAATCCGTTCTAATTCACTGCAGAATGCTGCAGCGGGAGCGAGGAGTTCCTATTTTGACACAAGATGCAGGGAAGTGTAGAGACGTCATAGGGAAACCAAGAGCTTTCAATCACATAATCAACAAGACTGCAATTACAATTGCAGTTGAGAATATCTCTTCTTCTGATGCAGGGACAGAAAGAATGCCTCTCCTGCAAAGGCACTGAAGTTAGCCAGATGTGCTGCTGCTTGCGGTGGTCAGACCAGGCCACCTGCAGAGTACTCTGAGTCTGGCCTGCAAGCCCCATTAAGTATTGAAAATGAGTTGTATCGCTGAAAGGGAATTAAGCAAAATCATTTTTTTTCCAGGCAACTCGTCTGTGTGTTCCAGCTGATTATTGGTGGTACAGCAAGGCACACAACCAGCGGCGACAGAAGAAAGAGAATGCAAAATCTGGAAAAGAAGAAGTGCCAGGCAGGAGGGGTTGCTTCCTTGGGATGGCTCAGGCACAGTTCTGCATCCGGAGTGGATCTTACCCCTTGAAACATTTATGCACGGTGCGTGGAGAGCTTCAAAGCTCACATCACTCTCAAGCAGGAGCTCTATTGAGATGTAACCAGATAAGCCAGATAAGCTCTGTGCATCTGCCCCTCCTCTGAAGTACTGCTGCTGTGATACAGCTGGAGGAATCACAGAGGGCCCATACATCTCCTCCGAGCACAGAGACCACAGCAAAGCCTTGGCCACGGTATCCGAGCGCACATTTTCCTTCTGTTCCCACTGACGTTCCCACCAATAACAGCCACATCCCATACAACATACAAACATTTACCCAGTCATTTCCATATCTCATGTCTTCTCTAAAATCTCTGGTTTAAGTATGCTAAAGCTTTTATTCCTTCCCCCCCAATAATCTGCACAGCTGATTCTAAAAGCAATTAAATATCAAAGTAGAAGCTGCCTAAGACATACAAGAGAGAGATGGGTAAGTGCAGCTCGTAACTGTTCGTTGCTGCAATTAGTTTCAAAAGGTTGGTATCATTCTGATCTATGACACCACACAGCAAACACACATCCTTCTTGATCCTGCCTGCCACACAACTAGTCTCTCCTCCTCTAAAGCTCCTTTTTAATGGTCTCTGAAGAACAATCCTCAAATGCCTTGCGAACCATCGTTTGAAAAGGGCACCGCATCCATCATCCCACTTCTTTGCTTAGGTAGCTGCTTCAATACTATTTCATGCCCATTTTCCAGCATAGAGGGTGATGGACAGAGCAGAGACGTTTTTCCCGGCATTTTCCAAAAGTCTGAACAAAGCAGCTCTTTACAGCTTTGCAAACTTTCCCTTCAACTGTTACCCATGCTTTGGCTCTTTCAGAGTTATGTACTGCTCGATTATTTTAAGAATGCAAAGCCTCAGGTGCCTTGACACGAAATTAATACTACAACAAAACCCTACCAGCATTTAATAATTATTCCAGAGGAATTCAGCAAGTGTATCTCCTAGAAAAATTCTCCTTTGCACCAGCTACCAGCCTCGGGAAGCCAACACCCCACTCCCTCCCCAAGACCTTCCTGAAGAGGTGGGGTTTGCGGCGTGCCTGGAATATCCCCAGATTTGGACCCCTTCACAGCCAGTGGGTGCAGAGAGCAGCTCAAGAGTCTTGGTAGGGCTTCAGGGAACATCTCACCAGCACTGCCATGCCTATTTTCGTAAGGGGCTCCAACAAGAGTGCCTCTGATGACTGCAGATGTGGCAGCAGGCAGCAATAGCTCAGGCAGGCTGGTCCTCAGCAGCAGAAGCAACCAACTTTACCTGCAGACCAAAAGATCCCCAAACCCACGTTTCCTCTGTTCTTATCGAGAATCAAGGTGCTGCACTTTGCACCAGCCTACATTTCCAAACATTCTGCTGCAGCTCCGTTGTCTAATGTTAAGGTTAAAAGTGCCTGGTAAGCTGGGGGATGATGTAGGCATCCAGAAGAAAAGTCTCTACATTCTGAGCAGAGGCGTTACGGATCACTCACCAGAAGCAGCACCTGAAGGTGTGAACTCCTCTAGCTATCACAGATGTGCTCCCTCCATCAAAGGCACAACGCTACCACTGCCCTGGCCATGTCTCCTGACTCCTTCCCCAATCCACCGTCACTCTTACTGACTCGGACGTGCTCAGCCACCCCCCAAAGAAACAAGCCCCCACTGAAAAGATGGATCACAGCTGAGTTGAGGTGTCATAAACATAAGGAGAAAAAAACCCCACAAACTTCTAGTGCTTCCTTACTGGTCTTCCTGATGTCCCCACACACATATAGAAACATAAAGACAATTACAAGGCTGGAAGCTCCAAGAAGAAATACTGAGAAGAAGTTATATCCAGAAGACCGACACATGACTTGATAGAATAATACTGATGCAGGCACTTGATTTCTGTCCATCGCTAGCAGAAAAATACTCACCCACAAAGCTAATATAATTTCTGTACCTAAGCCAAGTTCTTTTGGGATTGCCAGGAGTCAAAATAATACAGAGGAGAAATACTGGGAATGGTTTTAGATGGGCTGCTGCCATTTGAAATACAGTGTCGCTTGAACTTGCCATAAACAGAAGGAGGGAGTTTGAACAATACCACGTGCTGATAATCTGTCTGTTAATTAGCCCATTATACCAACTTAAAGAGAACACTAATTTGGTGTAAATAAGGCAAGCGCCGCCATTCGGAAATGACTTTCATGAAACAGATATAGCTGCCCTAACTTCAGCCTTTCACCATCATTAGCACTGATGCTGGAAAGGATAACCTACTTGTTAGTGTCGATAAAACGTGTTTTCTTTGTGTTTCCTTCAGAACAGGCAGGAACTGACTATTCCATCCGTGTTTCTGAAGTATTTTCTAAGGTCTGCTCCGAACGAGGTACTAATAACCACTCTTACCAGCAAGGAATTCTTTAAATTGCGGTCCCACATCCCTCTCTGCCCTGATGAAAATCAAGGAGTAGCAAGATAAACCTGTTTTGCATGACAATACAGACAGCTTATACTAGAGGATTACTTTTTAGTGGTTTTTAAACTATTGAGTAAATAGAAATGCTGCAGGGCTTTTTGCTTTGTTTTCAGTTTTTTCCCTTCCCTGCGACTGTGGCTTTGTTACCTTGGAAACCTCCATAGGCTGGGGCGGGATTGGGTGTGCGGTGACATTACAGACTGTCAACCAAAGGTGCATGGACGCCTATGAAACAACAAATACAGAAAAGGAGAGGCTACTTACGTATTTTATTGATAGCATGAAATGCACAGGTGCTGTTCAGAGGCAAGTCAGTGACCAGAGTTGGCTAGCTTAGTCAATGGGAAATTTGAAAATAGTTCCAATTATATTTTTTTTTTTTTTTTAAGTGACTGCCTAAGAAACAACCTTATGAGATTATTTCTAAAAACATAGATGGCAGCAGTTTCTTTTGGTTGCCATGAAATGAATATGCTGTAAAAGAGACAAGGTAACCTAGCAGGCAAACAGATTTCACCGGACATGAGAACCTTTACTTATTTAATGTGTCACCTGCAGCTAGTTTCCGCATGGTGCCCAACGTGTCAAAATCATTGGAGAACTTTATCGGAAACAAGTTAAATCGTATTCCCTATTAAGTGTTAAGTGGAAATTTACAATATCTTCGTACAGAGGTGAGAAAGTGAAAGTCAATTAGACTGCAGAGAGCAGCTGGGAAGACCGAAGCATCACCAGCATTCAGCACTGACTGATAATGTGTGCAGTCTGTGAGAGTACTATCTCCTGAAAAGCGTTTTTGGGAGACCACAAGGATGGGTGAGAACAAATGAACAAACACCACCCTTCCCTACTCTCCTGCAAAACTGCTCTTCCATGGCTGGGTGACGCTGCAGATATATCATCAAATTTCTGTACATGGTGAACACCAAATTTCTTCAGATTATCTGTCCAGAGCCTTGTCCACTTGACTCATTATCTAAAGGCCTATTATTATTAATCATTTAGAAATTACACTCTTAGCACTCTCTTGCTCCATACCTGCCAATTAAACTACTTTAACCTCATTAACAGTACTGGTGCTTGGCTTTCATGACATGGAGTAAGTTAACCACTTGATTTATGAATATTAAGAGTACTGCTTGGTCTGCTTCATTTTCTGTTTGTTTCTCTCGTGCTCTCCTCATCAGGAGGGAGCTGGGAGGAAGGCTCCTGGGCAGCTGTGTTGTAGTGCAGTCAGTCAGCCCGAGAGTTTCTCGCAGACTTCTTCGTGTTCAGCAAACCACATGAGACTTGAAGCCAGTGAGCTTTCTTCTTTTCCATAGAAAATCTTGACGCCTCAGGCAACAGGGGTAAGACTAAGCAGCAGTAAGATGACGTGCAGGTTGAAAGCGAAAGCACGGTTTTGGCCCTGCCTGCCCTGACATGCATCGTATTAAGTGGAATTTAAGATCCATGCAAAGATGCATTAGAGAAAAACAGCATCGGGACCCTCTTTGCTGCAGAGAATCAAACCTATGTAGAGGTCTTGTATAAAAAGATATCTTTAACTCTTCATATAATGGGAAACATTTCTGCCTGCTAAGAGAGATGGAAATTCTGAAATTCTCAGAAAACAGAGCTTGTCTGTTAAGATCTCCTTTGAGAATAGAAACAAAAAGAACAGAAAAGACAAAAAGGAAGAGCTAATAGGTACATGAATACTTGAAAAGAGAGTGGTCAAACATCTGTACCCACCCCTGCCCCAACCCACCCTCACCTCCTGTCTGTACTAGCCAACAGAAACAGCATTTTCAGGCCGATCAAAAGGCAGCATATCCTACTGCTACCTCTACTGGGAGCCTGTTAACATTTCATGCCTAAAAGCACTCCCCACCACAAAAAACAACAAGCATCAAAGACATTATACAGAAGGGCTGCATATCTAAGCCCCAAGGAAAAACAGGAGGCACATTTTGTTCACATACTCACATGCACACCCAGATTCACAAAAACCCTAGAATATCAATTGAGACCTCCAGGCTCAACTGCAATACACAGTAAATAAATAATATTAATAATAGCCTGAGAAAAAAAATAAATCACTTTCTTCTATGCTGTACAAACAGTGCATATAGAAGGCAGTAATGACACCCTGCAAGTAGACTTTTGCGCATTACCAGGAAATACCACATGGGGCATTGAAATTAATGTCAAAAGGTGCCAGTGCTAAATTCATGATCACGCTCAGCAAACTGTTTTAATGACAGGTTTAATGCTGGGTTGTTACAGTGACATGACCAAAGCACTATGGGTTTAATCTGGAGGGTAACGCTTGTGCATTGCATAGACAGCAGCTTGAGCTGCACCACGGAAAGCTGCCTGCACGTCGGGTCGGCCACAGGGCAGCACAAAGCAGCAGGCTGTCCGTGGTAATTAGCAGGAGGTGAGAGCTAGGTAGCCGGGAAAAGCAGCTGTAGCTGCAGGTGCAGAAAAGCTACAGATGAAAACCGTCATCTTCTTTCACTACTTGCTGCTCTTGATTTATTCTTGCTAAAAGGGTCAGGTTTGGAGTGGTTTGGCCCACTGCTCGCTTCTTGTGCTGTCAGTTAAGATTCGTCAGGATCTCAGCTGACAACACACAATTTTAGAGACAGATTTACCTTTCTGGATGTCCCTTAAAGTCTGTCTATTTGCCTCTGGTCACCGTTGGGCTTTTACAGACCGCAAGCACTTACTTTCTTCTTAAAGGGGATGTAAGACACAAGAAGGAGCACTGCCAGATGGATAACGCTGGCGTACACCCACCTTCCTCGGAGAACAGAGGCTGAAGGCAACCCGAGCAGAAGGCTCCTCTTGAATTACACTAAGGCTGAGGACTGGGGTGCTGAGAAACCTGAACGCTGGGCTCTCACAGCCGTGGCTATGTGCTCCCTGGCAGGTTACTTATGCCCCACTTACTCCCTCTGTAACAGAGGCCGCAGTTATCACCACGCAAGACCACTCTGCTGAATCTCGCTGTTTGCTGCAGCTGTCTAGAAAAGGCACTGTGAAAACTTCAAACCGCATCCCATACTTCAGTCAGTGCAACAATCCAAAGCGTATCCCCACCTCCAACCTCATCCAGATGGTTATTTTGCAGCATATATACGTTTTCACAAAAGTGCTCCAAGTTTGCAGCCCACAGGCAGAAGGGGATGCACAGCCCCTTCCAGAGAGGTCAGCACACGCTGGCTGGCTGATTGCGCTTGCCTTTCCGTGTAACACTGGAAAACTGAATATCTGCCAAGGCCAGGTCTGCAATCTGCCCTGGCTCGGTCCTGCTTGTCATTCTTTCCTTTGATGTTTTAATTTTAAGATATGATGTGAACAGCCTGGTGAACTGGACCTTTTAAAGTCCCCAAGACAGACAAACAATGCCAACACACTAACACAGGTATGGGATTGGGGCTTCAAAGACTTGCCAGGATTCAGCGGGGAAACAAATGTCTGCAGTGACTGGACAACATTTGCAAGGCAAAGGGAAACCCTTACCTCTGACTCCGACATTTCTAAGGGCTTCTCGTTCAGGCCCAAGCCCTCGGTCAGCACAGCTCCGTTGTATTTGTTGCAGATATCCTCATCAGAGTAGTGCAGCCCTCCTGGGCTTGGGCGAGGAGGAGACCTAGGAAATGTAAAGGCTGAGTGTATGAGATGTTGTAATTTCTCTGAAATGACACAATTAAATCATGCTTAGAAGCCAGAATCACAGCCTGGGACAGTGACTTGGGCATTAAAGTCCTCCCTAGATCCTCCAGACAGCAGTATCTCTCCTTTGCCCATTTAACAGCTGCTTGAAGCTAGATAAGAGCCATTTCCAAGAGCTTCCCAGCTTCCTACCTGGTTCCATTCTTCTTTGAGAAGGTGCTCTTGATGTTCAGGTGTCTGCTGTTGAGCTCCAGAGCAGTGAAGCCTCCATTATCCAGGGTGACCGACTCTTCCACATTGGAGATGGTTTTACCTGGAGCCAGGCAATGAAAGATTCAGCTGAAACAAAGGCACTTTTACCCCAAATACAACTGTAAGAGCTAACTTTCCCTTCTTTGTGTTTTATGACATCATTAATTATTTGAAAATCTCTTTACCTTTCTTATTGGCAAATGAGTACAGAGTAAAGGAGAGGAGCTCATCAGGAGTCTGAATGGGCAGAAGGAGCCAAAAGAGGGGAAAGAGTGAGTCACGGATGGATGCATTTCATTTGGAGGTAAGTATCTAAAATAGTGCAGATGAACTGTGTTCCAAAAGTGCTTATTCTTGTCTTTTGACTATAAATAGAAACCAGGTGACTAATTCAGGTAGCCACTGAAGATGTCCTAAATCAGGTGCTGTGAATCCCATTCATGCTGACTGAAGCAAAGCAAGAGAAAGTAAAACTAGGAAAGGCAGAAAAAGAGGAAAAGGAGGAGAAAAAAAAAAGGCAGGAAAGAAAGCAAGAGAAAGGGTAAGTGCATAGCAAATGGGAAAAAATTGTCAGAGCTGTAATGAGGATAACATATAGATGTGAGAAATCACTGGACAATGTAAGGCAGGGAAAAGGACAGGGGACTGGAAGAAGAGGGCAAAATAGAGCAAAGTATGTTATTTCTTATGATCAAATATAGCAAGAGCTTATTCTCTCCCATGCTCATTCTTTGTAATCCCAAAGGTTTGAGCTCAGCTCCTGTCCTGGGGAGAAGGACCAGTTGCCTCCCGCCCCTTTGCAGCAGACAGGTTCTTTATCCTCAGCTTCAATTTCAGGGCTACATTAAAACTCAGTGTGAACACTGATATCTGACAGCACAGGTCAGACCTGTCTTTTCATGTCTGTCCCCTAAACACAGAGCAAAACTAAGAAGATGAGAGATGTCCCATGAGACATACAAATATGTAATAGTATTAACTTGGTAAAATGCCACAGTATTCATACATCTTGTGTCTCATGGGACTGAAATCTGACTTTCTAACACTTGTTAGAAGTGAATTACAAAGAAAGAAAAGATCTTAACTTTGAGACTGAATTACTAAATACTGCCTGGAAGACTCCTTCATTAGATTAATCCCTAAGAACAGGTAGCGCAAAGACCCATCCACCTGATCCTACTCATTAATGCGCCTTTTTTGGCACCTCATGGCATCGGAGCAATTTCTTGCTGGAGGTGGAGGAGACTATCAGAGAAATACACATGTGAACAACCCTTCAGGGACTATAACATGTAAGAAGAAGAAAAGGTAAAAACAATATCCAAAGCTCAAGAACTAAGCGTTTTGAAAGGGGACTATTTTAACATTCCTAGTTATATGAGCAGGTAGCTCCTGCTTCCTTTCAGAAAAAAGACTGCTAAAAATTGTCACTCAAGGAAAATCCAAAGCTTGATGCTCATTATGTGTTAAAGCCTAACAGGTCCAGAAAACCAAGACGCCTCCTTAGCTGCCTGGCCCCCAGCCCAGCAGCTGCAGCTTGGCTTAGGGCATGAATGTGAGATACAGGGTACTCTATTAAATATAAAGGAGTTGTGATATAGTCCTCACACATACAGAGCTAGAATAGTTGCATTGGGCACAGCCATGGAAAAGCAGAATCCTTCTCCTCCCCTTCTATCAGGGAATGATGACAACCTAAATGAAGTCTCGAGCTCATTCATTTCCTGTGGTCTTCTGCCAAGCATTTGACCCAGACTCCTTGGCTTTTGCTACAGTCCCTGGGACTTCCAGATGCTGTCCTATCCAAGCCCATGGCTGGTTAGCATCCAAAACGTGATAAGATCAGACACTCTTTGCCCAGTATGGCTATAGGCAAAAGCCATTTCTACCAAACCAGATAGCAAAAAGATCCGAGTCCTGCCAAACAAAATACCTATAAAGTCCATCCTGATGAAATCAGGAGTCCAAAGGAAAGACATTTCTAATTCCCACAGCTCTTCAGAGTGCGTGCACAGCACGGGGCTGATGCCTTACCTGTGCTGCAGTTCTTGTACTTCTTGCTCTGGCCATGCAGGACCAATGCAAACACCACCAGGAGGATGAGGATCAGACTTGAGAGTGCCATCACCAGCAGAAACCACCACTCCTCGTAGAAAGGGGCTTCTGTTTGTGCTGAAAGAGCAAAAACCAAATAACAATTCCTCTTTACGTTCCTTCAAAATTTTTTCTTCTTCCCCACAGTCAATGATGCATTTATAGTTGTGTTCAGGGAAGAGTGGTTTTCAAAGGAGGTAACATAGTCTACTCTGCAGTGAGACTGCTTGCCGACACTCGTAAGATGGCAAAGAGAACAGGAGCATATCATGGCTCCAACATCTCTGCAAGCATTTTTCACACACCCAGAGCAGCAGAATTTATCACCAAGTGGAGAGAAGGAGGTTTCTTCCCACAGCTCCGCACACCTCCATTTCTTGACTAGTGGGGTATGCTTAATACTCCCTGGGTCAAAGGAATCACTGATATATCTGACATGACCCACAATTATTCCACTTTTTAAGAGGTTTGCCTCACCACAATGCTGCTCAGTGGCTGTCTGAAAAATACAGCCAGTGCCAGGGAACAAAGTACACTCGCTTCAGTGTCTTTCAGTAGCTCCATTAACTTCAACTTCCAACGTTCACTGCTACTCTATATCGTTTCCCCAGCAGCTTAGCCAAGCCAGATGTGCAGCACACGGGTATCAATTCAGTTGCCTGGATTTTGTGCGATCTCCAGTCATTTCACCCCATTTAATCTTAATTTGAGACACAAAATGATACTAACTTCCCCTTTCTAGAGTTATCTTGCCAGTCCTGGTTTAAAGTAACAAGTATTGTTATTTTCTTGTGGTGATATTCTCTTTGTCAGCAACCCTCAGCTTTTGAAAAAAATGCTGCCGCTGGGGCACAACTCAGCAGTTGTATATAATTTCCCCATAGTCCATAAGGTAGAAGAACACCTGGTAGGAGCGGACAATGCCAGGAGACCAACTTCAGCCAAACCCCTCGCTATCACTGAACCCAGCCACCCTCTTTCCCTAACCATCCTGAGCTCTGGGTCTAAACATAAGTCTGTTGTAAGCCTGGTGGTATGAGCTCAAATTTGTTCCAGAACACTGGGTATTCTGCAGCAGTGAAAAGCAGCCACGGTCTTTCTTTGCTAGGAGGCCAGTCCAGGCCAATAAAGTCCTAAAGGCAAACTGCACAAGCCATGCTGGGCTGAGCAGATTTAGCACAATTTATACCTCCCTGTGCTAGCTGAAGTGGCCAGCCTAAAATGCTTTATACTTTTATGACTGTGAATCTCAATGGAAACCTCTTACTTTCATGCAGCAATTTGAGATGAACACTGAAGCATCAAAAGGATGTGAATTAAATAGTTCTGTTCAAGTGGAGAACTTACAAACAAGCGGTTTATTTATAAAAAGCATCACAAGAAGCTGCATGCCCGGCTTCAGAGGAATAATATCTTCCAGGAAAGGAAAGACTGACATGATTACTGACCCCTTACATTGTGTTATAGCCTCTGTGAAACCACAGATGGGAAAAACACTGACTCTTGGTGTTTGAAGTGGGTTGTCTATGCCCTTGTCCTGAAGGAGAAAAGCAAGGGTAGCACTCACACTGAAATCCATAGACAGCTCTCACAGGCTAAGTGGTTAATTGTGTAAGGACAAACGCAGCCGTGACGGCGATAGCAGCATTTACTACTCCTGCCTGCTGGGTAACTGTTGAATGGTGTTTATGCTTTTCACTGGAGGAGCAAAGAGATAAAAGCCACTCCAGATACTGGAGCATTGCCAGGTTCTCAGGACTCTCCAGAATTTTGAATCACAAAGCTGCTTTATCAGTTTCTTTTATTTCTCTTGTCTGTCTTTGCTGACACAGCAAGGATGAAACCTCTTGCTCAAAAGCAACCAGGAGTACAGCTGTCTCTGCAAGGGTAAGAGGAGACCTGAGCAAAGCTTTCATGAGGGCAAGCTCTCCCACTTCACAACAGGCCATTGAACTCGAGCTGCCCAGACATGGCAAGCTGAGTGGAATTTGCTTCTCGAGGTACTGAAGTTCCTTCAGAAAACCAGAGTGCCGGGTTGCTCAAAGGGATTTGTTTAGGGATATATTTAAGCCATAGCCCTGTTTACTGGGAATAAGCAGAAGAGAGCAGGGAGGGTGGGAAGAGCCCGACAGCATCACCAATGAGCTGTTTTGATGATGGGGAGTGGAGGTATCACACCGTACTGGAACTGCCAGTGCACAGGATATCAGGAATAATTTCGTGAAACTACGCTTTTACATTTTTGAGAGCTAGATACAAAATAACACACGAAATGTTTATCAGAGAACCCTGGGAAAAAAGAAGGAAGCAGAATAAACAAAACAACAGACTAGGAAAGGAGAAAAAGGAAACTAATTGTAGACTGTGTAAATTAGTCTTAGGGCAAGAGATCTTGCATATAAACACTCATGAAATTCCTGAGAAGGTTCTTTGTCAAACTTAAAAATGGCACGCATCCTTTTTCCCTCTTGAGAGTAAAGCATACTGTAATAACAACCCCTCGATTCACCACTATATTACTCTGGTTTTATCCTAAAATGAGTGAAAACAAGCTGCCCTTGATTATTCGGGGTTTTTTTTCCCCCCTCTTTCCCCCAACCACAAGAAATTCCATCAGGAAAGATATTTAAAAAAATAATCCATAATTACCTGATACTGCCACAGAGGGAACACTTGGCTCTCCATAGCCAAATTCATTGACAGCCACCACCCGAAATTCATAGGTGACACCCTGTTTGAGTTTGTCCAGGCCAACTGTGTAGGAGGTAGCACTGCGAGGGATGTCCTTCACAAACATATCCCACAGTCCTTCATCTAGGAAAGCAGCAAGGAGAGAAATGGCGTGAACTGTGCGACTTGGCACGTCCTTCTGCTCATCGAAAAACAATTGTCATTAATTGTGTGTTTCAACCACAGGCAGCGGACGTGCTTACCTGAAGGCTGCTCGGTGATACACACCCGTGTCAGAATGCCCTGCAAGACCCCCATCTGTAAAGGCATTTATTCACGATGGGGTCTTATAATCGCCCAGATGGAAGAGGCCTCCTCCGAAACCTGCGGCAGCACCCACAGCGACCTGCGTGACCATCTGGGTCCCTCCTGATCAGGTAAGGTCACTGCATCGGCATGCCTCATATTCGACAGAGCAAGTAAAGCCGAAACAACCTGCTACGCTAACGAGCCCTAATCGCACAGGTTTTGCCTGCTTTTTACATTGCAAAACTGACTTCGCTATGGAAGTGTGTAGGCCAGGCTTTGCATGCTGGTGCGCGATTTGGGGCTTGGCGGGAAGTACTGTGGCCTTGCACGAACTGGTGCCTGGTGGACTGGTGTCACTGGTGTCACGGGAGTGCTGCTTGTTTCACAATATCAATAGCGATACGTCCTTCGTGTGTGCTGGCTCACAGCGTGGCACAACCCACGCAGCCGGCAGCGCATGTCTGTGTGATGCATTTTTAAACAGGAATGAGGTTTTGTTTGTATTATAAACCTCTCAAAGTTGTTAGAAACACAGTGCTATTCTGACGGGAGTGTTTCAGTAGGGTAACCTTGGTTCTCAACAGCCACACTGGCATTGATCCTGATGCGCATCCTGACCAGGCACTGTTCTGGTCCTTGATCCATACTCGTAATCTTATATTCACTTGACTACAATGGAAAGAACTTTCGACAAGATGGATGCTGTTACCAGTAAGAACAATACCAACTATAATTAAAAATGTCAGTCAATAATTTTGAGTGCAGGAATCGACCATTAATCTAAACCGACTGCTTTTCAGTAACAATCGGTGCCCAGCACTTTCGCTGACAAAATGGAGTTAGTGTCTACGCACGGGGCCAAACCCTCAGATAGCCTAAGCCAGTGTAGCTCTTACAGATCTGACCTCACAAGTATCCCGTTGGGCTTTAAGTTATCAAAGTTGTTTGAGCAATGTCTATTCTTCTCTGCACATCCCAGAGCAATGGGAATGCGATGATAACCTCTGCATAGATACGACTCCGGCGCAGGAGCTGCCCGCTTTGAAAGAAAGCCCTCCGCACTGTGAGATTCGAGCATCAGCATGACTTCTGCAGCTTGAGGTGTTATCAAGGTAACAACAAAGCAGGAGCGAGCAGCGCTACCCTCAGCGACTTGTTCTGCTGCTGTAAGGCTGGAATCTGTTCTCATCTGCTTTGCATTTACCTGACTGTAAACTAATTGAAGTCACCACAGCAATTCCAGAACTGTGCTGGTGTAACGGAGCAAAATTTGGCCCTTAGCCTACTTCTGTGCAACAGGGAATAGCGGCAAAGATGGATTGATTAACACTGCAGGTGCATTTCCATGTGAATGTTTTAACTTTGGCATCAGTAAATATTGGCTCGGTAATTTGTACCGTGCTGCATGTCTAGCAACACACACAATGACTAACAACCCCCAAACTACATCTTTTCTGAGCATGAGGATTGGCAGTCTCAGTGGATGCAAAAAGCAGGCTGAAATGTATTGTTCCAGCCACGTTTGAGAAATACTGAAGAACAATAAAAATAGGTAATTTTTCTGTCATGCTTAAAATTCAGACCAATACATTATTCACCAGCATGATCAGAGTATAATGAAGTTATCATAATGTACCATTGTTATGTATTAGTTGGATATTACAATGGCTATAAAACAAGAGATAAAATATTGACTTCCCTTTTACAGGGCAATAGAAGGCAAGATTATTTCTACAACGTAAACTTACAATGTAATAAAAAGGGAGCTTGGGATTTAGTTTCTCTAAGAGGGTGGAGTGAGGGATGCATTTTCAAAGTTAGATTGTTGCAACCACCAATACTAGGAAGATGCATCTCAGACTATAAAATATTGCCATAATTGCTAGAATTGCCTGAGCTTTCATAAACACATTTGTAAACAGCAATAAGAGAATTTGAGCCCATTGTGAATTGTCTGAAAAGCAATTTGTTTGCATTGAAAGCCACTTAAATGGGGGAAGAAAAGGCAACAATAAAAATGAATGTTCAACACTCATTGCAACAAAGACGACTGTTCCACACGTGCTTTCTCACTCATTTTCTCAAACCTGTCAGGGTGCACAGTACAGAATATCCAACAGACCAAGAAGTGTAAATTTAACCACTCTGTAAAGCTTGCAATATGTTGGGAAGACTACCCTTGAGAAGTCAACGTTGCATTTCCATTGCATTTCCACCTCTCTGTCCCCTTGGCTATGGTGGTGGCGGTGTGGGGCAGCAAAGGCTGCTGGTGGACGTTTCTTCAGAGGGATTCCTGTCTACAGGGACTCAGAGATGCTCCGGCTGGTGGCCATATCTTCTCTGGCCCGTCCCCCTTTGATTCATTGAAAGAATCTTTGCCCAAACTGTTTTCTGGGGTAGGAAACAGGGCTTGGCCAAGATGGGACCCAGATCCTCGGGATCCCAGAGAGGTGCTGATGCAGCTACAGTGGTCAGAAATTTGCAGGGTGGCAGCCTGGGACATCCTTACGTCTCCCCACCGCTGACCCCAAGCCAATGCTATGCACAGGATAGTCTGGGGCTTCCCAAGCCCTGACCATCAAGGTTTTTAATTCCAGAGTCTCAATTAATTTATCTTCTCTCTATCTGGAATATTCAGGCCTTTTGTAGCCAGAGATCACAATCAGATATATCCAAACTAAAAAAGCATTTTATTTCAGTGGTGAACTTTGAGATTAAATATTGAACACACACTTGTGAATACATTCACTGCATGTCTTCCCCCATCCCTCAAAACTAGGTTTGCTTTAAATGTTAGAAGTTCAACTGAAAGAGAATTCATTAGGAGATCACCTGTGATAGCAAACATTGGCCTTTAAGTTCAGTAGAAAATCATTAGTACACTGTACACAGTATTTTCCACTCAGTTTAGGGAGGAAAGATGCACATGCTGTGGCTGGGACATCCAATGAGTATTAACTCATAGAAACCGCCGAGAAAAGCAAAGTTTGCAACACCGGACTCCCACAAAGAGACGCGAGGCTCAGCCAGCCCCAGCCCGCTCCTGGTTAATGTCCGAGGCAGCACGGCTGGCAGCAGGGATGCAGGTGTACTCCTGCAAATGCGTTTCCTTCGATAGCACCTGTCCCTTGCTCCGTTTCACATTGCCTTTCACTGGGCAGTCAGCTTCTTAAAAAAGGCCTAAATGTCTGATAGAAAAGGGAGGAGTCCTCAAAAAACCTAATTTTTCTTTGCTTCCTGTTCCTCTAAATGCTTCACCAGACCCTGCCCCCGCATTATTTCCTGCTGATGTGAGATTTGATCTTTATCCCCCAGCCTCGACTCCTCCATCCGATTTGGGAGTGGGGGACGTGCATGGGGAGAACATCTGAAAGACAGGGGACGGCAAAACCACCTCCAACCTACCACCACATCCAGCCTGTCCTGGCCACCTTCCTGGCCCAGTGCCGGCCATCCCGTGTCGGTGAGGAGCGGCACCGCAGCTTGCAGCCATACACAGCGCCCACAGGCCAGCCTGGCTTCTCAGGCAATTAATCGGGGTCTCCACGCTGAATAAAGCTGTCAGTGACGAAGGCTCCCGGCTCTGCTAACTCAGGCCGCTAACAAACAACCGCCGTGCTGCGGCTCGGGAGATGGAAAGCTGTCAGTTATTCGGGTCTTAAACACCAGCCTTCCTCTCTTGGAGTAAGTGGAGAGCTGCGCTGTAAAACTTTCTCCTAATTACACATTAGGAGGTTTATGAGGGGAGAAGCAGCTGAGAGTTGAGGACTGGCTGAACACGGGTAGTGTTCCTCCTACAGAGGACAAAATTAAACGGTGGATGTGTTTGTCTGAGGCGAAGGGCTGGATTATCATGCAAACTAGCGAAAGGACAGGAATGGGAAGTGAAGGCTGACAAACTGTCAGCCTTGGCATGTCGTTCGTGAGCAGAAGTGAACCAAAGGCCCCATGGCAGATGCCGGCAATGCAGCTGCACCCTTCACTTTGAATTTACTGACTTCTGCTGGTTTGTGTCCATGTTTGACACTGCATTCCCTCATTTGTTTAAAAATAAATAGAAAAGGAAGAAAACATAAAAACATTACTCAAGACACCAGAAAGGAAACTAAAGTGAGATCTGCCCTCGGGGCGCGGGACGCAAAAACCAGCATTTATGGGAAGGACAATCCCCACTCCAAGTAGATGGGTTCTTCCCCAAAACAACTGCTGCCTTCGTGGAACTGATCATCTGGGGGAGCAAAAGAAAACACTTCCCTTACTTGTCTGTGTCCTAAGCTCACGACTTGTGGCTGATCTGAGGTTTAACTGGCCTGTTCATGCCAGCCAGAGTGCTAGAAATATTATTATTGGAAACACGTCAAGCTGCAATTCGCTCCCACTGGGCTTAAGTCATCCCTGCTTGGAAAAAGCAAACAGAGTCCAAAATGCATGATGGGGAGAGGAAGCAGAAGAGGAGATCTCTGTCGGCTTGTCCTGGGTCAGAGGCTGTTCTGGAGGCAACACAAGCCATGAAGCAGATTGACCCAACGCCCACCCCGCTGCCCTGCAGCTGAAGACGACTGCAGCAGGCCAACGCACGCGTGAAGGTCCCACGTCGGCAGTTATGTACCCACGTGTTCTCCTGGCAGCGCAGATCCCTAAGGCACAAACACCTCCTTTGTAGATAAGGGATAACCGGGAAGGCGAGTCTGTGTGAGGCTGCTCGGTACTTCACAGGCCACGTGCCTGCGTCAAAGGGCTGTGCAGAGACAGGAGCCTTGGATGTGGCACAGGGTTGGGAAAAGAGGGGCAAAACCGGCTTCTCCACTCCTTCCGGCAGCACTGGGAACCTTCACACCATTGTGCCATTTCTGTCTTTTCCTCTGCACGTGAAAACTGAGGACACAATTTGATACCCATTCTTTAGCCAGCCTAGTTGATGTCTAGGAAGTGCTTATGATGGCACTGACAGAGGCCGCTTAATTGCATTTCTTGTAATGCACAAGGAGCTAAACTGGGATCCATTTCTCCGGGAACGGAGAAGTTGAAGGAAAAGAAAAACTCTTCTGTTTCTGTAATGTCTTTCTCTAGCACAGATCACTCTGGAAAAAATATTGGTTCGCCTGCTCCATCCCCGTGTCTGAGTACATTCAAAATGCAGAGGTGGCAGTCAGCCTGGTCACCTTCCATAAATCCGGGAGAGAAACGGGGGGATCAAATGAACAATCTCAGCTGCCCGCTGCCACCATTGCTAAACCCAGCAGGGCAGCCGGAGCCCTGGGAGACACAGCAGGCACTGAAAAATTCAAAGGGAAGTGACAAAAGGGGTAGGGTTTGCTGTTTCTGACAGAAAGCCACCCTCCCATTCTGATGGAAGAGTCTTGGCAGGGAGCTACAGCAGGGAAAATGAGATGATACAGCATTTAACGTTCGAGGTAATGAGGCCTATAATAGATGACACTTGAGATGTGAAACACTAAGGTAGTGGTATTGCATTTAAATATTGGCAACAAGCTAAAGCTTTTCATCTGTCTGTTCAATGCCCCTTTTTTGATCTCAGAAGGATGAATATCTTTTCCTTCCTTGATTTTATGTGAAGGGCACAAGTCAACTGCTCTTCTCTTGGACAACAACTCCTTAAAAACAAAGGTTGCTCCAATCCATGCTCTGCTGCCCATATAAATCAACATGCAGAAGCAAATTCTTAGAATGATATTAAACCAGAAGCTGCTCTGAATGACCAGCCCTGACAGGAGGAATTAGTTCCCTGCTTTTGTTAAGCTCGTAATTCAGATTTCAGACTCCTCCGTGCAGAGATGAGGAAGAAAAGCGGCACAGAAAGGAAGCTGACGCTTGGGTGGAAAAAGCAAACGTTCCAATTAGTCTGTCTCCTCTCCTGGATCACATTTCACGCTTCCTACAGCTGCAACCAGAACGAAGGTTGAGAATCCAGCATACAAATGCCTAGTTCATTTGCTACAGCAGCATGAATAGGATTAAAATAATCTGAAGAGGAATTAAATGCCTCAACAGTCAGGTTGCAAGAGCAGGAGAATAAGACCTCTTCTGTGTGTTTCCAGGAGCAGTGGAGTGAGGCCAGCAGAAGTGACCCAGGGTTAATGCAGCTCAGACCTGCCTTGGAGGGACTATTTTCTTCCTACTCAAAATGAGTGGGCCACAAATCCTACATCCCTAGCCATGAACTGTAAAATGTTCATTCACATCCAATGGTGAGACAAGCCCAGGAACGTCAGATGAGTTTGCAATGTCACCACTCCCACAAGTTGAATTTCCAGCTTGCAGACGATCCTGTACACGGGCTGCAGATTTCCCTCTCAAATACTCTTACTCAAAACCCCCTGTTTGGGGAAATGTAAGCTGGTGAACTTCAATGAACGTGCTATCTAAACAATGCTGTTCAAATAAGACAGAGTGTTTTCTACCTATGAAGAAATAAGGGCGAAAATCAATGAGCTGATGTAAGTGAAATGGAAGCACAGCAGTGTCATGCCTCTAATTAAAAAAAAATCTTGATCACTCTGGGAAACTCCAGTGCTTTGAGAAGGCACACATTTTCCTTGACTTTGTTTTGAAAACAATTGTCAAGTTAAATGACAGAAATAATGAAGAAGTTTCAGGGCAGTACCTCACTACAGAGCAAATTCTATCAGATGCAGGTATGGAAATCTGCATCTTCGGTGATGACCACAGAAATGCAGGCAATAATTTTATTACTGGTCTGGTTAAATGTAATTAAAATAATGGGTTTTAAATGCAACCTTACATTCAAGACACATACAAGAAACAGGATCCTTTATATAATCAAACAGATAAGCATTCATTTAATCAATATATAATCAAGCAATGTGCAAGCACCTAGAAGTAAAAAAAGAAAGAACAAGCAGCCAACATGGATATGTCAAGTATAAATCATGTCTAATTTCCTTCTGTGACAGGGTAGCAGACCTTGTCAATAGTGGAGAAAGAGCAGACATCATCTATCCTGACTTCAGCAAAGCTTTTGACATCGTGACATTCAAACACGGCCTACGTGAAACAGGTATCTGGTAGATGCATCACCAGCTGGAAAACTGTACCCAGTAAATGGTTATCAACATTCACTGTCAGAGTGGAGGGAAATTATCAAGTGAGATTACACAGGGGTCTGGCAGCCTTCACTGGTTTTTCTTAATGACTTGGTTACCACAAAGTGCGCGCTTACTGAATTTGCAAGGGCTACCAAGGCGGGAGAGGCTGCAAACAGGCTGGAGCATATGCCTGTTTTTAAAATGACCTTGTCCAGCTGGGGAAATAGTCTGGAAAAAACAGAGAGCAGCTTCAGTAAGATGCAAATCCCAGAAGCAAAGGAACTCCGGGAAAGCACCAAGAAAAACTGTGGTGATGAGGGGATTCCTCTCCCTGCAGTACAAATGGAAAAAGCGATGTGTACGCGGTACTAAAGTCCTGGCCCTGTTATTAACCATAAAACAGTAATTAGCTGCTGTGTTCTGCTGCAGAAGAGGACAGATTCCTATCTGTGGTCCTCAAAATACAGTTTGCAAGTACTTATTAGTCCTTGTGCATGAAAGATGCTGTAAGCATTTAAGTGAGTTTTAATTATTAACTCTATTAGCTCATCAGTTGAATGATTTACCAGTGATGTAGCACAGTGAAAGCCCGAGTACTTAGGGTAATTTTCTGTAACTGTTCCTAAACAGGAGAAAATCTGCTAAACCACATAATAAACAAGCAACGGTTTAATACTGGCTGGCGATAGCGTTCTCTCGCAAAGTCCCATTACCTTACTGGAACAACAGACAACCTCTCCCCTGTGGGATGGCTTTCAGCGTGGACGGAAGGAAGGGAACTCATGACATGAAGCTCTCTGTGTTTCCCATGGCTTACCTGAGGGTCGTGCCTCTATAATGTAGCCAGTTGTGGGTTTTTCTCCTGAATCTCCCTCAGTCCATTGTAGTGTCAGCCCAGAAGCAGATTTTGTCACCAGAATTTCCTGAGGAGAACCGGGCGACCCTGAAGGATGAAACGAGAATAGCAAATGGTGGTGGTATCACAGACAGACTGCAGCATTCATTTCTTCTACTGATATAAGGGAAAAAAAATATCTAGAAATATTGGTCAGCATATATACAACATAAACCAGCTCAATGGGCTATTGACTTAAATATTTCATAGTTCTAATAGAGGCAGTTACATATCAGTGGCTGGGTTTTACAGGTACCTGTGTTAAGAAGGAAAAAGAAAAAACCCTCTCGTTTTAACCATTAGCATATCTGCAGCGCTTGCACATTGCCACTGCTATTTCTGTCTTCAGAAGTGAAATCAGCCGCCGAGTTTCAGGGGGAGGTTCGTGGGGACAGCTGCCTGCCCGTTCGCTTGGGAGGATGCCACGGCCACGTTAGGATTCCTGCTTTATACTGTCTGCGGTGGGGCATGAGAGTGGGACTGCGGATCCACAGCGCTGCTGCCCCAGGTAATGGCTACGGAGGGCAGCGTGATAAAATGAAAGTCTGCCGGCACCCAGAAGGGTGGAACTGCCACACGTGGCTCTGCTTGAGGGAACAAATGTTTCCCTGAGCTGGAAAAGAAGCAAAATTCAGAACCATTGCACTGATGTTTTGTGATTTACTGGACAGGCTGGTATCATTGGAAGGCAATTGCTTTGTTAGATTATCTGTTCATCAAAATCACTGATCAAATAAGAAACCAAACTCTTTTGGTACAGACATTGAACCAAGTGGGGAACGCTGACCTTCAGCCTGTTGCTCCTCTTGACATATCAGGAAATTCATAGACCTCTCCCAGTGCATAAGCCAAAGGTGTCAGGAGAGAGTAATTGTAAGTTCTTTCTGGTTTTACATCCAGGACCCTCTGCTGGTTTCAGCAGAGTTATTCCAGTTCTGACTCCATGGCAGAGCTATAGTCAGAACTATGCACCGTGCTGTCAGGTTGCAGCTTTGAAATCCCTGGCCAGGCCATTTGTGTTACAATTTATTCAACATTGGTTTGCTTGTTCACATCAGACTTCTAGATTTCAGGAAAAAAGGAAACACGTTTTTCACAGGCAGTTGTGAAACCCACTGAATCATGTCCTGAGCTCCTGTGTCTCAAGTTCTCCTTGGCTTGGAAATTCATGTGAAGCCCTGAGTGAACTATTCCCCGCTGTTGGACCACGTTCGTATAACTGATCTGGCTTGCGACATGGTTTTATGGTTCCACTTACCTTCTGCTGGCCCAGCTGTGACGTTGGCTTGCAGTTCAGGTCCATAGGCGATGGTTCGGGCTTGCACTCTGAATAAATAGGTCATGCCCTTGGTGAGATCTCGGACCTTCAACCAGCGTTGCCAGTTCCCTTCAATGTCCACAGTCACCACCTTACTCACCCCTGGAACAGCCATGCGGATTAAAAAAATGAGAAGGTTGCAATGCAAAAAAAGAAATCAAGTGGAGCTTATTATGTCTAGATGGTAAGTAAAATTATCTAACAGTTTGCTAAGAAAGTATTTCTTACAATTAGCAGGAGTTTAAGTAGTGATAATAGCCAATTTTCAGCACTGATAAGTATAATTAGAGTTTAAGCTTGATAAGTGGGTACTGACAAGAAAAAAACCTTACAACACAACTGGGAAATTACCAAGAGACTACACGCAACTTCCCTAATTACTCTGGGAAGAGAGGAGGAGGTAAATGAAGAGGACTGCATGTTGTAGACTGATTCCTAAGCAAGCATTTCTCCACTGCTTCTTTGCCAAGTAACCTGCGACATTGCCTGGAGCAGGAAACAAGGGCCAGGTTCTTTCCTTTCATCCCCTCCTGTCATTTCCACCATTACCAAGTGAACGCGGAATGAAGGACGTATATCTCACAGGTAACTTCTGGGTAAGAATGCCACTGCAGTAGGGGATGCAATCAAAGCACTATTAGCTTGGGCAAGGCTGAAGTCATGACTTGGGTGTCACTCTTCTCACTCTAATAATTTTTCTTACACGGATGAATTAAAATCAGTGCTGTTTCTTTCATCAAAGTTCATAGCTAGTTTCACGTTTGGGTTCTCAATGCTGCATAAAGGGCAGAGCGGCAATGAGTGCACTGAAAACAAAAAAATCCAGTTTTCACTGGAATTTTCTAGAAGTCAATGGAAAGAATTTTATTTATAAAATGTTTTACAGAACAGAAAGTTCAAATTTACAGAGTCCTTCTGGTTCTGTAGATGTACATAACACATTTCAAACCAAGATGATAGGAAGTGGGAGAAGATTTTTCCCACTAGAGAAGGCTGCTTGCTAGTTTATCTTTCCAGAAAAATGCAGAAGGAAGGTGTTTTTCAATCCAGATGCTTATTTTATGCAAATCAAGATGATGCTCTCAGTTTTTATCTGTTAAATAAAGAATAATGTCCATACGATTTCTGTTCAAAGTTTTCTCCCAGATACAATTTATAACACAGGGAATCTTTCCGTGGTTAACGAGGAAGCAGTAAAAGTGCTCCCTCCTTCCCTAGGTGTACTATTTCATTTCTCCGAGACAAATCAGGAAGCATTTGTCATTTTGAAGCTATGTTCCAAAAAAAAAAAAAAGGAACTGTTAAAAAAGGCTCCAGGGCAATTTTGTTGTCTATGATTGTGTAAAACATAACACTGTAAAGCTTAAACAATAAAAGGTCAAACAGGGAGAAGACTGTGCTAAAGAACAGATCGTCGTTAGAAAGTTTTGCAAAATGCGCAGGTTTTAAGCGGTGGCTCGTGGGTGGGAAGGCAGGAGGTGTCACAACGGCGAGGATGCTCAGCCAAAAATCACGAATGGGTGTAAAGTCAAAAGCTGCAGGGGGTCTGGTCCACCCAAGTTGTCGTGCTGTAGTGCTGGCAGGGAGGAACGTGGGACCTGGGGCTGGAAGGACCCTCTGGGATCGTGGGGTCTGGCAGCTGCCGGCCCCGTGAGCCTCGCTGCCTGCATTCAGCACCGTTACGTGCTCCATCTTCAGGTGAGTTTGGCTTTACCTTGCTCTCTAAATAAAGGAGCATAGCTTTTCTATCAGAGGAAAATGATGACATCGAGGGAGGGATTACTTACCATGGTGGGGGAATAAATATGTTTGTTGAAAGAAAAATGTTGGCACAAGAGCAAATGGGAAGAAATGGGAAAATAAATTCAGGCAAAAATTTAGAATCTGAGAAAAAGCCCTCCATAACCTCCCTGCTCACATCAGCAATCTTCTGCAGGGGAAGGAGAGACAAACTGGAGTTAGAGATAGCAGGGGCAGAGGTGGGGAAGAGAAGAAACGAAAACAAAGATTCTGAGGATGTTAAGTCAAATGCATGCAGAGAAAACGTGATCTGACACTTCCATATTTTCAGGGGAAAAAATGTATTCTTAAACCTTGTGTAGGAATGAATAAAAGGCAGGAAATGCCCAAAGAGCCCGAACCTGCTGCATACCCTGTGTACATTTCTTGGTCAGAATTAGAAATGCTTTCTGCATTAGCTCTTTGTGCTCAGACCTGCCAGCCGTAAAGGCTGACAGTGCTTTTATTCTCATGTTTTCATTCCTGAATATAACTTTCTCAGTGCATGAGATGTGGATATTCAGACAATACAGATCTTTATTCCTTACAGAAAAAGCAAATGCGAGTGATTGATATCCTTACTTCTTTGGAAAAGAGTTTAAAATGGATTGGCAATGGCTGAAATTACTCTCCCTGATGTCACGCTGCCAAAGCTGGACATCCTATTGAACTATTGGCGATCTACCAGGAACATAAAAATATTAATAAGACCATCCTCAAACTTTCTAATCTTCTCTAGTTCACCTTTGGAATGAATCTACATTTGTTTTCAGAGAAATTGCCAAATCCTTCTCTGTTGCTGTTCTGGCAAATTAATGAAACATTTGTGGCCACCGCATTGTTATGGTCGAGCTTAAATCTAGCGCTGGGTTAAAAACGCTGCTTGAAAACTCCGAGTAAACAGACGCGACTAAATCTCTATCACAGTTATTCTCCCCTGTCAAAAGCAGCAGTGGTACCAGTGATGACTAGCACATTTGATGCCCGGGCGATCTTTGCGATAACAGAAGTGACACATGATGTGATAAGCAACACAAATGTGTCTGACGACTATTCTGGGATGGAGCCTACTCAGCAATTTCAAAGCGCAACGCAGGGAGACAATCGGGCTCTCTCAGGCTGAGTTTTCTCTTCGCCTGTACCAGGTAACGATGGCAGTAAAATGACTTTTCAAATCACACAGAATATTGTTTGTGCAAGAAAATGAGAGAGGACAGACAAAAGCTATATTCCACAATGTTATAGTTTGCTGAACAGTTTTGGCAAAAGCGGAATTGTTTTACTTACCCTCTGCCACCTGGCTTCCCTTGGAAAATGGCAGAGAGCAAGTAGGAAATTGGGCAGAGATAAAAGATGCTACAGTGCTTTTCTGTCATTTCTCCATGAATATGTATGATTGGAGGTCTGTCTTACCCTGGACGGGAGCCAAAGGCTCATAGACCACTCGATAACCCTGCAGGACTCCATTTGCTGCTGTCGGCTCGCCCCAAGACACGTTGAGTGTAGTGCAAGTGATTTCGGAGAACGCCAAGAAGCTGGGAGCACTGGGTGCTGAAAGGATTACAAATAGATTAAATTGGAGTAGGAGTAGTCAATTGGATATACATATATATTATAAAACGTTGGATTATTTGCCCAGTCTAAATCTAAACGAAACAAGCTGAGAATGAGATTTGTCAATTGTATCCAAACGTCCTGTAATCAATCAGACACCCAGCCTGTCCTAAGAAAAGCAGCCTCTGAGCTGCAAAGCTGAACCTCAAAAGCAAGCAAGGAGACAGGATGCAGGAGGACAAGACCCTCAGAAAGGCACTACGTTAGCATACAGCCCGAGCGCACACCTCCTCTTCACAGCCCCCAGGGAGGGCATTGCCTCCCCCCTGTGCTGCAGTGCTCCCACCACGGTCACATCCAGCACAGACACATCCCAGTCTGACTGGTGGCTTAAAAAAAAAAAAAAAAAAAAAAAGGAGTAATTATAAAAACCACAATAATTCTCTCACGGGACTGTTTGGGGGGTTTGCAAGCACTGGAGCCAAGTTCCTTCAGATTTTCAGGTGTGATAGCAGAGGCCAGAAACCTTGTGAAGGGATCATTTCTCCTGCCAGTTCGTTCTTATTTTCGCCCTATCGCTCTCTTTCCCACATGATCTGTTTATTTGGTCCCTTTTTTCCGTTCAGAACCATTACGATGTAATGACCCATCCAAAAGCTAAATCTAACCACCAGTGCCCTCCTGCTTCCACCCATTGCCCTCAGCCATTGCCCAGTTACACGCCGGTTATCACCAGGTCTGTGCTCTGAGACAAGACAGCGATCCCGTACCAGCCTGGTGCGTCCTGCCCTGCGAGGGGCTGCTCCTGGGGCCGTCCCCGGCTGCATTGAAGGCGGAGATGCAGACCATGTACCGCGTGTGGCTGGTCAGGTTTTTGAGCCGGACGGTTGTCTCCGGGAGGAAAAGGACCTTCACTTTCTCTGTGTCATTTTGGATGTCGCTCTCCCAGTAATAAATCTGTTGAGACAGTGAGATGTTTTGGTGTATCCTACATCTAGAAAATACCTGGGTGTTGCAGCTATAAAAGATCAGGAAGATGGTGCAGTCTTGCTCTAGACTCCGCTGTTAAATGGGATACTAGTGCTTTCCACCACGTGCCCAATCTTTTCTCTTCCTTTGGCAAATTCCCCCGAGTCCAGCTGAGTAGTCTAGCTGAGTACATCACTCAAAAATAGAGCACAAGCTGAAGAATATGGCCTAACGACAGCAGATATGAGCTGCCAGAGTTCAGCGATGAGAGGTCAGTTTTCAAATTCTCCCTGAAACGCTAGCTGCCTGTCAGCACTGGCATCCTGATACGACGTTCCATAATTCACCTCCATGTACACACAAAGGTTTCACCATTTGCGTTCGCAGGACAGCCAAGCAAACGCCTTCCTGACGAGGGTAATAAAGACTTCCCCTAAAGTTCCTTGAGGTACTCTCCCCCATTCTTTCCTCACATGATTTTTACTCTGATGCCATAAAATTGGGCTTTGGAGAAGTCGTTTCCAAGAGGAAAAGTGGTGCCAGCCCTACTTATTGGACAGGCCTGGCAGCGAGAGTATTACAACAGGCCAAAGCAAGCCAGAAAGTTGAGAGAATGAGCCAAGGCAAGACTCCACCTTGGCTCTACAAGCCAAGCTGTTAGAGCCATCTATATATGTACAAAAGGAAAAGAACATGAATTGATATATAAGGATGCTTGTTACTGCCAAGAAGGGATGCCAGATTATTCACATTGGCTTGGCTTTTCTTTGCTTATGGACCTAAACTCATGGAGAGGCAGAGCCAGACACTGAACCCAAGCCAAGCTCCAGTGTTTGTAGACTTGCCCGTTTCCATTCTCTGAGGGTCCATTCTCATGCTGGAGAAGCTAAACATCATGCCTCTGCAACGTGCTCATCTCCTGTGAACCAAATGCAATTAATGCTATGATTTAATTTTGTTATAGTTAAGGAAATGAAATAATTGTTCCGAAATCTGACCTGGCTCAGGCTTCTAGCTTGGAGAAAGTTCTGTTTTTCCTAATGGCTTGCAACATTTGATAGATAGAAAGCTCAGTTAATTTTCTAGAATACATTTCTTGCCCCTAGCCCTTGTGTGACTTGCTTTTTGGAGCAGATTTGTTGCCTGCATAAGGGGAGCTGCCTCCTTATCTGCATACCCTGTTTCCCCACGCTCTCCTCCTCCACAAATAGCAACATACTTTTCCTTTTCTTCCCCCTCAGTCTCACTCTCTTTTGATTTTGGGACTTAGTGCCATTTCTGTACTGCCGTCTGAATGCTGTTTTAATTTGCCTTATACAGTGAGGGCAACTGTAGTTTGTAGAGCTATCTCACAAGTAAAAGCAATGCCAGGCAAGATAAATGAAACCAGCAGAAACAGGAGGATTGCCTTGTAGCCTTGAATATTCCCATTTTGGCTGTCGGCAGGAGGGGGGTCCCAGGTGAGCTCCAGCTGGCTTGCAGAAAGGGAGTTTACTTGGATGTTCTGTGGGGCCAGCGCTGGTGCTAGAGAGAAAGGAGGACAGAAGAATTAATAGTGACAAGCAGAACTAGTTCATATCCAGGTTGCAATTTTCCATTTGCAGAAGGACCCAGGACAGACTCTGTTTACACCACAAGTCAGCTCAGTCAGCCCTGGAGGTATCTGTGTCGCGGGGAAGTCTCAGCACACGTGGACTGAGGAGCAGCCGAGCCCCCGGAGGTGGCTCTGTTCTGTGCCACACAGACTGGCTTAGATATTGAATCCTCTCCATCCTGCCAGCAGCTTTGGAAGAGAAAGGAGAATTTTGTCTTCGTTCTACGGTAACATTTGGGGCTTGCCTTCGGCGGCGACACCGCGCTCCTCACCGACTACTCTTGAAAGTAACTGGGAGCAAGGCATCCCCCTTGCCACCCTCAGCCCAGCCTCCCACTCAGCAGCAAGTCTTCATAGCAGCCTGCTCGCAAGGCTCCAAGAATTAGGGCCAAAATACTGTCTAAAGTTACCTCCAGAACCACTCAGACACTAATCAATTCAACTAATATTTTATGTATGATAAAATGACTTTTAGTTTGCTACTTGTTCGCTCTGCTTTCATTATACCTTTGCATATACATGCTGGCCCTCTTTGGCTCCTGATGGCGTTTCTTGTTCGCATTGTGCTCTGCTAGAAAACTAATCTTTGAGTGCACCTGGGTCACACCATCCTTCCCTTTGTCGGGATCCAACTTGGTGCAGGTGGATTTTCTTCCCCGGCGGCTGGCGAGGACAGTCTGTTTTCCCGACCTGCTGTCTCTGCCTCCGGCAGGTCTTAACAGACCCGCAGACGTTCTGCTTACAGAAAAAGTGCCGAAGCGTGTCCTGCTCAAACTCCAGAAGTAGGAAGAGAAAGGCAGGGCAAAGGGTGTGCTTCTCCTTTTTCTGTGTTCACGGTGCCGTAGCCTTCACCCGGACCACCTGAGAAAGCTGCCTCTCTTCTCTCTGCCCCTTTACGGGCCATAAATAGAAGCCATAAAACATTCACTACTCGAGGCAGATAGCCCCGGTTATCTGTTCCTCCGGAGACTTCTTTCTTTAGAGAGAATGACCTTCATAAGTCACACTTTTCCACCAATACTCCCTCCCCCCCGAGTTATAAAATAAAATAGTAATTAACACCCACTCAGCCTGACACCAACTATTTATTTTGTTCTAACTGTGTGGTTTCCATATTATCACTGCCCACCCTGCCGTTAATGGAAATGTTAATAACCAGCGCCAGGTTGTTGTGACAGATGCTTGGGCTCATTATCAGAAATTCTTATTTACCGCTCCATTAAACGACAGAATCGCACAAAAAAACAATTCAATCAAAACTAACTGGAGGAATTTTAACAGCCACATTAATAATCCAAAACATAAATAAAGTTAATGTCTTTTGCATGTTTGCCATTGGCAACTCTATTGCAAAATTATTGCTGTACAATTAAAACGTGAAAGGCAAAATTGAAAATAGCCTTTATCCCAGTGCTCAGTTAAAACTCTTTGTTTATTATATTTTTTGTTGCCTTTATGCTGGATGTAGCGAATGCACGAGGTGACAATGACCATCAGTAAAATACGGCTTGTTCACAGGGGTGCGCTCGTCTAATCGCCGCCCTGTCCTCTGCACTTTGCGGAGGAGCGAAGGGAGCAGCCAGCCAGCTGCGTTCAGTGCGACGTAGCACTGTTTTGTTAAGGACCAAAAATCTCGAGGTTTTGAGCCTTTCACAGCACACATCAGAGTGCGAGGCCAAACCGATCACACAGTACAAACCTGAAAAATACATCTCGGAGATCTGCAGATGATGACACGCTCAGGGAAACAGCAATATGTACAATCACAGAAGAAAATGGATCACTTTAGCAATGTATTTTCTTTCTAGGTAGTGACACCACTGTCTGCCCTGAGCTGACAGCTTCAAAGCGCTCGCAGTACCCCAGTCCGAAGCAGTGTCTACAATAGCATTTTTCTTTGGATCCCGTGTGCCAGCCTGCAACAATCGCCGCTTCCAAGATGCGACCATCAGAAGAACCGGTGTGCGCAGCCTGCTGCCAGAAAAGCACCGCTTTTCCTCAAGCCCTTTTTGGAGCGTGTCTAAGAAACACAACGGTTAAAAACTGCCAGCGATCATTCTGCACTGACACTCTCGCTGCTGGAGCTGTGCTTTTCCTGGCACGGCGGTGGAAAATTTGATGGGAGGGAAAAAAAACCCCACCCAAAAAAAGATGATGTGGAAAAAGACATTTCTCTTTGCCACCCCAGAGCCTCGACGAAATGCAAATTGTTTGGTTTTGTGCCCTGTAAGTCTGTCCCTCTGTTCAACTTCCAAAGGCTGATGTGCTCGTCCTCTTCTAAGCACAGATTTCTTGTTGACAGCAAGGGACAGCAGAAAAGCGCTGCGGATGCTTGATGTGGCTCTCTGCAGACAGCACGTTACATTAAGGGTGAAATGAAATACTTCAAAAAGAAGGAAACACATCCCTAAAGACTCTACCTGTTTGAAACCCCACACCATTCACTGAATGTACGGACAGCCTGTGCCAATAAAAGCAAGTGCATTTTAAAGGTGAATTCAAAAGCCTTTTACCTTCTAGGAATGCAGTTCAAGATTACTGAGCTCTGAATTTTTTCATGGCTGTTGAAATCACGAATACATAAAAAGCAAGGTTAAAGCCGCACGCCTCACGCTGCTTTAGGTGTTAGTGACATTATCAACTATCGCAAGAGTGACACGGACCCCTGAGGGTCCAAACTCTTGGCAGGTGGAAAGCATTTCACTTTCCCTGAAAACAACACGTATGCGTTCATGAAGTCTCATTCTGCGCACGTATCCTGCCTTGGAATCTCATGCAGATATTCGTAAACATTTATTTTCTTATCTCATTTCAATTCACCTTTGAGATCGTCTCCTTGAAACTCTCTCAGCTAAGAAGTAAGAAGAAAGGCTGAGCAGGTTGTCTAGTAATTAGTAAATGACAACAACAACTATGGACCAGGATGATGATGGCAGGATCGTGTAGAGACAACAAATCTATCTGGAAACGCAGCAAGAGAGTCAAAACGAGCCTGTGAATAAAGTTACGTGTCTAAATCCACATTTAAACATATCACTATCCTCATTTGCCGGTCGTAGTGCACAGCCTCTGCTCGCACCGCAGTCAATTTGAGCTTGCAAATGCTTATAACCTTTAACGAGAAGGTGCCCACAATCCCCAGTGGCCTGCCGGCGCCGGAGCTCTGTGCATTGCAGAAGGTTCACCCCAGTTTTTCTCACTGCTTGCTTGGGATATTTGCTCTCTGGGCTGTGTGGCTCCGAGAGCTTTTCATCAATAATGAAACCACTATTCCTTTTCTTAGTGACAGTTGCCACGATGTTCTGTGGCACAGGTAGGCTACAAATCCTTGTGATTCATTGGGTAAATTTAATGACTGTTTTTATGAAGCATTCCTTGCTGCTCTTACATCTGCTCCAATTTCTGGGTAGCAAAGGATTTCCCCTCTGCTGATTTTCTAATTGTTTCTATAATGCCAGTATTATGTCAGGAAATACACAGACAAGTCTGGGACAAGATTCTCTGAAACTCATGCCATTTAAATAAATTTGCAGGCAAAAAATGAGGAGAAAAATGCAGTGAAAGAGACTGAAGATTTTCTGTGCATCAGCTTGATCCCACAGCTCCACACATTCCCAAGCAAATTTCTGTTTTGTAAAGACCTCTGATCCTTTTCTATCTAGCAAGCATTTTCCCCCCAGTTCATCAAAGCATGCTTTTGTCAGCATGCCTGCTTTTATTCCCTAGTAATCAATATATTTGCATTTTGGTGTTAGCACCTAGAGGCCAGAATCTCATTGCACAATGTGTTGCATAAACACAGAAGAAAGAGACAGCTCCAGGCCTGAACCCCCTCTAATCTGTATGTCTACACGTTTTTATAATGGCGGGGTGGTTGCAGCATGTTCTGATGTCTCAGCTGTAATCCTACCTACCTAGGGAGTAACAACAAGGGAGAAGACACAGCAATATTCGATGCAACATGTGCTGACAATTAAAAGCATGCACACGCAGCACCTCCGAAGTTTACACACCGGTTCCTGGCAAACACAGTCACGGAAAACAGAGCTGGTGAGGATTTGGAGAGGGCTCAGACGAGCCATCCTCCTGCGCCACGCCGGGATCAGCTTGCCCGGTCAGATGTTTGTGTAATCTTGGGCACTGACCTCTTTTCAGAGTCCTCCGCTCTCCCCACACAAACTCGGCCAGTGTGTCCCTATTTTAATAACCCTTAAAATAACTCAGGTTGTTATTTTTTTTTAAATGTCTAGCCTAAACCATCCTTGCTGTATTGAAGTTCTGTCCCCGCAGTGGCATGGAGAACAGATTGTTTCTTCTCCCGTTGCAGCCACTGCCCTCAAGTTACGGCATAGATAAGCAACAGTTAAGTGGATTATAAAAGCCAAACACAACAAACCAAACAGAAGGTCACAAGATAAAACAACGAGACTCATCTGCAGAATGGGCAAAGCGAAACACAAGAGGTTTTCTTGCAGTATGGGCTCAGAGAAGGAACTCAAGAATGGTGCCTCCCAAGAAAGAACAGAGGTGTATCTGCAGATGTTTGCAGTCACTCCTTCCACGAAGGAAAAGCAGCATGAGAGGAAAACGCTCAGTATTTATTGGCCATTTTCTTACAGTATCTGCTAAAGAGAGGTGGGAGCGAGGAACGCTTCCCCTGTGCAGCAGTACCTCTGTGCCATCAGGAATGCTGCGTGAGCGATGCTGATTAGTTCAATAACAATTAGTTAATTGTGCTTCAAAAACAGCTACTGCGAAGCTGCTTTCCGCTGTGACAAAGCGGCACAAGCTATATTTAGAACGTAAAAGATGCTTCCCACCAATTTCTGGCTGTTTTAAGCTAGGCTACATTTTGTGATGGAAGTACGCGCTTTTTCCAAGGACCGCGCTTTCTGGGGTTACTCGGATGTATTTCAGCTGCAATGAGACAGGCAGAGCCACATACAAAACATGTGGGGCTTAACTCCTCCAACGCAACTCCATTTGCTAACGTGGGACCGAGTGCTCCAGCCCTCTCATTCAGGCAAGACAATCTGGCACCAAAACCTGGTGCTCTGCCAGTTATTAGCTTCAGCAGGCTTGTGTCACTCTGCAGCTTGAAACGAGTCTCAGAAAGGAGCAATCTGGTCTCCCCCATCTTTGAGAAGCCCAACCTCCTATTGGGGGGGGTGTGTGTGTGTAAAGCAGCTAGAAATAGCCAGGTTTTAATAGGAAATAATCCTTTTTTTCAGGGATATTGATATATGTGATGTATGTGGTGATTTACATGGTTGCATAGATCAGTGTAAGAGAAATTGAAAAATTTCCTAGTGTACAAGAGACCAACGGAAGTCAATAGAAGAACAACATCTCTCTCGCCCTTGTGAGCACTGATGAAGAGGGAGCATAATCTAATCGATGCAAGAGTAGAAAGATAAACAGACAAACCTAGCTCGGTGGAGAAGAGAGAGAGAATAGCTGTCAGGACGGGGACTTTGGGAATCTAGCACCCCTGCGATAGCTTCCCTCTGTGCCATATTATCTGGGTAGGCAAACTCTTGGCCCCCTCCCTGCATGCTACGCTTAGTACAGTAGCTGTGTTTTGCCATGTCAAATTTTTAAGGGTATTAAAGTCATGAAAAAGCATAAATAAAAGCAGCTGCAAATGATACCCAAATGTAACATCCCCAGCTTCTTTGCTTTGCACTGGGAAGCTTCCCAACACTGACTAGGCATGTCTTCAGCCATCTGCAGAGACGTGAGAGGGAGGCGGGGGTGGAAGGAGGAAACAGGAGGGAGATGACATTCACTGCACATATCGGAAAAACTTTGAAATGAAACAAGGACTAGAAATGGAGCATCCTTTCCACGGATCCAGAGTCTAGGAGGTTATCTGCCAATGCCATTTTTTTGAACCGAGGACACAATCAAGTTCTGAGGAAAACTCCACGGGCATGACTTATTCATGAAGACCCTTCATAAACTGGCAAGTGACTCAAGCAGAAGTAATTCTCATCCTGTCCCTCACCATCTCTTCCAGTGGTGGTGAAAACACTGTTGCTGTGATAACTAATCTTTAAAATACGGGGTTCAGATTTCCCAATGAGCCATGTGCAGTTCAGGATTTTCATGGGACAAACATGATCTGAGTGATGCAGAAAAAGTTACTGCGATTGTATTACAATGCCTACAACAGAGATGACTCTCACGGAGCAGTACTGTAAAATAGTTAGAGCCTGCAAACAAAACCTACACACTTTTCTTTTGCTGAAGCCCACAGTTCTACTTAGTTAATACAAACCTAAAATAGGCTATCACATCGCATACTGAGATTATCCATCAAGGGATTGAGAACGCCTGGCCCAAAAGTAAAGCCCTTACAGAACTGTCAGACTGCCTCTGGAAAGGGCATACAGGTGGTTAAAACAAGAAGGGGGAAAATAATAAAATGAGCTTTTTCCTCTATTTCTTTTGTGTCAACAAGGATATGATCACACACAGGCAGGCAGCCCATCAGTCAGTAGAGACGGACCCATGAACAGCAAGAGGCTGACAAGCATTAGGTATGCGCAAACGAGCATACAGGCATACACCTACAAGCTAAAATCCCCTCTCTTACATCAATGCAAATTAGGGTCAGCTCCGCTAAAGCTAGTAGAGCCAACCCAGTGTGAAAGTTGTGTAACTGAGAGCAGCGTCAGCTCTGATGAGCGCAGGATTCACGCCCTAGGAGGTACTGAAGGTTGTTCAAGGGTGCGAGGGATGGTGAAGAACTGCTGAGTGTTTGATACTCTGGCCTGATCCTCCCTCATGTGCACCGGGAGGAGTGGGAGCAGCACCGGGTGGGAAAGTACCACTCACAACTCTCTTAAAAACATCTACCCATTAGACAGAGGAAAATTATTTCCCCAGAGTATTTCCCCAGGCTCTCTGGTTCCCAGGGCTCCTCCTCCTCCATATATAGTCACGTTCCACTCATTATAATTTGTTAATCCCACACTCTGATATCATAACACCACAAGTTCATGGCGGCTGACAAAAGCACCCACTTAATGTTCGCTAACAGTAAAGGCAGCACCTACCAAAGCCTAATAAGCACCGACAACTCCTTATGCTCCACTAAAGTCAAGAGAGCGTATCAAATAATTAGGGTGAATCTCCACTGGGTTTGCCATATACCAAATGTTAAAAGCTTTGTCGGAGAGAAGTCAAACCGAGCAGGTGAGATCTGCCACTGCGATAACCTTTCGCTGTGGCTTTTGATGCAAGTTTGGGTAGCTGACCCCCCGAGGGATTAATTTAGGATTTACAGATTGCAATGGCCAGGGAACCCCAGGGAGCCCACGGAGGACTGTGATCTTGTGCTCCTGGGGAGAGAGAGATTAAATTTACATTTTTCTCAACTCTTCAGTGAAAATTTTCCTCTTTCTTTGTGTATTTTGCAGTCATAGCATCCCTAAGTCCATCACTGTGATCCTATACCCCCACATCATCTCAGTGTCCGGATTGCTGTGGCCAAAACGTTTTAGAATACTGTTAATTCATACTTTCATAAGAAAAAATGGCAACTTTTTTGTTTTCAGTCTACAACAGGCAACCTGAAATGCCTCCAGTTCCATGATTGACGATGGATACAGCAAACAGATGTCAGAAAAGAAAACCAACTGTGTTCCTCTACAGCTGGCTTCACAGCAAAGCTGTACGGAGGAGGCAAAGCCACGGGAGTTGAGACCCACATGAAAATACTTACAACATTTTGCTCACATATCCCGCGATGACTGAAAACAAGCAGAGCAGGACTGCACAATTAGAGAAAATAGAAATTTGGCTGCAAATATAACCCTTTAGTCAAAAATACTCAAACTCCAGCCTGTGTCTGCTTGAACGTGAGCTATCGGCCAGGGGCTTCCCCACTTCTTTACCAGTGCAATTTATGGTCCGTTTTACTTTACTACTGATTGCTCATGTTTTTGAAAGGAAGGTTAATTCCTTTACTTTTAATGGAGTAGCTCTGCTGTTAGTTCAGTAAGGCTTCGCATACACGATCAGGCTTCTCATCCCTCCGCCCTCTGTGTACTGTGCAGGGATGTCCCTGCTCTCGGCTCTTCACAGGCCATAGAACACTGCAGCAGAACAGCTAATTTCTCCTACCACTCCCACTGCTGCTTGCACCAACTACGGAACAAAGACACGAGTCCTGATGATGAATTTGAGTACGGACAGTCTGCCTGTCTTGGGCTACAGTCAGTGCTGAAAATCTACGCCAAATTGTTGGGTTTGTGAGATGGAAGTTCATCATCTGAGCAAAACGTCGCACGGCAAGTGCAGCTCAACGCCACCCACACCAGCAACAGCAGTGGCAGAGATAAGCCAGCTCAGTTGATCAAAAATTGATGATATTTTTGCTTGGACAGAAACATCTTTCCTACATGGAGACGTGATAAAAAGAGGCAATTAAACCAGAGCTAAGCAGGAGCTGCCGCACTGTATAAAGCATTGTGCCGTACCAAAGGCTGCTTATGACCAATATTAACAACTTAATGAGCTGTTAATGAGGCACGCATTCAGCTTTTACTTGCAGCATGAAAACATTGCAAATCATTTTAGGGAGCTTCTGGATTGTCAGTGGAGAATTAAAGATGTCAAATAAGCCCATCAAATCTATGTCTCAATCTGGACACTGCTTTCCAGTGCATTCTCTTAAAATTCCTTTTCCTATATGGTAGAATAACTTGCTTTGACAGCAGTACGATTCTCACTTAGACTTTGCTTCCTTCTGCCTTGACATTAGATTTCAGTCTCCAGAGAGCTGCAGGGATGTCTTTTTGACATGTTGACATTAAGGACACTTCTTCCACAGGCTCACACTGGCACGGTTACTTTCTGTCTTACCATTATAGAGCAGCTACTGAGCTAAGCCTACTAAATTTGGAAGTTTAATTATGAAACCTTTGTGCTCATCTGTAAACAGATTAAGAACGTAAAACTACCCTTGAAAAATAGCCAGTTTGAGTAGGAAAGGGAGCCAAGGTTTATATAGAAAATTCATATCCATAACTCCCCAGCAGCGCAGCAACACCAGTTACACACAAGCAATGAGTAATGCTCTAATGTAGGCACACTTTCGTTTGTTATTTTTTACTATCCTGTCACAGCCCTGCTGGATTAGATAATGCAGCCGAGTGCTATCTATACTGCTATTACCACCAGTGGAGCCACATTGATGGGAACAACAAATCCAAATTGGACTTGCTGCAGACAAGCCCCAAGTGGAAACCATGGACAGAGTGAATCTGGAGGAGTTTAAAATCCACCAAGAAATACCGATGGGATGTACCCAGTGGCTGATCCTACTCTCAGAAACGGAAAGCTGTTGGGATACAAGTGTAATGGTTTCCAGTAATGCAAAAGAAACTGGAAAGAGGTTTCTTTCCCAGTCCAAACAGGAAATGTCTCACCACTTTTTTCCCCCTCTTCATCTTCCTATAGTTTCCCCTTTCTTGCTCTGCTCTGATTTTAATCTCTTTTTAGTGCACTGTTGCAGAACACAGCTTGGTTCTTTAACTCTGAGCTCAGGGGAGAACTTCTCCTCCCTTAAGGAGAAAGATGCTGGGGACAGGATGAAACCCCAGTGTCACTCTGGGAGCAGGGCGTTCCCAGGATCGCTCTACTCTGGGTAGAGCTCTTTCACAACTGAGCATCAGCTCTGCAGATTCTTTAAATTTGGGGGGGGGGGGGCAGGAGAGGAAAATCAATGTATCAAACACCCTGCCATCCCCCAAAAGTAGCCTTATGCTGATATTCAGAAGTGTCAACAATCAAAAGACAAATACCTTGGCATCTCAAAGGCTTGGTGCTTTTAAAGTGTCAAGGAAGGTCAACCTCTTTGTTTAAAGTTTGAGTAAGTGAAACCAATAATTTATTTATTATACTACTTTCCATCGCCTTTTGTTTATCAAGGGAAGATACTGTCCCTAGGCTGACAGGTTTTAGACTACTGCAATGTGAAATGGCCACGATAATCCTTCTCTTCCCTCCTCCAGTGGCATCTGGGATGGAAATGCCCACCCAGTTCTTCTAGCTGTGCCAGCAGCAACGCGCTCCCTATCTGCATACGCACAGTCAGTCACCGAGAGACATGGCCCACGTGTCCCCAACAGACAGGAGAAAACAGCCAAGGGGGGCACAGCAGACTGATCGAAGCTGCCAGCTCTAATGCGTTGAAATGTTGTCATTCCTCTCGTAGGCTGTTAACAAGGAGGCACCGGGGACTTCTTTGCACAGCATCTTCTCAGCTACATTTGGGGCAGGGAAGGAGATAAAGCTTCTGTGCTATAACAGAAAGGGGGTGGGGGGCAAAGGTAATGCTGAGGGGCTCCCTTCTCCAAAAAGCGACCCGTGATGGGGAGGTGACACCACGTATTTTGTATGAACACGTGAAAAGAGTGAGGCCTGCAGAAATAGATGAAAACACTCAGGGACAAAGCAGACTTGTTCTGACAACCTTCTCTGGCATCAGCATAAGAGACAACGGGACATTGCCCGAACACAGATAGCCAGGTAAGAAGGGCCAAGAGCTCTGGGCTAGAAGCAGCTTATAAAGGGGAACCAGATGCCTGGAGGCAAGTCTTTGCGTCTTTAAAAGGATTCTTTCTCCTTAGCACGGCTGCTTCTCTGTATTTTGTCTTCTCCTTCCCAAACCTAAATCACTATTTGTTGTCTCAGAGCTTTCCAGGTGGTTTCTACTCCTTACCTGTAAAATGTTGGAGGTGGCCAGGCAGCTCTGAGTTACCAGCAGGGCAGAGCTTCCCTCCGTGTGCCACTTACAGGTGGACAAAATGAAGTTTGGGAACTCTAGGAGCACTGTGGAACTGCAGACAGATGAAAATAGTTGCAGATAACAGTGGGAAATTTGCTTTGGTATCTGCAAGCTTTGTACCAAGAGGTAAATTCAAGTTTTTGGAGACAGTAAGAAAAGAGAGGTAAGAAGCAGTCGTCCCCCTGTCCCATTCCTGTTCCTTTCCAAGCTACAGTTGCACTTTGGAAAAAAGTGAGATGGCCAGGAAACCTGCTTTTCCGAAAGATGATGCTAGCAACCAAGGCAGCATTTCAACGTAGGACTTCTAAGTTAGAACTCTCTGTCTTCCAGCTCTTTTCACTCCTTCCCTTTCCCATTGCAGAACCAGCTCTCAGAGATCATTATTACAAAGAACAACAACAACAACAAACCAGCCTCATCAGTTCTTGTGAATTCTGAAGGTCACCAATGTCACCGTGAGTTATAATGACACACATCACTCCCCTCCTCATGCAAATGGATTTAGAGCCTGTTTAAAGGCTAGCGTCTCTCGGTGCACTTCACCCCTTCTGCTACCTCTTCTTCACACGCACGCGCTCTCCTCCAGCAGCAGCTGCTGGAAGAAATTATGAATTCCATTATTTTTCATCCAGAACAGCTTTGCACTATATGGGAGAAGCACTGGAGGCTGCAGGCTCGTTAGCACAGGATTTGTATCGCCGCCTTCCATTTTATTCACCTTCCCAAATCAGGTGTAGCACGCCTGCCCCAAACCTGTGATTTCTGTTTAATTAAAATGCAGGTAGTGGAGTCTCCTGAACTCCAGAGCCCACCAGACGATCAGATAGTGACAGTGACCCACTAGAATAATGCTCTTGATATAGTGGCTGCTCTAACAGAGTCTTAATTTCAGTCGAGCAGAACAGCACCTCTGGTAGCAGCTGCATTTAGGGCTGGGATGAATATCACTACCCAGCCTCTCGCTGAACGCTCTCTGCCTTCCCAATCAGAGCCGGCATCCCTGACAGCTGAACTGTTAAATGAATTAACAAGGCAAGAAGGGGGTTTGCCGACGGGGCTGCGACTCCCTTCCTAATTTCTGCAAGTGGCAGCTTTCAATTTTTCTGTCATTTGTCAGGAGATGCGCTTGGTTCTCTAATGAGCAGGGCAGAGCTGCAGCCAGCTCTAAAAAGGCGACATTACGAGGATCTTCTGGTCTGCTAGGACAGGGATCCAGATGCTTGAGGCGGGTGGGGGAAGGACACTGGCTCTGTTCAGACCGAACAGGCAGTGCATCCTTCCCGGCTGCGCTGAGCGCAAGGTCTCCCAGCCCGCTCTCCTGGCATGAGGAAGAACTGCTCTTCACATCAGTGAGCTTTGCAAACATCCAGGCAGAACTCAAAATGGAGCCTTTGCTGGGGCTTTGATCTTATGAGCTACCGCAAGAAGAAAAATGGCTTTGCTCCACCTGTTGCAAAAAGCCCAAACCACTTGCGTCCAGCTCCCTTATTCCCCATGCAAGTCAGGATAAGTCCTGTTGCCCGACAGCAGCTTGTTCTCTCCCAAAATTTCCCCCTGTGCATTAGTCAGAGCCAACTGAGAGCCGAGTGTCGGCTGGGGTACAGCTCAACGGTGCTCCAGGGCTCAAAAGAAACTCCCCATTCGGGTGCTTTTTACTTGTTTGAGTGGCAAAACTGCAAGAAAGTCGGTTTTAACGGCTTTTTTTTTTTTTTTCAGGTTTGTCAGGGGCTCCATTGCCTACTTGACCTTTTATTGTAAAAATCCAGCTACAATCATAGGAAAATCTCCAAATCTCACAGGGAAGAGTGCAAGAGGGAAGGAAGGATTTACAGATGCTCCTCCTTCTGCACCGCTCGTCTGGCTGCACCAGACATAGCAGCTGAGCAGCACACCAAGTGTCAGTATTATTTCCAGGTGCCCCACGCTGTATGAAACGCCCACTAGGACTGCACAGAATCGGGTATTTTCACCGAACTGGCCCAAACCCAGCACATTTTCCCCAAGGCACATGCTGTATATTCCTTTTTACAGCTGAGAAGGGAATGTTCTCGCACCAACCAGAATTACTGCAACCCTTACGGCAGAACGGAGCACCGTTTAAACAGTTCTGAGACATAAGTTATTTGGGGTCTTCAGATGGGGACTGGTCCCCTTCAGTCATTTTGTGTTTAGTGCTGTGGCTGCGTTGTCAAGATTTGTTGTTTATTGGGAAGGTTTTCTCTGGTTTTAACATGGATGCCCCATAGTCGAAGCCAAGCGGACCCATTTTTTCCAGCTTGCTGCTTAACTGCTTTTACCATGGGTAAGAACATCAAGCAAACAATAACAACAAAAACTTGTATTTCCACAGCACGCTTTAACTCAAAGGTGTCACAAATCAATTTAAAACTTAAATTGCAATACCAGCTCCAATCACTTTACTCACAGGATAAATCACAGCCAGTTCTGGAGGTGGAAGAGGCAGTTATATAACAAAGCGTAATAACTTCACACAACAAGAGTGAAAATCGGCAGGAAGATCCTACATTCATCATTTCTACTGCATGAACCTCGATTGTCCCTAACCAGAGGTAAATCCAGTATCTCTAAAAAAACCTCTGAGTCACGACACGCCAGCCTTGCCTGCCTTTGAAAGAAGGTGTCTCAGTTTCTTCCCAAGTTTGGCTTCTTCCATTGCCCTGTTCCCTGTTTGACTTAATGATAACGAAGACCTGGACCACAGGATTAAAAGACACGATATAACAACATTTCCTTGTTTTCCCCAGCTGATTTTCTGTGCCATGTACATGTGTATAAATGCATCTGCTGGCTCCATTTGCTGCAGTGAGATATTTAGCTCTGAAACAAAAATGTATTTTGAAGCCAGATACAGTTGGCTCCACTTGAGGCTTTCTTTGCTGCAGTTGCAGAAGTTGGAGCAGCAGCAAACTAGAAAAAAATGTAAATATTGCCAGCTGTCTCTCCAGAACCATGCTGCTCTGATTAATTTATGATGTTTTCTGAGAAAGATAGCGAATGTTACACCATATTTGAAATGAAAAGGTTAAGTAGAGTTTAAAAAAAATGTGCAGTAGTTTAAAAAAAAAAAGTGCTTTACTTAGTTTTGAGCAATAGAATATTTAATGAATAATAATAAAATGAATTAGTGCTGGGTTTGATAGCTTCTACATCCTAGCCTTGAGACAGAAGAACAAAACTGTAATCAGATTCGTTCATGGTGGCAGACTGAACAACAGGAGGGTGCGTGTCGCCTATTCTTGTTCTAAGCTTCAAAAGATGCTGCTGCAGAAATTGATACCATAACTAACAACTATTTCGGCGCCAGCCTCTCTCCAGCTGGGGTCACCATAAATACGGCACCGCCGTCGTGGCTGTGAGGAAGACATCAGCTATTCCAGTCCTGCGCTTCTCAGCTAGAGTTACTGAGAAGGACAGACTCAGCTGCAGGTTATCTGGGCTCTGCAAAATCACCTGTTTCACAAAGCATTCAAAGAAGTGTCTAGTTAACTGTCTCGTCCCGATTTCCACCTCCAGCCTTCCAATGAAGGGATTTTTAAAGCGATCAGCAAGTTACATTTCATAAACGCAGCCTGGATTCATGCACCAGATCTGCAAGTGAAGGCATGAATAGTGCCACTGACCCTCAGCTTCTGCAGAGGCTGGATGCAGCTACAGATCTGCATGTTCCTGAGAGCAATCACCATCTCTGCCTCCAAAGCTAGCACTAAACTGGACACGGCATCTTCTTGACTTCAGTAACATAAAAATACAGCAAGGCGTGGTGCACAGGCAAGGTCTCTACAGAGAGCGCTATAAACCAAAAGAACCAGCTTTCCAAGTCTCCCTTGTTTTGTAGTTTTGTTGCTTTTCCCTTGTGGCTTTCCTGTGCTCCACTTTTCACTTCTTTAACTTGAGTCAATTTTTCCCTCAAGCTAATTTGGTATGAACAGTCATCCTCCTGCAACTCCAAAAACGATTTCTTCTTTCTTTCAAATGCCCTTTCTCCCCTTATTCCTGTAGACCAACTGGCTTTCAAATGGCAAGAAACTGTCAGGGCCAACCTATTCCAGGAGAGGATGCTACAAAAAACTGTGATCATAACTGGGGAATTTTTCAAATCATCCCTTTCCCAGACAGATATTAAATATTATCCACAGAACAGTAAAACATGCTGGTACTTTTGAAACACTTCAACTAATTTTCCATTTACCTACCTGCTTCACCCACAAAGACTTCCACTGGTGTGCTGGTAGGGCTCTCACCAATTATATTATATGCTGTCATTAGCACTTCATATCTCTTGTATTTCTTCAACTCTGAAAAAGTAAAATATTCTGTTATATACAATTATTTATACTGTATCACAGATATTTTTTAGACTCCATCACCTCTTTATCACCAGAGTTCTCTCTCGTGAAACACAGCATTAGAACAGTAGTACAATAACGCAATGCCTAATTCCATCCTTCCTTAATTCACACATCACAGCAGAATTTGCATAATTATGAATGATCATTGTGATGAAATGGCAGGATGTTCCAGTGTTTCCTCATGGTGTTGCTCCAGTAAGAGGAATCATTGCTGATGGGTAACTAGCTAGAGGAACATCTCTAGGTCATTCTTAATGACAGAAAAAGGCAGGACTTTGCTTTGAAAGTTCAACATATGGGCTCCTTTTGATCTCTACTGGTAGGAAAGAACACGGCTTCAAGCCTTTGCCTAATTCTAGGAACTTTCATCCGGGGAGTCGTTTAGCAACTGCACTGCTCAAGCACGTCACTGCTGAAGCAGGGTGCAGAAGAAGATCTGCAGCGGGGAATCTGGAGCGCCATCAGCAGTGACGCACGGGTATCTTGCTCCTTCACAGTGACCACAGCCTGAACATCAATCACAAAGAGAAAGGAGACTTTGACGTCTGGACTCCATTTGGCCACCAGGCAACCAATTTCCTTGCTGACATACAGAACCTACTCTGACAGATGAGGTAGGAGAGCGAGAGCAGTGTGAAAAAAACCTGGAAAACCCAATGCTATGAGGGTAATTAACAGATGCAAATGAGGGTGGAGTAGAATCACATCAACGTCATTAGGGGAGGCAGTGTCTGAGCAGTTTCAGATTTTGCATTTTCAGGATGAAAGAGTCAATCCCAACAGAAATATTTATCATCTAAAAAATTTAACAGTGAAATCAGAGTAAGAGAACAATCAATAATATAAATTGCTGTATTTAAATGAGCACTGAATTGATTAAGACCTGCATGGCCAGGGGTCCAAATTTCTCCCTTTGCCAATCATTTTCTCTACTATCTGTGAATCACATAGTACCCTGAACTCTGTGGCTGACAGTATGCCATCGGTTTGGTAAGGTTCAATAAGCCTAATCATACAGGCTCGTGTAATTGCAGTTTCACGGAAGCGTTTACAAGTGTTGTATTCCTATATCTGACTCAGGGTCCAGCCTCATTCCCTGGTCTCAGGCATACTGCAAATGATATCCAAATCAACACTAACTTTTTGATGTGATACCACTAAACTCAGATGGACTGCAAAACATGTAGCAAGCAAATCAGAAATAATGATGCCAAGTTCATAAACAAACAAAAGATAGTAAGATATATAGGATATAGCAGTGGGCAGCTTGTACAGGGAAACTTTAACTGCTGCCGTGAAAAGCCATAAGGGAGATTTTAGTGTTAACTGGATGTGGAAGAAAATGGAACACATGAGAGTTCATGCATGCAAGTTTCAGTGGGGATAGGGCTTCATTTTTTTTTTTTTAGCCCATCACAATCTGTGACTCAAAAGCCTTGGGCAAAACCTATCTAGTGAACCATCATCACCACAAAGCAACTTTCCTTTTAACTCTGTCGAATGCTATTTTATTCATTTCCAATTGAAAACACCTCTGGAGATGCACATATATTCATTGGGCCCTCTCTAAACTGGCCTCCTACTCCACGGAATGCCTGAGCGTCGCAATGCTTGAATTATAGGACTAATGATGTGATACAGCTAAACTCTGATGGACTGCAAAATATGTAGCAAGCTGTCGTGGTTTAACCCCAGCTGGCAACTAAGCACCACGCAGCCGCTTGCTCGCTCCCCTCACAGTGGGATGGGAGAGAGAATCAGAAGAGTATAAGTGAAAAATCTTGTAGGTTGAGATACAGGCAGTTTAATAGGTAACGCAAAAGCCACACACGCAAGTAAAGCAAACCAAGGAATTCATTCCCCACTTCTCATGGGCAGGCAGGTGTTCAGCCATCCCCAGGAAAGCAAGGCTCCATCACACGTAACGGTGACTTGGGAAGACAAACGCCATCACTCAATGTCCCCCCCCTTTCCTCCTTCTTCCCTCAGCTTTATATGCTGAGCATGATGTCATACGGTATGGAATATCCCTTTGGTCAGCTGGGGTCAGCTGTCCCAGCTATGTTCCCTCCCAACTCCTTGTGGACCCCCCGTCTACTTGCTGGTGGGGTGGGGTGAGGAGCAGAAAAGCCCTTGGCTCTGTGTAAGCACTGCTCAGCAGTAACGAAACCATCTCTGTATTATCAGCACAAATCCAAACCACTGCCCCATACCAGCTACTATGAAGAAAATTAACTCTATCCCAGCCAAAACCAGCACACAAGTGAATCAAAATTCATCCAGCATCAGCAATACCGGGCTGTTACAGTCAATAATGTTTTACCTTCCCAGCAGCCACGGTTTTACAACAGCTACCTACTTGCATCATCAATGTCTCCTGATACAGGGAAAGCAAAGGCTTAAAGAAAAAGAAACTCAAGAAAGCAGAATCATTAATCTGTGTTGATTTCTGCTAGATCCACTGAGGAGAACCACAGGAGTTTGCCTATAGTGTATTTTGAACCATTACAAAGAGTCGCATCTAAAGGCAATGTGCACTTACGTGTTAATTCATACGTTGTTAATGCAGAGCTGCTGTTCACTGTCTTGAAGCTGCTTTGGGCTATTCAGAGTAAGCAAAGCAGAAAGCTTGTTACAGTGCAAGGAAGTAGTTACTGCAAATGATGTACAGCAGAGACAGAGGCAAATGATGCAGCACACACATCCACAGTTTGAGCTTTAGGACTATACCTTGAAGGGCAATAAAATCACATCACTCTCTCGTAACACATCAAAAGCATCTCACTCACACGGGGCTGTTTCATTTCCTCCTCAAACAGAGAATCTCACAAATATACAACACAGAAATGTTCTGACTCCTAGATTAAATAGAACAAACGAGTAAAAAGGAAACAATTTCTGGGGGGGGAACTCTCAACACTGTATTACGTTCTTGTTTCTCAACATGCAAAATTTGAAACCTGAAGAGCTGCAGGGTAAGGACCTGGAACACGGGCCTCAAAAAGCAAACACTTACAATAGGATGGGACCTGTTTCTTTAAATGTGTGTTAGGTTTCCCAGTTTCACTTACAGAATTCGATATTCCTGCTGTGACCGAATTGTAATAATACGCTAAACCTGCGCAAAGCCACAGGTCAGTGAGGAGCAGAGATGTACTAAGGTGAGAAATACCATATTATGAGGAGAAAGGGGGGAACTTCTCTTAAAATACACTTGCCTCCACCCCTTTTCCCTCTCTCTTGACTCCCTGGAGAGGTACAGCAGGTTTTTTTTCCTACTATACAGCTATTGGGAAGATAGCTGCAGGGCCAGCCAAGAAGATGGAGGAGAGGAAACCAGTAGGTTTTACAGGCTCCCTGGCTTGTGAGACTAGAGAGCATCCAGAGTCATTCTTTTACGATAATACATAGCCACTTATTCAGCTTTTGTCCCTGACGCATACCTACACCTATAGGAGTTTTACATCTCTACTGTGACCTGATAAATCTCCGTACAGTCTGAAAAGTCTCACTCAGCAATGACGATATAAGTGAGGTCAGAATTAGGTGCTTATGTTGTATTTAGAACATTCACCTCTTCCACGCACCCCCAAAAATCACTCTTGCTTTTGCAGAAACCATTTTTATGGGTTCAGGGAAACATGGAAGATGAGGTAAGATATTAAAATAGTCTCACTCAACCCTATTCTGCTGCTCTTAGAATATTATCTTATTCTGAATATTCCACTGACATCAAACAGGACAAAAGCTGGTCCCTCCACGAGCATGTCTTATTGCTGGACCATATCTGTCAGGCTACTGAGTGCTCACATCTTTGCCTCCCATCATCTTATTCTGCCTATTCTTCCCTCTGATTTCCTTTCTAGCCTTTGTCTAAAAATCCTTTTCATTTTTCTATTATTTCTGTGCCTCTCCACCTTCTTTCCATGTGAGCCAAAACCCCCGGTGACTAACATGGCAAGCATGCACCTTGAAATTCTTGCTCATTTTTGCTTTTTTCTTCCAAAATAGACACAAGCATTTTGAAATTGTAAAAATTCTATTTAAAATTTCTCCTCAGTTGTTTTCTTATACTGCAAAAGGAAACCCAAAATGTCAATTATAAAAACTATTAAAAAATATCAGGAAAGAACAACGTTCGCAGCTGAGGAAAATGAAGTCCCTCTCTTTTGTCTCTGATGGCAGAACAAAGAATACCAGGGTAATCATGAAATGGAGGTAGCAGAAAGCAGGAAATCAGAGGATACATGGGGGGCACAACATCAATTCAAGCAGCATGGCATAGATTAGCGTGTATCATTACAAGCGATGCTGACCAGAGTTATTAGCGTTTTTCAGCATCTTCACCCTGATTGTGTGAAAGCTAAATTATCCCCAGCACCGTTAGACACAATTGTGTGTTATTTCCACAGGGCCAGAGCGCGTACAGTGTCTGGTATAACGATGCATTACCATTCTGGGATATTATAGGGTCCAAAACACAGGCTTACGTGTGAGCTCTGCTCTTAAAGCTGAAGGGTTCTGGATGGTTTTGGATTCTGTTCCAGATCCAGAGTCGTAATCCAGCTCCCGGTAGTAGATCCGGTATCCCAACAGCAAGCCATTGAGACTCTCAACTTTGGGTGGCTGAAAAACATTCACACGAAGAACGGGCTTGGTAAGATGTGAATTGCAACAAACATCCGTCACAACGGGCAGTAGCTGCCACCGGTCCTGTGTGAAGGGACGCGGCTCTCTGGTGAACATAGCCATTAAAAATATACAGGGTCAAAGGTTGTGTAATTTGACAAATACAAGTTAAAGGTAACCTTGATGATTTCTCTCAGATGTGGCAATTACAAATGGCCCTTAAAAATCGACACTTGATGCACTACGCTAAGAGCTAAGCTCCTTTCCTTCTTGGTCCGCCAAACCTTGTGTGATGAAGAATACAAACCAACATATCCCTGAAAATGCACATTGCTGGCCACCAACAGTGGAATAGCAAACCAGATGGGAAAAAAATAATTTTGTCAAAGGCAGAATTTCTTCAGTGGCTATTTTCCTTGGGAACTGTTCATAGAGCATTCCTCATTTGGCATTATTTTACTGAAAGACTGACGAGAAAATAACAAAGCATTGGTGTACTCTGGCTTTAATTAGGAAGATGAAAATAGGTCTAAGCCTCAGAGAGGCATTTAGAGGGGAGCCATGGTATGATGGACTCTGGTGTGTTGCATAAGCCCAGTTCCGCAGGCAAACCCAGGTCTCCTCCGTAACAACTTGGAGGTATACATGGCCACTGGGCTCCTCAAATATGAGGCTGGTTTTTTTTTCCTCTGCAACATGTTGGAAGATGCTCAAAGACATAGTGCCTCAGCAAGGATTCTTCAGCAGCCTCCTACATCTTCCTTCAGATACAGATATACAGCCAGCACACCAAAACGGAGATTTTTGTCTGAATGGCTTGCTTAAATGAAGACAAGCAGAAAGATTCTTCATGTTTGGGGAAAAAAAAATTACTTTCATGAGTCTAATACAGCCTAAGAACTGCAGAGAAGAAAAGATGCCCTGAGCCATTTATCTTCTAAAGATTCTTGTACTGAAATTTAAGGGGCTGAAAGTATAAATGAAAGGGATTTTAATGATGATCTCGCCTTTAATCCAGAAAAATCCCTAGCAGTCTTGAGAACTTTACTAAGGAAAAACCTTCTGTCCACTGTGGAAAAATTAACCGCTGGTGTGAAACACTGTCACAATAGAAGGTAACACCGCATGTAATTTTAATGAAGAAAGTAAGAATATTTGTACAGGAAAGGAGCAAGATATTTGGTAATAACCTAATAATCTGCTTCCAGAAATGACAAGAATTTTCCATTACTTCGTTACAAGGGCAAGAGAAGAGAGGGCTGTGCTGCCTCAGTGCAAAGGACTTGGCTTTGAGTGAGGGCTGAAGGAATTAAGTAGAAAGATTGCAGTTTATGGAAACAAAAACCAAAAAAACGTAAAAAGAAAATTACGTGAACCAGAGTACAAGAAAGGTAAACAGCTACTGGGAGAGGGAGCAGAAACTGCTCCCACAAGAAGCTGCCTTCTTTTGCAGTTGTCCTGCCCAGAGCCTGCTGAAAGCAATTCAGATAGTCCCAAGGTCTTGCTGTACTTGCTCTGCATGGTTGGAGAACCTCATTTATCATTGTTTCATGCTCATTACTGTGCTCCATCCTTTGGAGAAGCTCTGACCACCTATCACTATTATTTAGCATTTGCTTTTCAGAACGATCTAGTAACACAAGATTGTGAGGGACCTCGAGAATCGTCAGGAGTAGACCCTCAAGACTGAAGAAAACAACTTCTTAAAATTCTTTTCACAAACAGACCAAGCTCTACCAGAAAACAAGCTAATTCTTCTGCTTCCTGGTATTCCTATTGGAAAGCTGTTCCAAACCTCACTACTCGGGCAGTTAGAAACCTTCGTTTAATTTCTAACCTAAATAATTCATAGCTAGTTTATAACCACTTGTTCCTGTGCTAACATTGCCTTTTGGGTTAAATTGTTCTTCTCCCTGTGGGGTGTTTACTCCCGTGGCGTATTTTAAAAAGGGCAATCATATTCCCTCTCAGACTCCATTTCACAAGGCAAACATATCAACCTCTTGTACAACAGCCTCTCCCAGTCTCAGACTGATCCCCTTGTGCGAGGGACGGAGCAAACAGACCAAAGCGACAGCCTTCTCCAGGGCTGCCTGATGACACGATGGACCAGCTGAACGTTCTCCTCTGCAAGGTGGGGGAGATGAGATATGGTTTACTGGCAATTACTAGTATATCTATCATGAACTTTTTTTATTTTTCTCCTCCAATCTTCTGACTTTGCTCTTTTATTTCCTATGTCATACTGAAGTTGCTTTTGCTCTGATGATGCCCTAGCAGAGAAGAGCTCCACTGCTCCACAGTGTCCGTGCCTGCCTCTGTCCTGGCAGGGAGGAGTCACGACGCAAAGCACGAGGACTGCCTTCTCCAGAGACAGGGTAAAGGGACTGTCCCACCAAGATACATCTTGAATTCCTCACCACAGAGGAGGAGAAAGGCTGCAAGAAAGCAAAGCCTATCCGGCACGGAAATAAGCTTCACACAATGCAAAAAAATACTGTGAACATCACATGTATTTGTATTTCAGTTAATTATTATCTAGAAGGAAGGTGCTCTAGGAAGGATTCAATGTCTTTTCTTATTTTAACTATTAATGAAATATCCTACGGAATCTTAAAAGGAAAACACTACTCAAGCCGAGAGAGAGCCTGTTACTCCTTTCACTGCCATATAGCTGCCTAACGGACAAAGCTTAATTTCCTCATTGTGGTGCAACACTGATTTGTTGATAGCAAGCATTGTTTTCTTAGGCTTTCATGTGATTCTCCATTTTTTCCTTCCTTTAAATTTAGGACAGGGGAGCTCAGAAAATAAATGGCTTGAAAACTGTCTTTCTCCTTGCCATGGAAATGATGATTCTTTCCTGAAAAGGGTACTCTGCTAAAAGGTCAGGTCTTCCCCTTCCTATCTGTCTTTCATGGACAAAACTCTGCTTTTGATGTAATGGATTATTTAGGATTTTGTAGGAAGGCCTGAGGGATCTGCTGAAATAGGTAAAACGATTATGAGTGGCAGCCCATAATGTTGTACAGAAGTAAGAGAAACATTTTTGTGCTGTTTAAAAATAAAAAAAAGACTAAAATGTAAGTTAGAAGCAGAACAGTGCCTGATCCTGATGTTAACTGTAACATCCTCCAGAACATTTGAAATAACCTTGCATTATTGATACAACAGACCTCACTGGAAATTACTTATTTTCTTCCTACTTTAAATTTAAAAATAATGGACTGATTGGACCAAGCAGCTGAAAGCACAGATAGTGCATCTAGAGTTTGTTTTGTGAATTATTAACACAGCTCAAAGTTAAAAATTTAGCTTTGCTTGGAAATCTGCTCTCCCATTTAGCTTGACTGCTGTTTTCAGTTTACATTATTTCTTAGACACTGCTGTGAAACTTCTTCTTAATTGGAGGCTATTGTGGGACTCAAAGATTTTTGTTTATTTGAAAAATATAGTACGGCTGAATTACCAGGACCTATTAATATACATATAGTAATGACATATAATTGCCCACAACTCCCTTGAGATGGCTCCGGCACAACCACCCCATTTCATTTTCATGAAATAAAAAGCATCCAATTACCTAAACAACCACCTATTTCATATTAACTACACACCAATAATCAGTCAATTGAGGGAATATTTATTTCTGCGGTACATCATGCCTCACATCCTCTTTGTCCTCTCTTTGTGTACCTTCTTTTCTTCGCTGTGGGTTTTATTCGTAGGTGTGGCGGTAGATTTACGTCTCTCCATAATTTCTTTGGTAAAACTGTTCAACATGCCTTCTATTTGTTCAACATGCTGTAAGCAATGATGTTGCTTAGTATTATGCTGCGTGAACTTGGGCCAGCAACCCAGCAGTACAGCCAGGCATATTTTTAAAGGGCTGCTGCAGAGCAATAAACAGACCCTCATACATATATTTTTTTTCCAAAAATGCAAGGAGCCCCATCTGTACTGTAAACGCGTATGTACATTTTTCACTATAATGCAATCTGTCCAAAGTTATCCTTATTATGTGTGTGGGACACCGTCTCCGGAGCAGGGTGAGCAGAGGCTTTCCAGGATAGGTTACGGATAACGTGCAGTACCCCACTGGGTTCCCTCGATTAATGCTCACTCCGCAAAAAGAAGCCTCAGGCACTGGGTCACAAAATGTTCCAGCAACTCCCAGGTGGCCAGTAGTGAAAGATAAAGGAAGGCAGAGGCAATGCCTATATAAAACGCAGAGTTGGCACAAATACCTTCATATCCAACGCAGAGATATTATGGAGAGCTCAAACTTCCTTTCTTTTCTCTGAAGAAATCTCAATTTTTAGCCCTCAAAGAGCCCAAAGAGCATGTTCCTCAAAGGTATGAGCAGGATCTCAGGCACAGCACACGCTTCTGATTATTTCAGCAGCTGAAGGAGGCCGTATGCGATGTGAACGAAAGCAAGCTTTTGATGACCTGGTCTTTACCAGTGCTGCGCTCTGTTGAACATTTTCAATGTAAAGATGCACGTCTATGGGTATCAATGAAAGGACGAGGAGAATCTGTACAAGTTACAATCTTGGGTATCACTACAGAAACTCCTTTACCTCCCAAGCTTTCCTCATGGGGCACAAAGTAAAAGCAACTGCCAGAAATTTCCATCCATCACTAAAATATATGCCTAGATCAGGAAAATAAAGTAGCAGCTGCAGTCCTTCAACTTTACTACGATACTTCCAGCTCAGGAAAACATCCTTTGCAATGTACCATTAAAGTCAACAAGTCAAAGCAACCAAAAAATTGTTCCAGAAACATCAAAATTTTTCATTTTACCTACCTGCCACTGCACAAGGACAGATGAAGTCGTGTGGGGAGTTACTAACACAGAACTGGGTGGCTCACCTGGAACTAAACCGGAAAAAAAGGTAACCAAAGCAGTTAGAGCAACACAGTGGATAACGGGCAGCCTGTTCACCACATTCTCTTTCTTTGCTGCTGAAGAAAATCTTCTACCCCAGTTACTATGCGGTGGGTCTCCAACGCAACGTGGTGGATATGAAGACTGCAACCCAGGCAGAAGCCAGGCACTTCTGGTACATCCCCTGCTCTACCTGCAGCCTTGGCAACTTGAGCAGGAATAAAAGAAAAGCTGAGGACATAAATCTGGAGGAAGCTGCAGTGTGCCAGCCGCCCACAAACAACTGGGTACACATTTGAAAGGAAGTTAAACCAGCTGCGTGCACGCTTGAAAGTGTGAGCAAACGGCTCCCAAATTTTCCATGGTATTTTTGCCACAGCTGGGGCAAGCCCACCTTGTTTTTAGGAGTCTGTGTCACGTAGTCATAGATTATTTTAGTTAGGAGAGCTCAATTTACCACGGGTTAACCCATTCCTGTGCCCATGGCACGTACACACACACTACAGCAGCTCAGATACGAAGAAGGGAAGGCTTATCAGGAGCTGACAGCCCTCCACGGCGCAATGCTCTAGTGGCAGCACCAGGTTTGCTCAGCAGAATAAATGTTCAGTTTGTTAAGGAGGTGAGAAGCTTTCACAGTGTTTCCCCGCTGTATTGTGAGGAGGCCAAGCACAGCTCTGGATTCACTGTAGCTAAATTCAAAGAGAATTGAAAATTAACTTTTAAATTCCGAAAGAGTGAGTCAGTGCTGCTTCATTAGTACCGGTTGCAGCCTGCACCGATCCAGCAGCTGCTGCTCAGGAAGGTGGAGATTCAGGATGTCTTTAAAAGGCTGTTAGGCACATTATTCGAGTTATTACGTGGGTTCTTGTTTTAACTTAGGATACTCCTGAGCTCTGTCCTCTGTTTTTCTGATTTCAAGATCATATTCTTTAAACATTCCTTTGCAAAGCTGTTTCCTATTTTTATATCTCAATGTCATATTTATCTAGTCATTCCTTGCGCTATATTAAATACTGGCTAATTCCTAGCACTGTGTGTGTGTATATATATATATATATACACACACACATACCCCAGTACTCCCAGGCTAAGGGTAAATACCGAGGCTTTTTCACACTTTGCAGACTTCCTTTCTCCGTTCAAGACATCAGAGCTACTTCTGCATTCAGGCACCGACTTTATACAATCAAGGAATTAGAAGCTGATCTCTAAGGCTAAAAATAAAAGCCTTGTCAATGTCATTCACAGTTTATTAGCCCTGATCTGCAGGATTAAATGCTCATGTTTCCAGGAGCTTCATACTCTTTCTTACTTACACCTCAGCAATTTTGCCATATTGCAGACTGATGTGGATTGTGAGTGAAAACAATTGAAGAAACTTTTTCAAATGTATGCATGGTTCTACATTTATTTTTAATGATCTCTTGTAAATTATTCAATTTCTGCAAAGATAATGGTTAGTACAGAGTTTGGAAGCCAATCAAAGGGAGTTTAATTCCATTTTGAGACTCCTGAAAGTATGATTCATTATCAGAGGGCACAGCAGGACACTTAAGGCTGCCTGTTATTAATTCAGCCACATCTCATTACTACCTGTATCAATCTCCTATGAACAAAACTGCATTGGCTGTTGAATTTTCACTCCACAGTCCCAGTGGAGAACACACTGCAGCAGGTCCAGCAAACCCAGGAGCACGGGGGAGCGCCCATCCCACAGTGATGCCCCGGCGTGCCTCTCCTCCTCGCTTACCATCCTGCAGAGTTGTGACCGCCTCAGTCTCCGCACTGAAGTCACTGTCTCCGATGTCGTTGGTTGCTTTCACTCGCAGTTTGTAAGAGGTGAACGGGTTCAAGCTGTGGAATGTAAAAAATAAGGCTGAGGGATGAACTCTCCCCACATCATCACAACTTGCCTCTGAACAAGCCTCTACAGACAACCTGCCCATAGGCAACCAAAGTCACCGAGCAGTTTTTGTCTCTTCTCCACATCGCCTTTTCTGTGCACTGTCCCCAGTTGCCTCAGGACACGGGGGTGTTTGCATCCTTGCTGCCATCAGCATCTCCTCCGATTTCCATTGGCCTTAGTTCTTGAAAACACACATGGATTCGTAGCTGTATCGGGCTCCAGAAAACAGCCATGAAGTTGCAGTTCATGGAGCAGCCTACGACTGGGGCTTGGAATGGAGAAGATGTGCTGCTATTTGTGTTCTGCATGGCCATGCAAAACCTCACTTTCGAGGTTGCTTGGCCTGAGATGGCCTCAAACCAGATGTGGGGGGTCAGCTCATCCTCGCTGCACGGGTGGGGATGACAGGCAGAGAGGGGGCAGGTAACGTGCCCAGGGTCAGCCAGTGCACAGCAGGCACCGGAATTCAGAGCGCCAGCCTTCTGACTAATCCTCTAGACCGTACTGTTTGATCAATGCCTTTTATTCCTACTGAATTTCAAATTAATGCTATTACCTGGATTATTTAATAAAGACAGTAACAACAGGCTCCCTGCAGCTCTTTTATCTACGCAGTGCTTTAAGATATGCAAAGAGTGATTTCCAGCTGACATAACCTTCGCAAAGATTCTTCTGTCTTGGCTTGGCAGGGACAAGGTGTGGGGGAATCTGCCTTTGGAGTCACATGCAGAGGCTAGAAATGCAGAGCTGTAAGTTACAGGGGATTTAGCTAATTAATTGGTAGTGTCTAGCCATCAGCTGGCAGATGTAACACTGCCTACAAACCCAAGTAAAGTTACTTGTAAGGAATGATTAAACATCAAGGGATAATGCATTCTGATGGGCAGCACTCTCACATCACGCATGTACTACTCTTCCGGACTTTCACAGCAAAAATGCTTTTAGCAAGGGGGAGAAGAAATCTTTTCTAGTAGTGCCACCCTACTTACCTGCAGGAACTGGAATAATTTGAATCATCTTTCTTGATCTTTTGTTTTTAGTAATGCCAATGTCAAGTCTAAATGACACAGTTGGTTTCCTTGATTTTACAGGTTTTCACTGGAAAGATACTGGGTATAATTCGAGGTGGGTATAACAGCTCTGAGGTCAACAAATCAGGTCTATATTTGTACTATAATTGTCAAGTTTTCTTCTTCTGCACAAAAGGATAGCACTGTATCTGTATCTTCTGGCACATGACCAGTGAGCTGCCGTATACCATAGCCACTGATGTTTTTATAACAGACCTGAAAAATCTGCCTCTGCATGCTTCAAATACTTGATTCTCCAAAAGCTCATGCCCTTTTAGAAATAATCTGATTTGTACTAGCTGGTCAATAGAGGAAATGGACAGCAAAACAAGTACCTTCTCATAGACATTCAATTGCTTTTGCAGATGTTACAAGGACTTTAATTACAACAGCATTGCTGAGGATATAATGAAGCCTGAATAACAAAGTTTAAACATTCCGATGCTATCTATACACTTCAGTATGGAAAATACAGATAAAAATGGTTCCCATTTCATCTGGAAAAGCTTATATAGAGATAATTGCAATGCAGCATTGAGAGTGGATTTTAACATCAGTCACTACTGAAAGGATTTTTAACTAGTTGTATTTTACAGAGCATTGTGTAGCTACATAGGGTTTAGCCTGAGTAGTGTTATCTACCGTGCTGAGCTTTCAGGAAGGACTTCAAAAAGATGCATTGCAATCCAACTTTAATTAGATTTATTGCATGACCTTCAGCAAATCTCTCATCCGCTGTTCATAACACCACCTCTAAAATGGGAGCAGTGACCTCACTTAACCTTTCTTCCCCCAAAAAGACTGTGAAGCTGAGTGATGCTTGCTTTGGCTTCCTAACTGTTGGAAGTGGAAACCGTGGAAATTTCTATGCTAGCCTGGGATCATTTGGTACCTCTCAATAATGCAGGATGTTGCCTCGTGGCTGACGGAAGAGGAGTAGGTTTGCCAGTCTCCGTTTGGCAGTTCTCGCACTTGCACTGTGAAATATCGTATTGGTGAAGACCCGTCACTTCCAGGGACCCACTTCAACAGCAAACTCCGTGACGACACATCACTCTGGGGGGTCATCAGCTGTCTGGGAGGTGCTGGTCGTTCTGCAATTAAACCATAATTTGGTAGTGCTTCGAGACAAAATTCAAGATAACATAAAATGTGACAGCCTGATTGGAATTTCATAGTGGTAATGCCACAGGAGACCGAACTTTTGGATTTGCCCCATGAAGTATACGAGCCATCCCATTCCCTAACCTTCTACTGCAAAAAGCAGCAGTAAAACTGATTCTTATCTCTCTGCATAAAAGGTCACCGCTGAATATACACTTTCCTAGCAACAGACCTCAAACTTGACGTGGTCTTGGCTTGGCGGGTTAAGGAAGAATCACTTGGACCAGCAGCCAAGCAAACCAAGGAAGTCTTTAATGAAACTCAGCTGTGCTTCCAGTGGCAACGGCTCTTTTGACAGAATTTGCCTGTAAACTAGCTCATTTTTTAACCTGTGCTTACTACTTGGTACCATGGGACTACGTTCTCTCTGTGCTCTCATAGCATCCTCTTCCACCAGCTGCTCCCCAGTCGAGGCACGAAGAAGAGGAAGGGATGAAGCTGGAGCAGGCTGGTGTGCAGCAGAGTCCAAGCGCACGACTTACAGCCGATACTGAATTCCTGCACCAGCTCTCTCTGGCAAGGAACCGGGAACCATTGGCAGCTCCTGCTGCTGCTTCCAAAGCCCAGCTTGGGAACAGTGCAGCGCTGGGGCTGAGTACCTGCGGCAGCTCACTTCCAGACCTCCCCTCTTCTTCCCTTCATACCCGCTAACCTTGAACCTGCAAAGTCAAACCAGCCAGTGCCAATGCTGAGGGAGATCTCTCCAGAGTAATTAACCGTACACGTTTTAGATGAGGCAGGGGATGGTAATGCAGGTGCAAGCATGCCAGTCCCCAACAGTTTCAATATAGATCTCCTTTCCCGTCACTGTGTCTCCGCACTCCATCGATTTCAATAGAGAAACTCTATAGAGTGAGGAATAATTGTTTAATTGTTTATCATGAAGATTATTGATTCTCATTAAAATGTGTGGCATGTAATAAAGCAGAAATTGATTGGAGACAGTGCAGTGACTTGCTTTTGAGAAGCAATTCAATTCAACTTCATCAGCACTTGTTTCCATAAACACACCTCTGCCTGCCCGATTCTGCACAGCTCCGCGTGGCGAGCACTTCATTTCCCTGCCATCCCCTAAAACCACTTCCTGTACATTTTGGCATTTCTCTGCAGCATGCTCTTGCTGACATCAGTGCCCAAAGATTTGTAAGCTATTAGCTGGAGGAAGCCCTCAGTGCCAGCAGCCTGCGAGCCGGAGTACAATGCAAAAGGTCAATGCCTTACGCTGACAGGCTGAGACAGGTATTCAGGGTTATTCTATCAGAGGAAGCGAGTGTCATGCAGGGATTTAATACTCTCTGCTGATAAGCTTTAACCAGCTCGCAGTTTTGGGCAGGTCAGATCTTGCAGTCAGTCTCCCATGATTGGGTTCCCTTCTGCTGCTAATGGGAAATCTTAAAATCTCCTGTATTACAAGATATACTTCCTGACTGTTTGTACAAAACCGTTAGTATAAAGAGTTTATTTATAGGAGTTTAGCCACAAGCGAATGCTAAGGTGAGCTGTCTGTGCAGGAATGTAAGGCCAGGCCATTATGACTCGATGGACTACTATTAATTCCTGGCTACATTTACATTTTCTGACTCGGTTCTGCCCTGATCGCTGGTGTTGACTATTCTGAAGGGTGTCACACCACTATCTAGATTCAAAGCACTACATAAGAACCTCTGGAGAATACAGCTGCAATACAACTTGGGACCTGTAAATCACAGGTACCATTGTAAAATGTAAAGATTTATATTGGGATTAACAAGGAATTTAAAAGGACAAGAGTGACCGATTTTGCTAATTTTCAAGGGACTTTTTGTGCCTGCTGCCTACCTTAGTATCAAGGATGAGATTTTTATTAATCGAAATTAAATATCTTTTTACCCTGGAGTATTTATTGTCATGTATACAAGTTTCAGGTTTGTTTGTTTACTTGTTAGCAGAATAGCTGCACTGGACAAAAATCTATCATCCCCTCATATCAATCTTGCTGATGTGAGATTACACATTTTTCTCTCTACATTTTACATATGGGATCACTTCAGCTAACTCTCACAGTGCCTTGGGACTTGGTTCCATATCACGCGTAGAGACACAGCAGAGCCATCCATCAAAAAGAGAAAGGGTTCATTTTACACTATGACTTGCCTATTCAAGATAACCCTAAAGCATTGATAGCAACGAGGGATCATTGTTCCTGCAGCGGAGCTGGGAGTTCTGCCTTGAGCTATTGTGTATCCAGCAACAGCCTGTGCACAGGCTGGGAAATCTGAGCTCATTTTATTGAAAAGGAGAGGCTCTGAGCTTTGAGTATTCACTTTATTGGGTTTTTTTGAAAATTCCACATATTGGACTTTAAACTTCCACTTTGACAGCAATCAGACAGGGGTGGAAGAAACCTTGAGCTGATAAATCTCTTTGATGGACAGTATCTTTAGTAGACGCACTTTAAGTTTCCTAATACAGCCCTAGAGGTTCTTACTCCGAGGACTGCACCGTTATGCACTCGGAAGGCTGCACATGACCTGGAGAACTATGCCAGTGGGAATTTTAACACCAACCAGGCAGGCCAGAAGTAGTTGAAATGCACCCCACCAGTCCTCGCTGCTGGTGGTTGCACATCAGGCCAACGTCCTCTCTTCTCAGAATTGTTACAGGAAAATAATAAGGAAGACATTGTGGGCAAATAGCATGGGAAATCCTTGCTCCTGCACTAAATGATTCGCAAGGTGTAGAAAGGACTTAAAAGGAGAGGTTGCTTAGCAGGCACATTTTAAGAACTAAAAGTAAATATAATTGGTTGTATTATAGTGCAAGACTCGGGCAAGAGCCAAGACCAGGCTTGTGCTAACAGTATTGAAAGATGTCTATGGAGGTCTGCCCTCGTTACCTGAAGCATACTTCTCTCTGCACTGTGGTTTTTTTTATAAATCACAGGAGTTGCATGGTTCTAATTTTTGAGGGAGAAGTTTTCTTAAAGATCAATATCCAGACAGCACAATGGGTCAGTGTGGCAGGTGGCACAAAATCCAGTGATGCACAAGGGCGCGATGCTGGTAAAGACACCCTGGCTCGTTCTGACTTCGCCAGCTCAAGAGACCAGATAGATGCTCTGCAGTGGGACAGGGCATACGGTCCAAGACCAGAGAAAAATCCACACTTCCGTTCTCTACCAATATATTCTCTTTTAGCTCCGAATTAAAGAAAAATAAAATCTTCATGCACAAGTAGAAAATGTAATTTTTCTAACTGGTAGCTCCAGAGATCTGTTCTAAGAGGGGAGAATCGAGCAGTTACTGAGCCAAAGCACTGGAAACAAGCAATGATGCAAATTCTGTAATACCTTATGTGTCTTTCACATTTTGATATGTTCAGTATCTAAGCATCTGGTTTCATTTATACACATGTAACTCCTGCTTTCTTCAAGTAGGTTCCCTGCAGAACAGAATTTGATTGGGGATTCAGAATGCAAACAACCATTTTATGGCTGATGCAAGAAGCAGAAAAATTCTGGGCAATCCAGATGCAAACACTCTGCTCGAGTGTGTGGCAGTGAAAGGCCAGAATAATTACTAACACATTAGGTCAGGACTGAGGTACAACGGAGGAGCCGTGCGGAGAAATCCTGCAACATCACCGCCTCTCATTTTGCGTTCCCTAATCAATATAATTCATCCATCACTTTCTTTCTTAAGATTGCAAACTTTCTAGAAAACAAGAGCACTGAAAAAAAGATCAGACTGCAGGAGGAGGCTGCATATGGCCAATATAGCAGTTGATGGAAAAATCAATCTCCAACAGCCCGGCAGATTAGAAGAACTGTGTCTCATAAAAGTCTGTCTTGCTCACCAGGTTTCTCAAATCATGATGTTGCTATGGTTTGGGGCAGGTTTATGGGGTGAGAAGGAGGTGGTGTACAGGCTGTAGCCTGTTATTAAAATTCCCCGAAGTGCAGCACAGGCTCCAAGGCATGCAACACAAAGTACCTCAACCTGTGGCTGCAAGCATTACCTCTTTTTTCCGTTGTGATCACTGTGGCTTCCAGAGGCTCCCCCCAGCCCTGCCTGGTTTTGGCAGACGTCCGAAAGATGTATGCTGACTCAGGGGTGAGATCTGTAGCAGTAAACTGCCTGACTGTTGAGCCAACCTCCACCGTCGTGAACTTGTTCGGGCTGCTGCTGGCCAGGCGGTAGGCAATCTGATAACCTGGAACCACAGCATCAGCGAGAGAGGGAACAAAGGTTAGGGGTTTTTTTCTACTAGGGACAAAAGAGCACCAAAACTATTAGTTTATCATAATTATTTGTTTATCTGAGACAAAACCAAAGTAATTTGCTTCCTTTAGTGCTATAAAGCTCTGCTGTATGAGAGCCCTCCCCCAGTGAGATGCCGTACCTTACGAGGTAAATCACACACGGTGGCACACACAAGGGTCTACTGAGTGTTATCGGTCATTAAACTGATTTCACTTTCCATTTTTTATACCAACAATATACAAACCCAGTTTAATCTTTCCTGAGCATATGGGTACCTTTTTGGAAAGGCAAAGGAACAGACTCCATGCAATTAATGTCACCTGGTAGAGCCAGTTCAAGACAACACTCTCTGTTTCAGCTTTCCACCCAAGCATACACACGCACACGTACGCACACACGCACACACGCTCACACGCTGTTTGGCCCCCTCTCAGTTTCAGCATTGGCTCAAACTAAAGGTTTTTCAGCTGCAGAGCTGCTGGATTGCCCAAACCGTGCAGCCTTCCTACCGCCCAAGTGAAGGCGTTGCTCCTGCTTTTTGCACTCGCCTTTTTCTCAGCTCTCCCACTCCCCTGTAACTGTACAGCGAGTGCCAGAACCGCCAATAAAAGCATCCTCCTTCTGTAATTCAATGTTGCTGCCCTTGCCCACAGCCCAAGGAAGAAGCCGGCAAGCTGTGAGGTCCTGCTTCAACCATGTGGCACTTAATAATCAATTTTGTTGATGCCTGTAAGTGATAACCCCCATTCCAACCTGCCTGACAATTAGGAGTTCACAGTTTAGCTTGTATTATTAATGATCCAACTGTGCAAAGGAGGGCTTCCAGAGTTCTCACGCACCACTAGCAACAACTGTCCCCCAAAGAGGATCTGCCAAATGTTCAAATCCATTCTGAAAACCCAGCAATTGAATCAGGCTCTCACTTCTGGAGCTCGACGGTAACTTTCAGTCCAGCTGCTGACTTCCAAAATCAATTAATACCAGAACTGGTGTGGGGCTTTACTGCCCAAACTGAATAGTTGCATGATTAAACGCTTCATGGAGTTACACAGGGCAGAGGGCAGCCAACAAATCCAAATCAAACCAGCTGAAAATAAAACAGTCATGCCATGATTCTGCCAACCCTCTGCTCATCTTCCGAATGACAAAGGGGTCCACAGCACCTGAGACCATCTCTTTCTCTTGGAATTAACATCCCAGCTAGAGTTTGAACTCCCACCACATTTTGGCTCTAACAAGAACAAGGGGAGCCAAACCTGGCATGCTTCATTTGTGAAGGTCAGTGCATGAAAACGGAGGCTTTTATCTTACCTGTGGCTATTAGACAAAATCAATGACATTTGTTTCCCACTGTGAATATGCAACCATTGCCACATGTCCACTCACAGAAAAGGCACAAGCAGAGTTCCTGCACTCTCTTGAATGAACGCCATACTTGCGTGTGGTGCACGCTGTCACGAACACTGGGATTTAATTGCGATACAGATGGTACTACTTTTGGTGTGCTGACTCTCACAGTGCTGTTGACGATGCACCAGCATCCCCTTGTCCTTTTTTCTACAGCAGCTGCTAGGGGATGCGGGGCAACAGCCATAGCAGCCTCACATGGAACAAAACTGATTGCACAGACACCTCGAAGAGTCACTTGGCTTCTCCGAGCACCCGTGGCTTCGGTCTGAGCTCCCGCATGCTGTGCTTACAAACAGGTTTGGGTACAGACCCGATTCACTCAAATACCTTAACACGGTCCGGGCACCCATGTCTGAAAATGGGCATCGGCAGCGAAAGGGTCCCCGCACCCCAGCGGGCTCAACTCCTGCTGCCTGGGGCACCCTCACACACTGCGACGTTGGTCTGTCGGGCATATTCCGACAGAAACCTTTCCACAGCTGGGCAGACAGCATTAGACTGTGAGATGAAAACTGGCCCGATTTTTTAGAGCTCCTGAGCACGCTTCCATCCCAGCAAATTTTTTTTTTTCAACCTGCAGACTACCTCCTTTTCTCCACAGCACCAGCTCTCCCGTTACTAGTCCAATATATTTCACCAAATTATTTCTGTATCTTTAATACTATAATATTTTGATCTTTTTTAAAGTCCACAGAAAGACAGATAACAATGAGGAGAAGGAACAGATATACTACAATCTTTTTTGTTTATACAGATGTGAAGAACGCAGGAGTGAAAACCCCAGTGCAGGATCTCAATAAGGGGGGAAAATAGTCAAAGCAAAGTACGGGGGAATTTTTTACAGCAGCAGAAAAGATGAAGGAAGAAGCAACTAAGATGGCTGAGGAAGTTTGATAAAGGGACATAAGACATGAAGAATAAGACCTGAAGGGAAACAGAGAATATTAAAAGAATAGAAAAGTTGATTTATCCAGTTATTAAAAGATAAGTATGATATCTGGGACATACCCTTGTTGAGCAATTTCCCCCTCTTTTCTAAACCTTTGTAAAATATAAAGTGTAGTTAAAATGTAAGGAGGGAATAGAAAGATAACTATTTACTGCTAAATGGTGGTACTCATGCTGGAAAGCCAATTACAAACACGCTCAGATTAGGCAAAGGAACACATACATATCTAGGCCATTACAATAACTTACAGAAGAGTGGATTCTTGGCTAGTGTAAAAACTAATTTAGCCATGAGAAAGAAGAAATCACTTGTCACAGCCTGCTTGTCTGACAGGCTCTGCAAACTCCCTTTCAATGCATCCCGGAGAAAAACAGTATCAGCTCTCACTGTCCTCTCCTACATCTGTCACGTTGGCTGACAGTCCGGGTAAATAAATATCTATTTTCCTGGGTATCTCCGGCAGAGTTTACACAATCAGAGCCATCACCTTTACGTATTTCCTCAGAAACTCTACCCTTCCCTCAGTCTGATTCAAAGGCACACATCCAAAGGTACATTATTGCTACCTACAAACCACTTGAGGTACACCCAGTATCTTAATTTTGATCCCTGACAGCACCTCCTCCTATTAGACAGTTTGGGACAGGCAGGATACATGCTGACGTAAAAAGCATCGCTTTTCTTTTTTCTCAGTGACACAGAAGACCAGTATTTAAACCACAGCTTCGATAATAATTAGGGCTAACACAAGATCAAAAAGATAAAATTATTAAGTTGATGAATTTCAGCAACAAGGGATGGGAGAGGACAGGAAATGCTAAGTGAAATCAAACGAGGCAAATCAATAGAGGTAAATGGAAAGTGTTCAAAAAAAATTAATGTGTGCTCCAGGGCTGTAAGAGGCAATAACTGCAATTGCTGCAGTGGAGAAATAAGGAAGCTTCCTTCCCTTACTAGATTATGACAATAAGATGTTGCAGATATCTTAAATTAAAAAAAAAAAAATTAAAAAAAATCAAAGGTTATGAATGAAAGTAAAAATCTTTAAAAGGTGATCAGAGCAATCTTTTTGGGGAAAGGAATATCTTACAGAATATGAAGTATCTGGATGGTCAATAAGAATTCATACTGTTTTCTTAATTTTTCTTTTTTTTTTTTGCTCCCCATATAGCATTAGATCCCAAATCTCTTCTGCTATTGGGAGTTCTGCGCTTCACCAGGCCAAAACAGCATAAAAAAAAAAAAGCCCCAAAAGATCAACTCTTCAGGAGTTTATTTATTCATTGAAACTAGGCTTATTTTTGCATTAGCATCTTTTTAAGTATTTTTTGCACAACTGCAAGCACTTTCATGAGCTACGCTTTCTGAACTCAATAAATGGCACCAGTCTGAACTGCCTGTGAAATGTTAGGTCACTGCAACACAACCAGTGGATTCCCCAAAGCAAACAGGCAGGAAGATGACAACACACCATGAATATAAAAAAGCTTTCCAGCTCATCACCATACAAAGCCCTTCAGAACTGACAGCACCCGTTCATGCAGGCCGTGGTGCAGCAGAGATACAAACACTTATTAATTTGTCACAGAACTTGGGGAAAGCCAAACGATATTGGGAGGTTACGGTCTGCCTGGTGGAGCAGCAATCCAGTTTGTTGATTTTACTGCTTATCTGTTTAAGGGCCAGCGGGTGTGCAAATGCAGTCTGGGATCAAAATATGAATTTGCAAACATGGATTACATCCAATTTCGGTTCTAATTCTCAGCGGAGTTCTTATACTCTTTTGCAATAAGCTTCAGGTAAACGCTAAATACAAGAATACGAGGAGGAATACTAACCAGGGCCTGGAAGGGTGCTGGTTGAGCTCTCGTTTTCAGGGGAAGCTCATAGCTAGAAGTGCACATATCCACACTAATGCATCATTTTTCTTTAACAGCATTTGAAAGAACTGTGTTGGGTGCTAGCTGAACTAAGCGTAGAAAAGACGACGGAGCGAAGCCTCAGACGGCTAGCGTAACATTCCCAAAAGGAGAAACGGAAGTATCCAGCAGTCTTTCACAGTAAAATATTTAAACAAACAAACAAGTGGTTTTCCCTCTTGGTGCCTGCCAGTGTTTCATCCTTCTAATCTCTCTCTGAAATGCTAGAACATGTTTTGATATAGATTACAAAAATGTTAGCTGCAAAGGTGCTTGTATACTCAGAGGACAAAGCTAGCAGAGCGGGAACATTAGTTCAAAGGCTCTGAATATAAGTTGCTCTTGCAAAGCAAGTATTTTTTCTTTCCAACCTCACTAGTGAATAGAAGGGCACCACGCAAAATTACGCTAACTTATTTTTTCCAACAATTCTACTTCAGTGCACTTGACTGTGGTGGTTACAATGGTGTTTTGAAAGTTCATTACAGTAATGAGATTTAAGAGGTGTGCAGGAAAAAACCCACAACTTGCAACCTTTACTTCGAATGTTACACCTTGGGTTTTATCTATTTTTGAAGCACCCCTCACTTCTTAGGAAAGATCACAGAAGCACCCAGCATGAGTAATTTCTACTTTTTCTCTCTGACATCGGCAGCTAACTACTTCCTCCATGAACCTCAATGTTTCTACTATCGGGGAAAAAAAAAAAAAAGAAAAAAAAAGGAGTGAGAACTGTTGAATAAAGACAATGGATTTCAAAGTGGTGAACTGGGGGAACTGGCAGGTAATGTCCCCCTGGGAAGGAATTCTAAGGGAAAAAAGAATTCAGGTTAGCTGACGGTTTTAAAAGGGACAAAGAAAAGGTACAACTATCCCAATGCAGACAAAGGATGTTAAGAGGCCAATATGTTTGCATTCAGAGCTCACTAATGACCTGAAAATCAAAACTGAATTGGACAAAAGTTGAAACGGGACACACGTCTAAGGGAGTGTATAAATAGACAGCACAAGCACGCAGGGACAAAAATCAGAACGGCTAAAGCGCAAAGGGAGTTAGAACTTAAAGGGCATCAAAGGCAATGAGAAAAATTTTATAAATACAAACTTTATAAATTGGAGAGACAGAAGGAGGACAGGTCAACTACTGGGAAGAAAGGATGAGCACAAGACAGTTGAGAGAAAAGAAAGGAAGGCTGGTACCTCCGTTGCTTCATTTTCACACACACAAAAAAGTTGATGCTGACGAGATACTTAACACAAATTAAAACTGACAACAATATAAGTAGGGATGTAGGCTAGAATAAAGACGAGGTTAACGAATATTTAGTTAAGCTAGATGTAATCAAGTCAGAAAGGCCTGATGAAATTTGCCCTGCAGTGCTTATATAAGTAGCTGGAGCCATCTCCGAATAATTAGTGATTATCTTCAAGAACTTGTGGAGGACAGGTGACATCCCCGAATATTACAGAAAGGCAAACAGAGTACCCTATCTTTTAAAATGGGGAAAGAAAAACCAGAGGAATTATGGACAAATCAAGCTAAAGTTCAACACCTAGAAAGATCCTGGAAAAAAAATATGAGTCAATATATAAGCATTCATGAGGATAATAAAGTGCCAAGAAACAGCCGATATGTATTTGTCTGGAGCAAATAATAAATATCAAATAATCTATTTTCCATTTTGACAGTGTAATTGGCCAGGTGGGAAGAGTAGATATGATCCACATTGACTTTAAGTAAGGCTTTAATATGGCTGCACAAAGCCTTGTCAAAAGCAAACAAGAGAAACAGAATCTAAGAAAAATACTACACATTTTGATTGGAATGCTTTTAAAAAAAAAAGTCAAACATTGTTATCAGTAGTTTGCTAACAAACTGGGAGAACATATTAAGTTAGGTCTTGTCAGAATAAGTCATGAGTCTGGTTCTGTTCAATATTTTCATTAATGACCTGGCTGATGGAATTGCCAGTCTACTTGCAAACTTGAAAAATAAAACCAAATTGTGAGTGGCTGTGAGCCCTTTAGAGCACAATAGTGTCATTTAAAGTGATCTTGATAATGAGGAGAGATGGTCTGGAATCAGTAAGATGAAATTCAATAAAGGCACCTGTGAATTATCACACTTACAAAGAAAAAGCTTAATGTACATAAAAAAGAGGGACCGACTGATCTGGAATGGTTCTGCAGAAAAAGGGCAGGAATGAATAGTGGGTCACAGACTTAGTTACAACATCAGTGTTGCAAAAAAGCCAAGTCAGGACAGCATCAAGTGTCCTGGGATGCGAATGGACTATGCAAGACATCGGAGACAACAGTCAACGTGCCAATCACGCCAAGCATTCTTTACAGGACACCCTTCCCCTCTCCTTCCAACCCTGCATTTGTATGATTTTATCATCAACATAGCAGCAACGAGTAAGAGCCAACTGAGAAGGGGATGCATTGCACACAGCACTCTGCAAAGACAAAATAAAAGAGAGTTCCTACTCCACCGAGCTTGCAAGTTCAGCAAATAATAAGGCTGACAAAGTGCAGCAACGTGAGACACTGGAACACAGTCGGGAGAACAAAATCTCTTTTGTACTTTCTCATCATTTCTATCGAATGATTTTTTTTCTTCTTAACCACATCCTGTGATTCAAATCCCAGTCTCCACTGAGAGCAAGTTCTAGGACACAAAGTTCCTTAAAAAAAAGCAACAAATCAAACCCACAAGACAAGCTTCCTTGAGCTGCAGAGAAACCCTGCGTGGATCTGTCTCTGACAGCTAACTGCTGCCAAGCTTCACACAGACTCTTTCTCCTGCTCAGAAAATCCCTGCAGCGTCTGCCTTCGGATCCCATTTGATGATTTCCCTGCATCTTCAGGCGTCAGGATCACTTTGGGAAACTACACACCTGAGCAAACACTTTGAGTTCCTGACCCAAGACTTAAACGCAACACAAGACCGGTTCTTTATTTAAAGGGATGCCACCAACGCAGTAGCATTTGAAGTAGGCACCCTCCACCCAATGAAGGCTTTAGGAAATATTGCTAAAAGACTACGCGCAAGCCTGAACAATGGCAGTGAAATTAGAAGCAGAAAGGCCTGGCAGACTGAAAGCTGAACAAAACCCAAAAGCTTTTGCTTCTGTTTTCAGAATTGAGAGACAAATCTTTCCTCACCAGCTAGAACTAGTACTAGAACCAGTAAAACATGGTTAACATCAGCAGAGGACACAAAATCGCTGGGTAGCTATTAGCTACTTTAATTTTGGAGGCAAGAATGGATTCTTACATTGTACAAGTCTTCGTGTTTGAAGTATAAGTAGTGGCTGTGCACATATTGCAAAGGCAAACCAAGAGTTATGAAAACAGGAAGGTAGAAAGGTTTTTCACAAATTCCTGTCGTGCCTTGCTGCCTCTATTTCCCTTAACTCCTTGTTACCTGTCAGACAGCATTATCCAAAGGAAGCAATAAAATGGAAGCACACATGAAACTGAAACGTTTCCTATGTGTGGTTTCTAATCTGATGTGCAAGGGGATGGAAAACCCAACAGCCAGAGCTCGCTCTGGTCTCCAGCCCTCTCCTCCCAGCTCTGGGTTTGCTGCTCCCTCTTACCTAGAATAATTCCATTGGGCTCCTCCGGCGGCTGCCAAACAATCCGTACGGATGTCAGCCTCACCTCGGGGAACACCAGCCTCACGGGCGGCCCGGGAGCTGGAAAGAAAAAACAGAGATCACGCTAGCAGAGGAATTACAAGTTTTCTGCTCCCCTTGCATAGAAGGCAGTCCAAGACGTATCTCACCAATAATAAATAGATTGTTAGGAGTGCCTATGTATGTACGTAATACACATATATCCTGAGGAATCCTGTCCACGGCCAAATGCCTCCAGCACCCACGGACACCACACGACACAAAACCAGTGCACCCTGCGGTGTTCTACCACACCTGTGAAACGTGTTTAGCACGATGCTCTGGCAAAGGAGCTCTGACCTCTGCTAGAGTCATCGCCCAGCAGCGCAGCGGGGAGCCCCTGCGAGCCGGCCGCATCACCACTAGATAACTGATTACATGCTATGAAGCAAGTCACCGAGCTGCCTTTACAGAGAGTTATGTGTCAGCTTAATCTGTTTCATACCTGTTGGAATTGAACAATATCTCCTCTCTGTGTCATCAGCACCTGTTTGAACTGCCTTCTCATTTTACATGTGCATTTTAAACACCTAGGTCTGAGCAGGAGAACCTGAGGCAGGTGAGATGCACATTAACAGAGATGGCTGGTGGCTGCACTGACCATCCCAGGTTCACAAGGTGAGGAGATGCTAATTCATACATTAGCATCTGCAAAATTTCCCCTTCAGCACAAATTTCACCTGCATTACCCCTGATGATACTTTTAATTAAGTTGAGCCCAGAGGAGACACAACATATTTGCGTCAGGGGTATGGAGATGGAAGAACAATTTGTATCATTTGCCAACATGCACTTAAGGAGGGAACTGCTATAATGGGGTTATCTAAAACAAACAGTTTTAAATATTTCTCATTATTGTCCAATATGTACACTTCAGTGAGTGCTTTTTCTCTCCCTGCAGAGTTCTGCTAACAGTAATTTCTCTTTGCTGCCTTTCACAGAAAAGCCAAGTCCCCACAAAGACAATGTGCTGAGAAAATGGCTAAAAGGACGCCAGGGAGCTGCTGTCCCTGTTCCCGTCCCCGTTCCCACATGCTCTTACTCCTTCCCTGCACTCCATACAAAAAGTGAAGCCAGAAGTCTGAATGTGCTTTCAGCCCAACCAAATTATCTTAATGAAGTTGCTTGTAGAAAGCAATGTTTATTCCATTACTATTGAAAAGATTTTGATGAAAAAGGAGAGACTTTTGTTTTTCATCTCCATTGGGAGTAATAAACAGAAGCCTCTCACACTGATACTAACCTTCATTTAATACTGAAAAGGTAACGAAACTAAAAGTAACTTTAGCATCTGCAAAGTATTTAAAGGGTTAAACTCAATTTCTGTAGAACTCCACCAGCAGGAATGCTCCCACCACACCCAGGGGTTCAGCCAGCACCGGGTGAGGGGCTCGCCTGGGTTCCCTCAACACGTCAAACTGCGCTCGGGAATCCCTGAGCTCATGGGAAGAGCTGGAGGCAGTTGCAAAAGGAAGCTGGTCTGATCATCTTCCAGGGTCAATGCCTTATTCGTCTGGGGGGAAAAACTGACAATGGATTACTGAAGTTGCAAACTCTGTTTCTCTCTTTCAGTCCAATCGACCCAGATTTGTTTACTGCTTTCAATTGCAGTAATCTACTTTTTTTTTTTTTTTTTTAGAGCATGATTGAACTTCAATAGGAATTTATAATTGGACTCTAAAAAATTGTCTTCATAGAAATCATCTACACTGAGCTTCAGAGTACGATTTATGATTATTTTTACCTCCATTGGCTGCAGAGAAAGAGGAAATGGGGGACTCTGGTTTTCTGTGGTTTTTCCAAATCTTTAGCCCTCGACCAAAGGAATAGTGCTGAGTTATACTAGGTAGGGATCAAGTCCTTCAGGTCCAAAGTTGAAAAAAAAATATTAAAATCCAAATAGCATTAATTTGGGCTGTTGTCTACACTTGCATCGCTAAAAGAAAGCTGCGTTAAAAGGTTGGATCAAATAAGATACTTATTTTGGTAGTCTGTAAACTTACCGTCATCCTTGGTTCTTTCTATAACTGCAGGAGAGCTGGGGACTCCATCGCCGATACGAGTGAACGCCAATACCTGGATCTCATAGAGCACGTATTTCCGCAAGCCAGACAGCAGGAAAGACTGAGTGTGGTTACCTCTTACGATTTGGCTCTTTGGTTCAGAGTCTAAGTCTTTTGCTTTGAACAGTATCTGCAGAATAAATGTATATGAAATATAGAAAGAAAAAGATTGTTATGTGAGGACTGAAAAAAGGGGTATGCATTTTAGATTCCTCCTTTTCACAAAATATAAAATGAGATTATATTCACCAATCGCTCCTTTCAAAACCAGCAGACTTCCTATATCTTCCTCCAGCTGCCTTTGGAATAATATAAGTATCCAGCAGGTGAATAATACATAACACATGCAAAACCATATCCAGGTAATGCGTTAAAAATTAAGTCAGCATGAAACTCCCATTGCATACCTTGTAACCCAGGACGAGACCATTCTGCTCAGACTCAGGGACTGCGGTCCACGTCAGAAGGATCTGGGTTGAACTCACGGCTTCAGCAGAGACATTCTCAGGAGGAGCAGAGGGAACTAGAATCACACGGCATCACCAAAAAGCAGAAATAAGTAAAACATACGAGATCATTTTGCTCTGCCTCCCTATCTGCTTGGGACTGTTCCAGGATCCCTTAGAAGAGCATTCAAATGCAAAAGGACTGGAATACGTTCTAGACAATCCTTTCTTCTCTTGTATTCATTCTACATCATTTTTACATTTCAGCCTGCTTCACAACTCCTTACCAGTTCATCTCAGAAATCACATGGTTTGTAAAGAGCTAAACATTTAATACTCATCAGTGTCTGCAGACAGACAGGAAATACAGACATGAATAAACTTCAGGTTCTACACATTTGCAGTAATTAGAAACATGTTTCAGTTGCCGGACTTCTGTAGAAGTCTATCTCATAGCATTTCTTTCCCATACGTTTTCTTTCCCTATGCCAAAAGCTAGAAATCTTTATGAATGGGAGTTTATCTTCTGGTACAATCTGTCCTCACAAGAAGTTTTACGCCACCCTGGTTTCCTACATTATCTGAAAGGAAATTATAGCATCTTGTCTAGAGTTAGCAATAATTTCAACCACTGGATTGCACTCCCAGTTCAGTAAGAAGTTCTTTAACCTCTAAGCCTTTTGATTATGTGATAGTGCTCAACATTTGCAATACATCAATTATGGACGGATACATTAGCGCAAGGTGTATTTTCAGGGACAGATACGGTGTAAATGAAAGATATGCCTATTTCATTTATGTTGCAAAATTGGCTCTTATGAAACTAGAAACATCATTAGAACTGATGGCACAGGAACACTGTAATTTTCTCTGACTTGAGAGAAGAGCAAACTTGCATTTTCTCATGCCATTAAAACTGTAACTGCTGCACAACAACCACACAACTGCAAGCTTTTGTAGGCAAGCTTAATAGCGTGCCATGTTACGCAAGCAGAATTTGAGGCTATTTTTAAGAGTTCGTATTTTATGCTGCCCTTTTGCATTTTTTTCTTTCCTGTGGCATTTCCAACATTTGAAGGGTACACTCTTTTCTAAAGCGTGATACACCTGTCAGATCTCAAGAGAACATTCACCAAGTTATGTTACACAAGCACTTATGGACAGTAAGGCTTGATTAGGTCCTGAATGTATCACAAAAAGGAGCACAAATCTCTGCCAAAAGTAATGCTTTCCTGGCTGTCCGAATGAAAGAACAGATCGGCTGTTTTGAAGGCAAGCTCCTGAAGCTCCTAGCAACGTGAGCAAGATAATGAGTATGACACCAGAATTAATATAAATTGAAAAAAAACCAACGCACCGCCCCCCACCCTTGTGCACTCAAGGTTAACCGCAGAGATAGTAATTTCTGAAACAATTTCCCTGTTACCCAATTATTTGGGACATGAGAAACAGAGCACCATCTCACAACACTGCAGCAGACTAAAATCCAATTTTTTTCCCCCTCCAACGCTGAAGTGCCTTTTTTTTTTTTTTTAAAAAATCTTCTCCTAGATTTATCCCCCACAAGGATATAATTATGTTAAAGGAAAATAGATTGCCAGGAGCCATGAATGTCTTTGGATAGCTGCCATAACTTTATCTGTAGATCTTCACAAAGAGCTACTCCCACATGAATCACTTCTGGAGAGAGAAAGGGTGGAGGTGGGTCGCAGGAAACCAGAACGCGTAGAGGAAAGAAGCCCTTTCCAGCCACATTTATTTTTATTTTATCTGGTTTGAAGCCTTTCAAAAGAGAAAAAGTTTCTTTATTTTACAAATATTTCTCTTCCTCTTTGATCGGCAGCCACGAGATTTCCCGAATTCACAAGAGGTGGGGGCTGTGCCCGGGCTGGCCCTGCGTGCGTGATTGCCTTGAGGTGCGTGTACGATCGCGCTGCTGGCAGGGGGACTCGAAAGCTAACGAAGGAGAGAATGGTCTATCCGAAGATTTATTAGCCCAGACTCCTCTTAATTCCCAGTGACAGCCAGAGCAACTACATGTCCCCTCTCGCTAGAAAGGAATCTGAGCCCGATGCCTAAATAGTAAAAGTACTTGTGTTCATTGAGTACGCTTTAATTTTCCAGTTCTCATATTAGTGTTGAGAATTTTATTCTAATATGGATGTATGAATTCAGGACCTGCAAGTGGTATTGTGGATCTCACTGTTGCCAGTCTTTTATCAAGTAACAGACTTTGATCGACTCTTTAAGAATGAATTGAAACATAACCTTCATTTCTCCGACCTCTCAGCTCTCTCAGGATATCCTGATTCAAATAAATTATCGTTTGCTAAGACTAATTAGTAGCTTGAGTGAGGCACACAGATCCCTCTTTCCTCCGCAAGTTCCTTTCTCTAATGCTGGTTTCCTTGACTATCGCACCGAAGACTTTGTTATAAGCTCCAAAGCCGAGTCCTCATTAGTAACCCGCAAGAACAGTGCAGAAGCCAAGCAACAGTGTCCAAAAAAATCTCAGAGCTTTAATGAAATGAACCGGAAATACTGAAACTAAATGATGAGCTAATCCAGCAAACTGCCAGCTGCACGATGTACTTTAGAAGATCAAACGTAGGAAATTAGAGAGTTACTGGCACTTTGCACTGGAACTTCAAGAAGAACTCAAGTTTTTAAGGTTATCTGTGTTGGCATCTAAGACCATGCGTCCTCCTTCCACATCTGACATAGCCACATTTGATATATAGCAAATGATGCTGTTTTATGTCTCTAACTAGGCCAAAAGCAGCTTTTAATAAGCTAGCCTATATTCTGGCTTTCTAAGAAAGCTAGATAGTGGGATGCAGTGGTTCTCTCCACTTTTGCAGCTCATTTTAGCTGAAGATCCATCACTGTTTTTTGAAAGTAAAAATTAAGCTGGCATATTGGACATCTGATGTCAATTAAGAAGTGCGAACTTAGAGCAAGGTTCATGGCAAAAGCAGCATAGCTGCAATACACAATCATTTTGCCTATAAAATTAGATACCACAGGCCAAATTCTCAGCTTGTATAAACTGACAAATCCCCGCAGTGACATTGGACCACATCTGAATTATCAAGCGATGCTTTATCACACCACAGTAACTGCTTCGTGAAGGTCAGCCTCTGAACCATCAGGAGATAGATCCTCACCACAGATATATGACCATGCTTCCATAGCAGCTGATTTTGTAAGACAAGTATACACATTAATGTAGCTGAATATTAGGAGCCCGAAAAATATTAAGGCACTGGGTAAGGTGTATTTGAGATTAATTGTTTGAAAACAAGGGTTTATATCTAAAAGGCAGCAGCCCTGTCAAAGTTGTTCTAATGCATTAGAGATCTTCATATTTTCTTGCTTTCTCTATACTGTACCTACTATCATTGTCAATTTATTGAGTGGAAACTGAGCTTGCTACTCTGCAGTTATTTTAGACTGTAAAATTTAATGAGTTATTTAATTTCTAATATTATAAAAAGATTTTGAATTGATAAAACCTGTCCTGTTTAAAAATCCTAATTCATCCCCCTCCATCTTCAACTGCTTGCAACCCTATCCCAGATATTAATTTTAGGGCTTCCCAACTGTTTTTCAAGCCTGGGTTACCAAAACCTACAGCAGTATTTATCCTCTCATAGTTTCTTTGGTTTCAAGATGGTTTTTATTCAAGAGCTTCAGAAACCAGCGAGTACCTGTAATGGCATGCTCCTTTATTGTTAGCATGTGTGCTCAGCTATTAGTGACAGGATCGCACATCCCAGAATAAACAGAAGTGCTCAAGTACAGCTTTATTTTCAATAAAGATTTTGGACTCCTGTGGACGCACTATCATTAGATACCACGAGCTGATTTAGTGCCCGGGCTCTAACTTCTTAGGCTCCTTGGATGGTGTAAAACCATGAGTTCTGCCAGTGAACCACCATATGGTCCTGGCCAAGCCACCTCTGGCCAGCTGTGAGGGATGCTTACAGTCCGCAGCACCAGGCAAAACTGAGTTCCTTAAGAGTCTGTATCTACAAAATGGAAAAAAATATTTAGGACACTTGCTTTTGAAGTATTTTGAGAACATAAGCGATAAATAGAATTTTTTTATAGTTCAGAAAACAGACCTAAAAATGCTTTGACCTTTCTCCCTGGCTTTAGATATCTTCCCCCCGCATTTTAACCCCATTTGACTGTGCATACAGGTAAATTGCAGATTCCCTGAAGTTCTCTCATGCAGCTTGCTGCTCTGGCAGCGCTTCTTGTATATTCTAAGTCTAAGAAGATACAGCCAAAAGTCTGAGCCCTGACTTGCTCTATTCAAGAAATCAGATGTTAGTATCAAAGAAAACACATGAAAAAAACAAATGAGTCCTTATGGCCTAGATCACAGCTTCGTGTTATTTTGATCCCAGTTTCTGTGTTCCTCCTACAATCAGTTTCAAGTCAACCTTCTTTTAATACTGCAAGAGAAAATGCCAAATACACACGTAACCTCTGATCTTTAGATGCTGAGCAAGAGCACAATAATCCTAAGGTTTTATGAAATCACTTAATCTTAGTATTTACTACATTTCAAAAGAAGTGTTTGAAGAGCAGCAGAAAGGAGAAAGCGGTGAATGCGGTATCTTTTTATTATGATACAGAACACTTCAAAACTATTTTGTCTGGGTCATGCTATCTCTAACTCCAGCACAAGCATGCCTTGTTTAAAATACCTCTGGCAATAGCTTTCCAATTACTGCTTCCCAAAAACTTTAACGGAGGGGGATGACTTTGTTTAGCCTTCTCCTCGGCCAGTTCAAAGGACAGTTATCTGACCCAGCAGACCGAATCCTGCCGCGTAGAGCACGTTCACGTTTCACACCAAGTAACGCTGCGCAGTACAGAGGGCACAGACATACATATATGTGTCTGTAAGTGTAGAGTATGCAAAGAATTAAATTCCAAAAGATTTTTAATGAAGAAAAATAGGAAAAAAATAATAAGAAAAAATGTCAGGTTTGAACCTTGCATAAATACAGGTCACAAAGAGCTTTTATTATTAAACTTTTAAACCATATATGTCATCCATTTTGTTATTCACTTGCAATATAAATTTTAATTTATCAGGTGCATGAAGGGTAGGTTTGGAAATAGGTTTGGTGGAATTTAACAGCTAGGGAGCAGCTTTTCAAGATCTGTCTTTACTGTTGCTACTAAGCTAACAATAATTTACTGTTGCCTGAGATTGCTTTGATATTTGAAGTCTCTATGCTAGTATGGACAATTCAGCTAGACAATGGAGTACTTGTGCTCTAGGTCTACATGCAGGTTATGTCTATATGCAGGTTATGTTTATATAGCCTTGTACAGAGAATTTAAGAAGGCAGTTTTGAAAATGTGTCATCAAAAGCTCAGATAATTATTTTATTTCTATATGGGTAATCAGCTCTCTAAAATAACTTGTGCTGTTTTAGAAATAGTTGGTGCTTGAAATAAAATTTCAGATAACCACGGCTGTGGGAAAATCCGCCCCAGCCTAGAAGCAGAGAGGGAAAGGGGGAGGATGAGGGGCAGTGGGGTACTGGGGAGGGAGAGGGAGCACGAGAGATCTGCTCAGCCAGAGAAGGCTGCATGCAAGCTGCTCGTCGTGTTGTCCGCGCTGCTGCCAAACGGGGGCAGGGATGGGGACAGGTTGTTTTGTTTGCTTTAAATAAATAACCTGCAGGTTTATGCATGAAAGCAGGGTAGGAATGAAATAAATAAATTTCTCCCTCAAATGTCTATATGTCTTTTTGTCTTCAGCGCAGATTGTGGGTTTTTTTTCTTTCATTTTAGATTTAATGGATCAACAAGCAAAAAAACTCTAAACAAAACAAAAAACACCCAACCAAAGAAACCACCAACATAACTGAACAAAAGCACAGAAAATGCTGAAGTGCTCAGATGTCTCCTTCACAGCAGACGTGGTGCTTTGACTTACCGGACTCCCGTGTACGACCTCTCACCACTTCGCTCCACGGTCCTGCCCCGATAGCATTGAAAGCCTGGATCTGCAGTTCATACTCTGTCCACTCCTCCAGATCTTCAATCGTGTACTCTCTTTCCAATCGGTCATTAACAACCCTCATCAGGGTGGGAGACTGCAGATCCACACGCCAGAACTTTATCCTGTACCCCACAGACTCTGGATTGCCGTTATACTGTGTGTCGGGGAGGGGCTGGCAAACGACAAAGAAAAGACAATATTCCTACAGAGAACACATTGCCAGCGCTTTCCAAACTATATACCAAGGCTGTCTGAACTCCTATAAGGCCACAGGAAGGCAAAAAAGATCAAGAGGTTGATTTTCTGTTTTATTTATGTTTCATGATCTCTAAATTTCTGTGTTGCTTGAGATTTTCTTTTAGTTTTTACCTTAATTTTGAACCAAATAGATATGCACACAGAACTAAGCCATTTGCTGTGGGTGTATCGACAGAGACGATATGAATACAATATATTTCAGAGCTTTGTGATTAATTATGGAAATGAATGATAAATTGCTGAAGCATGTGACAAATTCATTTATCGTACATTTTTTACTTTTTTTACTGACTCTCTGCCTACTCATTTATCAGCAGAGATTTATTCTAGTATTCTAACTCCCCAAGCAATTTCAGAGATTAAAATATGAAATAATTAGCCTACTTCATGAAGTTTAGAGTTTTTCCCCATAAAACTAACTAGATGATGCCACGGATGGCTGAGATTCAGTTCTGAATCACTGGGAAAGTTTGATACTCATTAACATTTCACAGCGTAGAAGACTATCCCGCAGGCAAGCAGGGCTAGAACTGTGACCCTTATTCTGTAGGAAGGAAGGAATTCCCAGCTCCCAGGGGGACACAGATTCACCTGCAGGTCTTGGAAAAAAAAGAGATTAAATACTTTCAAATACTGCCGTTATTAAGCATGACAAAGGTGTATCAGGTCATTTTTAGCTGTGGCTGTTGCTCCTCCTGAACCCTGCACAGTTTGACTCATGAAAAACAGGCTTCCAGGTAGCACAGCAAGGAAACACAATCTTGAAAATGTTTTAAAGTCTCTTAAAACAGCCTCGAGGTAATTTTGATGTAAGATATGTAGGTCTGGATATAGTACCAAAGGTTTAACAATGTGGGCATGTTATTCACATGGTAAAGCCACGAGTGAGTTATGTGGGTCCTACCAAATGAACTGCATTGGCTTTTCTATGAATATTGAGGTGACACCTTCAAGTTTGATGTTTTGGTCTTTCAGGGTTTGGAATTAAAAGCAGTGTCCCACTGAGAAACTGGAATTATTCCTTTCTGATGGGAGGAAAACCCCTCTTGTTTCTAGCCTGATTTTGACTTCCAGTCACAGAGTTTATGCATGGAAAAGCTGACATTTGGGCAAAAGGAAACCTGTGCTTCATCAACTTCACACCACAGTAACCCCAGTGGAAAATTCTGCCTAACAGGGGAGAAGAAAAGCCATTCTGGAGCAGGTTAATTGCCAAGTAAACCCCAACGTGGCAACTCTGCAGGTAACTGAGACAGTCAAAGGGGCACAACAATGTCATCAATCACTGCATCTTCGCAATTACTCATTTCTACGTTTTATCGCATAACTCCACACCCTTTCACATAAATATAATCTTCCCACAGGAGTATGATGTGCAAACTTTGCTGCCTTTGAAGCACAGCCGTTCAGTACCTGCAGGATGATTGCCAAAGGCCGCTGCGCACCTTCTGGGAACTGTTTTGTACAAAGCAAACAACTGAGCCCTAGGAAACTCCAGGCTGGCTCAAGTATTATATTCCTGTCCCATGTGTTGACCCAGGCTGTGGAACTAGAGAGTCTCAAAAGCCAAGGTTTTACACACAGGCATATATTCCCCTGATGAAGTGGCAGAAGTAGTGGCAGTAGGCAATTTAAGTGATTAATAAGGCACTTAAGGTAAGTCTCAGATTTCCGACTATTCTGAAAAAGGAAATAATTTTGCCTTTACTCCTTATACTGAACGCAAGGAAAAAGCATTCCTGAGTGCTGGCCTGAGCCCCTGGGGAAGCAGCCGCATCCCAAGCACCAGCACCCGGCTTCCCTCCGGCCCCGCTCCTCCTCGCCAGCTCACCACCCATCGTAGCCACAGGCTGGTCTCGCTGGCCGTGCGCACGGTGACGCTCCCAGGGGCAACATCTGGCGGAGCTTGCAGCGTCTGGATGACGCGGGAGGGCTGGCTGAGCGGGCTGGGACCCACCACGTTCACCTGCCGCATCCGGAACCTGGAGCGGAGGAAAGATGCAGTGCAGGTTATAACAGCTCGGCGAACGGTACCTCTCTTTCCAGAACAGGAAAAAGATGGAAAAATACAAATTAGGTCTTTCAAAATGTTCCACAAAGGTCGTTGCATGCAGGTCCCCTTTGTATTCACTGCTGAATGCTTTATGGTAACTGCTTTCAGATCCTCTCAGGTATTAAAAAAAAAATGAAAATGAGATTAGCTTAGGGTCTATTAGAAACTTAGGTATTTGTGTGAGAAATTTATGGTAATTATACCAAGCCTGATGAGCTTATGCTAGCAGTAAGTGATTTTCTCTTGCGATGCTAGCACAATACATTCAGAAAGGTATTAAAATATCAAACTTCGGATATTCTCATTCCCTGTCAATATAAAAAATATACTAGCGATAACATTTCCCCCCAATTACTGGTTGAAAGAAGCAGATTTATCCCTGTGCTGCATTTTCAGCCTTCCTGCACAAGAAAGATTAAGTTATTTAATATGGATATGCATCTTTAAAAAAATACCCTGTCTGCTCGAAACCATCTCTTCTACAATAGAAATCCCTACTGGGTCACAAAAGATTTAGGGAAATCTTTTTTTCAGGAAACACAAAATAATTAAGACGTGCTGCACATTTCAGATACTCTCACCCATCACAAGCAATTAGAAGTATCCAGCGCTTGCACACAAATACACGACCTGTTCATACTAAACACTTAATTTTTGGACCTAATGACTGAGCTTGGGAAAAGTCAACACAGCAGGGTTTATTTATCTGCTCTGATCTCCCTAGAAAATGCATTAAAGGAAACATATTAAACAAATATTGTCCTTGATTTCACTCTCAAACGTTGGCACATAACATAGAAAAGAAGCTGGCTGCTAAAGATGTGGTCTGATAATTAGTTCTCATGATGTATTTCCTCAGTGGACAATGACTAAAGCTGACCAGAGGACCACAAATCCATTTGGCAACAACTTTCTAGGTTTCAAAAAATGATATAAAATTGCTCTACACTGAAACAAAACAAAAAACCCTTGTATCTGTGCATACATGAGAGAAAAAAAAAGAGGCAAAATTCAAGGAGCTGCTTTAATGTACAAATTATAATGAAAAAAAATCAGAGAACTGGAAGTGCAACAGATCCAAGCATAACTGGGATCACTCCAGAATTCAATGGGTACAACAGAGAAATGAGATGTAGCAAAAAATAAATCAGAAAGTTTAACAATAGTAAAAAAACCATCCACCCCAAACTCCTCATATGCTTCCTCTCTATTTTTTACCCCAAAGACATTTCTCCGTATACCTGCTAGGCGTGCGAGTCTTTCTTATTTTGCATGGATGCTGAACGGTGACTGTGCTACGACCTGCACTTTACTATTCACCGCTTCCTTTTCAGCTTAAAGAATCCACCTCTATGAGGAGAACAAAATCTTCTCAACCTGAAGATAATTTCCCTAAACCTCTGCACTAGAAATCTCAGCTCCTGCTCCAAAACTTTAAAAGAGCTTTTCGTAGAATGTTTAGCTTTTGAGGATGAGGTGCAAAACAGTTCAGTGGAGACTTTGTGAGAAATTCAGTAAGTTCCTAGGCTTCTGACTAAGGGAAGAAAATTAGCTTACCAGCACTGAATTAGTTGTAAATTATATAAGCTTTACTTGGTTGCACCTACTATTAGCTCACAACAGCACCTGGACTGGCTAATAGGCCCTGCAGCCAGCGCAAAATGGACAGGTTTCTAGTTAGCTGATTTAACGCTTGCCACTATATCTCCTTGCAACCAGCCTTTACATTAGCAAGCTATTTCATGAAAGTATTTTTCATTAGGATTAAGTACCTCAAATTCTCAAATCTTGTCTATACTGAAGCAACGCATCACTTGAATTGAATTGATTTAAAAATCAATCTCGTTTAACTGGGGTGCACCCATAATGCAGATTCACTTCAATCAGTTTAAGCATTGCGTATATTTATTAAACTTAACTTGGCAAACAGTAAATTCTTATAAACAAAGGTTTCATCTAACTGATGTTACCAAATTAAGCTAAATCAATAAAACGATGTTTAAATTGATATAAATATGTAATTACAAGTTTGCAGCAGTTTAACTACAATTGATTTGTCACTGACTGATGTTACACTGGAGCACCCTTTAGATGAGGGAAGTCAGGATATCACTTACTCATCAGCATTTCACCGTGCACTTGGATTTCCTTTATAATGTTACGAACTCTATTGTATGTAAATTACAATTAACAATATCAGACAAGTAATTTTAAGTATAATCTATTAAAACAGCAAACCTTTTCTCTTTTGTTCAGATTATAAACACAGCCAGCTGCTTCCGATTAGGAAAGCTGTGCCATGCTGCTATTTACTTTCCCCCCCCTCCTTGCTGCAGCTAATTACCTGCTGTTCTTACCTGTAATGAGTGTAAGGAGTAAGGTTCGGTACCTCCAGCATTTGAGCATCAGGTTCATTCTCCACCTCATGAAGACTCACCCACTCTTCTTCGTCACCCAGCACACCAACCTGTAGACAGGAAAGGTGAGAAGGAACACAAAGCAGACTATACCTATATAGAGTTATGCATAATTATATATATAATTTCTTCTTCAGTGTGTGTCATCACACCAGTGGAAGGACAAATGCTTTTAAATATATATTATCCAGTTAACATTCATTTTTATATGACAAGACACTAGTTATTTGTAAAGAGACAACACAGCCAAGTTAGCCAAATTTCCTTCTAGCTGTTGGGACTTCACTGGGATCCTCTGATAAGATCTATTCCAGAAAAACACCATGAGAGCGCTAATACCCTGTTCAATCTCACTGCCACAATACAAAAGTATCAAGTAGTAATATAACAAAATGAAAAATAGGCTTGATAATAACTCGCAGGAACTGATGCATACTAAGCGAGTCTCAACGGAGGAAAAATGCCACAGAAACGAAGACAGAGAAACAAGAACAAAGTCAAAGAACAAAAGTGTTTTAACCTCATCTGCTGGGCTGCACTTAGACCAGGCTTTTCCACATGCAATCCTTTGTATTAATTAATCACAACATGTTGCCCAACATAGTCCCTCAGCTACGGCAGTGTTAGCAGGGACAAAATGGTGATGAGAATCGAAAACATTATTTTCCATGCAGCTTTTTGGAGATAAAATGAAGATGAATCAGGACTTAAAAGGAAGCCAACAAGGAGTGATAGAAAGGCCAGAGTGACCTGGGACCCTGGAAGATGGCAGCATCAGTCGGCAGGGTCGTGTGCCTGAGAGCCACAGTGGGGAGGAGACAGAAGAGAGGTGGGAGATGGCTGGGCTTCACTTTGGAGATCCTCAGATCTTCGACAAGAATCCCTGATATCATTCTCTAGCACTGTGCACTTTTACTCTGGTGTTTGGGCCCTCCCGCAAAGGGCAGCACCCATAGTCCAGTTCCCTCAGCCTACCCTGGTATCCACCGTCATGGGCCGAGGGGGACGAGAGGGCACGTAGGCAGCTGTTCCCTTTAGCACCTATTTACAGACCTAATATCCATGAAGGCGCCTAATCCTTTTTTAACCTACTGACACTATCTACTCCCACAGAATGCTGTGGCAACAAATTCCAGTAGCTCATGACCCACTGTGTAAAGAGCTATTTCCTTTAATCTTTTTTAAACAGATCCCTCACGAGTTCTGTGTACTAGTTACAGCCATAGACACTGTCAAAACACTCGATAGGCAACGTAGCCCAAAGTGTCTAGCATATCCCAAGTACTTCAAATAGAAAATTAGGTTTCATTCACTTTCCCCCCCCCCCCCCCTTCAGGAGAAGCAGCCTGATTTATTTATAGATGTTTTAGTTCTTCGCTCACCCAGGAGCTGATGTGCTGCATATTTATGTTTGTGCATGAAGCAACGACACAAGGAAAATTAGGCCAAAGAAATAAGTTCTGCATTGCACTGTGAAAAGAAGCTTTTGTGATCTTCCCAGCAGAGGATGGCTTTCATGGAGGGATGTGGTTGCACAGGTCTTGGTGGGCATTTCAGTCTTGCTGGTTAGCAAGGACACTGCCACATACCAAACAACATATAAAATAGATGCCAGTGAAGATTATGGGCCTTTTAAAATTCTCAGTCCCCACTGAGCTCCATAAATTTTAGTAAAGTCCATGGATGCAGAAGCTTAAAGGAAGCAAGTTGAGACAGGTCTGCATGGTAAAAAGAGAACAGCCCTGAAGTGACCCCAGGAAACAGAGAGAGGATAAAGAGAATTAAAAAAACCACACTTACATGAACAAAGAAAGGAAGAGAGGGTTGATTTTGGTCAAGGAAACAGAGAACACTTCTTAATAAAAGAATTTTTGATTAATACTGTAGAAAGTCTATAGTAAATGCTTATTTTTGCAAAACTCCTTGCTCTTAACAGCATCACCTCAAAGTGCTGTAGTAATTGTACAGCAACAATCCACAGTGCTTTGGAGGCTGCAAATAATCTCCAGTAGTTAGTCATCTTTTTGTATTCCAAGAACAGTAAGAGCTTTTTAAAATATTTCTTGCATAGAAAAAAAAAAAAAAGAAAAGAAAAAGAAGACCACAGGTTTCAATCGTTACACAGCAGCAGGCAGGTCATTAATACACATTAAGGACCACATGGTTCAGACCCAGAGGCCCACAGGGCTGTGAACAATTGACATTGACTCAGGCTTGAGAGGTGTCCAAACCCCCCTGCCTGTTTTGCAGCTAGACATTTACCAGCTGGCTGCAAAGGTGGAAATATTAAGGATCTTTTACCAACTGAGAAGCAGCAAAAGCTTCTATGTGCCCAGGACTACAGCAAGCCCCTCGAAAGCTATCCCAGGAGACAGCTTTTGGTTGGAGTGATGGGTGCTGCAGATGCCAAGCCAGCCCGGCACACTGGTTGTTCCCAAGCTCAGGAGCCAGCTGGTAAACAGGTGACCAGTACCTGTACTGGGAGGTGGGGGACCCCCAGCAAAGCGGCAGCGCAGACAGTCCCAATTAACTGCTTTTAGACCTATTTTCTGCTGAAAGGTAGTGACAGAGAGGCAGCAAAAAAAAAAAAAAAAAAAAAATCAACCACAGACATAGTTCTGTGATTCAGCAAAAGATTTTGACAGAAATAGATCAGGAACTTGCTTTAGTTAGAACAATACCTTGTAATGTTCCCAGGATCTGGTGCCAGCCTTTGGGAAACTAACTCAAAGGGTTAGATCTTCTACTGAAATCAGTAGTATATTTTAAGAGAGTGGTGCTTGTGTGGGGAGCTTTTCTGAGGTAAGAGGACCGAAGGGTGAAGGGCTGCAGGGTAGCTTGGTGAACAGCCTGGGGATTTCTGCATGACCTCTGACTTGCGTGGCCAGGCAATTCTAGGTCAACGTTACTCAAAACAAGTTTAATTTATCAATAATCTCAGAAATGAGTCTCGGAAGAGAACCTTCATTGATGGACTTCTGTATTTTTAACTTCCATGAGATCTATAGTAGATTCCAAGTTTCAGGCTCTTGAAGGAAAAGGGAATTATTTTTGCTGAAACACTCTGATGTCAGATCAGAGGAAACGTATCAGTTTCAAGAATCAGAGTACAAAGGGATTCCCATGGGGCGAAAAGAACTATGGGCAGTGGTAAGGATAAAAGAGTCCTTTGAGGGCCAAGAGAGTCCACTATGAGCATAAAATAAAGTTAATTTAGAGGCTTCTTTCTTGTAGCTGTTTTTTGGATAACAGTGCATGCAAACTTCAGAAAAGGATTATGTTTGATGACAGATGCACACATGTTTATGTGTGCATTGTTTTAGGAGGCAGATGAAAACATCAACTGCTTTTCTGTTACCATCAGCATAAAAACTCCTTAAGAAATGTGCTCTGCATCTTCACAGCTCTCCGCACGATGGGGCCGCAATCCCCAGGAGGCCCCAGGACTGTCACAGTAAAAACACCTATGTCCACCTAGACACTTCATATGATTCTCGATAAGGATCAGCCATCACAAATTAACACATATTCATTCCCATCTCTCAGCTCTTCCTGAGGCATTATAGTCAATAAAAGGGCACATTCATTTATTATTACAGAAATGAGACAGTATGAAACAATATTGGAAGTGATGTCAGAACCCTTCACTTCTCTATGCGTTAGTTTCTCCATTTCTAAAAAGGAAAATGTTACATATTTTGTAAAGTGACTTAGCCTTTTCTGATGGAATGGACTATATGAGCAAAGTTGTAGAATTTTGACTTAAAAGAAACCAAAAATAATTAAAATTTGGAATGAAAAAATCACTTGCTGCGATATTTTGTATAAGACAGTAATGCTTCCAAAATTTTGAACAGTTATGAAGTACTAACTGCAGGAAAGGAAAACGCCATGTTTCTGTACATTATAGAAGTACCCTGTGTTCTTCTATAGTTCAAGATATGTCAGAGTTTTCATTATAGAGGTCCATAACTCACATTTGAAATCGCTTTGGGAGAAATTCGGTTCACAGGATGTCAGCCTGGGTGCAATTTTTTTTCTTACAGAATCCTTAAATCGATTTGGCCATTTTTGATTTAAAGATTAGCGAAGGCATAAAATTGTCAGAGTTTCAGGCACTTTATTTACCAGCTCCGAAGTAACAATGACACCAAGAGAATCACCTCGCACAATGGACGAATCCTATCTGGGTCACTGACTTAACCCGCAAAACCAGATAAATTCATGGTTAAAGTTACGACGTCTTTCCCAACTCACAGCTTTACAAGCGAACACAGCGATAATACTTTAAAGGTTTTACTACTTTGAAACTCTGTTACTGCTCGCCATGATATTCATACAAAATCTCTCTAAAACGAGCAGAAAGGCTTCAAGAAAAACCTCTCTATATTAGCCCATATACTCATTGCTCCATGACTTGCAGTACCTGTTCATAAGTGGCCTTCAGCCGTTCCGCAGGTCGTCTGCTGTCTGCACAATAACGTTAATCAGCAGAAAAACACACCAAACTCAGAAGTTAGCCCAGCTTTTCTAATAAGCCACTGGAAAGCTTGATGCTGTGCACTGAGCACCTACCAAGGCACAGTCGTGATGATGTTGTTGATGTACTCCTGACAAAACCCCAGGAAAAATCCAGCATGAGAAAAATAAGCTGAAACTGGATTGCAGCAGATAGAGAGTGCAAATATGAAACCACGTGAACAACAGCAGGGATTCAGTGCTGTTCTTGGTTGCAAATTCCCAGAAAAAATGTCTGCAATATATACTCTAACTGCATGTGAGAGTACAGGACGATTGGAAGGATTTACTGAATTTCTTTGGGGATGCCCACGTTACCTGTGAGCGTCAATGCCACAAGACAGTTACTGCTGCTCCTTCTGAAGGAGTGTCAGCAGAAACTTTATATTACGTTAGACCCTCTTCTCTTTAGATTATACTATATGTAATGGAAACATGACCTTAGAAATATTTTTAAAATGGCATTGGTACTTATTTGTAGTTCTCCAGTTGGATATCTAGTTCCCTCAAGTCCTCTGAGTCTACATCTTAAAGACCTGATTTTCCTCTCATGTTCATTGACATAATTGAAAATTAGTTCCACAGTGGCTCCCGTGAATTTACACCCCAGCACAAAAAGCAGAAGCCAAAGCCAGATGTACAAAATTTCACGTCAACTGGAATTCCCAGCTGTGTTTTTCATTCAAATTGTTCATGAAGTATCAGACTTCAGAAACGGCACTTAGCCAAAATGGGATACTTGGAACCTTTTCTAGACCTGCCCTTATGAAAAAAGCTTTATGACACAAAGGAACGAAGAAGAAAAACATGTTGGTGGCAGCTTGTTTGTGTGTGTCAATATAAAATAGTTTGTCTGTAAGGACTCAGACATTCAGAGTAAAGGGTATATTCCCAGTAGAGGTGAAAGAGAAGACACAATATATAACAGATGTCCAATGCAAAGCTACCACCCAGCTGTACAGAGGGGGACGTAGATGAAGAGCATGACAGCACCATGGATTTGTTGGTCATGCTTTGCCATGAGCCCACCGACAGTGGAAGTACAGCCCAGAGGGAACAGACCCGTGCGGGGACACTGACCAAGTCCTCCTCCTTCCAGGAGAGATCATGCTGTACAAGGTCTTGGTAGACTGCAACATATTTTTTTCCCAAGCTATTAGCTGTTTTCAGCTATTCTGCACCTTGTTGCAAACTTTCAGAGAGGCTAATGTGCAAAAAAAATTGTGAGTGGATGGAGATGTAGTCCCTCCACCTGCTTGGACAGAATCTCTCTTCTCCAATTCAACTGATTAATTGAAAAGTACACTAGAACATATAGATTAGTATTTTATAGTTAAATGAGATCCTGTCACTCTGCAATACCACCTGTTTTAAAATCATAGTATGCAAACCCATGCCTTAAGCAGCTTTTCATTTAATGCTAAGGCATGAAACACTTGACAGGGCTATTAAAAGCTGTGCATGGGCCAGTGAATGAATGAGCCAGACGGAAAAAAATCACCCTATATTTTTGTTTAGAAAATACTGTTGTAGGTTGGGTACAACCACTGCCCTTCTATCTAACATCGTCTTAAGGAACAATTATGGTTGTCTATGCTAAAATATAGATGTTGCAAGAGTAGTCTGCATCCAAGCACAGACATTATCACCGCTTAGAACAGACTACATGAATGGCGTAAGTGAACACTGGGGCTCATAAGTGACACGGCTTATTTCTTGTTGTGCCAAAGCTGAAGGTGAGGTACGGTGCAGAAGAAACTTGCAGGGTAGCTGTGGTGAAAAGAACCGCCCAGATTCTGCAGAGGCTTTGGCTGTGCTCCTTCCCGAAATGGAGCAAACGTTCCTGGATCCAGGATCTATCAGAACCACTAACCCCTTGACTTTTCTAGCAACGCAAGAGATGTTGATGAGGGTTTGTGAACAAGAAAGATCCTCCCTTCTCTCCCTGCACACCAAGAACCCTTCAACCACTATTTGTACCCAGGGCTCTTCAAAGATGCAGATGAACTTCATGGCAATTATTACTGCAGTTTTAAAGCATTCAAGTTTATTTCACTTCTCTGGTGTTCTGCAACTCACAGATTTAACAAATTCCTAGCAATATCAATGTGGTGCTCCAGCACAAAAATGCTTCTCAGAATGTGCCAAGCCACCATATCATAGTGTTTAATTCTATAATATGCAATAATGTGTACGTAAACGGTACAAAATGTACCAACTTGTTCACAACAGTCTCATTACCAAGTGAAGTGATTGTATCAACATGTCTAAGTGGTGACGGTGATTTAAGAAGTCCAACATTTGGTCTTAAAAACAGATTATATTATTTATAAAGATCTGTGGGTGGAAAGGAAAAAGCAAAGCTCATCTGTCAGGAGAACGAATGAGGAATATATAACTCCTCCAAGGCATAATGACAGCAGAAAGAAGGATATTGTTTAAAGCTGATGAAGAAGAGAATTCATCCTATTCATATCCAGAGGCCTGGATAGAAAACCTCAGTATATTCCATTACAAGATAGAAAAATAGACTCAGTCTCATGAATAATGGTGTCTTTACTGTTCAGTGCAATTCATCCTATACTTCTGGCACTATGAGATACTAATTCCAGGTTTGCATCTGGTTTGAAAATACACCTAACAGAACCTAAACACAGGTTTCAAATCCTTTTTTAAATAAATGGATGGACTTAACCTCTGCTGTATGTGTTGCTTATGATGCATCTGGTGTTCTTCTGAACATAACCAAAGCTGCTTTACAAAAATCCATACAAATTATTTAAAGGATAAGCATTCTCACATATATACATTATATATCATATTTTTCTTTTGTTCCTGTGAACAGAAGTTACAGCATTCACGTGACCCTTTTCTCACTGGCTCCAGCACGGACATTTCTCAGCTAAGCCCCTCCAGCTCCCCTGCATTCCAACCTTTCCAGGACTCTCTGAACACCTACCACCAGGCCATGTACTGAAGAGCTTTGGTCCAAAGTTCAACAAAAACTGTAATCCAAACATCAGTTGACTATTTAGACCCTTTTTAACCCCTCAGAAACTTCAGTAAGAGCTTTTTTTGTCAGGGACATACCTGGCCTTCCACTATCCACTTGGAGATGGAGGTTTTGCCGTCGTATCCTGGCCGGAACTGAAGCGTGGCAGAGCGAGGGCTGATGTTGGAAATCACCAGGTTGGATGGAGCACCTGGAAGTTCTGAAGAAATAGAAATGTAAATGAGAGGTGGAAACGCTCTGCATCTAGGGCCCAGTAACGCAGGTTGACATTCAGTGTTTCAACAGATAAAATACCTTGGTAACAAGTATAACAGAGCAAAAGCTGTGGTTTGGTTTGGGTTTTTTTGGCAGAGTGTTATGTACAACATTACTATTTCTGCCGCTCTGAACATGCACCACATTTTTACAGATGAAATGAGAAAAGAAAGAGCCCATCTACAGAATTACAGCTGCTATTTTAGAGAACTTGCATAACTGACAAAGCGTGGTGGCTCGTGGGGAAGGTACTTCCCAGCTCCAGATCTGCCAGTCACTTCTCAAGTCACCTAATCCCACTGTCCTTCTGTTTCTCCAGAATTAAATGACAGTAATTTTTACTTACTTCTTAAAGTACATGCAACTTTAATATATTAACAACAAAAAAAGACTCAAATTTTTGGGTAAAGTATGGGGAAGATTTTGTGATTCTTATATTGATCTATAGCAGATAGGTTTTAGAGGGCATTTCTGATGCCTGAATAAAGTAGATTAATTTTTTTTTTTTTTTTTAATTTCTCTTGCAAATAAAGAGTATGACCTTCCACAGGGTAAAATCTGCAGGCTCGATCAGATCTTTGCCTCACATCAGTCAGGCTTACAGCAGCATTTACATTTTTAATATTATCTGAATTATCAACAAAAGCAAGCCAAGGAAAGAGATTATAGATTGTTTAGAATAAATTCGCAATCGTACCTGCATTCGTAAGTAATGGAAATTAGTGTTATAATCAGTAATCATTCATAATGTTGTACTATGTGCAAATGCAACAGGCAAAAAATGGGCAGCTTTTTGACATATATTTCATGTATGCACAAATACACAATATTTCTTGATTCTTACTTCACATTTGTGGGAACTATGATCGATAAACTAACCCTGCCCAAGTAGGATAATGCTGTTATCTGGCTAACAACAGGGAGCACAGCATTGATCTAGTCTACAGCTTGTCACAATTACCGATGATTAGGTAAACGAAAGGCAGGCATACTTCAAGATATACAGAAAAGTGCAAAAATACCGGAAAAGGGAAAAAACTGGATTACCATCAGTGATGTACACTAACTGCTCCACTTTGGAAAATTCTACTTGTATAACCTATAAATTAACTGAAACTGCTTGTTTGAGTTAAGAATTGGCTTTTTAGTTTGCTTTCTATACTGGATGTCGGAGAGTGCAGAATTTTAAAAACAAAATGCAAAAAGGTTAAATGTACAGGTATCCAAACGGTGACTCCGACAATGCACTACAGGACTGCAATTCTCCTCCCAAATCTTTCTCAGGCCACAACTCCCAAATCTTGTAAATAAGATTTTACTTTCATTAGGCAAATGTCATCTCAGAAGTGACATAAGCTATACGACTTATAAATGGAAAAACCTTTCCTTTTTAACAGCATCCAGACTCTATTTTTCCCCCAAAGCAACAATTTTGAATTGATTCAGGCTTCATTCTTTTGTTATTTTGTAAATGTCAAGAGATTCTCTGTTGTGTCCACTTTATTACTTTGTCCTTCCCTTCTGCCATCCCTACAACTTCTTTTGCATGTGTATCAAACCACCTCAGCTTTCTGGTAATTTCAAATTGTGAGTGTGTTCATGCTAATGTTTTAATTTGTTTTAAAAATTAAATTTTAATTATGTGGTAAAGAATTCCAATGCTTTGCAAATAAAAACATTTTTATTATTACTGAACTAATTTATGATCTTTGGAACACAGAAACATGAAGAAACAACCCATTTTAATTTGTTTCATACAGTTTCACCAACCTGGGGGCACACCAGAAGAGATGGTGGAGGACGTGACCCATCCGCTCCCTTTTGCGGTCACAGCTGCCACCTCGATTGTGTAGGTGGTGAGAGATGACAGCCCCGTGATCTTGTACTCCAGCGTCGTGTTGGGTAGCGTGCGGGCAAGACGAGATTCGTTCCTGCCATACACCTCCCAGGAGATCTGGTACCCTGAAAAACCATTACACAGAAGTCAGGGGGCCATAGCAGTGGTGGGCTCTAGTTTTTATTCTGAAGCACAGTTACACAATAACCCAGAGACTGGTAAATTCCCGCTTCTGCAAGATTTACTTGTGGTCAATGGTGGTACGACTTGTTTCCCACTCTAATCCATTACAATTGCCTTTTAAAAGCAGAAAAAAAAAGTTGAAGTAAACACTGGCTAAAATACACTAGTATTTTTCTAATACTGTTATTTCCAATAAGCGATTGATGTAGGTACCCCTTGGGGTATCACCTGCCCACCAGATTACAGATGGGGGAGGACATAGAGTCTCGACAGTCCATCTCTTTTTCTATGACTACACAGTGCTTGCTATGCAATGGCTAGGAAACCTGGGGATAATCTCGCAGAAGGGTGGACTATCATTTTGCGAACTCTATGAAGCGAATAGGAAGAATCACTGGAAAATATAAGATCTTCTCACCAGCTGGAATATCTAATTAAAAATCTATATGTGCTTAGTAGGGCTACTCCCTAAGCGAAGTAACCTTCACTGCTGTATGTCTAGAAATACTTACAAATCTGACAATAACAATCAGGCAGGAACATTGTGGGAATCTTCTAGGAACTGAAAAACCTCTACTCCCCACTGCTTGTTCCTCACACAAATCCTTTAGCAGGGTGAATCATTATCTTTTCTTTCAAAACCATAGTGTAGCCAATGTATTGTCCAAAACTGCACTCACCCTGACCTCCATACTATTCTTCTATCATAACCAGGCTTTCCTTTTTATCACTTTTATAACCATTTGCCTTCCAAGAACTTTTGAAACTTTCTACTGTCTGATTTGCTCAATTTTACCTCCAAATCTGCTTGTCCTCCCTCTGCCCAGTCCCACTTTATTCCCGTTTGAACCCATTTGAACCTTACTGAGCCAGTCTCCAGAGAGCGTGTCTGAAAAGTTTGCTTGATTGCAGCTTTCTTTGTGATTTGACTCAGGGGGGAAAAAAATACACATAGCTCTTGAATGCCTGTGAAATGGAAGTGAGTGAAAAGGACTAACAGAAAGGAACCCCACTGAGTGAACCATGCACGAGGCAAGCTGGCTAGAGAAACTCCCTACTGGGTTCCTGTTCCCATCAGCTAAAATGAGGAATTCAGACCAGTTGGGGGGCTTGAGGGTTTTTTCGCTTTATTTAAAAAAAAACAACCCCAAAAATATGATAAGGTGACTAACATATACAAATTGACATGGCAAAATACCCTATGGTATTGATCAACAGGGAAATATTGTCTCATGAATTAAAAGCATGGCAAGACATATTTCAGTGAGAGTTTGAGAGGTGTCAGATGTTATCCTTCCTCCGGTGCAAGCTGCCATCACTGACTGAGATTTCTGTTAACTTATTTTTGCATGAAAAAGGGCTCAGAGTACTCATGGAGTCACTAATTCTGGTTCAAGTGAGGGGGCATTGATAGAGAGAGGTGATACTTCAACTATTGCAGCTACACTGCAAACACTTGTCTGACTGCGCAGCCTAGGAGAAGAGGAAAAACTCCTGAATGCTCATCTGGAGCCGGGTTTAAGTAAGTGTCTGAATGGGAATTAAGTCAATAATTTACCAATAGCTCAGAGACACTGTCGTGTTTTGATGCTCTCTGAAAAGGCTTGAGAATCATTTACCAGCAATCAAGAGTTTATGTAGCACAGGCAAGAGTACAATCTGTATGAAGATTTGAGAAAACGTAAGGACTCTATTGCCTTTCTCAACAGACAGCAAACAGAAAGATGGGGGATGACTGTCCACTCTACTCGATGCTCAGTGAAGAGACATGGAGGACTTGCAAACAGAGCAACCATCACAAACGCCCCGTTCCTCCAAAAGCCGTGGATGCTACATTTGCTCCAGACAGGGCAATGTGGAAGAATGAGAACGAGTCCAAGGAAGGTGCAATTGTGCCTCTCCCCACTTCCCACAGAGGACACGAACCCACAGAATGTCCATGTGCGGCCACACGGAGCAGAGGCTGGGCAAGGGCCATGCCGCGGCTCATCTGTCTGCCCAGGAGCTGCAGACGACCCTGCTATGCCTGCGTTGAACCCTACGCATGGACTGGCAGAGGGGATCGAGGAGTATCACCTTGGAACAAAACAAAATGGGTTGCTCAAAGCAATAAATAATGAGAAGATAAGCAGGGGACTTTTAATGCTCTCCCTATCCATTTGTTGCTTACAAACAATAGAAAGTTTCATCCACCATGCACTAGGCAATCTTAAGTGATTGAGATGTCTTCTCTCCCATCTAGATAAGCTTTGGATATGCATTGAATGATGGTGATTATTCTTTGAACATTTTATATTTTCTCCCTTGTGACTACAGGGATGAGACTCAGCTTTCCCACCCATTAGGCACATAGTCTATGTATTTATTTACTGAAATAACGTTCACCAGGAAAAATATCCCGAGTTCACATGCAAATTGAAGAAAAGGCAAAGAGGCAGCATGTACTGTTGGATATTTCACTCCCAAAAGTATAGTTAAATTCTAGTCATATAAAAAAAAAATCAAACAGAAAATACATACATACATACTGAGCAGACACAAAGCCAAATGTAATCGTGCATAACAAAAGCAGATGAAAAAAAGCTGAAGGAAAGGAACAACTTCCCCCGTACCCCCAAGTAGCACTTAAGCCACAATGACTGACAGATGGGCAGAACTTTAGGACATGTGGTTGCTAAAAATGCACTCTCTGTTTTACAGACGTGATCACGGCCAGAAATGCGCACGGGGGAGTCCAGCCGGCCGGGGCTGAGAGCGTTTCCTCTGGCTTCAGTGTAAGTGAGAACAGGAAAGGTGCCACCGAGCCTTCCCGTATGCTTTGGCACTGCACCCTCTCCACAAAATGCTGTCTAACAGAAACTAATGACCAGAGGAGTTTCAGAAATAATTTTCTGTTGATCTGGAGTAAATTCTCTACAAGAGAGCAGTACACCCAATCACAAACTGTCCGTCTACATCCAGGTCCTCATAAATCAATGTTTACTGAGAGAACGAGGAAGATACTGAAATTTACAGCAAGAGTAATGGGCAATTTCCCAGAGCAGGCTGGCTGCCGGCACCACCCTCCGTGCCTTCCTCCTCCCAGCTCTGCTGCACGGAACAAGAAAGTCCAGTAAAGATATCAATGAGCAGAAATGATGAAGAATTGCCTCCCTAAGCACTCCGATCGCCAAGTAGCCCTCTGTAAACCTTTGAGGTACTCGGGGCACAAACAATTTTGCTATTCTTTTGTTCTACCTCAAATGCAATTTGCATCATTAAGGACGTTTCTTTTTCCTTATAAACTTTGCTGGGCACTTTTACACTGGTGTTTCTCCATGAACAATAGAGCTTCTTGAGTTAATTCCTTCTGAAACAATTTGTCCCAAATGTAACACAGTCCATCATTACGCTCCACCAGGTTTCAACCCATTCTAGGAGGCAGCAGCTTGTTTCTAGCAAAGCAATTCTGCAACACTAAGCACAGTGCCGCTAACTCGTGCTTAACAAGGATGAGTATGACGTCATCTTACTTAGATAGCTAGGCTTGGATTTAGGTACCTAAATTTAAGCACTTAGGCTTGAAGGCTTTGGCCATCTTCACTGAATCAATACTGCTCTGCTTTCAGAAGTCATTAGTTTCTGTTCTAGAACCGCTTAACACAATGCATATTTCAGGAAGGTTACTGTGGTATATAAAGGCATAAGATGATCTGCATAAGGACTCCACATATACTATAAACAGCAGAGAAGACACATGTACAAACGGTGCATGTTACAGACACAGAGAAAACACTGACAAATGCAAGTCCTATCAAATTAATTAGACCTGTCAACGTTAAAATGCTTCAGGAAATTGGACCGATATAACATTTCAATGTTCAGGGGCCAGAAAGTCTGATTTATTTTTTTAAAACTCCTAAAATGTATTTCATTTTACAAATCACAATACAATTTTTAAAAAAAAAACAACTAAACATTTCAGTGTCAATGCTCCCAAAACAAAATATTTTGATTCATGTGAAATGATCTTCTCCCTTCCTAACTATGATTTTTAGCTCCAGTAATTTAAAATTTGGGAGCTTTTGTGCACTTCAAAACCTTGAAAGCCTTTCTTAAATGGAATGTCCATCCTGTGCTGCTGTAATAGTTTCCCATCCGAAAACAATATTGCCTCTGTTGATAAGAACTACAGTTTTTCCTCAACTATTTATAGCTTCCTTTATGAAAAATAATGAAGCTGCTGATGTTGTATCTACACTGGCATACAGTAAATAGATAAATAGCTTGTCAAATGGCAAGCTCATCAAAGAGAAACAAGAGAGTTCTGAACCCTTGTGATGGTTTATACAAGATTAAGTAATGACATGCAAATTCTGTCACGCAGTCCACAGCCAGACCACTTGATCACAGATGAAGGATACCGCTGATTTCAGGCTTGGTCTTGATTGCAAATCTTAGCAATGCCAATCCAGATTTTGCAGCTGTAAACTCCATGTAGGAACCCCCCACCTTTGGGGCAAAGGCCAAACACAAAGTTTCAGAAATTTAGTAACACAGGTGGAGTTCACGGAAGATTTAACAAGACCAGAAACTCCATGGGGAGCTGATTTCTAATACAGACTGCCTTTTCAGTGACCACAATCATGAGCTGCCAGTAATTGGACCCGTACTTTCTATATCGTGCCCTAGCTGACATTTCAATTATCCAAAAGAGGGACCAGGAAACCAGGGCTCACAGTAGCCAGTTCTCCCTAAATGCTCTATTACACAAACATGTTTTCACTGCAATGATACATTCCACCCCACACACACACAAAAAAAAAATAATAAAAAAAAAATAAAAAGGAGATAGCAGCTGATACTTGCCTGTAATGATGCCATTTTTCTCCACAGGTTCTTGCCAGCTGACCTTGAGAGACGTGTCCAGAATCTCAGTGAAACTCAGATGTCCCACCGCTCCTGGCTCTGGCAATCAGAAAAGGAAATCTGTTAACAGGAGAACCCCACATACTTTTGATCTGATTCACGTGGCAAGGTTATGGCTGAAGAAATAAAACACCGAGCGGGGGCCAAGGGAAGCCTGCTGGAAACATCAATGAGAGCTGCAGGGGAGAGGGGAGAACGCAAGGTGTTAAGAAGCACTCTGGCTATCATCACATAAATTATTTTATCCAGTCATCATCCTGACTGTGCAGAGAACTAAAGAGAGTGGCAGCAGGAGACTTGCACGCAACTTGTTCTCTGCCTCTCTTCTTGATCTAATCTAATTAGAACAATCAAGCTGGCAATCCTGGAAACGATTGCATTTGCTGTTTTCCCTCAACGACGGTGTGCGGCATTTACCTGTGCTGCTGCGTGCAGCTCATCTGGCCTGAGGTCTGTAGCAACGCTGCCAGCACCCCCCTCACCTGGAAAAAACCTTCTGGCTATGCAAGGTCAAAGCAAGGACAGAGTCACCGAGCCACTGCTTGGACAGATTCTCTCAAAACAACTCTAAAAACGTCCAACATAATGGCAACTGTCTTCTGTAAAATGAATACAAGTGTGTGAAACTTTTAAAGGATTTTTATGATGTAGCTCAAGAGCTCTTAAAAATTTCAGCTCCCTAGTGTGCAATGAAAGAGCATAAAATGGAATGACTGTCAAGAATATGCCATCCTCCCTCAATTTTGATCTTCAAGGAAGACATCCTGACTGATTTTTGATCCAACTGCTGTTCTGTCTTCAATCGATGTACTGGAAAAAGGAGGTTTTGTTCACTTTATATTCACTGTGCTTCTGTCATTGGATCCCTGCCCGAGTGTCCTCCAGCTCCACTGACATCAGTTGGCAATTTCTCGTCTGCAATTTCATATTTTGTTTCCTCTTCACTTTAGTCCAGTTTCTCATTCCCCTCCAGCTATGATTAAAAAAAAAAAAAGCCTGCCAGTAGGTCGGCTACAACCACATTTGCAATTCTGCAATCCTAGTGAGGAAAATTTCCAAATCCATAATGCTTTGACTACTAGATATCACAGAACAGAAAGAACTGCTGATCTGGTAGTGATCTCGGGAATACCCAACAAGAGCACAGCAATTATGCACTATTCGGGACCATGTATCTGCAGACACGCAAACCGCATACTTGCAAAGCTTTACTCCAATTAGCTCCTGCAGTTGCAGTCCAATTTTAATGTCATAATGAAAACCAGGTGCAGGTTACTCCAAGCCAGGACACATTGCTTCTGACTGCATGTCAGATTTTATTTGACCTGTAGTTCATCAGCAAACAGATCTGTTTGCACTATTTTTTTTCTAAAGGATTGCCTAACTTTGCTATACAGACAGAAAATTATCACCTGAGAACATGAATGACAGTCCTTTCAAATCTGCTTTCCCACCACATAAATCCTGAAGCAACTTAGATTCAACGAGTTCTCCGCAAAGATGCATTATACCATCCTGCACTTAACTTCTTGGGCACCATGAAAACCAAGGAAAGCAATTCTGAAGGATCAAAAAAAAAAAAAAAAAAAAAATCCTGCTCTTCTCTACTGCTGAAGCTCCATGTAGCATACAGCTGCATACACCAAGAAATGTTTTAAATGTTTTACAAAATATAAGTCCGGCTTTCTCTAGTTTTATGTTTCATGATGGAATTTTCTTGTGTTTAAAATGGCATGTGACTCCGTTTCCCTGAGATACTCCCAATGCCTTGATTATGCCCTTTCTCCCCCTTTGCACAAAGTCTTTAAGGCTCATTTCTGCAGCCTTTCCTTCAGCACAAATATTAATAGTCTCTTTCCTCTTCCCAGTTGATTAATTTCCATGAAATCTTAGGAGTCTCATATCTTTGGTTTCTTACTCTTCCATACTCACTGAAATTAGCCACGGGGTTCAAATGGTGTTGGAGGGAGAAAGACAGATGGACCTAAGACAGACAACCGAACACATTTACAAACCATCATTGCCCAAAGCCTCACTTCCATAGGAAAACAGGCAAAAAAGTTAAATCTACACACAGGAACCTAATGTATGTTTCTCTTTCCCGCATGCCTTTTGCTTTAACCCCAGATAAACATGTATGAGTTTGTATTAACGGTTCACATAGATCTCTGGCAATTAAACTCCTATATTTGTGATCTTCTACTCTAAGTCTATAATCTGCTTTTGGGGCAGAGCCCTAGCCTACAGAGGAGACTGACCAGAAAAGGAAAATCCACGGTTAGGTACTTAATTTCCTTCATATTCTTTCAAGAGTATCTCATGAAAAATTGGATTAGCACTTTGAGCCTCACTTCTGTGAACGTTAATCAAATTTTTCTTTACGGGAACACTGACTAACCTAAAAGATCTCTATTAAGGCAAAGTAGTATTTCTAAAAACAATACCTTAATGGACGTATTAGACTTTTTTTTTAATTCTGATTCGGATCTGAAAATGTGCAGCAGTGTTTATGATGCTCTGTGACAGGAAGATACTGAAGCGCTGGCCAGAGCCAAGATCACTGTGGACACACAGTTAGCTATGAGAGCCACTGCAATTTAACTGTTACCTGCATCAGACACAGGCTACACTTGTTAGTCCCTAATATGTCTTGAGCAAACACTTCCAAGGGGCCACAGAGGCCAAAACATTTTCTGACTCAGGAAATAATTTATATGCTAGACTATCCAGCTCATCTTATTTCATCCTATGAGTTTGACTCCAGTTTTGCAAAATGAAGCTTACTGCGTTGTTATGATCCTGGTTCTTTTATACAAATACTTGCAATATAATACAGATAAAGACATTTTCAATATACTGAATAACGGAAGGAAACAATTGTAAATTAATCATTGACCTCCACAGGAAGTTCCAGTGCTCAATTCCTAAGATCAATTCATATTTATTTGGATGCCTGAACATGGATTTAGGAGCATAAGGGGTCACAGACATAAATGTGTTGTGTGTTAGCTGAACCAGACTATGAAGCTTTCAGCTTCTGAACAATATAGCAAATTTGTCCAGGTTTAGTCCATAATGAAAAAAATAATAAATGTTTTTCATTTGCCACAGGCTAGAAGAACACACGTGGACAACTGGCCTACGTCACTGTCTAATGCAAAGTAACTTGACAAGAGATGACAAACTGATTGTGAACCTGAGATCCAATTTTAAAAGCCTAGATTTGAAAATTCTGGCTTTTATATCCAACCAAACGAAATCCAAGCACTCAGATTCTCTACCAGCGCTGACTACTCACTGTCTTCCAGGGTGCGCAGGAGCTGGGGTGTGCTTCGTGGTCCATCGCCAGGTGTGGTGAAACACAGAACCGATGTGTAGTAAGTAGTGTATTTCTTCAGGTTGGTGATGCAGCCACTATGAACACCATGAAAATCGGGAGCAATGGTGACCACGGTCACACTCTCTGGAGCCTCCACTGGCCATGCTAGAAGCTAGAAAATTTAAACATGGATGAGCTCTCATCAGAAGTTGTGTCTATTTGGAATCAAAGTAAGTTCGTCTGCCAAAACCATCTTAATCTGATTGCAAAAAAACAAGCAATGCTGTTAAACTACTGTCAGCTCTGACACTGAACAGATGGATATAACACTGTTCCTCTGATAACTGGAGGGATGTGTATAATGCTCACTAGTGATGGAGGATACACCGATACCGTGGAGGCATTGCAATTCTCAGTGTCTGCTATTGAACAATGGCAAAACTATTGGGAATGGTTGGTTTGTATGACATCAGTCTTTTGTCTCTCTCTGGGCTGCTCTGACCAGCCTGGATAGTCTCTGCTGCTGAAAGGAAGCTGAAGGAAGCAAAGTACTTTCAATGGGACTCTGAGATAAATGCTTTACCTTTTGGGGTTCCTTTAAAGATCCCACTGCCTGGGTACGTTAGTGGGATAAGGGAGAGAGAGGGAGGAGGGGGAAATCCTCCCTCCCCTCCCACAGCCCCCCAGCTCCCATTGACCTAGTCTAACAGGCTAAGAGCATTACAGTGTTCGGCGGTTTGGGGATATCCATGCTGTGAACGCTTCAAGTGGTTCTGGAACTACAGAAAGAATAGAAAATGGTTGTAAAGATGATTACTACAATATTCAACACCTGGGTCCCAAAAGTTAGACTCCTGAAGACATTTTCATGCATTTAAAGTAGCATGCTTGGCAGATGTGCTCAGTTCTTCCAGGTTTCATTCATCTCGGGGATCTTCTCCGTGATCAATATTTTTTATAGTGGAATACTTTATGTGTAGGTACCTAAACAAGGACTTCAAAAATTCATTTTTGGCAAATGATCTTGAAATTTTAAAACAATTTTTGAAACTGTCTTAATGGCTTAGGGGTCTAAAGCTTTAAAGGGCTTTGAAATTTTTATTTTGTTCAAAAATCCTTATCGTGTGGCTTACACAAGCATGTTAAAATTCTAGGCCTTACTCAGTAGCTGTGTAAATCATGCTACTTGTATTGATTTCAGGCTCAAACACGAATAGATCCCTGAAATTAATGAGTCATATTTGACACATTTAGCCAATGTCTATAGTTTCTGAGAATCAGAAAGCACAGTTAGAGGACTATAAGGAGTAATTTTGTTAGGAATATTTCATGTTTGAAAAGGTGCACTTTACAACTTCTTGAAATGCAAATAATTTTCAAAGAAAAGATAAAAATGGAAAATGGGTGATGGAATGGTACGTTTTATTTTCTTTTCTAAATCACCTTTGTGGATTACAATTGGCATTTATAACTTTGGAGGACTGAACTTCTCTTTTATAAGTATATTTCATTGCACAGTCTTCAGGAAATGTGCTGAAAATAAAAGGTGAACAATTCCATCAGTTAAAGGAAAAAAATGGGATTAATCCTTAAGAAAAGCAAAGGCCTTGCTTTGACTACTAGTAATTTATAAGTCACACAAAAACCTATGCTACAGAAGTACCTGACAGAGAGATTCTCACACAGTCTTTGTACTGCAATTCACAGTCCCTATGAGAAACAGGAATGGCAAAGAGCTTTTGCAATCTACTGCAATCAAAGAAATACAAGGAAAGAGAAATTTTGATCATTTCAAAAGTTTTCACTGACCACTGACAGATACAAATTACAATTTAGTTATTTTATACCATTGCTTAAGAAACCAAACCATAAATTAGAAGTAGCTATGCGATGAGATGAAGGATCTTTAGACTTAAACTCTGCTTGAATAAAACAAAGAATAAAAATCTGAAATATGACTTTTGCAAATCCAACTGAGCTCACCATGCTTGGACTTGCACCAGAAAATTAGAGTGCATTGCAGTCCGCTGAGCCCAAAAAGTGCTTTTATTCTCCAGAGTCTGAACAGAAGCCAAGTGCTAATTCTGTACTGAGGTTTCAGGATATACTCCTGCAGCCCTGTCAGTCAGCTAGCCTTGAGAGCTGATTCTGTCTCTGGGAAAAACAGATATACCCATCTACATGTATATAGAACTTCAGCAGCGGGATTCTGAAACTATCACTGGTTTTATGAGAAATATATAGACGGGGAAAGTACTAAAACTCCCATGCGTACCTCTGTCTCAGTTTCTTTATCACTTTGATAAATTCTTAGAGAAGGATCAAGACTTCCAAAACTTCTAAAATCCACCTACAATCCCTCAGTTCACAGCTTTCCTTCTGAACTGCACATCCTTCTCAGCCCACCCAGCGTTCCCTCACCCAACACCTAAATCAACCTTCCTCCTCCCTGCTCATAAAAGATACCTGTCTTCCCTTTTCCTGCTCCGTGATTCCTACAAGATTACTCTTTGTTCCTTCCATGAATGTTTTTAAAACCTTCATTTATTATGCCGCTACCGCCGAACCATTGAAGGAGTTTCTATTAAGCAGTCCTTCCTGAGAGACAGAAATAAACCACTCCAGCTACCTTCTTAGCATACACTCCACTGGTCAAAGTACCAACAAGTGCTCTGTTAAGGACTCTCTGCTCTGCGTACTGTAATAGATATTGGAGTTGCCCCATCAACAGGGACTTATCACGCTAACTCTGTGTCATCAAGCATGATTAATAAATTTTGCATTCTTATATCTCCCAAATCATCACAGTGGGAAAGTTAAGACAAATATTTAGTGTGATGTCTTGGTTCCTAAAGAAATGAATGGGAATTTTGCATTAGAGTAAACAGAAGTCTCAAGGTTGATTTTTAAGTGGCACAGCGACCTATCTCCTGTGCTGACTTTCCAAGCCATTTGACATTGAACTGCTTTTTGGCTGTGGAAATTCTCCAGGTAAATGACAAAGGTATTAGGACTTCTAGCCCATGACATATTCCCTTTTCAGAACTTAGATAAATTAGCAAATGCTATGTTAGGAGCCACAACTGCTCAGTTCTCTCTTCATTTTACTCTTGTAAGATACCCCTGAAAATACGCAGTCACTTTGGAGATTCGCAGATTATTAGATGAAATTTCTAATTAATATATACCAAGACTGTTAAGGTAAACGTTGTTTGAAGTTGCAGAAATCTTGTTTCTATTTACCTTGTATCCTTGGTTAATGCCATTGATGAACTGTTGGGGTGGAGGGTTCCAGAAGAACTGGATGGTTGTGGAGTTCACAGCTTCGACTTGCACATTCTGCGGTGGGGCTGTAGGCACTGCTCCCAGTCAGCCGAGAGAGGAACAAAAGAAAACAGAACGGAGGAGGGATGAGGGGACAAAAGAGAAGGATGAAGGCAGAACCCATTGACTGCCACTCGTGAGTCACAAAGTAATAACAGCCTTGAGAGAAGGATGTGCTTCTTGTGAAACAGTAACCAGCAATGATTTGCAAAGCAGGGCATTTGGGTTAATTTCTCATTCTGTATTGGAGATTCTTTCAAGGGGAGGGGATGAAACGATTTCTGTACCTTATTATTCCACAGATGAGTTTCTCATAAAGACTTGAGACAGAAGCCAGGTAATGACAGGTGAACACATGTCTTTCAATTACCCATGACTGCACAGAGCAAGAACAGTTTCAGAAAGAAATTTCTTGAGTCTTTTAATGCCGCCCAATTCCCCAGATCAGACAAGCAAACATGGAGTTCGCACAATTAAAACTCTAATTGTGAATTATAATCTGGAGACAGCATCTGTTTATTATTTACTGCTGTTTAAAGAATTAGGACCAGTCATATCACATGCAATAAAGATTTTTCTTGGGAATTGGAGATGTTCTCATTTTATCTTGATATGATATTCATTCATGTATATTGAATTGATTATATATATTCTGAGCCAATACATCCTCTAATCTACTAAAAGTTGCATAAACATTTTATGCCAAGTATTTAATTAGACAGATGTTTTCTCAATACAAAAGAAAGCATGGAACATAAAGGCATACTGCCTTCAAACAACAAAAAATAACTCCGAAATATTTTGCCATTTAATACAATGTCTATTTAAATATCTTCCAGGCAATTTCTTCAACTTACTGCTTTAGGATGTCATTTCTATAGTTCTCAGAGGAAAGAATAATAGACAGGTCTATTTTAACGAAATTACCAAGCTTATAGCAAGTTTAAGAAGAAAACTGCTATCTGAGTATAAAAAAAATGGACTAATACCCTTTGAATCCTATAAAATAAGTTTAATAAAGCTTCGCAAATATTACTATTGACAGCCATGTACATTTGTATTCTACAAAAGAGGAACTATCCACAAGGCATTTTGAAGCCTGGAAAGCTTTGTTCCTTCTGCTTCCAAGGAAAAACTTCTACCAAAGCCCAGTGACCTATGCTTCTGAAAACTATCCACATTTCCCACTGAGAAATGGTGGCTTGCTCCATACTTTTCAAAAACAGGTCACAAACTTTTAAAGCTTCAAAGTACTTTTGGAAGATGAGTCTTTATATGGAGAAGAAATCAAGACATTAAGTTAAAAAATGTAAAAATGCTCCTTTTTCCAGCCAAAGCTATGTTTGTTTGAAAGCAGCATAAAGGGGCATTCATTATTCTTAACTGGTCTACAAGCTACGGTGAGACTGCAGTCAACAGAGCAAGGACAGTGTACACTTATCAAAGACATCCACAACCTAGAAACATCAACACAGAAAAATGGAGAAATGCTCAAAGATGTCAGGTTTGAAATGACAAGAACATCCACTTTCATGCCCTGTGTCACTAAAACTCCCTGGTGTCTACAATGGCTTGAAAATTTAGCTCTGCACATTTTGTTTAACCTCAGAAACTGCGTATTACTCAGAATTTTCTTGCCCTAATTTAAAACCTGATGTCACCATTTATGAACTATGCATAATTATTGAGTTCTAAAACCAGAATTTATCTGATACTACTCTAAATTTTCATCAGAATCCGGGCCCTACTTGCTGCCATGTATCATAATTCCCTGTACGCTTTTGGAAGGTTATAATATTATCTTAATGACCTGTAGACATCATAAAGTTTTTGTAGTTAAGAGATTCATCAAATCATCCTGATATACAGTCATATACATTAAAGTCACTCTACAGTCATAACAAGCTGCTTTGGCTACATTCCCCTACTAAATGTATTTTTTCTTAATCATCACCTTTGATGAAACTGTTTATTATGAGAGTCACAAGATGAATTTCAATTTGCTTTTGTGTGCAATACTTTGTATAATTAACAGTTAACGTGAATAAGATTTTTTTAAACAAAAATTCTTACTTTCCTGCATATTTACATATTGAGATATTGTAACTGCCAGAGATTTGTTATTGCAGAAGAAAACTGTATTAGAAGCCTTCAAGTTAACTTGCTATCAGAAAGTCACGTGGCTATCATTGATAGATTAATCTCCTTCTGCCATGAGGGCTAAATCAGCCAAGCATCATCCTCTCCACTCATTCCTCTTCCTTCTGTTGAACCGTTACATTACAACTCTATTTATATGTGCTACGCTGATTTTGTAACACAATTATTGTACAGAAAATCTATACATAACCCATGTGCTGCCCACTGACGACCACACTTGAAGAAATGCAGAACTTGGGCAGCGGTAGGAAGAGGCTGCTTTTCCCAGAGGATAAGAAACCCACACAGGTGACCTGAGAGCTAACGGTACAACCAGTCCCAGCAGGTCACTCCCACTGCCTTTATCATTTTCCTGAAACACGATTAGCATGCACATTGCTGCTTCATTTCTGTGGGCATTATTTTCTTCAATGGAGGATCCTGTGGATGTTGTACAATGAATACAAAATTTCCAGTGGCTTCAACATCACAAGGATTTTATTCTAAGGGTCTGATGAGTCTTTTAGATAAAATTCAAAATATTGCAATTTTTTTGAGATGGGAAAAAACCTGCATCAGCAAGCTCCAAGTTTTCACTTGCAGTCCTTACAGTCCCCCAAAAAATCTAGACATGCATTTTAGGATTGATTTACTACAGTTTTAGAAACCTGGATAACCAAAGGCATTGGTTGTTTCTTTTGAAAGGAACTTCTTTCTTTCATTAGGAGATAATTTCCTGAAACAATAATAAACCATCATAGCACAAAAAGTACCTGCTACAAGAAGAAAAATGGTAAAAATTATGAACACAAAACATAAAACCTTCAGAATGTTGAAAATTATGATTTATGTTACAATTCCTCTTTGGACATCTCTATTGAAAAATCAACATCTGCATCTCAATGAATGCATTTAAAAAGATGGAAAAAACATGGTCCATCTGATATGCATAAGCCTAATTATAATGCAGAAGACATAATATAATACATTTTTATATTTTTAATCAGTAAAATATTGGAATTATAATCTGAAATGTACTTCAAAGTGCCAGTATCAAGTTCTCCTTTTATGTCCTGATATTAAAGACTTCCTTGGGTATCTGAACAGTTTTGCATTTAAAAAAGAAAAGAAGTTTGACAGAAGCTAAATCAGAATTGACCTTCTGGTCACTTCAAAACTCAGATACTTGTCCAAGATCATGGTTAGTAACTTACTGAAACTGTGACTGTCCACATAAAGGATTTTCTAATTTAGTGGTAGATATCTGCCCTCTTCCTACAAGTTTCTTGTTGTCAAGAAGCTACTGATGTCACATACGTACTTCAAGAGTAATTCCCAAGTATTTACATGCTCAGTTTTTAAACCTGTTCATCATGTTTGCAAGTGTTCCTAAAGCATCTCACAGTGGATACCCTTCTGGGAGTCATCTTGGAGTTGCAGATTAAACTGGTCAGACAAAACCAACTGTTACTTTCCTCCTGATAAAGTTCATGTGGTTGGAAATCTGTTGAGAGCTCAGCCCCAGGGACTGCAAGTTAATGCACAGCATTCTAAGTAGAAAAGGTCATGGAAGCACTCTAGATAAAAGCCATTAAAAGGGTTTGGCTGACGAGATAATTGAGAGAAGAGAAGGCATTAAGGTTAAGCATGTGTACATGTAATTATTCTGTCTCCAGCTATGTGCAAATAGCATGTAAACCCCACAGAGATTCTGACAGCCAGACTACTGGTCTTAAATATAGATCTTCAACAAAAGGCTTGTAGAAAAGTCTCCCACTGCTCCGGAGGTCCTGACCTTTGAGGTGGCAGCTTCCATGTCTCAATAAGGCAGGCTCGGGAAACTGCAGGTTTTTCTCTACGTGAAGATTTGGTTGTTCCTTTACCGCGGTCGCTCGAGGTGCTAAGCTGCACATCCCCGGTGGGCAGAGTCTGCCGCGGGCGCGTGTGGTTCCCCCTGTGAAGCCCATTCCCCCACGCTCCCGGCTGACATCCTTCGCTGCGCTATGAACTGCAGCAGGTGCATAGAGCAAGTGGTCTCTGCAATCCTACACGTGCCAATATCTGAAATTCGGTAGTGCGAGATTTGGCACTAACTGATGAATTCTGCTTATCGCAGCTGGGAAATGCCTTCTTCCTTTCTTGCATGCCTCTCACAAGGACAAGATTTTATTTCTTTATTAAGAGCTGGGGGCAAGGGGCCTCACCAAGGCAACCGCCAATTTCACAACCTTTGTCAATTTTTTTTTTTTTAAATAATAAAAAAACCCGCAGTAGATGGCAAATGACACCTAACAGTGATAAAACTGAGATACACAAAATCAAGCCACTACAACTCCAACCTGCTCCTGCACAGGAGTAGCTTGGCCCAAAACGGCCATGGAAGCTCCAAGGCTTTTGGTAGGCTTCCCAAAGGAAGTGAACAAGGATCTTTAAGATGTTTTTGCCAAGAAAGCCTAAGCGAAAACTAAGGGAAATCTCTTTTCACTGAGATAAAATTGAATGGTTGCCGAGGACACTCCTTATTCAGAAGTTCCTTTTCCAAGATTATTTCCAACATAATTAGGAAGTTTTCAGTTAACTGTGTTTTCTGCAGCTCTTCTGCCTCAGTCCTTATAAATTTCTGATTCACCTCCTACTGCCTAGGAAGAAACCACTTTGGACCTTCCTGAACAGACTCATCTTGCTTTTATCCTTCTCTCCACACCATCAAGACTCATTAGTCTGGTGACTCTCCCACTCTTTTATTCAGGAAGGGCCTTTTGTTCAGACTTTCCTGGCCTTTCGAGGTGTCCATGCAGAGCACAGAAGGGAAAATAAAATGATATCAAACTATATGTTGAGACCTATGAACTTTAGAACATAAGACTGGCTTTTGGGATGTGCATCAAAAGAGAGGGCTAGCACTTAAAGCAGAAACAAAAGTGGGTTAATGTCAACACAAAATGCCTAACAAAAGATACATCTCTACTTACAAACCTTGCCTTGCCTGAATCTAAGGAGTGGTGGGAGTTTTTCAAAGAGAGAGAAGTTCAGAAGTATTCATGCCAGTGAGATAAATGGGACAGATTCAAAAGTAAAGGATGGAAGCTTCTGCTTTCTAAAATCAACCTGCAGGAAAAGGTAAATATATCCAATAGTACAGACCAGAGACAACATTGTCACCATCCAGAAATGTTCATACATCTCACAAAGCTATTCTTATCTGAAAAAGTACTGGGAAACTTCAGTTTTTCATATGACAAGGAAAAGTCCTGCAGGACACTGTTTAACTAAGTAAAAATTGCCCTATGCAGAAGGCTGGCAAAAATCCCTGTGAAAAGTAACATCAAAGTAAGGAACAGCTGGAGAAAGTCTGATGAAGAAAGACCTGTATATACAGAGTATCAAAGGATTAGGCTGAATATCACTCTGAAAAGACTTTCAAGAGTTAGAGACAGTCAAACTGTCTGACCCCAGTGCTAGGGTGTTCAGTGCTTTGCCAGTAAGTCTTTCTGACATTTTATCTAACTGACATTATGTGCTAGCTTCTCTACAAATTTAGATCTTTCAGCATCTTGCGAGTTTGGCTACATTCTAGAAGTTGGTGATTTTCGAAGAGCTTTGAGTAGCTGAGTAGTTACCAGTGGCTAAAGCAATGCCAGAGGACTAATAAGGGATTAATAGACTGGGTTCTGGTATCAATCCACAGCGTACATGGCCAGTCGATATTCCCTATGACAGAGATGCCAACGTGCTGACCTGCTCCTGCCAATGGGCTGATCTGCTCCCAGCGCTCATTTCCTGCCAGGCTTTGACTGCGTAGCACGCTTGATTAATATGAGGTATTTCAGGTATTTTTCATCTGCAGACAGACAGGTTCTTGCCAGCATAGCTCACATCATTTAATGCGTGTCAGAATAGAGGCGGCGGCAGTGGTAGAAGGAGAGGGGGATGGATGGGAGTGTGTGTCTTTGACATTTATCTCTGCTCATATTAAAATCAGAATATGATTTACAAGGCAGTTTTACACATGGCTTTTTCTTACTCCCACTGGTTTGGTTTGGGAAGGACGTTCCAGAGCAAGAAACAGCCATTGGCTTTTCCTGTCATTTTCCAACTACAAGAAAGATCAAGGAACGGGGTTTCGGACAGCAGTGCACTACATATGGAAACTTGGTATTAATCCAGTTTCGAATGATACTGATACCACCCACCCTCGCTGCTTTTCAACTCCAAATGTAAAAAGTCCTCAAAATCTTTTTAGGACAGACCGTATGCCTTCAGTGACTTTGCACAGTAACCCAGCAAGGCATTCATTAGGACATCCATGAAGTAGTTATTTACTGCTATTATTAAATACTGGTATAAAATAGATAATAAATATCCAATTTTTCTTCTACGTCTGCCCACCATTGAGTATTTAGGAACTACATAAAGACAAACAGGCCATTGTAAGTTGTCCTGCAGTTTAAACACTTGCTGATTAATATGAATGCAGGACTGACTACACTTAATTTATAACAGAGGATTTATATCCTTATAAATGACAACAGACAGCCAATCAATAAAGGATGATAATAACAGCACATAATATCAAGGGAAATTAGAGTCAATTGCAGGATTTAAGAAAAAGAGTGTGGAGGCCAAACCTGAGTCTTAATAGATGGAAGGTTAAGGTGCTATGATAGCTTAAAAGGCACAAATAAACAAAGTAATGAATTACAAGCATATTCACAAAAGAGATTAAAATTCTGTGTGCAATCCAATTCTCAGCAGAGATCTGGTCTTTAGTGGGATACAAAACATTAATCCTGGCTGCAAGGAGAAGACTTTAAGAAAAACATTTCAAGGTCTGCTATAAATACTTCTAGAAAGAGGTTGAGTGTGTCTAGACTCCTCTAAACTGTGAGGCTTTAAATGCCCTAAGACAAAATATGGATAGCTTCCTTCTTTAATTGTTGTGGTTAATTAGTGTTGCATATGAATAATCTTGTCTTAAAGATCTCCCTACACCTGAAACTATATCTAATCATGTTCTAATGTACTCCTAGTAACAATTAACAAACAACTACGTTTTCTTCACTGATTGTAAATTAACTGATGTACTGTAAAACTGCAAGTTTTTAAAATAGTTTAATTGTTTTATGACCAATAAAGTAGAGACCATGTACTGTCCAGTGCTCACAATCCAGCACAACCCTGCAATTATGGGAATATATGAAAGCTTTAAGGGCCTGGTACTTAATTATCCTACGGATTTTTATACCAATCTAGAGGTGTAAACATGCCTTACACTGGTTGTAAAAAGTAATTACATATCCTTTTGTTGATGTAATTTATACTCTTCTTAAAGCACTTACCAGAAAGGAGCGGAGGAGCTGTAGCATAAAAATCAGGGCTTTAAAGATCATTTTATCTTCCTCTTTGCAAGTGTCTGCACCATTCCTGAAATGCTGCAAAACACCCTTTCTCCATAGGCTGTATTTCTCTCCCTACAGTTCCCTTACAATTTATTCCATACTTCTAAAACAAGGTATTCGGGGATTATCAGCACTAATACAGCTGGTTTACTCAGCTTTTGTCTCCTATATTGCATATGTGGCATATTGCATATCCTGACCACGACAAACCCAATTCCCTGCCACGTTCTCTCTGACTCTCCTGGCAGAGTAACCTCAGCCCCTGCCTGTCACACGCCCTAGAATTTGATTCCACGGGACCCCAGCTCTATTCAGCATTTCTATTTATTTCTTAGGCTGTGGCTGACTCCGACCTGCAATGTGGTAATGCACCACCATGAGGGTCAACAAAAATAGGTAATTTTTTAATTCACTCACAGCTTTTTCTATAACAGAGATAGTAGCAGAGTCTTGTCTTGCCTCTACTTAGGCATTTGAAATTTGTAGGTGTTTCCTACCCCAAGCTGTCTATCAAATTTGACTGAAATGACCATTTTACAAGTTGTTAGGCAGGACTATCCAAGAGCACAACTCCTCCTTAGGAAGCTGTGCTATAAATTCTGACTGTAAAGGATATATTGGTCCGATGTGCTCACCTCCCTGCAGAGTGTACTCTGTCACAGGTCTGCTGAATGCTCCCAGCCCAGCTCCATTGTAAGATGCCACCTGGATTTCATACTGGGTCCAAATGATCAGGTCTTTCACTAAGCAGTAGTTAATTTCTGCACTGGTGATGTTCTTATACTGGTATTCTCCAGGGAGGCCAGCCAGGCGATACCTACCATATGGTAAGAAAAAAATTGCTAGTTAATTAGATGGTATCAATTATAGCAAATATCCTGACTAGCAAAACAGCTTTCTTTGTGAAGAGGCAATATGCAAACTATTACAGCAGAATTATATAAAGAATAATGAAAAACAATCAGAAAGAACAGACTAACTCCTGATAAGACCATATCATGTTTGACTGCTATAGTATTTATAATCTGATCTCACCGAGATTACATGCTCAGGGCTAAACAAAACGGGTATTTTATCCTGTTTCACGGTTGCAGAAAAATTACAGCTTTTTAAATGTGGCTTGTTCAGTAAAAGCCGTGATTTAGTAGAAAAAATAGCCCAGATGTGATTTTTATCAGGGTGCTGCTGTAAATCAGCTTGAGAAATGTTTTTTTTTCCCTTCTCCTCTGAAATCTGAAAAGGAAGAGCTCAGAGGGCTCTGACCTTCCAAAGTCTCAGGCATTGCCATCTCTGGCTTCCATCAGGATTTACTTCACAGCATGATTAAATAAGGATGGAATATCATTGAGACTGAAGGACTGGTCAAGCATTGGAATTCCAGGAGAAGGGCTGTACCAAATACGGGCAAGTATTTGTTAAATATCCTGACAAATTTTCTACTGAGACATGGGAAGCTGAAACACTGAATATATTTTCCCATGTAAAAACTGTATTGCAGAAACAGAGCCCCTTTGATGTGTCTCTTTAGGCCAAGAAACTAAGGAGAAGAACCAAATCATAGAAAACAAACAAACCTGGCAAATCTGTGAATGTGAATAACACTGTTTGTTTTCTTTCCCTTAGGAAAATGATACAATGGATGCTTACAATATGCTAATTCACAAAGAAAAAAAATCAGAAAAACAGAGGCCAAGTAAGGGGCACAAAGCATTACTATTCCATGAAAAAGACAAATATGGAAACATTTGTATTTTTATTCACCACACAGCTTTTATGCTCTCTTATTCATCTTTTGCTTCACAGTAATCACCAAAAGCTTATTGACACAGAGCAATTTCATTGACATCTTACAGGCTGATTTTAAATTCATCTAAGTTAAATCGGTGCAATTTCTACAACTAGACAACTTTGTGTATTTCAGCCATAGATTTTGTTCTAAAGTCTTCTTGTAAAGAGATCAGATCTTAATCACTAACAACCCCTCTATTTTCTGCTGAGGAGCTGCTTGCCTCACCATTTTTTGGCATATTTAATATTTGTAACGCTACACCGGTGCGATTCCACTCACAAAATACAAATGGAAATAAAGAAATATCAGCCCCTAGCTAAGTTTATTGAACGTTTTGATCTTTTTCTATGTTATGCAATATCTACCTTTTTCTTTCTTTTGTCTCCTGTGAAGGGTGTACGCTTCCTGGCAAAGTCAATTCTTTGGGCAGCAACGTTTTGTCTCACACCTAGCACACAAGGTGTAGAGTGCTCCTGTGATTTAATCTATTACGCTGTTAGCATGACAGACCTCTAAATGCAATACTGCCAGTGAGAAAAAGGGCAGAGGAAGGAGACCAGTTCAGAAATGTCATGTCTTCATGATTTTTCTCACCATGGACTTTGATGTATACTCCATATGACTTGTGCAGCACGCCTTCACTTTTAAAGATCAGGTGTTCCATCAATTTAGTATCTTGAATGTCTTGAGCATTAGGTCTCTGGGATGTATTGTGGTTTTCATTTTGTTATACCCTAATTCTAGAGAAAACAGCGCAGGAAGACTTTTCTTCAGTGCACATTGCTGTGACCACACAATTTAATGTGGAAGAACAGCCTGGTTTATTACCTGGGACAGTTGTGCTTTTATATGATAATCTTAAATTCCTGTCGAATAAATTGTTTCTCTGCTCTGTAGTCAAGACAAAGCATATAGACGTCAAAAATGTTCACAGATTGAGCATAATGAATATGATCACTCTCTATTAAAATGGAAAGAGATGCTACAGCGAGGACAGGGATCAATTACACTGATGGCTGTTGTAGAAAATGCTTAAGTTAAACATTATTGAAAATGCTATTTGGAGAAAACAGAACAGATTGCCAGGAGGTGGCGGCTATGGGATCGCTTCCTCTCAAGAACTTAATGCTGAGACTCATTGGGAATAGCTAAGGAATTAATCCTATCATTGAGTGGACCGGTTTGAAGGAAAGAACTGTGCAAACACCACTTGCACCCTGTGCAAATAGGTACTGAGTCTCATGACAAGATTCTAGCTATAGGCAGAAGTTAAAACCCCTTTTCCCACCTGTCACCGATGACTGGCACAGCTTTCAAACTGAGTCCAGCTCTTAAAACTGCAGGCACTTGCACAAGTGGCTCACCACTGCAATAGGCTCTGTGCAGGTGACAGGGAGATTAACACACTTCAGCTCTGCCTGCAGAGAGAAGGAACTTTCCAGCACTATTTTGGGAGCTCACCAACACTCTTAACATCACAAAAGCATTTCCATCCATGCCAGCAAAAGCAGGAGCACAGCATGAACAGGATGTTGGCATTTAAACTGTAGCATTTAGTTATCTTTGAGCAGATCTGGAGGACACTGTATTAAAAATGTCAGCAGCGTGCCTACAATAGGCTGTAACCATCCCTTGGAAATATGTCAGTGGTGGTGCAACGCTTGGGAGTTTCCCCAAAAACTCTAATGCCTCCCTTACTAAAGGTGCCGCCCTAGCTGGCCGCTAGCACCGCAGGATACGTAGGATGCCAAATGAGCAAGTAAGCTGTGGCTGAATTGGGTAGGAGTGAATAACTGAGTCCCAAAAAATTACAAACGGGAAACTCTCTGCAAAGTCTCTCAGTGTGGCAACACCCTTTCCAACCCAATAAATCCTGTGTAAGCAGAAAGACTGGATGTATTCAGGATTCCCAGTTACCTGTCTGAATCTGTTTCTCATTAATAAATACAGATGGGGCTGAAAGAATTGACTGATTTTCAAACCCAAATCAAGGTCTGCCATGAAGCATCTGACCTGTTATTCCCTCTCTCCATTTTGTTTGGCACAAGACGAAGTTTACTTATTCTATTCTTGCTCTTCCATAGTGCAGGAGCCCTGTTGTGTCTTTGATAAGTTTAATTAACCTTTCTAGCAGGAAGCTGAGATTGTAATAAGCAAATATACATCTGCAATGCATAGGCTGCACTGTACCAACTTCCCATGTGAACACTTTTAGTACTTGGTGCCTCGCTTCACTTTGAAAATGGAAAACAGCTATTTGGATGTTGAGAGACTGGATAGGCAGCTAGTCCACTTCAGCAGTGCATTCGGAGCAGCTAGCAGAGACTCCAGCTCACTGACTCTCTAGTACAGACAGCCTAGAACTTAAGTGCCTGCAGCCTTGTAGCCATTTGAGAAGTGTTTTCTCACCTGTAATAAACTGGGGCAGCCACAGCATTTGTAAATAATAACTAATACATTTCATGGAATTAGAAATAGTTTTTCATACACTCCTAACACATCATTCTGAGTTCCCTCATGCACAAACGGATCTATTTCCAGGTTAGGACTTACCTTAGGATGTACCCATGAAGAACCCCATTATGTTCGCTCTCTGGAGGTGGTTGCCACTGGACCATGATAGACTGATTGGTGCGCCCGCTGGCCACTATGTTTTTAGGTGGGGCACTGGGGGGCTCCTCAGGTAGCATCAACCTAAGTACAAAAGAATGTGATGGAGGTGGGTGTTGAAATAAATGATAGATAACATTTCTATTTCATGTATCCACTTCACATGAACCAGTTTCTTTTATCAAAGTCTGATGACTACAAAGAAATATAACGCTGATCAAACTGCTGAAGACATGCATGAAATAGTTACAACGAATCAACATAATAGGAAATCAGTTAAGCAAGCAACAAGACAGACAGCTGAGGTAACCTTATTCTCTCTGAATCACCCAGGCTGCTACAACTCTTTAAAAAGATTACAAGCCTGAACGAGTTAGAGCTCAGGTCCAGTGTCTGTGACTCCTTCCAAATTGTTTCTTTCAGCTCTTTCAATATTTTTCATATCAAACTCCTACATTTTGAAAAAGCCATTTAGAGTTCAGCTGTTCTGCAATTCAAGCTCACAGCAAGCTTTGGTTCACAGAAGAAGGGAGATGCATTTGAAACTAAATTTGATGAAGCCATCCTTCTCTGTCGCATCTGGGTGAATTCCAGAAGTGACATTGCAATGATTGGGTGAACGCTGTACTCCTTCCTGGGCTAACTGCTGTGGCTTAGCACGAGAGCAAAAAAATATTTCCAAGATTCCGCTCAACTGATACTCTGTAAATACCAAGGCACCTCTCCCATCATGTGCTGATATCCTGCATCACCTAATTGCCATTATCACCAATTCCTGACAGCTGCAGAGCACTCTCCAGAGGCCTGGGTAATGCTACCTGCTCCGTTCCCCTGTTATTGTGCAAAAGATAACTTGATTTTATTCATTCACAAACAATCGGCAGGTTTTTTCCTTGCAATAATTCTAGGTTATTGTACGGTTAGCACAAGGGCATTTATTTTTACTGTACCTGCTGGTCTCGGAGCTGTACTGGCCCTTTCCCACCTGGTTAACCGCACACACCCTAAACTGGTAGGTTCGGGCTGGAGTTAGTCCACTCACAGTGACACCGGTCATCTTTGGGTCAAGATTTGATAGGTGAACCTTCCAGGGAGAATCTGTTGGAATAATTTACATGTGAAAAAAGACCGAAGTGCTTGTTAAAAGCCCTGCAGAAGTGAAAAAACACCTCTGACTGCTCAGAGCTCTTTGTGCTTGTTTTCCTCAGAGGAACTTTGGGAAGAAGTTTCTTTTCAGCAGAAGAAACCTTCCTGTCAGCCCACACGGTTATGCAGATTGCACATTTGTCTACTGGAAAGTGATGCTGCACATGTCATGGCATAATAAATAAAAACTATATTCATTAACATTTTAATAAAAGAGGAAACAAGCATGATAAAGACAGATGGGCTGTGTATTTCACAACCCATCTGTTTGGCAGGCCATTACACCACCACACCCGTGAGTGGCTCTGGTGGAAGGACCGTAATGAAATTCACAGTCAGTTTGGAATATCTTCCTACCCAGCTTGCAAGCAGGTGTAGAAGCGTGACTCTCTCTGCCAAATCAGCCCTTTGCTGTAAGACCTGAGAAAGCTTCTGCTGCGGATTCTACATGTCTGCAATTTTTTTTTTTTTTTCTAGAGATAGTATATGGCATTCGGTCTAATAATTTCCTAGGAAGATTCCCTGGTATAAACAGCCCTGGCAGCGCTATAAAACCCTCGTTGTCAGTTCACATACTTGACATATCGAGATCCTCTGATGCCCAAATTACATTTTCAAGTTTTCAAAGAGGTCATAAATGAAACATGTTGAAAATTAAATATCCTGACTTCTTTTCTTCATAACCTGATGTCACATATTCTCCCTGAAGTCATGACTGAAATAGTCAGGGAGAGGTGACATTTGGTCTGTGTTGCAACAGTACAGCAATGGAATCAGCCAATTTAAAGATTTGTTCAGTTTTTAAATAATACCAGCTGTTTTCATGCTCCCTGCTCAAAATTACTAACACTTCTGGAAATTACTGAGGAGCTAGCTGTAGATTTTGGCAATGTATCTGTGCATGTTGCTCATCAGAAGTGCATTGCAGCTCCTGGCAGGTCACCTCGATGTCTGCCTGAAAATGAAGATGAGATGTCCCAAATGAGGAAGGCTGCTAAACTTCACACCAAGATGTAAACCACTAATTTAGTGCTTTTCTGGCAGATTCCTTTGCAAGTCCTCTAGGGTGTGATGCCAGTTGGGCTATAAACACCGCATCTTTGAATCACTCAAAATATATTCAGTCCAGTAACGACTTTCCGAGAACAAAGTCTTTTTTAACAGGAAAACTGACACAGCAGAATACTGAGAATGCTGGAGAGGGACATTTGCACAGCAGTCAAGTTCTGTCCTCGCCAGTTGTTGATGATTTACCAACAGTCACTTTGGCTGCAAGATCTTGATGGCAATTCATCTCAGCTGAACGTTGAACTTCTTTTAGAAAGACTGTCAAAGGAAGTGCACCTATGCTATCTAGAAAAGCATCGGTTAGGAGTTTTTTGCACCCTAGTTCCTTCTGAATTTTATCAAGCTTCTCTTGAGACTTCACAAACAACTGTTCACCTTGTTACAGGCAGAGTGCACAATAACAAATCGAGGTAAGCCAAAGTTAAGGAATGGCTTAGTACATTGCCTGAAGCAGCTTCCTGAGGAAAACGGAAGAGTAGACACCAACAAGAAAGTGAAATACCCTTGTATGAGCTACTTGGGTAGTGGTCCATTTCTTAGAGCATTTAATTTGTTTACTGCTAGTGTAAACACCACCTGAGAGTGCTTAACCCAAGAAGCTCAATGTAGTGAGCAGTTTGATTCAACAACAGGGCCTATTAATCTCTTCAGCACCTTGGGGCTTTGCTCTGTTTATATGCTGCATCTGTAGAATACTTTATTTATTCTTTTTCCTCTCCTGGTGGAAGATAAAAGATCTGGCAGGAAGAGAGATTAAACTGAAAACTAATATAAACGAAGCCTATTCATCTCCTGGGCACTCTGATTTGTAAAGGAAAGCGGTTTGGGGAGGATTTGCTCACTCATGGAGCAGTGGATACAGTGAGTGTGCAGAGTATCTTTAAAATTTAAATGTCAAGTCTTTTTTTTGACAATCAATACACTAAACATTTCGAAAGCCTCTTCTCCCTCCTTAAATCCAAAACAAACCCCAGAATCGTACTGAAGTTTCTTTTACCGTAGAGAAGAGCAATTCTGACATCGGAAACATGCCATAAAATTTTCAACACCGACTCTCCTCCTCCAGGGATGACTGTCACTCCTCTGTCCTGGGAAGCCTGGAGAAGCTCCATGGCGACAAAAGACTTGCCAGGTCAAACTATTAAATGAGCCTCTGCTAGATTGAACAGACTGCTAATCCTTCATTTAACTTAAGCTGCCCAGAATGTACCCTGGGCTTTGCTTGCTTGCTCTTCCACTGTAATTGCTACTGTCTGAAAAACTTCCATGTTTAGCTGTCTATGCTCTTAAGGATACTGGGCGTTTTGAATTAAGTCTGATTGCCTCTCCAAGTTAATTTATTAGAAATGAAGAATCTCACAGGCTACTCTCTAGTTCATAACGTGATTTGGAGGTTTTTAGAAATCACTTTTGTTCTGTCAAGAATTTTTGGATGCACTTGTGATACGTTTAATAACGCTGGATACTCACCAAGAGGCATGTTTTCTATATTTCCCTATCTACCCTACAATTCATGCATTAATTGCAAATTCTTCAAAAATCACTTCTAATTTTATATTACAGATTAGATCTACCACAGAAAGATGATTTTTGCAGGTTTGGAGTACATTTCCATCTCCTTCCTTCTCCAGGGGATTTTGCATAGATGGTAGTATTGGAATTTGCCCATACTGCTGGAGTTTACAGAATACATCTTTCAAATCTTCATGACAATATCATATTGCAAAAAGTTCAAATAAAAATTAAATGTTTCATCCTTTATTTGGTAGGACTTCAACAAGGTCTACTGATGGCCTGAGAAAAAGTATCTTTTAATACTATCATATATAGATCTGAGTCACAGTCATAACAAACAACACAATTTTACTTTGGATTTTGAAAAGATTTATCAATGGGTTCAATTTTTATCATTTGAATATTCCTACCAAATTCAGGATGAAAATTCACAGGTTTTAAGTTAAGCACGTATAGATGCTTTTCATAGGAGCCTTTATTATCTTCTCATTGGCACAACGTGAGGAATCTGAGTTATATCATTACATCACACAGCACAGATATCCCAGAATACAATAAAATAAAAATGGGCTTTTATCTTAATTGTACTCGGCAGAATTCTTTAAGTATTAATTCATTTCTTCAGTTAAAAGACTATTCAGAATATTTTTTGATTAATCTCTGAAATCTAAACCTCTTTGGAATAAAATAAGCATATCCCCTCCTAACTCCATGAAGATACTTCATTGGAATTCCGAGGTATATCACAACAGGGGCTAAACAGGTCACAAGACATCCAAAAATTATATTAGTGCAAATGACAGCAATGCATGGTACTATTTATTTGAAAATCCTATTTCAAATTAAGGTTCACATTCCTGGCTCTGTGTGGGCAGGAATACTTAATGACTGTGTTTCCCTGGAACTGTGTTTTTCAAATTAGATTATAAATTTGCCCCCAAATGTTTAAGGCCATATGTCTCAAGTCACCCACAGATACAGTCTACTGTGAATACTTGTAATTTGAGAATTATTGCATTGTGCCAAATACATTCATTTTAAAAATTAGGTGACTAGAGTCGTTCATATTTCCAGCAATTTATGTGCACGATCTGCCACTGTTTTTTCCACTAATTAAAATAAGGTTTTTATATCTCTTTACTGGATTGATATTAATGAAAAGGAGTTCTAATCCATGCCAGGTGGAGTGACACGCCTCTCTCTAATGCAGCTAGTAATTAGTCCCCTGAAATTTACAGTCATTATTTTGAACCCTCTTCAGCTATTTCTCTGAAACAGATACTGTGATTATGTATTCATTTATGGTATGTGCTTCAAAATGTACAATGGATCCTAAAGCTATTAGAAAATTATTCAAAGCAAAACAGCTAAAAAAAATGCACAAAACTAGGCTACGTTTGGCACCCATAACTGCAAAGCAAAACCCGTGTATTAAAACTCCACAAAACTAAGAACAAAGTCTCCTGTGTGACTTTGCTAACTGGAAAATAAATCGTAATTCTGATGTCCCTCCCTAGTCTTTACGTGTGTGGAAGCAAACGGGGATGAGGATGTTAAGCATATTGCACGGCTGCTGACAGCAAAAGAGCTACAGACACAAGCAGATGAGCTCACGGAGGGCATACGCCGACTCCTTGAGAGTTGCTCTTTCTGCGGCACAAACAAGACTGACAGAAAACCTGAAAGGAAATTTTCTTTGAAAAGTAAAGAGAGATTCTGCATAGTTGCATCAGACAAAACTCTACCTACATGAAATCAAATGTCAGCTTCGTTCACAAACATTACTTGGGATGGGGGGGGAACACAGGAAGGGTGGTGTTTTCCAAAGGAGTAGGTCTGTAGAAACTAAATATTAACCACACACTACTGAGATCAAAATAACTCTAAAAACCAAACACTTCAAGAAAATAGAAAACAAATCAAGACAGTGACAATACACAGACATTAAAGTCAACTTTCCAAACCAAAGTCACTGTTGACATTGTTCCACTGCTGTTGGCATCCGTAAAGCTGAGCAACATATGAAATGAGAGAACAGAGCAACAGTGGAATACTGAAGGGCTTAGATTCCTCTCTGTCCTGCTTCTATGAGTAACCATTCAGACATTGTACATAAAAGTAAATAAAGATAAAGATGAAAACTGAAAAGACAGCAAGATCTAGAATATTTCTGGGAGTTAGTGCTCAATTCACAGTAAACCCGGTCTGTGTTTGGTTTTTGCAGCTGCAAGCTTGCCGAAGTACATATACCTATGATTTGTGATAATGAGACTCTCTCAGTGGTAGATTGCGGTGCCATCAGCCAAAATTATTGGATCTATCACGGAGTACGCAAGGGTTCACAGGATCCTGTGGAGTTCTGAGGGACTGTCTGCATGATTTCTGGAGAGCTATTGTTGAGTTTTGCTGAGCCTTCTACAAATTGCAGTGAATGAATTATAGCATTTTCAAAATGATGGCACATTTACCCCATTCCTATACTAGAATAACTGCAAAGCATCCTTGCTAGAAAGGCACTTGAAGGCCTTTCAAGCTTCTCGTGGCACCGAGTGAGCTTCCTCCTGTCTTAGTGACTGTCCCCAATCAACGCACCCAGCACAGGACCCAAGCGCGTACATTCTGCCAGCTCTGTGCTGTCTCTATGTAAATACAGCCCCAGCACCTTTGCATCACATTCCCAGACTGGGAGTTTATTACCTTGTCATTGTCAAAGCCACTGGGAAACATGAAACACAAGGGTAACGTCCTGGGGTGAAAGGACAGGTAAGGAAAAGCAAAACGGCAGTTTCTGGCCTGAAGTCAATAGGAGGGGAAGGAGAGGAGGGTGACAATAAAACAGAAGGTGATGATAAAAAGGTAGAGAGGGGGGCTGAGTGCAGAACACTGAGTTTTCTGAGACACTTATCACAAAATGATCAGGACTCTTTGCTCAAAAAGAACTGTGTTAAAGGACAGCAGTCCTGGGCATAACTTGGGATTTCTGTTAGGATTAGAAAACTGCACTTTGCTTAACAGATGTCAAGATCATCAGTTCTGGGACCTCCACATTGAAAACTTACACTCTCCAGCCTGCAAAGCAAAAGGCTTGTATGTGATTTGAAGCTCAAGTTTCATCTCAAGCTCTCTGTGTGGCAAAACAAACTGCTACTCTCTAGATAATCAGAAATCAGGACTGCTTCACATTCAGTTATGCAGTGGCTAATTTCCACATGTCAGAAAAAGTGATGCTCTTAATTTTTTCATCAAGAATCAATTGTTAGGCTTGGATTTCCAGCTCCTAGGGTGATAGAGATTAGAAAGTATTGCCAAGGTGACCGATTTCCATATAACCTCATCTTTCCATCAACTCCTAAAGAGGCATTAGCAATGTCCCTGAATAACCTTGCAAACTGAGAGCCAGAGGACCAGGCATACAGCGTGACAAAACTGTGAGAAGCGGCAAATCACAATGACCAGGGTTTGTAACCCACGAAGCCAGATGTTTAGTTATCTTACAGTTAAGCACCCTCACCACCTACCTAAAAGAAGGGTGTAAAATGATAACCTAGGGAAAACGAAGAAAATCTACGAACCCATATACAGATAAGATAGTAGCTCCTATTGACATTCAGGTTTGTTCCTCTGACAGACCATCAGTTCCTTATATTATCATACTGCCTGCATTTTGAGGTGAAATTGGGGCTCTGAATGCTTTAAGGTATCTATGAAACCAGAGCAAAAGACAACAATGGGAAGAAATAAAATACTGCTATTGTACAGATGTTGAATAGAAGCACTGAGGAACAAGCTGTTGCGCCTCAAGTCTGGCTGGCAATGCTGGAGGTGGAACTAAGGCTTTCCTCTATAACAATTCCACCATCTCAGGCCTCTTGTTGTTGTTGTTTAACTCTTACACCCAACTATTCGCACGCTGAAAAACCCAGGGCTTCCCCTTCGTGCACACTCGCTCTCATTTAGCAAACGACAGCAATATTTTGTTGGTAGCTCTGGTAAAAGGGGAGTCTGAAAGAAGGCTGAGTAATTAAGAAGAACACGAGGTTGAAACATATTTGACTTTACTCACTATTCTCGGAGAGCTCGACCATGTAGTAGAGAACAGGGCTGTTTCCATCAAAGGGGCGCACCCAGGAGAGCATCACGCTGCGGCCGTATGAGGAATTGAGAGCGGCCAGAAGATTCTGAGGGGAATGAGGCAGCTCGCTGTACGGAAAAGAGAATGGGAGAAAAACCAGCACAGAAAAATCAATCTACATTTCATTCAGCTACAGTCTTACAGGCAGTTAAAGGCACACGACATCAGACCCATATGATGAGAGATATAAAACTACCAGCAGCTATTGTACAATTAAATAAGTGAAAGACATCTCTGAATTCTTCACAATTTTATCCAATTTGGGAAAAAAAAAAATTATGCTGAAAGTCCCAAGGCTGATACTTAGAACAGCTAATGGAAATGTTACTAAATGTGGAAAAAAAACAATTTTCATACTGTTTTTGATTGAGACAAGTTGGTCAATAAAGTTCCCATCTCGCTTTTTTCCCCTTCTTATGATGATGCCCTAGCAATGTGACAGCAGTAATACATATAAACAGTAAAACATATGGGAGATATGATTTAACATGGAATTTTTCATACTCAAGGAAGCAGAAGACATTGACACTATCCATATAGAGCTACTAATCAAAATTACCATATGTATTCTTAGGCTACAGAACAGCTTGATTTACTCGCGGATTCAGGCTTATCCTGTCATGGGTAGAATCTTTCCTTCCTATAATAAGAATTTTTTTGGAAGCACCCAACTAGAAAATGTAGTGAAAATGCCTGCAGAAATCCCATGGAAATACAAAATGAAACATTAAAAAACAAACAAAAAAACCCCCAGCGGCTCAGTTAAAACGTATAATTTCTCCACATAAAGACAATTTGTGGAAAAACATTTCATTTGTACTCATTGCCTGAAAGTCCGAGGCTGCATGGTGCAATGAAAAAACTAAATTCTGCTACATCCCTTAAATGCTGATCTGTATTAAGTGATAAGAGCCCTTCAGCCATTATATTTGAGCTGATTTCTGCTCCTTATCATCCTAGTTCCTAAGGAGAACAATGTCCTAAGGTCCTAAGGAGGACAGTGAAGGTTTTCACCCATTCAATCTACTGATGCTCCCCAGGACGGTGGAACGTGCACCACTGCTAATCTGCTCTGACCAGAGCAGAAAGTCACAAGGGTACTTCACATGCTTAATTTAAAAATGTAATAATTTCTGATTGTAATGTATCATGCTACTGAATGCTTGGTTCTTTAAAAACCACAACTCCTTAGTCACTCACAAAAGTAAGTACAGACTCTGGCTTTAAGTCAGAACAATAAATATGTCCAGGATTTGGGTTTGTACTGGAAGATTGAGGAGCATATGGAGAGACAGACAATAGTTTTATTATTTTTCTGTTAAAACTGTGCATGCTTTTGTTTACATGTTTATGAAGCCTACATGCTGTGGAGTTACCATAAAAAAAAAAAAAAAAAAAGGTTGCTGGAAGAGCTAAGGAGGGGCAATAAAAACACACAGATAATGAGACAACACAAGTGGAAGACACTCACCTGCCCTCCTCTCTGTAGGCCAGAAGCATTGATGCTTCCTAAGGCTAAACCTGAGACTCAAAGTCTCATTTGACTTTAAAAACCTAGCCAAATTAGCAGCACGGTCACCCCAGGCTCTTTCTGTAGTAAACATGGAATGACACCTCAGGGTGTGATTCAGATCTTCATTAAATCACTCGCTCAAGACGCCTTGATTATGAGGAGTTTAGGCTGACTGTGTTCTCACTTAGGTCTGGGCATGCACCAAGCATGCTCCAGACTTCTGATGCACAGACAGCTAAGGCACATCCAGTTTTAGGCTAGAAGGAACATCAGGCACAGGAAGGAGTGTGTATGGGCCCAACAGAAGCAGATTTTGAACAGAACACTGCAAAATTTTGGATAAACGAGTTTAGCAAAGAGGGGGACCTGGAAACAAAGTAGGAGGGCAGCCAGATGGCAAGACACAATGGCAGAATGAGCCTGTGATTTGAAGTGAGGAGTGGGGGTGTAAGATATGGCCACGTAACCAGGGACTACACGAGTGTTCTGCTTAATTTTGAAAGAAATGTGAAATTATAATAAACATTAAACCTCCACTTACAATTGATCATTACGTCCTAAGCAAACTGGTTGGAAAAGTGTTTTTGTTATTAAGCTGGCAAAGGAAATTACTGAAGGAACGAGTGTGAAACATCTTGTTGTGACATGGCTCCTGGACGTCCCAGTCCTCTCTCATTCACGCCAGCCCTGCGGGGAAGAGCTCAGAGATGGGCTGTGGCTTCGGCTTCTGCCAGAGGACGATGCTCACGCAGGGAGCAGTGCAGGAGGGATGGCTGAGGGGGAGCTCGCAGCAAACTTCTCCCCATGTCACTCCTGTTCTGGGAACTAAATAAACACTCCTGGAATATATTAAGGATATTTCCAGGGTGTGCATTTACTAGTTCATCTTGTTTCTCCATACATTTAGAAGGATTGAATTAACAGCTCGTTTGAGGACAGAGGCTACATGACTAACACTTTACAGCTCAACCTCTTTTTCTTCGGGTGCAAATCTCAGAAGACTTTTGGAGGAGAGGGGACATTCCCTTCTTCATGTTTTTTAAAGCACAAATTGAGTTTAAACGTGGGGGGTTTTTTGATTAGGATTTGGGTGTAGTTGATCATTCTCTTAGATTGACACAAAATGATAATCAGTCAGCAGTGTGAAGGAAACGGGCGCTTTCTGTTCAGACAGAGATTGAGTAGCATGAGCTGCAGCAGCCATACCTATCTCCACTAATATCATATTCTTTAGCCATATGTGTCCACACCGAACAGCAACAGATGGTGCTTACAGATTTAAATCCCTCAAGGCAGACATAACAAGTGCCTAAGAAGCACACCTGGACAGAAATAAATATTTTAAACTACAAAGACATTTCAGCACAGAAGTGTACTTCTCTCTTTGTAGTATACAAAAGCAGAGATTAATAAATAGCAATTCTTACTTTAGCAAGCACTTACACTTTGTCCCCTTCTCATTTGCTACCACATACTGTGTGGAAGGGATAACAAATGAGACCTGTACCACCATCATGAATATTCACGTTCCCAAAAGAGATCATTGCTTCTTTTTTTCCTTTAAGAAAATTACTTTTCCTTGCTGCTAACATCCAAGAAATCATTGCAGGGAACGGTAGTTTCAACCCTTCTTCAGGATGAAAAGGAACAGAACTACTCAACTTCTGACACACCAAGACAGTGGATTAGGTTTGGTACAATAACACCCAGGGTGCGGAACAGCCCTCAGTTGGACACTGGAAGTTTAATTTCAGCATTATCATCTTTCTGGTTTTTATCCACTGAAGCCCCAAACAGGAAATATCTGAAGGTTTTTCTATATAGGATATCTTAAGACCTCACTCCTCTAATGCTGAAGAGTTGCATGGAGGCAAGTTTTCCATAACTTACTTTGTATGATAGCAAAATACGTATATGGACACTTTTATATCTGTAATTGATAGATAAGCCCAGGGTTAATGGCATAGCCACCAAGGTGACCTGAGGGGATTCTAACAAAGCAATTAAAATAGCGGATTTGCAAGAAAAGAACATGAAGTCATTGTGACAACCTAGGAGAGAAATATTAGCTAGTTGCAGATGATACATGTTCAAAACAGAAACCCTAATGTTTTGAGTCTGCTCATCACTGCCAGAGGGCAGCTGAAAAATTCACTCCGCAAACACAGGGAGTGTTTTATAACATTAGCTAAAAGCAGACTATTTGCCGAGGGAAATAAACCAGACATGGTTTGGAGAGGTTTCTGAGAAAAATGGTCCAACAGCAGGTAATTAGAGAGACTGTGACTGAAGAGGGGATTACTAAAAAGGCAAGGGAGATTAACCAAGTTTTCTTGTCAGTTTATAAAAAGCCCCGCTCCTATTTCATAAATGATTTCCTAATTCAGGTCCACCGTACAAGTTTTACTCAGGAGCAGGTGGTTCATCTGCTAGACCTGATAACATGGTAAGAAGTTGGTGCAGGAAGCCTAACAAAGCACTCAGCTCTGATGGCTTTGCTCATAAAAGTTTATAATGTTTTAAATTAAGAAACATGTCATCTGTTGCTCAAGACTTTCCAGTTTCTCTTGCAAAACAATTCTCTCCAATTTCTGAACACAGGAAGGATACTTGCACGGCATCCATGAGTTTTCAGGCTTTTTGTCTCTCGTAGGCCTATAATGAGGTGGATTTTTCTGAAATTAAAGGCTTGCCAAGTCCCAGAGTGTGCAGAATTATTTCCCATTTCATTTTAGTGGTCACCACAAGCTCAAATCTACAGACAGCTTGGGAAAGGCTTTTGAATTTTACGCTTTCTTTTTGCTAAAACCACCTACATTTCTGATATACCTTCAATGATGAACAAACACAATTGTATTTCCAAGTGTATTTCCAGGAGGTATTTCTCTTTTGAGTATCAAGTGCATTTACACTCAGCAGTGAACCTTACTTCTTGGATGACATCTCAATAGAGAGCTTGGAAAAATAAATAGGAGCTTTCTTTCTAGTGAGGAAGGAATAATATATTTAAGTTTGACATCCTTCCCGTTTTCACTCCCTGCAGGAAGGAAAAGAGGTGGGCTCTTGGAACCATGGGATATGAGATCCAAATGAAGATAAGTTTATAATAAGACGTCATGTTGATTTGTTACTCTGCGTTGGTCTTACTGATTTTATTTTTAGTAATCGAGCTATTTTTTATGGGATATATTGGGAAGAAATTGGAAGAAGTAGCAATTACAAATACTCTAGTAAAAAGGGTATCAAATTCATGTATAAATGATTGACAAAGGCAATACTGTGCATTCTTGGCAACCCACTGGGTTTTATTATAACTGGTTAGCTCCCCTCTCCTGCTTTTGAAGAAGACAGAACAATAATAGTTCTTTCTCTGGTGAAAGAGAACTGAAAGAAGATGAACTTGCTGCCAGGAATAAATTGTCTATTTTTGTATTACATTGTCCTTCCCATATTTTTGCATAGAGAAAGAGCCTAAAAGATTTTACTCTATGTTGTGACATAACAGAGGCTTGTACAGGGCTTTGATTTTCCAACAATGTGGCATTACCATACTCTTCAGTCACATTCATACAACAAAGACATTCTTTAGTATGGACTGCAGACAGGCTGATATTGAGCAGCAGGTATCATCAGGCAGAGATAGTGGTAATTCTGCATATTTTATATACACTGAGAACCCTCAGGATACTTTGAGCTGGAATCAGCAGAGTTTCCCATCACGTGAGTGATACACTGTGATAACTCAGCTTATGCAGCTTTAGGAACAAGCAGTTTTTCCTCTATCCGTATTTCAGTATGGTATTTACAGGACTATAAAAGTAAGCTAAATGAACCTAGGATGTTTCATAACACACAATTACTTTCAGGATCAAATCCTATGGCTTGGAGGAATGCAAGAGAAGCACAAGCTCATCATCAAAAGACCTGCAAATGTTTCTGTATTTGCAGTCAAGAAGCTCTGCTAGGAGGAAAAAATGTAGTAAGTAAAAAATTAAAATCTATCTCTTGCAGAAGAGAAACATCGCTCGCAAAAGTTTTACCTCGTGCAAATCAAATCAAGTGATGTGCATGAAGAATAAACACATTTAGAGGGAAGACAAATGAATGAATGGAGTATCTTGACTAGCAATTAGTTTCTGTGCCCAAGTACCATCAGTGCAAAATTGATGAGCAAAGTAACCTTTGGCTGCACTTTAGCAAGTTCTTCATTAGTTTTCTGGCTTTCCTTTTCAAATATTTTATTTCTTCATAGACACGCTGAGAAAAATGATCCATCCTGCTTGCACTACCTATGCACACCACGCCATGCTATCAGTGTATGTTCTTCTAGCAAGAAACAGCACCTTGTCCCCCAGGCCCATCTTCCAACAAGGGAAGACGAAGGAAAAGTTTTCTTTCCTTCTTTCCACAGACTAGAAAACCAGACCAATTAGAGATTAAATAACTGAAGGTCACCCTGAAGGTCAATGGTTTTGAATTGAATCAGTTTGAATAGAAATCAGTAACAAACTTATTTGTGCCTTTGGAAATTTCTCTTGACATGCCTAGAGGTAGAGGAGGAACATGCTGGTTCCTGGGGGAAAAAAGGTGGTGACACAATTGGAGTTGTCAGATACAGCTAGGTAGGCTGCCATATCATCTGTTGGTAGCCTGCTCCAGTCCATAATTGGATGAGAGGCCTCCTCTCAACATTTGTCTGACATTAGTGCTACTCAAGGCACTGAAGTGTAAGTGCTCATCGATGGGAATGTACATGCCCTGTTTGTTAATGTTCTGCACAAGAGAATTACCTGGGAGAATAGGGAATGTTATAGATCTGTCATTCGTATACGAGCTACAATTTAATTTAAGCTTTACTTCAGACATTTCCTTTCCACATATTTTCTTCTTCATTTCACTTCTGTTGTATCATGTATCTCTATTTCTCACAGATTTGTGCTGCTGAGCCAAATGATAATGATGAAAGCTGCAAAGGAATGCAATGGTTTTTGGCATTATTGCACTACCTGCAGCACTACTTTGAAATAAAATGTCACAGTTCAAGGTATGATTGAGTGACTTAGCAGTTACTGGAGTCCTCTAAAAGAGCGGGTCTGATATATTTCTTTAATTCCTCCAGGAAAACCAGGTGATAGGCAACCAGCAACAGAACATCAGAGGAAGTGGAGACACAGAATCAAGAGCCAGTCCCAGTGCATGGAGAGCAGCCAACACAACTGGAACAAGCTGGGGTGCAAGAAAGGCAGCCTCAGCGATGGACACGAGATGCGCCTCTCCCAGTTGGCTTCTAGCCTGAGTTTTATGGAGTATAAAACTGTTCCTCACTGGTCAACAGGGAACTGCGAGTAAACACATCCAACTGTGCTGTACTGGGCTGCATAGGGCAACTTTTGCTGTTTAGGATTAACAAATAGACTGCTGAAGCGTTTAGCAGATATTTATAGCTTTGCTTCAAAGTCCAGATTTTCACATTCTTTTCAGTCTTTACTCCATAATTTTCTGCCCTCCATTCAAAAACTGCCTCAGAGAAAAGCAAGTATGGTTATATAGTAGCAATATATTTTGAATTGTCTTCTGCTCTTGGATGCAAAACAGCAGTAAAATGCACTCCGGGAGGAGAGCTGAGGAGTGCTTAATTAGAGAAAGAATGTATGACCGCTCTCTGAAAATGGGCATCTGATCTAGCCTTGGCACTGTCAGAATAATGCTGTATCAAACAGCCCTCTGCATTGCAAATCTCAGAGGTGAACTCATTACACTGCCAACAGCAGAAGTTGCCATCTTCTCAGAGAGATCAGGCATGACCAGCAGAAACAGATGCAATTTTAGTTAAATTAAAGCGTGTGGCACTACTCAAATAAATAAATAAATTAAAAAGGCCTACATAAAACATTACCTTCTATTCATTTGATCTGCTCCACACATGTACCAAACCCAAAGCTGTTGCTTTTAGTGATGACATTAAATGGAAGTGTACCTCACCCCAGTGGAATGACGGAAACAGAAAATATGGAACTCCGTAATGATATTTTCATAATCCTTTTTCAGAACTGAACTGCAATTCAAACATTTTCTTGTTTTTATTTGTAAAGATCCTTAGGAATAAAGTCAGAAGTCATACATACTGGCTGCAAGCGGACTACCACCGCTTAATCATTACCCCCTGAGCTCCATCACTCGACCAGATGGACATGTACATGTAGTGGTTCAGAGAGATGCAGTTACTTGGAAGCAACTTCCAAGGCTCCAGTTACTTGGAAGCCCAAGTAGCATGGCAGCATGGAAAATGTAGGACATTTCAAGGCAATTTAATTAGGAACGAACCAGGCTTAGTTTTCCCTAGGAACACCCACACCAAAAATCAAACTTAGAGACTCCCCAGATCACCTAGAATGAAACGCTAAAAAATGCCCAAGGGTATCTGAAACCAAGCATAGTGTATATTTAAGATGGAATACTCACATCACTTCTAGTCGAGCCATTCTGGAGTCGTTTCCTCCAAAAGAAATGACCTCACAAGTGTAGTCTCCAATGTCACCTGACCACGTCTGGCTGATGAGGAGGGTTCCATCTTTCTCTACGGTGATCCTGGAACTGCTGGACGGATTTATTACAACACTGTCCTTCTTCCAAACATACCTGAGTATTACAATGCTTCAGTTAAAAATTACTCGCAAGAACTTCAGAACAGATTTATTTGAACTGTACAATAAGATAGCAGCTTCTGTATTCACACGTTAAAAACGGCAGGCCCCCTCAGTTACTTTCAGGAACAGTGCCTTTTACAAATTCTAGTTTTAGATCAGTGATCAGCATGAGAAGTGTAATTGCATCCAAGTTACTGTATATTTTATAAACAATACTATATATTTTACATGGAAAAGGTGAAGTACTCACGTCCAAGTTCTAAAGACCACCTTTGTTAGCATTTTAAACTAGAACATCATACTCTGAAGTTAACAGCTGAGGTGTCAGCCCATCTCTGCTAAGACTGCAATAACCTCAGACTGCCATAATCAGTAACATCTGAAACTGCTCTGACAAAGTTTACTAGAGCTCACCCGTCAAAGCACACACACAGCGACATGTCAGAGATGTGTATAGCCCATTGTCTTACAATTAAGTATCTCTACATGAAATTTTTACACCTATATTTCTCTTTCCAAAAAGTTCTTTCTGCAGTTCACCCTTCTAGCACCCTCTAAGCTGTTCCCTGCATTTTCTTTCATTTGTGTTGCTTTCAGACTACATGAATTTTCATGGTAAATTTATTTTAAAATGGTGAGCTTCCTCTAACTTCTCTAGTGCAAATTTCAATAGTTCAGACAAATTCTGTTTTCCTTTACACAGTTAAAGCAGAATATAGTCCCTAGTCATCGAGTTGTTTCCAAGAACACGGGCTTCTCTTGTGTTGCTTTCATGCACCCCAATGTAAACACTTCTGAAATCCTATTCCTTCTCTTTGGCTTTTACTCTCATTAAGTATCAGCTTCTGACAAGTTGGTTTTATTGATAGTGTATTAACCTTGACAGTAAAATCATGGAAGGCTATATTGAAGTCATGAAGTGGAACATAGCTCATTGTAAATAATACATAAGGCTGAAATGGAAGATGGGATTTATATGATTAATGATACAGTGTACAACCTTATAATGCAGTAATCAGGGGTCTGGTGTTAAAATCTGGGGTCCTGAAACTTTTCGCTTAATGCTATTCATATAGCTTATAAAATTAAGCTGGGATAAACCACACAAACAAGAACTGACACCACCAACCTGATTGGAATTCTAGGATCATGAGTCGCTTCACATCGCAGAGTGGCTGTGGTTCCTTTGATCACAGTGCTATCCTCAGGAGGGTGAACAATGAAAGTGCGATCTGAAAGGAACACAAGCCATAGTTCAGGTGAAATTACAGCATTTTAACTTGGGTACTCGCTCAGAGAGCAGGCAACCGAACATTTGTCATTCAACACAAGCGGGCCATTCCTCCTCAAGCCTGTGCTGTGAGGCTTCCCTCCCTCTAACGTCACTGTGTCAAGAAGAGGTGGTACGCTGTGGGGTGCAGAGGAGCAAAAGCAGCAGAGGGCACGAATCCGAGCCGGCAGCGATCTGAGTAGGAAGAGTGCTAAAGCTGTAGTAACTCTCCCTTGTCTTGTGGTAAGCACCTATGGCAACTCCCTAAAGTCACAAGGCAGCAAGTGTGTCTGTAATGCGTTATGAATGAATCCAAACACAGGGTGAGTCAGGAAACAAGTCACACTGGAGCAAGGAAAACAAAACCAAAGAGAGTCTGTGCAAAGAAGCGTACACTCGAAAAATATCCAGAAAGAGGAAAATTTAAACAGCACCCGACAATCTTATCAAATCCAGGAAAGAGGCTAAAGAGGAGGAGCTTCTGGTAGTCCAAATTTTCCATATAAGAAAGATATGCTGTTTACTCTAATGTTTCAGAACATCTTTATTCAAGCACCTCCTGGAGACCCAGAACACAATAATTGCTGTAACTACAGCAACCAGATCTGGTGTGAAAGATCTCTATTATGCTTAACACACAGTAGCAGCAGATAGCATCAGCGGAAGCAGGTAGACAACTAGGATGAGTATAGAAGATATGTGGATAATGTTAATCAGTCCCAAATCCCTACAGGGATAATCAGCGTCCTCTGAGACATCTCATACATGCACAAGAAGGAATCATCAGCAAAATCAAAAGCTAACTCTAATAGCACAGAATTTTTAGCATTATTCCTGATGTACCTACGTATGCCTTCTAGCTTTACATGGTGCTGTTGCTATACAAATATTAGGTTATATTCACTTTTCTTTTCCCCCCTCCATCGCAGCACAATGAACAGGAACTATCTTTAATACATATGAGAGCCATGCCTTTGAGAATTGATAGGAAGGATCTCCTGGATATCGTTCAGTTTACAACATCCTGATACGTATAACCACTCTATATTGTCAAGAAGACATAAATATGATGGTCATATGACACAAGTACATTGCATTTACTGCCAGTATTGTTTTCAGGTATTCCTAAATTAAAAAAAAAAAACCAAACTTTACTGATTTAACTTGCACAGTTTTGGGATTATCGAATGCCAAATACGCACCACACATCAGCAGCATAATCTGTACTTCAAGTAGAGGAAAGGAGAGGGGGCCACAACACTTCTGTATTTATCATTATCTTCACTGTTTTTAATTATTTTTATTCCCAACTCAGGGATCATTATTTCCTACCTGTAATAGCTAAAAACATGTTAAATTTAACTCACTTAGGAGTAACACAGGGGAACCTGTTGGATCAGACTCTCTTCCCCAAAAGAAGAAATAGAAAAATAGAGATCAAGGGCAAATGGTGAAGGACAAAATCATCTCATGGGTTGCCCTGTGCCGTGCCAATCTGTAGCATGAGAGACCAGCTGAAGTCTGCTGTACTTTGGTTTGGCTTCCAACAGTGCCCAGGGCCACAAAGAAATACGAAGGTAGGAGGAAAGTCATATCCATTGCTAACTGTGGCCACAGCCTTAGTACCAGCACGGGCTGGTCCACACTGCCTGCAGACTCCTCGAGGCACAAACCGGTTGCCAACAGCCAAATTGACAAGTTAAAAGGTCTGATTTGCAGTACAGGATTCGCCAAGGCAGAACCTGAGTAAAACTGTAATTGTGATTGAAGCTCTATTTAAATACACTTCCTTTCACAAAATATAAAAGTTTATATGCATAATTTTACAAACAAAAAGAATATTTGAGATAGGTTTCCTAAAATAGATACATTATTCCTATTAAATCACACAAGTATCTCTATTAACTAGAAAAGCATAATTACTTATGAAAATTTCCTGAGCATACAACAAAAACTGATTAATACTTGATTAAGGTTAGACTTTAAACAAAGCATTATCCTTACTCCACACTGTCAGCATCACAAAAGCATTCAGAGCTCCTTCAGAGTTGACTGCACAGCAAGTATAATTGCCAGCATCCTGAAGGAAAACGGGTGTTATCTGGAGCCCTCCAGATTCAAGAAGAATGAACCGAGGAATCTGAACTGAGCCACTGGCTAAGACCTGGTCTCCTGAAACACAGAAGGGAAAAACAGCGCGATTAGCGTCACGTAGACTGCACGGATTACGCACTGCAATTCTGGTTCTTCCAAAAGACTATGACAACCTCTCCGGGCCGCTGGCCCACAACAGCCCCACAACAAACCCTCTGCTCACAGAACCAGAGAAATGAAGAAATATGCGCTAAATGGATCTACAGAATCTCAATAACAGGAGCGGACAAGAAAATGTGGAATACAGCTTTTCCACACCAATTTAATAATCGACTACCTTTCTTCCATGAGATGGCAGGTTTTGGAGCCCCTGAAACTTCACAGGTTAGCACTGCGGTCATCCCCTCTGTAACGGTGGTATCCTCTGGAGGCTGTATAAATGCTGGTATAATGTCTAGAATCAAAAATTTAAAAAACTCAATGCATCAGCTATCAGAAAGATCCTTTACCTATTATCATGGACTACTTTACATCCACTTTTATAGAGCTGATCATGGAGAAGGACATGACGATAATACATGAAAACCTTTCAGCAGTGACTGTAACCTTTCATTATTCATCTCCTAGGAATTGCCTAATTCAGTTTATTACCTGCATGGAAAATAAAAATCTATCAGTGCTTGTACATGCACAAGTAAGATGGCTTACAGAAAAAGGAAGATAAAGCTCAAAATGAGTGTTTGGGGGGAAGTTGAGAAATCTAGGTAAACAAAACTATTTTCTTTCATCTTCATAACGGAGTTCTTTAAGATGAAAAGCAACTTGAGAAAGGCATTAACTTTCAGACTTAAATGTCAGCCAAAAGAATTTAGAACCTGAGTCTCATCCAAGACATTTTCCAAGTTTCGTTCTCTCTTATTTTCCCCCAGTTGCATTTTATTACATTTTTTCTGCAGTTTCCTAGATATATATTGAACTGGGGCTTATGTATTTTCTGAGGCCAGTAGGAATTCTGGTCAGTATGTGTAAACTGCTCCTGGGCTAAAAATCAGCTTCCTGAAGAGAAGTTATAGTATCATAGAAATGCCTGTTAATCGCTTTTAAAGGAGACTACTAGGATTTGTAATTCTTCCATAGAGAAGAGGGTACTTCATTAGGAAAACCATTTAATCGGACTTTTTGACAAAAAAAAAAAAAAAGACAAAGACAGTTAACTTGAACTTTCTTTCTTTCCCCTACTAAATGTAGTAGTAGACAAAAGGCAGATAAAATGTTACCACACACAATCATGAAGCAGTAGCTCAAATTCAGAACAGAATTACATTAGAGTAGAACCAAAATTATTTCAGTATAAAGGGAAGATAAAAGTATTTCACAATTAACCTTTCTTTTTTTTTTTCTTTTCATTAAGTTCTCCTTTTGTACCATGAAATAGGAGAGTTCACCTCAAGCCACTAATGTCACAGCAAGTTTTTCTACAGGCTTCAGCAGATTGTGTTCAGGCCACAGAGGGCATTTTGGGGTACCTTATGGCTGGGGCAGCTACACTTGATGAAAATCAAGGTTCTGTGAGTCAAACTAAACAAACACGGAGAAATCTGACGGATGTAGGGTCACCTACAGAAATGACAAGACAACTCATCAATCTCACATCACAACTCGTTACTCACTCGTCACATCCAGGTAGGTGTATGTCTGTATCTCCCCAGCTTTATTACTAGCAAAGCACTGGAAGATTCCGGCATCCTGAGGACGCAGCCCGTGGATCCGCAGCCCCCCACTCACCAGTACTTTGTAGCGGGGGTTTTCCAGCTTGCTGAGTGGGACAGAGTCCTTATACCAGACTAGGGTGGGAATGGGAACACCTGTAAGACAAAGAAGAATTTCACTATCAGTCTTCGCAAAACATGTTTTAGGTAGTCAAAATACCTAGCACTGTTATGGTCATACCCCTGGTTTCCCATCCCTCCACACCAATTACTTATATTTTTACAAGCTGCTTTTGATAAATGGAGGCTGCATCTTGCATTATCAATGGTAATAATACACTGTAGAACATGTGGGAATAAAACCAGCAAACAGTGAAAGGGGGAATGTTGAGAAAACATGTTATCAAATTACTTTCTTCACCCAATCATATTTCATGCTACTACAAAATACGATTTACAGCAATTTCACGTTGAAAGCCAGAATCATGCTACTTAAACAGCAGCAGCAGCGTGCCAATGCAGCTAGTCTATAAGACTGTTCCATCCCAAATAAGATTCTTCTGTGCTACTGTAGTAAGATGTCAAAATAAAAAGGAAATGGCAAATTACACATAAAAAATGAACTGCTCACATGGCTGTGTGTGAGTTCTAATTTGGCAGCTTAGTTTGAGCTGATGTACAAACAGCATGTTGCCAACAACGGGATAGCTTTAAATTATTATTATATTTATTCATTCTCAAGCTTCACCTGTTATTTGAAAAATGCAGACATTAGAAGAAACAAAAATCCTACCCGAGTTATAACTTACAGTCCCAGTTATTCTTGTTTTCTTTCATGTGCATGTTCTACAAACACTGACACAGTTATTTCACACATATTTTTGCTGCAGTCATATCCCAGTCAGCTGGGACGAAGTGGCTGTAAATTTAGTATATACAAATAGCATGGGATTCTCTTTTCTTCAAGAGATGTCAAGGGCCTAGAACAGTCAGACACAGATGTTCCCATCCTGCTCCTCATATCAGACAATGTTTTATCTTTATACACCAGAAATCCCTAACTGATCAAATGCTCGGGGCCCTATCTGAAGTGAAGCAGATATTTTATGTGATAGGATAATCACAGGATCCCAAGACTATCAAGCTGATTTAAGTTATCTCAGCCCCAAATACAGCATTTTCATAATCAGTAGCTATTTTTGAACATGTATCACTTAAATCTGAGAGGTTCGCATTCCCTCGTAACAAGGTAAGCAGCTATGGACTTAAATTCACGGGTGAGGGAAATTTGCCTGAACAGAGCAAAGCAGGGCGTAACGGGAGCGTTAAGGATGGGATGTCACTGATGAATTGAGCATCTGCAGACAACGAATTTCACTGCAATGTTGGCAATGACTTGAGGTTCTCAGAGCAAAAGCACTACGGGAAGATCTATATTATCGTCATTATAATTTTTAAAATCCTGAAGGTAAATACCATCGCATTATACTTCCATTCATATCTTCTCTCAGTGTACTTATTCTCTTTATAGAGACAAAAGCTGTATTAACTCCTGGAAAGAATGTACAATGTTGGAACAATTGAAAAACACCATTCAATTGCTGCTGTTACTTTTATAAACACGTATCATTTACTACAATCACCTCTGATGCTTTTGTTCCGCTGATAAAATAAAAATGTACTCATAATCTAGAAGGTAATCATCTCAGGAAGAAATCCACTACGTAGCGTGCATTGTCTGATAGAGAATAGACGTAGGGCAGTAGCTTGTGATAGGCATAATTTAAATTTCATACAACAGCCCATATACAGAATTAGTGTAAATTTCAGTGTTCAGAATTCTCAGTGAGAGTGTTATTCATCTCTTGAAAATCCTCCTGGGCAAATACAAATTATCACTGAGTAATGAAGAAACAGATGATCCAAAATGGAATAGTTCTCCTGATGCTGAGAAGCCTGGAAATGTTTAAATAATAGCAACTCCATTTTCCCACACATTAGACTTGATAGGCACCTAGGAAATAATGAAATCCTGCATTCAGTACACTCAAACCTTTAACATTGGTGTCATTCCATAAATCCCATTCTACTAACAGTATTAGCAAACCTTCTAATCCTATAATCACTGCGAGATACACCTTCCTATCACCAACTCAGCTGACAAACGGAATATTACCATCTCTATTTTTCTACATTTCGGTTACGGATATCTTCCTCTACTCAAAGTTATGAGTCTGAATAATAGGATCTTATCTAAGCACTCTGATGGCTGTCAGCAGCATTCATTTGGGCTTTAGTGATCTTCCCAGAGAGATTTGTCTTCCAAGTTATACACATTTTCTTTTATCTTTTTGCTACCTCTTTGGCTATGAGAATGGTTAAAACCAGCTTCTTTTCTTCTCCCCAGCTCCTGCCCCACAGCCTTTCCTCTCCCCACACCCCCAAAGGAATTTTGCTTCTTTTCCTCTCTAAACACTTCTGGTGAAAAAATTATGAACAGAAGAAAACACTTCAAAGGCCTTTTGGAGCCTACCTTTCCAAGCAGTATCAGTCCTACCTTACTGTTCGAGAGATTACAGAGTGGCCTAAAAGACTAGTAATAATAAATAAAATAAGCTTATTTCTCAGCACACACGCAGCACTATTCATTTTTCACAGACGAATTAATCTAGTGTTCTGGAGGAGAAGGGAAGGCAGGAAACTGAGACTCCGGTTCTGGCTTTGCCACTTTCTCTGTAACCTTGGGCAAATAATTTATGCAATCTGAGGCTCAGTTTCCCCATCTGTGAAACAGATGCTTCACTCTTTGCCAAATTTAAATTAGTTAAGAAGCTGGATAAAAGACTCGAAATATTCACTGTGTCATTTTTGTTATTTATTTTTTATAGCCTTCTCTAGATCCCAGTGGGCTACTGGGGAATCCCAAAAGCATCTTTCCATCTACTTGTCTAAACAGGTAGAACTAAAGTCCAATTAACTGCACTCCCTAGACACCACCACCACTGCCTGCAGCTCTAAACTTTCTATAAGCAAATGAGAAAAAGCATTTAAAGGAAACCCATTGAAAATGCAGGCAGCATCAGCGACTGCTGAAAGATATACAGCAGAGCACGGTTACTGTGCAGTCTGATACACTGAAACTCCATTACAGGGAAGTATAAAGCTAGTCTGTGCAAGTTGCAATTTTATTTACAGTTAATCTCTGCTTATACTGTGAAATTAATCTGTCTCTCACATTCAAAGTGCACCAAGACTTGGCAAATGGCCTTTGTGCACAGAACTTGATGGGGCTGGGGGAAATACAATCTGTCTTTCTATTTGTAGGGAAGGTACAGGGCAGCTTTGCAGTTCCTCTAGTGCTTCATTCTAGCTCCGAGTTCAGAGCAGGGAGACGGCAACCTTCATTTACCCTCTTTTTAAATGCTGGCAATTGCCAGATTTGTGTAATAATGGATCAAAACTCCTCTATGTTTAATACTAGCACCTGCCCCTTACAAGTCTGTGTTACAGACACGCAGCAAAACAATCCCCATGAAGACAGGTTTCCGTGCTCCTGCACCACATTCATCAACAAATCAGGTGTGCACTAGAAGGGTTCAGCAGAAATAAATTATTTTCTCTAGTAAGGGTTCCCATATCTCCAATAAGACCTCATCTACTGAGAATGGTTACGAGTGCCCTATTAATCCCCCGGGGAGCTAAACTGCTCAGGGAAAGAGTTAGGGTAGAAGGATGAGTTAGAATTCAATCTCTTCTCTCCCTGATTCCTCTAGGGTTTGGGTGGGGCTTTGTTTGTAATACATGAAAAACATTTGAGACAGCAGATAGGTTTTTTCAGTGACAGTGAGATAGTCCAAAGATTCATCAAAGAGTTATATAGGATTGAAACTTTTTTAAAAAAAAATAAATCTCAATGTTTTTAACTCAATTTCTCTAATAGTAAAACACATAGTTTTACTTCTGCTACTTGAAAAATCTTCTCCAGTAAAAAAACGCTGATATATTTGTCATACCACATGCTGAAACATAAAGTTGGTGACACATGGCCAGAATAAATGTCTATCTAGTCACTTTTCCTTCCTTCGGAACTGTCTTGTCTTGGATGCTCAGGCACAAAATGCAAGAACAGCCCAAGGACAAAATGCTATTTCCACCTTCTCAGCTTCAGTAATCTGTGCTTTAGCTATTTCCTGAGCCAGAGGTTGCAAACACACAGCTGTGGTCAATAGTCCTTACTGGATTTTTCTTCCATAAATTTTGTTTTTCTAAATAACTTTTATTTCTGATCTCAACTACTGCCTGGACCAATGACCTCCACAGTTTATTTTTTTCTGAAAAAGTACTCTCTTTCCTTTATCATACGTCTCCTACCTGAAAATTTAGCTGGATGCCTCCTCTACTTCTTGCACTAAGCAATACAGAATCATCTTCTACTCACGTTCCCAATGACACCTGCCCTTCAGTCGTCTCTTTCACAAAGTGTTCCAGTCAATTTAATTTTTCATTATTCAAAAACCATGGTAGACCTCTAATAATACCATTCCTACTATTTTGTATTTTTTCTACATCCCTCTCTCCAGTAGACTGATTAGAATTGTGTGAAGTATTTGAGATGGGGGTGCTGCCCCATGGATTCATACAGTGGTATTCTCTTATTTTTTCTCTATTCCTTTCTTCCCAGTACCTAACATTTTGAACCACGGCTTGGCACTGAACTGACGTTTGCAGAAGACATAATTTTTCTGCATAGCAATTTCATCTCCGTCAATAATTTCATCTGCCAGTTTATTGTCCAGTCAGTTCAAATCATCAGAACCTTCTGCGACTGTTTTGCAGTCAGTTTTAATGTTGACTATCTTGAATAATTTTATATAATCAGTAAATATTATCATCTTACTGTTCACCCTCTTTTCCAGGGCATTTATGAGTATGTTGAACAGCACAGGTTCCAGCAGAGATTCCTGGGAAACTCCACTGACAGCAGGTCCTGCTATGTTCTGTTAAAAAAGCTATTAATTAACAACAAGATTTTGTCTCTTACAACCTGATAGCTTCATTTCTATAAGACCCTTTTGGTAAGGGATCTCATCAAGGGCTTCTGAAATTCTAAATCACCCGGAGCACCCTTACACACCCATTTGCTTATCGCACTAACGTATTTGCAAAGCTTCCCTCTAGAAAAGCAGTGTTGACTCTTTCCTACATAGGGCATAAAAAAATGCTTAAATTATAGTGGAAATAATATAATCATGCAATAGAAAATATCTTTGTTGGCTCTGATCTGGAGAAAGAACCCATTGAAACAAGCTCTTTGTTAGGTTTGGGTGGTTTTTTGATCAAGGTTGTGTACTTTTTACCTAAGGCTCTCATGGCGTGTTGATGCGTATTGCTTGTTAAACTCAGCGTCGGGGAAAGCGAGACAGCAAAAAGCTCAGTCACTTGCCAAAGTCACGCAGCAATTCGGTGACACAGACAAACCTGCTCTGTCACAGGACTATGATGCCTCCTGTCTTTCTAGAGTGCTAAAATAGGTGGTGCTTCTAGTTCTCTGGAACTAAATATTAAAAAACATTTTGGTTTAGGTGGAATTCTAAACATTTGAAGCCTTTTATGTTATTAAAACACCTGCCAATTAAAAACTGCCTGTAATAGTCCTCCTGCAGAATTCTTAACTACACTTAAATGTCAGAGTTACTGACATTTCTATTCAGTATAAAAGTTACATAATTCTTAGAAAAAAAGACATTTGAATTGTTGAAATTACTGACTGTTTTCATTGCAAATGGGGGGTTCCATAACCATACGTTCACCTCAGCTAATTTCCTGGCTCAAGACACTAAAGCCTATTATATAGTGACCGCTATGAAGCGAAGGCAGGCTACCAGAGGGAGAGGGGCAGGAGTTGCCCTGCCCAACAGACAAACAGGAACACGTTGGCGTTACACCTGTTTAAACTAAATTACAAGAACTGCCCAATTTTCCAAGGGCAAAGGCCATCCCTCTGGCATCCCTTGTACCTGGGACCTGTGATAATTACCAGTCATGAAGAGGCCTCAAAACATTGAAAGTTTATATAAGATGCTTTCTTCAGTACTGGATATACATATATCTGTCATCCGAGTTTGAAGACTTCTGCGCACTCACCCATCGCCTGGCACAGGATGTCCACGTCTTTCTCCACTTCAGCCAAAATCACGCTCTCGGGCTCAGCCGTAAAATATGGTGGTTCTTTAGAACAGGGAAAGCAAACAAAAGTAAACAAACAAAGCCACAGCAAAATGAAAGACAGGTGTTGATTTAAAGATATTCATCACGTAATCTCTCCACATGCGTTGTATTCAATACAGTGTATTACAAACAGACTAGCTTGTCTAAGTTTGTCTGTATTTGGAGGCACTTTTTTTTGGTAGTAAAAGCATCATAAAAAAAGCCAACTATTTTTTGCTACGCTGAGTGTGAATTCCAAAGAGTCAAGTCAATGTAAGGTAAGATTTAGGGGTTTGCACTGCAAATTAATACTCAGAGCAAGGGTTACTTTTCATTTTATAGGTCTGAATCATGGAACATTTTAATTCTTCGTTCAGAAGGGTCCTCCCGAGAGGTTTATAAAGGTTTATATTTACAACATAGTATTTTATAGGATAGTTTGCTTCAGCATCTAAACTAAATTCCACCTCATGAAGGCATGAAGCATGTCAAATAAAGTGCCATAACATGTCAGAGGGCTGATATCAGAGGGTAAGTGCAGCATAATTAAAAAAAATTCTTCTCAACTATTTTATTTCTTGAAAGCAAACAGATTTAATGCTTTAATTGAAGTTATAGTAATAATCATAAAAATCCACACTTTATCATTAGGAGTAAAGAAAAGATATTAGACATTTAATTAAACACAGACAAGATTCCAGAAATTGTAGAGTATGCTGTCATGTAACTCTTTCTTCTGTGCAGCATAAAATTGAAGAGCATCATGTCAAAGTCCCACAGGCATTAAGGTTGCAGTAATTATCATGGTAACTAAAAACTGTCATAGTCTGTTCAATGCAATTATCATCTGAGTACTGTTTTTAGAAGCATTTTATTTGATTATAACCAGAGTTCTATTGTAGCATAGACAAACTCCCTGGTAAGTTTTAGAAAATACAGAAAAGACAATATAAGTAGCTTGTGAGAATGAGTTACTTGTATTTTCATTTTAAGGAAATCAAATATGTTTGAAAAAAAATGTAGTAAGCTACAAGAAGATCTAAGGTCATCTGAGCTCACCTCCTCTCATACCTCTTCACCAACATGTCTGAAAACCAGACATGTGGTTTGCATTATTGATAGGACGTTAGTATTTTCATAAATAAATACAAAATCACATAATTTTATCCTGTAAAATCTTATTTCTCCTGCTATCACCTGTAGTACAGCAAGCGTCGCTATCATTTCACAGGGATGACATGACACGCCAGCAGGCACACGTCAATAAGCACTGGATTAGAACACAGAACTCCCTTTCCCAGCACTCCTTCCCACTAACTATAATAAAATACTTGCTTGAGTGTACAGAACTGGGGTCTCGTTTGAGCACCAACGGACATTACAATTCTGTATTCGTTCCAAAGAGTCAATCAATATTAGTCTTCAAAATCCTGTGCAGAGGAGGAGGTGAGGTTGCAAAATAGCCTGGAATACTCATTTACCCAGCAAAACCAATAAAACAAGCTACCTGATTTATTATATTCTAATAATATACATGTGTTAACATTATTGATCCTCACTGCCTAAATATAAAGCCATTTATAAACATGCATAATAAGTTGTGATTTATTGTACATGATCTCATGCGTTAATCTAAACAACAAATTGAAAAGCTCAACATTTAATTGAACTTCACTGATGGCACGCTGTGTTTGAGATGTTTGATCAACTAAGTTGCTGAGTCCTCTGCAATTCATCTAAGTCCATGGTCTAACTCTGAGTACACTATCGCTTCTCGTGCCATCTTCCAAGCCTTGTCTGACGTTTCCCTTGTGCTCCAGTTTCCAGAATTTTATCTTTTTAATTTCCAAAATTTTTCCCTAGTGTCCTTACTTATCTATGTATCTGTCTGGGGACACACAGGTAAATGTCCATCTGTCCATCTCTCAAAATAAAATTTCAGTCTTTCATTCTATGGCAATTTATTTTGATCGTGAGGCAAGGGAAAGGTGGCCAAAGCAGCACAGGAGCAAGGCAGCATCCAGCCACATACCCCCACATCCGGACATTCACTTCTAACTTTGGGCTTCTTCTATGGATGTCTCTTCAGTCAGTGAGGTTCAAGTGTATTTTCCTCCTTTTAGTGAGTTCCTGACTGCACATCTTCCACCCTTTTTTTTATAAGGCCCTCTGACCTTAACAGGCAAATTTCTAAACCTGGCAACCTTCAGCTACCAGCTCTCAAACCTTCTCCTATATCAGCAACATATTCACACACCAGTGATAAATTTGCAGATTTATCTTCAACACAGGCCTGCAGTCCAGCTGCAAAGCACTTAATGTGACCTCAAAGATGCTAATGCTTCCATGCCCACTGCTTATGTTACACCCAGTTTCTGCAGTTATACTTGACATATTTATACAGTCTACTTTCCCAGTGCCTCTCCCAAAATCCTACCCTACAATCTGTGCTCCTGCCTTTAAATCCCATACAGGCTGTTATGCCACCCCGGAAGAAAGCGACTACATTGAGATGCTTAGGTGAGCAGGTATCAAGCAATGAATTACCTGACAAGGAACTTAAAGTTGGTGACAACTGTCACTTAGCAAATTGGACCGTGATGTTATAAAAGGAAGATTCACATCAGCTTTTTTTTTTTGAAAGAAGCAGGAAGAAACAGAAGCAGAGAAGACAGAAAAAAAGCAGGAGCAGCAGAAAGACGCAATCTAAAGGCCACAGGCAACTCCCAGAAGACTTTCAGGGTGTAGGTGTGCCAACAGATGATTTCCAGTTTTCATCAAGCCCAGACCCACCTTTTCCCTTACACTAAAGCCTGCTGACCTCAGTTCACTCCAGCAGCTGCCAAACGCTACAATTGACACAGAGGGGTCGAGAGGCTGAGGGAACAACTGCCCATAGAGGGGTTAGATCTGATCCTTGTGTGATAATCACAGGTGTAGAAAACCATCCAGAAGCACCTCTGCAATTTACTGATTATTAACTACCTGCTTCTGCTGCCCGGAGACAGGCCTGGATGGGAATACAAGGCTAATCCATACGGGAATTCTGGAAGATCTAGAATACCACACGGACAACAGTGCTGTGGCATCCCAAGGCTAACATTCATGGAAAATTAGTCATGGTGATTAAAGGTACAAATCATGGCAGTATTCACATAGCTATACTTTTAGGGCTTTGAAGGAAATGAAACAGTGGCCTCCACGCAAGCTGTACTGTTTTTCCACAGCAACATGGGTGCTCAAAAGGGCCTTTGCAGTGGGGGCCTGTGGCTTCGACAGAGCCCCAGCCATGGAAGAAACTGCTCTAGTTACGGGTGCCAGACAACTGAAATCGTGTCATTGGCACATCAGGTGTGTGCACGAGGGCCTGCAGGCCCAGCATGAATTGCAAGGGAAGAATTCAGGGTATCTCAATTCAGGTGCTGTACTCCACCTGGTGAATAACTATCAGAAAGAGGCCATAAAAATGCAGCAATGTTTATAGGGGTCAGGTGGCAGTCTGAAGGGGCATTCTGTCTGTCTGTATATATGACTCTATTGCATATTTATAAGGCTTGGTTTGAATCACACAGTATGAATTTGAACATTTATTGTTGTAGGCAATAATCATGTGTTGAAATTTAATATGTGCAGTGAAATTACTATGTCTTCCCAACTATATAACATGCCAGACACAAGCCCCCAGACACTGCAATTTCTAGGAATGAACGGTAGTCTGTTGGTATCAGGTCAAACATTTAAATTTTTTTTTTTTAAATCATAGACTGACAATAGTTAGACTAGGAAAGGACCCATTACACTGAGTTCATCCTGCTGGCAGTGCAGCATGCTGTGCAGTGAGAGGGGTCGCAGCACATATTACACTGAAAGAAACAGATACGGTATTGTTCGGATATTGTATTGGTGTTTGACTGATCTTAACTAAAAGGTCAAGAACAAGCGAAGGGGGAAAAGAATATTTGAATATAAATGTATGCTTTTAATAGTTGTTGAGGGTTTCAGGGTTTCTTTGCACTAGAGACATCATTGAAAAGATAGCCTCTCCGCAAAGCCCTTGGGAGCCTGCAAAATTTGATACTGTTCTAAATTCCCCCACGCAGAGTTACATGGTCACTGATTTTAACATTCAAAAGATAGCAGTCAGCATCCGTTACATACCCTTCAAGCTGCATTGGAGATGTGTGACCTAATCCTGGGTACATACATGAAAGTCAGAAAGAACAGAGAAAGCCCTGGGGGCTCCTCCAAAGCTGAAATTCCTGCATCACTCAGAAATTCAGGCCTGCATAGTTAAGAGGAAAATTGAGCCTTAAACATGGAAGCCTTTTTCTAGCACTACCATTAACTAATTTATTTGGTGAATATCCAGAAAAGAAAGGGAACTGGAAACTTGAGAGCCCCGTGTAGGTACAAAGTCCATAACTTCAGACAGCAGATCAGACTGTCCATGCTGGGAGAGAAGCTACATTGTGTATGGAGGTACAACAGGTTCCTCGAAGCAGGATTTTTCTTTGCATGAATATCAGGTTAAAACAGAAAGAGATGAAAAGGTACTCTTAGTCTCTGGCCACAACTCCTGCTGTGGCCTGCAGTCTGCGTTCTAAAACCTTAGAGCAGCACAGGGAACACATCTCCTGTCTGCCGAACTGAAAGAAGGGGGAACTTCTCCTGAATGTCAGAGACAGAACCAGACTTCCTAGGAGTCCCATTACTTCATTGTTATATGGGTCCTGTGTGCATTTGGGGCCACGGCGACAGGTCTACATCCATCTCAAGAACATCTGAGGCTCGCCTAATCAAAAATTGTCAACATTTCTCTGCTTTGAGCCCAAACTGTAGCTTCGGCAGGCCCAAAGACATTTCATATCACAGTTTTCCTGAACACTCTTTGTTTCTTATGCACAGTACATGAACACAATCATAATGGAAAAAATCTTTCTTCTGCTTGCAAGGCATCATTTGTAGTGTTTCAGAGTATCTAAGCTAGAGCCACAAGAGCTATTGTTTCCAGAGATGTGAGCACAAAGTATAGAGGTGGCTAGCTACAAAGGAAAGTAACTTCTCTTCTGGCAGTTATATATACATTCAATGTAAATTCATGAACAACGTGCAATGCATGAAGAAGGCCCTTCTGCAGCTCCACACTTGCTCCTGGAGAAGTCCAGTGAAGGAGGAATAGCCCCATAGTTCATCTCAGAGCTGAGCCAGGTGGGCCCTCTATACTCAGGTTATAATTTTTCTGGTGCGTTCCTGAATCCCATGATCCCATGAAGCTTTATGCTTCATACCTGAGAACCTGGATAGCCTTTAAGAGAGAGACAGACCTACAACAGCCCCCTATCATCTTATTTCAGAAAGAAATCTGTCCAGCTGGGATGTAAAAATTCTCTCTAGGAAACACCAAGACAAGAACAATCTGTATATTAATGTAGTTCTGGGCACAAAACCACTCCAAAAAGAAGGGAAGCCCTCTACTGTGGTTCTGCTTTACTCCATCCTATTCCTTTGGCCAGGCCAACAGGGCTTCAGCACCTCATCATACCAGGCCATTCTTTACTTGGTTTTCTCCTTAGCTTGTTCTGATTTTACTTTCTGACCGCATCAGATTTAGAGCTGTATGGATTTCATGTAGTGGAAGGGTTTCATTCCTCATTCTCTTAAGCTCCTAAAATTCATAATTTCCCATAGAACAATCACTTAAAAAAAATGACTATTGCAATTTGTCGCTAACGGAACTTGCAGAACTGGAGCAAAAGAATTTAAGATTAGCTCAGTTTTCAAATTGGTTTGCTCATGAGAAGACTCTTTAAATTACTTAATCTTCAAACTGTTAGTAGTAAAACAAATGTGCTCTTATCTAATCTGCAACAAATCTTTCCCAAACTGTTACTCTGCCAACTGAGGAACATGCTACACTTTAAAAATTTATAACAACTGCAGCTAATAAAACCAAGGTTTGGAACCACCTCAGTTTATCTTTGCTGGAACAATATGAAGATGTCAGAAAGCTCTTTGCCACATTCAGAAGAAAATTGCAGTGCAGCACAAGACTAGAGGATTTTCTTCTTGCTTATGCAGTATTACTTTATTACATTAGAGATTCAGATTTTTCAAATATTATTGTGATTTTAATTTACAACCCAAGATACACTCTCAGAAATATTCAGAAAAAACTTCAGAGGTAATATTGTAGGTCACAAATAATAATTTGAACTGAGTACATGCCTTTGTACTAAGTTCCACTGCTTTCTAATAAAGCTCTTGTCACCGTCTGAGCCCATGCTGAAATTGCGTGACTTCCCTTAGCTGGGAAAGGCAAGGAGTGATATATTTGTAAAAAAGTTTCGATTAACTCAGTATTTGTGATATCTTTGATGCATCTTTTTATCACTACCCCTATTCTACCTGTTAATAGCAAAATATTTTTCTCTATTAATTCACAAAAGCTCTCATTGCCGTACCACTGAGGGTCTGCATTTGATTTATCCCAATCATTTTGAAAACAAACCTCTTCTATTAACACAATTTCCTTTTTCCGTTAGTCAAGACCCGTTATTAAGTCCACACTGTGTTATTCTCCCAAGAAGTATGGCTCATTATCAGGTCTCTATCAACATGTACACACTACAAATATTTTATGCATGCAGATGGACAAGCATACTCGATTCTCTGCAAGTGCTACTCCAATAGACTATGAGGGATACACCGCAAAAATCCTGAGGTTTGAATCTTGTCTGCACTTTCCTCTAGAACTCGTTCCTTGACTAATTAAATGATGGCCAGATCCATCCAAGAATTCTAAGGCTGAATACAAGTTATGCATTAACTACTAATCCTTTGATTTGGCTTCCTGTTTAGAATTAGAGATCCATCCTGCAGCTCAAGAAACTCATAAATAAAGAAATCTATCAGGCTTTGCTGACACATTGAGTAAACATCTGCAACTGAAGTGTCTTGTTCCATCAGAAGGAAATAAAAGTAATTGGTAACCAATTTGTTTCTGCTTGCTTTCATCTGCTTGTTCTTATCTACAGGCCTTTTCATAACTTCATTCCCTGACAGCCCCCTAAAACAGGATAAGAAATAAATAAAACATTTAAAAATAAGAGAGCGGATGAGCTACTAAAGGCAGGCAGCACTGCTAGTTTAATATGATTCCCCAAATGATTGTTTCTCAGTTTTATTGTAACTGTATTTAAGAATCTTTTACATTAACCAAGAGGCTGCTTTAAGTATTGCATTAGGCTGGGTCTGACAGCATAGCAGCAAAGTTAAACTAGTTACAATAAAATCTTATGAATAAGGAAGAGTTTAAACCAAAACCATAAATAAGTGAAATCCATCCCTGCTCCTTAAAGGGAAGGGAAGCCACAAGGAGGTAATTCTAAGAAACAGAGTACAAAGAAAAAGGCTAGAACCAAACTTCATCCAGTAGGTAATAAATATAATAGAGACACAGCGCTACAAATGAACCTGGAACAGAGCTTTGTAGAGAGGAACTGTTTTCTCATTTAGCATGAACTACTATAAATTGCTTTAGTACAATACAGACCATACAGCAGAGTCTTTAAAATTGTATTTTCAGAAGGCTAAAAGAGTGTAGAGAATTGTGTGCTGAATTCCCTCCGTAATGCACTACAGAAATGCATGTGCATGAATTCTGATCAACGCTGAGCCTTATATCATTGCCAGAGCAATAACCTCTCCAGGACACTTGCACCGTTATTACTAAGACTATTACATAAAAGCTAGACTTTAGACAATCAGCGCTGGCTTAAAACATCTAAATGCCTCTGTTCTGAAACATCTCTTTTATTCTAAAAGACCTAAAAAACTCTACGCTCTGAGCAGTGCACTAATTTGCGTTATTCTATCAGGATACGGCATGCCCAGTAACTACCATTTGCAAACGACAACCTCCTTGCTACAGCAAAACCCACGCAGAGGTGATGGTGGAAACAGGCCAGTAAAAGGGCACCAATGTCCCTTTAAAAATATTAAGGTCAAAGTTTCCCTTGGAGTCGAAGCTCTAGCACGTAGCACCAGTTTTAATGGTATTTTCTTCTCCCATTTGCTACCCCAGTAATGACATCTGCCTGCCCATGTGCTCAGGAACGTCCTTGGCCCTCCAACTGGCACTTGCAGCAGACAATGCACAGAAGTGCTCCTAAAAGGCTTCTTTCAGAAATACAGGCACTTGACATATTAAAACTAGATGTAAGCAAGCTGGGAGTTAATCAGGATTTAATGCATCTAAAAGCCAAGATGTGGAAGTTGCCCAATAAGGATTTTACTACAGTATTTCCCCAACTTCTGATTAAATGTATAGTTTCAAAGAGGATTCAGAATCACATCAGTGTTTAAAATTAAAAAAAAAAAAATTCTATTTGATGAATTTATATTCATGGGGAAGAACAGCTGAATTAATTTGGAAGATAACCCTCTTTCACCTCCTTTGTTCCATTCCCAAAGAAAGGTTCAAATGTAAGGTCAATGAAATATTAAAATATCAATTTTATTTCCTATTATACCTCAGCCCAGAGCCTGTTTTACTAAAAAACACACTGCCTTGAGAATTACCCATTACAGAAAGGAAGGCTTTCGCTCTTGCTGGTTCCTCTGTGCTGTCTCTCAATTTGGCTTCGCAAAAGTACATCCCCACATCAGCAGAGGTTGGGTTGGTGATAGTGAGTCGTCTCCCAAAACTGCTAATGCCACTGGTTATTTTCACTCCATTTCTCTTCCAGGTCATGCTTAGTTTCTCAAGAGGTCTGCCAAGGTTTAAAAAAAAAATAATAAAAATATACAACAATAAATGACATATATATTACAGAATAACTGTCTGCAGTTATATACACATTATAAAACTTCTCTAAGTCTTCCTCCTTCCCTGACAGTCACTATAAAGAAGTAAATGCATATACAGCTTCTACACATCAAGACTACAGACTACTCAAGTGGCATTATGCAAGTACAGCTAATTGATACAGCAATAGAACTTAAATGCTAATAATTTGATTTCTCTAAGCAAAAGGAGTAAATACTGCTATGGGAATCGGCTGCATGGGAAGTGCTTTCATTACAACTCAATTACTAAAACAATATTAACCATATCAAGAACATCTCTGCCCTCAGAGGGGAAAGTGAATCAGTTGGGCTTCTTATTATCCGGGGACCACCAACTATTCACTTCCACCGGAATTCAATGCCAACTAGAGGGAAACATAGGAGAAATGCTGTGAACTCTGTATTATGGGGAATTGAGCGATAATCAGTGTAAAATGAGAGCATCTGTAATAAATTACTTCATAGGAGGCCTTTGCTAATTTATTTACTAGGAAGCACAGACTGTTCAACAGTATCACCTTTCATGTCAATAGGCAATACAGCCAAAACATTATTAACCCTTAGCATTTTCCTTAAGATAATGTCCGCTGATTGAACAACACCATACTTCATTTCCTTACCATGTGAGTAACAAGTGGGAAAGTAACTCTGCCTATATCCTTATTTGGCCGGAAAAATCAATATGTTTAATTCAGTAATGTTGGACAAACAAGATTATTCATAAGGTTACTTTGAAGAGCAAGCTACATGCTGCATTCTGCTTCAATCATTAAAATAATAAAAAAAAAGAAAATAACTTCCTATGTCCTTCTCAGGAAAAGACAGCGCATTAAAATTAGTTCCTTACGACCCCACTGCTTTTACAATACCTTGCGCTGGCCACACACTCCAGCGTGATTTCGCTGCTCCCTGCTACAACGCTGGTGTTCTGTGGAGGAATTACAATGCTGGGAGCCACGGTGTCAGATGGGTCTATGGCACCTGCGTGGGCAGAAAGAAACCTGGTGAAGACCTGTACATCTGCAAACGGTGAGGACTGACACGTTCCAGGCCAAGGATCTCGTCAAGCAACACGGCTGCAAATTTCACTTTTCAACCTCACCATGGATTTTAATCTCCTCATTAAGGGAGATCTTCAGCACGACCATTTTCGATGGCTTTCATTATACTGTGCAAACAGACTGTTTCAATCTACCCAGCTTGGTATCACTCAAAACACATAACTCGCAAGAGCTACTCCCAGATGGAAGCGCAGGGGCCATTCTCAAATAGAGAGCAAATAAATTGAGCATCCTAAAGGTTTTCTTTTGTTGAGCACTTTTATTTTTATCAAACATTTGCTGACTTATATTTTTAAGACCTTTTCATGTTTTGTTTAATCTTACCACTTCCGCACCATTTCAAAAGAGTCTGCCAATACTCATGTTAGTTCTCTAAAAAGATTTTACACACTGGGGAACAAATATAAAATTAACAAAGCAGCATATCACAGCAGCTTCAATCCCTTTTTCTTATCAGGAAAGTAAATAACCCAAATCTGCTACTCTTTTGTGAGGCATCATACTGTAAATAATTTAGCTTATGCAACAGTCAGCAGACACTTAAAAAATGGTAAAAAGGCTGCTTGTAAATTTTCTCTGTATACATTTAGTAAGTGAATTAAAATACCCATGTATTCATAGGTACTTTGCTTCAAGCAACTCATTTGGAAAAGAAAAATTAGCTATTTTTTAGCTTGAATAACAGAGTAATAAAATTTTCTAAAGATACAGAATCCAATAAACAAATTATAGGGAAAAGTAATGAAAACAAAACTAAACTGTTGGAAAAGCAAGCCAGTTCATCAAGTGTTTCCTGCAAAGGAGGTTAACCCGAGCCCATTAAGCAGAATGGGAAACTGCCAAAGCCAAGGTATGAACCCCGATGTTGAAGATATTTAAGATGAGGCTTTGGGCAACCTGGTCTAGCGGAGGGTGTCCCTGCCCATGGCAGGGGGGTGCAACTGGATGGGCTCTGACGTACCTTCCAACCCAAACCATTCTGTGATTCCCTAAAGAATAGATAATGGACAGAAGATTCTTTGCTTATCTTGTACCCAGCATGCCAAAAGCCATTTGACATTTGATTTCACTTGTTGGATAGACAAAGGTTTTGGTAATAAGACTCAGAAAGTTCTCATGGTCAGCAGACTTCTGAATTACCAAATGACAAAATTTTTACCTTTTGACGTTTTTGCAATTGCTAGCAAATAGTGTACGATGGGAGATGAAAGCATGTAATATAATTTTAAAATTTTACGAATACCACCCGCACATCTGAATAAATTCAAGCATCCAAGCATAGTACTTAAGGAAGTTGTAAGCATGTATTAATTTCTTCCCATAAATATGCTCTGTTGACCCGACACAGCATATATATGCAATTCACATGGGATCTCAAAGAACAAGCTTTTAGTAGATTTTACTTCTCCTCAACAACATTCCTGGAAATATGATACTATCAGGTAGCAAATCTACTTCCTAAGATTACCATGGTGGTCTTCTAGGTATTCATGGCAGGAGTTTTCCAGATAGTAATTGAAAAAATAGAAAACAAGTAGCAATCAGATTAGTAGCTTGTTACTGATGAGAAGAAATAACCTCAGCATGACTGTTCACCACTACTTCTGTGCAAGATGAAGGCTTACAACAGTAAATGCTAAAAGATCACCAAAGAAGTTACTAATTTGGCAATAATCATTTATCTCCATCTGGAAAAGAGAAAACCCACTTGTTCGACTTATTAGCTCCCCTGAAGAATGGCTCGACCCCACTAAAACCAGCCAAAGAAGAGAAGCCAGCTTTGTGGTAACCTCTAGGAGTTCACCACACGCGAACGGCTCTTTGTGCAGAAAGCAGATAAGCACGGGAAATAAAAGTGCATGTTACTCCGCCTGCAACCAGGAAAATGTAAGATTTCTTTGACCTTCTTACTCGCCGTAACAAGAACCTAAACAAAATATGTCCTTATTTTCATTTTGTACCATCACTGAAACAAATTTATTAAAAACAGGCATTTGATAAAGACTTTGAGTGGGTGAACTAATACAGATATGATCCAGAGGGCTCATCAAAATGGTTAGGGCTTGGATTCCAAGTAATACACCTTCAAAGGTCAGCTGCAGATATAACAAGCACATGTAGAAAAAAACAACACTACAAAGTATTACCTAAACAGTACCCAGACAGCACGCATGCTCCTATCTCATATTCAATGACAACGATTTAAGTTTCCCTTTGCAGCACGAGGAAAGAATTTCCCATCATTTGCTCCAGCCTTGATCCCGCCAACTAAAACTCAGCAGGGACATTCCCGTGGTTCCTTTTACAGGGAGTAGTTTGCAGCTTTGTTTTGTGGCTGCTCAAAATATCAAAGGAGAAATTTAGTTTTACTTGAGAGTAACAATCTCAATAGGGCTGTAAGGTGGGATCTGTGTGCACACCCCATCCTGTCAGAACTTCATCCTTCTGTAAGAGGTTGGAGTATCAGAGTAGCCAGGCTCCTAATCTAAATAAGGAGTAACTCTGTGATTTTGTTTTGATGATGTGACGCAGCAAATCAGACTTCTTCGGTCTGGCTGCGGAAGGTAGAGAGCTGTTCGAACAATCAGATAATGAAAAACCACGCAGACTTTCCAAGCTTCTTATCCTAGCTGTCAATAAGCCCACTCCATCCCTCTCCTGCCTCCTAATGCAGTACGCTGACATGATTTTACTTGACTGGTGCTACACTAAAATGCAATGCAGAATGTCATTGTTAGTAAACAGATATTTTCTTTGAAAATCCTTTGTAGAAAACAATTGAATTTTTTTTTTCCTCCTCTTCACTGTTCCTTTTTTACTTCATCAGAATTTTTCTTGTCCCAGTTTTCTAGGTCCCTGCTGTTTCCTTCTGGCTTTTCATCACCTCTTTCTTTCCTGCCTCCCCTCACTCAGGCAGCTTCTCTGCATTCCTCACTGGCCATTTCCCCCTCCCTGCCATCCCATGATCCCCTATAGATATTTCACATTATTTAAGAACTGCTTGATTTCCCACATATCCTTTATTTCACTGACTGAGCTTCAGTTTCTCTGATTCACATCCATTAATAGGAAATATTTAGTAAAGACACGGAAATGGGACAGCAATACAAATGCATATAAGAACACAGTTACAGTGATATGAATTTGCTAACAGGGGACCACCACTGCCACCTCATTCTATATCTTTTGAAAGAAAAGATCTTCTTTCTATCTGCTTTCTGAACCCCTCCTCTCTGCTAAGAAAGCAAAGCAACTTTCGGGAAAACCGCTGACCCCGGAACTGCAGCCAAGGGCTGCCTCACCATTAGACATCATCAGTCTGCGGGGAACTTGCAGAAAGCTGCAGAGACAAGGCTGAAAGACTGAAGATCACTTAAGGGATGTGCCCTTAATCGGATTCTAGTCCTTAAGAGATGACTGGACAGAAGGACTGCCACAGGCAAGAGTCCTAATCCAAACAGGGGCTTTTCTCCAACGAAGAGCATGCTCTGCTTTATTTGACACTGTACCTATTTTAGCCACAGCACTCTCAATATCTCCGATCTTCCCTTTGCTTCTAAAACTTCTCATCAGACACTGTCTCAGTTATCACTGGTATCTGCTAGGCCCCAGTAACTGAAGTGCCTTCAGGACCAGCCCCAATCAACCTTTGCGGCTTGATTATCGTAGCACCAAAGACCCTGACTCACGAGCGGAGGGAGCTCATCTTGGAGCTGTTTCAGTGGTTCCCATCCCCAGCTGTTCATGAAGCAGTTGGTGAACTGCTGCCATTTGCCGCCCAAAATATTAAGGTAAATTGGCATCAGGATTATTTTTTCCATAGCAGAGTTTTTTAAAAAGCGGGGGGGGGGGGGGGGGAAGAGCCAAAAAAAGAGAAAATGGCAAAGACAAGATCTGGGGTTTTTCTGTCCCTCTAAATATATGTCCTCTCCAGACTCTGGAATTCAAGACTCTGGCAATTCTGCACAAAGCAGAGATATATTGAGGGAAAAGAGGAAAAGAGAGCGGACACCTCTTGCACGGTCTATTTGTTTTTATCACCAGTGGCTGCGTATGACTGCACAATGCCGATCTTGGATCACACTGCTCTTCCCCCTTCTCTCCTCCCATCTCACCAGGAATGAAACCTGTCCCAAATTGTCTATAACACTAATTTTTTAATACTGATGAGCTGTAGAATTTCTAATGTTATTTAAATACAGTAATTATGTAGACTGCCCTATCATCTCTGAAAAGACAGTGTTTTTCCTCGCTCTACATATATCGCCATGTAAGGTACAGGGAATTTTATATATTATAATTTACAGTTTATAAAGATCACAGACTGTATTGAAACCTCTTGGGTGCTTAATTTTCCCAACAGAGCTGAAATTTCACTCAGGCCATGTTACTGAAGACACAAAAGGTGCTTTCCCCTTCAGAAATGTATAAACATTAGGTTCTTTCCCAGATTTTACATTATGGCATACAAAGTTTATCTATACCTGTGTTTGCAGTGCAGAATATCGAGAGTATTACTTCAGTGGATGCTCAAGTTCATCTCAGAGACATGGTGCAAACTAGCCTTAATAAAACGTGAGAGAAAGCGTTTATCTCTTGAAAAGAAGTAATAGCTTGAGTTCAGACTTGAGAAAAACAACAAGTCTTATTTTCGATACTTGCTTATAAAATCCCAACCCTCTGAAGACACTTAATACAAACAAGGTGACCATGGGCAGGAGGAGGGAGGATTGCCTAATTAATCACCCAGATCACCCTCACTTAATTAGTATGGGGTAGAGCCTGGAATGTGATGTTGAGTGCTAGTCATTCCTACCCTCAGTGTTAGTTACTACTGCAATTTCTTCTCAGCGTCTGGTTTCCAGTGAAGAAGGAATCCCATAGGAATCAGTATCCAAAAAAATGGATTTACTTCTTCATATTATGAAATTTGTCTACAGGAGAAAAACACTTCACAGAAAAGATCACCAGCACACTACCCTCAAGCTAATGGAGAAATCAAATGCTTTAACAGAACTTTGAAGCCATTTATAAATTATCCTGGGAGAAAAAGATTAGAAAACCTTCACCATAAACTTCCTACAGACTTTCAGACTTGCACAGTACACAGAAATGCCTTCGCAATAACTATGCAAGATACATGCAAAGCTTCATGTTACCAAATTATGGATACCTATATTAGAAAAAAGCAGAATAGGAGATAAGAGCCCAATATAAATCACAAAAATATTACATATAAGTAGTTCAACATTATGGCACCAAGAATGTGCAATCTCTGCCTGTGTAACACAGCATATGAGAAAAGAGGAGAAATGGCAATCACACAGCATCACAAGATTGCTCGAGGGAGATAATAAAAAAAGACCTTACAAATACAAACTATCTAATGGAATACACTTCACTTTTTCCAGGTACAACCTGCGGATGGTTTGGATTATCAACCCATAACAGATTAATGCCCCTTTCCAGTACAAGATACACAACAAGAATTGGATCCTGATCAATAATAGATTCATTTCCCTTCCCCTTTGCAGTAAAAGATGCACAACAGGAATTGGAACCTGATCAACAGACTAGCAAACGCTGACAACCACCTGCGGGCACAAGAGAGAAGCATTATGCAAATACCAAAAAAAAAGTGTATTTCTCAATGATAAAACTCTATCCTAAAACATGGCTTGTCTATTTGTTCCCTATTTGTTAGAGTGATTATTAACAGGTTGTACAATAAAAAAGTGTTAAGATAATAAAAGTTACCATTTCATTTTTTCACTTTTATTCCAGCAAAGACTGTACTCATTGTCAGGAGAAGGGAAATATGTGATGCTGCTGTGCACTACTGTGTACTGTACAGGTCTCTGCTCAGATTTCTAGATGTAAATAAAAATAAGAGAGACTTTGCTGTGAGGATTTTTGGTCACATTTGTTTAGTTTGATGAACAACACTAAAACTCCAGGTGGAGGTTTTTTTGAGTCAAAAGTATGTATTTATAAAATAGTCAGCAATCTAATGACACCGAGTTGGTGTATGAAGAATGACGACTTTTCAGTACCCAAGGATATCTTCACACTCCTCAAATGGGTATATATTAACATAATTTCTGATCTTGAACCTTTGAGAGACTAGACTTTTGACTCAAAAAAGTAAATAAGCAACAACATAAAAACTTAGCTTTGTGGATCAAATTTATAGGGAAAATGGCCTAGTTATTTGAATCACAGTGAGTGAATTCTTATACATACAGTCCTCGTCTTGATCCAGACATCAGACATCACGACATATGAATAAAACACCAGATATGAAAAAGGTTTACAAAACACAATACAAGCAAAATAAGTGAATGATCTAGGTCAGTTATATTTATTGACTCAATACACTCTTGTCAATGTGACTAAGCTTTGTCCACATCAGATCGAACACATGATTCATTTCCACTGCAAGTAAAATAAAATTTAAAAAAGGGAAAAAAATAAAGGGTGAATAAACCAATAAAAACCAGAACAAAATACAGCAAGTAGATCGCAACTTAAAATACACAGTGTATGAGGGGGGAATATGGTAAAGAGAAGCAATTACAGAAGAGTTCATCAAGAACTGTTGAGGAAGCCTTGCATGAATTAACCTTGTCTGACTCGCCCACGTTGTAAAGCAGTGACTGAAAACCTGCACTCCTTCCTTTTCTGTCCACCCCTCCTGGGCCTGTGTGATACGCCGGACATGTTACAACAGTACTTCTAATCCATTTAACTTTGAAAAATAAAGTTACCCAAAGAAATTAAGCTACAAAACGCGCGATTTACCCAGTCAAGCTTGGAATTCCGCAAGCAGGTCAAAATGTGTACTTCAGGTACTTGCTGGCTGGTTTGAAGAGAGGGAAAATACTCACGTTGCTAATTTAATATATAATATTACAGAAACAGAGCCTTAAAGGAGAAAACGGGAAAAAATATATTAATTATGCAAAACATTGGCAAGAAGATATTTTATGCGTACAGAGCTTCCTGCTAACCGTGTGCGGAGCAGAGGACTAGAAAGCTCCTCCTGGGTCGGTTCCCTGCGTGACACCCCGTCAGACAACCCCCTTTCTGAATGTGGTAAAAATATTCAGTTCTTTTAATGCCACTTTTCTGGTTGGAAAGTTTCCTAGAGCTTTGCCGTTCAACCTGTTAAAAACACTCCTAATTTCCAGCTTAAATGTATTCATGGCCAATGTACCCCATTTGTTCTTCTGCCAAAGCTGCCCTTTAGCTTAAATAGCCATTTTCTCCCTCTGTGATGTTGACGTCCTAAAGTGTTTACAGAAAACAATCATACTCCTTCACAGTCTTAATTTTACTTCGCTAAACAAGCCAAACTTTTCTTGTCTGACAAGTTTAAAAGGATTCACTGAAATATATACAAACAAAAGAATAGGAGCAAGGCGGGGGGGGGGGGGGAGCTAGCATCACACTATAAATGTTTCCAAATGTTTAAACAAATAACAGCCATGTTTGTAACAGCTTTTTTTCCCCTTTGTAAGGACTTTCACACAGACCGCAAGAGCTGGTTGTTTTAGCCCTAGGGAAAGATTAATGGAGAACTCGACTCTATCCACAAGATGACTTATACCCTTTTGTGTGTAGCTACTACAGCAAAGAGGAGCTTTATATATTTTATTAGATAAACCAGCCTAAAACACAGGTTGAGAAGCTTCTAAAACCTTGTAGAGAGTTTTTAGGGTCTATTTCTGGGCATAATGAGAGACAGGGGCCTGAACACACTTGATTTACAAACAGAAAATGTATTTCTGCAAACAACAAATACCGCAGGGCCCGGGGAGAGGCACCACGGCCGGGACAGTTCACGGCGACGCAGTCTCTCCAGCTTGTCTCTCACCGCTTCTGCTCCGTAGGCTGGGGCAGGGATGGGAGATCTGGCTTTTTTCCTGATTTTGCCCTTTTTCTACAGGCAATTAAGTGCAGGTGACCCAGCAATTGCTATTTGGGGGTGAGCCCTCCCCAGAACAGCCTTGTTCCTCCTCTTTGCTACTACCTGAGGTCTACAAACACGCTTTGTATTTTAGGACTACCTCAGAAAGAAATTTCTAGTGTTGTCCCATATAGCTTTAAGGAAATTAAGCCACTGCTTAGTTACACAGCTCCCTGTGACGATTCAGCAGCTAAATTCAAAAGCAGACCAAATTTCTGCTCCAGCGCTCTGAAATTCCCTTCTCACAACTCCTCGTGCAAAAAGAGCAATTTGTAAGTTCAGTCTCTGTCACTGACCTGACCTTCCCCCATGCACAGTGAGGGGTTTCTTTCTGCCTAGAAACTTATCATCCAGCACATCATTAGAGCTTTTAACATGAAAAAAATATATAGCCTCAAGCTATTCTAGCTAAAGAACACTCAGGTGGCTTTTCAATTCACCAGATAGCTTTAATATCAGCTATATAAGTGGATAGAGTGTGTAATCTTATTCAACAGCAGTTAAAAGGGGGGGAAAAAATATCCGTGGTCTAGCAGTGGAATCTATTAGCCTCAGAGTCAAGTTCAAAGCGACACGAGAGGCAACAGGTACAGCAGCCCGCTGCAGCCAGCCGGCAGGGCGAGCGGCGCCTCTGCAGCCAGCATCCAGAACCTTTGGGGTTTTAGCAGTATAATTCCAAATATGCCTATGTTTAAAAAGATTTTAAAATAACTCATCAGTGGAAATGATTTTTAAGAGGCCGTATATTTTTATGAGGCGCTTTAGTGCGTCGTAAGAGAAGCATCCTTTTAAAGATAAACAGGCGTGCGTTTAGGAGGCGGGAACAGGTTTGAGGGATCTGACAGCGTTGCATGGATTTCTGCAGCAGACAGAAAGAGTCACTTGCTCCTGAGGACAAAAATGAACTTTTAACTTCTTACAGCCTTGGCGCTCCACCTATCTGGATATTTACAGCTTGCTTGCTCAATAAAGGTAAATTAAGTTAATATACCACACATCAGTAATTGGATGTTAAATAAACTAGAACTGTCAGTTAATCATAATGTCCAGAAATGCAAATTTCAGCAGTGAGACCCGAGCTGAGAGAAGAAATGAAGCAGGAAAGCTGAGCTGGGGACACGGCTGTGTTACACAAATCCGAGAACTGCTGTGAGTTCAAATACTGCAATTCTCACCAGCAGATTCGGGTTTACTGTCAAGCAGCAGGAAAGAAAGAGTAATGGGAGACAATAAAATGCTGCCCTTTATTTTCAAGTGCATCTTCATAAGTGGCTTCATTTTTTTTTTTTTTAATAAATGCATTTCTTAAATCCTTTGGCACAAATAAAATCACACAATTGACAATCTAGTTGCTTCTTCTACTTGTAACAAGTTTAAACACTCTTCCACTTAGAAATGAAAGGGTGGTAGCAAAGAAAAAAAAGAAAAAAGAACAGAAGAAAAAAAAAGACAAAAAGACATTCTCATCTCTTCTTCACCAGACTTAAATAAAGCATCTTCAGTGACTACAGGGGAAATTATTTAAGAAACGCCTTCAAGAATTTATTTTATGGGAAGATTTAAGATTAAACATGCTCTGTAGAGTGTAAAATAAATACATCCAATTGATCATATGTGAGGTTCTAAGATCTATTTCTCTGCAGCATCTTTTAAAATGAAGCTGCTGATGTGGCGCCCTACACGGGAAGCAGACACTTGCAAATTTATACCCATCACCTGAGAAACAGTCCCAATAGAGCTAAAATTAACAGTAAATTTCACTTAGGCCCCAAGTTTAAAAAAAGTTGGAGTTTTCTAGCATCTGCTTCGATTCAGGAGAATGCTATTAGGTACCTGGCAAATACAGGAAAACAATAAATATTATTGGATTTTAGGGATTTCCTTAGGCCTGGATATCTACTGTACCTGGCTGCTAGTTTAAAGATCTTTGACCTTCCCAAAAGATTAAATAATTTAAACCTGTCCTCACTGAAAATAAGCAAAAGACAAATCTGAAAGCATTCCACAGTTGACTTGTCCTTCATAACAAAAGGAAGGGCTTCTGTGTCACAGACATTTGGCGCCAGTAAATGTGTACAGGCCACCGAATCAGCGGTCGCCCCCTAAAAGGCGTTCACAGGAGACACTCCGCTAAAGCCACGCACGTACATTTTTGCACTTCCTGGATAAGCAAGGTGTTGATCAAAGCTCTCTCCAGAAAATCCACTCTAAGAACAGGGATTAAAATTTACTACATAAAAACATCATTTGAACTTTAAAAGAAAAAAAATAAAAAAATCAACCAATTGTAAAAACCTGTCCTCAAATCCCGGACGCTACAGGCACAGAACAGTTTCTGAAGGCTTAAAGGAGAGCACTTCTGCAGATATTTCTAACATTGATGTATACAGGCAGTTTTGTTCTTTGTTGCTGAACTACTATTCAAACCAAGATGCACTCACTGAGCAGCATTTTAAGCTGAAGGTCAACTCTTACTGCATTCTATTTTTATATGTGTATATATATATGAGAAACATGTTTCAGGATCCAGATTGCTACCTTGCTCCCAAAGGTCTGCTGCTTCCAAGTCTTTACATAAAGAGAGCAGATCTGAAAAACAAGAAGATACCCCACAGCCTTCTTCCAACAGCTAACTCAACCAAACATATGGAATGACTTGTCAAAATAATATTTTGAGAAATAGGTTATCAGGGGCCTCAGGTCCACTCCATATGGTCTAAAGTTCTCCATCGCCCTGACCATATCGTGCTACTTTTCCCCCTTTCTTCTCTAAAGGGATACAATCCTTAATAAAAGTAGAGTTGTTCAGGTCACAGAGATTCAGAAGGAAATAAAACTTCATTTATACATTTAGAGTACTGCAAAATATGGGAGCGGGGCAAAAATCACTCACACAGCAGAGCATAGAATCCAAAGAAATATTTTTCTATCAAAAGAAAGAATTTTTCTTCCTCTTTATAGCACAGATGTTCTTCTAAATAAAGTGAGACTTTCCCTTTACAGCCTTTGTGATTATCAATCTTTGGTTATTTTATAATATAAGGTTGCCTCAGACCTCAGCAGGGAGGAAAAATACACATTGCTGTATTTCCTCTGTAGCAAGAACAAAACAACTGTGAAAGCAAAGAATGTTCCAAAAGAGCAAACAATAACGCAGCTAAAGAAAGTCTACGAACTTATTCATTCAAAAATAATTCCACAGATGGATAAGCATTTAATTTTCTGAAGTGAGAATAAACCAGCGTCTCTCTCCTCTGGAAGATGGAATAGGTTTTGTGTCTGCCTATTTATACACAGTACATAAATGCATGCTCAGAGAATGCTGCGAGTACTGTAAAAAGAAATCTAAGGGGAAGTTATTACTCAAGGCTCTTTGTTAGTATTTCTGCAGCACGGGTAGTGTCAGCGTTGTTAAAAATAAATTGTTAGTCGTACCTTACTTGGCCGATACAAATGCTGTTTGCATTAATGTACTTATGATTTCCTATCTGCTGCTCCCAGATAAGAGAGGAGTTTAAGAGTACGATGTCTTTTCGATCTCACAGAAAAGGCTGGGTTGCTGTTTTCAGCTGTGGGGATGGTAAACAGCCTCTCCTGCATATGACAAGGACTCATCGCTTTGAGAGTGAGAAACAGAAGCTTATTTCCACAGGGTGCGCTTGTCTCCCAACTCCTCCTAAACTTTGCATTTCGTGCTGCTGCTTATTTGAAATTTCTATCATCATAATATGACACGAGGATGTCACAACAGAGTTACAGCTAATGAGGAAAATTAGGGGGAATAGATGAAAGATAAAATGAGAAAATAGTACATTAGGAAATGTACCATTGTCTAAGACTTGAATTTATACATTTTTGAGATACAAGTGACATCTATTTGTTTTGTTTTAAGAAGAAAGAAATTCACCCCTAGGTTTAGAAACATGCTGTCACTTTGCAAAATGTCCTTGGGTTATCAGTTTGAAATTAATTGGCAACGTGTGATTAGGCAGAACACAGTAACATTGTTTAGATTTAATCAACCCATTTAATTCAGATTTGCCCTGAAAATAACACTTAACAATATGAATCTGCTATCCGGATGGTAATGGGCTGTTCTAGTGCAGAACTATTGAACGTCGGAGCAAATAAAACAGTAAGAAAACGTTGCAGGGGCCACTTGACAAACCACTGTTGCTTGCTTCCTCTTGTACACATACTATGTCCTAAAATGACTGATGTACATAGAATGAAGAAGGATGAATCACAATAAAATTATATTAAGCAGCTAAAACAAAACTGGAAGGCAGGATGGGAAGAGCTGGCTGTAGCTAGTACCTGGAACCTGAAATCCATAGGGGATGCCCATGAGCCTACTATGCCGAGCTAGTTTTGCCTTGTTCTGCTTTGTGACTCCTCTCCATTTTTATTTAATTTTTTTTTGACTGTGGTATTAGTTCTGCAAACCCAGTGCATCCATAACTATCTTCAGGGAAAGAAAACACTAAATGGATAAATCACACGTAATATCAAAAGCTAGCATTGACATACAGGCTACGGAAAACACCCTACGGACTCTCACAGAATTGATCTCTCTCCTCGCCCATCCTTTCTTTCAGGTGTAATTATGAAGAAGAGAGTAAGCTGTGCCAGATCATTTGGCTATTCAGGAGCCAAAGAATTTTATGACACAGACCAAATTTAAAACAATGAAATGTGGTATATACTGAACCACATAGTCTCTGAGAAAACTCAGAAATACAAGCAGCTTTTCCAAATAAACCATAATCTGTCCCTCCTACTGCCTCCAAAGCCTCGAACCTCAAAGAAGAAAGAAAAAAAACCACAAACACCACAACCCCAAAAACCCCAACCCTGGTGATATATAAAAATAAAACTGAAGCATTTTTGACATTTCTCTATCACTCTTAAAAATAGTAATAATCTTGAGCTATTGAAGTTGCTGAAAGAAAATAAAAATCAATGCATTTTCACTTAACGCTTTTGAAAAAGAAAAGGATTACTTGGGTTTTCAGCAAAATGCTTTAATGCAGCTTTGTAACAGAGCCCACCATAACTTACAAATAAAGCCCTTCACACCCAAGCACTTACTGCACCCCAGAACTCGATACCTGGGAGGGAATACAGGCAAGGCCGCACTTCCCAGTGTAAAGCGGGCAGAGCAGTTACTGGTACCAGCACCGTTTCCAGGCTACATAACCTGCAGTGTTCTGGGACTCTGTAAACCGCTGCCCCGTGCTCTCCTGTGGTATATACATAAGGCAGGGACTTTTGACATATCTACTGAGGATTTTATATGTTTAATAAAGCAATTTATTTCACACAATACGGAAAATATCTTGGGTGCAAGCAGTGATGCACAAATTGAAGGTGGGGCTTTGTTGTTGATTTTTCGAGGGGGTTTTTTTTTTGGAGGGGGAGTTGGAGGTTTTTGGTGGGTTTTTTTTTTTAAATAACAAATGGAAAAATTTTGCAAGCTTCAACTTCAATGTGTACCAAAAGGTCTGGAAATGTGGGCTTTTAAGTGTTTCTCTGCATTTCCCATTTTTTTGGCTGGTCACACATTTTAGGTTTGTAACCATGGGCAGGATAAAAATAACCAGATTTCTCATAGGCATTAGGAATCTTCTGCAAACCACTTTAAACTACTCAAAGCTGTCTTTGAAAGTGGTAAATGGTTGAACCTTCTCTTAATACAGGCAGGATGGACATAAAATTGTATATTTTAGAGTGAATCACTCGCAGTAGTAAATGGTAATAACCAATGTAAAAGACAATGTGAAAAAATAGCATCTTGCAAACAAATCTATGCTTATCTCATACAGGAGAACTAGAGTAACCAAAAATGCTTTAAAATAAATGTTTTTAAACGCCAGACTTTTTTCTGTTGTTTCTGATTCCTCTCTACGCATACAAATGCATAAAATGTAAAACTCAGCAAAGAGGCAAAGCGGAACATTTAAAAAAGCTGATTTAATTCTGCACAAAACCGTTATTCCTACCATTAAAAAGTACAATTTATTACCACTGGAAAGCATAAGAAGTAGAAAGTGCTCTTGAAAAATAATAACTGCTTCTACCAGCACACCAGAGACCTCTACAGAAGATGTAGGAACCATTATCTCCATTTTACGTGTGGTGAAAATGAGGCAAGGACAAACATTACTGAAATGAGGCTACAGCAGGTAAAAGTCTGACCTGCTTATTACGACCTTTTAACATTTTAGGCTACACTCAAATACAGGCTGGAAAACTTTTTTCTTTCCAGTCTCTAACTGGAAGAAGATGATGCTATACGATATCCACGGGGATCTTGCAAGCTCTGAAGCTGTCTCCCCTCCTCACACTCCCCTTGCAGGTCAGTTCTCAGTTGAAAGCTTTGTTAATGTGATATGGCAATCTAAATTAAATTCCACTGTAAATTTTTAGACAATGCTGGACAGTTATTCATAGAATTCTCTGGTCAACCCCAGACAGGATAGGGGGAGAAGACAGTGTATTCTCCCAGGTTTTATCATAGGCAATGGCAGTTTGAGAATAAAACAGACAATTTGCATTTCTCAGTTATTGTTTCAAGCTGCCTGCAGACTCTGGCACATGTCATCACACCAATTTAACTGAGCTTTAGCTATTACAAGCATTACAAATGAATGTCTAAATCCTAGATCATAGCGTATGTTAAGGCCATTCGAACAGCACGTTACATTCTAGTGTTAAAAATCTGCTTTCCTGCTCCTCAATCTCTACAGCAATTTCTGCCATATCTCTCTTTTGTACGTCTTCAAAGAACTCCAATGCATATATTCAACATATTTAAAAATAAAAAAAAAGCCAAAATGAAAAACAGTCCGAAACATTGTAGAACATGGATTCAGTCAGTGTGCAATTCTGCGGTTAGCAAGCACTTGGACTCGCTGCCTGCCCTGCCCCGAGACCAGCCAGCGAAGGAGCCCGGGGCAGGAGGGGCTGCTGTCCTCAAGCTCTGAACCGCGTCCTTCCCAGATGCAAACCAGCACCATCTCTTTGCCTTCCCAATTTTCCTATGAACAAAGATGCAGTCAGTGTCAAACGCTCCAAGTCAACTCCTAGCTGCTATTTACTTCCACAGAGCAGTTGGAAGAGCATCATCGCCAGCTGGAATGTGGACCAGTGCTGCCAAAAGGCCGGCAGCATTGGGGCCAGCGGGCTCTGCAGCCTTTTCCTCCCTCCTGGGTATCACTGCCTGTGGTCAAGGTCAGCTCTGATACGGTGCAGCTGCATAACCTTGGATCAAGCTGCTGGAAAAAGAGCTAACTTGTGAGAGTGGCATGAGAAAGAGCTGTGAGAAACCTCATCCAGACCCTCCACCCATCAGCAGAGGAGCTGCATTTAACTCAGGACCTTGGTGCTGGCCTGAGCTATGTTGTAAGTATGCTTGCTCCCAGCCTCGTACCTCGCGGACTTGACCTCCTGGCTTTAGCTTGGACCTGCCTTGTCACTATGGATCTCTCTTGTGATGTCTGGACAACTGGGTATACCTCTTCTTCAGCCAGTGTAGGACTGTGTCCTTGTCAGGGAGGACCTTGCTGCTGCCTCGCTGTCACCCTCAGCTCCTGATGCTCTTACGGACCAGCTTGCTCTTGCTGCTCCTTGACAGCAGCACTCAAACAGCAGGCTCAGGGTTTGAGAGTTTCACATGGTAGCAGGGCAGATTAACGTTATGTCTTAAAATCTGAGACCTCATTAGCTTATTGCTCAGATGTAGCCCTATCTGTAAACACTTGGATTAGAAGCTCAAAAAAATTAAGTACAGGTGATGAAAGGAAATACAGCAGCATCAAAACAAATACATAAAAATAAGGACCGGCTACCTGACCCCTGAGAAAGCCTAAGACTGACACTTGATAGCCACCAGCAAGCGATATCTCTTGCCTCAAAGAGCATTCTTCTGTAAACTAAAAAATAAAAAGGATTGGACTCAAAATTGTTAATTTTAGGTTTATTTTCAAGCCTCTGTCCATCATTATGATCAATGATGGACTACAATCCAAAAGAGTTAAGTGAGATGCTGGGTAAACTGCTCTTGCTTTGCTTATCTTTTGAGTGCATTGCTGTCAACAGCTGGATGAGCACACTGGATATAACAGACAAGGTGGACAGGGCAACCAGCATATGTCCAGTGAACTACAGGTATTAGTGACAGTAGATGTTTCAAAGATAATTTATATTAGGGAAGTCTCCTGGATAGGAATTCAGGTTTTTTATTTGCACATAAAAATGGCTTCTGAAGACATAATTTGGGGTGAGTTTGCTTTTCCCTAATCGCTTGATTACCACAACCAAAAGTTGGAACTGGGACAAGAGTACTTAGAGAGCTTAAACGACAGATGTCATCCCATTTCTGAGAGGATGTTAAGGGATATTCAAGAAGGGATATGACATTCTCTTTAGAAAGAATGAAAAATAAATTGAATTTTCTCTTTGTAACCTTTATGAATCACAGTTTCCCATTTGTCTGTGGTGACAGATTCCTGTATTTCCCAGAGCAAAATACAATTTTCCTTGAGGAAGGGGAAGAAAAAGAGAAGGGCAATCAAAATGTTTTAATTCTTTCAGTTCTTTCAAGGACCACTTTCTAAGGAAGCAATTTGATGAATTCATCCCTACAGCTGTCCTTTCCCAGGTGTCTTGCACCTACAGATGCATCTGTAGTTTGAGATCAAGTTCCTTAGGCCACTGGAAAGAAAATGGATACACTGCTAGTTAGTATATTACTCTCTGACATCTGTGAAGACTTGATTCAGCAATCCATTAAAAAAACCTATTCCTTCTAATGGAGGTTAACATTAATTTGATCTAGATGCTCTCCAGACGTTCTTCTGGCCCACCGAGTTAGTCCTCTGCTAACTGAGAGCGTTCACTCTGAGCTGTCTCTCTGAACACGTTTGGACAGCTTTAGGGTGTTTTGATTTGTTTGTTTGGTTTTTTTTAACATGACCAAGGACTCAGAGAATCAGAGAGTAAGCAATACCCTGAATGCTGGAGATGCATAGAATGAGCTGCCAAGTTTCATAAAAACTCCTCCCCTTCATGAATACCCCTGGTTTGGGGGGGAAAGTCTTTTTAAAAGACACTTTATTAACTTACTAACTTTTATAATGAAGGCTAGAATCCTCAACCCTTCTCATAACATTACAGGAAAGGCATCCAAAGATGAAAGGGCACGTTCGACAAAGCACAAATATATATTACCATTATTTGATGATCAGCTTCAGGTTAAACCTGTCTGCCTTCAGACTGGAGATTAATAGTGATAGCTTCTTTTAATGACTGTAGAAATGCCACAGTGCCTGCCAATAACAACTTGAGCAATGAACAGGTTGCTGTAGAATGTATTGTTTATGCACCACTGACTGCAATCTCTATACAGAAAATTTAATAGACCCTTTTTTCCCCTCTCAGCAAGCTTATGTGGTTGGGGATTTAGAACTGCATTATTCCTTATGACCTGACTTATTTATCATGTCAATCATAGTAATGATGTGTCAAAATTATCACAATTCTGAAGCTTTCTCTTTATCATCATTTTGAGAGTGTTCTTTCTCAGCATTATAAGCACATATGACAGAAGAGACATCAGAGGCATAGATTTCATGCACGGCTCTAAAAATCACAGGGTTAAATACCTACTTCTAGAGCCAAAGCACCATGGAATACCTTCTTCCATTTTTCTAATTCAGTTCTTGTACTAGCAGCTAGACCCACAGCTGCAACTGCAATTAAGGAGAAAAGATGGGGAATAAAACTGCACAGAGTCAATTGCCAAAGGTCAAATTAAGATGCTGGAATTTGCAGGTCCTGACCCACCTAACAGCATGCAGTTGGCCTTCTGATACCACCAGTCAGATTTAAAATTGCAACTTTAGCAATTAGTAAGACTGAAGAATTAGACAAGCAAGTTACTTAGTGGTGAGATTGTCCTTCCCTATCTAAACAAAAAGCTTTGTCAAGGACTCAAGTCAGGGAAGGGGAAATAACGCAGATGGAGGGATTTAGCCCTTGCTGAAACAGAAGTTTCAGACAAGTGTGCATGCAAGGTCACAGCCAGGCTGGTGAAGGTGACTGTCTCAGCAGCTCGGGTGCAGCATCGCTCAGAGCAGGTTTCTGAACAACATACTGGACTGCATCAGCACTGGGTTATTGACTCAGAGAAATTAAAGGATGAGGAATAGTTAACAACAGGAGTTCTGTCAAAGGTACAACATATATTCTTTTGGTTCAATTTTCTAGAGCCTGAGGTCTGAAAGAGATGGAAGCCTCTTTGAAAGGGTCTGGACAGCATTCTAAATTTCATGTACCATAAGTTTCTCTCAGTCACAGAAGATTAATTCACCATTTATTCTGTAGGCTAGCAAGAACTCGGGAAGCAGGTAGTGTGTGCTGTCCTGGAGGAGAGAGACGGCAAAGCCATGTTCCCTCTGGGGCTTGTAACTGTGACTGAAACCATTTTTAAATGTAGTTATGGTCAAAGAGAGTTTTAACAAGTTTGAATGCACACCTAACATTGTTACATCCTGAAATATGGATTGTCTAACGTGTAGCCAGTGTCGCAGCATAATTTTTGCTACAATAGCTGTCTGAAATGATACTAAAACCAAGCTAAGTCTAGACAGGTTGAAAAATACCTGTCAAGTACAGTTCCAGCAGCATCACCATGAAGCCTATTTGAAGTGTCCAACCTATGGATCAGCAAACATATGTGGCTTAATAAAGACTAATAAAACAGAAACAGCTTGTTCTGTTGAAACTCTGATGGAGCTGCAGAACATTTGCTGCAGAATTACAAGGGTGAGCATGTCTCCGGGGACCTTGGAATCAATAAAAAAGAAATGATGGGGCCCTCCACCAGGTAGAGTTAAGACAGACAGGTCCACAAAATGAACTGACAACAGCCTGAAAGAATTGCTTTGTTAGAAGTAAAGCTGTAGGAGCAGTTGCTCATTGGAAGGAGATTTAAGGTAAGCATATAACCTAATGTTGTTTCAAAAACAATTAAAAGCAAGCAACCTTAAGCAAAATCTCAAAAAAAAAGATAACTATCTCTAAAGAAGTTAAGATTTATGTTGGAATAGAATGAACATTTCACAACTTAATATGTGTAGAGTATTTGCTGGTACTTCGGGGTGCTTCCTTCGGAAAATAAGTTACAGTGCAAAGGCATTCTCATCTTGCAGATTCACTGGACTTTTAAGCCTCAAATCCAATCCATCCTCATCTCAGGGAAACCCATCTCCTTAGGACACTTTGAATATTTGGGCTTGTAAGCCTCCAAAGATAACTACCTTTCCAATTCCCAATTACAAGATAGATTTTCAAACCTACACTCACAAAATGATATCCATTCTCATGTGCAGACACACCCCTTGTACAGAAGCCAAGATTTGCGCTTTGTCTCTATGCAGGTTTAGAGCTGCACAACTAAATATAGGCATAACGGGTCAGATCCTCAGTCAGAATATTTTGGTACTGATCCATTTAAATTCAGGAGACAAAGTAATTTATTTTATCTTACAATTTGGTGTATATCTATATCTGTATATAAATCCAGTCATTTTAAACTCCATCTTTTAAAGAATAGCTGTTGTCTAGAAGTGAAGGAATGATTTGCTGAATGAGTAATGCCTGAGAGAATTGAGATTTTTCTAGAACATAGTTTGAGAGGAACATTAGTGCTTGGGTGGACTTTTCAGGCTAAAAGTCACAAGCCTGCTTCACCGGAGAAGAGTTCCCACAGGGGAAAAGCTTGTGAAGATCCACAAGACTACCTTCCACAGAAAGGGTCACCTTTGGAATGAGACAGCAGAATTGTTAAAGCCAGAACATGAGACCACAGGTCTTACCTTCAGGTATAAATCCAACTTCCAACTAAAGGTTCATGGGTTACAAGAAATAAAAATGAAGTCAAGATAGAGTTCAAAGGGACTAGACCTGCCTACAGCAGTGATTTCTTCTCCTATAGCCAAAAGAGTTTGAGAATCACTGTTACAATTATGTTAACTACATATATACATATGCGTCTATAAAACTACATTTCAGAGTTCATATTATACCCTAATTTTGTGGCTAAGAAAATATGAGCTGGCTGAACAATGCAGAAATGCATTTTACCCTGCTCAGTGGCACCTCACAAAACCTCTCCTTCCTTTTCTTTTGGAGATGTTCAATAATTTGACAACAAGCTTTAAGATTTGTAAGGTAGCGACTGTGACAGCATTAAGATCAATTTTCATGACTGGCGCCATGATTACCTTTCATTCATCCCTCGAGACAGCCCTTCTAAAGGGGAAGTGTTTGCAAAACAGGTTCTATTATCGTACATTTGTGCTTTCTTGGTCAAAAAGAGCAACTGGAGAGTTAACTTCTATCATACCACAATCTTTTAAAATGGATTTTTGTAAATGAAAACTGTAGTCTCACTGTTTCAATACCTCAATTGAGAACTGATAAATTGAAACATATATCTAAATCCATCTAAAAGGCAAAATCAGCCAAAGTCTTTCCAATAGAATCTGTAGTGCAAATTTCATGTAATTACTTTCATGCTGCTGGAGGGTCCTCAGACATACTCTGATGTCTTTTGTCTCATGTTCTATTCCTATCATGCATTCCCAATTAATTACTCAAAGACTGAAGAACTTTGATGCTGTGCTCAATATAGAATATCTCAGTGAAATATAATGACCTGTTATATACAGAAGGTCAGATCAAATTGTTGCATACTTTCATATAGCTTCAGATTAAAAAATCTGTCATCAAAAGAAATGCTTCAATATCTATGGAAACAACTCTACAATATCCTCACCATCTAGCTCTACAGTCATCTAGAGCTAAACAAAAAGCAAGTGGCAGCGAGGGTGCCACATCCACCTCTCCAGTTCTCAGCCCAGCCCAAGCCCACTCTGGAACAGCGCGGGGAACGCTCCCGAAAGCCTGTGCTGCGTCTACAGGTACATCACACCAAAGGAAAGTCTACAATCGTCGCTGAGCCCCTGTAGCGCGAGTAAAGGCAAACAACCTGTGTCATGATTCTTAGGAATTTCCAAATAACATATCCTCTCCGTTATGAGCGGACAACACAAGTGTGAAAGTATTTCATGAGATGAAAATAATATATATAAAATTTATAAAATCAAGAAAGCTTGACGTCTTCCTTAACATCATATTGAGGCTGAATTGGGTTTTATGGTGGTTTAAACAATAAAGACCCACTTAAAAAAAAAAAATGATAACATCATCTTCAGTAACTTAAATTCTACAAAAGTGAAGAAATTAGCCAATCCGATTGTACGGATCATTTCTCAACGTTCCATTTAGCTTTTAATTACCCAACAGACTGTAATAGCTGCTTTGGAGCTATTACACTCCATCGTGTCAATTTGGCTGCTACAAATGCACAGCACAAAGTCCTCAAGCTAAAAATCATTATGAAATTATTGTTGAAAAAGATTGTTGGGCATGTGCAATAGCTAGCTTTTGAACTTCTATGTTTTACAATTTCTCTTTTTTATAAATAGCTAGAGCAATTAGATGCTGTTATGGAGCTATTCAAAACCTTTCAGTTTTGAGATCCAAAGCATTTCTTGAGTTATAGAACTGTAAAAATTCAGTTAAATTGGCAAAGTTCTGTTTGCAGTCTGCCATAGCCTCATATTTTCTCTTTACTTCTGTATACAATCTATTCAAGTCATATTTTTTACATAATGTTCCATCAGATAAAACACCAGAAAATATTTTAGAAAGTAAATGCAAGAAATCTTCCAAAAAAATCACGTCTGCACTAGAAGCTACACAATGCATGATGAACAAAATTCAGAGCATTAAGTAGCACACCTAGCCTTTCCTGGGTGCTAGATTAAAAAGGGAAAGAAAGGATTTAAGAATGTGAGAATGCAAAGATACACGAAGCGTCATGTAAATCACAAGCCTAAAATAACAAGGAAATTGTATTGGGGTGATTTGCAGAGAATGAGCAATTAAGCGATTTGTGGATTTGAGAGAAAGCAAGCTGTATCTAGATGAGAGATTTTCTTAGTTGTGCTCCCCAAATAATGGAAATGCCAGCTCAAGGCACAGAATAGACTTAAACTGGAACGAAGTCTTGTCAAGGATGCGGATCAGGACTTCACAGAGCAACAGTTCATCAAACAAAATGAAACAGATTGTCACTGTCTCAAAGATCTTGCAGTGCAAGTATAAGACAGAAGTCCCCCTCCCAAAGATGATACAGCCAAACAACAAAGCAGAAGGAAATTACTCGACTCTGTTTGACATCATATTAACTTACTGGATCATGCTCAAAGTTTCTCATAGACATAGAAACGCTTCCAGAAGGCATTTTGTAGTACTAATGAGGCAGATTCACAGGATTAAGGTTTTTTTTAAGTCAGGACCAGCATAGGAATTAGCACAGGTGGGACTCTGCTAACAGAAAGGGCTGGCAAATGGTTGACTGGAGCCAGAAGCTGATTACTCCTTGCTGCCTCCAGGATGGGAATGGTCATAAACCACCTCAAAAGTGGGGAAGGGGGAGACAAACTCTGGGACACAAAGCATGAGTGTAAAAGTCAAAGAACCAGGCAAGAGCAGCTTTCTGAGTCTTTAGACAAAAAAAAAAAAAAGGCATTGTACTAACTGAAATACGAGTTGAGAGCTTGGAAAAGAGTTTTAGATTTATTAGAAAGGTTGTATCATCACAGGACTATTAAAAGTAAGAGGAATTTGTAAATAATAGACACAACGTAAATATGAGGGATCTAGAAAGATGACAGAGTAAGTAATTTCTAGGCAATGACATCCTTTGGGACAAGCCACATGTTTACATTCTCTGGGGAATCAGAAAAGAATGAAAGGAAGAGGTGTAGCAGGATCTGTAAGAACTGCTATGGCAAGATAAATCTGAGTTTGCAAAAGTGGATGACAAATAGTTGATAAATATCAAAGAGATTAAGAGCAAGGGCAATAAAGATACCTCGAGAAAGCTGAAATAGGGATAAGATGGAGCGCTCTGAAAGAGTGATTAGATTGATAAGAAATCAGGCAAGGATGGTGTCAAAGAAGCAGTAGTAGTCAAGATTTCAAGGAAGATAGGCACTAAAGCAACAAAGACATTACTATTCCTTTTCTTATTTGAACTGGTGTTAAGCATCAATAGCAAAAAGCAGAAGATCAGGTAAAATGAGCCTCTGTACTATTAAGTTTTGCATAAAACTAATAGAATTAAATATCTTGGATAAGCTCTATACTTAAAATACTAAGTAGTTTACAAAATTCCCCTCTATTATTTCAGTATTTGAGTACTACAGAAACCAAGAGGAGCATAAAAGCTTTAGAGAAGAAAGGTACAGAAAGCAAGTCCTTGGAAAGGGCTGAAACGCAGGACCTCAATTTTGAAATGGGTGCAAAAACAACCAGCAAACAAAGCATCAAAGGTGAAACATGACTGAGGTGACACAGAGAAACTTACTGAAATACTTTCATCATACCACAGAGAAATAAATGCTATGAAAAAATTAATGCATCAAAAGTTTGCATTCTCTTGGACTTGTATTTTAATGCTGCTGACTGGCTTTATACCATGCCCACATACCGCAAGCAAAGTCAGTTCACCGGGAGGCAGACAACGCCTCTGTAGGCTGAGAACAATTTGGGTGGCTGTAACTCTGCTTGAAAAACAATTTTTTTTTATAAGAGGTGACTATGAAACGCTATTGTTGGGGAGTGAAGAAGTAGCAAGACAGGATGATAGCTGGTTTTTGTTTTGTATTTAAAAATGTAAAAAACCCTAATCCTGCAATTTTGCACATTGTTTGCTGAACACAAAGTACTGCGCACAGAAACTTGCTGATGCAGCACAGTGCCAAAGAGCCAGGCACATGGCTTGCGTGGCGTTGCCTACAACACAAAAAGAAACAATTCTTCCACTGCTACTTTTAGAAAAAAAATAGCAATGTTCTTGGACAGCTTTTCAGCTTCCTAATGCCTTATATTAATTTTTACCAAATCTCCTCTCTTGCTTTGCTTTCAAAGAAATTTTACCTCCCAGCTCACACAGGTACAACACACAATTTGGGATGTACATCTGAGGATGATCTGTAAGTAAAAGAACAGGCTTAACGTCTACCTGTTATTAACAGTAAATGCGAAGGAATATGAAAAAATATTATCACATCTCAGAATATTAGAAGAATCAGCATTTTGATGTATCAGGCGTGAAAAGGTGCACAACTCAATACAATGGACAAATATACACAGCGAGATAGCCAAACTCTCATTATGCTGAGTAGAGATGTGTTTTGAGTAACAAATACAACATCCAATGCTTTTTTAAGCCTCTACACTCTTTAGGTGAAAGTTAATTTAATAAGGTCACTGTCAACATAGAAAGCCGTGTCCTTGCTCAAAAAAGGCTCTTTAATGTTTAGCTATCATCATTTAAGATACAGGATGCGCAGACTGTTTTTGCGATTGAACCACACTTTCTTTCATTCTTTCGTCAAAGTATAAAACAACACGCTCCTCTCACCATTGCTCCGGCCCTATGTCTGGCACCTGATGCTCTCAGAATTGCCAGTATACTGATGCGTGGATGAGATTTTCTCCCTCAGGTGCTCAGAAGAGGATCTTACACGTTTCTATTCTCAGTACCAAGCCAAAGCCATCACTTCGAACCCATGTACCCTGGGAGGGAAGAGAATCTGCTTCTCGCCGTCACGACCAGCTCAGGTCACTGTTTCCACTGGCTAACTTTGGGGGTTTGGCTAGCAGCCATAAATGCCTGACATTTCTTTCCTAGATTAACACTTTTACAAATATCCTAAACATTATCTTACTTTATTTTGACTTTAACAAAAAAAATGAAGTTTTTGTGTTTGCAGACTAGTTTGGTACATATTTTATAGTATCAATCACAAATATAAAAAAGACCTAGTTCAATGCTTTAAAATACTGTGAAGTTATTTCAAAAGATTTGGATGATAGCATAAAAACATCTTTCAGAAACATTTGATCTAAATAAAACCTTTTAATAATTATAGCAAAGGCAAAGTAAATCTTACCACCAGTTTCCATCTGACCTGTAGAAAATCCAACAGAACTATAGCACAGGTGCACTAAGAGATTCAGATTTTTTCAGAATGAGTACTGAATCCACAGCCTGGATGATATTTTGGGATCCAGGAAGTACAATCCAAGATAGACAATTGCATCTCATATATAATTTTGATTGTATTTTCAACAAGATTACTCACTCCTGCATTAACGCTAATCAGTACATATTATGCAGCTAGTTAAAAGTCCACATGAAAGTTCAGTGAGATGCAGAATCCTTTTTCATTTCACCCCTTAAACTATTGTGCAATTTGTTATGAAACAGATGACTAAAAATATAATTACAAAAGTACCTGTACTGTACAGAACAGAAGGTAAAATGCTCCCTACATATAATCTTGTAGCACAATTAGGGCAATTCTGGATTACAAGCGATACACAAACCGCACAATAAATAATGCACATAGTTTTTAGATTAGCACTGCTGACAGCATTTAACTTTAGCACTGTTGCAAGACTCTGATCTAACATCAATATAACTGACTGAAAACCTTTTGCTTAATTGCCATCTATAGAAGAATCTAATTAGACCAAGAAATATTAAAATAGTTTTAATGGCTAACATAAAGCTTCATAAAAACAATCACTGCTGGTTCAAGGACACAATCAATAGCCTTTAGTTTGAAAAATATTGTGGTTACAATTATAACTAGACTGGCCTTCAATCCATCCTCTCTCCTTTTTCATAAAAATCAGTATCTTGAAGAATGTTCCTATGGCACTACACGCACTGTAATTTTTCACTCTTTCTCTAAATCTCAGAAAATGTGCTGTAGATGGCCCCAGGAGCAAACACAGCAAAGATGAAGTAAAACTCGAAAAGGAGCTGTCTAGTTTAATCTATGAATGTTCACAGCAAGGGCTTCGTGTAGAAATTTGTAATCAGGATTTCCACAAATGATGGTGGCAAGGTTTCATTGGAACTGGTGTTCTTGTCAGCCGCAGAGCCTGTCACAGCAACCTGCAAGCACTTGCTGCTTCTCTGATTTGAGAATCCCCAAGCATTATGTTTCTCCCCAGTGCCCAAACACACATACTATATCTTTCTGTTTAGAAACCACCCTGGCTTAATAGCCACGCATTTGTTATGCTCTGCGGGGAGAAGTGCAATATATGCTCAAACGAGCCGCTGTAGATTCAAAATGCTAACCAAAAACCTACCAAATTAAATCCGTCCAGGATACAAGTTCGCGTGTCAATTAGGAGCAAACTCTTTGCATTGGTGATGGATAGGCGAGGGACCAGGGCAATGCCTGGGAAGAAACACCAGTTGTCAGAGTGTCTAACGAAGATGACTTCACTCTAGGTGTACAAATAGCAGAGAGACAATGGGTCTTGTTTCTTAAGCACATTTGTGGAATAAAAATACCTCAGAAGCAGGAAAACAAAAGCTCTCCTCCAGCTACCCCTTTTCTCTAACCTTTTACTTAATTTGTATACAATTACTTCGATGTAGTTAGCTTTACAAGGAATGGGGTGGAATTTTCAGAGAAAATTTCGGGTAGTCCAGGACACTTCAGCATACCTGCTGAATGGCAGTGACTCATATGAAAAAAAAAAAAAAGCAAATGGTGACCTACACTTATCCATGGTCACCTAACAGAATCACAGCCTGATGCTGATTCCCATCCACAGTATTGGAGAAGACATATACACACAGCTTCAAAGGCTACCTTTCCTTGCAATTGCCAGACCTCAAACTCTGGCTAGTTCTAAAACATTCTCTATCAAATGAGAAAGTAACTCAAATAAGGACAATCAAGTTAAACTGGTATAAAAAAAATGAGAATCAGTTCCTTGCCACCCTCCTTACATCAACTAAACCCTTCAGGCAGTTTTCAGCCTAGTTTTCAGTGATGTTTTCGCACCTTTTATTCTTTCCATTCTCATATTTGCCTGGTGTATAGCCTGTATATGAACAACAAATTCAGAAGCATCATCTCTTAAAGCACACTCACCACAGGGGACTATTTGCACATTTTTATCTAGAGCATCATCACGCTAAGGTAAGTCTTCTCACCATTATGTTTATGAGAGGCTTCAAAGTTTGAACTAAAGATAATTAGTACCATGAGATTACCATCATCCTAAATGTGAGGGATTGTCAACAATGATCGGGACTCAACACGACCGAGGCACCCGCAGCCCTCACGGTACGTGCTGTACCGGAGCACTTGGCCCCACTGGTACCAACGTTGGAGCAAGGAAGAAGTGCAAGCAGCATGTCTCTCCCCTTCCCCAGCAAAGGGCTACAGCAGAGAATCGTCAGTTTATGTGGATCACTGGATCCTAGAGAAGAACCAGGGGAGAAAAGGAATTACGCCCCATGGAGCCGAGTCTCATATTCCAGCAATCTCAGCTTCCACAGTCAGATCAGACCACCTGGGGTCAACACAGCAAAGACACAGAGTGACCTCTTGCCCAAAAGGTTTAATATTAAACACTGCTATCGTGTTTGTAATCGTAACATACATAACTTCATCATTGTGACATATTAAAATGAGCCATTTATCCGCATAATTTGAAGCTGGAACAGTAATCATTTACCTTCTCAACATTTCTTAAAAACAATAAAGAGATTGCTTGCAAATCAAAATGCAAACACTTCAATAGCACACAGAAATTGTTCTTTCCTGACAATTTATACATATTTTGCAATTTCAACTTAGAGTGATGTGTGTAGAGAGAATGGGAGGGTGGAGGACAGAGATGGGTTTTATATCAACAATTCCCATTAACATTGATGGGAATTGCACCCATAAAAACTCTGGTCACTGATGCTTTTCTTTACTCATTAGGTAATTTTCAGCATTTTATTCTTCTGGTTTATGTTCTCTGCCCTATAATTTCCAATGTAGTGTTTAGATTCTGCCAAAAAGCTTCATTTTGTGCTAGCTGTCTCTTGCAAGTAAATAGCGCTGTGATGAACTTGGAAATATCTATTTCTCCCATAATTGGTTGGTACCAGTCAATGCAGTCCAGCAAACAAAAAAATGAGGAAAACACATTGCAAAAAATTAGTTGATTCAAATACTTCCTGAAAATATAGACATTCTACCACAAATTCTCATTACCAGCAAAATACTGAGGAAAGAGTATGATTCTATGTCACCAAAAATAGCTGTCCCCAGCTTGAAAACTGAGGAACTAAGATCTGTATGTACGTTATTGCTTTCTGGTAAGAGGAAATAAAGTCAGTCTTCTCTCTCTCTAGCATCAAGATAAGTTGTTCAGTGCTCTTGTGGACAGCACGCTGGCTATAGCATTCACAGTTCACTTGAGTGTCCATAATAAAATATTTTGTCTGCAATGAAATCTGTGAATACCATTCATCTTACCTTTATTTATGTGTTTATTCTATAAGAATTTGACCCTCTGATTAGCCATTTCTGTAAGAATGCATAGCACACTGTGTCATATGCCAGGGATTACTGGATCGGGGAAGAAAGGGACTATTCCTTCCAATATTTTTCAATATGGGAACACAAAGAAAATCAAGGTAGTATATTAAAGTGCAAATGTCACTGATCTTCCAGGATTAGTACATCTGGTCTTCAAGTATATTATGCAGATCAAGTCACGATCACCGCTGATAATCATCCTTCAACAGAACAACATGGGTTAATTTTGATCTGTTATGTGTTTCTGCCTTACTTTATTATACCATTGTCCCCTAAAAATGACAGATACTGAGGTATTTTAATAGAAATTATTAGACATAGCTCTTCGAAATTCTGTAAAATAATTATCCTTGTGTTGTATATAGGAGTCAATTCTGTTAAGCAAGCAGAGGATGGGACTGGGAATTCCAAAATGTGATTTCTAACCTTGTTTCTGCCCCTGATTCTAAGTGATCTTAGGCGAATCACTTTTATCTTTTTGTGCATCAGTTTCCTCATTTTGATATTGGAATTAATGACATGCACCTTGGTAAAGACTTTTCAGGAATACTGATGAAAAGCATTAGATATGAATCGGGCCTTATTGTTAATAATAGTAAATTGCTTTGGGATCTTTGGATGCTAAGTGCTATTTAAATTCAGAGAAAATATTAGTACTTTAATTGCTTCATCTTTCAGATCTACCCCAGTTTTACTTACACACTGATGGATAAATTGAACTCAAATTACTTTATAGCAGATACACAAAGTTAGAAGTGTAAAATAAGACAACCTTACGTTATTATTGTTGCAGCTTCCAAGGCTTTAGAACTTCTATTTTGTACTACTGAAGAACTCACGTGGCAAACATCCAAATGTTACGCTGCTGTTGGGATATTCATTATTAATAGAATCTTCTCCACAAATACTGAAATCCCCAAATTCCATCAATAGTCAAGCTTCAAACCTTGCATTTATGCAAGGTTTTATCAAAGTCATTACAATCGTGATGAAACTGCTATTGTTTTGAAATGATATACTGAACAAAATGCCATTATCAAGTAGTTTCACTGAGTGACTGGAGAAGAGAGCCACAGTCTATTAATGTATTGCCATTGATTTGTTCACTAATGTGCCCTATATTTTCATCCGCAAAAGCCTTTGTAAAATCCACAGTGTCTATTAGTGCAATTACCCAACATAACTACTCTGCAGGGCACAGCTCATTATGTTTCTTTTTTTGCTTTTAGTGCTGAATGCTGCCAACAACATCCGGGCTACAGGAGAGCAGACTTCAGCATGTGATGACAATAAGAAAACAAGCGCAGCGTTGGCTTCGGTCTGCTCCGAATGGGAGCTTCACCCACTGCCTTCATAACAAACTGCAGAGAAAACAACTGTAAACTGATATTATCTTCTCAGCGGTATCCAGCGATAGAGAAAGAGGCAATGGGCACAAATTAAAAACCAGGAAATTCTGTTTAAGCATAAGAAATTTTTTTTAGTTTTAGTTTTTTTTTTTTACTGAAAGGGTGATCAAACAGCACAAAAGGTTGCCCAGAGAGGCTGAGACCTCTCCAGCCTTGGAGATGCTCAAAACCCAACCGGACACGGTCCTGAGCGACCTGCTGTAGATGACTTGCTTTAGCAGGGGCATGGACTCCAGAGGAGCCTTCCAGCCTCATCTGTCCTGTGATTCTATGATTATTAATTCCTCTCTGATCACCAGATTATTGATGTGTGACCTCTATTCACTACTGGAAATTAAAGAGAGCAGCTGAAAACACTTAGAAACCTGACTGGTTATAAGAATACAGCTCCTTATAAGACACTGCAGAGAAAACTTTCTTTTTCCTGGTTACCCATCCTCTGCCCGAGTGAAGTAAAGCATAAACGTGGCTCTTTTTAGCCATCCTAATTCTGGCAAGACAACAACAACAGACTTAATTACTAATCAGTTTGCATCAGAAATTATCAGACCAAATGCAGAGTGCCATATCACTCGCACAGTTTAATACTCAGTTTAATATGGCCAGAACCAAAATTTTTTTGTATTTCAGAAATCTCTCTCTCCCTCAAAATTATCTAGCCAGAGACCATCACCTTACAACAGCGTTCCCTTCCAGGAATGTTATTTCTTCATTACAACCCAGATTCCAGGCTGCAAACGAGGAGACCTCAGTGCTTGCCTGAGTCTCTATTAATTATTGAGGAATCCCTGCCTGCCCCAGTGCCACGTTCAGACAGCTTGTCTTCGCACTTCTCAGAAGCGATGAGAACTCCATGGGAAAACAGTAGCACATTTTTGTTTGGTTTAATAACAAAACAAATCAATTAGATAAGCAATGATGGCCTCGGCCCCTGGCACTTCTGGGGAATTAACTAGTGCCCAGCATCTCTGGCCTAAAGCAAAACTCCTCCAGGAGGTGGGGATCTGAATGAGTAGCCTGATTTTCAGTAGTATTTGCTTCTCAATGAGAAAGAAAGTGAGAATAACTAAACAGAGAAATTTGGATGAAATAAACTCTTTTTTTTTTCTCCCCCCATCGAACAATAATAATTAAGCCCCTTTTTATCATTTATCAAAATTGTGACACCAGACTAAGCAGCTGTATTTTCTGTTCAGTGTAATTTCTACATTTCAATGGAAATGATTTTGGAGTTCAGGACCAGCACTTTTTTTTTTTATAGTTTAAGGTGCTGCTACAATAAAACTAGCAAATCAAATAAGGACAGCGTGCTGTTTGGGGCTTCAACAACATACTGTATAAAAGATCTTCAGTATTGCTAACATCCATTTCATTTTCCAAAACAAGTTTTACACACATGCATATGTGGAAAAAAGAATCATGTTATCCAGTATCTAGTTTCCGATGTAGAAGGATATGGACAGTGAAAAGTGCATTATATAAAAAACAAAAGGGCTATGTTTCAGCCATAGTCAGATACCATAAATATTTCAGCTACTTATATAATTGGGTTCATTTAAAATACTATCTACTCTCAGAACATTGCATTCAAAGCATATTGTGCAGAATAACTACCATTTGTTTTGGCCACATCAAAATATCACTCAAAAAACCATTAGGGTGGGATTTTTTTGGCTGTGATGCTGTAAAATACCATCTTCTCTCCCAGACAAAAAAAAAAAAAAAAAGAAAAAAAAAAAGTTGTAGAACATGTAATTCATCTTCCCCCTGGATAAAATGACTGCTATGAAACAACCCAAAAACTTCCACCACGGAGATAAAACAACATATGTTATCTCAAGAAAAATCTAACTTCCTCAACAGCACTTTGTCTAAACCAAATGGTTAAATCCCAAATAGTATCTTGAATAATGATTTTTCTTCATCCTCCTGAGAGTCAAATTATGCAATATTACAAAATCTAAGATTTCCAGGAAGAAAAGGTTTGTCATCTATACCTTGAAAGCTCGTACTTTGCCCAGGTACTGCAGCAGGCAGCACAACTCTCATGCAATAGCACTAAACATAACCGAACTGCAGAATGAAAAGCCTTTTCCTTTGAATTCTTGGCTTTTAGTGGATTAAGTGAAAATCTTAACACGGATTTTATCCTGTTCTTCTTTAGTGTGTGTTTGGTTTTTTAAGTTGCATTTAATATTTTTCTGCAAGAAGCTAGTAATGAGGGAGACTGGCATGCTGAGGATCTGTCTGCAATGGAGTATCCAGTGGTGTTTTCTTTTTGTTTGGTTGGTTTTTTGTGGTGGTGTTTTTTTTTTTTAAACTCCAATTGGCTTTAAAGAGGAGGCTTCATGGTTTGGATGCTGTGGATTGCAACATAACAAAAAACAAAGTCAGAAGTTAGCAATTCCTAACATGCTTCTAGAAGAAAGGGTTTTGTTTTGCAGGAGGCAGAAGTGTTAATATCCTGTGCACATTTCTTAACTTTTAGATGTTATCAACCATGAATGTGAGAAGCAAGAACACAGAATAACCTCACAGGAATAGCCGAAATGCTGGCTATAGGGACAAACCCGAAAATTCCCTAACACTTTTTCTCCAAGCACAAATACAGTTGATATGTTTTCTCATGAGATGAGCCCACTATTAACATCAACTTTTGTACGAGTGTCAGCTCTGCCTTTTTAGCACTTTTAGGCTTCAGTCTCAGTGACAGACATATCTTTCACCATTTCTAATCTTGAAAGCATTGCAGAATTAAGTTAAATGTGATGGTAAGCAGCATTATTTACAGCATCAGCTTTTTAAGGTGTTCAGAACATCAGCTTTCAGAAAATACTTAAAAGGTTTTCCAGTTTAGTTCAGAAACAACAAAAAGATATTTTGTAAGTATTTTGGGGGGGGAACTAGAATTGTGGCAGATTGAAGTCACACCAAGAAAACATATTCCGGGGTCCAGCTGCCTTTCTCCAGTTTGCGCGCCTGGCCGGCGCGTCAAGACCTAACGAGAACGGGCATATGTTTTCACCATTGCTTGTTACAATCCTCCTGCCCTCCTGTTCACCTGCTGATCCCCAGAAAGACCCTCTCTCTTGCTATTGTACAAGCCCTGGCTGATTGGTGGCACTCTCTCCCCCCGCCCCAGCATTTTCCGAAATAGCCTTTGTCTGCTGTGGCCATCCTGCTGCCCTAACCAGCTGCTAGAAAATGATCAAAATGGGCCAATTATTACTCCAACCAAGAAATATTCTTCCACTAGGAACAAGAAATCACATACGTATTGGGGCTCAAAGTACGCAAGGAAAATTACGTTCATTAAAAATCTTTTCATAATGACATCCTTACTATCAAAAGGCTCAGGATGATTGACCTTGGCATCTAGGATTAAGCCAGCATTATTTTTCTTGATTACCAGCAGCAGAATAGTGAGGAAATTATAAAGCCATTGAGAGGATTAATACAGCCCTGATCTCTCTCTCCTGGCTCTTTATCTCAAGCGATTACAGTTCTCTAGAAAAAAAAAAAAAAACAAGTCATGTAGCATACGCCTGCTGCCATGGAGAGATACAGTATCAGCTCCATGCATCAGCTCCCCATGACAGCCAGGGCAAAGGTTAATTATGCATTCTGTATATAGTTTTAATCACTTTAATCAGATCACCGCTCTGCTCCATCTCAGGCTATAACTTTCTAAAAGCAAGAGAAGCACTTCAGGCATGGCAATGTTTGTTTTAAACAAGGGGAGGGGGAGGAAGAGGAGGAAACACGCTACATTAACCACAAACAAAAAAGACGATGCAAAACCTATTGACCGAACAAGACGACTAAGCCCGACCGTTTGTGTGAGCAGAGGCAGAACGGCACAGAGCAGTCAAACAGCAGACGTAAGGGCCTTTCCCGATTTAGAGATATAGCCAGAGAGTTTCCGAGACTCTGGGACAAAGCGCGTTCTCGACACACAGCCTTCACGCTTCTCTCCAGCTTTGCCTCTGCTTTCAGAGCCTTACTCTAGCAAAGGCATAGAAAAACAAGTGGAATAATTGCACAGTAACAGGAAAAGCCACATTAAAAGAGACGGAACTAACTGGTTGGAAATCACAGGAGTCATAGCTTTCTGCTCTGACATGGGAACAAAGGACCACTCCTTTTAAAACTTCTGCTGTGATTATTACAAGCTCTATTCAGTGTTTTGTGCTTCCATCTTCCACAGAGAAATCTCTTATGGGCATTTGGTTTGAGAAGAAAGAGTTGAATAGGGCTCTGGTTTTTTTAATTAAGGAATATTGGCCCTCAGGATGAAGGGAGGAAGCGCCATCCTTGGAAAGAAGTGGGAGAGAGAAGTCTGCCTTTGTTCCCTTCGGAGCATACAGAGACATTTTTATATTCTATTGAAATATTTTCAAAATGGGTGGCGTGAGGAGAGCGTTCAGGCATCTCACCAGCACCCAATATTTATTACAACATAAAAAGTGTCAAACATGGATGGGTTCTAACTTTTAACAACATGATCTCTAAGCCAAACTTATCCTCATTACAAGGCTCTTCCACATCGCCAGACATAATTTTAATACAAGGCCACATTTTCCCTGTCAGATATAGTTTTCAGAGTACTTTACTTTTATATCAGAAAGCAGAACACCAACAACATCTTTCGGCCCCAAATAAACTCTTTTTTACAAAAACATTCAAAATATTTGGCAATTCTTGTGGACTCAAAGCTTCTGCACTGTTTTATTGAGCAAGGAGAACGCTTAATAGTAATTTATTTCCCTTTACTTCATAGCAGTCCATCAATTCTTCTCTGTATAATGCTTTGGATATACCTGACTATTAACAGGAAACTTTAAAAGTGTGTAAAGATAATTTATTAATTTTATTTTTAAATCCAGCCATCTGGAGCTATGAACACATTTAGTGAATTACATAATGAGACTGATATCTAACAAAATCCTCCCACGCCTGCCCAGATGAGAACTCCATCATCCAATAAACCAACTCATCTTTAATCCTAAGGCTGTCGTATTCTGTTGGTCCTAGCTTTTGCCCAGATGATTTTGCTGCATGAAAAAGCCCACGTTTGAATTGTTTTTATTTCTGCTTTTTCTTCATAATCAAGGACATATACATTTTACCTTGGAAAATACCTGGTATGATCCAAACAGACAACAACAAAAAAAATTGACGGGTTTTAGGGGCCAGGAAACACGAAGGAGACACCAGAAAGTTCTCCCTATGCCTATTTCTAAAGACAATTCCAGATCTCCAACCTCAAACCTTCATAGAAATGTCTAGCTCTGGAAGTGGTCTCTTTGGAACTACATCTTCCTGTGCACAGATGGAGAGTGAATTTTTTTTCTCACAGTTACGGAGCACCTAGGTACCAAAGGTAGCATAAGACAAACCATGACTTCTCACTGTCTTACCAAGTTTGAAAATGGGTGCCAAGAAGTGGAGATACCCTTTTAGCAGCACCTATTTTTCTACGGAAGAAGTTGTCACAGTTATAAGGCAGGAAGTTCTGGCCAGTTTTAGACTAGAGTTCTTCTTCACCTGTATATTTCTGAAGCCAAAAACCTCAACCAAATGGAAGTGAAAGATACAAAAATTATTCTTCTGACATTAGTTGATAGAACAAAACATTTGACCTTCCAACAAAAATAGTACAATGACAGCATTGGTCATATCCAATGTATGGCGGAGTTTATCCAGAGGAGTTGGCAGAAAGATAACGGGATAATTTCAGGGTTCTGTCAAAACTGGAGTTAATAAGGGCAGGGTCAATTCCAAATGTCACCATCTTTTTATGCAACAAGCACTATTGCAGTTCTAAGATAAAAACGCTCGCAGCTCAAAGATTTTGCAAGTTGATATTATCACTATCAGAAAAATCACTTTAGAGCTTAGCAAGTAATGAAACACCTTTCAAAAGCAACTTCAGAAGAGGGGAGGTAATAGCAGGGAAAACAACTTTGCTTCTCAGGAAAGATGCTGTTTTCAATAAATAAAACAAATGGCAAAACAAAACAAACCCTATTGCACAGAGAATGACCTTTAAGCGAGCCTAACCTTAGTTCAGTGTAAAGGAAATTAAAGTCTGTGGTACTGATGCAGACAGAGTCAAGAGCATCTTGTGCTGGCAGCAAGAATTCCCGTTGCTGCTTTTCTTCTGACCTTTTGCATCTAGTAGAAGAGAGGAAAGAGGAGGGAGACCATCTGGATTTCCTGTCGACAAGATGTCTATTAACATACATCATGACCCAGCTAGTAAACAAAGAAACCTTGCGATAGTCAGTGGTAAGCAAAAACCTGTACTGCTAATACTATTTCACCAGGTGAGGTAGTAACTCTGCATATACTCCCCATTCTCAATAATTTGCTCATCGTCTCCAGAGGAAATCAGATTTAACATTTATTTGCCCGTTGGTTACTAGAGGAGCAGACTGACTGCAAACTGCCCTTTTTCCCAAGTCATTTGAAAAGCAGCCTTTTTAAGCTTGTTTCTCTAAGAAACTTGTTCCTTCATCTCTTGATATGACATTTGTCCAAAATGCTGTCTGTCCATCAACACGGGAAAGGAAGCCAGCTCTGGCAGAAGAGAAGACCCCTACCTCCCACCAGCTCATTGCCTATTACAATTTACTCTCTTCCTCAAAATATATGTGCTCTAGACATTTCCTGATCTCACACCAATGTCTTCTCGCTCCATGCTTCAGTCCATGTGAAACACTACTGTGGCCAATCTGCTCAAATAGATCCTTTCCATGAATAATTTCAGAATGCTGTGAGAAGTAATAGCTATGAGAAGAGAGAGGAATTTTTGGAATATTGCAAAGATAATCATGATTGGTAAGAATTCCAAGTCAAAAACCCAAAGAAACACACAATTGGTGTGTTTCAAGTGGTCTTAGAACAAAGCACATCTGTATTGTAGATGCCAAATTGGGTAACAGTCTGAAACTTGCCCAGTCCTTCAAATGCGTCAAGAAATCTCTGTCCAGTTAGACCTCAGGGTGCACACTAAGTGGATACACAACTTGTCAACAGCACTTAAAGCCTTAGATGACTTTAAAATAATGTTATTTAAAGTATCTTGTACATTCTTGCAGATAAGAGTATACCTTTGTTTTGAAACTCCTATTTTACTCTGTGATTTGTTGTTCTCTCCAGTCTCCTAATCACAAAAGTCTTCTCTGTGGAATGTGTTTCTGTAAGACTACAGATACACCCATGGCCTAACCTTCACATTTTCAGTACTCTACACAGCATTCCATGACTGCAACAAATTCCCAGTTTTAAACAAGTGCTCTGTGAGATTTTTGTGAAGCTGTGCAAGGAAACCAGACGCTGATGATTATCTGTCCTGCTGCGCTCTGTAAGCTGGTATAGCTAAAGCAAGCTGCCGTTTCTTCTACCTGCAGAATTATCTGACCCTTCACAATATCACACTCTTCAGAAGAGCAAAGTCCTTTCCCCCTCTTGCCCTGCACTGGGCTGGCTTTGGCAACCAGAATGTCTCCAAAGACTTTTCCTTATTCATCTAGCCAGACTAGATAACAAAGGAAAATAACATAAGTACAGTTATTTCTTGTCTCTGAAGAGGCAGGTGGTGTTCATGGAGGATCCTGCCAGACGCAACATAACGCAGCAACTCCAGATAGCATAGAGTACTGAATTAAGAGAGCATTAACACTAAAGGTCCTTAGGGAGCATCATATATTTCCCTCAAACATACCTATCATTATGGATTTTCTTAATTTAAAAATGAAATGCAGCAGACAACACCAGTAATAATTACCTTTATGATAATGCCATAACCCATTTTATTGCTCCGAAAGTCAAATATATTTATTAAATCTGCATAAATTACAATACTATTAAACTCTAATTTACGTGATACTGTGTAAATGAGAGACTGGTCGGGCCTTTATACTAGTGTGTTCTAGCAGATAGGATGTAATTTATATTTGTACAGTGACTGTACTTCCAGTTTATTTCATAATAACATAACTTAAGTTTCAAAATATACTAAGCCATTAATTGAGTATCACCAATACTATAAAAATCAGCCTTCTGTAAAGTAAACGTGGATGAGGCAGCCTTATCTTTTCCTGCTTAAATAAAGTTCAGTTTACTTAAGGAGACAGTTTTAATCTCATTCAACTGAAAATTTTGTTCAACAGTATTTAATAAACCCATGACTACCAAGAGACACATAGGCCATGTAGAAATGATACCATTTATAGGAGTAAGTTATATGGCACATTTATCAAAATCAGTGATTGGCGACAGGCTTGTTTACTGCTCATTAATAAGAAATAGAGGTATCACTCCTGCTGGATACTACTAAGGTTTCTTGTTTACGTTTCCTTCCAATTACTGTAATTGACCTATAACTCACTGGAGTTCTGGGCATTCATTCTGAACTTTGCACAGAACGCAGCAACAATCCTTCAGCGCGGCAGCTAAATATGTCAGGATTAACATTCTGCTAAATATTCAAAGAGAAATTACACTAGTGTTGTAAGCCGGGGGTTTATGAGAGGTTTTATGCAATTTGTGGATTCTGATCAGATCGGGGACGATATAAAGGGTAAGTAAAGGTCTGTTGCAAATCTGTAGTTATCTCTCTGCTAAGCTGAAAATAAAAATCCTACCAAACCTAAAAGTCTGGTTTGACAAAGAATTATATGATAAGTTTGGTATATTTCTATAAGCTCTTCTCATTTGAAGTCAAGCAAAACACCAATAATTTAAAGTAATTCCACTCGGTAGCAGGAAGACACCACCACGGGATAATTAGACAGTTAGTTTGATAGCGCAGAGATGCTTTTCCCTCCCTGCTTTCTAGAAAGGTTGTCATCATATGGGAACTTAAACATTAACTCCTGGCTTCTAGAAACTGCAAGATCTTTCTGTGATCACTAGATATAAGCACCCAATATATGCTTGGACAAGTAACTGCAGATCATACTCTGCCTTGAAAATCCAAACTCATTTTAAGTACAGAGAGGAAAAATACTCTCAGTACTAGATCTTGCGTAGAACACTACGGAGCTGTCAGGCAACAGCCCCCAAAGCTCGATATACAGTATTTGTATGACAGTCGTTGACTACAAACCTCTCCCAAAACTGTCCTAGCAAACATCTACATTGTACCCTGCAAACCCCTGGCAGTGTAGTAGCTGCCTCAAATTGTTTTTCAAGGCAGATTTCTCCTTTTACATAGTGATGGAATAAACACAAACTCTTCTAATTCAGTAATCAGGACAGATAATTACATCCCCTTAATTGTTTTCTTTTTCCAGCTTAGGTTCATGTTGATGGGAGATGGTAAAATTAGTCCACAAGCCATCTGAAGTTTGCCGCTTGCTGATTAAAGCCTTAATTGATTCAGAATGTTTTACAAATCAATCTCTGAATTACTTCAGGATCATGGTGGCATATTGTAAAAAAGCATTCACACGCACACTTCCCTTGTGAATGAGAATCACATTCCCATAAATCCTTAACTGCATAAACAACTTGGTTATGTTGTTTTCAAAATTCACTGTTTGGTAAAATCAGAGCAAAATGAGAATTACTTACAATAGTAACCTGCTGTGACTTACAGAAGATTCTTATTCTTTCCTAAGCTTACTTTGTAATTTCTGAACGGATTGCATGCAATACAATCTTTAAAAAAAAAAAAAAAAAAAAAAAAGTAAAAAGTCCCCATTTTCTGCAAAGCTCATAAAACTGTGGCCTACACCCTGACAGAAGCAATGCATTCACAGCCGTATGCGTTTCCGTGATTCAGCGCACTCCTTCCCTCAATCAGGATCGGCACTTTTCACTGAGATTTTATACCCATCATGCAGTTTTGGTGAACTCTGCACGTTTCCGCACACTGCTACCCAGGATTCCTTTCTGAAACATGGATTCTAAAGTTCCCGTGGTGATCAAGGATGGAAAGGAGAGGTATCTTACATTGTTCTTAAGGGCTCATCAAAAGGAACAACTCTGGCTCTGTAGACAAGCCCCCTCCTTTCATGTTGCTGAATTTGCAGAAGAGAGAGTAAGTATGAGACAGATTTGATGCAAGCCTCTCTTCCTTTTGAATTGCTTGTTCAATTCAGCTCACCTTCACCTCATTCTAACCACAAGCCCACTACAGTTAAGGATGTGGAGACAACTTAAAACACACCACTGCACCCTTAAAAAAGAAAAAGGGGGGCTTCTGTCATATATTTCAAAAGCTGACAGATTTCACAAAATGTTCTACTCTTTACAACACACACTGTCTATAATAACTGTATTTCCCTCTCCTCTTTTTTTTTTCTTTTTTAATAGCTATGTCTGAAAAACAATAGGATGCTACAATGAGCTAAATTGCAGAGCCATTTGATTATAGGCCAGTGATTTTCCAGAGACCATTTCTTCTGGAGTCAGAAGGGTCATCAGCGCAGACTGGTTTGCTGTTTGCACTCATTCACAAAACTTTCTATAAATCATATAGCTTAAGCTGCACCATGAAGGTTAAATTTACTTTTGAAAATTCTTATTAAAAGATAGGACTGACAAACTTCTACATCACAAATATGACTTGGGTAAATTGTATTCACTTCTTATGAATATTTACAAAATACCACCCAGTTAAGGATAAGCATTTATGACAAACATAATATCTTCAGCATTAACACACAAATGAGTTTTGTACTTCCCATTCCACTGATATACCGCATCATGAAGCATGTGTAAATACTGTATTAAGGTACTAAGAAGTCATCAAGGTTGCTTGCGACATTATGAAGTGAAACCGAAATGAAGTACCTGATCCGCACAAAACTAAACCAGGATAATGGATTCGTTAAAACCCAGTCTTTTTTAAAGACTATAATAGAGTCCTGTCAGCTGACTGCATAAACCTCTACTTTAAACACACAGTATCCTTTTCCAGAAAGTAGCTTTATTGCTTTAAAAGTAGCAAAAAACAGTTCTGAAAAGAAGTTGCCTTAAAGAAACAGTGCTTGCAAAGGCTTGCAGGACAACAGCTCCATCATTATTCACAGTAAATTCATAACTTGTATGTTGTAATTTTCACAACTTGGAAATATTTTGACAAAATTAAAAACACCTCCTCTGGTATGTGCAGTGAGAATGAACCAAGAAAAACACTATCTACCTGCATCTGCTAGCCATAAACTCCAGATAAACAGTGTTATTTCATCCCTCTCCTTCGTGAGCACATATGCTACGGTGTCTCGTACTGCCACGCTAATTAGGGGTCTGTCACTTCTGCCATTACAAACACCCTTCCAATGCATTTGTAACAATCTTGTAAAAAAATTATCTGTGAATTTTTAAAGTTACACTGCTTTTTCCACCTTTAAGCTATGAAAAAAAGCCCTCAGCAATTAGCCCAGCTGACTATTTCTGTGCCGCTAGTAACGGCAAGGTATCAGTGCCATTACAAGCTGCAACAGAAATGTGTAACTATCTCAGACTTATTTTTTCAAAGTAGATTCCACATTATACTCAAGACAGGACTTCAGCAGTCACTATCAAGTCCAAAAAGGTCTGCCAGATTCCATAATATTGCTCCTCATTAGCCTATGAAGTGCAAATTGCCCTCTTCATCAATGAACATATCAGATCTGTCAGCCACAATTTAATCAAAGGCAGTCTTCCTCTCCTCATCGCATCCAGCGTGAGTCTTTGTGCTTGCTGACGCCACGGCCAATAGCACATCGTTTTCAAAGGATCCCAGGCCCTCAAAGTTGCAACGCATCATGACAATCACATAAAAAAAAAAATCAATATCCTTTCCAAAAAGCAAAGATGCAACTAATAATCCAAGATATTTCAAGATGCTTTCAATTTTAAACAGCTTGCCACATTTACTGTGCTTGTATTTCTTGCAAGACACTCCCTGAAGAGTTAAAATTTACATGCTGTCTTGAGGGTGGAAAAACATAATATCATCATATTCTAATTCATTGCTTCTTTCAATAGAAAAAAAAATCCTCTTATTTTTTCAGTTCCTCTTAACTTCTCGGGTATTGTCTGTTTGCATTACAAGGTAGAACTTGTCTTTCCACAGTCAGAGGGAAGTGCTGAGCATCTGTGTAGAGCACCTATCCCTTAAAAACATGCCTGCTGCATTGACTAGCAATGAAGCAATAATAAACAGTTGCGTATTGTTTTAGCATAGCTTTTTAAAACACTTGCATGGCACAAATGTTTTTGTCAAGGAAGCCAGTTCCTAAGCCAGCGTGGTGAGAAATAAGCGTTACTGTAGTGGAATAAGCAGAATTCTCTATCAAATTCGCCAAGGGAATATCCGTAAGTGAAATAATATTAATTTAGATGAAGAATCAATATGCAACAAACCTGCTAACGTAACAATAACCACAAAATACAGGTAAGCAGAAATATTGTCTGAAGGGGAAAAAGCTCCTTAAATGATTACACAAATTATTCCTGTCACACCAAAGGTAATAAACAATAATGCAAAGTAAATTTATCTAAATCTTCACAACACATCCCGTGGTGTTTTACAGTTTAAGAGCAGATTAGATAGGTCAGCATGAAGTTTGAGATCAATACAACAATAATACGTTGACACATAAGCAACCATACAAAATTCTGTTGTTTGAAAGCAAGAAATTGGTCAGAAAGTGATGAGTCTATAACCACAACATGCACAAGGAAAAGGCTCCTCAGGCTCTAAGTTCACAAGCTTTTTAGACATATGGGGAAGTTCTCTGCACTGGTATTAAAATATACATGTGAGTAAACAGGGCTCAAAATGAAGACGTTTATTTTTCAGTTTTCTCTACCTTTATTTGCATCTCAAGTTTCCATTTTAAATTAGGGAACAGAATGAACCTTAGCTTTTTCAGTTTAAAAAAAAAAGATTCCCATATAACCTTTGCTTTGTTAGATAAAGTTCAACAAATGAAATTAAGTCACTCCACAGTAATTCTTGGCCTTTTTCCAGGGCGATGTGGAAAGGAACATTTGTCATAATCACTTACAATTGGAAAAGAACAGGAAAAGACCAGTGTTAATGACGCAGCATGGCATGGCATAGGGGACTGTGCAGACCTACCACTGCTCAGCGATGACAGCGATGGACCCGAGACATAAAGAGGAGCGAAATGCATTAATTACTCTGCACAGAGGGATTTAGAGCCTAAAAAGGCAGATACTCAGTTCCAATTCCTTTGATGCAATAGGTCCACTTGAATTATTTACTTTTTGGGGTTCGTTGGTCGATTGATTGATTGGGTGGGGGGGTTGGATGAGCATAGCATGCCTGCGAGACCCTCTTTTTACGCAATTATCCTCAGCATATTCACTTTTCAGTTTCACAGGCCTTCTTAGCTAGCTTTTACAGACCCAATTTAATATTCATAATCACCTTGAAAAGGCCATCTGCAATTTTAATCACTCACTACCAATTACTGTCTTTAATAGCTGTGACAGTATCACTCACAGCGATCTGATAAACCCACAAGGATAGGTGAAGGCAGCACTGGGGACGCAGTTTCCTTCCCAGCACGTGCAGAAGATACGGCACTGCTGGCTTTTTAAGCCTCCACTAAGTCACGTTTATCAGTACGTGGCTTTGCAGAGCAGATCAAAATACAGCCAGCACGGAGTAAATAAGGAAGCTTTTCTTTTTATCCCTCCTCAGTGCGTTAGGAACAAGTGGGGAATTAAAAAAAACCCAACTCTCCACGCACAACTTCTCTTGTCTGTCCTTCTTCATGCAACAGACTGTCCACTGTGGTATTTTCCCTACACACAAGAGCAGCAAGCTACTTGTTCTCAGCTTGTAAATATATTTAACAGCAAATATAGCTGTACAAAATTTAATAACAATTTTGCACAAACAGGGCCTTAGAGACATTGTGTGCACCTTCCCGGCTGCCGCGTTCCTTCATTTTTATCGCAGAAAGCTTACAGTCCTTTAAAGATACACTATTTAACAGTGATGTTCTCCCAGATTATAGGAGTTGTAACTTTTTCCCACATTCCATAGCTAAAATGATTTATCGACCATAAAAAGGTAGAGTTTTGGATTACAGATTATTTTTAATGGAATTAAAAGTGTAGACAACATTCCACACATGAAAAGAAATCAGCATTTCTGTCACCTTACAGCAGAGCCTGTAAGGAAAAAGAGAACCACAGCTTGGACTACTCTGATGTCTAACTACTCCCTAGATGCAAATGACAATATGTGAAACCGAGTAGTACAGAACCGAAGGATAACAAACATCCTGGACCTGCAATTTACAGCTCCCATGGTACAACCACGTGGATGAGAAATCAATGCAGCTTTTATGTACATCAGGTGAAACAACCCAGGTTACCATCAACTCTGAGTTTCTCTTCCCATTACAAATGGGATGGGAAGGTCCAATTATTCTATATTACTTCAAAATTCATAGCAAGTCCTTACTAAAATCTGAAAAGGTTTCCAATCCTAAACTTTTTTTGTTAAAATCTGGAACAAAAATTGGTTAACTGATTTTAAAAAAAAACAAACCTAGTCAGACAGCGTCTAAGTAAGCAACTTTCATCTTTTCTACTGAACAAAACAGCAGTAACAATCACATTAAATGTCTTGGTGTAATGCGTCTATACAAAGTGGTTTTAAAATTCAAGGATGACCTTGAATCCGGCACATCCTGACTCTCCAATACTTATGCTGCAGTTGTAATCACTGTTTTTTCACTTTTTTCTTCATACGCAGGTTCTTGTGTGCACTTTTGGAATTACTGAGACAAATCACATCTATCTGGCAAAACAATGACACAGACATGTGAGGGGTTTCTACCTTATTAAATTTTCCTGTTCTGTGACGTATATTGAGAAGAAATTAAAAACTTCTTTAATGTGAAGAGTTTTAAAAATGATAACCCTCAAGCAACCATATGTTTGTGAAAGCTTGAGATGAAAATTAGTTTTTGTAATGATGCTGGGGGGGGTTCTGCCATGCAGACCTTTAGCATGTGTAATACAATCTTTAGGACTTATTTAAGCTTTTGCAGTAAATGAGTAAGTGCAAAAGTTGTACTATTAAACATCTGTTTTGAGCATATTTATTATTCCTTATCTATATTGTTTATATAGATATATGATATTTATGTAAGACATTTCAAGCTTGCCTAACACAATGGCAGTTTAAAGAATGCCATCAATAGTTCCTAAATTATTTTCTAAATTGCTGAGTCCTACTCCTGTGAATAAAAAAATCCCCACATGCTGCAAGTTTATCCAGTTCAGAAGAAATAAGATGCTCCTCACTATTTTCCTAAGCAAGAGCTCTGGACCTTTTTACTCTCTTGTTCACAGACCAGCCAGGACAACCCGTCTCATTACAGAACAGTGCAAAGCTGTCACAGCCATGTATTACATGGATGTTTGTCTCTAAATGTGATTTTTTTTTTTTTCTTTAAAATAACATGTTTAAGCTAAAGCTCCCTTCAGGAAGTCACAGACTCTTACTCTCTTGGTAAAAAGCATCTTCAGTAGGGTTTAGCAACTTTAAATAAATGAAAATTATACTTTAAATAGATCCAACTGCGTAAACATTGGAAACAAAGCAAAACATTTCAAGTCAGCTACTTAGAATACTCCAGGAGTATGGCATAGCAGAATGGGACTCATAAGCGATCAAAAGGTAATCTTCAAAAGGCGTAAATTGATATGCAAGTCTCCAGTAGCTATTCCTTTTAAAACTTTGGAATTATGATACTTACGTAAACTGAAATGCAAAGCTCCTTTATAAATGCCTACAAACCACTGTACTTCTGTCTCCTCTGGAAGTTTTTAGAAAGTAGAGTTTCTCTTGGGCAGGCATGATAACAGAGAAATAAACAGTTTAAGGACAAGACTGCTTGCCAGTCCAACAGTCCCAGCGAGTAGCCAATGCTGGATGTTGCTCGACTTAAATCTCCTGAGTTTTATGATTTCTATTACTGTTATCATATTCTTTATCATATCTGTGTACTACATATTAATTTTTGTAATATTATCAGTACATACTAAAAAGCTTTTCCAAGATCCCAAAGTACTACTAAAACTTACAAGTATGGACAGGAACTACTACTCTCACGTCAACAATTAGAACTAATCACAAGCACAAAGTCTTTAAAGAAGAGTGAGGAAGTTCATTCACTTCGCCCTGCAATGAAATGGAAAAGATAAACTAAAGAGAAATATTTTTACGGTAGAACATGGTTAAGTTGGAATTGGACCGTACTATCAATTTTACCATTTCTGCTCATGAAAGATGATTCAATCTTGAGTAACCAACATCATCTTTTTATGTCTGATCAAAATAATGTTTATTTCAGCAGCTTCCTTTCATCTTATTCCACACTAGAGTATTAGTACAAGACTGACGGAAGAAAAACACTGACCAAAAATGATACTGTCTTTGTAAATTCTGCAGTATTATTTCTAAATTGTAGGTGAATCAGTGAGATTGAAAAGTCTGTCTGTTGAACTAGCAATACTTTTCTGGACAGAAAACTTTTCTGGCATTTCTCTTATGTTGGTCTTCCAACAAATCATCACAGTTTGTTCAAGATGGCATTTTCCTGGATGGCATGTATAATTGATGCACGTCACATTTTATAAAATGGTTGCAAGGTAAATTCAATTTTCTCTTTTCCTTGTTTGTGTCCTCTAAGAATCTCTTATCTCCACATATCAATTACAGAGCAGTGACAGAGATAGGATACAAATCACTCCGATGAATGTAATAGCAAAAGTGATTAGAGATAGGGAGAGATTAATTGCATGTGTCAGATATAAATAAAGGGTTTAGGAGACAAACCAGCTTTTTGAGTGTGTGTATTCCAGCTCTCTTACAGACACAAAACCCCAAACCTTATAAACAGACAAGCGTAACAAGAAGCTATGTTAAAATAATCAGTTAGATTATAGAAACTTCAGCATTTGCCATTTTTGCCGAGCAGCATGCATAATGCATGTGCATATGCCGAAGGAACACACGCTCAACTCGGGTGCGTTCCCCCAGCTCCCCCAGCTAGCAACGGGTCCCCATCACAGCAGGGCTGTATTGCTGCATTTGGGAGAAAAGGAAGGAACTATTCTTTCCATAAACCATGTATTTAAAACTTTATTACATTTGTTGATGCAACATGATGAAAATTAAGTGCCAGATATTTAAATATGTTTTATGCTGATTTTGGCTGTTTAAGTTCTCTTCAATAATAAGATTGAAAAAAATCTTACGGAATGTTTATTTTATTACCTTTCCATTGCAAACACTACCAGCAGAGGAGACACTAGTAGCCTTGGACAGGGGCTGCCATCATGTGTGGCAATAACTATTATCCAGAGTAGTCCAGAGGAAGAAGAAATTGGAGACCAACCAATATTTCTGCTATTTATGAGAAAGAGCACTGATAGAATATTTGGGTAAAGCCAAAGAAAAGCTTAAGCTGCCACGGAGGTTTCTTGGCTCATCCTGGCCTCATCATTATTCCTGCAGTTTAGCAATCTATCATTTTAACCACATGTTTCCCTCTGTATGACTACAGTTAAAAGTGAGGAAAGTTTCTCCTTCAGGAGAAGAAAGGTAGAGAATTATGGAAAAGAACTGGCTGAAGCTTAGAAAAACCAACCAACAATGAAATTTGGAGTCCAGGAACGCTAATAAAACCTGAACATCATCTGTTATCTCTTTGCAATATATATAAAATGATTCTACACTGCAATACAGTATCCCTTTTGCAGTAGATAATAGGGTAAACCATTGAGAATGTCAGCCTCCACTGAAATTCCTAGCTCTGGATAAAGCTTAAACTAACATTTGTTCCAATATATCAAACACAAATCTTTAACTCAATTTAGTCCTTTTTGTTATAGCTGTAATTGTTACTAAACTGCATTTGACTGAAATATATACATACATATTATCTCAAAAGCATGGTTAAGTCATACTCAATCTGTTCTCAAAACAATAAAAAAAAAAAAGATCCCCATTTAAAAATCTATGCCCTTTAGTATTAGAGCAGATCAGAGCTACAACTGAAGAAAAAGCATGAAGACAGACAGTATTTTACCAGGGTATTAAAGATGGCATTTATACAGTTTTAAATCCTGAAGACTTCTACAATCTCCTTCAAATTAACATTTTGGTTAACAAAAGAATGTTAAGTGACCATCAAAGCAAGAGGTACACATTTACTCATGAAACCACAGACAACACAACCACTCGGGTATCCTTCCTGGAAATTCTGCTTGACAAAGAGAAAGGAAAGCCTGTGTAGAAAACGTGAAAGGAAAGAAATGTCACTATTTCAGTGACTTAAAACCAGTGCACAGAGGGCTGAGCTACGTTGGACCGCCCCGGCATTTGGTCAGAACCTCAGGCAACCACGCACAGTCACGGCACAGAAATGCCATTTCATTTCATCCCCTCTTCCTTCTCCTTCCCCCACCAAAACCAAACAACCAAACAAGCAAGCATCACTGAAGTACTAATTTCACCTCAACAGCGCTGACCCAGAGAGGCTAAGCAGCGTAAATTCCCTTGGCACGAACTAAAAGCAGTTTGACAAGTTTATAGAGCTTGTGTGACTTTGACCTCGGAATAGAAATATTTATTCCCTGGGGGTGCCAGCCCATTCCTGGTGTTTTTCCTGTCTACACCTGAAAGCTGGAGCTAGCTATGAAAAATTCATGCAGCAGCTTCAAACGTATCCATGAAGGATCCTCAACATCTGCTGACTTGAGCAAACCTTGATAGTTAACATGAAAAATTATGTTAGTGAAATGTTCTCTTCCAGAGAGGGAAATGTCTGCTCAGAATCATCTGAAAAACTTAACCGCCTCAAGAAACCTGACAGAAGGATGTCAAAAGTAATATTCTACCAAATACACCCACAGGTAATATGGCATTTCCCACCCCCCACTTTCTTTTCTAACAATGTAAAGGATATTTCATTTTTACAGACACTGAAAGTGACCTAAACATCTTGTGGTACTGGGAGACCCTTTCTTTATAATAGAAAAACAAACAACAAAAACTTTCAGTGCAAAATCAGTACTCTGCGAGTCTGAAATTGGACTCTGCCCTTCTATAAAATTTATGTTTTGATACATTAAATTGAAGAACAAAATAGGCGCCAACCAGATGAACAAGGTCTCTTTAGCCTCAAGTCAATGTCTGCTGTAACAGAATAAAATTCTTCCTGTTGCAAGTGGAAGCTGGGCAGAACAACATGACACCTTCCTATTTTAAATTAATTGCAATGCAACCAAGCCAGGAGTTTAATTTTCAGTCCCCAACTTTTTTTTTCTTTTTCTTTTTTTACTTTTTTTTTTTAAGCATTGCCAGTGCTCAAGGGAAAAATTTATCTTTGTTAAATGATAATTGGCTTTATTATCTTTGACTCTTCAGAAATGCTGGCTGGCAAGGTTTTTAAAATTTTCATCAATCTTGTTTTCTGTTTTTACAAAGCCTGCATCAGAAAAAGACGTCAGCCTGCAGAACACTCTGTATCTCCTAGTGTCATGAATAGGTCTTGAGACTATCTAATTTACTAATAAATCTATTGAAGCGACATGCATCTCAATATTTCACAGCTTAACAAGAAGGTCCAGAAGCAAGGCCCTGAATTGCAGTTCCAGATGATTAGCGCTGCAAAACCAATTGAAGCAGGAGTATCTAAATTGTCAGAACAGCTTACACATACCCACTTTTTGCAAACTTGCCATTTAAATGATTTACTGGGGGACACTTTCTCGAATTCTTCATAAAATACCTCGACTAAGGTCTGAAAGAGCAGTGTATGTTGTTAAAAGTTTCTAAGACTGGGCCAAGGCAGCTCGCATCTACAGCGGTGAATTGAAGTTAATAACAGAAAAATCTCAGCAGGGCTTTTCAAACTTCTTCTCAGGCGGCACCAGAGTCTTGCCATGTCGTCATGTAATAAAGTAACAAGGACAGGCATTGCGTACATTGTGGTGAATACCTCAGCCAGCTCCTTACAGCAATTAAAAGCTCCCTATGAATCTCCCCCCTCCACCCCCGGCTAAAAAAACTCCACTTATTAAATTCTTGACTTTCATTAAGAAGCTCTTAATACCCCTGCTCCCCTTTTCCCCAAAAAACACCTTCATGCACAAGTGGCACAGCTTAGAGCAACATATTGTGTATCAGTCTTTATTATTTTTTTTTTTTTTAACTTCCATACTATAACCATAAGAGGCTTGGACGCAAAGCTTTGGAAAAACTTAGCTGATACACAGAGTATGGCTGTCAAGGAAATGAGACTTTTATGATGGCCTTACTGTAATGAACACCAAGATCTTTAAGTGTCCTGCCAACAGTGGTAAGATGAAAAACATGTTATTTTATCCCCTTGACAAGGCAGAGTCCTTAGGAAGAGATCTGACCACCTGTGCTGCAGTGTATGTCTATCTGTGGGAGAACAGACACAAGAGAAAAAGCCTAAAGAATTAAGGATCGATTTAAGCTATTATCGTCAAATCTATTGTTGAATACATGGAAACAGGAAAGAACATTAAGGATTTCCCAATTGTTTGTATTGAAAAGGAATATTCACAACCAAGAAGCTCGTGACAGTTCAGCCATATTAACTCTCACACCTCTCTGGTTAAGTTGGGAAGTTCTAGCAATAGAGTTAATACTGAAATCCTCCAAAACAGAAATAGTGAATTTTCAACAGCGAGTAAGTGATGCATTTGAGTCAAAAAAAACCTGAGTTTTTTTACTATTCCTGTTGCCAAACTTTTGACTTTCAGACTTTCCAATTTTCCCAGCCAAAATTTTGCATGATTTACATGAAAGCTGGGACATACGGTTGGAAGAAAAAAAAAAAAAAAGGCAAAGTTTTCATTAGCTTAGTATACAGTTCATCTGATTTTAAGACAAGTTAGGTTTAGGACTAATTTATGACATCTCATACTAACTTCAGATGTGATGTTATTCCCAATATGCTGCCTGTTGGACAATTTTTATTTCACCGGAGCCTGTGACCTCAGAGATTATCTAATCCCCTTGAAATCAGTGGAAACACATCCACTTGAAAGAAACAACCATTGTTTCCGAGCATAGTCAGACTGCACCTCATCCTGTGACCTGGACTTTCAAATTAAGCCACATGGTTTTAGAGGGCAGGCCCACAGAACACCAGTGTTTAACCAAGCTAGGGACTCGGCTCTAAGGAAAAATACTGCTTAATATTTGGATCTTCTCCTAAAGTAACCATATCTATTGCCTAATACATCTTTAGCGCAAAGCGTATTTTAGGAACAAATCATCACAGTAATGCACACTGGGTACATGTCTGAAAACACCAAGATGTCCTAAAGATCTGTTGATTTTCATTAAATCCAGACTTTCTCATGCCTACGTTTTCAATGTCTGACCAACCTCAGAACGCAGAGAAAAAGCAAACCCAAGCACAGTAGAAGAAAGCAGAGGGCTTGTTCTTCTGAAGCTGTTTTACTGCATTACGTTTGTAATCAAGGGGCAATGGGTGCACGTAAGACTTCGTGCTGCTTAGAACTCAATGAGCTATAGGTTAGACTGACAAGAAACAAAATGTCTTTACCTTTAATACTCAGAGCCCTACTAGAGAATTCATCATGATTGGAGCTTTTAGACTATATTTTTGAAACACGTTCAACATCCTCAAGTCTTCTTATTCAACATGCATCAAATACAGTTATTAACTGAAGGGCAGTTTAGTATATTTTCCAGATGTTGCTCAAACTCCATTTACTTCCAGCCACAGTTCAAGGTGTTAACTTTAATCTGCAATATAAGGCCCTATAGCTCAGGGCTATACCTTTTTCCTACTGTATTTTGGACCAGAACAGGACAGCTTACAGCTTTCTTGGCTGTTTGCCTGATTCTGCAAATGTGCTTTTCTACAGGCTGCAGCAAGACTGACACCGATATCCTTCAAGGAATAACAAGCTATGCATCTCTAACACTGTTCTCAGTGGATGATTGCCCTGGGAATTATCTATAGTTGGGGTTTGGTTTTTTTCTTTTGCCCTCAATAAAAGTGGCAATATGCATGCTGAGTCATGTAGCAAGGTTGTACTCAATAATTAATATATCCAATCTCTGTGTGAGCAGACTATGTTCCACTTTACTTGTGGTTTATTTGATTTTGATTAAACTGTTTTTAAATCTTATACATATCCTAATGGAAAATGACATGTGTCATCACTCAACATCTCGTAAGATTCAGGCAGTGACAATTCAACATGATATCTTCCATACATGGATGTACCTTTCAGAATATGTTTCCAACCATTTGCTGGAATTCTTTATTACTCTTGCAAAATACATCATTTTTCTGCAACCATTCTCTGCATATTGTTTCAGGACTATATTTTTGCCAATTATTTTCTATTACTGGACCAAAAAGGTTTATGTATCATATGTTTCTCCCTCAGATCAAAGTTGAGAATGACCACGTTAATCTCATCTTTACAGACCCTGTAATGCCTTCTGGCCAGAATGCCTTTCTTCAACACACACGTATAGCATTAATAATGCTGGATATCAAGACGACAATTTAAAACCCTCATTGGTTAATATTCATTTTAACAAGCAAATCCATTTTCTTTTATCCACTTAATCTTTCCTATTTTTCACATTGCAGATAGACTTTGCATTCATGGTATCAAGTCTGTATGCATTTTGAAATGTTTTCTTTTCCATATGCCCATATTACCTTCTGTTTTACATAGCACTTGTTATGCCTGCATGATCACAGACTATTTCTAGCATTAATTAAGATATGAAATTAAAGTAGGAAGTGCATTATTGGTCACGTAATACAAACAATACAAATTTGCTTTAAAAATGAAATTACTAAAGTGTTAGCACACCTCTTTATACTGTCAGAAATAATAATGTTTACAATCTGCATGCCACAGTACAGCTAGAATTCACAAGTGGATTTGGAATATTATTTCCACTTCAGAAAGATACACATAAAACCCTGAGAAGTTCATTTAGTTTATAAACATATCTGGAAGAAAACACAGGTTTGTCTCTTCTGCTGTCTGCTCCACCATACAGCTCCTGCCCTTAGTGGCCCTTGATCCCACTTACAGGGCTTCCATTGTTCGTGTGAGAACAGCTTTCCTTGAAATCTGATTAGGAATTTTGTCAGAAAAAAATAATATTTTCTTAGAAATTAATGTTTCACAGGAACATGTTTTTGATGAACTTCTAACATAAACATATTTCCAAAAGCAATTTGCCAGATTTCCTGCCCAGAAACCCAGACTCCCAAGTTTTGCTATTGTAAGGAAATGAGCCATAGGGATCGTCTCAAATCTAACAGTACCCAAGATCAAGAGATCTCGGGCATCTGATCACACGATTGATCTAGAGCTGAGAGTTTTGCATCTTCTAGAAGCCCAGACCATAAAAGCAGCCTGTCAGCAAAGCTGCCAGCGTCATCAACAATTTACCCAGTCATCTCTTCCTCATCTCTACAATCAAAAATAGAAACCTCCATGTTCACTCAGCGGACTGACACACTCCCGCTGCTACATTAAAAACACCTTTACCAAATGCCCTCAAAAAAGGAGTCAAATCATTCTACATGTTTAGAATATTAATTTTTCACAAAAATGCGTTTAGTAGATGTTTTACAATAGTTTACACGTGCCTATTTTAGCTGTCATCATTCTGACCCCATTGCTCTGCTGCTTTTTCCTCCCCTTTGCCGTAAAATCAATTCACGGAACGCCTCTGTAACGGTAGGTGTTAATACAATTTGCGCAATGTAAAATAATAAGTAATAACAATGAAATGCATGTTCCCTGGGACTCTGTCATAACTCCAGGTAAAAATAATGCCATAGACTGGGAATAGACTCATTAATAAAATTGCACTCAGAAGAGTGACTTGTTTACTTAAGCACAATGGAAAACAATACATTACAAACCCCTGCATTAAAAAGAAATTATGATCACAACTTCGCAACAAACAGCAAGGGATATCATCATGTACCTGCCTTGCACAAAACAAACCATCAGACAAAAGTCTTTGAGGATGATTTGTTGAGGCCATATACTCTCTTAGGTCCCTCTTACTGCACGAGTTTAACGTGCTCCAAACCAAGCAGGAAAAGTTGACCTCCTTTGAAGATCCAATCCTTTGCTAGCAAGGTTCTTTTTATTAGGGCAGACTTTTGTGGATACTGCCTGCAACCTCAGTATGACAGCATATTATCCAGAATTTGGATACTCACTTGTTACACTGAGATGAATAAACGGACTTGTCTTGTTCTCCCCATTCTTTTCATTGACCGCCTGGACATAGTAGCCTCCTGCATCTGTCACTGATGTTGCAAGAATGACCAGCTGGTTCTCCAGTGTGATGGCTCTATCGAGGAAACAGAAAGAGCACGTTGAAACCAGAAGAATGGTATCCACTAGACAAAAATTGTACAACACTTCAGACTTGACAGACTGATACGATATTCATTGGTCATCTAATCAAGACGTTTGGAAATCAAAACCAGCCTGATTTCAAACACAGTCACGTGTAATATTTAAGATCTTTGATGCCTCTAGGCCTTCTCTCTATTTAGATTGGGTACGGTGACATGCAGAAAGCTACAACATACGAAACTAGAACAGTTTAAATGGCAATAAGAAGTTATACAAGAAACGGCAAATGACAACAGAGACCAATAGCCCGCAAACTGCATTGTTAGGGGTTGACGACAGTCCTGGCAAATGTCGGTATGCTGCAAAGTCAGTTTTATTGAAACCCTTCTCAACAAGTGAAACCATTTCTATTAAAGACTAACAGTCAGGGAATAACACCACCTAGTCTAGTGGGAAAAAAGTAAAAAGTCAAAGGCAGCAGCACCTCAGAAGGTAAACTTTCTGTATTTATGGCATCACGAATTATCACAACATCATAGACAAGAACATCAGCAAGTTAGAGCTTAACTGATATACACAGATGATCTGTGTGTCGATAGGGAGGGAAGAGTTTTCATTTAATCTAAAGCAGGTAGGAAAGCACAACCCTGTAGCTAGCACTGGTGTAGGCCTGAAAGAGTCAACAAATGTCATTGTATGACACAAGTCTATTCTTGCCTATGGCCGCTACGTAACAACGTCTCCCTTGTAGGCAGCATTAATCATTTGCACTGCAGTAGGGTTGGTTACTTCACATTTTACACGTATGAGGTTTTTTCTTGACTATACAAACTAAAGGTTTAATCTAGAGACAACATGTAAAGATTCAAGGGCTTAACTGAACAGGACACAGGAAGCTCAAAAACCAGATAAGAATAAAAGAACACGTAAAGTTCCAGAGAAAGCCTGTGGAGCAAAGAGCTGACACTAATGCAGACTGGGACAGGCACAAACTTGGAAATTTGAATGCAAGACTTGGAGCAAGAAACTCCTACCTTCACTTATATTACTTGATGAGAAGCCCCACTGAGTTCAGCTGTGCTATTAGTCATATCCTTGAGCATGAGGTTGAAACAACATATAAAATTATTATACTGGATGAAACAAGTTCATACATCAATAGGCCTCAAAAAGAGTCAGTGTACGAATACTTTGACTTAGCACTAATCAATCAATAATGAACACTCCAGCATTTCTTCTTCCTCTTTTGGCATGGTGTGGTTAACATTAATGATTCACAACTATTTTGCTTTTGAAAAAGCATTTAAAAGAATAGGGAAAAGTCACATATTCCTACTGTAGCATGCCATTTTTTATACATAGGAGGGGACATAGAAAATGGCAGTGAGAACACAGCGGCGTTCAAAGGCTGCGTGTGTTTCATTCAGACCGCTTCCATTTTCGAATGTGGATACAAAGAACACTGAACTTCTATAAAGCTATTGGTAGATAGCAATAAATAAAAATCTCCTGAAAAATATATAAGGCTATATTTTCAGCTCTGATTGCACATCAGCTAAAGATCCCATTTACATTATCTTTATTGACAGATTTTATTATAAAAAGCATTAAAAACCCAAAACCAGAGTATGACTTTTTTCTTTATTCAATGAACCTGTATTAGCTTAATTGACTTAGAAAATTAATCAAAAAAAACTGTGATAGATTTACAGAGGGGGGATATAAAATGCAATTAATATGATATTTGATAAAGCAAATAAAGATAAAATTCCAATGAAGTGCTAATAATTGAATATTAAAAGACAATGACATTTACATTCATTTCTGCTTTAGTTCTAAAGAAAGCGGCATTAGAAAGATAGTTTGAAAATACTGAAATATATTTCAGACTGCTTTGATGCCAGCTGCAACTGTACCCAAAGTTTTAAAGGTGATCCCTGAATACTGGCGAGATGCACACTGCTACAATCAGTATTAAACTGGTTGGAAATTCTGACAATTAAACCAATATACTCATTATATACTAATCAAGAGCAAAGGAAATTAATATGTATTTATTAAGAAAATTGTTGAGAATGAAGAAATTTTTTAGAAAGTAATACACAAATATTTATTGAAATGTGAGCAAAATGTAACATTTGTAGGTGAAATGTAAGTAAATTTTAAAGATTAAATGACCATACATGTATTTGAATCTAAAAAGATCAGTGTAGAAGGGCTAAACAAATTCCATGTTGAAAATAGTGTGAAAAGTTTTACGTTAATTTGCACAGAAAAAAAGAATTAGAAGACAAAAACTACTGAAGACAACTCTTTGGGCTCATCAATTACATAGTCAAATTAATGTTAATTTAGAAAGCCCAGAATAAGTTATTGACATCTTAATAATTCTGTGAAAAACGGAATGGTTCCATTTCATTAGCTAAAGACAGGTATAGACCAAGACACGAGCCTTCACAGGCTGCAGACTCTGGGAGCTTTATTTAGATCAAGTATGAGCCCCATGCATCAGGAAAATCAATTAGTCACGTTTTAAGCACTCATTAATTCCAATGTTTCTAAACCATCTGAAGATTCATGCCCCAGCCCTTACCAGAGTTGCAACCACTTTTTGTACAACAGCTGCACAGAGCGCCCTAAAATTGGCTTAACATGTTTTCCTGGGTTTATTGTTTGTTTTCATTGTCTGACAGAACTTTTAAATTATGACAGCACCGCTCTAATGTTCCAAGGAAAATCTGATTCCCGGCTGCTCAGTTTACCAGCATATTTGAGGAAGATGACTGCAGCAGATGGAGTGGACCTGTCAGTAATTCATACCCAGCACAGAATTAATGGAAACTATAAATATTGCTTTTTTTAAAGCAATATCGAATTTAACTCAAACTAACATTTTCAAGACAGGAACAACCAAGCAAGTAAACTAAGCAGACTGATCCTTCAGGATTGCTTAAACATAGGGAAAGGAGCACTTTAAATTGTATGTTTTAATAGAAGAATTTTTAAAATTTCTCTGGAACTCAGTGGAAGCCTGTAGGGACTAGCAGCAACACACACGTCCGACAGTTGTAGGCGGTTATAACGGCGGATTCAGTATTATCATGTCCTACAAGAAGTTCAGTGATACCTCTACCCCAAAAGCAGCCAGAGACTAGAACTGATTGATCTGAAAGTGAAGGCGAGTCAGACATTTGAAACTAGAAGCTATGTTTATGACCTGCTGCCAAAGGCGATGGTCCAGCAGGACAGGAAAAGGCAGCAATGATGGAGACAAGTCATTCTGTATACCCAGTTCTTGGCCAATGTAAATGGCCACCTAACGAGATTTTCAGAGTTTAGCTCTTCGATACACTCTGGGATTTTTTAATTGCAGCCTTCTGAATTGTCCAAATATTGTAAAAAGTCCAGTGCAAATAATCCCTGAGTTTGATCTAAAGCTTGTGGAAATTATTCTGTTAACTTCAGTGAAACATGAATCAGGCCTTTAGAAGAGAATTTTCCAAAGGGGTTACCATTATTAAAGGCATTTAAGACAAGGTTTTTGGAGTTAAATAAATTTTTCCTATGGTGAAAATTGCATCATTTATTAAAATGCTGCAAATGAACTCTGCAGTATCTTAAATAGGTAGATTTCCATTAATAATGTTTTTTATGTGAAAACACCAAAAATCTACTCTGCTACTGGATAATTCCCAGAAGTTAGATATTTGTTATTAGTCTACCAGATTACACAATAAATAGATGATACTAGGTTATAAAAACATCATAAAATGAAAATCATAGAGTAACCTGATTAGGCTTTCTCTTAGAAGGCTGCCATCTGCTCATGAACCAGTGTGCAATATTTTAGTACAAAGGCCTTCATAAAGCCTCTTTTCCAATATTATCTCCAGCTAATACAAACATCAATCCCTCTTTACAAGATATTTGTTACCTAGAAAACCTCTGTTCCCCTTTTAAAAACTTTTGTCCGCATTACACAGCAAGCACCGATCATTCTCTGTGAGCCAGGCACCGCACGGTAACAGTGATGTGAATAGAAAAGGGAGAGATTATGGAGTAATAACAATATAATTACTGAAAGACTTCCCCCATGGATTTTCCCTTTTGGAAAAACATACAGATACACTGCAGTTAAAAACACAGCTGTTCAAGTAAAATCCTGACTTGGAGTAGCGCACGCATGGCTTAACAGAGCGAGCATTTTGCCACCCATGTGTTTTCCAATTCTGATGGGGAATTATTAATCTAAATTATTTAAATACATGTCTTCTGCAAACAGTCCATGTTTTTCAGGACTCAATCACAGAGCAAAATATTAGCATACGTGCTACAGAGCACCATGTCCATAGCAACAAAACACTAAGAACTGTGACTGGATGCCAGTTTCATAAAATATTATTCAGGTTCCAGGTATATTGTTACTGCAAATCAACCATCTACTAATAAAAATTTTATACTTACACAGCCACTGAATATTAATTATAACTAGACAAATTAATGGATTGATTTTACAATCAACGCTGGTTTATCGTATCGCTTCTCTAGCTATGCCATGGCACGTGTGCTTCTGGGGAGAAACTGGGATTTCTAGTCATGAAAGCTTCCCAAGGTTACAGAAGAATAACCAAGACAGTCCTAATTTCATGACAGTGTTCAACCTCTGCCTGGCAATGAAGGAAGACTAGGTTCAGCAGATGTATTTCCAGGAGGAAATGAGAGAAGCGGCAGAATTCCTGTGTTTTAAGCTTGGCTTCCCATTCTCTAGCACTAGCTTTGGGGCTTACGATGTCTTGATTTAGTCAGGCTGTAGATACTATTCCCCACATCGGTTCATGAGCATGTTACACAAAAGCTGTTCTGGGTAAAGCGAGTGTAAGGCTGGAACAGAAGTGGATGGAAAACCGTACTTGACAAATCATCAGTGGTCCACTACCTGACTGGAAAGGTATATCGGGTAGAAACCCACAGGGTCTGTCTTTGGCCTGGCATTATTTAATATTTTCATTGGTGTTTGTTGACTGAATATAGATTTCACTTATGAAATCTGCAGATAAAGTCCCAAAGACTCTGGAAGACAGAATTAGAATTCCAAATGCAGAAGACCTGTTCCAGCCTCTCCACAAGACTGAGGTTTGCAGTTCCATGAACAAGTTCAAAACATTGTATTTGAGAAGGAATATCTGACTGCAAACCAGGCAAACCTCACAAGGGGGTATGCAAACAGCAGTATCATTGGAAAATTTAAGAAATAACACCATTTCTCACCCCTTGTAGCCTCCACTCAGTTTTCACTATCAGATTTAAACGTGTGGCTAGTCAAGAAGAATCAAAACACCCCAAAATGACACCAGAACCATCCACTCCCTTCCCCCCGAACCATCCAACCCCAAAGAGGAATCCAGAAAATGTGACGTGCAGGAGAAAAAAACAAACAAAAAGGTATCACAAGTGTCTTCATATATGTACAAGACTGTTACAAAAAAAGTATCTCCGATTTAAGTAGAATCATCAAATATTGAGTCTTGTTATAAAAATCTTAGCAGTTCGCCCTCGGAAAAGCTTATTTTTAGTCTTCAGAGATAGAGGCTCCCAGAAAGGATGCTCAGATGTATTATCCCAAATATATATTTAAAATCATACTCATATTGAGCAACTGCTGGTGTAGAATTAAAAAACCCCCACAAAACAAAACCCAAGATAATCACTACATAAGTGATCATGAAAGAGATGTTTGCACTGAGAGACAATGCCACCAATCCAGAAGCAAGCAATTACAGTAACAAACGAACGAATCATAGTCATAAGTGCACTGCTTCTGTTAAAATGTTCACTTTCTCCCCCCAGGTTTTCAGCAGCTTCAGTTCTTATTTAATGCAACTTAATTATTATCACACACCTCTACTCCTTTGTGAAGTTTTTTGGGCTTTTTTTTGGTGGTGGTGGTTTTGGGTTTTTGGGGTTTTTTTATTATTACATTTCAAGCAACAAGACTTAGTACAGCTGATGTAAGTACCTATGTGTGCTTAAATCCCGGCTCTTGGGTGTTATCTTACTGACCCACACCGATGTGTGCCTGAATGTGCTGCAACAGCAGTTCTCAAACTAGAAGAAAAATCCAGACTTTCAAGACAAAATATACATCAGCAGTCAACAACGGAAACCAAAGACTTGGGAGAAAATAAGTCAATTTTCTCCAGTCTCGTCCTCTTATAAAACTCTTACTGCATTCAAGATATTTGTAAACAGAGTACCTATTTTCTTCTCTCTCCAGTTTATCATATAATCAACACATTGAACTCCACTTGCGACATCACTATCTGTTGCTATGGACGTAGCTAGCAACCACGGGAAAGAAGAATAGTGGAATTTTTTTTTAATCTAAATGGGTTATTTAAACAAAACATTGCAGTTAAAAAGTATCATAGGTTGTTGATCTACACAGCTGGCTGACTTCACTAACGGCAAGCACAAAGACTATCTGTAATCATTTGGGATTTTATAGTTCAATTTTCAGATACAGACAGACGTGAATATTGCTCCACTTTATGATATTTCTCCTGAATTTATTATTCAAGGTGCTATGTTTTTTTAAACACTGATTTTTTTTCCCCTTCCTTCACTATGAAAGGAAAACTTCTGTTATTAAATTATCTCTTCACTTCTGATAAAACATGTCAGCATAATGGTATGCGGTATAGCGGTTTGTAGCCAAGTATTAAAGAGCTTCCTGTGGAATACTGTATCTTTATACCACTATTTCACTGAGATACATTTGTTTATATTCTGCAGTATATAAGGCATGACTGTGAACTGCACCAACTATAAAACAAATTAGCAGCGGCACAGCCCTGTCACAGGGCAATGCACTGGAGAGATAATTGATTATATGACAATGACAAAGAAAACTTCAACTTCTTAACAACATATTTAACAGATATATTTAGACATGCTACAACTGTGCCTTCTTAGATGCTCCCAGCTTCTGTTTATTCATGTTCCTGAATCCGCCTCAGCACCACCTCTGCCATTTTATTCCTGATTCCACACATATCTCGTTTGAAACCATCTCCATTTTCACATAGGTGTAGCTGAGAATAAGATTTGGCACAGCTGTTGCTGTATAAACATATCAAGTCTCAGGAACTCAAAAATCTGTATCACAGCAACTGAAGTATCCACACGGTTTGGAAATAAAATTTCAAATTTTGAATGGCTCAACACAAATCTCTTTCTAATACATTTGGTCACTTTTCTCAGTTGAAACAAGTCCTTCTTCAGCAGGTAAATACATGCACATGAGGGTATTTAAAATGGATATACCAAGTACAGAGAGCATTGACAGAAGTCATCTGGCTCTAATCACAAAACCTAATGGCAGCTGCGTATCAGTGAAGATGAAACAGCCACACACACAGAGAAGACCTCACGGCACCTGCAATGATTGTTTATTATCACATGAACCAAAGGCTTTGTTTCTCTTCTAGTGCCAGAAAACGATGTATCCATCTCATGAACACTACATCCAAACTCACCACGAAAGCCCCACAAGGGAGCAGGACAGTACCTGCCTACCTGCTAAACTCCTTTAGGTGACCCAAAATACAAGTATGTTGAAATAAATGGGAATGTTTCAAGGGATAGGAAAATTTGTACAGCCATAACTTATTGCACATCTGCTTTGAGTAGTAGGAGAAAGTGTTACACTCCAGAACTAACAGTCTAGTAATCCACTAGTTTTCAGACACATTACTACTACTTTTAACAGTACCAAATCTTTAAACAAAGAGCAGGGATATGGTAAAAAGTAGGAAGTGACCCCAGCACCAACCTCCGCTGCTGCCACGTGCACAGAGAGCAGCAGTACTGGGTAGCAAGAGCACAGTTTGTTTAGACAAGTTTTACTATGAAAGATAATCAAAGATTTAGTGGCCTGGATCAATAGAACAGCTAACGCTATCTATGTACAGCACGGCAGTTTGCCGAGGCTAGCATTTGTGTTACTGCTGCAAATTCATTGTAAAATACTATTATACAGTATCTTAGCTTTGCTGCCTACATCAAAACAGGGATTTTATGTAGTTATTTCTACCCACACACCATTAAGACATATACTATTGCTACACAGCGCAAACTTAGCACAGGCCCGGGAGCCAAGTATATGCGGGCTTTACCAGCGATACGTAGCCCTGGGTGAGTTGTTTAGCCTTTCAGTCTGTATGCTTTGCCAAGAGAGAAAAAAGGATAATACATGTATGTATTTCTTTTTATGCTGAAAAATTTATCTAGAGGCTTAAATAGTTAATACCTCTAGCACTCAAAAGATGTAGAGGATTATGTACGTGCTAAATCTTAATACTCTTTACCTTCCCCCCTTGCGTCTCAGTTTGACAGTCAGGCATTTTGTTACGACTTTAGGCAAAGCAACTTCTTGCTTTCTGATTTTCAACTGCTTTAATATCTCCTGAATTATACACACCAGGCAGGTGGACATTGCTTTCCAAACACCAGCCTACCAGTAACTCATGCTATTGCACTACTTCTTTCAGCAGAATCCTCTCATACTGAGTGCAGATACATTTAGTAACAGACCTATCCAACACAGACTCTGTAAAATCCTGGTTATTATTGAAAATAATACAGCAAAAGAAATTTCAAGTCAGTCAATCACAGACTTTTTTTTTTTAATGCCATTAATGCAAACCTTTCAAAGCACTTCAAGTTAGTGACACTAAAACATAAAGAAAACACTGGTGAAAAAAAAAAACAAAAACAAAAAACCCCAAAACCAAACAAGCAGAACTTCAGCAGAAATTTCAAAGGAAGCAGTGACTCCCTATTTCTATCATAAACAGGCCATGCAGTGACATAGAAGCAAAGCCAGGCTGAATATATTCAACCATATGTTAAATATGTATATAAAGCCAAACACTGGAAACTGGAATAAAAAGAAAACTGTGTAAGATCACAGCAGCATTTTGTGCTATGGTTTCTATCCAAACATGACTTCCTATCAATTGTGTGAAAGAGAGCACAGTAAACAACTGGAAAATATTGCTCTATCAATAATGGTCTTATCTGTTCAGTTAGGTCTGTTCTATACATTACTAATCAAAAATAATACAAGCTGAATTTTTTTCATAAGGAAAAGAAGAAATACCTCTTTCCGATAAATGAGGGAAACACACACAAAGCTGTTGCACAGCAAAGCTACAGAACTGTAAAAGGTAGAAAGCTGAGTTAGGAAAGCATTTATGTAAGAGACTGAGAAGATAAGCACAATCACATCTAAACCTAGCTGTTTCATCATTCCTTTCCCAGACAAAGTAATACTACAGATATTAAAATCTACGCAACCTCAATGTGAATATTAGCATCTTTTAAAATAAAGTGCGCTGGAAGACAGCCTTTAGACAGTCGGAAGTATAGCTGCCTTCTGGGATCCATTTGTATGTTGTATTTGAAACCTGGTTGCAGCCCTTGACTCCAAATCCCATAAAGAACACTTCTGTGGCCAACTAAAATGTAAATAATGCATGACGAAAGGAGCAACAGACCATATAGATTATTTTGCTTTCAACTTGGGTGGTGTTGCCAAAACCAGGAAGATAGGTTACCTATCAGCTCTATTTATTTTTAAATTACTTGGAATCAATAGACGGGTGTGTTTGTATGACTTATTGCTTATTTGACTTCTGAGTCTAATGACACAAATTTCTGTGCGGTGGAGCAGTGACATATATTGAGGCCTTCTGGTTGTAAAGCTTAAGGAAGTCAGGAGGCCAAAGCTTGGATAGTAAATCTTGCCAGTCCTCTGGTAGAATGACAGCAACTTCTACTTTAGAAATAGTGCCAGAGGTAACATAAAAGGCAAAGAACTTCAGCTCCTTTCCTCCCGATACTGGAGGTATAAGCACCACACATTCCCTCTAATGAAGAGCAATAGAGGGTTTGCATCTGAGAGACTGCCTTGTTTACATGTGCTGGATGATCCATAAACACTATGCCTATTGAGCAGGCAAATGAAACCCTGAAGTGTCAGTAGATGCAGTTTGGTTTCTTTGATTTTATGGCTACAATATGCTTTGCAGAGCATTTTTATTTTCAGTGCTGAAGAAACACTTAGCTATGAGTTACATGGCAAAAGAACTCACATATCCTAGACAAGACGCATGCGCATTACCAGCCCAGCTTATATTCCCGGGGTTGTGAACAGAATGCTCAATATCTTGCCGATGCAAGTAATTCTACATAATAGTTAGACCAGAACAGAAAACCTCTGATGCCCCCAAAGTCTTTTCTGCAATCTGTCTTCACGTATTTATCTCCTTACTTGCAGACATTTCTGCTGCAGAGGTTTTAGGGATTTGCTACTGCAACGCAGCAAAATGCTGCTCCCTGCGATTCCCCTCATCTGGGGAAGAGGTGCTATTACCAAGTTAATGGACAGTAGACACAACAGTTCCATCACCTTCAGTTACTGACTCTTTTTATCCACTTCGCCCTGTAATGAGGATCTCTACTTGCTCACATTTACGTAACAGCAGCATCAGCTATCCCCTAATCCTGCAACACATTAAAATGGAAAGATAGATGCAGGAAAACATTAAAATGCCCTTATCACTTGGCTGCAGGGGTATAAACTTAAAATAGGAGATTGTTTTTCTGTTGAAAACAAGCAAATAAATACATTTACTTAATTTTCTTCTTAAATAATCCTTATGAGTTTTGAAAGGATACTTTGATTATTACTGTAAAGATAAACACGGAAACATTCCATTGTATCTTACCTAGGTTAGACAGAAACAAATTCAGTTCCTTCCTGTACGTGTTTTTCCCAGGTGCATTAACACACTTCTTTACATTCAAGAACCACCTTTTATTACAAGCTGAGCATGCAGGGAATGGGGAGATAGGGAAAGAAAACAGAATGCTAATCAGAAAGAAAAATACAACCCCGACAGCCAATCCCTTTAATTAGACGGATGTCTAGGTTTTTAACTTCCAAGTTCTTAATCCTGTCGTTACTGAACTCAGAAGATGGAAAAGAGAAACAATGCTCAAATAAACCTTGCAGGCTACTTAGCTAAAGGAAATATTAGAATTAACCTCTTATCTCCTAAAATGAAAATATGGTACAAAAGAATGACAAAAAGGGTCATATGAGAGCCAGAGCAATAAGGCCAGTGATAGCGATGTACAAACTTCAGAATTAAATTTTGAAAACAGAGCTAACAAATAGGAGATACAGAACAAGACCGTTACACAGGTTGGTTAGGTACACTTCTTGTTTTAGGTATTAGTTTTTGGGTAAAGAATGTAGGGAAAGAAACATTTCTTTGGTTATCCTGCAGCCCTTCCTGAACCACGTGAAACAATCTGAAAAACTACCATCTGCAACAGCTCTTGTTAACTTAATAAAGAACAGAAAGACAGCTTCTTGCAGGTTTGTAGTACTTAATAAGACAAATTCTCATTTGTTGATAAGAATCTTTATACAAAGGACAGAAATAAGTTCACACTGTAGCCTTGTTTTGAGGTAGCAAAAGCGCATTGTGCAAGTGCTTAATATTTAACCCAGAAGCTGAACACGTACCCACAGATTGTAACTTTTCTTAAAGCTGAAACAATTATGCAGGAACGCAGGCTCACAGTTACTCAATAAATGCAAGTCTACCCTTCAGCTCAATACACTGGCAAAGTTAGACACACCGCTGGGAAAGAGAAAGTCATGGCATGGCTCATTTCTAATTGAGTACTTGCGTATGAGAATGAGCAGAAGAGAGGACACACAGCCACACTAAAACACACAGATACGCATCTCGGGAGATGTGTCGGAGCTGCTCCTTGATTGATCCCTCTGTCAACTGAAGTACTGAAGTTCCTCCTTCAGCTCATTCAACAGCCTCAGATTTTGAAGTAGACACTTTAAATTCTGTTCCCCAGTGCCTCAAATGAGCTAGTAGTGCCTACACGAGGGTAGGGATTGTTACAATCACAGTATCAAGTTTTAAGACTTGATAATACTGCTCTACAGATAATTTCAGTGTTCTCAGTTCAGATGACTTCACCCAAAAGGTCATGAATATAACACATACCTTGTCCTCCCTCTTTCTTTATTCTTTGCTACATAGCAACAACTGAAAAGGAATATTTGAGAAGAGAATGCGAGTTACCTCGCAAAAGCAGAAGCGGCGCCGACACCACTAACACCATCTCAATGGTTTCACTCCTAAAGCAGCAGAAGGGCTGTCAGTTTAAAGAAACTCCTCACTTCAATAGCACTGGAAACAGAAGGGAAAATTTCTCCACCAAAATCAAACACTTCAGTAATGGGATTTTTTTCTACATTCCTATTGCTGCTCAGAAGTGGAATCTCTGACATCTCAAGGACGTATTAAAATAATATTTATTGGTAATCTCCATGGCACGAACAACATTAATATAAAGCATTTTCCTAAGAAACACAATTCTTTCTTTCCCACATAAAGCACCTATAGGTTTACCAGAGTTGCTGAGCCACCTGAAACCCTACCCTTCCACCCCATCATCGTTTTCCACTACACACGCTTCCAGCCCATGACACAGTGGCGACTTTGTAAACGTGCAGCCCACGATGCTCAATGTTACGTGTCCCAACCCCGAGACAAACTGCCGGAGAACCCACTTACAGGAGCCTGCAGCAGTATGTAAATGAATACGTGAAGGCAGATAAGCAAACCCCAAAGCTCTGAATTTCAATGCTTTATTGCTTTAAACTGTATTTCATCCACTTAATGTAGATTTAAAACAGGTCCTTGGGACTGCTTTCAACAAAAAACATACTTTAAGAAAAAAAGGACATAAAACATTCGCTAAAACACAATTGTAATTCCACATGCCTAACATTTCCACATTCACATTATTTTCTGCAAACATTTACTTGTCGTAACAACAAACGCAAAATTACGTGTGTTTTGTTTTCAACTGAAATTACCTGACAGGGTAAAATGGTGCAGAGGCCGACCAGCCAGCATTAAAACCACAGCTGCTCTATTGCACTGTAGCACACGAGGCCAAACAGAGCCTGCGCTGCAAAGCAGCACCTCACATTAGGAAGACAAACACACCACTGTGATTGCGCTAACAAGGCCTTTTCTCTCACAAGTTGCATCTTACGTTCCTAAATCTTCCCACCACCAAAAAAAAAATATAACAACTGACCAGAACGCTTACCTTCTTTAACATCTGACACTACATCCCCACTGCCTCCAGCCACAAAACACCCTGGGAGACTTTCCACTCTGCCATCAGTTCTCTCTCCTCCTGTTTTCCAGCAGTCAGCCCAAACCCTCAGAGCTCTTCCTGCCCCCACCTCCTCTGACCATTGCTGAGCAAGTGGCAGCACCTGCAGCTCAGCTGGAGATACCTGCACCCTGCCCAGCACAACTCAGCTCAGCTGGAGATGATACCAGCACCCTGCCCAGCACAGCTCAGCTCAGCTGGAGATACCAGCACCCTGCCCAGCACAACTCAGCTCAGCTGGAGATGATACCTGCACCCTGCCCAGCACAACTCAGCTCAGCTGGAGATGATACCTGCACCCTGCCCAGCACAACTCAGCTCAGCTGGAGATGATACCAGCACCCTGCCCAGCACAACTCAGCTCAGCTGGAGATGATACCTGCACCCTGCCCAGCACAACTCAGCTCAGCTGGAGATGATACCAGCACCCTGCCCAGCACAACTCAGCTCAGCTGGAGATACCAGCACCCTGCCCAACACAACTCAGCTCAGCTGGAGATGATACCAGCACCCTGCCCAGCACAACTCAGCTCAGCTGGAGATGATACCAGCACCCTGCCCAGCACAACTCAGCTCAGCTGGAGATGATCCCTGCACCCTGCCCAGCACAACTCAGCTCAGCTGGAGATGATACCAGCACCCTGCCCAGCACAACTCAGCTCAGCTGAGCCCAGCTGGCAGCTGCCTGTCCAGCCGTGGGGACCTCTGTGGGGCTTTTTCCTCTAACCCAGCATCCGATTCTCACAGAGACTGTGGCAACTTCTATTTGTACCCTCTGCTCAGTGGGGCTGATTCTGCCTCACAGATTCAAAAAGAATTTGCAGGAACAAAGCAGAGGCAGATGTGGACAAACAGAACAAACAATACTACATGAGCTGCAGTATTTTAGGAGGAACCTTTGTAAAGATGTCCACACCATGCCAGAACCCATTTATTTCTTCGTAGCTGTACTACTTTGCACAGCGTTGCACTGACTCTTGTGGATAATAATCTGTCTTTTCAGGACAAATTCCAGTGCTCCCATCATCTCAGAGCAGAAAGATCCAGAACGAAAATCCATGCTTACATGACTTTTTTTCATATCTGGGTATGGGTCCCCATAAACTTCTGATCCCAGGATATATAGTCTATATAAATTGAATATATCTCTCTATATATTCTATATATATGGAATATATATAAAAAAGATATCTATATCTATAGAACATATCTGTATTCTATATCTACAAGACGAGTTTCTGTTTGAAGGTTTGAGTTACAGAATCTAAGCTACTGTTAATTAAAAAAGACACCACTCAAATTACATTTTACTCTAGTCTTTTTATTTGTATCCTCACACTGACTGCGTTTCATTCTTTAAATAGTCCGTTGCTTCAAGAGCTCTAGGGAGAAGAAACACGTGTAACTGTGGAGGATATGCCTGCTCTCCTATTTAAGCTTTAAGCTGTGCTTCCAACAGCCAAATAAGTAGCAGGAAAGTGGAAGGTTAAAAACTTTGCATTTCATCTCTGCCAAGACAGTAAAAGAAAAATGAGATTGCTGAATAGCTGACAATGACTGCAGAATCAACACAGCAGTGATCTGCCTATAAGCTGCAAAGGGCAAAACCAAGGCATCTGCTTAAAAGCTTATACCAACTGAGGGATAAAAAGAGTAAGGAAGCCACAATAAAACATAATTATTACAGGAGGTATAATTATGGCATTATTCTTTGGCATATTCAATGTTGAGCACATTAAAACTTGTACACTGTGAATATTTAATGATTATATGCTTACTCAGAGCCCTTAATGTCCTTAAAATGCAGGTATTTTTCATGTATTAAGAAGAAATTACACATAATTTTTGTCCTAAGGATCTGCAGTTGAAATAGATGGACAACATTCTGTGGGTCTTCTGCAGATTGAAATCTCAAAGCTTTGGAAACTCTGTATGTTTACAGCCACTGAATGTCAATTTTCAGTACTTTTTTGAAACAATAATCCACCATCTTGACCTCAAGAAAACAAAATGTAACCTTTGAGTGGTCAATTGTGGCTATATTCTGTATTAACTTCTATAAGAATTGCTGAAAAATAGCTACCTCCAATTACACTGGTTGTAGTAGGTCTCCGAGAAGTCTAAAAACTTTGGATACATGCAAACATCCTTCAGTAGTAACAAGCAAAAGATATATTTCTGCATTAAGAAATAGCAGGAAGCATGATTTACTAAGTGTCAACACAGCATAAAATACAGTATTTTCTACTAAACTACTTTTCTATAAACCATGCAGCCAGTAACCATGTAAAGACGACAGATTTTAGTATGCAATGTAGTATAACAGGGGCCAGACATATAGTTTTCAGTGTGGTATAAAGATATAGCTGAAAAATTATTAGATTTTTCTAGTATGCATTGAGGCTTTAGTACAGTAAATATTGGCAGTGGATTTATTACATTCTGCGCATTGCACCCTTACCTGAATGGAGAGCACTACAGCTTGATGTACCTGGGCTTTATACTCAAAAACCCTGACATTTTAAAACAGCTTATTTAATTTTGTCAATAGTTTGGGCTGTTGTAAGATTGCTAATGGTTTTGCTCAAAATTTGACTTTTTCCAAATACTAACCTTTTAATCATTGCAGTAACTTCTGGCAGACCAGACTTTCTTACAACTTATGAGACAGTATCAAAAGCCTTGCCAAAATTAAGATGCGTGACATCTGCTGCTCCACTTGTCTCTACCGAGCCTGCTACCAAACCGCAGAAGAGTTCAAAACAATCCATTTCTGACATATATGTATTGGCTGTTAAATGACCTTTCTTTTTTGTTTAGGAGATCACAATTAGTTTCTTTGGTTGCTTATTACAGTGTTTTTCCAGGAATGAGAAGTAAGCTGACTGACATTTAATTTCCAGGTTTCTTTTTCCCCTTCCTAAAAATAGGCATGACATTTCCTGGTGTTTTGCATCCCAAGCTCACATTCTGCATTCATTCCCCAGGATAACTGCTAACAATTCCAAAATTGTTCAGTAGGTTCTCTACATATCCTAGATAAACTTCACCTGGCTAATTAATGAAGAAATATTTAAGGTATAGCATCAAGTTAGAAGGATGGTTATATATGTAATAAAGATGAAATATTGTTTGTTTTCAAAAGCACCGTGATGTTCTCATGGCTTTTGTTATTACTTATTTCCAATTTATTATCTCAGCAACACCGAATGCTCTATCATTCTAGCTAGCTGGAGAGTACTTCTGATCCTCAGGATATGGTTTGTGGCCTTGAAAGGAGATTGAGTTAAAAAGAAAATTAATATGAACTAAATTAAGCCTCCCAATGTATGCCTTTTTTTTTTTTTCCCAAACTGAAGCTAAATCATGTTTGATAATGCTTCCTCTGCCTTCACGGCTTTTGTGTCTCTGTGAGCAATGCAGCGATGGGTGCTCTGAGCATCTGCTGCTTGCTCTTTGCTGCATCTGCTCCCAGTTCTCCATGCGGATGAGTCCAGTCATTCAAGGGAAGTCCCAAGGTAAACCTCGGACTCTGGGAGCTCCTGAGAAAGTAATTTAGATACTAGAGTAGCTGCTAACAATAAGATTCCTTCATCCCATGCGTCATGACCCTCCAGATCAGGACAGAGGGAACGAAGAATGTTAAAACCCGTGAGAGTTTGCTGCACGTCCTGGGTGATGCCAGCAGGTCAGAACACACCAAGCCCCATGTCTGGAAGCCAGACTCTCTCTCACTCTGCTCTAGAAAGTGTGGGGAAGGAGGGAGAAATGTGGGAGAATTTGTGATTGTTTTCTGCAGTTACAGTACAAGAGGAGAACATGACAAAGAACGTGCCTCACAGCATCGCCTGGGGTCTCTTGACCATCAATTTCTTGCTCTCAAACTAAAAAAAACAACTGATGTTCTCCTTTAGAGTATGAAAACTGTTAAAACATTGATAAACCTCCGCTGTAGCAATGCAGAAAAAACCATCAGCAAAAAGCAGCAGCACAGGGGCACCCCAGCCCCACAGAACACCTGGCTAAGTTTCATACTAAGTATTAATGCCAATTCCACACACAGATATGTAGAATTACACAGCTAATTAAAGTAACCAAACACATATAAAGAGGCCATTTACACGAGTCTAGTTGTCTGTAGAATTTCTTCACATGACGTTCAATAAAGTTTCAAGTGCAGTAGGGCCAAGAATGGGAATTCTTCTGTGTTAAGAAAAGGATGTTGAGCGTGGCATTGGAGAGCAATCTTATTTGCAAAGTCCCTCCATTTCCCGGTCAGCTCCTCTGTCTGGGATCACAAAAGTGGCATTTTGTTTGGTGGATAGGGTTTTGCAACACAATGAACGATTTAACATTTTCTAACAGTCGTTAGTTTGTAGTATTTGAGGTTAGCCCAATACATGGCCTTCTACCACTTGATATTTAAAGGCTTGCAGATAATTGCGGAATATTTTGCATAGTACTTGGTAATGTGTGTACTGTTCATAAAATATGTATTACCTGGTGCAGTGTGTGTACCATTCATAAAAGTTTAACAGCGCTAAGCATTTCCTTAAGAAGTACAAGAATTGTACTAGATATTTGTGCATTTATGAGCACATATATAGTATCCTTGTAAATATATTTGGAAATGAAAAGGAAATAGAATGGAAAAGTGATTTCTCTAATCATACCTTTGACAAAATAATGGCATCATTATCCTTCCTACAACTAGAATATTGCACTTTCAATTATATATCTTCAATGTTTGTTTCTGTGAAACATTTTCTTATACCTGACTGATTTGCATAAATGTTATTTTGGAACTCTAAAAATCTGCTAATTTGAGAATTTAGTGCTCTAAAAATATCTCTGTTATCAGGGTTTTCCAGGAAGTAGATAAAGAAAGGGAGAACTAATTCTTAGATTATGCAGTATACTGATATGGAATACATTTGATTAAAAATATAGAAAAACTGGGTTTTTTTCACCAAGCCATACATTTGATTTGTCTCCTCCCTCCAATTTTGAAACTAAGAGCTCCAACTTGTTGCTTCATTCCAGCCTCTTTTATGCCTCCAAGTCTAATGAAAAAAATCTATAGTCACCTAAAATATCCATTTGTCACTATGCAGCATACCATTGCTACTCAGAACTTCAAAGCATCAGGACAGACCAAATTGGGATCCTTCTTTTTCAAAAGCGCTGGCTCCGTGAGATAAGAAAATCTTCATTAGCTGCTTGCTTTATGGAGACGATGAATCAATTAAGCAATTCTAAATCCACGCAATGAAGGGCAATAATATGAATGTACACACTAGTTAACTAGCAGTTGTAAAACTTGTAAAACTTTCCATGGTTTAGATACTGCTGATATTAAAATTGGTTGTATGATAATTTTTTGTTTACTGCGGTCTTTGCAGTTTGACTTTTATTGAATAGCAACGGTGTATGGCCGTAATCCAGACTGCTTGTTCTGTCCTTCCAGACGTTTTCAAAAAGAAGGGTTTGGATGAGCGTTTTTTATTTTCAATGAAATATTTCACAGGTGAGAAAAATTCAAATGATGTATGGTAAACATTTGCATTCCATAGAAAGCATCTCATATGATAAGACCATTCTTAGTTTTCATAAGTGGAAGCATTCCAATTCACTTTCTGGTGTTTGCAATTGAGCTGCTGAAAAGGTAGTACTCAAAGATTCTTACTGTAGGAAATAAATTTAAATAGTTCATTTTCTGGAAGGGCTTGAATATGTAGTTTTCTTATGCATTTATTCTTTAAAATTACTTAACTTAATACAGTGAATGCCACTGTTCTGTTGTTCTTTTAAATTTATATTTAGCACCAATATACAAGTAAAGCATTCTGACTATAAAAACCACAGGCTGGTTTAACTTGGAATTAAGAAAATGCAGTGTTAATGGGGGCAAGGGGAAAGATACTATTTTTAAGTCACACACATAAAGTAGGCAGAAGAAAAACAGCTTGCATCAGATAAGTTTAAATTTAGATTTGATGCTGCAGTTCTCGGTAGCATTTTGCAATACATATTAGCTTTAATAAATACAACAGTATAGTGGAATTATTAGAAATCTCAAGGTAAATTAGTGACTCCATCCACAGCTGACTCTCTGTAATACTGCAGAAGTTACTACACTTGATGAGAGTGAAGCCCCATCTAGAAAAAAATTACACCTTTGCAAACTTTTTCTCAAAAGAGCTATTACTCCTGATTAAAGATAGTGATTTCTGTTAGAAAACCCAAGGTCAAAGTATTCTTGCGTACCTCCCGAAACAACTCTATGACCAATGCACAAAGGGGCTATCGCTGGGAATTTTCTACAGGAAAGGAATTAACCTATTTGCTACAAAGTATTACAGGGAAAGCTCACCTACCTGTGACATAGAAAGTTATTCTGGAACAACAACAGAGATAAAGTCTCCTCTTTTTTTTTTTCTTCCCTAATACGGAAGAATAAGTATTTTGTTCCTGAATTGTGAACCTGAATTTAGCATCTAACAGAGTCATAATTACTCTCAAAATCAGAGTGAGCAAATATATGATTAATGTTTTGAGCTTTTTTGCCACCTTCTATTATGCATACAAGCTGACAGCACTATGTATATCTGTGCATTCTACATATGATTGTATGAATTCATCTAATCCCTCAATGAAAACAGAAATAAAAATGGAACATTGCAATACATTTCTTGTCAAATAGGGAAAATACCAATTGCGTCTTCTATGATTAAAGCCAAATTTTGGTTATGCTAACTGTCATTGGCCCAGCTTCATTTGACTGTTTGATAGACAGGCAAAATTTGGAAGATTCAAGCAATTGCATAAATATATACCTGAAGGGTGAGAAGCTCATGAGCAGACCATTTTGTGTTTTCTTTATAAATATGAATTTTCCCAGGACAAGTCCTAATGTCTTCATTACACTTTCTTTCTTTGCTTTCTCTGCTTCAACCTTTACACTTTTTCAGAAGAAGTTCTAAAGAGTTTTTTTTAACCGTTGAAATGATTGCTGCAAATGTTGTGGACTACAGGAGTACAGAACAATCACACTTCCTACATGGTGTTAAACAGGCCTGCAGCTACAAGCAAACATCTGTGTTTCTCTATCAGCCTATAAAAGCATCCAAACATTCCCAAAATCTCTGCTCGGTATTTTCTTTTTAAAAAATTAGTATTGCAAACATCCAGCATGTCATACAGAACTTGGTTTCTGATGACAAAAATGGAAGTTGTAGCTATATATGAAAAATAAGGAACTAATTAATGAGGATTTAAATAGGACTTTAAAACGCAAATACTACAAGTTGGAAATGCTGTGGAAGTTGGCCTCCAAAAGAAAAATCCTAAATCCCTAAGGAAAGAGGCAAAAGACCACCCATATCCACATGCTGCCACTGTGACAGCGATTGGCGGTGCTGAGAGGAATTCAGTTGCAGGACTGGGAGCAGAAATATCAGGCATGAGAGGGGATTTCTGCAGAGACTCAAGTATCTGCTTTGGCTTACAGATATTGATCAGAGCATGCAGATGAAAGGCAAACACATAGCTGCTCTTACAGACAAGCCAGAATGTTATTACTGTAACAAAATCAAGCTATCTGCCTTTCCCCCTTTTTAATTAGATACTTCAAAAAGTATGGAGTGTAGAGATTCTCATCATTTCACCAATAACTGGAAGTAAATTCTCTCTTCAGTATAAATGCAGGATTGAGCTCATTGCTGAATCAGCTCACCCTGCCTCTGGAAAAGCTCATACTGCTACAAATTTAGGAACTACTTCTTACAGATGCAGAGTTAGTCAGAATAAATCCTGTATCACAGTTCCCTCAGTTGCTAGGCCTTTTAGCTTTTGCTTTTAAGGGACACGAGCAATGAATTCCAATGAGTCAAGCTTTCCATGTTCTTCTAACATTTATTTTCTTTCTGTTACTGTTGTTTTGAATGTAAGTGTGCCACAACAATCCTGCCAGGAAGCCTGTCTGTCCTCTGAACACATCTGAAAAGCAGACATTCCTGCTTGAATTGGTCAGACTTGCCATATCCTGGAAGTATAAATAAATATCCTATAATAGAAAAGGACAGGACTGGGAAACTAGGGATAGGGAGCATCACTTCACCCGTGTCCCCTCCTGCTCCGTACAGAAAGAAATGAACACGTTTTGGCTTTTCTTGCATATATATTTATGCCTTAGAATTATAGAAGTATAAGGAACTTTCTGGTGCACTGTTACTGCAGACAATTAATGCCCAAATACGCAATGTATCTGCCATAAACAGCCTCTCTCAGCAGATTCTGACGCTGCTTAGGTACTGTGCCATTTCATTAATCAGTCTTTGCCTGAGGCACAGCACATGAACTTACCCAAATTGCTGCCAGGGTTCCTAGATCATCCTTTGGCTTCCCAGTACGTTTCAGAATGAGAATTACTCTACAGTCACTACCCTACTTACCACATCCATTCATACAACGTCCCGATGTATGCAGTACACAAAAAGATAGCAGGCAGTTGCTACTGTGTATGTAAATTAAATCTCCTAAGACAAGGTGCAAGAAGAGAACATGACTTGTTATAGACAATAATGGGGAAGAAGATATGGCAAAGGAGACTGAGTAAACATTATTTTAGCCAAAACTGATTATAAACTATCATTCCTTTAAGGCAGAATTTGACAGGAATTCTGAAAATGTTGTCAGATTAATTAAAAACAGACGCTACAATTCCTAACTTTAAAGGAAGTCAAGAACCAAACCAGTTACGAGATGATTGTATCATATATGAGAAACAAGGGGCTATGTTCTGCATCCTTACTGCAGCTCTATTAAAATCAAAAGCCTTGTCTGACCGAGGAAGGAATATTCAAAGAATTCAAAGGATTGTGGTTTCAAAGTATCTGCTTATCAAAGGTATGTTTCTGTGCACTGCAATGAATGAACAAATAAGCTGCATAAACTTCAGATATTTCAAGCACGTCTTAGACTCAAAGATTATATCCTTCTCATTTTTAATTTTAATTCAAAAAGCATTGATTTTTCTTCATAAACACATGCCCACACTCTACAGACCCAGAATACTTAGACATGAGTGTGCAGTTGCTGAAGCCTTCTGGCACTGCCACTTAAGTCTAGATGCTGAGAAACCTAAAGTACGATGATGTAGTGGTCCCTATTTTCTGTTAAAATGACCTCTTATTGTTTCATATCATAATCTTCAATAAGTTATATGGCCATGTAATTAAAATTCCATTTCAGAAACTAAAACAGCATCTAGAGATTCACGTTCTCTAAAATAAAAAGGTGCTGTTTAAATAAGCAATCCAGTAGGAGTGGAAGGCTAAGACATCTTGAGGAAGAGTATCAGAAGCCCTAATGGCCACTATACAATTTCCAGTTGCAAGTAGTAAAAATAATCCACAATTAATTAGGTTAAAAAAAATAAAAGAAAAAAACCCACCTAAAAGAAGGAAAAAAGTCCGGATGTTTAAGGGAAAATAATTTTTTCTCTACACAGCAGATGAATGTGAGATGGCTTTTGACATCAGCTCTGTCTACTTAAAAAGTTTTTGTACTGAACCTGCTGAAACAGCTCTCGCTGATGAGTTATGTCATTGGAATGTGGTATTTTGAGGATGTGTGATAAAAAGTCATCACCCTATTTGATAGCATGATAGGGAAAATAGCTTGAGCAACTCGGAAAAGCAGCTCACTTTGAAAACTACTACAGTAAGGGAATTTCATATGGAAAAAAATTTTGTGCTTGTATTTATTTTTACACATTATCTCCCACAAGTGTTAGACCATTCACTTTCTGGGATAGACTAAGAACTATTATTGAGCTCACAGATATCAAAGACTTAGTGAATTCCGACACAGAGAAACACTAACAAGTGACCATAGTTTACCCATCTGAGGGATACTACCGAGGTGTTTTCAAAATTGCCAGTACTGTATAATATTCTTCCAGATTATGAATAACAGTTACAGCTTCTAGAGGTTAGCTCAAATTAAACATTTTCAGTATACTGCACTGAAACTATCTAAATCACCAGCTACACACCACTTTTGACACCTACAAAAGCAGCTGATGTTATCCCCACTTTTTGCCCCTCCGGACCATTTGTAATCCTGGAGACCATAACACAGAAGACAGATTTGACTGCAGCACGCTTGTGCCCCACACAAGGGCAGGGATTTATTACAGGTTCATTTTAAACAACTGCAGTCCTAATGTAGTTCATTGCTCCAGTCTAAGACGGACAACCTGGCAGTCTTAACATCTGTACTTTTTCTGTTCAAAATCTATTTCACCGATGGATGTCAAACCACATTGCGAGACAGATTAGATGTTTATTTCATAAAAGTCAATATCCAGGATAACTTCGGGCAGAAGGATAGAAAAGAAAGGGAGGAGGGAGAAAACATTAATAATTTAGTTTTGTCTTTGTTAATTTAATATTACACCAAGGTATTCTATTAAAGTGTCATGTACTAAAAGCACCTCTTCAAAAGGGATGCCAAATTCTTCTCAGTGTCAAGGAAGTTAAGTCTAGAAAATAAACAGATACCTTAGTCTAAGAGCATTTAGCTACTTTGTATTCCTCCCTGCTAATGTCTCATGTGAATTGTTTTTAGTGGTAAAATTTTGTCTATAATGTGCAAGCATTGCAGCACTTTGAAGTAATGAAACCCAATGGACCCTTCAACCTTATTCTGTTTATGTTATATAATTATAAACTCATTATTTTTATATAAAATGCTATTCTAATCTAAAAAGAATGCTACAAGATATAGCAAATGTATCTGTCAACCCTGCAAACCAAACATATATCTGTCAACTACAGTCTGATGACATCTGCTCTGTTTGGAATGGAAAAGATATTTCTTTTACGATTGTGAATAGCAAAATTCAAAATTAAGCTGAAAATTAAGCTGAGCTCTTTTTCATCCTCACTAGCAATAAACGTCCTGATACCTAAACCCCGCTCACTTACACCCGTGCACTGTCGCTGACTGCAAAGTGTGCGTAACGAGCTCTAGCACAACCACTGAGCCACCATTTCGCCACTCCTAGTAATTCTTCACATCCCAGTCCTGAGCAGAGAACTCATATTTTAAAAGCACTGGTTACTGTCAGCCCTTATACCGGTATTAATATCTAACTTCAAAGCCCATTACTTTGTACATATTCAAATTATTTTTTTCAAATGTGCATTATTTCTCACTTACATTTTACTATATGCTGCTTATAGGCATTTCCTATGTAATTTTAACCGAATTAGTGAAAAAAACTCTTAAGGACTGTGTTTAGGTCCTTTTATCTCTCCTCATTATAGTCACTATTAGAAGAACAGCTTTATATCACTGGGATTTCTTATCAATTGCTTAATTTTGCCAAAAGAATGACTATGACAGTCACCACCACAGTCATTACTATGGTAGTTAAGCATCAGGAAGGGAATCTCAGTATGCCCTAGGTTTGTATCGCATAACAAAACAGAAAAAGCACAGAATATGCATGCATAGCAGTGTATTCACTGCTTCACAGATAACTGCATCAATGGTACAAGACATATCAGCACTAGGAAATCTATTTTCAAGGCAGCTGGATTCCTGAATGTGAAATCCTTACTTGTTCATGCAAGGAGAAAACATTTTTGTTGTGAATTTTCAGGAAACTGAAAGCTACTTGTGATGAAGCAAAGGTTTGTCTAGGAACAAATTATATGTGCAAGAAAACAACACAAAAGTACAGAACTTTAATTACATGTACACCATCACTATAATCAACACTGATTTTTTTTTTTTTTTATACTAAGTTTTGTAGAGACAAGACCATATCTTCCTATAAGTATATTGTGGCTAGTACCCTGAACCGACATCCTGTTATCCAGCAATGTAATTTCTCTGTCTAAACCTGCTGTCAAAGCACATTGATAGACAGGTCGGAATGGAAAAAATAAGGAAAACAATGCATTTGACCAACAAATTATTTCTCTATATTACTATCATTTTTTATCTTAAAGCTTTTCCCCTTGAAGAATTTTAAAGTAGTTTATTTTTATGATGTTTTATTTGTTCTGTAGAGTCCTGCTTCCAAGTGGTGTCTACACTTCAGTTAATATAGAGTAATCCTGTTATACAGTACAAACCTGTATTCTCCAGAGTTTCAAAGTAACAGCTTTTCTGTTCAGACTCCAAAAGATATTATATTTCCTCTGCTACTCTTCACACTTCCAGCTGCTTTGACAATGATGGTATTTACAACTGGGAAAAAATGGTTAATAAAATTACAAGTATCTGCTAAAGAGGGATTCAGACAGTAATGTACTGTCATCTTGGTCTCACTCTGACGTGGAAGAGTCGTCCTTCTTCTGAAACCAAAGTCCTGAGGGAAGTCAAACTACACATTTCCAATTCTGCCTGGCTTTCACATTCACTCTTTATACTGCAGATACAATTCTTTTTTAAGACAGCATGTGAATCAAGTGCAGGAAAGGACATATATGATCAGAAAGAATTGCCTCACCTCTCAAAACTTAATTAATCAATTTTCCATTTTTATATCATGTCGCCAGGTCCCTTTAATAATGACTGAGCATTTGAAGGTAAAAGCTGCACTTACTCCAAATGCATGGCAACGTTGCAGTGGTAAGATCAGTTTTCTGCTGCCAGTGTCACGCATAATTGTGTTCTGAAGATTACGGTATGAAGCAATTCGCAATAAAGAATGTATGTGTGGGACAAAGCAAAATTAGCCTTTAATGTCTTTAATCCCAGACAAATATAATTCATGTTGTAGTAAGGATATGAGATGCACACACATATGTCGCTGTGCCTGTTAAAGGTTCTACTTTTAAATAGATAGCTCCAGCAGAGGGTCCACGAGCTGAAGGAAATATCAAGTTATGAAGACACAAGATAAAGCATTGCCTGCCTCATAGACAAAACCAGCGGGTAGGAGATATCTTGGACATAGGAACACATATCCTCAGTCTGTCCCAAATAGCTTCAGACAACCAGACACAACTACAGCTGGACAGTCCCATTGAACCCGCTACTCAGAAATTTCAGTTGCTGCCATCTGGGCTTTGGGTCTTGAGAAGAGAATGAAAAATAGGTGAAAGAACAGAGGGAGATCTTTGGATGGAGTTTAATTTTCAGTCACTGGATAAGAAGACTGAACCGTGTCGGTACACATAACAAACATATTTATGTATATGTGATATTGATATATAAATACATATTGGGACATACAATTGTATTTTACACATTATATGTCTCAATATATTTTAATTAAATATAAATACCAATAAATACCCAAAATACCAATGCTTGGTACATGTAACTGGATATCTAACTCACTATTTAAAAGTGAATGGTGTTACTGCATTACCAATCATTACCATGGGTCCAAATTTCTCTTTTTCTTCTGTAATATTTACAGAAGCAGATTTAAAAAAAGTAGCATTTGGAAAATAGTGTGTCATAATGGCTTTACTGCTCCTAGATATAGTGTCTGTTCCTAAGATCAAATTAAAAAAAAGGAAACATATGTTTTCCAGTCATAAATATCACTTGTCACCCAGTGTCTTGTTCCCAACCAGTCCCATTGTCTCACAAACAGTGGAGTGGATTCAGTTTATATTCCAGCCCTTTTTAAGGTCAGATTATATTTTGTGTGTCTTCTCAGCACAGCTTAGCACTCAAGAATATTTCTAAACAAACCCAGTCAGTCTCTGGAGAATGCTTTCCTCAGTAGTTTCAAATCTTAAGAAAGAGTACCTTAAATTGACTTGCCTGCCAACATTGTGGTATGTACCTTCCAAAGAATCTTTTTTCTTTGAATTTGTTTTTGCCTGTAATCAACATCCTTGCAGTGATCTTATCACTGTCAATCAGGAAGAAAATATTAACTGGGGAAAAACATGTCTATTTAGACATCCTTAGTTTCATCAAGTCTCCAGAGTTTAATTATGAATAATATTAACGTATAGGCAGAGATTTATTCACTGTGTGAATAATACATAGAGATAACAAAACAGAAGACAGAATCAATAGTCAACTAAACTACAAGGGTCAGACGAACACTTTCAGGAAAGCTAAAAAAAAAGATTTACTTAGTCTTACTTATTCTTCAGTGATCACTTCTGAATAAATTCATACTATCACTAAAAGGAGTATAATTTATTTAGAACTGGGTGGAAAGGTAAGACATAAACCAGCTTTTAACTGACAGCTCATCAGAACATACCACTGAAGATTACAATATATTTTGGAAAAGGCTTTAAGGATAAGAAGAAAAGGATTTTAAAGGTTAAAATAAATATTTGTAGATATGATAGTACCCCCTCAAGAGTTCTTGTTTACATATTCAGGCATATTTTGTCAGCAGAGAAAATTATATTAAATAAATACTTCCCTGTTTTTCCTTTATGCACACACAATTTTACAAAAGGGGAATGCAGGAGCAAGTGGCCACCATTCACGACTCATGTCCATGTACAGATTCCAAACTGGATCAATATATTAGAATGAGCACTTGAGTTTAATAAGCACACTCACAGAACTAAAGTGGTGTTTTCCTTGCAATAAAGTCATTGATGTGCACGGAAGGAATCTAGCATACTGTATCAACTAGGACAAAGATTTATGAGAACAGGACAATAGAAAAATATGGTGACTTGCATTTGTAAGGTTTCTGTGCATTATTCAACTAAAAAACCAACCAAGTAATACACATCATATGTGAAATTACATATTAGGTTTTCAAGTAAAGCTCTAGCATAAAGTTTAAGCTCTAGCTTCTATCTCCTGAGAAGGCAGAATCATATTCAGATCTTCCTCCGCATTCACCATTCTGATGGCAGTTCCTCTTCCCACCCCAACGTCTCATCTTTCAGAGCACAAGCCAAGGAAAAGGTGCTTTGCTTTGTGGTCTGCATTTGATTTGTGACTGTTTAACAACAAAAATAAAATCTTTGTGAAATACCGCTCTGCTCTCTATACTGCCCAAGCTGCTTCTAGCTCTTCTGCACAAAATTTTTCACATAAAAAAAATCAGTCTTTAAACTGGGTCAGAAGACCTGAAAGACAGACAAATATTTTCTCTCCAGTGGTTTACAATGTAGCCAACGGGAAGCAACACCTAAAGAACAGACAACTTTCAAAATTCAATGATCAGGTTTAAAGACCTGATAACTTTTTTCTGGGGTATTCTTATGCAAAAGAGAACTAGAAGAAAGCATGGTTAACAGCTCCTGGGTCAGACATTTCTAGTCCTTTCTCACTATGAATTAGGTGAGGCAAACAGGAAGGTTGCAGAAAGAACTGATTCTGAAAAAGCTTTCATCAGCTGCACTGGGACAAGCTGTTTGCATTTCAAAAAAACACTTTTCTTCATCCCCGCAGCACCAGCTCTGTAATCTCAAATCTTTAAAATAAAACGTCCGAGGAATGGGAGGACATGCAGTTTGCAGGTAATGATATTTGGACCGTATGTCTAAGATGGATCAGATTACTGAAGCGTGAATTCACAAAGCATTCAAACCGAGATGGATGAAAAATTAGTTTGCATATTTTATATTTCCAATGTATATGAAATACGAAGGAGGTAAAGCTGATCTTATTACACGCTGACAGCATTTTCTGTACGTGGAAAGTTCTGGTTAGCTTGTTCGTACAATGCAAGATGCCAGTCTTCACGTACAGAATGTTACCTCTGTGACTGAAAAATGTGGCAATTTGTCAGTGACGTCAATCTCTGAACATACATCAACGTTATATCTTTTATATAGGCATTGGAAGCCTGAGAGGTGCCAAACACACACAAGACCTCTTGAAGTAATGTCATTAAACTATGTACGTAAATAGTTTGAGACATACAGTTTTAGTCTATTAATTGTCAATGAATGTGTTTGTGCTTTGGCCTACAGAAAATGAGTAGCAAAGATTTACTTCAAGGTTTTCTCCTTTGGATTTCCCATTTGATTGTTATGATTTTATAAGTAAATAGTGAAAAAGTACTATTATGCCAGAAAATGGCGTAAAAAAAAAAAAGGTCAAAAATGTACTTCTCCCAATCTTAAAGAGATATTCAAGTTTTATAGTACTATAAATGGAATGACATCATAAAGTTTGAAAATCCATTCCTAAGCATAAAAGCTGAAAACTAAAAACTGTTCCTGCAATCCCACATCCAGCAAGCAAATGGACAGAAAAATCCTGAAACTCATCAGCTGATCTCTCTCTAATTGAAAATAATGTAATAATTTCAACAGAGCAAAGATCTCCACATTAATGTGTCAGACTACCTTCAATATTACCAAAATACAGAATATACTGTATTCATTTGAATGAATGAAATTCAGTCATCTGCCATTTGATCAATACTGTCAGGAGACTGACCCAGTTCCAACTCAGTGGAAGGAGTGGAATCCTCCAAAAAAAAAAAATTTCCTTTTCTTTTTTTTTTTTTAAAAAGAAAGCAAGGAAAAATAGTCAAGAATCTTAATGTGGCATTCCTTTTCGTTACAGCCCATAAATTCAATGATCATTCTAAAGACTGTTTTATTAGCAACATTCAGCTTCTTTAGCAAGACTTCCATTTTTAAAATAGATTAAATTAATTCTCTTTTTAGCACAAGACTTCTACATTGTCTCCTCTATCTGAAAAAAATTAATGCAGATTCATAAAGCTGGCTGGATACTAAGCTACTCTCGAAGCTCACAGCACTGCAAAGAATTGTGTTCCTGTGGCTCCACTGAGTCCACTAAAGACAGAAGTGCTTGCAAACTCATCTATAAAATCCTCTCTCTTTGCTTATCCCTAAAATTGTTCAGTGTTTTTCAGCTCCAAATAGCAGACAAATATAATCCAGTCCCTCTAGGAGAAAAGTCAATCTTCACAATTTGCTCAGTTTAAGAAATCTTCAGTATCAATGAGTATAATACTGAGATTTACTATATCATGAAGTTCCAAAGCAACAATTTCATATCCATTCATTTATTCCTCCTAAAAGTTCTAGTACATTAAATGCTACATTGTCTTTCTACGCTTAAATTTCAAGTCCTTTAAAGTTTGGAGTGTTTTACCACTAATTGTCATTATATTTGTGCAGCAAATGGATTTTTAATGCTTCCTTTAGTCACCGATAGGGCAATATGAAAAAACTGTTGCAAGAAAACACTTAAAGATAACTCCATCATTATGCAACCTCACCTGTAATCCCCCAAACCCAATGATTATCATAATCTTCTATTCTAGCACTTAAATCGAAAATGGAAAATGCTACACAAAGTCCAGACATGCTTCCAAACACATGAAGACCAAACACACCCCTTCCTGCATTCCGCACTGTCCTGTTTGTACTCTGAGATGGAAGAGTATGTGACTTATTATTCTATTTCCTGTAATAATGCTGAAGAAAGACGTATGATGCTTTGGGTTGGTGCTTTTTCTAGTGGTAGAACATGACGCGAGATCCGTCATGTGGTCAGAAGAAGCTGTACTAATGGGTGAAAAAGGATGGCACGCTTTGGCAAAAAGCAACCGTTTTGTACATTTTTTTGCCCATTCTTATGTTTATCTCAAACTTTCAAAACCTGATAGAACCACAGACATTCATGCATACGCGTAGTTGCTGGATCGTTTTGTTCCAAACTCCTTCCAGTTCCTGATATATTAGTGCCAGAGTATTTCAGCTGCTTCCGTTCACCTTCCTGAGCCTTCTGGGCTGCCAATGTCTAATTTTTGACCACTCTAATTTCTCGTTTTCCAAAACCTACATTTTCTTCACTGTTTAATGAAAGACAACTTTTGCTTAGGATGTACAGAGAGAAAAAGAAAATACATTAAAGTAGAAAAGAATAGTCAAAGCCTAGGTAGCAGGTTAAAAGGGTATAATCAGCTCCGTAAGCAGCTGATAAACTGGAACTAATGTGAAACTAATAAAGCCTTGTCTCGTCTCAGGTTGTACCTTCAGGCTGAGCTCCCATGTGGATTCTCTAATGTCTGAAAAGGGCTGTAGCTTTTCTCACACTGGATGCATTATTGGTCTCTTGCTTCCATCCAGTTTCACCTCAGCATCAAAACTTTTCAGAATTCAAGACATCACTCCCTCTGTCAACTTTCGTTGAAATCAGCCACAAGCTTCCAGAGGGATTCTGGCGGCCAAGAGCAGACAGTGTCAGAGAGACAGAAGGGTGTGGAACTGGGTGCAACCAAATGGAGATGACAGACAACAGGAGGGGAAGCAAAAAGTTGGAGGGTTTTTTTTCATTATTATTATTTCTTCTCAATGTTCTTTTGATTGCAAAACCCAGTTTAAAATTCATCTTTTCCACTGCAAATGCAAATCATTTTACTTAAGTTTCCACTTCTGTAGATAAACCAGTTTCTCCTTATTTAACTTTTTTGAGTAAGAGATATATTAAAGGGAAGTGGAAAGAGATGGGAGCTTATTATCCCTCTTTTACTTTTCTGTTCAACGCATGTTTCCATCCTACATTTATTTTGCAATTCAGTACACTACCTCCTTTTGCCTGATTTATTTTTATTTTAAGAAGTAATTAGATAGATTATAATGCGTGGATAAAATATAGTGCTTTTCACCACTAGTTTATTTCCTATGTGTCCATAGCTGCTCATAAGAGTTACAAAGAAATCTTTAGCATTATCTGCTGGAGATATCCCACATCATGAACTCATTTCTTACGGTTTGCCAAACTGACACATATGTACATGATTTTGGTCACTCAGAGCCTTGATTAGGCTTCAGTGAATGACAAGAAGTGAGATGCCCTCCGAGCCCTGGTTCCCAAGCCATCAAACCACTTTCATGGGCCATCCGGTCTCCCTAACTAAATTTCATTAAGGCAATACTGCTGCTGCCCGATCAATTAATTTTCATATCATTTCCCACTGTAGTGTACCACTCCTGCTCTGTTCCACCATCTGAATATTTCAGTTTTACATATTTTGCTTCCCCGCTGAGTTGTTTCTATAATTTCCCCATCTTCCCGCTTCTTTTGCTGTACATTGCTTTCATGTTTCCTACTGCTTCTCCAGATCTCAGTCTTTTGAATCATTTCAGTTCCCTCTGTACATGTTCCACTTTTGTACTGCGATACTGCCCTTACTCCTTTCGTATTTCTTCAGTCCAGAAGATTATGGATTTCCTGGACCTCCGACGTAAGCGGTAATACTCAGCAGGAGAAAAGTCAATGTGCCAGGTAAACGAGACCACTGAAGTTCTGTGTGGCACACCTGGGGAAGAGTCACTACCGAAAAAATTGTGGCCAACAATGTAATTACTTTCTCATTACACACCGCAGTTTTCATATAGCTTATTATAATTCACATTGTTAGATACGTTCAGTATAGAACGGACTCTACTTCAGAGACGTAAGCCTATGCATGCCTGCAACTACCTGTAGCCGAGAGCAGAAAGAGATTAGGAGCAATAAAATCATAAAAACTGGCTACCAAATAAATAGGAGACATAACAACCCATCTCTGAAGAGGAAGCTGGTGACGGCTCCCTGTGCCGCAATTCGCTTTCAAAGTCACAAAAACCCTTTTGAACCTCTTGTATTCCCTTGACTAATGCCATCATTATTTCAACACTGGCTGTTCAGAACGAAACAGGTGCTATCTTGTCAAACGAGACTCTCCCGCTTTCATCATCCCGGAGTTATTCACTGTGTATTGTTACCGCTGACAAGGTTTTGGGTTGCCTGGATACCAGGTCATGCTGATATAACTGCTAGTGATCTCTGCATAACCAAACTTTTTTGGTGAGAAGCGAGCGAGGGGAGGAACGGCGCAGAAAAGAATTGGTTTATTCCCATATGTCGTCCTCCCAGCAAAAGAAGTTCCACAAGGTTCCCTCAGAGGGCTGCGGAGAGAGGGCTGCTGGAATGCATCCAGTGCCTGATTAAAGTGATTCACTCTATTATAAGCTAGCAATTCTAGTCTCATGGCTAAAAGCTTTTCTTCCTCACTACTTATAACAGTCTGCTAGATTCCTAAATAGAAGGGAAAGATTAATCTGTGCTAAATTACCTGATGTGGGTTTAAAATTCTTCTGACAGAAAAGTAGAACAAAGTTTGCCCAAGGAAGCAGAAAATGCAGCATCCACCCCCCTCAGTTATGAATATCATGAGCTGCCAGCACCATCCAATTCAGAGAAATACTTAGAGTTACCTCAAAAAAGTACTTAAATTCAGTTGAATCAGATTTTTGTTCTGAATTTTCTTTATATCTCTCACGACAGATGGCTTTCAGAAATAAATGTTTTTTAGCCACATGCTTGCCTAAACTTTCCCAGGAACTTTTTCTGTAAACATGATATGTGCAGAAAGATTGTTATACAAGAGGTTTTTATTTTATGCAAACTGCTTTGTGTTTTTCATAGCAATGAAGTTTTATTTATAAAGCAACATTTTCCATTGAGATGCTGGAGGCTCATCTTGCTCTTGTCCTGGGACAAGAAGGGTTTTGACAGTATCACTTTAGACAGAAAAAAGTCCGACCTCACCTGCAATTTCCTGCACAAAAATCTATGACTGAATTCCCTAAAACAACTGTTTTTTCAAATGGCTCAGACTTTCAAGAAACAAATTGTAAATCTCCAACTTCTGAAGACATACACAACAGGGAAATCCATCTTGCTTAATCAATGGCACTCATTCTCATGTAGCCAGATAAAAAGGTTTCGCCTAAATAATACACTTTGGCAGCTTGCTCAGGCATATCAATTGAAATATGGAAGTTGATTGAAATGCTCCTCAAGCCTTTAATGTTTTAAGCTAATTTTATATGGAAGCCACCATCTATCATACACAAGTTTAGAATAAGGCAGGCTTGGCCAACTAATGAGTTTTTCTTGGATGATGCCCTGATGATTTTGGGCAGGCAGGGTTTGAAGAAGGCATGAAAACCACCTGCTCTTAAATGGAGAAAAAGGTGTTTACTAGATGATCTTTGAGGTCCCTTCCAACCCTAACCATTCTATGATTCTATGATTCTATGTTCAGCCATGCACTGTTAATCTAGTCTGTTAATTAAAACAAATCTTCTCAGTACCTTCAAGAAAGTAATTATTAAGCACAGCAATTAAAAACATGGATAAATGCTCTTGACCACAACTAGGGGAAAAAAAAAAAAAGCAAAATGGGCGAGGTAGTATGCAAGAATTAAAAACATTATTTAATTTCCAACCAAGCAAGCAGAACTTCTTTGAAGTCCTGGGTATCATAAGAAAATCAAATTTACAACAGATATAAAAAGGAGGCATGTAGGAACAGGGAAGGGAAGAAGTGAAGGGAGAGAAAAGAGCAGCAAGCACTGGAATGTGGTGGAAAGGACAGAAACTGAGAATGAAATGATACAACAAATTAGTTAAAATAGATGTGACTTTGAATGCATTAATATAAAGAAATTGCAAGGAACTTAGTTGATTATTTTACTAATCTCAATCTATATTGAATGGATAACTGTTTACAAAGAAACAATTTTATTCTTACGTCTTCAACAAAGCATTGCATTGCTTTCATTCGGAAAGAAATGTCAAAATATAGAAGTTTGTGTCAGAGTTAAAGTGTATAGTATATCATGAATTATATGGAAGGAATTCATTTGACTTCCTCCCCCTACGGCTGCTATGCAGTTGGAAAACTAAAAGCCTGCGTAGGGAAAACAGTGATGATGCAACTTTAAAGTGCAGCAGTATGTATTTTCAGAATTGAACTTAAATTGAAGGAAAAATATTTAATAAAACGTACACATCAAGTGACTTCCTGCCCAAATTCTTTCAGATTTTTTGAACATGGACCCATGACTCCAGTACAGCCACAAAATTCCCTGAGCCCCTGATGGGCAATACTAATAGGCATGCAACTTGCAACACTTTTTAACATGTATTTTTAATTTAATCCATTAGAACCACAAAGGAATAGTGTATTAAAGTGATAAGTCTGTACATTCAGTAAATAAATATCAAAGTGAAAGTCATGAAAGCTTTAGGAAAAAAATGCAGTCAGACAAGAAAAAAAAAAAAGAAATTTAAAGCCCTTGAAGGAATACATCACAGAAAAAAATAAATTGATCTACTAAATTAATTAAGTAAATTGATTGTAAAAATTTACTACCCTATGCAGTATAGAATAAGTCTCACGGGAGGTAAGTTAGCAGAGTCAATCTGAGCCTTTCAACCATGAGAAACTTGTAAAGCACCTCATAAACTCTTTCAATAATACTGTAGAAGAAAAATAAAAACTTTCTATACATGCTAAATACCTCAAGCAATAATCTACAAAGTACCTTCCTGCATTTCCTGCATTGCTTTTTGCTAAGCATTCCCAGCTTGTCCATTTTTATTAAAACCAAAGTAACAACATATATAATTCTTCCAATGCACATTTGTTTAATTACACTCACAGTATGTGAAAATTCCTATATAAAAAGTGTCTACTTATTCTCCTTCTTTTAGTTGACTTGTTGGGCCTTTTATTCATTAGATATAACTAAAATCATAACTTCAGAAATTCACCAAGCACCTTCCTAAATTTCCTGTCCCAACCTTTTGACAGAAGAACTGCCTATGAATAATAAGCCATTCCTCTTAATCACAAAACCATGAATCATAGAACCAGCTTTTTCACCATAAGACACCATTTAAGATAAATCCTCCAGGTTAGGGCACGACAGCAATACCTAGATTATTCCAAAGAGAAATATGTCTGATCATACTTACAAAAATTACCTGTAAAGGATATGTTGAAAGCTCTTCTCACCAAGAAGTATCAATATCTGTATTTTTGCTCAGTTAGAAAAAAAAAAAAATCTACTTAACCTAAATCTTCCTTACAATAAATTATGATGATTTTTTCTTGTTCTATCTCCTTTGCCCACCAGCTATACAGAAAAACTGATCATCATCCACTTAATAATCTGATATGTGCTAGAAAATGTTATCATGTTCCTTCCTAATCTTCTAAAACGTAACAAATCTCATTCCTTCATCTTTTCATCATTTGCCAGTTCTTCTGGGAGAACTGCTTACTCCACAGTGACAGTGTCTCACATCTTTGAGGAGATTTGATCTTTTTCCAGTTAACCCGGTAACAGACACAACGAAAGAATTTCTAAAGTCTTAAAGAACTGGTTGTGATCATGAAAAGCACTTCATTCAATGCTTCTAATAGATATGCTAATTAACAGAGATAACCAGTCTTAATCAAACTAATTACATTACAGATTAAAGGTATTTGGAATTTAACACAGCCTCTTCTACGTATCTACATTACATTATGGTGACCTTAAGCAGCAACCTGGAATAAATATGTTAATATGTTTCTTTAAAGAATTAACACATAATTTAACTGTAAAATTTAAAAGACAAGAAATAAATAAGGAGGCATCATAGTTTTTATGATTTCCACTCTTATTTAGAACTGTGGGGAAAAAAACCAAAACAGACCTGTCAGCTCTGGTAAAGATCAAGATATTTCTCAGAATCACTGCCTTGAATTTCAGTTTCTTGCTATCGATTCACAGACGGTGCGTGTCCGGCCAGTGCAATGGCTCACAGACACAGGGGAGCTGGAGGCGATGTTTGGAATACAGAACCCATTGGACTTGGGGCACTGCAGCTTGACTATCAGCATTGCCCGCCACCGTGGTGTCCACGTATCATGCAGCCTCAGTATGACGGACGATAAGATTGTTTTACAGGAAGATGGAGGCCATGTACCCTAGCCGATAGGACCGAGTTCAATTAAGGCAGTGCAATCGCTCTCCCAAAGATGCTCCATTCTTTACATCACTCTGAAAGTTCCAGAGTGCATGCTGGAACAGTGACAACAAAGGCAGATGAACAACAGAGTACAGAAGGTTTTTGTTTGGTGAGGGGTATGTGACCCTCTTCACTGCTCTCACTGTCCACCTAGAAGGTTTGCACTTGAATTCAGCACTTCCTTCTCACAAAACATCTGACATCTCTCAAACTGCCCTGCATAATTTTTTGTAGGAAAGCTGGTCCGACAAGGTGATTCTTAATTGTAGAGTGCATGAAATCACCGTCTGTGCTGGGAGAGGTATTTTATTTATCATCTTTGTTGCAAAAATCTCAATACTCCTCTTAGATTTCAACCTCTTTTTGACCTTCTGTACCAGAGCTTTACATGAGACCATCTGACTAAGGCCTGAGGTGCAGAATGACAAAACTATGGCCTATAAAATATTCTCCTTAGCCATTTTTTTGTTGTTGTTCTGCATTATGCTTTGTTTGTTTTCTCATTTCCACAATAATAAATCCCATGACAGGATCACAGTGTCATTGGTGCCAAGAGGTTTCCACAGTAAAGAAATGTAGGAATATAAAACCATTAAACGTCTATAGAAGCTGGAAGGAAAACAATGTAGTAATTTTATTTTAATTGCTACTCACACATTGTCTCATAAGGTCAATTTGAAATGCATATATTTAAACTAATTAACCAACTTACTTGTAAACATTGTATTTGTTGTTCTTTTGCATTCAGAGAATAAGACCTGAAAACAATAAGGCAACTGGAGCTTCTCTGTACTACATAAATTAATACACACACACAGACATCCATGGAAGAACAACTACGGGAGAAAGGAACATCCTTTCTGTACATTGCAATTATACCAGTAAATAAAGCAAAACCATCCAACATTTCTCAGGATTCTTGATGTAACTCTGGTATTAGCACTGAAATAAGCACATAAGGTTTATTCCAGATGCAGATGAATAATGCGCCTACTGACACTTTCACCCTAACTGTGCCTTAAGATGACCGTTGCACATTTCTGTGGAGTAGGAGGCAGGCACTCTTATGACTAAGCTCTCTTCTCTCCAAAGACAACATCATACAAACTGAAATATTTTAAAGGCATCACAAGTAATTGGCACCAATGTGCTCCAGCCTTTTCCACCTAGCCATTGCCTAAAATGACATATATGAGGAAAGTTATTTTTATTTAGCTGTTACTGCTTTGTATCAAGAAATCAATATTCTAGGTCCCAATTCTGAAAGAAAATCAGCAAATACTTCCATCCTATCTTTGTTGATGTTTTTCTACTCTCCCAATCCATAAGGATATCAGGTTCTCGTTTAAAACAGACAAATTCTGAAATCAAGTCCCACCTCACAGCATCTCTCTTTAAATGCAAGAAGTTGGATGAAGGCTTAGTCTAGTCACATAATACAACTTATTGATTTGAATTAGAAATGGATGGGTAGTGTGATAACAACTTCTCATCTTTTTAATAGTATTATGTCAGTTCAGGCTTTCTTTGTACACTGTGAGGCCACAGAATGCTTTAGAACATTCAATTCAGTATGAGCCCTATACTAGGAGATACACATTCTTTCCACAAGCAAGTTTAGCATTGTCAAGCACAAATCAGAAGTTATATGTAACATAGTGTAAATTGTACCCACTTAGATTTACTTTGAGTCCTTACCTCACCCTGTTCCTTGTGAGATGTGCAAGAGTGTAAAACGGTTGTAACACAGGACATGCATATGTGAAGAGGCAAATTAAATGCCTGATTAAAGAAGTTAGTACCTCACTGTTGGTTCTCGTCCTCTTCTATAATTAGCTTCTTAATTCTTACTTGTTCAATCCAGCTTGGTAACAGAATACATCTTCACCAGCTGTAATAGGAGCTTGTACTTCTACATACACATGTAGACACTTGGATTTAGATTTCTTAATCTGTTTTAGATTTATTTCCTCCTGAGATCTGAATCACTTGCCTAAAACCAGGCATCTAGTGCCACGACAGGTGACTTGGGATATGACACTCCACGTGGTAGAGTACACATGACACGAGATAGGGAGACCCATGTCCTTCTGGAGCTGGAGGCAAGTGGGACAGTGTAGATTGTCTAAAATGGCACCAGACACTACCTTCGGGCAACTGACTCATAACTTGAGTCACTGTCAACACTCATAAAACCAGAGAAGCTGGAAATAGATGGCAAGAGACAAAGTACTGAAGAACTGATCGCTGCTTAGATGATATTCTGCTCGGGGTCAGATAGGTTCACATAGGCTCCCTCAATTAAGGCGGCAGGTCCGCGCCTAATAAAGTATAAAAGAGATTCCACCAGTAGCAGAGGACAACATTAGACTGTGATAATTTCCAAGTTTTACCCTTTAATTCAGTTTCTCTTGTAAATATATGCTAGGTATGCTTGTGAGGTCTTTACAACAAGTAGCTGGATTAATCCAAATACTATTTCCGTGTAAACGTTCCTTTAACAGGCAGGTAAATTTGTGAAGTCTATCTCAAAGCATCAATTGAATTGTTTTCCTAGCTCAGAGAATGTTTTTATTCTATCCTTTCACTTGTTGAAAAAGGCCTCTGGCTTGAACATCCTTATGAGCTAAGCAATCTGTTCAGAGTTACTTTCTAACAAAACCAAGAATTTACTGCCATTTTTTCTTGCTGATGTTGATATGATATCAAGATGGGAACTGAGTTTATAAGAGAATGCTGGAACATACGCAAGTAACTTGAAGTTAAAATGTAGCCAAACAGCTACAGGCAGCAATAAGGGGATGCAAAATACCGCATGCTAGAGATGCTCCTGTACTCATTTAGTGCGGTTGGCACGCACTTGGGAGCGTGATGGCCTCTCTGGAGCTCGGCTGAACACACCACTTCTCCTTCTCTGCCTCCCAGGCAGAGGTTATTAAACCACAGGTCAGCTCTCTGCTTGTACAATGTCGATTCAAACTTATTAGCTCCAATCTTTCCCTGTGGTTTAAACCAGGACAGCAGATTTTGCCCTTAGGCACTGGGGGAGTGTTCTCACAGCCAGCTCTGCTCTAGGATGGCAGCCTCCAGCTGCACGGGGACACCGATACCAAACGGCATAGTAACTTCTTAAATCACATCAACCTATTGAAAGTGAATGTAAGTCTAAGTCCTAAGTGACCCTGTTATATTTTTTGAGTAGTCAGTGTTTGCTTTCTTCTGTTTAATGGGAATCTGGGCAGGACACTGAAGCATTTGTCTTGCTCTGAGGAGTCATGTTTACTTGGAAAAATTACTCCAAAGAAAGGTCAGATGTAAACTTCAGCGTAACAAATATTTCATAAAAGCAACAAATAAGAACATTCCTATTTTAAGGGATAATAATTATTCTGGCCAACTGTCCCTTCTGTAAACATGTCCTGAATTTTGAAGGATGGGGAAGAGTGAAAGGGAGATTTCCTATGACACTTTAGTTGACTGAACACTAACCCATTACTTCAGTCAATTTAGCTCCTGCTGATGGTATTATTGGTGACTAGATGCAAGTACTATAATAGACTAACTACTATAATATACTGACCTTTTTGTTGATACAAAGTTTCATGTACAGAACATATTTTTCTATTATCTGACATCATTACTGATGACCTGCTCTGTTACCCTTTAGTAAGCTAGAGCAACTCTATGAACACTATTTTTCTTCTATTAACTTGATTAATAAAGAGTTCTACATGGGAAACTGCTAAGCTCCCTCAACTTCTAGACATAGTTGAAAGCATTCAATAGCTTGTAGGAGTGGCCTACAATGAACAGCCACCAGATAAAGATTTGTAAGTGCTCTACAACTGCTTCAAACTAGGAAGCATTAACCTTAAAACTGGACTGGAACTGAGGTACCTGGAGCAAAAACCAAAATGTTTTTACAAGATGTGATAGCATGCAAAGGAAGCTGCTGACAAACACAGCCTCATCAACTACCACTCCACTGAAAACATCCAGTGAAAAACTAATTTTAAATATTTTTTTTCCTTATACTGAATGACAATGAGTTTGTGATGAAAAAATTACTATTGTTTCCCATGGGTTATGAACACCATTAAAGGAAAACTAACACAAAAAAACTTCTTTAATTACTACATCTGATTATGGTTAAATTAACCAATTTTAAAAGTTTACAAAAAGTCAGGAAGTTTCTATGCTTTTTCACATTAACAAAAGCACTCAAGTTCTACTCCAAGCTTATTAGTAGTATCTTCTAAAGAATATCTGTATAGAAGCACTCCAAAAGAAGTGGCAATTTATATATTTCTGGCCACAACATGGAAAGTGTTAATTTCTGTCAAGTCGCACTGTTTGCCACTGTAAGCTGGTGATACTAAGCATGAATAAGATAAGGGCTAAAGGCATAAATGAATAACTGATATAGTTGACCATTGTAGTTTATGAGTCCTATTTAATGCAAACTATATTCTGAACCAGCTTTCTCTTCTCATGTGAAAGAGTACCTCGCTTGTGAGTAGCCCTCAAGACAGCATGAAATCTATTCAAGGTTACTCCAGCCCTATGCCATAATCAGTTATTCTCCTGTTAGATGTTACTATAACTGGAGAATTATTATTTGACAGAGGTTAGCAACACAGTATCCAATTCACACACATCATTGTTCTCCTTAGAATCTACATCTGGGCTCTCTTCTTAACCCTCCTGCAACCCTTCCAGCCTACTCTTCCCTTCTAAACCTATTTAAGAAATACTTAGAAAAACTTCTTAGTATTTGTATTTCATCTCCACAATCTTTTATTCAGATCAGCTAAAATACAGTTTTCAAGTGATATTTATATTCTTGTGATTTCTATCATCTTATTGTAGGAGATGACAGGTTGACTGCAAGATGTGAAATTTATCTACATAAAATCCTTTGTGAAGATGCATAGGAAGGTGAATCTCAGTTACACAGTAAATTAAAACATATTGCATTTGAGCACAACAGAATCGTGACTGAACATGTCAGAATATGCAAAGGAAAAAGCCAACCTGTCATTATGACAACTGTAAGCTTCAAAGGTGCTTCTTTTCATTTCATCACATTAACCATCACAAAATTAATATGAGGGAAGAAATTCTCCAAATAGTAAGTACTTTTACGAGCTGGTAAAATTTAAACCAAGTAGATTGTGCCAAACTGACTTCCAAAATTACAGAAAATGGTTGCCTTCATTTCACTTATGGTTTATGCACATCCTGTAACACCTGGTAAAATCACGTGTTGGCCTGTTTCAGAACACAATATATTTGACTGCATTAAGGTAGGATTCTGTTTCCCAAACATATCAAATAGTGCTCATAAACATGAATAAAGAACCAATGCTTAGTTAATAAATTTCACAACAACCCTTAGTTTCTATTTTAGATTTCTAACAAGCATGGTCCTTCTAATAGAGTTCTGGTTTTGTTCTTCCTCCAGAAGGGAAATGTGTTCACAGTTTTGGACTGAGGCTAGCTGATAAGATACTAAAATGAAAACTTTTCAACAGATTTCTCAAAAGTCAGAGAGCGTTGTATCAGAAGTGCTGCTGGTTCTGGGATCTAGGCAAACTGAAGAGCAGAACACTACGCACTGTTGACTCTATTTAGGAACCAGTAATAACCAGATGTCAAACGAAGTCACAGAAGGGGGTATCCCAAAGGGTGCAAAGAAGCCACTGGAAGACTGGCAGCCCTTGATTATGTCACAGTGTCAATCTGTCTGCAATGTGAAATGAGGTTAAACAAACAGCTCTTGAGAGGAGGTTTCTTGAGATCTGTCCTGTATCTCCAGCCGTACAAGCTATCTCGAGCAATTCCTCAACTACACAGTTTTGAGAAGCTTTTCTGTCTGTCTTGTCAGTGAGTTAACAAGATCAGCCACAAATTGAATGACGTGACTACTGAAGAGAAGTTTCAAGAAAGATAGAGACTGCTTTTGCTTGCTTTTTTTTTTTTTAACCCACAAAAAACCCCCACAACACACCATAAAAGCTTACATTCTGGAGACCAAGTTGATAACTGCTACACAAAGTCCGCAGCTGCTTTTCTGCTGTGGACCAACTCAGTGCAAACTTTGAAGGATACAGCTCCATGGAACAAAGCAGGGGAAACGGGGTGTCTGACAGGAAAGCTGGAACATCACTACTCAGGTATCACATTGATGAGGAGTCTTATAAAGATACTCTGTTGTTCTTTCAACTTAGCTGGGGAAAAAAGCATCTCAGGAAAGCAAAAAGTCTGTACAAAGGTCTGTAGCAAAACAAAAACATGCCAGGGAACTCCCTGCAGAGCAGGGGTCTTTGCCATTCCTTCTGGGCTGATTACTGCAAATATGATCTAATACACAGGAAGACCTTCTGAACGAAGACCACTTTATGGATCATGGTTAAAAAACGGGCAGGGGGAGGTGAACTGAAGAAATGATAGATGGAAAGATGAAGAGAAAATATGTGGAAGATCAAGGAAAACCAAATAAAGGAAAACTGAGACATGTAAGAATCAATAAGGAAGTAATAAGGATTAATATGAAAAGGCTGAAAGAAAAGGTGAAGACTATTGAAAAAATTATCAGCACTAGAAATTAATCCTAGTATTTCTTGTTGCACTTTTCAGTATTTTCCATTTCTTTAAATCTTTCTAGCACATCATCTTTCATTCTAATTCTGGGCTTTTCTCCTTAAATGCCAACGAAGCCTTGCAAACAGGTTTTCATCTGTTTAACTGGAAGAGAAATACATCTCTCATCTCACTTAAGTGGTTGCTTACTTTCAGTTTTTTATTCCTCTATTCCTGTGACACTCTCCTTCAAGGACTTTTCTGTATTAGAAGAAACTGAATGACAATTAATTTAGCGCACTTATCGCATTTGTACCAGCTAGATACTCTCCAGATTCCTGAGCAGAAATAATTTTGCTCTCAATGAAGGCAGACTCACCATTTTTGGTGCAACAGGAAGAATGTGTTATTTAATATAGTGAAAATTCTTCCCAAGAGATTAAGAAAAAGCATGAAAAATTGGTTGAGATGGCAAATCACTAAAAAATTTTATTGGAAGTTCTGGTTTTTTCTCAGCAGTATAATTCTGTGTGACAATTTGAGCATGAATCTGACTATAATGCAAACACTTACAATGATTAAAGTATTTAGATGAAACATTTCCCTAATTTAACAGCCATTTTTGACATGAAGAGGAGGCGTAGAAATCTGCACCAAGTATTTAAGGGAAAAATGTGAATATTCCTCAGAATTTTCATTTCCTGGTCACCGGACTGTTTCACTGTTAACATTTTCAATGGCTATTGGGATAAATTAAAGCCAAATTCTATCTTACAGTTCTAAAAACGTATCTTATACTTTCTGCTACTGTAAGACAACATACGATTTACTATGTTCCCTGCTTAGTGATTCTGATTATACATTAGACCTGCACACAGAAACAAACAGCAGTCCAATAAAATCAATGCAGCAACAAGATTCCCTTTTAAATGAAAAGCATCTCAAGTCTCTTTTGCCATCCAAACAATCATTGAGTGGTACTTTTTCCTCCATGTGTATTTATGATGCAAGCCCAAATGAAAAAATCAATGCCCTTTCAATAGAAGGAGCATCAGTGTTTACGTAACCACAGTAAAGGACCCATTCTTGTTCCTTATCACAGCCATGCTGCTCTTCTAAAGCTTAAAAACCACATTCCCCGGAATGTCAGTCAGAAGAGGAAACCTCTTTAATGACCCTTCACTCGGAAAGAGATTATAAAGCTTTTAACAAACAGTTCTTATATTCTACTCACAGATTCAGAAAATCTCCTAGGGTATTGATTGGTTCGTTCTATCAGAAAACAAAAAGTAAAAAGTATATAAATATAAAAAACCCCTGATATGACCAAAATTCATTGGAAATATTACATCTATTTTTTTAACCTGTGATTTCTTTGAGTTTGATCATACAATTAATCCTTATTTCTTATAAAAGAATAATTTTACCTAGATCAATTGAAAGGACTCACAAGAAGATATTAGAGATTCTGAGAAGGGCAGAAATAAAATTGTTCAGGATATTTCATTCTAAACAAATTTGTCCAAAAAATCTTGCATTTGGGGCTTAACAGAAGCTACAGAACATACACATTTGCTACTGATTATAACTATGTTCAGTTTTACATCTTGCTGATCTTGACTACATTTGTAAATGAATGGTGTAAACCCATCAATTTATCTCCAAAGTCATTAACTACTTAAGACTGTTCAGAAAGCTACTGAGACTGTTGCTAAGATTAAAAATAGAACAATTTCATATTATTTTCAGCGTCAGTATTGAGTGTAAAAACACTGAATGAGGGGTTAATTTGCACTAGTAGAGAAAGCCAAATAAGAGATGACACTTGGGCTATGAGACCATCTTCAGGCTGTGGAAAAAAACGGAATATATTTTCTCATAGCCCTAAGAAGAGCTTACAGCTGAAATGTCTTCTCTAATCTTATTGTTTATTTATAATCTGCATTTATTATCCTCTCTGCTTTTATTTTGCAGCTAACATCCTCCTGCAGGACCCTATTTGTCTCCAGATGCTCATCAGTATACATTCTTTTTGCTGAATGTCTTCTGGATCTAAAGCCTTTTTCATCCTGGGATTTGGTAGTCATAACCTTTCACTTCTTCACTGTTAGTGTAAACCTACTCCTTGCAGGAACAAGGAGCGAGGACACTCACTGGAGTTAGATGACATGCAAGCACATGCTATGGAATTTTTTTGTATGAGATTTTGCAAATGTACTTTACTGTGGTATTCTGGCTGACAAGTGAAATGTAAAATTTATAGTTCATTCCACTCACTTTCTTAGTGTTGTGTAAGTACATTCTAAAGCAGACTCAGTTTAGTGTTTTATGAAATTGGATCTTGACTGCTGTAATTTCAGATACTTAATTGCAATTACAAGGTCTGTTTTTAAAGAAACTGTAATTCAGTAGAGTCACACGGTCCTGAAGAAAACTGTAAATATATCATTGCCCAGAATGTTTACCTAATAATATCTTAGATGTCTCTGCTGTTTACCATAGGAGACAATCATCAGACATGGAAGTATTAGAAGTATTCAATACATTCCTCATAAGAAAAGTAGCATTTTATTTAGTTTTCTATTGTCATCTACTCTTCCATGACTGAGGAAGGAGGTTTCAACTGTCAACAGTTCTATAGCTGACGTCCAAATAACCCAGGAAACTGCCAGAGTTTGGAATCTCTTCAACAGAGGAAGAAGCTGATGAACTGCGTTTTAACCCAAGAAAATATTCCATGCTAAACATGGCTATTCAGTGCTCTTTTTTTGATGATTCATGAGTTATTGCTATGGATTGATGCATAGCTAATCCCCCTCCTGAGTGCCTTTATAAAACATTAATCCTTAATCAGCTCAATGCAGTGATGATAGGGCAGATTGTGAAAATGCTTCAGCTGGTGTACAGTAGAGTAAGAGAGTTCAAGAAATTTCTTCCACTTGTATTAGTAAAGGCTTAGAATTTTTGCCAACACAGTAAATTCAGAGATTTAAAGGCCTTTCTGTATCAGCAAAAGCCACGATGTAGAAGTAGTTTTATCAGTAACATCTGTATAGGGATGGGTGAATCCTAACCCTAAAAAAAAAAGGTCGGTATTTAGTGATTAGAGGACAACTTATGTCAGGATGCAGTTATGAGCATTCCCGTCTTACTAATGCACCACTGTATCTGTTAGGAGATGCTGCTGGCATAACACCCTGGAAACCTTTTCTAACTCAGCCCTTTGTGAAACACTAACAGAAAAGATGAAAGAAGTAAGAGAAACATAGATTGCCCTCTTTCTGAATCAAGTTTAGAGAGTCAGATGAATAACCTGAAAGATCATACAAAAAAGTTTTTACTTTTTTTTTTCCCTTCCAGAACTCCTGGACTCAAACACTCTTCCTCTCCCAGAGAAAGTGCTACCTCTTGATCATTAAATCGCTGGCCAAGTTCCAAGGAGGTTTTTTTGCTGGTTGGGTTTTTTTTCTCCTTTTTTAAAAGAGCCTCCATTTTTGCAACAAAATGTCAGCCTGTATTTACCTTGTCTAATATCTCCAGATGTTTGCTTCAGTCCTTTAGCATTCCATCAAATTTAGTATAATCTGTGAATGTTACCACAGTGGTATTATGTTCAGTCTCTTTCCTAGACAATTTCTACAAATATTAAAGAGGAAAGACATTTTCATAGATTTGTGTTGTCATATTGAAATAGTTCACTGTTTATATTAAATTTTCCTCCATTTTTTTTACTAAGTCTAAATTTTTAAAGGAAAAAATCATAATGTTGTGAATATGCTACCCTCCTGCTTCATAATGCACAGGGTATATATAATCCTTTTGTTTGTTTGTAATATTCCTTATGTAATCTGTGCTAAAGAAATCACGCTTACGATTACATAAAGCTATATCATCATTTTAATATTTAATAACAACAAAAGAATGGTATATTTATGGAGGCAGACACAAGCGGCAGGTTAAAAAGAAGATTAGACAAACCCTTGGACAGCAAGTCTGTAACCAGATACTAAAAGAAGTGGACAGGAATGAACCCTCTAGCATCCCTATTCCAAAAATTCTGGATGCTGGGGGAGACCAAAGGAAAACAGCTGCATGCTCTCCCTAAAGAGCATCTCATTTTGCTTGTGGCAAGCCAGAATACTGGGCTTGATGGACCATTAGTCTGAGCCAATAGGGCATTTCTCATGTTCTAATGGAAAACCTAATTTATCTTTTCTAAAAGCCAATTAAACACCATAAAAGACAGATATTATTATCAAGTTTGGACAATCTGTAAATGGAGATTCAAAGTTAGTAGCAGTTAGAGAAATGTAACTCATGCTAATTGAATGCTAATTATATGTGCAATTATTTTGGATTATACTGAGCAATAAGAGACAGTATCTTAGAAGTTAGTGTTCAATGGAAGTCCATCATTTGAAAATTTGGACCAAGTAAAATGATTGGATTTCCCTATATCATTTTACATAAATTTTTCTTCAGTTTTTCATGGTGCATGATTCAAACTCATGTACAAAACTTCCCTCTCATAGTTTATATTTCAAGGACAACTACAATGGACATCCAGAGGTGAAGAACTGGCCCCTTTTTACCTAATAGGGCTGCAATGCAGAAAACATGGATGATGTGGGTAACTCCTGAGGCGAATGGGGAGATGGGCTATACGTCATCCCATCCATTTTACAGAACTTTCTGAAATGCATCCTAAAGTTCCCAACTCGTCATTCAGAAAAGTGGAGTAAGATCTGTTAAACAAAAGGGTCAAAATACTGTAATTTCTATGGTTTTGCAAACACAGCTTTATCACAGGCCAGATAAAAGTGCAAGAAACTAGAAGCCTTAGAATAGCAACTCAGATCCTGGAGTAGCAGGGTAACACAATTTGAATGCCATGATAGGAATTTATGCTAACAAATTTTCCGAATATCACATACACAAGGAAAAATATTGATTCATGCAGTGATTAATGAAAGCCTACAATCCATGCACTGTAAATGAGAGAAAAAAGGGAAAGAAAGGCAAAAGGAGTGAAGGAAGGAAAAACAATTACATGTGGTATTAGGAAATTCTTCATATTTCTACTGTTCACGGCTTTGCTTTTCTAATCTGTATCATTTCATTGAGGTTGGTTTAAAGGACAATATTTTCTCACCTTCGTCTTAGCTAAATTTGTATGCCTGACAATTTGAATAGAATGTCACCTGAGAAAATATTATCCTTTACACATCTTCTTGCTATTTATGCTAATTTTTTTCTTAATTTAAAATGGAAAAATATCAGGTCAATCTGTAAGACAGATATCCTGGAATTAACATTGCATATGCCAGTTTAGCAACTTTTTCTAAGTTTAATTGATCTGTCTTTGTGTCTGTGGAAAAAAAGAAAAGATGTAAAGGCTTTATAAAAAAAATAAAATCCTTAGATCATAGAATATGACATTATCATAACAGAAAAAAAAAGTTACTAAAGTGTTTAATGCTACAGAGGAGGCCAGAAATAGATGTTTCAGAGGGGTATTAACACTAAACATTTCAGACAGCATTTTCAAACAGTTGCTTCCTCATTTCTGCTTCACCAGTAAAGTGGTGGTAGAAGCAATGAATCCAGGTACTATAGTTTCAAGAATCATGTTGTCTAATTGGTCAGAGGAAAACCTACATAATAAGCAGCTAAAAATGAATGTGGTTACCTTTTTCTCTCCTAGCACCCATCATCTTGGAGATGGTCCAAGGGAGACTTAAGAGGAGGTAATTTACCTGGTACAGCCCTGGCCCGGCAGAAGAAAAATGCAGTGACAGCAACATGTGCTCCAATCCCAATACCAGCTGCTTAAGTGCCAACATCAGGCAAAAGGGTCGGAAAAAGAGGAGAGAAAAATTACTCTGGTCTTTCCACATTATTTCCAAAGCCTATCTTATTAGCTGAATCTGCATACATAGAAAAAAAGCTCAGGCAGAAACAAATCAGTAAATGACACTCTAAAGAAATAAAGTAGGGTGAATTTGCCATTTTTTGTTGCTGCAGTGCCAACTGAGCCATTCAGCTACTCTGCCCAGGACTGATGTCCTCTAACAAGATTGCTATTCGAGTCATTCTTTTTGGTTTCTTTAAGGACTGGAACTCCACTGGCAGTCACATAAGGTTTTGGATTTTACCAGGCTCGGAAAGATTTGTTAAAAACTAACATTCACAGAGAAAAACCAATCAGCTGGGTCCTTTAACACACTTAGAATACATTACCAGGTAAGCCTTCTACTCAATCCACACTGCTGTGTGGGTTCTACCTATCCATCTACCTAATTCCACAGTATTTGTTCTAAATATAGAACACCTATGCCTGTTCTAAGTAAGTATTTCTAGTTTGCATCTAACAGTAATCCATATCTGGTTTAGTTTAAATTTGCTCCTGCCTCGTTTTAAAGCTTTTGCATTGTCCTTTACCTTGCAATGGAGTCAGCTATTAGTCTGAAATTTGTCCTTCATCGGAGCTACCAGTTGGCAATTCATACAGAGGAAACATCTTTTCACGCAATTCAGTGGCACACCAGTGAAGACTGTAACAGCTTAGGATTCTCAGTCCATTTTTATCGAAGAGTCAAAATACAGCAAAGTAGGTCAGCATCATTCCCCCATAAGGTTTACCAGTAAGTTCCCTAAGTGAAAGTTCAAGCACAAGATCAAAGCCACACCTAGACTGACACACTCAAGGATCCCTCTAGGATGTGCTTCCTGATGAAAAATTCTTGTTAGGTTCAACAGGAGCTTAAAGCCTGCACAAATGAAACAGTAATGTTTCCTTGTTGTCGTACTTTACAGCTCCTTGAAACACACTGTTATTCTCTCCAAAGACTGTAATTGAAAGTTATAAGTTATAAAAACTGATTTATTCTTGCTGAAGGACTATTTAAAATGATCTGAACTAACTGAAATTTAAAGTTTAAAACCCACATCAATAGTTCTATCCTCAACGTTTATTTAAAAGAGGTTTCGAACAGAGCAATATGATATAATTTAAAAATGAATTCAACAGTTGTTTTTACTCCCTCAGAGAGCAGTTATTGCCTGTCATATAATTAAGTGAATATGCCAGTGACAGAATACACAAAGCAGCAGGGAACACAGGAAAATACTGAAGCTTCTTGTAGTCCATGAGCCTTTCAGCTCACCGCAGTGAGAAAAACCTGTCTAATATATTACAAAGAGAGAATTAAAAGACATGATCAGAAAAACAAGAAATTGCCAAGGAAATGCTCATCCATTTCATACTGAGTGTGAATCAATCCAGATGATGCTCAGCGAATTTTATGGCACATTACAAAACATACTGTAACACTTTATCTCACATAAACATTTATTTAAAATCAATAAAAGTCAGCTAAAAATAATAATATACCTTGAATAGCTATGCTGAATGAAAGATGTTATGTGGCTTCAATCCACACTGAAGATTACTCTATTCAAATCAGCCTAACGTGTATGTACAACTGTAGACACCTTTGACATTTTTTTATCTTCAATTATGAGACCCTCTACACTAAACAAAAGGAAATAGGAGTTTCTTCCTTATCTCTAGACAGGAACAAAGTGAATACAAAGTTTTGGATTGTTGAATTTTGCTTCTGAAAAAAATGTCCTTAGAAGTTATTGTTCGTAAATATCCAGATTCCTCAAAACAAGAGATGTTTAACGTTGCAACTACAAAGCCAGGAATCTTCCCCATGAGATACAGAACTGGCTTTAGCACACCGTATTTTGGACACCATAGCAGCCAGTAACGCTTCCAAGAATATTTATTAGCCATCTCATCTCCACTGTTACTGATCTGGTGACATAGTATTGTCTTCTTAAGCAATGCCATCAGAGATCATTGTGTTCACGATAAAACTGCAAATATGTCAGACTGAAACAAGTTAGCCAAAAATATTTTCATCTATAATGTTTTGAAAACACCTTATAAAACAAAAATTTTCTTGAAAAAAGAAGACCTTTTCACAGATTTGGGTATTGATTCATTAAATTTCAAAGATATTCAATATTCAATCTACTCACATAATAATATTATTCAGCATTTCTTCTCTTTTCATAAATGGTAAAGGCATCCAAGGCCAAAATTCAGACTGCTTTTGAGAAGGGGAGTTGATCCTCAGGGAAGTATTACCTTCCTTCAAAAATTTCTACAGTCTGTGTGGTAAGAGGCTGCTTGCCTTAAACACTGAGTGTAGATATATATATCACATTACTGGCCTGTCCTCAGACTATGAAAATTGTGAAAGATGGACTAAGCAGTCCAGTTTTCACATTGGTAGACTCCTGGCTGAAATGCTTCTCCGAACACCAAGTGATCTCTAACCAAGATTCATGAGCACTATGGAAAACAGTTCCTGAAAGGAACGAAAAGAGGAAAAAAAAAAAAAAAGATTTAAAGTAACATCAGATCAATTTATCACAGTAACAGACATCCAGGTTAGAATGATAGCACTGCTGTGTTGGCACTGCCTGTTCCCTTCCTCTCTGGCCATTTCATCTATTTAAATTCCTTAAGCCCAGGACAAGTTTCTTCCTGTAGCGGAGGACACTGACCAAGTGGTCTACCCAGCAGAGTCAGTCAATACAACTGCCAGAACCGCTGGCAGCCCCACAACCGCAGGCTGAGTCAAGGGAAGGGCTGTGTCCACGTGCATCTACAGGAGCCCTGGAGGAGATTGGGACAGGTGAGAGCCAGCTGCAGGGTTTTCTCACTGTCTTCCACTTCAGGGGGACTTCACTGGGGGTATTTCTTCCATGGTCATTTTGCTATGGCATTATTTATTCCCATATTCTGTAAATTATTTTACTGATTTTTTTTTAATCTATTGTTGAAAATTCCAAAGAAGTTTCATGAAAAATGCCTTCAGAAGCTTCGACTAAAATGGCAGAAGCTAAAACTGAAACCACAGCACAAAAGTCAGCATGTGAGCAAAGTCGGTAACGCATCAACCGCTTTTCAAGAACAGCAGCGATTCTTCATGGTCTTGCCAGGGGAGATCAGCGCAGTCACAGAATACTGAACTCTGACACCAATCTAGTTGGGGCACCAAAGTCATTGATACTCTCTGCATGTGGCCATGTCCTACTGCTGAGGTATCTGGAAACAAGAATATATTTTGAATAAACATATGGTTTATGACAGAAATTAAGGTGTTTTTCCCCAGAGGTGAGCTGCTGTTATATCACCTGTGATGAATTCCACTGTTCAGAATCCAGAACTAATGAGCAAATTTTGGTCCTGTGACTCCTGCTGCTGCAACACTCCACACATGAGAACATTTTTCTGGAAGCTTCCAATTACCATGGAATTTTTCTTGGGGATTTTTTTGTACCATTGATTAAAGATAATCATGAAAAGAAAACTGCGGCTACTAATTGTTGAAGTTGTAATGGAATATATTGAGATGATTATCGACTTAATGAAGCTGGCATTGAAATACATTTTCCTGATCTGCTTACTCTGTGTACTGTGTCTTCTAACTGGATAATACGCTGTGTTTTTTCTCAGCCTCAGTAAATAACAGACTGATCTCTCTTGTTTACAAATGACAGCAAACACAGTTCCAGGAAAAATAATAAAACAAATAAGCACAACATGCAATGCAAGTATCAACCGTTTCAGTCTCAGTGAAAATGAGCTTTAAAGAGAAATGCTTGTTTCAGCACACTTAAACTTGATGCCAATTTGTAATTACAAAACTAATTCTGAACTAGTTACTAATTACAAATAATATGGGGTGCAAATTTCATATTAATTTCTTTTTTCAAGTGCAAATCCACACAGATTCATTTACAAAGCTTAGTTATGTGCACCTTCTGAGGAGGAAAAACTAAAACGATCCGTTAAAACAGTCCACCCTTCCTCTAAGTTCAGGAAAGGTTACTGTCCCTGAACACGTTTTCCAATGCATTCTTTCTTGTTCTGCCTGTATTTACTATGTGTATCAAGAATAACCTTTTTCCGTTGAATAAGCATAGAGGAAAAACTGGTTGGTTTTGACTTCCCACCACCAATCTACCATAACTATTCAAAACTTTGTCTGTGAACGCCCATTCTTTTACTTCATGTATATATTCCAGCTCCACTTCTCATTTTCCCAATATAAATCCTCCTTTCCAAGCTCTGGAAATTTTGCAGTGTACATCTTAAACCACTTTTGATTTCTTGATGGATATAAGCACACCCTTGCAAGAAAAAACAGTGAAGGGCCAGAGCCCTAAGTCTAGACTACTATTTGAAGGTTCCTAGCATGAAGATTAAGTGTGAACATAAAGCATTTAAGGTTCCTAGAGTTCATCAGCAGGCTATGATCTTATGCGGACATGGCCAGGCTGGTACTTCAGGTTGTGCCATGATGAGCAAACCAACCAGGACTAGTTGGTTTTTAAATATACTAAATGTAGCATATGTTACTCTTCTGGGAAAAATGATCTGTCAGTAACAAATACAGATTATTTAAAAACCTAATGTTCTTAATTTGTACAGTGTATACAGAAGAAATTAACTCTTGAGTTCCACAGATGATCAATCTGTACAGTTTACTGTGTAACTTTAAAATTACTTATGTTCTAAATGTTGTACACATGTTAACTAATCTCATAAAATGTGAAGTAGATTTGTAAGTTGTAGCATATGCTCTGAAGCATGAGATTTCGTTACTTTTACCATTATTGTAGCTTTCATAAAGATAAGTGTTAGCAGGAACATAGAATGGATCCAAAGGAAGAGGAGGTGGCTACCTGCACCTAGAGCATTTCATATGAAATTCTTTCAAGAGCTGCAACATTCCAAACTTGAGTGCAAACACACAAATAAATGTTTATGTAAATCTACAGAACATGTCACCGATACAACAAATGGTAAAAAAAAACCCAAACAAACAAAACCAAAACCCAAACCCCAGACATTTCCCTTATTTTTTTCATGACTCAAATACTGTGCTCAATAAAGCCATTGCAAATGGCTGCTAATTCTGTTCCAATTGCCAGGAAGATAACTAAGATGCACAAAGTACAAGACATGGTACAATTATCTTTCCATATTCTAAAAAAATTAGGACATTTTCCTTGTCATTCTCTGGATTACTTCTGTTTCTGTATCCTGTATGGATTTGATCAGTTATATTTGACAATTCTAGATGAGTATATGCAAACAGATATCTGTAATGGCATCAAAATATTTCTTGTCCTTATTTAAGGCACTTAATATTACCTTCACTAGTAACAACACTACCCAACGGTCAGATCTCTGCATTATAAATAAAGGAAATTAGAGAATTTCAAGCGATATAGTTCACTCCTGATCAGTATTCTGAATAGGAAAATGGTTTGTTCATTACAACATTTAGTTAGAAATGTTACCTAGAAAACAGAGATACATGGTTCAGATCAGAGGTCAGATCCTATCAATACTTATGCAACTACTACATCACGTGGTTAAAGAGAAGTACACAGTTTTGCACTGCTCCATTAAAACGCTATGCAGGGATCATGCTTGTAGCACTGTAAGCAAAATGATTCACGTGCCCAAGCATCCCAAGAATACCACAGAAATTTCACTGAGAATCTGAGTTTTCACAATAATTATAAAATTAATTTATAAAAATTATAAAATGAAATTAACTTCTACTATGCCCTTACTAATTTTGCTAAGTTGTATCAACAAAGGAGTGGATGAAGGAGAACTACACTAGAACTTTCCAAAACTCTAATAAGCTGGTATTAAGAAAATCCCATTCTCATAGAAGAACATGTAAAATAACAAGATGGATTAGAATTTTGACTGGGGTAAAAATAAACATGACATACAAACAGTTGGAGTTTGGCAGACTTAATTCTGGACAATCCTGATGTTTCTATAAATGGGTGATGTTGAATGATTAAATTGTGAAATGGCAAAATTGCAAAGCACCAAGCAGCGTTTATCTCCTCATGACAGTTGAACCAGGAAGGTTGAAAGGAAAACCAAGCATTACCTACTGTAAAACACTATGGGGTTTTGGAAAAAATAGCATAAGCCATTCACATACCAAAACGGCTTAGAACAATGCTGATATAAATTAGTAGGCAACTAAATCTTCTCTTCTGGTTTGTTCTATTTTGAGCTATTCTAGAAAGGTTTCCATTTTTATTCTCTAGTTATATTCTCACTGATTCTTCTCACTACATTCACTGAAGTGAAAATGCCACTGATAGCACAGAACTGAGACTGACTCAGAAGATCTGGGTTCTTCACGTGCCCAGGACTCTGCAGAGCACCTTGTTGCTGTCATGGGTCGCAACACAGGTTGGGGAGGCAATACTTTACTGCCCTAAAGATTGCTCCTTCCCCACATGCACATAACTCCAGCCTCTGCATACCTCTGCCCTGCATACCTTCCCCTCCACTTTGTGGCTAGCATAGCACAGGGTAAAATAATTTATGCCATTTAAAAGATTAAAGTACAAAGAGCTTCTTAAGTGTGACTATAGTAAAGGAGTAGGGAACTGTTGGAACAGAAAATAAATGTCAAAGTAAGAGGGTGCACCTTCAAAGCTCACCCAATGCACTATACTTAAAAATGTAAATTTAAAAAACTTATTAAAATACTAGATTTTATATTAGCATTTATAAAGCACAAGTTCAGAGTCCTTTTCATAATTCTGGTAAATCCCTTTTGCAGTTTAATAAAAGAAGATATTCGACATTTGCATGTGAGTAAGGACCCAATAGACTTTTTTTTTTTCCTCCAAGGTCCGCATGTGAGTAAAAAATGCAACCCTTTGGAAAGTCCTTTGATGTTATACAAAGGAAGGTTTTATTATTATGTTATTTCAGAGGCATAAATGAGGTATTAGGGAATGAAAAAATTTAAACTATTAGAAAATCATCTGGCATTTAACTGGGTAGCTTAGACCTGTTGTCATAGTGTTTGACCATTTTACATCATGCATACGCTCTTTATATTACTCAAGTCATATATTAAACAAAGTGCAGCAAATACAATGCAGCATCTTTGCTTTTGGTGTAAGACAACCTGTCTGCGCTACCTGATACAAACCTATCAAAAGAACAGAAAAGCACCACATTTGATGAACTTGCATATTTTACTATAGAAATTATTAAAATTCACACCTACCAGTAACAGGACATATTAGAACAGATTACGTGAATATCCCCTTGGGTGCGGGAGGCTTCAGAGTAGATGACAGCAGTCCCAGAGACCCCATCATTCCTCACTGTCTCCCAGCAATAAAAAGAGAACTCTAAAAGGTATTCCTCAATCAGAATTTTTCCTACCGATGAAATAATTTGACTTAAATAATTAAAAACGTCAGGAACGATGTTCAGATTCTTTATTCATGCAGTATTACTTCTTTAAGAGAGAAAGCAAGGTATATTTTACACACTAGTTTTTCCATTTCATGCTTGGTGTTTTTTTCCATTCTGGAATGGTTTCCTGAATAAAAGTGCCTTCCCAAAGAGACAAGAGGATGACAACTGAAATTTTACCTTTATGAATCTTGATTAGTGAACCTTCAGCACCATAAACTTTTTTTATTTAGTGAAATTAACAGTGACAGCTATGGATTAGAAGATATCAGGCATTAAAATACTAAACTGCCACTTCTCTTTATTTCACTGAAACAAGAAGATTTTGCTAACTCCCTGTTTTTATTCAATTATTAGTGACATATTAGCTCATTTCTTGTAGTGGAATTTTTAAGTCATCAACATACAATAGAGGCCTATTCACAAGATCTCTTCAAGGTATTTTCACTTCTGCTCCTAAAAGGTTTCTTAAAAATAAATTAATTTACTCTTTGGATAATGCTGTTGAAACCATAGTTGAGTGCAGTCAATACCAGATCTAGGCCCCAGCAAAGCAGTTGCACACTATTCTGCACTCACACTCTCTTGCTATGCACCCTTAGCCATTCCTTATCAAGTATTTATCATTCCCCTCATTGCAGCATGTTTTTAACTACATGTATGTAAGCAGGCAAATCGATCTCTTTGAAAATATAGCTTGATTTGCTCATAATTACACTAAATGTGAAGAAATTATTGATAAACAAGCCAACATAAAGATGTGAGGGCAGATATTTAATTTAGAAAGTGGGTTTTGTGATAAATATTGCAACAGTGAATTACGTGATCTAAAATCAGTTCCTGTGAAAGCACAGACTACATAAAGAAGCAAGAGCTGAGAATTTTCCAGGCACTTCCACTAACCTCCGCACACTTTCGATTTGGGACAGAGTTTGTGATGAGGGATATAATGAAAGATCGAAAGAGTAGCCAGACTTGCAGCAGAATTAGCACTGGAGCACTTTTATTTGGGGATCATCCAACAAATCAAGGAACTATGTCATTTTACTAAAGGACAGTTAATTTATCTAAACTTGACCAAGTAAGATCTAGTGTATTAGTAGCTGACAAACAGGGCTAAGGAATGTTTTTGCTAGCTTCTACAATAATTTTATGAGATGATTCATGTTAGCAGAAACTCTTTAGAGATTGAGAGCTTGGGGAAATCAGCATTTGTCCCCTTATACCTCAGCATTAGATAGAGCATCTATTTCCTCTCTCCTATTTTGCAAGCCAAATCCTCAATTTCGTTCCACAGGTTTATTAGTACATATGATCTATTTTGCCCTAAGATACTTCTTTGTAAGCCCAATTCCAGCTGTGATGACAAAAATAATATTAGAAGATGGGAGAAGACAATAGGGCTGTTTGTTTGGTATAAGGTCTTGTAATAGAACAGCCTTTTAAGATTTGAGATTTGTCTTAAATGGCTGCCTCACTTCTGAACCAAAACAATAAAAAGTACAAAAGTAGTGGGTTTTATTCTAAAGTAGTTGGAAGAAAAAAAAAGTTGGCTAGATATGCATATTAATACTACATTCAATTAGTTGCCCAATTATTCTCTGATACTCAGATACTCCATATAAATCTACAGCAAACCAGCATATTTAAATCTACACTACTACTTACTAATTTGGTAGATGGGTTTTATAAACAGTGGTGTTTATATGACTACCATTTTTCTTGGATTTGCCTCCTTTTCTTCTTCTCAGATGTCTGTCTGTGCTGATGTATGGTCAGTGCAGAGTCTATCCAGATTTCTGCTTCTCTTCCAGAATAAAAGGAAACACTTCCGCTAAGCCAGGAACACCAGGGAGCACGATGGGCGCAGCTGGCCGCACTCCCCAGCGAGAAGGCCGGAGATGGGCCAGCAGTGGAGGAGGGGGACAGGGAGCAGCAGCAATGTCTGGACAGGGGATGAGCAGCATGTACTGGACCCCTGAGCTAGGCGGTTCTGTGGAGAGGGTGACAGAGAGGGTTAGGGAAACTTTGGTAGAAGATTTGGGCAAAGAAGAGGAAAAAGTTTGGGGGATGTAAGGCAACAGCTTTGATGGGAGATATTAATGACAATATCTGGAAAGGTAATGAGATGTCTAAGTGGAGAGGTGAGGAGAGGGGGATATGTTTGGGCTGGGAATAGCCTGAGAACTTGCCTGTGGATGACAGGAATAGTTGGGAGGCAGGAATTACAGACAGAGAAGTTCCATGGAGCTCTGAAATAGCACGAATTAAGAGAATTTGAGCTCTGGAGCAGGAAGATGCTGACTCAGGGAAATGGTTGTTCCAGGGCAAAAAAGTATGGAGGAAATAAGACTTTGGAGCGCAGAAACGCTGAGATAAGATTACCAAGAGGCAATACTGTAGCTGGCACCTTTAAAAGTGGAGCCTCCACCTATCTTTTGCCCCCTCAAGGCAGGACATTTTTCCATTCTTTTTTAGTTAAAAGAATAATAAGGGCGCTTGATGGAAACATCCAATATTGACTGCATATATTGGAGATTATTGACTTTTTCTCTCCTTGATCATAACATTTCTGCTAACTTGTGAAAACTATGAATAAAAATATAAATAAATTAAAATGAAATGTACATAGAATTTTAGAAGGGTATTATGAGGTTGTTGCTGCAATATCTGTTGGGTAAACAGAAAATGCAGCTGTCTAACAACAGCCATTGAAATTTATAAGTATCCCAATAAACTCTGCTTCTTGTTGCTGCTAAGGCCGGTTTCAGTTCCCATGGAAACAGATGATGGATTGCCAAAAATGAGATTTGATGTTTTAAAATAATCAGTGATTTGAACTAGTGATTATTATGAAAGTATTGCACTCTTCTTCCAGTGAAGAGGTATTATGCTGGGAGTAGGAAAAGAACACATGGCAGCTGGCAGACAGCAACAGGGTTGTTAAAATTCTTGCAAATGGCATTGGTTGCTGGATGACAACAGCAAATGCAGTTTCTTGAAAAATCATTGAGCAAAATCTAGCAAAACTCTAGCCTTTGAGGTTTTGGAGAAAAATACATAAAATGTTGTTGTACAGATCTTAGCTTCAATGCTTTCAAGCGCTTTTCCTAAATAAGGTCTCCTTTATATCTCTATTTTGAGAATTCAAGAAGCCAGGAACATATAAGCTAGGAATTGCTGGGTATTTCTTATCCTGCTTTTTGAGCTATGAATTTATTTGTCAATTACACATTAGGTTCCAATCCTACAAATAAGCTGCTACAAAGACAAAATGTTGGCAATGTTCAGTTTTCCCGTGACCGGAGGGTAGGTCCAGGGGGGACATATATCTGGGAGGGATATATATCTGGGAGGGATCAGTGGCAATATGGAGGGTTATGGTGGGGCTTTGGATTGAGAGAGTCAGATTTTGGGGGAAGAAATTAGACAAGAGTGAGGCAGCTTATGGAACAGGCACGGGGGCTGCTCTGACCTTTTGGGGAGGGTGGCTTTTGTTCCTATGGGGCTTCACAATAAGATGGTGGCACAAGCATGCCATGGGAGTGAAAGCTGAAGACCACCATCTTTCCAACTACTCCTCATCCACCCTTTCCTTCTCCTAGGATTTGTGTCCACTTCCTCAGGCCATGCCATCTCCTAAGTTCCTCTCTGTCTTTTCTTTCCTCCATCAGGGTTGAACACCACAATCTATCTCTCTCCCAGTATCCACAGACTTCACACACGTGCCTGTCTTGACCCGAGTACAGTTTTATTAATTTCTGTGCTGACAGCATGTATCAGTCAGGTGGAAGGGGAGGAGAGACATAGACTTCCTCCGGCATTTCCCTTTCTTATCCTTTCCCCTTGCCACAGCTACGATAAAAAGTAGGCTGATATATCCTACTCTTTCCTCATTCTAGGGACAGGAGTTTACAGGAAAAAGCAAAGACAATAAAGCTGAGCAAGCAAATGATGACTGTGGTCACCCCAGTAAACAGATGTCTTGTTCATCTATGTCTAGAATTGGTCCTGATATGTAAAATAACAGGTTTGTGTAATAGATAACAATAACCACAGGCATATATTATGAAATAAAAGGTAGTGTTAACATGCAGCAGACAAATAGATTTCACATGACTGTTTTTTTCTCACTTCTAATTGCAAGATACCTTTACAAAGGTTCACCAGAGACAAAAATCACCTTTCTTGTACAGATCAGATAGACCCATGAAACCTCAGACAGGGCGTGTACAATTTATTTAAATTCATTTGCAATCTGTTAGATGAAGGCCAAGTACAAAACAGCTAAAGATTTCACTCACAACTAAGGATCACAGATAAGCCATAGGCAGGCTGCCAGCTTCTTCCTTTCTCTGCAGCATTAATTAACATAGGGTCTGCTTCACATTTCCTTCCATGTACCAAATTCTTTAAATTCAAGTTGAATACTGTTAACAAAGTAGACTTGATGCAAATCAACCACAAAAGCCACAATACATCCCGGAGTGCAAAGTCCTGTGGGTTTTTTTTCCTTCCTGAATCACACAACAGTTTTCAATATGTTCACTATCAAAGAATAATGCTATTAACAATTTTTTCATAGTCCATATTTTCTCTCTCAAAGTACATTTGTCCCCAGAAAGCCATAAACTCATAATTCAACTTCTACTGCAAGCTGTGATAACTAAATCATACTTAGAGCAAAAAGGTTTCCTTCTAGTGACACTTCCATTCCCTTTGTTTTACAAATTCCAAATCTATGATTAACATAGTGGCACATAAAATGATTTTCTTCTTTAAACATGATCATTTTAGGGAAAACAATATCCAATAGTCAGATTTTCCTCTTAGACAGTGATCTTTAGCTATTGAAGATTGTGCTGAAAAATACTGTGAGCAGCTGAGGCCCTTTAAAACACAATATTAGTTCCAAGCATCCACTTTTTCCAGCAAAAAAATATGGATTTTACAGTGCTAGCATAATGGCAGCAACTTCCCCTGGCTTATGAAAAAAAAATGTATTAAAAAACCCTCTGTGGTTTGTGGTCCAAATTTGTAATGAAACATATTGGTCAAATCCCAAAATGTGCCTTGCATCGCATCAGTTGGAGTGTCTCTCTCGGGAGGAATGCACTTCCAAATGAGCCTTGCTAGAAGACATGTTCTTTGGCAGCAATTTTTTTTCTACTGTGCCTCTTCTACCCTATGATGGGCTGTGTTGCTCCTACACACGCTGCATTCAGCACATACACGGTCCCCAAATATGACTCAATCTTCCTCTCCCTTTATCTAACCAACATGCGAGATCTTACCCTGAAAGTTAAGAGGTCTGAATAAATTAATTTTTGAAACATATGTTTAAAACTGGTGGCAAACAAATTAGAGCAGAGAGAAAAACAGTGAGGTTGAATCTAGACAAGTCAAACAGCTTTAGAAAATAATCCTGGGATTTGCTTACCCTGAGGTGTTAACGTTTTCCTCTGCTGAACACAGTAGACAGTAACACTCAAAACAGTCCATTGACAGCATCCAGGACTGCTCAAACTGAGTACTTGAAGAGATGATGGGAGATTTCGCTACAGTTTTTCATATGCATATGGGCCTTGGGGATCACTGTAAAATTTTATGTAAGATGGTTCCTAGTGCTGCCTGTTCCTTCAAATTGAAATTACTCAATGCAGAAGTTTGGTTAAATGAATAACAGGGTACTAAAGAATTTCAGTTTAAAGAAACAATTTAATTCTACAAAATAGTCTTCTTTTTCAGGTACTGACTTTAAAATTAATGTGGAGCCTATAAAAACTATGGACAGATAAAAGCAGCTTTTAGGGTTTTTGTCATGCCTCTTACTGCTGAGAGGTGTCACTCCATAATGTTAGCAGACTTAAGAGATCTGCAAACTTTTTTTTTTTTTTTTTTAAGTATTGCTCCACTAATACACTGCAGAGTCGACAGTTTCTGAATTTATTATTGACTAATGCTAAGCATCACAATTTTAATTAAAGTATTATCTGGTGTATGTCAAAAGTAATTATGTGCAACTAACATAAGTTGTATGACAGGCTAGTATTTGTAGAGAAATGTATTGCTGGCTCTGGAACTGCTCATATAAAAATGAAGTGGTGTTTTTTTTAAAGTGAAAAATATATACATGGCACATTAAGTGAGCTGCTATCACCAAGGCAAAACCTGACCTAACGCTAATATCAGCCCCAAATCTGATGTATTATTCCTAGATATTTTAATTTTTCTCATCTTTTAAAGCCTATTTAGCTACAGCTACTTTTGAGACTGTCGTTAATATATTTACAATTTTACCTTAACAAATGGCTAGTAAATCTGCACCAGCTTAGCTTATTTGCAAGGTATTATGAGTGTTCAAAATCACAGCAAGTCATATTTGACAGTTGCTTGCGCCTAACATATTTTCATTCCACAATCTGTCAGCACATTTAGTCTCTATAAGAGTTAGTAATGACCACACACATTCAAATGCATAATGAATTGTTCTTACTGCAAAAAAATAGATATTAAACTCATGTATACCTAAAGGCAATGCAATTCATCTTCCCTGTCTAGTGGGATGAAGTGCATTTGTAAAGTGTTTTGGCTCATTAACAGTTAACTGACAAAATGTCCACCCAGCTGAAAGGGACACCCCAGAAGTGCCTTTTTATGGTTAAAAATGAAATTTCTTGTTTTGTGTCAGACATAATTCCACTAACAAAAGACATGAGTTAATATTCATCTAACTGCAGCTTACTAGGGGAAAAAATAATTTCACTGTAATAGTGACAGTAATAATGTCTTCACAGTAGAAGTTCTCTTCTTAAAGAAGCAACCAATAATAAATGAATTGATGGCTAGAGTGAACGTTTTCAGTGAAAAAGTCCTTCACTCAGGAAAAGGTAAAAAAAAAAAATCTCTAAGAGTACTAAGAATTTAATTCCTCAATACAACAACTGAAAGGCAATTGTAGACCTTGACGATGCTACCGTCCTTTGTGCCTCTCCAAGGTGCTGTACATGCCTCGTGTAAAGAAAGTTAAATACGCTCTGCTTTTAAGTCTGATGAAGTACAGCCAGGCAAGGCAAGCTGAAGACTTGACATCTCAGAGTAGCAATTTCTTTTGATGCAGTTACCTTTAGAGAGGCTATTGTTTTCTCCAAGATGTGAGGGGAAACAGGTGAAATCATCCCATCAGTCAAGACCCTGGATAATAGTGCAGTTGTAATTCTGCATTAGTCTACTGGTGTATTTGGAAAACATTAATTGGTGTAGGTGTAACGTGAAGTCTTTTTTAAAACTTCTTGGGAAATTTCCATGTCAGATAAGAATATGTTTATTTTCTCTTGCTGTTAATCTTTTGATCTTCTCTCTGATTCCCCACTTCATCCTTTTCTAGCATGTACACAGATTCTTTCTGATGATCTAGAAACATCCCTTTAAAAAAATCAAGATGAGGTCTTGGTGACAGATAATGCATAAAAGCCAAAATGAATATACATGCACACTGTACTAAGTGGGGGGAGAAAATATTAAGACATAAATTATTAAATACACACCATCATGTTGCACTAGCTCTATTGCAGATTTGTTAGTTCCCTTAAGTCATACACTATAACAATAACCCCATGAGTATATGCAGGCCATTTGCTTCACATTCATATATTACACAGGGATTTGTTGACTTTACATGCCCACTCATTTAGGAGGAACTTGTCATGTTATTCTTGTTTTTATACAGGGGCTTTAACAAAATATTATGGCACCGACACCACTAAAATGGGAATTAATGTGTAGTTATTTGCTGCAAAATTTCATCATGAGTTAGACTACTAGGTAAATTAAACAGAATATGCAGTTTGAAAAAAGTCTCAAAGAAAAAGAAAGAAAACTTTCTACCAGAAAATATCACAGCCATACACACTGACAGAGTAGGATTACCATTCTGAATAAAAAAAAAGAGGTGAAATCTAAGCTATCCACTGAATTTTATTTTTTTTTTCCCCAGCCTAAACAACTGACACTTTTCAGCCTAATGATCAGTAAGAGAAACAGAAAATTACAGGTTTGTTACACCCGGTCATCAGAATTCAGGAATATCCACTCTGGTGAGAGCCTACGGAGTACTGCCTCCAGCTTTGGGGTCCCCAGTACAAGACAGACATGGAGCTGTTGAAGCGAGTCCAGGGGAGGCCACGAAGATGATCAGGGGGCTGGAGTGCCTCTGCTATGAAGACAAACTGAGAGAGTTGGGGTTGTTCAGCCTGGAGAAGAGAAGGTTCCAGGGAGACCTTATAGTACTTTCTAGTACCTAAAGGGGCTACAGAAAAGCCGGAGAGGGACAGGTTACAAGGGCATGGAGTGACAGGACAAGGGGAAATAGCCTTAAGACGAAGGAGGGGAAGATTTAGATTAGATATTAGGAAATAAATTCTTTACTGTGAGGGTGGTGAGGCACTGGAACAGGTCGCCCAGAGAGGTTGCGGATGCCCCATCCCTGGAAACATTCAAGGTCAGGTTGGATGGAGCTGTGAGCAACCTGATCTAGTTGAAGATGTCCCTGCTTATCACAGGAGGGATTGGATTAAATGACCTTTCAAGTTCCCTTCCAGCCCAAACTATTCTATGATTCTATGATCTGTTAGAACTGGCAACTGTGTTAATGTGTATAAATAATTATTAGAAAACACAAAGAACAAAGAAGAGTCTTATCTGACATATTATAAAGTATCTTTAAAATAATACATATAATGATACCAGAATTTTTTGACAATTCAGCAATTCTGTTACCTTGGCTCCCTAGAAATACACTGCTATTGGAATGCTGAATAGCTGGCAGAACTCCCCACAAAAGTACCCATAAACAGTGAAAGAGAAAGACATGAGCATTTACTACCTTAAACCTGCTAGGTAAACCCTACTGCAAAGCCAGTTAAATGACATTCCTTGAAATATCTTAAGATTTTTATTTTTTTTCTCAGAATTACTCCTTACTTTTGTTCTTTCATATTTCTCACATAAGGACAACTCAGCACGCTCTCTGTTTCCACATCAGTGAAATGAATTCATTCTAATGGTGACAGTAGTCCTGTGTAAACAAGCATCAGGATCATTATTATAGCATAAAAATAGTGCAGTGTTAAGTACGTGTACATTAAGACTTTTGCATGAGTAAGAGTTAATTTGAACAACTATTTAGATGAATTTTTTCTTAAAAGTTGCTAGAGATAAAATATTGGGCAATGCCAACTTCATCTGTATGCAATGGGCACTGATGAGAAATTATCAGGTACCATAACCACCACTACAGTCCTCATTTTTAACACTGCTTATTTCCTCAGTCTGCATACACTGCAGCGATGTCACTCTTAGAAATCATTATTATAGCTGACAGACTAGCTGATTGATTTGGCCAAATAATTGTAAGCTTGTTTAAGAGGATTAAAACAGTTTAAAGAGCATCCATACAAGGTGGCTGTATCAATTTAACTGATCAGTTTAGCAGGTGATACAGCTAGATTGATGCATCAATCACCTGCTAAACTGATCAGTTAAATTGATACACTTCTGTGTACAGAAAACATGATGTTAAATGCACAACTTGCTCCACAGATCAGAAACAGAGGTCCCATAAGATATTTTTACATTCTCACAGTTTGATATGCATCCTCGCTGTGTTTCAGGTTTCCTGTATTTTTAGGGCTGCCACATTTACTTGCAGAATTTCACAGACAGCAATATGTGAGTGGATGCTATATGGTTTTTCCAATACTTTGAGGGAGCAGCAGACATACTGCACATAGAGTGCACTGATGATTGGTATGTGTACCATAAATCAGTCATTTCCTGAACTTATCAGGCTTGCTATACGACATATATCAAACTTCCAAGGAGGTTCACACTTTCAGCATGTGTACTTCTACTGCAAAAGTATTCAGAAATTCCTACACAGGCCAGACGAATGTCCTCAAATTCCTTTCAGACAAAATTTCTGACTAGGGAAATAAAATATACATGGAAACCTTTAGGTATATTTGACCTCTACTATAGAACAGTTTTACAGTTCTCCCATTTGTAAGCATTACCACAACGCTATGAATCACAAGTGATTTTACCGTACCAATCCCAACAGGGTAGGAGTAAGAGTAAAGCATAGCATATGAAAATTAGTATTTTATATTAATGAATACACGACACACAATTTTCCCAAACTGCAAGAGAACTCACACAAATCTCATTTTCAGACACTGCATGCTTGCCTAGGTCAGTCTGTTCTGCTCCCCCGCAATAGTTACCAAGAAACTGTCTGATACCTGGATAACAAGGCTCTTTCACCATCTGCAAATTTTTGATTTGTGTATTCCCAGCATTGACAAAAGAAAATTTGTAATGCGGCAGGAGTGGAGGAAGTAGATTCTTAATGGTTAATAACTCAGGATTTGTCACTTAGCTCTCTTCAAGAGATTGCCCAGAAACCCATTGTTTCATCTTCCAGCTTGTTTCCCATCAAATTACTATTAAATTATTCATAAATTATTACACAGTTGCTTCACATCCCTGCAATACTAATTTCAACAGTTTCAAAGAGCCTGTAATACTAGCTTTCAGGTTTAAAAAATGCATATAAGCAGCAGTAAAATATACAGTACAGATTAATAAAATTAAAATCCAAGAAGAGTTTTCCTTTTCTAATATAAACTCTAGACTCACTACCCCTTCTGGAAGTCAGCAATATTCCATTAGCATCAGTCACTGGCACACCTATCCCTTTGAACACACAGAAATATAATACACAGACAAAAATAACCACCAAGACTGTTGGCATTTCAACAGTTTCCTAATAAATTAGGAAAGAAAGAAAAAAAAAAAAAAAGATTTTATCTACATTTTTTGATGTTACAACTAAGCCCTTTAGTCTCTAAATAAAACTAACTGTGCAGGCAAAAACACAGGATGGCTTCATAACTGTTTCAGGAAAGGATAAATGAGCACAACTTGAGATAATAACTAATCAAAGTGCAAGTACTGTGCCATTAGTGGGTGAACTGCTAAGTAGTCAAGGAGAAATAAAACTGTCATTGTAGGCTAAAAAGATAAGGAAAAAATAAGCAATATTTAGAATTTTATCATGAGGAAAACAGTATTAAGCATAAGTCTATGTAAAAAGAAGTCAGATTCATATATTAGAAAAGACAAATCTCAGTATTCATTAAGTTAGCCCACTGAAGTAAACGTAATTGAGAGATGAGCATTTACTTTTCCAAAATGTATCATGAAAATGAATAGCATGAAGGAAGTGCAGACATTCTGCGTATCTAGTCCCTTATGCTGCATCAGGACCATTAAAACCACATGAATTATTTTGTCAAACTGCTTAGGAAGTTCAGAGATGGTCTTAAAATAGTCATTTATCTCCAACTTAGTATGAACAAGGCTACTTTATTCTCTTTAAACCTTAATCGGTGTACTTAAAATGTAAGTTGTGTTATCAAATATAATTAATCATATTTTAGGGTGGGGGTATTTTGAGCTTTAAAATGACTTACATGCTGCTGCTTGGTATAATCTTGTGCCCGTCTCTAAACCATGTCACTTGTGGTCTTGGATAGCTGAGTATGTGTAGGAAGTTTAGAACTGCAGCTTGTCCTTCAGTCACTGTTTTTCTCTGGTTTGTGTCCAGGAAATTTCCCATGTCTGCAAAGAAAAAAAAATATACTGAGTCCTGGAAGTTCTTGTGTCTCTCCCCATTTCTTTTCAGCGGACAGAGAAATAACTGTGTTTTATGATAGTCATTGGCACTGCTATAATTAGTCAATATGACACTACAGATCATGAGACAGTTTTGATTAATACAGATTTGGATGAACATAAGGCATAAGGCAAATCCAAGTGCTGCTAGTGCACACCAGAAGTGCATCAGTCAGCAGTACTGCATGGCCTCGATGTTCCTCTGCAATAACTGAATATTTTTAACTGAAAGTGACATTTTAATGGAGGTATGTTTTGGGTTTGTTTTTAAATAAATCCTTGCACAATATAAAAGACATTCCTGTGCAATGCAAATGAATGCAAATGGTGTATATAATTTTATCAACTTTTTAGTGACCAATTTTTTTGTTGTCCTGTTGTCCATAGCTCACAAATAGACAAGCAGCTGTATCACTTGTAGTCCAACCAGGGTATAGTCAGATCTATGCCACTAAGCCATCATAACCAAATGGATATCAAAAGAACGCGGCTATTAGTAGCTATTAGTTCTTCTGGCACTATACTATGATTAAAACAGCGCATCTAGATCTCTGACATTTATAAAGGCATCAGTAGTAATAAAGAGTAGCTTTTAACAAAAATTTTAATGGAAGAAAGAAAACTACAGTTGCAGAACCTCTGAAGGTCTTATTTCATAGACAGGCTCATATATCTATGGAGTCCTTGTAAAAATTCAGTGTGAACATTTTCTTCTTGTTTTTCTTTTGCCTTTTGTATCACATTCCTAGCCATTAAAATAAACAGGGCTGTAGGCTCCTACTTATTCACCCTCCAAAGAATTTCTATGCATTTTAATTTGTTTTAAACCAAGAAGCTAACACACACAGAGAGAACTATTCTGGTTTCTTCCACTGAATTCCCTTTTTTTTTTTTTTTTTTTTTTCCAAGGACCACAGGGTTCTTTACAAGTTCTCTGCTGCAAAGAGGGATGCAAAGGACACTGAAACATAGAAGACTACTATCAGGTTTGTGGATGGCAGGAGATGAGAAGAGACAGAACAAGAGCAGGAATTAAAAACACATGGTATTTTAAAGAAGCTTTAATCATCTTTGTGATTTTCGAGTTATTTATTCAGACATAATCAGCATTGTACTTCCTCTGTTGCTCCATATTTCTTACAACTGTAATCAGATCATCTACTTGAAAAGAAGTTTCAAACCGCGTAGGTGGATCTAATTAACTTCACTGTCATATGATTATTTTAGTCTTCACAACCCAAGAGTTTTTAAGCCCATTCTGTAATTAAGATTTACTCAGCAGTTTTCTCACAAATATCTGTTCCCATTCAGTTAAGTAATATGTTAGCATGTGTTGAGAACATTTTTTTAAATTATTTAACAAATTCCCTGCTACTTCAGAGATCTAGGACATGGAAAATACCTCAGATCTTTCTCTGTGCACATTATAATTGTGCCTTTCAATTTTTCACTAGAGATCTTGAGTGTATTGGGAAGCATCCTCTATCCAGTGGCAAAAATAGTTCATTTCCTCTGAACCCTTCCAAGTTAAACAGCTAACATACAGTTCCCTCTAACTCTTGATGACTGGATAAGATTGCTTTAGTAAGCCCTTGAAATGTTGCTTTCTGCTATGTTTTTGAGAATAACAAAAAAGTAAAATACGGTAAAATGTCAGGTACTTCCTTATATCCACACAGCTTAAATCAATTAATTTATAGCAAAAATGTTAAAATATAGAAAGCAATCACATAGTATCAGTAGCTACTCTGGGTAGAGGAGAAAGAGGATATTTAAAACTTGTAGAAGACTTCAATTTGTAGGAATAAAGTCTGACTGACAAGTTTCACTATAGAAGCCATATATGTCACTATAGGTTCAATACCAAAGGTCTCCCAAGTCATAAGATCTGCTCTGCTATGTCTCAAGGTTTCTATCAGTGAAAATAAATCAATAAATAAATAGACTGCTTAATTCAGACAGAGAAATCTTAAGAGATAGCTTTTTAGTCTTGTTCAGCATTGTAGAACTACAAATTAAATGGGGAGAAAAATTAAAACTGAAGTAAACAATTACATTTTCTTTCTCAAGAACAACCAAACACACACACAAAAAAAAAGCCTGGAGAAACAAAACACTTCACTGCAAATCTTTCCCTCATTCAGAGGGGAATAAAGCTGTCTTTTCAGGAGACAAAATTCTTTAGCAGCAGTATCAAGGTAAAGTATTCCTGTGCCTCCTGCTCACTATTGTTCCCACAGGTACCTCCTCAGGAATTGCTCCTCCACTATGCCAGTACAACTGCCTGTACAGCTGTGTAGGCAAACGTGGGGGGAAAGAACTATTTTAACAAATTATACAAAATAAATGTTGCTTTTTTAAAAAAAATTTGGAGAAGTTTCCCAGTCCACAGCTGCACAGATAAGTTTTCCTGCTGGGCCTAAAGGGATAGCATGCTACATTGCGATAGGAGAGCAGGAACAATTAGTGGGGTGGAGGAGAAAATGGGCACGTTTCCCTGGTACCGCTACCAAAGCCTTTGTCCCCAAAACCACAACCATAGATGCAACTCCAGAGGCATCTAGGCCTATCTAATGGCTCACTGCTGCAGAAAGAGAAGCATCTGGCCCTCACCTTCTCCTGCTCGCCTTGTTGGAGGTCCCCCACCCCGCTCATAGTTCTGCTCACTCACACAAACTTTCACTAGATCCTCTGCGACCTGATATAACTCACTAAAGCAGAAGAAGAATCATCAGAAAAGTACTTGCAAAGGTCTGATACACGTTGGAGTGAGCACAAGATCAGCAGGAGTATACAGCAGGGGCATAAGGGTTGATAGGAGGCAGGGAAGGAAAACCCCATTTTAGCAGCAGTGGAATTTTACATTAACTCCCAGCATCTCTGAAACAATACCGGTGAGAGATCAAACATCAAATTTCTGGTATTACTGACATTACAGCTATAGTAACATAATTTCCTGTATCCTGAGGAAGAGAAATTTGATCCACGTATCAGATTGCTTACATCTGTTATACAAATCTGTCTTTTTAAAAAAAAAAAAAAAAATCTAATGTTTTTACTTCGAAAAAAGAATAAGGCCTAATTTTATGATTATTTCCAAACAAGTTATTTGGATTATATTTTGTATATATTAACTGAAAAAAAAAATTAGAACATGTGATCATTTCTTTGGTCATATTACCTAGCACTAACTCCTGAGAAAATAAATTTAACATTTCCAAATGGAAGTTAGATATCAAATTAGAGGTCAACTCTGAAATATTCTGCATAGTACAAACTAAAGAGGTACAAACATTGGAGGGTTTTGTTCAGAAAGGTGTTGAGAACAGACTTTTAAAGTTCAATTAGCTGTGAAAAAACTGCTTATTTTGTATCGCAAAGATGACGATCTGAAATCTTCATGGAGCTATTCCCACCATACGGTTTTCTTTCAGATATCCTCTGCTGCCCTCTGGGCTTGTTTTGTTTTGATTGACCGTTTGTTCTGTGCTACATGGCCTTTCCTAATCCCTGCGTATTCAGGGAAAGGTATGGTAGTTTTCTCATGCTACAGCTATCTCCAAATGATCTTGGTTTGATGGCTTTGAATGGCTCAAATCTTGCTCTAAAGATTTAATGTCGCACTGCTTTGAATCGGTTCCCAGAAGATAACTAGAGTAAGCGCGAAATTTCTTGTGATGCAATAATATTAAAATTTATTACATATGATTTCTAATAACTTTTCAGTCTAGCAAATGTTATTGGTATGTTGGTTTGTTAGCCACAAAAAGAATCAGTAAGCAAATGGATCACAGAAGAACTTCCATTCAAACATACATGCCACTTGAACTTCAGATCGTCTTTGCAGCAATGCCCCCATCCTGTTTCGTACGACACACTGATAAAAGCCAGCATCAGACCTCTGCAAAGCTGGGATGATGTACCTATAAGACAAAATGCAAAATTATAGCACACTTCTTCCTCAAGGCAGACCAATGCTACTTTATCTGGCTTTTATTTCTCCTCTAGTATTTTACACATTGACTGAAATGCTCATTGTATTTTTTCTTAGAAACAGTGTTCTCCTATAATCTCTGGTCTTTGGCTACAATATTGTCTGTACTATATAGAAGAAAAAAATACTTGAAACACATAAAATATCTTTCAGTCTTAAGATATACATTTGATAAATATGAATTAGATCTCCATAAGTTCCCTTGAAATACAGACTTAAATGTTTTCGTTAGTTTTACCTATGCTCATTCATAAGGCAAAGATGCCTGGTATTTTGTTCAGAGGTGGCACAAGGAAACTACAATCCAAGTGTAGGCAAGAAATATCAAAGCTGTCCAATGAAAAAAAGAAGTTTACTACACCGTGTGACTATTGTAGCTGAGAAGAATACTGGAAAAGACACAGTGCACTGTAGGTTGTATTTATTCTGTCCTTCACTATAGTTAAAAAGTCACTTAGTCCACTAATGCTCACCTCCCTCATTCAACTATATCTGATTACTCAACCTGAAAATGAGCTGATAGGCACAGTTTTAATGTGAATAAAACACATGAATGATATAGATAATCCTGCATTAAACAAACATTAATCAAAACGCATATTCCCCCAGTCACCTTCTGGAGATATTATGGTAGGATTAATGAAAATCTTTATGAAAAGATAAGTAAAAATAAAACTGCTGAATTTTAATCTTCAAAATTTAATTCCACTAAAGGAAAGTATCTCTTCTCATACGTACTATAAACACCCACATACAGAGCATAATATCTGAACAGGATCAGATGGCATAAAAACAAAGGAGGCAGAAGAAATCTAGTTTAAGTGATAAATTAAGACTATAATAACTGCATTATAATTACAAGCAAATACACTATAGCAAATAGGTCAGACAACCAAATACAGTGAATTAAGACAGAGCCCAACACCATGCACAAATTTTAACAGTCTACAGTGATTCCTAGGAGACTCAGGTTTCCTAAGTACAGCAGTTGTAGGCACTCGTGCTGTCTGCGCCTGTGTGCCTAAGCTGGTTCCTCCTGGCCTCCTTTGGAGCAACCACCAAGTCTTGTCCAGAGATTATGACAGATTGCACTGGGAAAACAAGGAAGACTCAAAACAGCACCCTGTTTGGGAGTTACAGTAAACCAAACAATCGGCACACAAATACTTGCTGGCCAGTGAGTATATAACTCTGAATTAGCCACATTGCCTCTTGCCTGATGAGTATGCCATAGGATATAGAGTGAGAAAATAGATGAAAATACAAGGCATAGGAGAGAAGTCAATAGGACATAAGGCTTCCCTAGTTCCTTACAGAATAATTTCCTTCTCTGCCAGGCAGATGATTGTTGCAAAACATCATTACCATTAAAAATAAATTTTTAAAAAAAAAATCTGAAAGATTCTGACAAAATAAATATTGTCAATTCATTTTTACAGTTCATTTTACCAAATAGTTTATAGCTTCACAAGCTTTTCTTCCTCCCATAAAGATTTAGTATTGTACTTGGCTAACATTTATTCCTCTACTTGTCTATTAAACATAGGCAAAATTAAAGGCTTCTTTCTCTGGTATTCATCTGTACTAAGACAGTAATGCAGAGTTGGTTTTTCTGCCACTAGGCCAAAACAAATCAATTAGATCAGAAGTGTCCTACTTTGGTTTTACTTTCTGACTTATTAATGTTTCAGGAGAAAACATTCTTAATGTGTTGCCTGTAGAAAAGAAAATCTTTTAAAAGTTTACAGTGAAAATCCCATCTACCTTGGAAGTTCCAAGGCAGCCCAAACTGACTGAGCAGTTAGCTTCTCAGTGGACCTACTGGGTAACAATGTGCAGGTAAGGCAAGCAAAAGTAGAAGAATTAAAAGTTAAAAAAAAAAAAGAGAGATACAATATATGTTTACATTATTTGAGTCTAATTTGAAAATTACAAACCTGGGCAAGAAATAAATAGATATTAATGGAATTTCTAATTCTGTGTTTACAATTTTAAAGTCTTTATGCACCTCATATGTTTGATTATTTTTTTCAATATACTTTTGTATTGACCTAACAGTCAAAATACTGCATTTTGTGCTATGCTTTCACCATTCTACTTATTTTCTGATATGCAAGAAGGATACAAATAGTGCTTTCTAAATTCAAAATAAGACTTTCTTCCATTGAATGAATTTATATCAAAGGTTAATGGAATTTTTTTTACAGTGACAAGACATAATTTTGCATTAATTTTGTCTACACTCTAACTTTCATGATAGAAGATCTTCCCATTGTACAGATGCCAGGAGGCTACTTAAGGTTATCTGTGTATCTGGGTATCTGTGCAAGTACTTTAGAAAGTCAGATCAGACAGTTTCTCTGGTTTGAATCACAGAATCATAGAATGGTTTGGGTTGGAAGGGACCTTAAAGATCACCTAGTTCCAACCCCCCTGCTGCAGGCAGGGACATCCTCCACTAGACCACGTTGCCCAAAGCCTCATCCAACCTGGTCTTAAACACTTCCAGGGATGGGGCATCCACAACCTCTTTGGGCAACCTGTTCCAGTGCCTCACCACCCTCACAGTAAAGAATTTCTTTCTAACATCTAATCTAAATCGACCCTCCTTCAGCTTGAACCCATTACCCCTTGTCCTGTCACTACACTCCCTGATAAACAGTCCCTCACCATCTTTCCTGTAGGCCCCTTCAGGTACTGGTAAGCCACAATTAGATCTCCCCAGAGCCTTCTCTTCTCCAGACTGAACAATCCCAACTCTCTCAGCCTGTCCTCATAGGAGAGGAGCTTCAGCCCTCTGATCAGCTTCGTGGCCTCCTCTGGACACACTCCAACAGCTTGATGTCTCTCCTGTACTGGGGCCCCCAGAGCTGGACGCAGTACTCCAGGTGGGGTCTCACAAGAGCGGAGTAGAGGGGGAAAAATCCCCTCCCTTGACCTGCTGGTCACACCTCTTTTGATGCAGCCCAGGACACGGTTGGCTTTCTGGGCTGCAAGCACACACTGCCGGCTCATGCTGAGCTTCTCATCAATCAATACCCCCAAGTCCTTCTCCTCGGGGCTGCTTTCAATCCATTCCTCGCCCAGCCTATAGTTGTGCTTGGGATTGCCCTGACCCACGTGCAGGACCTTGCACTTGGCCTTGTTGAACTTCATGCGGTTCACAGGGGCCCACCTCTCCAGCCTGTCAAGGTCCCTCTGGATGGCATCCCTTCCCTCCAGCGTGTCAACCACACCACACAGCTTGGTGTCGTCGGCAAACTTGCTGAGTGTACACACGATCCCACTGTCCATGTCGCCGACAAAGATGTTGAACAGCGTTGGTCCCAGTACCGACCCCTGAGGGACGCCACTTGTCACCGTTCTCCACTTGGACATGGAGCTGTTGATCACAACTCTTTGAGTGCGACCATCCAGCCAATCCCTTATCTACCAAGTGGTCCATCCATCGAATCCATGTCTGTCCAATTTAGAGACAAGGATGTCGTGCGGGACAGTGTCAAATGCCTTGCACAAGTCCAGGTAGATGACGTCAGCTGCCCTTCCCTTATCCACTGATGCTGTCACTCCATCATAGAAGGCCACCAAGTTTGTCAGGCATGATTTGCCCTTAGTGAAGCTGTGTTGGCTGTCACCAATCACCTCCTTATCTTCCATGTGCCTGAGGATTGTCTCCAGGAGGGTCTGCTCCATAATCTTGCCAGGCACAGAGGTGAGACTGACGGGCCTGTAGTTCCCTGGGTCTTCCTTTTTACCCTTCTTAAAAATGGGGGTTATGTTCCCCCTCTTCCAGTTGGTGGGAACTTCGCCAGACTGCCAGGACTTCTCGAATATGATGGAGAGTGGCCTGGCCACTTCATCCGCCAGTTCCCTCAAGACCCGTGGATGCAACTCATCAGGTCCCATGGACTTGTGCACCTTCAGGTTCCTTAGATATTCTCGAACCTGATCTTCTCCTACAGTGGGTGGTTCTGCATTCTCCGAGTCCCTGCCTTCTGCGAATGAATGGTACAGCCAACCAGAAACCGGCTGTTTAGAAAGTTTCCATAGAAAGATGCAAAGTGACAAGCGTAAAAGAGAGCTTCAAGGGAAGTCTTCTGAGCACACCATGCTCCATCACCAGGATTGCAGTGAGTTAGAGCTTAAGGATGAAGTAGTATCAAACACACTTCCTTAAAGCTTCCCAATGTTTCACTCCTAATTTCAAATTTACATCCTCATTTTAATTTTAAATGCTCTCAGAGTTAAAAGTGAACCTATAGGCTACAGGTATTTAATAGCCATAATTGTGAAGACAGAATTAAAATCAAACGTATTTTATTAGATAGTCATATCACTTATTATCTATTCAAACTTTTTAACAAGGGACTTATGCATCAACTGATCTAACTATTTTTATACAGAAAAAATTAAACTGTGGCCAATATTATAAATACAAATATAATAATCAGATACTTTTAAGTAGTTTGGGAAGAAAGTGTACTACTGCTTAGAGATAATCTTACTTTCTTGAATTCAAAGAAATTAATATCTTTAGGCCACAAAAGCAAATATGGAAGACACATCTGGTCCAGAACTTAATTCAAAAGAAAACGAAGAAAAAAGAAAAAAGTCACTGCCTGAACTTTAAAGACTCTTAACTTAAAGAAATAAATAACCAAAACTGCTACCACAGTCAGCAATATTGATTTGTTTTCATTACATGTGTCTCAGATCACAAAGAATTTATAAGGTTGTTTTATAAATTCTTAATACAAACTAGTGTATGCACAGTCACTATAAAAGCCAGGCTGTGCACATAATCAGCATCGTTATACAAAGAAAAGCTGTTCATTCAGGGTCACCAAAGTCAAAATGCAAAGATGCCAATTAGTTCTTTACTCACTTAGTGTGTTATAATAAGCTTTGAATATTTTCAACCTATTACAATATAGACATTACTTTAACTGAGACACACTAAGTAATATCAATTACCAAAAATCTTTGACTGATGATTCAAATTGCAGCAGAAGTCACTTACACAGGAAAGATTCATGCATTTAAACAGAGTATTTACCCAAGAGAACTGCAGAGCAAACTATTATGGGGTCAAAGCTTAAATTTTGCAACTGGAATTTTTATGTCTAAGCATATCTTTTCCTTGCTTTCATTCATCCTAATTCACCTATGCCATATAATCCTTTTTGGAAGCTTAAAGCTTTGCATTTCTATAGAATCAAAATCCCGATTGGCTTATCTTTGACTGTGTTATAGTAGTAGTAGGGCTGCAACTTCTAAATTGATATTTTCTATCAATGTTATTTTATTGTTATGAACCAGTAGTTTCCTATCCTCTCAGTCACCTCCACAGCAGATGTTTTAATTAGAAACAGAAAAAAGAACAACATAAAAAATGCAAAATTTATATTTATAACTTGTATCATGATCTGATGTTCACTAGACTAAGTCTAATGATAAGAAATAAGGTTCTGTATACAGACAGACACGTATACATACAGCTTGGAAAAGGTGTTCCAATACACTGATTCTAACCTACCCTGCAATACCCAGTAAAATTACAGTTTTGCATTAGGATGTGCACTTATTTAAGAAATACCATGGCATTCTAATCTGAATTTCAAAATGTCACACATTCTTATTCAGGTTTCTCCTACTATAATGAAATGTAAGTCTCTTGGTGACTAGCACATCTACAAAGCTTGAGTTCTAACCTTTGCTTTTTGTTCATTCCATGTTCTTGTGTTTTGTCCTCCCACACCATTTCTTTGTCTTACTTTCACAGCATCTCACACAGTTAAGAGCTGTTGTCAGCTCCTTCTACCAAGGAACTACAACAGACTCTGCTGTTGTTGATCAAAACAAGTGGCATTTACACCAAGTGACACTCAAATCTTCTGTGATTAATTGTGCTATTAGAGATTTTTTTATTTTCTAGAAAGTATTCACAAATCTCTTCTATAAATTGAATGACACTCCATTATGTGTGTATGGCTCATTTTGAGGTATCAGCATATCTCAAGGCTCGAAAACAGCAGCCATTAATAGATGCAATTACTCAGGACTAAATGGTCTCAACTAAATCACAAGTCTTTAATTTCTAGGAAAGTTCATATAGAACTATATGTTTGGTTGGAAACATAGTTGCTAAATATGTGCTAAATGACCTATAGAAGTTTTAAAATGCTATTTCAGGAAATTTTTTTTTCTCCATACTGTTCTGTAAATGTAAATAATATGGAAAATAGAACTAATGTTAGGTTACAGTTTTGAAAATCTTTGAGAAAAGTTAATTATGGACTACATTATGCAACAATATAGGACTTGATATCATTATCTGCATTTTTATACTAATCTATACTGTAATTTCTGTCTATAGTAATGGAGCACAACTTTTCCCTACTTTAAGCAATGTAATTACAAAAGTGCAGTATTTAGCTTGGTTTGCTAAAGACACGAGTGTCATACAAGTGGCTCCATCTGTCACGTACCCACCCCTTCTAACTTCTGAATTCACCAAGTAATTTCAACAAAATTTGAAAGCAACAAATAAATTGCATAAATACTAAACTTCTATAAGGTTATACAAGTTGCCAATTGCATAGCAGAGACCCAGTTAATGCTCCCATTAAAGAAAAGCAGACAAAACTTGGCTGGTTTACACTCTGATATTTGGCCAGCCATCTGCTGCCTATCAGCAAAAATGTAGCTCTGAGAAGCCACAGCACGGTTTTTCTCTTGCTTATAGAGAATGGGAAGGCAGTCAGCGAGGTCCTGGGAGCGGTGTGCGTAATCCCAGAAGAACAGTTTCTTAAACTATAAGATTAATTTTCACATTCTCAGAAGTGAAACCAGAAGTTTCACGTGCAATTTAAGACAGACCATTTTTCTAGAAGTTATTGAAAAGAATAGTCCCATTGCACTTAGCTTTGTTCAAGGATAAGTAGCATTTCATAGGTAACATTTAGCTACGGAATATGCCCGCTCTTTATTACAAATATATGAAAGCAAAAGAGCATTTTTGGTACTTAACAATTCTGTGTTAGGACCCTTGATTTGGAGCGTGAAACATCATTTTTAGCAAAGGAGATTCCTTCATAGAGATCTTACTTGTTTACAAAAAACCTGTCGTCTTTCATGATAAAAAGCATTGTCAATGTATCAGTATATACAAAGGTGTTTTGACGTATTGAGGGATTTTGGTGGGCAGCATTTGTTTTAAGTGTAATTGAAAAAGAACCTGAAAGAAGACTATTATACAGCATTTATTTACTTATATTCGCTGGAGTAGGCAGTTATTTCACTGTCATTGTGTAACCACTTAAATTCCAAGGGCCAGCTGCCTTCGGCAAGGCATGTAAGTACGAGTCGATTTCCTTCCAAGTGTATCTGGGGCAAGCCTGGTTCAGTCTTGAAGTATGGTGCAACATCATCTGAAATACAGAGAGAAAATGGTTTTGTAAGTTATTTAAGTGAGTATAGCATAAGCCACCAATATCCAGCTCATTTCTTCTCAAAATGGCCAACATAAAACAAGAGACAACATGATTCAGTAGTTAAGGCTTACAGTGTTATATTCATAACTAAGCTTTATCTTTAGAGACGGATTTCACAAGATCTTGATAACCTTAGTCCTTAGTACTTAGAAGTGAAGTGCCCACTCAGACAAGCTTTTGTCCAGGTTTACTGTTTATACATATGAGAATTTCAGCACTGGCTACTGTGGCAGGCAGTGAACAGCCCTATTGGCTTTTTCCCCAACCCCACCCCCCTCCTCTGTGAGGATTAAATCCACTCAAAGCTTTTTTTTATGTCTTGAATAGAAACCAGAAGAGTAATCTTGGATAGAAATGATTATCACAGCAGGAGAAGTCTCAGAGTAAATGAAGAATTTTGATAGAAAAAAAGAGTTTTGAAAAAACCACCTCACAAAATCACAAGATTAATGTGTTTTTCAACGTTATTGCCAACCAAAATGCATTAAATTATATTACCTGAAACCACTAACAGATTTTGAATTAGGGTACTTCAATAATGTTCAAGGGTCACATGGAGTCTCAAACTCTTGTTCTCCTGTGGATCACAAAAGCTCAAAATACTCCAAGCTGCAAAATTCTTGACTGGTAAATTGCCAAAGCTCCACTCAAATACAGATTTATTACAAGTCTACACCAGTTGGAGACCCACCCCTCATCAACCCTGGAAGATGAAGGTTTTCACACTTTAAGCATCAAAGTTCTACTTGTAATTATGTAGGAACTACAGACCATCTTAGAAGTTTACAAATACCTTCTATAATCTAAATTAACATGCTTATGTGTATATATATATAAAGTATACAAGTTACATTCAAAAGCAGAGATTTAATACAAAACATGGAATAATATTTAATAGGTAGAAGTTACTGCACTCTGCATTTTAGGAATGCAGCGTGTATGTTGTATTTTCTATAGTAAATACAACCAAAAAAAAGAGATACACAAATGTCGTCCCAGTGCAACTAACTGTTCAGTTAATTGCTAATCCTTTTTTTAAAACTTTTTTTAGATTAAGCTCAGGTGTTTTTATACTTGCTATTTAAAGAGTTTAAGCTATCTGTTGCAGTTTATGAGGAAGTGGCCTTATATACTATTCAAGGCTGTCTGAAATTTTTGAATCCACAGGTCACATATTATAATCTTTACTAGTTGGTAGCCACAAGACAGCAAGCACCCACACTGGTGAAGAAGGAGCTCAAGGCAAGGGATGTCAGAGGCTTTCAAGGTGTCCTCGTGTTCCACCGCAGATTGGGACGGCAGTGGGTACGCAGCTGGACCTGGTGATGTCAACCTCTCTATGCCCTTATCTTTTGCTTTGCCTTTTATCAGGGAACTTGTATGACTTAGCAGACAGAATTTGTATTACTTAGCAGAGCACACGGCAACACAGACTCATTATTGGCCTAATGGTACAGTCCCAGGGTAGCAGCTGCGCTTCAGGGGAGCGTGGTCAAGGAGTCACAGGCTGACAGTTGCCAAACCGTTTGCTACAATTGCCTGTAAAGTTAAGCATCAGCTGCATACACATTTGATGATTTGTATTGACAAATTATCTCCCTCATTTTTAGAATTTAACTTCAGAAAGATATAGTGATTTCTGCAGAAAAAAGCATATCATCTTAAAGCAATACTTATAAACTATTACACAAAATCTGGCCTAACAAACTGAATTAAAAAATGTATTTTGAGATAAGGCATCTTTCTGATTTGTAGCATTTTAAAAAATTTGTTTTTCAAACATATTGATTAATGGCTAGTGCAGATCAGTAATATTTTCTTTAAATTGCATACACATGAAGCTATGAAAATTCAACATATGAGAAAACAGGAACAGTTCCAAACTGGCACACAGTCCCAGGCAAACCAAAGATGCTTTCTGCACTTCACTCTATTACATGACTGAGATTTATTCTGCAAAGCTTCTTTTTTGTTTGTTTCAATAACTGTAAATATTGTGAAGAACTCTTATCTCAATTCCCATTTTCTCCTAACTAGTGAAATCAACCAATATTTTTAAACTTCACAGAGAAAAATCTAAGTCAGAGTTAGACAATGATACAGTTATTTTACCCAGAGCAAAAAAGCAATTTTTTACAAGGATATTTCTAACCAAGTGAGGAAATGTTAAATCCTTTCAGAGGCTTCTTGTATATTTTGGGGATATACTCCCAAAGGAGTTATGAGACAGACATCCTACCCTTGCAAGATTAAAGGTGTGAGGCTCCCTCTGGAGCTGAAAAGGCCGTGGCAGGGAGCTGTGCTGGTATTTAAGGAAGGGGTTGTAACCGGAGTCTCTGAGAGTCCTACAGTACAGAGTCCAATTGGTAAATTGAAACAATTAGAGCCGAGTCCCCTGAAAACAATGATTTTTACCTGCTGGTATATAGGGCTCAAGAAATGAGCTTGTCGAATTATTAGTTCCTAAAGAAAGTCGAGTCATTCAGGGAGATTACAATGAAAGTGGTACCTGCACTATAAACCTCTACCCAAGTAATTTGTTGATCCTGTTTTTCAGTGATTTAAAGACTCAAGTAGCATAGCCTCCTTCATTATTTCACTCTGAATTATCCACTTACTCCTTCTAACTTATGTCTTTGTCTTTCAAATAAATAATTTGTTCTTGGAAAGAGTGCTGCCCACAAGTCTGTCATTCAGCCCTACGTTTCCTACTCAAGTATTCCAAACCCAGTGATGCTTAGAGCTATCTCCCACTTAAAATATCACAATCAAGCTGGTACTACATGAAAATGATTCTTAAAATTCAATCCAATTCTGGTAGAAGCTAAAATGTAATAGACCTCTGGGAATATTTTTATAAAGAATATAGCATGCTTTATAGATTACCTCAGGTCTCTGAAAGATTTACTTAAACCCTTGAAGTAATTTTATCTTCTAATCTTTTATTCCTGACTTTCTCATCAATCACATACCATCAGTTTATCAAATTCAATTACATAATCAGAGCTCACTAAATATTCACTGAAAGCAGAAATGAAAATAAAATACTGAGCAAGGATTCCATGAAGATAGGTAGTAGTAAAGCTTTGATGACTTTGACATTTCTGTGGCACACCTCAGAGACATGAGCAAAATGGTGCTGCACCCTGAGCTTTACATCTTTAAGCTGTAATGGAAACTGGATTTTTTTTAAACCAAATCTACATGGACAAGTTTTGTTGTCATAGGGAAACAGGAAAATTGGCAGCAAAAATGAAAGCCATCTCAAAAAGAAGACTGCATGAAAGGAGAAACTGGCTGGCTCAGGGATGGAAGATACAAGGGGGTCATTTAATACGTATGAGATATTTGAACTTTATTAATTAAATACAAGAAAGGTTCGCCGTAAGGCTAACCTTGGCAAATCAAGGGTTTAGAAGCCATGGAAGCATCTCAGTTTTTATTCTCTTGAAGGATGGAGCAAAAAGCTACTAAAAAGAAACAGGAATAATAAAATACTAGAATTAATATTCTTAGCTAAAATAGTTTTCAGCCTACAAAAAAACAAACAAAAAAAGCAAACATCAATGCTATATACTGTTGCTTTCTTTTAAATGCTAAATGTGTTAATACTTCCAGCCTGTCTGGCTCTTCAGCCACACTTATTTAAAAATAAAAATAAGAAAAAAGTTGTCTGAGTTGCAAAGATGAGTGAAAGGATAAGGTACCAATCTCCTGGTGTATATATATAGCTTCTACAAATTTTCATTAAGTCTGCTTACCAAACTCACTAACATCCTGATTAGTATCCTTAGAAGGATAGCGCAGATTTATTTTTATGTAAATATCAAGAAAAAATAGGATTGAATATGCCAAAGTTATCTGGAAATTTGCTCCAAAACCTGTCTGCCTTGCTTTTGTACATCACTAAACTGCAAGAGTTCCATTATACTGCCAGGTTAGCCCATCTATTTTCTTTCCTTGGTACATGCAAAGCTTAGATGGATTTTATCTCAAAATGTAGTTTCAGGAACTAATTCAACAATGCTCATACTTTTGTTTGGATTAATACTGATATTTAAATATAAAAATGGTGCTGTGTGCAACTGTCATCTACTCTGTAGTTCTCCCCAGCCCTAGTAGACAAGATGTATCACAGAAAAACTGAGAGTTCGCTTATACTCTACTCTCCCTGAAAATTGTGTTCAGGAATGAACTTACAAATGCAGTCTGCAAGAGGAAAAGGCAGTCTGACTGTACAGCTTTGTATTGGATGGAATGAAAACAAAAATTCAAAGAGATGCTACTCATTAGTTAACCAAGGGAACCTAATCTCATAAGGATAGCGTGAGTCAACTTCACTTCAGAATCTGAGGAGAGTACCATCTCAGGGACCTCAAACATACCCTCTAATAAAGACATCAACAAAGTTTAGCTAATGATTCTTAGCCCTCTAACACCTTGCATTTGTAAAACACATAAACCAAAGTCAGATTAAATAAAACTTTCAATTACTACAAGGTGCTACAAGATCTTGAAAGCAGTCCTGAAGTCATATCCCTCAGGAATTCATATATTTTAATTAAAGATGCAATTTGATCTGGAACACCTCTATCCTGCTGCGAAAAGGAAAGTTACCATCAGAGAAGTATCATATCACCTTCATCAGTGAAAAACGCTGCAACTACCCTGTTAAAATCTCAGTATTTTTTTCTCCAGAAATGTCAGATAATAACAGTTACAGGTAAAAATCACACACTCACATCTTGAGAAAATCAGTAACTGTAGTCCTGAACACTCTCAGAGAAATAATACTGTAGTGGGTGCAGAGAACAGGTTAAGAGATCCTCAGTGTCACTGCTATTTGTCTTTGTTAGATATCTCTACTTTTAAGTCATTTTCAGATGAGCCAATATTGAATATGAAAAGTAGATTAACCTGCTCATAAATCAGCAAGTCAGAGCAAATACAGCTCAATCACTAACAAATATCATTTGAGCAGCTGTCTCTCCATTGCTCAGTCCACCCAACAGATAGGATACTGATAATAAATTTTTGACTGAGATACATTTTTCAATAAATCCAAACAAAAATACAATTCATTTATTAAAAAGCACACCTGTATTGATTTTAGCTTATTAGTCCCTAGTCAAAGCATGATGCACATCACTCTTTCTTCATATGCATGTCTAAAACTACAATCAACTGACAGAAAAATAAAAGAATATCTCTGAAGAATTTTCCAGGAAAATGAGACTAGGTAAATAAACTACATATAGAGGCTGAATGGTAAGTCCAGGAGAACAAGTCCAGCAACAATATCAAAATGCTCTTGCTCTCATTGTTTGCAAGGAAAAGGGATGTGAGCCACCTTCAGGTAGGTTAATGATAACTGCCATAAAAAGAATATTTGAAAAGATCTGTCTAGGGGACTGAATGCAGAGTACAAAAGTATAGTTAAATTAAAAAGGAAGCTAGAGTCAGGAAGCCCAAACTAAGGACAGGAAGAGTCTTTTCAGTAATCCAAAGAAAGTAGGTACAATTATGGACAGCAGAATGCCATCAAGAGCAGATTAAAGTTCAGCTGTGATGTTCACAAGCTGATGCTTCAGAGCACATAGAGTTGAGTATGAGCTGCTCTGTGCTGATTGACAGCTGATTACTGCAACCTTGTGGGAATCAGGACCACTGTCATCTTATTCCCAACTTGGATATGGAAAATATTTTTCTCTTTTTCCTTTTCAAAAGGATCTTTTAATCTTATTATCTTAGTTCCCAATAAGCATGTATACATGTGCTAGGTCCAGATGCAAGTTGTATTCTCTTGTGGAAATGAACTTCAATAGCTTATATGGCATAAGACTTTGGAATTATTACATAGTAAATCTTGGGAAATGTACCAGGAAGTTAGATTGAACTCAGATATATTTGAATCAATCTTCTTTTAAATTCAAACCTTCTAAGATGCATTGGTGAGATGCTGTGAAAGTTAGTATATGATCTATTCATAAACTGTCAACAGTGTCAAACATACATTAGACCATTCAGTCACTTTAACTGTATTGATTTGCAGGAAGGCTATTCTACCTAAAATATTGGATATTTGAGATTCAAATTTTCTTGGTTGGAAGTGTGACATAAATCACCAAGTACAACAATTAAATTTAAATTGCATTTTACCACCTCATTCTAAGCCTAGTTTTGAAAGGACTGATGCATCATGGTGAATATTTCATTAAAATATCAGGTTGTTCTTCAAATATACTGCCGTAGTTAAGAATTTTCACACAATGGTATAAAGCATTCCCTTAAAGTGGATTTCCTGAACTTTTATCAAAGACGATATCTGATTTTATATTGGAATAATACTGAAGCAACTGCATTTAAATCAGTCTTTCTTCCTCAATTTCATAAGTAAATGAGCCCACACTACTCATTTTTGTCCTCCTATAGATAAAAAAACCAGCTTGTTGGATGCCTCTACTATAATCTCTAAATGCAAATACAGTATAAGCTGAGGTTGATGGATAGTGCTTTTAAAGGTTTAATTGGGGATGGAATTAAATTGTTTTAGGACTCAGCAAGTTCTGTGAGGAAACCTACCTATTTCTAGAATAAGTGACATTTATTTCTTTTAAATGTACAGTCACTGGGAGACAAGATTTCAATGAGTAACTTTTTTTGCCTTGAATAGGTCAAGTAACTAATTGGCAAGTTAGTTATTGGGTAATTGCCAATCATATATTTGATTTGGATGGAAAAAATATGGAACTTAAGATTGCATACCTGTTGCACGCTATCCCAAGAGGAAAACTAAACAGTCTGTAATGTATAGTTATGATCAGCTTTCAACAATTCAACAGGAGTCCCAAGTGGCAAGAATGAGGGTTCACACTGATAGTTAAGTAGATTTAATTACTTTTTTTTTTTTAATCGAAGCATCAGGTCTCTATTTTAGAATTACCTAAATGGCACTGAAGATTCCATTTTGCTTCTAAGCTCCTCATTCCTTGATGCAAAAGGATCAAATGTTTTTCCCAAATCTTGAGTAATACATAGTATTGTTTAAAAGAACAAATATCACAATTCATTCCCTTAGAAACTTCTACAGTTCTAAGATACACACCACAAAACTACTTGCTATAGGAAAGCCTATTTTAATACATCCAACCTTTCTACCTTGTTTTAAGGCACAAGCATTTCCTGTTATACCTCTTACCCTTCTTCCATTTTTCCCTACAAACAGCCTTAGATGAACTACAAAAACAGATTTGCATGTGTTGTGGTTTAACTCCAACAGATAACTGAGCACCAAGCAGCCACTCGCTCACCTCTCCCTCTCAAAAAAAAAAAAAAAAAAAAAACCCACCCAACCCAATGCCCAGTCTGCTTCGGAGCAGCGATCCTGCCTCCCGGCTCACTTCCCCAGTTCTATCCGGAGCATGATGTTCTCTGGCAGGGAATATCCCTTTGGCCAGCCTGGGTCAGCTGTCCTGGCCGTGCTCTCCCAGCTCCTTGTGGCCCTGGCAGGGCGTGGGGAGCTGAAAGGTCCTTGACTCAGTGTGGACACTACCACTACCCGGAGACAACTGAAAACATCAGGGTGTTATCAGCATTACTCTCATTCCAAATCCAAAGCACTGGATACTAGCTACTAGAAAGAAAATTAACTTAATCCCAGCCAAAACCAGGACAGCATGTTATGCTGGGAGAAGACAACAGAAAAAAACCCTAGAGCCATTTTTTGTTTTTTTGGGGTTTTTTTATGATAAAAAAAATCTTGCTATCACAGGTTGCTTAAAAGTCTGTAAACATAACCTACTCTTTGCATTCATAAAATCTACTCCCTAACACTGTCATCTATTTAAAGACTATCATTTCAATCACTACAGGATCCCTTCGTGAAGAAGAATTCCCTTTTGACAAAAGATTTGCTGAGTTTTGTTAGAAACACTCAAAACAGAACTGAAAGGAGGAAAGCCCGCAGAAGCACAAAAGAGTTTTTACAGAACCTGGATTCTCACAGAAGACAAGACAGTGGTTGGTAACATCACTCCATTTAAAATTCAACCTAAAACTCTCTTGGTTATTCCCAAATACACTGAGAAAGATTTTCACACATGCAATTGTAACATTCTTTTCTTAAAATTGATTTCTTTAGGAGACCAGCGAAGGAGGAAAAAAAAATGAGCTGATATCATTTTAACTGAGCCTCAAGCGGCTCCTCATGCATTAACCTAAAGTCCCGCTAAGGTTTCCTTTTCCCATTTAATTTCTACACCTCATGTTTTAGTTTCACTTTCTGACCTCCTGTAATACTTCAGTTGAGTCAGGGCAAAAAAAAAGAATTGGTTTGTTTTATCAGAAGGCAATCACAATTCATAGTTTCATGAATTCATGGAACATCTACTGTAAGATTAAAAATCAAGAAGATACAGATGATGTTCTTAAGTTATGCTTAGTGTAGTTCATCCTTGAAAAAGGCTGCAGAATTATTTTTGGAAATATTCTTGAGGATATCTTTAAAAAAGTTACAAATATACCGAGAGAAAAAGGCATGATAGCATACAAAGCAGGCAAATAAAAGAGAACCCATTAACTATCAAACCAACCCAAAACCTCCAAAGAAACCTACAACCTCTCTGGGCTGAATTTGGTATCAAAGCATAACCTCCATGCTTTTTATATTCTGTTCATATCTAGTGATGTTTACAGAGACTTGCAGAGCTCTCAAGGAAATAAGTTGTTACTGTTTAAATCTTGGCACACAGCAGGTAGAAGGCAAAACTGCCTTACAGAAAGAGCATCCAAATATAGCAGGATTTCCTTCATTAGCTTAACTGCAAAGGAAGCTACTGCTGCTACTACATAATCTACAATCTCCAACCACTGTAGGGCCAGTCTGGTCACACCGATATCTATCCGTCAATATGTATATCCACTAAATACTCCAACTGACACCAGGATGAAGGCAGGATGAAACCCTACAGAACATTTAACAGAATAGGAAAAGATAAAAACATAAACGTGCTTTCCACAAGTTTGTCCTTGGTATAAGAGGCATTCTCAGTTGGTTATTTTGTAGAAGATAAATTAAATCAAAAAAGTAGACAGCTGATGAGTGTACTAGAACTGAAACACGAGTGCAGCAGGGGGAAACAATGGCACAGCAAAGGCACCGCCAGACTTGAAAGCAATGTAAGGCCACCTATTTATTATTTCAAGGAGAGAATTATTTCTAAATAGCAAAGCAGCTATGAATATCCACAAAAGATATAAACACACATGTCTTTTGATGAAGGGGACCCGAAGGGGAAATGATTCATGCAGAAACCTTTGTTAAAAAACAACGCCCACTCCTTACTGCTATTGTTATTTTGTTTACATGTAACTTGTAATTTTCTTTTTTTGCCCTTTAAACTTCAAAAATGGAAATAGGTTTATAAATTGGGTAAGGCTTGCCTCAACAAAGTCAATTCAAATGATCTCAACGGTGCTACTGAATCCAAGGGCAGTAGGCACACGATCATACGCTATACTGAACAGAGACAGGATTGTTGATATCCTTATCTGATGCTGAATTAGGACAAAACCAGAGTTCAAAGTTCACAGAACTCAACTGAAATATTCCCATCATCTCAAACAAACTCTGGAACAGGCACCTGGTTAGTTCTTGAGTCAGTAAAAGCACAAAGCGATCCTTGCAGAGCTCTCAAAGCATCTCACTGCGTAATTTGTGTAGACAACTGGATAATACGCTCTGCATGCAAACAGGGAGAGACACCTTTGCATACTTTCATGCAGAAGAGCAAGCACTAATTAAAGGCCAGATCAAAGGCTCTTTGAAAACCTGACATAAATTGGCTACCTTTATTTTCCCTATTATCATCACTTATTTCTGCGTCTTTTACACTAAACCCTTTCAGAACCATCCAAGTGGAATTCTTTCACCACCTCAGGGATAATACACGTATCTGGAGACTATAGAATTATTTTCAACAATACTGACGAAACACATAATTTCGTCTTGTCAGAAGTTGGAAGAAACATATCACTGTTCTTGCAAACATAACTCAGCTTGACATATCTGAAGGCAAAAAAAAGGAGTTAGTTTATTAATCTGGATATTTTATTTAATTTTCTTTGGGTTATAAATAAGCAGCAAGTTAATACTGTTTTCAACTTTTGACAGTTCTAATGTTAATTACATGTACTGGATTTTATAAATCAATACTTCTTACATAAAGTGTTATTTAACTTGCCAAGTGTAGCAATAGATCAATGCTTTTACTGTTCTTGCTAACATTGATGGATGACAAACATCAAAAGGATATGTAAAGGAAAAATAAAAGATTTATTCGTAAGTCAGACAGGGTTAAACTGCAGTTAGGCAGAGAGGGAACTTAAACAGTGTTTTGAAAACAATGTCATAACTCTATTAAGGTTTGAGAGGTTTTCTTCTTGTTTGGGGGTTTTTTTGGGGTTGGGTTTTTTTCTTGGTTTGGGTTTTTTTGGGTTTTGTTCTGGTTTTCTGCTTTTAATGCCAAGGCCTAAAGCTATTGTAAATAGATTGCTCTGCATACAGAATTATTATATTAACTCTATGTATCCTATAGGATATAGGAGCAATGAATTGCACCTCCCAAATTTTAAGTATATTTTTACTAAAGTAACATATTCCTGTGTTCAGCACATAGTACCTCTAGATAAACATGCTACTAGGTGATAAAAAAAGGCAGCATAGTTGATAATCACTTTATTATTTGCAAACATGCTACAGTTAATGCACTGAAAATGTTAAGAATGTAAAAGTAAAATTTTGATCATAAATCAACTTCAGAGATTGCATTCTCTGCACTATGACCTGTAATAAAAGAAACCACTCAGTTAAAAATCATTCTAAGAGCTAGTACTAATGCACTCAAACATCTTGAACAGCTCCCAGTGTTAAAAATATTCATTATTTATTTGTGCCATTTGTAAAGATGACATTAAGTATGTTAAAATTAGGAAATTCCAAGGAACTGAAAGCTATTACTCTGTATGTAACATCAGCAAATCAATAAAATATTGGTTAAAACCCATTATCAGAAGCGTGTGTATATACAAAATGTATAATTATATACTGAAATAGAAGGGAAAATTGTTTCCCCTCCAGTATGGATAGATTTCTCAGGACAGAAGCAATATTTACCCAATACATTATGTCCAAATCACAGAACAGACAAAAAAAGTCCTTTTATATATAAAAAAATTATCATCAGGAGGAGCTTTTTAAAGTTACAAAAGGTTAAGGAATGTCAACTTGAAGCAGGTTATCCTTTGGAAGTAATTCATGTAATCGTTATATTTCAGTGCAATTGATCTGACTAGAAAATAAAAAGACACCTCTGTGTCATATCACCACAACATTAAATTAAGCACAAGTAAGCGCTACTTCATTAGCTCTGTTACTGTGGACAACAGTCATGAGAAGCAACAAGTAATGACTACCATCTACTACAGTCATGTCAGTATGTTTATGAAATAATTAACAGAAAGGAATAACTGAGAGTGGTGAATCTAAATTAAAGAAAAAATACCATTAATAAACTTTCCTCAAACCTAGTTGGAAAAAAATGAAATTCTGTTTAACCAAAATTTTTAAAGCAAAAAAACCCAACAAACCACTCAGTCTACTAGCTAAGTCATGTCTTGGAGGACAGTGTAATTCCTTTAATGAGACTGCCAATTAATGCAAGAAAAATCAGGAGATTGCCTTCAGAGTTTGAATATTTTGTCTCAAACTATCAGACAAAAGACTTCCCCTTACAAAAATCATTCTTCTAAATTATAAAAGGAGTATGGGTATAAAAGAGAAAGTGGATCAACTACTTTAGGTGAAGCTTGATTTTTTAAGTTTGGTAGAATTTTGTGCAAGCTCTCAGTCACCTGAAAGAGATTACCCAAGTGAAATGGGAGAGTTCTGCACATGTAACCTTTCTGTCCAACTTTAAACTGTGAGTCAGAAGACAGGAAGAGTCCATGAGTGACTGGCCGAGAGGTATAACATAGAATGCTTGCCTGCAGAAATACAACATAAAGCTGTGCCCCATCTCACTGGTGCATGACATACAAGCTGTCAAAGAATAAAGCAACCACTACACTCCCACATGTTACACTTATTATACTATACCACAATCCTACTCTCATGCAATCCAACTCAGAAGCACCTGATCATTTCTGCTGGAGCCTAATCAAATAAATACAAATAGTCTTGCTAAATCCTGCTTAGCAGCGTTAAACAAATGAAGAGCAAATCTCTACTCCTTGCCTTGAACCTAGACAACCTGACATTAATGAAGATGTACATTTCAAAAGGAATATGGAATAAGCATGAACCTTGGTTCACAAGAACTCCTGTATCTTGTAAGAGGTAAGCCTTGGGCGGGTTTACAAGTTCTATAAAATTGCTCACTGGGGGAAACAATCTGCTGACTTAATTCTCCACAGGATTTCACGAGTCCCTCCAGTCATCTGTTTCTGCTGTATACATTCACATACATCATCAAGCTGACTATTTAGAAACTGGACCAGATGAATGTATAACCCAAAACAGTGTTGTTTGTTAAATCTAAAAGCTATTAATCAAAATAATTTCCTTTATTAAACTCTGTGGGAAAAAGGGACAAATACAGTTGACGTATGACACATTTACCAGGAGTGCATCACAAGACAATACAGACTGAGGTTATTTTCACCAGGTTTCACCAGAGAAAAATGTTGATAGCAGAAATGTTCTTCCTAAAACAAGCAGATTATTGCAGGACAAAGAAAGCAGGAAAGGGCACCTTAATGCTTTCCTTGAGTAGATAAGGCATGTTATTCTTTTTTCCCCCAGAGGAAATAATTACATTCTCTGAAAGGACTGGCAACTTCAGGTTATTTTTAAACAAAGGGCAGTTCTTTGTTTAACATGAGCGCTAACTTGTTTTAGAAAAGCAATGGGTGAGACTAGATCAACAAAGTTAGCTTCACCTTTCACCAGGCACTTAATGCCAACCCAGCTGGAAAACAGCCTGGGCTATTTGAGGTTTAAGATTCACAAATAATACTTACTGCTCTCCCTCTTCTGAGTCTGCAATTCCTCAAAAATTTGGATACAAGACTAAAAAATATCAATGCATACTGTCTGTTTTACCAATCTAAAGCTTTACAATAAAATCATTTATCTGAAGCACATATGAAAACATTCCAATTCTAACAACAGAAAAAACTTGCACAAACACATTACAGATACAGAGTCCTCTAGAAATACCTGGAAAATGGTTTCTTAAATATCAAAATAGGATTTGCAAAAGAAAGGAAAGTCTGTAGCTATTTGCTTAACAAACAAAGCCACAGATTTTTATAGATTAACTAGTTTGGAGGAGGTCGCTGAACCGGAACAGAGTTATAATCCTATAGTGGTCCTTTGATACATTATTTATTGCAATCAAACTTCATTTTGCAAGTTCTAATTGAGACGCAGAAGGTACATACTCTGGCACAGCAGAAATTAAAGTGGTCCCAATAAGTGAAGTTTGTGGGCAGCCTCCTGGACACTTCTTTTACTTCCCATCATGGTGTGAATAAGAGAAAAAGAAGGAAAAAGTGCATGTAATGTACCTGTGCTTATTCTTGAATGAATTAGCATTTGAATTGCAAAAAAAATACAGAGAACAATTCGGCCCAAATATTATTTAACTTTCTGTGGTATACTCCGAATACACTACAGTTGTTATTTTAAGGGTTTATGACATAAATACTCCTATTGATACATTTTTCACAATCAGAGCTTTCATTGATGTAGTTTATGAAAATGCCTTTTATTAGCATGGATTTTAAAAGGCTTGCTTACAGAGTAGATCTTCTGAAATACGTGCTCAACCAGAAACTCTGTCTGACTTAAAAGTAAATAGACTGAAATGCTAGCACATTATTGCTGGCTCATTAAGAAGCAAATTAGTTGCTTTTCCTCTTTGTTTAGCAATACTCAACAGGTACCTATTTTGACACCTTTTTAATGTGAAAACACATTAAATTAACATGTTCCATGGCTACAGGAAACATTTATTGGACAAAGGCCAATCCAGCAGCCTCACAATGAAAATTTCTAAATTAAAGTAACATACATTAAATTACATAAGTCACTGATCCACACCTGCATCTTGCCAACCCACTGTATCTGACAAAAGCCAACGATTTCTGTCCTTCTACTTCATATTTACAATGTATCTTAAATACAATTGATTATAAAAATAAGTAAAATCAATTAAAATGGTGTACATGACAAAAAAGCATGACCAGAGTTGACCTTCTCCTCTGCGTATGCAACCAAATCATGAATATTGTGTATGCAAAGTTCAACAACAACCTCTGTTATTTCTCTTCAATACGTATAGAAAGCAAGTTCTATTAATAAACAGTCAGCCTAAATTAGCATTATCATAATATTTATTCAGTTTAGACTTTTGGCCTTTAGTTTATATCAGCTTAGTAGTAAACAGAAAAAGTACAATAATGGCAAATAAAACAATGAAGTAGTAAAAATAACACGATGATGGATTAAAATATATTGTTCTAGTTGGGAGTCAATAGGGCAAGTGCTTTATAAAAATTATGTTTTCCTTTGACAAAATCAGCACAATACTTGCTGGTACAAGCAATAAAAAAAACCCCTCTCATAAAACACTTCCGACTTTGCTTTCCATTTTAATGGCTGCAGGCAAAATTCAGAATACATTTGTCAAGTTGATATTATCAACACAACAGGGGCATGCCTGACTTGTTCTACATTTGTTCTGAAAGTTCACTTTTAGAGGCCATGAGCCAAGAAAGGAGAACACAGGAAAGTGAAATCATTCATACCAGGCAGACACAGAACTATACCTTTAAATATTTAAGAGAAGTTTCAGTAAATATTATCAGATATTACTCTGCAAGGCATCAATCACATTAAGTTTAACATTAAAGACCAGCCAATCTGAAAATTCAAGGTGATTCGCATTCTCTCGTTGCTCAGTTTAATGAGACACCCTGGTCTGATCTGTGACAACTAGTGCCAACATCTTTAACTTTTTTCCTGACATCCAAAATTGATTTTAAAGACAGATACTTGAGAATGCAAGAAAACTACAGAAAAGGACATAAGAAAAGCACTGTAAAAAAGAAAAATCAAGTGTATAGTCCTAGCAGGGTTCCCTCCCACCCCCACCCCGCCCTCCTTTGGTACTTAAAAAATCATCTGCATCATTAAGTAACTGAAAGGAAATGCTATTAAAAATTCTTAAATGTATCTGAGTCTTATTCTTGGTTCCTTTGAAATGAATATCAGCCAAATATATTAAAAACAATTCTTTACTGTTTTACCTTGTTCATGTTCTAATTTTGTCCTCTTTGATAATACCCAGACAAGGTTTTTTCCACATACTTAGTGAAAGTCTTATTTCATGAAAATACATGCCCTTATGCATGTATTTTTTTCCTATTTTAATTTCTTAGATTTCCTTTCCAGACTAAAATTTATATAGAGAGAAAAAAATACATTGCAGAGACCAAAAAAACCCCAATCACTTGAATTATGTAATTCTATGATTTGCCCATAGATTGAATGAATGCATGGTTAGCTGACTTAATTGATAAAAACAATATTCACAAAATTATTTAAATGTCAAAAAAAAGCCCAACTCACTGGTTGGCAATGCAATGAACCCTATGCATTGAGGCTCTACATTAAGAACTGCGACAGAAGACTATTATTGTAACAGGAATTACCGTATCATCTAATGGATTTCAGGGATAACATAGAATGGGTTTGGGCTGCTTATTTTTAATGAGGGCACAATGATATTAGGGCAAGAAGCTTCACTTTGGCACCAATACAATGCTTCTAAGACAGGGATTTCAACAGCTGTCCTGTACAGATGGTTGCTTTTACTTACAAAGCTTTGAACTGAAGAAAGATTAAATCTATGGATGAGGGACCTTTACCTTGCTGCTTTGCTTGTGCAGTTGGCAGAGAAAAAATAGCACAGATAGATTATAATAAATGCCTTGTTTATATTATGCACACAGTATTTCTTAAATGTACAAAACAATGTTTATTTGATTTTAACAACATGCAGTTTCCACTGAGCGCCCTGGAATTCTTCTGAAAAAATAAGAAATTTCAGGTTTCCTGAATTCCCATCAGAATGTCCAGCACTACAAAAATGGAAAAACCAAACAAATCCAAATTACACAGAGGAAAAGAATCTGAGTCAAAGTCAGAAGTAACCAGTATAAAAGCACATTGCATGACTAATGGTATACGCCTTTCTTCCAAGGTAATTAATCCTATTTTTCATTGCAAGTTGAAAGTTTTGAAAGAGTTATTCCTGGGAAAAATGCTGGTTTTCTTTAAAACAAGGCATAACAGTGAAGGATTAGATTTGCTGTGTTGACATAACCTTAGCAAGCAGCAATAAACACTATTCAGTGAAAATGTATTTGTATCAAGTTCACAAAACTCAGAAACTACTGCGCAATTCTGACCCGAGGTTTCATTTTTGAAAGCCAGTCTCTGTACTGACTTTTTAAAGATCTTGGTGAATTCCTTGTTTAACTACAACGGTTCACTGCAAATCGTTGTCTGATAACAGCTGTTCACATGCCACAAGACTATCTGCATCAGTAACAGAGAGTTTTTTTAGCCTTAAAATTGGATATCAATATACTAGATAAAGAAACAACAAAATCCATGGCAGCTATCGCACCACTTCCAGCCTTTTACTTCTAATGAGTGCTTCTAGTGCACACCAAGGTTCAAAGGAAATATTAATTAATTCTATTCTGACAGCTATATACTCTTTGGAAGCCAAAACGGATGGAATCTGTGAACTTTAAGATGAAAACTTGTTTAAAATTGTACAAGACAATTTGAGAGCTCTAAATGTTCTCAAGAGATTTAAAACTGAAACTAATCTTTTGGTTTTAGCAATTGCATTTAAAAGAATGATATCTTTTTATAAAAAGAAGTGAAACAATAAAACACTACTGAAGCACAAAAAAACTCCAGAACTCTGGAAGTCAAGGAAGTTGAGCTATTTGTGTATTCTCTGGAATTATAAACTTTTGCTGGAAACTCAAACCCAAACACTCGTCATCTTCTTACAATACACAAATACAAAATGTATCCACCAAGCAGAAAGAGAGAAAAGGGCAAAAGCTTTGAAATACGGTGTATTTCTTGGTCTCAGGGTGGGTCAAGACATTGGAACAACTGATCTTTAACTCTAAAACAAGAGGGCACTTGAGCAATTTCTTTTAGTTTAAGATTACATTTCATTAGTAGATTCTGGGTCAATTGTTTTCATGGTAACTATTGCAGGAGGCCACAGGCTGGCTCATTCCTTTCATAAAACCCACTTGGAGGACTCAGTTTGTGGCATCAGCCTATAGACAAATGATTTTTGAAACTGTGACAAGTACGGTTGTATCTTCACGTGTCTCCTGTAGGATATGAACCTCAAGGGATCGCATTTCTTCTCTCCCTTCCCCCCTCAGGGGAATGCAACTCATTTCAAGATGGTTGGATTGTGAAGTCCCCATACTGATAAAATTTGAAAATCTGAATCAAGAAACCATTCAAAACTACATTTCCTCCCCATTGTTCAGTGAAAGAATACTGCATCAGTGGTTCCACATTTTCCTTCTGATCTATTTAACTCAAACATGCCTTTTGTAGTGCCACTATGCCTTCAGACACCCTCAAGCTCAGATCAGCATAAAATGTTTCAGCTCAAAATTTGAGCATTTAGGAAAAAGTTTTCTGCAGCCAAATATGCCCTATAAAAAGCAAACATATGTAGGCAAAATCAATTGGACTAGCTACACCTTCATAATGATATAGGTATATGTAACAAGATACACAGCTAATGTTTTCATTCGTCTTAACACTTGCTCTTGCATTACCATACACTGCAAATGGATATTTTTTTTCTCTGAAAATTAGACATTCCAGTCACCAGATAATAAATTTCATAAAAATTAATCATTTTTTTCATGGGAACCTTTGTTGTTCTGAATAAGATATTTAAGGGAAAAATGTAATAACACTGTAGCAGTTCATCCTTCTCTTTATTGATATAATGGTTAGAAGTTACATACATATATATCTATATATATCTCAGTGAACGCATTATGAATCCATGTATTATCAAGGGTTGAAGTTACACATGAATTCATAGATAAATCAGCATGGATCAACAGGGTCCACAATATGTAGCGCTGCCACTGCTTGAAAGAAATCAGTAATAAAACAAAAGGTGTTTAAAAGATTCCCATGCTTTGGAGAACATGTGGGTAAGCTGTAGGAAAACCAGCTCCATCAATTGAAACTGCCACGAAATAGAAGATCAGCGGAGACACCACGTACGTTTAACACCAGAAAGGGATCAGGAAAGGGGTGACTGAAATAGCTGGGTGAAATCAGGTTAGCTAAAGATTAGAGGAGAGTTGGAAAACAGAACAAGAATGATCAGAAACAGACTGTGTCCCGAAGGAGGCACTCTGGTCCGAGATAAAAAAAGATCAAGAAATGAAACTTGAATTCTTAAAGAAACATTGACTCAAATACTGAAGATACTCCAAAATAGTGAGGAGCGTCATGGAAAATTTTCGCAAGAATTTTGATTCTCTGTCTTTATTTCCCCCAAAATACACAATTTACTACACAATTTCTCTTTGCTTTAACCTGAGACCCAGAACTTTGCATGGAAATTCAAAATCCAAGTAGGGTCTACTAATTCAACTGCATTCTGTTCATTGTGTCTCTGGTTACAAAAACGGTGAAAACTAGCATGTCTTTAAAGGCAGAGAAAAATACCCATGCATGAAATAAAAAATATGGATTTACAAAAGTTATTTTGCATTCGCTACTTATTTCTTCAAACTTCACAGACTCTCAGAGGATACATACAGATATCCATTAGTAACTACTTTAATTACGGTGACAATGGAAAGCAGACTGGGGGCAGGGGTGTTGTTTGGTTTCTTCCCCTCTTTTTTTTAATTTATTTTCCCCTTTCCCCACAGCTACCATAGCCACCGGAAGTTACTGCGACCATTCCTTTCTCTGTAGTACGCACCTTCAAATCCACCCTTGAGGACAGAATTTCCCAAGTGACTGGAAATTGTTTCCGAATTAGAACCATGAGCTGCATTGATATCAAAAGTTCATTTCTTTAACCGCACTTGAAAAGCAAACTTTCCTCCCTCTTATCTCTCCTTGCCACCCAAATAATAGAAGACAGTCATCTGTTTTATGTTAGACTATCATTCCCAGATCTCTCATGCTGATTCATTCTCGGCTTTCACAGCACAGGCACAAGTTGTCAGGAAGAGCTATGCTGGCTTCATTTCCCGTATGGAATCCAACAGCTGGAGTTCATTCATTAGAGCAAGCAAAAAAACCTGATATAAATTAAACAGAGTAGAAGAACACAGTGACAAACACATCTTCCTGTACTTCAAGTACAATGCTGAGAAGTATTACCAAGCAAGCACATTGTTCGGTCAGCCAGGGAATTAAGAAAGTCCAATTATCTATGGACATGCTTGTGTGTGCAAAATTCCCCCATTTTCAAATTCCAATAACCCCAAAGTCTTCCCTTCATTCATGACTCCCTAAGTACCATTAGTCCAGTCCCACACATAACAGCAGGTCCCCTCCACATCCCTATACCGTCATTCTTCAGCAGATCTACAGTTTGCTCTATCCCAACCTTCAGTCCCTCCTATTGACGCTTTATGAGGCTACAGAAATCATGAGGCGCAGCAGGAGGTTCCTACTTGCTATTGGGCCAACTAGTATCAATATTCTGTCTGGCCAGCCAGTAAGTCAACCGCAAAAGCTAATTGTTGAGATCGTATTTAATGGAAGCAGTAATTTGGGTCTTCTACCCAGCTGCCAATTTTCAGGAACTTACAGAAAATTAAAATTAAGGCTTCTACCTTAGACAAGTGATAATCAAATTATTTTTCTGTCTCTAGGTTATTCTTGATAAATCCAATTATTTAACTAAATTTTATTAACTGAACTATCAACTTTAACAGCTCTTTCAAATTAGCTACTATGAAAACTTTTATCTTTAAAATAATCAACTTTCTGCTAGTAACAGTAGTTAACCATAGTCTGTAAGACTTCACATGTGATATTGAGCTAACAAGCTACTTCCAAGCTTCAAATTTTCTCACTGGTATTTTTAATCAAATTTTTAAATTCATGTCAAGGAATTTCCTAAATTTTAATGGTTTAATATAGTAGCATGGAATTCTCTTCACAGTTTGGATTGTGTTGCTTCCATAAAAGCATCTACTTTAACTATTATCAAAATAATAACAAAATCTACTGCAGTATTAATTTGTTATAAAAGCGGAAACTGACTAGAATAAGAAAGCTTATTAAAAGGGCCAGAAAGGTTAAACAGCAGGATAGAGAAGGCTGGTAAGAAAAGGTCCTTCAAAACATTAAAATTCAAATGATAGGGGGGGGGGGGGAAATGTAAAGCCCAGTGTGGTAAATGTAAAAAGACTCAGTCAGGGTTGTTCCCCCCCCCCCCGCCAAAAAAAAATTAAAAACTTCATAAGGACAAAAACCCCCCAATGACAACAACAACAAAAAATGGAGGGGAAAAAACCCAACCCAACCAAAAAAAACCCCCACCCAAACCCAAAACAAACAAAAAAACCCCCCACATGTAGTTTCTAACATAGGTTTTGAAATTATATATATTACAGAACAGACCATTTAACCACTGGTTAATGCTTCTTTTACAATGAAAAGGGACTTCAGCACAAATAATAATCATGACCATTGACTGAATCTTTGATGTTAAACCGCACATTGCAAGACTAATCAAACATTTTAAGACAATTATTTAAATACAGATATTTGAAAATTGTGAGCCATCTGCAGATTTAAATTCTTGTGTCTGTGAACAACTTTAACAAAAAGACTCCCCTATTCTAGGTTTAGTATGATGCTTCAAGAATTTTATAAACCTGGAAACTGCAGCAGATTTTATCATCTGCCACAATACCACAAAATTTAAGCAAAAGGCGACTCTGGCTTGTGCAAGAAGCATAGTGAATACTATTTCATCCAGTGAACACAGAGAATCAACAAATCAACTTTCTGTATTAATCAGAAATGGTTTTTCTGTTAAATGGCCAAAAGCACTAAAAGATGATTTGACAGTCTGATAGGGAGCAGATAGTACCACTTCAGTTTTGCACTCTGACCTTCAACAGAAAAGGCATGTCTGTGTTTTACCTTAAAGAAGTTCTCCAGGTGCTCTATAGTTACCATTATTTGTGCTTTAATAATTTATGTATCCATATGAAAAATTTTAGTATTGCAGTGACGATTACCATGGAGAAAACTAAGTTTGGCAATATTCCTCAATTTTCAACTCCTTCCTTTCTTTTTTAACCTTCCTCATGAAATGGATCATAAAGTTTATTCTAGAAAAAGCTATCAGTATCTGGTGTAATTTTTATGTATGCTGCTTCTTTTCGTTCCAAGAACAAGAATCTGAATATTAAAATGCAATATACATATAGTTTATTTAGGTGGCATAATTTGAAGTGGGAGATATCATTAGGAAGACAGCTCTTAGCTGAGTCACAACTTTTGCCTTAGCTGAGCAAAAACTAACATTGCTGTATTGCCAAATAGATTAAATAAGCGGGACAGAAACCATGAAAAAGTAGCACATCAATACAGAAACAAACAGAACTGCCCTTTAAATCTGAAACAGAGGAAAGTGCACTATATTTCAGAGGGATATTGATTTTAGGAATGGTGACGGCGAAGTGTCCTAGCGCCTTTATTTAAAGGAAGGCTTCAATGAAATTGCTGGTCTAGCTTTTAAAAATTATAAAAGGAAATTATAAGACCATGCATGATGAATTGGAAAAAACTTCTAATGGATGTAGCATATGCTTGTGGATCAAAAGATTTAATGTAAAACTGTAAAACAGTAACAGTCACACTTGCAAACACCAGATACAACAGTTCAGATTTATCGCCAGCCTCCACCCTCGCAATACATCTCCTTTGTCAAGTTTTAGAAATGACTACCATTAGTGGAGCCTGGGCCTTGAAATTGTATTAGTAATCAGACATCACACTGTGAGTGACAGTCAAAGTTGACTGATTAGAAAGGAAACACACAGGGAATGGCATGCCCAAACCAAGTGGTTTACTGCTTCTAGCAAGAGACTTGAAAATAGTTTGCTTAAGGGTAAATCAAAAGAGCTGGCAAAAAAAAAAAAAAAATATTATGGTGTAAGAAAGATCTGGACCTGTACATTTTTTTATGCTTTCTGCTTCTTGCTGTGTGCACTTTGTACCTTTAGAGAAAAGAGTAATTAATGCTTTGCTTTGGTGATGCTGGTTTGGAGACATTTTCATCATGTTGCTAATCACGGACCAATACAATTGGGCACGTGGTAGTAAACAGGTAGGAGAAACATCCAAAACACCCTGTCTAGGCAAATGGATACAGAAGTTTCAACTGAAATTGGGAACAGTGAAAAGAAGTTTCACTCAAGGTATGCAATGAGGGGAATTAGAAGTCTAAGTTTCACCCATCACCATCACACACCGAATAAGGAAAGACCCAGAACTAATGAAACAATTCTTTCTGCACTGCCAACAGAGAACCCTTTGAAATAGAATTATTTTATTAAAATAGTAGATTTAATGCACATCTTCCCTACCCAAACTACCAAGGGGTGTAAGAAATGCTTAAAAGGGCCTGGGGGCTTCCTAGGTCAATTTAATTCAGTTTTGTAGCACAATCTTTTCAAGAGAGATACGCTGCCATTACAATTAAGCAAGTTACTTTTTCTAGTTTATTATTTATGATTTTAATATAAGGCTTACACTTGTACTATATCATTACAATACATATCCTTGTATCATTCTGTCCTATAAAGCAAAACTGTTGAAGTGTTTAGCAATTTACCACTTTGAATTATATTACAAATTCGCCTGGAAGTTGGTTTTTATACTTTGATCTAAAACTATTACCCAAGTCTTGTACAATCTAATTAAATAAATTAAACCAGCCCTTGGGGACCTTTTGCTCTAAAATGAAATTTCAGATCCAAAGAGTGCCTGTAACCTTTACTGTAACCATGTCTAAAACGCTACTTGTAATTTCACAACTAATCAGATCTTGACAGAAAAGCAGACACTTGTTGATGGAACTCCTCCTTCCTGATATCCCCAAGGATAAATTTACCACATCATGATTGAAACGAATCCTATTCTATCAGAACCCGTATTTTAAAAAGAGTATTACAAGTTCTGAAGCAAGGCTTCTGGAATGCTGCTGCTCAGTTACAATGCATAGATATCACTCACTCCCTACCCCGCCGCTGGACTAGTCAGGTCATTGAAAAACCTTCGTATTTCATGACATGTAACACTTTTCTTCCAATTAAGACAAGCTAAAAATCAGGCTGATTGCAATACCCAAAGTTAGTAGTGACTAGCCATAATAAGTTAGTACCAAAAAAAGTACTGTTGAAGCACTAGTGTAAAGGGTCAGCTTTAAATATGAATCACTGACCTAGTGAATGGATGAAAATATTTTTTTTTTAATCCTACCTCTTTCAAAAAATATCAATAATCACTAACTGAAAAGCAAGAATTAACAAGACAGTAGCTTTTGTGTCATTACGAAAATATGCAACCAAAACACACGCAAAAAGCTATACTTACAATGAATGTAAGCACACGACAAAATATTGGCCCAAGACAAATACAAGAATCAGTCACAGCAAATTTTTACATTGCAGCTGAAAATTTCACCTTCTTATTAATCAGGGTGCTTAACACAGTAGTGCTACCATGTGCAGGGTATGTGATTTCATCAGTGTGTACACAAAAATAGTAGGCACGTGATCACATGCCAGCTGAGTGTAAGCTTGATGCTGTGATCCCTCCCTGTAGAAGTACTTACAGGAAGCTCCAGCTGAACTTGGATGTAACACTGGAGCTGGGGTACCACACACATCTGAATGTCAGTTCAGAAACAGCAGTCTCCAAAAGCAAGAAATGGCTTCTATCCACTGTTAGCGTACCCTCTGATGTTATTTGCTGCTACTGACGGATTAGAGTTTAATGGCTGTCAGTGGCTATTGATCACATACATGGTTTTGTAAACCTGGATATCATCAGCCAGAAAAGTGCAAGTGTCGGTAATCACTGCTCAAGACTTTGCATACTTCACTTAGCATGTTTTTCTTCTCATTAGAATGCCTTTTATATGAATGACATTGAGCAAGAGAATGTTCTACCATCTGAAAAAATTGTAATTTTGTCCACTGAAATAGGATCATCATCTCTCAAGGGTAGCCTACCACTGTCCTGCCTCTGCCTGACAATCTCCACGCTCATGTACCCTGACATTAGCAAAACACTTGCCTTCAAGGTGTTCCTGTTCAAGGTGGCACCATAATTACATAAGCATCAGTTGTACTCTTTGAAGCTCTGTACGAGTAAGAGCTGATTTCTCACCCAGTATCATGCCTTCTTTTTTTGCCAATTAGGCAATAGTTTGAAAAGCACAATAAATAGTTCTTTCACAGTCAGTTGGACAGCTCATGTGTTTTAACTTCAGCAAGTACTAAGTACTTTGCTAAACTGAATCTTCAGTGAGTACTTCATTGTAACTAAAGACAGAATTATCAATAAAAAGATATTATACAAAAAGAATCCTTATGGAGATTCAAGGAAAGCGTTCCAATGCAAGTATTTTTGCCCTTTCCAGCTACAAAAAATAACATATTATCCATCCTGAAACACAAAGGTAACCAAGGAAGTACTATGTCATTTGCAAAAGGTTCACTTCACTAAAGCAAAGTGGTTTTTTATTATTATCATTATTTAATTTCAGCTACTTCTGTATATTTCAGTTATGAAAGCAATACCACACAGTGTCAAACATTTCTGATGAATAACGAGACTGTAACAAGAATTACAAATTAGGAGATATTAAGAAAACATTAATTCCTCCATATGAGTACTTTCAAAGGTCATCTCTGTTTTTTTTTTCATTTCTCCAAGCGTGATCCTACCTTGTCCAAAATACCTTAGGCTTCAATCTCATTTATTTGGTTTTGCTACAGACTAGGAAAAACTATAATGCTACAGTAATTTGATCTCCCTAGCAGATGAATCAATGTCTGAAGAGCACCACTAATTATAATAAAAGTGTGTTCATTAATAATATTACACATTTTCATGCATAACTGAATTTTAACTTCTCAAACACATACCCCAAAGAATATACCTCCAGTGTACCTATATGAATACCACAGTATGACATCAATGCATAATCTCAAAGTGCCTGCATTCAGGGAAGGCATATATAAACAAATAGATTTGTTGTATTACAGCCAGAAAACTACATAATCAACATGCAGCAAACCAATACGTTCAGGAAAATAGGTAATTTATGTCAAGCACAGAAACAACAACCGCCACTCAAAACCCTCTTGCCAAACTCTACAGTTTGATTATGCCAGCCACTGTATTTAGCAGCTGGGGGTACAGACATTCTTACTTATCTTTCGTCTTACAACAAAGAGACAAAAATCATCCTAGTTTCTCCATTGTTTTAGTCTTTTTGTCCCCATAGCGAGCTAAAAGTTTAAGATATATCGAATGTAAGAGGAAGAGTGAGAAAGGGGCTTTTTGATCTCCTAGCTCACTGCTCCTTACAGAGCAAAGCACCAGAAGAAATGACATTTCACCTGAGCGCCAGGATACTCCAGTATTTGCAGTCTTACCTTTGTAGATATGATTCTATAATATGAGCATGCTGCCACATAGAAAACAACTTTACTGAAGGTCAGACATGCCACGACTCACTAGGAATTAAAGACCTGTATGAAACAACTGCTGCTTCTTACTTACAAATCCATTAAATGGGTTAAAAGTGACTTAAACTATGGATTCTCAGAGGGTTTTGTTCTATCTTCCAGGTGATCTTTTACTCACATGGTAACAGCAGGTAACAAGATGCAAAAATTTGTGTGTCTGTTCCCTCAGTCTCCAGAGGCCTAGTGCCTTTATGTGACTTTGTACAGGTTATAACCTCTCTGGATTTCATTTACCCATCTCTAAAATGTGAATAATGCTTAACTTCCTCCTGGGAATTGTGTGGAGGCTTACAATATTAATCCTGGTAAAGTGCTTTGAAATCAGTGAATTGAAAACAGCACAAAGCACCAATTTTTATCTTGTGAATCCACTTCTTATTGCCTTTACCTTGTCAAGCTCATACAGAATTAACTATGATCATTTAAATCAGTATAGCTTCCGCAATAATAAACTTGCCTACTTCTATTAAAAAAAAAAAAAAGGGAAAAATAACTTAAACCAACACTTCAGGTTTTTCTACTTACAGATGTAATATGTACTACGGTGTTACGTACTGCGCTTCTCTTGTGTCAGTGCTCTGTTTAACACTTACAGTTGCTTCTCCCTGGCTTCTCTATCTAGATAAATAGTGTTTAAGGAGCCTTCTAAAAGCAGCAATCTCTTTCATTATGAAAACCTTCTTTAAAATGGTTATGAAGTGGCCTTAGTGGATGATTTTCTGTGTTGATATCAAAATGGATTTCCTTATATCTTTTTATGCATAAAAATACATTCAGTACTTCAATTCTATGGAAAACATTTTGTTAAAAAACTTAGTAGGCATCACTATAAAATGTAAAATATTAAAATCAATGTTTTACTAAAACCCTGTTGACATCCATTATACAAGTGGGAATGTTAGATTGTTTTAAAAAATTTCACAAGTACTTATGTTCTGAAGCAAGTTCAAAGGACTAGAAAAAAAATGAAGTTACTTTCACAAGAACTAGTTGCATTATATTTGTTTTAAACAAACCCAAAAGAATGTGAAATCCAATAAAATCCCCCAAAAATATGAGGGGAAAAAATCCACAATTAACTCCAACATTTGCAATATATAGACAACTAGCTAGAAAGAGACTTCATGGGCTAAGCAGGCATCCAAATGAGCAGATGACATTTTCAAAGCTTATTTAAACATCATAGTACTTCCATTTCACCTACATCACACCTTCTCCTGCCTCCCCCTTTCCCAAATCCATTTTTTTCCATTCCTGATGTATTTTGCTACAAGTTAGCCTAGACAGTCCTTGTCAAATGTTCACCAGAATATAAGCATAAGTAAATATGATTAAGTCCATTTTGTACTACATCATGAAAGGAGTTTATCGGTTATGACACCACATTAGAATCTGGCTGGCTGACAAGAACAACCCCCAAAGTACACATCCAGGGCAGTGATGGATTTACAGCAGAGATCGGGGCAGTAAGTCAGTTGAGATGAGAGAGAATTGCCTGTGCAAAAAGTGGTGGACTGAAGGTTCAGTAACAGATCTTTCTCAAAACTCATATATTTTGATTTAGCAATAAACAGTATCTAAAATACATTTTTACCTATGGCATCATTCGTTGTGTTAAAAAATAGTTTTAAAATCCATATCTACATTTATAGCAAATGTTAAGAAAGAAATCGTGAGAATTTTAGAAATATACTGATCAGAAACATGGATGAACTTTTGCTACAAAGTCACAATTTTTTGAATTAGATATAACAATAATTTATTAAACAGATTCCTTCAACAATGAAAGCAAACAATCTAAGCATATTCATTCCCTGCAAACAATCTAAGCATATTCATTCCCTGCAAACTACAGGAAGGCATTCATCTAAGTTTGCTGTAATATACTTTAAAAGTAGGCTCAACGCAGTGGCAGTTAAATCTCTGAAAAGCTACCCCACATTGTTCTATATTGCTTTACTGAACCCATGGGAGTAAGTCTTTCTGTATGTTTTAGTGATGCACACAGCTTTGACGACACTTCAATTATCTCTGCCTGAAATTGAATCTGTTAAGAACACTGTAAACCGAATAATCCAATTCCTTCTAATACACCAGGCTGAATCCCTAAGCCCTAATGAACATTTTTCCTTTTTCATTCCCTCTCCCTAGAGCTAACTAAATTGTTGAGTCAAGAACCTAGCAATTACGTATCATTTAAATATTTTTAGTTTATATGCATTCATCACTTGCAAGCAAGGACATGATTGCAGCAAGCTTCCCAACAATGCTATGTAATTTTAATTACCAGAAATCCAACATGGTAGGTGAAACAATGCCATCAATATCTAAAACAATGCACTCAACACAGTTAACAATACTGGAATTATAGGAAAACGTAGTACAGGCTATGTGTTGGTTTTTTAAATAATGTATCTTTATGCACTCTGTATTTCATGCATCAAAATTCACATTAAAAACAAACAACAAAAATCCATGCGTAAAACTTTAAATTCCTGATCAGCATATATTCTCCAACAAACCTGAGAGTCTTAAATGCAAGACAGTGTCAAGAACTTACTAGTTTTGAGGAGACTTCATATTATGCATTATTAAAAAAATTCATAAAACTCAGCTGGACTGGATAACGAGAACTGAAAAATAATAAGACTAAAAAAAAACCCCACGTGTGATGAGATCTTTTCTTGTGCCGTTAAAGAACCTGGTCTAGCGGAGGGTGTCCTTGCCCATGGCAAGGAGTTGGAACTAGATGGTCCATAATGTCCCTTCCAACGCAAACCAGCCTATGATTCTATAAACTTATTTTAAAATAGGGTGAGTTAGTGATCACAATACATAGTGATCTCAATGTTTTTGAAGAAAGTCAGACATGCCCCAGGTTTCAAAAAATACTTGCCAACCATTATCAAAGTACATGCACATTTAGTGAGTCAGTGTAATCTTCATTAAACATTATCAATACTTATTTATCTCTAAAAAATGAACTGTAAACCCCAATAAGTGCCTTCTCAAAAACAAAATGCATAGCATTTAGAATAGTACACATTTGAAGTTACTAAAAGCCATTTCAAAAGGATGCAATCTCAAAAAGCATTAGCTTTTCACTAATAATTTTCACTCTTACAAGTTTTAAAGTACTTCACGGTGTATTCAGTATGAGAAGTAAAAGCCAATAATTTTTAAGATAAATAGCAACATTGTATCTGGGAGAGAAAGTTGGCTACAAAATGCAAAATCCTGGGAACCAAAATTGAAGAGTGGGAAGGCTGACAGGAGTGGGCTCTCTTTACTGTTAATTTTCTACTTCCAAACAATTAGGCAGTAGCTTTCCACAAATAATCAGATCAGCAGGATGACAAGACCCACCTGTTACATCAAGCCTGGAACACATACAGAGGCAGCTTCTGTTTGAAATCCAGCCAGAGTCAGGCGATTAAGTAGAATTGCTCTTGAAATGTCTGGTATGGCAGACATGGTATTTTGGAGAATCTTACAAACTGTTGTGAGATTTCAGGTTTTTACTTAGAATCAAGGTGACTCAATAATACAAATTACTGTAGTTCCTCTGAGGTCATTACAGATTTAAGCAAAAGCAAGAGCAAACTGCAATATTAATTTTCAAACAAGGAAAGCTTGTTTTGATCAATATTATTGCATTGATCAAAATTTGATGATACTTTAAATTCCTAATACAAACTTCTCCAGGAAGTAATTTCAATCAATATGAAAACATTTGATTTACAAGGCAAACATTAGATGGATCAACAGTAATTGAAAAATACCATCTTCCCAGAGCAATATCTTCCAAACTTTGATTCACTAAGATCTTCAAGATACCTTGATACCTTTATCCTTGCACACTGGAAGCAAGTAAGCATCTTGCTTTCGAGAAGATTAAAATTCCTATCTTAACTTTTGGCAATTGTATGGCCTATTTCAGCAAAAGATGCATCTTTCCCTGAACTTTTCATGCTATATCATTTGTACATTAAAAACCTGCATAATGCAAATGTTTTAAACCAGTCTAGAAAAATCTCTACTCTCTTCCTCTTAGGCAAATTAGAATACTTTGATTTTTTTTTATTATTTAATGCTACCATTGGATAACCTATGTGTATTACATATCAGTTTAAATTATCCAATCACTATGACTAAGAATGTTTTTCAGCAAAAGAACCCCAAGAAAATATTTTCTATTCTTTTTTCAATAGCCAATTTAATGGTTAATCTGATGATACAGCACGATCAAAACAAAGTGTCACCGCATGGGGGTATTAATTCCAAGCTTTACAGAACTAAAGAATCTTGAGTACAGGCAATTATCAGACACTGAGGACAATAAGAGTGACTTCCTACAAGCTCATTAACTCTATTGAGACAAATGAGTAATGTCAGTAATTTCCACGAGGCAGCATGTATAACCTTCTTCAGAAAGTGGACATCTTAACTGCTCTCATTTCTCTTTACCCAGAGCTACATTCTCCTCAAGCCTCACTTCTTCATTTCCCCAAAAAAGGAAAATATAAACAATTAACAGATTTTCCAAGGAGTCTTGTATCTGGTCTACTTTTGTGTCACCATTAATTCTGTGCCTTTCATGCTTTAAGTAATCTCCTTCCTTCTTAAAACCTTTCTCACTGAAGTTACAGAAATGCTTTTCTTATAGCCACCCAAGCCATCTCGGGAACTAAACTAGTTCATTCTGGTTTGCAGCCATTCTTATATTTTATTTGCAAATTCACTCTGCATTTGTTCTGAGATCATTCCCTTTGATACCATCCCCATTGACACTGTGGTATGCAAACTTCACTTATCTCCTTTTAAAAATTTCAGATGTCTACACATTTTCTTTGAAAATACATTGACACCATCGAGACCCTTGCACCATTTTTTTGGGCAAAGCTATAGTACTGTACTCCAGGATTATGATTAGAGGTGACATTTGGCCTGGGCAAAATAGGTAACTGACATTTAGCAACTGATTGCTTGAGGGAAAATAAAATATTTTCAGCATGTGATACCTTGACCACTTGCCTGTGCAAGAGGCAGCAATCAGCTGTGCAGCGATACATACTTTTCCGAACACTGATAAACATATGCAGCACAATATTCTGTTCTCACTGTTTCCATAACCTGACTCTTCATTTCCCATGTTTCTTCTCTGACAGCTTCTCAATATCCCATCTGACTCCTCACACCCACTCTTAAACTCCACTGAGATCACCTACTTCCTATTACCCACCTCACTCTTGCAGAGCACTTTTGTATTTGCACAAGCATATTTTGCCTACACTTCTGAGAAGCCTTGAGACAGCTCTCAAAATTATGTCCTTTAGGACTCTCCACTCCGTTCTCATACTGGTTAAGCTAAACAATGTTTCCAGAAACCTCCTAGGTAACTCTCTTTCCCAAGGAACACACTAAGCAGCAATAAAAGGAGTGTGTCATCATTTTTTGGATGAGATTGAAAAATTAATACCTAGAAATTGATACCCATTAAATAACCAATGAGGCAGGGAGGTCTTTGTAAGAGGGTGGTATCCTAGTGAATTAATACTTGGTGTGTCTAACACTTCAGGGTTTATCTGAAGCTCAGGACACAAGTCTCTCGGGATTGTCTGCAAGCATTGCTATGCTCAAATTCATCACCTTCAGACTAGAGGGTGCTTTGTAATTGTCACCTCCATCCCAATTCATCCACAGCCTAATAATGTACAAATAATACTTGCTTAATTACTTTCAATTAAAATTCTCAATATGTTCCCTAGTCATTCAACCCAGACAGTCAAGTGTTCAGAGTAATTCTGTAATGGCTTTACCTGAAGCTAGGCATCCGGGGTACTTAATTGTGATACTCCCCAAACTCCCTCCCTTCTGAATCAGACTTGATCTGCAAAGGATCCTACGAATTGCAAGTTTTATCAGTGGACCCCATGGCTTTGGATTCTTCTTCAATCTAGGGGGCCATCAATGCTTATTTCATTTCTGTTTGCATTCATCCTGGAGCCATCCATTCCTCATCCAACCTGAACTGTTCCCTCTACATAGCTGACTAATGACTCCTTTAAAATATATAATTCATTGCATATATACTTACATTATGTAGTATTTTATGTGCTGTCTTCTTTCCATTGAGACCACACATAAAACACTATTAAGACAAACGACACATACTATTAAGTTATTCTGCTTTAAAATGTTTGAGACAAAACTCCTCCCTTTCCACGGTTCTATCACACACCTTAATCCCTCTCCAGTTCTCACAGATTTTCAAAAGATAAGAAGGACAGTTGGGTCTTCCCTATGTTATTCTGAAAGTCTTCCCTGTGGAATTTCTGAAAAGTGCTGAATTGACACCCCCGGATGTTAAACTGCTTCATCCTCAAAAGAGGTACAAAAAGCAAAAAAATGCAAATTTCCTTAGAACTGTCATCCTGGTGACCTTGAAGAAATCATCCTTAGGAATGAAAACACAGTTCAGCCCCCATGCCCATTCAATCCCTGAACTATGCTGGCTGCTCGGCTACTTCAGCAAGATCCACATTCTTCAGTTTCTTTGGCAAACCTCTGGTACAGCATTGCTGTATGAGAGTAGCAGCCCCTGGAGACAGCAGATTTTTAGTTCTCAGTGAAGCGATTCTTATTTACTGCTTAGGCGTATTTCAGAACAGAGAGAATATATATATTCAGCATTACACAGTCTCTCTCCATGGCTGTGTCTGTACTACATAGGCTGCAGAATTTCTAGTGTAGTATTTCTACCTTATTAAAAGCAATACCTTTTTAATTGAATGTTAAATAACATATTTAAATTACAAATGTAAAAGATTAATTAAATTATCAAGTTTTAATGTCAAATATACTGTAAATGTAAAGAACATTACAACTAAAAAACCCATTTATTTACTTCTAGTTTGAAAAATAAATAAGAGAAATATGCAGGAATATACAGCCAATTTGTGCAAGTTAGTTACAGCTATTGAAATATCACAAGATATTATTATGTCGTAGACAGAGATATCTATATACATATAATATTTACATGAAAACAGTGACAGCTGGAGAACTGGATAAAATATTTATCTTTTATTTGGAAAATGGTTGAAATGATCCTGTTGCTCTTCAGGACCAAGGAACAGTTACTTGCTACCTCAACCTCAGTGAATTCCAGTTCTGTTCTCATCTTTCTGGAATTTAAGTTGCCTCAGATATTAAAGGCTATATTTTGGAAAGACAATAGCAGTTTACCACCAGAAGACATATTTTCAGATTATGTTTTACAAATCAGATTGAAATGAGAGAAAAAACACCCTAAAGGTTAGAGTCTCCAAAGAAAACGTCTATTTAGCTGTGGGGTTTAACAGCACCAAGCTTTGGAGGATCACTTTCTTTAAATCAATTATGATCAATACAAGCCAGATGGCTAGCCTGTCACACCAGATAGAGCTGTCTGTATGATAAGGTCACTGCATCTGTCAGTGAAAACCACAGCAAAGGCGTCGCATCTCAAACTCCCCACACTCACAGACCATCTATTTGAGAAGAGTGCATCAGGGATTAAGATGTGCTGTGAAGGAATTAGATGAGGTTACCACATTTGACAGCGTTTGTCAAATTATCTTTTACCACCTTGGCAGAAAGATACAAGAAATAAAACTGCTGTATTACCCCTTTAGTAAAAAGAAATTTCTAACAGTTTTCTCCCAGGGGGACGTATTTTCTTTCCTTGTATTTTCAAACAACATTTTGACGTAATTTCTCACAGACAGTATAATTTTAATGCACACCATACTGTGTATCAACAATCAGTAAACTTATTAACATAATTAAATGTCATCTCTTTGAAGGGGACAAAAATTGCAAGTTCCTGCTATATCATAACTGGTATTGTACAGCCACTTGTAAAATAATCTCTCCTGCTGTTCTAGAAACCCACTCTAGAATAGCAGCGATTACCAAGCTACATTACTTTCATCATTACTGCTACTGTATAGATGGTAATACACACACTGTGTCACTATAAGTAAAAAAATTAAGAGAAAGTTAAACACTTTTAAAACCAAGTACTAAAACAAACTATCTTCAAGTAAGGTTTGAAAATACCCAGATATTTTTCTTTGGTGTTTAAATGTCAGTTTTGGTTATAGATACCAAATTATAGCAGATTAAAATCTGCTGCTTTTTGTTTTCCTCTTTTTTTCCTGAGGGATGGTCTCACTTAGAGTCTTACTTTGCTTCTCTAATACTGTAATTAAAAATAACAGAACTGATATGACTCAGTTGAAAAGAAACTGATGTATCTGTTTTTTTCCCCTAAGATATGGTTTAGAATAAGTAGCTCTGTGTTGTTTAATAGCCTGTGTACCAATAAATAATTTACTACAGAAACACTTTAAAATATTCAGAGATTGTTTGAATGGGACACTTAGTCCATAATTTACATAGAGTAAATTACTCAATAAAACTGTTTTCCATTTGTGTTCTTTTTTCATTGTTTCAAAGAACAAAAGAAACAATGAAAATAAAAGGTTAGAACTATATATCCTCTGACATTAACGAATGTTTGCACCACGTGAAAAAAAATTAGAGCTACACTTCAACAGTACATGGGTGTAATAACACTGTTTAAAAAATGCAGAAGTATTTCTCTGCTTAGCTAATAGAGAATGGTTTTATATGTTACCAATTGCATATATTTATTGAACTATATGGTTTTAATAGCAAAGTAGGCACCTTCAATATTGAATGTGTTTGCAATATGAAATTTCTCAGATTTTCAGATACCGCAAATTTATTAGATTCATAACAAATAATAAAACCTGACTGTTCAACTTTAAGACACACAAACCAGGCAGTTTTAGAGAAAATGTGTGAGTTAGAAAAGGCTATTCATTGTATGTCCTAATCTCGAAGTCAAAATTATTGTTTAAATCTTACTCTATGTTCAGGTGGTTTCTTCCTTGTCCATGGCAATAGCACATTCTTCAGGAAAACACGTTCTGAGGGCCTGCTTCTGAGCTCCCAGCAGAACACTGACAAGACAATTTTTGATTTCCTGGATGACTAAATCTCCATTTATTAATTAGAACATATTAACACTTTACTAGGTAAAATGTAGATAAGAGATTTCTGCATCTTTTTTGACTTGTCTGGAAGAATTATAAAACCCACTTTGGTTAAGCTTCAGAGAGTTGGGGTTTTTTTACTCAATAATCTGAATTGGACCAGTGGTATTTTTCATTCCACTGACTTCAAACAGAGCTTGAAATATCTGCATGAAATGAAGAAAAGTCATCCAAGTACACTAGAAAGCATTCAAGCTCTCTGGCAGTCAACAAAATGCCTTCTAATGCATTAATACATCCATACCATTTTATTTATATTGCATTAAAAGAGGTATGAGGCAGATAGAGTTTCTCAATGTAAAAAACCCAACCCCTTTTATTACTGAACTTCTATAGAATTCCAGAGCCCTGGGGTTTGACAATAGAACATCTGAAGATCTTGCACTAATGTCTCTCCCAGTCCCTTAGTCAGACATCAGACTATCTAAAGAAAATCCTAGATATTGACTGCTTATTGCTGAACACTTGTTTTGTATATAGAATTGGCAGAGATGTATCTGTTCATAAATAAAACCAGAAGGTATGAAAGGCTTGATTATTATTTCTGTATAGTTACCACTGACTAGTTCCATCGACCCTGAAGAAAACACTTTTTTTCTTGTTCTCCCATTTCCGCATGTAAAAAAAAAAAAGGGGGGGGGGGAATAATAATAATATAATAAAGTGTTAATTTTTTTTCCCCTCAAGAAAGAGCTTTAAGTAGCAGTCTAGGTCTACATAATAGTCAGAGGATATTAAGTACTAGACAAATTGATACAGCATCTAACTAAAAGGTAAAATATGTTTTACTTTTACTCTAGTTTATGCTTGGAAAAAATTCTTAAAAGTATTTCAGCTCCTCAGTAGGTATTAACCACAAAAAGCTTTTCAGATGGGAATCACTATTCTTTTCCAAGTTGCTTTCCTAATATAGTTGTCTCCACAGGATTGAGAAATGAAGCAGGAATTTAAGAAAAAAAATATTTTCTGTGATATATGAACAAAGAAAAATGTTTTAGGACTCATTCACAGGTGGAGAGATGAGGTTCATACACAAAAGATAGTTTAACTTTTTATTAAATGGAGAGGCTGGAGATACATAAGATATGCAGGGGAGACAGAAATGAAAAAGAAAAGAGTATTTTCTAGAGTCAATAACCTTATTCCCTTACACTCAGCAGGTATAATCCTGAAACATTGCTTCATAAATCAGCAACTTAATCATATTAAAAGACTGATGGGATCTTGAAATTTCAGAAAGGGTATGGGACAAAGCAGACAGCTTGATCTCAGTCAGACAAGCTGAAGGTGGGCAAAGTACAGCCCTCGATGTGGAAGCAGCACACATCTGGGGAGGAGACTCTGCTTCCAACATTACCAAAGGGACTTCTCCATACTCTGCCTATCAGTTGTGCGATGTAAGAGGTGATTTACAAGCTGTAATTGGAATGCCAAAGGACATTGGAAATCCAGGGTATCTTTGCACTACAGTGCTGAATAAGACCACGGCTTTAAACTTGCAAGCTTAGGTACCAATAATAGCATACCCACAGGAGCACAAGACTGACAGATTTTCCAAATCACAGCAAAGAACTTGATGAAACACTTTGGTGGCTATCTTACACAGAATATTAGTGCTGGTTTAAGTTAGCTACTTTAAAATTGAACCCAAAAAGTCTTTACAGGCTGTGATGCTGGTCAGATTCTATTTGTAACACAGGCATATCCTTATCTTACCTTCCATTTGTATTTGGTAAACTAAACATACAGGATGCCTTTGATACTCACCTTGTGGTATTTATTCATCAATCAGCTCTGTAGCTTCAACAGAGGATTACTGGAAGATATACTGCCCAGCCTCACTTTAAATACTGCTTTGTTTTGGCTCATTCTGCAGAGAACAACGGTATGGTATTTCTTGAATGGCTGGCAGTTAAAAGTTTTGGGTCTAGCTGTTTCAGAAAACTGTCCTATCCCTATAGTATTTTTGTAAGATGGGTTTTTAAGAGCAGCAGGTCTTCTGAGTGGTTTACTTTCTGGGAGAAAGGGATGTCGGGCTGTAACTGGGGTATGGAGCTTGAGAAATACAATAGGGACTCTTAATAGCACAGAGACATTTCTTTTCTCTAGAGATAAGTACTTGTGAATTTTGTTGGTGTTTGGGAGCAATTGAATTAGGACTTAGAAACAGGATCTACAAGAGGTCCTTCCTCAGATGGCAAAGAAAACAGGACAACCTAGAACAATTTCTTTAGACCCAACTAAGCAAGCAAACAGACTATAAAAATAGTAATACAATACTTATTTTCACATTGGGGTGTGATAATATGAGAAAGCAGCAAACACCTATAAACACCTCAGCTAGACAGAGAGCTAGAAAGATAAGGGGGAATGTGGGGGAAGTAAACAGAATCATTATTATTTCTTCTAATTGCCATTTAATGATGAGGAATATTAACCTGAATTATTCCTAGTCCCTTTAAGAGACATTTAGTGTCTCAGTTAGTAAGCCTAGCTAAGGCAGCCTAGTAGCTATAGAATTAAGCAGCTACTGACAAGCCCACACTACGCTTGTGGTAATTTCACTGAAGGCAGATTTCACAGCTAATTGGAGTCTAAACCCAAATATTAGAAGAAAAAATACAAACAAGAAGGAAATGCATATATGCATCTCATTCTTGATCATTCCTTCAATACATGTAAAAAAATAACAGCATTTACAGAAAACCATCCAGTAATTAGGTCTTTAAGTATTTTCTATTAACCTTTTGTTGCTTCATACCCAATGGATATAATTGGCTTTAATGGAAGAATGTTTTTCAAGCTTTCTGCTAAGCATATTCATGTAAGAAAACATTTCATGTGATTTTTTACTTTTGCAAAAGCTTCTGCTGTGCATCTCTGGCTAAAAGACAGATCAGCATCTGATTTTAAGTATTCATGGCTTATACCCCTTTCTTCATCTGCATCAGCTTATACTTGATAGAACAATTGATATAGTTTTATTTTTAAAAGTTGCTTTTCTAGAATTTTCCCTACTTTTTATTTCAACAAAAAGTTGGAATGCTTAGTGAAATACTATTAGATATTTAGATACTAATTTTCAGAATTTGTTTCTTCAAACTCAGGACAACATAGAATTGCAACAATTTTTTGAACAGAAAGATCTACTAGTTCTTTGACCAAAATAACCCCCAAATCAACCAACTTGGCAGGGATTCCAGTGGTGATACCTAGCAGACACAAAGTGTGCAGTACTATTTGGAAAGAGATTTTTTGAAGTGAAGGACTGATGCCCAAGACAGTTTCTCAAGGACACCACCGACGTCCTGTGACAGCTCTGGGCATTAACCTCAGAACAAGCTGTCTCAGTCTTACCTGAGCTATTTAGCGTGAAATCCTGCTCTGAAAAATGACTGCGCAATGACAAGAACATCTTCCTCCCTTGTGTCTTATTCAGTTAATAACAAAAGTAAGGTTGGTAATTCCACTACAATACAGTGTTGTCATGCTGTATAAACCCCTTCCAGATGTTAGTAGTAATACCAGTGTGTCATGACCTCAAAATATTTCTATATCTACCTACACCTCTATTGCAAGCCTTTTTAAGCACCCAAATTAGGGGAGAAAAAACTTATTAGAAAAATCATTAATATGCATTTGAGACTGTATACCTAGATATCCAGAAATTTCTGAACATTCTTCTTAGCATTCCTGAGTGTACTCACATCATAGTCACACTTATTTGTAATGTGATACAAAAGTTATTCATTTTTATCTCCAAGATAAATTGAAAAAGTACAATTACAAATTCATCCAACTTAATATCAAGTAATATATTCACAGCAACCTTCTTTCATATCACGTTTACTCATCAGAGAAGCTATTTTAATTTGAGGAGGCTGGCATTATTATCTTGGCATAATAGTGGGCTGAATCTGATTGCTAGACAGCATACAAAAAGTATATGGATAGAAATACTGAACCATGCAACCTATTCTAGCTATAAATCCCTATTCTACTTTTTCTTCAAACTGCTTCTACAGCTGATATGATACACTGCCTGGCCAAACACCCTACAACAAGCAGCATCTTCAAAGTTACTTCATAGCTGCTCCTACATCCCGAAAACTTCACTGTATTCTGAACATGGTCCTACCCATGGACAATCTTTCTCCTACTTTGCATTGAATATTAGCAGTTGTATGCTTCACTACTTAACAGTGGCTTTAGTCAAAGCAAAGTACACTATGAAGAAACACCGCTACAGTACTACGTAGGAGAAATAACGGAGCATTATCTGTACAGAAAGGTACATTTCAGCTGAGTTACCACTGCACAGGTAATAGAGCTAAAAAGAATTGATCATAATTCCATTTCTTGGAATGGTAACTTTTATTATTATTATTATTATTTAACATGAGGAAGTTTAAATAAATATAAATAAGAGGCAATCAGCATGAAACCTTATTTTACTATAGAGACCTAGACAGAAAAGGAGGAAGAAAACACGAGATGTGCACTTCTTGCATATAAGAACAACACATTCAAATTTGGGAAGGGTCAGGGAGGGGGGGGGGGAGAGGAAATGCTTAACTTTGTTTACATAGTACTGTTTTACCTTGTAAATAATAAAAAAAAAGACTCAAGTTATTTCTTATAAAACTCACCATGTAGATAATGTAAATAGAGTGAACCAGAACAGGAAATGTGAAGTTCTTGTTTACAGAAAAAAGTGGATTTTAACAAGCCATTAATCTATCCTTGCACATCACAAGTTAAGCAATTTGCAACTGAACATGAGAAAAACTTGTATAGGTCACACCTGCTACTTACAAAGTGTTGACATTCTTGCCATGTTTCACAAATATACTGTCAAAACTTGAAAGTATAGGACAAATTTATGCAATTAAGTTTTTGTTTGGATTACTAAAACAAGCCATAATTGATTGCTCATATTCTTTACTTCATTAATGACTCTCTAATTAGCAAAAACTTATCAGTATCTGTGGCTGGAGGGTTAGCAGTCATTGATAGAAATACAGGTGTGAAATAACCCAATTTACGATATCAGATGATGTTAATGATTTCACACAACAACGTAAGGTCCCATTGAAATACACTCTCGTTTCCTATTACTACCTACTGACAATCACAGTTTTATATCATGAAAAGATTACTATACTTATCTTCTCATTAGTAGCTAATTTCACTCATTCCTCTTGCCAAACTAATTATAAGAATTTTTTTCAGGCTGAAATAAATTAATAGGGCACTTGGACCCCACTCATTTTTCTCATGATAAAATAATTAATAAGCACTTACACACAAAAACCAAAATAGTTTTGTTAACTAATTAGTAACACTAAGGACAATAAAACCTGTAATACATTAGAAGTAAGAAAAACTCCTTTCAGTGAGTAATAATAATCATGACTTGCAGTTGTATTATAACAAAATCAGAGAGAGAAATGAAAGCAAAATACAGCTATTGTTACAAAAATAATTTCCTTTACAAAATCTCAGTAGCTGTTCCTCAAAATGGAAAATGTTAGTAACAGTGCACCCCTAAAGTTAAACAAAATACTGGTTTTGGGACTGAGTTATTAATGATTTAGAAGGACTGATTAGTGAGTTGATTAATTTCACTGATTAAATTATATTGGTTTTGTCGGAAAAACAAGTGAAGAATATTTTTAAATTCCATAAATATGGTGTAAAAGCAGGAAGACAAAACCTAAAATCTTTGACTGAATGATATTTATCTCCTTCTGTAGCTCTACTAAGACTGTTGCTGCTATATTGCATCTGCATTTAGCATACCTGGCACCATGCAGACTGGAAAATATGTCTTACCAAAAAACAGCCTTTGGAACGGGAGACGGTTCTGCCACCAACCAACCCAGCCTATAGCTAGCTGCCTGAGGCATTCTGTTGGAAGATGAGGAAACTTGAATTGATACATTAGGACTCAGAAAAGAACTGGATGAAATGGCATGGTCTGTAAGTACCTGTGTTGGGTTTGCGTGGCAGGGTTTTGGTGGCGGGGGGGTACAGGGGTATACTGTCTTAACCTGGCCCTTTTGGTAAGCCTTAAACAAAGTTCTTGTGCCTCTCTTTACACGCAAGAAGAAGTTGGATTCATTTAGTTTCTGAGACAGAGTAGCAACTGATAGTGTGATCTCACTGGTAATTAAAGTAAAAAGTAATAATGAAGAAAGTGAGATAAATAAGGTATGTAGGGAATCTGAAGAAAAATAATAGACATTTCAGCTGACATAGACCAAGTGTCTCAGAACAGCACAACTGGAGGTCCCAACACCCAAATGAAATGCACCACTGATACCTGACTGGTAGCAGCTACATTGCAACAATGGGTAAATATATCCTAAGTACATAGGCTGTAATAAATTTTTGGGATTTTTTGTATGAAAAATACCTGTTTGCAAATTATAACTATTAAGTCAATCATATCCAGAAATCCTGATGCATTTCTGCTGCTTATCCCTGCTGAACACTACACAAATGGTTAGGTTACTTTAAAAATCCTTCCCTTCCCACCCGTCCAGCAGATATTCACAACTACTGCGTGCAAAGTGACTGATTTCATGGGTCTAAAACAGGAACACAGATTATTTGAAATTTCAATATAAATATGTGGTCTGAAAGAAAGAAAAATAGAAACACACATGTTCAAATTAAAGGCACTGGAGGCACACAGCTGCAAATTAATGTATCATTTAATTTTTTTGGATTATAATAGTCGTAAACATAGCAAACCCTGTTTTAACTTGCACGAGCCAGTTTTGATTTATCTGAACATCAGCATCTCAATACGAAGTTAAGCTCAGATTTAGAGACATATTCTGTTTTAATTACTTTATTGGAATCAAGCTCTTTGTAAGTCTTTTTAAACATAATTTTGTCCAGAGGGTACTAGATTCATCATCCCTCTGGATTTTAACTAACAAAATGTTCAGTCGAGGGCTGGTTTGGTTTTTTGTTTGTTTTTATTTTCTTTCCAAACAGCACCATATACATTCAGGTATTTTCAGGTTTTGTTAAAAAAAAAAAAAAAAAAAAAAAAGACTATGATTACTACTCAGTTCCCTAAAAGCAAACAAAACCTCCCAAAATGCTATCTAACTTGAAATCATAGGCAGTATTTTCATTGGGAAAAAATGCCTGATAGCTTTCTTTTTAATCTATCTTTACAAAGCTCTCTGAAGATCAAAGAGGTCTCAGACAGATGCATTTTCATGGCAATGGCTAGCAGAAAGAATAGCCTTCAAGGAAACTGCTCAGTGAATCCCTAAGTAATCAGGCAGCAGAACGGAGTATAAGAACCTTCAAAAAGGTCAATGGATATGGGGAAAAAAAAAAATCTTGACTATTAATTTTAGGTTTTTTCATTTGGGTTTCTTTCATTTGTTTAACTCCACTACCCAGGATTTAACCACTAACTGTGGAATTTAGCCATATTTGGTAGCAATTTCTTTATTTTAAAGAAATATGTTAATGAAAGCAGTAACTGCTGAGAATGAGCAAGAAACATGCAAAATTCAAATCACTGTACTGTTTCTCTTGAAGATAAAATGCCTTTTGTTTCTTATTTCTAATACTAGTGTTTAAGCAAATATTTAAAGAACAGCAGCAAAAATCCCTCAGGATATTAAGAAATCAACTGAGCAGATGATTAACCTCACTATACATTTAATATAAACAATTAAAAAAATATACAGTGGTTCCTAAGAATCAATTAAAATTGCCTTTTTGTAGTATAATGGGAATCTAGCAAGCTAATTCTAATCACATATCCACTATTAGAATCTGAATGGATCGTATTCTTCACTCTCTCATACATACTGCACTATCATTTATCCTTAGGAGGCTCACATGAGTTATTTACCTGCATTTCTGTGCAGGATTTCCATGTGAGCACTTATGCAACACTTATGTCATGATTTTCTATGTATCTCAAACTTATCAAGCCGATGGCAATTGTACTGCTTTAATGGCCTGGTCACACACAGTAATTCTGAATCAATTCTGCATGTGCCATGAAGTTGAACTGAGCATGGACAATTGCCAAAATCTTTTTCTACAAAAACATAATTTCTAAATGGAACAAGAGAACCAGTGCAGTACAACCAAGCGTACAGAACGCTAGCATGAGTCCATGCCCTTCATATGGGACTAACAAAAGAAATGACATTGAGATTATCCTTAAGAAGCTTATTAGCTTTCCCTGCACCACATATATTATGATGTTTATTCGTTAACTGAAATCATTTGGAAGTTTTCTTTCTTTTTTTTACATAGTTCTTTTCTGCAAAGTGAGGTCATACAACATACATGCCTGTGATTTATTCTAAAGCTCTGTTGTGTTGAAAGGTGACCTTAAACCTTTCAAGATCACCACAACAAGCACTGCAGTCATGTTAGCACTTCCAGGTTCCTCTCCCCACCACCCTTTTCCTGTTCGGAAGTATTGTGAAGGGTCCTGCAGCAAATTTTTCATTGAAACACAGAATTACTTATAAAACATTCAAGTAATACCTGAATTATGAGCAGGAGTACTTTTTCTAGCACCATTTAAACTGATAAATGGGAGGAGACAGCTCTACAGGATCCCTACCAGATCTCCTTGAAACTCTGTACTACGGGTTTCAAATGAAGACAAAGCAAAGTGCTTACTAAGAATACCTGAGAGTTTTAGACTATTTTGTATATAGGCCAAAATGTACTTGATGATGTTGCAGTTCTTTACATCAATCCTCAATTTTTTAAAAATACTCTATTACAACAGGATTAAATAAAACTTCCTAAGCTTACCTCAAGAACTTTAAAACAATGGATCATCCCTTCATTCTACCACCCTGACAAGCTTTAGAGATGCACAAAGTATTAAGATAATGCTCTTGATGAATCTCAACCATGTAAACAGCTTGCATGGCTTCTGTAAACTCTGGTCTTCAGATAAAACAGAAGACTTGACTGTCACAGTAGAATCCAGCCAGACTTATGTCTGGGAGCTTAACCAGAGGGCCAGGTCTCCTTTCTGGCTGTACTATTAAATGAGAATGGGCCAGGGACCACAGCCTTGAAGGAAGGTAACACCGGCTGGCTCATATCTCACTGCATCGACAACGCATTTCTAGAGCAGAAGGATTATGTTACCTAGTACTGGGCTCTGAATCTCCCTGGGCTTACTGTAGATGCTTTAGAATATAATTTTCTGTGTATTTTGGTGGTCAAAGTGTGTGAAACTATTTCAGAGTACTGCTTTTAGGACCTGGAACACAATTCTTTTTTGCTTGCCTGAAGGACATGATGGGTGGGGGGGTTTGACTGTATTGCATCTTGCTCCATTGTGTTAGTGATTCAGGACAAAGTCTGGCACAACGTTGGGAGGACATGAGGAGGAAGAGATTTAAACAAAAATCCTACTTGTAAATATTACTAGGGCAATCCTAAAAACTGCATATGATGATTCAGAATTAGTTGCACAACTGCTATTTATAACACATCACTTTCATCATAGATGCAGTCCTACATTACAGAAAGACCCGAACTAAACATCATGCTTCACAGTTAATTTTAATGGCAAGATTAACCTCATTACTGGAACAGCACTCAATCTCAAGTATGATCCACAAAGCACAAACTCTATAGCTGAATAGTACCTAGATTCTTCAGTCTCCCTAACAGTCAGTTTTGAAAGGAAACCTCTTCATGTATCTAGCATTCAGTTATTCTCTTCTAAAATACTCCTTCTATCCACAATGAAAACCAATATAATATTCATTGTCTTCAGTGATATTTCACAGAATTTTCACTAGCTACACACTGCAGCACTGGGAAACCAGTGGGACATCCCCATTTGAAAGGTTCTTATCAAGACTAACCAATGTTTTGAGCAAAAAGAATCTGTACCATATGCAGGGTTGACTTTGTTGTTCACTTTTTAACATTGAACGTTAACACCAGCCCTCCAAGAGTTTGCATCCTTGTTCATATGCCAGCAAAGTAAAAGAGAAATTAAAGCAGATGCTTAATGAGTGTTCTCAAGTTCAGCAAGGACATCACTGATATGTATTTTACCTTCTAAATACTGTACCCTAGCTGCAGCTGCCTCAGGGTGTGTAAGCACTTGTTCTTTGACAGACTGGATGCTGGGAACTTCAGAGATGTGACAGGCAAGAAAGTCGCCTTGGACTATCCTGAAGTTTGAAGAAACTAACATGGCATCTAGCAGAATCTTTGAGATTCTACCTTTCGTCTGGTTCTGGAGACTGCTAGTTTAAAATAATAAAATGTATACACATATGTGTGCACCTCTACTTTCTCTAGCTGCTGGATTCTCATTGTGTGTTTGCTGCAGGCCATCCCCCTTCCCAGTCACAGTGCTTTCTACTAATTGCATGCCTCAAGCCCTGTATCATCTGTTCCCCTCCTGTGCTTGGCATTCTAGTCATTAATCCACAAGACCAGTATGAACCAGTCAGTCACACAGCTCCTCTCCCTACATTGATCACATTTGTCCCACTACATCACATCTCAACTAAGAACTCAACTTGCAAGAGAGAGATAACTGTGAGAGAACAAGAGCACATTAGAGAATGAGCACGAAAGAGCAAGAGCAAATGACAGTGCACAAGAAATCTCAGGGAAAAAACCATTTTGTACCTAAATTTTTGCATCCACTTGTTTCCTAAACATCTCATGAAAAAACTGACACAGGATAGTTGATCTTTTAGGGGTTTCAGACCATCTTAACCATGATCAGTCAAATAAGTACAGAGAAGAGAGGAAGAAAAAAAAAATCAGCAACAGCTCACTTAAAGAATTCCCAAAACAAACAAACAATAATCAAGACAGCAAGGAAAAGTATTAAGAGTGAAGTTCCTTGTCTCTTCCAGCTTGATGTGTTCCTTCTGCATTCTAATACTGGACTAAGTCTTGAAGGAAAGGATGTCACAGACTTCAGCTAGGACAGCAATCCTTCCCGAGCTGGGGCAATGGGGAGGAGACACCAGGAGCTTTCAATACCTTATTTCAACATACAAATTTATAATCTCCTTCTGATAACATATCCCATCGCTCATCCTCCTTAGCATAATACAAGGACTTGAATTACTGTCTCCCAGGGGACTGAGCTTGATTTAACTTCTAGCACTCTGTACTTGTGGCAGGTGCTGGGGCCACTGTCAACTGAATGAAAATTAGCTCTTGCCCTGACCACCAGTACAACAGAGAAGGGAAAAGATCTGAAAAATCCTTTGAAGAAGCACAAAAAATATTCTTGAGAAAGTGGGATGACAGGTTGCTAGTGAGTGAACTCCAAAGTTGATGACTCACACTCTTTCCCCTTAGATTAACTTGAAGGTTTTTATGTTGAAAAACAAAAAAATGCATTCTGCTAAATTACTCTAATTATTGCTATCCCATTACTGCTGAGTCAGTTGTCAGCTCACAGTCCTCCTCAGATAAGCACAGATAAATAAATCAGGAATACATAAAGTAAATCAAAGAAAGGAAGCATAATATAGCATAGGAGCAGAATTTACTGTTTCCCCCTAGGAAAATTCTCTGCCATGATTTTAGGCAGACTACAAAATAAAGGAACTCAGGAGTTTTCCCCATGATGTTCTGTTTTAAAATTGCTCCAACAATATAAAATACAATAATCTGAGTTTTTGAAAGCTTGAAGCAACGTTTATAAGGTTGTTTGTATACACTATAACAAATTTGACAGTAATTTAGCTTTCCGGTTAATTCCTTTTAAGTTTTAATCAAACCATCTTAATATTTTAAGAGTTCAGCCATAATGTCACCTTGTCACATCAATATGCATTTCAAAATGTAGCTAAGTAAAAATTATTCAGTCCTTGGATCATGCACATCTCAGTTTGCTTGATTAAACCTCTTTTTGAAATTTATCCATCTTTTGCTCAATCTCCAGTGAGCATTCCTCTAGTATGCTGGGTAGGAGGACACAGCAAGCCATTATGGAGTCTATGGAAAACAAAACAAGACAAAACAAAACCAAACCAACACACAAAATACCGAAATACTACAGGAAAAAAGAAAAAAACCCAAACCCACAAGCAGCTGCAAACCCTTACCCCTCAACATTCTTAAAATATCACTCAACTCCTGAAACCCCCAAAAATGTATAGCAGTTTTCAGTCTGTGTGTAGGGAATACATCACGGGGTCTAGGAAAAGGCAAGAGAAAAGCACATACTAAGCAGCAAATCATGTGTCATTTCTGAAAGGAAAAATAACAGCTAAGAACCACTGGTCTAGTAAACATGTCAGATATTCATTTCAGGAAAATATCAAGTTTAAAAACTAGAATTTCAATTGCCCATTTTAATCTGTCTTTGTGTGTTTGTCGATGAGTATGCTCAAACATTAATATATGCCATTTTACTAATACAAAAGAAACTATCAAGGCTTAATATTTCACAGAGGAAAAAGCAGAAAAAACAATACAGGACAGTTCAATGAAATTAAGCTCCATAAATACATTTTGATGAGTTTCTACTGACAGACCATGAGTCTAAGGGGTCATAAAAGCCCTGTGAAATTGTCAAATAATTAATTTGCACCAACTTGGATCCCTCCAGCTCATTTAAGGTTAACATTTGTTAACTTTAAATTCTATAAAAAGCAAAACCTGCAGAGAAGATACCACTGCCACAACAGTTTAGACCAAAGGTCAGGCTGCTCTCAGACCATGTCTGTCTATGACACTTTTTGTGAGCAGGGACTACAGCTCACAGGTCTCATAAATGCCTGCTTGCCTGGCTGCCATTACCAGCACTACTATTTTGTCTTGCACAGTTTATTCACTCTTTATACCAACCACTGCTACATGTCCAAGATAAGGAACAGTAGGACCAAAAGATGAAGCAATTCCTTTTTCACTTCACTGTCACCTACAGCCTAGAACTCCGGAAGTCACATCTGTCTCCAATGTCACCACACTTCTTCCTCATAATTCACAAAGATATTAAATAATGCCCTGAGTTTGCTGGATAAATTGTGTATTTCTAGAACGCATACACATTCATAAAAGGTGAGGATGTTTTTTGTTCTTTTTAATATCATAACAAATATGCTTATGAATCACTGCTAAACTTTACACAAGATCAATTGTAGTAATGATAGGCTTATACCCATATATAAAATATAGGCTTAACCAAACCTATATTCCTATTTTATAGTACCTTATGGTCAACAGAAGTGAGAGCTATGTGAGTTTAACTGTGCATTCTTATGTACAGCTTAATTCAGCATACAAGGCCAATAGTCTGAAAGTCAGTGAGACTCAACAAGAAACAGTAACCCATATGTTCCATAGCGCGTAAAATACTTAAACCTCATACTTTCAATATTGTGTATTAATGGTGTTTTTCTAATTGATCAGCAATAGAAAGAAAATACATCCTTATTTCTTCTATAAACATTTTGGTTAAAAAAACTGAATTTAATTCTTAATGGTATACTACCTTGTTTGAGCTGCATGATTAGCACATACTTCAGATTCACTTGAATTTTTCCATCAAACATCTTGTAGCTAGAAAGATTCCTTTGTCAGGAATCAAAGGCTTCTCAAAGATCAATGAACTCAGCACCAAGCTTTTGATTTGGAGATATTTACCTACTTGTTAACAAAGGGAAACAATACAAAGCACTGATCAACAGTAGAATACAAAATATGCAAAGCCAGCTGGTTCATCACAGGAATAAGGTAAGTTTCTTAATGCAAAGGTTTTGTCAGAAAAAAAGCCTTACACACAACTTGCTTCAACACCAATAAAGCTAATAATAGCTAATGTTCATAACATCTAGGGTCAGTTTTTTCAAGCTCCTTGTAAACTGGAATTATGATATTTACATCCCACTTCCTAGGAAAAGAGCAAGACCTTACAACCTATCAAAATAAGTCTAAAGACATGCATTTCTGTTTTGAAAAAAACCCAAAAAACTGAAATCCTACCAGCTGTAAGACCTATGCATCTCCACTGGGGCAATTCCAGTGAACTAATGGACTAAATATATTACATGTGATCTCTTCAATGCTAACTTATTTTGTTTATAAAAATCAGAGTACTTTTTTGTGTGTGGCTGTTCTTACTGTAGGTTATAGAGAACTCTGTGGTGGGTTGACCCCAGCCAGCAGCTAAGCACCCACACAGCCACTTGCTCACTCCCTCCACCACAGGATGAGGAATATAATAAAGCAAAAGTGAGAAAATTCATCAGTGAGGATAAAGACAGTTTAATAAGTGAAGAAAATGGGAATGGGGACACAAACAAGTGATGCAAAGACAACCACTCACCACCCCCCACAAGCAGACTGATGCCCCCCAGTCTCTAAGCAACAACCACCTTGGAAGACTAAACCCCTCACATTGTTTTTTTGGAGTTTGGTATTGGTTTGGGGTTTTTTTTTTCCTCATTGTTCAGCATGACATTTGGTGGGATAGAATGTCCCTTTGGCTAGTTCGAGTCAGCTATCCCGGCTGCATCCCAAGCCTACAGAGTAAGAGAAAACCTTGACACCAGGCAAGCACTGCTCAGCAACAGCCAAAACATTGGTGGGTTATCGGCACTGGTTTAGTGACAAATGCAAAACACAGCACCATATGGGCTACTATGAAGCAAGTTAACTCCATCCCACTACCCAAAAGGATGGGGCATAAGTTATTAATATATAATACCAAAGATAAGAATAGATCTGTTTAATATCCTCTCTCCATCTGCCTTCTCTATACAAATGTCAGTATTTGCTATGAATTTCACTTGTCATAGCCAAATTCTTTGAGAATTTCTTAAATCTGAAAAGAAAAATTCTTAATTCTAGTAAAATCTTCTATGATTTTAGTAACAGCCGCCAAGGCTAAAAAATGCTTTAAAAACCTCAGGAATTAATTTTCTTATCCCTATCACTTTACTCTTCCTAGCAATGTAGATCACAAATATTAACTTATTTCCATATCCCAAAGAACACCAATAAAATTCTCTCTCATCCCCAGAGTAACCACAAATTCAACATTTATGCAAAAGAAATGTGGACACTACAGTATTGAGTCAGGTACATCATATTTATGTTAAACCATTAAAAAGCATTTACTGTATTTATTTCTGCAAGTATCCTGCCTGCCTACACATTTCTAAACTTTATGCTCCTATATGCAGGAAATATATGTAAATGAAGTATCCACTGTAAAATATTCATTTTCTTCACTTCACATCTTTTTCTTGGTTGGTGGAAGAGAGAGGAACTGAAGATTCTATCACCAGTTTGAGACAGAAATTTTATATATGCTGGGTTATCTTGAGGAATTAAAGTGTCCCTTGGTTATCATATTCCAAAGCAAAACCTATTACACTTATTCTGCATACATTATGAAAGTTTTAAATCTCATCTGACAAATTCAATTAAGCACATCCTTAGAAGATGGTTGTACAGGTAACAGAACGACTCATAAGGATGTTTAAAACTTCATTAAGGGATACAGGTAAGTTGTATTAAGATTTATTCAATTAACTCAGCATTAAAACAATTTAAATACACTCTTTAACAGGAATCACGTTAGCTGACTAAATCAGTGCTTTCTGAAAAGCAAAGGAAATGTTGCAAGCACTCAGTTTTTACAATTCCTTTAGTATTTCTTTGCATGCAGTCTGAATGGCCTTATTCCTGAGCCATCTCACTGTGACGACACAGAGGCCACCATCAAACAGGTGTTATATGGACAGAGATCCGTATCGCATCAGCTGGACTTTCACACTCTCACATCCTCATGTGCCTTGTGCCTCCACATTATTAACAAACACAGCACAGTTCTTCCAAAAAAAAAATCAACACCACTTTTATTTATAATTTTATATGCCAGATGGGCTAGCAGTTGAGAACCTGGCTCTGGGGAAGTAGCTTGAATACCTTGGAGCTAGAAATTCTTCTTCATATGAACAGGAATATGAAGAACATGGTTTTGCAAAGGCCGTGAGAAAACTTGTACAGGTTCCTGAATATACACATCACCTGGTTTACAGGAGGACTGAAGGACACTGCTATATCTAAGTTATAAAACTGCAGCAAGTCTATTGCCAAGGCACAGACGGGAGCAATCAGTACAGGCAGTGAATGCTATGAGGGATGTGAGGGACTGGCAGTCAGATATGGATCCCAAAATCAGGATGAAAATCTGAATCATTTTAGTGAGATTACACGCACACAAGAGAAGTGAGAGAGATGGGGTTACTAAACTGAATTTAGGGAAGTATTACTAAATGAATGAAAATAAAATGGGACTATGTCACCTTCACCTACAGAAATTGCAGAAATGATGACAGAAGTGCTTAGGTCACTTGACTACACTCCTTGTGTCTACTGTCCAAAGCACAAAGTCAAGCATATAAACCAAAAAAATATAACTCAACAAAACCAACAAAGACACTCTCTTAGCTCTGAGAAAAGCATGATTTACAGCATGACCCTTTCAGGTAGAGAGTTGTATAAAAATTCCTTCAAAACACAACTGGTGATTTCCCACTAATACTTTAGAAAAATCATGCTCTTGATTCTTCTCTGCCCATTTAAAAAAAGCCAAAATTAGATATTACTGAACAACATAATTTAAATAATTTCATATACAGTGTTTTGGAAAGACTTTGAAAATAGTTGTATTAAACTGATTTCCACAATTATAAGCAAAAAATAGCTTTAACCTGTATATAGAAGCCATCAACCAAAGTACCTTAACTCATAAACCCAATCATTTACAAAATACTATTTTATCAAAGGCTGGTTAGTTTGACAATACTGTTGAGGTATATAATTAAGTACTCTATTAAACTGGCTTATATTAAAACATTTATGAATACATTTCACAGGCATCCAGTTTAGGATACTTTACCATTTTTAAAGAAATTTCATCAGAGATCTTAAATTGGAAGTACTGTTTGGATAATATGGTTTCTTACTTTTTCTTTTCCTCTATCCACTCATTATGGAAGAATATCTTTTATCAGTATACAATGCATCAATAATTCTTTTTACTAGCTCTCAGAAGTACCATATATTTTGGTTTGTGGTTAAACAGACTGAACAAATATACTAGAAAAGACTGATGAGAAAATGAAGTGAATGATTAAGGTAAATTTGTAACCATTTTTATTGTCAGCAAAATATATATATAATATTAGTAACAAAATATACCAAAACATTTTATTAAATTAATTTAGCAGTTAATCAGAGCAAAAAATATATTCCTTATAAAGTACTTGTCATGGTTTAACCTGGCTGGCAGCTAAAACCACCACATCACCACTTACTCCCCCTGCACCCAGAGGGATGGGGGAGAGAATGAAAAAGGGGAAGGGAAAGAAAAAAAGAAAAAGGTAAAACTTGTGGATTGAGATAAAGACAGTTTAATAGAGCAGAAAAGGAAGATTATGATGATAATAATAATAATTATATATACAGAACATGGCATCATACGGTATGGAATATCCCTTTAGCCAGTTTGGGTCAGCTGTCCTGGCCATGTCTCCTCCTAGCTTTTTGAGCGCCTCCTGCCTCCTCATTGGCAGGGCAGTGTGAGAAGCTGAAAAATCCTTGACTGCTTGGCAACAACCGAAATATCAGTGTGTTATCAACAGTATTCTCATCCTAAATCCAAAACACAGCACTATAGGAGCTGCTAGGAAGAAAATTAACTCTATCCCTGCTGAAACTAGGACAGTACTGTAGTTTTCATATTCTGAGTTCAAATCTTAGGAACAACTTCAGTAGATACATTCAGTGTCTCAAAATATATCTTTTCTTTATGAATCGTATAATTTCAACCACCCTGCCAAGTAACAGAATGTCCTTTTCAAATTAGAAAAGTACATTTGGAAGAAAAAAAGCACTGCTACTTAACATAAAGTTCTGTATCTTCTCTCAGCAGAGCCTCACACAAAAATCTGGAAAATTATTTTTACCCTATATAAGGTATTGATTACAGAAACTGTGCACTGGCAGCTGTATCTGCCAGGAAAGTTATGCTAGACTGGTTGCTTGGTCTTTACGCAAAGGCTTTTCTTTGTCACAAAGATAGTTATCGCAATTCCTGAAGTTCACATTTGCTCCTCTAGGTTATTACAAACTACATGAACACTTGTGGGTATATATGCTTCATCTGAGTTTTCATTCAAATTAGTTTCACTAACTGTTCAAAAGACCCAGAGTTCTAATAAGTTCTAAAGGCTTTGTTTTTAAAAGTTGTTAATATAGCACCTTTCTAAAGAAATTTTATTTTCTGTTTTAGCTATGTATTTTGCCATTCCTGGAAAGCAGTGTGAGTTTATTCTGAGAAATAACAATTTTCTTCCAGGTTCAAAGATAATATATTGGCTTATCTGTAGTTTACTGTAAAAAATATAATTTCTGTTGAGTGTAAGTGTACCATAATTTTTTTTCATTTTTCAAAATAGTAATTTCATACTTGTTCACTCTAGAATAAATTCTGATTAAAACAAAATAATCAGAACAATGGTGACATTCGCTGATATAAAATTCAAAGCAAGAAGTTACTTTCAGTTTTCTTGTATCAGACTATTTACAAATATTGTTTTTAAACAAAACCAAAATAATATCTCCAGTATTGATGCCTCCTTTTCTTAGAAGCTAAAATGAAGTCAAGTTTTTTATTTAGTTCTTAAACAATCACACCAATAATGATAACAGATGCACCCTTTATCAAGGCAGAAAAGACATCCTGCTGTGCCTATTCATCAAGAATATTACAACATAGACAGTTTAAACCTGTTAAGTTTAGTCTTGATTACACTAGTGAAGGTGAAAAATGTCTCATCCTTCCATACAGGTGGAGCTCTTTTTGCTGTCTGTCTTTCCTTTTAGGGAGAAGTAACAGCTAAAAATTAAGACTACTAGTTAGAGCACAGCCAGAATGTCAAGGGATGTGATTATTGCTCTCCAGCCAGCACCTGGGAGACACATCTGGAGCACTATATCCAGCTTCCCATGCCCTCCTGCACAAAAGGCATTGACAAAGTTGAGCTAATCAAACAGCAGACCACCAAGACAGTGGGAAATTGGAGAAAACACTGTACGGGAAGAGGCTGAGAAAGCTGGATTTGTTGTACAGTCTGAAGATAATATTCAGATGGGATGTGATCACTAGCTGCAACACTTGCAAAATTCCTGAAAAAGTCAGATCTGCTGACACAGTGAAATTAAAAAGTATATATTGTTGACTTCAATATCATAAAGTAGCTATGCCTTAACCTTTTGAACAGTCACTCCCAGAACACCAGCTAAATTAATGCTTAGGAGTGTAAATTACCTAATACGTATGAAACGCATACGCAAACATTTTGTGTGTGCTTTCAGCAGCCACAAAGGTTAATAAACTTGATCTTCAGTGGAATCATTAATAAACAGGGCTTTCTCTCAAAGTGGAGGAGAAGGTTCTCCAGTTCCTGTCCACAAATCCATTTGATATTTATCTTTTTAAGAAGAAAAACTAACTTCCATTTCAGCAATGACAGATGTATTTGCCACCAAAGGAAATAAAGAAGGAATAGTGTAAGACTAAATGTATTCAGAACTCAAACATAATTTTGTCCAGGCTTTTTGGCTCCATTTAATAAGTATGATGGGAAGAAATAGAATTCTTATTAATAGTGTAGAAAGCAGAAGGTCCCTTGAAAAAATACTGGATAGAGTTAATTACTGAAAATGGAAAATATCCGGTTGTTTATTGATTATACTAATGTATTTAAGAATACCCTTAAAGTACCAGTCTGGGAAAATGATATTGATTCTAGCTTGATAATTACAACCAGAATAGTCCCTTTGTAATACAAAGCTTTATTCAATAAAATATTTACCATGGAGTTCTCTGGGCCATACAGTACAATCAATTACCTACCACTCATGATCTCCTATAGCTGCAAAACATTAAGGATGGACATTTGACCAAGTTTGGTGGGTTTTTTTGCTTGTTTGGGCTTTTTTTGAATTGTTTTGTGTCTGTGGTTTTTTTTGGAGGGAGGCAAAAAGGGGTAGTAATTCCTGGGGATAATTCTTTTTATTTGCTTTAATAACTGAGAGTATGAATGGTGAGGGAAAAAAAAAAAAAAGTAGAAACTACCAAAATACTAGTCATTTTCCCCATCGTAGCAGAGCACAATTACATATTCCAAGCTTCCTACCTGCTTTCAATAAATAATAAACCTCAAAAATGTGAGAAAGACTTCTAAACTCTTTTGAGACTAAAAGGTACAATTAAAATACTAAATACTCAGTAGGTTTTAATTTCCCAGTAGCCTACATTACATTGCCTTTAAATAACATTGCACTCAGTATAGTGGTCTAGGTATATAAAAACCAGAGAAGTACAGATATAAACACGGGTAAACAAACATGTAATTTTATAGATATTTATTCCTATTACAAAGTACTTTTTGTGAAAGAACAGTTGGTAATCTAATTAGAATGCACTAAAAAAGAATGATAATTCAACCTAACACTACCATTTCCTTATCATCAGTTGCTTTATGATTACCTGTGATTAGAGATGACTTTTAATCAATTTAAATAAATCTGCAGCCACTTAATGAAAAATAGTCTGAGAACATTTCTCAGTCTCCGTTTCTCAGCAAGGAGGGTCAGCAGGCCATTAGAATACTAAATCTGAATGGCTACGTAACAGTATTGAGGCTAAGAAACAATATTTTATTTTTATCTAGCATACCGACAATGAAATGAAAATATACTCAGTATATTAATTCTCATTCAAAATTGAAAATATTTAAAATCATGTATTCTAAGATAAGCTTTTCCAGTCTAGGATGGATGTACAGGTCCAAATAATAATTTCTTAGATACTATTTGTCAGTGTTCAGACAAGGTCAGTAACCATGAATCTTTTTGGCAATAAAATATAACAAGTATTTTCACTCAAGAATAAATGTCTGTATTAAATATTAATACTCTTTATACAATATCATTAATGTACAATGTCTTGTGAAAACATAAAATGTTGACATATTTGCTCAAAAAAATATATACATTGTCTTAAGAAGCTAAAACTTATTTTCTCCCTCCTCCTTAAATCACTTTACTCCTCTAATAGGGAAATGTAATGCTGCAGGAATAAAGAAAGCAAAGATAGCCCCGAGAGCATTTGTACCACACTGCTCTGTTCCACGACACTAGAAAAAAAAAAAAAAAATCTAGATGCATCTTTGAAACCACACACCGTATTCAGACATTCTCCTGAAAAATTACATCAGGCAAAGAACTAGAGCTTTGTCACTTCTCAAAAGTCCATTCTATACACAGTTAAAATTGAAACTTTAAATCTTTAAAAAAGGCAATATTATGAAGTCTTTCACTTGCTGTCACCATAGGAGTAATTTTAACTTTTACTGGAACATTGTTGGCACCCTGAGTTCTACCTGCAGGAAAAATAAATGCAATTTGTGACAGAAACTAATATTTTTAAGTCAAAACCATTTTTCCAAGGTAGTTGCATGAAGTAATATCAGTATGTTTTATTTTATAACATACGTCATTTGGTAAAGATCAAATTGGAATGGCATACAAATTTTCTCACATCTTTTAAATTTGTTCAGTATATTGATTATTTCCCTGATTTATATACTAAGATGAAATGTTGGTGATGGCTATGTAGAGATCTTTATCTGTGGTACAAGAAAATCTCTCAGCTCTAATGGTTCCATTCAATATTCTCTGCCAATAAGCATTTACAGGTAGAAATGGGAGACCATGAATCTACAAATTAGAAATGCTCACCAAATATTTTGTAGAAAAGTGGCACAATAGTATTCGCCTCTGGTTTATTTCATAAATGCTAATGGGAGTCCCTCAAGAGGAGATCGGAACATCATTTTTATGCTACCAACAGAATCAAAAGCTACTTGGAGAAGCATTTACCTTTCCAAGGTCTTTAGAAGTTCTAGTGTATTACATTACTTTTATAATTACTAGAAACATTTTGAACTTGAATTAGTACATTTTAAAATCATATAGCAAAGTTCAGAAAAAACTATAGTGCAATAATACTCCAGTGTTGTAGTGGCACTCATTAAATGCCCAGTTAACTAGAAACAAAACAGAATTTGTAACCCGTACTTTGGTTATTTCACTGTTGACAAGAACCTAGCCAGGACGTTCAAACATTTGTGCCCAAGCTCAAGAAACCATATCAAAATACACCTCCACTCCTCCAAATACTTTTGTAAGTATTTTGATTATCTGAGTGCAATCGTCTTGAAGTATGTACATAAGACGAGGAAATGCAAAAGTGGTGATGTCTAATTTCAGTTCAACACTTCAGTCAAGGTGAATTCTCAGTGCACAGCATCTTTAATATCCAGTCACTTAGGCAACTGTATCTTTATTTCAGTGTTAAATTTAGGCAGGCATATATTTATATGAACATCATAATTTAGCTCAGCAATGTTGGCTTGTAAGATGCTGCACAGTCAAAATTTCAAAAGTGCTACTCCTGTTTATATCTGTTATAATTGCCCGGTATTTTAGAAAAAAAGTACAAGAAAAAGTTCAGTACCTATGGAGCAGTTTCACCACACCCTTTATGGTGCTGAGCTGAGAGATACAAAAAACCACACGATTAACATCTGAAATCACCCTTTCAATGTAACAGCCAAACATACCAAGCAATCTTTCTGCTCTCTTGGTAGCAGTTTGGTATCACCTTTGCAAAAGCAGTGTAGTTTTGAAACAGCACTTACAACTTAACTGCTTCCTTGTTAACGCTGGTGCCAAGCTATAAAGGTTCCTCTGGTTTCAGAGAGAGAATGGAAAATTCTTTGTGAGGAACGCAAGGAGACAACTGCTTCCATAGCTGCTTTTTGTCTGAAAGTCTTTGGAAAAGTCTAAAAACTTCTATCTCAGGTATTACTGCTTTCGGGGGCTCGAATGACTCTTCTCTAACTGGTTCTTATGCTATTAGCAGGAACCTTCGCAAGATCACATGTTCTTGTGTTAAACAAAACCATTCAGATCAAAGTTCAGAGGTTATTATTTCCAAAAGACTCCTATTTTTCTAGATCAATGGATCCAGTTTAGAACAGAACAAAAACAGTGACCTTATCAACCATTTTTATTTATCTTTTTATAGTTGGGACTGATCTGGTTAAGGTACATCTAGTATTCTATTAGGCAATGTATTTTAACATGGAACTTTATTTTGCCTCACGTCCAGTAAACAAGTTAGAATATTAAAATGACTGCAGAGGCTATCTCTGTATGGACAGGTATTCCACCTGTGTTCTGAGCTAAACATACACCAGTTCCAGTTTGGACTTACACGGGCAGATTAAGGCAGCGCAGAGTCAGCAGGTCTTGTTAGCTCAGGTACAGTGATATACCACCACAGTACTTGCATATTGTACTAATACATCCCACACAAATTCTGAAGCCAGCATATAAGGACAAATGACTGCACAAGAACCTGTATGTGTTCTCTTCGACGTATCAATTGTCACACAGCTAATATTAAACAAAATAGCTGGGTTTGCTTACACAGTTTAAATTATGATAATTATTTTAGCTTTGCTTTTGGAGATTGTTACTTTCTTTCCCCTCCACCTGCTAGTTCCACATGAAACCTTCTTTTGTAGTCAGGAATATATATATGGAAGTTAAAATACATTTTATTATGTATTAGAATCTACAGAACTCAAAGAAAAGTCATCTCCAAACCTATATTCAGTTAATAACATTTAAGAATAATTCCAGAGAACCTGATAACTTGATTGAATGAGTTCATTTTCACTGTTCCTTATCTTGGCTTTAACGATAAAAGAACATGTCTTATTATGACAAGTACAGCTCTCACACCTTGAAGCTTCTATAATTCTTCTACGAATCGCCATCATTCTTTAATATGTCCTATCATATATGCCTGAGGCAATACAGTATCAAACTACCATTTTAAAAGTTTGAGTTTGCCATGTGTATTGTACTCAGTGTATGCACTAATGTGAACCTTTTACTGAAGAAATCACATGCTGTATAGGATACAAACGATCAGCTTATACAACTATATCAAGCATCAGTATTCCGGACATAGTAAGGATAGACAGTATTTATTCTGGAAACGTGAAAAGAGAAAGAAAATGACAGAGAAACCTGACTGAGAAGAAAGATAACAGAGGCACTATGTTGATCTTCTTTCAATGCCTTACAATCCAATAAAAAATTTTAAATTCTATATTAAAAGTGTTAGTTGAGCTGTTGCTTACTCTACCAATGTTTGGACCATAGATCAAGAGTCTCTGAGATATAGTTTACCAGCTGCTACCATGGTCGTCATGGTAAGTTTGTGGAGTTTTATGAAACAGACTTAGCTGGTGCATAGAACTTAGTCTTGTTATTTGAATGCATCGCAGTACACTGTAATCTGTCTGTTTTCCAATGTATTAGATTAACATTTATCTCTTTAAGCACACAGCTTATCTGTCAAAAAAATCCTCTACAGTGTCTGGAACTATGTCTCCAAACAGAGTGTCCTAGTTCCACACAGACTGTTATTTAGTGTCCCAATTTTCTTCACTTTGATAAAGAAGAAAACTATTCAGTTCTGACAAGTTGATTAACAACAATCAGCATTATTTTCAGAAAAATAGATCAGCTATTCCCAGAAAAACTGCAAAACTGGTCTCATCTATTTTTGACATAGCAGAAATGTACATCAATTCCAAATATGAATGGCAGTGATAAAGTCAAAGCAGAATTAAAGTAGGGTTAGTTGTGTAAGAATTACACCTGCTAGCAAGTATTTTCATGCTCCATTTGCGTGACTTGACCCCAAAATTGTACTTTGAAAGATGAAGTATTTTCTACAGATTCTAAAGCTTTCATTTCAAAATAAATCTTTTTAACCTTATAACCACAAAAATAATCTCCAAAAACTAGGTTGAAGCTGTTTCGCTATATTAGCAGGAGTAAAAAAATGTACATTTGTCTTTGCCTTTCCTATTTCCATTCTCTTCTACCATAACAATGCGTAACACAAGTCAACCAATCTGAGGACCTGTGCCTGTTCTTATCTACTTACCTATGTTTGTTTTTATTGCTGCATCGTGAATTATTAGGTCAATTTTGACTTCTACACTCCCATACAACTCCCTGCTTTTTCAATTAATCCTAGAACAGGATTCAAAAGATGCACTGCTTTGCAATAAATCTGTTTCAAAAGGGTATAGTTCTGCACTCTCATGTGTTTTTTCTATCTAGCTGATAACTATGGAGTTTCTCCATCCAAAATTGGATATTAAAGATCAAAAGGAATCGTATCTAAACTCCTGAACTCACTATAACATAATCGTCTGCCCACAGAACATCTGTACCATGAACAACTGGGTAAGTCTTGACTATCATGATTACATACATAACGCTATTCAGTGAACAACATTCTAAGACGTTTTGTATTACGGTAATTTATTATTCAGTAATTTGTAAGCAAATTTCAGAAACATTATACCTCTGTGACTTACATCTCAAATAGAGGTACCCCATCTTAAACAGAAACAGAGAGTGATCAGAGATATTTTTTTCTTTTAAGATAGGATATTTATTGAGAAATTAAGTACGCCAATAGAAACAAAGAATATTTTATTTCAAAATTTTCAACTTTATCCCTGTTACTCAGCAGGAGACAACTTTCCTCTTCAGAAAACACATTCTTTTCTACCACTTGCATACATTTCCAGTGGATTAATAGAATATATTGTACACATTCAAAAACTTCTGCAAAATGATAAAGAGGGATTAGCTCTGATGACCATTATAAGTAACTCGGTGGTTCAAAATGGGAGGCATTAAATTTTGAGAACAAGCAACAGAAGCTTATTAATAAGCTTTAAAGTTTTCTTTAGCACACAGAGGTCTAATTCTGTATCGAAGCTCAAAGAACAAAACTAATGGCAGTACCAGTATATTTACTTTCCCTCCCCTCCCCCCGCCAGCAATGGGGGTTTTTCCCCAGGAGTTGATTGCATAGAATATTTCTATGGCAAGAAAGATATGATTTGAGGACATTACAAAAAAGATGACCAAAGGCCTCCATTAAGTATTTATTAATTAACAATGATGCTGTCCACAGATGTCATTGAGAAGTGGCACCCACCCATTCCAGATCAGCACACTCTAGGTACAAAAAGTTTTGCTTACAGGTAACCTATATTCTGAATACCTCTCACATCCCTGTTTGCATTCAGAACACACAACACATACCACTAATTTAAAGTAATATTATTCAAGTTATCTTTTAGATTATAATGATCAAACATAAATAGGTCAGTTCTACTCTGCTTCTTCACTGATAGAAATTTTGGAAGCCAATTTTTATTTGAATATATATAGAAGTCACATCTTCAAACATCAAGACACTCTTTAAATATCAGTGTCATAAATAGGACTCAAAAATTCAAAGATAAAAATGAAAAGCTAGTATGTGAATTTGTGCTGAAAAGCTGGAATCATAATCCTAAACCACAACAGAAAGAATACAGCCTAGCATACACTTTTGTCCACATTAAAAAAAAAAAAAATTAAAAAAAAAATCACCAAATAATACAACCTTGCTGGTAAGCCATGATCTTAAATATAATTCTAAAATATCCCAGTTGGGTATAAATGGAAATGATACAGCACTGGTACTGTAACATTTTAAGAAAGTTACAACACTAAACTGTACAGAAAGGGCATTATACCTGTCATTAACCAGTACTACACATTCTCCATGTGAGTGATGATTGTCTTAAAAACAAATCCAAAAATACTCGATGAATTTCTTAACATGAAAGTAAAAGTACACTGATATAAACCATCTCAGGTTCAATGATGCCAAAATTCTGCCATAGCCTTGAGGCATGAAAATTTTAATTACTACTTCAAATATAAATATAGATTATCTGGTCTTACCAGTAAGAAATGGAAAAAATCTTGAAACACAAGTAGTTGATGTAAAATACAAGTAGTTATATTAACCGTAACAAAATTACTAAATAGTGTTGAGGAAGTCCACCTCTCTACTTAGAACTGCCTTCCTTTCTATATTAACAACATAAAAAACATTGTGGTTGTGGTATTTTTTAATAAATGCAAGTTCTACAAAGGATAAAAAACCTTTTTTTGCCAGTAATAATAATTTCTCTCATCTAAATCCAATACAAATGAGTAAACTAATACCACATTACAAACTTATTAAACAGAAAGTTTTTAATTGAACGTCCTCTTCATTTGCTTGTAAAACTGGAGCTGAACTCTCTTGCCAGTTGAACCACTTTTTTATATGAATATGTTCAATACTGAGAAAGCACAGAAATATGATACATATAATTTAAACTGACAAAAAACCCCAGAGAAACAGGATTTTGCATTATTAGCATTATGCACGTAATTTGTGCCACTGGAGTTTTCCTCTTACTCTCCTTTGGGGGGGTGTGGGGAATCCATTCTTTTCTGCCTATCCAGCTATTTATTTTCCTACTGGAAATCTAAAATGATCTCAGTGTGGCATCTCTTAAAGTACTAGTAAAGAGAACACTCTTTTGGGGAAAAAAAAATCTCAAATGGGGAAGTTCACCTTACTACTTCCCTCAGTCACCTTATACTCCAGAATTCATCGCTACTTAACAAGCAACCAGTTGCAAAACCAGTTTCCATAAACAAAAGGGAAATTAGAAGCATCATGTAAACCGAACTAAAATGGAGGGGGGGGGGGGGGGAAATGTCGTAGGTTTGATACCTTCATCCTTTAGATTTGAAGTGTTAAAGCACATTGCCTAGAATTAGTCATGAACCAAAGACTGTAAACTGCCAGTAGTATTTCTGGCAGAAGCAAACCAAGACATGAGATGGGAGTGGGCACTGCACACTGCCTGGAAGGCAGGCAGATATTAGACACAACTGCCTTTTTTTTTTTTTTTTTTTTTAAAAAGAAAAATATTCTGTTAAGCATACTGTCAAACAAGCAGTCTTTGGGAAAATGAAGTGACAGTGAGTTATAGAGCAGCCAGACCACGTGCAGGAACTCCTTTTATCTGACTTCAGCCATCTCCATTGCCATGTTTTTCCTCAAATACCAATTTCCTGAAGTCTCCTGTTTTCCAGAAAGAAAGAGGATATGAAGAGAGGACAACCTAACAGAGATTTTGAAAATAAAACTAAAAAAAAATAAAAAAAAACCCAACTGTTACTATGAAACAGAAAGAGGAGATGAAAAAAATATAATGTTTTACAGTATTTTTTATTTTTAAGTGAGCAGCATTATCTGTGGAAGAAGAGCAGAAAAATCAAGTAGCAATGGAATGCAGAACACTTGGCTCTGCGAAATGAGAAGCATACACTTTAGCAGAACATCTTGTAGTCGTTAGAGAGAGAGAAAGGATCAAAGCTCATGTATCAGCACTGGCAGTTTCCTCAGGATGATGTTTCTCTACTCAGTTCCTTGCAGACCTAAAGTACCCCCAGCACTAAACTTCCAGAGGAGGCTATAGAGAGCTGCTCCATTTGCTTGGCAAAGGGGAGTACCTTAAGAGGTAATTTCATTTTTTTCGTGAGATTATTAAAGACCATGAAAAATACATCAGTCTTCTTCCACAAGGACAACTATAACTGTCAGTTTTTAAAACTGTTTTAAAAATGTCATAGCATGTTAAACACAGCTGGTCAGATTCTCCAGTCTCAGGGGAGCACAGCAAACTGAAAGGTTGGTGTGGGAAACACTTATTGTTTTCTGACCACTGCATAGTCTCACTCACAAGTTATAGCAGTTTAGAGACAACATTGAGTCAGCTGTCAGATGGAATGCAACAGACTTCAAAAACATTATTTTTCCCTGTATTCATCATCTTCCTTAACTGCCCAGTACAGCCTGCATGAAAGCTGCCAGGATGCAGGTGGTATTTACACCAGCAAGTTTATACACCAATTCTGAAATTTTAGACAGCCTTTTCTCCCTTCACAGCTGCAGAGCAATCCAATAAGAGGCTTCCCATCATTATTTCAAGCTTCTTTTATTTTAAAGATAAGTGAACTGTTTCAGATTCTTGTTATTTATTCTTATTTAGGCTCTAATTTAATTCTTTAAGAAGAGAATCATGCAACCATAATGAAATTCAGTGGAAAGTTAAATACAAACAAACACACAAGGTCAACTTCCACAACCAAGTTATAACACTCCTCAATAGTAAAAGTGTGAAGGCAGAATCACTTAAGATCTCAATGAATACTAGAAGTGTATGGAGCATTTCTGAGACTAATTCATAACTATATAGAAAGTAGATTTTCTAGATATTTATATAGTACGCCTGTTAATCTGTACTTAATAGACTATCATTTTAATTTATCTCATAAGTCAGCTATCATTAACTTTCTGACACTTATAGTAGAAGAAATTCAGTCATTTCCTGTCTGAAACTTTAATCTAAATAATGTGGTTACTGTTCCTAACGAGGTACATTCAGCTGAGCAATATTTCAGTTTAACAGTTTGGGGGAAGGAAGGTTGGTAGGCACTGAAGTGAGATGCCTACACCTAAGTACAAAAACATACAGTATTAGTCTAAATTATTTATATATGCTCAAGAATTCTGCATGGAATCTACTGACTTATGAGAATGCAATGGTGTTATACATAGATTAAAAAATAGGGGCATTTCAAAGAATTTATCTTAGACATAATGGTACCCTCTAAAGTGATTTATACAACACATTATATGACATTTTAATCATCACTGGCAATGCCTTTCCAATCTGGCAAGCAAACCACCCACTCAACCAACAACTCACATAAAATACACTTGTGCAACACAAAGTACACTGGTTCTCTCATAGCTTCCTGTCTAAGAGCAAGACTTGCTAGTACGTAGTCTACCAAAACTAAAAGTTTTCATACCGTTCTCTACTAATCCTGTTAGTAACGTGTCAAATATTATGTACCAAATACTTACGTAAAAAACACAGAAGAATGGCACACGAGACCAGAGATTCTGACCCTTACTAGACACATGAGACTAAGAACTCTGAGTTGATTTTCAGTTCTGTCGTTAAGCTCTAGTTTTGGTTGAATCGCTTTATTTTATTTTTTTTTTTTGCCTCAGTTTATTTCCGCAGACCATTGAAGGATTAACTCAAGCTTATAAGCCATTTTAAACAAAAAGGGATTTCCCTATAATAGCTAAGTAATACAATTACTGATGGCTTCCTTCTGAACTGAAAGAAAGTAATTCTTTTGAATAAGAGTTTGCTTTTACAGCACTCTTGTTCTGATTATAGGTTTTTTTTTTATGGCCCAGCAACAATGAGGAAAGCATTTAAACTGGCTTTACCATTTATATTAAGTATTTTTAATTATATGTAATGTATAACTCCTTGGGGTCCAATATAGTTATCTTTCTCAAAGAAAAATAAAGATTTTTTTTGGGGGGGGGGGGGAATCTTTAAGAGGTTTATAGCAGGCAAAAACCAAACAAAAAATCCAAATCAACCAACCAAGCTTCGCTATAGCATAAAACAATCAAGATTCTCAAATGAAGAGTTTTCCCAAGGTATTTTCACAGGCAGATTATTTTTTCAACTTGCTTAAACTGGATAGCATCATTTTGGTCTGAAACTCAACCCATGTCCTTAGAAACATTAGCAGTAGACTACTACTAACATTAAGGTACAGTTCATTGTGTAATGATGGCAAAAGAGTAGCTCTCCATCTACTTCATCAGTAATCTTGGCAGTCACAACTCTAAATCCATGCCAAACATAATTTGCATGGAGAATCTTCTGCTAGTTTCTGGTAAAAATGAGATGAAGATGCATTTAAAAAAAAAAAAATCGGCCAGAACTGCAATTCTTCCTCATTTTTGAAAAAACAGATTCTACCTGATGACAAAAAACAATGTATTTACTAATTTAGCATAGATCAAAAACGAAAAACAGCAAAGAAAGAGGTAACAAAAGCACTTCCTGGCTTTAGGATCTTATCAATTTATTAGAATAGTTTGTTAGTGAATATAAAACAGAGTGGAAAAACACAAAGAAAATCAGTACTTATATCAAATGGCCTTGATCTATTATCTCCAATAAGGATTGTAAAACAATGGTATGTGAGTAAAAACAAGAGTACTTGGAAAAAATGAATCCTGGCAAGCTCTTCCAGAAACTCACTTTTTTCATTGAAATTGCTTCTAAGCCACACAAATAGCATGAACTTCTTTACATGAAATGAAGAAGAAAAGATATTGCAACAACATGAATTGTAAAGATTGTCCAAACTTCCATGTTCTCATCCCACACAATAAGTAGTGTGAAAGATAAAACATACTCTCAAATCAAATAGACCTATCATTTTAAACAGAATTTGAAGCCTAAGCAAACACAAGATAAATACCAGGTTGTCAAGAATCGTAATAAAACTAAAACACTAAAACAAAAAGGCAGAAAAAACACAGGAGGGGTTCACTAAGAACTAAGATTTTCAGCTGCTTCCAAAAATAAAAATAAAAATTACTGCTTTAACAGGAACTAATGAGTTCCAAATAAAAACACAGAACACAAAGGTATTGAAACCACCTGCACTGTGATGGCCTTTAGCACCCCAGTCCTGGCAATTCATCAAATAAAAAAAGTAAATACTACTCTAGCTAGTCCCCCTTAGCACTCTTTGTTTAAAATTCATTTAAGTTCAAAAAGTCAATTCAACACCCTCAGAGTTCAAAAATTATAGACTTAACACCAAAGTAATTGATAAGACAAATACTAAAATATTCACTGAGAGTATAATTTAAAACTTAAAACTTCAGACATACATAATTTTTACGTTACTGATACTTTTTTTTCTGCTACTAACATGCAAGGTCTCCTTTGTTCACTAAATCAGTGCAGAGCTGTTGCTCGCTTGACTTCAGTAAAGTACAAATTCTCTACTTTAAGCAGATCAACTATGTATAATATCACTAAGTTCCTACCTTTTACAAATTTAATCTTGAATTACTTTTGAGCCAATTCATGACTTCCAAAGCTACAGACATCCTCTTAGAATATCTGAAAACTAAGAACTACTTTAGGGTTAAAATCTTTATAGAGCCTTCATGCACTGTCGAAAAACAAGAGATTTCAGCTAGAGGTTGATTTATGCTCTTCTGCACTTGTCATTTCCTTCCTGCGACATCAGCTCATTGCGTGCACATGCTTGCCTTACAAAATTATTGCTATGTTAACTTCTAATTAGATATAAGCTAACTTTCTTCTAACACAAGTATGAAGACACATTAAGGCACGCAATGCAATTTTTACTTTTCACCCTTTATGTCCTTCACCGGTTGATGGATATCTCTTTTTTCCTACCATGGACTATCAGCATCCTAACCTTGTAAAATGTCTGGATACCTTAAGAATTAGAGAAAAACTTCTTTTTTTCCTATTTCTTTAACCCCCGTGCACAGCTGGAATTCCAGGCTTCTATAACCAAAAGAGTAGAAAGTGTATCTGGAACAGCACCTATTTTCCTCACTGTCTCATTGCAGGACAGCGGGAAGGGGTGAAAGTGTCAGTGCTGTGCCCAACACAGTGTGTACACTATAAGAACTGGGAGCATACACTGTAAGACCTGGCATCTATGTTCACATATTTTTTTCAAGACAAGTCAGGGCTGTGCAACTCGTTCTTGTCTTCAGTGGTTGCTTCCCTCTCCGGCTTTTCTAGCAAGCCGAAAAGAATCTGAATTCTAATCAAATATTTACCCATCTCAGGACATTTTTCAAACCAACCCATGTGATCTGTCAACTAAAATGCAGTATTAATGTGTGGTAACTGTCTTCCCTAGATAACTCCATTCAAATGTTAATAGTTCTTTGTGATTCACTCAATTTATTTGGGCTTGGCTATCTTATCTGACCAGTACTTCTTCTGTGTTCTCCTTCCCTTTCTTCCCCCACAAAATTGCCTGAGCCCTACTCAGTTGCTACCTAATATGTAAAAAAACCCCAAACAAACAAAAAACCCCAAACATACATATTTTTCATTACATAGGAATTCCTCACATTATCATACAGAAATGTTTTTTTCTTTCCGGGCTACTGAACAGAATATTTCTCCAAGTCAGCAATTTGGAAAACCACAAGCTTCCTGATAAACCCATAGACATCCAGCAATAGTGCACTTTTTATTTGTTTGTTTCTGTGTGTTTTGTTTGCTTTTTTTAAACCAACTATTGTAAACTTTTCCATAAAATTCAACCGAAAAAAAGTGAATTGATTTTTTTTTCCTGAAGTGACATCCCATTCTAAAGGCAAAGCAGAATCCAAAGGAAGTGCAGAAAACATTCGTTTGCTTCCACAGACACCAATAGATTTACTATAAAACAGTAGGAGCAATGTCATGGCAGTAGAACCAAGCTGCCTTGCTCCATAAAAAGGCATATCTAATTGACATTGATCCACCATAGTACACGAAGAGCCCAGGGAGTATTAAGTGTCTCTCAGAGCTGGCTGTACGTATTCAGTAGAATTCTATACCAATAAGGAGCATTTGAAAACAGAAATTGTGATTATCCATGGATTGTCTTCCTCTCTTCACAGTTATTTATGGAAATTGCAGTGGCATGTAGACACGTTGGAGGGAACTGGTGTGACTAAAACTAACAACAAAGTTTCTACTTAACAAAGTTACATGTTGGCTTATTGTAACTGCAATTTTCAAATTGTTTTTGCCTCCCTCAGCTGTCTGCTCTACTTATTTGTGCTGCTAGCAGAGACAGGCCTTGACAGATACAAAGAATCTAATTCCCACTTAAGATGCTCTGATTACATCACTCATTATTTTTACAAGTACCATACCTTATTGACAACTCTCCCAGACAATTCCCCATCCAGTTTCTGACTATACAATATTCCAGGATCAATAACAGAAATCTCTTGTATGGTAGGAAAGTAAATACATTAAGCAGCAGGAAAAAAATAATTGGAATGAGATGGCTGACCTGCTCTCCTCTAATGCTAGCAGATGTTTTGCAGACCACACTTAAGTATTAGGTTGGGGTCTTCTTTTGCCATTAAAAACCCCTAAATATATACCAGGTAGTCCATAAATGAGGAGCAGTAGTGAGATCAGCTTTGGTACAAATGGGATTACACCTGCGTGGATTCCACATCCATTCCAAATCTGCATGGGTACACCAGCGGCCAGAACATAACGGGATCATGAAATAGTGGAGCAAGTCACCTTCTCAGTAGCCATCCTCGTAAGCTGGGCTCTCTACCATACTGGTGATAACTAAAAGTGGTGCAAAATTTCTTTACTGCGGAAATTGTCCAGCACTGGTAACAGAATGAATATGTGCTCTGTGAACTCTATGTAGAGCTCAGTGATGAGGGAAAAGGACACCTGGGCTTCCACCAGAAGATAAAACTTATGGTCACTTCACAAATGCCTGTATATATTTTGTAAGTGTAAATAAAGTTTACTTCAAGTTTCCACATGCATATCACTTTTCCTTGTGCATCAGAGCCATTTGGGGGTTTTTTTTGGTTGGGTTTTTTTGGGTTTTTTTGGGTTTTTTTTCCACCTCATCCCCAAAGACACATTTCTTTTTAGGAATTCTTAACAGCTTTATATAAATAACTATTTTGGTAGAATTATATTCAGAACACAAACACAAAAAGAAACCGTGATGTTCTGCAAACTCCTGACCTCATCATTCCTGAGAAAGGTACAGTACAATAAATCTATTGATTTGTCTGTACATTCTTAAACAGTCAAGCTGAAAGCTCAACTTTTTTACATTTGGAAGACAGATTAGCCATACTAAACCTTTTCTTTCAAAATTGTAGCATAGCTTTTATACGTGCTTCTGATTAAAAAAATAAATAATTGTGGTAATTGTCTCAACATTTAAAGGACTCAGACATGGTGTGATTGGTCAAATTCAGACAATTTACTGGGCGTGCAGTTGTTGATATTGCAGTTATTGATCCAGTCAGTAATAACACTGACAAGAACGAGCTATTTTTCAGCCTGCAAAACCACTCCTCAGTCTCTTACCATCCTGGTACCTTTCTTCCAGTTGCACACATATTACTTCAGTTACAAAGAACAAAAAAAGCACAACCATAAAACTCCATTTTGTGTTAAATTTTAGTAAAGCTCATTATGAATCTTCTGGATATAAGTTACTAAATTTGCTTTGCTTTTCCTCTGAGCAATCAAACATATGTTCAAAACATAATGATTCATAATTTTTTTTGCAATACTCTAAATTGTAATTAAAATAGTATCTTGTACTGAGACACGAATACAAGTAATAACCTGCTAACAATCTTAAATTTACATTTAAAAATTTAATTTAAAAATTAAACATGTAATTGTACCTGTTACCTTTCTTGTTTAAATAATCCATCTAAATGACTACATGGTCACTATCTTATGAGTAACAGTTTGGTAAGTTTACAATAACAAGTTAAGGTAAAATTGTTTCTTTTCTTCCTCCTCACTTTCCCCTTTTTTCTTTTTGAAATCGGAATCCACCACATGGTGTGATTTGAAGACCTCTTTCTCATCCTTCCAGCATCAACATAAACCTTCACTTATAAAAACTACATTTGAAAAACCTTTGTTTTACACTTCCATCATGATTTATTTCTGAAGAAAACCAACAAGTGAAGCAAGTATAAACCAGTGTTGACTTCCTTATATCTGCATCACCCTGGCACAACATCTCAGATCAGTATGAAATTAATTGAAATCTGTTATTGACTCTGAAACCTAAAGATGGCAATTTAGATGTCAACGTTAGCTAACTTGATTTTAATGTTAACATACAACAACTATGACAAATGAATTGATGACATGTACGAATTTCTGACATCTGTAACTTCAGACAGCAAATGGAGTTGACAAATGGGTCTGATGGCAAATATTATGTGACTCCATAATTAAGGATGTACTGAAGTTCGCACTGAAACTGCACTGGGATAAGACAGTGAATTTTCCACTGACTTGCATACTAGGTAGCTATTTTCAGTTATGTGAAGTACACACAAGTTCAACTATTAAAAAACCCTACAATCTGATTTAGTATTGTTCTTCACCTATTTCACATAGGTGCAAAGCAGAATCAGACACCACCTCTCCATCTTTGACAAATAAGCAAAGAATAGTTGAATATTTACCTCAATTATACTAAGTAGTGACCAAAATCAGTTTCATGAATATTCTATGAAAATTAATTATAATAATTATAATAACTGTTCGCCAGTTTATTATTATTAAAAATAATTGTTAGTTTTAATGATTCAAAAGAAATATATGAGAATAAGTATTTAAGTAATTCAATGCCTCACTAAGATATAAAAACAAACAGAACTTGCTTTCTATACCTGAGATCTATTTTCCTCATTATTTCTATAACTTATGTTATCATTGCACATACAATTCCCTATCACAAAGGACTTTGCCCCACTGTGTAAAACCAGAACAAAAGAGAATAGGCAAAGAGCATACTAAAAAGTTCCAAGGAGTTCTTTTCAGACCCATTTTAAAGATGCAAATTCAATAACACTTAAGCATATACTTTAAGTCCTTCCATTAAGCAAAGCTTTTCATAAAATGTTTAAGTCCAGTTGATTTCCCTGGGACACAGGCATCATTAGACACAGTCCCAATGCAAGTTCAGCTTTGTACACATTGCCATGGGTGATGCTGACGCACATGCTAGGAAGAGACCTTCAGCACAGGGCTCCAGTTTGGGGTATGATACACACTCCAGAAGCTCCTTCCTCAAACAGGTAGGGCTGTGAAGCTGGAAAGTAGCCACGATGCTACAGCAGGAACAGCGCTGAAGGGCAAGGAAAAGGGAAGCAGGGACTAATTTGGAAGGTTTATGTGCCTTTAGCTCCTCTATAATTCCAAAGCTGGTCTTAAGTACAAATTTAAATAATACAGTGAACTGGGCAATAGTCCTTCTGAGTCTATAAAAAACCCCAAATGTCCTATGAACAGTCACTTTTCTATCCCATTTTTGGATTTCACCATTCAATTTGCCATTCCTAAACTGTAATCACATATTATCTGGTTATAAAAGCATCTTGAGTGAGTACTATTTACATACAGGAGGAATCTTCAGCTGCAGAATCCTGATCCCTCTATCTGTACTACCTATAACAACTCTGCTTCTGATGACTCTGGGTCATCAGAATTTAGCAAACTAAGAATACAATCACAAAGTTACTCTACATTGGTTATGATACTTGCACAAAATATAAAGTAAAAATTTTGCTATATTATAATTAGTACCCTAAATATGTTTTTCTAAAATGAAAACTTCCCCAGACCATGCATTCTTAGCCTCCTCTGAGCATTCTGTGGGTGGGGGAGAAGTGTGCACTTTTCTTAAGAGTACAGCTGATAAGGGGAAAATTAGGATTCCAAAGTATTAGTCAAATTTATTTCACATTTCTTGGAATGTCCAGCATAATCCATTGAACGGATTGTTGTAGATATAAGTTTTGAACCTTCTAACTTCTATATTTCAAGATCAGACCACAGGTGAAAGAAATGGCTTAAGAATAAAAATAGGCTCTTTGATTCCTTTAGATATCAGAATCATCATCATGAACTATCCCCATATTAAAAAATACACTTCCAACTACTCTGCCTTCACAGGGCATATTCTTGTTTCATTTGAGGAAATATAATCATATTTTTATGTATGACCTTTACAGCCTCTTTGTCACAACTCAATAACAACTTCCTGGTAATTTCTTTCCAAACATCATTCAATCTTACTTCAGGAAAACTATAATAGAAAGCTTCAAAAATTCATATAAACAATGGCAATTCTACCAAATGTTTAATTTAGGCTTTCCCACCTCTCAAATTAATATTAGATTTGACTCTTAGGCAGTTCAATGCACAGAAAGCATAGGCAGGCTAATTTTAAAGGCATTAACAATATGGCTACTGTGTTATATCCAACTCATTTAAGTTACAGCTAACTGATATTTAATTATTACGAAAGATTTTGCTCTTGTGTATATTAACTTATCAGAGATTGATAGTTTTAAGGGCTTTCACAATGTTCAAATCATTTTTTAAAATGAAAAATAAATCTGTGAATCTCCATAAAAATCATGAGGGAAAACTAGTTTGAGCTATTGTAAGGTTTTTTTAATCACTGCTGTAATCAAAAAAAGATCTTTCTTTTTTGATAAATACTGCCCTACACTTAGTGGTTTTCATACTTGACCAGAATGACAATGTGAAAAATCTGCTCAATCTTATTCGTTGATAATTCCTGTTTTACATATGTACTGCAGTCTTGTGAATTAGCTTACAGAACATGTAATTACTGAAAGAACCTGTGGTATTTATAATAAGGGTAAGGTTCCACATACCTTTTCCTCAGTAGCAATGCTGACTTAAGGGTTTTCCATTCCTCCTACTCTACTACTCATCCTTGTCCCTATTCTGCCCTTCACTTGTACTGCACAACTGTTTGTAGGGCTGCATTGTGAATGTGACTGGGGAACTAATCCAGGTAGGGAAAGGAAGGGAAAAAAAAAAGAGAGAGAGAGAAATGAGGGAATGATTAAATCAAATCAGCTTCTTGATTCAGTTCAGAGCGTACTCCCAGAAATAGCTATAGGAACATATCTGAAGGGACAAGGTGAGTAAGGGTAGGCATAAGCAGAATGGATAGCAATACCATAAGCGAACCTTACTGCTGAATCCAGCTTGCTGATTAAAACACTGACAAACATACCAGAAATTCTACATTTCAAATTTCCAGTATTTTATTTAGATTTTTCTTTTTTCCAGATTATCCATTTGAAAAATAAATTAAAAATATTAAAAATCACTATTTTTGCCCTTTATACTTGCTGCTAAAAAATTAATACATTCTCCTCCTTCTGAAACAAAATACCTGCATGTGTGCATCACATGAACAACAAAGGGCAAATTTCTTAAAGACATCTCATCTTTTAATATTTATTTCTTATTCTTCTTCCTTCCATAGTCATACACAGCTTACGGCCACTTCCCACCCCTCCCAAATTATTAAAACCATACAGAATTGATTACAATGTATGGAAAGATTCCACCAAGTTTCTGTCCTTGACCAAAATCACTCTTATCGCGCTACTGTTTTCTTTTGTACTTTCTAGAGCAGATTGACATTTTCAGCAAATGCTAATATTTACGTAATAAAAAATAATTACAGAATATAATTAGGATTTGCTATGAAAGCAGAAACATGAAACATAATATTTTAATATCTAGAAGGCCAAAACTGTGCCAAACTCTACAAAGGTATTCACATATTTTATCATGGTTTTATTGTATATTTCTATGCATTAATTATAAAAGCCTTGTGCAGCTGTAACTGTGGCTTCTGTAATTATTACATTTCAGTAATGCAAACACAATCATTTTAAAAAAAACATACTTAATGGAACAAATATAAACAAACGTTCCAAACAAAGGCAAAGTTATAACAACACTGTTTGCCCTGTGCTTCACCCTTTGAATTTTGAAAACGTGATGTTGCCAAAACTGTTGTAATACGTACCATACAAAAATGTTTTATTATGGTTGATTAGGACCATTAAAAATTAATACTAACAAAAATGGGCTTCAAAGAGCAGCAATAGATCAGGGTTCACTGCAGAATTATAAGAAACAAGTCATAAACCAGAAAATCTTAAAGTATATTTTTTCCCCCAATCTGATTTTAGTGTTCGCACAGTATGTGCTTACCGATCTGTCTAGTGGAAGGCTCGGACCCAACATTTTCATAGGAAGTACTAGTTCATAGTTAATAAAATTGTACTGGATTTCTACAGAAGTCTTCCATGACTCATAGTAATCTTTCACCTTGATTAACAATTTAAGATGTCAAGTATGTGGGCCATATACTTAGATTATAGAGCACAGCTGGCTCAGTTAAGCTACACAGAGTCTTCCAGAAAGAAAGATTCAGCCATCCAATGCACAAAATATATGCAATAATTTCAAAGCTTCCTAGAAATTCTAAACTTGCTCAGTATGCATGACTCAAATATAGACAGAAGTCTATAAAATAGTTTTCTATAATATTAGACTTTCTACATAGCAAATACTGAAGTTGCACAAGATGTCTAGTAGTGTCCAAAAGTAAATTTAGCTTTTCCAATAAGCAGATGTAACATGTCTGGGACTGTCTAGAATGCAGCAGTCCAGCTCTGATTCCCAAGCAGTAGCTGTGTCCAGAAATATTGGGCAAATACAAGAGACATACACACACACACACATATATAGACACACATAAACATGTGTGCATATGTGTGTACTTCTCCATATAGACAGATATCTCTCGGGGGGGGCAAAAAAAAAAAAAATCCAGGAAGAGAAAGAGGAAGACAAGCAGAAGAATCCTGATCATGCGTAGCATTATATTTACACCAGCAAGACTTTTACCCTCTGCAGTTAATACAGTAAATTAAATTTATGCTTATCTGCCAATTTGTTTTCTGAGAATTAGTACCCGCTCAAGAGCTGAATTAAGTTCCTTCAAGGCCCGAGAGCAGTCAGTATGTCTAAACAAGGGTAAAGGAACCCAGAGAGAGTGTTCATCTAAATTTAATATCTCTATGAATATATAATTTAGTACATCATATAGTAAAACTGAAGAACTAAATCTTGTAGTTAACATTGTTTCCAAAAAGAATTTAGAAGCTGCATACATAATTATGTGAAGATGACATCTGGTTCTATAGCAGAAGATACTAATTTGAGAGAAATCAATGAGATTACATTGAAAGATGGGAAATGGCCATAAAACTAAACATGAATTTTTGTGCTTTCCTTCCTATTAGTTTGTATTAAGTTTATATTTATTCTTCCCGCCCCCCATTTATTTACACATATACAACTTAGTAGCAAAATTCTGCCTTTGGGATCTATTAGAAATGTAGCTACATTTCAATATGAAATTTGCTATTGTACGAAGAGCATTATATAGAAGATGTAATGGGACTCCCTGGTAGAAGTGATGGGTGTTAGAAAGATCAACAAACACTAAGTTTTATCATCGAAGCTACATTTAGTTTGCTGTTTGACATAGATCAACTTAGATAAAACTCAACCACTTAACATTATTAAGGGTACTTCTGCAAATACATACTCAGAAATGTTACAATCACACTTTTAGAAAGCTAGTCTTAAAGCACATTAAATTATGGTGTGACTACTTTTCATAAATGTGTCCCAAAGAGGATTAGGAATATCTACACAGGAAAATAAAGCATGACTGTGGAACACATAAGAACACTATATTAGTTTTAATCTAGCTAACAAAGGAAAACGGTGGCAATATGATGGCACAGGCTTCTTTGATTCCATTAAATAACTTGAAGACAATGAAAATAACAGGAACTACACAGATTTTCTTTGGAAAATTAAATGGCTTCTGTTAGAAGTAGAATAATCTAGCAAAGAGAAAAAATAAAATTTACCTATTCTGAAAAAGAGCACATAAAATCAATACACTCACTCCCGTGTGGCAGAAAAAATGAGGGCACATAAGTTTTGCCCCGGGTGACTGTTGTCTGATATGAGTCAGGGCACTGTACCACGGTCCACTCCCTGCTCCATGGATTAGGCACCAGGCTCACTGGTATAAACAGAGAACTAAAACCACAACACTGGCTTCCAGCTCAACTTCTTTGGTGAGCAACAGTGGCAACTACTTTATTAAACAGCCCCTCCTGCCTTCTCTTGATGACTGTCTCCCTTCCTCTTGCTCCCTTATCACTATATCCCAGATGTCCTGCTATATGCTACCATTGCTGTAGTATTTAACCCCTTGAAATAGTAGGGACAATAGAAATTTAAATCTAAATTGTTGGGAGAATTATAAAATTAAGCTAGAAGCTTATTCCCCAGAATAAACATTGGCTGAAATGATCTCTGATGTAACATGCAAATTTTGGAAAAACATTTCAAAACATTGGCAAGAATTTTCCAAGCACCAAGAACAACTGTGATGTTTTCTGTAACATTCTGCAACTGAACAGAAACAAGTATTGAAACACAGGAGAGCAGCAGTTCCGTCAAGAGCTGCATATGAAAGAAAGCAAAATTCCCTAGTCAAAAATCTGCAGAGTAGATGAATGTGTTAATACTCAACACTGAAACATGCAGCAAACTACTTCTGTTTTCAGATACCCATGCAGCCCAGAAGGCCAGAATTATTCAGTACAGCAAATACTAGGTGAAAGATATTACTGTCTGTTAGTAAGGGTTAAATAGCATAAAAACCACCATTTAAACTTTTCAGGAGTGCACACTGATGCATACATGTTTGTCCAAATCACAAGGCATTATTTATACAGTATGAATTAACTGCTAACAATTGAAAACTGAGCATTTCACACACTCCAACTCAGAAACATTGTGTAAATATTTTCAATTAGCTGAAGGGCAACAGGAGGGCAGCCACATCACATCGCAACTTAAAAGCATCATGTTACAGGTTCAAGAGATTATTACAAGTGGTGGGGGGGGTTAGGGAGGCTTTTTTAGTTTGTTTTAAAGATCTGATAGTATAAAATGGGAAAAAAATCCTACAAGACAAGAAGCCAATTGAGATCTTGCTTTTGCATATTTGAAGAGCCATTTTTTCAAGATTCTCTACAAAACTTAAATTCACTGGGGAGAGAAGCAAGCATTGCTTAGACCTCATTAGAAAAGTATTTCAAGAAAGAATGCTATCTTTTTTCTTTTTTTTAATAACATCAGAAATTTAAATTATAGATTATAACAGTCTTTTTTTTTTTAGCTTACAGCAATAGGAAAAGGATTAGAGTACTACTACAATAACAGTAAGTAAAAAAAAAAATACTTAAGTGTTACCATAATTACAATTGAAGCATCAACTATACAGATATTTTCCTGAGAAAATAATGGGTCAATGATTTACTATAGGTATTTTATTCTGTGGAATATAAAAGTACAGTTTGTAGTATTTTTTTTATTATTAAAAAGGACTAGAATGCATTTTACAGCTTTCTGGCTATCAGGTTTTAGTTGATCAGAGAAACCAATATAACACAATTAATTTTCATACAGTAGTATGTCGATTTTTAAGCCCCAAAACAAGACTAACAGAATAAAGAAAGGTCAAAGATTGTTGTCTTGTGTTTCATTGGTTATATTGTTGATTTAAAGGTTAAGATAAGACCAAAATATGATAGGTATATTGGCCTTAGGTTTCTTCAAACTTAAAAATACGTACTCCTTCCACATTTTTAAGTAATTAAAATCAGCACTATAATTTGATGTACCTCTACGGATCATTCCTTAGGTAGGTAGTGCAAACTGACAGGCTGACTTCAAGAATCACTTTACAGGTAAAGGAGTTACAAATTAGCATGATACAGCTAATATCTAATAACTTTACTATATTCCAAATTGAACAAGGAAAATTTTCTTCCAGTAAACACTCTGAAATGTTTGGCCGAAAGGCAATATATCCCGAACTTAACTTTATCCTGTGACCTTTTATAGTTTGCCTACATCTGCTCATTTCATTACCTGCATTTTCTTTGTGCTACAAACATTACCAGATCTGATCCTCACCATGTCTTCTGCCTTTTACCCTTGTCCACTTAACAATGAAATGCATATTCATATAACTGACATCTACAATACCATGATTTTTACTTATGTTTTCTGCATACTATCAGGTAGAATATTTGCTAAGCAGCAATGACTCTTTGCACAAGAGTCAAAAATAATTTCATCCTCCATCTCTTAAAACTGAAAAAAACCTTAAAAATATGCAAAATACTTATATATAAAATATATAAAACAGAAAATTCTTATAAAGTAGTACTGGAGTCTTCCTTTGAAGACTCATAGATGGTGTTTTAAGTGTCAGTGTATCATAAGCAGCAATAATTCAATGATATGTTTAACATTTTTTCATCACAGTATTATTGACTTAGGACTATGAATGAGGGAAAATGAGTGCTAAGTTCAGGGAAAACACTCACTCTAGATTTTAAAGCAAGCTCTTATGACTTTGAAACATGATTTTTTCTCTCCCCCACTCCTTGACTCTAGCCCTAAGATCCATTTTTTAATCATATATTGCCAACTAATGTTTATGTAAACCTCTGAGGTCCCAGGATCAGTGCTATCATAGCCTCTTCACTGTCCTTGTAGAAGCTGATGAAATTCATTCATTTTATATATTCATAAATGTAAAGAATGCTAAGGCAGAAAGCCTATTTCATTATTATCTTAGAATACAAAGTACAATGCCAGCAGGTAGTAATCAGCAACTTCATACTCCCATGAATCCTTAACTACTTCACTCTAGAAAAAACACTTTTAACAATTTGTTTACTGCGATTGTACTAAAGTCAAATATTGGTCCCCTTTCTTGCTCCTTTAAACCAGTTCAGGACATATATTTTCAATAATTTACATCAACATAAAACTAAATTACTCCAAATGTAGAAAAATGAATATTGTTTATTTGGTACAACCTACAGATAGTCACATCCATATAATATCAGAGGGCTTCAATCAAGTATTATAGCCCCTGCCAATCCCAAGACATCTTCATAACACTATTCCTTTTGGCCACACAGAATCATTTTACTTCATGTTTAGAGGCTAGCAGAATTCACAACTTCTAAATCAGGTGAGATACTACAATTTGTAAAGTCAGGATACTCCATTACGTCTGGAACTCCCTGTTGACTGATGATGTTTTCACATGCTCTACTGAGGTTCTGAGCTTCTACTTGGCACAAACAAGTTTCATGAAATTCTGCAATTGAGAATTTATGCCTGTATTTTGTTGAACTAATAGAAGGGAATGAAGAGTGGGAGACATAGGTGTAGAATTTTCAGACAGCTTTCCTGTGTTTCTATTATCAAAAAATATATTTCTTGGACTATTCTCTCCCTGATTGTACACTCAAACACTTCAGAAAGGAAAATGACTTTGACTAGCAAGATTGTTCTCTACTTGGTGAATTTCTCCTTTCTACTTTGCTTCTTCTAAGGATTGCTCTGATTGCAAGAACAAAGCACTAAGCCTATGTGAATAGATTCACTGCCCGCAAATGAAGCATCTTCAAGATCTCCCTTTTTTCAGACACTTTGCTGCCAAAGTCTCATGATTCCTTCTCAGGAATGAATTAATTTTCTTGTAAGATTGTGCTCTTCAGAGGATATCTTTCTCTCCACAAATATAATTCTATCCTTTCCTAAGATTTACCAGTTTCATCTAATTTTGTTACTTGAATAAAACAAGTGTTTTCATTTTGAAACCTATGATATTTAAAAATATTAACTAATGTCCTGGTTTGAGCTAAGAGTTACTTTTCTTTATAGTGCTGTGCTTTGGATTTGGAATGAGAGTAATGCTGATAACACCCTGATGTTTTCAGTTGTCTCCGGGTAGTGGTAGTGTCCACACTGAGTCAAGGACCTTTCAGCTCCCCACGCCCTGCCAGGGCCACAAGGAGCTGGGAGAGCACGGCCAGGACAGCTGACCCAGGCTGGCCAAAGGGATATTCCCTGCCAGAGAACATCATGCTCCGGATAGAACTGGGGAAGTGAGCCGGGAGGCAGGATTGCTGCTCCGAAGCAGACTGGGCATTGGGTTGGGTTTTATTCTGCATGTGGTGAGCAATTGCATTTGTGCATCACTTTTTTTGGTTGTTGTTGTTATTCTCCTTTTCCTTCGTTATCCTATTAAACTGTCTTTATCTCAACCCCTGGGGTTTTTTTTTCTCCATTCTCCTCCCCATCTCCTTGGGGTGGAGGGGTGCCTGAGTGGCTGCATGATGCTCAGTTACCCACTGGGGTTAAACCATGACAACTAATAAAAACAACTTTTTACCACCAACTGCTTACTCAAAACTCAATTTTGCAATACAGCACTCAAATAAATAAAAGGTTTTTCAAAGAAAGAGGGAGGAAGCTCTCTATAATTACACATTTTTGAACCTTGCCTAGGCTTCTGATTTGCCTTATCTCATTTTAGCTTTTGTTGGTTTTTTTCCCCTAGACTGCTCATGCACTTAACAATATTTGTTTTTTTAAAGCAGAAGAGAAGCCTGATGAAACACCCAAAGAAGGGCAACATGCAGCATTGAGACTCATTATTTAGGAACAAATCAGAACACTGCATAAATAATTGAGAAATTTGTGTCCTCAAAGAATACTACCACAAGCTATTCATCCAATGAATACTTCAGAGCAACATTCACTTCCTCATCCAATGCCTTCTGCTGCAGCATAAAACTTCAGAAGGAAGTATATGGACCTAGAGCAAGTAAAACCAAAGTGCTATTGGAACTGACATTTTCACTTACTCCAGTGGCATTTTCTGATGCATCTAGATTCTCCACAAGATGTTTTTATTGGATTTTTTTTCCCCAAGCAGCTGTATCTTTAAGAGGTCAACTATTGCTCAGAAACAGCCTTACTTTTAGCATTAACATTTCAGAATACAGGTAGAAGTAGGAAAATTTTCTCCCCAAAAGCATTTCTCTCAGTGTAATGTCAAAACTCTAGAAGTTTAGCACAAGATGACATTTGCACACAATAGTAAGGTCTACCTCACTTACCAAAGTAAAACCTCATTAATTGGGAAACTATATGGATTTCTGTACTTTCTTCTCCCTCACTGAAAGTTAAGGAGGGGAAAAAAAAAAGAACAAAAAAAGAGAAATCACACCTATGGCGAAAGCGAAAAAGTCAACACTCCCAAGTAACAAAACTCTTGCAGTTTGAATTATTTTTTTTCTAAGACTCAGGGTTTGGATGAAAAATTCGGGCTATTTGCTATTTAACATATCTGATGTTTAACTTTTTGGATCCTCTAGGAAGTAATCCATAGCTGGCCAATTTGATAAATAAAGAATTTTGAATGTATACATTGGAGATTATAACTTCGATGAACTTACGTTAACATCAAATGAAAACAAGTATTTTTCTTAAAATGTAGTTGAGTCTTGAGTTGACACTATTCTTTTTCAAAATCCTTATTTTTAGATGTATTCTGTGAAAACCACCTTAGGACAGGAACTCTCCTTTCTCTTGCCCAAAGGGTTGCTATTTGTACACAGTGAGTTCCTTTTTTTTTTTTTTTAAATTTAAAATAAAAAAATTAACTCCTTTTACATTTATCAAGACTAGGTCTTTTTACAGCAAAGAAGTTGGTTCATCATCTCTAGAAGCTCCGCTCCAAGAGTCCTAAATAAAGCAGCAGAAAAAGAGAGATATAAATATTAAATTATACAAATAAAGGAAAAACATCTATTTGACAACCTGGTTACAGAAAATTAAAGGTACTACAGAAATCTTTCACTAGTGCATTGCCAGTTACAGAGTTAGCTGAAAGACATCACACTGGCTTGGTTGAAGGTCAAGCCTTCTTCCTGGAGGGTTTGGGTTTTTCTAGCTTTTCTGCTGACTTGCCAGTACAGCCATCAAGTAAACTACATTTTCTCTCATTCAGAAGTATACTAAAAGCTTTTCTAAGCAACAGTCCTAAATCCATATTGTGTTCAGATGTGAAAAAAGGTATATTTAAATTCTACTTCAAAATACAATCGACCATCAATTGCTGCCACAATACTTGACCTTTATAAAAAACAGAAGACATACAAATGTATCAAAATAATGTGATTTGAATTTTTAATATATATCCTATTGATTATTTTTAACTAAAAGTCTCAAAGAAAAACTGTTCTCATTTTCAATTGGTTGCTAACTGGATTGGGAACTGCATCAAAACAGAGTAACTCAAGAAGAGCATTCTATTTCTTTGGATAAAGCAATGGGTAAGTCCTGAGAACAGAGTCTCCGAAACTGAAGAAACAGGTGTTTGCCTGTATCTGGTTGGGTAACTTTTTCAGTATTCACAACATCAAGGAATGATTTTCCCAAAATTGAAGGAAAACACAAATCTCCTTTTTCTTGATCTTAAGAACAGCAAACCAACCCAGTCCACCACCTTTCCCCTGATTCCAGCTGAACAGCAGGTAGGTAACCAAGCAGCAAAACTTAGGACCAATTCTCCACTTTATTTAAGAACATAGAAGTGTTGCTTCTTAGTATTTTAGGATAGATCAAAGAAATAAAAATTGAGAGACTCTTGGTGACAACCACACAGCAAAATAAAGTAAAGCCATGGTTTGTAGTAGGGAACACTTGAAAACAAGTGGAAGTTTAGAGAGCAAAGGGTCTACAAAGATAACCTAGAAAGAACATGCTTGCTGTTTCTTTCAAATACAATATACTTGGTAATTGCTAAAGATGTCAAAATTATTTTTACAGGTATAGAAAGCTATGTCAAGGCAAATTTCTATACACTGCCCTGCCCCAACTTATTTCACTAGAAAATTGGACTAAACTCTACTCCAAGAGCAATTAAATGTTTCCTATATTTGCAGCATCGCAGCATAAAAACCATGGTGGAAGTCTGAAATGAAAATGGATATAAATAGAAAAACAAGAGAGGTATAGAGAAGGTTGGCTACTGGTTACTACGACCATGAGTTAAGTCAATTTCAGAGTATGCTATAACAACAAGCTGACAAGCAGTTTGCAGAAATAATTTGTGCAATAAAAAATGAGCGGGTAGGCCAAAAATAACATCAAGTTGGCTTTTTAAAAAAAAAACATAAAAACACTCACACAGCAATGTCCAAAATAAGAACAGATTCACTGATTATTGAAGTCAATTTAAGACTATGAGGCTATCAGAAAATAAAATAATGTTCTACAATGTTTGATATTACATTAAATTCTATTTTATTCATACTCACAAGTTACTACAGTATTTTGAATGTGATAACACATAGCTGTTCCTGTATGTTCAAGAAAGAATATAATCACATCCAAAATACAAACATTTTGACTTGATATATTTGCTAGCAGAACAAATCTATTAGTATTTATAATGATGTCTTACATTAAATATAAACACACAGTTATAACTAACATAACCAAATAAAATTGGAAATGAGCTGATGGAACTCTTAGGATTCATTTTCTACTAAAGCAAATTAAAAATATGCAAATTCAAAAGGTACAGTAACTGCTGTGGTTAGAGTGTAAAAAACAATCACTTATATTTACCTCAATACAATATACATGCAATATATTTTGGGGCATTTTTTTACCATAGTAAAGAAAAGCATGTGAGAAAGTGATTTGCTCTCTATAGCTGTCCTTTTCTTCTCCTATTTTTTGTACTCTAATGGGAATAAGAGACACTGCAGCAACAACTGGAAGAATTGGAATGGCTATAGAGCATTTGCACAGTCTCAGAGCTATGCAGGGCTTCTCCTACTCCTCTGACCCATTCGGATGCTATGTAATTAAATCTTCAAGTTTGTTCTGGAGCAGAATACCCTCCACTTTAAAAAAAAAAAATAAACCAGATATAAATCTTCTAAAAGCTAATTTATCAAGGTGAAATAACCAAAAGGATATTAAGGATGCAGCCTGTTGCAGGCATAGATGGATAGGTGCACTGTTCATGCTTAGTAAAATCCTTCTAAAATTCCCCTCTTTTGCTGAAATTGGTGGGGATTAGCACCACCCAGACTAAGAAATGCCTCGGTAAATTAAAAAAAAAAAAAATTAGTATATTGTAGGATGTGTAAACACAAAGATGAAACATGGGCAGGTTCCAAGTGAACCCAAGCCTCAGGAGTCTGTGTTTGTTCACTTTCTTCAAAAATCAGGAATTCAGACTATCCAAGAGCTGGCTGCACATCACACGTGATGCAGCTGGGACATGTGAACTGCCCAAAAGCTACAAGATTAATTCCTCTGCTATAAAGCCAAGAGAGTATAAGAAGAGGTGTAAAGCAAGCACTGCAGAAGAGCTTTAACAATATAGAATGTTTTTAATATTTAAATAATGGGCTAATACTTCATTATAATTAATATACTGTTAATTCTTAGATAGTACTATATTACGCTGTTGGTGAGGCTAGCAGAATCCAGAAACCAGAAAACCAGCAAAATGAAAGAACAGAAAACTTAAATGAAACATTAAATCTAGGTACTAGTGAGGATGACATTTAAACTAACAAACATAATGCTAAAACTAGAAAATTCTCTTCTATGTTCTGTACTGTTTGTATTTTCTGTAAATCAGGCTTTAAATAACTATTTTTTTTTTAATTTGTCCTTCAAGAAAACTTTATTGCATACATATATAATGTAATTTAAGCTTGCATCCAAATCATTTTTTAATTAGACAATAAACCCTCCTCCCTCATACTAACAGTAAATAACATTTATGTTAGATTATTTTGCAATGTTTCCACACCGTGTTAATCTTTTTTAGCATTTCAAATTTAGCTTTTTACTGTGAAATAACCTTGAAGAGCTAGCTGCAGCTGTTTTTCTAAGCTTCACAACAGCTACAGTTTTCCTTAGCTACTTGGCTCAAAAAAAACTTTCCAAACTGACTTAAGCAGTGTAAGTCAAAGATTTACACTTTCAATTAATTGAACCCTGAAATCAAATAAAGCATCAACTTTCTTCATCAACATAATTTTTTTGGTTTTAAAAGTCTAGGGATTAAGTTTAGATTAGAAACATTTGAAAAGGTAAATAAATAAAAAGGCATGACATGAGTGTCTGAATACAAAAATAACTTACCCATCCTGCAAAGTCTATCTTTCAAAAATCTGAATTAATATGCAATTGCTATAGGAGATATATAAAGAACAGAAATTGAATAGGTTAATACATGCAATTCTTATTACTATGCTAGTTTTCTAGTAACAAGACTGATACCTACTCAAATAAAATGAAAACCAAGGAAGCATGACTGCAACATCATCCAACTCTAACTGCTCTCGCTTTTTATTCTGACTTCTGAAGTTTTGTTTCTTTGGAGAAAAAACAAGATTCCTAGTGTTTTCCAAGCTGTTATTCATTGACCAATATTAAGAGATAGGTGATTAAAGAGACAAATTAACATATGCGTAGAGAAGAACCACAAGCATGAAGTGAAGTTACTACCTGTGATGCAGTAATTCATCCCATGATCTCAAAAATGTACAGATATAGTTGCATAAAACTCAGATTTATAAACATTCTGAAATATCCCAGATAGTCACTCTCTGTTCTCAATATTATTCTAATTTTTTCCTACTGCCCTGTCCATACATCTTATTAACATTTTTCCGTATAAATATATAGCTGCTGTAGACACACGTGGGGAGAATTAAAGACTATCTATCCTGCTGAAATAAATAGGACAATTCACAGGAACTTAAGTGGTGTAGGAATTTAATCATAATTTTTCAAATTGAACTAAAAATATTTATTCATATTCTTCACAGAATATTCTAAGCATATATTGAAAGGCAATAAATCTCAGTTTTTCCAAAATCCTATGTGGCAAAACCTTCACTAGGACACATAATTAATAAGAACACATCCAACTCTCTTTTTTAAAGTCCAGCCATGTGCAGCAAAACAGAACCACAGTGTCTTGCTCCTCACTCCTTCATAATTTTATCTAGAAGCAATTTTTTATTGGAAGCAATGGGAAAAAGCACCTGAAAAGGTCACTAAAACGTGCATTTATGAAACATGTAGTGATTCATTCAAGAGTTATTCTACTGAACAATAAACCAAGTATTGTTGTTTTTAAAACAAATCATTCTATGTACAAAGGATACTTTTCTTTGCATAAGGTGGGAAACACAGACTCAGTAGAACAAAGTGCACTGCAGCTAGCTTATTTCCACCCAAAATGAGTGTGTGTTAAAAAATAAGACCGAGTTATCTATTTTTCAACTGCTGTACACAAAAACCTGTTCTGAACCGCTAAACTTTGCATCAACCTCTGTCTGAATCATTTTCCTCTTACTCTATTTCACAAAGATAAACAATAACTACTTATTCTCTCTGCAGTATCTCAACTTCCTCTTTCTCACCAAAAACTAAATTTCCTTTCTGTTACACCTGTTAGTCAAGCCTCTATTATCTAAATAAAAGCCCACCTAAAAATTCAGATAAAAAGAAAACTGCTTTCTTATTTTCAAAACTAGAAAAAATGATAACATTCATTTGAATGGGCAGAGAATAGTATCTGAAATTTATTTGAAAGTTCAAAGAATTTCAAACAATTAAAGTTTTGTTTTTAATTTACTACCTTACAAAGAAAACTAAATTCTGACACTCAAGTAACTTCTGCAATTTTAAAAATTCTTTTTCCAAGATCATGAGTTTTTAGGTCTATTTCCTAAAGTAGTGATTTTTAGGCAACAGACTTCAAATTTTTGGTCTTGGTTAAGTATACAAAACAAATTAATTCAAACATCAGAAAATAAATCTGTTTACAGCCCATGCACAAAACAGTTTTGCAGCAAGTTACTAACCAGTTCTCTTAAACATATATCAGCATCTTCCTGATGCTGCAATTGATACATACTTGACCTGAGGCAAATTTGGTTTTTGTCATGCTTCGTTATCTACACAACCACATGGTAAACACCAGCTAATCAATTGCATTGTATTTCTAAACACGGGTATTCTTGAAAAGACAAAGTTTCAAAACTTACATTTTAAAAACAGAATATTTTTTCAGCAATTAGATAAAAATTGCTATTTTGTTGTTTGGTTTTTTTTTAAACAGACAGTTGGGGGCAGGGGGTGGAGGGGGAAGATTGACAGAGATTTCTCCATCCCTTAGGGGTTAACTTTTGTATAGCTGTCTCTCTTTGTTGGCACAACCCAATTTGAAAAGGAAGAACCATCTGCCCAGCTGTCTGGAATCCAGCCCTGTTTGATAATTCCCATGTTGAAAAATAAACATTTCACAAAACCTATGCATTAAGGAAACCGATTTACTTTTCTTACAGCTAACAACCAGGCCATCAAGCAACACCTTTGGCAGCCATACAAAACACTGGTTTGAAGCTGTTATGTTTTTCTTTACTTTTCTATTGCATACTATTTTTTAGGAGTTGCAAGTTTTGCAATTTGACTCATGAAATAGAGCAATTACATTAAAAAGACTCGATTAATGCAGTTTTTCCAGTTTGCTTGATTACTACCAGCACTACTATGAATGCTACCAAGGAACAAGTGATACAAGTATCATATTTTAATAACAATTCTGGTGTGTAAAAATTAATTCAATAAAAAGCGTATAAAGTGGTAGTAATAACATGTTATGGAGTAATTATCAGAAAACTATTCCTGAGTAAATAACTTAAAACAATTGGTGTCATTAGGTTTTTTTCCAAACATTAGAGTTACTCTTCAGACTAACTCAAGAGAGGGTAGAGGATACTAAATTACATACATGTTCCTAAACATCTTGAAAGAAATGGCTTTGTTTTTATTATTTTTTAATCTTCATATTTCAGCTGGGTTTTAGGGGTTTTTTAGAGGGGGGATGGGAAAAATTTTTTTATGTAGCAGAGAATATTCGGACATATTGGATCCAATCAACTCCTTTGTCTTCTGAAGATCTCAAACATTAGTTGTACAAAGCCTAGCTATTGTCAACTTTTACACTTCACTAAGTTTAAGACTGAACTAAGCCTACTTTTTGGCCTTTCTTTTTGAAACTCAATAGCAAGCAAAGTTTACCAGATTCCAGGAAAACAAAAAAATCCACAAAGACATACAGTTTAGCTCTCATACGAACCCTGTCACATAGGCCTGGACTTCAGGCAGTGTTTTCTATAGTTTCAATTATCATTAAACAGGGTACTAAAAGCTCCTTCCCTTAGTCTGAATGACCAAATACCTTACGACTGTAAAAGTTATAAAACTAGGAAAAGGGCTTGCAACTGTGTTGCAACTCTATATTAGTGCTTTAGGATCTCTCATGTATTCTCAGGTAAATTAAGTTTAGAATGAAATAATACATAATCTGGTTAAGTATCAGAAATCAAAACTTCCGTAAGCGGGCTGCTACATTTGTATACCAGTCCAGAAAACTGCAGATAATCTAGTTAAAAGGCTATCACAAGATTATTTTTTTTCTTTTCTGCTTGTTAGAGTGAACAGAGTTAGACATGTCTTTTCCTACTGATTTTTAAATCTTTATGTCAGGTTGGGCACATCACATATTCTTAGATTTCTGTGTTCAGAAGCTATGTCATCGTAAGCACTGTCAGTCAGAGGGAACTAAGATACTTATTAAATCACAACAAATTTGTTTTCTTTCAAAGTGGGTGTTTGTTCAAATCCAAGAGAATATATTGCCATTCCCTTTGCCCACATGGATGGGCAACTCTCTTTGCCTATATGGTTGGGCACTTCTCCTTGCCTGTTTGTTTCTGGCAGGGGGAAGTAACTGTCAAGATGAGTCAGATGTTTGTGAGGCAATTTTCTTTATTTGTAAGAAAGATATATATACCAAATACCTTTTCCTTGAGCAGAACAGAAAGAACCTGGAAGCAGCAATTTCCCTACATAGAGTCTCCGTCTCTCTAATGGAAATTAGCTTCTTTTTCCAAATAACTTCTTGCCAGGGATATAGCCAAATTGCTTCTATGACTATTTCCTTCTTGTACCTATGATTTCTGTTTTCTTTTACGCACACAACTACGATGATTCAAGAACTTTTCCAATGACAATTTAAAGAAATCTTTTCAGTTTAGGTAGCATATGCACATCAACATCCTCATACAAATGGGCTAAGGAAAGATATTACTGCTTACAGCTGCAAAAGGCTTATCTTCTATTCCAGCACTGTCAAACCACTGTGTCTTCAATATACCCGTTAACTCCATGAGAGAGTTGAGAACTACTGATATCACATAAACATATGATCACCACTTCCACGATCTAATAGCACAATTAATCCGTTGTCCCATTTTTCTTCAGGACTGTCTTGAAATTTGAAAGTTGCAAAGTCCTTCACCTTTCTTCAGTGATTAGTCAAACAGGAATGAAAACCATCACATAATGTAGCTGTCCAAGATTTTGCCACTCATCAAGATTAATTCTTAAATGGAAATAAACAACAAAACAACAAAAATAGTAATAAAAAAAAAAATCACCTGAACTGTTTGCCTATAGACCAGGAATAAATAGTGATAGACAACCACTGGGGGGAAAAAGTAAAAAGCAGCAGTAAAACTATATTTCCCTTTTATTTCTTTGCCATCCAAACAATGGATATTTCAAGCAGGATTCATCAGAATAAATAAATAAATAAAAGAAATAGAGAGACAGCATAGCATATTTTTGTTTTTGAAGAGCCTCAACACAGATTAGCTAATTCTCCACCTGAACCCTGGAACAAAGCATTGGGAGGCATTAGTTTAAGGAAAAAAGTTAGTCTGATTGCATTCCTTAAATTGGAGATTTCTTTTTTCCAAAAAATGGCAACAGCTTGTACATATAAAAACATCATCCTTACAACTATTAACTGTAGGCAAATAAACAGACATTAGGTATGAAACGTAGGTTTTAGCCAGTAATTTTCTATCATGGATGTTTTGTCTAGTGCTTATTCCAACATACTGTCCCATCCAGTTTGAGAGGGTACTGACTGTTAGCACAAACCTAACATGTAGTATGAAAAATATCCCAGAACCTAATCCATTTCCTTATATTTCTCTCCCCTTTTAATTACAATCTATTATACTATTATAGACTGTTTCTTCTCATCTTCACCTCTGCATCCTTCCTATTGCAACACACTTTTATCTGCTCCTCTCCATCTTCAAACAGCAAGTGGAAATTTTAGTACTGAAATATTTAATTTTCCTGCTCCAACACTGTATGTGTTCTGTCCTCTGATTTCTCAATCCTACAGCAGCAATATGCTCAGATTTGTACGCATGAAAAACTCAAGATATAACCTTACCACATCCTATGAAAAGGGAGACCACTCTCCTCTCTTTGACATGATAATTAAATAAGAGAAATGTAACTGCACTGCTCCCAAGTGCAACACTATTATATATCATCATATATCCAAGATTAATTCCTCACTTGAGTGGATACCAGGCTAAATTCAGGCAAAATATAGTAAATTAGCTTTTGCACTTCATTAATACTGTCAGCTTCACTCTCAATGTCCAGTACATAAAAGATAGGAAGCTTATGAGTTTAAAAATACAAAGAAAACCCCCAAACCCACATCACAAAAAAACCCAACCAACCAAAAAAACAAACCCCACTAGATGACAAACCAAAGAAAACAGAAGATGTATTGGATTTAAAATACATACTTTTTAGACAACAAAAAAAGCATTTCAAGAAAAAAATTGTGTTGATTCATGACAAATTATTCAGTGGTCTCACACCAATATAATACTCAAAGAAGATACAATAAAAAAGGCAGAGCGTTATATGCATCTGAGATGCTGAATTCTATGGAACACTGTCAGCAGAGGCAAGATATTAAGAGAGGGGGTAAGCAAGGCAGATAAAAATCTTATCCAGAACTTCCACAGGTGTGACAGTCAGTTTCAGGACTGTGAAGTAAAAATTCAGAATGCCAATACATAAATCATCTTTGCATCATGAATACCTGATATCTATTAGTAATCCTCTCTTTATTCAAGAAGGTAGAAGAATTCAGTAACATTTCAAAAACATCAAAGTCTTGCTGCCATAAGTTGCTTTCCTGTAAAACAGCCAGAAAGCTGGTTCACGGTTTCTATTTCAGAAGTAAAAGCTGAGAATATGGAGGCTGGGAAACTGTAGACTTAAGATAACTTTTTGGAATTCTCATAAGCAGCAATGAAAGTCATGGTATCACTGACAAGTCAAGTTAAACTTTCAAAAACCTGACTCACACAGAAACCATACAAAGTGTGATGGTTATCACAAGGTTTATATATTATGAGCAGAATTTTTCGAGTTCTCAGCTGAAACATGGACCAAAACCAGCTTACCCACACTGCAATAACAATTTGTCTTCCAAGGAGGCAAAATCTCCATAGGTATGGCTCTGACATCACCAGTCCTTTTAATAACATTTACAGCTGGATGTAGAATACATGTCTAAGCTCTAAAAATGAATAAATCACTTGACTTGTGCTACATGACAGACACACTGAAAATATGCCTGACCATTTTATATATAGCCATATATATATATATAAAAGGAAGAGTGGCCTTAACATATCCATTTCCTATACAGAAAATTTTTCTACTTTCTCTTATTCAGGGACTTGCCAAGATTCATGAAAAAGAAACTATGCTATATACTATATTTTAAGTTCTCAAAGACAAATAGAGAGATGTATGGAATGAAGTTTGCTATATATCATTAAAATAGGCTTTTGCTGCACAAGTATGCTGGAGAAACAATATAGGTTAAACATAGCAAAACACAGCAATCTTATTAAACAACTAAATTTTTTTTTTTATTAAAAGTTTCATGTAATGTTCCAAGTGCTATTACATTAAAAAAAAAAAACCAACCCCCACCTTGCGCTGCTTTTCAAAGACATTCTGATTGACTGGAGAGCATAGAAGATCTCTATCTTTTGATATGTCAGGGAAGTATAATGCAAAAAGAGGCATTATTAAAAACTTGACTGCAAAACCAGACTTTCTTCCTCTTTTCTCTCTTGTTAGAGAGGAAAAATCCTCAGGTTTGATATCAACAAAATTCCTATTGAAAACAAGAGCCTTCATAAGACCTGTGATGATGTTACTTAAAAAGTTTATGAAAAACATTGTCTTTTACAGAATGCTTTTGAGGCTTCTAAATTTAATTTTCTTCTTAAAAGTGAAACGTGAGTTTGCTTAAACATTCCATATATTATAATTGAAATATACATTTCCAAGTGTTTTCATAAGAACAAAAAATCTTATAAAAAACTACCAGCCCTCATTATGTTGACTAAAATGTTTCTGTACAAATGAAGCAAAGCCATTTGATGCTGGCTGGTTATCCTGACAAGTCATTTAACTCCCTTTATGTAAGTTAAGTGTGTGCAGACTTGCACATGTGTTGACTGGGGAGTAGATACATATCTAGCAATGCTTCCTTAAGCTCCTCACACCCCAGGGATGAGGCTACATCCCTGCAAATGTCATAAGAGAATCAGCACTATGTTCTCAAATACCTGTTTAAAGGCAAATATACCAAGAATTACAAGGAAAAAAGAGCATTTCAAGAAAGTGAAAGCTTGGTGTGTTGAAAAGGAGGGAACTGGAATTACTAAACACCAAAATATTATTTTAATTAAATACTAATAAAGTTAGAAGGATACCATTAAACACCACCACCCACACCCACCCTCCCCCAACCCACCCCCCCCCCCCCCAAAAAACCCCCACTTTAAAATTCAGACTTTGAGGACCTCAAGAAAAATTCCCCCTACCAAGATAAAGGCAAACTAAACAGTCTATTATATATTTAAAAGAGTACAAATCTTGTTGCATGGAAGGGTCCTGCCAGCAGGCTAAATGACTTGGCCCTCTTATCCACAAAAGCTATGTGATTACTCTATTACTGTTGTTAACAAAACAAACCAACCACACACAAAGTATCATTTTGTCCTCCAGTAGGATGCTAAGGTCTATCACCTACTAGAAGTGCCTAGAGTTGCGTGCTTCAGATTCTATTTACAAGAAAGGAAAAACTCTCATAATTTGTATCGACATAGGAAAAAAGAAAAAGGGGTGAGGGAGTTGAGATTTCTATTCAACATTTCATTTAATGTAAAAAAAATGATAAAATTTACTACAAGACAGCAGATAGGTAATCAGATTGGATACTTGTTGAATACTTAAGAAACACAGGATATTTACAAAAACAGACACACTTTGGATAAATGCATAGTTTCTCAGAGCTGGTTCTCTTAAAATTACAGCTTTGATGTCCAACTATAGCAAAATCTTTTCTAAACTAATTGAGTTGAACTTCCAAGTACAACAGCAGCTTTGCTCATTTTTACACCACTAGGCAGGTAAACAAACTGCACTGTATATCCTTCATTGCTTCTTCCAGACAGTTAGGGATCTATGAAGGATAACACAAGAGAAAAGTTCCAAGAAAACCCTGACCCTGTTAAACTTACTGGGACTTCAGCTGTATATTGAATGTAGTAGAGGATCTTGTCTGAAATATAGCCTTCCTTGAAATGTAAAGACCCTTTTCTGGGATCATTTTCTCTCAAGAAGATAACTGGATAGCCAACAAATTATTAGTTATCAAAAAAGCTTTCTATAACTCTTAGCTCATCAAATCCTTCAACAGGTTAAATATCTCTCCTCACAAATCAAACATGTGCTTTTATAACAAAAATCAAACGGATTATGATAATCTTGCATTATTTGTTGGATTAGTCTATCTTGGATTGAAGGGAGGCGAAAAGTCCATTTCACAAATAGAAAGTTTTAAAACATTGTCTTAGGAGATCTCTTAAGTTCTTACTCATACATTACACTCCATAAAATCGTTCATCTTCCTAACCTTAAACACACATAGCCTCATACAACGTGTTGAAAGTATTTTTACTGTACACCGTATAGTTATTAATCAAAACATTCTTCTATAAGTACATGAAAGGATTCTACAGTCATTTGGGCCGAACTAAACTAGCCTCTACTATATATCCCTTCAAGTGCACTAACAGAGATGACGAACTAGACCAAACAAGCTCATTGAAACAACATCTAAGCCGCCTGGGAAGGCCACCCAAGGCGGGTGATCCCCGAAGCGCTGCCCACGGCGCCCCGCGGCGCCGCCGCTCGGGTCAGGCTCCACCCGCGGAGCGGGGCCGCAGCTCCCGGGCAGCGCGGTGCCGGCGCAGCCGCAGCCAGCGCCCGCCTTGCCCTCTGGCGCCCTCTGCCGGCCCTCCCGAGGCTGCGATGTCGCACCGCCCACGCCTCCTGCATCCTACGCGTGCTCTGTAGTCAGGGGCTAGGTGGGCTTTCCTCTGTGGGCACTCATCATGCTACTGCCTCACGGCATTCGACTTATACACCCTTCAGGTATCCTTCAACTGGTCAAGCTCCAGCACTGGCTGTTCATTTTCTTCTGGCTGTTTCAGAACTTTCTGATACCTTTAGCAGAACTCTGGTTAACGGAGCCCAATCACCCCTCAGACGGTGCAGACCCCCCAATGAGCAGCAAATAGCTTAACTAAAATAGCTTAACTAAATAGCTTCTCTTCCAGAGCTCCAAACCTGTAGCCATTCTGATACAGAGCTTGCTAACTCTAGAAGAGTTGAGAATTGAAGCACAAAATAACTTCACAGTTTAAAAGAAATCACTCTGAAAAGACTGTATGAGAGATGAATATGTAAGCAAACAATTATCTTCCATTTCTCAGTTTCTGTGCACTTTCCTCCTACTCTTGAGGATTTCGAATTCTAAACTTCTTACCTTGGGTCTCTGACCTGCTGGCTCCTCCTGAAACGCACTCTAAACTTCTCCAAACAGCCTTCATTGGCAAAAGTATGACCTCCTATTTAACAAAACAAACAAAAAAATCCCATCCCATTCTAAAAGACTACACTTCTGCTCTTTTGCTCCATTTCATTTCTTTTAAACCCCATTCTGATACCTTTTTTCCTCCTCCTCCCTGCAGATAAACACAACCGAACACTTTTCCTCCAAATTAAATATCTTTAGCACTTCCTTAGAGAAAAAAACCCAAACCCTACAAGTGATAAAATGTAATTTTACTTGAGCCACACATAATATTTCATTAAACACTGAAATCTCCTACGTTCTCTGCACTTAAATATATTTACTTCATAGCTGGCCTGCAAGCATTCAGTCTTGCAAAAGGCAACACTTAATGCAACTACCACGAAACAAGGAGAAGGAAGCTGGATTTCAGGCTCTGAAAACTGAAATTTTACATCTCAATCTTACCTTAAGAAATAAGTTATTGGCATTTCCTCCCCAGGTATACTACAGTGTGTGATACTTAGCAAACAAGTTCAGAACAAAAGGATTCTGACTGGATATCCCTGAAAGATGACTGGCCTAAAACACAAGAATATACTGAGAACACATCAGACTGAAAAGAATCAAGTCTGAAAGGAGCACGAAACTTCACCACCATCTCTGACTGAAGGCTGCAAACATGTAAATGCCTACAGAAAGTTGTTTCTTTGTGCTGGTTTTTTTTTTTTGTTGGTGGTTTTGTGGGGTTCTTTAATGAAGGTCCTAATTGCTAACTCTTCCCCAGCACCCCCATGACTTTCCAAGTGGTTTCCCAAAAACCTGGCTGAGTAACCCATTGAGGACAGAGTTTAGATATTTGTTTACTTCACTAACAAAAAATAGCTCAGTTCAGTTGTCTTCACATTTCAATGCAAGAAACATAGGGTCATCAAAACCATGAAACAGAAAAGGATTGTGTATAGCAGGTGTCTAAAATACCATCTACTTTAGCAATCTGGAGTACTGGTAGCAGCAAAAGCAATTAGACTCTCAACTCAAAATTCTGTCTTTACAGCTCAGATAGTTAAATAGTGAACAGATTGACAATGGAATCTCTGGAATGTCCCTTACTGAAGTGCTTAGAAAACAGATTAAATAAATATCTGTCAGGAATTGTGTTGGTATGATCAATCCTGCCATAGCCCAGGAGAATATACTGTTGAACCTTTGAATCCCCTTCCAGTCCCCCTGCTTTTTTCTTCTGAGTCAGTGAATTGCAGCATCTGCATCATTATATTTTAGTTAATTTATCTTTTTAAAAAACACACTCAAAACTAAGCATATTTAATTCAGTCATGAAGCAGCAGATGATCATGAAAAGCCCACAGCCTTACAGTGGCAGCAGGGAAGTTAGACTGGAAGAGTGCGATTTCAACAAGGCAAGGTAGGCACAATGGGCTGACGGGCAAGGGGCTCAGAAGCAGATGTAAGGTAAAAAAGAAAGGTGTACTGGTGCCAGGAAACCTTATCTAAGCCAGAGAGCTGTGTTTGCTACTCCTGCTACTGATGAAAAGAGGCAAGAATAAGAGCATTGGCTGCCAACGTTAACAAAATCTCTTTACCATAGTGCTCATCCTGGAACAGGACACTGAATGCATAGCAACATTAAGCAGCAGCCAGGCCTGGCTGTGCCCAAAGGGAGAGCAAACCAGGACCCAAGTGTGACCCCAGCACAGGGGGTTCCCTCTGCACCCAGGGTGCAGTCCCACAGCACACAAACACAGCAGGCAGAGGGAGGTGCTGGTAAGGTAATCCACTGACAGCCCCAGATGAGACACAAGATGGTGATACCCAGGTACACCAGCCAGAATCAAAAAGAAATTTTTGAGAGACAGACAGCACTAGACACAAGTTCTAAGGCACATCTGAGGGCCCCATCTAGGAGACAAGCCACCTACCACACAGGCTTAAGGTCTATCTGGGAGGCAGGGCTGGAGGCAGGCACATCTGTAACAAAGCTCAGGCAAGGACTAAACACCCAGCCCCAAGCTTAAATGGAGCTTCTGGACCCAGGGGCAGAGGGTGTGGGTGGAAGGCACTGGTGAGGCTCATCAAGGAAATTAAGACCTTATGTCCTCAAGGCCCTGACAGGTAGCACACCTGATCTTCATGTACATTGAGAGAGGCAAAGTTGACAGGTGAACTGCAGCCACACCTTAACAGTCTATTGTTCTAGATAGCTGCTAATTCTGATTAGCTGAAGCTTGTATCTTACTAAGTGCAGCTCACTTTGTGTTAAGATAAAATGAGACAAGAGATGTTAGTACAAAAAAAAGACAAGACTCCCTTACTATATAACACATGATAGAACTTCAGTGATGCTCCTGTCAGTTTTTGCATAAATAATATTTAATGGCCCAACAGTACAAGAAATTCTACACACTCAAAGTCTCAAAACAAATTCTAGAGCAAACAAAGCCAAGCAAGACTAACAGGATGTTTTCCATTTACTAAGAATAATTTACAGAAACTTTTTATTATGAAAGGCCTCAAATGCGTGGGAGGGTTTTTTAATACAAATTATGATCCAACTTGAGTAAAATAAAGCATGCTTGACTTTTCAATAATATCACTTCTCATGTAGTTGAAATTAAGCTTGTGCTGAAGTACCATACTGAACTTGGCCTATAAACAGAATATCCATTTCATTGGTTTTAATAAAACTGTGTGGAATCATTGCTCAATGATTTGGGGATAGAATTCATCTAAATGAAAATCATTATCAAACCAACCTTCCAAAACCAAGAATAATTAATTAATTCCCGGAAATGTTCTTTATTATCTGTTTCTAGCAAAGAATGCTTTAACACCAAGACTCAAGTCAAACAGCCTATAGTTGTCTTTCCCTGGCTTATCAAGTATCTCTCTTGTTGCTAAGATGGAGAAAATATTTGTAAGAAAAGGCAGAAATATCCATATCACAATACTTAATTGTTTCTTATTTGAGCAGAAAGCACTTAACAATGAAAGCAACTATTTTTAACATGTTCTAACATTTAAGATGTAACAAATGGGTATATGCTATACCTAATTTTTTGACATCTGCTTTGATTTTCAATTCACCAACCTAGTTTCAGATTCAGATGCTTCTCCAAGACTCAGATTCCTGTATACAATGCTGAATCATTTGCTTATACATAAATGCCTGAAAATCCTTCTTGCATCAAAGCTACATATATGTTAATAAATACACAGGCATTGTCTTGTGATCTTCCATACTGACATCCTGCTAACACAGTTCTTGGCATGGTTTTGGTGATACACAAGTTATTAGTCTCCCAGCCTGTGCCTGGACATGCTTTCAGTTTAGAATGTGTACTAGGGGCTATTTCCAACATACAGATTAGGTGTAGCCACCTTGTTTTGATAGGTAAAAGAATTTAACATATGGATTCTATTGTATTATATATATCATATCATATGGTTCTTTCTATCATGCCAAATGGCTTTAGTGCAGAGAACAGACCTGGTCTGTTTTGTTTACCAACACAGATGTGCTAATAGATTCTGCAATTGTCTCTCAGCACAGAAAACTAGTCACACTGCTTTTCCCAAAGACTCACTGAGTCGTAGAATCATTTGGGTTGGAAAAGACCCTTATCGGTCACATTCCTCAGCACAAGGAGTTCAAATCTGAAATTCTAGTATCCCATTCCCTGAAAAGTGCCTATAACGTGAGGCCACAGGACAAGGCTGGAAGTGTTTTCCATTATCCAGTTGAAGCTGTCCCTTGTACATACCTATAAACAGAGAAGGGTCAGTGGTCAAAAAGGAAAGGGCAAAAGCATAAACACACAAACAAGAGGATCCTGACTCCATACTGAGCAGGAAATTCTTGAGAAGGAGGAGCCTTGGGTTCCTATGCCTGCCCCTAATATTGGTTTGTTTTTTTTTTTCCTCTATTTTAAATTGTACACATGATCCTGAGGGTAGGGACAAGATCATGGAACTCCCCACTTTAACCAAGTGTACCTGCATTAAGCTCTGCACTATTACTTCTAGATTATTCCAAGTTACCCGAGATAGCTTTTCAATTTAGAAATGTTATCTCTGCACAGCTCTGTAAAATGGGTAACAGAGATAGATGAACAGATAGTTAGAATACACTAAATTTCAAAAAAGAAAAAGAAAAAAGACCAAACTCCTTCCATGTAAACAGCAGCATGGTGGCAAAATTAGGGGTTTTTTTCCTGGAGCTTTTTTAGTTCCAGTTCTTTATTCTTTGGCTCTATACTAATAAAAACCTACAAAATTTGAATGTAAATTTTAATTTTACTTCATTTCCTAAAACAATATTATGCTTACATGCGGCTAAGCCTAGATTGATAGATTAAGGAGGATTTTCAAATGATCTTTTAAACTTGTTTTTTGATTTTTTTTTCTTTCTTGACACTGCTCCATCTCCCTAAGAAAATAATCTTAATTACTTGTAAGTTAAATATCTTTTTTTAAAAAATAAAACTCTTTAAAATATAAACATATGTTTAACTGAGCTTTGCTCTTTTATTTGCAAGTATTTATCTGCAGTTCTTCCATCAGACCAAATGGGCCCAAAAGCAGCACTGTCTGAAAAGGAACAAACATACAATTAACAGAATCTACAAGTCCTCTTCAAACAGCTGTCTACTTATAATACAGAAAAATACCCGGGATACTTCTCAAAAGTCTTATAAGTATCATGCCACTGAACATACTAATTTTCCCTGCCAATTGTACACTTTTATGTAACAGTAACTAGGTTGATGTCAAAGAATGGAAACAAAATTATATACCATATGTCATACCAGAAGCAGCTTATAAAGATTAGCATATTTATAAGACAAAAAAATGCATTTTAAGTAATGCAAATATGAAAAAAAATCTTTTTATTTGTGAAAGCATTTTTTTCCCAAATCAATTTAAAGTATGCTTTTCTACTTTACTTTTACAAGATCAAAGAAATTAAATTCCATCCTGTAGGAAAGATCTTAGAGAAACATCTGATATTGTGCAAAATGTCAACAATCAATAATTTATCCTTTCAAACTGTAATGCTAGGGTCTAAACAATAATCCATTTCATCCAAGATAAGACTGAGAAGTCAGTCAATTTGGTAACAGTCATAATGGCCCAAATAATTCCAGGTTGAAAACCATGTACGACAAGAACTGAATATCTAACTCTGAGTTTCTATCTAAAAGCCAGTATTTTTTATATGGGCCTACTGTTGCACATTTCTAATTGGGTATCTCAATTCGTTTAGACAGACTTTTTAAACCAGCACTTTTCAAACTTTTTAAAACCCCATTTAAAAATCTGAAAAGTAATGCTAATTGAAGATGAACAATTAAAAGCATGTGTTTTCAGCAGACCAATATACAAATTAAAATGTTATTAAAAACAAAGCTAATGGATAATTAGCAAGCTATACTTACCTTTATTATGGTCATTAACTCTCAAAGCAGCAATAAAGTCAGAATAATATTTGTCTACCTCCCGGAGACATGGTTCTCTACAAAGTTGATGGACTAACATGGACTTCAATGTATTCCACATGTATTTTGTTATATTGCCTTTGGTGATAATATATAATTTAGCTAACCTAATTTAACATCAATATAGCTTGCCAGAGGAAAGTGTATGCTAGTCAAATATATATTTTGCCTAGTAGGAACATCATTTGCTATACAAGAATCCTCACCAAAAATAGTTACAATTCTCTGACAAAGTTTTCAAAATGTGAAAACTGACTAAAAATAACTTTAGATTAATAATTAAGAGTACAAAAATTATAAAACTCCTTTTGATGATAAGGCCAATTTTTCCCATTACTGTGGCACTCATTTTAAGAGTCCAAAGCTGAGAGTAGCAGGTATTATTAACATTGTTGTATGAACTAGTCAATATAATAAAGTCTCTAGTAAACTCTGATCAAACCATCATCAAAGGTTTGGTTCTTCTGTCTTTGTAATTTTCTTCAGTTAGACTGAGAGTAATCTTGTCTTCATACACACTTGATGATGCACTACTAATAATCTGTAATAGAATTAATAGCGTAGTTTCCAGGAAGTAAGCAGTACAACTACAAGAGTATTTTTGTTGCACAGTTCTCTCAACCTACTATTCATAGCTAAGAAAGTACTTTAATTTCCCTAAATAGCTGTTCAGTAATACAGAAATACGCTTATTAAATGCTATTTTTCTTCTCTTACATTATGTCATATTGTCAAATTGATAAAAAAAAATGACTGAATGAATGATATTTGCAATAATGCAATATTGATATTGTGCAAGTGCTTCACCAGCACTTGCTCAGATCATTTTGCCTTGAAAGAGTTTGCATAGGTTAATTGTTCAGAACTTAATAAACAATTCTGTGGATGATGCATGAAGAGAAATAGGATCCAAGATGGTCAAAAAGCCATCAAGACACTGAAGAAGATAACGGATGAAGGATTCTTCTGCCACTCTAATCACAGTAATCAAATAAAACTCTACTGCCTAACTCCAGTCTTATAAACAACACAAATCAGAGGGATCCAGGAGACGATATCTGGTAAGTAAATGCCCTTTTCAAAAAAGTGATGGAATATGCCATACTTAAGTAATACAACACTAAGCCTTGTTCGATGTACGGAAGCTTGTGGCTTATATGCAAGCCCAAAGGCTCAATGTTAATTTGGATTAACAGGTTAGACTAACTGGAACCTGAAACGCTAAAGGGTGAGAGACACATAACTGCATAGGTTTCAGAATTACAGCAGAGCTCTACCCCCTGGGGTCTCCAGAGATTTCTTCCCTAAGAAAACCCTCTGCAAGAGCCAGCAGCTTTTAGCTGGTTTTCCTGTTGACTTTTTTTGCCCTGTAACTTAGAGTTTGTGAGATATGTATTCTATTCTCTGCTCAGATGGACAGTATCAGGAATTTATAGATAAGAACTCAAGAAAGATCCTTCATTTTCCAGTGTGGAAAAAGTCATTTATGGAGTATCTCTATTGTCTTCCACAGAGGACATACTTTCTGCTAATAAAAGTCCCTGCACTAGCTACAGAAGAAAAAACAAAAAAAAACCAAAACAAAACCAAACCAAAACACCACACACACACCCCCCCAAAAAAACCCCCACGCCACCACCACCACAAAAACTCCAACCAAAGGCAGGCAAAAAATGAGCAGGGGTAAGGGAAAGCACTGGGAATATGGGATGCTGGTTTTTACAGGAAGGAGTTTCTACAGAAAGGCAAAAGATATATAAGGAAATAAGGCAGCTTGAATTCTATCAGTGATTTTTAAAATCATGGCAATTAGAGGAAATCCTTTTGCTTAACTAACTTGCATTTTTGGACCATGAAACACCTAAAAGCAAGATAAATCTAAATATTTGAGTTACTGAGAACACATATCTTCCCTTTGGATATAGTGAAAGGAAAGGACGACAGAGTTTAGAATAAAATACTGCCTTCTTATGATTGGGGATTTACACACCTGGAATAGCCAAGTACAGTAAAATGCAACTCATAATTCAGTATAGCTGTTGCTGTCTAGAATACCTTCATAAGCAACTACATTTAAGACTTAAGACTTGGAAAAAATATCTAATTTTATTAAATAGCTCACACATGCTCCAGTAGAAGACTGAAGATTATGGCTGTCTTACTAACTTGTTGAGCCATCAAACTGTTCTGTGCACCTTGCTAAGCAACATTAGTCAAAATGTACTAAATTAGTTTTGCTTACTATACACAAGAAGACACAGTTTCATGTCTTGTCTTTTCCTGGTTCAGACAAAATTTCTGTTTAAAAAACCTTTCATGGTTTTGATCTCCTTAACAATCTGATTCTGTTTATTTTCTTACACAGAGCCCAAAAAAACCCTAAAACAACAAAAAACTCAAGCCACAAAACCAAAACCAAAACATGGGGCTCCTTGGCTTTATTATGAGCAGTTATCAAACTATATAACCCAAAATACAAGTATTTGCATCATAAAATTCTTACATTTAAACTGACTTTTTACCTGGAAAGGATATTACTTCCATTACCAATCTGAGTAAGCGGATAGATTAAATTTTCAGTTCCTGAAACCTACTCCAGCACATCCTTTTTCACATGCAAAATCCCCCACATTTACTTATGTGCAAAATAATTAGATCAGTGACAGTAAGAAGAGGAGAGCAATTTACACACCGACATTAAAGAACTTCATTGGAATTAATCTGTATAACTTCAGTACTACTTATTAGTAACCCCTACTGTATACATTAATTCCTCTGCCAAAAAGTTTTAAAACCATCCCAACACAACTGCTTTTAAATGCCTAAAGAAAAACTATTAAGAACTTCATAGTAGCAATATGAATGTTTAAAACATATAACACTCCAAAATATTTTAAAGTAAAAATCACCACATCAGAGAACATTTTTAACATGTAAGCTTTACTGAATATAGGCTAAAATTACAATCACCTACTTTTATATATTACATTATTATATTAGTAAAATTACACTAGTTATCATGTTCAATCAAACCATACAAATCTTAACCTTCCTTTTTATGATATTAGTTTAGGTGGTCATTAGTTTCCTTCTACCAAAAGGATTCATTGTAATTAGTCTAATAACTTTTGCAAGTTCTAAAATATAGGAGGTGTGTACTATATAAGGAAAAAAAACCACTTTCTGTGCTACATGAATATGTAATATTGCACTTCATTTCACCACACACACACCAGTTTAAAAGCACGCTTAATAAATGACCAATATTATTGATAGACCGTCCTTTACCAAGGACTCAAAGAGCCAAGGTTTCAAAGAGCTTGAAACCTGTAGCCTTTAGCTGTTTCTTCAAAGATGGTAAAGAAAAGATCTGAAAGATCTGAACTCTTTGTTTCTGACAGAACTACTGCACACATGGTGATATGAAAAAGCACGACTAAGTAATTTAATAAACCACAAGTGTTTTGACTCTAACATTATTACATTTCACAATGCAGATATTTATCTGCATTGAGATTTGAGATCTCCATTTAAGATCATGCAATTTCATATAGTTTCTCTCAGTCAATATAAAAGGTACAAAATGAAACTATATTTAAGTGCAGTCATCAACACAAATTACGCATAGAAATCTGAAATTCAGCAATATATGCATTTAAATCACAAAAATTAATTTTATATCCCCCTCCAGTAAATTGCAGCATCACACATAACAAAATATACTGACATTAATGTCTCTGTCTGAAACAAAAATAGTCCACTCTGTTGTATATCATTTGGCATAAGAACAGCATCTTAATATTTATTAAGGTCACGACATTTAAGATAATTACTTCTATATCATTGTTTTCACATAGTTTTAGACAACTAAGATTATAAAGGAATATTATGTGTATAATAGCAAAAACTATGATCTAAACGTGAAGCTAAAATTCTTAAAATATATTCCAATTTTTCTCTAATATAAAGAAAATAAACAGTCATAATTTTGTGGGGGGAAAGTTTGAAAAGTGTATGTAATTAAATATAGATTGACTGCACATAGGAGAATGAGATTTTTAAAACTCAAACACTGTACAAAGTTAAAAGTTTTGACTTAAAATATCAGAAACATTTTTAAATGAATTTTGATAAATGTATGTGAAATGGGAACAAATAAACCTCACAAAAAGAAGGAAGAGGCCTCCAAAACGAGTGTTTTAAAAACTGAGATGTTAGATGGCCTTAGTTAAGGCTGGGCACTATTTGTACTATTTCTGTAGCTTACCTCCATGGCTGGTTTTTTTTTGTTTTATCACCCCATTGCTTCTGCCAACAGAATTTAGAGGAGCAGGTGAAGGCAAGTGAGCGGGGGAGAAAGAACTAAGGGTGGAAATTATTGGTAGGAGAATATTTTCCTTCTTACACTGCACCCTGAGGGTCAGAGTTCTGAACACTATAAGGGTGCAATTATTTAACTCAATGCCAAAAGACACAAAATATTCTTTCAGGTACATTAAAATAACCTGTTAAAAAAAAACCACAAACCCAAAACCTATTAAAAACAGGGCAGAGGCATTAAAATGCAATTTTGGAAATTATAATTATGCAAAGCACTAATATGCCTTATAATAATATGTTAATTCAAAAGGTCTTTCTATGTAGATGTAATACTTGTCTACAAAAATATGAAGAGAACTTCTGAGCAGCATCACTAACAGGACTTCAGAGGGCTTGAACACACAGAAGCCTTCAAAAATCCCCACTATATCAACCACTACGAACAGTTCTTCATATGTACAATACATTCTACTTGTCAGCTTACTACATGAGCTTTGAATAGCTATGTCTTGTGTTTTATTTGCCTTGATGCAGCATCTGACCAAGCATGCATGCACACAGTTTATTCAGCTTGTAGACACTTTTCCAGAATTTCAAGGCAGCTGAGACTGTCGGATGTCTGGAAAAGTGACTGAGAGCTGCGAATATGTATGAAATCAACATTTGCCTTTCACACAGACTATAAGATTTGACTCAATTATGAGAAATCTGTATCTGGCAACTCCAGTACTGGTTTTGGGAGCTCTTTCAGTCAAGGCAGTCATGTCCTTCGAACAGCACTATATCTGGTCTTGTAATAAAACAAACAACAGCAAATATTTTCTTTTTTTTGTTTGTTTCCCAAGTTAGATAATATCCACTTTGTCACATATTAACAGTTTCAACAGAACTCTTCTGGTAAACACACAGATATGGATATCAATTCAATTCAACTCAAGTGTGAGCGACAACTAGATGCACTGCATGTGCCCAACACCAACACTCACTAACTGGTTATAAAAAACATGCAATATGCCATAATTTACCAAAGCACCAATGCCTAATCACTTCACACCGCAAAGAATTTCAAGTAAACATGAGTAGTTATGCCATTAATTCCAATAAAGTGACAGCTAACACTTACTCCACTATAGTGAACATTTGCACGAAAGCTAGCTTATCAGTAGTTATAATGTCCAGCAGCTCCACAGGAAGATATTTAGAGCACTAAGAATTCTTGCAGGAATTGTTCTTGTATACAGGAACATTTGTTCATATGTAAGTGCGGAAGTAGAAAAATACTCAGTACTTTCTTTTTTATATACAATATGAAACCTCATTTGTATTAAACTATCAGGACAGATATTAAATTATATCACTAATCATTTATTAGCCTAACAACGCTTTTTGACCAGACTGCACAAGCACAAACTGGCAGTTACTCTTTTCTTTTGTTTGCCAAGTCAGCAGAGCGATCAAGAGCAGCTAAGCTTTTTGTTATTACCCAGCTGCACCAGCACATGATGATGAAAACTTCTGGGGATGTAACTTTAGCTGAGATCAGAATACACCCTAGCAGAGAGATTCTCCCCAAGCTGGACAGTTTACACTGCCACTGACATCACTGAGTCACAGAATAAAACTAGAAGATTAAAAATACAGTCTCCTAATTCACTTGCCATGGATTTATACTGATAAATAACTTCCCTTTATTACTCTACTTGACAATGGGTGAAAGCTTTTGTATATTGTTATTTGTAAGTATAGAAGAATAACTCCTACTTACTGATCTTTGATTTAATCTTTGATTTCTTAACTATCCCAATGAAACTAACAATTTAAAGGGCACTTTAAATCCTACAATCCTGTTTAGTAAGAGTAGAACCTAGACCAAAGAATGTTCTTCCTTTGTTGAGCCCATTTGGACTCAGCCATTTAGGGGAAGCCACCACTGTTTCTGAAGTAATTTTAAAAGCTCTATCTGCCTACAGCTTCCTCTGCTGACCCTTTTTAGTGTCATTTCCCTGTGTTTTAGTTGTGTGTATGTCTCTTCTCACCGACTGCCAACTTGTAGAGGAAGTTGCCTATAGGAAGGAAATATTAAAACAGATGTATTCAGCATAATGTCAAATGTATAAAATACATTGAAAAAAGTTTTACATCTCTATTCAGTCAAAGAGCATTTAGGGTGAAAGTGATACCACATTTGTTGGTGAAAGCGATTTTGCAGGCGAAAGCGATTTTGCAGGCATCAAGCTCCCATCCTGCATTGTTATAGATGAAAAGTATCCATCTCTGCCCATGAGATTAGGATGGTCCAGTTGGAGACCCATGTTATATTTTCTCATTGGCCACTCCACTAATTTATTTTTTTTTATAGTGGAGCTCAACAATTTTAAAATCTCAAAAATTTAAGTTTTAGATCTTACCCAGATTTCTGTAACAGAATTAATAAGATTTGCACTCTTCAATTTTTAACAGGCACAACAGTTAACATATTGCAGATTTTTATTGACACCAGTATGCCATAAATATGTCTGCTCAGGTTTTGGGTGGCAGAAGACATAGCAATATCCAGTATACAAAAGCTGAAAATTATACTCATGAGAAACCTGAAAGGGATTGACAAGGCATCATTTTAATTGTGATACATTTACATAGTGAATGTAACGTTGAATTACTAGCATTTAAAACTTTGAGTTTGACATGACTCTCATTAACTAAGAATTCTTAACTGAAGATTCAGAAAAATATGCATAAATATTTGACCCATTAAATGTTAATAATAAATCATATATAATGAAAATAATTAAATCTGAGGAAGATTGCTATCAATCCTGGCACAGAGAAACTTGAAGTAAAGATGTTAGGCACTACATGAATGAATTCAAGATAAATTTTCAAAATACAGAGGTATGAAATCTACCTTGCTCTGTTATTCATTGTTACTTCAAACTTGTGGATAAATGGGAGATTTATCCTCACAGTCACCTAATTTTTTTCTGATGATGACTTGATTAAACAACATCACTGCCCTATTTTGTTAATTCAATTAAGGTAGAATCAATTAACCTAATCTCCCATTTCCATGAACAAAAATGCTTTAAAGTGAAATTTTAGCCTTGTTGTATGGATAATGAGCACTAGCATGATTAGGCTCTGTGAATAGGAAGCACCTTCTCTCAGACTACAAATTTCAAGAAGTTACTAAATAAAATACGGGGTTTTTTGTCAAGAGGAAAAAAAACCAAAACACAGACCTCTCAGTAGTTCTTAAAAGCTAAGAATTATGCGCATTAGTTCCAAGAGAGAAGCTGGCACAGAATTTAGGGGGGAAAATGCTTAAGAAAACTAGACAGAATAGAATTTTCTTTTAAAAATATATTATTTTAAAAATTATGGTTGCACATGCTGATGCAGGAAATTAATTTAACAATAACCCACATATTTTTCTCCATTTAAGACACATCCAATGTTACTCATGATAAAGAACTAGCTAGTTATGTTTGTAAAAAAAAAAAATTCTAAAGGGAAATGGGAAATTAGTTGATAGCAGTTACCTTAAAATCTGGTATTTGAAGTGTCATGTATTAAAATGGTTTTAAAAAGTAATTTCAGTTACTCCTTCTTCAAAAATAAATCTGACTTCTTCATGACAATAAAAATAGCAAAAGGTGAAACACAGGAGTTACTATTCTTGATCTCTTGCCTCCTTAGTCTTATCTAACATTTTCGAAAAACAATGCCTGGGATAATCTACCATTAAACAATCTTTCTGATTATCTGTTGTGAACAAGGTCTTCCAACACAATAAAAGCCCTGCTTCAGATAATACCGAGTGTCCTAGAAAAGCTGTTCTGTGTCCAGTTAGAGGATAACTAAGGAATCTGTTCTACATTTCGCACGTAGAATCAAGGGTTTTAAACTATCACCTCAGCCTTTTACTAGCAGTAGGCATTATTTGTATTACAATAGTATGTAGGAGCAATAAGGAGGGACCAGAAGCACGTTGCAGTAGAGGCTGTATCAACCTGGGACAAAAAGATAGAGCAAATAGAGGGCAACAGTGAGACACACAGATGGGCATACATGCGAACAATGAGACAGTCTTCGTCATGGGACAGCAGTATTTCCAGTGCATTATCAACTCGGCTACTGCAAAAGGTTTTTTACGCATCATAGAAAACAAAGAGCGCTTGAAGACTTTAAAGGATGTATTTTTTCATGGACAAACAGTTTCTCCTGAACAACAGGGACAGCAGGGAAGAAAGCACAAGGGTGCTATTTTGCAAACGTTATGTTGGCATGATAGGTTAGAATCAGAGTTTATTCAACCTCTTGATACTGAGGGAAAGAAAACAGCCCTGAAAAGTCAGTTGTACCTCTACATGCACAGATCCAAGATGACTTAAGATTACACTAATCAGTACACACATTTAGAAATACTGAAAGAGAATTCCCCTTACCTCCTCCCACCCACTTCAATACTACAGCAGTGTGTCACTTGCCATGTGTTCCATGTTATGATAAATGTATTACCTTTGAATTGCAAGTATGGCATAGCACCATATATTTCTTTTCCAATCATCGCAAACCATTTAGTTATTTCAGAAGTATTTAGTCATTAATGTCCTTTGCACTTCTTGACAGATAAGAAAGAAGAAACAAGGGATATTCCCCAATGTGCAAGGAAGATTGCAATGACTGTCTTACACTGAATCTGTATTTAACACAAATGTTAGGTGAGCAAACAGTACCAGTATAACAAAGTGCATTTTTTCTAAATGTTTAAACATTTGAAATATTTGCATTTTAGTTTCATTATTTTCTTAGTACCTTCCCTTAAGAGGTAGCATTGCTACTGAGTAGATTTCCTATGAACTCAAGGCCAAAACCAGGTATCAAAGCCACAACATTCTCAGCTAATAAATATACAAAGTTAGACAAATATGAATCTGAGGATGAAAGTAGTGTCTATCAGCTCTTCTGATTCTTTGTGTTATAATGAGTTACAAAATTCAATGTCAGCCTGGAATCAGTGTGAGACCATTTTAGCAACATGTACTGGAGCTATGTATCATTATTCTCTACTTTTTGGTCCAAGAGGGCTATACCCAACAAATTATTTTTTAGATAACTTGTTAGACCTAGGAGTTTATTAGAAAAATATATGGCTTATGGCTTGAAAGACCATAAAGTGGTTTAAAGAGACCTAAGGGACAACGATTTATCTGCCAGAATCAACTTTCTCTTCAGGCTGCCGCAATGGAGCATGGAAATGTGAAAAACAGGATTAAAGATTCAAGTTATCTGCTTAAAAACCACAAATGCTTTATCGTTTATCAAAAAAGACACTACAAAAGCTATGTGGATGGTGTGCCATAAGATTGTACAATCCACTTCCACATTTTGCATAAAGTGGTGTTAAAGACTTCTTTTTATCAGAGTTGTTGGAGTTCATGCCACCATTTTTACCTGCTGATTCTGCATATTATATACAAACATTAAAAAGAAATACCTGTGGAATTTGCAACTGAAGTTACAAAGTTTCTTTTTGTAAGAACAAAATATTATTCCCATTATCAGTCTTGAGAATTGAGATATAAGGGGATTAAGAGAATATTCATATTACCTAACTTTAGCACTTACCTTACAAGCTTAGGTTAGGAAGACTTTCTTTAAGAAGACTTCATCTAACACAAGGAGAAACTCACTGAAAGGGCCTTTCGGAGAAGAAATTCAAAGTTAAGTCTTCTAAGCCCCCTCTTCAAAGGCACTAACCTTTCTATTTGCTACCCAGGAACAGCAGCCTCCACATGTTTCTAAGAAGTTAGGCAGTGTACATTCCCTTGTGTTTTGACTGAGTCTGAAAACTCTCTAACAATTTAAGCTGATCTTAGTGATGGCTGCCAGGGTCATGCCCCCTGGCCATGCATTCCCATCACTTCTTTTGCGTTGTCCCTGATGCTTGTGTGACCCCAGCTTGAGCTAGTGCAGGGAGCTAAACAGCTGAAAATTAACTTTAAAAACACTTCCCTTAAAAAGCCTAGATCTACATTTTTAATATGAGCAAGGGTGCCGTTTGTATTACACCTCAGGGGCATGTCACAGATAAAACATATGATTAGCAACAGACTAGTATATATTCTGGTAATAAATTTATTATTTTTCATAGCAAGGGCAGAACAAAAAATAACCCTTAGTAAACCAAAAATACTAATGCTGAAGATACAGTATGCAAATACTATGTATGTCTAGAAGCCAAGAACTTATTCAATGAATAGATCTTACAAAAACTGTCATATATGTTTAAAAGTAATTAAGTTAGTATGCACATTAAAATAAAAGGTTCTTCCCTTCTCAGCCATGTAACCCCTTGAACTCAGACCTGCAAGTGCTACACAAACCAATTCCTATAGAACCTGTTGGAAGTTCCAGGGCTGTGACATTTCAAAGACCATGTGGTCCATAAAGGAATTGGAAAGTTTTACTTACATGAAAAAAAAAATCATAGTGTCCATTTAACACCTATTTATAACCAATAAACTGAGAAAACAATACATTTCCCATAAGAAAGCATGCCAATTACTACACATCCCCAATTTAATAAATTTAACTAGGCTACATGTGAGGCCACTTATCAGAAGAGTCCTAGGGAATGAAAATTATAAAACTGTCTGATATAGTCTGTAACAAAATCAACATCAGCACAGACAGAAATGCCTCCAGAAACCCCAACTTCTTCAGGAACAGACCTTCCATGGAGTTATATTTTTGGTCTGCAAGAGCCATATGGGTGGTGAAGAGTCATCTTTGAGGCACACGGAGTGAAGAGTCTTTATTCACTAGAAAATACTCACTGGATAGTCAGAAATAGAAACCAAGTCTCACCAATCACCTGCTTTCCAGCTGTAATAACTATAAGTAGTCTAATCCAATGCCACACTATAGCTGCTAACAGTTCTTCCTTTAGTCCACACAAAAGTCTTCTTGTGCTGAATTTAAAAGATTTGAAATAAATAAAAGATGGAGCCAAGCACTGACAAGAAAGCAAAATACTGAAAAACTGATCAGCGAGCAGTATTCAGTTTAGTTCTAATATAGACAGTAAAATAACATGTATCAATTTAAACTTAATGCACATGCATAAAGAATTCAGATTAAAGATGCACAAGCTACCTTACTTCCAGCATTTTCTAATCTCTGCACAAATCTTACAAAAATTATTCTAGTTTATATGTTATAACTTCAAGAAAACACAATTTGAAAAGACCAGTAAGTCATCATTTTGTTGTTTAAAGACTATTTAAATACATATTATGTATGTATATATGCAGAGGGAGGAAGAAAGGTCCATTTCTGCAATGAACTCAACACAAACAAGATTCTGCTCCATGAGGAACCTAATTGCCTCTAGTCTGCCCACAGACTCATTAGAGCAAAAAGGTCCAAGTGAACTGGATAACTAGTTCATTCACAATGTGATGTTCAGATAAAACTGTATACAAAGTTACTAAATGCATGAAAATATTTTATTTTAATCAAGAGTGCGTTCCAGACTTGTACATATGTTCTGGTAAGAACAAAACAAAAATCAACAAAAAACATCCCTTTGAGACATACAAAAGCCCAAGCCCTCCACTTAACAGCTTCCTAATAATTCACCTTAAGACCGTTTATTAAAATTTCTATGCTCTGTTTAATCAGTCAGACAATCTTTAAAATAGTAGCCAATATTTGTTTTTGTTATCCAAAATATGACTACGCGCAGAGATGACAGAACCTTCCAGAACAACCTTTCAAGGACTATGACCCATGGGCACAGATTCCCTTCTGTTCTTTTTAAGTGATGTGAAAGTCACACAGCATACCTCTGAGACTGAACTGCCACCACCTCTCTCTCCATACCAAGGTCATTCTGGTCTAAGCATCTTCTTGTAATGCGTGCAAACATTGTTGATAAACACCTATTGCATATGGTGTTCCTTCACCTCTAAGGGTACTGTTACACTGCACTCTCAAGAAACTATCTGAAACACTATACTTAAAATGTTACTAGGTATGTATACATATGTCTTTGAACTTGCTTTGAGAAGTCTTGAGAATAAGTAATTTTTCAGCTATAGGTAAGCATATAAACCAAACAGATTTACCACAGCAGAACAAGTTCGAAGTCACATGATATGGCCACAGAAAAAGCACACTCTCTCCACCCCATTTCTATTTAGACTAGGCTTGTATCTACTCCTCCAAATCAATTTTTTAATTATTATAATTATAAACACAAAGAATTCACCTATTTAAAAACTAGCACATACTTAAAATGTTAATCTAAAGTAAGGGAACACAAAAGGTAAATCCAATACAAATTAATGAGTTTCCAATAAACAATAACAGAATCTTCTGGAATTAGAAATGCATCGTTGTACATTTAATTCAGAATGCTTTTCACTCTCCAATAAGTATTACCCTTGCATTTAACCATCTCTCTGTCATTCCAATAGCTAAATACACTATGCAAGTTGCTTATCATCTCTGCATCTAATGCAGTTTGAAATTTGCTTGAAAATGCTTCCTACACTTAGCATATTTATAAGTTACACCAGATCAAATATTTGAATTTTAAAAGTTGGGCCCCAGAAATATTTTCTTCTATCTTCCATGTCATGGCTTCTGTCAAAGTGTAATAGATATCAATATCACTTTAAATGCACATTCACATACGTGTTTACAGATTTGATCAAGTAGCATAAAAAGATTACACTTCCATTGCTGTAAAACTAAGAAAAAAATCAGACAAGGTTCTCTTTCTTAATATTTAAAGATACCCATCTCCTGCTGGAGAAGCTTAAAGCTTTGCACTACTTTTATCTATTTTAAAATCATTCTGAACAACAGCCATCAATCCAAAGAAGTATATTTTCTAAGTATTCTTTCAGTCTTCAACAAAAGTAAGACATTGGGAAGGTACTTAAAGCCATTAAGATGCATGTAGAGTAGCCTCTAGCAACTTCCAACCTATTTAAATTAGCAGAATTTTTCTATTTCCATACAAATATTCTAGTATTTTAGTAAACATTTTGTACCTCAGTAGGCATCAGTGTTTGTTAATCTCATACATAACTAATAAAATCCAATCCTGCAATGAGCTCTATGTATTCAACAGGACTATGCCCAGGCATGCTAGACCACTGAGCTAGAGGTCACTGCAGGATAATGTTCTTCTAAGTACGGTAGTTAGTTACTGTGTCGAAATTATTCACTTCTACCATCACCTTGCAAATTCTAATTTGATAATTACAGTGATTATCAATTAGCATCTCATCACTATTTGATGACACACAATGACTTGAGGCTAACTAGCGCCTAATACTCAAATTTAACAAGAATGCCATGAAAAGAGGCATCATGGCAGAGGCTAGCAGGCATAAAGAACTCAGTAAGCAAAGAAATGTGCAACAGCTTTCAGACTCTGACAGGTTAATTTTCCTGATAAGCCTCCCATTCACAGATGGGCCAATGTGGTAAGCCAGGCGAGACACACACATAGTGGGAAGGACGTCTATGCAGATCTGCAGGCATTACAGAAGCAGGAGTACCACTCCAGGCTGTGTTCATGGGACAGGCTACAACCAGAGCCAGCTCTACCTTTGTTCCACCCAGAGAATCAATCCCATAATGAGAAGGTCTGCACTAACAATACTAAGGTTCTAAGAACATGGATTATCATTCAGTACAGTAAACCACTGTATATTTTGTAATAGTTAAATTAACTTTGAAAAGGAAAAAGAAATCAAATAAATCATTATATCTAATTATGTAACACAACTACTAGAAGACAGAAAAGCTGAAGAACTAAGTACAAAATGAATTTACAAGTGGTTTAACTACAGTTCGCCTCTATAGATCTGCTTTTACATGGGTGATCGTTCAAGTTTAGAGAGTACTCAACCAACCTGTTGCAGCTGAAAACCTTTTCTTCCATTCACCTTTCAGTACAAGATACTTAATCTCAATGACTTTATCTAATTTGTTTCCTATGAACTAAGAACCTGCATTTCAGTATGCCTGAAATATTTCTTATTTCTTTAATGCTGAAATAGTTATTATAAAAACATTAGCTGGTTATAGCATGGTATTATGATTCATTCAAAGTAGCCATGGCCCATATATTTCAAATGTTCGGGTTTTTATCACATAAAAAGATTGGAATCATGTAATTCTCTCATGCATATGATCACATCATTCCATTAAAAACTTTTTGTGCCTGTAGCAGAATTTCCATTTTCATGAAAGACTTTTATAAAAATTGTCATCTTTTCTCTAAAGTAAATTTTTGCATAAAAAATGATGAATGTATTAGAATCCATTAGAATTCAGAGTGGAAAAAGAACTGTAAGTTGTAAGACAATACAAATTTTGTGAAAACCTAATAGAAGCACTCTGCATTAAGACATCCATGCTGTTTTTTGTGTGTCAAAGAATTTTTAGAAGACTAACAATAATTTGCTTTTTCTGCATTATATGAAAATAAAAACCTATTTTGTTTCTGCATTATTTAATCCATTTAGCTTTCATTGTTTAATATCTTCTAAACTCCATACTTTTATCTGCACCAATATCTCTCAGAAGTAATGTATCTTATTCTCTTTGCTTCCCCTCCCCCTCTTAGATACTGATGGGTAAAACTAACTTAGTGTTAGGACTTTTCTTTAGGTAGTTTGTAAACACTACGTAACTACCCAAAATATACATTACCTAAAACTGATACTACTACAAATGCTTAGTGATCTGAAATATACTATCAAATATTTTTTCTATACTATGTGCTAAACAAAAGTTTCAATTCACTTTTTAATCCAATAAAATGGCTAGTTTACTACTAAACCACAGAAAACTGTTCTACATGGCGTCTAAATTGATTCCTCAACCACTGGCACTAAAAACTTGCTTGTATAAAAAAAATTTGCATTTTTAATGTAAACAGCAAGAATCATCAACATCTGTCTTCCAAAATGAAGCATCATGTTGACATCTATCAACAACTACAAAAAAAAAAAAAAAGTGACGTGAATTTTAATTTGCAGAGAGAATTATTTCAGGTATGCCTTGCTTCAGAATAACAATACCCTGTTAGGGCTTGCAGGCCTCAGCATAAGTAGTTTGGGAATAGCAATGACAGCATAAACAAAGCACTGAAAAAGGTTTATGAGGGTGGAGCCCATTATTAAACACTGGATTAAAACTCTTCTGTATCCTGCGGCTCCAAACTTTCAGAGGATGCAGTAGTAAACCCTGAGCAGACAAACTACAGCAGACTTGGCTTATAACCCCTCTTCCTCAACACACAAGCCCATCCAGTTATTAAAACTGAATGCACCGTTGTTCCCTATGAAATACTTGGAAACAAAGAACTAAAACACAAAGACCATTCCCCTTTATAAAGCATTAACTTCCGCTTTTAATAACTAACTCATCGTCCCACACGATACAGTTCTGCATTGTACAACACATACCACTTCAGTCAGACAATGCACACAGCAATAAAACTCAACCCAGCAAAGAAAGTGAAAGCTGCGTTTGTTCAGCATGTTATTTGGCGCAGCCAACTGTAATGCTTCTGCCTGCCATTTATTGTTTACTCTGTCAAAGGATTATTAAGAATTAGGCTACATTTGGCAATTTTTTGAGAAGGGAATTTACATGCAAAGTGACTGACACTTGATATTTAAAGTCTATTGGTCGATTCTGACCCTTCGTTTACAAGTGACTCATTTGACTGCAAGGATCTCTGATGTGGAAATGCCCAGATACGAATCAATTGCAGTTTTTGTCTCGGGTAAATGTTACTTGGCAATCCAAAAGAAATGAACAATGCTCGAACCGAGGTTCACACAGAATAGGACTCATATGTTTAAAGAATTCCTTTTACATGCCTGATTTAGTTCTAGTCGGAGGATTTATGAGTCCCCTTCTCCTAATAACTTATCTCAGTGCACAGTGTTTTTAAACACACACACACACACAACCAGCAGTTAACTCTTTTGCTGCCTAAAAGAACAGAAATGTACGGATGTGTTTAAGAAAATAGAAAAAGCAGGCTATTGATTCTCTCTGGGAGGTGGGGATAGGGGAAGGGTAGGACGAGAGAGGGAAAGAAACGTAGGTACAGTTTGCAAATCCTTGTTCCATAAAGAAACGATTGTGTGTAAGAAACGACCGTTCCTACATGAAATCAGCTCAGTGCGAATCCCGCAGTTTACCTCTGATAAGGATAAAGTAAAAGGGTTTCTCTGTACCCGAGAGAGATTCCCTCCCTCTTAGAAGGCAGATGCAGCATTTCTATAAACAAAAATGTCTCTAGCCCTACCTTGTGCCAGTGCTTGCAACATGTGGAGCTGAAGCAACAGAAACGCCCACCATCCCCGACAGAAGATGAAACAGAAGTTTAACTTTATCATCATTCCGCCTCGCCTGCTATTCCTTCGGGCAATAATTTCGCGATCCACCTTTCTTTCAACCGCTATTGCCTCACTGATCCCCATTCGATCCGACTGCCTGCCACTCCTGACAGCGCTTTGGTCACTGCTCATTCCGCACCCCGAGGCCGGGCTCTCTTTGGTGGGTCGGGAACATCGTCCGCTGCCTTTGCCCCGAAGTTTGGGGGGAAGAGAAGCCCCCACTTCACAGGAACGGCGCACTCTTTGATTTGTGCTCACTTTGCATGCAACCCGAAAGCAGCACTCCCTGTGCCTCCCGGTACGATAATCGCCACCTAAGTCAACGTTTCTTGTGGAGGTATTGATTGCACCAGAACAACCAGTCAGAAATGGGAAACACATGTTTCTCTGCACTGTCACATCCAATGTCTTCAACAGAAAGGGAGTAAGTTTATTGGCGTCAGTGTTTCAGTAAATCCGGATCCTTCAGCACATCGCTAACAGAAACAGAGAAAGACTGATCCATCTTTTCCACCAGCAGACAATCCAAAGAGTACCTTTCATACCGCAATGATGAAGGAAACTGGTACCCCTGTGATTTTTATGAAATGTAGTGAGTTTTCCAGCATGTGTCCCATTCTCCTGTAAAAACCTTGCGATGAAAGTGTTAAATTCTCGTAGGAAAAAAAAAAAAAGCGCCAGGAGGAAAAAAAAAAGCCTAATTGAAAGTGTCTCGCTATTCCTTGCGCTAAGGATTTATTTCAGACAATTTCAAGATTAGCCATGCAGACAGGGTAGTCTCCAGATATCCCCGCAAAGCTCTGCATAGTTTATATTAATCCGATTTTCCTTTGGATACAAATCTCTACCGTCAATAGAAGGGTTCGAAGGGTCCTCGAGCAGGTAAATTGAGCAGCTCTGGCTGCGATTCCAGCTTGCTGTGCAGTCAGGCCAGCGGCACTGTCACTTGAACTCTCACGTTCAGCCAGAGGTAGGGAAAGCCTCAGTTGATCATATCTCTCTCCTCCCCCAAGACTGGTGCTGATCTCTTTCTTGCAGGGAGACCACGGCAAAAATCACCTCTAACACGTAAAGCGCTTTTCTTCTGGACGACTGTGGACGCAGCAACGAAACAAACCCTCAGCTGGATAGTGTCCGGGGCGGGGGGAAGGAAAATCTCCCGAAACAAACAGCAACAAGGTGAAATCCTTCCAGCTCTGCTTAGATGGACTCCTGCTTTCCTTGTTTATGCAGCCCAGGGATCCTGGTTCTTCCTCTGAGCGTCTCTCCCCTACAGAAGCTGTAAACACAAGAGGGAAAGCGCTATCACAACGGCGGCGGCGGCGGCAATAAAACCGTGCCGAGGGGGAAGAAAAAAAAAAAAAAAGCGCTGGAGGTTTTACATTTAAACAATGCATCGGGTATTGTTTCAGTCCCGCCTTCCGTAAAGGGAAAAGTTTCGTGCGAGATTCTCTCTTCCCCCCCTCCCGTATTAAGAAGAAAAAATACGAGTAGTTATAAAAGAAGTACACCCAGGATAAACGCAAGTTAAAAACAAAGCACCTAAGCGCGAAGTTGATCAAACAAAAATCTTGTCAGCTCTCCCCCCCGCCCCCGAAAGACAGCCTGAACTTTTCTCGCCTCCTTCAGCACAAGCGCGGGTTTAACCCTCCCCTGGCAGCAGCTCGCAGTTCACCCGCCATCCCTCCGGGGCGCCTACCTCGCCGTCCCCGCCCCGCGTCCTCTCACCTCCCTCAAAGCCGGCAGACACGCTCCCCGCCCCGGCGGCCTCACCTCCCGCCTCCCCCGCGCCTCATCCCACCTTCCCCTGACCTACACCTCAACAGGGCTGTGTCTGTGGGGGGGAACATCCTCCACGGAGCTGAGGAGGGAGCTACTGGATGGGGGTACGTGTGTGGAACTGTCAGGACCGGGCGCGGGGGATATTTCACTACAGGTTTGCCCGCCGGCTCTCCACAGAGGCGGGAGAAGGAGCCCCCCCACCCCGCGCGCGCGCGCGCGCGCGCGCGCGCACACACACACACACACCGCCCCGCCGCCAGCGCGGGACCTGCCCGCAGCCGCCCGAACGCTCTTCGCCCGAACGTTCGCTGCTCCCCCCCCGTAGCACCGCCCCCAGCCAGGCCGCTGATTGGGCGGCAGGCGCATGCGGGTGCTGGGGGGCGCAGGATGTGTTCACGCGCGCAAGCCTAAAGGCGCGCGTCACCCTCGCGTTCCTGTTCCCCGCGCTCCTTATAACGGCCGCGCGCGCGCGCGCCTCTCTGAGGGGAGCTCGTCCCGCGCCCTATAACGGCCGCGCGCGGGACGAGCTCCCGCGTGCCCGCGTTAACGGCCGCGCGCCTGCGCGCCTGGCGGGACGTTCTGCTGCGTCCCCGCGCTCGCGGCGCCCCCTAGGCCCGTGAAAGGCCGCTGCTGCTGCTGCTGCCGGGTCGGCGGCGTCTGCTGCTGGCAGGGGGCACGCCAGGCACGCCCGCAAGGCTGGGGTGCGGCTGCCTCGGCTTGTGCGTTCCCGGCAGCTGTTCTTTTTGTCAGCGAAGGAGGCGAATAGCAGGTACGTGACAGAGCCGGGGAGCCCCGAGGTGCAGATTAACCCCCCTTCCCGCTCTGTGCATCGTGTTTAATCCAGCCCGCGAGGTTGGCAGCGCAGCAAAGTTTCCGAGCTTGGTTTGGTTTTATTCAATGAGTTTAGCGAGTGTTTGAGTGGAAGGCTGGCAGCCAGCTTCTGCTCTTTTTTTTCCTTTTTGACAAGCTGTCTCTTATGATGGAGCCATGCAGGCAAGCATAGTAAATTATCCCATCAAATGCAAGGTCATTTTTTTGTATTATTAACAGCCGGCACTATGGGTCCCTGACTGAGGTATATTATTCAACAAAGCACCTTTTCCTCATACCTTTGTTATTTTGTACCATAAAAAAGGTAAAGCATCTTCACTATTCCCACACCACCCCAGTGCAGGTGAACAGCAGCACCTGCCTGCCTCACGCGTGTAACACGTGCCCCTCCGTCACCCCCTCTCCTATCCGAGCCATCAAATCCAGGCAAACTGCTAGTCAGTTTTTCCTCTTGACCCTCCCTTTGTATCTTACAAGTTTATCTTTTCTGCCAGATTCTCACCTACACTGGTCCCTGCTTCTTCTAGTATCTAGCAGGTTATTAAAGTTTATGACATCCATTTTCTGCCCTTCCTTCTTCCTTGTGTGTGAAAGCCTGTTGCTCCTACACTCGAGAAGTTGCTGTGATTAAATTCTTCTCCTGTTCCGTCACCTTTTCCTGGTAACTAAAAGATATGAGCTGTACTTCAACAGCCATCTCTTCCTTGTGGTCAATAGAGCGTAAATCGCGATTCTGTTGTATCTCTCGCGTCACACTTTCCTTTTTTTGTGTGTGGACCACATGAATAATTATCTACAGATACCAGGACCCAGTGCTTGTGATTTTCCCTTCAATATGTCCATTCTGAGAACAATGCAAAGTGAACCTAGATTGTTTTCAGCTGTGTTGAGAACTGACCTCAAGGAAGTAACAATGTTTGCAACTCCCATTGCGCCATTAATAGTAGTTAATTTACTGCGGTATGAAGAAACTTTTTATTCAAATAGTAATTTTGGGTGGGACTGATTCACCTTAACTGGAAATGGGAAGTATATTTAATTGTGTGTTTGGCGGTTGGTTTTCTTAAGTGCTGTTAACAAAGGAGCACAGGGGTGCTGATGGAAATCTGAGTTTAAAGTTTCAAATTTAGTTTAGAAAGTACTGGGTGCTTCCTTATCAGTTCTAAGGGAGGCCATTTGCGGTGGTTATTAGTGTCTAAAGTCTGCCGAGTCATTGTCAAACCTGTGAAGTTTTAAAACCAAGATGTTACAAAAGAGGAATACTAATTTATGTTACTTTTGTTTTATTTTAGTGAAAGCTTGTTTCCTCTTGGAATTAATTTTCTTTGTAGCGCTTTAGATCTGTTAATTGTGCAAACACAAGAATAGGAAGCTAACTTATTTTCATCATTCAGGCCTTGCTTTTTTAAAAAAAGCTTTTAAATACGGTAGTGTCTTTTATAGTTGCCAACTCCACATCTCAGGTGAAGTGTTTTCAGTTTGTTATTTCCTTATTTTTAATAATAACCGTGTCCCTTTGACATGTCACAGAGGACTGTATTTGCAGGGCTTTTTTTCTTCTGTTTGCCTGGGTTGCAATAATTGTACTTAATAGTGGTCAAACAAGGAAAAAAAATATCTGAAGTTTTGTTACCTAGATGAGTAATAGGATATCACCATTTTACTACCTCTGTTCTGTACCTGCTTCTTCACTCTCCTGCATGCAAGTAACAAGTGAGGGACCAAACCGACAAACAGGCGGCAGGAAGACTAGCAGGAGAACGGCTCTCCCACCTGAAAAAGCAGAAACAACAAATCGGATGCTCATAATGACAGAAAAAAAGGAGGGGATGGGTTTTCAGGAATTTAAAAAGTAAGTAAAAGAAGCAGCAATGTAGTTAGTTTCATTTAAAAGTGGAAAAACCGAGGTAAAAGAGATTTTTTTTTCCAAATACTGTCGTGTTCTCCAGTGAGGTATAAATGTGATAAGTCTTCTAAGGGCTGCAGACTTTTGTACAATTAATACGGAATGCTGGGATGTTTTATTTACATAAGTGGTGAGACAGTGAGACAAAAGAGAAAGGAACAGAAGGGTCCACTGCTCAAGACAGGCCACTTGATGAAAGCCAGATTTCTGGACAAGATAATTGAATCATGGAACTACTTCTAGAGGAAAATCTTGCCAATGTTGTGCAACCTTAATTCTTAGTTTCCTTTTGCAAGACTTCATATCTTCTAGGGTATAGCTTTCTAGCATTTGGAGTTAGCTAAACTCCTTTAGAGTTTGTACATTCTCATGTACGAATAATTTTATATGCTTTTTTGAGAGACGCAGCAGGTTGTTTTGACCTGGTGTATCTCCTGATGTGGTTCTTGCAGTCATTGAAGGGTAGTACCCAACTGGGATGTAGATTATACCAAACGCAAAGTTTTTTCAACCAGGTGATTGCTATGGTTTGCTTGCCTATTTTAGTCCTGTAAGCCAAGTAATTATCTTGAATTCATTCTTCTATGAAAAAAAAAAATTAAAATCACTGATTAATTTTTTTATTATGTGGTATTTTCCACCAGTGCACTTTCTTCGATGATGACTTACTCTACCTGAAAAATGTAACTGGTAAAGAGTTTTTCTCTTACCAAAAACTTTGAAAATTAGATGCAGAGAAATATGAACACTTCAACAGGCATAATCATAATATACTGTTGCAACCTAAAAAGTTAATATTTTAGTAAGATCTTCATCATGATTAATGTAGAACAATTAATATTTCTAATCCCTTGGATAGAAGGATTTCCTGTAGAAGGTACAGATCATGTGGGTACCCTGAAAACACTGTTTTGTGTGTTTTCTATTTTCCTTCACTCAAAAAATTAAAGTGCAAAACTCAGGGCAAGCAATTGCATTGACTACCACATGGTTGTCCCAGAAGATTTTTATATTGCCTTTCCTTTTCTCCCAAGAGAGATGCAGCTTTAGAAAACAATGAGTATGTGAGTAGAAAGTAACTTGCTTTCAAATGGGATTTTTTTTTTCAGCATACTAAATCAACCTGAATGCAGTAAACTATTGGGAGGGGGCTAAAATCTTCCTTAACAAGGGTATATTCCCAAGAGTCACTAGCCAGCTGCTTTGCTTTTATGGTGTAAATATGCTTCTACATCAATAATAAACATTGGAAGAGAAGAAAAAAAAATATCACATTACATAGCTGGAAGTCTCGGGGGAGACATTAAACAATGACTTCACCACACTTCTGGAAGTATCTTCTGCAGTGAACACTGTTGCAAGAACAAGAATAACTCCCATTAAATTTTACTGGGCTTAAATAACTTAATATGGTGTCAGTTATAAAACCCCAAAACAAACAGAATGACAGATTTTTGTTTTCTCCATGTGGTTTGAATTTACATAAAAGAAATTAGAATTAGATTTATACACCTCTTAGGTCTGATTTTAAATTCAGAAATGCTAGCAAATTCATAGTTAAATTCCTTTGCTCGCTGCTTAATATGATTGTGCTTAGGAGTCTGGGAACAGATGAGGTACAGTTCTAAGGCTCAGCGGTAAAAGTTGAGGGCAGAGGGAGTAGGTCGAAATGTACGTTTCATGGCTTTTATGAGTCTAAGAGCTATCCTGATAGAGCTGTAGCACAGCTGTGTTTATGTTCAAATACAGTGAAGCTGATGTGGACAATGTCTCTACAGTCAGGAGAAGGGGCTAGCGCAGTTTCTGAATGATCCCATCTTCTGTATTATCCCAATGTAACAATAGGCTTTCCTATTTAGCTATCAGAAGAAATTCACAATGACCTAGCCACGTTGCCCTGCTGTGTTTTATGGAGTGGAGAGTTAGCGAAGTAACATAAAGGATCAAGACAACAGGTTCCGCGTTTTTGAAATGTAGACGTTTGAAAACATTCTTAGAGCCTCCCAGAGGAAGACTACAGGGGCTGTAATGATTCTACTCCAGACAAGTTTGGCTAGAATGTAGAGAGAGATCTTAGTTTAAGAAGTCTGTGTGTTCAAACACCAGCCAGCCTGGCTATCCAGCCATGGGTTGCAGGGATTGCCCTTTCATGATTCAGATGACGCCCCAGGTGTAAGTGACCTGAGCGCTTTGAGGAATGTCTGAAATTGCCCATAAACACTAGGGAGGACTTTGGACAAAGACTAAATCTTTTGGTTGTATCTAACCTTTACACTTATGAGTGCCGTCTTGGTAACTTTCTCAACCTTCTAGTTGATGAGGAAAAAAATAATAAATAAAGCAGAACCTGCAACCATAAGTACAAAAGAAATCTACTAAACTGCAACTGAATATAACTACTGAAATGCATTAATGCATCAACTTACACTTGATCACACGAGGTAGAAGACTTTCAGGCTATAGGGAGTGTGGTGGTAGCTGCTTCCCACCCCACCCTCCCTTTTTTTTTTTTTTTTTTCTCCTGAACTGAACCCAAACCCATCCACAACATTAAAAGGTACTGCTCCCGTAGGATGTGTTTCAGGTAGAACATAAAACGTTAAGCACTTTGAAATGAGGTTACATTTCATGGTGTTTTCCATTTTTCAAAGTGGGAACTTTGATATTAAAAAACAAAACAAAAACAAACCCCCTGAAGTCATGATATACCATGCAAGATCCAGTGTGATTTATGTTGGTTAGTTTTAATTTCCTGATCTTCTTGTACTAAGATGCTATAATATGACCATGGTTTCACCCAGAGAGGATGCTAGTTCAATGGTTAGTGAACTGATTGTTGTCTCCCATATGCTTACTCACAAAGATATTATGAAGACAACATTCCTGTCGTCCCTGAACAGTGTTGTAGAAGATTGTGTTTTTATCAAGTGCATTGGTTATTTTCAGATGCAGGGTAAACACCTTGTCTTAAGAAAGCAAAGACATCTGTTGAACATTTTGTGATGGGATTACATTATTACTGTGAAGAACAGTGTTAAATGTGTACATGGAGATCGTATTCTAAAAATAGCGTATTCTTGAGATACTGTGATTGAGAAACACAAAGTAATAGATGTGATGAATTAGTTCAGTATTACAATCCTGCATTTTTCTGAATTGATCAACATGATTCTAATGCAATAACCTTAAAAGAAAAATCTCAATTTATTGCAATGTGATAAACAGATAACAAGAAGGAGGATGAGAACAATTACTACAAGGGCTTGAGCAATTATACTTACTAAAGGGGATATAACTGAACATCTCAGCTATATTACTGCTGTCATAGTCTACAATTTGCCAATCATCTAAGATAAATGGGTCGTGAAATAAGAAAGTAAGCTTTAAAGAATACATAGAAGGTATTTACAGTGATTGCAGCATTCGCCACCTTAGTAATAATTTTTTTTTTCCTCCATAGGATATGAAAATATATTGATTAGTACTGTTTTAAATTTAAATTAAAATCCAGAAGAATCTGGCACTATGGGGACCTCAGCAAAGAGTTTTCTGCCATAATGAGAAGACTGTTTCTTGTCTTTTAATGACATTTTGGTTTTATTAATCTTTTGGGCCTGCACACTTGTGTATCCAAGAATTTTCCAGATTTATTGATGACTGAAGTTGAAACATCAGGCTTAATCCCATAACTCTAGTTGCAAAAGCAAAAAAATGGACCAGACTCTGTCAGATCAGGGAGATGAAGTAAGAGGATTAACATGAGTAAACCAGTTTGCTGGCTGGTTTTTACAAGTACTGCTATTTTGGCATAAAATTAAAGTTGTCCCAAAACATTTTTCCCCAGTTATTTGGTGCAGAGGATCTTCACCAGCAGGTTCTTTAGCAACTAAAATAATTTATTTGTCACCACTGTTCTCCTTGGCTGCATCCTTGTGTATGTCAACTCACCCCATCTCTTGACTGACTGTCTGTAATTCAGCTGGCATCTAATCAGTGCTTCACTGCTTTTCAAGACTGGTTCTTCTCAGTGCTGTGATTCTTCCTTTACGTATGAGCTGCTGCTTTTTTTTTTTTTTTTAAGATGATCAAAAGCAATTATATTATGTCTTTGAATCTGTTCAAGATAGGGCAAGGGTCCAGATTAACACTGAAGAGCTTTCTTTTTCACAGGTCTCTTATCATGATTCTACTAACATAAATTAATTTTGTAGAAATCCAGGCTGTGGACACAGACAGTACATTTTACCATTCTCATAGCTTTAGCTGAAGGGTATTATTGCTGTTCTGTGCTCAGAAGGGAAGAATGCATACTAATTACAGAAATTTTATCTTAATTTCCATAGCAATTAAATGTTATTTTAAAAGGCTAATCTGAAATATTTTCTAAGAGATCCACTTGGGTGACACCCTTGCACCATTTTTGGGAAAGCTGTGAAAATGTATTTAAATGTATACTGAGGTCTTTTTACTTGCTTCAGATTAAAAATATCTCACTTTTTGGTAGTAAACACAATATGAAATGCATATTCCTTGAAAAAAACAACCACAACAAAGGAATTCACACCAGTGGTAAATTTAAACAGCAGCAGAATATTATGATAGTGTTGACTGCAGTAGCTGAAGTAAAGGAGAAGTATTGGAATAAAAATAAAATAAAACAATCTTTATTAAAGAAATTTATGTTTTAAAGAAAGTAGCAAAACTTTGTGGCTATTTACACAGAAACCACTGACTTTTCTTAACTACTCTGTAATGCATCTATGCAGTAATTTGGACTGCTTATACTTAAAACAGATGCCAGCATTATTCTTCAGAGAGTACTCAGAACTGAGTGAGTGCAAGACAGATGGATGCAGAAAAATCAATAGTTCACAGAACATCATCAGATGCATGCATTTCATATAGGTCAAGTTTGATGAAACCTAAGTTTCATGAATCAACACTTCTGATGTAAATAATTCACTATAATGGAAAAAACCCCCGCTACGCTTATAATGTTACAATATGATCTAACTCCTGTAGTTGGTTTATACGTACGTATGATTCTACTAATACAGGGGTTTGGGACAGCTAAAGATTGGAGATTTTTTCTGTTAGTTGTGAGTTCAGCAAGATATGGAAAACTTCATGAAATTTAAACTGAGTGGCAGTTGCAGTGCAATAATGCTACAGTTGTTTGGCTTTTTTAACGAATATATCTGTAATTCTTCACAATAATATTTAAATCTGATCTCATTCCTGAATTTGTATGTGTATCATCAGTTTTTAAGTATTCCAAGATGACTATAATGTGACCTTCCTTTGGGAGCCGCTCCCCAGCGCTCTCATAGGTACAAGAAGAAAATGTAAGTACAAACGACAAGGTGAGATGACATGCTATATAAAGCACTCACTGTTACCTTAACAGTGAAATAAAGTAAGGCTTGGCCCAGTCTGGATTGCTACAAAGAAGTAGAACTTAAGTCTGATGTAACATGTTAGTTGAACTGATGCAACTCTACAGATTTCGGTGTGGTTACGTCTGGTTTATACTGGTAAGGTGAAAAAAACCCGTGGGAATTCATGTCATTTTCTTTTCCCCAGAACTATAGTGGATTCCAGATCAGACGCTATGTAAGATTAGAATAAGGGCTACTTTGTTTTCTTGAGAATGTATATCATTGCTTTTCATGACAGTCTTATAAAGGAGCTTTAAAAAGTCCCCTCACAAGGAAAAAATTAAGCAGATAAGGGTGAAACTTCAGTATTGAGTTGTAACTTGGATTTATTCACTCACAACCGAAATAAATTGTGAAGTTTATAACCTTAAAAACCTATAAAAGCCTAAATATTAATAACTAGGGCTAAACAAATTGAAGGAAGGCAGTGCATACGTTACCCCTTATGGACACAACTCTGGTGTATTTTTCTTCTGTGTTTGGAAAGAAATAGCAATGTATTTCTTTGTTAGTCAAAATTAATACTTTGTAAGAGTCACAAGGAAGAATGCAAAATACCTTCAAGTTTATAATGCTTGGATAATACAATACTATACAATGCCTGGAAATACCAGACAAAGAATTACCTAAGAAGTTTTGCAAATTATCAGTGTTCTTTTTAACGAATCTCAAACTGCCATTAAAAGTTCCAGAAGAGTGGAAAGAAAACCCAATGTTGTGTAAATATTTTAAGGTTAAACATGATGCCACAAGTAATCCCAAGCATGTTAATTGAAGATCAGTTCTCATGCACTGAAAGGCTGGTTAAGATGGAAACAGTAGAAACGAAATTAACAATCAGTGCTGATTGATATGATTTTTATGGAAAACAGATATTGAACAAGCATGCTGATGCTTTTGATGAGATTACAAGGTTGACTGATAATCTCCTATTGTTTGATTTAATGTACTTCGACTTCAGCACTGTCATTTGGCCATAATGTCTTGCATGATTGTGGTTTAAAAAAAAAAAAGAAAAGATGTGTTATCTGATGTTCAACCTTTTAGGTTAGGATGATAAACTGAAAAAACTTCAGAAAACCATCATCTGGTTGAAAGGTGTGTGGAAGAAGTGCGTGTATGGGGGAACTTTGTCAGATCTCTTTTTTGGCCTGATGTTACTCAGGATCCTTCCTGGAGAATGATATTCTGATAGATCTTTAATCTGTCAGGAAAAGCGTGCTGGAGGGGGGAGGCGGGGGAAAGCCCACAGTTGAAAAGTGATGCTAAATTATTTCAGACTACAAATAAGAGTAAGGGTTGTCAACAGTGAATTTGCATCTGTATGGTGACGCTTAGAAAAGCTCAGCTGAGGCAACCGGCAGTGTGGAATTAGAGAATGTAAATTGCAGAATGATAAATCCCTTTGTGGATGCCATCATTCCTGAGTAATGTGAACTCTAGTCTGCTGGAGTTCATAATTTAAGGGATTTTAACATCTGAAATTAAATAATCTACATTGAGTTTAACCTGTTCAATTTATTGCCAGTGTTCATCAGCTTAGCTTTCCTGATCTATCCAGTTAGACCATTCCAGTTAGTAACTGGTCTTCAAATACTTTATCTAGAAATGCAATGGCTTCCCTGTCTGTAGAAGGCATTGTTACTTATTTAGAAAATAATGTTTAAATAGAATCTTTGCTATTCCTAATTAGGTATTTCTCAATGTTCGGTGTTGTTTCACAACAAAAATAATAGTTGTGTTAATATTCTATCTCAAAAAATAAATGTTTGTGTACATTTTTTAGCTTTCAAAGTTAGTGAGAGTTTGCAATATATACCAACATTGCTTTATCAAACCTTAAAGAAACGGTTATCTCACAAGCTGGAGGTAACCTTGTCTGACCTTACCAATGGGAGCTTAACCATTAGCTTCAGGGAGGAGAGAGGAAAGGAAGTTGCTATTGCACTGGGGTTGGTTGTTCTCAGTTTCACCTGAATTCAGTGATCATTGTTGATCACAGTAGCACCCAAAGAATTACTCTAATGTGCAACAAAGAAAGAAAAGAAAGACACTATAAAGTTTCAGATACTGAGACAATTGTCAAGAGAAAAACAAGATGGTTGCTTTGGGAACAACAACAAAGCTAGCAAGGGAGGACATTTACAATTAAGTCTTTAAAAAAAAAAAAAGTCCAATTAAATTAATCTGTAAAATGCCTTGCAAAAAATTCAGTTTGGAGTCTCCATATTTCTCTTCTCTGATGAGAGAAACTTTGTTTTGTGGTATTCTTTGAATAGTGCCTGCATCTTGCTTTTTCTTTCTCAACTCTTGACTTCAGCCTTTCAAAAGGAGATTTACACAATGTCTCAGACATCTTACAACAAACATAGATTAATAAAAAATAACTTGTCCTTGGATGTTGGCAAATCTCAAAACCATATGCTCAGAGAGTTCTTTCATTCAATGATAATTAATTTTTTACAAAATGAGTAGCTTTAATCATTTGGATACCTGGATAGAGTCTGAATCCTGCTATGGGTGTTTGAAGTCTCAGGGAGTTGCAATAGATCAAGAAAAGCTTTCATAGATGTGGCCTTTCTACTTTTACTATATACATCTATTCTAAATAATATTGAGACTAATTCTGCCCTTTGTCATAATGATATAAATCCAAAATAAAGCCTTAATACTGCAAGGACTTAGTATATATACTCAACTTCAGGCAAGGGACAAATCCTATGCATTACAGCAGTAATATATACATGCTTAACATCCAGCAGATGAATATCTCTGCAGGATTTAATTTAAGCAGACACCTCTAGTTTCAGCAAATGTCACCTAGAGCAGAACTTGGTGCTACGGTTGGAGACATTGTGCCGTGCTTACTGTTATTGGTTGATCTTTCTAGCAAGTCACAGGGGCTTACAGTCACTCAAGGTTCATTATTTTGGCAAAAATTCATTAAAACGGACCCTAAAAAATGCTGTTGCATAGGTGGTTATAAAAACTCTGAAAAAAAAGAAAGAACAATACATCTTAAATTGCTGCTTAAAATACTACGGATGTAGGATTTTTCAATTACAAAGCATTTTAAATTATTCTATTTTTAGTTACATTAATATATATTTTTAAGTAATACGTGCAAATATGTCCCTAGAAGAACATCAAAAGGGTAAAAAAGAACCCTTGTTTTAGTTGTACTCCTGTGCTGAGTAGTTACACTTTGTGTGGCTCCTTGGTAAACATTTAGGTGGAGAGTAATTCTGAAAAAGAAAAATGAAAGAGAAGCTTTCCTTCTAGCACATTGCAGTATATTGTCTTATGACACAGCTAAGTATAGCTAATTTATTTGGAGCAAAGGGGTTATTAAGATGAAGATTAATGCACAAATAACTCTTATTCCTGGAAGCTTACTGTGATGCATAAACTCGCAAAATCCGTTGCATAGGAGGGTTTACAACTGTGCCCAGTGTAGCTGTGATCTTTTTATCAGTGCAATGATACTGAAGGTACTCTTCCAGAGGCTGTCGCAGAATAAGGGCGGAGGGCCTGGGGTTCGTTTTATCACCACAAATGTGTAAGTGTGTATACTGGAAGGAGAATAATTGTACCTGGGCTTCAAGACTATTTATGATTGCAAGGGGAGTTAGTACCATGATTCCATGCTGATAGGGACAGCATAGAGAAGCCACTCGGCAACAAATGAGAATTGTTTTTTCTTCTGTTAACTGTGCTTTATAAATGGCTGGATCATTATGGAGCGCTTTTGTTCTGTTTTGCCTTTCTTTGGAGAAGCGGGTACTTAGGTAGAAACAATATGATGATTTTTAGTAGATCAGGGATCTTGTCCTGTATACTTTCTACATGCATTTAACGTGTATCATATGTCTAGTGAAATAATTCACAGTAATATATCAGAATGTCCCTCTAGTAAGGTTAGGGGTAATAAACTGTTGTTAGTAGTTCCAAGGTCAAACATAGTTCTTTCTATGAAAATAAAAGATAGCGCTGCATTACCTTGTCAAGTTAATACAGTGTGATAGAGCATCTCAGGCAGCACATCCTGAAAGACTGTAAATGTCTAATAGATTTAGGAAAACTGTACCTCAGGGAACATATTAGGAAGAATTCATCAATGGATCAAAACTGTCTTGGAGCCTTACTTATTGGGGACCAGCACAGTTTTAAATTATTACTTTCTTAAGAAAAGCCTCAAGACAAATTGTATTTCTTAGATTAGCTGTACAGGAATGGGTCAATAATTTCTATTGGAGAGTTTTGAGGGTTTTGTGTTTCTTTTTTTTTAACACTGGCATGAGCAATTTCAATAATTTGAACTCTGTAATTAAGTTTTGAGTTTTTTCCCAAATGATTTTCAAATTGCTTAATGTGCTGTTTATAGTCTGTCATTCTTTACAGATGAAATTGGACATATTTGTGAAATGTCTTAGCAGCGTGCCTCTAATGACAAAGAACTTTAATTATAAAATATGGGTTTGCAAGTTTTGCATTAATTAGATACGAAATTAACAAAGTGTAAAGCTTGTACACATGTTCACACACATATAGAACATCAGCAAGTTTTCATCCATAGATGTGTCTCAATGTGTTTAAACATTTGGAATCAATACTGTTTTAAGAATAATAGCAATTAATAAGAATTCTGCTATTCTGTGTGCTTTGAGTTCTTCCTTCTACAGCTAGTCCCTGTGAAATCTGTTCCTCCATATTTACAATGTGACCAAAGCCGAACAAACCAGCCTCTACTTATTTTTCCATCTATGATTGAATTTAAGTTCTCTCAAGCAATTTATAGGAATTTCACCTGTTCTGGAAAACTCATTCAAACCAGCTGGCCCAGAATTTTACTCTGTGGACCTTATTCTCCATTTTACTTGCCAACGGAATTTCACTAAATTCAGTGGAGTCTCACCAACATAAAAACGGTGTGATGAAAAGGCAGTTTACGCTCTGTTACTTTCTAAGAAGTCATGCAGCTAAAGAGGAGATATAAATATGCACAAACATGATGTAACTAAAGAGTGTAGCTTCAGGTATTTGTAGGCCTCCAAGCTAATAAATTCTATGTGAACTTTTTTTCCTGCTTACATGCTTTATAGCTATGTTTTTGTCCCAAATCTCCAGAAGGAATGCCTAAAAGGAACTTGGACAGACCTTGGGTGCCCCAGTTCAGAAGTACATTCTTCAAAAGGTTCACTTAAGGTGCATGAGGTTTCAACAGTAAGATTTGCAAGGCATTTTAAAGTTTCTTTTTACATATGCCCAGAAGTAGGCACACTTGATCTTGATCAGGATCTTTGTTTTGCTGTCTCCTCTGACAAGGGGCAATTTCAAACCTCCAAAGGCTGCTTCTTACATTTAAATATCCATTGAATGAAATTGATAAACATTCCTTGGAGCAGAGGTTGGAATTCACATTTCCCAAATTAGTGCCCAATCCTGTGATGAAGTTGCAGAATCACGCTCCTTTTTGTCCTCTCTTTCTCTCTGATGTAGCTGATCCTTTCTTATAAAGTTGTGTAGCTTCAACAGCAAAGAATACCACAACTAAAAACTCCTGGAACCTTAAAAGCTTTGGAATTCTTCAGGCTAATGCTTCTGTAGATGCTTCACCCATTAGTTGGTGGTGGCATCAGTATCTGTGTCCAGTAGCATTTCAACTTGAATCAGGAGTGGGCTTTTGAAGGGAATCTACCAGCTGTCCGTATTTAGCATGTTTTGGTTTGCATTATGGAGTACTCTCAGTTCATGTGAACTGCATTTATTGCAGATAAAGCTAAGCAGAAAGAGATGCTCAAGTGTTCAATTCATTGGATCAGACAAGAACAAGGCTGAAGTAAATCCCTGTGAAACATGCATGGATGATGGGTCCTCAGCACCAGTTGTTTCATTTTGTTGATCTACTTGTGTTGCATTGCACTGACAAATTTTTACAAGACTTCATTCTTCTGAACGAAAAGCAGGAGCATCTGCTGCCTTTTTTAAAAGGAATAGCAGTTAAGCTTGGGAAATATTGTAGGCTATCAATCCTAAACCAAGATAAGCATATTCCGGAATCTGCGATTAGAAGTTTAAAACCTTTAAAGAAATGAAATTTAAGACACACATCTTTCTTTAATATTTTCAACTGGCTAGCTTTGGTGGTTACCTTTTCAACTTGCGGGCTGTTCAAAATTCCACGTTGAGGTGCTTGATTTTCTTCTGTGCATTGTATAAATAGTTAAAGCACCTAGCATGCAGTTATGGATTCTACTGGTTTCTGAAAATTAAAGCTTGAGATGAGCACTGCAATGACTATGACTGTTGTGAATATAGTCTTTAGTTTAGATTTTGTGTTTAATAAGAACCCCTTAATGGCTGCCCATTAGGTAACAATTTGTTATTCTTCAGATGCACTCTTCCTTCAATACAAATGTCACAGTTAAAACCTTATTATGTATTGACACTCAGCTATATTAACCCTGCTATGTCGACGGGGTTTAAAATCATGATGGACTGTAACACACTACTTAAACAGGAGATCTTTATACTGAGGAGCAGATAAATAGGATTAATAATTCTGCCTTTCTGGAGTAATTGCTATTTACAAAGCACAAACTGGTCTACTGATGACATCATTAGAGACTTGCTTTAATTAAACTTATATTGCCTGTGTTTTACTATGCCTCTTACTGTAATTAGATTTGTATAGGACACTCATTTGTAAACTGGATATTGCTGCAGAATAAGACTTGCTTATATTTTTGGTGGCCTATGTGCCACACAGTAATTAAGAACAAGTTTAAAGTTAAGTATGTGTTCAGCAGTTTTGTTGAACTGTTGCTTCTTTTATTCCCCTTCATTCAAATTCATACCTCAAATAGACATACTAGGGAACCGATTCTTGCAATCGTATTGATGTTGAGTAATGACTTAATTGCTAGACTGTCATTTTGACATAGACTATTCTAATCTCAGAACAAGAAAAAACAAATGCAGGTTATTTAGCAAGCTGTGTTCAAGCCTAGAATTAAAATGTTTTGTCAGTATCACACAGAAGAGGAAATAAGGTTTTATATTAGTCTTTATTATCAAATATAAGCCATGGCTTGCAGTGTGTGGAGAGGAATGGATGTGACTTTTAAATCAAGTACATATTGATTTTTAGTGTTGAGAAGAGTGACCAACAAAAATGAATTTGGAGAAAAGTAGCATATAACATTTTTTTACAGATACCTGCAATTGTTAGATCTCTAATTTTGTAGTTCCCATAACAACGTCCAAATGACTGAAAGCTCTGTACCATTGCTGTCCATTGAACCAGTGGGATGTGGCAGGCTATTGCTCCAACTTCCTTGTTTCTCTGGGAAAGGCAAGTGCTTTGGGAAGCTGACTTCAAGTTTTCCTCTAGATAAAAAAACTTTACTGCCTAAGTGGATACAATTTACTTGGAAATAAAATGTTATTTACAAAAATAATTATTTTATTTCTTGGTTACATGCTTTGGGGTGCAAATGAATTAAGAGCATGTAAATGCTTTAAAATAAGGAAATAATATTTTTGTTGCCTGCAACTTATGCTTTTCTAAGTTAGATATTCATTTCCCAAAACTGTTTTTATTCTCAATATAATAAAGCAGGCAGGTGCATAAAGTAAACCTGAAGCTGTATTCTGACGTTTGTTTGAACAGAGTGGCTTAGTCCAACAAATTGACAGGACTCATGCTCTGTCTAGTATGCTGACAATACAACTAGTTCATTCTGCCTTAAATGCGTTAAGACATGGGAAAGGGATTTACAGGTTGGGGAACGTTGTTTTGTTTATCCTGCTGGTGATGAAACTAACCCTCTAAATATCTGATGACAACCTGCTATTTTAGAGATTAAAAAAATGCCTGAACTGCTTGTAAAATAGTGAATAGCCTACTTTGCAAGTAGCCATGATCTTTAATTTATTTATTAAAGTTATTTTCATAGAATATCTATGTAAAACCTGACAGCTTGATTGCACTGGGGTCTTGCCCCAGGGCAGCTATTTGGATACATCACGGACACAGAATATCAACACAAAACAGTTTTGCTGGAATAAAAAGTCTGTCTATCATGCTGTCCATATTTACTGTCTCAAGTGCACAATTCAACAGTTTTGTAAAATTGAATAGTATATGCTCCAATTCTCTCTTGGAATGTTGTGATGTTAGGAAACTATTGTATTTCTGTGCAGAAGGAGATGGATCTTTATTCCGTAGCAAAGCCTTGCCTAGAGCATTACCATTTTTTCCTCCCCGTATGTTTAATGTGTGTTCCTATATACAAATTACTGTTAGGTCAAACCTCTTCACAACTAGCTTATCGCTGTCCCTTCCAAACTGTCTTTATGTTAATCAAGCGATTTTTGTTATGCCCCCCATACAAAGCACTAAGCCAGGAAGGAAATAAGTTCAAGAATACATATTAGCATCCTTAAAATACACACAAACAAAGGTACATATTTATGTCAGGAAAATGTAATAGTTATTCCAAAACCAAGAATTACAAACCTAGAAAATCACATTAGTGTATTTGGCCTTAAATTGATCTATAAGTCAGGGAAGCAGAGTTAGAGGGCTGAATAGTCTGTCAGCAATGCCATTCTGTGAAATTTAAGAATGCCAACAATGAGGAAAATATATCTAGAGTTTTGAAGCCTCCTTCAGAGTGGTATGTAGCAAGGAAACATAGCATTGTCACCCTAGCAAAAATAAAGAAGTTAAGAGCCTCTTCATTAAGCACATAATTACAATGAAAATATCTTTGGAAAAAGAGAAAGAGTATGCTTATAGTGCTACAAATATGCTTTCTTCCACTTCAGGGCATGCCTACACCATGAAATCGAGGAACAGAGACCCCAGTGTAGCAGGAAAGGCCAGGAAAGCTCTGGAGCAGAAGTAGCTGAGGACCTGAAATTGTCTCTCCCAGTGCTACATTGCTCTGTGTGGTTGTTTCAGCTTGGATTAGCACCAGCTCAGGTACTTTGGTGTGGTTCTCCACTGTCTCCTGCAGCATTCCATCACTGCCACAGCAACACAGTTGAGACTGTTTTGATGCCTTAACAATGCATTCCCAGGTCTTAACGTGTTTGGATTATATTTGGGTCTCATCTGTATTGTTATTAATGCTGAGATTTATAATGCTGGACATTATATTTGAAATTCCTCTTTAAAAGTTTGGAGCTTTACCTGCAATCTAGCAATAGACGTGAACAGTCTAAGTTACATCTTAATGTGGAACTCAATTTTTAATCAATTTTACTCAGTTTTACCTCAGAAAATAACAAATGAGTTTACTTGCAAATTTTAGAATTCACCTTTTTTTTTTTTAAGTGTAGCAAGCAGCTGGAATCTTTTTTACAAGTCCAAAATACATCTCCATCTTAACTATGAAACCGTGACCTGCTTCCCTATAATTAATAGTTATCCATATGTCTGCTCCATGCTTTACAAAATACAGACGTCAGCTACGTGCCTGCTGGTTTTTCCTCATGGGCTTCATGCTCCATTCAATGCAGAGGGGTGGTCGTACTTGCTTATAGTATGTCTGCATAGCACAGTAAATTGGTATGCAAAAATTCCCATGCAAGCTCTGAGTAAGCATTTATGCCTGAACTTAGAAGGAGAGAGCTCAAAGCAGCCAAGAGCTGCCACTGCATTGGGAAGTCCAATTAGGTTTGACTGTAGTGCGTTTAATGTGGCACTTGGACTAGATCATTGTCGCAGGTCCCTTCCAGCTGAACTTTTCCATTCTCAGTATGGATTGAATCTTGCGGGCATTGGCAGCTAAAATCAGTTTCCAGTGAGCTATACAAGTTAATTTTTTCAAAGATTTACAGTAACTAAATTTGGGCAAATTTTCAGAAGAGTGTCAAAAGCCAAATGCCTGAGGTGAGTGACAGGCGCTTGCCAGTATCTCAGTTCCACATTCTAGTGCACAAGGGTCAATCTTGTTCATTCTGTCATTGACTTTCCTCTTACATTTTTATAGCAAATTCTGCCATATATAAATTGCTCAGTAATCCTTTATTTTTCTTGCTAGATCCTTTACTTTACTAAAAAAAACCCCAACCAAACTCGCAGCCTGGAAAGAGCAACAAAAGAAAATCTTCAAATATAGATCTATTGTTAAGGTTTTCTAGCAGCAGCCTATTTGAGAAGTTCACGGAAAAGTCTAGGTGAAGGAATAGTGAGAGTGCACCTGTCTCTTTTAGCTGACATTGGAATAATTAATTTTATGAAAATGACTTCTATTGGAGGTTAATTTATTTTGGCTGACAGTCACATACATTAGTAGACATATCTAATGCTGCAGTCAGTCTGAACTTTATTTAGAATAGTTTATTTATATCTTTGGGTGATTTCATTGCAAAGAGATGGAAGACATTTAGGATCATCAAGTGTGAACATTTTTTCCCAGTGGAAAAAAAACCCCACAAACAAACGAAAACCCCCAGAATTTTGGCTACTTGAATGTTTTGGCCTTCTGATGTAAAATTACTTCATTTCTTTCACCAGTGAAGCTTAAGCAGTTCCTTCAGATGACACAGTTGAGTTCTTTGTACAGTAAGTGAACACCAGCTATCTCTCCTCTAACCCTCTGGTGTGTGGCTATAGGGACAAGGAGACAAGTTGCAAAAACTCAGTATATAAAGTAGTATTTGTGTGCAACTCAGATAACTTCCTTATTCTTCTGGACATGATTTGGTGTTTACAATCATTTTACTTTTAAATAATTTACTGACACAGAAATGGCCAAACACAATAATATAGTATGTATATTTTAAATGGCTCAGATGTGGTAGAATGGAATGACTCCACACTTTAGAAAGAGCAAACCTGAGAGTATTTAATGGGTCTATATACTATTCAAGTCTGAAAAATCGAGCTATAGAAGATAATCTGCATGCCCATTTCAACAGTATTTTTTGAGAGCATATATTATAATAATTTCCCAAGAGATAGTTACTCGTTGTGCTTTTTTTAATGCATAAGGATGGAATCTAATGTAATTTTTAAGGCTTAGTTTTAACCTAGTTTATCCTTGTGTTCCCACTAACCTCAGCTAATCAAGGAAACAAAAACAGTGGATTCTGTGTTTGTATAATTAAGGCAATACTTGGCTTCTTAAGTTTGTGTGAAAAGCAGGTTGATAGTATTTACAGAGAGAGAGAATATGCTTATAAACGTACTTCTTAAAAACTTATAGACACGGAGAAGTTGCCTGTATGTTTTGACCACATTGTCCAGTTTTCCAATGCACTGAAAATCTCCTGATAGTCTGATGTCCTTCCTGGAATATGAAGTCTCATGTTATTTGATTAGACTCTGTAGAGTGGAAACAAGTGATTCTTCCTACCCTGATATATGAATGACATATGCTATATCATTTATTTTCATAACACTTTTCTGTGGCTAGGGTCCAACTGTTGGATGGAATTTATTAGTTTTAGTGACATCAACCTGTCGGTGGTACAAAGTCAATTAATCTTTGTATGCAAGCCGGATTGAATGATGTTTCCATTGTTCATTCTGCATCCTTCAGAAAGATGTTTTTGGGGCAAAAAGATTAAATCAGAAAAGAAGCAGCAAGAGAAAGAGTGTTATTAAAAAGTGTTGTGATCATCAGAGACTCAAAGAATCTTTTCCATATAAAGAAAATAATGGAGGCATTTTAGTACTAACAGACACAGAGATCACAAGTTCTGAATAGCTCCCTAAATTGAGGACAACCTAAACCTAGGCCATTCCCCTTCAAACCTCAGAATTTATACTGAGGCCAGCTCACCTTTATTGTCTTGGAGGAACATTGAAAGAGAAATTCTTGCTCAATTATCTTGGAGCTATACTATTAAGCATATATTGAAGTATTTGTTGTGTTCCCCAGGACTTCAGAGTGTGACCTCTGTTCATACAAACCACAGAAGAATCCATCAGGAGGCTGGCTGACAGCCAGTCTACATGAAAACAGCTGGCATTAGATTAGAATGTAAGCGGTGGGTTTTGACTTGTTTCTGCATTGGCCTGGAAGAAAATAAAAATACTAGTTCATGCAAAATCAAAAATACAACTGTGAAGCAAAGAGAGGAGTGATGTCAGAGTTCAACGAGCATCTGGATGGATGCTCTTAGTCACATGGTTTAGTTTTAGTAGTCCTGCGAGGAGCAGGGAGTTGGACTCGATGATCCTTATGGGTCCCTTCCAACTTGAGACATTCTAGGGTTGCTGTAGACACAAAGCTGAAAGACCTTTACTGGATGTTGATGAACCTGCGAAACATGGCAAGTTGTGTCATTGATATGCTAGAAGTAGGACTTCTACCTTATGATTCTGCTTCAAAATGAGGTTCATTTCAATAAACAAAGCTTTTCTCTCCTATGTTTCTATCAGCTATGTATGTACAAACTGAGTAACTTCTGTAGAACACAAGAAATGCAGCAGGAATAATATTTGCAGAAAATAACTAAACTAATTCTTTGGAATCGTTGCCTTTTGTTTTTGTTGTAATTCGTGCCTGCGTGGAGTAGATATATATACAGAGAGAGAGATTCAGTAGAATCCAGTGGAATCCTGGTAGTAGCATTTCACAATCTGTTTTGTATCCATGTGACAGTTAGTGAGAGTGAGATCTAAGCTATTTATAATCAGATTTATCTTAATTTAAGTACAAATTTATTCTACTTGTGTGGCATATCTGAGATATTTAAATGCAGAATGTGTATCCTGTCTTCAGATTTAGAACCGAATATGAGACTCTTGAATAGACATCCCTACAGAAAATTAATCAGAGATATGTATTTCCAATTACAATTCAGCAGGTCAAATGGTGGGTCAGCAGTTTAGTCCCCTCAGAGACAGCCAGGATGAATGGAGCGGAGTGTAAAGTTTGACTAATACTTTTCCCTTCAGAGATACTTTATCTGGGATGAGGCTGTGGTACGCATTGCTCCTGCCACAATGCTAGCCACATGGAGTTAATCTGATTTAGTTTTTTTTTAGTTATGCTTCAGTTTCTCAATTGCAAGAGTCATAATATCCATTCATCACGCATCCTCCTTGGATATTAATCTGAAGTAAGAATCAGTTCACATTCAGGGAAACTTTCTTTAAAGCTCTGGTGATCACAGTTCTCAGTGTAGTCCTCCTTTCTATAGATTTCACAGATTCTGTCGTAAGTGTGCAAGGTTGCTGAGAAAGGCGGAGTGAGAGACAGACAATGCTAATTCTGCTGCTGTTGAAGTGTTATGTTGGAATTGACCTGGAAAAAAATTCCCTGAAGAGCAGTAGGGTGTCAGTGCGAACTCCTAAAGAAAACAGTGAAACTATCGAACTGTGCCAAGTGCCATCTTTTTCATCTCCTCCTAACTGTTAAAAGATTAAGTAGTGTTGTTCACATAGCAAGAACCTATAAATACTCTCACTAGAGGTTCTTCATTAGAAGTAGTAGTAGTCTAGCAAACCTAATGTTTATTTTAAAAAAATAAATAGTCACAATCTATATCACGCTCTTTCTGAGAGACTTTGGAAATCCCCGCCCTCCATAGCAGTGCTATGGTGTCAGTTGGCAATAACATGATGTATTTGCAAGGAGGCTGATAGTATGCACACAACACAGCACATCACACCTGCTGAACTTTGACTGTTTGAGGACTTCCTATGAAAAAAAAGTCCACAGCAGTGGAAATAAATTTTCTTTTTCTTCCTACCCCCTTACCCTCCTCTTTTCACTGTTTTTCTTCTTTGCCTTGTTGACCTAATTCTACTCCATTGGTTTCCTTTAGGCTTTCCTGAACTTGTGGGCATATGGTTTTCCAACTGTAACTTTTATGCTGGATATAAAAATTAAATATGTCACATGAAAACACTGCTTCATGGGAAAGGTGCTGGCTTACATTACAAGGCTAGCTAGAATTCAGACACCCTTTTCTCCCAGTACAAAATACGAGATGTTGCAAGAGCAGTAAGAGAAAGGTGACCTTTGATCTAAGATGTATTTTGTCTGGTTTCTGTTAGGTCTTAGCCTTTAAGTATAAGGTAAGTCTACCTGCTTTTCTGCCCTTCAGGAAACGTGCCTCAACCTGGTGACCTGCATCAGCAACCCTGACCAGAAAGAATATATTCCCTTTGGGTTAATGTTTATGTGGATATTGCCTTATAGTCCTTGTACATTTAGAATAGTACAAGTTTTATGTCTGAATACTGTTCTGTGTCTCCAAAAAAGGTGCAATGCTGACATCATAAAAGCTGGAGCAATTTATAAATGGCAGCAGGACCCTATGATTAAATTACAGGCTTACTATTTAGCCATGAAACTATATGTTTTTATTGGCCATGTGCGTTAAGAGAATATCAGTAGTTAGCCTCTAGGGGGTATAATTTATAATTTACTTTGCAGGTGGAAATAGTTTATAGTTCAAGAAACTATGTGTGTGTGAAATCATGTTTCTGCCATTGTGTATAAAGGAAGGGAGGAGGGAGAGAGACAGACATCAAGGAATTTTTTAGTTTAATGGAAAAATCTGCGGAGTATATGAGCATAAGGTAGAACGCTCTTTTTTCTTTTGTGTTTGTACAGTCCACTGTTATCTGCATAATTCTGGAGCTGTCATAGCATTGTGCACTTTTGCAGATTAGTCCTTCATCTGTAGTAAGGCAGTTTCATGCTTGAAAAGATGCAAAAAGGCTTCCTATAAATTTTTCACTCAGCATTATTAAAATATACATGTAGCTCAAAAAATATACAGTACACTAAAGAATGTTTAATGATTGTGATATAAAAAGTTTTGTCTAGTCACACGATTATTACATTTTAGATACCAATTAAGTGAAAGTGAATTGTGTTGCACACAATTGTCATGTTTAATAATGAAAAAATCAGATTAGAAATTCAATTACCTTACTAACACTATTGATGCTATTGCACATTCATTTAAAACAAAAATAATTCCTGTGCTACTACTTGATTCCAGTTGATTTGGGTGTTGACAGTGAATATTGCAAAATCTGTTCTATAATTTTAAGCTAAGAATTGCCGTGACAGATCAAACTGGTTGTTCGTTTAAGGCTGTATCCTATCTGACATTTGCAAGTATAAAACATATTGGTGATGGGTAGGGAAAAAGACCCATACAAAGTGTTTGTGTTAACAGACACAAAGTTGGCTTAAGGTCTGACACGTGGGGTTTTGTATCCCTGATAATTAGTTTTATTCTAGCTGATGTAATTATGGGTGTTTCTGTGTAAATGTCTGATCCTTTATTTGAGTTCTACTTAAATTGTGGCCTCTGATTTCTTGTAGCAATGAGTTCATGTAGCAAATGATTTATTGTAGCAATGTTTTCCGTGTGTTGTCATGAAAAGTCACTAATGAAACTAATGAGAGGTTCACAACATTTTGTTGGGGAAGTGCCTTTTTAAAAATTAAGGGATTTTGTGCATTTTACATAGCATACTTATCCTGATACAATGCACATGCAAAGGTAGCATATTTAAGGCAGTTAGATAAGCATTTAACTTATGTGAGCAGTACACATCATCATGGGGAGGAATCAACAAGTAGTTTGTGATAAGATAAGCAGCTTCCACTAAGTTGTTGTGGATTATTTCACAACTGAAATTCTATGAAATGATTAAAACATGCTCACGCGTATGCCTTGCAGAATCCACAGTTGAAAAATAAGGCAGCAGGTTCAGTGATACACTGAAATGGCAAGGGTTATAGTGTCATTTCCAACAGTAAATTATTCATGAGGATCAATTAGGAATGTTTGTACTATTCTTTGGAAATGCAAAGCTTCATGGAAGTACCAAGTCACAGTATTAAGCCATGAATTTTAGTTTTCTGAGATCTGTAAATCAGTTCCTACCTCTAGTATTCTTTCCTTTGTATGATGTGATTTTTCCACTATCTACCACAATTTTTAGTCTGTTTTCAAGAATAAATAGCGAATGTTTGCTGTAATCTCCACAAGATAACACTGACAAGAAATAATAATACTTAAGTAGCTTCTTGCTATATATAATAACGAACCCCAACCTCCATTTCCTGTATGTTGCTGAGCTTCTTTTCCTCAGGAGCCTACATTACCTACATGTGAGTTGGCAGTGAATAGTCAGCTCAAGATAATTGTGTATTTGTTGTAGGAATTGTGACATTGTTATATGTGCTGTAAGATCATGGCATGTTTTCAATATGGTATAGTTTGACATGACATAAAATGCGAGCAAAACAGAAAGCTCCCAAAACAGTGTATGAATTTTAGATAGGATACTGTTGTGGATTAGGCTGCAAAAATATGCTATTTGTTCTTTTCATGTGCATTGTCTTTTATAGTGGTTGTTGTGGAGGTGGTCAGCATCTACCACAAAGTCATGTTTGAGCACATCATCCCCTATGATCTGTGAATTGCAGTCATTGTCCTGAGGGCTTAAATATTATGGCCATAAAACCCATTGATATAACACCTACATGCAGAAACTAAGATGGGAATGTCTCAAGAGTATAACTCTAGCCCACAGATTTGTTGACAGAAATGTTAGAAACTAAGCCAACCTCACTTACTTAGGAAGATCATGTTTTTAGCCCATTGTTGTCCCAGATCACCCATGCACTTATAAAATGACAGCAGATGGTTCCCTGTGTTTGCACAGCTGCCAGTACCAGTGGTAATAACAATACTGCTTTTCACTTTTATAACACCTTCCATATGACAATCTCATAAAGGTGCATAGGTTGCTCTGTGGTTTTTGTGCTGTCTTGGGGAACATCCCTTGGGGACATAATTTACCAAAGGCTCCCAACAGGTTTTCTCCATTTTGCATCCGTATGCCCAGGCACCAAGGCGGCCCGTGGCTGCAGCTCCGCTTGGTATTTATGGCTTGTTGTTGCCTAGCTGCTTTTTGTTCATACACAATCTTCTGATTGTTTTTTTTGCAATGTGTTTTGATCGTACCCTGTTTAAAGATCTCAGGATATATTAGATGCTGCTGAAATGGTTAGAGGGGTCGGCAACAGTAAACAGGCTTATAATTGAAATTGGTGTTTTAACTGTGTCACTATACTACTGCAAAATGTAGGCTTGTTTTATGATTTGCCGCTCCAAAACAGAAAATACATGTTGGTAGATCCTTATAAGTTTTGGTTTTAATGTTGTATGGGAGAACAGTTTCATTTAAAAACTCTGTATGAACTCTTGCATTCCCCACTATATAAATTGTGTATGAATGCATATTTATAGATACACATGTCTATGCATACATGTATAATCTATAAAGACACCCTATATATGACATATGTAATGCATGCATATTTGTAGATATAATTAGGTATATATGGCTCTGTACACTTAACTTGTCCTCTACATAGGTATGTATGCTTCTGAAATCAGATGACTTTTCTGCCCTATATTCCCTTCCATTAGAGAAGGGACAGCTCTGTCCAACACTGCTATCAGTAAGCAGTGCCTCGTTTAAAACAAGACAGAAAAGACAAAAGCAGAACAAAACACAGCATGTCTGAGATCTAATGCTGAATGATCACTGGCCTCCATCAGGAGAAGGAGGAGAATTTGGCATCAGGTAGAGAGATCAGTGCAATGAATGGAATGAATGTGCTTTTGATTTATTGCTACACAGCTGCGGTGTGGAGTAGGAGGCTACTGGGAGCACCTGGCCAGCCAGGAGTCCAACCTTATCTCCAGCCGAACGGCATCTGTACTTTGTCCATCCTGCACCGTGCAGCTGGGAGGGCTTATGATGTTGGAAGGCACTTTTCTGTGCCCGAGTGCTTGCTCTTTTCTTTGGTCCTTATTGTTTGATATGGTAAAAAAGACATCCTATAAACTTTGTCTTGGTAGTAGGAAGATCATTAATACGAAAGTGGAGATTAATAGATATATTGATTGATAGGATTATAGAATCATAGAATAGTTTGGGTTGGAAGGGACCTTTAAAGGTCATCACATAGATCTGAGTACTTGTGTCTATACTTCAACTGAAAACTTTGTCATAAGTTTGGCTTGGGTTTACCTAGTGTCACTTTATGGAATTTGCTAGATTTTCCTTTGATTTGTAATACCGGAGTTGAATTGTGAGGTATTTCCTTTCTTTTCTTTGGCACTGATTGGATTGTTTTTCATATACTTATTAATCTTGCATGTTTTCCTCTTCTTCCTCTCCTTTGCATGAAAACAAAGTAATTCTATGTGCTCTGAGATCCCTAGACTACTCATCAACCTGTGCATCACTTCCAAAAAAAAGGATTTCATAAAAATCAAAAAGAAATATTTCTGTCTATGTATGAAAATAGTAATACTATTTCTAGTGAGGGATGTTGAATGTTCAGAAAAAACTCCAGTGTCTAGCTTAAGAGTAAATAAAAGCCTCTAAGTAGGCTTTCATGACACTCTATAAATGAAAACATGTGGGGAGAATGGGTTTTATCATCCACTTCCTTTTTTTTCTTTTTGTTCCTCTTATTTCCTGCTTCTCAGTTGACTACATGTTCTATCCAGTGAGCAGTGTGCTGGAGTTTTGTTTTGCAGAAGTCCAGCTCCAATTTCACTCAGCACTGTAAGCTGAGCGTCCTGAGACTTGCTAATTGGACTCTTTCAAAACAGACGTGCTTTTTTTTTTTCCATTAAAAAGCAGTCCTGCTAGTCTCAATGTACAGAAAACCTCTAAAAAAAGCTAAAGCCTTTGCAGTCACAAGAGCATTTGTGTTTTGTTTATTTAATAGGGTTAGGATGAATGCACCATTATTCAAATCATTGTGCACTATAGCTGTGAACCAGCTGTTCTGATAAATGAAAAAGCTCTGGACAGATCAAATATGCAAAAAAAGCCAGAGCCTACCTTTTACTGTGACATTGCTGGAAGACTGCCTAGCTGTTATTTCACCCTTTTTCACTGGCTCCAGGCTCATACATGTACTTATATTTTATTTTTCAGCATTTACTATCTTTTTAAAAAGTTGTATATAATTAATAAGAAACAGCCTCTCTACAGAAAGTACTGAAGTGAAGATAATATGGCTAGCAAGCTAGAAGTGAGCTTATTTTCATTAAAAGTACAGATCATTTTGTGTAACTACGGCATCCATCAATAAGAGGAAAGTGTGAAACAGAAAAACAAAAATAGAACAAAGAGTAGGTTGAGGCAAAAAAAGTCTGGTTGACGGAATTCCAATTGACAGTATATAAAAGCAAATGGCATATACATTCATTTGAGAGCACAAGCTATAAGTCCTATTAAAGAAGGAAGGGTTTTACAGAGCTTTTAAATATTTCCAGAGTTTCGAAGAAGATCCTGGAAATAGATCTGTAATGCTTTTCATCCAAAGATCTCAAAGCACTATGCAGAGTGATGAATTAGGACTGTTCTCAGCTGAGAAGGATTCTGTGATGCTTTAGTGATCAAGAACATCCTACATCTATATTTAGATGTGGAAAGGCATGATTTTCAAAACTGGTAAATACTTGGTATTTTTCAGGCAAGAGTGATTTAGGAGTATAAATACTTAATTTTAAAAATCTCGAACAATGCTTTATAGTCACATATTGCAGAGCTGGCAGCTAAGGTTACATTGATATTTTTATACGAAGTAGGACTTGTACTTTAATGAATGAATTTAGTCTCCAGAATGGTTCTGTTCATAGGAAAATTGAATCTCCTAGGAAGTTTTTTTTTTTTAAATAAAACTTTTACTAACTTTTGCAGAATAAACATTTTTAAACATTCAATATTTGAAATATTGTCCTGCTTTATCACATTCTTTGTTTTCTTTCTCCTGAGTTTTAGACAGGAGTCCGCACTGCAGTTATCCATGTCTTTGCCGTTTCCAGAATTGATCGTTGATGTGTAGCCTGTATTGGAGCAATACTAAAAGATCACTCTGAAATCTCAACTAATGTAGAATCCTACTGTCTTGCTTCTTAGTGGAACAAATAATTTTTGTTCTTTTTAGATCTAATTGGCTTCCAATTTGTTTCTGGGTACAATTTAAGCTATACAATGTCTGTGGTGGTGTTAATCCAAGAGAACTTAGAGACCATCTTTCTTTAAGTCATATCTACTCATTTTAAATAACCTGAGAAGCAAAAAAATGTATTTATCAGAAATTGGAGACTGGAGCATTTTCCATTGAGGAGCAATTAATTTACTTCCTTAGTCTAGCAGAGCCTAAGTGTATTAAGCTTCAGAGCATCCAGTAAAACCCTGCTTTTTCCCAGGGGCTGGTTAAAAGACAGCACAGTGGATTCATAGGATTTCATATTGACTGACTGGAGATGTTTTGTTTTCAATTTGTAGGTAACATACATACTTTGTAACTATTGTAGATTACCAAAAAGTTCATCTGTAAACCTACTAAGAAATAAGTAAAAGCTTGCTTGGCTTGCAAATTAAGAATTGACATCCATTAAGTTGTTATGGAAATTCATATCATCTTTCTAATTTCAGGAAAATAATTGCAAACAAGCTTTCAATTGTGAAGTGGAGATTGTAGGGCCGTACCTAAGGCAAACAGTTCAACAAAGCCTGAGAGAGAAACACGTATCACATAATGAACATAGAAAGTGGTTCAAATCAAACATGATGAGTTTGTTAATTTATTTTTTTTAAATGATTTTACAACTATGTTCTCTGGCATTAAGGCAGTTTGGCAGAAATTACAATACTGGAGGGGAAATGGAAAGCAGTAATCTATAGGATTCTAGATGACAGTCCTGGGCAGTGAAAAGCGCACAAATGCTAATTACATAGGGAGCAGGCACAACTGCTGATCAGGATTCATTAGAGCCTGTTTTGTGGACAAATGAATATCGGTGTGCCTGGAACTGTGTACACATGGCGTGTGCTCAGGGTCATGGTATCTCTGGAATTGTGCAGATACGTGCTTTGCATCACACCCAGTTACACTTCCAGAACTGCGTGGACCTCTGCCGTATGTCCAGGGTTCTGGTGCCTTCGGCTGGTTTTGGCCTCATGTTTTATATCTAGGCTGTCACTTCTGGTGTTGTGATGACTTATTATACTTTCAGAATGGTTGAAAACCAGTAATTGACAAATTTACAGCAAAAATTGAGAGACACATGGAACAAAACAAATGTGTTTTCATAAGGAAAAAAACCCCAACAACAAAAACCCCACAACCCGACCTTCTTACCCCTTATCTCAGAGTGGTTAGTGCAAATTCTTCATTCTTTTCTTTTTCCTTATAAAGTGATCTAATGAAACCTGTAACCTGCAGTAAAACAATTTCCACAGAAAAAAAGAGTTTGAAGAGGTTGGGGGTTTTTGAACTGTATCATTGGTTAATCATAGGCAAGTGCAGTATGATATCCTATATCCAAGTTCTGATCTTTTGCTAAGTAAATTACTTATCAGGTATTATGAGTGACTGTTCAGCATGTGGCAAGTTAGACTGTAGTACAAAGAGAATTTTGCCTTTACAGAAGTATAATTTTTGCCATTAATTATTTCTTACATCTTTTCAAAATTTTGATATCTCATCTGTCCTAAATAATTTTGCAAGGCCTGAAGAAAACAATGTAAGCCAACTGAAAAAGAAAGTTAAGCCGTTTACATCACACACATCAGATTCAGTATGTGTGTACATGATAAAGGACTGGTTTTTGTTGGGGTGTTTTCTTGACTAAATAGAACAAAGTCAGATGGGGTGGTTGGGGAGAAAACATGGGACATCGGGCAAAAGTGCGAAGGGCAAGATACCACCTTAAAAACATATCAACTATCTTTAATAAAATAATTGTTGGGCTCTTTATTGGGAAGGTCCTCCTGTCATTGCTTCAACAAAATTAAGCCTTACTCTGGTGTAAAATCCTAAGGATGGTGAACAATTACAGTGCATTTCACTGAAAGAAGCATGAGATATTGATTGTTAAAACCTCCAGGAGGATAAGCTGACTAACACAGAGGTTGTCTTGAAAGGTGTCTAAAGAAGCTAGGCTCCCAAAGGAACATCAGAGGAATGGTGAGATCAAGGTAGATAAGCTTGCTAGTAAATACTTGATTTCTTGTGTTACAAAGTGATCTTATTGCAAAGAAGGAGCAGTACTTTGCTTTATCAGGCCCATATGGCGCAATCAATATATTAATGATCCAAAGGAAAGACTCATGGATACTGAATCCAAATTAGGCTTGTTGAAGATAATACACAGCGGATTATGACCTGTATCCTGTTCTAAAAGTGATCCTATTCAAAGAGACATTTTGAGGTTGTCATCAGTGGGACTGGACACGGGACAGTTTAGAAAGGAGGGAGCAGTTGTTTGTTCTGACTTCTATATAAAATATAGACTTATAACTATATAAACTTATATAGACTTTATATAGTCTATAGGAAATATAGACTATAACTCTTTAACTCTTGCCATTGCCTGCGCAGGAGAAGAAGAGAAAGCAAACTTGCCTAAGGCTGTATTTTGCTTACTGACTGAGGGAGGAACAGTTTTGGTTCTAATCTGGTTTATTCAAACTCTTGTACCATTTGCATCATGATAATACATAAGCTCATTATAGAAATGCAGTAGGTCATTATAACTTTCAGCAGTAATTCATTCTGTCTTCCTCCCCATGCCATCTTAAAAAAATCAATAACGGATTAAAATTATTTTTAACGATCATACTTTTGGTTCATCCTTTTTTTCTTAAAAAAAAAAAAAAAAGCAAACACATAACGTTCTGCAGAGTTTCTGCATGCAAAAGCCAATAGAAGATTTGTACCTTGTTCTTGGAATGGTATTGAGGAAAGTTAATGATGATTCTATGATCCTGTGGTGGTGTCTGAGATGATTAACTCCTGGGAGGAAAAAAGAAAAACAAACAAAACCTTCTCCTGTGCAGAAAAGCTATCCTTTTGGTGCAGATACACCTTTCATTCTGGACATCTGAAGTTATGACTATGTGCCTCATCCTCTTGAGTAAGGAGATGATTTAGATCAACACCTCTGTCCAGCAAGTACCTGAGAAAGACACATAAAGTCTAGATTTCTGTAATATAGTCTAAATTTGCCTAGTTAAACTGGTCAAGGCAATCAAACCTGATTTGTCATTACAAATGCTTACGAAACATTTGTAGTCATTCTACATTTCATGACTTGATGGCAGTTTCTGGTAAAGTACGAATTAACCAAGCACATGTCAGCATCGATAGTAATGGGAATTTGTCGGCTTTAAAATGTGCAAATCCTCCTTTTCTCAAGTCCTGTAACAGATAGACTTCTAAGACATTATTTGTTCTCCACTAGCTGAAACATTGCCACGTTTGTTTTCAAAATGTGTAAAGTGGAAATTGCTGTCAGGCTAAAAATTTATATTACAAATCTCTGCCTCCAGCAAATTTTTACAGTTAAATTAAGCGAGGCTTATAATTTAAACACTGATAGACTTTTTATTACAGCCATACCAATGTGAGACTCTCTAGTAGAAGTTTTTTTGAGATACTGCTGAACTCAGAAGACTTGCTTCTGTCCAGCTTAGTTTTTAACAGATCGATCACCTAGACAACAAAATCCATGGGTGATTCTAACCTGGAGCTTCTGTGTCTTTGCTGTGCCCAGAAAAGACTATCTCACCAGCAATAGTTTCCTATTTGAAAAAGAGTTGAAACTAATCTCACAGTGTTTTCAAACATTTACATATCCGGGGAAAATTAAGAGATCCCAAACACAGACTATTGTGGCTCCTTCTTCCTTAACTAGTCTTTATCAAAGAACTTTTGAAGACCCTCACAGGTAAATTTCCAAAGATGCCAAGCAACAACAGCTGACTTTGGAGAGACCTTTGCTTACTAGAAGCCTATGAAAATTTAACCAAATTTTAACCAAAGTGTTAATGATGTATTTATAGTGCAAGTTTCCCTGTGGCATTAGTGTTGGTGAAAGGAGGAGATAGTGCTCCATAGTTTCACCAGGAAAACAACTGCATTCTGTAGCAGTAGGAAGTGTGGAAAACCCTCATGTCAGGACATACACTTTGAATCACCATCCCTTGTTTTCACTGTTTGAAAAGAGTGAGGACATTACAAGATTGATGTGCTTACATTTAAGATTTGAGCATGCTATACTTTGCAATTCTTTCAGATTATTACAGTTAAGTACTGAAAATCTCTAAAGTCTAATTGTAAGGGATGTAAGTGGGGTTTTGTGTTGTGTGTGTTGGTTTTTGTTTGTTTTTTTTAACACGACCAGGGGTTGAACTCTCCATATCTGCTTTCAGTGTAGCTCAGTGTTTGAAACTGTTGATTTCCTTGCTCTTTTTTTTTTCAGAGAAAGCAAAACAAAACACATCAACTGTAAAATACCAGCTGTGAATGGATGATGCTTTTTAATGAGTAAATAGTTCAGATTCTCTGCTTCTCTTTCTGTCCTCCAAATCTGCTTTTGTTAACCAAAATTGGAGTGTTTTGCAACAACATAGGTCATCTTTGGTTAGATTTACACGAAGGAAGTGAAATACTATGAAAAGCATATTGTGCAGAAATGAGCAGCATAAAGATGTCCACTAAATGGGACTTTGATTTGTACAGCTCATATAATTTGTTTCTCTAAATAAGCACTGAAAAACAAAAGTCAGAATTTTAAGTTGAACACATGGAGCTGACCTCAAGTGTTTCTTTATATCCACATCAGTTCTACCCTGCGACCTATCTCTCCAGGTTCCTCAACCACCCGTATTATCACCCTTTTATTGCTAGTCATTGGTATAGCGATTTACAACAGGTTGACTACCGCATATAAAAGTAAATCTTTGCTTCAGGGGATTTGCAGATTAAAGGCTTGAGCGGTGCCCATATTGTGAGTATATAAGAATCGGAATATAGAATAAGCACTATATACTACCAAAAAGTGTTATGAGTTGCATGCTATGCAGCATTTCTCTGACTAGGATCTGTTCCCCAGTTTCTTCACCACATCCCTTGCCACTTGCTTGCCCTCTGCACGGCACATTTGTTATGTACCCTCCCTTTGCATGTAGCTTTCACAGCTTTATTATCCTGTGCACGCAGCCTTCCATAGAACTTGGCCTGCTATGTCTTCTTACTGGGGATCCTGGCTGAGAAGAATAAAGATAATGAGATGAGAATATAGATATCACATTGCTTTGAGTGACTGCATGGCGACCACTTTTGCCAAAAGCTGATTGTGAACACAGCTCTTGGTCTTTCCAGAGCAGACTCGGTGATGGCTGACAGAGTGAGATCGCTGCCAACTGCAAATTTTGCAAACTAAAACAATGATTATGTTACAATGGACTGGAATTCTAATTGCAGCTAAATACATGCTTTCTGTGCCCTCCTTCTGCTCTGGCCTTGTCTCATCTAATTCTTAAAGCAGGAGCTAGCATGTACCGTTGATCCTTCTGAATCGTGCTGAGGGAGTAAAGCTGCCTATTGATATATTTAACTTCTTTGAATGAATGATGCTTTATAATGAGTGAACAATCCAGACTCCCTTTCATCTCCTTACGTGCTAGTTTTTGATATTCAGTACGTGTAATAGAGCATAGCGCATCATTTGAAATGGAGTATTATAACCAACTTCTTCCCATTTGGGAGGGGAGAGCCAAGTGGTGGGATTACAATGGCTGCATCCCAGAGACAGGCTCAAACTGCCTTTATATTGTGCTCTGTGTCAATGATACATAGTGTCTGCGTAGTGATTTTCATAATAGGCTAATCTTGGTGGAGAGAAAAGCAGAAGAAAAAATTCTAAATTGTGGTAAGAAGTTATTCAAACAGAGCAATTAGCTCTTTCTTCTCAAATGCATAATACAGACCAACAGAATTTTATCTTTACCAAGCCCTAAATGGGTCTGGGAGGGTAAACCAGCCAACTAACAATAGAAACACAAAGTCATGAGGAAATATCGAAAGTGAACCAGTTTTCAATTCACCCTTCAGAAAGCAGCATTTTTTTTTTCCCCAGTTGCTTTCAAGCATTAGGGGTCAAATGATAGTTGATTTGGCTTTCCCCCATATTTCTGCCTTCTTTCTTTGAGGAAGCACCCTTCACAAGATGCAGCTAAGAACTGGCATAATTCACTCAACTGTGTGTTCCCCACTTCCCTTCTAGCGTGGTGGGGACCACGTTCTCTGTTGCTGAGTATACTAGAAGTGATATTGAACGTTGCATCTTCCTGTGGTTCTAATGTAACATGAGAGCAAGAGACACTGAAAGCAGCTGCCTTTGTTCGGGTTTGGTGGTTTGTTTTTTTTTTTTTTACTGGAGCTTGCTAATTAAATCATTAAAATTTTATCTTCACTTAACCATGGATAAAGCCTTTTGAAACATTTAATTAGTATGCTGCAAGAGATATGTGTGAAAGCAAAAGCATTTATATGGTGTGAATGACTAAGAAAGATAGATTGAGAAAAAGAATATATGAGAATGGAAGTGTGGGCAGCTTTGTTGCAAGGAAATGCAAACAGGCCATAGATAAAATGATACTGTTGTCAGTAGGTGCAGTTCCAATAGAGACAGCGACATTCTCATGACAACACCAATAGCTAGCCCGTAGATTTAAGTGCAAATATGTTACAAATATGTTTGGCATTGCCATGCAATCATGGTTTTCCTTTAGTAGCATGGTGAGGAAAATTATAGCCCTTGATGGAACTTGTGCACCTGAGTCAGGTATTGCAAAGGTATTCTTTGTCCTAAGCTAAACCAGTGCTTTGGAGCTGAAAATCAGGACAATTTCTGTGTACTGCCCTAGAATCATAGAATCACAGAATGGTTTGGGTTGGAAGGGACCTCAAAGATCATCTAGTTCCAACCCCCCTGCTACTGGCAGGGACACCCTCCACTAGACCATATTGCCCAAAGCGTCATCAGCCTAGGAGCTATGCAAAAATCGTTTACTGCGCAGAAGGAAATTTTAACTTTATGACATGGTATAAGATTGCAGAGAGAGGGGTTTATTGTCCAAGGCTCATTTTAGGAGTGCCTTAGCCAAAGAAAGGAAACGTAATTGTGGTCATAACATTTTGATGCCCCATACAATAATATTGCCATCCATATCGTATTTGTTCTGCGATTCCTTCACTGCTTGCTTTTCTGGGGGGAGGCAGTACTGCCTAGCAGTACAATTAGGCAGAAGAGAAGAATGCCAGTCTTTCAAAAATGTTTGCAAGAAATTGAAAACAACAATAGCCATTATTAAGGGCACTGATATGTAATTCTGGGGTAATGTCTGACACAGGAATTAATGTCTGTGCTTGAAGTTGGAGTTCAAATCCGAGTCTCATAGATCTCCAGTGAATGCCAGTCTGTTGTACGTGGGAACTACTTATATTGCACAGGAGAAAGGTGGGAAATAGTACTGAAGCAAGCATATATTGTTTTGTAGAAAACTTTGAGAGACACCATATGGCAATTTCCAATTCTATTCTGAGTGTTGGGAGCCTGACTTCTTTGGGACAGTTTTGTTCAAGTAAGGAGGAAAGATCAAGAAAGGCTCGTTAGTCTACAGCTGCTTTTCCATCTACTCTCAGAGGGGAGTATTTTTTATTTTCTTTTTTAACTGCATCTCTGTTCTTTCCATAAATAAATTTCTTCCTGGCTGTTTTGCTGACAGACTGGCCTCCTCCAGGCATATCTCATATGTCAAAAAAGTTGCAAGAGTTGTGCAGGAAACAACATTAAATTAGAATGAAAAAGAAAAACACTTCTGTTTTCACTCTCCTTTTCCCTATCTAACTTAAACACTGCCTTTACTAAAGTCTTATAAGGTCTGCAAATATCAAAACATCTTGCAAAACATCACTGCTGTTATTTTGTGAGGTTATAGAAGTGCTGTTACAGGGAAGTGCGCCTGTCAGCTCTAACAATGCATAATGATACAGTACTCTATTTAGAAATGGCAATGACAGCTATTAACCTATTCTGTTTGTTATAGGATAATAGTGGAGAGTAATCCCTTGATTTTGGTTAAGCACCACAAGAGTTTAATGCTGCTCTAGAAGACAGAATCATTGGATTCATTTAAAGGAAGTTGCAAAATACTTATTCCCTACATCTTTATTTTCAAAATTCTGTTCTCGGAATTATAGTTTTGCAGTTTGGACCAAGATTTAAATTCACCGGTGAAAAAGAGGGATCTTAGTTTTATTTGATCTGTACTTTTCAGTTCTCAGTTCAGACATTTGTTTTTTTCCATCAGTGAAACTTGATTTGCACTTAGTCCTGAATTCTGTGCATCTTGATTCATCAGTGAAGCTGTAACTCTGAACTAGCAAGACTATCTTGGCTTGAAGAAAAGAAAAAAAAAAAGCCTATCTCTTTTTTTCATTCCACACTCGTTGTTAAAGTCAGGGCTTTCCGACCAAACTCATTGTTCTTTCCATTGATCTGAAGGTAAATCATACATTTGCTAATGCAATCTGGGTAATATTGAATTTCCACTTTCATTCAACCTTTTTTTCTGAAGCTGTATACAGTGGTATGAATCTGAGATAACTTGTCTTGGATTTTAAAACCCTTTTCATGTGACAGGAAAAATACTTTACCTAAATTTAAGGCAGCTTCTCCTTCTCTGACCCGTTATAAGCTGATGGTTTTGAGGCTACAGCCATCATTAGACACGGACAGCTGTTGCATCAGCTCCACGCGTATTCTGACTCGATGCACAGACGCGCTGTCTCAGTTCACCCAAGAGGGGTGACTAGATGGAAGCCTGGGAATACAGAACCCCCCCACCCCCCAGCATGTCTCAGTGCCTCTGGATCACAGCTGGTTCGTTATGCAGGCAGACTTGAGAACAAAGGATACCCAGCACATGATTGTCTGCAGTTCACCACTTAGACATGTCCTACATTTTCCCTCTCCATGTACAGAACTGGCTAACGATCGGACTGAACTGTAACAATCAGAATTGAGAAGGTCACCAGTGTGCTCTGTTCCCATCAATCTGGAGAAGAAAGATGGGGACCTATCTCCAGAAATTCCAGAGGATCTCTGCAGTGTCCAAAATCTTCTTTATAATTGTTTTATTTTGTTTCCGCCACAAACTTATTCACATCTGCTCTTCACAAACAGAATTTGTTAGTGTGAGGTAAGTTTAATTACCTTGCATCAGGCTGCTTGAAAATTCAAACTCAGAAATACCTAGATGGTATTTTCCTCAGGTTCTTTTGTATTCCTCCTCAAAAAAAATCCTTTGTTCCAAGTAAAGGAGATTGGAATGATTAAAAAAAAAAAAACCAAAAACTGAACAAGAAAATCCATTTGCAGTCCCCCTGAGATTTACCCTGCTTGTGCATTCTGCCATTGGTGTATTTATTCATATTGGAGTCAGAGGCTCACAATAGCGCAGCTAAGTATCAGCACAGCACAGCTGCAGACTCCAGCAGCATATATGATCTTATATAAATTACAAATTCTACCCAGAGTTACATTTATGCAATACTATTGACTTAGACTTGTCTGAAAGTACTAAGGACAGAACCCGCCCCCTCAAATCTTTCAAAATGTTGAGACAGTTATCTTTTGATGACATCAATTTCCCTGCATACACCAAGGAAGAACTCATCATTATTAAAACAGCAATACAAAACACTATTATATGTTCTTTTTCAGCACGTAGATAAAAATACCCTGCTCGTATTTGTTTTGTGATGTAGCTTATTTCGGGGTAATCACATTGTAAGTATCAAGAGAACTAATTGTCCTTTCCCTTATTTTCCCTAACTAGAGTAAACTCTCGGGATGCACCTGGCTTTTATTTCTGAAAGAGGAGCTTCCTGCTTGCCCGGCTGACATCGCCCCTGTTTGAGAACTGTTCCCTTTCCTTTTATGATCATCCACTAACATCTTAACATGCACGGCTGCTACTCAGGATTCATACCTAGGCTCTCCTGAAAGTCCCATTGACAGTCATCCCCAGATTTTGGTTAATACTAGCCAAGACAAATGGAGAAGTGAGCCCCATAGAGCAGCCAGAACACAGTTGGTCAGGCTGGCTGCAGTGTCCTTGCAGCTCCTGGGTATTGGGAGCATTTTGGATCCCAGGCTGTTCCTCGGACACACTGCCCAGCATTTTCCCTGCTCTATAGGTACCATCTACTATTGATGGGTAAGGTACTGCCCTTCCTGAGCAGACACCAGCATTCTGCAACCAAGGACCCCGACTCATCTCTCTTATACCACAAAGGTGGCATAGGGATGGATGAACTAACTGTAGGACTGGGACCTTTTCATGCTGCAAATTGGGAGCATTTCAAGCATGAGTACATGCTTGATTTTATTCAGGAATCTCGGCGGGCTTTTTTTGAGTTGACAGCAGAATGTTCTTACAAGTCAGTGGGAACAGGACTTTTGTTGTTATTCGAAGAATAGAATTCTTCTCTTTTTACTAACAGTGGCTACTAACAGAGCAGTGTAGGTGCAGCAATGGTATATGCATCCAGGCAGCTTTATGACTGCAATCTCAGAATGAGAATGAAAACCGTTTTCAAGTTTTCTTCTCTTTTTCTTCTTGGTAGAAACTATCCCGCTATCAAACTGAGATGTTCAAGATTGCCCCCAACAAGAACAACAGTCTTGGAAGGATCAGCAGGCTCAACAAGCATATGGTGAAGCAGAGTTCACTCTAAAGTGCTGAGATTCTTCCTTTGGAAATGGTTTTTGACCTTACAGGTCACATTGGAATGAGTAATATTGACACAAGTAATGTGGAAGTTTACAGCAGCATTCTATAATTGCAAATTCTGTTCCACTGAGCTAAAACTGGATTATTCAGATAACAAGATTCTTTGACTTCAAGCTCTTTGGAACATGATAGGGATGGAGGAAAATCTACTACCTACTCGCTGTTGACAGGAAGACACCTGGCCTGTTCCCCTACCTTGGCAGATATGTCAAATTTGAATTATTCACCTGTTTTAGTGACTTATTTTGCCATGAACTCAAAGCCATCACTATGCAATTACCATTTCTTCTCTGCCTGCTTAAAATACGAAAGCACAGTGTTTGCAGTCTGCTTTGCATCAGGTAACTTTCTCAGCCTGATAAGGAAATCAAATTCCAGCCTCTCAAACAGTTTTATCTCTTTGCAAGTTTTGCAGTCCCCTCCTCTCATCCCAGTGTGGCAGCCTGTCTTGCTAAAAAGTGAACTACCTAGTTCAACTAAAAAAAAAAAAGAAAGAAAGAAAAACTATAACTTTTGCAGAGCCCATACATATCTGTAGATCTTCCGTTTATTTAATTTTTTCATTTCTTGTTCAGAATGAGGATTTTGCTGGTGAATTATTTATATGACAACAGGAAATGAGAGAGGGAGTGGTGTGAAAAATTTCCATAAAAACCTCATGCGTTTTCGGTAGTGTTCAGTAAAAGCATTTTTTTCTTTTCTTTGCAAATTTCATTTATATTTCGTCACTTGAGAAAGCTGCCACTGATTTCATTTAAATATTTATACAGAATTGAGGTCTTAAGATATATGTATGCACTAGAAGATCCATACATTGAGGAAGTTTTATCTCGAAATAGAGTGGGAAAGGTTGTGTTTACAAACGTCAACTGATTCCTTCTTTGCTAATTACCAGCGCCTGCAGTGAAAATAACTTCCCACTAAAACAAAGTCCTTTGGTCAGTGTTGGTTGTAATGAGATGGAATAAATGCATCTTCCACTTGTTAGCAAAATATACAAATTGCACAGCACAGCAAATGAAGAATGGGATGGGAAGGAGGGATGTCTTGTTCTTTTCACAATAAAGGCAATATTATCATAACTCCATGAAGTGCAGCCATTCCCAGTCTTAATGTAGCCAGCCGTAGAACAGCCTTGGTTGTGACAAAAACTGTGTATGAACCATACCTTTTTTAAACTTCACTTACCCAGAAGTGCCTTGGGCATGACTTTGTTAATTCTTGGATAATTTCTATCTTTATTTCCACTAGCAATCCTGAGATGACAAATTGTGAGATAACATGCTCTCTGGCAGCCAGTGAGGGAAATGAAATGCATTCCTACAGTAGCCCTTTCCACTGTGGTTTGGAATCTCGACGTGAAGTGGCTGGAATAGCTTACGAGTTGCTAGTTGAACAGGCAGCTGTGAACGAGTAGCTGGTTAGTTGCATCAATTTAGCTGTGTTTTGTGTGGTTTCTAAACACCCTGGTAAATAGGATACTTTTTTTTTTTTTCTTTCAGGCTTAAGCTTTCTGAAATCTCTTATCAAATTGTAACAATATAATCCTTCTCCAAAATTTCAGAATAAACAGAGCAAGGTTATTGTATCTGAAATCCAAGCACCTTTGTCACTTGTGGGGTTTCAAAATAGGTGGAAGGGTATTATCAGATCTAGAGTGATTTATTTCTTTATTTCTGATTAATTTATCAGAATCAAAAGATGTATATGCTTCATCCTGCCTAAAGCAAGCAGGATAGTGAAGTAGATCTTGGAAAGAAAGGCGCAGAATTCAGGCATGTTTGGAAAGAAAAGAGGAATTACTACAAGTTATTTCAAAATAAATAATATACACACTGTCTTGCCATACAGTTTTTTGTCTGACAATATTTAGATTTAGACTTTACATTATTAATTAATGATAATGAAGAGGAAGCACTGACTACATGTGAAAATAATTTGAATGTTGAGGAGTATTTTCCATCCCTTGTTCATCTGCTAGCACACTGTGTTTATAATAAATCATTAATCCCATTCAAATGTAAGTATTTTCTGAATCTTCTTTTCAAGTGGTAGAAAACAGGGATTGTCAGTAAGCTATTCTAAATTGCAGTGTAAACACAAATCCCAAATCTCCTTCCTAGTGTTCAGTTCCTGAGTAGGTAACCAAATAAGTAACTCATTTCCTTAACCTATAACCCCTGCACCACATTTGCAATGCTTACTTTTGTAAATGATTATAAAGTAGCTATGCTTCCCGATATTAACTGTTATACAAACTAAATTGCATCTATATTTCTCTTTTTTATTCCTTTACAGTATTTTTAGATAGATAATATTTCTAAGAACTTTTGTTGACAACTAAGTTCATTAGTGTATGCTACTGTGATATTTATCTTGTTATGTAATGATATTATCTTTGAGTTCATACGTATTGCCATGGCAAACGTTATTCCACGACTCCTGTATGCATGGGGTTTTTCCTGATGCTTCTTAAGGCACACACCTGTCTTGACTATAGGACCGCATTGTTAAGCAGATGATATCAGCTAAATTGAGCTTGCCCTGTGTAAGTACTTGAAGAGATAAAAGAAATAACACATTCTTTTAGCAGGATGGATCTTCTGCTGCCACTCACCACAACTTCATTTGAAATTGCAGTCATTTAGCAGTGAGATTTGCAGTAAATAGCAGCAACCAGGATATCAAAGTTTTGGGGCAGCTTGTAACCTACGAGGTTTTGACTGTGAGGTTAAAGCTACACAGAATTCTTTGACCTCAAAGTCACATTCAAATGCTTGCTTATCTACAAATTCTGAAGTGCCTTAAAGGAATTATTTCATCAGACCTTCAGAATTACTAGTGAAATGTAGTGGGTAGGTCCTTCAGAAAAATAATGATAAAACTCCACCTCAACAAATGAAGATTTTATTTGCAAAGCTAGTAGTAATAATGCATTCTTGACTCCAGGGCCATTAGGTGGCACACTTGGGCTATGGGTTTGGCAGGGCCATGAAATTGTGTGTGGAACCCAAAGTACAACTAATTAATTACACATCTCTTAATTTATAGGGAATAAAACAGGGAGAATGCAATAAAATTACACTTAGACATGAGGCATTGTAAATATTGTGTCAACTGGAAACCAATGAGCTTTCTGCATCTTTCTTTTTAGGGCATTAGCAAAGTGATGTCTCCAGGAGCCTTACACTACTGGTATGGAGTTCATTACTGCAGCAGTTGAATTCTCAGGTGTACCCAAGTGCACAACTTGCAGTGAAGCCAACATGAGTTAGATGGACGTATACTTGTAAGGATCTCCAAATACTTAGAAAAAGGCTGTTGGTTTTGTTGTTTAAAAAACAAATAGGCCGACAAGAACTTAATGATTTACATTTTCTCCAGTTTGCTTGTGGTATGGCTGTGCCCATAGGAGTTATAGAAACTGTAGAAAAATGCATTCTTGGTATTATGTAGGATTGTTACACCGGGTTTAGTATTTCTAAAGTTCGTGGATTTTGAGTAGGACAATTTCTGAGGTGAAAAAAATGAGAAATTACTACAGAATAATGTTTCACTTGTATCTGTGAAACGTTTTGGCCAATCCCATCCCAATTGCTAATGCTTTCCAGAGATCCAGCTCACGTTAAGTTTCTGTTTCCTGTTCTCACAAGCTTCCTTCAGTTGACTTGACAGTTTCTTTATTCCAATGTGATATAGCTGTCATGTGAAGTCCTAAATATGGGTAAATTAAGTGTCATTATTACTTATTCACCTTAGGCAAAGAATGTGCATACGGACAGTTTGTGTAACCCAGTTTTCAGATAGCTAAAGTAAAACTAATGGAGAACGGTTCTGAGCACTAGGACAGACACCCGTGAGCTGCAGAAATGACATCTGAAGGACCCAATGTGTTGCTGACTCTTGGCTTAGGGATGATTCCTAATGCTATCAAATGAAGTATGTGTATTCCTGGAATGTCTAGTGGAGCATCCATTGTCATTGGAAAGACAAGTCCAAAACCTTTAAGTTTGTGTAAAAATCTAGGGGAAGAGGCCATCCATAGTGAGGAAAGTCAGTGCAGGCACACATTCCTTTTTTTTTTTTTTTTTTTTCCCCCTCCCTTCTGTTACACCAGAATCCCTTTAGTTTTCCTATGGATTAGTTTTAAGCATCTATTTTGTATTATGTGGCCATACAGCATCTAGAACGATGGGTGACACCCAGATGTGACTTGTAGTGCTACTGTATTAAAAAAAAAAAAAAAAAAAAAATCAGTCTTAGCAGACGTGCATGACTATGACTCTGAGTTTCCATTTTGTCTGGAGAGAGAAGCTTGAGTTACTGTGATTCTTGCATTTGACAAGAGCTCGTCATTTTAAGGTTTTACATGGTCTGAAATTCCTTTTGGAGATGGTTGCACACACATCCTCACCTATCTGCATTCTGATGTGAGAATTAGGTGCTCTGCTTATATGGACTTTGGAATATTTGTTTACATTTAAAATTTCATGGGTTTGGGTGGATGTTTGTGCATGACAAGAAATGAGTGGTGTTGCAGTTGCTTGTTGAAGGTATAATACAAGCTTAGTTAGCATGGATGTTGTATTATGATTTCAAATTCTTTTGGCAATAAGAATCAGTTTCCAGGGAATATCTTGATGGGGAGTGTAAACAAACAAGAAGTATACAAATAATTTGGTATTGCTTTACATTGTTAAGGGAAGATTTTAAATTTATGATCAGGTTACAGCTGCTAATTTAAAGCTCTTAAAACATTTAGAAGAAATTCTTTGAAATATTAAAACACTTGAAGAAATAAGCCTGGGAGGTTGTGGTTTTACTAATTCACCGTTCGTAGTCTCTCTGATGCTTCTGCCTTCATTAGAAATAAGTAGTGTTATTGTAGCTAAGGGGGTACAGGCTGAACTAAGGCAGGGATCAATAAGGATAAGAAGAGTGTCCAAATGATAAAAGTTTCCATCTAGCTGCTCCTCTTTTCAATTTCGTTACCGCAAGTAGCCTCTCTAAAAGGTGTAAGAGTCCAGTAGTGACGTATACTATAAACTTGAGAAAGATGAATGATTCTTGTAATTTCTGTCATAAATCTGCCAAGCACAGAAACAGGGTGGAATTCAAGCTCTGTTTTAATGATGACCGAAGAGGGAACCTGCAGGAGTGCCATGTTTGGATTTTGGGGTGTTGACAAAAGGCCTGTGGCTTGAATAAGAGGCAAGCTACAAATATCAGTCCCAAAATATATTGAAAAATATAGGAGTGAAGCAGCAGCACTTTAGGACTGCAATAGGAGCAAGTGCTCCGGAGCCAGAAAGAAACACATTGTTAAGCACTCTGGTTTACTGGAAAGGTGAGCGGTACTGCTTAACATACCGTAGCAGAGTTGATGAAGCTGGAATTTAGATGAGTTTCAAATCATTATTAAGGAGGGCTCCTGAGAACTAAACAAATTTTCTAAAAATACAACATAAGCCATTGGGTGAAAGACAGTTGAAGCTTTTTCTTCTAAAAGAGAGAAATGTTACCTTTTACTCTATTTGTATGAGAAAAGAGAGAACATTAACTAATTGGTATGCAAATAGTGATTGATCCTGACCCAGTTCTTAGCTGTCCCTTGTCATCCTCTCAGACAATCACGCCATTATTCCAGTTCACATAGCTAATATTTACAGAACCTGGGATGACAGCAGGAGGGAAGGTCACGGAATGAGCTCTTGCCCTCCCCCACCCCCTTGCATTTTAGTTAAATGCCTCTTTACACTTCTGCACCTTTGCTTCCAAAACTTTTCCTATGGGCCTTTCTCACTGCATATGGCCAGCAGGACATCTAATTTGATATGGACTCAACAGCCCATGTGCTAAAAACATGATGAATGTTCTAGCCATGGAAAAGCAGTTTTTTATTGAATAGCAATTGTCACACAGTGCCAGCTTCTGGTGTGTTACACGACAGCACGGCTGAGAACATTAGATTTGGTTTCTTCCTATGAAAAGACAAGATCTTGGAGACCCAGATATTAGGGAGAAGATGATTTATGCTGTATGAGCTTTATTACTTAATAATGTGCTAATTATTACGATCACCCCCCTGAGAAATTTTCCAGCAGTATGAAGGTACCTCAGTGCCAAAAGAAATGTGACAGTCTTTTTTTTTTTTTTTTTTTTGAGATCTGCCAATAGATATTTTAGTGGATATTGTGACGACGGATGTTACATGGACAGAACCAACTCTATTTCTGATGTAAGTGTTCTGCAATCAGTGGATTGAGAGCAGGGATTAACTTTGTCTGCTCTTTCTAAGAGGTGAAATCCCCTCCTCTCTGTGTGTGCTGAGGATCCGGGCTCAGGCACCAGGCGACCATACAGATGAACTGCAGCACGAACACTGCAGCACCTCTGCAACGGCGCGGGCAGAGCAGGAGCTGCCTGCGCAGAACTCAGGGTTAAGAACTGCCTGGTTTGAACATATGCATTTCTAAATATGAAATATTTGTGTCTCACATTTTTTCTCGGCATGGAAAGAAGGAGGCTTTATTTCAGTGATATATTTCTGTGGCATATGCCATGGCATTGTTCCACAGATGCTATCACCACCAACATGTTACAAAAATACTCATTTTCAAAGCTCTATGACTGCTCACAAGAAGCCCGAACCTCTCATGACTATTCAAAGAGATTTGTAGAGGGAAACCATGCTCTTATGCTCTATTTGGAAGAAGTCAGCGTTGTGCAACTAATCCTCTGCATGTTCATTTCAACCTGTAGTAGTTTGATGCGACAGTTTTTGCTTGTATGTTTTGTGTTTTACATGCTGTAGCTGTATGTGGTGTACTTTTTTGGGCGTTATTAACAGCAGCTTATTAAAGAATCATACATGAAGATGACAACTATATTTGTAACAACAAATGTGTGTGCAGCGATCAAGTACGTAATACTCAAATAATGAGCAAAAATGCCCATAGTGATATTCAATAGTAGAATAGTTGCTTTTTCTGTACTGTGTTGAAGTGGCAGAGGGGAAATGGTGATGGAGATAAGGATAAAGACTAGTGGCTGTGTGGCATTCCTGATGCACTGCTCGAGGGCTGATAACAGGTTTGGGTTTAGAATTAGTAGAGAGAGTCTATAAATCAGGCAAGTGCTTGGAAATTCTATCTTATATGTTTGGCCTCTGGGATTTATTTTTGTTTGGTTGGTTTTTTATTGATTTATACACAGTTAATGGCTTGCTGGAATTTACTCTTAGTCTGATGTGGGATGTAGGGATATAGTATAAGAGAGATACCTCCTCCTTTCAAATCCCAGAGTTGCTGGAGGTTAAAACCTTGTAAAAAATGTGCAACAAAGGAGGGTTAGGAACAAATTGCCCTCTATTTTCTGATCCCAGCCACCTGACATAGGTCTAGGTTATAAAAATTGAATGCCTCCTGTCACATAAGTAGATTATTATCGATGGACTGGAATGGTTGCTGTCACTGTCTTACCTGTGATTTCCTTTTTCCAAATTTCAACCACTTTGCTTTAGTAAATGAGAAGTAAGTGTTTATACTGAACATAGGCATTTCTATTGTGTAGTCTACATACTAATTCTGTGAATAACTAAGAGAAAATTTTACTCCCACGCTTGGAAAGCTTATCTTCATTCTTTTTGCCTTTGGTCATTATGTGCATTCTTAAGGAACACAAATTTTTGTCTTCTTCCTCTTTTCACTTTTGAGTCCTCTTGCAGTTCGGAAAAGGAAAGTGCTTAGATATGTGGCATTTTTCTCTTCTGCTTTCAGATATTATTTTAAAGTAAACATCATCACACCTCATCAGGTCGGAAATTCATTACAGTCCAACAAAAGGAAATGGGGTTTAAGGATATACTCAGATTTAAGAACTTGATTACATTTGCTCAGACATGACTTTAGTAAGCACCATCTATCCTTGAGTAAGACAGAAGGATTGTAGAATTAAATACAGTAAATGATACTTTTCTAATGTTTCTAAAAGAGCTACATTTTTCAGAACTTCAGTGAGACTGGAGCATCTGATTCCCTCAGTTGCCTTTGAAATCTGTACTACTGTGGATGAGGGGAACTACACACCTTAAAAATGAACGAAGGATGCAAAGACAACCTCAGCTGTGTCATTCTTGGGCTATGAGGTGATTAGTTTTACAGCCCTGTTGTTCTGATGCTAACTTGGGGAATGGAGCATTATTCATTGCAATGTTGTGCACATTACAGTTCCAGAAAAAGCCCTTGTCATTCCTGCATGTGCTGTTATATACCTAAACCAGCGTTCATCCTGAAGTTGTGCTCATTGGTTGCAAAATGTCATGTACAAGAATATCAAAACTCTCCGGAAATATTTGAAGAGGAGGCAGGATCGGTGAAAGTCAATGGACTTGAGTATGTCTAGGGTATGTTATTGGGGAAGCGGGGTTAACAGTTGCAATAGCACTAAAATGCTGGTAACCGCACAGTATTTGTACCAATATTTTGTCTGAAATGCAAAGCAGGTCAGGTTTGAATTAGAGCTGTAACTTATGCTTTGGATTCTGTTGATTACACAATCCACTGGATCCCTTCTCCCATAGTTTATGATGTCATGAGAAGCTCTAATGGAATTAGAGCCCTGTAATTCACAGCACCTTTTATTGTTATGTATGTACACACACACACTTTTTTAATATATACTTAGTACAAAATTATAAGTGAAATTAAGGCCCAACCACAAACTGAATGAAATTCCTGTGAAAATAATGGGACATACAAAAAATACTTTATTAGAGTTGAATTGTTTGATGTCTGTAGATTCAAACATATACCTTGAGAACAACGGCAGCTATGAATGATTGTAATGGTTCCTTGCTTGTAATCTCAAATGAAAAAACAAACCAAACCAAAACCAAACATAAAATCACATTCCTTGAACCAAGCATGGGGAAGTGGACTTTAGGTAGGGAAGGGTGAGATGGAACCCTGTAGTTTTTGAGTACATCACCGTGGTGGGAACTGCTCATCCAGTTGTGCACTAGAATAACTGCCGCTATCTAAACGTGTTAATGTGACGTTGATCAGTCCTGGGATCTAGATAAGTGTGGTCCCAAGGAACAGTTTCAGTGGTTGCAGAGCTTATCAGTAGGAGAACACAAAGTGAGTTTAGCAAGTCTTCTCATGTACATGACAACTAGTCACGCTGACTTAAGTTCGGTCTATACCATAGTATCAAAGTGAAGATTTTGAAAATGTTGATTCCCAGCTCTTTTGTGAGGATGAAGTACACGTTTTGAGATTCCATACTTTGCAAAACAGTAGATTTCAAATCTGTCAGTGGTTCAGCATTAGGATACCCACTACAGATGTTTAAATAGTGTAATTTGGTTAAAAAATTAACGATACACCAGGAATTTTTTTTTTTTTTTGGGGGGGGGGCATTTCTGATTAAATAAAGCAGCAGTATGGAACCACTTCATACCTTAGCAGATTAGAAATGGTACTGTTGGTAATACCTCAGTAGTCGTGAGGGTGAAGTGTAAGAAGTTTTCTTGATCATATGATGGCAGAAATATGAAAATTGTATGCCCCGATCATCAGGTATACAACCAAAACTGCCAGTGATCAGCACTAACTTTTATTTTCACAGCTTTTGTCAGTTTAAGTGACATTTATAATGACATTTTAACTTGGTTTTCCGAAAGTAATAGAATCATGGAGAAGAAATGATACCATATGTCACATAAACCTGGATGTAAGAGGTACAATACTGCAGTAATGGGACTTCCAACCTGCTGGGATACCTTTGTAAATGGAAATTGATTTTCTCAAGGATTCTTTACTGGGTGAAATAAATTAAATATACATTTAGTCTCACCAGTTTAAAAACCTCTTTGTTAAAATAAGAACAGTGATATAGAGACACATTCTAATAAATTAATGCAAGATAAATTATATCCAGCAGCTTGCTGAATATCTCAACTTATGAGGTTTTTTAAAATCTGAAGAATACAATAGGGGCCTCACAGGAGGATAGCCTGTGGATGTCACTGAAACACTTTGACTAGTTATAGATTATTTTAGCTTTAATTATGTAGCCATGTGTCTAGGCTCTTTTTTCCTCTTTCACTTTATGCTTTTAATTTGATAGGATTCTTCTTGGGAATATTTGAGTTGGAGTCAGTTTGGTTTAGGTCAATAGGCCCAAGTATGACCTTAGAAATAAAAGAGTCAACCTCAAAATGCTACACAGTTTCTACTCAGACACTTTAAAGTTAATAGGTTTTTAGGACACAGACGAAACTGTTGTACTCATTTTGCTGGTATAATTTACAACATTAATGATCAAAAAAGAGTGAAAAAAACAGAGTAAAAATGTTAATTTCAAGCACCATTACAGAAATACAATACAATACAATAAAATAAAAAATCAGATAAATGTTCATTTGCTGTAAACTGACGGCTGTTAAGAGCCCATTGCCCTAAAGCAAGTTATGCCTGTGGCAGCAGCAGACCTAGGTCACTATCATTTGCAGAATGCGAATTACTTAATGGGGATTTTTGTTAATGTTTTAATAGAAAAAGGGGGTGGTTTAAATAGTGTTCCTTCAATAATGAAGAGTCGGCATTGTTATGGTCATTACGTTAATATACTGCTGCCTCTTGCTTTAGTGGCTAAGGCATTCTTGAATAAATAGAGCAGAGTGAAGTCTCGGTGTAACCCAACAGTCAGTGTGTTCTGCACCCCAGCCTGGTGCTGGGTAGCCAGTCCTCCAGCTCCAGCTGCTCTTGTTCATGGTCCTGGATGGGGTTTCAGCTGTGCCTAAAGGACGCTGATAAGCCTTGGTATAACACGCGTCCATCGACTGACTCTGTGCCTGTTTGCTGGTAGAGCTGATTCTCTAGCTGAAGGTGGAGAGTCACGTATTCGGCTTTACTTGTTGCTGGGTCAAACGTTGTTGCATCATTTAACTATCACAGTAACGTAACTATGTCTCCCCAAGACCAAAATTGAACTGCGGTCCCTGGCAAAGTTCACACGTACTCATGTGACCACATTAGATCTTTCTGTAGCTGCTTCCCTCTGATGAAAATTATGTTTAAACTAGACAGTAAGCAATACAAAATATTAGGGGCATTCAGCGTTAAAACTGAGTAGTATTTGTTGAAAAATGGGTCCTTTGAGAAGATTTCACTCTCTGCAGAGTTAGTTAACACAAAATAGGTATCACAGCTGTTTCTCTGGTAAGAACTGGAAGGTACCTTAACTGTTCAAATTTGTTTAAAAACTCAGGTATGACAAGCTTGCTCAGGTTAAAGCTGTTGTGCATATTTACATCTCAGCCTGAATCTGAGTCTTGTTAATCATTTGGGTTGCATCACTTATACCTAAAAATCAGTCAGAATTTTATTTTATTTTTTTTTTAAACTAGCTGTTGAGTGCTGGAGGTATAGTAGGAGAAATGTAATTTGGAGGAAATATTTTTTTAAATAAAATAACTTCTCCAGTGCTCTTTTGCATACCAAACAGGCCTACTGACACTTCTGATATACTTCATGCATTCTGACACTTTTACATTTTCAGCCAGATAAACATGCAGTACACAGCAGAAGTGATTGTATTAGCTTCTTAGTTTCTGCACTGCCTATTGTATTAAATAATGGCTTAGAAAAATAAAATAAATCCAGTTCATGCATAAAGATGATTGGAGTAGAATAATAATTCTGTGCATAAGTTCAGACCTTGAGTGTAGTACCTTCTGGGAGAAGCCAGCCTCCATGTTCAGTAAATGCATGCTCCCATCCTATTGAACATGAGGGAAATGTATTTCTGGCATGTGAGACCTGTATCAAGTCCTGTCTGTGGAGGTGCAGACACAGGCATTTCTTGCTGAAGGATTCAAGTGAGCTCAACTGCTCTTCCATGAAGACTTTCACAATGGAGGCTATGCAGAAGTTGCGCTCTCACTATGAATTAGAGCAGACAATCTGCTTCCTCCAGTCTCCTTACATCTTAACTCATCAAGTACTCAACGCGTTGGATGTCCTTGCGTAAAGCACCCCATTGCATAGCAGAAAAGCCCCACTCAGTGGAGCATTTGTACTCACGTCAGCAAGGAATAATTTTTTCTTAAAGTCCTTTTTATGCAAGATTGAGTACACTTTGCAGATTGTAGGGCTACATGTGCAAATATCCACTCTGGGGAGCTTGTAATTGGTAATTTGCCCAGGTATCAAGGAGCTATTTGTGCTGTGAAACATCATGCATGATAGAAAGTTGTTTTCACAATTAAAGGGTATGGCATCCTGTTCATTCTTATAGGTGGTTTTGCCGTGATAAGGAAGCAAGATTAAATCCAGTAATTTCTGTGGTGCCCCTGGAATGCAGGTAAGGGTATACTACAGTTTCATGAAAAGTGCAGTGACTTGGGTCTACAAACCTCCCCACTTTGTGTTGGGAAAAGCATAGGAATGGAGCAGAACAGTGTAGAATAACATGGAATAAAACAGAAGCAAAGCCTTTGCTTTCTTACTTGTTCACACCCATTTTAACTTCTGAGAATATACTTCCTCTTTAAATGGTGAGAAAAAATAGCCCAGGGAAGCTCATAGAAATCTTAGGAAAGATTTAAAATATTCCATCTGTGAAACTGTTTGTGATTAAAATATTGACACGCAATCAATAAACCTATGAAATTTTGCCAAAGATAACTCTGCAGTGGTTGCAAAATTTTGTAGGATAATTAATATTGGAATAGTATGAATTAATTTAATCATAGTATTAACACCACGTACATAGAGTTTGAAAATTTTTTGGCAGAATAATAAGAGGAGACACTTGAGAGATGAGCATTCCACTTTCTCATGGTTCTCATGTAAGTTTCCACTTTCCAGCTTTCTTGGGCCTTGTTCCATAAGGAAACCCAGTGAGCTCTTTCTCTTACAGGAGTCATTGCTGTCAGGGACTGAGCTGTAAAGAGAAACCTGGGTTTGTGATGAAATGAATGGAATTGGAAGGGTCCAAGATTATCCCAGGATTTATTTTGCCACAAATGCCTGTATATTTGTTCTAAAATAGTTTTGAATAGAGTTTTTAAGCTCATTATGATTTTATTAATTGTTTCAGTGTTTAATATAGGAATTGCATATGCCTTCACCCAGAATCTCTTTAAAAATGAGATGAAGAAAAAAAGTAGGTTTTTTGACAGTATGGCTTTATATTACTAGCAGTAGTTCTGAGGTGATATGCTTATTTATCCCCTTCTATATTTGATCACGGCTTTCTTGTGAAATATGTCCGTGATACAGACAATGAGAGAAGCACAGCAATAAGGGAAGAACGTCTGATCACCACTACCATAACCTACACCCACAAAAATTCCTCACCTTGTAAAACTGAAACTTTAAAAAGAAGCAGTGTTATTTATGATGCTCACAAACAAGCACACTGGAAGTCAGGGAGCAGCCAAGATAATATCAGTCTCTCAAGGTGTAGATATTAGCCATAGCTATGTTTAAAATTATTTCTAATTGAAGTGTGATTCTGCATATTTTGTACCCCTATGCAAATTTAAAACACAGCTAAGATTCGTAAAAAGAGACATTCAGAATAGCATACACTTGGAAAACACAGAATGTGAAATCTGTAAGTTGTATTCTGTATGGTTTTTTATTGACCCAAAGTGATCTGTTCCTTTATGATCCTAAAGAGAAGACTCAACCTCACTAGCATTTACTAACATTTTGGAGACCCAGTCTGTGTGGACTGCGGGGTTTTGTGAATTAACAAATGCTCTAAATGAATGCAATAAAAATAAATCGGGGATGCTGCATTGCAAAATGGGCTTTGTTCATTTATTTCTGACACGAATGGTTTAGTTTTAATTATTTATAATACTTCACAGTGCACTGGTAAATGTGCTGCAACATATTTTGTAAAAGTAATGAAGTCTTTGAAATAGCAGCCCACAGTACAGCTGTCACACCCATTTGGTACAGTGGGGAGTGACCCCTGTGCAGCAGGAAGAGGAAGGTGGCATTCGCTTTAATTGCCTTGTGGTATGGAAGCAACTGCACTCGCAGACTTTGTGATCTGGACGTTTTGTTTCAATTCACACTGGCAGATAGAAATGGCAAATCAGGTGCAAATAAGAGCTGACGGCCTTGTGCTGGGGATTACGCAAGTGTTTTGCGTGTGAAAGGAGAGCTGCTGCTAGCCCTCCTAGCCCACACGATGAAGCACGCTCAGTGGCTGAATAAATCAGTGTCACACGTGCAGAGGGTAGAAATAAGCAAGTGATACCCAGGCAGCTGACACAGTTGTACTGCTAGGGTTTGGGATGACTAAACAGAGACAGCAAACACCGCAAGTGACTGGGGAATGAGAATACGGGAATAAGAAGCTTGAAAATGCAAAGCGTATACGTTCTCTGGTTTCATATTTTCAGATCATTGCCTGCTCTCTGAAGATGGTATTGGGAAACAAATAACGTGGTTTTGGAGGCAAAGTTACCTTAAATAACCCCAAATCTCTTTCATATGATTTTGCATGGGAACTAAGAAATGGAATTGTCTTTTTTCATGCAAGAACCAGGAAAAGAGTAGGGCAGTTGGGGAGGGGGGAAAAAAAAAAAATCTCAAAAACAGGCAAGTATAATAATTTAATCTACAGTAAATACAAAAGAAATGAGTAGAGGTATATTTTAATCCACCTTTCATTTTACCCAGAACCTGAAAGTTCACTTTTGATTCTGACTCTGCTAGCTCCTACGAGTTTGTAAACTCTAAAATCATTGCATTTAAATTTTCTGTGCTTTATTTTTAGTACTTTCTGTATGTTTGAAGTCATTAGCTATCTGAATAAAAAGCAAATGTCCGAGATGACCTGCGCCGTATCCATGTGGAGGTAATGTAAGATGTCTGGTGAGGAGGGTTGATACAACTTGCTTTCAGGGACAATTGCCAGCAACCTCAATTACAGATAACTACAGAGCAGCAGGTTGTGGTTGTGCATTGATCCTACAATCTCTGACTTTACAACCCTGGTATCATCCAGTCACTGAACCTACAGGCAATGCTAATTCTAATTTTCTCTTACTCCCTTTCGCACCATGACAGAATTAATTACCCTTTGCTTCTGACCGTTCCAGCAGCATAGCTGGGTGCTGCCTCCTCTTCCTCCTTTTCCCTTCCATAGGAGCTGAGTATTCATTAGGAAGAAGGGAGAGGTGCTGTCATACCCAAAGGTGTCTCCTGCATCAAAAGTCTCACAGTGGGTTAATCTAAATTCTGTAATCAATAAGAAGCAGTTGGCTTTTGTACTGCCCCTTTGTCTGCTCTCAGGGTCATGCCAGAAAGAATCCTTCCTTACTGCATTACCTTCACCCTCTCACAGCATATGGAGACATTCTGAATTCAGCTAAAAAGGATGTATATGTCTCATTCCAGAAATAAGATCTGGCCAGTGTCTATACCATGTACACATTCCACTATGTATCCTGATACTTCTCCCTATCACCCCTTCTCTCTTCAAGGACAGTAAGTTCCTACAAGGTCTCCTGTGATGATCATGCTTTCCTCTAGGCTTGTCATAGTAGACATTGTGTTCCTGCTTCCCTATTGTAAAATTGTTGAGATTTATATAAACAAAAGTAGCTGTCCCTGGTATGCTGATTCATCCAACTGATGTAAAGCTAAAATGTTCCAGATGAGCCTGCAGTAGTTTTGTGGAGGTACCATGTAATGGGCCGATAAACCACACAGTTACTGCATTCTCAGATGTCATTTACTTTCTCCAGGGCAGGGAAAGCCAATATGGGGTGAGCAGTAATGGTCTCCAGCAACTATAAAAGCAAAATGAAAAGTGACACTTTTCAACTCAGCAAAAAATAAAAGTGAGCTCTCCTTCTCCACTCCTCTGAACACTTGAGTTTTAGCTTCCAGCCAGGGCTGTCAGTTTAGACTACGCTCAGCAAAGTGAAAGCCTCTGCTGAAAGCTTTATATCATCATCTTAATCTTTCTCCTCACTTTTTCTTTCTTGTTAATTCATTTTTACTAGGCCTTTATTTACTTACTATAATATTGTTTTGTTTCTTGTACCTAAGGCATCCACAATGGTTTCCCATATGGAAAAAATGTTGGACCTTGATTTTAATGTAATAAGGATCAAGTTGTGCCATGTCTTATAAGGGCACTTCTTGTTTGCCTGTAGTGAGAATGTCTGTTCTGTACAATTTCAAGTCTTTTTTTTTTTTTTTTCTTCTTCTGCATGTGTAGGTCAATATTACTGAGCTTCTTTCTTTGGGAAAAATAGTAACGGTTGAGAACCTCAGATGAAGGGGTCATAGAAGCGTAAAGCACTATTTATAGCAAATGTCTATTTCTTAGTTTTTGCTGAAAGCAGAACACTACCACTATCTTTAGAAATGGAAACAAATTCCTGCTCTGTTTCAAGAAATCAGTGAAAATCTCCCCCATTGACTGCATGTTTGTACTTTCATCATTACTGAGTCTTCTACACCTGCTCAGCAGCTCGTTCCACTAATACTCTGTCCAAAGTTTGGTTTTCCGTTCTGCCTTTTCACTTTCATCATCTCGAGTGCAATATTCATGTATGCTTTTTTGACTCCCTGCAGATTCCATATTTAGAGCTTTCTCCTCTTCCTTGCTGTCATCTCTATTCTTCTCTATAAAGCCATCAAGTACCAGCATATTTCTCATGCAGGTCTTAGGCCAGTGACTGCTGTGTAGTTTTTGGACCAGAAGAGTGTTCTGTATGTATGAAATAGTTACAAGACAATTTCACTACCCTTCCTTTTCCATTAGTGGTTTTTTGCTTCCTTGTGTATACAGAACTATGGGGAGCTATAGCTTTTGGCCAGCAGATCTTCCTCTGCTGGCTACTAACGTCTTGTACGTTTGTCTTTGCAAAGAGTTCAGTTAAGTTTCCTGAAACTCATGTACATCTTCATTACTCCTCTCTTGCCTCCAAATCCTGCCTGTTTACTACATTATTACCTAGTTACATTGCCATGTCTAAATGTGAAACATTTTCTAGATCTTCTGTATTAAAAAATAAATTAAATGGGATTATACCCCATTATGGAGGATTACCTACCCTCTTTCTTATCTTTCATTAGATTCCAGAAAATTACAGTCTGTCTCTTTGTTACTGCCATGTGTTGGGTTAATTCTCTGTGCAGAGAATATTTTACGTATGCTCACTATTACAGTAGGATATTATTTACCAACCTTAATTTTGTTTATACTACAGCACACTTGAAAGTAAATATGCAACTTTTAAAAGCATATAGGAATCCTCCAGTGAGCAGTAATTTTAACTAAGTTACAAATGCTCAAGAAGTCCAGTCACACATTAAAGAGATGACAGAAATATCTTGCTGGACTCAGATACAGCCACATACTAAACTACCGTTTGTTTCAGGGGTCTCATGAGAGGGCATCTGCTGATGCCTGTACAGGGTTTGTGTAGGATTTTGTTTCAAAAGCTGGTCACAGTTTTGCCATCTGTCTTATTCGCATCTCCGGCAGGCAGAACTCAAGATAACATTAGTGTAAAGGTTTCCAGCCTGTTAGAAATGCAAGTTTTTTCGCTTCTTTCCCATTTTACCTTTTTCACTCCTCTTGCCTGCACATGGTCAAAGAGCCAGACGAGGACTTCATGTTTTTCTGCAGCATTGTGCTTCCTGAAAGCGGACCCTGAGGCACTTGAGCTCTGCTGGACTCTAACCCCAATCACGTGCGCAAAACCAGTTCTGTTTAATTGCCCCAGGCACCCACCTTTTTTCTTTACTTACTTTTGAATTCATTCCCATATTGGAAATAGTATGCACTTAATTTAAGAATGTATTATTACTGAAATCAATTTTTGTATAAAAAGAACATTGCTAAAACTAAAAGCCAGAGAAAAATCAGATTCTTTGTTTCAATTCCTCTTTCCAACATTTGATGAGCATCTCGCATCTAGCAGTCACCGGAGTCAGGCTCTGTAAGAACGGAATAGGACAAAGATTTCAGAGAACGCTTACTAGGAAACCAATTCCCTAATGTGTCAGTATAAGACTGATAGTTTTTTGAGCACATTAGCGCTCAGCCTTCATGACAACCTACCATCAATTTGTTAGTCTCTCCAGACCCAAACCATAGTATTGTTCCACCACTTAGTTTTTTCCCTGGGAAGCTAGCACAGCTAAAAATGGATTACTGGCCATTCTTGAAGGAAGTTTTCCATCTTGTTTGTTAAGTGGATGATGCTAAAAAAAACTTGAATCAACTATTTGTGAGCTCTTAAATGCAGTGAAAGCAAATATACTCCCACGTACACATTCATTTTTCATGATCAGAGAAATACAACAACCTGTGGTATACGACGTGCACGAGTTCTATTCAGAGGAAAGGAAGGCAATTCTCTAACAACAGGTACGTAATTAGTAAAAGACTGTACAGTGGTATATTCTGAGAAAGAAATATTTCATAGTGGATAAATCTTCGGGATTAGCGTGAGTAACAGCTAAATTCCTCAGTTATAGTGGAGTAGAGAAAGAGCTCACCACATCCGTGATAGAACATAGAATATAGTTTGTTTCATCGTGTAAGGATAAGAATTTGATGCAGTAGTTGCAAGGGAAATATACAATTCCCTAAATACTAATATTAAGTGGTCGTTCCCTCTTTCTGTCAATACTCTACAGATTATTGCTTCTTGGTCTCACCAGAAGTCCAATTTAGAAGTCACTGGGGTTTCTTAAAATTTATGTTTTTTACTCACTGGAAGTTTAAGCCTAAAAGTTTCTAAGCAGTTCTTCATATTTTGGTGAGCTAAAATAAGATAAATGCATGATTTGATGTTTTTGGGGAAACGGATGATATTGTTTCTTTGTTTTATCCAAAACTTTTAGAGTCTTAAAGGACACTGCACAGTGCTGTAAATTTTAGACAATTTTTTTTTCAGATTAAACTCTTATATGAAGGAACTGCGCCCATCTCCATGTTCTTTCCCTCCTACATACACAATATAACATAGGCATACTTCTGTGAATGAATGGGGTTCAAAAAGCCCAGCACTTGTCTTGTGTGTTTTACGCAAGAATCAAGTAATTTATACATTGAACCAGGTAATTAGTGCAATGTCTCGTAAAATCAGAATTCAGTTTTATTGGAGATCATTAGCTATTAATGTAATAAATTTAAGAAATTACTACAGTTGTGGCAATTTGGATCTACAGACAAAACTCTAGACTCAGTCTACGTATGCTTAAATGTATTTAATTTCCATTACTTATTTTGATATGTGGTATCTGCATTCTATTACATCAAGTGAATCAGAAGTAACTCCATGAATGACAAGTGAATTACTGTTTATTACAAAGTTTATGGCCTGTAATGTGTGTGGGTATATGAGTACTGGAATGAAGTGAAATGAAAGTCCTATATATAGATGTAAAAGTATTTAATATTCTAACACAGAGTTGTCATGCAGTGAGAAAGCATAGCTTTCAGAAATCTGTACCATTGTTTCAAAGAGAAGTATTAAAAATTCAAAACCAGATATTCATTTATGGATCAATAAATAGCAGCCATATAGTTTTATGGCTATGTTTAATCTCACATATGTAAAATCTTCAGTGATATATGACTACTATTTATATGCATTTTAAGAGTTCTACTATAAGAATGCTTAGCGTCCTTCCCTTGGGAGCCACACAGTTAAAAGGAAAATGAACATGAGAGCTTGGAAGAACAAATACATCCAAAGATGAAAAAATAATTTATAAGTAACAAGTCATAGAGAAATCATACATACTGATCAGGTATAACATCAGGATTTTTATAAGCTCGAGGCTGTGCTGTAAGCCGTGCGGGCCAGTTGGGTCTCACAGGCTGTTAAAAACCACTCAAGAATTCTCCCCCACCCGTTGCTTCTGCCCTCCGTTCCAGTGCTACACTGCTCCTGCTTCAGGAGGCATTCCTGCCTCTTGCTTGGAACACACCGTGCGTTCATAACCTGCCTCTGAAACCTCTGCTTTCAGAAACGACCGTTGCTGTTTGGGCAGAACAGCCGTGCATATGATGTTGGCTGAATCTCATTCTGTTTTAAAGGAACAGCAAGGAGAAATAAGGCTTAGCAACATGGTAATATGTCAGTCTGACCTCTGGTCTCTAATAACTTTTCCATCAAATTACTGACTTTGCTCTTTTGGAAAATGCCTGTTTCATAACCTTATCCCTGTCTGCTCTGCAAGGAACCAACTCGTGTTCCTGCAGTGGTTTCTTTGCAAGAGAGGAGATGTGTTTCCTTAAGGGCGAGTTCAGCTTCCAACCTTGGGAAGATGGAGTTTCTATTCTCTGGCAGAGATGGATGGTTGGTTTGATTCAATATCATAATTCTTGTTTTTATAACATTTATTTATGATACGCTCACATGGGGTGTCATGTTCTGGTTTTGACACATCTATTTATATAACAGTTTCAAGTTCAAAGATGTCATGGTTCTCTTTACAAATGAGGAAAGTGAAGCACTTTTAGATTATGTGAATGACACAGAATGTCTGTATAAGACCTGTAATGAAAGTGTAAAAGTCCTTAACTTCCAGGTCTGTGCTGCATTCACTGGGTATTTAAGCTATAGAAAATGTCCCCTTACCATTCAAACTATGTGGATTAATATAGAACTTGTTTTAGATATTGCGTCATTTATATTATTAATTAACCCTAGTATTATTTTTTTCTGTGAGGTATATTGTCTCTTGGAGCATAGCACGTAGCATAAGTTTTCCTCCTTCTGACCTTTTAAAGAAGCTGTACCGAATAAAGAGGGAGAAAATGTTGAAGAATGCAAGCCATTAAAACTCTGCAGTTTTCAATTTGTCTCTATTAAAAATACGCATACATTTTTAATTAGAATAAATGTTGACCTATAAAGAAGACAAGAAACCTTCCAACTTAAAACAAACAAGCAAGAATAAGTAACTTGCCTCTCCTTGCATCTACTAAATTTCACGTTTGATAGATTATCCTTCAGATTCCAGATATGTTAAATCCTTCAGAGTCTAACAATCAAAATACATACTGACAATGCTTCTGTTGTGGAAGTGGGGAAAGATGACCTTGTGTTTTAAGCGAAAGATGAGATATGGGACTGATTAATTTATTTAGAAAAATATTTTACAAAAGTTTTTGAACTAAAATTATTTTTTTCAGTATATTTTCTAGTGACAATGATCTGAACTCTGTTGAAGTTTTTTGCAATAACAGTGATTAGATTCCCTCCTGTCCCTCTTTATTTTAACAAAAAATGTTATTTTGTAAGTATTTGCTTTGATTTTTCTTAACTTTTGCCAGTTTGTTTTTCTTTTAAATAGTCTATAAGAATTTTTTAAAAACTGAACTATGCAAAAAAAGTGTATCACTTTTAAGGGGGAATGAATATTCCTTTCTTATCTCCCCAATACTTCATCTCCTCATCTGTTGAGTGTGGATGTGAATATCTAACTCATTGGTTGCCGTGACACTAAATTATTTGTCTGGAAAGTTTAAAGATCCTTGTATTTTAAGCCCTATGGATATATAATTAAGAGCATAAGGAACAGCATCAGGACCTGAGCTATGGCTCATACCCAGTTTTGATGAATAATATATGTGTAATGAAAAGAGAATGGTTGGAGTAATCACTAAATTAACTCTGACTTTTCTGGGAAGAGCATCACAGATTCTGGAGCTTCCTTGCCCTTCGGCCCCAGGAAGAGGCGGAGCAGATCCGGGCTCTTTGCTGCAGCGGAGGGCAGTTCTTCTGGCCAGGCTGCGGGTTGTGAACCCAGCCCCTGGAATGGATTTGCACCCAACTTTTCTATAAAAAGGAGGGTGAATATGCTAACACCTGACACAGATAGATGAATCCCATAATACTGTTGACTCAACAGAGACCGTACGTTTTGTGAAAAAATACGTAAGCCCCAATATCGTCAAATAAAAGAGAGAATTTCATGCTCTCTGTTCCCCACTGATATATGTTTGGCTGTCATCTTATTTCATAGTTCAGGCAATTGAAACACTGTTTAAATGTGTATCATAAACCTATAGATGAGAACATTTCCCTGCTGGATTTAAACCATTACCCCCAAAGGTGTTAAAGAAACCCTGCTGTGTGTCACTTTTTAAGATCAAGGGGCATTTTTTATGTTAATGCCTGGAAAAGGCAGATGAACGCTAACAGCTGCTTATCCACAGGCTGGTGAATTGAATAGGGAAATACTTCTGTTCTGGAAGTCAGATCTCCAGAGAAAAATGATAAATTGCGAGCATCTATAAGTAAGAATGATAGTCTCTAAGGATAGTTGAGCAAGGCTGATAATATAAAATATAAAATATGTAAAACATGGAAAATATTTAATACTTCTGTTTCTTTCGCTCAAGAGTTGGAGGGGTTGTGTTAGCAATAGATATGATGCTACTGTGCTCAGGCATGCAGGAGAAATGCAATATATTAATTCTCAAATCAGTAGTTTGTGAAATGCCTTTCTGGTATCCAGGGATTTTCAGGGCTGTTATACTGATAAGGAGTCAAGGGCAGTCTCCTCATGGGCTGGGATGGCTCTCTTGGGAGAAGAAGGGAATAGAGGAAAAGGAACAGCAGATTGAGAGCTGGACAGTTTAGTGTTTCTCCGCCACCAAATGCTGGTGTTTTTTCCAGCTCTTCCGTCGCAAGTATTTAAATCTATCTAGCAGCTCCCTTTCTGAGGTACGGCCTGCCCTCCTGAGCGGTGTAAAACCTCCGTATAAAGGCATTCTGTAGGAAGTCCTGGCGTACAAAGAGAACCTTCCGCTGGATAAACAGATTTTACATAATGGGACAGACAGAAAGAGCAGCTTTCCTTGTAGTCCCCAATAACAATGTCATGGTATGAAAGTGACTGTGAGCAAAATACTTGGGAGGGCAGCAGCAATGTGGAGAAATTTCTAAAATGCCAAGTCTTCTCCACTGTTTGATCGCCCTGATAGAATAACAGCATTGAAATTTTGCTGGCTTTTCAGGCAGGGATCCCAAAGTAAAAGCCTGGAGGAGGGGAAGGTACAGCACCATCAAAGGGCTTAAGATGCACTTGCTATTCAGGTTTTACCATCAGGGCTCAGATCATGCAGAATCAGAGCAATTGGAAGGAACGAAATATGCTCTCTCCTCTTCTGAAGTCTCTCTGAAAGATGGAGACAGCAAACATACCAGGTGAGTCCTGCCAGGTGACTTTCTTGTGAGGCCAGTTTCTTTGCAGGCAGAGGTGTGATTTATTGTTTCATGTATCAGGTTTAGTGAAAAAAGACTGAGAAGCCATAATCAAAAAATATAATTAAAAAATAATATTGTTACCTCTTAACTGGGAACCTAGTTAAACTAAAAGTTCCAGTGGATTTTTTTTTTGGGGGGGGGGGGGGGACCAAAAAACCAAAACAAACAAACAAAAAAACCCCCCAACAACAAACCAAAACCGGTTACAAGCCAGGTATCTCTTTGAGGCAATTCAGTTTTCTTAAAAAAAAAAAAAAAAAAAAGAGGAAAATTTCCTGCTTCCCTGAGTGGAATAGGTCAAAAATAACAAAAGACAGTTTAATCAAAGTGTTCTTTTTTTCAGCTGGACTGCTTAGAAAAGCTCTTTTTTGGACTTTTTCTCAATACCATGTTTCCAGTGCTTATTTAGATGTCTTTCCAGTTTTCAGCTTTGTATCTATGTCTCCGTTGCTGCTGCTCTCTATTAGAGATGTAACTCTGTCAGCCAAGGTCCTAGGCCCTGCATTTGGCTCAGGAAACCCCCCTGGTTCAAATTCTGCAGCTTTGTGCCATATACATGTATTTTAGATGGAACATCTGGATTTTCTTGAGTTATCTAGTTGCCTAAGAACATAATTATTTTCTGCACTTACATTATGTGAAACACATCGCTTCAGTCTACCAGCCTCAAGGAACTGTAACCTCAACCATAACATTTTTATAGCTTGAGAGAATTTTTTAAAACTGAAAACCGGGATTAAGATTGTAAATTCTTACAAAAGAAAGTTGATACTCAGTTACGTGTGGCTTTGTGATTGACGACTGGATCCCACTCAGCTAATCTCAGTTTGCCAGCAAAGTCTTTATGATTAGGAGAATTTTAGGTCCTTTGAGTTTCAGTGATAGGCTCCTTAGAGCTGCTCAGGCTCCACTGGATAATTACTTCATCTCTAGGGCATCACTTTAGGCACAGGAAAATGTGGGATCTTCTTTAAAACAGTTGTTGTACTTTTTGAAAGCTGTTTGTAATCTACATCAGTAAGCAAAACAGCAGAAACAGGAACAAATTATATTTAACGCCTTGCTTGACTCTGGAGGGCAGTTTTATAGTCTACTGTCTGCTGTCTGATTTGCTGAAGAAAGCAAGGGCAGAAGGAGAAAGCTATAACGAGACTTGGTGAGTTTTGACTTGAATTTCTAGTGTGTTTTTCCTTTCAGGTTTGGAACTGTGTGGGGAAGACCTGAGGTTTCTAAATCGAAGTGAAGCCACAAAGCCTCCTGCCAGCAGAGTTAATTTCTCTGGTTGTGCTTAAAATGGTTCCTCTGTTGCATGCACAAACCAGCTTCCTCTGTGAAAGCAGTAGAAAGCTTGGCACAGAAATAACTTACATTGGTTTTGATGGAATAATCATAGGCCACGATTCTTATAGCTCTATTTCACAGTTTTTCTCTAAAGTATTGCTGGCTTTTCCCCAGCCAGAGGCTGCAGAGCCTCCCCATGCAGTTGTCACATGGATGGAGTTTTGGCTGCTCACAGCAGGAAGCTTTCCTGCACCTTGTCACACACAGCTTGCACGTTTGTTCAAAGGCAAATTTTGGTAAAGTTGCTGAAGAATATAAGTAGCACGTAACAATATAGTCCTCACCGGAAAAAAATTGGTAGGGGTGTAGCATGTTCCTCCTGTTGCTCAGTGGGAGAGAAATTCCTGCTTTACTTAGTCTTTGAGCTCTTGATGTAGAGAACTGGAATCCCTTCCAATATTGTCCTTATGGGTCAGCCTGGGCCCTCAACCCAGGTACAGGCGCAAACGTGAAATTATGGGGATGATAAGGGAAAATTAGAGCAGACCTGCCCCACACATTTTGCTGCCTGGAATATATTCTACTCCCTCCCAATTTTCACAGGGTTCAGGTTTTCAATTTGGTAAGAACACTTTTGACTGCTGTTGTAATGACACTTTGAGCCATATATTTTCTCTCTTACATTTCTTCTTTTCACTTTATCATCTCACTTCCTCCATTCTGTTTGACGCTGCCATATCCTTTGATAGTTTTTCCACTGTACTTTTATACTTACTTTCCATTCATTGTGTTTTCCTTTATTGTCTAACAATTTTTTTTTCCTTTCTCATTCTCTCACTCCATTACTATCATCATGCTTTCTCCCTTCCCGCATTCCTGAATTATCTATCTTTGGCCACTTAGGCTTATTATTCCTAATGTTTCTGCTTTTCTTTCTGTTAGTTTTTCTCACAAGATAAACACACCCATGCACATATGTACCGTCGCTTTCTTCTGGCCACAGTCACCCTGCATCCATGCATCCCAATCCCACATGTGATTCTTCCTTCAAAGGGGTCTTTCCTCTAATTCTCACATATTCAGGACCTATTGCTGACTCCAGAGAGGCTTCATTTGTGTGAGTCTACCCAGTGCAATGGGTAAAGCCTAGGGAGCAACTGAAAGTAGAACAGTATCTGTGCCTGGTTTTGCCCCAGAGGTCAAAAAGGCAAGAGCAGAACAAGAACCAGCACATCACCACGCGAGTGATCCAGGCTAAGGATCCCTGAGTGAGACGGCAGCGGTGGCAAAGGATGTTTCCAGCAGCAGGACGGGGAGAACAGTAAGGGAAAGGACTGACTGACTTTGCTCCCGTTGCCTTGCCTGTGGAGGGAGGCTCTTAGTAGTAGCCTAGCAGGTAAATGTCCTCAGTGAGACCCACCAGTAGTTGGATTTGCATGTGTGGCCTTAAGCCTGGAGTGTCCAGCATTAAAGCAATACAAGGTACCGTGGCTTCTTTATGTCAGCAGAGACTCCCTTTGGGAAATATATTGTTTGAAGTATCATTCAACTGTAAAATAATCTAATGCTTGCATAAAGTAAACCTTGTTGATGACTTTTTTAGCACAAGCAGCTATTAATAAAATAGATGTTTTCCTGAAAAGCCTTTCAAACCTTGGGAAAACCCAGAACTCCTTCTGCCTGGAACTGTTGTTCTTGAAACTCTGTTTGTTCAGTCCTTTCTTTCTTTTTTTCTTTCCTGCTTGCTTTCTAGCCAGCGTGTGCACTGAGAAGCAAGGGCTGCTGCTCTGTGGTCGGCGAGGCACAGCACCAGTAAGGCTGGCATTCAGCATGTCCCCTTTCGCCTGAGGGAAATGGGCACGAAAAGTCTGGAGAACTAGAAGTGAGGCAGTGGAGAAAGCCTCCTTTTTCTGTCTGAGCCAGTTGTTTGTGCTGCTGCCAGCTCTGCCCACTGTTCTTCCTGGGGAAGGGGCAAAAGTGCCTCTTTATTTGCGTACAGTGGTACTTCAGGGCTCCGCTGTCACCTGCGTGCAGAGTCATTTGCAAACAGGCTGTATCGCTGGGGAGCAGAAATGTGTTTTTTTTTTATACCCTAAGCAGATTTATAGTCTGGTTTCCTGTCAGATCTTTACATTTTCCTTCTCCGCCCCTCCCAGTCTCTGACACACTTTTTCTTACTTTCTGTGTCGCTCTTTGCTCATTCTGACACCGGTGCATTTGCTTCCTTCATTCCTGATTCTCCCTAAACTTCTGGCACTTTAGGGGCCGGGGGTATTTTGCTCCTTGTGTTTCCTTTCGTTTTCAACAGCTGCAGAGCACAAATAACCCCTCCAAGACTCCTGGGGAGACACTGACAATTGCATGGAGGCGACGTAGAGAGTTTCAGCCTGCAGCAGCTGCAGCAAGACAGCCCGGTCACTCATGAGCACCCAAGGTAAGGAAAGCAGCTGTCAGATCAGCTCTACCTCACTGCTAGGACAGCACTTGACTCTAATCACTACAAGTTCCACTTTCACCTTTTTTGTGTTCATTTCCAAGAGTATGTTTCTTTGAAAACGATTGCATTTGCGCCTTCCTTGCCCTCAACAGGTCTTGTCGTACTTTGCGTGTACGGATGCTTGGAGCTCAGGGTTCAGTGGGGTAAACAGGCAGTAGCTGGAGGTGCAAACATGTTCTTACAGAAAGTGTGCACTGGGGAGGAGAGTTGAAATGGAGATCTGGAGAGGGGAGATGAAAGGAGTGATCATCAGCACTGGTCTCTAGGGAATTTCTGGTTCTACCCATAGTGCATCGTGCCCTAGCCTTTCCTTTAAATCTCTTCTCTGGGGATTTATGCTTTCTGTTGCCTAAAAATAAAATCTTTCTTCTTTGGTTTTTTTTTTCTTTCTCTTTTAATTTGTTCTTCTCACTTCTTTTATTCTTTTCTCAAACCTAATGTAGCTCTTACTATTTTTTCCACCATCTTTTTATGCCTGTTTTTCATCAAGCCTATTTTCAGTGTGACAAATGTTCCCCTTGTTCATTCCTTTCCTTTCCCTCCGCCTTCACTTTCTTGCCTGTGCAATAGACTGTACATCCTCCCCCATGTTCTTAATTTTTCTCTCCTTCCCCTCTGTCAGTTCCTTTTCTTTCTTGTGTTCCCCTTTCCCATTGCTCCTCTAGCTTCTCACACGCACTCCTACTTCCTGCTCCATCCACCTTCTCATGCACACAGCATACATCACTGCCCTGCAAAGTTAATTTTGCACACACGGTGCTGTTGCCTCTCTGCTGGATTGTCCTTGCACACACATGCTGCTTTCCTGTCTGTCCTTTCATCTACATGTGCACAATTTGCATATTTACAGGTTTGGGGATGCATCGCAAAATACAAGACTTGAATACTTGCACAGCTTCCTTCCAATTCTCAGGCTCGTATTTAGTCGTTCACAACAAATAACTGCTATCATCCTGTCTCTCTGTTTCTTTCTGTCTGAAACAGAATTTTCTAACACCTATAACACACCGTAGCTTCCTCTCCACTCACAAATACATCCTGCCCCACTCTGTGTACTCTATCCCTTCTCTATCATCCCACTCCTTCCTAAGTCCTCACCACAACTCTCCACCAGGTTTCTCTATCTGTTTTTATCTTGATGTTGCATTCATATTGGGAGGAACTACTGATGCAGATGGTCTTACTCTGTGCTGTCTTAGCATCCCTGCTGAGTACCTGTAGGGGAACTGGAGGAAGTACTGCAGTCTCTCAGCTCCTCTTTCCTTTGCAGAATATGCAGGCTGCAGCAGCGTGAGAGCTTGGCGATGGGACTGAAGGTAGATGAAAAAAATGAGAGAGCACAATCCAAAATGTCTTTGGGAAACTGTAAAAATAGGTCTAGTTGATCATAAGCCTTTTTACTAAACTTAATAAAGTTTTAAACTTCCTGCTCCACAGCAGGACTTCTGGTCTGATGCTGGAGTAGTTTTTGTCCTGTTCATTCCCATGGGATTTCACATCTCAGAGGTTCTCAACCCTAGTGCTGTAGTGGGAGTAACTTTGCTCCTAGGATCTGGAAACAGCTCATTTCTTTTATACCAGATACACTGGTGAGTCACCAAGACCAGGCAAGGCTAAAAATTGCATCCAAGAACAGTATCTGGTATTATTCCTTGTTTAAGTTTGTAAGCTTTAAACCAGACATGACAAGTAAGTGCATTTCTTTGATGAAGCCTTTCAGCCTCACCTTCTTAAGCAGGACTATTGAGACTGAAGATTTATTTCTAGGGATGTTCTGATGTGGGCTTTTGGGGACGGAATAAGGTTCACTTATTAAACTCAGCTGAATTAATAAGAGAATTATTATGTGGGAGAATTCTCTTAGTGATCTGTTCTGCTCTCTCAAATTGTCCATCTCCTTATGAGTGAAAGGAGCTTAAATTTTATGTTTGCAATTATAATATATCCTTTCTGATTCAGAGCTAGCAAACTGTGGCCTTTGAGCTGCGAGCATTCTCTTCTGAATACAGAAGCAGGTACATTAAAATGTCTTTGTCTTTTGGATCTTTGAAAAGTCCGCGAGCCTGGGACAATAAAATAAGAGATGTTCATTTTATACGTACAGGTCTAATATGACGCTTTCTTGCTCTGTTATAACTCATCTTGTGATGTGAAAAGTACTTGTGTTGCTTTTAGTCATTCTGCAAAACTTGTATGATGATTGTGCTTCGTTTTGGCAGTATTCTGTGCCCCCGTTACTGGTTCTTCTTGTAGGCCTTGATGTCTCCCAGAAATAAATTGGCTGAGAGAGCATCTCTTCTTTCTCTCTCTCTCCCTCCCTCCTTTTTCTTTTTAATCATGATAGTTCACTGTATGTTGAGTTAAAAATGCGCATTGTCAAAGTTGGGTTGTAACAGTTGCAAAGGGACCTGGAGCCAGAAATTTTTGTGTGTGCGTGTCTCTGGTTTCTTGTGCCATGTGTCTGGCGAAGGAGAAATTTCAGCTGGAAAGAGCCTGGAAACCTCCCACCCTACCCAGCCAATTGCTATAGTGAGAGGGCCAGCCCCAGAACAGAAATTCAGAACCACGTGTTTGACTCCCTGTTCTTATGGGAATAGTTACTTCCAATTAGATTTGACTCTGAATTAAGAGAAAAGTAAACTTTCAGCATGGATGAAAAGAGAACCGTCTGACTGCCTGTATCTGTTAAAGGCAATTTGAACCTTCTCTGGAAGGATGCATCCCATACAACTGGGACATGCTGAAGAAATCTGAATGTGATATACCTTGGTTTATATACTGTTGCTTGGTGAAATTTTTAATCAGATACATGGAATGATTGCTCACAGAGGATGAAATTTATAGAGATCCTTATTTCTCCCAATATTATGCCTATATTATGAGAGAGAACAAGCTATCCACTTTTTAGCAGATGTTTCAACTCTCTCTTTGATATTGAAATGCGTGTTTCACGAAATACGAATGTTTTGCTTAGATGTGATCATTAAGGTTGTGTAACTGATGGTGGAATTTGAGCTATGGCAACTTTCTTTGTAAGTTGCCTCCATAGCGATCTGAACTGAAAAGAACAAGGAATATGGGACCAGGTCTTGTGACTTACAAACTGGAGGGTAAAACCATAAGCCTCACCAAGGTTAGTTGTGTTTTGCCACTGATATCAGCAAGAAATTATTTTTGTCTTGGCTGTTTTGTCACTGCTGTCTGTGGGATTTGCATTCTCAGAACACTGTCCGCTTTGCTGAGAATACAGTATCTGCAGTGAATCTGCAATTCCTTTTCAGAACAAATGATGGGGTTTTCTCAGGTGTACATGTAATAAGATTCTCCATCGCCTCCCTTCCCCCAAACTCTCTCTTAAGTGCTGCCTTCACCCCCTAGTCTGGGTCAGTTATTCAATGGCAATGAACATTTTCAGGAAGGTAACCTTTCTGCTTGTGATTTGTTCAAGGACTCTGGAATTATAATGGTTGCTGTCAAATGTATATAATTGGTCCCTGGCACACATCCAGTGAGTGATAAAAGCTTCTTTCTCTCTACTTCATTAGTCAATATTCTCTCTCTATATTACCCTCTCACTTTTGCTCCTCTCAGGCAAAAGGAGAATGCAGTGCCCGTCTGTTTAAAGTGCGATTTGACGAAAGAGCGGATCTGCCGTAGACCCCGTGACGGTGTGTCCCAGCTGTGGGCAGTGGATTACTCCTTGGCTGGTGGTTTTCACACTGACTTTAGTTAAACACAAAGGTCTTTTCTGAACTTTGATTTTTGAATACCTCTCTTCTTTCATAATCTTCTGCCAAATATTTGAGCTCTAGGAATGGTGATAGTTTGAGTACCACGAATGCACATGCTTAATGATCTACAGGGGGTGCATTTAACATTTTACCAGCGGGTGAGGCCTTTGCACTTTTTTATACAAAAGGCAAACACACAGGGGTTTGTTTTTTTTCCACAGCTCATAAAAGTACATTGCTAATAGCACCAAAAGTTGGCAACGTGTTGTGCATTGTCTGCTATCGCTGCTGAATGTGTAGTGAAGAGAATATTCTTGTTACGTTAGTCCTGCAAAACCTGTTTTATCTTCAGTGCTGGATGGGGCTTTACTTTCTAATGTTGTCTACTTCAGTGGATCTGTTTAGCAGCCCAAGAGGAAAGAGAAATTTGTCCAATCTCACCGGGAATGTATCAGAAATGTCAAACGAAATGCTATAACATTCTGGTTTTGTCAAAAGGATAAATGTATATACAGCTGTGTGTGTGATATTATTTGTAGTAATTGTTGCCTCGGTGAATTTGTCTGTGTAAAGTAACATTGTGTAGTGTTAACGGAAATGTTTGTTCTGGTCCCTGAGGCCAGTTTGGCCTTACACAAAGATACTTGTTATTTGCCCAAGTCTGATAGTCAGCCCTGGGTTTTGCAGTTCAGGGGAGGAATACAGCTTCAGTGCAACCGATGCAAGGATTCCCACTGGCCTCCTGAGCGCAGGTTGTTTGCTGGCAAATTTTCCTCAGGTTGTAATTGAGGCGCTGAAGAGTAAATTTAACATAGGGTTTCTGTTTAAAATGGGATAAGGATTTTTTTCCATTTGAATGCAGAAAAAGCTGTATGCTAGCAGTATGTATATGGTTATCATTAGCAGTTAATGGATTGTTTCCACTTAATTTTTTACAGCTCTATATGTGTATAAACATTTCTAATCTAGCTGTGCCCATACTTGAAATCAGTATGAGTATGCTTAATAGGTTGTTACACGCGTTTAATATATTTGAGCACAAAAGTGAGTTCCTTCAGGGTTTGAAACACCAATAAAGAAACCTTTCAAATTCCCTCTGTTAATTCTGAGTCCTGAGCAAGCTCAGGTTTGCTTCAACTCTTTTTCTAAAGATTACACCAAATACACTTCATTTCCAAACTACAGTGCAACTGGTGATTGAATTGTTTCTCCTTGATCATGAACTGAAAGGTTATCACATTTATAAGATCATTTGAAGGCTTTTGGCTTTTAGCATCTCAATTAAAACACCAGTGACATTTACCATTCACTGACCAAACTGGTCTGTTCCATGAAGTCTGTGGAAAAGAACGTTTCCTCCCCAGTTGCAATTTTGCATGGATCCTCTCCAAAGTCTACTGGTGCATCCCAGTCTTTTACAAGAACAAGTCACAGTGTCTGTCCAGCAGCTGCTGCCTGCATCTCTATTTCTTGAGTTTTTCTGAATCATAGAGTCATTTAGGTCGGAAAAGACCCTTAAGATCATCGAGTCCAACCATTAACCTAACGCCACCAAGTCCAACACTAAACCATGTCCCTGAGCACCCCATCAAGGTCGTTGCCATTCCATGTTTTTCATAGTTTATAATGATGTAGTTAGTGAGATCATCAAAGTCATTTCACTAATGACTTTCATTGACTGAAGATATAAAATTCCATAAACTTTTTCTACCTTCTTTACTATTGCTGAGCTGCTTTTCTCCTGGTAAAAAAAGCAATCCTAAGATAAGACTCTTCTCTGCTACTACACTGCTAGTCTTCCTTCACAGTTCCTGCCAAAACAAGTCAGAATAAGTCTCAATATTTAATTGTTTAAGAAGATTTTGGATGTGTTTCATCCTTCCAGTAACAGATTCCTGTATTTCCAGTTACACATTTTTCAGGAAGACCCAAGAATAACATGTTTTATTGTAGAAGGTTTAATTTCCTTCTGTATTTATTTTCTTTTTTATTTATTTTTTGCAATTTATGCCATGAAAGGTATCAATGCAGTATGAAAAAAAAAAAAGATTTAAACTTTTGCATTAGTACAGAAAAGAGTGTGTTTATCTTCTGCTTTAGTTGTTAGAAAAAAGTGAAGGAGTATTACATTTCCTGTAAGGATGGAAACACTGTTTTTTAAATTTGCAATTCTGTGGCCTGAAGGAAACCTTAGGCATTTTCATAGGGAGTGTAAAACTACGGAGTGTTGTTTTTGTGACTTGCCCTCGCCCATTGTGAGAGCAGTGTCCAGGCAGTTTTGCTGGATTAAACGCTATTGACAGCAACACTATCACTGAATCACTGAACAACCAGGGCTGCACACCTGGGAGAGCAGTGTCTGGCTCCATAGTTACTTTAGAAGCCACGTGAGAATATGGTATCAGGAAGGACTGGACTTTCACCTGAAGAGAACAACTGGAAAATGCTACGTCTAGGACAGAAACGGTCAGAATTTGAATGCCACTTTGAAGGCTGTGAATTTAATGACAAGCTCCCGATATATTGTAGAACTTTCTGCATTGCAGAAAAATGCAAACTCATTGCAATTGCATCATTATAACATGACAGTAGTGCATAAATCCAAAGCTATTTGAGTAGGATAGTATTAGAAATATTGGATGCAAACCTATTAAATAACTAATGCCATCAGCACAGATCTAAGTACAGTCTCTGCACAAAGGGACTGGAACAGTAAAGATAATAACATTCAACTACTGTGACGAAAGAACATGAGAAAAGGCGGAGGGTGGTTTGTTACTGTTATTTTGGTTCTCCCACGACACCCCAAGTCCTCTCTGCCTTCAGTCTGACCCATCTGTCTGACTTGCCTCGCTTGTTTAATATCTCCTTTCCTCTTCCTTCCTCTCTGATTCTGATTACCATCCCATACGCGGTAGTTCATCAGGTGAGTGAAGATAACTAACAAACTTCTCTCTATACAGCATACTTTAGAACTGAAGGTATCTGTCACCTCCGGTTTGCGACTGATCCTAAGGGAAATGAGGCAATGCATCAAGCACAGCAAAAGAAAAAAACCACAAACTCAGAGGGAAGGCAGAGATGGGCCATTTGGCTTCAGCAAGGTTTCTAGACCTCACTGACAAAGTCATATTTTCATCTGCTGGATTCTTCCACTTCTTTTCTCTTGTGGAGAATGCTTAACACTCAGAGCTGGCTGTAGTAGTACAGGTTGTTCAGGTGTTTGCACTGTGTTTCAGTCCAAAATTGATCCCCCAGTCCTTCATGCAGAGCCACTGTGAAGAGTCAGATCAGAGCATCAGATTCTGTGGTCTGCACGATGCCACATCCTGGCGTTCTGTATTGCGCTCTGCATGTCTAGAAGTGAGTTACTTCCCACCTTCCTCCACCCCTCACGTGGAGGCAGTGAACTCTGTAGTCTTGGACCAGAAATTCATTCTGCCGTGAATCTGGCATTATGCAAGCCCAAGAGGAGACGTGCGGATGTCTGCCGCCCAAACCAGCAATCCTTATTTCCTCCAGAGAAAATCTTGATGAATTGAGTAAACGCCTTCTGATGGCTGGATGTGGGTGATAAGCCGCCAGCTGGACCATTCTGTCCTGAGCAGGAACAGCAATTTTTTTTTGGCTAAGTGCTAAAAGTTTGCGTATAAGAATCCAAAAGGAGCATATGGTTATTGCTTTAAACTTGCTTTATTCTTTAAAAGTATGCTTTACCAGAATTATCCCTTTCAGATCTTCCAGCTGTGGAGTGAGAAAGTTCAATTCCTTTTTTTTCCTTGCTGGGATGAGTGACATCGTAAATATTAGAAAGAAACAAAGAGTTATTCCAGAAATTTGAACTGGTATAAGTCTGATTTACAGAGACTGAGATCACCACTCCACTGAAGATACCAGAGACTGGGCAGAGCAGTTGTTTGAAGAAAGTTGGTAGTCCTCACTGAGCTCGTCTCGACTCTACCATTCACCTCATCACCACAACTGCTAATAAAACATCCCGTGTTTCCCAAGTCAGTCTTGACAATAACATCTCTGGGTTGTGGCTGTTTGCTATTGCAAGTGAATGGTGGTGTAACAGCAATGTAAAGTTGTCCTGATATGTATGAAGCTGGGCAACATAAAAATTGGTAGTGACTTTTGATATTTTTGACCTTGCATTTAGAGTAAACATTATCAGAGGTAAGCAAGAGGCAAAATTCTATTTTTAAAAGACATTGTTTTTTGTTTTGGGTTTTGGGGGTTTTTTTTGAGATCAAATTTCAACTCACTACAATTAAAGCTTTGCCAAATTTTATTTTAAAGCTTTGCTGATAAAACTTCTATTTCCTACTCATTAAAAAAAAAAGTTGAATTTGTGGAATGATACTAAGAAGTATTGTCTGAATGTTGCAATATCTCTGCTCTTCATTCAGATTCATTCCAACTGCTGACTCATTGAGTTATGTGGGACAGCGTTCCAAAAATGCCTGAACAGCTTCAGCCTCCGAGACCATGGTTATGCATCCAGCAGCAACCCTGCTGAAGACCTGGCTTTGGCCACTTGTTGCTGCTTTTGCACTACCTTTTGTGCCCTGTTGACACAAGCGTTTGCAGAGTAATGTGGTGAGCTGGATGTAGAAACTGGTCCAGCTGAACTTAACCATGCAAAAAGTTATTTTTTTTCCTACTGGACCACCTCCCCTCATTGAGAAGCAGGAATGAGCAGCCAGGGTTAGGCTAAGGACGCTTCTTCTGATTTCCAAAAGTTGTTAAACTTCAAAAGTTGTCAGAATTGAATCCTTAATCTCATATCTGTTAATGAGAATGTAGGCTCTTGTGTATTTTTATCACTTTTGAAAACAGGATACAGGTAAATTGGGCTCTTTTTGCAATTTTTACTATTATTTTTTATATATTAAAGATATTTTGACAGACAAAGAACGTGAATACTAGAAAGGTGAAATAACAGTCTTCCTTCTCACAGCTTCCTTACTTCCAAGCAGGCAGGGATACTAGGACAGAAAGGGCTAATTCTAGGGGAGACAAATGGTCAGGATGTCAAAATAAGGTATATGATTCTCCTTCCATACTTTTACTTTCTCAGAGCCGACATTTTTCCTGCTGTATGCAAGGAGGAAAGTGAAGACAGAATCTAGAAAACCAACTGTTCCTAAAGAGGCTTCTTGCTGCTTTTCATCAGAATATAGACTGTCACTTCTACTAGGAGGCTTTCAGATGACAGATGGAGGGAGATGCTCTAGGTATGGCAGGATCGCAGATCATCAGAACCTGTAGACTGCGCCCTTGGTTTGGGCAAGGTGAATACATCAGTATCATTTACTCATTCTCTCTGCTGATCCTTACGACTGGTGTGTAAATACTGCTATACTCATTGGTGGCTGCCCTGAAAACTGAACAGTACTTTTAAAGCATTATGAGATCGTCAAGAGAAAATTAGTCCGGTAGCATCCAAGAAAGCTTCACTGTCCCCAAATTGCTCCTACCTTACTACATAGAGCATTTCTTCAGGACCAGCACTAATAAATCCCTTTTTACCCTGGAGAATGTTGTCATTGAGAGCAACCAAGGGGCTTGCCTACACAGAGTTACTCCAAAAGCTTTTCTAGCAATCCAGGAATTATTAATAATCACTCACTCTCAGGACAGGTCCTGTAAACACTTCCTCCCACACTAATTTGCTATGAACAATTTCAGCATGAGTATAAGGAGAAAGTATAGTTTGTGGTTACCGTAGTTCATCAGCCCTTTCAGAGCTCTCCCACGGTACTTGCCCACTTCTTACCAAGTCCTCTCTTCTGTGATGCTCAGTATCTTCTGCTCCCTCACCGAGGCACCTCGTGGAGCACCAGTAGAAGAATGCCTGTCCCTGCCTTCACCTCAGGTAACATCTGTGTTCCCGTGCAGGGAAACGTACTCGTGTAACCCTGTCGTACAGGCATGGGTGAGCAAAGACAGATCAAGAGCTCTGGAGAGAAAATGGTAGAGGTAGCTCACAGTAGATAGTTTCACCCAGTAATGCTCCATCAATGCTGATGTCGGCCTAGGACGTACCTTCTAGGAATGCTAATAATGAAAAGACTGGACACATTTCCTAATTTAAAGAGGCTTTTAAAATTCCCTATATGCTTCCTTTAAAACAATTCCTTCAATCTTTCTGATGTTTGCAGTACCCTGGAAAATGGGCTCTTTTCTCAGCTGATGAGTGTATTGCTTTTACAGGACTTGAAACACTGACCTGGGTAGCTTATGAGAAAATGGGATTTTGAATTCAGATCCAACTTGCTCTGCCTTGCTTCTGTTTCTAATCCAGAGTGAACCTTACCTGTTGTTTTTTTGTAATTCGCATGATGTTATATCATGCTAGAGTAATTACTGCCGTAGAAGATAAGAAGGGCCTTGCCACCAAAGCAGGAAACCTGTGAACAGCACATAATTCTTGAAAGATGTGAAACCTGAGTGAAGGAAAGCAGGAGTTAAACTGGCTCCTGCATAACAGTTGTTTTGTTTTACGCTTGACGTTCCATCCCTGTGCCTAATTCCTCAGTCTCGTCTTCCATGGTGACTTCGTTAGCAATGAGATGCTAATTAAATTTCATATTTATGATTAGAAAATAAAATCATTGGACCTTTTTAAAATAGATTTTTATGAGTTTTGGCTCAGTTAGCTGAGTCAGCAGTATAGATTCTGCAAGGCTGAACTTACCAGCTTTGAAAAAAAAAAAAAAGATAAATAGAGCAAATAATGATAGAAGGAAAGTCTAATCTAAAACCTCATATAGCTTCTACACTGTATTAATTTTTGGGCATAAGAAAAATAATTTTGTTTTTGTTTCTCATAGAAAGAAACATTGTTAGTCATGTAGAAAGAACCCTTCTTTTATTATGTCTCAGAGGGTTCAAAGCTTAAAATGTCATCTAATTCTTAAAATCTCAATTGTAGTTGGAGTCTATGCTGAAAAGAGATTGATGCATCAGCAATGTTTACCATCGCCTGTTAGCTAGCAAAATATTTATTTCAGAAGGGTTAGAATTAACACAGGTAAGCACTGACACAGTGTCTGCCCTCTTCCCTGTGGAATGTGCACTACTGCAGAGTTTATACAATACTGGAGAATCAGAACTACTTAAATACTGCTGCCAGACAGATTTATAGGTGCAATATAGAGCAGTTTCCTATTCATGTAAAAATTAGCACGTCACGAAGCTTTAAAGGCCCATTTTTCAAATACTTAGCATTCAAAGAAGTTGAGAAACGAGTTTTGAAAGAACTCAGCTTTAATTTAAGCATGTAAGAAAGACCTGATTTTTAAAAGTGCTTAACACTCAGCAGCTCTGTGATTCATAACACTATCTTATCCCACACTCTGAGGCAAGTCTTGCAAAAATCTGGCCATTTATTTTGATGCCTAAACGCCACCTACGCTCTTTGAAAATCTGACCCTAATTATGAGTTGTGCCCTTGAGTAGGAATGAGAAATAGGGGAAATCAATTCTCATGTGTGGGAGCCATTTACTAGCGCTCGTATTGCATGTAACCTTACTTCGTACACAAATACAATGCTGAATTTAAAACTTGTGCTTTTCTGCACATTCTGCAAATGCTTCTGTTGTTAGCTTGTGATACTTTATGCTATGAGGTACAGTTAATGCAGATAGCACATAAGGAATTGTTATGCTTCAGGGCATAAGTCAGAAGAATAAAACAAAACTTCCACTGACTTTTAGCTGGTTGTGATGCCTTACCGCCCTTTGTACTGTTATACATCATCTCCTAAAGATCAGGATTTGGGTGCACGTAATCCTGCAAATCTTGCTTTTTGTAATACTGTTTGTAGATGCTGTTTTAGCAGCAGCTGCCTGTGCTTGAAAACTGGGATGCTCACAGATGGAGTGTAATTCTGGCATCACTTTACAATTTTCACAAATATTTATTTCCACAGTCAGCGGAGAATTCAGTAAAATTCTCGTATTTCTCCTTATGTTGACTCATTCTCAAGAACCACACTCAAGTGAAGACGGATAGTCAGATTTCTTGCTATTTTAGTACTTTGCTTCTTTGGTCTTTTCAAAAAATACTTGTTAACTATGCACTGAACTGGCCAGAGTTTCCTGATGAGAATGGAGTCTAGTCTCTTCCAATGGTTAGTAAATTCTTCTCGGATAAGTTTTCCACATGGATGCTTTACAGTATTTTATTCTATGTCATCAGAGCAACGGACTTAGTTATGGAGAAAGCAACAGAAGATACTTAATTCCTCCTTGCAATGCTTTGAAGGTAGGAAGTACAGAATTGTCAAGTATTTGGTATTATCTCTTCCCCAAGACAGCAAGACAAGGTCATAGAGAGGTTACCGCTTACAGAAATAAACTACAGTCCCATTAAGTAAAGAATCAGACAGTCTTTGCTTTAAATTGCTTCAGAAGTGGCTGAAAGGAGGAGAGCCCTCCTGCAGGATGCAAAGTGAATTATCTCTCTGTTTTCCAGACATTGCTTTCCTGCTCTTAATTGCAGGCCTTACAGCGAGGCTTCTCTGGTGATGCAGGATTGTTAACGAACCCCAGCTGCAGTACCTGCAGGCAAGGAGGACCTGGTGGAGGTACTGCTCAGGTCTCTCCTGCTCCGTGTAGAGCACGCAGCTCTCTGTGGCTATAAGAACACTTCCTCTGAGACTTTCCTCTGCAATGGTGTCATATTTGAAAGTTACCCACAACCTCTGTTCAGAAGAAAAGGGAAGTAAGGCAGCCCCCAGCACCTTTCTATCTACTATATATAGACAGTAAGTTTGAGAGAGAGGATGGTGGGCGTATGTTTCCGGAGCTACGTGACACAGTCCCACGACACTGGTAGAAGAAGAGAGAGGATGCAGAGCAAGAAGAAGAGGAGGTGACCAGAAAGCATAAATGGGAAAAAAATCTATTTGTAAAACAAGTACACCCATTTCCATGTGAAAGGAGAATTCTAATTTGCAGCAGTAAAATAGCGAGCTCCTTCTGATTCCTGGTGAGGTTTTGTCCTTCCTAGACCAGGCTGCTTGTGATCTCGTGTATACGTTTTCTTGTCAAATGGCATCCAGTTGTCTTCTGCGTGCTTTGTGCTCCACTGGCTGAGACGTTCATGCAGCTTTAAGCAAGTTTGCAAGGATAGAGGATTTTGTCAATGAGCAGAACATCAATGACTATGGCAGTCTGCGACTAGGAGTGAAGCTTCTTCCAGTGACTCTGAGGTGGAAGGACTTCAGGTATTTGTTATGTAAGGCACGTATGTCACTCCTCGAGCCGCAGTCAAACTAGCGTGTGCAAGGCAGCAGTCTGTTCTTTAAAAACTAGGGTTTGTTTTAAAGTAATAGTTACAAAGAGGTCACAGATGGAGTAAGGTATAGATGTCTGTTCTATCTACATAAAGTTGTGGGTTTACATGAAATGAACAAAATGTATATATGAATCCTAGCAGTCATCACCCTTAGGAGACTGGACGACGTTTGATCCAACAGAGTATATTGTTAGCAATGAAGAGCTAAATGTGAACGGATAAGACTTCGCAGAGCTAGGTGGGGAGCTAGTATATCTTTGCAGAGTGCATTTAAGATATGTAACTGAATCGTATTCTCCTCACAATCAACGCATGCTGCTGTTACAATGCAGTAAACAGTTTGCATGTGGGTTATTTTTCATGTGTTTCGAGTAGTATTGTTTCTTAAGGTTGATCTTTATACGAGGGTTATGAGAGTTGGCTTCTTTGTTCCTTCTTTGTATTTTGTGTATTTTGACTAACTGTAGGATTCTTAATATGGGGTTCTGTCTTATTTTCCTGTCGTGTTATAAAGCCTGCTATATGAAATATTATTTTCAAACTTTCTTGGGCCGTGGTGAATTACAGTGAAATTATCTGACAATATTCAAGACTGGAGTATAACCTTTTCTGTTGTAAGAATGGCCTACGCATTTGCTGTCCGTTGTTGCTGAATTTGGAGATTGTTAAACTAAAGTGCAGTCCTCCCATCTAATGTGTTCTGCATCATCCTTTGACTGTTTGGGGATGAGAATATCACCTACACGGAATCATTAGCTGACTGCATGGGAGATGTTCTTCTCGGAGTGTTTTTTATTTTCTTAAACTTGTGTAGCACAAGGGTTTGTAGAAAGTGTACTTTTTAAAAATAAACAGACTAAATAGCGGTTTCGTATGGCAGAGCTGCACTTCCTTCTCTTTTCCTGTTTTATGTGACTTGTTTTATTAATAGAAGTGAAGTGTAATAACACCGATGAGGATTAGGCTGTCTGTGCAAGGGTTATGTGAGTTTCATATGTATATATATATATGAGCTATTGAATCTTTGTCCTTACCAGGTTCTTATGTAGCTCAGTCTATGCAAATCCCTTAGGAACACTGGCTCTCTGTGCTAAAGAATGTGCTGGTTTTTTGTAATGTGAGCACACACTTACTGGGACCTAACCTATGAACATCAAATCCATTTGCATGTTTGGACAACTTGAATTTTTCATTCAAGACTCCTCCTAATGACACAGGACTATACGCTTGCCCCCAGTTGTGCTGCCTCCTCCTAAGCTAGTGAGAATCTCATTATCAATTGTAAAACCAGAGTGAGTCAGTCTCAAGAAAAAATTAACCTGGGACCTAGTAATGGCTTCTGAAGTGTTTGTTGGGCCAGCATTCTCAGGAGTCCTTGGCGGCCCGAGGATGACAGCTTCTTTTTTAGATCTTGGCTTTTAGCGCACTTTAGTTGAAAGGAAATGCTCATGTCAGTGGCTAATGCTGCACTCAAGAAAAAATGGCCAGATGTATAAACATATTTGTACTACGTTAGCACAGTGATTTCTGTTGTCCGCCTCATCATCATGCATAACAGCATCGAGGATGTGTAGATTAAAGCATTTATTAAATGTCAGGCTTTCAGTTCTCCACTGATACTTTGCAAATCCTTTAAAATAGATGCACTAAATTCCTGTGGTAAATTATTCATTTAAATTATTGTGCCATTATCTTGATTTGCATGCTCAGAACCAATGCTAATTTCTAATGTGTCAGGATCAGAGGGCTGGAGCACCTCCGCTATGGAGGCAGGCTGAGAGAGTTGGGGTGGTTCAGGCTGGAGAAGAGAAGGCTCCAGGGAGACCTTAGAGCCCCTTCCAGTCCCTGCAGGGGCTACGGGAAAGCTGGAGAGGGGCTGGTTACAAGGGCATGGAGTGACAGGACAGGGGGAATGGCCTGAAGCTGAAGGAGGGGAGATCTAGATGAGATCTGAGGCAGAAATTCTTCCCTGTGCATTTGGTGAGGCCCTGGCACAGGATGCCCAGAGAAGCTGTGGCTGCCCCTGGCTCCCTGGCAGTGTTCAAGGCCAGGTTGGATGGGGCTTTGGGCAACCTGGGCTGGTGGAGGGTGTCCCTGCCCATGGCAGGGGTGGAACTAGATGGGTTTTGAGGTCCCTTCCAGCCCAAACCATTCTATGATTCTATGCTCTGTGGCAGGGCCTTCCCTATTTATCCCTTCATTTGCTTTATACCCGCCATTCCTTCCATTTGTCTTTACTAAGACCTTTCCTGTTCACATCTCTACATCACTTCTGTTCCTCACTTTCATTCTGTTGAGTTCCCCTTTCTCTAACTTTCTTTTTTTTTTCTTGTTCCCTTTTTATATTTCCTTTTCCCTTGACCTCACCATTTTTCATCCTCAAATCTCATTTTTCTCTCTCTTCAGTTTTTTTTCTCCATCTCTCAGTGCTCACCTCTCTCATTTACTTTTGCATATATTGTCATTTATTAATGGTAGTACTAACAGTTTCTGAAATCTGAGTATCAGACTCTTAAACAATATGGGAAAACAGAATAATATCCATCTAATCACCAGTGTAGTCATTGCCATCTGAAGGGACAAATGTCTCTCCATTGACCCTAGAGGGAACCTAAGCAACTAGTTATGACTAGAAACCAATCTTTAGAGGGCATTTTAAGGCAGAAATACAAAAGTTTTGAACAGACCATTTTCCATTCGCTAGAGAGGAGCTATATTTCTACCTTAAACTAGATGTCTAATTCAAATTTGCGAGATGAATCCACCCTCTAAATTTGCTCTTCTATCAGTAGTGCTGAGATGGTGTGTTACTGAGGGAGCTAGAAGCATCTTCACTGTATATAGAAAATAGTGACACATAGAAAAATGGTGGAGTCGTCAAAACATCATTTAAGCTATTTGTAGAGGAGGATTTTTCCATCTTCTTTGTTTATTATTGGTATTATATGTTCTACAACCAAATCTGATTGGATGTTGTATGTTCAAGGTAGCACAATCTGCTGTCGGTTTGCTATTGAGACAAAATTAGTCATTTCCTTCCTGTGTGATAAGATGATAAGAGCTCTGAAGTTCTAAAGCTGGTAGACTTGAGGAAGACATAGCCTTCACATATTGTCACCAGATGGAGTGCAAAGTGGGAAGGCAGAGATCTCAGCCTTTTATGAAGGACAGATCATTACGGGATCCTAATAAATATTACTGCATTGATTAAGGTCTTTTTCAACTATATTTCATTGGGCAAAACAATATTCTTAATGTGTAAATAGTTTTTTGCCTCCAGAAAGTGATGTATTTTATAGAATTTCATATGCAATTTCAAAAGCAGACTAAAGCTAAATGTAATAAGTGTGGAATTCAATGCAAGGATTGTTCAGCTCTTAAGCAATAGTATCCTGCAATAGTGAAAAACTTGTTTATCTTTATTGCATACAGTGTTTGCTGGTTTAGGTGATCCTAAGCAAACCATTGGGTGTACAGACTAATGGTACTAATAATTGATCCATGCTTTATGAGTGCGTTACCTTTTTTTTTGTGATGGAGTTTTATATGGATCTGTTCTTAGAAGAGTAAATAAACGCAAAGCAGAAATAATTAAAGAGAGTTCCTTTGTATTAATTCTTCTGGTCTTCTCCTGTTAGGACAGGAATAGTGATTAAAGACAAATCTCTGATTTATTCTATTGCTTTCTTTTTTTTCATAGAGCAGAAACACTGAATAAGAGTAACAGCAGAAGTCTTAATTTCTTTTTCTCTCACTTGGTTGTTGTTGAGCTAATAGTTCTGAAAATGAGAATTTTTTTTTTTCTCTAGTCTACTTGTAGAAGCAAGATGAATATGCCTCCAGAGCCCTTTGAACCAGTTAGGGAGTTTGTTTTGGTTATCTCTGTCTCTCTTCTGTTCAGAAAATGGGAGTAGTATTTATGACTATGGCTATCATCTGGCTTCACTCAAGATCTAGCTTTACCTCACTGAAGCTTTGCAAGTCTACTAGAGTTTTGCGGGGCTTTTTTGTAGGTTGCGTGTAACATGAAGATTGACTCAATGGAATTGAACAGAATACATTTGTGCTAAAATAATCCTATTTTGTGTTTAAGGCTTCCTGCTCTTTTATTACTTTGGTATGTCTTATTCTATATTTTTCTTTTATATATGGTTGAAACTGTGGCATTGAGTAGGCTGGTTGGATCTTTTCTATAAAGAGGGAGTTCTGATATGTACAGAATGGTTCTTTCCATATACAGCCACTGTGATCTAAACCAGAAATACAGCCCCATCCACTCAATGGCGCTGCTGGCTTCAGAAAGTATTCTAAGGCCTGCAAAATCTGAAATAATAAAACTGCACTAGTAATAAATGTTTTTCTAGGGCATTCCCATCCTAGTGGTTCCAAGTGCTTTGCAGTCATTAATTAATGAGTCCTGCCTTGCCATAAAAGTATTTCTTACGAGCCTTGTTTTCAGGTGGGGGCACTGAGATAGAAATGAATATAAAGTGCAAATTCTTAAAGACAGATGAAGACACTGTCTCCTTTTCTTTGGCGGTCCAGATTTAGGCACCTGTATGGAAAAAATTTGCAAGTATAGGTAAGCAAATTTAGTCCTCTTAATCAATGTTTAAGCCTTTAAAAAGTGGTTTTCAGTACCATAGAACATCCAGCAGTGCAGCCAGCATAATTGGAAACTGCTGGTGTTTGGCATTTCAGAAAGCCAGGAGTGCAAATAGAGCTCTCCTGTCCTTAAGCAAAGGAATACAATTTCCTTATCACACTTTAAACTGTGACTTTCCTCTAAAATTAAAAATAGGTCTAAATCCCTTTGTGGTTTTGTGGTTCTCTGATACTGCAAATCTGCACATATCCACACAAGCAGCTTTTGAGAAAATCACCCTGTTGTTATACTTTATCATGTGAGGTGCTATACAAACTTGGAGGGAGAAAGGGTATTGCCCCATGAAATCTAGAGATATGCATAGAAAGAGGATGTACACTCTTGAAATGTTGAGGATAATTATATACACAGTTTTGAAGTGCTATTTGCATCTCTATTTTTGCTTTAAAGTGTGATCATTTAAATGTAATCCTTTCCTGGTTTATATACACGTTTAGTATTTAACATAAAGTTATGCTCTTATTAACTTATAATTTGCACAAACATTTTGTGTGTTGTGGTATCTTTTTGAATACTGCCAGTCTGTGAACATCTGTGACAAATGCAGAAGTTGAAAACATTAAAATAGACCATCTTTTCCAAAATAAACTTCCTCCTGCTTCTCAGTAGGAGGACAATACCCTTTTTTCATATTTCACAAAGGAGATATCGAGAAATCAGAAAACCTAGCTGAAGCCCACATTTGCAGTCTGCTACATGACGATTTCTCAGTATCGACAGGCCGACAAGAATTCAGAGCAAGGGGATGCAAATAATTAAAAGACTGAAGGGTTAATTTCTGCACCATCATGAAATGAATCACAAAAATTTGAAGCTTTAGATGTGACCTGATGATGAGCACTTTATAGAACCCCTGGTTCTGAAGCCTGCAGGCTTTATTCCCTTGATCAGTGGAGAGTGTCACTGACATATGAAAGTGTGGAGTCTGAGTGAGAACAGAGAACGGCTTTAACGGCAAGGTGGTTTGTTCACTTGAAAAATATAACAAAAAAATAGCAAACACATAGGAAGATTCATTTGTGTGTAACAGCCAAGAGAAGGATAGTCCCCGAGAGAGAAAAGGAGATGAGGGGAGTAGAGTGTTTCTTTTAATGTAAAAAAAGGGATTCTCTCTTTTATTTGTCTGCATCTACAGCGACCTTTGAAATAGATGGGACTAGCTGAGATTATTACTGGATTAAGATCCCTGCAGTTAAAATCTATGTTGTATACTAAACGCTGAAAGGAGCAGCAGGAGAGCAATTTTGTAACTGCTGTGGCGATTCTTATTTCTTTTTGGTTAATGTCTGTTGAAGTCAGTCCAAGCCTGTGACTTCACACCTGTGATTTGTAATGGATGCCATAGTATTTCTATGACATATCACAACTTCTGAAATGTGTTAGGTTACAACTCAGGAAGTGCTGGAATCAGAAACTAGATAATGGTAATAATGAAGATCAGATGAAATAAGTGATTACACATTTGAAAACTTTTTAAGTCTGTCATTTTTAATTTTATAAGTGAAAACAACTTTTCTGCAATATCACAGGAAGGAAGGACAGAAACAAGAAATAAGGTCTTTTAAACACCTAGAAAATACATGTGCCACTGAAAATCTTATAAATGTAAAGCCACTAATACTATATCTTTATTGGTTTCCCACTGAGTTTCAGCTGTCACATCTGTTTTTTGACCAGCACACCAAAATTTCAACCAATCACAAGCATTTTATTTCCTATTCAGCAATATTATTACTGTTAGGCAGCAGTAATTCCTGAGAGGCGATAAGCAACAGCACCGTGAGCTAGGAGAGAGCTCAGCTGTGCTTCTGGTAGGGCATTTCCAGGGTGGCATTCTGAAGAAGAAAGCAAAAGGAAGATTCTAAAATTCCTACATGGCGATGAGGGACCACTCCACTAAACGTTGTTTCTAAGGGCTTGCTCCTGATAATAGACTGTTTTTAACAAGAGTTTGCTACCAGAAATCTCCTTTTAAAATTCGTAGCCGCTCATGCATTATAGTTATTACTTTCCCATTAAACATTATGTCCCCAAAATAACAGTATGGATGTATTATGGCCATACACGAGGGACTATTTGATAAAGGTATTTTTAATGTCAGGTAAAAAAATTATTCATGTTGAGAATTACGCTGATGAGTGAACTCTTCTTTGAATCATTTAATGGAGAAATCCCTTACTAATGTCCTGAGGGAACTGCTGACAGTGTGTAATAATTTCTGGTTCAGTGCAGCAGATTACAAGATATCTGGCATTTTATCAAATTCAGGCAAGTGCTGCTTTTGCGCTCTGAGGTCCATCTGTGAGCTTCCTAGTACTCTCCCCAGAATTAAAGGGCCTGCAACATGTCTTTTTTTAGATGCTATAGATAGCTGTGGCTGTAAGATGACTAAGGTACTGTGTGACCTTCTGCTTTACTGCCTTCTACTTCCAAAAGTTCAGCTTCTCCAATTATGCAGTGTTTGTTAAATTCACCTTTGAAGTGAAATACAGTTATTTCCAGAATAAGTGGTGGAGACTAAGGTTCATGAGAATGTATGTGCGCTTCAGATGAAGCTATTTCACCTTTAGCATTCCTCCCGCTGCCACCTACTTTATATAGCTCCTTCTATTGTTTTACCTTTATACTCTTCATTACTGCAGTGTCATCTTTAGCACACATAAATACTGGCATCCAGTAAAAATTTCATCAAGCTTGTGAGTTGTTCATAAGACTGTAGTGATTTTCGCATAGCTACAGCCGTGCCCCCATGATTCTGGATCCCGTTGAGAAGATCGGGTCTTCCTTGTCCTCTGAGGACTGTTATCTGTCCCGGCCCATTTAATAGCAGTCACTGGAGTACTAAAATCTATATGAAATCAGCAGAGTAAATGCTAAATAAGTGGTTCCTAGGATGTGAAACTACAAAGAACTCTGGGAGAGTTACTGGAGTAGAGGAGAACGACAAAACCTCTGGCAATACTCATCTAACCTGTCCATAGTATGAGGAACCCATCCAGGTTTTTCTACTAGAAATATTGAACCCCAGCCTAGGATTTTGGACAATTTGGGAAGGCCTTTGAAAGCATCAAGAAAGGAACACTCATTTTTGCAGGATTATTCTGTATTTCATTATGGTAAATTTCATTACGATAGAACGCTGACAAACGCATTATTTAGCAGATTAGCACTTGTGTTTTTATTTTCCAAAATGAGGAGTTAATAGCCCCTGGCTGTACAGATTAATAGCTGGTTTTGCCCAGTGATGTTCAGTGTAACACAGGCTGCTTTGCAGTCCTTAAAGTGGGAACCTGAGGAAATTGTACCACAGTGGAGAGAACAGTGCTGGGCCAAGAAAAACAACGTGTTGCCGTTGAGGTCTTTAGTTACTGATTACCTGCAAAGTCTCGTAAAGCACAGCTCTTGTCTCATATGACCTAAGAACTGCACATTCTTCTCATACCATGGTCTCTGATGGGGTGAAATAACTTTTGAAACAGAAGCTTATTTCCCTTGTGCCACCTGGATCACAAGATCTTAAGAAAGCTAGAATGCAAAAATAAGACTTGTTTCAGAGGTTAACATTTATTACAAAATGAAGAAGGAAAGATTTTTACAAAGTTTCTCTACTCTCAACTTTAGTACCAGTTTTCTCACCTCGTTGTTGCCTGCCTTGTAACCTTCTCTAATGAGGTGGTTACAAATTAGGAGTTGGCAGGAAATTCCTTAGGAAGCACTCAGAAATCATGTGATAATATTTGCATGAGTCAAGAACATTTCCAGACTACAATGCTCATACTTACCCACTCACGCAGAGAAAGGCGAAGTCTGAACGCACAGGTACTTGCATTCATGCCCACACATCAGTCAGTCCATACGCAGCTGCAGAAGGCAGGCATGCGTAACTACTTGCGTATGAGTTAACTATTCTTGCGGTGCAGTCGTTTACATGTGTTGGCTCATCACAAACACACAGGAAAAAATGCAGGTTCAAATCAGTACAGTTGAGAGGAACAAAGGAGCTGAGAATGAAAGCCTCAGTTGCCTGCAACAAGTATTTGTCTTTGCTCTGAGCTCTGCACGTCCGTAGCCTTCTTGCATCGCGCCGTGTCCTTTACCAATGCTTCTAATATGAAGAGGGATTCTCTGACTTGTAGAGACCTTCATGGAATTAGCTGAGCTACAGATTCATCACTAGAGAGCAATATGCAATAGTTCATAGGCTCAAGATAGCACTTCTCCGAACTGTCACTTTCCAGATGAGCTGTGGACAGGCTGCACTTCAGTTCAAACAGTTTCGATATAGGGCAAATTCGGCATTAGTCAGAAGCGGTTCCAAGCTCATCCTATGTGACATGGAAGCACAAAAAGTAAGAGGATAGAAACTATCCTGTTTGATGTTCATTCGCCAATTGTTTCCCTTGTTAAGGAGGAGAGCCAGAGATGGATGACTGCCTGGAGACACTGAAAGATGAGGAAGAAGCTTTGTGGGAGAATGTCGAATGCAACCGGCACGTGCTGAGCCGGTACATCAATCCAGCCAAACTGACCCCGTACCTACGGCAGTGCAAAGTAATCGACGAGCAAGATGAGGATGAGGTGCTTAACTCACTTATGCTGCCCTCCAAAATTAACCGAGCAGGTAATTTTTATGTGAATGGCTACATCTGTATGATCTGTCTGAAGAGTATTATTTTGCTAAGTCTGGAGGGAGCCTGTATCAAATTACAGATTATCAAATGGAAACCCTGTATCTCATTTACAGGAGAGTTAACGTAAAGGGGGGAATCTGCTGCTGCTATTTTGATAACAATGACTCTTCCCAGTGCTGGGCAGACTGGAGCTTGTGGGGATCATATTCCCATCAAAGCTTTGGGAAATATTTCGGTTAAGACAAGCAGCAGCCACCACCGTTCCAGCAGTAGGTTTTCAGCTGTCTTGCCATGCTTCGTGATTTGCCACTGAAGGGTCCGTCATCCCGGCGTTTCAGTACTGCCTCCTCAGAGCTGCACTGAATAACGTGCCTTTTGAAATTTCTGTTCCAGAGACCAATTTGCCCGCACTCCTTCAGAATAACGATCAGCACAAACATAAAGAATACATGGCATTACTTTATGAGTTCGGCTGAACTCAATTCATCAGCCAGATTTTCCACAGCGCGTTGCTGTGGCAGAGACAACCCTTAAGCAGATCTGACTTGGGGGGTGCAGCACTTGCTTACGCTGCTCGTAGTGCCGACGTGTCACCCCTCTCTCTGTTCCCTGTGCTTAGGTCGGCTGCTGGACATTCTCCACACCAAGGGCCAAAGGGGCTACGTTGTGTTCTTAGAGAGCCTAGAGTTTTACTACCCTGAACTCTACAAACTGGTGACAGGGAAAGAACCTACACGGAGATTTTCCACTATTGTTGGTGAGTAAATCAGTCCAAAGGAGTCTGTTGAAATAAAGACTGTCTTGAAGACTGGGTTTGATTTTTCAGGCAAGAAATGGAAATAAAAGCTAATCTTGTAGTAGCATTCAGCAATGCAAAATGTGCTAGCAACAGGTAATGTATAAAGAAAAGGAACATCTCAGTTGTCTGAATGAAGCTGAAGAGCTTCAAATTGAATGATGGGCATTACAAGAAATCTCAAGTCAAGAAACATTGGAACATTGGACTAAATTACACTGATGACCTACACATGAGCAGCAAATTGGAAGCATTCAGATTAATTGTACTGGTACAGATTCGTTTTACAAAGTTTGTGCTATTGCTACAGGCCTGGAAATAGCTCAGCTCAGACAAGACAAATGTAAAGGCTTCATATGCTATCCAGACAGGCTGTATGCATATACTGTGATTCTGGTAATAGTGTGCTGTGTAATATATGTACTGTTGCCAGTCAAATATACAAACATGTATGTATTTGTGCATATAGCGTGCCTATGTACTTATTCTGGGAGATTTGTTTCTTCAGTTCTGCCGAGCCTACTTAGTATAAAGTTACTTTATTAGATGTTGATAAGCTATTCAAACATTTTCAGTGGAGGAGGGACACGAAGGCCTTACCCATTTCCTAATGAATGAGATCATTAAGCTTCAGCAGCAACTAAAGGCAAAAGATGTGCAGCGCTGTGAACTCTTGGCTAAGTCTCGCCAGTTGGAGGATGAGCGAAAGCAGCTAAAACTGAACAGGATAGAGCTGCTGACCTTCCAGGAGAGATACAACAAGATGAAGGAGGAGAGGAACAACTACAACGATGAGCTGGTCAAGGTGAAAGATGAGAACTACAATCTGGCCATGAGATATGCCCAGCTGAGTGACGAGAAGAGCATGGCTGTGATAAGGAGCCGAGACCTCCAGTTAGAGGTGAGATAAACGCTCTGGGCTGCTTTAATCAGGAGCAGCAATGGAGAATGCCAGTGGCATCTGGCAAAATGAGACCTCCTCTGACAGTGGAAAGGTGTAGAGCTCTCATTTGCTTTGCTTATCCAGATGATTAGAGACATCACTGTATAGAAATGCCAACTGCAGTGATGTGTGCTAATGGCAGATAATTTACATACTTGTAATGGATTAACAGAACATAACATACTTAAAAACAAAATTTTAAAATCATAATCGTTTGCTAAAAACATGATTTTTAGCTTTTCAGGCTCAGTAATATCTTGGGGCAGTTATCCAGGTTTGCAATACAGCTGCTGGTGGTTTGTTCAAAAAGTCTCATATAGAGCATTGGAACAGCTTGAGACCATTTAGGAAACACAGACAAATGCTTCAAGTGCCATAAAATTCATGCTTGTGTGTGTGTGACAGATGAGATGGAGTAAACAACTACCCATGGTAGATCTGGACACTGGGGTTTATTTTAGAACCAATGATATCAGACATTTTGCCTCACCTTGTTTTTTTGCACATTCGTTTGTTCGCTCCCCCGCCTCGGTGCTGCCTTCTCTCGGGCTCGACATCCCTTCCCCGCAGGGAGATCGCTGCTGGTGCGAGAAGGTTGGGCAGAAAGTCCTGTCTGCTCGCAGTCACCAGTCGCAGTCCTTACTGGGCAAGGCCCTGGCCATCCCCTGGCCTTCATCCCCGTGCATCTCGCTGATCTCCAGGGTCTTCCTCCACTTCCAGCATTTTTCCGCCAGCCAGGATCATCACCTTCTTCTTTGCAGGCTCTCTCCTGTCTGAAACTACATTTTCTTTTTGGAAGTCTCTTTTCTGTCCAGAACTCAAAGCCCCTGTTTTTCCCAATCCAAATAGTCTATGTGCAAATGCATGATGTGCGGTCAGCCTCCTGAGGGTTAGTTCTGTTTCATATCTCTTTATTTATTGGAGGATTTAAGATGTGCCACTTCTTTTTTTTGTCCAGATGTTATCAAAATTTACAACCAGCCCATACCAGTTGTAGCTAGCAAATAGCAGGCTTCTGCCTGAGAGTTCAACACTTCAGTTGTGGACATTCAACACGCACACACGTACACCCAATTATCTGCTGCTTGTTAGCATTCACAGTTTAAGCTATTCTCTCCACCTATGACAGTACATTTTCACTTGGAAGTGAGAGTGTTTTCAGAGCAGTAAATACCCGAGCTAGGAATGATTTATTTCCTTTCCTCTTTCTCCTTTTCACTGCTCCCTGGCTGCTCTAGATTGACCAGCTGAAGCATCGCTTGAACAAGGTGGAAGAGGAATGTAAGCTGGAGAGGAACCAGTCTTTGAAGCTGAAAAATGATATTGAAAACCGACCCAAAAAAGAACAGGTTCTGGAGCTGGAGCGGGAAAATGAGATGATGAAGACTAAAATCCAGGAGTTACAGTCCATCATTCAGGTATAAAAGCAGATTGCTACATTTAAAATTCCAGCCACTTCAGCTTACCCCTCCTGCTCACCCAGATGATGGATTCAGCAGGCTTAGACTACTCCTTGCCTCCAGGCACGCCCCTTGTCTCCTCCCATACTGTCTCACATACCCCACATCGCCTCACAGCCTGCCCTTCAGCATCTAAGTGTCAGGAGGAGGCTGTGAGAGTGGGACAGCGAAGCAGCACGTGGTGACAGCTCCCACATTTTCAGCGAGGGGCAGGGAGTTGAGTACGTAACAGGAAAACTGGTCGCTATGGCCAAGAGGAGGTGGCATGATCCCTGCTACCACTCCTCACCTCAAACTCAACACATACTCCTATTATAACGCTGGGACGTGTTGGGTGAGACCTCTACCTGCAAAGCTACAGCCAACGTAAGCGCAAAGTTTGGAAAAACAGAAGGTTGGTTACATAGCTCCCAGCTGTCTGTAGTACTCCTTGTACAAACACATGCACGAGGAGGAGTTCCACCAAAAAAAATAATTGTCATCTAATAAATCAAGCTGTACATGAGAGATTGGCTCTTTCAAGGTGCAGAGTGCAGCTGTTTAATTGCTGAGCATTCAACTCCGTGGCGTAGCCCCGCTGTGGTTCTGTGTACCAGCCTGTCACTCCAAAGCTGTGTTAAACAGCCAGCCCAGAAATTTCTGACCGTGGCTCTGTGTACCCTCTTCTAGGCTATTGTCGTATCTGTGCCAAAAGGTCTTAATGAAGCAGAGGGGAATAAAGGTTTATGTCCGTGGGTGGTCACTAGTTACCAGAATGCCCCACAAAATGCTGCTGTAACTTCCGCAGGCATCTTAACTAACCTTTGTTTGGGCAGATGGGGAAAAAGGATGGAATGCAGCAAATTTAGCACTGTGTTACTCTGTGAAGAGCTTAGCCAAATATTAGGATATATGTGAGTGGGCTGGAAAAGGCTGTTGGCATTTTAAAATGACACTTAAAAAATTATCAATAGAATGCATTTCAGAAATGGGTGGAGCCTCCAGCGGTGCCTAACGATTCTTAGTTCTAACACAAATCCAATTCAAAGGTTGACAAAGGGTGTAGTATAGAAGGTTCTGGGAGTTCCAGTCCATGTAGAATCTCTTATATTAATTGAAATGGTCTTACAGCACCTAAAGAAAAACAGAGAAATAACTGTGAAATAGCTAAAAATAGGATTGAAATTATCCTAAGTGAAAGTATAAATAAACAAAAGGCAGTTTGTTTTAGATATACTTAGGTATACTTAGAAATACTAGGTAACCAAAATGTCACTGAAATCTCCAACTTAGTCTAGGTATTTGAAAAATAAATATGCATGTTAGTTACTTGCATTTTATGCCTTTTTCATCTTCCATTTATGGTTAATTTTACATGGCAATTTATTTGTTGGAACCTGCTCTGGTAATCTTGTTAATTTTAAATCTGAAAGAAAAAATATCGCTGGACACTATAGAAAAAGAAGCAGTGGTACAAGCTACTCCAGGCATGTTTAATATTCTCCGAGCACAGCCCTGCAAAGCCTGTGCATGCTTTAAAAATTCCTCTGAATGTTTTCGTAGGCCCTGCTCTTTGGCAAAGGGTGATTTTTGTGCTCAGTGAGAGCTGATTAATAGAGAAGAGTTCTGAATGCAGGGCTTGGAGTGAAGAATTGTCACTGCATCCAAAATGGATCAAATTATAGTCAGTACAATAAAACAGTAAAACAGTTCCTTCATCAGACTATTCTGACAGCAAGACAGCCTTTATTCATCTTTTCTGACACTCTTTTAAAATATGAACAAATGTCCATCTCTTCTCCTGCTTTCCCATTGCAATACCATGTACATTTTCTGTTCCTCTTGTTTGTTACTGTCTTTGTAACTTTTCTCCCAGCAATACTACTTTCTCTTTCCCTGGCCTGTCTCTTAAAAATGTCTTTCCTCAGGCTGACAAGCGGAGTTTGCCAGATTCGGACAAAGCCATTTTGGATATTCTGGAACATGACCGTAAGGAGGCATTAGAAGATCGTCATGAGTTGGTCAACAAGATCTTTAATCTCCAAGAGGAGATTCGTCATGTGGAGGACTTGAGAGACAAGGTGAGAAATGGAAGATGGAATATCTCAGGCTAGTGTCCAAAAGACCTCTGAGAGCAGTGGTGGTTAACAGTCTGTCATTTCCAGTATCTTGAAGAGAAAGAAGATTTGGAGTTAAAGTGTTCAACACTAGGAAAAGACTGTGAGATGTACAAGCACCGTATGAACACTGTGATGATACAGCTAGAAGAGGTGGAAAAGGAGCGAGACCAGGTATCAAAGAGTTAAAGTGGGGAAAATTGGTAGCAAAAGCCTGTATCTCAGATGTGTCGCTTTGGGGAGTTGTGGGTAATTGGACCCAAAATACCATTAAAAAATAAACAGTTACAAGAAATTGCTACTTGTTGGAATTTGCATTACAGTAATTAAACATAGGATAATATTGGGTTGTTTCCACAGCGTAGCATCTGGCAGGCAGGACCAAGATCTTAACAGCTACTGCAGGCTTTATAGTAGTGTCAAGTCATCTGGTTCGCACTCTGGAGCATTTTGCCACCAACCAAGAGGGAGCTGGAAATGAACTGCCCTCATCAGCATAATTTTTAATGGTACTACTGTGACACATCCTGGTCCTAACTGCTGTGTTAATTGGTGAATGGTTACCAGTTCTGAAGTCCCCGTTCCAACCACCTTATAAACAAAACCAGCAGGAGAAGGTGTCTGGTGTCCAGGTGCAAAAGCAGTTTCCTCTCTCCACTGCAGGCATTCCGCTCGCGTGATGAGGCTCAGACACAGTATTCGCATTGTCTGATTGAAAAAGATAAATACAGGAAGCAGATTCGAGAGCTGGAGGAGAGAAACGATGAACTCCGAATTGAGGTGGTTCGGAAAGAAGCTTGTATTGTTAACCTGGAGTGCAAACTCCGACGGCTCTCTAAGGACAATAACTTTCATGACCAGGTAGGGCTGAGGAAGACAGACATGAGGGGGTTTTTAAGACTTGCTTTTAAAAACATTTTGGTGTGGAAGGGAGAGGGGACTTTTTTTAATTCCCTTCAGGAATTAACTGAAAAAAATAACCTCCTTCTACTAAATGTCAATGTTGTGAGTTCTTTAGTACAGTGGGGTTCAAGTTGTCTGTGCCACGCACATAGCTTCTCAAAGGCTGGCACTCCACAACTTGATTTTAAATGGAAGGGATAGAAATGCAGAAAGACAATTCATTTCTACACTGGGGTAGAAACTACAAATACTTTTGAGGATGTGTGCCAGTGAACAGAAATCCCCACAAACGTCAATCTAAATTACTGATTTGGGTCTGGAGCCACATTCTGTGTGAGCTTCTGGAGCACTGGAGTCACAGAAAGTTCAATCAGATTACTCTGAAGGGAGGTCACGAGGAGTTGTGCCAAACTGATTTCAGAAGTGTTTCCTTCTGACCTTTAGAGTTTGCCACGGAATCTACCCATTACCATCATCTCCCAGACCTTTGGGACTCCTAGCCCAAAAGCCAATGGTCAGGAAGCGGATGACTCCTCCACTTCTGAAGATTCTCCAGAAGACAACAAATTCTTCTTGCCTGATCAGGCTCGACTCAAGAGAAGAGTGAATCTAAAGGGAATCCAGGTGTGTCTTAATATGAGGCTGGAATGATATAGTGCAGGGACTGTTAGAACTGAGACACGTAATACGTGTTGCGGTCATGCCTCTGAAAGTGCAGATTTGTAGATGATAGCGAGCTGTCAGTTTTTGCCCTGTGGCGATTTGCATCTCATAATCAGGCTTCATAGACCATTTCTGCCCCTTCTCCCTATTTTGTGTATTCTGCTTCCTCCTGCTGTTCATTCACATTCTTGGAGCGTTGTCAATAAATTGATTCTTTGCCTCCTTAACAGCAGTGGGAAAAAAAATGACATAATGCCCAAAGTCCAGCACACAAGAAGTAACCGAAGGTGGAAAACGAAGCATTGGTAGAAAAGCTCACATCAGCTGGAAGGAATAATAGAAAGAAATGGACACAATCTAGAGCAAAATTAACTGCCTAATTTAGAATTAAATTAGGGCAATTTCTTCGCACTTGAGAATAAGGGATAGCATGAGTTAGGTCCATGATTTCCCCGACTAGCTGCATTCATACAGCTATTGTCTGATGCTATATTCATGAATTGTAAAAAATATACAATCTAACATTCGGGGGGTTGAGCTTCTCTTTCCTTTCATCTGCATTTGAATTCTCCTGCCCTTTATAACCTTTCTGAGCTCTGACTGTCGTTATTACTTATGGCAATAGAGCTGCATTTTTTACATTGCACACTCCAAAAGGATGCCTGTTGTATTAACAGCTGCCTGAAACCAGTCCCAAGGTGCCCACTTCACCTTTTGTCTCTTTGTTCCCTCAGCAGAATCTGGAAATTGCAATGCATTTGGGCCAGACTTTTAAAAGTAGTTAGGTAGCTGACTCTCATTCACTGCCGTAGCATTCAGATACCTAAATATCTTCTATATTTTTTGTCCTGTTGTTTAAAGGAGGGCAAATGTATTGCAGCATAACAGTGAAAAAAGGGGTGAAAATAGCCTGGTTTAGTGTGTGGCAAATATTCTGAATTTGTGCTGATTTTTGTCCTCTTTCTTGTAGATAAATCCAAGAGCTAAATCCCCTGTCAGCATGAACAAAACATCAGAGTTTCAAGGTCAGAAAGAGCACCTATGTCCTTATTCCTTTTCTGCTGCTTTGTCTCATTCACATAATCTCTTTTAATTGTTTTAACAAATATGCAAACCAGGGAAATTCTTAACTAAGTCCAAGTCAGTAAAATAGACAGTTTTTCTCATAATGAACAATGTCATCATTTAAAGTAGTCAAGTGTTCTACCTGAATGTCCTCTCCATCCAAAGATACCCCTGCAGACCCACAATATTGTATCCCATAGCTTACCTAAATTTACTGTTTACTAAATTTTCCTTTCAGTTTACAAAATTTTTGAAGTCATCAGTGTAACACCTGTACTAAAAGTCATTATACTATTCTCTTTTTGCTATTGGAAAAATCCTTCAAGCTGAAAAGACCCTAATCCTAGTGATTGTCTAATGAGTTCCTTTGTCCTTCAGCAAGAGGGAATCAATTTTAAATCTAGAGCATTGCAAAGGTTGGAGGGAGGGGGATTGACCCACCCATCAGCCAGCTGCCAAGTCACCAAATTTGTTGCTGTACACTCATGTTTGAGCTTCTCCTAATTCCTCTTATTTATGTAACACTGTTCTCGAACCAAACACCATCTTAGGCAGAACTTCCTTTATTTGTTACGTGCGCAGCATGCCCACTGTTGTACAAAATATGATGGGAAACGTGGTTCCCGCTGCCAGACATTGTGTGTTAAACAGTGCGTTTGGTATCAGGTAATGTGCAACATTAGTACAAATTAGAGGTGCTGGGAAGGGAAGGAGTCCACAAAGACATTCACACTGCGATACCTGGGGCTGCTGAGGAATCTCAAGCTTCTTGGTCCCCATTATAAATTTTTTGTTGAAAAAAAAAAAAAAAAGCATAATTCGGTGATCCAACCTTATTGCAGACTACCAGATTCAGATGATGAAGTTTAATAGTAGATTAATAAACCAATCCTTCTTTAATTTGTCAAATAGTATTCATAGATCTAATAAAAACATACAGGACAGAGTTTAAAGAGAAAGTTGGCAAGAGGCTGTCAGAGTGGCATGCATTTCTGTTCTTTGTCGGGACGCTGACGTGGAAGGAAAGGGAGGCAGAGCTGCAGGGCTCAGGGCGCTTCCTGGAGCCTCTGTCCCCTGCAGGCTGGGGGAAACAAGATAAGCTGAAATGGAAAGATAACCTCAGTGTTGTTGCAAATCTGTGAAAGACTCTGCATTGAAAGTGATCTGACATAATTTTCTCTGGTGTCTGTATTTTTCCCTGTCACCTGTGAGCGCAGCAGTCAGAGCACAGGATGAAGATGGGGCTGATGCCAGCAACGGCCGCACAGACACGAGTTCCTCTAATTCTGTTTCCATCAGTAACTCCATCAGCAGCTGTGAAGTCGGCAAAATTGTAAGGAGCCTTCAGATGCCCCTTGCTTGTCTACGACTGTCTCTCCTAATGTGGTTCGGAGCTTTCTCAGCCCAGTATTAGCACTTCGCTAGCATCCCAGCTGTGATCACATTCAAGGCCCTTGTCAGGGGCTCCCTTAATCCTTTTACCAGCATTTTGTTTGAGCCATGTTATTAGCCTTTTCCGAAATCACAGAATTGGTTTATGTTTATTTAAAGATATTTCAAAGGTATTTATGACCTCTCACCATCTCCTCCTGCCATTTCACATTTACTCTTAGAAGGGAGAGATTTTATTTAAAAGCTGCTTTGTAATTCATTTAAGAAAATTTTCAGGGATTTTTGAGTTCTCTAATGTTTTTCCTGTCTCTAAGTACCAGTGAGTGAGAAAAGGGGTGCAGATCACAGTTGGAAATTTCTGCATACCATAGACAAGCCATTTCTTCCCTGCTTGCTATATCCCCATAATCTCCAAAGGTAGATATTCCATTATACGTATGTGAGCACAGACACAGCAGGACAAGCAGACAGAGACAGTGTTCTTGCAGAGTGTTAATAACAAAGAACAAAACATCTTTCTACAACACTGTGAAAAATGCTGCCCCCAGGAAATTAAAATTATATCCAAGAATAGCCAGGAAAGAACTCCCTGCCATTCGTAATAAGCTTAGCTGTGTTAGGAATATTCTTTGGAATATCTGTTGGATATTTAGATGACTTATACTGCCTTCCCTGTAGTACAATTTAGAGTTTAGTTTCCAGTTGTTGTGGTTTAACCCCAGTTGGTAACTGAGCACCATGCAGCCGCTCAGGCACCCCTCCACCCCAAGGAGATGGGGAGGAGAATGGAAAAAAAACCTCAGGGGCTGAGATAAAGACAGTTTAATAGGATAACAAAGGAAGAGAACACCACCACCACCACACACACACACATATATAGATATAAAAGAAGTGATGCACAAATGCAATTGCTCACCACATGCAGAATAAAACCCAACCCAATGCCCAGTCTGCTTCAGAGCAGCGATCCTGCCTCCCGGCTCACTTCCCCAGTTCTATCCGGAGCATGATGTTCTCTGGCAGGGAATATCCCTTTGGCCAGCCTGGGTCAGCTGTCCTGGCCGTGCTCTCCCAGCTCCTTGTGGCCCTGGCAGGGCGTGGGGAGCTGAAAGGTCCTTGACTCAGTGTGGACACTACCACTACCCGGAGACAACTGAAAACATCAGGGTGTTATCAGCGTTATTCTCATTCTAAATCCAAAGCACAGCACTATACCGGCTACCAGAAAGAAAATTAACTTAATCCCAGCCAAAACCAGGACATCAATGTACTAGATTAATAATTAAATGTGTGAAGATCTGTATTTTTCTTCTTCATTCCTACTATTTATCTATATAAGTATACAGACATTCTGCTTTTCATCCTCTTCCTCCTGTATGTCAGCCGTGCAACACATACTCCACACATCAAGGGTAAAGTTAAAATTCTTTGGTAAATCAGCCAGTCATGTGGTCACAGTAAAAGGTAGTGTGCCAGCACACAAGCTGTGCATGTTGCTAAAATACTGGAATATATGAATATGAATGCTCTTGTATGTAGCATTCTGCGTGTCTAGAATCAATTTTTCTTACTGTTGCATGTGCTTCATAGCGCAGAGTACCACTGGCACTCTAGCAGGTTAATGCTTCTGTAAGTTAGAAATAATAGCACATTTAAGACAGATAACCCTTCTGTCACTTGTTTGTTTGTTTTTTAAAGCAAACCCTGAGAAATCGCAACGACAGTATCATGTCTACCACTCCTGAGCCTCCAGGAAATGATTCAATAGTCCGACGTTGCAAAGAGGATGCCCCTCATTGCAGGTAGGTAGCCACGCTGGTGAAATATGCTCAGAACCTGTTGTCACAAGGAGGTGGCGAAAAGGGCCGTAGACATCCTTGTGTCTGTCTCTGGTTGGAGAGCTATTAGGCAGCAGGACTGACTTCCCAGACCTCTCAGAGCTGCAGTCCTTCATCCTTCATTTTGCCCAAAACACTCAGGAGTCTCTGACAGTTCAGCCGGTGTGAATGACACAGTGATGCCGCTGCAGCACTGACTTTTTAAATGTGCTGAAAGGACGAGGCACCGATGCTACTGGAGAATGTGCTCTGCCTTTGTAGACTAGTATGGCTTCGCCTTTTGCTTCTCAGCTCCATGCTGCCTGTGTCTGTGTCCCTGTGCTTTCCCCTGCTCTCAGAGCTCCTCCTGCTCCTCTGCAAACTGCCAAAAGAGAGCTTGAATGGGGGGAGGAGGGGAGGAGGGAGGTGGTTTTTATCGGGCTCAGGGCTCTGTATCTCACCATAGTGATGGTGAGAAGCCCTTCGTCTCACCTTCTGCTGCAGCTTCCACTTCTGTCAGGTCATGGCTGGACTTCTCCCGCGAGTGAAATCGGATCAGCTGGGGAATGGGGAGTCAGTGGCGGGAAGGAGAGAGACCTTGCCCACCTCAGTCCCCTGAATGGCACTGACCCCTTTCCTAAAAGGTTTATAGCAATGCAGTACTTGGACGTGCCGTTTTGGCGTTGGTGTCAACAGGATCGCTGTTGGTATCGGAAATATCAGAAGATGCAAATACATTCCCTAAAGGTCCCAAGCCAAAGGAGAAAAGAACAAAGCTCCAGCAAACCGCTTTAGAAGAATGCAATGTATGTGGAGGGTTTCAATCTTTATTAGATCTATTTTTTTAGATCTAATCATTATTAGAACTTTATTTAGATTTTTAGTGCTTTTCAAAACAAACTCATCTCTGGCAGACTGCTACTTTTGCCTCTCCTTCTCTGTGTAAAATTCTGCAAGACAGCTTTCCATTGAGGTCATCCGCAGCTAGTTCTCCCACACAATTTTCTAGACTGCTGAGGATTCAGGCAGAGTTTATTCTAGCCTCTCTTAGCTTCTACTATATTTTCCTCCAAGCCCCTTTTTAAAGTGTGTCCCGTTAATTCAAGATGGAGAAGGGCTGTTTTGTTAACAATTTGATTATTTCGTGTTTCAGGTGCTTAACTTGAAAAGCCTTTAGCACACTTGAACATTTAAATATTTGCAGTATATTACAGAATGCAGTAAAGATTACATGGATATTATTCATCTTGTGGACTTATTTCACTATAGCTCTGATTATATCCTGTTCCACATGTTAAGGCATGGGAAGACTGAACTGTACTGAAATCTGAAAATTTTTCTTATGTTAGATGCTCTTTCCCGCGGGCAAGGGGGAGGAAAAGATACCCTGGAGCAAGGTCTGCGTGTGGCCTTACTTTTTTGAGCTAATAATCACTAAAGTCAAGTAATTCAAGAGCATGCCCCAAAGTTCACTGTAGTATATAACTTTATAATTAGCCCACTAAGGTTTTTTAACTTGTTTGTAAACATAATCCAAAATAATTGCTATTTGCATGCCAAGTTGCAGGTTTCACCGTTCATCTGATCTTGATTTGCATGAAAAAATGTGAGATCATAATTTAATATGTAGGAAGAGGTGTATTATTTCCCTGCTTATGCACAGTGTAAAAACAGCTGGTTCTCCCCAGACCGGCTGCAAAAATTCACCCTTCACCTGAAGCCAAATACGAGGAATATCAGCTCCACAGGAGACCTACAAATCATTCTGAATGGGAAAAGCAATGAGCTGTTATTTAAACAGCTTTGCAACCAAAGGACATGCTTTAATGAATCAGACAGGTCGCTCACTTGGATGGACATCCCCAGTATCCCTTTAACAGCAAAATTTTGGTGAACTTTAACTGTTTGTGTTTAAGGCCAAGTAATCCAGTCACCCTTAACAGAAAAGGTTGTGTCAGTGGGAGCTGGACTGGGACCAGAGCTGCGGCGTACAAGTTTCTGTGCAAAAGCTTGATACGCCTTGCCATTCTGTTACTGTAGGTATCTGAGTAACCCATGCAAGGTACCATTACAAAATACTTCAAGGACTTTAAATCAAGCAGGTAAATTACTCCTTTACTCCTGCACCTCAGTCACTTTCCATGCATTCACTCTGTCCATCAGTGAGCTTCTGACATTTTTGATCTATCGTGGAAAAAACCCATGCTGCAGTATATGTACAGCAGGTATTATGCAACCATTTATCTCAGCGCTGAAGCAGGTATGGTGTAAGTCACACATATGAGACCATCAGTCAGCAGCTTCCCTTTGTTTTCAGCAATATCTTCGTTCCCGCACTGCTGTTAGCAGTTCTTCCTTCTGAATCTTCTTGCTGTTTCACGTGCTTCCCACGTCGGCTGACACATACTGTCTTCTTGCCATCTTCCTACTTCTTCCCTGGCCCACAAGTAGTTTACTTGCTTATTTTTTTTGCAGCTGCACCATTGCCTAATGCAACACCTCCGACATCTTTGTTTTTCACAGAAAAAGTTCCTCCTTCAGAAATTAATGAAAACTGCTGAAAGTTGGAAAGTAAATAGCTTTCTCTCTCTCTCTCTCTCCCCCCGCCCCATTATCTCATGCTTTGTTTTTAATTCCAGCCTCGTTGAAGAGGACAATGACAGCTTTGGATATGATGCTTTGGAGATGGATGGTAAGCAAGAGGATATCATTTGTATAGTTTAACTATGAGATCTATGTGGTTAACTCACCAGCTACAGGTGCTGTCAAATAATCAACTCCTGGTCTAAATAAGATGGGACACAAAGTCTAAGAAAAAATCAAGTCAGTTCATCACAACAAGAAAACAAAGGGGCAACTAGTGGTGAGAATAAGAAAGAAGTTATTCCTGAAGAACTAAAAGTGGGAGAAGGATTAGACTGAATGAATAGATGGAGGGTGCTTGGCTGAGGTTTGCAAGTTGATAAGACCTCCAGCCTTAAAATGAGGAAAGCATCAAATTGAGAAGGGAAAGAGCAATGAAGACAGAGCCAGACTCTTCTCAGTGCTACCCAATGAAAGGAGAAGAAGTAATGGGCACAAACTGAACAACAACCAATCCCATTTAAATGGGGGAGCGGGGGGAGCGCTTTTTTACTGTGAGGGTGGTCAAACACTGGAACAGGGTTGTCCAGAGAGGTTGACTAGTCTTCATCCTGGGAGATATTAAAAACCCAACTGGACAAGTCCTGAGCAAGCCTCTCTAGCTGACCCTGCTACGAGCAGGGGGTTTGACTAGGCAGTCTCCAGAGGTCCCTTCCAACTTGCTGTTCTGTGAGAGTGATGAGGTAGGTCCAGTAAGCAGGACTGGCATTCCTTGCCATGGCCTGTGGACATGAATCATGCCTCTGCATCAGGAATTTCCCCCTTCAGCTTTGGCTGGGATCAGTCCAACATCCATTTACCCCTTTTCCATCTTTGTCACTCTGTCTAGGACTCATTTTCATTCTTGTCACTCTTTTCAGATGACAGTCATGACAGGCAGTCACATGGAGCTCCTTCGGTGCACTCTTCCTCTTCTTCTCATCAGTCGGAAGGCCTGGATGCCTATGAGCTTGAGCATGTCAACTCCATATTTAGAAAGTTCTCTCTGGAAAGGTACTTGAGATGCCAGTTTACCTACCTTAGACAGAGACTGAGGGGAAAGGCTACTATGGTAGAGATCCTCCATTTATCTAGTGGTTGCTGAAGATATAATGGCAGGAATAGGATGTCACAAGTTGTTGTTTGACACAAGTATCTCGTGATACTGTGCTGAGTCTTTACTTCTTTATGTCAGCAGCAGTATAACATGTTATTTTGGAGCCCTTTCATATCCTGTAAACCAGTGGAGGTCATCCTAAAATTTCAAATACTTCAAGGCAGACAAAATGTTCTAGGGGCTTAAATTTATCCTTGTGGCCTTGTTACCTTCCTGCCACAGGTTGCTAGGTGAGGTACTATTATACATCTGAGTTATTCAGTCATGTCAGAGCACTTGAAGCTATCCAGGTGCTCTTCTCCAGAACTTATGCAGTAATGAGAAGGATTTCTTTTAGAGTCCTTAGATCCTAGTGCTTGCTAATGCTGAAAGTTTATTTATATGTCACTCATTTATTATGCACGCATTTAACTCTGGAGTGGTAGCTAAAAGCAGAGATAACTAACTGTTGCTTCCTTTCATGAACACAGACCTTTTCGTCCCTCTGTTACATCTGTTGGTCGCATTAGAAACTCCTGCCATACTATCCAGCGCGTAACGCTGAATGGAGACAGTCTCAATTCAGAAATCACTCTGGTTGGGGGTAATGATAAAGGGAGCTTCATTAGCTCTGTCAAGACAGGATCACTTGCAGAGAAAGCAGGTCTTCGAGAGGGACACCAAATCCTACTGGTGAGCATAAAATAATCAATAAACAGTATTGGATGTCTGTCCACCTATGTGTATGCACACTCACCACAATAATTTCCTTCATTTTTCCTTTTATCTTGTATTAATGACAAAGCATGTGACTCATTCAGAAGAAAATCTATTGACTATGAAAATATGGGCGAATCATATTTACGCTCATCCATCACATGCACACACTTCTGCACTTTACAGTAGCTCTGTATGGAAGAGATTAGAGCAACCGATGCTTTCTTTAATGCTGTGTAGTGCAGCCCCTTTGAATAAGACTAGAATGGGATTTGTTCTCGACTTCCTAGTACTCTCCTACCTGAAAGGAAGTTCATGCTACTTAGCATGGTGACTCCTAAACCGTTCTTCAGAGTGGCCTGTCTTGGGACTGGACATGTTATGAACAGAAAGGGATACAGCTGCAGTGTGAATGGGAAGAAGGGCTGCACAGCTGCATACCTGTCCCTCCATCACATAAGCAGGAGTTCAGCGGTGCTTCTGCTAAGTTGCTCTTTCCTTAGTTTTCTCTCCATTGCCAATGTTCCCAAACCATTTTCCTATTAAAATGCCTCCAAGGGGGAAAAAAAAAAAAACCCCACAATATATATTCTTGCACTACTTACTACTGGGAAGCCTGGGATTGTCAAAGAGCTGCAGTTCTGTTGACTGCTAGAGTTCCTAATTTGAGAGAAAAGAAATTAAACATAACCTGCATCCTGATAACAAAGTTCCTGCATTGTTTAATCAGAAAAAGATTATGCCGCTTTAAAAAAATGGTATAATTGACTCAGAGATTGAACCCGCACTGGAGTGTAATATTTCTTTCATGTCTAGTTGGAGGGCTGCATCAAAGGGGAAAATCAGAGTGTTCCCTTGGATACTTGCACAAAGGAAGAAGTTCACTGGACAATTCAGAGGTGTGGTGGTCCAGTAACACTCCAGTACAAATCAAATCACGAAGGTAAGACCAAAAGTATTTCTCATCTCAGATAGTCCCAGGTCTCTTATACTAACTTGTCTGGATGAGAATGACAGAACCAGAATATCCTTTGTATTGGTATAAATTTGAAGCATGCCCGCTGATGTTAATTATAGCTACTCTGTGTAACTGCTCCAGCTTTTAGCTTTGTGACCGAGAACAAAAAAAAGCCCGTGTGCTTGTCACTACAGGACTCTGAAGAATTTACATGGTGGGCCAATAATGACATGACTCACAAAAAACATCGAGATTATTTTTATGTACAGTTTTCTGTAATACAATGTGGTGAGCTGCATCATCTTTATCCAGCTGAAGTCGATTTAGCATTTACCTGACGGAGTTTCTCTGTTTATTACCTTTGTGGCTTTTTCTTAACAGCTGGAGTGCACGTGTGATGAACAGAATTTGATTTTAGTGTTCATGGCCTGTAATGATAATTTCAGGTTATGGATCAAAAATTACATTCCAAAATCCATTTTTTACTGGTGTATATAAATTTGTGGGTTTTTTTTAATGCTGGTTAGAGAATTTCAGCTGCATAGATCACACAGGAAGTGATGTCTTTGATTTTCTTTGATGTTTTCAAAGGTAGGAAAGACTATTGCAATTTTTTTTTTGAGCACCACTTAACTGTAGATAAAGCATGTTATAGATTGTGGGAGTGCCAATTAGAGCTAATAATAAAGGGAATAGCTTGTCATTAAAACTGGAGGCAGAACTCTGTACATACAGGATGGGCTATAGCTGCGTCTGCATCTTTGCTGAGAAGTTCTCTGTCTCACAGGTCATGTGTGGAGTGCTGAAAATGGAGTTACCTAGAAGTATCATTATAATGAGTGTATTCTCACAGATTCTGCTACCAGTAGCGTGAGCTGCTTCTAAATCAATGCCCCATCAGTGTCTTCAAGGTGCAGGCCCGTAACCTTGTTGGAACCAGTGTAACTAGCACTCTGGAAGCATAAACCCTCTCTCGGAGGACCCTCAGAAGTTTGTGCTGTGTGCTTCTCCCAGAGGATGCCCAGCAATGCGGCAATACTGAGGTCTGACCAGTAACGATCATGCATCACCCCTTCCTTCCCTGCTGCAGGTTACCGGAAACTGCTGTCGGAACTGGAAGAAGGGCTGATCACGTCGGGGGACTCATTTCATATCCGCTTGAATCTGAACATCTCCAGCCAGCTGGACTCCTGCTCCCTGTCAGTGAAATGTGATGAGATTGTTCATATTCTTGACACCATGTACCAGGGGAAGCACGAGTGGCTGTGTGCCAGAGTCGATCCTTTCACGGACAAGGACCTGGAAATGGGGACTATTCCCAGCTACAGCAGGTGAGTGTAACGCTGAGTGACCACGGCTGAGAGCAGTGGTGCTGTACACGGGGAAATTCGTACCTGCTGTAAGGAAAGGGGTATATGCCTTAATTTTTGAGACAAAGCCTGGTGGTGTTAAACTGTAATATGAGCTGTAAAGCTGTAGGAAGGAGAGTCCAGATGTTACCTGAAAGAATAATGTGGATTTCTCAAAAAGTAGCATAGAAAAATATGCCACGGAGATTCTTTAATCCTTAACTGCACTGCAGTCCTGCTCATTATTTTGTTCCTGCATTTACTGTGTGGTTCAGGCAGTCCTCACTGCTATTTCAATTTAATCTTTTCTGTAAGCACAGACCCATTGCAGTCCAGCCTTCTTCTGAGTGGTTTCAAAGATATCTTGATCTATGTGATCCCGTCCTTTCTTTCAGAGCCCAGCAACTTCTTTTGGTGAAGCTGCAGCGTCTGATGCACAGAGGAAGCAGAGATGAGACAGAAAGCTCATACAATACCCTTCGGGCACTCCGGGTAAGTATCTACAAATAAGGTCTTTTTAAACACCTGTTACTCCACTGCTACTTGTTGTTCATTATGTTAATTTTACAGAAAATCCTGCTTATACTCTATGTAGGTTTTGATTGTCCCAGGCAATGGGGACCTTAAGTTTACTTCAAATAATATTGTCCCTGGCAATGGACCTAGCTCCGGCAGGCTATTAACCCTTCCAACTACAAGGGAGTACACTTTAAAAGTCTAATATCTGTTCTGTGTCTTAGATAATCCTTTTCATTCTTCTCTGCCTGTAAGCCTCTAATGCATCTTCATATCCACATGAGGAAGAAGCTGTGTCCTTGGAGTTAATAATCAGAACTATTTATCTCCTGCTGTGAACAAGCATCTAATCTACAGAGCTATCATTGTCCCATATTAGAAAGACATGTCTCTTCCAACCTACACGCTATGGAGAGCAGTGGGATTATCAAGTCTTCACACACAAGAGCCCTGCCGATTTCTCCTTTTCCCTCAGTGAAATTAATTTGACTTTTCATTTTTTAGACCAAATAATTCCATCTTTACATAATGAAAAACTAACTTCCTGGTGTATTAGTTGCCATAAGTTATGGTTAACATCTGTTTAACATCTTTGTCGGCGACATGGACAGTGGGATCGAGTGCACCCTCAGCAAGTTTGCCGACGACACCAAGCTGTGTGGTGTGGTTGACACGCTGGAGGGAAGGGATGCCATCCAGAGGGACCTTGACAGGCTGGAGAGGTGGGCCCCTGTGAACCTCATGAAGTTCAACAAGGCCAAGTGCAAGGTCCTGCACGTGGGTCAGGGCAATCCCAAGCACAACTACAGGCTGGGCAGAGAATGGATTGAGAGCAGCCCCGAGGAGAAGGACTTGGGGGTGTTGGTGGATGAGAAGCTCAACGTGACCTGGCAATGTGAGCTTGCAGCCCAGAAAGCCAACCGTGTCCTGGGCTGCATCAAAAGAGGTGTGACCAGCAGGTCAAGGGAGGGGATTTTTCCCCCTCTACTCCACTCTTGTGAGACCCCACCTGGAGTACTGCGTCCAGCTCTGGGGGCCCCAGACATACATGGAGCTGTTGGAGAGAGTCCAGAGAAGGTGTAATGGCTTTAAACTGAAAGATTTAGATTAGATGTTAGAAAGAAATTCTTCCCCGTGAGGGAGGTGAGGCCCTGGCACAGGCTGCCCAGAGAAGCTGTGGATGCCCCATCCCTGGCAGTGTCCAAGGCCAGGTTGGATGGGGCTTTGGGCAACCTGGGCTGGTGGAGGGTGTCCCTGCCCATGGCAGGGTCCCTTCTTTGAGGTCTCTTCCAACCCATACCATTCTGTGATTCTGCAATAAGTTATTTTTAGAGCTTGGGAGACATATATGCTTCTAATATTTGTAGAGACACTGTAGCCAGTGCTTGTATTTGATTTCAATCAAGGTTAAGTGTCACACATTCCTTCTGTACTCCAGTCCCCACTGATCAAAGGGAGAGAGATCACTGGCAGAGATGCTAGTGAAAGCAAAATCTTTGCATGCTATTTCTTGGCGCAGAAATCACCTCTTTCATACGCTGTGGAGAGCAGTCTCCTGTGAAGAAAAGAATGTGGAAGAGCAGTAACAGAAGCGATGTTTCTCAGCATAGGCCATGCTACGTCTACAGTTTGCTTAGAACATTCTATTTGGGATAGATATGAATCAGTCATTATCCCTTCTATTGGAAATACAAAGTATCTGCTTTTGCTTGTTCTGTTTCTCAAATGCTGTGATTTAAACAAACAACAAACAAAACAAAACAAAGAGGGAGGAAAAGACAAATTCTTGTGTTATTTTTTACTAGAATACATTGCAGCCAGAGGAGCCCGCCCCACAGAATGACCCAAAAGCCAGCCCTCGCCTATCCAGAGCAAGCTTTCTTTTGGGCCAAATATTACAGGTAATAAAGTTCAAATCCTCCATGCAATGTCTGAAATAGTGAATCTGAACGGTGGATATTCTCAAGCTATCCTAATTCCCCAGAAACCCCACCTCAGCTATAGAGGTTGTATCGGGATTTATTCCTCTCAAAAAGAGAATTAATATATGAAAAAAAGATGAATGGGTCACGTTTTCTAACTGCTCTTGTGATGCGGGGGGTTTATTTTTAAGTGCATGCCTTCCGTTACAAACACGTCTGCCATCAGAGGCTGAAATGTGTTTTGCTTGAAGCATAAGGACAAATCCATTGGGCTAGACCAAATCCCCAAGTCTCTGTGAGGTGAGGTTCCATCAGAAAATAGTCCTTTAATTTGAGGTCAGTGACTCTGAGTGTGACAGAGACTTGTGTGAGTGAAGGACAAAAAAGTCTTGAGAAAGAAGATGGTTGTGAAGGTTAGCAAATATACAGGAGGAGGAATTAATATTTGGATAGAGGAATCGTTGGGTGGATGGGGAATGAAAGCATGAAGCCTATTTCTCAGTGTAAAAAAGTGCCATTTGGGAGGTTTTAAGTCTCCGTGGTACAGCAAAGAAGAGGCAGAGTTTGGGGTATAACCTGTGATACATTTGTGCGGTTACTTAGAGTGGGTACGTTACTCTGCTGTGGACACACCAGCACTTGTGCTGGTGATAGCAGGGAGCTCTGCGAAGAAAAAGAACATGTTGCTAAGAGCAGAGAAGAAAATAAGAAATCCCAAAGGGGATTAACAAAGGCTCTGAATCAGATCTATGATATTTAAAGAGCCTTAGAATTCAGTCAACAGATCCATGGAGTCTTGGCTTTGATAGACATAGGTAATTCAGATCTTGTAGAGAACAAGTGTGGGCTGATGAATGCATGGGAGAACAAAGAATGTAAGATATGAGGGTCAAATCTCTTTGTTCACCTTTTCAGTTTGTCAGTAGGTCTGAAAACAAATATAAGCGTATGAATAGTAATGAGCGAGTCCGTATCGTCACTGGCTGGCCCTCTGGTCTGGCACGGACCTCATCTGAAGCAAAGAAGCTGTTGCCTGACAAATTGGAAGGTATGGATATAAAATAGTAATGGCTTTTACACACACGGCACTGATATAAAGGCCTACGTTAAGGTCTATATAGCAGCATGGCTGTGACAAATGTCATAGATCTTTCCTACCACTAGCATCTGTGGTCCACTCTATGCACAAATTCGACAGCATTTGTGACCAAAACTGATTTTGCTAAAAGTGCTTGGGGCACTAAGCCTTCGTGAGCAAGTTTAGGACACTGAAACTTCCTGTTTGGTTGGCAGTTGTTCCTAGGTGCTTTCTTGCTCTTCGTCCAAAAACATTTAACTCAAAGTAAGTCAAGCCTATAAGCAGAAAGATTCTCCAAGCAAGTGTCCTGTTAAACTATGAAATAATCTCTTGAAAGTTAAAAGGCACTTGAATTCTTTAGTATTAGGTTGGACATTATGCTACTGGATATATAGTAAAGACAACCCTGCCAAAGAGAAGGAAGGACTGGTGTGACTAACCATGTCATTTCTAGTTCATGTGTTTCTCCTTCTTTTTCTCCAAATACTGATGGAGAGGAAAAGAGAGGATAAATGTCTTGTTCTTTACTCAGATTTGGATTCCGAAAATGAAATCAGTAAGAGGCTCAGTCTGATCCCTTATAGCCTGGTGAGACCAATCCACTGTGAGCGCCGGCGCCCCGTGCTTTTCACTCCCACCATGCTTGCCAAGACCTTGGTACAGAAGCTTCTCAACTCTGGAGGTGCCCTGGAATTCAACATATGCAAGCCAGGTAATGGGATAAAAGAGGACCATGACTGTTAACCCTCAGTGTTGGAAATATGAACATATATATGTGTGCACATGTAGGGGCACGCGCCTGTGATAGCTGCTTGAGGTACTTCAAGCCACATCAGAGTTATGTGTAGCTATAAATCCTGCTTTTTGAGAATATCTGAAATATTTGAATGTTTTTGAGCCAGCCAGTGCACATGGTTATGAGATTCTGTGGCTATGAATATTATCCATGTGTATGCTGTGCGGTTGCTAGGCTGCCCCTCAGAGACTGAAATGCTGCGAGTGCTCTTTCTGCTTGCATACTGTTTGCATACTGCATATCTAGGCAATGTGAAATTTTGATTAATTTGTTTCTAGTATTTGCCATTATGAGGAATATCTTCCCTAGAGCAACTTTAGGTTTCTATCTCGTCCAAGGCTGTGAAGATTGTGCATTTGATCTACTCGAAAGGCTGATTTTCTTCCATGCTAAGTATTTACTATTAAAGCAATACGCAGTACCATGATTGCTGTAGGGCAGGATTGTATACAACACAGCATTAAACACAGCTGACGTTTCATTTTTACACTAATATTGAATACCCACCGCATAGTATGCAGTCTTACAGATATCCAGATAGAGAAACTGAAAAGTTAAGTATTATAATAAATATCTCCTGTCTTGCAACATAAACCAAAAGCTTTGATGTAGAGCTGCAATTCACAAGGGGGCCAGTATCACACATTGCAACCTAAGCCAAATTTTTTGAAACTTTAAACACAAATGTTGGAACACTAAATCCTTGTTTTAGGAGCCTGTACTGAAGAGACCTTTTTTTAGCACTTCTCGGCATCCTCCAGCCCTGAAACGTTCCTGTATAACATTAGATGCTGGAATTGTATTTACTGTTTTAATTTAATGCCTTCATAGTGTTGTAGTAATTGTCCAAGGACTCATTGGTGCAGGATATAGCTGAGATGCTCAGCTGTGATCAGATTAGGCTTTAATTGAATTCAATGGAAGAAATGAGGCAGCTGTTGAGACAATTCATTGCTCGTCTGCTTTCCCTGAACCATCCTTACATCCTACGTGAAGTACTGTTGGATTGTTTTCTAGGTGTTCTGTTGTTGTAATCTTGATTGTTGTCCTCATCCACATCTCTTTCCAGATATTGTAACAAAGGAAGAGTTCTTAAGGAAGCAAAGAACGGAGACTATCATCTTCAGCAGAGAGAAGAATCTGAACACATATGAATGTATCGTACCTGCCAATATCGAGGCTGTCACTGCCAAGGTGCTTAGAGTACTCTGTACCCCCTCAGCAGGCTGTCTGTGAACCTGTCTGCAGCGTATGTCTCCTCTTTAATAAGAGACTGGCCAATTCACAGTTGCACGTTCTCTCTCTTGCCCACCTTCAATATCAGATTTATATTTATTCTACCAAATGGCTTTTATTTGTGCTCTTGCTTTTCCTTTTCTTTTTCATCCTCGGCTATATCCTTTTATATTCTCGCTCATTCCCTGTGATGACCCACATTGATGCAGGAAAATATCCTTTCATTTTCTATGCTCCATCCCTCATTCAGTTCCTTTTCATATCATAAGTATATATGAATGTGCGAGAGAGTAAGAGATACAAGGGCCCAGACAAGAGAAAGGATAGCCTCAAACACAGACACGGGGGTGTACAGTACAAAGATAACAATGTCAAAGACTGAGATCTCATATCAAGTGGAGCAGATTTGATGCACAGCATGGAAAAAAAGGAGATTTAAAGTGTTGTTTTTTTCTCTCACAAGTAGTTGCAGTAGATGTTCTCTCTGAAAAAGAGCAAGTATGTGTGTTTGTGTATATATGTAAAACTGGTATTTTATCGTACTCTTCATCTTTAGATCAATTCATTTATATTTTAAACCTTTTCAGAAAGCTATTAAGCTCAGCTGTTATTTGACTGACTAGTTTTAAACCAGTAGGAGGAGTTTGGACTTTAAATGTATATTTGATTAAAAGGTTTTAAATCAGTACAATGGTAAATGGAGAGCTTTTCAGCTGACCCCATAAGGTATGGATACCTTTATCTCGAGATCCGACAGCAGCGGCTGTTCCTTTGTGACACTGTTATGACTTTGTTTTTAGAACAAGCATTGTCTCCTGGAAGCTGGAATAAGCTGCACAAAGGATTTAATCAAAGCCAAGATATATCCTATTGTTCTCTTTATCAGAGTCTCAGAGAAAAACATCAAGAGGTTCAGGTAACATATCAAACCTTTTACATATTTGATATTCCATCTTATCCAGTGAATAATTCTCGAGTCCAATAATGTTCTCACTGAGAGAAATAACGAACCTCTTCTCTCTTCATCTGGTGCTGCTACGTGCACTATTTCCTCCCATGACTCCTCCCTGAAATCTTACAACCGGGGAAAGCAGGAATTCCCCAAATCTAGCCCTCTTTCACTGTCACTGATAGCATAGAGCATTGTGAGAGGATGAGACTGAAGAATATGTGGGTTTCTCCATGCTCAGCACTCCCACAGCATTTCTTAAGGTAATGCTAGCTGGAAGAGGAAAGGTCGTAAACGCTTGCGCTCTCCCTACATCCTCTTAAATTGTTTCCCCATAGCAAATATTTTTCCTTGGGGGCAGCATGGATGTAGTAGGAGGATAGACCTGGAGTAGCTGTATTCTCCACTGCTTTTATTGCTTGTATATAGTCAGTAGAAAATAAATTCTTGATGGGGCAGCTGGGACTACAGGATTAACTTAAAATGTAAGACATTTATTTTTGGTCTGTTCATTTGATACAGGAAACTATTGCCAAAGCCGGAGACTGAAGATGAGTTTTTACGTATGTGCCGTCTGAAGGAGAAAGAACTGGAAGCGCTGCCGTGTCTTTATGCCTCTGTGGAGGCAGATGCATGGAGCAGTATTGAAGATCTTATCCGAACAATAAAAGACAGGATCGGAGAAGAGCAGCGTAAAACTATCTGGGTAGATGAAGATCAGCTATAAAAAACTATAAGTAAAATGGAGCTCTTTGGTGACAAAAGGACATACCCAGGTGGAGTAGGGGCTCGCGGAATTCTCTGGTTAGGTGCCCAGTGCTCACTCCTGTTTCACCCTTGCTGGCTGGGGACTTCCTGCTGGCAGAATGCATGTGTGGAATGGAACTGGAGCTGTGTTGAATAGCCAGCGTCTCAGGTGCTGGGGATCTGGGATGCAGGTCAGACCACAGCCACCGCCACCACTTCTGACCCACTGACATCTCTTAAGGGACAGCGACTGCGTCACATGTGAGAAGGACAAAGATCTTGAGAGGGAGCTTGGGGTAATTTATTATGTTAAAAATATGCATCACATTTGGCTCATTGAAAACTCCTGATGAGACCCGATTAGTGGAAACTAAGATGAATAAAGCATGAGGATTGGGCTAAAGGATATGGAACTGAGATGTGTCCCACACACACCCTGAGGTGAGATTCTGAACGTACGCAATCAGGGAAGCTGAAGGCTGGTTGGTGGCAGCAGCAACACTACCGCTGATGGCCATAGCAGCTCTGTAGCCCTGTGTTTCCATAACCATTTTAATCGGAAGAGAAGAAAATAGCTATTATTCCTGGCATTAATTAAAATGACAATTTTCCCTTCTTTTTTAAACCCAGGTTTTATTTAACAGTTTTGCAGGTTTCCTTTGTAGTCCTGGCACTTACAGGGAAAAAGACTCCCCTGTCCCAGCACACATCGGATCTTTCCAGATCTGCCAATGCTTTATTTAGTTTATCCCTACCTCTGCATTGTATTCATTTGTACATCTGTCAATTTTTAACATTTTTTACTTGTGAAAAATACCATGGTGCCTTCTCCAGACAACAGGTTTCTCTGTTTCTCCACTGAAATCTGTATTTCTCTACAACATCATCGCCTGCCAACACGCCTGCTCTCAACAGGAGGGACTGTTCTGAGAAGAAGAAAAGGAAAATTTCATAAGCCAGTAATCACTGCAAGCCGCTCAGTCCTTGACCTCTCTGCCATGATCGACAGCCAGGAGACCAGCAAGCATCACACTGTGCTGTGGCCAAGTAGGATAATATTTTTAAAAGTGTGTACGTGACTTAGAAGACCACATCCCGTTTTCAAAAGCACTTAACTCCGCAGAGAGTTTAAGTTCCACTGATAATAAGTGGGACTTAGACTCCTAAATATCTTCAGTCTTTTAAAATTTTTCCTCTATACATTAGACACCGTTTTGAGACCGCCAAATTGATTCAATAAAACTGACCAGACAATAATGACTTACACAACTGCTGATCTGAAATGCAATAAAAATTGACCTACAGATGAAGAGTTGTACATCCCATTATCCTCAGATCCTTCATTCCTTGCCATATCCCTCCCTTTTAAGATGCATTTAATAACAAATTTACCTTTGCTGCTGTGTTCATCCCAAGTCCCCCATCTTGGTGCTTCAGGCTGGCGTGCAGCAGCTGGCAATGAAAAGACAAGCAGAATCCAAGCAAAACGTCTGGCCTGGTTGCCCTCACTAGGTCAACTGCTAGGTGGTCTTTGCAATGAGCTTCTGATGTGGTGGGTGTCTCTCAGGTAGATTGGGTCAGTTCATGTTGGCTTGTATGATCGTGCTTTTCTGCTTTTCTCTTTTATGCACATCATTTTTTAACTAACGGTATCTTCTAGAAGTCATTTATGTCACTTTACATCTAACTTTCTGCTGCTGTGTTTCTCAAATTATTAATGTTTGAAAGAGTGTTCGTAGCTAACGTTTCTCAGAGAATAGCTCTTTACCTGCCCAATGCCATCTGTTTGGACTGTACATGCAGGGGGATACTACTAGTTTGCCATCTCTTCACAAAGTCCAGGCTGCATACACAATTTGCAACTCCCTGCAGGGCAAAGAATGACAACCAGTTGGGTATATATAGAACAAATGGGACGATTCTTCAGACATTCTCTGCGGCTCAACCAGAAATAAGAAAGTATCATTTGGAAAAGCTAAGTCTTTCAGGAGTATTTTGCATTCATTCCTAATGTCCTGATAACACAACCTTGTGTAACGCCTGCCTGTGATTTGTTACTGCCCCTCCTGTGATAGCTTTGAGTCCACAGCTGAGCAGTGGGGGAGGCTGTAGGAACATTTCTCAGCTGCTTCAGCAAAAACCTCAGCCAGGTCAGCATCAGATCCCTTCAGGAGCAACCAGCTGACTGCTCACCGGACAGAACTCGTAGGATGTCCGTGTCCTGCTGGCTATACCGCAGGGATCAGTTACATCTGGTGGAACGGCTGGAACAGACGGCTGGTGGGGCGGAGGGGGTGAAGTATCTCAAACTGTCATGGTTGTTTCTGCAGTGATCTTCCCTCACCACAGCTTTATTTCTGAGCTCTCTTTACACAAACAACATCTGTGAATGTGATTTATCTCACTTAACTTTAGACGTAGGAAAGGTATATGCCAGAGTCTAAAGGAGGTTCCTTTTGCAATGAATGGAGATATACCTCCAAAGAGCTATTTGTCTAACTTACTGTAGATGGCTATCTAAGCATGAGATGAATTGCCCTCTGAACTGTCTGGGGTTTTTTCATGGACTACAGAAAGAAACTAGAGAATTAGCCTGGCCTTTAGCATTTAGCTTTTTGATCTGTAATTTAGGACAGCTGAACCACCTTATGAGAAAGGTGGAACAAGAGATTGAGGCAGAGAACAAGAAGAGATCTAATTATTTCTGTGAAACAAGAGAGGAGTGAATACATGGAACACTTTTCTTCTTGCTATCTGAGTGCATCTCCTGTAAATCCCCAGCTCTGCAGACGCTGTAAGGCATTGTGGTTGTCTACTCATGTGATGCAAAGCAACCAGACTCTGTTAAGCGAAGTTCACGGGCAGAGCTGTGTGCTGTAGCCTGCATAACCCTCATCTCTCTTTCACTTGATGGAGAAGGACTGAAAACTATAATTCCCCCTTGACTTCTGGATGTGAACTCAAAGAGCAAATCTATAGCTGGAGCACACTCCCAGAACTGCAACAGAGCAAAAGTGGCCATTACCAGTTACACTAGCCGAGGAGGTGCTTCTGATCTAGGTCCAAATGCTGTCCCTCTAAACTGGAAGAAATTAACCTCTGCATCTTTTGAAATATATTCAAATCTACAGGCTTGAAAAGAGACCATGAATTTCTCTAAATGTCAGAGTGTTGGAATCGGTGAGGATTCCAAGTCCTGAACTGGCAGATTTGAAGTGCAAGCTTGGAACTTGGGCTGTAGATCGTTGCAGTATTTTTCATTCTGCTAAGTGTCACTTGCGAGGTATTGCTTTAAGCTACCAGCCACTTCCCTCCTCACGCGTACGTGTCATTTACACAAACCTGGGCTCCTCGGCACGTATACAAATGCCCACCCAGGCGCAGGCAGCTTCAGCAGTGATGGTCAATTGTATGATCGAAAAACTGGAAGCAAAGACTGAGAAAACAAAATGGAAATTGGAAATACTCTAAATGTTTGTTGTAAACAGTATCACAACTGAGTCAAAGCAGACTCTCAGCCTGATCTCATCAAAGGGTAAAGCTGGGATAAGTTTTATGTTGGAGTATTCTTTGGGTATTTTGGTATTGTTAGACAGCACGTGGTATAAGATCTGTGATCAATAACTGGACTTGCAGGTACCACTGAAATTCAGATAAATTCTCTGACTCGGTCCAATAAAGAGGAAAATTCAAGCTGCAGACCCGAGTTTGAACTGGATGCCGTGCGCGGAGACCAGAGGTCAGAGCAAGCTGCCTGACAGAGACAGGTCTGGGCACCAGCTGTGTATGTCCCTCTAAGGGAAGCAACATTTACACCACCGTGTATGTCTAAGGGAAGCAACATTTACACCACTGTGTATCTCTATCTAAGGTAAGCAACATTTACATCAATCCATTTGAAAATCAACTCACTCAAGGTTTTTAATTGAAGTCTGGGAACATTTCTCAGCAATCTGTATATTATTTTTAAAAAGGAGTTAACAAAGTCCAGCAATTGCCCTATATTTGGTATGCTACTTCTTCTGTACAAAGGTGTGAAGCATAGGATAACAACTGCCTTTCAAAATCTAGTATTGGAAAACTACTACTTCTTTCCTTTAAGAGCTCACAAGAGCTCGTTGAAAAATTTTCAGACTGATCTTTGGAAAATGTCATTGAAAAATTGGCCACTAGAAAATGCAATTGGAAAATTTTTCAATGGCATATTGTTCTGTTAGAAAACGTGTTTTCATCCAAATCAATTGCCTATGGAAATGTTTCCATTCTAACATTTCATTTTTTTAAAAATTTAAAGAATTTCAATAATACTGCAGCAGTCCTTTTCAATATTTCACACACGTTCAATCTTTTACCTAAAACCATGTTTTTCTTTTAATTTTTTTGTATTTACAATTGAAATATTTTAAAAAGTCTACATTTAAACATTTGATTTGATTGAAACACTTGTTGAAGAAAATTTTTTATTTTATGTTTATGTACTACAGAATAATGGAAGTAATGGCTTACAGCCATCAGCTGTGGTATAATGTCTATGATCAGAAGAAAAAAAAATCAAACTGAATCTGGCTTTGCATTTTGTTTAACTCTGCTGCTAAAATGATGTATTATATAAGTCAGTATCATGCAGTTCAGCACATTGGGGAATTGTTGCAGGTAAAAATTTCATGCAAACTTTATTACACAGAATTTGATATTCCTTTGAATCAGGATTCTGGCTGGAGGCTAAGCTGTCAATCGGTCTGTCTGCAGCACAGACAGCTCTGGCAGCACAATTTGCAAGGGAGTAGGAACACACACAAAGCAGACTTTTGCCTATGAACTTTAAGTGGAGATAGTTGCCAAAGCTGGAAAAGTGCCTGTAAACCTGTTAGAGGTTTCTGTATGCTTTTATGCCAAGCTATTTTCATGGCCTAGGGTTTGAAAACTCTGTAGCAAGGATGAAGTCAGAGAGACACTGTTCAGGTAGACTTAATTCAGCTCTGAGGGGCTCAGGCTGCGTGAACCCTGGGGCTGCCACGCGGGTTACAACGCTGCATGGGCACACAAGGCTGAGATGTTTAAGCAGCAGTTGTTATGCTGTCCCCCGGGGACTGGGAAAGCAAGACACAGTTAGGGCTTTGGAACTTCTGGGCGAGCAACATTCTAGGGTTTTGCAATTATTTGAACCGAGTACTCCAAGCCAGTCAGCATTAATCAGCTTATACCGAGAAGCCTGTCAAACGTGTTCCCCTTTGTTACCAGCTCCCTTGCTCTCGTCCAGTTCTGAGAACTGAGTAGTACAGCGCTATTTTGTGCTATATACTATCAAAAGGTACGCAAGATTTCAACCAAGAGATTGTGATTCCTTTCTTATAAGTTACTTTGTTTTCCCCATTTCTCCTGCTTGCTCAGTTTCCAGAGTTCTTGTTCGCTCTCCACTCCGTGTAACGCGCCGGCTGATTCGGGGTTTGTAGCCCTGAGATCCTTCATCAGAGCACTACTCTGTGCAGTGGTCTAGCACACCAAAAGATTAAGGAAAGTGTGTAAATTGAAACTGTAATTCCAGAAAAACCTTGTGCTTTACCAGACTTGCCTGTAGAAGAAAAGGAGGTTCTCCCATGGATCAATACAATGTGCATTTTGACTTTGGAGACCAAATCCCGGCGTGATTTTGGTTCAAGCCCAGTGAGTAGGGTTCTTCTGCTCTGGCAGCTTGGATGGCAGCACAGCCGTTGCCTGGGACATCCCTCCCGGCACAGCAGGAGTCACACTGACACTGCTCTGCATCTGGAGGAACTGGGGTAACCGTTCTGTCTGACGCTTTCCTGAACAGAAAACCTAATTCAGCCAACGCAGTGCTGAAAGACTACGACACGAAGTTTCCTCCCATGTCTCTCAGGTACTGCAGAATTCTGCCGTGGTCCCAGAAATCACACTTGATATTTCCACAAAACTATCTCTAGCCCTCAGGGATGATCCTAGATCCAAACACTGAAGAATCTGTGCCATTCTCACGGACTTTCCCCAACTGTTTCTAGCGTAAATTTTGATCTCTGAGCCTGCAAAACCAAACAGAAGGCCTCCCCTCCCTGCAGTTTTAACCTGTAGAACTAACGCTTCTTCATGAAGAAGGTGTTGTTAACGTCTTTGTAGAGATAGAGCGAGTGGACAGAGCTGTCGTGGCTTGTCAACGCCAGGGTCTGGCTCCCCGAGCCCCGCGCAGTGCCGGCTCCCCTCGGTCCACGCCGCTTTAGCCTCGAGACTCTGAATGAGAGTGTAATGCAACTCTGGCAGCTGTATCAAGGATTTGAGTGGTGGCTGCCTTAGGTGGTGAGATTTCTAGTTTGATTTGAGAACCCTACCAGTAAGCCAAGTTAGAACAACAGGAAGCTCATCCACCCTCCTCCCCCGCCTCCTTTTTTCTGTTTCTCTGCTGCAGAAACTTTCTGATGTTCAGATCAGAGGCTCTCCGGGGTTAAATGCACCATTAGTCACTGGAAAAAAGGGAAAAAAAGACCCTTTAAAAGCAGATGGTGGGTGATAGAGAACCTGTTTGAGAGTAAATATCTACAACAGCATGTCTGCTTCATCAGATATTAGCATCAAAAGCTGTCTAACAATTTAGCAACAAACAGCAATATTGATTTTCTTCCAAACTGCAGATACAGAAAGACAAAGATGGAGAGGTGGCTGTTTCACAGGATCCCCATCGTGCCTGGGCAAATAACGAGACCAGACCGCCAGACAGTAAAGTACCTGCACACACAATCCCGTCAGCGTGGCGACAGCAGCCTGCAGCTTAGACGTTGTTAAAGGATACGTGAGCTAGCTCAGCTCCAGGCTCATCCGGAGTGTGTGCAGAATGGAGTCACCATCCCAGGGATGAAGAACTGGGACCAGGGCCAGGACCAGGCTGTTCCCACCAGGGAAAATGAGAAGTAGTGTAAAGTAGTGGAGCTGGGATGGAGTGTGGAAGAGGTCTGGAATGCAGCTTGCTTCCCTTGCTGTTTTAAAGGTACATGAAGTAATTCCTACAAAGCAGTCTGAACAGTAGTAGCTACCACTCCACCTGTCCCTCCCTCAGATGCAGTAGCCATCCTGACTTTTCAGGGCACTGGCAAAATAGGCGTTTTGCCACCTCGGCAGTCTGGAAAAATTCCACCTGAGAACTAAGATGCAACTGTTTTCTCCTTTATTCTCTGTCCCAACTTTTTCAGAAGTTGGTAGGAAAGAGTCCTTGTGATCAGCAGCCAGATCTTGGAACCATTTCTTGATGACAAGTGTTAGGTATATCCAGTCCTTTGGAGAACAGCTTCTTTCTTCTGATTTAAATTCACTGCAACTAGTGGTCTTACATCAATTATGTATACTTCTCCTTGTCTCTCTGTCTGAGATGTCAGCAAATCTGATAATTTTTGCTCACAGAAGAAGCAGGGAACTAACAAGGATCTCTGGCACAGCCTGCAGTGATTGCATCTACCGCGGCATTAGCAAAACAGCAAGGAAACAGAAACAGGCACTGAAACGTGGTGAAGTTCAGTCCCCTGCTCACAAGCTAGTATTCAGAGAGTAGCTCCTAACGTAGTGCTTACAAAGGCACCAGGGCACATCGGGACAGTGCTCAGGCAGGGCTACACAAGGCAATCTCTAGCCATGGTCACAGGGACATCCAGAATGTTCAGGAAAGGAATAAACATGGTAAGAAATAAAGAATAACTCATTATTAAACTGAGAGATTTATCCCTGGCATAAATGGACAATTCCATTACCTTTCAGTTCCGTCGAACCAGAAGAAACCAAGCTGGATATCGACTCTGACCTACTTGGAGTTCTTCACAGTAACATTACTGTATTGTTAAAATACTGTTTTAAGAGCCAATTTTTGGTTGTTGCCTTTGTTTTTACACCCTAGAGAAAGCCAGTGGGGTAAACTTCTATTAAGTGAATGTGAAAAATTGATGCCTGGTTCTAAGCGCACGTTTATAAATATAACATCAAATCCAGTGGCTTACAGCAGCTTCTCTCCCAAACAGCTCTGCCCTCCGAGCACTGCCTCCCCTGCTCTAGGAATGGTCTGTCTCTGACCAACCTCCTGAAACAAGCAGTCTTCCAAAAACAACCTTATGCTGGTGAGATTTGGCTTTGTCATTGTAGCACATCTGCAACGTTTACTTCTCCATATCCTGGTGCTGAGCTGATTTGCTCATTATCAGATTGCTGTTTATTAATCAAAGCGGTAACAATGGGACAGAGAAGCTGGAATACAGCACAGACAGTGCTTCATTTGTTCCAATTGATTTTCCTATCACATTTTATTACTACTATTTACTTTGTATGCCTCAGGAAGATTGAACTGCACTGTGTAGTAAGGGTACGTATTTTAATTTCTCTTCTTTTTAGCTCTTACTATTTCTATTATGATAGTCAGAACAGTAGGTTCTACCAGCAACTAAGCCATGACCTTCTCCGCTATAAAACAGCATATGGAGGTTTTCTGATAATTAGACTCCACCAGTGTGTGAAGTCCTGCAGGTGGAGTCCTAGGGAAATCCATGAGAATCATGGATACTGAGCACATCTGAAAATTAGATCTCCAAGACGACATCTTACAAATTCTCAGCACTAACCAGAACCATTGCCGTAGCTAAAGCAGCTGGGAGGTACAATGAAAGAGCGTGCAGAACAGACATACACATATGCTTAGGCGAGGACGATCTGGTGGTTTCAGGATGAGGTTTTGTCTTGCAGTAAAATTAATGGAGAAGGTGGTGGTGATGATGTATGTTTGTTCCTGCTTCTTCCTAGCTCTTTTCCAATGTCTTAGATCTTGCAAACTTCAGCCAGCACATCCAAAACATCAGGGAAGACCAGATGATTGCTGTCAGGAGGTATGTGGTGGTTATGGAAGTTGACGCATGGGTCAACAAAAAGACAAAGGATGGCACATGCTGTAAGATTGCATTAATTGTCTCCTTTCCATAAACAAGGCTCACTGAGAACCAAAACCGACTTAAAAACTGCCTGAAAAAACTATCAAAATCTGTGGTGAAGCTCCTATTTTCAGCACAGCTAGGATTTCACTCTAGAGATTTATAAGCGTTTGAACTATATTTATTCTGAAATTGCCCCATTCGATGAGTACAACAGGAAACTCACGGTTGGCTGCAACTGTAGGTGTGAGATGCAGTTGCGTGGGGAGTTGATGAGAATATTTTTTTTTAAAAAAAGCTTTGTTTTCTAGATTAATTTTATAATTAGCCTAATTCAGGAGTGAGGAGGCAGCTAGCAGGTGGTAGTATGTGTCATTAATAAGTTCAAAACAGAAACCACAAATAGTCAGCTGAGCTGAAAGTTTCCATGGGCTCTTCACTGTTACTGGAAATGTGAGAGTCCCTCACACAGGAATTTCTTTCTTATCACATGTTTTGTCTTGCTGAGATGCTGTTTTGTAACTTAAGCAGAATGAGCGAATGCGTGTGCATGTGCAAACACATATCGGTGTGCGACAGACATGTGCAGCTCCATCCTCTTTGGGAACATGCCACATGACATCAGGTAGAATTACTCTTTTTTTTTTTTTTTTTTTTTAACTAGCAAAACTGCTGCTTTTGTTCCACTAGCAGAAGATTTTGGGTTTTAGAGCAGCAGATGCTGAGCTGGAGTGCCCTGGCCCCCTCTCTGAAGTACATACATACACCTGCCAGTTGTCCGACAGTGTCTGAGTAGTACGACTTTGAGCTTGTCTGATGGTTCCCTATCCTCCTGCAGCTGATGACCTTCAGCTGCACCAAATAATTATTTTCTCACTGGGTTTTTTCAGCAGCAGTAGGGGTAATTGAATGATTGTAAAATAGGACACTAGGCCACTAGGGGTTAAGTGAAAACTAAAATAATGCCATCTACAGGAACATTTTTTGGCCACACTTAAGGTCACAGTCAGATAAAGGGTTAGGAAATATCAGCCTGAGACTTTAACATCACAAATGGGTTTCTGCAAGCACAGCTTGCGAGTGATGGGAGGGGGTGAGGAAGAAGGGAGGAGACTACACGGATACCGGTCGTGGATTTAACCTGGACTACGCTCAGGCACCGGGATAAGGTTCACCTGAGCAGTATTGATCAGAGTGGAAACACTAAGTATCTGTTAATCTGGCACTGTTTCATTCATGCTGTATTATTATTGTTATTAGAACCTGTGATTTACTGTGTCCAGCCTGGATCAAATTCAGCCGCTGTATTTCTCAAGATTATTTTTTCACCCTTTCTTACTGAAGTGCGTTTATGGCAGCCGAAGTTTTACAGCTTTTTAAAAGAATGATGTCTCCCTCCAGTGGTGATGCGATACAACTCGGTTTCCAAAATCGGGCCATGTGAGTTTGAGTAAATAAGTGTGCATGATGATACCACTTTTATGTGAAATGATTTTGTGACACATAGAAGAAGAGAACTACCTTTCATTATCAGCCACCTATTTTTATAACGTTTCTCCCAGTAGAACTACCCTCTCTCTTTGAAAATCCTCTCTTGTACAGCAAATCTCATTTTTATACTCTTTAACAAAATAGTTTAATATATACTAATAGCACTGAATTCCCACTCAATTTGCATGTTTACTAGTTGAATAGTAGTCGTTTCTGTCCACTGATTCCAGAGTTGTACGATAAAATACTGGGTTGGCTCCCATCACCCTGTGCCACGAGGTAATACAGCGCTTTAGACATTTTGTAGAAAAAAAAGCTCTTTGGATTAAGCTGTTTTCAGTTCAGAAGAGACGTGTTCAAGCCCTGGTCACCTTGTAACAGAAAGCCATATGATACAAGTGCACTGGGGTGAAGAGATATTGATTTACCTTCTGTAAAATAAATGTAAAGTCAAAAGCCTGAGCATTTTTCAGCACCTCTCCAGCACTCTGCCTGATTTGTGTGACCCTTGCTGCAAGCCCCCAGTCACAGACCTTCCACTATCCATCCCACGCCTCTCTAATCATCCCTGAATTGCAGATTCACATTACGAGTTGCAAAACTTGTGTGGCCTGTGTTGTGAGCCGCAAGTACTCCCCTACTCACCCAATTTGTGTTCCTTACTCAAGTTCTCTATTTTTCCCCTCTCTCTTCACATTTCCACATCTGAGGTGAACTTCATAAACCACTTTTCTTAACCTCCCTATGCCTTACTGTAGTCTCAATAGAAACCGTGCAATATTAAAAAGGAAATTAAAATAGCAGAGCCATACCTCAACACGGGAAACAGCAAAAAACGTTACTCTATTTAAAGCAGTATTTAGTGTTAATTATGCTTTTCCTTCCAATAGTGAATAACCACTTGGTGCTCAGAAAGTTTGATTATAATATATCAGTGGTGCTTGTAGTTACCATTCTGCTGATTTCATGCCAAAACAATGGGCTGTGATGGCTTGAGAATCAGCTAAGCAGTTCCCCTTCTTCTGAGTATCATAAATGGATTGGAGAAAACACATTTGGGCATTTTCATTCTCAGCTCTTTCATCATCAGAACTGTGATATAGAGTAGCTTTCTTCAGTGCTCACTGTATCACAACCGTTTGCTAAAATATGAATATATTTTTGAAGATAAAATGTTATCTTGTCTCTTCCAGGAGAATGCATTCTCCTTCCATTTATTTTGGGTTTCTGGTTGTACTTTTGCCCTGTCACCCACAAATATTCATTGTATGTTTCTTCTTCCTTCTCTCTAGCCAAGGTTATAAATTAAAATTCAATTTCATTAAAACTGTAAGTAATCATTCTCTGGCTCTCATTAGCAATGATTCGGTGCAGGGGGATCCCGGCTGCTCCCACAACTGTAATTCAATCGGACTCACCAGCTCTTGTTCACAAATCGCTTGAGCTGCACTTTCTTCACAAATTTATGGCATCAGCACTGTCCAGAGGTTGAATTACAGCTGCAGGTTTGATCAGGGACTGCATTATTCTGCATCTAATCCCTGCATTCTGACAGCAGCGGGGGGGAGCACTGTTGTTTTACAGGAACGGTGCATTGTTCTTCTGCTTTATGTCAGGGGCTGAATTGCCTTTGGAATCAGGGAACTGTCAGCCCAAAGCTACAAGCAAACACAAGCTCAAAATGACACTGTGTATAAATAACAAACATGGAGACAGTCAAAAGCCAGCACTCCTCCTTCTGCACTCTCCTAAATTACTGGGATGGTGATTGACCACAGACTGTGCTCTTGCATCATCGGATGCTATCTGAATATATTGATGCTCTCTGAATATATTGTTGCAATGTGCCTCCCAGCTTTTACCCAAAATAAGGAATGTTGATATTCACTGGTGGCAGAAAGTCACTTAACCATTGATTAAATACTCCAGCCAGAAGCCATATTCACGCACTCGTTCACATACGAGCCTTTCCTCTTGAGCAGTGATCTGCAACCTATGGCATTCTTGGCAAAAAGGGTACGTCAGCAGATCTGGAACGGCATGCAGCAGGACCTGTGCCATTTCCCACAGAGGTAATGTATCAGCCATCAGCTCACAGCCGGGGCTTTGCCTCCTGCGAGGCAATGTGCCCCCAAACCTACTTGTACCCACGGTTTAAGCCCAGTGGAAAACAGAAGCCTTTACCCCTCCTAAAACAGGGTATTGTCGTTCGGCTGACTGAAGCGGGAACTTGCGGCTCGTGGTTTGGAATTGGTCGTTAGGACCAGAGAGGTACGTGTCCCAGACACGTTTAACCTCAGCTTGGAACAGGAAAAGCAAATGCATTGCTTTAATGTATCCATATGTGTGTGCTCCAGAAACACAGAGCAGATCCGTAGCTGGCGTGTATCAGAATCTACCACTCGTTTAATTTGTGCTGTTGAATCGTTAATGGCAATCACTGAACATGGGGCAATAAGGTAACTTCACCACCGTTCTGCTTCTTGTGGCTCCTGCTAATTTTCTTGTGTAGTTTTGCTTGTTTTAATAGCAAAATCTGTCATATTCTAGTTTCGCACAAATCCTGGGAGGCAAATTAGAAGAGATGTGGAGCAATTCCTGTTGACTTTAATGAGGGTTGTGTTTTTTTAAAAACTACTTTGAGAGGAAACGTAAGGTCCTTTTATTTCTTTATGCAACCTTGCCGGTTTTATATGCTTTGTTGTTGGAAAGACTCTGACATGAGACAGGGTATGGGAGATGTCTGCTTTCATATGACAACTCAGAGCAACAGCATTTGGCTGCTGGATTGCAGCTTTTAGCCGAGCTGTCTGAATCACCTGTTGTGTGCAGTCCCTTGTGGCTGCAGGATTCTCCGTCACTGTTTCCCAGGTGTGTTCCAACATGTTTTCAGTGTATTTTAGTTCCTTCATTTGCTCATTTTTTATTCCTTTGCAAACTGAAATATATTTTTTCCATTCCTAATTAACTCCCTGCCACCCCGCTTGTGGTAAAACCTGATTTATTTCTCCTTCTCTGCACTGAGAGGACAGGATACTTAATCTCCTCTGGGTGGACGCTGAAACACCGTCTGAATAAAATGCTGATCACTCATCTGGTTAGTTCCTGCCAGCTCTTCTCTGCATTCCTGCCGCCTGGGTTTTGCATCATTTGCTATCGTTCCTTTAAATGACAGGCTCCCTTCCTTCTCCATTTTTTGGAGACTAATAATTCCTAAATTAGCTCCTAGTCACATTAGGTGTGCGCGTGAGTGTTTATCCTTTCATATTATCCTTAAGACCGTGAATATTCACAAGCTAAAAAGGATTGTTTGGATAAATACTTGGAAAGGGTATTAAGCTGATGGCCACAACTTACTGCCCTTGCTGTTCTTTTGGGGCATTTTTCTGTTGACAGGGGCCCCCTTTTATATTAATGTCCACTTGGTAGCTGCAGAGGAATAAAGAAGGCTTGGGATCCCCCCCCCCGTTCAGGGAGCAATGAATAAACGTGTTGTAGAAACAAACAAATATAGCAGCCCAATGAATTAGCATTTTGAAAGCCTCTGTGTTTGATACCCATCTGCAAAGTAAAGAATGACTATCAGATGTATGTGGATGCATGCATACATGTTTGCAGTGGCGAGCTCTTTCAGATGGCAAACACTCACTGTAAGTGCCAATGTTTTTGCACATCTTGAAAATATTTGTGTAAAAATGGAAAGAGAAAAGATCGCCCATCTGCAATGTGTCGTGGAAAATTATGTGGGCAGAATGCACAACACGTGCCAAGCGAAGGGAGCCAGGTGAAGGAGGTGAGGAATCAAGATTTTTCTTCTTCATGCTGAAGCCTTGAGAGACGCATTTAGTGACATCTCTAATAGCACGCTTTTCAGGTGCGCATCCATTCTGCCTCCCCTCTGAAACTAACCCGGGCTGAGAAACTTAACGGTGAATTCAGGCAGAGGGCTTGGAAGCCGGGCCTGCCAGCCCATTAATGGCCTCAGGCAAATACCGTGGGCTCTCTTCTATTTATTCACCCTAAAGTGGAGGTGTTAAGAAATATGAGGCTGGTAAGTGGGTGACAGGCATCTGCAAGCGTCACCTCAGCAATCCAGGTTAGCAGAGAGCCTTGGAGTAGGATTGTAAAAATTGCATCATTTGTAACCTTTTCAGCACCAGGCTTTCTAAAAAAACCCTGTAACCAACAGCTTTCCTTTGGACATGAAGAGAATAACTAAAGAGAACATCTGTTTTCCCTTTAGATGTGGAACTGCAATAGCAAGCCATGCATAAATTTTATTAAGGCTTGCTAATTTCCTACGAGTTTGGGGACCTACATGTTACCCGTGGAGATATTTGCCTCTGCATCACCAGATGAACGGTCCTTTTAAAAACAATGCAGAAAAAATGGACACAGCTTGGCAGCAAACACGTTAGGTTCTGTTCTCAGGGAGCTCCAGTTTCTTTGGGTTTGTTTTTGCACTTTTTAGATTTGTGCCTTTTTTTCCCCTCTTAGTGCCACTCATCTTGTTTTCTGATGACTTTTTGTAACATAGACGACTAAACAAAACAGGCGCCTGAATTGACAAAACTACTTACTGCTTGAGTCTTTTGTACTCAAAATCAGAGGTCCAAACACTTTTAGGACTTACGTCCGGTTTTAAGTTGTTTCTGAGATGCCAACCTTTTTCTGTATGCCGAGGACGCACACGCCAGCCACCGCGTGCCTGTTCTGTCCCTTTGTGCTCTAGGAATATGTCTCCAGATTTACAACTTGGAAGCAAGGGCTGTTGAGACACAGCCCCGCTCAGACCCCCCAGGCCCAGTTTCTGCACCCTCTGAGGAAACACCTTTGAGTAGAAACTCACTCTCTGACCTTTCTATACTCTCAGAACCAAGGTACGGTGTCCCTGTGTGCAATCACAACAACTTCACACTGAGAACTTTGAGCCTGCAGGACGCTTGGCAAGACATGCCTGGAATTACACAAATCACGCCTTGTTGCATGAAATAAGTAGAAAAGTCACAGGCTGGGTTAAAAACATGCTTGTCTTCTCTCAATAATTAATTGTTTGGGGATTAATATGAGGTTTTGTGTTTTGAAAGTAAACTAATCCACTCGTTGGCTGGTGTGTAATGAAGGAGAACAAGCTACTGTCAAGCAGTCTGAAAATAGTGCAAATTAACTACGTGAAGTGTCCCAACTCACATATTTTATGTATATGAGTAATGTATCCTCTGTGGGACCGAAGATGAAAATATCGCATGGAAAAGAAAAAATGGTGGCTACAGGTTTAATAAAAGAAGCAGGTATCCTTTGCTTTGGCATAATTTGGCATTTTTACTGCTTAGCAGCAGCTGGGCTGGGCTACTGCAAGAGAATCCATGTTTGTGAACTCCCAAACAGTATGAACCAAACGTTCTGCAGCCTCTGTGCTCACAGAGCTAGCAAAGGGGAAGGAAAATATAGTTAAAAATCAAAATACACTGAAATAAAACAATTATAATTTGAAAGAACTGCTTGGTTATCCATTTCTCTTCCAGCCTCAGCATTACAAGGCTGCTCGTGGCTCTGGACCTAGTTTTTAATGTCTTGATGTCAATAGTTAAAAGCTCAACGAGTTTAGGCAAATCTGGATCAAAAAAATGGGTGCGTATCCCAAACAACTGTATATTAAAGCAATGTTAGAAGGGACAAGGCAAATACTGAGACACAAATTCACTAGTAAGTGGATTCTTTTCTTGAGAAATGCCTAACTACAGTTTTCGTTGGCTTCATGGGAGTTAAGACTGCAATCACTTCAAAGACCTGGGATCTCTGAGAAAGAGCTATTACAATAGGGATCATAAAGTCTTGCTGAAAACATCCAGCCAAGGTCACAATGCCTATAGCAAAAAAAAATATATTAGTACTGGAAGTTTCCCATATACTTAATGATGTTACTAGAAAATAGTTGATTGTTTGAACTATTCTTGTTTCTTTCCTCCACAGGGGAACATTATTCACTTTGTCTCTCTCCACTTTTTCATTCTGCCATGGGGAGTGTGCAGAGAGCCATATAAAAAAGCCATATAAAACCTCTGAGAATGCAGTGAGCAGAATATGGCACTTTTAACATGACAAAACTACCAGCTTAGGTAAGGCTTGAAGTGCGTATAAACTGCAGCACCTCCTCAGGCAAAGAGAGTCACAGTCTCAACAACGGAGAAGAAGCAAAAGGAGTTTAGATCATAAATCTTCTTCAGATCTACAAGCTTTGCTATCAGAATGCACAACAAGCAATTCAAGGGCCCCAACATCTTTAAATAAGTCAGACCAAGCCAGGAGTGCTTCTGCCCTCTGGTAACAGCAGTTCGATGTTTTGACTGTTTGCTCATCTACGCAGTGGTCAGAAAGGACAAGGTGGATGATTTATCAAGTCAGGTGATTCCATTAGTGCATACTTTTTCTTGATGTTGTCTTAAGATTGCCAGGTTCTTGCCTAAACTCTGAAGTTCAAATTACATTAGCGCTAGCTCTGACATTGCTACATGGCGGAGTACTGCAAGGGGGTAGGCATATCCTCCTTGCTGTTTATCTGCGTCCCAGTTTCACTGAGCAAAATATTCTTCCTGGCAGTGACAAGTGTCTGGTAGTGCTCAGGAAGACAACAGCCATGGCCCAGGTATGGGCAAACATTTCATTTCGTAATGCGTAAAGGGTCCATTCTCTGCTTTCTCAGCTGAAGTGGCAGCCCCTCCTTCACAGGCGAGAACGCAGTCTTTAAGCTACGGGTCACAGTGGACTGGGTAAGAATGGGCCATCGTCCAGGTGTGGACTTGGGAAGAGTTTGGGATTAGTCAACTTTGAGCTTCGAGAGACTGAAATGATAGCTCTGCATCCTTGCAAGGGCTAAATCCATGTATCATCTCCATGCTTGGCCCAGGTAGAAACCGGTGGGGCTTGAAACAGATAGAAAGAACCAAAGTCAGGCACCAGAGCCCTCCTCATGTCACGTACTTTGTGCCAGCATTCATCGGTCCTCTCCTGGCCTTTCTGTAAGCAGAAAATGGGACTTGCTGACTGACACTCACGATCGGTGCTTTTTCTGTAACTTCTTCTTCGTTTACCTGAGCTGTCCAGACGTCACTCCCATCTGCAATAAGGGCTTCACGTACAAGCAGTCCACTGGCTTCTCCAACTGCTATACAGCTTTTCAAGTTTAATCTTCTGCCGTCTGTTTTCAGGGCCAAGGCCTCAGAAGTTCATGCTCCAGCCTTTCCCCCAAGAGCTCCCCATCTTCTGCTCATAATTCAGCTGCTTTGTAGCCTACAAGGGAAATGGAAATAACATTGCCCCCATTGCCTCTTTCTTTCTATCCTCCCATCCTCTATTTTCTTCCATCTTTTAGTCTCCTTTCCCCTCATGATATATTTATGGGACATAAAGGAAGGAGAAATAGAAGCAGCTGTACAAGTATTTCTTCATCTCAGCAGAAAGAGAACAAGAGTTATAGGAAGAAGCAGAGATGGGGAAAAGGAAAACACAGTAGAAATAGAAAAAAGGTAAAGCTGGAAAACTGAGAAAGTGAAAGAAAGAATAGAAAAATAAGTCATCAATATTATGATTATTTACTGGGGGGCTTACACCTATTGCTTATGCTGATAACAAAACATCTGCAGAAACATCAATAGGGATCATCACGTGCATCTGTGAGGTTCTGCCCAGCCCCTCAGCAGAGCAACGGAAGCCATACTGCTGCAGATCTGCGGTCGTAAACAAAATTCTGTTTTGTCCTGGTTTTAGAACAGCTTCTGAATGATTAGATGAGGAACAACAGTGCTGCGGGGGAAAGAGGGGGTGGAACTTTTCCTTTTGACAATTAGATGTGAGCTGTTGAAAGCTGCTTTCATGGATGAATGCACAGAAAACTAAGTACGTCTGGCAACTGATTTGTTTGATTAGTTTATTGTATACCATAATTTCACTCTCACTTACAGATGAAGAAGGCCTATCACAGGAGTTGGACTTCATAGTTGTTTGAATTCTCTGCCAAAACCCCTTAGAACCTCCGTAGTCTGAAGAGGACCTCAAGTAGAGCACAGACAAAGCTAGTGAGGCAGGAGTAACTGAGCTAATCAGAAAATACCAATCTGGGCACTCCACGGTTGCATAGGGGCTGATGTGCAGGCAGCTTAGCATCTGCGGATTCCAGCGGGAGTCCTGAGTGCTCAGCTGTTCGAAAATCAGGCCCACAGAGCATGGGGGGCTTGGGGGCGGAGTTGTTTTTCTCCATCCCACTGGTGTGACTGGTTTCTTGTGGGGTAGTGATGACATCCAGTGGAGAGACCGGTGAATTACAGCAGGATTTTACACGTGGAACGAGCTGCTGCCGAGTCTGACACTACAATCGAAGGATAAGATCCTGGAAGAGAAAATAACTTTCTCAGGAAAGGTTCTGTTCTGTAGTGAATGGCTCATGACTAAGAGTCTTGCGCTGTTCTCCTCCTGACTTCTGCACTACCTAAAGGTGTTTTTTAAGTGTCTCCTCTTGCTGAGGAGAAAAAGACTCACGCCCTGGGGAAGCACTGACGACAGCATCTCACCATGATTAATACTCACACGGGATTCTCACTTCCATGGAACGTTTTAATTGGTTTTTGTTTTTGCTCGAAATCTGTGGCTCCCTGATCCTTTGGGACATCTTAAGGCTTCTTAACAACGTTAACTTTGTACGAAATCTGTCATTTTAGTGGTTTCCCTCAGCTCTCTGCGTCACTTTCCCCAGGATGTGCCAGCCTAGGTTTGCCCCAGTGTTTAGTACACGCCTGGGGCGGGATAAATTATCCAAAGCTTAAGCTGGATTAGATGTTTATGGCATAAATAATTGGAAGCACAGACAAAAGAAGAAATACAGAAAGGACCATATAATCTTGTAGAACTGAGGACATGTGCCTGTCTTTTATGATTTCATTTTGCAGCCAGAAGGTCTGGGATCCCAGCCACTGCTTGGTGATCACATACCAGCTGCTTCCGAAAATGTTATTTTTCTCCTCCGGTACCTAATCAGGAGACCAAGGGGATTTTCTTTCAGACGTGTACTTTGATACTTTAATCTCCGCCTCATCACCACCCCAGCACTAGATTGCTTCAATATGCTTTACAAGGAATTACACCCGACGTCAATCAAGAAATTGAGTTTCACGCAGAAAACCACCACGTGCTGCAGAGCGCTTCAGCAGAGGGCACAGCTTCAGTGCGGGTGGTGGCAGAGGCCCCTCACCGCTCTCCAGGCAGCGCTCTGACATCAGCTGCAGCCGTCACAGGCCAAAGCCGCGAGCGAGCGACTCCCTGGTGCAGCTGAGCCTCAGGCTGCGGCCTATGGAGACCAGTCTTTGTATGGTTTGAAAAACCGGCTTAATAAGACATTATGGATACCGAAGTGCCCTGACTGCTCGTTCTCATTTGATGAATGACATGTTTCTACATGTTACTATGTGACTTTCACAACCTGACGGCCGAATCGCTCGGGTGTGAGATAACCCCCGCTGTTTGGGTTTCCCCAGGGCATTGCTAACACTGTCCCCCCGTCAACGCCGCCGGGCCGAGACGCCGAAGGGCCCGTTACAGCCAAGCCCCGAGCGGGCCCCGCAGCCTCAGCACCCACCTCACGCCAATGGCCCAGGACGTGACGTGCGTGACGTAACGTAACATCACGCCCACAGCGAGGTCCACGCCCCGCCCCCTACGAGACCACCTCGCCCGGGGGCCCGCCCTCTCACCTCTGATTGGTGCTTGCCCCGCCACCCGCGGGACAGCTCCGCCCCCGTCCCCGCCCCCGCGCTGTCCCTCCCGGCGCTGCCCGCCCTGCGTTGCCTTGAGCCCTGTCGCCCGCTTAACCCCGCCCCGCGGATCGGCTTCTCCAATTGGGAGAGGAAGACGTTGACCGACACTGCTGTCTCCCAATGAGGCGCAGCGTTAGCGGGGCGGGAGGGCCGGACGGACACCTCCCTCCGCAGGCGGCGGCGGCGCTCCCTGACTGAAGGGGCCGGGGGCTCCGCGTCCCCCTGCCCCGCCGCGCCTCAGCGGGACCGGAGGCGGCCGCTGGCTGAACCCGGGTCGAGGGCCTTGGGGGCGTCTTCTCGCCGCTCCCCAACCCTTCCGCGTCCCCTCGCCGCTCGGAGAGGAGCGGGGCGGCGGTGCCCCCTCTCCGGGCAGGGCCTGCGGACCGCGCCCCGCCGCCGCCGCCACCCCTCCCCCCCGGCCGGCCGGCCTGCCCGGACCGCACCCCGCCTCCCCTCCCTCCGCTGCGTCGCCCAGCCGAGCCGGGAGAAGGGGAATGGGCGGTCCCGGCCCTTAGCCCCCGGCTGCGGCTGCTGCTCCTCCTCCCGGGTCCCAGCGTGTCGGTGGCCTCCGCCCGATGCTGGTGGAGCTGGCTGGGGTCTCTGCGGCGTTGTGAGCGCTCCTGCCGTCCCGCAGCCGCCATGTCCGGCGTGGTGCGCACCCTGAGCCGCTGCCTGCTGCCGGCCGAGGCCACGGGCCGCGCTGGGGAGCAGCCGCGGCGGGAGGGCAAGGAGCGGAGCCGCGATGCGGAGCGGGAGGCGCGGCGGCGAAGCCGGGAGATCGACGCGATGCTGGCCCGGGAGAGGCGGGCAGTCCGCCGCCTGGTCAAGATCCTGCTGCTGGGTGCCGGCGAGAGCGGCAAGTCCACCTTCCTCAAGCAGATGCGGATCATCCACGGTCGCGAGTTCGACCAGAAGGCGCTGCTGGAGTTCCGGGCCACCATCTACGAGAACATCCTCAAGGTGAGGGGCGGGAGGGGGCCGGGGGGAGGGGGGTGCGGCGACTCCAGCCGCCTTCCCCCACAGCGGTCGGGGATGGAGGCGGGCGCCGACCCATCCCTCAGCTTTGGGAGTTTGGGCAGTGCCTAGAATCGCTGTCGGAAAAGGCTGTGAGCTCGGCTGGGGCGGCGGCGGCTGCTCCCCCTGGGTTGCTCCGCCGCTCCTCGGATGCGCCCTCTCTTTGGGGAAGGGGGTTCCTGTGGGGCAGGTGTTTCGGAAGGCGTGTACCTTTTGTGCGACTGCCTGGCGGGCTGCGGGAGGCGAGGCTCTGTGGGCTCCCAGCGTTATCCGTCAGAAGGCCTCGATGAAAAAAGGCTCAGAGAAAACTTTCCCGCAAAGGGGATTGAGAAAAGCTTTGTGGAAACCCAGAGGAAAGAGGATATAGGTGTGGCCTCTGCTCTGGAAAAAACATTATGAGAGCATCCTCTAAGTCAGAATTGGAGAAACTTCAAAATTTGAAGAAATGAGGAGGAGTTTCCATGCCTCTGCTAAGTGCCCTGAGTCTGTGTACCTCGAGATGGGACAAGAAGTGGGTCCCTGTATGGATGTTGTGGCTGCAAGCAGTTGTTACGTGATACATCTTGAGAAACAGGGCAGCATAGGCCCTTGGAGTTGGGTAGTGTGGGATGTTATCAAGCACAGCGCTGAAATGGGAACAACTTTGTTTTAGTACCTCTGCAAAAAAATTTTTGTTCAATGCATGTACAGACTTTATAGTGCTGGTACTGTATTTCTCTAGTGTATGGACAATATACGGGCTACTGCTAAAGCCTTTGGCCTACAGACAATTAAGGAAAATCAGCCTTGACAAATACTGTTTCTTTTGATGCCTTGTGCAGGTAGAAGTGATTGTATTTCAGAAAATACCTAAAGATGCATTAAAAGCTTACTTAGGAATATATCTGTCTTAATCTTCATAATCTTTCAATAAAAGAACTGCTACTTTCCTACCTATATTTTTCTGTAGGACTGTCTCCATTCTTATATGGGCATGGATTTGTGAGGCTCTGAGATTTCATGGAAAATTAGAGGACAGGGAGCTGTGCAAGTTAACGATAACAAGTTACTTCTGAATTCTCGGATTTATTTTGAATAGAAGGTTATATGCACTTAAGTGCACGTACACAATGATTCTTGTTTTTAAGAATGCTGCTATTCCATGAAGGGCTTTTGCTTCTGTTAGTGAACAGGAAAATCGTTGACTAACTTTTACTTTTTTTTAAGTCCGTTTTCAGGAGCATGTATGTGTCTTACAGGAACCCATTAACTGCAAGAAAGTTGAAGCTCAGAAGCTTCTCTTTCATTGAGGTTATGTAAGCAAAAAGAGTGTTATGAGTTTTTTTTGTCTGTACACCCAGAAATAGGGAGTCTTATTTTAGAGGTCTTAATGCTTATTTTGGTACTGCCAGTGATTTATTTGTTACTGCCACTGATTTAAAGTAGTAGCTGAGGCTTTTAAGTAAGCAATTTGTGAAAACAGAAAAAAAAGAATCTGAGACTCCTTTCTCTTTAAGTTGTCTAAGCAATGCTAGTCATGGTAAAATACTATAGTATTTTATCTATGCAGAAGAGCTTTCAGCAGTAGAACTTAGTGCACTTTGGAAAGGAGAGTAAGTGTCTCCATCTTGTAGCAGGGGAGGCTGACTTATGCACCTGAAACGCTTGTCTGCTGGATGACTTTGCGCAAATTTTCAGAACTTAAAGTAGAATCCAGGTCCTCAAGGTAGCAGTCAGGTGTTCTGATTTCAAGACCAGTAGTTAACAACACTTCTTGGACTCTTGTCAGCTGAACACCTTTTCAAGCTGCCTAAACTAACATTTGGAAGTAATTTTTGAAGTGAGTTAATACAGTTCAACAGATGGCCCTTTTGGCCTTGCAGTTTGTGATTTGGGAGTGGTAGGTTAGGCTATCCCTCTAGGTACATGGACCATATCTGTCTGACTCTTCTCTTATTTCTTCAGATGACAGAGATGGCTCTTGCACATAAGAATACAGCTTACTTTTCACCTATAGGTTTTTGGGGATGGCTTGGCAATGGTTGCTATGGAAAGAGTATGCAGACGGAAGGAGAGAAAACAAAGGATACTAAACGAGTTTTTTGGTGGGAAGGAGGTCTGAGACTGGAGTGTGGGGAGAAGGCAGTAGATGTTCTGTTTGTTTTTTGTTCATCTGAAAGAAACCTGATAACACCTTGATATTCTGCCGTAATTATCAGGAAGAAATCAAATACCAAGACAGAATTACTGGGCTTTCAAAACAGCGATGTTGTCAGTGTATTTATTTTAGGGTAATTGTGTAATACTTTCTTGTATTAAACTCTGTTCACTGGAAAACCATAAAATGCTTCAAGTAGACTTATTTTGCTTCTTTGATGATATAAATTGTCAAGTGAACCTAATCACCATTCTTTCTATAATAGAGTGTTTAGACTACAGATTCTTTTCACTTTTTCAGGAAGTTCAGTCTACAATGATCACCCAATAAGACTAAATGGAGCAGAAATCACCATGTATCTAACTTACAAGAAAGGATATAAGATGAATTTTTATAATACGATATGTGGATAATGAGAAATGAAAATGATCCTATCAAATAGCATATAAATCTGTTTGACGTTGTGAAGTACAGCTGCAGCAACCTTAGCCCCTTTTTCCACACAGTTCTCGGCATGGTCAAACAATGGGGCTGTTAAGCTTCTACAACACTGAGATCTGAGTTAGAAATGCAGTGTAAATCTCCAGGATTAAATGGTCAATTTTAGTTTTCCAACCATGACTAAACTTCTCTCTGAAGGAGGAGGATTACTATTCTCTCAATAGTGCTTGATATTTCTAAACTGCTTATTGGGCAGTCTGTACAGCTTATGAAGAATGAAGGAACTGATTCGGAGAACAGAACCTGAAACCTCTTTGAAAATAACAGTGCTAAGTATGAGTTGACATTAGTGTCAGCTTCCACTTTATTTTGAGTCTTCAGCTTCTTGCTTTTCTGATAGCTTTGTAGTCCTGAGTTCTTTCCTTACTCTGTTCTCTCTGTTTCTCATCCCCCACTTTGGGAAACCCTAGTTAGAAACAAAATGCTGCAACAAAATAAATCTATGATACAGAATTTACTTTTCCATTTAGTACAGGTGATGGTTCAGGGCCCTGCTAGCTTTTTCTGGCATTTGTGGGATGGTCTTCAAATACATTAGTTTTGCTTTGGTTTAAGGTAAATAGTCATCGGTTAACTAGGGTTTTGCTTGTTAATCGAGGCTAAGTTTCAAAGTAAGTTTTTGGAACTTTTTGATGATTGAAGTGAAAAGCAGTAGTGTTAATGTTCTGGTATGAGTACACAGGCTTCATGACTTTAGCACACCCACCTGGAAAAGGAAAGTGGATAGGACAGGGCTAGCTGCTGCAGCATGATTTTTAAGGAGACTTGGATATACAGAGAAACTTGGAAAACTTTTGTGTACTGTAAGTTTCAAATCTAAGAAATGGCTGGTGGTGTTACACGAGTGTTTTGATGCCTTCCAACTGTGGCTGAAGGAGTAGTCTTTAGATACCTTACAAAACAGATGGGTTGGCCTTGCTACTTGCTTCCTTTGATAACAGTTAAAGAGCTTAGATACTTGATGAATCATGGCTCTGATGTTCCTTGTCTAAATGTTTTTTATTTCAAGTATGAGAGTATCATGCTGCTTGAAAAAACCCAGTTTAGCTGCATAAGAAAATAAAGTAATCTACAAGCACCAGAGTGGTACTTGCACTAGCTTGTTTGGGAGATTTCAATCTGAAGAGAGGAAAAAAAATTCAGCTTTTAAAAGCCTGAAGTATGATCTGTTGAGTTTTTTGGCAATGTTAGTTTCCATGTTGAAAATGGGAAGGCCAGCTCAAGGTTTCAGTACATCTGTGAGTGTTTTCATGTTGTCTGTGGCCTGAATTGTGGTGATTGAGTAAGGAATTGAAAAGCCTTGAATTGCGGAGGAAAGGACTACTCAGGAAATGATGTGCAACTTCATTTGTGGGCTCTGGGTGGGAAAAAACAACCAAAGATTTTGAACATGAAAACTCCCTGAGGATATATCTTTGGGACTTTCGTGTGCAGTTGCAGTACACGTGGGCATACCCGAGAGCACTTCTCCTCGACGGCTTGAATGTGAGTTGACAGTAAAATGGGCAAAATGAGTAGCCTGTGCTGAAGTCCCTTTTAAGAAGAACTTTGGACTTCTGCAACCAATACTAAACCTAGACTGTTACTGCTTCATTGTTGCAGGTACTCTGTATACCTTGAATGTGTCCTTGAAAAACAAAACAAGGAAACTTGCTTTCAGCTTGCACATTTCAGTCAGGTACAGATACAAACTCCAGGAAGTGGGAAAATATCCCTCAATTTAGTTGGGAGCAATACTTTAAGTGACTGAATTACGTAGTCATTTGTAATGCAAGCATATTTCTTCTAATAGCCTACAAATGAAGGGAGAATACATCTTTCCATTATGTGAACTCTAGTTACTCTTTAAAATGACTTGACTACACATTTCCTTAGGTATACATGCAGGTTAATTTGGTAACCTGTTAGGAGGTGGTGATAGTGACATTCAATCTGTTACTTCAGAGTTGGGATCTAGTTGTACTTGAGTAGTTGGTCACAGGACAGTGTCAATCTCACTTCTGCTGGGACAGCTTCTTTTGAAAGGAATGACAAGGAGAATACGCTGTAGGAGCTGTGGCTATTTAAGAGCTTTTCCGTTAAATTTAACATCCAAGTGCTAAAGTTCAGTGATAGGACTGGTATTTATATCTGATTCTTTGCTTTGTGCTTTTACTCTTTAGCAGTTATTTTAATATGAAAAATAATATTCATAAAGTTATGTAGAAAAGAAAAAAACCCCTTATGAGTCTTGTTGGTCTTCCTGCTCCAGGTTCATTTAATCAGTGAAACTCTTAGTAACTTCCAGTTTATGTATTTTTTGTCTGAAATATAAACTTTGTCAGCTCTGGTGGTCTCTTTGTATTTGGTGTGTCTCTTGGTTGGGCTAGGAGAGAGCAATCTGTCTTCATCATGGTGGATACTGGCAGAGGAGTACTGGTCAGTAGTAAGTGATAAATATTCATCATTGTTCCAAAACAGAGCTTACAATGCTCTTGTGATGTAGTCATTAGTATTGCAGAACATGAGTTAGTCCCTGGAGACTGTAGACACATACTTTGATGTTTTCCAGACAAAATTTTAGTCACTTGAGTGACCAAATTTGGGAGCTTACATTATATTCAGTTGGTTGAGTATACATATATTTTTATAATTAACTTGGAAACAGTATTGGCAAAGAAATTAGCAAATTGTGCTACTAAGAGTGTTTACAAGAAAACTTTGGAGCAAAGGTAAACCGGTACACGTTGTTTGAAGAAGTAAGTTCAATACAAATTACAACAAGAGAAAAAGCTAGAAGGAATCGGAGGCTGTGGAGTTTCCAAATCAGTTTGCTTCACTTGCATGGGTTTTTTTCACCCTCATGGGGTGAGGAACTGGTCTTACCCTAGCATTGAAGGCCCCTTTCTCTGTACCCTCCCCTTCTGTCTAAGCACATCTGCTGGTTACTGTGGCGGTATATTTATGAGGCCAGCGTGACAGGGTCTTGCAAAACCTTATGGGGATACTTTTGGAACTGCAGATGCTGCTTGCACTCCATTGAAAGCACGAACTAATTATGAACTAGATATTAGTGTGATGATCTCGGGAAAAGGAGAAACCTGGTAATGTAATTCTGAAAGCATTAACTTGAAACTTTTTTTTAAGGTCCTGCACCAGTTGTCCGTCACCTCTGAGGTCATCATCTCTCCACTTTGTGCCCAGTTGCAAGTAAAGCTTGCAGTGAGAGTATTTTTCTTGTGCTGCATTTATGGTCATTTTGCTGGATTCAGTCAAAGACAAGGACTCTTTTCAGAGTTTCCCAACAAGCAGACATCACCGCTGCTCCCGGTTCAGAGATTCAGTGGCTAATCCAAATGTTTCTTAATGTTTGTGTTCCTGTGGACTAAGTAGATGACACTTCCCCTTTGTTCCCATTTTTTATTTGTATGTTGGGCTGGAAGGTGGGTCATCTTTACTGTTTACCCTGCTCTCACCTGGGTGGCACTAGAATATGTGAATGGTGAAAATACATGCATAACTGGTGAGCCTTTTCATTGTCTAACTGGGTTAACTGGTGCTGCTCCCACCCCTACCCTTGTGTCTGTCTTGTCTTACAGCAAACTAATACAGGTGGTGGATCAGCTTGTGGGCTCAGACAAATGACAAATCTATCAGACAGGAGAGGGTGGAACTACAGTACCAGGAAAGATGCCCCTTTTGATGGTACCTAGTTGTTAGACTGGTTGCTCTGTAATATGAAAGCTTATGCTTAATGACATTGCAATCTTGGCTGCTGTTTGGCTATGAGGTTCCAAGGACATAGATCAAATACAAACACTGTTAATGCTTTTACAATAGCGTGCTGTAAAAATCTATTGTCTTGCCATTACTTTGCTAGTAGTAGATCACCTTCTTACCAGTGTTCCAGACAGCAATTTAAAAAAAATGCACATGACTGTATTTGCAAACATTGACAACTTTATTTTTAAAAATTGTATTTGAAAATGTCTTTTTCAGAAGGTTAAGGGATGTTTTCTAAAAATACACTTAGGTTACATTTTATCATCTTTTTTTTACTTGCCAGCAAGCATTGCTGCTGAAAAGTCCAGTCCCTTCTATGGCTGTGTGATTCAGCCGTATTGGCACCAGTGATCATGGAGCTGTTGCAGTTTTTCGGTACAGTTAGACTTGCCGGTCCAGCTGGACCGGTGTTCATATAGCTGTATCACTTTGTACTGCTCCACTGGCACAGAGGGTGTATTAGAAATATCTTGCCAAGGTGGGAGCACTCCTTTTGGCATTAGCTCAGATTTATATTGGTCTCTGTGAATTGTGATTCCCCAGACTTTGCCAGTTCCTTGTCAACAATAACGAGGAAAAACATACAGTAGGAAACATGTTTGAATCTCCCTGTTGCCTGCAATGTTCATGTTGGTTTACAGCCATAGGAGAAGACAGTATTACCTGTTAGCTGTGACTTGGAGTCATACAGATGCTGGAGATCTAGGGCTTTAGTATGAGATTGAGTGGTGTATTGATGGTAAAAGCTTAAAAACTAGCTGCTGCAGTATTTCGTGTGTAGCAGTCACTCTGTTGTCTGTGATATCATACCCCATAGTAGTTCCTTAAAAATATTTTAAGAAAATGCCCTGTAGGAGACTTTTCTATTTGTGTACAAACTCTAAGTAGTTTTGCAAATTCTCTCTAGACACTTGACTAGAATAATCAAATCTTTTGATCACTTGACTTGGTTTGTGCCTAGAAGAACCTGCCTTGCTTATGAGCAAGTGCCCCCCCAAACCTAGTGTTTCCATTGTGTGTTTGGTGCTTAACTGTGGTGTGTTTGCTCAGCCTCTGAGTTGGTCCATCAGGTGAAAGATGTGAGATTTTAAGGATAACGAATCCCTCGAGTACTGGAGTACGTGAATAATTTAAAACTCGAATGTTGTGGTTTATGTAGTAGTGTAACTACTGATGTAAGATATTCTTAAATCAAGCTGTTCTTTAAATACTGCAACACTTCATGTATTGGCAAGCATCGCTGGCTTCAAGTGACAATAGCTGGTGATAACCTTCCTAGTAATTCCCACAAAATCATTTAATTTATTATTTTTGAAAAATTCAAGACAACCTGGTGGGGTTTTTTTTCAAAGCTAGAATGCTTTCAAAAGTAAAGGAGAAGAAAAAAATATTTGGGCCAGTGCTAGTAATGAGCATTTGTGCAAATGCTCATAAACCTTCATACTGCTGGTGAGCAGCAAACATTCTGCGTAGTGCCTAACAGCTGTGCTCTGTCAGGCCAAGGATCTAGTGCTTTGTCTCTGACATGGAAAAAAAAAAAAAACCACAACCAAAAATGGGTACAAGAACAAGGCAATGTGATACTAAAGTATATTCTTCCAGTTATTGGCAGCCTTTGGTTTCGGAAACTTCTTGAGCCAGGAGTTGCATCTGGAATGTAATCGAATAGTCCTCTTTGGACCTTTCTTCCATCAATTTGTCTTGATGGCTTTTTGAGTCCATTTCTACTTTTGGCCAACATCCTATGTAAATGAGTTTGCCTCACTGTCGGGGGGGTGTATAGGGAAAAACCCTTCTTTTAGTTTAACCTTCTGTTTGATAACTGTTGCTGTACTGATCATACTTGTGTAGTAAGGGGCAGGGTAAGAATAGTCTTTTTCTACTGCCTTTCTCCAAGTGGTTTGTAATTTCTGTAGATTTCTGATGTATCATGCCTTAATTATCTTTTTTGAAACTGTGGATTTCTAGATCTCTTTAGTGTTTTCTTCTGTGTATGATACTGCTTGAGTTAGATTGCATGTCACACTCTTGTTACTTTTTCTGGTTCTACCCTATCTCCATTCAAGTTTTGTGCATGCCAGGGATTTATGACTTGAATATGTTTAAAATTATTAGAAAAGGAATGGAACAGAGAACTTCCTATTTTTCCTCCCGAACTGGTGCTTCCAGTATGCTGCTGTTTTGCCATTTTCTAGTGCCTGATGCTATCCTCATCTGTGAATTTTAAGTCTTTCCACCTGTGCTTATTCTGGGTCCTGCTTTGCAGCACAAAAGCTTTAGATCAGTTGAACTGTTCAGAAGCTTATTTCACATCAAAAGTTGTTGCCACGGTTTTTATTCATATTCCAAATTTGAAAACAGAATGGTAATTGACAGTGTTCAATCTTCTGAATGAAAGAGTGAATTGACATTTTCTATGTAGTAGAAAATCTGTCATAGCAGTGTTGGAAAGGTTTACTGTGAAATGAACACTGCAATGAAAATGATCTGGTGTTAACCTTCGTTGTTAGAGCTCAGGAGGGAGTATTGTACATGCAATAAGACTTGTTTGCTGTTTGTTTTTTTTCTTATTTGTACCAATGGTGTCTGAATCCAAATTCAGTTTTGATAAATATACTTTAAATATATTAAACTATTCTGTTCATTCTATAATAAATGGAAATTTTAGGAATTTTAGTTTAAATTTGATCTTCTAAATGAAAGCTTTACCTCTGGTCATCAACAGTATGTGTAAACTTCTAAGCAGTTTTAACTACAGATAAAAGTGATGCTCTGGCTATCTCCCATGATGGTCTTTTTGGAGGAAAGAGGTATGGAAAGTGTTTTGAATGTGTTTCCAGAAAGAGGAAACTTTTCCTATGGTAACTTGTACTGTACAATAATGGGGCAGGGATTATCAAATGCTGATTGTGGCTACAAAAAGTAGTGTTACCAGTAACTCTGAAATGCGAGAATAGCAATACGTAGGATCTAAATTCGGCAATTTCTCTGTTTCTCCTCATCTTTCTGACATCTGCTTGCTGCATTTATAGAACTGTTTTGCGGAGATGGAGAAATGTTAAGTTTAGATTCACTTTACTGGGGATCTTGCTGAGTCACAAATACTTTTAACTCCTAACAGTTGGGAGGAAGAAACATTGGCTACTTTGCTCATCAAGTAAAGCTTTTATTCCTGATGCATTTTAGGTATAGATCTCAAAGCTGGTGTGTTCTACAAATTCTTATTTTGAGAGCTGCTGTTCCAGTGGGTATGCATAGGGCTAACTGCTAACTGCTTTCCTATTTTTTGTTGTTCATTCAATGTTTAAATTGACCTTCTGTGTGTGTCTATATAGGTCTTTTGGCAGTGCTAATGCTATGTCTCTCTGTACGTCTGAATCTGCCACTTTGTCCCAGACCGGGCTCTGTACGTGATGTGGTGGCCGCTGTTTCTCTCTCTCCCTCTGTGTTAGAGGAAGGTGCTGGTGCTACGCGCTCCCCATGGGTGGCCTTACGGAGTCAATGCGCTCCCATGGGGTCTGTGAGGTCTAAGTTTAGTTCCCTCTCTTGCCCCAGGGCGATTCAAACCTGCATTTCCAAGGAGCAGCAGCCAGCAGATAAGTGACTATTCTGGGACTGGAGCAGTCTCTATGCCCTTGATTGAAACTCTGGTCTGTGGTTTTCTCCAAACAAACGATGAAACTTTCCTTAACAACAGTCTCCCGAGATCCTCTCTATCTCCAGTGGGAGCAGGAAAAGGCAGAGCGACAGCGTGGGGAAATGCGCTGAGGTCCCAGTGCTGCTTTATCCGAACAGGAATTGTGCGATCTTGCGGTTGGTTGTTCCTTTGGGGCGCTCTGAAGGGACTGCGGTAGCTGTCAGACGGGTAAGGGTTAAATCGGTCTGAAAGCTGTAAGATGGAAAAGCCGGAGCTGAGGGCCAGGGGTGGTGGTTGCAGAGAGCTGGAGCCAAAGCAGGTGAAAGGTCAGAGCTGGTCTGTGTGGGCTGGGAGCTCTGTGCAGGGCCCACAGCATGGGGAGATGGTGATCGCCGGCCGACACAGTGCCGATCAACTGTTTCTATTCATAAACACTTCTCACTGATCAGAAACAAACCTGGCGTTAAATACCTAGAAATAGTGGAGTCCCACCAGTCTCGGTTACCACAGTGCTTTGGAAAAATCTGATAGTTCTCAACTGGGGGTGGCGGGGAGCTGACACTGACTTTGAATTGTACCTGGGATGGCATTTTGTGCAAGTGATGGGTTTGCAAAAGTGTCTGGGGTGGAGAGATGTAGTGCAGGCATCTGCAATTCAGAGAAAGAACCTTCTAAGTTTTTGTTTTTTCCCCTCATGCTTACATTTGTTAACACCATTCAAATAAAGCAGATCTAAAGGCTTCTGTTAATATGGAGATAAACTCTGTAACTAGGAATGAGAGTTGGCTTTTTGGTCTGTATGACAGTTACTAAATAGTTATGTCTGGAATTTAAAGCAGCAGTTTGTAAATATATTCAATTTTAGTCTTTTCCTGGTATTGTGGAGATATATTCTCTACTTTATAAAAAGAAAGTAACAATCACTGGAGAATCATAAATATTTACATTTCAGGGAAGCTGCACTTCAGGAACACTGTTGCATAGTGACAACTGTGATGCTTCACTTTGAGTTTCTATTCTGTGACACTCACAATAAGCTGCTTCTCATTTCCCTCTCCAATCTTAATTTCCATTGGGAGAGTTACTGTTCTTGTGGTGTGGTGCTGGTAAAGGACTAGAGAGGTGAAAGGTTCAAGTGTTAAGAAAACACATGCAGTCTTGATAGCTTAAAATGTGAAAAAAAAAAAAAATCAGTCCAATAAAGTGGAGGTTCATGTGAATAGCTGTGGAGACAGAACTTCACTTTTTTATTTTATTTATCTTCATAAACTGTAAACCCAAAAGATCAATGCAATGAGAAAAATAGTTTAATATAACCCACAGATTTTACTTGTGAATTAGATGGTACTTGAGATGCTAAGCCACCATTAACGGATCTATCCACTATTAAAATGGTGCTTACTATTGAGAAATAACTGTTGGCCATCTGAAGCTATTTAGTATAGGTGTAGTTAGATTCAAGACTGACGTTTCAAAGTTACTTAACCTCATGTGTTTGGCTTGTTGCCATGAATAAGAAATTAAGTTTCCATAAAAACTGTGAAATGTGAAATTAAGCAGTCTCAGTAATCCTGAGTTAAATTTGAGAGCTAGATCACTTTCCTTCCAGATTTTTTTTTCCAGAATTAGAGTGCTCACACTTAACCTGTCATGACTTCTTAGCAAATGTGTGGCTAATTCAGAAAGTAAGCTGATGCAGATGGAAAATTGTGCCAGCTTTACTGAGCCCAGTAGCTTGAAATCTAATGCAGTGTCTTCAGTCCTCTCACTGCTGGGCTTCCCTACTGGAGGTAACCATTTGGATGAAAGTGTCTCAATGGAAAATGCTCATTTACAGCAAGTTTTCAAGAAGTCTGTAAGGTTGGATAGCTGTGTTACGTAGCATCCAAGTAGATTGTGTCAGTATCATACTTTAGAGCAACGTGCTTTTTGGATCTTGCTAGTTTGGTATTGCTATAATTTTTTTCTCCAGAAATGTTTAGTTAGTTGGTGTATACATACAGCACTGGAAGTTACTAAGTTTCCTCAATTTTGGAAGCTCAATATACTTTGCTTTACCAGAATATACAGTATGTTCTTTCAACAATACTTTTTAATACTCTTTTGGTTTTCTAATGCTTGAGAAAACTAGTATGTCCTCTTTGGTATCTAAAACCCAAATGCAAAGGAAAAGATGGAAGAATATGGTTTCAGGCATAGTCACTTTTAAAACTACAGCTATGAGGATCGTATATTTGTTCCCAGACACTTTTCTTTCACATTTGATGTTTACTTTTAGTATCTGTTGGTCATATTGCTTGTTGCTGCTAGTATTTTTTTCCAGCTGGAAAAATAGATTGTGGTTAAGTTGCTTACACAAGCAAGCTCTTTCTATCTTATTTCTGTTGGAGATATTGCAATAAACAATGTTTATGATTCTCTCCTGAGTTCAGTCTCACCAGAAGTGTGTCAAAAAAGAAAGCTTCAAGTACCTCTGAGTCCTTGTTCTTTCATGCTTTAATCTTTCTATCACTGACTTTCTTATCTGAATCGTTCTTTAGGGCTGCAGGGTTCTGGTTGATGCACGGGACAAACTGGGGATCCCTTGGCAGTACACAGAGAATGAGAAGCATGGAATGTTTTTGATGGCTTTTGAAAACAAAGCTGGAATGCCCATAGAGCCTGCCACCTTCCAGCTGTATGTACCTGCCCTGGGCGCGCTGTGGAGGGATTCGGGAATCAAGGAAGCCTTCAGCCGTCGGAGCGAGTATCAGCTGGTGAGTACGTCCAACTTCATGGTGGGAGCAAAAAAAGTTCCCTGTTGTATAAATGTCTTTTCAGTTGAAAGATTGCTTGCTACGTGCAAGATTTAGCTGTCGTATGAGCTATTTGTAGTAATACTGTAAATCTGAGCACTTCAGCAGTAGAAACAAGTGGTAATTGGAGCCAAACTTGAAAAACTACATGGCAGTAAGAGGGAGTGGAAAAGTGCACATGACTGGATAAACTGGAAGAGCAAGAGGAACCAAAAAAGGCAGGAATTGGTTGAACTAAAAATATTTTAGCAGCTCAGTAGGTCTGTTCATAGTAGGTCACTGATGAAGGCACACTTAATTTGTAACTTTCCAGTCCTGCCAGCTTGCACTATATTGATACTGGCAAACTATTCCTGCATGCAGATCTTTTGAAGTGAATGCAACACCCGTTCCGGCTGCTGCTATTTGACTGTTTCTTTTCATCCTGATGTCTGCAAGTGAAACTTGGATAAGCAACTGAAAGATGACAGTGAGCTTAAAAACGTGCTATCTTCCTTGCTTGCTTGTTACTTGGTTTTTGTGCTCGTGTGCCAAAATAGCTGCACTTCTGGTACGGAATATGTTTCTGACAGCTGTTCATAATCCTTTTTCTTTCTACGTATAAGATGGAGAAGCTTTTTTCTCTATTTCTTCTCTGTTCAGTGAAAAAAAGGTACTGATCCATGCAACTTAGTACCACTGTTACTAGTTCTTGGAAGATGATATGGGTTGATATCCTAATCGTTCTAATAAATGTATCTTTATGATTTTAACATCTTAATTATGCTTTAATCTGCAAGTAGAATTCTTTTTGTGTGTTCTGTCCTCAAACTTCATTCAGCTTTTTTTTTTAAAAAAGTCAGTTATAGGTAAAATTCTTCATGCTTGGATGTGTTATCAATGTTTAATTACAGGAGTTAAGTAGAGATTAGAAACATGGCTTTGTATAGTCTCCCTTAGACTTTCACGAAGGAACTCGATATAGCCATAGAAAAACTAGAGAAATTCAGCCGTGAAATTCTTGTAGTTTGTTTCCTCGTGGTCGTCCTCCATGTGGGTTCTCTAATGTCTGATACTGTAGTTAAACTCATGTTGCAGCCCTTAGATACACATCTATCTCCCCTGGCTATTTCAGTCTTGCATATTTTTGTAATCTGCCTCTGAAGTATCTTGAGACTGGTAAATGGCTAAAGAATAAATAAAATGACTACGTAAAATTGTCACAGGATGACTGGATAAACCTCATTTCCTTAGGCTAAAAGTGGCACAATTTCCCTGTTACAGTGTTGGGGAAGGGGGCGAGGATGTGCAGGGGGGAGAGAAGATAGATTAATTGTTCCATAATTCCTAGCGTCTGTAGACATAGACTTAGACTTTGCTGTTCTAAGCACTGTTCAAACGTGGAATAAAAAGGATGGTTCATGCCACAGGGAACTTGAATTTAACATGAGACAACTACTAAGAGAATCCAGTATAATAAGCAATAATTGCATCAGCAGCCTGTTAGGAAATATTTTTTTTTCTGGGAAATGCTATGATCAAGCATGGGGTTTGTTTTTAGGGGGAGATTTGGATTGGGGTCATGTGGGAGGTTCATTCCTCTACTGGTTAGCAATAAAATTGCATCAAACTGGAAAAAAAGTCCAGTTTGAATGAATAGCGTTCCAAGACTAATAGGCCTACCTCTGCATTCTCTGGCTTTGAGAAGATTAAACAGGAAATGCCAAAACATTAAAAAAAGCCCCACAAAACCCAAGCATACAGGCACGCAAGTGATCATTTAATATGCTGTCATCTTCAACGTCATGGTATAGTTCTATCGTGCATCTTTTTGGATGATGTTCATATAACGTATCTAATGTTATTGGGGCAACTGGAACTGCTGCAGGCACTGTTAACTTGTCAATGGTGCGATGATATGATGTACTACAGAAATACTGTGTAACTCAGTCCTGCTGCACGCGTTTGTGTCACTAACAACTTGAAAATCCTGGGTGCTATTATTTTACTGTGCGGGCTGCATCACCAGGAGATTATAATGTATCTCCATTATAAATAAAAAGCACTTACTGTTTAAAGCTTTTAAAATGTAATAGATTGTTCTCAAGGATATAAATGCTACTTCTGGATTGATCACTAAACAAATTATTAACACCTTAATAACTTGAACAAGTTTCCATGCCTTACTTCCAGGTTCAGCAGAAGTCTGATTCTCTGAGTACGTTGGGATTAGCAGCAGTACAATTTCCTTAAAAAAAAAAAAAAAAAAAAAAAAAACCCAAAAAAAAACCACCCACCCAAAACCCAACTGCATAATTCTTTAAAGAAAGCAGATGGTTTAAGGAGATGCCTTATTTATACTTGCATATGATGTGTATAAACCCATACCTTGACTTAGTTTAAATCCTTGCTGGATATAGACTCATGTAAATAAATAGAAGCCAGATATAGTGGACTCTGAGAAAATAAATCTTTTCTGAATTGATTTTAACGAAGGCTAAGAAAACTTCTGCATCAGCACTCCTTTCTTATTTAGTATAAGTGAGCTATTAAATGGAATTTGCTTGGTTTGAAATGAATTCATTATCTTTATAATAGTTTTAAAATCATCACCAAAATTTGAAGCTTTACTATGATCTGTTTGAGTGTTTCTGGACAATGTTTGAAATTATGACCTTGCTCAGCACTTGCATCTTCTTCACACTGGTCTTTCAGTCAACTGAACACCAGCTCTTTTTTTATTATTGTTATTATTTTGGCTTCTAAACTATAGGATTATATTGGTCTGCTTTTGAACTCTCTATATTTCTTTAGAAAGTTGTGTGACTTTGTTTAAAAATAAAAAGTAAAGCATGTTTGGTTAACTAGAGCTGAAAATTGCAGTGTACAGGTGTCTTCCTATGGTCTGTAATGCTAAGCTGAATGACTGACTCGGCAGTAGAAAACTTGTTGAAAGAAAATGGCTCTGACCATAACCTCATACAATCAGAAGGCTGCTTCTCTGGGACCACAGAAGCTGCCTCTGGGTATTTGAGTGTGTTCTGCTTCACATTCAGTGCCTAGAAGTGCTGGCTGTAAATCCCTGTCTGGGTCTTTAAGCCTTTCAGGAGTGAGTGGGTGGATTCTACAATAGCAGAGTGCTTTTTTGCTTTTTTCTTCACTGTCTGTCTTAAAGCAGACTAACCAATTTCACTTTCTTTTCACAGTCGTCAGCCTCCTGCTCTTCCCCCGCCCCAGTCTGTCCCCACCGACCCAAGTTCCTCTGTTCCTTGTATGCAAGCCAAGTAGTTTGGGGACAAAAGCTTCATTGTATGTTTGGTTACATTGTCACATCTCTGTCCTCCTTTTTTAACTACTAGAATAGGAATTCCTTTGTAATCAGTATGTGATTCTTCTCTCTTCTCCCTTGCCCTCATTATCCTACCCCATTTTCTGTCTGTATGTTAGAAAGGAATACATTTATCATGTGTCTCAAAATGCTCTGTAACATTTGTTCTTTTGAGGTTGCCTGTGGTAGTTTGGGTAACTGGGTGTTAACTCTTCATTGCCAGCAGGTGGAGACAAATTCTATTTTGAATGGCTTCCTCTGAGAAAGGACCTTGGGACTTCAATTGTGATTTAGCTGAAAGAGTGGAAGCTTCTTCAGTCTGAGCCTAATCACAAGTGTTTGGGTATATTTGGGAGTTCAGGTGCATGGATCTGCAAGCTTTTTTGCACCCATAAATGATGTTTTGTTTTATGCCATAAACCACGGAGACTGGGGCCAAGGTAGGAACTGCTTTGGTCAGGTGGTTTCTGGGGTTTTGGTGTGGGTGTTTTTTTTTTTTTCTTCCTCCTAGGTGTCTAGTGGGAGAATGTGAGAAGCCATTCACTTCTGGTTTAATGTGTCCAGAACAAAACCTGAAGTGAGGTTGGCTACTTTTTTGACTTCTTGCAACTTGGCATGCTTCATGTCATTGTGGGTAAAGATGGGACAAATAGGATTTGTCAGGCAAGAAAATGATACTTTTGTCATTGTCAGAACAGATATATATTGTGTGCTAGCACTGTTACAGAGCTTAACCTAATAACAAGCAGATCTGCAAAGGCCATTACCTGGCTTCATCAATTCTTAAAGCAAAATTGACACTGTTTTATCAGGTTTTTTAAATACGCACAATGTTTTTTGTTTTTTAAATCTCCATCCTAACTACTCATAGTCAAAGTGGTATCTTCATTTGAATGATTCTGTTTCCCTTCAAAATACCAAGTCTTTCTAGCCTGTCACTATGTATTTAAAGAGCTCCTGAACTTTTCCTGTGGTAAAAGTCATATTCTCATTTCTTCAGGATTGATGGGGCTATTTACTCTGAACTCCAAAGCCTATTTGCAGTTAAGGTAACTGCTTACAGATACTCGCTCTTCTTCATACAGAAAAGAACATGGTCATCCAAGGAGGCTGCAGAAGGCTTCTCTTTTAATGCAATAATTAATATCCAGAATATATTCATGATCCATCACTAGAGTATCAATTTAATTGTTATTATTGATGTATTATTATTGGTGTTCACTGCACTGTTGAAAGAATTTCTAATATTTTAATAGCTCCTTTTTAAAAAAAAAAGTCAGCATTAATGGGAAGTAGTGGTTCCTGAGAGGGAAATAAAGGGCTTGAAAATATAGACAAAAACTTACTACTGTGTCTGTAGCTATTTTTAGATCTCTGCACAGGGAATTGTATGGAACACTTCCAGTAAGACTTCAAATACTAAGAGCCTCTGAAGCCTTGGATGTGGGAAGACTCTGGAAAATGTTTTAAAGACCCTTTCTTTTATATCGATTCACCATTCTCCGGGTGGTTTTAGGTGTGGGTGTTTTGAGGATATTTGTAATAGGACGTGAGTCACTCCCCTACAAATTAACTATGTGGGATTTTTCCTCTAAGCAGACACTTGAAATAAATCGAAATGATTAAATTATGCCTGACAGAATAGATGCAGTGTGCTGGAAATGTGTAGTGAACAGCCTGTACCTTGCAGTAGTATAGCTTTGTTGCTGCATTCTCCTTGTGCAAGGAGCTGATGGATTCAAAACCTCATAGACTGCCAGTTGTGTTTTTTGGGCAGTATGGAGGTGAGGCACTATTCATTCCTACTAATTCTTGATTCCAAGTGGACGAACTGTTGCTTAAATGTCTTTATTTTGGTACGGCAATACTAGGTACGGCAGTAATGTAAGATGATCAGGAGTTAGGCTATATACCAGCTGCTATAGCATATGGAGGTTATGTGGCAGCATTTGGCTGCCTCTACAAGCCAAGCGAATTGAGAGATTGGGCAGCAGGGTACTGGCTTCACATGAGGAGTAAGTGACTTTTGAAGTGGCACGTTAAATGAAATCTACAGGAGTGGGCTCTACTTTGTCAGAATTTTTCAGTGCACTTTAATAGAGATTTCTTGAATCTTTAAGTAAAAATTTTTGAACTGATCATTTGTTGAAGTTGCAAGGGCAGAGTTAGCCTTAAAAGCATGTTTCTAAACATTTTACTCTTGGCATATATGTCACAGCACTGAAATGCAGGAGTATGTGTGCCTGATGTTGACGTGATGCCCTTGCTAATGCACTTCGTCTTGAGGAAATACCGAGTGTCAAATCAACTCCATCTTATACAATTGGCCATAACATAAAAATGAGTTGCTTTTTCTGCAAACTACTGTTTGAATATGAGCTTACACAACAGACTATGAATGTTGCTTATTTTGTAAGGATGATTTTTTTCAGAGCTGTGAAACTCGCATATTTCATCAGTGAAATCCACTGGGGCTTGACCAATGGTAGTGAGACGTACAAAGGAAATGGCCACACTGTTCAAAGTACCAGCCTGGGAAATCTTTTTACCATTTAATGCATGTAATTGGGACTAGGCGGCAACTCTTTGCCAAATTACTTTGGAGCTTTGCTTGGGTATTTCTAGTTTGCATAATTCCTGTGAAACTAAATTACTGCTGGAGAAGTTATGTGGATTTTTTCTTCTCTAGATCTTGATGGGATGTACCACTGACCCAGAACACTTTTTAAAAAAATAATGGATTGACAGTAGTGCTACAAACCAGAAACTCATGTTTGCGTTGCTGAGCCTTGATATTTTGTAATTACACGGTGTTAGTACTGAAAGTCAAGTACACCATATCTAACAATGTTAACATGATTTATTTTTTTTAAAGCTAATTACGAAGCTGCGGATGGTAAATGGGCCTGTTCAAACTTAGCTATTACACTTAAGGGATGATAGTGCTATATAACCTAAGCCTTCTCTTAATTTTGCCACTTGTTTGCTGTTATAAAAATAACAGTAATAGTCTGTTTATAATCTGACTTTGTTATGGTAGAATTCTAAAACAGTGGCTTAATCTGACATAATATATTAACTTAAAAGATCATTAACTTGCAGACTTTATCTATGGAGCTTGACTAATATCCTGCTCTGGACTCGTGTAACAGTGTGAATTATGGAGATGTTTCTCTTCAGGTCAATATCTAAGTAAGGTTTTATGCCAGTATTATGGCAATTAAGTGCTAGAGGTCCAGATTTAATTTTGTATTTCTAGTTCTGTCCTCTAATACCAAGTCCTAAAAAGCTTATGGTCAAGTTATGGAGTTTGACTCATCTTTGTACAGCAAAAGAAGTTAATTGCTTGTTTAAGTGTAATACTGCAAAGCATTGTGGCTGGTTTGTAGTAGGAAGGATTCGCAGTTGGAGTCTCTGGCTTCTGATCTCGTTTCCAAGACCAAATAGGAAAGTTTTCTTCAGATCAAAGTTTCAAGTAAGAACTCTCAAACAAAAGTGGCATTTTGTTAAAGGAGGTGAGAGTTAGTGAGTTATAGTTTGGGTTTTATTAAAAATTGAGAGGTAACATGAAGCAAAAAGCAGCTGGAAACCTTTGCACAAACTCTGTGGATATTGGCTAATACTGTATAGTTTGTCAGTTTGCATCTACAGAAGCTAAATTCTCAGTCTCCTATTATATTTGCAGTATTCTAAAAATAAATGCTTAAATGAGATATGTTAATAGGCCTGCTGCCACCAGAAGAACTCCTTGAGCAGCATGGCGTTTGGCTGTACTAGCTCTAGTATTTCTTGGCAGTCACTGAGATTGAAATTAGGACTAAGCTGGAGCAAGCGGCAGAGTTGAGGGTGCCTTCATAACACATTGTCTGTCGCCTACACCAAGGGATGCTTTGCTTGGTAATCTCAGTTTTGATTTAAGTGCCACTGAGCAAGAGGTGAGAAGAACTTGCATTTAAAGTAGGCTGGAATCAAAACCATTTAGAGAATCAAAGGTCATAAATCATTTTACACTGCAAATCATTTTGAATTCTAGCAAAAACCACTTGTGCAGTATCTTTTCTCAATGGGAGAAGCCATTCTCTCAAGCAGAACCATCCATAGAAAGCCATGTGATGTGTAAAATGGTTGTGAGCTGTTCTTAAATACTTTCTGCTATTGGAGAGAAGCAAGAACAACCAGAAAGGTCATGAATTACGATCTTTTCAGAACAGCACAAATGGAAAAGTGTTAGAGAATAGCCATTTCTTACAGTACCTACCTGAAAGCTCAACCAAGGATTAAAGCCCTCTGTACTAAAATGCTCTGTGGAGAAATAAAAGGATTCCTGCCATGAATTGCTCCTGGCCTTAGGTTATGACAAAACGCAACAGCTGGATGAAATGTAGCCTGCATGGAACTGGGAGGATAAGTTGGAAAGTAACGAGCAGATCATACATAATAAATAAGTGGGTAACAAGAAATTGATATGCCTACCATATGGGAACTGAGACAGTCGCTGACTAGAAAGAGCTGTGCTACTGGCTGTTCTAGTACTCTGTATAGTGAATTCCCAGCACTCTACAATTTTTTCTTTTTTATTTAAAGATCAGAAACTTAGGGCAAAATCACCTCTAAAGTCTGTAAAATGTACAGTGCGTTAATGCACTTCCTTAATGCCTTGCTGTCTATGGATACCAAAAGGTTGAAATTCAGATTTTGTGTGGTCCTACTTTTTGACTTTTACGTTCTTGGAGGTAGATTAAAAAGCCTTGTATTTTTATGGTACTGTGCAAGGCTGCCTGTAGGAGTTTACTTTTGCCCTTTGGATGCCAATAAATCCTGACTGTATTTTTGGTGTGGTTAAGGTGAATGAGAGAAACAACTTCATAGATACAGCTCCCATGTTGAAAATTCATTATGAGAATTTGCATCTTACAATTGATTGTAATTTTTCTGATTGAGAGATTTCTTTTTATTCGTGTATTTTGTTAAGCACAAGCTTTTTTTGTCTTTACCACTTAGTGCTTGAGCCCATGAGAGAACTGTCTGGGCGTCCCAAAAGATTTACGGAATAAATACTGTACTCATCCTTGCCCCTCTCTGTATGTGTGTGGTAGCAGTTACAATTTGATATCTTACTTTCAGCAATAGCACTGAAACACCAAATCTAATGTTTTTAAACTGGAAAAGTCCTTTTGGCTCCCAACTCTTGAGAATAAATGCCACTCTGCTTCTGGAAAGAAGCTTTAATTTTATTATGCATAAAATCATTAGAAAAAATACTCAACATGTCTGTCTTTGCAGAATTGTCGTTCTAAGCCCTAATTAGTGCTACTCTAAATCTTGCAGGACTGTATTGAATATAAGGATTTGTTCAGAGCAAGTACAGCTGTAATTAATCTTTGCATTCCCATCAAGAAATGCTGGCGCATGCTGTGAGAAACAAGGAAGGAAACTTTCAGTTCAGGCTGGCTGAGCCAGTACCCAACTGCAGCTAAAAACCACTGGAGTAATCTCTTTATCCCTTTCTAGCGTGCAGAAAGTTCTGGACAGAGAAAAATCAACCCAGTGAGCAGCCTTTACCTTTTGATTATGCTGTTTATTTTCCACGTTCACAAAGTTTTTAGTGGATCTCAGTAATTCAAGAGACTTCAAAATTGGCAGCTAGTATCTCTATAGAGATTCCCAGTAATGAGAATGTATTCCAGAAATCTGAGCAAGTTAAGTACATTTAAAGGTGCGCTCTTTCTATGACTAAGGGAGTCTAATATAAAGAGCTCCTACTGAAATTTGGTGTAAGCAGGAGAGAGCTCATATATTAAGTAACGAGCATATGCATAGGTTAAAAGTGTGGTAGCACGAGGACAACTTTTATTCTAGTTACAACAAAACACCTGCATTATGCAGGGACATATATGTTAATATTTGTCTGTTTACACTGAAGTCTAAAAACAATCAAAGTAAGTTGTTTGTAGTGGAAGGGCTCCACTTGTCGGACTGGTTTCAACCCTTCAATCTCAAAGATATAGCTGAAATGGAGACTTTTATTCCCATGATACAGGCTTTTGAAATTTTTCATGTGTTAAAGCTACGTGCACTTCAAGATCCAACAAGGACTGGCGTAGCTGTGTAAAACAGAGGGCTCCTGCTGCTTCCTGTGCATTATATTAGCAGTTTTCTGACCGTATGGCTGGTTTCAGGACATCAGGCAGGAAAAAAGACACTGCAAAAGGAGAGGTGAATGGTTTTGTTAAGCCCATCTCCCTGACACGGCTGGCTCTGTGCTCAAAAGAGCAGTGCTGACAGTGCACTTCAGAGAGTTCCAGTTTTACAAGTCAGCCCTCTGCACCTCATTTGTATGTTCTCTGTAGTAATTCATCTTTCTTTCATATGGGTGTTGGACCTTGTCCTTTCCATCTCGCATAGGGATGGTGAAAAAGGATGATCTCGGTGTCTTTCCAAATTCTCTAAAATGTTCCCTTGAGGAAAAACAGTAAGAGGTTAAGGCTTGGATTTTTCAAAGGGGCCACTGAATTTAATAGGATAATGGGTGATTAATTCTTTCAAGCTTTCCTGAATATCTTATAGTAAGCTATGTAGGATCGACGACAAGTAACAAGCACAGATGAACAAATAAGCAAAACATTAAAAACTAGGTATGTTTTTATGAGGAAGTCTTACTGACATATCTTCTGGGTTTTTATACTTAGAACAAATATTTGAAGTTGTTCTTAACTTGTCATACTGACAGTGAATTATGTTTAATGAGCCTGTGTTCTTTAAAAAACGGGACCTGGCAGAAAGCTGAAATGGAAAATGTAGGTAGGATAGTTAGGTAGCGATAACTTGCTCAGTTGTCTGTGTTTCTATTCTTGCTAGCTATCCAAATCTTGATCCTTTAGCAATGCCTTCTTGAAAAGATTGTAATTTTCTTTAACCTAGTTTTCTTCTGTTTTCTTCCCCTGCTCCTGCTGTCTCCCTAACAAACCTGCTCTGCCTTAAAACATCAAGTGTTGGACTCAATGTGTTGTGCAAGGATAGTGCTTAACTTGGGTGGTAGTTCCAAGATAGAGTAACCACGGTGAGCAAGAGGAAATGGTGGTCTAGGGAGTTCTGCTTTGCACTATGCTCTTGTTTATGTTGGCACAACTGTTTCTTGGAAGCTCTGCTGTAAATTGGGAAGCTCATCTGAGGAAGAGCACAACCCTATGACTGATTGTAAGCGCAGCCGAGGTGGTGACATGCTGTGGTGTTGGTGAAGGAACAAACAGCTGACATCACAAGTGATCACGAGTCGCCTTAACCTGGTGCTTGCCAAGGAATGATGGCAATGTCTTTATCTTGCTGATCCTTCATCCAAGCAATGGTTCTTTTCCTCCGTAAGTCTTTCCTGATGCTTAAGATGCCTGTACCTTGAGGATGCTGTTTAGTTTTTAAAATGTTTGTGTTCAAAGTTACAGGAGTATCCAAAGTGTTTCCATACTCTTCGAAGTTAAGGCTGTGTTTCGCAGGTATGGAGTGAGAGGAGGAGGTGAACAGAGGGAGGGAAGAAACACAGTGACTCTTGACTTTTTGTGAAATTATATCTTTGTAACATTGAAGGTTTTCCTAGATTAGATGACTGAAGGATGCATCTGAACATGATACAGCTCCAGAAAATCTCTCAAGGTTCCATACTGCCACAAACCAACCAGCTGGTAATTGAACGCTAATGGAAGGAGCAGAGCTGTTAAGTTGTGCTTCCAAAGGAGAAGAGTAAGTTTAGCTCAGTACTCTGCTGCTCCTTTTTCTGAACCTGCACTACCTGGGAAGGCTTTGTATTACAAAGGCAGAAGGCAGCATGGTCTCCACCTTCTCATTAGTTTGCTGCTATGCTTAAAGTGGCTCTGTGGATGGAGTAAACCTGTTTTGCTCTGTTCTTGACTTAGTATTTGGGGGAGGGGAGGAAAACCTCTTGGAAACATCATGCAAGATTTTCTGTTTGAGAGAGTGGAAAACATGTTGCTCTGAGAAGTAATTTATTGACACATCTCAAATGTCTCCTCTGTTTACAACACAGATTCCTGCAGTTTGAACTGTGGCAGACTTGTGCTTCACTTGGCTTTACTCCTGAACAAACTGTTGGTATTTGTCCTTAGAAGGTCTGCTCTCCACCCCGCCCCCAAAGCCTCTTAATTTGACTTGGTTTCCTTGACATTCACTTAATTCTACTTCGGAAAACTCAGTAAAATCTCAAACTGAAAAAATGGTGGTTTATTGATGGAACTCTTTCCCATTTAATTCCATCTCTGAATTCTGTGTATTTAAGACTTTGATCCACCTGGTTTCAGCCTGGTCAGAGTACAGTACTGAACCGGTAGTGATGTTAGATGTGGATTTATTGGGCAGGAGGCAAAAGAACCACCTACTATATCCTCTCTTTCTTCTTTCTTCCAGTCCAGCACATGCATTTTAGGTTGCAAGGAGTTCGGATGGCTGTCTGCGTGGCTGGACCATTTCCCCCTCTGAAGTTCAGTAGGATGTGACTGGGGCTTTAATTAGGAGTTTTTTAATAGGCTAGTCTGCTCAAACAGCTTGTAGAAGTTTGTTAAACACACTTCAATTTCCACTGTGGCTTGATTAATTTACATGTGTAGATGAGGCCTTAAGAATGAAAGCTAAATCGCTTATTTGAAATCGCTTATTTTATCTATTATTTTCTTCAGATTTGTTTTCAGATACTTTTAGTTCTTAATTTATATAAAGCAGATGCATGTGAGGGTGAATAAAAAAAGCTTTCCATTTGATACAAGACTTCAACATTACTTGTGGGCTCTTTTCTTCCATGGCGAGTCATTTCTAATAAGCCTGAGCTTCACGATAGTGGCTTTATAATGATTGAGGACTGTGTCAAAGGCCTCAGATGTAGATGTACATGAAAATGGGATGGAGTTGCACAGTAAGACAGCTGTTGTTCGTGCAGTTACCAACCCCCGTCTTACCTTGTGAGAATCCACTCAGGGATCCTTCAGTGAATCAGTACCTGAACAGCTGTAGTTTTCAGCTCAAGTCAGTCCATTCCAGTTTTGGTTTTGTAAGTGAAAGTAATGATGTGAGTTGTGTGCGGTACAATGGATTGAAGTGAAAAATGTAGGAAAAGCAATCCTGAATGTTTTGAAAAGTTCTGAAATGAAGTAGAAGTTTAGTATACTTGAAACCTTCATACTAAAGTATCAATAGTGCTAAAGTTTAAGTGCACATTTGGAAGTACTTCCCCTTCTCGTCCTGTCTTAACAGCCTTCAGTAGGAGAGAGAGTATTTGGAGTAATCAATATGTTGTGACTGGATGTGAATAAATAAAAAGTGTTTTGAGAAAATGACTATAAATCAGATCACAGAGAAAACTTGACTAGATTGTGAATGGAAACTGAAGTCTATCTCAGATCACCAAAGGTTGTTTGAGGTTCACTATCACTCATCTGCTGGAATCAACATGCAGTGTTGTCACTGGCAGTGGAGCAGGAGAGATGAGGTTATAGAGAGGGCAGTTGCTTCTTGAGCAAAACCCTCGCTCACAGCTGTAAACTAACAAAATGTTCTTGACATTGGAAAACTCTATCATTAGTGATCTAGAAGATTTACGGGTACATGTAAAGGTCAGACTTAGTAAAAGCCCTACCAATCTCGGTGTAAGCAGGTGAACATGAGATGTTGAGTTAGCCTCTCAGTGCTGAGAGCAAGCTCCATATGTCATGAAATTCCACTGATTAGAGAAGGCACCGGGAAAGCAAGTGTAGTAACAGCTGGCAAAACTGGTGCACTTTGTAGTTGAGAGTTGGTCAATCTCTTAGAATTATCAAGCTATTATTGGAAAAGGTTTTTATTTCTAGGGCAAATGATTTTTGAAAATCGGACACAGAAACTGGCTTATGTTCAAGTCTTATGTTCTCTGTAGTTGAGCCTGCTGAGAGCTGAGGTAATGGGCATGGTGTAAAACTTTGGAGTAACGTAAGCAAGGTACAATATTTCTCTTCTGCACTCTACTGCCTACACACTTGGTATTATAGGAATCAGACTGTTAAATAGCACACCTGAGTGCAACCAAGACTTACTTGCATTTTACCCCAGTGTGATTTCCAACTGAAACCTATCTTTCAAATACTGTGTGGCTTTCTGAATCTTGCAAAACCATCGGTTTGGTCTACATTGCATCTAAAAATGTCTTGGTTGTATACACATAACAGACAAAATGAGACTTTTTTTTTTTAAATAAATTGTGAGGGATAAATGACTCTTTCCAATCCTTACAGTCACTTTAACAACAGACATAGACAAACTTTAGTCAAATGTTCCTGAGATTATGTTTCTACAGAAAGTAGAGCATTAGGGCACACTGCAACAAATGCTTTGGTGTAGAAGTGGAGTAAGAAGCATCGTTCTGCAAGATACTGAAGGTTATGCCTGTTGTAAATGCAGTCAAGTTGCTTAGCTTTCCAGCTGGCCACCTGCCATAGCAAAGTCCAAGCTCAACATTCTCTCATGGTTCATGTTAGCTGTTTTTTTCAGCCCACAAGATCCAAGATATTTATTTCCCATCCCTTGATCTGATAAGATTTGAAAGGGAAACTCACTGGTAAACTTGTGATTTAGTTTTGATCAGATAGCACTGCTGACTAGATTAATTCATAAGGTAGTATTTTTTTTTGTCAGTGTCTCCTAGTTCTGCAGATGTTTTCTGTAAACAAAGCAAGCTTCAGGTTTGCATCATACTGAGCTGCTGAAAACAAAGCATTGGACAAGAGTCACATAATAATGTGATTGTGCACTGTTGAGATTTGTAAAACATCCAGTTGCTTCTAAATACTGATGCGTTAAATGGAAATGCCCATTTTTGCATAGCAGCTGCGCACTGAGAATAAATGGGATAATTTGCTAGGGACTGGCCAGTATCTTGGATCCATCCTTCCATTTACAGCTCGGGAATTTCTTTTAACTGTGGCAAGATTGCTGCTTTCAGTTGCCTTCTCTTGTGCGTTTTAGCCGACTGTGCTTGGAATGAGAAGTTGAGCTGGCGTGCGTTAGTTCAACTTCACAGAGAACCTCCGGTGTTTGAGATGAAAGGGTTCTGGCAGCAATTTTGGACAATGTATTTATTTGCTTAGACAGTTGGCAGGGAAACAGGAAGGAATCCTTTCATGGGATGCTTATGACTAGCTCTGTCGTCCACTTGTGCCAGGATGAGTGTGTGAGCTGGGCCCGCTGCTGATGTTGGATACAGTAATCAAACTTTTATTGTTGTTCACACATAACTGTTTCTTCCACAAAAATTTGGTATATATCTCCTTACGTCTACTCCTTGAATCTTGCTAGCTGCTAGTCAGTGAAAGGTAGGAAATGCTAAATCACCATAACCAATGTGTAAGTCTGGTTAAGGGTTTCTCTAGAATTAAAAAAAAAAAAGGCAATAACTTAACCCTTTTGTATTGCACAGTGTGTCTTTGTTTTGTGGGTGGCCAGTTTTCTGTTTTCTCTGCTGTTTTGCAATGACTGGAAGAAAAGCAGGTGCAATCTGTGAACCAGGAATAGCAGTGATGAAGAGACAGTAAGTAGGAGTAAAATCAAAACAGTAGGGATTTGTGTTAATGGTTCTTGAAGCTTATAGTGTAGGATGAGCCTGCCTTAGTCTTTAAAAGAAAATTCCTTTCTTCCTCGAGGCAGTGTTGCTAATGTGCATATTTGAGACAAATGGATGGAATTGTTAACATAGTATCAAGAGTAATTTATCTCATGTACATCCTGTTGATGTAGAAACACCTAGAATTTCAGGAAAAAATGTACTTTTTTTTTTTCCCTTGCAGCGCTTTCAGAAAGAGTTGCTGTACTTAGTTGCTGGAGAAAGCTAACGCATGTAGGAGTTGCCCTTTGCCACAAGAACTCAGCTCCTGTTAAGAGTGTTTCTTAGCTCTAAGGCTAGAATTTCAGTCACAGGGATCTCTAATTCTTATCACTGATGTTGGAGCTCAGATTAGCCTAGACTTTTGGGGAGGAAATTAAATAAATATTTAACACCTATTTTTTTATCCACGCACTGTAAAGCATACGGTTTGGCCAGAGTGTCATGTATCAAAGCAGGATGAGTTTATAGAAAGTCACCCTGACTTGGACAAACAGATTTTTGCGTTCCCTCTTTGTTCTGAGCTGACAAATAATGAATTTTTAAAATATTTTCAAACTTTAACATCTAATACTTACACTGTACGACTAGGCAATAGAAGGAAGACGTAGTTTTTAGAAGAAGCTTGGAAGCAAACAGTACTTTCTTGTAGTTGGTATGTTTGTAGGGTACAGATAGGAGCAACTTGGATAAGCACTGGAGTTGCTGGATGGGAGCCAGTAGCTCAGTCTGTTGTTAAGGAGGAAGTTAAATAACATTAGAGAGGTTTGATAGTTAGAATTCTGTATGGCTTAAATAAGGAGAAGGGGTTAGTCTCTGGTGGTTGAATGAAAAATTAATGTTTGTCTTGTGACAATAAATTTCAGTGCCCAGACAGGACGTAGAATATCTGTAGAACAGAATTACAGCGTAGCATGAGCATCAGCATTTCAGGGCAATTTAGGTTACTTCAGCATCCTTCTGAGTGAATTCTTAACAAGCACAGATTTGCTTATCTCCTTGGAAAATAATACTTAGTTCATCAGCTGTCACAGAGAAGAGAACATACTTTTGGCTGTAGTAAATCCATGCCCTGTTACCAGTGAGGCTGAATAGGAGTGTAGATGTAGAAGTAATCTGTTGGAAGAGCCTGCAGGTTTGGGGAGAGGGAGTTGTTTGTTTGTAGTTGCCCCTTATGAGAATTTTAACCCTGAGTCTTTGGGGTTTGTAAAGAACTACTACTTCCCTGGGACAAAACCAAGGTGCGGAACCTGGAGCCACATCTGCGTGCTCACTTCCAAAGGATATATGTATTACAGTGGCAGGATGTCAACCTGCTGCTTGTGTCCAGGAGGTCTCACTAAAAAAAGTTTCCTGTGCCTCTCTTTACCGGTGAGGTTTTGAGTTCTAATCTCAGTACCCAAAAACTTGGCTGATCTAATGTCTCCAACATTTTCAAATGCTAGTCTCCTGGTTATTTTATCCTACTTCGACGCTCGTAACCTTGCACTTTCCTTGGGCCTCTGCTTTGGATATCTTGCTTTTATAAACCATCTGAAATTCTAACATTAAACCCCTTACAATCAACAGGTGATCAACATCCCAGGAAGCCTGGAAAAAATGAGATCTTGGTATTTGTCTGAAAAACAAAGATTTCACTTGCAAGTTTGCATTGAAAGTTGTCATTAGCATTGCATTGTCAGTATGTGTCTCTGGCAGTCCTAATGGAATAGTACCTTATATAAAGGCCGACTTTGGATGAAATTATGTGTCAGTGCTTTAAGTCCATCTCATTCATGTACCTGAGACAGCAGAGGTTAAAGGCAGGGAGATTCCCAATCTTCTTTCTGGGGTCTCCTGGATTTCCTCTGCCCTGCTGCTGAACGCTTTACAACTCCTGAATGGAGGATGGGATACAAACACCACTGTTCTTTTATTCGGATCGCTGTTGCTTTCGCCTTGCAGATTCAGCTGCAGTTTGTGGTAGTTACAGTATCCATTTCTCCGTGTGTTTTGCTGTATTTGTGGGAATCTTGTTAGATCTATATTATATACTTCCTTGAAGTACAACATTTCCTTCCTGTGTGGTTTAATTCATCATCTGAAACAAGCTAAGACTGACAGGTCTACCTTAAATTGTGCACTCTAAATTTAGCAGCTAGAGACAGAATGATCAGAAAGGCCTAAACTAATATTATGTCAAAAAGGTCTTGGGACAGGGAAAGGAAAAAAGCCAATTTGGAACAGACGGTCCCCTTTCAAGTCTTTTAGTTCAGAGCAGAATTTAGAGGAACCCTTTTTCAGAAGGAAGAGTTTGAAATGAGCCTGTATTTTAGGGAACTGGACAATGGGATGTTTCACTATCATTTATGATCTGACCAACTGTCACTTTGAATAACTGGCTGAGGGTTAAAGTGACAAATTGATAAATTCTAGCCTTGCAGAACATTTCTTATTACTGAGTTTCTATGGGTATTTTAAAGCAATCTACATATGATCTGTTGTGCATTTATTTTCATGAAATGAATACTGCTTGGGAACTCTGCCCAAGTGTTTTCTGCTTGCTTTTTGCAATGAGGCTATCGATGGCAAAGGAAGTGATGCCAGATTAGTTATACTTCTGTGGGGAGAGTTCCTATGTGGTATGAACCTCGCCTGAAGGGACAGAGATGCTAAATTCAATTAGTTATTTCCATGGTGACTTATTTGGAGCTAATTTTAAGATGACATTCATATAGTACAAATATATAGAATAAAAACTTCTTCATAATTTTGTGGCTTTTGCCCCGAGAACGCCGTGTTCGAAATAATCTAGCATATAAAAGAAGAGGTTTAGAGCACTATTTCAGGAAGCAAGAGTATGTGTTTACATTTTACCTTTCCTCCCTTTCTCCTTCACCAGTCAGATTTAAGCAAATTGTACTATTTTCTCTGGCTTTACCAAACTTTATACTACAGATAGTTCAGTTTAAAAAAAAATATTTTTTTAAAAATAATCCAATAGCGATGCTGAATTGTGGAACTTGCGGGCTCATTTTAGGCCTTCTGTTTGTGTTTCTTGATTCCCCCAGTTCCCAGATGTGCAGTGACTCATCCTACTGAACAATGGGAACAGCATCTCTTATTCCTTCACTTGGTCCCAGTTGGCAAAACCGTTACTCAGAGGATATGTATTGCAGAGGGAGAAGAGATTAGCAGTGAGAGAATGAATCATCCAAGCGTTTGTGGTAACTCTTGTGTGGTGAGCAAGAAGTTAAGGAAGAGTATTGGTCTATACTATGTTCTGGTGTACTAAAAAGGATTATCTGAATTATGTAAAATTCATAACTCAAAGGTCACTCTTCCATCCCCCACCACTGTCCCGGAAAACACAGAGTATGGATGAATGACAGCATTTTGATGGCTTGGTTTATTATCAAGAATGATGGGGCAGGGGTGGGGAAGCTAGCTGGCTTGTATCGACAGCAAAATAGATGGTGGTCATCTCAGGCTTTGTTGGTGTGACTTTCAAATGTGAAATATGATAGTAGACTATAAGTTAAAAATAAAAAAGAAATGTCAGTATAGACATGTTCCACTGACATGCCTTGCTGTCACTGACAGAATGGTGCTTTGTATCTAAATACAGTGCTGGTTGAAATGAAATAATGTCTTTCTGAATTTAAGGATCTTATCAATATCGTTAGAATATTTTTAAAAGGAAATGGTGTACTAACAGGGAAATACAAGCAAATTTGAGGGTTGGGGGTTTTTTTAATCTGAACAGACAGAAGTTCAGCAATCTTCTATGAACGTAGTTGATCTGGGGAAGTTTCCTGAGGTGCCACAATTTTTCTTGATACACCAGCCTATAAAAGATTGACACATCTGACCTGGACCTTTTTTGTTCGTTCTTTAAGTGAACACACTGTGATGTGATTACCTTTAGGTATTTAAATATAGTATAAATGGTATAAATAGCTTTGGCTTCCATTTGTATTTTGCCACTTGCAAGCATAGTTCAAAATAGACTGCAATGTTGAAAAAAAGACTTTATTTTTTTTCCACTAGACCCATTAAAATGGTATGATTGAAGTTGTCAATCTGCATAAAGATATTTTTAGTATCTGATGAATCAATAGCAAATATTTGCTGCCACCTCCATAGGAAGTCATGCTAGTGAACCAGAAATAACTGGCAAAGATCTGGAAAAAGAGAGCATTTGAAGTGCTAAGCCAGCTTTTGAATGGAGTTGAATGGCTAGATGACTTTGGAGAATTTGCACTGAAAAAGCCAAACCAGCTTGTTCATGGTCAGTGTCTTCAAGAGAAAAAAATAGTTCAAAATGAGGGGCAGCTGATACTTTATTTTGATAATCATTTGCCTTGAATGGAACCCTTACCTTAATGAACAACTCATAAACTCTTTGTGTATGTGTATTTTTAATATATGCAAATATACACATGTGTGTATACATATGTGTTTATATAATATCCAAAGCATGAGATAAATTACTATTTATGCAAAGCTATCAATAGAATTTAAAATTGCATTCAAGTGCAGCTTGATATCAAGCTAAATAAATTTGACTTCTAGATCTAATTAATACTATCTGTTTTCCCTGGATGACAAGAAAAAAAATAAAAGCTAAATGAATGTTCAGTTAACTGTTCTGATGAAAAATACTAATACAAAACAGTCCTAACACCTGGAATTTCCATATTTTCCTCATTTAAATACATTACAAGTTATTCATCAGGTCAGTTGATGCTGTCTGCAGTTGTTCCATGCTGCCTGCTCAATGAACTGAAATACTCCACGTGCTTCCCAGAAGCAACCAACTTTTCTGTGACTCGGAATAAGATGTAGAGCAAGGTGACTCGAAGTCTTTGGAGGAGGAACTGAACCCACACTTCATAAGTTATAACACAGCACTGAATCAGAGAATCATATTTAAAGTAGAGGGGTTTGAGTGTGTGGTGTGTGTTTGGGATTTTTTGTGTGGTGGGGCTTTTTTCTCCCTTCAGGGTTGTGTGCTTTAATGTTTTGAGCTTTTCTTAACTTCAAACCCTTTGGAGCTAGTGAGGGATTTGTTGTTTTGACTAGAAACAGATATTTTGATTTAAGTACTGGATGTCTTTTGAATTCTATGCTAAAGAGAATATTCAGACATCTTCAGATCTGTCAGACCATGCATATGGTGTTCGTGCCTGTTCCACCAACCTGACCTGGTTATCCAGCTATCCAGGTGTTTTGCAATTACTGATTAAAATTTCCCAGAATGAATTATTTGGCTTAATTGCAGTGTTACAAAGAGCTGTGTAAGAAACTAGAGAAGTCTAGTTTCCCTAAATCACTGCAGAAATGAACATGTATTTTTTTATTAATCAGATTATTTTCTTACCTTATTATAAATGTGCAAAATGTTAAATTGATTGTGTGGGGCAGGAAATGGGGAGGGGACAGAAGCTGTAAATCAGGTAAACTTGCTTGTGTATCCCAGCAGTTTACAGGCATACAGCTGTTTCCTGTTCTCAGCGTGGGAGGGTACATGGACAAGGCAAGGACTCTTAAAGCAACTGGGTAGAAAATAGGAAGAAGTTGTATCAGCGCCTGCCTGTTTGCAGTCTTGTTCCACATCTAAAGGCATTGTATAGGACAAAGCACAATAGATAGAGAAGGGGTTTCTGTAGCTTCAGTGACCTTTTCTCTTTGGGCTCTCCCATCTACTAAATATGACTAATGCTGTACAGGAAGACCTTTTCTCTTATTCATGCGGTCTGTGATATCTCTTCTGATCCAGCAGAGTGCCAAAAAACACAGGAAGTTACTTTCACCTTATGAAAATTCATGATTGTAAGGAAGCTCTTGGGGCAATTGTTCTTTGGAAACTTCTCCCCAAAAAAGTCGTCTTTTTCTGCTCGTGGTCCACTGTAAATCTGTTGTGATACGCGGTAGTTTTTTGCCAATATGCACATTCTCTCTCTTTCGTGAAAAGTCTTCAGTTTTAAATGTTAGGAAATAATAAGTTACAGCTCCTTTTGTCTATGCCTTATGCTGAAAGTACGTACTTGTACAGTACACTGAATCCTCTGATCTCCAGTCTGATTCTTCAGAATGAGCTGTTGTGGCAGCATCTGTTTACAGTTGTACTGCATGGGAGTAATTTTATTCTGCTGTCTCAAGCCTATGATATGGAGGAGAATGTATGGTTTGAGAATTCATATTGCTGTTAGAATCTGAGATGATATTCAGAATGAGAGCATTCTCAAAATTAGTGAATTGGCAAGGGCGCCTACTGTCATTTTGGTCATTAGTGACACAGCCCTGCTCTGCGATATATAAATAATGTGTTTTGCTGCCTAAAAATATTAAAAGGCAGCAGGATTTTTCCATTTTATCGTTCTTTTGACATGGCATCAACTGCAAGACATGTGTCCTAAACAATGAAGAATGCTTTCTTACTGAACAGATCATCTTCATCTGAAGAAATGAAAGGGGAGTGTTTGAAGGAGAATGGGCTTCTGCCAAAGATAGTTTCACTCCAGAAGTAAAGTCTGCATTTATATGGAAACAATTTTATTACTGCTAAAAAGCATGTGTGGGGCTTCTTGTATCCACTAATGCAAAGTGGCACTTGATTTGAGTGTGATACACTGGCAAGCTTGTTTTGGGGGGGGAAAACAAAAAAAAAACCAAACAAAACTAAAACCCCACCCAAAAAACCTCCACAAAACCTCTTCACATTTTCACAGAATAAATTTTCTTTATAAACATTGCTTATATTCTTCTCAGTATAACTGCTAAAGGATTTTGTACAAAATCAGCAAATCTATTATTAAAAATCCTTGAGCTTAAAAGGGAAATTATCTGTAGAAGAGAAACTCCTTCAGAATGTTCCTTTTTCTTATTTTTGACAAGCAAGTCTAGTTTAAGTTATCACAAATTGTGGGTGACTTAAATCTTTTACTTTTCTTAAAGATATGCCAACCAGTCTAGGATATGCTTTTGTTCAGTGTTATGAATTTTAAACAAAATACATTGACTTCTAATAAATGCGTTTCATTTTTACTCCCACCCAGTGTCAGTTAACTGCATTCATCATACAAGGAGAAAAAAACCTAAGGACTGACTTTAACACTTCCTTTTCATTGTAAAGATATACTAGATAGATTTGAGCATTTATTCAGATCTCTACTCAACTTTGATTTTTCTAGAAGTGATAGTTAGAGAATGGCTTTTAGAAGAACTACTGTCTTAACTACACATCAATAGTGCATTGTGGCAGCTTCACTTCATTATCAGCAGTTTATGTGAATTCAGCTATGTAGTACTTCTCTTGTTCCAACTCCTTAAGTATATCGGGATGTTGTCCAAGCTTCCACTTGTGCTATTGCTCTGTTAGACCTCCGTGCATGTTGGAACGTGAAAAGGCTATAGCTCAGTTGGATTTGCTGTCCTAGAAGCAACCTTAGTTTCTATCTCTTTCCTTTTCCACAGGGTGAATCAGTCAAATACTTCCTGGATAACCTGGATCGAATCGGTCAGCTGGTAAGCCATACCTTCTTTTTCTGAACCAAAAGAGCTCAAAGAGATGATGGAAGTTTGGGTGTGCTATGATTAATGCTTTTTGGTTTATTGCTTGTTGGTGTGTGGTTTTTTCCAAAATAATTACACATTAATTCATTTCAATGTTCTTTACTCTAGAAATAGTAAACTCCAGCCTTATGAAACTGAAGCTTTGTATTTGCTTAATATTTTTGACAGACAACAAATACTGTTTATGGAAGTTGTATTTATGCACATAGTTTCTTTATCAGTCCTTCTATGCAGTCTCTGGATCTCATTCACCTGTTGTGATGATCTGATGGCTGGTGCTACTTAAGATAGCAGAATGAAACCTTACTGAATAAAAAAAATTTACTAGCACTTGTAGGATTCAAAATTGGTAATGAAAACATCTGTCAGGAGACTTGGAGGAGAAAGAACAGAGATGATTTTTCCTAAATAGTAACAGTGATAAGCTTCTGAAGAACAAATCTCTCTCCAGGGGTGGGCTGGGCCACAACCTCCAGTAGAACATGTTGCTATACTCGCTGGTCATGGACTGTGAACTTGAAAGAAGTATTTCCACTAAAGCTTGCAAGATGTCCTTCTGTAAGAGTAATGAACTGTGGAAAAACTAGATTTTAAAAAAAAAAAAAAATCCTTTCAGTGATGACTTGATCTGCTTTACTGAATACTACCTAAAAGGCAATAACACTGTAAGAATTTCATAATGAAAAACTAGACTTCAGCCTGAAAACCAGATGCTTTAAGAATAAAAATGTGAACAAGAGTATTAGTCCTATATTTTTATTCTCATATGTCTCAGGGTCTTCTGTAGCTGTTTGCCAGTGTGTTGAAATAAACGGTCGACAGTCCATTATTTTAAAGTTGAATAATCATTCTTCACTTGATAACTGGAAAAAACATCTCTTGATATTTTTTTTTTCCCCCGTTGATTCCATATTCTGGCATTAGCCAGCATTTTTCAAGGATTTTTTGACACTTTTCTCCTTTCTTTTACAGAATTATTTCCCCAGCAAACAAGATATTTTGCTGGCTAGAAAAGCCACCAAGGGGATAGTAGAGCATGATTTCATCATTAAAAAAATACCTTTCAAGATGGTGGATGTAGGTGGACAGAGATCTCAGCGTCAAAAGTGGTTCCAGTGCTTTGATGGAATAACTTCAATTTTGTTTATGGTCTCCTCCAGTGAGTACGATCAGGTTCTCATGGAAGACAGGCGCACAAATAGACTTGTGGAGTCCATGAATATCTTTGAGACAATAGTCAATAACAAGCTTTTCTTTAATGTTTCTATTATCCTATTCCTCAACAAGATGGACCTTCTTGTAGAGAAGGTAAAGACTGTCAGCATTAAGAAGTATTTCTCGGACTTCAAAGGTGACCCTCACAGGCTAGAAGATGTTCAGCGTTATCTGGTGCAGTGCTTTGACAGAAAGAGGAGAAACCGCAGTAAGCCGCTTTTCCATCACTTCACCACTGCCATAGACACTGAAAACATCCGCTTTGTGTTTCATGCAGTGAAGGACACAATCCTTCAAGAGAATCTGAAGGATATTATGTTGCAGTGAAGGAGAGCAGCCCATGTTCTGTTAAAATTTGCCGGAGGGTTAGATCAAAGTTTTTATCCTTTCTTTATGGCCCTTGCATGTGGTGTAGGACCCATGCTAATTACTTGGCTCAGGAATGCTGTAAACTAGCCAGTCCAAACAGAGGAGCTATAGGCCGAAGGAGTCAAATGTTGATATTAGCTACTGAATCATTTGGACTAGAAACACTACTGAAACATGGCTGTTGTAGGTTCTGTACCTAGTTTGGAATGCTGAATAACACAACCACCGTCTGCCTTCTTAGAAAAAAAATCTCTGACAAACCATGTATGGAAGACACGTTGTTTTAAATGAATATGTTCATTTTTCAGAGACACTAGTCGTACAAACTGCCTTTTTTTGTAGTTTGGAGGTGCTGAATTGATCAAACTAATCGTAATAAGGTTGGTAGCTGTATTGGAGAACGTTAATGGAAGTTTTGTTCTTAACCCTTAGGAATATAACCAGATCTTGTGTGCATGTTCATCGTTGCCAAGGGTCTGGAATCCACTTACAAGGTGGATGCGCAGCTCTTGTCTGAAGGTTTTGCATGAGTCTCCTGAGGCAAAAGTCTGAAAGTATAAGGAAACCTGTGTTGGAGTAAGTTGGATGGGAAGCTAAGGCCTCGCTGATATGGAAAAGGGGTTATTTTGCACTATGTGTGAAGGGTAAACTGGTAAAAATAAACTGATAAAGGGTGTAAACATCATGGGAAAACTGATTTCCTTGGTGAAGCAGCCTGTGCTAGAACACCTGGCCATGTATCTGCACAGTGGTTGCTCAAGTGAGATGTATTTCATGGAAATTCAGCACTGTTCCCACACCTGCAGTTGGCAATAGTTGTGAAGGTTCACTATCTCACGTGACAGGGCTTTATCTATATTCAAATGTTTGAAAGCTGATTAAACTCTTAAGCAAAGGTTTTGGTAGTACAGCAGCTGCTTGATTAGTTCCCAACAGCTGACCTTATAGGAAGACTGAACACACCCTAGAGATCCCGGTTTTACAGCTGCACTGATGTATTTGGACAGCAAGACCTTGCTGTAAAATTAGCCTTTAATGTGTGTCTTAATGGGATCTTTAGCATATAGTAATGCACATGTAATTCTGAGTACGGTCAAGTTTGGAGTTGCCCATTTTGGGCAATGGTATGTGTGTAAAATTGCAAGAGTCTATGAATAATGTTGCTATGAACTGTTAATTTCCTAGCTCTCTCAATCTGTGTAACTATCAGGTGCCTTTTTTGTGTACAGACATATTGGATCTTTTCTACTACAGCGGGGTACATGGACAAACTGAAGATCTACCTTTATATCAACATTGTAGTGCTATCCTCTAGGTAACTTTCAAACATAGTTTACTGTGCAATTTTTGTCATAGTTTTTATCCAAGAATAAAACCTGAAGGGCTGTTTGTACCCGCAAAAAGTCAGCGGATTCCCTAGAGTTCTTATCCTCTTTGAGCCTGTAATGGCATGTCAAAAAAAAAGCAATGTTTTGCTTCAGCTGGTAATCCCATGGGAAATGTGGTCAAAAAAAGTCCTGTTCCGTTGTCCTTTCATGTTAATTTGGATAAAATCTGGAATCTTTCTTCCCCTCTGAAGCTTGCAGATGTTGATATTGGTATTTTTATGTAGTTTCCTAATGTAGCAGTCTCTTGGCTTTCTTTGTGCAGGCTTCAGAGTAGAGAAGATGTGGCTATTTCAGTGCTGTGTAACGCACACAGTATCTCGAGGTAAGAAGCAAATGAAAAGTTGCAGATGGGAAAATCTAACTTAAATTTGAGCAAACTTAAACAGGAATTAGCTTCCTTGTAACAAGTCTTATTTTTGCCAGGACCAACTCTCTTTTAAATATTTATTCATTTTTAACCTTGAAGGGGAAAAATGTTATGTGACTAATACTCAGATGGGGAGAAACTCTTAAGATTATTACATTTGAAAAAGTAATTTTTTCAACAGAGTGATGCAAACAAGTTTGCTCACCATATAAGGTTCATTTCTCTAAGCTAGTCCGTTTGCTTGGCTGAAGACTAAGACCGTTTTCAAAGCTTTTAGATATTCTTTGAAGTTCTTGGTAGTAGTTTCCACTTCACGTAAGACACTGGGAAAGAGGAGGCAGTTGTGGGCTGACCTGACTTCTAGGTTGACTTGACTTTATTTCCTAGTTTGCTGTGAGCTTTGTTCTTTCACTAAATTTTCTAGATGGGTTAATATTATGCTTGTTTTCTCAAGTGAGTTAAACATTCCCTTTCAGCTGTACTATTTCTAAAGAATTACCTCAGTTTTATGTCTGAATCTACTGTAGTTTTATCTGAGAGGCATAGCATAGAATTTCCTGTTCCATTTTTCTCTTCATGCTCATCCATGGTTTTGTATCCTTAGTCACGTTATGGATTTAAAACTCTGAACAGAGCTAATAATGCAACATATATTTTAAGTAACTTAATCGGCACCTGGAAAAGAAATAGCATGAGATATCTCATATTGAGCTCTCAAGCTTGCTAGTGAAGTTTTTTGTATGATACAGCAGTTTTTGCACACTAAATCAGACTTTTAGGGAACCAGTTTGATCACCTCAGGCCCATTATTGCCTTTCTGTTTCCTGGTAATAAAATGAGCCTAAGCATGATGCTGTAGATGAAAATCAGTAGTTCGGCTCTGTTCTTTTGAACTTTGATAGTGATGGTTCACACCAGGAACCCATGATCAGGAAACTCATCTTGCAAATGTCCAGCGGTTCTCAAGTTTGCAGAGTCTGGCCCATGAGTGAAAAGAACTTTTTTAAGTGGCAGGTATATTTCTTTCTCTGCAAAATACACTCCGCTTCCTGCCACAACTGAGGTTGGTTGGTTTGGATTGGGTTTTGTTTTTTTTTTTTTTTTTTCAAGGTAAGTTGTAGTATAATAAAGCCAGAAAATCATGTTATGGTAAATGAGTTAATTAGTAAAGCAGAACTTAGGTAGCTTAGGTCATACAAACATCTCGGGACAGGCTTGGTCGGTTACTTAGTCCTTTCACAAGAAACAAATTAAAAAAATTTATTTTGACTGACATCCTGGAGAACTTTGCAGGTAAACACAGCTGGAGAGAACATCTTTTCTTGTTAACTTTATAGGCTTATTGTTCATTTGGCTAGTCAGGAAATGGGTCACAGGCAGGATGATAATCAGATGGAGACCTTGAATAACTACTCTTAAAAAAAAAAAAAAACAAACCCCAAAATGCACAGCCTTTTGCTGTCCCTCCTCTGACACCCGCAGGTCAGCCACCAGTGATGGGGTGTTGCGAATGGATTGTCTCACAAGGACAAAGAGAGGAAGTGCTTGCAGCGTGTGCCTGCAGGAGAGACTTATGTAATCTTGCAGTTTAAGTAGAAAAACTAACTAAATGGGAGTCATTTATTGAATTACTTTGTATTTGTTGTCCTCAAAAGAGGCTCTAAGCTAATACAGTGTGTCAGTCAGTACCATTCCTTCAGATTGCAGTGGTGTTATTCTCTGAACAAATCTTACATAGCATTGAGGTGACATGGTGAATTGGAAGTAAAAAGGAAGAATCATTTTCTGTAAGTGACATATTTAATAGGCAGTTGTCACTTTGAAGGAATTAAATAGTTCTTAATGTTAAAAATGAATTGATTATGGAATGGAAATTACTGGCTACTCAACTTTACACTACAACTCAAAGATGCTTCCAGTTTAATACAAAGACTTGATCTTATTTAACATGGCAGCATAAATTATTTGACTTATTAACTTGATAATATATTCAGTTTTTAAAAATATTTCTGTCTAAAACCTAGAACTAGGCATGTTACAAGCATGAAGAAGCTCCTGAAGATGACCGCTTACAGGCTTTCTGAGCCAACTAAAGCCTTGAACCTCAGCCAAGCAGAGTAGAGAAACGAACAGCAAAAATCTGGAGTGAAATGGAGTAGGAAGAGCTCATCTGTATGTAGCACTGCAGACAAAAATCTAATTCCACTAGGATAGTTGAAGTAGTTTTTTGGTATGAAAAACAGTGCGCTTGAAAAGTGTGTCCCATCCTGTCTGTGTGTCCCTCCATCCCTATGCCCCCATCCCCCCTGGGTATTCACCAGTCCTGGTTACTGTAATCTGCAAAGAATTGTAGAATTAAAGACGTTAAAAGAATAGACGTGGAACCACTGAAGAAACTAGCAGCTTGCTTTAATGACAGACAACTACCTTCCATGGAATATCATTTTAGAAAACAAGCCCTTTGCTGCCTTTAGTTGGCTGACTTTGTGGATGTTAACTTCATGTTTTGGAGCCTTTTCTGTGTATGTACCTCTTCAGTTCTCCTGGAGAAAACAACCAACCAACCAAAAACGTTCTGCTGCATGGAACTACAAGATTTCTGTAAAAGGCCCCTCTGATTTTATAGTTGTGAGTTTTGACACCTGAATTAGCTTGTGTCATCAAATTTTCAGGAGTACTTATTGGGTTGCTGGACAATTTGATGCATGCCAGCTTGAGAGACAAACATGATATGCAGTAACACCTCCATACAGTGCAGCTTGTCATGGAAGCCAAATGTGATCTCGATCTCTCACAATAAGAACTACATTCATTCCTGTAAGTTTAGTAGTAGCCTCTTTTCTATATTGTTTTTCAACATAAAATCACATGGTGTAGTCAGGGGTTTTAGTATAGCACTGCCAACTCTTTACCTCAGTACACTCTATTAATTCTATAACACAGAAGTGGTGGGTAGGGTGTTTCGGTAGCAGCTATAAAACATCTGTGCCTCCTTTTGTAAATGAGTTTCTAACGGATTTCTAAGGAGCATCCTTTATGCATCAGGAAGACCAACATGGTCTGGGCCAGACTTGGCCTGAATTAATACTGACTCCACACACTTCTAGATGAGGACTGTCTAGCCTAGTGAGGAAATAATTGGCAAGACAATACAAGACCTAATGTTTTTCAATATTGCCTGTTTTGTAATTAGCTGGGGTGATCTCTGCTTTGTGCTGTGAAGTGGGCACTTGTTTTAACAGTAATCTTTTTTTACATAGATGGAAGTGAGTAAAGCCAGGATATTTGGAGCTGAAACTGCTGCTCTGCTAACCAGGTGATGCTATGTCTTTGCTCATCTTGTTGGTTGAACAGTTTAGGTTGATTCTTGACATTTTTATCTTTCTAATGGCATTTGGAAAGCAGTGTTGAAGTTTGTCTATGTGTCGATATGCTTGTTTTCTTATTGGGTGGGGAGTATGGAGGTACTAGACTGTCAGTGCTAGTGGTTCTGTGCCTGGCTTGACGAACTGTATCGCAGCCTAGCTCTTGGCATATGTCCAAAGGTCATATCTTCTGTCTGATGTGAAAATATTCACAGTTGGAGAGAAAGAAGAGCAGCACTGACTTCCAAGGTGGGCATTCTGGTAAAAAAGCCAAAGTATGTTGGAAGGGAGCAAGAGAGGGAAGCTATTTTCTAAACAGATCCCAAAAGTTGATGGTGCTTGAAGACTGACTGTATTGAAGTGAAATGCCATCTGTATTGACCCCAAAAGCTTTGAGTGACTCCAGAGAGCTATTGGCTGTTAATTAGCAGCAGCAGGCTGGCAAGGCTGGTCCTGCTGTAGCTGCACACCCTTCCATTGTAAATCTCTCTTCATCTGCTCATAACTGAGTGCGAAAACTCAATTCCTGCTAAAACATGGTATGCAGCTATCTGGCCAAACAGTGCATCTTACGCCTTTCTAACAGCAACTTAACCTTTCTTCAGGATACCAGAGCATGGAGGTATGTCAGGGGAATGGCTAGGTAAGAGACTGTTTCTGTTATTTGAATAAAATCTACAACTGATGGAGAGCAAAATTTTTAGCTAAGTAGGACCTGAGAGAGCATCTTATGAGGGAAGAAACAGATTTTGAAAAGCACTGCTTCTCTGCTAATACTTCCCGTTGATGTCTTGTGCTGAGCTTGTGTGGAGGTGGTGGGGCACAAAAACTGAGAGACTATGGCAGGGAGAAGGGCGATGTGGAAGAGAACTGGTCTTTTCACAGTTCAAGAGACTTGGAAAGCGTGCTTGGTGGACTTAGGTTTGAAAACGTATGTTCAAACTCCCATTCGCATTGAAGCCATTAACCATCTTTAGGATAATGAGCGTTTTTCCAGTGAACAGGCTTCACTATCTGGCATGTGTAATGAGCTTGAATTGATGATACATGTTAAACAGTATTTCTGGAGACTCCACTTAACAAAATGGCTAGTATTTATTGCTCTTGTGATGACTTGTCTTGTTTATGGAATCAATATGTATGAAAGCAAACTGACAAAAGGCAAAGTTATCTCGTGACACAGTCATGTAGCTAGGAAGCCAATTAATGTTGTCTTTTATTCTGCAATTTACTTGCTCTCTGGTGCCTATGCATTGTAACACACATACTATGCAATATCATTCTTTTTAAAAACCAGTTCACTGCATTGGGCAGGAAAGGCCTGATTTTAGCCTTAATTTTCTAGCAATTCACAGGAAAGTACTTTAAAAACAGTGACAAACTAAAAGAAGGTGAAAAATGCATAAAGTAAAAGCACAGTTCCAGACTGCTCACTTAAGTGTCTTTCTAGCACCAAAACAGCATCCACAATAGAAGCAGCTACTTGCTGTAATAGTTTCAATTTATGAAAACTGTGTACTAGATAAAATTATATTGTGATGTGTAAAAAGTGTATTTTATAGCTTTGGTGACTTAGTTTACTGTTTTGTATATATGAATTTTATAAATCTATTAAAACTTGACTTGTTATACTGTTCTTTATGGATTTTCTCTTTCAACAGCGTCTAGAGTGACTTTTTTTGCTTTGCTCAAAAATTTTCTGCAGACACACATGCTTTTTGAATAAATGACACCATGGACTGCATGAAACTACAGCTGTTGTGCAATAAAGTCTTGTTCTGTAATCTTTACGTATCTCCCACCTCTCCAAGTTCTGATCTGAATCATTCTTCCTGCGTGTGTCCAGGAATTGAAGGCTGGTAAACATTAGCCTGCATAAAACTTTTAACTCATTTGTCTGTAGCTGACCTCTGCATTAGAACTGCTGGGAAATGGAAAGGGAGACACAGCTAGAGTTTGTTATGTATTTTAAGCTCAGCAAGAGAAGATAATTAAGCCTGTTGAGTTGGCAACACCTGTTAGAGATTCTGCTTCTGCTGTGGAGCATCTGATAATAGCCATGGGAGCTATACTTCTCTTCCAGTGCCAGTCCCTGCTGTTGGACTTGCTGCCTTGTGTGCCACGGTATCTTGTGCAGCTGTGCGGGACCATTGACCTTTGGAGAGTCATTGGTATCCCTGTCTTACCGCATTGCCATCCTGGCATCAGCTCAGTCTGCCAGAACTTGAGCTCCAGTTCTTAGGAATGCTGTTAACCTTTCCTTGCTTGTACTTCAAAAGGTCACATCTGGCAGATTTTTGTGGCAAGTCTTAATTGTTTCTTGTGTGAAGTGTTAATGCCTAATCAATTACATTGGCAGGTACACAATTCGAAAGGCTTCATGGAGCGTTGTTTGTCCTTTCTACTAATCATTGGAAATGTTAGGTCCTCAGCTACATCAAGCTTTGGGGAATGGTTGACTTTTTCCCTGGAGGTGCTGAGCACTTTCAGGTAACAATGTGTATTGTCAGTGTTCAGCATCTCTGAAATGAGGGCAGATGAATTGCAAATTCAATATGTGCTGATAGGAGGTTTCCAGGTGTGATCACAGAGTTTCTAATCTGAAAAGCCCTCAGCAGCAGCTCCAAGTGATCTCTTTGGTCAGGTTGTGAAAGCAAATTACCCCTTTTCTGGGCCAAAATACACCTGTGAATTAGAGCCCTACAAGATAGCATATGGAAAAAGTTTAACAAGTTTCCCACTGGAGCAGGAGCGAGCTCTCTCTGGCAATATCTGCCAGAACGTGGTGGTGGTGTGACAGGAGCTGTGCCAGGCTTTTGAGACACTTGACCAGCAGACAGGAAAGAGGGCTGGTTTAGTGTTGTCAGTTTTGTCTCCTCCAAAGGTGGTTGGGGTTTGGGTTATGTGGTTTTTTTGATGGAGTTTCTCTGATGTCTGAATTGCTGAATCTCTCTGAAGCTTTAATCAAAATAAGAAATGTGTTGTCACTGGTGTGCCTACTGGAGCTCGGTCCTTCCCTAGTCAGCAGTCATGAGCAGGTGCTTAAACTGCACAGATTTCAGTGGGATTTAAACTTCTAATTGGAACACATGGTGGGAGGCTCGAATCAGGGTATCTTGGTGACACAACATTTCTGCATCTCAATCTATCCCACCTCATATGGCAAAGATGTCCCTTTTGTAATTCAGCTGCACAGATGTTGCCCCATAAGAAGAGAGGCTGAAGCAGTCAGTTCTGCAGTTTGTCCGTTTGCTGCTGCTAAGTGCTGGTACCCCAGGGGGAGCCTAAACTCGATATCTACACTTTGAATTGTCCTCCCTGGATCAGCATGGTTACCGGTTACTAGAGTATCGCTTCTGCAGTTTCAATAATCCAACGCTCTGAAGATAAAAGGGAATACATGGCTATTTCCCTAGGGAGAGGCTTCTCTAAAATGCAAAGTAGGCAGGGCTCTATAGCTTTGTATTTTCACTAAAGTGTACAAGACGTAAGATTTGGGGTGGTTGTAGTAATATTTAAATATTTGTTACAGCTCTTGAGGAGAGAAATCCCTGCAGTTTCCAGCTCCAGTCTGGTATCTTGTTATCCTGCACAGACCTGGAGCAAGTTTATTCGGTTGCTAACAAATTATCAAATTTCTTGCCGCTCTCCCCTAGACTGACCAGCATCTTGGGAAGCTGCATGGTGTTAAGGGAGGAAGAGTTATTAGGAAGTGTTCAGGAATTTTTACAAAAGGCCTTAAGGCCTCAATTCTGCACAGCAGGAACAGACTAAAAAGTAGCATTTTTAGCGGAGGGAGGTGGTCACATCCACTGTTAAATCAGACAGTGCTGGATATTGCTAATGAAACGTCTATGGAAGATGCTGGTTTCTCCTCTCCCACCTCTGCAAGCTGTTGTATGCAATTTCACCCCTAACTAGCAGAGTCTCAGGTTTTTGTTGGTTTGTGGTTTTGATTTTTTGTTGGGTTTTTTTTTTCATTTTCCCTGGACAGTTGCATTGTATCCCCACTCCCTTCAGTAACTTCTTGTTTTAAGAGTAGGAGTGGAATGTTTTGCCTGTTTATTCTTGAGAGAAGATATTTGTCTTTATGAGCTTGTAAAGTTATTAAAAGACTGTGTTTTCTGCTCTGTTTGGGATTATAGACTTTAGAAGTTGCTTCAAAACAAGCATCCTTGAGCTTGGGCCAGAAAGGGTATGACTGGAGTTACTTTGATCGTGGAGGATGCTCTGGGTAGCCACAAGATGGTGTGGTCTGGGAGATGTTCTGAGCCTGACGAGCCTAACCATAGGCCATTGCATTAGGGATCGTTACGTGGAAGGTCACAGCAGCTTCAGGAAGGAGTTGCCTGGTTCTGCTGGGGGATCTCCTGAAGGCAGCAGCCAGGTCACGGGCAGAGCGCATTTCTAGATCTTCTACCTGTCACAACGAGGCACCCGCAGGTCACGGGGCGGAGAAAGGAAAGTGCTGCCTTTGTGGAGGGGGGCTGCCAGCCAGAGCCCCGCGGCCGTGCCCAGGGCTGCGCAGCAGCAGGCTGCGGGCACTGTTGTCCTTTGGGACTTGACTCCTTTCCCACGTGGGTGACCAGCCCCTTGCACTGCCTGTCTTGCTGCAGAAGGCTCACCAAACTGAAGCGCTGCATAGTGAATACTTAGGTTCTCCTGCCCGCTGCCTACTAACAGTGAAACTCCATTCCTGAACCATTTGTAACCAATTCTGATCTTGGCTGTTGAGTTGCAAGTAACTTCTGGGTGTGCATTTATACATAGAGTACTCTACTACTTCTTGCTGATGGTTGATCTGCAGCTTGACCTTCTAAAAATGACTCCTAAGTACCTCATCTGTATTTCTGTTCCACAGCTTACAGCTTATTAGCTGCAAGTTATGCTGCTGTTACCACACCCTTCCAAGTAGAAGTATCTCTTCAGAAACCTGCTCTGATACTGTGGCCGCTGCTTAAAATGCAGGAAAATCTTCTTCAGGGGCTTACTATCAATTTGCTTTACTTGTACTTCCTCTGTCAGCTGTTTTCTGGTCCTCTACAACTCTGGTACATGCAGAGAAGAATTGGAATTGCACCTTTGTGCCTTAGTCCTGGTTATAACCTGGATTTTTCTGTGTAACGTTGGCCAGTCCCTTTTTTCCTCTCTGACCCAGACTGTCTCCAGTCCTTGCTCACACTGGTGTAGACTGTGTAGTAAGTGCAAAGTACTACTTACAGGCCCTGGGAACAAAATGTGCTGTGAGGAATGGCAGCAGCGCTGGAAACGTTCGCTGATGTGAAGAGTAGCCACCTGCACGGGAACATCTCTGCATGAACAAAAGCCTGCAGCGTAATACTGCGTGGGTCTTCTCCCCTCCAGCTGCCTACGGACTCGAAAGCATTTTCAGCCACTTTCTGCCTGTTACCGCAAAGGTGCGTCCTGCCTGTGGACCCTGCCGAGCTATCCACGCGAGTAGGTGAAGCTCTGAGTTGCCGTGCTCGTTTACTTCTTACCTGGGGCTCTTCTGGGACAAGCTGAGCTGGTAAGCGGTGGTTTTGTCAGTGCTGTTATTGGTAAGCAGCGACTCTGCAGCAGCAATCCCTGCTTTCACAACAGAGCTATAGACACGTCTATAAGCCAAGTGTCATGTAGGGAGTTTCCCATCCACGACTTCTGCCAGCAGTTCAGTTTGTTTCTGTGCCGCCCCTTTTTTGTGTCGTCTTTGGACTTTGTTAGGGCAGAAAGCTGCCTCTCTCCCTTAGGCAACGTTGTCATCTGGAGTTTATGGCCCCTTTCTGGAAAGTTTCTGAAGTTCAGCCTAATGATTCAGTACAGAATCAAGTAAGAGCAAACAAGGCTGAGCAAAAAGTAACCTCTTGCTTAAAATAGTAAATCAGTTAAGGCAACAACTGAGCGAGTATGGGGCAGTACATGGATTTGTAATTCAAGCAGGATTTGTTTGGAAAACTGCCGCTGCTGGAAAGAATGTCTTGGCTGAGAACCCCATCGCCCCTGAGGCTGCCAGGAGAGGGCGGCAGCAGCGGCTCCGCTGCACCGCGTCTGCGCCAAGTCCAGGCACGCAGCCTGGAAAAAACGTTTCCAGGAATTGCAGTCATCGGTCCCGGAGCCAGAACTCCCTTTTTCTGCCTGTATGAATCATGCGGATGGGAAGTCGCTTGCGTTTCCGGAATCCGCTTGGATTTATTATGAGATCATCTTTTCTACTCACCTGCACGTGTAAATCTCAAGCTTTCCTCAAATGTCTTCCCCTGATCCTCTCCCTTCCTGCTCCAAAAATGCACTGCAGGGTTACCGCGTGGTCTGAGGCCCTCAGCGCACCGGGCCGGTGCTGAGGAAAGCCAAAGCTATTAGCTCCTCTGAGGGAAACATCTCTCTCCTCCTGGCTGACCTGGACCCAGTCCTACCTGCTGGTATTTTTAGACAGGAGAAATGTGAAGCGTGGCCACGTAGCTGTGAGCCGCAGAGAGCGTTATCAGTGCCGAGCTCTGAGTGAACTGGGGATGGAGAGGGTCAGCCTTCCCCCGGCGTGCTGCTCAAAAACTGGTCGGCATCTTGAGCTCCGTCTATAAATAGCCGGGGAGGAACGGCGTGCCCCGGCAATGGGAAGGCAGGCTCGGCAGCTCCCGGTGCCGGCACAGCGCCCGTTCCTGTTCAGTGGGTGACCTATGGAGCGGAGAAGAGGGAAGGGGCCAGGCTGCTCACCTCTCAAGGTGGAGAGAGAGGAATGCATGTGTAGTTCCCCTTTTTAAGTTAATAATCAATCAGCATGTGAATGTTTTTTCAAAGGATTTCTCTCCTGTGCCAATCTACAGAGGATGTGAGTAGTTACAGCTCACGGCTCCAAGCCTGGCTTTGTTTGAACTGAAGCAGCGCTGGAGATCCCCTTGAGCGTCCGCCAAAAGGCAGTCGTCACACTAACACTGCTCTTTATGGCAGACGCGCTCCCAGGGATCTTTCCGCTTTACTTAGCGATGCTGTGCCTGTCCTCCATCTCTGCCCCCCGCTCACAGCACGGGTCTGTCAGCATCGGTTGGGCTCCTGTGCTCAGCCTCAGCTCATGGGGCAGCGATGAGAACAGAGATGAACATTTGGTACGAGGGGAAAGGAGACAGGAAAATATAACGTGCTTCAGACTGAAACGCGGAGCAGAGGAGAGCTGTGTGTATGGGAGAGCTGCCCCGGTTTAATTGGTGTGTTTGTTCAGATGGCCCCAGCTCCTGTGTGGACACGTTTAGTGTTTAGCATGGATCTCTTCCTGGCTGACTTCAGACCAAATGGAATATAGCAAGAAAATACAAGTGCCTCCGTAGGACTTGACGTGGGTTTGGAGTCGTGCTGTCACTTAGACCAGCACAGGAAAAACCCTTAGAGAAGAACTGATAGCATCAAAAGTATGTTAGCAATCTCAGAAAAAGAAACACCTTTTATTCCTGTGGGGAGCTGCTGTTTCTCTCTGACAGCAACAACTTGCAGTGAGAAAGGTCAGAAGTGGGGCAGTAACGTAACCAAAGCTGGGGAGCCAAGCTGGCCCAACCCAAGGCAGACCCAGCCTAGTTTTCCTCCCACCGCCAACGATGAGGGGACGATTCCCCTTTAGACAGTTTTCTGGAACTCAGTTTCCTCCGCAAGGAGGAAAATTTGTCTCCAAGAACTTTCCGTAGCCCGGTGTTGTCCCTAGCAAAGGGTAGGTCCTTCTTCATAGCAGGCAGTTGTCCTGTAAACATTTCCCACCTAGCCAGGGCATCCACAGCCTTGTCCACTTGAGCCAGTTCCTCCTCGGAGACGTTCCTCTCCAGGGCAGCAATGCACATCTCCAGCCACAGTTCATAGTCTTTGATGACATCTGTGGACTTGGTGGGCCCGGCGAGCTGGGGCTGGCTGTGCGCCTCCGCCAGTGAACACGAATGTTCGTCCTGGTCCAGCTCCTGGCCGATGGAGAGGGCCTGGCTGCAAGTGTCTGGGGTCAGCGGCTCGGACAAGGAGGTCACCGCTTCAGAGTCGTTCTCGCAGCACATCCCGGAGTCTGAGCTGAACGGAAGGATGTCCTCTGAGGCGGACAGGTCTGCTGACTCTTGCCTTGGCCATGTGGACAATACAGTCTGCGTCCAAGTGTAGAGCTTCTGTGATGAGAGGAAAAAAGGTTTCATTTTAGAGAACGAGAGAAAACAGTTATGCCTTTCCCAGTGTTTGTCAGGTAAACCTATTCATCTTGGGTGGCTCAGCTTCAGCTGCCATGGTCCTCTCTGCCAGAAGATGGGTTCAGACAACTCATGGTTACCCTGCGAAGCAGGACCTGTCTCTTGCCCCATTTTCTTGGGGTCAGCGTCTGCGGCAGAGCTGCCGCCAGTCAGATGTGGACTGCGTCTGCCCTATTATTGAAGATGGTAGGAGAAACCAGCACAAAATCACTCCCTGCTGTGTGGATGTGGTCTCCACGAGAGCCAAACCAGTGCCTTTCTAGAGGAAGCTGTGTCATAAAAGCTCCTGAGATAGCAGTGAAGAATTTCATTTCATCATGTTGTTAACTGCTGCGGTAACGTGCATTTTATTCCGAAGAACAGCTCTTCCCTCTCGAGCTGAAATGCACAAGTGGGAAGGCTGGGCTCCAGGAAAGAATTAATGAAAGGAAAATGTCGGAGACAATTTCCTTTTTAAATATTCAAAGGTACAATGGGGCATGTAACGGGTTGCTTCTGGCACATTTATTCCTTATGCTTTGGGGAATGAATCGCAGTACTCCAGTCATCGCTGGATCAAAGGTGATCTTGTCTGCCTTGTTGGCATATGTTGGGGGTTTTTTATGGGTTTTTTTTCAACTTGTTCACACCCTTGTGGCCTATTTCTTCATCCTTACTTTCTGCAGCTCCCAGCTGATACCTTTGCAAAGCCCTGCGATGGCTTTAGGAAACAGCGGTGACAGTTGGAGCATTAACCCGAGACGTAGCCCCCGGTCGCTGTGCCGGGTCTGTACGTGCTCGGCTCAGGGCGAGCTGTGCTGTTTGGGGAGCGGGCAGGAGCTTTCCAGCCCTCCAGAGCTCCCTTCTTCTCCCGCAGCCCCCCGCTGCTGCCTCCCCCTTCCCTCCCCTATTGCTCTGTCTTCAGGCAAGTGACAGAAAGGATAAAGAGCTCAAATTGAGTGGGTGGGAGGAATCGGCCCTGTTTCTCATTTCAGTCTGTGCATGAAGCCTCGGGGAAGAATTTCATGCAAGAATAAAATGGACTCTTTCAGCTAAGTTAATCCACCCTGCCCCCTCCCTCTGGGGCAAGATAAAATGTAAAGGGACAACTTTTCTCCTGCCTCATCCCACCTCCGATAGCCCTTCCCTCCCTCTGGGTTTAAAAAACGAAGTCGGCACCAGAAGCTGCAGTAGGAGCCGGACCAGGGCAGGGGACAGCGAAGCTGTTTGAAAGCTGCAACCAGCCTGTGAGTTCATAACGTCTGAAAATTCCCAAGAGTGTGAGTCCGGGAAGGGACCACAACTGCTGCTTAGCCCAATTCCCAAGAAGAGAAAAAGCTGCTGAGGTGAGGATGTTCAGTCCGTCTGGATTATTTAAGGCAAAAGGAGGGGATGATCGACTCAGGATTGCCACCAAAACCCCAAACTCTTTCCTGTGTCTCACCCTCTGGGTGGTTTATTGATTCAAATTTGGAAAGGGTTTGTAGGGCTGCAGCCTCTTACGTTCTCATATTTAACTAGAAAGGGATAACCTCTTCACCGTTTTAGCTTACCTGCAGGCAGGAGCATTTCAGGTGGATGCCCTCCCCAGGTAAGAATGAAACCTGTTGGCTGACACCTCAGGGAGCTCTGGGTTTGGCACTGGAAGTTTTCCAAACCCCTCTGCCATGGCAGTGCTGTCCCCCCAGCAGCAGTGGCCACGCTGCAGAAGAAACCAGTGCTCGAGCTGTGCCCACTGCCAGCTGCCCCAGGCGCTACGTGCAGAAGAGCCGGGGATGCTGCAGAAGCAGCAGGTGGAAACGCTGGTTGTGGTGAGGAAACGCCATGAGAATTTATTTGCTTTCAGTTTTCAAGATGACTCACGCTGGAATAAGCAGCCGCGATGAAAAAGTGGAGTACGTTTCTGAATGCAACTCAAATAAATTGAGGGGCTTTTCCTCCTGCGTAAGGACTGGTTTCCTGTCCCACGTGCTCTTCTGCCTGCAACCGTGTCTCAGTCGCAGAATTCAGCAGCATTACCTGCTCCTGGCGAGGAACAGCTTTGTGTCTGGCATTTCCTGTGTTTATTATGAGCGTCTGGGGCTGGTGTGTGGCAGGTGGGGTCCGTGCTGGTTTTCCAAAGGGAAATGTGACTTCAGCCTTGCACTTGGCCAGCCACAACCTCTCAAAATGCGCTTAGCAAGTAACTTTGCTTTCTGATCTCGTATCGTCTCCAAATGCTTTGTGCTCTGTTCCATCAGGTTCCTTAACTATTTAATTCATCTCTGGCACTTACCTCCTCTCTCAATGCCATAGCAAAGCCTCTTACAGAGATTACCACAACTCTCTTACACTAGCTAGTACTATATCTAGCTGAGCTTCTCCTTGTCAAGGAAGCAGATGTGACATTTGGCAAGCGTATCCTCCCTTCAGGTTTGTGTTCACTGTCACCAGGGGATGCTGAGCCAATTACAGTATTTACTGCAGGTGCAAAGGCAAAAATGTTTCTAGAGGAGCTTAATGCAGACAGCAGTTGTCTTCTAGAAAGCAACAGCTGGATGCTGCCAGGCTGGGGTTTTAAATAAACCAGAACTGATTCCCCTGGTAGCCTGGGCAATTTAGGCACCGCTCAGACTGAAGCAGGGACCAAACAGCCACGGAGTCAGACAGGTCCACCGCCACCACCGCAGACAAGCAGCAAAACCACGTAAGTGTGGGTTGGTTTCCCCCCCCCCACGTCCTTTGCTGTGCTTCTGTGCATCTGATTCCAAGCTGAATGAAACTAGAGGCATCCCCGTTCTCATTCTGCGCGTATCTTGTTACAAATATAACCCACAGACTTGAAAACAGGCAGCTGTGGAAAATCCTGTCTCTGAACGTGATGTGTGTCAGACAGGAATTATAACCATGGAGAAGACAGGGTGCTGAGTGAGAATGATGGCATTATTTCTATTCCACCAGCCATTTGGCTACTGAATGCTACTTTTTAGACAGCGGAGGTAGAAAACCCTTTCTAGAGCTAAGGCTGTCTCAGCATTATTCCTGATGTTGTCTAAACGTGGCGTTAGCAGTTTTATGGGTAGGAGAGAAGAGACAAAAGATGAACCTAGGACCCTCTACTTATTAGGGAGTAATAATTTGGGATCCTCTTTAAACAGAGGAACTGCAGAAAAGTACACACTGAATGTTTTCTCCCTGTCACCAGCAGCCCCGGAGCCACAGAAAACCGCAGTGGCACGTAGGAAAGGGCAGAGAAGTGGGAATCGCTGCGCTCACCGCTGCTCTGGCTTGGAATCTGCCTGTCCTCCCCACCTCATTTTTGGGAGCAGCAGAACGTGGTCGGACTGTTGCGCCGTCCCTTGTTGTGAACAGCCAAGCACTACGTTAGTCACAGGCCGCACGTACAGCCCCCCTTGTGTAGGTGTAAGCTCTCCTTTCCAGCACCTCGCCCTGAGAGCACCTGCGTGTAACACGCTGCTACGGCACGTCTAATGCTGTGGCCTGGGGTGAGCCGCCCTGCTCCCCACCGTGTCCCCGTGCTCCAGGAAGGGCTGGTGGCTCTGTCTCTCACCCTGTAGCGCTCGATGAGTTTGAAGCCCACGACGTGCTGCAGCTTCCGAAGGCAGATGGGACACGGCTCCAGAGGCCGCAGCAGGGCTTCGTCCAGGCTCAGCGCGCCCTGCATGATGCACTGCAGCCAGCGGCAGGTCCCCAGCCCCATCAGGTGGCAGATCTCATGACAGGTCACCTTTCAGGAAAGCAAAAAAATCACAGTAGCGCATGGTCATTCCTGCTGCCCCTTCCTCTTCCTCCTCTGCTGTTCCACGTCCCCGCTCCCCGGCAGCCTAACTGACTCGTTGCTCGGCCCTGGCAGTCCCCAGCCCAGGCTTTCCGAGGTGAAAGGGGAACGTGGCTCCCTTCTTCCCAGGTACCCCACCGGCCATGTTTGTATGGTGGAGGAGGAAGGGTGGGTGTGTGTTTTAGAAGCAGCTGTGGGAAGACCCTGCAGAGAGCGGGTTCAGAGCTGTAGGGCAGCGCTGCTGCCGCTCTCCTCCCAAGGACAGGGTGGTGAGTGGGGGTTTGGTTTTGTTTTGCGTTTGGGTTTGGTTTTGTGGGGGTTTTTTAAGGAGGAAAACCAGTCCCACTGGGGTCTGCGAAGAGCATTACAGTCCATGTGAGAAATCTGTAATTATTGGCAATAACAGATCTGGGTCCTCCCAAAGCAGACGCTCTTAACATCGGTGTCAAAGCAACAACTACGCTGGAGTCAGCTGGCCAAGCACGACTGCCTCGGGAACTGGCAACTGTGGAAAGGCCGAGGATGGAGGATTCCCTCCGGGTCCCATCGCCACCTAACATCACTTGGAATTGCTGCAGGAAAAGACTTCAGACTCGAAAATCCTGAGCGAGGCAGAGAGAAAAGGCATCGAAGGTGTTGGTGCGGCTGCTCTGCACGGGCCGGCTTCAGGAGAAACGTAAGAAGCGGAGGTGGTGTGAGGGCACAGGGGAGACATTGGGATGAGGGAGGACAGCACTCGTGAAGAGGATGTGTTGGAGATGAGTGGGGTTTAAGGGCATTTGCGTATAAATATGCATGCAAACTTGTCTGAGGTATTTTCCTCATCCATCCAGGTAAGCAGGTCTGGCAAGTGCTCCTCTCCCCTTACGGACACCAGCGTCTGAGGAACACACGGTCACCCCTTCCCGCCCGTCCATTAGTTAACACACAACTCCAGTAGATATTCTGATTAACCTCCAAATGCTGTATCAGCTAGCAGGTCCTACTGCACGTGCATCGCCAGACAAGCAAAATACTCGGATTACCCAAGCATGAGCCCGGGACCTGGGCAGAGTTTTTGCCGCAGTGTTGCCCCATGACGTAAGGCAAGCCCTGTAGCCTTGCTATACAGCTGATGCTCTAGTTTGCTCCAGTGGCAAGGGCAGCAGGAGTTGTCTACGCAGTGCACTAAAATACAAGCTCTTTAGGACTGCGTTAAGTGTGGGGACTTAGCTGTGATTGCCTGCGTCTTCTGGGAGCAGAGTCTCGTGCCTGCTTCTCCGGGCCGAGACGTGGATATTTAACCCTACATGGCAAGAAACAAGGGCTGCAGGAGATCGCTGGTCCTACCTTACAGCACTGGACCATCTCTTGGGCGCTGAACGGCAGCGTCCGGTCTCTGCTTTCCTTGCTGACTTCGCATAACCGTTCCTTCTGCGTGAGCGGATTCAAGCTGCTGCAACCAGCCTGGGGGAAATCCCCAGAAAATCTGGCAAAGCTGCAGACTCCCACTTCTGTAAAGAGAGGCACGTACAAGTTAGGCATCAGCTCTCCTCTGGCTGTCTCTCACCCGTGACAGCATGGGGAGAAAGCTGTTGTAGCACAGTCCAGTTGAGCACACAGGGTGTGATATGAGACACGTCCCAAAAGGGTTGTAGCACCTCAGTTACCTTTGTCTGGATCAGGAGCCCTGACTCCCCTAATTTTAAATTGGGAAAACCTAGTTCCACTTATCAGGGAGTGAATAAAATGTTAAGGATAAGATTTGGCTATCCCAGTCTCCCAGGGAAGGTCTTTTTTGGTACAGTGCTGCCTTAATTGCATTTGTGCTAGGAGATCATGGGACAGCAATCCCACCTTGTCCTGGCAGGAATTTGCTGAACGTGAAGCTCCAGGTCTCACATGGGTAAAGGTCCAGCAGAGTGAGTCCAAGGACACACAGGGCATCCATGGGCTTGTTGTTCTTCAGGAAATTCAAGATCCCATCTGGACAAATACAGGAGATGTTCATTAAAATAAAGCATCCCTAGAAGACATGCAAGAGCCGGAATTCCCCCCGTTAGTGGGAAGGAGGATGCAATACAAGGCACAGATAGGGAGAGCTGCTGGATTCAGTATCTCGGACGGAGACTCACTGCTGCGTAGCCCATCCCCTCAAGGATGAGCAGACCTGACTGCTGAAGTGGTGCTGAGCACAGAGTTAAACCAAGGCGGAGCTAAGGGCAGCGATGTAGGTGAATTCAGTACTAACCCATGGAAATAAGTGCCTGGAAGTAGAAGAACGTCCCTACAGGCATTTCAGACCTGAGCTGGAGCAGCCGCATAGCTGCAGCGCTGGGTCTGTGCTGAGCACGTGCTGCCTGTGGTACCTGCAAACAGCTTGCTCCAGACAGATGTTTGCGCAGCGCGAGTTTGGCAGCTGACAAACCCATTTCCCTGGGGAGCTGTGTGACATCTGAACCCAAATTTCCGAACATGAAAGGCCAGTGAGTTCCCCACCTGCGCCATCCAGGCCACTGATTTATTTTGGCTCTGGACAAGGGAGGGGAGAACTCAGACTACACCAAATCAACAGCGCCTTCCCACAGAGCTGATCCGATTGCTTTGCAGAGCTGGCCCTAAACGTAATAGCTCTGGAAAATACAAACAGCAGAGGAAAATATGATGAAAGTCACTTTGTTTTTTATGCCTGTTTCCAGCCTCAAAGTTCTGGGTTTTCCATGGGAACAGGATTTCTCCCTTTTCACTCCCTTCCTCATCCCCTGCCTGCCCAGGCACTAAAGAGCTATTTCGGGCATTTCCTAAGGGAGGGCTCGTGCCCCTGTGCCAGGCCAATGTCTCTACGGGCTCCCAGGTCCTTACCTGCGTGAAGCTGGACCCTGTCGGAGTCCCGGCTGTGGCGGTAGCAGCAGTGAATGGAAGAGATGGGGATGGCGGGAAGGCACTTCACACGCAGACCCAGGAAGAAAGACTCAACGCAGCTCTGGAGGGAATCCAGCAGCGAGAGCCCAGCAGGCCCTTCGATCAAGTCTAAGGAGAGAAGCTCTGTTATCAGTTCCTTAAAGTCAGGGTGAACCATGGGGTCTGAAGGGGTTTTTCTGGGGAAGAGGCAGGCTGGGCCATTCTGAAGTTAATGGCTTACTCTGGGACGTGGCGGACATCTCTAGATGGTTACACATATACGGAGGAGAAGAGGGAGCTCTGAGAGGTGACTCAAGGTATTCGTACGCTCTCTCATTAGCAGGGCAGATGTGCTAGGAAGGTTATCTCCTATTTAAGTTGCACAGAAAGATTAATGTGGGCATGAGTGCCTGTTTTTAATGAACCGTCAAGGATGGAGCTCCACAAATGCTGTTTTATCCAGCATTGCTTTATATATAGATATACACGTATGTATGCATATGGATGTTCACAGCACGTCTCACCCAGGAGCACACATACCATTTACAGGGCAGGTCTGCTGATGGTTGTCATCGTGGCTTGTGACTCTGGACTGGGGGCATGTCAGAGCCTGTGGCGTTACACTTATCTTTGCTATGGCAATTGCATTTTGCAGGTGAGTCCTTAGAAGAGGATGTCAGTAGCGTTCAGCACCGCCCACCTCCCTCCCGTATCTTTCCAGGTGGCTCAGTGAAGATGCCCGCATTACCTATAGGTTGCAGGTAAATGTGCTTTCGATAGAAGTTCTGCTTCCTCCTCAGCATGGCATGATAGAACGTCTCAAAGTCCTCGGGGGCATCAGGGTGGCTGAGGAGCCAGTCGAAAGCTGTCCGGATGAGCAGCGTGCAGAAGAGCGTTCTCTGTGGGTTGTAGGCTTCGGAGAGGAACAGCTTCTCCGCTCTGGAGAAAGCTTTGGCATAGAGCTCCTGCAGGGCCGGGTTGGTGGAGATCAGCGCGTCCTTCAGAGCCCGGGGGCCGAAGCTGAATTCCTGAGCGTGTCTGCACTGCAGCATCGCGGAGAGACCGTGCACCGGCTGTGGCACTGCCTGCGGGAGGGGACACAGCCATCAGCACGCGGCCTCGCGAGGGACCTGGAAACCGTCTCACGCTTTGCTCTCAAAGCAGTTTGCCACAAGATCCCAGCTGTAAGGTTTGACTGGGAGCTTATAAACGCTGCACGTAGTGCTGGCCAGGAGCCCTGTGCATTTATGAGAAAGTAGCAGTTACGGGGTGCTCTACACCTGCGTGTATGTCACTGGCTTATGGACAATGTACCAGTAGATGGTGCTCAAGAATGCATAGCCCCATTATTGCTACCAGATGTCTGGACTAAATCAGATAGTTTGATTCATTTTTTTTTAATTATTTTTTCTTTCGGTGCTCTATCCTGAAGTGCCAATAACACGGGAAATACCTCTGTGTGTTGTGCAACTGGCTGCACTGGCCCTCAGACAATGCCGAAAGGCGGAGCTCCTTTTTTGCTTGGGCTAAACCCCCCTCCTTGGGGCTCTCAAAGGCATAGGTCCATGGCAGGAAAGAGGAGGTAGATCGTGGTCTTCATTTATCTATCAATCAGAAGCCTAAGCCTCTGACTTACCCGACACCACTGAAAGCAGCTGCTCACTGTTGACAATATCCTCTAACACCTTTTAATCCTCACTTTCGGTATTGACCCGGGGCACCTGCCGGCTCACAGCGCTGTTGTCAGGCTGCGAGATGTGGGAAGGTTTGCCCAGACCCATCCGCAGGTGGGACTTGGTGTGCGGGACTCGTGTTTGCTGGTGCTGCCTCTCTAGCAAGATATGAACGGGCCCACTGCCATCGTGTCACTTCATGAATAACTTCACGTCACACCACGTTAGCATCAGGAATGCTGGTGGTGATGTAAAGTGGTAAATAAAGAGCAAATGAAAGCCTGCAGCAGAAAGAAATTAATTCAGAGCATCCTGGAAATATCCTCTCCAGGCTCCTTTCTAAGGCCAGCGTTTTCCACAGCTGCAGAAGTCAAGCACCTATTTCCCAATCCAGTTTATGCACTTATGGAGATTCCAGTAAACTTCTTGGGGAAAAGGAAGAAAAAGAGGAAATTAAGTACAACCCCTATGGCTAACCTATGTCTGGATTTTTCCAAAGCCATTCGCTTTTTGTAAGGAGATCGTGCCAAGCAAAACTAGAGCATGCTGGAGCGGTACTTTGGGCAAAGTTGGGTACCACAGGTAAGTGCTCCACCTGTACACGGCAGAAGAAAAATACACAGGTATATACGCACACAAGCACAGGGTTTCTAGGAAGTATTATCTTCTATTAGGCAAGTTAATACTAGACTGAAAGAAACCAGACAAGTTCTCTGGATGGATAAGCAAATGTATCAACCGCTGACCATCGCCATGTAACAGCATCATTCAATCACTGAAAAAAAAAAAAAAAAAGAGGTGAAATATTTTAGGAGGAACTGGTTAAGTCTATAATTTAAGTAGGTCTACAGCCTAGCTCTGTCAGGTAAGTGACGTTCAGCAGCCCTTGAGGACAGCAATATAGCAAGAAAATTCAATATTTAAAAAATAGCGCCAGCATGAGCCAAAGGCTTTCCTCAGTTATGCAGAGAAGGCTCCGGTAGTTTGCACCGTAAGAGAAAGGCGGCAGCCCATTAAAATTAACATTGAATTTCTTTACATCTAGCCCTTGGGAAGGTATGTGTATGTATAAGCAGTCTTTAAAAAGGACTCGGTTTGTATGATCTTTTTTGGCGCTAAGGGTACATAGCCTAGGAGAGGGAGCAGGTAAGCGCTTTTCGTTTTGCAAGCTTTGTATTTTGCTAGCATTAAAGGCTGACAACAGATGGCACGCTGGGATCTGAAGTGGTACAAGGGCCCTAATCCAATGAAAGTTTAGAAATAAAATCTGTGATGCTTTCTCAGCGACGTCTTCTTATTGCCCAAAAAATGTCCATATTGCTTCTGCTGGTTTTTACAGGTAGCACCAAGAGGTCGTGGGAGGTTGTTCTGCGCTTTGTTACCCAAATCTCTACACTTCCGACTTGCTTCCAGATTTGGGAGATGAAGTGGGAGTCTGACCCCACCAGGTCAGCAGGAGTTTTGCTTTGGGCTAGGGTGAAGATTTGCATTTTCCTAGGGCCACGATTTCACTTGTGTTGCACAAACTTTAAATACAAGCATCATTTTTTTCTAGTCATTTGCAGAAGCTTCCCCGGGAAACTATTAGCGACATTAAAATCACGGAGAATGTGATCCCGTGAGCTACTGCCTGCCCCTTGCTCCCAGGGAAATCAAGGAGAGACTTTGCACGTGGTCCAGGTTGAGAGTGATCTTGTTAAAGGAGGTTTCTGAGAAGGACAAGCCACTTCCATTAGCGCTTCCTGGCACTAAACGGAGCGTGGGTCTGGGGGAGGAGGAGCGGGTTAGAAAATGAATGGATTTTTCTTTTCTTAATAGGAAGTAGCAAAGAGTGGATGTATGCAACAGCAGGCACAATGAGCGCACAGTCTTTTTAGCATGCGTCCCCCCGGGCTCTCTCACGTAATATAGTGTGTACCCAAAGCTATGGGATATACATTGTTTCCCAAAGCTTCCTAAAAGGGGACATTCACCCAGCTCCAGACGTTCCCAGCTATGAGCACGGGTGTTTTGTGATGTCCACCATGCCCAAGGATGTCCATGATTACGCTTTAGTGGTTTGAAAGCTCAAGCACAGGAATTCACTTGCAACGTACAGTCTGGAGCGAAACGTCCCTCCCTCTCCTGGAGACCGTGATTTTGCTTCCAAGAGAATAGCAGCAACCCATTACACTCTCCAAATCCCACACAATTACTTCTTTTTAACAAGCTTTTCTAAAATGCTTCACTGGAGAAAATTAATGCTTCGGAAATTTTTTATGGACAACTGTAGCAGTTTAAAAAAGAAACTGTTTTACAACATTAACTATAGTGGATGTTATTTGCACTTGATCTAATATATGGCTATAGTGTTTTGTTAACTGAAGTAGTGCAAAAGGGCTTTGTAATTTGTAGCTATTTTGCCGGGGGTGCCTTGTGTAACACCCTGATGCAGTGCTTCGGGAGGGAACGGCACTTTAGCTTGGATTTCCCCCCCACCTCCCCTCAGTTTTTAAGACACCAAGGTGGTGATGGAGAAGTGGAAGTGGGTGCATCCTTCTGCGCTCCAGGTATATAGGAAGGAGACATCATGTCTTTAAAGCAAAAAGTACCTAATTTGGCCCCTTATTTAATGACAAGTGGTAGGACTTGACTAGCAAGTCCTGAGGAGGAGAAAGTAACTCTTTTTATTTAGAAGGCCAATAACTTGTAGTTGCACTTGCTACAATCAAAATAATAATGTAAAGATCTGCTGCAGGTGGAGACACTCTCCACATCCACTCGTGTGCCACGCTCCGCTTCTACCATTAGAAAAAAGCATCCTAGTCCCAGTCTGCGTTCTGTCATTCCATCCTGCGACCGTTTGCGAATGCATTTTGTTCCAAAACCAGGAGCACCCGTACTGCACCGTACAAGGGAGCAACGCCCGTCTGTGCAGTATGAAACATGGGTCCGTGCCCTCCTGGCACCCGCAGGGTCCCTAACAGGGCAGGGAAGGAGCCAGCCTGCGCTGGTTCATGGAGACCTCCCTCTCTGTCCTGTCATTCATCTCTTTCATATTATTCATCGCCACGTCCATGCAGCGCAGTGGGGACGCGCATAACCCAAACGTTTTGGCACTTGGCTCCTCGTCGCCCGTTGCGGACAGCTTTTCCGATGATTATGCTGTAGGAACCCCATCACGGCCTCTCTGCTTATGGCGCTGTGAGGCAGGAGCTCCAAGGATGACACGGGCCGTACGTCTGGCTTGTGCTAACAGGCAGAGGTTTCAGATCACATTGGGCGTATTGCGCAAATCTTTTTACTATAGAATTTGATGGATTTTTTTTTTTCATGAGTGGGTGTTTTCACAAGAAATGCCCCCAAACTCCAGTCTCAGCACGTGACAGCTGAGCAGTCGGTATACTCCCTTTCTTACAGTACCGTGTAAATGTGCTTTATATGCAATTCAGGTTACTCATAAATTATTCTCTTTGCAAATCAGGCACCTATAAATTATTCTCTGTAATTGAAAATTACCTATGAATTATTCTTTTTGTAATTCACAGATATGTCATTTATTCTCTATTATATTGACATTGCTTCCTTGGATAGATATGCCTGGGGCTGACAGTAACAGCGTAATTCTCAAAAGCCGAGGCAATATCACACAGTGCAAGTTCATCTGGGATATTCTGACAAGATAGAAATGGTCTCGTGTGCAGAAAATCTCTGTTGTACGGGTCCGGAGAAGGGCACTCGGCACATAACAGATTTATTTGGTATTTTATGGAATTTGGCCCTAACATTGTACGGATTGTATTTTTTTGTATACTTTTTTTTTAAGCTGGTCATTCTAAAGTTGTTTATCTTATAAGTCAACTCGTAAGTCATTTCTAACTCTGACTCCCTCACATCCACTGCAGGCTGCAGACGCACGGAAGGAGATTCTTTCTGTTTCCTTCCCCTCTCAGCTCTTGTGAAGTATTTAGAAGCAGGCTCACTTCCCTGGGCTCTTTGGATGTCAGGAGGACAGTTAGCAGAGTCTCTTAAAACTGATTAATTGCTTAAGTTAGGTGCTGTACTGTAAACAAGCAGTGATAGTGCAGAAAATTCATAGCCAGTCAACAGAAATTAAAAGCCCAGAGCAAACATAACAAGCATTAACTAATTATCAACACATGCCCTAGTTGCTTAATAGCTTTTTTCCTGAGATTCGCAGTGAGTGTCTGCTACTGCTTCTCTAGGAGCAGTCTCCCCTTCCCAGTGTCACACAGATGACAGCCTGAAAGCAATTTTCTCAATTTATTTGTTGACATGTATAGAAAGAGATTTTTCTTGACTGAGAAGCTGGACTCTCACTGGGCAGGAAAGTCCGGCACGATGGGACAGAGAGAAGACACCGAGGTGTGAGAGCATCTAACCTTGGTCCAAATAAAATTCTCACTAGTCCAGCTCCTTCCTCGAGGACCTAAACACAGCCCCTTGCACTGAGCCACACTGAATCAGCTCAGCTGCTGGGGCCAGACCAAATCTGTTTGGCCAGGTTCAGAGCTGAAACGGGGCAGCTTCCAGGGGCTGCAGGGGAATTGCAAGATGCTCAGCACTTGTCAGAATCGTTCTCCTCTGCTCATGGATAAAACGTACTCTGGACCTGATCATCCCCATAAGTGTACGCACAAGGAACTGTAGCATCTTCTGTTCACTTTGCACTAAATGGCCACAAAACACTGAGTCAGATCTGTATGTGTTCTACATCATAAAGTTAGATAAAACCTTCTGGCCTTATGTACTGCCACATCCCAATAATATTTATGTGTAATGTCTCTAGAATATGTCTGTGACTCGGAAAATGATGCTTTGTGTTGTCTGTCTCAAAATGAGTCATTTTTGGTGCTGAGGAAACCTTCAGGGATTCACACATGCGTTTACTGGGAGAAGTACCTGTCATATTGGAACTATGATTGATGTGTTCTTGCCGAAAGCTCAGTCCTGGAAGTTTGTCCTTACATGAATCTGCCTCATTAATTTACTCAGACTGTTGGACAAGTCAGATGGACAACTCAGATGCAGAAAGGTTTGCAGGATTAAAGACTAGATTTGTAAAGGTCATTAAATAGCTAAGATGGAGACAGATGCTTGCACCTGTCCTTATTTAAGTGTTCTTAAATACTTCAATATTTAAGAACACTTAGACATCCACTTTGCCCTTCATTTTGTTTTACATTAAACCTGCTCTCTTCAATACACTTTTCTTCATATGAGTATGTATTAAGGACATACATTATCCCTAGTTTCAGTCTTCTGTCCCAAGGATTTTATTTATTCTTTGCTCACGCATAACAGAACTTTTTTTTTAGTGCCTTCTATTTGAGGCTCTCTAAGTGCCATACAAACATTCACAAACTTCTCTGTGTTACCCGCCAGAAAGTAAGCTGACAGTATATGCCTTTCCCCCTGCTCCCCCTTATCACCCATTTATTCATCATTTTCAGTGCCCTATGATTTTCTCTGTTCGTTTTAGTGTGGTTAAACTTGCTGTGAAGCTTCTCCCATGCACATGTGTGATGAAGGGCTGGCTGCATTCTTCTTCTCTTGCTCTATGAAACAATCTCTACAAACATGAAACAATCTCTACGATCCACCAGCTGGTTCCTGTGCATTTGATAACCAAAGACCCAAAAGCACCGAGCAACACCTATGAGCGCTGTACATCAAACCTAACACTGCAGAGATACCCGAGCTCTAATCGTTCACAGTTCCGGGCACTTTGCTTTTCATCATACTTGTCTAGACAGACTAAATGGCTTCTGCAAGACAACCCCAGTGTTAGCCAGGAAAGAGGCTGCATTTTCCATACAGATGAATGCCCAAACAGGTATGGCTATGGTTAGATACTCCCTCGAGCACAGGCATTATGAAAGTGGTTCATCACGCTGTATAAATGCACTGTAATGCTGTGCCTCCTCCCAAGAAATCAAGTGCTTTTTAAGCGGTGCTGCCAGGTAAAGGGTGTTTATCTGCATTTTACAGCCAAAGAGAAGGAGGGGGCTCCAAGGTGGTACCACAGCTGAGCAGCCGCAAAGCCAGCACACCTTGGGAGGGGGGACACACAACGACAGACCCCAAACCCAAGATTTCTTAGTGGCCAGCTGTAGCCTAACCACCAGACAGCCCTGCCAGCCCAGAGGTTTGCTGGGTGAGAGGCATGTTCTGGAAAAGCTGCAGAAGCAGGTCCTGCTCCTGGGACACCTGAGCCCTCCCGGCCCTGACCGGTCTGGAAAAGGGGCAGTTGATGCTGATCCCCGGGGTGGGGATCGCACGGGTGGGTGATTGGGGAAGGACCAGGTCCCCCAGCACGCTGGGAGCATGCACCAAGCACGGCCCCCGGCACCGCCGGGCAGGATGCCCCGAGCTCAACCGCCGGCACCCCAAACCCCCGGGAGGGTGCACCAAGGACGGCCCCGACCCTCCAGGACACTGCCCGGGCAGGACCCCCAGCGCCCCGTGGGGATAATGCCCCGAGCACGGCCCCCAGCCCCAAGCAGGACCCCCACCACCCCGGCGGGGAAGGGGGGATGCCCCAAGCGCGGCCCCCTGCACCCTGGAGAAGGGGATGCCCTGAGCAGGATCCTCCAGCACCGGGGGGACGGTGCCTCCAGCACCCGGGGAGATGCCCCGAGCCCGCGCTCCCCCCCCTCCCCCGCCGTGGGGGGCTCCCGCCGCACCCCGGGGCCGGCCGGACCCTCCCCTTCCCGCCGCGCCGTGCCCTCCCCGCCATGGGAGCGACCCCCGCCCCCCCCCTCCGTGTCCGTCCCCCCGAGCTGCCCGGGGAGGGGCAGGACTCACCGCCCGCCGGGCCGGGGCTGCGGATGCCGGGGAGGTGCGGCAGGGCCGGGGCACCCGGCTCGGGGCTGGCGAGGCGGAGCGGAGCCCGGCAGCGGCGGCGGCAGGAGGAGCAGGAGGAGCAGGAGGAGGAGGAGGAAGAAAAAGGGGGAGCAAAGGGGGGGGCTCGGCCTCTCCGCCGGGAGCCGCCTCCCGCAGATGTGCGGGGCAACCGCCGGGGGGCGCCCTCGGGGCGGGGGGGGCGGGGGGGGCAGCGCCGGGCTGGCTGAGCTGAGCTGAGCTGAGCCGTGCTGAGCCGTGCTGAGCTGAGCTGGGCTGGGCTGGGCTGGGCTGAGCTGAGCTGAGCTGAGCTGAGCTGGGCTGGGCTGGGCTGAGCTGAGCTGAGCTGGGCTGAGCTGAGCCGTGCTGAGCTGGGCTGGGCTGAGCTGGGCTGGGCTGAGCTGAGCTGAGCTGAGCTGGGCTGAGCTGAGCTGGGCTGAGCTGAGCTGAGCTGAGCTGAGCTGAGCTGGGCTGGGCTGGGCTGAGCTGAGCTGAGCTGGGCTGAGCGGCACCCCGCCGGGCCGCACTGCCCCTGCAAGCCGGGGACGGGGGAGAGGGGACCGGGGTGCCCGGGGGGAGGCCGGGCTGTGGCCGCCCCCGGCGGCGGCAGAAGGACGAGCCCGGGACGGGCCCGGGGAGGAGGTGTCCGCCGGCAGTCGCGGGCTGGAGGCGGCAGCAGGTCCCTCCCGGCTGGCTGGAGCCTGGGAGAGAGGAGCGAGAGCAAAGTCAGACCTCATTTTGGGAAGCGCGTTCCCGAAAGAGCCTGGGGCTGAGCAACATGACAGTGCTACAAGGACTGGAAGCCCTTTAATCTCTGCTCTTAATAAGAAATGAATGAAGGAGTGGGTGTCTGGAGACCAGAGCACTAGTTACGTGGTTATGCCGGCGACTGATGCGATCTCCTCCATGGGAGTGCTGTTTGCATTTGCCTTGATGCCTCGCTCAGTACATCCCTCCCACATGACCTGGATGCATTTCTGCATCCCAGGTTGTCTTTTAATTTGGGAATATTATTTGTTCTTGGAAAGGTTAATTACGTTAGGGGAGTGGATCTCCATTCCCATTTCTTCATGGCTTCATTTATTCTAGCTTTCATGTTTTGATCCCCTCAGTGCTCTGCCATCCCTAGATGGAAGGAAAAAGGAAATACCCTGGCTGGGACCCAAGCGTGTCCCTAAGTGACATAAACTGAAATTAGGAAAAAAAAAATATGTTTTACAGCCTCAGGAGCTGTAGTGGTCCTGGCAGCCCAAATGCTGTCTACACGCCCAGCACAGCCAAGGGCCAGCAGAAATACCCTGCCAGAGCTGAGGTGGCCACAGAGGTGGACAAATGACCACGTGCTGTGCTGCGGGGTTAGCAAGTGCCAGAATAAGACCATCACTGTGTGCTGCAGCCTGCTGTCCCCGAGACCTGCATTGCTCTTAAGGCACTGACAGCATCGCTAGTGAAAAATTGCCCTAATTTGCCGCTATCGTAATCAGGCCAAGAGGCAAAGCAGCAGCTTCTCCTGGCAGCAGCGGCTGCTTGCAAAGTCTCTTTGTGGGAAATCTTCCTGAGATTCAGCGTGTGGGCAGGTGGGAGGGAGTCCTGAGGCCTTGCAACAGCATCATCTTCCACTTCAGTTGCTACCCTAAGCACAGGAGATGCCCTCTGTGCTGCTTTAATTGTTTGCTGCTTGTAATTAGAGTTTATTTGTATTAATTAACTGAAATTATCTATTTGCGAGTTGCTCGTAGTACACTATCAACATGTTCAGAACAATACAGGCCTCACAGAGTCGGCTCCTGCTCCAAGGAAGCCGTGAGCTAAACCAGACAAAAATACTGTCACGACACAGCGTGCTCCAAAAAATGCTTCTTTTTTTTTTGCTAAGAAATCTGTTGCATTTAAACATAATAATTAATACTTCACTTAGCTGCCAGACTGCTGACTGATCAGCACAGGTAAATAGATCTGGTGGTGTTATTGAATGTTCCTAATGATGCATTTATCCTGGGCAGACGTGGGAGGAGCTGGGTAGTCTGCGCCTCGGAGAGCTTACAGCGAGGGAGACGGAGGGCAGGAATAGAGCGAGTGATGAGGAAACAGCCACATGTTCACTCTGTGACTTTTTAGGAGGTGAATGGCTTTATTAAGAGAAGATCAGTGCAACGGGAAGGGGAAAAGGGAGGACGAGGTGGTCAAAAATCAGATGAGAAGACAGCCAGGAGTTAGAGGGGGCAGCCATGCAGTGGATCTCAGGGACTGAGATTTAAGGCCGGGGAGGGAGTGGAAGAGCGCCAGGACAGTTGCACTCAGCATTAGCTCAGCGGTGATTAAAGCTGGTCGCAGCAGAGACGTGATGCTCACCACAAGTGGCCTTTATCTGCGGTGAGCAGCAGCAATCATTATCCTGCTTCTAAACTCAATTGTTTATGCCGAGTTGCATTTCCTAGAGAGGCCACAATCGGTTGCCTCCGCGTAGAAGGATGTACAGTACAGAGGCGTGTGCCATGGGTAGGCGAGCGCGGGAAACATCATGGAGCAGCACATCCTTGGCAGGAAGCGGAGTGAAAAAAATCCCTAAACTGGTGCCTAAGACTGGAACTTAAGCAACTGTGGTTGTTTAGCTGAAGAAAATTGTATAGCGATGCACAAATAGCTCCACAAGGAGAAAGGGCAAGTACCCAAGAGCTGTGTAAGCCAGAGAGAAGCGACATGGCCCAAACCCACAGCTGCAGGCTGAAGCCAGACAAATTGGAATGAGAAAATAGGCGTTAATTTTTTAAGAATGAAGTTGATTAGCTGCTGGAACAAATTACTGGGGAAAGTGAAAGTCTTTCCATATGGTGGTGTTTTCCAATCAGGATAAGATGCCTTTCCACAAGACAGGCTTCAGCTGAGCATGCGTTTCTGGGTTCAGCAGAGTGAGGATGGAATGACATGTAGTGGCTTCTGCTCTGTGTGAAGAGGTAACCTCGTGGTCCCACCTGGCCTTTAGGAAGTGAACTGAAGACTGTGCTCTTGGTGTGTATTTCTAAATCCCTCCTGGGTAGCTGTGATGGTGCTGCACTGGGTTGTCCCCTTCTGAAAAGCAGCTGGGCAAAGGTGGCCAGAGGACCACTCGGAGCCAGCCGGGCTGATGGGGCTTTGTGCCCTGTCCTGCCAGTGAAGCTGGGGTGTTGGTGTGTGCGAGACTGGCGGTGCAAACCTCTGACAGGTCTCTCTGTGTTTATCACCCCAGGTTGACGTGAGGCTGCTCGACGCCTGGCCGGAGGTAGGTGACCCCAGGCAGCATCGGCCGGCTGCCTTGAGCTGCCGAAGAGCGAGCTCCGTGGTGGCGGTTGGGGCCTTTTCTGCTGCTGACCTGTAGTGTGACTGAGGCAAATAACTTCCCTTCTGTCCTTCTGCTTTCTTTTTCAGCCTTGCTTGGCCTTTCGGTTTGACCCAGGGCTTCTGCAGGAGCCGTCTCCTGGTGGGATTACTGTGGAACATCTGTGCAGTTATTTTTCAGATAGCAAATTGCTCACTGCAGGTGTAAAATATTTTGTTACTGGAGGCCAGGATGCCTCTCAATTTCAGTCTGTGCTGCCGTCACAAAGTGTAAAAGCACACGAGCTAACTTTTTTAAAGTTTGGATATTAGTAGCAGTCTGGAGAAAGCAATGTGGGTTCAGCTCTTGTTCCCGTCTCTGCAGGTCAACCACTGACCTACGTTTGGGCAGCGCTGCAGAATTCCACGCAGCTGCTTTGCTGTTGGTCCTAAGGCAATTGCAGCCACAGCTGGGCAAGGAGCTGTCTCACCTTTGGACTGTGCTGTGCAAAAGGAGGAGAATTAATGCACAAATAATTAAGAATTTAGTCTCGTGTTGCTGCTTCTATGAAAACGATGCAGCTGCAAAATTTGCCAGCAGAGACAGGTACAAGAGCCAAAGGGTGAGATCTGCTACATGTTAATGGTGATGGAAAGGAAGAGGAGAAACAGGACTGACTGGTTTGTGGTGGAGATTGAGCGCCACTATCCTGAGAGTTGCTGGGAGGATGTAGCATGGGCTGCCCTTCTGGGGACAGGTTCGCTTCCTTTGCAGGGTGAAGATCTGGTGGCGTGTTTCTGGTAGACAGAGGGTCTGGAGCAGGAGATGAAGAATTAGTGAAGCAGCTGTTCGCTTTGAACAGGAGAGTCTGGGGGACCACGTCTGACAAGACTACAGGAGCTTTGTGCTTCCTCGCTGAAATCAGTTGATTTGGCTTTATGCTTCCATCAGAGGGCATGAAAGGGAGATTAAATGTTCCTTGTCTCTTCCATTCACTCATGATACACTTAAAAATGCAGTGTATTGTGCTGGTGCTGTGAAAAGGCTCCTCCTCTGCCCAGCTGCTGCCCAAGCTGTCCCAGTTTGTGTGCCAGGATGTGCCCCGGGATGCTGCCTCGTGCCCTATCCATCACCCTTCCCTAAAGAGCCGCGTGGACGAAGGTCGTGGAGACGTGGGTGAATAGCGATGTGAGCGTGGTGCTCTGGTTTCCCTGTGATTCCCTTGAGAAATCCAAGTGAAGCAGCTCGGATCAGCAGCAGTGAAGGACAGCTTCCTTCCCTCAGTAGGAGGTGGTGGAAGAGAAGAGAGCAGCAGGCACCTTCTGGTAGGTGATGGAGCGGAGGCATTAGTGTCCCTAAGGCAATGCTTGTGCTCCGTCTGGAAAACCCACCTGGACCATCAAAGTTGTCCCTCTTGGCTGTGTCCTGGCACAGTCCAGGCTCTGTTGGCAAGCTTGGGGAGGAACGTTAATGAAAACAAGCGTTTGGCTGGTGTTACTGTAGTGCCACAGACTTTAAGAAACAAATACGAGGAGCCCAGCCCTTCCTGATTAGCGAGTGCAGTCTGCTGCTGGAGGAAAAGGTGAGAGAGAGAGAAGAAAAGAACAGCTATGGGGTGAAGATGAAAACACCGGGCAGAAGATCTGCAGGGGAAGGAAGGGAAGCCATTTATTTATTTGCAAACAAGTTGCTAGATCATGCTCCTGTGTGCGTTCTGGGCAGCTTCTAATACTAGGGGTTTATTCAGAGGTAAGATTTTTACTGGTGCAAAAGACCTTTGGGAAGGGGCTGTTGACCCACGGACCTTGGCAACGGCTGGCCCAAATCTGTCTTGGTGCCAGTCTAAGGAATATTTATTTCATCCCAAGCTGTGCTCATATGCAGGGTCGTCTTTGCTTTTTACCACTGATTTCATGTGTCAAGTCTCTCGGTGGGAAGTCACTGTGGATGCTCCATGATTCACTCTCATGAGGAAGCGTGATTTCAGGTCCCCGTATGGTTGCAGAGGAGGAGGCGGATAAATGTCTTTACAGCAAGGAGAATGAGCTTCAGTGTACAAATTTGGCCTGGCATAGAAGATCTGAGGATTGTACGGAGTGATTCTCAATTTTGTCTTTATTTCTCTGTTGAAAATTTTCATGACTGCTACCTCTTGGCTCTTGATGAAGATTTAGGAACAATGAGGAAGGAGGCTGCCGTCTGAGCAATCCATCTCAGGCTTTAATCTCAGCCTGGTACCTGGTCTGGTGCTCCCTGGGGTTCAGCAGAGTCCACTTATTGAGGCCAGCAGAAATAGCATCTCGCTTCCTGGCTTCAGAGGAGGTGTTAAGTAGGACATCATTAAATTTGGGATTATTAGTAAGGGAAGAAGGGTAGCTATTTCTATTGAAATGCTTTGGTTTGATAATAGATCTTTGGGAGAGAACTTGTTGTGGTTTAACGTGGCAGGCAGCTGAAACAACCACACAGCCGTTCGCTCACCACCCCCACCCCGCAGTGGGATGGGGGAAAGAATCGGGGGGGGGGGAGGTCAAACTTGTGGATTGAGATAAAGATGGTTTAATATGGCAGAAAAGGAAGAGAATAATAATAATAGAATATACAAAACAAGTGATGCACAGCACAATTTCTCATCACCTGCAGACCACCGATGCCCAGCTAGTTCCCAAGCCGCAGTCTAAACCCCTCAACCTGCTTCCCCCAAGTTACATATGGAGCATGACGTCATATGGTATGGAATGTCCCTTTGGCCAGATTGGGCCAGCTGTCCTGGCCATGTCCCCTCAGCTTCTTGGGTGCCCCCAGCCTCCTCGCTGGCGGGGCAGTGTGAGAAGCTGAAAAGTCCTTGGCTTAGTGCCCAGCAACAACCAAAATATCAGTGTGTTATCAACATTATTCTCATCCTGAATCCAAACCACAGCAGTGTAGCAGCTACTAGGAAGAACATTAACCCTATCCCAGCCAAAACCAGGACAGAACTGGGAAGAGCTGCCCTTTGTACAGGGCTAGAGGATGAGACGTTTGCAGTAAGGAAACTGTCTCTGATGCAATAAATTATTGGGCAGAAGTGGATGTTTGGGAGTGTTTCCAGTTTCTGTATGGGCAGCCCTGACCGGCACCCAGTCCTGCAGCGTTTCAGCCCAAGGAGTCTCTCGCTGATGTCAGTAACTGGTAAAGGGCTGGGGCACATCCTTGGTCTACAGGAATTTGAGGACCACTGTGTGATAGCCCATGAGGGGGGGGTTCTTTTTGATGGCACTTCCAGTGTAAGTTTTATCGGAGTTTTCCCGACGACAGGGGCATAGAGACATCGTTTCACATGGGCAATAATCTAACTGGAGGCAGCACCCTCTATAGAAACGGGTACTCCATATGGAACAGTGGAAGTCTGTGAATGAGAGGCAAAGCCCTGCAACGAGCTGTCTGCGTAATTAAAAAGCTGCAGTGAGATGAAATACGAGATGGAGAGGAGAGATAGTTGGAAGTGCTGAGAAACAGAAGTGCTTTCAAGTATTTTACTGCAGAGATGATTGGAGAATTTGCCAGGGGCCTGATTTTCTCCTTGCGCTGTCCTTTGCCAGGTGAGTCGTGCTGTGGAGCCAGGTGGACACCATCACTGACCCAGAAACCTCCAAATGCTGGGACAGGTGTGAGCACTAAACCTGGCTTAGGCGTAAGGCAGTGGAATGTCACAGGGCTGCAGAGCTTTAAGCCAGAGCTAATATCTGTGTCCTGGACTGATGCATGGCTGTGATTTTTTTTTTTTTTTTTTTTTTCTCATGGGTAGACTACAGCCCACTTTGCTCTGGGCTAGGTGATGATCCACTTGTGCCCAGTGATGCTATGAAGGCAGCTAAAGGCTAAGTGCTGTCGTTGGAAACCAGCTGCGAATTAATACACAGTGTGTGATTAATGTGCTTTTTAAATGCATTCATGTCCTGTCACACTGGCTGTGGCTCTTGTGTCACATTTGGTGTTCTCAGAACATTTATTAGCCTTACAGATCCCTTGATTATTGCTTTCTCTTTTATAATTAAGCCATGAAACTCAGCATGGTGCAGCTTATGCAGTATTAATTCATGCCTGGCATATTCTGTCTGTGCCCTAGGATAAGGCTAAATGCTGGCAGCTGGATTGCTCTCTGCACAGTTGCTATTCTGAAATATTTTAATATGATTATAAAAATCACATTCTGCATGCATATGGGCAACTCGGGGCTCACCACTGCCGCAAGCAGTAGCGAGATGTAGTCTGACTTCTCCGGGAGCAGGATCTGACCCGGCAGTGCTGTGAGATGGGGCTTCCTCCGGCCCCAGGCGCTGGCCGATGCTCTCCGGGTCGGTGCCATCAGCTCTGCTTGGGTGCTAACACAGCCGTGCGCGCTCCCCTCCCTGCTCACCCTTCGCCTGTGAAAATGGGAGTCTCACAAGCGAGTTCTGTTTCGCTCCTTTTTGTCTTTACTTTTCTTCACGTGAGGTTTAAGCTGAATCCAGGATTTCCTGCGAGGCTGCGGCTCCACTCCACTTTCTGTCGGCAGCAGCTGCAGCGGCTGTTTGAATAGCTTTCCTCCCGGCCGGCCGCTCCTGCCCCGGCACGGCAGCTTATCGGTTTGTGTGGCCATGTGGTGAGCTGAGCAGGGAACAAATATATCATAAACCATGGCGGGTTTACTTTTTTATTTTCCCTCTCCTGAGAATTAGTTGTAGGAGTGACTGTGCCGAAGGAATCGGAGCTCAGCGCTACCGGGAGGGAAATCACTGGAAAGACCCGGCACCAGTGCTCCAGCCACTGCTGGTCCGGTTCGAATGCGGAATTCCTCACGTCTTTGCTGGGCTGGGTGTTGGGCCGCTCGCTGTCTGTTGGGTAAATCCAAGCAGCTCCGCAGGTGCCTCCTCCGAGGCTGGAGGCGCAGCGCGGGCAGTAATGGGCTGCAGCAGCTCTGCCCGCACGGCTCTGGTCAACAGGTCTGCTGAAAGTCCTACCACGCTTCAGATGTGGGGACAAAGTGCTGGGGGGGCCATGTGCCAGCTATTGAAGAACACACGTGACGGTGTCCCTCGTCTGCTCTGGAGAGGAGGGAAACAGCCTGGGAGCCGTAGGAGCCGGGGCATGGGATGCCTCCACGTACAGCTGAACGGCTGCGCTCTTCGTGGACTGCAGATGCCGTAATGCAACGGCAGTTCCGCTCTGCAGCGTGCATGCTATTGACGTGCAGATGCGTGCTCCTCGGGTTGTCAATTATTACTCATCACGCCATTTCTGAAGAGGCCTGAATGCTGATCATCTCAAAGCTTCTGTTTCAAAAACCAGTGCCAAAACCTACGTGGAGGATGTAAAGCCGTAGTGCAGAAACTCTTTGAGCTCAGATGTTTCCATGGAGATGGATCTTTGATCTCATTGTAATAAATAAAGGGCGGAGAAGATGCTCCCAAACTAGGGAAGAAGGCAAGGCTGATGCCTATGGGGCAGAAGTTCTTAACAGGAATTAGGGAGACAGGGGATATCTCTCTCCCTCTCTCTTTTTTTTTTTTTTTCCCCTTCACGATGCCATGTCTGTAGTAGCGGCGAGGTTGAGCTGTCTGCCCGCCAGCCCTGCGCTGCGGCGTGCGCGGAGGACGTGCCTTTCATCCAGCCAGCCAGACGGCGTGCTACACCTTGGAGCTGGCTAATTTAATGCTGCTGAAAAGTCAGACCTTTGTCTGCACAGCAACAGTCACCCTGTGCCGCGGGATTTTGAGAGCCGGGACAGAAGGTTTTAATATCAGTATGAGGCACGCTTGTTTTTCTTGATTGTGGCAAAGCAATCTGAGGAACAAGGAGAACAGCTAGGAAAAGTGCTGCATTTTTGGGGGGGGCGGGGGGGGGAAATCACGTTTCGATCTGGCATGATGTGCAAACCAGAAGTGTTTAACGTGCTGATGTGGAGATAGTGACCAAAGGCAACAGTCAAGTTGGCTTTATCCACGTGGCTGAGCTTTGACCGCACTGGCAACTCGTGTGTTGTTAGAGATGTCGGCAGGATCAGGGCTGTTACTCCAGGCACTGGAAATCGAGGTTTCTGTGGAGGGAGCTGAAAGAGAATTCATTAGGAAAGGGCACGATTAGCTTCGGTAGTGGCTGAGAACCGCTGCTTGGAGGAAACGTGGTCACTCGCACTCTGGTAGGGTGCTCCGTGCCACGATGCGCTGCATCGGCAGCAGCAGATGACCCCTCGTGTCTGAGCGCCTGGATATGCCCGTACAGCTCACGACTGCGTTGTGGCCGGCGCGCGTGCGTGCCGAGCTGTGCACGCCTGTTTGTGCTTTTCTCGCTCCGTTTGGCAGCTGGGTGGTGGCTTTTGCTGGTCACTTCTGATCTGTTCACAGGACGTTGACAGATCCATCCCTTTGTCTCTGCTACCGGCATGGCCTCAAACAAATTTTTATGCAGTGTGTAAGAGTACGTAGGATGAGCAAGTCATGGTGTACAGCCTGTTGCAATACTTTTTTTTTTTCCTTCCCCTCCCCTGTTTTTAAAATGTATCCCTTTGATGCATAAAGCTGCCAGTGGTGCTAATTAGGGTCGCTCTGCTTTAGGGGTTTGCAATACTCCACCCAGGCAAAATGGTGCTTAAGAACTCGTGAGGGCTTCCTCCCACCCTGTCCCACTTGCTTTCGCTGGAGCGAGTGACCCCTTCGTGCCCTGCTGGATCCCAGGCTGCTCAACAACTCAACCATCACTTTATGTAATTTTAAAGTTCCAACTTAAACACTTTATTAATCAGGATGTCTGTTGTTTGCAGCTGTGAAAAAGTTATCTTCTTTTCCAAATATTGCAGAATCTTCAGTGTTGAACATAGTCCACAGGTTCACCTGGGAAGCTGACAGGTCGGGGTTGTGGTGACTTTTGTTGCTTTTTCAAATGACCCTCACTGAAAATACAGCCACTTAGCTCCCCGTTTTTCAGAAAGGGACCATTTAGCCAAGAAGGCTGTGTTGTTTTTTGTGCACTAGTTCACTGGGAAGAAAATACGTTGAAAGAGCGTGCAATATTAAAGATATTTTGAATCCAACTCGCTTCTACTGGTTTCAGTGGAAGCTTTAGCCTTGTTTTCATGGGGCTCTTTGTCAGAACCAAAAGCATAAAATATTCTGACAGGTCAAAGTTAAGGTTACTAGACGGTAATGAAAACAGCATTTTTATCCTCAATTACATTGACAAGATGGGATTGCTGTGCAGCCACAGCTGTTTGTCTCACTGCTGTGACAAGCCTGTACGGATGCTGTCACTTAGCAACCATTGCCATTTGTGTTTTAACTGCAGCTTGTTGTTCTTGGCACGTAATGAGAGTTGTAATCATGAGATCAGTCCCGTCAAGGGTGTTTGTATTTGAAAGCCATGGACTCCAGGGCTCACCTGTGCCCCTTCCCAGCCTGTGTAAAGGCTGAAGCAGAAGAATTGCATGGGGATGGCTAACACAGCTTAATAGGGGTTTATTTTGGAACTGGCTTGGTTGGGCCAAGTTGTGTTTCAAGATGTACAGCCTGGATTTGCCATCAGCCAGACCAGGCTGTGCAGCTCCTTCATGCTGGTCACAGCCCAGCCCAGAAGCTGGTTTGAGGCCAAAGCTCTGAGTGTGGCTGAAACATCGTCACGTCCCTGAGCAGGGCGGTGGTGGTGGTGGTGAGGGACCAGCCGAGGCAAGCCTTGACGTCCCTATGCACAGCAGCGCAACCTCCCTGCTCCCTTCGACTGAGCCAGCCTGAAAGCTCAGGGAATACGGGGTCAATAGAGGCTGGAAATATGAGGAGCAAGAGATAATGAAATGGGAGAACCGAAGATCTAAAAGTGTATCTGTCTCTGAAGTGTAATTCCCACCTATCTTGCACTGAAAAGGGGCAGTCCTGCCATGGTTCAAGCCCTAATGCTCTACAGGAGCTGTTTAAGGTCATGGTTTTATTTCACACCTGGTATGGTCTAACTGGACAATATCCTTCGAAGGGATGAGTGCCCCCTCTGTCCCAGACAGGATGTTCCTGCCCTTGCATGGAGTTTAACAGCTGGGCAATTGCAGAATGAGCTGGGGAGTAACTTGGTTTGGCTGGGTTTATTTTGGAGGCAGCCACGTGAAAGGCGTCTTCCCAGCCCTGTTCTATGGTAAACACAGTCCTGTAACACATTACGCTGCTGTGCTCTAAGCAGAGACTTGGTATTGATGGTACACCTAGAAATACTGGTTTCTTTAGCTTCGTTTTGCTTGAACCGAAGCGGTTATGTGATTGGACCCGTAGCATTGCAGGGACTGTTGATGCAGACCGCTCATTTCCCCCTCCATCTGGGGATGAGTTGTAAGCATGTCCACGATGTGTGTTTGCAGAGCCCCGGCTGCTTTCGTTACAGCTGTACCTCACCAGCCTTTTTCCACCTTGTTCAGACAGACAAACCGCTTCTTTGAGAAAAAGTCTTTCCGTTTCTCTGCATGCTGGCTTGCAAGGCAAGATCTGTCCTGTCTCTGGAGGAGCACATCTGACGCAGGCTGAGGTCTGGCTGTGTTGAGTGGTGCTTTATTTCTCGGCAGAGGACAAAACCACTGCTCTAAAGGGAAATGACACAGACTACAGAGGTGCTGCTACGGATATATTTTTCCATTGTAAATTGCTGAGAACTTCTGCAGTGAAGCTGGTTGATGAGTTTCCTCTCTCAGATGTGGTGGTTTTTAGAAGCCTTGATGAATATGTATTGAAAGGTAGAGCAAATTTTATTAGAGACGGACAAAAGAAATTGCAAAGATATGCATGAATTGATCTGTAATCGCAGATCGCATATATCTAAGCTAAAGCAACAGCCTTAGACACGTATGGCCCATTTTTGACTAAATTGTGCAATTGGTATAATTAGGCAGAGAATATTCTTTGAATTTTAAATGTCCAGTGTATTAAAACAGAAAATTAACAGCCATTCCTTTGGCAGTTTTTATAAAGCCGTTACTAGTGTAGGGCTGAGCCAGAGATGCTTAGTCTTTCCTGTGTCTGTTTGAGTCTGAGCAGTTAAAGGATAAATCCTTTCTTCAGAGTTTTGTTGAAGTATGTTGAAAGCAACTCAAGGATTTTCGTACCTGTGTACAGATCAGGCAACAGAACTTACATTGCCCCTGTGCAGATAAAGAGCTGAAATGAGCTTTGTAATCTTCTTCTTTCACAATACCAGCCATCAGAGACATAAATTTTTCTAATCTGTGATGTTCTGTGTTGATACCACTTGTATTGCTACTGCCGGCTATCCACAGCCCACATTAAAGCCAATGACAGTCCTGAGCCTCGGCGCTTCTTGCGTTAGACCAGGCCCGTGTCTGGCCACAGCCTTTGCCGAAATCAGCTGTAGAGCGTGTGTCTCTGTGTATTGGAAAAACTCTCGGTGGTGCCTGCCTCCTGCAGGAACCATACACAGCTACAGCACTGTTGGTGTGAAACCAGCAGTTTCCACAGAAATCCATCCCAAAAAAGCAGCTTTGAACTTTCTCCTGTGGCCATAATGGAAGGCCAGGCAGCCCACATCCTCCTCTATGTTGTTGGAGTCCTCGGTGTGTGATGGGCGCGAGCTGGGTGTGTACAGTTTATGGATGGACCACTGTTGGCACATTGTGAAGTGGTAAGTAGCAACACAGTTGTTGGAGTGAATGCTCAGTATGCGTGTGGGGTAACAAGTCTGCTTCTCAGGACTGGCTCCCTGGGAGTTAAACCCTCCCCCAGGTGCAGCACAACCACAGCTCCTTGGCAAGACACACCACGTAGTGTAAATTCTTACCCCAGCAGAAAGCTGTGTGGCTGCGATAAGGATCTTGTGGAGGTCAAAAAAAAAAAAAAAAAAAAAAAGCGCTTTGGTAGGTAAGAAGTGGGCTGAAACTGAGTTAGCAGTGTAAGTGGGATAGGGCTTGCATGTGAGTTCTTAGCAGTGTGCACAGATGGGTGTTCTATAGAAGGTATGGCTTCCTAGCATGATGGATGGTTCACGCTAGTAGCTGTTGGTGTGTGTTTACTAATTCAGTAGCTAAATTTTCATCTCTCAAGACCCACTGCCATCATTTTCTATGGAAAGAAACATGGGATTTTTCTTTTGCTTTCATCTCCCATAATCTATCTCTTCCCTGGCATTTGTTCCTCCCGCTGCTCAGATGTTCATGACTTCTCATTTCTCCCAATTATCAGGTGCAGGATGTCAGTCTAAGAATCTCAGTGTTAATAAGACTCTCCACTGTAACTAGAGCAGCAGAGAAAACAAAGTGAGGCAATGCAGGAAGCTCAGAAGAGAGACAAGTACAATATCAGCACTGAGTCATTTAATTGCTGGAGGTGGAGACCTGTTTTTAATGAAAGATGAAAGGAATCCTTAATTCCTCTTCTCTTTAAAAGGTGCTCTCCCAGTTTGTTGTACACTGGGTTTTTAATGTACAAGCATCCTGTGTATAAACAAGACTTTGGACTGCAATTAGGCAAATGGTATAAACTCAACAATGTCACCATCACCCCAGCTGATATAAAAAGAAAAAAGTGCCATTAAAAATTAATAGGTCTGGGAGTCAAGAGACCTTGGTAATAAACAGTGGAGTTTCCCTTCTGTAACATGCCACTTTTTCAATGTGCTGATATTTCAGTAACTCCTTGGAGTCTCCTAAACTGCACAACCCTAAAATCACAAGAATTCCAGTGCAGAATGGGAAGACTTGCTCTAAAAAGAGCATGCAACAACTTGTTTTCAGTCACTGTTTTGTTTTTTTAAAAATGTTTCCTTATGCATGGTCTGGTGCTTTCTTAAAAGACAGGACTTAAAAAAAAGAACAAATGCATTTCTCAATGTGTTTACTTTGAAAAAACACAGTTTATTGGAGAATATGCTTTTTAACAAAAAAAAATCATCAATATTATAGCAAAGATTTTCTAACCCATTAACAGCTAACAAAACCATCCTTTTCTCTGTTCAGCATAACACTTCTTTTTATCCTCGCTCAAGAAAGGCTTCATGACTGGTAGCAAAAAATTCTCCTCCAGAAGAAAACTGCTTAAGTACTGCTCCCTCAGAGCAAAAGATGTCTTCAGTAACAGTCAGCTTCATTCTCCTCTACAGTCCTCACAGTAGCAAGGATGTCCCGTAAGAGGGACTGAGGGCTTTTCTCCACGTGGTCACTACATCTATTTAACTCATCATGTAAGTCTTCTAAGCCTACTGTACCCAAAGCTAGCATCATGCTCTCTGGATCTTGAAAATCCACCCCATTACCACCCTCTGTGGGGAAGTTCTGGGCCAGAGAACCCTGCCTTAGTGTCCTTTGTAACCAGGCAATGCTGGGTCCTGGAGGTGAATCTTCAATCCCTTGTGAATCCTCCACGGTACCAAATGGATAGAAATTACTTTTTAAGCAAAGCAGTATATCACAAGCTCTCTGACCTAGTGGTTTGTCACAGTCACACAAAGACCGAAACAAAAAGCCGAACAGTTTTGCTCGGCAAAATATCTGCAGCGACTCATTCTGATGAATGGAACTAGTGACTGTAGATAAGACAGGAGCATATGGGCATGTAGGATGGCCAAGCTGGCAAATTGTCTTACTACAGAAAACTTCAACCAGTTCCAAACCACCAAGTCTGACTTCCCAGTCTAAGTCATGCTCCACAATTTGGATCACTCTAGAGACAAACTGCTCTGTATCTTCCAGCTGACCTGTGCAGCCTTGTCTCAGCCACTTGGTGAAGATGTTGATCACAGCCCTCCTAGGAAAGCCCTCCGAGTCTGTCGACAAGATTTCTTGAAGCTTTGCTACAGTGTTCTAAAGGTAAAAAGACAAAGCACAATGAGGGGACGAACATACAAAGAAACAAGAACAGTGGAAGTAAAAAGTCTAGTCTCTTCATTACTGGTTGTGAAATCTGCCTGCATGAGGCTGCAGATAACTTGTGAAGAAAGTTCTAAGTACTACAGCAGTACACTGATGTGTGGTTCTGCAGCGGGCTACACAAAGTCATCGTACCTCTTTATTATACTGACTCCCTACGACAGGTGACTCTGGAGCAAAGTAAGTAATGAAGGCCAAGTGTCCCACAGCAGTCACAGCGCTCGCTCGCACGTAGCTTTCTGGATCTTCAAGAAGATTTTCTGTAAGCCTTGGCACCTCCGAAGACAGGAGAGACTGCCTGAACTCATCCTGGTCTGTAAACAAGACAGCAATCCAAAGAAGCGAGGCTTTATTCTCTCAGAGCGTGAAGCTGTTTCCAATGCAAACAGTTCTTTGCGTCATACAAGGATGCCCACTGACTGCAGGGACAGCTGCCAGTGAGCTGAGCCCCTGCAGAGACCAGGCAGCTGCTCACAAGAGCACAGACACTCTGTGTCAGGCTCCCCATTTTCCAGTAGCTTGGTGACTTTCAGTCAAGCCCTGCTAGACACTGGAACTTGGAAAAATCCATTTACAGTTATTCCAGGGGCAAGCAGGGACACGCTTTCAGCCTCATCAAACTTATGCCTTTGCTTAAAGGAGTAAAAAATAGTCTTCCTTTCTTGTTGTCAAGGCACATGGCAAAGAAAACTAACGCAACTGCAGCACTGAGAGGGGCTGGAGGGTAAACTGCTAATGCAGCCGAGTGTGCTGGATACCTCCTTTGTGACCTGGGGACAACGGCAGTTGACAACATCCCCCTCTCTTCCAACATCGCAGAGCTACTGTAGGAGAATTAACATTGTCTTAGTGCTACCTGCTGCAAAGCCTGAGCTACCAGTAAAGTGGAAAATCAGTAATTAATCCAAAGCGCGCAAAGCAGATCTAGGCTTTTAGCCTCCTAAATCCCAGCCCCCAGCCTGCTGAGTGAAACCAGAGTCCACTGCAGAGCAAACTGGAAAAAGGGAAAATATTATCTGCCATTAAGCATTGTCACCTGCCTTGACACACACGTCTCAACATATATGACTGTCTCAACACCCCTCAGTTTAACTTGCCAAAACTGCCATTAAGGAGGGCACAGCAATCTGAGTTCAACAGAAAAGTAGGATAAGTTTTAATCTTTTTGTCAGATTTTGATTATGATCCAAGAGTAAAAATCTTGACACTTCTTTCCTTACCCCTCCAATTACAGGTCAGAGGATGCTTCACAAGCCTGACTGACTTTCATAACATTAAAAGAAATACTCCTCTAATCTCAGCTGTTAAATCTCTGTACCTACCTCTCAAGTATTTAATCAGGACAGTGAGGAACTCCAGAGAAGAATCTCTTACTTCCCAGGAAGGACTGCACAAACGCTTCTGCAGCACCAGAAACACATCTGTAAAAGCCAAGTGACAAGCTTGAATGGACATGAAAGGCAACAAGCCTTACTGAAGCAATCGCTGTACAACCTCACTGTCATTTTATCTGATGTAATCCCTTTTGTTGCTGATGTGTGCTTCTCCCAGAGTTCTTCAAAGCACTATTTGGGCAGCTAAACCTAAATGCAACATAATTGTGAACAAACAAATCCTATGTAAATGCTTTGAGCAGGAAAGGTAGGCAAGAACAGATTTCTTATGCCACTAGCTGCTGTTTGTCCCAACCTGAATAATTTCATTACCTTCCAAAATCTTCTCAGTTTGTTGCCGCTGACTGTTGGAGCAGGACAGTCCCTGCAAGCGCACCAACCACTTGGATGTAGCTTGAAATGCTTTCTTTAGAACCTGAAGTAACATAAAGCAGATTTATCTTACTACAAGAGGAGGCATTATTGCCTTTATGCTAGATAAAATTTGGTTTAGCCTCAAACTTACAGAGAAATTCTCAGAGTAAACAAGTACATATGCTTCCTTACTAGGAAGTGAGCCACAAATAAAAGGTGCCTATATAACATTTCTAACAAACACCTAGAACGTGTCTGTTCTCAGCTTAGTATTATAAAGTTCTAGTACCTCCAGCTTTTGGTTTGCAGTTGTCAGAGTCATTCAACCAAAGCCAGAAAACAAAACCCCTTAATGCAAAGAATTCAATACTTAAGGGCTGTGTACGTTGGCGTTACTCTTTGACATGATGACTCCTGTCTTTTCAAGAACACTCAATGTATTGGTCAGTTACTCGCTCATTTGAATTTTAGCTATTTCCTGCAAGCCATCCAGAAACAAGACAAGTCTCCTACATATTCTAATACAAACTGTGCTAAGAAACAACTATTGTCAGACAACTTCTCAGAACTACATCCCTCTGGGGCAAGCTAATAGACTTGGATCTCTCCTTAGTTCTATACTCACAGTAGGGCTGGTGTTCGGACTCTCCAGGTATGCCAGAAGGACATCAAATAGACTTCCAATGAGTGCATCACAGCCTGAAACATAGAAAACAAAACTAAAGGACCAATACTGAAAGAAGGAGCAGCTGAATCAATTCAACTGCTGACAGACAGAAAGACACAGTATTGTAAAACTGTTTTGGAGAAGAAAGCAAGTACAGTCCTCAGAGTAAAAGTGAAACATCCGATTTCTCACAACCACTAAAAAAAAAATTCTTATTACAGCATTACCTGCCCTAGCTCATCAACAGAAAGTAAGGTTAGACAAGACAGTAGGAAGAAGAGGAAAAAGCGAACAAGATTCAGAAATGGAAGTGGCCGTCTTCATTCAGAAAGGTAAGTGAAGGGGAATGAAAAATTCTGCAACTACAGAATAGTCAAGTATTTCCAAAATTTAAAAAAAAAATTAAAGGGCAAAGATTAACTCACCTTTTCGCTCCGAGAGTGCTGCTAGGACATCAAGAGCTGACTTCTGTACTCTGAGGCAATTGATCAAGATTCGGCTTATCGTGCTTCCCAGAGGAGCAGCTGGACTCAGGAAGCCATTACAGAACTGTAATATTGCCATGAGAGAGCGTAGCAAAGATGCATAGGGTAAATCCACATGCAAATGAATCTAATGGCAGGGGGGAGAAAGAAAAAAAAGAAAAGAAAGTTTCCAGCAAAAGTCTCAAGCATGCATACAGAGCAGGAGTTTTTGGTCAGGAGGCAGCAAAAATTGCAATTTTCACTGTGTTCCTAAGGTACTACAATGCTAACAACTACAAATAAATTATCTTCCTCTCTCCCAAGAACTATTGCACAGATGGAAGGAGATTCTTGCCACTGCTTGGGAAAGCAGTTCAATTTATGTTTTTTTCATCGGATCAATAATTGCACTAGAAGTAAGGTATGGTAATAAAGCTTGTGAAGATGGATTTAAAATTAAGTGCAGTCCCTCTTTACAAGCCTCAGTATTCATCTGCTCTCCTATTTGGAGTCTACTGTGTGAGATTTCTTTAACGTATGGAAGTCCTCATTGTCAACTCCTCTCCACGTTCTGTGAAGCTCTACTGCAAAAGTTTGCAACCAATCTTAATGATGTCTTTCAAGGACCAAACTGATCCCTGGGCTTTCTCCCTTCTCTGAATGTTACCAGAGACAGCAGCTGCTCCAGATGAGCGAGGGTCTGACACAGAAGACTAGCACAAGATGACTTGGAGGACAGAAGACTTTCAACAGTAGCGGGATCACTAACAGACTCATCCAGCAAACCTAGAGGACCAAAGCAGGGAAGAGCTCAGGTTGTTATTGAGTACAAAGGACTGATTTTTAAAGTTAATTAAGATTTTCAGGTGATGCCAGATAAATATCCCTTCAAATGTAACTGACAGCAGGATTCTGCACTTCACCACAAACACTGCTGCTGTCCTTGACTACTTCTACTCTTCCTCCTCCAGTTTTGTCTGCACCAGACACTTAAAACACTGGCAAGCAGACTAGCCTCTAACTTTTCCATCACAACTGTACCTGCATATTCCAGAGGCTGGGAGGCTGCTCTCAAAATACAGTCCATTGGCTGAAGTAGAACAGTCAGTGCCTGCATCCTTACATCTTGTGGGCTTCAAGGAGGAAACAGCAGTTACCAAAACAAGAACACTTCAATTCCTTCCCAAACATCTGCCCCCAAATGCTGAGCAGAATAATGTTTTTCACGCAGGCTTTTAAACAAGCCAGCAATGATAGAGCAATGAAAGTATTATCACAATTAAAGCCTTCTTCCAAGCTTCCCTGAAAACAGAGGAGAAATGGCTCTGGAATTTAGTCTCCAGATGCACGCTTCTGCTGGACAGCAGTGAAACCTCTTACACTAGTCAGTGTTTTTCTGAAAGAGAAGACTCAACAGAGACTACTGGATTTGACAGGCAGTCAAATTTTGCCCATCTTAATCAATCTTGGCAGTATAAAGTTAAAGAAGTTTGCTATTTCTTCCTGAAATTGGCTGGCCGTAGGTAAGATGCAAGTGTATACAGATAAACATGATACTGGCTCCTTTAATTTCTCTCTCTTTGAAACTGTATTATTCTTACTATAAGTGTCTGAAGTTTGTTAGCTACTGGCATGGTTCTTGCCAGGCAGTCTTACATATTGAGGAATGTAGTGGAAAATGCTGTGAGGAACAAAACAGTTCTTGGCAAGACACCAGGGATATTAGTACAGAAACATTTGCAGAGTGCAAAAATTTCATTGCGGTAAGTCCTACCATTTGTAGAGCCTCAGAACTCCCACTGCCAAAGGACCTGCTTGTACTGGGGTTAAGTGTTCCAGAGCAGAAGTCACTAATGCCCAAAAACTGCCCTCAGTGTCAGAAAACACAGGCGACCTGAGAAGAGAGAAGTGTAAGTATTATGTCCTATTAGACGATGGAAAACAGATGTATCTCATCACTGGATCCAAGGTCCCAGATCTTTACCATGCCATTTTAAGCAAAAGATTTGCCAGCATGTGCTGCGCTTGAACAGTCTCTTCCGTCAAAAAGGATTTGATTTGTTTTGCTATGCGTAACCAAAGTACTTTAGTCCACATAGCACGACAACTGTCAAACAAACCAGTTAACAGTTTTAATGACTGCTCGATGTGAGAGGCAGAGCTGGACTGAAGGGAATCTTCTATATGCTTTATAATCATTTGGGCACACGCTGGCCAGTCACAGTCTGTTGTACTGAGAGGTTTAGTTGTTTCAGACTCTACAGAGAAGGTGAGCACGTGCACCAGAAGCTGGCTGGCAGCTGAAGCCACAAACAGGCTGGGATCCCCTTGCAGAGTGAAGATCACATCTATGCCTCCTGTGTGAAAACAAAACCAGTCACTGGAGGAAAAAGCAACAGCCTTCATATTGTGAGGTGGAGCCCTGCTGCATTCCAACTATATATTATTCTAATTCAAGTACCACACAGCTTTCAATGGTGGTGGTGGGGTTTTTTATACTTTATTTTGTAGTCTTTATGGTATTTCAAAGTCAGCCCATCCTTAACAACAAACAAACAAAAAGCAAGCAAAAGATGACAGTAAAATTGTTTTCAGATCCTCAGGAGTTTTAATAACTCAGGAACAGAAGAGGACTTCAGTATAACATTGGTAATATTAGGAGAGTTGACAGCACACTCATTGTGTATTTATGGAAGGAGCCTGTACCATCCTGGACACAAGCAGTAGGAAAAACATGTACAGCAGCAACAGTACTACTTTTCCATCACATGGAGAGCAGTGCATGCTGCACATTAATACTAATCCAGTCTTTTAGGCCCCCCTGTACCTGGGATCTAAAGTTGGTGTTAACAGCAAAATTTACATACCCATGTTAACAACAATGGGACTGCAAATGTGTGCAAGTATGAAGAGATAAATAACCCCCTGGTTAGTTTTTCTGCACTAAAATAATACTGAAATGTATCTTTTAGTAAGAGTTACAAATAAGAATACAGAAGGCTTTTACTAAGCTGTTTTTGTCATGTGTTTCAGAAGATGTGCCTCTTCCCCCTCTAAAAAGGACACCATCTTCAGTGTTTGAGGAAAAATAATAATAAAAAAAGCATAACTGATTTAACAAAAGCCCCACCATCTTTCAATTACTTCAGTGGTTTTGACAAATGGCATATTTTTATCTTAAATAAATGAAAACTCCTGTCTCTCTGAGCAACAGAGTGGAATGGAAGAAACACAGAGAGTTTGGGGAGTTACCCATCCCAGAAGTACTCACCACCATTGCAGAGGAAGCGGAGGGCAGGCTGGTGGTGCACCATGCTGTGCACACCTGCCACCCAGCCACTTCGCACAGAGGCATCTTCCCACAGTGCGCTGTTCAGAGGCCCATCCCTGCCAAAGAGCCTGAGCAACAGCTGCTCCTGCTGAGGCCAGAGGGGAACACACAGAGTAAATGGTAAGCAAAACGGCTCAAGGGGAGTGGAGAGGCTGCTCTGCCATCCAAGTCAAGAGTATCAACACTGTAACGAAGCCTTCTCTTGCTACAAGTAGCACAAAGATAGAAAATTTTCGGAATCCCATGCTTAAACTCAACATATATCTCTTTCATGGACTAAGCAGTAGAGGTGTTCAAAACCAAAACTGCTTGTTTTTAGGATGCTAGGGACAACTTACGTATATTATCAGTTCTATTAGACTGCTTTATACAGTTGTATGCATCTCTTCCCTGAAGGATTTTGAGTTTTGTACTATAAATGTATTCTATCATAGATAGCAAGGCTTTAAAAAGCTCCCTCATTTTCGCAGGGACTTCCTGTCAACCTACTATGGAGAGAAAACTACATCTGTTATTGCAGTTTAAATCTGCAGGATCTGTCCAGGGATATGATATTGTGCAATGACTGCTGTGAGATAGTGTTATCCTATATACTGTTTTGAACTGAAAATAAGCAAGCACTACATATTAGCATTCATAGTACTACTGTGGCAAGACAGAAGTAAGAAGACAGCAGCTTTACATGAGAACTGAAAAGGAACGGTTATGATTGTATGTCTTCATTATCATATCACTGTTTTGTGACTTGTTTGACGTATGCCAGAAATTTTATAAGCACAATATGTGCATTTTCAGGTGTCTTCCATATGAGGAAGAAACAGACACATGGCAGCAGGTACCTGCGTAGCCGACTCACCTGCAAGTGTTGGAAGCGGGTTTCTGAAGCAGCAAGTATCCCAGCTAACCGCAGAGTGAAGGAGAGGATGCTCGGACTGGGCTCCGGCAGTGCCAGCACGGAGGTGATGAGCTCGGTCAGACAGGGGTTGTCCTGCACCAGGTTCACGGTAGGATCTAGCGACCGGGTGTTGCCCGAGAAGAAGCCAGAAAGCACAGGGTCACTGCCAGGACTTCTGTCCTCTCTCCTAAGGTGCTTGCCCAAGCTGAGCGTAACCCCTCACAACTGCCAGAGACGAATTTGGGTTCATCTGAAGCCCAGGCACAGGCCTCAAGTACTAAACTGCGTTTTCAGGTGTCACCGAGGGAACAGCACCTCTGACGGAGGCTTCCCCCAGGGTCCCGGCCCTCGGACAAGCCCCTGCCGGTCACCAGCGGCCGGGGCGGGGGGCGGGGCGCAGGCGGCGGGCACTCACCGAACCGCGTCAGGACGCGGAACCAGTCGAGCAGCTTCTCCAGGCAGGTGTCATCGGAGCAGGGCTGCCGCGGGTCGGCCAGGGCGGCGCAGACACCCGGCAGCAGGAGGGCGCACTCGGGGGTCATGGCGAAGCGGTGGCGGGCCCGGGCGATGAACCAGGACTCCCGGAGGGACATGGCCGCACAACACCGGCCGCCGGGCCCCTCCGCCACCGCCCCGTAACCGGGACAGAGCGGCGTTACCGGCCCCGGCCGCAAAGCGAGTGTCGCAACGGTGGGGGCGTGGCCAAGGGGACAGGTTAGGGGCGTGGCCCGCGCGGGCGGTGCGGCGGGAGGCTGGTACCCGCGGGGTGCTGCCGTGTCGGCGGCAGCGGGGGTACGGGGGGCGTCCCACGGCTGCTCCGGAGGCAGTGCCCCGGGGGGCTGCAGCGGGGCCGCTCTCTGGGGCCCTGCTCCGCCCGCGGTGGTCCCTGCGCCCCTGGGCAGCAGCTGCCCTCGCAAGGGCTGCTCCCCAGCCCGCCGGGTTTCCTGCCTGTCGAAGTCGCTTGGTGGCACTCGCGCTCCGCAGCAAGGCCGAGGCCCGCCCGGCTGTGCCCGGAGGCGACGGCGGAGCCGCTGCTGGCGCGACGGGTCCCCCCGCCACTCTGCGCAAGCGCCGCTCGTCCCGCTCCACCGCCGCGCGGCTGGTTGCCATGGTTTCCGCAACCCGGAAGTGCTGTGGGGGGAGGCAGGCGCTCAGCGCAGGCCGCCGCGCTGCCCCCTGCTCCGAGCCGGGCGCCATGGCCCGAGGTGGCCCCCGCCGCTCTGCCACCCCCTAAGGCCTCCCCGCCACCCTCCCGCCATGGCCCGGGGGGCCGGCGAGGCGGCCGCGGAGGAGGAGCTGGTAAGGAGCGGGCGGCGGGCAGGAGGAGAAAGAGGAGGAGGCCCCGGGCCTGGGCCCGCCTCAGCCTGGGCCCGGCCCGGGAAATGCTCCCGCCTGCCCGCGGGGCCGGGGCAAAGCTTGGAGCCCCCTCAGGCTCGCCAGGCCGACGAGACGGTGGCTAGGAGGGGGAGGAGGACAGTTCTGGGTTGCGCCTGTGTCTCCTCGGCTGGCCGGTAGCACGGCGGGGGGCGGTGTTAGCGTTCGTTGTTCTCCCTCTCTTTTGCGGCCAGATGGAGGTTTTGAGCCTCTTTGCTGGGAGCCACCATGTTCTCTTGTTGTCTGTCATAGACGGCTCTTGTTGGGCCTGTTTTGTCGGAGCAAAGGAATTGGTCTAGTGGAGGGTGTCCCTGCCCGTAGCAGGGGGGTTGGAACTAGATGATCTTTAAGGTCCCTTCCAACCCAAACCATTCTATGATCCTATAACTTTGGTGTTTTTGTTAGTGCACGTTTATATCCTGGTGAATGTTTTGTTGTTTACCATCTCCTATCAAGGCTGGGCACCTTCCACATTCTCTGATTCCTAATGCAATAGTTGCAGTTAGGTAGAGAGATCTCCCAGAGTGATAAGAATGCCTGAAATAACAAAAAAAAAAAAATCAGTGTGCTGCAAGGAACATTGCCTCAGGAAATTAAAAACTGTGTGGTATGGTGTGTGAGATGTATACCTGCTTGCTTTCAGCCAGCACAAAAAGCTATTCTTCTACCTGCTCTGTTGTTGTCAATCCTAGCTCCTGTTTTGTCAAAAATACTGCACCCCGCCCTGCTTCTTAGAGAGATAGACCAGCATCTGCCCAAAGAATGGGGCTGCAGCTGTGAGCGCCATGGAGTCAGCAGCAAGTGAAAATGCTCTTTCTGCGAGGGCAGCACATTCAGATAATTTGAAAGCACAGTGGAAATTTTCCTTCTGCTGTGGATATGCTTACATCTGAGAAGCAGGGAAACTTGTCAACTCAATCTGAGGAAAAATTAACCACTTTTGATTCCTTGGTTTGGGGTTTTTACCTCAGCCTGATCACATCTCCAGTTGAATTTACTGAATGTTCCCATAGCATAGCAAGGGTAGGAACCAGTGAGTGAGGAAGAGGACAGACAGATGAGTTGCTGCTTAACTCTTACTAGTGGAGAAATTCATGCAGAACCAGCACCATGGAAGTGGGGGCACCGGAAGGTTTAGCTGTTGTAATGCTGTGCACTGAACTGCACAAGTCTCTGTGGCTCGAGTCTGAAGTGACTTGCACTCTATCACACAGAACATGTTAGAGCAAATGATGCTGGTTTTTGCAACCGTGGTGACACATTTACCATTTGAATGTATCGTGCTCAAACTTTATTGTGATAGTAATAGGATAAAAAGTTTTCTGGACATGTTTTATAACCAATTACTTAGTAGCAAATGTCACAGTTAATGTCTCTGTTTCCCAGGGAGATGACAGCCTGTCTGTGATTACCTGTGAATCAGATACAGAAACGGTGAGTTTTATTAATGGCGTGCTGCAGATGAATGCCTTAAAAGGCCTCTCAGCATGTTCTTGCACACAGCACGTCCACGTGATGCCTCCTGGTCAATAAGACGCCCTTCAGAGAGGAGAGCTAGCAATGTTAGTGCAACGTAATTTGATTCAAAAACCTCCTCTAATTCCAGATGTAATTCTGGCTTCTAAATTCTCAGCACTGGGGGCTGTGAATGATGTTTGGCTTCATTTCGGTGTTCTATCAAGTTACAGACCTAAGTAATCCTTTCACAGAGTTTTAATGGAATTGAATAAGTCTTTCCTTTAGCTAAATGGTTCTACAGATCAGCCTCTACTCTGTGATCATCTTGAATTTGCTGCTACTCATATTTAATACTGATGGGGAAGGTATCAGTGTTCTGAGCATGAATAGACTACTTTCCATCTGCAGCATAAAACTTCAGTAGGCACCACCTTAATTCTGGTGACCGTTGCTGTGGCCATATCTGCATATACTTAATGCTACTATTTTTCTTTTCTACACAGAAGATTTTGTGTTATTAGAACAAGTGGTCTTCATACAAATGGAGATTGAAGCCAATTTTGAGATTATATGCTGAAATCTTTGAAGAGTGGAATATTTTAAATGCATTAAAAAACTCTTTTTCTCTTCCAGAAGTTAAAGAAGAAAATATTTCACAAGCCTCCAAAGTCACCAAGTAAGTGTTCCCAAATTTTTTCTTCTGCTTCTGTTATTGTAGAACAAGATATGATATGTGGGACACAGGAACTGGAAGATTTACCTGAAACAACATCTTAATATTCTCCTTAGAATTATTCACTGGTGTGTGCAGAGCACACCTGTCTGGGGTTTGTTCTGTAACCAGTGAAGTTAGACTTTTCTAGGCTGAATACTGAAGTTTATGAGTTATTTGTAATCCTTGATTGTCCAGCATAAACTACTTTCTTCTCACGTCATCGCTTCTAATGGCAAGCATCCTGAATTTCTTTTTCTCTTTGTCTTCTTGAAGAAATGCTGATACTTGCTATGTAGAAAGAATCTAGAATTACTGGAGCTACCTACCATCCAGTAGATATCCATGTTTGTAGATTAAGCAGTTCATTTGTTGGTTTGTGGGGGGGTTTTTTTGCCTTAGAAGTACAATGTTATTATTAGATCTGCAGATTTAATGTGGGGTTTTGTCTGTTTTTCTGGGGTTTATGTTTTTTATTACATTTTTCCATTTACCTTCCTTTTTATATTTCCAGTGAATGTTTCAAAGATGACTTTCCCTCAGTGTTGCTGACTGCTGTTACTTTGTTTTGTTTCTAATAAATTAAATAATGTTGTACTTTTAAATTTTGCTTTAGGTTGAGGAAGAGGCATGCTCTTCTGATAAATGTACATCTATCTTCTTTCTAATCCTGAAATCCTTTTGCTTGCCTAAATGATGGAATTTAAAATAGCTGTTTAATTTCAACTATGATGTTTGTGACATTGCTTCTTACTGTACTTACTTCTCTTGGTAATTTGAAGACTAGTTAGCCCATATAGTGCACATCTGTACTAATGTCAATTTAATGTACGAATTTAGACCTGCAGGTATCTTAAGGGTGTCTATCCAAACTGTACATATACGTATTTCTGCATGCATTGAGTCATATTACTGTCACTATTCCTTTTTCTAAGCCTTTTCATTTTTTTGAATTGGATTTTTTCTTTATTGTGGTGGGTTTTTTTTATTTAGTTGAATGTCCTGTTGCTCCGCATAAGCCAGTATGTAGTATGCTGTTAAATTCTATTTTTATAAGTAATAGGGCTGTGTCTGGGAACCTTAAAGCAGAAGACAGCAAGAATTTTTGTGATGTTGAGTTTTTTAAGGCATCACTGAGATATTTTCTTTTGGTTTAGAGTCTCCATACAGCTCTAGCACACAACTGTATCCTAAAAAAGCTGCAGTTTGGCGATCTCTGCAGGGAACAGGCAGTGCACGTCTTGAGAGTGCAGCTGTAAAAAATCCAAGACACATGTGGCTGGGATCACTGAAACAAGGTATTAGTATAGAAACTTTATCTGCCTGTGTGGATAAAATTCAGTGTTGTGGACAGCTTAACATATAAACTCTTTAAAAAATAGATTTGTATTTTATTATAGGCTACATAGGAAGTCATTTCACTATTATTTAGTTGGGTGGTTGGAATTATCTGATCTCAAACATTGGAATTTATAGAGGGAATAATTAACAGCATTCTGTGTTGCGTTTGCTCAGAATAAATCCACAAATTTAATTCACAGTTATCCCTGATTTTTTCATTTTTCTTGGCAGGAACGAGTCATTCTCTGAAATCAGATGCTGACATGGGGCATATACGAACTAACATTTCTAGTAGCACTCCAGAATATTTGAAGGAAGCTCTAGGAATGAAGAAGCCAAAACATTCTCGTTCTTCTAGTAATGGTAAACGATATAATGGTGTGGTAGATAAAAGTCAATGATCTTTTTTCTGTGTAAAAACACATTTTGCTTAAGAGCTTAGCTTTAGTAAAGCAAGAGCCATTTCAGTTTAGCCTGTATTAAAATATATGTGTCAAAATATGATCCATGAGATACTTTTTGAGATTTCTAAATTGGATAAGACAAGGGTTTCCAAATTTTTTTGAGCAATGAGTCACTATTAGTTTTCAGAACTTTTTGCAAATTGCCATGCATTTGCAGCTGAAAACGTTGCAAATATAATATGGTTCAATGGGCCAGCTGTAGACAATTTATTGTGACTTTGCAAAACATAGTTTAGGAACCATTGATAGAAACCATCTGCTTGCCTGAAATTCTATGTAATTGATGCCTTTTACTTCTTCTCTAGAAAGTGTTTTATCATGTGGTTGTGATATTAAAATCAATTGAGTTTTATGAGAAGAGCAAAATTTAAAACTTTCATCCTGCTTTTCTTAAAGGAGAACTGTAAACTTAAAAATCTTACTTCCATTTGAAATTACACCCATACTGTCACTGGTGATACACAGTTTCTGGCAACTTTAAAAGATGATGGACTTTTTACACGTTAGGCATAAATAGAAAAATTTATTCTGGACATCTTTTAGGAATCCTTTGTAAGTAATTGATTTGTTGGGATGAGAAGACTGCAGTCTTCTGTGAAATGTATATCTTTCTTGAGATGGATGTTTTGATATTATCTCTAGCACCAGAGAGGAGAAATTTGCTGTAAAATCTGGCAGAAGTTTCATACAATAACATCTCCATTTCACCTCCATTTCTAAAATTAATTTCCTTGCTGTTTTATTTTCTAAAATAAAGGCTTAGTTTACAGTTTGGTGCTGTTGTAGATATTTTCCTTTAACTGTAATGTTTCTGGTTAGTTAAAAATACCTCTTTCAGATCTCTTTATTTTCTGTACCTTTTTCTGTAGGCTACATTCCTGGAACTCCTGACTACAAAGAAAAAGAAGATATGTATGATGAAATTATAGAGCTGAAAAAGGTACAGCCTCTCTTATACTTACATAGAAATCATAAGGTTGCTCCATCCACCCATAGCTATCCAGGCCTTGCTGGTTCAGAATACTTTAGTTTCTGCAACTGGGACATCCACCAAATTTTTTTGCATTTGTAATGTAAGGCTAAACTAAACTTGTGTCTGTTCAAGGCAATTTCATTGTTCTTATGGTGTGATAGATACTTCTGAGTACTGGATGTGGAAGCCTTGAAGTATACCCAGTCCTGAACCCCAGCCATGGCCCTAGCTGGACGCTGAAAAGGTTCATTGCATTTGGTTTCTTTGTCCCTCCACCTCTCCTTTTTTTTTTCTTTTTTTTTTTTTTTTTCTCCTTCTGGCTGTTACCCGTCACATTTTAATAATTTGTCAGTTGAGTTTAGTGCAGTGTATGAAAGATGAGGACTGGGCATGTTGAACATGAGGGATACCTATAACAAATGTCTTGGCAGTTGTAGATCATTTGTGTAAGGTTGCCTTTCTGTTAAACCTTTTCTTTTATCTTTGCTCTGCCACCTCCTTTATCTGTCAGCACTGGTCCAGTGTGATGGTGTCTCTTTTTTTTTTCTTTTGCTTCATCCTGACCATTGTAATTGGATTGTTATTGACATCAAAACTGTTTCCATGTGAAAACTCAGTGTTTCTATTTCTGAAATGTGCTTACGATTTTTATCCCCTCTTAGACAATACAAGCTCAGAAAAATGAGGGAGATAGAATGAAAACTAAGCTCCGTCGACTAGAAGAAGAGAACAATAGAAAGAATAAACAGATTGAACAACTGTTGGATCCTTCCAGGGTGACTATTTCTTGGGGGGATGAAAGTAGGGCAAGAGTGCTGAGCTGTGTGATCCTCTTCTCCTTGTCTCTCTAGATTTCAGGACTCTGTAGTGTGTTGGCTCCTAGGAATGATGAGCTTGAATATGAGAGGTGGTTGGTTGGTGTGAAAGGTTTTCTGGTTTATGTATGCCAGCTCACCATTCCAGCTCAGGTGAAAGGAAGATCACACCATGCTGTGCAGATAAGTTTAATTAGCAAAGATACTTTTTAATTTCTGAAGGTAAAATTAAAATGCACTCTCTTTAGAGGACCACTTCCTGAAAATTTTGCCTGAGTAGAAGGGAGTTAATCTCTTGCATGGTGACTGACACAAGGGATCCTGAGACCTGCACCAGGAAGCAAAAGATGAGCCTTATTGTCAAACCCATGAGGCTGAGAAGCGTTTAGGGTCTTAGTAAGAAGACCTGGATTTCACTGAATTCCTTGTGGCTGTCACTTTCTGCGTGCAGATCTTCATCTTGGGAGATCTGTGCTAACATAAAAGAGTGTGCATAGGGACTTCAGAACTTAGACTGTTGGGCTGTGAAATGACTGGAGATGAGTAGGTTAGAAAAATTTGTGGAAAAGAGCCAGCAGTAGAATAAAGTAGCAAGATTGGTCACTCGCTTTATCTGTCATATCTTGCAGGGCTCTGAGCTGGCACGAGCTTTGTCAGAAAAGACGACTGATAATGGATGGGTAATAGTTTCTTCATTACTTTTTGGTTTGGGTTGGTTTTTTTTTTTTTCATCTTGCCAAGCTGAAACACTACTGACTGAAAAAATAAAATGAAGTAAGAAAGAATAAGCAATTAGGGAATCGTGTAACTGTTATTTCTGTAGTCAGATAAGAAACAAGTAACAAAGATCTGGAATTAACATTATTCTAGGGAGCCTTCTTTGTCACTGTCTTGAATCTGTTTAGGGAGTATTCTCCCTATTGTTTGCTGCCTTGAATTTAGCAGAGTAATGGGCAGAGTTGTTTTTATTTAATGATTGTGTATAAATATTATTAAGCTGGTTATGTTACCACAGATATAAGTTAGGGATCTGATTTCATCAATGTTCTCTTTGTCACAGGGTAGCAGACATGGGTATGACTTACTAAGTACTGATGTATGTAGGAAAAAGTATATCTGGTTAGGTACAGCTTATAATGGTAGGGCAAGATTATAAAGAAATAGAACTTCTGTGAAGAGAGAGATTATTCTAGGACTCATGAGCTCTTTGTTCTTTCTGTAGGTGGTTAGTGGATTAAAGCAGAAGATTTTCAAGCTAGAACAACAGTGCAAGGAGAAAGACAACACTATTAAGTATGACTTTGGAGGGGTAGAGGCTTGTATTGGATGAGATAATAAAGGGAAATTGAAATCCGTGTTATTTTTCATCTGTATTCTTCTATTTCTTAAGACGTTTTAATGAACTCTGAGAACATATTAGCAATTATGAACCACCCACACAGAAATTGTAAACCAACAGGTATTGCAGTGTCTTTGCTGGTCTGACTGGATTATTTTTTGTATTATTCTATTTTCAGCAAATTCCAGGCAGACGTGAAGACCACTAATTTGGAAGAAATGAGGATAGCTATGGAAACTTACTATGAAGAGGTACGTCTGACAGGTCCTTCAGCGTGCATACTGGAGAGGAAGTTCAGTTGTAGAGTCCAAGTATAAATGGAATGTTTTAGATACAGCTTAGCTGCACCTGTCGTTGGAATCAGATTTTTATAGATATTTTCATAGCTTCAAGTATATGCACTGAAAAATCTTTTTTCTTCAATAAGTTGAGTGTGTTAAGCAAAAAGGGGAAATAAACTCATGTATATCCATCAGTGTAGTGTCTAGATGAAAGCCAGTAAAACAGTAGCCTGATTTTCAGTGATGGCATCATTGTCTCTGCCCAAAGAGTCTTTTTTCAGATTTTCACCTAATGGACAAATGTGTTGCATTATCAATGTCGGCTTCCACAGCTAGGTCCTTAATGGAATCTATATTTCATATTTCACAGGTTCATCGTCTCCAACTCCTCCTGGCAAAATCTGAGACTATGAGGAAAAAGTATGTTTAATTATTTTGAAGCAAATGTTTGTATATACATGTTTGATATATCACTTGTGTTACTTTTAACTGATGGAGAACAGCTACATGGGAATAGTTTATTTTGCTATTTAGATTGCTGGATTTGCTTTTTGGTACTGCTTTGGTTGGCTTCACAGCCTTGGCATATGTCTTAGTCACGTTTCTTTTTCTTGTAGATAGATCATTTTGTGGATGTGGAAAAAATACTAGAGCTATTTAAGAAGTACATGAAAGCTCTGAAAATTTATCTCTGTTAAATAAAATCCATGTTCCCCCATAATAACATGTATTCTGACATCACTGGTGATTGAAACAAACTCACTAGATGTTTGGGATTTTACTTTTGAGTCAGGTCTGCATCTTGCTCTAGGGCATATGCTGCAAAGAAGGTGTTCTGGAGTAAACATCATTTTCCTGTGGTGCAGACACACAGATCTGCAAGTCAGGGCAGCTTTTGTGAGATATCCATGAGTGGCACTAGTAAGACACTGTCAGAGAAGCTTGTGCTTGTCACTAGTGTGCGGGTGAGTACCTGGTGATGGGGTAAACGGTCTATAAAGGAAATAAAAATCAAAGGCAAAAGACAAAGCTCTATTAAGAGAGCAAAGTAAAAGCATCTTTGCAAGTGAGTGTTAGTCAAGCTGAGAAGAGGGTAATAGTCTTGTGGGATAGCAAAATTTGTTCCCACACCACTTCAAAATATGCTTGCCCTCCTAGTGTTAAGTACAGGCAACTCTCTTAATTTTGGATGTAATTATTTAGATTGATAGAAACATATGAGAACTCTTTATGGGTCATTATGTATACTACTTGTATTTCCCTAATTCACTGTCTCTTGTGGATTGAAAACTGCCATTTGTTTTGTCACTCTAAAACAAAATCTCATCTCTTCTGGCTCGGGCATGCAGTGACTACCCTCTTGAGGCTGTAAGCCATCACACCCAATTTATTCACAGGTGAAAATGAGTCACCAGGTCTCTTCCTTGTCCTCATTTATTCATATCTTCAAAAAACCAGTGGTCAGGGCAGTCTCTCTCCATTATGTGACTGTCAGTCTCTACTTGAGAGGCTGAGCACTGAAATAATAAATGATGTTCAAGGTCAGGACTCTGGCACATGTGAAGAGTTGTAGGAGAGTGTTTCTTTTATGATGCTTGTCTACATTATTTCTGGCCGAAGTGAATGGCATTTAGCTCCTCTTTTCCAGTGTCAACACTGAAATGTGGTTATTTATATGTGAAGCTGTAGTATCCAATTGTAGCTAGAAACTAGGCAACCTTTCAAGTCCTCAAAATGGTCTGCACTTCTTTCATTTGGGTTTTGATGAGCCTAAAATAATGGCACTCAGTGATATGGCTATGATTTATATAATTTCTGTCACTTCCCATTTTTGGTGGTGTGTTGTGTTTTTTGGTTTTTACTTCCACCCCCGCCCCACGCCTGAGAGAGCTGTATGAATAGTCATCCATGACATCTGGACAGCCTTATTTGTTTGCTTTTATGGCTTCGTTTCCTTTTAATTTCCAAAAGGTAGATTAGATTCAGCTTTTCACTCTGGTATGCTAATTGTAGACTGTCTTCTCCTTTACCTTGTAATTATTCCAGTGAATGGGATGTAAGATTCCTTCACAAATTGTTCTGTGATTGTCACTGGCAGTGGCATTTGTCCAAAAGTAGGTCCATCAGTTACTTCAGACCTTTGTTTCCAGAAGTAAGTTTTTAAGAATTTTCTCATAGCAATAAAGAACAAGTATTTAATCTCACTAAAAATCTGTTTTGTGAACAAACTTTACAACTTTGTGCATCTAGAAGCTGAGATTTCTTCCCTTCTTTATTAGAAAAATTAAAAAGGCAAAATCACTGTAACATATTTAAAACAGTTTTAACACATAGCAGGCTTTCCCTTTGCTGATGCCTTTTATTCCCATCACATCAAAGTTAGCAGTATTCTTTGAATCTGTTTCAAATCTCTCATTGACTGAAATGTATCTTAAATGAAGAAATTTCTCTGGGGTTTACTTTCACAGAAATAGTTTCTTTTACATTGGAACAGCATTCACAGTTATCTGAAAATACACTTGTGTGTTGGATTTGTTTGAGAGTTGTTCCATCTAAGTACAGCCTTGTCTCAATCTGTTTGTTAAGTGAAAGAAAGCAATTCAGAGCACGCAGGTTAGCTTTCTGTGCTGAACTTTTCTCCTTTTTTTTGGGGAGGAGTCTCCCAATTGGCTGAAGATAAGTGTTTTTAAATCAGTGGTCCACAGAGCACTGGTAAAGCATTGTAAGGTTGGTTAACAAAACAAATAGAATACCAAATAAGTAAAGCTCATACAACCACCCTTGTTTATGTGTTAATGAAACAGAGTGGGGAAAGAAGTAAAAGTAATAAATGAACTTTCCAAGTGTCTTTTCTTTGATGCAAATCAAAACAGTTGTAAAAGTGTTGAGCAAGATGGTCTTTGCATGTTTTTTCCTAAAAGAAAAGTAACTCCTCAAGTAAAAAATGTTGAGAAATGCTATTGAGGGGAGCTGAGACAGTTAACTTAGTCATCTGACTTGAACAGTGAGGATGTTCCACTCTTTTTAGTGCTGTTTCTTTGTTCTCTACTTTTAAGTTAACTTTCTGGTTTTGACCCCATTTCCAAGTACAGAGGGCAGAGATACCCAAAAACGGCTAAAGGCACTGAATGCTGCTGTCCTGAGATTATCCAGGAACATCAAGGAATTGCAGGATGAGAATCGAAGGCTGAAAGAAGATCTTGATCATGTACTGAGTAGTTCTCCTCCTTCCAGTAAAACAAAAAGTATGTGCTGAAAAGTTGGTGAACGTGGGACAAGGGATTTAGGTGCATTTAAAAGATGTGTTTGAGAGCAGGACCCTACAGTGGTAGAAATAAGGGAGTTATTACAAAGGTGGAGACTCAAGAGGGACAAAGGTTGGAATGAGAAGTTTTTCACAGGAGTCTCTCTGTGACTTCTGGATATGCTGCTACAGTCAGACCTGGGTTTTCTTTATTGTTATCCCTGAGAATTCTGGACTGGAATCACTTGAAGATTTAATGTTTCACTGGAAAGCTATTTTTCAGTTGTTGAAAACTGATGAATGTGAATGGTTTATATTGATTTATGAGCTAATTGGTGAAGAAGTCAGATATTTTAAGACCATTCTCATTTTTTTATTGTTGCATATTTAAAGTTGGGGTTCAGAGGTCTTTAAATGGTCTTTCTATATGGACAGAAGTTTCAGAAAGCAAGAACAATGTTGACTCACTGACGCAGTTTCACGTTTAAAACTTTATTATTGTATTTAGATTATAGTGAGTGGAGCAGACAGAGGCTGGTGAGGCGGATTTCAGAACTAGAAGAGGTAAGTGATCATAATCATGTGGCCATCTTACCTGTCTTTGAGCAGAAAATGCAGAACCATTGGCTTGTGCTCATGACATGTAGTCCTTCAGTTATCAGCCTTGTGCATTCTGGCTCATATGTGTAAGCTGATGTCTGTACTATGTGCTCTTCCTCCCTTTTTTCTCTTCTCATACTTATTGTATATAGATGCACATTTTAGAATTAACTTTCATTTGATCTTTTCTCATGGCCTAAATAAAATCATTTTACACTAAATTTAATTTTCTTCTTTCTTTTTTCCTTTTGTATTTTTTGTGTAAATTTATCCTGCTTAGAAAGTATGTGCCATGGAGAACACGAGGGTGTCATCAGCAGATAGTGAGTCATCACGGTTACTGGCTGTGTCATCTTCGCCTTCTGTAGACCCAAGTCCCCCAGCCTCTCAACAGGTAGACCATGGTGAGGAATGTCGTCGCCTCCAAGGGCTAGTGAAGAAACTGAAGAGTGATAGGAAGGCACTTCAAAATCTCCTACTCAATAAAGAGTAAGTGTGACTCTTGTCTGAGATGTTTTTCTTTTGTAGGTGTGAATTATTTAATTGTTTCTTATAACATTATGAAATGATGTAATAAGTCCTTCACATTTTCAGCAAGAAAATGAATGTTGAGGGTCCCTTCAGCTTTTATTTCAAAAGCTTCTTCTAGTCCTACTAGTGTTGTAAAATTACATTGCAGGAAAAAAGTCAGTGAGAGGATGGAAAATGAGAATTTCTGCTTGTTTCTAACATATTTTTCAAGGCAGGGTTTTTTGCCAACCACACTGAAAAGCCTTTGAAGGGTTATATGTCACTTTATGCAGCACTTCCTGCAAGTATTTTCCTGTAAAAATTTATCTTGTTTTTTCAACATGTTTTGTCCTGATCTGCCACGTTCTCCATTTAAGCCTGCCTTTTGCCATATGATGCACTGTGACTTTTCTCCCCAGTAAGCAATTGATTTGCAATTTGCATTGCTTGGATTCATTTGGTGTGTCGGTGCATAAGGGCAGGCAGGTTAATCTGATCATCAGCAGAGATGTGCACACAGCTCTGTGTTGGTCATAAGATGCTCTGCCTCCTGTGTCAACTTGCCTTGAACTAAAATGCATAGTGAGAGCATGCGAAGAGGTCTTTTGCTTCTGAACAATGTATGCTTGCATTTTCTTTTGTTTAATAAAAAAAAATAAACATTTAGTTACTTTACAAATTTGAGAATCTCCTTTATTTAGAAGTTTAAAGAAAAAATAACTGCTTTGCTAAAGTATGGATGTCTTAAGTATTGCTTAGATTCCCTTATACCTTTGTAGATTAGATATCAAGCAGTTACTGCAGGCTAAGGCTGAAGTGGAGCTGGAGTTGCAGAAGTGGCAGAATAAGATGGAAAAAAAGAGTATGGAAGATCAGACTTTAAGGTATTGTATTTTGTATTAGTAGATGCTTTCACAGCCAAAAAAAATGTGTTCAAGTATAATGCTCTTTTGAAGTGGCTCAAAATCCATAGTTCATCTGAACTGCAGGAAGCTGGGAATTCATTTAAAAAGAACTGGTTTAGAGGGATGGAGTAAGTCAGTAGGGGAAGAATTCTACAGAGTGGTTTTAGAGGGAAGTGGAAGACTAAGAGTATAGTAAAAATAAGAAATTATAATAAAAATTAGTAAGATAAATGGAAAAAGAAATCTGCCATGTTGGGCTCAAAGACTTTTTTTCCTTTCTAAGAAAAAATGGTAGTATCTTTACCTTAGCCTAAGCTTCTAGACCATTGCCAATATGTCATTCCACTTACTTCATGTATTCTGTATAACTGTCGATAATAATCCTGTGCGAGGGTGGCAAAAAAAAAGTTATTTCATTATTGCTTTGTAAGAAAGAACTGTGCTACAGTTTCATATTTTTCAGTCATCAGACCTAGATGCATTGTCATCAGATCTAGGTATATTAATAATAGTATCAAAGGTACCATTGTAACCTTGGGAGTTGTTTGGGTTTTTTTTAATTTTAATGTAAGGCTGCGCTATCACAATTTGAGAACTGATGTTACATGCCTGTTACTGTGGGAATATGTATCGTGTTGTCCTGAGCAGTTTCCCAGTTTGGCCTTTAAAAAAGCCAAAGCAACCAAATCTTATTTTATAAGTTCAGTGTTTTGAAAGCAGGAACAATAGAAAATTTCTAGCGATAAATATTTTTGCTTTTCCACCCATAGTGAGGAAATCCAGAACCTGACGTGGAAAGTAGGGAAACTGGAGTCCAAATTGGAGGAAGAGAAGAGACAAATGGCAAAAGATACAATGGAAAAGCTTAATAAGGTACAAACACATGTTTTTGTTGGTTGTTTTTTTCCCCTTGAATCTAACTAATATATTACAAATTGAGCTGATAGTCTAAATAGCTGCTGGTTGTGTCTTTTTAGAGGGGCATTAAATCTTGTCATAGAGATTCTGAATAATGGTTAATTCCCAGCATTTGTTGATAAGTTGTTTCAGTAATTACCACTGCAATTTGGAGGGTTTTTTTGAGCTGTTCTCTTAGCGATTATCATCTGCCCCACCATCACTTTTTTCTTATTCAGTGGAATGTTGCAAAAAGCTTACATTTTTAAGCATCTGGGTTTTTTGCCTTGCTTTCAAAGGAGGGAAAAAAAAAGACATTTGTGGTTTTGCTTATACCTTCTTATAACATCTGAACCTAGTAGCTAATTTCAGTGTAATTTTGTAGAGGGAGGGAGGTCTTGTAGGAGTTGACAATTAGATAAAGGATAGAGGCACAGGTAAGTGTGCTCGCTGGCAGACTGGCAAAAGACAAAAAACCCTTTTCAATGACTTTTTTTTTAATGCTGGTCAGACAATCAGTTAGGGCTCATGTGCTGTCCAGTCAGAAAATATCCGTTAGCCTTTCTGTTTGGATGGAAGCGGAGTACTTTTTCATGGGAAGGTTTACAGGATGTAGAGCACTAATCATCATGAAAATTGAGGGGATTTTAATTCCACTGCTGATGGGACACCATATTTAAGTAAAGAAATAGGGAAGATGTCAATACAATAAAATAAACTCTTATCCCCTTTGAATTGAAGTTTTTGTAGAGTTGAGGTATTCATAACCTCTTATTCCTGGATTTTCCAGTATCTAATAAATATAATTGTGCATCTTTTCACCCTGGACAGTGTTAAATGGGGCTCTGTAATCATTTGGGATTTTTTGTGAAATATGACTGAACTTGGACGGCAGATTGCAGAGATATCCTCTGCCAAATGCTGCTGTAACTGGCCAGTAGAGATGAATGGGCACTGACAGACATGCTTTCAGATGCAGTGTGGTCATGTTAATCTCATTTCACTAAAAAATAGTTGAAAAATATTACTGGGGATTTTGATCGTTTGTACTTAAAAATAAACAGACCCTGAAATACAGGTAGTAAAAAATATGAATAAAAATGTCCACTATCTTAAGAGGATGTTGGGTTTTGATATACTGTGCAATTCTTTAGATTCTTTTTTGTGTGTTATAGGCTGATGGATGCTAGATGATGTTTTGAATACCAAATAACTTGAGTCTTTAAAAGCAGCCAATAAACAGCTCCTTTTTTCCTCTGCAGACTATATATATTCTTGGCCAGTAACCATCCATTTATTGAAATGTTCCCATTATTTGTAATTATCACTAAGTTCCTACCAATTTTTCATTTTAATAGTAGGTTGTCATTTTCAATATAACATGATCCATTTGCTAAACTTAAGCCTGTAACTCAGCGTTTTGAGGTTATAAATAAATCCTTTTCACAGAATCAAGAGGGTTTTTTCATAGTCTATAAAATCTCTTGTTCCTCTACTTAAAATTTTACACCAACAAATTAAATTAGTCTTTTAAAATTGCAGTTAACTTTTTTGTTTGCAAGTGAGGTACGACAATTTAGAATGGGATAATTGGGGATCAAATGGATCAGATGGTGAGAGGTGGAATATGCAACCATACCTCAGAAGAAATAACTGGAACAATATCTTGTTTTCTTTCTTTTTCCTCTAATTAATTTCTTCAAGATAGCAGAGTAGAAGAGTAGAGTTATGCCAGTTTACACAAGCTTTCCATCTCGTTGGTGTCATATGATGGCCAACTCATCAGTAAGCGTGAACAAATGATTATGGGGCCACAGTTGCCAGGATGAGACATTAGAGAGCTCCCTGGTTAATTAATACTAGTCTTTCCTGGAGAAGAATTTGCAAAGTTAGGTATCCTGACATTTGTTCTCAGTCTGTTGATAATATACAAACCATTTCTGATCAATAAAGCAGTGGGTTCCACTCTTGGAGCTCTTATTGCTTTAGCAATGCCTAGAAAAATAGGAGTATGTGTAAATGAAAACTTTTCCCATGCTCTGCTAACAGCTGAAATGGGGACAGGAATGTGTTTCCTTGTAACCGTCATCTAGATGATGAGTTTGAACATGAGCAGTGTTGAGAGCTGAGAGTTTCTTCCACCGTGCAGGCAGAATGAACATTTAACAACTCTGGTGCTCATTTTTCTGAGTCATTTGTAACCTGTTTCCCTCATAGAATTCCAACTTGTGTCTTTAGCGTACTAACTTAAACATTCTCCTTTGCAGTCTTCACCAGTCTGCATGGTTAAAGGCAAAGAAGATCACAGGAAGGAACAAGCAGCCAAAATCATCCAGAGACACTGGAAGATGTACCAAAACAAGGTGAAATTCTCCTATCAGGGAACAGCAAGGACAGCCCCCTCTGAATCCTACTCTTGTTTTAGCATCTACAGTAACCTGCTGCCAGGCTCCAGGAACTGCAGCAGTGCTTCCCAGTACGATTCCTTACCACCATCTTCTCTTCCACTTCTTTTTTCAAGTCCTCCCTGCTGCTTCTTTTGCCTTTGCTCCCTAGTACCCTGTTGTTTCTGTTGCAAGATAGCCAGTTTCTGAATGGGGGAGTCTAAATGAGAGAGAAACTAAGGAAGAGTAGCAGTCCTTGAAGCAGCCGTGCTGCTATTGCCTCCTTGGAGTATGACTGAGAAGTTACATTCCCCTTGCAGAAATCCTCCAAACAATACAGGAAGTTTCATGTATTGAGTTACACTCAATGAGGACAAAATAATCTAGAAAAAGAGTGTTAAATTTTGTTCTGTGAGCAACAATATAATGCTGCTTTTTCCACCTACAGGACATATAGTGTAAGGTGGGTCTTGTAATTGCTTCTTAGGAAACTAAAGACAAAAGAACTATCCGCACATCTTTCAAAGACTAAAAGCTTTATTTTCGTCAAGTTTGTTGTTTGAGTTTTCAGGGGGAGGTGGGGCAGGTATTTTCCGTGTGTTTTAATTGTTGGGGAAAATTTGGAAAGTATTAGATAATGCAACAAATATATATAAGTTTTAACTTGGGCATTTTTCATTTCAGAAGGAAGAAATCGCTCTGGATAAGGTGAGTGTGTTTTACGACACCCAACAAAACAGTAAAACAGATTTAATTTGTATCAAAGCACAAATAACTTAATAAAACCTCTTTAAAATTTATAGTAATATGAACTGTTGTACCAAGATCATGTTTGTTCTTCAGGCTGGCTCATGATCTACCTTCTGACATCCTGGTTTTGTTTGATATGTCTTGTCAAAGTGTTCCCCTTTTGGTTTCAAATTTTCTGTACTTGGTACCTTCTGCAAGATGAATGCTTCTGAAAATTTTGAAAAAAAATTGATGCAAAGGAAAGTTTTTCTGTATTAGGTAATTCTAATAATGCTTTAATGATGAGTCTTCAGAAAGATTTGAAGCCTTTGCTAAGGTGAAATGTCTCTATTATGAAGAAATTGACTTTGGCACATTTGTCACTTTTTAATTAATGTTTTGCACAAAGGTTTAGATTAAACTGGTTTTCAAATAGTACATAGTAGCATATTACGTTTGTTTCTTCCAGAACATTAAAAATCGTACGTTCAGAACATTAAAAATTGTACATTCAGAAATTAGATCAAGTTGTAACCATGTGATGCAAACATGCTGGTTTACATCTAGATGCTTTTTGTTGATTACAATCCAGTAAAACCTCTGAGTAGAGAGGAAAGACTTATGTTTAGTGTAATCACCACAATAGTCTGCCAGACTTGGAGTGATTTCTGATTGTACCAGAGTGTCACAGAGCCTGCTGGGTAGCCAGAATCTAATACAGGAATGGGAGCAAGTTGCTGTATTTGTGAAATATAGGCTAGTGCTGGCAGCTAGCACTTAACTCCATTTGATAGGATCGAACATGAGCACCTCCCAGACTGAATTTAAACCACAGAGATGTATGTCTATGGGTTGTCACAGGCTGGGGATTCTCTGGATTGCAGCACAGTACCTGTGAAGTAATGGGGATGTGTGTGTCCCCCTTAAACATAAGAAAATGTCAAGACATCAAAGAGTTTCCATTGCACAGGGAAAAGTTATTTTCCCCCTGTGCGTCTTCCCTCTGGATTCTTGTCTTAATTTATAACTGCCATCTTTCAAAAGAGCTAACATCTACTTATTTCTTTCCATGCTAGGCAGTCATTATGCTTCAGGCAGCTTTCAGAGGACATCTAGCTCGACAGAAACTGTTACTGAATAACAGGATGCATGATGCAAAATCTCACAACAAGGTAATTGTTGGGGCAAATGGGTATCCAGGCATGTCATTATGTTTAGTTTACTGTGTAAAGTACTGTACTTCCAGACTTAATTCTCTGAATCACCTGGTGATGTTGTTTTAATGCACTGGTTGGCAGCACCACTGTAATTCCAGAAAGATACCGAGCTCATTCCCTAGCCTCCCTTTCCATCTTCTTTAGTTCGCAGTTTTTCTTAGAAGTAAAGCTATAACTTCTCTGCATTATGGACTGTAACTAGGTCTCCTCTCTTTTTCTGGTTCTCCCATCAGGCAATAACTACCCTTTAACTCTTTAATTCGGAGTGCTATTGAAAATGGTACTTGCTTTCAAGTGTTCACTGAATCATTGTAGTAATAGATAAGCCTTTGTCACCGAAGTTCAGAAATAAGAATTTGGAAACAATCTCTGATTAGATTGAAAAGTAAAGGAATCTTGCATGTGGCATGCTCAACCAAAGACTTGTAGTGTCCTCTGTCACGTCAAACTCGCTCCAGATTGCGCAGTTCTGAATATGAAAAAAATTTCTTACCAATTAAACATTTCATTTCTGTAAATCATTTGCCAACATACATGAACATCCTTTGGACCTTTAGAAGACTAAAGTTAATTTTTAATTCTCCATCCAGGTTGTCCATCTAGGTGCACTTTTACATGCACTTTTATTTCAGTAAACTGGCCCAATGTAGTAGGACTGAATACTTCTGTTGATACAAGCAGAAGATATATCCATCGTGAAGGTTGCCTTACCTCCTTTGACTTCAAAAGGTTTCCTTCCTAGAAAATAAATGAACTTTCCTTGCAGGTGTCTGCTCTTTCATTAATTGAATACAGCTTCAAAGCTTGTATGATGATCAGATTTGCATTTCCTGCTGATTTGGTCTTATAGAACCTTAAAGACTGCAGACCAAAAGATGGGAATATTTGCTCTCCTACTACTTTCACAATTGGGAGTAAAATTGTGAAAGCTTCTGTCAAGCTTCTGTGCAATCTGTAAAAGGTCAGTTTTCTTTAATTTGATTGCTTTGCAGAGCTCCTGCATGTCTCCTGTGTCAAACTCCTTGAGCTTGTCTTCTTATTGTGAGAAGAAAGATGAGATTGTGACATTCATCCAGTCCATTTTCAGGGCTCACTTAGCACGTACAGTACTGCTTGAGAAGAAGTAAGTGAAAAATAGATATTTCTGCAACATGCGGTAGCAAAATTGTTTTTATTACAGGAGAGGGGTCATACTTTATAGAATTTTAGTGTGGGTTCCTTGGCAGAGAAGGAGAACAAGGCCCTTGCTCCAACAAAGACAAGGGAAAGCTTGCTTGTGAGAAAATGCAGAGTATGCAAATAAAAGGGTTTCTTGTTGCAGCAGTAGTCTTCCCATATCCTGTTGCATGTTCTCCTCCATAGCAATGAGGAAAAGTAAAGTAAAATAATTACTCTTTGGGGAAGAAAAACCCAAACAAACAAACTAAAAAAAATTTACAGTTGCCATCAAATTGATTGCTGGTACACTCACTTAATATAAGTGAATCTGAAGCCCTGACATGTAGAAGTTAAGGGTTATGTGGAAGAAGAACAGGGAAGAGCTAGAATACCATTGTGCATACAGCCTAGTGACTTAGAAGGAATGCAGCGATTTGCTTACTGCTTAGGTTAGTGGTGACTCTGCCTTGAAAAATACTTCCTTTCTCTCCTGGGTTTACTGTTCCAAAAGTCTTTAATATGAGCTGTCATGGTTGCAAGGAGAATTACATACTTGTCACCTCCCTTTAGTATGAGAGTTCACTTCTGCAGGTGATAAGCTTTTATCTCTTGGAGGCTAGCAACAAAGAAACTTTTCAGCATACCCTCTGAAGACAGACTGCAAGTCCTGTTCGGTGCCTCATGCTGTGCAGTATGTCTTTTTGCAGACCCTCTGTGTCCAGTGCACCAAGTGAGAAAGCAGATCCTGCAGTTTACATTACAGAGAAGAAACCAGTCTCAGCAGCACTCCAGAGACCTCCTTCAATCTTCATGTCGTCTCTTCCTGGTAATCTCATTTCCCTCTGTGTTCAAAAGTATGTCAGTTTTGTGTGGATGCACACACAATTTTATAGAGACCATCTGCACGTGCGCACACATGTGCAAATGCATACTTGTACTCTGTGTGTGTCATGTTTTAATTTGATGATGTTGCTTATACTGGCAAGTGCAGTCCCTTAAATAAAAAATAAAAACTTTGATAGTATCAGCACCAGCTTCCCCATAGTGCTTTGCCTATCTGTCACAACTGTGGTTTGGAAGGTCTCTCTCTGGTGTGGTAATTATTCAAGGAACATGATGTTCCCCTGCATTGCCTCTACTTCCTTTTCAATCCCCCCAGCCCTGTAGCTGCGGTATGGTCCTTTTTCACTACGTTTTGGGCCCAAAGCCATAGACAAGCCGAGAGCATTTTCACCATCCTGACTTGATTTCCAAAGGGGACAGACATCTGGTAAAAAGAACCGTCCTAGTCAGCTGTGTGTATTTAGTCACGTTTTTTCAGCAGTCTTCAGTTGCTGCAGCAAGGGGAAAAACGAAGTCCTGGGTAACTTTGCCAACTAGTACTAGTATAATACAAACTGGGAAAATGTCTCTCTTTTTTTTATAGCTTTTATGCCATTTGGTTTCCTTCTTGAATTCTTCAGTGCTGCTTGTGAGAAGAGGAGTTAAAGCCAAAGAGGCTTTTAGGGGGATGTTAGAAGTACTGAGTAGGGAAGGAAAAACGATGTAGATAAGACAGCCTTAGACGTGCAGCTTCAAAGGAGTTAAAAACAAACTGAAAAAGGTTGGTTCTATCCAGAGTGGGATATTTTAGGCTTTTGTGGACCAGCTGGAGGAAAAAAAGAGCAACTTTGAGGGTGACCTGAGAAACATTAAATTGTTTTTTGTCAGTGAAAAGCTGACAGTCCCTGCAGACTTGCTCAGAAACAGAGTGTGCTGTAAGCAGCTAAGGCTGTTTCGCTAAGATATGAGATGGGGAATAAGCCAAACTTGCAAGGGTAGTGAGTACAGAAGTTACCCTTCAGCAAAGGAAAGTATCTTTAAGAAACCTCACTGTATTCCACATTCAGGAGCATATTCTACTTTGTGAAGGAGTAGGTAGTAATTGCTTCTGAAGATGTTACAGTTTTGAGTGATTTTAGTTATGTCTAGTGAAAGTATCCAGAAAAAAAAAGCTGCAGCATCCTGTTTTGCCTGGGTTCTGCTGCAGCAGTCATTATTGCTATGCTCAGTCTAAACCCAGGGTAAATCAGTTGTGAAATTCTGCCCAAAGAGGAAGAATCACTTAAAAAATAATGCTTTATGCTTCTGAAGAAGTGCTTCTAAGACCCAAAGAAGGATGTAAGATAGTCTGGTAAATGTAATAGTATGAATACTAATAGAGCACAGTCACTGTCTAGGTATGAAGTCTCCAAAGCTGACTTTTATTGCAGATTATGAGGACAAAGTGATGAGTGAAGAAGTTCTGGAAGAATTTATATCAGAAAGGATAGAGAGGAGACCATAAGCATTCAAACTTTCTTCCTTGCAGTCCTTTTCTGGTGAATAGGAGAGGTTGGGAGCAAAGCAGGTTATATTTGCTGCTGATCTTAGGAATACGGGAGATGTTTCCAAATTCTGAGAAAAGGATAGAATGTATCTAGGTAGCTTATGAAGAGGCATACTGGATATGTGCTTCTGTAACTGCACAACTGCCAGAAAAAGACTGTCCTGCACTAAGTAACTCTGAAGTATTAGCTCTTGGTGCATTGAAGGGTTTAACCAAACTCTCCCAAAAGATAAATCGTGAAGAACGTACTAAAGGAAGCAGAGAATTCTGGTGTAGATGCAACCTCTATGAAGAAATCTGATCCCTTGGCAGTCTGGTTATAGCAGGGGGTTTTTGCCATTTGAATTCATGTAGCTTAAACAGGTTAAAGTTAACTAAAAGTCCAACATCTGTCATTCCTAGCTCATGGCTGATGTAAAAATCCACTAGCACAATTGTTTTTTGATGTAATCTATTTCACTGGTCATCCTGCAGCTTGGAAAGTACATGAGACAAGGAGCTTGTTTAACAGCTGAGTAATTTAAAGCAATCAAATTCCTTTAGCTTTAAATCATGCAGCTGTTGAATAAGCTCTTGCTTCCTTTGTCCCAAGTCCAGACTTGCATTTCGTGACCTCTAGATCTTGCAATGATATTAAACTTTCAGTCCAAGTATATATTGCAATAAATCACTTAATTTCACTAGCCTTTCAGCATTATTTTGAGAGGAATGGGAAAGATGAAAACGTGTTTTAAAGAACCTTATATGTCTGCTAGAATAAATTTATATAGTCCTGGTCTAGCATTGCAGACTTTTAATTCATTGTTTGCGGCAGGTTAGATATGTCTGTGTTTTCTAAAAAAAAAAAAAAAAAAAAAAAATAGCAAAAGTGGTGTAGGATTCAATGCTGCTTTGCTTGTCTTCAGAATGTGGACAGCACTTGGAGATTTGTAAAGCCATTTCTGCTGCTTCCCATGAAATTGAAGAGATAATAACAATTCAGTCTGTGAAACTTAGCATTTTGTTTCTTTCTGTCAGGGGAGTGGCAGGATGGAAGAATATGGTCTGTACATGCACAGCAATCTTGAATAAGGGCAGTATTTCTCTCTGCATATTACTAGTCACTCTGGATACAACTGTTAATTTGAGGCTTTTTTGAAATCATAATAAATTTACATACAACACTTAATTCTAATCAGTGCTTACCCCTTCACAAGCACAAAGGTAAAGTCACTCTGAAGTATATTAAGCTGAAGACGAGGACAAGAAAATCTCAGACATCAAGAGCAGGATATAATAAAGAGTGATTTGGACAATATTAAGCGATTTCATATATACTATCTGGTTATTGTTGGAGTTGCATCTTCTGGTTACCATGCCTGCTTCTGGAAATTCTCTTTGCTCATCCTTATCACCAGTATTACTGGCTCATAAATCTTCCTGAAAAACTGTTGCATGTTGACTGATGCAGAGAATAATTTCACTTAACTAGAAAGTCACGTGTTTCTTTGCTTCTGTAGGTTGAGGTCAATGTGATGGCCTCCCTGCATTCCTCCTTTCCATTCACAGGCTCTCTGTCGCTCTTTTTCTGGGCTAGTTGTGGTCTCCTTTCTTTATTCCACTTTCCAGTTGCTGTGTATGCCTCCTCTTCCATGGTGGGAGGTCTTTTTTCTGTGTCAGGAACCTGTTGTTCTCCCCAAGTAATCTCTGTGTGCTCTCCATTTTCTCTTCCATTTCAGTGTCAAAATCTCGGTGTATGGCTTCTTACTTGTCTATTTCCTCTTTCTACCACAGGTCTTCTTGATTTGTTCTCTTTTCTGGGAGATAGTCTTTTCAGAGAATTGATATTTGAAACTGAAAAACAAGTGGAGCTGAGGGGAGAATATTGTTCTAGGAGGTATTATTAGCTGAGGGGAGGATATTGTGTGAGAAGGTATTAATAGCTGTCATCATTTAGTTCATAGATCTCTTGCAGAGGGGATACAAGCTGCTGGTTCTGCTCATCAGATGTTAGGAGTCTTGTATGTATCCATTTTATCCCTCTGATTTTCATGTATTTACTGGAATCATTAGGGTTCTATCTGTTCATGTCTTCAACATTTCTTCAGATGTTGGAATTGAGATGCACAGAACCATGCATCCAGAAAAACAGCAAAGCAGCAGCAGACAAAAAAACCCCACACCCCATGGTGTCATCACCATTTTTATTGTCATTAAATAAGGTAGTACAGCATGTGAATAATATTTTTGGGTATTTTACAGATACAAGGATGAAAGAGTCACTGAGAGTTTCCATTCTTTTTTTCCCTTCACTGATATTCCTTTATCTATATCTGACTGAAGTTCTCATTATGACCTTTCTGCTTAGCTTAAGCTTGCTTGGGTCAATTTTTCTTTTTCTGGCCATCTAATAAATACTTATTTTTACAACCTGAGATGACTTCAGTATCGAATTGCTTTACTTTGTGGTGTGTAACCAGTTGCAAAGATTTAAAGAGAGTAAGACAAATCATGTGTGGTCAGTATGTCAAGTCAACGCTTGCCATGCATGCTCTTTCATTAGAGAGGAACAAGAATCGTTATATGCAGAAAAAGATAGATCAGAGTTATTCATAACTGTAGGTAATTCTGGAAAGTTAATGGCTCACAGAATATTGCACTTCCCACAAGGGCTTGTTTTTGTCAATGTTGTTTATTGATGACCTTGTTTCCTTTTGTAATTATTTCAGCCAGGTCCTCTGAAAAGCAATCGCAGCCTACTCCCTCTCTGTCTGTGGATGAAGCTCACTCAGATGATTCCGATGATATTGTCATTGTCTCGCCATTGTTGCAGACGAAGAAAAACTACACCCACTTTTAAGTTTTGGTAACAGGCTCTGGTGATCTTGAATTATTCAATTCACAAAACTATTGCTACCACGATAAAGCATATCAAAGATGAAAAAAGGGGGAATGAGTAGTTGTTTGATACATTGTCTCTGCAGACTTTATGGCCACTGACTGTTAACCTTATCCTCCTGGTACGCAGAGAGAGTTTGGATTTAAAAACTAAAACACAACACTTTAATGTTTTCTCTCACCATGAGGATTATAAATTCAATTGCCAAATTTAAATGAAAGCAATAAAACCCTAAGCTATTTCATGTCAAACAAAGTTTTGTTTCAGCTCAACTAAAATACTTTGTTTAATCAAAAAGTGATTGATGACAAGGTTCCAATTTTCAGCCTGTGTTTGTGAAGGGGAACAGCTTGTATTTGTTACCAGGTCCTCTCTGTTTAAAATTTTTTACTGTGTCATATTTTAATATCTTTTTTGTTTATTTTTATACCGAACATTTACAGTCTGTGCAGACCTTGTAAAGGCTTTTAGAAAGACATTTCTTTGTCATAGGACTATTCTAGGCCTACTGTATCACCAGGGTTTTCTTATTTATTGCTTTTTCCAAGTGTGCTTGCGATGATATGTATAGTACCATTTTGTATTTGAAATATCCGATCATGTAATCAGTTTTTTGTATTTGTCAGAGAAGATGCATAACAGCAGGAGTGTTCATGAATGATTGCTTGTGAATGCTTTTTCTGCTTACGTCTGACAAAGATGAGTGGATTATGCAAGGTCATCTCTAATATGTGAAAACATTTGACGTAGGAGATATGTTGCTTTATGGCCTATTTTAGCTTACATCACTCAACTGTCTGAAACTTTCACCTAACTAGATCGCTCATACACTGAGCACTAAGGGGTTTTAAGTCTCTAATGTTGCTTTGCTGTTGTTGATGTCTCAGTACTACCTTTTGCACACATTTTTTATATATATATTTTCTATATAAAATAAGCACAGTTAAATGCAGCCACAGGCTGGGAGAGGGATCACAATATACAGCCATCTTCTGTCATCAGGTAAAGCTAAAAGGCTGAGTGCAGGAAAGCACGGGCACTGCCTGCACTGTTCTGAGGGGTATGGATTGGGATAAGCATTATATGCAAAACCCAACCCACGCAGTTTGGTTTAGGAACAGGAGTGGTAGGTTGGATTATAATAGAAATCAAGACTGCATCCAAAAATAACACTATTAGACTGTAAATGGGCTGTGGAGAGTATGGTCACAGGGGTCTTTCCAGATCTGCAGGCTGTACTTCTTGACTGGAAGGAGGACCTTCTAGTTCCTACTGTCATGCCAACATCCTTCATAGGTATTAAAATATATGTGGTGTTTTTTAAGATGAGCTAGATAAATTATATGATATTTACTGGAAGAAGAATATAATGTTATAAACACACAGTGAAATTTTTTGGAGACCCTAATGGTTTCTTTGTCATCAAGGAGTAATAAAGCCTCCTGTAAACAGAAAGCACACTTTTAAATATAAGATTTTTATCACCTTTTCCCTCTTCTTTTTTTTTAAATTAAAAATCAGTCACCACTGTTTTGCAGAATACTAATAAGTCAGAGCTGTCTCAGTTCTTTGATTTCAATGAAGCACTATCGGAGGCTTATCATAGTTCATGCCAGTACTTGCAACCAAAGAGGAAACTGGATGGCTGCAGCACAATGCAGCTGATTTCGTTTAATCCCATCAGTGGAAATGCTGCCTGTGCTATTTCCAAAGGCAGTTTTGGGAGCTCTCCATACCCAAAGCAGTCTGAAGAATGTCATTTACACTCCCATTGGGTAAATTTTTCCTGCTGGTACTTTGGTCACATGACTGTCATCTGCAGAGAGAATAAAAAATATAAAAAATAAAAATAATAAAAGGGATAGAATCCTCTTGGCAGAAGCTGAGACCTGTCTCCCTCTTTTTCTAGAAGTCATGTTATGAAAAAGAGTCATTTTGCTAAATAGAAGCAGAGCTATATTGAGTTGCTTATGTATACGATTTCAAGTCTGTAACTGTGACTCTGTCATGGATACCTCCAGAGAGAGTAACTAGAGCTGAAGACTCTGACACGTTAAGGGGAGAGTATATAGCGTGCCAGGACCAAGACTGATAAAAAATAACTACCTAGCTGTTATCTTATAGAGAAATACTTGGACAGCAAATCTAATGAAGATGATGTTCTTTTACTTTGCTGTAATAACCAATATGAAAGTGTTAGGAAGTAGATACAGAGCAGAAAGACTTGCATTTTAACCGAGTCTATGGCTCGCAGTAGTGCTGTCAATAGACAAGTTCTGGGATAAAGGGGAGAGAAGTATCTTGGTATGACTGAAAGGCACTGACAGAAATCAGGGTGAAGTGGAGCAAACGTTTTCTGGGATGAATGAAAATGTGTCTAGAGCTTCCTAAATTTGAGTCTGCTATCTCATAGCCATCAAAAATCTGATACTTAACTTGAGCCAGGCTTCAAACTCATATCTGAGTTTGGAAGATAACTGTATGCTTGCTGCACGTCAGCATTTGGTGTGGTACAGTGGAAAAAGAAACCTCCACAGTATTAGTAGCCTTTAATGTTTGGTTAGATTCTGTCATGGCATGTGCTGAAAGGAGTAGTAATTGACACTAGGTTTCATTCTCTGGTTATCTGGCTGAATGCCAGCACCTGTAAATCTGAGAAGAAATGTAGAACAATGAAGGAAGAAAAAGTTAATTTTGGAATAAATAGTGTTTTTCCTTAACAGGGAGCTGAGGGCAGTAAAAATCGGCATGGCTCAAACCTGTCGGGATAGGCCCAATACAAACATACTCAGCTTCTGAAAAATACATCTTCTGTAGAAAGCACTGGTAACCTTATGGTGGCATCAAGGCCTTGAATTAAAATTAAACTCCACTATAACCTACGTGATCTAACAGCACACTTTCCATTCTACTGGTAAGGGATAATGTTGCCTACTTAAAACCTTTTGCAATTTACAGTAGTGTTTGGTTAGAGATAGTGTGTGAATATAGAGATCTGACTTTCATGGGATGTCTCTCTTGATCTCTTTTTGCCCTTAAGTGCCTATGCCTGTAAATCTTTACTGAGGCATCAAGACCTGAAAACTGTATTGTTTTCTGCATAGCTATAAAAATAATCCCTGCACAAGCAACTTCTAATATAGTCGAAATGGAAAAGGATTAATCTTGGCATATGAGAGCGCCATTAATTTTTATGATCTTTTTAATATTTAGAACTGTGCAAGCCTTTTGATGTAATTTATTTGGGGATCTTTTAAAAGCTAAACCAAACACAATGTATTTTCTCCCAATTGTTGAACTTTCAAATAAAGTTAATGTTTGTAAATTAATTGTTCATGCATTTCTGCTGCAGTTTCTGTATTTGCGTTGCTCCTCTGGCCTCTGCTGCACGCTCCTGTTGTTTTCACTTTGCACCTAGGTCGACTTTTTTCCCTCTGCTCTGTTTTCCTGAGCCCATAGTAACAAGATGCTTCTTAAACACGTAGGGTGTGAAACAACTTCTTCGGTACGCGTTCAGGATTGTCCTATCAGGAGTGAATGGTGTTCTTGACTAAAGCCTAGCAGAACTGAAAGAGGTGATGGGCTTTTGCTCTCAGTCTTAGCTTCTGGTCTTTTATTCAAAAAAAGAAATCCTGTCAAGTAGTTCTATGACTAAAAGCCATGCCAGTGCCTCAAACGTATCTTGCTTTGTGCGGAGTACAGTGAGTTTCATTTACATCTTTTCATCTGTTGTTGCGCTGCTTGCTTGTTGCTTGCAAGTCATGCTGACCAGTTACCAAACCAGTGAAATTCCGATAAGAGATTCAACAGAAGTCATTGTGGTGGCTGTTCCTGCCTAAATACATTATTGATGGATACTTCTCAGAATCCTGTTGCGGGAGGGATGCAGAATGGATAATTGGTATTTGAACTCACTGGGGCCACAGAGCGCTCGCTTCCTGTGCTGGGGTTTGGTAGTGCTGTGGACATGCAGAGGACGGGGGAAAACTGGTCTGCTGTCAGCTGGGGGAGAACAGGAGTCTACAGCCTTCCAAAGACTGTCCAGTTTACTTACAGCATTTCCCCTTACCTTGGCTATTGTTGCTGTTTATGAAGCTCTGGTGGAAGGAACTAGGATGTCTGCATTCCTTTCCAGGTCTGCTGAAAAAGCCATTAGGGACTCCCGGGAAAAACAAGCATTATGCTGCTTTGTGGAGATCGAAGACCCTGCTAGCTGCTGTGGAGACACAGGAATCCTGTAGTCATCTTCCTATCCAGCAGGGTCCTTGTTGTGCACTTAGAGCTGTTCTAGTCCTACGAGATAAACCAAACAATCTGTGTTTGTTGAATATATTAATTAAATTTCACTTTTCTGTTCTTTTCTCTCTGTTCCACTGACATATGCTCTGGATTTCTCAGCAGAAACTTCAGTTTTAAATCTTAAAGGCTGGAGGTAAGCCATGCGGCATGAATGGATAATTTTTGATGGATTTCTTGGAGTGGACTAAGCTTGAATTCAGTTGAAAGCAATTAAGTGTTCACACTAGTTGTATTAAACCATACTTTGGCTTCATCTGAAGTCAGAGTGTCCTTGACTCTTGCAAGCTTTGCAGCAGCTGTTTATGGTAGGTTTGTCAGCTAACTAATTGCTTTCCCCGCATGAACTATAAGGGGGGGGGGGAAAAAGTTTCATTCATTCTATGGGCATCATGAAGACCTGCAAAGAGCAAAATATCCATGTTAGACTCCAGGTTATTAGGGGAGGATTTTCAGGCGTGGTCGGTGGTCTGGTGCTGCACCAGTCCCTCTGACGTTTCCTTCTAATGTTTGCTGATGTCACTCTTTGGTAGAGACAGCACTGACATCAGTTTCTGAATGTTTGCTCTATTTCAGATGTGTGTGAGTCACATTGGCTCTTGCTTATACGTGGCCTTTAGCACTCATTCTGTCCTCGCTGCGCTCAAAGGAATAACCTTGAATGGTGAGAGTTGCTATGTTCTTATTAACTATACCCTGTTGTAGCCTACTGATTATGTTGCACCCTGCTCCTCTTGCCCCTTCCACTGTCTGGCTGTCCTAATTACCTTTCTCAAATCTGAAAGCGTATGCATTCGTACATCTTTTCTGATCTCCAGAAAAGTGTTCGTGTTGTTCCCCTCACTGGAGCTATATATAAACAAAACTTCCCCTCAGACTCTAACGGCTCCCTTTCTATTTGGGAGGGGGTTTGCCAGCATGCCTCAAAGACACTTTGTGTTGGGTACCACATAAGCCCCTTTAGGGCTTCTATTCTTGGTTGTGCAAACAGATGTGTCATAAAATCTTGATGCTCAAAATGGCCCAGGAAGAGCCAGGAGGGACATCATGCCTGTTGTAAAGGGCTGTCTTGCTCGCTATCAGCCAGATAATACCACGCCTGGATCTCGCTCCTCTGCCCCTCCTCAGTCCGTCAGCTCTGTGACGATGAGGCTCTGCTTCAGTAATGCAACAGAGCTTGAAAGTCTTTCCTGTAGTATGAATTTAGAACTGAAATACTGTAAGGTTTGTCATTTGATTACAGTGCTGCTGAAAAAAAAGACTGTGTTTAAATGGCCTCTAGTTACATGCATAGGAAATTAGAAGAGCTTTTAATAAACAGGGGATTGACCATGAATGCCTCTAGTACAAGTTATAACGTTCTGTACAAACATTACTTATCTTCATTATTCATCAAATAATCCTTATTTGTATCTTACACAAATTGTGGCAGAACCTTCTATTTATCTAACCTGGACATTTCTCCTGAACAGGCTCTCTATAATTTACACACAGAATTGGCAGTTTTCTTTCTCCTTTCGGCAGACATTTAATAGCCACGTATTGTATTTCTATGCTAGTAAACCTTCATTATTATACAAAATGTACTAGAATGTTATGAAGAAATATCTTAAATAATTAAACAGAAACTATGAGAGACAAAACAAACGAACAAAATACAATTTGAGCTGTGTTATTCTTTCCTTTTTATATTCACTTATTTGCTAATTTGCTGAACTTACTGAACTGCAATGGGTCTTGCTGTGATTAGAGAGAATTTGCCGAGTTCCTTTGTAATTGTTTCTTTGTAATTTACTAAATAATAGAATGTTCTGTGTGTTGCTCTCTGGGGAAAGGAAAGGAGCAGGCAGGTGCTTTTGCAATAGGATTTCCACATCTTCCACCCATTTCCCTGGAACTCACCAAGTAAAGACTGTTAGAACACAAGGAAGAGAGAGTATTGCCTTAGGACTGGAAATGACAGAATTAACCTTTTCTTATGATTTCTTTGAGTTTGCTTAAAGCATTTTATGCTGGCCCTGGTTGTGGCTAGTCTTTGCTTAAACCCAAAAGTCCCTAGGAGGACTTCAGAGGAAAGCAGTGAAGACCCAAATCTATGTTCCTGTCTGCAGCCACCTCCAGTCAGGGGAACTCCTTCAAACTGGGAGGAAAAGTTAACTGGGAAGATCCCCAGCAACGTGGCTTTGCTGGGAAGAGCGAGGGCTGGGGACGGAGCTGTTGTGGAGGGGGCAGCAAAGTGTGGGGGAGGCTGGAGAGCAGCCCTGGGGTTGTTATTTCCTTTCACTCTCAGCAGAAAAATACTGAGGAAGCCCTGGGAGGAGAGGAAGGGTAATTTGAACAGAGGCACAGCCTAGCCCAGCGGGAAGGAGGCACGGCTTGATGCAAGGGCAGAGTTTATGGAGCGGCAGAGGCGAGCAGGGCGGAGGTGTTGCCGAACAGTGGCAGCTGAGTGCCGAGACGCGGTTGTCTTGCTGACCTCTCTCTGACTGTCCGTAATTTAGTCCCTAGTCTCAAGAGGGTAACTCATCCATCTGCTGGCACTTGAAGTTCAAACTTCCTTTTTTTTTTTTTTTTTTAATTCTGTATTGCTGGCTAAAACCTTTCATAATGCATATTAGGTCTGACAGGGGAAGACTCCTCACTTCACTGTATATTAAAAGCTAAATTATTTCATCTCATAGTGAATAAAAAAAACCAGGGGTGTGGGATCGCTGTTCTAAAAGGTGCTCTCATTGCAAGTGTCGGGTCAGCAGTAGGGATGTCTGGAGTCAGAAACTTATGAAGAGTGAAAAATGGTACATTTCGAGGTGTGCTTTTGCAGATTGCCTGATGGTCTCGAGGCAACAGGGCACAGCACCGGCTGCCTTATTTTGGAGGTTTAAACTAGTCTTTTTATCTTTGTTGTCTTTAACTTGGAACATTTCTCATTTGCCTATTTTGCCCAGTGATTCTTTAGCAAAGCCACTGTCAAAGCAAGTTAGCAAATGCTAATACGGCTCTTCGGGTTACTTTTCAGCAGGATTACCAGCTAACAAGCTGACATTTGCAGTTTGCTTTGGTTGACTGTAGAACTTTCCACGCAAGGGTGATTTACCGTTAGTTTTTATTCCTGGGATGTCACAGCAGTGGCTTGTCTGTCCATTTTGCTTTGGCAAAACACAGAGTACCTTTTTGTGTGGTGAGGGAAGTAAGGCTGCTATAATCTAAACATGAGAGCCTTGATAACGGTCTTGTTGTCAGGTAATCAAGAATTACCTGAATAGGATCAAATGAGGGATCCTCGAACATCTAAGAAATGCAAACACTGCTTTGTGACGTGGTACAACAGGCTGAAGTGCCCTGCCATGGAAAGCACAGCTAGTGCTAGATCCTGCGGTTTGTCTCTTACTCCTAGCTTGCTGAATTCTTTTTAGTCTTTGTTTTCATATTTCCTCATATCATTATAAATAATTGCAGGGGAGAAATTAAAACTGTTGATGCCTCTCTCTCTCTCTGTAATCCCAAATCCTTATTCTACTATAATTTAATCCAGTTGTCTTCGCAGCAAATGGCTGTCAGAGAGGCATGCACACCGGCGCTGCTGAGCCTCCTCCCTCTCCCACTTACCCCCCATCCCCCATATGGCACCTCAAACTGCCGCTCTGATAATCCAGCGCTTACACCCCCATTTAATAGCATCCAGCTTTTCCCGTCATTTATTCCAAAACGTTTCATTTGGTTTGATTTACATCAACTCTGTCAAACGCGATCTCGGTGTGGAGTGCTTGCTGCATCTGCTTCTATTCCACGTCCATTGTTTTGCTGACAAAGGTACTGGGACTTGCAGCCTGGTGGGTTTTTCTATCTATCCAGAGGCCCGTGGCAGCAGTAACATCTGCAGGACAGATTCCAACCTTGAGCATTTTAGTGCCGAATTGCATAAACTCTGTGGCATAAGTGGCTTACGCAGAGATCTCTCTTGCCCCCAGCAAGGTCTTCGGGTTGTTTGAACTGGAGGTGAAATATGTTAGATCACTGTGCTTTAATATAATTTCTTCCTCATCCTTGCTGGCACTGTGAAAAAGAGGGGGAAAAGAAAAAAGAAAAAAGAAGAAAGAAAGAAAACAAAATTGGCTGTTGTTCTGCTGTCCTCCTGCAGAAAAACAAGAACTTTTCTTGGAGAAGGCTGGAGCAAGTTGAGGTCTTATATCTTGTACCCTTGTATATCTTGTACTTGTGCACATACTGCGTGGCTGTGAACTCTGACGTGTGTCTTAATGCTATTTGTGAATGATAAGATTTCTTTTTAGCTATGTTGATAATACTCACATGAAAATCCTGTCCTAGTCAAAAGCTATTAAAGTTGATGTTATATTTCAGAACATCAGCAGAAATACGTTTATTTGGTCCTAATGTGTTAAATAGCCCATTTTAGCAATTTTGCTCTCCTTATTTATAAAATGCATCAGTGAGGATAGCGTAAAGTATAAAGTCCTAGCTGCATTTGGGAAAAGTAATGAAATCATACTGGCAAAAGAGATGTGTCTGTAGTATCTACTGACTTGCCACCATTTAGGAAAGAAAAGCAGTTGGTATTACCCTTGTTTTTCCAATGGGATACACAGCACTCCAGTATTTTTTGAGTTTTCATGGGCCATTACAGTTTCTAATTCTAAACAGCGCTAATTAGATGAGGGTTTCTCAAGCCTGTAAGACCTGTGAGACATTTGCTTGAAGTCCGTTCCAAGGCTGGATGATCTTTTTTCCCCTTCCAAGTTGTGTTGAGGGATATTTAAAACACATTGCTTTCAGCTTGTCGAACGAGCAGCGGGTGAGGTGTGCTGCTGCAGAGCTGGGGTGGGGAGCCTTTGGTTCGTATCTCCGTACGGAGAGCGAAGGCCTAGGAGATGCTCTGAGTAGACTGGCCAAGTTTTGGAACTCCTGCATTAATGCTGGACCACACTACAAGAATGAAATTATTTGATCTATTCCTTTTAAAAGAAAACAGCAAATGTTTTTATACATTTCAGTTGCAATAGGAGCAGTACAATCTCTGGAATGAAGTGAATGAATTTGGGATTGCTGCTGCTTACTGTTGTTATCTTTTCTATTTTACTACGCTGTCCGAACATTATCCAGAGTATTTATGTACTGTTTTCTGACACGGCCCTCTGAGAGGGTACGCTCGTATTTTTTACCTTTAAGACTGAAAATCGTTTGGTTATGTTCTGTTTAGGAAGAAATGAAGAGGCTTTCCCATCGGGTCAGAGTATAATCCTTGGGAAAGTTGTGCCCGAGTGGCTCTGCGGGGAGCACCACGCGTGCTGTCACATTATGCTCGACTCCCCTGTGTTGTGCGGTAAGATGCTGTCATTGCTTAAATACTTAGGTGTTTAATTCACAGCTCTGATTTACGTAGTCATCAAAACAAGCTGGCAGTTCCAAGTCCATTGAAGTTAATGAAGCAATGTAATTGGCTTGGGGCCGGGGTCTGGAGGAGGCCGAACCTTTGCCTGCAGAAAGCATGGTGGAAGCCGAACCAGCGCGCTTTGTGTCTCCATTAAACGGGTGAAGATCGAGCACACTTGAAAAATCACACGAGGGGCCTGTCTGCATCTTCAGACACCTCGGTACTTCTAGAAATTTCCCCTGGCTTTTGGAAAAGCCCAGGCAGGCTGGGGAAGCAAACAGGGAGCCAGTGCCACAGGACGAAGCGCGTTGCACAAAGTGCATCAGGCCGAGTGAACGCGTTGGTGCCTGAGGCCCAGGAACGGCGTTTTCCTCCGCAGCAGCGAGAGCAGCAGGGTGCCAAGCGGTTGGGCCCACTTTGGGGTTATTTGGGAGGGAAAGGTGCTGGTAGGAGAGGACACCGTCTGATGCCGGCTGTGGGATCCCCCGCAACACGCACCAGGGCGCCATGTTGCAGCACGGGTGGCGGTGGGCGAAGCGTGGCTGCCCACGGGCGGGCGACCCCCGTGCGCCGGGACAGCCGGTGGCAGAAAGGCGACCCCCACCAGGGCCCTGCAGCCGCCGTCCCGCTCCGGAGGCCGCCTGAACCGACGGGCCGGGGAGCCCTGAGGGGCCGCGGCAGCCGGGGCGGGGCGAGGCGGCGCCAATGGGAGCGGGCGGGCGGTGCCGGGCGCGGAGGCGGTGGAGCCTCTCGGCGAACAAAGAGGGAGCGAGCAGCGTGGCGGGAGGGAGGAGGAGGAGCGGGGTGCCGGCCATGCGGGGACGCCAGCCGGGGCGCGGGTGAAGAGGGAGGCAGACGGGCTAGGCGAGCGAACAGCGCGGGTGGCGGCGCTCCATGGCCGGCGGGTCGGGGTGAGGCAAGGCGAGGTGAGGTGAGGCGAGGCGAGGCGAGGCGCGGCGGGCATGGCGGGCGTCAGCTACTCGCCGCCCTGGTGGGTGAGCCTGCTGCACCGCCTGCCGCACCTCAGCCTGCGCTGGGAGCTCACCGCCGCCGACTTCCGACCGCACGACACCGAGTACCAGCAGGTGGGTCCCCGCCGGGGTCTGTGCGTGTGTCTGTGGGGCTGTGTCCCGTGTGGGGGCCCCTCGGGGCGCGGGTGGGGGGTGTTTGTACAGCCGTGGGCTGTGCGGGGCAGGGGGCGCGGAGGGGGCTCGGACCGCCTGTGGGGGGGTGGGTGTCTGTGGGTGCCACGTCTCCCCTGTTCCGTGTGGTGTGTGCGCACCCCACGAGGGACAGGTGGGGGATCCCTGCTGGGTCGGGCAGGCTGGGGTGCGGGGGTGCCGCCGGCCTGGGCTGGAGCAGGAGGCCATCGCCCCCCGGAGGGGCGAGCAGGAACCCCGCGCTGGTTCCAGCTCGCTGGCATCCCGAGTTCTTAGGCGAAGGTGAGGCGATCCCCTGGCCCGGGAGGCGGGAGGCAGCCCCTGGCCCGGTGCCCTCCCCCAGGTCCCCGCGCTGCCGGGGGCCAGCTCCGCTGTCCGGGCGAAGGCTCCGGCCTGATGTCAGCCGGCCCTGGCCGGATCGCACCCCCTCGTCGCTGGTGACAGCCCCGCTGCCCTGTGCAGGCAGTGCTCACCGCTCGCCAGCCGTCCCGCCAGCCCTGCATCGCTGTGACCTGCAGAGAGGCCAGCAGTGCCTTTCCAAACCGACTCGCTGCCTGCTGGAAAACAGATGACTTAATGCATGAGAGCGACGTTAGCATCAAGTGCACCGGAAGATGCTCGCAGAATACTTGTGTGCCGCTTTTTTTTTTTTTTTTAATGCTGCTTAGCCTGTAGCCCGTGCTTGGTTGACTAGGCATGTAATTAAAATGATCGTGGAGTGAATCTGTGTGCTCTAACATCTGTGTTCTCTGCTGTCATCTTGGAACAGAGCTGCAGTGACTCTGCTGCCTCGGTTTGCCACGGTCCCTGGTTTTGAAAACACCATTTTGCTTTTCTGAACATACTTGCAGTGTCCTATATACGCAGCCTGCTATCATGCACACGGGTGGAAAGGCTGAGGCATCTAAATGGTTCTCGTTTATCCTAGAAGTAAAAGGTATTAGGAATACTTCAGAAAGCAGTATGTTTTGGCTTTTTGTTTTAAACAGATGAACAGATCTGTGGGCTGAAGCTACAGCAAAATGTGAGAGGGGTATTTAAAGAGCAATGGGTAGATACAAAGAGACATCTTTAAACCAGTAAACAAAACAGACTTTTGACTTAACTTTTGTATTTGAGGCTTCAGTTTGTTAATTTGTTTTAGTTCCCTTGGCTTAGCAGAGTTCAAGATGGCCACACACAGACGTAACACTGCACAGCAGCTTAACTGTATTTCCGTGACCTCAGAGGGTAGCTGCCTTTAAAACAAGGGGTATGAGATGCTGAAGATCAGAAGTTAAGAGTTCATAGAAAGATGTTCTTGGGAGCATGTTATCATGAAACAAGCACTGGTTAACCTTTGAGTAGACAGCAGATGTAATGTTTTTCTCTTAAATTGCTTAAAAGCATTCCTTGCAACAATCTGGGGTTGCGTTCATTTGTCAGATAACTTTTCTACGGTAATCATATTCTGAATTAAAGCCTTCTGCTGTTTTCCTCCTGTGTAGCTACCTCCCCTCCCTTGATGATGATAAGGACTTCTTGCACAGCATTAGATGCCCTTTTAAGTCTCCACATCAGCTGGCAAGAAAATGTCTTATCAAATCCAAACCCGAAAGTCTGGATTACTGAAGCGTCTGTCGTCAAGAGAATGATTTGAGTAGCAGCGGCTTTGCTGGTTTCGGCATTGGTGAGGGATAGCAAGCAGGCTCCAGCAACGCAGCCCGCGTTATCGGTGTCGCTGGTTATATAACGAAGCTGCTGTGCCTCTGCAAGTTGACTCTTGAGTTCGTGGCCGTGTAGATTAATTCTAATGCAGTGAAACAGGGAAACTTAATCCAGGAGTGGGAAATTGTAATGCTAAATGATCTCTCATGCTTTAAATTTTTCTGAAGGCCTTTTGGTTTGAATTCTAGCTTTCTATATCAGCATCATTATGAATTTGCATCTCTTGCTGGGTTTGCAGCCTGTGCTGGCATAGTCTCCTCTTTTCTTTAGGAACCTTTTGTACTTAGCAGGTGAGATCGTATATGTCTTGAAAATAAGTCCTTTTTTTAATGTAAATTCTCTATAGTTTTCTTTGTAGGTCTCATTGGCACAAATTGTGTGTGTTTTTGTTTTCTATTCCTTTAGTGGTTGATACCCCGATTCTTAAGTATAAACTGTTAAACTGCATGTTGCATTTGAGCTCTCCATTGCCTGAAGAGGGGTCAGTGGGGGATGCTAGCTGGGAGTTTATGGGGATGGGAAAGGGCAGAGTGTCCCTACCTGTAGTAAGGAAGGAGTACCTTTACTAAACTGAAAATACCTTTAAGTTTCCATGACTTCAAGTCATCGGGTAGCTAGACTGTTGTCATAAATAGGCGTACAGCAGGGCTCAGTGTCTGTTCTCATTCTGATTTGTTATGGGGAAGGAAGCAACATAGCCTTTCTGATTCTTCACTGCTTCTCTAGAAAAGATTTCTCAACCCATGACCAAGGGAAAACATTGCTTTCCTTATAAAACTCTTTTCTTTAGTAACCTCTTAGTAAAGACCTACTTTATTTTTGTAGTCACGTTTTGATGATAGGGTTTGAACTTGTGCATCAACTGAACATCCCACTTCAACCAAAAGAGAAATGCAGTGGCTTGGATTTGAATGTTGTCACGTCACTTGTTGCAGTGCCGCGTGCTCCTGCAGGTGAGGAGGCTGCTGATTTAACAGGCTTTCCACCCCTACCTAGCAAGGATTACTGTAATGCACAAGCCACTATTCCACTGAAGCAGCAGATAAGCTATTGTCCCCTGAAACCTCTCTGAAGCATGTGTAGCTCGTAGATAAGCACATACCGCTGGTCTTTGAAGTCTAGGTCTTTGTTGTGTCTTCTGGGACCCTGGGTGATGGGGAATATCTAGAAGGACGTAGATCTAATGGCTAGTTATGCTGTTCTGTCCCATGTAGTCCCTTTCGTCAGAGCAGGAGGGACACCCACTGTGCACTGGCCTGTCTCAAGGTGGCTGCGTCCATTGTCTGCCAACCTACAGGGGCTTCCTCCTTTTGTCTGAGAGCATGAGAAATACTTATGGCAATGTTGTTGCCAAGGGCTGAGATCAGTGCAGCTGCAGGCTTTGGCTGTGTACCTTCTTCACCTGAGCTGGTCTCTAAAACACACTCTCTTGGTATAACTTACTAATCTTCTCCCACAGCGTATCTTGTTGCATTAGGTTAGAGCAATGTGTGTGAGCATGTCAGAGCAGAACAGATCCTTCCCCTCTGGACTAGATTGTTTAAAAATGTATGTGCGTATGTATGTTCTTCAGATGCTTCGCTTCCATCACTACAAGCTGTGGACAACAGTACAACTGGTTGTTTCCTTTTTCTGGGGGAATGGAGGTGAACTTCAATGTAGAATGAGCTGGGGTTGTGATCCTGCTTCTCCAGGGGGTTTGGCATGCTGGTGAGTCCTGCCAGAGGTGCCTTCATGTGCTGCTTGCAGGACTTGCTCCATAGAGTCATCCCTATAGAGGATCTTATCAGACCAGTTCTTTTCCTAATCCTCCCATGAATCACTGGGGTTGAAGATATCTTGATATGAACAGTTTTGTTCTGGCTATATTCTCATCTGAGTCATACTGCAGTGCTCTGCAAAGCCTTTTCATTGTGTAGTGAGTCACAAACTCTGGAGCGAAGGGAATGTAAAAATGGAGCAAAGCTCGTGTTCCTTCTGACAGCATCATGCTAATACCAGTTCTGGTCTCCGTGCCTTTTGCTGCTAAACAAATGACGATGATCTTACCAGTACTATCCACTTTCCAGTTCAGTTAATTGGACCAGTAAGATGGTCCTAAGACTGCTGCTGTCACTAGTTTAATCTATTTAGTAATGTAAGTACTTCTACTTTTGACTTAGTTGCATGGCATTGAATTCACTTTATTTCTCAGGGTAGATTTGGTTAAGAGCCTTGAGGTAGTGTGGAGGTTACATGCTGGAAAGAAGTAGAAAAGCTGAATAGCTTTTTAGTACAGCACAACAACAGGTAATGGGATATCTGCTTGAGACAGGGTGTCTTTGATACCAACAGAAAAGGAGCCTACAACACTTGATTGTAGCTCTTAAGTCTCACTGTGTGCTGAGAGGTGTACTATAAATAGTGAAGAAGAAAAAAGGCTGTAAAAGCTAAGCTACAGAGCACCTTGACTTAAATTTCTTCCTTCTTAATTGCTGGAAGATAGCAATATTGACCTGAATCTGTGTAAACGTATGGGTTGTGTGTGAATCAGGCTAGAATAAAGCAAAATTCTCCAGCACCTTTGAAACTCCTTCCTTCCACCACTCTTGTGCTTTTTCTGTGAGAATCAGTACTGCGAATGCATGGACAGTAGGTGTAACGGCAACGATATGTGCTTTGGAAAAGGACTGGATGATTGATTCACGGTAATTAAGATGCAGAACCACGCTAAAGGAAGCATTGATAAGAACACGGGTATGCTCTAGTCCTTGGGTTTGAGATGGTCTCCTTAGTGTTGTCACCCAGCAGTTTCCTATCATATATCTGTCAGTGCTTTTGTGTTGTAACGTTCTTTTTCTACTACTGTACGTGTGTTGAGGGGGGGATCCAGCAGTGAAAGGTGCTGTGTAAGCTCAACGATGCTTCCCTTTTTTTGGCTTGCAGACTCTAATCCAAGGCATTTGTGTTCAAACCTGTAGGCAAAGGTTCAGCAAGGAATTAATTCTGTCAGGTACTTTCTGGCTCTGTGAGGTTGTTTCCCTACACACAACAGCTAATGTCGTCTTTGGAAGTGTTTCTTGGCTGGAGAAACATGATGGAGCCTAAACTGCCAAAAAACTTGGATTAGAGAGATTGTTTTAGAACTTCCTCTACTGTACTGGCGTCTTATTTCAATTCTGAAACCAAGAGTCTTTCTGTAAATTGGAAACATGTGTATTAGTCAAGTTGGATGACGTGTTTTTGTCTAGTTGGCTCAGAGTCAGAGGGTAACGTGCCTTTCTTAAAGGGGTTAGACTGAAGGTTTCTTTCAAGAATAGATGGACCCCTTCCAAGGTCTGATCAGCTATCCTGCTGTAGCACTAGTTTGCTCATCTTTCAAGAAAGGTTTGGTGACCCCGGTTAGTGGAAGCCAATGTTTTCTAATTAAATTGAAGTTGCTTTTAGGTTTTTAAGAACTGATGGTAAATCCCCTCTTCCCTTTACTCATCAGTCTTGGTTGCATGAGTAACCATGCAGTAATACTTCTTATCAGCAAATTGGTGCTGACTCCTCTATTCTGTGTTTGAACTGCAAGAGCCTTTACTAGGGAACTGCAGCATAATAAATGATCAGAATTGTAGAAACAAGACAATTTTTGATGGCTGATTTTTACCAGAGGTAGACATACAACGGTTTCTTTTGACCGCACATCCAGTCATGCAGCAGCATATGGGATACAGACAGGGAAAAAGTCAACCTTTGCCAGCTTTCTGTCTGCAGCCTTACTTTTTTGCTGACCCATGCTGTGGTGCTACGTTTTCAGATGGTCTCCTGAGAACTGACAGTTTCTGGAAACCCTGACTGTAGATTACCTTACTCTAGTGAAAAAAAGTAACTGTTCTGAATGTATGGTTTTAGCAGACCAAAGTACACACAGAGGGGTAAAAGGTGACTTGGAGAAATGTGGAACACATTGTGGGGGGAGGAGGGAAGGAGATGCAAGTGAGTGTGCAAAGATGGAAACCATGCTTGCTTCATCTGGGTAGAATCCTAAAAGTATTAATCCTGCATGGAGGAGATGCTTTTGCCAGGCCTGGTGAGCTTTCCAGCCTTAGGAGACCTCTATGCAGCATGTGGTGCTCTGAAGGTATCATGCTGGTCTTGGCTGGAAGAGTAGAACCAGAGTTAAAGCATTAATCTGGTCAGGTAGTGGCCAGCCACTGGCACTTTGGTGCTTCTGTATCAAGACAATGTTTGTTCTCTTGAAAATCCTCTTTTTTTTTTTTTTTTTCTACATGAGTGTAACAGCTTATGTCTCCTGGTCTGGATTTAAATACTTAAGAAGTAAAACTTGGGTAATGAATCCACCTCCTCTGAGCGCTGCCTATATAGTGCACTTACCTGTATGCACACAAGTGTTTCTTGGTTTGGAGGAGCTGACATTCAAGAACCTTATATTTTGCATTTGCTTTGGAAAAAAGGGAGTCTAAGCAGGAACTGACAATGCAGATGAGAGTCTCTAACCTTCAGTTTGCCACCAAAATGATATAACTACTTAGGAAGCTTATCTTGGTGTCCAGCTGCAAAGCCTGATCAGTAGCATTGTGGAGAAAGGACTAATCAAAATCGGTTCAGTCTTACCATCTCTTCCTTTTTTTTTTTGTCCTCCCCCTCAATTCTTAATGCCATTTTGAGTAGAGGAAAATCCATGCTTTTCAGGTTTACAAAAAGCCTTTGTTTAAGTGTGGATCCAGTAAAACAAGCAGTGCTTCAAACAGATGTTGGTGTGGATTTTTAGTGCTCTTTATTTTTCATTATTAGGGAAAGTGAGAAATTCTCACCCAGAAGAACATATCCCATTAGGCATGACTCGGGAGATTAAGGGTGGAAGTCAGGTGCTTTCCTCTGACTTAATCCCAAGGCTTTGAATGTGGATTAAGGAGCTGTGCTACAAGTCTTCTTGATCTCTTACTTGAATTTTGGGATTAGATTTATTTTTGAACCTGTAAACAAAAAACTGCTTATTGAGAATGAGGTAGATGAAAGTTATGGCCCTTTGTCACATCAGGCTTCTTGACATCCGTGTCTTCAGAACAGACAATTGGAGACACAAACACCCTCCACTCCCTTGGCATTTATCTCTCTTTTTTCTTCCCCTTTTCTTTCTGTCTTTTTTTCTTCTAGGACAAGGCCAATTTTACACCTCTTCTCCCCCACCCCTTCCCCCCATCAGCTCACTTACTGATGGAAAGGGTGAAGTCCAGAATCAGTGGTTCATGCTCTTTGTGTTGATGCGGTAACACTGAATTGTGGCAGAGCTTGCCTGGTCAGCTCTGTGTGACTCCTTTTGGGGCACACTTCTGTACCCATAAGGATCTGTGTGCTGAAGACTAAGGGATGGTTAACACTTCTCCTGAAGTCATTCTTTTATGTTCTTTGATGTCAAGTGAATACACTTGGGTGGCTGCAAGCAAACACTGAGTAAGATGATGTTCACTCTTAATTTCCTTGAGGTGGAGGGGAGTCAGCATCTCACTTGCAACTAACCTCTTGATGACTGCCAGTTCTCCTCTTGTTTCTGTTTTATCTTTTAGTAGTAAACTTTCCACCAGTTACATTGAGATTTCCCATTCCTCTTGAGTGGGTAGGAGAACTTGGCTTGTTTTCAACTGAGTTTAATTCCCATAGCTGGGGGAAGGGATGTGATGTCTGGGAATTTATTTCCTCTAAGATTCAGAGGAGACTTGAGTAACTTTGGAATATATCAAGATTACCTTCTGTACTAAACTTTAATTCTCACTTTTTAAGACATGGATAAAACTCAAAATACTCAGGGACATATTGATATATGCTGGAGAGTTGTCTGTAATAATAATTATAAAAAAAAAAACAAACGCAAACCCCAGTAACCCTGCTCCTCTCTTAGGAAGGCTGTCTGTACTTTCTGGGTATGTCATCCTACTAGTTCTTTGTTTTAGCTGCTGCTGCTGATTAACAAGTCAGGTGAACTAAAATCAAGGAGGCTCAAGTTCATGCACGATCTTTCAGTCCTGGGGCTGTGTCAGATGACAGTCAAAAAAAAAAAAGCCATCACTGTTAGAAATCCTTCCTCTTCCCCCACTTTAGGGGGTGGCTGAGGCTGATGGTTGTTTTGCAGTGGTGAAAAACTCAGAATTGGTTACATTTATTCTCAAACCAGAAATAACTGTATCTGCATGGTGAAAAGGTCTGCAGGTATCTAATTGATGGACACTGGGGCAGTGCCATGCTGCTGCTGCTTCTTTTTTCCTTTTTTCATATTAGATGAACTAGGAAAGAGCAAAACACAGTGTGCTTTCATACTGCAAAGGCTTTAATTTCAAACTTTTCTTCCTTTTTTCTTTTTTGTTTTTTAAGATTTCTGGGTAATGAGCCACTTGTAGTTTTTAAATCTGATCTTTTAATTGCGAGCTTTGGGGTTTGGTAAGCCACAAATGTGCATGTTCTTACAAAGTAGTCATTTGTGTGCTTAAGGCGGCAAGGCTATTCTCTTGCAAAAAAAAAAAAAAGTAGGTTAGTGTGCAATACGTGGACACAGCAGTTGGTGTAACTCAGTCACGATACTTGCACCAACTCCCTTCTCTAAGCACTTGGATATGAGGGTACCAGCAGATGTAGTGTGTGCCAGACTACTTTTAAGTTGTTATTTTAGCAAATGAACTTTTTTGGGGCAGTAGTAAGAGCAGCATTGAAACTGGCCAGAGGAAAGAGCTGACACCCCCCCTTCACCCTCGCTTAAACTGCAGCTGCACCCTCAGATTGTGGTTTCCTCAGTCAGTGCTAAACACTTTTTCTGACTGATACATCTCAGAATGGTGCCACACGTGCATATGCATGAAAGTCCTTTGTAGTGTGAAATTAGGATGAAAGATATTGCTAATCAGGCCTAACAATGCCGGACTTATTCCTGGATAAGGAGAAACGGGAATGTGGGGAATGGATGTTTCACAAATGTATAACACATTCAGACACGTTGTTATGCCAGTGTTGGTGTCTGTGCATGGACACTCTTTTCAGTCTATAAAATGCTGCTGTTCATGCAGAGAATTTAAACAAGCCTTCTATTCAAGACTGAAATTCTAAATAACGCCAAAATCCAAATGGAGGCACTTCAGTTGCATAATAGTGTCTGTTACAAGGAGGACTCGGTGCCGTAGGTGATGTAATGCTCTTTCAGATAAGGCCCAAGCTGGGGGAGAGGGTGTCTGTGAAGGAACCATTAAGAGTGTTGGTAATGGTATCAAAACTACCCATAGGGTGTTAATTAGCAAATGTGAATAATCCCAAAGCTGATTGGGTTACAATGGTACATGTGGAAAAAATGATTCATTGCTTGGTGTTACCTGTTTTCTCTGATGATTATAATTGCTTTAGTGTTGAATGGTAGATTTCTGAATAATGTGGTGGGCAGAGTATGACCTCACCGTACTTCATGCTTTTTTCTTGGGGTAAGCTCTCTTGCAGTTTAACAGTGTGTTCAAGTTCCTGTAGTTGATAAAGTGGTACTTTTGATACTTACTATAGTAGCTAAGATGTCTTCCGTCTCCCAAAGAGATGCTTTCTGTTGCATTGCTGAAATCGTAATGCTTTGCATCTGCCCGTAGCCTTGCTATTTAAGTGCTAGTCGTAACGGGTGGTGTTTGCTGTTCTGAGGCCTCTGGCGGTTTGTTACTTTCCTTCCTTCCTCCCTAAACTTGCTTTTAGCATATACTTGCTTTCTTCAGGTTAAGAGTAGCTCTCCTTTCTGTCGCTTCCTCACTGCAAGTGCCTCTGTAGTTGCCTCTCGGGGTGGTATACGATTGCCGCCTTGCGTACGGCCCCCCCCACCCCCTTTCTCGCTTGTTTTACAGTATTCACTCCAGGAAATGCTGAGAAAGTCGAGAGTGATGGAATTCATGAAATTCAAGCTGTGCTTCAATGAAAACGTGTTTTCAATTTCTGCCTCCTTGGGAGCCTGAGACTGAACTGTAATTGTTGGGGCTGGGTGGGGGCTGGGGCTGCGGGTGAATGAAAGCGATGGAGTCAGCGCTCTGCGGAGCCTCTCGCCCGGCATCTCGCTGCTTCTCGGCATTCAAAGGCTGGTGTGTGCTTTGTGGCCGCTTCAGGAAGCGGTTTTTTGTATTCAGCTGTCCAAAAAGGCCCAGGCGTTTTCCTGCTGGGTTTGATCTTGCTGTTGGGGTCTGAGTGACAGTGACATGTAGGAGAGGAACGTGGTGGGGGGAGCATCAGCTGGGGGTGGTTTATCCCCCCTCCCTGCTCTTGATCCTGCTCACGCTATCCTTTGAGTGTCCTGCTGCCGATTAAGGGTGAGAATTATAATGGTGACTCAAAAGCCTTTGGTAAAACTCATTAATTCGTTCCTCCTTTAATTAGACACCCAGCCATGAGCTTATAATTATCAGAGCCTAGGAACATTTGCAGCTGTAATAAGCTGCGCTGCATCAGTTGCAGAAATCATGGGTTTTTGGTAAATGCAGATGTGGTGAGCTCTTACGCGGTTTGATTTTGGTGAGGAACGTGGAAGGGCATAGAAATGAAGGAGGTAGCTGAGAGTGCATAGTAGCTGACCTCTGGCTGAATCTTGCCTCCTGGTATTGAACTAAGAGGAAAGGGTGGAGTTGTCCTGCTTATAAATATTTTTTTTCCTTGGATTGTGTAATAATGTAACTTTCAAGGAGTGAAAAGAGAAAGGAGAATCTAAGGAAAAGTTATGCAAACATTGTTTCTTAAAACTTCAGCACCTGAGGGAATTTTACTTTAGGAATAAGAGTGTAACAGGAGCAGTTGCAGGCTTTGCAAATGGTGCCTGTTTTGCTGTTTGGAAGTTAGGGAATGGCCAAGTGTTTTACAACAAAAAGTACCAGGTACTTTTTTTGAGCCTTCTAGGGGAAAAAAAAATCATAGTAAGCTTCTATAATTTTGTAATCTCTTCTTGTTTCTGAAATATGAAGGAAGGTAATTTTCAGAACTAATTTGTGTGGGTGACCCCTGACACCAGATGACTATGGTCTTCTGAGGGAAATTTGTGCTACTTCTGGTATCTTTGAAATACTTGTGCTTTTTTTTTTTCCAGGAAGAAAAGGCTTTTCCACAGGAAAGGCTGAAAGGATTTCAGGGAAGGGCTTGTTGTTTCTATCCTATTGCAACTCTACTTGTAGTTAGGATCACTGCGAATGCAATGGTAGACCCTGAAAACATAATCTCCATTTAGCTTTGGACTGACAGGCTGTCAAGTGCAAGTAATACTGAAAAGCACAGGTCTAAGAAAAGGCAAGGGGATGGAGATAGCTGGCTGTCACTGGGCTTGGACAGATATAATTGAAAAGATAGGTTTGCTTTTTTTTTTTCTACTTAGAATTTGAACTTGAGTAAGGTTAGACTGAACGCCTTGGACTTGCAGCTATTGCATGAGACTAGAAGTACCTCTAGTCAATGGCAAGTGTTAATGTTCATGCTCCCTTAAGAGGGAAACCGTTTCAGTTGTAGTAGGTGGCAGGAAAAAACGGATCAGCTGTGTTTTGGGTCTTTTTCTGTCTGGATCTAGTGGAAAGCACAGATATCACATCCAGTGAGGATGGGATGATTTGCTTGACACTTCTCCTGTAGCTAAACAGAAGCCTTTACTTTGGATGAGAGTGCTATTTTAAAAGCACTGTACAGTGCTTCCTGTGTGCCTTTTAGTATTTCAAAATGTGACCAATGTTTTCTGTTTGTCCGTCTCATCCTCTCCCCACACAGTCTTGAGTTATTGTTGGCTTATGAAACTGAGTAGTGCGTAGAGCCTGGATTGGACAGGGTTTCATCCCTGGTCTCTGAAGGTCAAATATGCTGGATCACTGGCCGTTCCTTATATATATGTATGTATCCAAAATTCTTAGAGGTTAGACAACAAATGTTGAATTAACCCAAGTAGACAAATTAGTGGGAGCAACAAATTTATGAGGTTAAAATAGGCTTTGATTCTCATAAGTACAACCAGGTAAAGATCCTGGTAAATTCTTGGCTGGTCTCAGAGACCGTGTTCTGGGGTGGGTTGAGTGCTCTAACAGTGAACCTCTTGATCGCTGCAGGGGTTGTTTTTGAGCTTTTTCAGCTTGACCTGCTGCAAGTTAAAATCTCTTCAAACACAAGCTCTTCAAAAGTATTTTAAATGGTTTAATATTAAAGGATAAACTAAAGGTGATGAATATAAAATATGTCCAGTGCTGTCGACAAAATTCTCTTCATGGACAAGTGGTACTTTGGGATGTGTTTCCAATGCCTGTGTGTTAGCAGGCAGCTCTTGGAGAAGCCATGTGAGTGATAGTAGATGCTGGAAGCATTCTGCTGAGGTGTAAATAACGAGGTTGGACAGTTTACGCTAGCTCTGCTGTTTTTATTAGTGCAGCTTAGCTTTTGCCTCAGGTGATGTGGAGGTTATGGGAAAAGGAGGAAGGGACAAGCTGTGAATTTTCCTCTTCTCCCAGCAGATGATGATGAAAAGGTATGGGATTCTTGTTACCCTAAACCCCTCCCTTGGTATGTTAATTCTTCTTGTCCGTGTAGTCCTATCTTAAGTCTGAAGTGCTTACTGAAGCAACTGCTTGCAGGGTCACGTGTGTCTCGCTCCAGTGCCCTTTCAACCTTTTTGGTGTTTGTGTGGATTTCGTTGCAGCTATTAAAATTCAATTGGCTGCTATAGCGCATTATTGCTTTTAATTTTATTCTCAAGAAAATATTGCTCTGTGAAACTGCTGCTTGCCTTATTACTGCTCCTAAATACATTTAATAGCTATTTGGTAGCTATTGCATCTTTTGCCTGCGACTGAGCCACCTCTTAACGTGCTGAAGAAAACTACAGATCCAAGTTTGTTTGGTGGGTAGATCTGAATGGTCTTCTGCTGATGTCGGCTGCACTTTGGCCTGGGAGGAGATGTGCCTCTTGTACCACAGCAGTGACATATCCAACAGGTGAAATGTAGTTCTGCAGGTATAACCTATGGGCAGGACTTTCGGCGCTAACTTAATTATTAGGTTTGGCTTACTTGTGCTGGCTTCAGTAAGAATGATCTTGATTACTTGATGTAATAAATGAAATATAAGGTACCTAAGAAAGAACCAGGTTCAAGGATAGGCCTTGAATGCTCGTCAAGGTTTGAGTTCAAACCACACGTGTCTGTATTTCTTTTCCCTTCCAGAGTGAAATTAGTTGCTTGATGTCTGATGTAGTGAATGCTGAGTTTTTTCTCTGACACGTGTGCCTTCAGACAGGATCCACCAGCTATTTAGTTCTTTATTTTCTACTCACAAATGCATACACCGCCACTTTGGTGATACTAAAACTAGTCCTACAAGACTTTAATCCTTGGGGATATACTCAACTAGCTTTTGACATGCTGTTGCCTTCTGACAAGTCACTGGTCACTTTTCCTGGGAAAAGAGATCCTGAGTATTTTCTGTGTAGCTGCACTCAGACCTTGGTCAGTACACGGTGTCTTCCATGTGCTACGAGCACAGGATAACTATACAAAGGGCTGAGAGCTTTTGGAAACTACAACGTAGGCCTCAACCTTATTCTCAGTGAGGAATATTTTTTCTGTTAGAACAGGACACGTGTGAAACAACTGCAGTGCTGCTCTAATGCTGTAGTAAGGAAGTATCACATGGTGCAAAGTTTGATGTTAACTGCAAGCTATATATTCTTCTTGTAGTCAAAACATTAACAATATTGGGATAAGCATAGTGTTCTTGGTGCAGCTGTGGTTTGGATCGTGCAGTGGCTCTTTGGGTTCTACTACAGTATTTCCGTATCGCCTGATCTAGGTAAGTATCCTGATGGCTGAAGCTGTGCTATAGTCTGGCAAGAGTTCAGAGGCATGCATCCGTCCATCCATCCCATCAGTTGGGGGAAAATGGTGCTAGCTGCTGCATGTGAGCATCAATGCTGTACTCGGGGTGCTGGCTCCCCGTACAATCCTGGCTTTAAAGATGTAAAGCTCCTGCAGTGCTGCTGAGTGGGGTTTCAGTAGGTAGGAAAGTGTCTTGTTTGATTCCCAGTTGCTTGCAAGGAGTGGGGTCTTTAGCTCTTTATGCTGCACTCTTAGCTGTCCTGTATTTAACTTGCAGGCAGCACCCGCATAACTCCCTATCCTTGTGCCCCTGGTAAATAGGCTTCTGAGTGGGGTTACGTATTCCAGGCACGTACGCTGTCCTGCTCTGCTAGCTCAAGCTGGGTTAGTCATGCGTCTCACCGAGCGTGTCAGATCTGAGACGGTCTGTCTCTCTTGCTTCTGCTCTCTGAATCCTTGCTCTGTAAAAGACAGTAATCAACAAAAGGGCGGTTAGAGTTGTGGAGCTTGGTTATATGATCTCGTCACTTTTTTCACCCTTATTTTTGGACTAAGGAGATAGTGTTTTGAGTGAAGAAGAGTCTTCAGGGTTCTGGGAAGGTAGCTGGGACTATACTCTCCAGCTGTAGGGCACTAATATTAAAATAGTGGGATCCAGTGACAGGAAAATGAAACATCTGATTTTTAGGAGAAAACCAAAGGAAAACTTGATGCCATGCTATTCCTTGTGGTCAGATTCTGCCTCTGGAAGCTGCTGTTCAAGCCCCTAGTCATTACCAGGGGATTGCACTATCATGTCTTTAAATGCATGCAAAAACCTGCTTACACATTTTCCACCTGAAGGTAAAACCTAGTGACAATGTAATCACTTCCATAGCAACCAGCATGCCATAAACAGGATTATGGTACTGAGTAAGGATGGAGGGCACAAAGAATTTAGGAAGGAAGTATCCTCTCACATAAATACCTTCATTAATGCGAAGTGAAGAAGTGTGAATTCAGTGACGTATGTACAGAGAGCAGCATCCTGCTGCATGTGCAGTGTGGCACCTAGAGGCTCTGTCACCGGGAGACTGAGGGAGGAAGAAGGGCACACGTGCACATGTGTAGCGTGAGGCGTGTCCTTAAACTAATGCAACAAGGCCGTAAGAAGGTCAGTCTGTGTTGTTGGCCAACCAAGATAAACCTTATAGAGGGCCTGTTACTGATCTCAAGGTGCAAGTCTCAAGGTTGCCTTGTCTCAGCTAATGTGATTAAAACCATGAAGGCACCAAGGACCTATTCTAACCATCTCTCTTCCCACCTTCCTTCTTTCCACTCCCCCATCAAGAACACCCTTACCCCTGAGTCTGGAGAGGGTAAGGTTTGTCTGCTATAAAGGTCTGCATTTTTTCCACTAGTACTGTCTGTAGAGTTAAATTAAAATGCTTTCTCAATACACATTCAAGCTTGCTTTCTCTCTTTAGTAAAAACTTGAGCTGTTTTATTGTTAAAGATGATAGAAAGAACCAGCAAATCAAAAGCTTCTCTCTTTAGCTCCTTCTGCAGTGAAGACTAACGGTGTCTTGTGATGTTCTTCTGCAGACCCATAAAGGAAAGAGAGCTACTTTACTTGCACACAGTTACTGCCAGAGGTATCGTGGTGGGTTTTATACTGCATAGAGTTAAGTGAGAACAGTTATTGAATGCTTTGTGAGAGCATTTGAGCAGATGCCCTGCTCTACTTTGTTCTGCAGTTTATGCACCACTTGCTTTCATTCAGTAAAAAGCAACAAGACGACACGAGAGTTATTGCAGATATTTGCTTTGTGGCTTCAGGGTATCTTATCTTGGGGCTGCTCAAAACTTCTTTCTAGTGAATTGCTCTCACTTTTTGCTGTGTTTGGGTGATGTAACGAATGGTTAGATTGCTTCAGTGAGTCAAAAGTACTGCTTGGCTCTTTCCCAGAAGCTTTAACACCTGCTAAAAGGGTGAAGAATTCCCAGCAACTGCTGCCAGGCTGTAAGTGCTGTGAAAAGTCTCTTGTCAAAGATCCAGTTTTCTGTATAGGTTGGGAGTTGGATAATGTTCTCCACTAATCTAATGTGGTTGGTCAGAGCAGATCTAACTCCTTATTGCTGCCCAAACTACTTGTTGATGGTGTTTTTAGTGAGCTGAGTTTGTGGCAAGGGATCGTGATCACTAGTGGTGATACAAAAGAGGTGATAGAGCTAAGAAGGGCATGGCTCTCTTCTTTCTAGCTTCAGAGAATCTGCAATGGATGTATTTACGCTGCTGGTCCTGCACTTAGTGAGGTCTGCCAGCCTCACCTGATGAGAAAATAAGCTGCTATAAGAGATACCATGAGTCCTATACTGGAGCTTATAGTTTTTGCTTCTCTCTGTTCCCTATTAGGATAGTCTCTGAACACAAATGTGGCTTAAAATACCTGTCTATAAAGATTAGAAAGAAGGATTGTGTGTAGGGAAGAGTGGATCTTAAGTTTGAGACTTCAAGTGCAAATTGAATGTCTGGTGCAACCTGGCTTAAAAATATGTATAAAACTACTCAAAGGCAAGAAGATCCTCCTGGCTCCCTTCTGTGGCATCTTTTATGGGAGAGTTCATAAACAGCCTGGGGGATTTCTGCTTACACACTGGTGAATCCCACTGTGTGGTAATGTTCCAAATAGGCAAATTGCTGATCTGCACAGCTAACAGGATACTTGGTGCTTCAGAAGAGCTTTTTTCAAAGGCAAAGTTAATGATGAAGATAAATGTACATATTAACACTAAAGGTTATTATAAAGGTAAGGAGCATGATTCACCAGTCAAGATAGGTGGCTGAAAGTCCATCTAGTCGCAGTAGTGAACTGAAAGACACTGAACTAAAAATAAACAAGCAGGAGATGGTTGGCAAATAAGTAACTAAGCACCAGTTCCTGGTGTAGATCTGATGAAAATGTCTTTCAGGAACCACAACAGCCAGAAAAGATGAGATCATGTATTTCTGCATTCAGCGTTGGGGAACCTCTAACTTGAGAATGCTGATCTGGTGGCAGCCCTGACAGCTGTTCTTAAGTAGCCCAATTTTATTTTTTGAAGTTTCTGTAAGCACTCCCTGGAGGACTGGTAAATGCTTTTCTGTTGATGTTGTTCAGTGAAGTGGCCAACCTTGGTGACATTGCAAATGTACTAAAGTCATTGTAAAGCACCACAAGGTCCATGTGGGATGGTTTGCCAAGCCGAAGCTCAGAGGAACCACAAGGATGGCTCATAGCAGGAATGGCCCACTACTTGGTTGTCAATGGCAGTGGCCTGGATGTTGTACAGGAGGCTGGATTAAATAGTCCTTTCCAAGAATTTTCAGGCCAGGAATCTATCCTGACTCCGTGTTGCTTCAGAGTGCTGCAGTACATGAGTGCATAATAGTAGGTGGACGAGGCAGCTGGCTGTTGTCCGCTGGAATTCTTCTTCCTTTGGTGGATCCCTCCTTGTACTTCCAGTTTGAATGTCGGGGGCTACGATCTAACCCAGATGTGAGGTTAAAAACAAAATAGCAGGGTGAAGGGTCTGTGCTCCTGGGCTTTCTTTCTGAAAGACATTGTAATCCAAAATCTGCCACTCTTCTGCCAGTCAGTAGTTGTGCAGATGTTGGTTTGTGGTTAGAAGTTAGTCTCTCATGGCCACCTGAGGACCTGGTGAGCAGGGAGCACTGCAGCCTGGTTCTTCACCTGGTGCTGGTGTGACCACTTGTTGAGTCCTGCTCCGGGGGCTGCTCTTACTCGTGTGCCAGATGCAGACGCTGTGGCGAGGGGTGTTCACAGCAGCTGTGTTAAGGAGCCTTTCCCTTGAGGTCTGTCGGGTGGTTGTACAACACCTTGGGCTTGGCCTGTTAAGTTCTTCAGCTGTAGTGCTTCTGGCTTGTTGTAATTCTCCATGGACAGAAAGGGTTCATCTCAAGCACTAGTTATTAATCTAAAGGTAGCACTGAGAAATACACAGTAATTACAGTATACCTAACTAGAGACAAAAGAAAAAGGGGTCGGGGAGAAGCATAGTCCCGGGGGGGACGACTGTCAGCCAATTTAGGATGTGAAAGAAAATGTACTTCCTTCTTCTACTTCTTTATAATGTCCTCAGTGAGTAGTGTAGCTGCTGCTATCTGAAAGGAAGGCTTCAGTGTCTTTTCAAGGTCAAAAGCACAGGGCTGCTGACTAGTGAGACTGTTGGTGGGAGGATGTGGTGCCTTCAAAACGCAGAACTGCAGCGGTGAGATGAATAGCCTTTAGTGGGTGGAGAAATGGGGAAAGTCTTCATATCAACAGCAAGTGCCTTAAGCGGCTTAAATTTCCCAACAAAATACAAGGTGAAAGATCGCAGAGGGTAAGTTGATCACAAGTGGGGAAACCAATTTACAGTCAGTGCCTTTTTATAAAGGCACAAATCTTGCTTTTAGCTTGTGGGGATCACTTTTTTCCTAGACAAAAGTTGGCATTTAGTGTACCTCTGCATCAGTAGCAGTATGTAAATCATGCATTGAACGGCCCTAGAAGAGCAGCATTGCCAGCTGAAGGCACGTCAGGAAGATGGCTCGCCTCTCTGCGGTTATCAGCAGGTGGCTGAGGTGTGACAATAACAACAGGGGAGCTGTTTGCTGTTATCTCCGTGCTAACGCTGATTCTCCAGGCCCAGCTTCGGAGCAGCAATCCCAAGTAACGAAGCATGTTCGGTGGCTGTGTCCAGGTGACACACACACGGATCAGTTAGCGCAGGGGGCTGGGTGGGCTGTCACATATTGACAGGACATGGATCTGTGAAACTCGAAAGCTTCAGCAGAGCATATGGTGTTTGCATTTCTGCCTCTAAAACTGATCCAAGTAGTGCTCTGCTGAGAGGTAGATGCTTTGCAGTAATTTCTTCCCCAGATGTAGCTGCTACAAAAACAAATGTTGAAGGACTTATTTTTTCACAATGGCCCTCTCTATCAAGGGTGCTTTGGTGTTTGCAAGTTACTGGATTAGCATAACAGGGGTGGCTTGAAGCAATGCCGATAAGAGCAGAGTGTTTCCTGCTAAAATTATGACCGAGTGATTTATAATTCTGCTGTCTTGCACATTTTTCAATCCCGGACTTAATAGGAAAGCTTTGGCTGCCTGAAGTGTCATTGCTTCCTCTTTTGCATCTGTAAATTGCAGAAGGTTTTGATGGTGTCCAAGCCTGCGGCACATGGACTGGGGTTAGTGCTAGAAGAGGTCACTCTTTGTTCTGGGAACTGTGAAGCATTACAAAATGTTTCCTCCTTTGTGCTGTGTTTGGAAAGACTATTCTTTCTAATAACCCAGAAAAACAGGGTGTTCTCAAGTTCTGTGTCTTGTGGTTTTTTGTAAAAATTTTTTTTGCATCATGAAAGTGCTTAGATAAGCTCAAAGGATGCAAGAGAAAACTTACTGTTGTCACTTTCCTTACAAGTTGGATGGAAGTTTTGAAGTTGTTTAAAAACAACTCCTCCATACACCTTCATATTGTAGAAGTCTATGCAAACAAATTGATTTGTTTGTACACTGAAACCCAGGAAATATCATAGTTACATGCAGTCAAAACTTTGTTGCATGGTTTGTACTTGCTCTCTGAATGTTTGAAGAACGAGTCCATTTCTCTACAAGTGGCACATCTTTCTTTAAACAAAATCCACTAATTGCTTCTGTTAGGCAGACCGTGACTAATCTTGAAATGCAAGCTGGAAATCATGTTTGCGTAACTCACAGGAGAAAGTGATAATGCACCGTGCGCAGGTAACCTCCGGATGTCTGTGTTCCGTAACTGCGCGCTCGGTTCGAATGCGCTGGAAGGCGACTGTGCTGCATACAGCAAGGGTGGAGTGTGCTGTTGCTGGCACTTCCTAAACCCCCTAGCAGTCTGAGGTAACGTGTAGCGAATTATTTGTCGGTGAAACTGTAAGTAAAGCAAAAAGTACATAAAAGTTAGTACAGATCTCCAAAGAAGGTTGAGGTGAAAGCTGTGCAAGAGTGTGCAAGCTGCAGTGCCAAGCTGTGTTTACAGGGGGATATGGCTTGTGAGGAGCAAGGTTCGAACTAGCTCGTTCTGGCATTATTTGTAGCTGTGTGCTCAAAGTCTCCTCGTTAGCTTTCTCTTCTATAGAAGTCTTTTGCACAAATTCAGCACTGAGCTGCAGCCTTGGAAAGCTGGATTATTTTTTTTTAATGGCATCAGACTTTTTTTGCTCCTGAACTCCTGTGGAATGGCATTGCTGTGTCACTGCTGCAGTGCCAAGACTTGTGTGCGTTGGTGAAAGTGCTTCCAGCATCCATTTGGAATAAATACATGTGTATTGCTTGTTGGACAATATTGCTGTACAAGAGGAAAAAAATGATAGTACTGTGTTCTAACATACTGAGCATGACTTAAAATTAGATTTGGGCTCTGAACATGGATGTTTGTCTGTGCTAGGCCTCTTGAGGCAGGACCTCAGTGGAGAAATAGTGCAAAACTGGTTTTAACATCGTCCCTTTGTGTAAAAGACCTAAACTTGAGGACCTGCACAGGAAATCCTAAAATCGATGTGGCTTTTCCATCCCCAGTAAAGTTTGCAGCTTGAGACCCTTTAATCATACCTCTCTGAAGTGGAAGTCTGTGGTTCCTGAGGTCGTGGTCCCGGAGGGCGGCTGGAACACTTTGCACTCTGGAGCTGCTCAGTGATTAAATCAAGGAGCTGACCTGGCTGAAAACAGGTTTCAACACCAGTGCAGAGGTATGTCTGATTCAGGTTATAGTGTAACTAGCCCTGGGCACAAATCATAGAATCATAAATGGTTTGGGTTGGAAGAGACCTCAAAGATCACCTAGTTACAGCCCCCCTGCCACGGGCAGGGACACAAAGGAAAAATACAAAAAGAAGCAGTCCTGCTAACTAGAGGCCAGGGTATTTGAATGACTGCCCAGTGAACCAGATTGAGCCCCTGACTCAGGCGTAAAAGGTTGTCTCTTCTTGTCAGATAAGTTGTTGTGACCCTAGTCTTGTATAAACCTGGGGCAGGAGCAAAGTACCTGTGCTTCAGCGCTAAGAGTTGGGTGGAAATGTGCGGGATACTCAAGGCTTTGTGTTGAATCTCCGTTTTTGGAATATTTTGTGGTGTTGACTCAACAAGCAGAATTCAGGAGCCAAATAAAAGGTTCCTGGCTGACTTCTGTGTTCACATGACTCCATAGGTTTTTCTAAACCACAGCTTTTTTTAATCCATCATGGAAAAAACCACACTTCTGGGTTTGGCTTATAGATCAGGTGTTTCCTTCCCTTTATGGCTTCTTTCTGGTTTGCAGTCGGAAACAATGCTGAAAGCTGATAGTACAAACCACTGTACCACTAGTGAAAGGGGTCTGTAATAGCATTTTATTGCTGGTTACTTTGTGACCTGCAGAATTGTAGCTGAGCAGGGAATATTCCTGTTAAAGTGCTAGCATCAACCCATCCTTTTCAGAGCTTATTCTTTCTTGTTTCTCTCTGCCCTGAAGACCATACTCTCCATTACTTTAGCATTTTTGAGCCTTCACTAGAGCCCTGGAGTTCAGCTGCGTGTCTGTAATGTAGCTACGGTCCCCACCTTCCCTGCAAGTTCCTCTGTTGCAAGTTCATCTGCATTTTGAAGCCCTTTGCAGAGTTGTACCTCTTTAAAAGAGTAATGAGGTTGAAAGCAAGATACAGGGCTGTGTGACTAGTTTGGGCCCATCCATTTATCAGGGAAGTTGTTTTCTAGTGCTTCGTACTGATAGAAAGTGTCAAGCCTGATAAATACACTTGAGCTTCTTCACTTCCTCACTCTCCCTAGAGCTTAATTTCTAGAAAGAAATATTGATATGTAAAATATTGGAGATACTCACCAGAAACCAACCTGGAGTGGAGACAGGGCAGGAATATTTTAACTTTGAAGCTGGCTGGATATGCAGTCAAACCAACAGTTTCTTTTGTTTTTATAAAGTCTTTATTTAACACACAAAAAAAAAAAGAGGAGGAAGGGAACTGAACTTCATACATTGAAGTGTCTGGGAGGGAACATCCTTTCAGATGTTTGGTGTGTTGGAGATAACAGCACCCTTCCTTTAATCAGTAGCCTTTTTTCCAAGTGCTTTTTAAATGCAGTGCAGAGCCAGTGAGTCTGGGCATCTTATTTCTGTGCTCTGGTTGAAATAGCTCTTCCTGCTGGAATCGAAATCGGAAATGACCTGAGCTACACATGCTGAACAAGAGGAAGATGGGGAGTGGCTTGCTGACTGGAAACTTGTTAGTTCTGTTTATCTGTTCAGTAGCTTAGAAATAATTACTTTTGAAATGTTCAGAATTTGGCTAGCCGGGAGCATTTGCTGTCCTGTTATCTATGGAAGTATGATTCTGGGAAAAAGTGGTATTCCCCTTGTAAGATTTTAGTTCTAGTAAAACTTGTGACTAATACAGTTACAAAACTTTTTTCCCCCCACCCCTGCAACACCACCTTCGTAGGGAGAGTTGCCCTGAATCTGCATCAGAACTATTGGCCTGAGCAAAGAGTTCTATGTGCTTGGTGAACAGGAGAATGGCAGTCAGATGATAGCCATGGGTGGGATGTGGCTGGACATGCTTTAACACCATTGGTTTGCAATGTCACATTGGTCACGTATGGCATTTATATGTTATGCTGTTATTCCTGGATTCCATGGATGAAATTTTAAGTTAACTTTAGAACCCCAAACCTCCTGAATAGCTTTTTCTTACAATATCGACATAAAGTCAATATTCAAGAGAGTTGCTTTATTTTAAACATCATAAGGTGTGATGATACTTTTGAATGCTTTAGTTTTGAAGTGCATAAATATATACATGGGCTTGTTCTCTTATTTAGTTGTTGTGGGAGTATGTTTTTCCTAATCCCTGTTTGCTAGGGAACAACCAAATAATCTAGATCTTTCCTATGGCTTAAAGTTTGTCTTTTCAATTTAGGGGGTGGGAGGTGGTTAGGAAAAAGAAAAGGGAACCTCTGAAGGACAGATTAAAGTGACCAACATGTCCTCAGTGTGAATGATGAGGTCTTCCTAAATGTAAATGCTTTGCCCTGGCAATCCATGGGTTCTTTTATATTTGCTTTAGGATGGTTGCTGTCTTCAGACTAGCTGTAGTTCTCAGGGACCGTTATGTTTTCCAGAGTTGAGGAACAATTACATTAATGGAGTTCTGGATAGGAGGTCTTCCCTATACCTAGGAGAGATATTTTTGTGTCTGGAGAAATCACTAAGGATATGAGCTAAAAGGAGAGAGGACTAAGCCTAACTTGTCTAGAGATTAGATGTTCCACTAAAGTGGGTATTAAAAGTAGTTGGGGGACCTAAGATGGTCTTCAGTGCCTACAGCAATGAACTACGTGAATAAGCCTGCTCGACTCCTGGGACATCAGAGGCTTATTTTAAGTTGACCTCCTGTTAAAGGAATTGAAAAGACAGCCTGTGCAATTCAGCTTGTCCAACTTGATTAGATTTTTATCTGGAGCTTGATTGAATTTGTGGACAAGATTATGAAAAACAACATGACTGTCAATGAAGTGAGCAGTTTTTGAGGGGAAATTCTCTAGTATCCCAGAGGGTAGTGCTTTTAAGTTCAGTTATGAATATTAGAATTCCTTGATTTAGTTACAGATTTTTTAATAGGACATTCTTGCTGCTGTGCCATCAACGACACTAGTTTAACACATAACTCGTGGTGCTTATTACCCTGAATGAGATGTTTGAGTCTAAGCATCCTATAAATGGAGAGTTTTCTTCCATCTTACCTGTTACCAAAGCAGTCTTAGCCCCTGGGATCACAGCTTTTTAGGGAAAAGCTTTGATCCTCAAGCGTAGCAGCAAAAATAGCTTTGCTCATTAGGGTAGAGTTGTCTGCTGTGCTTCATTGCTCTAGCAGGTCAGGTTGGATAGATGATGACCTCTGGGTAGCTTGCTTAAACAATGCATCTTAATATTTGTGTAGTGGATGTCAAAGTCAGGCTCTCATTTGAGACACAGGGATTTCATAGCCTTTTTGTAAGACGAGAGGAAGTTGGAGGAAGACCTTCATATCTTGCCCACCCCAGACAGGGTGAATAACAAATTTTAGAAGCAGCTATGCTGCCTACTTTTTCCTCCTTTTGCTGACTCTGTTTTAGTAAAAATGTGGCATTTTCTACAGCTCGGAGACCACATCAGTGGCATGTTGAGTGATTGTCTGAGCCCAGCGAGAGCCAGGCTACCCATCACAGTGTTGAATTGTCACAGCCTTTTCATGTTGGTGTTCTTGTTTTTTTTTCTTCTGTTGCTAAATATTCTGCGGTGATGCTGGAGAAGAGAAAGAAAGAAAATCTCTGACACCTTCATATATTGCAGCAGCTGTTAGTGGGGAAAGTAGTACTTTGTCAATACTGGGGAGATTTCACTTGTTAAAACTATGCTTTTTACCACTCTCTGTTGAAGTAAAAGCAAGTTGATGCAGAAATAACAGTAATTATAAGCTTGAGAACTGTGCCCATAAATGATTACGAACCTTTTTAACTACTGCCGAATAATGAAGAAATCTAATCTTTAGCTGTCTGCTTATCAAATGTCTTTACAGCTAGTTTTGCTGTATGTAACTCAAGGGAACTAACAAAAGATGTGACAGACTTTTAAATGAATCTGTACTCCTAGTCCCTAAAAACTTTAAAAATTGTTTTTATACTGGGTTTGCTGGCAGGATCTACCACTTCTCTCTGACAATAAAGCGTATGGAGAAGGTGCTGTATTTCTTCAAGATTTTTCTCCATTTGAGATGACCGCAGCAGAAGCGGGCGTGTGTATGTGTGCGCATGGGGAATCTGTGGGTTTTGTCTTCAAGATATTAAATCTACTCTTTGCTCTGTCCCCAGCAGAGGTGGCAGCATGGATTGCTTCAGGGCCTCCCATTTCAGTCCAGAGTTTGGTTGTCAGGAGCCAAGCTTATCTATTTGACTTCATGCTAGTGCTTCTCATCTGCTTCAGTGCAGCCTGATCAGCTGAGGGGCAGGCAATTCGGGGGAGGCAGTGACACAAACCGCAGTTGTTTCTGCAGTGGTTTGACTTTTGGTTTATAAATAGCGGTAAGCGGGTAGCTGTTACAGGCTGCGTAAACAGTTGCTGTAATTACAGCTGCGGGATGGCAAAAGGGAGAGATGCTAATGCTTCTCCACCCTCTAACGCACTTTTCTGTGCCAGCGAAGAAGTGAAGAAGGTGACAGGGTTGTATGATGGACTCCTGAGGTTTGTAGCAGCTTGACCATTGAAAAAAGGTATAGGAGTTTTGTATGCATATGTTCTAAAATACCTTCTCATTCCCCAAATTCTGTCATGTTCCCCCTGCCGTGTGCTTCTGACTTACTTGGGATCTTTTTTGGGCCTCAGTAGTAGCCAACACGAACTTGTCACGCTCTTTGTACGTTCACTGTGCTGCCCTAAGGCCTTGCCATGGTCTTTGGTTTTGTTTTCAGTGGCTAGCTTGGGAACGTAACAACAGAGAACTTTGATTTGTTTTCTTTGAAAAATAATAGAAGTTGGGTTGTTTGTTTTGCTGTTCAGTTTTTAGCCGCCTTCCTTCTGTTAGTTCTCCTCCAAGCTGAGAGTCAGCACTGTGTGACCAGGCACTGTCTGTGAAGATGTACCTGGTGAGTAATGACTGCTCAGAAAACGAGCTTCTCCTGCACATTCTGGAAAGTGGGGCAGAGGAGTTCAGGGTATCCTTTGCTTGGCTCTAAGTCCTTCTGGGAGATAATGATTTTGGGTCTTTGCAGAAAGAATTCCAGACCTTTCTTGTACTAGAGCCTGCAAACCATTGCATTTGAGTTCTTTGTCCAAATGCAACCTTTTTTTTTTTGTCTGTGTGTCTTGGAGATTAATTTTTGCTAACATCTAATGTTGTTTTCGTTTAGGTGGTTGTGCTAGAGGACAGCTGTAACAAGCTCTCCTGCTGTTGTGCTCAGGCACTAGAACTACTTTTCCTCCTCCACATCCATAGCACACTTCACAATCTGTTTTGTGGCTGCGGTGGTGGTAAGCCTAACAGCTGGGTCACTTACTCCTCCACGTTATGCCAATTTCTGTACTCTCTCCTGCTTGTCCTTCTGAGAGAAGCTCGGATCCTCTTTTGTAAGAGTTGGTGTGGTATAGGACCCTGGAATTGGAGCCCCTTTTTAGGGAAGCTGAAGCTGGATAGCTTTCTCTGTTCTGAGTTTCCTCCCTTGCTTTCTTAAATTAACGGAGTCAGATATCTACAAGAGCAGCACTGATGCTGTGCAGTGCTGCTTTGAGGACTATTAATACCTTTTGGGTGTCAGCACTTCTCTGACCTGTCAGACATGAGCACAACTGCACATCATACCCCTTCCCCTCCACCCCATCCTTGTTTCTGCAGTACTGTCTTCCCACTCACCGAGGAGAAGCTGAGCTGTGGACCGAGGTAGAACATGGGATTGTCCTATCATGCTTTTGTTGAAATAACCTGGTGTGGCTGCTCTGTGTCCACCCTGTCATTCGTTTAACCGAGGTCCTGCCAGCTTTGGCTGTCTCTCCCTGATTGACCTCTGGTGGGGGAAGAGCGATCAATATTGCAATTATCTGGAGAGCTGGAGCAGTAGCAGCGCTCATCAGGCTGGGCTGTGGGGATGCGGAGGAGGGATTGAGCAGGGAGCTCTCATGCGTGCTGGCAGCCTCCCACCTCCCCGGCTCGTTGCTGTGCAGCTCTGGAAGGCAGCAGCCAATGGGATGCATGAGCATCCATGCAGTTGGGCTTGCTGAATAACTCCTGAGGTGTCTTGTTTTCAGTCTGAAGCGTGTAACTTCTCTATTGCTGCTTTTTTTTTTCCTTCCCTACCTCCCTGCTCCCCCCCCCCCCGCCCCCCAGCCGGCTGTCTCATTCTGTTGTTTTGAGGAATAGCATCCATGCTCTTGAGTCTCTTGCTCGGTCTGAAATGGTACTTGCTGCATTTCTCACGCCCACAGAGTGACTGTCCGTGCTGTTCAGCGTTGGGGGAGATCTGTTGCCTTTTGGTGCTTCGTGGACCATGTCAGGTAGGGTAGGTCATGCAGCTGGAGGCAAATCTGAACTCTGAGAGCTTGTGCTTTGCCTACCGCTCTAAGGAAGCTGAAAATAGCCCTAAAATGGGGTCATCAGCCATTTCACATGCGTGGGCTCTCCTCCAGTTATGCATGCCAGCGTAAATACTGTGTAACTGCATAATGATTTGGGGCCTGCAGTGCAGGAGAGGTGTTGACTAACTGGAGCATGCCTAGGGGAAGGCCACTGAAATGGTTAGAGCCTGAAGGGAGGCTTGGGACCCTTCAGCCTGGAGAGGAGAAGGTGAAAGGACACATCCATCAGCAGCCTTCACATACCTGAAGGAGGGACCTGGAGAAGACGGCACCAGGCTCTTCTCAGAGGTGCCCATCAAAAGCACAAGTGACAACAACCACAAGCTGCAATGGGAAATGGCATTTGGATTCAATCACTTCTGAACATTTTTCTTTGTAGCGCTGGAGCAGGGGCTGAGGGAAGCTTTGGAAACTCCAGCCTTAGAGATGCTCGAAACTTGCCTGGGCAAGACTCTGAGCAACCCCATCTATTAAATTAGCTCTACTTTTAGCAGCGGGTTGCACTACAGTGACCTCCAGAGGTCTTTTCCAGCCTATTGTTTTGTATTTTTTATGGAATCTGTGAAATTGAGGTTTGTCTCTGAAATGTCTTAGCAGTAACATGTTGACTTAGTGGCGTGAATGCTATAAAATGGGAGCTTTAAATGTGGACACTTAACCATGTGTGGGAATTAATCTTTCAGGACTCTGCCTATTTTCAAGTTACTGGGAAAGGAGATGAGATGACTCTGAACACTGCTTTCCCCCTTCTCCATGGGATGTTGAGTTAAGGTTGAATAGTACTTTTTCCCAGTTATCACCCCCCCACACCCCCATTAGTGTGATCTCTATTTAAAACGTATGCCGTACATTCGCATATTCTCCATATAGTCCTTTCAAAATAGTCAAGATTAAACTGTAGAGAAACAGTCATTCTTGTTTTAACTTTAATAAAGTCCAATGGTGTGCGAGTGGGTTACAATCTAACTGTAATGAAAAGCTAATCACCAGCCTTCTCCATCCTCTGGGATCCCAGGAGGTTACTGGAGCAGCACACTGCCCCAGTTTCTCTTCCTCGTGTGTGTGGTGATTGAATTTTTTGTTTTGTTTAGTATTTTAAGCATGACTCTTGATAAGCTAGTTTGATAGCTGGCTGCTGTGTGTAGGGCCAGCATTTGGCAGATATAGATGGGGAAAGCAACTTAAGTAGCTTAATAGGATTTAGCTCTGTCTACACTGTCCTGCCAGAGCACGTTACAAACCACTTTAATGGGATCCCTTCTTTAAATATAGCCGTGACATCAGTATAGGCAGAACCTCGGAGAGCTCTGGGAACTTTCCCGAAAAATTAATCTCAAGATGCAGTTCAGAAGAATTGATGAATGAATACCTGTGCAGGAGCTCAAGGAATCCTACCAGTGCTGATCTCACGAGCAGGATGGAAGGATCTCTTGAAGGAGGGCTGCGTGCGTATCAGTTTACCTATAAAGTGCATTGATTTCTAGTGGAAATGATGCATCAGTCTTGGGAAGGCAGAACAGCTAATGAAAAATCCTTTTAGGACACAGTGGGGCAAACACCTGCTTCTTTTAACTGATGTAACTGCTTTTACAGCAAAATAGCCCCGTGTCCTACGTATTCCCAAAACTTAGTGGTAAAGGAAGCTAAAAGTAAGGCGTGTTTGTCCCTAAATAGGTGATATAAAGCCAGTATTTTACTTCTTTTTTTTTTTTTTTTTAAGGCCAGTGGTCCCCAACAGCTTGCAGCTTTGCAGGCAGACAAGCCCTGAGAGTTGAACAGCTTTGCTTAGTTGAAAGGAGAGAGTTTCCCCTTTTCCCCTGACCCTGTGGGGAAACGGAGAAACTGTGAGAAGAGCTGCTTGGACCCGGCACCACAAAGCAGGATGCTCTCTGTAAAGGCATGTTGTGGCACCATATTTGACTTGTAACTGCAAGGCTTTTTAATCTATATGCACATCTACCGTTAGCTGTTTCCCTGTTCTCGTGAGTGGCGTTCAGGAGGTGAATTTAAAAAGCGTGTGCTCCCCTCTTTACCAGCACGACGACTGGGCAGCAGACGTGGAGGGTGAGGCTGTGACCGCTTGCCAGAATGCAGCTCTTGAGGGGGCAGCATCTGACTTTACCCTGGTTGCTGAGAGGGCCATCTGCAGCTCTGCACTGCTTAATGGGGAAAGCTGTAAAGAAAGCATCTCTATTCAAATTGTATTTCCCTTCAGTAGAGCTGCCGGAGGCCATAATCCCTTCTCGGCATTTGGCGAGGAGCCTGCATGAGGCCTTTCTTAGCTCTGTCGCTTCCCTCGCACAGGCTGCAGTGCTGAGGGAGAAGTGGTTAATGATGCTCCTGGTCTTGTCGGTGGTGCAGAAACATGGGCTCCAGCTGTGACTGTGGTGGGTCTTGGCTAGCTTGGGTAGTTTTTTGATCTGCTTCCTCTGTTAGTCTCTCTATGGTAATTTTTTTTTTTCCCTGGGTTTGAAGGTTCTCAATAGTGAATATTGGTTGTCTTTGTCCCCGAGGTTTTTTTTGTTGAGCACTTTTTTGTTTCTTCTTTAAAGAAAGAAAGAGGAAAAAAAAAACCCAACTCAAAAAAACCCCCCCAAAATAAATCCGAGAAAGATTCTATGTGGAAATGTTTCCTGCACATGAATGAGCCTCTTTTGGGGGAGGGAAATGTACAGCTTTACGTTGAAGGAAGAGATTTCCTCTCTTTTTTTTTTTTTTTTTTTTAAACCCTCAACTGTGGCAGTCTTCAAAGAGGAAGTTTGGGGTGATTTTATGGTGAGAAGTGTGGCACTTGTTTGTCTCTGATAGTTAAATGGCATGTCTGCATTGTTTGTGCAAGGAGGTCAGTTCAGGTCTACAGTCAATAGACGGGTCAGAGGTCTGTGTTCCTCCTTCCCCAACTTACAGAAGATATCCCTATGGGATATTGCCCCTTGCCAGTTCTTCGTGGCCTCTCCACATGACAAACATACCGCGTTAAAGCTGACTTCAAACACAAATTATTTTAAAGATGTCATATGGGCTGCTAGCTGTAGCACAATGGGCTGTGACTTTTTAAAGATGTAGGGCACTTTGCCTTTGATTTTGCTTTTTATCCCCTCCTGAGGCCAGCCATCAGGGCAGCTAGACCACTGTAATTTGCTAATATAACAGAGAGTGCTATTTCTCTCACCCTGTAGTAGGCTTAGTGTGCATTATGAACTGCACTAAGCTTTTGCTGTGTAAACAGCCATTTGGCCTGCTTCAGCTGTATAGACAAATGCCAGCGAAGCTGGATGGGGTAAATATCAATGAAAATGCAATGCCCCTTCTTGTTGGGTTGTTTTTGTGGTTCCAAACTTCTCACTTTTGATTTTTGAAGATTGACTTCAGGTGGCAAATCGAGTACAAACTGGGCATGGATCTCCACGTTGAAGACACACGAGTAGCACCAATCTATCCCATTCCTGTCACTCAAGTGTAAGTGCAGAAGCCCAATTATAGCAACTTACCATCCCTCCATTCAGTGCTAATACAAGCAGTTTATGAAGCCATTTGCAGTGGATTTATCTTGGCCAGAAAGTATTTTTTTTCCTCCATATTATTTTTTTTTCAAACTCGGGTGCCTCCAAATGCCAAAGTGTATGCTAGAGCTTCTTACTGTGTTTTAAACATTTTCCTAATAGCTGCTGTTCAGAAAAAGACCTCTTCATGGTGCTAAGGATATGAAGCAAGTTGTATAAATGCTAGCAGGTAGCTCAAGTTGCCTTTCAATTCTAACAGTACCAATTTGATGTTGGAGTTTCCATTCCAGTTTGGACACTCTCTCAAATTATTCTGCATCACTTCTGTGGTTCAATGTTGCAAATGTTATGCTTGAGTTTATAGTGTGCAGCAGTAGATGCATGGTGCAAAAAGACATAAATGGGATTAAAATGGTGCCTGCAGAGATGTTGCCATTGAGAATTTTCTAGGCAAGACATCGTTCTGCGAATGATTCAAGGACACAACCCCTTTGGCCCAGCAATGATCACGTTTTCTACATTTGTCTTAAATTTTTTAATCTCTCTTGGCTTTCTTCATACTTTGTGTTCTGTGGTACAATTGGGACACTTTGATAATCCATCTGATTGCAAGGAGTACTAATTCCTTGTTTCCAGGTATTGCTGGTTTAAAAAGGTGTTTAATGTTCTTTGCAGATCAGTTATAGGTCTTGCCATAATCCATTCCCTGATTCCTCCCTTAAGGAAACTAAATAGTCTCTTTAAAAATGAGCTCAGTAGGTCTGAGTAGATATTGAACACAGTGCTTTGGAACCAAGGTTAAGTTGCTGCTTCTTTTAGTCCTGTTGTTGTACTTCTCCTCAAAGTGAATGAGTTTCCCTACCTGCTTGAGCCTGATCAGCGAGCCTTACCGAATCCTGGTTACGGTCCCACCAAAATTACTCGGCGGTGGAAGGTTGCAGTGATGTGGCAAAGGGAATGAGGTGCTGTGCGCGGTCCCATAGTAGAAACCTGTGGAAGACAGCCTACCCTGGCTTTCCAGAATCACTTCAGTCCAAGTGTGGTGGTTAAAAATATCTTCTCTTAAAATGAACTTCCTTCATGTGGGAATTTTGGAGACAAATTTGGAAAGTTGGTGTGGGTTTTTTATCACTTGGGGTAGACGGGAAGTGGCCATACTCAAACTGTTTTCCTCTCAGCTGCTCCGATATGTCTGCAAGTCATGAGCTGTATAGAGAAGATGCCATAAAAGTATAGCAAGAGGAAGAATGCTTGTGCTGGATGTCTGTGTTCGCGTCCTATGCAACTGAATCTATACGCTGCTAAGATTCAAACAAATCTTTGCTCAGTGAAACATCTTAACTAACACAAGTGATGTGATACTGTATCACTGAAGGCAAACCAGCAAGTTCAAAATAATGCATAGTAATGGCAGAAGCGAGCAGAACCGCAGTATCTACAGCAGCCATGCTTATGGAAACACTGCCATCCCTGATGATGGGACAAGCTAACCCTGTTGATGGGTTGATGTTCCTTTGGGGGAAGTTTCCACAACTGGGACAATTTTTGTTTTCTGTTCCACTTAGGGGTGGCTCTGCTTGTTTCCACTTTCCTTCCCCTCCCTCCCCAATGCCTTGTTTAACCTTTTCCACATAGAAGTGGTGTGTGAAAGCCTCTCTCAAATCAGACTGATGGCTGTGTGCTAAGGGGGTGCTGCATGGTGTGTGCAGCTTGTGGTGACCTCCTGCCAGGCCTTTCCTCCTCTGGACATCAGAGCTGAGGGTTGAGCTCAGTGTCTTCAAGCTCTGTAGTGGTTGATCTCTTCTGACTTAATTGGCTGGTTTAAGAGGAGACGTTTAAGAAGATCTAGAAGCTGCTGTGAGCCTAAATACAGCATTTAATCTTAACCAGTGCCATGTCATTACCTATCCAGTCCTGGAAAGTTCAGGGTTTAGGTCCTACAGAGGAACAGGAGACTTTTGTAGGTGATGCACGTAATCATCTCTACTGTAGCACCCTGTCTTTGTGGAGAACTCGTGAAATTCACAGGAGCCGTATGAATACCTGGGTTTCAACCCGTATCTAATAAGAGAAACAGCAACAACTGAAGAGCAGCTAGCCAGCAGTAAAACCCAGGCTCCTCACAGCTGGAGTTTTGAAAGAAAATCCTTGAGGTTGGTGTCCACTCCAGAGCATGCATGGGCAGCATAGATCAATTTAAAAAAAAAAAAAAAGCGGTGTCCCAGTGCTTTGCTTGATAATGTGTAAGGACAGACACATAGGAGGTATTTTTTCCTCTCCTCTAAATGAGGTGTATTGCCTCTGAGAGCCCATGCTGTAGGAGGGGGAAGGGAAAGGATGGAAATTGGATTAAGTCACTGGGCTTCAGGCCTAAGCATTTCCTGCCTCTTTTTTTTTATATATATATATACACCAGTCCTGCTGAGCTCACATGCTGGGCTGTGCAAGTGTGCCCAGGTCCCTGCTTGCGTGCAACAGGCAGCTTGGCAGTGCCACGTCTTGCCTTCAGGGAGTTCCAGGCCGGCAGGAGCACAGCTGAGCTCCCGCTGCAGGGACGGGGAATTGTCTTGGCATGGGAATTTATACAGCACTTGGGCTTGAGCCAGGTAACGCAGGCAGTGCTTGCTTATCCCTGAGTTGTAGAAGCTTTAAATTCATACTTCCTTTCTAGCACAGGGTTTCTTTCCATTATCCAGTTTGCTGGAAAATTACCTTGCGAGGAGACTGTGTTTTAAGACTTTAATGGATGATACAGCTTTCTAACCAAGGAAATGAAGCTGCTTCTAAAAGACCTTGAGTAGACGAGCTGCTGTCGGGCGGGAATGTGTGAGCTAATCTGTTGTAGGAAAGGAATGTCTGGTGAAATTGTGCAGATCTGCCATGGGCGAGCTGGGCAAGCTGAGCGTGGATGCAAGCAGTGCAGGAGACCCACCGAATTCTTCCAGCTATCCTTTCGGTGCCCTTTGCCTCAGTATTCCAAGTATTTATCTGATTCTTGCCTTTTAAACAAAGCTAACTAATGGTTTTAACTTTTCTCCAACTGGGAATACTGGGAAGGAGTGAACTTCTAAAGCTGAAGGCCTGTTCCCAGGAGGATTCCTTTCACATCTTGCTGGTCTGGGATTTGGGGCAAAGACCTGCGTGAACACTGATGCATCCACGCTGTGGGTTGGTTTTTTTTTTTTTTTGAGAGCCCTGCAAGGGAATTTGCAGAATCCCCAGAAAGGAAATCCGCCTTTTCAGCGAGAATGCTCATTTGACAAGCTGCCAGTTCTGAGCTAAGCCTCATTTAATAAAGATTTAGTCTGTGGGGACCTGTCAGTGGAAACTGAATTTGGTGAGAGTGTCTCATTCTTTTCATCGCTGTAGTGCATAGAGGCTTTCAGCCAGCATTATGGAGAAACTAGGGATAAGAACATCCAATTTAGAGGACCCCCCTTACCTCTGGGAACGTTTCCTTGCTGTGTAAGATGGAGATTGCTGAGTTGGTAACAGCTAAGGGAATAAATGGATTGTTATTTGACTTCAACCCAATAGACTCCAGTGTTCACTGCTGATTAGCACGGCTTAGATCTGCATTTGTGGGCAGAAGAAAAAAAAAATCCAACCCAATTGTTAAGCAGATCCTTTCTACTCAGTGCTTTCTATCTCTCTTTGGTTTGTGATATGAGATGCTCTGATGAATTGGAGCACCTGCCCCCATGTAACCTGTGGAAGTTGAGGTGTGCAAACGTACCTGTGCTATGTATTGTTTAACCACAGCTCTCAAAACTGGCAGTGATTGTATTGTGTGTTGGTTACTGCAATAAACCAAGTAACAGCAAGGCTGTGTCTTTTTGGCCTCTGTGCTGGTGGCTTCTGTGAGTTGGACCAAACATAAAGGCAGCGTTGGAAGTCTTTAATTATGAAATAAGGGGTCAGAATGTTAGTATGGAGGAAATGATGAATCTTTAATCAACCTAGCCTTGTTCGCAATTGTTGCCTGTACAAGGGCACTTGAGAAATTAATCTGAATTAACTGGAGGAATAAATTCAAAGCAGATTAGTTAAACCACTTTAAATGCACTAAAGTGAATTAAACTACACTGAATTAAGGCCATTCTTGTTAAACTACATTAAAAACCTGTGTGAACACTCATTTGTAATTAAAGTGGCTTTAGTTCACAGCTCTAATACCAATTAACTGTGGAATGCCCTTGCCTGGGTAGACAGCTTCTCATCATTGAGGAAGTTAGCCTGTTTATTTAACCAGTGTGGTTAAATAGATTTGAGCTATCTAGTCATGCTAGGAGATGTTTCAACTGTAGATGATCTGTTTTATTCTAATGTGTCTGCTGTATTGTCTTAAGGTGGCTTTTGTTTGGTTGTTTTTTTGTTTGTTTTTTTTTTTTTTTTAAAAAGCATGATATAATCCTTGGCACTTTCTCTTTTCCAGAAAGGAAAGCCAGTAGCCAAAAAAAGCTAAAGGCAAAGTGTTGGCCTGTATTGCTTGCTCCAGTGTGGACTTGCCCTAAATATAGAGAGAGAGAGGTGTGTGTGTGTGTGTATATAAAAAATCTACTGTGCTCCCTTAACAGCATGCTTTCTGTGCAAGATGTCTGTATAAGGAGATGAGACCGTGCAACCTGTCCTCTGTTTCCATGGTGCCCTTCCATGCTGCTGAGGGATCCCTCATGAAGGAGAATACATCTCCGTACCGTGGGAAAACCTCTTCCACAGCATACTTCCTGCCCAGCCTTGCTCCTCTGCCGTGTCGAGTACAGTAATTGGCCTGGGAGGGCCTGTCCCCCAGGCAGAGGAGATATGGATGGTTTAGTGCTGAGATCAGCAGTGGTTTCCACATCCTCCCCCCTACATTACATTTGCCAATACATGGTTGGCTGCATTCCCTACCAAAGCCTGCATCCTTCTGTGGAGGCTGTGGGATGAATGATATCCTGAGACACTTAAATGTCTCAACAAAGACCATGTACAGAATTTTTCAGAAATGAAAATAGAGTCTCTGAACACACAGCATGTTCAGAACAAGTTGATGAGGGAGTCAGAGTATGTTCCTGGTGTTGCCAGTGTTACAAAAAAAAAAAAAATTAGTTTGGTAGGACATAGTTACTTATCATCTATGAGTATGTAAGCTTAGAGATGTCCTGAAATCTGCAAAAAAAATGGTGTAGGAAGTAGTGTAGGCATGACACTATCCCACAGCAGTTTCTTTTCTTGCTAAGAAGACTTCCGTCCTTCATGGAATAAATAGAGATGAGTGCTCCTTTGGCAGCAGCCCAGTTTACTTCATTTGTTCTTCTGGGTGAACGTTTTTCTCTTCCCACACTCCTTTAACCTCTTCTCTCTGCTTTATTATCACAATCTCAAGTCACTGCATGGAAATCCAGAAGGAACATTAGTTGCAGATTCAGTGGAAAGCTTTCTTTTGGCAAAAGCTAACTTTAAGGTAAAACTGTAAACAGTTCTCAATCTGGCAATGATTAAGACAGCTGTGTTGCTGAGATATCCAAAAGCTGTAGCTATTTTGTCCTGTGGGTTGAAATGATGAAGTTTTAAGTTGAAATAATTTTAAAATTATTGATGGAAGACTAAAGATGAAACTGCATGCTTTTCAGGAGCCACCTGAAACCTTCGGCTTTGCTCTCAAGTTTCTTAATGAGGTTTTAGTGGACTCTCTAACTAGTAGTAAAATAGCAGCGCTATCCAGAAATAGCTATTATCTATTCCATGTGAAGAGCTGCTCACTATGCATGTTAGTACGGTTAAGGTCTAAAGAATGTGTAATTGAAAGTCAGATAGATTGAGATTGGTAAAACTTGTACTTAATAAACACATGGATTATTTCGAGCCCGTGTGTATGCAGAATTGACTTTCTAAACCTGTTCTGCTGCCAGGACTTACTGTGCCAAGTAACCTTCATGGCAGAGGGGACATGGTGGTGTGAGGAAGGGTCCCTAAGCCAACGCTCCTACAGTCAAGCGAGGAACAAACAGCACTTAAGGCAGTGCTGAACCTTGACGCTTAACATGAATTCAACCTGGCATGTACCTCCCGCATTACAAGGCATCGTGGCTTTTTTTAGGCTTTCCCTTCTAAGGAAATATACTCAAAGGTATCTTGTATATCCCTTTTCTCATGTTCTTATGTAGATCACTTCTCTTTGTGACTAGTATGTAGGATAGGATGGAGTATACATCCTTAAGTGTAGTTTCAGCAGGTAAAATTTGCTTTCCGGGACCACAGTCCACAGATACACGCAGGTAACTAATGATGTGGATCGCAGTTTGGAACTTGCAAGCTAAAAGTGGCTGTTGGGAGACTTTTCATCCAGTGGACAAAGCTGTATATTGGTTTAAGTGATCCACAGTAACATAAGGCATGATCTCAGAGACCAAGGACTGTGCTAACTGAAGGCTGATCTAAATATATGTCCTTAGGTATAATATCAGCACCTATGGGTTCCCTCATACCACATGGCAGAGCTAACCAGCCCCAGGTATTTTTGCTGTGCCCTGTGTCCCATCTCTGTGCATGGGACCTAGATGTTTTCTGCCTTTTTGGCTTCTTACTCCCATGGAGAGAGTAAATACCATGAATCCTGGCAGCCATGCTGGAGCTGAGAGAGGCTGTTAACACTGCAGCAGACTGTCGAGCACCATCCCTGCACAAGACGGAGCGTATTCAGGTTTCGCAGTGCCTTTCCGAGCTGGTAATGCTGCTCGTGGTTATTCCCTGTGTACAGCTATTAACTTTTATTTTGAAAGCACTTCTGAACAGCGTAGCTTTGTCTCCTGCCAGTCTGGCTGATACCGCTTGGATTTACTCTCATTTTCAGGGACTGCTCTGTCTCCACTTCTGCCATTAGTGTCAGCACAGTGGTAAAATGTTGCTCCTCCAAGTTGTCTCCGTTTTCCTGTAAGGGCAGTTCATGCATCATTTGCTATAAAGGTTCTGATAGCTCAGCAAATGTTCAAAGACGAATTGATGCTCTTTTGTGGCAAAAGGCCCAGTGCATAATTTTACATTTACTCGGGATAACGTGGCCTTGGATAACCGAGTCCCAGATTTACTGTTGCAGGATGGAGTGTCTGAGGGTTTATCCAGCCTCAACCCTGCTTTTTTAAATACCGTCATTTAATCCTGACAAGCAAGCACAGGCATATCTTTGGTTGTGACCAGGCTTTCACTGCCAGCCAGTCTCTGGGTCCTAAACTGACTCATCAGTCAGAAAAATTAATAACTGCTCTGCTGGATGATTTCACTTGTTGTCATGGCACACATCTATTAATGGAAAACAAATATTCTCTGGAAAATGAAACACAGATCGTGGTGTGGTGGCCAGCCAAGTCCTTTTGGCCAGATGCATAAATTAAAGCATGTATTGAGTGTCCCTTCAAAGCGAGAACTTCGGGTTGCTTGCTGCGTGGCAGTCTTTAACTATTTTTTCTTTTTAGTATTTCCTTTTTTTTTTTTCCTTTTAATGGGGGCTGTTCCCTTACATCTGGCACTGCAGTGTGAATTTTTTGCTGATAAAGAGTTGCTGGGAGGATGTTTTCAGCTGGGTTCATCTTTCCAGCAGTAATGCCTTTTAGCATGTGCAGGAAGGTTGAGGGTGTGAAGAAAGAAGTGCAGGCGAGCAGTGCAGGAAAGCTTTGCATTACAGCCTGACGTGTTTAAAAAATAAAGAATATCCCCGAGGAGCTTTGGTATGCCAAATGTGTTGGTTGAATTAGTATTGAGCGCTCGTACATGGCAAGCCTGCAGAAGTGGGAGAACGTGGGGCTCTGAACGCAGCTTCCCTCTGGAAGGCCCCTTTCTGCTCGGGAACAGTGTGCACACCATCTGGCGTAATGATGGGAAAGGGGGATAGGGCCTTTTCCCTTCCACCCCCACCCTTCTCAACTTAAAAATCCAAAAGTTCATTTTCTACAGCCAAGCTTCTGCTGTTTAGTTTGGGAAAGCAGCACCTGTAAGCTCTCATCAGCCCAGTGCGCTTGGAGGGCTTTGGGTGGGTTTCTTAGGGCTGGGAAAGCAAATAGAACATGGCTACGTGGAGTATCTGTGATGCAGCAGTCAGGTTCAACTAGTGTGAATCCCGTTACGTATGGCAATGGGCCCTATGGTCTGTACACGCTGACGTTTGCTTGGCTGGAAAGTATGTTGTGTGGCTTGTATAGTTTGCCAGGATAACAACTCAGCCGGGAGCACCTATGGAGCAGACGGGGGGGGGAAAGAAAGGGAAGAAAAGCCTACAAAGAGCAAGTTACCACCAGACCCCGTTAGAAACGGTCACCAGTTTTGTTGAGAATCTCATGTTAATCGCAGCATTCTTTGTTTTGTTTCTTTGACCAGGAGGAAGTTATTGTTTCAATCGGGAAGAAGCGTATAAATGTTCTTTAAGGAATTTCTATGTGGGGAGGAAAAGAGATAAAGATTAAAAAAAACCAAACAACCCACCCAAACCTTTGTTTTAAGTTTGCTGATACAGATTTATCTGCCTTGCCGATATTTGGGCAGCAGTAGGTGACTTAGGCCCTTTCCAGATATTGAAGTCATTTCTACTAAGTTGGTATTTGTCACCACTACCAAGGGTTTATCCAAAAAAGCTTGTAGGTAAAATACATCATTCACATGGGAAAGTGGGGCTGGATTTGGTGTTAGAATGGATTTTTAAAATATTTTTTTATTGTATAAAACAAAATTGGTTTGCATTTTTGGGTTTTGGACAGGATTTTCTGAATAAAAAGAAATTGGAACGGAGTTAAACACTTTTTCTCTTTCCTCCCAGGAACATCTGACTAGAAATAGGTATAACACAATAACTCAGCTTGTGACAGCTCCAAGCCAGTGTGTCTATAGCATCCACATTTGTTGTACCTATATACATGGATGGTATATGGAAGGGTTTAGAATTTATTCTAGGTCTGCCTTGAACAGAAGTATTGCATGGGGATTAATTTTTAAAAAAATCAATCTCACGCCTGTATAACAAATTCCACCCCCTTTCAAACCCACTCATGCCCTTAGATTTCTAATGAATAAGCCTGCATATTTATTCATGAAGATTAAAGAACTGTACGGATAGAGGCAGCCAGCTGAAGTCTTTTTTTCCTTCTTTAAATCTGCTGACCTCTGATCAGGAGTAAAGAGGAAACTCTCTGATTCACTTAGGTTGTTTGCAGACTGGGACAGACAAATGGCTTGGCTGTTTACTGCTTAGGTACAGAACATGCTTTCATTGAGTGGGATGCAGAGAGGGCAGGAAGTGGGGCTAAAAATTTCCTGTTTATATTTAAAAAATACACAAAAATCACAAACCAACTTGTTTTCAAGGTATCCCTTCAGCACTGTCCTATTGCAGAGCCCTTAAACATCTGGGCGCTGATTACACCCCCTGCTATGGCTGTGCCATGGCCAGATGTGACATCCGTCTCTGTTTTCCGCAGGCCCTGTTGCTGTTGGGCGGCATCGCTCTTTCCTGCCTTGCTCTGGACCTGCTCTTTCTCCTGTTCTACTCATTTTGGCTGTGCTGTCGCCATCGGAAGAGCGAAGAACATCTAAATGCTGACTGCTGCTGTACGGCATGGTGTGTCATCATTGCAACCCTGGTGTGCAGGTATGGTTGATGCCAGAAAGGGATCTTCCCTGTTTTTTGGAGTGGTGTATCCTGTGTGTGCGTTTTCATACTTGATATGCTGTGTCTGTAGTTAGTGAATGTTGGCAGTAATCCCTCTTTCCACTTGGTGTATGAATGTTTTAAATGTCTGTAATGTTTTTTCTTCCTTTCTACCACTTGCTGAACTGCCTAATGGTTTGAACAATGTGAAAAGGAATAGCAAATGTCCTGCTCTTTGATACTTCGCAAGTGGTACATCAAGGACACGGTGTTGTGAGTTCAGTGGCTGGGAGTGGATTTACCTCTAGAGGCAGGGGCTCAGTGTTGAGGAGAGCTGATGCCCTAGCCAATATCGCCATCTTTGCAGGGACCTCTTGTGTGCTTTGCTGACTGCAAATAGGTGCCTGGAATGGAAAGGCAAACCAGAGAACAACTTGCAAAGAAGAAATCTCAGCATCATTCACCTTTCTTTTTCAGTGAACTCAAGAGCTTCAGCTGCATCCATTCCACCCTACTGAAAGTGCTGTGGTCCTAACCCTTTCTTACAGAAGCTCTAGCTGATGCTATTTATAGTTGTGCTGCTGCTGCTACAGGCTCTTGTTAGCTATTGTTACGCAGCGTATGTGTCCAAGACAGCTGCTTCAGAGTGTGGTAGTTGTGTTTGTTTTTATTGTAGAATGGGTGAGAAGGAGGTATTCTGCACGTCTCCCAGAGCGCGTGTGAGACAATTTAAAGTTGGAAGGTCAACATATAAATTGTGGTAAACTTGATGCAACTCCTAGTCAGCTCCGCAAGCTGGAAAACTGCTTAGGCTTCCTCAAAAGTTGAGCCATTGGTTCTCATCCTTGGTGTACTATTTGTTTTTGCAAGTATTAAGTGCGTGAGTAATCTTAAAACTAAGATTCTACCTGAATCTACAGTGATCTTGGATGAATATTTGTCTTGACTTTTTTTAATCAAGTTTTAAATTTCTACTCTGAAGTCAGTGATAGCAGGTTGGGACCAACCGTGGTGAGTGAAGGTGCTGTCCAGTGCTGCTGCTCTCCCGCAAAGCCATGGTTGGTGTTCTGCCCCTCTCAGAGCAGCTGGACATGACAGTGCCCTCAAACCGGTGCCTCTTGGCATTCTGTGCTCAGCATCTAGCCAGGAATGCAGATATGACTTCTGACAAGCAAGGAATCTAATCTGTGCTAGCAGGAAGTCCAGCAGTTAAAGATTAGTCCATAGGATATATCCTATCCTAGCTGTGCTTTACCCAAAACAGAAGTGCCAGGCTGGCAGATGCTGTTGTGGTTCAGAGCGATGGGCAGTAAGGCTGTTCTGGCTGCCTGCCTGACCTGGGAGGCAGTTTGCACCACCGTACCCAAGGGAAGAGAAGTAGCTTGGATGGTAAAGCAGTGAGAGGTTCCAAACAGCAGCTGGTCTGGTCTGTCCAAGCACCATGGAGTATTGTCTTCCTAGCTGAGAACTAGTTAACTCTGGTTAAGTCCAGCCGTGCCTATTAGTTGCTTATCTAGGTAGTACTTAATCCCAGAGGGCTGTTTATACTGTGAATCCTGCTGTGTACTATGGATCACTGTTTCCTAATGACTTGATATTTCCTGCTAAGCAAAATGGAGAATGCTCAGCCAGCAGGAAGGCATAACTGGTTAACAGGAGCTCTCCAACAAAATGTCTCTAATGAGTCTTCCCAGTTGCTCTAGCTGCGCTGCAGGAATGATTTGCCTAGACTATTCCTTGAATACTTAGTTCATTTCTAGTCCTTACCGATTTTGATCGGTTTCTGTGTAGGGGGAGTGGTCTTATAAATCATCTCATCTGTCAGTTAGGTGACCCTAACTCTCCCAGAAGGGAACTCAGCTCCAAAGGTGGGTAGGAACCTTCATGGTGAAGGTACCTGAAAAAAATGGGTACAAATAGATGGTGAAAACTTGCTTTCTGAAGTGCCAGTAATAGCGCTTTCCCTTGGTGCGAAAGTGCAAGGCGGTAATTAGACAGACAAATTAACATACCTCCTGAGAACATGAAGTCTAAAAAGAGCTCTCCTTATGAAGTTCCTGTAATTAAAGATGACTTGGTGTAGTTAGATTATTCATTTCTAAGGATGTGATGTGAATGGCTAGTGTTCATCTCTTCAGGCTGGTGACTGGGTACCCAGAGGGGTTTTCACTGTGCGTTTGTGGGTATTGCAACGGGAGGATCTCTCCACCAGAAGGCACGTATGTGCTCTCTGTCAGGTTAACGCTCTGCTGTTCACGTGTACCTGCTGTAATCCAGAAAAGGTTTTTTGCAGGTCACATTGCAAGCTAATTTGGAATTACACTTGACTTTTTTTTTCTTCTGGTTCTTTATCAAGGGATGTCTTAAGCCCACGTGACTCCTGCATACAAACAATAGGAAAGGTATGCCCCAGACTTGAATTTCTTGGGTCTTGCTGAACAGTGATGCTGAAGTGTATGTACACAACCTGCAGTACTTTAAATCATACTTTTGTACGTGTAGGAATACACAGAAATCATGGCATGGTGCTCTTCTATCTCATGTCCTATAATTCTTTGAAGAGCTGTTACAGTGTGCTGTCTCTCTCTAGTGTGTTTCTGTGGGTGAGACAGTGATGATAGTGTTAATCTCAGGAGTGCAGTGGTTTTTGTGACTTAACATAAGTGGGTTTCCTAAAACTTAGCAAAATGACTAAGTAGCCAATTGGCTCTTTAAATGCAGTATTGAACAGCAGGAGCAACTTTTTAAATGTAAGAGCTTAAAGATTGATTTTTAAGATTTTTATGCAAAAATACGAGCGAGAAGGAAGACAGGAGAGCCTGGGGGCAGTGGAAGAAGTGACAGGAGACTGACAAAGGTAGGTTTGGGAGGAAGAACTGAGGATGGGATGGTGTGGATTCAGTTGGAGAGAGGTGTGTGTGCGCTAGGGAGGGGAGTGCGACAGAAGCAAGAATAGCAGAAGTGGAGATGAGTTTCCTATAGAAGCGTTGAAAATGCGTTGGAGTATCTTCCAGAGGGTGCTAGGGTGGAAAAAAGCTGTGTCATTCAGGAATGCTGTTCCTGTATCCACGCTGCATGATAGAAATGCACGATTCCCGATTGGGTGATGATTTTGTCATCCTGTACTGGGAGATGGATCTGCTGTATCTTAGGCTGCTGAGCCTCCCGGGGTTTGTGCAAGAAGCCATGTGATTTGTCCTGACCTCAAGGACTTAAGGTGTTGGGTTAAGACAAGTTGATCTATTTTTATTTTAAAAGAATGTGCTTAAATAGATGGAGCTCCTCTGTTTCCCCTTAATCAAATAAAAGGTAGTTAAAAACTAGTGCAAATCCTTAAATCTGCTTTAGACAATAGCAACTTATACCAGTGTGTGTAGGCAGGGATTTGAAACAACTGTTGGATTTAGATGAAGCCAAATGCAAACAGAAAACTAAAAAGCAGTGGTTCTTTCCTCTTCCCTCACTGCCTGCCCTTCAGCTCTGATCCCTCCTCAGTCACAGCGTGGATCTGGGCAGCTGCCCCCAGCCTGGGCTTCTGGGCTTCAGGGGTGGTTTCCTTCCCTCTCTAGCATGGTAGAAAGGGGAACCGCCACAAAACTGTACAGCTTGCTCCTAGGAGAAGGAATGGCTGTGTAAGTTGCTCTTGGTAGCACAGAGTGTGAATGCAGAGCTGGCTTTTGCTGGGCAGTAATGGAATAATTAATGCTTTATTGGTAGTTTCCAGTGAATGTGTGATACGCATGTCTAGAGAAATTTGTTACTTGAATTAAATGGCTTTTATTCCAATTCCTGTTGTTCTAGTGTTTTCTTTCAGGAGTAGTGACTGTGCCTAGAGGGTTAAGGGCAGCTGAAGCTGTGGTTCATGGCAGGCTGGATAGGAAGCCTATGAGGATGGCTGCTGGGGTGATTCTGCCTTGAACAGGGTAACGAGTTGCAAGTTGCTTGCCTGTAGTTGCTAGCACTTCATAAATGGTACCTTTGAGCAGTCTGGCTAATATACCTAGCTGTGTTGCATCCTGAAGGATAAGATGACTGCTGCTACTTCAGAGTGCTGTTTCTGAGTCTTTTCCACCAAAACAGTGCTACTGTGCTGGGAATACTGAGAGCCAAGCAGCAGGTTTTGGGTACTTACCAAGCCTTTGCTGAAAGAATAGGCTTCTAGTAGCTGTAACAGGCTGAATAAAAATCACTCACCAATTAAAGGGGTCAGATCTGCATATTCAATGTCAAGAATGTTCTGGAATTTATTTGGTGTCTGTAGTAGAAACAACTGTTAAAGTTTTCTGCTGCTCAGGAGAGTGAAAGGGTCTGTCTGAATTTGTTTGCTGTAATAAGACAAGGAGAAATTCAAGCCAGAGGTTTGTAATTGCTGCAATGGGATGCTGAGTTGCCTTATCCTGGGCATAGCTCTGGATCTGTAACATCTCTAGTTTGGGGGGGGGGGGGGGGCAGGATGTGTGTTTGTCTTTTTATTCCCTCCACCCTTGTGCATCCTAGGCATGCATTATCAAGCTCTGATAGCTGCAACCAGGGCTTTTATCTCTTTAATTATCAGCATCATTTGCATTAGGAAAATGTTTGAGGAATGGTGTTCATGAAGAAAGAGGCTGATTTCTTGAATTAATGCTAAATATTAAGAGTTACATACCTGCTACCTCTCTTTCTCTATGTGATGTAGGCTGCCTACTGTCCCTGGAAGACTTCAGCTGAAGCTTTTATGGGCCAAGCTCTCTATAATTTATGGAGATTCAATTGTTGGAAAAAGCATGAGGCTGACACAGATTTTCATAGTGGATCCGCTTCCAGTGCGTGATCTTTGCTTCCATTTCTTGTGTGTATGCAGAAAAAGTAGAAATGCAACCAGGTGAACTGTATTGTTCTGCTCACTCTTTCTGAAGTGGATGAGCCCAGGAAAGGAGGGACGGATGCTGTCCTCTCATGGAGAGGAGCAGAAACAGTCATTTGGAATGCAGGTTGATGGTATGTGCCAGAGCAAATCTGTGCAAGGGTCTCTTATCTAGACAAAGCCCACTCTGGCCTACCTACTTGGGTTCATTTCCCAGCCGGGTGGTGATGGTGGTGAAGAATGCCTACCATCTTTTAGTGACCCTTCCTGTTAAACAAAGGCACTGAGCTTACTTGTTTGAAGGCTGTTGTTTGGCTTGTTTCCTTCCTCTTTTATTCCCCCTTCACAGCAACTCTGAGGGCAGTGCTATAACCCAAGTACAAAGTTGTTGTGAAGAAACTAAATGTTTCATCCAGAATAATTTTAGATTTACACCAAAAGCACCACCTTCCTTTCCACTACCACGGAAACAACCTCAGTGTCTTGAGAACCTTCCCAGAAAAGATCCTGGGTGCTCTGAAGCTAAATATGACATGAGAATAGGAAATTTGTGTCTTGGTAATGTTTGTTTGCCCTGAGTTTAGTTGTGTGACCCATTCACAAGTTCTTTCCTCCTCTGTTATGAGGAAAAATGGGCTTGGGAAGAGGAATTGTGAGTTCCTGCAGTGATGTCTTAATTGAAGAGGTATCGCTGACTTGCATGAGATAATCTCCTGTTTGCAACTCATTTACAGGATCTTCAGTGAGGCTTAAGCTAATATGGTTTACTTCATAAGTGGGGCAGACTGATATGTGTGGACAGTTATGGCAAATCAGCTGATAGGTGGTAATTTGCTAAGCAGCTTGAGTTGAATTGTGTCTGCAAGCTTGAAATTCACTTGGTTTAAAAATAAGTCTTTTGTCCCAGTGAGTTATTAAGCCTTCCTTCCCAGTACTCCGTATCAGTGTGACACAAGTGCTTCTGATGGGGAAGATAAATCAAGATAGATGATGTTCGTAGACACCTCAGTGTAGAGAAGAGGGTATGGATAATGAACCTAGACGAACCACCACTACCAAGTAGTCAATGCAAGCTCTTTGTGTCTTGCTTCTAAAAAATGGAACAAAACAATCTGTATTTCATGTCCAGAGAAGGCATATGTCTCCTGACATAGCAATGGTAGCTCTTGCAGGAGCCACTGGAGAGCTGCTTGGCTGGGTGGATTTCTGGTTGCCCATGGCTAGATCTGAACTGTCCAACAGGTCTCTTAACAGATTTTCATTATTGTGTCATAACCAAAACGTACATCTTGAGAAGGGATGGTGTTCCTCTGTTTGTCATATGGATGCTATACAGAGACTTGGTGCCTGCATGGAAAACAAGGGTAACTGTTTACAGGTGAGGGGTTTTTTTTTTAGTGGTTGTTGAGGAATATGACTACTGCAGCTACCCTTTGGGAGGTGTGCAGCTTCCCTTTCTGTGGAGAGTGCTGATGTGACTAACAAGGGGACTGTAGCGGTAAGCTGTGCATTATATAGCTTGCCTTTTAGCTTTAACTCTACCCTTTCCTGTTTTCTCTGCAGTGCTGGAATTGCCGTTGGCTTCTATGGGAATGGAGAGACCAGCGACGGCATTCACCGGCTGACCTACTCGCTACGCCATGCAAACCGCACCGTGGCAGGTGTCCAAGACCGGGTAAGCGCTAGGGGAGACTTGCTAGCAAATGAGGACTATGGGAACGAGCAAACTTGCTCAGCATCTCTTCCCTTGAATATGGCTGTGCCTGTATCTCTCCCTCTTTTTTGTTAGTCTCTGGGCTTAGAGATGTGCTAAAATTTTCATTAATGGAGTGGTGATTTCTTCAGCTCTTCTAAAAATACCAAAGCAAACACAGCTTGTTAAATGAAGTCTTCTCTTTGCTAGGTTTAAAAACAGCTTCTGATCAGCTCTCTTCCACACGCCAGAAGAGGAGGCAGACCAAAGCAGACAAGTCTTAGTAAAACGTATCATTTTAGTACAATCAGTTGTTCCTATGCTACCTCTAATTTCATGGTATTGTACTGCAACCCTGATGGCTGCAAAATGTGTACATGTGTTAAAGGCTCAGCTGAGATGCCTCATTGGACTACTTGCAAACAATTTAATTCATAGATGCTTATAAGTTGCTTTTGAAGGGTAAGCAGTCTGAGCCTCTTAAGACAGGACTGGTAATCTGGAAGCTGTGCATAACTTGCTAGCAAGGATGAATCCTTTTTTACTTCCTTGACTTCCTGTCCTTTAATTATTTTTATTTTTTTCTTTGCCATACTATAGGTACTAGATACCGCAGTAGCCCTGAACCAAACAGTGGAACCAAACTTGCTCATCCTGGAGGAGATGTTCACGAAGCAGACAGACTACCTGCATGTTATCCAGAAACTGCAAGGTCTTTTGGATGATCTGGTGAGGCAAACAACTGAGATCCCCTTTTGGAAGAATGAAGAGGTGTCTCTGGAGGAGCTGGCAATTGAGATTGACCTCTATGACTGGTACAGGTGTGTAGCATGCTGTAGTGTAGTGATTCTAGCATCTGTTTTGGCTTGTTTTGCAGCAATGATGTGTGTTTTCTGGGTGGCTGAGCCAAAGGCTATATATGTTGCTGCAGGTGCTATTGGCCCACCCAGCTGATTCATTTCTTACAACAAAATCGCATTTGATTTAAATCAAAATGCGTGACAACGACTTTTTTCTTAACTGTGTTTATTACCATCTGAAGGAAAACATTCTCAATGTACAAAATCTGCAGCTTGTGTTCTAACACTGGGGAAGAAAACAGCCACAGACAGAGCTACTGTTGTGTACTAATAAGCACATTGTAGTTGTGTGACACATTAACTAGAGCAGAAAACGGCACTAGTTCCATAAGTTAACACCACACCCTAACATTCCTTTTTATTAAACATATTTAATAAAAGATTTCCACAAAAGAAAACTGCTATTCACGTGTACGAAATAAATAACTGAAGCATTTTCCAACAAATGTCTAGGAAGTTCAAGAAGCTGCAATGCCTCCTCTTCACCCAGTGATGTCCAGTTTCCTATAACTTTACGCTAGAACAAGATTAGCCGTTTTCATTTCTCAACAACTGTGTATGCTGGGCATGTTGTGTAAATGCTTCTACCTGCCTCGACTCCAGACCAGAGCCCTCTGGAGATGTATTGTTTGTTGTGGCTTTTATTTAAGGGTTACGTTTTTATCTGTGACTCTTATACACCAGTTTTCCTTTGCAGACTATGTTTTTGTTTGCTGCAGGTGGCTGGCATACCTGGGCCTGCTCCTTTTCCATGTCCTGATCTGTTTGCTGGTGCTCTTTGGGCTTATTAGAAACTCCAGGGCCATTCTTATGGGGTAAGTCCTGACCCAGGCGCAGTGCATAAGGAAGGCCAGCTGAATGCAAGTGCCTGTTTAAAATGCTAGTTGAAACCTCCAGACTGTTATCAGTTGCCATCAAGGACTCCTGAGACTGAATATCTTAAATTTGCCTCTTAATGTAGAGAGACTTTGTAGAGTGTAGCTTTGTGGGTAGGATTAGGGCTACACATGGCAGATGTTCACAGGAAGGCTCTTCAGCTGTAAAACACGGCGGTACTGGTGTCCGTTGCTTTCTTATCAAAGACGAGGAAGTCATCTGGGCAGTCTGCCTTCTGCTAGGTGACGCTGGTAGTCTCTGTTTGCTCGGAGATAGTGATGTGAATATCCTCCCTTAAATGTACAGACTTGAAAAATCTCCCTTTAATTCTCTATAGTTGTGAAGGCATTTGTTAATGGATGATAAGCATTGCATGTGTCTACACAACCTGGTAGCATGCCTTTTGTGTCACGATCTGCTCTTTGTTTACCTTTGGCTGTCACACCTGAAGAGATATTAAACTGAGAACAAGCAATGGTTTGTACAGTTATGAGGAGGAGTCTTGTTGCCATGGTACCGCAATATTAATGCGTGTCTATTTCTAAAAAGCACTGCAAATGCTGCCATGCTCGTGCACCATTACAAGAAAAAATATTCCTCTCCCTATCTTGTAGCTTGGTTTAGCTTGGCATATTTGGCAAAGATACGGATATCATAAACACAGAGACAGTTTGACAACTGACATGGCCAAGAGTTTATCCTGGTACGTGGTGATGCCATTAATAATTGGAATGCATATTCAGATTTATTATTTGCCAGATGACTTCATACCTGGCAGGTTACACAGACAAAAGTCCAAGTGTATGCACAGATGGTAAACCCAGGGTTTAAATTAGAATCTCATTCCCTGTTAGCCAGAAGTTCATACTAAGGCATTCCCCAAAGGGAGCACATAGCATAAAGGAGCAAGTGTATCACAGCCAAGCAAGATGGTGAAATGCCAGTTTTAGATCTTTTAGCCAAGCAATCAGATACTGACCCAGTCATCTTCATTTAAAGTAAAACAAAAATGTGTCTTATTGAATTGATTACCATGCTCAGCTGGAGGCACCAAGCCGTGTTGTCCTTCCGTTGTAAAACCACAGAACCTTTCTGATCCACGGCTGATGATTTTTGCATCCATTTGGAAATAGCATAATAAAGTCTTTAGCCATCTTATTCCAGAGTGCTGCATAGCAATCAGTCTGGTGAAGCTCCATGACTTCTGCAAGATGAGCCACAGATCTGTTCAGAGAATGGGGATTATTCAGAATTAAAATAAGCTGGTAAACTGAGGGATTTTATTTTTTTAAATGTAGGCCCATAGATTTATTTTTTTAAAAGCTCTAGTCTTCAGTGAGACAAATGTAGCAGAAAAGATGTACGTCCCTTCCTCAGAGATGCTTACACTAGGTTTGAATAAAGACTGTCTTGGTTAGGAACAGATTTTTGTTTTGTTTTCTTCAGGGGGTGGGTGGGGCCCTACTCGTGTTTCAAAACCTGAAGGTAAAAGCATCCCTGAAGAGGGCAAGCCAGTGCCCCTTTACTTTGAAGATTGGGGTACATAAAATGGCACTGCTTATTAGTCTGCATCCCCATGCCTGAGGGAGTTGAGGAGCACTTTTGCCTAAATATCTCTAGCACTCATGCTGACAGCAAAGGTAAAGAGCTAATGTGCTGGTTGGAGAAGTGCAAAAGCCTTTTCCACTGGTGTGTGCGTAGCTGAACATCCCTGAGACAACTGCTCTGTCATCCCTCTGCCTTGCTGCTTGATAGCAGACACTTCCCACTATTTTTCTCGGTAATGAGGTCCAGCTGTCAGAACGAAACTCTGAATCTGTGCAGAGATGGACTTGCATGGCAGTGTAGGCACCTAAACTGTTGCTCTGAACTGTTTGCCTGCAGGTGACTGTCTCTCCTGGGTCTATGAGGGATGCTTAGGTGCTGTCCAGACGCATGCAGCTTGGAACCAAAGCCAGGTGTCCTAATAGGGGCTGAGTGTTCCCTCCCACCATCTGTAGCCATGCAGTGCTTACACCTGATAACCTTGTTTATCCTAGAAACAGGAGGGATTTGTCCAATTCTGGATCAGTATGTTTTTGTGGGATTTGTTGATATGGCATATTTTTCCTTGAGTACCTTTTGGACTTGGAAAGTAAAGTCCAGAATGGGAATAGGGGAAGCGATGGGACTGTAGCCATCCATCTGCCAATCTGCATTTCCTACAGCCACCCTGGTGTCTCTGTGCCTTTGGCTTCCCTGCTAGAAGCAGGGCAAGACTTTGCTTCCACCCTCTTCTTCCTTCCCCTGCAGCCCCAGGGCCAGGTAACGTGAGAATCAACAACTGGACATAAACTTCTCTGGTTGCTGCTGTCCATGACATGTGAAATGGGATGGCTTATCTGAAGATGCAGTGGTTGATAGTTTCTTGGGTTTGGTAATTGCTTTGAACTCCAAATAATACATCTTGTGAAAAGATCTGCTTGAAATCAGAGTTTCTACATCTGCCATCTGTCTGTCTCCCCACAGGGTGTGCTTGCTTGGGGTGTTTGCCCTGATTGTCAGCTGGGGCTCCTTGGGTCTGGAGTTGGCTATCGCTGTGGTAAGTGGCTCTCATCCAAGGCCCATTCACCCCTTGCTGCACGTTTATCAGACATGGTATTAATGTTACGCTGTGCCTGTTCTACAGTGCATCTTGTTCGAAGTAGCTGTCCTAGCAATTTGCATCTATGGAAAGTACAGAGCTTCTCCTTCCTCCGTGGTGTGGTGCGCTAGCTACTACTCCTGCACTGCTGCAGTTGTGTAAAGCAGTGCTAGTGGGGATGACGATGAGAGACTTCAGCATCTGAAACACCCCTATAGTAGAGGGTTCCCTGATGTTAACCTGGCTCAACCACTCTTTTATACCGGCGTTCTTTGATATTCCTTTTCCCTTTTGTCTTGCATCTATATCCAGGGCTCCAGTGACTTCTGTATTAACCCTGATGCTTACGTCTCCAAAGTGGTTGAAGAGAACACAGTGCTTAGCACTGGTAAGTGCTGGGACTGGCTTTTGCACAGGGTACTGCGGCTCCAGTTGTCACATAGGAGCATGGCAATGGCTGAGAATTTAAGGCGTCGTTTGGAACAGAGGAGCCTGCGTACAGTGGGAAAAGCAGGCGTGTGTGGAGCTGTGGAAAACCAATGTTCTTCCCAAAGAAGCATTTATACCCTGTTCGGAAGCACACATGTCGCTCTTCTTTGTCAGAAGAGCCCTCAGAACCTTTCTTCTGTCTTGGCCCTTAGGTGGAAACACCTGATAAGATGGACCAGAAGTCCCTGGATTATTTTGCTTTAAATGTAGCACTCTTGAATCTTGTTCTCCTCTCTAAGTGACAGAACTGCGGCAATAGCAGCGTGCAGTTTGAGTTCTCATTTTTAAAACTTGCTTTTGGGTCTGTATTCCTGAATCTAGAATACTTACTTTTATATCTGTTATGAACAAATACATATCACTTTTTTCTCTTAATGGTGGCTATAAGTAGGAGTTCCTTTAAAGCCAATTTAAAGGGTAAATGAATGGAAACAGCCACAAAGAGAAGTATGAATTTCCCTTTCCATTATAAATATAATATTTTGACTGCTTTGTTTATCCTGTTCCATTTAAAGCAATATGCCTGCATCGCAGTGGCATCCAGCTGAAGCACTGTTGGATTTGGGGTTTGTCGCTCCTAATTTAGACTGAAGTGGTTGGTGAGATGAGGGGCACCTCCAATTTGGACCTCGAAGGGGCAAAAGTGGCTTTAAGAACTGTGGCTTAATAAAAAAGTGGTTGGGTGTCTGCCAGCAGGGATACCATAAGTGCTAAAAAGGAGAAGTATTTTTCGGGACTGAGTTAGCTGCTTAGATAACAAAGTTAGCTTTTCTCCTACCTTCTCTCCCCCAATAGTTCCTCTATATAGTTATGTGTATGATAAAACACAAATAAGCAATGAAACGAAGTTGCAAAAGGAGCCACTTGTGGCTTTTCTGGTTCTTATTTAGTGGCAGGAGAATTCAGAGAATATTCAGAGAATCTTTGCCTTGTGTACAGAAGGTCTAGTGTATGGCCGTGCGCTCAGCCAAATGCTGCCTCTTACTGTGCAACTGGTAGGAAATTAGGTATGTAGCTATGGCTGAGAATGGATTGGAAGCAATAAGAAATGTTTATGTCTGGAGGCAGAATGTAGTATAAAAGAGTACGTACAGGTTGATACTACCATCCTGCAGCTTATTTTTGGAATGCCTTTTTTTATTCATTTCCTCAGAAGAAGAGGATAGAGCCAGGCAGCTCTCTTTGTAACAAAGAAGTGCCATAGGGGAAGAGAATGACGGTTTAGCACCGCACAAGATGAAAATCCTCTCTTGGCTGTGAAGGTGGCGAAGATGTGGCTTCAGGTACCAGGCTAGTCTCCTAGTTGTTCAAGGAGGCAAATGGGTCAGTGAGGCCAAGGGGAAATGTCTGATGCTAATTCCAGCTGTGAGCTGTAATAATCTGGTAACCCAAATCAGCTCTGGAGCATGCTTGGTGACAATTAGATTGACCCTGGGAAACTGAAGAAATTCCCCTTTGTGCTACTTCTCCATTTCAGTTGTCCTTGTCTGCTTGGCTCCTGCAGTTTTTTGTTAATCAGTGTCATTCATTTAGAGGCTAACGGTGAGTGCAGGACTGACATTCCCGTCCCTCCTCCTGCTTCCCCCAGCAGGGACAGTCAGCTCCCCCGGGTGAAATCAGGCTCTGTTCTGGCAGCACTGCCAGCTATAACAGTTGTGAAGGCTCCATAAATAACAGTGAACGGGTCCAAGCGAAACGCTGAAGAGGAGGAAGAGCAGGTGTTGTCACAGGCTTGAGTTGGAAGGGTGGCCCCTTCCGTGGGTTGCTGGTGTGTCAGATCCCTGCTGTCAGGCAGCCGGTGAGTGTTCATGAGTGCCTTTTCCTTTTTTCCAGAAGGAAATCAGTCTAACTTCTGAGCCTGCCATAGCACTAGGCAGCTGGTTGGGAGATGATTGAATGTTCTGCCTTCCCATGTGGATTTTCACTGCTGCTTATGATCAGAAAGCTACAGAAATAGCTCTTGGTCCCCAGTGTTGGGACTGTCCTGTGCACCTGAGCAGGAAGGAAAATCACAACACAAGGATTGCAGCGTGGAACTGTTCCATGACACTTTAATCCCAAGAAAGATCTTTAAAAATCTGAAATAAGTGTTGGTATCCCTTAATACGCTTGGCTGTAACTTGTAGCAGCTGCTTTGTGGTCAGTTGAGCCATATATACGATGAGAGTGATGAGCTTGAGGAGACAGGGGAGGCAGCTGGGAGCCAACATTAATGCTGTCCTCTTGGAGGAAGCTGCCCTGTTTGAAGGCTCCCAATTCTAGTGCATGGACTCTTCACGCTCTCTAGTTTGCTGCCTCTGCCCTGTGGGTGATGCTCTCTGTCGTTAACAGCAGTGTAGACAGATGAGGCAGAAATGCTTTAAGACTGCTCCAGCTAGTTTCACCAGAGTGTATCTGACCATGATTTTTCAGCTCAGAAAAGAGATGACTAAGAGAGGGTGTGAGTGGGTGGAGGGGCTCAGGTAGTGCGTGGTAGAAGAATCCTTTGGGAGTTACCATATATGTGGGAATTGCATTTACCCTGGGAATCACTTGAGCTGAAGTTGGGCTGAGAGGGCACTCATGTTTCCGGTCCTCCCTGGGTGTAGGCTTTAGGCCGGTGCTGGGGTATGGCATACTGAGCTAGGTGCTGCTGCCTATTTTTAAGGATATAAGAACCAAAAAGTAATCTTAAGCAGCTTTGTAGTGCTGGATCAATTTTTCCCTTTAATCACTGCTGTTGTTTTTTTCAAATATGATGTGTTATAATATTCCCAGCCCTATGCTCTGGCATTCAGACTAGGATTGAGTCATCTAGGTTTGCATATGCAATGCTTTTTTGGTGATGGCTGTTACAGGAGTTTTCACAGAAAAATAACTGTGGTGGATACTGGGCAACTAGTATGTTAATATTCCTGTTTGTGTATTAATTGCTGTTTGCAAATCTAAATAGAATTAATGGAGCTGAGAATAATCTGATTAAGTGGATTATTATTGTTGTCATGTTTTTAGCTGAAGAGGAGATGTCATTGTTTTGTAGATAAAATGTGCTGCATTAAAAAAAAGGAGGGGGAATGGGGGGCAGAGCGCCTTAATGCAGGTTTCCTGGAGAAGGAGAGACTTAAATCATTTTACAGAAGAGGCTGATATATATGCCTAACTCGCCCAGTATTCATTAATTGAGATAAAGCCAATAGAGTTGAACAGTGGCTGTATAATCGGCTCCTGCTGCTAGTAAAAAGACTTGGTGCAGCCAAGATGTTTATTTTCAAAGCAGGAGGCCATCTTCTAGGCTCATTCTTTTTCATTGATATTATGTTATTATCAGATGACTTATTGCACAAAATTTAAATAAAAAAGCACAATCTGTCTAAACAACAGGAAGAGCTTTCTCCAGATGCTCTTACTGGAAATCCGCGTGGCAAAGAGACACTTCCTTCATCTGAAGGAACTGCAAACCTCCGGGGATAGATAACGGAGCCTTTTACCTTCAATCCAGCCAAGTTGGTCAGGCTGGATGCTGAGACTTAGCTGCTCAGATACATGCAGCAAGCATTCTTGTCTCACGTGCCTCCTGACTGGCCTCTCACTGGTTCACTCTCATCTTAGAAGCCCAGAGCTGGATGAACTGGAGGATGAACACCACCACTACCTCCCTTTCCTCTCTAGAAGTAAGGTCAGGACAAAACCTCACGCAGGGCATGTGGTGTTTGCACGGTTGTTACCTGAGCTCAGCAGGCGCTGTAGAAAAGAGTTTGCCCAAAGAAGCGCTGTCAAGAATCCTGCTGAGCTGATGCCGGTGTTGAGAAACTGTGTTTTCCTGCATGGTTTTGTTGGACTCCTGATTAGCAGAAAACCTTAAGCGGAGGGCATGTGGGATGGCTACAAGCTCTTTGCTGAAGGCTCGCGATGACTGATTTTACCAGCACAAGTAGCGTATATGAGAGAATATAAATGTTATGCAGATACCTCCCTTTGCTGTCAGACCATTGCCTTAGGGAAAGAAAACTCTTGGTGAAGAACTTCTTACCTGGGCATGAAAATCTGGCCAGAAGAGTCGGTCTTCCTTTGACATCACAGGTCATATACTTCAAATTTCTCTGAGAAATTTGAATACTGTCAGAGACAGTATCATCTGGGTTTATATGTAAAATGCAAGCTGCTTAGAGAATGCTCAATTAGAGATGAAGGGCTGGGAAAAGCTGTTCTAGGTGTGGTTTTTGGTTGTGGTTTGGTTTTTTTAACTAGGATCTTTTTTCTGATTGCTCTTTTCCCTACAGACCTTCTTGCTGCCTTTTGGTGGGTGCATAATGCCGGTTTTGCTGGGCTTTGCAGTGAATAGTAAGTCTCCATGGTTGCAGAAGCAATAAGTAGATCTAGCAGCTGAAGCTGTCTTTAGGAGGCAGTTCTACTTTCCTTTCTAGGAAAAACAGACTTTGCAAAAATAAAGCATTTCGTGTAGTTCCCTTCCTTGCCTTCTGCTCCCACACTGTCTGTGCACCAAGAGAGCGGGTCAGGAGGATTGCTGCTAGCAACAGCAGGCATAGACAGCTGCAAATGTGACCCTGCCTAACCCTTCTCCTATAAACTAGATTGCCTAAAGGCCGGCTTCAAAAATCAGATCTAACCTTCAGGAATTTTTGTTAAGAAGAAAATGCATCAGAAAGATAATTATAGAAAGAAATTGCCTGGAGCTGTTAGCAGAGTGCAAATGATGGGTTAGTATAGCTGGTTCCTGGACAGAAATGTGAGATTTGGTGTTGTACAAGATAGCCTCCAGCAGATTTAAAACTGGTGAAGGTGCCTCCTGCTCTTTCCCATCCTAGTGGTATGGAGGCAGGGGTCACACTGCTTTTAATTTGCAGGCTTTGCAGCAGAGGATCACTTTAAGGCAGCCTTACTGCCTATTGCAGCTTTAGTTTTAAAGCACCACAGCTATTAGCATGCTGGGTTCAGTGCAGGGGAAAGCTGCTCCTGCTGGCTTTGCCGTTTTGAAAAGCACATTTTATGTACGGAGTGTCACACTTGTCAGCTGCAAAGCCAGCACTACCACAGTGCAGCCTTGTTGATCCTGCCTTCCAGGGTGAAGCAAGGGAAGCACTTATTTCACTGTGCTGCTTTTCACTTCACTTGTAACCAGCAATCTTTATCCTGGGCTTACAAGCTGCAAACTATGATGATATCAGGAACTCTCATCTGTAATCTGCCCACCAGGGATGATCCAGAAGGCCCTGAAGAAGCATTTCTGGAGCTATGTATTAGCGGTATGTCATGTAATTTAATGCACCTACAAAGACAATGTAAACTTGATACCACTGTGGGAGTCTAAGAGAAACTTTTAGTGGTTTGTTGTTTTAAAATAAATAGTTGACAAGATCACAGCTCCTTTAGGTTGCCATGTGTGATGCTGTGGATTACTGTTGCTATGCTGTTCTCTCAGCACAGGTGTGTTTTAATCCATTTTTCCCTAGCAATTGAGTGTGATTTATGAGCCTGGGAGAAGCAGTCCTTTCCTTGGCTCAGTAGTTATGGACAGTCATTTGTGTGGTCTGCCCAAAGTGAGGTGCACAAAGCAGTTCTTGCTGCCATCCTACCTGCCCAGATTTTGCTAATTGCTGTTTAGAGGCTTGGCTGGGGACATGTAAGTCATCCCAGAGAAAGAGTTGGTGGTGGGGAGATGGAGCAGCTGGCAAAAGCTGCCCCAAAGTAGGCTAATGAATTATAGATAACAGCTATCAGGTTGCATTGCCATTGTGCAGGGAGCTGACAGTCTGTGTTGTACCACTTGGTCTCCAGTGTGTTGGCTTGCCGAAAGGTGCATTCAATATTTATGGGAAGCGTGGCAGAGTCAGGATACAGTCAGGTCTGCTTCCTTCACAGCTCCGCTTGCTTGTGGTTGTGCCTTTGACTGATTTCTGAGTTGGGACTGATTAGAATATCTTTGCAGCCTGGAATATGTGTTACTGAAAGTCACAGACAGAAGATTAAAAAGAATGGAGAAAAGGATGCTAGTGAGGAGGGGGAAATGTGTGTTTTGGGGCTTTTGTCATCTTCACCAAGCAAATGCTACCCTTGCTTTTGCTGAGCTGACACTCTCCATTCATCTGAAGAGGAACTGTAAATGTTTGAGAAATAATCTGACAGTGTTTGGATGATCAAGTCTTTCAGAGCTCCCTCCCTCCATAGTGTTATTGAGAAAGGCAGGGAAAAGCCTGATACTTGTAACTTGGGCATGCCGGCAGTTGGTGTAGTATTATGGAGGGCTCCTGAAGGCACCAGGCTGGTTTCATACACATCTGAATGAGGAGAAATAAAAGTGCGTCTTCAAGCGTGGAAATAAGTGATTTTGCTAGCAGAGCACTGTAACAGGCTTATCTGGAAGTTTGAGTACATCTTCACTGTACTGCGACTCCTGGTAGAGCTACTCAGAATTAAGACTAACTTTCGGGATGTTACCAGCGAATGATCTGAGGTTCCTCGAACAGATAGCATGTTGCTGTTATCCTAATACATGGTAAGAACTTTCTTTCCTGATCAAGTCTGCAGTATTGACTAAGTACCGAAAATATCTTTTTTGCATAAATCAAAAGGAGGATGCAAAACAAATGATGTGCACTCTTTCTAGTTGAAGTGTAATTAAAGCCTTCTAATTAAGGTCTAATTGCATGCAAGTGACATCCGTCAGAAAACAGACTACTATTTACGTGTTCATCCCTAATACATGTCAGAAAGACAAGAACTTGTTGTCTTCCATCCATTTCCTCACTTGCTTTCAAAGTGATACCATTTTTAAGAAATATTACTGAAAGTTATGATTTTCTTGAACTAGGAGGACTTTATGTTCTTCTACAGAACATTGCCTAAATCCCAGTCTGTCCTTGAACATAACAGAAGACTCCCCAGTTGTGAAGATGTCTTTTTTTTTTTTTTTTTAATGAAACGCTTGAACTTGTTCACTTAGGAAGCAGTATATTCAGCATTGTGTAGTAGCACAGGGATGTGTGCAAGCACCTCCTTTGGCCCAACAGCATGCTTCCACAGGTATTTTTGATAGCAGCCTGTATTTATGTCACTGCTACTACCTCTCCTGTGCTAATATTTTGTGGCTGTGTAGTGACCTAGCTGGTGAACTGAACTGGGTGAAAGTTGAGTTGTCTTCCTGCTGTGTGCCCTAGGCAGCAGTCTGTGGTTGCTTTCAGTGACCGTAGAATGGTATTCTGACAGTTGGAAGTTGCAGAAATTAAACATCCAGTTGGATTTATCCTAGACCGAGGTCTTGTCTTATGTTTATACCGTGGATAGTGTTGACTTCTGAATAAAACTTTTTGGATGTTTCATCTAACCATTTAAGTGGGGCAGACCCATTGCCTTTCACTGTTTGTTTTTTTTTTAAAAAAAAAGAAGGAAAACAAATCTTTCTTTTCTCCCCAAAGGCAGTTTACATCCCTTTCTCCAGTGCCATCCGTGCACTGTAATCCTGCATGGAGAGAGGGAAGTGATTCCATTTATATTGCATTTTCATTTTGTGTATTGCTTTCAGAACCTAACACCTCCCTTGTGGCAGCTGTAAAATACTGCAAAGCTGGAACAATGTATCTAGCATGACTTTCTTTTCTTTTATCTTTGTAGATACTCTCCGCTATTACATTACCTGTAGTGCTGGATACCCCAACCCTTTCCAGCAGGTGAGTGAAAGCATCCTAGCTCCTTCACCCCTTGTCAGCATCCTGCAGGGTATCAGTTAAAGGCTTTTGATGCCAGCATGCAGCAAGTTGCAAGGTGTTAGCTTTAGGGAGCACTCCACCTGTGGGTAAAGCTTTGGTAGCTACTTTCCAGCTGTGCAAGAGGTGGCACTATGATTTAGTGAGCAATTTTCCTCCAGCTTATCAGTACCTGCATAGCTTCAGGTCCAGAATGCCCTCTTAGAAGGGCCTGTGTGTGATGTGGTGAGGACCATGGCTTTATCCATGGTACCTCTGTTTACATGGCACTCTTCTAAGAGCAGCAATGTGGAGACAGAGCACCCACAATTAATACCAGGGTGGGAAACTACATACTTCCTGCTTTGAATCTCCTCTTGCGGGTTCTTTTGGGTTGAACAGTGGCAACATTCCACTCCCAAAATGCAGCCACTTCTGTGGGTGAGGGAGTGATTCTCACATACGCCTCTTAAATCCCTTGGATGTTGAAGGGTTTGTATCCCAAAGTATAAATGTGAGTCATTATTTTTTTTGTGTGGGGGCTGAGGAACAGCACCTGGGCCCATCCCAAACTTTGTCTTATGTCTCAGAGGCCAGAATGAACCCACACCACCCACCGTTTGGCAGACACCAGCTGCTTCACCATTTATATTTAGGATTTTCTAAGTCTTGTCTTCCTCTGTTTTAAGGGTGGAGTAAGAACACTCCAAGCTGTGGTATGATGCACTGTTGCCATCTGTTGCATTTCTGATTGCTTGGTATACTCTGACATGCTATTGCATGTGAAATTCCCATGGATGCTTTAATGGGATCCAAAGACTGTGCCTCAGTACAAACAACTTCTAGTGTTAACATTAACGCTTTCTCAGCCATCTGATTTAATAGAAAAATCCAGATGTGCTTTGTGGTGAGAACATGAGTGCGTTGTATCTTTCTCTTCTCCTGTATCCTGGAGCTGGCCCTGGCCGGGTGTATGGTTTTTGTGTATGTCGGTTTCTTAGTTGTGGGGTTTTTTTTTTTCTTTTGGTTCTTCTCTTTCCCTCTTCTGTCTGTCTGTACTTCTTCCAGGTTGGTAAAAGTCAAACTTAACCCTAATGCAGCTGCACCCATGTCAGTTGAGACATCCTTAACTTGTACCATTCACACAGATCATACTTCAGTATTTGGGAAGCAGAGTTTAAGTCTTTTCCCATGAGTTCTGTTGGTTCGTGTGGCCTTAATTGCTGAAACATTGCATGTTTTGTGTTGAGCAGAAGCTGTCAGGAAGCCACAAGGCTCTGGTGGAAATGCAAGATGATGTTATGGAACTCATGAGGTCAGCAAGCAGAGAGCACCCGACCTCCAAGGTAACTGTCCTCAGGTTTGCTTTCCCTGTGCTTTCTGGCTTCCCTTACCCTTGTGCAAAGCCCAAGATCAGCTCCTGCTAAGCCATTTCCTTGCTGTAATCGCTAGCTTGTTGCTTACAGGAGTATCTTACTCGGATCCAGGAGGTTTTAAATTCAACAGAGATCAACTTGCAGCAACTGACAGCTTTAGTAGACTGTCGGAGTCTGCATTTGGTGAGTACTTGGTAACTGGGCTTAAGACCAAAGGAGGTGTAGATCCTGTAGTGTACTGATTATTTTGGAGTTTCACATCTCTGCTGTGCCAAAACAGTTTACAACAGCTTTTACTGATTGACTTCAGCAGAAAGGAGAACGGGAATTTGGATCAGGTTAGCTTTGTGTTTAAAGATCAGGATAGGTAACTAGATAACACGCACCTATATGAGCATACCTATACAAGCTGCAGCCCTAAGATTTCAGGGACCTTAATTTTTTTTCTATATCTCATACTTTGTTGCCTTTCCAATGGAATGCCTTATAGCTGCAGTATCGCATGGCCTAGCTGTTGCCCTAGCTGCATGTCCAAAGGTAGAGAAACAGATAGTCCATGCTTGTTCTTGGGCCATGGGACATAGTGAAGGAGCTGAGAGGCTTAATGAAAAATATGACATCTGAAGTTGGGTAGATAAGTTTGCCTTGGGTGTGGTTTTGGGTTTTTTTCCTTTTAAACTCTTACTGTGTGGGGTTGAAAATATTCCCATGTCTATATCCGAGTTGGGTTTTATGAAGGGGAATAAGGGTTAAGACCAGTTATGCAAAACAGTTGAGGTCCCCAAAATTAAAATAGAAGTATTCACTGGAAAAGGGACTACAATCTCGTAAGTTGTTTCGGAGAACATAATCTGGGGGAAGGGCTTTTAAATTAGAGCTCAATGTTAACTCTCTAGTGATCAGGAAACTCTGCTCATTTTTCTCTCCAGGATTACGTCCAGGCTTTGACGGGCTTTTGCTATGATGGAGTGGAAGGCCTCATCTACCTGGTTCTCTTCTCCTTTGTCACAGCCCTCATGTTCAGTTCCATTGTGTGCAGCGTCCCACACACTTGGCAGCAAAAGAGGTATAGAGAGGGTTGAGATCCTGTAGCATTGTAGAGCTCTTTCCTAATGAAGACTGGCTATTGGATTTGTGCCCATGAGCATATGGAGCTCTTTCCCATATGATCCCAGGAGTGTGAGGGATGAGGCTTTATAAGCACAGGTCCAACAGAAAAAAAGCTGTTGGCTTTTGCTCTGGCTGTGATTAATATTTACATCTGAACCTTATTGCACTGGAATATTGCGTGTGCAGAGTATTCAGTACACTGGAGGACTATGAGTCAAGTCAGAGATGAATGATTATAGCTGTAGAGAGAGGTAATGCTTGAACTATGTGCCATCTCTGTAAAATACCTATTCTCTTGCATTGCTTTGAGGCGTTTGTTCTAGTATGGGGAAGAGAATTGGAATGAGAAGCTGTTCACACTTGCCTTCTTGGCTTTGCTCGTTCTGGGGTGACTGGCTTGCATAGCTAATAGAAACCGGGACTTGTCTTGCTGGTAATAGCATGGGCAGATGAGATACTTGCAAACTGGTGGCAATCACCTAACAGCAGAGTTATTTGGAACTAGTATTAATGATGGTAACCAGGCTGATCAGTAAGTCTCGAGGAAACCTTTGCTTCACTGACTGGCTGCTGCACCACACGCAGCTATTAAAATAGCTTTGAGTTTTCTGTTCTTGTAGAGCAGTAGACTGTGCAGCAAATTCTCTTCTGTGGTCCTCAAACATGATTTTTGTGGTCTAAGCCCAGGCTCAGGGTTCAAAGTAAAATGGAACATCCGAAACAATAGCAGGAAGCCAGAGCCCGCCAGGCCTGCAGTACCCACAGAGAAAGCCTTGGGAAACACGTCAGAATAGCACTTAAGAAAATGGCTGGTTTCCTTACCTCTTCCACATGCAGCTGCCGAGACATGATCAAGAAGAGAATGGCAGTCTGCCTGTTTGAAGGAGAAGGGTTTACACAGTGGTATCTCTTGTGCTGCCTTCCATGTGGGCTGCTGCCTGCCCTGCCAACCCCAGCAAGGCTCAAGCTGCTGCTGTGAACTGAAAGATCCTCTCTTGCATTCCCCGGAGCACCATTTCTTCCTCTGCCTCCCTCCAGGAGGTCGAGGATGTTATACTTCGCTGCCCATAATAGACTGTGCAGGCTGCATTTCCCTGAATAAATCTTCAGTGCCACCTTGTGGTACAGACCCTCCAGGTGACATTTGGGATGTTCTAGCGATGCCCGTGCTGTTTCACCCAGCAGCAGAGCGCTTCCTGTAGAACCTTTTACTTTAGCTTTGTCAAGCGTTGCTAAAATATATTTCAAACCTTGGTGCTTCATCCCGTAATTAGGGAGATAAAATAGCAGTGTATATTATATAGGAGGGACAAGAGAATACTATGGCAAAGGGGAGAAGGAACCAGCTAGCAAACAGCTCTGCTCTGCATTAGAATTTATTTAAAATCTTGGCATTTTTGAGAGAAGAAAGCCTTTAGACAGAAATGTTGCAAGTTAGTCTCTGTTAAGGCTTCTGAGATTTTGCTAGAAGCTGAAGCAGACCCTTTGTAACCAGAATGGGACTTCAGAGAAGTCTACAGAGACTTATCCTTAAAAGGTCTTTGGACATGGCTACAAGAAATGGAAGGACACAGATTGCCGTTTTGAAGGATGCTTTCTGTGGGGTGCATGGCACTATACCCCTACTGCCTGCATCTCTTTTTCTTTTTTCTTTTTTTCTGTGTATTTTGGGACGTGTCCATCCTTTTGGTTGTATGACAGGGCTTGGCAGACAGCACAGTTCTGCAACTGCCCAGAGAGAAGACAGTAGGGAGACTGTAGGGGATCAGGCAGTGTCAAAGTCCAGATGGTATCTGTGGGAGGTCTGAGTCACTGTGGTGTAGGCTGTGTTTGACACTGCCACCCTGAGGCATCCCAAATGGGTATAAATGTGGAGGTGTGGAAGATGGTTGGGAGGTTCCTAGGATTACCATGGTTTCCTGCAAACCCCATGTGCGGGGTAATTGTAGGGTTCTAGGAGGAACTTTTTCTCCTTCTTGCAGAAGCTCAGATGATGATGGGGAAGAAGAATCAGCTGCTCAAGGGAGTAGACAAACACATGATAATCTTTACAGAGTGCACATGCCCAGCCTCTATAGCTGTGGGAGTAGTTATGGCAGTGAGACCAGCATTCCAGCAGCAGCACACACAGTCAGCAATGCTCCCGTCACAGAGTACATGTGAGTATCCCGACAAGAAGGCTGTATTGCGGCTTGTCCAGGTTGCTTCACTCCACTTGCTGTTGTTGCCAAGTGCTGCGAGGCTGGCACTGTTGACCAAGCGGTAGAAGTGATAAATATGAACAGCTCTGTCCTGCAGGATTTAGAAATCTGTCTAGAGAAAAGAAGTAGGAAAGTATTGTCCGGGCTTCTTATTACACAATGATTCTGGTCCCCAGAAGACTTAAGTCTTCAGACAGAGCAGTTTTGCCAGAAGACTTTAAGCCTCCTGAGAAACTGAGAGCCAAGACAAAACCTGCAGGCTTGGTCCTTCCACAATATTTGCAGTCAGCTCTGACATCTGTTGCAGTCCAGAGCTACCTAGTCCAGATGGGATCTTCAGAGCTTTCTCCAGAAGTGCATCACCCTGATCACACATGGACTACCTTCAGGGCCCATCTTTTTAGGGCTGGCACATCATTTTGTTCTTCCCGTTAGACTTTGTCCTCATTTTATCTCCATTTCTGCAGCTTGACAGTTCTAACGCTGCAGGGAGGCAGATTTTCACACGGACCTATTTTTAAATCACTTGACGTGATTCAGTGTGGGCCCTTCTGAGTAAAAGTGTATAGATAGTCCTTAATCTGAGGTAAATAATGCTAGATTTGTGCCCTTGTCTGAAGATGGGGGATGCACCTGGCCTGTAAGAAAAACTTTGAGGGAGACTGACCTGATACGGTAGTTCTGGGGGTGCGTATACTGTCCCATGTCACCGTCAGAGACCTTCCCCAGAGAAGTGTGACGCATACCCCCTGTTACCATGTGTGTCTTCCTTTCCTAGGAGCCAGAATGCAAATTTCCAGAACCCCCGTTGCGAGAATACCCCGCTCATTGGCCGGGAGTCCCCACCTCCCTCAGTAAGTCTCTCTTTACTGCTCCTCTCTGCTTCAGCAACTTTGGGGAATACACGGTTACCACTCCAGTATACTCTCAAGGGAGCTGATTGTGCAGCCAAACACAGGATCTGGCCCGTAAATGGCAGGAATTTGAATAGACAAGCCATGTCTCACCTGCCATGGGGAATAAAACCCTGCTATGCTGCTTTGGACATTGCACGTAAAAAGAATAAAAGTCTATCAATTAACACTGGTAATGCTATGGGCCCAGTCCTGCCACCACTGAAGTGCATGAGTATCTTGGTGGGTGACTTCAGCTGGATGATTCACTTGCATGCGGTGTACTTGCTATCTGTGGCATTGGTTCCTCAAGTTTCTTTTTAAACTTGTTAAAACAGTAAATTCAGAGTTATCGCTGAACCTCTCTCCTTAATCTGCCCTGAAGGGATGGTAGGATGAAACCTGTATTATTTTTTTGTTGAGATTTTTTTTAAATCTTTCTTTCACAACTGTTTTACTTTCTTTAGAATCTATTTTTTGTATTTAATTTCCTATGGAGGAGGAAAAAAAAAAAACAACTTTCATGGAAGGTTTTGATATTTGGAGTGACCTGATAGCCATTTCTGTATGCTGGATAAAACATGGGCTTGCCTTCATGTATGTGTAAGAACTAGATGAATTTTGCCCTCCCTGGATCCTGTCAGCCTTACTTACACCAGAACTTGGAGAACATGCCATCACAGTGCTCACTAACTTGGTGGTGTGATTACAGAGGATGAGTAGTAGCATGCTTAATAATCAACCAGTCTTCAGGTATAGGTAAAGAAATTACACTCTGTGGTGCATGGTTCAAATTCACGGGGAGGGGAGGAAGAGGCGGTTGGAGGATGAAGGAATACGAATTGTGGTGGAAAAGGGGACATCACATTCATGTTTTCACTTCAAAATGACCAGTTCGTCTTGCTGTAGAGAAGGTGGAAAAGTGGAGGGTTGATCCTTGTCTCTGTACTTGGCCAGACCTCTTTCCACCTTCACAAAGAATTTTTCCTGATCCCTGGTGGTACTCTGATCGCAAGCTCTGGTAGCGTTCTCTGCTCTCAGCAACGAGATGGTCCTCGGGGGAAGAGCTGACGTGTTGCACACCAGTACAGTGTGGCAAATGCTTTATTGCTGGTGTTTCCTATTGAGGGAAGGGCACTGTCCCTCTGGTACTGCCAGGGCATGTGTTCGTTCAGTGTCTGTAGACCAAGGTCCTGCTTCCCCTTCCCCTACAGCTCTTCTGCTTCAGAGAAAGCACACTCCTGTCTGCAGGGGCTTTAGTTATGCAAGAAATTCCCTGGTTCTTCAGTAGCTGTTTGTGTTAATACCCTGAGGGGGGATCTGAGTCGTGGTGCCTTAGGCTGGTTTCCGAGAGTAGATAGAGATGAGATTTTTTTGACTTGGCAGCCATCAGTATGGGCTATGGGGAAGCGCAGGAGCTGGGGGGGGAGGAGAGTGCATTGTTGCTCATGTAGACAAGGGGAGTTTCTCCCTAGGCGAGGCAAGGAACAGGCTGTAGGATGAATGTGTTTTCTGCAGGATCATACTGGTAGTAGACAGGCAGTGGAGAGAAGAAAAATGCTGTCTACTCTCGTATTGGCAGGCAGCAGGGAAGGGAGCTTTTCTGGGATTTTTGTATTCGCAGCTCTCCATGGCAGGTGGCTGAGACTGTGCCGAGGCAGAAAAACTTGCAACTTTTCGTAGCAAATCATCTGTGGGAGGAGAGAGATGAAAAGAGAATACCAACGCACGTGTGTCTGCCTCCTTTTGGGAGGGAGGAGGTGGGGATAACCATCCAGACAGGTTATGTCCAGTGGGTGGACATTCCATTTAGCTTTCTGTGAACAAATGGTGAAAACTAAGATGTGATGATCCTGCTGCATTGTTTGTCCATTACTTTTCCTGGCTTTTTGTTTGTTTGTTTGTTTTTTTCCCTTCTCTCATTCCTTCTGTTTTCTCCTTCTTGCCACAGGGCTATTTCCTTAGGGTTGTAGAGCCCACCTTGTCGCTGACACACACACCACAGCGTTTCACTTGCTTGCACTGTGTTTTTCATGCACGTTGAGGCTGCACTCTCTTTTTCTCTCTCTTTCTTGCGTCATCACAGTTGTATTTGGCTGCCATGGACAGTAGCAGCCATATGAGCTGGCAGCTTAAGCCCTCGGACAGTGCACGGACATACTGGTAACAGCGCCCGCAAATGGAACAGGTACTGGAAAAAAGGTCCTTCTTGCTCAACCCCTTCTCCACTCCTAACCACTCCCTTCATCCCTGCACTGTTTATCCCAGGCCAGTGCCTTTTATTTCTTCACATTCCTTCCCTCTGCACCTCCCACCCCATTCCCTCCTGCCAAGGGTTAAAATTAAAATCAGTTTTGCTCTGGTGCAGACTCAAGGAGCAGCATCAACCTTGCAAAGGCTTCTGGTGCACGTTGTGAGGGTTATAGGTGCCCAAGCCTCACAAAGGTTAACTCACAGCAGCTTCAACTCAGAGTGCACAAGTGAGAACAGCTTGAACACTTAGTACTGAGTGCTGCTCAAATGTAGAATAGAAGTTCTCCCATCACAAGAAGCCCTCTTCTAGAAGTAAGGAGAACCAATCCAGCAGCTTTTCAGTTGGGACTGGTTGTCTTAATTCAACCTTTTGACTTCCCTTGCTGCTGCTGTTCTGCTTGTCTTGACTGGTCATAACAGCATGTGCCTGAAACCACTGATACCTATCCGCCACATGCTTTAAGCTCCTCAGTAGGATTTTTAATTTGTTGAAAGATCCTAGCTGGTAACGGTGGCCTGTCCTGAAGAGTTACTGCCTTGCCTGTTAGATCTGTGTGCAGCTTCTCGTTCTATCCTTGCATTTAAAGTCGGAAAGGAGCAAGTTTAAAAAAAGACTTCCCTAAAGGTCCAGACATAAGCACTAAGATCTATTTCATTCTGTTTCAAAACCTTTTACTGTTTTGTTTGTTCTGTGTGTGTCCAAATCATCCCATCCATTTCCCACAGGCTCTGTGAGCAGAGCCCTCCTAGTACCATTTCACTGTCTGAATTCCTAATGGGCTGTAGTTGCTGATGTCCTCCACGATAGCCAGTGTGTCTTCCCTTGCAGTGGTCCGTGACAGTCACATGCCTACAGAAAGAGTAGGTGGTCTGCAGCAGGCCTTGTAGTTTTTTATCTTGGTTGAATATAGGGTATGATTAGAGCTCCCAGGCTCCTTGCACTCATCTGGTATGAAGGAGAGTGTGCTCCTTCAAGGGATCTACAGCCACACAGTAACTGAAAGGGGTTGGTTCCAATTGGAAAAGTGGGCCCATTGCTTTTGACTCATGCAGTCGATGACCCGTATACATTGTGTTCCTAGAATTACATGTCCATAAAGCTGCTGGTTCCTCCTTTTCTGCTGTTCTTGTCGGGACTTTTGTCAGCCTTGCATTGGATTCCTTTCCATCATGTTGCTGCTTGGTCTGCCTTCTTGCTGCCTCTTGCCGTTTCTCTGCCTGCCTTGTGACATGCTGGGAAGGGCGCTGTCTGAATCGGGTGTCTTGATGCCCTCTGCCGTGGTGCATGAATGCAAACTTGTCTTGAAGCATGGTGCTAGCACCCTTGAAAGGGTCACAACTTTCTTCAGTCTCAAGTCTTGCAAAGACTGCTCTTGGGTGTAAGCTTACGGTGGTTTTTCTGCTTATTGGTTCCTACAGGTGGTATTGTAGTGATGTTAGATGGGTCTATTCCATGAAATAAAGTACTGCTTTACTGCTGGGGGGGGGGGGGGCAATTCTAGTGTCTTCATTCTGGACTTGAAATCTCCTCTGAGCTGAAACATGACCTGATCTCAGTCTGCACTGTCGTCTTCTTACCTAGGGTCACACCCAGAGTTTAATGTGGCTGTCTGCAGGGCAAAGAACAAGGCATTGCATTCTTTCCAAGACTTTAAAAACAAACAAAACAAACAGAAGCTCTGTTCTTTTGATTTGGAAAACTGAAGTCCCTTTGAATTCAGAACCCACTGGCTGGAATTGGCTGTTTCCCTGCATCTTGTACCTCCCATACATAATACTACCAAACCCTGTGTGTTTACTGTGCTCTAGCTATTTGAGAGGTGGATCAACCTTTAAGAACTTGAATCCAGAAGCTTTGGTCTTTATTGGATTGCCTGAATAGCTCTGGCAGGAAATCAAAGTCAGGGTAGCTGAAGAGAGATACGTGTGGGGTTTTTAACCACAAATAGTAAATGGTTTATACTTGGAGTCAGGGTTTCATATGGTAGGTGATCTTCCAGCATAGCTGGGAGTTAACTATGAAGTACTCATGGTCTGCACAGTTCAGAGGAGTTGGTAGAATTTTTGCTCTAAAATTAACTGATTAGTCCCATCAGGTTTTTTGGAGGGGTTTTTTTGCAACCAATTATTCCTTTGTACACTGGCTATACATGTTAAGCACCTAACTAGTATGTCCTGGCAATCCCTACCTATGAAAGTTTATACCCTCAAAAAGGCTGAATGCGAAGGAGAGACTTTTTTTTCTCCTTTGGAGAAATAAAAAAATAAACTTGTGTGCAGTCTGCGGTGTTTGTCCTAGCTGACTGGTAAGTGACTGGGAGGTGTGCTGTACCGAATAGCACAAGCCACCACGAGAAACGGTAACAAGAAGTCTTTCTGGTATTCTTTTTAGGGTAGCTGACAGTGTGGTGAAGGTATGGGTTGAAACTTGTCCTCCATGCTGTTTCTGAAAGGGTAAAGGAGGGTGTAAAGGCACATGGGTACTTCTAGCAAGAGTACTGGAAGAATGACTGCATTGTGCATTTCTTTAACCTTCTATGAAAGCTCCTCTTTAAAGGAAACTAAATGCAACTGTATACCTTATAGCTGTGTCAGGCACTGTATCCAGGCTACCTCAGAGTAGAGTCCAAGCCCTCCTTAGCTCTGGATTGTGCTCAGGCTTTAGGCCTTTAGAAGTTTTAAAGGAGCTAAAGACTTAGTTATCTTAACTATGGATAATACAGTTTGGTTTCATGTCCACATGACTGGCAAGTGCTGACACATCTTCATCTGCTGGCCTGTCCAGATGTTGGAATCTGTGTCTTCCACAGCATCTTTGCACTGAAGGGTTTGGATCAGGGACTACCATCAACAGCACGTGGAGCAAAGCGTTCGTACATGGAGTGTAATGCAGCGACTGATAGAGCCGTGCTGGTTACGAGGGGTGCGCAGAGAAGTGTTAGCTATCTACCTCCAGATTTCAATCATACTTATCGCAGTCATTAAAAATACCCATTAACAGAAGCAGTAACTGGTTCAAACTGTAATAGGAAAAGGTACAAAGGCACAAAAATCCTGAGTTAAGGAGAGAATATCAGCCCTAACTCTGACTACTCTGAGTCTTGATTTGTTCTGTGTGTTGGATTGCAGGTAGGTTTGAATGTAAAATGCCCTCTGCTTGACTGTCCAAATCTCATGTTCCTGATTACTTTGTTTTAGTGACACTTAAACAACTGTGGGGTGTTTTCTTGGTGGAGGAAGTAGTAAATTCTTTCTGACTTCTCCCTCTGTGATGGGTGTACTTTGTACATCCTTGAAATGCAGTTCATCAAGTGGCCCTTCTTGATTTTAATGCTCTAAAGAAAATTGATATTGCATGTTGTGTGCTGAACCTATATGACTTGTACAGGAAGATGCACAACAACCTTCTGTGATCGGAGATTATTTTTTTCTAAATAATTCTTAGAAAACCTAAGCACCTGGAAGTTCTCTTTTCATACTCATTTCCTATCACATGTCACGTATAGCATACAAATGGAAAATGAGCAATCAAATGCATCTTTCCTTCTAAGACCCTTTTCTTGGCACGATGCTTGGCTCGTAGTTTCAGTATTGTGCTACCTTAAAATGTGCCCTGCGTACTCTATTAGAAAGTTCTTTGACTTCTAAGCCTTTCTGAGCCCGTTGGGTTAGTCTCATGTGTTTTAATAATGCCCTAAAATTTATTTCTGAAACAATCACATTTATTAAACTCTGTAGTCCTTAAACTGGCTCATCTTGGTATTTTTTACCTTTTCTTTCTCACTGGCAAAAAATACATCTTAGAGAGAAAGAACAGATGTACCCTTTGTCTTCTAAATATAGATGCCATTTCTGGGCCAGAGTTTTATATAAAGATCCATGTTCTGGAGGAAGTTTTCCAGTTATGGAAGACACTAAAGATGAGTGTGCAAATAAACCACAGGTGTCTTCATCTTGTGCCGGTGGGGTCAGCTCTGCCAAAGCAGCAGCTTCTCTCTTCTGTTGTGCAGAGGTTCAGCCCAGGTCAGTCTTTGAAGGAAACCTGATAAAATACTGTTAATTCTCTGAAGACCTCTTTGGATAGCTGAGCTTTTGAGAGCCTAAAGATGCCTCATAATGTTCTTTCCCAGTGGGCAAGATAAATCATACTTCCTGGTGTGGAACTCCCTTCCAGTTGTCTCTTTGCCAACTTAACTGGCTATTTTATGTGGCCAGCTATCACCAGTTTTAAAGGTGATAAAAAGTCAGTATGCTGAAGAGCACTCTTGGGAAGTAAGATGTGGGTATTATAGAATTATTCAAGCTCCAGCTGGTATAAAAAGGAGGGGAAAAAAATGCCTGTTCTCATTGCTTGGTTGTTAGTATCATGGTAGCAGAATCCCAGAAGCAGTAATGTGGTTGTGATGAAGGCATTGAACACATTGGCATGAAGAGACAAAGTCTTTTGTTCTTACTGCTGGGTATTATTTACATGCTATTCAGCTCATTATTCAAATGGCATATGAATGACATATGTTACTTCAGTAGCTTCTAGGAGCTGTTTTGGATTACCTTGCTTAGAATAAAAAAAAATAAGAAAAAGCAACCCCTCCCCAACCAAAACAACCTCTCATCTTTCTGACTTTCTCTCCTCACCCCCAGACTGGAGTCTTGTCTACTGCTGCAGGTTGGATCCCAAGCCACAGCGGATTATTATCCATCTGATAACTGTTAGCTAATATCATCTTGTTTGGCAGCTTGTTTCCAGCCTGACAGGGTCTGTTCTTTCTTGGGCGTAAATTGTTCAGGGATTCATTCTTCCACACTTACCTTTCAGACTGCCCATCTGTGGTGCGTGGCAGTCTTCTGATGCCCTCACTGCTGTAAAATGCAATGTAAAAATGCAGCGTACACCCATTGTCTTTTCAACCTCCTTTTCTGGCGTGGTTGAAGGCAACAACATGACTAAGAGAGGATGAAGGTGTGAGGTGGGTTTTTACATCTGCATCATTTCCATTTCCCTCTCTTCTCCCAGGCAAAGTATGGCATATTTTGACTCAATGGCTATTGGATTTCCTTCTCTGTAGAGAGCTTGGATAAATCATTAGCCCATCTGCACTGACCTGGCCAGCATCGTTGCAGCTGGCAGTATCTTACTCAGACTTGACTATGCTGTGGCTTGTGAAACTTTCCTTGTCAGACCAAGCCAGCAGCAGCTCTTTGATACGCTTGCTGTAAATAGAGACCATTTTATGCTGGGAGGTGGTCATAATCTGTGGTTCCGTGTTTACGTTAGTCATTCTGACTTACTTTTCTGTTCTGTTTGTTTTGTTTTTATGTCTTGTCTTCCTCCAGTACACCTCCAGCATGAGAGCCAAATACCTCGCCACCAACCAACCTCGTCCAGATGCTGGCAGTGTGCATTAAAATGAAAAAGCAAAAAAAACAAAACCCACACATGCAGTCAGACTTAACAATGTGCCAACTGCTGTGCCCCTGTGCTGTCCTCGTAGAACAATCCTGCTGTTCTGCCCCAAATCCAGTGCAGCTCCTTCTGTTTCTCCAGCCCAGACCACCTTCCAACCTGGTACCTGCCCACTGGAGTGGGAAACCCCTTTTGAATTTAAGCCTTCACCTTGCTGTACCTGATGTGCGAGAGAAAGCAGGCACGTGCGGGCAAGCAACTGAGAGCACCCAGACAAGAAACTGGGTCCACCTGCCTGGGGCCAGCTTTATCAAAGTAGCTTATCAGAAAAAGTTGGTGAATATCTTCTGCCCCCTTTTTTCCCCTTCTGTTCCCCAGAGGGACTTGGTGAAAGATGGTGGTAGATCTTCTTCACTTCTGCAGTGGGATCAGCAGTCTGTCAAACACTGAAGAAGCAGAGGCTCGGTGCCTGTGACTAGCGTACAACGAGGGAACGCTGAGTCAATGCACGATACAGCATTTTGGGAGCCCTCTGGTCCGGTGCCCTGTCTGAGGGAGCAGGGAAACCCCTGCCTCGTGGTGTCACTGTATATCACTGTCATTTGGGAGCCTGGGGCTCTTCTAGAGAAAACCATTCTGCTACCCTGGTTAACTTTTTAAACAAAAATCCATTATGAAAATGCCTTTTTCTTCCCCACTATATCTAGCATGTGAATCCTCGAGGAGGAGCAGGGGGGTCCCAGCACCAGTCAACTACACTGTCCATTGCTCTGAACCTGACCTCTCTGCTCCATCAGGGAAGCCCAGGTACTTGCAGATGGCATTCTGGGTGCTGCCTTTAAGAGGCCGACACACAGATCAAACAGGAGCCAGCCACCCACTTGGTGCCAAATTTTTCCAGGAAAAGACTTGTAAGACTTTACGGGGGGTATTTTTGCACTAAAGAGTTTTGGCTCTCTGATGCTAGATCTTAATGGGACAGTCAGCTTGCAAAAACAAGAGGGACTGGAAGCACCAATGGATTTATAGCAAATGCAAGCTCTCCCTGCAGGAGTGACCTGTGAACTCTGCTGGACTTTTTGGTTTTGTTTTTTTAAAATCATAATTTTCAGCATGGGGTTGCTGAACTGGCATTGAAAGAGGTTTTTGGAGCTTCAGTCCTAACAAAGTCACAAGATCATCAGTATATCTTCTTCTGTGTTCCAGAATCAGAAACCCAAATGACATCTGGAGAACATTGTGACTGTCAGAACAGGTTTTTATTTTTTTCTATTTTATTTCATTTTGTTTTTCAAGTCATGTTGCTAACCACTATCTGACAATATTAAGGCACATGTAAGGCATTTTTCTAGACATGGGGCAGAACAAGGCTTGCAACAGGGCAGCTGGGTGCCTGCAGAGGCAACATCCTCCATTGGTGCTGTACTTTCCACTGAAGAGCAGTGCTCCAAAGGGCACTGACAACTTCCTACTAGAAGAGGAGACTGCCTCTTGGAGGTACTGGGAGTACTGCCCTTTCAGTAGAGTAACTATGATGTTCCTTCTTGTCTCTTTACCTCTGAGCAGGGGCATCATAGTGTAGCTGCTGAGCATTATATTAAATAACTGGCAGAGTAAATAAAGTGGGGAACACCTCTCAAACTGGAGTTGAGCCATTGGCAGAGGTGGTTAGTCTTCACCTCAGTGATGTTCAGACTCAATGTCTGTTTACCCCACGTTTGCTCTATGGGGCACAGGATTTACCAATCTGCCTTTACTCAAGTCAGTTGCCTTCTTGCAGTGAGGTAGGAATTGCTCCTAGCAGGTAGCTAACTAGGGTGATGGTATCTGCTGTAAAATGGTACCAGCTCTGTGGAAGAGCAAGCTTTGAGACTCCTTTTAAGATAGAAACCACTAATAGACTGCAAAAAGCTGTAGGCCAGCTATTACCATTCAAAGGAGTGAGGGAGATGGGGAGGAGGCACCACCATGCAGACAGGAAGAGGTGGTTTTGGAGAAAACTTCACACTTCACCCTAAATCTCTGGAAGCAGGATTTTCTTGCTCAGGACTGAGTATGCCCTTTCAGACACGTTTGGGCTTCACACTGAAACATACCTCTGCGTTATCAAATAACAAGGGCAGGGAAACGTAGTCACGGGTGGTATGGAGGGACACTGTGGCTCATGAGCACCAGGTTTTCCACCCTGTCTTAAAGCCTACCAGGAGATGTGGGTGTGCAAGCACGTGGCGTGGTTAGCTTGCAGGGCCCAGAGCGCACAACTGCTCTCTGGGGGGAGCTGAACCTTCCCCTCGCTTTGAAGAAAGAAGCAAGAGCCATATAATCCTTATTAAGAATGAGTTGTTCTGCCATCATCTCTCCTTGGAAGGATGTGCTTGGATTGCTACTCAAACTATCAATTTTAGGGGAGCTGCCCTAAAATCAGTGGTCTGGTCCTGCTCTTTGAAGGCAAGTGTTTTGAAGGCTGGAGGATGTGGGGAACCCTGTGAAAACAAGTACTTCTGTATATTGATTTGTCTGTATACAGAATGTATCCTGAACATGCGTGTGACTGCACATTGGGTTGGATCTAAATTGTCACAGTGGTATTGTCTGTGCCAGTGGGGATAACGGGGGAGCAAGCCTATGCCTTTTTGTTTGCAGCATCTAATGGAGCAGCCACCTTGACCTGCTTCCTTCTAAGGTTTGGCATAGCCACTCATAACACCCAGAACAACTCCTGACAATGTTTGGGGCTTGCAGCAAGGCACAGATGTGGAGATATGTGCTCTGTGACTTCAAAATATAACTGGAAAGAATGTTACAGAGAACATTTTGCTCTCTGGAGGCCAGCATAACACGACTGCAGTGTGAGCTGTGTACCTTTGTCCAGCCAGCACTTCCTTTACTTGACATGGATATTGCACTTTTGTAAAGCATCCTGGAACTCTGCTGCCCCGCTGCATGCTGTGCAGAGCGCTGGATAGGAAACACAGACAAATGGGTTTCTTTTGTTTTATTATTATTATTACTTTTTTTTTTACTGGAACCTTGAGCAACAGTGTGGCATTTCTGCAGGCTGGTCTGAACAGATCTGCTGAAGAACAGATGGCCTTTGCCTATTCTTATGGCTGCGACATAATCAGTCTCATCCATATGGTCACATTTTGTCTGAGGAGTGGACTTGGAAAAGCCAACATCTCCCAGACTCTGTGCCTCCCTCTCGGGTGAACAGCAGGTGCTATCTGGCGAAGACTCATCTGTTCTAGATGGAATTCATGGTTGAGGGAGTCCAAACTTTTCAAGCTGTAGGAGGGAAAGCTGTAGAGACTTCTCTCTCTTCCATTGTGTGTCTCTGTTTTTAATGTGACAAAATGCCAAGGCCATATCACTTGGTGTGTCCCAGCTGACCTTACTGGAACATTACTCACGTTACTGGTTGCTAACAAAAGGGTCCAGAATTCAGGGGAGATGAGATTGGCCTCTGGACACCTTGCTGACTGCGAAATGGAAGGCAGCTTGTCCGGTTGAAGGTGACTGCATCAGTGAAGACACTTCATGTTACTTTTTCAGAAGCACAAATGTGGTCATGGGCTTGTCTGGTTGGCTTGGTTTATTTCCACTGCATCATCATGTGTGAATGATATTTTCTTTTGGAACTGAGAACTCTTCCAAGCACACAAACATCTCCACAATGTGAAATGTAAATAGCATGTTGGACTCTTGTGTCCAGTGTTCAGACTGCATTGTAATTGTAAAGGAAATCGAATCAAGACTTGGCTGTGAATTTCTTGTGCTGTCTTGGGAATATAACTGTAGTGTTTGTATCCTGTGTGTATTATTAAACTGAGTTCATTTTATGTGCTGATAAAAGGGTTCAAGCTAAGATTTTTAGCGTGCATCCATGTATCCAGATGTGAAGGATGGAATGCTCCCTTCCCCTCCTGTCCTTTTTAAGTTTTCTCCATTTGATAGATGTTAACTTTGCGTGTACAGTCATCTCAGCCAAGATGCAAGGATGTTCATTTGAGTGCTTTGAGGGGGACACAGTGCATGGGGTTTTAGGTCATCCGAAGTTAGGATTTCCATAGCAAGTCCCTGGAAAAACATGCCAAGTTTGGCCTTTCTGAGAGTAAACCATTTCTCAGGGGGCTGCTTAGCAATCACTCACGAGAGCTTTGGGTGCTGCAGGGTGATAGCAGACGGGGGGGGTGGCTACCCGTATGAGCAAGGCGCAAGGTACCTGTGTGGATAAACCCATGCTTCACTTCTAGTCCCGCCTTCTCTTCTTTCTAGCAGCAACTGAAATACCATGCTGAGCCCTTTGAAGAAGAGAGAAGTGTCTTGGCTTGTTGATTCTAGCCACCCCACCTGATTCAGGAATAGATGAGGTGGGTGGGTTTTCCTTTAGCTAGGGAGGGGAGGCATCTTTGAAGTATTTTCTACCTGGGGACCAAGGAGCAGCCAGGGTCTTCCCCGACTCAACAGTAAATGAGCATCTCTGGGTGGGAGGGGAAAAGCCCTCCAGGCAGATACTGAGGAGTTAGATCTAATGCCTGGAGAGAAGAGACTGAACAAGACTTAATCTGTACCTTTAACCAGGTGGCTTCTTTCATCACAGCCTACTCTCATTTTCTAGAAACTATTTGTGTGCATGCTATGGATGGCTTCCCTAGTCATTCCAGGAGGCCCAGCAGAAGCGTGGGATGTTTTGGTAGCAGTTCTTAGATGGCTGGCGAGTGGTCTGTGCTTTTGGTGGGGGAGTGGGATCTCCTCCTGAGTCTTGATGGTGAGTGTGTTGCCCAGCTGGGAGAGAGAAGGGACGAGGTACTGGTGGCCTGGAGCTCCTGGGTGCTCGCCCAGCCCCTGTGGCTGCATGAACAAAGTGGAATATAAATTGATGTACAACCAGAAAGTTCAAAATACTCCTTTCCTAAAGAGGATAACTGTAGCATGAAGCTCTTAGGTGCTCTGCGTATTTGATACCACATTGCTCCTCACTATGCAATTCCCAACACCTTCCTTCCTCTTCCTCCTCTAATCTCACACCAAGACTTCTCCAGTGGCCTCTGCCCAGGAGGCCACTGAAGTCCCAGAAAAGCTTCATTTCTTTCATTGTCCTCTGCATTGGGTCCAGGTGCCCAGCCGTCACGTCGCGTGCCTCAGGTCCCTTGTTAACGGGAGGCCCCATGAGTTTTATTCACATCATTCGGAGGGAAGTTTTTTTTTCTTGGACACTGTGCACAGAAACCTAATGGTGAACATGTACCTGGCCTTTTTGTAACTTTTCTGTTCTTTCTTCTTAACCATGATGGTTGTATATCATACCACTTTATATACATATATAATATATAAATATATATAATTTTTTTTAAAACTTTGGACCTGCTAGTTTCTTTCAAGTGTTCCTGCACTTACCCAAAATGTTTTTAAATTGTGAGGGTTAAAGAGGATTGAGCCCATTTTTGTATCTTTACTTTTAATTCTGTAGTTCTATTGATTGTAATGTAGCTATTTTTTACTGTAACCTTTTGGTTTGCAAATACTAAAAAAACCTAAATGTAATTTCTGTGGTTTCTATTCAGCTTGGGTTTCATGTTTTAAAAATAAATGATTTAAAACCACTGTTCCTATTCATTGATTCTTATTTTCTCTCTCTTCCCCCCCCCCCCCCCCCCCTTGTTCATAAACCTGTCTGGAGTTTTGCTACCTTTCGTACACTGTGGTAGATCCATGAAGCGAGGGTGGGTAATAGAGCCATAAAGTTTAATAGCTAGTAGAGGGTGGAAGGAATAGGAACGTGAGTGTCCTCTACTACAGAAATCAAATTATTAGCGTCAGCCCCGCTGTGTGAGATGAAGTGTGTGTGTGAGCAGGGCTGCTTTCTTCCTTTACTTCGAGGGCTCAACCTGATCTGGTTGCTGTTAGAAGTCATAGGCTTTGGGACTTCTAATCTAACTTGAAGACTGGACTGTTAGAATTGAATCGGACAGCTTCAAAGGAAGAAAAGTGATCGATACGGACGTTTCCTCCAGGGGAAGCTGCGCTAACCCTGCTTTAGAAATGATGCGGTTTGCGTCCCTCCCGGGCGGTCTGCGGCGGGGGGGCCGGGGAGGGCGAGGTTTGGCAGGGGAGCCTTGGTGGGGACACAGAGCCGGGCTGGCGCCTGCTGCGGGGCCATCCTGGTGTCGGGGACCTCCGGGTCCACCGCTGCAGAAGATGCTGGAGCAGCTGGGGGGGTGTACCTCAGCCCGTGGAGATGTTCACCCTGCGCACGGAGCCGTGGTGTGGGATACTCCCCCGAGCCCCCTCGGCCGCTTTGCTTATGCTGGAGCAGTGGCGAACGCGAGCGGTTCATTTTCACCGGCAGAAGTACAAGGAGCGTGGAAAAATGGTATTGGGGGTACACTGCCAGCTCGGCCACTGCGAAGGCATCCCCCTTCAGAAGACTGAAATGTATATACGTGCCTTCGGTAGCATCACACCAGGCACCGGAGGAGCTGGTGCAGCTCAGCGTGGGTTCGTCTTTCTCGGCTCTGCGCCAGGCTACCGCAGGTTTCTTTTTAGTTCTTTGTTTGTACTGTTCTCTGATCACAGGCCCACTGCTGCATCTCTACCAAGTACTGAACTAAACCCTTTACCTTCCTGTAATTCTCTTGATCTCTTTTCTGCCTGATCCTGCCAGTCAAATCAGGGGATTGGTCTCCTGCCCCCGTCCTGCGCTGTTCTTGCCCCCGACCTCAGCCCATCCCTTACCAGCTGTGGGTCTTTGGAAACCCCTCGCCACGCTGTGGTAAAGCCAAAGAGCATCTCCTGCTGCCAGGTGCCCCTGCACCTGAACTCAACCCCTAGGACAAGGGCTGGGGCGGGGGGGAGCAGAGCAGCTCCTCGTGCAGGACCATGGGTCTTTTGGGGGAGGAGGAAACAACTGTGGGGTGAGAAGGGGCATGGAAAAGCCCCTTGGCAGGGTTTGGTGACAGCAGATAGCTCCAGCAGTGCTGCCTGCTCTTGATCTGGCTGCGGGTTAAAGCAGAAAGCTCCCAAACTACCCGGTGATGCTGTAAGGACCAGGCTGACGGTCCTGGTTGTCACCACTAAGTGGCAGAGCCAGTTTGAAGGCCACTGAGAGGGGACCACGTCCTGCAGCCTGGCGACCTGAGCTGCATCCTCAGTGCCGCTGGTCCTGCCCCACTGCCCGTGGGAGTGTGTGTACACAGGGATGTCCTCTTTCCTTGGATGGCCAGACTGGTCTAAGCAAGGATTTAACTCTGTTAATGCTGTATTTTTTTTAAGTGCTGTGTGTGTTTGCATGGCTGAAACCCACACCCTTGCTCTCAAGTCCTGCCCATCGGTACAGTGGCTTCTTGCTGTGCCTTTTACCCTCATGGCCGGAAATCTCAACACACCCCAGTTTTCCTCCCTCCACTAATAATTAACAGCTTTGCCTCTGCTCTTTCCCCCCTCCCCTCCCCAAAGGAGGAACCCACGTTTACCATCTTCAGCCCTGACCTGAGCTGGTTAAACCTGCTCTCTGGTGCAAAGGGCTGGGGGAGCAAAGGGAATCTGCTGGCGTGAAGGAAAATAAAGCCCCTGTCACAGTCAGCACATAAATATTTTACCAGGTTTACAAACTGCCACCGGGGATGGGAACATGCGCAGGCCACTTGCCGGGAGGCTTCGCTCACCCCACCACACCGTTCCCTGTCCCAGCAGGAGCAATGCAGAGCTGGGAGAAAACAGAGGGGAGGGTGAAGTATGTGTTTGAATAAACCTCGCCTTCAGCAGTGGTCCGTTCGACCTCTGTCCTCGAAGTTAAGGCAGGGAGGGATGCTCCAGGGAGATGCTTTCAAATGTATTTGTTCCTGTGGTGTGCTGAGCTGTGCCAACAGCAGCGTTGCCTCCCGGAGCTGTCAGTGGGTTGGCAGCTGGAAAACCGGCAGGCAGAACTGGTGGCCATGGCGTGCTCGCTCGCTGGGACAGTTACTGACTACATGCCCTCATCTCTTGGGGTGGGAAATGGCCCGTGCGGTGGGTAATGCTTTCTGCTGACCGTGGCACTGTGCATGCAGCGTCTGCTGCGATGCTGAAGCTGAGACCTGCCCAGCTTCTTCCATCGGATGCACTTGAGAACTGGTGTCACGGCTCTCCTTCAGGAGGGTCCCATCGGGACACGGACTCCCCATGTATCCTGGAAGGCAGCAGGCATCTGAAATTGCATCTCGTCTCTTTGAACCCCTTCTGAAGCACCCCGTCCCCGAGGAATGACCCCATCCACTCTGCCAGACCACGGCAGCTTTCAGGAGGTCGAGGCCTCTGCTTGCACTGTGAGGGGGGCCCAGGACAGCTGTAGCTGGGCACCCGCTGGCCCCGTGGCTTGAAAGAAAAGCCTGAACGGGGAGCCTCCGATCTCTCTGACCACATGGGGATGCTGAAGTCCTGCTCTTGGCAGTTGGAAGGGTTTGCTTTGGCGGCAGCTACAGGAGGGGCGAGGGGAGAGATGCTGCTGCATCCAGCCCATCCAGCCGTGCCGCAGCCCTGGGGCTCAGCGGGGCTCCTCCGCACCCCGCGTTTGCGGCCCTGCCTGGAGCAGCTCCGTGGTCACAGCACCGCAGCGCAGAGGACATGACCGCCTGGCACGTTTGCCAGCAGCTGTCACCTGCTCAGGTGGCCGGGCAGGGAAGGATGGTGGCCTGGCTGTGGCCACCTTGGGTCCAACCACCGTGACAGAGCAGCAGGTGGAGAGGGGATGGATGGTGGCAGGAGCAGGACTTTTCCTTCTGTGGCTGGTGTCTCTTGCTGCAGGCGGGACTGCAGGGCGGTTTGCCTTGGCTCTGCAGGCAGGAAGGTCTTTGCCTGGAGCAGGCGGCGTTTCTCACCATGATCTCAGCGAAAATCCTTGCTCAGGGATTTCTAATCCCTCCCCGGTCTGTGGAGGGGAGTGGGAGGAAGCACAGCTCCCTTCTCACTGCGAGGTGTTGCAGATGCTGGTGCTGGAGCCCTTCTCCCGCCCGCTTCCTCTTCCCACCAGCCGAACGCCACGGGACCTGGCTCTTGCACCCCATAAATCACTTGATCACTCGTGAGCTGCTCCAAACACAGCTGCTCTGCGGCCAGCAGATGGGCTGCTGGGCCAGGGAGCCGCCATGGCCCCCTGCTCCCCAAGGGGTTTGTAACTCAACAGACCATCCTGTGCCCCCCCCAAAATAAGGGTGGGGGGGTGGGGGGGTGGGGGGGGGTGGGGTGGCGCTCACCGGGCTGACGTGGACATGGCTGGAGCATCATGGGGCTGCTGCTTTGCTGTGCAGCGTCACTGCTGCTTTCGGTCCCCTGGCCTCGGCTGGGATGGCACAAACCCAGCACCACCCCCCCACACCCCCCACACCCCCCCCCCCCACAACTTGGTGAAGCCACCCTGGTTTGAGGGGGGATGGAGGGGGACACATCTGCCGAGGAGGAGGAAGGAAGGACTGGGAGCAGGGCTGTTCGGTGATGGCACAGCTTCGTGGGTCTCATCCGGCAGCGCTGTGGGAAGTGTTTCCAGCTGCTTTTAAGATGCTCAATTCATCTCCTCCTCCACTCTTGGCTCCAGATGGCTGCCGGAGCAGAGCCGGCCCCGCTGGGCGGCTGGGGCAGACCAGAAGCAGCGGGTGCTGGGAGTCCCGGGGCGGGCAGGGGCAGGGAGGAGGGAATTGGTTTTGATCGATTCAAGGCTGATCTTAGAAGTCAGGAAGAGACAAATAAACTTTGGAGGGCTTGGGGGGGGTGTGTGTGGTGTGGTGTGGTGTCTGTATTTCTTTTGACCACCTTCAGGTGACGCAGGGGTGGGAAATAAGAGGAAGGTGAAAAATAAAGGGGATGTAGGCAATGGCTGGGAGCTGCTTTTGTGGGGGCTGCCCCGCACACCCCGGCGCTGCGTCTCAGCCGTCGTGCAGCCATCACTATCATCTGCCGCAGGGCTTGGCAGCCTCTCGCTCCAAGACGGATGATGCTAATGGGGGATTCAGTGGCCTCCAGCCGCACTGAGGTGCTGGGGTGCAGCTCGTGCCCCCACGGGGACCCAGCACTGGGACAGGCCACTCCCAAAGCTGCAGCTGGAGCACTGTGTGCTCAGGCCCTGCGATTCGGCTGCTTTTATGTTCGTTTCCCACAAAATTCCAGTTTGCTGGGCCAGCGTGGCTGGAAGTGGCACTTGGAGTGAATTCACACAAGTTTTGCTGGCTCCCGCCCCCCCGCCCCAGTCTCAAATATTTCTCGCCGCCGTGGGGGCCAGGACGGGTGTTCGTCCCATCACTGCGCAGACACAGCTCCCTAGTGAGAAGTCCCTACGCCACAAAGCTCCCATGCTGCAGCCAGGCTGGGAACGCAGCGATTCACACAAAGTCCAGAATACTGAGTGACCCAAATGCAAATTAAAACAAAAAAAAGGAGGTAGGGGAGCAGCGCAAAAAAAAAAAAAAAAAAAAAAAAAGGACTAAACTGGTGTGTTACTCTCTGCCCTCGATGCTGCAATTACCCAGGGACCGGGAAAGCCTTTGGCCGGACACGGCACTGGAGCATCCCTTGGGCACGGTGGTGTTGGCACAGTGCTGGAGCATCCCTTGGGCACGACAGTGTCAACAGCAGTGGTTCTGACATCACGTAGTGTCCCCACCAAGCCGGGCTTGTCCCCAACCAGACACCACACACCAGCACGCTCCAAAAGGTACAGGCGCCTTATCAGCTGCCGAGAGCTGGCGAGAGTAAACAGGACGTCCCACAACAGCGCCGGGGTGCAGATGAAAGCAGGCTGGCCTGAGGAGCCTGCCAAGTATGCGAGAGCAGCGGGCTTTGCTTTTGTTTTCCTTTTGTTTATTAATGCATGTATTTATTTACTTTTCGGCCCACGAGGAGGGAGGGAGGAAGGAGAGGCTGGGAGCTTGGTGTGGGACAAACCGGAGGGCTGGTGTGCTGCCTGCCCTTGCTCCCGAAGGCTCAGTGGGGTGGTTTCGTTATTTTATTTTATTTTATTTTATTTTATTTTATTTTATTTATTTATTTTCCTTCTCCAGGTGTTGTACCATGCTCAGCATCGCCCCCAGCCTGTACCCCTGCCAAGGGGCTCCTGCTCCTTGCAGCAGCATCCCAGGCTCGGTGGACACTTAACACAAGATTTGGGCTGTTCAGCGGTAGAACAGGCCCCCTGAACCCAGCCTTGCCTGGGGCGAGGTGGGTACTGCCCCATCCTGGCTGCATCTCCCCATCCCTTCGGGGGGGGCCGAGGGAGGGACAGCCTCCAGAAAGGGTGACAGCACCGCTGCCGGGAAGCGCCCGCGCTGCTGAAACCGCGGCCCCGTGAGCAATAGGAAAATACGCGGGCGAGCGGCGGCTGGCACAGCTTCCTGCGCCTGACGCAGTTCCCCTTCGCTGACCCCATACCGGAGGGGGGGGCCAAGGGGCACCAAACCCTGCACCCACCGTGCTGCCCCTGGCCCCGGTCAGCGTGCGCTGGGGGAAGGCAGCATTGCTGTCCACCCTTCCCTTTCTCCGGGGAGCTTTTCGGGTACCTGTGGATGTTTTTGGGTATCTGGATCAGGGTGATGCTTCAGTTCCCCAGGGAAGGATCCAGACACACACACACACACACACCCCCACCCCCCCCCCCGCCCACAGCATCCCAAGGGCTGGGAGGGTTGGGGGATTTTTGATTTTTGGGGTTGTCTGAAGGGTGTGTGGGTGTTGGGAAGGAGGGGGTTGTTGCTTTAGCACACGCTGACTTCCTGCTAGGCTGTATTTTTAGCAAGGCCAACCCCTGATAACCGAGAGATTCAAGCGAAACTGTAAAGTATGTAAGTGTGCGCTGAAAAGGAAAAAAAAAGGTGCCGGGTATGGAGGAAGGTGGGGGGAGGAGAGGATGGCGCAGGCAAAAGCTGGTACCGGTGCGGCACAAACAGGGCTGGTTTCAGAAGGGGGGCGGGGGGGGCAGATCTTTTGCTATTGCCACCGCCCATGGAAGCTGGGGCTCGTTACTTGCAGGTGGGTGCTCGGTGTTGGCTGAAACAGTGACGGAGAGGGCAAAGGGAGGGAGGGGGCTTGGCCCCCCGCAGCCCCTAACCTTCCCACGCACACGCCTGCCCGCCGGCTGTTAACAGCACCCTGCTAACAACCGGCTCTCACCTCGCCCCCGTCGCCTCCGCTCCCACCCCAGAGCCTGGGAAAAACCAGCCCCGAGGCACCAAACCCCGCCGGAGCCTTTTGGGGAGGGAAAGGAGGAGAGGACCCTCGCACCATGGGATGCAAATGGCCGGTGGATCCCGGTACCCGTGGGAAAAGAGAGGGATGCAGGTGCAACACATCATTCCTGCATCCCTGAGAGCTTCATTAGAGGCGATAACATCCACAAAGAGATGCCGGAGCCCAGGACCAGATGACTGTGGTCAGCAAAAAAGCTGTTTTATTGGTGAGGACTCCCACGGAGACCCCGTGGCAGCGACTGGGTTCAAGTCCCTGAGAACGTGCTGTCCATGCTGGTTCCCCATCCCACATCTATTGCTTTAAACACATCCTAGTTACAAAAAGCACAGAGTGATGTTCCAGATACTGGAACATATAAATTAAGGTAAGTGATAGGTACAAGACATTGCAATTTTTTTTCTTTCTTAAACAGATTATCAGAAGGTTGGGGATTTTTTTTTTTCTGATCCACAGAAAACGTATAAAAAGCATTTTAAAATCTACATAATTCTCAAGGTTGGTTTTTTTTTTTTTTTTAAAAAAAGGCACAGTAAAAAAAATACTGGCGTAATAACATATTTACAACGCACCCATTATGGGCTATTTTCACTCAGCTTCAGGTTGGAAATGTTCAGCTCCAGCTCAGCCCGCTTACCCCAGGGGTGCGGGGCTGGTGGGCAGGCAGGGCGGCTGGGGAGGGGGGGGATACAGAATCCCCCTCCCTCCCCAGCTAAATCCCTCCCTGGGTCCCAGCAGGGAGACAGCAATGGCCGGGCTGGGAAACATCCCCTGCCCACGGTGGGTGCTCTGGCCAGCCCAGCAGCACCCGCAGCCAGGCCAGGGCTGGAGGATGCTCTGGGCCCACGGCGGAGGGGGGGGGACACCCACGCAGCCCCCGGCTGAACCTTGAAGTGCTCCTTTGCAAAGGCGCGGGCTGCCCGTGCTCAGCCTGCCTGCACCCGCTGCCTGCAGCCGGCCCGCGAGCAGGCAGGGAGGGGGCACTGAAGGGAGACTCTGTACAAACACAGCGCCCACGCTGCACCGGCGGCTCTGGAAAAGCCCTCCTCCCACCCCCCATATTTATAGAAAGTCTTTACATTAGTCTCTATAAATAGTGCATAGATCGATGCTGCCGGCAACAGTCCAGCCAGATGGGGGGAGCTCCAGGAAACGGAGCTAACGCCAACACCGGCTCGCAGCCCACCCCACCGTCTCCCTCCAGTGCGGCCGTTGAGCACCCAGCAGCTTTGCGGCACCCCGGAGCAGCGTTCGCCATGGCTGGGAGGCTTCCCCTGCCTGCCCTCTGCCTGCCCACCGAGCCGGGGAGCAAAACTCGCCGGTGACCCTTCATCTGAATCAGGAGCCGGAGATTTGCTGCTGAGATTTTGGGGCTGGGAGAGAGGATGGGGCAGGTGAGGGGATATGGGAGTGGGTTGGGGAAGGAACACACCAAAAAAACTTAACATCTGAAAGGAAAGGAAAAAAAAAAAATGGAGAAGCAAGCCTGGGGGAGGCAGAACCATGCAGCGCCTGCGGTCGCTCCCCACGCATGGCGTGGGGCCCGCCAGTGCCACGGGGGTGCCCAACAGTTAAGTGCTCAGGACCCGTCCTTCCCCGCCGTCCTGTAGGGAGCGGGCAGCGGGCACGGGCAGCCGGGCAGGCAGGGCAGGGGACAAGGGGCCGCACAGCAGCCTTCAGTACACACACACTGTGCAATACCACAGCAATGACGTCCGTCCGTCTGTTCGCCTCGCGGCAAGGCCGGACCGACACACCCGCACGCAGGTCCCACAAGCCCGTCGGATACCGGGGAAATTCGGGACGAGGTTGGAGGGGACACGCATCTCCTAGTAAACCACATTGGTGGGGCACCATGGCGTGTCGGGGTACAGCAGGCAGTGCACGGAGCGAAACCTGCGGAGGAGAGGAACGATGCTGAGCATGGGGTGGTGGTGGCCCTGCGGCACCCCGGCTCGGGGGGGGGCAGGGTCCCCCCCATCTCACCTGGATGGGTCCTCCTCGACGGAGAAGGCTCCCTTCATGTGGATGGAGTTGCGCTTGTTTTCAAACATGCCATAGCTTAGCGTCACCTGGGGGGGAAGCACAAGGAGGGTCAAGCGGCTGACGCAGCCATGAGGATCAAGCATGGGGGGGGGGCTACAACATTCACCCCATTTCCCAAAGCCTCCAGTCACACTCTGCATCATGCCAGAGGGGTGTGCTGATGGGGCTTTCCCTCTCCACTGATGTTTTGGTCGCATGTCAATCAAGATCTTAGCCATGATGCCCAATTTTCAGGTGACAACACGAAACCTGATGGCGGTATCGTCCACCCCAACCCCTCCATCCAGGGGATCAGGACAGGGATACCTGCTTGTGGATCTCTGTCTTGGGCACCTGGTGGAGGTTCTCCAGGTGCGAGTGGAAGAGGTTGCTCCGGATGAGCTTCACCCCCAGCACGGACTCAATGATGTAGCCGATGGTGCAGTCGTCGGGCAGGCGGATCTTCTCCGCTGTGCTCATGAAGTGGCCCCCGCTGCGGGGAGAGAGAGAGGAGCTGCAGAGGAGCAAAGCCTGGGGGGGATGTGGGCACCCCATGGGGTCTGGGCTTGGCCAGTGGGTGCCCAGCTCTAGCTCTAATTAAAAGTCAGCTAGACTTGGGGGAACGGAGGTCCTTCCCAGCTTGTTTCCAAGCCCCCTGCAGACACCCTCAGCAAGGCAAAGAGAGCAAGGCAGTAGGACACGGTCCAACGTCCATCCCCAAAGATGTTGTCGCTGCTCTGCGCCCCGCTGGGACCATGACAAGTCCCCACAGCAGAGCAACGCCAATGCTCTTACCTGGCCCACGGGCTCATCTTCAGCGCCAGCCCCCGGCTGATACAAAACCCCGCTCCGCCCGTGGCAAACCAGAAATGCACAGGGTGCTGCGAGAGAGGGGAAGCAACAGCAGTGAGACCTCCTCCCACCGACCGCGGAGCAAACCCCAGCCCAAATTAAGCCAGCCCAACCCTCTCGCACCCCGCCTCACCATCTTGTTCTCGCTGATTCTCTCTGTAGCCTGGATGGGCCGGTCCAGGCTGGGCTTCCCGATGTAGATGTCCTGCGTGTGGGGGTAGCTGGAGAGCAGCTTCACCAGCGTCCGCACGTTCACGTAGTTGTCATCATCCACGTGGCAGAACCACCTGCGATGGCAGCAGTGTCACACCGGGACGGGGCAACTCCCCAGACCCCATGCTCAGATATGGCCCCAAAAACACGAACGGCCTCTGCCTGCGCCGTCCCCCCCAGCAGCCGCGGGCGTTGCTTACTTTCTGCCGGACTCGATGAACTTGTCATACTCCACAGCCATCTTGCAGGACAGGGCCTGGCGGCTGTGGGCGGCCGAGCAGTTGGTGTTGATGACATTTCCTGTAGGAAGAGACGGGGGTCAAAGCCCAGCGCCGGGGTATCCCTCACCTCCCTGCTTGCTCAAACTGCGATGCTTCAGCACGCACATTCCAGGGGCACCAGGGCGACGGAAACCCCATGGATGTCCCTGATGTTCAGTGGCCTCCATGCCACATATTTTGGGAATGGCTTTTGGATCCACATGAGCCAATGGAAGGGATGAGCAAGGGATGCGGATGCAGCAGACGCACCAGGGCTGAGCTGTATCCCATGTGCTATGCACGATGCCACCCTACATCACCTTGCCCATCCCGGGGCCATGTACCAGCCTCCCCAGGAGCGAGGGGGTGTCCGTGAGCCCGCTTCTTTACCCAGGACATGATAGCCAAAATCCTGCCCTATTCCCACTGCCTTTTCCCACAGCAGCCACCTGCTATTTGCTTGCCCAGCTCAAAGGCAATCGCTTCCCAGCCTGAAAAGGAGTCATTTGCATGGGGAGAATAGAACGAGCTGACCCTGGCCCCAGGGAGCGGCTGCCAGGGAAATGCTCCCAGGAAACCCTGGCCGCGTTGCCCATCAATCCCAGCTCACCCCAGGGACAAACTGGTGCAAAGGCACCCTACCCCATTCGCGTGCTCCCCAGCGGCGTCATGCAGGAGACGGGCTGGACTGGCTGGGAAGGAAACCCGTCCCCAGGCAGAGGGTGCTTTAGGCACCATCAGTGAAACAAGTTGCCCTGTTCTCAGCCCAGGTTCCTATGGTGAGGGCCCCTGAGATTAGTGTTTAACCACTGGCATTTTGACCATTTTTTCAGAGTTCCTGGGGCAGGCTCCAGGCCAGCCGTGCTCCCTGGGCAGGGGCTCCTCAGGGAACCTGGCCAGGTCATGCATGCAAAGGGACAAGGGCCGCAGACTCACGTGCTTGCTTCTTCAGCTCCTCATCCTCCCCATCCGTGAAGATGAAGGTCTGAAAGAGAAGATGAGGCACCTTTGAGGACTGAAGAGTTGAGGCCACACAGCTCTGGTCACCACCTGGCACAGCTGGGCAGCACTGGGGATTGGTCCTGCTGGGGTGCTGGTGGTGACTTCCTCCTCCTTGCTAAAACCAGCAGCACCAGAGCCAGGCAAACCCATGACACGCTCAGCCTCTGACCAAGAAAGGTGCCAAGCCGTTCTGGCAGGACACAGCACGCAATGCCGTGCCTCACTGGGGTGCAAACCCCAGTGCCCTCCCTGCTGAGCATCCCCATCCTCTCGCTTTTTCCGCAGGGCAGCAGCAGGCAGGAGGATTTGTGGCGATGCAAGGGCTGTCCCCAGCACAAGGCAGGTGCACAGAGAGGAGCAGGTGATGGGGAGCGGGTGCAGCGCACAGCTTGATCTGAACAGGGACTTCAGACTTTAGCCGGCACGGCTGGCACGTGCGGCCAGGGACGCCAAAGCAGCCGCCCGGCAGCTCTCCCTGCCCAGGCAGGTGTGTTTGCCCACGGCGCCGGCTGCCAACCACATCCCCACCTGTGTCAACAGCACGTGGCCGTCCCCAGCCACTTGCACAACACCCCCACAGCTCCTCTCCGCTCCCTGTCCCCCCCAAGGGTGGCTGAGCCAGTGCTGGCGGGTGCCTCTCACCAGCCCCAAGGAGGGGACGGTCCCTTGCTGCCACCCCGGCACAGTCTCCGCGGTGCCAGGCAGCACCCTACCTCCTCCCCGGGCAGCCGAGCTGCCCGTCCGGCTGCGCTCCTCTATTTGCACAGCTAATTCCTGGCATATGCCGCCCGGGAAGGAGGATTGGAGGGGGGGCTGCTGTTGGCCTGGGATTTGGGGAAGGGCGAGAAGCAGGAGGAGAGAGCAGGGGGTGGGAAAGGCATCGCCATCAATCAGCAGGCAGCAAACAAAGCTGGAGGAGAGAAACCACAACCAGCTGCCAAGCGCTATTAAAAACCAGACGTGCACAAAAGGGCAAAGGAAGAAAGACAAAAGGGCTTGGGGAGGGGGGGGGAGGAGGAAGGCAGGAGGAGGACGATGGAGCCCAAGCACTGGGGATGATGAATTACAAGTGAGCTGGAAACTGGGTGCCACCCCGCAGCCGGCCAACCCCGGGAACGCGCTGGGGTTTTGTGGCTTGTTTGAGGAGGTGGGTACAATAGCGGGGTTGACTTTACTCAGTGGAGGAGAGTTAAGCGGGCAGCAGCGGTCATTAGCATACAGCTGCGCTGGTTAACCCGGCCGGCCCGTGTTTGCTCAGGTCCTGAGCAGGGAGAGCCCAGATCGGCAGGAAGGCTGGATGGGAGGGGAGGAGGGCACGTTCCTGGGGACAGGGCTACAAGTGACCTTTGGGGCTTGAAAAGGAGAAAAGAACAAGGAAAAAACAAGGATGGAGGAGGTGGGAAGGCAAGTTTTTACAAATGCACAGCCTGCCATGCAGCCCTGCTTTTGGGGAGGGACAGAGGTCAGCCCCCCATGGGTCAGGAAGGCAGTGAGTAAAGGGTTAGGGGATGGGGGACCCCTCTGATGAGGGGGGAACAGCTGGGGGACAGCCCATCGGTTGCAGGACCAAGGATGCCCGTGGTCATCATGGCCCTGGGACACATGTCACTGCTGGGTTAGGACAGGGTCAGTGCTGTGCGTGGAGGAGGAGGAGATCACCCTCAACCGATGAGGGGTCCAGCCAGCATCTCGCTGCTGGTCCCCATTTCCCCCAGGCGCTCAGGGTGGGGTGTGTGTGTGTGTGTGTGTGTGTGTGTGTGTGTGTGTGTGTCAGGCAGCTGCTGGGGCATGAGCTGACCCAGGGCAGCAGGAGACCATCCAAGGATGCTCAAGATAACCCCATCACAAGCCCTTTCTCATCTACCCCGAAACACAGTGTCCTGGTACATCTCCTCCAGGCTCCCGCCCCGCCGGAGTGGGACAGGGGAGGTGGGGGACACGCAGCCTCTGCGCAGGCGAGACAGAAAATGTTTGCTTGATTAGCTCAGAAACGCCATCCAGCAACTGTGCCTCCAGCCGCTCCAAAAATAAACCCGCAACTAATCCTCCAGCTCAGCTGCTATAAATAGACCACGGGGACAATTGTTTATTACTCGCCCACACCGAAAGGCTTCATCCTAAGGAGGCATCTTCCCTCTGGCCTCTCCCCACGTATATTCCCCTAATTTTCCCGGTGCAGGTGGACCAGGTGGCACCTTGGGGACCAGGACAGGGGCGCGCAGCCCTGCAAGTCACCTCACAGGGGCTACTGGGGCCTCACAGGTTGCCCACCTCCCTCCCAGCCCCATCATGAAATACAATTAATAAAAAAATAGAGGCTTTAATTTTTTTTAGTAATTAATTTGTCCACATTCTGGTGGGGGAGAGGAGCAGAGGTACCAGCCAAGCCTGGGAGGGGACAGGCAAGGAAAGGATGAGGACAAAAATACCCCATGTTGGTGTGATGAGGGAAAAAACCTGGATCGGCTTCAGCATCCCTGATGCAGGGCGCTGGGCATCAGGGCAGCACCGGGCTGCAGCGGGGTGAGCAGGAAGGGACACAGTAACTGAGCTGGCACCTACCAAGCCACCATCTCCAGACCCAAAAGCAGCAGGGCCAGGCCCCCAGCCCTCTCCCAGGCAGAAGGCACCAAAGCCCTTACACCCACTCCCCTCCACCTCTCCCCCACTTGGCCCCCATGCCAGCCGTGGCACCGAGGGGTGCCAGGACCTCTTGGGGCCCCCCCACAGTAACTTTTCCTGCAGGGTGCAGGAGAGGAAGGGCCCGCTGCCCCCCCCCCCAGCCCTTGCAGGAAACCTCATTGTTCTCAAAACTGCAGCTTCAAGAAACACAGGATGCCAAATCCCTCCCAAACAATAGCTGCCACCGCTCCATACAGCCCCGCACAATGTGCGGCCTCCGTGTACAGGGACCGAGAGGCACCCGGGGTCCCTACGGCTGGGATGGGGTCAGCCCCCCCGAAGCTGCCTGCAAGGAGCCAGGCAGCCGCCGGCAGCCTCCCACCTCCTCTTCACCCTTGGGGAGGACCCATTTCTTTTCTTTTTTTTTTTTCCTTTTCCCCTCCCCTTCATTTCTCCTTTCGTGGTGACTCATTTCCCCCTCCAGCAACCGAGCTGGAGGGTTGCTCATGGCTGGGTGCTGCGCAAGGTGTCCCACCAGCCAGGGCCACCCCGGGGTCACCCTGCCCCCCCCCCCCCCCCCCGCCTGGCCAAGCAGTCCAGCCAGCTTCCAGGGTGACACATGCTCAGCAGACCCTGCACCATCACCATCCCCATCTTGCCTGGCAGCACACCCACCAAAAAGGAGAACCTCGGCTGGGCAGGCACCCCCGTGACCCTGCAGTGCACAAACCCTGCCCCCGCGCCATGTCTCACTTCCCCGTGCTGGGAGAGGATGGAGCACCCCGGCACCCAGCTACGCAGCATCCCCCTTTCACCCCCAGGACAAGGGGGAAACGGCCACCCCACTTGGGTGCGGGGGGAAGGAGGCAGAGAAGAGGTGCTGGGGGGGTGTGGGGGGGTGCTCAGCCTCCCTCTGGGCAAGGGGCTCGGGGGGGGGGGGGGGGGGGGGAGGGGAGGTGAGGGTGCTGCCAGAGCAGGTCCCTGCCCAGCTTTGTGTACCCCACAGCAGATGTTTTCCCTCCATCCTACTTCAACGGGTCCGGAGCAGCAGGATGGCAGTGTCCCTGCAATGGCAGCATCCCCACTCCTGCCTGGGGGTGGCTTTCCCCAGGACTAGGGACAGGGGGGTCTGTGCTGGCACAGGGGTCCCAGGGCTGGGACCCGCAGAGGCAGGGAAGGGGCTTGCAAGGCCGTGGGCCCTTCCTCCCCCGGCTCCTTTCGGCAAGAGGAAGAATCCTCCGCTGTAATTTTAAATGCTATAATTTTTTAATAACCTCCTCGCAAACAATGAGCTCATTGTGCACGGAGGGTCCCCCACCCTCCCGCCTGGCGCTCCACGCGCGCCGCTCATCGGCTCCGGAGCTTTTATGGACAAGGACAGCGGCATCGTTTAGGGCAGGCAATTAAGGGGCCCCCACCCCCAAAAACCACACAGGCTGCCCAGGGGGGCAGAAGGGAGCAACCCTCACACATGAGCCGAGTTGAGCGGTGCTCAGCAGGCCCTGGCACACAGCCCGGGGCTGGGGGGAGCCAGCTGCACCGTGGAGCTGGTTTGGGATGAGCAGCCCTCTGGTCCCAGCCGCTCCAGCGGGAGCCCAAGTGGGGGACACGTGCCGGCAGTCACCCCGAGGATGGGGACCCTGGCCAAGGTGCTAGAGAAATTTGGGAGCTGCCATCGGAGGAGCGTGCTCTCTGGAAGGCAAACCCATCCCCTCTGCCCCGAGAGCAGGAATTTTTCAAAGGCTGCAATTATCGCGCCGAGCTGGAGGACGCCAGCGGATCCCACGCTGGTGGGATGGCAGCCCGGCCCAGACCCCTCGCGGGCACTGCGGCGTGTGCTGAGCCACCCGGCCGCCTTTGGGGTGCCCTGGGGACAGGGGATGTTTCTTATGCAACTCTGCCACTGCAAATCACCCGACTCAGCAGGAAAGCAGTGGGTTTGGACTTGGTCCTGTCCAGGATTTCTGCCTAATGGCTGTTTTCCTCCCCCCCTCTCTTTTCTTTCAAGTGCAAAGTTTCCCCAGACTGCACTCCAGCATCCTAAGGATACTGAGACAGCTGGAAACTCTCCCCAAAGCAAGGAGGGGAAAAACCCATAACTCTCCTTCAACAGCAGCTTGTCCGGTCTGGATTGTGCAACCCGAGGAATAGATTTAGAAGGGAATAGTGATCTGCCCTCCCCATGCACAGAGAAGCAGGAAGGAGAAGGGGGTGCCCTTTGCAGTGTCTTGGAGGGGACAGAGGGCAGGAAACAGGGACTATTGTGGGCAGAACAAAGAGCAGCCAAAGGAGGACACAATAGCTATTCCCCCTATCTGCCAGAGTCCAGGCTGGAGTTACCTGCTGGATTTAACCCCTTCTCACCAGTGCCTGCATCCCTCCTGCCCGGAGAGCTGCCTGGCTAACGAACAACCAAGAGGGAGGCTGGGGTTTGATGCGAGAGGAGGATCAGGGGAAGGAGAGACGTGGCATCGGGCGTGGGGGATTCTCAGCCCTTGAGCAGGAACTTCCCTGCATCAGCGAGGCAGCACACGTGCCTCAGCACCATTAGTGAAACAAGAGCGGGACAGGATGAGCAGAGACGGGCCTGACTCAGACCAAGAGAGACGTTTGAGCAGAGGCAGCACCCCGCTGTCACCAAACCACCCTCCTGGGGCAGGAACCCCAGGGCCAGGCAAGGAGGGGATGCAAGAACTGCACAGCCCCCCCAGGACAGGGAAGTAAGGGAGAAGAGCCCCACGGCACCAATGCTACACTCCATGCAAAAAAACCCCCAACTTCACGCCAAGTTTGGGGGAGCCCAGGGTGCCCCAAAGCTTCCCAGAGACAGTGGCCAGGTCAGCGTGGGAAGATGGGAGCCGATCGCCACCGGCAGCACGGGTTCATCCCCTCTGCTTCCATGCGTCCCCCCCAGCCCTTGCTTTGCTCCGCAGAAGTTTGCGCCGCCTCCAGCTCTCTCGGCAGCTCCTTGTCCTCAAGTGCTGTACAAGAGCCGTCACTCAGCGGCTTGGCTTGTCAGGCGGGCACCTCGCCGGGCTGTGGCCCCCCTGGCTTCATGGCCCTCATCTCTAGGCAACCTGACCTGGACACGGCCGGCTCCGGCTCCCCCGTTCCCATGGAAAGTGCCACACAAGAGGCTGCGAAGCCTTTTCTCTGCGCCAGGAGAAAAGGGGCTTTGTTAGCTTGCCCAGGGGGACAGCGTGAGAGCCGAGCCTCGGGTCTCTGGGAATCCAAACGGACAAACGAAGCGCAACAAAAAAAAACCTAGAAGAAAGCCGGAGCTCACAAGAGGGAGGGAAAAAAAAGAGCAGCCATTCCCAGGATCATCTGTAGGTGCTCAAAGAGCATTTCCCCCCCCCACCACTCACCACCCCCTTGCAGTGACAGCAGAGCATAAAAGAGGTTTCCATTAACTAACTGTACCAGGGAGAGATAGCAGAGCCACTGCCAAGCCCAACAGACCAGAGCAAAAAAAAAAAAAGGGACAAGATTCACAGGGGAAAAAAGCAAGATGACGCTTGGGGTAAGTTGCAGGAGCCAAGATCCCAGAGGGTCCGATAGACCCAGGTGAAGGAGGCAGGGGCAGGTTGATCCCCCCCGCCCTTCCCTCCACAACCACTTCAGGCTTCTGAAAAAAAAAAAACCAAACCAACAAAAAAACCCCAAAACCAAAAAAAAACCCACCCACACAAAACAGTTTGCAAGCAAGAAACACGATTCCAGGACAGGAGGAAACACGTGAAGACAGTAGGACGGAAAGGTTAGGACCAGGCATAGCTTACTTGGGAAGTTGTCTAAGGATAGGAAAAGTGTCTTAAGAGCAGATGGCAATGCACATTTCCTAAGGAAACAGCTTTTTTTTCCCTTTACAATTTTGCTTCAGTACTTGAAGGACAGAGTGAGGGACTGCCAGGGCTCTGGGCAAGACATCAGTAAGGTCAGGAATCGGACTTGCTGTAACAGCCCTAGTGCGGGTGAGCCAGAGCAGACCTGAAAGAGCCCCCAGCCACTCCAGTCCTACCCAGTTCCCAGCAAGGGGACTGAGAGCCTTGGCATGTCCCAGTGCTCTCCCAGCCCTAGGCTGCTAAACTGGGTATCCTATGGGCAACCCAACTGCAGGCACCTCGTGGGACTCCGCTAAACCTCACCCACAGCCAGGCTCTGCAGCCCAGGAGAGCACCCGCAGGGACCTGACCATGATTATGGCACCAGTGGAGTGGGCTGCATCCCTACACCATGCCTCAGTTTCCCCAGTGGAAAGCAACTTGGGGAAAGCTCTGCAATGGGAGCCACTCAGCATGAAGGACCCTAAAGCAGAGTTTGGGGGGTCTACTGAATGCAAGGAGCCCAGGTCAGGCTCTCTCCATCACTCACCCATCCCAAACTCACCCTGCAACACCACATTTCACCCAGCCAAAAACATGGCTGGCTCCAGAACAGCCCAGACAGCCTCAAAATGCCACCCTGCTCAGCGATATGGGGGAGCAGAAAGAGGAGGCAGCATTTGCCAGGTCACAGGACCCCCCAGACCACGCACAACGAAGGGCCAGGACCACGACTGACACCCGTGGGCTGCAGCCCAACCCGTGCCGCTCCATCCCGGCAGGGACCGTGCCCGTCCCCATCCCCTTACCATTTCGCGGTTGCGGGAGATCCAGGTGTCGAGCAGCAGCTCCAGCCGCGCCTTGTGAAACTTCTTGGTGGTCTTGACGGCGATGAAGACATCGCGGGGGGAGATGTCCTCGGCCGGCGGCCGCGGGGGGCTCGGCGGGGCGGCGGGCAGCTCCCGCCGGGCTCGGCTCAGCCGCCCGAAGTAATCGGCGAAGCTGCGGAGACCGGGGGGACCCTGCCCCGCCGGGGGGGCCACCGCCGCCGCCGCCCCCAGGCTCTGCAGCGCCCGCTGCGCCCCGCCGGCCTCCCCCCGGGCCAGCCCCGGCCTCCCCGGCGGCTCCACCATGAGCACCAGGAGGCAGGTGAACATGGAGCCCACGAGGGACAGGAGCAGTTTCCTCCCGCAGCTCTTCAGCATCCTCCCGCCGCTCTTCTCCGCGCCGCCACCGGCCGCGCTCCGCCCGCCCCACCACCGGCCCCCGCCGCGCCGCCGCCGCCGCCTTTAAACCGCCCCCGCCCCGCCCGGGGAGGGACGTACCCGGGGCCGCCCCCACGCGGGGCGTGGGCAGCGCGCGCCCGGCCCTGCCCGTAGCTTGCCCGCGCCGGCTCCGTCTCCCCGCGTCCTCCCCGCCAGCCCCCTACACGCGTCCTGCCTGGCCCCTGCCCGTGGCTGGCCTCTGCCCTGCCTGGCCCCTGCTCATCTCCTGCCTGCGCCCTGCCCTGCCTTGCCCACGGCCGGGAGCGAATGGCAGGGTGCAGGCAGGCTTGCCTGCTCCTCCTTCCCTGCCGTCGAGGCCCGGGGGTATGGTGGGCAGGGTGCAGGATGGGGGTACGCTGGTCCCTGCAGCCCCCAGCGTGCTGGGAGCATCGCTCGCTGCTTCACCGGCAGCAACGGGCACGTTCCCCTTCCCGCTCGTCCTGAGCTGTCATTTCCCAGAGCCCTCCACCGAGGTTTTCTCACAGCCGTGTCCAAGAGGTTACCAGAAAGCTGCCCAGCCTGACCAAACTCCGGGCAGTTTCCCATCAGTCTCTTCTGAGGCCAAGCATAACTTAAAAAAACCAAAAAAACAAAACCCCCCAAAAACCACAGCACTCCTCTCACTTCCACCAAGCTCCAGCCTGGTGGGTAAACCTGGGAACAGAGCGCTGGGGGGTCTGTTCCCATCTCTGCTCAGGGAGACCTGGAGACGCTCCCAGACCTGGCTAACCCCATCCCGAGTGCAGGACGGTGCTTTGGAGCTGGTGCTGATGGGCAGCCCCACAGTGCAGGGATGTCTGAAAATAAATGCTACATAGATGCCAAGCAAGCCCCCCCAGTGATCACCAGCCATGATAAGGACGCCTTGTTAAATGAGATACCGTTTTTCCAGCCAGGCAGTGGGAGAAGTGGTGGATGCAAGGGAAAAGTGGGTTGAAATCTGGTCCCGGATGTGCCACCAACCTGCTATTTTCCTGACGCCAAACCCCGGGGCCTTTTCTCCCCCTTATCCACCCTCTCTGCAGGCAGGGAGCTCTTGGGGTTTTCTCTCCCAGCGTGTGCGCTGCTACAGGGAGGCGGATTTGGGTTTGGGCTTGGGCTGCAATGTAATGCCATAATCAGGGGCTGCTGCATTTTTGGGCAGGGACCTTGTCCAACTTGCATTTTTCCTGCTGTCACGTGCTCCATTCATCTCTGGCACTGGATAAACAATACCATAATACCAGGCAGGACGAAGCAGGGAGGCTGCTTCCTCAGGCAAGCCCCGGCATTTGCCTTCTCCTGATTTTAGGCTATACATTCCCCTGGTCAGCCCTTGAACTTGGCCCTGGGCTAGAAATGCTCGGGGAGGCTGTGGGGTTTGGTTTTGCACAGCACTGCCTGTGTCTGGGGAGAGACCTGTGATACCAAAGAAGCCTCCTATAATAAAAGAAAAAAAAAGCAGTTAGACCGTACAAACACAGGAACCAAATCCCACACTCCCCACTTCCCACTATTGCTGCAGAGCCCAGCCTTCCAGTCTCAATTTGCTTTTTTTTTTTTTCGGGCACCCTTTGTCTCCAACCCGATGGCACAGCAACTGCGGCTCGAGAGGCAGCTGAAAAGCCCAATCGGCAAAACCCTGAATGAAGAAAGAGCCCCTTTCTCCAGGAGCCAAAAAGAGAGGAAAGGCACTTTTCCCCCGACCAGCTGCTCTCCCGCTCCCGCAGCCTTGGCGCTGGCCGGGGACACGCGCCGCAGCCAGATGTTGGGGTCCCGGCTGGCGTCGCGGGGCGAGTGACAATACGGGCTCTGTGTGCCGCCGGCCCCTGAGTAATGCAGCGGGGTCTGCCGAGCCACCGTGCCGCCAGCGCCGGCACAAGAGCTCTCCCGGCCCCCCGGTGCTGCCCATAACCCAGGCTGTGGCAGCGAGGGGAAGCCATTCTTTTGGCGGCATTGTCCCGCCACAGTGAGACTCCCCCGGGATCGTCCAGCAGCTGGCCGCGTCCCCACAGGCTTCCTCTCCAGGCGCCTGGCCTCCTGGCTCAGCCCTTGCCCACCATGTGGACATCCCCAGCGAGGCACCGTCCCCATCGTGGAAATGCTGATGGGGTAAGCGGTCGCCCTGCTTACCCCTCGTGGGCACGGGCTGGTACCCAAGGGGCAGGGAGCCGGAGACTGCTGCGGGCAGGATGCTCTCAGAAACACCCCATGCCTGGATCATTGGCATTCAGCCACTCTTCTGGGTACAAAGAGCCTAATCCTGACTGGGGTAGCCCCAGTGCCCGACAAATTTGGGTGCTCCATAAATACAAGAGCCAGGGGAGATGGACAGTCACATCTGCTCCACAGGAGGGATGCTGGGGCTGGACCAGGAGGGACATCTCACTTCCTCCCCCAAAAAGGAACCCATTTTGGACACAGCCCGTAACTCACCCTGCTGAGATGTTGCAGGGTGAGCCCAGCTGTGGCTGGGGGGTGGTGGTGTGCTCCCCACTCTGTCCGGCCCTGCAGGGATAGGTCTGAGCCAGAACCCACTGCCCAAGTCCCCCGAACCTCAGTGATATGCCCTGTGCAGAGGAACCTCACCAGCTCATTCCCACTGCAAATTAACCTCACTGAAACCCCATACTGGTTTTCCACTGGAGCTGGCTGGATTCAGTCCTGCACCAACCCAGGGCTGGGGCTGCATGTGGGGCATCTCCCTTTCAGCCGTAACGTGGTATTAGGTCAGTTTAAATTGGTTTAAACCCTCAGCATCACCCCCGCTCGCAGCCTGACCCTGGCGCTCGATAGGTGGTCCCTAAGAGGCTCCCAGGTTCTCAGGGCTGCTAAAAACAGTTAATAAATCCCCAGTAATAAAGTGTTCAGGTCATCCGAGAAAAACGCCGCACTTGGGCTGCAAAGCTGCATTGTCTGCCTGGAACAATTTACGCGCTTCGTCGGACAGGGGTTAAAAGCTCTGTCAGGCGCCGACTTCGCTGCCATCGTATTGTCGCGGGTATTTAACGGGGTTCGGCCCCGACGCGCAGCCGGGCAGCCGCTGCTCTGACCGCACGGCCGAGGTGTGCGAGGGAGATGGAGGAGGAAGGCGGCCCGGGAGCCGGATCCTGCCTGCAGTCCCCCTCTCACCCCCTGCTTTTTCTTTCTGGGATTTTCTGAGAGCACAAAAGAGACTTTGCATCAATTACTGGTAGGAAAACGGCAGTGCCCCGCAGCAGACTTCTGTGCTCCCCGTCCCGGGTTTGGTTAACTTCCCATTGTCTGACGGGCTCCGCTATTCAGGGCCAGTGTGAGGGCTCATTTTTTTCATCTATGGGATTTTTTTTAACCACACTGGGAATAGAAACCCTTCCCGCCCTTGTAGCAGAGGGTCCGGCAGTGCCATCGGGGTGGAGGCACGTCAGTGCCTCTCTGCCCAGCACCCAAACCTCCCGCAACGGGTGCTCATGCTGCATCTCCTGACGCCAAACTGTCCCCATCCCCATCGTCCCGATGTGTTCCAGCTCTGGGACCGCTCTACGCTGGGACCTGCTGCAAACCCCATCCGTCCTCCGTGGCCTCAGACCCTACACCGCTTTCCCCCTCCACCTTGGGGGACCGCGGGTCCCCTCGGCGGGGCGGGGGGGACACGATGCGATCCGTGCAGGGCACTTGGAGATCCCACGGGGCCAGGGGGCTATACAAATGCAAAACGTTATTATTTTCCCGGGGCTGAAGCAGAGGCCTGAGAAAGGTTGAGCGAGAGAGGCAGCGAGCGGGGAACAGCAGGGGATTTAGCTACTGAAAAGGAGCCGGGGAAAAAAGCGGGCGAAGAGCTTCATTGTGCGCTGGGCAGAGGGGGTCACGAGCAAGTTAAACTGGTTAATGTATTGGAGCAGCTTCCTCCGAGCTGCTGGGAGCAAGCAAAGCCCTGCAACAAAAGGCCGAGGGAGCATTCTTGTGGGGAAAGTGGGCTCTCTTTAAAAGGATTTGATTTCTTTTCTGTCAGTTGAATGGAATTTGGTGGTGACTCCTCCAGGTCTAAGAATTTGGGGCTTTGGCGGTGGCGATGGCGGGAGGGGACAGTCCCCGGCCCCCCTCCCCGCTCCCACATTCTTCTCCATCTCCAGGCCCGCTGCCCCCAGATTACAGCCCCCGGTGTTGCGGGGGGAGAGGGGCTTGGGCAACACAAGCGGCCCTGTAGACGCACTGATCCTGAAAGAAAGCGAGGGGCACGGGGCCGTCCCCGCCCGGCCTGGTTTCTCATGCTCCCTATTTAGCCCCGGGGAGGGGAGGTAGGGTTGGGGAGAGGGGAGGGCGGCGGGGCGGCCGCCACTGATTTAATGCCTCTCTTCGGGCTTTGCAGTCGAGGTGGATCTCAGGGGGTTTTGGCAGTGTAAGCTGTGCGAGGGGAGCTTTCTGCTCCTTCCTTTGGGGAGTCAATTTTTAATGGTAAAACCGCAGAACAAAGGTAAAAACAAGAGCGAAAGGGAACTTGAAGTAGCGAACCAGCTGGATCCAACTCTGCTTTCCCGCAGCCTGTGCACCGCTCTCCTCCCAACAGCAGCTCCTGGGGCAGACCCGGCCTTACGGACCTGGTTTTCCCACTACAAAATCCCCCATCTGATGGGCAGGAGCCCCCCTTCTTCACAAGACCATGGAGCAGGGAACTGCTGCCGGCCGGGGATGCTGGGCTGGACGCATGCTGTGTCCGGCTGCAGGTCTCTCATCTGGTATTGAGCCTGACAGCAAACCAGGGAGCTTTAGAGCTGTCCTGGGCTGGAGGCTCGCTGTAGCACACTGCTTAGAGTTAACTGGCAGCGTGGGTTTGGGGTGGTAAAAGAAAATAATTAATTATGCAGAGCTTAAGTGACTCATGGCCCTGCACTGCACAAGGTATTGCAGAGCCAGAACCTTCAGCAGCGCTCAGCTAGGTGGACAGACAGACAGACAGACAGAGGCGAGTGGGGCAGCAGGCTCCCACTGACTGCGCCCAGCTCACCGTGCCTCAGTTTCCCAAGAGATGACATGCCTCCAGCAGAAATCCCATGGTCCCTGTTCCCTGGGCAGCTGCCTGTTTGGGAGAGTCCCTTATGGGCTGTCCATGGAGCCTGGACGTGTGCGTCTGTACAGGCAGGACCGGAGCACAACGAGCTGGTGACGGTTTGCTGCAATGACAGCCAGCCTGTCCCAAGCTCCTTCCAGCCAGAGGTGGGGTCAGAGGAGTTTGCAGCTCCTGGCCTTTAATTTCTGGCCTCTCATGCTTTCTGGCCCCAAATATTTTCACATTCCTGTCCTGAGCTGTCCCTCTTGCCACTGCCTTTCTGAAAATGAGCCAGAAGCTGATGTCAGGGGAAGCATTTAGAGATTACCCCAAGGAGGAGGCAGAGTCAAGTCTCATACTGGGCTGGACTGGGCTGGACGAAGGCCCAGTGAAGACAGTGTCCCATCTCCAGCAACAGCAGAACCGGAGTATAAGGATCAGCAAATAAAGGGGGGCTGCTTCCAGCCCCCACCCCAGCCAAGCCCTGCACTGTGTTTGGCAGAAGCCGCTGTGGGTCCTGTGAGAAGGGGGCGGAGGCAAGAACCGAGGGAGGCAGCAGACGGGAGCAGGTGAGGTCTGGCCCTGAAATGCCGCACCTCAGCCCGGATTAGGGCAGAGCCCAGCTATGCCCAGCTGTGCCAGCAGCCACGGGCACGAGTAGTGCTGGAGCTCCCCTCCAGTCCAGCCCCTGCCTTAGTGACTCCCTAAATCTCCTGCTTTAAGGTCCACGTTTGATGCAGCCGCTGGTCCCCCACCTGCAACGGGACACCAGCCACTCTTTTCCTGCCCACAGCTCCCCACAGCTCCAGGTCTCCAAAACCTCCCGGCGAGAGGGAGCCAGGGAGAGGATCGGGGATGCATCTTAACTCCCTGCCCGGACCTGAGCATCTCAGTGCCCGCAGCTCTCCCCGGAGCAGCAATAGCTCCCACAGCCGCCTGCGCACACCCTCTGCATCCAACCCAGATCAGATACGTGTGTCACCCTGGCCCTGATACGCTCTTGCCAAGGCTATTTCCAAATGCTGGCTCCCCCGAGGGAACTTGGCTTCTCTCTGGGCCCCCACAGCTTCTTGGCTTCTTCCTTGCCCCTGGGGTGTCCCAATGAAGCTGCTGAGTGGTTTTTCAAAGGTAGATCAGTGAGTCAATATTCACCCACTGCTTCCCCCAGCTTGCCTTGGTGGTCTCCAAAAGCCCTTTCCCCACTGCACCCCTGGGAAATTGTTCGCTCCCTTCCCATTCCCCCTGCAAAAGAGTTTAAAAGCAACAGTTCATTTTTCATGTGATGTTAGTTTAAATAGGAATTTCACTGCTCTGGCTTTGCCTGGTTTCCGGGAGCCGAAGCCGAGAGAGGGTGGTATTAGTGCTGTGCAAGGCAGGGAGGAGGAGGAGGGAGGTGGGAGTTGAAAGGGGGAAAAGGGGGGGAAATGCGGGGGTGAAGACAGGATTAAAACATCCCATTAGAATTTCTGTTTTTGGAAAGCTCACAAAAATGTTGACATGTAGCATGACTAACATAGTGCAAATGTCAGCCCGGCTCTGCGAACGGGGGCCCTTGCTCTCCTCCCAACATGCTGGCCCCCTTTTAAGGCAAAAATATACAATGAGCCGCACAATGGCCGAATTCCAGAGCGCAGCGCTAATTGTTCCTCGCTCACGTCGGGCTAATTGCTTTGCTCAAACCATTCGTGCCTGGCCTGGATCCCACGTGTTTTTACCATTTAATTAGGAGTGAAAAGCTGGGGCCAGGAAACGGGATGAGATAAAGGCAGGCAGAGATGGAGGACAGGTCTGGTGCCCTAACCTGGAGAGCAGATGTGCTACGTGTGCTCCAGCAGACGAGCGGGCAGGGAACAGCCCCTGCTCTGCACCAGCCTCCAGCTGGATTGAAGCTGTGCAAGCACCCGGGAGAGGAGCGGGAGACTGGGATGGCTCTTGAGGCTGGTGACACCAACTGTGAGATGGACAAATGCTGCCAGCAGCGAATGTTTGCAAGAAACACCTTCGTCCAGCTGCTTGGTGACTGCTGCAAGGCTCATGGACACAAAAAGGGTGTGCATAGCTCTTCACCCGGTGCTGTACTTAGAAGGTGTGTCTGTTTGTAGACCATGTGCAAAGCTTGATCAAGACTCGGAGAAGGAAACAATAGATGGGCAGGAAATGCCTTTTGATGGCTGCTTATTGTCTTCCACCTTCTGGGGGAACTGGAAGTTTAACTATAGTCTTCCTCTTTCAGGTATTCGTCCTCGGAGGATGCGCCTGGACCACAGCATCGTCTGGCGCTGGACTCCATTGTGCTGAGGAATGTGCATGTGGTTTTCCCCTTGAATAGCTCCTCTGAGACTGCAGCGACCCAGAAACACTGCAGGGCCCCAGCACATCCCCTCCAGGAGAGAAGGGTTTGCTTAGGGGTGCCACTGTCTCCTCCAAGGCACAGCACAGCATCTCTGCCCCCTCTCACCCCGCCACTGTGCTGCAGGTGATGCCACTCCCCACGTTGTAAACAGGGGTGGGTGCACAGGGTTTAATATTAGCACTTCCTTCCCTTTCTCCCCATCCGTCTTACAGAGCGCCACTTCTATCCACATTCATCCAGGCTGCACGGTTTCATAGGCAGAGAAAGCCACTTAATATATATAAGCTGACACTGAAGTGCAGCATCTTCTAGAGTGGACCCTGATGGGGCTGATCTGTAACTTCTGGAGGAATTTCATCTCCCTGTGAATGCAAACAGCCAGGGACTCCTCCATTGCCCATCTACACACCTTCCTCCCTTGAGAGCAACCAGCAAGAAGCCACCAGCCTTGCTCGTGCAAGAGGGGTTTGATTCATTGGTCTCACAGAAGCTTGTACCACCCTTCACCCCCCGACAAGTGCTCCCAGCACTTAGGATCACAGCAATACAATTTGCACTTGGCAAGTTTAATTGCCCCGTGGCCTCCATGTCAGAACAGCTCTTGGCTTTATTAGCAATACTCCTGGTGGGTTTGGGCACTCAGCACAATCATTTCAGATCAGTGTGAAAAGATTGTAGCACAGTTCAAAATGCAAATCTCAAAGTGACCCTGGTTCCAGCCTCCACTAGTGCTGCAGAGTGGCCCCAGGAGCTCTGCTGATGGGCTGTCACACTGCTGTGGGCAGCGGAGCTGCCACATCCGTGGCTGAGGTGTTTTCTTCCAGCTGTCCTGGAGATGAGGGATGTGTGTGGGCTCTGCATCCCTCCCAACCCAAGGCTCTCGGCTTTCAGGTCTCTTGAAAATAGGAAGCATTTTGCCCCACTGCAGAGGAATTAGACACAGCTCAACTGTGAGCAGATATGGAAACCACTGAAAACAAGGAACCCAAACTTCCAAGTTCTCCAGAAAATCTGCGGTTCTCTGTCCCAGTGTAACAAGGGTGATCTTCTCTTTGCGTTTCCATGAAAGCCCGTAAGAGCACACCCACACCCTGAGGACAAGGATGTTAACAAACACTGGAATTTACAACAGTGATTTATTCAGAAGAAAAGCTCCAGGTGAAAAGGACTGATACTTAAAAAAGAGAGAAAGAATTCTTCATAGATGCAAATGCAATACTTGTAAGTCAATATTTGCTCTTGCAATATTGGCACATGCAGAAACGGTTTTCCAACATCAATAGGTTTCAGCCCAGCTGCTGCAGGATCACATTTTTCAGAAGCACTCAGATCCACTTCTTAAACTTCATTAAAAATGTGTTTTTGAAAGCCTTTGGGGAGTTAGGAGTCTTTTATGACAAGCCCTTCTAGCCATTGAAATCCACCAGTGCCGTGGGGTGGCCTGGTCGTAGCTAACCAAGAGCAGATGATCCTTTGGGGAAGAGAATATTTTAAACCCCAAAACATAGACAAGTCAGAACAAATCCTTGTGGCAATAGGAGACTGGAGAACATTTGTTCCCAGATCAGTCGGTCATAGACAAAACCCCAGATTATATTTATCCCAGGACTAACCCTCCACCCCATGCATGTTTCCAGCTCCCCCCATGCACTGGAACCTCCACCCGAAGACACCCAGAGCTGATCACTCATTTGGGGTTTTGAGAAGTTCCCTTGAAGTTACTGTCACATATGTATGAGCAGGGTGCCTGGGACGCCCAGGTGACATTAGGACCTGCTGGGCGAGGCTCAGCCCATGTGTATTGCAAGCCAACGTCCCTGCCTCAGTCCCCTATGCCTTGTCCCACGCATGGAGCCCAGTGGGGAAGTCCCCAGCCAAGGGATGTGGAAAGATGCTCCCAACACCCAGAGTGGCCAAGAGCCTTTCTTCAGACCTGGACTGATTAGCACAAAAGAGGAAACAGAGTTAAAATACTGCGAATTAATTTTCTCATCTGGGAGGGGAGATAATAGCCCAGCCTAGCCATTGCACCGGCTGCTCTGGGAGCAGCTGTCCCAGTTTCTGAGGTATCCCAGGACTCACGGACAGCCTGTGTCGCCTGTTATCCTGCTGTAACAAGGTGAGCCAAGAAGCAGAGTAAGCGTACTGTAGACTGGGAAACCAAGATGTAGTGGAGAGCCACGCAGTATTTCTGCATACTCCCTGTCACCTGGGAAAAACTTAGGTCAGTGACCAGCATCAAAACGTGGTAGAAAAAACTGAGGAAACTCCTTATTCCTGTTCCCCGTGGCTCAGAAAGGTTTTTCTGTCAGGAAGGGTGGAGGCGATGCGTTTTGTACTCTTGGAAGGGACTAGGCGTCCTCGACAAAGTCATCACTCCTCTCATTGCTACAGAATGGCCTCTGTCCTTTGCCCTGCAAGGGTCCCCTTTGTCCCCCGTTCCCTCACCTTGAAGGACTGCATCTAAAGATGACAAGGGCACTTCTTTTGGGTTTATTTCAGATTTTGCAATCCCCATTTAGGAATAGTATCCTGTGTGTGGGTTGTCCACTCTGGTGGAAAAAAGACTTATTCAGGAATAGTTATCACAGTTTTTACACTTGGAATAACATGACTTTTATTCTGGAATAAGCTGGTCGCTAGCTGCTCATCTGGAATGGGGCGCAGGGAGTGTGCCAAGCCCATGGAGGGGATGCAACCACCTGCCCCGTAGGAAGTGGGATGGCAGCCAGACGGCGTGGTTTGCACACACCGCTGGACAGGCACCCAGCAGCAACGGCGTCCTCCACTACCGACCTGGGCTGGATTCAAACTGGCAGCTGAGAGGGAAGAGGAAACCATATTATATCGTTATCTCTCACCTTGCTTCCCTTTCGTAACAACCCCATCCCTTTGCAAAACAGAAAAACACCCTGGTGCTTTGGAGGGGCTGCCAGAGCCCATGTACTGACCCAGGACCAGCCAGGGCTGGAGCTCCCCTCACCGAGGGCCGTGCACAGACAAGCTGTCACTTCCCCCAAGCCCAAACTGGGTCAAATGCAAAAGGGAAAAGCTCAGGGAACAGCAAGACTTTGTTTCCCAGCTTGATGCCAGCCTCTGCAGGGTGGGATGCTGTTGCAGACAGGCTTTCCCCGGGAGGAAGGACCATGCTGCTGGTGGTGCACCAGCCCCAGCCCCGAGAGCCTGCAGTGCCACCTAACCACTTTATCAGGAGCACACATTGTAAATGCCTGAACTAGCCAGAGATATGAATCAGAAATATGTTGGGACAGAGAGACTAAGCTCCCAAGATGGTTGCCGTTGTGCTCTCCCCTTGTGCTGCGTGACAGTCCCGTCTCTTTTCAGTTTAAGCTCCTGATGTCTCAATCCTGGGGTCTAACAGAGTGCCTGGCTGTCAGCTCTGCCCACCCTAATCCATTCATGTGGCTCCTACACAGGCTCTCAGGAGTGATGGAGGCCGTTTCTCTTTTTTTCACATCGAGAAAATTCATGAGCTGGTTTCACATTTGTTTTTCTTTCAAACTTGAGGCTTTGCAGATATTAAAATATAATCCAGGAAGAATTTGCTTTGTGAGGGAAGATTGTGGGATCATGGAGGGGAGAGGGATCAGTGGGGGAGTGCAAGGAGGTGGGGGTGGCAAAGGGATTTTCATTTCCCCTCTGTATCCCATTGAGATTGAAGCTTTTACCTCCCTGCAAACAATAGTGGCCAGTATGGGACCAGTTAGAGGCTTTGGGAGACTCCAGACTTCCCCGACCTGGGAATTTCTGTTTGCAGCAGGAATTTTAGACATTGCCCATGGTGAGGGCAGAAGCAGCACTCTTTGCAGGTGGTAAGAACTGGAACAGATGGCTGGGACCATGGAGAAATGAGTAGAAAGAAGAGAAGAGAACATCTCTCCTGGTACTGAGTTGTTGCTCTGCATTTAAAAAAAAAAAAGCAAACAAATATAATTTGTGTTATAGGTAAACAGAGGAACTGGCCAGGCAGGACAGGAAGGCAGGGCTCCGTCAGAGCCCTGTGCCGCGCAGGGAGATAAACAAGAATCCTAGAAATGTGGAGAGAGGCTTAAGGTGATTGCTCAACACCCGAGGAAATACGGGGCAAAAGCCAGATATCAGGGAGAGGAAGCTGGAAAAGGGCAGGCTGATACGAGCAATGAGGTCATAGCTGCAAAAATAGTGCAGGAAGGCTTCCTGGAGGCAGCGAGCTGGCCCAGCACACGTGCCCCCGCTGCTCCTCCTGCCTTAGATGCACAGATGGCAAGGTCTTACTAGCCAGATATTGGGTTAAAATTGCTCAGTGGTGGGTGAGTTCAGTCCATCGAAGGCTCCTAAGCTGCACATCCCACTTCACAGCACCTGCAGCTGAGCTTTATTTCCGAGGGAGTACTTCCAGATTGACGCAGTTCTATTGGCAAAGTCCCATTGAGTTGCCCCAGCTGAGGCCATCACCCAAAAAGCATGAGGAATGTGTGGCTGCATCCACTCAAAACAGCCATTTTTCCTGAATGAGTATAAAATTGGCCTCGGCTCACTGTCAGAGCGAGCACAAGACAGACAGACTGCCCTCCCAGCTTGGGTTTGATCTCCAGCCCCGTTGCATGGTGAGCTCATCTCCTCTGGACTGCAAGGCACACTGCTGGGAGAGCAGCCAGCTGACCTGCGGCCCCGTGAGCACTGGCAGCATGGTTTGTTTGGGTTCCAGATATGCCATGGGTCTTGAGGCTTATTTTGAGTTCATCGCAGTTTGGCGGTTTTGATGGATTCTGCCTTTCTGGTCTGGTCACAAGCAGTTGGATGTTCATACCGATCTTGCTCTTAGACAAACAGCTTCCATAAATCTCTGGGTGAAGCCAAAAGAGTCTTGTCTTTCCTTGCTCTGTGCTGTCCCCTCAGCCCTTTGAACCCCCGGTGCCCTCACAAGCATGGAAGCCTTAATCGATGTCCTATCAAAAGGAGCAGAATAAATCTCATTATCTTGTTAGACAAGGTCACACCTCCTGTGTGGCCATCCAGCAACAGATGGGGCTGCTCCTAGGGTTGTCTTCTCTTTACAGGAAGTCTTCCATCAACTCTTGCAACACATGAACCTCTATATGTCTCCAAAACGCAGTTTCAGCAGTTGGCCTTGCTGTGCCTTGTTTGGGGGGGTCACTGCTCAAAGCAGAGGAATTCCCATTATGGTCCACCCTACCAATCCGTGCTGCTCTGAGGAGACTATATGGCTTACCTCCAGCCTTGCCCCCAGGATCTCACTAGGGGATCTCCCATTAGGATCCTATGCAGTATTGAGTAACTTCTTCAGTTTCTTTGAAATATGACTGTATTTTTCAGTTACCTATAGAACGAGGGGTCTCTTTCAGGAGGAGGCCATACATTACAGTGTGTTACAGTTCCTTGGTTGGATTTGTTTCTCTGCCTCATCAGCCCTCTGTTCCTGCTGCTGTGCCTCCTCCCATGTTCCCAGTGATTTGTCAAAAGATTGCACCAAAGCCTGACAAAAACTGCCTCTAACATCAATGATTTTGGGTCAGACCTTGAGCTTAAAATTGTAGAAAAACCTATTTTCCTGCCCCATTGCCCCAGGCGTGGACCTGCTGCTGGGGCCAGTGGCCCAGGAGTGGAGGGTGCAAGAATGGCCGTGCCAACACAAACACATGTTTTTAGACAATTTTCCCTTCCACTCTTCAGCAGACAAGAGGACAGGGCCATTCTGTGGCTGTTTGAAGAGAATGCACAGCTGATAGTGACCACATTTGTGACAGTGTTTATTTGCATTTCCAGCAAGCCTTTGAAAAAGTCCGGCTCCTGCCTGCGCTGCCCAAGCTCCAGGGACCATGGGAATGCCGGGAGGACCATCTCCCCATCTGGGAGAGGACACGGGAGAGCCAGCAACCAGTCCGCTTGCCCAGCGGCACATTCAGCTGGACACACATCCCCTTCAAGAGACAAAGGGACTCGTTGAGAGAGGAAGAAACCATGTGTGGCCTACAGGAAGGAGGGGGCTGAAGAGGACTTGACTTCACTGGCAGCAGGGAGGGAAGATAAGGATGGAAAATCAGATTGTTTCCAGCTCATGTCCAGGCAGTCCATGGGGAAGAGGCTATTGGATCCATGTGTGGTGTGAAGGGGCTGGAAGCTGGGGGGATTTGGGAGATCCTCCAGGAGACCCTGTGAAGCCTCTTTGTCCCCAGGAAGGTGATGTCTTTTGCCACGATGGCAGTGGCATGAGGAAGGTCTCAGTGTGGCAGAGTGAAGCCAACCTCACCACCACCCACTGCCCTCCAATCTCTGCCAGATCTCATAAAGGTTGCCCTTCTCAGAGCCCAGAAAGGATTTTATGGGGAGCATCAAAGCACCTCACCCCATAAGAAATACCTTATAGAGAAGGTGGAGAGACACGCAGAAATTACTGCGTGTTTCCCCTTCTCCTCAGGCACCCTCCACCCGTGTCTGCTTGCGAGGCCACCAGCAGCAAGGAGCTGCTGGGCAGAGGCATCAGCTCACCCTCCCCAAGAACAGGGACCCTTTTCTGCCTGTCACCCTATAGCCATGACCCAGTTTCACTGAGGCACTTCTCAACCGTGGGCTTTTTCCTTTTTGTCTCCTCTCTCGCCATTCCCCTCCCTCCCCTTCGGCACCGGCATTTGATATTTACTTTCAGGCTGGGAGGGACAGAGGAGGCTTTTCCTTGTGTGCCCCCACATTGTTCCCCGCTGGTATTTGGGAACAAGTGTGACATTCAGGGGAGCTGGAGCAGACAAAGCCTGCCTGGAGGTAATCATACTGCAGGCGGGTGTATCGGGTATCTGTGGACGCAGGACATCGGAGAGCTTTTGACTGCGTCTTTTTTAGGAAGAGCTTTCTCAGCCTCGGTATCTCTCAGATTAGGTTTTGTCCCCAGAGGAGCCTGTTGTGCCTCCATTGTAGCACAGCTGTGGGAACCCGCGGCACGGCTCAGCACCGGAGCGGTAGGACAATGCCGAAAGGCACCGGCGCTCCTGACCTATCCGATGGGCGGCTCTGCCTGCAGTCCAGAGGGACTGATCTCTAACGAGGAGGTTGTGTCGACATCTGCTTCCCGGCGCTTTCTCTTCTGTACTCAGATGTCCACAAAAAGGCAGGTATGGATGGAAGCCCTGTGCCCTTGGCAAGCATCCCTGAGCCCACGCATGGAGACGGAGAGGGTGACGTGCACAGACACACAACCGGGAAATGGACAGTGACTGGTACATCACATACAAATCTGGGTTTGTGGCTTGGATGTGGAAGGAAGAGGCAACACAAGGAAACCATCTTGTCATCCCTGGCTCTGTGCTGGGAGTGCAGCAACAACGTCAAAAACTCAGTGATGGGTGGGAAAATGCAGAGGAAAGCCCAGGGCAGTCTCTGTTTCCTCCCACACACCCTTTGGCATGGCCAGGCAGAGCTGGTCCTGGGCACAAAGTACCTACAGCCTTTTGCAAAAAAAGTGGGAGACGCTTGCCTGTCTGCGACTATTTTTTGCACTTAGGGATTTACAGGGATGCTAAATGCTTCCCAGAGACATAAGAAGCTCATGCTGCTGGGTGTCCCATCTGAGGATGTCCAGCCTCATCCAGCGTAGACAGAGCCTGGCTGCTGCATGACCCTGCCCGTCCTGGGATGGGATGACATCTAGAACACTGACAAGTCTAAGGAGACTGCAGTGTCTGATCTTCTCAAAGAAATCAGCACTCGCCTCTCCCCAGTCCCATTAAAATGCCTGATTTAGTACAGATACTAACTGCATTTAGTCCGTGTAAAGCCACTTCTGGCTCCTCTCTGCTGAGGAGCTGCGTAACCCCGGTGAAGCCTCACTGATATAAACCAGTCATTGACTGATCTCTTATCTCCAGCCTTCCCGTGCTGACTGATCGGTTCCTCCCTCCTCTCTCATCCGAGCCTCTGCTCTGGATTCGTACAGACTTTTCATCACTTTTAAAATCCTGGCCCAATAAAACATTAAAGCACTTGAACATGAATGGGACTGTTTACTTGCTTAAATCTAAACATGGGATGTAGTTGGATCAAGACCTTTCTCTTCCTGCCCAATGCTTCCTCCTCCAGTGTCCTGGCTGCTCTCCTCGGCATCGTCTGTGGTTTCTCTCTGCTACGGTGCAATGTCACGGAGAATTTGCAGTTTCCCATTTGTGACACACTGGTTCTGCCTAAGGTGACAAATGACCTCCTCCCTTAGCGATAAACCAATTTATTCATCTCAGGCTGCATCTGCTGGTTAGTCACAGTCTGCCCTCAGAGCCGAGGCTTTCGGTTCTGCTCAGCATCTGCACTACAGCTGTTTGCCATTGACTTTCCCCTGTTGTCTTTAGCACCCAGCCACTCACTTCCTATTGCACTTCAGCTCATTGCATTTCCTTTTATTATTCTCAGTTCTCTAAAACAAGCTGGCTCCTTGCTACGTCTTCTGGGAAGAGCAATCCTCTGTCAGGCAGTGAGGCAGCCCTCGGCAGCTGGGTGTGATTGAGCACGTTGAATTTGGTGGGAAACCATGAGTATTTCTGGGGATGATCAGACAGGCAGGTGGAAGATGCTGCTAGGGTGGCTACCATCCAGGACGTCTGGCTGGGGAGGGGACATGACCTGCTGCTGTGTCCCCGGATGGGGAGGGATGTTCTTGGATGAGTAGCAATGTCCATGCAGCAGCTGGGGAGCGTGGCAGCAAGGATGGCGCAAGGCTGGTCTCTCCCCAACACTGCGCAGGGCTGGCTGCCTGCAGCTGCCGAGCCGCCACAGCGTGCGCGAGCGTGCAGCCCGTCGGACGTGGCCCTGACCGAGGTGTTTGGGAGCAGGTCCAGGCTTATATGAGTTGGGCCGGCTGCCGAACACACGCATCCTCCGTGTGAGGAAAAGATGTCTTAGCAGGGATACAGAGTGCACAATGGGCAGGTCCCTGGATGAAACCACTTCCCTCCAGCACATCTGGAAAATTGCTCCTGTCCTCTGGTAAACAGGCTTCCAGAGGAAGATCTATGCTAGTGTTGTCCTCCCTTTGGGACGTGGTGGAGCCAAGGTAGGAAAATCCAGAGGGATGGGAGGATATAGGCTCTCCTAGAATAACTTACAGCTGTCCTGGAAGCTTGGAGACCTGGAGAACTGAGGAGTGTGTTGGCAAAGTCACAGATTTCATCAGTTTTCTTTATTCTTGGCAAAGGGCTGGGGGAAGACATGGTTTCCACAGGGATGATGGAGGTCCATCTGGAGTCCCTGTGGAGTTCAGCCTTTTCTCCCACCTCCATAGACACAGAGGAGCAGCAGCACAGGTGGGTCTCCGGGCAAGGCTCAGGAGAAAGCCTGGAGGAGCCAGCACAGCTGATACTCCTGCTGAGCAGACAAGGTCTCAGGAACCCTCAGTGATGTGGTATCTTTAAAAATCATTGTATAACATCCTGCATCACTGAGGATGGGCTATTTTTTTAAGAGGCTGGTGAGAAGAGAAAAAAAGTGGTGTAATGGTATGAAGTCCTCCAAGGAAGGGAAAGAATCCAAGAAAAGGACCTCAGGTCCTTAACCCTGGAGCAGAAATTTGGGAGAGGAAAGGCCTGTTTCAGGGGTCCTGCTCCAGTATGGGGAGAAGGGGTGAGATAATGCTGCAGTGCTTGGAGAGCAAAGTGAGGGTTTGCTTAAATCTCTGGTAAAAATAATTATGTCACAGCTGCTGAGGAGATGGCCCAGAGCTATTTGTTTGAGATTGCAAGCCCAGATATGGTTAAAGAGAGAAGCTTAACTCTCTCTTTAGAGGGGGATAAGCAAGGAGGTTGTTCTGCAGTGTAGAAGAATGTGGAGCCCTGTGGTCCCTCCAGGCGCCACAGATAGATGTCACACATGAGAGAAAACAAGCCAGAGGCATGATTCAGGGTACATTGAATGTGATGCTGAGGTCTTGATCCAGGACTGTGCTCCAGCCTTGCCCAGTAGCCCCAGGCATGGAAACCTCCTGCGTGCTGGAAGGAGACTTCTCTTAGGAAACCAGGAGCCTGCTAAGTTCAGCTCTGGTTACAGCCTTAAACCATCATGTCATAAATCTTTTTTGCGGCATCCTTGGCAAGGGTGTTCTCCACCAAACACCTTGCTCAGTAGCGTGGTGAGCGTGGCAGCTGTTTTTTGGGGTGTATCTCTCTGCTATGGGAAGGGCAGCCCCAAAGCAGCCCTCAGGGCACTCTTGGGCCTTGGGAGCCCAGTGTTGTGGTCCTGGGGAGGTGACAGGACATGTGATTTTTCCAGCCTCCCCAAGACCTCTCCCAGCAGGAGCTTCCAGCCTTTCCCAGTTGAGCATCCCTGGGCAGCGTGACAAGGCAGAGAGTGCTGAACAAGCAGCTCCAAACGTGTCAACCCTCCTTCCAGCGAGACAATGTGCCCACGCAGGCTGACCAAAGCCAAAGCGGGCTCTCCTCCCCATGCTGATGCCCACACACTCAACAGCATGAGAGCCGGGAGGTCCCAGTGCCACTTTGTGGCAGGGACATTGGTCCCCTGGGAGAGAAGTTCTGGGTGACAGCCCATGAGCTAAGGATGGGGGATCTGGGTGAAGGGGTCAGCACTGAGCTCTCGAGGCTTTTTATATTAAAAAAACACCTACAGGAGCCTGTTCAGACTGAGCATTTCAGAGCTCTCCCAGGCACCTCTTTCCTCCCCTCTCCCTCCCCCCGTGAGGCTCAGCCCCGTCTCCTGTGAAATCTCCAAGTGACAAAAGGCTCTTTGGGGCTCAGCATCAGCCACAGTCCATCGCCCGCCTGCCTGGCCACATGGATGGAGTACAGGACCATCTGCTCCGGGGCAAATGAACCCCATGGCCAGATGCTCTGCTTTGCTAAGGAGGCTGTAAAAGGCTTGGACCCAGTTCATGGGAACCGCTTCTCTCTCCCCCGCCTTCTCCTCCCACACACATTAACCTCTTTACTGCCACTGATGTCTTTCTAGCAACATCTGAGGGAGGAGAGGAGGTGGGTGAGAAGGCACGGGGGTGGAGGGGCAGGATGCTGAGGAGGTGTGCTGGGAGCTTGCCTGACACGGTGGTGTGAAGTTTGCCATCCTTCCTCCCCGCTTTGGGAAGGTGGGGAATGAGAGCCCCTTCCCAGCGGGAGGCTGCAGGCAGCACGGGAGCGGGTGTGGAGGTGCTGCAGGGATGGGAGGAGGAGGTGGCAGGACTGGCACTCACTTTGGAAGTGTCCCCGCGGGGGTTTGCTCTCCACTGCAGCCAATTCCCACGAGCCGACCGAGCCCCATCCCCCAAAGCCTGTCCCAAGGTTTCCATGAACCATCCTGATAGTTCCCATCCTTAGGGCAGCAATGACGGCACCTGGTGTTTGCTCTGGGTGCTTTGGCTCTGGCAGGGAGGACAGGAGAGACTGTGGCTGCCCGCAGGTCTCTGCGGCTGTGGTTCCTGTCGCAGCCTGTCCCTGCACCAGTCCCCCCCGCAGCCAGCTGCTGGGAAGGGGGGACGTGCAGCCCAGCGCGGGGAGCTGGGTGCCATGGTCCAGCCCTGTGTCTGTCCTGCCGGTCACAGCTGATGTCCTACCTGCACAGCATTGCTAGCAATAGCATGCATTTGCAACAGCATATGACATACATTTGCACCAAAAAGCACAGTTTTAGGGGGGATGGGGACCCAGAACTCCTGCCTGGTAGTCACTGTCATGGCAGTAATTGGGAAGAAGCCAATAACCCCCCTGTTGCCCCTATTTCTTCCAGTGACAGAAAGGGGGTATCAGTCCCACTGACAGGGTGCTCCCATGTACCACCCCAGTTTTGGGGAGGGCTGACAAGCATCTGGACCATGGGGACATGCCACCTGCATACTGCTCAGTGCTACAAAGCCCACGATACAGCAGGTGAGCAGCTGCTGACCCAGGCTGGATCCTGCCTGGACAGGGAGGCTTTCAACCTGTTAACAGCCACAGGGCAATGCAGCCTCTACCGCGGTGCTGCGTCTGCCATTCCCCTCCCTCCCCTACACGTTTTCTATCCCTCTAAATTCATTTCCAGTCACCCAGGCCACCAAGGGTTAACGCCAGCCCACTCCGGTGGGCTGTGGAGGGGGGGACGCAAGGGAACTGGGGACATCACAGGTGGGACACGAGCTTGCAACGCATGGTGGCCTGCTGGAAAAGACCTTGACTATTGAACCCTGAAAAATCTCCTCCTTTCTACCAGAGCCTTCCTTGCCCTGGTTCCCACAGCGCTCCTCAGCCACCCCGCACCTCCAGGAAGGTCACACGCTGCTGCTGTATCTCGCCTGGCGCGGTGGGAATCCGATTAACAACCGGCCCCCGGCTCTGGGATTGGGCAACGATGGGCGAGAGAAGGGCCCCGCGCCGGAGAAGAGCTTTCCCACACTCTGTCCCCACTCGTCGGTGACGGCGGAGGAAATCGTCCATATCTAAATGTGTCCTGATAGCTGCGCTAATCTAGGGCTGAATGTGCAGCTCGGGGTGGGCTCGCCGGCAGCATTAGTGCAACACATGGCCCATATTCAACTCACACAAAGGGCCGTATTCTTCCTCGCTCCCGCTCGGGCTTCACATGCTCGAGTGGAAAAACAGAGCGGTGCCGGGGATGAGGGAAGAGGGGAGACCGTTGAGATGGAGCAGCTGGCTCCCCGCGGGGACGCGGGGGGATTTCTGATCCTGGGGAAGGGTTGCTCTTCGCTTGATGCGTGTCCCCACCAGGCAGACAGGACTGTGTGATGCTGCGTTTGCAGCTCTGAAAATTCGGCAGAGAAAAGGGAAAAATGGGGTTTTCTAAGCAGCAGAGGGGTGTTTTGGGGCAGTTGCATGGCAAACTCCATCCCTGGTTCGCAGGGGTGCTCCGTGGGATGGGGTTTCTCTGCTTGGTCTCCGTGCCAAAAAAAATACCGAGGGGAAAAAGGTTGGCAAGATGTCAAAAAAAAGTCAGTTCAGCTCAGCCTGAAACATCCTTCCAACCAAACCCACAATGTTTTCTTCCCTTTTTGGGGTCTATTTTGCACCTTTTTAACCCTTCTTCTCCTTTTGGCTTGCAGCCCTGTTCAAATAGGAAAAGCGGTTTTGAAATAAAGATGGCAAAAAAATGTTTTGTTTTGAAAAAAATGTTGAAACAAGATGTTTCGACATCTTCCAAATGATCTCCCTCACTTGTTTTGGCTGAAGCCCTGCATTTGCATTTGACCTGGATTTGCACATTGTTGGTTCCCCACAAAAGGGCACATTTTTTGCTGAACTCAATCCTGTTCACCAAAAAGCAGCTCAGCTCCAGGGCCAAGCTTCTGTAAGCAGAAATTTTCAAAACGATGCACTAAGTGGTTGGTCTAGATAAAGGTGAAGATCTTCTTCTCCAAAGGACCTTAAAACACACCTCTTTGCCCCACTCTTTGCCTCTTTCCTGTTCCCCCTTTTTCTGCACTGTCTCTTCTCTATTTGCCTCTGTGCTTAGACCAGCCTCTCACCTAAACCTTTTTCTTCCGCAGACTCCCTTTTTTTTGGGTCATTTAGTGAATAAATGCTGCTGCCAGGCTTGAATGCAAATTCTTAGAGCCCTGGAGAGCCCAGGAAACTATAAAGCCCAGCTCCAGGATGGGGTAATCTCCCTTTGGGGACTGTTCTTGGCCACTGGAGAAACTCTTTAGCCTCAGATAAGGGAAAATTTCCCCCTGGGAAAGAGGTGCCCCAACCCTGCCCCTGCCTTCCCGAGCCTTGGGGGTGCCTCAGGGCCGGGTGCGAGGGAGCAGGGGGCAGGCGCGCTGGCACACGTGGGGATGCCGGGGCTGCAAGCAGCCCTTTCCTAATCACCCTTCAGCTCACATTAGCAGCAAAGTCCCCACCCTTGCTTGGAGCCCCGTTGTGTGTCTCCCCATCACCTCCCCACCCCAGGGGAGATTTTCACCCCCCCTGCCAGGCACCGGATCCTTTGCATTTGGTCTGGTGGGTGCCGATAGGGGAGAAAACCCCCACGCCGGGAGCTGGGAAAGCAGCGACCTTCCCGATTTCCACTGGGAAGGGCAGGGAGCGAGGGGAGGCAGCCCTTCCACGCCTGGCACATCCTCCGTCCTCTTTCTGGGCCCTGTTGAAATCTGCCTGTTTTAACTTGTCTGTATGTCTCACTGGGGAGATGGACTGGAAAACACAAGGCAGATCCAAGCAGCTTTCTCCATGGGGAAAGCTTTCAGCACATAATAGTCTGGGGCTTGTTTGATGCCTGGTGTAAGATACAGCTGAATAAAACCACGTAGAAGGAGCTTGAATAGAAAAGGGCATCTCACAAAACAAGCAGCCTTTTCTTCCCTCTCCCACTGCAGAAGCTGCCCCGGAGCTGCCATGTGTGCGGGGAGAGGGGCTGGTTCCCATTTAATCTCAGGATGAAGGCTGCCACTATAAGTGAAAGTAAATATATAATTCCTCCTATTCCTGCCCAGTTGCTATGGAGACCACAGTTTAATTAACCACAACGCTGATGCCCTGCACACCACAAAGCTGCCCAGGAAAATATTACAGATGTCTCTATACTTGTCAGCCCTGCATTTATTTCTTGGTTTTACTCACTTACAGAACTTGCCAAAAGTACTTGATGGGCACGTGGTGCAGCCTGGCATCATCATTGTACAAGCCATGCTCATGCTTCCCACAAGGGATGGACCAAAACCAGATTCCTTGCTACTATGTGCAGGCTGGATGGAAAACCCCATACACATAGGGAATTTCCAGAGAAGAAAAGGGAGAGATCAACCCTATGTAGTCTTCCTAGGACTTCACTTGGAAAACCCACGGAGATATGGCTCATGTGGTCCCAGTTAACTTCTGTCTTGTGGACTGCAGCCTGGTGGGAGGCAGCAGAGCTGGTGCAGAAGGCAGCTGCACCTTTTACCTGTGCAAGGTTAGCTCCCGAGACAGCCTCTGGTTGGGCCCTTGGGCAACCTTTGCGAGGAGCTGGGCTTGGAGGGGGATTTACCTTCCTACTGGAGACCTGCTGGAGTATTTCATCACACCCAATCTCTAGTTGAGGGCTGAAGCTGCTCTGGTCCAAGCCCCTACCCCTTTGCAGTCCCTCCCCAGAGGGGAGCACTGGGGTGAATCCATCGGGAAAGCCACCCGCGTGGCAGGAGGTTTGCAGACCCCTCGCTGCATCTTGGATTTCTCCAACTCCTCACGGAGTTTTTCTCCAGAGGAGCGGCGGCCCCAGGAGCTGCACGGGGACTGGGGAGAGACCTGCGGCAGAGAGCTGGCACAGGCACAGGAAATCCAGCTGTCAAGAAGACTCCAGCGTGCTTACCCATCCCTGCCTCCCGGCACCTTTTTCTGGTGTGCATTTGTGTTTCAGACAGCACTGATCCTGCCGGCCAGCCCTTACCTGCCAGCATCTGTCAGACACCGCAGTAAAGAGTAGCCCCAAGGCATGAACAGCCCGCCATAGGGGCCGCACCTACATCCACCTCCGTGATGCAACGTCTTGCTGCGCAGCTGCTTGCCTCGCTGCCAACAGCCCCCGCGGCTCCACTGGAGACCGGGTCTCGAAAATAGGAGCTTTGGCACCTCCCCAGCTGTTTGCTCAGCCCCAGCCTTGAAAGTGAATTCAACAAAAGCCAGCAAAAGCCTTCTCCTGCTCTGGGGATAGAAGTGCAGGGGTAAAGGTTTAACTTGGTCAGTTGAGAGAAGGAGGGATGAGCAATATGAAAGACCTGTCCCTCTGCCCTCATAGTCACTGTCACCATGTGAGCCAGGGAGAACAGGAAAACTCATCTCAGCTGCTGTCAGCAGCATGAGAACCAAGCCTGGACAGCCACCTCAGTTGCTGTCATGGGGACCCCGGTGAAGGTGCACCATGGTGGGAGGTCGAGCTGTGTCCTCATCACGTAGGGTGCTGTCATGGGGTGTCACAACAGGGCTTGGAGGCAACGTGATCAACTGTGCTGCCACATTGTGTTGTGTGTGACAACACATGGCAGTTAATAAATAAAAGGAGGGCAACAGGCAGGGTGTTTACAGGGTCAAATTTAACCATCCAGATCCTGGTGAGAGCTGGTGCAGGATAGCTCTGCTGTTATCCCAGCAATAGAATCCACATGGGCTACACCAGCATTACCACAGGCTCTCGCCTGCATCCCTGGGAGCAGCATTAGCACAGAAACCACCGCAGAAACCCAAAACTCAACCAAAGACATGAGAGACACAAACCCAGGCCCCAAGGGGACAAAGCCGGGGGACTGCAGAGGAGGACAAGCTGTCTGGCTGCTCCAGACTTTCAGATCGTCTTGACCTTGTCCGGAGGGACTCACCTCTCTGGCTCACTGGGAGGGTTTATTTTTCCTGTTGGAAAATTTAGACCCTTATTCCCATTCCTGAGCTCCCCGGGGTGCTGGAGGAGTCCTTCACTGTTTTTACAGTTTGTGTTCCTTCTCCTTGCCCTCTGTTTTCCTCTTCGCCGTGACATGAAGCTTAACTAAACTCTGGAGAGGGGACAGGAAAGGGGGAACAAGATGCTACCTCTGGCTCAGCATTTCTGTAAAATCCCCAGAGGTGCAGGCATGGTTTTAAGTGCCCTTCAGGGTGCAGGCAGAGGGAGAGCCAGGGGATTGCCCTTTGGGCCAGCCAGAGCTGGCTGAGTAATTTGCATCGCTCTTCTTCACCTTTTCCATGGGACTTTCCGGTCTGTTCATCTGGACTCTGATCTGACCACGCATTGCAGCCAGGATTGCTTGGAAGTATGTGTTTTTCTGGGATGGTTTGTCTTGCACTTTCTCAGTGTGGGAGGCTGGTATCAATAGAGTTTCTGCCCTTTCTGTTCTCTCAGGTAAGAGATTAGTATAGCAGGGGATTTTTATTGCTGAAGAAACTCATAAGATGCTCTCAATGAATTGCAGCTTGGCTGTTAGGAAGCCCGTTTGCAGCCTGGCCAGGCTGCCTGCCATGCTGCACCTTGCTGGGAAGCTGACATCTATTTGGCCCAAGTGATGGGAATTGAGCCGAAGATCTCTAAAACACAAGATAGCTTTAAAAAGCCGGTTAGCAGGGGGCTGTCATCATGATTCTGATCCCCACCGGACATGCAACATGCAGAGCAGCAGGCATCTGTTCAGGCTGGCTTCAGCACGTAGCAAGGCTGCTGTTTTTGGGGCAAGTATTGCACTGCCAAAACACACCCAGTGCCTTCTCAGTGGCTCGTCCACCAGCTTGGGGACAAGGGGCACAGCACTCTTGGGAACAGCCCTGGCTGGAGTGCCATAAATTGCAGCCAGTGGAAACAACAAAGGCGTGTTGGATGGGGTGGGGGGCAAGAGGCATCGCTTGAGGCCGCCTGAATTTATGGCACCCTCTGGGTCCTTTAGCAATGGATGCTTTCGACATAGGACTCAAAGCAACAGCCTTAGAGGGGGAGATAAAAGGCTGGGAGAAAAGAATGGATCATCTTTTTTCTCCTCTTTCATTTTCTTTTTTAAATCAGCAGAGGGAGAGGAGGCACCATGGCAACGTCAAGCTCCTCGGGCGGGATGCTCAGTAGTGGAGGCCCCGTGCTAACCACCCTTCTCCTATCACACAGCCCTCGGCAAACCCTGCTGCGAGGCCATCCCTGCCTCTGCTGTCCCGTGCATCACACCCCCATCGCTGGCGCTGCCCTCCCGGCTGGCAGAAGAATCCATTCCCAAGGATGGAATTGGCCACGGCCTCTGCTCCTCCGTGCAGAGGAGGAGGCAGCGGGGAGGGAAGGGAGGAGGGTGACCCTGTTAACAAACCTCGGCTAAACAGTCTGCTTGGGGCTGTGCAGGCAGAGCCGATGCCCTCATTGATATTGAAATCAGGTGCAATCCATCACGGGGAGAACAGGCTCCTTTCATGGGAAGCTGAAAAGAGCCACTCTCAAAGGGAGGGGGAAAAACTTGTCCAGGGGAAGGGTGAACCAAAGCGTGGCAGGTGTGGTATGGAGAGAGATGCTGTCCGCGCCAGACGGTGATTCATTGCCGAGCAGGGCTGTGCCATTGCCAGGGCGAGTGCCGAGTGCAGTGGCAAAGTGTCCCCTGGATGGCGGGAGGACAGCGGGCCTGGGAACGCGCTGGCTTTTGTCGGGGTCCAGCAAGAGTGCTGGCACCACAGAGGGAGAACGGCTTTGGTTTGTATCGCAGTGTGGGAAAGTCCCTGCTGGAGGAGTCGGCATGACCAAGGCGGGCAGTTTGTGGGTGTTGGGAGAGGAGGTGGCATCGGGCACAGCCATGGGACACATGTCTCCTCGGCCATCCCGACACCTTTCACCTATGACTGAACTCCCACCCTGGTGAGTGAAAATGCAACTTTGCACTTTCACCCGTGGGTACTGCGGGTCCCCGTGGGACAGCACAGAGCTGCAGCGCAGGGAGAGTTAGGATGGGCCTTTTCACTCCTCGTTTCAATCAGCATCCCTGTGGCTCTGGGGTGCTGCTGAGGGTCCTGGGGCTGCCATCTGCACCGGCGGGGCAACATCAAGACTCCCCCAGGGGCTCCCCAGGCAGGGGTGGAGACCAGACCACAAAGGCCCTTGAACTTGGGTTGCTCTCAGATCTGTAGGTCTAGCTCCATTTAAAAAAAAAAAAAAGACAACCCAAAGTGAAACTGAGTTTGGTTTCCCATGTCTCAAACCAACTTTCCACCGAGCTTGAGGGCCACCGCTGGTTTCAGCACAGCCTGATGTGATGGGGACCACCTTCTGTGGAGTGGGGTGCAAGAGCTGGGGCGATGGGAGGAGAGGATGGTGACCAGCCTTGTGAGTGCCCTCAAACCTGCCTCCCTGCTGCAGACGGCCTGTGGGCATCAAGTCATCTCACCCTGAGGGTCTTCTCTTTCAGTGTATCTATGGGGGGTCAGCCCGAAGTCATCCTCCTGCAGCCAATGCTGTTCGAGCAGAACGATGCCAAATCTGTCCCAGCATCTCAGCACTCAGCCTCCGGCCTCGGCTCCCCGCACCTGGACACAATCACTGAGCCGGCCAGAGAATGGGAAAAAGCCATCGGATCCAGTTCACCAGCAGCTGCTGTTTATTTACCCGGGATCCTTCCTACTGAGGAAAGATGGAGCAGGGGATGAAACACTTCCCAACCCCTCGGGGCTGCCGCTCCAGGAGTGATGCAGGGTGCAGGGGATGCCCCGGCGGGGGGTGGGGTGTGACATCCTCGACAGAGCTGCAAGAGGACCCTGGCAGGTTTGGCCTTTCCCAGCGCAGCACCGGGGGCCCGGGGGAAGCCCACATCTGTGTGCGGGGGAGCTGGGCCAGCGCCGGTGTCCTGCGGGGGCGGGCGGCAGAGGAAGCCAGCCACAGGGCTGCAGACCCACGCTACCCTGCGGAGGCGGGGGGCGTTGTCAAAAATTGCATTCTTTTCTGCTTTTCTTTCTTTCTTTTTTTTTTTTTTTTTTTTAACCCCCAAATAAGAAAACCATACAAGCTCTGGAGTTAATTAGGTAAAGGACATAGAGGCTGGGATGTGCTGGGGTGCAGCTATGAAAGCAATTCTGTTCTAACGGGAAAAGTGTTTTGCATCTTGAAGGCTTCCTCTTGTGCAGTGCCTCGCTTTGCATGAGCTGTGGGTCGAGCCCTCGGGCTGGCAGGGTTGCTCCACACACCACACAGCATCCCCCACGCTCCCTCTGACCATCATCCCTGATGATATGAGTGGAGCTGAGCTTGGGTTCCACACTGCCGCAGGGTTTGTCAGTGAAGCAGGGAGTTATAGCAGACACCAAGACTCTGCCAGCTCCTTGCCAAGTGGGCTCGGGCATGTCGTCTCCCTGCTTTGTGCGTTAGTTTTCTCTCTGTCTTCTGCCTGCTGTGTATAAACTCCAAGATTTTTAGCAGAGCAGATCTGTACAGCACCGTGCACCACAGCGTGCTAGTGTGACTTGCAATACCCCCACTTAAACTTATAACAATGAACCAAAAGGAACTTTGAGACAGGAACTCACCAGGAGAATCTCCTATTCTAGCCTCGGGATTAGGGCATTTATCCCAGGATATGGGCTCTGCCACACCGGAGCAGGCAGGCATCACTCGGGGGAAGGAGAAGCATCGCAGGCTGCATCTGGGCGACTGTGCTCGGCTGAATGCTGGGAAGGGGAGCAAAGGGGAAAATTAAATTTGCACCCTGACCCTGGAGATTAGTTTCCCCTTATTGTTGTAGGAGTAATTAAAAACTGTTGGCCACGTTGTTCCTCCTCACTTTCTCATATCCCACTTGCTGTATTTGATTCTCCAACCTCCTCCCGATAATTACATGTCACAGTGTGCTTTTACTGTCCTGCACATTCCCCAAGACCATGGACTCTTTCTCATTGTCACCCTCCCTTTTCACTCCATCATTTGCTAGTAGCACTTTGCCCACCTGCCTGAGCAAGGGTCCCTCATCCCCCAGCGCTGGGCTGGGAGGGCAAGGTGGGTCCTCATGCACCAATGCAGGGCAGTGATGGATGCCCACCTTGCCCTAAATGACTGAGTGGCAGCATGGAGGGGACGGAGCCACCTCAAGGCAATGCTCTCCCGGGCTTGCTGAGGAGCAGAGCTATTATCCGGGATGGGTTATTGCTGCTTTATTCCTTCCCATGTTGCTGGAGCTGGGTTTGACTGGGCTCTGCCTTGGCAGCCCTGCATTGCACTGTATAGATCCCGGCAGAAAAATGTGGAGAAAGCTGCTGTCCGGGGAAAGCACGCTCCAGCCCTGGGGACTGACAGCATGATCCAGGCAGGAAAGCACGAGCATCGCCGGGATGAAGGCTGCCAGCCGAGCAGGGCCGGCGGGGACCAGCCCTTTCGGCCGCATTAGACAAATAAACACAGAGCCCCGGGCTGGCGGGGGCTCGCAGGCAGTGACCGGTGGCGGTTTCACAGGTCACCCAGCCCCTGCGGCTGCCATCTGCTACTGCAACCTGTGGGTCTCCCAGGGCTGGCGGGAGGCTGCGTGTGGGGGTCCTCGAGGGGGTGGGGATGGCGGGACAGGGATGAGGAAGAGGAGGAGGGAAAACTGCTCCTGGCAGCTTTGGGAATGGGGCTGGCGTGACGCTGTGAGCCGGAGAAGGCATATTCTGGCAGAATAATAACAAAAATAAACCTCACTAGACTTATTTTTAGCCCTGCTGCTGATGCTGGGACTATTTAGAGGTTGGCTGACACTGTGGTCTAGGGCTCTTCAATGAGCCCCCGTTATCTTTTGTTTTGTCCTTCGATCGTAAAACTTGCTGGGAAAGAGATCGTCATTTCTGTGCATTGGTCAAGGACCTCATGCCTAGGATGCCTGAGCCCTTTGGTGGGGCAAATGAATAGTTAAAAATAATGATTCACCAAGAATTTACTATGTCTCATACAAACTGTTCAAATGGGGAGAAGGAAATCCAGAGGGATGAGGGGTTTGGGGCATGGACTTCGGTCAGTCTAAGAGCAAGATGACTGCAGGATCAGGCAGGTAACTTGTCAAACAACAAGGCAGATGTTTAAAGTCTTTTCCAAATATGCATGGGCAACGTCAGTGAACCCCCCCACACCTTTGTGGAGATGAAATGAGAGTCAAAAAAGAAGAGGAGACGGTAGGGTCTTGCTATGGGCATGCTGGAGAGGGAGATGGGGTACCTGGGTTTGCGTGACAACGAGCAACTCATTAAACTGCGTGTGCTCCCATGGGTGGGTGGGGGGCAACAGGGCACAGCCAGACCCCCGGGATGCATCCCAGCTTTGCTGCATGGGGTCAGAAGAGAGGGACCTTGAGTCAACATGATGCACAGCAAACCAGTAGCTCTTACATTTCAGTCCACGCAGAGAAGCAACTTTTAGGGAAACTAACTCAAACCATTTTTTAATGGCTTTAAACCCTCCCTGCAAGAAGGTTTGACAGGGCAAACACATGCAGACCCATAAATTAGCTGTAATAGCTGAAGCCCCATTGTGTAGGCAATGGCTCGCAGCACATAACAGCTACTCCTGGTTAACAATGCGAGGAAAGTCACTCCACACATTTTTTATCCTTTGACACAAAGTGCAGCTGCAGGAATACCTCAAGCGGGATTTTAATAAAAGGCAATCATGTTCTTGTGGCTCTGCACATTTGAGAACAAACCCGTGGAGATAACGGGCCCAGGCTCACAGTGATAAACATGTCAAGATAATTAAAATTATGTCTTTCTTCTAACAGAAAGGGCAAGATCCTCATCTGATGCAAGCTGTTGTAGCTTCGTACGGTCACTGGAGTCACTCCTGCTCACCCCACTGGAGACCGAGCCCACGGAATTGGCAGCAATGAAATGGGACCCAGCAACCAGGCTCTGCGAATGTAGTGTGGCCAGAAAGGTCACTGGTTGTACGTGCCAAATTCTCATCTATCCCCATCCAAAATAAATCCGGGATTTTTGTATGTGTGCGCAAATGTCATTTAAAAGCTGAGCTGAAGACAGGCGAGCTGCCTGTGCAATAGGGGAGCCAGCTTTCAGGGCTGCAGGCAAAGCAGAAAGGACTGGGTGCTAAGCGAAGGACCCAAATGAATTTTCAAAGTGGGAATGATGCCGAATTTGGCTGGGAGGCTGCCGGAGGGAGCAGGGGCAGCAGGAGACCAGGGTCGTACACATGCTCGGAAAGGGCTGGGGCAGCTTTCGCTGGGATGAGAAACACCAAAGTCCACAAAACAGCCTGGGCCAGGTTCCTGGAGGACCTTCAGGCAAGGAGAAGTGCTGGAAAATGGCAGCCTGAAGGAAAAAGTCTGGAGGAGCCTCAGGCAGCAGGAGGGGAGAGCAAGCAGGCAGGATCGCCCTGCAGAGGAGGAGCGGGAGCGTGCACAGGGCTGGTGTCAGGGCTTGTCAGCACAGAGGAGCAGAGCAAAGCTGCTATTGTGGAATAAAATATGCTGGAATGTGGGCACGCCTATTCCAGAATAAAGCTGCTTTTTCCTAATTTAACTTAATCCACTATTTGTTTTTATTATTTTTATCATCATCAGATGCAGCTAATTTGGAAAAGCTGTTCCAATTAATTTCCCTGCATAGACAAGCAGTTACACGCTGGAAAGCCTTTGTCTGTTCAGTGGCAGCCTGACCAGCAGCTTCTATTCATTTCAGACCCAGCTCCTTTCTTCTCCCCTCTGACCACTTTTTCTACTTTGTCTCATCAGACCATGAGGGGAACAGGAGTGGGAATTTTTCCTGGGAGTGTGGAGCCTGGTACTTCTGTTTATGGGTGGGAGAGCAGGAAAAATCGTGTTAAAGGGAGGGAAGACAGGGATCTCAAGAGAACAAGAGTCCGGGACAATGGTCAAGGAGGCCACGATGACCTCATGGATGACCATGAGGGACTTGGCATGAGGTAGTCTGCTATCCGCTCTCTTTAGACTAGTTAAGCTGCGGGTGTTGCATGGCCAGAGACCTCAGCAGGGAGACAGGAGACTGGCGTGCCCTGGGCTGTCCACATTGGAGAGACCCACAGCTCAAATCAAGGCCAGAACAACAGCTGTTGGTGGCACCAAGACTATGTCCAGGATCAAGAAGCCCTTGGATGCATCCACAGTGCTGCATGGTGGGAACATCCCATGCCGGAGGGGGGGCTGCAGTCGCTGTGCTGCTCCTGGCGAGGCAGAGTCGGCTCTCGCAGAGCCCAGATGTTGCAGAGGAAGCTGCTGAAGAATGATCCATCCTTTCCTTTGGCTCAGAGATGAAAGCAGCTCGCAGGAGCTCGAGGCTATGAGCAAGTAACTGATTAACCAGTGCTGCAGCCGCCAGGCTCCACGGATGCTGTGAGAGCCGCCTTACTGGTTTTGCACAGCTCCTTCATCGGTCCCTCTCCAGCTTTCGGCCAGAGCGAGCTGCACACAGGGAAAAGCCAAGACACAAACCCCTATCTCCAAGCTGTTTTTCTCCCTCTGATTCTGCAATCTTTCTCTTCCTACTTTTTCCTCTTCTTCCACCCTTTTGCTTTGGGACTCTGCCATCTCCTCACTCCATCTCACATGGTCTTGTCCTTTGGCACTTCAGAGACTTGGCTCATCCTCCTGCCGACTGGCAAATGTTGGGAGGCCACAGCTATGCATTCATCTCCAAAAGCAACCTGAAAATGGTCCAGTCCATCATCCCCTGTGGTCTGGGCAATGGAGCCAGTGCCAGCAGAAAGAGCCAAGTGTATCCATTGCTTGTGTGGTGGGGAGCTCGTGAGAGAGGGATGTCAGGGGAGAAGGACGCAAACTAAAAACTCAAAGTCTCCTGCCAGATGTTGGGTGCACCTAAAGAGATGGCAGTGGTTGATGCTGGAAGGGAGGACAGACAGATTTTTCTCCTTTCCAGGCAATTCCTATATTGTTTGTGGAGTCTCTTTTCCTCCCATGGCTGGATCTTGGGAGACATTTTGCCTTAAAATCTTGGTGCAGGACTGTTGCGAGCTATTTCAGCATGCAACCAGGTTATCATTTGGTACTGTGCCTCTCTCCCCTTCTTCCCTGCATCCCTTTGAGAAGGCTGTGTTCAGGGAAAGTTCATGGGTGAACTCCACATGCCCAGCCTCTGATGAATGAAAAAAATGAAGTCTTCTGCCCCACCAATGCATTTAGTCCCTCTCACCCAGTGCTTGCTGGAGCTGTAACTCCCTGCTAATAGAGCCTGGTACTTTGTAGGGGCAGGCCTACAAGAAAACAACAAACAGCTTCAGTAAAAGAGATGTGCTACCAGCCCCCCTCCCTTCTCCCACGAGTGTTTGCACGGTCCTGATTTCCGCACAGAGACTCTGATCTGCAAGTTGTATTTGCGACCATAAAACAGAGATCAGCTCTTATCTCTGGCAGGCAGCAATATCAGACACCAGCCCTGACTCCAAAGCATTGGCAGCCGAGGACCAGCCCAGCACATGAAGATGAACTTGTTGGAAGAGGAGGAGGTAAACAACATGGGGAAAACCAGTTGTGGGAGGTGAACCTGGAGGATGGGATGATGCCAACCTGCCCTGGGCTGCAAGGGAGCCCCAAGCCCCGGCGTAGGGTGAGAGGCAGAGGAGGAAGCGGTGATTAGACACCAGCATCTGCAATCAAGAGGCAGGAAGTGTGATCACCGGGAAATGCTCGCCTCTCTTACCGTTCGCGATAAGCCGCCGAGTGCCCCGCAGAGGAGGCACCCAGCCCTTCCGTGCCCCCCCGGCACGGTGCCTGGCAGGCAGCGCCCGAGCCCTGCGCACGCAGGGAACTGGTTCTTGCTGCCGAGCTGCCGGCAACGTTTCCCCAGTTCCCAGTGGCCACTAATTGCCAGGGCTCCTACAGAAATCCCCGAGCCTGTTGACTTGCAGGGGGGGTGTCCCAGCAGGGAAGTGTTCCCAGCATCAGCCCTTCCCTTTCCCTGGCAGTGGTGTATCTGTGTACTTGGATGGAGGAGCTGTATAGACAGGCAAAAACCCGGGGCTGGTTTGGAGTCTTACTCACAGCTTATGTAGAGGTTTGGATTGATTCAGCAGTGGTATGTATGGGAACAGGCTTTGGTCATCAGATGGCTGCAGGAGAGAAAGAGCGAGAGAGAGAGAGAAAGAGAGGCGGGGGAGAAGAAAAAAGAAAAAGAAAGCAAACCAAAAGAGAAAGGAAAAGAAAGGAAGGAAAAGAAAGGAAGGAAAAGGAAGGAAAAGAAAGAAAGGAAAAGAAAGGAAAGAAAAGGAAAAGGAAAGGAAAGGAAAGGAAAGGAAAGGAAAGGAAAGGAGAAAAGAAAAGAAAAGAAAAAAGAAAAGAAAAGAAAAGAAAAGAAAAGAAAAGAAAAGAAAAGAAAAGAAAAGAAAAGAAAAGAAAAGAAAAGAAAAGAAAAGAAAAGAAAAGAAAAGAGAAAAGCCTTTTTGAAAGTCTTAAACCTGCCTCTTTATCTCCCTAAACTGTATTTCCCCCCCCAAAAGCCTCTTTCTGTACAGGATGAAAGCAGATTTCTCCTCTTTATTTTCGTTTTCTGTGTCCTTTAGGAAGGCATTTGCTCGAGACTAATTGAATTTTCTGCCCGTGGAGAGAAAGACACGACACAGAGTGAGTTAAAGTCCAACACCAGGACAGGGCGCAGGAGCCGTGTTAACTGGTGTGGGGGACAGCCCCTCACTTAACAAAAGTGTTTAATTCTGTCCCCTCTTGTTAAGAAGGGGCGGAAGGAGGGGATATTTATTCTGTTCTTTTCTCAAGGTTTTTCCTTTCGGGTCACAAAGTGCCCCCCACGCTCCCGGCCCCCCTCCTCTCCCCGCTTTTGTGGCAGCAGCAGCTGGTGGGTTGCAAAGGGGACAGGCTTTGTCTTTTGACACACTTGAACATTTCTGCACAGAGCTGGGGAAACTTTTCCCTTCCCCACCTCTCGCCTTTCCGGGAGAGGAGGAGGGAGTGAGGGGCAAGCAGCGGAGTTACGGCCAAGGGGATAAAATGGCACAAAGGGTTGTGGAGCCGCGGTGGACGAGGGATCGGGGCCGAGCTGTGCGGGGTTGTGGCGAGCAGATGGTGATGGGTGCTGGGGAGGGGGTGGGATGGCCCCGAATGCCGGGGAAGCTTGTGTCAAGCAACCGGCTGAAGGGAGGGAGGAAGAAAGCAATGCAAGAGGCAGCAATCCCATAAAGGAGAGTGCAGGGGCTGCCTCTTCCCAAATCCGACAAAGAAACCTCTTCTTTCCCTTTGTCACCCTCCCAGGGACGGGCCCCAGTTAATCTTCTGGCCATGACACGTGGAGTATTTGCTTGGTTTGTTACAAGTCCATAAAAAGAGCTCCTTTTTCTGCAAGCAGCACCCTCGAGTCTTCCATGAAGGATGTGCAAGCCCTTTAGTCCCTCCATGAAGGGTGTCCCTCCTCACCTCCTCCAGGGATGAGCCATCGGGACTGAGCCCTGGGAACGGGTGCAATCCATCTATGTTTGACACCAGGACTACTGCTAGACATGAGGAACACCATGGTGCAACCCAGCAGCAATGACCTGGAGCTGGAATGAGATCAGGGTCCTCGTAGGTATGAGCAGGAAATTGGGTCTTGACCCGTGAGCTAACCCCACAGCAGTTAGTGTAACCTGCCTGTGCCCACCCTGTACCTATGGGTTTGCAGCCTGGGAATGGCCCCAGCACCTTCTCTGTCCTGGGCAAAGTGAAAGGTAGAAAACTAAACATCAGCTTAAAGTAGAAAGCTAAAAACCAACTCTCTCATGAGCTCACAGCTTGAATTGGAGACTCCACTGTCTTCTCCATGACCAAGCACCTCGTACGAGATCCCCAGCCCTTACCTTGAGGCAAGACCATGTCTTTATTCTGCAGTGAAAACTAAGCCCTCGCAGCCTAATTGCTGTTACTGGGTGTTTACCTACCGCTGAAACCCAACAGCCTGCACCAGGAGAAGGTCCTCCCTTCTCAGGCTGAAGATGGGAGCGTGTGTGGGGACTTCAGGATAAGCCTCCCAAATTGCAGCCAATGGCCTGATTAAAGTCCGTCCAGCTCTCCCTTATACTGGTGCAACTGGCAGCTTCAGTGGGTGGATGCTGTGGTAAAACCAGTATGAGGTGAGTGAGAACAGAGATCTGAGTTTTAACCTTTGCACAGCACCGGACACTTACACGAAGCTTTGGGAAATGCCTGCTTCCGCAGGAGCTTTCAGGAGAGTCTTTATGAGTGGAAAATAGATAGATACATTTACTATCCAAATTGTCTTATTTTTGTGGTGCCTCTTGAGTAAACCCACTTCTGAGACTGTCCTAATTGCTTTGCAATAGAGCAGAGATAAATATTTATCAAACAGCTGCATCAGGAAACCACAGTTCAGAGAACCAGTATTGGGTGATGTGTCTCAGGAAGGATGAGTCTGAGTGGTTTTAGCTCACTGACCTGTCAGGCTTCCTCCCTCGCACGAGGCAGAGCTTCACCCCAGCCCAGCCCCACATGCCACCACACCAGTCCCATACCATCGCTTGGAGCCTTTGGGGGACTCTTCTTCGTGCTGGAGTGCCCCCTTTGCCCTGTCCCATTGACCCGCTGTTTTCTGACACCTTTTCTTCCTCTGACTTCATGGCCTTGCTTGCTTTCTATTAAAAACCCCAGAGATGTGGCCCATATTCCTCTGGGACCCCCAGTGCTAAAAGAGGCCCACATGCAAATATTTAGCTACACTATTATTAGCGCAGGAACTTCCAACCAGATGGCAATGTTTCTAGGTCTTGCTGTGCAAAACTGGCTCTTCAGAATAAAATAGACTGGGATGGAGCTCTGGGATCACCCGCTGCTCCCTGAGATCCCAGACTACTGCACCAAGGTAGTAGGACACATGGGACAAGGGCTTTTCTAGCATCTTGCGCATGTGGGACATTCCCTTAGCAAGCAGCATTTCATGTAAAAAGAGAGGAAATTATGCTGACAAACAAATTTTGAGGTTCAGTGTGTCAGATGAGGGTTGGCTTGCATGCGTTCACAGCATGGCTGTGCAGGTCTCCCCTTGCTCCAGGTGTACCCGATCCCTCAGCAGAGAGGAGGTGTTTTGCATTGACGGCGATCCGCTGTGTGCTATCCAAAGCCGGGGAGGGCAGAAACCCTTCTGTTAAAATTAACATCCACATTAAGCAGCCTCAATAGCAAAGAAGAGCAGAATTTCCTCTACCGCACAGTTTGTGCCCATGCTCTAAAAAACTTATCCTCCCAGGAGCACTCTCTCAAGCTAGAAATGCCCAAGGAGATGATTTTAACCCCGAGCATCAGCCAGCTGAAGTGCTGGTCTAAACTTCAGATGGATGATGTTCCCGTTTAATTAGGAGCGGGTGTTTTTTTGACTCATGCAAAGGGTATGCTATTTTTATAATGAGCTGATTTCAGATCACAGCCTCCTTATGTTAGGCTCTGCACATACATCTAATGAAAGCCAGGTCTTGCCTAGAAGCCCATAAAATGGGCTGAGAGTTGGGAAGAGTGCTCAGAAGCATCTCACCCAGGGGCTTTGCAAGGTTGCCCGCCAGGGTCTATTTTTTCCATCCTCACTCATGTCGGAGAAGTTAAATATTTACTGGAGCTATTAAATATTTATGCTAAGCTGCTCCTCCCGTGGGGAGGCATCCTATTGCCGGCTCCCGGGGGTCTGCGGCCAACTCGCTCACGTGCCTGTGCTCAGCTCGGCTCCAGAGTGCAAACACAGGGGGACTTCATGGGGCTGCCGTGTCCCACAAGGAGGGGAAGGCTCTGGTTTTGGCACCAATAATACTATTAGGCGATGGACTTGATGGTTCTTTGGGTGTCTTCCTTCAAGATCAAGTCCTTCAGGAAGGTGTGGGTTGCTCTTTGCTGTCCTTCCCCCCATGGTTTGTGACACCACCTTGTCCCTGGTGTGTGGGAAGCTGGGCAAGAACATCTGCCCTGACCCAGCTCCATCTCCCTCCAGCCTCCTGGCAGGTCACCACAACCACAACCAAGAGAGCAGCAGGACTCGAGGCAGTGGGTCCCTAATCCATAGCATCCAAGGGGATCCACGGCCAACACAGTAAGAGCAGGAAACCCGGTGGCAATGCCAAACCTTGCTGCTCTGCAAAGCACAGGCCAAACGGGAGAAGCCCCATCCCCAGGGGAGCCAGCAGCAGCCCTGGGACAAGCTCCCTGCTCCCACCTGGGCTGAGCGGGTTAACGCTGCTGCACCTCCCCGCTGGAACGGGGCCAGAGGAAAAAGGCTCCACCATTTCCCCGTCCGCCTGGAAAACAGGCCGGCTGTTTTCTCCAGCAGCAGAAGGCTGTTTATTCTGGGCCAGATTCAACAGTGCGTTGTGTCCCCCCCCACGCTGAGCCCCTGCCTGCAGGGAGGCTGAAGGGCACAACCTGCCAGGGGGAAGCCGGGTGCTCTCCCCGCCTGGTGTGACCCCCCCCGGGCGCCGTTCTGCCCTTCCTGTCCCCGTCCCTTTCCTTTCCTCCCTGTCCCGCTCCGCGCGGGGCTGGGGACGCCTTTTCCTGCCTGGCACCTGGCTGGCCTGACAGCAGAGACGGTGCCGCCAAGTGCCACGACACTGTCCCCCCTTCCCACTCCCAACCAAAGTCCTGCCATGTTATCACCCTTCCATCACGCTATCAACCTGAAAAACGTGCCTGGGAAAGAAAGAAGAAAGAAAGGGAAAAGAAAGGAAGAAAGAAACCAGCCTTTGGCTCAAGCGTGCTGAAGGGAGCGACAGTGTGCATGGGTTTGGCTCGCTTTCTCGCCAGCTCTTTTCCCAGCAGAGCGATAAGAGACAGGGCAAGCACAATTGCAAGCAGAGCAGGTCCCAGCAGCTCAGCCAGCTCTGGGCTGGGATGGTCGAGGGACACTGAGTGCTCCACAGGGACATATTTCCAAAGTAAAGTCATTCTGGTACTCCTCCAGCACCGCCAGCCACCCGACAGCCTGCTGCAAAGCATCACTGCTGCCCCCATGGCTAAAATAAAGCTGTGAGGAGCCCTGACCTGGCAGAAGCGTGTTTGAGTGGTCCCCAGGCAGCCCCCTCCTCCAGTCGCGGCAGATTTTGGTGCAAAGAGCAGCACATGGGCTCGGGCGGAGAAACCTGCAGCCCCTGCACCCTCCCCAGTGCTCCCGCATTTCCCCCCTCCTTGTTTTGTCTCCCTCCTGTCCTCTCCATTTCCCATTTCTCCCTCAGCATCGCTGCTGTCCTCGCTGGGTATGTCCACACATGCTTGATGGGGCACAGATGTGAGTGCACCAGCTTGGTTTGCTTGATGCAAAATGAGCTCGGCTCCTCCCAAGCACAGGATGGATATCTTGGTTCCAAAATATGGCTGGTGTTGGAGACAGGCAGCTCGGAGGTTGGTTTTGAGCCTGCTCCTCAGCTCACGGCACTACATAGTATACCCAACCTGCTGGAGGATGGGGTCTGTGGGCTTTGGTCACCAGGGGAAGGAGGACACTTTCAAGCACACAAACCATGAGCGTGAGATACCAGTTGTCCTGGAAGATGGCTCTAGACAAACTTGATAGTTGGAAATTAAGGCTGGGAGAGGTTTGAAGACCCCCCAGGTGTTACAGCCATGAGGCTCAGCCTGCAGCACCTTCAAAGCCCACCTTGTCACCCCAACTTGTCCAAAGTCCTCCCCTACTCCAGCCCCTCAACCAAGTGCCAAAGTCCCTCTCCACTTCTCAGCAGCCCTGCATCTCCATGCACATGGATGAAGAGCAAACCCTGTCTATCCACTCTCCTGTGGGACTGCACTCATTTAACACTATCCCATGCTGTCCTAGAGGTCCTGGAAGTGCATGGGATCAGGAGACCACCATTCACCCCAACACAATGGTGTCATACAAGGGTCCCTGGAAGATGACAGCCCCAGCCCTGAGCTCTTTGTGGAGCAACCTCTGAAATCAGGAGGCCCCACAGGGTTTGCCCACCTCAGTCTCCAGCACAATCTGGAAATGCCACAGCACGCACGGCACGCTCAGCTCACCCTGACTGCTGCTCCCCAGCCTTTCTTCTTAGTCACCTCTTCCTTACCCTAATAAATTAAAAATCAAATGGGTATTATGGCACTGATGGCTGTCCTCATTATCCTCTCATCAGCATTAAATTAGCAACCCTGACAATGCCCTGATAGCGGCATTAGCAGGGCCAAGATAAGCAGCAAAAACAAAAGGAAATCAATCGTCCACAGCAGCCCGTGGGGCTCCGGGTGTCCTGGCAGGCGATGCACAGCCAGGTGGTCAGGTATGTCCCACCAAAGAGCCCATCTCCCCATGACCTCCACACCAGGGATGCTCAGCACCCTGTAAAGGACCCCAGCAAGCTGGGAGCCAGAAGCTGGGATGCCCTGGGTGGATCTGGGAGCCTGTTCCCTTGCATGGTGTAAATGGGATGGAGATAAGACCCCAATTCCCATTAGAGGAGGTTGGGACTAAGCAAAGCCAATGATGTCCTTACAGCCAGCACTCTTGTCCATGACAGGGAGACAGGGATGTCTGCGGGACACCCTCTGCCTGGAAATCTCATCTGAAATAGCTGTGAATGGCTCCTGGCCCATCCCCAGCTGATGTGAGCAGGAGTTGGCTTGAACTCAGCAGCAAAGGTCTCAGTGACGTTTTGCTCAGAGATCCTCGCCGGAAGGGGCTGTAAAGGGGGTAACCCACCCCTCCTTCCTCATCTTCCTGGAAAATGGGGAGAAAAGGAAAAGTTGCAGCAGGCAGAGTGAATTTCACCCTGGCTGGGGGTCTGGATGGAGCAGCCCTCAGAGGTAGACACTGTCAGGACGGTTTGGGCCACCCCTGCTCCCTGGAGAGAGGCACACGGAGAGGTGGGACACACACCCCTTGGGAGGGGTTCCTGTTTTGAGGGAAGAAGAAAAGGACACGGACGTGGCGGTCAGGGATGTACTGTTGGCCCTGCTAATAGAAACCCTCTGTATAAACAGGGAGAGGATCCAACAGAGATCAGAGATGGTTTTTCTTTCAAGAAAATTAAACATTTAAAACATTTGAGAACACACGCCCTCACCCCCTGGACAGTAATTAACTTCTTCCTGTGCAGAGCATGGAGCACTTTCCAAAAACAGAGTTAAATGGATTATTTTTCAAAGGAAATGTTGTTGAAAGGACCTTCTGTTATGTCCTAAAGTGGGAAAACAGTCACAGTGACCGAGGAAGAGCTTGCTCCACGCATGTGCCATGTTGTGCCTACCCGAGGAGATGGTGACACTCCAGATACTGCGGGTTTGGGGCCATGTGGTGGTTGAGCAGCAATCACTTTGTTCAATGGAAAAAAGTCCTTTTTCGGTCGTTGTATGGCCCCAAAAACTAATGCAAAGTAAACCAGTCACCAACAGTGAAAAAAAAAATCCCAAACACAACCTGTGAGGGATGCACTGCGTTTCCCCAACGCGCCACAACAGTGGAATCTTGCGATGAGAGAGGATGTAAATTCAGATGCAGATGCAAATATATGCAGTGTTCAAGGGGATTTACATCCCACGTCCCCATCTGAGCCCATCTTCCTGTGAACTTAGGATGAGCTCAGTCCTTGTGAATCTCCGTTCTCAGAGCAGTAGCATGAAAAGAGGCAGCTGGTATGTGTGTTAAACAAGCACAGTGTGAATGACATCCCGGCAATAAAAGGACTCCACTGCTAGCCAAGGTGTTTGGTGGGAACAAAATAACTTCCCAGGCTGATCCCACCGCACTCCCTGAGCCTGCAGACAGGCAGGGAACAGCACGGGGAGGCAGGACCGGATAGAAATGTCTAAGAGTTGGTCTGGAGAGACAATTGCACTTTGTAGTAAAGTTTGAGGTTTGGATGTTTGTTTTCAGTGCTGCATTGGGAGGAAAATAAAACCCAACATTTTTGTGACACAGGCTTGTGGACAAACAGCCATTCTCTAGTTGAAAAGGTCAGGTTTGCTTTCCATATCTCCCTTGCATCAAAAATGTCCTACAATCCCTGGAGCCCGGGAGAAAATTTCCTCTTGTAAAGTTAAGTGAGGGCAGGCCTGTGGGGAAAGCTCATTTCTTTTCCTAGACCAGCCCGAGCCAGCTGAGAGAAACGGGTCTGGGCTTGAGCACCCAAGTGCTCTTTCAGGTCTGGGCTAAAGGGTCAGGAACCAACAGGACCCCAAACGTCCACCAGCACCGGGCAGCGGGAGCATGGCTGGAGATGAGTCAAAGCCAACAGCAGTTTGCAAAAGCAAATGGTGTTACCGGGACAGAAGGACGGTCGTGGTCTGGGACAGAACCAGTCCTCAGTCACTGCACAGCGTCTGTGGCCAAGCAGCCGGGCTGCTCAGCAGGACCTGCCTGCCTAGGAGACACGAGCAGCCCAGGGCATCACACCAGGGATGCTCACTTTGGGGCCCTGCCCTAGAGCACGGGACAGCGGGAGCCGTCATCACTAAGGCTGTGCATGGCCCTGCCAGGGCAGCCCGTGCTCTCCTCTCCAGGGCACGGCATCCACGAGAGGCTCGTGTGGCCCCGCAGAGCTGGGGGACGGTGCCACATTTGGTATGGGAAACAATGCGCTTGGGGTGGGAAGTCTTCTGACTCTGCTCCTGCAATTACCTTCAGCTCTTTTTCTCGTTATAATCCTACACATCACCCCAAGATTTCTGAATCTTCTTTGGGTATATGTCCTCTCTGACTTCATGCTACAGTCTTCCCTTGGCTGAGATTTAGCTTTTAGCATCTTTGCTCTAGTAAGGATCCCTCTGTGTCAGCATAGCAAGGAGTTTTGGCACCGCTGACCAGTATTTCCCTTATAATGAGACATCCAGTGCTGAGCCTGGGAGAACAGCAAATGCATACAAAGAAAAAATAATTCAAAGAGACAAGACAAAGGGATCTGTTGGATGGGGACCAGTGCATCTGGGGAAACATCTTTGTTTTAGAGGGGGAAGAGAGTAAAAGGGAGAAAGAGAAAGAAAGAAAGAGAGGAAAAAGGCATCCGGACCAGGGCTGTTCCTGGCCTGCAGGTGTGTGTACAGGGAAGGCAGCGCAGCACCATGCATTTTTGACATTGAAAGCATTGCAGGCCAGTCACCTCTGGCTGCTCACTCTGCACTCCCTCCCGGGGTGTTGTGTTCCCGTGCCCGCAGGCAGCGCACTCCGTCCTTTTCTCTTTTCCCCACCATCTGCCGTCACAAATTCCCCAGCGCGTCTCCCACCCCGGCATAGAGTTTCAACCCGCTGTAGAAAACAAGGAGCGAAACCTAAACCCAACCTGCGGCAGCACAGGGAGGGACAGGACCCAGCTTGTGCCCAGTTCCCATCTCAGTCATCTAGCCTCTGCTGTCAGGTGCTTTGGAGCACCCCTGGGTGCCAGTGGGTGCTGGGGGCTGCTGGTGCCAGGCTGGGGCAGGTGGAGGATGGGCAATGCAGGGCTGTGCATGCAGCTGGATCCTCTTCCCTTGTACGGCCGGGGCTGCCGGCGGCACAGTCCACACTAACCCCACTGTTTCAAATTACAAAGCTGCCCCGCATCCACTGAGCCACCTCGGATCCAAGGAAAGAGCCAGCGGCTGCTTTGAAATCTAGACTGGAGTGTCTCCAGCAGGCAGTGCTTAAAACAACAGCTGGGCTCCTTCCCCGCAGGACACAGCACCCCGGTCCTGGGTACCAGGGAGGGGACTGTGGGCTTTGGAGCCTTCTAGGGTAAGGGAAAAGGGCATTCAGATCTGGAGTAGGGGTCCCAGAGCCCCCCAGGGCAACCAGCACCCTCCTGCATCACGCCTGGCTGTTACTCATGTCCCTTAGGCGCCCAGAGAAGACCCTGGATCCTGGCGGGTGATGCACAGGGGTGCTGTCTTGCATCCCCATGCACCCTGGTCACTTTTGCATGGCCCACACGTGAGACATCTCCTTCAGCCTGTGTTCATCCTGTAGTCTCCTGAGAGAGAACAGTCACGGGCAAAGGTCTGGAATAATTACACTTATGCCAAGCCTATTACCCTAAACTGGGCTTAAATCCTTTCGTGCCTGCAGGACACCCTCCCGGGTCTTGGGCCACCTGTCCCTGACCTTGAGACCCTCTGTGGTGGTGGGAGCTGGGAGGGTGGACAGGGGCACCAGGGGGGGTGGCAGTCCCACAGGCTGATCTGATTCTTCACGCATTGTTAACTCCCCCTCGAATGGTCGGGGAGGAGAGCACAGGGCCATTGCTGGGACAAACCTGGTCATGCTCAGCCACATTCCTGCCTTCAAAAGGGCCCGGGGTGCCTGAGCCTCGGTGGACAAGGGCCCCAGGAGATCACGTTACTCAAGGCTTTTGTAGCCTTAACAGCCGTGACGGCATAGCAAAAAACTATTAGTGTGCACGGCTGTGTGTGCGCGCGAGGGTTGGGGAGACACCACCCTCCCCAGCTCAGCCTGGCATTAATACCTCAAACAGATTAATGATGCTTAGTGCTTTGAAGAGGAGAAAAAGGAGATGGGAGACTAATTGGGGAGATCAGGAGGAAAGCCGGCATGTATGCACATCCCCCCCAAAACCCCAGCCAGCACTCAGGGAATCAGCTTCTCCCTTGGGGTCCCTCATTGCATCAGGACAGCTGCATGGGGAGCTCAGGCTCCCCCCCAGGACCACAGCCCAGTAAAGACCCTGGTGGTGAAACCTCCTTTGGGGTGTCCCACCAGCCAGCATGGGGTGACAGGGACCGGCGGCTGTAGCTCGGTGCACACCCAAAGCTGCAGATTTGTGCCGCCTGCTCCTCTGGGGATGCTGAGCTCCTGCTGCACACCCGCCCTGCGCTAGGAGCCAAATTCAGACCTCGGCTGTGCAGCCTTAAGCCCTGGCACGCTTGTGCCTCGTCGCTGTGAGCAGCCTGAACAAACGCAGGCTGTTTGCAGAGCGGCGGCAGGAATGCTGGCCCCGAGCCCGGCACGCTGCAGGGCCGGCAGCTCCCGTCCCCTCCCTGCTGCCAGCCCGCTCCCTCTGGCACCACAGCCCCGGGGGAAGGAAAAAGGCTTCATGGGGGCTAGTGGCAAGGAGGAGAGGATTTGTCAGTGCAAACAAGTCAGCCAATGTGTTTAATAGGCACCGACAAACCTGCTTTGGAAGCACGTTGGCTGCCACATGGGATGTACCTACCCACGCTGATAGGGGTGCGGCAGCAGCCCCATCCCTAAAAAGCTGTTACACATCCTTTTAACCATGCTGGCCTCTTCACCCGTGTGATCCCTCCTGCTCCATCAGCAGCCCACCAAGCTGTCGCCTTTCTGCAGTCCCCGATGCCCAGCCAGGCTCTGAAATGGGTGCAACACGATGGTTTCCTAGGGTCTTAGACTTGGATTAGAGAGCATGCTCAGCTCTAGCTTGGGGGCCATCAGCAGGGTGCTCTGCCTGGTGGCTTAAATGGTTGCTTCCTCCCCTAATTAGAAACATGTGACCACCAATTACCTGCTCTCCCCTTGACACCTGCATGAGAGAGACCTTTCCCTCAGCCCAGCCCTGAGATGGACAATCAACCACCACCCTTGGTGGGGAAAGGCTCTCTCCTCCTCTCCAAGGATGTGGCCAAGGGGCCTTTTATTTGTGTTCACCATCCTGGCCATCATTACTGCTCCAAAGGTTGTTGATATTTGCTCCAGGCTTCCCAACAGCCCTTTGGAAAGGCCTGGCACCAAAAGACCAGGCTGAAGACCTCCTAAGCTAAAAAGCACACTTTTCTACGTCGTCCACTCCAGGGCCATGCTCCCAAGCTGGGACAGCAGCAGATGTAAGTCTCTGGGTCACATGCAATCGATGAAGCATCCTTTACCCAAGCATTAGCTGCGCCAGCCCCCCTGCCCCCCGCCAACCTGCCCTGCAGCATCCGGACCTTCTCAGCCCGTTCCCTCTTCCCAAAGAGGTACGAAACCTCCCAGGACCAATTTACCCCATCTGTGCAGCAGGGAAAGCATTTAAGGCTTGGAGGTGTATCAGGGCCACTGCAAGCAGGAAAGAAAAATAAACAGGCGCAGGATCTCTCAGCAAACTGGCAGCCCTGAGAAGCGGAGCCGGCATCCCTTGGTGCCCTGGGTGGGTTTGTCGGGCTCTGGGTGTTGTTGCCGTTGTGTGCTCTGAGCTGGCACAGGTACAGCTGCAGTCTCCGTGCCGGAGACATAAACACATCCGAAACCTGCACATCAGCTGTCACACTTCCTAACCCATTTTACTCTGAACTTGTTGTCCTGCCCTCCACCCGGTGGGTGACCAGCTTTGCCACCCCCTTGGCCAAGAAATGCCTCCCAGGCAGTTTGGGCTGGGGCTGCCTTCCCCCGTTCCTGCCCTCCCCACTCATCCGGGCACTCCCCTCAGCTCACAAGGATTTCTCAAGTGTCTGCAGGGATGCTCTGCATGTGCGGGGGCATTTACAACCTAACCAACTTCTGCAAACATCGTTGTGCTCCTTGTTTCAGTATCAGTGCTGAAATCCCGGTGGGAACCTTGGCCCTTCATCCCACCATGCCTCAGTTCCCTATTTGTGCTCTGGGACCACTGTTCCCAGTGGCATGGGAACAACATTTGTGGACCTTTTCCTCCCTTCCTTGATGCTCTGGTGCTTTCCTTTTACCTGACTCCCTCCCGTGTCCCCTGTTTGGATATAACTGTGTGCACCTCTTCCCCACTGAGCTGATGAAAGAGCCTCCCCGTCCCCCACCGTCGCCCTTTGATACTCCATCACAGTGAGCCCCTGTTTTGCAGAGCTAAGAATTAAAAGTGACTGGCAATGCTTTCAGGCCCATCTAACGACTTCCAGAGCCTTAATTTAATTTAATTACCATCTCCTTCTTATCTTAATCATCCCGCCTGTGTTTATAAACAAAACACTGACTCCCTGCCCCACGGGCTGCAACCTGAGCGCGGCACCTCCCATCTGCACAACTCATTACATTCCTCGCTCGGCCCATCTGCCAGATGTCCGCAAGGAAGCCCGTGCAAGCCGCAACTGGAAAGCCGGCGCAGAAAAGGCGCTCCATTAACAGCTCGGCTTTCATCCGCCGGCCCAGATTTTCCTGGAACGCCCTCTTTGCTCCGTGCCCGGGGTGAGGTATTTGGGTTGGGGTTGCTCAGCCCATTCTCTGCTCTCCTGTTGGTGGTGGTGGTTCCTGCTGCTGCCAGCTTGGCCCCGGCCCTTCAGTCAGGATGTTTATGTCAAGCAGACAGCCTGACTAGTTGATTTTTGGAAAATCTGGGATGCTGTGAGCAGCCAGAGCAGTGTCTGCAAACTACTGCCTTCAAATATTCTGCAGAGAGCATGCGATGAGCTGTCTGGGGCAGAGCTGGGCTCCTGGGGACACCCCGCTCCTGCCAGCGAGCTAGGTGCTGTGGATGGAGCTCACGTGGTGGCTCTGCAACCCCAAAATGAGCCCAGAAATGGAGGAAAAGTCATTCCGTGCTGCTCCCGGGGATGCCAGGGGTCCCTCCCGCCTGATGTGGAGCATCTTCTTCCTGCAGCACAGATGTAGGGTGAATGATGATGCAGCTGACTCTATCCCTACCCCGTGGACTTTGAGACCCTGTTTTTGAGGTTCTCCTGGTTGCTCCTGAAGGATGTCCATCTTCTGAAAATCTGGCTCTTCCCCTCTAGGTAATCCTGATCCTGATTATCTCAGCCACAGCTGTAGAGAGCTGGAAATCTTCCGGTAGAGCTGTCATTTGCTTTATCTCATGATGTTGATTTTTAGTCCTTCAAGAGCCCAGATTCCTGCCAGTCTGGACAAACATCGTTGAGATAACCCCACTGTTATAAAAGGTGAAGTGAGCTCCTGCTAACCGAAGAGACTCTCATAAACACCAGAACAAGGGACTTGGCTCAATGCAGGCGTAAAAACAAACTTTGGCTTTGACTTCAAAAGCCTCATAGTTTAAAAAGCAGTTATGATGCAATCCCCTTTGTATGCGAGCGGGGACAGTAATGCTGGTTTCTGCAGGAGGGCGGGATGTGCCAGCTGGCCCAGGGGGGCATTTGCAGAAGACTTTGCAAGCCTGGTGTGGTTCAGTGGCAGCAGGCCCAGGGAAAAGGGCATCCCGCTCCCAATGTTCAGATCCTGCCCCCTCCGGGAATGAAGCTGCTGACAGGCTGCCCACGGCATGGAGGTATGGGGAGGAAAAGCAATATCGTGCTCTGCTTTCTCTCCTTTCTGCCATACCTGCATTGCTCCCTGAGCTTTCTCTGGCCTGCTGCAGCGTGGCAGAAGCACAGAGCATCGCTCTGCCGAGACGGGGTGTAGCTGGGATGAGTGATCAGCTTAAAACCACATGCTGGGAAGAGCTCTCAACCAAAATGTAAAAAGTGTCCCTTTCGCCATCGCTGGGGACTCTTGACAAATTTGTATCTGTAGGGCAGGCTGCACAGTATCTGTTGGCCCCAAATGCTTTGAATAATCATCCACTTGCAAAGAAAGCAACAGTAACTCTGGGCTGCTTTTATTTTCCTGACATGCGGATCTCGGCCAACTTTGTGTGTCCCATCTCACAGCACATCCCGGGTCACAGAAGCTCCTAATTCCTTTCCATGGTGCCCGGTCCTGGACAGTGAGACACCCCAGGGGCCAGGGGATGCTGACAGCGCAGCCACAGCCAGCCAGTGTCCGACAGCATCTCTCCTGGAGATGTTTTCCTGTCCCCCCGCAATTTAGACAGCAGCCAGGGAAGTGTCCTGCTATCTGCCATCTCAAAAGCAGAAGATGTCTTCCTGGAAAGGGGCACCCATGAGGTCTGGTGCTTTTGTCTGGGTATGAGCAAAGTGAAGTTTGAAAAAAGGTTATATCTTGTGTTAGAGCGATGGATAAATCGGGAGGACCCAGCTCCCTGGCAGCACTTCTAAGGTGTTTGTGCAGCTCTTCTCTGCAGCTCAGGTTGCAGTACTGATTTAGGGGAAGATAGGTTCAAGTCCCTGTGGAGAAATCCTTTCCCAAGAACTGCAGCCTCAGCACTGCCCTGTGTCCTTGGATGGACATCGCCATCTCTGCGAGCAGAGGCAGGTTATACCACCGGCTCATGGAAGAGAGCTGCACGGTGAGAGCTCCCGCTCCTCCGCAGCACCTGGGGAGCAGTCACGTCTGCTGGGAGCAAACACGTGGGACCACAAACAGCTTAGAATAGACCACATACAACCATCTCCATGTCTGACGTTGTGTTCCCCAGGCATTTATTGGGGTAAATGAGATCAGAAAGCCCTCTGACGTGGCCACACTCTTGTCCTCTGGGCAAAAGAAGGGAGCTGCGGCAGAGCGTTTGTACTGAGCTGTTCTACTCGTGCTGGTCACTGGCAGGAAGGACACAGGTTTTTCCTACTATAGCTTAGTCATGGGACTAATAAAGCCTCTTTAATAATTGTTCGTCGCTTGTACACACACATGCACACGAAGGCGTGCTCAGAGCTGAAGTGCAGAAGGAGTCAGCACCTGGCAAAGTCATTATTGGCTACTTTAATTTATTTTTAATCTGATGCTAAGAAAAAAAAAAGTAAAACACAAACCGTTGCCAAGAGAAGAACTAGGCTCACATGGGAGGAAAGGTTTGCAGGATCTGATGGTGGTGTGTGGGCAAAGAGGGAAACTGAGGCAGGAGGGAAACTGAGGTGCTCTATACATGAGCGGGATGGCCCAGCAGGTTGCAGCGGGGAGCCCTCACTGTGCTGAGGGGGGTCCGGAGGTGTGTTACGGGGCTGAGGTGTGGATGGGGCACAGGGGACCCCGCATGTCCATGTGCTGCTCCCTCTTGCAGGGGATGGAAATACATATTAGCATGAAACCCAATTCCCTGGTACAAACTGCAGCCGCTCCCAGAGGTCTCTGACGCAGACCTTCCCAGGTGTGCCTGAGCTGGACCCAACACTGCACAGGTTTAATTGAAACCTGTGTCCAGACTACTGTTTAGTGGAAAGTAGAGCCATTCAGACACCCTCTCAGACATCCCATGCAATAAAAACTTATCAACCCATAAAACACACCCTCCTGAGTGCATATTCCCGGGGCAGGCTGCGATAAGGGGTTCAAATACAGGAAAGAGCAGAGAGAGCTCAACAGCAAAGGCACTTTAGGGAGGTCCTACATAAACTACAGCCCATCGGTACATTAAATAAGGGATGGGGCATACTGTGCCATCTGTACAGTGGCATTGCACATGTGTCTGCAAGGTGTGACGGAGACAGGGCAAGCTCTCTCCTGGTGCGGTGCCAGGCAGTGTCCCATGGGTGATACGCTTGGGTCCGGCATCCCTGTTTGAGCTTTTGACCACACAGGGATTCAGTCCGGGGACACTGGGGTGGGTGCAGCCGGTGGTGACGGCGTCTGCTGAGTGTGAGGCTGAGCAAGGCAGGGAGGGTTACCTGAGGGAATCACATCTGGCAGAGTCCAGTAAAACCTTTTTTTTCCTCTTTTTTTTTTAAATTTATTGCAGAATAACACATAAAGCTTGGTAAATATTATTCAAATATTTGCGAAGTCAAGGCTGGTGTGTTCATGTCTGACAGCAGCTTCCTTGTGTCCTTTCTCTGAGATCGGAAAGATCAACCCATCTGAAAGGAAAATACTTCAGTGACATGTTTACTTTTTTCACAGCTCATTTTCTCGCCTGGATGGGAAAGCCTGAGGCCATCAGCGGGGTTTAAATGCCACCAGCCTGCTGCCAACTGGCAGGTGGAGGTACCCGCTACAGCATGCCAGAGTCCTTTACCCCGTCTCCCAAATGCTCTCTGCAGAAGTTAAGGATTTCATGGCAGTTGGTGCAAGGGGCTGGAATGTCCCAGTCTCCATTTCAATATTTCAGATGATCTGAGCGTCCACGCCAGCCCGAAGTTGTGTCTCTTGCTCTCCATCCATTTGATCTTATTCTGCTCTTGCCTGTTGGCCTGGAAAACCCTCTCCCATCTCAACCCTGACATTTCGGGATACCATGACCCATGAGCCAAAACTCTTCCATGTACAATGCTAAAACAAGTAACACTCAATAAATAAACTGAGCTTCCCCACCTTGTCTGAGTAGGCAGCGTTTCCAGTCCCTGAATCACTTCTGGGGCTCTTTTCCTGGACACTCTCAATATGCCACCCTTCTCCTTGGCAAGGGAACACCAGAGCTGGGGACACCACTCTCCTTGCTCTCATCCCACTGCCACAGCCACAGCAAATAAAATCTCCATCCTTGCCCCACCACATCCAAGGACAGTGGTTGCCCTCGTGGCTGCTGTGTTGCACCAGGAACACAGTCAGAGTTACTGCAGTACTTTGCGACCACCAATCTGAGGGCCTTGGGAGTCTGGACTACCTCTGAAGGACCACAGGAACGTTTTTAGAGGTTGTCCCGCTGAAATAAGTCTAAAATCCATGGTTCTGCCATGGCTTTCACATGCTTTGCTTCCCAAGACAGAGAGGTTGTCCCATCCTATAAATACCACCTTCTTTTTTTGTTCCTGCGGTTGCACTAAAAGAGACAGTTTTGGCTTGCACCAGGCTGAGTGATCTGGCTTATTCTGTAACAGCCATTTACAAATGTTATCAGAAGGGCTTTATTTTTTTTCACAGAACAGGTAAAACTGGGGAGGTTGAAGGACCAATTTCTGTGCAACCCCACTGGAAAGGCAGCTGCATGACTGCAGTTGCCCAGGGCAGCTGCATCTCCCAGCTCCATTTGCCCTCCCATCAGGTGAGCTGTGATGGTTTTGTATCATTAGCACTTATCAATCTATCTAAGCAGCAGAGTCCACTTCAGCTCCATTTGTACCATGGCCAGACGCCAAGTCAAACCACACAACCAAAGGTGTTGCATCAACAAGATCATCTTTATGAGCCCGAATCCTAGCCTGGTAGAAATGAAGAAGTTAGCAGAGATCTATTTTCATCATTTTCTAGGACTGGCATCAGTTACACCCCTCATTTAATTAACTACATGTTGCTTTGTATAAAAGCCATCTCAGTATTTCAGCTGTGATGGATGTCAAGCTGGCAGCCTCCAAATAGCCCGAGGGGCCTCGTTGCCCTTTCTGAAATACTGGCTTCTTTCTAGACCTCCTCCCAGCCTGAGACATAGGAGCAAGTTTTGGGTCTGGGAGACCAAAATGCCCAGGCTGCCCTTCACAGCACAGCACCGCATCTGCACATGAAGGCGATGGGTATCGATGAGCGCTGGTGGGATCTCCTCCAGGCATGGGCCCTGGGAAGCAGGATCCAGAGGCACGTGGAGGTGTGGACAGGGTCTCACTTGGATTTTTCCAACTCTTTTTCTTTGTGAGCAGGGTGAGGATTTGAACTAAGCCCTTCCCAAGTGCAGCTCTCGAGCATTAATCCAACAGGGTGCCTCTGTTTCCATGACCCTATTTCCACCCTCAGCGTTACACTCCACTCCAGCTCCATGAGCTGTTCCAGATGTTTTGGAAACCCCCTTGCACTTTGGTAAAAGCTCCAGAAAAAAAAGATAATTTCTCCCAGCAGCCAGATCTAAAGGAGAAGGAGGAGAAGGAGAGGATGTGAGGAGCAGAGGCATGGTCAGATAACCTCTCCCCAGGCTACGATCCACATCAAGTACAAAACAGGATTGATGAAGTGCTGCGGCAGGTCAGAGCTACCCCAGATTACTCTTGGAGATGGAGGCTGAAACCCTGCAGCGCCTCTGCCTTCCCACCCGTGGGAGCTTTGCCCCTGACTGCAGCAGACAGGCATCTCCCTCCGTGCCTGCTCCCCAGTCCTGAGGGGCTGGAACCCTGCCATCGGCCATGGCAGGAGCGGACAAGATGGATACAGCACGTTCTGGAGTTGCAGCTCTGTCCTCAGGTCCCGAGCGTGCCTTGGCTTCAGCTGAGCTGCTGCTGAGGTGCAGATGGGGTTTCAACCCCGCTTCCCAGAGCTGCTCTGTGAGCAGGAAAATTGCAGTCAAGGTGTGGATGGGTCTGGGTTGAACTTTTCCTGGATTAAACCCTTTGCAGGGCACACGGCATCCCCCCACACCATGCTCTTGCTGACAGTTTATATCCCTCCCTCTTGCTGAAATCTCGCACAAACAAATGCTTCGTTTATAAAGCATCCCTTCACGTCCCTGCTGAAATTCTCACGCTCTGCTCAGTTCTATCCATAACTATATAGAAACAAATTATATATAAATCCAGCACCAGAAATAGAGAGTGACTGAATCAGCAGCCTGGATTCAGCCACCACCCAAGTCAGGAGACACTGGAAGCTGGACCTGACTCCAGACTTTGTGGCTGGAGCCCATCTGCAACTCTAAAAGCCAAAATGAAAATAAAGAAGAAACCAAGTAACATGGCATCTCCTCGCCTTGACCACAGGCTCCCTGGGGCAGTGACTATCTTTTTGTTTGTCTCAAGAAGAACAATTTTACTGTCTGCAAAGGAGGAGCTGAGCGGGCTCAGGGAGTCTCGTTGCAGGAAGGGGCAGAGAGGAGCAGAGCTCCTGAGGGGAAGCTGGGCTTGTTGCTCCTCCAGCTCTGGAGGAGCAAGCAGTGGGATGGTCAGCAACAGACAAGGCTATACGGAAGTCTACACTTACCCTTCATCATTCCTCAACACCACTGGGTGCCCCAAAATCTCCCAAAAATATGGTACCATTGGCTATCACCTCCTTGGCTTCCCCTGGTGCAGTCCCAGGCTCCAGGGTGTGACCACAAGGCAGCTGTTCCTGGTAGCCAGCCCTGTGCAGGGAGCCAGGCAAAGGCATTTGGTTAAAGGCACGTCCCAGCCCCTGGGCAGGTCAGGGCCTGAGGGGTCTGGTATGGTGTTTGGTCCTTTACAGCTGAAAAAGGGCCACCCTTGCCCTCGGACATGAGGAGTTGCAATTTAGTAGCTCAAACTTGCGTCTCTCGGTTTGAGCTATCCTGGTCACATCAGGAAACAAATGCATTTGGTTCCCTAAATGGGAGGAGGCTTTTTGTCATCGTCGTCATTTTTCTACTTTCGGTCTTTGTCAGCAGCCCTTCCTCTTCCTCCCTGCTCTCTGAAATAGCAGAAAGCTGCATCCTCCTCCCCAGCTGCCTCTTGCAGGTTGCTGCAACACCCAGCACTTATGCCCAGCCAGAAGCCCTGCATAGCAAAGGTCAAAGCCCATGTGGAGAGGACCAAGTCTCCAAGCTCAGGGTTTTGTTGACTTGGTAGCCCAAGGCAGATATGTATGGGGTCTTGCTGGTACTCACCCCCTTTGGATGTGTGCCAGGCCCTGCTGGGATGAAAACGCCCTTCCCACCCCTCACCTTCCACGTGTCATCCTCCCTTCTTCCAGAGGCTGGGGAGTGCACCCTATATCCCTCTGCAAACATCATGGTCTCTTTATGCCACTGATGCAGTGGTGCAAATGCCAGCCTGAGTGGCTTCAGTGCAACAGGACTAAGAGAAGAAAGCAGTGGTGCTGCAAGGAGTGGGTCAAATGCTCAGAGATGGAGGAAGGACATGCTCTACACCCCAGAGACACAAGCCTCTCAGTTCCTAAACTCTTTTCCTTGACCAAACCCAGAGTTCCTCCTCCAGAAATACCTCTAAAACCCCGCTAAGTTCCCTGGAGATCTCCCTGGGATGGAGTTCATGCTTCCATCAGCAGCTCCAGGAGCCTGGCGTGGTGCCTATCCTATTGTGTCCCAGCACTACCCACCGCTGATCTGCCTAGAAGCGAAACTGCTCATCCTCCTCAGAGGCGGTCTGTCTCTGGCACGTCTCGCCAGCCCTGATGGATGGTGGCTCTCCGGGCAGAGCTTCCCGGGCTGGCTGCCTCCTGGGAAGGGGCTGTGCTCTCTCTGGGCTTGGTGCGACTTCCTCCTGGGTAAAAATTATTTGCACTTTTGTGTGCTTAGGAAAGGTCACCCAGGGCTGGGCTGAGCAGCTGGCTGGAAGAGGCTGGAAGGTTTGTGACACTGATGATTTCATAATTTTCTCCTCTTTTGAGCCTTTTCTGCCTCCTTTGGTGCTAGTTACTATCTGACCTCAACCTGGACCTTTTCTAGTACTCAGCCTGTAGCACAGCTATTTTCAGGGTTTATGTGGATTTCGAACACGGGCATGGGAAGGCTCATATGATCCTGGCATCTGCCAATGACTTCTTATGTTAATAACTCTGAATAAAAAATGGTGGAAAAGGAGAGCTACATAAATCCTGATGTCCCCAGACCCTAACCGTCCTTGTGAAACCTGCTGGGAGCTGTCAGGGCTCCAGTGCGTGGGATGCACCTGCATCTGGCTGCTCCCTGAGCCCCAGAGCATCCCCCAAACCTCACAGGTTGTCTCCCTCCTTCCCTCTCCCCCAGCTCCAGGCTTCCCTCTCCTCCCTGTCTTCTCCAAACCCACCTGCAGGCGTGCGACTGCGGCTCCAACCCACGCGTTGGTCCTCGGGGGAGGAATCCAGGCTTTGATATGAGGAGCGTGGCCCGCCTGTGCTGTGCTCAGGCCTGTTGCCATGCGGTCTCCCTGGCCAAGGAGCTGGCATGAAGCTTGCAGGGGAGAGCATCAGCAAGAGACGGTCGTGCTGTTACTTGTGCACATAGCCGAGCGCAGGAGCAGAGCACGCCGCCAAGCTGCAGCCCCTCTAGTGAGGTGCCTCCTCCTCCCCTTGTGTTGTGGGGCGGTAAATCATTCGACACAGAATCAGAGCTGCTCAGACCGAGGAAACCTGGCCCTCGGAGACTAACCTCACCTGGGAAGCTTCTGGGAAACGCTTCTGAATTGGCAAGAGTTAGCAATGAGGCGATGGGGGATGGAGGGGCTTCAGCAATGCCGATGCCATTCCCCAGGAACCAGGAATTCAACATAAAAGTGAGCAGGGAGACTTAACATGTATCCCCCCTCCTCCTGGGGATCTGTCATTGCTTTAGCTCTGAGCCAGAGACCACCGTGGAAGGACACGCAGTACACCCACACGCTGACTCCGAGGAGCACGGCGAGGCCCAGCGCCAGCTCTCCTCCTTCCCCATCAATCACCGGGACGAGGAAGACAGATGTCTCCCCAGGGAGTTTGGAAGGTATCACCAAGGAGCAGGATAAATCAGGTCCCTGCATATACAACGGGGCAATTATTTACGGATGATCAAATATTGGCTTTCAGAACCCCAGGCAATAAACAACAGCCCGTGCCAGGTCGTGTGTTTACCTTCTGCCTGCACCTTCACAGTGCTGAGCAGGGATGGTGGGTGAGGACCAGCACCAGCCGTGCCCCAAACCCAGCACCCCTTTGCAGCTGGAGCCACTGGCGAGGGCAACGGGACCTGCTTTGACGTAGCTTTACCACCTTCTCCCTGGGGAACCGAGCAAGAAACGATGAAGTCATGGTTCACAAAGCCTGGCTGGGTAATGACACAGCAGGCATGAATACCGACTGGCTGGGATGTGCTGGATCCAGTGATGTTTGTGTTGCAGCACGTGTAGCTGCCCTGAGCCAAGGAAGTAGGGGTAGATACAACCTGAGCTCAACCGCTTGCTCTGCCTCATGCCTTTCACCTCTGGAGGACCCTGGCTCTGTTTCTGGCTGCAGCCTGGCCGTCCCCATGACACGGTGGCAGCAAACAACGCCGTGTGAGGATGCCCATATAAGAGCAAACTTGAGCTCCAGATTATAAACGAAACCCTCTTTCATTTATTCATCTGACCCGGTGGTGCTGGAGCTGATAATGCTGGTTTCCTTTTAAGCGGAGGCTAGTCATAAATAAAATAAACCAGGCATGCTTTGTGTTTCCACTGCCTTGCCTTTCATCCCTGCTCCTCAAAGCCCGGCAAAAGGGAAGTCCTGAGCGGCGGGTGGGAGCTGTGCTGGGGACAGCAGCATCTCCGGGCTTGGCCTCAGTTGCACTTGTGCCCATTCACGGCCCCGGCAGGGTTGGGATCACCTTCCCCTCTTGCCGACACCGGGGAAGAGTGCAACGACAGACAGAGATTTTGCCTGAAATTTTTCACATTCACAGCACTGCTCAGGACTGAACCGGGCTCCTTTTCTCGGTTACTGGTCAACAAGCGTAAAAGCAGAGTTCCATACCCAGCAGCTGCCCAGATGAATGCCAGGGAAGATGATGTGCCCTCCCCTTCCCCAGCACCAGCGCCTAACTGGGAGGATGATGGGACATGCTAAGGAGCAGCCAAAGAATGGAAAATCTGACAAACACAATGTCCCCAGCAGCCACCAGCGCTGATGCGGTTCCCAGTGGCTCGGTGGCTCGTTAGTGGAGCTGACACTCCAATGAAGCACATGAAGCTTGGTCAACACCGGACTGGAGCCAGGCAACGTGTGCCGGGGGTGTCAGCTTCTCCCTGTTTCTCTTGCCACCTTGCAGGGTGTGATGTTTTTCTTTCCTTGCTCTCCGGCGAGCTGCCTTGGGATGTTCGGGCTGGGCAGCTGCAAGGGGCTCCTTCTGCAACGCACGTTGAGAGAGACTGAAGTCGCTTTAAAGCAGATATGAGACTCCCATCCCAGAGCAGCAGCGAGTGTTGCATCAGGCTCTTCTAGAGTTAGACCCATGTGTGATTTTTCTTATGATTATCATTTGTCTCAGGGATTTGTCTGGAGTCTCCAGCCCTCTTCTGGCCAGTCCCGTAAAGCACAGCAGGGTGAGATTGCAGACGTATAGATAAAACAGCCTGTTGCACGGAGATTTAACTGAAAAGGGTTGTATCCATACATAGTTTTTTTCTCTCCAGCCCTAAGCCTGGAGGAGCATTGGCACCGTCCAGCCCTGGCGTGCCACTGAGATGGCTGGTCTCTGGATGCTGCTTGTAGACAGCAGCGTTGGAAAGAGATTTCAAGCAGAGCAACCAGGGAGTTAACACAGAGCCGTGTGTCTGGGGGAAAGGGAATCAGGGTGAGCTGGCAAAGCAACGTGCCAAAACCCTTCCTGGGGTAACACGTTCCTGAGGCGGCGTGGCTGGAGCAGAGGGCTGACTCCCGATTGCACAGGGGAGTTTTAGGAATTCCCTGGAGGAACTGAAATGGCTGCAGAGGAGGGATAAAGACTGCCAAGCAGCGGATAAGCAAGTCTGGAGAAGCCTCGTACAGAGGCGTGCACTGGGGAAATCACAGCTCCTGATTTGGTCTGGTGGGGGAAGGCTCTGGGACACCTGTCTGGATTTGGGGTAACCCAGACTCACCCTCTGAGAAGGAGCTGAGCCTGCCTGGAGCACACAGCCAGCGGGCAATGCCTGGGAGGCTCCGCTTGCACCCAGGCTATTGTTTCATGGTATGGTTTGGGTTTTTTTTTTCCTGCAAAGCTATTGTCCTAAAACAAAGAGCATGGGGTTTTAGGAAAGCCAGTGAGTCGCTCTGGCTCCAGAGTTGGAGGAAAAAGCCTGAGCAAAGCAGCTTTGCACATGCGAGTCCACTGGCCACACGTGGCTGCGGGCCAGGAGCGCTGGGCTGACTGGTTTGCATTGGTGTATTTAAGGAATGTGGGTTGATTTGTAATCACAAGCCTCCAGTAGGTATGTATTGCTGAGGTGCAGTGGATGCTATATATATGCATGTGAGTACATATACGGGTGAATATTAGGGGACAGGGCTGTGCAATAACGCGTGAGGACATATATAGCAATATAACGTAGGTGTGGGCACAGCCAGGTCTGTGTGCTCGTGTTCTGGCTGGCAGGACAAAGATATGGGACAACACGTACCAGAGTGTGGAGAATACACCTGGGGTAATATCCAAAGGCACCATTCTCATCAGGGCTTGATTGAGTTAATCATGGGTCGGATGCCTCTTTCCTACGAGAGCTCAGAGTAAAACCTGAGCAGGTGTCAGAACCTGGAGCATCACATGGTGGGTGAACTGCAGAGCCAGGCAGTGCAACAAAGAGAAAATCGGTGTACGACGTGTAGAGGTGAGCACTGTGTTCAGGTCCTGAAAGTCCAGGCCGTGTGTTTGGAGACTTCTAGAGATTAATGGAAATAATCACACGTCCAGAAACACACCCGGTGTAGCGCAGGGGAGCCTTGCATGAAAATTCCCGTGGGAAGTGCGGTGCCAAGCTCCTCGCTGAGTGTTTCTGCCACTTTGTGAGCAACAGGAAAAAGACTTTGGGATTAACAACCAAGAGCGGGACATGAATAATAACAGCTTAAGGAAAGGTGCAAACTCATGGTTGTATGACCAAATGGCTGGCAAATGCATAAGCAGGTCTGCTAATGCGTCCCCTGCAGTTAACCAAGCCATGTTTATCATTTCCTTTCCTACGCTAGACTCCCCCTACCTCAGACTATATCTGTCTTTTCTGTATGCCAGTGGCACATAATCAGTGTTTTTGATTTTTTTTTTCCATTCATCACCAAAGAAAGGGAAAAGGTAGGGCATTAAGAGCTAACCACCCAGTGCTGCCTCCAACATCTGAGATTTGAAATGTATTTCCAGTCCCTTCTTCCTTGCTAAACAGACAGATGCTATGATGGCTTCTGAGCAGTGGTACAACAGGCAGAAGGCAAATAAAGGTGCGCCTGTAAAACGAGTTGGTATTTGGGCACCATTTACTGGTGAAACACACGTGTTTGCATCTTTCCCCAGAAACCTTTCTTGCCCTCACTGAAATGCCAACAGGAAGCAAAGCACTGAATTGTGGGAACTGCTGAGCATCTCAGAAGTTGCTATCCCCAAAACTGGAGCAATCTAAATTCCTCCTCTTTCCTTGGGAGCTTTCCCATCTCTCCAAACCTGCCTTCACTGGCTTTTTTTTGCTCTCCCACAGAGCAGCAATGTGGCTCCCAGTGCCACTTGGCTTGATGCAGCTTTTCTCAGCAGGGGAGCAAATTCAGTGCCTGTTGCTGGTGGTGGCACTGACAGAGGCTGCGGTAGGAGCTGGAATGAGACTCAGCACGGCCAGGACATCACCCTGCCAGGACAGGCTCTGTGCACGGATTTGTGGCAAGCGCTTGGTTTTACTAGACAAATTAAAAGGCTACAGCAGCTTCTCTAGAGATCATGACTCACGCTGGTTTCTGCACCACGTGGGTGAGATGCGGCCCCTGGGCACAGAAAGGAGACAGTATTTGTCCCACCACAGCTTGCTGGACAAGGTCCTCTGCTATCCCACTGCACCCCGACCTGCCCTGCAGGGCCCAAGCCTTCCCCAGTCCCCTGATTTCATTAGCATAATTATGATAAACTTTGCACAATTATATAGCTTGCAGATCACTCCTCTCCTACGTGCAGGACTGTAATGCTGTCTGGTTTTGCTCACTGCCATGGTGGGTATCTCAAAAGCAGCCCCTTCTCCCCACAGTCCCTTGCCTGTCTGGCAGGAGAAACGAGCAGGGAGGGATGATTTGACGGGGGGAAACACAAATTTGGGTTCAGCCTATAAGCAGGAGACACATGTGGCTGGGCAGATCGGAGAGGCCAATGTCCAGCATCCTACAGCAGCCCAAGGAGGGATGGGTGGGATGTCCCTGGCCTTGCCGCCACCACCACCTCGGCACCTCGGCTGCTGGCTCACAGCTCCCTTGCACGTCCCGATGCTGCCATCTGTAGCACAGAGCTCCGCTCCGGTGCTCCCCGGCACGACGCCTGGAGAACCAGGAGCTGAGCAAGGAGACCACAACAGAGCTCAGCTTCACATGGTTTGGTTTTGTAGGAGTCCAAACGGGCAAATCCCAGCCTGGGACTTGGATTTTCAGCCCCGAGAGAGGCTGTTGGCTTCTATGTCTGCTGCATTGCATTTTTAATTGTCTGCCAAGGGCACCAGAGCCTGGGATAGTAGCTCTTATTCTGCTTATCTGCTGGAAATAAAATAAACACATTAAATAACATCAGCACTGCAGCCCATACAGTGAGGAGGTTTTAACCACAAAAGCCATGGATTCCTGTAGGACCAGCCGGGGAACATCACAGCCTCCAGTGCATGCAGAGATGGGGCCAGCATCTGTTTTTAATGCATTTACTCTGTAAAGAACGGTGGAATGCGCGGCCATCCCTCCCTTCCCCAGCTCAGCTTCACCCAGCCATACATTAGCACATGCTGACTGTCAGTATGAAAACACTCATCACTGAAATTCGTTTCATTACTTCCCACTTCTTGGTGCCTTTCCATGACAGAAAATATCGGACAAAGGCTCCCTCGCCCTGCTCCCAAATCCCTGTATTGTCCCCAGCGGGGAAGGGAAACGCAGAGCCGGGTCATGCTGAGCTCAGCACAGCAGCATCCTGAGCCCCGCCAGCCCCGGGGCGCCGTGAGGTGGAAAAGCGGCTGTGACAGAGCTGGCATCAGCTTGTTTCAGGTCCGGCTCTGACCCACAAAGAGTGATCAAAAAGGAAAACAGGGAGAAAAAGAAATCTCTGCTGGTCAGGGTGAAGCTGAGCCCTGTTGGAGCCACCATTTCTCTTCTGCCACCTCCCTTCACTCTGGACCTTGTGGTGGATGGGACTCCCAGTATCTCCCCCAGCTTTGGAAATCCCCACCCTTCCTTCATACATTAAATGCATCTGCCCCCTCGGATTACAGCCTGAATGGCCATCTGCCCTGTCGCTACCACACACCGGCTCCATCACGTCACAGCTCAGGATTGCCCCGCCACTGCTGCCTTTGTGCGGGCAGCGATTAGCCCTGCACGCATGAGCGGGCTGACCCCGCCGGGCGGGCAGCGGGATTTGCTGCTCCCCATCTCCCAGCCATGCCCGACAGCCTGCTCTGAAAAGGAGCTCTCGGCCCACTGTCGCTGCTAATCCCCACGCACGTGGGCTCCAGGCCAGCAGCCCCTATATAGACCCCTTCGGCCGTGCACCTGGGGCAGGTCTGCGGCGCAGGGGCAGGCGAGCGGGATGTCACTGCGGGTAAGCACTGGGGACAGACGCCGGCACAGCCTGGTCTGTCTGATGGGTGACGGTGCAGTGTCAGGCAGTGGATAAAGGAAAGCAGCACAGATAATGCTATAATGGGGTAATGCTGTAATGGGGCAATGCTGTCCCGACGGCAGCACTTCTGGCTTGGAGGGTTTAAGCTGAGACCAAAATAGGACCAGTGCTTTAGCAGAGGAGATCTGTGCTTTGCCATCCATCTCCACTGGGACAGCTGGCAGCAAAGAGGGAACTGCTGTTTCCTGTGTATGTGGTGTGTCTTTTCCTGGGGGTGTTGTAGTGATGACAAGCTAAGGGTCAAGGCAAGGCTAACCTGGGTGCTGCCATCACCACTCGCTGTTTGAAACCGTATTGTCAGCTCCATCAGCCCTCCGTGTTTCATGGGGTGACCACTGGTGTGGTCAGAGACTTGAATGACCATGCACAGGTTCCTAAAGCCACCCTCCAAAAGTAGCCGAGCAGGAGGGCATGAGGTTGGCCATTGTCATGTTTCAGCTCCCGCCCCAAAAATGTGCATGTCCCAAAAATGCATTGGAAATGGGAAATCATGGCAGAGAAAGAAACAGGGGAATGAAAGTGCTGAGCTATGGGGAGGGAAAGCAAAGCATGCAGCTGGCAGGGGAGATGTCAAGGCTGGAGAGATTTTCCCAGTGTGAGTAATAAGTTTGGGAGAGGGGGATGCTCAGAAATGCAAGATCATTAGAGTGCTAAAAAAAAAAAAGGGTGAAATGGCAAGCACTTCTTATTAAAATGAGTTATTTAATAAAACTATGAATTATTCAAAAAGGAACATTTTCCAGCTCATTTTATACAAGTTTAACCTTGAAGATGGGGGAGGTGGGTGAAATGAGGGATCAGGCAGGAGCTCATGGGAAGAGTCATCCATGTAACGCTGGATGCGGACAGGCTGGATGCCATGTTACACCCATTCCTTGATCAGTCCTTGTCTTTCACACCCTGCTTCAAAGTATCACAAAGTTTTCTGCTTCAAATTTTGTATTGTCCAGGCAGGGAAAGGGAGCAGAGCATCTTTGTGCCCTGCCAATAGTGAAGACATTCAGGTTCTTTAATTTTTGCTCCCTGATCCCACCCAGTTCTTTACAAAAGACCTTGGGGGCAGGAAATCCCACCTCATCGACTGAAAGTTGTACAAACTTCATTTCATGTCACTTAGAGCCTCTGAGATTATTTAGGAGTGAAAAAAAGGCAGGGACTGAGAGTGTGCCTGCATGGGAAGGGGGGAGGAAGGAGAAGATGATGAGAGGGTGAGAAAGATGGAGAAGTGTAAGGAATGAGTAGGGCTGTGCACCTCTCCCACCTTGCCTTGCTTCACCATCACCTCCTCAACGGCAGTTCGAGGCCCGGTACCCAGAGGGGATGTGTCCCGGTTGGAGCATCGTGGTCAAGGGCGAGACCAGCTCCAGTACGAGCATGTAAGGACACGCTCTGCTTGCAGGTCTCCTGGCTCAGGAGAGCCAGCAGCATTGCTCCACAGCTCTCCATTACTTCTTTCTCTTGCCATTTTAGGTTTGAAATTAATTTGCTCTGTGACCCCGGAGACCAAATTGCTCTCCACTTTAACCCCCGCTTCTCCAACTCCAGAATCATCTGCAACTCCTTCCTTGCCAACCACTGGGGGAAGGAAGAGGTTAATAACACCTTCCCCTTTGAAGCAAAGGAGCCATTCCAGGTAACCCTGTATCACTCCATGGGTGTCCTCAGGTGGGATAGGAGTGATCCAGCCAATGTTGGGGTCCTCCTCATGGATCCTGCCACCACCATACCCAGTAACATCCCCTCTCTGGCTCTGTCTTCTGTAAATATTTCTGTTGTCCCCTGATTTTGCTGCTCATTTACACCCAACTCGGGCACAGACTTGCAGAGCCTCAGCAATAATCTCTGGATGCTGCATTTGTCTTCAATTTAGGCTTTGCATTATCACCAGCTTCTGCTATCACAAAGTGAAGAACTCAATTATTCCATCCTTTTGCCCAAAGAGGGGGTGAGCAGCATGTGTGTCGGCTCTGGCAGGATTTGAAGTGGCTTGTAGATGTATGTGCCCAGATCCGGGCACTCACTGACATGATGGCAGCAAGGTCCAGTGAGGATGTGTGGCCACATCGTGAACCTAACACGGTATCTCTTTCAGGTTGAAATCTACTCTGACCAGGACTATTTCCACATTTTCATCAATGAAAACAAAATCCTGCAGTACAAGCATCGGCAGAAGCAGCTTTCATCCATCACCAAGCTGCAGATTCTCAATGATATTGCCATTTCTTCAGTGGAAGTCACCAAACGAGGCCTTTACTAGAGAACAGAGTTGGGACAGTCTTGAGATCATTCCACCTTAAGCTACTGATCCCGCTGGAGAGCATCTCCTCGTCTTCAGCACCCAACACATGCCATCACTGGCCAGGGAGATACTACGCATGTGTCCTCATAATGGAAGTGATGGTCATTCCCATCGCATGCCACAGCACTACGGCAGCAACCAGCCACGTCACTACTTGTGGCCCAGATCATTGAAAACCTTCTGCCCCTATAACTTAGGGTGCACAATGGGGCTTGTAGGTTTTATCATCTTTGCTGTTGGGTAGCCTGACAGATCATGTCTGCCTCGAGTAGTCTGGACACCTCAATGTTACCCTAGAAATTACATTTGCCCAAAAATAGGGTGTAGTCCTCAGTTGGCCATGTGGTGAAGGATGTAATGGGTGTGGATGTTAGGGGTGGAAAGGAACATTTCTTTCCAGGAGCTAGGTAAAAAAATGCTACCATATTTGCCAATAAAATCAAACAAGGAAATCCCTGCTGAAACGTCCCTCACTGGGCAGATTAACCGAGTTACTCTTTCCCTGCAAATCTCCAGGCACAAGGTACGAACAAGGGCTGGCAACTGGGCAGGGGGACACAGGCAGAGGGTTGCTTGTTTTCAGCACTGGGAAAATACTGCCATCTTGTTTTGAGGGCTAACACGAAATGAAGGTCCCTTGTAGGGGGATCAGGGTGATAAGATTCGACTTGCAAGATATTTCCAGAGATTTCTTTCACCAACTGAGAGATGTTTGCTCAGCCTGAGTCCCACCAACTCCAGGCTTGTTAGACAGACCCCAAGAGTGATGTAGTGGGTCAGAAAAGGGTAAAGCTTAAAGAGATGCATAAAAGCACATGGTCCCGTCATCATGCACCAGGAATGCAGCTGGACTCCAAACAAAAGGATGGGAGGAAATCAGGGTCTAGAAATTATGATAAGTTCAGAATGAACAAAGTGCCATTATTCCTGTGAATAGCCTCTGGCTTTTCTCTTTGCTCTGCATTCTTGTTTTCCTTTCTCCTCTGTTTCAGTTGTCTTTCAAAACAGTCTACTTGTCCCTTGCACCCTCTTCTCTTTTCCACTCTCTTCTTTGGAGCACAACATATCTCTGACTCCTTGACCAGGCCACAGCAGGCTATAAGATGTTATTTTTACTTTGTTTTAATTACGCGCATCATAAGAAGCATAATGTCACAGTGTTAAATCTGAACAGGAACTCACTCCAAAAATGCAATTACAGCTGCCCCCAAATCACTCCTTTGTTCCTCAGACATAAGACAGACCACATTCCTGATGCAAAAGGCAAAGATGCTCTTGCCTTGCCAGTCCTTTCCATCAAGGAGAAATCACTTGGTAAAAGTCAGCCCTGGCCCATCCTTGCCTTTGGATGGGATCTCTGAAGGTCACAGCTTTGCTCCAGCCTTTTCTCAATGCTTAAATTGGCCACTCCCAGCTCTCCTCTCTATTTATAGTCTCAAGAACTTATGAGGAAGAGGTGACCATGTAGCCAACCACAACACAGGATGCCACAGAGCTGACATGAGTCTGCTAAAAAGTTTATAATGTTTTTCCAGACCATAAAGAACACTAACTGGAAACCATCTTGTTCATGTGGTAGATTGCAATGGGAACACAAAATGGTCCCAAACAGTGTCTCCTCCCTCCACAAAGAACAGAAAATACAGTTTGGAAATGGCCACAGCCTTCGTTGCAAGTCAGGAAGGTTGGAGTTGGTGTGACTTCCTCTGGCCTAGAATAAATCCATCACCACCAGTACAAGAGGGTCGGCTCAAATTCTGGTTGCCGTGATGTAATTCAGGGGTTCAACAAACTTTACTCTCATGGCCATCCCATCAGTAAAACAGGCACAAACACAGACAAAACCAGGCCCGCTGGGAACTCTGTGCTGTATGTCTGATAATGCTGAACGGCATTTGAAAGAAATTGTTCTTTTTATTTGTGCTTCTTTGGGGGTTGATAGAGACAGATAATTTTTCATGGAGGAAAAGTGATGAAATTATTTACAAGGGTAATACTTTGTACTTATATGACCGCAAACTCCATCTATAGCCACTGCTGCAGAAATACACCGCAATTTCATTGTTCTCCAGAAGCGAGCGCAAAGGACCACAGACAAACAGGCCAAAAAATATTTCAAGTACAAATAAATAAGGAGATGCCACACAAAATCAGGCGGCAGCAGAGATTGTGCCCTGACTCCTGAACACGTTCCCCTCAGCTTCTGCCAGCGGCTGATCTCACTCCATTACCATCTGCACCGAGAGAGCCCAATCTCTCCTGACACATCCGCAGCACTGCCGCTGGCTCCAGGATTTTATCTGCTGCCTCCTCCAGCCAAAACACTCCCAAGGGTGAAGGGGTCTTCAGAGCAAGAGAGGTCTGGGGAGCTACAGAGCATCTCTGGGAGGAAAACTCCAGGGCTGGCTGTTTATAGCTGTCTTGCACAGTTTTATGGGGAATGAGAGATGCCCTCCAAGTCTGTGACTCTCATCTGCCCCTTAAGGCGAAACTGGAGGAAAATGAAGCCCCACAATTATGCTGGTCAATTAAACTCTGAGGAGCTCAGGAGAGGGTTTGGCACATCAGACTTGCCCAGAAGCATCACATGCTGGTGTTGAAGTGATCAAAGGGGACAAAGCAAGCCTTCTTCTAAATTTAAACCAGTTTTCCTATTACATGACCTGGGGTTTGAAACTGGGGAGGGAACTGGTGCAGATGAGCTCCTGCCCAGGGTATATTTTGGAGAGCTGGAGGGCTTTTGTAGGAGAAGGAGCAGAGACAGCTGGAGGTGCAGCTCTGGGAAGGACCAGCATTTCACTGCCCAACCTAAAGGCCAGGATCAATATTTTTGCCGTGGCTGATTGCAGCGCAGGAGCCAGATTGAAATGCTTCCAGAGAGAGCAATTACTGCGGGACAGGATTGGGACTGTCCCAGACAGGATCTGCTTATAATGCAGCAGCTGCTGCCCTTCAAGCTTACCCAAACTGGAGAGGGACACCTGAGAGGGAAGCGTCCCTCGGGAGGCAAAGCCAGCAGAGGTGGTGACCTCCCACGAGGGCTCTCCGTTTCCCACTGATTCTCTTCATTTGGGTTGGATCTGCAGAGCTCAGTGAAATGCTCTGGCTTGTCCCCAGCTCAACGAGAGGAAAATCAGACTCATAATCTTTCGTGCTTGAGCTGTGCCAGGACTCCCAGGGCCAAGGTCCCCTCTGGCAGTGTCATAGCGCTGCAGATCTCCTGCGGAGCATCTGCCGATGCATGAGCAGAGAGCGCTCCTTGGTGTTGCTGACACTGCTGGCAATCATCGCATACCACGGCAGCAAGCACCGGCAATTTCCTCACAGGCCGGTGAGCAAACGGCTCCCACGTCAGCGACAGTCACGTCTCATCAGCAGAGCAGCAGCCTGGAGACATCGGACTGAGTGACACTGTCTCTGCCAGCCTTAGCAAGGGACACATGAATATCAGGCACTGGGACCTGCCTTGAGATAGGAAAGGCAGCATGAAAAAGGGCAAGGACTTGTTGCCAATGCAGCGGGAAAGACTTCTAGGACAGCACAAAAAAGGAGAAAGTCATACAGGTTGCATCTGCCTCATACTCACTTTCTGACTCCATGCCTACTTATTTTTTTTGACCTGGCCACTCCTCTAACACAACAGCAGCAACAACAAAACCAAAAAGCCTGTGATGCTGGAGGTTTAGCTACTTACTCATAGCTAGAGGACAGCTCTGGTGAAGAAAGGCAGGAGGAGGGCAGTTGTTAACTGTTTAACTGACAATTCCCTTTCTTCTCCCGTTTCAATGCCCCCATGAGTATCTCCTGATGGACAGCAGAGCTGCACCACAGCAAAGATCTTCGCCTCTCCACTGATCCCAAGCAACTGTGTTGTGGTGCAGCTCAGTAGTCCTGGTTCCATGTCTATGGCTTCTCTAATTTCCCACGTCCCCCACGGCCTTGGCCTCGGTTTTCTCAACACATTGCCACAGAAATAGCTGCTAGGAAGTGCAGACCTTATCAGCAACTACTTTCTTCCTTACATCTCTGAGCCTTTAGATAAGAGGCTGCTTATTCAACAACATGGGCTGTCAAACTCCCTAAATGCTCAGGAATCACAGGTGTTTGCTGGCAGGGCTGAGGAACACAAAGGACAAATATTCAGCCTTTTTCTGAAGAGTATGAGAAAAAAAAAAAAACAAAGGAAAGGAGGAGTAACTCGGTTCTGGCTGCAAAGAAGCAGCTCTGAGGCACCGGGCAGCTCCAGATTGCAGCTGGAAAGGAGTCTCTGCTGGAAAGCAGAGGAATGTTTCTTTTATTGCATTTAAAAAGAGCTTTTAAAGCCATTTTAACTCTCACCATCTCCATCCAGAACCAGTTCAGACAGGAAAGTACACCTCTCAGCCCTGATCTTGCATGCATGGTGGCAGGTACCAGCTGCAGACATGAAGTACAGGCTGAAGAGGGATTATTTTCTGAAAGAATCATAGAATCATGGAATACCCTGGGTTGGAAGGGACCATAGGGATCATTGAATCCAAGATCTGCTCTAGAGGTTGAAGAATTGGAAGCTGATGGTATCATTCTATTTGGCAGCTGTTATTGCACATCACCGCTGTCTGAGGAAAGGGTGACAGAAATTAGCCTGATGCCCAAATTTGCTGGCCCTCCAGTTCTGCAGTCCGTTCAAGACCCTCTTGCCAAAGCTCAATGCAATCTATCACGTTACTCCTTCAAGCAATATGAACATAGCTGGCCAAATCTCTGACTTTACCAGAGCACAAGGCAACAGCCCATGGAGACCAGGATGCTTTCTCTGCACCACCACGCCATTGTAAGGCTGTCTGGGTCTCGTAAAGCACTTTAAACCCACAGGGATCCAAGCAAACTACAGAGACAGAAGTATCATAACACCCTTGTGCAGGTGAGGAAACCAAGGCACATGGAGGGAAGGAACCAGGTGGTTTTGCCTCCAGCCTAGTGCTCTCACCCTGCAGCTCTTTGCCTGGCCACGTAGCCTGTGGGTAGGTTTGGTTGGGACTTTTTGTGATCTATCAGAGGTGGCCCCAAGTCTTAATAAGCTAACAGGCTCGACGCTGAACCCTTCCCAGCCTGCAGCACAGGTGAGCCAGCCACTTGTCTTAAAGGAGAGGCCAGGGCTGCTGAGCAGCTTATTAGCCCAAGGAATTTTCCAGTCATCTGTACACAGGTATCATTGCTGTGGTCTCAGCTAGTAATCAGCATTTTTTCTAGTTTCTTTCATGCTTCAGCCCAACAATGACCAAAGAGCCACCAACATCGCTTCATTTTCTTCCCCTTGCTCGATACACCACCTCTCCAAAGAAAGGCTTAGCAATTGCTGTGTGATTTATCGCACAAAAAGCTTGCTGGTTTCAAAAATTGGGAGTAAAACTGAGAAGCTGTTATTTCACCTTCTAACCTTCGCCTTTGCGCTAAGCTCCAGCTATTGTCAGCTTTCATTTCTTGAAGTTGCTCTGCGCTCTGAACACACGCTGGAAGCAGAAGGACAGACGTGGTCAGTGGCGATGAGAGAAGGTGATTGCGCTTCCCACAAATTGCCCGAGTCGTGCCAGATGAGTCACTGCACAGACAGAGGTGAGGCATTGTTACTAGAGACAAAAAGTTTGCAACTGATCCTGACAGAGTTTAACAACCTCTCAAAGCCTCTGCCTGCCTGATTTTCTATGAGTAGTTCGGGAGTTTCCTTCTAAAAAGCTGCCCAAAATAAATAACAGCTCACAGTTTTGTTTTGGTTTCATTTTTTTTTTTTCCTCTCCTTTATCTTGTCAAAACATTAGAGCAGACTGCTGGAGAGCATTCAGACCCAGGATCACATCTCTCCCTGCCTCCCAGCTGATCCCCTCTCAAATCCACAGAGCATAAATCCTAAGGATTTCCTGATTACGAGTACAAAATACAGAAAAGCTTATTTTTAAACACATAACACTTGATCACCAAGCCCTTGCTGCAAACATGCTCAACTTCTAATTCTTACTGCAACCTGATCCCTGGTGTATCTGCTTTGTGACAGCTACCCACAAAACATTGCCTAGGCTGAGAGTAAATCGTCTTGCTCAGAAAGACAAACTCCCTCCTATTGTATTCTCAAAAATCTTTATCTCCTCCCTGACGCTAGCAGATCTGGGCCCTGAGAGCGCTTTTCTCAGAGCCTTTCCTTCCTGCCTCCCTGCATTTCCCCTCTGCAAGCCTGTGCAGCTGGGAAGAGGCAAACAGTGGCAAATTTAAAGCCTTTGTCAGAGACTTCCCCCAGATGGCAATCAGCTGATGGAACCCAGAAAGCTTTGTCATCTGAAAGGCCCTTTATTAGCCTGTTGCACCTGGGTATAGAGCACCAGGGAAGCAGTATTGTTATGCAAATCTGGCAGCGTGCAGGTAGAAGGATGGAGGACTGGCTCCCTCAGCAGCCCCTGCTCCGGGTACCAGTTTCTCTGCCTCCCTTCTCAGTAGTGTCAGTGCCAAACTGCTCAGACCACTGGAGTTACAACGGGGTGAAATGGAGCCCCCACAAACCTGATCAGACCACCAGGTTTCCTCAGTTACCAAATCTGCTTGATTTGGGCTTTGCTTTCAGCCTGGTTCTAATTATACCTCCCCAGGGTTGATGGTGCCTGTATTGATCAAGAGGGTGAGACCACCGCACGGAGAAAATCCCACCATTGCTTCAACTGATCCTGGATCACAGCTCGGGGTAGAGAAGGGCTGGGTGCAGGCAGTGTTAGGTGGTTGTGTTGCACGTCAGCTGCCATTCCTGCCAAGTCCTGGCTTCTCTTAACTTCTCAAAGACTTGATTTACTGGGTGCTCAGTATCACTTCAAAACCTTGCCTGTAAATTTGAACAACGAATTAAGGATCCACAGCACTGATTTCTCCCTTAAAAAACCACTTTGTTGTGCAGTACATCTCCATTTAGTGACTCTCCTTTTAACGAGACGGGGTCAAGTTCACTTGGTGTGGTCCTGGTTTTAAGTAGGGTCCCTGCAGGAGCACGTTCAGCCCTGCATTCCCCAGCCTGCTACTTCCCTGCACTTCCGCACAAACCAAAAGCAGAGATATCTGAAAGACAGATTTTTCAATCACACTAATGCCAAAATGGTGTTTCATTGTTCTTGAGTGAGCGAACATCGTATCAGACAAATTCTTCTGTACTAAATTATCTTTTTATTTCAGCCACTACATTTCCAGAGCACTCAATCTGAGAGGCTTCCAATAAAAAGGACGGAAGATAAAGAATTTGGCACATATCTGTTTATGAAAACAGACATCAGTGAATATTCTCAGGCATAAAAATGCACACATTCTCCATTTAAAATCCTCCAAAGGACACTTGGAATAGTTTAAATGTTTCATTTTTTGATAGAGAGGGAAGAATAGCAGGAGAAGAAAGGGTTTCACTCTCATAAAAGTAATTACAAACAGCAAACACTAATTCCCAGATGTTTTTTATTTGTTTTGTGATTTTATTTTCAAAGAATCTGAAGTGTACTTGGCATCTTCTGTGTATTGTCTTCGACTGTGCGCAGTGTCGGCCTCTTATCCCATCCTGGATTCACAGCCGCATCAATGTGCTGACATCAGCGAACGCCATGCCGGAGCTATGCCGAGGACCTGGACCGCAGTGCCAGAAATAGCTCGTGTCCCCGCTGAAACCGCGGTGCCAGAGCAGCGATGGCACGGGGACGGAGCAGCCACCGGCAGAGGGAGCGGCAAAGCCGGCTCAGAGGTCCCCCGGATCGATGGCACCCAGGATTGGGGGAGTTTTGTTGCTGGGTTAGAGATTTGTAAGTACACATCCCAGAGAGGGATGGACACCTTTTTTTGTCCACTACAAGTTAGCAAACAGTGGTGCTGTTACTCTCTCCCGATGAGACACAGGTTTTGGTATTACTGCCGTTTCTGTCAAGCACTAGAAATGCTCACACAGACCGTCCTGGGCTGCAGCGGCAGCAGGGTCCCTGGGAGGGGGAAGGAGTGTGCGCAGCACAGGGGCTCGGGGAGCCTCCCTTACCCCAAGGTCCTCCTGTCTTCATGCCATCAGTTAGAAATTGTGAGGGGCAGAAGGGGTAAACGGCAATGAAACTGAGTTTTAGCCAGTGCTTTTCAAGGGCAGTCTGACCAGCACCTCCCTGCAAAACCAGTGGGAAATGATTTATGATTTCACCAGTGCCAGTGTTCCCCCTCTCGCATCAAGCTGGGATGTGCTCCCAGCTCACCATCTCTTCTCAAACACAAGCAGCCCCCAGACAGTCCATCCCGGTAGCACCAATCCAGCCGCTGGTTGACTGACACAGGCCCTAATTTAATTTAATCTCTGTGAAATGAGCAGACCCCATCCCACCTATCTGCTGGGCAAGCACAGCACGGGGGAAAGCAGCTTCATCCTCTAATCCCACCGCCTCAAAACAGGCTTTCAGGTCAAACCGTAGCAGCTGAGACAACATCGGGTATGTCGGGATACGCGCTGAAAGAAAGCTAAGAAACCAAAGTGCCCCTTGGTTAGGTGCCAGACAGCACACAGGGAGTCAAGGACACAGCTCTGCTGGATCCACCCAGGAGTGTGCATTCCACGTGGGGAGGCACTGGTGGGCAGGAATACCCCTCCCAGTGCCCAGCCGCCAAACTGTGCCGCGTGCACTCAGCACAGAGAAAAGTTAAAGCGGGGAGAGCACGTGAGCTGCTGTAAGTAGATGCACAACCGGTGGAATTGCTCCACCTTCCCACTCTCAAGGAGCTGGTCCATCTGGTCACCAGCATAAGCTGGAAAAGCCTCGGGGTTTCCTGAACTTACACCGGTTCTTGGGCCTGGGACAGTCAGAGCATCACTGCGGCTGTGTGGCTCCCAGCTCGTGCTGCAGCGGGAGCAGGGAGGTTGTGCTGAGACAGCTATGCTAAATTTACCCCACCCTGGGACTCTGATGCGAAGGGGGCAGAGCAGGTTTGGGCAGCCGTAGCAGGCTTGGGAGCTGTTGTGAGTTTTTCTGAGATTCTGGCAAAGACCCAAAGTGGCTGACTCACTCCTCCTCTCAGGTCAGTTCTTCACAGCTGTAACTCCGGTGAGACCAGTGGGTTATTTCTGATGTACATTGCTGTATGAGCAGAGTCCAGTCCATTACCCTTGCTGGTGAAGGATGGCTCCTGTCTCCAGTGGGCTTTATTTAGCTTCCACTCCAAAGCTGTTCCGTAAGAGGGGAACCAATGTGAAAAGGGTACGGCATTTCTTTCTGTTGGAGATTCCCCATTGTGAGTTATTTGGTGACTTTGAACTTGTTAGAGTCAATGAACTCGTTATAATCAATGCCCTTGTCCTCTCTATCGACTGTACACAGCATATGGATTTGTCATTTGTTGTTAGAGATGACTTGGCATTTGGTGTTGTGTCAAGGGATGCAAAAGCAGATTCATCCTAATTATATTGAACCATTGATCAACTTAGTAGTCTAGTCTAATATTTTAAAGTCTAAAGGTTCCTTAGCAGTAAATCATGCAGGTTACAAATAAAGTGCATGGGGGAAAAAAGAAAAAAAAAAGGAAGTTAACTGTATTTATTAGCTTGAACATTTGGAAGGTAACTACCCGGACAAAAATACGTTCAAAGAGCCCTGGCACATTTCTTCACTCTCTTTCATATTCTGTTAATACCTTACTAAAACTGTTGACTTAAACACCTCCATTCTGTTGTTTTCTATTTCTAATGACAGGTCTGCTCTAGGGAGGCTGGGCAGTGGCTGGCAAGGGCTTGGGTGCATGGAGATTTCCAATTGCTAGCTTCAACCCTGGCCTGTTTGCGACAGATCTATTTGCCTGTGGAGCAGCTGTGAAATTGCAGCAGATTTTAGGTATCCATGAGAGTATCCGTGCACTTCACTGCATAGAATAATGTGTACCTTGTGCTCTGGGCAACACACTATAATTAGTTTGTAGAAGTTGTTTGTCTCTGAAGATCTATAAATACACATACATAAAACTATAAGGGAATAAGCAGTCACATGCTTAAAGCAAATACATTCTAATGCAGCAGAGCTTTATACACTGATCACACCCCCTTTCCCAAATGTGGTTCCACTGCTGATCTTTCTTTCATTCCACATAAGGTTGACCAAAAATATTTACTTTCTTCTTTCACATAAATAGACTAAAATGGATGGAGAATTTCCTGCTGAAATCAAGGGCATTCACCATTCAGTGACAAAAAGCCTCCACCTGGGCTGTTATTTGTTACCTTGCTCTCTCTCAGAGAAGGCAAAGAAAGAAAATAAAAAATAAACACCTCAGGCAGAGGTATCAGTTCCTGTTGTCAAACATTTTCCCCTGCAATTCACTAGTATCATGAGTCCCTCCTGTCAAAAGCTTCATTTTACAAACCAACCTTGTTCCCCAACCAAGCCCTTCAACTTTTTCAAGTGACTTTTTTCCATGACCCATTCTCCCCACTCCTTCAGTTTAAGAAAAAAGACAAAAAACCGTGTTTCTTTGTGGAGTGCTCCTTCCTCGAGTGGGTTCCCACCAATCCCTGCTGTGGTGTTCACCACTGATGCACTGGCCTCTGCTGGAAAGCCCAAAAGGAGGGTGGATTTGTCGTCGGAGTAGAAGTCAGCACTGAAGTGCCTGGGTACCTCCCTGCCTTGCTGTAGGGGAGCCCAGGGAACCCACAGGGGAGGAGGAGGAGGAGAGGAGACCACCAGAAAGAGTTCGGCGAAGCACATGCACGTCACTGCCTGTCCGGTCCCAGCCCGGCTGCTGCCCGGTCCTGCCCTGCCCGGTCGCTGCCCAGCCTTGCCTGTTCCCTGCCCGCTCCTGCCCGGCCCACGCGGAGCTGTCCCTTCAGCACCACGGCTCGGCACGGCACGGCACGGCACGGCACGGCACGGCTCGGCTCGGCTCGGCTCGGCTCGGCTCGGCACGGCTCGGCTCGGCACGGCACGGCTCGGCACGGCATGGCTCGGCTCGGCTCGGCACGGCACGGCACGGCACGGCTCGGCACGGCTCGGCTCGGCACGGTTCGGCACGGCTCGGCTCGGCTCGGCACGGCTCGGCACAGCTCAGCGTGGCACGACCCCGCCCGGGCAGGGACCGAACCCAGCCAACACTCCTGGCGGAGGGGGGCTCTGCGGGGCACGGCAAGAGGGGGGCGTATGGCTGTGCAAAGTGTGTGTGTGTGTGTGTGCGTGTGTACGTACACAGGGTGCGCGTGTGAGGGTGCAAAGGTTGAGCCGTACCTGCGTGTGCGAGGAGGGTGTGAGCGCGAGGGGTCCGGGAGTGCAAAGCGGGCGCGAACATGCAGAGGGGTGGGAATGGGTGGGGGGTGCAGGGGGTGGGTGTGCAGAGGGAGGGTGGTGCATGCATGCGCAGGGCGCCTGTGTGTGTGCAGAGGTGGGGTGTGCAGGGCACCTGTAGAAGGGTGCGTGCAGCCAAGTGTTTGCGAGGGGAGTCTGCACAGAGTGTGTGTGTGCGCGCGGGTGCGTTTAGGGGGGTCTATAAGCGTGCGTGTGTGCTGGGAGTGTGTGTGTAGGGACGGGGGGGCTCTGTCGGGGGTCGGCACGCAGGCTTGTGTGCAACTACGCAGGAGCGCGCGTGTGTTCGGGCGGTTGTAGGACAGGTCTGTACAGAGGGCTGTGCGTGTGTGCGGGACTGCGTGCGTGTGCAGCCCCCTGGGTGTGCGTGTGCGCGCGCCGCGGTGTGTGCGGGGCGCAAGGGCCGCGCGGGTGGCGGCCGCGCGCGCAGGGTGGGCGCCGGGCTCGCGGCGCCGTGGGTGCGTGGGTGCGAGTGCGTGCGTGTGCCAGCGGGTCCTGCGCTGCCCGCACACGGCAGAGCCGCCGGCGGAGCCGCCCGCGGGAGGAGCCCGGCCCGGCGCTGCCCGCCCTCCGCCCGGTGAGTGCCGCCGCACCGCGCCGCGGGACCGGGGGAGAACCCGAGGAACCGGGGACCGGGAGGGGAACCCGGGGGTCTGGGGGCAGCCCGGGACCGGCGTCCGGCAGCGCGGCCGCGGGGCACGCAACTTTCCCGGGAGGGAAGCGAGTCGCGGCGTGCCGCGGCCGGGGCTGCTCTCCCGGGGTGCAGGGGGCACCGCGGCCCCTTTGCCCTCTCCCCGCCCGGAGGGGCCCTCGCCCCGCGGCCGAGCACGGAGCTTCCCGCCGGCTGCGCCGCCCCTGCCCGGCCGGTGCCCGCGGAGCCGCGCCGCGCTGCACAGCCCGCCCTCCCCAGCGCTCACGGCCGCCTCTCAACTAAGTTGCCGAGAAGCCATTTCTGACCCGGCATCATCCCCGGGAAGGGAAAAAAAAAAATCCCCCATCGCCAGGAGCCCGCTCTCATCCCTTCTCTCTGCACCCTCTTTTGCAGGCGCGGCTGGTCCCAGCTAAACATGCCAGGAGCGCTGAGGGCAGCGCGGCAGGCTCTGCCCCGTTAGCCCGGGGTGCCTGGGGGGACTCAGCCATGAATTCCTCCCCCCCCGCCCCCGGCGCCCCCCCCGGCCCGCTGCAGCTCTGGCAGGAGGAGAACCAGACCCAAGGTGGGCTCTGGAACGGGAGCCAGGAGCTGGGCTGGGAAGAGCTGGAGAAGATGCTCTTCCTCTTCGCGAAGGAGCCCGTCACCATCAGCCTCACGGCGATGTACCTGGTGTCCTTTGTGGTGGGCTTTGTGGGCAACATCATGTCCATCAGGGTGCTCACTCGGAAGCGCCGGAGTCGGGTGTCCAGCCTGAGTGCCACCCGCAGCCTCCTCATCAACCTGGCGGTGTGCGACCTCATGGTGGTGTGTGTCTGCATGCCCATCACCGTGGGCAACCTCATCTACAAAGCCTGGGTGTACGGGGACTTCCTCTGCCGGGCGGTGCCCTTCATCCAGGCTGTTTCTGTCTCTGCCAGCGTCCTCAGCCTGACCGTCATCAGCGTGAACCGGTACTACAGCGTGCACAACCCACTCAACGCCCGGTCTTTCTTCACCCAGAAAAGGATCCTCAGCACCATCCTGGTGGTGTGGCTGTTGTCCTCAGGGATATGCATGCCCCTCATCTTCATGAACAAACGGGATGAGATCGGGGTGGTGGAGGGCTTGCCTCTGGTGTTTTCCATCTGCAGGGAGATTTGGCCTCAGGAGAGGCTCAAGCAAGCCTACAACTTTCTGCTCTTCTGTGCCCTCTACTGCCTGCCAGTCCTGTTCAACATGGTCATCTGCTTCCTCACGGTGCGCCGGCTGTGGAGCCGCAGCAGCCAGCTGAAGGAGAGCACTGCCCTGAACCGATCTCTGCCAGCTTCCAGGCTGAAGATCCGGAAGAAGGTAGCACAGATGGTGGTGGCCCTGGTCCTGCTGTTCGCAATCTCCTGGCTGCCTGTCTACCTGATGGACATCTGGATTGATTTCAATATCCCTAAATCTTTGCAGGATGTGACTCCTTCTCCTTGGATCCTGCAGCTCAGACCTTTTGCCCAGTGGCTTGGCCTCACCAATTCCAGCCTCAACCCTATATGCTATTGCTTTGTTGGGAACCTCTACAGGTCAGCCAAGGAAATGAAGAGCAAATACCACCAAAGAATGGTCTCTCTCTTTAACTTTTCTCTGTCTGAAGGGACAACCCGTTCCTCAGTCCCAGAGCTGCTCTCTTACCGGAGCTCAATGGAGCCTGCAAGGAAAGGATCCTCCGCCACCCCCACCATGGGCAGGAGATGTCAGGAAGGTCATGGCCATAAGAACAAGTGTGGACGCTTGAACTCCTGCCAGCATCCACCTCTGAACACTGTCTCCAGTGAGAACACTTCCTTGTAATTCTGCTCAGGAAGAGCACCTCATACCCTCATCTGCATTTAATGACTCTTTAGAGGTCTTTCTGAACCGGGTATTTTAATGGTGGGGAAAAACTTTCTTCTAATCACTCCCATGACCAGTTCAAAAATACTGAGACAGGGAAAGAAGCAAATCACGAGAGAAAAAGATGACATATTTTAACTCAGATCAAGTTTTAAGACAAAAGATTTTTACTGGGGACAACTAGATGTGTAGCCTGCTGCCCAATTAAATAGATCAACTTCCCAATGAGTGATCTCTCCCCACAGCTCCATCTCTGGATGCAGAGATGCTGTATGGATACAGCAATGATGTGACTGCTTGCTGCTGCTCACCCTGTGCTGATAAAGAGCAGCGATAAGAGGCACACTCTGCTCCAAATCTGTCAGTTGTAGTTGCAAGCAGTGAAGAAATTCCAGAAACAGCATCATAAAAAGTAATAGTAGTGGAGAATTTCACACACTTTACCACTGGAGATTTCATTGTCTGATCGTATTGTTTCACTCCTCCATGCAAATAAATTCTGATGTGAAGAGGCAGTGCCAGAAGTACTAAAGCAACCATCGCCACTCCACATTTGGGAATTCAGAAGGAATAACGTGGCCTCAGAGGTGATTAGGAAATGCAATAGGAAAATATTCTTTGGGCATCAGCTCTCTTTCTTACAGCTATGCTCCCGCGAGTAGAATGGGAAGAACCGGGCATCTATTAAGATGATTTGCACTTGAAAAACCAGACCTTGTTCAGCTGTGTCTGTACCAAACAAAGGCATGTGAAAATAAAAATAGAAAGTGGTTTATAGCTAATAAAATCAGAATCAACTAATGCAATGCCATTTGTCTGGGAAGGAGAGAATCAAAGTGCTTGCTTTTCCTGCGGATCAGAAGTAGGATAAAACCTGTTTCTTCCATCATCTCCTTTAAAGGAGGCTTTGATAAATAAATTGTATATTTTTATTACGTTAGCATCGAAAGGCCCCACTAAAGCTTGAGAATTCGATCGCGCTGAGCACTGGATCTGTATTCATAAAGAAAGGAAAGCTTTCTCCCAAAGAGCTAAATGAAAACGCATCAGGCCAGGCAACAGGTGGGAGAAAAAAAATACAAAAAAGACCCAAAAGGCTGGAATAAAACTAGAGCTCAGCCCCTTCCCTGTGCCTGCCCAGTGCTAAGTGTGAGGGGATGCACACCGTCTCCTGGCACCAGAAGAGCCCGTGCCCCAGCTACTCGTGTACCTGCACCCGGCGCAGCAGGGCTCTCCTCTCGGCAAGCCCCAGAATGAACACAGCAGCCTTCCGGGGAGAGGATTTTGCATTTAATGGAACTCAGGGTTTTGATGACTGGGGGCATTATTTTTATTACTGAACAAGGGAATGATGGTCTGGGAAATCTAAGTTTCAAATAATATCCTCCTGCCTTGTAGGGAGCCTTCTGCTCACAAAAAAAACAAACCAAAAAAAACCCCAAAACCAAACCCAAAACCACAACCCAAACCAAAACGCGAAAAAAACCAAAAACAAAACCAAAAAACCCACAGGATTCCCACCTTTGTAATGATTGCACAATAACATTTGATGTTACTAATGATCTGCCTGGAAAACAAAAGATTCCTCCTTAACAGACACTGCCATCCACAATTTGTATTCTCTTTTTGTGTGAACTAGAAAGAAATTACAACTACCCAGATTTACTTTAGGTGAGAAATAGCTTTTATGTGTGCTGGGAGATGAGAACATCTGCATTTTTGCAGGTGATATAGGAGTGTACTGCTTGATCTTTTAGTAGCTGTGGAGAAAAGCCTGTGAAGATTTTATTTCCTCTTTCAAGGCATATTTTTAGGGCTGGCAAAATGCACCAGGCTGAGGAGCGTTAAAAGCTTGTTCCAAATGCCCACTGACTCCAGGTCCTGGAAACAGATGTCCTCCACCCCCGGACCAGATGTGACACAATACCAAAACTTCCCCACGTGGCCCTGGCCAATGCATTTAATCCTGCCCTGAATAAACCACAAAGACCAGACCATGGAGACGCCAGCTCTGTCCCATGTGGTGGCCCAGCTCTGAAAATGGCCAGTAACAAATGATGCAATCAGAGGTGCAAGAAATCCACATTTTAAAGTATCCCAGAGGAGAATTACTTTTTTTTCTCAGTTCATGAGCTGTTGCTTGGGTCTACCCTGAAAGTCTCTGTACCCTCCACGGAGGCAGAAATACCAGGGACTGTCGGTTCTCCTGAAGCCTGTGCCTTCCCCTCCTGATGCAGATGCCCATGCCTTCCTCCAGCCCCACAGACCTCCTCACCACCAAGATACACTGTGGCAAGGGCCACTTCCACTGGGCAAGGTCATCTCCTCTTCACACTTTGAAATGTATTTTCCAGTTTCATTCAGTGTTCCTGTTTTCCTATAATAAAGTCGAATTGCTCACTTTAACTCCTCTTTGTCTCCCTCGTCGCTCTCTCCCTATCCCCCACGCTCCAACCGCTTCTCCGCTGTTTCTATAGAGAAGTCCCCCCCCGCCTCTCACCTATCACTGTTTGCCTGCGAATTCCCCTCACTCTAACGACCCATTCATGTCTTCGCTCCTCCGATGAAAAATCCCTTCCTGCCCCGCTGATTTGAATGACTCCTTTTGTGCTGCAGACACCTGTTTGCGATGGAGAACGCTGATTTATTTTGCACGGCTTACCCGACGGCTGCCAGGTAGTAATGAATTTCGGTCACTATCACCCAAGGGTAAAAGAGAAGCAGTGACGTCAATGTGAAAGCCGCACAGCATCCCGTGAGCCGCCCGGGCTCTGGCGGTGATTTTATTAACCTGAACAGGTCTGTGTAACGCAGCAGCGCCTGGGTGACTCATGCTGGCACCGAATGAGGTGAAACCTCAGCATTTGAGAAAGTGGCTTTTTTCCCCTCCTATCTGATAAAACATCTCTTTATATTGAGGGCTGAGAAGACATCTGAGGGTCCTCCAGGCCACACAAGCTCCTTGTTTCAGATGGCAGGCTCTTTGACAGGCATTCAAGGGACTCCTTGAAGGCCCTTCGAGGAATCAGGAGCGGACACGGCTCTGGCTGGTGAACACAGATGGTTTCCTCAAAGGAGCTCAAACCGAACGTCTCGCACTTGGCGTGTGGTTGAAGAAATGTGTTTCTCTCTAAATGCACAAAGGCAGACTGGAAATGTGAATTTTAGATGTCTTGAGGACAGTGTTTTCCCGCAGCAATGCTGCTAATGCATCTCAGTCCCACTCTTCCCCCCCACGGATCTTTCTTCTCCACTTTGCCATTTGAATCAATACAGGCATTTTACCACATTATTAAAATAGGATGTTTAAAACAGCTTTACTTGAATCCCTTTGCTGCGGTAAAGACATGGAGAGAGTTGCTGTTCAGTAACTCTCTCTGGGAATATCCCATGATCTGTTCTTGTACCGTCAGTATTGTCTCAAAGATGCTACAGGTTTATTTTCTGCCTGTGAACCACTGGAGAGACAAAAAAAGAGATGATCTGTCGTATGAGGTATCATAGAGGTACATACAATCAGGACTGGTACGTAGCTCTCGTATGGAGAACGATGAATCACTGTTTCTTATAATAAAATACTCGGGGGGAAGCCAGTGAAACGATCAGACAGCATGTGTAAGGGCAAGGCAGCACCTTTTCCCACACCGAGCAGCGGCTGAGCTCACGGGCAGGGGAGGTGGTGAGTGCTGAAAGCAATAAAAAGGGTTCAAGAGGAGACTGGCCTGTTCACAGCAGAAAGGGCCATCAAGGGCTATTAAAAACAATGATGCAACTTTTGGCTTAGAGAGCATTGGGTATATAACCTGTAATTTCCACTTTTGCTCCTTCCCAGGACACGTGCTACTGGCCACCATTGGGAGCAGGAAGCTGGGCTGAGCATCGTTCGGTCTATTGGGTACCTTGTTCTTATGTCCCTGTGCAAAAAAAGCTCCACTTTAACCTGAGTCCTGTTTTAAAGAGTGGGAGGAGAGCAGGGGGTGATTTCAGACTGGGCATAATTTGATCAACAGTAAGACTTTACAGGACAGAGTCATCTGGAGGTAGGACACGTTAACGCTGACGCAGCGCAGGCTGAGGAACGCTCGCTCAGTCACTTGCAGAGCGAGAGCTGAGCAGTCCCAGCGGACGGTGCACGGTGCCCGCTCCGGTGCAACGCAACAGAAATAACACATCCGTCCCTCCTCTAATATTCATCAGCCCTCTCGGCGGGTCAGAACCTTCACTGCAGCAACCCCGAGCATCCCAGAAAGAAGAATGTCCTCCAAAGGGAAACTTCTGCCTATTGGCATTCTACGTATTAGAGTTCTTGATGCTGGGATTCAAACTAGGATGGAAGCTGGCTGGTGAGTTATCTGCAACATCAGAGCACAGTTCCCGTGTCTCCTCCTGCACTCCCCCCACCACAGCACACCCCATACACAAACACCTGAGCTCTCCTGACTCGAAATATTTAAATGAACAGGGAGAGCACAGGAGTTGCCTGGGTTTCGAGTGCATTGCGATGCCCTTGCTGTAAAGAACCAGAGAATTATCAGTGCAAATTTTCTAGGAAAAATCAGCGCAGCTCAGTTTACCTTTGTGATTATATTCCGCATGAAAACAAATAACCGGAGGCTACTAGAAGAACAAATAAAAGAGCAGCTATGAGCAGGTACGGCCAAGGAGATCACTGGAGCCCCCTGGGAAAGAGTCAGTCTCCAGGAAAGCACTGCTCACCTGGCACATACGTGGATGGTATAAGACTTTCCCAAACTTTCTGGGAATGAATGACTAGTGGTTAGGTCAGTCCCAGGGGCACAGGAATTGCAGTCGTTGCTTTTTCCACCTGCTAAGCATGTTTAGGTAAAGCCCCAGGACTGAGAGGTGACCCAACACAGCTGTAACGTCAATGCAGTCTCATGCAACCGCCTGCCCCAAAGCTTCCCTGCCGGCCCATGACGGAGACTCCTGGCTGCCCTGATTTAGGGATTTTTTTCATTCTTAGCTTGAATCAACCACGAAAACTGGGGCAGAGGAGGAGCCACACTAGGATAAGCGCCCAGTCTGGATGGGGAAGGATGCTGCTTTCCACCTTACAAGGGTATCCGCTCACTAAAGGTTGTGAAGCAGTCATATAATTTAATTATTTCATTAATGTTTTATTCAAATAATAATTTTAAAATATTTCAGCAATAAAGATGGATTCAGCACTTGCAGAGAACATTTTTTTCAAGTGAGGAATCTACACCAGAGTCTTCCTATTTGGTGTCTCTTGCTGATTGCAAGAAACCCCCCAAAGAAATCAGTGCTGGAGCACACTGGTGAAGAGCTGGCTCAGGACCGCCAGAGCAAGGGGCACTGATTACCTTGTGATTATCCTCACCGCATGGGGAAGGGGAAGTCTCATGGAGCTGCAATGTGACCTTTGATTTGAAATGTTTTCTATGCTCAACCTTTTCCTCTTACCTCATTGTACCCTAAGACCTCTGGTTCATGTTGCAAACAGGGGGAGAAATTATCCAAGGAGACTGTATTTTTAAAAATGTATATGAAATATTTCTGCGCCTGAAAGACCCAGGAATTAACAGCTTGTCCCCGTACGCCTTACCCCTGTCTCTGCACATTTTTATGGTAACAGACAGATACTGCGGAGCACAAAATGGTGTGTGTGTTGTAGGATAAAATCACCAAACTTTAATCATTCCTTAACCAGGCGTGCGTTTCCCAGCCGCAGCACCCTGCCAGGCTCTCTGAGCCCCAGCTGCAGAGCAACGAGCGGTCGGCACCGCTGACAGCCAGGCTCTTGCTGTCCCCTGCCGCTGCAGGAGGCGGATTGTCGGTGCCAAGCCGCGTCTCTCAGCTCTGCACCTCCAAACGCCGAGGACCGTGTGTCCTCAAGCAGAGCTGCCAGGAAGGATTCCCAGGCTGGATCCCGTGCTCCATGAAACGGGCTTGGCCACAGCCCGGGGCTCTGTTGCACTCTGCCAGTGCAGGCTGGGGGGATTGAACTAATCTCGTTTCTAATCACCGCAGCAAGGCTGAGCTCGTGGAAGGAGGCTGCGAGGACCCGCCGACCACGAACCAGCGATGCTCCAGCATCTCTGGGCAGCTGCACGGGCATGCTGCTACCCCAGGTGCCACATAGTCTTTGTCTTTCTTCATTTTCCACTTGAGGTGTTTTTAGTCAATCCTTTCTTTCCTCTCCTCAGCCATTCACCCCGAGAATGGAGCTGCTGAATCCGAGGGCGGTATGAATGGGTCTTTAAGCAGATGTATCCCATTACCTGGTGCTCACAAGTCATGAGCTGTTATTTCTCGGTGCGAGGAAGGAAACTGTGGCAAAACATTCAGGAAACAAGCTAAAGAATAAAAAGGGGAATGAAAGAAAATCCAGACAGTGAAATAAAACCATCTTAAGGCAATTACCTGGGAAGAAATAGAGCTGCCAAGGATATTAAAGCTCTCACACACCTGCTAATCTCTTCTGATAAAAGTCTGACTGGCTAAACTAATAACACTATTAAATCTGCAATAATCATTACCAGAGGCAGCCCAAGGATCTCTCAAAGCCGCGTGCCTGGAGGAAGACCATTTCCAGCTGGTGTGCAACCAGCAGCAGGTAAGTGGTACCTGCACCTGAGATGTCAGCATAATTGCTGAGGGGCTGTGACTCAGTAACCTCCCTAATTGCCTCCCCCAGCTGAGAACTGAACCCGAATTTCCTAAGGCTCCATCCAGCACTCCTGCTTTTTCAGACTGTTCTTCTGGGAAGCACAGGACAACACAAGAAGTTCCTGCACAGCCTCACAGTGTGGATCAGTATTTGGGGTGGGCTGACTCATAAAGTCTCCACAAAGGCTGGGATGTTCTCCTTCAAAAGCTAACAACGTAACACGGCCTCTGGCAGAAATGCATCAAGAAAAGGATATGCAATAGCAAAAGTATCAAAAATCCTCTTCCTAAATCCTCATGGCAGGTGCAAAGCTGCAGTTCGCTCCTCTGCAAGCGGGAGGAGAAACAGGCTGGGGTGGGACGAACAGCCCACGCGGTGACCCTGGCACATCGGGGAGGAGGTGTATCCACACAGCAACACCAACGGATGATCAAGAGTTTGTGCAAAACCAGTTTTGATGCCATCACTTCCAGCGCAGTTCCCGAGTGCCCGCAGAGACGGTGGGGATGCTGCTTCCTCCGTGGCAGCGGAGCGTGCACAGGTTACCTGCTGCTGGAGAACACGCAGATCCTGCGCCTCTCGCGTTCCCTCTCCACCGCCGTTGACTTCGGCAGAGTTGCTTCTGATTTATACCAGCAGGAGATTAGTGAAGCCCACAGTGAATGAAATACTGTCAAGGTGAGGCTGCTGTCACATCAGCTGCTGTAATTCCATCGACTTAATGGATCTACTCCTAATTTACAAGTCAGAGGTGGATCCGGCACCAGAGGCTGAGTACAAAGGTGTCATTTTTATATAGTCAAATTTATATCTGAAATAAATACCACATTAGATCTTTCCAAGAGGTCTGAGCTGCAATGTATTCATTTTTCTCCCTGCAGAAAGGTGAAATTCTCACTGATGTTTTCAGGTTACCTTCAAGTCTCAAGGTTGGGTATTTTTCAGCCATCTGCTTCTTCCACAGGGACCCTTGGGGGCCAAAACAGGCAACTGTATCCTTCAGGGACTCCTCCAGCAATTTGCTGCGAGGGGTACTAAGCCCCTTCCCGAGGCTGCCATTTGCCAGGAACAACACAGCAGCCTGATAATGTGCAGACTGCTGCAGTGAAAATTAAGATAATGAAGAACAAATAGATTTCCATCTATATGAGATTTTTTTGCATACTTCAGAAATAAGGAATATTTGCATATACGTATACTTCCCAGCCCATAATAGTGTAGGCATATCAAATTCAAAACACCGTGGTCCCTTCAAAAATCAGTGAGTATCTGTGTGACCACAGGCTGTGAACAGAAATTCATGGTTTAACCAGCATCATGCCACACAGGACTGACTGCGGGAGAGTGAAATGGCTCTACGCAGACACACGTCCCAGAAGAAAAACGCATTCACAGCAGCCACATGTCCGCATCTGCAAACACAGTGTGGGAGGACTGTGTAGGGTGGGAAAGTCTTTGCTCTCAAGTAAAATAACAAAATATTCTTCTTGATCTCATCTCCCTAATTCCCTTCCTGAAGTCCAGGCAGGACAGCCCAGAAGCCAGAAAGCTGCCAAAATTGTCATGGAAACAGCAAAGCTTTTCTGCAAGGCACGACGCCAGAACTGGAAGCCAGAACTCCTAGCAACAGCAAACACCTCTTTCCTGAGTCTCTTGCTCCATCAAGCAACAAATGAAACCTGGGAAAATGGGGGGCAGTGATGGGTGCAGGGGTCTGGGCAGTGGTAATGGAGCAGCTCCCCTTCTTCCATGCCCATCACCAAGGGAAGCCAAGAGAGACAGTGCCGGGACACATGGAAAGCTCCTTGCTCCAGGTTCGGCTGGCTGCAAGGGACAGCAAGACCTTAGATTTCTTATCTGCAGACTTGAAGCTATTGAAGAAAGCACTAAACCAGACAGGCTACTGGAGGCATTCTTTCCTGCCTGCTCTTGTAGCATGGAAGTATGGCCAATAACCCATAGCTTCTTCTCACGTCGGCAATCGGAAGTGACAGGGCACGGCACTTTCTGATGAAGGTCCACGTGGGAGCAGAGATGTGCTCTGCTGGCGAGAAGGACTCAAAAGGAGTGAGAAGGAGAAAAGTGGTGTTTCATTTTTGCTGATAAGCCTGAGCATGTTCAGTCAAGCAGCCTTTGCCCATGGGAAATGTTTTGATAGATTATTGTTGGGGCGGGGTTCCCAAGTCTTTTCTCAACTGCGAGAAATGTTAAGCATTATTTTTTTTATTCCTTGGCATGCTGTGCTGGAACAAGAGCAATCTGAAAATAAAGGGGTGAGATGATGGAGTGTGACCCTGAACAGAGAGCTGGACACATACAAAGTTGAAAACAGCTTAGATTGTGAAGCAGCAAGAAAGAACATAAATGAAGTATCCTTAGGTGAGCACACATCTTTACCTCGTCTGCTAGGAGGAGCTGCTTCAAGAACCAGATAGCCAACATGTGGACTACATGAATTTGTCTTACCCTATATGCCTTTCCCCTCAGTATGTGACGGCCTGCTGTCCACCCCGGGGAAGGGAAGGACGACTGGCTTTGGCAGTCCCTGCTGTCCTTTCCATAGCCCTTTCAAATGGAAAATGCCATGCGACTCTCCCCTTGCCTCCCTCGTACCACAGGAGGAGCTGTGACCTGACTTCCCTTGGTCCTGCCATCCCCAAGGAGATGCCGGGAGCCTGGTCCTGCAGGATACGCAGCCCAAGGCTTCAGTCCGGGAAGGAACGAGCTGGAGCCGTACAGACCCCATTGCAAGGACTGGGTCCCCAAAGGAAATGCTATCTGCATGCATTTGAAAGCATGATTATTTAATTTGTCCTTTCTTTGCTCCTATTTTTATTGCTAGCCATTTAAATTATACAAATGAGGTTTTCTCTTGTCTCGTCCCCAGAGAGTCAATGCATTAAACAAAACATTAAAATATACTCATAATCACGGAAACTCTCTCATATATATTTATAATCTCTGAATTACTGGCATTAATGCAGAAGTGGTTTCTATGCGCTTATCTCTTCTCGCTGCTTATATGTCCAAAATATATACAGCACACAAAAGATAAACACATTGAAACTACCCATCCATTAACACATCTGCCATCCCAAAACAAACGCACGGAACAAATTTACAAGGAAAAGCCAGCGAAGGAGACAAACACAATTACGGTGATGTGTCTCCACCACTGTCTGATCATTAAGGATGATGATAAGAGAATTCAGTGTCATTCCGAAGACTCTGGCTACTTGGGGGCTGTTTCCAACATGAGAAGCACCAAGCAGAGAAAAAGAGCAAGGTGGAAAACCCAGGGCAAACAGCCTGGCTTGTTGCCTGCGCGTGGCGCAGAGGGCCTGCAGAAATACTGGGGGGACAAGCAGTAAAGAAGGCAGGAGTTACCCCGTACTTTCAATGGCTGCACCCAAAATACTTCCCATTTTTGGAGAAAAACAAGACACCAAGAGCAGCTCTCAGCCATGCTCTGCAGGAGAGGGGGGTAGCAAAAGTTGAAGGTACCCAATGTTTCTCAGCACCAGCAGATAGAGCAGCCACTACCCGCTCCAGTCCCTCCGTCACTCTCGAGCTCCTGAAGATGCGCTCAGCCCCACCTCGGCCACAGTTTGGTGCTGCTTTCACAGACCAGCTGCGCCCTGGCGAGGTGCCGGTGTCCAGATGCCTCCCTGAGAGCCATGAGATCTTTGCAGAGCATCTCACAGCCTCCAGCAGCTGTGGAGCCCGGCGGTCTCCCTCTAAACAATCACCAAAGTGATGGAAAACGACCTCTGCTATGCGTGAGTCTTGCTCCCTTCTCATACTCCCTCGCCTTTCTGTTTTTCCTGGGGAAGGATTGCTGCAGCTTTATCCCAGGGCAGGAAGAGGCAGGCCTGGCGTATCTAATCGAGGAGCCAGCCTCTCCCTTGTGCTCTATGCACCAAAACGTGGACACAACCCCTCCAACACACGCCGCTCAGCTGTGGCATCTTTACAACCCCACAAGCAGCCCCAACACTGTACAGCTTTCCCTCCAAGATTTCTGAATTCTAAGGCAGCACTTGCTCTCCAGCACACCAGCTCAATAATCTGACTCATTAAGGAGCCCTCAGCCTCCGGTTTCTATTTCGTACTGATGCTTTGTGCTGCTGAAGTGCTGGTTTGTAGGTGGCCAGCTGTCTGCTTGATTGGTGAGTACCCCCAAACCACTCACAAATTCAATCAACCGCCCTTGTGGGAATTACTCCCACAGTCACACAAAATTCGAGGGACGTTACAAGGAATGGCCAGTCATGAAAAGCTGACCTTCAGCATCAATAACTAATGTTGCTAAAGCCGACTCCTTAGACGTTAGCGAGACTGACTGCTGCTCCCCACAAGATGCATTGATGCCAAGAGCACTGTGAGTGTGTATTAGTAATAAGTTACTGTAGGTATCTCTCAGCTTCTTCAATCAAAAAGCAATCACCCTCCTCCCTTCCCCATGGCAACCAGGGTTTAGTAATCACCTCATCACCTATTCCAAACTGAGGCTGAAATACATGTTCCCAAAGCCTGAAAGCTCCAGTCTTTATTAAACTGCAAATATTTGTTACTTGCTCAGACAAAGCATCTTCCAGTCTGCACATGGATAAGTGTTCCCTTCTCCGATTTGAAGTATGGTGGGATGGGAAGGGCAGAGAAGGTAAATATTTAAACAGCCTGCTAAAGGAAAGCCATGCTTTGAGACCCAGAAAACCAAATGCTCCACAGGTGAAACTTCCAACAAAAAAGCAAACAAAGGATCAGGAATGAAGTATTGCATGTTGGCCGCAGGGAAGCCTTCTCTCATCTTTTTATCTGCCTCTTGCAGACAAGTTGACAGCCTGAATTATCAAAGCACTTGTGCTACGCAGAAGGTATTCTCATTTTGGGGCTGATGCCGCAGAAGACATCTAAGCCAGAAATGGAGGTCACCATTTGTTTCTTTGCTGTCAGCTCTGGTTACAAGAAATTAGTTACTATGACTTTCAGTCTGGCCAGGGGTAAAACTAACGGTGGATCTCGGCGCTTGCAAACATGCTGCCAAGGACTCTGAAAACGGAGAGCTAAAACGCTCCTCAAGATGCGACCGAGGATGCTGAGCACCCACTTGCAATTTTTCTTCTCCAGAACCACTTCCTTCGTTGGGTTTTTCTAACACTAGATTCTGGCCCAATACAAAATCTGAGCACTGACTTTTACTCAATAAACATGAAAAGCCAGGGAAATTACATAAATTCCAACATGAATGAACGTAATTCAGGCTTTTTTTTCCTAAACATTTGTACTGTGAAAATGATGCTAAATAGATGGCATGAGGTAAATAGCGAAAATTTAAAGGTATGTTGTGGTTTAACCCAGCAGGCAGCTAAAACAACCACACAGCTGTTTGCTCATTCCCCTCGCCCCCCTTCCACAGTGGGATGGGGGAGAGAATTGAGAAGAAAAAGGTAAAATTTGTGGGTTGAGAAAAAGACAGTTTAACAGGACGGAAAAGGATGATGATAATAATAATAATATACAAAACAAGCAATGCACAGCACAATTGCTCACCACTTGGAACCAATGCTCGGCTAGTTCCTGAGCCACCCCGCCTCCCAGCCAGCCCCTCAGTTACATACGGAGCATGACGTCATATGGTATGGAATATCCCTTTGGCCAGTTTGGGTCAGCTGTCCTGGCCATGTCCCCTCCCAGCTTCTTAGGTGCCCCCTGCCTTCTCCTTGGCAGGGCAGTGTGAGAAGCTGAAAAGTCCTTGACTGCTTGGCAACAACTAAAAATATCAGTGTGTTATCGACATTATTCTCATCCTAAATCCAAGACACAGCACTGTAGCAGGTGCTAGGAAGAAAAGTAACTATCCCTGCTGATACCAGAATAAGGTATAAAATGCCTTCTGGGGTAATAGTCAAGACCTGGGGAAAAAACTCTTCACAGAGGGGTAAGGAAAGAACTCTGCTGGATATGTGTGGTCCTTGAAGGAAACATAAAAAGCCTCCGATAAGAAACCACTCAACCAAATGTGCTACATGGTGGCACCATCTACTGGGTGTCAACAGAAACAGCTGAGAAATGGAGGCATTTAAATCCGAGTCATTTGTTGTATCCGACAGACACAAGTGAATGATGTCTTGGGAAATGCAGAACAGGATCGGGCTGTATCATGGGACTGTCGACATGCAGGATGCACAAAGCAGCTGCAAAATCCAGAAGAGCTACTGGCTCCATCTCACAGTCTTCCCTACATTCATGCAAACAGGTGAGAGATCCTCTTCCGCAGGATCTTTCTTTCTGTAGTCGTCAAAGAAAACAACAAAGCAGGATACATGTGCTGTCTTTCTGGTGAGAACACATGAACCACATCCTAGCTTTTAACTAGGAAATGCTATGTGTGCATTTCTCCTCCTGCATCCAAGAAATAAAAACCTAAGAGAACATCCAACAGAAATGTTAAGTAACTGCTTTTGAACTAGCTCTCTTCCAATCCACACAGTGGAAAGGGCATGGAGCCAAATCAGAAGCCGGGTTTAAAGCATATAACATACACATCTTAATAAAAAACTCCCTGCCGGACTCACCCTCAGTTGATGTGTTTAGCTTCCAACCTGCCTAATCCTTCTGCTCTTTGGTGGCTCCAGGCCTCATCTTTGGCACGCATGAAAGTGCCCAGCCCCTCCGCCATGTCACAGAGGTGGCCTTCCATGCCCTTGCCACCTCACATCCCCAAGGTCAGTATGGATTTCCAACAGAACTCCTCCTCCTAAGCCCTCCTCTCCCAGGCACTCCAGCTCTGCAGGTCATGGAGTTCACCTCTGTTCTTTTCAAAGGCGGCTTCCTTCAACAGGAGTAGACCTCACAGTGTTCTTATAGAGAAAGCACATCCTTAATCTTTTCCTTCCAGGTTTCATAGACTATATAAAAATTTCCCAAACACTCGTGCCTTGCTCCTAGAGAATTACGTACTGTGCTAGTTGCTGGGTAAGATAAAAGTTATAAGCAATTGTAACAAGAAGATGCCAGTTTGGTATTGTCCTCTTCAATTGCTTGACAGTAATCCAAGTTTTTCACAAGACTGCTTTCAGGTATATGCCTGGAACATTTGATATCTGGATTCAATCTCCACCATCACAGATTCTGTGACTCTTGAAGAAGTAATAAACTTCTCCATGACGTCGTTGGTCTAGTGATCCTTAAGATGATATGAAATGAACAGGAAGTCATGTGTTTTCCTAGGTCTTAAACGCAACGCCATACCTTGTTAGACCTACTGAGAAGCTATTAGTACTTTTATGACCCAGGTCTCCACGACAGTTGGGCATGTCACTGTGCCCTAGAGACACTCCAGTGTCCTGAGAGTGAATTCTGGGATATCTGAAATGGCAGTTCGTCGCATTTTGTCTTGTTCCAGCTCTGTAGGAAACAGCCCAGGATTCCTAACCCATCCCTGAATTACACCATGCAGCCACTCTGTAAGCAACCCGATTTAAAAAGTATTGTCAAATTAAAAATCAGCTTGAAAAGAATCCAGAATTAAAGTTACTGAGTCTCTGGGCTCTACAAAGAAAGGCCATTAAATTTAATTCGCATGCTTCTGTAACATATATCAGACAAATTGAGAGGGTTTGGGGTTTTTTTTTTTACAATTCAGCTTTGAAATCCAGTTGATGCCTCAGCAGAATCACTGCCCTGCATCCCACGCCTGCTCGCATCAAAACTACAGCACCGCGTCTCAAGGAAAAAAAAGGGGGATTTCCACAGGGATTTGTGATGAAACCGGAGACAAGTTGTTGATTATCTTTATGATGACCTGATGAGATATTGGAATCTTCATTCCATATAAGTGGAACTCAAATTATTTATAGATGAGCTACTTCAACCACTTTTTGCGAGGCATGAGGAAAGGTTTCACCACATTTCCCAGCTGGAGATAAAAATAATTCGGAAAAGATTTTCTGATGAATTCATGGTCATTTTGAACTGTAGCTTCTTTTCCATGCACCAGCTTGGTGTCTCTCACAGGTCAGAGACATGGATTTTGTTACTTTTATCATCTTTCATTTATGGGGAGAAAGGCCATATCTCTGCTCTGACCTAGACTCCTCTGATACCTGAGCTTTCAAAGCAAACTGAAAAACTGGATTTTGTACGACCTTTAAACATGCAAAATAATTTAAAAAAAAAAATGCGTGTAGCAATGGTTCTATTTTTGTTCCAACCATTGATGATGACTATGTTTTGCAATTTTTTATTTATTTTTAAGACCATCAGAAGGATACTACTTGAGAAAATTCATGTATCTGCTACAGTGATATTTTTGGTACTTTGCTTTTAAGATAAACAGATAAGGGTAAGCTGAACTCCATGGAGCTGCATTTTGCAAACTAGAGGAACATAAAAAAGGGGCTTGTGAAAACACTTGCCAAGGATGCTGTTTATCAGTTGCTGCAGAACCACAACAGAACAGAGTTTAGTAATATATACTTTACAATACCAATCGATAAAGTAATCAAAATATTTCAGGTACTTTCAGGTTTTTCTTTTCATTAGAAATGAATATTAGACATACTCTTTCAAAACACTTGAGCGTTGCAGCTTTTTTTTTTTTAAATGATACAAAGCCCTGAGCTGCCTCCTGTCTTTCCTCAGCCCCTTTGTGTACCTCAGGTTTGTTAGAGCATAGTCTACTTAGAAGCCATTAGTCACCTATCAGCATATTTAGGAGGCTAATAGCTTTGAAACTCTGAGCCTTGTGAGCACAAAGTGTTTGGTTGTGTTGGATGCACGCAGCACCAGATTACTTGGCAGCACAAAAACAGAGTGACAGAAGGACATGCACGCAATTGCCCATCCCTGCTGTTGAACCAGCCACAGCGCTCGATGCCGTGATGATGCTAGCTAATGCAGAGTTGGGCAGGCTGGTCCCCCAGATGGCAAAGCACCCACCCTGGGTGTCTGTGTCTCCAGGAGCGTTCTCCGGATGCAGGCAGGATGCTTCTGGGAGGCTTCTCTAGGTCAGGACTTTCTCTCCTAAGTCAGGTCCTGGCTAGGAAAAGCACCGAGCTACTGCCTAGGCACTGCGATGTTTGCTCCTCAGCAGTTTCCAAGTGCCATTTTAAGGCTGCATCTCATACCAGCAGGAATTACTCTCTGACAGTGGCTCTCCAAGTCCCCCTTTCCCAGTGAAACCTGGTGATGGTGAGATGCCAAATCCCCATCCCAGAAATGGCTGTACGTACTGCTCGTGCCCTGTCCACAGGAGACACGGCAAGTGAGACAGCTGACACAACGACTAATGGACAAATAGGATGCTCTGACAGGCTTTGCTTACCTGTGATTCTTCACCTTCATCTCTATTCTCTGCCTTCTCACCTTCTCCACCAACAGGGCATTTCTTCATCATGTCCAAACTGTCAGAGCAATGAGAGAGAGAGAGACCGACCATCATGGTCCAACTTCCCAGCTGACAGTATTTGCCTTCCAGGCAGACAGGGACTTTGCTCTGGTGCTGGATCTGTCTGGGTCAGTAGCGTTGTTGCTCTCCCTTGCTATTTGACAAACCTCCTGCCTGCTACACACGGACAGGTCTTGTCCCTCACCAGCATCTCTTCAAGCATCTCCTGAGCAGCAGGGGAACGACAATGAGACGTGCCAGTTGAAAACAAGGCAGAAGGCTTCCTCTTCAGAGCTTCAGCCCCACCATCAGCTCCAGATCTACAAAACACTTGGACAGCAGGAGCAAGCTGCTGTTTGAAGGATAAGGGAAACAAGACAGACCAAACCGATGACTGGTGCAGCTTGTTTTCCTGCCTGATGTTCTCCCAGGTCATCCCTGTCCTTTCTGATATTTCTCTTCACATCCAACCCTACCGCCCTTTGTGATACTCATTCTCTAGGTCAGCAGGTCTTTGTTCCTCTCCTTTCTTCACTCTTTCCACCACCGCCTTTTCAGAGATGCAACAGGAATGACAGCAGCAGAACAATTTAAAATTTTGAGGTCTACTGTGAGAAATGAGATACCAATAGGAGCTGTTGGCTACAACGAGTCTCACCCACAGAAGTCCCTAAATCTAAGCTCCTCCATCACCTCGTCCTCCTAAAACATTTATGGTCTCCCAAAAAAGTCATCCCTGGTGCTTTTGCCTCCAGAAGGCCCCAGCTTTGCCCGCAGCAGGCTGCGGCCTGAGATTTCCCAGCTGGGCACTAGGTGGCAAAACACCCCGAAAAAGGGAATTTCCCATCTCGGTCCCTTCGGAAGGGGCTGTGGGAGCTTTGGGGTTGTTTTTTTTTTTTCAAATGCAGCTGAAAATGCAGAATTTGCAAATCTAAATGCACAGAGCCCAACAGAGACTCAGGTTAATTTGTATTCCCGTCCTACCTTCAGGCTGAGGTATTTGCGTACGAGCGTCTAAAGCTGTTTCCTTCTCCACCGCTCTCCCGCTGACAGATTGTGGCCATAGTGCTTCAAATATGCAAACAACAGCCCCGATTAGAGCAGAGCCTATCTATTTACAAAGACATGCTGGTCCCTTGCACGGGACAAGCGGATGCGCGGCACGTGGTCCGTGGATGTCTGCAAGCCTTTTGCACGGGCAGCGCTGCCGGCCTCTCCCATTAGTGGCTCCAGAGCGAAGAACGGACCTTTTTGGCAGCATGGTTCCCCCATGCTTCTCCATGGCCATTGGTGACTTTCCCCTCTCCTCCTCCCACATGCCCTTTGGGGTGGAAAAGGTGCAGCTGCTGCGTTCACAAAGGCTAATCCCCAGGAGGGCTGGAAACCAGCCCCGGTTCAATGGGAGCTCATGGGTGAGTGGAGGGTAACCTGGAGATGTGTCCTGTGGGTCACTGAGCCAGGAGGCACAAACCCTGCTGCTGTGACAATGCCACCTCCATTTTTATGGACCCCCATCCCTTGGCTGTGGGGGACAGGACTGCGTGTGGAGGAGAAGACAACCATCACAATGTCCCAAAACTTTCTTCTTCGCCCTGAAGGGTCCCCAGCCCCATGGATGCAACCCAACCCTGCAAGGTTTGTCTCATGAAGGGGAGATTCTTGCTGCTCCTTGTCGCATGTACAGGGGGGTCACCCAAAACACACCCTGAGCCTTACCCCAAACACATCTCCCGACGGGGCTTGAGCAGATCTCTTGGTGGGAATCATCTCTCCCCTTTGGTGTCAGAGCCTTTCCCTGGTCTGTAGAAGGGGACACAGGAGATTTAGGGCCATGTGAGTGACAGGCCCCAATACTTAACCGTCAGGTTATTTTGCTGCCAGGCCAAACCCTCCTCTTCACCCCAGGACCTGTGTCCTTCATTTAGCAGCATGTTTACCAGGTTCTGCCCTGTCCCTCCTATAGCATCCACCGCTTTGGCCAGTTGCAGGGTCCAGAGCAGGTGACTGAAAGCCACTTGCCCAAAAAACCAAACCAAACCAGGTCTTTAGCTCCTTGCCCTCGGGATTCCCTGCTGGCAAGTGCCATCTTCTTATTCCACAGTAATCAGCCCCCTGATGTGACTCAGGGACCGAGCAGCCTCAGCTTGCAAAGTGCTGTCAGTCATTTCTGCCTTCCCTGCCAAAAGCTCTCCATCCCCCAGCTATAAAACATCACACACCACGCTTCACCGTCTGGCAGGTGAGAGCTGGAACAAACCCACAGAAACTTGACCTCATATGCTGCTTTTTCCTCCTCTCCTTTAGCTTTCAGGATGTCAAATTTGCACCCAGACCTCTCCTGACTTCTGCAGCCCCTTTGCTCAAAGGCCCTGCGCAGATTTTGCAGATCATAGAGGCAATATTGGCCAAAAGGTGTAACATCAGGCAGGGTCCAGCTCTCCAACCTTTCATGCTTTGCACTGCTGGTAGCATCTACAGGCCAATATATTCCCACTGCCTCACTCCAGGGAAGCTGGACTGGAAAAACAGCAACCAAGACCCCCCTCAAGGAGAGGATGGGGGGCAGACATGGGGGCACACTGTGCCTGTAGCTCTGTGGGAGCAGGAGACTCTCGAGTGGGCATTCTCAGCCCGCATCACACGTGTGCCTCGTGGAGCGGTTTAATCCTACGTGAAGGTATCGGAAAGGGATGCTATGCCAACTCCACAGCTTGGCAAACAGAGGGGAAAATGTGGTAAAAGCTATGACTTCTGAGCATGTTTCCTGTCTGGAATCTGCCTGCAAAACAACTCAAATTTCTCAAAGGGATTCATTATTCAAAACTATTTGCTGAATAATTTCTGTGAGTAATTGCAGGTCTGAAGCTTGTCTGCAAACAATTCATTAGGAGCATCCAGGCAGGCAGCTATAACTGTGCTCAGACGCCGGTTTGCCTTTCCTGGCTGTGTGCGGTAACTACAGAGTTGGGCAGGAAGGGTAAACAAACTTGTTTACAAAATCAGGATCTTGAAAAAAAATTAAAGAAATTCTATCAGCTTAAAATTAGCTGCTTCCACTGACGCATCGAGATGTAACTGTGGCTGAAACAGTCTGGCAGAGAGATTTGGGCATTCAGGGACCAGCTCTGGGCTGCCACATCCCCGCACGTGGTGTGTAGCTCTGTCCCCCAACTGCCTCAATGTCTCTGAGGGAGCAGCAAAACGGGTCCCTAGGCAGGGAGAGGAGCAGGAGACGGGGAAGGAGGAGCTGCCTCCACCCTCCATCCTTGCAGGGCTCTGTACATCACGGAAGGAGCTGTCTGCTGAAGGAGTGCGTCGCAGAACCACCGTTCCTAGAAAATATCACCCGGCAGCACCGACAATTCACATACACGTTTGGAGAAGGAGCACGACCGACTGGAAGTGTTTCCACAATTCAGGGCTCGGAAAGCGCACAGTAGCCCTAGGCTGGGTACCAAAGTCATCACTCAGGCTATGTTTCCTGCTGAAATCATGAAATAATAGCTGTCCAATTAACTGGCAAAGAGAGATGCAAAGAGAAATATTGCTTACAGAGAGCTGGCACAGTGCCCATGGAGTTATAATATTTTATTTGCCTGGGCTTTAGATAACCTATTTCTATTTTCTCTCTTGCTGTCCCTGGGGCTCCTGAGAGTATATCAGTTTCTTGGAATAATTTTTCTTCTCCAGTGTCTCTAAAGTCCTCTTCCAGCTCCACCAGCTCAAATTTAATCTCTAACACTGCTAGACTAAACACAGTCCTAATAGCTGGTGTTAGAGACCAGAGTATCTAACACTCAAACTGCACAGACTGCAAAACTGAGGCTGTGGCACTCTTCAAAAGGTGCCTGCGTGGTAGCAGGGAAGGAGAGCAGGGACCAGCCTGCTTCATCCTTTAAAATAGGCAGAGCAGGCAAAGTTAAAGCAGGAATAGGAAAAGGAAAAAAAAAAAGCAAACACCACCCTAGGAAAAAAATTATTTGGCAAGAAAAAAGCCTGCTTCACACTGCAGTTTTCTAAGTCAAAATAAAACCAAGGAGGTGCCAATAGGGCTAGACAGATGTCAACTTACCATCGACCTGCCCAGTAAGTTATTAAAATCCAGAGACCACTGCATGCAGAAAATCTTGTGTACAGCGCTCTGGAGCTAATACAAGGCACGTACCACACATCCCTGAAAATCACCACAGGAAAGGATCCAACTGCAGCACGCTAAACTATCAAATACGCGTGATTTAGATTAAGGATAACTAGCATAAACTAAAGCAAGGTGTCCAGCAAAATAAGATTTTTAATGGGTCAGTACCTCCCTAGAGGTGCCGCAGCAGTAACCTAATTGTTTGCTTAACTCGCCATGTAACCACAGCCTCAGGTAGTAAAGAACTGAAACCATCTCATTGTTGCAGCCATTAACCTCAAACATGCTTTCTGTAATTCTCTGTATCTCTCTGGCCCAAGAGCATTTCCAAATCCTTAGAAACAAGTGAGCGGTTGTAACCTCAGGAAAACTGGAGGCATCAAGCAGGTAAGTGACTCACTGAAGATCAGAGCGTGACCCAGTCGCAGAACTAAGAACGGAAAACCCTTCACCTCGACCTCTTGGTCATATATCCCGGCCCTTGGATACAGCCGTGTTCCCGGTGCTCTCTGCTCTCGGGAAAGGCGACACAAAGGCAGCTTCAATACATTTACAAATGCAGAGCTTATTTCTGTTAAACTGTTATTGAAACAGCCCAGAAATGTGACCTAAAAACTCTTTTTCCTCTTCCTTTTTATTCTTAAAATTTTTATTCGTTTCTTAAAAGAAATCTTTTATTCTTAAAATTCTTTTATTCTTCCTTCCTTCTTTTTTAAACTTCTCATTTTGCAAAGTCTCTATTTATTTGCAGAGAACGTCACCGGGGAAAAATACGAGAGATGTCCCTACTGGGAAGGGAGCCCTTAAAATCACCTACCCGTTAACCCCTTCGCCGCTGGTGTTTACCTCTCTCCCAGCCTGACGACAGCCGGGAACGCAGGGGCGGATGGTTGGGTAAATGTTAACGCGTTAAAAGCCTTGCTGCCTTCCAGCCCAAACTCTTGATAAGCCTTCGCTGCACAGCAAGAAAAACACGTTGCTGTTACGGCATCCGACTGCCCTGCCCGTCCGTCAGGAAGCAGCAGCAGTCCGCAGGGGATGGGGCTGATGTAGGGGCACAAATCCCAGAGCTGACCTCCTCGGCAGCCTGGCCCGAGCCCCTGCACACACATGCTAATCTCCTCCACACGTGCTAACCTCCTCCACGTCTGTAGCAGGGGATGAAGGGAAAACTGCTCTGCATCCCTCGCCCCAGCTCTTTTTTGTTCTGCTCGCGTTAAGAAACAAAAAGCATAAACCCCAGCGTTTTCCCAGACACAGGGAATGAAGTCCCATTGACATGAGTCAAGACACTCAAAGATCCGATGCAGCTAATCCTGGGTTTTTCTTCCCTTTTCACGCCATAGCGTGTTTAGGAAGGTACACAAGTTACGTGCCAGGTGGTGGTTGCATTTGCTGAAGATGACACGGCTTCGCCTTCCCGTAAATTCAACTCCGGCTGCTTATGTCAATGCCCTGATCCTCAAGGCAGTTTTAAAGCACACGAGACAAAACCATCTCCAGGCTAAGTGCAGATGTGGAAATGGTATAGCTGTGATACAGCTCCGAGCCAGAAAAATCCTGCTGAGGAGCTAATTTCAGGTGGTGCCTGCCCAGCGCTACGGTGGGCTCTGCAGACACAGCCACCCGCTCGCGGCTGCTCCGGAGACCTTGGAGGGATCGATGTGAGCACGGGATTTTACTCTGAAAAGTGATGACAGAGTGAGAAGGAAAACACAGGACGCGACTGGGGAGCGGAAGACATTTCCTCTCCGACAGCGCCGTTCTGGGAGCCCAGCAAAGCCCCAGTTCTCACCAGTGGAAGTCTGGTGCAGGTGCAAAAAAGCAATCATGTAACCAAACCCACAACAAGGCAGCCTTTTCCTGCCTTTTCCTGACCTCATCCTTTCTCAAACCAAACACTGCTTGTTCTTTCAGGGGGGAAATATCCCCCGTTGCTTTTGACCAAACAAGAAAAGAAGAAAAACAAATCCAAATCCAGCTCGTGCTGTCTTCGGGTAACTGTCTAAAAAGGGCCGAGAAGAGCAATGTCTCGGCGCCACGCTGTCAAGCCTTGCAGCTGCGGAGCAGCGAGCTGCAGTAGCACAACGGCATCAGAAATGCCTTGCCAGGGTCAGGCAGATCAAGCCAAACACGTGTAGTTTCCCCATTTTTACTGGGAAGGCACCAAATGAGACCCCGGAGACAAATACATAGCGTCCAATTCCCAGAAGGAAGATGATCAGAAGACGAGAGAAAAAGCAGGTTGTCTCCAACGCCTTGCCCACACGGCTGTTGGTCCTTCACCAGCACGTTAACTCCATCCTGGTGGGATTCCTCCTGCCATTGCTCTCGACTCCCAGTACTGCACAGGTCTATAGAAGGGCCAAGAAAGGATCCTACAGAAGGATTTAGCTTGTGGACATCTGAGTGGGATCACAATCTCTGTAGTGTGATAACAGGCTTGTCCAAAGAAAACACAAGCAAAAAAAAGTCCCAACAAAAATAAACATCAAGCTCAGAGTTAAGGACAAAGCAGCCAATCGCCGTGTGTTCTCACACTAAACGGCATCACTGCAAGGCGCAAGTCAGAATATTTTAACCAAAATGTTCCAGTAAAGAATCTGTTTCTGGCAACTACGCTGTATTGGAAATTTCCTTCCAATCAGCACAGCCAGAAAAAAAAGCTAACACTGACAACAGCAGCCTAATCTATACTGAAAGCTTTTTCCTGTATATTGGAGGAACAAACAAAACAGAAAGAAAAAGAAAAACAAACAAAAACCTTGTCCCGAGTTGACTATTTAGCCTGAACTGACCAACTCAAGAGCTAGATTTCAGCTAGCATCTCAATTCCAAAGGCAAACGTTGCAAGCAGGCTGTTTTCCTGTTACAAATCAAATGAAAAGCATTACTCCCAAACCTGCAGACTTTTCAAAAGACAGGATCTGCATCCAAGCACACTGGCCTTTTGCTAAGCTCTAAAAAATGTAAGAAATGCAAAGTGCAACAGCATCTGGAACCTGCCCCAACATCTTGAATTCACATTCTCATTTGCTGATGAAAGGTGCTTTGCATCTTATTTTAAACAGATTTGCTCCCAGAAATCACGCCGTAGAGCCTGCGCCGGGGGGGCCTGGTCCCAACCTGCCCTGGCTTTGGTCCGAGAAGGGGACCTCACCACGCAGCAGCTTCATCTTGCTACTCTGCTTCTTTCTACCTGGTGCTGTGGGGTGGAACAGAAACACGGTTTGTCCTGGTCTTACAAAGGGATTTTGTTTTCAGGCTGGCTCCTAGCACCCTCACTTTCCCCAGGAAAATCTGTGTATGTAATGCAAAATCAATCTGCGAATTGCCTTGATTCGGTAGTACCTGTGGAATAACACTACGAGTTTTACCGTCCGCCATACACTGTACTCTTTCTCCTGTTGCAGCTGGCAGGTCTTGGAAGGAAACCTGATGCTATTTTGAGAATCCAAGAAATCCAGAAAGCTCAGATTCGAGGCATCTAAACGCGAAGAGGAAAAATCACCGTGATCCCGATTCCATCTTTCTGAAGCGGGGATTAGCTCCCAGCCCCACTGACCAAGGACTTGCTATAATCCCTGGATCCACGCAGTGAAAACTGGCTGGTGCACACAGCAGCCCCGTCTGCGTGTGCTGGGTTCGCCCGTTGGCTGGTAATGGTAGCTGGAACAGGAAAAAGGCAAGCAGGCTGAGGGACGTACAGCCAGAGGCACCTCCACAGCCGCTGTTAGAGCCCGACTGTCCCACACCCAACGCGACACCTGCTTCTGCCTCGGGGTTGCACAGCACAAGCGTCCCCAGGACACAACGGGGGCTTGCTTAGGAGAACTGAAGATCTAAACTGCGTTATTAGGGAGGAGTGACCGTCCTAGAAATGACAGTCCGTTGCAACATACTCACTGCAACCACAAAAACTATCCTCTGCTTATAGAAAACAGAAGGCCATAACTTGCATATATTTCATCCCGTCAAAAACTTACGTGTGTGTTTAAACACTTCCCAGGATCGTGGATTGCTTCTGACACCTGACTTTATGTACAAATGCATTCACATTCACAACGTATAAAATACAAGTAAAGATCATCAAGAAACACAAGTAGTCTAGGTCATGCTGACCTGATGGAAGAACCTTTATCCAGGAGACCTGCGTGCCCAGACCATTATTGGGTAGCCGTGTTATGCCAAGGTGGGTCCCCCACTGTGCACAGCATTACCCAGCACTTAGGAAATGCTTATATACACTCAGTTCATTGATTTCCCATTAGCTAAAGGTCACTGAAGGCTTTGTAAAAAGCTTTATACTCTCAGCATGATCATTCTGGGTGACAAATACTTCTGATTTACCCAAGAGCCAAAATATACAGTGTCTGAAATCAATAAGGCATGCAAAGGTTGAGAGAGAGAAAGACTGGAGACAGATAGAGGCACCCAACAGTGTGTGAAAGGTCATCGGCACCATATCTCCTGCACTCCCATCTCCCATGGACGTTACCCCGCTTGCAGAGCCCGACAGCTGGTGAAGCTGCAAGCCTTCCTCTCCCAGCGCAGCCAAGAGGCACCTTAGCCCATTGCTATTTTTAGTCTTTCTCTAAATGACTGCTTGTTCCGTCCAAGCCCACAAGTCCCACCACCATTCATGAAGCCACATCTATTTCAGATAACCTGATCCTGCGTTGTGCATCAGAACCCCTCAGATTTTGCCCACTGTATTCTGATAAGCTTTCACCACTTAATAATTAAATTATTTCTTTTCTTCTCTACTTTGGCCCCTGCTCCTGCCCCTGGAAAAGCAAACAGGGCAGGTCTCCACACTGCAGCAGAAGGCACTTGGTTTCTCAGCAGCCCCTCTTGCTCATCTCAGCATTTACCCACTCCATAGCATCCCTGTTTTGTTTGTAGATTCCCTCAACTCCCCCCCACCCCTTTTTATCCTTCAGAAACGCATCCCCAGCCCTGCTCCACTCCCTGCTGACCACTCTTTTGGCCGCCGCTGTCTTTTTGACACACACATGTCTTCTTGGCTCTTCTCTGTCCTCTGTGCTCCGCCCATGTTTTCCACAGAGACCTGTCCAGGGTCCAAACAAAACAAGAGTCAATCCCGATGGCATTTTCTTCCATCCATTTTGAATTCCTGCAACGACAGAGAAATAAACACTGAAACTGCAGCTTCTCTGCCACAAAACGTGGCTTTGCCAAAGCTGCGTGTGATCCATCTGCCTGGGGGATAAAACATTCATGAAGGCACTGCCTGGTGGGTCAGGACAAGTCTCCCCCGTTTGTTTAACACATGGTTCAGGCAGGGCTGGCAGTATTTTGATACTGGTACAGTCTGACACCCGGATTCGGAACAGTCTGAGGATGAGAACTCAAGACAAAACTACAAACCCCTTCATTGGGTGAAAAGCAACAGCCCCGCTGACGCTCACTGCCATCTCAGATGGCTGAGCACCCTCTGCTCAAGGATGCCCGGCATTTTTCAAGATAAAGACAGACCTTTTTTTCAGAGGGATGGCACGCTCTGCGCCTCCCCTGCATCCCGGGCTGGCTGGAAGTCAGCCAGGGACACAGCAGGACAGCGAGCTGCGACCTCTGCGCATTTCCGTAGCCGAGTTTTGCCCAAGGACCCGTACAAGCCCTTAAGCTCTCCAAAGGGTAAGTACTTCTTGAATCAATACAGTTTTCATGCCAACAGCTTCCAGACTCACCCTGCGGTAACAAAAGTCTGGATTGAGGCGGTTTTTCATGGCTTTCATTGCTGAATGCTGCAGCCCTGTCTTCCAACACTCCCACCCAAGGCACTGCTCCTCCTGGAGACCTCCAAACCTCACACCCAGGAACCCTCCAGAAAACACTATCTCGCATGGCCCCTTTACAGAAGACAAACAGAAGACAGCTTGAGTAACTCGCCAAAGGCCTTACAGCATACGATAGCAGCACTGCTAATTAAAAAAGATGCTCCTCAGCTCTGCCTCATGGTTTGAGGAGGAGAACATGGTCCACTGCAGAAGTCCCTGGGTTTGTAACATCTGTATTCACATCGGCCCCTGCAAGGGAAACTCCTGCTGCCCCACACCCCACCACAGCCTGGGGGTCACCGTCTCTCTCCAAATGCAATGGACCCTACCAGCAGTCTCCAAACCTCCTGGTCCAGGTGGCAAGGATGCCAACACCTGAAAAGATGAAGAAATAAAAAGCGATAGTCTCAGGATATAAACGGTGAGCAAAGACTGCTGAGCAGCCCATTCACCCGCCCTGCTTCCCCCCTGGGGCAGTCTGCTAAAATCACTGCGCCGCTCTCCATTAGCACCTACAGATTATTTTTGAAATCACCTCCTTCCATGTCGCTTTCTGACGACTTTGCTATTCCATGGCAGCGATTAGTTTTCCAGTCTCAGGCTCATGAGGAAACAAAAAGCCCACAGAAAAAGCAATTGCTTTCCATTGAATATCACGACAGCTTTCTCAAGGGGCCTCCAGCATCAGGTTTGCTCCTGAATTCACCACATTTCCGTTGGCCTGTCGATGGCGAGAGCCCGAACCCTTGCACCCCCCCACTGCGGGCAGGCACTGCCCCCCGGGCAGAAACAAGACAAAAAAGAGGAGCGGAGACTGCGACCCAAAGCCTCCCAAGGCAAGGAAACACCATCTTCAGGTGGGGCAGCTGGGGTTTCCGAGCGCTAAAGAACAAGAAAAGCCCAAGTTCAAAGAGGTTTGGCTCAGGGTGCCCAAACCCACAGCCAGAAGGTTTTGGTGTGGAAACTTCCCTCCCTCCTTGTCAAGGGTCAGGCTGCTGATCTGCACCTCCCTCCTGACAGCAACCAGCTGCTACAGCTTCTTTTATCTATATTTAATATTTTATTTTAAGCCATTCCTGAATGAGGTAAAACCACAAAAAGCAAAGACGAAGCGGGGCTGTGGGGACATCAGGCCACCGCAGCCAGCCCCACGGGAAGGCACCACGGCATGTCGGGGCGCCTGAGGGGACGCTGGCGTTGCTAGACGTAGGGGACCCTGAGAAGAGGTGAAGGGAAAGGAGCTTCACGTCTTGCAGGGAAAAGGCAGCAGGGCCTGATTCCCAGCTCCGGCAGTGAGCCAGCAGGCAGGAGGAGGGGGGGTGTCGCTCACTTTTTAAGTGTATTTGCACCCCCCGTACTCCAGCCCTTTGCAACCCAAAGGCTGGGCACTGCCTGCACCCCAAGTTGCACAAATAAAAGCTCCTGCTGACTGCAGCAGCCTGACTGCAGGTTCGGGTTGTGCTTTGCTCAATCGTTCCACGGCGCACCCGCGACCGGAATTGCCGCTGACAGCGGGTGTAAGAGACGGACCCCCGCTGCCACGGGAGCCAGGCTGGGGGGGAACGGCAGCCCGCCCGGGAGCTGCAGCGGCGTTTGTCAGAGACCAGGAACAGAAAATGGGTTTCAGATGGGCCACTGCGGTGCGGCTGCACGGCCCCGGCTCCCGCAGCGCCTCGCACAGACACAGCGACTGCAGCGAGAGGCTCAGCCAGCCCCGCCGTCCTGCCGAGCATCGCTCCCGTCCCGGCTCTGTCCTGGCACGGGGCTCTGCCGCATCGCTCCCGTCCCAGCACGGGGCTCTCCCACAGCACCCGGGCCAAATGCTACTCAGCTCCTGCAAGAACAAACCTCAACCTCTGCAGTCCCAGCTAGATCTTCAATTTGATTTAATCAAGGAGAGAGCAGAAGAGCTGCATTATGCCTGCTCCAGACCCAGCACCACCCACCTTCCCTGTCTCTTCCCCAAACAGCCAGGTATCGATGGCTTTATTAAATCCTGCTTTTTTTTTTTTTCTTTTTCCCCCTCCCGCCCTTGACTAGAGGGCTTATGAGCAAGACCAACATGGGCAAACCCTTAAATTCAAGCAACACGACTTGCTTGTAAGCCACCACACCCCGCACCCTCCCTGGCACCGTTTTGCACCACAGCCACGCAGCACCCTGCCAAGTCACCGGCTTTCCCCGCGGACTGCCGCGAAGGTCCGGCTTACATAAGAAGGAACAAACTAGCTTTTCTTCGCCACCCTTTCAATGCTGCCATTCATCCCCTGCCCTCCATACTCCCACTGCCACCTTGAGGGATGCAAAACACAGAGCCAAAACACTTCATCTCACATGTTATCCCAGGTCAAATTTTTCTTGTCTGTGGGTAATGGGTCTACAATTTTGTCCCCCTAAACCATAAGCGAATTAAAAGATTAAGGCAAAACCTACTGAGATGCAAAAGGTACTCATGTGTTAAGGACATTCTGTACCCTGGCAAAGCCATGTCTCTGCTCAAAAAGCAGAGAGCTCTGAGGCCTGACAGTCCTCCCCCAGAGCACGCAGGGTCTGCAGAGCCAGGTCACGCGCGTCCTGCCATAGCGGTGAATCCGTCATCAAACTGTAAGGGACCAAATCTGTTCAATGGTTGTGTAAAGACTTTGGCTGTGATGCTGAGCGAGCACTAAAGCTGGTCTCAGTTCTACTCAGCTGGAAACACCTTGGTCAAACCCCAGGTTATTTTTGCATCTGCACATCGGTTCTGCCTGGTTAGAGACTCCGTGCTGACTTTGGCCAAGTGGTCAACCCCAGGGAAAAGCAAGCCAGGAGGGGAACAGGACGTAACTTTGCAGGCTGAGCCTGAAATGACAAAGCCAGGGTTATTCAGACATAAACAGGCCGCTTCAAAGCATTTTTCCACCCCTTGTAAAATCAGTACTAGCATCATAACCATCTACACTCTGGGATTTTTAGCCCTCTTCTGACTTCAGGCCAGCACGGATGCACACTGCCTGCCCTTTCCAATCATTCTGCCATTATTTGTCAAATACCAAATCCCAGCTCCTTTAGGAAACCAGGGAGGAAGGAAGCATGGCTGGCTGAACTCTTTGTCCTTCTCTCCCCCCCCACCCCACTTTTACATCATCAGAACAGAGCAAGAAACCCACAAAAAATGCATGTTCCCAAAGCCGGAGGCTATGTCCCAATTCTGGAAACCCAGTGGTCCTACCACAAAGCTCAGCACAGCCTGGATCCCCTTTGACTTCTTAACAATACATTCACAGTGGTGGAAGGGTGGGGAAGGAGGGCTTCAAAAGAAAAGAGCAGCAAGGAACAAGCTATTTTGAACCCAGAAGCCATCCACTGCAACGTGAACCCTCTCCAGCTGAGCTTTACCGCTCCTCCCGGCAAGCGCTTTGAAGCGTGGCAATGGGAAATGAGGAGAAAGCCAACAGCACCCAGCGCGTTGGACGGGTATGGGTCTACAAACATTAAAGTGTCTTACATGTCAGCAAAGGCTGGACTTGGCAGTGTGAAAGAGGGAAAGTACAGAAGACAGAGCCCTCGGTGGCCTTACGCCACCCATACATTCTCCTGACTGTAGCTCTCAGGGAGGCTGACGAAGCCATTGGGATGCAGGCAGCTCCCCGAACCTTGGACGGCGTGTTCTGGACCTTAGCGGGATGCAGGGCAGTATCAGCACGTAACGCTGGAATTTACCCCCTTTATCCAGCTTTGGATCGGGAGGGAAGAGAGAAGTCAGTTCAAAGCCTCGCCTCTGTAGCCGACATCTGCAAGGCAAGGGAGGGCTTTTTCTTCTGTTGCTGTTGAATTACAAGGCGGCCATAAGGAGAGAATAAACTTGCATCACACGGAGCAGCTGCTGTGCAGGATTTGCAGCCATTTCACACCTTCTCTGCCAATTGCACAACCAGGATCTCGCTGCTAAAAATGATGGTACCGCTCTGCAACCCGTTCCTCCTCTGCCCTGGAGGACTGACTAACAGCTGGGGACCTTGAAAAGATGCTCCTGGGCTCTTGCCTGGGACAAACCATTGCCATGAATCACAGGACAAGGGCGGCAGAGGAGGCAGCAGCTGGTTTGCAGGGCGAGCCGCTGTCACGGGGGTACGTCGGCCAAGCACTGGTTGGAGTGGCAGGAAGAGACAGGACCGGATCAAGAGGTGCAGGGGAAGCAGCTGGAAGGAAGTTTGCACAGCATTTGCGCTACAGTCCCAGCCACCCACGTCTGCACATACTAAACATCAATTAAACTTAAATTAAAAGAGAAAAAAAATAAACATTTTGTAAAGACAAGAGATGAAAACATCCATACTGTATCTTTGAAGAGCGAGATGAACCCGCCCTGAAGAAATGTAAATGTAGCAGGAACCAAGAGACTCCCGGGATTATTCATTACAGGAGACAAGATTCTCAACATCTTTCTGGTCTGCAGCAATTAGCTGGTAACTGGAAAAAAACTTGAGTAGGTCAACACTTTTCTATTATTAGTTTTAAATAATGACTCAGAAACGGGCACTTCCTTTTTCCCCAAGCTGTGAAGAGCTAAGCACCAAGACCCTGATCATGGCTTCAGGCTCATTTAAACTGCAAATATCACTGCAGAAATTACAGGAGAGTGGGATGAATACAATGAGAAACAAACCCTTTGCTTTGAGCGTAACTACTAGCAATTACCTTTCATTTATAGGTTAAAAAGCTTGATACAGAGTATTTGCTAGGAAAAGCAGGCAGTGCCAAGAAGATGCATGCGTACAGAGGTTGGGGAAGCAAGGAGAGGGGAAAAGTCAGGCCTGCTGATGGCCTCGGAAAAAAACTGAGTAAAAGGCCAATATAATAAAGAAGTCTGCCCAAAACATAAGGCTGCCTCCCAAGGCCTGACCCTGGACGTTAATCACTGATACCATCCACAGCCCAGGGAAATAATTAAGCATTTCGGCTCTAAAAGAGTTGCCTGCCCAATCTGCTAAGCAGACAGTTTTTACAGAGCAATTCAGAGAAAAAGAGAAGCAGATTTAGCTGATGAGACACAAAAAGTCTTTCTAAAAGCATTAATTTCCTTCGGGAAGCAGCCCACATGCTCCCAGCACAGTGGGCAACCATCACTCCTGCAGCAGGTCCCAGCAAGGGAGACGATTAAATCTGCATCTGTCATCTGGGTATAAACAGAAAGGCAGCGGATGAGGATGCAGCATCACGAGCAGTAGCTGGCACTCTGAAAACAAATGAACTTTGAGTTTACCTTGACACGTGCTTATTGAAAGAAACATTTTGGATCTTCTTCCAGGGATAAGCATCTGCATCCCCACCATGTCCCCTTAAAGCGTGCACATGAATGAGGACCTACACCGTACGCAGTAGCCACCAGGCCACAGAGCAGCACACCACCTCCCCGTCCTGTAAGCGGCTGTGAAATGGTGACCTGCGTTTCTGCCTAAGCTACTGCAGCCTGAAGCCTGGATGCTGATTTCTGGATAGCATGTCCATCCAAGAGCACACTCTGCCCATCCAGGTTGGTCACAACCCCCAAGAACTTCAGGCACCGTCCCAGAACAGGACATGCCATGGGAGATGCTCCACACTAGGAAGGTCTACAGGGGATGAGGAGCCTCAGCTTTTTGAAAAGAAGAGCCTCACCACCACTTTGCCGAAGGGTGAAGCAGTGCAGAGGTACTGCGTTGGCCACCTGTGCATCCTGAAACACCCCACGGGGCTTGGTGTCACTGCTCCCAACCGCCATTTCCTTCCTGTGACCCTGGCGTCACGCTCACCAGCTGTGAGCGGCGTGCGTCACCGGAGCACTGGTATTCTTCCAGCGCTGTTCGGCAGAGCCAGGCACTGACCCATCCGATGCGCGTTCAGCCCAGCTCAGAGCAACCGTGGCTGGTGAAGGCACCGCCAACAAACCCAACTCCCAAAGAGATCTGAGTGCTCTGCAAACCTTGGACCTCCGAAACAGCAGCCCTGAGACAACACAGAGGCAGGCACATCATTTCTTGGGTTTTTCTTTGTCTTTTTTTTTTTTTATTCCTTCCCTTCCTTTGCCACAACACACACGTCGTATTAAATATCTTAAATATATTAATTTTAAAAAAGTATTAATAAAAAGCTACTGAAGGACACAGCTGGCAGAGTGACCAAGGGCAGTGACCCGTTGCAAAACATGAGGACATTTTAAAAAAAAGAAAACCCAGAAAACAAATGATTAAAAAAAATCCTGGCATTTTTTGCATATGCACAGCTGGCTGGAATACCCTGGACTCTGGCATTATTGCAAAAACGGAAGGGGAAGCAGTAGAAAAAATATATTCCGTTGTACCAACCTGTATGGGGAAGGGAGTTAAGAGCAAAAATGAGGAGGCTTTAAATCTTTTTGGTATTTCAGGTTTCCCCTCCCATACCCACCGCCCCATCGCTTTTAGTCTTTAAGCAAGTTTTCTGGTTTGGGGTAGCCAAAGAGTACAAAATCTGCTTCATAAAGCTTGTAGAGCTGCTGCCTCCAAGCCAGCGGGATTTTGGCAAACCAGTCCTCCTCCCAGCTGCTGGCAGTCCTGTTCCGGTAGCTGGGGGGGAAGCGAAGCAGCCTGTCCACTTTGAGGAGCTGCAATAGATAAGCAGCATCCTCATCCAGCGTCTCCAGCTTTCCGATGAAATCATAGTCTATCTGGCACGGATGGCACAGCCGGTAAACCTGCCTCCAGTGCTCATTGAAAGGGGCCATCTTCTCTGTCCTGGGATCCAGTAAGTACTGGATGAAGTCAGAAAAGGAGACTTTGAGGCCTGCCCCGAAGGCCTCACTAACGGAAGTGGGAAGGTTGGTATGGTTGGAGTACAGCTTTAGCATAGGGATGGCAAAACGCCGGTAGAACTCCTCATTCTCCAGCTCAAATTTGCTGCGAAAGGCAGAGATGAGGCGGACAAAAGGGTCTCGTACAAAGAGGAACTTAGTGTACTTCTTCAGCTTGATCTTCATGAGGTGCCGAGAGAACTTCCCGTAACGGCGCCAGAATTTATTGAAGGTCAAGTGGGTGCTGGTGTTGTGGACGTGTTCTCGCGGGATATCCAAAGGGTTCCGGTAGGGGACCCCCTGGTCCAGCAGGCTCTCGCTTAGCACAATCATCACCCGTTTCCAGTTGGTGCAGGCCACCTTTGGGACATAACAGTAGATGATGCCGTGGCGGTCATCCACGATCAGGTGGTTGAGCTCATAGTTTGGGATGTCATCAAAGGATCGCTCCTTGGTAGGGAAGGCGAAGCTGGAATTGGCACAAAACTCCCGCAACGTTCTCTGCCTCTCTATCTGCAGTTTCTCTTGGTCCAAGCTGTTTCTGGCATTGTGCGTAGACCAGTCATAGCCCCGCACGTTCTCCTCCAAATTGCTCACCACAGGCTTGCTGGAGCCCTGGACAAGTAGCTGCTCTGTCTTTCGGGAAATAGAGCTGTTCTGTTTCAGGCTTGAACTAAGCAGCTTTGCCAAAAATTCATCCACATCTGGCAAGGCTTCCCAGTCTTCACCTGCTGTGATACCAGGGATGGCTCCTGGGGAGTGAGGCCTGGAGAAGGACGTATGCAGGTAGAAGTGAGCTGTTCCCACGTTGTCCCAGTACACAATGATCAGGAGGATCATGAAGATGGACACCAGCACCACAGAGAGACGGAGGAGCCGTGCTTTGGTCATCCTGACACCTACTGCGATAGTTGGCTTTCAACTGGATTCACCTCCGGCTTGCAGAGTGAGGCTTGGGATCCTGCATGGTGCTGCAGACCAGGAGCCTGGAAAGGTACCAGAAAAAATGTTAGTTGAACCCTTAATCAATCTGGTTTGGAGAGAACCACCTTGCGCAATCAAGACTCATCACAGGGCTGACTGTCCTGTTTCCTCACAGGGAGAGTTGTGTGAGTCCGAGGCACCCACAGAGACCCCATGGAGAAGCGCTGACTGGCCAAAAGGAGGCATAATGTGTTGCAATTTTACTAGTTTCCATAGCAATCACGGAGTTTTTAATCATTCTCAAGCTTCTAGAGTCATGGGATTTCAAGAGAAACTCTGTTTTCATTTAAAAAAATGAATAAAATTTAAAGATTTCAGGCCTAGAGTTTACAGAGGGAAGTTTGAGAGTATTAAAAAATGCAACTATATACAGAAAGCATGCAGAGCCAACTACCTTTCAGACCTCCTTGATTTTTAAACATATCTAACACACAAAAGGAAGAAAGAGGGCTCAACCCTTGCTTTTAGCTTGTGGTATCACACTGCCGTCTCATCTCCCCATGAAGATGCTCTGTACCACTGTGCTAAAAACAAAGACCTTACTGGAGTTACAAATACAGATCTGAAGATGCTGTTGCCTCAGTGGCTAAAGCAAACCCCTGTTGAGAACACCACTGACCTGAACGCACCATCTTATCTAATCTGCGTGAGGCATCCAGTAGACGTCACCTCTGCGACCTTTCTTGGTAGCTACTTCATTTTGTCAAGAACAGAAATTACAGTTTTCCTACAAAAAACCCCAAAGGGACACGGCCCCATTAAGAGCCACACATCAATAAAAAAACCTAAAGGAATGATTACTTTTAACTGAATGATTTCCAAGATTAAGGGTGCTCCAGTAAATCTTTGTCCATGTCTGGACTCTGCTGAGCAGGAACTCTTTTCCTGGTTTAACATAATTTTTATTTCTATCAGACTCATCCCTAACAACTCTTGATCACTGAAGACAGGTGAGAAATCGCTGTTCAAAGGGTAGCTCAGAAGACCTTTCTGGAGGGTGCAGCAGGTTTGGGTTCTTTACTGCAACCAGTTCCATCTTCGCCCTGCTACCTGCTGCCCTGCTGACTCCCAGCCCTTTCCACCAGCAAGCTCCTCAAGGGAGATCCATCTCCCTCCCCCTGCTGCATGTTTTCTGGTCCAAGGCTCTGCGCGGGGGCAGGCTGGCAAACCAGCCTCGCTCTTTCCCCAAGCAATCACGGAGGCAGTGCCTACAGGCAGGGAAGAACAACACAGTAAAGTGAGGAGCAGCTGTCTGGTATTTTGAGAAACCAAGGTTTGCTGCTTTACAGTCTCTCTCTGCAAGGTTTAATAACAAAAGACAAGCAAAGAATAGTCACTCCAATCTCCTCCTCCCCTCCAAGCACAGTCCAGCCCCTGATTATAAACACAGAACAGCACCTACAGATAGAAAACAAGAGCTGTCCTTTCTGCACACATCCCCATTCTTTCTAACAACTTCAGAACAAACCCCACAAACCCCACCTCCAAAAACAAAACCACTTCAGGACAAGCTGCCCTGAAAAGCTTTTCAAAATGAAGACTGGGTCTCTCTTCTCCCTAAACACAGAGGTTGCTCCCCAGCCAGTTCACACACCACCCTTAAACAGCACCAACCCCACCCTGTACAGGGATGCAAAGAACCTGAGAGTCCAGATACGCCAAAGTGATGAGCTCTGTCGTTCCTACAGCAAACTTGCTCAGCACCTTTGAAGCTCACAGCAGCCTTGCATTGAATGACTTGTCTAAAGAGCCGTCTGTGTGGCTGTGCTTACGCCTCAGGGATGCCAGATTTTAACAAAGTCCTGGTTTCAAACACTAGACCAAAAGCATTAGACCAGAATTTAGTAACAAACAGGAACAATACCAGATGCGGTTACATATCAAAGCATTAGCTCAGCTTGTCCCAGAGGACATAAAGCACAGAACCAAAGATTTAGGGGTTTTCCACACTGGTGTATTTATTTACATTTCAGAAGTAGGGAGCGCCAGAAATTAAGAGTAGCTATAGCCTAACACATGGCTTTGCACTCCATCACCAAATACTATTTTCCTGGAGCCAGGCTCTTATTCTACACGTGAAGAGGAGCTGGAGGAACTGCAGACATAACACTTTGCACTCTGCAACAGGTATTACTCAGCAGTAATTCTCTACGTTTAGCTAGTCAAGATTGAGGAGGAAGCAGATCTAAGAAGAAACACCCAGAGAGATGAGCATGGAGTTAAAGAAGGGGCAAATTATATATGTGCGTCAGCACTTCAGGCCAAGCATCTCAGTCCAACAGCAGAAGATAATGGAGCGACGCTGCCAAGCCTACTGCTTGGCACACTTCTGGGATTGCGTTTTGCCTGAATCTGTTCTTGCTTTTGAGCCAGTTAGCAGTTCAGGGCAGGGACTGCTTCCTATTCCAGATGAATAGGGTGCCCACTGCACACATAATTCCTAGCACACTGGGTTTCCAATGCTGCTTGAGACCTTTAGGCTGGCTGGAATGCAGCAAGCCCGGAAAGCTGCACAGAGCATCCCTTTCTGCCATCCCTATACCCAGCAGCTTCCACAGCTTCGGGCAGCACAGCAGCCTGCTAGCATTTCTGCAAAGCTGTCCCACCCTGCGTGACAGATCACCCTCTCGGCAGCAGCGACAGAAGCAAACGAGACGCTGTGTGTGGCACATGCATTCCTCAGGCAAACGGATGGAGGGCTCTTCGTCAAAGCCACCACCATAATGTAGCTTTACTGAATGCCTCCCAAGGGCTCGAGCCTGCTTTCCAGGACGCTGCACGCAGGCCTGCCAGAGCATTTTGGCTTTTCCGAGACACACAGCAGCAAGCAGCACAGAACTGAAATGACTCCACTTCTGTTAACTCTGTCAGTGCCAGAGAGGAACCCTGGAAAAGAGCAATAACACAGCTTAACTCCCCCTCACAAGAAAAATGCTGCAGAAAACAGAGTTACTCTATTGACTACGATACATCCTCTTCCTGAGCACTTCATAAAAGACGCCAGACTGAAAGCACAAATTAGAGGTCTCTGTGCACATCAGAGGAAACACGCCTCCAACCTCCCCTTGCCAGAATCAAAAGGAAAAGCCTCCAGGAGGAGCCAAGAATTTACATTCAAGTTTAACCCAAAGTCACCAGTCAACAAGAACGTGCACCAGGATCCACACAAAGCTGCTTCTGTGACACGACGCTGGCAAACCGGGAAATGGACCAAGTGCTATAATCATCCTACAGAGTCCCCTGAGCAGCCATCCAGTGATCATCTCCGACCTGGACTTGGCCTGAGTGTGAACCAAGGTCTGTTCTCGCCATCCCAGGTCCAAGGTCACTGGTCCCATCCTCTCCTGTCACAAGCTGCCATGTCAAATAACCACCTCTCAAACTGTCATTTAAAACCAGAAAGGAGGGGATGTGTCCCCAGCACTTTTATTGCAAAAGCTATTGCAGATGCAACTCCTCAGGGATTTGGAAACCTTATTTGCGCTTCATAGCCCAATTGTAACTGTTTGTTCTCAGGGAAAACAGCAGCTTAAGTAATTCCTCTCTTTCTTCCTCTCAGCTTTGTACAATGACTACATTCTCTCACAGCCTCTTTGCAAAAGAAAGTAACTCCAGCTCACTCACAGGAGCAGTAAGGCCTACAGAAAATAAAGCAGCTTACACACGGGTATGTACCAGACACAGGGGACAATAATCCCTCTCTACAAACGGCGATGGTTTCGAAGGGACTGTGCCTCCAAAGGCTTAGGTGCAGATTCCATCTCTTGTTGCTTTGTGTTTCCCCAGGCTTGTCCCTCTCCCATTGCTCCTAACTCCCCACGGGTAACTGCAAGGTACAGGTCAGGCACTGAGCACCCGCTCACCTCCTCCAGCGCCCACTCGTTCTAACGTGAGAAGATACAGGATTTCAGGTAGCTTGCTTGGGTTTACCTGCTTCTGAAGATGGAAAGAAGTGGAATGAGAACCTTTAAAAATATAAAAAAAAAAAATCAAATGGATATTTTCCCTTGGGGCACCTGCATTCACCAGAAATCCCTCAACCCACACAGCCTTCTTTACCCACATATCATGGTATGCACCTGCTACCAGTTATACTTAGGGAATAAGCGGCTCTAGAGAAGTAGAACCAATTTAACCTCCTGCAGGTGCAGGAGAACAAGCTCCCATCAGACAAAACAGGTGGATGCTGTACCAATAACCAGAAATGGATTTAATGCATTTGGACATTACTTAATAAATTGCTTCTCCCCAGCTTTCCAAAAATCTAGCACCCTTTGCAGAGCAGGGAAGTTTTAACCCATGTAATGACATCAGTGGTTACATTAGTATAAATGCACAGTGTAAGCAAAAAATACAGCTTGCATTGCATGTTTTAGCCCAACCTACCACATCTATGCTAGAGATCAGCAAAAGAACATCCTAATCTATACAGCTATCCCAGTGCCTTCCCTCCCATCGCTGCCACAAAGCCTGGTTTGTACAGCACCAGTCACCTCTTTTTTAATACCCGTACTTGGAAGTTGTCTCAATAACCACATGTCTAAGACTCCCAAAAAGCAGCACGTCCTGTTCGTTCGTTACCTTTGTTGCAAACTTCATGCACACCCATCATTCCTGGCCTTACAAAGGCAGAGTCTCAGCAAGCCTCGGTGCCTACAGCCTGGGCCAACAAAAGCCCAGAACATTTGTTGTGTGTCGAGGCAGGGGCCAGAAATCAGACCCTGCCACTCGCACCGCCTGCCTTTACCTTGCAAACACCTGATTTAAGCACGGTTTTCTACTGTTTATAGTTCAGCTCTGCTCTGAACTTCCGCGTGTGAAGTTTAAGCAAGATTAATCACGTTAACGGCCGCCTCTATGAAGAATGTTAAAAGCCACGGTCTACTGCGGATAGAAAAGCTCTGCCGAAGAGGCTGTTTCCTGGGTTTGCTTTTGTAGCTGCTCAGACCGCAGACGCTCCCCAGTCCAGAAGCAACACAGACTGCAGGACAACAGACGAAAACTGCACAAGCGGGCGGTTATCAAGCGTCGGGCCCAGCGCCGGCGGCAGAGGGGAGAAAGCCTGCGTTTCACGGTTTGGGGAAGAGAAACTACCTCGCAGAGCCGCCCACCACCCCGCAGACCTCCGAGCACCCACAGAGCCAACCGCCTGCCATGCCAGCGCCGAGGCATGAGGACGGGCAGCGCTGCCCAGCCCAGCACACGACGCCCCGGCTGCCGGTGGAGCCGTGCCCGCGGAGCCGGCCAGCGCTGCGCCCTACCTGGCACGCTGAGGCCGCCGGGGAGAGCGGAGGGAGGCGCGGAGGGGATGCCGTGCCCCGGCTGCAACTCACAACTGGAGCTCACCCGCGCCCCGGGCAGCGCCGCCGCCCAACCCGTCCCCTCAGGCGCCGGGCGCGGGCCCGGCCCTGTCCGCAGGCAGAGGCCGTCCTGTCCCCGCCCCGCCGTGGGCGGCCCCGCGCTCACCTCCCGCCCGGGCAGCGGCGCCTTCCTCTCCTCCTCCTCCTCCTCCCGCTGCCCGTCCCGCCGCTACCCGGGCGCCGCCGCCGCCTCTCGCGAGACGCCGGACCCGGGGACCCCCGCGGGGCCGTGGCGCAGGCGCCGCTCCGCCCGCAGGCCCCGGCCCGCCCCACTGCCGCCGCCCCTCTCCCGCGGCCTGGCGGCTTCGCAGCGCCCCGGCCCCCGTGGGGTGCCGGTGGGACCCCGAAGGCAGCGGGGGCTCGGGCTGACCTGCCAGGAGGGCCCCGAGTCCAGGCCGGGAGCGGAGGGGCTGCCCTGGCACCGGCGGATGGCGGCCCCCGGCTCCTTCCCACAGCCGGAGCGCGACCGAGAGCGCTGTGGAAAAGCAGGGGTAGCAGATGCTGCAGAGATGACTCTCTCCTCAGAGCGCTCTGAAATGGGCCTGCACGGCCAAGCCCCTCTTCCAGCAATTACACAAGGAAAGTTAAACCTAAAGCTCATTTTTAAATCGGTTACAGGTTGGGTGGAGGACTGGTGCCGCACCATAACCCAGTGGGGGTATTTAATTTCCCTGCAGACTGGGGGCTTGGGGGTGCAGGAGTAGGAAGCCCCCCTCTAGGGCAGGATGGGGAATAGGAAGAGCCAGCAATGGATGCCGTGGTGGATGAGACCAAACATCACGTCTTGCTGCAGCTCACAGTCAGATGTAGCCAGTTTCATGCTGTTTTGTGGAAGAAATCCCAGCCTGTTGGGTTCTAACCCAGCAGTCATTATTAGGAGCAAAGTATGGATAACCGGATACAACAAGGCTAGAAAATGCTGCTTGAAAAGCCCAGAAGAGTTTAAGCTCCCTTTGCTGCTCTTACCATTTGTGATCAAGAAATCAAGAAGCTGTTAGCCCAGCCCTGAAACCAAGCATGGTCCTGCTTTGTGGAGGATAGGGGCTGCAGCTCAGTTCCAGCAATTCTGAAAGCTGAAATGACAATTTACAGATTCTACGTCTGAGATCTCAATCCCCAACTTCTATATTAACAAACTTAAAATGTAGGTTTTAAAAACAGGAAACTTGGCACATCACGGGGCTCAGTGCTCTTCAAAACTGTGGTGGCAAATTATCAAACTCTTTGTTACACAACCTCCCTTCAGAGATGCAACCTCAAACCGATATATTTGGCTCAAATGTCCCACTCTTTGCATGAAATAGTTCTGAATACTGCAACTTTTCATGGTGATTCAGCCCAAAGGTATTTAGCGGAGAAGTATACGCTTGGAAAACTCCGTTTTCCCTTAACTTTTGGTCCTTCAGTGCTTGCAGGTCAGCAATGGAGGCTTGGCTCAAGACCTGCTGGCACAGGTTTGTTTTACACACAGTCTGTGCTTATTTTATCTGTGTGTCCTTTTTTTATCTTTGTTTATGTGAAATAGTCAGCCCTGTGGAACAAGTTTTCCTGACCTTCCTACTTCGGAATCACATCTCTTCCTGTTTCATAAGGAAAATTGGCCGCTTGCTTATGCCATCTTACACACTTGCATTGCATCCCCACTTCAGGGGTTCATGGCATTTTATTAGTACAAGTAATTTAAGCTTCCCCATCCCTGAGCGTGAGCTATCCCTCCTCATCTTGACAGGTAGCAAAGCGAGAGGCACAGGGGGACAGGGAGTGCGCCCGGTGTCACACAGCAAGTCAGAAAGAGCGCATAGGCAGAATTCTTTGCAAGTGCTGCAGCTGTAAAAAAGGTTCTTTATCCATTTGAAAAATGTGTGAATGCACCTGCGATTGTCATCTTGGATACTTAGCAGACCTAGGAGGGAAGCCACTCCTGCCTGGGCCATGGAGTCACTATTTATTCAGTAGTATGACCAGAACCAATTTATTCACGGCATATTTTAAAAGTATTTTCCCGGCTTTTTAAAAGCCCCCTGTGGAAAAGGCTGCTGGCTGGAGACAATTTTTCCAAAAACAAAAACACATTCCCGCTGTTTACTTCCATGCTAGCTCTTATCAGGGTCTTCGCCTATCACCATGCCGCTTATCTCAGCTGCAGACTGATCTGAAATGCTCTATAGATGGAAAAGAGCTTAGAGCAATCTCTGGCTGCTGTCACAGCCAAACATCTGCTCACCCAAACAGCATTCCGGGCGTGCGTTACACCTCCCAGCTTCACAGCAACATACAGGGACAGCAGGGAAGAAAGGGGAAACTATTTCTCAGGCATTCACATTTGGTTTTAATAGTCAGGGAGCCTTTTGGATGCATGGGTGGCATCCACACTTTTGCCCCAGGAAAAAAGGCGGCTTGGGCTCCATGCTGACATCTTCTGGGAGGAGAAGACTGCTGGGAAAATGAGGTTTTCCTCTTCTCTTGGACTCTGTTAACTCCCTATTTGTCTTAAGCTGAAGCTAACAGCTAGAGCATGCAGAACAGAAGAAAGACTTGCAGTAGGGATATGGAAAAAATTCTATACAATGTATAAGGTCCCTCTCCCCCCCGCTAGCTTTCCCTCTGCTTTTCAGCACTGCAACACTGAAGCTTTTAAGGCACACTCCCCCTGCATCCGCTTCCCCGACTTCCAGCAGTCTTGAAATTGCAATCCCTTGGGGCCAAAGAAAGTCCTGCTCCCCCGGTGACTTCTATTTAGTCTTTGGGTGGTTGACCAAGCGGGCGACTGACTGATGCTTTTGCCGACTGCTGGCACCATCTGCAGGCCCTGCAAGTGAGGGAAGATGAAGTACTTGTCAAGTTGCTCATGCTTTGGTTTGAGTCTCATTGCCAGTCAAAATAGGGAAGAGACAGATTGCCATGGGCTGTGGAGGGAAGAGTTTGCCAAAGGCACTAGGATCTGCACATCGTTGCCTTAAGAAAATCCCAAGGTGACACTTTGAGTGGAAGCAGTATGTTGTCACATAGCTAACTCAGATTAAACTTGGTACTTCACATATGGATCAGACTGAGATTACGAACACCTCTGAAAGTGTTATTTTCTCTTCCTAAGAGGTTATTTTTGGCTAAGAGGGAGATGGAGTGTAACTCATTCTGGAACATTGCCCAAGTCATGTTGCAAAAAAAAAAAAAAAAAAAAAAAAAAAAAAAGCTTAAAACTTGGCCGTAAACCCCTACCCATGTGGCCGCTTTCCCAACTGGACCGTTTTGTGTTGCATTTACAGCTCTTTAGGTTCAGATTGCAACAGAGCAAGTGCTGAAGAATGTAGTAGTGCCTCCTGAGCCAGCTAACCTGATACTTCACGTTCTCACCCTTGACTTGCTTCTGTAGGACCTGTCCTCTGACGCGATCAGCAATGCTTTGCTGGATGGTGCTTGCAGGAGCATTGTCTTTTGCCAGCATCTCTAGTGGAGTCCCCTCTATCAGAGACAGGGAGAGCTTCGTTATATACCATGGGAGCAGAACACAGTTTAAAAACATTTTGCAGTGCATGAGTTTGTAATAGCTAGCCAAAATAAATTGTAGCATTATAAATCAAAAGTTAACTATTTTTTAAAATTTAAAAAATATGTAAGAAAAACTAATTAGCATCAGTAAGCACCCCTTGCCAGAATGAGGAAGGATTCTGGCTTGGTTTCAACAGGATTTGGGTATGCAGTTCCCCTAAACTCATCCTGGTCGCCTGGGTCTGCATAAGGCGACACAAGCAAAGCTGACAGATGGTCAGTGCAGCCTGTCACGTCTTGGGCTCCTTGCTGAGGCTTGGGTTGGATGTGAAGCTGAATGACTGGACCAAGATCAGCAACTTGTTGCATGTGAACCTAGCGGAGCACTAATTCTTCCCCCTAGGTTACAGAGGTATAGTTGAGGCAGTAGTCTGCAAAGGATATGCTTTCTTACCCATCAAAAGCTACTTAGACCATATAAAAAAAAATTAAAATTGGATTACTAATAGTTCTGATCATTAGCCTTTACTCTGGCTTATTTCTCACATGACAATCCGTCTTTTCCAACAGAGTTGATGCAGGATGCCACCAGCGGCTCTTTGGCCCCTACCTGAGTGGTAGCCGATAGGAACCTTGATCTTTGCAGCAATGGATATGCTACTCGCAGCTTTTGACTGATGGAAGAGTCTGGCTTGGCGCAGGTGGTTCTCATAGGCTTTGTCTATACTGGGGCTTGAGGGAGTCCGATGCTTAGTTTTCGAGGTCTGAAAGACACCAAGTTGAGTTAACCTCAGCAGTGACATCTCTCACCTCTGATTATTGCCACGTTGTACCAGAAAGATTCCCTTCCCACCTGACTGGCTCAGCCTGCTGGTTAGGCAGGAGCTCAGTGGCGTTATAGAAGACTAAAGATATTTAACTTATTTCCTCATGCAGTTTGTACTATGTTTCTCTTACTGTGTTTAAAAACCACCCTAGCTTCACTGGATCTTCTGCTCAACCTATCCCCTTTAGAAAGGGACACAAAGGGCCTACCCCGTGGAAGTTTGGTTCAAGAGAGCGAGATCTTTTTCCTCTGACTGTCCTCTCCTGGTCTGTCCTGCTCTTCAGCACTCCCCTGGCCGGGGAGCACAGCTGACTCCCCGCTTCAGGCTCCAACAGCAAACTCCTGGTACTTGCACTGTCTCTTTTCTGACACTCTGGGGTGGAACTGGCCTCTAGATACTTCAGCTCAAGCATATCCTCCTCAGAGGAGTGGGCTGAGCAGACTTTGCTCCCAAGGTCTCTGTGTTGCGCTCTGGAACGGCGACTGACTGCAATAAGGGAGATGCTTTTGGTGTTGGCAGAAATTTCCTTCAAGGTCTCCGGACTCAGTGGAACAGCAGCAGTGTCCGCAGCTGACTTTTTCCCATGCAAGTCTAGAGAGGTGGGTGAACGCAGCCTGGAAGTCATCTTTCTTGCAGCAACACCTGTTGGTTTCTGCTGAAAAATCAAAGCAATTGGCATCATAGTCTGCTTTTCATTCAAAGCTTTTATACTTTTCCCCTTCAAAGCACTTTCAAACATTTAGAAGACCTCAGATATTTTCATAACAACTTCTAAGTGTAGAGAAACAAAGGCAAAGCTTCTTGTATATCTCCCATATAGAGGCATGGCTACAAAAATGAGTCAGCCGGTGAGCAAGAGACTGATGAGCTCCTAACTCCCTCCTGTTCCAGAGTGCTGAGTGAAATCAGTATCACCAGATACTCATCAAATCAGTGCCCAGCAAATCAGTTAATGGCATAAAAGGAGGTGATCATCCTGGACAACGCAGGCCCCCTCACACCAGATCGCATGGTGCATCTCTATTTACAACTCCCATCACTCCACTGGACACACTGGAGACCGGGTGATTCACACAGAGCAAGAGAGCCTTGGCCTCTTAAGTAAATCCCAGGCTTTAAATCCAAGGCCAGCGCTCTAGGAGTGATTTTACAGCCTGCCCAAGGCTTACCTTCCTCACATACAATTGATTTAGCTCCTGTGCATGGTCTGTCATCACAAGAGGAAGGTGCTATCCACGACGAATGTGCCTCGAATTAAAAGTTCCTGCTATACTGACCTGCTGAACTGGGCTTTCTGGCAAACCAGAGAAAGTTGGGCTGAGATGGGTATCCGGAGACCCCTCCTTCCTACAGGGTGTCGTTTTAGATGATCTGCAACTGTCACTGTGAAAAGGATACGCCAAGAGATTAACAGATGAGAGCACAGGCCCTTTAATCAACAGGGAGAGGTGAAACATGTCTAAATGAGAGCTCTCAAGCTGTGGGGAAAGCCAGAAGCATGGTAAAATTGATAATAAAGAATGCAGCAAGGAAGGACTTCAGGATTCATGACAGAAAGAGATTTTGTCCCGTGATCCTCTCAAACTTTGCTACTTTATTTGGTTTAAATGCTTGCCAGTCAACAGAAGCAAATCCAAACATCTCCAATAGCCTGCTCTGCAGAGAAGGTTCCTGCTAAAACACAGAGCTGTTTTGCGAGAGCAGTATACCAGGAAACTCTTTTCTGACAGATTCCAGTTTCTAAAGGTTCTTCCAGTTTGATATCTCCCAGCTTTGGGGACCTAGCTGGGAGGTGCCGGGTCCCCGTGCCCTAGAGAATAAGTCTAATAATGAGAAAGATTCCCATTACCTGTCTGACTCAAGGGTGATGGAGGGAATGTCAAACTTCATCCCCCAGGGAAGATCCTTCACGTTCCCAGGCAGACCCGTGCTGATCTCATCTTTATTAGGATCCAGATGCTGACTTACATCCAGAGAAGGGCTGTTGTGGGGCTGCAGGAAGAGGGATGAATGAGATCCTCAGCAGATTTTTCTCACTGTAAAGCCCCTCCTCTAGCCCAGGCTCTCAGCCTGGGGTCACAAAGACACTCGTGATATCTCATGTGCTTTTTCATAGTTCCAGCCACCTGCTACATGCTCCCCTCCTGTGGAAGGGTACCTGAAGTAGTTTAAACTCTCATAAAACAACATGACTAGCATTAAATTTATTATTCAAGGTGAAACCCAACTCCTTGTCCTGTTCATTCTATGCAATTGTAATAAACAGGAGATGCTGCTGCCTGGATTCCCTGCTGAAGACTGTGGCAATTTCCTGGCAGCCCCTTACTGTCTCAAAACACACACAAGTTTTTCAAAGGCAGAGGGGCTAGCAGCATCTTTCCTGAGGACCTCAGTAACAACTGTGCCATGAGCAAGCAGATAAGACAGTCACTTGGAGGGTTGCATATGTAGCCATCTAAGCCTTTGCTTTTCTGTTTGCCACCAAGCCTGTTACCTTTCTCAAATCCAATGCAACAGAAACGGGGAGGATGATGAACATGCTGGCTCATGCACAGCCCTGCCTGGGTCCTTTTCTGTCTCAAAAAGCCTTATTAATTCTCTGAGTCAAAGGGAAGGAGAGCAGAGACATGTTCATAAAACAAAGCTCTGCACAGCTCCTGACTGGCCCCAGGACCCAGCCAGGTTTTGGATGTGTATGAATCTCTGGCCATGACACAAGATCATGGGACAGCGTGGGTTCTCCAGCACAAGGGTCTGCTCTGCCTTACCCTGAGCATGCTGGACATCATTGAATGTAGCAGAAGCAGGCGGTTCAGCGTCCTCTCCTCCAACTCAGAGAGGTGCAGGTGGTGTAACTTCGCCAGTGTCTCTGGGACAGGAATGTTCTGGGCTGGAGCAGAGATGGGGAACAAGAGTTAAGGATCACTCCTAGAGAAACAGCTGAGAACTGTGGAGTCATGACATCCAAGACAAGGTTTTCTGGGTGGATTGTTTCTCAGTTTGGCATCAGAAAACAAAGGTCAGAGATAATGGCAGAGCAGGTGCTTTACCTTTTATCAGCATCTGCTGCTGCTGAATAATTTCTTCACAGAGTAGCATGTGCTGCTGCAGTTGCTGGATCACAAAATCCTTCTGGCACAAGAGATTCTCCTTGTACAGCGTATTTGCCTGCAACTCTGTGTTGCCAAGCTCAAGCTGCTGGGCTCTACAGAGGAGCCTGAGCACCTCCTGCTGATCCTCACTGGTGATTTGTCTGGGGAAAAACTCCTCCATCTGGGAAGCTTTTTCCTTGGCATTTGCCAGTTGCTGCTCCAGCTCCGTCTGAAAAAGATAGATGGGGGTTGTCAAGGCAGTTCAGCTTCTTGGGATAACAAAGGCATCTGAGCAAATCTCTGCTGTGTCCTTCACGCTGAGATTAAAGTAACATCTACGAAAAGTATTTTGCTTGTTCTACCAGCAGCCACCATGTTTCAGTCGTGGCAGATATATCCAGATGCACAGTCATTGCCTAGAGAAACTACAAACATTTAACGTTAGCTACCAAAAAAATAATCACCAAAAGTGATTACCAAAACATTGATCAACCAGGCTGACAAACCCTCAAAATGTCCCTGAAAGGGAAAATGGGAAGAATTAGCTCACTTCTGGGTGGGCAAGCCCAGACAGCGGGTTTGTGATTTTCCCTCACCCTAAAAAAAACACAGGGACAGAGGCAGGATGCAAACATCAGTGTTCCCATGCTGCTTCCTCCAGCAGCCCAAAATATTTAGGAGTCCTGCTGCAATACAGGTGCCACACTGCTTCTGTGGTGCTAGCCCAAACCCACGCTGCTGCCATCCTGCCCCCCCAGCACTCGCTGGGCAGAGGGCAGAGCTGTGACCGTAAGGCCACCTTCACCTCCTCACCTTCAGGGCTGCTGTCTTGCGCTGTTCTGCCAGCAGCAGGTTGATCTCTTCTCTTGCTACCATAACTTCATGAGGCTCAGGTGAATCTGTGATACCCTCTTCCCTGTCTTCTTCCTCTGCGTTTTCATCTCTGTCGTCCTGTGCTGGCTCGTCATACTTGCATGCACTCTGAGCCTTCTTTCGTTCCCAGCTGCCAGCAAACAAGAAAGGAACTTCTGGGGCATGATGACATAACTCTTAATGATGCATGCATAGCCTTTCATTGTATCTGTCCAACTTCTTCTTGCATGACAGCAGCAGAACTAATTAGTCCAGGCTGCTCTGGAGCTGGACAAACCATGCAGAAGAGCGCAATTAGCTTCCTCCCGTTTAGAAGTCTGTAAGACAGGCCTCCTATGGGATCATTCCATGGCAAGGAGAAAAGTGCTTTTCCCCGCCTCAACACAAATTGATGCCTATTCATAAGTATTTGTTGAGTATCTTTAGTATTCTGAAGACTGTTTTAACTACAAGTGACCTAAATCCTAAGGGAGGATAAAATTTACAGGGGCATTAGGTGGGTGACTAGCAATAATGAGGAGAAACTGACACTTATAGTTTATCCAGGAGAAAGGGATGCTGCTGCTTTCTCTGACATGAAATCATGCCTGGATGCAGCCAGTGGATGGAAAACACTTCACAAACACAGAGTGACTGGACCATGGAAGGACCAACAATCCCAGTCTGCACTGCCATCCAGCTTTTCCATTAAAACACAAGGCCAGAATAAGGTCCAAATAGAGGTGAGGTATCTACCATTTATACTTTTAGTCTTCAGTTTAAACTTGATGCTAGAGGTAGCTGGTTGCCTTATGGAGCTACATCAGGCAATTGCACTGCAGTGCTGCAGTCTCTTTACAAGCACCAGGAAGGATTAGGGATGTGTTTCTCAATAGCAGAAATCACTCGTCGCAAATATAGCACCTTAATCTAAGGCTCAGTCTCGCACGGATTTAAGCTGCCTTAAATCCCTGGGTACCTTTTGCAGACCACCACCTTCCCAAGTTTTTCCTCGTCACATAGGTAAATCTCAAACCTGCACTTGATCTCATCCTTTTGCCATTTTTGTTGGGGGGACCATGGGATATTGGCATTTCTCATGGTGAGTTTGGAGGTCCACCTGTAAGTTGTGCTGAAAGCTAAGGAGGTACTCACTCTGTGATTGTTAGCAGGTGCCTGCAGGTATCAACGTGCAGCTCAATGTTGGTGTTTTCCAGCTCCATCAGGCTGCGACGCATCTCCATTTGCTCCCTGAAAGCCCCCATCAGCTGCACCCGCAAGGCGTTCATTGCTTGGCCACTGCGTGCCTCAGAGCCTTGGCGCCTCTCTGCTGCGGGAGATGACATTGCTGATCTGACGTTAGGCCAGGTGAACTTCTGCCAAGTCCTCGCAAAACTACTTTGGGACCAAGCCACTCAGTCCGCGTGTTACAAGGCATTCTTTTATAGGACTCTGCTTTATTCTGCAGTCTCTTGAAGTTAATTGTGTGCTTAAGAAATCTGATATAGCTTTATGGTTGTATTATTAGCAATAAATAGGTCTCATTGCTACTGCTTTTGTGAGAATTGAGAGGATACTGCATTGCAGGGATATCTCTTGCCCCTTTCCACCCGCCAAAAAGAAAAAGGTATCTGTTTTCTGTGCTTGTTATCTAGAAATGACCTTGGATATTGGTAGCAGAGACCTATTATACCTCGTGTCTTGTCTGTCAGAGAACTTGACTATTTTTATTTCATTCCTTGCCAGATTCACTGACAAAAGGAACAGTCCCCAGGGCAGAACAATCAATGTGTTAAAAGCTTTGCCCTGCCCCCCTCTCTATTTTATTTTTTTTTTTATTATTAAGTGCAATGAACCGTACAACAGAGCTCCGTGTCCTGGCACAGCCTCAGAGCCCACGATGATGCAGGCTACAAACTCGGTCACCTCTCTGTAAGAGTCAGGGCTTCCCATGGCAAATGCCACTACTTGATGTCAAAGCTCTTTTTAAGGGCAAGTTTGTGAAATTTAACACACTTTAACGTTGGGGAAGATGCTGAGAAAGTCGAACGTGTTGTCCAGCATCACACAGCACATCAGAGACTGGCTCACACAGAAAAACAACTTCAGTGCCCCTGCCTGCCCCTCTGCTCATCAGACCGTGTTCTCCACTCTGCCTCTCTACAAGCATTGTTGAACCAACTTCCCCTCGCCACATCTGCATAGAGGTCCACCAAGTGCTACCGCAACACATCCACACATCCTCTCCCAGCTCCCTTCCCTCGACATCCCAGAACAGTTCTTGCTCCTGGCTCTACCTTGCAGATCCCTGAGGTTGGTGCTGACTGTACTTTTCTCCTTCTCCTGGTTTTTGACCCTCTCCTTCAGACGCTCGATCTCCCTGCGAAGGTCCGCAGTGATGCTGGTGTACTGGTTGATGTGGTAGGAGACGTTCTGCAGGTTACATTTTACCTGGCAAGCCAGAATACGTGAGTGTTTGTCCCATGGTTCGTTATTAGTGCAATGGCTGCAAACAAAGCTACGCTTTTGGTTGGAGGGGCCCTGAATCCTGTGGTGGGGAAGAATTTGCCCTCATGAGTGGGGAGACTGTAGATTAGTGGTTTTCCCTAATTCTGAGAAATTTCCAAAAGATAACAGAGAAGAGCCAGGGACCTTGTGTCCACAGGGAAAACACAGAGATCCACAAAGAGCGAAAATCCTGTTGTAGATCATTGTTCATCTTCCTTCACCCCACAAGCCTCTCCATTTTATTCCTCCTTTCCACAGCCCCTCAGTTCCTCTTCTAGGCCCAGCATCCCCACTGGGACATTCCCCATACATTGTCCTCCCAGTTTCCACCCATCATTCCTTATGTTCTGCACCCAGGTCCATACCAGGCACATCCTCCTCTGCCTTTCCATTATTCTGCTCCCTTGTTTTGACCCTCATATTCCTCTTCTCATCCACAACCCATGCAATTTGCTTTCCACTGTTCCCTCTGCATGCTTTTCATCTCCTCTATCACTCACTCTGAGCTTCTATACCATCCTGCACTGCCCCCTCCTGAAGGTTGTTCTGCCTTCATCCGCTACATCTTCTATTTCCGCTTTGCAAGCTTTTAATCTCTAACCCCCACCCCCTTGTGAGTTGTTTGCTCATTTACCTGTGTCTTGATGTTTTTTGCTCGATAGGCATAGATCAAGGTCATTCGAGATTCTTCAAAGGAGGTGCTGGCTGGGCTGATGTGTGCGATCATAACAGTCCTGCTGTTGCCCCCTAATGAGTCCTAGAGGGATGCAACGTTGATGTGGTTAGCGTGGACACGTGACAGGGGCTTGCTGCTCAGTGGTAACCACCACGGCTGGGTACCCCTGCGGTTCATTGAGATTCTGATGGAGAATCCCAATTAGGAGTGAAGGAAGTGCTGGTAAAAGACCATTCATTAGGCCCTCTCTCCATCAACAGCAAAATCAATAAGTCATTAACTTCCTACAAAAGAAGAATTCTTGCAAGAAGATCACAATTTCCACAAATACGCTGGCAGCTTCTCAGTGCTGCTCACAACAGAAGCCTGCCTTTTGCTCCATCCCTTCTCCTCCCCGCCATCCTCGAGAAAACACATCTGTCATGCGGCAACAGTGGTAGCTCAGCACTGAGGCTTGAGGTGAGGTTCATAAATGAAATTGTAAAGGATCCATAAAATAACCAGTGTAGCAAAGAGCCTGCCTGCGACCTTTCTGATTTCCTAAGGGAGTGGTGACTTATGACAGCGCATCGTCACTTAGTCGCTCTTTCTCCTGCCCCCAAAACATCCAAATTTATTGGCCAATTTCAGCCAAATCTTATAGATGGGATGAAACATTCAAAGGTAGTAAGTTCGTTAAAAAAGAAAAAAAAAAATCACTTATCACTTGTGAGCTTAGAGACAAATGACCCAATTCTATAGGATTTCCTTAACCCTATAGGAGGTCCTTCCTTAACAGCACAGATGACAAGACAACATGTTTATTATAGAGACAGCATTGACCGAGTCAAGCCCTGATTGCATTGCAAAGCTCATGCAAGATCCTGGAGGAGCGTTCCAAGCTGGATGAAGACAATGCACAGAGATATTCAAGGATCAGCTCTCAAGCCCTATGACCTGGGCGGTGATGCCAGCAGCGGACACACCAAGCTCCTTGCTGACCTGCAGCGTACAGTACCTTCAGCAGGCGCGTGAGTTTGCTGTCTCGAAAATTGACAAACTGGGTCCGGCTCCCTCCCTTCTCGCTCAAAGCGTTGATGCAGTTGCCCAAAGCCAGCAGCGAGCGGTTGATGTGGGCTCCTTCCTTCATCCTCTTGCCCCAGTTCTGAGTCTGTTGGGAGGGGAAGGAGGGAGGGGGGATGGTTCAGAACAGTGGGTCTGCGCCTGGGGAGGATGCGTGGCATCGCCGGGGTCAAGGCTTAGATGCCAAAGCAATGCCTCTGACGAAACCAAGCTGAAAGTGTAGGCTTAAACGCCACTCTGAGACACAGAGGTGCTGGTAGGAGTATGTTTATTGGAAAAGATGACCCGGCTCTGACCTCTTGGTTCTTAGAACAGAGTTACTGATTATATTCTATAGATAATTTCAGAAATCAAGATGCATAACTATATCACTGCAGAATTCCTGGCCTCAGTAGAAACACTGGGTAGGTAAAATCGCTCTCCCTCAAATCACCTCCCTGACTTCCAGCGTTTCCTCCTTCCCATAGGAGCCAGCTGCCTTGCTGTCCACCCACCAGCATCCCTCTATTCCTCTGGTACCAGCCTTCTCTCCGACAGCCCAGCCGATCCCTAACAGACCTCCGCTTCTCTATAGCTGTGAAATTCGCTGCTGCTTTTTCAGACCTGAGAAAGTGCTGTACCCAAAAGCTGGTTTACATTTTTCCGATTATACTAGTTGGTCTAATAAGAGATATCACCAACACCATCAAACTTGGTCTGTTTTTAGGCTGTCTCAGGAACAAACTACTGCTCTAGAGCAACAGAGAAACACACAGGGCTGAGAACACGTGTGCAGACCTACACGGCGGGCCAGGGAATCCAGCCTGGTCCCACCAAAAGCTGCTGAGCTCCAGCCATACCTGGGCTGCTCTCTCTGACCCTGCCAAATCGACCATGAAAAGCTTTCCAATTCTCATTTCCTCGCCGATTGCCTGCCTTTGGCTTTTCTGCATCACCGTCACCTGCAGCACTGCGTGCGAGCGGGAGGACGTCTTGTTGGCGGCAGTGGGTTCCTGGGTGCGCTGCTTGTTTCCTTTTGTTAACAGCTGCATGATCTAAACGACAGAAAAGCACATGGAGATGTACAGCTCTGCCTGAGCTACGGCATGACTAGCAGCAGGCTGACCCCCTCACCCAGGCCGCAGGCGAACTCTGGTCCCGCTCACACCAGCGGGGTTTTTGCTGTTGATTTTCCCCAGATCTCCTCCCTTTGGCTTGTGACCTTGCAAGTGCAGGTTTATTGGGTTTGGGGCTGTTTTCCTGGGAGGGCTGTTTATCTCATGTCCGAGGTGCACGTAGAAGTGCACGTTGGTATAGCTCAAGGGAGTTTTTGTTATTTCTTCTCCCTCTCCAAGTGGTTTGTTGACAGATGTGTACACAAATCAAAGCACTCTTGTCCTTCCAGGAAAGCAGCACACACCCTGGGGAAGCAGAGCTAGCAGAAGGTTAGCTGGGGATTTTAGCCACTCACATGGCTCCACGATCAGCCCTTTCCATACAGTTCATCACATTAATCTGGTTCCACCAAGGTCCTGCTACACAAAGTCCTTCCTACCGAGTAAGGCACAGGCAATAGGAACACTTCAAGGAATTTTAAAGCACTGTTGCACGTGAGCACAATCCTCCTCCCTTTCTCCTCACCACGGACCGTAGCCCCAGGTACCTCCTGAGCATTTGTAGTAGAGACTTCTGTAATTCCTGCTATCTGGATGCTGCCTCTGGAGTCCTCTCTCAGGTCTAAGAACCCCGAGGATGGGTTCAGGAGGTCACGGATCACTTCGTTATAGATCTGAGGGCAAGAAACAAGGGGTCGGTGTGATACTAGCACTGGGTCCTTAGATCTGCAAAGAGGGTTGAGTTGATCCTGTATTTCTTTGGGGTGGAAGGGAGGAAGGGGAGATCTGAGCTGTACAACCCGAGGGGAGCACTGTGTGATGGACAGACTTGGGCACCCCACTTCCCATTGCTCCCAGGGGCTTGCTGAATTCCCACAGAGCCTGGATCCAGGGAACACAGACACTTCACCTCCAGGTAGGACATGGAGACTCTATAATCCATCTCCTCGGTGGCAGCTTCAAGGGCCTTAAAGAGGTCATCAAGAGTGCGGATGTAGATCCCTGGTTCACAGTCCGTCCCTAGCATTGTGTAGGTTTTCCCTGCTCCTATTAAAGATACAAAGAAGAGCAGCAAAGACAAACTTGCCTGTGAGAAATTTCCCACAACAAATAATGCTTGGTTCCTACTGATTTCTGTCCTTCATCCCCTAATTTCCTCCAGTTGCTCCAGTTCCTCCCCCCACAATGAGATTGCTGCAGGGAAGACATGGCATGTGCCACCCAAAATGGGCAGGAAGAGGACTCACAGATGGGCAGATAGGTAGGTTAACTGCCCACCTAGGTGGTCAGAGCTAGGGTAGAAATGTATTTTCATGTAGTCTGTCATCTATAGGTGCTTTCCACAGCTGTATCTGTTCTCCCAAGATCAGTCTCCCTGATCTCCTCCTCCTCAACGGGAACATTTGTCTCCACTGAATCCTGCCCCAGTTAAGCGACTTCTCAAACGGGGCAGCTTTGCTGTTACTTTAGCATTAAAGGAAGATCCACGCTTCCCGATGAGAATGGTATTTTAATGCTTTGGTCTTGTCCTCACAGTAAGCAATTAATTGGCATTATAGTTCATTTCTGGTTTGTACAGATACATTTTATTCATCTGGAGTACTACAGCTACAGGTGCTACTTTACCTGTTGGACCGTATGCAAAAATGGTTGCATTGTAACCAGAAATGACTCCTCCTATCAGTTTTTTGGTCGTGGACACATATACTTCCTCCTAATTCAGTCAAAAAAAGCATAAATTTCTGGTCAGGCATAACAGCTGTCCAAACAATCTATACCTAATTGCATTCTCCATGATTTTCTCCCTATGTTTTACAAATTTCCTGAGCTTTGGAACAATGTGTGAACCATTTGAATATTGACACATCATCAAAATGAGCAGAAAAGCACAGAGGTTTATTGAATTTTCTAAAGGCAGGCAAGATGCGGGACCTTACTAAAATAAATGTCCTTAAATTTGATTATTTTCTTGGACTCTGAACATGGAATACTTTGTTTTTCCTTTGTGTCTGCTGAAGAAGGGAGTCAATTCTCTCCCTGACCTTATCCTTTATTGAGAAGTGCCACTGGGCCTCCAGAAATGTCTTAGGTAGCATACGAGGGTGTTAGACAGAAGTTTCACATGGAAGAGAACACAGACGACTGAACTGCTTGCGAGAAGCAAGGCTGCCGTCACGCGACGGTGATCACAAGATGCAGGTGCTGATGAAATCCTCATCCTGCACCTCACATCTGTCTGCAAAACACAGCTCAGTAAGGGCACTAGAGCTCCTGGCATGAGCCTGTACAACAAGAGAGGCACCGAGCAGAAGCGTGTGAGCCCCAGAGCCAAGCAACGTGACAATGATCTCATTCACCGGAGACCTTGGGAGACAAAGCTCCTCGTCTCTGCTCAAGTGCGTTCCATCTGGGGAGTCCCGATGCGGGAGGGAGAGGCAGACTGAATATTGCCCGTGTCTCCTCGCATCTCTGGCAAAAGGAAAACCCTCGCAGTCCTCTCACCTTCAGCACCGTTGCCTTTTGTCTGGGGGACACGTGGCCTCTGGGATGTGCAGTTCTACTCACCCGCCAAAAACATTTATCTAAGCAGGGAAAACAATTCTAACGTTAAGCCTTTTGGTTAATAAAAGGGAAGGATGTTACCTGGGTTGCTCTGTGATCAAAAACCATGTCAAATACAAATGTTTTTTCTCGGGATCTGTTAGCTCGCAAGATGTCATCTGGATCTTCGGTTGGATCCATCAGGACCACCCTCTGTTATAAGATAAAGTCAGAAGAAGAACCAATATGTCTGGGTTCGGTTACCAGCCTGTCAGGATTTCTTGCAGCACCATCACATCTCTTGGCTGGAGGAATGCTGCACTACAGCTTTGCATGGAAAACACACTTCTGTGCCCAACACTGAGGCTGACAAGCTTTGTTTTGCAATCGATGTTGCAACTTCTGTAATTTGGAGAACTAGTTGCTGCTGCAAAATGCTTTGAAGGTCCATCGTGCAGTGAAATAGCCGCTGAAACGTAACGGTGGTTGCAGGGACATGACACCCAACCAACTCCCATGCAAGCAGGAGGGGGACAGGATCTCTTACCTCAATTTTCAGCCAAGATTCACACAGAATATAAGTTAAGTTCCTTGGGAGCAAAAGTGCCCAAAGTCATCTTCAACGCCTTTCCTACAGAAGGACTGACAGAAATATCTGCATTGCTCAAGGACAGAAACTTCATTCCATTTCTGGCTTTTCTTAAGGAAAAAACAAAGGTGGGAGAGGAGTTGCAGCAGGTTGCAGAACTGGTTCTGTTTCTTTTCAGTCCCTTAGGATCTATTTTAGTACATAATTATCACAGCATATAATTACTGTGGAGAATGGTATTCTTTCTCCTCCACTGAAATGGATCGTAAGGAGATGCTCAAGCCTCAAGGGAAGGGACAGAGAATTCTGTGTCTCCTACTCCAGAGCAGCTTTCACTCTCTCTCAGGTAAACAGATCATTAGATAAGCAATTAGAGCATAAATCAACCACCACTTGACCTACAGAGTAACCGCACTGGTGTGCCAGGCACAGGAGAGACATGAGTATGTAGGACAAGTGCCCATGGGCGTTCAGGAAATGTCAAGACTTTGGTTTTTCTTTTTCTTTTGCATTTCCTGCTAAATTCCAAGATTCTCATGAGTATCTCTAGTTTTGATCTGCAAGTTTTCAATTACCAGAAGGACTTTTTTTTTTTTTTTTTAATGCTTTAGTTTTCACTAGTCCAGCTCAGGACCTTAAAACCTGAAGCAACACAGGAAGAAACTCCAGACAGAACTCTTGGTTTATCCTCGGCGGCGGCATTTGCCTGCAAAAGATGGGCTGACACGTAGTCATGCGCACATGCAAGCGTGACAGCCAAATGCAGAGCTTGGAGAATGAGGTCAGCATGTTTCCTTTAGAAGTTTGCTCTGTAACCCTCTCAGTCCCCTTTTATTCAGCCCTTGTAACGTCCAAATGTTGCTCACAGTGTATCCAGGCATCCAGAAGAGTCCTTCTCTTCCAATCTGGGGCTAACACCTTGTCTAACTAGCAGTATTCTAAAAGCATAAATCTGCTGTTGCACGGAAGCATGAAAACATAACAAGACGCTAACAGAGTCAATTTTGAGTTAGGATTAATAAGCAGACAGAAGCAGTCCTAAATGAGTTAGGCTGGGAGTAAAAATAGCAGGGAACATGATGTAAATCAAAATACACCAAGAAATCTAAGTACTTCAACTGCCCAGTCAATTAATTTGCTTTCATAATTACAGTTATTTGCATTATTAAGAGAAACTCATTCTCATAAATAGAAGTTACTCAGACTAATGTAATGCACATTTCCTTCCCAGATTTCCATTAGAGAAAATAGATCTCAGCGATGATGCAAGTCTGAATAAGCTGTATAAAAATAAAGCTGATAGCCTTGTGAGGTTAATGGCTGCTTTAAAAAAGAAAAAGAAAAAAAAAAAGTATGTTTCACCAGTAAGGTGCTAAACAAAAAAGGCATTTGTAAGATAATCCAAAAAGAGGAAAAAGAGAGAGTCATGCTGTCCTTGCTTCTGAAGGCTGCTATCGTTTGACTATTGCGTGGAGACAAGAGATAATACAGAATTAGTGTGCATTCAGAAGGGTTCAGAGACAGATCAGCTGAGGCACGATAGGAAATAATGGTATTTACATTGGAAAAGAAGGTAAATAACAAGGACACAATAAATATATGTAAATAGACGTAGTGATGTAGAAAAGGTAAGTAGGGACCTCCTGCAATCCCTGCCTCTTCGAAAGAGGAGCAAGAGGTGAAAGATGCAGAACTGGAGAAAAGAAGCGCCATTTGCACGGGAAGCTGCATCCCTGCTGCGTCACAGCAAGGCCAGGAGTTACACGGGGTTTGAAAGCGGGTGTTTGCATGTGAACCAGAAGAGCCAGAATCTTGTGGTGGTCTGTGTGGTACCCGGCAGACTCCCCGGCCCCCATCGCGGTGGCTGTCCTGCAGCCCGGGCACAAATCCCAGCTCACCTGCTCGCCCACTCTGCGGGCGACGAGGGCAGCTCCCTCCTCCACTTCTGCTTCGTTGATGGGACGGATGCGAAGGGCCACCTGCACACACAGCACACACCTGCGGCTTGCGTGTGCCGAGGCCACCCAGACTTACCTGCAACAGGGCTCAGCTCTGCGCAAGCACCAGCGGTACCTACAGCTTCTTGCTGCATCTTTTCTGCTGATCAGTCTTAAAAAACCTTTAAGCTTAGGGCCTAGAGAGTTTAAGGAAGTTTATAAAGTTTAAACCAGTTAATTCTCCCATGATTTGCACTTTTATCTTGACAAATTTTTCCTCCCTCTTCCCTGTTGCTGTCTCTAACACAGCAAGACCCCAACTGATTGACAGAGAAGGTGGCAGAATGAACTCAGCTGTGTCATTGCTGCAGCCAGCAGGAACCTTTGGAGGTCTGGGACCGTGGTACCAACAGCCGTAGAGCTGAGCATGCTAACAGATTCCCCCGGTGTTCCCAAAACACTGATTAAAGTTATCCGTGACAAAGAAAGGGAATTGCATTTCACTAAGTACCCATTTCATCTAATCCCAGGTAGCAATCGTTATGAGCCTGTTCAACCGGATCACAGCAAGCTGGCCCTGATCCGTGCAGGTCCTGCGGGGTTCCTCGGAAGCTGGAATTCACAGCAGGACTGGAGCGATTATAAAGTAGCAATTAACTGCCAGTGCCATGTGCCACAACTCAATCAGTCAGAAACACAGTACTCCGTTTTGAAACACGGACAATAATTTGACTTGAAGATTTAAAACACACTGGCTGTTATTTGTCAGCATTAATAATATACAAGAGCACATATAGTTCAGCCTGTTTAATCTATAGGTGAAGCAATAGAGAAAATGTGGTGTCACAGATCAGCTGTGGGGTTAATCGGGCCCCCTGAAGCTGGGGTCCTGCTCTGGCCCTGACTCACTCTGCAGCTGTGGGTGAGTTGCACAATCCCAAACCTGTGTGCCTGGTGGAGGGTCTATTTGAAATCCCATCTAAAAGTTGTCCTTGGGGTCTCAGCTAATAACAGAGATTTGAAAAATTCTATTTTCACCTTTCCATGGCTGTTTTCCCCTTCATAAAATACAGGAGCATCGCCTTAGCAGCTCCTGACAGGAGAGCTGATGCTGATAAAACACTGTATAATGCACAGAAATGATGCCTCATCACGAGGGAGTGCAATTATTGAAACAGACTTGTGCTGCAGCCCCACTAGTCACAAGCAACTAGTTTCTATAGGAACCAGATTTATTTCCACAATAACAAGCTACGTGTCAGTTTAACGAGGGTTTCATGCACAGCTCCCAGTTTCAAGCACTGTAGTAGCCATTTTTGAATACTTCCAACAACAGCAAAGGAACATTTATTTCTCCACTGTGGACACCTCAGAGTACAAGGTGAGCTCCTTGGCTTTGGATAGCTTTTAATACGTAACTCAGCTTCATCATGTCCCTAAACACGTCTGAGTGACGCTGTTATGAGCATCTCATTCCTATGGGCTGAACTCATCTCTTAGAAGCATTTGAAAGTATTATCTTGCCCACCATAATCCCCAGTCCTGCAGGAGGAGTAGAGGATAGTGCAAGTCTTTCTTGGACAACCTTAACCTCCAGAATAGTCCGGTCAATGACTGCATCTGGTAGCCCTGGCCACTGAGGGTAAGAAAACAAACCCAAATAAGCAGCATGTGGAGACAGGTCACACCAAGTACTAAGGCTTTTCCTGGCATTAGAGAGGAATGCAAGGTATTCTAGATATTATTGACTTTATTTTAAGCGCTTCTACTTTGACCAGAGGTTTCCACGTCTGCCCCAGTCATATTTCAACACATTGCAAGAGTAATGCTTCAGCTTAACTGAGAGCCACAGGGTTGAAGGTTGAAACTTGGGAAAGGATTACATTTTCAAAGCACTCTTACTCTGATCAACACTGAGAGATGCCGAGGTCCTGCAGCAATGGTGAGGACTCTGACAGGACAATAATCCCAGCCACTTTTGGCTGCTTATTACAAATCTGTCACTCAGATCCCAAAGAGACAGGCACACTGAAAATCACTGCCCAAGGAGGGCTAACCACCACCTGCCAGGTTACCCAGCATCACCTCCTCTACTACACATTTTTCTCCTCTGCAGGATACTTAAACCCAACTTTTGCTTTTAAGTCACGCAGAGTTTTGTGCATAGAGAGCAAGTCTGGTTTTTTTTTTTTTTCCTCTGGCTGGACCACAGAGCACAGGAACACCAGACAACAGCTGGGAAACACGATAGGAAGGCTGCTGGGGCTGGGTACAACCCGGCTGCTTCTCCCCATCCCATGTCCTCCCCCAGGCAGTGGACTCACCGTAAGCTGCTGCTCCTTCATGGCCGAGCTGCGAGATGATGCCAGCTGAGGGCCGGGTGATTTGCCCCGGGAAGCACACATCAGGTCGGAGCCCTTCAGGAGGCTGCAAAAGCACGAGACTGGTTCAGACGCAGCAGCGATCGCCCCAGGGAAGGGAGAGAGGCAACACCTCCACTGCTCTCCCAGGTGGGAGATGACTGCAGGGACAGCAGGAGAGGCAGCAGTGAGATCCTGAGCCCCAGGGCAGGAACGGGCTGCAGGAAGCCACTACGGCACCTTGCACAGGACACAGTGAAAGCGATCAGGAACTGGGGAGCGGCACTTGCTTGTTAGGGGATGTGACAAGCAAAATGACCCACCTAAAATATCCAAATTAGTTCTTTATGTGCAAATCCAGCTGCACACCCCCTTGGTGAGCAGGCCACAGGCTTCATTTTCTGCCCTCTAGGATGCCAGATTTCTCCTCCTCTCCTTCCCCTAGGATCAAACAGGCAACACAACCAGGTGCAGGGGCCCACGCTCCACCAAAAGCTGAGCAAGACACACCCTGGCCCCTCCAGTCTTGCACAAGACCTACCAACAGCTCTTGAGGCCGTCAGGAAACAGTTTGCTACCTCCCTGAGCCAAGTGCAGCTTCCATCGTATTGTCACTCCATGCACGGTAGCATTTCATAACTCCCACATTCAGGAAGGCAATCCCGCATTATTTTTAGTGTCAGTCCATTCATTACAACAACCTATTAAAAAAACCAAAACAAGATCATCTTTTGTTTTTATTATTTATTGACATTAAATGAGTCAAGGCTCATAACAGTTACAGTAAGGTCTTATTAAAAAATAGTAGAATTTATGAAGTTTTAAAGAAGTTAAAACTTAATATAACAAGTGAACAAAATCTATGAGGATTCCATTAAGGACTGTAGATGGTTAAAAGGTCACGAGAATATTTATTACAAATTCAAAATAAAGACTGTAAACACAGGATTATATGAATTGTTCCAGCTAATCTTGTTATTCAAGAACAATCATTAAAAATACTTTAAGACAATACTTTAACAAACACAGTGAGAGATACGATCCTACTTAATGCTTAAGGTTTGCTTCCCTCCCTCCCCAAATTCCGGACCCTTGAAGGCACTGAGTGGAGGCCCAGCTGCTGTTGGAAGCCCTGTTCCCCACCCATACATATCTCCATGCAGTCCCTACAAACCTGCTTCTGTTTTGACCATCCTCCTGAAGCCCCTTCTAAGGGCCACAGGCTGAAGACCAGCGGCATGGACTACTTGGAACTACACACCAACATGGATTTGATCCAACAAGATCCTTCCTCCCTACTACAACTCCTAGTGTTGTTGTTCCAAGATATGCCAGATAGACTAGTCTATCAAATATACCCATAAACCAATTTCAGTAGCACATAACTCGCAAAAAGCATTTGAAGTAAGAAACGCTACAGAAAAGACACAGACTTGAAGGGAGCAGGGTCAGAAATGCCAGCATTACAGATGAGAAAAGGCCTCGACTGCTGGTCAGGACAGTATCTTGTCAGCTTCCAAAGCTCCTACAGGAGCATCAAGTTTTGGGTGGTTTTTTGGGGTTTTTTGTTGTTGTTTTTCCTCACTGATGATCCGTATTTCAGAGAAGCATCTTAGAAGAGAACTCAAGTCATTTAATATCGGCATTACATCTCTTTGCAAACTGCCAGAAATAAAACAAGTTGCCTATTAAAACTTCATTGCATGGAGACAGGGAAAAAAAACCCTTTCAACTCAATCCGTAACTTAGAAAATAGTTGGTCAGCTCTTCACAACTAAAGGGTAAATAATATATTATAATATAATATGCCAGAAACTAATACAGAATTCTGGCAAAAAAACCCCAAAACCAACACCCAGTGGTTTAAGAGTGAACTATTGAAAATAAGTTAATATATCATTATGGAACAATTATTTTGACGTCTTCCTTGCAAAAAGAACATGGGAGTTAGTTGACGGGTTGGTGCATTTGCTATCACAGCAAGTTCCCCTAACGACAGAGAAAAGCAAGTGCTAAACATATTCCTGTGCCTTGGCTGCTCTAGCTGAGTGAGGCTCCCCGTTGCCCAAAGGGTACTTTCTGCTCTGCACTTCAGATCTGTCAGGCACTGCTGTGGAAGGGAGCCCAGGGTTTAAAAAGAGCCAGTCACCAGGACTCACATTAGCAATTTCACCGGCCAGTCCAGGAGAGGGGACAGGAACAACCTCATTCTCCTCTGCCTCTCAAAGGGCAAGCAGCAGGCCAAACTCTCTCACTGCTCTGACAATATCCAGAAAAGAATTTCTACTCATAAATACAAATACAGAGAAGTTGCTCCACCAGCTTTAAGTACACTTTTCCCCTCTGAGAGGGCTTTAGAAATTAAACTAGGTACTATAACAGGTAGCATAAGGCATGTGCGCACAGAGCACCTCTGAAAGTTTGCAATGTTCACTAGTAAGACTTAGATTAATCCAGTAATTCCCGAGGCTAGTATCAGTTTGCAAATGGTTTAAGAAATCCACTCATTTTCAAGTCGCTCCACTATAGTGAACAGGTCAACTTTTCAGAGTAATGAGCCGTACCATCACTGTAAAAAACAAACTCCAACACAAAACCAGAAGAGCCATGAGGAACTGAGGTTTAAAAAAAATCCAAAGGAACCCTGTAGTCAATGTAGCAAACACACTCTTATTACTGTGGGTATGTTTGACTTTCATCATTCAGGGAAAGATTCCCTACAAACAACGCGTAGCCAGCCTGGTTTTAGTATAGGTCTGCTTTTATTTCCATATTCAGCTCTGAGGGAGACATCCTTTCGCAATCTGAAAGGAGGAGGATATAGCCCACTGTAGTGCTGCTTCAGCACACTAAAACACATCATACGAAAAATGGTTCTGTTGACTTTTCCCCAAACAAAATGAACATCTGTCCATGCACTCGGGACATAGAAAGAGTCCTGAAACAGAAACATCGTGCATGTGTGTAAGACAGAGGTGCACTGATGAATCTCACCTCACTGGCAATGGTCAAAAACTGCCAGTTGGTAAGTACTGCATGGGAGTCAGGAAGTAAATACTGGTAGTAGTGGATTTAAAAAGGAAAAAAAAAAAAGAATTAAACCCTAAAAAAAAAAAAAGATAATAAAAATTTAAAAGCAGCGCCTTTCTAGTTAATGTCACTGCGGCAGGCAGCAAGACTTAAAGGCACTACAATGTGTCAGAATGGAGAAAATCCGGTGCATCCACCCTTCCAGAGTGCAAGAATATGGATTAAAAATTCCAAAGTTGATGTAGGCTTTCTGAAAATGAATGATCTTCTTTTCAGCACGAGATATGGTGGTGCTGCAGAAAAGGAAAAAAGAGGCGAGTTAGTTACTGTGCCTTTATACAAAGAGCTCAACCTCACCACAGATGCTAGCTGGTGAAAGCCTACACAAGCATGTGTTTCTCCTGTTCTTAAACTGGTTTGTTTGAATTATTACACTAGGTTCTATCCCTCTTCCTTCCATAAAAGGATCTCCCATGTATGGGTCACAGATAAGCCAGATCCAAATATATTCAATGGTATCAAGGCTATTATTTTTTCTACAGGTCAAAGAGGTGTATTGGTCATATTTTACTTGAACTCCTTAGTATCTGGATGCTGAAGAGCTGTAGGGTGACTTACAGCTGCAAAAGCCATACTTCCAGTCTCCCCCTTCCTCTTCCTTAAGTGGAGTCCTAAGCATGACAGAGCAGGAACCCATCCCAGGTTTTAAGTCCTATGTGAGCACCTTCACTATCAAAATACTTTTTCCTTCCTCAATACAACAATGTCAAGCTCCCTAAAGGACATTTCCTACAACAGGGGCTGAAAGTAGCCTCTATTTTCAACATACAAATATATAATATGAGTTCACAAAAAGGAACTGGGAAAAGCACTGGATTAAATGAAAGATTTCAGCAACAAGCAGTGACTGTCAGTACATAAGAATCTGCCACTACCTGAATTCTACCAAACATTTCTAGAAAGTGATAGCAGAGTTCTTGTAGATATTTAAACATCTACTCAAAGTATAATCAGCCCACAGTCAACTTGCCTTAAAATTTTTAATACAGTATTTAAACTCTGTCCAGTCTTGAACTAATATGCAATTCTTCCAAAAGGCAAAATTTCTCTCTCATACTAACTACAATTCCTCCTACTGACAGAATTTACACAGTGTGCAGTACACTGTGTTTAGAAATTGATCCTGACTCTGCTGTAGGTTTGATCACTCTGCCAAGACAGGACATACACAGTATTCTGCTCAGCACAACTCAAATCTGACCATCTGCAATTACTTTTAAAAAAGCTTTTGTGCCCTCTAGCCACAGAGAAAACAAACCAACTCAGAAAACAACACATTCACTCACGCAACAGACTGAACTTTCTCAAGCAAATTATTGAATCTATAGTAATAGCTGACAGAAAAAGTTTCTCTCTACTGAGAGGTATGCTATCTTACCACAGTTTTATTAATTACTCTGGTTCTGCAAGGGTAATAATTTCTTCATTGATAAAAAATTCAACAGTCTCCTCCTCCCAGTCATCGACATTGCTGTCCAGCTCATCTGTGTCTACCCCTGGAACAGAGAAAACATTAACACTGAAGGTATCAAACACGGCAGCAGTGGAAAGATTTGATGCTCTTGGCAGAAACAGTCCTTATACCAGCAGTGAAACAAGAGGTATTTGGTGCTTTAAATCGTAACGAATACATGCTAAATTCATGAAATGACAACCAAGGCATTACTGTCTCCCACCAAGGGGCTTTTGTGGATTTTCTGGTTAAATGCAACACCCAAATCTGTTCACAGTCCCATCTCACGGTCAAGGCAATGCTTGCGTTGAAGCGTAAAGAAGTGAGGTAAAACACAGGTATCAAAATCTGGCAGGCAGCAATATGCGAGCTTTCTCCCTTAAGAAAAAAAAAATCCTGTTTTGACTCAGGATAAAAAGTATAAATAACCTTCAGAGAAGAAGGGACTAGCTTTGGAAGGAAACAGAGGGAAGAGACGTAGTGGATGAGTCTCCAGAACAGGGTAGTTATGTGGTAAGAAGCAGCAGTTACCTAGCAGCAAGCCTTTACAAGTATTGTGTGTGGCTTACCTCCTCGAAGCTCTAAACGCTCGTTCCTCTGCTCCATGTACAACTCTTGTGCCATCTTGCGGTACTTTCTGAACTCTTCCATCATTGTACGTCTCCTTTCCACTAGCTCCTACAGAGGCAGGAAGAGGTCATTAAACCTCCCCAATAAATCAAATCCACATGTGATGCATTTGTTAGCAAATCAAACTTTTTTCTCACGAACATACTTTCTACTGACTTAAAAGAAAAAAAGATCTTTCTCTTATGTAATCAAAAAGTTGTTTTGGTGAGGTTTTTTTTAAAATTAGAGCTTTTCTTAATTTAGAGACTGGCTAATGCAGCAACTCACTAAGAATGTCAGTTTAGTAGCATCTATCTGAACTACCTATTGGAACCAACTCTAACCATCTGGATTCAAACACAGATGTTTGTTATAGAAAAAATTTAACTTATATACCACCATTACAAAATAACTAAGGACAGGTTACAAGAGTTTTGTCTACATTATTATATTCCAAAAATGTCTTGCCTTTGAAGCTTTGGACTGGCTCAGGCGATCCTTCTGCTCAAATATCTTGGAGTATTTCTTCAGGTCCTTCTTAATTTGCTGTAAAACAGGGAATTTTATTTCAACTAGGACATCAGACTAGCAATCACAACCATCATATTCTGTAAGAACTCCTTCAGTAGGCCTAAGCAGGCTATGCATTTTTTAAAAACATCTCTCTCTTAGGCAATTTCCCTTCACTATAATATTGTTTGTTCTTCCTGGCTTACAGATCACATAAATGCTTCTGCACACACGGAATTAGTGAAGTCTAGACAATTCAATTTCATCACTCTTTATATCCTTTCACTGTACCCTAACTGTAAGAACAACTGATAACCATTTCTATTCTGAGCTTAAAGAAGTTAATATTTACAGTCATTCCCAGAAGTGAGGTCCCCTACAGCAATATCTTTTTTTCACAAATTCAGGACAAAAGGCATTTGCGTAACTCTAACAGTTCAAGCCTTATCCTCAAGAAGAGGGAGTAAACCACGTATGCTTATACACCAAATCAATGTCAGCAGAGTCAGTCAGTGGAATACCCTACCTTTATCTGATCCTCACTGAGCAAGGTAGCTGGTCGTGGTCTCCAGAGCAGCTGACAGAACCTGTCTTTATTGTTTTTCTGAAGCAGACGGCCTTGGAAGGTCCATAACCAATATGCATTGTCCACCTGGAAGAGCAGTGCACCATCTCAGTCAAGGTAAGTTATAACTTAACAGTGCAGTCCCCACTCCATGTCTTAAGGGTCTTTTTTTATAAAATCAGCACCATTTATCAACAGAACCAAGGTGCTCTTTTTGTTAGTGTCTTCCTTGCACAAGTCAAATTACTCAGCAAAATATCTGTTTCACTGAAGCTGTACGAGAAGTTACCTTCTGGAGGGTGACAACAGCTTGAAACTAAGCCAGTCTATCATATTCCTAAATGTCAGATTCTATACTTGTACAGGAGAAGATTACAGTGCAGTGGCTGGAACCATGTAAAAGTAAAGACAGGTGCAATAAATCCTGCTGTTCTGTGTGGAGCACAAGGAGATCAAGCTTCAAATTGCTAAAGACATAGTGAAAACTCATAAAAAGGGCACTTAGTTTAGACTCACGAACCGCCCTTCCAGAACTTATTTTGGACAGCTGGTGAAGCTAGCGGCCCAAATAAATACTGATGTTCAGAAATTAATGCAGAAAACTGTGGTGCAGGTTTTAAGTCCTATGACCAGTGACAGGTGTCCATTTTCTCTTCCTAACAAATAGCCCTTTCCAATACCGCTGGAAGAGAAGGGAGAGAGGAAGAAAATAATAAAAAAAAAAAAAGCAAGCCACCAAACTGCAAGCATTAGTACCTTGTGGCTCCACCAAGACACAGAAGTCACAATGTATCTGCCTGTAGGATCCCATTCCACATCTGAAGCTGTATAGTGTTCGGCAATATTCATCATGGTGCAGTCAGATGTATCAACAAATGCTAAGGCACCATTCATGCTGTCAAGACAAAACAAGACAATTTGTTTTACACACTAGTATAGCCTGTTTTTTTAAAAGCATTTCACAAGCTGCATCTTTACAAGTCCTTACTACAAAGATAAATTTTCACAGAAACCAAGAGACAGGCTCATATCAGTCTCTGTGGCTAGAAAGCAACGTGATGAATAAAAACAAAAATCCAAGTAAGAATGAGGCTTTTGTTTCTATGTTCAGTGATCCTTAACCCATGTTATTTCTGTTCTTAAAGTCACAGTGAAAACATTCTACAGGCAAGTTACAGCCAAAGTTTAACAAGCATATGCTTAGACATATTTAAGTAGTAAAGACAAGATTAAAGAAAAAAAAAAAAAAAGATTTAAGATGAACAGCAGTGCTTGTCTGAAAGCATGTAAAGGCAATTACTACTCAACCGGTTAATAAAAACCATTTTCACTTGCTCTAAAGTGAAGCTTTCTTGATAACTCTTTTACAAAACAGCTTTGTCATTAAGACGTATGGCCCATGAGAAGGCACAAGGCTGTGACAAAAACAAATGCATTGTGAGAGCCACAAACTTGTGCAACCTGGATTAGTTGAGTCAGTATTTAACTTGAACAGCTGAAAAGTGTTTCTAAATACCTACTTTTCTGTTGAAAAATGCATTCTTCATTTGATGTGGCAAAAATAGCAAGTAGAAGTTACAAAGGACAAAGCTACATCATGAACTTGCATCACTTCTCCTTTGCTTCTGCAAAGCTGTGTCAGGATTATGCAACAATGCAACATTCATGGAGATACCAAACATTTCCTGAGGAGATACTCTAATCTTTTTCCTCCTGAAAATGAATGTGGTGTTCAGTAACGTACAATACTCACCTTCTGAGGCCAGCCAACACTACAAATTGCCCTTGAGGACTCCAGAATATCGTGTTTGCCTGCTGTTTGTCAAACGTTTCTGGAAAGAAACAAGACAAATTCAGAAAAAGATCTCAGTCCAATGCCATCATGTCCTAACAGTCCTTAACTCTACACTTCCAAAGACAAAACCCAGCACACCAGAACATCCAAAGCTAGCAGGGGAAAGAAGAGAAGGATATCAGAAGACCCCAAAACCTAATTGGGAATAATTTTTTATCTGAAGTGAACCAAATCTGTGCTATCACTTAGCATGAACTTCACAAGGCCACAAAATTATTCTGGCTTGTAGGCATTTTATTCCCACACCCTGGACTGAGTCAAAGTGAAAACAGTTTAGCTGCCACCAGAAAATTAGATTTCTATAATACAATGTCAGGCACAGCACCTATTGCCACACTATCCACCACAAACAGCCACAATTTTGAATTTACTGCATCTATTGCCATGTGAAATGCTTAGTATCTACACCTTTCACTTGTTTTTCAGTCACTTACTTATGAGTTCTATTTTCCCATTGTTTTTAACATGGTAAAAGGAAACTGAGATTCGTGGAGTTTCACCATGCAACACAGCAAACTTGCTTCCGTTTGGTTCCCAAGCAAAGGCTATGATGCTTTCTGGAAAAAGAAAAAAGTGTGTGTGTGTGAAAACTCTGTCAAAAGACAATACAAAGCTTTGATTTCAAGCAGTTACCAAAGAAAACCAAGACGCTGAAGAAAGGGAACCCATCAGTTAACAGACTTTGCCATACAGACTACCTTTTACAACACAGGTTGATAAAGCAAATGCAGGGAATTATGAGAACTGTCAAACAATAGCTCCAAAGTCTCTCATCTTCTATAGAATACACTCATTATCAGCCCTACCATCTTTATTAGTAAGATTTTCAGTTCTGTAATTTTTCAAGTCACAAGCATGAATAGCAACAAAAGTCTTGATTTCGCATTTTTACAGGAGCAGCTCTGCAACATGAATATGTTAGCTCCTCTCAAAAGAGCTAACTTCCTAATTATGTCACATGTTGATGGAATTTCTAACATGCGTGTCTCCTCAAAAAAGTTAAAGATCCAAAGTAAGTAAATACTTGGCATTACCTTTCATTTCCACCACATCCACTGGCACCTGTTTCTCTCTCATTCGGAATATTTCAAAGTTGGTCACTACTCCCTGTAAAGGCCAAGATCAGCTCATTATCCAGCACAGAAGCAGTAGAGCAAATAATTTTATCGCTAGGCATAGGACAGCTACACAATTAGTTGTCAGGACACAGGATGAGAGACAGAGTCAAGATTTGTTTCTTTAATGAGAGCAGAGAAATACAGTATGACTCATTACTCAACACATTCTGAATTTTTCTGTTGTGATAAAGAATAACTGAAGAATTGTACAGAAGTGTCTATTTCTTTTCAGACTGTTATGAAATTTTAATTAAAACAGACATATGGCACATTGCGCAGCATGACCTATGGGTTGTTCTACAACTGCTTAACTGTGAGTAGGAAAAGAGGTGAGGCATATAGCTCTCACCCAAGTCCAAGATGCCACTCAAGTCAAAGCAAATCTTGGACGCAAACATTACATACATTTTGCTCCCCACATGCCTCAAATGCAAATGGAAAAAATGAAAAATAGCTTTGCCATCACATAATTTACACTGTCTATATTAAAGGACAGTACTGTAAGAAAATGAGGCGTCAGCATGAGATAGAACCAGATTTTATGCATACAATCAGAATCCACGTACTTGTGTGCCTTTGGGAGTCCTGTCCACCTTCACACACAGGTAATCCCCGTTCTTCTGCCAGTGTAGTTTACAATCTACGACATTGAACAAATTCCGCACACGAATTTCTTGTCTAGAAGGCAGCTGCATCAAAGTCACTCTTGCTGGGATGTCTTTGTCCTCAGGCACCCAGAAAGCAATTATGTTACCACCTGGAGACCATGAGAAGTCTCTACAGGAAGAAAGTTAAAAATATGCCACTTTAATTTTTAGTTAGAGATACTACAGGCAGAAACCATTTTCATTGTTGTATCTGAATGTTGCAGACAAGTATCAGCTCTCAATTAATAAAGACAGATACAGACAAGCAACTGAAGACAATTTAATAACCTTACACATATCATACCGAAACAGATGTTTAAAAAACTACTATTTAAACTTGCTATATGACCAATGTTATCAAAACAGTACATTTCACTAAAGAGAACAGGTTACAGGTTACACACAGTGTAACCACAAAAGATCTAAGAAATAGGCTGATTAAATCAATGAGAAAAGAACCGCTATTAAATTACACTGGAGACAGTCTTCTTGCACCTGAGTACACTTTTCTTGTTGCTTCAGAAAGAGGTACCTGTCACAGAAGTCAGTGTCTATTGTGCAGACACGCACAAACTCAAACCCGTTCCCTGCCAACAGGCAGCATACAGCACACTTAAGTCAGCATACAAATCTTGTTAGGGAGATATTCCCTAAAAAACTGCATTCCAGTTTGGTTTTGTAGACAAGGAAGAGGACTCCTCAGCTAGACCCTGGATTGAGCAGTACCACAAAGAGGATTTCAAAGCATACAAGCTATCAACCGTGGACATCAATAAATGGAGAATTTTCCATTCCTTTTCGCCAGTTTGTCTAATTTGACCACTTCAGCACGTGAGGCCATTTTCTCTAGTCAATAGTCTAAAGATTCCTCTCACCATAACAAACCCCCAGACATAAAGATTCCAACTCAAGAGAGCAGTTATCTTTACAAAGGAATAGACTCACCTTATCCCAGTGATTTTCAAGCTCTTCTTGTCCAACAAACCCATAGACTAGAAGAAGAGAGAGGTGTGAATTTTCAAGTTAGTAACATTCTTGTATTTACACCCGCACCTTCTACTCTTATTGTTAAAGTGCAAACTGGGAAATTGTGCACAGTTTTCAGAGATCCTGTATCCCTATTTTTTATTATGAACATATGTATACCACAATTATAAATAAAACAAGAATTGCTGTACAGAATTAATGAGTACAGCAGCCTGAATTATAATGAAAATGCAAAATAGACTAGATTAGGCTGCAATTTATAGTGTGTTTTGAGTACTTTGGCACTCACCGGCTACTGAGAGCTGGGAGGCATCACATAACCTTGATCCTATTGACTCTTATAAGTAGCATATTGAGCTGTCTACTTCTTCTAGAAGTGTGGTGTGAAATTTACTGTCAGACTCAGCTAAAGTTTTTCACCCAGGAAAGAACAAGACAAGAGCAAATGGATTTCCTCCTCTTTCAAGCCCAGTTCTAGAGTGTATTATTAAAATGTATACTTTAAAATAAATACCATAGGAAAGACTGACATTGTAATGCAATAAGCATTATGCAAAAAAAGCAAGAACTTACAGGTGTTTCATAGATGCTGAGGGTATCTGAAGTCATTCGAGCAAAGAATTTACCATCATGACTCCATCTAAGCAAATAAAAAGAAAAAAGAATGTTAGATAGGAACTGCCTTTTTATTAGGCAAAGTCTGGGACTACTACTCTCTAATTCTGTTTCTCAACCTACTTAAAAATAGGCCAGTGAGCCGAGTTTTCACAGTGGAATCCTCGCTTCTTTTGCCCAGTCAGAATATCCCAGATGATAATAGCCTGAGGGTCATCCTGTGTGTCCATCAAAGGGCTGAAGGTCACTAAATACCTACAAAAGATATAAATTCACTATCCAAACTTCATCTATTATGTCAGTACAAGCAGGCTTTCATCCACATAATATTTAAATACAATGCACTTTCAAACAGCAGTTTCTCTAATGGGACTTTTTGGAGAGGAAGGAAAAATCAGAACAGTATGATAAAGGAGGAAAAAGCTTATAAGACACTATTTCCCTGGCATCCCTCTGGCTGAAAAGACTCTAGATTTATGTGTAAGTCTTCCCATATTGATGTTACAAGAGAGGGGAACTCACCAAATACACTGTTACCTACTATATTGTTTTGCCACGAGATCATCACTGGTTTTGAACCAAATACAAATCCATTGACCTTAGCCAACGTGAACTATAGGCATGCTAGACTTCCTTCTCCATTTAAAGATAAATAATCTCTCTTTAATACAATAAAACATAAAACCTAATTGCTTCTAAATACGTTACTTAAAAACTAGCAAAACAAGATGCATCTCAGTCCAGAAATTATTTTAGCCTTCTCTAAAGACCTCTAACATTGAAGAAAGCTTAAGGAATTAATTTCTGTACTACAGATTAGAAGGATGTTACTCATCTGAAATTCAGAGAACTAGAAATCTAACACTACAGACATCCCATCCAACTGAAGAGGAAAAAATATGGTCTTCTGCCTTGGGACAGTAATGCCTTTGAGGAAACTTGTCAGCTCAGTTTTGTAGACCAATTATTCCAGATTATGTTGAGTATCTTTCCTGAAGTCGATGAAAAGCCAGGTAGAGTTTCACTCATTCTAAGAAGGATTTATGCATGACAAGCAGTACTTTCAAAGGCAAAGGAGAACGGAAGACCCCAACCACATGAGATTTCAAAGCACAGCAGCCAGAATGTGTGTGCTTCACGCTTTTGATCCCTTAGCCCAAACCAATGTCATACTCCATACCTTTCACAGGGCGAGAAGTCAATAAGCTGCACCCCCTGGTGACTAAACCTCTGAATCTGCTTGAATTTCTCTCCACCCCAAAGTGCGATGCCTCTCTGGTGGAAGGTAGCCAAGTAGGTGCCCTTTGGGGACCAACGTACATAGGTTTCTGTCCACCGCTGGATTTAAAAAAAAAAGTATACACAAAGGTTTAATTTAATGCTGGATTCCTAAAGGGGAAAGAATAATGCATGGCTTGTAGCATCACATTTTGCAAATCCATCGACTAAGTGAAGATCTCCGAATTAATGATATCTTGAACTAGTTGTGGAGTTTAATTTCATGCACATAATGTGCAGTTCTTTTTTCTTCAGGTTGAAAACTGTCAATTGACACCTTTTCAACTTAGTGATCACCAAAAACATTTTCCAGGTACAGTGACAACCTTTGCATAGTAACAATTAAACCCACCTAACAGGCTTGGGTTTCCTTGTTGTCTTTCAGCCCTGGTAAGAACATACTCTTCTCAGAAGTAAGGGAAAGTATTTCAAATTTCTTAACAACAATACAGCTCTTGACCTTCAGCTACGTTAGAGAGGTTTCAGCAATACAGACCACAGCTAGTGACCATGGTGATCAGCAAAATTACTCATCATCACAGAGCCAACTTCTTCCTACTGTGATGCATAATGGTTATTAAAGAAAATGCTTCTGGGTACCAACAGTTCTCAGCAAGTCAGCTGCCTGCAGCAGACTAACTCTCCGCTTTATATGCTATTACCAAACCAGCTATTCCTCTTCAGCACCTCTGCAGTCAGCAAAAAAGCAAGAAGTGATCAGAAGCAGCATACTTAAGCACATACTCAGTTCTAATGAATAGTACTCCTCAAACTCTGACTTTGCATTTTCAGGTCTTTCTGAATCACCTATAATATACAGATGAAGGAAATTAATAGACATCATGGACTAGTTATATATATATATATTAAAAAAAAAAGACCACCACAAACAAGTTAACTCCACATTTTTTTTACCTAAGCAGCTAAGTCTAATTCTAAAGGATGTAATTTCACCACTCCTCTTCAAAAGGAAGAAAAAAAAGTATTTCAGTAATGGGGACAAAAAAAAATCTTTTTTAAAAAATAGGAAAAACCTGAAATGTCATAAAATGAATGAGACTGACAGTGTATCTGCAATGTACAGCACTTCCAGGACACTCACTGCTCTGTCCTCAATTTGAACAGGTTCCTTGATATCATTCCAAAAAATGGAGGTCCGGTCTCCTGACTCAAAGATCACACTGTACTGATCCCTACAATCAGGATCTTCCAACCAGTATCGGAGATTCCCCTAAGAAAAACAGAAGCAAAAAGATTATTAGTGAGTCAAAGGCTAAACCAACAAATTTCCAAAATTAGCATCTACCTGGCATGTGGAAGTTGGTCTTACAAAGAGTGTGCAACTTTGGAGTCTTATCATTGCAAACAAGTTTTTAAAGTGAAATTAAGTAATTCAAATTACTGGTTACTGGAGGCTAAGAGAACAGACCAAGAAGGTGGACCTTCAAGGTGGTTTGATTATGTTTAACACCGCTTGACTAAAATAACTTAAGGAGTTTTTTGGAGTTTGGTGGTTGTTTTTTTTAAAACTATCCCTTCCTCCACAGGACTGTTTACAAAGCCAGGAGTAACACAGAACTTTGCCTGAAACATTTAAAAATATAAGATGATGCTTTCAAAATTCTATTTTTAAATAACTTGCGCAAAATTATTTACTTTTTAAGTAAAGTTTAAGTTTTACCCTATGCGGAACTACTAAGCAGAACCACCAAGTACTTTCTGTCACTTTACAACAGTGAGAACGAAGGCACAGGAGCACACGATCACTACTGCTACTTACGACAACACTATTAACACATCGTTTCTATTTCCATATGAAGACTCCAGCAATGAAGTAATCATTTCATATTATGCTGAATATTCTTTCCACTTTTCCAAAAAATCCTTACCAAATCCTTAAATGGCTGCTTCTCAGGGATTTCCCATTCATCACTGATTGTCATGTACCTGAAAGAGCAATTTGATTGGTTATACACCGTGCAGGCACTCTTGATTAGAATCCCAAAATCTACAGATACACATGATAGCTGCACTCACTTATCAAAGTCTGTGAAAAGGTTGACTCTGAAAGTGTGCTGTTTATCCAGTTTGTATCCATCTGCATTCTTCACAGCATCCACTGCATGAGAAGGAGACATGTACTCCAGAAAGATGTACCTATAATGAAGGCAAAAGTAGGAAGTTATCGTTAACTACCTAACAGGCTCATAATAAAAAAAAAATAAAAAAGAAACAATGAGGATGAACTAAGAACTCGGTACAGACCATCTACAAAACAACTTCTTGTGTTGTCCCCTAACCAGTTAGGGTCAAAAGCAATTAATCTCCATTTTGGCCACAGACACGTATGCAGTTTTTAGCTGTATGGGCTTGACCTGAATTAAACGGATATCCTTTCTGTAAATGGGCTAGACTAAGCGATGAATGCAAGTTCAATGCAACACAGAACAACAATGAGAGCTAGTAACGGGCAGGTTAAGTATGCAGCTCTTTCCAGCTGAATGACAGATCATGTTTAGAAATTGTAAATCTTGCTGTCATAGGCATCCCAAAGCACCACTCTTGTTTTTCAATTATGTTGAATTCAATGCAACTTCCTTCTTGCCACTACTACAATCTAGCTTGTAGCCCAGCAGACTTAAAATTAACAGTATCCTGCAGACTGTCAGACACTGCCTCAAAGACAGGCATGAGCACAGACAGACAGAATAATTTTCTCATGCTTCTCACACTGACCTTATAGAATCAACAATCCCTCCACTCCAGAAAACCCACTTTATGCTTTCTAAACTATGGATTCCTCCCAAACTCAGGAACATATGTTACTCCAACCACAGTAACAAGAATCAGTAAAACCTCATATTCATCAGATTGATTTTTGCCCAGTTTCTCTCCTTAAAACTTTCTTTCCCTTGCCCTCTCCCTTTGGACTTGATCATTTCTTCTCCATTTCAGATGCTGCAACTAACCAGAAACAGTGATCAGAAGTTGGCAAAGAGAAAAAAGGTCCTGGGAAGGGCTCGCTGAACTTAAAAAAAGTTGGAGTCACTAATTTAAGCATAAGCACTCACAACCAGAGACCGAATACTGACAGTCCACTTTGCAATAAACAGTACCTCCACTGCTATTTTTAACTAAAATGGACCTTTAACCCATTTAATAGCCACAGCAGAAAATTAACAAAAAAACCTCATTTAGCACTGCACAGAAATGTCTTCCAAACCCAGCTAAACTGCTTCCATAATTAACACACACACACACAGAGTAGCTTAATGAGCTATTAAGCTTCTCAGTTCCCTTGGGAACTTCTGTTTGTCACTGAGACTAGATGTGAGAATTGTACAGACTAAAGCAGATGAAAGTGATGAGCATGACTATGAGGTCACCATAAAAATTGGCCATAAAGTATTGACACTAATAATCAAGGGTAAGTCAGAGCAGTGTTTCAATCCTATTTCCTGTAGGAATTATCATGACTTACCCTTTTGTCTTTCCATCTGCTTCTGGATAAAATTCATTGATAATTTTACCAAACTTGGAAAATATTTTGTGGATGACATTCTTCAGTTTCTCTAGTCGGTCTGGTCCAACCTGAGGAACATTATCCACGACGATTACTGAGTCAATTCCATCTGCTTCCTGCGGCTGATCTTTCAGTACATCACCAAGTAATTCTGCAAAGAAAAAGCATATAAGAAACTGAGGCACCTGTCTACGTCATCAAGGAAGAAGACAGAAAAGTGAAAAGAATAGTGACAGTAAGAGAACAGGAAGACTTCAAATTTCAGGAAATTTCAAGAATCATTTAAGAAACCTGGTAGTGAATGAACATTTTATCAGAGAAACAACTGAAGTGAATACACAACACTCCAACAGTACTTCCTTGCTAAGAGGCATGATTACGCAGTTTCTTGACAAACGGCAAGCAGCTAACTTTTGAAGTCTTTCTTAAAGAAATACCTTACATAGTGCAAGTATTGACATCCTCAATTAGCATGTTTCAGGAGTTGGAGCTGGCTCACAAAGTCCTCAAAATTGATGATAGAGCAGGCAACTATAAGATTTACTACCCAAGCTCTGATTTGTAGCCTTGCTCGAATTATAACTGGATGACTTTGATAAAAAGAAATGTAACATGTTCCCTCCCAAATTACATGAGTTTTAGTGTAACTCAAAACTATCTGCCATACTGGAAGCTCTGCATGTCTTCGCATCACTGTAATTATGTTTCAGAACTCACACTCTGTCTAAACCTTTAATTAAACACAAAAATGAAGGTCTAAGGCAAGACACTTAAAGCCTTATTTAAGCATGCAGCAAATGAAGACAAGCACACACCTTTTCATACTCCGGATATTCGTCAGCCATACTAATTCCCCTTTCCTATATCATCTTACAAATTTTGAGAGTACTTGCTGGTGGGAAGGTTTGTTCAGTCCCTGCACTGTCAGCTTCAAGCTTCTTTCTACTGGGAAGATATTGTTTACAGTATTGTTGAAGTTCCCCTTATACAGAAGGGAGAACGTTCAGAATGACTGTAACTCTCCAGCTGTGGCTTGCATACTGCCCACTGGGATGAAAACAGTTAAAAGGTACAAAGTACACCTGTGATATGCACAAAATCAGGAGCTTCAACAACAATACTGTGTTACTTTTATGTGATAGGCTTCTAGACATACATTTTGTACAGTTCTAGACATATCTAACTTTAACCTATTCCTCAAGTCAATTCTATCAGCTTGTTCTGTATCCACCCACTAAACCCCATTGGTAATGGACAAATTCAAACACACTTCTCAAACTAACATTACCTAACTACAGAAACGTACTGACCTGTAGCAATCTTCAATGGATTGAAATAGAATCACTTAAGACAAGGACATCCAAACGATCTCTCAAATAACTTTAAGCTAAGGTTATTTTTAAAGCTTTCCAGGAATAAAATTCCACCGTATCCCTAGCTATCCTGTTCAAACATAAACTTTTAATTCTTGTCCACATTACTGATTGTTTCATGGTGTAATCACTCATGCCCCTGCAACCTGTTAAGATGATTGCATTGTTGTATTCTAAAGAAACATCACAGTAAGAAGTGGCAGATTATTTCTGGTTTATTGACATTTTTAGTTTTGTGTACTTAAATGGACCAGAACAGACATTCCTCTAACAAAAAAAGCCAATTGTGCTGAAATGAATGGCAAAGTTTCACACGTGCCATATAAATACGAGAAATATACATGCATATCTGCAGCAATTTTTAAGCTTATGTGAAGATCACTATAAAATGCAAGACTAGACAGAAAATAAGTGCATGCCACTATACTCCTGAACTAGAATATAAAGGTAAAATTTGGAGAGTCAGACTATATACAGCACTCACAAGCCAGGGGAAAAAAAAAAATCCAAACACATGTAGAAACATTTAAAAATGAGAACAAATGAAATAGAGTCTTAGATTTGTTGATACTTTGAAGACATTTTTACAGATTTTTGCTCATTTTGGAATTCTAGAAATTATTCTGCTCAGAAATAGCACTGAAAAGATCTCTAGCAGTGAAGAAATATGCTTACTTTGAATTTCAAACTACCAAAAAACCTTGGCCTTCTATAACTTTAAGCTTCAACAGGTTATTGTATGTGAAGCTTTTCATTGATTTGGGACAATATGCTTCACAAATGCTTATGCATAGACAGATGCTATCACCACCAAGATTATGTAGTACTCACAGAATGATGTTGTTTGTAGTATTTATTACTCAAAAAGATGCTCTCCATGTGCATGTAGGAACTACAAATAAAAAGTTAAAAGATGCTAACTTGTGTAATAAAAACAAAGACCCAGAAATTGTGAAAACCTACTATTAATGGTAGCAACTAAAGAAAGCTGAAGAGGTTAGAGGAATAATCCTCCATGTTATGTCATTTTACTTACTCCACATACTTTAAATTATACCCACAAACTTCTCCCATTTATAGCAACTATTTACTAGTTTGTAACAACTATTCAAAAATGGCTAAGACCACATTTACGCTTCAGAGCAAGTCAAGCATTCAGTGAACAGCGTACAACGCAAAGATTAGTTAGTGAAGAGCAGGAAGACTTGCTAGAAGTGAGTATTTAAGAAACAAGTTAGAAGAGAGCCCTTAATGGGGAGCAGAAAACTGAAAATTGGGAAAAGAAAAAGTCAAGCACAGGAAAAGTTCATAAAGAATGAGAGTTAAGAAGAGATATTCTGATAACACAAAACCATACAGATCGCAGAGGATGATCAAAAAAACTTGACAGGAAGACAAGAGGCACCAGTCCCAATAAGCACAATCACAAACGATGACAACTTAAGAGCACTATCTGGAAAAGATAGTAGGCAAAGAAGTAGAAGGAAAATGGAACCTACAGCAAGAACCTGACTTCTTTCAAAAGTTCAGCAGTGGCTATCAGTAATCACTCTATAGACAGTATTCTACCACGCAGACTAAAAGTGCTTTAAGTTACTATGAAGGTATTTTGGACCACCTGCCTCTCCTTCTTTAAGTTTTTCCTACAAAGCTGAAAGCTGACTCAAACTGTTACAGAACCAGAAGAAAAGAACACAGATGACTGCTGCAAGATAACTTCATAGTGTATACCGGATCTTAAGATACTCTTTCAGGAGTGAGCTGTTCTCCAGGTAGCTGACAATACACTGAAGTTGTGGGTAGGTAATCACTTGCCTAGAATTCAGGGCACGTGCAATGAAGTGTCTGCTATGCCTACAAAAATTATAAGGATTGAAAGGAGGAATTTAAAAATCTGATATTACTAAAATCACACGTAAAATTCTTATTTATCCTATAATCCCATATTTTAGTTTTTCCCTGCATATAAAATGAAAGCATGTCCCACAATAACATTTCCACAGAAGCTTACAAGAAGAAAAAAAAAAGAAAAAGCAAAAGCCCCACTAAAAATGCACACACAAGAGTAATTTTTTAGGCTCTATTAGTCATTTTTTCATAACCACTTCTCACAAAGACTTTGTAGGCCTACAGACAAACCAAGGAACGCGTATTTAGATTCATGTGTAAGAACACAATACCCTGTATTGAATCAAAACTGTAACGAATACCTACGTTGTACCCTTCCTCTACCTTAAATTCAAAATTGTGAACAAAGGAATCTTCAAAGGGTAAGAAGCTGGTTTAGCCAGCTCTTATTCCACCCACAAGAAAAGCGGGGTGTGGTGGGTACACAGCTATCTCCAGCTGGCAGTATTTTACTGACCACTGTCATTATCTGAACTACAGCTTCACTGCTTCTAAGTGGTTATCCAACATCCCTTCTCCTGCTTGAACTTTGATCAGCTGTTCTGCCATGCCAACACCATTCTGGAGGAAAAAAAAGGTTGAAGTAATGCATCTGAGATGGTCCAATCCTAAAGCTGGTCCATCTCAAAGGTGTTCCTGAAGATGTAATGTTACCACCAGCATTGGAATAGCCTTGGCTCAGTGACACTGACGAACTGCACTTCTCCTTGGGGAGCCATCAGGATAAGGGGAAAGGAATAAGGGAGCTCAAGAAGTAACACACAGATGGAAAGCCAGACCAGCGAGAGTGACTAAACTTAAACACAGTAATTCAGCTACTAACACTGTATTATTCATACAGCTGAGAAGTTAACCTAAGTAATCCTTAATAACATAGGTGAGGATGGAAAATATGCCTACTTTCTGAAGAAAGACAGAATTTCAGATAATAATCCTAGATGTAGACGAAGTGTATCAAGCAAACACTTGACTGGACAAAAAGAATCCAACTACATACTTGCAGACAATTTTGCCAAACTCTCTTTAAGAAGCAAACGTGCAAGTTCAAAGAGCTATACAGACTACTAAATTGAGAACAGCAAACTGTCTTAATCTAAGGTATTTTGCTGCAGGTTTATTAAGCTAAACACAGGACTGGAACACTAGAAGGTACATATATCACCTGTACTCCACTGCCAGTTGGAATAATTGACTGACCTACAATCACATGCTTTAAGAACCATTTTTCCAGTTTTGATACAGGTAACGTAAGACCCTACAACATGTAGGACACACATATGTCAGACTCTACAACAGCACATATGCTAGAACAAGTACTGGCAAAACAAGTACTTTTGCTATTCAAGAACTGGGATGGTTTATCTAGCAAGATTTATCTGAAAAAAATACTAAAATGGAGTTCTAACTCCTGTATGCCAAAATTAGGTATTCCTTTGGTGGTCTACACAGTTACACAATGGCTTAGCCATTTTAAGACAGTCAATACCCAATACTTTTTTAAAAGAGTCTCAGTTTGAATTTTCAACTGCCAGAAATAGTCTTCCATATTTTCTGTCACAAAGTACCCCACATCACATCTTCACGAGCAGTAACTCTTCTCAAACCCATACTGTTTATCTATAGATTTCACTCTGCACAGATGGAAAAAATAAACCGATTAAATTTCGTTTGTCTAGATTTGACAATTGTTGATCTGGTCAACAATTTAAAAGTTCTGGTTTTACATTTAACTTTAACTAACAGAGGTAAACGGAAAGCACGCAAGTTGATGATTTCACTTTGTGAGGGTAGCCCACAGATCAATACTTGAGGTTCAATAGGAAATTTAAGAACAGCAATTAAACGGTATCGTACCGTGCACAGATACACCAGAAGGTTAAGAAACACCGCCACGACGAAGACGTGTACTTAGCATCACGAGCAGTCCACAACCACGCCGCAGAGGCCGCCACGGCACGCACGGGAAGAGCCAGCTGCCAGGCCCACAGGGACTGGGAGGAGCGGAGCGTTTCCCAGCAGCAGACCCGGTTCCCCACGCACTCTCCCGGGATGGGACCACCAGGCACCGCCGAGGCGCCCGCTGCCCGCGCCCCTGACACGACTGCGCAGCACCAGCCGGCTCGGCCCGGAGCAGTCGCGGCCTCCCCAGCGCTCCTTCGCGGCGGGCAGGCCCGGGGCCCACGCCGGAGCTCTCCTGCCTCCCCGCGGCCCCTCCCTTCCCCTCACAGCCGGCCTGAGCAGGCCCAAGCGCCGGCCGCCCTCCCGCCAGCGCCGCCGCCCGCTCCCCGCCGTCGGCCCAAGCCCGCACCTTCGTCGCTGATGTCGTCCACGAAGTCTTCGGGGTCACTGAAGGAAATCTCGTCCTCGGGCTCGACCGGGGCGGCGGGCGCGCCCTCCCCATTCTCCTGCGCTTCGCCAGGCTCGGCCGGCGGCTCGGCCTCCGCCGGCTCGGTCTTGGCCTCCGCCGCTAGCTCAGCCTCGGGGTCGGCCCCGGCGGACGGCTCGGGCTCGGCCTCCGCCTTCTCGGGGCTTTCGCGGCCGGACGGCGGCTGAGACGAGGGCGGCTGGGGCGGCTGAGGCTGCTCGGACTCGGCGGCGGCGACAGGCTCCTCGGCGGCGGGCGGCGGCGGCTCAGGGGGCCCCGGCGGCGCCTCAGACTCGCCTTCTTCCTGCCCCTCTCCTTCTTCTTCTTCTTCCTCCTCCTCCTGCTGCTGCGGCTCCGCCGGCGCCGGGGGCCCGTCCGTCTGCTCGGGCTCCTCCCCGGGCCCCTGGGCGTCGGGCGGCGCGGCGGCCGCCGGGCTCTCCTCGGTGTCCTGCATGGGGGGTCGGTGCGGGCCGGGCCGGCCGCGCGCTCCCAGCTCGAGCGCGACAGGGAAAGGAGCGGGGGAGGGGCGGGGAGGCTCCTACCGCCGGGCCATGTGCGCCAGGCCCAGCGGGCCCCGCGCGGCGGCGCCGACCAACTGGCGCGGGGCGGGCGGGGGGACGGAGAACTTTGCCCCGCCGGAGCTTCCGCCTACCGCCGCTTTCTCCCCGCTCCGCTGAGAAGCGGCTGCCGTCCCCTTCGTCGCCCCGTTCCTCGCTCAACCGGCGGCGGCTTCCGTTCCTTCTCACCCCGCAGCAGCCGTGGCTCCCCCCATTTCGTGCCTCGCTGTGGCCGAGCCCAAGATGGCGCCTTCTTCCAGTGTACTGAGGTGGGGTTCGGCCGAACCATTTTTCTGGAAGCGAAAAGTGGAAGGCGCCGGGACATTTAACTGCGCTGACGTAGAGTGAAGCCTTCCTGCGTTTTCGGCAGCTCAGCAAATTTCCCTGTCCAGTGCTAGGCGGGAGGCGACAGGACAGCGCACTAACGCGAAACCTGCCCGCCTCCCCCCTACAAACCTTCCACCATGCGCTCGCCCGAAGGCTGGCGGTGCCCGTGCGGGCTCTACCAAGCTCGTATAGAGGGGGAGTAGCGCAGTGCTACGCCGGCGCGTTTGTGTTTTGGCGCGACGAGCACACGAGCGGCAGCGGCACCCTCCCGTCGGTGGTACGGACCGACGAGAGCCGCCACATCGGCCCCGCGAGGGCCCCGGCCGGTCAGGCGAGGTGGCGGGCTGGGGCTGCCGGCGGGGCGGGGTGGGGGCAGCCAGGCCGGCGGCCCTCGAGCGGCCGGAGCGACTTGCTGGCTCACAGCCAGCCACGGTGGGTTCAATATGCCAGGTCGTCTCCGAGCGTCGTAATAGTCTCTACAGGACTTTTGTGGGTTTTAAGTAACGTTTTCTGTGAGGTAAAAAACAATGCTCGCTGTCCCACACCATCGCTGTGACACCCCGGTTAGCGGGAGAAACCTTCTGGGGGGGCAGCGAGCCTGACTCAGCGTGGTGATCTTTCGGTACAGGCAGCAGGACAAGACTAATATCCCTCCCTAGTGTTTTCCAGTGATCTGAGGTGTTACCTTGCGTAATCCTAACATCTTAGTGTGACTTAAACTGGTAAGGTTCTGTCACACAGGCTACCAACATGGCCAACTTTCTGAGAGAGCTGACCTCTCTTTATCAATGAAACCATTACCTTCTGTCCAGGGCACCTCAGCCTGATCCAACAATATGTAGAGTGTCTTTTTTTTCAGCATGGGTGCTAATATGATATATTCAAAGTGGCAAAGGGAATCTAGGATTTGTCTTGGATGCTTTCCTCAATTTAGAGGAAAAAGATGAGAACAGCTCTTGAGGAATAGTTCATCTGTGTTCATTTCCAAGATGAATGCTTGCATTTTGTGTAGGACTTTTTGGGTTTTTTTTAGCCCAGTGTTTTCAATCAAATCATACAGAATAAGAATGCCAGCATAAAAAATTAATGAGAAGAGCAGAACAGGTATTGTACTTAGCACTTTAAATTTAGACCCTATCTTGTATTGCAATATCTTTCATGTTTTGATAAAATCCTGAGAGAAGATATTTAAGCAATGAAGCCAAGAAACCCCAGTTCTGTAATTTATCAGCTAGTCACAAGATGGCATCCTAACTCCGTTCAAATTCAGTTGGTTGAGCCTGTCAACTCCGGATGGAAGCTATGGGCGATGCTTATGAGTGGAAATGATGACTGGCACTTTCTGCAGGTTTGTTTTTTCCCTCGTTACATCGTGGTAGTTCACCAGACTTTGACTTGCTGGTTTGCAGCAGCATTGACACACTGAAGCGTAAAGAAAATGCCATTACCTCTCCTGCCATCACAACGATAAGTTTTTCCAAATGTGAGGTTCAATCTATGGTCACAGCTGGGTGCTCTTCAGCAGCACGTCCGCGGTTGCTCCCACCAGTGTTTGACCACTTGCATTGTCTGTGCTGTTGGAATATGCGGTTTTTGCGTGTTACCTTTCTTCCTGTTTGCAAACTAACTACTACTTTTACAATCACTTTGGTTAAACACTGAATCTAAATGTTGGATCCTCCTTTCCTATCTTTGCACAGTCTGCTATTTGCACCTTCCCTTACTTTACAGCAACTTTTGATTTATCGTCTCTTGCTTCCTTCCTTCCCCCTTTCCTTTCTTCTATTGAAATTTCCCTTCAGTCCCTGTGCTACTATCTCACTGTTATTCTTTGTCTTCCAGTCCTTACTCAGCAATCCAAAGGTGAGTGGAACAACTTTTTAAACCAGAGATTTTGGCACTGGCAGTATGAGCCTGTTCCTGTAAGTAATTCCACATGCAAAACTCCTAATCAATGGGAAATTTTGGGAAAGAGATCTAGCAGGAATGGCTTTTTGTAACACAACTGTCAAACCAGCAATGCCTCATGAATTTTACTGAGTGCAAGTGAACTGAGAATGGTGGAGCTGCCAGCACTGTTTCCTAAACTGAATTCTGAAAGAGTAAGCAAGCTCTTATGGTCTGTATGAAATTGTATCTAATACTTATAGAACGTGCACAGAATGATGCACTGAAAGGCCGGGGCCTCAGGTAGTCACGTACTTTTGCATTACATTTGTTACCTGGAACCTACTGACACGTACTCACTCTCTTGATTATAGTTTCTGTATGCTATGGGTTTTCTAGAAGCTTTTGCCGCATTTACCACAAATATGGAAGGGTTCAATAACTTATGTCAAGCACAATCTTTCTGGCCCTCTTCAAAAATTATTTCTGCAACTGAATTATTTTTCACAGTGTTTTTCTTCAAGACTCCTCCTGTGGACTGCAAAAGCAATCTTCAGTTGAGAATGTCTTATTTATACCAAATAAATAGTTATGTTATTAGCTTAAGTACAGACCAATCAAAAATTTATAGCTAAATGAGAACATGTTGATTCCTCCATTCATTTTCTCAAAAAACGCTATATAGGCAAAAAATTGTGTAGCACTTAGTTTTCAGAAGTGCTGAGCATGCAAAACTCTCCACTCGGCTGCTGTATAAACATGATTTGAAGGGCCTCTCAGCTTAAATAACACCATGCGTTTTTAATTTTGTACACAGCTTTAGTCTGCACCCACGCTCGTGGGGATGTCGGCTGAAATAGCGCTGAGGCGAGAGGCAGAAGGAAACGGAGAATTACTCAAGGCATTCACATCTTGGTAGCAGCATGAGCAGTTTCAAGGGAGAGTGTTATCGTCGTAATTACTTACACCTGAAATAATTCTCACTTCATAATTTTCAGGTTTAGTTCTCTCTGCATATAGTGGAGATCATTATTTATCTTCCCAAGATTAATAAATATAAGGAACATTAATTAGTGAATGCATCCAATACTTTGGCTATTAAAAATACAAAGCCTTATGGATTGGTAGCATCTTAATCTGGAGGTTCAGAATCTATACTTATTTTTGTGTCTTGCTTGTTTGATGGTGTTTTCAGGAAAACCACTGTACAAAACATGCCTGATTTCTCACCAGTGTCAGCTGTATCATTCCTGACTAATAAAGCACAGGAAGTGGAAAAAAAAAATCACTAATAAAATGAGAGGCATTCATACCTGAAATTCTTATTTTTATGCAATTTTAGAAAGTGTATTTGCATTCCAGATTCTCATATTTCTGTGCTTTACTGAATAGGTTAATGTTTGTTTCTACCATATTTACCTTTACTAGTGCATTCCTTCTGGTGCGTTGCATAAAATGCTACAATGGCTTTTCCTTTGGAAAAACATTACATACCTACTTTAACTTATCATCAAGAATATTTCATAAAAATCCAAATGCATCAAAAAAATCAAAAATACTGAGTATAGGAAACACCCTGACTGATTGACTAGATGGCAGCACAAACTAAAGGCTGTGGAAAAGGTAACTCAAGGAAAGAAAATATACCAAAAAGTTGACTTGGGATCTCTCATCTGACTTGCAGTATGACATGCAGCCTCTCCATCGCTCACCACGTGACTGGGAGGACTGTCTTATTACCACTACCAACCATTTATTTACTTCTCGTAGCGCACGATGAAATCCGCCTGAACTTCACATTCCCGACAACCATCCTTTACAGTTTTCTCAAAAAATTAATTTGATTTCAGAATAAAGCCTCTATTAAGCCCATGAGCCGATCACTTCTTTTTCTATGTTTTAAGATGTTGGAAAGATTTATTACTGATCTCGAAGTGGTCTAGAGGCGCTTTGAGCAATCCAGTCAGCAGCAGGGAAGGCTCGTTGCTTCCCTGGGTGCCTGAGCCCCTGTGATGAGACAGCCGACACGTCCCCACCAGCCATCAGCCCCCAGAGCCGAGGTGTCTCTTGAAGCGCTGTCACAAGCGATGGCATTTTGACATGTCCCCCGGCGAGGGCAGCCCGGCCAAGGTTCCCCGCCGTGCTTTGACCACGAGCAAAGCCCCCGCCGGCCCTTGTCTCCCGGCCGCCCCACGCCCCGGCCCCCCGGGAGGCGGCCTCTCCCCGCCCGCTCCGCCCGCGCTGACAGGCGGGCGCTGCGGAGGAAGGGGAGGGCGGCCGCCGAGCCCTGGCCTCACATGACTGCTGCCGCGATGGACGGCGAGCCGACCGCAGGCACCGGCACAGGTACGGGGCGGCGGGTGTCCGCAGGGCGGGAGCGGGCGGCGGGGCAGCGCCGCCCGCTCCCCGGCTCCAGGGGCGCCGCCGTGGTGCCCCTTCCCTCCCGCTGGCGGCTCGGGGAGGGTGACAGAGCTCCTCGGGTGAGGTCGGGGCTGCTCCCCCCGCCAAAACCTGAGGTAAAAAAGCGCCGCCGGCGCCTTTTCCCCCCGGGGTGGCGGGTGCCCGGGCCGGCCCTGACCCGCGGGGGGGCTGCTCCGCCGCCGGGCCACGACCGGGCCCGTTTCGTGGTGGTGGGGTGTTCCCCTCCCCTTGCGAAGGTGGCCTCTGCCCCTTGGTGAAAAATAAGGGGGAAGCGGTGGTGGGCGGTGGGTTTGGCGGGCCCGGGCAGCGGGAGGGCGGCCCGGGGGCGCTGCGGGCAGCGTTCGTCGGCCGGTCGCGTCCCAGTGCCCGCCGGCTCGGCAGGTCGGCTGCCCGGGGAGCCTTTCTGTCGGGGCTCGGTGCGGGGACGGGTCGCGAACCAGAACTTTTCCTCTGGAGAGGCGTGCGGCTGAGCGCCTCCGTAGGTGCTGGAATGACTTTATTTGTACCCCGCCCGCTAAAATGGACCCAGCGGCACGGTGAAGCATGCGGGGAAGGGTTGTGAAGCGGTTCAGTAGGCACTGGCACGGTCGGTCCCGGACGGAGGCCACGTCTCCTGCTGACAGACCCGAGCCAAAAGCAGATCCGGCGTGGGAAGGGAGAAGCAGCTCCGAACGCCGGAGTTTTAAGAGCGCGCAGCTCAATCTGAAATCGAGAAACTTGCAGCCAAATGCTGCCAGCACTTGTTGTGAAATGAGAAATGGAGGGAGCTCCTGAGTGAATTAAGAAAATAACAGGCTCATAACAGTTAAACTGAGGGAAACTTTGAGAGGGAAACAGGATAATACCATTCTCTAAAAGTTTTCTTAAACTGGCCTAAACTTCATGCTGGCAGTTACTGCTCTGTGCATAATGTTTTTTTTTTTCTTTGTTTGGAAAGAAAAACTAGTGGAGGTTACAGGTGGGTAAGTTTTATGCAGGGAAAGGTGGTTTGGCTATATTCAGGATCCACTCTAAGTGTGCTTTTGATAGGCCTGAGATGCTCCTGATGTGGATAATGCTTATAAATAAATTATTTTGGAATATTTCTGTCCAGGACTGATGTAAGATATTGGGATATTGAACAGCAGCCTTTGTGGAAAAAAATGTCCTACTGTACCAAAGAGAGAGCTTTTTCAGGTATGTCTATTATGGATTGACTATCTCCTTCAGGAGCCTTATGGAGATAAAGCAGTTGTCTCTGAGTGTTCTTGATCTGATTAACTTCCACACTGGTGATGGTGCTTCTGTAACTGCTCAATCTGCTCAGCCTTATTTAGAAAAGTTGGCTTTCTTTGACAAAGCTTATATTGTGAACATGAGAGAAGGTATGTAATGATCTAAGCAAAAAAATATAATGCTGTGAAGGCAGGAATGTTTTCATATGTAGCATCGTGATGCAGGTTCCGTGACCTTGGAAGTTTCATACCCGTATGTAACTTTTTTTGAGATCAGCAGCTTGTCAGTGAATATTGGAGGAGGATCTAAGTTTCCTGCGTAATAATGAGAGTTCTGGCAGGGACCGCTGCTGTCCACCTATGGCAGCACATGCAAATGCTGTTTTATTCTGCAGATTTAAAAGTACTTTAACACAATCGGGAGAAAAAAGAAAAATTATAATGTCCAATACATTAAAGTCAGTCTTGCAAAGTTGTTTGTATTGACCTTCCCACCCCCCCATTTGAGCCTGTTTTGCAATGATTGCAGGGAACTAATCCAGGTGTGTTGTCTGGGATGGGAGTGGAACATCTCCTTTTCTTCCAGTGGTAAATCTTTAACTGTGTGGGCAGCCTGTAGGAGGGAGGGCTTGGTAATGAGGGCTGTACCAGGTGCAGACAGTATAATTTGAACATAACCACTCTGATTTCCCCCATGATCCTCAAGTTTTAGTGGGTTGGTGCAGGATGATGGAGAGAAATGTATCAGTTACAGGCATGTGGAACTAGTACAAAAGGAGGGGAGCTTTGATGATTGCTTTTCAACAGAATTTGAGATGTGAATGAGCTTGTTCTAACTATAAAACATGTGAAAAGACCATTGGGAGACTGCAGTGTGTGGAGTGGTGTGCCATTTTTTAATGGTTAAATACTAAGATGAAGTTTTTCCCCAGCGTAATTGAGACTAAGAAATGTGCAAAGCAGATGAGAAGCAAAACAAAAAGATAAGCAATTTCTTCTAATGGGGTTTTCTTGACCTGTATAAGGAAGGATGATTGTGAAAACTTGGCAATTTTATAGTTGAGCTAAAATGCCCTTGTAAAAGTTTCCTGGAGAACAGTTGTATGTGTTATTGCTTGTTGGGTTACCTTTCTGGGTCTGAATTTTTATACTTCCAACCTCTTTGTTAGAGCTAAGCTAGTGTAAGAAATGATAGTTTAGCAATCGTCCGTTGTGAGCTGGGAAACTGCCCCAGTGAGGACTTGACTTTTGTCTCTGTAGCCTTTGGGAACATTCCTCGATGGACTTTTCTCCCCTAATCCTGTTACTTCTTCAGTGTGTGCGGCTCCATCTCACTTCATTGTGTTTGCTGCAGCTTGGGACTGTGGCTTTGTGGCCGACTTGGGAATGGAATGTATTCCTTGTATTCCCAGACTTGGGAAGTCATTTAATGATCTAACAGCATAGGTAAAAGAACAGGGCACTAGGCTTAAACTTAGTTCTTTGTTCTGTCGCACAGATTTACTGTGTGACGTTGGAAGGAGATAACTTGGTGTTGGGTTTTTCTGACTGCTGTAGTATGTGATTGCGTTATTTTGAGAAGAAGTCAGAGGCTTACAGCTCCAGGGGAATGGAGAAATGCTAGTGCTTTTTTGTTGTTATTGAATAAAGCTTAGATAACCTCAGAAACCCAGACCAGCTAGGGCAGGATGCATTTTTGATGTCTGCACTGAAAAAGCTGTGGTGGTTTTTTTGTTTGTTTGTTTTTAAGGAGAAAACCAAATGTTAGAGCCTGTTTTCCAACATCTAATTTTATGATAGTATGTGTATTATTTTATCTTGTCTTCTTTTGGCATTGGATAACTTGTATTTACAGGGCACTATTGCACCATCTCTTAAATAGAGTGAAGCTAAATACGATTACTTTTCTTGTACCTAGTAAGAAATACGAACCTCTCTTCCACGTTGAACATAGATCTGTGTATCAGTTGGCTTTGTTAGATAGACTGATTCCTTTGCATTGCTGCTTTCTAACTGAGAATTGCATGGTTTTAAATTCCTTAAAACACCCAAACAAGTTGCATACAATTGTCTCAAATATGTAAAGCCTTTAATAGGGAGAAAGTTTTGTTTGCCTTTTTTTTTTTTGGTGGGACTTCTTTTCTTGTTTTTAGGGGATTTCAAATTATGTAAGCATTAAAAAAAAAAAAAAGCAAGGAAGTGAATTTATTTGAAGTTGTAGTTGAAATCTGCACTAGCTTTCCAAGAGGTTGATGTGGAATTATGGAGGAATGTGTTTGACACAATGAGGGGGAAAGGCATTTCCATAATTCCTGAGGCTTTTCATGAGAAGACAGAAAGGAAGGGGAAATGCTGATGAATGATATTTATATTGCTTCTTTCATATTCCTGGCCCAGGAGCTTGTAGTGGAGCCCTCATTTTTACCAAGGAGAAATCCGAGGTATCTGAGCACAAAAATAGTCAGTTCTTGTACTCCTCTGCGTTTCCTGTGGGTCGGGTCACCTCTGCTCCACAAAGCCGAGGCCTGTGATGATGGAGAAGATATCTTAACTGTTTTTTCTAAAGGCTTTGCTTCCTTCCAGACTCCTTTCTCCTAGAAAATCTGTTACTAATGTAGCAAATAACTCTATGCACCTTCTACTTAGGTGTGTCTGATAAATTTAACTGATTAGCACCCTGGTGAAATAAAGTGGTGTTAGTAGCAGCCATCTGTAAAATGGAGATAAACTCTCCAAATTTGGTTGACAGAACTTAAATAGGGAAGGAGATCTGTGTTGTGATTTACCACCTATGCTTCCAACCCTTGCATTGCCTTTCTCTTCTGTATGTGCTTGCTCACATGTAAAACCTCTATGCAGCTAATCGGACACTTGGAAATTCTGCTTTGGGTTTCATAAATGCATGATTTTAGAAATTTTGATTGAGGAGACTGGTAACACTGTGGAGTTACTAGATTGCTGTCTAGTTGTGTGAATAGGAGTAATAATGAACATTTCATGCTTTAGTTAGCACCCAATGTGTGGCATAAAGTAGTGAAGCTTTCTATTTTAGTTGTTCTCTGGATAAGTTTCTCAACTCCTTTCAGTCCAAAGGCTACCTCTGACTTGTCACCAAAAAAAAAAAAAATTATGCAGTGTTTTCATAGTTTTTTTTCCTTTACAACCAAACAAAAATTAGGCCATTCTTTGAATGCTTCTTTAAACTTTTCTTTCTTGTCATCTTGTTGTCTGCTTGTTTGCATATGTATGCATATATGTATCCTTTTTAACTGTTATATCAAATTGTTTTCAGTTATACCAGGCCACTTCCTGGTATCTTATTGACAACAGATTGAGAAACTGCTGTAGCAAAAGGCTAGCTTGCACAAAAAAGCTGTTTTTTATTTCGCCTGCTTCTCTGTGTTCCAGGGGACCGTTCCCTACCTCATTTCTGTATTCACTTGCTGCTCTATGTATATAAACTTTACTAGATAATGATCTGCTGAAACCAAATGGAATGTTTTCAAAATTAGCTGTTCTCCAGCAGAGTGCGTGATGGGAAGTGTTAAGTGTTTTGTTACAATGCATGTAAATCCTTTTACTGGTTAAACACAGGAGCTCATACCAATGAGTTCCCACTATTATCCACCATTCCTGGCCAGGCTCTTGAGGCTGTTCCTGAATTGACTCCTTAGTAAGTAGAATGAAAAATGGGCTGAAGAATAGCTTCAGTATATATTGATCTGCAGGGTTAATGTTAATGCTGTGATAAGCGTTTTCTAAAACAGGTGAACAGCTGTTCCAAAGTCATCTTACTGTGTTCTCAATCCAGTGTTTGAGGGTGTAAATTCACCCTGAGTAGCTGTCTTGTTGATACGGAAAATGCTGAGATTATTAATTAAACAATAATTACTCAAACTTGTTTATATGGCTGTCTGATTTGTGTGATTTCACACGTTCAGAGAAGGTTGAGATCTAAAGAAGCTATAGAATATTTTAGGAAGAGCCAAGTGTGTGAACTGCTGATAAAGAGAAGGCATTTCCTGTGGGTGAATTTTAGAAGGCAAATTTAGAGAGTAACTTGATGAAAATTGGCAAAGTATTACAAATGAAAGGAGCAACATGACTCAATTGTCAAAGGGACGCCGAGTCCTGTCTAGATCTCTCTATGGGGCTTCACTCTGTAGTTGTCTTACAGAATAATGTGGGTTCAGATCACAGTAAGGAATCTGAGAATCCTCTTCAACATCAGTTTGGCTGATCGTGCTGCAGGTTCCTGCACTTTCAGATGAAATACTGAAGGATTCATGGTTCATCCTAGAAATCTTTTGAGGAAATAGGTGGATTGCATTTTGGCTAGCCCTTCTTTGGGAGGCTAGCTTGTGGTGACTGCCTCTGGAATGTGAGCGAGTGGTTTAGCAATACAGAGGACTGTGGAATTCTGTTTAAGTGTGTGCGCATTGGAGGAATAACAAAATCTCCTGTGTCATGTTGCATTTCACTGATGTGTCTTGAGCAATTAAACCCAAGAATTACAAGGGTGTGCACCCAGAGATCCGCTGCTCTGGAGAGCGAGGCTCTCGTGTTTTCCATAGTTCTTTTTGTGTGTATTTTTGACACTTCCTCTCGATAGCATGGTTTATTATACCTTGCTGCCCCATGAAAGGTCAGGTGGGCAAGGATTTTTCTAGACTAGAAAATATTTTGCCTTGCTATCTGTATTCTGAATTTTCTGTCCTCCTTTCCTTCTCAGTTCAGCATCTATCCAAAAAGTGGATATAGAAATATGTTATCACTTTATCCAGCAGTACCTATGTCAACATTGAATGAGCTTGTGTTATCTTACCACAGATTTCTGGCAGGTAACTGGAACTTTTTAGAAGCTGCTACGTAGGTGGGGTTAGTAGGTGATACTTTAGTCTATTAAAGCAGAGGTGTTAAGACTTGCATCTCTGAGTCACGTTAGCAAGAATCTGAAGCCTGATGAGACATGTGGGATAAGGTCATTTGTCCTGGATTTGGTTTGGATTCCTTAAGCTGTTCTATGGAACAGAGAATGAAATGTCTGTTCTGAAGCTGTGTATTTGAGGAATTGGAGATTACCTGTTTTTCCCATTTGTCAGGGTCTAGAGCACATGAAGGAACAGGTGGGAAATCCTTATCAGGAGGAGGTCAGGGTTTTCAAGTTAGGGATATGAGTTCTTATCTTCCCTCAGTTAAATTTCTACACAGTTATCAACTTTTTGAACTTATTTGTCAAAGCTTACTGAAATGGTTCTTGCTTCTATGGTGTTACTGTCTTTTTGTGTTCTGCAAATTTTAGATGTGTTTAAGAAGGGACACCCCTTCTGCACAATGGCAAGGAAGGGATGATTAATACTGCCTAGCTTTTCTAGGTAACTTTTCAGCAGTGGATTCAACTTGCTTTGTAAAAGCTGGCTCGCAGTATCCCTCTTAAACAGACATATCCAGAGAGGAAGCAATCCATCTGTTCCAGACTTGAGAACAGAACTCAGGTATGGGTTGAATAGATTCCAGGGTTATATCCACATTTTTCTCTGTTTCTTATGTGTGAAATGGGTAGAGAAAAAGGATTGCTTTGAAAAACAATGTAAACTTCGTTTACAGTCGCATAATATGTGTAGATCTGAAGTCAAGTTGAGATAATGGACTGCAGTCAGTTATTCGATAAGAGAGCACTCTGAATCATCATCTTCACCCCTTCTTTGATGTAGTTTATCCTCCAGGGCCGTTTTCTTGAGAGACATCTTTTTTTGCTTTTGCATCTGGCTGAGAATCAGGTAGAATCCCTCTGTCCAATGCTGTCCAGCTATGACTGAATTCACTGTAAAAAGCTGTTTGTTTTTTAGCTACAAGCAGTGGAATAAGTATATTTGAAAGATTTTGCCAGAGCTTGCTGTGATTGAGGAATTGTTGGGTTGGTAGCCCTTGTTAGGAACCTTTTTCCCCTGCTCTTGAACTTAAGCATATTGACATAGTAAATTACTGTAATTCACGTCCACTCTAGCATACTGTCATAGAGTTTAATAAAATTATGTCAAATGAAGTGTCTCCTTCCTTTGTAATGACATGTAAAATTAATGTATTAAATTTCTGCAGTGCAGTAAAATAACAGATTTTCTTTCCTTCCATGAGTTGTTCTAGGCAGGATCCAAAAGTGCTGAGCTAGGGTTTCGTTCATTTTGGCAGATCCTGCTGTGGTGGGAGCTGGACAGACAGGAAATGCAGGCCTCCTAGCTGATTCACAGAACAAATTTGGCCTGCGATTCTTCTTTTGCTTAGTAGAGATGTCTTTCTGACTCGGTATAATTGGTGGTGCTCCTGGGTGTTGTGAAAAGGGAGGTACCAATGTCTTGAACGTGTGTGAAGTAGCATAGCCTCCTGGGGGAGTGGCTTGACTGTTACTCTGGTTGCATTGCACCACTGTGGGAGCACTGAGCAAGGGAACAGAATATTTTAAGGCTACTTCTTTTACTTTATCTTATCAGGTCTACTGGACTGTTTTTCCCTTTTTGTCTTTTAGATTTGGCAAAGCCTCCAGTAAATGAACCGAGGGAACCGGAACAGTTTCTAATGCAGGCGCCCCAGGGAAATCCACTGCTGCTTTCCCACACCCTACAAGAGCTATTGAGCAAGGATAGTGTGCAGGTGGAACTTATACCTGAGAAGAAGGGCCTTTTTCTGAAACATGTGGAATACGAGGTTTCCAGCAAGGTAATGCAAACAAGTATTGGTCTCAGCAAGAATATGTCCTCTTGAGAATGGTCGTGCAGGTACTGTTGGCAAAGTCCTGTCTAATTTGATGGAGATGTTGGGCGATGCTGGTTATGAGTAGGCCAGTTGTATGGGATTACTTTAAATGCAATAGCACTATGCTTTCTTGACCTGGGCTTCTGCAGTATGTAGCATCTTCTAACTATGGTCTGATGGATGGTCTGCTACTTTACTGGCTTGAAACCTGAGCTCTGTACAAAAGCAGATGTATAACATGGAAAACTGAATGTTTTCATAACTGATTGGTGCAGGCAACTGGGTATTGCAAACTATTTCGAACTAGTGGAGAAATTGTGTTGGCAGTGCTAGACTGATATCCTTCGTAAACAGAAAAGATACTGCAAATCCTTCTGCAGAGTCTAGGCTGCTTCCAGTTTACTTGCCCCAGTCCTGACCTGTAGGTTCTGCTCTTGGCGTAAGAGAAGATTGAAGATGATATATCTTTTCCTATATATAGAACGGCTAGTGAAATAGTTCTTCAGTAGCTTCTGTGTGTTTTTTCAAGAAGGAAATCTGTTCTCTTCAAAGTAGACCATGAGCAATTTACATCTCCCAGGCCACCAAAACATCAGTTATTGAGCAACACTCAAACTGTTGTAGTCACTGTTGTATGTATTCAGAGACACATCTGGATCACTTGTCTCTAGTGGTGTTTTGAACTTTAGGTGTTTTAGCTTGGTGTGCATAAGCTTGTCAAAGACTGTTGTGAGGGGGAAAGGGCAGACACAGTGAACACTTCTGTGGACTTTCTAAGACTCGACGTTTATTTTTGCCCTGATTTCGGGGCACAAGACTCCGTGATCCTGGTCGTGTCTCTAGATTTTGAATTTAGGAACTCATTGCCAACTCCTTTCAGTTGCTGTCATCTCTCCTACGGTTCTAGCTGTAGAATGATACTTCCTCAAAAAGAAGCATAGCTTGGCCTTGAGCTTCATCTAAGATCTGCAGCACAAATCAACATCAGATTTCAAAGCAGGCGGAGGGAGGCCCTAGGGGCGGTGTCCGTTGTGCTCCAGTTATATGCCTCATTGCTTTATTTTTGAGAAAGCATAGTGCCAGGATAAGTGGTAGATGATGTGCAGTGCAAACATAGTGAGAATGGGCATAGTGTTGTGTAGTCTTTCTTAACTGCTCTATTACTACAGTTGAACCTGTAGTAACAGTGTGTGGGGGGTTGTGGGGGTTTTATTTACTTATTATTTTAAAAGGATTTCTGTCTCCTAAGTGTCTTGTTCTAGCTGCTAGCTAACTCCTTTTGGAATGAAAAAAACAGTTTCTTTGTCCTTTTCTACATAGTGATCTAAGAAATGCAGAGTGAAGGAAGGACTAAGGTTTTGAAGGAGCTTTCAATCTTTGTTTATAGATCTAACATCAGTGAGATCTCTCTCTTTTTCTCTTTTGAGGTTCACTTAATACATCAGTCATTTGGGCTAATACTTAACATGATTTAAGACTGTTTTGCCACCGCTGGGTTTGAAACTGATTTAGAGAAAGTTCCTAAGAGCTAGTGCTCGGGGCCTTGCAGTACTTTAAGAAGAGAGCTCTCTAGGGCACTTTAAGAGTGTCGCATTATTTCTAAATGTTCTGTCTAATTTGGAAGACCAGAGAGTTTGAGGGAGTGATGATACGGAACCACGGCAGATTTAGGGGTATTTGTAATTTCTTGGGAAACCTCTTCCTCTCCATTGCATAGTCTGTTTCATCTTGTGTGTAAATGAAATCTGACTTATGTTTTTAACTGGAAACTTATTCTCAGAAGGACTGCAGTTAGAAGAATGCCATCTCTATTCATAATCAAAAGGGGGCTACCTTTTGGAGTCTTTTCTTCCTCTTTTTGGAGTCTTTTCTCCCTCTTCCCCAGCACAAGGCCTCTAAAGATTAAAAATATGTTGTTTCTGCAGTCTCTGGGTGTGATTTCTCTATCTTCTTCCTTTTCTTTTTAGTGCAGCCGATAGCAGAAAAAGATATTATGAAAATGCTGCTGAGTGTCCAGCCTATGTATTGATTTGTTTTTTTCCCCTCCTTCCTTTATTGCAGAGATTCAAATGCTCAGTCTATAGGCGCTATAACGACTTTGTGGTGTTCCATGAGATGCTACTTCAGAAGTTCCCGTACCGTATGGTGCCAGCACTTCCACCAAAGAGGATGCTGGGAGGTAAACCTGGGTCTGTCTTGTGACTGGAGATGTTGCAGTGCAAGCGTGATCAGGATGATACTGTTGAAAATAAATGTTTAAAAATACTTTGCTTCTGCTTGGCTCAGAGAACAACTCTGAGGCTATAATACACAATTTGGAGGTGTGAATTATTGCCATCTAGAATACTCTATACGTAAGACACTAATATAAAATTTCAGTGTGGGGTTGTTTTTATTTTGTTTTTTTTTCCATGGAACTCTGGTATCTAATGACTTTTCTGGTAAGATTTGAGGTGTAATTCTACACAAGAGCATGGCAGAGTTATGGCTATTGAGTTTAGGAAAATAGGTTACGATGATTGGTGCTGTGGTGCTATCAGTGCAGAATTTCTACCATACTGTTGACCAGCTGTAGTATGTATTGTGGTGAGATGTTTTGTGAAGTGTTCAGCATAGAAAAGATTTGTGGAAATCCCATTGTTTTTCTATAGCAAGAGAAGAGTAAAGATTAAAAAAAAAATCTATATTAAAAGTCTTAAAACTGCAGAGGAGCTGATGGCATAAAAACAACAAAATTGCTTCTCCGGTGAGACCGTACTTGATCCTGTTGAGTTAGTGTAGGGTCCTGACCTCATACACCCCTAAAAGGGACTGGCAAACACAGTGATGTTAAGTGAACAGCTTCAGCACTGTGTATTATAGGATTACCTTGCACAGAAGCCTTATGATGCAGGCAATGGTAATTATGCTTTCTCAGTTTATGTACAAAAAGGTGTCTTTCTGGCAGATGAACCAACTGCCTTAAAGTAGCTATCGCCCTTTTTTTCCTGTTCTAAAAAGGATAACCAGAAACTCAGAACTGAGGCTGGAATCGGTGTCAGTTAATTAAAGTACATTTTAGCTGTTATAGAAACCAATGAAGTATCCCAAGACTGAAAGCATATCAAAGCTCCCTGAGGTGTATTTTTTACTAATCTGAAATATTTGCACTGGTTTTAAACTTTCATTATTTCAATTGTTGCATAACTATATAAAATCCTGTCTTGTTTTCTGCTTTACCTGTGAAAGAACAAGCTTTTCACTGTCTTGTTTCCTGCTTGTGCTGCTAAGCTTAACGTGTTTCAATAAATAATTGATTTCAGTCAAGGAGTCTTATGTATTGCTACAATAAAGAGGAACTGTTAAATAGTGAGCAGAGTGGGGTGTATAATGGTCTGGAACAAAGCAAAATAATAGTGCTGAAAAGCTTCAATGGTCATTTATTCTTATGATGGAATGTAAATTGTGAAGCCCTTTCTTTTGAGGTTGCAAAAACCCGTCTGTTGAATTTGACCTGATTCAGTGTTCTCAGCCAGAATTTCCAGAATTTCCACTTCATGCAACACCTGTAAGCAAAGTGACCGTGTCTGATTAATCTCAGTGGAGAGAGGATGCTTGAAAGAAGCTACCAATATATATAATTTGTCAGTCACTGTTATTTCCTTGCGTTGCCAGTGTGTTGATATTTCTGTGCATTCGCTGGTGCATTTCTTCCCAGAGATATCATGTGTTTAAGAAAAAACTGATAGGATTAGTTCCTGAACTGTGCTAGGAGTACAGTCCTAATACAGTCCAAAACTGTGTTAAGGCAGAGAGTGATGATTGTCTTTAGTCCAGTGACTCTACATATAGAAAAGCTGTGTAAGTGGTCTGAATAGAAACAACAAACAGGAAAAAGGAAATGGAAGTTCTTGTTTCTGAGTAGGCTAATGGACTGACAGATGGAATTGCAGGACACAGGATTTGATGGATTAGAGGATGGTGCTGATCTTGAACAAACTAAAAAAAACCCCAACCTTTTATTCTTCTTCTAGCCCCAAAATGCGTAAAAGTGTAGAGGAGGGACTGTTGAGGGTACAGCACACTGAATCTGGTTCTTCAGAATAGTGAGCAAAAACCTCATAAGTATTTGTGGGATGATCACTTTGCAAGTGGCAAGAAGCAGTGTGTGGTGCGTTTCCCAGGAGTCCCAAACAGACTGAGATTCCCTTTGGGGACCAGCTATGGAATTGATTCAGAGGAAGAAAAATCTTTGTACGCCCACAGTTTGTAAGTGGAAGCTTCAGGCCTTAGACTTGGTTGTTTATCCTGCTTACCTGAGCCACCCTGTGAAAATAAGCACACATACATATATATGCTGGATTTCAGTAAGATGTAAAGAACCACTTGAAGGAATATTTGTTCTGGTGGTCAATCCAAAAGATCTGTCTTAGGGACCAGACAGCTTATAGGTAATCATTCTTTGGTTTTGTTGCAGTGCTTTAGCAAGGGTTATAAGTACAAAGAGATTATTGGACTGAGCACTTTCTTTGTTCTCTTTCTGAGCAGCTGTAATATGTGTGATTAATTGAAATGTAATGTTTCTTCCCGTAGCTGATCGAGAATTCATAGAATCTAGGAGGAGAGCGCTGAAGCGTTTTATAAACCTGGTGGCTCGACATCCCCCTTTCTCAGAAGATGTGCTCTTGAAACTCTTCTTGTCGTTCAGCGGCTCAGTGAGTACTTGTTAGCAATGGTCTCAAATTTGCATATCTTCCTGTAACTGCTTCGCTGGGCACAGAGTTCAGAGTTGCTTTTTACCTACACGTTACTGCTCCTCGTGATGAGGAGAATTTTCTCTCAAAAGGTATTTCTACAGCTGGAAAGTGGAAGGTAATTTCGCTCCATGCCAGGAGTATAGTATTTTGAAAATGATAACTGTTTATAGGGGAATACGTATTATCCTTCTCTTTAACTTAAACCTAACCTGAGTAAAGCTGTATCTGCTAAGTTATTGCAATATATCCGAGACCTGTGTGAACTGCCTGTGCGTTAGTGCTTTCATGCTTGTTTCATTCTTTATATTCTCCAGGATGTACAGAATAAGCTAAGAGAGTTGGTCCAGGGAGTAGGAGATGAATTTATGACCTGCAGATTAGCTACCCAGGCCAAGGTATGTATATGAATTTCTTGCAACATATTATTCTGGTTTAAATGTCTCTTTCCTCTAGGTGGATCAGTTATGGCATTTGTTGAGTGGTGAAGACTTTAGACAGGAGAGAGTTGTTTCCAAAGTTTGAAGGACTTTTGATCTTTCTGATAAAATTACATGTTTAAATAAAGATTTGATTCTTAAGGGCCTGATATGTCTAGTTGAATGCTGGTTCATAAATAGGATAAAGATTAAACAATGAATCCTTCTCAGAACATGTTTCTCAGTAATTACTTGTACTTGCCTAACAAACAATTGCACATACTGCACAATTTAAAAGCTAATACCTAGATTGATGTCTTCCCCAAGTGTTCATGCCCTCATTCTGTCTATCAGCCTCTCCTTGTGGGAGAGTAATTTGGACTGTTATAGAAAAGTTTAAGTTCTCCATATATCTGTTTATCCCAGTGACTTGTGCTATGGCAAGTTTTAAATATACATTCGCTGTGTTCATTGAGCAATTTTACAGCAAGTTGTTGTTCAGGTTCCTGCAATGCTAGCTGAAGGTTTTGCAAATGGAGCTTAATTCAGGCTTTTACCAGTGAACACAGGTCAAAAAGAGCTGGACTTTGAGTACGTGCGTGACTTTGCCAGGCTGGCAGTTACTAGTAGCATCAGATCAGAACCTGTGAGCTTGAAACCTCACAAACCCTGTTTTAACCGCATAGGAGAATTGCAGGTTTTGCCAACTTTGTCTACACCTGGTATTTGAACCTCTTTCTGCCTCTGAAAATTAGGGATATTTGTATGACATCTGACTTGGACACCTACATTGTGAAGCTAATCTCTTCAGGGTTGTTCGAGCATGGCATGAGAGAGCGAGCACGAGAGGGAAACCTGTCTCTCTGCTGACTATATGATGTGCCCACAATTAATGTATGTGAATGTGCCTCTGATTTGTCCTCTAGTAATCTCTCTTGCACTTCTTCAGGACTTCCTTCCAGCTGACATACAGGCCCAGTTTGCTGCCAGCAGGGAGCTCATCAGAAATATTTATAATAGCTTTTATAAGCTTCGGGACCGCGCGGAGAGGATAGCTTCTCGAGCCATTGATAATGCCTCAGATCTTCTCATATTTGGAAAGGAGCTAAGGTAGGTTGGGAAGAAGAGGATTTGCTAATGCGAACGCTTCTACTGTTGTTTCAGAGCTCAAAACTGTTGTAAGGTTTATTTGCAAATGGTCTGGTAAGAATGGGTATTTCAATGCATGCTGTAGGCCATAACAACATTTTTCCTACTAGAAAAGAAGAAAATGCATGCTTTCCACTAAGGTTGCATTCCATAGAGCAAGAGAAAATAAAATATAAATACCTCAACATGGTTTTATTGTCTCTTCCCCCAGTGTATACACAGCTCTGCGTTTGTGATTGTGCAGTAGTAGCTCAGCACTGAACTGCTCTCTGCAAATAAGTGTATCTACTTGGTGGAATTTGTCTCCTAGATTTGAATACTACTTATCTCTTCCTAGTGCTTTGGGCTCAGACACTACACCGCTTCCTTCCTGGGCTGCTTTGAATAATAGCACATGGGGGACTCTGAAACAAGCCTTGAAGGGTCTGTCTGTTGAATTTGCCCTGCTGGCAGATAAGGCTGTGCAGCAGGTGAGTTCTGTACTTTTTTTCTTCTTGTAAAATGAAGGAGGTGTGTTGCTGCCTGAAGTGTTTCATCTTGAATAATGAGTTCTGTGGACATAGGCACTTAGAGAGTTAAAAGGGATATTGTAGTCCAGGCTCACATCCTCAGCCACCAGCCTGCTCGGTCAAGCTTGAATGAAAAACCTGGACTGTGTTTAAGTGGGGAAAAAAGTATAATGGACAAGGGAAAGGAAGGAAAAGCCTGCTTTCTTTTTTAATTTCAAATGGTTATTGGACAAGTTAAGTTGTACCAGTATACTGAGCTGTTCGAAAGTCCTGCATTCTATCTTATTTATCTGCTGCAGAGAATCCAGAAGAACTTACTTTTGAATCAAGTTTTGACATTCTTGTACTTAAACATTACATGAGAGTTGTTCAGACAAAAGTGTCGTATTCCTGTGCAGTGTGATAATGACTGTTACAATAATGTGAGAACATGACAGTCTGGGAAGGAAAAGTAATAGTTTTGTCTTCACTTCTCTTTGTCTCATTGTGTTAAAATACTCAGCATGCTTTTATAGATCAGTCAGACCAGATCTTCTCCTCTATTGCTGCAGGAAGAAAAGACAGTACTTAGTAAAGTAAAAAAAACCAAGTAGTGAAATTTGGCTTGGTGTCTCATCTCTTCCTTCTGATGCATGAACTATTATGGTGAGCATGCAGGTATTTATAGCTTCAATGGATTAGTTAGCTTTGTAAGAAGGAAAGATGAAAGATTGGAGGAATCTGCAAGAGCAAGAAATTTCAGGCAGAGAGAGCTGAAAGGACTGACACACAGGACCGTGAAACTAACTCCCTTTGTTATAATGATCAGTCAATTGGAAAAGCTGTTCCTGCTCCAGTCAGATCTTTGCTCTGCATACTGAAGACTGAGCATTCCAGTGCCATCTGAAAGATTTTTGATGCAGTTGTGTAAGCGTTGATGTGCCCTGGAGAATACAGTGGAAGGCCTGCATGGCCTTACACGGGTGTGAAGACCTGTTATGTTGGTTCTTGCCAGGCTTACATAAAATGTGCTTTTTCCTTGTTTTCTAGGGTAAACAGGAAGAGAATGATGTGGTGGAGAAGCTGAACCTTTTCCTGGATTTGCTCCAGTCCTATAAAGTGAGCCTTGCTGTTCTTCTGCCAATGAGAAAGTTGTTTAGAGCAAGCTTGTGCTCTTTAGAGCATGTAACGCCAACTGGATGGAAAACTGTCTGGGAGGCCAGTCCGGAGGCGAACTGGGCATCTGGCAGAGGGAGGGGAGTGGCTGTTGGCTGTAGCTGGCTCTACAGCCTTACTGGTCAGCTCATCTTGTGATGAGAATTTGCCAAACAGCAAACACTGCAAGGAATTTGAAAATATGACTGCTTGAACTATGTGGATCAGCTAACTTTTTCCCAGATTTGGCTGCTGTTGAGTCAAAGCAGTAAATTAGATGGTTACTGGTTTGTTCATGCAGACATGAGTTCAGTTACAAATGAAAGAGTTTTTGTTAGTACTAATCTTTTGGTCCTGATATTCCTGGGCAGGTCTGGACTGAAGCAGAAGGACACTGGCAAGCTCTTACCACAGTTAATTGCCAGCACTTAATATTGAGAAGGGCACAAAAGATAAGAGGTCTGATAAGATCCAAAATGTTGGCAGAAGTGATGTTCCAGATTGCCTCTTAAGCTCACTGGTCTGGGTCCAAGCAGTTTTGTTTCTTGAATTCTTTGCTGCCAACACTTTTTTGACCCTCTTGAAAACAAAGAAACAAAAATCTGCAACATAGACATTTCATAAAGCGTGACCATGTGTTTGTGTTCCTGATATACTTGGCTTGCATACTTTCTGTCTCTCAGCTTCCACTAAGTACCTGTTTTTTCCTTTTCCCATAAAGGACCTGTGTGAAAGACACGAGAAGGGAGTATTGCACAAGCACCAGCGAGCATTGCATAAGTACAGCATGATGAAGAAGCAGATGATGAGTGCCACCGTGCAGAACAAAGAACCAGAATCGGTGGAGCAATTGGAGTCTCGAATTGTGGAGGTAGAGCAGATTCCTGGGAGAGCAAAGGGTGGTTCTGGACTCCTGTAATGGTGCCGCTATGTAGCTCAGTCATATTTGCAGAAAGCCATTAGGCCAAAAGGGGAACCTGTACTGCGGGTAGTTTGAGCTACCTGCTGTGCTACAAGGAAAACGCATTTGTTTTCCTCAAGACCTTATTACTGGCTCTTTGGCAACATGTCATTTGCAGGAGCTGTTGAAAGCAACAGTCTGCATGATGGAAAGTGCAGTTGCTGTCATATCAAATGGGTCCAGGAACTGCCTTTTTAGGTTTTTGGTATGCGTTTGAAATGCTAGTGTGGTGAGGAATGCTGTTGTCTCCTGCTGTGAGTGAACCTCTTCCTGGCAATGTATTTCACTGAGTTCCTCTTCTTTCAGCAAGAAAATGCTATCCTAACCATGGAGCTGCGGAATTACTTCTCTCTGTATTGCCTGCATCAGGAGACACAGCTTATCCACATCTATCTGCCTCTCACGTCTCACATTTTGGGGGCCTTTGTCAACTCCCAGATCCAGGGTCACAAAGAGGTGAGTTCTTCTGGACTGTGCTCTTTTTCCCAAAATATAAATGAGAATTTGAATGTGTTTGTACCTGTGGGCCTTCTCCTTTTACCATCTGTCCAGCTGGGCTCTTTCATAGCTTCCTAAGAAGTCACCTAAGGTCTTTCCAGTTTGGAGTGAGGATCAAGACTGGCCTCTAACCCCTCTAAAAGACTGTATCTTCTTGCAGCAAGTTGCTGTGGTGGTTGGTTTTTTTCTTCTCTCATCTGCAGATGGCCTTACCCTACAGGCAGTTGAAGAAGACCCAAGCATTAAATAACTTGCTATTTTGTAATGAATGATGTGTGTTTGCTAGATGAATCTGTTTTTTGTTGTGCTATACAGAAACTGTATGACAAGGAACCACTTCCTTATTTTTGCTCTGAATTCAAGAGCTCCCTTTTGTTAACCCCTAAATAGGACCTATGGCATTCCTTACGTACGGATTTTTTTGCACTCGTTATATTAGAAAAGTCTCTCCTCCTGCAGATCCCTTCCTTCCCTGCAGTGAAGGAATTTGACCAAATGGGAAATCTCCTTTCCATGCATGCTCAGAAAAATGCTCAGAGGGCTGCATTACAGCACCAGTCTAAAATGGACAATCTGGGTCCTCTGGACTTCCCCAAAGTACTTCAGCAAATTTGTATTGTGCTTTTGAGTACTCTGAAACTGCTCCTAAAAGAGTGTGGAGAGATGATTACCTACCATGTTGTCGTGTCTGTTTTCTCTCCTTTTCCACTTGCAGATGAGCAAAGTTTGGAATGAATTGAAGCCGAAGTTGAGCTGCCTCTTCGTGGGATCTAGCAATATGCCAACTCCACCATTGTCACCTCCAGAGGGAAACTTCTTCTCCAATTAATGCTCTGAGCATCTAGCATGGAGCAAGAAGTGCAATCAACGAAGGGGTGGGACCTCTACCTCCAGATGTTAGAATGAATTCTCCAAACAGCTATTTTTATTTGATTTTTTTTTTTTAATACTGCTGCTTTGAGCTGCTCTCTGATTTAGACAGACTGGATGTGGGGCAGAACATGTGGATATAAAGACAATCTCTTAATTTTGAAATGCTCTAGGGCAGAGCTGATGTTTGTTATCCTGCAGACACCCTTCATGGGGTCAGGATGTGACCTGATGCAGTGAGTGCTGCAGTGATGTGGCTGATGCCTCTGTATCTTGTACTAACAGTCTTCCGGTAATGTTTATCTGCACACACGCTGACACATCTCTGCACATCTCTGAAGTGCTGAGATGAACAGGATATCTGAAGCACTTGCTTGTAGTAGAGATGGATTGCCTTTTAAGCTTGGGAGGGCCTGTGTTAGGGGCATCTGGGCATAAGGAAGGCTGAAAGCCATCCCCCATCCCACTGATAGGTGTCTGGATTTGATTTCTTACCGCTAGACCTTAGCGCAAAATACGTGGATGAAGTGGTTGGACTCGTTAACCCAGCTGGGTGGGGGTCAGTGCTGCTGCAGGACAGGCTGGGCAGACCCACTTCTCTGTGTGCTTCAGGTCACGGTTGCAGGGCAGCCTAGGGACTTGCTCATGTTTTTCAGTTTGGGGCCAAAGATGACTGGGTTCAGGAACTCAGAGGAGTTCATCTGGCATAAATGAGAAAATAATTGAATAAAACACTCCTTAATTGTAAACCGCTCATACTGTATGAGCACAACAGCCACAAGGTATTTTATTTTATTTTATTTTATTTTCTTCTGGAGGTTCTGACATCCATCTATTGAGTAGCTGTTCAGGACTGTTGGAGAGCTGCTGACCCAAAGGCTGGTGTTTTCTTTGGTCTGACAGCAGATGAAGTATCCTGTTACACTGGCAGGCTGGGACTCAGTGCTGATAAAACTCATTAGCAAAAAATCAGTATTTATCAGGATGTTACTGTCATTCTTTTTCTTTTTTTTTTTTTTCTTTGTGGCTCTGGGTAGCATTGGAGTGTGTTTGTGAAGAAGAGAAGACAATTAAGTGATAGTTCCCTATCTGTCTAAAAATGGCACGGTCCTTGGTAATGGGGTTTTCAGAATGATTTGTGATTGTGATGAAGGGATGAAACATTCTCTGTGTTTCACTTTGTATCTCTGGTGACTTTCCCTTGTGAGACAAAGGGCAGAGGGAGGAGAACTTGTGTGTCATGTTACCTTAGGGGAAACGGTGCTTATCCTCCAGAGAAACTGGAAAGTGAAGAAACTGCAAACGCATGCAGCAAAACTGTACGTGAACAGGGCTTTCCTGAACCAAACTTCTCTGGGGCCAAAATAGCTGCTAAAGGGGAATTTGAGGCTCGGCTTCTTAACGTTCTCTTTGAGTGGGTAAAAAGGAAGCACATTAGCAAGGATGAGTGCTCGCTGTTAAACTGGAACTGTTACAGTATTTTCCCATTGGGGAACTTCCCCGTTAGCAGGAAATATATTTAAATCCTCCAATCATTAAAGCTTTTTTTCTTTTTTCTTTTTTTTTTTAATTTAGAAAATTCAATGCAACATGAAACTCTTCCTAGTCCGGGGTTAGTTTTGTCAGCTAGGAGCAAGATCACTTATTTGCCTAGTTTCATGAGACTGGCATAACCATTACACACACCCCTCAAAATGTGGTAAAGTGTACTTAACGTGGGTGAATTTCTTAGGTGCTGGGCCTTAAGAAGTGTGTAGGGAGTCTTTTTAACAACCTTGCTCAGAGAGCATTATTAAGAGCTTTTTATAGCAACTCAAATGTTAACTCTCTTTTGAGTCTTCTGCATATTGGCTTTGACCAGTGAGACAGATTAACTGCGAACGGCTGTGACAGATTTGATTCTCTCTCCTGAAGATTTCCAAAGTGATGCAGAAGAGATTCTGCTCACAAGCCAGAGCAAACTGGCTGGGGAAGGAAATATTTCTGCAGTACAGGAACAAAGAAGATAATTATCTCAAGAATGGCACAAAAGGTGCCATTTTTTTTTGACCTTGTCTTGATTATGAAGACAGTTTGTCATTAAAGTGCAGAAAGTGTGTTACCATATTTTTAAATGTTCTTCACTCCTAGCATCTCTCGAAGGTGCTGGCTGGTTATGGCCTATTGTTTGCATCCTCCCTCATTTAGCCTTGTTTGCCTGATGTGGTGAACTGTATATTTTGGGGCAAGATCTGATACCTATATGATGGATCTTCCTCGCAACTTGTCTGGCTGGGGTAGATGCTGGGTTATGTTCTGTAGGAGCATTTGCAAAGTATTAGTCTGAATGGAACTTTGCACTTCGTGCATTTAGAAAAAAGTTACAATTTTGGACTTTATTTAAAAACAAAAACCAACCAAACACCAAAACCACATTTGGGCTTTAGACTAACTCCTCTTTCCTCTTCTCCTTCAAAGCAAGAATTCTACAGTCCAAATGCAGAGACTGTAATAATGATAAACACAGAGCACACAACCTGTAAAGGAACTGGAATTACGTTGTTTTGCAAGAACACCTGTTCCTCCATTGTCAGTCCTTGCCTCTTTGAGGAGAGCAGTTTTGGGGGTGGAGTTTTCTGGTTTGGATTTTACTCTGTTCACCTAGTATTTTGGGAACAGAGGCCTAGTATTCTCAAAGCTGATATAGCTAGTGGCACTTTCAGAATTTTTCATACTGGACCGTCAAGCTTCTGTCTCGTTCCTAAACACATGCATACGCTATTTCATACAACCCTTAATTTGCAAACCTTATTTTTGGGAGACTGGTCAGTGTGCAAATAGCACTACTATGTTTACCTCAATATGCGAGGGAATTCCTTACTGTATTTCTCCTGTTTAGTTGAGGGATCTGTCAGACTTGAAGAGCAGCATCAAGTACAGCTTCCTTCCTCTGGAGAAATGCAGCAGGGAATCAATCGTCTGTCTAGACTAGTCAAGGTAGGGGAAGTGGTTCTAGTTACCTCCGTGCTATCGCCTCCTGCAGCAAACAGCCTAGCTAGACGCAAGGGTGAGAACAAGACTTAATGAAGTTGGTTCCATGGCTGGTAGCTGGGTAGATTGCAATAAACACTAAGCATACCAGAACACTAATTGGAAAGTGCATGCTGCCTGTCTGAGAACCAATGCTCCTGTAAGATGTAGTGCCAAAGAGTTAACGTGCCTTCTTGAATGGAAGCTTTCTGTGTATTGCTTGAGCTTATGAGGACTTATGTGTTTGAAACAGTAATGATAAGAAAGGTCTCCAATCTTCCTGTCAGTGTCTGTCAAATCTGTCGTGGAGGTACCAGGGTAGTAAACAGCCGAGAACCTGAAACTTTACCTGAAAAATGTTTTATCAAAAGGGCTGTATGTTTTTGTCACTCCTGAGGTCTCCTCTGCTTTCCAGTTGTGGCTTTTTGACCAGTAACGTGTTAAAAGGTTTCCAAACTATATTTACAATACAAACTTAATCTTTGATCCTTCTTTCCCTCTCCTTCCATCTTCCTTGCGAGTTGCTCCTCCTAAGTTGCAACATGTTTTCAACAGTGCCTTGCTGCATTCCAGTGCTTTTACTCTTCTACTTTGATCATACAAGGGTGTAATTCCTGGAATTTGTAACAGGCTAATTCACAATCTTCAATTTGTGCTGTTTCCTAAAAGACAAAGATCACGAGCTGGGGACAGAACTTACTTAAAATATGTCACTTCCCACAACTGCAGCAGGAGCAATAACGTCACTACTCCGACATGAGCTAAGGTCAGTGCTGCTGAAAGCATCTTCATAAAGATTGCCCTGACTGCAGAAGAGGGGATAGCAAATAGAAGTGCAAGCCTGAGCCGTGCTTGTTCTCTTCCTACCTAAACTCCTGGAGGAACAGAAAGTAATTGTCTCTTACAGTGCAATTTACAGTTTCCACCAGGAAATAAATCAATGTAACTTAACAGGTAATGGCTGCCAGTCACTCCCTTTCCTACCATGCAGTGAGGCCTCACATCCTGTTACAAGCCACCTCTCCCCTTGCGCTTATTTTCTGTCCTCTTCTCCCCTCAAGCCATTCTCTCTTAGAACAGCCAGAAACCCTCACTGCTGTCTCAGAAGCAGAGGTATCAAAACCTCTGTAAATAACTTGGGGTGCAGCACAAAAGGAAAAGGAAGATTCTACGGTGTTAACTGTTCTCCAAGTCTGAGCTGTGGCTTGCTGAGCATATGAAGAAGGGCATTTTTGAGTGGTATAAATTATTCAGAACTGCTGGAGGGAGACAAGAAGAAACAATCTTGTTCAGAGGGTGTGAGTTTTGCCTGCCTGGAATATACTGTATCTTTGCTTTGCTCAAATAGCCTTATGTATGAAGCACTTTATCCAAACGCAGGAATTAAAGAACTATTACTACAGCTGGTAGACTGGAAATGTTTACAGATCCTATATTACATTCCAAGATTCTATCTGTAAGTGTTATATGTGTTTGTAAAAGTGTTTAAAAAACCAAACCAACAAAACTTGTTTAAGAAGTTACAGATGTGATGTGTTATTTCTAGCAGAGTTTGATTAAGCTTTTGCTGCCTAGCATGCTGCGTTGTGCTGACCTTAAAGCTGAACAGGTCACATGTGGCAAAGCCTGCAGCCATGGGTGATGGCACTTTGCAACATGGACTTGCTGAAAGTTGATTTTGTTCAGTATATTTTTGCCTGAAATGCTCAAAATAGTTCACGGCAGGAGCTGCACAAGTGAAAGCAGGGCTTAAACAGTGCCATACACCTACCTCTGACCCTTGTTCTAACTCCTATAACCTTACACTGCCTTCAGCTGGAGAATCCCGAAGGGATCTCCAACTAAACTTTTCAGGAGGCTTTCCCAGCATGGGTCAAACCTCACCTTGTCCCAGGAAGTAATGCCGAATAAGGAACTGTATAGAAACTGGCATAAAGAACTATATAGGAACTGGCATACAGAAGGAACCTAATGGCTTCTGCTGCATCACAGTCCACTTAATGTTTCTGTGAAAGGAAGCCAACTCCTGAAAGGCCTTTAAACAGCCTATAAGCTAGCCAGCTGTTTACAACAGAACAACACATGCTTTTACTAAAAAATATTTTTAATCGTTCAAAAACATTTCCAGCCACAAGGGAAAAGCCCAAAGAATTATTCACCTGCTAGGAAAAGGGTTAACACTAAGTTTTTAATAGTTGTGATCCCATAACCACTAAAGTATACCACAGCCAGGGACTTCACAGCATGGAAAATCTCGTTACTTTTATTTCTGCTCTAAGAAACCCCCTTGTTACTTCCCAGTGACCTGGGAAATAAGTCTCCTTTGCTGGAGAGCTGAGAAAGGTGACCCTTACAAGTAGCACTCATGGTGTTCTAGCCCAATGTGGGCAGCAGCACGTGGGTTGAGTTTCTGTTTTCTTAAACTTCCTCCACTTCTTTCAGGGTGTGCTCCAGGATAGTGTCTTGTCCCTGGAACTTAAAATAGCCCCGAAACAACTTTTTCTGAAGCAGCAGGGGAAACCAATAGATATCATCTGCCCACATGTGATTGAATGGCACTTCATCCAGCTGAAACCACTGTGGGCGCATTTCTGGTGGGAGAAAACAAAAGAACATTGCATGAGACTTTCTCTTGGGTTTTTTGCTGCCTGGATTTTGAACATCTGTCAAGAGCAGCTTCCCTCTACAGTCTAGCTGCCTCCCTTCTCAAAGGGATTTTGGCATGACTAGTTCCTCATTTCTTAAGAGCAATACTGTCTCAGAAGAGAATGCACATCCATACTTCCTTTCCCTCTGCTAGCTACCTACCATCACTTTCTGTTGGCTCTCCATGAAAATGATCTGCTCGGAAAATGTGAACTTCCATGAGTTCAGAATTGCCTACAAATTCAAATGTGATCTGACCCATCTTCTGCAAGGTGTCCACAGTCAGTCCGCTCTCTTCCAGGAGCTCCCTGCACAAGAAATGGACTTCTTTACATGAAAGCAAGCGGTGGGAGAACAAAAAAGCAGTCATTGGCTTTACTTGCACATCTAAAACACTTCAGTGAACCAAAGATGAGAAAGCTGCACCTGTAAAACAGAGCAATGCACAGCAGAGTTCTGGCTTCCACCAAACTATGAGACTACTTATACCAGAGTGGAGCCATGTCAGACTGGCTCGTGTTATTTCAAGCTCCTACAGCCTGGTAGGAAAATAGTCTGTGTTGGAAGGGGAACATTCAGGAAAATGGATTGTTTAGTGTAATTTACACTCCTTGCAACATGATGATCTTTCCTGAGATTAGTTAGAAGCGTGTGAACACTCATAGGACTGTAGCTGGATGTGGCTCAAGAGCTCTGAGATACACTTCATGCAGACAGGCAAAAGGCTTTGCCAGCTTCAAGCTAAAGCTTTTAGGATTGTGGGGAAGCAGGTTATATATACTAGAACATCTGTACTTGCTACAAAATCAACTACTTCTGAGGCTAACTGAAGCTTATTTAAATACCACTACACACTACATAACATGATCTGCATACAGAACGTTAGGAATACCGTCTCCCATTCAAATGCCATATAAAACCCAAAGCAATTGTGTAAACTCTCCATTACTGCTTCTTGGAAGTACATTTAGCATAACGAGAGGCTAGAAGGCAAGACTTTTAAGAGCACTTTGAGAGACTCGCCAGACAGCTCTTTTACATGCATCACCCATGCATAGCTACTCGAAGCACATTCAATTGCTTGCTCTGTTTATGCCACACACTTAGGGCTGCTTTTATTTTTACCTGCCTCTAACAGAATTGGTGCAGCTTGAAGTTAGTCATGGTTTTTCTAATATACAAAAATGAGGAATACTTTGAAACAGTGTATCTTCACTTAAGGTTAATAATTAATGTAGTTGTGTATTTGGCAGTAACTTAACAGTTTTAAAGTGTAATGGAAATTATCTTTAAGGCTCCAGCTTTCTTTGGCATCAATTTCATGGATCCTATCCTTCAAAATTATATATTCCAACTTAATGTCTTAGGTAATTTTAGTTTATCTGCCTGAGAAAATATCTAAAATAGAGGCAGTTTTCCAGCAACAAATCTTAAAGCCTCATTTTACAGGCTGTGATAATTGAACAACAAAGCTCAACACTGCTGTGATTCTCCAAACAATTTATCTGTCAGCTCTTTGGGTCTGTATATAGTAAGTGGAAACATTACAGGTAGCAAACTGGAAATAACTAGCTAAATACTCCCAGCAGAAAATGTGCCACTGAGGAGCCATGGGTGCCCAGGTGCTCAAGGGAATGCGGGGTACCTAGTTGAGTATAGAAATCTTACGATACAGGAAACTTTTGTTCATGTTTCACGTTAATATTTAACTCTCTGTGCTGTGAGGAGGCTTCACACCTTATGCCACTGCAAGCCCAACTGAGGCAGTGCAACAGGGATTGGGTTTCTAACTCCAGGCTAGCATGGATAAATATGCGCCGAGGAAATCAAATGCTAAATTAATCAAATCATTTGATTTATACCATAGTCAGTGGCAATGTCAGCCTAGCAAATGGAGGCCTGATTTAAGTAACAAAACCGATCTCCCTCCCTTTACTCGGAGATGATGAATTACACAAAAAAGCTTCATGTATGTCAAGGCCACGCACTGCTGGGTGCACATCTGCATAGAGGACCCTTCTGTCTCCTGGATCAGCTCACCACAGAGCCCAGGCAGTTGCACTGGCACAGCTGAGGAGACGGTTCAGAGCAAAAGTTGTTAGGTAGCTGTTGAGCTCACCAACACTGAACTTCCTGCAGGTGCGAGGGCAATTTTGGGCATATAAAAGTAAGGAGGTGGTAAAGTGTAGCTTTGTATTGGCAACATTCAGTAAAGAATGAGGTACCTAATTTTTAGAGGAGTTTAGCAATTCAGCTGCAAACTGCTATTTGATTTTAATGACTAGACAGAAAAAAGTTCAACAAATCAGTACTTAAAAGCTTAAAAAAAAAAATGGTACTGTGCGTCTGTACTGATGGAATTTAATTCCTTAACTCAGCTTAAAAATGCTGCCATGCAGTCAAATAATAAATTTCTACAGTGCCTTTCAGGGACCCCTAAGACTTTCTACTACCCTGTCACTACATTTTTATGCAGTACTAAAAATGCTACTGGAGGGTAGCATCTGTTCAACAGCTTCAAAATTTAAACAATAAGCAGTACACTGGCACAAGCTGTAATTCTGCTATGTGGCCACCACTGCCCACCACTAGCAGACCAAGTTTCAGTTTAGATCAGAGTCCAAGAGACAAGGGAGCACGCTCGGTAATTTCCAGTTACTCATAGACCGGACGACAGTTAAAGATTTGTAGGTGACAGGCAACGGGGAGCAATCTCGTTGCTTTGGACACGTGGACCTCTTTGGACACCCCCACCTCCTGCAAAGCGAGTGATTTTCTCTGTTCAGAGATGGCTCATGACTGTGCTTGTGGGTAACACAGTGGTTATGAGGGCGTTATTGATCAGCCGAGCCGTTGTAACTCCACCTGCGGCCCACCACAAACGGTCTAACACCTCTACAGCCCACCCTGTGCCCCGGTACCTGCCTCTTCCCAGGGCACCGGCCGAGCCGGGCCAGGCCTCACCTGCGAGCAGCCTCCTCGATGCTCTCCCCTGGCTGCACCTTCCCCCCGAAGCCGTTCCACAGCCCAGCTCCAAACCCGCGCTTCTTCATGCCCAGGAGGACGCGGGGCGGCTGCACCACCAGGACGAGGGTGAAGAGCCTGGACGTGTACATGGCTCCTGGGAGACAGACGACGAGGGCATGCTGCGCCAAGGGCTCCCGGCACCCCTCAGAGGGGAGGCCAGGCTGCTCCTCCGGCCCAGGGGGGCAGACAGCCCCTCACCCCCCAAACACCCAGCAGCTTCTCCCAAAATACCCGGTCCCACCATCTCCAGCCCAAACCCTTGGTCCCCCAGTGCCTCTCCCCATGTGTACTTCTCCAGCACTCCCCACTGACCCTTGCTCTCCTGCTCCCCCAGTACCCCCTCCCCAAGTCCTTGTCCCCCCAGAGCCCCCTCCCCCAGCGGATCCCCCGCAACCCTTCCCCGAATCCTTAACACCCCCCCCACCCCCAGCGCCAGGCTCCCCGGTCCCTGTCCCCCGAGCACCTCTGTCCCAAACACCCGTCTTTCCCGCCCACCGCTGCGTTGCCCCCTCAGACGCTGCCTGGCCTGGCCTGGCCCGGCCCGGCTCTTCCCGCGCCGCCGCCGCCGCTCCCGGCCCGCCCCCGGCACCGCCCCGCGGTAGCTGTGAGGGGAGGCGGGCCGGGGCAGCCGCCATGGCGTGGCGGGAAGGCGCCGCTGCCGCTGCTAGGGGCAGGTGCGTGGCGGGGCCGCTGAAGAGAGTTCGGCACCGGCCCGGGTCCTGCCCTGACGCGGGGGGTGCTGGGGTGTCCCCGGGGAGGCGCTGGGTTAGCCCCTCGGAACGGGCGTTTTGGTTTTGTCGGCACTGGAGCGGGGGTTAGTTACCGGGGAAGTGCCGGGAGCAGCGGCCGCGGCTGTCAGTATGCTCCGCCCGGAGAGCTGAAGGATCCTCCAGGGCAGCCCTCCTTCTGAGGGGCTGAGGAGGAGCGTGCGGGCCGGGAGGCCATACCTCTCCCCTCTCACGGAGGCCGGCAGCCCCTCTGTGGCAGCCCCGGGCCTTGGTGGGGTCAGTCTGCCATGTTGTGTCCCGCGCAGGCACCGGAGCAGAGGCGAGGAGCTGCCCGGGTGTGGGGCCCGCCTTCCCCGCTTCGCTCAGGGGTGACCTGCGAGGCCTCCATCCAAAATACATCCCTTTTCATTGAGGTTGGACCAGATAACTAAAGGTGCCAAGGAATCTCAACTTTGGAGGCTTTTTGTGAATCTGGTGATAAATGGGCGGAGCTGTAGTTGAGGTTAGAATTAATTGCTATAGAGACTTATGAAATATATAGTGATTATGCTCTAATTTATTAGCTCACCTGTCTTCCCGGGCAGCTGTTGGCATTTCGTTAGCAAATGTTTCCACACCACAGTGGGGATTCTGAAGAAAACTGGAACTGAGCACTGGTGGCTGGAGCGGCACTTCAGGGATCCCTTTGTCAAGGCATCAAAGCAGCAGCATTACCGTTGCCGAAGTGCCTTCAAATTACTGGAGATCGATGACAAGCTTCATATTCTTCGTCCAGGACTTTATGTTCTTGACTGTGGCGCGGCGCCTGGTGCTTGGAGCCAGGTTGCTGTAGAGAGGGTCAACGCCTTAGGTACTGGTAAGTGCACTTTTTTGGCAGGCAAGATGGGGATGATATCTTGAAGCACGTGAGAAAACTCAGTTGTGGTGGTGGCGGTGTGGGGAAGGGACGTGGGTACTGGCAAATGCCAGAGTCAATGATAGAAGCGTGAAGGTGTGTGCCTATGTGACGGTGGAAATCTTCTTATGGTCTGGAGAAATCATATTTGTAAGATAAAAACTTACCATGAAGTTCATAACAAAGTGTTGTGATTGTCTGTGTTGTGGGGAGGAGCCCTTCATCCAGTTCTGAAATTTGCGTAGCCTCTAGCAGGTAACTTGGCTTTTCTATATTTTTATTTCCCTTCTTGAAAAATGGTAGTAACTGCTACGTACGGCTTATGTTTTTTAAGCCATTAGTATTTACAAGATAAGGTGTTATCATCTGGTACTATTGTCCAGGATGGCTGGACTGTCAGCCTTGAAAGAACAGGAGCAAACCAAGAAAAATACCCTTTGCTTATCCAAAGTAACTGAGTTTTTATGTCTTGAATGGATTAGCTTATAGCAAACCGTCCATCCAGATGCACGCAGCAAACTGTCTAAGGACAAGATGACCAGACATGGCAGGTGATATATTTTTTGTTTATTGACTGGCACGGAGCTGATGCATATGCAGATTGTTTGCAGCCATTATGAGTGTTCAGTGTGTTGTTCATTCTTGTAACCTAGATCCTGCTGTCCCCACCGGCTTTGTCCTTGGCGTTGACCTCCTGCGGATTTCTCCTCTGGAAGGAGCGGTCTTCCTGTCGGAGGCTGACATTGCAGACCCAAGCACACTGAGGACGATTCAGAGTCTGCTTCCTGCGGAGAAGGTGGATGTTATCTTGAGCGACATGGCACCTAATGCAACAGGTATTAAAGAACTGGATCATCAGAAGTTGATCAATCTATGTTTAGGTCTTCTGAATATGTCCCAAAGTATTTTAAAGCCAAAAGGAACGATGCTGTGTAAATTCTGGGATGGACACGAGTCCCATCTTCTGCAAAACAGACTGAAGGAGCAGTTCCATGACGTGAGAACTATAAAGCCTCGGGCCAGCCGGAAGGACTCTGCTGAATCTTATTATTTGGCAAGACTGTACAAAGGGAAATGAAAGCTGAGAACTGCAGATTGTCTAACAAGTGGTCGGACATTGATTGGAAATCTGATTTTGGTGTGTGTTTAAAAAAAATCCCACCACTGAGACCCTGGGAAAATCCGCCACAATTATTATGAAGCTCATCATGCTTTTCAAATACAAAAATAAACCAGGGTGGTGTCCTGAGTTTATCCAGTAATTATACAAGCAGAGACATCCAATCTAGCTTCTCACCTGTGGAGAAAGCGGTTGGGAATGGAAGGAATAATTTGAAAGGCAATCTCTGAGGCTGCAGTAATGGAAATGAAAATAAAACAGTGATTATATGAGTTTTTAATGCGTGCTTGAAAATCATTGCACTACTGATGTCATATATGAGACTAACCGTAAAGGCGGCTGTCAGAATGAGAGGGGAGCAAGGGGAGCTTGAGCCAATTTATTGCCTCTTCATCTTTCTTAAAAGCTGGTGCAATTTATTAGCACATGTAAAAATAGATAACATTTTCGTGCCTGTCAGGATCTGCATCATCACGTACGATCTGTAGCGCAGCCACTCAGGATATATGACTCTGGCTCGGGAATATTTAGCCTGATGGCTCTGCCGCATTTTCTAAAGACATGGGTTATATTTAGAAATTGCTACTTCATGGTACTTGTAAATCCAGTAAATGACAGTGGGGCAGGGTCATCACTATGAGAAGATAATTTCCCCTGTGTTTTCAGTAACATGTTGTATTTGACTAATGATGTTTCTGAGGCGAAGTGTCAAGATGTTCCTTGGACAGGGAGAATTACCGATTGAGGTGCTGGAATTCTGTCTGTAAAAATAAATTTAGCCACTGCCTTATCTGGAAGTGACAATTTTACATTAAATAGCACTTTTATCAGGCCGACTGTGGCATGAGCTATAAGAGGGGCTGGTAGCCCCGTCTGTCTTCAAGACTTCCGAATCTTTCTCATTATAAACACCGTGATGGGATTGCCAACACATTTATCAAACTTCACCTGCTTTGAAACCTCCTGATCTGGATCTCTGGGCTGAACAGTGCGCATGAAAGCGTTAGCCCAGCAGCCTAAACAGCGGAGCTGCGTGTTGCTTTCTATATCTTTGGGAAGGAAAAAAAATATGATGTCAGCGCGCTCTTTGGGAAACTTTACTACCTGTGGTTCGCAACAGGAACCAGAGTGAGCGAGGCTACGCATGTGGGCTACTGCAGTGGGGCCAGACGGCTCTGCCCGTGCAGCAGGGTGGCAGCGCTGTCCCTGGGGCGGGGGACAGGCCGGATTTGGGGGGTGGGTTGCCGGGGGGGAGGCTGAGCTCGGAGCGCTTTCGCACCGAGGAGGGGCATTACGGTACGGCGCGGAGGCCGCGGCGGGACTGCGCGCCTACTCCCGGCCTTACGGCGGCTCGGCCGCTGTTATCGCGAGAGCTGGGCGCGAGTTCCCGTGAGATCTCGACGCCGGGGCGAGGAGGGAGATCCAAGCGGGGCGCGCGCCGCCGCCCGCGGCGGGTGAGTGAGTGAGGGCGGGCAGGAGCGTGTGAGGGCGGGCGGGGAGGGAAGGACGGGGGAGGCCGCCGGCTCCGCTCGGCTTGGCCCGGCCCGGCCCGGCCTGCCGCTCCCGCCGCTTGGACGTCGCGCCTGGCCGAGCCCGGCGGCGCGGGAGCGGGGAAGGGAGGCTATGCCGTGCCCCCGTTTCTCCCACCCTCGGGCGGCCGCTCGCCGCCCCTGAGGCGGGGCAGGGCTGTGGGCGCTGCCGGGGCCCCGTTCCCCCTCTGCGCCCCCGGGGGGGTCCGTGAGGGCGAACCCCCCGCGGCGCCCAGGGCGGCCCGGCTGCGGGGAGCAGCTCAGGGCGGCCACTGTCGGGGGTTTGCCGCGGGGCTGTGAGGGCAGGGGTCCCTTGGTCCCCTACAAGGGTGCCTTTGCCGAAGGCTTCTCTGCAGCGAGGAGGTGGGGACGTGTGTGCCTTAATTTTTAGTGCTGTTCTTGGTTTCAGAACAGGCTTGCTGGAGCCCAGTTAACTGTTGGTAGTGGCCTCTATCAGATTTATTTGCATGTGGTACCGAAGTACTTATTTCAAATAAACGTTTTTATTTGGGGTTTGGCTGATCCGTGGCCTGTGTGGTTCTACTATGTCTCCTCTTTGTGATGACAGAAACCCAAAGAATCACTGGTGTGTTCCTCTGAGCGTGCACAAGCCTGAAAGCTAGCACCAAGTCTGTGTCTCTGGTACAAACCTATGTCAATGTTGTGGGTTGCCTTTCCTGGTCCTGAACCTTCTTTTATGCTTCTGGGACTTTGTGGGGTGTGCAGTCACTAGAGAGACTCACCTAAGGCTTCCTTAAGTCTCCTGGGAGCACCTTGCATGCTTCTCTGAACTGCAGGCTTCATTTGTTTTTGGCCTTTTTAGTACCCGTCCAAATTTGAAGGAAGAATTGCAAAAAAACTTGTCTGTGAACGAGGAGACACAATTTTACTTAGGGAGGTGATCTGTGAACTTGGGAAGTCTTGTTGTGGGAAGTTAGATTCCAAAGTGCTTTTTGGAAACCAGAATCAAGTTGTGTAGAGAGTAAGGTTTGCTGCCAACATGGAGTTAGTTTTCCCACCCCCATCAGCCTCAAATGTTTGGAGTAAGAGTAATGAGTTCTGTTTGTTAGCGTCATGTGCTATAGATCTTAGTGTCCTACAATGTTAACTTACATCCTATAATCTACCTTGATTATATAGGAAAGGAAAACTCAATTTTGTATAACTTATGACAGCTCCTATTTGTATGCTTGTGGGCTGAGATTCAGGGGAGAATGTATTTAAATAAAAGCAAACCATTTCAGGTAGAAAGCTCAGGGAAGAGCAAACTCTGTTGCATCAGTTTCTTGTTTCAGAGACCTACTACTCCAGCCTTGGTTGGATAGTGTTTTCTGGTTCAAGTTGATCCCATGGGTCACTAGCAGATTAAGTTTTGTACCCTGTAAATTGGAAGACCTTGCATTTAATGTTTCCTCAGGGCAGTGTTGTATCTCTTTTTAGCAAAGCAGCCGGTATGCCGTGGGTTGCTCTGAATGTTTTGCTGATGACTTTCTGTGTATTTCCAGAGCCATGGAGGACTTGGAAGATAATACCACTGTCTTCTCCACCCTGAGATCCCTCAACAACTTTATTTCACAGCGCATGGAGGGAGTGTCTGCACTGGCTACACCAGGATCCTCTCAAAGCTCCTTGCAGATTCAATACCAGCAGAGGGTGCAGGTGAGGTCTCTTCAACTTGGTGATGCCTGCAGTATCACTTCAATGTGCTTGTAGACTCCTTTTGATTCCAGGAAACAGGATTGATTTCATTAAGATCTGACCATTCTTTCTAAATTTGATATTCGTGCAAGCTCAATAATGGGAGCTTGCTTTTGGTGAACATTCTAGAATCTTTAATTTTTTTTTAAAGTGTCAGACATTTATTTCTGTTTTGTAAAAGTTTAAGAAAGGTCCTTTGAATTTTTTCCGTGCTTGTTATATCTGTATACCAACTCAGGAAATTAAATTGTAAGTTGTTTTCATATTGCTGAACAAAGGAGCTTTATATCTGTTAATATTTTTCTGGTACGTCATTTGTTACCTTTTTTTACAATCTTAAAGTTTCTGTGCCTGGACACATAGAGGAGACTCACATTGTGCTATGGCTTTGATGTGCTAACCAGTTGTGCTTTCTTGTCCCCTTCTGTTCGTATCCACATGGGGGTTTTTTACTTTTACCTGTAAGCTGCCTTATGCTCATAAAGTATGGAGTAAGTTGACATCTTGGATCATGAGGACTGTTTATTAGGCTGTAAGAAAGTTTCTATATTCTGTATCTTGATATACTTTCTATTTCAGTCTCTAAGTATAAAACAAGCTTTGCATTTGGAATAATGACAAATTTATGCATTTTCTGTCTGGGGTACATGTCTGGTTACAGAGGTGGTTAGAGGAGGCTCTCTCTGGTTAGAGAGTCTTCATTAGTTATGTGTTGAATGTACATTGCTTAGATGTTTAATCTATTAATATTGTCTGTGCTGGAAGGTAATTTGAAAAAAAGAAGTGTAATGTTGTAGCAGGTAGTAGAAAAACATGTTATTTTGCTCAGCAGTTAAATTTCATGGGAAGCACAATCTATGCTTCTTGGCTAGCTGCTGTTACTTTTATGAGGCTTGGGGAGTTCATAATTAACCTTTTTTTTAGAAAGAGAAGTACAGTTTGTCAGAGTATTTCTAGAGATTGAGTGAAAAATTCTGAATGAAGAACTTGAAATTCACTTCTTTCCAACTAACCTTGATTTGATGTGGGTGTGTTGTTGAACTCTTGGTTTCCTCATCTGCAGCTGGTGTGAGAAGACAAGTACCATAAATATGGTGGTAGTTTCCTTGTAATTTGTAAAATGGCGTACAAGTGTCAGCTGAGTAGTGCAGGGTAGGAGATAATGATATTATTGCAGTGCTGTTAATGGTGCATAATGTCCCTTTTCACCCATGAACTGGCCAGTTGGAAGAACAAGCTGGGCAGATCCACTCCAAATCCCAGCTCCTGCAGGTGGAACGAGAGAAGATGCAGATGGAGCTTAGCCACAAACGAGCTCGCATTGAGCTAGAGAAGGCAGCCAATACCAATGCCAGAAACTATGAGGTAAGTATGACAGCTGCAGATATCACAGGTCTAAATGAGAACATACATAGTGCATCTGTGTTGGTGTTTTAATTTGGATCAGGGATGTGCTCTTGACTTCTCATGTGCTGTGCTTTGGTTTGCAGTGGTGTGTCTCAATGCGTATAGTTGACTTTTTTGGATGAAACTAAAGTGAAAGATGCAGTCCAGGACCAAGCCCAGTGTTCTCCAGCTGCTAAGGGACACTGTATTCAGAGCAAGACTTCAGCGAGTCCATAGTAAATAAATGCTCCTGGAATGCATTGACTGCGTTTGCATTTACTACAAATGTGGTGGTGGTCTGGGTGTCAAGTTCCCAGCACCAACTGTTTTGCTCTACAGATCCCCTCACAGTACATTGCACTAACTCGCTAATGTACACAATAGTGTGAATGTCAAAACCTTGTTTGGTTGACAAACTGATGATCTCATCACTATATACTGTTAGTTTAGCATTGAAGTCATGAGTAGCAATAACAAAAGGGATTTGTTATTTGTTTCTCCCAGAAGTATTTAAGCATTTTTTTCCCCAGATGAATTTAAACTTCTACTGGCACAATTGCAAGCATTTAGTGTGTGTGACTGTAATTAATTGGAATGACAGCAGTGCCAACTGTGCACTGTCACACAAGAGAGCTTGCACTGATAAAACAGTGAGCCTCACTCAGGGACTAATAGCTTTTATTGCTTTCTGGTTTTATGCCTATATATGTTTGCTTAAATACGTTACTGAAATAAGTAGTAGATCTGTGGGTTTTGTAGGATAGTAAAGGTCATGTATGCAGCTGATGATTTAAAAAGAAATCTTTAAAAATTGATAAGCATATTTTGTTGTTTTTTACAAGGGTGCTGGGTGACAGATTTAGTGTAGTTGTGAAATAGCGAGTCAGTGACTAAATTCCTTCTTCATCTGAAGTCAGGTGATGTGGGATTAAGCCATGAAGAGTTCAAACTGGAATGTAGCTGAGTCAGTCACAGAAACCCTTGAAATACTGGTACAAAAAAAGGGAGCAGCACTAATCCAGCACTGTGGTAATTACCCTGCTCAGATTCTGTGTTTTTTTGAGTCATGTGGATAAAGGTTTTAGGAACCTCAACATCACTTTGCATAATCCTTGCTTACTATGGAAATCCGTGTCTCGATTTGCTTTGATTAGCAAAGCAATTTACTACACATTTTTTTCAATAAGTGTTAATCAATTTGTGATAGGAATAAACTGAAACAGTATATGAAAGCTAGTCAGAGTGCAAAAGTATTTATTGATTAATTGATAATACTGTGCATTTAAATCCGGTTTCTTTTCTATTAAATAGCCTCATACACTTTCCAGAAGTTGCAGAGGGAAGTTTGTCTTATTAACCCAACTATTGAGATCTGAGTTTCTGAAACTCAATTTGCTATGCATGGGTCAGCTTTAAATTGGAACATCCAATGTTTTCATCTTTGATCTGCTAGAGAGTGTGCAGTGGAGTCTGTGAAGCCATGTCTGCATTCTCATATTCATATGTCTTAGTCTAAGAGATTTGGAAGACTCTGTCTCTTAATTTTCTAACTCCATTGCCCTGGGTAGTTCCTTGACGTTGAGTTGCTGCTGGTAAGATTTTTGCCCTTGCTGGTGCAAAGGTTAAAGCTATGGGCTGACTAACGTTGCTTTGTGATGATGCCTTGGTGACCAGAGTAATGAAGAGTGGAGATGGGAGAAATGAAAGCGGCTTCACCTTTGTGCTGCCGCCTTCTGATGGCTCTTTGCATTTTCTTCCTTTGCAAGCGGGAGGCTGACCGTAACCAGGAGCTGCTCACACGCATAAAGCAGTATCAGGAAAGGGAAACAGAAGCTGAAAATAAACTGAAAGAGCAAATGGAGATGAACAAATCCTATAAGAAGAGCATGGAGACAATGAGTAAGAAGCTGCAAGAGAAGGAGAGCAAATTAGCTGAAGCTAATGAAGTAAGAACAGAGTAATTTTTTTAATCCGTTCCTAGCTTCAGGTGACTTTGCAGTTCTTGTGAATTGAAAATGCCCTTTTTGATTTAAAAACAAACAAACCAACCAATTGGAATCACTGTGTTCGTCATCTGGAAATGAATAAACCCTGGTGGTGTGTGTCTTTGCTGTCAAAGTTTAGAACTTAACCAAGTCCAGACACAAGTGAGCAGGTCAGAAGATGTTGCTGTGTTAATTAACAATGAGAAGAGATTTCTTACACAGGTTGATATGGAGAAGGAGGAAAAAAAAAAGTGCAAGGCAGCATACAGCATCTAGGTTTAGAAGTCAGGTTACATGACATTGAGTAAAGAAAGGGGAAATAATGGAGGCGATAAGATGGGCAGGTGTTCAGGGAAGTAGGGGGAACTGTAGAGTGGATGAGACCAAAGTTATGTACAAAGCATGTCTTCCCAAAGTGTCTTAAATGTCTTTGTGTTCCACTGTAGAATGAATGCTTGGATAGCAATTTTGGTTCTTTTGGATGAACAGATCATCCTCTCGGCTTTTTCAGAGATCATTATAGTTAAGTTCAGCTAGTTGATAGTTTCCTACACCAGTTGTGGATCAACAGCCACTAAGTCCTTAAGCTTTCCTCCTGCCTAGATGCCACTGGAAATGTATCTATGTGATAAAGCAGGTAAACACATTTAACGTGCCAGCTATCAGTGATTAAAACAGGGAGACAGTGATGGCACATGAGAGAAAGTAAACTCACGTATGAAATGTGTGCAGCAGTTCTGTTTGTGTTCTTTTTATTTCCATATCCATCAGTATCAAGATGAGAACCATACATGTGTGTCTGTCTAGAAAGCACCCTACATGCGTAATGTTTTGAGATTTTTCTCTTTTTCTCTGTTAAAGGGAGCTAAGTAATGGCTATTTGAAACAAACCTGTGAGGTTTTCTTTAGAGTTAAGAACAGAATTTTAAAAACCACTGACCTCTGCTTTTGAGGAAAGCATAATGCTTCTGGTATTTGGCCGAGGCAAACGTAGACATTTTCAATTTTGAAATCCAGACAAAATATATTTGGAATGGTTGTGGGATATTTTTTTCACTTATATATATACACACACACACACTTGTGTTTTGTCATCATCTAGCTTTGAAGCTTGATATTTTTCATGCCAGTTTGAGGTCACCCACTTAATAGGTAATGCAAATGACAATTTGGGTGGCAGATGAAAGCAATTAAATGATTTTCTCTTGCCTTTGTTTTTGAGGTGAGTTAGCAGGTCTGAAGGTTTGCAAGAGTGTGGGGTGGTTTCTAGATTCAGTGTTTGTACTTTTTAGTTGGATATAATTTCTGTCTATCACCATCCATAATGTCCAGCTTGGAGACTCATAGCCTTGTGTGTTTATTCTTTCTTTCCATTAATTCAGACAATCACTATATTAAAAGGGAAAATATCAGAGCTGCAATGGAATATAATGAATCAAGAGATGCAGATGACAAGCCAAGACTCTCAGAAGCAGGAGCTAATGGAACAGCTGGATGTCCAACATAAGTAAGCAGGGGATGAATGACTCTAGGGAGAAAAAGGCAAACAAAACTTCAGTCTTCTGCAGCTGTCATCACTCAGAAAACTTTCAACAACGTTTGATTTCTGCTCTTCAAAGGGGTTCTTTGATCTGGATTTGCAGGTTATAACCGTTGTTTGAAACTAGCTCTGAGGTGCAATTTAATTGTACCTTGAGGAAAAAAAAATACTTGCGCTTAAAATCTCAGCATGTCTCGTGTTCATGTTAGAGAGTTAACAGAAGGCATGTGGGTGGGAAAGGCTAATCTGAACTTTATAGACTGAACAGAACAAAAATATCAAGCCATAAATCATAGCTGAGGGGTAGTTGAAAGATGAGTGTGATTTTCTTTTTTCCTGGCTTACTAAGTTCAACTCTTCAATTTCAAAGGTGCTGTTTATTTACTGGGAGTGTTTGTTGGTTTCAGAGTTCAGGTGGCAAGATGCATCTTTTTAGTAACAATGGGTATTTTTGTCTCTGAATTAGAGGAAGATGGCATGAGTGTGAAACATTCTTAGAGACAGTCTTCTCTAACAGTACCATATACCTTGTTAGTGGTGTTTGAAAATGTTTGTCAGAGATGCTTCTGCATGTAGCTTGTTTCTGGTATGTGATTCCTGGGTGCTAAATGCCTCTTGTGTCTACATCTAATAGAAAATGGCAAGAGGCTAGTCAGCAAATCCAAACGTTGCAAGCAAACCAATCTCTACTGGCAGAATATGAACAGAAGATTAAGGTAAGAAACTTTGTGGCCTATATAAAGCTTTAGTTTTTAATTTCTTCTGTGGAAGAACAGAACATTGTTTTGTTTTTTTAATGACTGTTGCAGAAATAAAAGGTTAGTTTGTCATGCAAGAATCTGATCCGGTGGCCAGCGAGAGCCTGAAGTTGGCTAAATTCAATTTGATGGACCAGGTTACCTACAATTAGCCTTAACATGATGCTTTTCACCTTTGTTGTATCAATTGATTGGAGAAAAAAAAAGTCCACCCATGCTCTCTCCGTGGAGAGGTGATTTATATCCTTATGCAGTGCTCTGGATGAATGCTCTGTTTGATATTGTGTCAGAGCCCAGTCCATCAGTGTCCTAGAACAACTTTTTTTTTTTCTTCTTCAAATGGTGGACGATGAACCTAGCAGCTGCAGTTACTTTTCTGCTTCCCAGAAAATCCTTCCTCTGGAGTTGGGTTTAGGTCTTTTAGGAACTGCAATTTCTTGCTAAACTTTCAAAACCACACTGACTTAAATGTGAGTGTAGAGGTGCTTTATGTCTTTTCAAATGAATGTGTAGGTTGGTGGGAGTGTATCTCTTTCACTTGCCTTATATTCCTGGGAGAGGTAGATGTGGAGAGTTACTTTGGTTTAAGCAGATACTGGTAGTGACATTGCCTGTGGTTGGTGTCAGGTAAAGCTACACTGAAAGCTGGCCTCATTGCAAGTTCTGCGATTGCAAGAAGAGACTTCCTCCTGCAGTCAGAGCCATTGAAAGGAAAGGTGGGGAAACAGGATAACACACTCCAATACAGCTCTAAATAAACTTTCCTTTTTTTTAATTAAAGTAACATTTGCCATAATACCAAAATGCACACTTGTGTTTCTTTTCAATCCTAATTTTTGCAGGCCATCAACTTCATTGACAGAGGGATAGAGGACAAGAAAATCACAGATTTGGTTTAGTCAATAGAAGAAGATCCTTTTAATGATTAGCAGAGATTTTTTTTCTTGTTTTGTTATGAACTCAGGGTAAATATGTGTAGAGAAGAGGCTAGCCCAGGCATTACAAGTGGAACAGGAGTCATCCCTACTTTGAGCAATGGATTAGACCAGATGACCTACTGAGTTGCCTTCTGACTTCATTCAAGTCATTGATTTGAGTTTAAAAAGTACAATGGAGAACTCTCATGAGTTCCACGTTAATCATTCCTGTCCTCTTGTCATCCCATGTTTTCCAGGATCTGGAACAGAAGTTCTCCCAGCAGGAACATGATGCTCTAATTGTCAAGAACATGAAGGCAGAATTGGCCCGTTTCCCAAAAATGGAGCGGGAATTGCGCCAGCTAAGGGAGGAAAATGCCTACTTCAGGTGACAGAAGTGTTCAGTTGTTGAGAGGGCTATCTTGTGTTCTTCTGTACTTGCTACAATTGCCCTATATGTACTTTCAAATCCCTCTATTCGGCTTCCATATGGGAAACTTTAGAAAGAAGTTTAGATATTTCACATAAATACTGTGTATGAATTGAGCAGTGTTGTGGTGGTTACTAGATGAGAGGATTTGACAAGATTTGGGTAATCTTCCTGAACACAGCGAGAGCGTATTGATCATTCTGGATGGTGATAACTGTTTGTTAGAACAAAATTCAATGTTTAAAGATAGTGATGAACTCTATACAGGTTTGGGAAAGAAATCCCTGTAGAGGGAGGAGATAGCTGAACATTTCCGTAATAACTGTTTTGGTTTAGTTATTGTTACCACTATTTTAAAGGCCTCTTGTTCCAGCAGAATGTGTGGAAAGTCTTTTGTTTAAATTTCTAAAGCACTCTGCTGTAACCCTTGGTAGAGTAGACTTTCTGGGTTTCTGAAGTGACAATTAATTTGAAAAATTAAATTCCAATGTACTATGAAATAACTTGCCTTAAAGATTTTTTTTTTGAGTAAACTTAATTTCCATCTTTCAGTGCATCTTTAAAAAAACCCCACCGAAATTACATGAGTGATCTTGCCAGCTTTTTCTTATTCTAAAATTAAATATTTCCTTTGACTTTGTTCTTGTTAGTGTTTCATTATAATTTTAAATTGTTTATCTTGGAATCTTTTCTCATGCTTGTTTTTTGTGCATAGAAACATGGTATCAACAGATTATAGGTCATTTTTTAAAAAGTTTTATCTCACCCTTGCACACCTCTATTAAAGTAAAAACAAGCAGTCTGAATGCTTGCTAAGTCATCACAGAGTACTCAGAAAGCCTGAGTATCTGCTGCTTGCTGTATTCCAACCCTGCATTCAGTCTGACTAAAGACCAGGAGTCTTTTCGGAGACTTTTGCTGCCTTCATGCTGTTTTGCCAATCAGTAAAGCAGATACGGAACTTCAGGTTGTTTGGATGTAATTAGGATGGCATGTAGAATAGAAAAAAATCAGTTCAATAAAGCTGTTGTTTTTTTTTTTTTTTTTTTGGTAGCAGTGGCTTTGCAGTGAAGGTTATAGAAGTGAGTCAGTTGAATGTCATAATGTCTGTCAAGTGTCATTTGATACACATGGAATTAAAAGGGAATCTGGAAGTTTGTGGGAGTGAATTGCGTTGCATGGCTCTTTAATCACGGTTTCTCTTTTCACTATAGGGAAATGAAAGAAAACAATGGATTACTTAAAGAGGAGGTAGAAGGTCTCCAAAGAAAACTGGAACGCTATGAGAAAGTCCAAGCACAGCTAGTGACCGTTGAATTGGAAAATGAGGTGAGGAGCTAGAAGTATTTGGTGGATGAGCAGAACAGGGGTTTCCTTTGATGCCTGTCCTGCCTTTTAGGCTCTTCCTGTATTGTGTTAGCTGAGATAAGATACCTGTTTTAATTAATGTGTTTGAACCAGGCATTCCCAAACTTAAATGTCAGCGTGAGGGGAACTATGGCAATGAAGGTGAAAAAGGCAAAAGGATATCTGCTGTTCAGCTGGATACTTCCTATAAAGAACTAGTTCCTCATAGTGTCTGTTTTGGTCTTGCTGTTTCTCTGTTACCTTTTTTCTGCTGGAAATGCTTTTTTGGGCATTAAGCTCTGCCCAGACATGGTGTTGTCAAACAGGCCTGTGGTAAGAACCTTGATACCCCCTTGGATTACTGCTGATGCTAGCAGGGCCAGAATGCAGTCTCAGATGAATAAAATTGTGTTGCTCCCATCCCACCCTGTATCAAGCATACAGTGAGTTGTCAAGAGATTAACCTAAATGTGTAAACTTGTTGATCTGCAGAATGATACTGGTGTCTGATCAGGTTTAGATAATACTATCTGGTATTGACTGAAAGTAAAAAGGAGGAACTGAAGAGAAGTGGGCACTTCTAGTCTACTGAGGTACTAGTACAGTGATGGTAGGTCACTGGGTTAGATGTTCTATAGTGTTGAAGTGTAACATGAGTTTTGTATGTCATAGAGCTGTGGTGACAGGGAAAATGTTTGTGAGGGCTTGGGAATGATAAGATAATGAAATCCACAGGAGGAAAAGGAAAAACACTGAGTTTGAATGGAGAATTTTGAGAAAACTGTGTGGAAAACGAGCTGTTAGAACATTTGTCTCTGTCTCTAATTATTCTTTTGATCTCTGCTTTAGAAACTTCTGGGAAAATTAAAAAGCTGGGAGAAACTGGACCAGAGCACTGGCTTGAATATCAGGTATGTGCTCACAGCTCTGGAGGGAGATAGAACTTTTAAACTGCTTTCCTTTCCTCTTAATCATCTGATCTCTGAAGTGTGTTGGTCATGCTTTCTTGCTCTCTCTTCTTTGTGCAGAAGTTCTTCCAGTACTTTTCATTATATATGAGAAGAACCATAAGATACACACTGTTATAAAGTATCTTTGGGAACTAACAAATGTTTTCCACCAAGTCACCTTGACCAACGTCTCTGAGGCTGAGGTTCAATTCTGAGTTCTTTGAACTTCTTGCATATAGCTACTTTCATCTTTAGTTAGAGATTCTGCTAGCTTGTTATTTTAGGATATGTCCAGAGAAGAGAATGTATGTTACTTGGGACAAATTGTTGTAAATGTGATTTCTTTGAAATCTGGATATCGATGTAAACTGCTGGATCATATTGTGACTTTTCTTCCCTAAAGCAGCTGAAGAACAGTTGTTAATTTAGCTTTGTCTAAGAGGAGGAATGGAATAAACTCAGTTTCTTACAAAAAGGGAGAAAAAACCCCACACCCCCAATGGTGTTTTGTAACACCAGCTAGTCTCTTTGTGTACTGTTACTTCACAACTCTTTCTGACATCTGGAGCATTGAACCAGATTTTTTAAGGTCTCTGTATGTAGTATAAAGAGGGGCTGGAAATGATGCATCTTCTGATCATTTTCTTCCACTGCAGAAGGTTTTCTGTGTAGCTACGATGCTTTTGTGTGTCATATGTTTCAGCACTGCTTTATTTTCTCTAAATATTCATGTTGTTACGCTAGAAGGAGAGATGTTTCTTTGTAAATAACTGTCTTGATATGAGTGTTATAGTACAGATCACCTTTCGTATTGCATCAAGGCCTGAGCTGCAACATGAACCGCAGAACCTCATTTTATCAATTGTTTCTTTATTCCATTCATTACACGTGCCCAACAACAGAGGTATGTCTGCACACTGCTGGGATTGTTTGGAAGTAGGAGTGTTTGGATATGCACGTATGGTTTGGGCACATTACTGCTTCATTTAAAAGATACTTATGTTCAACTTGGGAAAGCCCCCTTAATTTTCTCAGTGTTGTCTGTTTAATGAGGATCACAAATCTTTTTCTAGAGGCATGCCTAGTAGGTAGCATGCTTGAGATTCTCTCCCGCGTCTGCTGAGGATACATACATTTAGATGAAGTTAGAATTGTGCTAAATCTCCTATGGCAGGGAATGGACAAAAATAGTATGAATCCCTTTCACAAAACCTATTCTATCAGACAGTGGAGTAAAAGCTTTTTACTTACCTCAAGCTGTTAAAGGTTTAATGAGGTAATTTCACAGTGGGAGAGAAATGGAACCAAGTGATTCTGCCTGTTGAAGTCTAATAACTCCTTCATTTAAAATCAGAATATTCGCTGTAAAGTGTTAGGTTTTTGATTGGACCATATTGTTTAGTGCTATTAATGGCATCTTCTCATACTGAAAAGGGAATTGCTCTTGAGAAAAATCATCTTTTGCATGCAATTGTAGCAAGTGGAACTGGATGATTTCTCCCTCCCCTTTTTGTTTGCTTCTTGGTTTTTTTTCCCCTCAGACTTCTTACAGCATGAATTACATTCATTTTTGGTCAGGAATATGAAGACGATGAGAGATCATTGTCCTAGTCGGGTTCCTGGAGTATGCTGTTGGTGAAAGTTTTTGAGAAAAGTTAATTGCTCATCTCATAGTAAAAGAAAATAGGAACAAGTTGGATGGTTGTCCCAAAGAGCCAGAGCAATGTGCTGTTTGCTAATAACTAGATAAGCAAGGAAAAAGGGAATGCATTAGGATTTCTCATCTTTTCTTATCACGTTCTTCATTGGTACAGAGAATGTTAGGGAAGTGCATACAGCGTGTGGTGTTTTAGGAGAGGATGGTGTTTCATTTCCTCCAGCACTTCCACAGGGCTTGTTCTGTGTCAGCTCTCGGTGGTTTCTGTTCACTGATTGCCTGGTCCCAGCAGGCTTTTTGTCAGAGTGGCTTATGATCAGACCTATGAGTGTAATTTCGAGTGTAATTTTATGTAATAATACTTGGAAAGGAGGTGCAGCTTTTAGAAGTGCAGTGGTAATCCTACTGGTTTTAGTACTGGTTTCTCTTTGGTAACAATGAAAGAGCTAAGTGTTGATAATGCTTTACCTTTTGGGGAGAAAACAAGTTCATTAACAGTTTACTGAAAGGCTAATCTTATGTTTGCTAGTTCTGGATTCCACTTGTAAGCTCCTGGGTTTTTCTCTTATAAACTATGGAAACAAAGACAGCTTTAGCTCTAGACTGTATTGGTGTGTTTGCATTGCTGTCGTGCAGTGTTCTTTCCAGAATTCGCCCTTGGAATTATGCCTGCCTTATATGACGTATGTATACTTGTAAGTCGTGCTATACCCAGATAATAAAATAATACACACCATAATTATGTATGGTTCATGTATACACATTATGAATGTACATAATCTTTTTTGTGTTCAATTATATGTCCTTTTGACATCTTGATCTTCTTACTGCTTACTTTCCAGTATAGTCGGCTCTCTCTTATCATGGATGTAATTCTGTCTTGTAGGTCTTTTCTGTATGTTACCGTTATGTTGCTGGGGATTTTCATACATTTGTCATGTGTTGCTCTGACTTGATATTCCTACTGTAGGATTTGGTTTCAACTGTAAAAGGAAAAATCACTAAATTTTGAAATTTTTGCTTTGCAAGTAGAGTTTAGAGTTTTTTGGAGTTTACCCTCTTTGAGAAGGATAGTCATGTATGGCTATTGTAGGACCTTGTTATTAGCAAAGGACTGTGTCAATAAAAAAAGCTTCTTGTACTCTGTCTCTCCATGATGTGCTGATGTAGCTTGTATTTCTTCAAAATCCAGTATTTGTGTAACTGAGTCAGTGACCATCTTCACTGAAGAACTGTGTTAATCATGAAAGACTTGATTGTTTTTTTCAGTGTTGGATTACTAGCTTAGAGATATTTTCCAGGTAGTTTCTTGACTGCCATTAAACGACATGTGTTTTAACAGGAAAATATTTCTGGAAGGTTGTATGTGTGAGGTGGTTTATTTGGATGACAGTGTGCAATACCACCCACAAGATGGCAACCTTTCTCCTGCTGCTGGAGAAAACGAGTTTTCTGCTCCAGCCTTGCAGGCTCAGCCTGATGTAAAAACCATGAGCTGGGCACCTTAAGAAGGGTCAGCTAGTCTCATGAAAATTGTTCGTTGTTGCTGTCAAATCTTTGAAAATCTGTTTAATGCTACATGCATGCAATCATTGTCTACTTGTCCAGTACTGAGGGTACTACCTTGGTATGAAAAAGACTTGTATGTATTTCTTTAACGACATACAGAGCAGAGTGTTTTTCCAACCACCTCTGTAAACTTCATATTTACAGTACACATTCTTCATTTTGGCTTGTTTAATAGGAGTCGTTCAAAGCCTGGTTCTTTTCTCCCCACCCCAAGCCATAGAATTGCATCCTTAAGAGCAGCACTGTTATTGTTCTGACTTTCCCTTCAGCGCATGTAGAAGATACCCGAATACAAAATGAGCTTTTACTCTAAATAAGCCTTTTCTGCTGCTGCTTGTCTATGTTTGGCTGGTGCTGCCTTTGTTCTCTAGTGAATTAGCCAGGTGATGTTGTTATCCATAAACAGGTAAAGCCCTGGAGTACAGAATGATGCAAAATGATGTGCATCAAGTATGTTTTAAAGATGAAGGGGTTGGTAACTCAGATACTGATAGTCATCAATACCAGCTGACAAGGGTTAATGCTAAATTTCTCTTTGTATTTATCCATAAGTGGCAGAAGATTGCAAGTTTTGAAAGGTTGAAGTTTTGCTGAAAAGTTACGCAAATTTGTGAAGGCTGACAGGTGGACCACAAGCAACAGCTTTGGAAGAGTTTTAGTCCAAGCATTTTTTTATTTTTAGAAAATAAATGGAGTGTGTGATTTTTTTTGTTTGTTTGTATTTTTGGTTTTTAATTGGTAATAGTGACTTTATGAAGTTTTTGCATTTTTCACCTGCTAGGCTCTAAGATTTTTGTATACACAGCAGAATTATTTTATATCAGTGATAGATTTTTTTGATGTTAGAGTAATCAAGGATTGGAAAGCAATCAAATATATTAATAATGACCTATTTAAGTAGGTCTTTCCTTTTTGGGGGGCACCATTTTCTGTTGCGAATAGTACCGTCAGCTCAGGCTTGGTGTTTGTGGAAGATAAAGCAAAAGATTTTGTGCATGTTACTTCTCAGAATCACTTTCCTTATTTCCATGTCCATCACAGGGAAGCAATGGAGAGATCAGCTGTCCTTTTCTGAAGGGCTATGGAATACAGTGTGGAAATTAGAGGCGAGGCGTACATATCAGAAAGGAGAATGGTGTGCTTTGACTCTTCTGTGTTGCTCAGAGGCTCCGGTCATGGTCTTGAACGTTCTTGAGTTTCATCCAATTGCAGTTATACTTGAAAGCAGGTCTCAGCCCCCGATGCCTATGGTGTAAGGCTGACCTGGAGGGACTCTTAGGTTTAATGAAGCACCATGGGTTTGGAGAGTACCTATGGTCGTCCTTCAATTTGCAAGGGTAAATTTAGTTGGCTTCAGTGATGATATCGCATTAAGCTGATATAGCTGTTTCACATGCTTGCTGTCCAGGCCTGTAAAGAGAAGTGCAGATTTGACAGGAATTCAGGCCAATGCTTAAGGACCATTTTCACTTAGTGGAGCCTGCCAGCTGCAGACAGCAGACACTGATCTGCTGACCTGTCGCCTAGAGCCAAAGAAGTGAACCTGTTAATGCTGACCTGGTTTTCTTTCTGAAACATCTGTGGGCTGGCTGGCTGACAAATCTTGGGGACTAGCTTCCTGCAATGTCTGAGACCAATTAAGAAGAGGAGATAGTGTGAATGTGTATGCATTTCCTCTCTAAGAAAGGGTTTAATTAAGTGGCAAGCATCTCTATTTAGTACAGTGGTTAGCACAGTTGTAATTTGTAGTTACACAGGTGCTACACTCAGTACGGGAAGTCCTTCTATGCAGATTCTGCTTTTGGAGTTGGGGGGAAGGGAGGAGAGAGGGAGGGAAAAGGGAATCAAATTTCTTGATTCTGCATTTAGTGGTGGATTAGTGCTCTTTTTTTTCAGTGAATAGAAGAGAAAGGAGAATATTGGAGTTCTCTCCTTTCCTTTTTGAATCTTGATTAACTATGCTTAGCTACTCTGCACTCTCTTCCATCCAAGGCTTTGAATATCTTTGCAGTAGTGAATGAAGCTCATAATCTTCTCCTTTCTCACAAGGTAGTAATTTACCTTTTTCTGAATGTCCATTATGAATAAGTGGTTATGAGTTTAAAAAAAAAAAAAATCTGTTGACAGATATACAAAGCAGTGCATGTTGAAATAATTTGAATTGCTCGTATGCATTTCTGGATACTTAATTAACTGCAACCAATCAAGACAAGACTGGGGGTTACTGTTGCTAGTTCCAAAAATGCCATAATTCTGGCATGATCCCTCCATAGTTGAACAAATATTTTTATTGGAGTAGCCTATTGTAGCCCACTGGTCTTTTGTCACTGAGCAAGAAATTGATCTAATTAAAGTGTTTAATGTTGGCTGCTGGCTGTAACTGTACTACTGACTTGAACTTAAGTGCTAATTTCTGTGGGTTTTTGGGGGGAGTTGTCTGGGTTGGCTAATGGTGGCCCCCTACTTCAGAGCTAAGTCCCTGATTGGAGAAGAAAATTTGAAATAGCATAGTATGAGAATATTGAAACTTCATTTTGTACATCTAAGTTTTATGTAAATAATTGCAATTTATGATCTGTGAACATACTGAAAATTGCATGACTGCTGTTACAAGTTTCATAATGTAAAACAAGCTGTCTCATCACAGTGGGAATTCCCAGGGCACCAAAAAGGGAGATAAACATTACATAGGGGAAAGTCTACTTAAAAAACCCCAGAGCAACAAAACAAAAAAAGAAGCTATGCTCACTAGAGAAACTCTTATAGTTACGAGGTCTCAGCTTACCTCGTGGAAAGATTATCTGCTGTTGTCGTCCTGTACATACACAGTACTACATTTTACAGTTACTTTTAAGGCCTTAATTTTTACATCAAAAAATTTGCCTTCCACTGAAGGTTTGATAAGAGGTGGTCCTGCATAGCAAAATGTAATCTAGAATGGAAAACAGCTTTCGGCCAGATCAGTGTGGGTGCATAAATGCTTCTGCTGTTCCAAAGCAGGGCAGAGGAAGTGGGAATGAGGAGCCAGGGTTGGAAGGGAAGATGAGGATAATAATTGTGCGTGTTTAGAAATAAGGTTTACATGCCTATTATTTGTAGGACTTAGTATGTGTAAAAGATGAAAGCATTGCTTTAGAAGCATTTAAATCTTCTTGAGGGAGAAGTGCTTGAACAATTCCAAAGGAGACCTTTTGTCTTTAGAGAGTGAGGTAGAATTTTCAAAAGAAAACTAATTGTGGTTGTCTTACAATAATTGTGTGTGTACTGAAGCCACTGTTCTTTACACAGAGAATCTTGGAGGAAGCTGTCACCTATTGAATGTGACATGCAGCATATGCTGGAGTATTGCTCTAAGCTCTTCTGTTCTTTGTTATCCTGTTATCTTATGTTAAAATGTACATTATTCTTCATTTTCTGCAGTGCCTTAGGTTTTGGTTTTCCTTGACAACTTTTTTCATGTGTAGTGGGGAGAAAAATGTTCCTTTTGTCATCTCAAAATCTGAAGCTCCAGTTTTCAGAGTAGTGAGAATGCAGTTTTGGGAGACTTTAAGCCATGTTTGGGTGTTGGAAGGCAGTAACATATTTAAAGTGATGCTTGGAAGCCTGATGTCAAATCTGTGCTGTAGCCAGAGTTTAGTCTTCTCCCATTCTCATGGTGTTGATCCACTTAATTTTAATATGGCAACCACCTGCACCTCTTTTCATAGATTTCTTAAAATACTGTAGATCTGTTCCTGCCAGTATTTCAGTGAATCGCTGGGCAAAGCTTCCTGCCATGTAATTTTCCTATCCGATATTAATTTTCTCCAAAAATGCTATACTTCTCTCTCACGTTCAAAAATATTAGTGTTCTTTTTCCTTTGCCATTAATGTTTTTATTTCCATTTGAATATATCAGAGTAATAGGTCTTGAGGCTAAAGAAAGGTAGGAAGAGTGTAAAACATAATGGATGAGCACCTGACACCTAGGCAGGCTGAGGCTGTAATGCATAATCAGAGAACCAGAGTAAGAAGTAAGCAAGCTCACATCAAAAATATGTGTGTCCTTGCTTTGCATTTCAAAGCTTTGGGAACAGTTAAAGAAACTGCCTTTCTGGGATCACAGATCTAGCATTCCAGAGATGGAGAAAACTATTGAACAATAGCTTAGCACGCTATCCATCTTCTTTGTTGAAGAATAATTTGAGGAACTCCGGTAGTTTGCCTACAGGAACTGTATGGAGAATGAGATCAAAGAAAAGATGGATGATGGTTACTAGGAGAATTTTATTTTGGAGGTGAAGATGCCAATGGACCCTTCTTTTACTGGAAAATATCACTTCTTTTTCCATTGACTTTTTATCAGAACACAGAGCATTGTCCCAGCTTGAATATAGGGTGCATTTCCCAAACCAATAAACTTCAAACTCCTTTTCCACTATGAAGAGGAGTGATTTTAGAAATATGCTGGTGGTGTCTTCTGCATAGCAGGTGATTTGTTTGCCATAGGAGAATCCCCAGTCAGACGTTTCATTTTGTCTTGCTGCCATATTTCTTGCAACTATTGTTTGAGATGCTGTTGAAAAGCAGTTGGGTAAAAGTAGCTTGCTTTCTTCCGGCATGTAGTGACCCATGTTATGTGAAAATGGCTTGAACTTAGATGTTCACTCTGCTGTGAAGGAGAAGCTTTCAAAAATACAGACACTTTTATAAAGAGCCACTTTCCTTACATTAAGCGGTCCTGTTGGCCTTAAAGTGAAATTATCATTTAAATAGCAGAGACTAATCAGCAAGGGAATGGTTTGCTACTGTCAGCGAGCTCAGATGTTCATGCTTCATTTTTATTCAGCCTCTCATTTTGTCATTTCCACAAACCCAATAACCACTATAATCTCTAGCTCGTTTTTAATTTTACCTTTCCATTTTAACATCTTTCAGTATTTCAGTTCTAAATTTGCTGCCAGTGCTGTTGACATGTTATGCCTTCCCTCTCCTTTGGATGTGCAGTATATTATACCTCGTGTATCCCTGAAGTTTTGCTTTTGCAGGGAAACTTTTAAACAAATATGTAAAAATGGATCCTGTACATGCTTTTGAGGATGACTTTGTTTTAGTGTAGCAATGCGTTTTTCAAAACCCTTCTCAAGACGCATGGACCTTTTCTAAATAGAAGCAAAACAGAATGCTTCAGTAAGTATTCGAACTCTTGTATTGTGCTACTCCTTTGTACTGGTGGGCATGGCCTTTATCTGCAGGGCAAGGAATCTACCTTCTTACCTTCTTCATTGGGTCAAGGAGTACCAAGATGGATTGTGCCAGACTAACGTAACAGCTTTCTTTGTCTAGAGAATTTATTATCTTATCAAATAAAACACAATAGATCTTATTTATTTGAACTTCACTGAAAAATTTGATCGAGCGCGCCACTTGGGAAAGTATAAACTGTGCAGGAGAACATGGAAATTAATAGAAGAATTGTAGGGTGTATAAGGAATTGTTTAAGTAGGGATAGATTTAGTATTGTTGAAAGGAAAATGTGAGGATAAGTAGAATTCCTCAAAGATTAGCTTTAGCATCTGCTTTAGTTAGTATTTCTGTTAATGATTCTGGTGCAAAAATTTGGTGTGTGCTGATAAAACTTGGCTAATGATGCCAGGTTCAAAGGATTCATAAATATACAAAAGCTGGATATGCAGAACCGGGTGACCCTAAGGATTAGAGTAAAGAAGTGGGACAAAATTCCGTGAAACAAAACACAAGGCTCCATGGAATTTGGAGTTGAATACAAACTTCTTTTGTAAAATGTGGCACATGCAGTGGAAAGGACTAGAAGAAGGGCTGTGTATTGTTTACAACAGGATGGCTGTTAATTCTCACACGTAGGATGCACTATGAGAAAAACTTCAAGTGCCTCTGTAGATGGCCTGGGAGATGCTTCTCAGAGTTCTGGTCATCCGCTGTGGAGGAAGATCATGGGAACTAAATGCAGAAAAGGGTTATTGGTAGGAGCCCGAGAGCCCCCTGAACCAGTGGTGAATGGAAGGACCGGCCACCTCTAGCAAAGGCTGGAAGGAGGTGTAAATGGTGCCAAGAAATACATGGATGGAGGGGAGGAGAAGGAAGGGAGATCAATACCAGTGGGAAAAAGAACCAGCTATACTAAAGATTAGCATTGGCATTTAAATCAAATTGCTCTAACCCTGCCATGAATACAGTTAGAAGGAGGTTCTAACTTCTAGAAAGACTGTTCTGAATGCAGCTTCCAGTGGAGTCAGAAGTACAAAAATTACTGCTTCTAAGCTGAAGCTCCACAAAGCTATGGCAGAGGTGAGTTGAGTTCATAATAGCAAGGGACTAGACAGGACCTAAACTAAAAGATCCTTTTCTGTCCCACTTTTACGTGAACACATATGTACCAATCTGTAAGCAAAGGAAGGGACTCAAGGATAGGAAGAGTGGGGCAGTATTTTTTAGTTTGGAATTGCAGGCATTGTTTAATACCAGGGTTCTGAAAACTGCACTTGGGAAAGAGGGGGGAGGGTTTAGTGAATGAAAGTAGACCACGTCCATCTTTCTGCCCACAAAGAACAACAACTGTGGACAGGGACCTGGAGCGTGAGAAAGTTGACCTTTGTTCATGTTGAGAAATAAGCAGTTTGCTGAAAAATGCACTGAACTATTAAGAAGAGTTTATCTGCCAGTGTAGATAAGACCAAAATATGATTTTTATCGTCTGAGAAGCTTTTCTGAGCCTGTTTGGTGCTGGTTATCTTGATGGCGTTTTGAAAATGATTCATTCGTGGTTAGTACTTAACCTCATCAATGCCTTGAGCAAGAATTCGTGCTTCCGATGGTAGTTAGGAAGGTGCTACTTTAATGGTTTGTCTTTGGTTTGTCATCAGTGCAGGGGGGAGTTCTGTACTGGATCAGCCAGGAAAGGTCTATTTTTCAGTTTTAATTGTACTTAATAGGGTAGCTAGCATAGCAACATCAAGATGGGGCAGGAGAAAATTGGACATGTGTGAACATTAAACTGTTTCAGTCTTTTAGCATCTTTAAAATGCTCCTACAAGCTATCTTAAATGCCTTGTGGTATTATTATGTAAGTCTTGTCCTTAAGCGTCAATCTTTCCTCCCGTGGGCCTTTTTGCCAGTGAATTTTTTTGACTAAAGCACGTTTTTACCTGGGTTGTATTTTCTTTCCTCACAAGGTTATTAAAAGGAGCATGCTTGTAAATAGACCTTTTGTACATGCATTTTTTGGAGAGAAAAAAATTAATGTGGCTTCTAGTAGCAAAAGCTCTGCACAATATTTTCGAACAATTCTTACAGGGCATAGTGAACTTGAAATGTTAGTGAGTTAGAAGATTAATGTGATAAGTGCCTCAAGGTTCTCTTGAACTAGCTGTGATTACGTGGCGTTTGTTATTTTAAAATGCCTTATAGCACAGAAATTGCCATGCTGGATTGGATTATTTACTAATCCATCTCTGGTCCAGTAGTGTTCGGGTCTAGATAGGAAAATCCAGAGTAATGTGCAAGACACAAAGCATACTTTTAGACTGAAAGTTTGTTAACTTTCATCAGCATGAAGCTTGCTGTGGGGTTAGAATAACGTGTAGAAAATGGAGCGAAGCCTTTTCAGCAGAAAGAAGATAAAACATGCCCACCTATTCCGTGTAGCCAAGGCAGGTAAGGGGTGTGGAGGTGTATGGAACCTTCTTTCCCTCCCTGCCACTGATGTAAAATGCAGGAAGTACATTGGCAAAGCTTATTTTTAAATTTTTTTTTTCCTAACAGCTGCTGATGCACTAAAATGTTTTCTGCACGTATTTTGCTCATCATCTGGCCGCAAAATGTTTCTTGTAATGAAGTCATGCCTGTTGCAGAATGGTATTCTTGTAAAAGGATGATACATTTTGGAATAGCGTGTTAGAAACCTCTGCACATTGAAGTAGCTCTCACCTTTCGCTGCCTCTTGCTGTAAACAGAAATAGGATCTGTCAGAGAGCCTAACCTTCCAACACAGGTGCAGTTTTGGCTTTTCTAGAAGTTTATTTACTTGTGATCTCGAGCATCTTTCCTCTCTTTCTCTAGTACCACTTTGACTCAGTCCTTACCCACTCCCTTTCTCTCTACATTATTCGCAACTCTCTTGTTAACGATTGCTATGCCCCTTTGTGGTGGGGTGTAAGGGGCAACTATTGCAAGAACCATTTTGTAGCACAAGTTGCTCTTGCTGGAATTGCTTTTGAATTCTCATTACTTGTTTAAACTCTCTTCCAGAGATACTCTGATACAAGTAGCGTAGTGAAAGGACAATCAATCTTCTGGGTAGGAAGAAATATGAAATTCTGGATTTTCCTGAGTTATACCCTGCTGACCAAGTTAATTTCTTTTCTGCTTTAATGAAACAATCATTCTCTTTCTGTGGTACACAAGATGCTGCTCAGTAAGGGCTTGAAATCCTACTAACTTTTCTAAGAAGGACAGAAATAGGATATCTGATTGACTGGGAATGTGTTCAGTATCGGTATCCTCAATTAGAGAAGTCAGCTGTGCATCAGTTATCTTGGACAGTTTTTGGTGAGTTCACAGCTCTGCTATTGGCTCAGTTCAGAAAATAATGCTTTTAACTTAGTTATAATTTTTTTTAACTCAGTTTTGCTAGTACATTTGCAAATAACACTTCTGTCTGTATGCTCTTTGTATTCCCAGAGTTAAAGCTTTGTGGCTTCAGGTGTTTTTCTGCAAATTTAGCAGCCAAGGTTGATGGCATCAAGCCTATTTTGTGACAAGCCTTTCATTTAGGCCTGATGGTTTCCAGTGTGACTTTGGCAAAGACATCATCTGCCTTCTGGATAGCTGGCCCACTTGTCAAGGTGACAGAACACCTATCGGCTCGCCTGTCTGCAAGTAGCTGGCAAGGGGAAATGCAATTGGCACTTTGTAATAACTGATATATTTGGAAGGCTGGTAGAGAGGAAGAGTGAAAAAGTGCTCTGAATTTGTTTTCTTTTTTTCCCCCGTTGGGTAGACATAGGTCTTGGAAAATGTGTGTGCTCCTGTCTATATGGCTTATGATAGCTGCTAAAGATAAACATACTATTTCTCAATGTCACACTTTTGACTGTAGTTATATATTTAAAATAGCTTTTTTTTTCTAAAATATTTGTCTGTATCTGGTGTCCTGTACTGTTATTTTCAAGGATGATGTTGTCTAGGTCAGTAGAGTTTGGAGGATACAAATTAAACCCTTAACTTTGCTTTAGAGTTAACCATTCTGGTTTACGTTTTCATCATGTATGGTGGTTAAGTATTTGAAGTGACTTTTTATGTACATTCTCTAGTACCATATGATGTTAGTAGTTAAGTGTCAGTCTCATCTGGTAATATACAGTGTTAAAAGAACTGCATTTTTGTGTCTAAGATTGCAAGGGCTACAAAATATTTATTTGACCCTTCAGAATTGAAACATCAGAAGGACCGTTACCAAAGTTTTAGCATCCATATCACTCCGTGGCTTTTGCCAGGCAAAATGGGATGCTTTTGGTGTGAAGTTCGGATTCAGATCTGTGGTGTAGGAACTCAATCACTACGTGGAATCTGATGGAATTTTATCTGACAGGAATCTCGCTGATGGCCTCAAATTGCACATGTGTTTTCATAGTTTTAAGGAGCTGTCTCTCACTAGGTTGTTTCTTATCCTTTTCCATGCTTGATAATCTGGAATTGTTAGGTTTGTATATGCTGTCCCCTGCATTTTCCCCCCTTGCTGTGCTAGGGGAGTTTAAGGAACTTAACTGAAATGAGAAGGAAATAACTACCTTCTCCTCCTCCACAAACTGCTGCTTTTGTCAGGGGCAGCTTGAGGGCCCAGGTTGTCTTGCTGTTGTGGAAGAGCTGCAATTCCCTTCTGTCTGAACAATAAGCTTTGTATCTGTTTGTACAGTAATGAACTGCTTTTGTTTCCTTCAGAAACGTGCTCTGCTGTCTGGAGCGTTTCCATTTACAGACAACCCTTGCCAAATTAATTTTATTTAATTATCTCCCAGGGCTAAGCTTGAATACATTTTGTGTTAAATTCACCGTTTCTCCCTCTTCTGAATGAAATGGACTTAATATCCTTGTTAAAATCTGATTAAAACTAAAATTGAGTTTTTTGAAGTCTGATTATCCCATGAAATGGAATTTTTAAACCTAATTATGAATGGATTTGCATACATTTTTAGCACCATTGAAAAGAAAGTTGAAATAAATTTATTAATGAAATCTTCTTCTGCTGTCTCTTTGGGCCATGACGATTGCTGGAGAGGGAGGGAGGAGGAAGGCAGGCGAGAGTAAAAACCCCACCCTCTTTTGAAATATACCCTCTTCTGCCCCCAAATTAATTCCAGAGCTGATTTGACCCTGTCTCATTTTTATTCCTCTCTGCCACACAGCCCAATTTAGGTAATTGATGGCCTTTCAGAGGGTAACTACACAGTCGAGCTGGATTCATGTATTTAAAGCCTTTGTGCTTTCTGAAGGGAAGATGTAGGGGGGCAACATTTGTTTCAACTATTATGTACTTCCCCTTCTTTTCTGAGGTAGCCCAGATACAAAATCAATAAGCAGCTCTTGTTTCTCCTTTCTGGGAAGCTGTATGTTTGATCATTTATTTTAAGCCCGATAAAAAATGGATAGTTTTACAGACCGTGGTGAATGTGCACATGGGATTAGTGATTGTTTCTGTACTTCCCTGGGTTTGAAGCAAAAAGTTTCTTTGTAGGATATATTTGAATATCTTGCTACAGTAGTTGTGCCCATTCCCTCAGGATTTTGGAAGTGGTCCTCTATGGAGAAGGAGTGCCAGTGGAGGATGTATCCGCTTGCCTGACTCCAGCTTTTTGAAGCAGGTGCAGAGGGCAGCAACTTGCCTGTGCAGAGGTATTGGCTTCATATGGAGGCTCGTACTGTTGAATCTTTCCGTGTATTTCTTGCACTGATTGGAAAGTTCATCTCCTTACATGAAAGGTAGAACTTAGATGTGGCTATTTTTTTTGATCGCTCATCCTCTTACCAGGGTTGCAAAGAGCTCTTTGCACTGCACAAGCATGTTAGAAAATTTTAAGAGTGTCTTCTCTCTGTCATATGATGTGTGCAGATTTTTTTTCTTGTAAAAAAAAAAATTACAGTAAATGTGATAGGAAAAAAAGATGTTTTGGCAATTCAGAAATCCTGGACTTGATACATGACTCTGCAAAGAGTAAACGCTCAGCATGTGGCCAAGTGTTCTGTAAACGTTTGCATTTGCAAAGTTACTTTTGAGCAGAGGGAGTTGTTTTCCATATGCCTTTGTGCTTTCATTTTAATCCTGTCTTTGCAAAGGTTAAGTACGAAGCATAGTGGAGGTATCACATTCTAGAAGAAATGCATAATTCTGGCACTCTTTGAGATGCTTCTGAAGTGGGGAGTTTTATGAGGGAAGCTGTGGTTCAGCAGCAAAAGGAGGATTGAGCCGACAATGGAGAATGCTTCTAGCTGGCAAATGCTCAAGTTATAAACCAGAATGATTGAAGTAAATTAAAAATTTTCTCAGTAACGTAACAGGACAACTTGAGAATTCAGACAGGCTTAGGAGGAAAGAAGCTAACTGAGGTAGCTCTGCACCAGTGACTTTAAATTGTTTTGTGGTTTAATGGTTGTGGCTTTCATTTGTGCTTGCTCACTGAAACTATTGTCCAAAGTAGACACCTTTAGCTTTGGAGTTATATAATAGTTATTGTATAAATAGGATTTTCATTTATGCTTAGGTTATAAATGCTTTGCAGCATCTTCCCAGTCAAGCTCAAGTGGAATCTGAGGAGTTAGGAATATCTGATGTACCTTTCCTCAAGTGTAGAGCTGTTGTACAAACCTGCAGTCACACCAACAGTGAGCGGAATCCTGAAGCTGCAGATCCTGGAGGAGCTAGGAGGAGGAGATCTCCAGTGGGGTAGACATTGTGGAGGCTTCTGGAAGGGTATTTTTTAACTCTTTATTGTTGTCTGGTTAGTTCTGTGCCATCCATTCACCAAAGAAAAAGTGACTGGTTGTGGGTAGTTCTGTATGCTGTATTGTACACCGTGATGAAATAAGATCTTGAAGATAAATGTGCTTGCAAGGAAGAATGCAAAAGTGGTGTGGAACAGAGATGTTTGTTTCTTTTAATGGAGAGAATAGGAGCTCTTCATCTTCTGTGAATATATTTCAAATTTTAGAAACTGTTTATCATCTGATTTTATTAGTGTCTCCCCTAGTAGCTTCAGGCATTGAAAGTAACTAAAACTTGATAATAGTAGTAAGCCAAGATGGTGTCAAAGTGCTTGTGACACCAATCCAGTCCTTATCTTAATCCCAGTCACAGGAGCCTGTGGCAAAGACACAGGGAAGTCGTAATTGCTTTTGGCTGCTCAGAACCCCGTGCTTCATGCAGGCAGCTGAGCTGATGTACCGGTTTGTGAGAGCGAGCTGGCAGAAGAACAGTAATTACTGAAATGCCACTGTTTACATCTTTAATGCGATTACACTATAGCAGTTCCACTCTCTATGAACAAGTCTTAAAGTCTGCTTCTATTTCCTTCTGACATGAATTATTCATTATTTATGGATGATGGTGGTTGGGGTTTGGCTTTCACAGGCAGGTTTATTATATCCACTTAGCTCTGACTGCTTTGGCATGCTCTAAGACTCAGTTATTTTCCCAGTATTTGTTCTTGACGTTCATCATTCTTGATGTTAAAACTTTCAGAGTATGTAATTCAACTCTGGGTTTGGGAATGAGAGACTGAGGGGGTTTCTCTTTTTGTTGGTTGCGCTTTTGGTTGCGCTTTTGGTTGCTTTTGGGGGGGAGGGGAAGCATAGGAAAAGCTTTTTATTTAAATCTGTGCTTATCGCCAAAGGCTGAGGGCGACTGCTTTATTGTTGTGCTGTGTCAAAGGACTTGGATATGAGGCGCTTATATGTGTGACTTGGGAGATTTAGATGTTAAAGAAAGAAAGTAGAATTTCAAAATGAGGTGGGATTGATGTGCTCGGCCCTTGAGGGAGAGTGGTTCTGAGGGCTGATGAGATTGAGATTTTTGTACCATCTTTCTGTAATACTGGGATGCCAGCACCACTGTAGCAATGGCACTCTTTGGGTTCTTCTGTTCTAATGACTTTGTCATATGGTTTGTACTGGGACTGCAGTGTTTAGGTCTTGGTGTGTCTTGTGTTTGTTAGGAGATGCCTAGAGCTGATGTGTTAATGGGCTTCCATAAAACTTTGCATCTTAAATGTTATTTGTCCTTCACTTTGAATATTAAATTTTTAGAAACTTTAAAAAAAAAAGTATGAGAGAGAATTACTGCATTTGTTTAAAGTTCTGAAAGCTTTTTTAGCTAAACAGTTCAAAGAGCGCATCTCACTAATCAGAGGAATATTTTTGCGTCCCCGGGGTGGTCGCAGTGTTTTAATTGGAACTCAAGCTTCTTTGAAGTTCTTTTTAATCCTCCCTGAGCTGGGGGAGAGGGTATGAAGGCAGCACTGTAAATCTGAAATTTCTTCGTTTTATTTACATGTGTCTGGGGACGTGTGTAATTCGTTTTCCTGAAGTTAAGCTCACTTGCTAGCTTGTGGACAGCTGAGTGAGAAATGTGCTTCATTAAGTGGGGAGGCCTGAGACACATGGTGAGGGGTTATAGATAGTGAGCTCACGTGCTTATGGATTTGTTAAAACCACTACCTGAGCAACAGGGTCTGAATTGTAAATGAACTCGGTGGGAAATGATGTGATAGCTAAACATGAGGCTAGACTAAGCAAAAAGCTAGGATTTAAACTCATGTTTTAGGATTAATTTATTAGTATGGCACTCAAATTGTGTTGCATACTGATATTTGACTGCTTTACAAGTTAAGAAACAAGAGATTTAGGGTACAGCTCTTGTGGTTGATAGCTTCAATCATCCTTTAAATCAATGTGGGGTTAAATTTTCTTACATTGGAGTTGAATTACAGAGGTTTTTGAATGTCCCTAGTCAGATTGCTTAAACTCCTTGTGCCTCAGATTCTACAATTAAGGTCTTGCTTTGGTCTGGTTTCTGGAGAAATCTAGTCTTACCCTGTGTATTATGCGCTTGATATATCCACCATGAATGGAGTCTCAGGGGTAGCTGATGCCTTTTGTGCCATCTTAACACAAATAACTTGTAGGAATGCTGCTACTGACAACGCAAGCGTCTTAGGCATTTTCTACTTTCTTCGTACCACTATTGATTTTCATGATAAATATGATCATTTATCAGCTGTGTGTTTTCTGTACTTCAGTAAGGTTTTTAACCTCACACTTTTGCTGAAATTAGAATGTTTTACTTTCTGCTTCTGCCAGAGGTGAGATGTCTGCTGTGAAAAGCTTTGAAATAATCTTTGCTTGAGTTTGAATAGTTTTTAATTAATTGAAGCAACAGGCTTAACCTCAATTTTCTGTCTGAAAGAATAACTTAGTATTCCAGCTGAACATATAAGCAGTATGCTTTTCATTCTTTCTAAAATTGTCATCATAAATTTCCCTGTGACTGAAGTTATTGGATGATATTAAAAAAAATAACCCACAGTTAAAATAACTTTTACTGTAGCTTAAAGTTGCAGTTTAAAGTGGCCATTCCTGCCATGACATTGAAGAGGTATGTGATTGTAATCAGAAATAAATAAGAATAATATATGGGATGTCAAATCATGTTGTATAAAAGTAGCTGGAAATATGGTCTAGACTCTCATAAGGACCTGTAGGCAGTCATTAGTGTGTTTCCTCTTGCTCAAGATTAGGGCTTTTGTGTTACTGCTGGCTAATATTTTCAGCTGATAAGAGTCTGGGAAAAGAATGTGATCAATAAAGATGTTGAAAACAATACAAGAATTTAGGTAAATTAATATTCTGCAAGGATTATCTCAGACAGGTGTCAAAAGAACAAGACCATTTATTTAGTAGAATCTGTAAAATAGTCAAATATACATATATTGCCAGTACCTAGTCTTGGTTACAGTATTAGCTTCCTTTCTTATCAGACAGAAGCCCTGGTTATCTGTAAAAATGATGTCACTGTCTTTGTAATTTCCATGTGGGTAGAAGTTATGCCAGAAGGGTATGTTGGATACATGTGGGTTGTTTTAGGGGATTTTTTGTTGATGTGTTTTGGTTTGTGTCCCCCTGTCTCCCATCCCCTGTCGTATTGCCCCCTGCCACTTCCTTGAAAAGCAGCTGATGTTGTCTATGACTTCTAGGCTGGTCTGAGCATCTTTGAATGTCAGAATGGAACCAGCAGAGGTTCAGTAAAATTATGTCAGGATTTCTAACCCAGTCTGTTTATTTGCATAAACATTCCTGCCTAATTTGAAAGCTAAGGAAATCAAGTTTTTTACTTGAGATCCTTCCATTGCAACCAGCCATCCCTACTTGCCCTCAGCTTCGTGAGGAGCAAGTTTCTGAACCAGCTTTTATTCATTAACGTGAAATTTAGAAAGAGAAGCTTCTGCCTGATCTTCTGGAAGTTTCATTTATTACCTTTATTTTGGCTGTCAGGATGCTTTCCCAGCTTCTTGTAATCCCAGTAGTTGACCTGGAATAGTTTTCAGCGTTTCTAATCATTCTCTCTTGAATGGTATCTCTTTGACAGATACAACATTTGTCTATTCAGAGTTTGTTTCCAATGGGCATGTCTTTGTATTTCAGTCTGTGGTTTCAGATATTAATTTTTTGCTTATGACTACTTACCATTATACAAATTGAAATCTTGAAAATCTTAGGATACCCATGTGGATAGATTAAATAATTGGTATTCTGCTGGAATTCTGTTTTTGAGATTAGTTTGATTTGCCCCCCTCCCCAGCCCCCTTGTGAAGCCTTAATTTTTCCCAGCAAATAGTTCACAGTATCCTCTCTGCCCACCTCTGGATTGTCACGATGATTGTTCCAGCTCCATTGAAACTATAGGAAAAACTACCCTAGTTATGACTCCCTAAAATAAGTTATTTTATTAATTTCACGACATTATTTTTCCCTTTAGCTGTTTTTTTTCCTCAAATTAAGTTCATGATGGGGGGAAAAGATTTAAAATAGCTTTTGCTGCTGCTGCAGTAAAATGAAACATTACATTATTAAATGCGTTTACATTTTGTCTTCAAACTCTTAAGGGCAGTAGGTACAAAATTATATGCCACAATAATTTCCTTTCAGCATCGTCATTAATATATAGTTACATTCACTAAATTAAATTGCAAATTGAGGAAAAACATGTGAGCAGCAACAGCCATTTTAAAAAATACTTTTTGATCATTTCCAACTTGACTACTTCTATGCTGCTGCTGGTAAATAGCTAAAAGGTGCTCTAGAAGTTCATGGGTTTTTTCTTTTTTTCTATTCGATCTCTAATCTGGTTTCTTTTGGGTTTTTTTTGGGGGGGTGCAGGGGGAAGTTAAGGAAAAAGAGCTGTTATCCTAGAGCTGTGAATACAACAAGGCTGTAGTTCATTTAGAATTTCAAACTGATTGTGAATGAATTCTTAAGGTACTTAAGGATTGCCCTCCTTAATATAGGACCTTTTGTTTGATGCGTTGGTTTTTTTAAAATAAGAGATGGATCAGTGATGAGATACAGTCAAAAAATAGAGGCGAGTGGGATGGAGAATGCAGTGCTGTGGGCAGTGCTGTCTGACTTGGAGAAGAATGCTGCTGTTGTTGTAGGAAGTCTCTGTTGCTAGAGACCAAGGTTTTTCCTTGCATCATACCAAACAATGGTTTGAAATCATTTCAGAGACACTAGTTGTGATGGATTAGTAAGCACAATAGGTTTGTTGTGTTTCCTTGATAACCTAAAAAATGAAAAAGGGAAGACCTTAAGAACTGTTTGTTTTCTTATATTGGAAAAATGTAGGATACAGAATATTTGATAGCTCCATGTTTCTTGAGCTGTGTATCAAATGGCATAGTGTTGTCTTGATAAACTGTTTCATTTTATGCAACTGAGTTTAAGCCAAATTAAAATTCTTGTGTTACAGTATGATTGAAGTATGTGGAGTATCTCTTCCCCCCCCCCCCCCTTTTTTTTTCCTGTGGGATAAGGCATAGCAATGCATGCTGCAAGAAGGAATTGATTTCCTCTGTATCATACTACCAAAAAGATTGGGGTTTTTTGGGTTTTTTTTAAGGAGACAGTCAAAAACAGGGCATGGCAACATATGCTTTGATTGTTTTGAAAACGTCAAGCATAAGTAAGAGTTTGAGAGTCAGTAATTTTTTTTTATGTATTCCTTATTTGTGCTACAAATCATTAGCTTTTATGCCAAAAAACCTGAATAATGGCAGCAGAGTGGAGAGCAAAGCGTGTTTTGCTCCAGTTGTATGAAATGGTCAGCCTTGTGCTGCAATGTGAAACAGCAGAGCAATTAAAGGACATCCCTGTGGGTTAGCAGCAGTACAAACTGAGCTGGCATGGGGATACACTTGTCATTAGTAAGAGCTCAAGACAGTTATTCTGTTTTTCAAGTTAACTCTCCGTTTCCCTTGCTGCTTACGTACCTTCTCTGCCCTAGTACATCTCTTTTCTGTTTAAAGCACAGGTTAGTTTTGACTCTTACTGAAGTCTAGTCTTGACAGTACTAAAACACATCTTTTAGATAGAGAGCATACAATTATTTATGTACCCCAAAAACCGAAATGATGACATCACGGTGGATCTCTTGCAACATGGGTAGCCTGGACTTCTCACCAGTTTTCAAGAGCCCGACTGACAGTTCATGTGTCTGACCCTTGAGCCCCCTTATTGCTTTTTCCATGTGGCTGATGTTACCTGACTCAGAGTGTAGCACCGTAAGCTCCATGAGAGCTTGAGGGTATGTTTTGATGAGAAGACAGCTGAGCCAGTTAACAGCTTCTTGTTGAAAGGGGGAATTTCAGCAAACTGATTCAGACCTTCAGTGGCAGAAAATGAACCAAGCAAAAGCCAGTGACTGCCACTTCACTGGCAGCAGGCAATTAGATTTGCTCTGCTGCTCTCACCAAATTGCACCTGGAGAAGAAAAGCCTGGAAGTCTACAATGATGATTTGTGTGAGCTGGACCCCTTTTGGAAAGGCCACACTCTTCTAGGCTTGCTGTGTGAAAAGCTCTGCCATGTGCTCTAGGACTTTTTAATCAAAGTACAGAAAATTGCTTTTGTTTCAGCATGACCTCTCAAAGCTCTAAATTGTATGTCAGGTGATTCAGTATGCAATGATCTGATGTCTGGGTGAAGATTAAAAAAAAAAGCTGATTATTTTTGTCTTACCCTCCAAATCAGCAGGCTTGATACTACTATGTATAACACTCTCCCTCCTTGAAGTCTATTAAAGCCTTTCACTTGTAAGGTTACGTTCAGCTATGCGATGTGTGTGCTTCTGAAGTTTCAGTGGTTTGTTCTGTGCTTGTTGTTAGAGCAGTGGTAGGGATGAGAAAAGTTTGGGATGTTGAAATGCCCGCCAAATGATTAAATTTTTTCAAAAGTAAGATTAATGTTATCTTGTTGGGCTGTTAAATATTTCTTTAAAGTAGAAATGAAACTTGACAGATTAGTTGTTATGATGCTGTATTATTAACTTTGGACAAAAAACCCCTTTTTTCATTAAAACAAAAAAATTTGGAATTTAAGATAGTTTTCTTCCTTTTTTTTTTTCCTTCCCTCTTCAAATTATGGCTTGATTGGATTAATTGCTAATTTTGCAGTTGCTTCAGAAGAGATGTACCAATTGTCTTTAGAATTGTCAAGGCACTTACAAACACTTAAAATGCTTTCTTACAAATAAGTTGTTCTTCTGCTTCAAGTGGTTAATGGGGACATTTGCTTTGGTAAAGAGCAATTGGATTTGTTGATTCTATCTGTACGCAAATATGAGGTTTCTTTTCTAAATGAAGGGAACCTCAGAAGCTGAGATTGCTTATTGCTTTCCATTTACACTCCAGATTTTTTCCATTCGCTTTGTACATAAAATATTAAGCACGCAATTTATTGGAGAAACAGTGTAAGGTATACCTTATTTTGCTTTTTTTGACAGCTCTTAGCACTTTCATTTGAATGAATAAAGGTGATTGCTCTTCAAAACATTTTAATCAGTGTTACAAAACACTAAATGTGTCCTAATTGCCTAGGAAATGTCGAGAATTTATTTTTTGTGAACAATGTGTGTAGCAGATTCCAAACCATATGGTTTAGTTAATGTAGTTAACAATAGAAAGGGAGGATGTAGGCATGAAGACATTAACAAATAGATGTAACTACCTCGACTGGAGCTTAAAGGGGCTTTTGTGCAAGAGAAGTACTGTTGTGAAACTTAACTCTCAGAACTTCCAGGCCTGGACACCAGATGTTAGTGGTAGTGTTTTCTTTCATACATATTTTGACAGGAAAGGGATGTTGAGCAAGTTGCAGTTTTCTGATACAAACTTTGAGTTGATGTGACCAAATTAAACTTACGGACTCTGAGGTGGTGTATTTTAGGAAGTCGGTGTGTGTTGTTGTGATTATTGCTATTTACTGTACTTTCTTGAAGGGCAAGTCATCACAGGAACTGAGCTGCTTTTGGGCTTGCTGGTGAAGCTCAAGAAATAAGCTGGAGTCCTGTAAACCAGAGATAAAGGAGTTGAAGCAGTTGTAGAGCTCAAATATACAAAAAGAAGGTTTGGAGAACTCGCTTCAAATGTACAGGAAGAGACTATTACAGACATTCCCCAGCCTTTCTAATCACATGGAAATATTTACAAAAACTAAAATGCCTTTCCAGAAATCTTCTGTTGTTGTCATGTTATCGTTCTGTGTTTGTTCTTCAGATGCTGTTGTTTTCCTGCCTAGGAAGAAAATTAAATTATTGGTTAAAAGTAGAAAAGGTCGTTCTCAGGGAGAGAAGAATTCAAAAATCTTGTTGTGTTTCTTATACATAATATAAAACCAGATCAGGAACAAAATCCAGATTTTATACTTTTAGGAGACTGCCTTAAAAAAAAAAGAGAGAATTTTTTTTTTTAATTGAAAAGGAAGAAGCAGATGTGCCCTCCTTTTCTGTGCCTGATTTTCTGAAACACTTTAGTAAAGACTTCTGTCTCTGGTCTTTGTCAGTTAATTATGCTTAAGTGTAAAACAGTTTATGCATCCACCTAAAATGCCCTGTCAAAAACCTGAGAATTTTCCATTTCAATTTAATATGACTTAGTTGAGACAACCAAATCTGTGTCATTGTATATTCTTAGTGATGTAAAACTACAGAGAGAAATGTTAATTCAACAGACTTCTAAAAATAAATAATTCTGAGTAATTTAGTATTATAAGTGTGTTATTAGTTTGGTAGTTTCAAGAAAATTTAATTTAAACTCCAAACAGATTTGACTAAGTGCCTGTTTTTCTATTTAGTTTTACTTTTGTCTTGCACTTTCATGGTTAAATTTTAATGTCAGGTGTCTAGCTACAATCAAACCTCTTCCTTTGCTGTGAGTTTTGACATATTTTATAGGAGCAATAAGAAGTTGATGTTCTAATAAATTATAAATTAAAAAATATTCCAATTTTTACTTTAACATCTTTATCTGCTTACTGAGTCTTGGTTACTTCAACAGCTAATTCTCGGTGTGTAACTGTCATAGTTTATACTGCAATGGTAATAGATCCTTAACTAAGTTCAACAGAGCTTTCTGCAAATGTCTATGAAATACCAGTTGTGTGCATTATAAAAAAAGCATTAAAAAATGCATAAGCTATTTTCCTTGTTAAAAGTTAAAAGAGTATGCCACTTGAAAGTCATTGAGTGACTTGGATGGGCATCCAATTAAGTTAATTTTTCACTTCATTTGAACAGTTTTAGGTTTTTATCATTCTTAAATTACTCCTTTTCAAATTATCTGCACTTCAAAGGAAGTCAAAGAGCTTTGGTTAACAGCAATTTTGTCCCTGTCCTGCCTTACTGTGCTGCCAAGATATGCTGGCCTAATTTGCTCGTTTAGGGCAAAAAAATCTTGTTTCCAAATTAGGCTTAAATTTTTCTGTTTGTTTAGGTTTTTTATTTTTTTGCTTAAATGCTATTGCAGAAGGAATTGTGGTCTCAGGATGAGAAGGAGGGACAGAGGAAGAATGTTCTATCTTTTGGCTCCTTGTGCCTTACCCAGGAGAAAGGAACTGAAGTCAGTGATTTTAATCTGCACTCACATTTTGGAAGCCACTTTTTGCCATTTGTTCTCTATGTTATTTTTGTAATTACATAGTATATGATTCAGTTATAATAACACCCTGCTCTTGAATCATACCGTTAAGTGTGTGTGTCTCATTTACAGGATTTTGCACAGCTGATGCAAGCTAGGTGTGGGTTTTTTTGTGGTTCCATAGGCTCCATCGTTATGTGGAGAAGGAGGCTGTCTGCAGGGCCAATATAGTGACAGTGAAGAAAGAAGCAGCTTCTCAGAAAGGGAGTTCTGTGTATATTTAAGGATAGAGTTTCAAACTTCCCTCAAGTAGCAATGGTGATTTGAGTAGTGCTGTTGAGATATATCGTCAGACAGATTCTCTTCAAGCAGGCCTCTTGGCTTTTTAATACTGGTTTTGATATCAACTGTTCCATAGGGAATGGATGGAGCTTTAGCAAAATTAATATACAGCGAGCCCATCAGACGAAGGCTCTCAAGGCCAGAACATGTTGAGTGTGTGTTGGGATGCTGACAAATTTCTCTCTTTATGTGGCATTGTTTTCAGAAACTTGTGAAATGAGAGGGCTGTTTACAGCAATGAGGGCTGGTTGGTATTTGCAGTGCTTTGGGATTTGACCAATTCTCTTCAAATTGAAAGCTCGTCTGATTTAATTTCATTGTGCATGGAGTGTTATTCCTTTACTTGGAACTATGTAAATTTGTCTTTTGCCAAACTGTGTGATCAAGATGGTATGTAGGCCTCAGAAACAGGCTCTGAAACCACTCAATAAAGGTATTTGACAGCGGAGTGCATGCAAGGGGTGTCTTTTGTCTCTGATCACCTGACATGATTTAGTTTTACAGAAAGTGAACTCTTCTTCAGAGGGGGTTAATACCCATTGACTTTATCTTCTGTTATATATCTACGCTGCTCCACTTAAAAAAAAAAAAAAAAAAAAAAATCTAATGCCAATAAAACGTCCTCCAGAAATAAGTATAAACCTAAAGCTGCTAATTGCTGAAACTGAGATTGGAAGCTGATTGTTGATTTGAATTGCTGAACAGATGAGGATGATTGTTTTTTATTGGAAATCTGTCAGTAGCTATCATTACTAGAAATCTGTGGCTTTTATAGTCCTGTTTCATTTTACTATTGGATTAATTTCAGTTCTCTAGCTCAGTCCTAATACATTATGAATTTCTGACAAAATGAGAAAAAAATCAAGGCAAATATAGTTTTTTGCCCATTTTAAAAAAACTGCAATTATTTCATTGATGCAGGGACCAAACACTTGTGTTGAGGGCTGGCACTCAACATGGCAAGAGAGATGCCTGATACTAACTATCCTTGTGATAAATCTGCTATATTTGGGTGAATTGTGAGAGGCTTAGAACTGCATTTTTCAGAGCCTTGTTGACTTGGCATTAAATTTTACAAAGATTGTCCATGTTGAAATTGGTGTGTCTGCTCACAGCTTCTTTTTGCCAAACAGACTAAGCATATCCAGTCCATTTCTGTCTGGTGTTTTCAGTTTTTTAGCTTATGGTGACTCTAGTAGGTGAAAGATGGTGGAGAGGGAAACATAATTAGTATTTCTTTTTTTTTTTTCCCTTTATCAGCACTAATACAAAGTTGCCTTTATCCTTACCTTATCTCTAGATTTTTCTAGTTAGATGTTCTCTTTCCACAGTAGTTTCTACTTCCTTAATTCATGGGGAAAAAAGAAAAAGTCAGAGGTCTGCTTCCTGCAAATGGAAGCTAATGAACCCATATTGAAATCAGATTGTAGCTTTATAGGCTTGTCTTGTAGGTTTTTTGCTGTATTGTTTTTCGCCTGTGGATCATGTGAAACCAACTGTCTTCCACTTTCTGGTATATGTTATCATTTAGTTCTCCATTTATATACCAATAGAAAGAACCTGAGTCCTCCAACTTCGAAAACAAAGTTAGAGCCATGTTAGATTTGAGCTCTTCAAAACTGAGATTCCAAGAAATCAGTGTTGGTTTTCCCTTGCTCTTGGGTTATGTGGACATGTGGCTTGCATCAGACTGGATTGAATTAATTCTCCAGTGTTTGCTCTGATCCCAACTATTAAGTAGCCCTCAGTAAAGAGATGTGGAACTGCTTAAATTAAGCATTTCTTCATGTTCCGCTACAGGATTTTGAAGTGTTATCTAGTGCTGCAACACATTTGAAAACCCAGGTGCACGTTGGCTTAAAATTGACTTATCTCTGCTACCAGAATTTGAATTTTAGATGTTTTAATCAAGCCATCTCCAGGTTGGTGTCTTGGTTTCTTCTCATAGTTTCCTTGGATATTGAGTGTGATGTCTTTGAACGATAGTGTTTCATCCTGTTCTGACAGATTCCTTTGACTACCACAATACGTGTGTTCATTGTCTGAGGGAGACCGTGTCCATCTGTGTTATTATATACTAACTGTTAAGACTTGCATGTAACACAAGTGATATTAGAGGCTTCTGAATTTCCTGCTGAGGAAGACAACAAGTATGCAATTCTGGAAGCAAAAAGCAGGAACTTTTGAACTGGGATTGCCAGAACTAAATCCTGTCTATCTGCATCAGCTCAGTGTTTAACTGATTTTCATTTGGCTGGAAGTGACAGATCATTAAAGAGAAAAAGTGATGCCTTTTCTGTAGGTAAATACTTGGCTAAAAAGTGGTATCAGAGAAACAGCTTCTTCAGTCCTAGATTCAGTCAGAATCCCAGTAGTCAAAACAGAGGCACATTTCCTACTTATGTAGTTTTTGGAGTGGCAGGAGTCTTGGGGGACATGACAGAATGTTTCTAAAGATTTCACTTCTGCAAAAGTAGCTTCCCGCTCGCTATGAAAAATCCCTTTTAAGGTTTGGGTCACTCTTCCCCTTTGGGAGTGATGCATCTTGCTGTACCCAGTACATCACAACATGATGTCCTTTCCAGTTTCCTTTCCTTTGAGAAGTGTAATACAGATGCTTTACTTCTGGGATGGGAAACCCCTTCTGGTGGCTCAAGAGAAAAATCTTTTTGTATTCTTTCTCATAAGCTGCCTTCATTTAGAGTTGAATCTCTTGCACTCACAATTTAGAGAGGTCTCCGAAAGAACAGTTGTCTTCTGTGGAGACTGTTGATGTGGGATAGTGGTTTCTGGGACTGCCAGACTATAGTTTTCTTGATCCCATTTCACTAGCTTTAAGAATTTGTCATTGGCTTTGGAAAAATAAACCTATTCCTGACAACTGCAGAGCTGTTGCTAGCAGATCTGTAGAAATCTTTGATCTCTTTGACAAGAAAAGGTTATCAGAGTGGTATCTGAAGTGCTGATGGATGATGATTATTATTATTATTATTATTTATTATTTTTTCCCCATGGCTCTGGAATCACTGCTTATATGAAGGACTCTGAAGTCAGCACACTGGTAATTGTGTGAGAACATTGCTTTGAGTCCCCTGTGATGTAGCTGAACCTCTACACTATCAGAGGTTATTCAGCAGTAGCCAGAGTCATTGAATTGTACAGTCTATATGTACATTTACTTCCTCCTTTTCTTACCCTCTTGGTAATAATGATCCTGTGATCATGCTCCACTGACACTCCATAGTTGAGTAGCAATTAGAGTAACTCTGGGTGTGCTCACCCCTGTGAGCTGAGCATTAGGATGGGGAAGAGGTTGTGAATACCTATTCTTATGTATGTTTAAAAAAAAAAGTATGTTCAAGTGATAAGCTGCCTGTTCATCTGGTATGAATGTTTATGCAAGCTACTTGCTTTGAAGAATTAGGTCTCGTGGACTCTACTGCTTTAGAGTTGGTTTATGGGTTGAGGTGAACAGTGGTGAGATGCTGTGACTTGGATGGTGATTACAGCATACAGCAATGGCTTTAATAAACCAGGCTTTATATGCAAGCTGGACAGGATGCAACCCTGTGCTGTTCTAAAGAACTGCAGAAACTTTGGCCTGGTGAAATAGCTTTGCCTGCTTTTTGGAACACTTTTTTTTTTTATGGTCATGTATGGAACACTTTTAACCAATGATTTGTTAAAAATTTCTATTTTGTTTTAATTATGTAGGACACCTGATGATCTCTCAAGGCAAATTGTGGCCCTGCAGCAAAGGGAGCTTGTGCTGAAAGAGCAGAACTCTACCATCACAAACAGGTAAGTGATACCAATAGTCGATGCTGATAGCAAGACACTGCTATATTAATGCATATATAAAGAAGACAAGGACTGCAGCCTGAGAGGATGGCTTTTTAGATTTCCCTGCTGCTTCATGGAGCCTTCTATGCTATCACTCTCTTTCCCATGTTGATGAAGAGTTTTTTGCTTACTTAACCCCTTGCAGGAAAAAAGATGAAGAACTGTGGGAGGATGCAATGAAGAGTTTATCCAGCTTTATTTTATGAGCTAAAGTGTTTGCAAGGGGAAGTATGCTGCTTTCCCAGACCATGTCATCTGGAAAGGGAATGTCACAGCAACATGTGCAAAATCATCCTCTGGGTATGGGAAGTAAGAGCCCTGAGGGCTGTGATTTGAGTACTTACAGGACCAGTTTGTATAAATGATGGTGGAAAAGTATGTGTGCAGTTTTGGTGGCAAAGTACTGCTAGGCTTTGGGAGGAGCAGTCTATTTACAGAGCAAGATATGTATTTGAAACTAGAGGGTGTTTAAGCCTTTGCTCTAGTGTGGGAGTGAATATCTAACAGGGGAAATGAATTTGTCTGCCAGAGCTTAACTTTCCAGACTGCATTGGTTACACATAGCATTTCTTAACACAGTTCTACAGCATGCCAGTAAGTGCTTCTCATCCTCAGTGCACATACTCTTGCTTCTCACACTGTTCTATTTCCTCACATTAGGAATCTGTTGTCTGTTCTTGTTAAAAACAATACCTCTGTCTTTCAAAAAGGTTCTTGGACTGTTTGCATTGCCAAAGTGTTAGCTGACTTGTCTAAGCAACAGAAGTGTGGAGAATTTCAACCTTCAGTGTAAACATGTTGAGTGTAAAACAGTCAAATACCACATAATTGAGCCCTGGACAAGCACTCTTAGTTTGTCTTGGGCTGCATTTGCTAATGTGTCTCTCGAAGTATGTGGTAGATTTTGGTTCAAGACATAATGGAGTTCTGGGCTACGCCTTACTAATGATGGGCAGGACTCAAGCCGAGTGTTAAAAGCTTCATGTGTGTTGCTGCTGCTAATGAAACTATTTAGTCAGTTGTGAAATTGTTAGCCAAGTGTAAATTCCCGTGAATGCAGGCAGCCAAATTGTTTTGCTGTTTTTGCTAAGAAGTTTAAAGAGGGAAAAATCTCACCGATATATAAAAAAGACATTTCATATATTATAAATAAACCAAGCAACCCTCAAACCCACAATTGATCTAATGATCAAATAAAAGAATGGTGGTAATGTTTGAGTTATTGATTTTTTTTTCCAGGCTGCTTCTCACAGCCTGTCAGAGAAATGGTTTTTCTAAATTTATTAATGGCCAAGGGGAATCATCTGTTGAAATAGCAGTCTTTTGGTAGTGCCTGTTCATGCTGGATGTAATTGTGCCAATTTAGTTTAAAAATAAAAACATGATTAAGATTACTTTTTGATTTCAAGTGAAATGGGCTGTAAAGCTGCTTAAATTAAAATTCTAACATTTTCTTGATGCAATGCTGTGTGTCATTTCCCAAAGTGATAATTTCAGTTTTCTTCTGTCACATACCTTATTCTGCCTTAAAACGTAGGCAATAAGATACATTTTTAAAAACCTTTCATTACAGATGATTTGAAAGTTCCCCAGAGAAGGTCTTGAGTCTTTGGAAATAAAACCTTGTTACGGAAGCAAATCTAATTTTCTCTTTTCTCTGAATGATATCCAGATTTAACTAATGGTGGTCTCTTACTTGTTTTATAATTGTGTTCAGAATGGTCTGTGTATTACAGTAACTTAATATGTGGTCATGACTCCCTCTAGTGATTGAGCCCAGCACTTATTCAGCTTTCTATTGTTTTTTCAGCTACAAGTTTTTTTGCCCTTAGTTGAAAGGTGTTCTTTAGTCTTCAGTACTGACAGTGCAGTGTTTGATTTATAAAGTCAGTGTTTACGTATGGAGCAATGTGCAGTACAAATGCAAAAGAATTTTTGCCTACCTAAGAAGCTTTGATTAATTTTCTCCATTAAAATCAATGATTTGGTAGATGCTTAGGACAACATCATCGTAAGTTTGCATTTGAATTTAATTTTATAATGATGAAGTGGATAATCACAGATGGTCCTGGTTTATCTGTTGCTACGGTGCGAAATTCAGTTTAGTAGAAGAGGTTTGAGTGTGGTGTTGAAGATGGTGGTATGACCATCTTCCCTAAATGGCTGAGACTGAGTCTTTGTACAGTGGATGTATGTCTGGTTGTCACTGAGCTTTAAACACAGGCAGAAGAGTGCCTGGAAGGGTTTGTTGCAAGCTGATTATTCTTTCTCTCAGTCTTTACACTGCAGTCATCTTATTGGTTTTTATTCCCAGTGATGGTACCTTTCCCACATTGTTTAGTGACTGTGATAGACACTTGCCAGCTACTATTTGTCTCACAACCTGACAAATAGTCCCCAGTTTCTTTTTGGTAAGAGGAGATGCTTGGTAGCAAAGCAGGAGTTAATCGCTAATGTAGCAGAATATGAGCAGGACTTCAGAAAACAAACCAGATATGGAAAAGGTATCACAAGGGAACAATTTGCTATGTAAGGTCCCATCCGTTTCTGTAAAGTGGCAGACAGATGTAGCTCAACTGCTTCTCGGTGTCCCTTGGTCGATCTAGAATGGAGAGTTACGGTATACAAACACACTAGTAGCAACATTTTCTAAATGGCATATGGCTTCACTAACAGACTAAATTTATTTTATCTCATTCTTCCATTCTTGAACTGCTTTCCATTTATTACTGTATATTTTTTAGAGCCAGTGTTTCTGGCACCACAAAAAGGCTACATCACTACAACTCAGCCTTTGCATCATATTCGCCCTGCTTCTGGCCTGGGGATCCGAAGCGCAATCTGTGCTTGTGTAACCTGTGCAATTGCCAGAGTCTCAAGGCCTCCCAGAGATCAAATGATGATGCATATTATATTTGCTGTGTCACTCAGATTGGATGCTTTATGACACAGAACCATAGGACTGAATTTCCTGAGCAGTGGGTTTAAATCAATTCCTTTTAACAGTGATTGTTTACATGTTTGAGTTGTGTAGACTCCCTTGGAGCTTGCTATTTTTGCTAGGGAGGAAAACCTTCCTGTGGTGCTAGCATGGGGAAAGAGGAGAGGGTCACTCCTGCACTGAACACATAAGCAGCAACTCGCTCCTCTTCACAACTTCAGGATCGCTGAGTAATGTAGCTGAAAGTGCCATTAATAGCGCGTGATGGAATCTCACTGCTGTTCTGGAGTGTGTTGCTACAAGTTGTGTAAATAGAGTAAATTATACTTTCAGCAGTAACAGCGGGAAGTGTTGTGGAGCTCTGTGACTGCAGAACAAAGATAACAATCTGAAGGTTTAAAGGTTCAAAAGAAGATTGCTTAGGGCCAGTTTGATAGCATGAAGTGTACCTGCTCTGCTGGTTTTTATTCAAAGCTAATGAAGGAAAGAGGTTTTATTAGTAGGTCAGTTTAACCATGTAGCCATCATGAGTTTAAGCACGTTTTTTTTTTCCCCCTAGAGTGTGAATGCTATAGGCATGGTACGTTGAACTGTATGTTTTCAGTGAGAGTTGACAGTTGTAGCTTGTAATATGGAGAGTTGGCCAAGTGGTTTATAAGTTTTTGTCTTATGGAAGAATGATGTAGTGATGTACGCTATTTTTTTAAGTGAGAAAAGCTGCATATTTATTTTTCCAGCATCTTATCTGCATATTTGGTGTTTCTGGAGAGATTTCCTAAAACAATCTTGGCAAAGCATTCTAGAACTTGAAACGTAGGGGAAAACTTCCCTTCTCCTCAGTGTTGTCCTCTGAGATGGCTAAGCATGAAGGAATGACGCTGCTTACAGTTTGATCTTTGCTTCAGTTCTGAGACACAGGCTATGAAAATGTACTTTTTTTGGTTACTTGTGGTCCCTCCCAAAGTGATAATTTCTTTTCTACTTTTTCTCTTAAGTGTAATATTGACTTGGGACCATTGAGGTATCTTGTAGAAAGTCAAATATGAGGAAACACATAGGTGAAGTTAGTACTGAGCAGGATGAAGGACACACAGAAAAATGGAGAAGTAAATCGCTGGTTCTGGTGTTGGGATCCTGGAGCTGATGACTTATTCTCATCTCCTAGTGTCAGAAACCCAGCCATGTGTTTTGACATATAGTTTCATATGTGAAAAGGGATACACAGAATATGTTTGAAAAAATGTTTTCCTCCTCCAAGTGCTGACAGAGTTCTGTTAAGAGACATGGTTGTTTACCACCTTTATTCATATAAATCAGGCAAAGCTGATTTACCCAAAGAACCCACTGTGTGTGGTGTTGCTTAAAACTGAAATAAAAAAATTAAACCATTGAAGGCTGGGGAACGAAGATTGCAGACTGAACAGAAAATGCTTTTGAGTTGGGCAGCAGGGTTTTTTTTTTAATAAAAAAAACAATGAATGAGTGCTGATAAGCTCAGAACCGTCCATCTCCGTAAGTGCTGTTAGCTTAGAAATATGTTGTAAATCTATTGCCCGTCTTCTCTTTTCCTTGGATGTCCCAAGGAGTGTCAGTCACAAATATAAATAGACCTTGTCATACTTCTTCCCCTAATCTTCTGGAAAGTTGGACAGAAGTTTAATTACAGTGAAATGTCTTTTATCTGACAGAGGAAGAAGTGCTAGCTTTTTGATAGGCTTTATGAGTTATTTTGTGATCAAAAGGAGCACTTAATGTCTAATATAGGACAAGGTAGGGATTTTTTTTTTCCTCTTTTGTTCATCTATATGGCACACTGTGCCTTGATTTATATGTGGAGGTGTGTGTGTACCTAATACCAGACAAATGTTTATTCACAGTGCTTCAGGGCAATATTAACTGCTGACAGCTTCTGCATTCATTTATAGAGTAATATTATGAAGAAATGACTTGTAGTATTGCTTTTTCTTTTCTCCAAAATGGATCTTTCATGCATTTTTATACCAGAAGGTAGTTGATAGTGTCCCATTAAGGGACCAATCTACTCTCTCCAAATAAACATATTCAAATAGCAAGCTTCCAGAGCAACATCTGGTTATTCGTGACTTTAATTTGGTAGGTACAAAGCTTTTCCAGTTTTTTTCTATTGTATAGTTAATCCCTAGCAAAAAATAGGAAGGCAAAAATAATTTAGCCAAGACATTGACTTCTGCTTCTAATTCTAAAAACATGGGATTTTGCCCAGACCTTTGCTTTTCATGACCGTGCCATTTTCAGTCTGATTTCCCGAGGAAGTGAGGCTTACTACTGTGCTCTGCGTGTGTATGGAGATGAGATTGTGCCTACACTACACTTTTGAACTTGCTAGTTGTTTTCTGTTAAGTTTGGCAGATGGTAGAGGTCTCCAAAAATAATATATTCTAGCAAGTGTAAGGAAAACAGCTCTCCTGCTCCAGGAGAGACATCCTGTTGGTGCAGTTGGAGGTCACGCCATGTTAGGTATCAAAGCCCTGCAAGCAAAAGACTCTCTTAAATGTCATGTAGATGGTAAGACTCCTGTCGGAGATCATGCCTCCTTAGCCACTGCTCATTCTGCCTCGAGTCTGGCAGTGAGTGAGCACTATTCTGATCCCATGGCAGTATCCCAATCTGTAATTTCTGCTATACCAAGTTCTCCAAAGGCTCATGGCATTTGATGGTACTGGGTTGTGTTGTTGGTATTGGTATCATTTTCGTGCTGTTGGTATGAGAAATGAGTCTACTTGAGTCAATATTCACCTTTGGAGAGAGAAATCCATAGGAAACCAGGCAACTTTTTTTTTTTAAACTCATAGAACTAGTCTCTTTTTCTGTTTAAAAGAAAATGTATAGAAAAAGCCCAAAGAACAGTCACAGGGGACAGACACAGCTGTAATTGTGCTTTTCTGCCTGGAGCTCTGTGGAAACTGCATAGTGCAAAACCAGTAAAAATATTAGTTTCTTACCTTATATTTGACTGTGCTTCTTGGAGAACGTTCAAGGAGGATCTGCGGAATGCCTCTCTTCAGTGCTCTGATCACTTTTAATGATGAAAAAAGTTGTAGAAGCTATTTAACTCTGTTCTTAGTTTTTTTTCTCCCCGCCCTTATTCTAGGCTTTTGATTGACCCTTGTTGTTCCTACTAGTGCTCTTCTGGAGATGCTGATTCAGCATTCTCTTGGGTGTCCAGGCAGTATTTTTGCCAGAAAAATGTGGTTTTTAAAAAATAAAAAATCAGTTAATTTGATAGGAAGCATAGACTCTTCTTGATTGTGTGTTGTACAGCAGATACCTCATGTGTTAACATAGAGCTGCATTGTAAAAGTTATGGAAGAAGTCTACCTAGCATTTCTTCTATACACGGCTCACATCTGCGGTATAGATCTTTTGCTTCCATGAGACTAAAATTCCTAAAAATCCTAGATTAAATAGATGTATGTTAATACTGGTCTAGAGTTCTCAGAAACGAGAATGAATATTTAGAATTATTGAAGTAATTTGAAGTAAAAACTTACTATTTTCATTATTTATATTTTTTCCTTTTTACTGGAGAGATGCTATGATCAAATTAATGACTTACATGAGCCTGATGGGCCAAAGGAAGAGTGCCCCACGTCCATGGTATATTTTTGATATGAATACAAGGGTAGAAATTATAATCTTAGCTATGCAGTAGGCAGCAGTACAAAAATATTCTGTGTTGAAACCAGTACTAGTATGTAAAAACTTGAATTCAGCCTGTCACCAAGCTTTGTACAGAGCTCTGGGAATTGTAGTGATTTAAGATTTCCGGTGCTTAGGGATTTGTCTTTTATTGCCTCTGCAATGTGGCAGTAAGCCTTGAAAACTTTTATATGAGTTGGAAAAGAGAAGGGCCCTTGAGTTTGGTAGTATCTTTAGATTCAGTCAAAGTCATAAGGATGGTCCCATGGAGAAGGTAGAAGAATATGGTCTAGAGAGGTCTGGACTTAGTTTCTGGAGCAGCTTTGGGTTTGCTTGGGTTCTGCTGAGTTGCTTAATACAGTGACCTGACTTATATTCTCGCATGAGTTTCTCATATTCTTGCATGCAGATCCAGAAGACTACATGAATGAAACCAAACATCTCTGCTCCATATATCCTGTCTGAATGAAAACAAACATCTCTGCTCCATATATCCTGTCTAGTTTGCACCTAATTATTTTTAAGGCAAATAAAATACATTAATTCCTATCTATCTGTACCTGTTAAGGTTTGTTGTTGTTGTTCCCTTCTCCCCCAAAAGCATGATACAAACTTGTTTTTTCCCACATAGTATCTTAAAATTATAGTACTGACCATGGCTCTTGAAGTCTTCATTTGAAGTGTTTTATGGTAAATCATCAACAGTCAAACAAGGTTGCGTATAACCGTTTTGGCTCTTAATTTGTAATGCTAGAACTGCATTATAGCTTTCCTGAGCAGTCATGAGAAGCCAGAGGAAAATTGTTGGCAGAATGAATTTTCTGTCTTTTTACACTCAGGTACCTGAATATCTGCTGTCGTTGCCATAATAACAGGAGTATCAAAGACTATGGATTTATCTAAAGTATTTTAGGGTATTGTTTGTATTGTTTATTTTAAACAGATTGTTGGTTTCCCAGGGCTTTGGAGGGAGTGGGGACAGCCAGAATACACTGAGGCATTTTACCAAGGTAAATGTGAATTCTGTAGGATTTTGTAACTGCTGTGAAGTAGCATCAGTTCAAATACTGCACAGAACATGGCTATGTCTAAAAAATAGATTGTCTGGGCTGGGAAGTCTCAATCGGTCGATCATATCTGCGTGTAAACTTTGTTCACCTCTAGAGCTAATCGCTTGTTTAACAATTCTCATCTGGATGACATCAACTCCACCGCATGACTTCTGCCTGCTATTATTGGTATTTTCATTTTATTTTAATTTTAATATTCTCTGTGGCTGCTTGTATGCACATACGAATGTATAGACCATGGTGCAATATAGTAAATGGAGGAAATACTATAAGTATATAGCTGTTGGTTGACAGAGGGCATTTTTACTTAGTTATAAATATTTTCCTGATGTCAAAGTTTTGTCATCTGTACAAAAGACATGCTGCCTGAAAAGTTTAATCAGAAATAAAAAGTAAGCTGCCTTGTCTTTTTTAGCTGTCTAAGGCAAAAAAAGCCCCGTGTCATAAATTGCATTCAACCCCCCCCACCAAAAAGCAGCTTGCTTTTGCTGCTCTGAAAGTTAAATGACTAATGTGCATAATTTATTTGAGCATCTGTGCTAAAAACTTGCATACCAAGTTTTAGTTCAATGTGATCAACAATGGCGAAAATTAGGATTTATCATGGAAATGCTGATGGATGTGAACATGTGTAGGCTAAACCGGTGCCTGACAAACCTTCTTATTGTGCAATGCTAATGGTGAAACAAATTTTTTTTTCTGCTGTAATTGCATTCCCCCCCCCGTCTGCTTAATTTTCTCCTTTTCAAATTTGGTGGTTTTAGTTGCACTTCATATTTGGATTCCTGCTTTTTCTGGAGTCTGCATAAAACCTCTTCAGTTGTCTTGTGATATTTCTAAGCATAAGATACCCTGAGCGTTCTGGGCGAACAAGGAGAGGATCAGCATCCTGAGATCAGGCTGGTGCTTTGCAGTAACGTGCTCGGAACGGAAGATGGTGCCGGCAGCCTTGGCAGCTGCTCTGGCTTCCCTCCCCTCCTCCCCCAGCCTTTCTGTCTAGCACAGCCAGGGTGCTGTCACCAGGATTATAAATTCTGGAGCCAATTAGCTAAAAAATGTTACAAGTAAAAGGAAAGAAATGAAAAGCTGCCGAATATCTTGATGTGAATATGCCTGTCTTGGAAACTCTTCCTGTGGACAGCTCAAATGCAGCCTTTTGCTACAGCTCTGGTGCAGCTTTCAGTGAAACATCAGACACTTTTGAGGCATCTGATTAAGGAAGGAGTAGTTGGTTTGGAGGAGCCAAGCAGAGGGAAACAAGGCAAGGCCTTCTTAGGAAGTTGTGGTGATAATACAAGGTTGTCTGTTAAATGTAAGGATCCTGAGGGTGTGTTTGTACATCGACAGTGTTTCTTCCTTTCTCCTCATCCACAACATTTCTTGTTGAAGCAAGTTTCTTGACGTTTTTTTTTTTTAAATTCTCAAAGTCAGACTGATTGCTTAGATCTTGCATGGGCATCAAAGAGGAGAAACGTGTTTATAGTCAGGTCCTCTCTGAGTAGTCAGTGTGTTTTCTGGCAATAGTGGCACAGCCGTGCTCTGTTGCTTTGAAGAAATTCTGACAGTTTCTGGGTGCCATCATTCTTTTGCAGGAATGTGTCATTCCTTGGGAAAGGAGATGGGGTAGAGTTGGAGGTGGGTTCAGGAGTGATTGGCAACTGGTCCAGTTATTTTGTCACTGGTGACTTTGGGTATCTTTTTACTCTAGCCATACGAGGCAAAACTAGTAGGATCTGACATTCAGAGGGCCCTTTGGGGCTGGATGCTTAGTCAGAAGGCTTAGGCGTTGTACTCTGTTAGAGTTCGGAACAGCGTTCTAGCAAAATGTAATTTCCTTTCTGTCATATTTTATGTATGGACTGTTTTTACATATTTTCAATATTTAAAACAATGTTCACATATTCATAAGTTTTAAAATATGTTCTCATTGTTAAGAGATGGAAATCAATAAAAAAAAACCCCACAAAAAATCCAAACAAACCCCCCCCAACAAACCCCCTAGCTTTCCTTTTATTCAAGCAACAAAAATCAAATTCTTATGAGTGAAATAACTACTGAAGAGGCTTTCTGTTTCTCAGCCAGAAACAGCTTTTGAAATATTTATGGAAATAAACCAAAATGTGTCCCTTCCCGGCTGTACAAATAAGGGATTATCAGATCTAGCCTATGGCAGTTGCAGTACGTAGAGTCCAAAGCATCTACTACTAATAAAAGAGTATATGCTTTAAGAAAACACTGTGAGATTTTTTTGTTTGTTTTTTTAAAATGGGACTCCACTGACCAAGTATCACACTTCCATGGGTTATCCTAATTAAAAAAATCCCTCTTCTTGCACATTGCATTGGAGGTAAAAATTGTCACCCAAGGCAATGCATTAAGTGACTCTTGGAAACCAAAGCTATCATTTATGTTGATGCATCTGTATCTACTTAAAGGCAAGACTGAAGTCACTTCGTAGCCCTTTCTGTTGTAGCTGGGAGCGTGGAGCAGAGCTGCTTGTATCCCCTCCAGCTGAAAGGGTCTGAATCCTGTGCCCAAGGATATAATTGCAACACAGTTGTCTGGCTATGTCACAATCCCAGTTTACTGAGTGAACTTGCTCATCTGGGTCTTTTGTCTTGGTTTTCATTCTACAAGTCTTGAACTGGTGTAAGAATTGGAGCTTGTTGAAGTCAGAGTGCGTTTTGATCATTCACAGAAGAATCAGCAAAGCAAGGTTTGTAGGGAGAAGTAATACCTTTTATTAGACCAACTGACAGGATTAGAAGACGGGCACACAGCCAATACTCAGTTCTGATGTAGAACCAAAAGCCTTCAAGCTAAATGCAGGGCGAGAATAACTGCTTTGAGTTTAACTTGAGTAATCAATTAGACAATTTGAGAGAGAAGGTAGTGGGCATCTGTGGAACAGGGGGGAGGTATTGGACAGAAGAGATGAAAGGGCTGTTGGCATCTGTGAGGAGGAGAGACTTGGTGTGAATCGTTCTGATACATGACCAGGGTTTGGATACTTTGATAAGGTGAACAATTAGTAGTACGAACTTTCTCCATATAGAAGGAGCTTGGAAGCAGATAGATGATGTGTGTCGTGGAGCCACATACCAGCAAATACTGTGTTTCACTAGCTCAGTACTGGTATGTCAGACTTGCAATTAAGGGACTAGAACTTCAATTTCATGTTAACCAAAAATATTATTTTCTATACTGTCAATAGAATCATAGAATGGTTTGGGTTGGAAGGGACCTCAAAGATCATCTAGTTCCACCCCCCTGCTACAGGCAGGGACACCCTCCACTAGACCACGTTGCCCAAAGCCTCATCTTTTCATATTGTTTGACTTCTCTGGGCACTCAGCTGCAGCAGCAAGTCTGAACCTGCCATTACAATGACTGTTGAATAAATTTTGCTTCATTTGTCCAAATGTATTCTAGGATAAAGCGTGTTTCCTGAGCCGCAGTATTTCTGCCTCTTGCACTTGTGAGTGCTGTGGGCTATGCTGATGCTGGAAAAAGCCAACTGTAGCTACCGAGTGGGGTGTTGGTGTTTGTGGCATAATCTGTGGCTTGTTTCTTTTCTTTCTCTTTTCTTTTTTTTTTTTTTAAACCTGTGTCCTATTTAACAAAGTGCACCTGCTGCTGTGTTACCTAGTATCATTATGTGTAGTATAGTGCACAGCCATGGGTGGTAAGTCTCTAACTTGCCTTTTGAGAGTAACGTAACATCTTTTAACAGTGTATTTGTCAGATTTTTTTTTTCTTTCCTGATTACATCCAAAAGGGAAAAATATGCTGATAATAAGAACTGTGATTATAAAATAACAAGCAACAGTAAGATAACCTGGGGCAAAGTGGTGCCTAAAAATACTTGATGTTTTTAAGCTAATTACATTTTTATATTGCCAATGACCTTTTGGAAACCTTTCATTTGCATGGACTGCAGATGCCTCCAAAGAAATGCCTTTATGCAAAGAAAAAATGCATTCCAGTCGTCTCCTCAAACCCAGAATGCAGATCTACTGTCTGTAGAACGTGCCCTTTTTCAGAAGAACTTCATAATGTGCCTGCTCTGAACTGCAGTGAGAGTTCTGCCCGGTGGGGAAGATGAGCATCCAGGCTGTGTCATCTTACAAGGCTGCTTCTTGAAGGTGGGGGTTCTGTGTATAAACAGCAACATGGGAACATTCTTGAACTTCCAGAGCAAGTATTCATTAATATTTAAAGTCAGAGGAAACCCGAAATTCATTCTGACTCCCTTGGGAAATTTGTGGCTCAGTGGCAAACTTGTGAATGATGAAATACAGGCCTTGTTTCAAATGAACCTGCCAAGTATAAGGCAGAAATTCCTCAGTTTTTGCAAGCTTTTAATTTGGACTTTTTGATTTTGTCTTGAAGTAGTTACTTCACCACTTCCCTGAATTAATGTTGAAGGTCTTAAACTGAATATAGGAGAGTGAGGCTGGGTGAAGTTGTAGTAGTTTCTCTTTTCTCATGCTCTGGAGACTTTTGTCTAATTCTTGAATGAGAACTGAACAAGAGAGAGAAGGGTAGTTGCAGCTCCCATGGATAATGTAGCTGTTGTTGGGGCTGACAGAAGTTACAGCGTCCTTCTCCTTGCAAACCCAGCAGTGCTGGTCAGCCTCAGACTTCATTGGTTTTGATGTTTTAAAAATAAAGCGAGTGACATCTTTTGTTAAAGTGTACAGACTTTGAAGGAGTTCCTTATGTCCTTGAAGAACTTAATCAAGCCAAGGAGTCAGTGTAGATGCTACCATGTTTGATCAGTCAGGCTAGTTTTTAATTCATTTTTTGTCACAGCACTTTTAAAGAGTAAGTTCTGTTTCCAGTTACCTTACTTTAAATAAGTGTAAGACCATTATTGGATGGATTGGATGGATATGTGTTGCTGCTTATGGTTTATAATGCAGTGTTTCTGTAAAGCATTACAGCTGCTTAAGGTAAACAGGATGAGGGAGAGGCTGGATGGAAATTGAGACCTGTGTAAGACTGGACTGCAGAAATATTCAAAACTCAGTGGACCTTTGGAAGCAATTTTGTTTCCAGCTCTTATTCTGACCCAGGACTGACTTCTGTGTAATGTTGAGCAAGTCAGTGATCTGTCCTCTGGCTTGTAGAAGTGATAGTTAACAAGGCTTATGATAATATTTACTAAAGTGTATCTTTGTCACTGTTTGTGCAGGGCTTTCCCAAAGCACAATTCATGTCACTTGCAATTTCTAAAGCTTTTGCCTATGACCCAAACAGATTTTTTCAAATTCTGCATAATATAAACATGTTATAAAGCAGATAAATTTTGTTTTGCTTCAAGCAGCTTTGTATCTCATTCATTAAATAGCATCCTATTAAGTAAACTGTGGGAACCCTCCTAAGAAGAAGAACCTGGCATATTTTGTGGTTCTGGAACAGACTACTACACAAAGAGACCTACCTTAGTCTCCTGTACAGTCCATGCCTGTACTGTAGGAGTGACAGACGGATAGGAACAGTTGTGTGAACAGCTTTGTTTTGGCACTACGACAAGAAGTTATGACAGTCAAAGTATTGCTTCAGTGTGAATTTTTGCTGGTTTGCGTTGCATATTGTAATGGTGTGTATTATGTGAATGAGAGAGTAGGTAAGGTAGGGAGAAATAGAGAGCAATCTAAAAATCATATGTTCCCACTCCATCTTCTGCAGAAAAGAGGTGGAGTGTGAAGTGAAGAAAGTACGTCATTACTGCAAAACCATGTATGAGAGATGAGTAAATCATCAATATTTCAGATCACCACTTTTATAAACAAATTTTAGAAAGCGAGAATGAAAACCTGAGGAAACAATGCAGAAGAGCGAGTCTGAGTGTGTTAATGTCCCCTGAGCCCCTAGCAGGCAGAGAAAAGGTTGTTTGAATTTTAAATTGATTTAAATTCCTTTTGATTTTGCAGTCCGTGCCTGTTCTGTGTATATTGTCCCTGGAAAGTGAGCAAAGGATGTTTAAGGCTCCCTTATTTTTGTGCTTGGCTAATTTTATTGTCCTCCTGTATTTTCTAGCCGTAAATGTTGCAGACTTTATTGCATTTAAACGGGTTTTAATGTAGTAGGTCATAAAAATCTAAGAAATGAGAGGTAGTGTCCACTGCAGTGATGTTTTCAGTGCAAGGAGGATGCTTGCAAGTCACTGAAAGGCTTAAACAGAAACTCTAGGATCATCTGCTTAGTGAAGACAGTTCAGAAATAAAAAAACCTGTCACAGCTGAGATTGAATTTCATTGTTAAAAAATTCCTCCTTTTCCTTTCATCTGAGGAGCTGGTTTATGCTTTGAGACATCAATCCAAATGTGAGGAGAGGAGGGAGGCTCTGTTTCCTTCCTTTTCATAAAAAGGTTCAGCAAGTCGTTATATATATAGCTATACAGTGTCCATTGTATAGCTATTATACAGTATAGCTGAGACCCTTCATAGCTGACTGCTCATTTTTAACCATGAGCTATGAATGGACCCGTCTTTATACCTTCTGAGCTACGAGAGCCATACGTGGATACTGGTGCTATTCCTGCAAGCTCTAAGCCATCAGTAAGGATTTGTTACATTTGCAAATTGAGCCAAAACGATGAAAATCATTGGTAGCTTGTTCATACCTTCCTGCCTGGCTCCTTAAACAAGGACCCTTGCTGGGGAGGAGGAATCAGCGAGCAATCTCTATAGTCAGGGATTCTCTGCCCAACCCAGGGTTGGATTACAGATGTAGAGATGAGGAGCAGTTCTAGTTTTTCTATTAATTGCAATTATTCTTCCTGCAACTCACAAATCTTTAAAAATATGGTTTCATACATCTGCTTTCAGGAGCTCGATTACTCCTGCTGCATTTTTAAAGTTAAAACAGCTTGGGAAGATAGGCAGTTACTGGAGGATGGTTCCATGGATATATTTGACATTTCTTAACTGTTGAGTATTCAGCTTTGAAACTTCCTTCAGAGAATGGCAAGACTGGTCTCTGTGATCTCCACATGGGTCAGAACTTCATTTAATACCTTTTGACATAAAAACTGTTTGAGAACTGGTGCCTGTGGTATTGTCTGTTAGTTCTGATTTCATCACAGCTTAACAGATAGTAAATATTCCTGTAAAATGTTTAGGATGATTTCTGCAAGTGACAACTTCAGTTCCCACATCACAAACCTGTATTTCTTAGCAGCCGCTTTATACCAAGTTCTGCATTCAGCACAAACTGAGAGCCACAGAGGAAACGAAAACCAAGCAAGCTTTCTTGGAGCCTTTACCATATTTGAACAGGGACTATTTGTTTTGCTGCTTCTGTTTAAAAGGAAAAAAACCAAACAACCAAACAAAAACCCCCTTAATTCATCACAATTATTAAACCAGTGCCTGTTTGTCTAAAACGTCACAAACTGTGAACGACTTAAAACATGGTGTCTAACTGAGGCACAGTTAGCATGTTCGAATCTTCTGTCTGCTAAACTGAAGCCTCAATGTGAAATGTAATAACTGTACAGGCTGTCAGTGATGTTCATGATAAATAAGTCTGCTTTTTGTTTGTGCAGTAATTTAATGGTCATAGAACTTGGACATAGAACCACATTAAATAAAACTATTATAATAATTGCTTTATTGTATCCACTTAATTCTGGGAGCCAACACAGATCTGTTCTGGAGTGTGCAAAACAGGCATCCCATCACTCATTCAGCTTTGTCCACATCTAAGCAAGTATCTTAATAGCCAACCTTTTTCTTTTAAACCTGCATTGTTTTCACACTGCTCCTTGATTTCGACAGCAGAAAAAAAACCTACAGAAAATTAGAAAGCCTTGACTGCGTGTGTTCCTGTGTAAATTCTGCATCATGTTGCATTTGAATTCTTGTACCTTTAACTGTTGTTTTGAAGATAATGGGAAGGAAAAGGTGCCCAACTGGCTGCTCTTTAAAACCTCAACACTCTTCTGTTCTAAAAGCTTACAAATTTTTTTTTTTTAAAATTGAGGTTGTGCCTGCCGTATTTACGGAAGATGTTATTTGACTAGAAAAAGCAGTAAATTTACAGTGTAACTTAGAAATAGATGAAACCTCATCCATTTGGGTTTTTTGCCTGATGGTACCTATTCTCCAGTGTAAGTTAGTATGATAGTTCACAACCGAATGGGGTTGGAAAGAAATCTGTCCTTATTCCAAGGGAGCTTTACATCTCTTCAAGACTGACGTTCTGCCCAGCAGAATAGCTGATGCTGCATCTCACAAATGCAAAAATAATAAACCCCCCAGCATTTAAAGTCAACAAATCTTCTTTCTATTTGCTTTCATTTTTGCTGACGCTGCTGGTTTATTAAGGTTCTTCTCTGTAAGTATGAAGGTCAGTAACTTACTACGAAAATTGGTTCTGAAATTATGAAAATCCACATCTAGGAACTGGTAGTCTAGAGAAACTGTCAAGTATTGTAAGACTTGTGATAACAGTAGCTAGCTTTTTACTTACACTGTGTAGCTTTTTTTCTTTAAGTAAATATGATATGGTTTCTTAGAAAAAAAAATTAACTTCTTGATAGTATCTCTCACATTCTTACATGTACAAGTGTTGCTAAGGTTTCCGTTCTTATATTTGAGGTACTTTTGTAACAGAGGATGGCTGGCTTATGTGGCTTGATAGACCTGTCTCTAAATAGTTCTGCCACTTAGAAAAAATCCTCATTTTGGAGAGTTTGCCCTTGCAAATGTGGGGACAAAGGAAAGCCCAAACCTCCTTTTCTGGTACTGTAAGAGTTTTGAATTGTAAGCAGTGACTTGTCTTGCCAGCTGTGAGGTCTGGTGTGTCCCCACCTTGCACAGTTGTGCTTCTGGCATGTGTTTGTGTGCAACGGTAGCCTCTGTTCTCTGAGTTGGAGAGGAGTCACAAGTCTCTTCATCTGGGAATCAATCCAGCGCTCGTATTCTTACCTTTTTCTCTTCCTGGCACCCCCAACATTGTCCACTGGAAAGGAGAAATGAGGCTTGAGTTAAGGCCAGGTGTGTATAAAAGGTACTAAAATAATGTCTTTTGCAGTACAGATTTTGGCAAGATGAGTTAATGTGTTTTACTGCTCCACAGGGGAAGTCACAGATTTTAGTCAGGCTCTTTTAATCTGTCTTTAAATTGTGTTCACAATTTCATTTTTTCTCTTTTTCATTCCTTTCTTTTTATCCTTTTGTTGGTGGGGTGGTGTTTTTTTTTTTTAAACCTTTCATTGGTCCCATACAACTTAAAGCTCTGCAATACCTTATACAATCTCTTTGAAATAAACTCACGTAGAAATTACCAGCAGGGAGACCACTGGATGCCATGTAGCATTCATTTCTCTGCTGCACTGGGTAATGATTTCCTGGTTCCAGGAGTAGGAGATTAAAATTCTGGTGAGAGGATTTGCCCCCTTCCTCACTCAGCAAGGCCCCTGTGCCAGGGCTCAATCACTTCCTCTGCAGCAGCAGGAGCAGAGGTAATGTGATACTGTGGTCATTCAATCAGAGGTAGAAATGCTTTAATCTCTTCTATTCTGTCTGATAAATGCTTTCTTCTTTGTTCTGAATTCAGATCTCTAGTGTTCCTATTGTCGCAGGGATTGGGGGAGACAAGAGATCATCCTGTCCAGTTAAGTGTTCAGTGATGATGCCTGCCTTTATTCCCACAGGCACTTTGTGACTTGGTTGGAAAAATGCAATTGTGGGAAGGGCAGAAAAAGCATAGGAAAGAAGGTGGCACTATCTGGTAAATCCCACCGCAGTTTGTAATTTTCCTAAAACAAGGACAGCTTGTATTGTGAGTGACTTTATTTGCAAAAGCAGAGTAGAGATCAGAGCAGCTTCTGCTTCAGTGTGTGGTCTTTGCTCTGAATAGTCGGGATGCTCCGTATTAATTTGGCAGATGAACTTCTGACCTATACAGCCTCTTCCTTTGTTGTGTGAGCCACAGGAAAGTGATGCTGTGGTCACGTCTGATGACAAGCAGGGCTGGAGGGTTGGGGCAGCTCCCTAAGGCGTCTCTGATTTTGACCTATCTGTTCCTCTTCATTGCAGCAGTTGCACAAAAATGTGATGGATGAGTATCGACTTTGCCGCTTTATTTTGTTCCCTTTGCTATATTGACATGAGTTAATAGGGCAGAAGCAGAAGACAGACTCGGTACAAAGTGGAAAGAGATTTAATGTCAATAGGGATTGTAAGATAAGAAATACAGCATTAAGGGTGAACACACAAGAGAGTTAATAGGTAACCAAACTGCTCGATGTGCCTACGGGAGACAGACAGTGACCCAGAGCCATAAACTCTTTTTCAGTGGAAATATGTTTTCTTGTTTTGTGTGATATATTCCATGATACTGGTCATTGGCTTTTCTCAGTGCTGTCAAATTGCTGAAAGACTGGGGTGGTTGTCTTTTATAATGCTGTTATAATGTTTCATAACGTTGGCTTTACGAGTTTTTACTTGATTAGTTGATCATGCTATTAAAGGAGAGAGCCTCCATTTTTAATAATTGTACTGGGTCCATATGCTCCCTTGATTTGGCCATATTAAAAGTGGAAGTGAGTGTGTTAAGTGAAATTTAAGCTTGAAGGTGATTGGAAGTGGAAGGCAGAACAAATTCTGATTGAGTAATAATAGCTCACCCAGCCCCAAAAGGATGTAGATCATTTAAGCTACTTAATAAATGGAGTGTGTATTTGAGAATTTTAAAGCAGTTTTTAGTGAGTAAGGAGCCCGTTGGAAAGCTACTCTGGCTGTATAGCCAGATGAAAAAAAAATTTTAGATGTTCTTGTGTTCAGTGGTTCAAAAAAATCATTCTGATATGTAGCAGTAGTTTGAAGGGCTGAAGAAATACTCTCATTGGTATCAGGAAACGATTTGAACATCTTAAAATAAGTGATGTACTGCTGCTGTACAATGCATTGTCGGATCCTTAGAACGTCGCTGAAAGGAGACTGCCGGGGGCAAGAAGCAGCCCTGGATAACAAATTGCAGTAGGTATTTGGAAACTAGCTAAATATACGTTCACTGGAAGAGGAAAGGAGACTCTTAGTATCTCTTATAATTATGTAAGAGATGAGTTGTGCTGCTGGCAAAGTTGTTTAGATGGGTTGACAATTGAAAAATGAGTAGTTTAGGTAAATACTGGAAAGCTAGAAATGAAGTTAGATTACACATGGCTGTGTGCTATAGGTATGGGGAAGAAACTGTAAGGGGTAAGGAAAGGCCTATTTACTTGGACAAGTTTTCAGTTAGCTTTTGTTTGAGAGCTTTTTTTTGAGAAGGATGTTCTGTAATTTTCAGCTGAGTAGTATTTGTGGCATTTTAATGTTCATTGAAAATTGATATCTGCATACATTCTAAAGGGGCCCTGCCTATTTTGGCTCATAAAGTTCTTCTGGTTTTACATTGGATTTGGATAGAACTGGAAGAAGGAAAAAGCTTAATTCAGTGCACTGCAAGCCAAAATATTAAAGCCATGCTACAGATGAATAATGGGATTAGCTGGAGAGTTCCCCAGAGATAACCTTTCCTTTGTGATCTTCTCAGGAGAAGGGAAAGAAAGCAAACTTCTTTCTCTTCCTATTTCAAAACTCATTTTTTCTTTGGGTTAAACTCTTCATACCTAAACATGCAATAAATGAATTTCTGCCTGGTTGTTCTGGAAATATGAAGTCCATTGGTGAAGGACGTAGTTACACAAGTGAGCATCTTGGTGTGGATACATCTGACACTGAATTTCAAATGAGATCCTGGGAAGTTGAGCTAAAGGCTTTACTAGTGAATATGTACCTTTTTGGTTGCCTTTTGTCTTTGGGAAACTTCTATTGCTGCTAGAGAAACAGCATGTAGAAGTAGTAAAAAAAAAAAAAAAAATTGAGGATTTATCCAGATGTTAAATGTTTTGAAGAAAGCACAAAAGTCCCCTCAGACAGCATTTCTCTCATCCGTGTGACTTGCTTCTGTAGTAATTAATATATATGATTCTATTCTTTGTTGAGAAATAAAAATGATAAATGTAAATGAAGAAAATGGGGAATGTATTGTTCATTTGCTAATGAGAATTTTCTAGAGCTCTCTGATCAGGATCACTGCAGATCAAAGCTTCAGTGAAGTCAGCCACAAGATGGCAAGCTAAATACCCCAACTCTTAAAACCCTCAGTGTGATTTCTTTTCCCCTGTTGGTGCACAAATTCTCTTTCATGTTTTTTGGACAACATTGATGTGTTTTTGGTTTGTCTGACATATTTTGATATATCACCATAGTTTGGAAAGCCACTGTGAAATCCTAATTTATTCCTAAAATTCCTTTTGTCTGCAAGTACTAACTGGTATTTTTGTTTGCCCTACATTAGCTCTTTGTCCAGATATTAATTATTGCTACCATGTTATACAATCCTTTTCTTTTTAGAATATGCGTAATAGAAATTATGTGAAGTTTCATATTGTATGTTCTTCACAGTTCTTATTGTATTTGAGATTACCAAACCATATTTTTTTATGTGTATAATAACCGTAGTGGAATGAGCTTTTCTCATTATTATCCTTAGCTCTAAGTTGTGCCCAAACAATACATAAATGATCAAGAACCTCACTGTTAAAATTAAACCTAAACCACTTCAATTACTTTGATATTCAACAAGGACAAACACCTTTTAAAATGCTGAATGGAGAAGAGTCACAATAATTTAATGATAGATTGCAGCAAGAAGCGATCTTAACTGGTGCTTCTTCGCTATGGCAGTAAGACTCAGATTTGGTGTAATTTTCGACTGTTGTTGGTTTTGCCTTCCACTGCATTGGGACGGGATGCTGATGGGATGCGCGGTGATGGGCTGTGGCTGGGGAGCATTAGAGGTGCTGGTGCTAGATACTTGCAGGGGCAGCGCTTCTGCAGAAATTTGAGTATCAGCTACCTTACTGTAGCAGCAGTGTGGTGTAGATGTTGCATGTTTTTTGCTGTAATGGTTCAAATTTATTTTTATGGTTCTTAGAAAAAAGAATATTTTGGTCACTTTGCATGATGTGACTCACTAAAAAATGACAGTACACTGAAGATAGATCATATAAATCCAACTTACAGGACCATTTAAAATAAAAAATAAATAGATCAAACATGATTTATTGTAAAGCCTGGGTATTCCTGCAGACTGTTATCTGGTGATGCTCAGAAATATGGCATACCTGTCTGCTTCTGTAAAGCCTTCAGATGTTGAAAAAAATAAACCTCTTTAAATTTCTTTGAAAAGACTATATTTCAGTTTTTATCTGTTTACTGCTAGGTGGGGCAAAAGAATGTCAGTCAATAGGCAAAATGTTTCCTTCCTATTCATTCTTGGCAAAAGTCTAAGTGCTAAATTTTGCTCTAAATGAAGAGGAGAGTTATTTAGAATAGGCTTTTATTAAAGCCACAGCATATTCCAGTATTTTATTTGTTGTATGTGTAAATTCTCTACAAGAGCAAGGCTTATACCTGGGGTAGTAGTTATAAAATTAAGCACTGGTCTTGTTCCTCTTGGCCCAAGCTGACACTTGATTTCTCTGAGCCTACCCTGTGCTGAGGATCACAGCAGAGGTGCTTGGTCTGCTGAAACTTCTTCACACCAAACCTAGAAGTCCTGGGGGAAATGTTGCTCTTTTCACACTGCCTGCCTGGCTCAATTAACATAATTCCAGTTCTGCAGTGCAGCCTGAGCAAGCTGTCAGCTAGTACTGGGTTTGAACTTCCCTAGTTCTTCCAACATCAGTGGCCACCTCTTGCAGCTGGATGTGATGGGAAGTATGGGTGGCTGCGGCAGCTGCTGTCCATAAGAGAGCAGTTGTTGTTACAAGTGAGGTACATCACAGTTAATCCGGCTGTAGGTAGTCTTTGTGGGCAGACTGAGGCTGTTCTGGCTGTTGTTCAGGCCACTTTGGGGCCAAGAGAAGTGGTGAATTTGGAACTGAGTATTGGCGGTTTGGTCTGGAGCTTCTGTAGACAGTCTCTTTTCAGATGTGCTGTGAATATGAATATTATGACTATTACTTTTGTTTCTGTTTTTGCATCTTTAACAAATGTTGTGTGACAAGGTACAGGTTGGTTGATAATCACAGTTAGAGTCAGCATAGCTGGAAGAAGCTAGTTTGTTCTTTAAAAAAAATACAATTGTGATTTCTATTGAAATATCTGATCATGGCCAAACAGCTACTATTCATCTATAATATCTTGTCAAGGAAGAGTGTTGTGATCAGATTTATTTTCAGGGCTGCCATCAGTTTTTGGGGTGTGAGCAAATTCAGTCAGGGGAGACCTTGTGTGAGCTTCTCATAGCTGCTAGATAATCATATCCCAATCCATTGACAGCGGCAGCATGACTAATTGATTTGTAGATCTCTGCCACATAAATGCTGAAAGTTACGTTCTGCTGTTAGGTACCCTGGCAATTAAGCTGTTAGTCATGGTGAAGTTTGAATGGGGCATTTAACTATGGAAAATGTTTCTATCCTTTGGTTAATTTACCTGGATTATTCACCTATCAGTGTTATCCATGAGAAGACATTGTGGCGGTTCAGCCCCAGCCGGTAGCTGGGTGCCACGCACCACTCAAAAAGGACTGACGTGGTTCAGCCCCAGCCGGTAGCTGGGTGCCACGCACCACTCAAAAAGGACTGACGTGGTTCAGCCCCAGCCGGTAGCTGGGTGCCACGCACCACTCAAAAAGGACTGACGTGGTGCAGCCCCAGCCGGTAGCTGGGTGCCATGCACCACTCAAAAAGGACTGACGTGGTTCAGCCCCAGCCGGTAGCTGGGTGCCACGCACCACTCAAAAAGGACTGACGTGGTGCAGCCCCAGCCGGTAGCTGGGTGCCACGCACCACTCACTCACCCCTCCCCCGGTGGGATGGGGAGGAGAAGGGAACAACAACGGCAAAGCCTCGAGGGTTGGGGTGAGGGCAGGTTATTGGGACAGCAAGGGAGAGAGGAACAATCAACAACAGTACTGATAACAGATATTCACAGTGGGTGATAACAAAGAACAATTTACTGATCCGACGACCAACCGACCGGACGCTCAGCCTGTCCCGGAGCCACACTGAACCCGCCCCTGCCCGACTGGCCCCCTCCTATGGTGAGCATGATGTCCCATGGTATGGAATAGCCCCCGGCCAGCTTGGCTCACCTGTCCTGGCTCCTTGTGAAATGAACTCTGTCCTTGCCAGAACCAGGACAGACATGGTGCATGTTCATTCTCATGGGCGGTCTCCATCTGCTTTTAAAATGTCATGCTGAGATTAGCATCTTTGTTTCCAGAATTTAATAAGAGATCAAAGTTTTGTTAAATCTCAGGCTTGGGTTTGTAGACGACAGGAGTTTGAACTTTTGACCGTTTAAAATGGATGATTTTTGTACTGAGCTCCAGTTTTAACACCACTTTTGCCAACAGATGCAGAGATGTTGAGGTGTTTACATTGGAGTGCATTGTAGCAGGGTTTTTCCTAGGCTGTCAGACCAGCTTCTTTATTTAAAAACAGAAGAAAAGAATTCTTTTTGGACTAGTTTCATAAGGCTGTGAAGTTTGTGGTGTTCATTAGTCTGTGGCCCTCCCTTCTCAGCCTCTTGGCTAGTTCAGACTGGAGAGGAGGGCAGGTCTTTTAAAGCCAGGGAGTTTTGTGCAAACCAGCAATGGAGGGAGCAACTATATTGCTTTCACTCAAGTAAAATGCAAAGCCAGCTGGCTTGTTCTATTTAGTTTGACAGTGGCAAGGAAAAGGGTATGTGCTTTCTTTAGCCCACACATTCATAAATAGTAGAGAATTGGAGACAAAATGTGGGGAGGTGAGGGAAGAGGAAGAATGGGCACGGTAGGGCTGATGAGTGTGATGTGGGACGACATTTGATTTATTACCTTATGGGAAGAATTAGTAGGTGTACAACAAAAATCCAAAGGAAATTGGGCTTTACGAGTTAGGTGGTTTTGTGGACTACAGAAGTATCTGATGTTGTGTGTGGGCATAAGATAATGTCACAGAGAAGGCTGCCTGTAAGGTGACTTGTTTAATAAAGGCTGTTTAAAGAGTTGTATTTTTCTCCTGACATGCATTTTGTCACTGAGCGGGTTAAGACCATAATAGATTTTTCTTAAACACTCTTTTTCCTAATGAGTATGCAGCTAAAGAGAGACATTTCAGTATGGAGAATTTCATTTTGTGTCTTCCAAAGTCGTATCCATTGATTTTTCTGAGGATTAACAGGCTTGGTGGTGTGCTAATTATAAAGAACTTTGTGGCAGAAAATTTCAAAAGAGAGACTGTTGCAGTGGGTGGACTCAAATGTACTCTGTATTTTTGAACGAAACTCTTTTGGCTTTAACTCATATTTTAAATGTTGAGTTCCTTTCTCTTTGGCTCTAAATTGCTGGTTCAGCTGTGGACCAAAATGTCTGCACAGCTTCCTTCACCACATCTAGGTTGCAGTCTCAGTAGGAAATTCAGACATTTGCAATCTATTCCAAGCAAGAGCATTAGAAATGTCAAGGAGGGACCGATGACATAGACAGAATTGAGAAGGGGGAAAAAAGTTTGATCCTTCAGATATGCCTGTGATTGGGATTGAATGGGTTTGATTTCAATTTAATAATTAAATTCTTGCACTGCTTCTGTCCCCTGAACCTACCTCTTTAAAATTTTTGGTCAATATTTACTCCTCTTTGGCATCCTTCCCTCTTCCCCTTTTTCATCCATTGTGCTTGTCTTGCTTCTCCAGGGCAATGAAGGGTTTCTGGTTTCTTCTCTGGTAGCCTCAGTACTGCCTCTGCCATTGGGATCCACTGCTTCATGTGGCAGAAAGGGAAGCTAAAGTGACTAGAAATTAGAGCTGAGCTAAGTGCCAGCAACCAAAAATAACCTCCAGTTTCAACTGTTGACTTTTAAAAATCAGTTTCTTTCCTTAAAAGTAAGTGCTGAATACTGCCAAGTCTTACAATAACTTATATGGCTTTCTTAGATGTCAAATATAATTCTGTTGTTTAAAAAAAAAAAAGGCTACAGAATGCAGTAGCTGATAAAAATGTGTGCTTACCTGTTAGAGTAGAGATTGAAATGTTATTTTTGAAGTTAACTTCTACGGGAGGAAAACACTTTTCTAGGAAACCATGACAATGCTGTTCTGTTTATTCTGATTATTCCGTTGGAAAATTTCTGGAGGAGGATACATAAAATTATGTCTATTAATCACTTCTACCCAGAATAGTAATTTATGAAATGTAATAAACAATAACATTAGATCAATCCCCAAAACAATAAGTTGTATTTCTTGAAGTGGTGCCTATGGCAAACACAGAATCCTTGGGAACCCGTAAGTAAAATGTCATCTGCGCAGATGCGTCCTTTATTTACTAGACAATGCCCGGGTCCATGCGTGCAGAGCTTTCTCACTTAGATCTAATGAGACATTTTCCAATTCAATGGACTTTTTTTTTGGAAAACAGACTTATGAAACCATTTTTAATGTGAAAATGTTATACTATTCACTCACTGCGGAAGGCGTTCTGTAAGACTGACATTCAACCAGTGCTCCCACTAGTCAGCTGGATTTTCTTTGCCCTCATCGAAATATGTACGTCTGAGTTGTTTCAGAAAAGTGGGAGTGGAACAAGTGTGCGCTTTGCTCAAGCTGTTTAATCAAAGTAGTTGAGTACTTGTGCGTTCCTCCTAAGAGCTGCTGGTGCCTCAGCACTGCAGTTGTACTTAGCGCCAAAGAGCCATGAAAATGAAACATTTCTAGTTTTCTGCATGAGACCTTGTTGAAATGATGTTGAGTATATCGCACATCTTGGAAGACTTGTATCTGCCTTAATGATCACCCTACACTTTCACTGGAAAAATACTTGCTCCGACAAAATGAGGAAAGGCCCCGTACACCATATGGCCATGTGATGGTGCTCTGCCGTACTTCAGCTTGGTCTCTTTAATACTGTGTTACACATCTAAAGGCATTAAACTTTATCTCTGGGGTAGCTAAATTACTGTTTGGCTCCTTATTACCCTGAGACCATCAGAGACAAGAGGGATCTCATTGTTTCAGTTGCTTAACAAAACCACAAAGTGGTTATTATCTTAATTAGTTTGGAATGTAATTTAATTCAAGATGTAACAAGTGGGTATAAAAACAGGTGGTAGGGGAAAACAAGAAGGAATGATAAGCCTTGCTGAGTAGACTAAGTACATCTAGATAGTTTTTAGTTGTTTAACTGTTTTGAGTGTTGAAATCCCTTATCTGGCAAAAGCTCTTTTATGGATGAGACAACTGAGACAGAGTTTAAATGGGGTTAAATAAGCTGGGGTTAGAGCTTTGACCGAGCAGTACTGATTCAGTTTTCATTTTGCATCACAGAATGATAGAGTTCTTAGTAAAGTGCTCAGTAAACATTGACATATTTATTGTATTGGTATCTGTTTCCCTTAGGTTGAGAGGGTGATAGATAATAATAGAAGCAATGGCTAAATTCAGATTCAGTTGTTCTTCTCTGGAGAGTTACGGTTCTCTGTCTTTTGCTTTGTAATACACTTTTTCTTATGCTGGTGTTTTGAGCTGAGTTTGTTTGCACCTCTTCTGAGCCTGAGGCTCAATTCCCAAGAGATTGTTGGATTTCACTAATCCTGTATAGTTAATTCAGGTTATTTTTATTCCTTTCTAATCTCTCTCACAGGATTGAAAAAGTCCAGAACTGATTCCTTGCCAAATTATTCTAAAGGTGGCTTACAGTAAAAAGAACAATTTGGTATTTCTCCTATCTTTCCCCTTCAAAGGTTCTTCCCTTCCTTGCCAGATGTGGCGGCCTTGTACAAAATTAAGCCTCTGTTTCCATTTTGGGGTAAATAACAATACAGGAGGTATGTACCAAGTGGCTTTGTGTATTCCCTAGATGTTTGCAGTAGCTCGGCTGCATCAAAAGTTGACATTTAGCAGACCACGTCCAGTGTAGATTGGATCAATGCAGTGCAGAAGTGAGGTTGGCAGAGCGGGATGTAAATATGGTTCTCTCTCCAGAACAATTAAAAGTGTGGGGTTTTTTTTCCTGAAGATCTAGATTGCAACTATGCTTAAATACATTAGATTAGGTCTCCAGTTCATCAGTTCTCCAGTACTTGGAACAGATTGGTGCTAGTTAATGCTTCTACAGTGATGAAGTAGTTTTAATCAAACCTTTCAGATGTAAGACACACAATATTGCTATGTCTGTGTCCCTCATGCCTTTGACTAATGTTTGTTTATATCAGATGTTTTTTTGTTTGTGTGCATTGCTGGCACATTATTGCTACACAAGACATCAGACGCACCCTCCTTTGTTTTTTTTTTTTTAATGGAGTGCGACTGCTACAATTGGCTGTTTGGTCCTCTGCTGTTAATATCATGCACTGAGGAAAACTTAGGATGTTGTCTCGTGTTGAGTTTCATTTATTTATTTATTCCAGGATTGTAAACAGATTTGCTTCCTGTGTGGGAGCAGAGCGAGGCGCTTGCTTGATTGATTTGTTACTTGCAGGGACACAGAACCAGGGGGATCTATCAATTCCCCACAGCTAGCTGAACCCACTTTGTAATATACTTAATTGCTCTTTAACAGACTTCACTTTACCCAAGCTAACTTTGGAAAGAATGTTCGGAGTTTGCAGCAGTATTGAAGATGTGCATACTATGGCAGACATATTGCTAGTTTTAACCATTTCAGAGATGAAGCAGGCACTATTGCTGTGCCAGGTCTCCATGCCATCCATTTGTCCATCTGCTGTTCCTGTCTTTAGATTCCAGATGGTTCCTTCAGCCTGGTCTTTCCAGCCTGAACTGCACCATTTTTCCTGCTCTGACATCTTCTGAACAGGCTGCCGTTTGTTCTCGTTCTTTGACTTTTTTTTTTGTGTGTCTGTGCACACACATCTGCTACAGATTTAGCTATTTTTATCAAGTTACTTTTGGCAAAGTCCCAGATTTGCAGTCTCTGTTTTGTCCAGTGTTGTTGGTGATATTTGGGATTATCTCTTTCTTCCTGTCTTTATGGAGATTTAAGGTACCTCATATGGAAACTCATTAGATCTAATTTGTGTAAGCACTCATTGTACTTAGGCTTTGATTTTAATTTTTCCAGAGCTAGGATTTTGCTTTACGATGACCTGGAAAGACTGTAAATAAACATCTTTGTGTACTTTGTACACCACCTTGTGAAAAGTGTATAAATGAGACTAAGGAGTGGTAAATTTTCTGCTCCTTGAGCGACAGCCCCCACCCCACAATTTACCCTGCATTTAAAAATAATGTTTCTGGGTTTACCAAAGAACTTTGATATGATAAATGATTATAAGGCCGAAGGAGTACTGAATGTTTACCAAAACAAGTAGCGTTGCTTTGTGTCTGCTTTGTGCCAGGGTGAAATAATTAATGCAATATCTGGAGTTTAAACTGTATGATTATCTGATTGTAGTGACTCAACATAGTCATCTGAGAACTGAGTTGCTGCAGTTCCCTTGCAGCCTCACCTCTGGCATGGTGACATCCTGAACTATTCTAGCCAGGTCAGTAATGACTTCATGACTGTGGCCTCAGTTTATCTTGTGTCATGTTATAATTTCACTCCGTACTAGCCTTCAAGTCCTTCATCGTGGCAAAGATCTGCTTCTAAGGTGTATTTAAAAAAAAAAAAAAAAACAAACCAAAACCAAATTTTTCAACAATCTTGAAAAATACTTTTATCAATTGTAAGTTTTTTCTTTTTTACAGCATTCACTTGGTATTATTTTCTATTTTCAAGTCACCTTCAGACAAGTACAGAGTAGACTGTTGTGATTGATCGGGACTGTGGGCCCCTTCTCCTTTCTCCTACCCCCAGGTGCAACGTGACCTAAGGGTGTATTATCATATTCTTGATTGTATGTGTCCTTTGTGCTGGCGCTAGTTGATGGAAAATAAAGTAGTTTCTTAGATAAAATTCCAACTTTTTATCTGCCAAACTCAATCCAGCCTTGGGCATTATGGATAAAGCAGTTTGGAAAACAGGAAGACATGTGCTTTTTTTTTTTCTCTCTGTCTCTGAAAGCCTCCTGCTGAGGTTGGTGGAAGGACATTCTAACAATAGTCTGTTCTGTAGGAGGTGAATTTGTGTTATGCTATCTATATTTTAGTAGAGAAAGAGAGGATTGAATAGTCATAAGACTAAAATGCATCGTAGAAAGATCCATTAGTTAGAAATAGCCTTTGAAGCACGCAGCATCTGCCATGGAGGCTGTGGTAGAAGCCAGTGAATAGCTGCAGCTTCTCGCCCATTTATTTTCATGTGGAAACGCAGCGATTCGGAAACATCTGATTTCTTTTACCTGGAAAATTGACAATTTCCATCAGCATCCAGACCCCCCTAGATGTGCTGCGTTCCCTTCCCGATGCTTCCCGCTTGAGATACGGTCCTTCAGGAGGAGAATTTCTTAGCAGTAAATGAATTTGCTAATGAGCTTTCCTCCCAAAACAGCAAGGAGATGCCAAGTGACATGTTGGGAAGTGCCAAGCAGGAGGGAAATGGCTCTTCTGTGCCGACTGTCATAAACAGGATGTGTTTTGTTTACAGTCCTTACTTGATCTCTATAGTCCCCCTGTCAGGGCTGCGCACGGATGAGACTCCCGCAATGGCCTGGAGAAATACGAGGTTTCTGAGCCAATATCAAATATTGTGTCAGAGGAGAAAGTGGCTTCGGGCGAAGGAGCAAACAAAATTAAGCAGTGTTTCTTGGATTCTTCTGTGCTTTTCTGGGGTATTTATCATTCTGACTGCGCAGCTGCGTTGCAGTTGACTGCAGAGCAGAGGGAATTTAATAAACTGTGGGGATAACTGTTGGGTGACTAATTTGAAGAGGCAATACATTGAAAAGCCTTTGTAGTGGGATACTTTTGGAATAGTGACAACAGTTTAAGAGGTACGTTAGAAGAAAACAGTCTTGCAAGTTGTAAAAAGAATAAAATAGAATAGTGCAGTTGGAAGGGACCTACAACAATCATCTAGTTCAACTGCCAAGAAAACAACTTCATTTTGTCTTCCTATCATCCCAAAAAATCCAAATAAAGTCCTTGGCATTGGTTGGACTGGCTTGTAGCACTATCCTGAGGGGATTCTGCTGACCATCTCAAATCTCTGGTACAGTTGCTGCCCAAGCATGGCATAGGGTTAGTGTTACAAGGCATTATCAGAGCTGTGTGAAGAAAAGCAAAGGACCTTTGGCTCTCGGCATTTCTGGCTGCTGAACTCATGTACCATAAAATATTCCATATACAGTAACATGGCGATGATCTGCTGTTGCTGTAAGTGAAAATTCCCCTTGGAGTAATAGAGAATACGCCTGAGGTTCAATGGCTGTTGGTGTGGCACGTGCTTCTCCTGCAGGAAAGACACTGTGAGCAATCTCATTAGGCCAGGTTTGACTCTCTTAAGCTTTATTGCCAATAAAAGTTCCTCGTTAGAAAAATAAAATTGAGCTGTAGCCCAGAGTAATGTGATTTGCATTAGAGCAGATTGTGAACATAAGGTAAATTTTTAAGTATCACAGTAATTTAGAGACCAAAGTTTTACAGAAATTCTGTGATACTTAAATATTTTGAGACTGTCTCTCATAGTTTTCTAAGAAAAGGCTCCAATGATTGGGAGTTGACGTTCTCTGTTTCTCTACATATATGAATCTCTTCCTGTGTATGCCCTTACACAAGATGAACAATTCAATTGTATTTGTAAATAGGGAAATATGTTGAGATGGTAGGTCATGGGTTTCTTTGATAGTCATGTATTTTAGTTGTTGAGGTATAGAAGAAATAAATGAAGTTAAAGTAACACTGCACCATCCTTGGAGCATGCATGTTCACTTGTTTATCTGTTCCTCTCCAATATTTCATTACGCTTTAAAAATCAGTTCCTTAATTCCTTGTCACTAAGTTACCAGCTCAAGTTTATCCAAAGGGCTCAGGGACATTTAAGCTGCATTGTCTTTTTTTGGGGTTGCAAAGGCCACTATCGTTCCCTAAAAGCGTCTTGGTTTTTCAGACAAAGTACTACTGCTGTGGCTGGTTTTGGTAATGCATTAGTATTCTGAGTTTCTCTGTTTGCGACACATGAAGCTGACAACCGAAAAGGCTAATTGGGATAAGGTGTAGAGAGGAAGAGAAAATATCAAAACACAGACAATAAATTAAATTAAATTGTTTGGTGTATGAGTTGTGTTGTGAAGCGAGGCTATTTGTGTACCATTTCTCACTTTGAAATCAAGAAACCACTTGCTTTCAGAATAGGAATAAGTCATTCATACAGAGTTTATCTACACTCCATGGGGCTGCGGACTTTTTTTAAGGATTTGTGGAGGGATTTGATGGTGTGGCCTGACTCGCTGTGCTCTGTCTGACTGCAGAAATGAGAACTGATGGGTGCAAGCTGCCATACATTGGTATGCTTTTTGTTTTTAAGTCACCATTCATTATTAGAGGAAAATAGGGTGAGGAGTCACTGCTTATATAATTTGTAGAATTAAAGATCAAACGTTATTTACAAACTGAGGCTACAGTGCAGGACTGATGAATATTTCAGAAAGCAAAGTCATGACTCAAGCGTTAAGAGACACTGAGGATTTCTAATATAAACTGCAAGGGTGATTGTAGCAAGCCAGCACTTCCTAATCTCACAAGAACAAATAGGTGTTGTATTTAACCCTTAAACCTGCGAGTCTGAAAGTATTTGTGTGTACCATTTTACCTTGCTTTCCTCTCCTCATCTGGAGGACAAAAGGTGGTTTGGTAAGAAAAGAGTTACTGCAAAATAAAATCCTACAGAAGTGAAACCATCAGCCCAGCATGAAGCAATCCTCCTTTACACAAACACCATTTAGCCATAAGAAATACAGAGTTCACCTCTTTGTACAGAAAATATAAGGGTTTGCAATCTATGGAGGGGAATATGAATCCAGCTGTTTGTATTATGATTATTATTTCTTTTTGATTATAGGCTGTTCATGTCTAAGGAGAACAGACAAGCTGAGGAATGGGTGTGCATTGTGCTGGGAAATCCTGTTTGGGACTTTGTCCCAGGCAAAAGGAGGGTGACAGAAATACTAATGGAAAAAAGGGAAAAAAATGAAGGGAATGAGAAATGTTTTCCTAGCAGCATCCAGAAGGCTAGAACTTGGTGGTGTGTTCTTGAAATCTTTTTTTTTTTCTAGCACACTGAAATTTTCAAGGGCTTCTTGTTACTTAATTTTTAAGATGCTGTATTTATAACATGCAAGGTATAAAAGACCTAGCTGATCAGAGGGTGTCAGGAGATGCAGGAATGATTGTCATCAATATGTTCTGTAAATAAGTTTCATTGACTTATTAATAAACTACATGTGGGAGGTTTCTCTGAAAAAAATGCTGTGTACTGCAGTTCCTCAGAGCCTAGTATGGGAGCTCTCAAAAACTATATGCCATGGTCCCATATCCATACCCTGTACATGGTCCTACTGACACGTCGATGTGCCATGTCCAATTCACTGTGTGCTTTTTTGTCAGTAGTGCAACATGTGCACCAGGGATCTGACATTTCTCACAAGCATCAAAATTACCTACATGTGCTACATAATGCATGCCTTGACTTGTTTGTCCATATCTCTTGGGGCTCCGGGAGCGGGCGCCATGGATAGCAGCCTAGTCCTGTCTGTTGCTTTTCCCCAAAGTGCTATTTCAGACACAGGCAATGAGCTGGAGGAACTGTTGCAGATAAGGCATCTTGCTTTTCAGCCTTCTTTCTCGGGAGCTTGTGGTTTCTTCCCGATATGTGTTTTGATCCTGTTACATGAAGGTAGAGCAGCCCATGTAGAAAATGGGTGCTCTCCGGGAGTTGTCTGCTGCTGTCAGGAGACCTCATTCAGCCCAAGCTCCATCGTGGGAGGCACGGGATGATGTAGGATTTGTCTGAGCAGATTTAACATCTCCCATGGGGCTACTTACATAGGGATGGGGAGCATGGAGGTACAAACTTCACTTGTACCTCCTCAAATGACCCTAGTTGCAATTCCAAGGATTATATGACCTGAAAATGTGCATTTCAAACAGATGTGCAAGTACATGATTTTATTCACCATTAACTCAGTGGAGACTAGTGATGCAGCTTTCCTCCACACTGGTTTGATCTTACCATTGTGATTTGTACCTTGAAAGGATTAACCAGTCTCTTCCCCTGAATGACTGGTGCTCTGAAGTCATGAAAATTTTAGCATTGTCAGAGATGAAGCATCGTGACATTATACCCTGCGAGCATCAGAGATCTCTTGGTCCCTGATGAAAAGTGAGTGTTCTGGAAGTCCTTACAGAGAACACTGCAAAGGCTTTTGAAACCAGCGAGTGCCTGAAAATTTTTAAAGATCACAAGCAAAAAATAGCCCACAGCCATGCTTACTCCATCATCCATGTTAGACATAGGACTTTGCTCAAGGTTGCTACAAGTGAGAAACATATTTAACATGGACAGTCCAGAGAACACTAAGGTAATCCGTGTGAGGAGATGATGTAACCTATAAGCTGGCTCTCCCCATATACCTCAACCCTAAACACCAAAAGTGGCTTTTGGAAATTAGTATTTTAACTCTTAATATAGAGGTGAGGACATTCCTTCATGGCACTCTAGCTGTTGAGTTACCTGGAAAATGGCCAGGCAGAAAGTCAGTGGATGGTGTAACAGCTGGGCTAGATGTGTGCAACTTCTCACAGTATGAGAATGTGTCTATTGAAGCTTGTCAAATTTTCTGTTTCTACAGTATTTCCACTTTGGATTTTTTTTTTGTTAATGTGCTGTTAGATTGTGGTTTTGCATGATTTTTTTGCTGATAGGTTGAGATTTTTTTGTGTGTTGTATTTTCACTTTTGAGAAAATAAATACTAGTTTTGTGGAACTGTCTTTGATACATTTTTCATGATGGCTTAATAATAGAACTACCATGAAAACGTACTTCCCAACAATGTAGTGTCAGTTCCGTACAAAGTGGGGGAACCCCAAACATTTTGATGTTTCATTAAAATTTAAAGAAATATTATATGAAATTCTCCTTGGCATTTCTAGAAAAGGTTCCTTATATTTTTTTCTGATGTAGTACACATAGCATTTAAAAAAAAAAAAGCTTTATAAATCCCCAGACTACTTCTCTCAGCAGGGACTAATCAAAGCACCAGGAGGCAGGCCTGACCAAGCACCCTGAGTGATTATCATGTGGGATGCAATCTTAATGTTCTTTTGTAAATTAAGTCTCTGTACTTGTGCTTTCCATTTCTTGCGAGAATATTCTTCCTTTCTGCAACTGGGGCTTTGCAGAGCACGCTGTGTAGTTACATGCAGGCAGATACTGCTCAGCGACTCGTAGCTTGGCCATGACTGTCACAGAAATGAAGGAACTGGAAAAAACCTCTTGCATTCTAGACCAGACCCTAGATTTGTACGGATCATGTCATATGCTTTAATTGACTTATTGGGGTTTTGAATGTTGTATTTTGTCCTCTGGTCTGTATTTGAGGGAAAGGCCAATATGGCTGTGTTACAACCCATAACATACTTAACTGTTGATATATCCCCAAATGACTATAGATAAGTTTTTTCTGGAGTAGAACAGTTGGCCTATTATTCATTTAGTTTGCTATAATGAAAGCTTCAGTAAAATATTTAAAAGTTATAAATGCAGTGCTATAGCCAAGAACTGACTTTCAGGGTAGCTTCTGCCAGATCCTTGAATTTTTATCGTAGGCAGTATTAACATAAATTCTGTCTAGTTATAGAATTTTCTCTCAGTTCTGCTACTTAAGACTGACTTCAGTGTTGTCTTGTGCCAATCCCAGCTAAAAATATCTGATGCCAAAATATTTTGCTTTATAATTTAATGATGTCTTCCTTTTTTTTTTTGTCTTGTGTTCTGTGATGCTGTACCTGAAACTGAGCTAAATTTTGGAGTTCTTAGCAAATACTTGTTACAGCTCCTGTCCTGTGTAATGGGCTGCAGTGGGATTGCTGTTCACAGCAGTGCTTGAAAATTACCTAAATGTGGTTCTCTGTTTGCTTTCAGTACACCTGACTTTCCCCTAATCTTTTCTCTTACGTATTCAATACCCAGCTCCACCTCCTGATGTTGCTGGAAAATTGATTACTCACACAGGTGGTATTCTAGTTTATCTTCCTCATATACAAGTAGAGCACTCTGTGCCTATATAAAGAAGCATTTTTCTCATCCCTGGTAAAATTATCATTATATACACAACTGTTTCTTTTATTCTGTTTCCATTTGCTGTATGCATTCATTGTTTTCTGAAGGTAACTCTTGATCTTATCTTTTTTCTTCTTTTTTTTTTCTTTGACTGCACTTACTAATGTTACCAGCCCTCTGCATTTCCATTTTCTTTGTATTAAGCAAGCTTTCCTGTGTACTGTTCTTTACCTCCCTACCTAGCTTCATTGATTTATTGTGCCATTTTAGCATGTTTGATTTTACAGGAAAGAAGGCTGATTTGTAGACTCCCCAGCTGTATGTTAAAAACTTTTCATGCACTTACATTTGCTTTACCATGAATCCCAGACAAATTGTCTTTTAAGAGTTAGAGATTTAAAGACCAAGCTTAAAATTCTTATTTGAAATCTATATTTGCATGACTTTTCTGTGCGCCTTCTCTGCGTACCTGTGTAGTCTCTTATCTAAATCTTATTTATTGCAAGTTCATTAATTCTTCAGTAGCTAAACTTCATGGCTCTAGATTTTCATAGAATCTACTTTTTATTAAAATGGATGGTCCACTTGCACTTGTGACCCATATGTGGCATTTAGGGACAGTTTAGCTGATGCTTTTTGCTTCTCGATGAACTTACAGACAAGAAAGGAGTTGTGAGCCATATGAATTAATTCAGTAGCCAGCTCCCTGCAGCTTTTTGCTTGGGCTTCGCAAAGGCTTGTGATTGTCACGTGTTGGACCTGTATTATCTCATCCGATGAGTGTGTGCATGGGCTTCATATCGTAAGGGAGGATGCTGCCGAGCAATGGCTACCTGATGGCTACGCCGTGAGACACATATTCTTTAGTGCTTTGGATGTCTATCTGCTGTGTGACAAGAAGTAGATGGTTTCCATCTCCGGAGCAGGCATGACAGACAGATGTTTCCTGCCTTCAGGTGCTTTGTAAAAGGTTACCAAGGCCTGTGCTCGCCAAGAGCTTGTGTGATGCAAAGAAGCGCTATTGCTAGTGTTGGTCAGGGAACTCAAAATACAACCTGCTGGGAGGGCTGGGATCCAGGGACAAGGAACGTACAACCCAGTGTCCCGGCTAAGACAGCCCTTCATTGGGGTGGAATGAAGTATGTGGGATTTGCTGAAAAGACTTGATGTGGTTTAACGGGATAAATGCCAGACCCTGTCAAAAAGCACAGTCATAGAAGATATAAAAATACACAACTAGCATTGAGTTTTATGGCATCCCTGATTTGAATGAAGGCAGTGATGCAAGGCAAAGCTCTTGCTTTTTCTGTGATTTGAGATTTGCAATAATTATTTTAGTGACATATTTTGCTTGTGGTCTTATAGTTATGGTTTTATTTCATACCATATGCTGGTTTTGATTATATGTATGAAAGGAAAACCAAATGTATTTAGATAGCCTGGATGACTTTGATATGAAAGTATTTAATTATGGAAAATAACTTTTTCGAAAGCAGGTGGCTTTAAAACTGTTTATATTCTAACTGCACTTTATGGTCATAAATGCAATACTGAAGTAAAAACACAGATTTTGGACTCTCTTTTAAGCCTAGAGGGTCATATGTTGTTTATACGTTTTGAATACTAAACATAATGGTATTGCTGGAGATAAGTTCTAGCTCCCAAGTTACAGTAGCATGAAATCAACAGACTTTTATTGCTGGCAATCAATGAATACATTTTGTTTTGTATTAAATCTGACTGACTTGAAGATAAACCTGAAACAAGCTTCTCCTTGATCAGCTTCTGCTGCTTTTATGCTATTCCTGTGTATGCTCAGTAGAGAAAGGAAGACAAGTGATGTGTAATACTGTCTCCAAGTAGTGCAGGTCTCAGTCCAAAGAACAACTGGACCACTTGTGACTTTAGGTTTAAAATGGGTAAGATGATTGAGCATAGGCTTAAATGTCTCTGAACTTAGGGCCTGAGATTTCCCAGTCTTCTCAAAAGTCCTTTTTAGGGTAATATGTCAAATATTGAACAGATCTTTTAGCAGCTGTTATCAGAAAGACCAAACAAGTAGTTTCACGAGCAATGAAAAAGCCTTAATTTCCTATGGATTTCTCAGTCTTGGTTAATTAGCTTTCTTTAAACTGAATTGTGCTTAATTTTTCTGTTGATTCTTCATTAGCCTGGAAAACCACCGTCCTTTTCTCCCCGTTAGCTCTTTTCCTGCAGAGTATTTTGGATAGCAGCATATGAGCTGCTGTATTCAACACCAGCGGTTAGATCAAAGATTAAAGAATTAAGGATGAGTTTGTGAATTCTCAGTTGTCCCCTCACCAGCTGCTTATTTTCACAAAACTCGTAGGAAGAGAATTAGCCTGGAGATGTCTACTGTCTGTTGTAAGTAGGTGAAATTTGCCAGCAGATATTATAGGGGAGGGGAAATATGCACAAAATGATTGTCTAACCTTGCTTTTAAATAATAGTGATTACTCCCCCCAAAAACCTGGGGTTTGCATCCAGGGGTGCTTATAGTTATGTTACAGGGGTTTATGAGAATAATTTAGAACTTATATCTGTTGCATACAAAGTTACAGAGTAATATTTAACATTCTTTTCCTTTCAGAAAGTGATAAAAGCACAGTGTTACGTGTATGTACCTGCTTGGAGGAATTTGCATTGTAATTTCCAAATCCCCATCATATTTTGATAAAGCATCATTAACTGGTTATTACTCTATTAAAGAGACACCAATATTTTCTGTGAATGCTGTGTCTGTGCTTTTATTAAAGTTGGTTTTGGATTTTTTTTTGTCACACTGACTTTGACCAGAACCTTTTACATGATCTTTTTAATCAGTTTGTGAATGAATTACTCAGGGTACATTTGGATATCCTCTAGTCACCTGGAATGAATTAAGAGCCACCATTGCCTACTGTATCAGTGATTTTATAGAGGTGCTTGTGCTTGCTGCTTTGATTGGATGCACCTCTGAATCAGTTGTCATTATTATGCATTCTGAATAATAAATCTTAATTCCCTAATTACATATTTACCTGCTACTCTAAATTGTCTCATATTTACCTGATGCTGTGTAATTAGAAAATTACAGAATTTATACAATAGATGTTGTATTTTTAATGTTTCCTAGTTGGGCAAATGTAATAGGAAATGGCTTAATAGGTATATTTAAATTTCAAAAATATTTTCACCAGTAATCACTTAAGAAAGCTAACCTAATTTTTAATAAAGGGAATTCCACTTGTGCATTTACTTCCTCACAAGAACCGTGAAATGGGGAGTACGGCACTACCACAAGGAATGTTAAAACTGAAAGTTTGGGCAGTACTTGGGCCTCCTCCTTGCTGAGCCTTTTCTTTAATGCGCAATGCTGTTTGGTTAAAGAATACTTGTTAAATGACTCTTAGCTGACATCCTTGTCTTCTGTAGCTTTGTTCCTAAATATTCATTGAAATAGCATATCTTATAATACTCTGTTTGTCCAGGAACTATCAGTATTAGAGAGGACTCATCTGACCATAAAATTCAAGATTGATTGATTTGGTGACAATTAAAATATGATGCCAATTAGTTGTGATTTTCATTAATGTGGGTTTGTGCCTGTAACTGGGGAAGGGGGAAAAATTGTTTGAAAATGACCATTTGGAAAACCCTCTTCTGTCTTCCCTTATTTACCTTGAATACAAGAAGCCCATGCAATTAGTAAAACATTTGTTGCTTTTGTTGTTTGACATCTGAGAAGTGATGCAATTTTTTTCCTTTAAAAGAGAACCTAGAGCAAAAACACCCCTAGATTACTTTGAAAGCCAGGCCTTTCCTGGTAATCAAGTGTTTACAGAAAGATGCTTTGTTCAAACCTTTTCTGGGGCTCTGTATGCTTAAACAAAGGGCTTTTAGACTTAAACACAGCTGTTCATTTGAAAATGAAAAATCAAATTAAGCAGAACCAGCTTTTGAAAGTTAATGTTGTATAGCAACTGAAACAAAAGAAGAAAATACTGTGTTTTACGTTTCACTTAAATAACTTTTTTAACATAAAGTTTTCAACTAAAAAGTGTGGTTTCAAAGCTGCTCATCTCTTGCTGTATCCCGCAATAGAACATCTGCGTTCATTCTGACGCGGATGAATGACATGAATTAAACTAAAACCGTTGAAGTGCTCTTTTTAACATAATTACACCTTGTTCATTTTGGAGACACAATGCAGGGATGAAATGCCAATTAAGCCTGGTATGTTAATGAGATTGAGACTGAATAGGGGATTAGAGCGGACACAAATCCCAGTGGAATTGATTTGATATAATCCCTCAAGTTTGTTCTGTTTTCAAATGTACAATAACATTTCTATTAAAATTTCCAGGCATAGAATAAAAACAAAAAAAATCCCCAAACATGTTCAATTTGGGGATGTGGTTAAAGACGCTGTACACGGGGTCTCAGTTTGGTAATCTTGGTTTTATTGTCTATATTCATCTTGGATTGAAAGAAAACTTTGTAGGAGTTTCATGTCTTTGTCAGCTCAGAGTTCTCTTGCATGTTCATGCCATGTTTGTGTCATGGAGTTCCACAATATATAAATATTACTTTACTGTGGATCTCCCAGGCTTGTGAGATCAAGATGTAGAGTATGTGGAATTCATGATGTAAGTAGATGTGTCTATATACATGTACATATATATAAAAATAAACAAAGTATTATTATATAAACATTATACATTTTAATGTTTTATAATAGCGTGTGTGTAAATAAAAAAGAAAAAACCCAAAACAAATGGATGCTTTCCCCTTATAAAGATTGACTCCAACATCTAATATCATCATTTTTTAAATTATATTCTTTGGAATGATCGTCCAAAATGCTGCGTTGGCAGGAGGATGAATGGTTGCTGGATATTTTAGGCAGGACAGAGCATAACATTATAGCTAGTGATCAGGAAGGGGAGACAAGAAGTAGATGCCAGTTGGTTGTAGTGGCTAGATTGGGAAGCTATACCTATGAGTGAAGAAATACAACTATATTTAGAGATAGAAGATAGTTGTCTTTTAATCAGCTGCATTTAAAAAAAACCAAACATGAAAGATGCATAATCAAACCAAAATATTTCATAGCTGGGAAGACATAATTTTATTTCCTAGAAATATCCTTAGTGCAGGTCAATAGGGCTTTAGGAGGATGATCTAACCATCTCTTCAGGTTCATATCTGATTTTATTATGAATGCCGTATCAGTACCTGTAACTGATTCCTGTGTTTCTATTAAGCGACTTCTGCTGACAGACCAAGAACTCGAATGCCGCAGGTACGTGGAGGACAGCTGACTTCTCAGCCAGGATCTGAATCAGAGAGACTTCAAGTCAGAGCACTTCAAATGGGCTTAGATCCTAAATAGGAAACTAGAGCAGCTCCCTGTAAAAAGCTGCACAGAGGTCCTTGTTCCATGCTGAAGCTAAGTATGAAAAGGGGTTGGTCCGGTTGTTTCAGATTGCCAGTGAGGTATCCAACTCAGTGTCAAGAGTTATTTTCTCTGTCATACAGTATAAATTTTTTGTCTGTATGACTGAGGACTTACCATATTGTCAGTCTCACCCAGGGTGGTTTTATAAGGTGAGGTTCACAGACATACTAGAAAAGAAAGGACAGAACTCCTTTCTATTCTTCCTGTACAGTTTCATTTATTCTTGTATTACTCATAGGTGGAAGCCCTTGGGCCTTTTTTGTCCTGTATTATAAGGTGTATTAAACTCTGGGATCTGTTTGTGGCAGGGAGTCCAGTTGTTTAAACAAGTATAATTCTTGTCTTTTGCTGATGTTTGTAGATTTTTAAATAGAATGGAAATCTTAAAGGCTAACTATTACCCTGTCATGACACCTTTTGATTAGCTGACCTCTACAGATCAGAAAAGCTATATGCAGAAAAATAACTGCTTGAATTAATCAAAATACCGCCTTTCAGTGGTGGATTTGAACCTCTTAGAGAATGGGTGGTCTTCATTAGGTGTGTTTTTCTTTTGCTATTTCTGTTAGTTTATGGCAGCACCATTTGTCTTCACTCTGTCTCCATATTTGCCTCACAGCAACTCATAGGTTAATAGCTAATATTAAAATGAATTATTAATATTGCTAGAGATAATGCGGGCTTACAGACTGAAGTATTTGGGAAGAGTCTGGAGCTATGGTACAGCCTCCTGTGAATGCCAGGGCTGATTTATACCTACAGCAATTGTCCCGATCTGTTTCTTAAGCCAAAATTCTCTGTTTTAGTCTTGGTAAGCATTGTGTTCTGCCCTGTATTGGGGCTGAGAGACAGTATTGTGACCGGCTGGGTGGCAACCTTTCCTCATGCATATGTACCTCTGTAATTTCTTGTCTGGGCTATAATATACAGCAATTTACTGAAGCGTGATTCTGTCCGGGGATTACAAAATGCAGCATTTTCAGGCTCATCTGCACGGTCTGTGGCACAGAGATCAAATCTACTGTTAAATCTTTGTACTTGCCTCCCAGAGAAACCCAAGGTCTCAATGGTTTTGTTCGCTACTCTAATTATCGGTGCCTGGGATATCTAAAAGACTTCTTGTAATGACATCTCAGCTCTTCATGTAGGACAGAACTTTCTTAGGTGAAAGATCACTTTGAAGAGGTACTGTTTTTGTCAGGTTGTTAAAAAGATTAAACTCTTCATGGATCTAAACCATATAGCTCCTCCTTCCTCAGCTGAATGTATATTTTGATATTACCCTCCATAATCAAAATGACTTTACCAATTCTCTTTCAAATAGTTTTAAAAAGTGGGTAATGAATTAAAACTGCATGATTCTTCGGGATGGAAAGAAGAAACCCGTGAGCTATGTGTCATATGTCAAAGTTGTAATGTTGCTACTGCAGTGGAACATACTTGGTGCCATGGTGACAGCGTAGGTGCGAGAACCCAAGTGGGATACGTTACGGAGGGGAGAAATCATATCTGTTACCCAATGCTGTATGCACTACTGAAAATTTGCTGGCCACTGTGTCATTGTGCTGGACCTAGTTCAAAGCAGGATTAATCTTTTCACTTACAAGATATGCTGGCATTTTGACTTCATTTCTTACAGATTAGGTTAAATCTTTTTCCATTTGGGTAGCAAAGCATCAAAGTGTTGCAGCCTGTGGCTGCTGCCTGTGGCGGTGAGTGGGATAAGGGAGGAGACCCCGTTCTGGGATACTAATTCCCTGTAATGCTCCAGAAGCTTCCAGCATCCATATCGCTTACGTTAAAAAACCAAACCAAAACCCAAAAAATGATGCTGCTGGCTACTGTCTGGTTTTGCTGATCATAAATAGCCAGCTAGATTTGGATTCATCTGGTTTCTGAGATTTGGAACTCGTCTTTTATATTAAATATATTGGGAACACTGGAATTAGATGTATAAGAATAAAGCAATAACATTTTTAAGTTGAAAACTTATCCAGATATGAAGTCATTTACTGAAACAGTTGGCTTACAGAACTGCCTGATTATAAAATATATAACTGGAGCTTTATTCCTGACATAAATTTAATTATTTTATGTAAAGGGTTTTTAAGAGAGAAATTATGGCTGAAATGCTTCTGAGCTCCAGTTTAGCTGTTTTGCTTGTCCTGTCCTCTGGAATAACATCTCTTAGTAAGGACTAAGTCTGATCTTTGTGCCTGTATTTGGCTGCTCACACCTTGGTTATTCACCCTAGCCTTCTGTCACATCTCTTCTTTCTTACTTTCTGCTCACTTTTTCCGGCAGTGCTTTGATGTAAATCTTGTTCTGTTTTTTTAATAGATGAGGAGAATGAATGATATTTTGTTAACATATAGAATCTTCCCAGGACTTGTTTTGTTGCCGTTGTGTGTCAGACATACAGTTTACTCAGAGCTAGAATCTGCGGCTGAGGAGCTGAGGTTAAATCACTGTGCTGTTGAATGCTCAGACACTCTTATCCTTTCTGCTGTTCTTCCCACGTTCACTTAAATGTATTTGTTCATACAGCTGTTCAATACAGCTTTCTTGTAATCAGAGTTCAGTGACTGTAATAACAGATACTGCCTTTCATGGAGATGGACAGTGAAACTCTGATCATTACTTATCTGAGTGTAGATGTTTTGCCCCAGGCAGCTGGTTAGATAAATTCCTATCTTTATCTTCTAGTTTTCTAGATGTTAGCGGCGTACTCCTTTCTCTGTGATACTTCTCTTGGAAGCTTTTGCTCTGAAGATTGTCTGTAGTGGTTACTTAGTCTTGCACAGTATCAGTCTGGGGATCTAGAAGGGATCTGCAATTTGAGTTTAGCTGGATAATGCCGCGGCTACTACTGCAGCTTTGCAAGGTACGTGAGTGAGATGATGTCAGTGTTCTCAGTTTGCAAGGGCAAACAGGAGCGAGATTGAAATCAGCAGTGCCCTTTACCTCTTGGCATCTTTCCTGCTTGGGCGCAGCAGAGTTTCTCAGTCAGAGGCACTGCCTAGAAGCCCATTTTGGTAGCAGATTTCTTTTACTAATAATTTACCATCCTGACAGCTGCTTAAGGAGCCCATTGTATGTATTAGCTCTGCTAGAATGTGTAATTACAGCTGGGTTGACCCATAAAATGTCTCCCATTTGTTCAGTTCAGAGGATGAGTTAGCTGCCTTCAACTCGACAGAGTGACTCGAGGAGGGAGGTGAGGTGCGAAGCCATGTGCAGGTTTATAAGAGTCAGGTGCTCTGAAAGTACTCAATCTTTGGTGTTAGCTTCTACAAGGCTCTGGCTGGAGCAGCAGATAGTTGTGGGAGACGTTCATCCCCCAGTCGTATTGGTCTTGCTGTCTTCTGGCTGTTGTAGCATCACAGCACCAACCTGATTGTAAATGTGTAATTTAAGATGCTGAGACAGTAAGCTAACAAAAAAATGCAGTTTTTAAAATTACCTCATATTACAAATAAAACTATACTTGGCAAAATAAAAAGATAAAGTTTCTACTTAGCTTAAAGAAAGTTAAAGGCTTTTTCTAATCATTTTATTCAGATTGCCAGTAAGTTACAGAAATGGGGCTGTTTACTTGTTTGCTGTAGCCATATTATTTTGGTTTTGTCATTAATAATGTACTGTGAATATCAGTTAAAATCTAAGCAGAAATTCAGATTTTTCTCAGAGCCAATTGAAAATGAAACATTGTTTCAAAGGAATATTTTCCTAATTTAAGAGGAAAAAAAAGCCCAACAATTCAAAGTTGGTATGTGAGAAATCTTGATAATTAGAAGATGATTCTTCCAGCTCACAGCTGACGGGGGATGGTAAATCTCACACATATAAAAAAGAAGGAAGAGAAAGGAATGGAAAGCAAATTGGTAGCCCCCTATTCCTTCACTAATGGGGAAGGCAGGTAATTAGGTGATTACTCTCATCCTCTGACATGTGTAAATGAGAGTCCATTAATAACTGACCTGTAATATAAATGATAAATATGAAAACAATGATAAAAAAAAATCAAAAAAACCTGTCAAGTATGGCCTGAGTGTGAAGGTGAATCTTTGGGCAATGCCAGAAGTTGGATACTCGTGGATGACCCAGCTTGAGCTGTGAGGCCGAGTCAGTGCTATCTTTTCAGAAACCATCCCGCAGGTCACCCAGATGTAGATGGCAGCGAGAAGCATATCCTTTAGTGCAGCCTCTGACCCAGCTAATAGTTTTGAGTAGGGGATGCATATACATGGTTTTGAAGTGAAGTCAAAACAAGGGACAGACTCTTCAGTGGCTTGTTTTTAACAAAAAGAAGTCTTGCTGTGGTGGGATTATCGCTGGCAGCAACTCAGTGTTGACAGGGGCATCTGAAACCTGTCCCTGCTGCATGTGGGCTGCGAAGGGCGCTCTGTGCGGCAGCAGGATTTGAGAGATGTCCCTGAAGTCACGCTACTGCGAGAGCCAAATTCTTTTGGATAGCATGCCTCGCTCTTTTTTCCGGACAGTGAAACTGAACCCAAATTCTGTTGCTTTGGGTGGAAAAGGATGGGCTATGTTACTGCTGGACTTGGGAATGCTCAGAGATCAAACCCCATCTTCCTGGGTTGTCCTGATGGATTTGGCTTTTGTTAGCTAGTGGAAAGGATTCGTGACTACGTATCTTAAGCACTTGCTTTATTTTCCTTAACAAAAAGGAAAGCAAGTTGATGCATCGTGATAGCCAGCACCCTGCTTCTCAATGAAAAATACTTCCCCTTGGTAATTCTGCTTTGGTGTTGTCTGCCAGTGCTGGTGAGGGGCTGTGGACCACTGCAGAGCTCGTGCTCCTCCGAGCTCAGCGTGTGCCTTGTTTCCATAGCTCTAGGACTGGTGGGATTTAATCAGGCCTTTCCTTTTCCTGTTTGCACTCTGCTCCATTTTCCTATTAAATGGTGATTGCACATTGTTGAAGAAGGCAGTCAAGTGTAAATTTCATTTTTTGCTTCAGCTAATGTTGCTGTTAGAGAGGTGGCTTTGCACATCTGTGAATATTCACTGAAGGAGGAGGAGGAAAATCAATAGATGTAGCTAAATGTTCAAAAAAAAAAAAAGGCAGTGGGGGAAATTTTGGGGTAGAGGAAACTGTCTGGTTTTGTATGGAAACTTTCTGGTTTCATCTGCGCATACTTCGATCATTTTGCTCTGAGTTTTCTTAGAGTAGACAGAAGTGTTCTATGTTTTTTTCTTTTGTGAATTCAGAGGTGGAAAGCAGTAGAAGACACTTTAGAATAAAGGGATCTGAGTGGGAATGAAATCTTCCTTTGTGTCTTTTACTGGGTTTCTTACTTAAGAAAATGGGAGAAAGCACATCCAGTTTGGGGTGCAGGTTTCTTAAGCTGCTTCTTTCGTACGTCCTGCAAATTCACAGTGTGCTAAGCTTTGTGCTGGGAATGCAATATAAGGTGCTAGCGCATTCTTTTGATGGAAGATCATTCTCCATTTTATGTTCCCGAGTCTCCCTTCATAATGTTGCAGAAGAAACCACGTACCGCTTCCTTCAGTGCTCTGTTACTTTGGGGGAGTGTTTTTCACGGAGCAGGAAGCACTGGGTATGCTTTGTCCTCCCTTTTCTGGTCCCCCTGAGCACGTCCCCCTAAACCTCATGAGTTCAGAGTGACTTTTTCTTGTTCAGAGTGACTTTTTGTTGTCCAGAGGGATTTTTATAACTTCTTGACTGCAGCATTGCTTCTTGACTGGCGCTCAAATTTCAGTGGCCACTGTTGGTTTATTTTTTTAACATCTATTTCACTGGTGGCTGGTTTCCTTTTATTATCACCTTTTCATTTGCCCTGAAGTCTTTGAGTTGCTCATATTGCTGAGATTCTTCTTCCCTTCTGTTTTTCCCATCCTTTTACACGCAACTGTTTTATTCTTGTAGTCCCTTCTGTTTCTCGTTTGTCTTCCTTGCTTGAAATCCAGGTGCTGGTTAGTTTTTGGATGCGTTATAGCTGCAACCCCCAACCCGCCTTTTAAGCTGTAAGCATGACTAAGGACAACGAGACAGTATTTATTTTCCTTGTTCCTTCCATTGTGTTTGTATTCATTTATTATCCTGCCTTTTAAATAAAGGTGTTCTGTGCAGCTGCTGTCTCTTTCCTCTGTCTCATAAAACTTCTCGGATACTTGGAGCTATAAAAAAGTAGTTGTAATCTGGTTTGGGATTTTTCTTTAGAGATTTGTTATCTGTGTGCTACCAGTAAAAAATGTGTTGAAACAATTTAATTTGTAGGGCATTTTTGTTCATTTCTATGCAGTAGTTCCTGCAGCTAGGTAGAATATTTGCTTAGTGAAGAATTGTCTGTGTCTCTGCAATGTGGACATGCATCTTTATCACCTCAGCTTCTTTGCATGCTTTCTTGTTACTGTCTTTTTGTGTTTAGGATAACTCACAATTTTCTCTAATGCTGAGCGTCTGTCTGCTCTACAGGAACTAGAGACCAGCAAATAAAACTTGTTGGCTTAAACCAGCACAATCATGTTTAGTAGCGATTAAGCTTCGGGATACCATGCTGTAGGATGCTGTGGAAGTTCAAAAAGGGAGTAAAATGTTAAAGGAAGAAATACACATTTGGGTCTATAATTACAAAGATACCACACTTGATTCAGAAAGTGTCTGAGCTATGAATCGCTGGAGACACAGACAATATTCTGCAAAAATTTTGCTATGCCCTGCTCATGTATTTTTCCAAAGGCATCTGCCTTGGCTGCCATTGAAGACAGAGTGCTGGGCTAGATTAAATTTGGTCTGACCCAATGTGACTGCTGTGAGTAGTGTTTTTGGGGGAATAGTGACAGCCTTTAAAAATGGATTATGCGTGCACTCAGTGCAAGGTGTGGCGGTATATAAATGTTGATAATAACGTAGGTTGGTGTTCAGGAAATCCATCTTCTGCATCACAAGACAGTTAAACAAGTTTCTGTACACCAGGAATAGTCAAATAAATTGCAAATTACTGATGGAGCAAATTCACTGTACTTCAGAACCTGCTGGGTTTGAATCTCTAAGTCACCTTACCATTCACAACATGAATGTGGGTTTAATTCACTAACTGTTTAAATGTGTCATTCTTCACAAAGAACCCTTAGCACTCAAAGCCTTTGTGCATGTTAAATTTTCATGGAACATCTTCGATTAAAATTAAGCTTTTGGAACTCACACTGTTTATATGCAAAAAATGGTTATCGTCATAAAAATCCCAGGAGGGGAGCAGAAAAATGCAATAAAATTTCACACTGTTTAATGTTCATCACCCTCGGGTATCTAGTAGATTTCCACTAACTAAATGCGAATGTGAATTCCATTTGCTTTAGTAGCTGAATCTGCTTTATCAGCCAACTTGCTTGTGCTACTGCCCATGGAGAGTCTGTTATGAAGATCTTCTTTCAAAATGCATTCGTATTTGTTCAAATTTTTCTCTTTACTTAACTGAGCTGTGTTTCTTTAAAGTGGTTTATTTTCGGCGACATGCCTGAACATCTTCCGTTGGTTCATTTGATCAGTTCTTGGCTGCCTTTCCTCCTTATCTCTGGACAGAAGTTGCTTTGTGGAAGGTCTGTAAGGAAGCAGAAGTGCAGTTCTTTGCTTTGCATTCCTGCCTCATCCCTGATTCATTGCTGAATCACAGCTGTATATTAGAAAATCTAATATATGGCTCAGCGCCATGAGGTAAATCTGTTTTATCTGATAAAATATGCTATATGGTATTACCTGCCATCCTTGACCACAGGTTCCTGAAAGTGCTAAGGTTATCAGAAAGCTGCGGATTTTTATTTTTGACTTTGTCATCATGGTTCAAAATCCACCCCCTCCTCTGTGTCCTGGACTCCTCTGCCAGGACCGTGTCCAGATTTCCCTTTGCAAAAAATTCCATGTACCAGGACAGGTAGAAAATAAAAATGCTTCTCCTGTAGCTACTGCTGTGCTGGCCACTGACCTGCACCACGTGCTTGCCACCTCGGTTTCCCCTTGGGAAAGCACAGGCACTGTATGTTGCCTCTAGCGTGGCTCCTTCTGTAACGGCAGGGAACACCCAACTTCCCCATCCATAATGCTGGAGCGGAACTAACTGGTTTTGTCTCCTCTCATTTCTCTTCTGCTATCTGAAATTAAGGTGATTTTTCCTTCTGAGCTGGCTGTCCGCACCTCAGTCCTATATCTCTCATTTATTGTAGTCTTACATTAGGGCTTCTGATACTGAGAGAAAACTTGGCTCTGTCTTCTTTCTGACAGTTCTTTTATGACAATTTCTGGGCTTTTGGGAGATGGGGGTTTTTTACTCTCTTTTAGAGAGGAGATATTATTTGTGCCCAGAAGGTTCTGCTGAGAAATATTTGGGTTTTGAGTCCTCTGCGTATCTATAGATAACCACATAGATCTAGTGCCAGAATTTTTTTGCATGTTTATCATATAAACACTGTAGATAAGAAGCATTGTGACATTCTTAGTAAACACAGTGTTGTACAGATGAGTAACCGAGGTACAGGGGAGGTTAAATGAATTGTCCAAGGTTAAGCTGAAAGCCTAAGGCTCAATGAAGCTTTGAACTTAGATCTGCTGAATCCCAGATAAGAGCCCTAACCTGTTAATTTTCTTTCTTACATGTGTTGCTGCTGCAATCATTTTATAACGTTATCATCAAATGCAAAATATTTCAGTGGCTAACACGAATTGTTTTATCAATTTTAGATGGGATTTACTTTTAAGAACTGGACAACCACTAATAAATATTTTCAAAATATTATGGAAAGTGGAAGATAAATTGCTTTTAAGTCTATCTTCAGGCTAAAGATATCCCTGTTTGTAACTGTGTACAAGCAGTTACTTGGGAGATATTATATACTGTTTTGATTTCTTGAGGTAGAAGGTGACCACTTTGCAGAGACCTCTCTCCCATGGTGGCTGTTGTGAAAGCCTGTTATATCCACGGAATTGTTCTTTGGTCAAGATAGGTGATAGGTTTTTCTAAGATGGGCTAAACACCTAACACTGTTGTTTAGCACTTTAGTTTTCCACAGTGATTTTCTCCTTAAAGTTTGGGGGTTTTTTCTAAATTTTTAAAATAGATTTCTTTGCTTCCAAAGTGAAACTTTGGTGTTAATTGCTTATCGCCTGAAGCCTAGTGCAACAGGTAGTTGGCTAAGACTTGACTCTAGAAGCCTGTAGCTCAGTGTGTGCTGAAGTTAAGTGTCTCCTTATAGGAAAAACTACAGGAAATGGGCATATAGATGTGCTCTCCAGTACCACTTTGAATTCTTTGTCACAATGTTTTCAAAGATAGGAATTTGTCACTAGTCTTGTGAAAGCTGGCATCAGAATAGAGGAGAGAGGACTTGGAAATTTTTTATTGGAGAAGTGCATTGAGAGTGCAAACCTTGTCAAACCCCTGTGAATGTACAGGAGGAGCCTTTATAACGTGGAAATGCCCTAGTCATTAATAGAGTTCCTATTAGAGCTCGCATCATCTTCACAGCAAAGTCGATTCAATTTTAAGCACAAATTTGTGGAAAACCAGAGTTTCCTAGCCCTGGTGCTCGTGGAAGTGTACGCTTTCCCATGCTGCGCTCCACTGCATGTCCCTCTTCGAGCACCTGGACTTTCAGCCTCATGACAGAGGAGGAGCAGCAACACCTCTGAGACCTGCTTGCAGTCCACTCAATGCCGAAGAAGCCTTTCTAGAATAAAGTCACAAATTGGGAAAAGTTTCAAGGAGGGGAACAACGCTTTGCTCTTACAAGAGTGAAATTACTGTAATGTTGTTGGTCTAAATATGTAAAAGAGGTTTGTATGTGGTGTTGGTGTCTCTCATTAGAGCATTTAATAACCTTGGTAAAGTCAGACAAGCTTTCAGACATTGTAAAAAGGCTGAGATGGCTGAAATCTTGTCCCCTTCCCAGACCTGTGTAGAAGATGTAAGAAGTTTTACTTTGTCTTCTGGGGAATGTTTCCTCTGTGGCAACGAAATTTCTTTGCAAGCCAGCTCAGTAGCGTTATCCCGTTATATAGACACGAACAGCGAAATGAAGGCTCAGGATCAGAAAAGAGGATATCTGGGACTACATTTTGAGAATGATGTTTCTTAAAACAAGTCACCTATGCTGGTGTATGGAATTTGGGACTTTTGGATAAGAAACAGTGGATATATTTGTGGTCTTTTTTTAGGCAGACATGCCGCACTTCAAGATGACCAGAACCCATCTTAGTACTGCAGGGAGATTGCTTAACATACCTTGCTTCTCAGCAGGACATGGTCTCCAGGATTTAGTCTGGTAACAGCCACTATATAACTTTTTAGTTAGTTCAGAGTGCAGGTGAAACGCGTGTTTGTCTGCCTTCAAAATGCTATAGAAGGATTCACCGTATTTTGTAATGTTGGGAGTTTTGGTAATAAGTTTTCAATGTTCAGTATGAAATTATGCAACAGAATGATGCTTGAGGCTTAAATGTCTTAGCTGTTAATATACATCAACCTCATAAGAAAGACATGGAGCTGTTGGAGTGAGTACAGAGGAGGCCACAAAGATGGTCAGAGGGCTGGAACATCTCTGCTATGGAGGCAGGCTGAGAGAGTTGGGGTGATTCAGCCTGGAGAAGAGAAGGCTCCGGGGAGACCTTAGAGCACCTTCCAGTCCCTAAAGGGGCTACAGGAAAGCTGGAGAGGGGCTGGTTACAAGGGCATGGAGTGACAGGACAAGGGGGAATGGCCTGAAGCTGAAGGAGGGGAGATCTAGATGAGATCTGAGGAAGAAATTCTTCCCTGTGCGTTTGGTGAGGCCCTGGCACAGGTTGCCCAGAGAAGCTGTGGATGCCCCATTCCTGGCAGTGTTCAAGGCCAGGTTGGATGGGGCTTTGGGCAACCTGGGCTGGTGGAGGGTGTCCCTGCCCATGGCATGGGGGTGGAACTAGATGGGCTTTGAGGTCCCTTCTGACGCAAACCATTCTGTGACTCTGATTCCTTTTGTAAATACTTTCTGTATGTCAAAAATATATCACTAGAAATATAGTACCAAAAATCCTTTTCCCATATGAATGAGTGTTACTAGCAGCTGTCACATACAGTATAAAAACTATAGAGGTAATTTAACTTGGTCCAACATTTCTGTTCTCACTATATCACCAGTCTGCCAGTTCCTTCCCATTTAAGGAAATTACAGTGGGATTACATACCTTATTACTTACGTTTGGGTAGAGGATGGAATTCTTCAGCCTTTGTTCAGTCTGGGTAGCTTCAGAGATGTCATGGTCTGGAGCAAGAGATTTGCGGCTGAATTTTGTTAGAAATGACTGCTAGCTGGTCGGTCATTATAATGAGTCTGGATTTTAATGCCCTTGCACCTTAGCTCTCTGCTTGGAAATAATGTGCTGTTTCACAAAGATGAAAGAGGAGGAAAATGGTTTTGTAATGTTTCTGCAAGAAGAGATTCTCCTTGAAAAATGAGATGAGGAATTTGTGACTGTGAAGGGCTTTTAGTGTTTCAGTGTAGGATGAAACTTCCGTCTCACTTTAATGGGGCTGTATTGCCTGCTGTCTTTGACTATGAGAAATGTAAAAAGAGAATTCTTGAATCTGTATATTGTAAAGTTTTATTTCAAACCTGGTTCTGTGTTCATTTAGAAAGTATGAATATTGTTTCTTGAAGTGCTAAGTACTGTTTTTGGTCTGTTTCTCACAGATTAAATATGGCATGGCAGGGACATAACAAAAGTTTGGAGGTTTTTACCTTCAGTTTCAATCTCTTCATAATTTTTCATGTACAGAAAAAATAATTCAAGAAAAAAGCTAACGGAAAAAGGGGCAAAATATATCAAGCTTGAAGAGTATTGCCAAGAAAGCATTCGGCAGAACTAATTGAGGGTCATGCATCTTCTTACTGTCCTGGCACTTGCACACCACAACAGGAGTGTGTTGACTGCCGGGCTGTCTGACAGTTGATAGCGTGTTGCTCATGGGAGAGCAGCACTTTACACAGCACCTTTTTTTTTTTCCCCAGAAACTCTTCAGTTGCCTGGGTTGGTACAGAAATAGAGGGGATTAGCACTGTTCTTGCCAGGTCTGGTAAAGCCCTTAGTCATGAACTGCAGAGCTTTGAAATGAATTGCTAAGAAACGCACTTCAAATCATCTGATCCAAAGTCTGCTGGCTTATCTGTTCAGGAGTGGCATTGTCTGTTTTCAGAGAGAAATTACCATGCATGGAGGGCAAAACACAGCCAGAGACACTCGAAATACGATGGTAAGAACCTAATCACTAGCCAGACCAAAAAAAGTATGGTGGACTGTAGATGTAAGACAAATACGTTTTCCCCTTTCATACTAATTTTTTCCATATCCAAACAATTTCACGCTGATCGGACTCCAGGGGTCACCATCTAATTCCTTTAATTGCTGTGATTCAGAAGCAGTTTTGGAAGCGTCTTCTGTACTTAGCATACTGTGATGCCATTCCTTGCTTTTCAGGCTTAATGTATCTTGAATGGAAGCAATGCAAAAATGTTTATATTATTTTCTTCGATGTTTGCACACAAATGTCTGTGGATGAATGCTATCAGTGGGGCTCTGTATGTGGAGCGATGATGTTTAACTAAGTGCTATTGCAGGCTTACAGATGATTTAAAACTTAAATGCCCTCTTTCCCAAGCTGTGCTGTTATCCATAAATGTCATACTTCATGATTTTATGTGCATATGTACATACATGCACACATGCTTCAATTGGAGAATAAAATGCATAATTGCTGGTAAGTTAACAGTAAATGCCTAAGCCACTGGGTTAGCCAGCAACCCTCCGGTTATGAGTGTGCTTCCTAGTTGGACAAGTCAGCTCCCCCGGTTTGTGTAGCAGTTTTTCTCAGCAGTCCAGTTCCCCACTGCGCAGGGGTTAGGGAATGAATACATTTGGGGAATATTCAGAATAGTGGAAAACGCCCAGTTCTAGTCTCAATTCCAAGCACAAACCAGTTTCAGGACAGCTGGATGTTTCCACTGAAATTATCCATTATGAAATTAATTTCCATCTCTCTGGTTAATTATCACTACTATCCACAGCAAACACATGAAACGAATAGGAAATTTTCACTCTTGTTTTTGAACTGTATCTGCAGCCTGTGTAAAACAGTGCGGATCACGTGTTTGTCAGGGGACCCTCCCAAGCGTATGAGCTCTGAATTTAATGGATTTGAAATACTTTGAGAAGTGGCTGGATGAGAAATGTCGGTGTCTCCTGCATACCAGTTTGGGCTGAAACTTCATCTGAGTTGTTCGGAGAAAAGGCAACCCACCCCAGCGCGTCTCCTGTATACAACACAAAAAAAAGAGTAGGAGAAGCCTACTTGAGATATGACCTTTGCTTGAAGATCAGGATAGAAACTAAGCTGCTCAGCTGTTCTTTAAGAGCAGACTAAGCTTTATATTAACACAGTCTCAGTTTATGGGACCCAGAGGAAAGCAAACAGGAGACTTAGAACCTACCTTTAAAAATAAATTAGATGTTCCTAAAGGCAAGACATTTACAGCCATTACAGTTCCATATTTATTTGTAGTCTCTTTTTCCTTGCATTTACATTTAGATCTACTACTATGCTATTAAATGTAATCATTAGGTGTTTTGCCTTTATTTTTTTGAGACATTGGATTTTGAGATTGATTTTTAAAAATGCAGAGCTACCAGCAGAGCCTTGTAGTTGATTACACTCAGTATTTCAGATTTTTTTAGAAAATCAATGCACGCTGAATCTTGTGCAAAAACACACTAATTTCTCCTAATAAAAGTGTAAGTCTGGCACTGGTAATCTTCTCAGCAATTCAGATTTTACCCTCCGAGGTCAGAACTCTGCTGCACACAGTGTCGGTAACCTGTGCCGCCTAGGATTTCTGTCTAGCCCTCGCTTAGGAAGATGGCGAGAATAACCGCAATTAGTTGATGTCAAATTGATCTTGGTTTTCAAGATTCAGTGGGGAGTCTCATGAAGGCAAGCGAAGATTGTTCAGGCGGCTGTATGGATTAGTTTATGTCTCTCTTCAGGGCTCTCTCCTGGCTGAAAGATTTGTCTTGGGATGTCAGTGAAAACAGGCATTGTAATTAGCTTTATATAAATAGATTTGATGTTATTTAACACAATTGCTTACAATGTTTTTAGAGAAGCTTGAAGAAAAAGTGTAATAAATACTGGATATTGTTTGAATATTCAATATTGATGCTCGGCCTTTTGGTATTTTTCAGGGAGTGAATGCCGGTGCATCCGGTCACGGTGCTTCCCTGCTCTGCACCAGCACTTAACAGCGCAGAGACATGCAGTGTGCTAAAAGCATTGTTTTCTACTAAACAACTTGTAAGACCTCATAGGAAGCTTATATACGTTTGTTCAAAGCAAATTGCCAGTACTTTTCTTAAGGGATAAAAAAGCATTTTCAAAAAAACCCCCAACTCCTACCAAAACTAAAAATAAAACTTGGGAATGTGCCAACCTCAGCCACAAAGGCTGCAAACTAAATTTGTGCCCCACATTTAAAATAAATGCTGAGGACTTGGTGAAATTTAGTCTTCAGTTTGGGGTAAAACTGAAGTTATTTCTCTTATGTGCCTTAGGTTAAAGCAGTTACATTTTCTGTTACAGCTTTGGAGTAAATAAGTGCTGGTTACAAAAATAAGCAAGGAGTAGTTCCACCTGCTGTAGCAGGCTCAGAGAGGTGAGATGTCTGATAACCAAAGGAAAATTACACACCTGGTAGTGTACAAATGTTTCACGAATTAAAGGTATTTCACAAGACATTATTCTATCTAAAAGCTAGGTGTTACTTCATGCATTCAGCGAGGTTGTTATTGTTTATCTGTGACAGTTTCACTGGAATTCTGAGTGTCGTGTGGTTAACTTGGGAAAGAATATGTTTGTAGTTTCAGATGCAATCTTTTATTTCAGTTTAATTCAGCCTTAAAAAAAGCAATCTGGGGAGCCAACAGACAAAATCTTTTTGCTCAGCCTTTGTTCCATTAATGATGGTGGCAGGAAACCAAATATAAGTTTCTCATCTGGTTTAAAAATATCCACTTGGCCACGTAATTTTTGCAAGAATCCACTGTGCTGTAGTTAACAGTGGTGGTTTGAAAGTTCAGTGCAATGTAAATGTTGGATTATAGCTTAATTCTGTGTAATTCCAATAGAATATTTTTATCTTATATACTGCACTGTGGATGGATGAAATGAACTGTTTCACAAATCCAATTAAAAAAATTAAACTTGTGAAACTGTGGTTTTATTCTGTAAACACTGCTGGTAAACTACAAACATTAAATTTCTATTTTTTTTTAAAGGATCATTTAATAGTTTACAATCAATAGGAATGTTTCCATACATTTTTACAAAACCATGAAAACAGTTGTTTCATTAGACTGTCCTACCTTAATACAAACACAAATATTGGATCACCAAGATCCTGAAAATGAGAGTATGAACGGTCTTGGAATGAATTGATTATCATTGGCTAGATTTAGAGAAGTATCAGAAAAGCCGTAATGAAATCTGCTAGATTAGGCTTTTAAGATACTTGTGTATGAAGTTTTTAACAAGTAATTACAGGCTTATGGATTTTCAAATCATTCTCAGGTTGTCAAATATATATGCTGTCAGTAACTAATAGTTGGAGCTGTGGAATCAATAATCTCTAAATAGATTAATGAATTCAACAGGAATTGTTGGACTGTTTGTTAGTCTGATTTAAGTGATTCGAAGTAGACTTCTCAATATGTACTCATTTTCAAATATTAAAAATGTCATAAAATTAGCTAGAGATCAGAAAATATATATTCTTTTAGACATGTATGCCATTATAGCATGATACTATACAGCATAGTATATTTGGAAACTTTTATAGATTTGGCTTTTTGCTATTTACTGATCTTATTCAATTTGAGAATAATTTTGAACAGCCATAACATCAAAGAAAGATCTTTCCTGGATTAGCAGTGTGTGTCAGTTCAGACAGTGTAGATGCACAAAATAACCTCCTTAAAATCCTGATGATCTTATGTGTGACTTTAATATTCTGTCTTGGGTTTTCTTTCTTTTTTTCTTGGTTGGTTTATTGCTTTTTTTACTCTTCTCATTTTCTTTTTTCTGCATATAATGGAGTACCTGCAAATATTCTTTGGTTTGGAACATCACTTACAGCCAGCACAGCTGGTACATCTGCTCTGTTTAAAGCATCACCAAATAGTAGTCAGTCCACAAGTAACTCTGCTGGCATTCAAGGATGACATTGTTTGTTGCTGTTCATGGAACTGGATCTTTTCCATATTCTTACAAGCTTCTTTTGAATTTGCGAAGGCATATTTGCGATAAAATGACCAGATTTCTGCTCAAATCTTTTAAAGTTTTTAGGAAAAGACAATTTTTATTTTTTTCTCACTGTGTTGATGAATTTAGTAAGAGGATTTGCTTAAGAAAATTGACAAGAATTTCAACAATTACAATTTTTTTTTTGCATTGCTTCCTATTAACAAGTCTGCCTCGGCTACTACTGCACAGACCTTAGAGGAGAGACTTGCACTTCGTTAGCAACCGCCATCAGTGAGTCTGGTACCTCCAGCCTTTGGGAATGGTGTAGCTGTGAGTACTTCAACGGCGCATCCAAAAGAAGCATTGCTTTAACAGCAACTTTCCCCTTTCTAACCATGCTGTTGTGTCTAATTTATTGAGTGAGTTTGGGGTTGTTTGGTTTTTTTTTTTCCCTAGATCCAACAGTCTCTTATTGCAATGTGAGTCAAAGTCCTTATGGTAAAGATGGATCCTGCCCATTTTCAGAGAAAGCCTTGTTTAGCTTTGCCTTATGCTGCTGGAAGCTAGCTTACACAACGTACTAGTAAGGTTATTTATTGTGCCTTGCCTAGAACTGGTGACATTTCTTTATCCTTCAGTAAACTTTGTTTTCAGTATTGTTGTGTGAAATCTGGGAGAAAATTCTGCCCTTTATTCTGAGTCACTGGGTACATTTTTGCTAAAATACCTGGAGTAACCAAAGCGGATGCAACTTGTAAATTCTCGTGCCTCTGAGTTAAATGGCAAAGGAGAGAGCTGCCAAATGTGGGCTCTTGATCACTTCTTTCTTCTTTTTCTCTCTACATGTTCTTTCAAAAAATAAATAGGATAGAAAAATTCCCTATCTGACTTAAGATGATCTCTCCTGAAAGTTAGATCTGGGAACATACGTGTTAGGAGTACTTAAACAAGCAGTGCCTGAGCTCGTAAGTCTCAAGTTTTATGCAGACCACTGCCTTCCCCCCGCCTTTATTATCTTTCCAAAGATCTAAGAGACTCTTGAATAAAGAAGGCAAAATTGTTTCTTCTTTTACATCTAGTTCTTCATTTTTCTTGGTTCATTCAGAGATATTTTTCTGATCTGCGTTCATGTTATCATTTGCTCCCGTAGGAGTGATTAGACTGTGCCAAAGCATAGAGAGCAGAGTCCTTGAAGCAACTCAATGAGGAAGACAACTTACTACAGGAAAAATGCCCTGGGACATGAATTGCTTTAATTAAAACCTTCAGGCAAAAGTTAGAAGTCTCAAAGTACATCTCATGTAAATAAAATGGCAGTTTCTCACTGCTTTTTAATGTTGTTTGATGCGTATTACAGTCGAGCAAATCTGTTTTGCAGTAGTTATACACCTACCATATAAATTTGTATTTTCATATTTCCACATTGCCATACAGATGTTAAGAAGCCTGTTTATGCACAAGAGTCAGATTCCCAAACGCAGTATTCTGTGCATGAAAGCAGGAGTTGGAGGCTAACCACTGTTAAATTGACCGTTAAAGAAGTGATTGTACAGTGACTTTGAAAGTGGGAGTCTCTTTCATGCATTGCAGGAGTGAGCAGGTTTCTCTGAGACCTCTGGTGATTATACGCATAGGAAAAGCCCCATCAGAGAGATCAGTCAGTATTTAAAAAAAAATAAAAAATAAATTTAATCCTAATACTTGCCTCTTTTGCAATGCTATGTAGGATAAAACAGTATTTTGCTTGTGTACATATACACACACACACACATATAAATATACATATATTTCAGGTGCAGGAATTTTCTGAGTCTCCAGTATCAGTGAGATGCCAAGCTCTCATTTGAGAATTTCCGCTCGATATCCCATTGATGCTGCGGTTCTTTGTCATGCCTCCAGTAGCACTGGAGAGCAAAATATCGCTCCCCATCTCTTCTCCCCCCTCCCCAATTTTTCTTGAGGCGTACTGCCTGATACTAAACCTTATGAATAATGACAGAAATGATTCATTTTTAATAAGTTAACCTAGTCTATGTAGAACTTGACTACTTCTGTCTGCCTTGGTGAGTTTGATGTGTACTTTCCTTCCAGAGAAAAAGAAGTAGATTCTGCACAGAATAGCCATGGGGTTCTCTTTATAAAATGTCTGCTTCTGCTTAAGTAGGCTGATGGGAGACTGGAAGCATTTCGTTGCTGCTGATGGCAAAGTGATACTTCATACTTCGCTGGAGATTTCTGAACTCCATCAGTCCTTTACTGCTAGGAGTCAGCGTGGCATAGTAGATGAAGATCAAAACTAGAAATAAAACAATTTAAAAAAAAAAATAATCTGAATTTCAACCCTAACTCTGATTTTTCTGCCCAGCAGTGGAAAGGTTGCTCACCTCTGCATTATCATTTTGCCGTTATCGAAATGACTGTGTCTGCTGTCTTTACAGAGTGAGAAACAGGTGGATACTTTTGCAGTATTTGGAATGAATGAAGTATAATTTGGATAGCTTGCTTTAATGTACAGGTTTATGCACAGGCCTCCCTGTCAGCAGGGCGCTTTATATCTTCAAATGATGTTCAGCTAAGTGTCGTTATTAGCACACAGGCAAACTATATGTATTTGTCTCCAGTGCATTCCCATACCCATTAACATCCCAGATAGTTGCTTTGTGAATTTCCTTTATCAAACTCCCAGGTTATCCTCTGCTGCCACAAAATCCTTCAATTGCCTTTCTTTGGACATCTGGTGGTATTAATTGTGCAGTGGACCTCAGACAAGAATATTCTGCCCAGTTACATTTCTGGCTACTAGCATGGCAGCAAGTATTATTAGTAGTTATTGTTGTGTATTGATTTGCATTTTCAAACTGCCTTTCATCGAAGACCATTAATGAGCCATGTAGTCATTAGTTTCTTTTTCAGCAGCTTAGTAGTGATTGATGTAAGCAAAGTCGCAACAACCAGCTAGATGTCCCAAAATAGGAGTGCTGGTATCTTGCTGTGTCTCGCTGGCAGCGGGCTTGCTTGGCTCTTCTGTGGTCTGGGCTGGTGGTGTGATTGAGGTACAAGATAGTGGTGTACTCAGTTTTGGTTGTGCTTGCACTGCTTCCTTCTGATAGAAGATAGGTGTCTTGAGGTTACAAATATTGTTGTGATGTATGTACTGTGTGTATATTAGGTCATCGTTTTATGGCTGTAACATAGTTAGTCTTTGCCTCTTGATACAGACAAGCTAGGTCACCAGGTCCCAGGTTCTCCAGTCTTGTGAATCTCGTGGCTGATGGAACATGGTGTTCTTCTTGCCTCTGGTGAGAAAGGGGTGTTTGCATAGGAGATTTGCTCGGTACCTTGCTGTGCTGTGTAAGCAAAGAATCCTTCTATCAATTCATACAAGAACTAACCCTGCCTTTTTAAAGGTCACTTCTGTCTCAGTCAGCTCTTAAAGTTCAAGAGGAAATAAACTGCTTAGAGTTGGCATTTTTCAAGTCAAGTGTCAACTTTCCAAGCCCCCAAGCCAGTGAATGCGGAGGAAGGAGAGATTAATAAGTGAGCTGCTTGGTTGATACAGTGATTGTGCAGAAACGTTCCCTTTTTTCTTTCCTCTTTATGGGGCTTTGGAATGAAATGGAACATCATTGAAATATCTCACTTTCTCCTTTTCACTTTGCAATGCAAAAGTATCCAAAGCTCTTTAGAAGTGCTTCTTTCCTCATTAGTCCACTGACAGCAAGCAGAGAGTTTGTCAGTGAAGTAGGACACAAGGAACGTTTTATGACAATGCCAATACCTAAAAGCTCCTTTAACCACAGAATCTTATTATCCAGTGAGAATAAAATGCACTTTCAGAAAGTAGCTGAAGGGTGAAGTCTCTGAGCAGGTGCTTGCCCTTAACTGCATTGACGCCTTTTCCCATGCAGGAGACAGTGGATCAATAAGGAAATAAACAGGAAGAATGGGCTTTATTAATGAGGTACAATGGAGGCAGCAGGGGAGATGATAATGGAAGGCTGGTGATAATCGAAGGGCATGCTGAGCATAGACCATCTATTGGCTGCCAAAGAGCCTGTATCGAATGTGGGAGTCAGAGGCTGTGGAGGGACCAGCACTGCTAATCGTGACGTTGGGTGGCTCCAGAGCGAGCAAGCTGTGCATCCCATTTATTGCATTGGGGTTTTAGTTTCATCTTGGCAACTTTTTCTTGTGTATTTGTTTTGCTGGCCCGTATAAGCTCTCACTGAAGATTTTTCCGCATAAAAATTTCTTCTTTCCTTCATAAAGGAGTTTGTAAAAATAAGCACACCAGTAGCATTATCCTTCTTGCTTTGCTTTCAAAGAAAAAGAGCAAAAAAGTACCATGGTACAAACTATTCTTTAAAGTGATAGATAAATCAGCCTTGCCAAGTATCTCTGCGTTTTCCAGCTGTATATTCTTAACCTTCTTGTTTTGGCAGGTACAGCTACGAATTCTTAGTGCAGGAACGCTCTGCCTGCCCATCATATTATGGAAAATGGTGGTGATAGTGTATTAAGGGCTGCATTTCCAAGTGGCTTTAAAATAGGAATAATTTTCTGTTTTTCTCTATATGCAGGTGGCCACTTGATGTGAAATCACACATGGTGTTATTTTTTTATGCCCTTTGGTTGGTGCGTAGTTCATGTTTGGTTCCTCTAGATGCATATTTTAAAGAAGAGCTCGGTGGAAAATTTGAGTCCTTGAATTTTTTCTTTGGTAGCTCTACTTGTTGTCACCTGAGGTCACTGAAAATGAATATTGTCTGTCTGTTAACCAGAGGAAAGATCCAAGACAGATCATCTTCTTGCATGAGAAGCAATAAATACCTGAAGACAGATGCTGGGAAGAGTCCTGGCTGGTGAAGCAGGGCAAGGTGAGGATCAGCCTGATTGTTCCGCCCTGTAACATCTGCTGCTTCAGTCACCTCTTTTTATATCCACCAAACAGCATGGATTATGCACATCAACCTTATCTTTACATGTGTCTGTGGGACGCCTGTGATCTGCAGCTACTTTTTATCTCCTCTTTGGTGCATGATCCTTATCTGCTCTCCTCTGCAGAGGCTGCACCTTCAGGATAGCAAAGTCACGATCTAGTTGGAGCCGTGTTGTGCGACCGCCTCTGGCCTGCAACGTAGTACTGAGGGAATGAAGCAGTTCCCTGCGGAAATGCCCCATCTGTTCCAAACACTGAGAAAACCTGAACACAAGTATGTTCAAATATAATAGTTAGTTATGGCCTTAATTCTTACATATCGGGAGATTTTTTGGGCAGTTTTTGAATCCCTTTTTTTCATGGGAAACATGGTAGCAGAGACTGATCAGCTGGACCACTTGCTGCCATATCCGAGAGCTGGCAAACTGCACCTGTGAGAATGTATTTTTTTTTCCCAGCTACTAATTTATAGTTTGGAAATTGAATGAGACTCATGTATGAAAGAGATAAAATGACAACATCTTCACCTAAGAAAATGCAACAAAAATGTGCACCTGAATAAAATTTATGCTTGATGAGATCTGTTGGTGTGCATTAACAATAAGCAAACCTTCTTTTTAAACTCTTTTCCCAATTTGCAATCAGATAAAAAATCAACCTAAACCAATGAATCAATGCCAGAAGCTTTAGGAAAGTCTAATAAAGGAGCAGATATGCAGTGGTACTTCTCACGTTTTCCTCAGCTTGAAGCTTAAGGATTTCTTGAGCTGAAGGTGGTATCTTTTTGTATTTAATAGCCCATGATGAATTTCTCTCCATTAATTTGTTTAGTTCTTCTATTGAAAGCAGCAATGAACAATTGCTGCTCCTTCACCTCCTGCCACTCATGATTTTGCAGACTCACGATTGTTTTCATTCTTCTCAAACTGCTGTAGCAGAATATAGTGCAGCTAAACATCTGATTTTCTGCATCAAATCAGTTTTTCCAAGTTACGGAGTACCAGCCAGAGTAATATCTGACAGGGGCATGAGAGTTTGGGTGGTAAAGATTTATCAGGGCTGGTCTTCGTTATTCTCTGTTAGATGGAGAGGGGAGAAATGATGCCAATATGGTCAAGTGAGTATTAAAAGGCAGATTTGGAACAAGAATGATTGTGGTGTAAGAAACGCATGCCCAAATCCCCACGGGCTGGGAGCTGGGAAGCAAGCAGATGAAGCAGAACCGATCCTGGTGTGACCGGGGGGTCTGACAGATGCCATCCCTTCCTGGGAATGACACAACACTTAGTATCACTTTGCATTGCGGGAAGTATCCCACAAAGTAGCTCTCACTACTGAGTAGCTCTCTCTGATTTCGCCACGGAGACTCCCACGAAGGTGAAAAAAGCCTGTGCTTCTTCCACATCTCAGGGAAGTGAGAGAGGAGGTGGTTAAGTCAACCACTGTGTCCAAAAATGTCTCATAAGCAATTCCACAGGAAACTGAGGCAGATTAGCCCAAAGGGAGTTTTCAAGCAACCCAAATTTATGGCTTCAGCGCGACTTCAGTGGTGCTGCTGTTTGGCTTGGAAAGGAAGGGGTGAGTTCTTCATCCAGACGTGGTGCTCCAGTTGTAGATGCGATGGAGTGAGCTGTTACAAACCGCATAGCTGAGACAGTTGCTGATTGCGCAAGGGCTCCTACTGCGTTTTAATCCAGTGTAAAACTGCTGGGTTAAAAGCACCACGGAAACAATCTGAGGGCTTGCGTGATGAATTACAGTGCTGCTCTGGTGAGAGCAGAAGCTCTTCACACCGTACCTGCTGAATCCATGCTGGACTACCATCCCTTCCTTCCAACATTTCAGTGTTGGCACATGGAACTGGTTGATGCAGGATTTCTGATACCAACTGGCTGAAACCAAATTGCATTGAACAGAGCTGTTCTTTTATGAGTGGTACAGAAACACAATGACTTGGTTGCCATGTCTTTAAGTTAATTTTCCTATCACAACTTCACCCCAAAATAAAGCATCTGACCTCTCTGCTCATCTAGTGATTTTGAAACCTGAAACTGCCGTATGAAGGCTATTTACTTGTCCAGCTGACTGGTTTCTGTATAAAGTATTCATTACATAAAGATTGCATAGCATGTAGTATTGTTTTATTAAATATTTAAAAATATTGACGCGGGAGAATTGATGTAATAGGGCTATAAATGTAGTTGTTCTGGCAGTTCTCATTCCATAGTGACAGCTTTATTCCTCTTGCCTTATATTGGTTTCAGGGTTATTTGAGCTAATTTGGGGGATGGAAATTAGAGGAAAGTAGGTGTCTCTGCCCTGCAGGTAAGACCTAATAATGTGAACAGTCCAGTGAAGAGTCAAACAGTGCTGTGGATTTCTGGGTGGTAACGGGGCAACAAACAGGAATTATTGAAGAATAAGGTTAACAGGATTCATTAGTCTGATCTGGGCATATCCTTTTCATGGAGACAAATCATGGCTTGGAAATAGTGTCTGAGAAAGCAGTTTGCCTTTGCTTAGCTGCCCAAATATACTGGCTGAGCAGAGTGAGGGTGTGTGGCTGTACGGTAGTACTTGGGTTTATGGAGAGTGGGGCTGCAGAGCCACTGCAAAAGGAATGGCAGATATTCATGGTGTGATAGTCCAGCTTGGAAAGATCTCAGTCTCTTTAGTCTCATTATCTGACACCAGATGGATGCAGACCAGCTCTTCTCTGCTTTGTGGGTCTGTGTTTGCTTATATGCATGCCCAAAAGGGATGTATATGAGAATGAAAAGTAATTAAACTGGGATGAAGCTTACCCCACACTCGATGTTTTGGGGGCAGTTTGTCTGCTGTTTTTTCTCATTCTTGTTCTTAGATAGATGTTCTTGCTTTCATGTTTCTTTCAAATTCAGAGTAATATTTGCCCCATATGGAAAGTAGGTACCTGGAAGGCAACATCAGGGTTGCAAGGTGAAGCTCTCAAAAGGTAGGAAATGCCAGAATTAAAGTCACCTGACACATCCTTAGTTAAATCCAAGTTAAATTGGGACTTGTGAGAAAGAAAAGCCAAGGGCAGCAGTCTGTCGGAGCATGTCACAGATAGCTGAGTGACTTTTCAGCCATTCCTTTACTTTTCTCTGCGTCAGTGTCCCATGGGTGAGTGCTAAGGGGTAGTACTTAATTGTTTGGGTTTATTTGTTGTCAACAAGTATCTGTTACGAATTCTCTTCTGAGTCCCCAGTGAAATTCTAGACAGGTTTCATCACATAACCTGGAGGGGTTTTCACTGACAAAAGCCTGGTGCTGAAATGCTGAGCCGTAGCTTTGAATTTTAGTAAGAATTATGGTGGGGGTCTATCACTGAATTGTTCTGCAGGAAGTATTTTAGACAGTTGTGTTTCTGTAAATTCATTCAGGTAGTCTTAGATTCAGATATTGAAGAAAAAGTGGCTGAACAGTAATATGCAATACTCATTTCAGTACTCATTTCACTGTGGAGTACAGTAATGCACGTTGGAAATGAGGTCTCATTGGAAAAGGTCATTTGAAACAGATCCACAGAACCTTCACGAAGCTGTAATGAGTCACGAGTCTGTGAGGGCTCACTTGTTATATTGCAATGAAGGGTTTAATGTTTTGTTTTTCTCATCTAACACTTTGATCCTCTTTATTTTATTAAGATAAGCTATTATCTAACTGTCAAGAGCCTGGAATTTCAGCAGATTTGTTTGCTGACAAGTTGGTTCAGCACAACCATTCTCCTACTCACTTCTTTCCCCACTTCAAGCAAATTTTCCTTTTTTCACTCCTCTTTGTCCGTCCTTTATCCTTTACAGCTCCTCAGCTGTCCTGCTGCCTGTTCCCAGATGACTTTTCCACTCTCATGCTAAGTATTGGTTTGAATGTATAACAGAAATTGGAAATACTCGTAGTTGCTCTTGATGTTCACATCACCAGATGTCTGTGCTGTGTTGCTGTGCTTCACACCAGCGCTGGAGAGTTTGGCCTGGGACTTGACACCTTGCTGGGAGGGAGAATATTATCAAATTTGGAGAATTCACAGGAGATTTTTTTACAATGCAAATAATACTGGATTGCGTTGAGGAAAGTATGTGATGCCTTCACCTCAGTTCCCACTTTTGACTGTGCCACAACTTGAAATCCTCGACATGTGTGTTTGGGGGTGAGTGCGGTTGGTGGGGAAGGACAGAGACTTCATAATTATGGTGAGGGAAAAGCAGAAAAAGATGAGTACAAAAAGAGTGAGAAGTTTTAACTTTCTTCATCATATCTAGGCATGGCCGTGAGTTCATCCAGCCCACTAGTGTGATTATAGATTGGTAACTGATGGGGCCAACTGCATTATTCATTATGGTTCAGATTGAAATGAAATCATGGAGGGCAATTTTCTGTCTCACACTTCAAGGTCAGATGAGAGTATTTATTATTCCCTCTCTGTTTATCTGTGAATGCAAATTGAATTTAGTGATTCAAATTGATGAAATGTTAGAAATATAAAACTCATCAGAGCCGACACGAAGAGAAATTACTGGGTAGAGCTGGTCAGTGACTTCACCATCCCATGTACAGGCCTCTGCTTTGATTAGTAATTATTTCAATCTTTGGGTTTTCTCATTCCCAGTTTTGTTTCAGTTGTTGTCATTTTTGTTTTCAAAGAAAAAAGTGTAATAACACTTTGTAGCATTTAGAATTTGAATTAGATGATGTAAATAAAGCCAGCTGCAAAGAGGATGCTCGGATCCTGGCTGAAGAAAAGGTTTTCTTTCAAAATTCTTCCTTTGGCTTGGTTTTTTGGAGGCTTGTTTGTTTGGTTTTGTCCCTCCTGTGACAGTTCTTTCTCTGGTATTTTGCTCCCTTGCATTGCACTGGCCGTTCAAAGCTGGTGTGGGGTGCGATGGGTGCAGCCATTTGTCACCTTTTGGTGCTGAAGCTCTGCGCGTTTCCTTACTTCATACCAACCACGGACTGACCTTCCTCGCCAGCCAGTGGTGTTAGGAAAGCAAAAACTAGGACCTGCAAAGGGGACCAGATGAGCATGACTCTGTTACTGAAATAATTGGAATGGAGATGCTCTCTTCCCGACTCGCTGTAATGCATTTTGAACAATTTAGTCAACATCTTTGCTCAGTTTGGTGCATCAGTCCATGGTTAGAAGGCATTGCTGAAGTGTGCGTCCTGTTCTCTTCAGTGTTGGAAAGACTTTTAACTTGTATGGGCTGGCTTATTCTTATCTGAGAGTGGGAGTGGAAAATCCTTATCAGTGAATGCTCGTTAAAAATAGGCAGTCCTCTGTAATTGCCAAATGCCACATACAAAATTATGATGCAGAGATAGATGATACATGCTGTGCAGGCTATATGCTGTGGTAATAATCGTAGATGACTCTTGTTTCTAACTCCTGCTTTTTAATTACTTGCATTTTATTAAGAACGTTTAGTATTTGCTTTTCTACCAAGCACTGCAAAGGGAATCAGTTTGCTCAGGATGCAAGTGTGTCTGACTTCTTGTTGATTCAGAACAAGAGCCATGAGCATTTGGACATACCAAAAGCCCTTAATAGATTTCTCTACGTAAGCTATTATAAATCATTTTGTGTAGTCAACTGTCAGCTTGATTTCTCCTGTAGCCAGTTTTACTGAAGACGGCAGCATTTTCAAGTTAGTAAGCATGCAACAAGCAATGTGGGTTCAGTGGTTTTTAAATACCAGTAAAAGTCTTATTCACCAAATAAGTGCCTTTAATAGAAGCTTTGGCCTTATGAACACTTCAGATTTGGAGGCTTAGAAAAATGTCATTTATGCATATTTTACATTCCAGAAGTCAGTGATGGATGTATTTGGCTATTCATGATTCAACTTAAAACCAAAACAAATTGCAGAAGTCTCTCTTTTATTAATTAAGATATTGCTTTCATTCTCATTTTGATGGTGGATGTGGAAAGCATGTTTACTAGCATGACAGTAAGTCTCACGTTGAGTGGCTGATTAAATACCCGTTCAGAGCGAGCCACGCTGGCCTTTGCGTTTTGGCAATGTGCCTGGGCTTGGTTCCTTTGGGTGGCTGCAGTCGGCAAAGCTGCCCGTGTTGCAGCAAGCGTGTTGACCCTGTAATGAAGGGAAGCAGAGGGTGCCTGATGTGGATTTCCTTTAGTAAATCCTAACTCCTGCCAGTCAATTATGCCTATTGTACCGGGCTGGGATGTAAAATTGTCTTATTTCTGTTCTGTAACTGTTCGATCTGAAGGAACTGCATTTTTGAGCCTGATATTTATGCTGCTGGTTAGGGAGTAAAATTAAATACTGTCTCAACGATAAAACATATTGTCAGTGTACCAATAAAGCTCCGAACATCTGTCTGCTTCTCACCCATTTCATCTGTCCACACTGGCAAAGTAATTCTTGGTATGTTGTTCCCTCATTATAAATGCAGTATGATTCAAGTCTTCCTTGTATGTAGAGCAGCACCGTGATGTTTGAACTGCTTGTTTTTGAATGATTTGTGATTTATGGAAGCCTAATGATGGTGAATTATATAAAAGGTCTTTGAGAAAATACAAAGTGCAAACCAAGAGAAAGTTTGCAGATGTTTGCTGAAGACTTGGGAGAAATAAATAGCGAGAAGAAAGCTTGTTTTTCTACTGACTCTCTGTAGACTGCTTTCTGTAGTATTTTCTGTAGCAGTATTTCATATGGGTCTCTATAAGGCATAGTTAAAGCTTTAAATAAAATATAGCCCATGTGATAACTTCCACTAAAGATGTTAATATTTTGTGTCGTTGCTCCTTGTAAATGTACTAACCAAATACAGATACGTGGCAAAGTTGGCCTCCACAGTTCCCGCTTGTGCACAGGTTGGAGAGCAGGGATGGATGCTGCTGCTTCAGTATGTTCACAATTCTGCATGTGAAGAAGAAAGGAAGCAGAATAAGATGCCAAAAAATCTTATTTTAATAAAAGTTAGCACCCAAACCTTTGACTTTTGAGCTGAAATACTTGTAGCACTGAAATAATCGTCCTCCTTCCTGATGCTTGTTTTTCTAGTTTACCTGCCTTAAGTTATTAGTTTCGGCAGCTCCATTCTGCAGTAGCATTCTTAGAGCTCCCATCCATCTTTTCCGCAGCTTTTTATAATGGGTCATTTTTTTTCCTTTTTAACATAAGGTGGACATTTTTTCTGTTTTGCCAAGCCCTACCTTTTCTTTTCTGTGTCAGACTGTTCTGGTCATCATCATCTCCCTTCTGTTTTTCCTTTTTAATTCCCATCCCAGATGATGGTGGTTTCTGTCGTGGCAGGTTAGCCAGAGCCTGAGGGGGAAGAAGTCTACGTCACAAACTGGAGGTTGGAAGGAGCCTTGAGGGAAGGCATGGACAGGGACGTTCTCCTGCTATCCACCGGACACTATGAAGACATGCTGGAGTTACCCTGTTGTTACTTATGCCTTTGTGTTGGCTTATAAAAAGTGGGGGAGAACAACTGGAATGAAAAAGAACATTTTTGTTGGAGCTCGCTGTTTCTCAGTTTCCAGTGTGGTTTATCTCTTTGTGTGTACTCTGTAGGTACGTTGAGAAGGCTGCAAGTTGTCAAGCCTCGGGAATGGGTGTGCTTTTTTTCATCCAAATGTCTCGCTACAAAACAATTTCCCTTGCTCCTTTTTGCCTCATTAGCTTGTGTGCTAACCTTTTTATTTTGGACTCTGTCACGAAGATGTTGATAGTTGCAGCGTGTTTCTTTTTTGTTATATACGTGCAATAGCACTGTCATCATGTTTTCCCTTTGCGCATCTTCAGTGTTCTTCCCATCCACGCTCCCTGGTTTTCGGTGCTTTGTCTTTGATGTGATCGTTGTTTCTGACAGTTGGCCGTGGTACATGCAAGTGTCTCATCTTCTCCGAGCTGCAACATGACCCAGACAGTGTTGCTCTTCTAATTGACTCTGTGCTGCTGTGGACCTCTTTTTTTTTTTTTTTTTTTTCCTCTCAGGTTGATATATAGGCTGGTTCTGGCATCTTGTTTGCTTTCCCTGTTATTTTTTTAGTGTCTCTGAGGTGGTAACTTGGCTACTGAAAGGATGGAATGATTAAAATAATGTTTTATGGATCATTGGAGGGAAAAAAAATAAAGCTGTCAGCTGCTTTTGTAATTTTTTGAAGGAGATTATTAAAATGTATCTTATAGCTTCAGCATTTGCTCTCTGCCATTATTGTTCTCAGTTTTTCAAAGAACATTCTGGAAAATGAAGTTTTATCATTAAGATTACATTGAAGTGGATTACAGAAGGGAAGAGCAAAAGATGAAGAGTCTCAGCAGCTCAGAACAGAAAGATGTTGGCATCTCATTCACTGGGATGTGGAACAAGGAACATTAATAGGCTGATAAACAGAAATGACTTTTTCTTTTTAAGGCTTAAAAGGTTTACTTTGAACTTGCACAGATTTTAAAAAATTCCAGTTCTCCAAGCTTATGTTGAATGGAGAACTTTGGGCCTATTTTATTTTATTTTATTTTTTTTAACGCTCATTTTGATTGAGCCATCACTTTTGAAAAGTCATCAGTGTGGAAGCAGAGTGCCCACATCTAACTTTAATGGTATTTGCTGCTGGGTACCTACTTTCAAATCCTGTTTTGTGTCAGTGAAGAATATAACTTTATTTTTGGATTTTTTCTTATTGAGATGGTTTATGTTGTATTCGGTGCAGTTTCTGTAAGAATTATTAATCTGTCCTAGGAAAGGAAGAAACGGTCTCAAAAATTTGCTTTGGCATGGTGTGGAGAGTTGTAAGAACGTTGAATTTCACACTTCTTATAGCAAGGAAACCGATGGTAACAGAGTCAGTTCAGAGAGCTGAAGTATTGTCTCTGCTTTTGGAGACATCTCTGGCATTTACATTTTATCTACATTAACATCACATGTGATCTGAGGCTGAAATATAACCCTAATGATGGGGTTCTTTCCAAACACCATGCAACGACTGAGGAAATTATCTGTTTGTCTCCCTTGGCTTAATTGTTCTCACGTTTTAAAACACTAATTTTCCAGCCTCGTTTGAGAGGTGTGTATGTGGCTGAATGTCTGTTCTCTCCATGAGATGCGAATCTCAAATATTTTTTTTTATTATTTCGAGAAGGAAACCTAGCACATATCTCATTTTTGTTTGTGAATGTCAACTCAATCATAGTCTGTCAGTCCACTCAGCATTTATAGAAATAGGTCACAATATTGAAAGATTAAGAAAAAAAGATTTCTCCATTGTCCTATCAAAATGTTTTGCAATAATCAAATGTGAGATTCTGGCTGTTTTGTAGTATTTAATCTTATGTTTGCATTTTTTCTTCTGTTCTGATTCTAATCAGGACTAAGTTTCTTTGATAGATCAAATAATGGTTGCAGTAAGGTTTCTGTAGTGCAATTTAATTTGTTATAACACAGTTGATGAGGTTTTTGTACTTATATTTACCCTATGCATAAAAAAAGAATATTGTTGAACAAACTAACGAATCTTGAGACGACAGTGGCTGAGGTTACCTGGTCTCACCCATCTGTTCTGCCCTGTGCTGGAGGCTCACCGGCTGTAAACTTGGTAGGCTGCACATATGCACGGGTGTAAAGTCTGTCTTAGCACAAGCTTAGCAAAGTCTATTGTAGTACAAACCCTGTGGAACCGGAGATCAGCCTTTTAAGCCTAGGATTTTGAGAGGCATGGCGTGATGAATCTTCCTGTTCCATTTAAGATGTCGCCCAAGTTGTGTCCATCTACTGGAAATTACTGTCAGCCTAAGCTGCCCCCTAAGGGGTGTTAAGGTGTAGGATGTTGTACTGTGAACTGAGCAGCGGAGGTGTGAGCACACGCTTGAGTTTGGTAGCTGTGCTGCAAAGTGGGAACCTCCAACAAAAGGATGGGCTGGAGAGCAGTGGTGGGTAGCTTTGTCATTTAGCAACATTAACTGCTGAATGATGGGGGGTTTGTACACTGCAAGAAATCACTTCTTGAGTGACGTGTATGTGCTTGTGACATTTGATGTCTCGGTTATACCACTTAATTTTATCCCATATTTCACAGTATGCCAGGACCAAACCTGCTATTGGTTGTCTTTGGATGTTGGCTTCTAGGAAATTTTTTAATATGGATTTATTTTGAAGAATCCAACAAGAGTTGATTCTCTACTTTATCCTGTGGAATCCTTGCATTGTTCAATAAGGAAAAGCTAATCTTTCTATTAAGTATCCATGAGACTGAATTTGAGTTGTTCGCTGAGGTTGGAATGAGGAATAGAGCATCCAGCGCAAGGCAGGCATTGCTTCACGTTCATTCACCATAGATATTGCTGTTGGGCACAGGTTCCCTTTTTAAGTTATTAATTAAAACAGAACCAAGGAAGTAGTGGTGCCCTGGTAACGAAATTACCCATTTTCAAATGCAGATTTGAAGCCCTCTTGATGAACTTTCCCACCTGAATACAACAATGAAGAGACTATTTCACGGTCCCTGATTATTAAATTGGTCTGTGAATGGTTCCTGATTGAACTAGAGTTTTAAACAGGCTTCTAATTCATTCAGTGTTTTAAAATGCATATTCTTCTTCAAGGAGGAGGATTTTGAGGTGGGGAGACAGATACTTGGGGATTTTGGTGAATTCCTACATAAATTTCCCACAAAGTACAATCTGGTGACCTGGCAGTGCAGGATGTAATTGATTTACTCTAAGAGGGTCTTTTAAGGCAGTGTTCCATTTTGGATCTATCTAAACAGTTCCTTAACAATAGTGCTATTTTATTTAAAAGCTGTTTTATTTATTTTCTTTTCATTATAATTATAAAGAATACTCCTCTGAAGCACTCATAAATTTTCCAGTGTTGTTTTTTGCATCAGAGAAACAAAGATCTTCTGTTCTTGAACAAGCTAGAGATGTTGGGTTTGATCTTTCTAGCTTGCTTGAGGGTTTTTGACTTGCGTGAAATACTTTTTTTCATGTCCTGCTCACTCTTTAAATACTTAAAGTTAGTGCAGTCTCAGATAAATTTGTCATACTTAAATTATGAACCGACTCTTAACAATCACAAGAATTATTTCACTCTTATTTTGTTATTGATCAAGTACTTTGCCAGCATACTTGATCCGTGATGAGCTGGTTGATGAGTGCATTGGAACAGCTGCCCATTAGTGTCCCAGCAGCAGACTGAGTGCCTGAAGGGCATACGTGAAGAACATCTCCAGGAATACACGGATAATTGTGCATCACCGTGTCGTGCTGCACAGAGAGCTGAGAAGAGGGACCAAGCTATTCTGGCTTAATTGAGAATCATGTCCACATTGCAAAAGAAGTGCTAATCACCTGGCCTCAAAAGACAGTTCTCTTCCAATATAGGTTGCTGGCAAGAACAATGTGCAGGTGGTGGCTATAATTACTTGCTGAGTATTATCTGTCCGTCAAAGCAGATCATATTAAACCTCAGTTTCACTTCTACTTTGTTAGAGAAAGATTAAAAGATACAGTAGAACCCAAGATTGTGCATCGTTTGTTGAAAACAAGTCATCTTCTCAAAGGCAAACTGGTTGATTTTGAAATAGATATGCAATTGTTTAAATGCTTTGTATATGTGAGGTTCCAGTAATTGTCTCGTGCTGAACAAGAAGGCTGTCACTAGGATGGTTCTTCTCTCATATCTTTTTCTGAGAACAGCTGATAATGAGACTGCAGCTGCTCGGCTTCCAGTGGTGCAGCCTTAAGATGAAATGGCACCAGCCCCGGTGTCCTGGTATCGTGGTGATGCTTCTCCTCTCAGATTTTTCTGATCTGACTAACAGGCAGTGGTCAAGATTTCACGGGTCTGTATTATCGTTTTTAGTGCCCGAATACTGGAGAAGGCCCGGCAGCAGCTACAGGAAGAAATACTACGGATTCAGAGCCAGCTCTTGGATGAGAAGAAGAAGCGTGAGCAGCACGAAGCGCTGGTCAGACGGCTGCAGAAACGCGTACTGCTACTCACGAAGGTGAGTTCCTAGATAACGTTTGGAAAAGCCCATGTCCTTATTTCTTTCCTCCAGGTGCAGTCCTTGCCGTTTCTTCGTTGTTCACCTCTGTAACTGGTACTACAAAGTTGCTATGGGGTCTTTGCATAGTGGGTGCTATAAGAGACATGAAACTTGTCTTTAGGGCTGTGTTAGAATAGAAGTACTAGTACATCCTAAGGCTTTGCTAGTGCTCCCCCCATCTGGGCTCATGCTGTGTTGGTGATACGTGACTGCGTCTCAGACTTGGCATTTGTGCGAGGGCAGAGAATTGAATCATGTTGTCGCTAGAGTGTTTTGAGCCACTGAAGGGAATTTATAATGGCTTTGGCTGCATCGCCTCCTTTCCTAAAGAGAACGAAACGACGGCACCTTGTCAACTGTTCCTGTGGAAAAACAATTTACAGAGAGTAAGAGATTTGCCTTCCTCTTACGCCGAAAGTCTGTTCGAATGTAATGGTAGGCACTAGACCAGTAAATTGAAAATACGTTTTAAGATTCTTTCTATAGGATATATCAAAGAAGTCTGCATTATCCTATATCAGGTATGCTCTCGTGATGAAATTCTATACAATAATTTAGAAGTCTGTAGAGCATTGAAAACTTTGTATTAAATTCTGAGAGTGCCCTTTCCCAAAGGGAATAATAATTCTCTATAGTCAGAATGATAGTTACTTCACTTTCCAAGAATACTCCTTACAAAACTTGACTCATCTGAGCAATCTCCCTGACGTGATAAAGCTGCTCACTGAAGTGAGCTTATATGCGTGCATGAGGTCAGACTCAAGTAGTTAGACCACGTGAGAGGCTGCCAGCCATGTCACTCTGTATGCGGAGGAAAGATGCTGGTATGGAAGTGTCTGAGCAAGAGGGAAAAGAGCTGTTCTGTTGCTTGTGCTTTAGGCTTTAATGTTTGGTGTCAGCTAAAGCATTTTCATTGGGTTTAATTGTGCTGCACCCAATTCTGTGTAATTCTGTTATCACTGTTGAGCCAAAGAAGCTGTGATATATGGTGTGGTGAGCAGGGCTTATTGAAGCATGGAGCAACCCCTTTACAAGAGGATATTCTATCAGATCTTCTGGCTGCAGAATTTGATGCCATGGAGAGTCACATAAGTGAGAAGAAGAAAATGACAGCAGTTCCTTCTGCTTCACGCTGAGGCAGGCACTGCAGTCAGAGTGGATGGACCAAACCCTCTCCATGGAAACAGAAAAGGCATCTCTTCTTCTCAGTCTTTCTGATACCCCCAGCAGCAGACAGCCCTCCATCCTGTTCTAGTTTGGTACTGGCATGGCTGGACATGACACAGGTGGATACTGAACCTGATAAAAATCCTTCCTTTATAACCTTCTCGGCTATCTAGCGTAGTACCAGGCTGCTCAGCCCTGAAGGAAGTTTCTCAGATGGTTTCTAAAATATTCCCTTTGTTAACTTATTTTCAGTCCTCAGCAGAAACATATTTTGTCGTGGATCACAAAATAGCATTACTTTTCTTTAAGTACTGGACAAAAAGACAACAGTACTTTGTCACGTAATGGATTGTACCCTAATTTATATAGAAAGATAGAGCCCTTGCTTTGTTTGCTACCCTGCTTATCCTCCCCCTGAAGAGGAATAGAGGAAAAGTTGGAAATGTCCTTCATCAGACCATGGCAAATAAACTTGTGGTTTGACAGTGGAAGTTTTCAGTGTGCTGAATGATTCCTCAACTGACCTGTTTTAAAGGAATAAAGACTTGGCTGTTCTCTGAAAATTTATATTCCATCCAGAGAATGCTCGGGGTCCTTTGTGAAGAAGTACACGCATTATGGTACTTGGGCAATCTATCCTGGGCACTGTTTCTCCCGCTGGTTGCTCTTCTCATGCAAAATCATAAGGAATTTCATTTAATTAAAAAAGTATGATATTGTGATTTAAAATGAGATTGAGCAAATATATTGCCTGTTAAAAATAATTATTTTACATTGAAAGCATATCACCTAGAATGATATTTAATCATCTAATTAGTGGCATCAGTAGTACAGTGTGCTTCTATGTAATTTGAGAATGGAAAAGATGAGCTCTCTCTATTGAATCTTTGTCTTGTTAAATAGGACTGTGAAAATCTAATTTGGGGGAGACTATTATATATATGATTGAATTGCTATTGCTTTTGATAGTGTGATTTTTGCATTTGTGTATATTTGACCCTCTAGTAGGACAGTGAATCTGTTCCTCTATGCTGAGCAAATAAGGATTGAAAGGCATCAGATGTGTTTAACAGTGCAAGTTTAATGCAGGAACAGCTATCCTTTCTTTGGGCTCCAATTGTAACCTGGAAGTCTCAGGTCTTGAATATGTTTGAAAAGATCAATAGAAAACCATAAGCTGGTCTTCATTTGATAACAGCAGTACCTAATATTTTAGCAGCAAACGTGCTCTCTTCAGGAGGTACTTGCTTTGCCAGTCTGATTCCTTCTCAGCTTGCTTTATGGCTATTGAATTTTTTCCTCAAGATTCAAGCAATACTCTTTGGCTTTCACAGATTGCCTGTCTCACTTGTTCAGTCTTGTTCATTTTCTACTTGCCACAGTCTCTGTCGTTCTTGGTTGCTCTCATATTTCCATTTCAGTGCATTTAACTTCTCCCTCCATTGCCTGCTTCCTTGCCTCATTTGCTTCTTCTGGGCTTTCTTGACCTTGCTTGGGCCTTTCCAGTTGGTTTACTGCTTGGAATTGGCACAATTGTCAGTCTGGGATACTTCAGTGAGCCACTACAAATCTCTCTTCCGTGGCAGACTTGAAGAACAGTGTTCTCCAGTCTTTGACATACTGGTGCAGTGGTCCAGCCCTATCAGTCCCCCCTCTGACAGTGTACTGGCATAGGAGCTGCGTCCTGGTTATTCCTGTTGACAAACTGCTGTTTAGAACATGTTAGTTGATTACTTTCCCCCATATGTCCTTGTAAATCTGGGTAGTGCTGAAGTTTTCTGATCTACATGTTTTCAGTGAAACATAAGACTAGATTTGGACACCCTAGAGGTTTTCAGACATTGATGGCTTGAAGATATCTCCTGGAGTGTCACTCTGTTCACTTAAGGTGATGAACAATAAATGGATGTTTGCAGGGATGTATTCACTCGCTCTTTTCGAAATCCACTTGACTGGGTTCGCTGTCTGTTGTGCTGTCTTTTTGCTTTGGCTTTGCTCAGAGTTTTAAGGAAATCTTTAATCTTTCCTTTATTACCTGAGGTGGTTCTGATCCGATACAGCAGTAGTGGGAGATATCTGAAATGCTGGGGAAAGACCTAGTCCACCTCTGCCCTTTTTCTTGTTTGATTTACTGCTGTATTGGCTTTGAATGCCATGTTTACCTACACAGTTTTGTATTTGACTTTTGTGTTATCCTTAAGGTTGTGAGTATTTCTCTTTTTCTGAGAGCTTTGCACACTACTCCTGTCTTTGTTTATCAAGTAGGCTTATTAAAAACAGTCAATTCTGCCACTGAGTGGCTAAAATTTAGAATCATAGAATCATTTTGGTTGGAAAAGACCTTTAAGATCATCAAGTCCAGCCATTAACCTAGCACTGCCAAGTCCACCACTAAACCATCAATCTCTTAGGAAATTTTATATGATGTGTAGGTCTCTCAAAATGAAAAACCCTTTCTGAAAATCCTTATCTGAGTGCAAGCAGCTGATTGAGTCATTATTTAATGGAAACAAAGCTCTGGTCTATTTGTTTCAGGAGGCACAAATGGACTTTGTGCAGCAGAAGTGAGGTTGGAGAAAAGCACTGACGGCACACTGAAGGATTCCCAAAGCCTTCGGATGTGGAGGGCCAAAACGTGGCTTGCACGGATCTTCATAGGTTTTCACCTCTACCCTCTCCTCATGTGATTTTACCTGGTTGCGATCAGCCCTTAGCTATATTTGGTATTTAGCTGCTGTTTTGGTTCAGACCTGCCAGTCTCTTCTCCTGCAGTTCAGTGTTGTTCTGTGCACAGAGCTGGTGGACGTAGTGAGTAGGAACAGTCTGTAGCACATGCAGTGGATTTGGCCAGAGACCGAATGCCCCGCTTGCTTGCAGCTGGTGTTTGATCCTTCATGGGAAGCTCTTGCCTCTTTGCATGAGCAAGAAGTCAAAATGTGAAGCCCAATTTCAGTTACTTTTTGTAACTTATCCCAAATGAGTCCAATTTGCTTCTCAAATTGTAGACCTTGTGAATGTACACTGTCCTAATTGCATCCCTTACTCTTGTATAAGGCATAACGCAGCAAATGAATTAATCTGATTGTACTGGACGTTGTTGTTTTGCTGTGTTTATTTCCCGTCTGTGCATTTGTCTGCCTTTGGGTACTCTGCTGCCCAGAGAAGAGGCTGAAAAATTTCAATTTGTTTTCTGAGCTTTCAACCAGCTCATGTGATATGATAGGAAATCTGTTTCTATTGAGACATAATTTAGGCCAGCACCATAAAAGTTGGAGATTAAACAAGTATTGATTAACCAACTCCAGCTGACTGTTCATACCACGTGTTCCTGGAGATATCTTTGCAAGAGTCGGTGTGAAGTATATAAGTGATTCCCAGAGCCAAGAATGGCAGAGATGCATCAGAAATGGGACTAGGTAATTAAACTGTTCATTAAGCATGGCAGATGCAGAGTTCATGACTTGATTTGCCATCTGCTTTGTTTTGTAATCAGTAAAGATTTAAAATAATGGTGATGGTTTCTCTGTCATATTGGGTCCTACATTATGTTTTTTCTTAGGAGGTATATAATTTTAAAGCGCAAGGAAGGATCTTAAAGTTCTGGGGGTTCAGTGAAGAAGGTGAATTAACTCTTTTCCTGGGATATGTAAAAAATTAGCTTTAAATATTGCCCTCAATATTGCACTGAGTAGCAATAAAAACCTCCCCTCTGGCAAACACATGCCTTGCAACAGACCTTCTTTTGTGTATCACACCCCGTGCTCTGCCTCCAGGTAGCACGGACGGCTTTGGGGCAGAACTGAGCCGCTCCTCTGTGTTATTAGTAGCGTTGAATGCTTTTCCCTGGCTGTTATGATATGATGCTTCTTCCTTCCTTCAGTCCACTTCATGACTCCGTGTATGTCATTTAAGCAGCGCCATTACTCATGCATCACCAGCTGTGCTGCCACTCTCCGCACGATTGTTAACTGCAGTCAGCCTGACCCTTGCTAATCCTTTCCCTCTGCTCACTGTGTCTCCCCTTCGTGGATTTTTATAAACCAGTGGAAGTTATCTTCCTTTTTATGCCTGCAAATAAATACATTTTAAAGCGATTCCACTACTCCCTCTTCTGTGATTCAGCAAGGCAAGTGTTGTTGGGTGAGGTGGTACTTACTACATCATCCTGCACGCTTGAGAAGAGGGGAGACAGGGCATGCTGTGGTTGAAAGAGACTCAACAACCTTTTAGATTGAGCACAGTTCCCTTTAATTTTAACTTGATTATATTAATCAGTTAAATGATTTCAGAGAAAAGGTGATTGGTGGTTATGGGCGGAGGGGGGTGATAGCAAGGGAAGAGAGAAGATCATTAACTGCTGTGGGACAGAGAGAAAGAAGTAACTGCTGCCTGTGGAGTATGGGGTTTGAACAGGTCTCTGCTGAGTTAGTGTCCAGTAACATAATGAATTTTAATTCCCAGACTCCTCTTGTAGGGTGTCTTTTTTAAAGGATGAGGACTAATAAGTCAGAGATGAGGTAGATGCTTTTATGAAACATCTCCCCTCTGTTAGCTGGTGTTCCATTGATCCCGAGTTCAGGCTGATGCAGGGTGGTTGTTGGGCTCCGTGTTCGTGGTTTATGCGGGAGCATCTGGATTTCTGGATAAAGCGTGCTAAGTTTTGTGAGGAGAAAGCAAGATTTGGGGGTTGGATGTAGACATTTTCTGTTGGGGTTGAGGAAATAGCACGTTTTGTGTTTGCTTTTGTTGGTTTCTGACAGCCTTGTGTCTTGTGAGGTGAACATGCTTCAGGGAAAGAGTTCTGGGATGATTTAACACTAGGAAGTTTTTTTTCCCCTGTATAACCCAAATTTGTTGTGATTTTTTTGAGTAACTTCTTCCAGTTACTTACTGTGTCATGTTTTAGTCCTGGTCCACCTAACCACCTTCTGGAGCTCGGGCAGCTGCCTCCCAAATATAGCAGCGTTGGAGGTAATGTGCTGTACCACTCTTTGCCTGCAATGGATGCTGTACAAGGAGATTCTGCAAATATTTATTCTGACAACACTTTTCCCGTCTGTTCTTTTTTAAATGTCTTTTACTGGTCTACTTCGCCTTTCTTAATCATCTTGCTGTCTGCATGGTAAGGACCTTTATGCTATGCTCCCACCTGCTGTATGTAACAGCTTTCTGGGATCTATTGACCTTGTTTCAAATATCTCTAGATCTCAAAAGTTTGAGGGTGATTTTTCTCCTTTGTACCCCCTAATTTGTCTGCTTCTGGGTCTTATTTAGCTTGTAATGGTATGGTCCTACTCTAGTTTTCATAGAAGTTGCTATACAGAAAATACAAAAGAAGAAATATAAATTTTATCCTCCTCACCACAGTCTGGACTGCATTATGCAAATCATGCAGCTCGGCAACTATAGAAATGCAGCAGTGTTGGTGGCTTCACCCTGCCTTTTTCATGAACCAGTCATAACATTCAATGAAATGGTTTCATCGGCGGTGCCTGCGCTGCCCTTTCTGCAGCATGCTGATCAGAATCCCACAGTACTCTAATGGCAATTTTTGCAGAGATTTGTACAATGACAGACTAACTTTGTGCTGATTTATACTTGATGCTTCGTTATATTCATTACAAGATCTTATTTGCATGCTTGACATTTTAAAATATTGTGTTTGGAATGTGTTATTTATTTTGAGACCTTTATTAAGCAACCTCAGTCTAAGGGTTTAATTGTTACTGATAGCTAAGAGTATAATTACCTCAGTAAAATATCATGACTATATTAAGCAAATGGAAATTGTCTTCCAGAATAAAGTGAGTACAAGCCATTTTCCTTTGAAACAGGCTGTTCCACGAGATCTGCTAATATCATTTGCTAATACAATTGCAGAATCTGTCTCTAAAGAATGAATAAGGAGAGCTGAAATCGATGTGTTGGACAAGAGGCTGTCCGTAGTAGTTTCAAAGCAGTGCACAAAGACCATTTGGGAGGAGGAAGTATCTTGAAACTAAACCAGAAAACAGTACTGTTTCTTAAGTGAGATTTGCAGATTCCTGAAAGACAGGAGAAATGCATGTTTTCTGGCACGGGCTCCCAGAAAAAAGTATGCTTCTCTTTTGCTTGGTTTTCTTTGTTTGACATTAACTTACTTCCTTTGCCTGATTTGGTCATAGGTTTACTACTTGCTCTTTTTACTCAGTGAAGAAAGTAGCAGAGTTGTTGAGTTCTCACTTCCTTATCCTGGTCCAAAGTGACTTTTCAAAGCCTAAAGAGGTTCCTTTAGTTTATGACTTATCAGTCTGCATTTGGGTCTGCTTCTGCTGAAGAGATCTCCGGATCTGAGATGACCGAGTTCGTTTGCTGGTGTGAGCACTGGAGATGTTTGGGAGCAGGGTCTGCCCTTACCTTCTTGCTTTCCCTTGGATCCCCTCCAGTGGGATCTTTTGCTCTTGAGCTGGTGTTGCCCTAATTCTTCATAGCTAGTGGGTAAATTCACGTTTTCGCTGACTTTGGATGTTCTACCTCTTTGTCTACCTGTACGGGTACCTACAGGAATTTGTCCCACAGCAGTATGAAGGTGATGTGCTTTGTTAGAGTCGAGCTTAGTCACCTGCGGGCTTTCAACATGGAAATAGTGAATGTTAGTTTCAAATGACCAGCCTGGAGGCAGAAGATGAATTGACTCGTGGGCCTTGCTTCCCTTTCCCTTTTAGAAGCATGAAAGAGCTCATAAAAATTACCTTAGCAATTTTTTGGGGAATCAGTTCTGTGTAATTCTTTCTCTTGCCTTTTTATGTATCTGGTAAACCTTGTAATGATAAAAATACGGTGTTCATTACTATCTTTGTGTCTGATGCTTTTGAGGTGGAGGCACAAGGACGGCCTCTGTATTCTTACTGATGTTATGTCTGACATAATTTCTATTTAAGCAAGGTGTTTAGAGAGTTTTTAAAAAAATTATAACAATTCGGTATATGCAGCAAAGTTAAAAGTTATGTGTTATTTTACAAGGTATTTTTGAAGTGCTATAGAAATGTGATCTTTTCTCCCAGAATACTGACTAGATTCTGCTTTGTCCTACCACCACTAGATATTAATGCTCAATGCTAAGAGGTTAGATTATGAAAATTAGAAATATAGCCATAAAAGAATTTATTTGACCTTCAGTTCTCGTATTTCTCTGAGAGAAAGGGCTGTAGGACTTCTAAAGGTAAAATATTCAATAAAAAGAAATTAGGTTAATCCAATGTTATGGCTGAGAATTTAAACTCACTCAGGTCAGGTAATTCAAAGTTATAGTTCCCTTGATGCGTGTGCTGTAACATTTATTCCTGTGCTCCTCAGCCCTGAATTATGAAGGATGGTCGAGCGGATATGGCAGAGAAGCAAGTGGGAAGATGGATGGGCGAAATGAGGGAGTTCTTGTTAAGGGAAGTCGGGCAGAACAAACCTCACTTCTGCGCCTCGCAAGCAAGGGAAAGGCGAACAGTAAGAGGTGGCCGAGTGAGGTAGCTGGGCACGGGCTTGGGTGGCATCCAAGGACAGGGGAAGGGACTGAGGGTTTCTGAACAGCAGGCTTTTAAATACTAGCAAGGATAAGCTGCAAAAAAAGGGGGTTTTGCATTTCTTTGTTCCTCAAATACTTACGGTTTGAAGGCATTAATATCTGTGCCTCTTAGAGCAGTGGTATTGCCACAAGAACTGCAGCTTTGAATCTCTGACTTCTCTCTGTTTTAATTCTCAGTCATAAAACTGGATTAACTGGGTTTGCTTCAAGTTGAATTGCAGTGGATTTTTTTTAAAGGATAGGAGAGAGAGATAATTAAGTAATTGCACAGTAGCTTATTTCAACATGTGATGTGAGCCTCTGGTAAGAACAGCTGCACTACTCAGACACCAGTCACTCTGAGCATCCTTTCAAATGAAGACCCAAAATCTTTATAAAACCGAAGGACTGTCTGGAGAATTAAGGAGTTTTGGATTGCTCCTGGCACGGTATCATGCAGTACTAACTATTTTGTTCAATGCATGTTCACAACATCTCAGGTCAAGCATTGCTTAAGTTGATGAATATATTAGAAGTCAAATGAGTTTTTCTGAAGCAGTGTTGAAATGGCCTTTGACCCATGATTTGTTGTATTGAGGAGAAATCAACTGTTCCCTATTTTATGAGCACATTTGCTGAGGTAGTATTTCAGATAGAGACAGCAACATTATTTAATAGAAACTATAGCAAATTTTAAGAATTGATCTAGTTTCAATTAATGAATTCTGATTGATGTAATGAGATTATTATATTACAAGTTTCTCAATATACAGGACATCTGCTATTTTTTTTTTTTTTTTAATAATTGTGCAGGCCATCTAGACCAGGACCTGTGAAGAACCGTTAACCATAAATGACCCTGTTTGGGTGGAAGCAATTTGTGGCAGTGGGGGAACTGAGGCTTACTTTTCCCTCTGTATGAATCCAGAGCCTCAGGATTTCCCCAGAAATATCACTACCTTTTTCGAACTCAGGAATTTGGAAGGGGATTAATAGGTAAACAAAGTGTAGGCATGAGACAGGAAAAGAAGATAAGCTTTTTACATCAGGATGACGTTAACTTCCCATCAGGAGGAAGAGAACTATTTTTGTGAGTCTTATGATTTGTAGAGGTTGTATGTAGGAAAATCCTGCAACCCTATAGGGTGTCCAAGCTGCTTTTTAAGTGTAGGGAAACAGGGCCAGAGCAATGTTTAAATGTGTCTGTCTGTAGTTGTGTCTACATCTCCTTACTTTCTTTGGGTAGTGAAGAAGAATTGTGTAAGGATTCCAGCAAATGTGTCCCTTTGCTTACTATTGTCTTGGGTCGGTAGGAAGTGAAATGTGCTTACTCCAGTGCCGTACCATCCCAGGTACTCGCTCCTGCGTGCAGCGCTGAGGGAAGCGGAGACTACACCCTTCTTGGTCTTCTAGTCACTGTTACTTTGGGTGCCACGAGACTGTGTATAGGGAATTGAGACAAAGTGGTTGAAGTGAAAGTAATTGAAGGGGGGAGTGTTTTTAAACTGATCACTTTTCTGCGAGTGTTTGAGAAGGTTTGTGCTGATCTTGTGCCTAGGAGCTGCGAACACCTGGAGGGCTGGGTTTGACATCGATGGCAAATATTTTTCACAGAAAAATTTGCATTCTGCTAATTTCCTGTGACAGCCCATGCCGTAACTGCAAGATCTGTTGTTTTGCTGCAGCTGAATACTCTTCCCCCAACTCCCTTAGCTCCACCGAAGATGAGCAGCTCCCTCTGTTCAGTTTTCTCCACCCTGCTGATGGCACTCTGAAGCTCACGTTCGCTTGTCCTGAGTGCCTGTAAGGAACTGTAAAAACTAAATATAGAAAGAATTGGATGACAGGACTCGGGTGTTCTTGTGTGTATTTGAAAGAGAGATTCAGACTCCAACAAGCAGCAGGTCCTAGGTAGAGCTTTGACCTACCTGACTGTATAGCACGTAGGTTTGGATTGAGGGAGACGGGGTGTACCCAAAGCCCTGTGGGCTCAACCTCCATGGGACGATGCCTCCATGTCCTTCTGTGACCCAGTGCCAAGAATGCATTCCCCTTCCAGGGAGAGAGGAGATGCTCTTATTCCCTTTCTCCCTCTGAGCAACAGGGGCTTCCTTTCGCGGGGAGAAGCAGTTGGAAGAGTCCCTGCTCCCACACCCTTTCTTCTCTGCCTCACACGGGAGACACACAGGTTATAGCTAGGTCCAGGACCAACAGCTGGTTGTTATTGCTTATGTGGATGGGAGAGTAGCTGGGAAGGCTAATTCTGTGCATTAAACACGTGATTAAGTTAAAGATAAGCGTGGATGTGAAGTAACGTTTCTTTCAGTATGTGCACATAGCATAGAGCTGTGTGCTTCTACAGGGCACGTGCAAAATGAATATGCAAAACGAATGTGCAGTTCTCAAAATGATCTAGTGTCTGAGTTAGCGATTTAAGCAATTTAACTCTTCCTCTCTCCAGTTGCTGTTTTTTCAGACAAGTACATAAGCTGCAGAAATTTTATGTTTTGCATTTATAGCAGTAGTTCTACTATGTAAATAGTATTTTCAGTTTTACAGATAAGGAAACACTTTCTAGCTTTAAAAAAAAAAAAAATTTTTCTGTTGATAACATACTACCTTTGGAGACCAACTTTCCAGGTTGACATTTCTGTTATATTAATTACAAAAGAAGAAAAGCTGCGCTTGTTTTGTCATTGGGAAATGCCATTTGCAAAGTTATTGGAAAGCTGACCTTGTCAGAAGTGTTATTGCATTATCCCTTTGTGAGGGCCACCACAACTGAATGGCAAGGAGAAAATGCAGGAAGAAAAAAGCAATTTCAGGAAATATAATGAAATCAAACCAAAATGCCTTTTATCCCTCTCCAACGTGAAGATGTTTATTAAGATAGCATATGTAAGCATTTGGTGCTGGGGGAAAAAATGCTTGTGAACCACACTAGGTTGTTTTTTAAAAATAAAAACCACCATGTGAGAGAATTTTTGACCTTTTGCGTGAAGTAAACATGGACAAGTGGCAATACTTTCTCCAGGTACTCCCACTCCCTGTTTTAACCTGCTGTAACCCCGACCATCATCCTCCCCCATACCCATTCTACGCAGGACACTGCAGGGGCTCAGCCCGCATGGCCCAAAGCCTCCAGGCAGGGGCTGGGGTGGGGGTGACCTCTGCCACCGCTGCCTTGGAGGGGCTCCCTGGAAGCAGTTTCTTTCCTACCTCCAGTTTACTCTGCCAGTCCTTTAAGTAAATCTCAGCTCTTCTTTGCTTTGAGCAAAATACCAAGCAACTCATCTGCTTTTTTTTCCCCCTTTCCCTCCCAATTTAGAGCCACAAAGCTATTAATTTTCTCAGAGCCGTTACTTGTTCTCCACAAACACCGGGGAAGAGCAGCAGCTGTACGTTCCTCCTGCTGTGCCTCAGTGTCCCATCCAGGCACAGCTTTGCTGAACGGCCCTGGTGACTGCCTTCTGCAGAGAGCTGCCTGCTTTCACATGCCTCTAACCTAACCCTCTCCGCTCCTGAGCAGAAAAGTACCACTCAGTTTAGTGGCCGTTTCTTCTTCCAACGTGTGAGCTACAACAAGAGATGCTGAGTGTCTGATTCTGCTCATCCCTGTGGTGTAACTGTCACAGAGGTGCAGTTCACAGGTAGCTCAGTGAGTTGTTCATAATGGAGCATGTTCATCACACTTAAAGGCTTTAAATGAAATCTTTTCTACCAAAGAAATGATTAAAAAACCCGAGAAAGCTATTTAACCCACCCCCGCCTTTTATGCTAGCCAACATTTTTCTTATGTAATATCTATGCACATGAATTTGTCATGTGTGGTGTTAACCTGAGGCTATGTTTGTAGCCCTTGCATTCCAATATTGGCTTTTTACTTGCATAAAAGAGAAGAAAAAAGAAAACTGCTGAATCCCTTGAAAATATCCTAAATAGGATGCTGAACAGCTGTAAATAATAGCCAGGTTTATAGTTTAACTCTCTAGAGGCATATGCAAGCTGAAGGATGTGAAACGTATATTCTAAATCTGCTGTTTTCCTTCAGGTAGCACAAGTAAACCAGAAATACAGACAGAAGTAATGACATTTGCATACCTTCCCTGCCTCACCTTCCTGCCCAGACCTGCATTAGTGAGTTCTGAGGTTCTGAAGGTCCTTGTGCTGCAGGAGTTCGCTCCCAACATTAGGAACGATTTGATCCCTCTGAGGGGCCAGCTAAAGTTGACTCCTCTGAATCTATCTCCTACCAAACATACCCTGACTTTTTGAGGAGGTCTTTTTACATTTCACCTAGCTGGAGTGAGTTAGGGTTTTCTTTGTCAGTGTGTATGTACTCACTACTTCTCCCTCTGTGGAGGTAGTTTTTGTCTGATTAGTTTTCCTTCAAGGAGAGGGAGCAGGGATGTGGAGTTGTTGCCCCTCATCAGCCAGCAGTTACACAGGCTTAGTTTTAATGTCAAACTGCTCCACGGAAGGAACTGGATCTCTTAATGCGGCCAGAACATCAAAGTATGTATTTCTAGTTGAATTAGCAATAACAGTGGATAAAGGACTTATTGCTGACCCCTGCCTCGTAGGCATGGGGTCATACTTTGTTTGCTTTATGGAGAATTCGCTGTAATTTGGATGCTCTTCAGCTGACAGAACCTGCAAGCTGTTCCTCCTCTGCTGCGGTTCTGCGCATGGGTTGTGGTTATGCCTCCATATAAATGAATGGATGCCCAATGGTCTGCATCAAAAGTTGTGATTTGTAATTAACTTTTAATATGCTAAAAGGAAGGCTAATAAAATTAAATGTAAATTAGAGAGCTCACATTCTTCATACAAATACAACTTAAGAAAAATGGTATCTTCTCATTTCACTGCATTGTTAAGATGTAACAAGCAAGATTGCGGCTCTCCCCAGGGAGAGCTGTGGGACTGAAAAGGTTTATTCCTCCAGACCAATGAGTTCCTTTTCCTTGCAAATTTTTCCCCCAAGAAGTACTGATAAGAAACTCTGGGGGAAGGAATCTTCTTGTTACATTGGCTGTCCTTTCTCTTTTTTGTCTTGGGACTTGGTCTGGAGTTAAATGTGTTATAAATACCTGAATATCAATGCTTGGTAGACTTATGAGAGCTGTTAACAACTAATGAAGGTTAAATACTGTCTATTTTGAGAACCTGAATGACACTGTCACTCATATTTTAGCAGTACTCGATGTTTAGAGTTGCATTTTTCTTCAGTCATTCCTGTGAGATGGAGAACCACTGTTATCTCAGTTATAGAAGAGGATGCGGAACTGAGACCTGAGCCCAAGTCAAACAGGAGGTCTGTGGAAGAGCTGTTAAATCTTTATTGCGTCTCCTACTGAGAGTATTTATTTTTTTTATGGAGTCCCACAATGCAGACTGCTGTTTTCTGTGCCTCACCTGTGTGACAATGACCTTCCTTCAGATAGCAAGTCCTTTGCTGTAGCGTGTGCGTGTATTCCCTGACACTGCCTGCTCCACTCTGTTAGCATCAGCATTTCACTGATTTTCTACATCTGCCGACTCTAGTCATATCCCGGGAGCATCTAGTATCAGTTGGTGAACCTTTATCAGTGCAAGGATCTGATTTCCTCCTGGAGCCGTGTTGCTGAAGTGGTTTTGTTTGTGGAGGTTGTGGCCTGGCTTACAGGTACAGGCTGGAGTCCCTTCCCTGCTCTCTGCAGGCCACGTCTGGCCGGCATGTCCGTAGGGATGTCATAGTTCCAAAGGGTGTCCAAGTCAAATACCTAGGAGATTGTGGTTTTAAAGCTGCTTGCGTGCACGTTGTGTGAAATCGAATACTTTTTTCCTTCCAGTTTGCGTTAACTTGCATTTGTGTGTGCTCAGCCTGCTTATCAGCCTTTGCTCTTCCCTCATTATTAATTTCTTCAGGTGCTCCAGAATGCCTCACCCTCGTCTCTAGACTCTGCTAACAATATTTTATGTTGTCAGCACACATCTTGCTATTTGCCCCGTTTTTCTACGCTAATAAGTATACCGAATGAAACTTCTGGCTCTAATCCCTCGTGCAGCCTGCCGCTAATTGCTTTCCATGGCAAGGAAGAACAGTGTGCTCCTCCATTAGCCAGCTTTTACCGACAGGTATTTGACTCTCACATAATGATTAAAACTGAGGGATGCTCGGTCACTTATATAGACTTTCAAAACCCTGCATTCACTAGTTCGCTCTCCTGAGAGTTCTCTCAAAGAATTGTTAACTAGTTCAGTTTAAATTACTTTAACAAAAGCTTATGCTTATCTATCTCTATTTTATCTTGTTACACTCAACTAAAAAAGATGCTTTGTAATTCTGAACCTTCTCAACTAATTTTCTTAATGTTCAGGTGAAACTTCATTGCCAATGACTCTAATTTCCCTGAACAACCTTATCTCCCCTTTCAAAATAGATAGGAGGATGTCTGCTGTCTAGTATTTCCAATACAATAGCCATTTTTAACGATAAATCATTTTCTTCCTTTTGTCTGCTAACACCTTTGTTATTTTGGTCTTGGGTGAATATCTAGCTTTGAGATTATTATTATTATATCTTCTCCTTAGTGCAGTTTAATTTCATGAAGCATTTAGTTGCCTCTGTTACAGTTCTCTGGCTAAAATACAGCAGAGGACCTGTGTTAATTCTTTTCAGAGCCTGTATCTCTGCCGGGTCCGAGTCAGAATGCAGCTACAGTCACTCGTGCTTCTGACAGACTCAGAGAGTTGCCCTGTATATGCAGCTGTCCATCTCATTTTGTTTGGGGGTTTTAAGTTTTCATTGCATTGAAATTTGTCTACCTTTAAAATATAAATGGTGTTATTGCTGTGGCTTTAATTTACTTGAAATTCTCCATTCAGTTTTATATTTACATGACCTTTCCTCACTTTATACAAGCATCACAACTTTCTGTGTTTTGATGTTTGTCTCTACCAGTTTCATAAAGATGAAATAATATAAAACAAATAAGCTATGGAGATCGGTAGGTTTATTTTCTTTGAAATTTTGATAAAGATTTGAGATACTCTTGCAAGTTCATGTATTGTAACTAGCAATTTCTGAAACGTTCATTGTCTTCCCTCTGTATGAGTGTCTCAATATCCCATGAGATTTAACACTGTTGCAATGAGTAAACACATCACTATTCCCAGGCAAAGAACAGAATAACTGGATCACAGCGGCTGTCATCCTGTCTGTCTTGGAGATGAATTAGTCTGCTGAAATGTGAACCTGTGGGCAGCACATAGAGCTAGGTAGTCTTGTTCTCTATGATCAGATTGAGATTTCAAATCTGTTACACCTTATCTGGGGTAGTACTTTGTGGATTTCCACCCCCACCCCCCCCCCTTCTTCTGCTTTAATAAAAATTATTTTATTTTAGTTTAGGTTATTTATCTGTCTGGTTGGCGGTTGCATACGTATTTAAAATGAAGCAATCAGATGACAGATAAGCTGAGAGGCCATAGTTCAGATATTATCAGTGCCAGGTATTCTTACCAGATGGCCAAAGTGCAATCTTTAGCTAATCACGGATGTGATAATAATGTTTTCATGAACTTCTTCCAATTTCATCTTTTATTTGTCTTCATAGCTGTTAAGTGCACTTTGAATGGTGTTTCTCTCTACTGGAAAATTTAGATCAGATTAGAACATGACTTTTCAAAGCTGCAGGAACTAGTGCATAGTTTAAAGAGGATTGTGATCAGTATGTATAAGGACTTTTCTGGGTAACGTAAATCTTAGAAGGAACACCTTAATCTTCAGTAATTTATGTGTCAGTAGAGATTTCCTTCTTATTTCAGCTGGTATCTGTTGTGTTAAAGGTCATTTTATTGAAATTCATGCTTACATATTCATAAAAGCGTGCATTCTTCTGAGCATTATCAGTACCAAGTTTTGGAAGTTGCCATGCCGGATATTTTCTGTATCTTCTAGCACTGGAATCTGGCATGATGAATGAAGTGAAATGTCTGCTCTTGATATTAACAGCATTAAAAAAATAAGGAGGGGGGACCGTGATGACATACAGTCTTTATACTTCGTGTGGCTCAACTGGCATGAATTTATAGGAATTGGAAATTTATAGGAACGTGAAATTATAGGAACGGGCGAACTAGTTGATGGCTTGGGGAAGCAGGTCTGTACATAGTTATAGGCTGATGCTGTATAACGTTTTCTTTGCTTAATGGTATGTCTATCATCTAGGCGCTTTTTGCTTATTCCTGTGTCTTTGAATCCTCTGGGAATAGCAGACTTGGCAAGATATGGTTTTGTATTTATCTTTTGCATTATTTTAATTTGTTTGTTAAAACAGCTCTAAATATTGTGGAAATCTGGTCTGAAAAGGATGGGGGGAACCTGAGTTGGCAGGTAGAAATTTATACCTTTGACCCTCTGACCTGTACTTTAGTGGTCCTATTCCTGCGTTATAAAAGCTGAAGATTTGCCTTAAAGAAGCATTCCTTATACTCTGTCCTCTTTTTTTTTTTTTTTTCAGCCTTTCTTGCCCTTTATATTGCCTCCTCAGGTAGATTTTCAGGGTTCTTATTTTTGCATCGTGGCCTGTGTATCTTGCATTGGTTTTGAAGTCTTAGCAAGGGAGCAGGCTGGCAATGTCACTGCCTCCCGCATCGCCCTGCTCTCCAGGCTCTTCATGCAGGTGACTTTGTGCCATAGCCAGGGCTTTCCCCTATTTACCTGTTGGACTTCAGCGCTCAGAGTTCTGCTTTTCCCTCCTTCAGCTCCGAAGAAACCCAGGGGACTGAAAGCCGACTCTTGCATTTCTGGCTGGTGCATGCTCTTAAGCTGCTCCCCGTCACCCTGCAGGGAACTCAATTTTTGTTCAGCTATTTGGGGAATTTTACAGGTCAGGTCTCTGAGCTGTAAGTGGCCTCAAAGTGGTCACTCCAAGGCATGGCTGGAACCAGTGACCTTTCTGCAAGATTGGTACCGGCTCCCATCAACCAGCAGGATACCACTTCCAGAGCTAAATCTAACCTGCTAGGTAAGAGTTATTTGACAATCTTGTGTTTGCAAAGACTGGCACTACATCTCCTTCCATTTATCCTTAGATTTTTTTCCCCCACCAAAATTTGTTTCAGATTTCCTGTAATAGAGGGTTATGAATAACACTTGTCACATTTGGAAAATGTAAGTTATTGAGGAATGATTTCAGTGTACTCCTTTATAGTCTGCCAGCCTTTTTGCTGTTCAAGATTGGAAGGACTGTGTACTACTATAGAGCTGCTTCATCAAGTTTTCTAACAAGGAAATTGCTTTGCTCTTCAACCTTGAGGATTTTGTGTTTACTACGGGCTGAGAAAATGTGGGCCAGAGGGCATAGACGTATAGCATGTATAGTATTGGAAACTAGAGGAGGCTGCTCGATGCGTATATGTGTGTGTGTGTGTGTGAGCTCCAGCATGCTCACCCCAGGCGCGGGGAACTGGCTGTCAGACGGGTGTGAAGTGTGCCATCGTCTTGCTTATGGCATCTCTTTGTTTCCCATCCAGACTCGGACTAATGACAGCTCTGGTAATGCCAGATGGCAGTCACCAGTCATCATTTAATAGCAGGAAAATGTCTAAATATTGTCTCCAAAATTGGTTTGTTCATTTTTTCTCCTCATTCTAGCCTGGCAGTGATCCGCGGGCAGCACTTAGGGACCTCCTAAGAAGATCCCGTGTAGAAAACTGTCAGAACAGATTGCTGTATGGATTTTCAGAGGATTAAAGTTAATTAAAGAGCTCTTCCTTGCTTTCATTTCCTCCTATCTGCCAGCTATTTACATGCTAATGTAGGGTCTGCCAGGGAGAATAGGAGAAGTGTCAGCATTGGGCATGTTATCACACATGGAAACAGTAGAAAATAATGAGATGAGCAATATGTATGTGTGTGTGCATAGCTTGACAACTGAAAGTCAGCAGCACTGCTTTTTGCATATTTTCAATAGTGTGTGATCTTACTGAATATCATTTACTCTATTACATCTCGCACTGCATAATTTAATACCTCATTCACTATAGTATCTTTACGTAAGCAGTTTTATAAATAGACAGATTTAAGTATTTTTTCTTGTCTGCCTTGTTCTAAAGGGGAAACTTCTTTTCTGCAGCAGTAATGCGTAGTTTTACTAGGAGTACAAACCTGGGAGCAGAGATTGTGGTGGGGACTGGCATCTACTGTTGCTTTCTCTTGGAAAGATTAAGCAGAGTAGGTGCTCGGCATGTAAGCAAACTGAGAGTGAATGTAATAGTTTTCTGCTCCAGTTGTGTTATTCTTTGCCTATTCCATTTTCACATTATTTCCAAGGATTATTTTCTCATGTAGTTTTTCAATATCTTCCATTTTAACACTGTATTAAAACTACTACATAACAGATGAAATAAAATTGATCCCAGGTTACGTTTCAAGAGGGAGTTTAATGCTTCAGGAAAATGAGAAGCCTTGCTGTCTGCATTTCTAAACAAAACTATCAAAACCTTCTGTATTGTTGAGCATAGGTAAAGAGATCTTTCAGCTGCTGAAGGCAGTCCAGATAGTTGGAGGGTACAGAAGGTAATTAAGCTTCTAAGGACCAAGGGCAGTCAAAGACAGATTTGTTTCCTGCAGCTTTTTGTTCCCCAGTGTGCAAGTGAAAGAAGTGACGAGCTTAGCGAAACAAGATGTGCTCTTACCACAGGCTGCCATCGAGGCCAGAGTCCCTGTGTTTCACGTGACCTTTGTGAAACAGCTATTTGACGTTAGACTTTTTCTTCACTTAGTCTTTTGTGGTTTTCCTAGTGGAAAACGTGATGGTCTTACTCTAAGATGTCAGATGGCTGTTCTTTGGCCTTGAAAATCAATATGACATTTTGTGAAAGAGTTAAAGATGAGGGAGAGAGAAATACATTTAGGAGACTTAGTTGGGGGCAGGCATGAGGAGAAGGTCATCCACACCAAAAAGTCACGAGTGATCCCTGCATGCTTACGACTTCATAGCACAGCTTTCTAAACAGATGTTGTGAAAGGGATGTCAGGCGAGGGATGCCCTGGGATTTTGGTGTTTGAGCTTTTTTCTTATACTTGACATTCCAGATCATCTCCTTAGCAAGCCTGGTGGGGCTGACCAAGATGAAATGCTGCCGTGTAATAAGCCTAAGGGTGAATTTCTCCCTGTTGTGGTTCTGCTAACATCATCTGAGCTACACCAGGGAAAACATCATAGAATGGTTTGGGTTGGAAGGGACCTCAAAGCCCATCTAGTTCCACCCCCATGCCATGGGCAGGGACACCCTCCACCAGCCCAGGTTGCCCAAAGCCCCATCCAACCTGGCCTTGAACACTGCCAGGGATGGGGCATCCCCAGCTTCTCTGGGCATCCTGTGCCAGGGCCTCACCTCCCTCACAGGGAAGGATTTCTTCCTAATATCTAATCTAAATCTTTCAGTTTAAACCCATTCCCCCTTGTTCTGTCACTCCATGCCCTTGTAAAAAGTCCTTGGTCTGTAGATGTTGCTAAAGGCTTGTTACCCAGGCCTGAGGAGGTCTGAATAATTCAGAGTAACGTGTTGTACTTGGTTCCTCATAGCAGAGGAAACCAATACTGTTTCAGTATCTCTGCCGATTAAATCCTGTTGCGAAGACTCCTGATTTTTGTGTGTGCAATACTGGTTTTGGGTAAATATGAAAACATTTGACAAAAGCAGAGAACTACTCTCAAGCTTTTCCTAACAGCGATATAAGTGTGTATGTCTATAGGTAACATACATACTTTTTTTCCCTTTCATCTATGTTGTACTTCTTATGAGGGAGGGTTTTATTCTGTACATCATGTGGAATTCTCCAATTGTTTCTTGCCACATGCTCAAAGGAATTTTTTTTCCTGTGTTATATTGTTGTAGAAAGAGATCCAGACCCTTTTTGCTCTCTAACAAATCATCTCTTTATTCAGTCAAAACAGTTGGTCTATTTTGAGACTGTATTGGAGCCACATCATGCGGTACGCTCTGTCTTACTAAATAATTCAGTTTGGAGCTACTGCTAGGAAGGGAGCAATGATAGCCCCTTGGGGGTAGGTCTCGTCACCAGGACTAGAGTGGAGTCTAGTCACCCCCAAATTTGTAAGGTCACACAGTGCAGAAGTGCTCTTCACGCAGGGATTAGGAGATCAGCTCTGCTGTAGTTGATTGGGATGGATGGTGCTTGAAAAAATCAAAGTAATTTTCTGGGTGGCTGCAAAGAGGAGACAGTATGGGGGGAAAAAAATTTGGCCTTTGGCCAAGACGTTCAAAATATTTGCAGTAACCACTCTTAGAAATCTTAAAAGAAGCTGTTTTTCAAAAAGCAGTGAGCTCTCAGCCTTTGGAGACACATCCCTTAGAGGTATCTTCCGTTAAATACCTGCATTTTTCCTTCCTGTGTCTTTCACATTCTCCACCTGCCACTGCTTGTGGACTGCCGGAGTGGCTGGATGCTGTGGAGAAATGTCAAAGGGATGCGCAGCTGCGCTGCGATCTGTCACAGGTGTGAGAAGAAGGGAAATTTTCAAACCTGACAAAGTAACATAAACAGCAAACTTATTTTTTGGTGTTTACAAGCATTCATTCTTACCACCTTCCCGAGGTCGAAGTTCCTACAAAGGCTCGGACTTCAGTCATGTCTATTTGAGCTTTAATTCTTTTTTTTAAGTGAAGTTTAATTTTTCATCAGTCTGTTGACATTTTTCTATAGCACATCTGAGAAATTTTACTTGAACTAAAAAGCAAAATGCGCAGAAAGTGAGAAAAATTAGAAACCCAATCCAGCCAAAAAGAGGCAAATGTTTAATAGGTTACATGTGCTTGAGAATATACATGTATTTTCAATGGTGATGAATAAAGTTGAACGTTTTCCCGCAGACAATACAATTTACTAGAAAAGAATTGAGAACAAAAAGTGTTTTTCAGGTGTTGCCTGCATATTTTGCTACTTTCTGCAATAGCCCTTTTCTGGGACCTGTGAATATACGGATGTCTGAGGTATTTAGTTGCAATGCAACAGTTGCTTTGCCACTGGGAGAACATAAATCTTTTTTGAGAACTAAAGTTCTCTGGCGCTGGTATATGTCTGATTTGTGGGTCTTGGGCCCTTCATTCTGCATCCTTTCCTTCAGACTCTCTGATTCTTGGTGATGTATATGGATATTGGGAGCAGAAGGTGATTTTACAGATACAGATGAAGAGTTTCAAATAATGAGGAAAAAAATTTCTGTCAGTACATTGGCTTTTTTTTTTAATTAAAATTTTATGTTAGTTTGATTTCTGGAACTTAAGTAGAGCGAACCAGACAGCACAGCAAGACTCCTAATACCAAAATTAGATTTTTGTTTTTAATTTTTGGGTGTCCCTCAAGATAGGAACCAAAAGAGCAACCTAGAGCAGTAAACAACATGAATATTTCAGAAGCAGCATTTTTTTTCTATATGCTACCATCTGTTGATGACCTATGCACAGGAAAGGATGATTTTCCGAAGTCAAAGGATTCATTTCCCAATGAGACATGCTAAGAAGGCTGTGAAATACAAGGTAAGTCCTGATGCCTGAGATCTCTCCAGCCTTTTTTCTTCCCTCATGGAAACTTCTATGTATTGGGTGAATGCCGTTGCTGACAATAGTAGTATTGTGGGGGCAGAAGTGATGCACAGCACTTACAGTCTTATATACATATATTAAAAATATATAATATATATAAAAATATTTAAAAAATAGCAAATGAAAGCACTAAAGAAGTCTGGTTCAATAAGACAGTGTTTTCTATGCATTAGCTTTCCGAATGGCTCTGATGATAGAAAAGGGAGGTCATAAGTTCTGTCCTTGCATCCGTGAACGTAGCAAAGAAAGCGGAGATGCTCGCAGCACCTTTCCCATTAATGTGTTTTCGTGTCTTCAGTGCAAATGACCCCTCGATATGTGATAGCTCTTAATACATTTTGAAACTCTCTCTCCCATAATTAACTTCTGATGGAATAAAACACAAGGCTGCAGGGTTATAGATTTGAAGAGACCGTTCAACAGGTTTTGAAAATGATACGTAGAAGTCTTTCTGCCATTCACATAATTAAGCATAATTATTTTGAATTAATTATAAAGTCTTGAGCACAGTTATGTAACAAGCCCTGTGCCGTCCCTCAGCAGTAGCAACTTTTTCAAGCCCTTTCCAGTCGGATGCTAGCCAAGCACAGCGTTCCTCTTTCCCGCTGCTTCGGCAGCGTGGCCCGTGCTAGCCTACAAGATGTTGCAGCCTTCACCTGTTTTCCACCAGAGCAGCTCCCATCCCCATCATCAGAGAAAGACCGATGATACTAAAGCCTCTTGCTCAGTCAACATGCTGCCTGTTAGCATCAGATTAACTTTTCCAGCTCTGTGAAGTTTAAACAAAATCTGTCTGCTCCTCCCACCCTCTCTGCCACCTCCAGACTTCCCGCATCACTGATGCGAAGTGCAGAACTCGCGGTGACAATGAAGTTCATCTGCGGCATGCCTGAGAGGCACAGGTTTTGACTGTTAATTAATAATTCCAGTCCTGCGCAACGACTAGCCTGACGACAAGTCAGTCTGTGCAGAAAACTCTTGGTAGACTTTGAAGCAGGCATGCAGAAATATCCTATTTTCAGCTGTACATATTTTTTTCCCAGAATTACTTCACCATGGCACTGCTCTAAATATGTCTTGTGAGATAAGCTTTAAATCCTACTTGGGCAAAGTTTATTAAAAATTAACATTTGCATGGGGAGTTAAAAAAGAGAATAGGACCTTCATTAGCTTAAAATCATCCAAAGTATGAAATAATATTGAATTGCTCTCCACTGGTCCAGACCAGAAGAACTCTTACCTCCTGCCAAATCTTGAAGCCCAGCCATAGTCAGCATCAATACCATCCAGTAAAACGTATTACAACCTGCACCTCTATCCCCAGAGGTCTGAGAAAACGAGCCGCTACCGACAGGCTAAACAGCCTGGGAATCATTGGCATGGGATGTTAGCTGCCACACCTTTTCAGACGCGATGCAGGTCCTGTCCTGTTGCTTAAATCAGGGACTGGTCTGAGTGGGGATTCATGGTTTTGTCTCAAATGGCTTTTTCTTTGTTTTACCCCGAATTGGGCTCGCATTCCAGCACCCTGCTTTCTGACTTGAATTCAGTAATACTTTGAACAAATACTTTGGCATTGGTATAAAACAGAACCCAGGCTGCACGTTTGCTTTACGTGGGTGTGCATCCAGAGCAGTGGGTATGAGAGCTGGATCGCTCCATGACTGGTAGTGTGCTGGACACCCCTGAGGTCCTGCTCTGTGTCAAGACGTTCTGCTCTTCAGTGAGGAAAACTGTGCAGTGTTCTTTAGACATAACTGCTCTGGGAGTTCATGATGTTTGGAAGTGGAAGGTCAATGCAGGTGTTAGTTTGATATGGCTTTGCTTTATGGAAGTTAACACTTGGGCCAGGTAACTCTGGTTCAGCTGAGGACGTATCCCAGTGACAGCACCTCTACTCTGATCTGCAGCCTGTACAGAAGTTAGAGGAAAGTGGACCAGCAGTAAAGATGCTGAAGTACAAGTGGGCTGAGAAAGATCTGTTGTACAGTCTCTAGGGAGAACATCAATTTTCGTACAAATCTAGGACAGATGAGGAACACATCCTTTTCCATATTGCGTTTTTGTTGGGGCTGCATATTGCCTGCCTGTACCTTGCAGCATTTAATCATTGTGATTCCCTTAAATGTCTGTGTCTCCATCATATTCACCTTCCCTTGGGCTGCAAGTCACCACCATGTGTGTCTTTGTGTTAATTTGTCCCAGTTCACAGGCATAGCGTCATTAGTGAAATAACACTGCTGCTGTAATTACTGTGGGATTTGTGCGCAGCAGTGTGCTGTTGCATTGCGGTGTACCTTCTCTTTAATCTACATGGGCCATCTGCTTTATTTCTTAACTAAAAGTTGTTTTGTTTCTGCTCTGGAAGAGTGAATCTGTTGCTCCTAATCTTCTCTGTATAGAAAAACAGTGCAGCTAGGATAAATTAAATCCCTGTTTGATAGATCGTGCTCATTTTTGTAAAATTTCCTCCAGATCATGCCCCATAGTTTTGCTGTGCACAAGTTTTTGCTCTCCTCTGTGGCTGCAGGGACATTCGGGTCAGAATTTTGGTAGGACCACTCCATAATCTAGAGAAATCTTGACCACTGTAAGTCTGACAAGCTCAAACACAGTATTGAGTCCTGCTGTTGGCTCTGTAGTGAAGATACAATTGAAAGACATTACTGGGAGGTTATCTTGTGACAACTCTGCAAGTAATGACTTTTAAATCCCCATTCAAGTAAGCATTTTAAGTTGCATGACAAAGCACTGACCTCTATCTAAATAAGAGGTCTCTTGTATTTTTCACTGCTGTTTGCCTGATCAAAAATAGCAAATTGTTGGACTGATCAGGTCAAAGACTTGAGTTTCTCTGAATCTTCTGGGAGAGAGATCTTCTCCCCTTTTGCCTTTCTATTCCCAGGACTTCTCCAGGATTAAATGGATCAGCTCTTTGTTATGAGCTGGTTCCCTAAGCCGAGGCAGTCCTCAGGCATAGATGTAGATTGTTTAAGTGGGATAAAGCATTGACACTGCTGTTAAAGAAAGCTTTCTTTTATTTCCCAGAAAAACTCATCCATTAGACGATGATTTTGAGAGGTATCCTTTGGTGTGGTCAAAGTGGACGTTTTGGATGCTTTAGAAGCATTAAAATAAAACCAGTGGGGATCTGGCAGCATGTGTCACTTTTCTGGTCTTTTGAAAGAATTTATAGCCTAGTTTTACCGTGAAGTGGGTTTTGTTGTTGTCATCTTATACGCCTTTTAAAAATGTTCCTGTTGTCAATAAGTAAGATGAGGGCTACAGTGATTCATGCCTCAAAGAATATAAAATGAGAAAAATACACTTTCTTAGGTCTGTTGACAATATATTTTTCTATTAACGGGAACATTATTTCTACGTGAACCTATCTCTCCTTACCACTAGAAGTTGCTGCATTCAGTTCTGAGACAATGAAATAGCAGCATCAAATCAGGCAGTTTGCATCTTGGTTTTGTTAAAAAAATAAAAAAAATAACATTATTTCTCATAAGACGTTTTGGAGTAGAGCAATCATTTAGAAAATGAAAAGATCCTTTGTCTAGGAGGCTCTTCTGTTTCGTTCTTTAATCTAAGCAGCTGTCTTTCTCCTTCCCCGTGGGAAGTTGTGGTGGGTAAATAACATGGAAATTCATTTGATGATGGAGACATTAGAGGTTGGCATGGACAATTAATTTGTTATTAGACAGAATTAATTTTATTTGATCCTTACATGGTTCTGTTGCTGCATATAAATTCAGCAGCTTGACGAGTTAGCCTGCAAGTGTAGCTCTGTTCAGTCTGCTGAAGGATGGCTTTTTTTATGGCTGTGAGATCAGGAGCAGCTTCTTTCCTCGCCTACGTGTGAAGTGCAGATTACAGGGAAGTTCTTGGCTTTGTGCTGCTGGAAGTGTGACCTAAAACTTGCGTCTTTCCGCTTGACAAGCAGTCTGTCTGGCAGCACAGCTAAGCCTATCCAACACACATTGCTGTGAACGGGATGGTCCCTCTTCCTTTCTTCCCTTCCCAAACTAAATGCTCTGGTCATTTTCTTTGCTCAGAACTGGTTTGAAAATGAAATTTCTGAATCTAATCATCAGAAAGCTAACTCTAGAAGAAAGTGAGCAGCTTTTTGCTTGTGAATGGTTTCTTTATATGAGTTCCTTTGCTCATGTGAGGAACAGGACAAAGTTATCAGTGGCTACAGGTCAAACTGTTGATTTTCATCTCCAGAGGGATGATCTCCTTGCAGAGTCACAAAACAGCACCTTCATATTTCCTCTTTTATTTCTACATTTCAAAGCCATATTTTGGTTGGTTCTGGTATGTACTGATCTTTTCTTCTGCAGATACAGTTAGAAAGGAATTAGACCTCCCTCCGTCTTTCATGACTTCAACATGTCATGAATTTGGAGCACGTGTAACAGGAAAACTTTGAGAATGTTCATACTTGTTAACATCTCTACTTCCTTTTAATGTTTTTTTCTGGTTTTGCCTTTCTCCAGTGTGACTTCAGGAAAGGCAGCATCTCAGAAGTGGCTGCACAATGGTGGTAATCCTTTCCTAAACAAAGCTGGTGCCCAGTTGATAAACATGTTTTTTGGTTGGTTTATTTGTTTTGTTGTGATAAGATTGACCTAATCATGGGGAATACCCCCAGACAGAGACTTGAAAGAGATCTGTGGTTTAGCTCAGTTCTGAGCTGCTGAACGACCACAACCACTTCATCTTGCTGGGCATCGATTTCCCCTTCTGGAAAACAGAGGTGGTGATGCTCAACTTTGGTAATAGGCTTTTAAGATTGACTGCGAAAAAGTGCAGCATAAAAACCTGAAGGTAGTTCTACATATCTATACTGTTAAGTAGTAGAGTTCCAAGAACAAGTTACTTAGTGTCCTCATAAGACATCTGCTTTTGTGTATATTATACTGCATTCTTCCTCCTGCTTCTCTCCTGTCTTAATTGTCTCTGCTCCAGTTTTCCCCAGACTGGAGAGTCTCTTGCTTGTGCTAGACTTACAAACTAAAGATAAAAGTTTTGGAAAATTGAGACCAAAGCAGGGAGTATGTTCAACTCAGAACTGTAAAGGAACGTGTGAATATATTAAAAAGGGTACCAAATTCAATTATTTTTGTTAACTGGTGAGGTTGGAAGAGAAATCAATTATAACGTGCAGATATCTTTGTGACCTGCATGGTGAAAACTTAAATCGCATTTACGTTTTAAAGTCGACGTGCCAGGAGACAACATTGTTTCAGTAGGTATGAACAAGAAAGAGACTAATGTCATCTGTAAGTGGCAGGGAAATATGGAACTTGTACCTCTTGACAGTAATCTTTCCCATTTAGAAAACAAATTGGAGAAATGCAGTTTAAATATTCACACAGTAAGTGAAAAAGCAGGAGAAACTAAGGGATAAAATCACACCTCTTGAAGAAATTCAAGGGTAGGCTCGGCATCCATTGTTGGAGATTATTTAGTAGTAATTAAATCAGTTCTGACAGAGAAAGATTGTAGATGAGAAAAAAGGAAGAAAAAAAAATTATTCCTGAATATCCATTAGCATGCTAGACTGTTAGCAAGCTTAGTAGGAGAGTGATGTGAAAGTAAGCATTAATGATGAGTAACTGTCCTCCCCTTTCAGCGAGCTCCAGGTCCACACTGAGCAAGTGCTTAATGATGGCTTCAACCACCCAGCACAGACGGGCTGGCGTTGCCTGGTCAGCAGCCTCACGGCTCTTTAAAATGTTCTGGGAACACACACAGCAGAGACCACGGGAATTTTCTTACCATTGAAGGCAGAAGTAAGCCCTGTCCATATTTGTTTCCTGTCTCCCACCGTGGCTGTGAGGTTCTCACCTATTTGCGCTTGCTGAACCCTGCACGTTTGTGGTGGGCTGACCCTGGCTGGGCACCAGGTGCCCCCCAAAGCTGCTCTGTCACCCCCCTCCTTGGCTGGGCAGGGGAGAGGAAATATAACAAAAGGCTCCTGGGTTGAGATAAGGACAGGGAGAGATCACTCACCAATTACTGTCAGGGGCAAAACAGACTTGACTTGGGGAAAATTAATTTAATTTATTACCAATCAAATCAGAGTAGGATAATGAGAAATAAAACCAAATCTTAAAGCACCTCCCCCCACCCCTCCCTTCTTCCCAGACCCAACTTCACTCCCCATTTCTCTCCCTCTCTGCCAGTGGCACAGGGGGACGGGCAATGGGAGCTGTGGCCAGTTCATCACATGGTGTCTCTTCCCCTCCTTCCTCCTCAGGGGAGGACTCCTCACACTCTGCCCCTGCTCCAGCGTGGGGTCCCTCCCATGGGAGACAGTCCTTCACGAACTGCAGGGTGCAGACCTTCAGGACCAGACTGCTCCAGCGTGGGTCCCCCACGGGGTCACAAGTCCTGCCAGCAAACCTGCTCCAGCATGGGCTCCTCTCTCCACGGGTCCCCCTTCTTAACTCTGTTATCCCAGAGGCACCACCACCATCGCTGATGGGCTCAGCCTTGGCCAGTGGTGGGTCTGTCTTGGAGCCGGCTGGCATTGGCTCTGTTGGACATGGGGGAAGCTTCAAGCAGCTTCTCACAGAAGCTGAAGGAGGGGAGATTTAGATTAGATGTTAGAAAGAAATTCTTTACTGTTAGAGTGGTGAGGCCCTGGCACAGGTTGCCCAGAGAAGCTGTGGCTGCCCCTGGCTCCCTGGAGGTGTTCAAGGCCAGGTTGGATGGGGCTTTGGGCAACCTGGTCTGGTGGAGGGTGTCCCTGCCCGTGGTAGGGGGTGGAACTAGATGGGCTTTGAGGTCCCTTCCAACCCAAACCATTCTATGATTCTAAGTCACCCCTGTAGCCCCCCGCTACCGAAACTTTGCTATGCAAACCCAGTACAGCGTGTGATGGCCGCGCAGGTGTGCGCCTGTCCCTGGTGCCATGGTTTCTGCCAGCTTCCAGCAATTGCTGGCCAAGATCACCCATGTGCCTAAGTTTGTGCAAACATTACAGAAAAACTTTCCTTTTGCTGTGGGATGCCGTGCCTCTTTGGCTGTGCTGGTGTGCAACACAACACAACGCTTATAAATAACACCAAGTTATTTATAACACACTCCTATGGTGTTACAAATAACAGCCATATCAATCACGTACCGTTCATTCAAATATAAGAATTTAAAACCACTTCAGAGACCCCCTGTTTCTTCATGTGGCTAGTGAAAAAGAAATTGCTGTTTGGAGCACGGGAGGAGTGACTTTGCTTTTTTCTTTGCTGTTTGTATCGGTGGGTTAAATCATCTAACAACTTTAATTCTAAGCTTTTGAAGTATTTTTATTGTAAAAAGTATTCTTTAAGTATGAAATATATATGTTTGAAGTGCACGAATGTTGAATTTAGAGAAGAATGATAGTGTTCAACTCAATTCAGTGGCTCATATTAAAGAGGTAATTACATATGATTTGTGAAATAGAGAGCGCTACCTCTGCAGAGTGTGATACCTGCAGGGTTTAACAGCGCACTCTCTGATCTGAGCTAATAAGAGCGGTGTCTAATACTGGAGTTTGCCTCCTCAGAAAAGCCATTAGCGTGCCAGCGTGAGAAGGGTGCGTGTGATGCAGAAAGGGAGCAGCTGTTTGCCTTTCGGTAGCACAGGAGGAGGCAGGGAGAAGCTCTCTCTAAAAAGTTCATTTGTTATATTGCTCTTTTTTTGTTTATAGTATTAAACTGTTGATAAAGAAAAAGATGTTTGAATAGGTATGTTCTTTTAGAAGCGCACAAACTTCAACTGGAGATTAATTCCTTTCTTTGCTTGTGTTCCTCTGAAATTTTTAAAATTTTGTGTACAGTGTTTTTTTTCTTCTGAGATGAAGACTTCAGAGCTCCCTCGGTTTCAAGCTATTTATTCTTCTCCTATCTTCCTCCTTCGTATATGTTGAACTGATAGTATTTTCTCCCTCCCTTTTCCACACATCCAAAATTTAAATACAATTAGTTTCCGTTCTGTGTCTCACAAGAAACAGGATTTTACGCTATCTATGCCACAGCCTTGAAGAGAAGTTTTCAATTAGTACCATGCTTTTTTTAAAATTCAAAGCTGCTAGGGATTGGTGTTAAAATTAGGTATATGGGGTAACCCATGGGATGTGCAAGTTCAGAATATCCATAAAATTTGGAGCCTGAGCTAGTATTAGACCACAGACATTTCTTCTCTGCTTTGATTTTTAGTGTGGCTCTGTGAGTCTCCTGCACTTTTCTTCATGGTGCCTGGCCCTGAGTTTTCAATTACAAAAGGATTTCTTGTCCTTAATCCCGATCTCATTCATTCCTGGCTCTCCTTCCAGTCAGGTCTGGATAACTGTGTGTGATACTACAGTGGTTCCGCTCAGTTTCTGAAGACAAATGGATATTTATTAACTATCTAGAGAAATGGTAAAAAGTAAGAGGAAAGAGTGAAGAATTACACTAGCGAATACCGTGGAGAAACATATCTTCAAATATGTAAAAGACTGCTCTAGAGGAAAAGGTAATAATTTTTTGCCTAGGATTGTGCTTATGGGCGTAGGAGATCATTTCTAGCAGATATTTTCTGTCCTGCTCACTCTTCCAGGACGCTGCCCCAGCAGCTCAGAGTGCAGACAGGACCGATGGACTGTGCTTTGCCCTCTCCTCCCTCCATCACCATAGCTCCTCGGTGTCCTGCTGCCTAGGACCGAGGGGGAAATCCAAATGATAGAGCCTGTGAGCCAGCCTGGGCTCGGCAAGCGAGCCTGCGGTGGATGGGATCAATGTTTCTCTGAATGGAGCTCTCGGTTGGAGCTCCGCGTGTGTGGTCAGTGAGATACGTGCCTTTGTGAGACTTCGTATTTAGGTCGTTAGAAGGTATATCTGTATTTCTCAGGTACATCAACCACTTGTACCTTCTGCATCATGTTTCAGAAGCGCCACTGGAGAATGTTATATGATGCTCTAGTACAGAGTGTGTTCAGAAATTCAAGACTTCTAAAGATACAGCAATAATATTTTCTTCACGTATACACCTTTTTTATGTATATCTGGAGCTGATCTGATTTGCTCATGTTCAACTAACAGCTTTTCCCCCAATTTACTTCTTAAGTGAGTATTAATTATAAACTCTTTCATTAGTAACTAATTTGATTCAGGGGAAAAAGTTGAAAAGATTTGACGTATGCTGTAAAATTTGCACTACTTTTTCCATGGACTTGAGGCAGGTGTTTTGCACAAGAAATCTTTTGCATAGCCTTGATTGTTGATTTTGTTTGTGTGTGTGTTTAGCATCCTTGATGTGCACAGGAAGACAGAGGCAGAAACTTATCACTGGCTGCTTTTTCGGTGCCCCTGTTCTTACCCTCAATAAGCTGAAGAGTCCTAGTGAATTAGTAATCATGAGTAGCATGTTTGAGACTGCACTGACAAAGACAATACGGTGGTCTTGCTTTCTTTTAATGTGCTAGAGCTCATGTATGTTGTTATTGGAGGCGAAATAATAGAGACAAATCTGAAATAATACTTGTGAAATAGGAACAGCTTTTTGGAACAAGTTGAGGAGAGTGTGAAGTGGTCATAAATTCTAGTTGAATGATTTGTTCTTGTTACCTTTTGTCTTCTCTTCGTCTCTAAAGCAACCTTTCTAGTGCTTGTGTTATCAAGTGAATTTATGTTGATTGTGGAGGCTTGTTTGAACAACCTAAGGTGGGTGGTAAGGATGCTGCTAAAGTAATTTAAAATGAATCCTGAGAGAAGGGAACAAGGCAAATAGCAGGATTGCAGCCCTGTACATCAGGAGAGCAAGAGTTTGATCTGTTCATACACCTGCTCAGAAGAATCCCAGGGAACATGGTCCTGGAAATGAGGGGGATCCAGGAGAGCTGAGGAGGTCAGGGTAGACAATCTCCAGACCAGCTTTCAAACCTCAACTGTTGTGCAAGTCTGAGTCTGTTCCTGATAATAGACTCTATTGAAAATGGCACCGTCTCATATAGCATTCGTTGGTAAAATAAAGCTGTATTTCAGAAAGATTCTACCAAGTCAGGAGAGTGCTGGCCAGGTTTATTGTAAGGCACTTGGGCATTTTATTAAACAATATAGTAGTATTTCACAGATGGAACCAGAAGAACCAAATAAAGCAACAGATATGTGACTTCATTTTAAACTTGCTTTTTTAAACTTAGAATAGTAAGAAGAATGGCTCTGATTGTCTTCTTGAGGACTTGATTACAAATTAAAAATTCTGCAGTTCTCTCTATGGTGGACCGAGTGTCCTTTGGATTGTTTTTCTGGTATGTGGAACCTAGGAAAGGCTAAACTTCAACTTGAGGGTCTCCAGGTTATCCAGAAAGTTCTGCATTGTGGGTGTGTTACAGTATGGAAGTAGGAGTTCACCTTCAGCATTAACTGTCTGCTATTTACCAGCTCTTTCCGTGACGTTACGTGGCAGGGAGAGACTTCTTCCCTCTGTTACTGGTCTTCTCTTTTGACAATCGTTTCTCCGATTATACCGTGTTCTACTCGCTTTGAAGTTGTGCCCAGAAGTAGAAAAGCCGATAGTCCATTTTGTTGTATAATACGTGGTAGGTCATTAGTATAAGAGCAAAACAATGGGTTTAGTTTGCAACAAAGTACACTTTTTGATACTGTGGTTCTGCTCTTTGTTGCTATGTGGTTTTGTTGAAAATAAAATGTAAATACATAGGAGTGTGCATAATTTGTGGTCACATATTAATTAAAAGACTGTTGAATGTTTTGGTTTTATACATGTAATTATGATTCTCTTTCAGATGTGTATGATGAATATATTTCCTAAATAACATTTTTCTTCTGGTAAACTGATTTTTCCAGTTGTTTTTAATGAAGCATGACTTCAGTGCTTCATGTTTTGTCTAATGGTTTGAGCATAACATTCTTGATGTCGGTGCAGTTTTGAGGAAAGATTTTGTTGACTTAATATTGCAGAGGCAGTGGAGGGAGAACAAAGAAAGGAAGGTTGTTTTGTCTGCGTGAGTTAACCAGTGCTCTGGTGACAGTGTAAAAAGAAGGTGTTCACTGAGTGGCAGCTAGTATTAATATTAGGTCTGCTAAGTTGTAGGCTATTTTAAGGCCATAGTTTAATTTCTGAAATGTTTAAAATTTGAGGAAATCTGTGTAGAGGAGCTGTTGTCACAAAGGCCGGAGGTTGGTTCTTAAGTGTAGACACGCATCCTTTTATCTTCTTTCTGTTCTCTGCTAGGCATGCTCGAGGAGGTTATTGCCTGCCACGTTCCCAAACTGCAAATCGCTGGGCTTTTGCCATCCCCTGGCTCATCAGCTTTCCGGAGAGCATCTTGCCCTGCTTCTCTGACGATGGGCCAAGCCCTCTGAAGTAGTTCAGTAGGTGTTTGCCAACCTGTGTAGTTGGCACTGAGCGCAGTTAGGGGGTCCTCACGCTGGTGGAGTGGGGTCTGTGGGTAACTGGTATGTGAAAGTGTTTGATGGGCAGGAGATGTCGGGATCATGAGCTCTTTAGCCAGCCAGGAGCTGGGCGAGGCTGTACCCGTTAGAGGGAGGTGGGGAAGGGACCAGTGACTTGCGGTGCATCTTCACTTTCTCTTCATTTATTCTCATCAACCCACTTCGGCTGAGGATGCTGCAGAATGAGAGCAGCAGTCAGAAACAGGTGATGAGAGTGTGAAAGACTGGGAAAGCAGTTATGCCGGAAAACTGAAGATTGGACTTGTTTACCTTAAAAAGTAGTTGAATAAGAGGTGACAAGTTGAAAGCACAGAGTCTAATGAATGAATGATTTAGAGAGGTTGTTTGGGAGCTGTTGTTTTCCCTGTCTGTGCAATGCAAGAACAAAGGTGCTCAATGAAGCTGAAAGGTGGCAAATTAAAAACTGATAAAAGAAAATACATTTTCAAGCAATGAAAAAAGCAATTGGGATTCATTTCTATCAGAAAACTGGCAAGGTCATGAATTTATCAGGTTCAGAAAGAGACTGGATGTTTATATGATCAATAAAAATATCCAGAGGAGTTGTCAATGAGAGCTTGTTTTTCAAAAGTATTTATTAAATGTCATTTTTTTTGGAGTTGGAAAGCTCAAGGTGAAGGTGCAACTGGAATGGCGTTAAAGCACCATGATTTTGTACCTGCCTGATGTGGTCCCTGTACCTAGTTTTTAAGCATCCAGTTTTGTTTTTCACCACGTCTGGGTCTCAAGAGGAACAGGATCCCCAGCGCAGCAGGGTGGTTCGTGGTCTTCTCTGCCAGCCTGCACCGACATTTATCCGGGATGCGAGTGCCAGCATATGATAAACCTCTACTCGAGAAGCTGCAATCCAAAGCACTGAGGCAGTACATTTTCTTTTTTAAATGCAGAAAACTCTTTCAGAAATGCAGTTCACAGGGTTAAAGAGTAGCTGAGCTTCATGGTGTTTGCTTGCTGTCTGAGAGCAAACCCTGAAGATGGCTCCTGATGAAGCTAATGAGACATGTTGTGTGGGTGTTGTCTGAACCGTGCTCTGGGTTGAGAGAATAAACTGATCTTAAAAAACGCTGAGGAAGTGTTGCTTGGTGCAGTTTGTTTTGGACCTTTTTCATTCGCTTATATACTCAAAGCATTAAAATGATTTTTCATTCATGTTTTCGAAGGGTACAAGTTAAAACACATAACCCACATTGTGTGCGTAATGTGAAACGTGTGTTGGGTAATGTGAAATTAGTATTTTGACCACATTCAAGTAAATCATAGAATTTTAGTTCAAAGTAATGGCTTATTACTGCTTTGCCTTAGATAAATCATTGGGTGTCATTAAATAAGCTGCCCCTTAAGCTAGACCAGTGTTACTGTTGGGAGCACGGCTTGGGTGAGAAATGACCCTTTATGGTTATTAGAATGTCAAGAAGAATATGTTTATGTATTCTTTTGCCTTCTAGATGGCTTATATAGTATGGAAGTTTCACACTGTGCCTCCGGTACTGAATAAAATGCTTTATGGTTTTTGGTCAGTAACTCGAGCATCAGGGCTGGGTAGGCACTACATTTGGTGTTGGGGGTTTTTAACCCTCTGTGTTCTGCATCAGGGTGGATCTATGAATACTGTGGGCTTCTAGGCAGTTCCCTACTAGTTATGGGACGGTGATTGAGGGAAGTTACCAACAATTAATAGATGCATTCAACCCTATGGCTTGCAAATTTACTCAGACGTGACGTGATGATTTGCAGTGTAGGTGCTGTGGGTGTGTGTCCATAGGCTTCACGTGGGTTAAGGTGCACGTTGCTTAACTCTCCTGCCTGAGACGGTCCTGTTGCAGCAGGTACGCAGCCAGACTTTTCAGTCTTCTCTGCGTTGCGTCCTCTTCCTAAGGATGCGTCGCTGAGCTGCGAGGACAAGAAGCTGTGTCTGCTCTGCAAACGAGAATCCTTTAAGGGCAACACAGATAAGCTATGGGTGATCTAGGACATAACTTGATGTATAATTTCTGAAACTCTTAGTGAAATCACCACCTTGGAGGTAGTAGAGGGAATGATTTATGAATTAAGTAAAATATGGGAAATTATTAATATTTTCTAATAAAGGAGTCAGGTGATGTATATTCTGAAGCATTAGCTGAAAGCCCTTTTTCTTTGCCTTTTTCCAAAAGCCATAGACGCCACATTTCTAGAGCTGTTGACACATTGTAAGGGGACCAAGAAATTACTTTTCAAATTCAATGGAATGTGCTGTGTTGAGCTGATCGGATGAACTCAGGTCTCTGTTTTTTCTGTCCTCTCAAAATCTGATGCAAGAGATTTGCCCTTCTGCTTCAGTTCTGTTTTAGCCTGAATACCCCAGAAACAGCCTGGACTGTGGTGCGATTCCTCCTCCTTTATTTTTGCAGAGATAACTGCACCAGCTTAGACCGCAGTTCAGTCCACTTTGCTCCCAAGTTAATGATATTTAAGTGGTTAAAACTGCAAGAAACTGGCTGTTAAGAGATTTAGAGGCCAATATCTGGGTTACTTGCTAGGCAGGAGGAAAAAGAAATCCGAGGGTGAGGAATGAACATAGGGCTGAATTTTTATGTGCTGTAGACTCTGGCAGAATAGAAGAATCTGGATTGCCTTCACAAAAACTTTCTTTTCAGGGTTGGATAAGGCTTTTCCTTTTTTTTTTCCTTTTTTTTTTTTCCCAATAGATGAATAAAATACTAGTTTTCTATTGCCAGTAAGTAAGGATGAATACATTTCCTTGTCAGTTGTATGCCTTCCCTCTGCCAGCGATGGTAATCTAGTGGCTCAGCTGAAGAAGGTATGGTGTTGTTTTTTGGGTTTTTTTAAAGAAATGACTGTTTTTCAAATGTGATCTGTGCACACGGTGTCAGATACTGGTGTCGGACGAAGAGTGGCCCCGCGCTGAGGCAGGTGAATAAGGCAGCTTCCTACTTGTGCAAGATTGCCACCGCTTGAGGAGTGGGTCTATGAGAAATGGTGGAAAGAGGAGGTTTTTTTGAATGAAGAGATGAGAAATACACTGAGATAGGAAAAACAAGCTTGTGCTGGAGATAGGCAGTGGTGAGCGTTCCGGTAGAAGGGAGTTAAATGAAGAAAAATCATAAAATTATTTCACGGCAGCAGGAGGTTAGGAAACATAACTAAACATGTTAAACTCACTGTGAAGCAAGAGGACCCCGGGGTATTTTAGTCAGATAATATTTAGTTTGCTGCAGTGTCAGTTGTATGATTGCTTGTCAGCTGGCATATGTATGTGCTATAAGCAAAATGAGGCTTTTAGAGACCATGCACAATTTTCCTGAAGATAGTAAGCGGGGGATTTATCAGAGACAGATTAAAAGAGTTACAGTGGATTTATTCACTCTGGTCCATTGCCAGGTTATAAGGCAAGCTGAGCCCTCTGTAGAGAAGCATTGGAAATGAGGGGCAAGAACTAGAAAGGAAGAACTATAAATGTGGAGAAACACTTAAGGAACAGGAGAGCATGAAAGACACACAGGTATTTGTAGATATACATTTACAGCTGCCTGCTGAATGTTTGCCAAAAGAGCAGTCAGATTGCAGTCTCTCCAAAATTGAAGAAATGATGGTTGGGAAGCTAAGAGTGTCTCTGAATGCCTTGTTCTGGCACCTAAAATTGGCCTTTGATCGTCTTTCTCAGGCTCTCTGCCTGGTTGTGTCCTCACCGCTGTTTTCTCTGGTGGCAGCTGTCTTCAGACTTCTAACCTTGGGTAGAAAGTTGATGTTCAACCTTAATGATACGATACCTTTCCTAGCAAGAAAATGGCTCCGTTACGAGAGTATCAGAAAAAGTGATGAAAACCATCAGTTGTAGAGAGATGATGGGAGAGACAGGGATACTTAATTCCTGGTCTGCCATGCTCTTGTGGTAACAGAGTACATCAGTCTTTCTGACCTCTCTTCCGCCTGTTCAGGTTAGACACAGATGCAAGTACTTGGTCTTGCAAAGAAGAAATATTTTATTTTTTGTTGAAGAAGCCTTGGTTGTAGGGTGCAGTACATCTGAAGGGCTTCTTTATAGGTTAAATCCATCTTTAGCCTCCTGCAATGGCCTTATATTGGCTTGAGGGGCAAAAATACAAGCAGAGGGTTGATATATAGAAAGTCACATTTGAGAGGTAAGAATATTTTGAAAAACCGTTCTCTAATGTTCTTGTCAGCGCAAGGGTAGTGAAATCTGCTGCATGTTTTTATTTTTATAGAGTTAACATGCTTTTTTGTAAATGCTGTTTTAATTGAGGTCTTGAGTAGAAAGTCAATGGTGTGTATATACATATGTGTCTGCAGTCAGTTCTAATTTGCAAAGTAATGGGAAAATAGGTCAGCCACAGAGAGAAATGTTGGGAAATGGCTGTAGCTGAGAAGGAAGCTATGAGCAGGTTTGGGAATACAAAATTTTGATTTAAAGCTGATTAGTACGAGAGTTAAGGGTGGTAGGAAAAAGGGGAACCATTTGCCCTCTGGTGATAGTAGATGTTGCTTGTAGGCAAGGAGGATTTGAAAAGTTTCTGGTAATTTATTTTTTACTGGTTTTGTTTGGTATAGAACTCTTGGGTTTTTTTGTCTGTCGTGGAAGAGTCGATTAGCTCTTGTTAGCAGTGCCCCAGGAGGGTCAGGAGCTGAGGGAGTGCGGCTCCCTTAGATGTGTTCCCACAATAGCAAAGTCTGACCGAATGTGCCTTTAGCCACAGCTCTGCCTTCAGGGCTCTGTTTCTTGGGTCTTGCTGTCACTGTGTTTTGCCTTTCCACCCCCCACATTTTTCCATAAGGCAATGAGATGTGAACATAGTCTTTGAAGAGAGAAGCCCAGTTACAAAGGCTTTGTATTGTATCAATTCCTTATCAATTCCTCCAGCCATCAGGTTGGAGCAGAACCTGTTAATTGTCTGTAGCCCCCTGCACGTTCCCCACTTAATGCTTTTAGGAAGAAATTCTTCCCTGTGAGCGTGATGAGGCCCTGGCACAGGTTGCCCAGAGAAGCTGTGGATGCCCCATCCCTGGCAGTGTCCAAGGCCAGGTTGGATGGGGCTTTGGGCAACCTGGGCTAGTGGAGGGTGTCCCTGCCCATGGCAGGGGTGGCACTGGATGGGCTTTGAGGTCCCTTCCAGCCCAAACCATTCTGTGGTTCTGTAATTTTCTGTGGTGTATAGGGACACTAGGGAAATTGTATGCTGCCCACATCCTGAGGAGCTTGAAGCAGGATGCACGTGTTTCACGTGGAGTACGGGCAGCCCCGAGAAGGGGTAGATGCCAACTGACGCTGCAGCCTATTAATGGTACCTGATGTCTGTGTTGCTACACAACATGCAGGGCTCTGTGCTTTGCTTTCATGAATTTCATCACCTTGATACAAATTCATTTCTCTAAATTACAGAGATGTTGTTGAATTGTAATCCTCCTCTTTGATAAACACATCACTGAAGCTGAGATTTATCACACTTAGTGTTTGCCGTTACTCAGTAGACAAGTTACCTGTCAAAGAAAGAAATTAGACTGGTTTGATATTATTCATATTAAGGCTCAGTTGATTGTTTCTTGTCCCCAATTCTTCTCTAGCTGTTTGCAATTTGACTGTTAACGGTTTCTTCGAGTATTTTATGAGAGACCAAAATGTTGAAGTAATTTCTAATTGCCACAGTCTGTATCTCCTCATCCATCCTTCCTTTAAAAGGTTGGATCTGTTCCTCTGTCCTGTTTTCAGGGCCTGTCCTGCAATTTGTGAGTTCATCAAAGATAGTTGCTCAGGGAGCAGAGATTACTGTAAATAATTTTTGAAGTGTCTTAAGGATATATTTTGTCAATAGGTCCTGATATATTTATATATTTTATATATGTAGGTATATCCTGATGTATCTAATAAATTTAAGTATTCTTTCAGTTATTTCTGACCATATTTTGGCTTATGTTCCCACACCTCACACTGTTAATTTTACTAATGTTAAGCATCTGGTCAAGCCCAGTTAGGATCTTCCTTTTTCTGTGTATGTATTTGTATAGCTTAAAGCAAGAAAGCTATACAAGAGCTCTGTTACACAGTCATCTTTCTCTTTTATTTGTGTTTTTACGAGGAATAGTTAGCTAAATTATACCTGATTGCAAATAGCATCTGTTTGATGTTGAAGCTCCATATTCTTTCTTCAGTCTTGAAATTTTCTCTTATTACGACTAATTTGGAGTTAGGAGTCTGGAGAGGAAGAGGAGGGGGAAATCTTGCCACTGATTTCCTATAATGAAGCAGTCTATTAACATTCTCCAAAAATTATCATTAATTAAACAAAAAGCTCATCTAACGCTAGGAACAGGAATATTTCTGTACCAGCAAAAAAGCACCAAGTGGGAAATATCATTATGATTCCACTTCACAAAGTCTGTCTCCTCTGCCAGGCTCTAACCCGTGCAGAAGTGAGGGAGCAAGTGAGCTGTGCGTTTGGGTTGTGGATTAATAGTTGAAGTTCACTCGTGTGGAAATAAAGCAGATTTTACTGTGACTAGAATCTGTCATTAAAAAGCCATTATCGGAACCAACCGGCACAATTCCTGCTCTTTCATTGCTAATGACAAAACAATCTGTTCTTTAAAAAACAACAACCCTATATTTTCTTTCAGAGAATGGTGCAAGAGACTTACCAGAACAGAAGCCGGGTGAAGAGAGGCAGTTGAAAGATTTATTGATCAATAAACCAGACAATTACAGCTTGTTTATAAAAGGGAAAAAAACCACCCCCGACCACCCAGACCTCGGGCCTGCAAGCAACACCGAGACTCTAATAATAACAACTCTGGCATCCAGCTTGAAACGATAAAAGTCAATGGGAAGATATAGGATTTCAATAAAATTATGACACTAGATAAACTTTACCCCAGGAACAAATTTTCCCTGGGTGTGTGACTGACTTCAGTTAGATTTGTAACTTTAATTTCTTTTTTATTGATTTTTCTTTTCTTCAACTAATTACAAAGTCTGTGGTGAATCGTGTGTATGTATGTTTGAGGAGGGGCTAACGAGCATCAGCAGGAGCAGGATCTCGGCTTACATGTATGCGTATGAGGTCGGGTGGCTTTTTTAATTATCTGGGCTATATTTCACTCTTTGGTTGCTTCCAATGCACAGCTGGGAGTCACTTTTATACTCCTCAGTATTTGAAGCCACCGGCTGCCCTTGGAGATGCGCAGTAGCACTGCTTCCATGACGTGAGGGATGATGATGATGATGGCGCTTATGTGAGCGGTTCTCAGGTCTTTCCCTAAAATTAACCCAGAAGTCCTGGAGGAGCCCACTTATATCACCACTATTTCTAAACCACTCTGCTAGCCCTGGTGTGGGAGTGCTGGGGAATAAAACCTTTCCCTTAGCTTCGAGCTACTCGCCGACCGGGTTGATTTTTGGCTGTACATAGGAGTAGTGGAGCTGGTGGGAGGACTCGAGAGAAACTTTCTCTGAGGGATTGCATTTTGCAGAGGTGCCATCCTGTAGCAGTTTTTCCTGGGATTAGCTGTAGTTTGTGGTTAAGATTATAAAACATGTTTTCTTTTTAGTTAGTTATGCAGTAGGAGGAGGCATATTCTTTTGGTGAATTGGCTGCTGCTGGCAGAAGGAAGAGAAACTGCTCAACCTTTGAAAAAATTCACTATCCTTCCTCTTTTTCAAACTTACATCTCCTCAAACACAGCTGCAAGCTGCAGCACCAGAGTTTGCTGTGGGACATTAATTTTCTAGGCTTTTAATGAACATCAAACCCAATTATTCTGTTTTTAGGGCATGTTTAGAGTAAGCTGTGTTTCTGTTCTGGTGTTGATTTGAAATGGTCAAGGTAAAGATCACCTGGAAGTGTGCCAGCGTAAGGTCCATGGTGAGTTGGCAGAGATGCCCTGTGCTGGGTAAATTTTGGAAATTCCCAGAAGGACTGCTTTTTAGTAATTGTGATGAATGCTCTCCTGATAGGAAGCAGGGAAGTGGAGGTGTTGGGAAAAGGTTAGAGAGGGCATCTGAAAGTCTCCAGGAAGGTTTTTGATGGGGCTTGGGGAATATCCTGGCATGTGGGATGAGGAGATATTGCAGCAATTACTAAATTAGGATTACATTTTAGAGAATCTTTTTAGACAGAGGACTTCTCAACAAGAACGTCTGTTTCCTGCCAAACTAACAAGATCTTTAGGAGGGAGGGAGAAGCTTTCAGTGAGTGCTCTTGACGGGGAGGAATTTGAAAAATGGAGCTGGGGACCACTTGCTGGAAGCTGAGAATTGATTTCACTACAGTATTAATATTTAGAAATAATTAATGAGGAGAACTAAACTCCAGGATCAAGTGTTTAATTGTACCACCCTTTATTTCAGCTTTTCAGCACCTCCCCGGCCCCGATACAGATTGTGTTGTATTTACTGTGCATGGTTTTTTTCCTTGAGAAGTTTACTTTTCCTTTAAGAGAAAGGCTTTGAAGGGCAAGGTCTGTAGTTGATTTTAAGGGAAAGACAGCCTGTAGGGATGTCCTGTTCCCATGCAGTTTTCCCATCCTAACATGAAAGCACAAGTTTGTCCTCCTTCCAGCTGAACAGCTCGGGGATCTGCTAGGATATTGCTGGGGATGACTCGAGTGACCTAATATTCAGCAGTTAATTGGAAGCCAAGTGTGATGGGAATTGCCAGGGGTCCTGTTTGCTGTTGAAAAAATGCTAAGGATTTTGGGACTGCCCTGCTGTAATGGAGCGAACATTGCAGTGTTAAATCATCACATCGATGAAAGATGCTTAGTAGAAAATGAGGATAGCGGAGCAGCTAGCAGCACAGAGAAAGAGAGGATGCTGTAATTGCAGATGTAATTGCAACAACATGCAAGGATCAAACCAATACCTTCGCTAAACGGTCTCTTCTGTGCTCTAGACAATGATTCTGCAATAAATGGGGAATGAAATTCATCTCCTGAGCAAAGGCAGTTTGCTTTATGGAGAGTGCACCGGGCAGACTGGGCGATGTGTGTGTATGTTCCGGGGGAGGGGGAGGAGGATGGAGCGATCCTGTACTTTCTGCTAAACAAGTTCGTTACAAGGCAGGTGTGGTGTGGCTGGGTTTGGGTTTTCTCCTTCTGCAGTAACATGGAAGTATTTCCTTTCATATGTCTGTCTGATGAATAATTCTATCTAAACTATGGCAAAACTGTTTTTTCCTTGGAAAAATGTTTCTTTTCAGTCAGACATGAGCAAGGAGCTAGTAACAGCTTCCAGTGCTATTTATGTTAAAACTTGTTTTTCTTTATTATTTTATTAACTCAGTTCCTTCAGCCTCAGGCTGTCCTTTGGTCTAGGGTCCTTTTACCTGCTGACCAACCCAACCATCTTGGCTGACCTTTCAGTCCGTGACATGCTCTGAACAGACACGGTACCTCTGGCACTGCCCCTCGTCTTATTTTCACACTTTGAATCTTCCTTCTCTTCCCCACGCATGCACTTGCTATCCACGTTCAGTCTTTGACCTTTAGATTTTGAAGGAGGAGATAACCTTTGTATACAGGCTTGTTGGGCTGAGCGGTTAGCATCACCTTCACTATCTGAAATACAGCTTTTTTTGTTCGGGGGTGGGGGGAAAAGGACCTTTTTTTCCTACCCTGACAATTCCTGATGTCCCCAAGAGAGCGACGTCCCAGCAAAGGATTTCAGTGTGGCCAAGCTGGGCCAAGTCCAGTGTAGCGGCAGTGGCCTGGTCTGGGTGTGAACTTCACAGCTACAAAGCTGAGTGATCTGCTGATAACGTTTTGGATGTTTGCGATGGCAGAATTCACACGAGATCACCGGTCTGTCCAGAGCGCTTGAGCATTTTGGTAGCGGGCTGAGGCAGCGCTGTCAGATTGCCGTGGAGGTTTTGCTCTTCGCATTTCTGCCAGGGGCCTGTGCTGCTTTGACCCTGTTCTGTAGCACCTCAGACATCAAGGTTCTTCCATGTAGTCAAAAGGTAACACGCTTCATCAGCTGGGTAATCCTTGTATCCGTATTGCACTGTAAATGGTAATCTCCTTAAGACACACCTGACTCTTAGAAATTTGCGGTCTTTTGTCCCCATCCTTCTTCCCCGTCATGCCTTGGAGGTAGGCGTTAGGTGCCGTCTGAAGTTGGGAATGCGTTCGGAAATACTTCAACCAGGGGCCCACACAAAAATTTTACTTTTAGCTTTCAGCCCAAGCTTGAGACTTGGGAGGGGGATCCTTCTTTTTGTGTCTCCACAAATGCTTGGTTGTAATTCCCAGCAAAGGGAGCCAAACATGTTGTCTGTGAGATATTAACCTCAGAAAAAATATTTATTATAAACACTGAGTGTTGCAGTGTTTAACGAGTGATAAGTCACATACCATTTAGAGGATATTTGCTCTCAGCCACTTTGTTTGTTGTCAGATCTGTTTCATTTCTGTTGTGACAATTCTGTTAGTTCCTTGCTGGAACTCTTTGGCAGGAAAAATGTCAAATACAACACTAAATATTTTGCTGACGAAACCCATTCAGCCATGTTGAATTAGAATAGTGTCTCCAAAAAGAAGGCAGGCTCTGTTTTCAGTTGCCATCTGCTTGTTAGAGTGTATGCATGTTGCTTTCCTGCAAGGGATATGTGGTTTTATATACACAAGACAGTCCAATTTTTCATTTTTCAGAGCAGCAACATTTATTTTATTAGAACTGTGTGTTCAGCTGTGGCTTGATGCCGATATGAAGACGATGAGTGCATATCCATCAGGGTTTCTTTGCCGTGTAAAAGAACAAGGGGCAAAAATGTAGAATATTGTTCTGGGAACCCTCTCCTAGGAGTAAGGTCAGGGGCTTTATCCCTAAAGGTGGTTTCTGTTCTTCCTGACAGGAGCGTGATGGGATGCGAGCAATTCTGGAGTCGTACGACAGCGAGCTGACCCCTTCGGAGCACTCGCCCCAGCTGAACCGGCGTATGCGTGAGGCTGAGGAGATGGTGCAGAAGCTGCACGCTCATAACAGCGAGCTGGAGGTAATAAAGAAGCATCATGCTCTAACCCCAGGGGTGAAGTAGTTGAGACCTTTAAGATTGAATTGCCTAGTGATGCGATCTGCTCTCACAGAAGACAGATTTGCAAAATTCAGAATTCCAGGATCAATAAGACCTGCAAGTTATTACTCTGCACCTGAAGCTGGCAGAAGCCAAGAATAATCGTCTTTGGGTGTGCTGAGTGTGCTTTGTGTTCAGCAGAGCTGTGCTGCACGGCTGGAGTGACAGCTAGTCCCTGCAGGCTGAGGGGTTGTGTGGAGGGGGAATGAAATGTTGCAGGTGTGGTGTCTTCTCCGCGGTCTAGTCTGAGTGATTTGCTCTATCGCATGTGTAGCAAGGCTCTTCTGTACACAGCGTGAGTGCTTGTTTATACGAGCTTTACTCAAGGGTTGAAGAAGTAAAGTCTGTGTCTGCTGTTAATTCTTTACTTCTTGGCATTGGGCCTGAAAACCCCACAACACCAGTTACTCTGAGTGCTTTTTACTAGGTTTTCTCTAGGACAAAGCATTCTTTCCAAAGGTAGAAGTATTTCTTGAAGGAATTCTTATATTTAGTTCTCTTTTTGAAAATTTGTGATCTGAAATGTGACTGTAATGAGGTAAACATTAACATGCATTTGCCAAATAGTTCCCCTCTTCTCTTGTCCTTTGCCATAGTGGCATGGGCTTTGTGGTCAGGAGTTGAAATATTTGGAACATGTCTGTGATCTTAAAGCTTGGCAGTTTTATTACATAGGCTTTACAATAGTCATAAGTGTGTGAGTTTTCCTTTCTTCATGCCTAGTTCCACCATCATATAGATTTACAGGTGCCATAATTCAAATGGACTAAAACTTGTAGAAATTGATGCTCCTCGGGTTCATGCTCAAGCCATAGTGGATTGTCCCACTGTGCATAAACCTCTTTGTTGCTTCTGGCATCCTTAAAAATGTTTTTTTCTTGTGTTGGTAGGTGGGGACTTAAGTCAGGCAATACTGGCTCCAATGATCTCTACAGCCTTAGCAAGCAGAGCAGCATAGCATGGTATAGATCAGTATAGATCCACTTCATACCTGTCTCAGAAAAGGAATTCTGCAAAGTTTTGGGCAAGGTGATGGAGAAGTTTGATGGTAATATCAAATGAAATGGAAATTTGTCTATCTCAGAATTTTTCTTTATGTTGTCTTCTGATTGCCATGTTGCTTACCACCAGACAGAGCAGGATTAGACAACGCTGACATAAAATAATAGGTGGCTATTTTATCCTGCTTTCTTAGTTGTTTCCAACAGCGGCTCTGGGTTTTTTGGAAGGAGATTTCCTGAATTGCTTCACCGAATAGGTCAAATGTGCGTGGTGTCTTTGGGCAATAGCAAATTACCTTGTCGTCTTCAGGCGAAAGCCTGGAAGAGTGTGGGAACCAATTGCTACACCCCTCTATTTATAGGGAACAAATACTAAGTTTGTTTTCATGGATGTGGTTTAACGGCTACATGGAAAATTTCAGAAAGGAGCTGCGTTCTCTGGAGGTTTGTTTTGTGTGATGTCAACCTTTAAGCCTTTCAAAGACTTTGCTAGAAGCAGGATTCAAAGACCTGATATTCCCCTTGTAAAGTAAAATTTTATGCTTCACTTGATTGTGTTTGCCTTTCTGACTGCAGTGTTGGCTGCTGCATCCCATCTATTTTGAAATTTTTGGGGAAAGGTTTTTGTTCTAGTAAAAATCTGAAAACTGGAAAGGGAAATTGAGGTACAGGCAGGACTCCTGGTGCCTCATCATCAGGAGCAGCAGCTGTAATCAACTGCCTGTAGATCAAAGAACTGGTCGATAGCAGCTATTAATAACTTCTAACATAATGCTTTGCACCCTCCCAGCTCTGCTGAGCCTCTCTACAAATTTTAGAAATGTTGACACCTGCATGACTCATCTCACAAACAGAGGAGATGGCAGGAACGAGGCACCTTGGAGCCTCGGTTGTTTCTGAAGTGCGAGAGAAACAGCCTCTGGTGGGGGGGGAGGTGGGAAGGGAAGGAAGAAGAGAACTTCCACATGTTTAAGTCAGTGTGGCAGAAGGGTCGGGGCATCCCAGGAGCCCCTGGTGTGGATGGGCTTGGGAGGGCAGCACACAACCAGCTTGTAGAGTAGCACAGAAGAATGAGAAGAGCCTGTCTGTGAGCATCATACACGTGGCAGCAAAGCACCAATGTGCACGACTGTTCTGATGAGATCCAGGTAAGATCTGGGGAGGCTGCGAGGAGAGAGTGTGATGGATCTGAGCTGAAAAGGCCTGGCTCACGCTATTCCTCTTTGCTAGGCTAAGTTGGTTAAAGCGGGAAAACAACCACAATCCCTAGATAACAGGGGATGTACCACTGCGGGTAACCACGGTTCTGCTCACAGAGCAGTGCTGCTGGCAGCTCAGCGTGCGCTGGGAACACCGTGTACAGGCGCAGCCCTTGCGCAGTCCCTGTGCGCTGCATCTGCGCTGGGGGGCTGCAGGGATCGCTGTGCTCCAGGAGCATCTTGAGTTTAAAAAAGCCCTTGAAACCTCTCAGGCAAATGCATCCTCTTGCATTACATTTTGTAGCTTCTATCTTTCAGCTTTGTTCATAAACCTTAAAATTCACACAATACGCCATGTCTCTCCTCCCTGACTTATTTTATCACAGTTTTTTTTCTTCTTTTTTTTTTTTTTTTTCTTTCTACGGAGTACTTAATTTACCAAAATCTCTTTCTGTGCTCCCTAGCAGAGAGCCCTTCGATACTTTTCTTGTTTCTTCTGGCTGCCCTAATCTGCTACCAGCAGCCCCACCTCTGAAGAAGCCACAGAGGGAAGAAGTGATGTTCTGAAGAGGGATTTTTCTATACCCTAAAAATGGAGATTTTTCACATCCATTCCAGCAGCAACTCTGTGTGAGGCAGGTAGCTCTCTGGTGAAGATGGAGTGATAGTGGTAACGCAGTAAGAAAGAGGAGGAAGCCACGTGGGACTAGGAGGATTTTGGGCTGAGGCAACAGCTTTTAACTTGTTAGGGAGATGAGGTCTCCGGTAAGTCCTTTGCTTGATGTATAAATGGAGGTGGGAAGCCGTTTAAAACAACACCGGGAACCAGAGGGGAACGTGTAAGCCCTGGAGGGTCGTGTGCGAGTAGTTTAATAATGTATGCTGGGAGGATGGAGTTAGGTGATACACCAAGTTGTGTCTGACTCCCGCCTTCCCTGGCCCTCGCTGGGCAGGACAGCTGCTGGGAGCGCTGCATCACAGACACCGCCTGGATTACAGACACCTTTCCAGAAACTGAAATACGGAAGGATGCTTTCATCCCGGATCACCTCAGACATGCAGTGTCACTGTGTAAGAACTAGTCCTGTCAGAGCCTGATGGGGCAGAGGGCTGGCAGACAAAGAAAGGCTGATGGGGAACTTTTTAAATCCCCTTCATTGATGACTGATGAGAAAAGCTGGATCTCTAATGCATGAACATGCAAACACGTAGTCTGTTCTGGGACTGAAAATGATGGCTGTATCCTCCCCAGGACTGCTTGTCCCCAGCCTGACCCCCTACTCCACACCGCTGATCTGGCTGGAGAGGTTCAAGAAAGCACTTTATGGAGTGTCGAAGGTAAAGCAGGGGGAGATGCAAAGAAAAATGCCATCTGAAATGGTGACTGGAAAAGCAAGCAGGCTGTGTCAGCCTATTTCACGTGGTTAATGAAGTGTCATTCACCATCTTTTTTAAAAGTGTGTTTTGGAACTGAAGAGGGAATGAGTTTGTCCCTGGCCAGCCTGCTATAAATACTTAAAATAAACAGAATCGTAGCCATATTTATATCATGGCATGAATTTTTGTTTTGATGCTGGTGATATTAACAGTTTTCTTGCCAATCTTGGTTAACCTTTATTGCCTTAGCTCCCATTGCTTCTAATTTCAAGGTAAATATGACAAAACAAGAATCTTCTGTGCATGCAGCAGCTACTGTGAAAAAACTCTGATGTGGAGTTTAGCATTTGAAAAGTTAAATCCAGCTGCACAAAAGAGAAATCATCATAAATATAACTCCATTAATAGCGATTTTATTACAACACACTTGGTTCCATATGAAACTTTAATGAAGAGAGATTTGCAAGGAAGACTCATGCTGACACCTTCAATGGTCTCCAGCATTTTTTACATTGAGAGATTTACACTGTCTGTGAGCACCATATGTACTCTAATCAGTTAATTATGAGTCTGACAGTTTCAGCACATGAAATGCCATATGTTCTGTGTTTTTCTTCCACCACAGGCATTGCTGGTGACCTCAAAACTCATTGACCAAATATTGTCACCTTATCTGCACCTGATAACTGCAGCACATCTGCTGGCAGTGAAAATTGGGCATTGCTGATTCTTGTGATGTTAGTCACAAAGCTGCTTCTTGCAAAGGGAGTTACTTAGCAGTCACCCTGGAGTTCAAAGTGCTTAAAATTTATGTGCGGATGCAATAAAATGTTTATTTGAGCAGTTAACAGTTCCTCCTTGTCTCTCACCCAGCTTCCCCCATCAGTGCTTTTCCACCTTTTTACCTTCTGTTTTTTTTCTCTCTTTGATCCACACTTCATGTTTATCTTGCTTTATCCCTCCTCTGCCGAATTTCCTCTCCCCCTCAAAGGTAAATTGCTTCTTTACAGAGCAGAAGGGGTTTCTGTGATGATGGGAACTTTACAGAGAAATTTCTTCCCATCTGTGCAAGGTACAGAAGAGTTTGGTTTAATTTTCAGATTTCTTCTGCCTGCTTTCTCTACCTCTCCGCTGCCATCCAACCTTTGTGCACTGTCTTATCTCAGTGACAACTGTAAGAAGCAGTGAGAAGATTACTCTGCTCGCCTTAGATGTCCATAAGGAGCAAATCCAAGTCACTAGAGCTTTCCTGCCACTCCAGAATGGCATATGTTTCACTTGCCCAGACTTGTGCTGTCATTGTAGCATCTTATCTGTGACTCATGTGGGAGAAAACAGGAGCTCTCTGGAGATGATGCTAATGTGCTCCATGCATCAGCTACCACTGATTGCTGAAGCAGTCACAGGGCTGGACATCATCTTCTGACAAAGCAAACACCTTGTCGAAATAGCATTTTGAACCTGAACGCTTTGGCGTCTCTTGGCAGACTCGAGCCTTCCCAAGAACCACTGCGGTCCTTTGCGTTTCTTTTCTTTTCTAAAGGAGAGTAGGTCAGGCTCCATTTCCTCCGGCAGTCCTGCAAAATGGATTATCTTGGGTTCTCTCTTCTTTCACACGTTTCATCTTCCTTCAGACCCGAGTGACCTTGTCAAGTCAGGGAGCCATTAGTTTTCTCCCCTCCCTCTTACACCTGCCAGTGGCTGTGTTTTGGGAGAGCACCTTGCAAATAACCGTCACATAAAGGAGGAAGTCAAGTCACGGAGGGACTTAATGATTTGTTAAAGGTGTCAGTCCCTGCTCTGTGGAAGAAGAGTGCCTCTTAAAACTGGTTGATGCTGCGGCAGAGCCTGTCTCTGCATATCTGAGATATTTTGTTTGGTCCAAACAGATTTTAAAACTCAATTACTATTTTTTTTTTTTTTGACATTCCCTATTTTGGATCTGTCCTGAAAGTTAGTAATTGATCAAGAGTAGTAGTCCATGGCACTGCCTTATACTGGAGATGCTCTGCACAAACCAGCATTGTGTTCACTACAGGTAGATTTTTACAGCTATTTTTAGTGTGTGGATGCTCTGACAGTTTAAGAATGACTTTAACTCAGCAGTTCCTAGGGACCACAGCTAACTGGAAGCAAGCCTCCATCATTCTTAAGAAATGAGAATGTCCTCCCACCAAGTTGCATGGAGTAAATTAAATCATTAACTAAGACAATATCTGTATCTCTAGCCTATGATAAGCTGCATTATAGTCAAGCCCCCAGAAAAATGCCACCAGTTGCAGAACAACGAGCAGCCGTCAGGACCCTTTTGCCACTCTTGGCTGCATGTTGACGTAGGGTATTGAATTGCATGGGACAGAAAAGCATTTTCCAACTTTGCTGCTCTCTTGTGCTTCGAGTGCAGTAAGAACAAGGGGAGACATTGTAATTGCCATCACCTCTTGCTGAAAGTCATGCTCCTGATGTAGATATGGTCTGTGACGCTCCACTCCCCGTTCTGTTACTGACTGGGTCATGTCTTGACTCTCTAAATGTAAAAATTTGTAGTAATGATAAATATAAATTATCACCCGTGCTAGCAATGCAGGGAGTTTAGGTTGGGCTCCTGCTTTCTGAAGTGTTTCAGTCTGCAGGAAGCACACCTAGCCTAGGTGAGACTGCGCTAAATCATCAACCTGTTGTCTGGGTGTGATGCTTAGAGGACGTGGGAATGCTCCTGTACTCGTCTCTGAAGGATCTCATTTCAGCCCCAAACAGACTGATAGATGCCAGCAACAAAAAGATTTCTCCCTCCCTGCCAACTATGCTCCCCTTGAAATGCTCTTGGTGTGAACGAGTCCTCCCGTAGCCTTTTCTGATGATAACCAAGCACAAACGAGGCTTGACCTAGGGAATTTGGATTAGCTTCACATGTACCTGGCTATAGGAGACAAGAGAAACAGATGAACTGGGTCTAAATTCCTAGAGAAGATTTAAAATTGGGTTCATTCTTAGTGATGGTTTGGAAAGAGATGATAACTGATGTGCAGTTATGAGTCATATTGACCACAATAGAACAGAGGAGAGCATTTCATACAGTGTTGAGAGCTTTAAAACACTTTACGCTGGAGAGCTTGCGTGCCTGTGCCCAGAGATACAGGCTTTGTAATTAGATGTCTTTAGGTGGAAGAGGAAGGAAGAATACATTTGGAGTGGGAGCGGCGGCCCCGTCCCTGGCAAATGGCAGCAGACAAAGACGTCGCATAAAAGAGCTGCTTTTGTGCAATATGGTGCATATCACCTCCCGCTGCAAGTGTGCAGCTGTGGGAGCAGGGGGCCGAAATCGGGATGCAAGTAGTGTGGTGATTACCTGTCTCTTCCCTCACAGGTGGAAGACAGAGGGGAAAAAAGGCAATTTCAGCTTCTTTGGGGACTGGGGTTAAGAACAGGTAGTTGCTAGCTTTTCAAAGGGAAGGCTTTGAAAATGTAGAAATATGTTCTCATGTCTGTCTCCATCGCTTGCTGTTGTGAGCCAGGCAGTGTGGAGGGGAGGGCTGGGAGTCAGCGGGGAGGCTGCTGGGCAGGTTCCTCCAGTGCTTGCAGCACTTTCCAGTGTCGCTTTCCACAATTATATAATTGCTTTTTTTTTTTTCCTTTCCCCTCTAATGTTAGAGAAACATTCAAGAAATAAGACAAACTGCATTCTGCATTTAATTCAGAGATTTAACCTCTTTGAATCTCTTCCAAGCTAGAAAGCACGGTGATTTTACGTACCGCTTGTCCCATCCATGTGAACCGTACAGCCACAGCCCATCTCACTGCTGTGCCACGTGCCTGGGAGCAGGGTTTGTCTTGGAGGGTACGCGAGTGATCCTCGGACGGGGAATGATCAAAGCTTCCCAACAGCTTCCAGGGTACCCGGTCTCTTTCTGGAGTGGGGTGATGGGATCCCGTTGGAGGCAATGCCACATCCTGCGGAGCACTTCCAGCCCAAAGTTGCCTGAAGCATGTGGTATGTGTTCATGTGGCTCACCACCGGGTAAATATTTTGGTGCCTGGCTCATTAGGGATGGGGAAAATGGGAGAGAAATTGGCCAGGATTGGCCAAACTAAAACCCAGATTCGTTTATGTTGGATTTCCCCGATGTGCCCTCAGGCCAGTGCATCTCATCTTCTTTGAACTCTATTGATGATTCAGCCTTCAATGCTAGCATAGACGTAAGGTTGATGTTAAATATCTCCTAATTATTAGAACTACTACTTAAGAACATTCTGTCACTGATGAAAGCTTTAACAGCTCATGGAAACAAAGCAATTCTGGGGGAGAAAGAAGGTAAATATCTTGTGAAAGACATAAAAGCTAAGACTGAACATCAGGATAATGTTTTATGTGGAAAATGCCACGGAAATTTTAGCTATTCCCTAACTCTGTGTTCTGTTAATGACATTAAATAGTGCTTGTCTGGGCATCTTAAGAGATGTTCTGAACTTGTTGAGATTTGTTGATTTTTATAGTGATTGGATTTGAATTCTGTGATTTGTAGTGCTTCATTTCAGAATAATTACATAATCTCTGCATAATTTAAGATTTAAAGTATGTATTTTGTAAGTGTTTTCGTGTTATCTTTTAATTCACGATGATGGTCTCCTGTAAGAAAGAGGGATTAATATTTTTAATCATTATTTTCTATTTAAAAACACACTGTAAAGATTCCAAAGATTTCCTGCAGGGCCTCCGGGCAGACTTGTTACATGGCTCAACACCTTTCTGCCTGCTGTGCTTCTGTGCGCTCCGGCTACAGAGTTTTGTTGAAATCCTGTTGCCGAATAGTTTTAATACATAAACACAAAAAGTGCTTTGAGAAAACAACATCAACACAAGCTTGTTCCCATGCTCTTGTGGATGCTAACGCTCCTGCTCTTTGCAGTTTGGAGGATGGCAGGATCCACTTTAATTCGCTTAATACTTTGGTTATTGTGGCAATTAGAACAACAGTGGTTGCTGTCTTGGTTTTCGTTTTGAAGCTCATTGATTCTTTATTTTGGCCTTAATTACCAACAGTAGAAGAGGGGTTTCTTCAGGGAACTAATTAGTCTGAAAAGCCTGGTTCAGCATAGTGCTTGAGCACAGTTAGTTGAATGATGCCTACATGCAAGAGCCAATTACAATTGTTTTATTTCAGAACATACATAATTATTCACCCTTAATACTTCTCCGTAGTTCGGAGTTGCATTTGCTCCCATATGTTCACCCTGTCTTCCCCTATGGAGTGGTTTGTCCATAGGCTGCAGCACCTCCATTTACCCAGTTTGTTTCATGTTGAGGTCATGAATTAGAGTACGGCAGCGTTGCAAGTCATAACTTGAACAGAATTTAAAGGAAGGTGGCTGGAATTCTCTATTTTTCTCTTTTTCACTTAAATGTGACTAGCCTACTAATATTTGGAAAAGGCTGGGAAAAGAATAAGTGAAAAAGCCAGCTGACAGCGGTTTTCACCAAGCTGTGAATAAAAACTAAGCTGTTGATATAGATTCCTCTGTTCAGGGGTGGTCCAAGGAAATTGTAAGGAACAATTCTGTTTTCTCAGAGGCTTTGCAATTTATCTATTTGCTTTAATCAGTGTTAATGTCAAATGTGCTTTGATTGCGCTAAAAGCTTTTCAGCAAAACAAACTGGAAGTCCTAAGTTTTGGAATAAACCACAGTCTTCCTGTAATGCAAGTTGTAACATTTTTGTTTTGAATTTTATTTATGTTGTTTAATAAAACAGGCAGTACTACTGTACAAGACACGTGCCATGAATCCATCTGTGGTAACAGTAATGCAGATAAGAAATGCATGGCACATCGATTGGACATATTGAACTGATTTATGTTTTCAATTTGTTTAAACGGCTATAATGGCTATAGCTTTGACAGATGGACACTCGAATTTCAGTTCCATTCAAGACCACATTAAAAACAGAACTGATTTCTGGTTTAAAGCATTGATTTCTATCTATTCTGTGTTCTCTTGCCTGCATCCCACACGTCAGATTCGCAAACGTGAGTTCTTGTAACATCAACTTTACTTCCTTTTGGAAAATTGTAGAAACAGCTCATTTTCCATTAGAAAGCTGATTCTTGGAAGAGTTGCTAAAACTAAATATTTTTAATTTTTAAAGGAAGTCAGCAAGAATCTTGAAAGATTACATGTTACACTATTATTGGTATATAAAACCCAAGGATATATTCAGTAGCTATGAACGTGAACAGAGTAATTATTTTGTGGAGATTATTTTAAGTAGAATATCTTGTGTAATGGGAGAGGTTTTTGAGGCTTCTGTGTGTAAAGACTGCCATGTACATTATTTATGTACACAAAGAAATGCTGAATGTCTGTATCAGTATTAATTTATGGGAGTATCTCCTGAGAGCCCACAAACCCGGAATTTTTCTTGAAGTCAAGGCTGTGCAATGCGGTTGGGAACTGGCCGAATGGTGGAGACCATAAACCAATGATCTTTATGTAGCAGTTGTTATTGCTAAGCTAGCTGTTACCAGCCTTACCTTTGGCAATTATATTCTGACTACTCTTAATCGTATTAACAGTTCATACAGATGCAGTGTTCTTCGCTTTCTAATCATCTGGTTTATTCCCTTTTATAAGAGATCATTTCGTTAGTGGAAACCCCAGCCTTAGGACAGATCAGTTCTCTGGCCTGATTTCTCAAATATTCAAATAAAACATGTGCTCCTTTGACCTCCGTGGATCTAGTTACACCTAGCACAATATGGTTGCTGGTTTCTGAAGCATCCTGTGACCTTTTGTATGAAGAAGGGTGTTTGGGACAGCTGGGAGTGATGTCTGCGTGACTGTGGTGACAAACCCCTATTTCTCTAGGTGGGAACATTCAAGCAGCGGTTAAACCATCTTCGCTTGTTATTTCTCTGCCATGCGTGCAGGTGTGAAAGGGGAAGGGTACCCACTTGCAGAGTGCTGCCAGGAGACCCCCTTGTTCGAAGAGCCTCAGCTGGACGTACCCAGGCTGGAGGTACCCGGGCTTCTGTCGCTGCCGTCGTTACTAGGTGGAGATTGCTCTGTCTGTGCCGTTTGCTCAAAGATCATCTGAGTGTACTTAATTGTATCTCAGCTGCAGCACGGCGGCATGCAGAGCTGTTGAAAAGAGAGTTGTTAGCATTATGTATGGTATTTATTTAGAGTTGCTCATTGCGCTTGGCAGAGGCTGCCTGGGGGCTTGTGTTGAGCGCAGAACTACCTATGCAGATGTATGTAATTCCTGGGAATAACAGTATAAAATACATGATTAGTCTTAAATTCTATCGTACATGATAGCAAACGTATCCAAGCTTGTTTGAAAGTGTCAGTAATTTTTTTTTAATTTATTATCACTACCAGAAAGCACAATGTAAATACACGTGTATACATACATACGTGTTCCTAGTGCGTGTTCAGGAAAGCACATCTAAAGAACTCTAGATGACTGACTTTATGCTCTTAAAATAACAGTGTGTCCCAAGCTAATTCTACAGGCTTTTTATTGCTTTGCTGTTTACGTACGCTTCTGAAGACAGTAGGTGAGATGATCACGGCTCTATAGAGATATGACATTTATCTTCACAGTGCAGCATGACCTTATCGTTCATAAGTGGCATTTCCTCTCAAGATAATAAGCACCTTTTTGTTTAGGGCAGGCAAGACCCAAATTCATTGTATCTGATTTCTGCATCAACACTTTACACATTACTGTAATTATTGCGGATACTAGTTTCTGTTGCATTCCACTTGCTCTTTGGGTTCCACTTGTTCTTGTTTCTGAACAGCAAAGGGGATTGAGAGGAGGAAAAGGTCACGCTCGAGTCTTCATGAACATCTGGGAGCTGCTGCATGGCACAAATACGCCACTCCAACAAACGTAGATTTTATTCATCCTTCCCGTATGGCCTCTTCCACAAAGAGCGAGTCACCATTTTGGCACATGTCGGCCGAGCGTGGACAAGCAAGCTGGTGTTGCCCTGAGGTCAGCCGCTCTTAGGCAAAGGTGACTCTTCGTAGCTGTTTATCTGCTCGGTTAAGAAGAAAGAAAATTTAAGCGTGAAGAGAAGGTTTAAAAAAAAAAAAGGTATTCACAAATTTACTTGCAGATATTTACAGAAGGGAGCTATCTGTCATGCTCCACGTTGCCTAACCCCGGCTCTATCGCTTGATTTAATTTTGCTTGCAGCTTTAGCTGTGTGTGTACTCACCACATCCCTTGTAATGCCCATCCACCAGCGAGCCTGCACACGCCTCTGAAATAGAGCTCCCAGCCTCGGAGCATCCCATGCTGTGCGATGGAGGAGCAATTCAATACATCTTGTACCTTTGTGGCGGGAGCTAATAACTGAGATTATCTTGGCATATGTTCTGATTTCTTTCCTTTCCTTGCCAAATGGAGATCTCTTATGTTTCTATAGCACGGCTTTGCTAGACAGGCATTCGGGTGCGAGGAAACGCAAAGGTTTCTAATGGGACCGTCAAGCTGTTTCACCTTTTGCCTTGTCAGTCTGCATTTGCTAGAGCGAGAAGCGATTGTGAGTTGCTGGATTGCTTTCCTGAAATGAGTTGCCTTTTGGTTCACTCAGAGAAGATAAACACTCGCATCTCAAAAATATCATCCTGTCTGGCATCTTTGTTGGCAGTCTCAGCAGAAGGGCCAAGGATTGAATGGACCATGTCTAAGATAAAATTGCAGTGCTCCCTCCGGAGTTAATCCTTTCAGCCCAAAATTGAGAAGCACTGATGGGGCGATGTAAGGAAATAGGCACTTCTGCTTCTTCTGCTCTGTCTGTTTTATGGATAAACAAAGGACTTTGGCCCCAGATTGATTAATCCAGCACTTTGGCCTCACAGTAACTCTCCTGCGTGTTATTACAATGAAAATTACACTGATGGTTGGCAAACACAGAATACTTACCACACCTGTGCTATGCAAGGATGATTTGTTTACTTGTTCTATTCCTGTCACTGCCATTGTTTTGGGTTTTTTCACCCCTTGCATACCCTTTCCAAACCTTTTTTTACGTAAGGGAAGATATTAACTGACGGAGTTTAAAAGTTCGGATTACAGGCCATTTTGATAGCCTTCTCCTCCTCCCTACAGGAGCAAATAATTTAACTTGGAGAAAGCTGTAAGTCTGTGCAGAGCTGCCATGGGATAAGCCTCCATCCCCACAGAGGAGAAGGCTCCGAGGAGGTCCTGGGCTGCTCGCTGGACAAGATCTGCCTAACTTCTCCACATGTTGGACAAGATCTGCCACGGAGTTGCAAAGGACTTTACAGGAGCAGTGAAGGACCTTAAAGCTAGTCAAACTCCTTGAAAGAGAAACCAGAAGGTTTTCTGCTCCTTAGATTCTGAGAGCCTCCTTCAGGCTTGAAAGAATGAGCATAGGATTAAGAGGAGTAATTAAAAAGGATAATTAAGTTGGCTGCTTTGGAGACTGGGGATGTTGTGGGCAGTCAGACTATCAGTGGGGGAGAGGAGGAGAGTGAGCAGACAGGTTGGAACAAGAGCTGTGAAATAAAAATTCCAGTTATTTTGAGAAACAGTTATTCAATGTTATAAAATGGAGTTTGTTAGAAATTTTCCTGCAAATGCTTTCCAGAAACTAGATCCTCTCTGGGAATGACTCAGATTCCCCCAGCTCTGTTGTTCATTGATGTGAGTATTTTCACTTTTCTGATGATGTGGATGGCTGCTTACCTTTCATAGTTTTGAGTCCACTCCTACTTTGGATGACTCTTACCGCAAGATGGCCGCATGAACGCTTTCAGTGCTTTAATGACTGCACTTAATAGTATGTTGAATCTGATATGTAGAAAAGACTAGAAATTACTCCAAGATGGCCCACAGGAGCTTGAGTTTTCAGATAAGATTCTATTACTCACATAAAAGCCTTCTTCAAGTTGTGAGTATGTGGGGATCTTCCGGGCATCCTCAGTCTTAAGTCACAAGTATGTTTTCCCTGTGTACTCACGGTTTAAATACCAGTTTCAGTTTGCCCACAGAAAGCAGTTCCATCGTCACGTCAAGCCCGAGCGCTGTTTCTGAATGAACTGCACCAAAGTCAGCTTCGTGGTTGGGCGTTGCGTTTTGCATGTGATGGATGCTGCCTTGGTTACCTCGTGGTCTCTCTGTCCCTGCGTACCCCGAGTGTGGCGCAGTGACTAACTGATGCTCTGACACAGGTGTCTGCCTTCTCCCATCCTTCATCCTTCCGTCCTCTGGAAAATCAGACCCCAAACTGTATTTGTGCACTTCATGCATTTGAACGCCTTCGTGGTTTTTTCTCCCTCCTTCCCACACCCCACCATTTTCTGTTTCTTTATATTTTTACCACGTTTCTTCTATCTTGTTAGCCACCTCCTTCCAAACAAAGGAGTAAGCAATAACAAGAGATAACAAAACAAAAAATATCTTGCTGTTTCCTTCAAGTGCTTGCTTTGTATTTGTTGCCTATTTATAGATTATTCATTTCAGCTACAGTGGCAGTCAGTTAGAAATGTGGTGAATCCTCCCTTCAAGAGCGTGCCAAGAGAGGATCTTTTTAGTTTGTTTGCTTTTTTATGATTTTTTACTGGAGCCTCTACAGTGTGCTTAAATTCCACTGCGATTTGTTTATTTTAAATAAATTCTCAAATAAAAGTAGAAGAGTTTTGCTCCTCTTCGAGGAAGTTAGAGGACCATGACCATGGTGCACAAGGGTGTTTGATTTTATTTGAGGGTGTTAAAAATTACACAATTTTTAGCTTCCAGTTGTCATCTTGAAGGATATTTTACTTTTTCAGTGTAAGGACTGTCTTTGGATAGAGGTACTGTTAACTCCCACGTCTTTTTTTCTTTCCCCTACAACTTAAAGCAAATTCTGGCTGTAAATCCTATTCTGTTTGTAGTAGAAAACCGACAAGGTATAATATTATCATTGTAAATTGCGACTGCATTGCAAAGGACACATGATTTTTGTGCTTTGGTTTCGCCTTTGGTTGAGCAGGGTTGGTGCTAATCATCCTCAGTGCCTCGTGGGGCGTTGGAGGGGCGCGGGAAGTTTATACCAGCACATCCCAAATGGTGCGGCAGGAGTTGTGGGTGAGACACAAGTACAGCACAGGTGAGGTGTTGCATGAGACCTGCATTAATAAACTCGGCTGGACTTTTGCTGGCTCCATGGGACGTGCTCAGGTTTGGAGCGTTGCCGGGGTTTTTGAAGTGAAGCTTGTGTGCAAGGAGGCTGGAAACCACTAGTTGTTGCAATACCTGGAAATGCAAGTGCTAGCATTCTCCTTCAAGGGTAGGAGCTCTTTGTTGTGGGTAGGTATGTCTTGGGAATAGATACTTTGCAAATTTTTTTAATGTCGCATGCAACTTGTAAGGACCGAGGTTGTTTTTGCAAAACAGATTTAGAAAGCAAATACGGTTTTAAACTGAGTCTCTGCATTTGCCAGAGCCTCTGCAAAATGGTTTTAGCAGCCAGTAGCTGTATAATTTGGGGGGAGGATTCCCTTTTTTATTGCCCCCTTCCTGCTCTTTGCTTTTATGCCATGATAACCTGGCAGGACAACCAGGACATGGCAGGGTCATCTGGGGGGCTGACCCAGAGACCAGGTGTAAAATCCCAAGTGGAATTCCCGCTTGGCCTCAAGTGTGAATATACCTTCTGTGTCAAAGAGGAGTCTCTTTGCTAAGCTTGCCTTGCTTACAGTGCTGTACAGATACTACAAGAAAATGAAGATACAGGATGAAGGAGGAGAGTTATCCTATTTGTGTTTTCATCTCGCCTCCCATGGTAGGACTTGATTCTTTGCTCTGGACCCTCCTAGATCAGTCACATTTAGAGCAGCCGTCGGCACAGATCAGCTGTGCTAAGCACACTGTGACATTTGGAAATCCCTGTCTGGAAGGGGAATTGAGCGATGAGCTTCTGCTAATTATAATGGCTATGTTTAAAATGTAATGTTTGCTTTATTGAGCAAAATCCAACTACACACCCAGACTAGAGACTGGAAATGCTCTGGCAGCAGAGGAGACAGGTCCTCAGCAAACGCATTCCCAGGGCGGCAACAAGGGCAATACAAGATTGCTTCATCACAGCAAACATTGCGCAATCTTGTCCAGGGGTGAACATTGTTACCTAGCAACTTCCAAGAGTGTTTGAAATTTGTTGGAGACCCTCTGAGGCTTAGGCACTTTACCCACTGTTCTGCTGGATGCCAAAAATACGCTGGCTGTAATTTTGCAAGCCAAGGGTAGTGCTGGCTTAAACCCCTCCTTGACCTTTATTTTTGCTAGCACAACCTGTGCAGCAGTACAGAGAACCAGGACAAGAAACCAAACTAGATTAAAATTAACCCAAAAGAAATAAAAGTTTGATTTAAATATGGATTTTCGCTTCCCCGATGGTGTTTACCAGCTGGCTCACAACAGTTGCATTGGGAAGTGTGTTGACACGCCTGAGGGCTCCTGTTGGGAGCGTGTTTGTGGGGATAGCAGTGAGATCTAGTTAGGGACATGGCTGACAGCACACACGTGTCATTAAAGACATCTTTTCTGAGCTATCATCGCACATCACCAGCTGCCTTGGGCAGCTTAGAGGAAGGTACAGCCAAGGGGTGCTGAGGTCAGTATGAGTTGTTCAGTACTGTGTTTTAATAGTTAGAAAGGTTAATCAAAGCAACTGTGATATTAGGAGACTTGTATAAAAAGAAAACCACAGCTGTGCTGCTGCTTAGCTTCCGATATTCTATGTTTCATCTAACTACAGATCTGCTGGCTGGGGTCTAATCCATGCACAAACCCCTCTTCCTCACCATTGGTTCCACTGGGGGCAGATGCTTTCCATCCATACCGCTTTCGTCTGAACCTCTATTCAGATTCTAACTCCCCTGAATAGCTTCTTTTAACTTATAACCACGTATTAGCGTTTCTCTCCAAAGATACTGGCCATCCACTTGTGTCTTCAGAAGCATCGCCAGCCTTAGGCTATAGGGGTGTAGAAACCTCTCCTTCCTGGCAAGCAAGAATATTTGCCAGGTATTAAACTGTCAGCCCACTGAAAAGAAAATGTTGCTTTATGGTTGGTAGACTGACGATAGCTCTTTATACCTTTAAATTAAAAGTGACACGCTCACATAAATCACTATAACAGTACTGTATGCAAACGTAGTGCCTGGATCCAGAGCAGTTATGAGATGACGGTGAATTGGGGTGAATACCCTTATTCTTGACTTTGAGAAGTGCAGTGACAATGAATCAGTCTTAGTGATGAGATGCAGCAGTGCTGACTCATTGGGCTGAAATTAGAAGGGCTTTTTTAGGTAAAGATGTAATTCCACCATTTTTTCTGATGAATGGATAAGAGTGAACATTTTTGTTGGCTAATTCACAGACTTCATCAGCTAAATGTCGTTTCTTTCCCTCTAGCTATCAAACCTAGTTGGAGGCAACTGACGGGGAGAGAACCTAGATCCTGGGAGGAGGTAGTGGAAAAAACGCCCAGGAAGGAGTGGCAGAAAAGTTCATAATTTGGTAGAGTCGCTGGGTGTCATATTGCCGCCACTTTTAGTTTTTGAGATTCCCTTTTTCTGGGTTTGGTCAGTGCTAATGTTTGCTTTCGTCCAGATAGGGGTTTTGGAGCCTGAGCTCGTTCTGTTGGTAATCTAAAGGAGACAAAAAAAATGGTAAAAATTGCTAGAGTTAAAAATTTGCCAGAAAATTAAGCAAATGCACAAACATTTGCTTCCACCTTCCCCAACCAACTTCATTATTACATCTAATAGTAAGGGATTCTGTTCCCATTAGCTACTGTGTCTTCTGCTTGTATCTCTAACACTACTTCCCAGTTCAAGAAGGGTTAATACGACCTGAAGAAAACATTGTGCTCACCGGATCCCAGAATCACTAATAGTACCAGTTTTCAGATCACTTAAATAATGAGATTCCCAGAGGTGCTACATTTGTTTCAGAATCTGGTGCTGAGATTTGATCACAGCACAGTAAAATTAATTCTCTTTAGTGTTCTCCAAATGATTTGTATTCCTTTCCCTTTTTTCTTTTTTCCCTGTGGAATGAGCCTGATACTCTCCTAATGTTTTTTAGTTGCACTAATATATTAATAATCTGTTTTACTCCTGGCAAGAGATTTGTGGTCATCCCTCAATGGACAGATTTTATGCCAGGTTATCTAACATCTTGTTAGGAGAGCAGCGAAGGAGAAGGGACCTCCTGCTATGACTGCACACTCAGCTGCTTCTCAGAGGTAGGAATATTTCTGAGCCCACAAAGAGAGTATTAGTGGCAGAGGCTTCTCTGATGGGTGTCCCAGAGATGGGGAATGTCTCCTTTGGAGAGTCCATCAGCATCCGGTAGTCACTCGTGTGTGTCCGGGAGATGCTGTACTGGCCGACTGCATAATGCTCGAAGCAATTGGCTTGGCAGAGTTTCATCAGTCAGGCTGCCCTTTGCTGTTGAGGAAGCAGCTGCAAACTCACATTTTTTGTTTGGCAATGTGTTCTCTCCCCAGGGGCTGCAGCACCGTTTGATTAGGATGGAGGGAAGGAGACCTATTGCAAAAGTGTATTATTCCCAGCAGAGCTGTGCTAATCTTTTGGTCTCTGCACTCCGTCTTAGCAAGGTGCGGAACGAAAACATCAAGGGAAAAGTGGAGGAGAGAGGAGTTGCTCGGCTGTTGCCCCTCAATCTTGCCTCAACCTCGGCTGCAGCTCAGAGAGTAAAACAACAAATGCTTGCTCTTGTCTTGAGATGTTTTTGCAAATCTGATGCTTTTTTATCACACACAAAATCCAGTAACACCCGAGCCCCTTATTTTTCTACCTACCTGCTTGCTTTGTAAGTGTTTCAGGCTGGCATAGGGCTGTCCGATTTCCAGGGAGTCATCCTTTCCTGAATACAATGCTCTGCCTTTTTCCATCTCCCAATTTGCTTTGGTACTGTGTTCCTTACCTGACAGCATCTGCCTGGGAGATTATGCGAACAGTGTTGATGGAATAGATTTTGAGAAGTTCAGAATCTTTCTCCAAGTTTTACTTTTTATTGCAGTCGTGAAGGTCACCTTTGCTTTGAGGATCAGGGAGATTAGGTTACTGCCACCTCTGAACATGGAGATGCTCGAGTTCTCCATCAATATGGTGCTTAATCCTTTTACTGCCCGAGTAGCGTGGCCCATCGGGTGCGTACGTGTGGTGTCAGTAGAGCACTGACCTTGTGCTCAGAGATTACCTTCGGTCAAATAGTTTTGGATGGTTTTACAGAGTGAGTGTTGTCTTTTCTTTTTGCCCTCCCTCTCTAATGGAGTTTCACAGAGTTTAGTACTTGGCCCCGGGTGTCTCAGCAGTTGTTAGGCAGAGCGGGAAGAAAAGCCAGGTCTCTGCTGCAGAACTAGGCAGCTTGTTTTAAGGTAGGACAAGTGACTTGCCAGGAATAGAGACGTGCTCAATTTTGGCTTGAAATCCTGTCTTCCTCCTGTCAGTTGTTCTACAGGCACTTTGTTTACACCCCTTTCTTATAGCATAACCTGTAAGAATTTGGGGTGATTTCATTATAATAAGTTTACTGTCAAGAATTTTTGACAATGCTAAGTGACTCTGTCTCTTAAAACAGAAGAAGAGAGATTGGTCTGTCCTTGAGACTGAAGAGCAAGAGAAAGGTTTGGTTATTATCTCTTTGTCCAGTAAATCTTGATAGTGTGTTGACAGGACCCCATATCTTGCAGATGTTTTCCCTGTGTCTTCAGTAATTATAACTATGACTTCAGCAATTTTTCAATTTGCAGTATCATTTTTTTGTTCAGCACCCAAGAGCCTTTGCTTTATTCATCCTTCATTTTGGTAACCGGCTGCTTTTTGTCTCTCACTTGGGGGCGGCATTTCCCTGCTGCACATCACATCCAGGAGAAAACTGGTCCTCAAAGAAGTAGCAGCTCTTGCTTTTTGGATGAAAAACACCCTTCACTGCTCTGCCTTCGGTCCCCGGGTGCTGCGGTTTGCTGTGATGCCCAGGAGCACGAGTCCCTGGAGATGTGGGGATATCTTGCTTACAGGCATTCTAGTTTCCTGTCTTTTGTGTCCTTGCTTGGGGTAAAATTAAGAAGGACTAAATTACATGGAAAACCACATAAGCTGTGGCCTGAGACACATGCTTTTCATTGATGTGTGAGCCTATCCACATAATATAGATGATGTCAGTAAGTAATGGTCTCTGTTCTTCCTGTTGCAGCCTTTCTGCAAGTCAGGGTCGATGTCGCTTCACTGTATATAAATTTCTGAAACACGTTCCAAAGTTGTTGGGGAATTTTCCCCTTCACCTTTGCCTCAGACTGAGCCCCCTGCCACCTTCAGTCCAGCTCCTCTAAGGTAACATGGTAGATTTGATGCTTTTGAGACAACACAAGAGTTTATTTGTAGCTGTTATTTCCCACTTTATAAAGGATATGCATTTGATTTTATAACCAGGAGAACTTTCCTGAGAACAGCAGAATTTGTAAAGCAGCAAGGAACTTATTTAGCAATGTCTGATACTAAACTGGCTTACTGATTGTGATCTCAACTGATGCAATTTTATGAAAGACCAGTAATTTCATCTACAAAGCATGAGAATATTTTAAATTAGAAGTGACCATTTAACCCGGTGTAATTTTGTAGTGCACTTCAGAGATGCTAAAACAATACTGTTCTGCTACCAATCTGCGGTAATGGCGTGCTAATGGATTGAAGGCGGAAGGTATCGGCTAGCATAGTATAAATGGATATATAACTTTAAAGGATAAACAGGCAAATGCATGCATTAACTGTTGAAAGTTGAATCCCACGGGTGAGATTTCAGATTGAACACTAATGAAAATTTCATTTCAGCTCTCACAATATTTTAATATGCAGGATCACAGTATGCAAATAAACCGAAGTCTAACTGCAGGCGCCTGAGTTACTTCTGTCTCAGTCTCTGCCACCCGCATAAGCAAGCTGTCTGTGGCTTTGGTGAAATCAAAGTTTTCCTCCTGTTTTCACTACAAGCCAGAATCTTATAAAAATATCTTTGTGAGAGAATTAGGGATTACAAACGTCACTTCAAAGTATTCTCATGATATTCCTCTATTGTTCCATGTAACTCATCAGCGTGGTGCATAGAGCTATATGTTTTTAGATTTATGATTGAATTGTAAGTGTTCCAATCAGTGCTTTCCTTATCAGAATTATCCTGGGAGTGCAACCATGTTTTGGGGTTTCCTTCGGTATTTCAGCTGCAGCTTTGATGCACCGTATTTTCCTTGTATTTCCTGAATCTGATAGAAAGAGGCGATGTTGTGGTTTTTTTCCTTTTCTTCCCCAGCTCATGGCATACAGATAAGAGCTGCTGCCTTGGCCTGTGTTGTAGGTCACCTCACACTTCAGCCACACACTAAGGCCATCTAGCTTGAGCCGAGGAGCTTCCTCTTATGTCTTCTTTTGTAAGTGATTAGATAAATAAATTGCTGGCAAATTACCCAGGGAATGGAGGGCAGCCAGCACAAGGAAACTGCAATGATCTGGCATGTTAGAACACATCAGATTGCATATTTCTGTGATTGGAAGCCGATATATCCTTGTAAGTTTAAAATGTGTATTAACTTTCTCAAAGAGGAGAGGCAAGATTTTATTTTAGAAGTTAATTAATTTGAAATAGCTATTAATTAACATTATACCTAAATTTGCCAATCATCACACTTGACTTGAATTTGCATACAACTGTTGCATATAAAACACTGCTCAGGGTATCTCGGGCTTCGGCAGGCGGTACAAATGCCATGTTTTGCAGCTGCGTTACGGCTCTGCCAGGCTGAACCTCCTCCTCTTCCCCTCCCGCGCCGTGGTGCTGCTGCCCTGCCAACAAGTGCCCTTCCTCCTGGGGACCCGCAGTCGGGATTTATAGCTGGGAAAGCGCAACCCTGGAATAGGCAGCTGTGTATATTCCCAGATATTTCACCCTGATGAGGAAGAATAAAAATGACTCTTTTTAATTTGAGGTAGTGGATGTGCTGCTTGTTTCTCTCCCATGTAAAGTACCCACGTTGTATTAATGTGACTGTTAAGATAATCATGTTTTTTGATGAAAGCATAAGACCAAAATGATGTTTCCAAATGAAGGTTGTTTTGATTTATTCCCAGTATGCAGCACGCATAATTTTGCTTCCCTAACTCTTTGAAGCAAGCTTTAATTTTATGGCTTTGGCTGTTGCTACTACTGTGCTGTGCTGTACCTATGAGCTATTTAATGTGCAACGTCGAGGAGTAAATTAATGCAGGTCCACAAAGAGAGCGCTTCGATTTGCTAATTGCTTGTAGAGCGGAGGGTATTGTTGTGTAGAGAAAGACTGTTCATTAGAGATTGAGTAGCTAATTTTTTCCTACAAGCGAGTCTCACATTTGAGCTGCTTGCCTATCGGTCAGGGCAGTCGGCTCACGTTCAGCCCCCAGAGAAGTGTGCGGGGCTGTTGATGCAGTCGGTGTTAACACCTGCATCGTAACCACCAGATTGCTTTACTTTCATTCATTAAACCCTCCCTGACCAACCTCTTCCAGCATTGTTGGCGAAGGCTGACTTTTGGAAGGTATAGAAGACAAATTATTGATGCAGGGAAGCAAGCTAAACAATTCAGAAGTGTCTCCTCAGGAGCCGAATCGGTTCCTCTCCTTCGAAACCGTTCCTGCTCCTCTTTCAGCCCTGAGCCGCTGTAGCCTGGTGAGGCCGGAGCAAGGGTTATCTTTCCTCTCCTGCCGCTCTCTTTTGAGGATGACAGTAGCACTGACAGTAGATTAAACTGTGTTGTCATGTAAGATGAATGTTTCGAATTGACAACCCCTTTTTTTTTTTTGGAGACTTAAAGTAATTGACTGAATACTTGAGAGATTTTTTCTTCCCCTGCTTTGCTACTCAATTTTCTTTTACCTGGTTGTGCTGCCTTCAGTGGGCAAATTGGACTTCACAGGTATTTGTATATCTAATTCTTAATATCTGTTTGCTTATCAGATTTCTTAATGTTTGAGCTCAGCGATCCGTGGGAATTTAACATGCGTATTAAGTAATGAGAATTTCCTTGGAGCTTTAACTTAACTTTTATGCATAGTCCGAAAATTCAGCACGCAAGTCTTTCCTACTGAGAGATTCCTGAGATACGAACGTGGTCAATCAAAAAGCCCATTAGCCAGCGTTGAGCTTACATCTAGGTAGGACATCGCTTTTTCCAGTGCGAGACTCTGAGATGGGACTGGCAAGCAGAGCACGCTCCCGTGCCTGCTGGAGAGGGCTCAGGGACTGCTGCACACCATCTCCTTCCTCACCGCCCTCAGGGTCGCTGCTCCCGCTTTTCTTGGCTGCAAGCGGCCGGAGATGATTGAACCGAGACATCCAACAGTTCAGTCCTGAAAAGGTAAATTCCAGGTTACAACATAACAGTGTTTCTTTCGGGTCTTTCCCAGTAAATGCCCGAAGCGGGGCTGGGTACAGGGGCTCAGCACGCCGTCAGGTGCCGGTCCAGGGCACTCTGCAGCTCCTTCCTTCCATGGCTGGCAGCTCCTCCGAGGCACTCTGATTAAGTGAGATGTGGGGATAAGTTCAGAGCCTAATTTCTTCTTCATAATTAAAAATGTGTGCATCCGTCATGCTGCTGGTGATTAGGTTGTATTTTCTTGTGGCCTAGAAGGAATATGGCAGTGAATCACTTTGCAAGCAGCTGTCCTCTAACAGCTGAGCTAGGTTCAATATTTGATTTAAGCTAATAAAAAGTCTGGGGTAGGGCTAATGTTTACAAACTGGATGTGATAAAGCATTCAGATCATCTGTTTCGCAGCCAGGCGAGAGCAGACACAGGGGACCCCACCGAAAGTTTGGGCTTTGTGGTGTTCTTCCGTGCCTGCCTGAGCTGGGAGCCAGCGGTTGGAGGGTCCCTGCTCCGCTCTGCGAGCGCATCAGCCAGCATCAGCTGTGCTGGAAAAGCCGCCTTGTTTCCAGCTGTATCGTTGTAACGTCTCTGAATGCATTAAATATGTCCCTTTTGCTCTTCTGTGAGAGTTGTAGTCAAACCATATGTTTAAAAATCTTTTAATCTTCATAAATCATTTCTTCCAGCAATCTAGTAAGTTTAGTTGCTGCTCTCTGAATTCCCACTAGTTAGCTACTCTTTCCCTTTGAGATGAGCTGCCTAGAAATAAATGCAATGAAGAAAACCTACTTTGTGATTTAATTCTTATCTGATTGCTTCTCCAAATCATATTGATCTGCTGTTGTTATGCTGCTGTTTTGGACTTGCTGTTCAGGTTGGCTCTAGGTTTCTGCTGGCATAGCGACTTGAGAGGTTTGTATTTGGTTATTTTCCCCAAGCCATATCGTATATAAGATAAATTATGGAATATTTCCTGCTTGTATTCCTGATTTCTCCCATCCCTTTGTATTATTTCTCGCCTGTCTAAAAGTTTTTGCAGCCTCTTCCTGAAGTAAAATGTGCCAGGGTCTTTTCTATCCTTTTTTTTTCCTGAATTTTACCAAGGTCTTGTACTTTAAAATGCTTTTATATCCATCTAGTTAAACAGGTTCCTAGGGAACTGTTGTCTTGATATTATAAAGAAAAATATTTCCACTGTGAAGGTGACCAGTGCTTGGCACAGGTCGCTCACAGAGGTTTTGGAGTTCAGCTCCTGAGAGATACTGAGAACTCGGCAGACCAAGAGCCCTGAGCATCCTGATGTAGCTGACCCCGCTCTGAGCAGGGGATTGAACTGGCCTCTTCCAGTCTGAATTACTCCGTGATTGTAGAGATGTGTGTACTAACAGGAGGCTGAACAGAGACGTGACCCTCACATGCAGGAGTGGTAGCTACTGTAAGCAAATATGTAATTCCTAATAGCTCTTCTAGTTTAGAATAGGCCAGTAGTTCCCACCTAAAGGTCACCCTCATGTAGATACAGCTAATAAATATAGAGCAAAGTTGGGGGGGGAGTGTTTAATAAAAAATATTCAGATGGTCTTGGAGTGGTTTGCAAAGGCTGCGCTAGCATCTCTCATAAATAAGATCACTGAGGGGATGTTTTCTAATTCTTTTCCATGTGACTCTCTTCTGGCTCCAGCCTGCTGGTATAATTCTACCTGATTCAGTAGTAGTGGGGAAAAAGTCTTTCCCAGATGTCGGCGAAATTTATAGTTTCCTGATGTTTCAGCATTAAACTTGGTGATAATTTCATTTTTTTCTTGTCACTTGTACATGCACTCCATGTTTGCTTGGGACTGGCATCTCCCGTGGTGTTTAATGAGCGTGTTTCGTTTCCCGGTGCCAGGTCCCAGGCTTGTATTAAAACCCTTTTCAACTTATTTGAGTGTCTGTTCCTTAAATAATGTCACATCATCCCAGGCCCTGCACAGCACGAATCTGTAACTTTTTCAGTTTCCGCTGAGTTCTGGGGCCAGGGAAGTCTTGAACTGTTTGGTTGGTTGTTTACAAAATTGAACTTCTGCTGTGCTGAACACTGAGACTAATTTTTTTGTTTGCTTGCATTTCAGTGCAGTTAGCTTTCAAAGCTTAATGCTTTCCTTTTCATTGTAATAAACTGCTTGCTGTTTGTTTGTGCTTTGGATGTAGTACTCAAAGGGCTCATTTCATGTGTGGCGAGAGATTGTTAGAGGGACTCCAGAGCATTTTAATGAATATCTGCTTGAAATTACGTGAATTAGTTTGTAGGAAAGTTTTTCCTTTTTTTTTTGTTTGGGTTTTTTTTTGTTTGTTTTGGGGTTTTTGGGGGGTTTTTTTCTGGGTTTTGTTGTTTGTTTTTTTGGTTTTTTCGTTCCTGTCTGTTTACGTTGTTTAAATTAGCTTCTCTGTCATCAGTTGTTACTATTTTTTGGGCTTTCTGCAAACCAGAGAAAGGCTGATTGCAGGCTAGCAAAGTGTTGGGAAAGAAAAGATGTGGGAAGTAATAGCACTCAAGTAGTCTGTGTGGCCTCTCTTAACCATCTCCAAAATACTCGTTTTGTTTAAAATCTTTTTTTGTAAACAAAACTCTGTGAAAAATCCTCCTCTGAGTCAAGTGCCCATTTCTCCCCAAGTTATACAGAGATAACATAAGATGTTTCTGCTCTGGTTTGAGATTCTTTACATTTCAGATTTTCTCTTAAAAAAAGAAAAAAAACTTGTATTGGGATCTTTTCTCACAGAAATTCAGTAGGGTTATGTTGCAGAGAAGATTTTCTTGGTATTTTACAGGAGCTGTGGACCAAGCCTCCTCTTTCTCTAAAGATAAGCTTGGCAAAATTGGGTGGGTTTTAGACCACTCTTTCTGCAGCTTCCAGAGAAATGGAGAGGAAGTTCTCTGACTGGACCATGGGATTGAAATTTGGGATAGGTAATCCAGTGGAATTCTTCTCTGCGATAAACCTGTTCGTTCTTCTGTAAGTGGGCTTCAGGTTCTTTGGGACAGGGTTGTCTCATGGGATGGGATGCTGATACGGCAGAACAAGACCCAACACTTATAATTCCATTTCAGTGCCGTGAAAATCGTGGTGCCCTTGGTGGCTTTTTTGGTTGGAGGGGCAAGGAGTGCGGTCTTATTAAACTTTCAAAAATACGTCCTAGACTTCATTTTCTTCTTTTTTTCTTTTTGGTTTTTTTTTTCTGTCTTGAAGGCTCAGCTGTCTCAGGTCCTGGAAGAGGTGGGAAATCATAAGCAAAGAGCAGAGATGGTAAGTGTTCATCTTTTGGGGTTTTTAAAATTGTTTTACAGAGCAGTAACATATGCAATGTTTAGTTCATTTAAACAGTGGATCAGTTCCAAATATTCGGAAATGAATAGCATTGTAAAAGTTTGTGTCACTGTTGCTAGTCTTGGCACTCTCTGTCTCCGTACTCACCTGGAACAAGCGTTGGATGAGATCTAGTGGTCTGTCTTCCTTTTTTTGGTAATTTGCTTTCTCTGTGTTAGCAGTTCTAGATGAGAAGCAAGCATTTAATTTCATACTGAATTAATTCCTTTCTTTGGGGGCCTTTGATTCAGCCTCAAGTGTGCAAAGGACAAGCAGATGTGACAGAATTACCACAAACTAGTTTTTTATAATATGTGTTAATTTTCTGCTGGGTTTGTCTATGTTATTGGCAATTCCCTCAAGGACCAAAAATAACAGAGGCCACAAAACCAGGCAGTAGGGAGGTTTATGTGCAGCTTCATGTCTATTGTATACAATTCTTCATATTCAGGAATAAATGAGGTGTTAGCATTAAGCCGTTTTGTGAACCAATGTTTTTGCTAATGGGTGAGTTGTGGGATTCCTGCAACTTTTTCTAATCACAAGAAAAACCTGAGCAGTATCCAAGATGTAGACACTCATTCTGTAAATGTGTTTTACTCTGGATTAATTTTATTACTAAGAAAAAATGGGCATGCATCACTGGTTAGTAAGTAGGTGTTAAACAGAGCAACAGAGCTCTGCTCTAGAATCCAAATCATAAAGTACAGGGCTAACGTTAGTCTAAAAAGTCTTCTGCTTAACTCTACTAGGGCACTGAAGGGCAGAACTGACCTGCCCCTGCTGTACTATTAATAGGTTGCCATACGTCTGCTAGTTCCTTTTTTTTTTTTTTTTTTAAATTTCTGCTCCTTGCTGTTTCAACATCAGATTTTCCATAACGAGAGTGTTAATTGATTCCTGTTCTGGGGTGGTCTTACATCGTGGGCAAACTTTTTTGTATGCTCAGCTGCTTTCTCTGGTGACACAGGTCAGAACTGGTATTTCCGAAGAAAACAGAATTAATCCTGTTTACCATCTGATCTCATTATATGCTGCCTTGTTATAGTTTTAAATTCTATACAATCAGTTTTGTGTTGGGCTCACTGGACGTATCGGAGGATAAATTTACTGTTATGTTTTAAATGTTTTGATGTGTGCTTCTTTTAAAACATTTCAAAGTTTTTCTTTTTGGCTCATTAAGCCTGGATTTTGAGTTATTTGTTTGCTTTCAAAAGTTTGTCATATTAAACAGGCTAGCAGAGAGCTGGAGAAACTGGAACTTCCAGCGTTAAAGCATTAATTGGCGTTGTGCATCTTCCATCAGCAGAGGATAAAGAAGCAGTCCGTATTCCCAAGGGTTGCTCAGTGGAAAACTGCAGGTCTTGTGATCTTCCAGTAAAGCTTCCATCAGTCTCACAGGAACAGGCTGTACGCTGTCGTGCTTTAGACGATGGACTGCAGATTGTGACGGGTGGGCTTTATTCAGCGTTTTAAATTTCGTTCAGTAAATATAAGAAAATTGCTTCAAACAGAGGAAGAGAGACTGGTTTTCCTCTTTTTTGGAGAAACCTGACACTATAGCTCCTCCTTTCACTGGTGGTAGGTGATTCTCCTCCATCCCCAGGCGAAATCTCCCCGATAGGGAAAGATGTGTCACTTCTTGTCTTCTACAACGCTAGGGGTGGCAGAGGTCTGTCCCCTTCGGATGGGGCTGTCCCAGTAGCTGCTGCCCAAAGCCCCCCATGGTTATACCATCAGCCCTACTCTGCTCCCTGCCATCCAACAAAAAGTTCTTCACATGGTTTTGGGGTCTTTTTCCCCCCCTCTCCAGATCAGTGCCTCACCTGGACAGCCTTATTTTCAGACTCCTTTAAAGTTGACACTTGAGGAATTGTTTGCCTGATTTGGATTCCTGGCATCTCACCTTCCTTTTCATCCCTATCCCCTTTTTTCACCCCTGATCCGCTGCTCCTTAGTTTGATGTTAAGCCTCCGCGGCTGGGGGGATGCAGAAGGGCTTGTCCTGCTCTGGGTGCTGACAGATGTGGATATTGCTTTTCATCAGCCGTTCTGCAAACAGGTTTATGGCCCTAAGTGAAATGGAATAAACACCTGTCAGGTGCTATCATACAGTCTGCTGGGTCTTTGGGCTGCTTCTGGGAGAAAACTCTGGGGAGGTGACATCTCTGCTGCCACCCTGAAGAGCGGTAATGGCTTTGCCGTCCTCCCCAGAGCACTGGCAATGAAGCGATGTGCTCTGGGGCCAGTGAACTAGCTGTTTGGATCTCGCTGATGAGTTTGAGGTTTCTTGTGCGCGGTGGGTAGCATCTTAGATGCCCTGGCAGATAATTCATTCTTTACATAGCTATATTTAAAAGGAAAATACTTGTGGGATAAATCTGATAGAATCGTGGTCTCAGTAAGAGACTTATTGTCTCCGCGTCCTTGGGAGGAGAGGGCCCTCGTTGTGTGAGATAACGAGTGGTGTTTGCTATGGGGACACTGCGAGGCCAGGGCACAAGGTCTTGCTGGAGGAAGGTGGGATGGACGTGCTGCACCAGCTGCCGTTGAGTACTCCAGCGCCTGGTTTCATTGCTTGTCAGCTAAAGAGAGTTTACTATTGGAAGAACAAAAAAAAAAAAAAAAAAAAACCAAAACCCAGATTTAAACATCTTCAGCTAATTGCAGTTGACAAGACAAAAGCAGTTTGACTTTCCAGTATTAATTAGCAAACCCATACTAATTAGCTTGTATAAGCACAATTCATGCTTCTTTCCCTAAATGCAATTAATATTGCAACTGAAGACGTCTCTGGGCTGTGCCGCTGTATCATTAACATACTTTGCCCTAATTAGACACGGCCAGTAGTGGCTGGAGAAATGAGTTTGTGATTACAACCATAAAAAATCCTCTAATATTTTATATCCTTCAGGGAACTTGAACCTTGAATTTATTTTCTGATTTAAGAAAAATTACCCTTATCATTGTGCTGTGTAATTATAACAATGAAACTTTTGATTTTTCTTTCCCTCTAACCCTTCAGTTATTTATTTTTCTTTATTCACAGTTTGAGTGTGTTCCCGTTGCAAGGGAACAGTGCCTGCCCAGTCTTCTGAGAGGTGGTACCTAACAGAGTCACCAGTCTGACAGGGCTCAGATGATTTCGTTGTCCACAGATCTGTGGGGTTTGTGTTTTGGTTTTTTTGCAGAAAAAATGCTTTTTGCCGTGAATCTCTTTTTTGGTGCCTAAGCACACTTTACTGCAATTTTTGTGTATGTATGTGCACTTTTCTGACACCTTTATCAGCACTGGAAGTTTTCTTTATCAAGGCTAGTGCTCAGATATCTTTATCTCCGGGATGTGCCAGGAGATTACTCGTAGAGTTCACACACATGGCTCCCTGTTTCGTGGTCCCGGGATCTTACGGTACGGTAGTTTAATGCTCTACTGGCATAGAGCTGAAAGCTAGCTTCACTCATTCCAAAATACTCTTTGTGGAAAATGCTTTCTTTTTTGTTATATTATTTTTTCTTTCTCTCCCTGAGGGAAGCAGAAGATATGTTAGTTTTTCTAATTTTCATTTGCCTTTTTCATCTCCCTCTATAGACAGGAGGAAATTGTTTGGCTCAAGCTTGCCATCCAAGCAACGGCTGTGATCCCTGATCTTACACTTTCTTTCAGTCTGGTTCTGTAGCAGGGGGCATTCATGTCAAGATTTTTTTCTTCTCCATCATTAATCCCTGAGGAAAGTCAGCTTGGTATTAAAAAAGCATCACCTGTATTTTCATTGCCCTGAGGTGCTCTGGGTATCTTTTGGCTTTCATCTTCAAAAGACAGCTTGGCCCATGTGGGCTCTGAAATCTATAGACTGCTCATTGGAACAAATTATATTTCACCCTCCAGCAGATTAAAAAGGATGGATATAAGAATCAGAAGAATTGCTTAGCAGGGTGGGAGGTAAAGAAGATTTGAAGTCCAAGAATGTAGCCATCACAAAATGAATGGCATAAATTGAGTGTCCTTACAGAAGAAATAAAGATATGTTAAAATGAAAATAACGAATGCCCCTTGCCTTGAGTAAAAGTGTGTGTTGACCCTCTGCAAAGAACGGGAGACCTTTACTTAAGGGCGGCAGGTCAGGAACAGTTAAGGAGCCAAATCATGTGTTCAGTCTGATGAAACCATAATGTTTAGGATTAACTTAAATGTCAGTGACTAGCAGCACTGATGGTTATCAGGAGAAGTAATGAAGACAGAAAGGAAGACACATGAAAGAAATCAGCTCAGAGAGCACTGCGTGATGTAGTTGGGAACTAGCTGTTAACTGGAAAGCAAGATGGAAAAATCGCAGAGTTTGGGAAAATCGCAATAGGCATCGATACATAAACAGCAAGAGACCCACACAGTGCGTAAACCATTTACGTTATTACTGAAAGACTTTACTTTCTAGTGATTATGTCAGACCTCCAGAGGTTCAAGAACTGTAACTTTTGATACTTAAGAGAAATACCTGACAAGGATAAAAATTCTGTTGCATTTCACTTTACAGGTGATAAAACTGACAATATGAAAAAAGTGAACTTCAGTATAGAAAGACCTGCCCTGCATAACTTGCCAATATAGCTCATTTAATTCTCATTTAAGAGTTATTAAACATAAAGCAAGAAATACAGTGGACAAGACACAAGAACAAAAGTGGTGTTCATTAGCGGAAATGTAAATTCTCTGTATTATCTACAATGGGATGGCAATTAAATGTGGGATTACTGTACTGAACCATGGTAGTTATAAATAAAAATGAAGCTTTGCTGGAGCATATGTAAAACCAACAGGTTGGGAGGGGAAAGGAGATAACCAACCAGCGCAGGAAGTCCCCATCTATCAAAACTGTATTTCTTCATTTCCAAACTGATTTAGCAAGACAACAGCAAATCTCCTTACCTTTTGACAGATTTTATCCTAACGCCGTATGTGAGACTAGCAAACCCAAGACAAATGAGTAGCACAGCCCTCAGCTGAGCAGCAGCATGAACACAGCGATAGTTTTAGTAAGGCAATTTTAGGGAAATATCCAGTTTTCAAATCAGATTGGAAAACATGAATCTGGTTATAAAGAGACAGCAAAAAAAGCTGATGCAGAATGAAATGATATAGTAACAGAAGACTGGAAGAGGACTTTTAGATCATAAAGTCCAGTTCTTTGGTAACTGAGGCAATTGCAGCATATACCTTGGTTCATAAATTTATCAGGCTTGTCTTGAAACTGCCTGGGTTGTTTGTCTCATTACTATCATTGAAAGACGGCTCTGATAGCTGAAGTCTTCCTATTTCCAACTGAAAATATATGGGCAGTTAATACCCATTTTTTTCTTGTGCTAATGTTCTCCTTAAACTACAGTGACTGTTCTTCCTCCCTCATATCTATGCTGTGACATATTTATAGAGAACAATTGTTCTCTCCAGCGTTTCATTTGTCTAGGTTAAACAAATCAAGCTCTTTCGGTCTTGTCTTAAAACAGGCTCTTCAGCCTCCTCATGAATCCTGCAGCTTTCTTTAAATCTCTTCCCCTTTTTCCGTGTCTCCTTCGAAGATGAGTAACCAGAGTGGTTACGTCATTCCAGCCGATGTTCCACTAGTAGCTTGTACAGAAGTATCTTCTACAGGAGCATCTGGTACAGGCAGGTACCTCTCTGTCCTGGAGGTAGCTCAGCTCTTCCATTACAGAATCCCGTTACCCATTTCCACTGCCATGTGACACTGATGTTCATCCTGTGATGAATTAACCCACCCAGCTCTTTGTCCTCCTCTCTAGCTTCTGACTGATGCAGGCTTGGTTTGTAGGAGAGGTTGTAGCTGTTGTGGGACTTGCACTGTTACATTTCAGTTCTGCTGCTGGTCCTTCAGTTTTCAGCTAGGTGCTTCTGTCTGGTCTATTTATGCTCCTCTATGATAAAGCCTCCCTGCTTTGTGCTATCAGTAATCGTGTTTGTGCGTTTATGGCTTTTGACCCAAGATCTTCAGTGAATTTTGTTTGGTTTAAATATGGTTTTTTGTGACAAATGTCCAAGACATCTTTTTCTCCATCAGGTAGTTTTATTTCAGCAGAGCCTTTTGCTGCTTGTTTGTTCTGTGCATACTTCACACTTTCTGTATTATTCTTCACTTTATTGTATGGTCCTGTTAATTTAGAAATGTGATTTGTTGGAACGAGGAGGGTGAGCATGCGGGAGTCATCGACACCCCGTTTCATCTTTTCTTCCTGTGTTTTTACTGCAGGGCTTTGGCTCTCCAGGTAGAGTAAACCCTGGAACAGAAGGATGGGGGTACTCAGAGGCACTTTTCTCCTCCTTTTCCTAGCTGAGAGCTCTCTATCAGTGCTTGTTGTAAACAAGTACATTAAAATTAGCCCTTGCTGTTCCCCACGGTGTAGGAATATAGTGAGCTCTCAGGAACAGACAGGATTTTTTTTTTTTCCCCCTCTCTTAGCGTAGGGAATGATGAATGGCCTCGGTTGGTTGTGCTGCATCTGCTGCACGTTCCTTCTTGGAAAATTCACGTTCGACCCACAAAACTGTGGTGACATCAGAAGCATCTATTGCATGGGACTGCGGGCAAAGTAGCGAGAGTGGTGGCAGCTTTGGGATCTTGGTGGGTGAGTGTTAACAAACTGCCTGTAGTCTGGAGAGGTGATCAGTACATTACACTTCTGCGTGTTAATATCAGTGCTATTTTAATTAGGTTGGAAGAAGAGACTTAGTGAGTCAATTCTTGTGCTTTATCTCTGTTTTAAAAATCTAGCCAGGCACATGGGATCAAATAGTACATTGCCTTCAAATTAAAAAGAAATAAACGGTCTGTTTAAAAGTCCCATTACACAAATGAACCTGCTGTTGGATCCATTAACGTGAAAGTTTTATGGAACTCTGCAGCACCGTTTGGTTTCAACAGGACTGTTTTCATTTTCTCTTTGAAGGCAGTAACAGCTGACATGGGGTTAGGACTTTCACAAGGAAGAAACGTAGCTGCCCAAAGTGGAGAGCTGCCTTGCTGCTGCTCCTCCCTTTGGGCTCCCTGCGGGACAGGTACCGCTGGATTGCGGGGAAAACAGTCTGACCCAAAACTGAGCAGCAGTTCAAGCTCAGATGGGATGCACGGACAGTCATCTGATGCTCAGCCCGTCGTTTGGAGAGGCCTCCATGCTACAGATGTACCCGTAAAACCTGAGCGGTACTGACAAACGCAATGGGTGGCTTTTTGATAAAGAGGATGATAGCGAGCACTCTGCTTTTCAACTCGGAAATAGGCTGAGAGTTGATAATGTGCTCTCACCTTTGCATTGCAGGATTGTACGTGGAACAGGGACTGGGGAGGGACGAACGGGTAGGGCTTTTTTCCCTTTGATTGTTGAGCAGAGGAGAAAGGTGGATTGTTTTTCTGTGCAGAGGACACTGCGGTGCTGTGATTTGAGTGGCCCTGTTGTCAGTGTTGCTGTTGTCACTGTAAAATCTGAGTTATACTGAGTTACTCAGTAAAATAAAATGAATGGGACAGGGTTATTATCAGAGGTCTTATTTATAGTAGCCACAGCCTTGAGGTACAAAAGGCATAATTAATATGCATGCAAGTATTGTGCTTTTTCAGGCTACATCCACCCTCACAGAGGCTCTAAGAAGTTTATGGGCTACCTCAGCCTTGCGTGGTTTGACTTAGTTGAACTAAAATGTCTCTGCTATATTCAGCACTTTGAGAGGTAGGGGAGAATGCTGGCTGCCTCTAGGGTTCAGTAATTTCTGCTCCTTTTTTTCTGCCTTGCCTAAAAGGCAGGTTGGAGAAACTGTAGAAGGAACATGTGCTTCCAGCGCACATTCAGAGAGGGAAAGGAAGACTTGGTCCGTTGAACAATCATGTTAGGATAGGACACAGTAGTCATTAATCTCCCACTTGCTTGTAGCAAGGATGGGGACTGGTTTCTTCCTTCTTTTGCAGTCCTGGGAAGTTGTACCTGTGTCAGAAGAGGACCATCCTGAGAGATCTGATTTGAGAAATGCAGTTCTGTAGGCACAGTTTATCCTAAACGTGAGGGAGGATGAGATCATCTCTAGCTGTGGGATCGAGGTGGGCACTGAGGGTTTGTTCAGTGCACATGCCTGCAGATCAAAGGTTGCTGGATACTTTTCTTCTTGCCCAGGGCTGGCTCTGTGTGTACAGAAAGGGAGATAAAGCCTTAAAACCCATGAAGTTTCAAGACTGTCTTAGTCCTTGCACTGACAGCCTAATCAGCTTGCTACGTTATTTGTTTTGCTTTCGATCTTTTTGTGTCTCAGTGCCCTTAGAAGAGCTTGTTCCCAGTGGTTTTTGCCTTTGGCTGTTAGATGCTGGGGGTAGGTAGTCATGGTGGCAGGCTGGGGTCTCTCTGAGCTGCTCTGCCGGGGCAGCAGAGTCCTCCAGCAGGAGTTGTAAAACCAAATTTATCCACCGAGACGAGAAGATCATAGAGCAGAATTTTTCCTATGACCTCTTGGTAAATAATGAATGGCAGTGCCCTGCCTCTTTGAAATCACTTAATTGAGGCTGACAACTCTTTGTTGTATTACAGGATCTAGCTTGTCAGGAGAATTTTAACTTATTTATGAATATTTCATTAACCTCTAAAGACTGGCTGTATAAAATCGAGCTCCTGCCAGGCCCTGTCCTGTTGATGTTGTATTGAGTGCTAATGTCATCCACCGCACATCTATTACACCTTCCCTCCCCTCCGAGCTGGACCTCGAAGCTTATTGTTGGTGGCAGCAGGAACATGTTCACCAAAGGTTAAAATGCCAGGTTTCTGCTTTGGCACCAGAATTGAACATATGGTATTTGAGAGGGAATTGCTTTTTGCTTTTCTTCCTGTGATTGCTTGCTGGCAGCTGAAGGGGACCGCAGGCATAATCCCGAGAGGCTAAAATGGGCAGAGCAGTCTCGGCAGGGCCCTGTAACCTTTGCTTTTTGGCACGAGGAGAGATTTCTCACTTCTTATGCATTGTTGTCGCAGGAGGGCCTCAGGATGGGTCATTTAGCTAGAAAACCTTAAAGCTGCTCTTCTCAGCCTGTTCTTTGGGGAAAGGTTTGGGGAACAAGACTCCGTCAAGCATCTGCCACTTCCTTGAAGGCAGCTGGGAGGCTGTGTCGAGAGAGCTGCTGCTTTCCCATAGCTGCATCCCCTGCCCCATCCTCATGTTTCCCATCTCTGGGAGTTCAGAAAGCACCTTGAGTGCGAAGCCCCCGCTCACCCTCCCTCTCTCTGCCGAGACGTGCCAGAAAACAGTGCTCCCAGCTGTAGCGAACTGCAAAATTGGGCTGGAGATGCAGCGGGAGCAAGAGCGCTGTTCTTAAAAGCATGTTGAAGTACAGGCTGTGGGTTGTTCCATGTGAGTCGGAGCAAGAGGATTAAGTTCAATTTTCAAGTCTAGCACTCAGTGAAGGCTCCTTTGCTCTCCTACAGTATTAAGCAGAGATTGATTTCACTGTATTTATGTTAGGAGACGAAGGAACAAAAATGGATATTAGATTCCTCTTTCCTTTCCCCTTTGATCTTCCTAGGTGGTTGGTAAAATGCAGAGATTCTTCTCTGGCTGTTTATTACGTGATGATTTTTCAGCAAGAAAATTGATGGGGGGAGCAAGAGGTGGGATTACAAGCTACCATTTAATGAGAATTGAATGCTCCAGAAACTCCTCGAGGGTATATTTTCAGGAAACAAACCATATTCAAACTTTGTGCAGAAGAGGTATGACATCTTTTCAGATTTATTTGTTGCTTTGCCTGTGAATTACAGCTGCTAGAAGACTTGCTTCTAGCAAAAGTGCCTACTCCTGCGTGAAAGAAGTGACCTGCGTGATGCTCTTCTTGAGAGCAGACAACTCCATTGCGCCGGTGCCATGCTGGACAGGGTTGCAGCACATTCAGTCCGACACCTTGATGGGTTCCCTGAGGAGACTGTTACTCTGCATTTTGCTGTTCCAACCAGGAGTAATGGGTAGGAGGTGTCAGCCATTTAAGGCTAATTACTCCGGAGTTTCCTTCTCTCGGTGGACACCAGCCGTTTTGCTCTCCCTGATGGGAGGACCTTTCGGTAGTAATTAAAGGCAACAGTCATCCACATGCTGGTGAAAGTGGTGGAGCGAGGCTGATAACAGCAGAGAGGCTCTGAGCTGAATGAGCATGGAAATTAGGTGATTCTTCTTCAGAATGAGCTGTTAAAGCAAAGAGAGGGTTTTTTGGAGCCGTTAGGGATTTTTGCTGTTGTGTGGTGGTGAGGTCTCATAGTGGCACCTGGGAGCGTGGACTGGAGAGGGCTGCAGCAAGATGGAGAGGAAGAGATTCCTCATGGGCTCCTTCCTCTGGAAGCAAGAGCTGAAATGTGTAATTATACTTGAATAAACTCATAGGTTTAAATTAACATCTCCAGTTCCCTTGCTCAGTGGGTCTCTTGCACAGGATATTTGCTCATCTTTCCCTCAGACTTTCCCGTTCTGTTCACCTTGAGCTCTAAGCCAGCCCCCTTCCTGCTGAAATGTCCACTAGTGATTATTCCCAAACTGCCACATCTTTCCCCCCATCCCAGAGTACCAGAAAGAAAGAAATACAGCATGAAGTGGGGACCAAAGCTCAAGAAGACAAAACTGTCGAAACCATCCTGCATTGGTACCCACGCGATGACTGGTGTTGCACATTGCCTGCTGTTGATGTGGAATCTGTGCTGGTGACCAGGGCAGTTGCCTTCAGACATGCTGTAGCGTCAGCAGAGCATCTGTCCTTCAAACAGGCTCCTTCCAGAGCCGGCGTAGGGTTTTGTATGCACCACTTGTGAGGAAAAAGGGTGCCAAGTGTTACACCGACTGGGTCAGCTGGAGCACTGAGGCTGTTCAAAGCTGTGGGGTTTTGCACCCCCTTCTGCGCCCGCAATTGAGATACCAAGTCTTGGTCCTTAGCGCGTTGCTGCAGAATAACTGTATCAGTACTGTCACCTTGTCCCCTGTTCAAGTAACAGCCCTATTTGCTCTAGATTAAAAAACAAGAGAGAAAATAAATATTTTCCTGTTTTATTTCTTTCTTAAGTATTCCAGACTGGAGTATTTGAAATGGATCATCTGAATACAGGTTAAGCACTTTCAATTAGACATTATTGCTCATCAACAATAATCTGCTGTTGCGCAGAACACCTGTGGGTGCGGGGCTCTGCGGTTCTGCTGGGGCAGGATGCGGAGATGAGCAAAGGGAGGTGGGTGAGTGGGGAGGAGGGTCGGCATCTGGCAGCTTTGGCGTGTGAGAAGAGACTTAAACAGGGGCAGGGGGCTGAGTCCTGGGGCTAAGGTGCATGGTAGGTGGTTGGGGAAGAAGGTGGGGTGTGAGCACCAGCGCCTGTTGGATGGGCTGTGCAGGAGGAGGCTGGAGGCTTGGAGGGGGTGATGTGATGGTGCTTCCTTCTTCACATGCTTACAGCTGGGCTCGCGGTTGATGCTGCTCATACAGGAGCATGATAATTTTGGGACCTCTGTGGTGTTGGCCTTGCTTCACAGAACAGAAGCTGTTTCCTGTAATACCCTTTTGGCATTGAATTACATATGGAAACCTCAGGATAACTGGTTGAACTAGGGTTTCTGTGCATTCATCCTCTTCAGCTGCTAGCAGCGGAGCTGTGCTCCTTTGCAGCAGGGCTCCATTTGGCTCCCTGAGCTTGTCTGGAGTTTCACCAAGTTGTGCTTGAGCAGCACAATGTAGAGGGGAGGTGTTTGAAGAAAGGCTGTGGGCTGCCTGCAGATTGGGAATCAGAGGGGAGAGAGGTGAAAGCTCGTTAGGGCTCCCTTGGGGTAGATGAATTAGTTAATGACTATGCTGTGCTTTGAAAATGCAAATGCTGTGTCAGAGCTAAGTCTGATTATAATAATCAATCTTCCTTTTGAGAGGGTGCTGGAGATGGGGAGGGGGGAGAGGGATGAGACTGGGGTTGAATTTTTAGATCACAGATCTGAGTTCCTCCGCTGTCATTAAGGAAACCTGATGTCGCCCAAGAGGTCAGCAGAACTGGGAAGAGTCAAAAGGTGAATTTGGGAGGAATGATCCTTGCAAGCACCTTGACAGGTTGAAGTTAATTTAATTCATAATTCCTTATGATTGTCCTGCCTGGAAAGGGAGGGGTTGGCATCTGCTCCGGTGTGTGAGCTACCCCTGCTAATGGGCAAGATAGAAACTGCCTCATAAGCAGGATCCTCCGGGGACGGGGGAGAGAGGAGGGCGGCTGCTGCAGACGTCCAGCGGTGACAGCTCCTTCTCCCTTGGCACTTTATTCGTTTGTAGCAAGCGTTCCTAGTAATTACGCCTCTTAATTTAGGAGAGCGAGTGGGAGAAAGGAATATAAATTTGTGTATTAACTTTAGAGATTGGAAATAGGGCAAGCGAACCTTCTCTCTGGGAGATTATATTTGGAAATGAAATAGAATGACATTCGGTATAAACTTGAAAAATTGCTCTCTTTTTACTGCAACAGGAGGAGAAAAGCCACAATCCAGACTGTATTGGAGAGAAGCAGAAGTCAGCATATGTCCATTTCCCAGTTTGTGTGTATCTACAATAATATGTATGCATGAATACATTTTTAGGAAACTGTTTGCTGGAAGGTTGCTTCTAGCCCTGTCTTCTCAGTGATAAAAGCACACCAAGTTTGTTACAGCTTGGGTAACCCATAGAGACCGACAACTCTGATCCAGGTAGCCTGTTTTGAAAGAGAAAAAAAATATATTTTTTTTGCTTCAACCAAGTGGGAAATAGGTAGTTCTAAACCACTTTTTATTGAGTATCTGATTTTCGTTGGCTTTATTGCTTTTGTTTCACAATAGCATCAAGGATTAATTTTCCCAAGAAAATGTACTGACTAATCCTGGGCTGCTTAGCCTCTTTCTAAATGACAAGTAATATTTTGGTTTGGAAGTATTGTCCTATTTCTTTGAAGAGTGAAGTTCACTAAGAAATCGGGTGAGCCTCAGTTCTCCCCATGTGTGCTTCTCTGCAGATGTTTTAGGGGAACAGCCCTTCAGAACATCAGCGGGCTAGGCATATGGAAGAGGTGAAACTGCTTTTGCTGAGCAGAACGATCTATGGAAGTGCTCAGCGTGGTGTCTTACTACCTTGTAGTATTGCTGGACACCCAAATTAAACTCACTGCTGTTCACGTATGTTTGATTTCTGTCCTGACACCAGATTGATAAGCTTGTAGACAACAGGAGGTGACCAAGCTAGCCATGCTGCTCTGTGGGAAGAGAGGCAAGTAAGATCCTTAGTTGCTGCTAGGTCCTTTGGAGAGGAGCACACGTAGCATTGCTAGAATAGCTGCCGTATCAGGCTCCCGGGGAGCAGTGCTTTGCCTGTTTTCAGACCTCAGCGTATGGGTCATACTCAGGGTCCTGTTTCTCTGTTCCTGTCTATTCTAGTGTATGCTCTTCCTTTCCAAGTCTGCTTGGTTTTCATACATTTAAATATGTATGTATTTAAATGGCTTCTTGAGTTGTGTTGAGCCTTGTAGTCAAACACAACCTCTCAATTCACCTTTCCATGCTGGCTCCATGCAATTCAGTTCCTATTTATCTCTGCCTTTTAAAATCAGCTCTTTTGCTGAGGAAGGCCTTTCAAAGGATGTTGCATCAGCCCATTGTTAAATAAACCTTTAGACATTTATAATGGATTCAGCATTTCCTGCTTTTTACAGTTCCAAGAATGCTGAATGACGTGCAGACACACTTCATCAGGATAAGATTGCTGTATCAGCCCCTCACTAAAATGCACTCATTATTCAAATAATAACTGTGTGTCTCCAGCATGTGTTCTGTGAAATACGTGTACATGGTGTGGGCGAATAAACCGGCCCCTTTTTTTCAACATGCAAATCCTAACTTTAGCAGTGAGTTGAAACACTTTAGATTTTGAGTCCTTTACTACCCAAAATGAGGCACCTGAGCAGAGATTTGGTCATTATTTTGGGCAGTGTGTTAAAATTTTCAGAAGTTGGTAAATGTGGTTTAGGGGGGACTGATTTCACTTAGAAGTTGAAGTCCCGTGGTAAGTCTCATTTTGAAGACGGGACATGGGCAGTAGTGGTCAGTAGGATCCTCTGGAAAGGTTTGTCTTCGTGAACGCTGAAGCCCGCTGGAATCAATCGGGAGGAACAGCAGGTCCGAGGCATTGCGGGGGCTCAGAGTACTTGTTTTGGAGGGGACAAATATGGGTCAGAAATAACAAATGTCAGAAATATGCCAAGCAATTCAGCTCTCTAAGTTTTGTTTCTTCTAGCTGTCAGGAGATGAATTTATAATTTTATTTTTCTCCTGTCATCTCATATATCTTTAAATAATTCCTACAGAAGAGAGAACCAGCAAGGAACATATTTCTTACACTGGTGTGGGTGTTTGCTATGTCATTAACACTTGGGGGAGAACCACCATCTTGAAATCCTGTCCAGACAGGTTTAAAAGTAAGACTGAAAGAAGAACGATATTTCATTTAATTAAACACTAGACGAAAATCCATCCATGTTCTTCCTTCCTCTCTTTCTTGGTTTGGAAATAATGATGACAGTACTTATTTTGGAAAAAGTATTGGCATTTCATCTTTTGGGGTACTTGCATATTTGTGGAAGTGGAGATTGTAAAATTATTCCATATACCGGATGTGTCCTGATCACTTTCTATTGAGAGCAGTAAAGCTGGACTGAAAGTCATGCTTATGAAGTGAAAGAGAGTAGAAAAGGTTCAGCATAAACGGCATCATTTTAGGTTGAGAGCAAGAGGCTCCGGTATATTCTGAGAATGTCACACAGTCAAAATGTTAAGTACCTGTTTATGTGTTTTATTCACAAGCCATGGGCTCTGATATTGCTCATTATTCTGCCTTGTCTAACCTCGGATCACTTAACAAAAAATTAAAATAATAGCTTGGTTTCTTTCAAGTGGTTAATGCGTTCTGTACAGCAGGGATATCGCTGGGGGTCTGATCCTGGGCGACATCAACCCCGAAGCTCCTGCAGAAGCTGTAGGTACTTAGGTCCCTCTTGTGCAGTTTTCAGGCTAAGAGATGCAGTGCTGCATTTCAGGACAATGTTCTCTCTCTGCTCTCAATACTGGTTAAAAGAGCCAGATCAACATAAAAGAGAGCTAAAGGATCCAAGCCTGACCTAGGTCATTTGGTACTGAACGGGGGAATACGGCAATGAGCTGTAATTTGAGCAGCCCTTTTCCCCTCTCTGCTGGGTAACGGCTTCTACTACTTTAATGTATTCAAAGTAATAAAAGTTTAACTCAGCCAGTTATAGAAAATTATTGATAAAAATTGGGAGAGTTTAGATATGAATATTGAGTTAGTCCAAAAAACAGAAGATGCCTGCTGAAAGTGGCATCTGGTGAGCAGGAGAGACAAGGACTGGAAATTAATTGAGGAAAAGGGATGCGATGGGAATGAGGCAGAGAAAACAGCAAGCGGCGATTGGCTTTTCCTCTCCTTATCCCTTCTCGTGGCCACTCTTTGCCACTGGTACCGAGAGGACAAGTGGACAGGAAGGGACAAACTACCACCGTGGCAAGTCATGTCATGCTTATCACCGGGGCTATCCCGAGAGGCTGTGTCAAAGGGAATGGTCTCGGTAGCCTCCTCGCCTCTTACGCTTGTACATAGTGCTGAAAATTATCTAGAGTATGGGTTTGTATTTCTCCTATTACTGCCTTCATGTCGCTTATTTTCTTCATTCAGTTCTGCTGCTTCTTTCTCTTTTCTCTGCTTTGTCTTGACCGCATCATGCGCAGAACTGCGGCGAAGGAGCAGGTCGTGGCAACGTCTGGTGCAGTGTTACGCTGGGGCGAGTGTGCCAGGTCTGACCCAGAGATCAGGTTCTGGTGAGATCACGTTCTGCTCGGATTGTCCAGCAGGCAAAACTGCAAGTAAGAGGAAGGTTTTTATCGACGGATTCCTTATTTTTTTGTTCTTTTTTGCTGTTCTCTTCATTCTTGTTTCGTGAAGACCTGTTTGCCCACACTGTGCTGCCTTCGGAAAGCAGAATGGGATCTCAACAATAAGCCACTCCATCTTACCTCAACTAACTTTCTTTTTGCCTTGGAAGAGACATAAATAACATTTTTAACATCTTCTGTGAGATTGGCAGGCAGGGATGTTTTCCTTACCGAAACCCTAACAATTAAAGGAAACAGGCAGCATATTTTGAATGAAATATTTAATACCTTAATTGTTTTACTTTCTTTTTTCATAAACAGTTAGTGAGGTTTCAACAACAATAATTTGCTGTGCCACAAAGTTGTGCCTTGGCCTGAACTTGGAACTCTCCAGTAGTTTTAATCCTAGTTCTGGGAAGCAGGTCTGTGCCAACATTTAACTGCTTGAGCCAGTTTCATCTGGAGATACCACCATGCCCTCCACTCCCATCTCACCTCAGGTACATCAGATTTTCAGTCCAGGTGGTTTTGGTGCTTGAAAATTGGGAGGACGCAGAAATGATATAAAATGCCCTTACAGTCCCTGTGCCCTTCCCTCCTCATTCTCCTGCAACAGCTTATTCTTAGAAACCCAACAGAATCTCATTACGCTGCTACTGAGTGTACCTGGCACTAATTTGTCACCACTGTATACCAGGCGAGACCTGCGCTGATGCTTCCCACGGCAGCATTCCCTTCAGCATGTGTGCATTCACTCTCCCATCTCCTTTTCCCATTACACACTCCATTTTTTTCCCTCTCTATGCAGCCAACACAAGAGACCTCAGATCACCACGGCAGATTACTCGCCCACCCCCTCTGTCCCCCCTTCTCCCTCGAGAAGGCAGCCGTGATTTATCTGCTCCTGTGGGTGAGCAGGTGGCAGTTGGACTCAAGGCTGAGCCCGCTTAGCCTGTGATAAATAACATATTTACCAGCCCTTCCATCTTCAAATGCTGTCCACATGCAGTCCAGAAAGCAGCACAGAACTCTTAATAGCAAACACATCCAGGCTTCAGCAGACGCGGGAAACGGGGGGAGTGTTTTCCTCCTAGAAGTAGGTTGGAATTGAAGCCTGCTCCTTGTCCCGGTACCTTTTATTCACATTCCTGGAATTATCTGGTGCGCTTGCTTTATCCCCAGCCATCTGTGATGGGCTGAGCTGGGAGAGATAAGCTCAGTAATCAGAAAATTGAGGGAAGCATTTCTGGCTGTGATAATCTTATCAGGCAGCTAATATACATTAACATTTGTACAGCCTGGTGATGCAGGTGGGCCTTTGCTTATTTTTTCTTCCTGGATGCCTCTTGACAGGCAGGGGGAGAATGCAGGGCTTCGGGGTGCCAGGGGGAAATTTGGCTAAAACCTCTTTTTTTACCCTCTCTCTTCTGCTCTGTCCCTGTGATATCAGAAAGGGGAGGAAGAATAATCCAACCGTCCCTTTTCTGCCCTTTCCTGCTAACAGAGCTGCCGTGCTCTGTCTGCCATTTCTGGTAAGCTTGGAAGGGCAAAGAGGCAATATGTCAACATTTCAGTTCTGGCTGAGCAATGTGACTGCACGTGTCAATATGCTCCTCTGCCTTGTAAAATCAGGGAGTTTCTGCCAGCTTGCTGTCTGTGCAAGAAGTTTGCCATCACAATGTGATTTTGCTCTACAAGTTGAAGGAAATGGTGTATTAATGGATTATTTCCCTGATGCACTGAGCTCTCTGTGGTCATAAGTTTTGCATCTGTAATTAGGGCTGGATTGCTTATTGTTCTCCTCCTGAGTGAAAAATACATTTCTGTCAGTAGATTTATTAGGGGAATTAGTCGCCAGGTGCTAAAAGACAGATGACAAAAGGAAATCCAAAATCTCAAGGATTGAGTGTGAAGGAGGTCTAAGCTGGGAGAAGGTGCTGGAACAGAAGTTTGAGTATCCCCTAGGTAGTTTGTCTCTGCTTACACTTCATAATAAGTAATTTTCTGAGGGGTTTAGGATCAAGTAACATATGTAGTTTATCAATCTATGCACCATCTTGATAGCTGAATTAGGGATACAGATTCCCATAAGTGAGGGAGCCTGGGAATGGCGGAGTCTGCGTTAGAAGTTTTCATGTCTGTAGAGTTTTGAAGTACTTTTTTTGTGAGTTCCTTCCCAGACAAGGCCAGAGGCAGAAAGTATTCTTAATTGTTTGTTTGTTTGTTCGTTCCACCAGAGCTACCTGAGCAGCTTTAGCTAGAATTGTATATTGGAAAGTGCTGGAAATATTCCCCAGTCTTTTGGATTCAATGTATGTGTCTCAGAGTTGTCCTGGACAAGGCAGCATAGTCCTGTGGATCATTTCTTCTGGGGAGGAATTGAAGCTAAATGAGATTGAACTGTCGATACTGAATCTCGAGTACCAGTTTGCTCCTCATACCACACAGATAATTCTCTGCATGCCATTATCTACGGGGGACGGGTTGGGGAAATATCAGGAAGAGAAGCAGAAGCTTTGCTTAGAAACAATCAACTTTCTGTGCTAAATCTACCTTGGAGAAAACGTCGGAGAAGGAAAAGGGATTGCAAAGGGAAACAGGGCTAACCGAGGTTTTGACATTCAACACATGAAGAGTTGTGCTTCACGTCCGTATCCTGAGAAAGGTCTGATCTGTGCAGAACATCATGATCTCCTCCCTTTGCTGTTTGTGTGTGCCCCTTAGTAGTATAGAGGAACTAATGCCTTTCTCTTCTGCAGCTGGAGGTGGAGATGAAGGTCCTGAAGTCTCAGGAGTGCACAGCTGAGCAAAGTACCGTCATCACCAAGGAGGAGGTTGACACGCTCAGGTAGGCAAAGCAAGGGGAAGGCTGAGAAGATTCAACTCTTCTCAGTGGAACTAATGAGAAGGGAGGTGCCCAGGGTAGTTTCACTGCCTACTCTGGTTATTGCCATCTCATGGTAGAGCACCAGGTACAGGACCTCACCATGCTACAACGCATGAAAAAGTGTATGCGTCTAGACTGCCTATGTACGTAGGCTGCCCGCTGTTCAGGGAGCTGCATGGTAGCTTTGATCAGAACATATTTTCTTCATATTTCTGAAGTAGGATGTTCTTTTCCCAAGTACACTTTTTACTTTCCCACCAGCTTTTATGGACATGAGAAATCCATGAAGCATTAACAGAAAGCCTCAGCCTCTGATCTTTCCTGCATTCAGATACTTTATAAGCTTTTTTGCCTTTTGGGAGGCTGCAGGCTCTTTTTCCACGTTGGGGTCTCTTGCTCTCAGTTCATTCATAGGACTGGCTCCTGCGTCACTATTCCCCCTGTTGACTTTCTTTCCTGTGGAAACAGCATTGTTGTTTGTTTCTTATTTTGACCAAATCTCAATTGTAAATACAGGATCTGTTAGCATGTGTGTGAAGAGGTTTAGAATCTGGCTTTTGTAATACTGATGTGCATGGAGCAGTGGAGATAAAAGAGGGATGTTTCCCCTCGTGCATTGCTGCAGATGGCAGAGGGGTACCTGTTGTGATTCAGTGAAAGAGAAGTTACAAAACAGCGTTTCAGCAGAGGATACATGAGCATTTACAAAAGCTACAGTGAAGCTAGACAACCTTTCCATGTATTTATTAAAGCATTTACAGCTTCCATTCCAAAGCAGGTGACACAATAAATACCGAGCACAGAAAAGTTCATCTGTTTCTGAATGTTTAATAAAGTTCGTTTTATTTAAGCTGAGCAAATCAGATCTCGACAGGCCGAGCTTTTTATTCTCAGCTGATGTAAGACTTTGGCTGGAGTTTCACTTCTTAATTCTTTTATATTTTCAGCTCCATCACTATAAAGTGTTACTGCCTCATAGGACTGAAAGCAAGATTTTGCAGCAAGCAGAATCTTGCAGAAAGCAGAAATTACTGGCCTGTACGTTATGACTTTGCTCTTGTGCTTTGCCTCTGGAGCTTGTTTTACGGCTTTGAAAGGAGAGGGGAGGCGTTTGAAAATAACACATGTTCGGCTAAGCTATTCCAATACGTTTTAGGGCTGTACACCTAATCTTAGGGACTCACTGCTATAGTTCCCTCAAGGTGGTGTAATAGTTCTGGAAACCCAAGGCATACATCTCCCTTTTTTATTCTGTCATATGTCTGAGTTCTGGTAAAGGATAGTATGCTATGGCTTCCCTTTTTCAGGGGAATAAACCTGTCTCTATCTGCTTTTGCATATTGTGGATGTTTGACCTGAGCTCATTCAGTATTTTCCTTTGCTGAGGCGTGCTAGACCCTCTGAGACCTGATGTTTATACTGCTGCAGAAGTGTTCAGCACCTCCTCAGCAGCATTAAACCCATCATTCCTGATTAATAACATGCCTCTATATCAGTAAAGCCAGCATCCTGTTTGCTGTCTTCTGGGAGCTGAAGGTTTTCAGAGTATTTCTGTGGTACCTCCTCGGTCTCTCCCTCCCTGGGCTGGTATGGGCTGCAGCACCCTTTCATGTAGGAGATGTTCAGTCTCTTTATTTTCACCTCCAAGACTCATTATTTGGTGTTTATCTTCACTGAACAGCATTTGCCATCTATTAACTGCAGCTTCAGGGGCAGTGCGTGTGGGGGGAAGAAGCTGGATTGCAACGTAGTCCAGGACCACTTCGTATTGCAGAAGGCTCTTGGCAGTGGGGATAGAGATGTCTGGCTTTGCCCCAAATTAAAATCTATTTCCTGGGCAGGGACAAGTGGAGCTCACAAGTACCTGCTTGTTATGGGATTGTGGTGTTTGGCTCAGCTCCTTAAACTCCCCTAGATAATGTTTTTCTTTCTTTGTTTTTAAAGAATTTCTTTGACGGCTAATCTCCTCTCTCTCCCCCTTTCATGAAATTGTATGACAAAATATGACAGAAACGCAGGCCCATTCCCAGTAAAGCCGTGGATGGTGCGGAGCTATTCTCCAGTGATGAGCTGTCCACTGAAAGCTGTTTCAGCAAAGAGGCTAAGCTTCTGCAGTTGTTTCATGGTGATTTTTTTGTCTTTTCTTCTCTTTTCCATTTCAGTACCACGTGCTCCTGAGGCTATGGATGCACAGAGACCACAGTCCCGGGATCTAATTCCAGGCTGTTTTTTCTGTTGCTTTTTACTGAACCACTTTTTGTTGTTATGGCTGATTTAAATACTTGTCCCAGGCCCTGATGCTAGTCATTTAGCTGCAAAGCTGTTCCAAAAAGCGTGGATTTGTTTGGTTTTAATCACCCTTTTCACTGCTCAGCTCTAACAGTAAATGATTTGGTGGAAAGTGTTCTTTTTCTGCTGGAGCCGTCTTTGCTGGAGAACTGGTAAGCCAGTCCCTGCTCCTTTTCCCTTACTGCTGGCTACTATTGCTGCTTCAGGTGTCTTCTCAGGCTCTCAAGCACTCCACGCGGTGCTGTAGAGTTGACTCCATAACTATTTTTGTCTTATGCTTCTAGACTTGAGCAGTCAAAGGATATGGTTGGGCCTAATTTTGTGTTTTCTGGCATTTTTTGTGCATTGGACAAGAAACTGGGTCAAGTTCTTTCTTCATAGAAGAGGCTTCTTCTCAAAGGAGCACAAGATAAATCGCTGTCTTCCCCCAGGCTTTTGGGGTTGAGGAATAATGTGCCGTGGTCCGTGCCGTGGTCCATGCCTGAATGCTCCTCGTGGCTCAGCTGGATGCGTCCCCTCTGTACAGCAGAGGCAAATTGGGTCGCTGCCATTAAAGAGCAGAAGATGTTTGGAGGAGAACAGAGATTGGGGTGGGAAGAGATTAGGTCTGCTGCGCTTGTCCTCCTCCTGTGTCCTTGCGGGTCTCAACAGGACCAGTTTACCCACTTTTGCGTAGCTGCTAAGGAGGAGTGAGCAACACGAGCTCCACTGTTACTCCTTCCCTCTACAGAGCGCTGCCAGAAATCAATTCTGGCAGAAAACGGGGAAGAATGCAAACTGTCAAACTGGAAAGTGGGGAAAGAAACGCCATGGCTTATGAGGGAGTTATTTCCATTTCTGTAGTTTATCGTGGTCTTTGAAATCCCATTGACCTACAGTACAGTGCATCTGCTTTTCTGGGCTGAGCCCGGCCTGTCCCGTTAGCTGCTGGCATGAAGGAATGTGAAAAATAGAGGAAAAGCAGCAGAAACCAGCAAGGGGAGTCTGCGGAGCGGGAAGGGACTGTGAGCCTCCAGGCATTTCCATATACACCCCGTGGTTAGGAGCTAACTGCTGAAAACAAAAGCAGGAGCAACATAAAGGACAAAAAAAATCCATATTAATCCTTTGAATCTGTATTCACCTCCTGTGAGTGAATGAGAACTTTTAAAAATATATCTTTTGTCTCATTTTTCTTTAGTATGGAAAGTAAATTTTCAGCGAGAAACTTGAAAGACTTTATCAGTTTTTCCTCCTTCTCTTGAGAACAAAGTGCTCTTTCGTCAGACCTTTTATAACTTTAAATGTGAAACTCTCTCCCAGCATCATCGTTTCTGGAGACAATAAAAGCTGGTGCTAATGCTGTCATTTCTCACACTTCTTGCTGCTCCCTCTGAAATCATATTTGTTTATATTCTGCAGATCTTATGAAAAGAAAAAGTGGTCAAGCGGTTGAGTTCATGCACCGTGGGGTATAGCAAAGCAGAGAGCATTTGGGCATTAGCACCTTTCAGAGGGAAGGTGATAACTGTGCAGAACCTAGTATTTCAGAACCTATAAATAAAAGTAATATATTAAAAAAGAACTTCACTGAAGACTTAAGTGGCAACAGCTGAAGGACCTTTTCAGCTGGAACAAATCTGAACTTTTTCTTTCTGCTGTCAAGCTGCAACCCCAGTAAATCCTAAATGTTTTCTGTGGATTTAGTGACTGGGTAGAGTTACAGTAATTCAAAAGAAATTCATGTCCTTGCCAATGCCTATTAGTCACACTTGCTGGAATTCTGTCTGCTCTGCTCCTAACACCATCTCAATGCCATCTGGATCCCTTAATAGCGTCCTCCCAACACATACATTTTCTGCTCCATTCAGTAGTTTCCTGTTCAGCAATAGCTTTTCCACATGGCCATGTCCTCCTCGCAGATGGGGCCTCTGTGAGACGTGTCCTCATCGGCGATACCCACGCTGCTCTACGGGCAATCACATAACACATCTGAGAACATTAAAAACTAATAAAAGAAAGATAAAGGGGTGATGGTGGGGAGTTCTTGCCGGTTAACTCCAGTGAAAAGCTCGGGGCTGAGAGAGACTTTTGGAAGTGCCTCGATGCTGTTGAAAATCAGACAGATTCCCGCTTCTTCCTTTCTAAAATAGGAGCAGCCTGGCCTGTCTCTCTAGCAGCTGTTGCTCACCATCTAAGCACTTTTTAGATAGCCTGAACACACACGGTGGGATGTCTCCTGATTCTCACAAGTGTCATTTCAGGAGACCTGAGGCTGCAATTTCTATTTTTTCTTGTTCTCTCTTCTAATCTGGGACAGTGAAACATGTGGTAGAGGCAATATAAAGCTCAGTTTTTGAAAGTGGGAAAATCCACAAGTCTGAGCAAATGCCAGTGAATCTGTATTCTTGCACTAAGTTTGATCTTGTGAAAGGCTGCAGAGATGGCTTGAATTTACCTTGTACCTGTGGAGCCTTCGACTCTGGGTTATGTTATCTGTGTCTGGTGCAGGAAAAGTCTTCCAGAAATGCAAAGAGATCTTTGCCAGAGTTTAAATATTTTCATGTCTTCAAACCCCTGCATGGAGAAGTCAGTAATTTTTCCAGGAGCTAATCTGAATGATTTTTCCCTATATTGCAAAACTTGAGAGTGGTCTCAGTGTTTCAGAAAGAAACTGATGTTTCTTCCTTCCTCATGCCGCAAGGCTGCTTTTAAAATGGGCACTGACATTCATTCTGGGCCAAACATTAAGCTGATAGATGATTGTGCTGTACCCAGATGTTTCTGTACTCTGTTTTTTGTGGTTTTCACATGAATTTACCTTGGATTGTTCTCTCTCCCCAAAAGTAATTCCCATACATAACAAGTTGAGGCATGCAAATCGGTGATAAAATAGCATCGCATATCTTGTGCAGATGTCCCTGGACAGAGAGAGCACAAGGTGCATGCAGACTAAGGCTGCCTTTGTGGACGCCAGTGCATCCAAAAGCAGAACACAGTTGGCCCTGTACCTGAATTTACGTAAATGAAAAAATTCAAGTGCCAAGCAAGTAAATATTTTTCAATATTTGACTGCCGTATCTTAACCAGCAGCTGCAAACGCTTTGCTGTGTTTATATATAGATAGGATTTCCCTTGCTTCTCTCTCTTTGCCATTGGGAAGAGTTCCCTAGGGCTGGAAAGCAAAGCTAAAATAGCACAAACTGTTTGCTAATGGTTCTTAATGCTTTCCCACTGGAGATTCAGGACACTTAACAGTGTTAAAAATAGGTTAGAAGAGGGATAAATAGTGAAAGCACTAGTCCGTCCTAAAAACCTCTCTGGTACAAAGAGGTTGCAGCAGTGTTCCCGCTCTTCAGCACAGAGGAAGCGGCAGGTTTTGTCTCTGAAGGGAGCTGGGATGCTGGGATACGGGGAAGGAGCGGGCGCCCGAGGGACGAGCCCAGGGGAGAGGCTGCGAGCTTCGGCCACGCTCGCGGGCGCTCTTCTGCACGCTGCCAGTCACAAACACACGGTCCGGGTACGTCTGCTGCCCGACGGCAGGCACCCCGGGCTTTGAATCGCCGCTCTTTCTTCAGTGAGGCACGAAGGGCACGAACAGATTATTAAATCTTAAAATTGCAGGTGAAATAGAACAAAAATAAGATGATTTAAGCCTACCCTTGTTACAGCTCGCTTGTGTCTCGCATCTTTGTGAAGTGTTTTATGGTGACCGCTGTGAATGATTTTTAAAGGGCATCTGAGAGGCCTGAGCTTAAACCTCTACCTGGAGAGAAGTTCTGCAGGCAGATAACAGCAACATCACAGCTTATTTGGGAGGCTGGATGGGGAGAAATTTGTTCTAAATGAAAATTCAGCATGTCAAGAGTGGAGAAAGTACTGACGAGAGAGTCCTGTGTCTGGCTCTGACCTTTCAGGAGCTGCTGCACTGTTGTTCCTCAGAGAAAAACGTTGTTCTTCTTGTGGCCTGTTCTGCAATCCATTTAGAAACACACCGCTAAAAGCATTAATTCCATTTTGAATTTCCATTTTTTCCGACCTTTTCAGTCTCCTGCTTCTTCAGCATCCTCCATCCCCGCTAGCTTTGTGTCTCTTCTGGAAATTATTGATGATCTTTTTTAATGGCCCAGACGATGCTAAAAGCCGTTCCTCGGCATTTTAGAAGCTTCCAAGAGTGAAAAAAAAAGATATTTTATAATATCTGAAAATTACCAGCAGGGGTCGGGCTTACAAATAATTTAAGCAATTCAAACTGCGTATTTATAAAGGAGACGTCTCTGCGCTGAACATGTTGTAGGTCAACCAGCTTCTATGGAAAAGTTTGTAACTTTTGCCCAGTGAGTAGGAGAGACGACTTCTTAGTTGCACCTGAAATTTCTGTTGCATAATTTTGGGATATTGGCAGATGGGCGCATTGTTTATTGTCACGGTGCAAGGATTTTAAGCTTAATTTAGGTCATTTAAAAGTGAGTATTATCAAGCAAGATAATTAATTTTTTAAAAATATTCTGGAAAAGGATCCTGAGAAAATTGAATGCAAAGATCGGTGTTAATATGCGTTAGTTGCACAGTTAATCCCAGGAAGTTAACATGCGAAAGGTGAGGTTCTTGAAGCAGCATTAAGGTTTTTGTATTCTGTGCTTAAATGCAAGCAAAAATGTTATATCGAATGTTTTATAGTAATATCACCTGCCTTTGATAGAGTTCTCTGAAGGATTCTACAATCATTTGGCTAAGGCTGATATGGTTGATATAATGTATTTGACCTTTCGAAAAGCTTTGAGCCAAAGGTCACAAAGAAACTTTACTCTGGAATAAGAAAGAAGGATCTTTGCTGGGTTAATAAGAATATAAACATCACAGAGGGCTGGCTGTCCCGGTGTGCTGTCTGCAGGGATGGCCGGTGGTTGAGGACCGTGCAAATAGGACAAAGCTCCTGGGGTACGTTGCCAGAAGGCTCTCCTAGCTTCTAGTGCCTTGTCTCCAGGATTTCCTGAGCCAGAGATAATATAGTGTCTTTCTACTTTGTACAGCTTGATGCATTTTGCTTCCATTAATTTGCTTATGTAATACAAAGTTAAAAGATGGAAAATCGAAGAATAAATGTTGTTTTCACAATCCCAAGAGGTTTTAACTAGGTCCTAGAATGGGTTTTTATTGGGAGCTTGTTGTCCAGCACAGAGGAGTTTGTGAGTAGTGAGGTGACAGAATTTGATACAATATGAAATTATTCAGCTTATCAGACTGCTCAGCAGAATCTTGTGATGCTGCTCGAGATGGGAAATGAAGTTGTATGTCAATAATTGCAAAACACATGCACATAAGATGCCTTTACTCTTACTCCCACAATAGTGGGCTCTAAATGAGCTGTTCTCACTGAAGAAAGAGATCTCACGTTATTGTGAACAGTTTTCTAAAAATACCAGGTAAGTGCTCAGTAGTTAAAAAGACAAATAGAATATGAGGAATTACTGGAAAAGATGATGAGAACAAAACATTATACCTCATTATACCACTGAATACATCTGAGTGCTGTTTGTAATTTTAGCTTTTCTTATAGCAAAAACTCTATTAAAACTTGAAGAACAATAAGGAAGGGCAAATAAAGATGAGCAGAAGTATGGAAAATCCTTGATGTGAGGGAAGACTAAATTGAGATTTTTCAGGAAATAATAGAGGAGACCTGTAGAGCGATATGGAGAGGGGAGTAGGATGCAATTATTCACAACTTTTCATAGCAGAACTAACAGGCACTCAGTAAAATAATCACATATGAAGTATAAACCAAAATGAACTAATTTTTCATACAGCACATAATTAAATTGTGGAACTTACTGCCAAGCAGTATTGTGAAGGCCAAAAGTATAAATCAGATCAAAAAGATTTGATGCACTCATGGAGATTTTAGCTGTTGGTGGTTATTAAACATGATGATCTAGACTCGGTCTCTGGTTGAGGAAGTATCTAAGTTGGATTTGCTTTATATTCAAATTGTATATTTTTAATATACTTTTAGGAATTATATTTTCATCATACAGACTTGTATCTTTTAGTCATATGTTTTAGCTGCCTCAGTAGTATAGCTTTGTGATACTGAATACAGGAATAATCTGATACTACCGATGATTTTATGTTTTACTTGATTATTTGTGGTGGGACTGTGCAGGGACACAATGTGTATTAACTTTCCCTTCTTTTCCAGGCTGAAAATTGAGGAGCTGGAGGCTGAACGTAGCAAGCTCGAAGAGGAGAACAGATCTCTGGAAATTAAGCTGGAGAAGCTAACGCTGCAGGTAGGAAACGTGGAGGTCCAGGGCAGCTGGGGAGCCTGACATAGTTCGTTTGCCATAGCTGTCCTAACAGATGTGCCAGAATGCTCACAGCACACAACTTCACCTCCCTTAGTCTGGGCAAGGAGTTTTTCAGAAGCCTGTGCAAACTGCACCAAACCACCCGTGTCTCTGACCGGGTTACTGTTTTGATGTCAGATGCAGTCACACAAATGCAGTTGTCTCTTCGGATGCCTTTGCCTAGAACCTCTTCTTTTTCTTCCTGGAGCCTTAAAAACTGTTCCATTTTAAATAACTCCACTACCATAAGTTGTTTGTCTCCAAATTCATTCGTGCCACAGCAGGAGTGTAGAGGGGGCTTAACGGCACGGATCTTATAGGAAAATCTGAGCTCCATTTGTACTGAAGACTCCACTGCTGCTGTCAGCGATGGAGATGGAGACCACCAGTCGTTGCCTCATTAGGTAGTAGTTTTCCAAGCCAGGAAGCACCAATGCTGTTGAGAAATGGCACGGCAGCATCTCCAGATCACAGACACAGAGAGGCGGAAGGTGTGGAGTCAGAAGGATGACAGGGTGTGTTTCTTTTGCTGTGTTACTGTCGGTGGTTTACCTTTTCTTGAGGCAGTGCTGTCCTGTATGGCGGAAGGTCTTCAGCTTTTCCCTCTGGATAGATCAGTGAAGTCTCACCCTCTGTGAAGGAGGACAGGGGCACCTGCAGCATTGAGTGGTCTGTCTATTCAGCCAGCTCCTGTTCTGGGAACAGCTTTCCTGGGCAGGGGTGCGGCGTGGGGGTTGCTTCAAGCTTTTATAGTGTTTCCTGTTTGAAAGGTGCTGGAGCAAAGAAGAACCTGAGCCTGTTTGTTTAATCAAAGCCCATCCTGCAATGAACAGTGTTCTCTCTCCCTTCTCTTCTCTCTGATGTGCTGAACAATTCAGCATCGTAGCATTTCGTTCTCTTAATTTTTCTTTCTTTCTCTCTTCTTTTTTTCCATTTTCATGTAAATTGCTTCATGGTAGAAAACCTGCAGGTTTGAAATTACTCAGATTTCAGACAGACCATTGATTTTATCTTGACACCTATTAGAGGCGAATCAAATCTTTTTTTTTTTATTATTACCAGTTCCTAGAGACAGGAGTAGTGACAGCTTTGATAAAGCAGGGAGGTAAGGGCTGCTGAGCATCTCTGCTGAGCCATGTTTAGTGTGAAACCTGTCACCCGGCTCTCCTTTAATTGGGTTTCAGTCATCAGAAGGAGATGAAAGCTTTGGGCTGGTGTTTGGATGCTGAGGTCTCCAACAAACACTACAGCAGCTTTGGTTTCAGAGCAGATTACAACTCACTCAGGTCACATTTAATCTGCCAACGTTGTTTTACAATGACTGCGGGCTTGCCAGGAAGGCCTGACCAGAGGAATTCCCTATTTCCTTCATGATGCCTAAAGAGGCTCTGCTTTGTTTCCTCCTGCTGCTCTTGAGATGCCAGAACACCAAGCTTTTTTAAATTGCACGTTCAAAGAAGAAAGATCCAAAGTCTTCAGTGTAGTCTTGCTAATTGTCTGCCTTCTGGTCCTCAGTAGCGATCAGCAGCAGCTGCCGTTGGGGTAGCTGAGCTTTCACAGTACAGCAGAGTGTTGTGGTGAGAGGAACAAGATGGGACCTTCGTGCTGTGGTAAAGCTACTATACAATAACAGCGGAACTGGTCACCAAAAAGGCTTTGAAAACTCGTCACAGGATGCCCATGGCCTGTCTCGTTAATGGTGCTCGCTGTTTGAATGCAGTATTGTGGAGGTCAGGGCTTTGTGGAGGGAGCCAGGGAGAGCAGGAACAACCTGCAGATAGAGTAAAAATTACATGGGAAGGATGAGATAACAGGTAGCTGCGGAAAAAGAGAAGGAAGGTGATCATCTGGCTTGGGAGGTCTAGGAGGGAGAAATCTGCCAGTCCCCCAAAAGGCTGGTTAGTGAGCTGAATTAAGGTAATCGTGCTCTTACATCTGCTTTGCCAAGGCTGAGGACATGGCTTTAATTCTTTATTTACCAAGAGGTAGCTCTCCCCTTCCTTAGCTTCTCACTTTCCTTGTGTCTTAGAGGACTGTCTGCTAAAAGCAGTTTCTCTGAAAGAGGAGTCGAGAGGGAAGCATAAATATGGGAATATGTAAGCTGAATGCTAAAATGTCAGTATTGATCGGTGTGTGCCCACCTGAATGGTCAAGATTTCAGAACTTCTCGGAGGAGAAAACATCAGCCTTCCCATTTTTTATTCACCTTGAGAATCAAATATCTTGACAGGCCAAGCTTAGAATGACTTTTTTTTTATAAACACAATGGAAGAAGGTTCCTTACAGTGGGAACCCACTAAGTTAAGGATAAGCTTAGAAATTCACCTCTTCTATCAGTACTGTGCAAATACGCTGAAAATATTATTATACTTTCAGATAAGGATACTGAAATGTTGCTAGTTTGACATGTTATTTATTCCCATGTCTGAAAGAAATCACTGGGAAAGGATGGGTTAAAATAACGTACCTCTGTCGCAAAGGAAGAAAAGGCAAGACAAACTTTATAGACAGAAATCACAAGAAAATTTTACTGAACAGAAAGATGATTGAAATTACACACATGGGAAAAGCATGGCATCAAATCAAATAAAGGTGTAAGAGAAGGTAGGGGGTGACATTAAACAAGGTGGGATGAGGGCGATTTCTGACAAATCTTTATCTGCAGTTCCTTCTTTTTTAAAATAAAACCTCTGACTTTCTGGAATTGTATTGACTAAATGAAAGATACATAGGAGGGGTGTGAATTTGGAAGAGGAAGAGGCAGGATGTAGAATTAAGGCTTTAACTGCTTTATACTGGCCTGAAGTCTGTTGAGTTCGCAGCGTGCGGTGGATGAAATCTAGGGACATACGGCTAATATCGGGTAATTAAAAACATCAATGGTTTACTGTACTGAGTAAAGTTTAAGAAATGTTTGCCTCCTTTCTCATGCCATTGTATCCGAGTCTTGGCACATGAATTTTGCGCATTTCTGCTTTGGCTGCTGCTAACAACAGCCCACTTTGGGAGCTACAGGACCCCGACGGACCGGCCAGAGGGCAAGCGAGCACGTAGACAGGCACTTTTGTGTTAGGTGTGCGATTCACGCTCCCCGAGCGTATTTATTAACAAATAAAGAAACTGAGATACTGATAGCTATCCACAGCAGTGTATATAACATCTGACATCTCTTTGTATTCTGTGTTTGTGTGGGGACAGCTTGAATTATGGCTGAAGGTGCTTTCCATCTCCACACACCCCTTCTTCCAAAACCCCTTGGCTCTTGACACCTAGCTGCAGGCTGCATTGATTTTCCTTCACTGGTATAAAGACTTTAGCATGGATATTACTCACTGGTCAGGTCTTTACTGCTAATAAAAACCTCAGATTACAAAAACACAAGAAATGTTGAAACTATAGAGAAATGACACCCCGCTGAGGGTGCCTCCCCATCACCCAGGACATGAGCTTAAGAAAAACATTTGAACTGTGGCTCAGGAGAGGGATTCAAGTAATGTATAAGAAGAGCAGGTTTAACCAGACAATTTTATCTCCTCTTCTCTACCCATCTTTCTTTCTATGAAGCAAAAAAGGCTTCCAGGAAAGCAGATGCGCTGTTACTGCTTGGCCTACGGCGGGGCAGACTTGTTGAGATTTCAGTGAAAGGTTTGGTTTCTTCAGTTATCCAAAGTGATCCGGACCATCTTCCTGAGCTGCTGGTGGAAAAGTGCAACTCGATGCCAGGAGCAAAAGAGACTGATCAAATCAGTGCTTTTTGGATAAAGTGGGAGGAAAGACTTGTGAGGAGTGTTCAATTAGCATTTCTTACTGCTAGGAGCCTTGTGTTTACAGGCAACCAAGCGGATGTGAAGTGTTCCTTATGCAAATACTACTCTCCTGCTTTTCCTGCTCTCTTCTACTCTTTAAGCTGAAGGAGAAGAGATTCTTCAAGTTTGGCTGCTTCAAGGAAGATTGATTAAAATCAGCTGCAGTTTGACTTAATTGGATCCATATGCTTGGAGAGGGAGCAGGACTAGTTAGAAGTCCTCATAATTAGTTCACAGCTGGTTGGTGAGAAAAATGAAACTCCAGTTAGAGTTCAGATAAGCAGATCTGTACAGATCTGTTTTTTACAGCGAGATGTGTTTGGGCTTGAAAGTTGCCTCTAGTCCCATACCCAAGCTAGCAGCCTAATCCCTTTGAGCGTGTGCATGTGTATTTGTGAGGCTACATGAGAGGAGTCTTTATTGTCCTGCTTCTTTCTGAGGGAAAGGAATCAGCTGTGGATGCTGGCGGTCAATGAAACCTGAAGAGGGTGACAGAAAGCTGCGAGGGGATCTCAGGGACTAGGTGAAACTCTACAAGGTTACTTTGGCTGCGTGAAAAATTTGCGGTTTGGCACAAACCCTGAACTGAGCAACTTTGAGTCAGATGCCCCTGGTCGCAGAAGTAACTAGTTGTGTTTAGCCTTTCTGCAGGTCAGTAGTATGACAGCTACACTCACAAAAATGCAATATTATTCATACATATTGAAATAATTGATTTTTGCCCATTATCTCAAAGAGCTCCGAAAGAGTTGACGAGCTACATAGTTTGAGGACAGTCATCAGAAGACTTTCCCCAGCCAGAAGCTGGTATTTATGCTAAATTTTGCTGTCAGAATAGAAGGGACTGGATTCCCTATTACAGTGTCCACAAGGGAACTGCCTGAGAAAAACACACATCACAAAGTATTGGGGGGTATTTTTTCATGCTGGCATGACTTTATTAATGTGTTTTGAGGTGTTCATTAATGCATGTGCAGTAGTTCCTTTCTAAATGTCTAACTTTGCTATTGTTATTGACCGTTTTACATTTTAAGGTATTAATCTCGTTAAATTAAATCTTAGTTTCTGCCAGGCTTTAAATTTATTATTTTTGCACAAATTAAAGCTTAAACCACTTGTCCACTTCAGTGGTGGTTATGCTGTAGCTGTAATGATTTGAAGATAAGAAATAAGCAAGTTCTGCAAGCAGAAATATTATCATTTTATCACTAAGAGTAGCTGACATAAGTTCTCCAGGAGTCAAATGTCCATGGACGATGAAGGTGCTGGGGCATCCAGATGCTCTCATGCTTTTTTCCCTTATCTCTGCAACCTTTGTGGTTGGGGTAGTCTCCCTTTTATCCTAGTGCTGTGTTTTGAGGGACTAAGAAAACATCAGGGAGCTGTACCCCACGTGCAGATTCCTCTGCGTGGTGGACAGGGAGCATTTCTCCTCTTTAAGCGTTAATGACTCATTTTATAGGTAGGACTTTGGCAGCCAGGCAGTAACTGGCTTGGAGTTAAGAGCCCAAGGCAAAGTTGAGGCCATTTAACAGTCTAACTGTTCATTATGTGACCAGTGAAGAATGATGAATGAATCATTTACACTATTATAAAACCTAAAGGGACACTGTCAACCTTTCAAGGTTCCCTAATTGACCTCTCAAATGCTCATGAGTCTTCTTCCTGGATTATCTCTGTGCTTTCCCTTTCATGAACTCCTATCCTTTTTCCTTCATCTGTGCATGCTGTGGTCCACATTAGCCTCTGTGGCACAGCTTGTTCTTGTTGAAAACCTCAGGTGGTCAAGTTCAGCCTTTTTTTTTTTTTTTTTTTTTTTTTTTTTAAGAAAAAAAAGGTGGCTTCTTTAAATGGGTTTGGGCAAACCACTTGGCATCTCTTTGGTCAGGCAAGGCATAGGAACGAATTTGTGTGCTTCAGAGGGATGTAATTACAAGATAGAATAGCTGAGAACTACAGCAGGAGATCCAGTAAAAAAAAAAAGATGAACTAAGCAGAGAAGTCCAGGTCTGCAGAAAGCCGTATCATATTGTATCGTACTGCCCAGCTCATCCACTGCATTGATTTTCATGGGAGCGTGTGGGAGTGGATGGGGAACAGAGCAATTTGTGATCCCTTCCACAGACTCCTGGATTTTACCAGTAACAAACTCATCTTTTACAAGCAAAGATTATCTTCTGAACTTCACAGGCTGCAGCAAGTCTTCACTGATGTAAGGAAGCATGTTTCTGCTCAAGTGTGTATTGGCAGAGACCACTCTGGGGGTCACCCCACCATTTTGCTCAAAACACCGATGAAAAATACATGTGATAAACATCTCTGTTGCCTTGGTTAAATTTATACTATTTCTATTCGTTATTGACCCAATAGCTCCAGTGTAGCACAGGCATTTCACTCGGGGATTGGCTTTCCTAATTCTTAGCCTCATTGCAAAGGTATTTGCAGGTACCTTTACACTTCCAGGAGTCTCTCCAGGACCTAAATAACTCTATTGCTCACTGTGAGCATATAACCTAGACATCATGGGTATCCATTTATGACATATGAGAGGTACGCGCTGCTTGCATTTGAGAATACGCACACAGCAAGACGGCTGTGATTGCAGCACCGACTAAGTGACTCTGGTAGCATGGCTAACAGTAGCCCTGGAAGTGGTATAGCACAGGCAGTAACATGCCAGGGTTGGAGAGGCGTCGTGGAGTCACCGAGCATGTACTTTGGTGGTTATCGTGAGTAAAAACCTGTGTTGTTACACCTTCACTTCAATTAGCGCTTGAGCTGGTTGGGTTAAGCTGTAGGCAAACTGCTTTGCTGGGTAGGTATCTCTAGTGTTCACAGTGAACTGCTAAGGGTATGTGCTAAAGTGCTACCCAAACGAGTATGGGGGACAAGAACTTCCCCTATAATGTGCCTATAAATTGTGCTAAAAGGATTATATGTGTTATATAGAGAGGAGAAAACATCGTGTAACTCGTGCCAGGTGGATTAGGTACTGAAGAAAGTCCTAGAACCGGTGTCAGCTGGAAGGAGCGTAGCACCTGCAGTGCTCCAGCCTTGAGGACCACGTGACACTGAATTAGCTGGGGCTATGCAAATATTTGTGCATGTTAATTCTGAATAAATCACACTTATTAGAATTAACAGGAATTGGAGACGTTCCATGGGAGCAGAGAGGAGAAGTATAAACTTGTCATCAAGTTGTAGATTTGTCATGACGTGGTTCAAGGAGAAGCTGTTTCTTGGCCTCAGTGCCCTGATAAATGTGATGTGCAAAGCAGATTTCAAATAAAACAAGGACACGCACAGTACAGACTTGCTAATGTTTGTTAATGTCAGGGACCAGGATTGCATAGATTCGCATTTGTGCAGGGAAATTTTACCAACATGTCCTTTAAAAAAAAATTTTTAAAAGGAATTTGCACATTGAATATTAAACACCTGAAGCTCTATAAATTTTACTGCCAGCGCTAACATCCGTATTGTTTATTTCATGCAGCACCTTTCTCGAAGTTCTGCAGAAACTGATTAACATTTGCATAATACATTTAACACAAAAATCCATAATAAATTCATTAATGTACTTCTGCCACTATCCCTGAAAATATCAGCAGTTGTGTGGCATCACACAGCTCATTAGAGGAGAAGCGGAGGAGGGGAGAGCGCTGGATTTCCTGAACAGCTCTGAACAGTGAAAGGTCAGTGCGCTAAGCGTCAGTACCTGAGCAGCAGCACGGAGAGCTCAGAGCAAGCACGGAGAGAGCTGGGGCAGGTGAAATGTCCCGCTGGAAAACGTCGCTGTACCAGTACACACGGAGCACAAACTTTAAGAGGTGGCATCCATGCTAGAGTAGAAAAATTGGTGACAAGCAGAAAATGCAGATGAGGATGCTGCCGCACTGACTAGGAGGTTGCTCCTAGAGTGCGTGTATTCTGCAGAGGGCAAACACCCAGAAATTGCTCGCGTCCTGCTGTGGTACAAGAGAGCTGGCTTGAAACAAGCCTCGACTTTCTGAACAGCTATTGCAGAATGAATGGTGAGGTTTTAAAAGTTGCGCAAGACTGGAGCAAGTCCAAAGGAGGCCAGAAGATGGTCAGAGGGCTGGAGCACCTCTGCTATGAGGACAGGCTGAGAGAGTTGGGGTGGTTCAGCCTGGAGAAGAGAAGGCTCCGGGGAGACCTTAGAGCCCCTTCCAGTACCTGAAGGGGCTACAGGAAAGCTGGAGAGGGGCTGGTTACAAGGGCAGGGAGTGACAGGACAGGGGGAATGGCCTTAAGCTGAAGGAGAAGAGGTTTAGATTAGATATTAGGGAGAAATTCTTCCCTGTGAGGGAGGTGAGGCCCTGGCACAGGTTGCCCAGAGAAGCTGTGGATGCCCCTGGCTCCCTGGCAGTGTTCAAGGCCAGGTTGGATGGGGCTTTGGGCAACCTGGGCTGGTGGAGGGTGTCCCTGCCCATGGCACGGGGGTTGGAACTAGATGGGCTTTGAGGTCCCTTCCCACCCAACCCATTCTGCGGGTCTATGACTTGGTTGCATGGCTGGGGGTCACTAAACCACTAAATCTGGGGGTATTCTGTGTGCGTGTACTGCTTTCATCAAAGGGAAGTATGGTGGCAGAGACACCACTCAGTGTTCTCGTATGGTAAAAAGAGCAAGGATGTAAGAAAATTGGTAATTTCAGCTACAACTACACGTTCAGACGCACAGTTGTGCTTATAAAATGCCCCCCCCAACAACATGTCATTCTAGCTGATGAAGTAGTAGTAAGTAGCAACTACAGAAGGCTCCTGTGCAAGAAGAGCGTTTCACTGATTCCCCAGAATCTGCAGGTGAAAGCCAAGGCTGCAGAGACAGACACAACCGTTTCCAAAAGAGACTTCACTTTTAAGCTTCTCTAATCTTACTAATCACAGAGCAAAGAAAAAACAAAGTTTCAGGAAATGAGTGACTGTCCCTTTATAGTTTTCTGGTTTTTCTCTGTAGTCAGTTGATGGCATGAGTTCGTTTTCAATTGTTCTTTCTTCATTTTCTGTTATTCTTCCACTGCTTTGAATTCTACTGCGATGTTACAGAAACAAAACAAAAATGTCGTTTAGACCCGTATAGGGAAAATAACGCCTGGCAAGGTTTGTTTACTGAAGTTTTGTGCTTTTTCTCAGATTTCTATGAATACCACATCCATAAATTACAGCTCTCTCCATGTTAGGCTTTTAGCTTTTCAGTACTAGTTATCATTTCAGCCTTTGTTGATGATCCAATTATTTTCGAATTTTTGATTAAAACAAAGTGATAGGTCATACTTTCATGTTGTCTTTGTCTTTGCCACTTCTGTTGAGGTCTGGCTTTTTGCCACGGGTCTATGTAAAGTCATTTTCAGTAATATTCTTCAACAGTTTTATCCTTCTGATAAGGACACTCTGGTTATGGTGCAGGATTTTTCCTCTACTACTTGGTATGCAGAAAACTCGACACTGTCTCTAAGAGACAGAAGACTCAGGATGTGTTGCCCAGATTATGGAAAAGAAATGAAGTCAGAGTTTAGCCATTTTTTCTTTGTGTGTGTGTGATGGGGAGAAGAGAAAAATCTGCCTGTTTCATGTCACAGTGGAGAGTGGGCAGTGGTTGTAATGATGTTAAAATACACGTGAGAAAATGAGATGCTCAGAGCTGAGCCACTGATGGAGATGGCAGTGTGCTTCAGAGAAACACGTTTTCTTTATGTGACCTCTGTCAGGGGGTTTCAAGCGTGCGAGTTGTTGATGCGTTATCTTACATATCCCAGAACCCTTCCCTTTGATCAGACCGACCTACCACCTACTTGACGCCTAGAGGCAGAGATCTACAGAAAGAAAATGGGTTTCCCCTAAAGAATTTTATCAAACAGTAGAAGGGAAACTTGACGTGCCTCTGTCACTCAAACGCTTGGCACTGAGCAATTCGATCTGCAGTCCAGGCTTGCTGGGGATCGGAGCTCGTGGTGTGCCTGGGGAGACCCGGGGATGGAAGCGGGGAGAAGGAACACCCCGATGTCAGAGCATCTCCGCCAGTGCACCTCGAACGCTGTCAGATCACCATACGGTCTCTTCCCAGTCTAAGTTTCCAAATTTGCCTCAATTTCCATTTGCTGCTGTTTGATAAGACTCTAGAGAGACGTAGATTCAGACAAGTGAGAAAAAAGTAATTGTTTTTGACAGCTTTCCTACCTGGATTTGAAAGACAGCTAACAGTGGAATGGAAACCGATGCCTAATTTAGGTAGAAGGGCTATTCTCTTTAAATGAGGATAGACAGTCGGGATGGCAGGATAAGTGAAACGCTGTAGAAAGACCATCTTCTGTGTATCTTTTTTTAAAATGAGTGGTGTCGCATGAGGCGGTTCTGTGTGTACAAAGGAGCGGTGGTGTCCGTAAAGCCCAGTTGTGTTAAATACAGATAGGAGGGTTCTCAGGTGATCCGTCACATCTGTGTTTATCCAAGCGTGGGGTTCGGCTCCATCAGGAACACTGCTGCTTCCCCCGATCGACATTTAAATCCCACGTTTCTTAAATAATACAGAAGCTGTGCCTGTTCTTTGCGGTTTTGGCAGGACATTTAAAATGAAATAAAAAGTCCCTGAAAACTATTGTGCGTATTGGACACAACATAAGATGTTGAATCGAGATTGTGACCTTTCAGAACAAAGATGCTGCTTTTGAAAAGGGGGTTCATTGTGCTTCTGGCTCTAGTAAGATGAAAAACTTGAAAACCCAGTAACGTGAAGGCTGTGCAGCAAAGGCGAGCTCCACAGAGATCCTTTCGTGTATTTTTGATTGTCTTCCAGTGGATACATCCTTTCTCTGTGTGCAATGCTACCACAGTTGCAATCAGTAGTAATTACAGAAATTTTCTCATTTTTATGAGTAGGGGGATGTGAGAAGCTATTGGCAGGGCAGTCTCTGCAAGAGAGCTCAGCTGTGGAACTGCTTTCCCTCTAGATCCATCACAGCTAGAGTTGCTGACCTTAAGGTTATTTCCCTAGGAGTCAGAGCTTGCTCCTAGGTTGATCTGTTCAGTGTGCAAGGAAAAGTGTGATTATATATATGTGAGTTCTTATGATTAATATTATCATGGCAGAGCAGCCTGAGCATTTAAATACAATGCCATGGAATTTAACTTTTATATATATATTATATTTTTATATATATTTGTTTGCAGACAATTAGTAGAATGCTTGCAGTTGTATTTCTGTGTAGATGTGACTTGATGTATATGGGTGTAAAATAGGGAATTGTTTTAACAGAATTTGACTGGGGTGTGGTCAGAGGGATGGAAAAGGAGGCCGAACGGAGAGGGAAATAACTGCTCGGGAGGGAGAACAGACGGAGGGTGTTCCCTTAAGGTTCATAGAAGTTGGGCTGAAGGAGGTGGCAATATCGTAGACATTCATTGGGGTCCTCTTCAGGTGGGTGGTGGGAAGAACTAGTGATTGTCTAACGCACGAAGTGGTTTCCTTGGTGCTGTGACTATGCTCTGGTGGCACATAGACACTAACGTCTAGGTCCAAGTAGTTTGGGGATTGAATGTACAATGTCTTTTGGCCTTTCTGCTTTCCCAGGGTCTCTGATATCTTCTGAGTGTGATGCTGCTGTTGACACTGCTTAGAAGATAGATCTGTGTCTGCACCTGGAGATTTTTATGCTGTCCATTCTCTCAAGCATCCTAGAGAAAAAACTACTGGACATACTGCAAAACAGACCTATCAGTCAATTCACCAGCGTATTATTCCTCCTGAGCCTACTCTTTCATCTCGCCCATCTCAGCTCTTTGGCTATTCTGTTCAACTTAATGCTCTTTACTGATGTTGCATGCTTCCAGGGGATCAAAAAGATAGTCTGAGTCCTTTAGATATGTGTGAAAGTTAGAGATGATGCCGTTCTACTGATTTACTCGATGATAGCTTGAAAACTGGTTCCTGGGCAAGGCTGCTTCTGAAGTATTTATTTCTTTAGGCAGTCAGATCAAGATAATGTTGAATTTGTTGCTTGGAGCAGTTAACTCAAAGCCCTTCAGAATCCAGTAGGTTGCCCCATAGCCATTCCTCTTATTGTTTGAATTTATCTATAAATCTCTCTTATTCCTGTAGATTCTAAACAAAGAGATGGCTCTCCCCATTTGAAAAGATTTCAGTGCTGCTTGAAGTCTCCTTGTACTGGCAGAAAAAAACAATTGAGTTTTGAGCTTGAACTGAGAGACAGATAAGATCACCAGGAGATTTCCACAGCAAATGCAGAATATATTCTCCTCTAATGGATTCTTAGTGTGGTCTGGCAAGTAATTGAATTGCTTGGGTAGGAGGGAAGAGGGGACTGGCTTGCTTTTTTTGTGGTTTGGTTTTTGTTTGGGGTTTTTTTTTACGCTCCCAAATTTTGTGATGGTAGGAAGCGAAAGGTGATTTCTCTGCATGACCCAGGATGTCTGTCAGACTTAGGGGAAGCTAATTAAAATGTCACTATATGTACATGGGGGTGATGAGGCAGAGAGGACCAATCGCTTCCTTGGTTCAAGGGACTTGTCTGTGTCTTTGCTTCTCTCTACTCACTGTGAAATGCGCTGCAGGCAGTAATTCATTCACGCTCTGGGGGTAGGAATGAGGCCACTGGGTAAATCTGGACTCTTTCTCTGGAGCAAAGCAGAAAATAAATTAAATCCATTCTTGCTCTATTGCAATTACTAAGGCAGTCTCACTCCAGCTGGGCAATAGCAAGGATGCTGTTTCTGCTGTCCCATCGGTGTCAACACTGCTGCGCTCTGTGTCACCGGACCAAGTGCTAGGAGAGGTTAGCACTGGGTCACTGGGAGGTTTCCACAGCCTATCTGCTTCAGTGCGTAGCATGGAGGGGGACAGAAGCAAAGCAGTGTCCTCCTCTTTCACGTCCTTTTGTTTAAAAGTACGAAGTATGTCCTGGTAAGCCAAGGGAATGATGGAGAGAGATAATAACACACCCTTTGGTATATTCTTTGGAAACACTCGGATGGCAAAGAGGTGGTCCAAGCCATACAGCCTGCACCATTGAAAAACACTGAACAATGGCAAAAGGGGAAAAAAAAAAAAGGATGATCATCAGGGAAATTGCTATAATGGTAAGATAATTAGAACGCAGAATGATTAACATTAGTCAGTGTGCTGCATTGGCAGGGACTATGCAAGTTGACATAATAGGCCTCTTCCATATCAAACGTGTGGTTTTTCAGCATTCGGTTTAACACTTTCATGTGACTTTAATGGAGTTCACAGCTGAAACAGGCAATTGGTTCTCCTGTAACGTTGCATGGTACTTTGCCTCTCCTATGGCTACTAGAAGAACCTTCTTGTTTGCCCTTTTGTGTCTACTGGTTACTGAAGGATAAAAGCCACTCTCACCATGGAGTCCTTCTACATTGTTTTGAATGACAGACAGACGTGAACTCCTAAAGCGTGATCTTCCTGTTGTGCCTGATGAAAATGGACTTCCCTAAAAAAAAATTAAAAAAAAAATCTCTGAAGCGTTTCAGAAAATGGTTGTCATCTTCTCAGAAAATGTAAGGATTCAGGAGTTGCAGTGCTGACATTCTCTTCTAAAAAAGACTTTTATAAATGTCTTAATGCATCAAAAGCTCCTGTTTGTTATCTTTACCCTAACGCTTGGAGATTCCCCCTGCCAGCCCTCCTGCGTGGGCCCCCAGTAAATCCCTTTCATTTGCCAAGACTAAACTGGTGCAAGAAGCCAGATTCAGTACCACGTTTAATCACTGGTTTTGTCGCCTGACTGAGTTTGGAGCAAAACTTTGAAGGCAGAATTACCTCCGTGAAACCCACATGGTCCCCCATCTCTACCAGTTGCTGCAGACCGGTGAACATGTGTTCTCCTTGACTGCTAGCAACCCCACTTGCTCATGGACCAGCTCATTTGACATTTTGTCTCCATTTTCACTGGTTGCTTCTGAGTAGGCTTGTGACATTTTTCCAGGATCTGCAGTGGCTTTCCCCTTGCCGTGCTTAGATAGTGGCTGTTATCTGTTGTCCGCTGTCCGTGTTGGGGCAGTCGTGGTAGCGCGAGCTCGGCTTTTCCCCCTGCCTCTGCACGCTGCAGAGATCAGGCACATCCTTCATTACAGCCGATAAAATCTGATGGTGCTTTGTGGCAGAAAATCGCTTGACCTCAGTAGTGCTTTTTTTCCTCTCACCCCGTAACTATGTAAATAAAAATCATTTTTTTCCTTAAAGAGTGGGAGAGCGCAGTGCCCAAATTCCCCCTCTCTGCTCCGGTGCGCAACGTGCGGGGGCCCTCGGGTCGCTGTAAGAAAGGGCCGTCGGAAAGGAATTGCAGTCACGCAGCTGTGCAGTGAATATGTAAAGAGTGTTTCGTGCGGTTTGTATTGTGTGGATTATTTTCTCTCTCCTCCTGACCCCACCTCAAATGAAATTCCAGCATTTCATCCGTTCCTCTGGGTTGGGCAATCAGCAGACAGGATTGAGGTCTGGAGGGAGGCAGTGGTCTGGCATACAAAGCAGTCGCGTTAGGACTGAGGAGCCAGGACTAATGGGGAACAAGGCTGGTAACAGGAGACAGAGAAATATGGCAGAATAAGATTCATTAGGGATCGGATTCAATAACTGTAAAATGATGAGAAGTTTATGATCAAAGGCTTACTTCAAGCATTTTAATGACACAGTCATTTAATCCGTTTAAAGCAGATAGATAAGGAGTTAAGTGAAATCTACAGCAGTCGTCTTTCTGAGCTGTTTATGAACCTGTTGCAGGCTACAGATCACTGGGAAAGGCGCAGGATGGATGCCTGCGGTAGTAATTGAATAGTATATAATGGGCTACCAGTCTTTACAGGCTGATTTACATATGAGGTCGGTAAAACTTAACGCAAAGGCTTGTGGTTTTTCTTAGAAGCGTGCGTGGTTCCTCAGCTATTTTTAATGCGTATGTTACTAGCAAGAGTACTGAATGAAGGAGAGGGCAGAATTATTTCAGAACCTTTCTGTGCCAGGATATTTAATTCCCAGTGGCAGCATCTCCTCTGGAAGCAGCATCGGTATAGGCTGTTGTAGTGACAAGATGCAGATGGGCTCTGACACTGGAACCACGGTGTCATCTGCCATAGGAATTACACATCTGAAAAAAACTTGTGGGCTCAAGGGGGCACAGAAGTCGTTTCTCATCTTCTCCTTCCCCTCTTGGACTTTCCCTCTCTCGGTGACTCTCCTCGGTTAGTTAACTTCCTTCCCAGCTTTTCTTACCAAACACTTAAAAGCTCTGGACGGTTGGATAGCACTTTGTGGCATGTGCTCATGGAGCGAGGCGCCCTCAGTCCCTCTCTCTCTCTCGCTTTTAGCCACCTGGCCACTATGAATTGCTTAAGAACGATTAGAGCTGGAGTGCTGCCCGTGTCTGCAGACTGCGCCTTTTTCCATTGCCCAAGTAGTTGTTCTCCCCTTCAAAACCCCTCTCCCAGCACGCACGCTCCCGCGTTTATAACGTAGCTAACGGCTCCTGCGTCCCACATGCTCCTTCGGTAAAGGAGTACTTCCCTTTCATTAAACACTTAGTCTCCGTACACACACTTTTCACAGCAGTGCAGAAGCAAGCAGAGGGGGCTCTTTCTCTACTCACGGCTCGAGGCTTGCTGAGCTGCTGGAAGCAAAGTAGTCGCCGCTGCTGCATTGTTTAAGGCCGTGTTACAGCACCGGCTGCGCATGATGCAGACACGGTAGCAGAGTTGGTATCAAGCTGGTAGGGAACAGGGAGAATTTCCAAGGGCTCTAGGCCATCTTGTTTTCTACTTGCACAGAAAGTTGGTGTCCCGCAGTGGTATTGATTAGTTTTAAAATAGGGAGGTGATAAATGGAGATTTCAGGTGGTTCTGGTAGATGTGACTGCAATGGATGGAGGCGTTTAAATCGAGCCTGGAATATCTTCCCCTACCTCATGCTGGTGTTCTTGCTCATCCCAGGAGGGATCTGCTGACGTCTAGCAACAGCGTTGTCCCGTGGAGGGGCCTTCTCAGCTCTCTTCACTTGTGCTTTGCACGGGAACTGTCTCCATCCTCTTATTCCAGCTTCTCTCCCTCATGCTAGCTCCCTTTCTGCTGTGACTTTTGGGATGCCTGTCACAGCCTCTCAGAGGGTCGCGCATGTTTGAGAGACCAGCTAAGGCCGAAGGTTGCGAATCCCTTGCAGCATGTCACGGCAGCCAGGCTGTAGGTCAGATTTTAAGCAGCCTTGGGTCCACTGTCTGTCTGCACGTTCCCACCTCCTGAGAGAGAATTGGAAAATATTTTGCTTGTTTGAAAATAAGTAACATTTGTCTTCAAATTTTTAGCAGTAGCAGCTGTATTTCTTATTACTGCACTTCCCTGTTGCTCTTCAGCATCCCTGTCTTTTTTTCAGCGACTGTTCTTTCCCGAGAGCTTAGAGATTGAGCACTTGAGAGCTCACTTGTGGGGAGGAATATATAAAAAGCCGTGTTTTAATACACCTTCTGTCTCCAAGTACCTTGTTCTTTGAGGGTGCCTGTTGCGCACTCTCCGTTTTCACGTGAGCGTTTCGGAGATGAGAGTGATTTGCACTAGCAGGAGCTGCCCGGACGGGGACTGGCAGTGCAGCACAGCAACCTGCGCACAGTGAGAGTAGTTTCCCACTTCCAACCCTGTGTCAGGGACACAGAAACAGATTTGTAGTCTCCTGAAAACAAAGGTTGGCTGGTTGCTTTGATCCTCCCTACACTGTGGTAGCACCTGAGCAAAGCCCATCCGTGGCAGGGCACAGGTTAGCAATAAGGTTGTCATAACCAAAAAAACCCCAGAGCTCAAGCTCTCTTGTTCACTTACTTAGAAATATTTGGTCAAGTAAGCTTATTTCTGGAAAAGTAAAACCTCCCACATAAATGTTCGTGAGGTGTAGAGGCAGGAGAGGAAGCTCAGCAGCAGCGGGAGGAAGATGAGGGGCTGGTAACACCGAAAGGTTTGGGGATGTGGTCGGGTTTATCAGCTGTGCGTGGGTCTGGCAGGCTATAAGGAAGGAGATGATACAAATCCCAGCTCTGTTGTGGGTATGACGGAGTGTAAGTGGCTTCTGTGCAATTTACGGATAATTGCCCTGAAACTTGGTCCCTCGGGCTGTGAAGGGGATGCTCAGGGCCTTGGCTGTAGCAGCCCCTGTTGATAGAACGTGGTTTGGAGAACACAGCAGGAGGGAAGCAATTCAATTTTGAAAGAAAATGGTTTTGCAGTAACGAATTTCCTTTGACCATCTATTATGCTTGTCCAAACCCACCAGATTTGGTACACTGTCAGGTTCTGGTACGGGTAAGTGTGGCTGGACCTGAGCAGCTTTGGCCCTTCTAGGGCAGAGCTGATTGATTCTTGCAGAAGTCCAGCCCTTGGGGCCACATGCTCCTCCCAAGGAAGTTGCATGGACTACCCACCTGGTAAGCCAATATTTACTGACCATCTCACCTGGCAGAGCAGTTCTCCTGATTGCACTGGGTCTTTGCCCGGTAGTGCTTCGTTTTGAATAGGAGACGATCTCATTTATCAGCTTTCGAGAGAGGCAAACACATTTCTGTGTAGTTTAACTTAACACACAGGCTGCAGAGCTGAAGTGAAGGCGCTGATCAGTTCTTACAGTTGAGATAGCATTCAGAAAACAAATTAGAGTTTGCGGTTGGTAAGGATCCAGGCAGAATTCATAAAATTGAGTAGCATTCTCAAGTTCAACATGGACAAACTCATTACTGATCCAGAGAAAGCAGGCATGTATTGAGGAATTAGGGATATTTGGGATTTTTTCTTTTTAGTATAGAGAGGCAGCCATGTTATGGTCTCCTCTAGGGCTTTGTAAATGTGGATTAGAATTACTAGCACTGGCAAGGAGGTAGTTGGGTGGAACCAAGCTTGAGATTAGTGGACTGAGTTTATCTATTACAGAAGACCAGTTTGTAGCTGATTGCTGAAGCTGGCTTTCTCAATGTGCCAGCTCATGACACTCCAGGTGTTTTCTGGGGGCAGAACCACAACTATTCATCCCTCTGAACCTCTGCTTGATGGACATGAAGAACCACAATCGTAGTGTTGTTACCGTGACACGTGTGTGCTAGGACAGAAATAATCCGGGATTACAGGGGTGAATTGTGCTTGTTCGAGGTGTTTGCTTCCCTGCTCCACTTCCACTCTGCAATCCTTCAGGTGCCTCGTTGTCTCTAAAAGTGCTCAAAACTGGATGGCAGATGCTGCCTTCAGAGGGCAGCTGTGGAAGATGGATGAGTCGCTGGCAGCAGGATGTTAGATGGGAACGTGAGAATAGTTCGTTAAAGCTCTGGCTTTAATGAACATGTATGCAGAATGGTTATTTTACAAAGAATGTGTACACATGTGGTCAAGACATGTTTGTGTTTTGTGAATTGTTTTCTTGAGCTTTCACATCTCAATCCATCTTTGTTTCTCTCTTCACCACCTCCCAGAAAAGCAGAAGTCCTTAAATTAACGTTACTCCCTTTAAATCAGGATGGAGACTCCCTGATTTAAAGCCTAGTGACCAGGAAAGATGGCAGGTGACAAACCTGTTTCCATTCTCTGATTTTTTTTGCACTCTAATCACCAAATAACCCTTGCAGTTTTCTAACGAGCTGGTTTACATCTGTTTGGATCAGCATGTGCAAGTTCGAGTTAGTGTTACAACTGTGAAAAAGGCATTTCCTTTAGGGAGAAAAAACACAATCTCAGTGGCTGTATCTTAAGTGTCATTCTGCTTTTCCACCACCTGAGGATTTGAGTAGTTCTGCCACTCTGAAATATGAAAATGAACATAGATTTGAAAGTATATTTTTATATTTAGAAGCATTGATTCTAATGTAATTTCTCTACAAATTAAAACTCTTCTTGAAAAAGATTAAACTGTCAGTGATAACATCTAGGTTCTTGTTATGTCTAAGAGGAATAAATGCTGAAGTTACAGAATTGTCTGGAGGCTTAGAAAGTAAGAGGGGGAATTAACGATATGAGAGAGAACAGATGAGAGTATTGGATAACACTTTTTTTTGAATTGGAGGAAGTGGAATGAGTTGAATTAAGAGGTTTATGGCCAAAAAGAATACCGATTTAGTCTGATCTGCTATATAACACAAAGTAGAGTTTTAAGAGAAATCTCTACCCAGTGAATTGTGGTTGCTCCACAGCCTCTTTTTAATAAGATATCAAATATTGATTTAAAGATACTAAGCAATAGACAATGTATTGGTTTCCCTGGTTAGCCATCCCTATTAAAAATATATATTATTTCCAGTTCACTGACTTCACCGTGAGCTACCGGGTTCTCGCTCTGCTTTTGTTTGCTAGATTAAAGAACTATCTAGCGTCAGATTTCCACCAAAGACCCTGATCAAATTGCTTCGGCCTTCTCCATAGTAAATGAAATAGTTTGATTTCCATTCGTTTCTCATTGTAAGAGATGTTTTTCAGACCATGAATCATTCATGGAAATCTTCTCACAACTTTCCTTAATTTTCAACAGCCCTCTTACACTCGCACACCTAACCTGGATGCATTATCACTGTAGTGGTCTCATCAACGCTGCATTCAGAGACAATATTGTTTCTCTAGTCCTGCTCATTGGTACGTAAAGATTCTCGCTGTTCCTTTTTTTTTTTTTTTTTTTTTCCTCCCCACAGCATTAAATTGGAGGTAACCCTTAGTTATTAACCATGGCCAAAAGCCCTCCTCGTAGACATTGTCTTCCAGAAAGTACCTGCTGTGTTGTATACGTGAGACTATGTTCTGCACTTCGGGATGTCTCATGGTGCATTTGAATTCCTGTGGAATGATTGTGCCCAGCACAATCAGATTTCTGAGCTATCTTTGTGGGCTTTGTCGTTTGCTGCAATTCTGCCTTTGTGTTATCTACGTATTTTAGTAAGGATTTATTATTTTCTTACGTATCTTAGGGAACGTATGCTGCATACGATTGGCCAATGAAGCAATTCTCATTGGAAGTAAGTGGGAAATATCATCAGCTTTTGGGCCATTTGAAAACTGCCGTAGTACGATTTTTGCATCATGCTAGTTTTAAAAGAAAATGTGATTTTGATACCGAGGCAAATATTTTACAGAATTCCTATTCTGTTATGTCAACACAGTTATCTTAATTAACTGGACTTGAAATCTCTTCAAGTCTATTTGACAAGACCTGTTTTCCATGAAATTGTGTTACTTGCTTTTTCTGATCTTTTCTTCTAATGGAGTTATGTATCAGTCCTGTCTTGTGAGTTAAAGAGATTCAGTTTGCTGCATTCTGGAAGCTTCACGAAAAGTGAACAAGGCAGCAGATAACTTGATCTGTATGAGGCTAGCTGGTTAATCTCATTTTTCGGTCTTCACAGTCTATTCACCAGCCAGTGCTGTCTCATTCCGACTGCAGTAAATGCAAAATGTACAGATCAATACTGCCAATGGGTGATTAGTAATTTGCAAACTTCAGTAAGTGAATTCATCCGATCCAAGGTTTTAAGTCAGAGAAGAAAGTAGAGGAGGAGTGATTGAGTGGGCTGAAATAACGGAAACGGATATTTCCTCTCAAGTGAAATGTTAAGCATTGTTGAGCTCTGTTAAGCAAGAGGATGGCAGAGATTTGTACTCCTTTCACTGTGATTACAGAAAATAATATTTTTTTCTGAAATCACTAACATCAAATGTGCTTTTTCCCTTATCACCTCTCTTGATCTTTTTTTTCCGCTGTCGACCTGCTGCAGGATAAAAATGTATAAATTTATGCAAGTAAGATTTTTATCATTATTCTTGAGGCCACTTTTGGCTGGTGCAGGCAGATGAATTCCGAGGTGCTCGTTTACTCTTCAGTATCAGTTTCAGGCAGAAACTCCCTGGTTTCTATTAGTACATCCCAGACACATCAAAGACTATTTGGGGGTTCTGCCTGTGAAAGCAACTCGGAATAAATGCCTTTAGCTCCCTCGGAGAGCCTGTGCACCGCTGAAGTTTGCAGCTGAAGTAGCAGTAATTTAAAGATATTAAAACGGCATTAAAAACAAAACAGTAACTGAAATATGAAAAATGACCAGGTAATTGCTGCAAAAGTCTAACGCAGGAAAAATGCATTCCTCCATAGCAAATGTGACCTGACCCCTGAAAGTCGGTGTGATTGTGCGCTTAAAGATGCCGTCTGAAAATCTGTGTTAGTGAAGTACGGAAAGGCTGTCTTTCAGGTTTGCTTAAAGAAAGTTGCAAAGATGTCTTCTCAACTGCAGCCAGTCTGTGTTTCCGAGTTATGCATGTGTTACCTAATTAAAACTTAATGGGAAAGAAGTAACTACCGCAGTGCAAGAGCACGTTGTGATAGCTGTTGCGTAAGGCTGAACTGTCTTCTCCTCGGTGGTTTGTTATACGAAGGCTGGAGAACTGGTTTCCCGCTGAGAAACACTAGAAAACTAGAATTTTTCCTCATTCACGATCTTCTTTCATAAAAATGTTGTGGTTCATGTTGGCAGTGGGGAAAGTGATGATAAAAATCAAAGCCTGAATTTTATACAGCAGGAAGTACTGTGTTTTGAATGAGGTTTTGTGGGGTCTTAACAGTTTATAGGTTGACCTGGCGGTCATAATTCTGGGAAAACTTGGCAGTAAAATTTGAAATCATTGTCCCTTCACATCTCTGTGCAATATGTGCTTGTTGTTCTCCAGTCCATTAGCATGGTGAAGTAAAACTGGTGAAATAAAATCAAACAGGAGACAGGACAGTTGTATTTCAGCCCATTAAGTCGTGCACTGATGTCCAAACAGTTTCACGTCTACCAAATATATTTCAAGATAGATTTAAATTGGTTTGGGCTCAACTTTGTAGCAGTCTAAGCTTGAATAAAGATGATGTGTTGTTGGAGATGAATTGATAGAAGGCAGGTTTAGCATGTTGACAGAGTCATTTTGCTAATGGGCCGGTGATCCCAGCGTGACGTTCCTAAGCATTTTCCCCTATCTTTGGTTCAAATTGAGTTTAAGAAAAAATGAACGAATAGTAGTTGAAGCTTTGCAGGCAACCAAGAAGTGTTTTCCCCCAGTGGAAGCCAAGAAAGTGTATTTAAGCAGATGGTTGTGCCGATACAAGTCCCCGACGTGGACAGCCTCATGCAGCACGTGGGGTATGAAATGGTGGGGGGACGTAGCTTACGTCACCCACAGAGGTGCGGCATAAATCGAAAAACCTGCCCTCGTGCCAGAAATGGGTTTTTTCATGGGAGTAGAAGGGTTTAAATGGAAACTTTTCTCTGTGGACAAGGCTCAGGTGGATCCCTTGTGCCGTCCGCACGGTGTGGATGGCTGCCCCTCCTCTCCTCTCCGCTCCATCTGACCCTGCTGCGTTGGAGCTTGAAATTCCCCTTCTCAGCCCAAGAATTTATTCCCGTATGGAGACTTTCCGGGTCTCATCAGTACAATGGGCAAAGCAAAACCAAGTTACCAGCTCTTACTTTCTCAGACCATATGTAACTAGCAAGGGGTATTGATTTAGTTTTGATGTGATGTACTTTATAAATATGCATGAGGATTTAGGGTTATTTAACTGTGCTTTTTAATTCTCCTTGCATTGCTGACTCTTCTAGTCGAGGGTTTCTTTGTATGCACAGCAAGCTGCTCCGTGACAGCCCTGCTCTCACTGCCTGGGACCTCTCTAACGTTTGTTAATCCCAAGTCTGTAGACACTTTTAATATTCAAGGGATAAAAGGACACAAAGCGACGCCCTTCTGCATGGGGACCAAGGGAGCAGAGTCCAGCTCCCTGAGGATCTGGGTAAGGAAACCTGGTAGGGAGGAGGAAGGAGATGGAGGAGGCCTTTTCCATGCTCCTGGAGAAGGGGAAAAGAGCTCTTTTCATCAGGGATCCTACAACTTCCTTACATAAAGAAAGTAACCTGATCAAATGGTGAAAAGGGAGGGAAAATCAAACATTTGCCTATTTGCCCTGAGGAGCTGGAAGTGAATGTAGCCTCTGAATCGATATTTGGATGTTTCAGATACTCAGGTCTCTTACTTGAGAAAGAGCAGAGCAAACAAAAGAGGGTTCTGCATATTCAACATACCTAAGCGAAACTGCAGTAACTGTCTGGTGAATAATGTAGGTAGCTATATGGATAATTAAGAAAGGTATGTACATTTATATAAGTTTTTCTGAGATGTTGGAAGCTCCCTTATTTGCTCTCTCACTTCTCCCTCTACCAAATTATCCATTACTAGAGAAATTTCCTCCTGGTACCCGGTTGGACGTTGAGGTGGTATTGGGGAAGGTGAGCTCTCCCCAGGAACAAGCTGCGTCGAGACAAACGCCGCATCACGGAGAAGCGACTGTGACAAAGAGAATAAATCTTGGCAATTCTTCTCTAGCTCCTCTTCCCCTCGGTGTGTAGCAGGGACGCGTTTTGTTTTCCTTATTTTTTATCTTCTGCTTGGCCGAAGCAGAAGGAGCGTGGGAGGCGTTAACCTCTCGTGGCGAGAGGCTGCAGCGGAGCTTGCTTAACCTGGAGCACGTTTGCTATAAAACCCACTCAGACGCTGCCTGGCTGCTCCAGGAGACTGTCAGAAATGAGTCCTCCAAACCATTTGTGTTTGTCACAGTTTCTGTATGATGTGAAAGGAAACTTGACTTGCTCTTCAAGTGGAACTGCTTCCAGCTTGAGGCAGGGAATCTGGAAATGACGGCAGGTTTAGCTCTGTGCTGCGGCCAAGACCGAGGGTGCACGTGCATCCACTGAAAGGCAGCAGAGCTATTCAGGGTTTGTTTTGTACCCTGCCAGGTCAGAGCTGTACATGCAAGGGCATAGAATAGTACTTTTATATGCATTAAATTACAGGATCAAAACGTCCTGGTGTACTTGAAGCCTATAGGAAGTTTCAGTGTTGCTGTTAATGCTTGTCACTTCAACTGTCTTCTGTCTTTCTGTCTGTTGTACAGTATCTGTACGTGCACGTTCCTGCGGAATAAGAAAACGGAGCAGCAAAGTAGTAGTTAAATTTTTTTTTAACTATATGTACTTCTCTTGAAAAGCTAGGTTTGGTCTGACACTTCTCAAAAGTATTCTTAACCAAAGGTTGACTTCATTTGTATGGCAAAGTTGATAAAATGGTTTTTGAAATTCAGATCTGTGAGAGCCAGCATTTCTCACCATGAAGTTAAGTCTTATCTCTGAAAAAGAATTCTTGTAACTCAAACTATAAGCTCTTTGGGGCTGTTTTCAGAACCTATGTGCTTTTTATTTTCAGTGTCTTTATCAGAGGTTTTTGAACCATCACAGGTCTCCTCTGCATGCTACCAGAGTGTAAATAATAGCAACTTTTTATGGACTTTGTTTACTGGAAAGACAGGAATCCTTGACTTGAAAAACCTAGTGTCGAAACCCTGGAATTCAAATCTCTGGGTGGTAACAAACCCCCCTAGAGCAGACTGTGATTTTCTTCCATTTCTGTAAAAGGAAGCGCAGCAATTGAAAAAGACAGTGAACGTTTGAATGCATTTTTTCTTCTAGATTATCCCGACTCCATGCCACTTCCATGTCTTGTTGTCCTGACTCTTAACCTTCTTGTCATGTTTGTTTGCATCCCAGACCTCATCTGAATGCCTCACTCAACGCAAATTATAGTCTCGCATCCTCCAGGGGATAATGCATTTGAAAGTGGGTATAGAGAAATATCTCCTCTTTAAAACTGTACCTGAAGGGCTTCAGCACCACTGGTGAGACATTTTATTCTACTACTCTTATTGCAGCAGCGCCCGAAATGTGTTACATGTTGTACCAAAAGATACGGTCTGGTGTTAGAGCAGCGCGATTAGGGTGATTAGAGCTTTTTTTGTCTGCGATACATCCTAACTCCAACCGACTCTGTCTCATTGCTAATTTGCTGTAGAAGCTGCGGTAAAAGAGGGCCATAGGGAGGAATATCAATGAGTACGTGTAGTGTGGCAGATCAGCTCAGGAAGGGAAGGAAAAAGCCCTGTAGAAGTCTTTGAGGGAGGAGCAGCTGGTCCAGGTGTTGGAGGCGGCATTACTGATGGAGTAGGGAAGGTAACCTGGGATTACTCTTGTCATTGCATATGAGGGTAAGGATCTGAAATCTGTTGTGCTGGTGGGAACTGTAGAGGAGTTACTGGGGATGAAGAGGCATAACTCGGACTAACACAGGTTATCTTCACCTTCGCTGCTCTGGCAATGACTAACATGGGTGTTCAGGAGGCCGTAGAAGAAGGGTGGAGCAAAGTGTATGGACAAGAGGTCACATCACTAGGGCAAGGAGAAAGATCTTCCTGTTTTGGGGAAGAACTAGCAGGAGCTGGACTAAGAACTGGCTAAGAGAAGGATGAAAAGGTCACCCAAGCGAATTTCTGCTGCCAGGTTTCAGAGCTGTGCGTGCTGCAGGTGTACACACAAAGATGATGGAGGGAGAAATGTGGGAAAGAAGGTAGGGAACCAGCATGAGACCTGGTGGGAACAAGTGAGCCTTTGCCCAACATCCAGCACCTTCTGTGGGTTTTTTTCCCCAACTGTTTCTGATTTCAAGCGTGCATGTACTGGCAAAGCTGTGAGGAGCAGGTGGTGGTTGTTGCTTATTTGTTAGCTTGCTTTGTCTCATCTTTGCAATCCATTTTTGTTAATACAACTCCTGTTCCAAGGGCTTTAAAGATCCCTTGGTGTAGTTATCTTCTGCGACAGAGGGAGCTGGGGCTGGGGAGCGCGCTGCGCTTTGTGCACTGGGTACAGAGGGAATTCTTTGGGATGCGGTTTACTTTGGGTTTTACTCTAATCACTTTAACAAGCCTGAGCAAAGAAACAAAAAGAACAAACCCAAGAAACAGAATTTCCATTAAAATGGCATTTCCTGAGGTAGGATTAAGCTTTCTGAGATTGCCTTGTGCTGGGTGCAGAAATGCCTCCTATATCCTTTTGTAGGAGACAGTTGAGCAACCACATTTTTTTTTTTTTTTTAAAAAGCTGTTAAAGGAAAAATAAAATAAAGGTAGACCAGGAGAAGGTGCTCACCTGCATAGCCAGGCTGACTCTAGTTAATAAGCTACTGAATCAAGAGCTATAGTTGTTGGGGACCTTGCATGTGCCTTTCAGGTGATAAATTCCAATTTTGCCTTCCCACTGGTTTTTTTGTTCTCCATCTTTGAGTAAAACTTCCAACGTGTATTGATGCAGGACTAACAGCAGACAATTCTTGACGTAAATGCTGTACTGTTAACTGTAAGCTGAAGATAAATACATTCAGAGATGACTTCTAATGATTTGTGACTTCTCTGCTTTCATAATTCAGTAAAAGCAACAGGGTATTTATTAGCTGTGTGCAAAGCCCGTGCGTGTGCGTGTGGCTGTATTTACTCACAAATACCCCATGGGTTTTGGAAAAGCAAAACAGTAATTCCAGAAACGTGAAGCCTGGGGAAAGGTGTGCATTTCTGTTGCAGCTTGAACTATGTAACAGATCCGTGGTCAGGAGGAGGCACCGAATCCAAGAACAAGCTTGCAGGTCCCCAAAAGCAGCATCGGCCCTTCTAGCAGTGCAAGCATCAGAATCTTGGATTTTGCAAGAATTCAGTAGCTGGAGTCTGACACGGCAAGAGTCCGGCCAGAGGCCTTGGGTAACGTTTTGTCACAAAAAACCAAGAGTGAGCTGCAACCCACGGTAGATCTGGACACTGGGGTTTATTTTAGAACCAATGATATCAGACATTTTGCCTCACCTTGTTTTTTTGCACATTCGTTTGTTCGCTCCCCCGCCTCGGTGCTGCCTTCTCTCGGGCTCGACATCCCTTCCCCGCAGGGAGATCGCTGCTGGTGCGGGAAGGTTGGGCAGAAAGTCCTGTCTGCTCACAGTCACCAGTCGCAGTCCTTACTGGGCAAGGCCCTGGCCATCCCCTGGCCTTCATCCCCGTGCATCTCGCTGATCTCCAGGGTCTTCCTCCACTTCCAGCATCTTTCCTCCAGCCAGGATCATCACCTTCTTCTTTGCAGGCCCTCTTCTTTCTGGGACCACTTCTCTTTTTGAGAGTCCCTCTTTTCGGTACCACCTTTCTTTCTGGAACCCCAGGCCCCTGGTTTTCCCCATCTAAATATTCTAAATCATTGATCAGCTTCTGATCAGCCTCCTAAGCAGTGATTCTGTCTCATGTCTCTCTATCTTTGGAGGATTCAGGATGTATCACTTTTGGTTTAGTCCAGGTCTTACCAAAATTTACAACCAGGCTGTGCTTGCAGTGAGCAATTAGCATCTTCTGCTCGAGAGTTCAAAAGTTTGATTTCACATACATATGCCCAATTATCTGCCATGTGTTAGTGTTCACAATTTAAGCTACTTTTTGCCTACAAGAGGTAGCAAATGGAAGCAAGAGCATTCCCTGGCCAGTTGGATGCTTTTCAAACACTCCCCTTCCACCACCCCTCCAACTGATGCTTTGTTTTATATCTGTATTTAGGAAACTTTCCCATCTGTCTCCTACAGATAGATGCAGTCTTTATTTCGGATGTTCTTCCAAGGTAACTACTGACCCATTATTTCTTTAAAGCTGATACAATCAACTGAGCTCCTTAGATTGTTTCTATTTAAGTTCCCTGGTATTGAATAATGCGTCCCAGTCCGGAAACCTTGGAAATTTTTCTCTTAAGAAGTCAGCATGGAAACAAATTCCTTGGCTAAAAAAGCAGCAGTGTGTATTGCGTGTATTTGGGTGGCGCTCACTGTGTGCGAGAGTCGCACAAAGAAGAAATGGTCCTTTCCTTGAAGAGCTTCCAATCGTCAGCCTTTTCTCAGCAGGGGCAAGCACAATCTGTCGCATTGCAAGCAAGCAGCGATTAAACTCAGCTGTCCATATGCTCCGCCAGAATTTATTGTGCTGCTCAGAAATCACAATCTTTTAAGGTTGATAGACATCAAGACTAGTAAAAAATAAAGCACTTAAGCGCATGTCAGCCTCCTTTATGGGTTTTGACGACTTTGCTTTCAAATGCATTAAACAGGAGGAGCCTATGAGGATGTGAAGTCAGTTGAAAATCCTTGACAGTGCTTGCTGACATTGTATCCTGACAGTCATTGCCTCCTTGGGATGTATGAACTTCTTTAATTTCATTAGTGATGTTAGATAAACGTATTCACAACAGTTGAGACTATTCCCTTTGCTACCAGTTCTACCTTCTGATTAGAAATATCTGCAGCAGATGAATAAATCTTAAATGTAGTTGTTAAGCACTGAATGTTTCATCAAATGTAAAGCAGTCCACGTGGTTTCAAGTACTTTATTCTTACCTACGGGCCTGTGAAAGTGAGTCGAGTAGAGAGAAAAGCTTTTATAGCTCCTGGAGAAAGACATCCCTGAATTGGGACTGTGCAGTTTTCAAACAACCAGGAGGAGAGATGTCAGAATAAGTTCAGCCCTTTTCAAGGTGCTGTCCCTGGCAGCTTTCATTGTTCTTCTAAACAACTCCTCTTCTGAAGGAAAAGTTTCTGGTTTTCAGAGATTAGAGCAATCCTGTCTTCATTCATTGCTTTGTCACTTGACTGATTCTTCCCTAATGGGGAGATTACTTTGGAAGTTTCTGAGCTATAATTTCAACACGTAGACCAACATACTGACTGTTTGCCGATGATACACTTTTAAAAAATGACATGTAGCATCAGCACAATCATCTCCTTACTAGAGATTAGTAGACTCTCCTTACAGAGTCTTACTAAATAGTTCTGCCATGTCCCAGTGTGTGCTTAGAACGTATTGCATTAAAACAATATTTGTGTGTTGCATCTGCGGTGGCTGTCTTGCATAATGACTGCACGATCGGGACAGAAGCGGTGGGATGGTTCTTCTCAGTGGTCTGTGATAGACTTTCCCTTGTGCATACTCCCTTGTGCATACTGTTGGGCATGTGTCTGGAAGGCTGAGGGTAATGCACCAATACAACATTATTTCACAAATTTTAGAACGTATTAACATGTGGAGTCAACAAATCACCTCTGTAAAATGTCCCGTGCCCTTCTGAGAGCACAGAAATAGTTTTGCTGCCTTAAGCACCAAATCAGCTAGTTAGCATCTTGCTTTCCAGGAATGAATAATTCACTGTAGTATTGAGTGTCAACCAGACTTGGTTGCAATCAATCAAGGTATTTATTGCTTCCTCCTAAATTGAAACTCAGTGTACATTTTTCTGACAAATCTGAATTACTGGCTCAATGTTATTCCTTGAAAGAAGAATCAATGAACGCCAGCAGTTCTCTCTAGTTCAAGTTATTTACTCTTCAGCATCACTACAATTTCCAATTTTTAAAATATTGGAAAAAATGGGGGTAAAGAGGGGCTGCTGCTGAGAAACTAGCAGTAATGTATCATCTTTGTTCTCTGAGACACTGGCCATGATGTGCTGATGAGCAAAACGATCTACCAAGTTATCTACTGAACGAAGCAGGGGCTGGGTGGCTTTCCAACAAAGGGACTGTCTATAGGTCATATATTGATTGCATCCCCTAAATGTCTCGTATTTCTATATAAAGGCACCATGAGCTTATGTGGATTTGGTCAATTCTCACATTCAGGCCAAATTTCCAAACCTGAAGCACGCTTTTCATGCTTCTTGGAGAAACCAGGGATACAGTACCGTTTGTTGCAAGATGTTTTTTAACTCTGTTAAGCAACACCTCCTTGCGTGTGTTGGTTCAGCACAGAAGCAGCATCTGGAGCTGCTCCTGGGCGGTTGTTCTGCAAGTCCCAGCTCCTGTTCAAAAAGCGTGACCATCTCTTCTGTACCACACCTTTCAAATGCCACTGTTTGGTCTTCCTCATCAGTGACCCTAGATTAGAAACGATTTTCTAAAAGGGCAAATCTGATTTAGGTCTTCTCTCCCAGTGCCTGAAACACTGTTTTCCAGGCTTCTGTTGCAGAGCTGAAAGGACAAAATTCTGATCAGTAAGACTAATTGATTGTGGGGGGAAGAGCAGTTGACAGGGAAACCCACAGCAATTTACATTTTCTAGAGCTAAAGGGATTCCAGGAGGAGGTTGGTTGCTTTCTTCAGTCCCTAGTTTCTTACCAGCATTAGGGTTTCATTTCCTTCAAACACTAGTGAGATTTTAATGGTGTTTTACTGTCTATTTAGCAGTTTCCAGCCATGACTTTTCCTAGAGCCAACCTAAGTCACTCCCAACCTTCAGAAATGTGGAAAAGCACTCCGAACGACTGAAGTTGTGATACCGTTTTGGCTGTCTGGTATTACATACGCATCAGACCGATCCCTTTCATCAGAAATTGGCTCTGGTCTACACCATTTCTATGAAAAGCATCCTGCATTTGTGTGAAAATCCATAGGATGTCAGTAAATTTCCTGGAGACTCAAGTAACGCTCTGCTTGGTGCAACTGTACGATCTGTTGGTGAGGAGGGTCATCTCTGAAGACATGTTTCCTTTTCAGTTCTACCATGGTGCTGCTAAGGAGCCTCAAACTGGAGACCACATCTGTCCGTACCTCTGCAACCCTCACATACTGCGTCTTCAGGCTTTGTTGTCTGGTTTTGGGCTTCAGGTGGTAGTTTCTTGTGGGGTTTGTACAGGATCTAGCACACTGGGATCCCTGTCTCACATGGTTTCTGTAGGCATTACTATAGTATGAACCAGCAGCACTAATATTTTAGCTGTAGGGAGAAATATGCTGGTTTGATGTGTGCTGCGTAGAATAAAGAGAAAGCTACTGCCCCTAGCCCAAAAATGTGAGTAGCATAGCAAATATGTTAGTGATCTCCCAGAAATGTTAAACGAGGTGGATTCTACCACAGCCTTTGTATCACAGTGGGTTTTTAAGAGATTCGCCTGTCTCAGTGTAGCACCAGACTGACATGCTCAGGAGCACCGGTGAGCCCCGAAAACAAGGCTGAGTCCTAGTGCTGAGTTTTAGAGCGCGATTTTTCAAGGGGGCGTGTTATGAAAGGAGAGGATAAATGGGCTGAAAGAGCCAAAGCACTGCAGCTTCATGGCAGGGCTTTATAGAAAGGCCAGAGAGATGTTTTAAAAGAGTAAATAACCTGCAAACTAAACAGACTAGCACAGCGTGGGTTAAAGCAGTCCCGGCAGGAAGGCAGCAGCAGTCTCCAGGTTTGCATGGCTTTCCTCCACACTGAGACCCTTCTGCTGTCTCGTGCCTTTGCGTGAGCGTCTGCGGTGACGGTGCAGTATGAAAGCGCAGGCGATCTCTGTGCTGCGCGCTCGAGCCAGCGTGGGGATGGCAGCCGGGGCGAGGAGGTGTGATCTCTGCCTGACCTTGGTGCCGCAGCCAGCGAGGGAGACGGGGCCAGAGCCGCCCTTCACGGCTTGTCAGAAATACCGCGGCACCGGGCTGCGCAGGGAGAAGAGGGCTCCGCAGCTCTGATTTTTAGAGCAACCTTTTGCCAGCCAGTGTAAACCCCATTGCAAACTTTGGGGTTGCATTTCTTCCCTTGAAAGGCAAACAGGAGAGTGAGGAGTGCCCTGACCTGTCGGGAAGAGCCGTGAAATGCAAATAGCACGAGAAGTTAGATAGCTGGGTGCAGAAACAGGTTTGTAAATGCCAGTGTGTTGCTGGGGAGAGTATATCTAATAAGTTGCTGTTACAGCAATCTTCGTGCTCCCTCTGTTCAGCATTTCTGAGCTGCTGCATGGGGTCCCGGTCCTTCAGTTCTCTCCTAAGTTTCTCCTGGCCAAGGCTGTCAGTGGGATTATTTCTTCTCTTGATCCTGCTGGCCTATCTGTCAGGTCCAGGCTGTTTTTCCCAACCTCTCTGTTGAAATGGGGTCATGAAGCCCCGTTGCTGTGGGGCTCGGTGCCGCCCTCCCAGATGCTCCCATAGGTCTCCTGAGCAAGGCTTGGGCGATGTGAGAACGGGCATCACCTGCCCAGTACGTGGCCGAAGCCACAAAGTCCACGAACTCTGACTGCAGGGAACCTGCACAGCTTGGAAGGGTACCCGAGGTTTCTGTGCCTTAAGTTTCCCTAGTTCTCTGGAGTGAGCTCCTTGGGCCAGAGCAGCTCTTTGGGGGTTCCCATGTCCTCCTGCGTGAAGGGGTTCCTCCCCCGCCCTCTTTGCCTGGGACGTACAGATACAGATATGATCTCCCTTTGGTTTTACCTTGTACTTAACACTGTGAAATAGTGACCCTGTCTTCCACCCAGATGGACAGGTGTGGTTAAACTGGTTTCTCACAAGGACCACCATATCGGTTGCTCAGAGTACAGGTATGAGGAACAACCATACCCCCTTTATTTTTTGGTCTGGGAAACACAGCAGTGAGAGCATCCGTTGGTTTCCAGGTACATTGATGCTTTCCATGCCAGTCGCACTGGAATCTAAGGTTTCTAGTTGTCCAGTTTTAAAGGGTATTTTTGGCGGTAGAGTCAAGGAGGCATTAACCTCGTATTCACCAGCACATGGACCCCATGCTCTTGACCAAAACCACCCCTGGAGTTCACATCATCTCCTCTAAAGCTCTAAATTGTGTTTGCACTTTGCCTGCATAACTGCCGGCATCCTGCCAGGCTCAGCTTTGGCTGCTTCTCCTCCACAGTGGGGCCCATCTGCCTGGCATGGCCCTGGGAGCCAGCTGCCTGCTGGCGGGGGGGAGCCAGCCTCGGGCACCGCAGGGGACCCGTGAGCACCACAGCGCCCGCGCGTTGCTGGCTGCGCCGCTGGAGCCAGGCCCCGACTCTGCTCGTGGGCACCTGCGTCTCTGTGGGTGAGCACACCTCTTCCAGCTGCCGCCTTCTGCCCAGCTAACATCCAGAAAGTGAGGTTTTAAAGGGGAGTTTCAGGCTGGTTCCTGCAAGAGAGCACTGGAAACAGCTGTGAGATGTAGCAAGAATCGCATGTGAGCATTAAAAGTGCCCAGCTGGCTCTTACCCGTGGTCCATCCAGCCCAGAAGAGCCTCTCTGACCGCAGAGATGGAAGATGCTCTTTTGGGAGAGCCCACAATCGTGGCCACGCTCCCCAGGGCTCTCCCAGCAGCTAGAGATGCCAGAGGTTGCCCCCCTGCCCTCCCCTGGCAGGGTCCAGTGACGGAGCTGTTGTCCCTGGATTTGTCCAACCCATTTCTGAACCAGCGCTGCCTCTGCTGCCAGGCTCTGGGGCACCGAGTTTCGGTAGTTCACTCCCTGCTGTGGGCAGAGGTGCTTTACACTATGTGGAAGGAGCATTTTCAATAAAAAATGTTTGGGAACGGGATCTTCTGGGGTCTCCTACCAGCAAGGACCAGCAATTCAGGATGAAGTTGCTCAGTCTCTGCTCTGGTTTGCATGAAAAAAACCCACATAAAGTTCTAGCATGTCTTTAATGAAAATGAAATTATAAAATTGGGATAATGCCTACCTCATGCTGCTCTTGAGGGTTAATTAATGTTTACAAAATCACTTTAGGTCCTGAGATTTAATTGAAGGAAAAATATTACCATATAAAATGCCTTTTTATGCAGGCGGTGCTATAGGGTTTCAGCTGGGCAGAGTGCCGCGGAAGCCAGCATTAGCACATGCTTTACTACTTTTATGGTCGTGAGGTTTCCTGTAGTTTATATGGAAATTGTCTCTCTGAAATCACAAATGTAACATCAGTGTTTTCCTCTCACTTTGAAAGAATATTAATTTGCTGTCTTAGGACTTGACTGACTATTTAAACTGCTATAAATACAGCTCACCTGTGAGAAAAAAAGTATAAAATGAAATGTATGTTCACTTGCTTGGGATGAGCTGATACAACGTGCTAACGACTCCACCGTTGGAGTCATGTGGATGTTGCTGGCTCATACGAGTAATAAATTAAGCTGGTACTGGGTGTCCTGCTGTAGTTTAAGGGTGCGTCTGTGTGTTCATTATAATCTCCTGATACCAAGAGAATTAAAATACAGCTATAAAACTTCATTTCTGGAGTTAAATCTAACTGTGGAGGTGTCAGCCAGGGAGCAAGCTCTGTTGCGTGGGGTTTTTTGTGTTGTTTTGTGGGTTTTTTTGTGAAAGAGAGAGTAGCAAGAGAAGGAGAAACAATACAGGCTTTGGCTGACTTCAGCTGTTGGAATAAAACATTATCACTGCATAAGCGCCCTTCTTCTGCTATAACCTTTTTTGTCTTTGCACAAAGACTGGTACAGTTTGGGTGGACTTGGAAGTTGGATCCGTTACTCAATCTGCTTCTGTTGTTTCTGCCACGCAGGGTGATTACGACCCCAGCAGAACCAAAGTTCTTCATTTCAGCATGAACCCAGCGAGCTTGGCCAAGCAGCAGCGCAAGGAGGAGCAGCAGCAGCTCCAGGAGGAGTGTGAAAGGCTGAGGGAGCTGGTGAGGGTGCTCGAAGGAGGAGGCTCCATCCCTGGGAATCTGGAAGGAGTTGGGAGTTTTCAGTCACCGCAAGAAATTGCAGGTAGGCTGCTGGCTTCTGGTCGTGAAGATGCACTTATTCATCCGTACTGCCAAAGGAACTGAGTGCAGAAGCAGATGGAAACATTGCAGACAGCGTGCTTGATGGAACAGTTATAAAGAAAATGAAAAAAAAGCTGGGTTGATGCAGGAGAGAGTGAATGTGTGGTGGCAATCGTGTGGCAGTTTGGTACAGAGGGTAGGTGGTAAGGATAAATAATAATAATCCACATAATTTGCTGATGATAAATGAAATACCAATATAACAGCCTTCATAGGCTGGTGCTGCCGATGGAGTAAAAGGAAATATTTCCTTCCTTTCAGGGCTGGTTTAGCCCTTGAGGTAGTACAGACAGCAGGAAATAACTTTCATAGCTGCAGGGAAGCAAGTGGTTGAAATCTTTTCAGACCTGGCTTAAAACAAATTAATATTGTTTATCAGTGTATATGTGCCCCATTAATCACAGCTACATTCAATACTCCATGAAAATAGAGTACATCTTTCACCGAGCTAAATACATTTCACAGAATCTGTGGCTCTCCTCCAATACAGTCTGTCTTCCCTTCACACACCTGAATGAGACTTTTTAGTACAGTAACCCCGAAGTCAACACCTCCAGACATGTTCTCAGACTCTGTAAATCAAGGTAAGGATATCAATAAAACGTGACCCATCACCTACAACACTGCGAGGGGACCAGGCGGAGTCGAGTCGTGCCGCAGAGCCCAAGAGATCTTACTGCTGTAACTCTCTTGCATCTACCTTGCCCTCAAAACATTTTTGTTAGAGAAAAATAAAAGAGAGCTGAAGGTCCGCGTGGAGCTAACCCGTTGTGTTCCAGCAGCACGTACGTGGTCAGTGTCCAGAGGTCAGGATCTTCTCTCGGATAAGGCTAAGAGGGCAGAGCTTTCCTCAAAGGCCATGCGTGCTGGAGACCCACAAAATGGCAGAGCCCCGGTTTAAAGAAAACACACAGAAGAAAACATCATTCACTGTTACGGCACCAAAATTCTCTGAAAGCAGCTTGCTTGTTTTCCCATTGCTCAAACAATAGTACTTTATTACTGCTAAGAACATGTTTGTTTTGGCATCTGATAGTGGATTATGGTGCTATATAGCCGTAAAAATGCAACGGTGAGAAGTGTAGATGGGGTGATTTATAAAGTGAAGAGCTGACGGGATGTTAGAAGTACAATGACAGTTTGTCACTGTTGTTAGTGGATGCTCTAACGAATATATAAGCATTAAACGCTTCCCGAACGTTTAAGGAAGGCTGCCTTTGCCTGTAGGAGCTTCCAGTCTAAGACACCGGTAAGACTCGAGCAGTTCTTGGGGATAGTTCTTGCATTGCAATTTGAATTTGAAATGCGCTGGGTTTTAAATTACAGCAGATGCTGCTGCCCAGTGCCCTTGTCTGTCGTTATGCCCCCGAGTAGCCCGGCACATCTCGTGCTGCAGATCCACGCGCTCACAGAGCCCCTCGAGCCCCGGGGGCAGAGTGCCGGGCAGGGGCAGAGAAGATGCAGAGGTGAGGTCGACTCTGTGTCTCTGCCACTGGTGAATCAACCTCTGGGGTATCATCTATGATAATTAGACCATTTCTTCTGGGAGAATGCGTTTCTCACGTATAGCTCCTGTGATTTGTTCATCATAATTATTCTTCTGCTGCCGTTCATGCAGTTGCTTTTAGCTGTTTGTGAGGCGTTTCTGTGCTGGGATGTTACCAGGTTTGTCTTTAGCACGTAAGGGATGCGTTTTTAAAGCTGTTTTCTGCCTTTGATTCCGACAGGGAAACAAACAACTCACTGGGTTTCAGGGTGTTTCTAGCCTCTTATATATGTGATGCTTTTTTTTTTTTCCTTTTGCCCCAGTCCTGTGCTACATCATTCTGACTTCTGGTCACCAACTCAAATGGGAGAGAGCATCAGTTGCAGAGCCTAGCAGGGTGGGAAATACTTCAGTATCATTTACCACAGCCACAGGAGAGCCCTTTGCATTCTCAGAGTGTCTGTAAGTGCACGTGGAAGTGGTTCATGTAAACAAAATGGGGAAAAGAGCTGTAAGTGAAGGATGGAGGAGCCCTGCGGATGTCTGTCTCTGACACCGGGGCATGTGTACAGTAAGCCAGGTTTTGTGGAAAGATCTTGGGTTTTTTGTTGTATTTTTATGCGCTTGTCTGCATCGCTGGCATGCACGAGGAATGTTGCCATAAATAGTCCTAAGCCCTCCTTTCTGCTGTGGGAGCATTCAGCGATATGGTCTGATGAAGGAGACTCTGTGTCTTAGGCTGTGCGAGAGATGCTGAGGATGCTCGCTGCAAGGTTAGCAGGCGTATCTGAGCTGGCTTTAAATTAGCCAGATGAATGCCAGGTTTGGCCTCTTTGCTGGGGCAGGGCAGAGCTCCCGGCGGGTTAGGGGGCAGCTCATCGAGCTGCATCCATTTTTGCATTGAGCCCATCCTGCTTCGCTCCCTCAGCGTCCACGGTGTGGATGGAACAGCTGTTCCAGGAGTGGTTTAACAACACGGATTCGCGTGGCCAGAAAACTTCCGCTGTCTCTCTCTGGATGAGAAATGGAAGATCCAGCTTTCGCTGTTTTCTTAGGATCTCAACAGCTCTGCCCACAGAAACGGCTGCCATACGCCTTCCATTTTAAGTGTCTTTTCAAGGTGTGAAACGGGGAGCACGTGGCAGAAACTCCCTCCGCTCTGTGTGTCCCTGTGCAGTTGGCTGCCTTGGGGAGGGAGGTTCACTGTGCATAAGAAGGGAGCGGGTTTCACGGAGGTTTGTGGAACTGTTTCTGTACAAAAGTAACAAGAATTAGAATTTTTCTTGCACTGCTATCTGTCAGCTGCAATACCCATATGTCTGTTTATCCATCTCGCTTGTATGACACATGCAAGAGGCAAAATCAGCTCTCTGAGCTTTTAAGATGGGATGTCCCTCGTGTCAGAGGTGAATGGGGCAAAGGGAGATGGAGGACAGAGTAGGAGAAGTGTGGGGAAAAGCTGGGAAGACAACAAGGTCATACGTAGGTTTGCGTTTTGCCTTTTGACGGATAGAGGTAGACGTAAGATTTTATTGTCCCATTTTGCCATATACCCTGAATGGCTCATTGGCAGAGGTCAGGGATTTGGGTGGCCTCTAGCCAGTCAGGTTTGCTGCGTTCAGCAAGCTTATGTGTTCTGCAACAATTACGCTTAAGGTTTAAGGAATTATAATTATACCAACCAAAAAAAGGCATTAAGGACAATGATGTTGATGGTTTTGATAATAATGTATTGGCCGTTATTAAATTCATTCATTGGGCTGGAATGCAGCACGTTTTTTCTGATCATGGTTCCGACTCCTGGATAGGTAATAAGGAAATTATTGCTGTGGACGTTAAAGCTCATTAAATGTGACTCTATTAAAAATCAAGGTTATGCTGGACTTTAAATCTCTTTGAGCATAACCGGCTGGAGGCTGCAGCACAACCTGGCAACTCGCCACGTAGTTCAGTGGTCCTTTCCTCTCATTTATGCCGTAAGAGTCTCTGTTAAAATGGGCACCAGGGCTATTGCGAAGGAGAGGTTTGAACAATGTGATCTATAGCAACACGCCGTCCTTTTTCAAAGTCTAAATTTGCACGTGGGGTTGTGCGGTATTAACGGGGCAGATCTGTGGCAGCCGCATTACGGGGCTGGGCTGTAACTTTATGGGTGTTTTGTTTCTCTCGCGGTGCTGCCCGGGTCTGGTTGTGTAAGAGGAGAGTGCCCCAAGGTCAGGCTGCCATCTGGGGAGAGGCTCGGAGTCCTCCCGTCTCTGAAACAGGGATGCAGATTGTAACAGCTTTGGAAAGGTGGCGCAGGGCATCACTGCCCAGACTTGGAATCTGTTCCAGTTCTGCATTTCTTTCCCATACTCTTCACACCTTCCCCCCCCCCACTACCTTTTTATATTTCGGGCTGCATCTTTGGCTTTTTTTCTTCCAGCTCCATAGCTTTTCCTGTTTTTTCTGTTTCTCTCCAGGCCATTTCGGTTTAGCTGTTCCTTTTTTTTTAATCTTGTCTGGTCCTGGTGGGCCTCTTGATTTTTTTCTTTTCTGGCCCTGCTAGAGACGTTCAGTCTTAGTTGCAAGCAAATAGGTAGGTGGCAGCTAATAGGGAGCTGACAGAAGTGATGACTTGTGTATTGTAGCAAAGCATAGGTAGAAATGAGAATGCTTCAGGTGCTGATTATTTCCATTTGTGCTCTTATCTTAAAAGTGGTGTGTTTGAAGGTAGGAATGGGATGACCCCGTGGAAGCTGGATCCTGCCTAAAGAATGCAGTAATGTGAATTTTCCATGAGCTGTCATGATTTATTGCTATCCCGTAGGTACAGTGGAGCGTTCCTTCTTTCATGCAGCCTCTCCCTGTGAGAAAGAGGAAAAGTGGTTTTAATAGTCTTTCTGTTGAGAGACAGGCTGGCACCCCTACCAGGAAAGAAGATGGGGAAATCAACTCTGATTTCAGCCATCTGTGGAGAATTTTGGAAGTGAACTATTTTCCTGAATATAATCCCACCAAAAAGGAAAGCTACTCATCCATCTCAATGATTTTGGTGTCCTTTTTCCTACTTTTCCCTAACAAGAGAAAAGGGGGTCCTTGATGAAGGACTGAGGAATCTCACTCTAAGGCAAGTGCTTGACCCTAAAAAAGATGCTACATCTGGCGTTCAGCAGAGGCTGTCTCCAGCATCACTGCCATGTCATGGCCTCGTAAAAATGTAATTAATTGGAATTAAATTGGGTAATGAATTAATATTAAAATAATCTAATCTTCTTGAAGTGACAAGTCAGAGATGGTAAAATTTTTCACTGTCCCAGCATGCTTGTGCTTCTGATGAATGTGGTTTTGACTACAGAAGGTGACAAAAAAGGAGCAGATGGAATTTAAAAGTTGCTATTCTCTATCCACAGTTAACTGAGCTGTTGGTGCTTGGAAGCCTTGGTGCTTCCCACCATCTGTGTATAGGAGATGCACACATGATGAGGGCTGCACCTGCAAATGAAACCTGAGTCCACCTGATGAAGGATTTTTCTGTGACCTTAGTTGTTGGTGGGTGTGCGTGTGCTAGCACAGCATCCGTATCTCGCTTTGTGCTGATAGCTCCCAGCATCTCGCTGCTCAAACAAGGTTGGGCCAGGTGGGTGCATAGAGGGCAGCGCTGCTTCTGCCTCTTCCTAAAGCAAAGGATTCATTAGGTGACATTCCTCTTGATGACGTTTAGCATGCCAATTGCCCTTCAGTTTGTACCGAAGAATTGCCCTCTTTCTAAAGAGACGCAAGTGAAGGTCCAGGGCATGCGCTGTCTTCAAATCTTAAGGGACTTTTGGTAAGAGCAGGATGTTAGCCTTTGTGCCCTGCCTGTATTTCAATAACGTAATTGCTTTCTGCATATCCCAATTTCTTCTGAAGTTTACAAAGAGCTTGTCTTTGCCTCTGGTGTTTTTCTGGGCACTGACGAAGTTCTGTCCCCTTTCACTCCAGAGATGGCTGCATGTTCTTGATGGGGGGCAGAAATCATTCCCTACCGCTACCTGCGTAGCTTTAATGTGCAAAACACAAATGATATGGAAAGTAGCGCACAGGACGAGCGTTACTAGCAGCAATCCTTGGGAGCTGCTTTGCCTGACCCACCCGGATGGAGCCTGCCTGCCTTCCCGCGCTGACTGCAGCCGAAGCGCAGTGCCTCCTTGGGCAATCCCTCACCTCCCAGCTAGTTATTATCGTTATTGCTTTTATGGTGCTAGTTTCTCTACTGCAAGACATTTAGACCAATCTGGGACCTGAATAGTATATTAAGACCGGGAATAAGCTGGTAGTTTTAATAGAGCTTACTTTGATTTCCTTCCTTATCATCCATATGCCTTTGTCCGAGCCAAGCGCTGTAGGTAACGAGGTGGGGCTGCTAAATATACCCCTTGTCCTAAAAGGCTATAGCCAAGTTGGGACCTCCTGTACTTCAGTACTGACAGCGTCACAGCAGGTGGTGGGCAGAGTCTATAAAACCCTCTTACATTACAGTGATGTCAATAGATTTGGGCAGGCTAGCCACAAGGGGAAAATACCTTGAAGCCTTCGTGTGTTCTCATTCAGCAACTGTGTGGCCTTTGATGGTAAATGCTCTGCACTACTGAAGTCAGCGCAGGCGCCTATAAAGAACCAGGTTTCCTGGCTTGAATGAAAGTGTAGTACCTCAAGAGGGCTAAAGAAACACTTACCAGTTAAAGAAAAAATTGCTTTTATCATATATAGCATTTGTCATCCAGATAGATTCCCAAGTCTTTTTGGAGATAACACAGATATGAAGTCATGCAGCACTGAATATATTGAAACCACTGTGCCCTGCCTGTGGCAGCATGCCATGAGTCTGTTAAACAACCGGAGAGACTTGCCCCCGAGCACAACTTCATCTGTGGGCTGTGAACAGCCGGGACACGAGCGGGCAGACAAGGGTTGCTGACCGAACAAACCCCCGAGGATGCCTGAAGCCTGCAGCTTCTTGTGAAACTGTGATGGGAGGTGCCAGTGAGACATTGCTGGGACTTTCAGACTCCGTCTGCTGTCCGGGGAGCCAGAGGTTTGTAATAAATCCTGTAACGTAGTTCTGTTGTAGCTACTGAATGTGTAAAACCTGGTGTCAGTCAAAGGTTACTACCCAGACTGTACTTAGCCTTCACAAAGAGCGAAAGAGCTGCTGGATTTCCTCCTGGCCCCTCTTTTCCACCCAATTCACGTGTGGTGTTCCTGGAGGCCTTGCTATTTCTGCTTTTGTAAGAGGCAGCCTCTGAACCTGCATAGTACCTCCACGCAGCTCCAGTGATTCCTACAAGGGCTTTTTTTTTAAAGCATCTCCTACCCTCTTGCTAGGCACTGTGGAGAAGTTGATTACAAAATATTTAGTAAAAGCAGAACCCTTGCTCCAGAGACAATAAAGCCACTTTCCCAAGAAAGAAATACTAAAATAAGTTGAGAGGGAGAAGGAAATGGAAAAGAAAATAAAAAAGTATATGTGGTAAGGGGGACCAAATTCCAACACTGAACTATGAGAACGTCTACAGTGGTTTCTGTAGCAATATGAGGAAGGAGGCTCCCAAGGGAAGGATCTCTGGCCTTAGAAATCCTGCCTTGAGTCTGGGTGTAATGGAAATGAGTAGCACTGCAAGAAAATACTGCTGGGGAGAAGGCTGCTTGTTTCCTGGGCAGACACGTTTTCCTTATTCAGTACTGATGCAGTGAAGTCGTGGTGTTACATCTGAGAAGGAAGAGGTCACCTTTGCTGAGGTAGATGGGAGGGTTAGAGGTAGCTAACGTCATTATGGACAGGCAGATGGCAAGGTTAGAGATAAGGTCTGCGACCAGATAAATCAAGGAGAAATGTGTGGAGAAACCTGGGCTGACAGGGAGTATTCTGTCTCCTCTTGGCTTACTCTGTATGTGGCTTCGGAGGAGAACCAGTGATAGAAACAATATTTTTAAGCCTGCTGTCTTGGGTTTCTAGTTCCCAGTCCATCAGTAGCTGGGTGATACACGGAGTGGCCATGAGGAAGAATTGTTCTCACTACCAGAAGTAGTCCCCAGAAGTAGCTGTGCTCTCCTTCATTTATAACCGGGGAGGTTCAGAGCCTTTGCAAGCAGAGAAGTCAGTGAGCAGCCGAAGGACCAGAAACCTTTCTTTCCCATGTTTTAACCCCTTCCCACTCCCCAAATCCCTATAAAACACCATCACATTTGTACCATACAGAAACTGCCACATTGCAGATAGCACCCTTCATGGCCACAGTTCTTCTACATCCCTCTGGTTCTTCTGTATCCCTCTGTGCTGATGGTTTCTTTATCAACCGGAGACAAACCAACAGGCTGTTGAGCGTTATGGGTCTTGGTAAACTTTGGCAGTTGTGTTTTCCTGCTTGGGTACTTGAGTCAAGCTCTCGGGAGTTAGCTCTTGCCTTCTTGGTGGCTGTGTAGCAGTCAGGATGCTCCCGCTAGATCTCTCCAGTCCGGCATTTCTCCCGAAGGGAAGGAGATGCAGTATTACCTGCAGCTGCCCTTTGGATCCTGCGGGGTTGTGATACGAGCTGCCTCTTACAGCAGTTTGCATCACAGAGCAGCTTTTGATTAGGACCGACGTGCCATAAGGCCTCTGGATGTACAATTGAAAATGCTCTTTCATTGATCAGCAGAATTGAGAAGAAAGGCTTGTGCTGATGTCTCAAATTCAGGCCGACGCGATTTCCCTGACATTAGAAAAACCAGCGTGGCAGAGCGCTCCGGCAGGGGAGAGCCTCAGATCTCTGCATCTTGTCAGTGTGTTGTTTCTCTTGGAAATTAAAGCTCGATGCCTTTGTGAGCAGTAGAGTGTCATGGAAATCTAGTTGAGGAACTTTGCGAGGGGTGTCGAGGTTACCGGGAACGTCTTGAAAAGCCTTGTGCTGGCAAGGTCAATGTCCCCTTGGTTGGGATGTTTATTAGATTCAGGAAAGATGACAGGAATGGGAAAATACTGAACTTATTTACACTTTCCTTCTCACTACTATCCAAGATGGCAGTGTTCTTGTTATGGCAGGTTTATAACTGGGAAAAAATTACTGAATTTGCTGTTTTTCTCTGGAGTCCTCATTTCAATTTCCAGGTAAGTATCCGTGGCTGGGAGCTGAAATCTGACTGCCTTCACAGAATAAATATGCTGAATCCCAAATGAGGTGGGGTGAATGTGTAGAGATTGAGAAATAAAGTATGTCTACTCGTTCCACATTTTAAAGGGGGAACATACAACTAAAATTCAGAAGCCGAGGGATAACTTTTTGCACGGGCTGTTTTGCTGGTTTACCTACCTGTCTCTGCGGGAAGCTGTTTTTTCCTGGGAAATACTGTTTTCCAGTTGTGTTCCAAATTTTTCTTTTCACTTGCTCTGATTGTTTAGGGGCTGTAAATGAAGTAAAATAAGGCTGTTTAAATATTCTAGAGCAGCGGCTGTATTTAAGAAGTTTATATTTGATGAGTAAGTTGATGACATTGCGTTATGTGAATTTGATGTGCAAACTTGTCACTAAAGTGTAAACATAGTGACAGCAGGACCAGCAATTCCCAGCCTAATCAAGTAAGCCGAGTAACACATTCTTTGAGCTATAGAGTAATAGAGACTGATTTACATATTAAAATGAGAGAAGCTACACAGATCCAACAATTAAGTTGATATTTTAATTGCATAAAAGTCAGGAGATTCAAAGTTATGTTTCCTGCATCAGTTCGTTTGTCACCCACATGTATTTGTAGTCTTTTCAATGACTTTATTTGGTATGAAACTAATGTGGATTAAAATACATGAAATGTTAGCCATGGAAGAAAGGAGAGCTTTGGATTTGCTGGGTTAGAAAGCAGACTAAGAGAACTGAGAATTTCTTGGTCTGTTTAAAAATAGTACAAACAAATTCCAGGTAATTTCTTTCTTAATATTGTAGTAGACATGTTGGGAGGGAGGGGGAGGGAGCTATATTCAAATGCAGTGGAAAAAATTCCCGTTGATCTCAATAGACCTTGAATTATATCCTTAACTTCTTGTTTTCTTTTTAAGGAATAAGCTTTTATTTAATTGCAAATTCACACAAATGCACTAGTACCACTAAGAATTACATCAATATATGGATTCTGTCCTTGGTGTTTATGCTGGTTTCACAGTACTGATCTTGCATTCAGATAAGCGTGCACGTATACAGCTCCCCTTATCTCCCCATGCCGATGTGCTGATATATGAATGCTTGTTCCCTGCGCGCACAAAAAGCTATTCACACGCCAAGTCTGACGATTTTTTTGTAATCCTTCTTTGAATTAGACTACAAAAAGAATGTGTTTGAAAAGGTTAACTAATGGATACGCTTTTCTTCCTGATGAGGAAAAGAAAAATGGTGAAGTGCTGAAAAATGGTCAAGCAGAGTTTTGATCAGGCTTTTCTAATCAAATACATACTAGGCAGTGAGCAAGTAGGAGAAATGTTAATCCATAGTGGATTTATTTGGAATGGAGAACATTTATTTGGAAAGCAATCAGCGTATAAAAGCAGACACTTGTAATTACTTTGCCATCTTAATCATGGCACTGACATCAGTACCATGATGTGATAACGTTGTGATAGCCTTTTGAATGTGGTGCTGACATGAGAGTGTCAACAGGAAGAGAGGGAAGCCTCTCTTAGTATCTTCACCCCCATCAACCTGGTTTGATAACATCCAGGTACGCTGGGCAGCTTGTGCAGCGGTTACAGGCACACAGTATCCTAAACAAAAAGGTGTCAGACCCTCTCAGCTCATTTGGAAAAAGGTCAGCACCTTGCAATCCCCTTGGGAATCCGACGGCGGACAGTGCAGCGACCAGAGCGCTGCTGTGACCAGCTCCTGGTGTTGCACGGATCAGTGAGCAGACGGCAACGTTCTGCACGGCACTGGCGTTGGTGCGCTCATCTCATGCTCCCGGTGTGATTTTGTGCCAAGGTGGTGAGGGCACGGGGTTAAATCACAGCAAGGCTTAAAGCTCAGGGGAGAGTCCTGCCTGTCCGTCAGGGATTTCTGAGCAGCTGGGAGCAATCCATTATTTAGACTAAACTAAAGCTACCCAGTGTGGTTTATGTAGTCACAACAGCTGATGCAGTCTTCACTCGCTATTTCAGTGTTTCCACATTTTCTCCATTTCAGTGCCAGGTTATCATCTGGCATGAGCTCCAGTTAGAGAGCAGTAAGTCAATCCAGCCTCCATTAGGGAACAGCATATTCATTCTTACATACCACTGGCTCCAGCTCAATGGATGAAAATCAGATGGATGAAAAGCTGGTTGAAATCAGATTCACGAATTGCCTTTTCACTTTCTGGCTGTCTAAGTGGGTTTCCGTCTGTATTGAATAGAAGAGTCTTGATGCGTCCTGTTGGAGCACTGTAGCATAGCGGGTTAATGGCTAGGTATGCGGCTTTGTAAAGTTACCTTCTGCGATGATCAGATACCATCATAGGTGTGCAGCAAAAGTGTTTAAGTTAAATAGATCAGAGACTTCTGCAAGGAAGGGCCAGAGGCAGCGGCAGCATCCACCTTCGCTAGAGACTGTGGATGTGTCATCACAAATCTCACCGCTAGCGGCATCAAAGGCGGCGCGCAGATCTGAAAGCTTCAGCAAAGGTTTTCTGAATAGGCTGATAATGACGATGGCGTGTGATTCCCCTTTTAGACTGCCATATTGCGATGACTTCCCTGAAATGAGGCAGAATTTAGGCGAGGGGAAGTTTCCATCTTGTTTTACAAAAGCGGTAAAAATAAATCTTCACTTAGAACTGGTGATGTTAAATCTGCGTAACAGATGCGGGCTAGAGGCGTTTTCATCGTCAGCCACCATTCGAAGTAACTCCTGGTCAGGTTGTTTCCATGATAATGTCCCTTCCTCGGTACGTGGGCAGTGTGCTGGTGCATTTGCAAGTTCCCTGCAGAATGTATTTGCGCTCCCGTGGTGCCACATGGAGTAGTGGAAATTACTCTTCACTTCTGTTTCAGAGTACTTCTTTCTGCTGTGGGATCCTTCCCATTTTACAACCTGAAAAACCCACAGAAAGAGGAGGGGAGCGTTACCCTGTGCTCGTATTCTGGAGTCCCTAGGAAGTTGTCGGTGAAATGAAAAATTTTAAGCAGCATGTTCCCGCGTATGCAAAGGCTTCATCTGCAAGGTGATGTCCTAAGCTGAATGGAGAGGATGCTTGCAGCACTTGGGAACAGATTTAAAGCTAATGGCATCGTAATTACTCCTTAGTTAACTCTGAGTCCTAGGCTGCTAACCCCCACAGTTAGACATACATAAGGATAAAAATCAGAGCTACGCATATCCCCCGTATTGCAGCATGTTAAACGCTGCTCTTCTGCTCTGTCGAAGGTGGAGTGAGCCAGGCTGTTCCATAAAACCAGGGCAAACGAGCAATTAGCAAGAGGTACAGAAATAGTGTTTAGGAAGGTATAAAGTTGCTCTGAGAGCTATAAAATGTCTCTCCTTGTTTTTCGCATGGTTTAGAGTGGGAATGTTTGACACTTAACAAAAGCTGACTAATTCTTTGTTGTTTCCCTGTAACGATGAGAATTCAGGGGAGGGCTGGCTGTGACAGGTGGGAGAAAGCTTTGCCATGGGAGTGAAGCTCTTTTTAATTACAAAGTTCCTTGGATGATTTACTTTCTAGTGATTTTTGAGTGCTGGCCGGTTTGAATGTGTCAGCAGTACTGACCAGCACGAGGCAGTTTTGTCAGCGCCGGTTCTGTTTTGCTCTTCAGACATCAAGAGGTGAAGCCTGCTCCAACAAGGAGAGCCTGTGATGAGCGAAGTGATGGCTGCAGCCAGCCGCGCTAGCCACTTCACCATCTGCTGGGAAGTCTCCGGCTTGAATGCCAGCGCTTGCGGTAGCAGGCATAATGACGATAATATTTTCCACTTCTGTAGCACCCTCTGTCCAAAGGTCTCCGAGTATGCTAGAGATACTAATTAAGACTCACAGCACCCATGGGAGGTGGGCATGAGTCTCCACGCTTGCTTTTCTTGCTTGCAGAGTCTAAAGAGATTGTGGCACTAATCTTTGGGCAGCAGTTCCTATCGTCCGGCAGCTCTGGAAGAGCTGGAACCCTCTCGTACCGTTGCTGGTTTAAATCAGAGCTGTATTAGAGAGGCAGTCAGTCTGACTCGCGTTAACCTGCTGGAGCGTAAGGCAAGAATGAGCTTCGTGCTCCTGAGCGAGCGAGCGGCAGAGGCTGGGTCTGCCAGAGCTGTTTCAGAGTTTCTTACAGTGTAAGTCTTGGAGTAGGGCTTATAACTCGAGTCCAGTCCTTAATCTGAGGCCTTCTGAGGAAACGGAACTGCTTAAGATCAGTCTGCAAATACTCTGTGCAGTGCTCTGCACCTAAAAAATATAGCCAGAACTCAAGTCCCCAGCAGACGTGTTTCCTGATCAGACTTCTTGCACGTGCAGTCATCGCTCCGTGAGTTGAAGTGCCCGTGTATAGCAATGCACGGTGAGCCTCACACCGGCAACGTTAGAGACAGTGCCTGAAAATGCCTACAAATAACACAGATTCACCCTGACTGAATCCAGGTTCTGTAATAATGTCTAGAATTCGGGATGCTTTTTTTTGCCCAAAGGGTTGGGGTTTTTTTGGTACAGCTTCATTTTATTTTATGTAACTCAATCTTCCTCATAGAATACTAACAGGAAAGCTTTTCCATCATCTGCATTTCCATAGTCTGCAGGAAATGGCTGAATAACATTGTATGGACCAGCAGGAAGGAAGGAGTAAGCGCATGAGAAAGGGAGAAATTTGACCACAAATCTTTACTGCGTGATCCCAGCGCTGCCACTCGTGGATTCAAAACCATGTTCCCGTGAAGATCCATTTAACATGCTCTTCAGCTGGGTGGAGTTGCAGCAGTGAAACTCTTCCTTCCACTGAGTGCAAGCCGTAAAATAAAACCTGCTGGTTAAGATCAAAGATACACCTACTATCCACTATCTCTAAGAGGAAAAATACTGTTGTCAAGTATCATTATATGGTGTGTAAGTGTATTTAGGCTATTAAAGACAGTTATCCTCAGAGATTTATACATAGGTTAAAATGGGGGAGGGTGGGGGAACAAACCCTTGCTGTGTTTAATTATTGCTGGGTGCTGCATGCACTTTTCTCCATTATTTACTTAATCTTAAATGCCAGATGCTAAAGGGCACCAGCATCAATTAACTGCTTAATTAGACTTGCAAAGAAATCATGTAATTTAGTTATAGGCAAATAAAAAATAAAAAAAAGAAAAAAAAACTGCACAGAAGAGAAGCTCAGGGCTCCCTTTGCAATCGTTTTTAAGGCTCCCTACGTACATCATTTGCTTTCATCGCTTGCTGGAAACTCTTTGGAGCACTCTCTGTGCCGCTTGCCCCGTAGGGCGGCAAATGGCTGGATGCAACATCGCTTGTTCATCGCCGTTCTGAGTGGATTTAGCCACGGGTTGCTTTGTTGCTCTCCAAATTCTTTTAATGGCGGTTTGGATCAGACGCCCTTTGCGAGAACCGGCATGGTGCCTCATCCTGATCCGCAGGAGAACCTGTCCTTCTCCCTCTCGTCGTGATCTGCGTCCCGTTCGGTGCTTGCTCTGGGTACCGAGTCTGGTGAAGACCGGGCACTGTCCCCTGTTTCTGCTAGGAAGACTTTTGTGGTGAACACATTTTTGTATTTTAGTATTTTAGCATGCAGCCAACAAAGCACCCTATCTTTAGCAAAAAGAGCCCTGCTTCCCTCACTGCAAAATAATAGGAAGCCAGATGTTTTTATTCCATTACTTCCCACTCTTATGATTAAGAGTGTTCGCAGGAGTGGAGCACGTTCATTTTTGTTTCATCAAGGCCTACAACTCTTTCTGAATCTTTATCTTGCAAATTGCCTTACGAGAGTAACAATCAATGCCTTGTGCTTGTGTATACGCAGTTGTTCTGTATAGGTGCTGCTGCCTTCCTGACTCGGTTACCGCTGTTCTCACGGTGGTACGAGCAGCGTTGTCCTTTAAGTGCCTTTGCAGCATCCCCTGTTTTACAACTTTTGTTTCTTAGTACCTAGGTGCTGGAAGCTGCTGATGTATTTTTTTCTCAGATGTCCCGAAACCTTTCTGAAAACAAGGTGGTGTTCAGTTTCTCAGAGCTTTGCTCTCCCTCGGTGCCCACGCTGTCTCAACGCTGCTCTTTTCCTTTCTGAAAATAAGACCTAGCCCTCACAGAGTTCCTTATTTCTTCAAAGCACTGGATAAACATTATCTAATTAAGTATATATAACATGCCCTAAAGTATGCTAAAGGAAAGCTGCAGCATAGCATTGAAGTTTCCAGTCATTTGATCCAGTGTAAAATCTGATTGAATCACTAATTATTTTTCAAAATGCTATGCCTAATGACATGTATCGAGAGAGGACGCTCAGAGTTGGCAGCCAGAAGCCCTGGGAGCTGCTGCCAACGAGAGAGGGGCAGGCAGGTAAGTGCTCTGTTAGTTCTAGACTTGGTTTGGGTATGCACACTGAGGTAGTAAACAAAACAACAACAAAAAAAAAGAGGAGCCGCAGCATTTGGATCTTTCCTGTTTTGATATATATAATCAGCTCTATATTTCCTGTTGAAATGTTCATTAAAATTGCAGCCCCTGTGATTATGCAGCTGCCTAATTCAAATCAATGGGGCTCCTGAAACAATTTCAGATATTTTTAAATACTGCTGTAGAACTTCCTTGTTTACAATGTTATGATTAAGTGACTTTTTTCTAAGTCATCTAAAGCATTAATAAAAATCTCTTTAGCTTTTCTCTACTTTTTTTTTTAACTCCGAGCGGCTGCAAATAACGCAAACCTTGCTTTATGGCTTTATCTTTTACTTCTTAGTGCAGCACGTCCATTTGTATTGATAACTAAATCAGAAGCCCAATTACACAAGTTCTTTATAATTCCTAGTAAGCCAAAATTGACTTTTTTTTTGTTTTGGAATCTGAATACAAATAAATAAAATTAATAGAGCAGCAGAATAAATAGCACTGAGAGTACACCAGCCGTGCCTTGCTTCCAGCTCACTAACTTTCGGAAGCAACTGTTGGTAATTTCTATCAGCTAAAATGCCATTGTGTTATAACTGACACGTGGCTGTCCAGAAGGAAGATTATAATGTCCAAAGGGTCAAGATACTTCAACAGGTCTCGTGCTGAAAGGGAGGGTATTTTAGTTTTACTGGAAAGATGCTTTCAAGGTAATTTTGGCTCTTCTGCTTTGGAATGCTTCAGAGCGATGCCAGGGTTCTTGTAAGTTTGTTTTAATGACTTTGGGGTTATTAACTTTTCACTTTTTTAATAACTCCAATCCCTTTCACTGTTTCAGAAGCCTTGGCACAATTCTGCTGTGTTTAAGTTGCAAACATTACAGGAAAATACCTAAATCAAAACATTGTGGGAGAGAGACTGCGTAAAGGAGCAGATGTTTACAGTCTCTGACTTCTGTGGTTGAGAAACAGCAAACACATTCTGTAAAAACGCAATGTGGTAAAAGCATTTGCGTTGCCTGTAGTTGTGCTTCACCTGCCTGTGAAGATATTTCTTTAGTCGTCTTTTGCTTTTATTACCTCACCCCAGCTGTAGTTATTAACTCCCACGTTTAACTCCACTCGCTTGTGGTCCCGCTGGGGTGCCAGGAGCGGGGGAAGAGGCAGATCTGGCACCGCTCCGCTGGCTCTCGTGGTCGCTTAATCCCTCGCTGAGCACATCTGCTCGAGCTGGTGCTGCTAGGTCAAGCATCAGGGGGCCAGATGTGAACCGCTGCAGATGTTGTAGCACCGCGGTGCGGTCGAGCCCAGATGCTCTGCTGCCAGTGCTGCTGTCACCGTCACATCCCTCTTCACCAAAGCGGGGGATGAAATCGTGGAAACCGTGCAGGTCAAAATTGGTCAGTGCTGACTGGTGATTGCTAACTGTATCGTTACTGGGTTTAGAAGTAGATGAAGATTTTAAATGAACTCTTGTTCTTTGGCGCTGAAGAAGGAGGATGCAGCTTGTAGGACAGAGAAGTGAGTATTGTTAGTTAGATATCATCCTGTGTGTCCCCTCGGTATTCAGGACTTGTGCACCTATTAAAAGTTGGAGGTAAATGCTTTGGATGTGGACATGAGATGGAAGAGGACAGGAAAGACCAAAGCTTTTTCTTATTTTAACAGACAATAGATTGAATGTGATTTGGCCACTGCACCTTAATGGGTAATCCCCACTCTGAGCCTCAGATGAGCAGAAAAAATCTGTAAGGCTAGGGATAATGCAAGAGGATTTTTGCCGACTTTCCTCAGATGTAAAGTGAGCTACTGAATAGCACAGCCTTTAATGATAACTTTTTCTTTGAGCACAGAGCTAATTCATTGATTTAGCCTAGTCGGGTAAATCTGGTTTTTGTTACTTGCACATCCCACGCGCAGAGACCTTTTGTGCGTACCATTTTTTCCTTTCTTCACTTGTCCCTCAGCATATGCTTTCCCTGAAGCCCTGGCTGACCCGTCCCAGCAGTGCCGTTCGTGCCAGCAGCACGGTCTCCGTGGCAGTCGGTGTCGTTGGCCCCACTGGGAAGAGTTCACAACAGCAGAGAGTGAAATCTTCTCTAAACCAAAACTGAACTGAATCCTTCTCATGGAAGACTGCAGTCCAAGAGAGCAGATTTCTCTGCACACTTGCTCCGTGGGTGTGGATCGCTGGAAACCAAGAGTCAAGGTCGCCTATATGATATGCTCTTTTCCTACACCGGAATATTCTCTTTGGTGACTAAGCATCGTGGATCTCAGTTTCTTGACTGATCTTATTTCAAACAAGCTAGGTCCTGCACCAAGGCAGTGTTTGGTCCAGAACTCTCTGAAGGAGTTAGAGAGATGGAAGAGTTCAAGCAATGCCAAGAAGCCAGAGGATCTTCCAAACAAATAGGGTGGGAAGGAGAGATCTACAGGCTGTGTAGGGGGAACGCACATTGCAGTTGAAAAAGAAAAATAGTGATGTGCTGGGGTAGGCTATTCCTTGAGCCTGCTACAGCAGTTGGTGTCGGCAGGGCTTGCTGCAATAAGCATGTCAGCCTCTCGGGATTCCCAAAGTGCTCCGTACGCTTCACAGCTATAGGCAATATGCACAGGGCTTGCTGCATCCATCACTAAAATGCATCCATGGCTAGCGTGAAATACAGTAACCGCTTAGTGCCACACAGGAGCCGTCCTTATGGCAGAAAGTGAGAAGTGTCTTTTTAACTTGCAAGTGGAGGCGGCAGAATGCAGTTACGCAGATGGCATTTGTACGGGCTGATATCCAGTCCTGGTTCGTGCCCTCATCCCCACATAAAAATGCTCTGCCAGGAAAACACTTTGCCTTTTCTGTAATGGTCCAGGTCTAAGTTTCTTATCTTCTCTGAAAAATGCTATATCCACGGCACAGCGTGCTCCCTGCCATAACCTTTAGTTCATTACTGATTCAGCGAGCGAGTGCCAGCTATTGAATCAGAGGGTTGGGACCAAGCTAAAGGTCAGTATTGTGTCTACGAACATAAAAGCAAGCGTAACCTCTTCTTCTTTCCCAAAGCACTAGTATGTGGAGTTGCAAAAGTTCATATCTGTGAATTCTGCGGCGCTCGCGTCAGGGCTGTGAAGCAGACAGACGGGTAGGAAAAGACAGTTCCCCAGCTGGGAAGAATCACATCAAGGGACCGATAGAGTTTAGGAGATAGCGGGCACCGGCGTACAGCCATTGTTATTCTCCAGGGTGGGGAAAAAAGTGTGTCTCTGCCAGCAAAAGCAGACAATACCTGGGAGCAATTTGAAAAGCCAGGCTAACTCCCGTAGCTTGCAGGCCTCCAAGATAATGCTGTCACCTGTGTCCTGTATCCCACTGCAAAGATTTCCTACTGCTGTTTTTCCAGCTCATGCTTACTTTCCACAGCCTCTCTGCCTCCAGCAGCTTTTGAGCTAACTTTGCACTTCTTTAATTTTTTTTTGCCTTTTGTAGTTTGACTTGTGTGATAGAGGACCGGATGCCTTGCATCTGTAGGGAAAGACAGTCTCTCCTTCGGGACATGCCTGGACCTAGATACCTCTGCTGCGTGTTAAACTGAAGGATTTTGCCTCTGTTATTTGGGATTTCTCGACTGATAAAACATTTCAATGCCTGTCATTAGCGAAGGGGCATTAGGTTGACACAACCAGTTCCTCAGTTCCCTGTATTTACTCACTTGCATCAGTTAAGCTGAGCTTAATTTTAATTATAATCCACTGGGTCACCTGTGCTCCATCAGACTGTTTTCTCTAAGGTTTTGTTTCATTAGAACTTTATTATAGAACTAATTTTTTTTTTTTTTAAAGCCATCAAATTCAAGGCTGAGCAATGAATTTTCCTGTTAAACAGGAAGATATGCCAGGTCTGTGCTGTGATTCAGCAGATTCTGCCTAGGCTGTCACCAGATCACTGCTGTCGAATTAAGTAGCATCCTTGACTTTCTTTTCCTTAGCTCCTCTATCTGAAAATGGAGACAGTGCTAATCTCTCATTTGTGTAACTGTGTAATGTTTGTCCGGCACTTCAAAGATGCCAAATACAATAAAACTGCCAAGCATCCTTTCACTAACAGGATTGATGATTTACACCCAAAATGTTCATTTTTGTGCTAAAACAAGATCACCTGAAAGATGCTGCGGTTGGAACCGAACCAAGGCAGGGGGGAGGAGGAAACCATCTGTTACACAACAGCAAAACTGTTTCAGGGCATTCGCCTGGGAAGCTCTGGGTGACGAGTTTGGAATATGAAGGCTTATTTATATGGATGGAGCTAATTTTCTCTAAGTTATTCATTTTTCACTTAGGGAATTACCTAATCTTACAAAAGACTCTAGGAGGAAAGATTCATTTATTCTTTGTCTCGTTCAGCCCCAGGCAAGCCTGAAGATGCTCTGCCTCTTCCAGTTCTGCTTTTTGAACTGATTCTATTAATGGAGCTTAAAGATTTTCTGCTGGATAAAAAGGGTTAATCTTTCTTGTTCCCTCTCACCCTTTTCCTCCTCTTTTTCTGGAGAGTTCTTTTTTTGGCATCTCTGGCTGTTTCTATCATCTTCTCCCCCTAATCTGCCACTATCTGAAGAATTCATTACATTTCAAATCAGAGGCCTTGCTGCATACATTAGCAGGTTTTAATAGACTTGCCACGACTCAAAAAGGAGGAAAAAAAGAGAGAAGATTTAAAACTCTTGTCTTGCCGAAAGCAGACAGATTGACTCAAAAATGACTCAGTCAATAAAAGATGAGTTTTGAAAAGGCTTCCCTCCGCTCAAAGGGAGCTCGTATTCCAGCGAATTAGGTTTTTCTAAGCCCACTGTCAGAAATTAATAATACATACAGCATGTAAAATGGATTTAGCCCTCTACAGCCTTATACAAACATATCTTTGACTTGCTAAATGTGACACGACTACCAGGATTTTCCAGCCTTTATCCCAGGAGTTTGTCATCTCTCCAGAATGGTGACCTCAGTGGAATTTTGTAGCACATCCAAAAAAATTGCTAAATGAGATTTTCATTAAGAATGTGTTTCTACTTCCTTCACCCTTTTTCCCCACCCAAACCCCCTCTGTCAATGTGTTATTTTATTATTATTATTATTTGCAGTCACAATTATGCCAAAAGCTCTAGTCTCAAGCTAGCGAGTCCCTTTACTAGACTCTTTCGGTGGCCTTCCTTTGAAGAAAGAGGAACTGAGCCTTCCGCATTGTAGCACAAATCTCTCATTTGGGTGTTGGGGTTTTTTCCTGCTGCTGCAAAAAGGCTTATATATAGGCCATTAAAATATCTCTCTCTCAGAAAAAACAAAAAGGCTCCTGTCTTCTTAGATCTATCGACAAGTATTCTTTTGTGATTTGAGGTCTTCCCAGGTGGTCCTGCTCACCTTGTTTAAGGTAATTTGAACATACAGGTGTGAAATCAGTCACCACTCCTGTCCTGACCAAAGTCCCTCAGCTGATAAGAATTAGAAGTGGTACTAGATTTAACCTCCTTGGCAATTTAGCTAGAGCCTTTGTTCAAACTGTCCTTGCTCTGCATTTGGGCAGAGCTCTAAGAATCCACAGAAGGTCTTCTCTTTAGCAGGTAAGTCCATACAGAGGTGACTGTATTTGTCCATCTCTTATTGTTTTCTCATTCTTCTAAATCTCACTATTGTAATTCTTTTTCTTTTTTCTTTTTTTTTTTTTTTATTTCACAGTTCTTGACTCAGCCCTGAAATCTTTTCTGCGTTCTCTCTGAAACTCTTATTCCTATTCCTTTTTTCAAAATTATTTTTTATGAATTACTCTTTAAGTTAACTTTGCAGTCACTGCATCTCCTTGCCTCCTCATGGATCTATTATGTCCCCTGGCTGTATTATTCTACGTATTGGCTTTCTTGTTCTGTGCTTGCGGAAGGTGTTGTGTGAATGTATGGCAGCAACATGATGTCTGCCTCTGGACTGTACCTCCTAGATCATGTAGAGAAGTTTTTTAAAATGTTGCTGAAGAAACAAACACACTAAAGTGCTCCATTTTGGACTATTATGTGCTCTACAGACGTTTCTCGGACTTGAAATAGGCAGAGCTCATAATTTTTTTAATATGTTTATGTGTTCGTATGAAAAGGCTGAGCTTACAGTTGTTGACAAGATGCACCCAAGAAGTACAGCAATGGTTCTTTCTTTCCCATCATTGCAAACTGGAAACTTGGCCAGATTTTCTTGTGCTTCTCTGGTTCCAAAGAGGAGATCTCTAAACATGGGTGTTGGTGTTTAGAAGAGCTTCCACCAAAGTAACAAAAGGTATTTTTCACAGAGTTGAAGGTAACGAGCTGGTTCAGTACTAGCAAAAGTATTTCCATAAGAAATTCCACTTTTCTCTCCAAGGGAAAACTGTTAGGTTGGGGTTTTTGTGTTTTTTAATATACTTTTGACGTGTAACTAGAGATGACCTGTCCTCAAAGGACAGCCAGTAGAACATCACCTTCTCCAACACCATTTTCTCTACTGCTGAAGAAATTTGGGTGACTGGATCCCTTGGTCCTTCTTGCGCAGGCATGGACCCTACTTGCTCATTTCTGTCTAAGAGCCATGACTAATTGCTTACTTGAAATTAGATAGGGCTTCTCTTCTTCACCCCACTTCACTTATGAACATTGGCCAAGCAAATGTTGGTTCTTGGGTCCTATTATAAGATACAACCAGGAATTATACAGCAATCCCAGTGAAAGAACACTTGTCTGTCTTGCGGATGTTTAGTCCTCAGTGCTTAAAAACTGTTGGAAGAACCAAACATACAAGACACAGAAATCAGCTGGAAGAGGTGCTTGAATCATTCTTCCTCAGGGTCTTTTATTTATAACATACCAAGCTCCTTCCCAGGATAAGTCTCCGAAGTTAATGTCCTGTCATCTTGTGTCATAATCAGGAGCTTTTAGTTCTCTTCTGAAGATGTGCTCCTAATGCTGGAATAGAGATGAACAAAATCGAAGAGAACAAGCTTGACTCTTCCTCTAGTTTTGTGTTTGTTTCCAATTTAGTTCACTTTTTAATCTGTTCCATGTTCTCTTGACTTGAAAAAGGAGTTTTCCCAGTGAATATTATGTCGCTTTAGCTTCCAGCTGCTGTGCTGGGATGTAGCCACCCAATAATCTCCATAGGAATAATTGCTGGTGTCTTTTCAGATCATTTTTGTGAAAGGTGACAAACTGCTTGCCACAGTGAGATGTTAATAACACGGAGATGCCCTTTGTTTGAAAGCTGGTGCAGAAATTACCCCATGCAGTTGTTGGAAAGTCAGAGTTGTAATGGTAAGAAGTGAGGAACGGATCTGTTCATTTGCATATAATTCCAGGGCTGATGTGTCATCTTTTGTGTAAACCATACAATTTCCGGCGCGGTAGGGAATGTGCACTCATAATACAGAGGGACAGGAACACGGGCTCGCTCTCAGCATGGATCAGGGTTAAAGAGATGTCATCTGCTAAAAAGGAGGGGGTAGAAAAGAAGAAAACAGGAGCTACATGGAGAGAAACAGGCATGGATATCTAATGAATCCAAGTTGTCAGACCAGCTCAGGGGATACTATGCATCCTGACGTCCCCTCTGAGCAGGCAGCAGAAAAAAGGAAGAATCTGTCTCCTTTCAGGTGTGTCTTGAGCTGAACTTGCCCTGTGTGTGCCCTGAATCACAACTGAGACCACTGCATGTTTTTCTTGTTGCTCTTGTAGACAAAGGCTGCTCAGCTGTCCCTTTACCAGTCAGATACGCTAAGCCGAGATGGACGTCTTTCTATGACACTGAAATTAAACTCTTAAAGACTCTTTAACCTAGAGCTGAGGGCTTTCTAGCTTGTTCCCAGTGTAGGTTTCTCAGCTTTTTCATAAAGAGATGATTATTTTTTTTTTAAAATGAATGGCACAGGTATCTGTGCTGTCGTGTGATTTAGAGTCAGAGAGGTCCATAAATACTTGTTTTGCCTTTTTTCTGCTTTCTTCTCTCTCTCTAGGAAGCTAGAAAGTCTGTCTGAGTAGCCAGTCAGTCCCAATGATGAACTTAACAATTAGAGCCTTAGTGCCCATCTTCCAAAATTTCTAATAAAATTGCATGAATATTTAATACCCAATTATTAAATATTTAAAAATTTAAAACTGAACTGGTTTGGAAGTTAGCACGTGATGAATAATTCAGAATCGGGAGAGGAGACTTGGCGTTTGGCCTGAGACAGATGTTACCTTCCCTGTCTCCCTGCCCAGGGATGATTTTGGTGGTCCTCCAGTCTTGGGACAGTTTGTAAGCATGGCTTGGAGACTTCAAGCCTTCACCTCTTGCTCAAGAGCATTAGCACAAGGTTAAGGGAAATAATCCTCCCTACCCATAATAACACTTCAGACTCCTGCAATGGAAATAGGAGCTCCAGAGGCTGGGATAATGTGATTGAAAGCCTGGTTATCCAGGAGATGGCTCTGTTTCCAAACATCTTTCATGCTCCAGGGAAAAAAGATTGCTTGTCTTTACGTACGTGTCACATTCCTGCAGTTTTGTTATTTGAAAGCCCCGTTTCCCCTCTTGCTGTTCTGCTGCTCCGTGCTGAACCAGCGTTTCGTTTGGCTCCAGCACGATCATCTTTAAAGGATTGTTTTCATAAAGTGGACACCAGAAAATGAAGTAGAACATGAAAAATATGCCAATAAAACTAGGGCAGAACCTCTTATCCTGCGAGAGGAGGTCCAGGGCGTTCAGAAGAGTGCACGGAGGAAACGTGTGGTGTGATTTTTGAGCAGAATAAGTGCCTTTGGGGCCTGCTGCAGGAGCACGAAGAGCAAAAAGAAGGGTCTGGGGAAGGTTTGACTAGTTGGCATCCAGAGTGCTTTGAGGCCAAGAGCAATACGTTTGCAGTGCCAACGCTTCAAAACACTATTAAGGGGGATAAACATGGGATACAAAAAAAAAAAAAGGATTGAATAGGAACGAGAGTGGAGGCTTTTTAGAGCTTAGTCTCCTTTGGAACAAAAGCCCTGAAACAAACTCCTCAATCTTCTCCCATTAAAAACCCAAATAAGGTGGCGTGCTGCAGAGACTTGCCTTTATCTGTTGCGGTGCAATTGTGTTTCCATCCCCGCTGGCTAGCTAAAACGGTGTGCATTTTCCCTCGCCGTCCCCTGCGACCCTCCAGCCTGCCTGCGTGCTGCGCACAGCGGAAGCGGTTCCATTAGCCCAGGCCACGCGAACAAACGAAATGGCAGGCTGACCTTTAGCTAAGCCACCTTACCTAGGGATGGGGGCACTGGGCTTTGTCTCAAGAAAGTGAGTTCTGGAGCCGGTAATGGTGTTATAATGTCTGTGGAGAAGAGAGGCGGTTCCTGGGTAGGAAGGGATTTAGTCCAACGCAGCGGCGTGCGCTTGTTTGCAACCAGCCTCCAAATAGCCGGGGAGTCTGCGGTGGTTGGAGTTGGGTCTGTGCGTCCCAAATAAGAACTAAAGGATGCCTGTATGGTGCCCTGCCCCATCTCAGACTCTGTCTTACACCGCTTAGTTATCTGATAAGCTACTTCAGAAATGGTAGGAATTTCTTTAGGTGTTTATACGTTCTGTATTTAGATGCATCTGCCTGCAAAGCTGCGGTATCTTTGTGTTGTGAGCGCAGACATCACAGCGCGGGGAGAGGCAGACAAGGTACTGTAAGTAACAGTATCTTGGATGCTGTCATTGAGTCCAAATAGCATTTCCATGAGTCTCGGCATCAGAATTTGAGTATAGAAAGTTCCTGGAGTAAGAGCAAAATGGCTGTGCTCCTGGGAAACCTAGAAATCATCTCTTGCCAGTGGAGAAAAGCTCCTGGTCGTAGCCTCAGTGAACATCATTAGATAATAAACTTTAAAGCGCTCTCTAATGCACGATTGAATATTGTCCACCCTGCATTGTGAACTACTATAACTCCTGCAAATAATCTTCACTTTGAGAAGGAACAAACAAATATTTCTGGAACGGTTTTTCTGTGTTTGTTTTAACAGCAGATGTTGGATGCTGTTTCAGAGGTTTAAATAGCAGCCAGTGTTTTGGGGTAGTAGTAATAGTAGTGATGTGCCAGTGGAAACAAGATAATGGGTAGAGTGCAGGGGAGGTGATCAGACAGCGGATAAATTCGCCTATTAGATGCTTTGCAGACCACCCCAGGTAATTAACAATGTGTGTTATATATGTTAATTATATAGTCCCTAGGATTAATTCTTACATTAGACACTTGAGTGGTTTCAAAACCACTCTTTTTCTTGGAAAAAGCTTAGTGGGGAATTGATTCTCCTTCCTCTGAGAAGCCATACAAGTTATGCCCTTGTTCGTGCTACCAGACTTCCCTGACCTATAGCCTGTGAAAAGGCCCAGTGACATTTTTGGCTTGATAACTCCAAAACAGATTACCTGGAAAACAGGTAGGCTGGTAGACTTATGCCTAATACTTGCTGGCTTCTTCTAGAAGCAGAAGATAACTACTTTCCTGTAAACTTAAGTGGCACAGTATATTTGTGGTTTTAAGGTGAGGCTGTTTTTTGCATCTGGAGTTAATGAGTACCTCCAGCTCCAGCTGACATCACTTTGTTTGGGAAGTGCTGTTGGTCTATAATTGCCATATGGAAGGGAAATGTGGCTAGAAGGCTTTAATCATCGTTTGGGGGGTGGAGGGAGATGTCTTCCTGGTTGGTTCACAATTTATGACCGGCGTAATGATCCTAACTTCCAAATGGTTTGTGCCATATCATACTAATTGGTGAAGTTCACCTTAGGTAATAAATAGCTCTCCTGAGGTTAATTTATCCTGCGTCTGGGGTGAATGTTGCCATCCCTGCCAAGTTCTGTATTGCTGCAAGCAGGCTGGTCACATCATTTAAGCCAGTGACTGTAAAGCCACCCAGGGTCTCTTTACGCAATGCTGCACTGCCTTCACTGAGAAAACATGGGCACGCCGCGGGGGTGGCTGAGGAGCTGAGCTGGGCTTCCAAAAGCCCACTAGTTTCCTGCCTTCCCCCATGCTGAAACAGCTTTGCCAGCGAGGAGGAGAAGGGCAGAGGAAGGCCCAGGCAGTGCCCACGCTGGGATCCCCTGAGGGAGCCTTTGGCTTGGTGGTGGTTCATCTGCCAGGGCTGAATCCTGTACCTAGGCCAACCTCAGGTGTGCCTGTGCGTTTTGCAACCTTGCCTTGTAATCTCAGGCCTATCAGGAGAAGAAAAGAACCCTTTATTTAAGCCTAATCCATGCTCTGTGTGTGTGTAGGTGCTACAAGACCAAGACTGTCTTCTTCCATAGCTTCCTCTCTCTAGTCCTCAGTGTCCTGCTTCTTTCACCCTGGCCTTCTGGTGTCCTCTGCCACTTTGTGCGGGTTACCTGAGGGTAGCGGTTAATTATGGACTTCTTTCCAAGAAATGTGTAAAGCTACGTGGGTTGTCTGAAATGGGGCTTCAGACAAGCATCTTCAGTGAAGGGAAACGTATGGGAAATTTTCCTAGTGGAGAGTTCTTGGGCAGTGTGAGAGCTGTAGCTGCCCATGGCAGTGGAGACCTTTACTTGGATCAGCTGCCTTTGAAAACTCTTCCCTGAGCTGCTGGAAGGGCAAGCTGGTGGCTGGAGGAGGGGGCTGGGAGGTGCACTGAACCATATGGTACATACACAGTTTAAAAATAAACCAGTGTTGACTGATCAAATAAATACCACTTAGGTTTACAATTGAACAGCCAGTGCAGTCTGTTGAATATAAAACTGTTTTTACCTTCAAGAAAAGTTATAATTCATGGTTGTAATGTCACAAATTGCAAGTTTTGCAAAGCACGGCTTCGGTCGGCCAGACCGCGAGGTCGGGTAAGGGTGGCGTGGGGCTGCCACGCTGGTCGGGTTCTGTGGTCCCACTCCCCCAGGGCATAAAACACGCCTATAAAATCCAGCAAAGCGAATTTTATTTCTCAAAAGCGATGGTCATAAACTTGTCTACATCAGAAAATGCTCAACTCTTCTTCTATTAGCCTTTATTTAATACGATACAATTTAATTTTATATTGTGTCCTTCACAGAATATCACAGAACTCTTTTCAGATGCTGTTCCTCATAAAGCTGGAAGAGAAAATTTCAGCTCGGGGTTTGAAGAGGGGAATGACTGGACGGATTTCAGGTGCAGAAAGGCAGCCTGAGAGTTGCAGAGAGTCGAATGGGAAGGACAGACCTTCGATAGGAGAGCGTAATTAAATATCGGTTTGGGGGTACAAATGGGGGTGATTGATGGGTGACATTGCATGGCAGGCACGGTGTTATGGAAATGGAGAGAAGAACCTCATGCAGGTGGGAGAGAATAAGGGTAATTGTGACCTTGCTTCTTGGAACTGGGGAAAGAGCATTCCCTCTTACGGACCTTGTGAGAAGAGGATGGTAGTGGCATCCCTTCTGGAGGCTGGAAACACAATCTAAGCAGTCTACTGTTTAAATAGAGCAGGGCTGGTAAAAATACAGTGTCCTCCATAGCAATGTTGGGTGGCATCTGTCTGGGGCGTTCTGGCAGGGTGAGCAGTGACAGGAATTCATGTGTAAATACTTTATCCTGTGTGTGTTGGAGTGACCTCCAAACGTGTTACTAAGGGAAAGTAACCTTTAATGGAGAGTTAGAAAGGACTTCAGGCCTTTCTGAGAGAGAGACATGTATTAGCTGGGATCGCAGCTGAATTAATGCAGCTACATGGCTTGTGGCATCTTTGAGGACGGGCAGAACAAATTTGTGTTTTCCTGGAAAAGACTAGTGATACGTTTAATTTCATGCCATTTTTGGCATGCTGAGAGCCGCATTGTTTCCTCCTCTTTCCCTGGAGAAAAGGTTAAGCATGGATTTGGTTTTCTTTGGTGTAGAGACTGCTATTGCTATTGATTGACCCAGCTGAACTCAGAGCAAGAGCCAAAGCTGTGGTATTTCCAGGCAGCTGTGAACATTTTCAGATGTAAGGAGTGTAAAAGCAATGGAATAAAAAGCAGTGACATTTTCACTATGAGACCAAAAAAGCCCAACTCATATTTATTTATCCAAAATAGTTTGAATTATTCATTAAAGTCGATATAAGTGTGTGAAAATGCAAGGTGTTTCAAGAAGCAGCATCATTAGGGGGAAGTTAATCATTGGGCAAATGTTAATGTTGTAACAGATTAATGATTTTGATCGGTGAGGATTTTTTCCCCCATCAAACTCTTCAGGACGGGGGCAACTTTTTGTACACATTCTTGGCCTGAATACATAAGAGATGGGGCAGTATGATTTCCATGTATTTTCATGTTGCCTCTGTTCTCCTTTATGTTTTTTCCAGGCAAAGTCAACAGCCAGTCGTTATCCCTGACCAAGGCATAGCCAAATCTCACACTTTATTTTCTCAGTTCTTATTTGTTTCATTAATGCTTCGGTGAGGGACGCTTTGGCGTCCCTTCTCTGGGTTGAAGGATGTTTATGGTGTGACTGTCCCCACCCATGCACACCTGCAACTTCTCTCGCCGGTTTTGTGCAAGTCTAAGAGTCGAACATAGGACCTCACGCGAGTGCTCTAAATACAGGGATTCTAGTTTTCAAACATTGCCTTTTAAAGATATAATTAGACCTAATTCTCCAAATGTTGTGAAAGATCTTAAAGGATCAAGACATTCAATGTTCTGTAGGTGGTAGATAAAACGGGTGGCAACAGTAATGCTGTCATCAGAAACCTGCTCCGTTAATGCACCTCCACCCATCCCGAAAGGATCTCCCTCTGTTCAGTGGCCTCTACGGCTGTGCCTTAAACGTCGCTCTGAAATACGCTGAATCGCGCTCTCTGCAAATGATGACTTTTAACTCAATTTTTCCTGACGGTGCTAGAAATTTGGCGGGAATTAGTGGTATTAGGTGAGGCTTAAGAATTAGCGCCGTCACATCTTTGAATTCAGATGCGGAGCAAACAATGAGCTGCCTCTGAGCTCAACATCTTCACTTGGTGGGGGAAATATTAGAAAGATTAATTACTGTTCCCAAGTGAGAGCACATGCTGCTTGCGCTGTTCTCTGGGCGCAGGGAATCTGCAGTGCTAGAGCAGAACCATGGCACGGAGAGGCTGTGTAGGTACTCGGTGCCTACAAACAGGCACCCTGTGCCATTTTAGACACCCCAAAGTGTCTGAGATGTTGGCCTGGGGCTGGCTGGTATGACACAGAACCTGCAGGCGTCTCAGGCGGCTTTGTTTCAGCAGTGGGATCCCATCCTACTTTTCTCAAGTCTCAGGTTACCTTCCTACCAAGTTACTCTTCTGTGAATCCTCCTCACAAGGCAGCTTCTTGGTTGTATCAGCAGAGCCCTCAGCAGAAAGCAGGGGAGTAGTCGCAGTCCTGAGTGCTGTTCTGAGTTAATTTGGGAGTAGCCCCTGGTTGAATTGTTTCCACGGGATAAATACTGCCCAAGGTAGGCATCAGCACTTGCTGTAGCTGAACTATTGAGGAGTGCAATTTAATGAGGCGGAAAGGAAAAGCAATCTCTGTTTTACAGTCAGAGTTCAACGGACCTTTCACAGTTGCAAACTTAAGCATTCCTATCGTGTCCCTGTACCTGCTTCTGGTTTTTTCCTGCCCTGTCCCCAAGCTGTGCCACTGAACACCGTTGGGGAATTGCTGCTGGAGCCAGGGAGGAGATGACGAGGCTTTATCCCGTCCCTGGCTGGTGCTGGCGCATTCGGCTGTGTCTACGTTAGCAGTTACCGAGTTCAGCGCCTTGTGCCAGTGGCTGACACGAGGCATCTCTAACGGGGAGATAACGTTTTTTCATGCAGATGAATTCCTTCAGCCAGTGCGGCTGGCGCGGTAATACACCAAAACTGCCGCAGGCACTGGAAAGAGGGCCAGGAGGAATGGGGAGGGCGCGCTGTCGGGAGTGAAGGCTTGCTAGTCCTTCAGTTAAATTGAAGAGCTCAGGATTTCTTGCATAAAAGACTGATTGTAGTCAGTTTTTCCTTTGTCACCCTGAGGGTAGTGGAGGGAAGCAGTTGCCATCGCTTAGTTGCTATTCTAGCTTCACATGGTTGTAGTCTAACTAGGCCAGTGGCGGTGGGTGGGTGGGTGATAAGGCTACAACCCAGCGGGTGCGAGGATGCTTGTGATGGCCATTAGCAGTACCAAGTCTGAGAGACAAAATGGTGGAGAAGGCGCTAACTCCTCATGAATAACGAAAGCAGTTCAAGGAGTTCATGAATTAGGGTGCCATCCACCTCCAAGGTTATAAAAGTCAGGAATGGCAGCCTCCAAGATGCGGTAGGAAGAGGCAGATTTACTTTTCCAAGGCTAGGCTGCATTTATTAGGAAAAAAATATCGCTGTCGGACATATGCGATATATTAAAGGCAGTTCTGTCTCTGACAGCGGTGAAATGTTATTTACCACTGCAATGTGGTCACTGAATTTTTACTTTCGGATATAGGATTTTGTCCTTAACAGTTGCATAGCTGAATGTAAGACTGTGAGAATATTGAGGTCAGAGCTGCCAATTAACCTCCTGACTTCAGAGACTGATTACTCAATTAATCAAAGACCAGACCCAGCTGAGATGATGGGGAAAAGGTTGTAACAACCCAAGGAAGGGTTGAGTTAATCACGCAGCGATGAGTTTGGTAGGAATGGCAAGGTGGGTGGTCAGGAAAGACCTTTTCAAGCTCATGAGAAGGGGCAGCAAGTAACCCACAACCCTTCAGCCTTGTGAGCAGGGTTTGGATGCTCTATTTACCTTACATCCCCCAGCAACTGGGGGGTTCCCTGTATAGCAGTGTTTTAATGAACAAACCGGTATGTGATGTTCCCCAAGATTGGCTTGCTCCCCTCGATAAAGTGAGATACAGCTGGGGGAGACCCAGAGCAAAGGAAATACTTTGCTCGTACATCGCCTCCACAAGCCGCTCGGGAAGGTGGAGGTGAATTAACCGAAGGTAAGGAGGTGGCCGGCGTTAACTCTCCCTGCGTGGATGCTCTCACTCAGAAGTAAAGGGACAAGTAGTTCTCTTTAACCATTAAAGAGTTCCTGTCCTTGCCTGGGGATTAAGCTGAATTGGATTAAGGCCAAAGTACTTCTGAGCAGGGGCATCCTCAGTGGCATTTAAGGCACTTTAACTTAACACAACATTATCCTTCTGTCCCACCCGGAGTGCCTAACTAAAGCAGTACAGAAGCTAAGAGGACACTCACGTTCTCCTGGTGCGCTTGCAGCTACTCGGAGGAGAATCACAGGCAAGTCCATGGCCTTGCAGTTACCATCCTACATTCTTCCTGCGCTACGCTTGGGAAGTCGATGGAAATGCTTTTCAGCAAATGCTTGAGCAAAAACTTTTCCAGTTTGCTTAGAAAACAATAATACTTTAGCGTGGGCTGTATAAGCCCAGCCAAAACCCTTCCTCCGTACTCCAGCAGTCATCTTGCTGAAGTTTCTGCTCTCCTAGTGCTGGACTCTGAACTAGCTAAAATAAAGACATATTGCCTACATGTGTTGCAATTATGTCTCTGATCACAGCACAGACAAAGCCTTAAACCTCAGCATGACAAAGAGGTATCCGAGTGAGGAACTCTATTTATTTGCTGTTAGAAAGAGTCAGGGGGTTTTTCTAACCCTAGACTGCAGTGTTGATAAAACAGGCTGACTTGGGAGACATCTCTAGTGTATATTAAAGTAAAGCCAATCTCTGTAATTAATGGGGGGATAAATCGAGGTTTAATTACTCAGAAGGCACCTTTGGTGAAAGATTCATGGTAATTGTTGTGTATCCTCCTGAAGGATTCACAGTGCTGGCAGCTCCCTTTGTAGCAATAAAATACAGGGTGAGTGGCAGGCAGTCTCGCAGGACCTCTCTGCTAGGGACTAGTCCAGTTAAGGTGGCAAATGCAAAGAGGCAGTGGTGCTCTTCAGGCTTTTTATCACAATAAAAGCCCCTTCCCGAATCTTCAGGGATTCCTAAGCAGTGTGTCAATTTGAGATCAAAGCACTTACAGTCCAATCAAGAGTACGTTGGAGGAGGTTTCCCTTACAGGCAGCTTCCTCCTGATGCAACCACACAGAGGCATATTTCTTCCCATTTTTCCACTTTCTTGCTTCCTCTAGCAAAACACCCTTCTCTTGGGTTCCATGTAGAAAATAAGATGTGTGGGGAAATGGACGCTACAGCTTTGAATTTTGTAGTATGTTGTTAAAAGGCTGGCTGAGCAAAAGAAAAATTCATCCCACCAAGACATGTCTGTTTTCCTTATTCTCCAGTTCATTGTCTGTCGGTCTGCTGGGGCCAGGAGGAGAGGAACCTAGCTTGCTTGTTTCTTTATTCTGCCTGCTTAATTCACTTTTAAAAAATGTAATTATCCTTTTCAATTCACTTAGTTTGACTAGCGCCGTAAATACGGCGCAAGGGCTCTGTGCTGATGACGTATAAGAAAGTCCCTGTTTTCTTCCCCTACGTAGAGCTGAAGAAGCAAGTGGAAAGTGCAGAACTGAAAAACCAGCGTCTGAAAGAAGTTTTCCAGACCAAGATCCAGGAGTTTCGCAAGGTGTGCTACACACTAACGGGCTACCAGATCGACATCACGACTGAGAACCAGTATCGACTCACCTCCATTTACGCCGAGCACCAAGGGGACTGCCTGCTTTTTAAGGTAGGTCTGCGCACCCCTCGCTGCACCTGCTCTTTCTCGGTGACTGGACTGGAAAATGACTGCCCCCTGCTACGTGACAGGGTTTTCCTTATCAGGGAAGTAAAGATCCTTTCTTCTTTTAAAAAACTGCTTTAGAATGTTTGGCATCTGGTCTCCCACTTATATATCAAAGTCGAGTAAAGAGAAGAGACTATATGTGCATATACCCAAGGCATCTGGCCTTGCACTTCACCTTTTTATATTATCAGTTATATATGCCACAGCAATAAAACCTTATGCAACCATCAAGGTTTCATCCTTACTTCACTATGAGATATATGTCCTTACTGTCTTCGCTATCCTCTAGCTTCTCTGTGTGTCATCATCTTGTCCTTATGTAAATTGGAATCCCTTTTGAGCAGCAACTCATCGTCGCGTGTGTGAAGTGCCATTTATGTGAACAGCACAGACGAGCAGCAATAACAGTCTGTCTTCTGTCAGTCTGATACCTTTATTGGTCTAGCTAGGTGGTCTGAGGTTGGTTCTGGCTTGATGGGTGCTGTTTTTCTTCTGCGTTACCTTCCAGCTAGCACAGCTGGGCTGATGCATTAGAGAGCTGAGGTGTGACATTAGAGTCACCAAGCTGTTAAGTTCCATCTTTATGGTAGTTCAAGTGTCAACAGCCCAAGTTTACAGGTCAGTGGGAGAACTTTCTCCTTCTCAGTGGCAAACACAACTGGCACTTAAAATCATACCTGCCTCCCGCTGATCCCCCCAAGGCGAGTCTCATTTATGAGAAGGATGAGGGGTTTGGAGGCGTTCAGTGCAGGAGGAGGCTCTGCAAGCAGGACCTGGAGAAGTTCTCCATCTGCAGACCTACTGCTGTGTGCCACGTGTGGATTGCTGCAGCATTGTTTCTTTATGTAACAGGACAAAGATTTTCCTGTTCTGCAACTCTAGAGTCTCAAAAAAAACCAGCTACCAAATAAAGCAAGTGAGGCTAAGTATAAGACAGTACCTAGGATCCTTAGTAAAACTAGGGAAATATCAGGAAAACTGTTGTATTACTTGGCCTTATGACATTTCTGGAGTGAGAGAGATGACAGCAAAAAAATCTGGAAGGAGGATGACTCTGTTGGTTTTAAGGTACCATCACTGAATCCTGAGAACAGTTCTCATTGAGATGGTGCGATGCTGTTAGCTCTGAGACCTCCAGAGGCCTGTGTTCACGCCTGTACTCTTAAATGTTCAGTGAATGAAACTTCAGCAGACTCCTGGAGATGTCTGTTAGATGCCATACCCAGACAGTAGAACTAGCAGCTCTTTCTGCATCATGGGAGAGATGGAGTGCTTGGAGAAAGTTAAAACACATGAGAAAATTGCATACTGGCCACATGAACTGGCCACTGAGCTGGCTGGCTTTGCTAGGATCAAATACCCTTTGTGTCAGGGCAATAGAAATAATTTGCATGCAGAAGAATGAATAATCAAGTAGGGATTCCTCTCCCTAAACTCTCTTCTTGCTTTCTCTTCTTCACTCAAGCCTTCATTCCCAAGTATGTCCAGAGGATGGAGGTAAGTGTCGCCAGGTAGAGCAGCAGCAATGTCAAGATCTCACACTTCCAAAGCCAAGGGTGGGTTGCTTATTGATTCATGGAATTCCTCAGCCTCTCTTACCTCACATACCTCTTCAGATAAGAGAAGCAGATTTTCTAATTAGAGCCTGAACACTGAAATCTCAGAATCTTTCTCCCTGTTCAGTAAATTGCAGACAATTCCCACCATCTGCAGCTTAGGATAGCATTAGAATATAAACAACAAATTCTTTCCTTGCTGAGTCCAGGCAGCTGGTTCTCATGTATATACCAAGGCTTGAGTCCTGACTAGTGCTTCCAGCAAGGCTGTGTGTTTATGCTGTGGAATTTCTGAGCCATAGCAGGCTGTAGGTGTTTGTGTGCATTTCATTGACCCAGAGAGGTCACAAAGCAGGGAATGCTATTTGTATTTATTCCATTCAAGCAATTTATGGAACAGGGTCTGTATAATTAAACCAGAGAAGTCCCCTGGCACTTTCCAAGCTTCTGTAGTTTGCCTGTAAACTTTAGAGCATATTTCAGTAGCGCTGCTGGTGGTGTTTAATTTTCAGTGAGGCTTCAGTAGCAGGGTTGCAGTAGGAGCTACTGTAATGTAACCCCTTCACATCTAAATGAAGATGAAAGATGTGCTCGGTTTTCCCAACCAAGGTATGCTGTTACTGAAGTAGAGCTTATTATCTACATCTTGTACGTGTCCGGCCAATTCGCATTAATTGGAGTTACAGCGTCAATGAAAGGGTTAATCACAGTGTCATGCTGCGAATATAAATGACTGCATCTATAAATGAGCACTGAATTCCAATGAAACCGTATCAGTATTTATTGGCGATCCCTATCAATGCAACAGATGAGCTCATCAACTTGATGGATGTTCCAGTGATTTTCAGGCCCTCTGTGTGTGAGCGCGTAGGCAGCAGGCGCATCTCAGACTTCACAGCTCACTCTTGCTTGTTTGCTCTTTTTCATTCTTTTAATTAAATGCTGTGGAAAGCGGTGTTAGAGATTCCTCGCCAGGAGTTTAGTTTCTGATGGGGTTTTTTTTGTGGGATGTAATGCATTATAGTTATTGGGGCACTTGACAGTTTCATATTCTGTAACCGTTGCTGGTACATTAGATGTTTTAGGCGATGACACAGACTTTGCATTCTGCATAATGCTTGGCTGGTGCATCTAGGCCAGGCCACCCATGAGAGATCCAAGAACTGCATTGACTCCCTTTGTAACAGCCTACTAAATATATCTATTAAAACAAACAAAAGTTGCTGGGGAGCCTCAAAATCAGCTTAGCCAACTTGGAATTAAGCAGTGGCAAACCAGGATGTCATTGCTTGGCCGTGCGTACGTCACGCTGTTTACCCTTGTCTCTGGGTAGATCCTGAATGAGAGTCAGGAAATGAGGTCTTTAGAAAGGCAATGACAATTGTTTCAGACAAAGAAAGTCTTTTGGTAAACAGAAAGACTGGTCAAATTTGAAGAGGAGATGATTTGGAGACACTTGAACAAATGAACAAACAGTGCAGAGAAATTAAATCATGGGCTTTTTCTCTTTGTGTGCCTAAAGACACAGCCTCAGCCGAGGTATTTGAAGCCAATCAATTTAAAATGAAAAGAGTAGAAATCCTTTTATTTTATAGACCCTATGGCTTCAAGGTGCTGCTGAGAGCAGGAGCTCAGTAGGTTTTCTAAAATGTTAAGATATCTTTGTGGACACATAATAGTACCTAGTTTACATTAAGTATTTACATTTAACTTAAGCAGGGACATGTAGAGCTCTCTGCTTTGAGGTGTAAAGGCAACCTCTTACTACAGATACGAGGAAGAAAATTCCCATGCATGCTGCTTATTTTGTGGGTTGTGTCTACATCTGGTTTTGCTGGTGCTGTACCTGGCAACATTCAGCTCCATCCTCTGGAAATACTTGGGAATGAAAACTTGAGCAAAGAAGAGGGAGCCAGAAGAGTGCTCAGAGAGAGGATCTGTGCTTGATTATTTCCTGTGCTTCAGGTAAAGTGTTTCTGCTGTCGTGGCATCAGTGTGGTGCTGGTGACTATTCTTGATAGGATCCTGGACTGAAAAGGCAATCGATCTGATCCTGTGTAACAGCTACATCAGATCTAGTGGTGTTTGAAATCTTTCTGGTTTCAAGTTCATCTATTTTCTCAGGAAGGAGTGCTCGCATTTCTTAGTAATTCATGTATAAATTATTTGGGTCTAAGTTGGTTGGTAAGGAAGTTAAAACAGACAGACTCCAGTATCACAGCAGTGTTTTGTGTCTGAGCTCATTTTCTGTATCCTCAGAGCCCAGTCTTGCAGAGTACAGAATTCTGTCTGCATCCAGGTCTCGTCCGTGGTGTTGTTTTCTGTCAAAATTATCAAACGGAAACCCGAACAGTAGTGGTAGTTCATTGAAGAGCATCCCCAAGATGGTGGGCTTGATGCCGTGAAGGAGAATACCCAACATATCAAACAGCAAACAAAACCAGAAGCAGCATGACACAGCTTGAGAATGTTGCCAGCTACGGGGCTGGCACTTCTTGCTGCGCAATAAAACCTTTATTGGTGTCCCATTGGATTGATAATACGGTAATAAAATAAACAGCTTTTCTACAACCTGTTAAATTAACAGCCAGTGCGCACGCACTGTCTTTGATGCACACCTCTTTAAGGAGTAGCGTAAAGAGTTGGTTTGCAGATCTGTAAGGGGAACCGTCACTCTCAAACTTCAAGGCAATCTGAAAAGTGAACACTTGCTTCTGATGTGATTCACCCTGGGTGCAGAGGCAGAATGTAGAGGGATGAAAGGGATAAAGGCTTTGTATGGCAGAAGGGTGCGGTGGAAGGACAGATACCACCTTTAACTTCCCAGTCTTCCTTTGCTTGCCTCATCGCTTGCGTACCCTGCTGCCCTGTTGCGTCTATATTGACGAGGTGTGTAAATTCAGGTAGGGCAGCTATACGAACAAGAAGTAATAGTTTAATTCTCTTGAGGAGGGAAATGAGGCTGGATTGAATAAGAAAGACCTCGGAGGCTATTTTTCAAATGCAAAGCGATGCTGACAAACTGCTGGCTGAAAGGGGGAGACAAAACTCATCTGGTTAAACTTGCGGAGAGAGTCCAGTCTGCTGAGATTCCAGCACAGCCTTAGCGTCAGGTTGGCCAGGGCGCACCAGTGGATAATGTACGTCTCGGAGTGAGCAGGATGGTTTATGCAGGGATTACTTTTACTCGCTTGAGTGCTCTTGTTTTGTCTTGAAGCTGACAGCACTGTTGGGAGCTCTGGGTCTGAGTCTGCGTGCTTGGCATACCTGCAGTTTCAGTTATTTCCTCCTTGAACTCGGCAGAGTATCTCCGAGAAGCATGTTCTAGCTGTTTGTTTCTTTTTGCATCTCTATCTTCTCCCCTCTCCTCCTCCTCACCCTTGATGAGTCTCGAGAGGAGAAAGAAATCACAATTTTGATGGAGTGCTGTTCTTCCAACAGCCGTCTCGCGCTCTTGCACACACAATCAAAAATAACAATGGGGCTCATCGGTGGAGCAGGCCAGGCAGCAAGAGATTGATTAGAGATTGTAGGTCTCTGTTAACTCCTCATTCTTGTTAATTACAAGTTATTTTATTTTTATATTTTGTTTTCAATTTTCTCATGTGGTTGCTGGAGACTTGATTTCTGCTCAGGTCTGGGAGCACCTGCCGTTGGTGTGTGTGTGTGATGCCTTCCTGCCCGTGATTGCGCTGGGATTCCTGGAAGGATCAGCAAGGACCCATCTTGGGTTGCACTAATCAGCAGCTCTAAAACAGGAGCTGTTGAGCAATCTATGGTGTTAACAGCATCAAATCCTGTATTTAAACTTCCTACGCATCATTTTATTTCCGACGTTGTAGCAGCCTGTTTCACGTTAGGACCTAACTTTAATTCTTGCTAATGTCTTCGTCTTATTCTACGTTCTCATGCTTTCCTTCCTCCCAACACAGTTTCTGTCTTACTGCGTGAGCTTCCCTAAACAACTGCCTATGCCCTAGGGCAGGGTGGGGTTTTTCCCTTCTATTTTTTCCCAAATGAAACCAGTCACCTCAAGGATACACTTGGAGTTGGGGGAGATCTAACAGAAGGGTTTTTTACCGCAGAATTTCTGAGCAAAAAGATGCTGCTCTAAGACTTCAGGAGTCTGGGCTGAAGCCTTGTTCCAGCTGAGCAAAGTTAAAGCTCTTTCTCTGCCTCTCTTTCCCCTCTGTACGTTGGGGATGATGCTCGTGCCAGGGTCACTGGACTGTTGTGAGGATGGGGAGGCTGCTGATGGGGAACACAGAGCGGCTTTGGGCTGGGGAATACGCTCCCCTGTTAGCTGTCGGTCTGGCGCAGTACCCCCTGCCAGTGTGTTGGCACCACTTGCTCCCCTTCCCTGCCACGTCTGCGAGTCTGCCAGGGTAGACCCAGCCATGCAGGTAATTAATGCTGATGATGTTGGAGAATTATTCCAGTGACTGAGTCTTTCCTGACTGGTGGGAGGATGGTACGTGTGAGGCTCTCTGAAAGGTCAGAGATTTGTCTTACTGATGGGTGCAGCGGGTAACAGAAATGAGTTCAGGTTTTCCTCTCTGGTGGAGTGACTGATGTGTTACGCTGTGAGGCAGACGCACAGCCCCTCGCTTCAAAAACCAGCCTGTTTTCAGTCCGAAAACATGAGGTTGGCTCGCAGATGCCGTCTGAGATTCAGGCTGTTCCTCTGCATTTCCCTGTTAGCTTTGTAACCATCAGCTGTTGGCCACCAAGTTGCTTTTGCAGTTTCCCTTCCCCATGCTCCTTCGCACCCCAAGGACGTGGCAGTGCCGGTGCTGTATCTCCAGGTTTCCTTCTCTGCAGCACCCTGCTCGTGGTGGCATGAGCTCTGCCTCCCGTCTGGGCTCCCCTTCTCTCAGCAAAGAAGCGGGGCACTGAAAAAAAGGCAGTTTTCAAGTTTGTTTTTTTTTTTTCCCCACAAATTCTGCACCTGACTTCAGCCACCATCGCTGACTACTGCTGATGGCCTCATCCAGGCAACGGGACGCGGCAGACATCAGCCATCGCAGCTGAAGGACCTCAGCATCTGTTTTCATGGCTTCTGGTGGATTTGGCAATGTTCGGTTTATGGTTGGACTCAATGGTCTTAAAGGTCTTTTCCAACCTAAATGGTTCTACAATTCTCCGATTCTGCAATAAGTAACCAGATTACTGGAATACACCTTTTTTTAAATAAGTTTGCAATTCACCTCCCTCCAACTCCCCTTTTCCTTCATTAAAATATCTCTAATGAAATTGGAGAGACAGCCCATGCTTTCTAGAGAGTCACATGCACCAACGTGGAGCACGAGCCACTGATGAGAATTTAATTAAACCGGCGCATCCGTGCTAGATGCGCGGCCCTGGTGGGATGCACGGTATGTAGGATGGTGCACGGGGCAGGTCATCCCCTAGCTCTGCCTGTGCACCAAACCAGGCAGCCGCTGACTCCATCCTCGTGCCGTGTGGCAGAGCCAGGCAGCCCTGCACCCCCACGGCGCAGCCCTGCACCCCCGACGACACAAAACCCGCTGCTGCATCGGCATAAGTTAGCAGGAGGCAGAGCAGATCCTGGCTGCCTCGCCTGCCTCCGATAAAAGCCTCTCCTTCCCTTTCCCCCGCGCGCGTTCCCAGCACCCGCGTGATTGCAGTTTGCCGCGGAAGGGTTGTTCTTGTCACTGGCTGTGCCTGGTCTCCCTGCGGGAGGTCTCAGGAGAGAAGGATGTCTGTGTCCGCCCGCTGCTGTGTTTGAACAGCTTACAAAGGACTGTGTGGGCTGACAGGCCTGTGTTTACGCGCCGCGAGACGAAGGCGATGTTAAATAATGGATAAAGTAGAGGGGACATAAGCAAAACCCCTCCCGGATTCTTGTTCCCATCTCTGCCGCTAAATTGCCGTGTGGCTTTGCTCTAGGTCACTCAACCTTCTGGTTTTCTGTATCCCTCTCACCTGGGTGCAGGATATTGCCATTCATGGACTTCCACGGGGGTTCGAGAAGCTTTTCAGAGCGTTCTGTGGTGGGGAAGCTGCGTGTGAATGGGTTGGAGATGTAACCGGCGCAGCTGGTTTTTGTTACACGTGAATGGACGCAGCAAATGGTCCCTCAGACGCGTGGTGCAGCCGGCACGGGCCAGGGTCCTGGGGCAGCACTGCCGCTCCTTTCCTTTTGTGTGGGTACCTGCCACCTTCAACTGGCGTTAAATCTCTTCCATTTTATTTATTTATGTATTTATTTGAGTCTCTGGTAGTTTCAAAAGATGTTCTACTTAGAGCCTGTGTGATAGGCTCACTTGAAGGAAGAGGCGATGCCTTCGAGTCCGGGCGATGGGGGAACACCAAGGCTTTGCTGCAGCACTCGGGAAATGGGTGTTTTGCAAAGCGGCTTTTGATGCACGCTTGTCGCTTTCCCTGGCTGCTCTGTTGTGAATTTGCTGAACACGCAGAGCCGAGTCAGCAAACCACAACCCCGCTGGTTGCTTGTGTACGGTTATGTTCAAAGCTGCACGTGAAGAGGAGAAGAAATTACCGGAGATTTTTATCTTTTTAAGGGGGAGAAGTCTTGAGTTTCTGGGTACCCCACATCTCTGCCATCTTCCCTGGCTGCTCCACAGTCTCAATTATTCGTCTGTCTTTGGACATGAGAAGGAGGGGCAGGACATCTCCCTTGGGTCAGTTCTGGGCCTCTCTGCTGGTGTTGGTCTGCGCCAAGGCCAGCGTGCTCAGCCGCACCAGGACTGTGTCACGACATTGTCTTCCATGCCATCCTTGTGTGACAAACGGTGTCGGGGACTGTAGCAATCCTTGTGGCTCTTTCCTCCACTTTTGATCCCACATGGACATCCTTGAAGCCTCCTTTTACCTAGCTGTGAGGGCTGGCTGGTAGCGCAGCAGGTCAGAGCTTTGCCGGGGGCGTTCAGGATGGGTTTTGTACCGCTCCTTCACCGTTTTCCTGCGTGTTCCAGGAACAGGTTTGTGAGCAGACCTCTAGGAAAAGCAGTTAACTCCAGGAAACAGCTCGGAGGTGAGATGCAGCCGGTAACGTCCAGCAAAGCACCCACCAGCCTGTGAGAGCCCCAGGCCAGCACAGCACAGCTCGGCCTGCACAAAGCCACCGGCGAGAGTGAGTGGCAGCCGCTGCCTCTCTTCTTTCTTGAGTAAGCAGCGCGTTGTTTAAATACAAATGTAATTAGGACTTATCTCTTGCTTTGGGAGTTCTAGTTACTACCCATGCTTGGCTGGGGCAAAAGATTTTCTAACCTCCAGGGAGGGAAGAGGGTGTGTTTGTGTGTATAAAACCTGTCCGCAAATATGGAAACGTAACAGAAGATTCCCGTGCTGGTATGGTCTTGGGACATCTATCGTCTCCATCTACAGAGCGGATCTGGGCTCATCTAAAGGTCTTCTCTTTTATTTGTTGTGAACGGAAATGCTTGCGTTGTGCCCTCTTCTAGGATTTCAGAGTTAAAAGGTTTTACTCTGAATTTATTTTGGATAACGAGGTGGTTGGCCCTTTCCCACGAGGCTGCAGGTGAGCGGGGAGGGATGCGGTGGGGGAATAGTGAGGAGCTGAGAATGGGGTGTCGTGGTCACAGGTCCCCTTTGGCAGCCAAAGGGCCACCATCAGGGGTGAGACGGGAGCCAGAATCTCACAGCCGTACGTTCCTCTGTCATCCTCGTATTGCTTCCTCGCTTCAAAGTCTAAATGCTCAATTACTACATGGCTCTTAACCATGAAGTTAGTGTTGCATAAACCAGTTAATACGCTTTCTCTCAAACTGGCTTGCCAGTTTAAGATAAGAGCCCATATTTCAAAGCTTGTTAGGCAGCTCTTCTTCCTGGGATCCCAGTCTCTGCTGTGCTTGGGTGTTCCCTGAGACCTTTACCTAAACAGAGGTCTCTTACGTTTTCTTTTTGAGAAACCGCTTGTAGGAAAGCAAAAATAACAACTGCCGTGAGGGTATCTTCTGCTTTGCTCCAAGGCATCCCACCTCTATTTGGAGGCAGTTATTGCTGGAGAGGGTCGGAAGCACATCAAGCCTTCCGTCATGGCGTTTCTTGAAGATTTGATGCGCTTCACAGCATCGAGGAGTCTTAAGCACAACGTGCCATGCAGGCTCTCCAGATCATAACATGTCCTGTCAGTGTTGCAACATGAATCTATCGATGCTGGCGTCCTTGCCACCGTGCTGTGTCTGTGGAGCGATGACAGAATGCAGCAGCACACTGAAAATCCTTCTGGAGACCTTTGTTTTGAGGACTGGCTGCTGTGATTCTGGCAGAGCCCTACCCTATGCTGCAGAACAACAGTTTGTGCAGCTCAGCTCTTTACATTCTGTATGCTTAAGGAATTAATACTTAACATGGATACAGGTTAACGTTAGGATTTAATAATGTATCAACTGTCTTTATTCATATACATGGAAGTGGTGAAAAACCTATCCTGTTCTCACATTTGCTTCAAACAAACAAGTACATGAATCATCCTAACTCCACACACAAAACCCTTTCGCTCTGCCCCACGTGAATGTTAGCAGTAAGAGCAGGTAACTTAGTACTATTTTAGGAGTTTGGATTTAATGCATTTTCTTTTTTGCCCGTTGCATGAGAACATCCTTTGAGGAAGAAACGCAGAAAGGTATTTTATGTCAAATCTGTCTTAGAAGGATTCATAGCTAAATCACATTGCTGCTTTCTCCTCCACAGGGAAGCAGGGAATTTGAGAGCTGAGGATGACCTCCATCTTTGGTAACTCCCAAGATTATCTTTTGATGGCATCTTTAACTTCTAGGAGAAGACAAACCTGTCTGTATCTTGAGAGAATATATCAAACTGAGGCTTGAAATTTTTAATTTGTCCCTAATCTGTATTCAGTTTCAGCTAAAGCGGGTAGCTGATAACAGTGGATCTCTCTCAACCGTGTTCTGGGGAGCTGACATAAATTTCAACCTTAAACCGAAGGGTTTGTCTGTCTTAATGGAAGGCTCTGGAGAGTGTTTCATGTGCTGGCTGTCACTTTGCATTTCTGGGATGTATCCGGCTGGAGAGGGGACTGTCTGCAGATTATTTTTATATGAAGCAGATAGTGGAAGAGGTGCATGAGGCAGGGGTTTGTAATCACGTCGGTGATTCAGGGACTAGTTCTCGTGCCACGTAGCTACGATGAATCTGCAGCAAGGGATACCAGTCAGCTGTCAGTTTGACAATCCCTGCGAAAGCTCTTGTGTTTCTGGGTGTTGAAAGGGCCCCGCTGACAGTTGCACGGAGGCCCAGAGGTTTTGGACACGTATGTAAACAGCTGTCCGTCGCTGCATTTCCCAGGAGGTTGTCAGACATCTGTGCGTGTCTCTGTCAGGCAAGAATCTCACCGTGTTGTCCTGGGAAAGCGCAGGAGATGTCCTTGGCTTTTTGGCAGAATCGCTGCAGCCCAGAGTTGTTTTTCTTCATATAATTCCATTAGAGCGATGACAGTTTCAAGCTGGAACAGAAAAAGACCTGATGAAAGGACCAGTCCGTAAGTGGGGAAGATAGACAGAGTGGAAGCAGTAACTAGCACGGTAATAGACGGTGATGGATCTATAATCTCTTAGGCTGCTGTAAGCAGTAAATTCCTAAATAGTGTCCTTTCAGCCTTTACCTATTTATTTGCAAAGCGCTAAATTTAATTTTCCTTAGTCTGCAGGAAAGCAGCATCCCAGGAATAAACCTTTCGCCCAGCCAAGAAGCTGTGCCAAAGTGCTTGTTCCAGCATTTCCATTTCCTCTTTGCTCCGCACGGAGCGTCAGGGCTGTGCGCCCCAGCGCGTCATCTCTCAGGTGTGGTGGTGTCACGAGGCTGGCGTCAATGCTGCTGCAGGGTGGGATGTATCCTGCTCTGGTGCCTTTTCGGAAGGGGAGATTTAATAGCCGCGGGCTCAGTAAAACCGCCTGGACTGTGTAAGAGCAGGATGAATGAACCTGTCCGAGGTGGGAAGGCTGGCACATGAAGGCAGGCGAGGGAGCTAATACTGCACGTACCGATGCTCTGTCTGTCCTGTAGATACAGGACCACGGTGCTAAAGGCTCTCGGCTCAGAATAACTTCAAGAGTTGAACAGCACATAAAAGCTTTGTGGAGCAGAAACCTCCACAAACCCATATCTTGAGGAAGAAAAGCAGCAAGTTTTCCAAGCAACCTATGTTCTGCACGTTCACCCTGCAAAGCTTCAGCAAACGTGGTAGGTTTTCCATGCGTTGCTTTTTGTTCCTGGTAGCGCTGTGATGGTGATATACACAGCGTGCGTTCTTCTGGAGCTAGCAAAGAGGGGTTTTTTCCCAAAAATTCACAATATAATAGGGTTTTTTAGAAACGTTGCTTTGATAAAATATTTCAGGAGCAAATACGCGGTGTCTGAATCCAGGAGTTGCCTTGGAGTGAGCGTTCAATGTTCCTGTAGTTGTCGTGACCCCAGTGGGCTGTCACTAATCCTGTTGCTTCAGAGAAAGTCAGTTCTCAGTTTCAGAGCTTTGCTATTTTCCTGCCTGCAGAGGATTTCAGCAGAGTTCCTCACAGCACTCCCTGTTCCTCTTTGTCCCTTTCCTACCCCCCCGTCAGCAGCACAAGCAACGCTGCGTCGGCTGGTGGGCAACGTCCTGCCAGCGCTGCCCTGAGTTCCCGCCGTGTTCTCAGCTTATTGCCGATACGTGAACGGAAAGATGCTGCTTCCCGAGGATGGAGGAGTTTGCTGTCTTCATTCTCCTTCGAGGTTTAGTTGGGTTTTTACTCAGTAAAGTGCCATGGAAAAGGCAGTCTTATTTTTTTGTGTTTTTTCTATTTTGCCATTTTTTTAGCAGCTTAAGAATGAGATCGGTATCTGTAAGTTTATACGCCAACCCTTGCTCCTCCTCCTCTTATCTAAATCTGGAGAAGGGCTCTGAGCTCCTCAGCTTGGTGTGCTGCTCAGAGCTCTGACTTCCCTCTCACATTTGTTTTAAAATAAACAAAAATAACGGTGCCAGGAATTGAGGGTGGAGAATTACACGGGCTTTTTGCCTGCTTTTTCCTTTGATGCAGAGCCGATGGGAAGGGGAGTTCCGTTGCAGCCCAGGAAAGGACCTTCCTGAGCTGATGCTGAATTTGCAGTGGGGGTCTGCTCTTCGGGAATGGGGAGAAATTGCCCCCCAAGGGGTGGATGCTGTGTGATCTGACACCATTTCCTCACCAGTTTGCAGGTTCCTTGGGTCTTGCTCTTTCAGCTGGTAGACCTGGGTGCAGATGAGAGAATAGACCTTGTTTGTCAGTCGAGAAGGTGTCTTTGTCTGAGGGCCTTTCTCTGCTATTCTTTCATTTTCAAGCACATTGTCACAGAAAATTTCATTAGCCACACTGGAAGTCGGTCGGCTTGCCAACAAGTGATAGACATAGTGCTGATTAATATTTACATTTGGAGATTTTCCCTTACCTAGGGGATTGTGTAGAAAGCCCTGAATACTTGAGCTTTGGAAGGACCTGGGGTTCGCTCTGCAGCGAACTGAGCATTGATAGGGTATTAAACTGAAATGGCTTCTCCACAAAAGCAGGACTTGATCAACTTAAAAACACATTTTCCTACCAGATTTTCCCCCTTGAGCTAGGTCTACAGGGAGGCTTCTCGTGCAGGGGGTAAGCGGGCAGCATACCAAAGGCCTTCGAACTGCAAAGGGGCATCTCCAGCTTGCTTGAGCTGCTTCCATCACTCAGGGACTGAAATTTTAATCATCAAATTAATTTTTCAGAAACCAAAGTGCAAATCTGTACCCCCAGTGGCATTAATAATGAATGCAGGGATGAGACATTAGAAGGAGAAAGAAGGGCTGGGAAACTTGGTGTTGGGGAATGAACTCTTTTGGTGGTGGTGGTTGTTGTTATTATTATTATTATTATTTTGAAGAGATAATGTATGGGTTGGATTTCCTTGTCCCTGGACCTTCCTGCTTCTCTCGTCCATGCTTTGTCCAACAGAGTCCACTTCATTTCTGTCCAAGGCATCTTTCAAATACTTTTCCTCCCCGCTTATCTTCGCCTGGATTTTCTTTCCCCGGGTAAATAACCGAGTCCGTACCCACGCTGTCCCACTCCTCATCTCCAAAGCAGCCCCCCGGAGTGTTGCGGGGGCTTCAGTCGTGTGGCGGTGAGCGAAGCTGCAGGGTTCACCTGCTCCAGCGGATTTAAAGAGGATGAGGTCTGAATTGCAGCCAAGATGCCAGAGTTTTCTGCCTCGCTTTTGGCTCTTTCCTTCCTCTCTCAAAGGGCGTGCAGATTTTTTTTTTTCCTAATTAAAAGTATTTTATACCAGAAGATTAATTAGAAATGAAAGTGATTTTTTTTCCCTCCTTTTGTGTCAGTGGAAAAGGCCTGTGCCAGGCGACTGCCAGAGGGAGCTGGGATTTCTCCCTTTAATGGATTCCAGGCAATTTGCCTCTGGACAGCTATCTTATAAATAATGAATGTTTGCACAGATTTTCCCAATTCTCAGGCAGCGCAGGTGGTCTTCATTTCAACCATCCCAAACAAATCTGGAAACAGCAGGACGTTCCCATCCTCGGTCACCACGTGAGAAGGGCAATTCCTCGCGTTCCCCCTCCCCTCCTCTTTGCATGCATCACGAAGACCACCTACAGTTATGGATTTGTATCTTTATTCAAAATCCCATCGAGCAAACGCAACCGCGCTCTGCCGTTCCTCCTCCCTGCCACACAGCGCTGGCAGCAAAGCCGGCGCGGGCATTCGCAGGGGACAGGCACGTTTGCATAAGCAGGAGGTCTTCTCGTGGTCAGATGGGCTGATGTTCTCGAAAGCGTGTAGGATTCAGACAAGACTCAAGCCCAGATGCACACGTGCGCGATGGCAGGACATTTCCAAGGCCTCTGTGCTCCCCTCCAAGGCTCCCAGTAAGAGGATGCTTCTTTGAATTGTTGTATTGATCTTCAGAAATGAGGATTTGGTTCAATAGGTGCTCCACAGAGACTGGCCTAGAGGAGAATCCTCTCCCAGAAGGAAAGCTATTCTTGAGTTAAAAGCACCCAAGAGTGATTTATGCAGCGCAGGGACTTTAAAGTGGCCCTGATACAGGGATGAGTTTCAGCCTGGAGGAGATGACATAGCCTGAGGGCTTCTCTTCCTATCGTGCCACTTGCCCCGTTTATTTCCTTTCCGTTAAAGCTGAAGTGGTGACTGCAGGAAGGTGAAGGTCCCCAGCTGCAGAGAGCTCCTGTGGTCATCAGCCACCTGGTTCAGCGAGAGGCTGGGGATTGCTCCAAGAAAACCTTTTCTGTGGCTCTAAATACAGCAGCTAATGACACCTTCCACTCAGCGGGAAGAAAACAGAATTACTAAACTTGCAATTTGGCACAGTGGGAGTGTGAGTTTGTCCTGCCAGTTTCTTGTTGCTATATATTTCCAAGATTTTTTTTTTTTAATTTTTTCTCCCAAGCAGGTGGAATCCAGATCAGGGGGTTCGTTTTAAAGACTCAAATTATGTGTATGGAAGGCACGGCCCCGAAAGGAAAAGACTGATGGCTGCTTAGACGTCATCCAGCATAAAAAGGAGAATGCACGGGTTCTCTGGGAAATGCCACATGTCTTGGCCTTATGAGTAATATGTAGTGATGTCCCATTAGCAGCCATGTTCCCAGTACAGTGTTGAAGGAGATGTATATATTTCCATATAATTTTAATCATTTTAACTTACGGTTTAACTTTGTGCTAGGCAGGCTGCGCAGAGGTTCCAGGAGAATACTATTTTAGATGGCTTTGGGGGCAGAAGAAAGACGGCGACTGAAGGCAAGGTTAGAAATAGCTGAACGTTTCCAGTTGAGCAAGTTTTATGGTCATGAGCTGTGATAATTGAAGGTTTGCTGTTAAATGCTACGAATCTGTGCTGGGGAAGAAAACATGTCCCCAGTTAGAGATTGCTGCAGTCTTTTGCTGCCAGCGTGAGGAGGGAGAATGCTCGTAGGGCGAGAGGTGCTGTTTGAAAGGAAACACGAGGAACAATAATGACAGCTTACAAGGCCCAGTTCTTTTTGGGGTAGGGTGTGTTTTGTAGAGGAACCATTCATCTCCAGGGGTTGTGGAGGCTCATCCTGAAGATGCATGAAAAATCCAGATGAATTTCTCCAGAAATGCCTGGAATGGGCCTGTTGAGCTGTGCTTGCCCTGGGGCTTTTAGGGGAGCGTGGAGTAAAGCAAGTGACTACTGGGGAGGTAAAACTATCTGCCTTTCTAGTTCCCCTTCTACACCTCTGTGTGCTGTTGCCCCAAATCTGTGTTATAGCACTGGGGACAGACAACTATCACCAACTCAGACTAGTAGGACATGCTCAAAAGCTAATTTCTGCAACCGGTGCCAGCGTGCTTAGAGCAAGTGAACGCATGGTTCCTGGAGCGGCGACTTGCTTTAATGTTCTTATCAACTATTTTGCAGTCTTTGTTAAAAGAGGTCAAAGCTCATCCCCCTGGGTGGGGACTTCTTGAGCACAGTACTTATTATTAGGGCAGTACCATATCTTGTAATTAGGGATGTAATTCCCATCTCTGTAGAGAGCCAGCCTATAGCCTGGGTACCATTTAAGAGTTTCATGAGATGAATTAAGCAAGGATGGATTGAGCAATACAATGAATTTCAACAGAGATCACTTGCCTGAAGTCCTGCAGGTGTTTCAGACAAGATATGAAAAGTAAATACGTTCCCTCATCTTCCTTCTCTTTCTTTCCCACAGTAGGCAAGAACAATCGCAGCGTTCTGGGTGCCATGCAGTAGCGACGGTCTGATGACTTGAGGCCCGGTTATTTGAAAGATTACTTCGTCCCCTGGTCCCCGCTATAGCAGCTGGGAGAATCTGTATTTCTTTTCCTGTCTGACACGAAAGTATAAAGATTTTTGCCTGCAAAGGACTTGTGTCTTAGAAAATTGCTGTTGCAGTACATCTGAAGAGTAAGATTTTGGCAAGCTTCAAAGTATGATGTAAGAGATTCATACTTAATTTAGCACTTCGTTAACTTCACCTTTTTTTTCCCCCCTTACCTACACGGATGGTAGCAGTGCTTATGATATTCTGCAGGGAGTTCTACAGTTTATATGCTTTGTATAAAATCATTTATATAAGTGCAGAATAAATCAATTAAACTTGAAAAAAAAAGAGGAAAGCAATCAACTTTGGGCTTCAAACAAGGAATAGGTGAAAGACTGAAAGAAGGACAAAGAAGATGAATTGTGAAGAAAAATAGAAACAAAACTGCCGTACAAAAAAGGAAGGAGAAAAGAGGGAAAGAACAGTGGTAAGTCAGAAAAAGCAAGGAAAGGCCAGGCATACAAGTTAATGCAATGTATTTTTCTCTGTAATTATATTCATTTGATGTAGATTTGTGCCAGGCACTTTACAGCAGTGTTAATGAGAAGAAGGAAGCAAGAGTTGATATCCATAGCGGTTTAAAAGATAGAACTCGAATCAAATTGCTGCTGTTCTCGGTGGGCATGGATATATTTAGCATCACAGCATAGCGTATATAGTATGCCGTTACAGTCTTACACAAAGTCCTTTGAATGAAGATCTCAAAGCTCATTGCATTAGTTCCATCGCAGTATTTCCCAAATTCTTCTGCGTTCTCTGGTGTTGAGAGCTAGTTGCCAGTTGTTGCTGTATTCATGTTTTTATACAGCACGTGTCAACATGGAAGCTGGGTCAGATGTCCACTGAGGAGACTAGTCCTGCCATCTTCATGTAATTCTTGTCCTGCAGCCTTCTTCAGAAAGGGTTTTACTACCACCAGGTTATCTTCAGGTGTGAGGATCTTCACAGTCTGTCTCAGAGGAAAGAAACTCTTAACTCACCTCACAAATGGAGCACGTTTCCTCTGCAAATTTGCATTTGCCTTCCTTGCTTTCACACATCATCCTCCAGACAAATGATAATCTTGTTGCCCTCAGCCCCCGCCATAGTCCTGTTAATAACCTCGCTCTAATGATGCACAAAGTGCTGAGGAGTCACGTACTGCGCTCATCATTTCTCAGCAGTGCAGCTTGCACCCCTTCATCCAGAAAAACCATGGTATAGATTTTACTGGGGAACGGAAAGGATATTCCCAGGGATTACAGAAAATTTACCTATGTATGGCTCCAAGAAGTGGAAAGCTCGTGCACACATAGCCTGCTATATTACTGACAGGTAGGAAAAGTGCTCTGGAATTATTCACGCTGGCTCCTGGCAGGAGCTCAGAGTCTCGCGGATTATCCACCAAGGCAGAGACGAGGTGAACAATAGGGGTTTAATTTAAGGAATGTTTTCCCTGCCTTCAGCACGTCTCTCCCGCTCACATCTCTGTTCCCTGATTGCAGTGTAATCTCACTCATTACTCCGTGACCGTAACCTCCTCTCTCCCTTTCGGCAGTGGAGAACCAGCAGCCAATTTGTGTCCAGAATTAAGGTTGTGACCCTCTCCACTTCCCTCTGCGCTTGGCGGCTGCTAAAGGAGTTACGCAGAGGCTCTCTACTAATTGTCAGAAAAGAAAAATTTCTGACGCTAAATTGTTTGCTGAGATATGCTGGAGTTTATTTTTCTCTGTGTAGCAACAGTTTTCAGCAAGAGCAGAGGGTTGATTGCTCCTGGAGTTTATTGGAAGTGCCTGGTTTTAAAGGCATCCGAAATATTATGGATGTCAGGTAGGAGGTAGCTGGTCACTCTCCTGATGAGGAGATCTGGTTGTCCTCAGAGCATTTCACCTGCCTTTTGGGAAGTGACAGTCATACCTGGGAGCTGTGGGTGACACTGCGTTTGCTCTCACCGGTTTAACTGCTAATGCTTCAGGTGAATTGCTTGTTAGGGAAGGCAAAATTGTAGATTTCTTTTTGGAAAGAAGGATGGGATTATTCTCCCAGCTGAATAAAACTGCAAGTTTGGGGCACAATTGACCCATTTGTACTCACAAATGTACAACAGCTTTGTAGGTGGTAATGACTTCTGTCAAATTCTTTTATTTTATTTGTCACTTTGAACTATCAGCTTATAGAGGAACCACAAAGGCTTCTTGTTGGTAGAAAGATGGCTTTAAGTTGCTGAATCATTACAAGCATCTTAATGCAGAAGAAACTAATCTTTTTATCCAGGGTTAGCTTTGGGTTCTGCTTTCCCTCAGGACCTGGATGTTGTAGAGGAACAAGAAAATTAGCCCTAAAAAGATTACTTTGCTATATGTGAAGCAATCCGCCGTGCTCCCCACATTTCTGAAGGCTGCTGCTTGCAGTGCTGAAATGTTGCGGTATGGAAAATATAGGTAAGATCTGGAGGAACGCCCCAGATGCCCACAAGGACACAGAGGGCACTTCCCATTGTTTTGCATTTACAAGAATATGTTGTATGTAGCGTTCAAAACTCTGGGTAATTATATTTTGCAATGAAATCTGTGAACATCTGTTCCTCTTCCTTTCTGTGCCAAGTCCCAACCTCAGGAGCCCATGTTGTCTCCACAACAGTCAGATAGCACATTTGCCCCCTAAACTAAGTAGAGGTTGCAAGGCAAGAGATCTCCCAGGGAAAGGATATTTTTTTTTTTTTTTTAATTTAACTTCCAGCAGCATCCATGCAGGGAAGGGAAGCGGAATGCAGAGCATGGTGGCAAGAGCAGAGAAAGCATGGTCCACCGTGGTGCCCATGCCGAGCAATGTCCGATTCTGCCACGCGCCGCTGGGCCAGGAGCAAGGCTCCTGCCATGCTGTTCCCACATCCCCTGCCTCCCCAGAAGCCACAACCGCAACCCCCGCTGCCATCTAGCACGGCAGACGGCCCTATCTTGGTCTTTGCTCATCATACAGAGCAATGGTTGAGCCTCTGTGCAGGAGCTTGCTGTCAGGGGCAGAGCACTGGACAGAGAACAAGCGAAAGTTCTCCAGATGAAAGAGCCTACCTCCTCCTGTTTGTTTGGCAAAAACTCGCCTGCACGACTAAGGTGGCCCAGTTGAACTGCCGTTGAGTGATGAATGATGTTCATTGATTAGCAACTTTATTGGAGTTGGGTGTTTGCTTGGCTATATGGGGTTCATAACTGCTGTGTCTCAATCAAAAAAAAAAAAAAAAGGTTTTAATGCCTCTTGCTTTAGCAGAAGTTTGAAAGTCTAGTGGAATCCTCTGCTATAAATATTTATCTTCTGGCTCCCTTTTTTCCTCCATTGGGAAAGCTCTTGGGTGATGGCAGAGATCCCATAGCAACTGCAGCTTTTCTTCTCTTAGCAATCACAGAGAAACGGTAATGATGGTTAGCATGTTGCAGGGAAGAAGAATGTACTCCATCTAGGCTAGACTTGCAAAGAGTAAATTGGAGTGAAAATAGATTAAATCTTTCCATAGTTCAATGGCAAAAGAAAATCACCCATCATTTGCCTTCTATCTCCCAGATGCATTAAAATGTGGGGAATGCTCAATCTCCAAAACCCTTCATTTCTTGACAGGCTTTATTCACTCTCTTTTCTCTGCTGTTTTTATTAATTTATTCTTTAAGGCAGTTCCTGCTGTTCCAGCTCCTTTTGCTGTGTGGTGTAGAGAGATGTTGTTCACAGCTCTCGCACAGGGAATGCAGGATCCTGAACTCGGGGCTTGATGGATACTCTCTGACTCTTCCGTATTTCTCTTCTGCTTTTGCTTTAGGCTTTTGCAACATCCTTTGAAAGGGAACAGCAGAAACAAAAAATCAAGGGTTTGAAGAGTTACGAATCTTTTCTGTGCCTTTTGTCGCACATTATAGAAGTCACAACTAGCGCAGATAAAAAGGAAAAAAGGAAATATCTCTGAACCTGACCGTACTGTGAAAGACTTGGGAGTGCTGATGATTAGTGATACAACAGGATGTTCAGACCTCTTTGAGGACGCTCCGAGCTTGGACTTTAGGGTTAAGCAATTTTAAAGATACCTTCATGGAAAGCCGTGACCTTGTCCTTCTCCTTCCATTTTCAGGCTTCAGGTTTATTGCTCTCCCAAGGAACTCAGAACAGTTGATTAACTCTTAACTCACTATTTCTTGACACATTAAGCAGCAAATTTGACTCTAATTAACAGCTTTTATTAACCTGGGTTCCCCCTTCCCTCCTCCTGTTTCACTCTAGAGACTCTTCAAGACAGGTTTTAAAGTTAAATTAATTTCTAAATTTATTTTTTTATTTTTAAATTGTAAAAGTGAATGTGTGCAGACGTTGGATTGTACGGCTCAGTGGGAGGACGTGTGTCTGACAGGAGAACATTTGGAAAGCGAATATGGTCACCTGGAGGGAAGCAAGGGGTTGGACTGTGGAGAGAGCTGGTGGCTGGCTGTGGGGTTGGCTTGACACAGAAGAGGAAACCATGAAGGGCAGTCTTTCCTCAGCTATCCATATACTGTTTTGAACAGTTGCTTCCTAGCCGACAATGGACAGGCTCAACCTCAGAGATCGACCGATGTGCGCAACCTGGCGTAAAAAGTGAGAAGGGGCATTGCTGGAGCTCCTGGCCAAGTTGGATGGCAGCTCTTCTGCTCCTCCTGAGCCTGCCAGCACTCCGCTACTTCTAAATATCTGCATGAAAACTGCAGTCTGCAGGGAGTCAAGGGGACTGATAGAATTGGTTTTGGAAAGTTACCCTGTACATAGTGTTCGTAGCTATCCTATACATATCCCAAAGGGGTATGTGCTTCCAGCAAACGCTGTTGATGTGCACAGCTCCCTGGGGAGCCCTCCACCGCAGTGCAGCTGCCCAGATATGGGCTGTGGATGGGATGGATGAGGAACTGACTACAGCTGAGGATGCTTCTCTTCCTCACCATTGAGATTTGCTCTGCTTTGTGCATGTTTCTTGCTGGTCAGCAGATACCGTAGCCTGTCGGCAAGCTTGCAGCCAAAACGTCCAGGAATCCCCCAACTGTAATCCAGCTCTGCCACTGACTCTTTCACTCTGTCTGATTCCCCATCTGTGAAATGGGAGCAGTAATGACTCCGCTAGTTCGTCAAGGTGCTCCAATTCTGGCGTGCAAGTTGCTATTGAAGTGTTAATTTTTATTGCTTGCGAGTTAGAGGGGGATTTCAGGCTTGGTCACGCATAGAAAGATGGGTTATTTTCAGTTTTCAAAACACATTGTGGTGTAAACCTGCCTAAGAAGCTACCATGGAATCTTTATAAAAGATGTTTTTCATAAGCTTTGGTAAATGTGTTTCACCACTAGCTTGCTATGAATGTATCTAATCCAGTTTTGGACTTTTCTGAACTCTTGATCTGAGAGACAGCCTGTGACAGTGAGCTCCAGAGGTCAATTCAGGGCTTGAGAAAAGACTTTTTTATATCTATTTAAAATTGCCATTCAGTTCCTCTGGGTATCATTTCCCTCACATCTTGCAAGAAAAGAGTAAATATCTTCATTACTCTGTGCTTTCTCTTAGGTTTCTCCTTAACTGCTAAACAGCTGTGTTTTTATATTTTCTGTAACTAAAGCAAGTGAACCTCTCCCAAGACAACCCACAGTGAAGACGAAGCGTTTTAGTGCTCCTAAGAGGCAAACTAGCCAAGGTCAACCCAATGCCCCCCCCAAACCAATGATGTCATAACGCAGTCTCACCACATCACAGCTCGCTCTCCTATGCAAATAGCTGAAGAATATGTTAGACAAAACCAGCCCTCTGGGGTCGCCAGTGTAATCTTTTGCTATGTTGAATATTGAGCATGTGTTCTATACCTCCTCTTTTAATTGCATTCAATTAATTTCTAGATTTGTAATAGCACTCTGTCCCTTGCTCTGTTGTTCAGACAGTTTTCTGGTGGCCGCCTTTGTCACAGAAGCTTTGAAAATCCAAATAATTAAACCTAATCCTCAGGGATTCTTTTTTTTTTTTCCTTAAGAAATTTAGGGAATTCTGCTAGATAGGAGAGGAATGGTTTTCTTTATTTGTTAGTATTATTTCACCTAGGGGTTTATTGTTTGTTGTTTAGTTTTATTTGGTACAGAAGTAAGTTTTACAGGCCTCATATGCTCTGGATCACTCCTGAAAACCTTCTGGAGTCAGGCTACGATATCGCTCCTTTCTTGCCCGCTAGTATACACTTACAATTTTAAGGCTGATTTATTTTTTAACAACTTCAGTACTCTCAGGTCCTCAAATATTATCTTGCCTTGGTGATTCATGATCCTCTGAGGAGAAGAGATGTGGTATGAGAGCTTTCAGATGGTTTCACAAAGTGGGTAAAGTTGCCAAGTTAAGAGCAGCATGGTGAAATGATGCCTAGGGTGGCTTGGGCAGCAAGGAGGTAAATACGTGTCCCCGTCACAGGAGACCGGTGGAATCCAACTGTCCCCGTCATGGGAGACTGGTGGAATCCATCTGTTCTCTGGGGGGAAGGCTTCAGCACGTCCATTTGCTAACTTCAAAAAGGAGAATGAAACTAGGCTTCATTTTTCATGTTTCTGTTTATTGTGTTGGCAAGATTTAGCTTGAGTAGAGTCAGAGCAGAGGTCTTTTTATTGGGACTCTGTAGCAAATAAATCAGGTGTGATCCTTGCATAGTGGCTGTGTGATGTTCATGAAGAGCAGTGATGGATAGTTGTCTTTGTCGCTTCCTCTCTGCCAACAAGAATAAGAAAAATAATGCTTCTTTTCCCCTTTGCAATCCTAACAACTCTGAGTCTATACGTTAAGTGGGAGGTAAGATGAGGAAGCAAGTTACCTTGAGGGGTTCCCTCCAGATCCGAGATACCAGGTAGGAGGAAACTCATTAGAGACACTTTGGTGAGTGGGTGTAGTGAGCACACATCTTCCAGGATGTGTTTTTAAAGAGTCTGTCTGAGGTTAATGCTGCACTAGATCTCCTCTTTTGTGCTAAATTAGGCTAATATTTGAACAGCCTTCTTATTAATTTCTCTGTTAATTCCAGTGTTTATCATCTACCAGTGACGCGTCTAAATCTCTGTGTGTGCTTTACTCTTGGAGTTTCTCCAGTGCAGGGGCTGGAGGTGGCCCTATGCCATCGTGTGTCTCGGCGTACAGATGTAGAACAGAACAGCTCACCCTCCGTTCCCTTCTCTTATCCTCCGTTCCTTTCTCAAGCCGCCTGTGGTGAGATTACCTTCTCCTGTTGAGAGTTTGGGTGATTCTGCTTTAGTTAGGGTGCTGTCTGGTTTTCTAGACTGTCTCATTTTGTTGTCTCCTCTATATTTCCCATCTCTTCAGGACCTTTTTGCTTTTCCATCTCTCTTTCCTTGAGGCCACAGCTCCAGACAGTTTAGAAGCAGCTGTATTACTCCTGCATTTGAAGAGTGTTTTAAATGAAACTGTGCTTAACGGTGATGCTGCCAGTACCCATTTTGATCCCTGCATCAAGGGACATTTTGTTATTTTTATGGTGTTCTCATCATGACTTAAATTTAAAATAAGCATTTGAAGGGCAGTAGTGGGATGCCTTGCTCCACTGTTCTGCTTGGGGTAGAAGATGTGCCTACGAAGAGGGAGTGTGCAGGACTCTACTGTTTTATTCTCTTAAGGTACCATGTTAGCTTCCAAAGTTAGGTAATTTCTAAGGGCTTGTAATATTTTTTTATGAACAGCTTTAAATAGAAGTCATTAGACACTGTTGTTCAAACTTAATTAACTGTTCTCCTTACTGAATTACAGCACCGCAAAGAGTGACGGTGGGAAGGAGAAACATCTTACTAGATTAGAAAAAAAAAAAATCCACCAAACTAGATTTAACACTTAATTAAAACACAGAACCTTTGGCAGCCCAGGTATCAGGTTGCCTTCTGGGAGATCAGGCTTTGGGGAGTGATGTCTCACTTCCCAGATTACTGCAGTTAACCCTCGTGTGCTCCAGGCACGGTGGCACTACGTGCCCTCGCTTCATTCACGGGGGTGGGTTGCCGCTTACAGATGTGTCCCCCCGGCAAAGGCAAAATGCGATTGCAACACGTGCAAACAGATTTTTGCATGCTTCATCTAGCAGGTACCTGTAGCAGTATTGAGTAAAAAACAGTGGTCAGAGTTTCAGTCCGTGGTGACAACCATAGGTCACTGGAGAACCCGTGCTGGTGCACGTTGCCATCGTCCTGTCCCATCGTCATCACCAGTGTCCCCGGTAAGGGAGGGCAGCACAGGATCCTTGGAGGGAGACGTCTTTCCTGTGGCTGAGCAGAGGATCACAGTCGTGTCTGCGCTAGGAGGGGGTTTAAAACTGTGTGTTTTTAACAGGAGAGGCAGGAAATGTTGATGTCCTTCTAGAATGTAGTTATGTTGAAGGGAAACAGAGTTACAACAACATTATAATTTGAAGGTCTTGGAGAAAATAACATAATCAGAAAATAGATTTAGAGAGCGTTGACGTACACAGTTACCCAGAAGTGGGTTTTAGGCAAAATGAAGTTGCCTGGAAGCCTTTGCAGGATTAAATCAGGAGTCTACTGTATTTGGCTTTGATATTTAGAACAAAAGTTCTGGAAACAGCTAAGCCTTCCTCTCGCATTCAAAAGGCTGGTGATGTTTTGACACTGCCTCATAGTACCGTGTGAGGTCTCGCTGAAGTGCGGAGGAGCAACTTGGAGAAACCGCGTGACCAGGTCCCACTGGGAAAAGGCTTTCTTTTAAAAGAGCTTCCAGAGATGTCTGTTGTACATCCATCCTCTGGGAATGGGTAGGAGCACTCTGGAGGCTGAAGGAGACACAGCAGGCGGAACGTCTCTGCAGAAATCAGGATTCATTGAGTTGTTTGAAAGTAACCCCTGGCAGTAGTGCCAGCAAACGCTCGCTTTTGCCATACGCTGGATCCATCTCTTCTTCATTCTGTGCCTTTGTCTGACCATCACAAAACAATTTGGTTTCTTTAACTTGGCTGTGGAGCCAGAGCAAGAGCTTACTATAGCTCTTTGGAGTAATTTTTACCTCCGTTCCAGCCAACTAGATTAGTCTGCAGATAATGCTAGGAGTGAATAAGAGCCTCAGCTCCGAGGGAGCTGGAACGTAATTACACTAGATGAAGGGTACTCTCCGCAGCTCCTCCAAGAGTGCTGAGATTAGACTGTAATCATTGTTTGTAAGCAGACAGGAATGAGGGGTAATCAGCCAGGCAGCCCTGACGCATTATTCCAGGAATTAATATTAGCTTCCTGAAGTAGCTCATCAATTCATACTTACATGAAACTGCAGAAATCAACAGGTCTCGTCTTCCCACCCCGTGAGCTGCCGAACGGGCTGGAGGGAACACTTGTGGGGCACGAGCTTGGGGTTCTCTGGGTCAACCCGGCGCGTGCAGAGCGGCTGACGTGGCTGTGCAGGAGGGAATCGGTCTTCCTGAGGAGCGCCGCAGGTCCCAGCTCTGCGGGGAGACGGGCTGCTGCGCTCCCTGGTTGCCTACAAAGAGATGGGTTAATGCAACACCGGGAAAAAGCTCTGAAGGTTGCAGCCTTGGCTGGTGGGTTGCTGTCCGTGGAGAGCGAGCCGGGTTCGCTGTGCTGGGGAGGGGAAGGCGATGGCTTTTCTCTTTAGCCGTCATCTTTAGCCTGCAGAGCTGCGGCAGGAGGGAGGACCTGCGCTGGGAAGGAGTGGGGAAATTTCCTTTTGGTTTTGAAGAAAATCTTTGCAAGTGTGCTTGGTGCTGCTTGAATCCTGGCCCTAATTATAAAGCCTGCGGGTCCCAGTGAGCACAGCGAGAACATCGTGTACAGACACAAAGCTAACACTAGGCAGCGAATGTCTTGATGTTCCTCTGATGTGAAACGAGAAGAGAAGGAATAAAAGAGCTTGCAAATCCAGGCAGAAATCATTAGGAGAGCGAGTGAGGGTACTTGTAAAAGCACTGGTCTCCGTAAAAAGCTGAAGGAAGAATTAGGGATAATAGAGGAGAAGCCCTGGTGCGAGTGATGGGATAACCAAGTGGACAGTTGCATGCCAGTGAAAGTCTACAGGCCGTGGGGGTCGTTTGGGTTTCTAAAAACACATGTATTGCTTTCACCAGAACTCGCTATTGCAAACCAGGAGGTAAGAACGTTACAGTATGAGAGTGTTAACCTGCCTTGCTTCCCTGCTTTCAGCAGTTCTCACTGCCGAGCCCTTTGCTTCCATCAGTTTTGGAATAAATCACCGACCAACCTATTGATTGTATCCCTTGCAGTGTTTTACTTACATTAGTTATGTGCTTGTGCCTTGTAATGATGCTACTGCTCTGACAACTCACTAAATATGACACAGCTTTATGGGTGGCATTGCTAATACTCTAGCAGCCAGAGGTTAGCTGCTGTTATTAACCACATTAGTACTGGCTTTTGTATGGAAATAAGGAGAGGTAAATGCTTTATCTGGGAAGCTCACAGTCTAAAATCAAATCCTAAATGAATACCGAGGGAAGGAACAGCACGTGAGCAAATGGACCAGGCGGCGGTTGGCACGGTGTCGTGAGGTTACACTTGTGCTTGTTGGTTCGTTTGGTTCGTTAATTGGCAGTAGGGGTAGGTCGAAGGGCACAGCAGGAACCTGGCAGCCAGCAAGGGGAAGAGGGACAGGACCGGCTCGTCACCTGCCTGTCTTGATCGACTGCCAGAGTCTTGTAGCTCTCTCTGCGGGAGGGCGTCTGGGAAGATTTGAGAGAAAGATGTGTTAATGTCTGCATGGATTGCTCCCGAAAGTCTCTTCCAGGCTGGAAGGGCAGCATGGGGAAAAGCATGGGAGGGCTCAAGGGTGAAACTGTCTTCTGGGCTTCAAAGCTACAAACCTTCCTTCGCAGAGCAAGGTGTGTCTGTGGCTGCTGAGGAGTACCTGGGTTAAGGAAGGGTCGTGCAGTGGAAAGCCTTGGTGGTAAAGAGGAATGAGTGAATTTTTGGACACCTGGAAAAGTGAGTGAGGAAGCTGGAAGGGGGTTTTGAAGTTAGTGGGTAAAATAAGCTATGCTGAGGATGTGCGGCCGTGAATTCACACGACACGGACATAATTATTATAGTCAAGATCAGAGAGGAGGAGCTGTCTAAACTCATTTCTTTTTGCTGCATTTCTCATTTAGCTGTATTTTTTTTATCTAATGGATCTTTGCGCAGTCAAGCTTAGGAATGAGAATAGTCCTGTTTGCTGTGGTAGGAGCAGCGAACAGGGCAGAGAGGTGGGGTTTGCTGATGAGTATCAGCTTCTAGAAACGAATTGTTTTTCTTGCTCCTGCCGCTGCTTTGCTAAGGGATTGGGGCATATATCTCATTTTAGAAATCTCACTGTGTGACTGTCATGTTTCTTAGAAAGGACAGTAGGGAGAATAAATTGGTGGGATGAAGGGAGATTATGTCTGTGGGTGACACTCTATCTCATCTGGCTATGCTTTGGTCCTGTGCTCATCACCATCCATGTCGCGCAGAGATGTTCAGCCTCGAGTACCTGGAGATTGGTGTCAGCGTCTCTTCTCATGGACTATTAATACTTACCAAAGCCCTAGTAGCCTGATAAAAGTAATAAGTGTCTTGGTGCCTAGCTGCATGACTGGAAGATTTATTGCTACAAGCAGCAAAAAAAGCAACTGGGGAAGTAGAGGGGTTGCTCAAAGAAATTCTAATATCGCAGGTCTCAACATTCCAGCTTGTCTTTACCAAAGGAGTTATCAAATTAGAAGGTCCGGTGGGAACAGGGAGAAGATGTTATCAACGCTGTTATAGTGAAGGCTGTGCCAGGACTTTTCATAAAAACCTTCTGTTTTCGAATGCCTATAAATAGTTGGTTAAATGCACATAAATAGATCCTACCTGGGGGTAAATACTTGTCTTTGGAGCAAGCAGACAGCTGCTTCTCACTTTTAACCTACATAAAATGAGGGACAGCAGCATTGCCAAATACGAGTGTTGAAAATTGTAAATGCAATGTAAAAATAACAATATGCTTTGAGATAATTTTATTTGCCATCTGGTTTTGAGCTGTCGGTTATACTTGCATCATGTTTTCTCTGCAACTGTGAAGTTTCTTTATTTTGAAACAAAAACAAAGATTCTCATCTAGTACCTTGACTTCAGGATATGGAAATTTAAGGAAAGGTTTTAATCAAATCAAGTCTTGCAAAGCTTGTCAGAAAGGGAAGAATGCTGGCAATGCTGGGGCAGTTTGGAGAAGTTTATGAATCTATTTTAGTTTTATGTAAAAGCAGATTAACCAAACATACTTAATGAATGCATAAGACGTCTCCATGCATTCACAATGAACTTTTGCAGGTAGGCACTTCGAAATTAGAAAGTGTTACGTTAAAGCACATATTTTCCCTCTTCAGTTGTACCCGAGAGAATTAACTTTCTACACTCTTATAGACATTTGCTACACTCTTATGGCCACATGTAGCCTAAATAATCTGTGGGTTTGTGATTAAAGCTTTTTTAGTATTTATTTTCCTTGGGTTTTTAATATTTAATAGTCTTGTCCCAGTCTTGTTTTTATGGAAAAAAGAGAAGAAAAAAAACCAGCAAAGAGAAGCTGACATGTACAAGGCTTCAGCCATAGTGAATTGGCAGAAAGACCCAAGTTCTTTTTTTTGCTTCAGCTTGTGGGCAGGCAGTTCGAGTGGAAGTAGGTTTGTGCAGTTTTCGGAGGGTTGAAGCAGCTTGTAACGAGCTGTGTGAACCATTTAAAGACGGGGAAAAAATGGTTTCCTTGCTGTATAAAAATGCATGAAGTGCCGGTCATATTCCCAACTAGACAGCTGAAGCGGGGTCCCACCACAAAAGGAAGAGAGATGTTCAGAGATGTATCTCTTTGGAAATTGTTTCCCACATGAGAAAGGAGTTGTTGGTTTTGAATGACTGCAGGGCATCACTGTGCAGACTGAAGGGAGATGGAAGAAAAATGTCATTTTTCACTGGGCTGAATTATCCTGCTCCTCTGGTATGCGTTTAAATTAAACTTGGTCAAGAGGTATTTCGGGGAGAGTTGGTGGTACTTGTTCTGGGCTGGCAAAGGGACAGCATCCGCCTCCCCAGCCTTTCACGGGGTGGATCCTAGCTCACTCAGTGATGGCAGGCAGGGATTTAGGAGGGGGACTTGCAGACCACGGGGGCTTAATTCTATTGTGCAAGAAGGCTGCACACCTTGGCTGTGACCAGGGCATGGGCTTGGCAGGCTGCCGTGACCTGGAACGGGTGTCTTTTCCCCCGCACCCCAAGCAGGCAGACCCCCTCTCCCCAGCTTTGCCAGGCAGCCAGAGCCCGGGCTGCCGATCTGTACGCGGAGCTCGTGCCCACGCACTGACTGCTTTGGGTTATTCATCTACTGTAACAGGCTCTGCTGCCTCCTCCCACCCCAAGCTAATCGCTTTGCAAAGCTTCCAAGGTACACCAACTTTGTGTGGCAGCTAACAAGCTTAGCTGATGAGTTCTGCCATCATCCTTCTCCAGCGCTAATCAGCTTACCCTTGCTCCAGAGCTAATGGGCCTGTGGGTCACAGCAGCACCGTGAACTGCTTGCACACGAGTTTACCACATCCATCTTTAATTGCATGGCTAGCACTCTAATGGAGTTTCCTCCTGCATATGCTTCGCTTATTTTTCCAATGGTTATCACTTGTTATTTTGCAGCCAATTCTTTTTTTTTTTTTTTCCTCAGACGCACAGTTCATTAAAGACTATTTTCATGCTATGGCTGAGATTTCAAATATCAGCTGCTTCCCAGTCATCCCACCCAGACTGGGTGGTGGCCAAAATTTATGTACAAAGGGAAAATTACACTTGGGATAGCACATTTCATGAGCTCTCTGCTTCTACCAGTGCATCCCTGAAATATGTCAGTTCCAGCAGAGAGGAGGACTGAGTGATGTCAGCTCTGAAAAGTCAGGACTTCACAAAGTTGGGAGTGGAAGAAAGTCACAGGGCTGAGAGCTGCTGCAGTAGAGGTTCTGCAGCCGAAGAGTGATGCCGCCAGCTTGTAACCCCGTCATCTTCAAGTGCAGCAGCTGAGAGCTGCACCTGCATCCCTCCAGTAATTTGAAGTGGCTTTACAATCATTTTGCTAGGGGGGAAAAAAAAATGGTATTCTTTTCACTCACAACGTGAAAGCAGGTGGAGAAAAGTGACTGACAAAGAAATGCTGATGGTACGTATCAAAAATGCTGATTCTGCACTTGGCAAGCGACCCAACAATAAATAGAATTTTTTCCCTTGTATTTTTCAGCTTTTATAATGGCAGGGGATGGGAGCAGGTAACAAGTCTGCCTGAAACTTTGTGTTAAGTTGCAGTGTGTCTCTGGCTTGACAGGGTCCCGGTCTTTAGGTGCAATATGACGGGAGGGGTTTTGTGAAGTTAACCGATGGATGCATTTACACGTTTCCCCGCTGTGCGCCATCCCCACCTAGAGCAGCACTTTGTGCACGGCAGCAGGGACAGGACAACCATCCTGGTCCCGACCTGCCCTTAAAGCTGAGCAGGGGCAGAGCGGGCGAGACCTTGCCCAGAAAGAATAACTCAGCAGCGTTTCGCCGTCTGAGCTACCAGCTGTGAGTGCTGCCGCAGTAGTTATTCTTGACTTAGGGAAATGTAATTAAATGCTGTATTGTTAATAATGTGATTGCAAGGAGGTTTCTTTTGACCGTACCCCTTTCTCAAAAGCAAAATGGAAACGGCATAAATGCCATTTGGAAAATGGGATGTTGCTGTCTGTTCTAATTTTCATTAAATTCTGTGCTTCTGCTCCGCCACAGCAGTGGTTGCACAGGTTAATTAACACATATGTTGCATGAAAATTAAAGTCCTTAAATTTTACTTTTTCAGTTGAGTTCTCTCCTTTTCTCCTCTTCCAGAACAAATAACAGTGCTTTTTCTTCCTTTGTTATAATCTCAGTATTTTATAGACCTCTTTTATGAGCCTCTTGTTTTTGTCCCTTCATAGAGTTTTCTCAGAATTTCTGGGGGATTTTATGAAAGCCTCTTTCTTTCCTCTCTCTAATGCTTTTCAGTACTCTCCTGGGCCTATCTTAAATAAAGTGCACAATATTTCAGGTAAGTATAAGCCACCAATTAAAAAAATGGCATTATTGTATTTTTCAGGCTGTTCCCGATTTTCTGTTAACTACTGTCCAGCACTTTATCCGCCGGTATTGTTAACTCTTGGGAAGAGCACTACTAAATCACAGAGGCACGGTTATCCTCTGCCCTGAGCCACATCAAATTATTTCCCTTACCACATTATACTGCCACAGAGGATGTGCACATGTATTTAATAATTTTCCTTGCTCATTTTGCTGGCGCGGGGGCATGGCTTGCCGGTTCAAATTGATAAGCTCCTTTTCAAACCTTTTATTTTAAAAAGAGGTTTGCCAAAAACCAGTGTTTTGCCTTGCCCAGGAATCTTTTGATTTGAAGGCGAATTCCACGTGTGTAGGAAGGAGTCCTTCATGATATCTGGGAAAATTACTTGAAAAAAAGCACTTTGGGACATTTTTACTCAATTCAGATGGAGTTGCTGTGAAGCCTCAGTGAAGAAGTTTGAGGAGGGGAGAGACAAGGTTGCATTGCCTTTAGGACACGTACCCAGACCATGGGAACCCAGGGTTTGATCTCTTCCGCTCTTAAAGGTCTGGCCTTGCTTCTGCCTCCCCATAGGAATGTGCCAGAACTGGCAGCCAGCCGTGTTGCGGTGGGGGTTAGTCATTCCTCCTGCTTACGCTGAGGTCTGGAAACCCAAACGTTCTTCAGAGTGGAGACTGATGTCCAAAATACCCAGAGAGGTGCCTTGACTGCCTTCTTGGAGGAGAGATGTAGGGCTTGCTTTCCCTCGGTTCTATATGTAAGAGCTGTTGTGTTTTGTATAAAATATCTCACCAAGACCAACCTAGCTGAGCAGCTCTTCAGAGCAGCTTAGTTCAAAAGCAGGATGGCCTGGTCACCAGAAGTGGGATGCCACAACACATCGGTGGTGGAGTCTGTATATTCTGCACGAAGATACCGAGGAGATGGGTTGGCTCTCAGCCACATCAACAGATTGCTCCTATTTTGCAGACTGAAGTCATGTCTGAAATAAATACATGCACTCACTGCCGTGCATCCTGCACGGAGCAGCAAAGGAGCTGACCTGAGACAAGCAGTTTTGGTTGGAAATTTCTGATACTGCCTTGTAGAGATGGATTTAAAGCGCTGGGGCAAATTATTCTCCTTCCATTAGAATGTCATTAGTGACTAGAGTCTTTCATGTGCCTGTAGCTTTGATGTGACTATACAACCATCATCGAGTGAGCATGTTTTAATAAATCCAATCCTGTAGTTGGGATACTTCTGGACTTACAATATGCCCATTTACTCATGTTGAGTGCCTGGTCATACCTTCACATCTATATCAAATGTCCACAGGTGATGAGGAAGAGAACTAAGCAGCACAGTTTCTATCCTGACTTTGTATTTGTGTGTCTGCTTCAGCTCTGAGCTGTTTGCGTAGAGTTTGACACCTCCTCCATCAAAGGTCCTGTTTTGCAGACCTGGTAGTCACTGATTGCTGGTGGGCAGTGTGCTCGGAGATGTTTGCCAGGCTGAATGTAGGGTGTCCCTGGTGCTTGTATTGCTTTATCTATAAAACCAGCAGCGAAAGGCTGGGGGTGGCTTGCATAGTCTGCAACTGTAATTAAGACGACCAACTACGCCAGTTTTCTGACTCCCTCCTGCTCATGTTAGGAACAATAGTGCTAAATGATGATTGTAATTCATTACAAATGCACCCTAATTAAATTACCCATCAGTGGCTGCGAGATTAATGATACCAACCTGGGTTAGAACATGATTAAAGTTAGGCTTGTCTCATTTTTCAGTTATTATATGGAAGTTCACGGGGGGAAGGGATGGGGCAGAGTGCGAGGTGTGATTAGATGATGCTTTGGGAGACAGCTGGGGCAGCCAAAGGCTGCTGCTAACGGTGTTCCTTCAGACTTGGCTGGTGAAAAACCCTCTCGAGGTTTTTCCCGGGTCCGTTAGCGGGTGTGCGTGCCGTACCCTTGTCAGGGGAGGTTGTTAATCCCTTTGTGAGGAGAGTCATGTAGGGAGTCTGGCACAGCGAGGAACTGAGCGTGGATCTCCCAAACGTAGGCTTAACTCTCCGAGTTTGGCTTGCTGAGTTGTCTTGCCTTTCTTCTTTTTTATCTTTCTATTTCTGCATGCAGAATATCATCCGATCGTTCTTAAAAGTACCTATAAAAATAGTAGGGAAAGACCATGGATGACAAAAGAAATAGTATCAAATACAGCAGCATCAGCCTCTTCCCCCTTCCTGAGAGGATTTTACACTGCAAATGGTTTTCAACAGCAAATATTTACAAGGAGAAGACAACTCAATGAAGTATCCTTGCCTCCAGTGAGAGGGAAGTGCAAAATTCTGGACACTTTGTAATGAGAGACAAAAAGAAGCCACCAACTTACTGGCTGGTGCAGCACTGGGAGCTGGAGAAGCAGCCTCTGGAGGTGCTCCCGGGGCCCTGGTGAGGACCGACGGGTGGGATGTGGTTAGGCAGATGAGAAGGAAAAAAAGGATGCCTCGGCTTAGGGACTGTCCCTCTGAACAGCCTAGGACAGATTGGCTGCGCTTGGCATCGACTCTTCTGTCATTATCTGGCAAATAAGCAAGGAGGAATTTTTTCAAAGCAATTTCATTTTCCGATGTTGTACATCCTGTCCTGAAATGCCGTCACTGGTTGGATTGCCAGGGCCCGTCCAGAAGTGGACATTGTTTACCAGTTGGGGCTGGACTCTTAACAGATCTTCTCAAACTCTTTGAGAAGCCGATCTTGGATGCTCCGAGTAGAAATAAATTAGGTAGTGTGGTCGATGTGCTCTTTATATCAGTGGAATGGACCTCATTAAAACATTGTACACAAAAGCTTAGGGCTGGAACAGCAGAAACAAGTGGAGTTCCTGGAAACGAGAATAAACTGGGGCTCGAATGAGATAGTTGCGTGTGTCGGAACGAAGGTGTCTTTGTCTTCACAGTTGTGCCCTGGCGAATTGTTCCCTTTGCCGGATGACTGGTCAGACCGAGACTTGTGAAACACAGGAGGCTGCAGGAGAGGGTGCTGGTACAGCAGGTGGTGTGAGATGAGACAGCCCATCCTCTCCCGTTCCGTGGAGTCTCCAGCAGTGATGTGGCAGGCAGATGGCACTTATTAGCTGTGCAAACTTAATTAGTTCACATCAAAGTTACTGGAAGACATTTCTCTGGGGAATGGAAGGTTACCAAGAGGTTCAAACCCTACTTGGAGAAAGGGAGATACTAATATTGAATGTAGTTATCTCCGGGTTTGGATGACCTTGCTTCTGTTGATAAAATTATGCGTTTTCCAGGTTTTTGTATGTCCTCTTCAGCAATCCTGTTGCTCATAGTATTGAAATTATTTCACTTGAGGAGGGTAGGGTCAAATAACCTCAAAGAGTTTTCCTCCATTAAATTGTCTGCCAAAGCCATCTCTCACTACGCTGGGGTTGCAGTGTGCATGTTTTAGAGGCGGAGATAAATAGGTCAGCAGCAAGCACTTGTACCACGGGCATCAGTGGATCCAAGAGAGAGCAGAATATGGATTGCTGTTCTCCAGATTTCCAGATTCCGCACAAATTAGCGCAGAGATGCTCTCCAGGCTGGCAGCCTGATGCTGGCTGTCAGATCAATGGGTCCCTCTCGCACAGACCCGGCGTGATCTGTCCATTCCGGGAAGGTAGAGGTGTCGCTTGCAGTGCTTGGCGTCCTGGGCACGTCTCGCCTTTCTCTCAGAGAGTTCAGAGCTGCTTCCCACAGCCCATGAGCATGTAAATACCTGTTCGAAGGAGAGCAACCGGCCAACTCAGCCATGAGAGGGGTCTCCCACGCAAATTTTGGATAATGCAGGCAGATTCTAGTGGCTAATATCAGAGTTTTGTGGCCTAGTTCTTTCTCTCTGGAGGGTTTTCTGACCAGGCAATGTAGCCTTGAAGCTGCATATTGCTCTGCTTGTTACTGTTTTACAAAGCTTAAATGTGGTTTTCCTCTTTTTTTTCCTTTTTGTTTTTTCTTTTTTTTTTTTCCCCAAGTGTTTAGAAATGTTTTGTTTAGGACACAACGCTTTTTGTCTTTCTGGTTTTGCCTTTGCCAACCAGCTCCTGCAGCCAACGTGGTGAGGAGTCAGGGGAACAGCTGACTCACATGAGCAGGTGCTGAGATTTTCCTGTATAGTTGAGCCTGTGGAAGGGGAATTTTCCTTGGGGCATTGCAGAGGAATAGCTCTGCTGGTTCTGACACAGTCACTAGGAGGGGTGTTGGTGGGAAGGAGATGTCCTTTAACTGAGGAGATGGGGTGAAACTGGGGAGTTTCAATGGTGCTATAGATCAGTGGTTTGGATCCAGCCTGTGCAGATAGAGATGAGAAGTCATTATGTCCTGCCCTCTTGGTCAGTGACCCACATGAAATGAGTTTGGGTTTAGTCCAGTTCTCTGCGGATAAGCTGTTTGCAGAAAGCAATCAACGTATCTGGCATGGACCGGCACCCTAACCAGCTGTCTCAGCACAGGGCAAGGATGCGAAGATGTTATGGAGACCAAGTTGCAGTTACCCAAAGCCTGGGTCAGGGCTTTTGCTGTAATCTGCTACCTCGGTGCATCTTATACCTTCTCCATGGTGGATCTCCACCTTCTTAGCTTTCAGGCTTCTGGCTTTGATGCACCCACAGATTGGAGGGGACAAATGTTGTGCTGAGCTTGTCTTTGGGGCTAAATGAAGTGCATGTTAACAGGGATTGTGTTTCTTTAGGTCATGTCCCCATAGCTCCCCAGGACTGCTTCCTTTCACCTTGTGGCACCCCACCAGAATGGCTGTAGGACCAGCTCCTCTTAGCCTTTTTCTCAAGAAGGCAGCTCCACCACCTGGAACTCTCGCATTGACTTGTGCTCAGCCAGGGCTCTACACCCTTGCAATGAGGTTGCTGCTTCTTTCAAACACTGCAGCCATGAGCAGGAGATGTCCAGTGGCCACCGAGAACTGAGCAGCACCTTGTGAGGATCGAGTCTTTTAAAATGTCTCCAATGTGGAGATGTTTCTTTTAGAATAAATAAATATCTCTCTTGATTCAAATGATGCATATTCCAGGCTGATTAGTAATCTGAGGTAGCAGCAACACATGGCGTTGCCTCGCTGTTTCCAGAGACTGATCTCTCCAGGACAGAGCCGAAGTGGTTTCCTTCGGAGCAACGTTGGAGGAACCGAGGAGCGGGTGAGTGTGTAGATGGTGCTCCCTCCCCAGTGTATGTGCCCGTGGTCCTGCCAGGTCACGGGTGAAGTTTCTTGGTTACGTAGCCCATGGTCGGAGTGGTCAGCAGATGGGCCCTAAGTTCAGCCTGATTAGTCCTGTTCGATCAGCAAGGCTAAGGCAAAGTTGCTTCATGTCTCATGCCATATGGTGGCTCCTGCTGTCACTATTCTTGTGGGAGAAGCTCTGAGCAGCCTCCTGGTCTCAAGTCCAGCCCCTGTTTTCTCCTCACCGAGTAAAAGAGAGTGCTGGAAACACCAGTGTTTCTGTCAAGTGTGTGGTTGCACCCAAGTACTGATAGGTGGGAGCTGGCACGGCTTTGTCCCAGGGGATGCTCCCTTGTCACTTGGGAGGGACAGGCTCCCGGTGGGAGTGAAGTGGTCTGATGCCCTGCAGATGTCTTGAGGGGGACCAGGCCCTGCGTCGAGTCTGCGAGCAGAAGGGCGAAATAGATGAATGAAAATTAATTCTGAACAGATGCCTGAACAGTCGTTCAGTGGTTAAGGAAGAAATGGAGGGACTAAAGTGAGACAATTTGGGTAACTCCAACTTGTTCTTCATGTTTTCTATTGGAAACTGTCACTTGGGATTAATCCTCCTTTCATGATGTAGTTTTTTACAATTTTCTCAACCACGGCAACAGGGTGAGGAACTTGCTTGGTAAAATTGTACAGTGTAGATCACAGGTGACACAACAGGCTCTCAGGGAAGGTCAGAAGAGTCTCTGGAGTTGGCGTATCCCTCCCTATGGGGGCATGGGGAGAGGAGATGCAAAACTGGAGGGCTTCAGGTTTTTTGTAATGACCGTCAGTGATCCATGTGGGCAATGCACACAATGCTTCTGGACGTCATCCCTGTAACAGTCTTAATCCCAAGAACATCATAAACGCCTCTCTGATATGGCCAGCCCTGGTGGTGTGTGCCAGCCTTGCAATCTTCACCATCGCTTGGTGGTTCTCTCCAGCTCCCCGCACTGGATATCTCTTTGTGTCCTCTTACTGTGCTCTGGCACGCGGAAATGGAGGAGGTCTTCTCGTGCTGCTCAAATGCTCCAATTAATCACCTGTGGCAGTTTGTGCCTCTTACTAGTTTGGAAATGAAGAAAAACGGTGAGGGGTTGGCACAGTCTGAGGTGGAGCGTGTCCGAGTCTGCTGACGAGGAACTGGATCAACTGTAGCTGGTTTTGTTTGTCTTCACAGTGGTTACCACGCATTCTTTGTGATCGCATAAATGAGATCTGAGTAGATCCAATTTCAGTTTTTTCCCTCCTCTATGATTCTGGGCTTATTAGCCCTGACAGTTATTTATTTGTCCTTAGTTGTAGGCTGAGGCAGCTTTATGGAGAATGTGGGAAGCATGTCTTTTCTAATTAGACCACAGTCTGTTGTGTGTCTGCCTTATGGGCAGGACACAGCATGCTGTTTTGCCAAGTTTATAATAGCAGGAAGCCCTGGATGCAGGAGGTCACACTGGACTTGTTTCTGAGAGGTTTTACAGCAACAACTCAAAATGTCAGTGTTCCTGAGACAAAGTGGGAAACAAAACCTATGGACTTGAGTTTCCTCTTGTTTCCCACAGTGAACTATTTAAATTATATTGGGGCATGAAGGGGTACGACAAGAACTGAGAGCAACCCACCATGCCCAGATAGACTGCAAGTTGGTTTTGCAGGAGCTTCTTCCAACTTATCTGCCGTGTTTCCTAGCAAGGAGCCGGCACACATGTAGCATCCCAGCTCTGGCAGGAGTTGTTCTCAGAAGTATTGCAGCAACTAATGAGGAAAAACCCTGACTTCATGGAGGCTCACACCTTTTCTTTTCCCAGCATGATCCCCTGGGGAATATGTTATGTCACAATTATGAGACTGGTAGCTTTATATAGCCTCATAGCTTTTATAAAAAGTGAAAGCTGCTGTGTCTTGCTCTTTGAATGCAGTGGAATAATCATCTTCCGTCTTCCTTGACAGCAACAGACAGGAGAGGGAACTTGTGCAGAGCAGCTCCCGGTTCTTTGCTGGCAATGAAGGAGTGAAGTTCGTTCTCGTTCCACGAGGGAAACTGGGATGGAGAGACAGTTGTCAGAAGCATATCGCCAGTCTTCCTCCTCCGAGTTTGACTGAGGACAGAGTGCTCGGCAGAGCACTCATCCATGCCTTTTTCATTTGCCCCTGATTTTAGCAAAGGGGACTGTAACGTTAAAGTCGTGTTCATTACCGAACCTTGCAATTCAAGATAACTTTAAATAGCAACTTTCCTCATTCTTCAGTCGCTGGCTCAACGCCCAGGGAAAATAGTGGGTTGAGAATATGAAGCAACAACTTTTCTTTTTCTGTAATAGCGCTTTCAAACTGTATGTCTGTTTAGAAACATTAATCATTGTAACTACGGGGTAAAAATCTCCTGCCTGTCTTTAATCTTACCTGTGCAATGAGATGGCAAGAGTGAGCTGTTGCTTTCTATGGATGATTAAGAAGGGCTTAGCTTCAAATGGTTGACAATATCTTTTTCTCAATTTGCTTTTCTGTCGCTTTAAATTAGAGATGGTCTTAGCTGTTCGGTTGCAAACTCTCCCTGTGCTGTGATGTTTTCTGCTGTGGCAAACTATGCAGGGCTAGGCTGGGTTAGCCCTGCTTTGGGAATCCTGAAGTAAGGGTTTGTCAGAAGGTTTTGCATTAAAAAGCACCCTTGTCTGAGGCAGCTATGGGCATAGCATGCTGTGGAGAGATGTTGCATTGCCTGAGGGTCTGCCCTGCGAAAGAGACATAGAACTGCTTGTAGGTTTTGATTTCTTGTGGCATTTTTATGAGAGTAAGGGTAATTCTTGACAAATACTAATGTAATTACATTGTACCTGTTGAAAGTTCCCCACCTCCACAAGTTTAACAAAATGTGGTTGGTATTTATATCTCCTTTCCAGCCCGTTCTAGCATTGGTAGGTGGTGTTGAGCAGGGGCTGCATGATTAATAGCGTAAGTGATACTTCAAAGTGTTTTCCAGACAATAACTAATCCAGTTTGGTGCTTATGAGGGGAAAGAGATCCCACTGTATTATCTGTAGCATTTCAAGTCCATAAATCCCTCTAGAATCTCTGAGAGGCAAAAGAAATCCCATACACATGATAATTATGTTATAAAATGGTACAAGATGCCAGCCAACCTTCCTACATGTCTTGGATCTTATTGCATGTGTTGCTACCACAGCTGCCTCCTGCGTGCCAGATGTTCTTGTTAAAGGCGATGAGAGAAGCGTGGACGTGCAGGGGTGGAGGCTTCTCGTGTTGTGCAAAGAGTGTACGAGGCGGCTCGTGGGCTGCTTCTGTGACCAGATGGAGGAAGGCCACTGCCTGCAGTGGGTTACCTGGGGCACTGAGGAGCACCTGGTCTTGCCTTCAGAAAGAGGGTTACATGGATGATTGGGCTAACACAAACAGTTTTGACTGGTGCAATAACTTGCTCCTGGATGAGCATTCACATAAACTAGATACACAGGAGATGAGATCCTTGGGTTACGTGGGTTGTACTCGTGCTGTTCTTCGGTGCAGCTGGGGACATGCTCTCTTTCATCTGCCCAAATTCCTAGCAAAGAGGCAACACATCTGAGCAGTATGTGTCGTCTTCATTAAACTTTGACTGCCCCTTATGTCCATTTTTGCAGTAACTGCTTCCATATCGATTCCCTCAGAAACCTGTATTAGCTACTGGGGAAGGTTTCTGAGGGGCAGGAGCAGACCTCAGCCCTTTCTATTACATTTCTTGAGGCCATGTCCCATTTCACAGAACAGCCATCTGGGACAACCTCTGTTTTCTGCGAGCTCCCTTCTGCTGTCTGCCATTTGTATTGCGGGTTCCCCCAGACGTGACCGTGTCTCCTTTCCCCCTTGCTGCTTCAGCTCACGGCTGCTCAGTATCTCACCATCTTCTGACAGCCCCGGAGTGGCTTCTTTGGCCTTTCTTTCCTGCTTTGTTGTTAGCAAAGGAATTAAACGCGGCAGGTTGTTGTCCTTTATTGCTGGCTCTGTTTAAACAATCTGCAGGTGCTGTGGAAGAACACCCGCAAGCACTGCTGTCCCTCTCTCCATCTCCTCCTCCGAGTGTTTTTAGCTGTCAATAAGCTTTGGATAAAACCACAATGGTAAGTGACAGCCGCCAAGCCAATGCAGAAAGTCCGAGGTTGGAAAGGAAACCCACTGAATAAAGAAGATGGTTTTCAGAGGAGCGGAGGGGAGGGCACACTGAGCACGTAGAGGAGGAAAAGAACAGAAAGCCGGTGGCAGGAGCTGGGCAAAATAGGCAGGGTGAATAAACAGCCAGACGGCGTGTTTCATGAGCGCGCCTGATTTGTTCCTCTCTCCCGAACGGTTTAGCTGAGGCCCGCAATTTGAAAATAAACTTTCCTTTTGTTTTTAAACAGTTCAGTGCCCAGGAGAGGATCGAATAGCTTTGGTTTCAAATCAAAATGAGATTGCGGTGGTTGTGTTGTCATCGTACCCGTTCCGCTGCTGTGGTCTTTGGGAGGAGGAGGAGGAGGCGTCTTTGGGGAGCGGGTCCAGCTAGGCTCGTTGCTATGGCAAAGTCTCGGCTGATGCCTGCTCTCTGCCTGTAATTGCTATTCAGCAGCTGTTTCCAGTGGTCGTCTGGAGGAACTTGCACAAGTTATGGACGTGAAAATCCCTCCCTGTATGTTGGCCTTGGCCGGAACTGAGCTTTGACAAGAGAGATGCATTAGCTTCTAAACTCACCAGTAATTAGGTTGGTTTGAGTGTACTTTACTGAAAGTTAAGGCTTCGGGGCTGGGAAAGGAGGGTGGAGGGGGAAGTGGCAACTTTAAAATCAATATTGCAAATGCAATGCAAAAGAGTGTAATTAGCATGTTTTGCAGGGCCTATTAATTCCTCTGAAATGCTGTTTATTAGGCAGAAGAACTTGGGAGCCCATCAGTGGATTAAACAGGTTCTGTAATGAAATGTAAATGGTGTAATTGGGCTTGTTCTGAAAGTATTTATTCTTCACCTGTGACCCGCTTGATTGCGGTTTGACAACACGAAGGAGTGTGCATCTCTTCGTTAATGACAGCTAATTCCCTGGAGCTAATGGAGTGGGACGCCCAGGCGCATGGCGCTGGGAACGGCAGGTCGTGCCTGGAGCTCTGCAGTGATTGGCACCAATCCGAGCACAATGTAACTTTAATTACAGTAATTCCAAATCTAAAGCAAGCATTTAGCTGCTGGAGAGAGGATCTTAATTTTGCAAATAGATGCCATATAATGGGCTGACCTTTTATTAGACAAATATTGGGATGGGTGGGGACGCTGTCCTCCAAGATACAGGTAACGTTATTGGCTCCCATTAGCTCAGTGAAAATCCGAGAGGCACGTTCTCCCTGCCAGGTTAACCGTATGGATTTCTTTCGACAAGCAACGTAGTGGAGCCAGGAGGGAAATGTGATGCTGTATGTTATTTAAATGAAGTCTTTGCATCAAGGCATGAAATTCATCGGCTGCTCCTCTGCCTTCTGTGTGTGCTTTTGTCAGTGTAGACCACTGGAATTTTTATTGTTGTTTTCCCTTTCTACAAACCCTCTTTATCCAAACTGTACAGTGCTAAACATCTCCAGGCACACAGGAAAGGCCACACTGCTCTCTTGAAGCAAGAGCGCTAAATACTCGGTTTTGTCTGGCATTATGGCATCCTGCATTAAGTGCTACCACCGGCGCTTGTTACGCTCTCTCGTCCATAGGGTTGAGACGTATGTGCACAGCCAGAGCCTCGCTTCACTCGTACTGGAGAGGACCTTACGGTGCAGAGACCGGCTGTCCTCTGGGAGCAGAGGACGGTGTGCTGGGAGGGGGGACAGCAGAGCACACACCAGCAGAGACTAGCAATCCCCCAGCTCTTCCCGAATCCATTAAGCCCTGCAGCCTCCGACCTTGCCTTCTGTTAGCTCAGCCTCTCTCTTAAGCAGGAGTCTTGTTAGAGTTGAAATGAACCCAGGCAGGGAACCTTTTATCCAGGAAATGTCCAGGTCTGTGTGTATGGATTTGGAACAGGTCCCCGGGGGAGTGCTGTGGGCTGTCGTCTTTAATGTTTAGAGCAGAAGCAGTACAATTTCTACAAGCAGTGCCTTTCTTTTCTGTTTCATTATTCTTCCTCCTCTGCCTCTTTCCATCTACAAGCTGAGAGGCAGCGAGGTAGGAGTGACAGCGTGGTCACAGGTCTCTTTACATCGCTGATCTTGGGCTTGTCCCCTGAGTCAGGACGTGCTGCTCGGGGTGACGGTGGAGAGGGCAGGGCAGGAGGCAGCTGTACGCAGGGTGCAGGACAGCACGACCGGTAGACGTTTGGCCACCTGAACAAATGAATGAGAATTGTTGGATGGGGAATACAGAAAGGATGTTAGAACTGGAAACGATGGGGTTTTGATGCTGCTGTGGAGTGGTGGCCAATGCGAGGCAGTTGTCTGAAACTAGTCCAGCAGAGAGATGAGAAGAGCGGCAAAGAGGAGGGAGCATCCTCGCGAGGCCAGGCACGTTGCTCCCTCCCAGCAGATGGTTTTCCATGCACATTGCCTAATCCCAGCAGAAATAACACCTCCTCTGGATGAGCTCACGCTCCTGTTCATGTAAAGCAGCCTCTTTTTGCGCTGGATTTGTGCTTTGTGCAGAGTTGGTCCTCTGGCACGCACCCAGAGCAGAGGCAGAGCAGCCTCCGGCTGCACCGTGGCCGTGCTGAGCAGGTTCTCCTGGTGTCAAATGCATCCTATTCCCCAGCTTCTCATCTGGAAGATGCAGCTCTCATGGGAATCTTGCTGAGAAGTGATATATGGGGGGACCACGTTAACATTGTAAAGAGGAGATTTCCTTGGCAAAAAAAGCAATAATTCTGGTCATTTTTAGAAAAGTGAAAAAACTTCAGGTTTTTTTTCCCTAGCATTTGCTAACGTGCCAGTCTGCATCCTAATGATGTTTCCTCTTGCTCCTAAACCTTCAAGGCTGGGTGGCCTCTCTCAACCCTTTCTGCTGGGTCTGCTCTCAGCCGGCAGTCGCCAAAGCCATCAGCGCGCAAAGTATTTTCTGAAATAGTTTTTAACAGACAGCCCTAGACCACAGGCAAAACCAGGGCAGATCGCTTGTGGTCTGTAATGCTGACAATAAACCCAAAATAGAAATATTGTCCATCTCCGCTATAGAAGCCCAATTTTTGGAGTTATTTAATCTTGCAGCTTCCAGATGCGTGCTTCTGGCTGCCAGTAAAACTCAGTCTGGCTTTCTAAATTCAGATCCTTTTCTTTTTCGCACATACAGAGATTGTATTTACCTGAACTATCGGTGTAAACGTTGGAAGTGTTCAGATGACTGGTATAGATGATAGAGTTGCCTAAGAGACAATCATAAATGTTGATTTTCTGAGTGACAGCGTAGCCTTCCTGAGCACTGCTGGGGTGCAGACCACGTGCAGGCAGCTCGGCAGCAGCGCTGCCGTGTCTTACCACAGAGCGAAGCGGGGCTGCCCACAGGCATCACCTCCCTTCCGTTTGTGGGTTTCCTCTGAGCCTGGAAATCTCGTGCTGTAACCTGTGGAAGCTGTTTTCAGTTCATAAATACCAAAATGTTTCCTGGTGGAGATATGAACGCTGTCTGGTGGATGTAAACCTACAGTGACAACAGGCTTGTTTTTCTCACCTACCTCATCTTAAATCTTTGTATGTTGTCTCTTGAGCTACAGATTGAAAACCACTGCCCCATGTAAAATAGAGAGAGATGCTGTTGAGTTTCTTCTGAAGCACTTTTCAGCACATAAATTTAAAAAAAGGCTCGAGAGCTTCAAACTAAGTCCTTGTTTTTGTGGAGGACAGAAGCGTGGATTGCTCCCTGGGGAAGGCTGTGCCAGTTCAGTAGTTCTCTAGCTGGCTTTTCCTGCTCTTTCTTATCTTTGGGACATGGGAAGGAAAGGAGATAGCACGGCTTCATGGCAGTTGGACAAGAACTGGCAAATTTTATCATCAGCCAGTCCAACATGAAGTGCGGCAGGCAGAGGGAAGGCGGGATGGCAGATTCTGGCTTTGCATGGGAAATGTTGGATCCAGAGGAAAATTGGACGTTGTGAACATGGCCAAGTGCCTCGAGGAGAGCTTGGAAGAGGCTTCAGGCTCCTTGTTCTTCCCATCTCTCCACCTATTTGTTCTCTTTGGAGTCCATACAGCCACTTCCACCTTTTTTCCCTTCAGTCTCCCATTTTTAAATCCAAATAAAGGAACCATCTCATTGCATCTATTAACATGTATATAGAAAGCTGTATAAAATAGCTTTGTGAGCCTGAGTAGTGAGGAGCAACGGAGCGCTTTATCTGTGCAAGCCCATCCCGCATGTCCATTAAGCCCCATTCATCTCCTTTTAGGGTTTTTTTTCTATTATCAGCCTGAAGGCTTTTCAAGGAAGGGACTCTGCCTCTGTCATGTCCCTACAAATAACTGTTGCGATTTGGGCACTAAATAAATAATAAATAATGACTGCACCCGAAAGCCGTTGGCTGGATTGATGCTGCTGCTATAAACAAACACGGCTTTTGGCTGGGGAAAAGCAGTGGGTTTCTTGGGCGGTCTGCGCTCGGGGTGAGTGGCAGCTCCCGGTCATTAATACAGGACTTTGATCTCTGAAGTAAGAGATTATTCCCCTGTGGCCCTTTGGCGTGAGGAACCGGTGATAGACTGACAGCAGTAAACCACGGCCGTTTGAGAGGCTCCTCCAGCATTTTACTGAGATTAGATCTCCGAGAGGGGCCATTAGAAGGGAAGAAATGATGGAACGGCTGGTTATGTGACCGCGGTGACTCATTAATATAACAAAATTTACGTCCAGAGTACTCTCACAACTGGTCCGAACCAACTCTTAGGAGGTGATTTCTTTCTTCTCCCAGTGCAGCTATTGCCTAAAGACCTCTGTGGGAGATGCGCTGACTCTTTTAACAGCCTCCTGCATTTACTCTGACTCTCCTTGGTTCGCGGAGACTTGGCTGTGCCACCAGCGTGGACTTCGGGTTCATTCTGCACCTGGGACGGTCTCTGTGTCTGCAGCCTCCTTTGTGAGCGGCGGCTTTGCGGCGTGACAGCCGGTTACAAAACGTGGTTGCACAGACGTATGTATCTGACAGCTTTTGGTCTCGCTGGGGCTGGGCTTTGGGGTTTTGCCCAGGTTGTCTTTGTGAAATTATCAGAGCATCAAGGCACAATTGCTGGGTGGTGATGATGGAGAAGCTCCTTTTATTGAATTTCAACCCCTGCACCAATAAATCATAACCCAAGCTGATGGGAAAAATTGTCTTTCGCCAGTGTTGGCGCTGCCAGAAGACAAGTCAATAGAAACCAGTCTTTTTCACCCCAAAGTCCCCAGGCCAGGTCTGGGTCCTGGCCAGAAGTGACAGAAAATCATTGACACTGAGCAGCAGTTTTTCTCTCCAGGAAGGATTTTTGCCCTTTATCTAGTTCCTCTTAAACAGCAGATACCTGAAAAAAACCAGAACCCATTGCAGCCTTGTGTCCTGCCATCAGTGGCCTAGGGTCCACCACGCTAATTTTTGTTATCTGAAGCAGAGGGGACTTGAGCCTACCTTATCCATGGGACACGGGGGCATGTCACCCCTCATGGCACCCCTGAGCCCGGCTCTCCTCCTGCCTTGCCATGCTTCTTCTGGGGAGAGCTAGTTTCATTCTTGCTGCTTGCCATTAGGTCCTTCCCATCAGCACTACATGCACTTCTAATTAAACCACTGGAGTAGACCAGGAGGAAGCAGTGTGTGTGCTGAGCATTAGCGTTGTTGCTGCTGGTGGGAAGAGAAAGCTCTGTGGGTGGTTACTGGGGGGGAGAAAGTGGTAGAGAGCAGCCTTCGGATCCTGCCCCATGGACGGGCCAAGCAGTGTTTGAACCCCACCATTTCCCGAGTACTGCTGAGAACGATGCACGAAGCGTTGGGTTATGGTTTGGGGGAGAAAGTACCAAGAGACAGTAGAGAAAAGAAACAAATGGCAGGATTTTTGCTTTCTAAATTTATCCTCTCATGTTCGCTGGCAAGTTGGTTTTTTTCACCTGCTTTTCCTACACCAAGGTGACCCCAGCCTTTTCTCCCAGGTTTGCCTTGTTCCCAGAAATCAGATCGGGATGACAGGGAAACCCCATGAGCTCTTCCCAGCCCCCTCAGCCTGATTGCTATCTCCCAGCTGTTTTTTCCTTCGGTGCAGCAAGGTGGATCCTCCTTCTCTTCACCTAGAACTCATTCATCAGGGCTGTGATGCCGTTAAATGACCTTGCACCCCTTGATTTGTAGGTATAGTTTTGCATTTGTCAGTTAGTGGATTTCTGTCACCGCTTCCCCCCCCGCCCAGTTATCTACCGTGATGCTCACTGTTCCTCCCACCAGATCTCTACCATGGCATCATGCTTGCTCACACCTGGCGTGCCACTGTTCAGCACCAACACAAGCATAACGAAACAAATCACCATTACCACTCGATTTAAAGCAAATCAAAACGCATCTGCAGCAGCACTCTGGTTCACAGAGAGGAGATGATTAATCATGAATGAAGTCAACTAGTGGTTAGCACAAGTCAGGATGAGATACTTCTTGAGAAGAAACATTTCTGCCACTGTGAAGCAGTCTGGATATGGCAGGAATCAGTCTCAAGGCAGCAGCACAGCTGTTCCCACCTTCTCTTCTGAGCAGGTGACTCATGGAAAGATGAGACTGCTTGGAGATCCCACCGGTAGCAAAGCAGTTTTGCCCTGGAGTTGTGCTGCTTTGTGTTTGTGCTTATGGCAATACTTGGAGGACAGATCTGTTCACATCTAAACCAGCAAGAAGCATGGCAGGGCTGAGCAGTTGAGCAGGAGTGCTGCAAAGGGTTGGAAAGGAGAAGAGGACGTGCTAGATCTGGGTTTGGAGTGTTTCACATAGGAGGTGTGTTCACATAACCTCACAGTGCTTAGAACCAAAAAAGCTTCATTGATAGAGCAGAAAACCAGCTCTTGTTCAGAGCAGGATTTGAGGAGAGGTATCTTAAGTCCTCCCACAGAGAAGATGTGAAGAGAAAAGAGGAAGGGAGGGGAGAAAGCACTCTAGAAGGCGATTTGGCAAGGAGGAGAGTGAAGAGAAGGCACGTGTGTGAGAGAAGTGGGATGAGAGGGGAGAAGTGATCCAAGCGCTCCCGTCAGCATTAGGAGAAGAGATGACTGTGTAGGTAATTTGCCACGCAGGCAGGAGGGAGCAAAGTGGGCTTGGGAGGAGAGAAGAGCTGGCAAAGGCTCTTCAGAGAAGAAGACAAGCGCCAACATAGCAAGCAGCCTCTTGACAAAAGGTAGTGTGCCTCTTTCTGGGTCTTCCAGCAGAATCTCCTGGCATGTCAGTCTTTCCCTCCCTCCTTTTCTGTCTCCATTGAGGTAGGGTCAGTGATCTTTGAGCAGATGGGCAAATTCAGTTTGACACCAACTTCCAGCATCACCTCCTACATCAACCTGTACCAGGACAGGAGGAGGCAGGAAGGGTAATGCAAAGATGTGATGGATGGCATAAAGCACATGGCACATGCGCCTCTATTTTAACCTGTTTTTCTCTGAAAAGAGGGGAAATTCTTGCTGGGCAGTCTCTATTTCTCTTGCCTCACCTCAAGATCTAAAACCAGTGAGAGGCTGGAGAATTTCCTTCTAATTAACTTAACAAAGGGTAGGTTAATAAGTAGCTTGATCATAGTCTGAGTTCCTATATGGAAAGGAGATTTTGGCTAGCGAAGAGCTCTTTAATCTACCGGACAAAAGCGTAACAAGATCAAATACTGGAAGTAGAAACCAGGAAAGATTAGAAATAAGGAAATGCTTTTGTTACAACAGGGGTAATTAGCCATTGGAACTATTTATCTCAGTACGTGGGGGATTCACCATCACTTTGAAGTGTCTAAATGAAGATGGGATATTCTTGTACAAGAAATGTTCTAAGTCAGCTAGCAATTACGAGCCTGATGCAGGAACTGCTTTGCTTAATTCACCAGCTTGTGCTTTTCATCAGTTTAGATTGGCTGATTCTTACGGTTCTTTTGAGCTCTGCAATTTGTGAACCTATGAGAAATCAGGGATACTGCTGATGAGCAGAGCACCTGATAGTGCAAGTCCTGGTACCGGGAAGTAGTAGAAGAGTGCAAAGGGCTCTTTTGAAGTAGGAAAGAGAAATCTGTGGCAGCCTTTACTAACAACTTGGTAATTCTGCTGAAAAGAAAATGGCTTTCCTGTGCTTCAGTAGGGATCGGGCTGCAAAGCCACCTTAGATCAGAGGCGGCTGGAGATGTTGTCATCTCACCAGACTCGTCATACCGTGTGTATACTGTCACGGGACTGAAAATGCAATGGCTTTGTTTGTCCCAGCTCGTAGCATTCATCTTTCAAGCAATTCCCAAACATAATTAATCCACTCGCTGGCATACCTTACTGGCTTCTTGTTATCATTGCTCATTTTATGGGTAAGGACAGTTGGGGTGGTGTGGAGATTTCATTCAGGCAATTAAGGAAAGAAGTTGTCAGAGCTGGGATTAATACTGAGGGCTCCAGAGCACCATCTCATTTTGAAATTACTAATGGAGCGCTAGGAAACGTATGTCTGCTGCTGGCCTGAATTTGATCTTCCTTTCTTAAATAAGAATAATAAAAGAGGGAAGGGGGCTGGAGAAATGCAAAAGTACCGAGCGGGCTCCGTTGGGAGACCTGGTTGGGGAGCACCAGAGGCTTCAGCACTCATTTGCGTCTCTGACAGCCTGACCCTGTGGTGAGGATAATCAAGTTGAAAATTAAATCAAATTTCAAATGTTAAACCAGCCAATTAAAGAAGCAATCACATCAAAACATGCATTTTTAAAAAGTTTTTGTTTACTCTGTCATAATTAATTCATTTAGCAAGAAAACTTTTGTTTGTACAAAATACTTGTTAAATTGATCATGAGCAGTTGAGGGAGCGAAGATGCAACTACACGAAGGCATAGCAGGGCAACGGTTAACCAAAATGTCACCTGAAGTTCCCTGAAGATGTGGCTGAATAAGTTTTATGGGGAAGGTCTTTTCCTACCACGAACCAAAAATGATGCATCTTTTTGTCAGACTGCATGACTGGAGGCATGATTGCTGTTTGTGGCCTGTCCATTAACTTTAAAAGTGTCTTTGATCAAATAACTTACCATCTCTTTGCTTTGATTTCCCTTGATGCCTCTCTTTAGAAGACTGAATAGCTGGTGAGCAGGATACTTGGCTCTGGAAGTTATCACTTACCTGTGTGCTCTCAGCCTCAATTGATAGCATGTGAATGATTTTCTCTGGTTTCACACAGCTCCGTGTCCCTGCGTTTCAGGACCTTTCCTATATGTTGAGGCAGGTGGGTGTTTAGTTTGCCGCTGGCCTATTGCATAGCTGGCAATTTAGGAAGATAATTTATTTTTTTTCTCTCGAGATTCCTCTTGGAACGTCATTGTTTGAACCTTTGTGAACACCTTTTGGTAATGAAAGAAGGTGGATCGCAGGTGTGTCTTTCACCTTTTGTTGTATGAGATGAGGGTTGCGAGGTTTATTGCATCAGGGAGTTCCTGAAAGCTTCTTGCTTCCTACTATTACCATCTCGGCCCCTTCCTCTTCTTCTCCCACCACTCCCTTGACTGAAATAAATAAAATCTGAAAGCAGCAGCCACCCTCAGCTTTGGAAGTTGAAAAGTGATCACAAACGCCAACTCCTCCATTCTGCAATGTAGCAGTAAAGCGAGGCAGGGTGAGGATATTGATTATTCTGCCGGTCTGAGACTCCATTCAGGGAATGAGAAGTGCAAATGTCTAAAACTAAAGCAATGAGGAGAGAAAAGCTGCTGAAGAAGCGTCACAAAAATATGAATCCTACAGTATAGAAGGACCTGGAGAGAAGTGTGAGCACCAATGGATCAACGTCCGATAGAGAAAGGGCAGAGCTGGGGTCCCCAGCCCAAGCCCCAAGGTAGAGGACCTGCTGCTTTGCTTTGTGGTTTATAGATCTCCTGAAGGCAGCAGCCAGGAACAGTGACACTGTGCTCCTCCGTGGGGCTGGGGATGACACAGTGATGCTGACCTGGAGAACCGCTTATTCACAATTTGTGATTCATGGGGTAGCTGGATCCAATCTAACTAGAAATTGGTTGGAAAGTGCTGAGGTGGATGTCTTAAGAGATAGAGTTTGCTTTTCATCATCCAGCAGCGGTGAGTTTGTGAGGAAAGGAGGAAATCTGACATTTGGAGACTTGAATTCCTGATGGTTCCTCCCCTCCCAACCTCCTGTTTGTTCAGGAATAGATGGGGACTGGAAGCAGCCGCTGCAAGTTTGCAGCTGCCTAAACTTTTCGTTATTAATTAATCCCATCTTTATTCACACAGCACCCTCTTTGCCTCAGACCGCGGGTAATAAACACTGATCAAGCAGGCAGCGATGATAAATTATCTATTTAATAATTAACAAATTAGTCCTAACAGATGGAACCAAAATGAAATTGTCTGTATGTGCACACAGCACGCGGCTTGCCTTCCCCTGTTTGTCACACTGAGATATCGCCAGAGATTTCGGCATGTCTCCGCTGATCTCAGGTTAGGCACCCTCACGTGCCGCACGGGCTGCTCGTGAGTTTATCTCTGGATCCACTATGGCTCTTTCTGGATCTGATGTTCTCCATGTGCCAGCAGCGAAAATGAATGAGGCGAAGCAAGAAGATGTCATGGAGGAAGAGCGTGGTGGAGAAGAGAGGGGGATCCCGGTTTTTATGCATTAGTTAGGATGCAGGAACATCCCCACAGAAGGATCAGCTGTCCGCTGTGATCTGTTATGTTGAATTAATAGAGATTACAGTCCCTGTAATTCTTTCTGCTATTATCTAGTAAAGAATAAAAAGTCAATGCGCTGCTGAGTTAAATAAACATGAGGCACTACAGTCATATGAGCATAGTATCCTGTGAGCTAACTGTGCATATATTATTCATCTCCAGTTATTATTCATGACCTTTCCCTCACACCGTCATGGCTCCATCACTTGTGAATTTATAAGTTCATTAATAATGAGTGAAAATTAATAATGTATTTTCATTATATCCATCGGGTATATTTACAGCATTCATAATGCATTCAAATAACTGATTTGAGCTGTAAAACTAAAACCATAGCTCTTCCATGGGCCCTCACCTTTTTGATTTTGAAGAGTCACTATTTTTGTTAATAATCCTTCCTGCTTCCATTGCCGTGCGGCCATGCTGTGTAATAGCCTGCCATCTGCCACCATCATGCTTAAAAAGGCTTGAATCAAAGCAGGAAATATCGTTATTGTGTGAGATTAGAAGAAGATGATCCACAAATGAATCATTATTGAAAGCGACACCAAAATTATGAGAGCGTGGGAAAGGTTTGAAGTTCACCTCTGTCCTTCTCTTCTCCTCCACCAGTTGCGTTTGGTCGGTATTGAAGAGCACAGTTGGGTGGAAAGAGGCACATCTGATCCATCCGGGCTCCAGGAAGCGCTGCCATACTCTTAGGAGCATGGAGATTGACTCGGGATGTTGTTGTGATGTGTACCTAGGGCAAACGTGCCGTAGCAGGTCACACAGTTATGCTTTCTTTTAATTGGAAGATGCCTACCACGTTTCCTTTCTCATCTGCAGCAGTGTAATCCTCTGGTTTTTTAGAACCTGTGAGTTTTTGCAAACTTTCCTTTCCTGCTTTCATTTTCTTTCTCAAGAAGTAAACTCCGAACCCCGTTTGTTTTTCGGAAGGCACCTTTTCCCTGGCTCTGTCTAGGCAAACGCTGGGTGCTGGCGTGCGGATCGTTACCTGGCTCTAGAGTCTAAAAGTTGGAGACACAGCAATAGATAAGCAGTTAACGTAACTAATCCTGTTTCAGTTCCACTTCTTTCCTTTTCAAGTATTCTGATTATTATTTTATTTTGTCAGCAGTACTTTGAGTTGCATTTCTCTGGTTTTATTTCAGTGCTCATAGCCCCGTGGTAACACTCAACTGTAAATAAAATTCACCTTTTATCTGTTCCCCATTATAAGCACAGGCTGCCTGCTTTTAAACAGCTGCAAGAATATCGAGTGTAATGAAGGTACTGCCTTCAAAGCACGTACGTGATAGTCAGGACAGGAAAGGCTGCCTCTAGCCCCGTGGAATTGGAAACACTTAATATAAGAATCAGTTGGATATCAGTAAGGATGTATATTATTTTGTCTTCCAACTAATAGGGTTTTTAAATAAAGCTAAAGTAGATACGTCTGGCTGAGTCCCTGCCCTTTGTGAGAGTTGCAGCTTCACCAAATGGCAAAGGATTGAACAATGTGAGTTCTGGGTATCCTGCGTGCTTGCTAGAAACGGCTGCAAAGGGATGGAAAGAGGGAGGCAGAAGAAGAAAGCCACAAGCAAAGGACAGTAAGTGAGCTTTTTTGTATTGGCTTTAATCAAAACATAATGACGAGAGTTAAAGCATAAAGCAAAGGAGGGATTTTACTTGTGTCAGCCTGGAGGAGGGAGCCATTCATTTCACTCCATCATTTTGAACTGCTTTTTGGAGTGTTTACTCATCCATCTTCTCCAGCCAAACACTTACTCTGCCTATCACCACTCTTTCCTTTGGATTTAAATTATGACTCTGTATTAAATTAAGTACCTCTCTTTGCTTCTTGTTTTTGTGTTTGGTTATTGAACCTGTTTTGGACCTCCCAAACAGTTTTGTGCTCCTCTTAAGTGCCCCAAGTTTGCTGGGAGCCTGTGCAGACACTTTTTCCTTTGGACAACATTGTCAGAACAAGCCAGCCAGTGACTGATGTGATCTGGAGTCAGCGAGTGTGTACAGTGGATAAATGTGCCTGACACTTTGTGATAGAGCTGGTAATTACATTTCACAGTGAGTGGTATTAATAGTGAAAGGAGGCTCCGGCATGCTGCATGAGAATTGGTAATAGGAGAGGCTGTAGGGAGAAGAGGGAGTCATTTATTAACCTGACGAATTATGGAAAAATGGACTTTTCCTTTGAATGCAGAGGAGCCCCTCCTAGACGTGATGCCTTTTGAGGTATTTCAGGGCCTTCGGTGAGCACTGGTGCTACCGAAACCTACCTCCTTCCTTCCTTCCTTCCTTCCTTCCTTCCTTCCTTCCTTCCTTCCTTCCTTCCTTCCTTCCTTCCTTCCTTCCTTCCTTCCTTCCTTCCTTCCTTCCTTCCTTCCTTCCTTCCTTCCTTCCTTCCTTCCTTTTTACCCCATCGTGCCACCCCTGACTCCTATGACTTCCATCTCTCTGCTTTTGCTCAAATATTATGTCATGTGGTTTTACGCTGCCCAGAGATGGTGCTTGGCTGGGGATTCACGAACCTTGAGATCAAAAGTTTTAGAAGATTTTTGAACCTATAGAAGAAAAGGTGGTGAACCTCTGAAAAGGAAGAGTCAGCTGTTGGACCGGAGTCAGATGATGAGCAGGCATGTGGGACAAGTGTCCTGTAAAAGAGGATTCTCCATCAATGTGGTCTTGAGGACAGATCGGTGCCTGTGAAGGAGACGTTCCCGTTCTGGGAGGCTTACCAAGAAGCAACAGCAACTTCGGTACTTCAGTCTTGCCTAGGCAATTTCTTACCACTACTTTCCATAAAAATCTACATTTGAGGGGAAAAGCTAATCTCTCCCAAACTTTCCTTTTTAGGAGGAAAGGTCTTTTCCCCTAGATCCCTCTGCTCCTCCCCACTCACATCTCCTCTGCATTCCAGCCACTCTCTTGATTTTGCCAAGGTTTGTCAGTGTTCCCTGCACACCCAGCCCTGTGTCCCACCTCGGGGCTATTTCCATTCCAGCACAGCAGCAGTGTGGAAGGAATGGTGCCGCTCCAGCCGGTCCATTAGCGCTCAGAAGGGATTTAATGTGCCTTCAAGCAAAGGTGTAGCTGTTGACACAGCCGATGCACAACGCCCCACGGCTGCTGCACGCGCTGCCAGGTTGTGCAGCTCTCTCCTGGGGTTCTTAAAAGGAAAAACCTGCCAGCTCCGGGAAGGAAGACAGCACAACGACGGAAACGAGCCTGAGCTGGAGAGAATTGCCAAGATTTGAAGGTATTAGAAGTGCTCCAGAACCAGAATGATTTAATGGTGTGATTACTTCTTAATGCAACACTCACAAGGTTTTTTATTAGATTTCCCCCCCGCCCCATTCGTTCTTTCTAAATGCTGTAGAAACGGCTTGGCTTGAAATAAACACCTGGGGCTGTTATACTATATCACTCAGTTTAATTAACTTTTAAATCATAAAATGTCACATAGATACCTTTCTAAATTCTATAAGTCTAAGAGACAGCAATAGCTGTAGCTCTATTCAGTTACCACCTTTGATAAAATCATCTTCTGGAGGCTACAGGGTTCTCCTCCGCCCTCTCCTCCCGACCAGACGTGCTCTTCAAAGAGAATAGGCTGTAGCCAAGTGAGTAGTGGCTTGAGGGCTTGAAAATATGGTCTCATTGGGTCGATGCTGAGTGGTATCCCTGTGACTTTGGATTGGTGAAGCAGTCCTCTGGCATCCAGAATAACTTTGTACTGATGGTTTCACAGGCTTTCCACCCATACGGCAGTTTATGCTCTTGGTCGTGAGATGGTGCAGCCATAGAGGAGTGTGTATTAGGAAGGGAGGAAACGTGTCCCATGGTGGTTAAAACTGCTTGGCAGGGAAGCCTCTAATATTAATTTGTGCTGTTCTCTGATACAAGTTGCCTATGTACTGGTGTTTCTCCTACCCTAAGAAAGCACCAGCTGTGCACTTTCTCTGTGTGGGGGCTTTCAGAGCCAGTAAATATGTACGGTAGCATCCATCCATATGGCATTTTGTAGGTGTTTAGAGCAGAATAACAGGGGAAGGAGCTAAAACATGAGATTGTCTGGTCCCTTCCTCAGCCCCAAGGAGGGAGCAATCCAAGTGGTCTGTGTCTCGCAGCCGAGCTCTTTGCACTGAGCTGAGTCCACCCTGTGCACGGGAGGCTGAATCTCAGAGGAGTCATACAGAGGGCTAATCTGTTAGGATATTAATTTAAAAAAAAAAAAAAGTGAAGTTATTAGTACTGATGGAGAGGAGGAGCACAGAAGGATTAGGAGGCAAAAAGATGAAGGTGCTGGGATTTGATGAGCACTTCCAAGTTCAAAGTGTCCCAAAAGCACTAAGTAGAGTTCAGATTTAAGGAAACAGTGGAGAGATGCCTTTGACATGTCCAAGCAGAGAGCCAAGAGAAAAAAACAGAGAGGATGGGAACTAAACTTGGAAATTATTGGTGCAGAAGCGATGGCTGAGTGTGGGAGGGGGAGAATTCACTGTGAGGGGCAGAGTAACAGAACAGGGGACCAAGGACTGTCCCCGGCATGGATGTGGCAAAGGGTTTGTGGAGCAAGATACAGAGCGGTCAGCACTGGGTTAAAGGAGTGCACGGACGTAACAAATGGGAGCAGAGAGGTGGAAAACTTTAAGGGTTAATAGTCCAGATATGAGCATGAAAAGACCTGCTAGTGAGAAATGCAGGGGTTGGGAAAGGCCACTGAAAAGGTCTTCCTTCTGGTAACCTCTGAGGTGGAGATTGAATTGATCAGCCATACAACAATGTCGCTGCATCTGCTTCATCTTTATTTAAAGTTCTTCCTTTTGTGCATGAGCTCCTTCCACAGCCTCAGCAGTGTGAGCGAGCTGGGCTGCTGTCAGCTCTGTACCCTCCTGCTGTGCTTCTGGTGCCTCCTTTGATGGTACCTTTCTCATGTCCGGGACGTTACCCTCTAACTCAGCTGATTCGCAGAAACCCAAGCGATTCTTAAGCTTTTTTTCTTTTTTTTTTTTCTCCCATGCTCTGCTCTGAATGCATTAGAAACAGGAAACCTACATAAATGCAAGTTAAACCAAAAGATTCCTGAGACCATTAGTGTGTAGTGCCAACATCATCCTTGCAGGAGTATGTGGGATGGTTGTTACAAGGCCCTTGGCAGCTCAAGTGATGATGAATTTGCAGTATGTCATTAAGCTCCCAGGATTTCTCTCTGCCAGTCAATGTGCAAGTTAAAAAGCTCCACCGGTTCCATAAAATAGGGAAGGAAGTGGGTTGGGGCATGGCGAATACCTGGAGCGAGCCATGCTTCAGTGATGCAAGGGCACACAGTCCGCTCTGAGCAAGGGAGGAGCTGTTAAGTTAGGATGCTGTGTTTTGATCTCTTTCCTTTGCAGCTTTTCCGACCAAGTTTTCCATCTTTTTCCTTCTGTCTGTGAAATGGGAGTGAGCTGAAGTGGTCGTTGCACATTGCTGCGTTGCTGAGAGTTGCCTGACATTGGTGCTTTGTTTCATCCCGAGGAAGGTCAGACGCGGTGCTCGGGGAGCAGCCGGCGGGAGCTCCCTGGAAATAATCAATAGAGGGAACGTGGGGGATGAGCGAGCGGGAGTGAGAGATAGCATCTACCCAATGTTTAATAAGAAGGGGAGAGAGATGCAGGGCCGGGAAGGGGGGGGAAGGTGGTGAGAAAGCCAAGACCTGGCGAGAAACTGCATGATAATGAGGCATAGGTGATAGCAAAATGATAAGTCAGCAGAGCTGGACGAGATGGTAATGTCCAGCTTTTCAATTCCAGGCAGGTACTGCTGCGTTTGCAGCTGTGGCTCCTCAGGAGCAGGAGGCATACGCCTGTGAATGTGAAACCGAGAGCAAGGGGACGGGGAGGCGAAGGGGAGGAGGGAGCCGGGGACCGGCGTGCGCTGCTCCCTGGCGCTTGGAGCACAGAAGGTGCATGGAGGGAGCGGGATGCCCGGACCCAGAGCCAGAGGGAGGGAGCATTTGCTCCTTGGAGCGCTGCTATGGCCCTCCTCGAGAGTGTCGGTGCAAAGTGAACACGGAGAACCTGGTGCAATTACCCTTTGTTTCCAAGTTTGCTGCTTGGTGAGGTTACAAGCGCTCTACGGACTGGTTATGGATGGGCCTGTAATAGACCCGTACGCTCAGAGCCAAAAATGAATAGCCTCTTGAGAAAGAGCTGAGCTGGACAAGTGCACCTGCTGTAAGGCCACTGGAGCAGGAGAGGGATGGAGAAGTCTGTATAGTTTTATTTCAAGTGCAGGAGTCTCCAGCCTCTGAAGCTGTAATCTGCTGATAAAGGCCTAGCTAGGTTCAGGGTTTCCTGTCAATACGAACGGCACAAAATGCTGTTTCCCCGGGAGCTGTGGGTGTTTTGTGTCTCTGCCCTTAACCCAGGCTCTCGGGGAGTCTGGTGATGGCATCTGCATCTCCTGGTTTTCCAGCTGTGGCCCTGTAGCCCAACTGCCCTGAACCTGGGACCCTCACTCCACATTTCTGCCTCATGTCAAGGCACGAGTGGGCTCCCGTGAGCTCAGACCCTTTTGGAGACCCTCTCTGAGCTATTCAGGGGGCAGGTGTTCGCAGCAGCCTGTGCCCGGCGAGGCAGCCAGTGTTACTACTCAGTGGGTCTGCGGGCAGGAGTGGGAAGGCACGGGCCCACCAGCAGCCCTGGCTTCAGCCCCACACTTCCCCGGAGCCCATCCTGACCATCTCTCTGGTTTTTGCAGACTCTGCTTCGGTGTCCCCACCTCTCCGGTATTTATTGTGCTTAACGCTGTTGTATCACGCTCCATCCTCCCCAGCCAGCACTCATTAAAAGGTAATATCCAAGTGTTAGCCTCCTGCACCCTCTCCAGGGAGGCTCTTCGCATGTGTTGGCACATGATACGTGTAGATATCAAGAAGATTTAACCCCACCAGTGCCAATGAAGCCATCTCTGTGGTGGCTAGTTGCATCAGCACAGTACAGCGGGAACTATGTGTGCGTGGTTGTCTTTACTCACGTGTTGCAGTCATACTGATCTGAAGAATTTCTGCATAGAAATACCTGGTTTTCCCAGAGATAGCTGGAACATGCATAAATGTCCATGGGGATGTAGGAATGAGAGTGTTGTGTCTGTTGAGTGATGCGGTGACTCTCCCCGATAATCCACCCTGGGGACTCATGTGAATATTGCAGCTGCTCCGACAGTGGCATGCAGATGCCATTTTAAAAAAGAAAAGTTGCTCTACTTAACGTATTTTGTTTCATCTATCCCTCCAGCCTCCCTCCCCCTAAAATAATTTTGACTGCTCAAGTCTCAGACTAGGCAAGCTTACTGTTTCAGACTGATTTAAAATCTTCCCTTTAGTGTCACGCAGCTGGGAAACAGACATTCATCCTGTTGGGGAAGGAAGATGCATTGCTTTCCAGTGGCCCCAGAACTTGCATCTAGCCTGGAAAGTCCTAAATTTAATGCACTGTAGTTTAGTGACACGTTTATCTACAGAGACTCTACTTGCTGTTGTTTTTAAAGGTCTGTTTGGACATAGGCTGGCAAAGGGAACTTGGTGTGACAAGCGCAGAGGTTATATATCTATGTGGAATAAAAATTTTCCGGTCTTAAAAGCATTTATAAGCTCAGCTTTGGAATATCCAGTCTCTTATGAGATGCCTCTCATTTCCCTATTTCTTTTTAACTTGATGCCGTGGCTCACACTCAGGACAGGAGGGAGCCCAGCTCGGGGTGGACCGGCTGTGCAAGCAGGTTGCCCCACGAGGCAGTGCTGCCGGGGGTCTCCAGCCCTTCGCTTCCCCACCCTGTCAATCCTCCCCATACAGAGCCAAGATGCTGCATGGCAAGGGGTCGGGTAGAGCTGGCTTGACCCTCATTCCTGGTATTTTATTATCATGGTCAACACAGCTAGATATGTGGATTCAGGAACAAGGAAAATATTCTATTTTTCAGTCCAAGGTTTTCTGCCTGTCTCTTGACACTGGAAGGCAGAATCTCTTTAATTGTCTTTTTTTCAGAACAAGCTGTTTAATATTAACACTGATTACCTAATTGCTCATTTCAAGGAGAGCGATAGCAACTTTCAGAGCTTTGGGGACTTAATTTTCTTCTGGATTCATGGGCAGCCACCCAGATCTCTCCAGCATCGTTTCTTTTCTCCATCATCTGTATTTTTCCAGAGAACACTTTAAAGATATTCGTGCATAAGCTATTTCACATCAATCCTTGGCTTTTCCCATCTTTTCTGTCTCCTTATTAAATATAACAGTGTGTTTATGATATTTTTAATGTTTTTACAGCAGATCAGCTCAGTCAGGAAACAGTTACTAATACACTGGGAAGGCAGGCTGTTTGACGTACTTGTCTCTGAACCGTCAGCATCTAGGGGGTGATAGTGGATAAGGTAAGGAAGAGTTGCCTGAAGAGCATTTAGGGAAAGAAAATGAGAGAAAGCTCTGTTCTTCCAAGGCATTACCTGAGGAAGATCTACTGCAAATTACCAACAGACAGGATTTTACCAGCTCTGAAATATAAATGAGTTTTATTTAAGTTGGAGTTTGCATATGGAGCTTACAGTGCTTAAGTCCCTCCACCATTTAGCGCCGTCGTTCTCCTGGTACTGCGAGCTCTGTGCAAGAATTGAGTCTGCATTCTGAGCGGGCGTCGTGGTGTCTCATTAAAGCATTAATGCTTGGAGAAAGTGCTAAACCCTGATGGGTTTTCAACAAGCATCCCCCTGGGAAGAGGGAGAAGTGTCACAAAGCGCTATGTCAACAGGGGCCACGTAGCTTGCACTTCTCACGCTGTACATCATTTTACCGGTACATACCCACTCTCCTCCTGATAGGATGAGAAACGTATGAATCAATCATACTGCCCGCTCCGTGTCCTATAAATTAGAGAAAGATGCAGCTGGTTTGCCTTTTGGTTTTCTGTGGTCTTTAATTGCCTCTCCATTATATCATCTAGTGTCCCTTTCTCCAGCCTCTTTCATATCCGTCTTTGAGAATGATGAGCAGTCGAGTGTGATATGCCCCGAAGGTGACTGTCAAAACACGCTGAATTATGCAGTGGTCCGGTGTTCCCTTTCTTCTCTCTCTTTCTCCTTTGAGTATTGCTGGAAGAATAGTTGCAGCATTCAATTGGAAGGTCAGGATTGCCTTTTAGATTAGGTGGGAGACTTTGGATTTTGCGTGATTCAAAATGTAAACCTTGGCTAGTCTTTCTGTGCGTTGAGGCTTTACATGCTGTTGATATAATTCTGGGGCACTGCGGATTGCTCCGCTCATCCCACTGTGAGCTCCGGCTTGTTCCCTGCACTATGTTTCCAAGTTTTTTTATTCCGTTTCAAATGACTGACTTAATTAGCCTTTTGACGGCCAGATATTTTTGTGTAATGACATTTTCCCAGGGATTAATCTGATTTTTTCCTACTTAATTTAAGGTCCCTGGAACTAGCGTTGTGCTGGCCTATGCAGTTCCCATCTCTCCCTGTCTATCACTACCATAAAACTGTGGTTAAAGAAACCTTCTCTCCCTTAAGGCAAAACACGAAGAGATGCATGTAGGCTGCGCTGACATTATCTTTGATAGCTGTGCTCGAGTTTGGCGGCAGCTCGCAGAGCCAGGTGGCTTCATCCAGCTGTCTCCATCCCCAGCAGAGGCAGAGCTCAGCGGAGCCAACGCTCCCTTATGTCTGAGCATCCCTGCCTGGGGAGCCAGTTGGCGTGCTGCAGGCAAGAGCCGGGGTGCGAGCCGCCGTGCCGGCGACGGGGGGAGGAAAGCTGGTGGTGCAGATGGACCCCGAGCCGACGGTGGCCCCTGCCTGGCCCCAGGCTGGGAACTGAGCCGTGGTTGGATCCATCCACCCAGCGCCTGACGGCAGGGCTGCGCTGCTCGGCGGGGCGGGGGGTTAGTGTTTATCCGGGGATGTGCCTTTTTAAAGCACGTTGCAGTCGCAAAATTTAGTTGACGCATTTCAGAGTCTTAATCTTGAAGTACAGCCTAGGGGAGAGGGAGTGCCTTTCAGGCTTCTTTAAAATAATCCAGGATTTGTAATAATAATAACAACAACAATAATAATAATACTTGTTGTTATGACTTATCTGGGACCTACACAGAATCAGTGATGTTTGCCATCCGCCTAATGTGCATTTTGCTGATGCACAACTTCTGGTTGATACTGTTGCATAAATAAAATAAGCCCTGTTAATTTCAAACTCCTCGAGAAACATATACATGCAAAAATGTAAAGCTTACTCACGGAAAAAGGGAAAATCAGCAGGAAAAGAGAGAGATTATTTTCAACAGTGTCCTTTTAATTAGAGCGATAATTAATTCTTTTCCCTGACATGCACATACAGATGACTCTTTTAAAATATTCCCGCTTGAAGGAAAATGACTTAAAGCTGCATACCAGAGGAGCAGATCATAAATCTCCAGGAGAAAATTTGGGACTGTGTATATTTTGAGCACTCCTTTTGAATCCAAAATGGTCACTGGAAAGCACGCCATAAAATCTAACTGCAAGGTGAACAAAACGCTCCTCAAGACCTGAGTGCTGAGAACGAGCAGAGGCTCCGTGCGGGCACAGGGGGCTGATGAAGTGGAAAATGGAGTTAATGTATTTTGCACATACACAAATTACATCAACTGTGCTCTTTTCCAGGGGACAAAATGCTTCCTACTGTTGGTCTAGATGCATTGTATTTCTGTAACTTTTTCTGACATTATGGACTTTGAAGGTTGATCAGGGGGGTTCTTGTTTGGCAAATGGACATGGAAGCAAGAGATGGCTTTAGAAAGGGTGGGAGAAAGCCAGAAGCAGACTCAGGTCAGAGGAGAAGGCAGCAGAAAGGCCCGTGACAGTGCAGGCACCAGAGTTGGGTTGGACATGGGGTGGCCCAACTCTCCTGAGCTGGGGAGTGAGTGGCAGCAAGCCTCTGGTGAGCCTCTTTCTCTTGGTGGAGGCTGGCTGGCTGCGGAACACTGGTGGGTAATGGGCTTGGTGTGAGGGTCTGAGCTTCAGTCGTGGTGATGGAGAAACGACAGAGGAGGGGGGAGAAAAAAGAAGGCAAGACATCAAGGGCTGGCGCAGAGGCCGAAGGTGAAGAGAGGGGAGAAAAGAGATGTGCTTCTGGAGGAATCCAGGCATCGTTGCTTTTACCATTTCTTCTTAAATTATCGCTCAATTCCCTTTATAACTCCCTCAGCTGCGCCAGAGGAAGCCCCTTGTGTATCGCTGCATGCCAAACCCCGGCTCGCAGCCTTTTGCTCCCAACTAACATCGCCGCGAGCCTGCACCAGCGCCTGGAGCTCGGTCTTGGCACCGTGGAACGCCAGCGAAACACGTTTGGCACAGCAGGGAAGTATCTCACTGCTTCCCTGTAATTACACTTGTGAAAATGCCTCCGTGGAGAAGACAAGCCCAGGGGACCTGCTCCTAGGTGGGAGATTTCTCCTGAGGGCTGATCCTGCGCGCAGGTAGTGCCAGCTCTGCTCGGAGAATCGCGTCGTTGAGTCGTGCAGCCCAGCCAGGGTTTTGATTTCTTATGGCGGTGATTAAGACTCCTCATTTAGGGACATAAAAGGAGCTGGCTTTCTAATTGCACGTACAGATGTTGCCAGACATAAAGCAAAATGATGCAGGGAGGCTATAGCATCCCGCTCGCCGCTCTGTACAGAGGGGCCAGTGCCAAAATGAGGAATTAAAAGGACAGAAGGAAAAATAAATGTAAGGAGCTTTTCTTCACCTGTATAGGAGATAATACTGGAATGGTCATGAAAGGAAAGGTGGAGACAAAACGTGGGTGTGGGAGCATGGAGTTCATTTGTCCGTGCTAGGTTATTTTGCTGCACCCAGGCAGGCTCTGGGCCACAGAGCCGTGGTCAGCAATGCAGCCACGGAGACCTCACCAGCCCGATTTCCAGTGGCGCTAATTAAGAGAAAAATGTTTCCTCCTTTTCCTTTTTGACAAAAGGATTTCCACACTTCATTTTATTCCATTACTTTTCTCCAGAGATCAGTAAGCCAGGGAAATACTGTTTCCTTCTTCGTTGCTGTTAATTAAGCTAGGTCTGAAGCACCTTGGTGAACCTCAGGTGCCTCTCAATTTGCAGAGGGCTTTGCAGCACTGAGATGAGCTGCAGGGCTGGAGACACATTTCACCATGAGCCCCAGAGGTCCGCAAAACCCTTGATTAGAGAAGTCTGGTTTATCCAAACTGTCTAGAGCTACAAAGGAGATGTAATCATGTACTTCTACCTGCTAGGGTGGTCTAGAAATCACTTTTTTTTTCTTTTTGGTTTGGGTTTGGGTTTTTTTTCGCTTTTGGAGGACCTGGAGCCTTGTATTGTGCAGTTGAAGGCAAAGAGCACGTGGTGTAGTAGGGGACCACAGGGATGCTTCCTAAGAGCAAAGCAGCTCCTCAGACTTTTGCCTCAGTCATACGCTTCATGCTGCCCAACCTCCTGCCTCTCTTGGTCCTAGTGAAGTCCCACATGGCTGGAGAACCAGTCAAAGGCTTTTGCAATCCTCCTCACTGCTTGCTGAGTGGAGAGGCCTCATCTTCTTTGGAGAAAAGTGGTTTGCTCTTGTCCTCCTGTATTTACGTGACTTTTCAGCCTACAGTGTGGCAGATCAATGGAGCATTTTCTTTGCCTACCCATCTTCTCTGCAAGTTGGACATATGATCTGAGGGGGGGTGGTGTGGGCACATGCCAGATTTCCCTGGGTCATTGGGATTTGCCCTTCACATTTACCCAGACAGATGTATGCCGTCCTCATTCAGTGCCGCGTTTCAGCCATAAGTTCCAGTGCTTCTCCAGGTACCAGAGGCTGCAGTTTTCTGTGGTGGGACCCACCCCTCCATAACTACCTTTCTTCTTTTGCTTAACAGCTTCCAGCTGCGTTTCTTGCTTGCCCTTGTTCAGTACTTGGCACTGAATCCGGTCTAGAGAGGTTATTTAAGCAAAAGCAGTCATAGTGCATGTCATGTTGGGGAGATAAATGGTTAAATGTCTCAGCTTCAGCTCAAAGCACTGATTTTTTGGGTCTTATTTTTTTGTTTCAGGGCACATCCAAGTTTCCAGGACAGCTGAAGGTGATAGAGATGGCACCTTAATTGAAAGGGGTCAGAGCGTTGCATGTTTCTCTTGCATTAACATTCTGTGCATATTCCTTTTTAAACCCACAGGCTCTGTCCACTGTTCCTTGCTGGCCTTCAGAAAGTGAACTCCTGGTAAAGGGCTTAAAAGGCAATATTAAAAGGGGAGAGAAAGAACTGAAAAGGGGATTACAAATCCAATAAAAATTGCTCTCAAGAGTAGACAGTATCTGCTGGACAGGAAATATATTTGAGTTTGTGAGCAGCTACAAAATACCTCAGCCACAGAAAGTCTTGAGCGGAGGGTAAGCCTTTTGCTCAGTTAATCATCAAAGACAAGCAGAGGACACTCAGCTTGCACAGGGATCAAGTCCGAAGCCGCCTCATGCATATTGCAGCGGCTCCGTCCGTACGGGCATTGGGGTGCTGATGGAGCAGCAGCCGCCGGGGAGAAATTTGCTGATGCCTTTTAGTATGTGCAGCCTGCAGTCGTGGAAACGAATAGCTTGGTTTTGGAAGGTGACAGCCAGCCTGCTTTGCGCTTAGTTCACCTGATGCTTGGGGTGTGTGGTGGTCACGCGGAGATCTCTGGTGATCTGGGGTTTGAAGAGCTCTGACAATGGGAGGCTCTGTGCTTTTGAGCAGTGCTGGGGTGATAGCGTTGGTCTCAGCGTTCCTCTGCAGTGCTGGCGAGTTCTTTGGGCATCTCCAGAAGGTGTCAACAGCAAATGCTGCTTTTAACCTCCCCCTGGTTTGTGAGGGATCATTCGCTATCGCGTTCATCCCATGCAGATTACCACACAGGTAATTTAAGACTTTTCCTCAGTATTTACCTATTCTGGATCTGACCACAGAAGGGAAAATGCTCTTAATCCCAGCAGCAGGCAGCGGAGGAGGGCAGCAGCTCTGACACTGTGCTTCTGCCTGCGCGACGTTCCCTGAACGCTTTGTGTTACAGGCTGAAAATTTTTAGTTTGGACCCGTTCTTTTTGTGGATGCTCTTTATGCCGGTGTCTTTCATCCGAGCGGCAGAGCGAGCGGGGGTGGGAAAGGCAGGATGCTGGCGCAACCCCCTCTCCGTGCACCGCGTATGAAGTGCCTTGTGTAGACTTTGTTGGAGTCTTTCTAAGAGCATCTGCCTCCAGTTGGGGTAATTACTACTCTCAAGCTGTAGTAGTGAGTATCTCGTTGATGGAATATGAAAGTGAGCAAAATGTCAGTTCAGCACTGCGTGGAGGCCTCACTGACACACAGGCTGCTTCTGAAATTGCTGGCGGTTTTTTTTCAGTTAATTGCCTTTTTAATCATAGTGAAATTGCTCCTATTTGCATGAATATTCCAGCAGCAGGATCGGTTTGCTCTTGTCACACATACTCACTACATACCACATTCAGTTTTGCTTAATATGCCTCATATTTAGAGTGTCGAACTTTTTTTCCTCTTGGTTCCCTCTGCCTGCTGCAGGATGGGCAAATACTCTTTTATTTATTTCAAGAAATATTCTCCCCTGCCCCTTACCTGCTGCCCACCTCCCTGCAGGCACCTCCAGAATTAGAAAACAAAATTGTCTTAAAACAAAAGCCCAGGTGACTCATCTTAATAATGAAAAAGGGACCAAACCCTGTGCCTGTGTACACCTGGCAAGGCTGAGCTCACGGTCAGCAAACAGCACGTGGGAGAAGTGCCCGTGACAGCGGAGGATGTCACACGCGTGCCCTGCTGCGTTGTCCCGGGGAGGTGAGGCGTGAGCGATTCCTGGTTGCAGTACTGCTGTTTGCTCCGCCAGCGTCGGCGTGAAGTGCTCCTAATGCAGCACAAACCGGCATCGCTGGCACCTGAATAGTCGTTATGGCCACCGGTATCGCACCGTGGTGGTAATTCCCATGTTGTGCACGGGAATCTCTGCCGTAGATCGGAAGGCGGCTTGTACAAACCACACAGCAAATCCCCGTGACGGGCTGCTCAGAGGGCAGGAGGCAACAGACGGCAGCTAAGGGACAGCGAGGAGCAAGGCGGTATTGATGTCGGCCGAGGGGTTGTAACCCCGGGTGCAGACCTTACTTGGGCAGCTGTCCCGGCGCGGCAGGAGGAGCTGGCATGGCCGGGGATGCCCGTGCCCAGCTCGTTCCCCTGGGCTCTCCCTGCCTGGGCAGAAGGGAGGGCAGCGCTCCGACCGGCACTGGAGGTCTGGCTCCATCGCTATCCTTGGCTCATTAGCAGGAGGAGGATCTGCATCCCCCAGGAGGTGTTGGAAACAGCAGCCTGTGATGTTGGAGATATGCGTTGTGCTGCCGCGGGTGTCCCAGCTGCCTAGGGGACGTGCACCCGAGTGTTGGTGAGGTGCAATGAAAACGTTGCTCAGAGTTACCGGCACACCAGGACGGATGGACCCATCCACTTCTGAGGCAGTAAAGCAATTGGAAACAGGCTAGACAATCAGTCATCTCAAACTGTCAAGTTTTAAGCAGAAAACATTGATTTTAATGGTAATTTCTGCATAAAAATTAATGGCGCAATAAAATCTTAATTTGGAGTTTCAGAACAAATAATGTAATAGTAAAAGGCAGCATCCTGGAGTAATTTGAAAATGAATTAGGCCAGTGGAATCAAACTCTCCCCACCGAGATGCCTTTAATTGATCATCCCCGTAACAGCTAGTTTACAAACATACCATGAGAGCGCTTGCTGCCCTGGCACCTTCCAGGCAACACGTCCAGCATCAGTATGGAAACCAGTACGTCCCTCCACGTTCCTTCTGGGTCCCGGTGAGGAGGCGATGGGGAGGAAATAAATCAAGCGCAGTCATGTGGTCGGTACAACGTGAGTCTTTGAGGTTTGAACAAGGGAAAAACAGTCTCCCGCAAGAAGCAGAAACGGCGAGTCTAAAATTAGCCGAGCCCTTCAGATTGGCAATAGGCAAGTGGTGAATCCCTGCGGATCCTCCGTGCTGACAGCACTATTAATACATCAGCCGACTGCTTGGGTGAGGGTGGGGAGAGTTGTGCGTGTGTCGGGAGTCATGTTTTCCACGTCTGGTCCTGTTCATCGGCGTGCTACCGGGGGCTGAGCTGTGATACGGGGCAGGAATGCTAGAGACTTGTTCTGAAATGTAAAAAAAAAAAAAAAAAAAAAAATTTGCTGCTTCTTATTTAATTACAGTCATGGCAGTTGCTATGTTGAAATGCTGCTTTAAAAGCCTTTGTGAGTAATTAGTGTCAAAAATATAAGATCTACAAAGCCACAAACTCACAGCTTGGTAATATTACCAAGTACTAATTAAAAAAAGAAAAAAGAAAAGTCTCTCTTTCATGATAAGATTTCCAGCATAGTGAAAGATTAAAACGATGCAATTTGCAGATGATAGGAGGGAAAAAAAGGAAACCTGAGAGAAGGATTGAGGAGAGAAGAAAGTCAATATCAACAAGGCTGTAGATCTCCGGGTGATTTGGTAATGGTAAGGGTAAGGGAAGTGAAATATTGGAGTCTGAAGACAGAAATACAGTCAGGAATATATCCTGGGAGCATCCTGTGCTACAGAACAGAGATAAGGTTGAAGATGAGGCACTATGGACGAGGGGGATAAAAATACTGCTGCATTTGGGACTAAATAACCTGGCACAGCTCTCAGGAGCAGTAAAATATTTCAGGAATGTCTTAAGTGGCAGAAATAGAGATATGGCATGCAAGTCTGCAAGTGTCCTGTGGCATCTTGTGAGGGATGTATGAGAACCCGTCCGTATTCCTCCCGACCAGTTTGGACCCCTTACTGGACTGGTGTTACAGAAGCAGACCTGATCCAGCAGAGGGAATCCAGGCTCAAGCACAGCAGCTCCGAGAATTTGGTGATACTGAGATGAGGTGTTTATCCTTTGGAAAAAAGATTAAGAAGAGACCTCATTAAGGTATAAAGAAAGCCTTGCTGGGAATAAAAGATCCAGGCTATTTGGGTTATTGTCAAATACATGTGTCAAGGGACATAAAGCTAGTCTGAAGAAGGACCTGAATTCTACAAAAAGTAAGCTGAATTTTTTTTTCAACAGCACTTAATGCAATTATAATAACAACTTGTGCTTTCTCATGCCTTCCAATTTAAGATCTGAAAGCACTTCACAAACATGAATTAAGCCTCCCAGACCGTTGCGAGGTACAGCAAGTATTGCTCTATTTCCTCTGTTTTACAAACTGAAAACCCAAGGAACAGCGTGTGTGCAAGGCAGCACAGCACGTGGAGGAATACATCTTCATTTTAATCAAGTTGGGCATGGCCTCTGGGCTTTGCCTGCTCACCGGGTGCAGTCCTGCGGCTGGTGCAGACGCTGTCTCCTGGGTGACTCTGCATAGTTCTTCATACCACACCTTCCTACTCTGGTACCTGCGCCTTTGTGGGAACGGTGAGTTATATATCAATAGGAAAAAGGGAGCAGTGGAAGGCGCCACGCGGCCGTGTGCTGCCCTGGTGACAGCGGGTTGAGTCTGTCCTCAGTCTCACCAGCATCACGGTGTGTGCCAGCAGCTTCACAGCAACCTGGGGCCAAGGGGGACTTCTAGGCCGTTTACATCTGATGCGGCTTGCAGATAACTGTATTCAGAGTGCCGCTGCGCTGCCGAGGGAAGTCCCTTCCCCTGGCACCCTGCACTGTTCCAGATACATGGCTGAAGAGCAGAGGAACCAGAGGTTCATCTTTTGAAGTGTTTCTCAAAGGTTTCTGTTCTCGTTTCCAACTTAACAGAAGCATCTGCAGGCAGGTGGCCATTTGAGACTGGGAGCTGTGCTGTTACAACTCTACCAGCCGTGAGAGTGAAGCTGCAGATGGTTTCGTCGCACGTCACAGGCTGTTTGGAGTCTGGAGTTGCGTGCTGCTCTTTTCACCTTGACAGTGCTCTTGTAGAAGGAACCATTAGTATGGGTGGCAAGTTGGTGGGAAATAAAATTGTCCTGCCCTTAACAAGCTGGCCCCACCTGACCTTGAAGACATTATTTTGTTTCCTGGATGTTTTAAATTAAGTGGTATTTTGACTAAAGTGGTTACATAGAAAATGGTTGGGATAATGCTTGCTTGAGCTGAACATGCCCAGCCGGAGCCTGTTAACTCCCTGGTGCCCCATTCCGTTCCTGCCTCTTTCCTTTGTTTGCCAACACAGGTTTCCTCTAGATAGTGCCTTTTCTCCTTGTCTTTCCTCACCGCCCCTCTCTGTAGCATGGGAATAGAGGCTTTGACAGGCGTGCCATGCACGAAGCTTGGGGTCTTGGATTTAGTTGGTTTTGATGGCACGTGAGTAAGCAGGACCTAGGGCGAGAGTCTGCAGGAGGGAGCTCACTTAGGAGGAGATGTTTACACAAATCCTCCATGGCACGTGTTGCCTACTGTCTTTGTTTCTGTACCTTGAGTTCATCCTCTAACACTGAGGCCACATGTGGGAACGCTTCTACAAGTTGCAGAAAGAATTAATTTGTGGTTTCTTCTTCATCATCCAGAGGACTGAATATCCCTGGGATGTTACTGGCATTTTTCTAAAGGCTGCTTTACAGGAAAGCATTCCCAGAAAAATTATCTACCTCATTGTTATTCATGCAAAAATGTTGGGGCAATCTTTTATTCCACCATGCAGGTAATCACTGCATGGAGCTGTGCTGGCAGCTTCAGTAGCTCACCATTGTTTGTTAGAGATTAAAAAATAACAACTGGTGATGTCATCGAATCAGTGGAGCTAGTGAAATCAAAGCCTCAAACACAGTCAGAGGTCCACATATCTTATGGAAGAAGCTGCAAGAGCAACAGAATAGCCATGGTCCCATTGCTGCTCTGATCCCCTTGGTGACTTTGGTGGGGGAAATCAGATTCTGCTTTCCTCCAGTCTGTCTTCTACTCTGAGAGATACTGAACGCATCAATAAACAATAGAAAACAAGGAAGGCGTATGTTCAGATGCAATTCAGGCTTTGGGCTAAGTATTTCTAGAGACTTTGCTAAGAACAAAAATCTAACTGAAATCAATGGCAGCGTATCTGCTATTTAATGGCAAGCCAATACGGCACGGCACTGGAGTACAGTGTGTTCTCACCTGCCTCCGTGCTAAGTGGACAAGCTGTTGTGAGCTGACCCAGCTGAGCAGTGTGCGTGTGAATGATACCCTCCGGAAGAGAGGCAGAGATCCCGTAGCCAAGCCTACGTCAGAGTGAAAAGGCTGCAACCTCCTGGCTGCTCTGAACTGGGGAAGAGGTGTTTGCAGCCACTTCTGGGGCATATCAGTAGCAGCGGTGTGTACAGAAGGAAATAGGGGCTATTCATCTCCCAGATAGATTTGGCACTGCAGCAGAAGATGGGGTTGAATTTTCTGGCAGATCCTCTCGCTGCCGACAGCACCTCTGCAACGTCCGGACTGAGCTGGAGCCAGCTGTTTTTCATCCAAGCACTTATCTTACCCAAGCGCTCGGCTGTCTGAGTGATGGCTGTGCTCATCTTTAATGTAGATGTAGGGCTGGGTGTCAACATACTGTTGAGAGTGAGTTGTAGGCATCTCCCAGACTCCCTTGGTCTGACATTGTTGCTGTATTAGGCGGGAAAAAGAGGATAAAAATCTGCAGCAGCCCTGGCAGCCTTGGGAGAAGGAACAATTGTCCATCGCAAGCTGGTTGTTATTGGTCTGAGCGTAGAGTCAGCTTAATGCTATTTGGATCACTGCTGCCAGGTCTTTGGGCCAGCCGGGGATGGAGGCCACAGACAGCGACATGCTGGACTAGATGGTGTCCTGGCGTCGGTGGCTGCACAGTCCTAACGCTATCTCTACATGATGCCATGAGTTAGAGGGAAGATGGAGGGTGACGGCAGAGGTGAGGTGGTTCTGCAGTGCTTTGAAGGACACTCCTCTGTAAAGAAAGATTAGAAACAGGCTGGTGGGAAGACTGTGTGCAATGAGATATGACTGCTTCTGCACCAGCAGGTCCATGCTATGATTGAGGGTCAGTATTCAGCAATGGGAGCACATGGAGAAGGTTCAGGTGTCTGAGTTAGCATCCAAGTTAGCTTCAGGTGCAGCCAGTGCTTTCAGGACATTTGTTTGCACAGCTGAGCCAAATTCTGGTAAGATGGTTATAATATTTACCACCAACTTGGGCAGCCCTGCTATGGACCTTGAAAAATTGTCAAGGGTTTGGAGTTTTGCTTCAGTAACACATGCCGGCAAGCTGTGACAGGAGAAGGTGCTTGAATCAAGGCTGAACTAAACTCTGAATGAATTGATGAGTTGATTTGCTATCCTGTCTCATTCCAGCCATTGAGATTTTGCAGATCCCGCAGCCAAATGAAGGGTCGTTGTAGTGATGGTAAGGGATAAGCTGGGACACCGTGCTGCCATTGTTAGTATTCAGTTGGATTCATGCAAGATCAGAACTCTAATCTCTTGTTCACACGATTCAACTGCTGTAGGTTATCAGTGAATCAAGGTGACCTTTAAAGCAAGGAGGCCACGTGGGACTCTGCAACTCTGAAGACAGAGACCAGTTGCGTTGCACAGCAGAGCTGGTTGTCAGTATACTTGTCCTGCAACTGGGCATCAGCACATTTGGGAGGTCCAGTAGGTCCCTCAGTCTTTAGGAAGGAGAAGGAAGCTGTGACCTCTTTGTAATATAAGTAAAACTCCTGCTATCGTTGGTGCTCTGCTGGTTGCTTTCCCCACTGAGCTGTCCTGCCTGGACCCTCTGATGGAGCAGCAACTCTTTCCTTACAACTAGGAGCTCCTTTTTGGCAGCTCCCCTTGCAGCCTGGCTGTTATGGCTCTTAGTCTTCCCATCCTGAAATACCCTTACAGTGGTCCTGGATTTCCCTGGGAGAAATTCCCCGTATTTCTCCCCGCGCTCAACAGGAGTGTCAGCATCCCCATGATTTCTTACGGCTCCGAGACTCCCTTCCGCTGGGAACCTGCCTGCACCAAAGTCCCTGGCACAGTTTGAGCTGCAGTTTTGTCTGATCCTTTTAAGAGTTGGGAATGGCTGTTTTGATGTCTGATATCTCTGAACATGAAAGGCTCCTTTCCCTCTAACTGTGCATTGGGCAGGGCAATGCCTGTCTCTCCTAATCAAAAATGTAATCAAAGATCTCACTTCTCGTAAAAAATGTATTAAAAAGAAGAAACGATGCAGCATATTTCTATTGGCTTTGCTGCTGGTTTGCTCTGGTTTCTACTTCTGTGCTGCTCCCTCCTGCCTTTCACAAAAGAATCCCCACCTCAACTTTCTTCATGTCTTGAGAGGTTTAATTGCAAAATGTTGAGCTTTGAAAACAAAACAAAACAAAAAAAATCATTGTATTTGATTCAAGTGAAATATCGATTGTCCTTGAGTTCCCACACCGCAGATATTGGCAGCGTTTTGTCAGCGCAAAGAGTGAGTAGAAAGATCACAGCAAGGAAATAAATATTCCAACTGGAAGGAGAAGAAGCTGAGCCAGGAAAATAGCTGTGCCCCATCGCTCCCTCTCCCACAGCAGCTTCTTAATAAATGGTCTGTTGACCTGATGTTAACGTTTCCAGCTTACAGTAAGCAGCATTTCCCTTAAACAAGATACTGATAAAGTGAAACGAGGGAATAGAGGGGGTGGAGAGCAGATTTGCAAAACAGGCTGGAGTGAGAAAGTCGGAACATACCGTGTGTGTCTCAGGAGTGGGAACATGCCTCAGTGTGTGAATAAATATATAATGTATAGACATATGCTCTCGCTTCTCAGAAACAGAGTTTTTTGAGTAGTCCCAGACTGTGCTGCTTTCAGTAGCACAGCAAAGTAAAAGGCAGGGCGCTTGCGCAGAGAACGTTGGAGTTGGTTATGGGGGGTCAGAGGATGGTGGTTTGGATGGAGCATCCTCGCTCCCCGAAAAGGAGACTGGTTGTGGAGAAGGGGCTCAGGCGTCGCTCGGGCCAGCGCGCGAGGAGCGAGCAGTCTGTCTGGAGAGACACAATGCGCTCGGCTTTGCTCATTTTCATCTCTCAGGCTAATACCTCGCTAATGGAGATCAGATTTTCATACAAATTCACTGGAGAAGAAAGAGCACAAGAAGAGGAATCAGATAAGTTATTTGTTAAATGGATTTTTTATTGTTTTCCATGAAGTCTGCACAGAGCTGTTGTCCTCCTTTTAATTCCTCTTCTGGCATTTGTTCCCTTTTTTACTGCCTCCACAATTCTCCCATTCAAGTCGAAAAAGCCACCTCCAAAAGACCAGTGTAACATTAGCAGAAATTATTAGCAGCAGTGATTTCAATATTCAAATGGACATAATATTTAGTAATAGACTGGGAGTTGTATAAATAGAGTCTGAATGCCTAGTAATGAATCATATCAATAATTTTCACATACAGACTGTGCCTTACAATTCTCAAAGGCCTTTACAAATACCAATTGATTCTCACAGCATGCCTGCTTGGTGGAGGAGTTGTTATTAGTTCTAGTGGAGGGTGAGGATATTGAGATGCAGAGAAATGATGCTGCCTGTGTAGTTCATGCTGGGACCCAAAGTGAGGAATAAAGTCAGAAGCTCCTGACTCCCAGGTCTTAATCATGAGACTACGCAGCTCTGTATGATTTCTTTGGCATGGCTGGAAGAGGTGGTCCTCATGGACGGTGGCATGAGGGAGACTGTCTTTGGCAGATGCCGAAGTCTGGGTCTGACAGGGTGCTGGTAAAGGCAGGAGTAATGCACAGTGAATGGCAGGACTGCTCTCGATGGTGCTGTGATGGACCTTACAGTCAGGAGTAGCACCTGTGCCCCATGCAGGTGGGGGCTTGGGGGTTTTTTGACCTATGGAAACATGGTTTTCCATCCAGAAAAGTGGCAGCTAATGCAGGCATACTCCAGAAAGAGAAAGGGATGTCTTCATCCCTTTGTGACCAGCAGGTCGAGGGAGGCGATCCTGCCCCTCTACTCCACTCTTGTGAGACCCCACCTGGAGTACTGCGTCCAGCTCTGGGGGCCCCAGTACAGGAGAGACATGGAGCTGTTGGAGCGAGTCCAGAGGAGGCCACGAAGCTGATCAGAGGGCTGGAGCACCTCTCCTGTGACAGGCTGAGTTGGGGTTGTTCAGCCTGGAGAACAGAAGGCTCTGGGGAGATCTAATTGTGGCCTTCCAGTACCTGAAGGGGCCTACAGGAAAGATGGTGAGGGACTGTTTATCAGGGAGTGTAGTGACAGGACAAGGGGTAATGGGTTTAAGCTGAAGGAGGGGAGATTTAGATTAGATGTTAGAAAGAAATTCTTTACTGTGAGGGTGGTGAGGCCCTGGCACAGGTTGCCCAGAGAGGTTGTGGAGGCCCCATCCCTGGAAGTGTTTAAGGCCAGGTTGGATGGGGCTTTGGGCAACGTGGTCTAGTGGAGGGTGTCCCTGCCCGCAGCAGGGGGGGTTGGAACTAGGTGATCTTTAAGATCCCTTCCAACCCAAACCATTCTATGATTCTATGATTCAATCCAGCTGTGCTTTGTAACTCTCACCCACCTCAGTCAAGGAGGGTAATAGCTGAAGAGTACCTGAAATACTGGAAGTCTATTTTCTAGTGTAGCATCCTACTCAGCATTCACCGTGTTGCCCATCTCTATTTTACTGTTGGCCTTCTTAATTCTGCAGTAAATTGTTGCAGCCTTTAATGTCTCCCCCGGTGACCCAGGGATGCAGTCAGTGATGGAGATCTTCTTCAGAGGACAGAGGCAGGTTACATATCACATGCCTCAAACAAGGGAAACCTAATTTTATCTTTTGCCCTTGTTTTGTACTGAATTCACCAAGGCTGACTCACTGCCCAGGAGAAGAGGACATGCACTCAACTTGTATAAGAACATGACATGGTACTTCCAGCCCCTTTTTTCATTTAAACACATTTTATTTTGACATCTTACTTGCTGGTTTGAGTGACACTGTACACTGAGAAGTTGTCTTTAAGCTGGCCACAGTGGCACTTGGCTTTTTATTCTGAGAGCTTACATCATTTCCGAACCCATCAGTGTGCTAAGAGTCCTTTAAATTGGCAGAACAACACGCACTACACTGCACTTGTCTGTATTGAATTTCTTCTGCCGTAGTGGTGCCCAGTGACCCAAATTTCACAGGTCCTCCCAGTCCCTCCGGTTCTCCACACTCCTGACCCACCTAAGTCATTTTGCCGTCTCATAGTTTTTCTGTCTTCTAAGTCATCAATCGTTGGGCTGAAACTATCAATTCTTGTCATCATGTTGCTACTCTCCTCCCCGGACATCCATGGAGGTTGGCAGGAGACCAAGGGTGGAAGGATCATCCAAGTTCCTCTGGATCTGGGAGGCAAAGGAGGGGTGGGCAACCCAAAGCAATGTCTTTCCAGAGCTTAATTGCTGAGCCCCGACCCCAGTTCAGCAAACTCCCACCGTTCCTCATACAGGGACCAGAGGCAGAAGGTAGCAAGCTGGGACCAGGGTCAAACTTTGCACCCTGGGCCTGTGGCCTTTGCAAAGAGCATGGGCATTCCTCAGGGCTGTCGCACAGAGCCAAATTTTAGCTGTCAAGCTTTAAGGACTGTTTTGACAAGCTCATTGAGCAACTTCATTTTCTTATCTTCCAGATGAGACTTGGCCACATCTATTTTTTTAAATCTTTTTTCCCCCTGCCTCCATATTAACTTTTAATTCAACATGGAGTTTAACCTTTCACTGCCCACTTCCTAAGACACTTTCAATACTCTTTCTTAATGATCTTTACCTGAAGCTTTTTGTTAGTCTATCCAAATAGTATTTGTAGTTTCATGAACTCTTTCAGAGAAGAATGTGTATATTAGTGTCAAGAGGACCTTCTTCTACGCATATGCTATGCTCGTCTAGCCAGATGTTATATTCCTCTAGGCTCTGCCTCAGGTATTTTGTTCCATGAACTGAATCTAGCATGTTTAGGGAATTGATTTTTTTTTTTCCCCCTTCTTAAGAAAAAGAAGGAAAAAGGAAAACATAGCAACGACAGCATGGCAACAGCAGCTGCTGCACAAAAGAAAAACAGGCAAACAGACTTCCGAAACATGTATTCACTGTTAAGCTATTTTTACTAGTTGGTGAGTATGGGGGAGTATTATCACAAAATAAGTGAGAAAATAGCTTACAAATAATTCATAAGAAACTTTAGATAAGACCATATCTTAATGGCGTCAGCCTCCCAGCTAGCCCTCATGCTGTATGAATGTCCACGTGAACAAACGTAAAGGTCTCGGACCTGCACTATTTAGATATTGCAGATTCATCCACAGACACGTATGTAAAATTCCACAGAAGAAATAACATCAATGGAGCATTAAGGTTAAATAACCGGGCACTAAAAAGTAAAGAATTATGCTTCCTTGCATAGCGACAGAAGAATGAGTCCATCTCATTACATCCGCCTCTGCCTTTGCACCTTGGCAGCAGAGGTTTCCCAGCCGTGTGGGTGCGGAGGGGCCCCACAGCCTGGGTGTTCCCGGAGGACTTGCAGGAGCGGTACACGGCTCCCGGCTCCTCCGCCGACCTGCTGTGTGACCCGTTGCATCGCTGCTTCTTTCCCCATTCACCTCGTCTGTTTGGAGCACGCAGGCAGGAACCTCCAGCACTGGAACACTCGTATTTGCATCTCTGGGCAGAGCTCAGCCACAGGTGGGACCACGGATGCGCTGAAAAGTGCCAAAATGAGAATGAATAGAGTCATCCTTGATCAGCCTGAGAAATGTCATGCTTTGCCATCCCCTCCCCAAGACACGCCACTCTTACCGCAGACCTGTGGGATGTTTTTAACTAAATTCAAAATAATTCATTGAGAACTGGAGAGAAACAGCCTCGAAAGTGTTGAACTTCCTTACAGTTGCAGCCCGATCTGTTGTGCTGCGAGAGCCCTTTTTTCTGCTCAGATACGATCCATGGGAGACTGAAGGCAAACACAGTCTCTTAAGTCTCCTCCGCAATCCCGATGCTTTTATTGGCACCGAGAGAAACACAGCTCAGCCCTCTGCAGCCAAAGCTAGATTCATTTGCTTTTAGAAACAACACAAATCTGTTTTCCTGGTTAAATAAAGTCATTTGCAGGGTCCTGTTGTGGGAACGATGCGTCAGCTTGTCCTGAATGGAGCAGTCATCGGGATGTGAATGGGTTGGTTGTTGGGCTCCAGCAGCTCCCTGCACACTGAAGTGCCCTTCCCGAGACAGGGCTGAGCCCTCGCTCCGGGACTGCGCCCGCACCCGGCATGGGATGGCTGCAGGTGCCTCTCTGCATCACTGCAGGCTTTATCGTGAGGATCCCCTTCCTACACCGTTACGTGGAGTTTGCGATTGATTTATTGCGAAACGTTATTAATCCCGCATCTCGCACGTTCCCTTCCGGCCCCGTGCTTTGAGAAGGTTCTGGTTTCTGCAGCAAAGGAGGCAAACGGGACTCGAGCGCCGAGCCCTTTGCATGGTTCTGCGTTGCCTTGCAGGTGTAGGAAGCCCATTTCTTCTTGTCTCTCAGTCTCAGGTAATGCTGGTGCTTCCCTACTGTTCAGAGGTGTGGCGAGCTACGACGAGCTAACGTTTTTAATCCTGCTCATTGCTGTAGACTTACTTGTTCTGGAAAGTTTGGTGTGTAACTGGTAGGGAAGGAGGTTGGGGAAGTTCTCCAGAGGATGTCAGGAAGGAGGAAGCAGCAGCTAAAGTGGTTTGGTTCCCTCTGAGGCTTTTTTTCAAATGAAGTTGAAAACAAGCAAGTGAAACGCGATGCTTAGAAGCACGTTGTTTGTAAGATTCTTTCTGGTTTTAAATTACTTCGTTTAAACATCTTTGTCTATGAAACCTCCAAGGAATCTCATCCGCTTGTTTTCTCATCTGCATCTTCTGCTTTCTGTGTTTTTTTTACACAAGAAAGAATGCGAGTATCTCGTGTACCTTTATATACACACAAATAAATGGAACTCGAATTGTAAAATACAGGCTGGTCGAGCAGGACAGAGGTCCGTGATCTAGAATAAACTTGCCAACTTAGGACGTGCTCTGTATGACGGCACTTACTGTTTGCTGAGGTCTTTTCCTGTGGCCTTCTCTAACATCTGAATATATATTAACACTGTTTCTACAACTTATTTAGAACACAAATAGCCTAGATTTGAGGCACCTGAAGAAATACTTCTTGACTCTTTTGCTGTTTTGTTTGTATTTTTAGCTTGTGAAAACAATTCTCAAGAGCATTGTTAGGTGTATCATAGCAGGAACACCTCTGGGCACGCTGGGGAATGTGTGAAAGCAGGTTTCGAGAGCTTTTATTTTCACACCATGTTTCAGTTCTGTAGTGATAAATGTTTTCTGGAGTACAAACCTGGAGCCCCTCCCATTGCAGGTCTCACTCCTTGAAATGTAAAAAGGTTTTTTTTTTAAATTTCAGGGGTTTGCTTGCAGTAGGGTTGTGTTGATCTTAGGCAGTGGCAGGAGTGATCAGCCGCATGGCAAGCAGCACAAAGTGGAAACTGCTGTTGATCTTTGCAGCCGATGGCGTTAGACAGGTAGGATTAGTACAGGACCTATGGCAGAGAGGAAAGGTAATGGCATAGCACGGGAAAAAATGAGGGAGGAACAGATCTTTTAGGCACTTCTGCATTGGCAATTGACCTACAACTCAAGACAAGCCTGATATCCTCTATCACACCATTCCTTCTGGGCTGTGTGCTGGGTAATTCCCACGTCCTTCAGCAGGTGGGGTGAATGCTGCCAAGTGCAGACAGCTGGGAGAGAAGCGTTTGGAGTCCCTGAAAACCATCTTAATTCAGGGCAGTACTTTAACCTTGCAGGTGTGAGGGAAGAAAAATGTGTTCCCACTCCTTGCATGGAGCATCCTGGATCTGCAGGTAGGAAGAGCCCGTGCACACACAGGCTTGGCTTTAAAAGCCCTGTTTCATTACATGCCAACTAGTATGTGCTTCTTTCAGCCGGTCGCAGAGCATCCTGCAGGGTGAGTGAATGTTAGACGGTGGCTTTATTTGCTGCAGTGTCGTAACCGCAGACAGCCCAATTATTTCACATGGGCCTCAGCCAGTACGTTCAGATTTGATTAAGAACTTTTTGAAAGATAAGAAGCATTTAGAGCTAAGGGCTGGCTCCAGCCTTAGTTATTTACATGGGGATGGGGGGGATAAAATCTTTTATTAGTGTCACTGTTTAAATATTTTGGCTCTCTATTCCAATATTGTGGCAAGAAGGAACCATATGTGTTCCTAGAAAGAGAGCCTAGTACAGCCGTTAATCAGGAGAGGATCTATTAATGTATTAACATTCAGAATAATGAGCAAAAACAGCATGCACTGGAGAGACTAACACATAGCTTTAGTCTGTGGTTTTCAAATGTTTTGAAAATGTTATATTCCTCCATCTTTTGAAAGCTTTCTGCCAAAAGAAGTTTTCTTCTGCTGTTAATTTTAGAAAGGTTAAATCTATTTACAAAAGCAAACATAAGCGTGGAGCGATGAAAACCAGGAGGATGTGGGGAGTAACAGGCTCCCAGGCTCCAGAGTTCACTGCGGGAGCTGATCTGGCAGGGAAACTTGTAGGCGCGTCCTTTCCTTTCCTTAACGCTATGCGGAGTGGGGGACGTGTTTGGAGCAGGTAGGAAGCCCAAGCTCTTTGACTTGGCCTTTGCTGTGCAACTCACCACCACCACCTTTCTCCAGAAGGCAATGGACAGCATATGAGTATGTCTGCAGGTCGCTGTTGGGCTTTAGGGGAGATTGCTGAAAGACTTGGCACAGGAAAAGGGCAAATTTTAAAGAGCTCGAGAGTGAGAGAAATTGCTGGTTGAGCAGCTTGGTTGCCTCGAGGTCATTGCTAATTAGCGGCATCTTGCCTAAAGAAGTGAACGTTACATTTTAATGCTGCTATGTAAAACCAATCATGCCGTCTCCCCCTTGCATCCCATGCTACTGCCTGCTTTGCTGTGGCATCTGGAGCAAGCTGCACAAGGGGAGGCAAGAAAGCCCTCTTAAAGGATGTGGAAGGATGCTGAAGTGGTAGCGGAGCTCAGATGAGAGAGGCTGGAGCATGACAGCTGTTACTGGATCATGCAAAAAGCCTGCCAGCAAAAATGCATCAATTTGTGTGATATCCGGGTGTCTTGTCTTCTGTTTTCATAATTGCATACATGGTGTCTGCATAAATCTTTTCTCCCCCCTGCACCTCCAGCGAAAGGAGCTGACTGGCGGATGGCAGCACATCAGTGGGAGAACACCAGCAGGAAGAGACAACCAGTCAGATGTGTGTCAGATGGGGAGGGCCAGGGCCCGAGGCAGATTCCTCGGAGGTTGCTCGAACATGGTGCATTCACTAAATAGAAAACCTCTCCTTTTCCCTACGGGAAGAGGAGCATGTTCATCCAGACATGAGAACCAGCAGTGCTGTCTTGCCATGTTCTTCAGGAGGTTAGTGCCAAATGACAGCACAGGCGGCAACAGCAGAAGCTTTCAGCAAATGCGTCGTAGCCCAAAGGTCTGAGTGTCCCCTCGAGGGCCACAGTGGAATTTCTTTTCCTTTTTCACTGAATACTGAAATCTTCCTATTTATTCACTCCTTAGCAGCAACCTCTGTCTCTTTAGCTGTGGGCTTCCTTCTTGTGGCAACATCAGATCTGCTTGAGGAGAGAGGAGTCCTGTGATTCTTTGTTTCACGCTGGGTTTCCCATGAAAAGCCCATTTCCTGAAAGCAGAATATACCCAGCCTGCACGGGGCGGTTGATTAGTTTCCTTACTACCTTGGTTTTCCCGCCCGTGGACTGCCGGTCTGGTTGAGTAACTCCACAAATACAGCTATTGGTGACCACCAGCTCCATGCACTCAAAAGTCTTGAAGTTGAGAAAGAAATGGTGACATTTTTGAAATTATGACACCTTTGCCAGTATAAATCTTGACTTGTGGCTACAGATGCAGTCTGAGAAATGTCCTTCCCCACAGGGGTTTGTGAGCTTTGAAGGGTTAAAACTCATTCTTGAAGACACAAGGAAAATGTTTGATATGTTCAAAATCAACTTTATTTTCCTTCTTTGACTTTCTGGGTAGTGACAACTCACGCTTACTTTGGTCCTGTTGACAGTCGTGCTGATGATAGCGATTTCAAATGAAGAAAAACGAAGAAAATGTGAGCCAGCAAAAAAAGCAAGTGCAATAAAAGTGCCTTCCTCGACTCACGCTAAGATTGTGAAATTTGGTTATTGATGTTGCAACAGCAACTAATGTTATCTCCAAAGCCAACACTTAAATTCCACTTCGGCAGATCATAACTCTAAGCGAGTCACACAGTCCCGTAGGAAGAGGTAATTACTGACCAGTTCTTCTTGCTCCCAGGTGAGCGGTGGCTTTGGTCTCCTTGGCACTGTAACGCAGAGCACTGGCTCTGTGCAGAGGTGACTAATATGTGTCACCAATTTCCTTGATGTAAAGCTTAAAACCTGCATTTTAGCCTGGGGTGCCAGACTATGACAAACAAGAACTAGAAGAAGGTAATGAATAAACATGGTGAGAATTTCAGCTGTAATCTGCCATCAGGTCCATCTGTTACTCCTTCCCCCACAAGCCTTGCAAACCCAATGAGCCGGGAACAGGCATGCTCCATATACTGTCCCATCCTTCAGCCACATATCTAAGGTCTAATTGTCTGCTTGTCATTAGGTTTATCACTTACGGTCTCTTGAGCCATTATTGGTCACAGAATTTTCTTGTTCAGTTCTTCAGCCTTCCGTCCACGCTGCACGTGACAGGACTTCCAGAAGGATACCAAAAAGATGAGGAGGAGGAGGAGAAACGTATTAATCACACGTTGGTGTCGGCTGTATCGCAGAATAGCAGTCGGTCCAGTGAGACGTGCCTCACAGGCGTGTGTAATCTGCTAATTTAACCATTCCAGCGTGCGCTCACCCTCCCATCTCTTGCAAAACTAGATGCCCAGCTCCCAAACGAGGGGCTTCTTTTCCAGTTGGCAGCTGGTGAGTCCTGAGGTCCGTATGACTTATTTGCACCCTGTGTCATGCGCAGGCACTTCATTCGGGGTGAGTCTTAGGTTTTCCTGCTTATGTGCTCTAATCCGGAGAAGAAAACAGAGCTCCCTGGCAGGAGCGTGATGCAGAAGCAGCTAAGCAGAGGAGCGGTACGTGCCTGGTGTGACTCAGTGAGCGGTGAAGGCTCCAGCAAGTTCTGCCTGTTGGTGAGCGGTGGTTTGCTCTGGGGAGCAGATGTCTATCTCCCAGGCAACGCGGCAGCTTGCAAAAAGTTGCCATCAAAATTCACCGTGGTTCCAGCCGTCTCTCGTCGATACAGGGTTTTGCAAACTTAGCTGCTTGTGTTCTCTTATAGGCCTCATGCTCACAGCTGCAGTTCACAAGTGGAGTATCTCCCTGCTTTGGGAATCAGGCCATCTTAATTAAAGCCCACACAGATGATTTTTTTTGCATTTCTCCCATAGGTGCTTCCTTCTCATGTTCCAGAAAGTCCATGCTCTTGGTTCTCTGCTCCTCTGTTGCTTCCAGCTCTCCTCCCAGCAAGGGAGATGGAGAGGAATGTGATGAGCAACTTGGCTGGTTAATGAGATCAGTTCCCTGTCTAAATGAGGGGTTCTTCTACGCTGGGTTCATTCGCCAGTCCTGGTATCTCCCTCAAGTTGTCTGTCTGCTTCTGGCTCTCCTGGGCACCTGATTTGAGTTGCGCCTACTTTTCCCGTTGTGCCAAGCCACCACGGTCATCGGGGCCATGCGCGCACCAGAAGCTGCCTCTGGATGGCAAGGCTGGAGAGCGACGTGAGGCTGTGATTTGGCTGGGAAAACGGAACTTAAATAACACCCAGTGCCTCACATTGCAGGCTACAACTGCGGAGTCATTTCAGAGAAAGTAGCGGGAGATTTTTCTCTCCCTAATTTATGTCTCTCCTGCATATGGCTTCTATGGAGTTGCTAATGTTACAGACAGATGGGTTGGCATTTTACTAGACAGAACACATGGGCTAGATGTTGTTAATGCTTGTTAGCTACTCACTCTGCAGCTTGACCAGTCCAATACGGTCAACTCGCAGATGGTTGGAAAGCTGCAGCCTGGGTGCTGGAGCGGTCCAGCTCTGCAGCACGTGGTTGTGACAGCAGTTGGGATAATGTGCGTTTGGCTGCTTTTTCTGAAGAGCTTTGTTGCAGGTCAGAGATACCTGTGGCTGGAGGGGTCAGCACAGCTTCCCCATATGTCAAGGAGAGACACTGATTGGTAAAGATCCTGGGGCTTTTAATAAGGTATTGGCTTTAAAGGCTTCATTGCATGGTTTGAATTTTTATAGAATGGGGTTGGAAAAATTCTGTGAGCCCTGTGCCTTGCTCTCATCTACACTCCTTAATGGTTGATGTTTATAAGCATACTTGGCGGTGAACGTTATTTAGCAGTCCAGAGGCCTGTTAAAAAGTTATAATTTAGGATCTCAAGCTCTGACTTACAGCCAGCTTCCAGTTTTAGTTTAGAGTGGACATCCCATGCAATTTTCCTTTCTCTGTGATGTGAATAGTCTGCTGTGATTTAGTCTCACCAGTCTTGTATTCAGCTGAACCATTTCTGGGTGTCACCTCAACAAATCTCCACAGGGTCAATCTCCTCGATAGCTGGTTTGGAGATCCCCATCAGAATCTGTGGGTGCAAAACTAGATGCTATGGGTGAATCATTTATGTTACCCTCTTCCCTCTTTGACAATACTGATGTTCAATTTACAGTGTAATGATGGGAGGCTGAATGCATCCTATAGATGAGACGGGGAATTTTAGTTTCAATACTTGTCCTTTAAAACTCTCAAAGCACTTTTGGAAAATGCATGGGTATTAATCCACACTGAGCAGTAGTTCTTCAAACCTATGATTTAAATTGGATATATTTGTCTCTCTCTGTCCTGAACTGTTGAGTAACATTATTGCACCCTGATAACAGCTGTCACATTTTACCCTGGGGGTTGCTCCTCAGTGATAGGTGAAATCACAGCAGTTCAAAGACCTGTCTTCCAGGATGAAAAGCTCTATAGGAATATTCAGATATAAAATAGTAATAGTATGAATCAAAAAATATGCTTCCCTTATTTTAAAGCCTTTGATCTTATTTTTATGGCATCACATTTGACAGTCTAAAGGGCATTAACCTGTAGGAGAAACCTTTTGAGAGAAGATGCTGACTTGCCCTCCACTGCGAAGAGCACCATCCCCCAGGATTAACACCAACTGGTTTTCCCCATCGAGAGGAGTGCAGGTGCTTCAGCGCATGTCCCTGCTCTTTTTTACATTTTTCATCTTTTTACATCGGGTGCAGGAGAGCTCAGATCAAAACACGTAGCTGTAGGGAGAAACTCCCTGCTCTGCAATACGCCCCGCTCTGCGTTTCTGTGCTGCTGAGCTGGTGCAGCATCCAGGACCCCATCACTTCTGTTGCTCGTGTGCATGGTGCCTGGGTCTTGTTTCTGGTTAAGATGGAAGAATATGAGCTGACCTCTTGTGTGGAAGATGTTGTGGGACTGTGGTTCATCTCAATGTTGAATAATAAGAAAGAGAAAGGAAATGTTTGCTATAAATCTAAGTGCACGCAGGGCTTTTTCTCACTTATCCCACCCCAGCTTTCAATTTTCTTCTTGGCATTGCCAGGCGCTTGCTTTTCTTTGCTCAGCAGCTAAAAGTAGCTTTTTCATTACATTTCCTGGAAGGCCCTTTACAGGCATCCATCCCTCTCTGCCTCATAAATTCACTTTATATAGCAAGCTGGTGACACGGAGGTCAGAGGTCTTGGCAAGAAGCAATTATTATAAAGAAGTACTCTTCCTCTTTTGGGTTACAAAGAGGATATTAAAGGGGAGAAAAACTTTGCTGCAGACAAGGAACGGTCATTTGTGAAAGGTAGGTGACATGATTGATGAAGAGCTGCACATCCTGCGAGAGCTACCTTGGGCAGGCATCCTGTCAGGCCAGCTGAAACCTACCCGTTACCACGAAAAAAGGAGGAGGAAACCAGTAAACAGTTTGCTAAATAACCTCATAAATATTTCCAGCCATAAGCACATGTTGTGGTACAATTTGTTTTTTTGTTTTTTTTTAATATTTCTCTAATTTTAAATGAACAGCCTCTAATTAAAGTGATTTAGTGGCTACCTGGGGACCTGGTATTTGAGCAGTGCATGATGCTTAGGAGAGATTGATTGGTGAGGCATAACTCAATTGGGGGATTTTCATAATGATATCATCACCCGAGAGAGACAAGTTTGAGCAATTAGATATTGCAAAACCTCGTGTTTGGGTTGTTCTAACTTCAGCAGGCAGTTTCCACATGTGCATACACACTTTCCCTGGATATTTGCTAGGCACTCTAGTTTTTTGCCTGGCTCTGTGCTTGGTGGACACGTCCCTGTCCAGAGTGACCCGTAGTGGTGATCTATCAGCTTTGCAGACCCGGAAAAAGGGTGCCAGCCCACTTGGCATCTGTGCATCCCCCCTCAAGATCCGCACGTGGACAAAGCGGCCTTTGACATTTAGAAAAATCTCGGCATCCAAAGCAAGAGGCAGAAACAAAAGGATTTTCTCATTTAAAGGTCAGAGCCAGCAGCTTCTTAAAAGATATTTTCAGATAGGTTTGTTGGGCTGTGACAGGGTTTGTGTGTAGCAATGGGTGTTGAGGAAGGCGGTGGGTGCCGCGGGGAAGGCGTCAGAGGGAGGCAAGGGGCCTCAGGACCACCAACGTGCCCAAGACTGTGGTGCACACGTGATAGCACTGCGGAGGTTTCGGGAGGTGATCAGGCGGCACGGCTGACCCTGAGGACTTCTGCTGACAGGGAAAGGTGTTGGGGAAGAGGGAGTGACTGTCCCACGCGAAGGGGAGGTCTGAGGGATTCGAATGATGAAGGCAAGTTGCCAAAGGGATCGATCTGGTGGGGAGATGTGCATAACCCATGTCAGAGTAGGCTTTGAGGTGGGGTGGGGAGCACCTCAAGGACAAGGGAAACAGCAGTAGGAACTGGGGCAGGGAGAGGAGAGCATGGCCACGGCATGGTCTGTAACACCAGAGGCCTGTGAACCTGAATGGAGCAGGGAGAAGCTCTGCATGGAGTCTCGGATGTGACGCTGTGTTGCCCCAGCCCTCGGCACGCACAGGGCTGTTTGCCGTGTGTATTCAGAGCAGTCGTGCATAGGGACGCAGCACAGACAGTGATTTATGGAAAGAGCATAGCAGATGAGATGGAGCCTCCACGATACATTCACCGGGTAAATGTCACTGGGCAATGATTCACTTGCTCATTTTGACCCCTAATACATCTTAGCCTTGAAAAGTACCGTCTGCTGTAGAGCATGGCCGAGCGGCATCTGCAAAGCAAAGGCTTGTGACTGTGCCAAGGGGTGGAAAGCCACTCTGGCATCCCTGCCAAAGTCCTAGACATCACCCTTCCTCACGCTGAGGTGTTTGAATTGGGATTCCCAAGCAGAGCCACCGCTCTTGCCTGGCACAAAGCTCCACCATCACTGTGGAAAGCTCGCCAAAAACCATTTGGAAACTCCACCTGCGTCACTTCGGGAGGGGGGTGTTCGAGGATGCAGGAGCACATGTCCTGCATGCATCGCACCCCTGCAGGCAGTTGTGCTTTCTTGATGTGGAAATCGGAGGCAGAATGTCCCCACTTCAAGCTGAAATCATAGGATCATAGAACAGCCTAGGCTGGAAGGGACCTTGGAAGAACATCTGGTCCAACCTTTCATGGGAGAGGGAGCCTAGGTGAGATTATCAGGTTGTATTAAATACCGAAACCCTCTTCTCCCTTTTTCTGCGTTTCTACCCCATGTTTTCTCGTGATACCACATCCCCATGTCAGCCTTCTCCTTGGTGTGTGCAAGCACCCTCTTTTCAATACGAAGCAGCCTTTGCCTGATTAAAGTCACACTGCATGCCGGTTTATAGCTGATGGCACTTCTGGAGCCAGAGTTAGGGAATCCATTGGTTTTTAGCTACCAAAATATGTCAGAGAGAGGAGGAAAAGGGCATACAAGAAACTAAAAAATTGGTGTGTCTAGTTCAGAGTGCATTTCTGAACCATGCGTTAGCTTGTAAATGAAGGAGACACTGCCACACTTTTGACATAGCTGCCTCTCAGCTGGTGGAACAAGCAGAAACGTAAATGCTAGGACTTGGCTTTCAGGGAGCGTTCCTGCGCAACAGCAGTATGGGGACAACGAGCCATTGCAGCAGAACCAGTGCAGTCAGAAGCCCTGTATCTGTTACGTTGAAGTGACAACAGTTGAGAGAAGTTCCATATGTTGCAGCATAACCAGCCCAGTTTGGCCAGCTGCGGGTCCATCCCCCAGCGGGGACGTTTGGGAGCGCCTATAGCTCCTACACATCTTCGGCGTTCTCTGCTCCTTGCCGAGATGGTCCCTGTTGGAGAGAAGAGCTCGCTTTTCTACCACGCTGGTGGTTATTTGAGAGACTTTTATATGTATATCTAAACTCTAAAGCTTGAATAATTTACCAATTTCCAGGGTTAAGAGGAAGATTTATGATGTTTCCTTCTGGCAGGCGGCAGCTGATCTTGATTCTCGTGGAAAAACAATTCTACTAATGGCTCCGTTCTCTGAGCAGATCCAGGAGCAGCTACTGCAAGTTTACGTCTCCATGTGGTAAATAGACCTGTCGTCTTGTGTTTTACAATATAGCGAAATCTGCCCACCGATCTGATTGCTCCATGGGGCAGCACAACCTGCAAGGAGAAAAACAGGGTATCACCCTTCAAATCGACGGCAGGAATCGCATCCCCCCACCAGCAGAACCGAGCGTGCGGTAACATGGGGCCAGGATTGATTTCCATTGCTTTTCTAGAAAAGGTCCCGATAGGCCTTAAATCAGACTGAACTGGCAACGGAGCTTAGCAAAAGCTGGAATCTTTCCTTTTGCAAGTATTTGAGATCTGAATAAAACATAACATAGACCTGAATCTCAGTAGTTTAGTGAGCCAGGCAGATTTTTTTCCATGAATTAGAAGAAACCAATATAAGGTCTATGTAAAGAGTACCTGTGAGATGATATTCTCGTAGTACTTCGCTTCAGCATCCCGGGCTGCTCTGTGCTCGGGGAAGCTGGGGGCACGGGGGGAATATTTGCATCTCTAGTGAAGCGCTGCGCTTGGCTGGCTCAGTGCAGTGGGAAAGGGAGAAGTGGTGGTGGTCCCCAAAGTCTTCTCTTGCATTGACTCCTCCGTGCATTGACTCCTCCGTGCATTGACTCGACTCCTCCGTGCATTGACTACGGGGCAGATCGGGGTACTCACAAGCTCAGCTTTTCCTTTGATCCCATGTATTCGGTTTGACTCTAAGTCTTAATGCTTTTTCCTTCCCACTTGTCTTTAAAAGCAACAACACACTACAGTGATGTAGCTCCGAGTAAAACACGGGGCGCAGAGCGGTTAGGGCTGGGTTTGAATACACTCTGGTCTCTCTTGCCCCATTCCCACTCATGGACTGTCCCTGTGGATCAGGGACACTTGTTTAGGTTCCTCAGTTTCATATTTTCTTCCTAATGGGCTTGGGTGGGTTTTGGCTTCATCTAAACTTAGAATTCCCAGGGATGCATCACCGAGGTGAATGGCGATTGCATTACATGGAGTGTCGTGAATAGCTGTTATGTGCTCTCACCTGCAAGTTCTTGTTAGCAGGGGTTGTGTCCAGGAGGGTTTTTCTGAGGTTTGAGAATTTTTTCTAAACTTTAAAAATTGATTAAAAATGAGTGGAGAGAGTCCTAGCTATGAACTGTGAGGAGGAGGACTCGAGCGCCCTTACAGCTTTGAACCACTGGAAATTTCAGCTTTGTATCTTTCATAAATCTGTTTTTTAGAGCTAGAGTCGCAGGTACGCGCCACATTGATCCAAAACGGTATGAAACAACCAGAGCCTGCAGCGTTCATTCAGCAGAGCGTCCCCTCCAGCGTCCCCTCGCTCCTGCACACCCCTCCACACCCCCCGCCTTGTCGTGATCCCCTGCTCGCTCCCGCTCCCACGCCACCCACCCCGGCGCTTCCCTCTCTGCCTGCGGCTCGCCGGGTGCACCAGGCAGGGTGCAGACTGGCATTTGAAAAGAAATCCTGTGAATTAATGGGAACATATTGCTATTATTTTGTATGATCACTTTATTTGTAAAGCACATGCTGCAAAGGTACTCCTGCTGTTGAACTCAAAGCAACAAATCTATCTATATATCCCAGTCTATACCACTTTATGAACAGATGGGTGAAGAAAAAAAAGCAATAAAAACAAGTAATAAGAAAGGTAACAATAATAGCAATTTTAAAACACTCCCAGAAAAAAAAAAATTCTAAATTTTTTTTTTTAAAGCAGCGTGAGATTGAATGAACTGAACTGCAAGTGAATCCATCCTCAAAGTCAGCATGTAAGCATCTCCCGGCAGAGGAAGAATTGCCTTTTTTCCAAGTGGCTGCCTTCTTGCCTTGTTCCTGTTACAGCAGAGATCATAAGAAACCTGGGTGAGATGTCTGGATTTTGGAAGCTTTTTGAGTTTTTCTGGTTTTATATTTTTTTTGAGTTCCTGGGGAGAGGAAGACAACAGCAGGGAAGACGGTGCCTCTCTTGACCATCCAACAACTGAGAGAAACCACGGTCCTGTTGAACGCAGTGGGAAATAAGTCTTCTCAGAAGCACGTATTTGTTCGCATAACTTTCTCTGAACGTTATTCTTCTGCTTCTGCCGAAGGAGGAAACTTTGGTTGTGAGGAATAGTACAGAGAACTTACCATTAATCTCATAAAAAAGAAATTATTCAAATGTAGCCTTCACCCGCGACACCAGTGAGCTCAAAGTAGAGGAGAAATTTAAAACGTTTATGTTACTCTTTTTCCGAGATCATAAACCACAAGCAAATGGTCTGGCACTGGATGCTAAATTTCTTAAGCAACTTGCTTTAATTAATTAAACTAGTAAACCAATTAATGGATTTACTTGTAAATTCTTAGAAAATTAATTCTGTGCCCAAAGAGTGTTTTAAATCTGCGAAGGAGGCAGTGTGTATTTCATACAGAGCTTGAATTCCCATTTTAGATGAATCCAATCCAGCGCTGACTTTGGAGACACAAGCGATGCACTCATAATACTCGGACCTTCCTCCGAAACCGGCGCTTCCCAGCAGCCGAATCCAGTGGGGGGAACTGCAAAACAAAACCTGTGCTGCTTTCACCGCATCCAGCCCGCGTACCAGCTCCTCGCTACGCTGCAGCCTCGTGTCGCGCCCCTGGCTTTACGTGCATTGCGGACGTACGTCCCTCCCTGTGCCCCCACTTGCCTTCTTCATCTGCCATCTCTGCCCTCTTCCCACTTCGCCTCTTTAATCTGACCCAGCGGTACATCGGATGGGCAGAAAGCAAGGCAGGTGGCTCCAGTAAGCAGCTGATTAAAGCCCTGAACATCCTTTGGAGTTGCTGAAAAACAACCAAGCCGAAGTGGAGGAGATTTAAGCAAAAGCTAATTTACTTTTCCACGTGGAAACCTTGTTTAGATTCCCTGCCTGGCTCAGGGGTGACGGGGGCATCCTCGGTACCTTGTGCTCTTCGCAATCTAAAGTGACACATACATGAAAAGTTCATAATCAAATGTATCCAGGCTACTGAGAACATGAAATCGGAAACTAGGGGGTTCCCCGGGGCTCTCGGCGGTTATCGCTTCCCTTCTCTCCCAGCAGGTAAAGCCACGTTTTCCCTTCACATGGCAATCCTCTCCTCTGGCTCTTGGCATCCCTGCACTGGGCTGGGGGTCTGCCCGCCCCGGGGGGATGCCGGCTTGGCCGGGCGCTGCCCTGCCTCAGCTCCGAGAGCTGCAGAGCAATTAGGAACGGGAGCATTCTGAGGAGGAAAATGGCAGGGGAAAAAATTAGCATTTGCGCTGTGATGTTTTTGCTGTTTATTAATAAACAAGCAGCTTTCGTGTCTCCGGGGGCAGGAGAGGCTTCAAGCATTCCTCATTTCTTGTGCATTTAGGGGGTTTTTTTTTGCTTGTTTTATATGTTACAGGAGATTTGTAATGTCTTCCCACATGTTGAGTTTCCTTATTTTCATGAGAGCATCACTGGAATAATTCCTCTGGAGCTCTCGGCTATGCGCTGCTGGGCTGATTTAAATATCCAGAAACGCTTTAGGGATGCGGGGTGGATCAGCAGCTCGTTGGGAAGGAGTCGTGTTAATTAGAAACAGGTCCACTTCCTCCTGCAGAAGTGGAGTGACTTCAGGGATAAGTGTTTTTATGGAGAGAACGCCCTTGCGTGTACCTCCTGCCACCCGAGACCTGGGTGGTGGTGGCGATGGCGACCCCGACGTGGGCACCCCGGTTCTGCGCCAGCGACAGAGCCTGGCCCCCAGGCAGACTCTTTCCAGGACGGTCGAACCCCTCGTCTCCCCACCGCCCCGTTGTCACTGGGGGAGGCTCGGGCAGGGGTCCTGCGTGGGCGCGTTGGAAGTGCAGAACTCCGGAACGGCCCAGTCCGCGCCCTGTGCCGAACCCCTGCGCCGCAGCAGGTAACACGTCGTGGTTACAGGTGGATTACAGGAGGCTCCAGGGCGATGGCTCTCCCCTGCGTCACAGGAGGTGAATTAAAACCCTGCTGTATTAACGGGCTTGTTCTTCTTTCCTCTCAGGCCTCCAGCTCCTCTGGTGGAAAAATGCAGCTTCTGGAAACCGAGTTCTCACGAACCATCCGGGAGCTCATCGAACTCCACTTGCTTCGCCAGGACAGCATCCCGGCCTTCCTCAGCGCCCTCACCCTCGACCTCTTCAGCCGCCAGACCATCGCTTAGCATCCTGCCACCAGCCAGGTGTGGAGCACTCCTGGGCAGGACACTTGAGGTAGCGAGGACAAATTCTTCCCTCCCACCCTTAATTTGTGGCATTGGGTTGCTTCTGCTTTGCAGGGAACTCCTCCTTTCCCTTTCTTTCATGCTGAATCCCAAACCGCCCTGGTTCCTCTGAAAAGCATCATTTCCCTCCTGTGGGAGGGCAAGCCTAGCTCCGTCCCAGGGCTTTCCTGTGCCAGGACCCAAATCCTTACCTTTGAACTGGGAAATGTGTCCATCACTGCCCAGACTGTCTCAGCATCTCTCTGGGAATATGGTGGGAACTGCTGGTTTGAGGAGCCACAGCATCACCATTTGCAGCTTTTCCCAAAAGGATCCCCCAAATCTGGGCCCCAGCAGAGAGATGAACCTTGTGGGAGGCTGGTGCTTCCTGCCCCCGTGGTTGTCCTCTCCTAATGGGAGCCAAGGGCTTGGTCCCTGTCCTCAGGGACCTGGGGAACTATCAGTCGTGAGTAGCAGGTTCTTTGTGGATACCTCCTGCTCTTGCAAACAGCTCATCACTCAACAGGGTTGAAATTATTTTCAAGATATCAAATTACCCGAGTCTGCCATCACTCTGCAGACAAGCACAAGCATAAATGGCCATTCAAAGACCCCATACCTGTGTTGACACCTCTGCGTTGTGTGGGTTTTGTTCCTCACCGAGACTCTTGGGCTGTTGGTTATCTCAGAACTGCAGAAGGTGGGAGGGAGCTCTTTGGGGTGTGCTCATTGCTGCTGACGTTAGCCTGCTGCCTGCCACCAGGCTGTGGGTACCTGCTCACCTTGCTGGGGGTCTCCCTCCTCCTCTCCTGCGTGGAGGATTGGGCATCCCCTGAAGTCTGAAATTTTGCGTTCCAATGGATATAGCTCTTTTGTCATAAAAATAAAGTGTCACTTCCCAAACTGGATGTATGACTCCTTTATTTGGGATATACACTGTGCTCCCCCTGTGCTCTCCCACATGTAAATCATGATAACGAATTGTCCATCAGTGGTCTGATGCTGGTACTGCTTTGAGAAGGGAGGACATCATTATCTCAGTTTTTTCAGGCAAGTCTCATTTGTGCTGTAAACCAGATTAGGTTGTTATGAACTTCTGTGTATATTGATTTCCTCTTGATATGAGCAGGAACATACTTCCTAAGCTTGGAGAGATGGTAGCAGTGAGCAGGCTAGAAAGCTAGCTTCAATGCTCACAGTGGCTGCAGGGTTGGCCATGCATGCTGGAGTCACTCTGGGACCTGTCGATGTGTCTACAGCCACGGAAAACACCCGATCAGAGGTGGAGGGACAAGCGCGCGCTCTGGGGAGGCCGCAGCCCCCAGCTCCCCAACCTTCCTCTCCGCAGGGTTTGCAGGGAAGTGCAATAGCAAAAGTTTGGCATTTTCTCTTCTGCTTGAAGAAGTCCTGGTGGAAGATGAATTGCCTGGCATGCTGTGCCAGGGGAACGCTGCCTGATTCATATGCACGACGTGGCACTAAGAGTCGCCTTCCTCAGTCATGGGGAAAATGAATCATGACGTCAGCCGCAGTCGGCTCCGCCAACACAATAGCAGATCCTGGCTGCCTCTGAAAATTTTTCTCCTGGCTCCTCGCAGGACAAATGAAGTAATTAATAAGTTTACAATAAACCCTCTATCTTAGCAAAACACGGGTGAGTCGAGAAGCGATGCTGGAGAGTGACAAGGGAAAACACGTTCTGCCCATTGGAAGGTTGCCTCCCAAGAGTGACAGGATAATAAGTTGGGGTAGAAAACACAGCAGTCTTCTGAGATGGCTTCGGTGGGGAGGAGAGACAGGTGAATTGCTGCTCTGCACCCTGTTCTCCCAGCAAGACTGATTTGTTCAACTAAGTGTAACACGGCAGCGCGGCTGGGAGAGGTGTCGTGAGGATGGGTGCTTGGCTAGATGTGCTGGCATGGTGCGGCGCCTGGTCCTGCTCATGGCTTGGGAAGCTGCTGGGGTAACTGAGCATCCCTGCCCCGCTCATGGTGTTACGCTGTTGCACAGCGAGCAGGCTTGGGCGCTACGAAAAACTGGGACTTTTGGGAAGCTTGGCTGCTCACTGGTGGAGGCCTGGGAGCATTCATGTGGAAGTGTGACCATTGCAGAGCCACCTGGGCCACCCATGGGACATGGGCTTGTGGTTGGGCACGGGGAAGAGGAGCCGAGACTCCCCAGTTTCTAGCTCCAACACCGCATCCAGGATGAAGCCCCAAACAGATGGCCATACCCTGCCGCCACGGCAGCTCCCATCTCTGCCGCCGTCATTATACTGCTCATCTCAGCTGTGACGGAGCTGCGAGGAGTAACTGCGACACTGAATTTCGCAGTGATTGCTCCTTCCATGCTGTAGCACATGGGGCTCAGCAGCCCATCGCAGGGCCCTGCCACCGTGTTCACCGCCCCCCACATCCCCCCCTCCATGGGGCAGCCCCCGGGGCAGTGCAGAGACCCTGGTTGCCACCGATGGTACAGCAGGTTTCAACCACCCCAGCTGGTGGGTGCACAAGTCCCATCTGGTTTTGGCTCATCGCTTGCAAAGCTCCAGCCCCGTTCACGGAAAATCCTTTTAGAAAATCTTGGGAGATCGCTAATAAATGTTGCAGTTGGTTGGAGGGGAGAGGTGAGAGTGTTAACAAGTGTGCATATGCTCGCTGGGTCTCCGTGCACGCTCACTGGGTTTATGTGCTGTAAGCTGTAAAATATGATTTATTAATGCACGGCTGGGGGACTGTGTGTGTCAGAGCACTGTCTTGTTTGCAGTGTTGCCTGAAGCTTCCCTTCGCTCAAACTGCTTGCGAGCCCCCGCTCCTCTACTGATCAACCCTTTTCATCTGCGTGCATATATAAATACCAAACAGGGGCAAGGAGCTGTCACGTACTGCCATACGGTCCTTGAAAGCAGCAGAGCCCTTGGCTAAGGCAGGTATTGCAAAGTTCGTGCCTCTCCTAAGGTCACATTTCGGAACCCGGAGCCTTTTGCTCCTGCTTTGTGCCTCCTGGCTCTTGGCATCGTTGGGTGTTGTTTGCATGAGCCTCAGGGTTGTCCTGGAAGTCTGTGATGCCTGAGAAGGAACTAGGGAAACCTTTTTGGGATGGGCCATGAGAAGCTTGGGGTTCGTAGACGTCAGTTACGGATCTTCTCTGTGTCACACTGTAGGAGGAAGGGAAGGAGAAGCCTCTCATGAGGAAAGGCTGAGAGAGCTGGGTCTGTTTAGCCTGGAGAAGAGAAGACTGAGAGGGGATCTTATTAATGCTTATAAGTATCTAAAGGGTGGATGTCTAGAGGAAGGCACCAGACTCTTCTCTGGGGTGCCCAGTGACAGGACATGGGGCAACGGGACCAAACTGGAACACAGGAAGTTCCATCTGCACGTGAGGAAAAACTTCTTCACTTTGAGGGTGACCGAGCACTGGGTCAGGCTGCCCAGAGAGGTTGTGGAGTCTCCTTCTCTGGAGAGATTCAAAACCCACCTGGACACCATCTTGTGCAACATGCTCGAGGTGATCCTGCTCTAGCAGGGGGGTTGGACTAGATGATTTCTAGAGGTCCCTTCCAACCCCGACCAGTCTGTGAATCTGTGAGAAGGGGGAAGAGCACGAAGCTGCGATGGAAGTGAGTACCTAGGGAGCAAAGGGCAGGAGCGGAGCTGGGGATGGATGGAGAGGAAGAAACAGGGTGCTGGACAGAAAGGGAAGCCACAGTTTCTAAAGAGAAAGAAAAGCCATCTTCTCCCGCTGGCCGACTGACGCTGTCTCCAGAGGCTGTGTGGCAGCCAGGGCCCGGGCTCTCCCCAGCTCGGGGGCTGGAAAGTTGCTGGTTTTCCCGCACGCCCCTGCCCGCAGCGGGGCTCCGGCTGGAGATCCCCTCGTCTCCCGTTCTGCTGCGCGGAGCAACGCCGCTGCCTCAGGGCACAGATCGCAGCCCTCCCCGGGGGTGTGCGCCCGTGTTGGACAGAGGCTGTTGCCTTGCACCCTCCCACAAGCCCCCAGGGTTTTTCCCCGCTCCCTAAGCACCCAGAGGCCTTTCCCTCCCCCCGGCTCCTTGGAAAGTGCCTTTTCCCTCTGCCCCTCCCAGTACAGCTGGGGTTGGTTACTGGGGTGGCCGATGCAGCCGCTGTCTGGGCAGCCCTGGGCTCCAGGAGGGCAGGAGAGGGACGAGCATCCATCCCCAAATACCTGCTCCCACTGTGGGGGTGGGGGGAGAGAGCTGCAATGGCGTGTGGGGGTGCAGAGAGGATTGGGGTATGGAGAGCAATGGGGCAGGAGCGATCCCACTCCTGGCTCTTGGATTTCCTGCCCGTCCTGGGACAAGCCAGTGAGGCCCTTCTGCACTGCGGGCTCTGTGAAACGGGAATACCGCTTCCCGGTCGTGGCCTCCCAACACGGCCAGCACTGGGGGGTTGTTTGACCCCAAACGCAGCCCTACAGGGAGCCCAGATGGGTGGCAGCATCCCACCGGGGCTCATGATCGGTGGGGGTCGGGCACGGCACCCCGCAGCTGCAGCACAGGCGTTGCTGTCGCTTCTCCATCGCTCCCCTCCGCTCGCTCCGACGTGCTGAAGAACCACGGAGCAGCACCCGCCCTTTTCATTTCCCGACCCCAGCAGCGGGCCGAGACACAGCTGGGAATGGTGCGAGTTGGGCTGACGGGCGGACGTGTCAAAATACGCCTCAGGGGAGAGAAAGGCAAAATCCTTCCCAGGACATCACCAAGGTAATGCCGGACCCTGGCAGCCAGCGCTGCTCGGTGCAGGAGATGTCGCAGCCAGGGCAGGTTTGGTTCTGTTACAGCTTTTAGCTGTTCGAAGACGTTGGGAAAACGATGACGGTGTCAGATGCCAGGTGACCATAGCTAATGACGGCGCGTTCTTGACAAGGCAAGTGCGGTAGCTGGGGAGGACAGAACAGGCTCTCTGCGCTGGTGTAAATCACATTCGCGCTGTCTGCTGTGACAGCAGATTCGGATTTAATAGCAGCGATGCTAAAAGTTGCATGATATTTAAAAGCTACAAAACGCGCCCACTCTGATCAAGGGAGGGATATTAAATAAATAAATAAATATAAAATCAGCAAAGCTTTTTCACGAAGTCTTTTTTAAATATTAAAATCCCATCCTTCCCAACAGGAAAGCTTTTTTCAGGCTAAGAGGAGCGACTGAACGGCATCTGATGATATCGCATTGACACAAGTGTCTAGAAAAATAGGGTAGGAATGTATGATCTGTTCTGAAAAAGGAACCCTAGCTAATAGGAAATATGCTGATGCTACTTTTAATTTCATGACTCAGGTTTGCTGCAAAATTGATGGGAATCTGTGTTGGAGCTTGGTTACATTAAAACAGTTCTCTGCTGCTTGAGGTTTTTCCATTTGTTGTTTCTCTTTGGGGGGATTATTATTGTAAATTTTTCTGGTACTCCAGGGGCTCATGTAGATGTTATTTGAAAAGACACTGGAGCAGTCTGGCATCCAAAGGAAATAGGAGATTTTTGCTTCAGAAATGTTCTATGTAGACATCACTGGCCAAAGCCTTCGCTAGGGGATCGCTGCAGACCCCGGCGCTGGGCAGCCGTCCCAGTGGCTGCTCCTGCTCCTTCCACCCACGGTGGCTGGGTCTCCAGCCTTCCTCCTGTGCGCGTTTTCCCTCGAAGCAAATACAAGGGACAAAACAGAAGAAAAGTACATTTTAAATAAAACGCTGCCATGTGAGTTAGGGATCACAAAGGCACCTTCTTGATGCTGGAGGGCTCAGGAGCAGCCCATGTCTTTGGTCTCCACCCAAACCACCTTCCTCCACCGAAGCATGTTCCTCAGGTTGCGTTGGTTCTCTCTCCTGCTTCCCCAACATGGGAGGAGGCATCTCCCGGCCCCTTCGTCTTCCCTGTGCTGTTTCCTGGCCTGGGCTCCAGTGCTGATGAGTTTATTAGTGTTGCTAATTTTACCTGATGCTGCTTCCTTCTCTTCGTGACAGGTTGTGTTTTTTTGAACTCTCCAGCTGACTGATTGAGCTCTCTTTAATATTCCCTGTTTTACTTTGAATTCTCTTTGTTGGATGTTGCTTGTTGTGTTTTTGATTGTTTTTCTTTAATCCCACCACTGCCTCTTTTCCTCCCTGATCCCTCTGATGCCTCTTCAACCTGGAACAAAGCCAGAGACCATCAGGAGGTCATTGAAACACAGACGGTTGTTGGATTTAAATAAGGACTAGATAATTTTATGACCATTAACAAGACTTGCTGCTATGCAAGCTAAAATAATAAGGGCAATCATATCTCATGGTTCGGGGAGCAAGTTGATTGCCTGTAGGACCTGAGAAGGTAATTCTGTATCCCTGACTCCCCCCAAAATATGACACAGTTGACAAGATGCACCGGACAGGTCAGAAGGCAGGAGGATGCACGTGCAGGAGGACGTGCGAGGCACAGGGCTTGGCAGGAGGGCGAGAGCATTTCCCTTATCGCCTCTATCGTCACACTCCTTTTATCTGGTGATCGGAAACTTCTGGTATCAATGAGATGGAAAATGTTCTCCAGGCAGGTGAAAGGCTCTGAAGTTTGCCAGCTGAACTTTCCTCTCTCCATGAGCACCTACCGGGTAACACTTGTGCCATACAATTGCAGGCACTTCGCTTTGCTGGTGATGGCGGCTGGTTCATCTGCCAGGCTGTCCCATAACCACTGCCAAGAAGTGCTCTCCCTGAAGAGAAACTAAGAGCAGGAACCTCACTTGGGTCCTTCGGCTTGGAGCTGCCTCCCACTCCCCATTGACCATGGAGTGCATGAGGGAGACCAGCCTTATACGTAAGGGGGTGATGGCAAATCTCACTGTCCCTCGTTCACCCCTTCTCCCTGCTGCGGCTTTCCCAGCTCCTCCGCGTGCACGTGTCTTTCCGCAGCTTGTTTTGGGAGTCACACTCCAGCCCTTGGGGTTGTACGTGATCAGCTCCCACTCTGATCCTGCCGTTCGAGGCAGAGCCACCCATGAGTGGCATGCTCTGAAGTGACAGCTCCTCTCACTGCGAGTCCTGGGAGGGGAAGGAGCAACCTCGGAGAGGAGGGGATGGCGGGGAATGAACCAAACCCACAGGGAACCGAGCCGCTCACCCCGGCAGCCGCGCTGAGACGAGGAGGAGCGAGAAAAGCCCCCCAGATAGCACCAATCTCTTGGGTGAATCCATCCGGCCGATGACAGATGTCTTTGGGTAAGTCTGTAGGTAACACTAGCACTTCATTTCAATGCTCGAGTCTCCCACCCAGCACACCGGTATCCCGGACACCGGGCCCTGGCCTCGTGCAGGCAGAGCATCACCTGTGTGCTTCCAGCCAGGTCGTGGGATTCCTCGCCCCGTACGGAGACGGCACGAGCCCGCCATGGCGTGCTGCCATTCCTGAGCTGCCAGCCCCGAGGTGAGGATTATAGCTCTGACAAATCACTCCTTAACTTTGCTAACTCATTAGAAAACACCAAGTGCAGAATAGATCCTAGGCATGCTAATGACTGATTTTAAGGGATCACTGTGGTGGTAAACCATGATTAACAGTCTATAGCAGCACTTTTTATTTAATTATGCGCAGGCAGAGCTGGGAGGCACAGGAGCGTTGATGGGCAAGTTGAGAGCCACCAGCACTGACTGCCCAGTCCCAACGGGTGACCCTGAGGGAGGATTAGGCAGTGGCACTCGCTGTAGGCTGAGTTGGTTTGGTTGGCACCTCCCAGCTTGTGCTGGTCATGGTCGTGAGCTATCCTGTACTTTCATTTGCCCCTCCCCAGTATGGGTATGGAGCGGTGGTTTGTGGGTGCCTCCACAGAACCTTGTCATGGGTCTTCCCAAAGGCTCTGCTTCTGCAGAGGGAGTTGTTAGCTTTTGGGAGGTCACTGCTCTTTGGCTAGGATGGGATCACAGCTCCTGGGAGAGAGTGGGACATGCAGCCCCCATCTGCGAGACCTGCCTCCTCCCATGTGCTGCCGGTTCAGCTCACGGCCCCTCTGCACCCCACACATCTATTTTTAAAACAGTGGAAGAGCTGAGGGAGGATGGAAATCCCACCCGCATGGGACGCTCAGCCCCAGTCACACTGGCAGATAGGGTGGTCCTACAGGTTGCCCTGAAACCCCAACCCAAGCTCGTTCCTGCCCCGTGCAGAGACCCCACAATGCCTGCGACACCATCCAGCCTGGCTACACCTCCTCTTCCTCGCTTCTGTCCTTAGGAGGAGGAGGAGGGTAGCTCATGATGCTGAAGCAGAGATGTTCCCAAGGTGAGGAAGGCACCACGCCACCCAAAAGCTGCAGCTTCCCCACACGCACCCCGTTTCCATCACTGCTGTTTCCTGGCTTCACGGTTAACTCTGGCTTTGCACAGTCCCCAGGTCCTGTAACCGGTGTTAAATGTAATGAATGATCTTGTCCTCCTTGTTTGTCTCCTCTTTAGTGTAACACTGTAATTAGCTTAATTACCAACAGATTCATATTTTTTTTGGTAACTTAAAATGGAAATTAAATTTTGCACCAGGTTTTACAGGCTGTTAACGGGAATCGAATAATCAAGCCTGACTCCAAGTCCTTGAAAATGAGTATTAAAAAAGGTCTGAATTTGCATATTCATGTTTTTAATAGGGTTCAGAAGGTATATTTGCAACTGATGAAAAGGATTAATTAAGCCTAATTTGCATAGGAAGAACAGTTTAACCCCTTGCATCCTAGCGAGGCAGAGACTGACAGTGTGAACGCCATGGCTTGACGCTGGAGAAACACACGGGCAACGCAGCACAGGGCTGAGAGCAGCGCCCTGCACAGCATCTTCCTTCCACTCGAGGAGGACAGGACCTGGGGCAATCCTGGATCCCAGCACCACCCTGGGGTGGTCGGTCCCCCTGTGCCCACAGCCACCTCCTGGGTTTGGCCTCCGTCCCCCCACCACGATGGTTTGTGACCTGGGTCTCCCGCGGCAGTGCCACCACGTCAGGCCTTGAGCAACACGTGCTGCTCCTCGCGGCATGAGCTGGGCTGTGCAGCTCTAACACAGCTTTAAGAAATAATTTTGACAGAGTCAGCTCGGTTCCCTGAGCTGTTCACAGCAGGGCTGCCTGTGGCCGGCATGGGGTGGGAGCACCCATGGCTGGTAGGGGCACCAAAACCTTCGTCTCCTGAGCTCACCTCCAATTTCTTTTTTTCTCAGTGAGGCTGATGCTTGTCAGGGGTTAAAGGCTCCACGGAGACATCAGACCAGGGTGAGACTCAGTGTGTGCTGTCCTGCTCCCAGCCATCAGTCTGAGGCTCTGCTCAGGAGGTGACAGCATCCCAAAAGCCTGGGACTCGTGCAACTTCACGGGAAGCTGCCTGCACCCTAAATCCCAACTGGCACCCCCGGCGCGGAGAAATCATCAAGGTCTTGCACAGCTCTGTCCAAGCAAGAACATAGCCTCCTCCCCAAATCAATCGTACCCCTAGCCTGGAAGGCAGAGCGGGAACATGACACTTTCCAGAGCCCTACAAAGCCGAGAACAGAGCATGGCTTTGAGTCAGCACCTGAATGTTGCTAAAAAGTGGGAAAAAATAAGTAAATCAGGCATTCATTTTGCTTCAGCAGGTGGTGTGCTGCGTTCTCCTTGTAATGCTTTGGTGGTGTGTGTTGCTAATTATTTTTTGCGTGGAATTTGCTGTGCACAGCGCACGGGGTTCATTAGACAGAGATGGCTTTGAAGTGGCGTTCAGAATTAATGCTGGCATATGTAAATGTTTCTTGTGCCATGGAAAAGCTGGCTATAAATGATGCATGAGGTCCAGCGAGAGAGACGCTTGCTTTGTTTTTACACACCCATTGGGCTTCGTTATGCCAAAAACAGGCAGAGGAAAATCGGCAGTGTCTTGCACAGTCCATATATCTGCTTCCCGGCTGTACGTGAGCGTTTAGCAGAAGTTAGCATGGCATCCTTAGCATGCTGCATCCCAAATTTCCTCCGGTCAGAAACCCGTGTTAGTGACCTGGCAAGGCTGCTGCTGTCTCTGCACTCAGCGTCTTCCCCAGGTCCCCAGACGATGAGGAGGACAGGACGCATCCTGCACTGTAAATCATCGAGGTCCTGACCCATACACCTCAGTCAAGCAAAACCTGCCTCGGGGGAGAGGCGCTTGGTGGTAACACTGGTTTAAGGAGTCCCCTGCTCACCTCCTCCTGCTCCCACCTGACTCGTCCTCCCAGCTCAGGGTCCACAGGGCTGTGCTTGCAGCAGAGATGGGGAACATTTCATTTAAGAAGAAAACCTGAAGAAAGAGAAAGAAAACGCAAAGCCCTATGGCTTTGTCAGCCACAAGCACGGCTGACAGAGCAGGAGGCAGTGCCTGGGGCAAAAAGCCAGAGGAATGTAAGATCCCTCAACCCCTGTCTCCACCAAAGGCTTTTAATGATGGCACTGCTGCTGCTGGACATGTCCCAGAAAAGCTGAGGTCAGCCCTGGGCTCTGGTCTGCTCTGGGAGAGGGGGGTGTATTTTAGCCTAGCAAATGCTTTCAGAGATGAATACTTGTTCAGCTCTTCTATAAAGCAGCAGGATCCCTCTTGGATCACCCAACAGTGAGGTGGGAAAATAGCTCCCCCAGCATCTTCTAGGAGTTCTTTGCTGCTGCTGGGGTTGGCAAGTCTTGGGTGAACCATTGCCCTCTCCTGCTGCTGCCCCAGCAGCTCATGGGTGAGCTGGAGACCTTGCACAATCCGGGGATGGCTGGTGGGACCCAGCTCTGTAGCCCCATGGAGACATCCCTCCATCACAGGGCTGGGACACCCAAACCAGGGTCTCTGAGACACCCATGCCCTGGCAAAGCGGGGTCTGGAGCATCACTGCACCAAAAATAGGGCACCTCTGTGGGGGCAGCTGAGCATCTGTGCAGTTCCCTTTCTCTGAAGTGATGAGGTCAGTGTTCTAGTGGGTATCCAAGCTGATAAGGCCAAAAACCATCATGCAGTGGGTGGCATAGGACATATAGTGGCAGGTGGGGGTATGTGCAGGGAACACACTGACAGATGCTTTGCCAAGCACTATAACCCCATGATGGTTGTTTTGGGTTAGACATAAACGAACTCTGCATTGGTCCCCACCAGCAGCAATACGAAAAAAGGGTTTTTCAGCCCCAGGGCTGTGTGATGGGCAACGCTGGCAGGGGGAGGCTGATCCGGGCAGCGCGCGCGCCAGCCACAGCCGCTGCCGGTTTTGAGTGATTGACTCTGCACCTGGGGCACAGTGTGAAGCCTCGGGCCGTACCCGGTGTTTGATGGGTTCATTGCTCACCCGTGTTGGGGCTGGACGTGTGTCAGGCTGAATGGCTCCATCCTGATGAGAGTTTCTGCTTCCCGGCTGCTTCCTTTCGGGCCTGACCAGGAGCAGCCCCCAGACCCGTGGCCACCCCCATACATTGCGGGGGGGCAGATGGGGGGGCAGCCGCTTGGGCGCTTATCTATTCCTCTGCTGCTGCTGCCAAGAAAACGGGCTGGAAACCACCGAGGTGCAACTGTGTCATGTTTTCTCTGCAGTGTTTACAAAATCGCTTGCTCATCAAACACAAAAGGAACTGTTTATTTTTTAAGTAAAACAAACATAAAATACCTCCATCTTTATTGCTGTTCAAAAGGCTGCTTTGCTCCCTCCAGCCTCCGCGCTTGCCAAGGCAATAGGGCTGAGCAGCTGGGGGCTCTCTGAGCCCGAATCACCCACCCCATCCACCTGCTGACAAGTGCCCATGCTCCTGCCCTGTGGACACCCCATCCACGCTCAAGTCGATGCTGGCATGGGAGCAGTTCCTGGGCAGGAGACACCAAGTTTTGGAACTGTTGGAGACCTGGACCCATCTGTGGCATGCTCCCCAGCCAGACCTCAAGGTGATCTCCCTGTCACAGGTCTGGTCAGGACAAGCTCGAGGCGAGGAAGGAAGGAAGGAGCTGAGCGAGAAGCTGTGACCAAGTGCTGAGACGTTGTTGTATTTTCCTACTTCCAACTGTTTATTTACCAGCCTGTTGGACAGCAGCGATCTCTTCCTCATGCCTTATTGAGAAGCTCAGCTGTGAAATAACTAAATGAACCGTCCCTTTTTATTAGCCTTTGGACTTAGCAGAGGAGCAATCAGTTAATGGCTGACCAGTTTTTGAAGATGCTAAGCACATTACAAGTGCTAAGTATTATTATTTTCCCTGCAATGCTTTATTTTTCCCTCTGAATATTCAGTTTAAATAACCCTTTCAATTACATTATCTGGTTTCATGCATTCTGCTCAGATTAAATGCAGTGCCGCTTACAATTCACTCACCTCTGTGGTTTCCAGGTCTCTGCAAGCTTTCTCCTAACCTTTGCCACTCAATCCTGGGCTGAAACGGCCTTCATTCTGGGTCCAGCATCTGCCCCAGCTCTGCTTTGGCTTCTTAAAATCAGGTGCATCGGCACAACTTCCCCATAGGCACTGTGACCTCTGGCTCCTTGCTCTCGCATATTTATTTTTCTTTCTTAATAGGGGAACATCTTGCAACCTTTCCCTGTCCTTCCAGCTAAATTAGCTCCCTGGATAAGCCATCTCCTCCCACCCGCTGGCATCTTCCTATGATGCCTTGTGCTGTTTTGGTTTCTTCTTCTTTGGGAAAGGGTGAAAGATCAGCTATCCAAAGGAGGGCTTTGTACCCTGGTGCCAGCCAAACTACCTTGTCTCACCTGGAAATGTCCAGCTGCTTACGTCTGTGGCTTGGCAGAAGGATGGGACTGGCTCCGACTTCACACCCGGTGGGTGAATCCACCCCTTCTCCTGACAGTTCTGGAGCAGCTATCGGTGGCTGAGTCCTTCACAGCCACAGATGAGCTCTTGTATGTGTGCTGTTCTCCAAAACCAGCCTGGGGCAGGGACTTCTCTGTCCCCTCAGCTAGAGGAGCCTCCCAACTGTATCAGAAAGGGTTTGACCATCTCTGGTGGTGCGAGGCAGCTCCCAGCTCTGCTCCAGCATCTCCAGCTCTGTTTCCCCACTCTCCTGACAGCTGTGCCGGGACCTGTCTGGTCTCCAAGATGGAACTGCAAGATGGGTGGGAGATCAGAAACCAGCCCACGTCTCAGCTCACCCTCCTTGCCGGCTGCGAGCTCCACCATGGAAATAGGTTTGGGGTGGCCACCTGCTCTCCCCAGCTTCTGCTGCCAGTCTCCTGGTGCATGTCTTACCCTGAGCCCTGGAGTCTGCATTTGATTGTCTTTTAGGAGCCCTGATCACCCTGCAAGGCTGGAGGAGGCTGTGGAGCAGCTCAGGGGCTTGTCAGCTGTCAGCACTTGAAGGATTTCTCATGCGTAGGGCTCCACGTTTCTGCCCGGGATTTCCCAGGCAGAGATGTGTGTGTGTGTGAACTCTGTAGTGGGTGGTAGTGTTGTTACAGCCAGAATGATCTAAGTATGTAATAGAGATAAGGTTTGTATGGAGAGGTAATATCTCATATTGCAACACCTGAGCTGGCTGGGAAAAAACCCAAAACACAAGAGCTTTTGTGCACACATGCTCTTTGTCTGCCTAAACTGAGGGGAACACATCAGGGATGTTTCGGATGGACAGTGGTGGACAGTTCGTGCCCGCGTACTCTGTGGCCACTTGGCCGGGGTTGCTGGCTTTGCAACTCCCAACTACAGCTCTGCTCCTGCTCCTCAAATCTTACTGCACACAAATCCCAGGTGGGGTAGGAGGACACGTTTGGGAGAAACAGGCTTTAAACCCCAGCTGCAGGGAATGGGAACCTTTGTGTCTTGGCTACAAATGTGGTAGAATGAGATTAATTAATTTAGCTGCATTGTGTGAAGAGTGCCAGTGTTTACTTATGAGACCACAGATGAGCTTTTGCAGTACCCAGAGAGCCCTCCTGCTGCTCGGATGGGCTGGGTAGCTCTTGATTGCAGGGCAGGAGATGCCCAAGGAGAGCTCTGCTGTGTAAAAGTGATGCTGAGAGGGAGGAAAAAGATTTAAGAGGCCCCCAGCAGAGACAATCTGCAGGCACCACACACAAACTTTGAGGCATCCCATCACACCCCTGCAGATCAGGGCAAGATGGCCAGGGGCTCATGCGAGGATGGAGGAGGCTGTCAAGGCTGGACACTGTGGTGGGATGAGCCAGACGAGGGCTGGGGAGCTGCAAGGAAGGTGAGTGGGGTGGGAGGAAAGCTTGGATGTTGTATGTGGGGCTGATTGCTTCCTTTCACAGCTGGAAACACTAAAGAATAGGGTAGACCCAGAAGAGAGCCCAGGAGATGAGCAAGACAACACAGGGGACAGCACTTGTGTAGCCTAACGGAGAAGATGGACCAGGAGAGAGCTCATTAGAAAAGGGCATTGCATGGTGAAGAGAGGAGAGGATATAAACCATGAGAAAGCTGATAAAAGACAGAAATGGAAATCTTTTAGTCCCAAAGAAAGCAAGGATGGAGTACATTAATGAGCTCTTTAAAGGCGAGGCAAGTAAAGGTGAGCAGCAAACGGCTATTTCCAGACAGCTGAGCTGAGTGTGAAAAAACAGATGTTGGTGGGATGTGAGAAGCGATCGGCACATACAGGAACAACAGTGCACCCCGTGTCATTAGCGTTCCACTGAATTAGTAAAAAGGCACACGCATGCAAGCTCAGAGGCTTCGCAGGCTTTTGGTTACTCTGCAGGGACAGAGAAGTTGCAGAGGGAGGGAAACAGGCACAGTCACAGCCAATGTGGACCACAAGAAAGGGCAGCAAAACTAGAATAAAACCAGCATCCTGCTTGGCTACTCCCCATGTGATGACAATCCCCTTGCCTGATACTTCTGTGTCTTCTCGTCCCTTGCACAGAGGAAGCTGATCCAGAAAACTGACTTCACTCTGGATCAGATGGTTTCCCTTCATTAAGTACCGGGGAGGGGGGGTGGAAGGTGGGAATGAGCAAAACTCTCCAGGTGGCATTTGGATAATCTCTGCCACCCCTCTGGTGGAGCTGGCTGAGAGGGGTAAAACAGAGGATATGACACAAAGAAGATGTGAGAAAGTGGTGTGTAAGTAAATTCAAGTGAAGCCAAAGTCACTGCTGCAAGCTGAGGAATAGCTGTTGAGCTGGCTTCTCCAGCACCACCAACCATGCCCACCAGCAGCTTCACTGCCTTCAGTGCCTCGGGGCATTGGCTGGCAGCAGTGGCTTGGAGATGAAGGAACGGAAATGTGCTATACATCTCTCTTTAAAGAACAACTTCATTTCCAGACACCTACCCAGGAAAACCAAATTAGGGCCCCACGATGGAAAGCCTGTGGTGAGTACATGGGAAGGGAGGAGCTGGAGAAGGCGGCTGGGGCACCTCCAAGGTCCACACGTGCCTGGCACTGCTCCATGGAGCCAGACAGCATTGCAGCCATGCTGCTACAGGACAAGACCTGTTCAAACCCCCTACACATTTAAGGCAGGATTGGGGCTTTTCCCAAATAATGTCTTCATCCTCTGAAGCACCAAAGAGAAGCTGAAGCCAAGGTGAGCCGGTCCCAAAACAAGCAGGGAGGGAGCTGCTGTGCCCAGGCAATGTGTTGTTGATCCTCCCCCTGATGAGCACTCACAGATGCAAATAAATTCTGACTTGGGCTCCCAAATTCCTGCTCTGCTGGCTGTGCTAAAAATAGCCCAACGCAGCGTGTGCTGGCTTCAATCACCCTCATCGATCCGCTGCTTTTGGGTCTGGTCCAGCAGCGCCGCAGCACACACACCCCCCCCCCCCCGCAGCCTGAGGTCTCTCCCACACCCCCTCCTTGCCCAAAGGATTTGTATGATCGTGCCACCGCCACCGCACTGTCCCCCACCCTTGCTAACCCCCTTCTCCTGCAAACGAGGTGATTTATTGCTCCAGAGCACGACCGGCAGCCAGGCTGCAGCAAGCGCATGATGGGGGGGGGGGTGGGGGGTGTGTTGTGGCTCCTGATTTCTGCAGAGCCACGTTCACCACGGTGATGAGTTTGGGAGTCGCAGGCAACGGAGCTCTTGGTTCACCAAGACCCAGCCTCAATTCAGGGAAGGGCTGATCTAGAAGCAGGGCAGAGGGAGCATTTGGAGGGTGGTTAGCTGGGGTCACCGGGAGTGAGGGAGCGTGCAGGTGCGGGAGCTGCCTGGGCTGCTGGAGCTTGTGCCCAGGGCCCTGCTCTGCCACTGGCTCTCCAGTGGCCCTGGGCATCACCTAGGTGTGGATGGATGGCTGACCCACAAGCAGCAATGGGGCTGGAGGAGAAACGGCTCCAGTGGTGCTTGCAGCCCAAGGAAAGGTCCCACCGCCCAGCAAGCACCGCACACCACTGGCTTGATTTGAGCAGAGCCAGTACCGTCTGGCTGCTGTCATGGTCTGGGTGGTGAACAGGGAGCACTTTCTTGCCTTGGGGCCCCCATGCGTCCTCACAGATGTCCTCCCAGATGTCCTCCCATGGGATCTGCAACTGCTTTCATGGCAGACTCAGCTGAAGCCAGCAGGACACGCAGATGCCGGGACTGGGGGCAGGTGTGACACCTCCACCATGCACCAGCTGCGAAGAAGCAGGCAGCCACCAGCTCCAGGGCTGCCACATCCCTTCTGAAGTGCTCTGCTGCCTTGGGGAGGAATCTGGCCAGGCAGTGCCTGCCACCCCTGCCACCCTTTGTCGTCCCACATTTTTGTCTGTGGACATTGCACTTCCCATGGGCCGTGTTTTGAAACACATGGACACAACTGGTGTGCACACCAAGGCAGGTGGGTGCTCTCAGGAACTCTGGGCTTAAATGGCAAATGACTCTATGGAGAGGTGCTTCTATCCTAATTTACAGGCTTTTAAATAATATCCAGGCTCTTGATGTCACACAGACTGTGCAACACGTGGCAGGGTTCTTTGCTGACTCTGGACCAGCGCAAGGATTGAGCTGTGGGTAACGTGAGCTTGGATTGACACTCCAACAAGAAGCTGACTTTGCTGAGATGTTGGCGTTGGGATCAGAGGAGGGATTTTTAGCCCTGCCTTGATTTTGCCCTTGAAGACCGGTGGTTTAAACAACAGTGGTTTTGTGGACACAGAAAGAGCATCAGCAGAATGCACTTAAATATGGCCCTGGGGCTATCGTTGTCCTGTAGGGAACAGTGGAGCACTCCAGGAGATGGATTCCATATAGCAGCTATAGGTAGTGGGCAGGCTCACAGGAGCAGGGCTGGGAGGGAGCAATAAGGTGGGGGGGTTCAAGGGCTGCTGGTGACAGCCCAGCAGCAGGGAGCAGAGAGCAGGTGCAGGGGCATGCAAGCACCCAAAGAGTTTTGGGGGAGCAGGGGCTGGGCAGTGGTGATGGGAACCTGAAATCCATGCTGGAGGGCATCATCCTGTTGCACATGGGCTGTTGGTGTCCTTTCAACACCACGACTGGTGCTTGCGACAGAGGCAGGTCTGAGCTGTGCTCTCCGAGGTGGGTTTGGGTCTGCATCACCTGCCCCACCCAGCACGCACCCCGAGCCTGGCAGCCTGGGGACCCTGTGGCACAGGAGTGCTCATTCCCTTGGGGCTCATCGGGGGCCTCCTGGAGACCTGACAATGGCGAGGAGCCGGTGGGCAGCTGCCTTCAAAGCTCTCCAGGAGCATTTCCCAGGAGCAGGCATGGCTCCCTCCAACCTCAGCCAGTGAGGACATTTCTCAGAGCGGCACGGGGCAGAAGCAGCGATGGGTCCCTCTGCTCTTTTTCTCTGTTTCATTGCTGCAGGGAAACAACTGCTCTTTCTCCAAAAAAAAAAATAAAAATCTCTCTCTCCAAACAGCTTTGGTCCATGCCTTCACTGGCCTCTCCTGGGGCTGCCGCCTGTCCCGTGCTGGGCCCAGGTGCTCCCACCACTTCTCCCTTCCCGTGCCTCTGCACCACACGCCTCTCCCCACTTTTCATCCCTCTCCCTTTCTTTTCCCTTCCTTTGTTCACGCTCTCCCGTGGCAGAGCCCAGGCTGCTGCAGGAGGGTGATATGGGAACCTCCAGGTCCTCGGCACTGGCGGTGGCTTTCTGTGCTGGCTCCCCCCTGCCCCTTGAGGTGGGGCACAATGAAGGAGAAACCTTTCCCCTGGCTTCCCCTCCTCTTCACTTGGACATGGTTTTCCCATGCCCCCTCCCTTCTGGTTCTGGGGCAATAGGAACAGCCTGGCTGGACAAAGTATCATTTCTCTTTGCAGAAGCAGCTTGAGAGCCTTGGTGGTTGAACAAGAGACAAAAGAAAAACACCCAACAGGCTGCAGGTCGTGAAGTTCTCCCTCTGCCCTCAGAGTGGTTTGTAAAGCAGCTGCCTTGGGGGGATAGAGGATGCTGTGAACAGAGGTCACCAGACCCTGTGCAGAGGCACACCCAGGAGGTTGATGCATGATGTGGTGGCTTTGGGGAGAGTAGGACTTCTTCCCTTTTCTTGCCTGGCTTTTTTCTCAGCTCATCCTGTGGCATCTCATGCCAAGGGACGTGGACCACAGGTGCCAGGACTGTATCCTATCTTGGAGGGAGGGCAAGGAGGCTGGAAGGTGCTCAGCAGCACGACCATTTCTTCATCACCCAAGGAGCCACCTGGAGCTCTCTGAGACCCATAGCGAGGCCCCACCAGCTATGGGGTACAGGGTGCTGCATGTGTAGGTACCTCCCTTGGAGATACCTTGGAGCTGGAGGGGCCTAGACCTTTTCTAACCCTCCTTTTCTCCAATTGCAGAGAGTTTACATCTGGGGAGTGTTTAATTTAGAAAGGCCAGCGCTGCTGTATCACATTTCCTGTCGGTCTCTGTTGGTTTATGACCAGTGAAATCCTGGTGTGAAAACAGAATCAGGCTTTGATTTCATCTGCCCCTGCTGTTTTATGCCACTAACAACTTTGCATTTCTATAGCGGCTTTTATTCTAGGAGCTAAACGGGCTTCACAGACAGGCAATTAATTAATCGAGCCTCCCCAGCCAGCCTACGCCCTCAACACCACAAGGAAGTGTTTTGCAGAGGAGGAAACAGAGGCAGAGAGGAGCGAAATGATTCGCCCCAGGTAAAGAGACGAACTCATTGCTGATGTGCTGCTGCCTCCACAGCAAGGCGTTACACGCTGCTGGTCATGCCATCGCTCTTGGCAGCCATGGAGATGGTCATGGTGTCATTTCCAAACTAGTGTGGGAACTGGTCTCAGTGAGGGGAGTGACTGAGGAAGGGCTTTCGGTGTCTATCAGTGACTGCCATCGCTGGAGCATCTGAGCCCAAAGTAACTCATGAACTGCCACCACCCTTGAGGATCCCAGCCTCTTGCTGAGGAATCCCCTGAGACCATGAAACAGTGCCAGGAGATCCCACCACCATTTCCCCCATCCATCCTTGTTGACCAACTCCTGTTTCTCCAGGAGGCACTCAGAGTTTGTAAGGGAAGGTGGCTTCGGCTGAAGGGTTTGCTTTGGTCTAGGTGCTAGCTAGCTGAGATTTGGGGAGAGACCTGCCATGGTATCATGGGACAAGAGAGGGGTGATCTCAGCTCCCCTATCCAGGTCCTGCTCACTGACTCCTGAGCAAGACACAGCCCTGGGAAGCTGCACTCTGTGGGCAGGATCTGGGGCACCTGGAGGAGGTGGAGAAATGTGCCTTTGCTCAGGTAGAGTGAATATATTCCTGGGGAAATCGCCTGCCTTTTATTATGAAACTCTGCTAATGGTTTGTTGTGTACACAAATAACCATGGGGAATGAACTCATGCACTTCCCAGCCTGCTCCATGTCTTCCTGGCTCAGCTCCTTTCTGAACAAACATAACCTTTTGCAAGAATACCTGTCAAAATCACTTTGAAATATTGAAATAACAGGATGGGATATGGTTTTCCCCTGGGCCCTAGTGCTCATCTGTCAGGACTAAGGACGTCCATCCAAAGGGAGCTGTGAGCAGGATGCAAGGAAAAGCCTCTGGGAAGCAGCAGAACCCCAAAGGACTGCATTTGGGGAGATCATCACGACACTGCGCTGGCTTGCTGGGCTCCCACACACTCACTGGGGGAGCAGAGCAGCTCCCCAACCCTAGTGTGGTCCTAGTGAGACATGGAGGCTTGTGACTCAGCTGGAGCTAATCAGGGCAAAATTGTATCCTTCAGCCTCCAGCATGGCCTGGGATTGCCTTGACAGCCTCAACCCCTCCCTCCTCCTCCTTGTCCTCCTCCCCCCATGAGTATGGCATCATCTGTGAGTATTTTAGAGATGGAGTAAAAAGCTAATTAGTCTTGGACGTGCATTGGACAGCAATGGTCGAGGGGTCTGTGGCTGCTTGGGTGGACACCAGACACGGACACAAAGCCATCTCCTTCTCTTCCAGTCTTGGAATCCCAAGGGTTGCTCAGTGTCTCCCTAAGGTGTCCATCTCCAAAGCCACTCGTGGAAAATGGGAGCCAAACTGGCCCGTGGGCAGTGCCAGGGCTGCAGGCAGGAGGTGCTGCACTCGCTGCCTGAGGCTGCAGCTGCATTTGGGGTTATTTGGGGAGGACCTGCAGGACATGGCAGGGTGGAAGTCCCAGGAGTGAGGGGCAGGATCCCTGGGCCAGCGCCTGTGCCTACTGTAATAGCTCTCAATATGGGCAAGCTGTAAATGCTTAGGGTCTTCTTCCTCAGCAAAATCACCCCTCAATGATGTCCTCCTCTGGAGAGCAGCAAGAGGGTTTCTGATCTAACCCATCACTGGCTCCCCGTCTTGCAAGGTAAAGGGATAACCCACCCCTCATTGACTGGCCCCAAGGGCCACTGCTCCCCAGATATAGTTGTTTAGGGGGGGGACACCTTTTAATTTGCAGGAGAAATCCCATTGCTTGGTGGTATCTGCTCAATCAAGAGCCCCTCACTTCTCATCCCCTTCCCTGTTCCTGGTGGTGATGGCCTCCCACCTGGAATAAGGTGGGGGATTCTGTTTTTCTGGGTACGTGCCTTTTTTCTCAATATACTTGGAAGTGATGAGAACTTGGCCGCTGACAATTGTTGAGAGAAATTAAAACCAAACACTTAGAAACTCAAACACTCCCCCTCCCTCCAAAAAATATCCCATCATCCAAGCACCCACCCACCAACCAACCAACAAAAAAGTCCTTCAAACCAAACTCCATCTCTTTCTCTAAAATCCATGATTAAAACCTGGTACAAACAGGTGAATATAGATATAGATATATATATTTTTAGTAGATGTAGTATTGATTTTTTTTTTCTCCTCTCTCTTTCTCATTATACAGCAAACATTGCAAATATAGAAATTTTCTCTGTACAATTAACGACTGCGGTTTACAATGCAATGTGTGGTAAAACCTCTCAGTGAGTGAAAATGTGAACGGGCCTTCAACCAGGTAAAAGTCTAAACTGGAAGACTCCGTTTGCAAAAACAGCCCAAAGGATGGATCTCCTTCTGGTCTCTTTTTGGTTTTTGTTGCTGTTTTTGTTGCTGTTGATTTTGGAAGGGAAGGAAGGAAGAACACAAACTGTTCACAAAGAATACACAAAAATCACGGAATAGGGACTCATGCAATGCAATACTGGGAAACGCCAGACCTCAGCTCTCTGCCCGCTCTTTCATTTTCTTTTTATATTCAATTTTTTCTTTTTTTCTTATTTTTTTTAAAAAATCAAAATGAAAGAAAACATTTTTTTCACTTCACAGTTTGTTTGTTTTGTAAAGTTTGTGTTCAAATTTGGTGTGTGTCTCACCAATGTGAGGACATTTTAATATCTCGCTTTATATATTATATAGAATATTTATAGATTTCCATAATTTGTTCTCTCTTTTATTTTTATTGATTTTTTTTTTTTTAATTTTATTTTGTTTCAAAGACAGTCTGAATAAAAATAGCTGCTGCGGATTTCTTTTGGTCCAGTTAGTGTGTTAAGTCACGAGTTGTGTGAGGACTCAGGACTTTTGCTGGGCGGAGACGCCCTTCCAGTAGTCTAAGATGTCGTGAAGATCCTCGTCTTTGGCAAACTGGACCTTTTTGCGTAGAGCATGGCCGGCTGCCATATACTCCTCCTCATCTTTGTGCCGCTTGCGGTTGAGTTTGAAGCGCTCCCAGATGCTGTGCGATGGTTTGCAGGTGTACTCTGGGCTGGAGGTGTAGCTCAGGTTGTGATATTGAGGCGAGAGCTGGGAATAGGCCAGGTCTCTGGGGCGAGGACGGGTCAGAGGCTCCAGGATGGAGGGCTTTCGCCCAGCCATGCTGTCGTGCTGCTCCCCTTGGTGCGAGCCGGGGTACGAGTGCCGGTGTTCGCTGTACTGACGGATCTTCTCCGCCTCTGCCCGCAGGATGGCTGCGGCCGGTGTCACAGTGAGGATGGTGTCGGTGGTGGGGGACGTCTTCTCGATGTATTTGGCTTCTGATTTGTGGCCTGATCCCTCGGAGCGGTAGGACCTGGGGCTCCGTATGGAGCCACTGGAAGAGGTGCTGGAGCGTTTGGGGGCTGCCTCCATACTGTGGTGCCGCTGGAGAGGGTGGTTGTAGCTTTCCTTGTAGACAGGGGAGAGGAATCCATGCTTGCTGGGGATCTGCTCTAAGAGCACCAGCTGAGGCTCCACTGTGGAGACTGCCCCAGATTTCACCCCTTGGAAGGAGGTGGACTCAGATTTCAAGGCATCGATGCAGTTGTTGATGATCTGGTTCACCTTGTCCACCTCCTTGGCAATGGTGGAGATCTCAGCCACAGAGCTCTGGGTGTCCGGTGGCAGGGACAGCTCGCAGTCTCGCCTCTCTGGCTGCTCACCTGTCCTCACCTCCATGTAGTTGCCCTTGGTGGCCTTAGGGGTTTCACTGCTGTCAATCAGCTTGTACTGCTCGACCTCGCCAGCAGAAGGCAGATAGGGAATGCGGGTCACTGTCTCCCCACCCAGCATCTGTCCCTGGGACAGCTGGGTGATGCTGGTGGTCTCCATTTCTGGCCCATATTTCAGCTCGATGATGGTCTTCTTCATGCTGCCGGCAGCCTTTTTGTGCTTCTCCTCCTGCTGGCGCCTCTTCCGGAGACAGTAATACACAACACCCAGGACAATCACCATGCCAAAGAGACAGCCCAGGATTGTCATGATATAATGAGTGGCAGTGGAAGGGGTGGGCACTGGCTCCTTGCGGTTAGGTCTGGTGGGTGTGATGGTGACGCAGGTGTGGTTGTACTTGGAGTATTGGTGGACGGAGACTACACAGTAGGTGTAATCTCTTTGTGCTACTAGGTTGCTCACGGTGATGTTCTCCTCCTTCTTCCTGAGCTTGGTGATCATGGAGGAGAAGCCATTTTCAAACTGGGAAAGGATGTACATCTTGCTGAAGGGGTAGGGGATCTGCACGGTGAGGACGGCCGAGTTGTGGTTGAGGTGCTTCACCTGGATGTTGGGGCGCACCTCCGTCTCGCCGATGGGCGTGAAGAGGGAGAACTGTGGTGTCGTGCCATCGCCGGAGGAGCAGTCCTCCTCAGAGCAGGGGCTTTCAGAGGGTGCCGTGGTCACCTGGTACCTGGGAGGGATAAAACGAGGGATCACAGTGTAGGAGCCACCGGTGCAAAGGGAAGAGAGCATGCTCAGAGCATTGCGGTAGCCAGTCCGGCCTTGGCCTAACAAGTAGTAGCCTGTGTAGTCGGGTGGGGAGTCGCACTGCATCCGGTCATACGTGCGTGTCATGTTGGTGAAAGCCTCCAGCCATTGCAGGAAGCCAAGGAGCTCGCAGGAGCAGTAGAAAGGGTTACTGTAGAGTTCACAGACAGAGAGCTTGTTTAGGCCCCGAAAAGTGTTGCTGTCGAGTCTCTGGATCCTGTTCATGGACAGGTCAATGTTCACTATGTTGGGGCACTCCCAGAAGGCATTGGGGGTGACGGACTCGATGAGGTTGGCCTGGAGATAGAGGTACTCCAGCTTCCCCAGTCCCCGGAGGATGCCCTCGGTGAGGTTCCTCAGTCGGTTGTAACCCAGCTGCAGCACCTGGAGGTTGAACTGTCCTGAAAAGGCACCGTCCTCGATGTAGGAGATCTCGTTCTTTGTCAGGTTGAGGTATGTCAGGTTGCCGAAGCGGCTGAGCGAGGCGTACTGCACGCTCTTGATCTTGTTGTCATTCAGCCGCAAGTCCACGATGGTGCTGTTGATTTGCTGGGGGATGGACTCATAGGGGGGCTGGTTTTGGCTGCAGATGGCCAACCAGACGAAGCCCTTGTCCCCCTCGATGAGCCAGCAGTCTGCCCGCACCCCGCCGGTGTGCAGGAGAGAGACGGCTGCCACGCACATGCAGAGGGCTGACGTCGCGGCCCACCGGCGACCTGCCATCTGGAAGGGCGGCGCGGAGAAGGGATTCCTGGTCTGCCGGAACGCGGGGCCGGGAGCTGGGAAGACGTGGGCTAGTGCTTCTTCAGCAGCTTCACTCGCCTCTCCCTTCTCCTCATGACTTGGAGACGGGGGGGAAACGTCCGTGGAGAAAGCGGACCTCAGTGCCCACAGTACTCGGCAGCCACCGGCCAGGGGCTACTACCAAGGCCTGGGTGGCTGAGGCTGGTCCCACATCACCAGGTCTCTGGCATCTCGGGGAGGGAGTCATGAAGTTAGGTGCTGATGCGGAGGAGTCCCTCTGGCTTAGAGATAAGCCTTCCTCTCACTTTTTATAGTACATCTCCTCGATTTCTTTTTGCTGCCCATCATGACACTGGTCCCCATCTCCATGTGCCTCCGTGGGTCTGGCTGTTCTCGCTTGGTCCTTTGGCTCACCTGCACAAAACAAAACACAAGCACAAACTAAACACAAAGGAAAGACAGCGTTTAGAGGTGTTGGAGATGTGTCCAACTACCCTCTTAATGTTAGGCACTTGCCCTCTAACTCTGGCTACCACCTTTCAAGGAGCTTTTGGTGTATTTGCGCGCTGCTGCCAGTGGCGTTTGGCAGCACTAAGGAAGGTGGTCACTGACCATGGAAGTCATCATCCTTTGAGTGCGTTGTCCAATGTCATGTTATAGGCAAGGGAGAGACCAACTCACATCCAGGGCACTGTTTGTCTGACCTATTTAGGTGTCTACCTTAGAAGGAGAGGAGTGATGCCCCAGAAGTGTCTGTTCCTCTCCGCTGAGAGCAGATGAAGTCTAGACAACTTGCTCTGATGTAGATTTGATGCTGCAGCGTTTTGCTGAGGGGAATCCTAACTGTCTTGTGTGCTGGTGTGCACAGCAGCGGTGCCCACAGAAGGGGATGCTGATTGAGGACACCATGTCTCTCTGACTGCATTGCTGCGTGGCATCTAGGATAAAGCCCAGCATCAGGCATCTACCCTGTTTCTGGAAATCTGAGCAGTAGTTTCAGGGCACTGTTTGACTACAAAACACACTAGTGTGATTGTCCACCATCCGATGTCCTTGTCTGTGGTTGAGGCTTGCTGCCTGTCTCCAAGATCTCTCTCTCCCTCCCGGGTGAAATGATGCAGATATGAGGAGGATCCTCAACCACTCGGTGGCATAACAAGAGTATTTGCAGAAGACGGGAAAGACCTTCCCTCCCCAGCCAGAAACAGCTGTTTGAAGACCAGGAAGAGTCTTCACTAGACACAAACCTATGGGGCTGCCAGCAGCCTCACTTCCCACAGAAAAAAACTCTCATTCCTGGCTCACATTTTCCATTATTTTTTCCTGCATTTTTGACTAAACACAAATATTCATGGATAGCACTTCTACTTCCTCTTGTAATTTCTTAGGGAAACAGGAAGGGAAAAGTGGAGAGGAGGGAATTGCACAAGCATCAGCATCTCCTGGGTCATGCTTTTCTACGAGATGTTGACAATATAATCTGTGGACATCTCTACTGCCAAACAGCTCTCCAGCCTGGTAGGTCAGAGACAGTGAGGTGTTGTGGCAGAGATGGAGTTGCCCACAAACGGGGAGAAAACATCATGGCCTATCTAGAAAAAGCCTTTTTGGGATTTTCATTGAGAACAGGAGCTCTGGTTGTCTCCCTTGTCAGGGAAGACACCACCAGCTCTCCTTGAAAACACAACTGGTAGGAACTGGAGTTTTCTTGGGCATCCATGAAGGAGATAGGGACACATCTTACCTCGAAACCGTCTTTCATTGATCTGCAAAATAGTATAAATCCAGAAATTGGTTTCAAACTATTTCCCAGTGCCCAGGCAGTGAAGGGACTGTGCTGGGTGCTACATGCCTAAAAATCACGAGGCTGATTGTCATAGGGTGTTTAGAAGCAAATGCCATACCCTTGCCCTTGTCCTGAAGAAACCAGGTTCTTTTCCACCCATGATACCAGGCAATGAAGCAGACAATGTTTCACTGCAGAGATCCCTGCTAACCATTCACAGTTTATACCTCGGCAAACAGTCTAGTAATAATAAGCAGTAAAACAGTTTATTTGTTCTTTCTGGATTGTGAACAATGAGTCTATTCCCTGGTGGCACAGTTGGTTTTCCATTACATGAGTAACAAGATCTGCTCCTGCGCCAGCTCTCTGAACATAGAATTCTTTGGCCACCTTGTCCTCCAGCAGATGCCCCACCAGTTGTTAGGGGAGGTGAGACTATAGGGGAAAACAACAGCCAGACACCCAGTGCCCCCACAGAGGTCAGGGTGTGTGGTACACCCGTCTTGCAGACTGTACTGTCTGTGGTGGTTGTGCATTCGTGTGTGGGTGAGATGTACTGGCCCTGAGGTGATGCTTCTGTGGGGCCCTGCCTGGGTACTTGCAGGTCTCCTTCTGCCTCCCCAGTGCCTGGTGCTCTCCTGTCCCAGCTACATTTGGCAGAAAGCTCAACAGAACCAGATTTTCAAGAGTTTACTAGAAATGGGGCTTGGGAGGAAGGGATGCTGAGGGCAAGGCAGCTGAATCTCAGGTCTCCTTCTTCCTGGGGGTAGAAACCAGGACTTTGACATGTTTTTCTATTACTATTCCAGCTGAGGCAAAGTGATACTGATACTGCAGGTAACCCCATTTTGGGGAACAATTGCACATTTGCAAGGACGTGCTGTCCCTTCCCTGGGATGCTTTCCCAGGACCTGGCAGCCCATTTTGGCATAGCCAAGACCTTGGGGCCAACGAGGAAGGGAAGAAGGACTGTGGTCCCTAGGGTGTCGCAGGTGAGTGCCCCCCCTTACCACCTCCCCAGCTGATGGGGTGCACGGGCTGCAGTGCCAGGCTGAGAGATGTCTGCTGCTACATCCCTCCCAGCACTGGGCACTCAATTAACCTCTCTGTGCTCTAGTCTCCTCTCCGGTACTGTGAGATAATGATAGCACTTCACAGGGCTGTGGGAGATTGAAGGAAAGTGCCCTGAGCTCCTCTTGTTGAGATGAAAAACACAGCAGATGTGTTGTGCTGCAGGTGGAAACTTTCTTTCCCTCCAGCTGCAAGCTGGCTCTAGATGTGCCCACTCTCCTCTGCCACAGGGACCAGCCTGGTCTCCAGCTCCTCAGACTGCCTCCTGTGGGGGTGCACATTGCCCCTAAGGCTGTGGGAGAAGGGTTGGCCTGGCCTGCAGAGCCATCAGCAATGGGTTGCCCCCGTTGTCCCTTTGGGATGGCACAGAGAGTGCTTTCCTTGCCTGCTGCCCTGCAGTGCTTGTCCTTGGTGCAAGCATCTCCCTGTCCTCCTCCATGGGCTTGTGCATTACGGGGACGTCCCACAGGCAGGGGAAGCCCTGCTGAACTGAGACAGCACCGGCAGCAGGGTGTGATGCATCCTGGCATATTCTCTTTAGCAAGCACTTATTCTGTCTTATCTAACTCCCATTTTGACCCAATAATCCTCTCTGGGCAAGCTTGTGTTTGGGGTTGCTCTGCAGAGCCGAGCCAGCCTTTTTCTTGCAGAGGAAGGTTTCTTGTCACTCCTCCCCAGGGAGGCTGTGGGCTGCAGCCTGTGTCAGAGGGCATTAGCTAATGGAGCGGGACCATCCTGTGAGCAAAGAGCGGAGACAGACCCTCCATGGACCTTCCCAGGCTGATCCCCTATAGCTTTCTCATCACCCATGTGCCTCCCTCATCTAACTGGAGGTGTTGGGGGTGAAGAAGAGCAATGGTAAATGACTCCAACACGTTCAATAAGGCTCCTGCTGTGTGTTTCCTCTTCTTTCCTGTACGTTGCCTATCAGACAAGTCCTTCCCAACAACAGAGAGGAGAAAAGGCATTTTATCAGCAGCCTGAGTTTAATTTCAGCTCATTAAAGCAAGCAATTTGCTGGTTTATTTGCTTTGCAAAGTGTGAATAAAATGACAGCATTAAGGAGATGTAAGAGAGGAAAGAGGGGCTAATCTCCCTTTTTATTAGATTGCCAGGACATGACTGGGGAGTGGAGTAGTGGGTCTTGTTGCTTTGCACAGAGGGGATAATTGTTCATCTCGTTGGCTTCTGAAAGCCTCCTTCCCAGCATCACGCCAACGCGAGTGTGCGTGGGAGTGTGCGCCTGCGTGTGTGCGCTGCGACATCAGCCAAGCGCCGAGCATCCCACAAGGCAGGATGGGAGCAGGGGCACTGGAATGCAGCTCCCGACTCATCTCCCTGTAACAGCAGATTAACAGAAATCTGGGAGGTTTCTTCTTCTTCCCTTTTCTACCTTCTACCTCCCCTCTAATCTCCCTTTTCTGTTCATTTCTGCTTCTGAAATCCCGGGCTTGCAGGTTAGAAATAGAGCAGCCAGTCGGCCAAGGAGTCTTTGCTGTCCCTGACCTCCTGCAGCTGGGACATGGCTCTGGAGAGCAGAGGAGAGACATCCCCCCAACCCCTGCCTCTTCCCCACAGACTGGATAAAGATCAGTAAGAAAAGCTAGTGTTTTAACCCTCCTGCCTGACTGATTTGTCTTTGCCCAGCTGTCCTGGTTTTATTCTCCTGGTAACCCAATTGCACACCACTTTTCCCAGTCCTCTGACTCTCCACAGAGCTGCCTGGGAAAACCTGGGAACAAACCACCTACAACTCTAATGTGAAAAACAACCGGGAAAGTGGAGGTTCAGGGTTCTCCTTCATGGACTGAGAAAGGAGCAAAAGAGAGGAATGAAGATATGTGAAACAGCAATAGCAATGATTTGAAATAATGAATTTAAACCAGAGATACTTTGAACATTGGCACCATGTGGATGATGACAACAGTCCATGTCCATGGGGAGGCCATGGTACCTGCAGAATTCCCATTGCACTGCAAACACTGCTGTATTTCCCTTTCCTTCTGCTTTCATAAGGCAACATGCTTTGTCTAGCTGAGCAGATGTCAGGCTTGTGTGGCTTACAGAGGCTAGCAAAGGGGCAACAACAGCTCCCTCACTCCCTGCTGCTCCTATGCATTGCCTCTGATCTCTAGTATCCCTGCTGAAGCCTCGATCCATGCTTCACCCTGCTGACCCTCAGCCCCAACCCATAAGGCCCTCCCCTCCTACCTGTCCCTGCTTCTCCAGCCCTGGTCCCCATCAACAACGCAGCGGCAAAGAGGGACAACAGTGATTTTGTGATGTCCACGAGGCTGCAGCCTGTACTGGATGAGCAGCAGCAACCTCGTCCTTGCAGAAAACCTGCAGCAAGGGAGGTGGAAAGGAAAAGGCAAAGCTGGGGCTCCAAAAAACAGTGCAGGCTGGCTGGTAAGTTTTTGCTTCCATCTCCCGACTAATGGCATCTCAGTAAATTAAACCAGAGCAGCAGCTGCAAGGAAGCAAACAAAGCAGCTGTGGGGGCTGGGTAGGTAGAGGGAGAGCGAGCTGGGCAGCACATATAATAATATGCTGTCCTGGCACTCAATTCCTAATTTTGTTATTCTACTGAATGAGTTATTTCAAACTGTGGATTAGATTTACTGAGTGAAGGCAAGGAGCCAGATTAACATGCGCACGCGTGTGTGTGTACACCCAACAGTGCTCCTCTCCTTGGCACTTCTGCATCTCTGTAACTTCATTCTCCCTCGCTGCTCCACCTCCAGCTGGCCGTGTTTCAGCTTCTCTTAGAGCCCCTTTCACAGCCCCTGGGGCCATTTTATTAATAAACAAAGGATCCCCTCAACAATGACAGCCATAGTGATACGGGAGCGATACATTACAAACGATAAATGTTTAATCACCCAAAGTAGCGGGGAGGGGAAATTTGGTTAAAAGGCACCAAATTTTAAAATTAACCTTGGCTCTTCATTATGTGTAAAATAATCCAAGGAGGCAGCTCCAAGATGGCAGAGAAAACATTTATTAGTAATGAAGTCTCCCCTAAATGGCTTGATGTCCATCCTGTGTATGTCAGGTGTGGAAAGGAGGCTTCTAGGCAAGTTTTTTTGCTCATTTGTATTCCTGGCGTTTGCTACATGCCTCCTGCCGGGTGACGTTGGTCAGAATCACAACCATGCTGAATAATAAAGATGCCCAGGCCTGTAAAATTCAAGTTCATTTTATATCCAGAGGTCCTGGTACTAATATTGCCTCCACAGACAGGGTTTAGGCAGCATTTTGTGCATCCAAACCTTATTCCCAAATGCCTCACAGTGTTAGATAATAGAGTTCTCCAGTCAATTCTACTCTCCCCTGCTATTATTTATTATTTAAGAAAAATAGGCAGGGGAGAAGAGAGATATTTTCCACTGAGGTTTGAAGAGAGATGAAGGAATGAAGTGCTGAGGTAAAGGGGGGCTGGGAGTGCCCAGCATCACATACAGGACAGCTTTTACTGAGACCTTGGGAGGTCACAGACTAGATGACAAGTAGCCAGGTGGGAGGGATGGGGAAGAGATCACTTTTTGGGGGTAGGTTGGGAGAAACAAACAGAAATTACACACTCAGTCTCTATCCAGGGGCGTTACTATTACTGATGTATTGACACTCATGGGCACTCTATGGCGCTCGGGCCAATGTTTCTCTCCTTGGGTTGCTCCTGTTTAGGGGAATACAAGTCAGTAGAGATAAGGCAATGATGGTTCTTTGGATAATTTTGCAGTCTCTTCGCAGGAGGCATGGGACGCTTTCTGCAGGCCAATGCCTACATGAATGTCAGTCTGAGGAGCCTGAAATGCATCTGGTTGTCAAGGCCCTGAAGACACTAACGATCACTCCCTGATCAGCCTCACCTGGGACCTCCACCCACACCCTCTGCCCATGGGCCCAGGAGCTCCATATAAGCTCAGCCCTGGGCTTCTAGCCCCTTCCTGAGCTGTGCTGTTGGTGTGCCTGTCTCTAGTCCTGCCTCTGCCTCCTGGATAGACCTCAGGCCTGTGTGGTAGGTGGCTTATCTCCTGGATGGACCCTTCAGACATGCATTGTAACTTGTGTCCAGTGCTGCCCCTGGCCCCATCTCCTTTTGCTCCTGACTGGACTCCTTGGATGGACCCTGCATAGGGTTCATCTCTTGTCTTGCCTGGGACTGTCAATGGATCCCATTGCCAGCACCTTGCCTGCTGTGTTCATGTGCTGGGAGACACCACGCTGGGTGGGGAGGGACCCCCCTGTGCTGGGGTCACCTCTGGCTCCTGCCTTCCCTTCCCTTTGAGCAGCCAGAATGTGCTGGGTTTGGCTGGGATAGGGGTCAGAACCAGCACACAGCCTTTGCTGCTGCCTGACGTGGATTTTCATAGGAGACAGCTTACTCCCCATGGGCACAGGGGGAATTCTCCAGTAAAATGGTTTTCTGGTGGAAAATGCAATTTATGCAAAATTAAACCTTTGGCTGAAAAGCTATGATCTTTCTCAGAAGTTGAGATTCAGGCCAATCTAGCTGTAAACTGTGGATGATGTAGCATCTGATGGGAGCCCTAGTTCAAAGCCATTGTGCTTCTACCAGCTGGGCTGAGGCCAGCACTGCAATCTGGGAATGGCTAAAACACCCCTGTTTGCACAAACATTTTTAAGAACCTTTTTGTTCTACAGCAAAATAAATTCTGGGTTAAAATGACAATATTTTCAAGACAGGGTAGCTCTTGGGATTTCAGGAAATACAGATATTCTGCTTTTCACTCAGCTGCGGTCTGAAGTCATTTACATCCATCTCATGCTGCTTAGCTTCCAGGGTCTATCAAGATGACAACCCTATTCCACACTGCTGTGGACCACTGAGCAAAATTCTCTGCTGAGTTTAAGTAAATGCATAAATGATCTTCCTGGTGAACAACCTCTTAAACCCAGCTGGGTTACCTGTGCATTAAACCAGCCTTCTGAAATATCAGTACGGGCAGATATGAAATGTCAGCTCCAGCCTATGACAGTGCAGTTGAGCCCTCAAAGAGCCAAGGAGAGCAATTAGAGGGGCAGAGCCAGAGAAAGGTGAAGAGAAAAAAAGATTTTAGGGGATGTAGAGAACTAAGAGCTCTGATCAGGTAGAACAGTACTAATAAGAAAAGTGTGTTTCCATGGGAGAAAGCCTCTCTAGTATTTACTTGATGGGGTTCTTCCTTAGAAATAATCAGCCTGAATCACAGCTCCATTATGGGATGGATATGCTGATGTTAGGCTGGGGGAAGCAGAGGTCTGGTGTGGAAGCAGGACTCCTGTTCCCCCAGTAAATAGTGCTGAAGATCAAAGTGTGTTTTTCCAGCACTGACACAATGGAGGGAGCCAGCCCCATGCTGGGAAGTGAAGCCGCTGGTGTTCCTCAGCACTGACAATCTGAACTGTGCCTTGTCTCTGCTGCATTGTCATCCTCACTCAGATCTTTGCTGCTATTTGGAAGAGGGTTTTACTGCTTTCATTCATTAATTTATTTTTGCAGGAGGCCTGAATAACCTTTTTATAAAGTGGAAAATCCACTTTTATACAGGAGGTGGATCCATGAAATGCTTAGCTTTGTAAAATTACTTGGAAGTGCAAGTGTTTTGTTTGCTCTGATTTGTTTTTATGGTCATACTTTCAAAAGGAGTCTTCCCTCTCTGTCCTACTAGACCCCTGTGAAGGGGTCTCATGCCAGAAAGCGTGGGTCTCTGGCCAGTGCCTACGTCAGCTGCAGTTTCTAGGTGGACTGTACTGCTGAGTGACAGCGGATGGACAAGAAAATATACAGTACGTGTGGGACTTCATGGTAATGGTCTGCTGTGATCTCTGGGTAGGCAAAAAGGAATTCACCTTTCATCAGCAAGTGTCCTGCAGACAGGAATCACTATGGCTGTGCTGTAGGCAAACACCTCTGCTAACCTCTTACTGACTTGTTCACCTTTGAACTTGGTCTGGCTTCTCTGGTTGGAGAAGACTTCCAGATGTCTCTTCCAACCTTAATTATTTTGTGATTTTAGTGATCTAGCTCTTGTCCTTTGGAGCTGAGGACTCCAGCTTAAGGCTGAACCCTCTGGCTGCCCACTTTTTGAAGGGGGTTTCTGCCCAGATATAGCAATATCTGGCAAGCCCCAGTGCCCTACAGGCCTAATTTTAGCTCAGTGCTGCAGGCTGGCTCTCTGTCATGGGCCAGGAGAAGGTTAATGATCATCTGGGCAGCTCTCCAAAACCAATCTAATGTTTATTCAGGATAACAGCATTGCAGAGGAAACCAAGCATGACCACCTTCCATGCACAGCTTATGTAGCACGGTCCTGCTCCTGCACATGGCTCTGCTGGAGGAGCTCAGGTTTGTCAGCTCTTGGAGGAGAGACCTGCTTCTCCTTCCCTAGGTCAAGACAGGTCCTCTGCAACACTTCCAACTCTGCCTATGTCCTGACCTCCTAACCCAAACAGATGCTGCGTTTCTACAGAAAAGCACTTTAACAGGCTGTGGGTCTGCTTCAGCAACGGAAATATGTGCTTGTCCTTCCTGATAAAATTTTATAGGACACTCCTCATGGGTCAAATATGCATACTGCAAACAAATATCCATGCCACAAGCACCTTAGTCTGTTGGCCCCCATGAAGGGAGAGGGTGTTTGGCCCTGCTGCACCCTCAAGGTCTTTGCAGTGCTGGGAGGAGCTGAGGGATATGGGCTGGTGGTCCCAGCCTAGTGCTGGTGGCTTGGTGGGCCTGAATGTTGCAGGTCTGTGCTCCAGCTGAGTCAGGGATGGGGGTGAGAGGAGGAAGGGTTGGTGCAGATTAGCACATGAGGTTGTGGAGGAATGTGAGATAGTTGTCACTCTACTCTGGCAGAGGGCAGAGCCCATAAGATGGTTGTGGGTGTTTATTCACCTCAGCTGTTTAACAGCTTAATTTCAGCCATAAACTTACAGCCTTTTCCTCCCACCAGGACAGCTCCTGCAGTTATTCTGCCATGCCTTTGACACAGCACAAATGAACATGCAATGGACTCGTCCCAAGGATACCCTGCACTTGTATGGAGGTGAGTACACTGCTTACTCGGGGCTCCCCTTGGGTCCCTCAGGGCTCTGTGAAGGGTTTGGTTATAACCAATAAAGCCCAAAGGCCTGAGACATGCTGTGCTGAGAGAATGCCTCTCCTCCAGCCATGAGCACTCAGACATACATGGCCAGCAGTGGAGCTCTTGCTGCTTCCCTCGGGGTGCAGAAAAAAATTGTACTGATAGCAAAAAGTGTTTTCTGAGAGAGCCCTCAGATGCCGGTACTGGCTTCACCATCAACAGTCCCAAAATAGCTGGTACTTGCTGGCTTCCCTGGCATGCTCCAAGAGACATTGTGAGAACATCTATTTAGTAGGGTCTCTGGAGAGTGCTGGGGATGCGCTTCCTCTTACCTGAAATGGCCAGGGAGATGGCTGGGCAGCCAGATGGCCGTATTTGTGTGGAGCTGATATTAATGTCTCCTTTGATTGTGTTTACAGCATGGTTAATGTGGCTCCTATATTCCTGAGCAGGTTTCTTTATTATGTTAAATCTAAACAGAACAAAGATATGGGTCTACTGTGGGCTTGGCTGGTTAAACTGGGCGCCAGTCAGTGTTTCTCTCAAGGCTGGCTGATTTCCCACTGAAGTATCCCCATGCGCTTGTGGGAATAAGCAAAGCCCATGTTGGCCCATAGAGGATGCTCAGCCACAGGTATGAGGGACCACTGAGTCTCCTCTATGGTGCCAACAAGCCTAAAACCCAACCAAATGGCTTTCTACACAAAAATGTGTGGGTAAAACAGAGAAGCTTGAGAAAATGGGTCAAGTACATGCCAGGCTCCACCCAAGAGAAACTGTTTTTGTTTTGACACGTGGTTAATGCCAGACTGCTGGTGGTAAAGCAGCAGTAGGAGCTATTGGTGTGTTAATGTGGGCTTGCGGCACACGAAAGCCCTTCCTCAACGTCATATCTGCTCTTCAGCAGGGTCTGTGGCCACTCTCTGGGCTGTTGTATTTCCCTGCTTGTCCAGACATCTCCAAAAGATAAGGACAGTGGAAGTAAAACTTGGAAGTCCAAGACAATAGAAATAGGGAGCTATGCCAGGATTTGGATTGCCCGTCCTTTTCATAAACATTTCATGTGGAGGTTACCCAAGTTGAAAAAGCAAGTGAACCCAGGACAGCCACCCTCTCTGGAGGAATGGAGTTTATCGTTAATAATCTACTGCTAAAAGGGTAACATCTGTTTTGGACAAACTGTAATGAGATTTAAACCCCAGGTGGAGGGAGGACTTCACAGTAATAAATGACTTTCTGTATGTCTAAATAGTTTTAATTTTTTTTCTGGCAGAAATAGCTGCTTTTCACCTCAGGCTTCTTTTTGCCAGCTCTTTTTGTTTAATGATTGCTATTAATTTCCAGGGTGGCAGATGGATTCTAGCCTGGTGTAGTCTGAAATGAGGAAAAACAGCCCATGAAGGTGTGAGCTTGCCATGAATGTGTGCACAGGTCATGTGTGCTGGTGGGACACCACATCTGAGTGTTTGCTTTCCAGGGGAACTATTGCTTCTTGATAGCTTCTCCCCACCCTTGGGATGTCTGAGCATCTCTCCTTCAGATAGGCAGAATTAACTTTCCTGGTCACTGCTAGTAGCTCTGCCTGTTCAGACCTTGATTCAGCAAAGCTGCTGATTTCAGCAAGGCTTTGGGAGGAATTCAAACCAGCACTTTGCTAAATCCAAGCTGAAGTGAGCTGGAGAGCAGTGTGTGGTCCCCAGAACATGGGAAGGAGCTCCCTGCCCTATCTGGGCAATGCCTGTGGCTGAGTGCTGACAGGCAATGGGGATTCCACCTTGGGCATGAAACAGACATTTTTTAGTGCTTTTCCTGTGTTGTGATTTTTTTTTAGTGTGGGATGTTCTGAACAGGCAATCCTCCTCCATCCTCTGGCTGTGGAGACAAGTGGCTGCCGCTGAACCCAGAAGTCCCTGCTGCAAGCTCCTAGTACCCAAAGGGGGGCTTTCTTTATCATCTCTGCCACCACCTCCTTCGCAAGGAGAAGCCTACTGAACAGCTAATCCCAATTACTGCTACAGTGTGCCCTCCTTTCTCTGTCCCCTGCTGAGGAGCATCTCTGGACTTGGCTCAGGATGCGGGTGTACAGGATACACAGGTGACCAGGTGAGAAGCTGGGTCCAGGAAATGAGGCTGATGATGGACCACAATGTGGCAGTGCCCTGCAGCCAGGCAGCTGCCCCAAGACAAGAGTATGATGGAGGAGGACAGGGGAAGGAGGAAAAATTTTTGTTGCCTGGGATTGGGTGAGCCCCAAGGTTGGAGGGAAGGGGGTAGAGATAGAAAGTGCAGCATCTCAGGTGATGCAGATAATCTCCTTTAATCTCCTGCTCAAAATAACCCAAAGTCAAGTAAAGGAGGGATTATATGGCCTAAGCCACTGTTATCGCCAGGGTGTAACAGACTTAGGTTGCATCTGAAGGGCTGCTGATGAGGAAGAGGAGCTGCAGCAAATATTGGCCTGCTGGAAATGCCTCCCCAGTGAGGGTGGCTGGGTGGGCTGGGGATCCTCCTGGGGTAGCCCGTGCAGAGTGGGGGGGGGGGGGGGCTGCAGGGTGGGCAGCTGCCGGCAGACTCAGAGTCCGCACAGGGACCTGATCCCAGGGTAGAGACTGTCTTAGATGCCTACCCGTCACCTTGGCATTACTGCTGAGTTTATTCTTAGTTCAGGATCCAAAGCGCTTTATAGCCATTAATTATCCTAATGGGGAAGCAGTGACTATCAAACCCATTTTACAGATGAGAAACTGAGCTCCTGGGGAAGTAAATGGCACATCAGGTGCTGGGGCAGGGCTAGAGTGAGGTTGTTGATCCCTGCCCTCCCAGCTCCCTCCAATTTCAATGGGCCTTTTCTTACATCCTCTCAGAAGCATGTTCACAGCAGCCGTGAGGCACTGGTAGGCTGAAGGAATCTCCTACCCTCTGCCAAAAAGCCACATCAAGGCTCAGCTGCTGTGCTGCTGCCAGAGGAAACTGAATTGCAGACCCCTGCGATGCCCACAAGATAAGTGGGATTGCAACAGGGAGGGAGCAGAGCATGGTTCATCTAGCTTGGATGTGTTGCCAAGGTTAAGACAGCCTATGCCTTGCTTCAAAACTGCTTCCATAAAGAAAAAAATGGGTCATTGTCATAGGTGACTCCCTTCTGAAGGGAACAGAAGGCCCAATATTCAGACCAGACCCACTTCTTAGGGAAGTCTGCCTCCTTGGGGCCTGGATTAAAGATGTGAAGAGAAAGCCTCCTACCCTGGTATGGCCCTCAGATTATTATCCATTATTGATTTTTCAGGTAGGCAGTGATGAAGTTGCAACAAAAAGTCTGAGGGCAATCAAGAGAGACTTCAGGGCCTTGGGACAACTGGTTAAGGGATCAGGAGCGCAAGTACTGTTCTCCTCTGTCCCTCCAGTTGCAGGAAATGATGAGGGAAGAAACAGGAAGACCCAGCAGATCAGTACTTGGCTCTGAGCCTGGTGTCACTGGCAGAGTTTGGGGTTTTTTTGATCATGGGTTTATCTACACAACACCAGGCCTGCTGGTGACAGATGTGGTACACCTGTCTCAGAGGTGAAAGAGTCTTTGCACAGGAGTCAGCAGGGCTCATTGAAAGAGCTTTAAACTAGATTTGAAGGGAGAAAGGGATAAAACTAGGCTTGCTAGAGATAAGCCTGGGGGCAGCATGCCAATGTTTGAGGGATGGTGTGCTAGTGAGGTCCTTTGGTCTGCCATCTCAGTGAAGGTAGGGGACAGATGCATGTGGCAGCAGAGACGCAAGGGTTATTGATGTGTTAGAAACCACATAAGCACCTGAGAATGGTCATGTAGGAACTAGGGCCTCTCCCTCCAAAAAGGCTGTGGGATCAATGATGCAGCTGAAGTACATCTGCACCAATGCATGCAGCATGGGCAACAAACAGGAGGAGCTGGAAGCCATTGTGTAGTGGGAAAACTATGATATAGTGGCCATCACCGAAACATGGTGGGATGACTCACACAACCGCAGTGCTGCAATGGATGGCTACAAACTCTTCAGGAAGGATAAGCAAGGAAGGAGAGGTGGTGGGTAGCCCTGTATGTTAGGGAGTGTTTTGATTGTCTAGAGCTTAATGATGGTGATGACAGGGTTAAGTGTTTATGGGTAAGAAACAAGGGGAAGGCCAACAAGGCAGCTATCATGGTGGGAGTCTGTTATAGACCACCCAACCAGGATGAAGAGGCAGGTGAAATACTCTATAAAGCAGCTGGGAAAAGTCTCACAATTGCTAGCCCTTGTTCTTGTGGGGGACTTTAACTTACCAGATGTCTGCTGGAAATACAATATAGCAGAGAGGAAACAGCCTAGGGAAGGTGCCCGCTGGACCTGTTGTTTGCACACAGAGAAGGACTTGTAGATGATGAGATGGTTTGCCTTTGAAAGAAGGGGCAGGCAACTCAAGAGGACTACAAAGATGATGTGAGGTTATGCAGGGAGAAAATTAGAAAGGCCAAAGCCCAACTAGAATCTAATCTGGCTACTGCAGTTACAGAAACATTTTTTTATTGTCTTTAAATACGTTAGCAATAAAAGGAGGGCTAAGGAGAATCTCCATCCTTTATTGGATGTGGGGTGAAACATAGTGACAAAAGATGAGGACAACTACCTGAAAGGAGGTTGTAGTGAGGCAGGAGTTGGTCTCTTCTCCCAAGTAACAAGCGACAGAACAAGAGGAAATGTCCTCGAGTTGTGCCAGGGGCGGTTCAGATTGGATATTAGGAAAATTTCTTCACAGAAAGGGTTGTCAATCATTGGAACAGGCTGCCCAGGGAAGTGGTGGAATCCCCATCCTTGGAGGTATTTAAAACACGTGTAGATGGGGTGCTTAGGGACACAGTTTAGTGGGGGGCTTGGCAGTGCTAGGTTAACAGTTGGACGTGACCATCTTAAAGGTCTTTTCCAGCCTAAACAATTCTATGATTCTATGTTCATTTTAATGAGCTTGTCCCTGCCTAAAGGAGAGAGAAAGCAAGAGGCCAACTCGGTTTAATAAAGTCTAGTGTGCGGATTTAATCAGATGGATCATTGTTCCCCTGCACAGGGATGAATATATTAAAAAAATGATTCAAACTTTCCCCCTTTGTTTTTCATTTGTATTATGTGCTATGGTGTGATAAAACATCCTGGGGCCAACTTGCAAGGCAATAAAAGAGACGGTGAAGGAGAGGAAGGCGCTGATCCGTGTGAGTGAGCCCAGGCACTGTGGGGAGGGAGGCTGCTGGCAGGCAGGGCTCCAAGTGAGGGGCTGCAGCATCCTCAGCCCCACACCAAAACCCCAGGGGAGATGTGGTTATGGGGTCTGACCTGCTGTCAGCTCCTTTCCAGGTCCAAGCCTAGACAGTACAGTAAGGCTGTGATCTGACATGACTAATAGGAGTTTAAATCCAGTGCTAAAAGCTGTCCCTGGTCAGCCTTGAGACCTCCATCTTGCTACAGAAATTGTGCACAAGCATATCCCCTGCCCCAGGAGGGAAAGAGGGTCTCACCCACTCCCCCACTTTCTGCAGGGACACCAGCTAGGGGGATGTGCTGGTGGTGTTTTGGGGTTAGATGGTTCTTGCCTTCAAGGGAATGGTGCAAGGACAAGGTTACTTCTGGACTTTCCTCTCCTTACCAGGAGTCACTTCATCACTGCCTCTCCATTGCACCATGTGTCAGGCAGCTAGGAGTGGGGTCCTGGGTGCTGCTTATTAATTTAGAGAAACTAAACGTCTCTGGTCGCAAAGCTGCAAACTGTTGCATGCGAGGCGGGAGCTGTGTTATAGGAGAGAGCAGGGCTCTGCTGCTGCTCACTGGCTGAAGGGCACATGGCTGTGCCTCCGCCTGTCCCTGGGGACAGCAGGCATTGCAACGAGGCGCGGGAAGATCTTGATCCAGTGCAGCAAGGAGCAAAATGGGTCTGCAGGCAGCACAGGTAGGATTGTATCGGTGTGTGCATCGGTAGTGCATGGCTCTAGGCTTGCAAGTCTCTTGCTACGTGGGTGTGAATAAAGCCAGCTTAAGCAAAATAGTCTTTTACTAAATCCTGGACAGACCACCTGGAGCTGTGGTCAAGGACAGACCTTAGGGCTCCCAAGCTGCCTCCATGGAATTCACCTCCTTTGCCCTGCCCAAGCTCACCATCCTCAGCTCAGGCACAGGCTTAATAACCTCCAGCCCTTGCTCTGCTCACTTTTCTGGCCCATCATGCGTGTGCCACCCTGAGACATGAGGAATTGGCTCTCCAAGGCTGGGACAGGGCACCCAGCTGGATTTTAATCACTCTCCTTAATATTAAAGCCAGAGCTGTCCAGCTGCATTGGTGTACGGTGAGACAGCCCTCGGGAGCAGAGACAGCCTCCCTGGCAGGTTACAGATGGACCCTTGGCTAAAGGCAGCCCAGAGGCATTTCTGGCAGGGGGCTGCAGGTCCCCCTTCCATGGAGCGAGGCTGTGCCTGACAGGTTTGCAGCCCGGCCCTAGGACAGAGGCTGGGTTTGTGGTGAGAACCCAGAATTGCTCTCAACTTAGTCCCCACCTTCCTTTGGGACTGATCACCTCCACCCGTGACTGCAGGGCCATGGTAGTGTTTGGAGGAGGGAGAAACACTATCTCCCTCTTTTGGAAAGATTCCTCTAAATTGTGTCATTGACACATTTCAGTGAAAAGTCACTTATGGCCACTTGGTGTTAAATATCACAGACTTTGGCTTCTAACACACCCCTGTGCTACTGCTTCATTAATTTATCTATTACTGTTCATAAACACTAATAAATAATCCTATTTTCATTCCTACCATTGTTTAAGTGGTCATTAATTGTGGTTTATATGCTGTCTTTGTGTATTTGTGTACGATAGCTTCTTCATGATTCCTTGATTAACTGTGATTGATTGTGTATTTTAAAATCAATTAAAAGTTTCAACACTAAAAGGTAGAGTCTTTAGTGGTAATGCTCCGAGACATTGCCATTTATAATGGAGCTATTATAGTGCTGGGATCCATTAGTGTGGCACGCTGTGATCTTTATTTTCCAGACCTATGCAAGTACATATGTATGCGTGAGTGTGTGTATGTCTGTGTCTCTTCTGTGTGAGTTATATGGCTAGAAGAAGGGTGCATGGTATGGGAGAGTCAGCTTCTCACAGGGTTGCTGGACCACATAGGGTGGGCTGGCTTTTGTGGACAGCCAGGTATCATCCACTCCCTCCCTTAAGACACTAATGCAAGGGCTGGGTCCCAGGACCCCGTAATTTCCTTGCTGGCATGACAGCACTGTGTTTTAGTTTTCTATTTGTAAAGAGGAGCTGGCTGCTAATACCCTCAGCTGACCGGGGTCACAAAGAGGGGTGTGTGTCCTTCTGCACTGCTGTTTTGGTGAATGTATCTGTGCTTTGGTGGGGTGGAGGTGGGGGACCTGTGGGAGGATAGAGGTGACTGTGAAGGCGTATGTTTGTGGCAATGATGATACGATGGAGGAGGAGGGACAGCCACCACCTGGGCACTAAGGCATGTGCTGGAGCACAAATTTCTCTGCCCTATAACACCATGCCTGTATTATATCAGTCCTCAGCTCCTCATATCACTGTTGTGCTGGGCAAATGTGTGTCTCCAGCACCAGAGTAGGAGGAAATGGGGTTAACACCGCTCTCTTCATGCTTCCTCTCTTGCCCTGTAAATCTGAGTTCTGCATGCCCATGTCTCTGTGCACACCAGAGCATCTCTGCCCGAGCAACTTCTCCTGGCCTCTGCAGTGAATCAGGGGTGAGGACACCACGTAGGAGATTTTGCACAGATGCTCTGAGGGGGAGCAGAACCCCCAAGGAGCCAGCGGGAAATCGGGCCCTTGTAATTGATCCCCACTTGTCCCCCCCATCCTCCTGGATGTCTGCCTGCTGCCACGAGCAGGGCCCTCCCAGCCATCTGCCAGCTCGGGCAGAGGATTCCTGCGCGTTAATCTGCTCAGAGACGTTTGTCACCCACCCCTTGCCCAGCCGCGTGCTGTGAAAAAAATGCCTCAGTGTCCCCAGTACAGCTGCTGGGAGCACCAGTTAAGGGAAATCACTGGTCTTGTTAAATGATGGGGAGGGGGGACTGTTTTGTGTAAGCCCTGGAATGGGATCACTCTGTCGTATTAACTCACCCGCTCGCATTGATGTTAATGAAATAAAGAAATATGATGGTTCCAGACTTTTAAACTTCTTATAGCTCGATTTGCATAATGGCCACCGCTACCCTGAACAGGAACTGATCTGTCGAAAAATATTGTTCCAGTCCTCTATCATTCAGCTCAATGGAAGGCGCAGATTGGCCCACAGGGGCTGTTTTTTGCTGATGGAGTGGAGTTTGCCTAGTGCCGAACATAAAAAGCTAAAATTAGGATGCAATCCAATATTGTAAAAAAGAAATTGGTTAAAAGTTATAGATCAATAACTGTTAACGTGACTCTCTTTTTCAGACATGTCATGTTTCTGCTGCTGGTGACGTGCAGGAAAGCTCACTCCCGCTGGCTGAAGCAACTCCGTGGTTCCCCCTCGGAGGAGCCTGCAGCTGCCAGGCGAGGCTCAGCTGTCCTGAACATCCCTGTGAACTTACTATGCTGCGCGGAATTTCTTGCGGAAGTCTGTCCCCCTCTCCCGTGGACTATGAAAGGTTGGTCAGGGCAGCACCCTGGGTGTCAGTCCCACCCCCACCTTCTGCATGACCCTCGGCATCAGGCTGTGAGCCTGGGAGTCACGCTGGTGCTCTGGGAGCATCCCTGTGAGATAGATCATGTCTCACTCCTCAGTGCCCCAGATCTCCACTCCTTGATGCCACAGAGCAACCCTACCTGATGCCTTAGATCGTAACTCCTTGATACCTAACCTCTGCTCCTCCATGCCCTAGACTGCTGCTCCTTGATTATCTAGATCTCTGTTCTTTGATGCCCTAGATCTCTGCTCCTTGATTACCTACATCTCTGCTCCTCCGTGCCCTAGATCTCTTCTCCTTGATTATCCAGATCTCTGCTTTTTGATGCCCTAGATTTCTGCTCATCAGTGCCCTACATCTCCGCCTGCTGCAAAGACCATGCCTGTCCCAGCAGACAACTCCTGCAGTGCTTCCAGCTCTCCGAGAGCAACTGGATGCTTTCACCCCTGTGGGGAGCATGGCCTTGGTCTTGGCATGTGTCTGTCCCATCTGTAAGTGAAGTGAGGTGAGGTAAGTGTCCCTCCTCCCTTCTGTGTGTATTTAAACTGCGGTGCCCACGTGGCAGGGACTGTCTCCCTCCATCAGTGCGTGTTTAGGGTGTGCAGACCCAAATGATCAGCTACAACGATGGGGACAGGGGAGCGCGTGGGAGCGGGGAGCCGGCTGAGCATTGCGAGCCAGCGTGACGATGGCCCTTCTGCCCCCAGCGACCTTGGGCTTGCCTCCAATAGCTCATTACAGCCTGCCTTTGATTACTTGCCTCTCCCCCTCTCTGTACTTGGAAATGCTGGAGAGCTTTCCTAACTGATATCATCAAAAAGGACATTTTTATTTCCAAAATATACAATGTAATTAGAACTGCAAAGGGAGAGAGCCGCCAGTCCATAAAAACACCCGCTCTGCGACAGTCTCTGTCCTGACCCTGCAGGAACGGGGGACAAAAGACTCCTGGTTTTCAGCGGGAACAGGGCAGTTTCCCAAATACTGGAAATACCCCTCAGGTCCTGGCCAAACAGGGGTTCTTCCATGCATGGAAGGGTTTGGTGTGGAAATGCCCTCACCTGAAGTCAAACGTGCCTTGCTGACTTGGGCCCAGTGCAAGCACAGATGGAATAGCTGCAACCAGCAGCACAGAGACCCTCATCTAAACCATCACTGTGTTCTGACTGAATTGCTGAAGATCTCACTGTCACCCATAGTTTTGCTAACACAGTCGCTCAGCTGGGACCATTGCCAGCTGGGCAGGTCCATCCCACGGCACAGGAGGAGCACGTTGCACCCCTCTGCCAGGTGCTGCTGTGGGCCACCTAACAAACCAAGGTCCAGGCGTTCCCATCTCTGCAGCTGCCCCACGAAACAGCTGACATCTTAAAAATTGATGGGGTTCATTTGCTGCCTCTGTGCACTTACTTAAAGCACCAGCTCTGCCATTACCAGCAGTGTCCACATTAATTACTGTCATAACCCAAGTACCTTTGCATGTGCTCCCTTGCCTGGAGAGTCTGTCCCAGCAGTGACCTGCATTTCTCTCCCCTCAAGAACTTTCCCGTGGCTGGGATTTCCAGTGCTGCTGCCTGCAGGAGAATAAAGCTGATGCCGAGATAGCCCCAGGGGAGGAGGACAGGCAATCAGATAGGTCTGCTGACAGGTCAGCTCTGGCCCAGGCTCAGAGGGTCACCTGGAGCATGGGAGTTTCGTTCCCCTCCTTTCCCCCCTTGTCTCATTGAGCAGCAGCATTGGTCCTGCCCCATCTCTGGGGCTGTGGCTTTTCCACATTGCATAAATGATTTAAATGTTCACTGGGAGCAAGAGAATGACTCCACGGCTGGGTGGTGGAAGTGCTTCCCCTGGGACTGTCTGGAGTCCCCATGCTGAATCCCTTTAGCTCTGAGCCCCGGGGACGAACCTTCAGCTTTCCACCAGTCCGTCCTTCTGAACAGAAACCTCTAGTTTCAAAGGAAAAAAATCTAGTCATGGAAAAATGCCCAGTTGACTCTAAACACAGTTCCTGGGAGATGGGGACAGACCATTCTGGTTTGCTTTTCAGTGCCCTATGGACTGCAGAAAATTACAAATCTCATCTTTTTTGCATAAAATGCTGATTACCCAGTGTTAAACACGAGCATGTCTTAGACTGTGAAAGGACATGCATGAAAGAGATAAAACACTAGAAATTATGAGGCAAGCGGAGCCAGCAACTTAATCATCGATAAAGCCTCTTCAGCACGAACTGAATAGCATCCAACCCAGGTATCGCACAGCCTAGTCAAAAGCCTGACCAAAAGTGTACTTTGAATACATGAACACACCAAAATCAGGACCTGGAGGAGACCGACAAGTACAAGAGAACGCAACCTTCATTCAGGATACTTCATTCCTGCCTTTAGCTATTCACATCAAAACCCCGTGGGAAACACCAAGCCTACAAACAATCAGCAGCAGTTCCCCAGAAAAAGGTCTATGAATTATAGTGGGTCATGAGCCAAACATGAGGTATCAGTGTCGCATCAAGAGGCAGACAGTGCCCTGGGATATACAAGCTGCAGCATAGCCTACAAGACACAAAATCATCTTTCTCGTCCATTCAGGGCTAGTGAGGTCTATGCTGGAGTAGATTCTGGTATTGGCAGCTCATATCAAAAAGGAGGTGGCACTGCTGCAGGCAGCACAGAGGAGACAGAATGATCAGAGGTCTACAAGACATGACCTACAAAGAAAGATTGAAAGAACTGGGTTATTTAGCCTAAAAGAGATGATGGAAGAAGAGATGTGATAACAGTCTTCAAGTGCTTAAAAGGAAGCTGCCAAGGGGAAGAGAATAATCTGTTCTTTATGTCCATGTTGGATAGGACAAGAAATAATCGGCTTAAATTACAGCAAGAGAAATCAGGTTAGACATCAGGAAAAAAACCAGCTCATGGAGCATGGCAGTGGTTACCTGGGAGGTGGAGGGGCTCTGTCCTTACAAACACACAAACGCTGTTTGGGGACAGGTTGGCAGACATCTCTCGGGCTTTCCATGGGGAAAGAGGGTGCGCTGGGGCAGGACTCCATCCTTTCCATGTCCCTGTGGTGCCTTCAGCATGAGGTCTGGTGCTCCTGGTTTGCCCGAAGTGAGGTGGTCCTGCAGTGATTGCTACAGCCGGCTGGATGAATCCCAGACACTTCGGCTTGTGAGAACTTCCAAGATAGCAAAATTTGATTTTGTGGCATATTGGGGGCACAAGTCAACATTTTGGGTTATTTTTCTTGCAGTAAAGAACTACTTCAAAATGGAATTCTTTTCCTCCCATGTCTTTCAGCTTCTCTGTTGCAACACAACAAAGTGGAGCATCCCAGCCATGCCACACAGGCAAGCTGAAATGACACTGTCCAAATGAAACTTGTTTGATAATGTCCTTGCCAAAAACATCCATGAAATCAATGTCTCTCCTCCAAACAATTAGGTGGAGTTGAGTCACCAGTTTCTGAGTGAATAGACTTGCTTTGAGATATTTTTTAACCAGCTCGGAGGATTGTTGTTACTGGAGAGGCAAAAAGAAAACAAAAACTGGGCTTCTTCCAAGCCGGCTGCGTCCACACCGGGCGGTAGCCAGCGTGCCAGTGGCTAGTACAGGGGATCCACCAAGGTGCCCAAGATCAGCTTGATCCACTTCCACTTGGCAGTGCCTCTGCCACGCTGCTGAGCATGCGCCTTTGGGCTAAAGATTAAGAGATTCTGCGTTCTCAGGAGAAATGATTATTAACCCTGGATTCCAAAAGCAATCCTTTATTTTAAAAACTGCCTCCTAATTCATTTTACATTTACCCATAAAATCTTGGCTGGGGTTTCTGAGAGTTGCAGTCTTTTGGAAAGGGCAAGTTTTAAATTAGTTGACTCAGCAGAAGCTAGCTTGATTGAAGCGGTGCCTATTCGAGTTTTTACCACTCCTGGGCAGGGTTGGAAAAAAAGCAGCAGAAACTGGACTCTCCCCCAGCTTTGTTTTCTCCACAGACTCTTGGCTACATGCAGCAAACCTTGCTGCTGACCTGCAGGGCTGGGGCTGGTGAAGTGGAGGAGAGCAGAAGGGAGTCAGCAGACTCCCTGCTGTGTATCCCATATTCTGTTGACTTAAAGTTTAGTACAGCTGAGATGAGAATCAAAAAAAAAAAAAGATGAACAAGGAAGAAATAATGAAAGAAGATGAAAACCCTGTAAGCGATTAATTTTCAGCCTCACTGCCCAGCATCGGTCTCAAGGAGGGATTGGGGATACAACTAATACTTAGCTTATTAAAATATCACCCTGGTTACCCCCAGGATGCTCTGGGACAGGCAAGTCCTCCCCAGGGGAAGATGGTTCCAGCTCCCTCCTACACCACAACAGCGGCACGCCGGGGCTCGGACTCATTTTAACATAGCCCGTGGTGCTGAGCCTGCTGCTGCCTTTCTTTTCCCACGCTGTGATCACCTTAGTTGTGCCTGTAGTGCAATCTGGCTTCTGGACATGATGGCAGCACATCTTGCTTGTTTGTGTTCATGGGGTGGTTCTGTCCCAAGCAGCTTTTGCTTGGAAGATGAGTGTCTCCTCCACAGTGCTAGAGCCTGGCCTTCATCCTCAGGCCCTCCTCCTCATCAAAGACCTGGAGCTGGAAGGAGAAGATGGGTCACGGAGGATGGCCAAGCTGCCATACTAATGTGGCACTGGGGGTTGCAGTTGGACCCTGTCCCAGGTGGACCAAGATTCCTTCACTTCAAGGAAAAATTCATTTTAGGCTCAAGGGAAAACAGAAGAGTGCTGAAAGTCAACCATTTCCTAATACCTTGGAGAGTGTCCGCTTCTGATGTCCTCGCTGTTATGAGGTGTTTGAGTGACAGGCAGGCTATGAAATACAGCCAAGGCTTTTTGAATTGACAGCTCATTCCATGTACAAGCAAAGCCCGAAAGACAGTCCAGAGCTGCTTAGCAAGAGCAGGCTAATAGCTAAGTACACAGCGAAAACCTCATGAGAACACCAGTATCTCCTAACTCCAGCTTCATTCAGAAAGCCAGCAATACAGAAGTGAGTCAATTTGTGTCCAATGGCCATAACGAACATGCCAGTGGAGATGCCCAGAAGGAATAATACCATAAATTGGCAAGGTGGCAGCTGCATTCATCAGCTCAAACAAGAGCTGGTCATCCATAATCCAGCAGTATCAAAGACCAGTACTTCAGCTCCAGTGCTATTTCCACCTTAAAGTATGGGTGGGAATGCATGAAATTTGCTGGCAACCCCAAGAGATGCGTCACTGCTGCCGAGAGCCAATGCCGGATGGTGATCCAGGGGCACGAAATGCTATTAATTTATTAAAGCAAATGCTGAGAATCATCAGGGGATTCAAACCTCCTCAACCCTGAAGTCCTCTGAAGAAGGTGGCGAGGGTGTGCCTTGGGACATGCATGAGTAATGATGATGAATGACCCGCTGAAGTTGGGCAGCCCCAAACCTGCATTTTGGGCACTCTACACCTGGGCTGGCAGTGGGGAGCAACTTGCACTGGGCAGCAATTTGGAACCAGCTCTGGCATGAGCCAAAACATGGTGCCCATGTGCAGCAGGGACAACACACAGGACCCTGCTGTCTTCTCCTCCATGCACGAGGCTTGTCTCCAACCTGTTGGCATGAGCGTAAAACCACAAGGCAACCTGCCAGCTCCCGTCCTTCCCTCGGGAGCCGGGAAGAGGTGGGAAACGTGCTGCAAGTCCCCAATAACTCATGCCTGCTGCTGCCTGCTTGCAAGCGCACCCCATCAGCCACGTCTGTCATTGCCGATGGAGGTTCACCACCACCACCACACCGATTCCCCACGAGAGATAGCACGGCGCTATCTTCGCCCTGCTGCTCGTGCCACTGCTGCTGTATTTACCAGGGATCGATTTGTGTGGGGAGATAACTTTCCTCCAGGGTCGCATCCTGCTTTTCCCTGTGCAAAGTGATGGGACTCCCGGCTGTCACAGGGCTCTGACATCCTTCCTGGAGGGGGAAGCGCTGGGTGCAGGGAGGGGTTTGCTCACCTCAGGGTGGCCCACGATGTGGTGGCTGCAGGGAGAGGAGCAGCGAGTCCCTGGTGAGGACCTTCTTTTTTTTTTTTTCTTCCCTTTGCAGGGGAAACGGGGTGATTTGAACCCCACGGGCCTCCGAGAGCTGCGCAGCGTTATTCATGTAGCAACTAATGGAGCTCACTCAATCCATAAAGATTTTAAGTCAGGGGTTTGATGTTAATTATGGACCAAAACATTTAATAGCCTGTTACACTTCCATGAGGCATTTTTTTAATTAAAAAATGATATATTGCACAAAAGGGGAAAAAAGGGAGAGGAATAATTGAAGATTGTTTTATTCCAGAACGACCTGAGGCAGGGAAGGCAGCGAGGAGCCAGCGTGTCGGGGAACGTGAGGGCAACGCCGGGAGCTGGCAGTGTGGGAAGCTGAGAAGGGAGCAGCCTCGTCCCGCCGGGAGAAGGTGCCCATGGAAGGGGAGAACAGCCTGGCCAGAGGCTGACATCCAGGTGGACAACCTGGATGGCTTTTGGCCACCACACTGGCTTACCCTTACCTGTTGAATCATTTGCTTGTGCTGCAGAAGATTGTTTCTAATCCTTCTTTCTGAATCTCCATCAGCTGTCTCTCAGGAAAAACAGCTAAACCCCCAGGGTGGAAATTAGTCTGGAACGTCTCGCTCTGACGCTACTCCGTTTTTCATTCAACATTTAAAGATGTGTTTGAGCAGGGGCTGGCCTGAGATGCATTAAAATAGTCTGTGCAAAATGACAGGTCTCCAACAGAGCAAACCAGCACTTCCCCTGCCATGGGAAGTGCCCATCAGCTGGTGGTCCACGGGGCAGGGGGGCAGCAAGAGGGAGCCCAGGAGGGAGCAGCTCCGGGTGGGAGGTTGTTATCTAGCTAACTCAAGACAGGAAGTGAGTGGGATGGAAATGTGGCCTGAGGCTGCCCAGGAAAAGTTAGGATGACTGCTTAAAATTAGAAGTAGCAGGAGTATGACCCCCAAGTCCCTGGCCATGGACGGATTTGTCCAAGTCCTCCCGTGTCTCCAGCTCTGCGCCTTGCTGTTGTTCACTTCCCCCAACTCAACAATGGGAATAATATTATTCCCTCCTCACAGGGTTTTGAGATGCTCAGTTACTATGGTGATGGGGCCATAAAAGTACCAAAGATAGCAAGAACAATAATAATATCAGACATGGTAGGAGCCAAATAATTGCATTTAGGGCATGCACACAACACAGAAGGGAGAGCCACCTCCATGCGCCACAGCTCTCAAACCCTGAAGACAAAACTTTTGTTATACCAGTGGGCTCGCAGCCTATTTAAAGGGCTAATTTCCAATTCCTCCAACATCCACCCAAACGCGAGGAGTGGCCGCCAACGGCCGCAGCTCCAGGACTGATCCTACCTCTCCCCAACGCCAGCCAGGAAGGGGGGAGGGAGCAGCGGGCCCGAAGGCCCCTCGCCAATGCAGAAATCAAATGTTCCTCGCACCAGCGCTGTAACACAAAGTCCGCGCAGATGTTCGGCTGATGCATTGTTTGACCAGCTGAGCGTTTTGCCACCCAAAGCGGCAAGCGTGCCCAGCACAATGCCACTGACGGCTTGCTCCTTTGTCTCTGTCGAGTGTACCGCTTGCCTCATTATTTTTTTTAATTTATGGGTTTTTAATTGAAAAAAATGTATAACATCTGTGGCTGCTTAATAACACCTGTGAGCAACAAGGCTGCCTTTCAGCAGCGATTGTCACAGCGTTCTCATCTGGGCAATGCTGAGCCAGTGCTACGTGGCCTCCTCTGAACTGCTCAGGCAAGAATGATCCTTGGAGGGCACATAATTAACGGGCGATGCAAAACAAGATGCCGTGAAAAAATTATGAGAGACATTCCTTCTAACAAGGGGAAAGCTTGGAGATGAGCAGGTGATGAGTTTGTGATGCCTCTTCCGAAGAAACATGGACTGGCACTCGTGTGGCGAGCTGGGCAGCCAACCCAACTCCAGTATTATGGTCTGGGGAGGTGCACTCAGGATTTGGCCTTTCCATCAGCATTGTGGGCCGTGTTTGCACCCCGGTCCTTGCCAGGCACCCACACCGCAGCTGCCCCCAGATCCTGCCCAGGAGCTACCTGCTTCCTGCTGAGGGCAGCGGCAAGGCTCGTGTCCCCCCCCCACACACACCAGCCCTTTACAGCAGCACGTGCCACCAACAGTGACTTTTACTACTCTGGTCTTTGCTGAGCCCGGGGGGGGGTCTGTCGGCAACGTGACTACAAACTGCCCTTCTGCCATTTACACAGCAGCTCTGCGATAGCTGCGGGGACCCGCCACGTGCATCCACGCTTTAACAAACATTTGCACATTTGCGGCATCCCACATGCAGGCTGGGAGATGTCACCACCCGCGCTGCTGCGTGAAGCATGGGGAGCCGCTGCAGTGCTGGCATCACAAGCCTGCCAGCTGTGGACCTTGCCACAGCAAATGCAGAAGGCAGTAGACACCTCTGGATGGCTGAAAGCCCAGCATCCTTCTCCTTTATTGCGAGGTCTGGAGTCCCAGCACCCCTCAAGGCAGTTTTTACCATAAGAGAATCCTCAAGCTCATTGCTGGTGTCGCCATCCAAATCCTCACGGTTTTGACAGCCTTGAGTGCTGAGGCAGCTCCTACCGAAAGCTGGCTCCTTGCAGCATCTCCTGGGGCTTGCTGTGCAGGTGCTGGCTATGAGCAGTTTGGCTGTCCAGAAAGCACAAGGCACCCTGGGAGGCTTACAGGTGCCTCTTACGTTTATACCTGCCCATGACAAAGCTGCTGGTAGCACGAGTCAGTGAGGAGCTGGGGGGGGGGAGCAACTCCGGCTGTGCCCAGGCTGAGGTTTCTTACTCGCAGGAGCCTCCTCGCATAAAACTGGAAGAGGTTTTATCCACTCTTCACAGCTCTGGGAAGCTCAGGCTGCCCTGAAATCCCTCTTCCCATTGTGACTTGGTAAGTAAATAAGATCCCACCCCCTGCTGAGCTCAGTAGTGGAAACAGGGCTGGTGGGGCTGCAGACAACCAGCTTTGCAGACAACCCTGGCTTTGCCAGGGCCAGTGGGTAGGGAGCAGTGGCCGGTGGAGCAGTTTGGCCAGCACAAAAAGGAGCAGCAGCACAACCATTTCCTTGCCCAGCCCTTTGCCGCTGCAGGTCAGTAAACCCCCTGTATAATACGGGGTATTTGAGCAGATCCTGCCCTTGCACATCCCTGGTGCAGCCCCTGCTGCTCTTCCTTTCGGCTCCGCAAGCTTCAATGTCACACCCCCTCCCTTGCTCACACGTTCAGGCTATGGATTCCCCTCATCTCTCAGAGTACATTAAAAAAAAAATCAATGTAATTACACAGCAAACATTAATTATGATAAAAAAATGCAATTGAGAGGGATTGATCTGGAGGAGGGCTGCAGCTAGCCACTAAATAATCCAAAAACCACATCAGTGAGGCTGAGACCATGGGAATGTGTGGTTGATCCAAACAGCAAAGCATCCTTGGAGACACCCTGCCTTGACCATTTTAGTCTCTGGTCTTTTATTGTTTTTTCTAGCCCGTGGTGTAAGTCAGAGGAGTGAATGAACTTCATGTGTGTGTGGATATATCCAGGTGCCCCTGGTCATGACAGCCCAATCCTAAAGGTTTCACTACAATCAGGCATGGAGTCACAACGGCCACATCAGAGGGATGGATGGTGCAGACCCTTCTCAGACAGTACTGTAAGACACAGGAACAACTCAACCTGGTAATTTGCTCACTGCAAAGTCATGCTTTTCTCCATTTTCTTCTCTGGTCTTAGGCTATAAGCCGAATAAGCTCTTTAGTCATCTCCACAATGGATAGAAATGAAATTATGGTCCAACAGCAGAAGAAACCCGGAGCAGAAGTGTGGCTGGGAGCATCTTGCCCAGGCGTGTGAGGGACACAGCCAGCAGGACCCTGGGTAGGTGGGGTGAATGGGGCTCACCAAGGATATTACCCCTGCAGGCACTGGGAGGTTGACCATGACGTGGTATGGCTGGTAAGAGCACATGAGACAGCTGGAAGCAAATTGCTTGCCTCAGCCTGGTAACCCCAGGACATGTCTAATCCTGCTCGGGGTGCTGGCAAAACTTCATCCCTGTGGTAGGGGAGAGAGAGTGGGACTTGCACGGAGGTCATGTCCATGCAGGTGCTCCATCAGTTAGTTGTTGAAGCCCTCCAGGGACAGGGCTCCCACACACCCTTTACAGCCTATACCGGCTCTCAGCCAACCTTGCTCTCAGGAAGCTTTTCCTGAGCATCTAACCCAAGGTCTCTTGGCTGCAATTGAAGTCTATTACAGCTTGTCCAATCCTTGACCAATTGATCACCATCATTTTTATAACTGTCTTTTCCACACTAGATGAATATCACACATCCCCCTGCCTTCAGTCATTTCTGTCCTGGAGCACAAACCCAGCTCCTTCAGTCCATCTTCCTGGAGCATGTTTTCCAAATTTTCTGAACTCCCTCAATTTGTCTGAGTCTCTCTTAAAGCTGTGATGCCCAAACCTGGAGATATATGTCTCCAGCTGATGCCTTGCTAGCACTAAATAGAGCCAAATAAATTACCTCGCTGTCTTCCATCTGAAACTATTAATACATCTCTGGGCAAGATGTGCCTTTTCTTTCCCTTCCTAAAGCATCAGGTTATTGTCGCTGCTCAGTTTGAGGGCTACTCCAGTGCTCAAGCCTCAGCCGCTCTCCTGCTGGCTTACCAGTTCTTCCCCATCTTATATCTGTGATTTTGATATCGCCTTTCTAAGTGAAGCACTTTGCACTTGACTTTATTGAATTTCAGTGTATTGATTTCAGGCCATTTCTCCAATTTATCAAGATCATTTTGCTCTGAGGAATCTTGCAGCAGCTTGTCTTATATCTGCTCTGTTGACAAAAGGTCTTTAGTCCTCAGGGCTATCAAGCCAGGACTTCGCATTAGTCCTTAAAATAGTCGGAAAGAACTACATAGGAGGAGGCATTGGGACAGCAGAGGACGAAGGTGTCAGGCTGGCTCAGACAGAAACAGCCCCACGCTGCCATCTCAGCCAGGCAAGGTGCAGAAGCAACAGGAGGAGATGGGATGAACATGATGGAAATGCTAATGGGCCCCTGAGGGTGGGAATGGGGCTGCCTGCTGAAAAATGCTGGGACCCTGCTGCAACCCTGGGGACAGCCCTGGAACCGGGAGGATGGAGGGGAGGTGAGCACTGGGATTTAACGCTCCCTCTTTCTTTTCAGGTCAGTGTGTGATGAGCTGCCCCATTCCCCCCAGGGGCTCACAAGCGGACCAGAAGTCCTGCAGCACCGGCCATTAATGGCACAACTTGGGGACAGCAAATACTGGACTAAGATGGAGACAGGAGTCCACCCTGGTGTGCGAAAACCAGGTCAGAGGTTTTTATTGTTGTTATTATTATTATTATTGCTGCCCAGAGGCTGGAGTGCTCCACTGTTTAAGGCAGAGTGGAAAGAGCAACTCCTAACCCTTCTGCTTGGGCACACTGAAGTACTACAAGGCTTTGGGAGAGCATTATGGACCTACACCAGTACCCATCTCCCCACCCCACTTTCCTTCCTCTGCTTCTCCCATCAGCTTGCCAACAGCACCTTCCCCTGCCTCCTCCTCCTGCCCCTGGGGCAGGCTGAAGTTCAGGCGACAATTACCCAGGTACTGGGAGAAATTTCCTAGAAAACTTTGCAAAAAAAGCACCTCCTGCGGAGCTGCCTCCTGAGAAGTCCCTGTTCTTCTGCAGGGGGCAGGCGAAACGGCAGAGCTTCAGCTGCAGGCACAGCGGGAGGGCTGAGGAAAGTGCCGGGAGAGAGATGCAAACAAACCTGGGGAGGGGGCAAAGCAGAGGCGTGATGGAGGGGCCGGAACAGCTTGGGAGATGGCAGTGAAAACGGTTTCCTTGGGAAAAGGCTGGCAAGCCTCAGCTGGAAAAGGGACAGCAAGGGGAGAGATGGGAGAGCTCCTTCGAGTGTGGAGAGCACAGGGAGGGAAGAGGAGGGAGGTTGTGGTGAAGCCCAGGCAGCCGTAGGAGCTCACCCTGCCCCTTGACATGGTAATGATGCAGACACAGATGTGTGATAAGCCCTGCTCTGCACACACTTTAAAAATCTAAGTAGCTTATGAATAAGTAATAATCCCTTATTCCCAGTGCCATAATCTATATTTAATTAAGAAAATAACTAAACGGTGGGAGTAAAAGGGTCTGTGTGGGGAAACGGAGACAGAAACACTGTCAGATAAGCTGCAGTAAGAAGGGGAACAAATGGCAGCCTCAGCATGGCAGAGGCAGCAGAGCCATGGCCTCCAGCTTGGCCATGAACTCAAGGCAACCTGGCCTGCAGACGACTTGTCTACAGCAAAGTCTGCCACAAGCAGCTTCTTGGGTCAACAGGTGAGCTGAAGGTTGGCCAACAGGGACTGGGTCATTCATATGCAAGTCCTGGTGGTGATGTTGGACTGTGCATGGAAAGCAATGCACCAACATACCAAAGAAGCCCATGCCCTATATGGGAGGATTCAACAGCACCCAAAGCAACACCTTCGATGCTGCCACAAGCAGCTGTTTGGTGCCTGCATCTTATGATGTTTCTGTGCCCAAGCATCCTTGGCCAGGATGCTCCAAGTGTCTTGCACTGGCAAATGAAAGCAAACCCTGCTGGCTGACTAGCACTCAGGGCTGGCATGCCAGAGTAATCCAGGCTGTTAGACTGGAAGGGGCCATGCCGGGCCAACACTGGGCCATTGCCCAAAGAATGTAAGATGTTCATATTACGTATGCAAGAGCTTGTCAGCCCAGGCCAGAACCTACAGCAGTACTCTACTGGATCCCCTAACGCATCCCTGGGACCGCTGTCCTTCTCACCATCACCTCAGCACCCATGGGTATTAGCTACTCTTCAGAGGTCTTTGCCAACTTGGAGCCAGTGCCAGGGCAAAGACCAGAGTTTGGCTTTTTCTCCTGGTGTCCGTGCTGACAGCACTGCGGATGGTGCTGATGTCGCTACGATCAACCTCCACTTTGGACAAGAGAGAAGATAGACAGCGGTATGGCTGTAGATAATCCAAGTATTCTGCACCTGTGTCCAGAGCCCTTCCAACACCACCAAAAGCACCTCCCAGCTACAGCTTCAGACCTTTCCCACCTGGCATCTTCCACTGGTTTCCCAAAGCATCACTGCAGCCTTGCTCTGTTAACTATGTTTTGCTTTATCATTTCACTCATGGGTTCTGCAGGTGACAGATCCCCCTCTGATTCCTTGAATTGTCAGTAGTGGAACTGAGAGCACATTTTAAAGGCTTGGTTAAAGAAAACAAAAAAAAATCTCAGTCCACATACTGTACATTATAAATAGACCTTCTGGGTTTTAAATTGAAAAACAACAATAATCACTGCTAAGAGCCTGCTGAACAAAAGCAGCCTTATTACCACTGGGACAGATTCATTTTTACCAGAAGAACACAAATATTTTTCAAGCTGCTCTCGAGCTCCTGAAGTAGCTAACGTCCTGCTGCTTCCCCTCATCTCTGTCCTGGGGAGCCGCAGGAGGCACAGAGCCGTGGTGACGATGGGGACAGGAAGAGTCGTGTGGTCAGTGCAAAGCGGGGACAATCCCTTCGGCTGTGGGCGAGAGAGAGGGAGGTGCTTTGGTAGAAGCTCAGCTAAGCCAGGCTGCAGAGAGAGCAATATCGTCAGTTTTTAGTTGCACTGTTTGCCTCTAACTGCTGTTTTACAGCAGGGTGATGGGAGGTCTGGAGAAACCAGTGGCTTAGCCTGGGTGGAGCTGGGGAAATGGGGATGGGACAGTCTGTGTTGCAAGGGGCACAGCTTGCAACAAAGCAAGGTAAGCTTGTCTTTCAATTCCTATTAACAGAGAAAAGCACAACTTCCAGAGAGGACCTGGTGTGCACAGAGCCTACAAGCACACAGTGGGCACCTGCCACTGTGAAGGTACTGTGCTGAGAGGTATGGTCCACAGCAGGTTGGTGGGCAGGCACATGAGCCGCAGGGACTTCTTGCATTTGGGTTACAAGGGGGACAGCTGAGATAACTCTCCATCACTGTCCCATCAGAGCTGTCACACTGCCAACTGCAAGATCCAGAGATGGGCAATAAATATGCTGAGAGGCCTGAAAAGCCTGGAAGTAGAGGGTTGGGATCCCCAAAACCGCCTGCCCTCCACTCCTTGACCAGAACAAGTGACCAGAGCAGGGAGATGGGTCTGCAGAAATTGCCATGTGGAGCAGGGTGCATCTCAGCAGGATGAAGAGCACTGCCACCAGGCATCAGGGCTGGGAGAGCACAGCAGCCGAGCACGGGAGGGGGATAACCGTCACTCCTGCCTCTGAGGCAGGCTGCACTTAGAGTGGTGGGCTGAGATTTATGCCCTGCAGGAACATCATCCTGGGCACCACAGGGAGACCAAGGGCTGTCCAGAGGGTGCGGAGCAGGCTGACCTCTCATACAGCACAGACATGGGAAAGGGAAATGAAAGCAGCCCCATGCCAAGGTTCTCAGATCTTTCTTTCCTCTCTTCCCAGGCCATAGTACAGTGAGATCGCTAGGAGCCAAGTGCTGGCTGCTAAATCTAATCTGCAACATACTTTGGGAACAGTACAGCACCACGGAAATCAGCAACGTGCCGCAAAGGTGGCCGCCGACCCAGAGCCAGGCACTCGGCTTGAGCAGGTGGGAGAGTGGAGCTGGTGGAGCGAACACTATTTTATCTGGGTCTCAGTCCCTGAATCAGAGGGCTGGGCAGCATTAGCCATTACTGATCTGGAGCCAGCATCTGAATGACTGCAGAAGAAACTCACACTCACTGGATCCCTGCCTGGGCACTGTTTCAGGCACAGCTGCCAGCAGGCTTATGCAGTTGGCCTGTCCTGTGTTATGATCAGAACAAGTGACGTGGGACTGACAGTGTCCCACAGCCCTGGCCACACCAGCAGTTACCCTGAGCACAGTGCTGGAGTAGCCATACCCTTGGAGATGGGGCTAAGAGGGTCTTCCCTCTACCGGAGTCCGAGTGTGGCCTCTGGGGAGGAAACATGGACTTGTAAGGTTGACCTACCAAGTGATGCTGATTGCTCCATGTTGGAAGTTGTCTTTCTGAGTGCAGCATGCAGGATCAAATGTTACAGAGAGATAAGAAAGGTGCAGCCTTGGAGGTGGAGGAGAAAGGAAAGGAACAAAAACAATTTAATAATGAATATATTATGTAGACATGTCATGCCTCTTGCCTGCTGGCATGGATTAATATCCATAAATCAAAGAGGAAGGGACTGTTTTTAATGCTGGAGATGGAGGCTGGTCCTCAGAAAATTGCTAAGGGGGCATTAATGAGGAGAGACATCTGGGAACGGCTCCAGGTGCATTGGCTGCATGCACAGGAAACTCTGCAGAACCGTTGTCAGCTACAATTTATTCCTGTGCTGTGGACACATGTGGTCCATGAGGACAGAAGTGTGGGGACCATGGGTCCCCATGTGCAGGCATTGGTCAAGCTCAGGAGGAAGGTGGATGGTCCCTTGGTTCTCTGCTCCACAAGGCAGCTCCTCGCCTCGCTTTCTCCAGGGCTGGGCTTGCACACCAGGAAAGCTGGCCCCATCTTTTGACTTCGCTCAGCAAAAGGGTCCACACGGACTAAGTGACAGGACAGTCTCAGCCTGTGAAAGCCAGGAGCCAAGACTAAGGTTGGGCATGCTATTACATCTGTCCTGCCTCTGCCAGGCATGCAGTCACCAGAGACAAGTCAGGGACAGCATTACCTCACAGCCACCACAATTGCTGTGACCCAGAGAATAGGGAGCAGCACCTCTTCCTGCTGTTCAAATAAGCATCGGATCAGCCAGAGGTAAGGACAGCCCCTTGGTACTAGAAGGAGCCCTCCAAATGTGAAAGAAGGAGCTCTGACATTACACGGAGGGGACACAGGGCAGAGGTGCAAAGCACAGAGCATCGCTCTATGACATTTCTGGAACCCACCCTCAGGGTGGCTGGTGGGCATCTGGGCAAGAGGCAACTGCCCCATTGAGCAGGAATGAGCCCCAGCACATTAATCAGGCTCTGCCCTCCTCGAGATGTTTCACTTTCAGCTGTGCAAGGCCCCTTCCAGGACTTCAGAAGGACAGTAAAGTCAGCGGAGATGACACAGCACAACCTTTCACATCCCCGGGAGGGCTCTGCATGATGGGGGCTGCTGTCGGGAAGGGGGCGGGGGTGGGGGGTGTCACTTCTGCTGTCGATATTTTTTACTAAGGAGAGGGTATTGAGTGCCAGGATTTCATTGATCACATTTCATGTGCATTTTAAAAACCCTTCCAATCTTCACTTTTTAAGAACATCACCCTCACCTTCTTCTCTCCCACCTGCCCTGTAATCTGGCACTGGTGGCCTCCCACGCCTGCTCTCCCTCTGCCCTTGCTGGGACCACCTCCTTCCACTTGCACTGACCCACTTTAGCCGTCGTATTTACAGCTGAGCGGCTCACCCAGGGAAAGAGACTGGATTCACAGAATAAATTTGCAGAGCCAGGGAGCCAGCCGGGGACGAGTGAGCAGAAACAGTCTCCGGGAGAGAGACACCCACACCCGCGCACACAGGGAGAGGCGAGAAACCTGCCAGGGAGATGACTGGGAGCAAAGGATGCTAAGAAAGCGTATGTCTGCAGTACAAATGGATCAGAGGGGGAAAGGGAAAAGAAAACAAGGCAGGAAAGCAGCGAGGGAGGGAAGGGCATGGCAGAGAGGGGCACAGGGCAGCAGGAGGGAAGCCCACCAGCTGGCCAGGGAAATGAACCCCGTAATGGCATGGCTACTATTTTTCAGGTTGCACTGCAAGGGAAATGTGTGATTTGGGAGAAAGCTTGGGCCTAGCAGAGGGGAAATCTGCTACCAGGAGGGTGACAAGGGACGTGGGAAGGGCAGGACAGGGAGCAGGGAAGTTACTGGCTTGGAGGAGGGAAGGCGGAGGCTTGGAGGATCTCGAGGGTTGCAGGGACTGAGCTGTGCAGAGGGAAAGGAGGGATGGAGGAGGCTGAGCATCTGGAGACGCCTCAGAATTTCAGGGCTTATTTAAAATGAACAGCCAGCTGCTCGGAGGTTCACCTCTCATCTGACGGAGCAGCCCCAGCTCCCAACAGCGGAGCAGGAGGAGGTGCTGTCCTGAGGTCCCGACGGAGGGATGGAAACCCCAAGCACAAGATCCAGAGGGTTGCTACAAGCAATCCCACGTGGCGACATGAGAAAGCCATGCTGGGGCTGAGCTCACAGGCAGACAGGCTTAGCCCTTGGAGAGCGGAGAATCGCTGTCTGTCTGTGTCTGTCTCTGTTTTCCCTGATTTTATTGTGTTTTGTTTAATTGAATCACACACACACATGCACACAAAGCCCCAACTCGTGGTGTAAAGCCTGTAAGGAAACGAGCAGCAAATTAACGTTCCAGGAGGAGCGATGCCGAGCAAACACATGACGCTCGGCACGAGCCGCAAGCAGGAGGGAGCGAAGTAGCAGGAGGAAAGGGGGAAAGAGGAGAAACCTGCAGAGGGGGAAAAGAGAGCTGCAAGAGGGTTTTCCAGGGGGAAACGGAGCTCAAAGGAAGCAGAACAAGGGAAGGAGGAAAACCCAAGAGGTGAAGGAAGAGGGCAGCACAGATGATGCTGGTGTTACCTATAAGGTCAAACTCTCCCTGATCCCTGTGCGGAGCAGTCCCAGAGATCCTTTGCTGCTCCAGAGGTCTCCTGCCCAAATATGAACAAAACACCCCTCTGGACATAGCACCCTAGTCCACCTAGGCCTCTGTCATGACCTGCTCAGCCTCTCTTGGCATGGCGATCATACCCCTCTCAGCCCTCGGCCCAGACAGGACTCCCACTCCCCTTCCTCTTGTGATGTCTGGTGTACCTGTAACTCCGCGCAAGATGCTTATCCTCAGGAAAATATCGGATACTGAGGAATGATGGACACGTGGGGTGAGACCATGATGTGCTGGGGGATGTGCTCCAGCACTCCCCAGGCTCCTCATCCCCAGGGAGCAGCACCCCAATGGCACCGTCCAAACCCTGGATGATGGGTGCAGCTCCCAGCCCAGCCAGAGTCGGCAGACTGGCAATCTCCTTTGCTGTGACCACAGTGCAGAGGGCAGGGACACCAGAGGGGAAGGAGAATCTCCAGGCCAGAGGGTTGACTGTGCAGAAAGGCGGCTCTCTGGCTTCTCCTCATCTCCCAGCTCACCCCTGCTCACAAGGTGACAAGAGGTTGTGCAACGCTGATCAGCCACTCCATGAGATGATGAGATGCTCTTCGGCGCTGGAGAAGTGCAAGGTTAAAGGACGTGAGCATCCTGTCAAGGCTTGCTGTGACAGGCCTCACATTCAGCTATGAACCCACTCTGGAAACCAAGACATTTATTCAAAGGAGCAGCAGCACTGCACACACACCTGCCTGTGTGAAGGAGAACTTCAAAAGGGCTGACAGTCATGGAGCCTAGCAGTAACCTTTGGCTAATTAGCTGTCTTGATTTCCTTGTAGTTTATTTTTATACTTCTTGGGCCCTGAAATGCATTTACTGTAATGTCAGAAAGGTCGTGGTAAATACAAAGCTTCTGAGCAATAACTATATCCACCCCACCAGGCTTTTGGGACTGATAGCTACAGCCAGGCTTGGGGCAGACAGGCTGGCAATGCTTTTGTCTTGCACGGGACTTACTGAGACTGTGCTGGTGGCAATGATAAAGGGTCCTGGGGCAAAGCAGGTATCTGCGTGGAGCACATCGATCACAGAGGAGAGGGCACGTGTAAAATTGCTTTCCTGGGCATAGGTGGTGGTGCATAGGTGCTAATCATAGATTAGCAGGAAAGACATAAGGATGCAAAGCCATGAGCCAGCTCAAGAAGGAGAGGTGAAGTCAAGGAAAGCAGTGAAGACTGGAAAGGTGGGAGCGATGCGGAACCTGCAGCGAGGAGGAGGTGGGACCCCACCGCTCAGCTGCTGGAGGAGCTCACAGCCCCAGCTGACACCGCCTCCATCCCAGGAGCTTCCTGCACTCCACAGACCGGAGCAGGTTTGCATGTCAGCACTGACGACTTCCATTTGGCCAAAGTGTTGGGGTTAAGCTGAGGGTGACCACAGCCTGAGCTACTCTTGCGTCTCTCCATAGGGGCATGCAGGCCAGCAGCTTGCAGAGCATCTGCCTCCCACCACCTCCTGTGGGCTCTGGACCCGGAGCTGGGCAGAGGTGTGAGACCAGGCTGAGCTGCACCATCAGGAAATGCAAAGGGCAAGAAAACGGCTTCATTATCTCTGTGCTGTGATCTCCAGCACAAACCACTCAATATGTGGCTCCCCTTGGACTGTGCACAGCGAAGATCAATGGAAGGAAACCAGAGAAGAGACCGTTGCATTAATGATCAGAAGCAAAGCAATGCTCCTCTGCCCCCAGATCAGCGATACGCTGGTGAGGAGACCTCTGAGTACCTGCAGATGGGTGGCAGGCACCCAGCACTTCAAACAGCCTTCCCCCCTCGGCTGCCGCTCTGCCTGCCTGGCTGGGTGTCAGTCTTCAGGACTGCCCCGGGTACCAGTCGGAGAACTCGGTGCCAATTAAAATCCAGGCTGTTGTATCCTTTGAACTGCAGAGAAACAAAGCCCATGAATTCAACCTTTGCCTTTTTTTTTTTCCAAATGATGTCAGGAGTTGAAGAGACAGAACAGTGCTGAGTGCAATTGCTGTCAAAAGCTGCTGGCTGTTTCAACATGCTGCTTGAACTCCACTGGCGGAGGCTGTGCTGGAGTCGGTAGCCCAGCCGCTTAGCTCCAGATCTTTAATTTTAAGGGTCAAATCATTATGAACTCTCTCAGGGAAGTTAATAGGAAGTTTACTTTTGTCTCAGCTATGTAAAATCACCAAGAAATTCCCAACTGCCCATAGTGATACACTGTCCCATCTCCAATCCCAAGCATTCCTTCCTATGAGTCAAACTCATGTTATATTTTCATTTTCAAACCCACTCTTACAATTAAAGCTTATGCTGTCTGATCAGAACCAAATGTCTCGGATGACTGGCAATAAGACAAAGGGCTTGATTTCGGGGCTGACATCAGCCAGCACTCAAATCTGAGTCTCCCCATTTCTTCTGCTGAGATTCAGGTATTTCAGGACTGAGCTCTCTGCTGGGATGATGCACCTGCATCTTTGCAGCACAAGGCGCAGCACGGCTCCGTTCAGCCCCTCGGTGTGCAGCCGGTTGGGCCCTGACTGCACCAGCAACTCTCTTTGGCTACCGCCCAAGCACCTTAAAAGCCCTTTGCAGCTCCCTGAACCAACAACCTGCACCTGGGTTGCTTTAAAGGATGAATACCATGGGCGCAGTTTCAAATCATCTTACTGACCGTAAGGCCTGTGAGCAGAGCAAGGCACTTTGCTACCTCTAGTCTTCAAACTGCACACAGAAATGATGGTGAGCAATAAGCAGCGAAGGTTTCAGCGACAAGAAAGGAGTTATTACGTTGCTCCAAGCAGGCAAGGAGGGACCTGCAGCACCGAGCCTTCATCCCCGTCAGCTCTTTTATTGCCTGTCCCCATATACCTCGGACAGACGTGGGGGACATCTGTGTAATGTGAGCTCTCTGGCATGGCCAGAGCCATGGCATGACGCAGGGACTCTTTAAAGGAGTTGATACCATTCAGGAAAGGAAGGCCCTGAGCTCGTAGGTCACGCATATATATGTGCGTATACATTATTTATACCCTCCACATGACAGCTGCTGGCTGTATCTAGACTCTCTCCACTGACGCCTCTCTCTGAGTCATGGCTGCGTAAAGCTCCTTGACAGACCTGGAGGATGAGAGACGTGGTAAAATCCCAAACATGAGTATTGCATCAAAGGTGCAGTGATTATCAGAGCACAGATAAATAACAGCTTCCTCACAATTTCGGGGGTGGGGGGAGAGCTAGGGCTGTCTAACCACCCTCCTGGAGCTTTCATCCTGGGGAGGTGGCAGTAGTGTGGGGTCCAGACCCAGGGACACAGTGTGCCTGTGCTCGTGGCTCCAGGGCCAGTCCTAGATGCTGTACGGGGTGCATTGAGGGTGTCTGTCCACGCTGCTGGCAAAGGCGCTGGGGAGCTTGGTGAGGAGCTGGTGGGTGGATTTGAGTGGGATTTCTCCTGCATGGAGAGCTCTGACAGTCCTCCACACACGCCTGGCTGCGTAAATGCACTGAGTCTGGCTGGGATGGAGCTGATTTTCCCCATAGCAGCCCTCATAGTGCTGTGCTTTATATTGGTAGCTAGCAGGGTGTTGGTAACACACCGGTGTTTTGGCTACTACTGAGCAGTGCTCACACAGCATCAAGGCCGTCTCTCCAACATTTCCACCACCACCACCAGTAGGCTGGGGGTGGGCAAGGTCTTGGGAGGCGACACAGCCAGGACAAATGACCCCAACTGACCAAAGGGATATTCCATACCATATGATGTCTGCTCAGCAACAAAAACCTGAGAGAAAGGAAGAGAAAGGGGGGGCATTCGTTATTTATGATGTTTATCTTCTGGAGTAACCACTATGCATAGTGAAGCCCTACTTCCCAGGAAGTGGATGGACATCACCTGCTGATGCGAAGTAGAGAATACATCTTTTGGGTTTTTCCCTTTGCTTCTGCACATAGCCTTTTGCTTTTGCTTTATTAAACCACCTTTATCTTGACCCATGAGGGGTTTTTTTCCATCTTATTTTCTCCCCCACTGTCCTGCTGAGGATGAGAGTGATAGAGAGGTTTGGTGGGCACCTGGTGTCCAGCCAAGGTCAATCCACCACAGTAAGTCACTCTTTGTCTGGCTGGCAGGAGAAAGCCTCATGTGAGACTTTTAGAGGATGTTGTATGCAAATGGGGGGAGGTTGCCCCACATACCCTCACGGACGGGCTGTGGTGAGCCTGAGCCTGTGACACTATGCAGTGCAACATGAAGAAGGGTGGCTGGGACAGTACCAGAAACCCAACCTGCCACTGCATCTCCCCTCTCCTGATGATTTTCCTTCTCTCATTACCATCTTCCTCATTTTCCCAGGACTTTGGCCTGCTCTGAAACTGCCACTGTGCCAAATGCGGGAAGGATACAGGAGCATCCCGATGGATGCAACAGCCAACAGCAGGTGCCTTCCATTACAACAGGCATTCACATTTACAGACACTATTTCAACCAGCCCTTGAGGTTGGACAGGAGCTTTTCCAGCCATGCAATGCCGGAGTCCAGCTCTGGGGGACAGCTGCAGCTGCGAGGAATCAGAGCCCATGTACAGCCCTGCCCAACACCACCGGGCTCCAAGGCCTGGAGACCATCACAGGGTAAAGATAGCCCCATCCTACCCACTCTGGGAACAGGGACAAGAAGCAAGACATTGGGGAGGATCATTACTTTCATAGTGGGTTTGCTAGCAGGGAAATCTGCTCCTTCCAACTCCACCTCTCTGCAGAGTCAGCGACCCCCCCCCCCCATGCATTACATTTTATCCTATATGTGCTCAGCAATTTCCATTGGGAGTAGGGACACTGAAGCACAGAGAAAGAGGAGAATAATATCTTATCTTTCTTTAATCCCCACCATCCCAAAGGATCTCAGTGCCGTTTGCTTTACTTTCTATATGTATGCACAGTTAATTAGCATTACCACAGAACTGCAGGTATTCTCAGACTTAGTAGAGGGAATATCTTGTAATAGGAGGGTAAGCAAATTGTTTCTGCTGTTTCTATTACAGCCAACTTTGATTATCCAGGGTAATGGGATAACAGGGACAAAGCAAAAACATGGATAACATGAAACCTATGCAAATTAAGCTAGAAAAAATTGATGCTGAGAGTAATGGAGGAAAGAAAGGTCAGCGATACTGATTAAGGAGCATGAAGATCCCTGCGCTAGCACTGCCCTAAGCTCATAAATCCATGCACGACGGTACCTGAACACAGTAGTTATGCAGCAAATCTATAGGGTCTGTCACTATGCAGGGGAAGCAGAGACATCCCCTGCACAGTAAAGCCAAGCTGCAGCAGAGGGAGGCGAATTGCATTAAAGCTGAGCATTTCAAAGCCTCCATGTGAGGGATTTGTCATTAAAATGAATAAGATTTGGGCACTCAACCCACCTCCTCCCTACATGAGCAGGAAGAAGCCCATTTTAAAGGTCAGCATCTTAATGGCTTTCGCTGTGTATATACCAGGATAACTCCTCTCCAAACAGAAATCCAGCACCTGCTCGGTGAGCCACAGCCACTGTTTGAAGGAGCATGACAAGAGCATCCATAGCTGAGGAGGTACAGGTATACAGATGAGTATAGCTTCTCTGTTAAAGCAGGAGGGGAGAGGCTAAGAGGAGAGAAGAGCTGTCTCCAACCGCATCTCCTTGCAATATGGCCCAAGTTGAGTAAAGGAAACAGCACTTGAGTTGCTCTGTAGTCTCGGCAAAGACCGGATTCACTCTGCTCTGCCAAAGTGGATTTTCAAATCCTCGGCACCAACATCGTGGAGGCAGCTCTGAAAAATCTCTGGTGGTGGGTGGATAAAAAGGGCACCAGTGGAGATGAGACAGAAAGAAGAGAGGGAGGAATCTTAGAGGAAGATGAACCTTCTTAATTTTATTGATTTAACCCAAAGAGAGAACAGTAGGGGGAAATTTATGCCATTTAAATGCAAACCGGCAATAAAAATAATCGTTAGAGTCATAATCTCAATCTGTTAGCATTTTATGTAGAAATGAGCTTAATGGGAAATATCTTCCATGTAAACTATTTGCATTTACTTACTACGAATGAGCCTCTTAAATATAATTCAATCATTATCACAGACTTTTTTTAAGGGGTTGTTTTCAGTCCTCAGTTCTTTAAAGTGCCTGATGATTCCACAGCCCCCATTGAGCCTGACTTGGAGAAGCTGCTGGCCCATCCCAGCTGTGAGCCGGTGTCCTTATCCTTGTAGATATTCCTGTTTCCATACTGGAAATACATGTGGATTTTGACAGCAGTTAGAAACCATCACTCTTCACCCAAATGATGCTGAGATTTTGTGACTGGCCAAGGAAGCTGCAGCACTCAGATCTTGGGACCTTTGACTGAGGAAAAGTGACTTTAGAGCATGTTTCCAGACCCTTCCTCTTCCAGAAGTGGGAACCACCTGAAAATCTTTCTTAAGTTTCCCTCTTGTAAGAGAGGAGGAAAATACGGCTTGTTCCCTTTGCAGAGGAGCAGCAGGGCTGGCAGCCTGGGTGGGATGGCTCCCCTGGTGCAGGAGGGTAAATTGGACGTGTCCGCCTGCATCTCAGAAGGAGCTTTTCTGGCCAGTGCCTTGTCCCCAAGATCAGTCCCCGCGGGGACACGGTGCTGCCCACGTGCAGGTGCTCAGGGGAGGTCACCGGCCCTGTGACTCCCACGCCACGCGCATTTCAGCCACAAAGAAAGAAATAAATACCCTCTTCTGCCTGGGGACACCTTTTAATCTTCTTGCTAGATTTTCATACACTAGTCCGGAGCCTCAGCTGGGCCAGGCACGATCTCATTTAGCATCCCATCCACAGGGCTCTGCTAAACCAAGGCTGCTATTTTATGCCACGTGCTCGTAGGGGCTGGGGCCACACTCGTTCCAGGCACAGAGGGGTTCCCACCACCCCGCAGCAGCCCATACCCTGCTCCAGAGAGGAATACATCCCATGGAGGTGGCCACCTGGACCAGCATCCCCAGCAGCTCACGAGCCCCTCGCAGACCTGCTGTGGCAGGATGGTTGCAGGTGCTGGCGCAGCGGCTCTCCGGGAGCCAGGCAGCTGCCAGGGTCCTGTGCCAGGGGCTGCATCAGCAGAAGCCACCACAGCTCTTGGAGGGGGTCTGGCCCCATGTCCACAGGCTGGGGAGCTGATCCAGCCCCCGATGCACTGCTCATTGCCAGGTCTCCAAGCGCACACCGGACCTCACGCTGCGTGGGTAATTCAGGCTCGCAAGGGGGTTATTAAAATCCATTCAAAGCTAATGTCAGTCATTTCGGTGTTAATGTCAGTGGCTGAGAGGCACAGCAGGAGCCGGGGGGAGAAGGACTTTGATTTCCCCACTTTAATTTCCAAGCGGAGTGGGCTTGGCGGGCAGCGGTGGGAGATGGGGAGCGAAGGCGGGTGGGAGCATGTGGTGCTGCATCTCATATCGCAGACAGGTGGGAGTCACGGTTTAATCCCATCAACCAAACATTTCACTCCGTGTTTTACTTGACAGCATCTATCCCTTGCCGGCCGTTTCGGAAGCACGTTAGCTGCCCAGGCCCCAGCAGGTGAGTCTGCCTGAGCCTTCAGCTCCAGCGCAGCGGCTGGAAAGGGGCTGATGGTGCTGCTCTGCACCAGACTCCATCAGGTCTGGCAGGTGGGATCGGGCACTGCACCCAGGCACTTCCCCTCGGGTGCATTTGGGGGTTCCAACCTCTTCCCCCAAGTTTAGCCTTGGGTCTGTGCTGACTCACAGCCCCTCAAACCCTTTGGGGTGAAAGCGGGGCTGGAATTTGTTCATATTGCTCAGACCAGCCCCTGGAATTTGAAAAGAGACGGGTAATTTCAGGATGTGGTTGCCATCACACAGGCTAAGATAAGAGTAATCGGAGCTTTGGGCCATAAGCCGATTCCTTGTGAGTCTCAGGAAGGAATTAGCCCCATCTCCTCCATCCTGTGCTGCCCAGCAGCATTTGCACACATGGGAGCACACCTGGCGGGGGGCTGCACCATGGGGGGACACACGTCCCAACACTTGCCAGAGACTGGGTGACAAGGACACTGTGCAGGCAGTTCAAAAGTCCCATGAGCAGAAGGAGGGGCATGGAGAGCAGCAAAAATCTGCTCTGACCATGGCCCACAGGGCAGGTATTGCCCTACCTCCTTGCACAGGCACGGCGGTGCTGGGACCCCCGAGGTGCCATGCTGCTCTCCCTCCATCCCTGGGAGGTCCCTGCTCTGTTTCTTCCCCAGTTTCAGCATCTGTTTGCAGCGGGCATTCCTCCACGTTGGCTGAGAAATGCATTGGAGTCTCTTAATAGCTCATCCTGGCTGGAAGCTTTTCCTCGTATGTAAATACTATGTGTATAACAGTCGCCTTATTTCATACTATGGAAGTGCATCGGATGCAGCTAACCTACTGAAGATGGCTTAAATGATCTGAATTTAACATTTGGTTATGTAGCCTGAAGATTTCATTGCGTTCGTAGGTTAGAAGGCACTGTAACTGTAGTCTGACCTCCTGGATAGTGAATTTTACCCAGGGATTTAAAGCAAGTCTGACCATTAAGCTCCATCCTTCTGACAGACCAAAGTTAGCCTGGTTCATAAGCAAGAGGGGTGGCTGCTGGAGGCAGACTGATCACCAGTCACCTGAATACCAAAGACCAAAATGTTGACCAGCATCTCTGAAGGGCAGCAGGTCCTGGCTGACGATACTGCCACAAACGTGTTATTTTGCTTTAGTTTGATTTCTGAAATTAAGGTAACAAACGGTTCTGAGGTCGGCGCTAGTATTCAAAAGCAATACTGGTACCGCTTTTTTTCACCTAGAAGAGTGCTGCTATTTGAAAATCAACAGTATTAGAGAAAAGCGAAACTCTAGTGCTTGTGAGTGGTCAGCCAGATGGGTCGATGAGGTGATTTAGGATGACAGGACCGCCAAGGACATGTGTGGCACCAGCAGCCCCAAGTCCCATCCCATGTCCCTGCCCTCCCACCTCGGTGCTGGGGTGGCCAGGGGAGGTGGGAAGGAGCCACGTCTCCCTGTGGCCGGCATCTGGTGCCATGTGGCAGGTAACCAAGCAGCTGAGAGTGGGCAACGATTTCTTTTGCCAGTTTTCTAATTTATCTAATGAGCAAGAAAATAAATCAAGCTGACAGTCACCCAGGTGGTTTTGAGCCTCGGCTCCTCACAGTCCCCTTGTTCTTCCAGCCCATTTTATAACGGGGTTATAACCCGAGGACACGGCAATAACTCCTGCTATAATCTTTTCTTTACTAACGTCACATAGCAGATGGAGTCATTTAGAGGTGCTCACGTTTAAATGAGTGGCTTGCCCTGAAAGGGACAGAGCTGGGGCTGCTGGCAAGGTTTTCAGGATCGTTAGCCTAGAAAATGCTTAGCAGGGGAAGCAGTTGGCAGGCAGATTTCACGGACATGGCGCCGGCATCCTCTGCCAGCAAAATTACAAGGCTGAAATCCTGGAGCTGGATGGGGCCAAACTGTTCGCAGCAAACAATTTAATTGATGAATGAAGCGAATTGCCCAGGAGATGATTCTCAGTCATCTGCTCATTGCATGAAGCCACGTGGAGAAGGGTCCGTGCAGTCGGGTGTCACCAGCCACCTTCCCACATCAGGGATGGGTTGGCCAGGGCTCCCCATCATGTGGACCTTCACCAGAGTCACCTGGGCACCTGCTCCCCAGCTGAGCAACCCAGTGCTGCAAGCACAGCTACCTCCAGACTTGCCAAGCCAAAGAAGTTATGCTTCCCTACAAATTTTACTGTTCTTAAGCCTTAGTGGCCAGACCAATGATGGGACCATGCAGAAGATCTCAGCATTGGCTGTTTGAAAGGAAGCCTACATGATGTGAAGAAGAACGGCACCAACCTAAACAGCAACACCTGCTTTTCAGCTTCTGCAAGAAATTCGGTGGCAATCTCAGAGGACTCTCCTCTCCAGCTGCCTGACCCCCTGCACAATGCTGCACAGACTACCTTCATAAGCTCCTTTCATTTGGTCTAATAAAGTAAATTAGCTCTCCAGCTCTTCCAAGGAGAATAGCCATGAAAATGTACATTGAGATGAATGCTTGCAACCCTTGAAAATACTTCTTGTTTGTGAAAAGACTTCTGAGAAATGAATAGAAGGGACAATAATTACCAAAGAAGGGGGAAATATTTTTCATGCTGGCTGGGCAGCATTTGACCCAGCCCTCGCAGAGGTTGGGGAGAAGAAGGAGGGAGGAGGCAGGGAGCTGAGACATTAATGGCAATCATTGTTCTGCGGGGAGTAATCTCTCACAGTGTCCACGGAGACCAATCCTAAATTATTCAGCCTAATAGTTCTCAAAACAAACTCTTATTCTGCTCCTTTGTGGCAAGCATGGAGCTTTCTCTGCAAGTTCCATTTTACATCTTTGGTAACTCAGTGCTGGATGGTATAACACTCAATTCTGAAAACCCTACAGGAGCCTTTGATGCAAGCATCTTCGAGACACAGGGCTTATCAGCTCAAATAACACAACTGTCTTTTATCCTTTGTGTCCCAAGCCTCCTGTTTTGGCACTTATATTTGTAATTCATTGCCTGGCTCTGGGTCTGGATCCATCAGGACAAGCAACGCTGTCTATCTGTCTGCATTGCTGAGATATTTGTGTCTGCCTGGAGGCAGAGCATCTAAGCTCTGCTTAGCTTCAATAATGCTTAGGTTCCTAATTGGTTAAAAGTCACTTTGGAAAGGGGGTCTTAAGAGCTGTAGACTTGTAGGTGCTTACAAAATGACTACCCCCAGGCCAGGCTGTCCATCTTTCCCTCCCTCCCTCCCATCAGGTGCTGTATCCTCTCAGTCCCTTCTGGCCTTCAGAGATGCCCGTGCACCTCCAGCACCGCGGTTTCTCCCTTCCAGACCAGCTCCAGCCCATGGACCCGCACATCTTTCACCAGCACTGCGTTTTCTTCAAAAAAGGACAAATGAGGTGGAAGAAGAAAAGGTGAAAACACGATAATAGCTGTGGGAAAAGGCCGCTGCTATAGACTTGACAATGCTGGAAATGGAGGCTCAGAGAAAAGTTTTTTCTCCGAAAATTACTCTTTTCAATCGCAACAGCACACTGAAGAGAAGTTTTAAGCACACTTTTTAACACCTTTTGTACTCAAATTCCAAATTCACCTGTCTACCCAAGCAATAACAGAAATAATCTTTTTTTATCCAGCTGTACATTTTGCTATAGAAATTTGTTTCCATTAAACTATTCCCTTTTGTCCTCTTAAAAAGCATATTTTAAATAATAACAGTGTAAAAAAAAAATTATACACTACCTAAAAAACTCAACCCTGTCGACTGTGCACTTTTATACAAAAGTTATCTCTTTCTTTCGACGGATTGATGAAAACCCTTTTCATAATGTCAAGGTGGAGATGAGAAAGAGGGAGAAAATTCCTGAGTGCCCAGCACAGCTAGTCATTTCAACAGGAAACACATGGCAAAGTCGGGTCTTAGAAAACTAAATTACAGCACCAACATGAACCTGATGTTCTCTTTCTGCTTTGTAAAACACAATTTTGTAGAAGTTGGGATAGAGGCACATATTGCACTTCTCATCTGGGGAAGAAAGTACATTTTTTCCATATTCTTTAAATCTTAACAGGAGAATGTGAATTCAGTCTTTAAAAGTAAAAATAAAAATTATAACTATGATAACTTTCACTGCTACCACACTTCCAGGAGTGCAGGAGCCGCAGCTCAGCCATTCAGGGTTTCCCCGGGAAGGTCCCCAGCTCTCAGCAGAGATCACCCCAGGAACAACAATGTGAGAAACATAATCCGAGATCGCTGTCCACATCTGCACCAGCCTCTTCCCTGTCGCAAATGAATGCCGCGAGGGTCCCCTTCGTGCTCCACACCTGAGGAGGACTTCCAGGTACTTGAACCCTCCCCAGAGAGACTTGCTCCATCCACGCGATCCCGTGGGCTCTCTCCCATGGCCAGCTGTCTCACACCAGCTACTTCTCTCACTCTGGAGATGCGATTGAAAAGGTCACCCCTTACCTTTGCACCTCTGTGTGGCTGCTGGTCCCTGCTGCAGTCGTGAAGGTCTCCTAGTCGTTGTCTGCAGGGGCTGGGAGGCACACTGGGCACAGCATTCGGGATCCCGTAAGATGGTCAGCAAGCCCGGTATTTGAACTGCAAGGAAGAAAAAGAAAACGTAAGAGGGAGTTTCACCAGGGGGGTATAAAAGATTAATTGATGGCTTGATTAACATTAAGCTATCCCAGGGACAGCACAGCTACTCGAGTCATGGATCAGACACAGAGATGCAGGGACCAGGTGTGAGTGGGAAGAGGACCACGGGGAGTTACCAAATGCGATCAGCTGCTCAACACAGTAACTCAAAGGGAAAAGAAATCCACCCGCCAGTGGAGGAGGGACTGTAAGAAAGGCTGGAAGGGGACCTGAGACTGAAGTAAGAAGAGTGGGACAAATACCAGATGAGGACTGAAAGAGATGCGGGGAAGATGGATAGCTCTAGGCACGCACAGGGCAGATGGCACAAGACAGACATCAATGCCGAGCTCCTGGAGGAGTGAGGAGCCACTGCCACCACCACCACCACCAGCCACCCAGCACGGATAGATTTTAATAAGCTTAATAATCATCCTTACACCTGGGGATTGGTTTAAATGTGTTTTTAAATCTTAATTGTGATTTTATTGTACTCATTGGTCACTTCCAACCCTCCCTCTGTTCTTCTTTTAATTTTGGACGCCTGGCTGGGCAGGGCTTTCTAAGCTCACCACTGCTGTCAAGCTCCAGCTCACCTGTGATGTGAGACAACCAGTATAGCAAGAAGTGACACTGATTGTAACAGTACTCATCTTTGTGATATTCAATGTCTTGTTTTATTATCATCAGCATAATAACAATAACAGCAATATTAGTGACAACCATTTTATTATTCCTCATGTTAGTAATATTCAGACACGACCTAAGAGGTATTTCAGAAAGACAACACAAATCCAGTGCAAGATCCAGGAGAACAGGGCAGTTAATTAAACGTCAGTGTGATGGACAGAGCTGGGACAAGCCTGGAACAATATCAGAGAGCTGGACAACATCTGACAAGCACAGAGAGATGGATGGATCTGGGGCACGTCCCAGATCTCTTCCCCGGTGGAGGCAGAACCCTCCTACCTACACGCATCCTTAAGCACAATGTTGCTCCCTGCTCTGTCGCTGTTTCACTGACTTATGCAGGTGAGGAGATTTTCTGGAGAAAGCTGCCTTCCAAGCCGTGTCACTGATCACAGTCTGATCTGGTGACGTTTTACCACCTCCAAATGGTGCAAAGAAAATAAAGAGCCCCAGTGAAAACGACAGCGTCTCAAACGTGGTTTTTAACCAGCGTATGTGTGAACTCACAGCAGGTAGGATTTTATTTTTTCCCAAAAGGTTTCTTCTCCTTTTTTCCAAACTAGACATTCACGAGAGAGGCAGGTGGAGGACAGTGAACAGGGAGAGAGAATGGCAGCCGGAGGGTGTTGCAAAACTCCCAAGAATAAATATTACAGAACAAAAGCAAGCCTGTGACAGATACCGGGCAATCTGTAAGTCATCAGGAGAGTGGAGAGCATAATAGACTAATCAATCAGATAGACAAGGGTGAGAAGTGTCACAGGGAGGCAATAGGTAGTTGGAGGTCAGTTATGAAATATAATCTCTAAATTGGAAGGAGAAGGACAGTAGCACAAGAACAATGACAGGTATTTGAATGCAGGTAGGCGAATGTTAGATTGGTGATTTCCAGGAGAGTGAATGTTGGATGAGAATATTATGGGGGGTAAGAAAAAATAACCTGGTATTTTAGAGACACATATTCTGTAAAGTGAAAGGCTGAACTGGTGAGACTTTAAAGTGTAGCTCCATTTCAGAAAATACTGTTGAAAAACAGATGGTGGGGCTCCCTGTTGCTTGTTCCTCTGGGTTTCCAGACAAAGTTTGGACGGCCAGAAGCAAAAGAAGTGATGCTTTTCCTAAGCGTAAGTCCTGCAAATACCATCTGGGATCTGAAAGCCAAGCCAGATCCTCTCTAGCTTGTGCTTTCTCATCAGCGATCCTGGCACGCGTAATCTCTAATCTAGTTAGCTAAGATGCAGGGAAGTTGCACGCTGCCATGCATGAGAAGATGGGGATTCTGCAGGTGAATTTAATTATTCTTTCTACAGAGAAAGTGGGAGTCAAGAAGGCACAACTCTCTCCATTAGCTATCTGGGCTGCACAGTGACAAGAAGAAGCCAGACAGCATCATTTACTGCTCTTGCTAAGCTGAGCAGGTATAGTACCATTAGAGCCAAAGAAAAGCTTGGCTTAACATGCAGTCATTTCTACTGACACTTTTCTGACCTTAGCTGTGTAATACAAAGGTGCCACACAGTCCTTCTAACAACAGCTAGACCCAAGCAATTAGAGCTGAATGAAGAACTCGTAATGAATAATCTGTTTGGCAAACTCCACCTCATTTTATGCTCATGAAGTGTTCACACGCAGATTGCAAAGTTCTCACATTTCTTTGTAACTGGAAATAACTTGCCATTTTCCCCCTGAGCAAACAGCACCGTAACAGTTCATTGAAAACAATCTATATTCAAAACGTAGGCTGTGCTGAGGGGTTATGCCGGCCACGTGGTGCTGTTTCAGCTCCTCCATTGGGTGAGGGGCTGGAGTGGCTCCAAGAATTGCAAATCACGACTGTTACCTCTCATTTGAAATTCCCTTTTGCCAAACCTGTCAGCATTAGAACACGCTCACTGGACCGAATTATCAGCCATGGATATGGGTAACGTGGAAACAGAGCCAGGTGTGGTCCCTCTACAGCTGATGGAGAGGGCCAGCTATCTTCAGAAGCCACTGGAGAGGCTGACACCAAGAACATGTTGGAGAACCTGGAGACCATAAGATGGAGAGCCTGACTCTCTTAAACATCTGCTTAACTCTCCATGCCCAGCGGCGGCTGGGGCCGGGCCGGGTCCTGCAGAGAAAGGGGCACCGGTCTGCAGCCCAGGAGGTGGCACGCTGCTCGCGTGAGGCTGGACCAAGGGCCGGCAGCCGACCCCCCTGGTTGCTAATGAAGCCGAGAACAATGTGTGCTCTAACGGACCGAGACACGCAGGGAGATAAGAGACCGCGGGACAATAAATCAGGCTTTCAAAGCAGAGCATATTAGGAGATCAATGGGACAGATATTAGACCGAAGGAGCAAGCACCGGAGAGACAGGAGCAATTCTGTTCCTCCTCCTTCTCCCCGTTGCTAAGGAATTTTTTTTTCCATTTAATAACATCCTCATTGTTTTTAAATGAGCAGCAAAGCCAGTGGGTTCCACGTGGCATTAGCAATGTGTTTGTGAAAGGGAAAGCGACTGGCTCCTAGCAGGATTTGATAAAAGCCTCTCCAAGCTCCGAGTGATTTACAGCTCGGGAAAACAAACACGGACTGATACAAATGCAGAGAGAGGCAAAGACGGCACCGACATCCAGGTACACTCAATTACCAATTCATCAGCCCAACTGAACTTGAAGGGCTTTTCAAACTCTACATGGCTCTAAATTAAAGGAAATCTTTAGATGGATAGCATTCTGTGATAGGGCGAGAAGAGGACTAATTCGTTGATCTGCAGCTCGGGAGCTCTCGCCTCTCGCAGGCGAAGGGCCACGGGCGAGGGCGACGGGCGGCAGCTCCCACTCCCCACGTGAGACCCGGGAAAGGACTGAACGTCAGGATGCCCTTCGCGTGCTGCTGCAAAGCTGCCGGCACACACCTCTCCCTCCCTCCTCACCGTGCCATGCCCCAGTCCCCAAACAGACTTTTTTTCCTGTCTCTACTAGAAACTCTGCTTTCACCTGCCCTGGAGGTATTTCTGGCAAATCTGTGAAAATAACCGATTTTTTGGATCATTGGCTGAACTAAAATAAATGGAGGAAAAAAACCCCACTGCACAGTGACCCCAAATTGGAATTGCCCAGGCTCTCCACAACAAAATATATATAGAAAAAAATATATATATATCTATGGTCAACCAATTGTTTAATTCAATCTGAAACTAACTCATGGGGAATGTCATTTTTCCCTCCATCCCCTGCCTAGAAACCCATTTTTTCGCAAGAAGAGATGATTTACAGCTTCCCAGCTCCACGCTCCAGCAGCACTGACACCAACGTGGTGTTTGATATCTTCCCTCATCGCATGGAGCTCCTCAGCGGTGGGGGACGGGGGCCTTCAGTGCTATTGTGATAAAAACTCAGAGGCAGCTGGGGGTAGCGACAGCATCGCAGGAACAGAGGGAGTCCGGCCACCGAGAGACTGCGGGAAACTCTTTGTTAATTGTTCATGCGGAAACTGTTTTCATTTCGGTGTCTAATTGATATCTTGGGGAAACGGCATGTTTGGAAAAGACAGCGCATCCTCCCCAGACGCTGCCTGTGCGTGCTCAGGCGAGGTGCTCCACACTGCCTGTGCTGATGGAGCAACTTGCTGCCCCCAAAGCTGCAGTGCTGTCCCTGTCCCCCCAGCCCACGTCCTCATCCTGAGGTTTTGGAGAGCCGAACCAGTGCAAGAGCCCTGGGGCTGCTGGAAGGGTGGGTGCTGAGCTCAGCCGCCTCTCAAACCTTTGGCAGAGAGGAGACTTTGGGGAGTTTTGCACTGAGAGATGCCGTTCACCAGCACGGAGAGCTGTGTCGGCCTCCAGTCTCCATTTGGGGGTAGGGACTGCCTGCATCCCTCCAGAAGCTGCCAGCACCATCCCTCCTCCTGCCAGTGGGAGCATCAAGCCCTTAATTTTCATCTGGATATCAGCCCTCCTCCCTCCTCTTTCCTTAGGCCTCCTCCAAAGACAGCAGCCATCGTTCACACACGCAGCTCCAAGGCTGGCTCTGAACTATTTAAAAGCACAGCAGGTATTTTAATTATTCACTTCAAGCGCGCCTTGCTTGCTAACGACTCTGTGAAGCTGTCATAGCCAGCGCAGGGTGGAGAAGAGCCCTGCCAGGCAGCTTCGCATGGCCCAGCCTCGGGGCAAAGCTTGGGTCTGCAAAACACCCATGGTCAGGTGTTGTCACCGAGGGCAGAGGTGGCACGGGGACACGTGGGCGAGGAGCACCCTGGCAGATCTGCCCGGTCCCATGCACGCTCGCTTGCCCACCCAACCCATCGTCCAACCGCCTGCCCAGCCCACCCTGCGGCCACCGTTACGGCACCTCGCGTGCTCCAGGCCTGGAGTATCGGCCGAATGTTTTGCTGTCACTGCGAGCTGCTGTGCCCCATGCTGGTAGATTAGCTCTCATAACATTTTAAGGGCGCTGGAATTACCAAGATTCAAGGAAATAGAGGGGCACTTATACAGCACAGCTGAGCGGCTTCAGACAAAGACAATAGCGGGGATGGCATGATTCCTCGCTGCCTTGAGCTGTTCCCAGGGTTATATGCAAAGAGCTGCTTTGGAAATCAAGCCCTTGCCACCCTGCAGCAATGTCTCTACTTGCTTCTTCCTTCCCGGTACCGTCAAAAATATTTGCTGCAATAGCATCCGCTTTTCTGACCCACATCCCTCCCTGGGAACTGGCACTGGGGGCTCGAGGCAGAACGAGCTCATCTTTTGCAAGGGGAAATAGAGAGAAGGATGGTGTCCCACCTTCACGGCTGGAAGAAAGACAGCCCGTGTTAAAGGGAGCCAGGCTTGCATCAGGCTCGCAGAGGCTATTCTCAGCTCCAGAGCGCAGGTGTGGGGCAGAGACAGGCATCCCACCTGCAGAAGGACTGGGGCTGTGGGATCCTCCATTTTGACCCCACTGAGTCTCAATTAAACGTGAGCTTTCTTCTCTGGACCTTGGGATTTTGATCTGAGGTTGTTCCTTTCCCTTGGAGGTTGCTCTTGGTTCTTTCTCTTATTTCTGATAATTATTAAGTGGCTCTTCTTCCCTGCCTTTGCTCACCATTGCCTCAGTGTAGATTTGGAGGATTTCCAAGAATATTCAGGATCTGCTTTCCCCGCCTCTATGTGAGCAAGAGCCTCACCATGGGTAACCCTGAGCTTCGGGGCTCTTCTCTACCAGTAACACCCCACGGGCAAAGCCTGCGAGCAGAGAGTGCCCCACAAAAGCACATGCCCTGGTTGCAGAGCTGGGGTCTTTAAGCCTCCTGGACCATCGGAGCCAGCCCTTCTCTTTCTAACCTACATGTTTTTAAATGCTAATTTCCACCACATGCCCAATTCGAAGCTCTAATAATGAACAACTGCTTTCTTCCTTTCCTTCTGATTTCATATTCATGAGTCAGGGTTTCCTGGCACTAAACGTAAATGCTAAACGGAAATCGCTGCACAGTGACATGTCTGTGTAGCTTCACTGTCCATTTATTTGCCTTTTCAAAGAGCTGCTGTGTTAAGCAAACATCTCTGCCTGGATCCTATCTGGAGGAGTTTGTCTGGTACGGCATGGTGCCTGCCGGGGTGGGGGAAGTGTCTCTGTGTGATGGTGTCTCACAGCTCTGTTTTTGCTTCAGGGTATTTCTTGTACAATAGTTCGAGCTCGGTGAACACCTCAACCTTTTCTTGAATATTTGCTTGAATCTTGGCAGGCTGCGTTCGGAGCTGACACAGCGAGGACTGAAGCAGGGAACTCCCAGAGAGAAACACATCCATCGCTTCGGCTCGGACTCCACCGAGGGCTCCCGCAGGCAGCAATGGGCAGATGTCTTGGCAGAGGAGGCAAAGAGACACCTGTAACTTCACTGGGCAAATTATTTTTTCTGGCAACTAGAAAATCCACATACACATGCAAAAAAAACCCATTTCAGGATTCATCCAAAGTTACTGCGCTCTCCCCAAAAAGAGAGACAAAAGGCATCTTGAAAAAGGGAATGTTTTCTGTTAACCACAATGGTCGAAATGTTTTGTTATTTTCCTTGAAGGCTATGCTTCCATGTTGAATTGATTTTTTAAAAAAGACAAGGGCAAAAATAATCTAAAAGCAAAAATCGAAGGAATTAAATCTTCATGTATTTCAAGGTGAACCAAGATGTTCTTCTCTGCAGAGCCACCAAAGGTAAGTAGTCTCTTCTCCTTCTAACTTGCCTGGGATGGAAGCTTTAGACATACAAACTGGGACCCTGAAGTCCTCCCTCCAACAGTCGACCCTGCCCACAGAGCAACACATCCGCCCACCTCTGCTGGTGAACCGTGCTGTCCCATCAGAGACATCATCGTCCTCACCTATCTGCTCTGTAACCAAACAGGAACAGATATCACCCCCCTGGGAGCAAGGACAACCACCTGGGGCTGGAGTTGGGCTGTGCTTGCCTCTACTCACTGTCTTCTCTTCATGGAAACACCAGCTGAAGGTGGCTTTGCTCTAAGATGTGGGCTGGAAAGGGGAGCAGCTGATGTTCAAGTGCCTGGGGATGCTCTGCTGGTTTTGCTCCTGCAACAGTCATCTCCATGGGGCAAGGTGGGCAGTGAGGAGCTGCAACGGTGGATATAGCAGCTCTTTGCTTGTCCAATATGAGAGGCTTTACCTCTTCTCAGCTGCCTCCATTGCAGCCTCCTTCTCCAGGGCTCCATAGATGCACTGCAACTCCTTACGGTCTTGTTACTCTATTGCCTTCTCCCTTTCCTTCTGCAGTCATCCACTGCCTTTCCCTGTCTGCCTTTCCCCAAATGTTTTAACAAATGAGCTCACTGGAAGGCAAAAGTGAGGATGAGCGATGAATTTCAGACCATGAGAAATGAACTCACAAATGTGAGTGTTTGCAACCGACCAGCTGAAGAGTTGTGCTCCTGCTCATGGAGGACATGCTGTGTGGCATGTGTTCAATCAAAGGAACCAATGGGGACCACATTTTGAATATTATCTACATCGAACAGACTCCTTGTGAGGAAATTATGCAGCAATATTTAATGGTGGCTATGATTCAGCAAGTAATAGAAAGAAATATTCCTCAAACCATCATAAACTTCTCATGGATAACTCCCAGATGGGACTGAGGGTGAAAACCCTTTCATTAAAAAGCTATTCAGTTATGGTAAAACTGCCATATGTGTCTCACTGAGACAGAAGAAGTCTGATTGTCAAAAGTGACTTCAGCTTGAAAGCTGCAGGGAAATCAGAAAGCTACTTCGCATTTGAACAGGGGTTTTGAAATCTGTCTTTAGGGACCTGAAAGCATAGCTAGATCTCACACAGCAAGGTGTCTTACAGCTGGATGTCTAGGTTAAGGTAATTGTCTAGACTTCTTTTATCATCAGTGCACAGAGAGATACACACCAGCCCCCAGAGAGTGATTCATTCTTCCTGTCTTAGACATCTATTTTTGGATGGGATGAATTACATTCTGGAGGTGTTGAACTTTCTCCACCGACTATGGAGGAGTCTAGATGATGAACTTAGCCTAGACACTTAACCTTTATATTGCTAAAACAAGCAGTGCTCTACTGGTGAGAGCAACCCAAGTTGGCCAACAACTACAGTGAACAGAGAAGCAGTGCTTTTCCATAGGCAGGATACGGATGTGGACAAACCCTCTCTCCTCATCGTAGGCACACACTGTGGTGATCTCAAAATTTAACTGAGACCTGAGGACACTCTGGTGCCTGATCGTCTCATCTAATTCATTTATGTCATGCAAAAGGTACAGATTACATGCAATCCCTTCCAAAGTGTAGCCTGAAAGTTGTAATTTTGCAGTCCTGGGAGGAAAGCAGGGACTGCTCTCTCAGCTGAGTGTAGCCTTTCAGAAAGATCAAGCCTTTTACTGATCTTGGTCTTTCCTGAGATTAACAATCCCAAGCATCCAAAAATCAACAATTTAGTCCTTAAAATTCAGCTCTATTCTTGTACCCATCTTGCCAGTTTTGAGCAGCCATGCCTTGCAATTTTAAGGGTTTGCTTACAACCTTGAGAGCTGTTTTGTATACAAAAGGCTCCATTTCTCAATTTTGCTGTAGTCCAGAATCAATGCTAATGACCCACACTGCAAAAATAATCCCACTGTCTTCTAGGGGGGTTCCAGAAGCCAATGAGAATATTATTTCCATGACTTCAGTGGGGGCCAATTTCAATCCTCTCAGAAAAGCAAGATCTCTACACCTCTCAGAGCCATCTCACCCAAACCTCTCCAGCTTCCACTCCTGCAATGCACCATGGGCCAGGTTATCTGCACAAAGTCTAGGACTGGAGATACAGGAACTCTACAGGAAAACCAGACCTTGCAACTTCAAAGGTCAACATGAGAAAATCAAATAGAAATAGGGAAATAAATGGAAGGAAAAGTTACCAGAGGAAGGCCAGACTGCCATCCATAAATAGCTTTGTAAAGGAAATCTTTGCAACTGGTTCAGAGCAAAGCAGCTAAATTACAAAAAGCATGTCAGCCACTTCTCCAAAGCCAACAAACATGAAGGAACTGTGGGAATAAAATTCATGAGGCTAGAGACAAAGATGGAGGATTCTTAACTACCCAGAGCTGTGGGCTTTAATTCACAAGCAAAAAGATTTGTGCTCTTTCCTGCGGCGTACTACTGCCAGAAGCAGAATGCAGTTGACGACAAAAAGCCGATGGCTGGAAGCCAAGAGGATCCTCAGGGGCCAGGGAAATGCCTTGGAGACTTCAGTACTCCATACCAAATGGTTTATGCCAGTGTTTTTTCCTGACTCATCTGGAAAATCAAGATGGACCATAGTGATTTAAGGGGATGTTCGCAGTGCTCATGGGAATGTGTTCAAGAGATGGTTGAGCAAGACCTTCAGTTCACGGTGCGATACCAACAGTAACGTAGACATGTGAACTGTGCAGCTATCTGTCTATCTAGGCACACACACGCGCGCATGACACACACACTCCTTGGAGCTTAGTCATATAAATTAGACTCCTCTGAACAGATTTACTTACTAGAATGACAGTCCAGCAGGATGGATACAGCACTAACGGCTTGGTTTCTCCTTTTCGGCTTGGTTTCTCTTTTTTCTGCCTGCTTCAGCCATTGAGTGACCTGGGACAAGTTTCTACAGCTGTGCCTCAATTTTCCTGAATTTAAAAACAGGCTAATGTAACTGTGAAGTGTTGGAGATCTCTTAAGGAAAGACACCGCATGAGAGATTTTTCTATTTTAAATCCTGAAAAGCGCTAGCCAAATGCTAGTTCTTAAATACAGCTGGTGAATATATAAGGAAAATTGATTTCTGCAGAAGACTACATCATTTAACTGAAAAGTCAATAATCATCTTCCATACTAGCACTTAAATATTTGATCGAAAACATTCAGATAACGGTATATTTTTGGTTCGGAATGTTCACTGGAAAGCAGGGAAAACACAGCATTAGACTCAGTATTAAATACTATGTTGACAGAGAACACAAATGTCAGTATGACCATCTTAGAAAAGATATTTTAGAATATGTAAAATTAAATGACTCAGGATTACTCATGATGATATCTTACAAGAAGCAGCAAAAGCTCTTATTTCAGGAAAATTCTTGGAATCGCTATCAATGTAAAGAAAATATAGTTAGAAAAAAATTGCCTCCCTTGATAAAGAAATACAAAGACTTCAGGCTCCAAAGATGAACACTGTAAACCAAAAGCAAGACAGAATACTAAAAAGTCTAACAGAAATCCCAATACATAATCAAGGGAAAAGGCAAAATCACGAACAAAAGTGGCCAAAAGAGACTTCCATGAAAGGGGCAGTAAGATAAAACAGTTTGTCTTGCCTTCTTACGAGGGAGTTTATATATATGTACAAAAATATGGAAATTTTTCAGAACAAACGCAGAATTATTTTAATAAGAAGATGTAGCTCAGTCAGGGAAAAGACAAAAACCAAAAAGCCCAACACCACAGCATCATACCAATGACCAAAGGGCTAAAACCAACTTAATTCCTGGCAAAGGCTGTGAACAGCTGGCTCTACAGACAGGCAGTCCTGGTCAGGCATTACCTCACTTTCCACCAGAAAGTTGCATTTCAGCAAAACTGAAATTTCTCCTGACATGAATTAATTCTGGTAAAATCACATTTTAAAAAAATTAGAAATGTTTTGATTTCATTTGAAATATCATTTCATTCATGAAACATTTCATTTCAAGACTTCAGGAGGATTGATGATCTTTGAGGTCCCTTCCAACCCTAACCATTCTATGATTCTATGATTCTATTTTTCATTTCTATTTTTATCACATAATAAAATCTTCAAATATTCATCTCAATGACATTAAAATTAACCTGAAATATATTTTAATATTAACTTAATATCCCATTCAGAATGTGAACAAATGTCAAAATCTTATAATTTCCTGCAAGATACAAATTCTTCTATCATCTCATTGTTAAGTTTTCAGGCTTTCCAGGTATCTATTCCAGAACTTGTACCAAAATGTAAGAAAAAGGCAGACTCTCGAAAACTGTGAGGTATGTTGTTGTTATTCTAATGTGAAACAAAGGGAAATCTATAAGCAAACACGTCTTCAGCCCACAGAACCAGACCAAAATATAAGCATCAGGACCGTAGTCTGTTAAACAACCTCAGTGCACAGTAAATTGTGTTCACCCAACCTAAGTGAAGAAACAGGAATTTAAAAATATTTTTGGGTACAGAAGAAGCATCTGACTCTGCAGAGTGGCCATTCCATGTGAACCTTCCTTTTTTTGTCTCACTTTGGTTTATATTTAGAAATGCTATAAATATCTTCTATTTAATCAAATGAAATAATGTTTTGATAAATGATTCACTCGTTTAATCTCCCCAAAAGAAAGGCTGCAGATAAGACTGTCTGTTTTCACTGCATCTGTTCATCTGGCAGAAAAAAATAATTTCAATGGAAATGTTGTAAAACCCAACCCTTTCTACCCAGATGCTATATTTCCATATTTCTGATGCCATCTTGCCTGCAACCATTTCTTTAGATTTACATGAATTAACTAGTGTAGGACATATACCAGACTACAAAGTAAGTATTCAAAAAAGTAACGACTGCTTTTGATGATGACTTTGGAAGCTCAAAAGAAAAGCTGTAATCTCTTGTCCAGACACAAAAATAAACATTATGGATGGGTTTAATACACCTAAAACTTTCATCCCATAAGGTGCCTTTATATAAGTTTCAGAATGAAACCGCAATCTAGAACAAAGTATGCAGGTTTCAACTAGGTAGATGATGCGGCATTTGTACGAACTCATTTCTTCCTGGTTTCTGCTCATTCTGTGGGTTACTTCTGCAACTATCCAAGATCTCTTTGGCACTTAGAAAAAAGTGCAACTATAACTTTACAGGCTTTTTTAATAATAAAAGCTTTTAAGTCAAGTACAGTTCTTCACAACTGTTTTTAGAGGAAATTAGTACTAAGATTCAAGTAATGGCCAGAGGAACAACAGAGATCTGAGATGGAAGTTAGGAATAATTTGTATTGAATCCAAACTGGAGACTGAAATAGTCTCCGTAGATCTTCTTATGACCAAGTTTAAGGAATCAACCATCAAGAAAAATCTGTAGTATAAGACAATACCATAAGATAACACCCTATTCTGTGCTGACCTGCACCAAATTGAGTTAATCATACTGATACAAAACTTGTACAAAGTATAGAGCAAAAGAAAATTGACCCTTTTGATCTCAGGGAATGGGCAAAACATGCAAATAATATGATTTTCCACAATTATGATCCTCCTGTTTTCTCCTAAAGTACTTAGATTATTAGGAAAACAGCCTAGAAGGTTACACAAAGTACTTAGGATTTGTATTGTAATAATGATTATATGGTGTAATCAGTGAGTGGGATTTTACCTATGATCTACTGAGCTGAAAAGACAGGTTCTAACTCGGCAGAAGTTTGATGGTAAATTCAGATTTCTAGAGCATGGTGGCACGCAGGAGAGCAAAATAAAAAAACTTTTGTTAGTGTTTTTAGTATGACTCTTTTACAGCAACGAGTCCTAACTGCTGTCAAGATTTTTATAGCCTTCACTTCAAGGAACAGATAATAAAAGACAAAAATCAGAAAAACAACTAAAATGAGTTACAACGAGAGGGGTCCTTTTTGCCTATACCCCTTATCATGCAACTATGCAACAACAAAATCACGTTGTATTTAAACAGATGAACACGAGAATTCTGCTCTCATCACACAAAAAACTATAGGTGAAATACTTGCAAGGTCTGAATTTAAAAATAAGCCATCAAGATAAAATCAATTGCTTTTCAAATGGACAGGCAAAAATGGATTGATAAAACATGATCAAGTAGCTACTGCATGTAATTTGATGGCAAGTCTGTATAAAACTTAATATAGCGTCTATTGTGCTCTTCCAGATTATGGTCTTGATGCTACTGGCTCGTGAGTAGTGCTGGAGAAACTGCAGTGAGGAAAGGAGCTTCCAACATGTAATTTGGTTTTGTCCTAAAATACAGACATATTGTCAGGAAATAGTAACTGTTACCAAAAATACTGCCGGAATGAAAAATACTGTGTTCTTTCCACTGGAAATAATCTTAGGAGAAGATACCAAAATAGCCGATGTTAAAACACAAAGTCTCTGTAAGGAGAACATGCCCTGATTCAGCAAAACAGGTAAACATGTGCTTACATTAAAGGAGTTCTCCCAGTTGAAATCACGCGTGTGTTACAATTTTAAGTGTGTTTATGCCCCCCCTGAAGTCAATGCTCTGCTAAATTGGGTGGTAGTAGGGATCCTTCACCTTCCCATGGCAGTTTGGAAGCTGTGGCACCAAGTATGGAGAAAACAGAGACCTGAGAGCGTAATTCATCTGAAAAAAAAGCTGAAGAGATGTAAAACTCTGCAATACCTTTTTCCTGCACGACACACAGCAAGAGAGGAGTGGAGGAATGGATCATTTAAGATGGGATTGAAAAGACTTGTAGTCTGCTAGTTTGGAGAGTTGATAACCCATGGGATGCTTTTGGTCTCTGCCTTGTCCTGGTGCCTGCAGAGGGGACCAGTCCCTCTCTGGGCCCTTCCAGACGTGGAAAACCCAAGTGTAGGGACAGAATTTAAGGAAGCAATTCCGCTCCAACCCATGAGCATGTGTAGCCTTGACACAGTTTGAAGGTCCCACACTTTGTGTCGTTCAGATCTAAGCTTCCACCAATGGCCTCCACGAGAAGATCATGGATGGAGGCCAATGTGAGGTGCATAGCGACTCTCTGATGCCTCGAGGCAGCAGTTTGTGACCCTTCCTCGCACGAAAGGAGAACTGATCCCACTGTGAGTCTTAGATCCAGGGACAGGTCATTAAATATTTACTTCAGAATCTGGATTTTCATTTTCAGCTGTCTGATCTTTTCTTTTTTTCCTCTTTACTCATTCTTGAGCATTTAGTCCCATCCCACAGCTCCTGAGCAGATGTGTTAAAAATAAAATAACAACCAGGGGTGGGATTTTCCAAAGCACTCAGCATTGCCTGACTCTGTTCTCTTTGAAGTCAGCAGGAGTTTTATTACCAACTTCAATGGGAGCGGTTAAGCCAATGCTACACATTGTGAACGTGCATATTCATGAAGCAAGCAGCATTTGCTAATGGTACATGGATTCAAAGGGCTGATAAGATTTTAGTGAAAAAGCTACTTGAACAAAACCAAGCAGTTCCATGAGCACCAGAACTATGAAATCCTACTTTCCTTGAGCTTGATCGACTTGGGCACCCAAGAAGGTGTGCATGCTGATTGAAGTCCTTCCTGTGGGTGGGGTGCTGAGATCTGTGCTGTCTCCCAAATGGATTCACCGGCATCAGACAAAGGCTCAGCACAACATGGCAGGTTTTTCCTCAGTAGAAGTAGGGCATCTCTCTTCTACCTCTGCCTCTCTGCTCAAACCTTGAGGGAACTTGCTATTTTTGAGATTGCTACCCTCTATCAAATTCAGCTGGAGTCGGATAATGCACTTAAAAGTTGCTAGGCATATACGCACAGGTATGCACACGCTCCATGTGAGCATGAAATCCACATTTTTGCAGGAAGTCATGTTAAGGCCTCTCAGAATCAAGTTTTGAGGGAGTGAAAAAGATGGATTCAGAGCAGCTGATCAGCAAATAGCCTCAGATGGATAAACCATGATCCTTTGAGAATCTCAGCTACAGAGAAGGTGCTAAGAGAAGGACAATCCTTGAGGAAAGAAGATGAAGACAAGAATATGGTCCTTGAGAGGACTTAAGAAAATGGCTGCTGAGATAAAAGTGCTTTCCAGACAAGAAACTGCCATATATAAATGTGGCAAATTTGCTTAAAGTACTCAAAATGTCTGAAAAGCACAGCATTTTAAAGGGTGCAAAGTTTTTGAGGAATCGAGGTGCTGCACTTCTGGAAAGCCAGGCCATTTCCATTCTGGAAAGCCAAAGCATCTTTGGCTGCACAAAGAAAATGAAGGGAAGCGGCAACGACGACTGGTCCCTTTGGCATCAGGGCTAAAGCAGCACAAGAGGAAGACAGAGAGAGTTGGATGTGGTTCCCAAACTCCTTTCACATGGGAATCCAGACTCTCAGGAACAAAGCCTGGCAATGGACCTTCCCTGCCAAGAGCAGCCCACTGCCAGCCCAGGTGCTCACATGCACTGTCACTGCCTTTGGCACCAGGGATGTCCAGAGAAGAGGATCAATTCTCTTTCCACCCCACAATTTCCACACCGCTGACAACTCAGAAAACAATTCAAGAGGGAATTCAAAGGATCTGTTGAAATTTCAACGAGGAAATCTGAGTGAGTGAGCATATGTAAATAGAAAGAATGAGTAGCACATAATTACATCAAATTGTTACTTAGCAAGGGAAGTAAATAACCCAAAATATGCAGAGCAAAAAATGGCAATGAATTAGAACTAATTACTTAAGGCTAATTAAAATAAGAATGGCTTGAATTGAAATATGTTAATAGCATTGAACCTGCCACCTACAAGGGAATTTAAATAAAAATGATAATGTTGCTTCAACCTTCACCTGATGGGGGCGGGAAGTTGGAATTTGAAGCTCATGGTTGCTTTGGGGGTATTGACCACAGCAATGCATTATTTATGATTACTCTTGGAATGAGCTGGAATTTTCTGGTGGGTGCAGAAAGTCATGGGCAGAAAGAGGTTTTCTTGGATAATGGCTGTGAAGTGGAGAAAGTGCAAAGGACAAAACCTAAATCCCTCGAAGACTAATAGATCCTGAGGTACCTCTTCATGCTGGGAAGCGCTACGGTTGAAGAGAGTAAAAAAGAGGCAGAGACATAATGAGATCACAAAGAAGGAAAGAGAAAGAGGGAATAAGAAAGACTGAGGGAGCAAGCAGCAATGAAATAGAAAGGGAGAGCCTAGAGCCATGACAAATCATCACCGGCTTCAATTACACAAGCCTGCTGGGCTATGAAATCTGCCAAAGGTCATTGGATTCCTGTCTTGGCAATTAAGAAACAAGCGGCTTCGCTGGTTCCACCCCACGGCCTGACTGTCTGGTGCAAATGTCTGGGGACCAGCGGCATCGCTCATGGCTGTGGGTACCTGCACCAACAGCAGGGCACTAACAAGCTAGTCCAGAGAGCGTGGACAGCCCCATTTAGGAGATGAACGTGTCTGAGCCATGCACCAACTCCTAGCATTTAGCCAGCATGCGCTGTGCCAGCAACTCTTGCCCTGCCAGAGAGCAGAGGAGAAACCTCAAGCAGCAGGAAAGCCTGGTTCAGCATCTTCTTGCCGTACCGCAGCCATGCCACAGGGCCCAGCTTGTGCTTCACCACCACTCTGTGTAGGCTTACGCCCCAACCCATCCTCAGCTGCAACCACGGATCCCAGTAGACTTGAATCCATGCTGGGCACGGACTCACCCGGTTCAGTGGAGAAGTCCTGAACTCCCTCCTGCCACAAGCAGTGAGTGCCCCACGCTCCGGGGCTCACCTCTCGGTGCTGAGCTGGGCATGAAGCTCCCTGCTCCTCCGGGAGCCGAGCTGTTAGCTGTATTTACTGCCTCGCTCTCTCCAGTTCCCCTGGTTCACACTGGCGGTGAAAACCTCTTATCTCTCTCCCACGCTGGGATTCACGTGAAAACCATGAGCCCCATGTCCTGGCATGCTGCGTGGACAGGGACCACAAAGGGGATGGAGGGTGGGATACGGGAGCGATGCAGCCTTTCCATTTTCACGCCAATTCCTGGGCTGGCTTTTGAGCCAACTGAACGGAAAGCTGGTGCCAGGCTTGCTGCCAGCTGATGAATCCAACTGGATTCATCTTGGAGCTGTGCATCTGAGAAAGCTCTTAAGCCCAAGCACGGTTGGCCTCCCCCCAGCGGGTATGGGATGCTGTGAAAGAGCAGCAGAGGTGCTGCAGTCAGAAAGGCCCTGCCCTGTCTGTAACAGCCTTCCCAGCACCGACCAGCCGCTGAGACTGGACTGCAAAAGCCGCTCAACAGCACCTAGAGCACGGACTGACTCCCTACGTCCTACACGGGCAATAGTAACAAGCCTTGGACTGACTGCCTGAACTACAGGCTCTGATCTACCAATGACCATCTCCCTCAGAGCTCCATTTATACCGAATGCCAGCCAGGATGGGCGACGGAGGGACATAACCTTGGAAAACATCACTGTACTGAGTACCAGGGCTCCGCTCTGAGCATGCCGGTGGGGTAGATCCATACCAGGGTGGCTGTAATGTCATTTCTATTTCTCCAGCCTCCTGCAGAGAAAAAAAAAATACCTCCTAGAAAACCAGAGTTCGGACTCGACGCTCCTCCTGTGTATGGAGGAGATGCGGCAGAGAAGGAACAGGTCCCCGTGAGCCCGCTGCCAAGGTCCCGACATCACCATCGCTGCCCTGCCTGACCCTCTGCCTTCCGGGGAGGGAAGCCCTGGCACCGGCGAGGATGCTGCCTCGGCAGACAGAAGCAGTCGGCTGAAAGACATTTCCTCTTTGTTTCTCTGCTCGGTGTAATGAATCCTACCTCCCACTCAGATCTGCTAAGTAAGAGGAGTTACTGTGAGTAATCCCCACTTCGGCATCTCCTGCTGTAATCGCAGAGAAATCACATTAGCTTTTTTTCTAGGACAAGGAGAAATTCATCAAATTGCAATCCGTGGAGAACACACGCAAGAGAGAGAAAGCTAACCACAACACACACGTACACTGCAAAAATCCCAGAGTTGACATTTACATTTCAAACACTTATAACAGCTAAACAAATAACAGTAATTATACTATTTGCATACTTTGTTAAATAATTGTTTGTTAGGTAAAGGGACTCTGTGTGTGTGTGTGTGTGTGTGTGTGCGTGCACAAGGAGCGGATGCTCGAAGCCTGGGGAGGCAGAACAGCTGCTTCTTCCCTTCCCAGGTGCCCTGTTTGCTTCACAAAATGGTGACAAGTGACCCAAAGCACTGGCCAGGGCGTTGGGTGTGCTGATATAGGGGACACGGAGGTATGGGGGCAGGAGGCCCTTGGCTCTGGAGGATGAAGATGGTGAGATGTAATCGTGCTGCCCAGCAGCCACATCACCTCCCTGAGCACACCAGCAAGCTTATTGCTCCAGACATGAGCACCAGCACCTGCCAAGGTGAAGCTCCCATGCTCTGAGGATGAATTTAGGACTGCAGAAACGGGCTGTCCCAAGAAGAGCCACAGAAAAAAGCGGTGAAGGCGGAAAAGCTGGATGGAGCCTTCTGGCAGCCCTCTGCGGGAAGGTCCCCCCTTTGCAGCACCACATGCTGAACACCCCTCTGACAACGATGCCTGACTCAGAGCCCACAAACCGTCTTGTGGCTGGCAATTCCCCTTTGCTCCTGCAAAAGCATATCAGCTTTTATCCCTTCCTGCTCAGTTCCTCGGGCAGACGGCTAATTGAAGGGTTTTTCTTTCATTTCTGGTACAGAAAGCCCAGTAAATGCCTTTTAATCTGCCCAGCTTTCCCCATGATCGGCTCTGTCTATCCTCTCGCCACTCCTATCTTTTTTTTTTAAGTAGACTTGAATGATGTGAACTGGTGGAGAGAGGAGAAGCCTTCTGCCTCTCCTCACATGGTCGGAAAAGGTGGAGCGGAGCCAGAGCCACTGCATCTCTTCACACCTGGCTGGAACCAGGTCAGGCAGCTAATGCATTTCTCAGGCGCAGCAGCTACTTGTTGGAGACACACGAATGCTGCTCGGCTGTTCAAGTGCTGGAGGCTGGGAGAAGAAATTCCAGCAAGAGACATATGTGTCGGAAGGCAGAGAGGGATGCGGTGCCAGGAAAACGAAAAGTGATGCATGCATGGAGAGCTCTGCTCCGTGCAACGGAAAGCGATGCAGAATTAATAAAGGCTAAATGGCTCTGAAACCGTCCCTCGTAGCCTCAGTTAAGACGGGAGATTTCATTAACTGTGAGAGCAAGTGCTCGTGCCCTTCTGATGGGTGAAATTCCATCTCTGGAGGTTAAAACTGCCCATGCAGGTCCATTAGCCTGGCAGCAAAACTGTGCTAACTGCCCGTCCCCCATCCAGAGAGGTTTGTTTCCCCAAGTAACAGTGGGAAAGTCACAGTCCCAAGGAGGAACCCAAACGTTTGCTGGCTGTGATCTGCGCAGCTCACGTTTTTAAGTGTTCAACTAAGGGCATCCCAGGGGGCTGGGGAAGAGAAATGCTCCAAAACAATCGTTCTCCCCTCAGAATATTCTCACTGGAAATGTTTATATTTACCCTTCAGCTAAAACTTCTTCCTGATTTTTTTTTTCTTTAAGTTTAAAGAACGTTTTCCAGTTCAACTCTAGTTCTTTCAAGTAAAAAGTAGAAATGGTCGGTTTTCTTTAATAACTCTTTTCTCCCTTCTCGCCCACTCTCCCACCCTGCTTTTTACTTATAGTTTGAAAAAAAAGGAAATGAGAGAAGGAAAACTAACAAAATCAGAGAGAACTTTTTCCCTTAGTTTCAAATAAGTTGAAACAACTTTTTTTTCTTTTTCTTTTTTTTTGAAAAGTTTTATGAATTATTTTGAAGGATGCAAAAGCTTTATGCAAACCTTTTTATGTAGGTCAAAAAACCTTTTTCCCAGGATAAAAAAAAAAAAAAAAAGCCAAACCAAACCCCTTAATATGTGTGAAACAATGTGGACCAGCTCTAAAAATAAGCTACCGTAGAGATGAAAGCTTTGCACTATGTGTGCTACACACCCAGGGCTACGCTGCGGTCCACGATGATTTACGCTCACTTGGCACAACCGCAAACACCTCTCCGTGAATACATCCTCCACCATGCAATCCCGGTGCCCTGCATCTCCTAACGAAGGCAGGACTCCAGGGCTTGGTGAGCAAGCTGAGTGTCCTACCCGCATGCTGATACATCACCCCTGGCTTGCAGAAAAGAAGGATCCTTTGTGCTAGACGCTGGTCAAATTTAGCCAGTCAAATCAGAGACACTCATTAAAAAAAGCAACGAGCAAATAAGGTGAATTTTTTTAGGCTTTTTGGTTAGGTAGACTTGCTGGGGAATGCTGCACTTAGCATGAGATAACGTCCCCGAGAAGGTAGCAGCGGTTAGGGAGGAGATGGGCTGCCAGGGAGAGGGAGCCAGAGCTGAGAGCTCCTCAGGATGGCTGAGTGCTCCGCTGACCGAAGGGGAGCAGGACGCAGCCAGGCTTTGACGGCATCACCGTGTCTGTGCCTGCATGTTGGCTCGAGTCGGAGCTCTGGGATGCCGTCATCCCGGTTTGGTGCAGCAAGGGAGCCCGACGAAGACACTGTAGCAGCTCCGGGAGCCGAGAGCGGACGTGCCTGCAGGTCACCGCAGCGGCTCCAATGCTGCAGAGAGCAGCGTCAGCCTCGAGCAGGGCTAAAAGGGTTGACCCCTACGCTGAGCTCCAGCACCATCACCTCTCAAGGGAGATTTGGCAATGTGAGCGGGGTCAAGGCAGGAGTCAGAGCTGTCCCCGCAGCGCACAGCGCAGTGGGAGAGGCTGGCATGTGTCAGCCGGGGCAGGGCTGGGAGCCTCGGAAAGTAAGCTCGGTTTAGGACAAAAAGACAAAAAATCAGAGAGAAAAGAAGTGCAATTCCTGCCTCCCTTTAAATAAAAAAAAAAGTTCATGGAAATGGACAAATTTTGCTTCAAAAGATATTTAACACTTCATCCCTTTTGAAAACTTCTTATAAAACACAAAGACTTTAAACAAAAGGTCATTAAGAGATAAAGAGTTGAAGCCCTTCTTGCAAGAATGAAAAATGAAGGCATCTTGACATTTTTAACAGGTTTTTTTTTTCCTCTTTTCCAAAATGAAAATTAATCAACATTGATTTGATTTCACACACAAAAGCCCATTTCGTGGAAGTGGCATTTGCTGACAGAGAGCTGTTTCAACAAAAAAATTCCAGCCAGAGGAGCACACAATACGCTACACACCATTAGGGTACACGAGCTGCAAGGACACCGGTCTCCTAGGGTTCATAATAAATCCCATCCTTTTTCTGGGTCAAGAAACTCATAGCTGTCTGGAGGTTATGCTAACACGCCAGGGTTTGGGGACTGATGTCGAGATCTGAGGAATTCCTGTTGCCTGGAATAGAAACAATGAAATTGTTCCAAGGCACCATTTATTCCCAGGTGCCTGCGAGCTGTCATTTCTGGGGAAGATGAACAATTTGAGAAGATCTAATATCTTCAGAAATAATTCAGGAAGACAGAATTCATTCAGCTCCCCAGGTGAATAATGAATGGGACTCACGTGAGTCAGAGAAGGATGGAAGGGACCCGACCACCAGCTCTCCCCAAACCAGCTGAGCTTGTGCAGCCACGCAAGGGGCAAAGACAAAAGTTTTGAGCAGCTCTGCCTGGAGACCATGCGTGGTCCATAGGGGCTGGGTGGGAGCAGCGAGGACCAAGGGATGCAGTCATGCAGGCGATGCTACTAACAGCGAGGTGCAGAGTATGGCCCCTTAGATATCTGTCAAATAGTTGTGAGACATCCTGAATGCGCCAGAGCGTTCACCTGTGATGAAGGATCAGAGGTAGGATGGGGAAGGGACAGCATAGAAAGAAGCTGCCAGCTTTCCAATATAACATGATGACACATGAAGCCCAGGTACCAGAACCGCTCCTGCCCCCCTGTAGCACCGCCCCGGCTCTGTGCAGCATCCTGTCCTGGCTTGCGTTCACTTCCCTGTGTACCCCACTTTAAAGTGCCTTAGGTCCCTCTATGTCAGGGAGCAGAGAAAATTGCAAGAGAAAAGCAAACAAATAAATGGGAAAAGCATAACAAAAACAGTGGCAAAGTGTTCCCACACCACTCTGTGCTTTCAAGTAAATGAGGCTAATTAACTAATTGCCTAAATTATTAGGGCTATTTTTACCCTTGTATGAAGGCTTGGCATTATTTCCGATTTCTTAAGACTCAGCGCTGAACTCTCAACTTATCAGAAAGTTAATGAAGCAAAGCCCCTGGAGTGGGGAGCCGGAGGGCAGAGCAGCTGCTGGGCCAGGACTGGGGTTGGGGCTCAGGCGGGTACCGCTGCTGTGGGGAAGGAGCATCTGCAGCAAAACCACCCCTGTTGCTCGATGCTGTTTAACACAGAAGTTCAGTGGTGTTTGCTGAAATCTCACCTGCACCTGAATCTGCCTCCCAGTAACGGGTTTTTTCTATAACTAAGCATCCCCTCTGCTCCACTGGTTTCCCGTTGCAGCCAAGATGATAGAAGCTGATTTGGAGGAAGGGTTTCACACCCAGGCGAGAGAAGAAAACTGATGGCTAAGGGTGCATCAACATCATCAGTGACTGCAGCTCTCACGGGCAGACACAGAGTAACCTTGGACAACCAGGCAGGAAGCAAGGATAGTGCGCAACTCAGGGTCAGCAGTAAAACCTTCTGGAAAATGGCTTTTTGGCCGCCAGAGATGTGCTAGCAGGCTACTATCGACCCATCTAGGGGTAAGCTGGTAAATGTGAGGACTTTGGGTCTGCATCTGAAGGAGGATAGAGCTTGCTGGCGATGGTTTTAACAGCTAGCTTGGGACCTGGCTGGGATTTTAATCTACAGAGCTTGCTAGCATCTACAGCGCCGCTACATCACACCCCAGCGCTGCCAGATCTGGTCTCTTGAACCAGCTATTAGCAAAGAAACACCCTCCCGGGGCCGGCTGGAGCCTCTGCTCCTCTCGGGGAAGCCGCAGGGCTCTGCAAGCGCAGGCACCGGGCGCAGGGCTGCACACTCTGCGCCTGCCCCGGGAAACAACCGCTTTTCAAGCCTGGTTTCCCCGCTGTCGCCTTGGGAAGCAAGTTCAATCCTGCGCATGCTGCTTCCAGAACTAATTGGGGTTTGCTGTGCTAGTGACGCCTGGTGTCTCCATGCTTATGAAATGGGCTGCAGCCAACTAACCAAAACATGTGTGTCCCTCTCCCAGCGGGGAGTTAAGAGCGATGTTGTTTCTGACAGAGCAGCTAGCAGGACTCTCTGGATGTATTTACTGAGATGCACCCACTGCTCTTTCTCTGGGGACACCGGTCACCATAGACCAGTCACCACTGCTTTGCACATCGGCCCTGAAAACCTCTGGAACGAGATATATTCTCTGCAAATAGGGAACAGATGTTACATGGCCTATACACCCAAAGTCACCCCTCCATCACATGCACACAAATATCTCCTTCCCAAATTATCCAGACCACCCTCCACAAAAGGAAAGCATTAATCCACCTGCTGTAACCCTGACCGACCACATGAACCGTCCCAGGCACGCAGCCTCTGTTCAGGCAGGAATCCAACGTGGCAGGAGCTCCCTCCTTCCACTTCGAGAAAATGCCATTTTCTCGGGTTTTGAGGGATTTTGTCCCAAAAAAAACCTAGATGTTTTCTCCTCTTCAGCTAAATGCCAGCGTCTTAGCTCCCTGGTGGAAATTTCCATTAACTCCATTAAAATCCCCCAGTCATTCCTGCTGAAGAGCTAGTCCCCTCAGGAGCAAGACGACTGACAGACCTCCTTTTCTGTAACAAACCTCACTTATCAGCTGTAACGAGGTGACATTTCAAGCCTGGCTCTTCTCTCAACACACGTACACAACAGTTTGGGGTGGCAAGTCTCTTCCAGGTATGTCATTGAGGAGAAGGGCAGGTGAAAGTCCCCAGTCCTTTGGATGCAGGAGTGAGGTCCCCTCTGAGTTATCTCCAAGATTATCTGCAACATTGGACCAGCCATGGCTTAGTGTGCCTGAGTCCTGGAGACCTCCAAGGATGGAGATCTCACGGCCTCTCTGGCCACCTGTTCTGGTACTGCACCACACTCTTAGCACACGTCTCTTTCCAAATGTCCAACCTGAACCTCCCAAGCTGCTTTTGTGCCCACTGCCCCTCGTTAGGCTGCCTGCTGGTATTGAGAAGAGTTGGGCTCTATCCTCTTTGCAAGCTCTCTCCAAGCAGCTGTAGTTATTTGATGCTGCCCTTCAAACCTGGATCCTACTGGCCATCAGGATGCCCTGAAATGTTGGTCTGACGCTGCAGTGAAGGGAATATCGGCACCGCGTTAAACGATAAAGGAGCCAGTTTCTGCCCAGGCACTTGTCCCTCCAACAGGGCTCCTTGACCCTTCACAACTGTTTTGGTAAGGATGAGTAAGATGATGAAGGTGGACCAGATGGCAACCACTGTTGTACTCAGCAATGCATGAAGGACACCTCACAACTCAGCTAGCAAGGTAATATCTCTCACCACAATCTTGTGATACCTTTTCTCTCGATCTGCGGACTCTCTTCCCACACTCTGGCCATCTTGTTTGCTGAAGACCTGTCTTGTGTGGAGCTGGTCATTTTTGCTGTTGAAAAATACCATTTTTTGAGCTTTACCTAGTCCAGAGCGGAACATCTGTTAGATCAGGCTCTTTTCTCTTAGAAAAGACAAATAATTTCTACTATTTTGCCAGTGGAGCCCAGGGAGCCATTGTCCCAAAGTTTTGTAAATATGAAATGGAGATTATGGTCCCTGGGGTGATTTGGCAGGAAACTTCACCACTTTTCAAGGGCCTTTCTGTGTGTGAAATGGAAAGAACAATGCTGCCCTGTAGCTCCCTGTTTGCAGTGTACTTAGAAATTCTTGAATACCTGGCACTAGACATGCTGATTATCTCCTACCTCATCTCCTATGTCTAAAACTGGCGGCCTGGCAAAGGGAATTATTCCAGACTTGTGCTGTCCAGAAAACAGCCTGGCAGGAAGATTTGCAGGTCACGTCTCCCCACCCAGTGCCATCTCCTGCCCCATTGCTCAGTAACCCACTAGCGATGACGGAACTTGTGCTCTCCATCCTGGGATTAGCAGACAACTCCAAACCAGGAACTGGCAGCCAGTAACTTGCTGCGGGCTGTTCTGGGACCAGCTCCAAGGGCTGCTCACTGCCTATTGCCATCACACTCGATGTTCCCCCCAAGACACCACCACCTCAACCGCTACTGCAGAGAAACCATATGCCACGTCCAATGCTGCCCATTCCACCCACACCTGGGGACCAGCAGGGAGACTGGGGGACACCGGTAGGGCCCAAGGGAGGTCAGTCCTTCTGCAATATTTGCCATACAGGAGAATATCCTGGTTTCTTCATCCTCCCATCTCCAAGCCCATATTGCAATTGAGATGGAGAGGACTTTAGGACACTGATATTTCCTTACTGCCCTACAGCAGGTCCCACTGGAGTTGTTGGGAAAAAGGGAGGAAAAGTCTGATTCCATTTACCAAATACCTCTTCCCAGCACAGCTGCAAGTCAGATTCAATTTCCCAGTGTTGCCTCCTGCGTATTTTATCCACTAACAAATTTGCATATATTTAAATACAATACAAAGCTGCAGACACCATCAAAAGAGGCTAAAGAGGAAAGGGCAGGAGAAGCTTGTCCTTTTTCTTTAGGCTTATGGAAGACACCACTCTGAGAGCTTGGAGAAGGGGCATTGCCAGGCAGGAGCTGTGCCAGACCCTTGCCTGAAAAAGCACTGCTTGGAGGGACAGACGGGAGGCATGGGAGGCTTCGGCAGTCAGGTCCAGGCATCCGAGATGCTCAGAGCAGGGAGACTGGGCTAGAGCATTTAGTAATCTCAACCCATGGCAGCACCACCTGAGAGAGCAGGATGTCAGCTCCAAACTTGCTACACGGCATCTCTCCAGAGAGAGGAAAAATCCCTTGGATAATGCAAAGGTTTCATGGGAATACCCCGCTGGTGAAAGAGGGCATTCCCCAGGAGGTCTCCGCACCGATACAGGTATGTAACGCAACCCTTTAAACACACATTCAACAAAGAAAAGCACAGTGTTAGATGATTAAATCCCCCATGTACCTGCAGGAAGTGGGGAATATATCCTGCTCATCAGAGCTGTGAAACGTATTCACCTGTTGCAGGAATTAATCCTTTTTTTTTTTCTTTCACTAACAGAGAGTGGCAGAGCTGTGCACATGGAAATCCTGTCTGAAATGAATCCCCGATAAAGAGGAAGCCAAGTTAAAAGGTGAGTTTTACTGCCTGCCAAGGCTTTAGGTTTTTAAAGGGTCTCTTGTAGAATTATTGTATTAGCAGGCTATTATGGGTGAGGATATCAAACTGCTATGCACAGCAAGAAAAAGCATGGAAGTTTTGAGATGGGAAAGAAACACATGGAAAAATGAGGCAGAAGAGGGCAAGAGGGGGGAGAGAGGAGAAGCAATGATGTGCAGAGGGGAGGGGGAGGCTAATAAACGATGGAGGAGACAGTGGAAGGGGGGTGAAGAAGAGAGCAATGAGCAGTAAGGTAAGGAGAAAAGAGAAAGATAAAAAGAGGAGGAGAAAGGGAAAGAAGAGATAAATGAGGGCAAAGACCAACTCATCATTTCGCAATTCCACCCCGGTGGAGAGGAAAATTGATGTCTGGAGCGTTTTTTACAGCCAACCTCCTGGGCATGGGACAAAAGACAAGTTATTACCCAACCCCAGGTCAGGCCTGTAGCCTGCCAACTACTTAGACACATTCAGAGAGCCCACGAGAGCTGTAAATCAAGGGGGCCAAAGAGATCACAGAGAGGCTGGGACCAGGCACAGAGCAGCAGTGAGCTCAGAAAATGCAATATAATCACAGGAGAGGAGCGAGCCCAGGAGCGACACAGGCTGACGAGGAGTGCCCAGCCCAAAAGGGCTTTGCTCATCTCTCCTTCATGCCATTCCTAAGGACAGCACTCCCCCAGAGTTGCAATTCCCCCTGCACTTCCTCCTGATTTCTCTTCCTATTGATTTTCGGGCTCTGAATACCATTTATTTTTGCTTGCCTGATTCACTCATTCATTGAATAAAGGCATCATCACTATTATTATTATTATCCCCGTCATCGGGCTCCTCATCACACATTATATTATTTGCATTGCAGAGCTGGAAGATTTCAGGTTGAGGCAGGAAATTTGTGCGAGTTGTTATTATTGCAATCAGATGAAGTGAGAATTGGATCAGTGAAGGCTGCCAGAGCGCAGCTCTCCCAGCAGGACACAGAGCCTCTGCCCAATCAGGGGAAGATGCCGTTTTATTGCGTGGGTCCCGCCAGCAATTTCGGACTTGCCTTTGGTGTCCCATCTCTCCCTCCCATCCCAGCACCCAGCTCCGCTGGCTGCCGGCAGAGAATGGGGAAACGCATCGGTACAGGAGGGCGAGGAATCAGAAAAGACTTGGCGAGATTGCACATTTTCTGCCTTGCTGATGGTATTTATTAGACAACAGAAAAATAGCTATTTTACCATCTGCCTTGTAAAAAAAAAAAAAAAAAGTCCTCATTAAATTAATGGCATGTGCAGCTGCCGAACAGAGTGTTCCTCTCCCTGCCGCCTCCCGAGCAGCCCAGCACTTGCTGGAGCGGGGAATCGGGCTGCCAAAAGTAGCTGAGGCTAACCCGGGCTCGTGCGATGGGAGAGGACGGACGGATGGACAGACAGCCTCCTGCTCCTCCCAGCCCCGGGGTTCTTGCCGGGGGCCCTATGAGTGCCCTGTTGCCACACACTTGCTCGCTGTGTTATGGAGCAGAGAGCTTGTCCCCTTCCCACGTGCACCCCTACAGGGTCTTGTGAAGGGAACTGGATGAGTCTGCCCAGCAAGCTGCAAATGCCTCACTGTGCCTCAGCAGAGCATGATTCAGACTTCAGGTTGAGGTCAGAGTTGCCCATCGCCCTATGCTGAGCACGGCAGGATTTGGGGGCAAGTAAAGTCCTAATTTCCATGCCTCCGCCACCTCAATCAATGTGAGCTAGTCAATCCATCCCTATCATCCACCTCTACGTGTCAAAGTTTGATCTGAGATGGTGCTTGCCCCATGGAGGTGTTCAGCTGAGGTCGCAAAACCAGGAAAGCCTCAAGACTGGCTGACTGCATAGCCCAGAGGAGCTCCTACACGTAAGCCTTCATTTTGGCTGAGAACAGACCAAAAATCATGAACAAATCCTTTCTCAATCCCAGCAAGACAGGAGCACCATAAACCAAAGATCCTAGATGATTTTAATGATGTTACCAATCCATTTCTACTTGGCACTGAACAACACTGAAGGGTTTGAAGTGAACCTTTTCTTCTGATATCCAGTGGAGCATGAGGAATGTTTGATGGAGGAGTGGTTGCCAACATCGCGTATTACATATGGCTTTGAGGAGCAGATCCACCAGTTTGCCAAGGTCTCCCAGAGGTACTGGATGCCACAACACACTGCCTTAGCTAATACACTCATTGCTTCACCACCTCATCATGAGTAACACTTGAAAAATGATGTCTAGGACTACTTTAGGTCCAACTGTTCTTCTAAGGAAATAAAGCCCTTTGCTAGATGTCTCAGCACTGGTGATGTCTCATTAAATCTACATTTAATCCTCACTTGCGTTTGCTGCTGCTAGCCCCTCTGCTAATGCTGGGGAGTTCCCGGTGCCTGCGCTGCTCCTCTAAAGGTGCAATCTCTCCTTTGTGGTCCTCTCCTCCTCTTTCTAGGAGGCTTTTCTATGTAGATTTTTCACCTAGATGAGTTTTTACATGTCTTTGGCAGGAAATTTGTTCCCTTCAATTCACTCCTTCAGCAGTTACAAAGCAATTGGGGAAAGCTGACCTCGGGACACGGGTCTGGCTGCAGAGAGGTTGTTTCCATCATGCCCTTGGAGGAAACAGGAGATTGCCTCTTGGATTTTAGCACGTAAAGGAAAGTTACAGGACCACAGTATGTCGAATCACTTCATGCTGAAATAAATACTGACATAATAAGCCCTAATACTGCCAAAGAAACTATTACAGTCAGTCACAAAAATAATCCACATTGAAAATCGGGGAAAATACCTCTCCTCAGTGGAATAACATGACTCCAGAGGATCAGTTCCAGTCAAAGACGATAATTTCACGTTTACCCAACAGATGAGGGCAGCTCCAAAAGGCAAATGTTCATTGCCAAAAAACTCTGCTTAAGCGAGATTTTGCCACCTCCCGTCAAAGACTTGCTTTGAAAAACCAATGAGCAAGAACAAAAGGGAAGACCATGAAAGGCAGAGATCAAATCAAAGTCCAGAAGGATGTTGTAGCTGTCTCTTACACCATTGCCTTCAGTCCTATCAATCCTTAATTAGCAGCAGTAAGGGCAGAATACCAACCTGATTGCTTGACAAGCACAAATTTCCTGGTTCTCAGAGGTTAACGGCAAAATTTCTCCCAGCCTCTGCCTGCGTTGCTGCTGGTCTCAGGGATTTGTAGACACAACCACGTCTGCAAGTCGCTGACTTTATCTGCAGCGCCAGCTGGTTGTCTGTGCAGGGTTGTAGGTGTCTTTGCACGCATGGATCCCAACCGCGTGGCGCGTGCACGCTGCCGCAGCCAGTCTTGGTAGTGCCACTGTCTCAGAGAAACCCACGGGACAGGGCCACCAGGCTGCAGAGCTTCCTCGCGGAGGGGGTCACAGGGTTGTCTTAGACAGCAAGTTAGCCAAAAAGACATGGTAGAGTAGCACAGGGACAGCCCTATTTTTCCTTGAAAAAACATTTGCTTTCTTAGAAAAAAATATCTGGCATCCATTTTAAAAAAAAAAAAAAAAAAGACAAGTTCTTTTCATGAAAACTTGAAGCCTGTCACAGGGAATTTTGATAAAAACATTGACATTTTGCAAAGTTGCCCTTGGACAAATCATAATGCACTGAAAGCTCTGAGACACAGCCACTGTGGAAGCACCTCTGCGCATGTCAGAGCGTTTGGGAAGGACATTCATCTTCCTGCAGTCAGGTGTGTTGGTAATTCTGTGACGTTTCTCATGCATTTGTCCTTCCCGTATCCATGTGCGATGCACGTAGCATGTGGGGCCGTGGCACGCCTGGGAGAACACCAAGAGAAGGTCGCGTGGTTGCACGTAGTTAGGAAAAAAATACAGCGTGCACGTGGCAGTGCTGTGTGTGCATGGCTTTGGAGGCGGCCAGGGCTGCAGATGGAGTTTAGAAAGCAGGTACTTTGTGCCCATATGTCTCCTGGCATTTGCACGCACATGGAGATGCGTCGCTTCACGAAGCCCAGGACACACTTTTACAGCTGTCTGGGGTGAGGGTTGCTGGCTGGGACAGCGAGAGGTGAAGCACAGCTCCCAGATTTCAGGTACCTCATTCGTTCTGGGGGGGTTTGCGGAGCCGCAGGTTGATGCGGTGCCCACGATTCTCTCTGACACTTCCAATGGTCAGGTCCTTGCGCAGAGGGATGCTCCCACCTCATGAGCCAGAAATGCCACTGCCGAGGCTTTCTCCTACTTACGCACGTTTTTACACGTCACCTCTTGCTCAGGTCTCAGCTGCAGACAGCAGTCCTTCCACAGGCCCTGCTCACATAGACACGGACCCGCGGCCAGCCCCAGTCATCGATGGAAGAAAATGAGGAGAGGCAGTAAGTGAAGGACCTAACCCTCCAGGTCTGCCCTGGGGCTGATGCACAGGTGAGGAGTCCTTGCTTTTTGATACCATGGGTCTCATCTCAGCATCATTTCCCATTCCCCGCCCCCACTCCCATGCATATGGGAGCACTCTGTTCACACTAACAACTCTGAGCATCCCCGGATGATTAAAGGAAGAGCTGCCTTTTAAATCGCTCTGATTGGGGTTGATGGCTGTGTGGAGTTGGACACTTGGCTCTAATGATGTGTGAAAATCTCCCTGCTGTGACCAGTCGTTCCCAGCTGTGGAAAATAAGGAGAAAGGCAGAAGGGGGAAAAAAAAAAAAAAAAAAAAAAAAAGAAAAACCCTCCTCCAGTGAGAGTCCCAGATCAGACAGAGGTTTGTCACTCGGGACAATCCCCTCGGGGCTCCGCTCACTGCCTGCTGCGGCTGGGAGAGGCAGTCCTGCTTCGCAGTGCTGATGGGGATGCGCACGTTTGGCACCACTGCCTCTCTGCTCCGTGGTAGCAGATGAATTGGGGTCCTGCTCCAGCGCAGGTCGGTGTGACTGAAGTGACCGTGTTGGAAGCTCACTCACAGGCAGGAACGCCTGCAGGTATCACGGTGGGCTCCCATACTGGTGTTGGTGGGGTTATTAACTAAGACCGGGGTGCTGCAGGTGTGCACTGGCTGCCATGGCACAGCCGTGCTGCTGGAGTATCGCTCGAGGCCACGACGCCTCTGAATGAGACCCCGCGACCAGCTGGATAGGGGATCCAGCCGGGGGGAAGGCAGAGCACGGCCAGCACCCCCAGCCTGAAAGCACAGCACAGTGGCTCCACCACAATTCCCACAGGCGTGGGAAGAAGGATCTAAGCAAGCAAACCACGACGTCCCTGACGCACAGAGACCGCTGGTTGACACCTCTTCAGGTTATTCTCCATCGCTGTTGCTGACAGGGGACCAGCTGTCAGCCCTCTGCACGAAGGCGATGTGAGCCCTGCCAGCGTGTTTGCTGCCTTCTTTCCCCACCACCTTCCCTTGTTGTTAACTTCCTAATGACACCCGAATTCGAAGCAAATCTCGGCATGCACAGTCCAATCCTTCCCCTCTGGACAAATTTGCTTTTTAGAGGCTCTCCTTGCTGAGATTTGCCATTCTGCAGCAGAGGGGAATGGTCGTGTGGGCTCCGAAATGAAGGATGCGTTTCCTCACGCTCGGATGGGGCTAAACAGAGGCACGGGGGGAGGCCAGGCGCCAGCCGGAGGTGTCCTGAAGCGAGTGACCCTCAATGTGACATTGATGGCTCTTAATTCTTAAGCCTGCTTTGGAAGGATTTCAGCAGATCCTATTTAATCACTGCAGCCTCTTCACCTCCCCGCCTTGGGGTAACATTACACATTCTCCTCCGCCGGCTCTCTCCAAGAACTGGCCACCCTCCTCTTCCTCCACGGGTCCCCAGCCCAGGAAACGCCACCAAGCCCTTTGCCTGCCGCACAGCACGGGGCTGCCAAAGCTGTAGCTGCCCTTGGCTTGTTTACTAATGCACAGCTCAAATAGCATTTGCTTAATTTCCCCCATCCACAGGAGGACTCCGTCTCTCACTAACGAAGGGCACAGCTTCCTGCAGGTGCGCTACCAACTCCCCGCAAGTGGGCTGCGCCATGCATAGCATTAAATATTTAAGCGCTTGTCAAAATGTTGTAACGATTTTTTTGTCTTGTTCCATTAGCTCTGTTTCCAAAGGCCACCACTGGAACTACTGAACATTTATTTCTATTGAATCCAGCTTAGAAGTTATGATCTGAGAAACTGGGAGACAGGACAGTATGTTCTGCGGCGCCTGCTTTTCCCCACCACCGCTCAGCTGAGACACATCGGCCTTTGAAATACCATTTTTATTCCTACCTTCGAAAAACTAAAATAAAGAGATTGATTCTTCCACCTGCTTGATTTGCTTCTGCTGGCTAAATAAAGTACATAAATATCAGTCAGATGGCTTCCCTGTGTAAGTTTTGGGGCCGTCGGTTTAAACTCCTCGCGCAGTTTGTGGTACCAGCCATGTGAGATGGATTTCCTCCCCAGGTGCAAAATAAAGTGCTATTACACGATTTTCCTGCTGCTAGCAAGGTATGCACACGAATCTTCCTCCCTCGCTGTCTGTGCATGAACGGCATCTTATCATGCTAATCCTACGAGCATTAGACAAAACGCTCTGGAGAAAGCCAACGGAGACAGCAGTTTGGACTGGGGGCAAAGCGTGCGCACCTTTGCTTTAGGTTCACGGTATAAATGAGAAGTGAGGAGCCAGCGGGAGTTGCATGGGGTGGGGAACAACTGCAGCTCCCAGGGACGTGGGGGAGATGCCCGATGCACCAGCCCTTGGCCACAGCATCCTGCGCCAGGGCCACCGCGGAGGGATGCTGGGCTTGCTGTGGGCCAGGGGATGGGAGTGCTGGTGGTCACCACACGTCCCTGCTTCAGGGGGGAACAAAGGGAAAGCTAAAGCATTCTTAAAGACTTCCTTGCATTTTAATTCCTCTCTATTTAAAGACACGTGAGAGCCCAAGAGTTCCAGCTGTCTGCGCCCGGATGCTTCGCAAAGTTGTAATCCCCACTAGTGACATCATGGGCCGTTGCCATGGGGATTGTCACAAACTCAGTGCTATGACTTCACCACCACAAGGATGGGCAGCAAGGGAGGCAGTGCTTCCTAAACACCAGTGTCTCCAGTAATTAGCAAACTAGCATGGAAAATGAGGATGAAACACAGCATAGGAACATAAAACCATTTTGAAAGTATGATCTATTGGAAAGTATTCCCTCATGAGAAAGTGCCTCCTTAATGGATGCTGCACTCTTAAATAAACCACGAAAGGCAAAGAATAAAATAGAAATTATAGTGATTTGTTTTATTGGGCATTTCATTGAGTAATTAAGAGGCTAATTAGGAGAAGAAACATTAAAAGGCATTATGCTCAGACCTCATCTTGCTCTAGAGGAGCGAGCTATTGAATGTGCAGCATCATCCAATGTTTCCCTGTGCTAACGCAGCATTCTCCGGGGTGAAGGAGGCATGCACAGATGTGCCGCAGCACAAGGAGTCATATATAGGATGGGAAGGGGTGAAAAAGCAGCTGCCCCATGGCCTGGCAGAATGCCGGAGCTCTCCCAAGAAATGCGGGGTGGGAACGGCAGGTTGCAGGGAGCAAACCTCACCTCCGCAGCATCTCTTGGCACGTGGTGTCAGGCTTTGACGCTTGTGCATGGTGCATTTCAGTGGAGGGGAGGCTAAAGGGAAAAACATAAGCCAGCCCTGGCTGCAGAGGAGCTCTGGGGAGAGCTTGCCATGGTGAATCTCGTGCTGGTGAAGCACCACAGCTGAGGTGTCTTTCCACAGACAAGGAAACCTTGGTGCTGGCCAACACATCCATGAAACAAAGACCTACAAAATCTGCAGCTCCTTTCTGACCCCCAGCACATCTCACTCCACCCCATTTACCCACTGGCATGGCCACACTCCAACACAGATGTCAAGACACCAGATCCCACCATGGGTTTCCTCTGCAGCTTACGTGCTGGGGACCCCAATGCTCACATAGGGCCATCTCCTAAGAGGCCCCAGGTGCAAGCCAGCCCTAGCAAGAGCAATCTGTCCACTGCGAGTCCCAAATGGCTGCGGCAGGGAGAAAACGCAAGTGCGGCGATGGGGAAATGCAAACCGGAGTGATGGATGCCATGAAAAGAAAGGGCTTCGCTGAACGCAGTGAGTCCCACTGGACGTGCATTTATAAACACCAAGACGATGGATAGGCTAATTCACCTTATTGTCCCAACCCTCTTGCTCAGAAGACAGAACAAGCAACCCAGATAAATGAGAACCCCCAACCTGCAACAGGGCAGTTGCCAAGAATTTAGTTCTTGGGTCCTTGCTTGCTCCAGGACCACATATTTAGGACAGCACATCACCTGACAGGAGAAGGCTGGCTTGTTTTAAACTGGCCTGTGTGCCTGGAAATCCCTTTTTCTCCCTAGGAAGACAGATGTGATGGCTATAATCCAGTGGCCATGCTGGGCCAGTGCTTCAGGGACATGGGCTTGTCAGGGTTGAGCCCAAAGTGTCAGACAAAAAACAGGTTCAGAAAGTCACCAGCCCTCCCTTTCCCCATCCTGGGAACCACTGCTCCCCTCAGGGGGAGCAATCCCTATCCTCTTCAAAGCAAACTAAAACCGGCTTTTTGGCTTGTTGCTGGCCCTTACAGGCACGAGAGCACCTTATTGGGAGACTCAAGCGTTCGGCACAGCCCTAAAAAACAAGGCTGCTGTGTGAAGTGCATGGATTAAGGGTGGATTAAGAAAGCCCAGGAGGAGCGGCTAGCTCTGCTCCTACACTCAAAAGGCTGCTCAGCAGCCACAGCCGATGCAGCTTCATCCTGCCCAGCCCTTCGTGCAATCCCTAAGAAGCCGCTATGGTGTTGGGGAAGCAGCAATTTCCTACGCTGTGTTCGACTTGACCTGGGGAGGGGGTAACTGCAGAGCACGTGCTCTGCTTTCCAACACTGCTGCAGGGAGGAGAGCAGAGCTGCCTGGCGCCCGGCTGCAGGAGCACCCAGCGCCGCTCCAACCCTGTTATCATCGAGAGGAGTTGGACAATTAACTTCCACAGGAGCAGATTAAGACCACCAGCAAATGCAGAACAAAACACCGCTGTTAACCACCTCTGCACGGTCGGGCAGAGCAGACAGAGCCTGCAGAGCCCAGAGCTGCTCGGGTGCAGAGCGGGTCCCAGGCAGACAACTCATCTGTGGCATGAGACAAGTTTAGAGAATCACTTCTGAAGTTTCCCTCTTGCAAACACCTTATTCCCCTTCTCTAGTAATGTAACAAGCAGGTTTAGCGCCACGCAAACAGGGAACAGAGGATAAAACAATATACCAGCCCATACCTGAAGGTGCATCCTTCCTTTCTCACCAAGCAGCGGGGAGGACGTTGCTGTCTCTCGGTAATTTTCCAACATCCTCTGTTGCAGGTAGATTTATGCACTGATCATAGTTGGAGCTGTTAATAAAAAAGTGCAAAGAAAAGGATTTTACTATGAAGGGGTATATTTACCTACCCTATGTAGGGCTGCTTTTCTTCTGGCTTTGCATTATCATGACTTTCTCTCTTTTAATTTTTTTTTCTATGATTGACCATGTTCGGGGTTCAAAGCTTTAAAACTAAATAGTGGATCTTCTTTCATCTACTACGCATGAGAGAGTCAGAATCATTACATGGCTTAAATGGATATTTTGAGAGGGACCCTGGACCGAGTAGTTACTACTTTCACTGGGAGCCAGCGGGATGAAGCTAATTTGCAAATAATGTTACACGCTGGTTTTACTTGAACTCGAGGGAAAAGGCTGCAGTGGCTACTTGTCATTCTTTGTGAGAAATTGAACAAAATGGAAATTGAGTTCACTAGTACAAAAAAAATATATATATAAAAATCCGCAGCAGACTAATTTCTCCTGCACCAGGGGAACGTCCCAGGACTGCAACGAAGCCGTGCCTCAGCACGTAGTGCTACCGCTCCCAGGCACTGAGGACAAACAGACCGGCCATTCTTTTCCTGAGAGCAGATTTTTAATTCCGAGAGCTGCGAGCATTTCTCCAGCTCGACTTGAGCCGCCTCTTCCTTACGCAGTTCAAAAGACAACTTTCCCCTTTAGCATCACAAATGCCTTTCCCCAGGAGGGGGGAGCTCCGATATCTGCAGCGCTGCATCTTTACAGCGAATTGCCTATCGATGACTTTGTGGCTAATATATACAATGAGAAGCAGAGAAGCTAATATAATGTAATTTTCCATGTTTACTGCATTATTACAGTGGTTGAATCTGCTGATTAGTTCCTATTTTTCTTGCCATCTCTTCCTGAGCATCCCTTTTATTTTTGCCCTGCTTATCTGCATACAGAGTCATTTATCCGTACGGCTGGTGTAACAGCAAGCAGGGCCAAAGCTATCATTTCTCCTCCCTTTCAAATTTAATCTTGCAGACCTCAATCTTTGTGATACCGCTATTATTTTGTCCATATCTGATCTAACGGGAACCAGCCATTATTTTTTGCCTTAAAAAAAAAAGAAAAATGGAAAAAACTAATCCAAGCAAAAGATAACGATGGCTGTGGCACTAATGATCCTTGGCATATCTCCTTGCAATGAATCCGGTGCTAAAACAGAGACCGTTTGTTTCCCTTCGCTCTCCATAACTGCAAGACTGACCCCTCATGCACAGGCAGCTCCCCACGAACAAACAACATTGCCCCGATCTCCCGGGGGATTCATTTCACTGCCAACTATCTCAGCAGCCCTTCTTATTGTCCTAATTTATTTACCCAAATTGTGGAAAAACAACTCAAGTGGAGCCGGACACCCTCCAACAACATGACTGCAACTGGCTTCTTCAGTTTTGTTCCCCTACCAGCTAGGAAAGTCTCTTCCTCTGACAGTTATCAATTGAAAAGGGAAATTTTCCCACAATACAAACAACACCAGAAAGTTCTCTTCGTTACTGTTCCTTGAAGATCATTGCAAGACATTTTGCCCCCCAGCTTCCTCAATGCTCCCCACCTCCCAGCTCTGAGCAGACTATCGCCCCGGCTGGAGATCATCCACTGAAGCATCAAGCCAAGCTGTTCTGCACGAGCCAACCACATCAGCCAGCTGGGATTTACTTGGGAGAGGTGAGGAGATGAATTGAGAAATCTCTCTCCTCCCTTCTCCTGCACCCCAAATACCCAGAGGTTTTTCAAGCAGCAAATGTGCCCGTCCAGCCTCCTCACTACACATCCACAATTTGCACCATCACTCTGCGGTTTCTCCCTACGCCGCACTCTTCACCTCTGCCTGCAGCCCAGAGACTTTCACGTGCCCTCCCCTTCCCCCCAGGAATATTGGAAATAAATCACGGGGCCACATTTGGCTCTTGGTCTGCAAAGCAAATAGAGACTTGGAGCTGCTTCAAAGGCACATGGCACCGGAGGGCACAGGACCCTGCCTGTCCCCCACACCAGGATTTGCGCGGATGAGACTTGCAGAAATCAAACTGAGCCCCCCCACGCACCCTCTGCCAAACAGGCCTGATTTGGGGAACCCCTGGCTCACGTCGACATGGAGCTCCCAGCTGCTCAAGCTGTAGCACTGTGGGAACCTGAGCATTTCTTGGTCTAGATACAACACAGCGTGTATTATATTTATTATTAATGAAAGATTAAACATTATAAAGAGCATTATTAATTTTAAAGCTACTAACAATCATCAGCTGTCCCTCACTTCACCCTGCAAGCCTGAGAGCTAGAATGAAAGAGCAAATTCCAGCTCAGAGCATCTTTAATAGAGGCTGCCGCAATCGAGAGCCAGCTCCACAGCTCAGGGCCATGGGCATTTTCCACAACTAGTGAGGAACCTCAAAGGTCTCCTAATGTGAACAATCATAAAAAGCCAGAAATGGCAGAAAAATAACTCTGTTAGCCTTGTCTTTGGAAAGAAGGACTTGCGCCAACCTCCCAGCTCTGCAACAGCAAGTTGTCTTCTTGTGTCCCAGTCTGCACCCGTATCATCACCCCAAAAGCCCAGGTTTGCACAGTGACCTGTGTCACAGCAGTCATTAGATGGTGATAACCCATTTTAGCACCAAGGGATAGTCCACATTTCCAGAAGTGTTCCTTGCCCTCTTCCTCCTTGGAAAAATGCGGCTCTTCACAGTCTCACAGGAGCGTGCACCAAACAAAAGTCACAACAGACCCTTCACAAATCGGTTTTCACGGGACAGGACTGTCCCTGTGACCAGATAACACTCATCTTGCCTCCCAAAAGCAGCATCTGCTCCCATCAGATGTGCTCCATCAGCACCAGGAGGGAGCAGGGGCAGGGCCATTTCTGCCCTGAATCCTCCAGCGTCTCCGCAGGACAAGCTGAATGGGCAGCCACCAACCCCAGCGGAAAATCAGCGTGTCAGAAGGGCACACGTGCAAGTACAAAGCATCATTTGCACGCCAGCAGTAACCTTTTCCTGCCGGCTCTGGCACATCAACATGGGTAGTGAATCACATCTCCTTTGTATTTCACTCGGAGGAACAGGGAGAAAGAGGTATTTTACAGAGGAGAGCCACAGAGAGCCCCTCCTTGGAAAATACGCTATTTTTGGTACTGTGGAAAAGAGAGGGAGGCCCAAGAGACTGAGGTAGCTGCTGAAACCCAGAAAGGAATCTGGCAGAAGAGCCTGGAGCATAATTCAGATATCAGGGACCAACAACCAGGACCAAGCTCCACGTCTGAAGACTGTACCAGGCTCAGGACCGAGATCTGTGCTTCAGCGCACATCTACCCACTCGCCTGCCCACCAACGCTCCTGTGAGCCACGCCAACACGGGATGCTGCGGAGCAAGAAGGTGACAAGAAGCACTTTGCTTATCTAGATCTTTCCTAAGCACGCAAAGACCTGGCTCCTCATCCAAGTGCTAATTCTCACCCTCTTTCAGCCCATATTTTTTTTTTTTTTCAGCTTTTCTACAAATCCAGAATACATTAGAGCAATCAGCACAACATTTAGCAAGAAAGTCATATACTACGTTTCTGCTTGGCATGATTTTGAAATGGTTAAGCTGTTAAGCCCTGAAAGGTAAGTTTTAAGAATACAGTGAAAAAAAAGAAGCCAAAAATGAAAATAAACTAACAGTGGGAAAATTAGAGCATGACATAAAGGAACCGTTTGGATGGATACCTTCTTCCAGGGAAATGGTGCATGCTGGCTGCTGCCCTCCAATGTCAGGATCTCTGCAGTTGTGTAGCACTTGGACTTTCATTATGACAACAGGGAAAATAACAAACTGAAAGTCAACACTAGCACACAAGAGAGGGAGAAAGTTTTCCTAAGCTGAGATCAAACCTCTTACAAGCTTCTCTAAACCACAGCCACGTTGTCCCTGTGGCTCCCTCTGCCCATCTCTCTCCCCCTGCAAGAGGGATGCTGTCGGGGCAGGAAAGCGTTGCTGGACGCACACCCAAGCACTTGTGTAAGGACTGGCAATGGTCCAGGGTGGGGAGAGACCATGGCAGGTACCCTAGAAATGCTCATGTATCCACATTTTCCAGATAAACCCTTCCAACGAGAAGCAAATCCTGCCCCAGTCCGTGGCTCACCTTCATGTGACAACCCCAGCGATGCTGGTCCGTCTAAGGATAGTCAGGTTCTGCCTAGGACGGTGAGGGGGACAGAGAGGGCTCCCGCCTTCACCCCAAACAACTTGCTTTGCGCAACGCAGTGACAGCTGTGCAGTCCCCATGTCACTCAGAGATCCCTCCTGAATTATACGCTGCTTTGCTGCTGTGCAAACTGACTTGGTGACTTGACTTACGCAGCCAGTTACTGGACTGAAGGACACAGCTCCAATCACAGCCATTTTACATTGATTTTTATCATAAAATGTGATACAATTCTGGATCAAAAGACCTCCCAGAATCCATACATGTGACAGCAGCCCACTACAGCTGTGACACAAAGCATTAAGGTAATGACAGTGCCAGTAGCATTCATAACCTGCTACTTTTATGTCCACCCAACCCAGCGCAGCTGAGAGACAAGGGCTCTTCTCCTCCCACTCCAGCCTCCCCCAGGTCGCTGTGAAGTGTTTGTTATTCAAAGAGTTCTCGCAAGAGAGCTCACTCTCTCCTGGGAGGGTTTGGATCAGAGGCATCAGGTTAGGTCACCTACAAAGGTAATGGTGGGAAAAACCTTGTTCCCCAGCACATTCACATCTGTGCACATCTCTGCAGAGGTCAAGCATGCTCCTGATAAGGGCATCTCCTGTCCAGTTCTATACATTGACCCAGCTTCAGATGGGCATGATAAAGGAGATGAATAAGCAGCCAGACACAGCCTTTTCCTCCATCCCCTAAAACTTCCCCAGCTCAGGTCCTCCCCTGCCTTTCTGAAGTGCCAGAGCATCTTGCATTGTGTTCACATAGTCACAGGAAGAAACCCATGACCTGTACCCCCAAATACCTCTGCTCCCCCAGGAAGGCGGGGACCGGAGCAGCCAGCCCACCAAAACATCTCCCAGGATGGATGTAGGTAAGACTTGCCTAGACGAAGTCAACACCAACCTGATACACCCCTGGCAAAAGTCCTGCTTCTCAGGGGAAACTGAACTGAGGACTCCCAGAGGTCCCTTGTGCCAGCATTTCCGAGTCCCACCTTGCGATCTCCCCTCCTGGACTCATCCTCCTCCACAATCTTGAAATTGCAATTCTGCTGAAAAGCTCTCTGTCGCTGTAAGTGGAGAATCTCATCTCTGAAGCATTGACAAAACCCTGGGATTTAGTTTTTATTGCAAAACCAAAGCCCCTTCTGTGCGTGGCCCTTCCCTAACGACAAACAGCACCTCCGTAGCTGTCGATTACTCCTGAATCACAGCACAGTTACAAACAGGTTGCAAGATGGGGTAGAGCACACAGTGACCTGCAGAGGACTTGGGCTGAGAAAACAGCACGATAAATGATTACTTACAAAATAAGTATAAACAATTAATTAAAAATAAGATAAGCAATTAATTACAAAAAATTGACTTACAATAAAGTCAAGGGGCAGCATTTCAACTGATAACATTCTCACAAGGGGGAGAATTTTACTCCGTGCTGGCATTTATATTGCCAATTGCTTCCACAGTGCAGTCTCAAGAAGCGCTTGCTCCTCATCGCTCTGGGAGGAAGGCGTTCAGCCATCCCCAGCCTCCGCCGAGAACGCAGCCTGGCAGGACGCAGCCTGGCAGCCTTACCCCAGGGCACTATTTCTACTTCAGGCAGGGGGAATCACTCCCCCAGATAAGGTGGGGAGCAGCACAGTGCTGCTCACAGCCAGGGATGCACCCAGCCTCCACCGATCACTAGTGGATGTGGGCTTCGAGTCCCCTTTTGCTATTTCAGCCTTCCTCCATCCCACTTCTAAGCGAGCTAGCAGGATTCATGGGAGGCTGGAGCTGGATCTTTAGATGTACAGCTCACAGAATAATGCCCAAACAAGCACACACCTTCTTCTCTCAAGTATCATGTTATCAAGTGCTGAGTCTCTTTAAAGAAATTACTGTACAAGTGTCCCTACTGCAGCACAGCAAAAAAAATGAAGAGGGTGAAAACAAATCAGTATCTATGGAGGAGGTGTCCTGCCCATGGGCGCTTCAGGGTGAATATGGGTATTTCTGCACACCGGCAGCCTGGGCACTCTCGGTGCAATACATGACTTCATAACAAAAGATGCTGAGAAGGTGCCGGAGGAAGAGAGGAAACTGTTTTTCCCTTCCTTTTGATTTACACATGCTTCTGCTGGCACTGGCTCCTGGACATGTATTTCTCCATGCTCAGCTACTGCTGAGCATGATAATATAGAAGCGCAGACCCAGGCAGTCGCTGTCTGTGGGCTCCACTGTAGATCAGCAACACGATGAGGAAAAGGCTTATTTGCATTGCCGTCATTTGGTATTTGCAGCAGGATGCCAAGAGCACAGAACGGCCACAGTAGAAAGCATCTGATTTAACCTCCACACCACACTTTCCTGAACGCATTACCCATCGCAGACCTGGTGCCAAATCCTCCCTAGCAGCCCTCCGTGCCATCCCATGATGGAAAGGCAATCAAAAGCACCTCTGAACTGCCCAGAGCGTGTGGCAAGGGCAAGGTCACAGCACCCACCACCATCCCCAAGGTAAGGAAAGTTCCTGTGACACCACTCAATCCACCACAGTCTGAAGGAGCCCCTTGGCCCTTCTCAAATGCCTCAAGTGTTCAGCTGTGGAGCTAGGAAACACCAGGAGAGCCTGGAAGACAAGCAGTTGTGTTATCACACCATCATCAGGAATGAGAGCACACAACTCAACACGAGTGTCCTCCGTTGGCTTCAAGGGCACCAACACATTGAAATTCCCAGCTGATTCAGGGCTCTCATTTGCACTTTCATCACAGCCATGGCCAAGAGCTCTGTGAAGGCTTTCCTAGCAAACCCAGGAGCTCCTCCAGGACTGGCAGCACCGGTTTTCATCTGTGCAGTGCTTTGTGGATGCTCCTGGAGCAGAGCATGGGAGAGTGACGGAGGGATTTTAGCTATTTATGAAGAGTAGTTTACATGCTTTAAATGTAAAGATAGAGGCAGTCTTGCTCAGAACAAGGGCTTCTTTCCTTCAGGTTTTTTTCCTAAACTGCTTCCCTCATCATTAGTACTTCTTGCCACAGCGAACAACCAGGCAATTCAATCATGTTACCTTGAACATACCATGGCAGACAGCTAATGCCATAAATCATGTCCCTTTCAATCTCCATTATATAGGAAGAGCAAATGTATTATGATGCATGTGTCATTACACACCAATGCCCTTCCATTATCATATAACTGGATACCCCCAAGGTTCATGATTTGCAGTATAATAGTAATTTTTAAAGAACCATTGGTAATCAATAGCACTCAGCATCCCTGTCTGGATCATTTGCAAAACAAATAACACCACCGATCTCAAACAACTTTACAGGAGGGATATTTAATCCTCATGAACCGCATTATATGATGGATAAGCGAGGAATCCTAGACTATGTATCATGTATTTTCCTTGGATTAAATATCACTTCAATCAATGTTGCTACCAGCTGTACAATGCTGCCTGTGTTTGCACTAAGTAACGCTGAAGTATTGTCTTACAAACAGACATCAGCTACGTGCCGGGCACCAGAACCACGCGGCAGCTCCACGGGGCGTGAGGAGGGGGGCAAGGCAGAGGGCAGAGCGGTGAGCTAGCCGACGCGATGCTGCATGGGGAACACACGGCAGCGGGCAAAGTTGGGGGCACAGAGGGCTGCCAGGGTCCCCATGAACAGGGCACTGCTGCACTCAGGGGTCGTAGCAGACGTTTCGCACTACCACAACCGTTGCCCACGGGTGGGTGAGCAGTGCTCAGCCCCGTGCTCGCGCAGCCCAAGCCCTGGGGGGCTGAGCCCGGCAGAGGTGATGCTCCCTCCCGGGGTGGGTTTGCTCCGCAGAGCTCACTGAGGCACGGACCTGCCCTCGTTACCAGAATACCCAGCATAGCCTCCACACCAAAAATCAAATCACTGGCAGAAGGAGGTGCTGTCTTCAGCCCCTTGTCAATACAGAGCTTGGGTTTAACCAAGTTACTACCTATAACTCTACAAAAGTGCTAGGTAGCGTTATTTAATAAGAGGTTCAGCTGTCTGCCTCATTAGCTAACAGACAGACCTTAAAGACAACAAACAGAGGCTCGATCCACTTATTGCTTTTCCTTTTTCTCCAGCACGTACCGCCAGAGGCTGTGATTGGGAAGGTAACTTTGTCCCAACCGCTCTTGCCCTGGCTGCGGTCAGCCTGTCTCAAGTCCATCCCCACCCCAGGCCGTGACAACCTTTAACGCAGCTTTTACGTATTAAAACTGAGACAGAAGCAGCTGACCCAGCAGGACCCCGTGCAACCAGCGCACGGAGAGGCGCTCAGGAGGACAGAACCGACCCCAGGGGCTGATGCACCCCCATGTGTACCTGCCTGTGCTGCAACCCCCGAGACAAACCAGCCGGCATCCAGCTCAGGGCTCCCTAACAAACATCTCTGAAGTCAGATTAAAGACAGCCACAATGCCTGCGCTTCAGCAGCCTCGCTGTCAGGGAGCCTGAATTACCTGTTGCACAGCCGAGAGGTGGCCAGCACCTGCATCTTTCCTTATAGATGGCTTTCCGAGGCATGAAATCCACATTTAAATTTTTTATGCAGGTTTCTGCCTCTTTGGAGCTCTCCGGCAGAGCCCTATCTCGCTACCTGCAGCTGGAGACACCTTTAGCAAAATCTTCAGCTCCTACTGATGTGGAAAAATTCATGCATTTCTCTGCTCATGTAAGCGTGGGTCTAGCATTCACGGCACTTCCCAGTGATAAGCCCCAAATCACTAATCACTAGAAACCCTGCACTTTGGTAAGGACAGAGAGAGTCAGGATAAAAAAAACCTACCACCCTTGGACCCTAACTAAACACTTTAGCTGCTGGAGATTACAGAATCCTATTTAGCAATATCAGAGTGCATTTTCCACAGAGGAAACATCTTCAACCTGGCTATAGGAACCCAGGTAAATTAAATATTTTGGGAGGAAGAAGCCTAAAGAGTTTTGCTTGTTTGGGCTCATTTTTAGAGACAAATGCATTCTAGAAACGGGATTAACTGGGACATCCTGGCACCCCTTCAGGCTCAGTGGCACCTCGACTGGGCTGCCCCAAGGAAAATGCCATTAAAGAAAATAAAGCTATTTTCAAAACTAGAAGGACAAATTCTCCTCCCAGTTACACCAGTGACCTCGTGACTCTCCACAAGGTTGGGAGGCACAGCTCTGATTTGGGGCTATTTTGAGCATCCTCCAGAGTCACCAGGCACCCAGCAGGCAGAAAGCACAGAGAAGCAGGATGAGGCCCTCACCTCCAGATAGTCAGACCCAACCTGTTAAGACACCAATAATTTTCAGCAACTAGAGGATAAAACAAATCCCCTGTTTAAATAAAACACTTAAAACGCTCCAGCCAGCGGGCTGGAGGAGGCACAGCCGTTTCCCCCCTGCTGCCATCCCTGCTCAAGCATTATACATGTCCACGTAGTACAAACTTGTTCAGGGCTCTTCCACAGATGAAATATTTAAATGGTTTATACATTACTATGCCTTTTAATTTAAATAAGATGGAATTGCTATCAACTGACTTGGGCTGACTTGCTTTCCCCACCACTTTTTTTTTTTTTAAATCTTCCACCTGCAGTTTCATCAGGCTGTCATCCAGCAAGATCTCAGAGCTTCATGAGCACAATCCATGCTGGTAAATGGATGGAGACCTCTAGGAAAGCTCAGATGCTGCACAGTGATGAGGAAGCACCCTTTGCTCTCTCTTGAGTGAGCATCTGGGCTATGGCATGGCTGAAGGGATATCACGTATCAGAAGGGATGCAGAGCCTGGACTTTCCCACCTGCATTTGCCTGGCTGGGATGAGCACCACCTGTCTTGCCACCCGCCCCAACCTGTTTGCATCACCCTTTTTTGGGAGCTGCTGCTCTCACCCCCAAGGCAGCAGCTGCATTTTAGCTGCTGGTGATACCAGTAAAAGCAAGACCTGGGGCAAGCTCTGGAAGACAAGACGCAACCAACATGTAATTCTCTGCCAACGTGTTCAGACACAACCCAAAACCTCTGAGAGCATCAGGCTGGGAGGAACTTCCCAGCTCACGTGGTCCAGGGGAGAGCCCACCACGATACCTGGGCTTTCACCCCACTGCCATGTCCAGCTCCCGAACATCTTGGGAGGCTGCGCACACGCACTGGCTCCATTAGCCAACTTGATGGACAACGAATCATCAAAGCAACCAGCAATTCTACGCAAATTCACCCCCATGTTCTCACCCCAGAGGCCAGGGGACCCAACACTGCTGCCCGCAGTGCAAGGGGAGAGAGGACACATCTGTGGGGAGGGAGGGAAGATCTCTCCCTTGGACTGCAGAAGCCTAAAGATGGAAAACGCTTACAGCTGTGTATGCATCCATATGCATAAGAGAACAGGCCCTGATCCAGCACACGCTTACGTCAATCTGCCGTCACCAAGATCTAGAAGAACATTTAAAATTAAGCAAAAAATTTCCTTGCACTGCAAAACTAAGGACAAAGAAAGGAAATAAGTCTCATGGTTAGAGCAGAAGCAGGTGTCGAAGGACTTGGTCCCACCACAGGCTCCAGCACCAACACCCCAGGTAACCCTGGGCATGTCACTTCACCTCCGGGTTTACCCACTGAACACAGCTGCCAGCTCTCCAGGCGTGACACCCCTTACAACTACAAGGGGCTCTCAGATGGTCACAGAAAACCTGACCAGCTTTGAAGACTATTTCCCATCTGGTCCCCACAGCCGGCTCTTTACGTGCTGTTTGCAGAAGAGGAGGTCACCTGTAACTCAGCAGCTCCAAGGAATACCACAAGCCCTGGCTCCAAGGAGCTGCTTATAATCTAAACCACAGAAGAAAGTCAGGATTCACAATAATACTTCAGATTTTGCCTGCTGAAAATAAAGACAAGAGCATTTCAAAATAAATGGGGAGAAAAGCAAGATCAATAAGTGAAACGCACTTATTTCCCAACCCAGCCTAAATAAAATGAAGTGTATTAGTCTGTTCACCATCACAAGTAAGAGCTCCAGTGCAAAAGAATGTGTTACCCTAAGGGCTACACAACAAGATACTGTTTTATGGCTGGTTTTTTAGTAAGATAGGGACTGGAAAGGAAAAAAAAATCAGAACAGGAACCAGTAATTCTTCACTGGGGGGCAGGGGGGGGGGAAGCCATGCAGAAAGTTTGGGGCTTTTTCCCCCAAAGCCAGTGTGGAATTAGAGAACCTACAACTGAGTTCACAACTGGAAAGCATTTGAATACAGAAGAGGACTTCTCTGCAAAACCATTAGTGAAGCTCAAGATTAAGACACTGACCCACACAGTAAACATAAACTTCTCTGAACTTTGATGGGGTGGTGATGTTCACTTTGCTTGTAAGCACAACCAGTGGACTCAATGATCTTAAGGGTCTTTTCCAACCTAAACAATTCTATCGCTTCTTGGGGAGCTTTAAGAATTGCATCCCACAGATTTATTTCCCCTTCTTTCTTTAAAGATGGAGTAGTTACACAAACTCCACAGCCTGATTTCTGCTCCTTTGTGAACTGGGACAGCTGTTGAAACATGTTGATTTATTGAAGTTTTCCTTTCACTCCTCTGTGGTAAACGTTCTCCAGGAGCAGTTGCATTATTCCTGTGCCCACACTTCAGCACTTCCCTAGACAAGGTAAATAGGAGCCAGGCCAAGCGAGCAACACAGGACGGGCTCAGCTGGGTGTCCATCCCCACCCAGCCTGTTTGCACCCCGCAGTTTCAGTCCTACCTGCAGGGCAGAGCTGGGCAGATGCGCAGCTCAATCCCATTCCCACCGCAGCGTCCTGCTCTGCTGCACAGTTTGCAAAGCACAGCCTTTTCCTAGCACGGGCCAGGTCCCCGCAGTCTCTAGGGACAGAGGCTCAAACCCAGACAGCATAAAAGTTCAATGGTGCCATAAAGCACAAGAGATAGGTTTGAACTCCTGGATTTTAAACAGAAAGCCACTTCCAGCAGCTCTCCATCCCCTTGGGCCACACACCAGACCTTGCAATTCACTGCTCTGCGCTGCCTTCCCAGGAGAAGGCGGCTGGAAGTGACATTACTGCAGTGCCTCCCTCCATCCCCAGGAGTTAATCGGCTCGGTGACACCAACAGTCACATCCCTCATCCTGCCCGCCCCGATGGACACCCTGTCACACTCACTCATGCTGCGCCCCGAGCAGGGGCAGAACCAGCACGAGGGTTATGGGCTTTGTTTCCAAGCCACATCCTGGGGCAAGAGTAAAGCAGAAATAGGTACTTTTACACCTCAAATCAGGTGTTCAATACCTTTTTTTTTTTAAAATCATTGCCTTTTTTGCATTGCTTTAACAGCTTTATTCTCTTTGCAATCAGAGCTCAGAAGGGTGGGTGGGAGATGCCCCATCAGTGGTGCTCCACACACCCCTGCTTTCACTCAAGCAGGGCCAGACACAAACTTCACAGCACAGTGATGAAAACAAACTACCTCAAATCCTCAACTGTCCCAGGCTTTTTCCTTGTGATCAGACTGACCAGCTGCCCAGCCTGGAGAGGGAAGAGTTAATTAATTAATGTCACAAGATGAGCACTTGGGCCATGCAATTACCATCTCCTGCTAGAATACCTTGGTGAACTGCCGGCATTAATGGAACCAGCACTGAGCTGAAGTCAAGACATTTATCCTCTGACAATGCTCTATTGCAACAACTTTATTGTGATGATACTGGATGATTAATGCTTACAGCCGCTGTCATTTCCTTTGATAGATTTTTGGGGCTGTGGAGTGACATTTGCTCAATGCACCGTTCTTGAAAAGCTGCACTCATCGTAGCGTAGAGGAGAGAGATGCTCTGTGCATCCAGCCGTTGGCAACCAGGCTCTCTGCAAGCTGCGGGTGGCCAGGAAAGTTACTCTGCGGAGTATGGGGATGCTTACAGAAAAGCCTTGCCTGGTAAAGGCTGCAGGGCGAGAGGAAGGTGCGTTAAACAGCCAGTGTTGTAAGACATGGCGAGAGTTGTCTCATCCAGTGGAAAGAGAAAAGGCTGTTGGTTACAAACATCACAGCCAAGAGCTGGAGCAGACTCTGTTTTGCCACAAACACACTGGAAGATCAGATCCGGAGCTGAGACTCTCCAGCACTGAGCTGCAGCCGTACCAAGCTCTCACAGCTGCTCTTGAAGCCAAGAAGCATCCAAAAATCAGATCAATCAGTAAAACAAAATGCAAACATATCTTAACCATAGCATTCACTGATAGAAAAAAACAACCAACCCTTGGAAACCTTAATCTTAACCTCTGTGCTTCCAAGTTCTCCCTACTTGTAACATGAGAAAAAGAATTGTCTACCTCACCCAGCAGCTGCTGCTGCAAGGTTTTCCTAATCAATCAGCTCATTAATTCATGCAAAGCATTAGATAGACAGCAGATGAATGGATTTACACAATAGTCTTTTCTACAGTGCAATATTTCTACTTAATTCTCCGCCAGCAGCTGCCTGCCCACCGGCACGGAGCAGTCCAGGCTCACGCAGGGACACCCACGAGGTCCGGAGATGTGGGGTCTCCCCTAGACCCAAACAGCACCCGGGGCCACGAGGGATTCCCTGGCTGGAGACAACCTTTTCACAAGGCTTCTTACAGATTTGATTTTCATCCTGTCATATTTAAAAAGCTGTCTCAGGAGCGTAATGATTTTAAATTCACTCACCACCGCAGTCAATCAATGGAGCAGCGGCGGCGGCTGCTAGTGCCTCGCTAGCAGGTGGTGATGAATGGGGCTTTCGAGGCTGCGTCGCTCGCCTCCAAGCAAGAGGAGAGCGTAGGCAGAGGGTGGGGAAGAGAAGCAAAGCCAGAAACAAGAATTAAAAAAAAAAAGGAAGAAATGGGGTGGGGGGTAGGAAAGCCCAACCTGCTCACTGCAAACTTGGGACAAGCGTTTGTCCACTCCAGGAAGGCACAGCTTGGAGGGAACAGTCTTGGCTTGCATTAGTCTCCCTGATTTGTTATCATCCTATATCTTCAATAAACCAGCCAACACATTTATTACAAATAAGTGCTAACCCCAAGCCTGGCTCATGCAGAGGACCAGAGCCCCGGCCACCAGCCTCCACCTTGCACACGTGTCCCTGACCCAGCTTTCCTCTCCAGGAGGAGCTGAAGAACGAACACCCAAGAACAGCTCTCAAGAGCACGTCTTCCCTCAGGACAAAGGGCGCAGCATTGAAGGCAAAAAGCAGACAGACACAAGTCCCACCGGATGACGCACAGCACCCCGTGCCTCTCCATCGCCGAGCAGCTTCGGGTGCCAGCAGCAGAGAGGAGCAGCCCTGCGTGCTCACAGCCACCCCAGAGACCAGAGGGTCAGGGAGCACCAGTCCCTGTAACTACCATGAGTTTCCAGGAAGGTAAAAAACCCCACAATTAAATATATGGGCGGGGGGAGCCAAAAACAACCCACCCTGCTTGGGGGAGCACAAAGGGCCTAATCCTGCTCCAGCATGCTGCCGATTGCCCTGCTCTACCGAGCAAGGATGCTGCTCGGCATTTGAAAGAAGCCACTTTACATCTGGGCTCTTTTTCTCCTTCCTTCTCCAATTACAGGGTCAGGTCAGTGCTGTGCAGCCTGTGAGCTTAAAAATATTCATCATATGGAAAACCTGGATTACCAAAGAAGCTGCAGTTTGTAGCATAAGCATCACAGCTGGGTGTTGCGAGTCTCACAAAGCAGAGAGGGGAAAGAGTCAAAAAATGAAACCTACCACACCAGCAAAATAAAAATAAGAGGCAGTAAAAGTAAATTAATGATGTTGCTCCAATTTGAGCAAACACTAATTAAGAATGTGTAATTGAATTAATGCATTATTTAGAAACCCTAGCAAATCCTGAGCAGGGATATAAATACATCACAGGGTTCCTTTGACATCTCATCTCTCTCACTCCTCACTACCCACAATTTGTTTTAACATCACTAGAATCTCCAGATTTATTTACATCGTTGTCACTCACCATTGTTTCGCACTTACCCCATACACATCTATATCCCCTCCCCTCAACTCCTCACACCCAAGTGCTCCATATGGGGCAGTGATGACCGTTCGAAAAGTCAAAGCTGTGTAATACATTGGCTCAGCTCATCAACCACTTCTCCTCCCAGTAGTCACAGGTCTAGGTCTGATTTGTTTAGAGCCCAGAAAAACATCAAATACCTCATTAAAAAACAAATCCACCTTCTAGAAATACAGTTTTTCTACAGCTTCAAGTGTTGGTTTCTTCCACATTACACTGGGAGAGGCTCTGCACAAGCAGAATCTAAGCCTGGCCCAGAATAGGTCAAGAAACCGGTATCATCGTACCCTGCAAATACGGGAAAACAGCATCTCAGGAAAAAGGGGAAAAAAAAAAAAAAAGCCAGACCCCCAAAGATTTTGCAGCAGATGTTTGTACCTGTGAAAGGTCCTGAGATATTGCATTTGCAGCTGGGACAGTTTAGTAGTGCTTTGGGTATTTAGCAAGAGGCTTTACATACATTATTCTTCCCTCCTTCCGAGCCCTTTGCAGCAAGGCTTACCGCTCTTACTACACCTGCATTTCTAGGAAGAGATACAAATACCTCAAAAGGAAAGAAAGAAATCCAGTTAAATTGTTTAAAACTGCTAAAGACACTTGTAAGGAAAGCAGCATGAGGAAATAACACGGGCTAATTCAAGTTCACACACACATATATAGCTCTAGGAAAGGGAAAAAAAAGCAGCAGCATTAAAGCATCTTGTACTTTGGTATAAACATATACTGTAGCAAAATATGCATGCTGTTTATAAAACATATTGGAAGACTTTCCCTAAAAGATGCCATATAAAGTATAAAATTTTATTATCTCTGCCTGTCCATTTTACAAAGATATACGCAAACAAGTTGCCAAATCTGCCTGCAGTTTAACTCCATTAAATCCGATGAATGAGTTTGGCCCACAAAAAACTCTGCACTTACTGTAATAAAGCTAAGAGCTGATAGCAGCTGATACAGTAAAACACATACATTTCCATACACTTATTCCTGCTGATTTAAAAATATGAGCGAGCTACAGAGATTGCCCTTGTCCAGCTCCTAAAGAAATGCAGAAATGGAGGAGAAAAAAACCCAAGCCTCACAGTTTTCCTCTCCAGTCCCCCCCAGGCACAAAGGGAAGAGGGCTGGGGAAAGCCAGCAGGGTTGCGTCCATTTGACTTTTCCCACCAAGAGCCCTGAACACGTACGATGTGTACTTGAACAAAACACCTGATGGTTTGGTCCCCAAGTTGGGCAGGACCCCACCCAGCAGGAAGGGGGTCACAGGTCTGGACCCCATCCTGGGACACCCCCTTCTCCCCCACTGGTCCCCAGAGAGGGGAACACGCTCAGGCTCCCGGGACAGGGATGCTCTGCTCCCTGAGGCAGCTGGCCACAATTTTGTTTGCAGAGGGCTTTCCTCACAGTCAGCAGTTCTCCAGCCACTGGGTCATCCTGAATTATACCTTGAACCTTACATTGCATGGGGGACCATGCCTGGACCCAAATGACAGATTCTAAGCCTCCCCTCATTGATAGGGTTTTTTTTTTGTTTGTTGAGGGTTGGGGGTTTTTTCCCCCCCCAACACACACAGCTTTTTCTCACGCTGCTGTCATAACCCCACCAACTCCCATCTCCAGGTCCCTTACACAGGCTGATACGCACCCTGCGCCATCAGTGCCGCCTCCTCCAGACCCTCCTGCCCCAGCTCCTCACAGTGCACAGAGGCTCCAGGTCCCCCTCACCTGGAGCTAACTCTCACAGCTCCTTTCTTAGATATTTATTATTATTTCTTTCTATTACAAGGATGTCTCAGGGACCCAGACAACCCTTGTGCTAGGGGCTATACATACATTCACCACTCCAGCAACCAAACTACACCTCATGTATCATTTCATACTCTTCCTCCTCTTTCTCTGCACCGAGCCCCTACCACCCTGGCTGCCACCACTCTCCTGGGGTTGTAGCAGACATGGGACCAAGGCTCAGGGTCTCCACTCCAGCTCCTTCACCCCAGGGTCCCCACATCCCTACTGCTTTCACAGCTCTGCCTCCTTCCTCACCCACAGTTTGGGGCCATGCATGGCTCCATAGCTGTCCCACCAAGCCCCACACAGGTCCTCTCCTCCCCACCAGCCTCCTCTGGGCCCAATTTGCTGCTGCTTAGCATCACACCTCCACCCCCCCACACCCAGATGCAGTGCTGTCCCACCATCAAGCTCACTCAGACTCTTCCCAGGCTCTGGGTTCATAACACCAAAAGAAGCCACCAACCATACCAGATCACACAAAACACTGCTCAAGGCTGCGCTCCCAACTCATACCCCCCTGCAATAGCTTCCCCTCTCCACCTCAAAGCCTTGCGATGACTCCACCAGCTGCCTCCCCACACCCCCATCGCACACAGCTCAGAAAGGCACAGCCTACCTGCAGCAAGCCCCCAGCCCCACATCTTCTCCTCTGGCAGCTCCTTACTGCCCTGCAGCAGCTCCTTCTTAAGTCCCCCTACTCCACCAGGCTTCCCTTTGCTGAGAAACCATGTAATCCCAGGCTTTTGCTACACCTGGAGTTAACACCAATTCACAGCCGAGTGCCAGCAGCTGGGATGCTGCGGGCACTGCTGCGCTGCTGTGGCTGTTCTCGGCGTGAAATCCCAGCTCTGGAGCAGCCGGCAAGGAAACTCCACCCGGACCAGCGTGGCTGGGGTGCGCCTGGCTGCTGCTTTCCGTGTCCCTCTGGGACACAGGGCTTCACTGATGTAACCCGCTTGCTTGTTCCCAGCATATGCACAGGGAAAATAAATATTGGAAAAAATTGCCTGAGGATGGGGTTAAGACTCTACAACAGGCGGGGCAGCACTGGGCTCTCCAGGGCACAGACTGCGTGTCCTGTCCCTGTCGCAGCTTCTCCAACCTCAGCGCTACATCCAGAGCTTGACTCGGAAATCTCCGAAGCACTGGCCATGTCCTTCTGTTTGCATGCATTGTGCAATCCTATATTTAGCATATGATGGGAGAACCGAAATAAATAATCCATAGCTCATAATAATAAACCTTGCACCTCAAACAAGCCAAAAACCTGACCTTTCATAGTTAAGTCGTCCTGGTGAGAGGTTGGATCTTGTGTTTTCTGATCATCAAACAGAAAAGCATTAGCCAGACAGGGAGAACAAGCTCTTATCTAGACCTGATTTCTCTCCCCTCCAGGGGATCCTGTAGGATATTTCAGTTCTCTCTAGCTCGCTGTATGACTCTTCCCTCCCCCAGTTGCTTGAAATCAGCCAAATTCACAATCTAATCTGGCCGGGAGTCAAAGGGGAGAAAAATCAAGTCCTAATGCAGTGACTACTTTGAATGGGGAATTGAAGCCAATCAGAAAGGCATTATTGATCCCTGCTCAGAGCACCTCGGTCAGGGAGGGGAAAGTCACGGGCAGCCGCAGAGCTGCCCACCGCAGCCAGCCGGGGCTGCCCTGCCAGGCCTGCAGCTTTCCCAGTGCTCGCTCGGCCTGGGAGCCAGCACAGGGAGGGAGCCGGCCCCAACTGGCACGAGTTCCCTGCCTGTGCGTGCAAGTAGGGAGAGCACACAGCACCCCTGTGCCGGCACCGGAAAGCACCCACGGCATGCACTAGCCCACAGTGTGCACTAGCCCACGTGTGTGCAAGAGCATGACCCGTGTGCTACCTACCGCGGTGTGTTTGTGTGCAAACACTTCTAGCGTGCGCTGCTTTGGAGTGAACCCATCTGCAAGAGCAAGGCTGCTACATCAAATGGTGTGTGCGTGCATGTGTGCACAGCAAGGGCTACATGCATTTAAGCAGTGTTAGTGCAGGGCAGCTCTGCGCAAGAGCCAAAGCACAGGCTGCAGGGCAGGGAAGGGGTTGTGCATGTGTATGCATGTGTGTACCTGTTCCCCTCAGCTGCCCGCCTGCGTGACCCGCAAGCACAATCCCTGCAGCAGGCAGGGGAAGGCAGCAGGGTGGCTCACCCCAGGCAGCGGGGCAGGTGCGGCAGAGGACAGGGAGCAGCCAGACAGGGCTGAGCTCAGCTCTGGGCATCCCTGGGTGAGATCCCGACGCTTTGGCCCGCGTTTGCACAGGCTATGCATTCCTCTGCCTTATGTAACCGCAGCAGGGACGGAGCAGCGAAGGGGGGACAGAGATCGGGGGGGGGGGGAGCTCCCCACTGAACCCCTGCCAAAGCAAAGCGGGCCGGAGCAGAAGCTGGACGTCCCGGTAAGGTAAATCTAGACGCCAGGCCGAGGCAGTTGCATTGCCACCGGGTGGGCTGGGCCCGGCTCGGGGCTGCCCCGGTGCAGGGCAGGTCCGGCCGCCGGTGCCGGTCCCCGCCGGAGCTGCCGCCCCGCTCGGCAGGGCCAGGGCACGGCTCCCGCCGCGGCGGGCAATACCGAGCACAGCCCGGCCGGGCCGAGCCGGCTGCCTCCCTGCCCGGTGGGGGCTGCCCAGGAGAAGGGGCTCAGCCCGGACCCCTCCCGGACCAGCGGGACGCGGGGCGGCCGTACCGCGGGGGGAGTCCTGGGAAGTTTGGGGAATCCCACATTTTGCAAGGAGGCAGGAGGGAAACATCCCCCCTGGAAAAAAAAAAAAAAAAAAAATTTAAAAAAACCACAAACCCACGCGGGGTCCCGGTAGCTCCTGTCCCCCCGCTCGGGCTGTGCCCCCCAGCCTGCCAGCCCGGGCACCGCGGGGCCGTGCGGCCACCGGCATCTCCTTACCTGCCGGCGTCACGTCTGCTGCTGCCTGCCCTGCTTCGGCTCTTCCTCCTCTCCTCCTTCCTCCTCCTCTCTCCCTCTCCCTGCTGCTTGGGGCTCTTTATGGAGATTCATTCATTCATGCCTTCCCATCGGTCCCTCAGCGTTTCCCTGCCTCCCGGAGGCAGAGCGTGTGACGCCTCGCCCCTTTCCAGCCACTTTCTGCTGTCACAGAGCGGCGCTGCCCCAGCCCGGAGCGGCGGCCGGGCTGGGACACGCGTGGGCAGCGCCGGTCTGTGGGAGCGTCCCCCAGCGCGGGGTGGGGGGTGGGTGAGTGGGCGGGCGTGGGTACGGAACGGACCCGCCCTGGGGGGTACAGACGGTCTCTGGCGCCCGTCACCGAGGCGTCGGGTCGCCCCCAGGGCTTTTCCGTGCTGCCCTCCGCCCGCCCCATCCCACGCCACGCCGCTGCCCATCGCCGCTCGCTCCCAGCCGGCCCTTCCCCGGCCGCCACCGAGCAGCGGCTGTCGCGGAGAGGGCGCGGGTGGGCCCCCACCCCCCGGCCGGCCCCCGGGCAGCCCTCGCCCCCTCTTTGCCTCTCTGCTCGCCCCCGCCTCCAGCCCAGCCCGTCCTTCCTTCCTCTCTCCCGCTGCCTCCGCACCCGCGGCAGGACCGCATCCCGCTCCGCGGAGCGCTGCCCCATCCACCCGCCTTACAAAAGCGCTGACTCAAGCCCGGAGGGGAACGGCTGAGCCCGGCGTGGGGAGCCAGGGCTTCCCGGCCAGCCAGACACTGATCCCCCGGCCGGTTCCCCCCCCTCTCCTCCCCGGGGAGGACGCCCCCATCCCGGGGGGCCGCTCGCACCTCCAGGTCACCGTGTAAAGTTCATCCCTGCCCCAGCCTTCCCGAGGAAGGAGGGTCCCTCCGCTGCCCCCCCGCTGCGCTTCAGGGGGACTGGGGACGCGCTCCCGGCTTCCTCCGACAGCACCCCGCTGCCCACTGCCCCCCGCTGCCTGCACACCCCGCCAGGTCGGGGCAAACCCGGGGGGGTGGGGGGCTGTAAGCCCTGCAAGGTGCCAGGCAGCACGGCGGGAGGTGTTGAGGGGGGTGTTATTTTAGGTGCTAAACTTCAGGGCGATTGCTTCCTTTCTGCACAGGCACGGGGTTATTCTTTCCAGCCAGGCAGGGCGGAAAAATCCGCTTTTTCCCTTAAAGACATCGTCGGAAATTTGAAGAGCAGCATCTGCGCTTGGGCGCTGCCGGAGCCTTCAGAGCGACAAACCGTTAATTTGGGGCGAAACCCCTTAAAAATACTCCCCGAAGGGCCCCGCCCGCTCCCCGGTGAGCCGTGCCGTTTCCACAGGCGGTGCCACCCCCTTTGCAACGTTGCCATCAATTTCTATTAACGATCGCTTTATTCACCGCTGCAAACTTCTAAATATTTAATACAGTGCAAACCGGCACCGAAACGCACGGAGCTGGCGGGAGGAGGCGAGTCCCCGGCTGGGGAAAGCGTGAGCGGCTGCCTCCGGCTGAGCCCGGCGGCACCGCTGCCTCTGCCCCCGGGGGAGCCTGTTGAATCGGCCCCCCCCTTCCCCTCCCTCCCCTAGGCTTTCTCGGGGCTGCAAATCACAGCCTGGACGTGGGCAGCATCGCGGTTCCTCCGGGCTGCCCGGCCCGGGGAAAGCAGGGATGAGCGGGGATGCGGAGGTTTCTGGCTGGAGGAGCAGAGGAGGGTGCGGGGGGGGGACGACACATCCCGACGGGTCGGGATGTCCCCAGCACCGGGACGCTGCTGCCGGCCGGGTCCTGCCACGCACGAGTGGAGCAGCCCCGCACCAGATCGAGCAGGATGGGGGCTGGGGACCGCCGGGGGTTTGGGCTGGTTGGAGGGGTCCTGCCCGGAGCGGGGTGGGGGGGGCTAACCCCCACCACCCTGGCATCCCCGGGGACAACGGCACCGCCTCGCCGGCAATGTCAGGCGGGACACCCCGGCGGGGGGCGGGTCCTGCACAGGGACCCCCCCAGGGAAGGAGGGGGGCGTCCCAGCCCGACGCCGGCGAGCGGACGAGGCACCCCTCCTCACGCCCCCCCCCCCCCCGCGGACCCCCAGCCCCGGCCGAGTTTCATTAAAATGCCATCAAGAAAATTCTTTGGCAACTCCGGCCGCGGTCTAACACCGGCTTCGCCGACTGGCGAGTACCCCGGTCCTCCGGGCTCAGCCTGAATTTGGGAACTGAGACAGAACTTTACAGCAACATCCGTCATTATAATTAAAACTGCAACACACCCACCGGGCAGGAACACGCTCCCGTCCGTGTCTCCCCCCCCCGCTTTTTTTTTTTAATTGAAAAAAACAAGCGAAAGCGGCTCAAACTCATAGACAGGCACCTGCCCCCCGCCTCCCCCGAGCCATCAGTGCGACGGCAGCCGTCCACCCTCCCGGCCCGCAGCCGCACCGGGCGAGGATGCGGGACCGGCGCCGTCCCGGGGACCGGCCCCCGGCTGGATGCCATGTCCCCCCCACCGGAGCACGGACACCCCCCTTCCCCAGCCACCGCCGCCCTCCTCCACTAATTTTCTTTAATTAAAGCTCTATGTGCGGCACGTTTCGCGAGGACAGAAATAGCCGCTGAAGGAGCGCATGTGGGGAGGCAGGTCCAAACTGCCGGCGTGGGAATGCAGAAGGGATTGGGAGGGGGGGGCAGGGGGAGCAGAGCCGGGGAGCGGCTCTACCACGGCCCCCACCCCAAGGCCCGGGGCCTCCGGGGTTATTTGGGGTGGTGGGTGAGATCTCCCTCCCCTCCCTCCCAGCGCTCCGTGCGGCGGGGAGGGGATGCGGGCGGAAGCCCCCCGCCCCTGCGGGACACTGCTGGCACCGGCTCTTCCCCCGGAGCACAGGGGCTTCCCGCAGGCAACAGTTGCAGAGGCGGCACGCAGGGGCTCCCCCAGGGATGCTCCGGATCGGGCGCACCCCGCAGGCAGTGGGGAGACCCCGAAGTGGGGATCCCCCATGGGCGGGGGGGATACGGGCCGGGCGGCCGGCGGGGCTCCCCCGGCTCCGCACCCCCGACCCGGCCGGGGGAAGCCTCTCCGGGCCCGACCTGCCCCCCGCACCTGGGGGAAGAGGGTAGCAGGGGCGGCTCCAGCTGAGCCCGAGGACCCCCCGCCCGCGGAGGGGAGGGCGCCCCGCTCCCCCCCGCCGCCTGCCCCGCGGTCCCCTCCCGCCGAAGTCCCAACCTGGGCTGCAGCCGCGAAAAGTTTGGCGACACGGAGCGGCCACCGGGGGCTGCGCGGGGCTCGCCGGGCACTCGGGGCTCACCGAGCAGCGCCGGGCGCCGCCGCGGCGGGGAGACACCGGGCGGGGGCCGGGGCGAGCTGGCACCGGGCGCCGGGCCGGTGCGGGGCAAGGGCCGGGGGCTCAGCCCGGGGTCAGGGCCGCGGGGCGGGGGGGGTGGCGGGCGGGCTGCGGCGGGGGCTGCGGGCACACCTACCTGCTTCGGCGGCGGCTCCCGGCGCTCGGCGGCGCGCCCAGCCCCGAGGCGCGGTGATGGGCAGCGGGCGCACCCGCGGTTGCGGCTCCCCGCGCCCTTCCAGGCGGGCGGGCCGGGGGCAGGAGGCGGGCAGGGAAACGCAGCCGGAGCCGAGCAAATCCCAGCGCTGGAGCCGGCCTCCGAGAAGAGAAGGGCTGCAGCTCCTCACTGCGTCAGGCGGAGAGCCCTGCCCGTGCAGGCGGCGCCGGGCAGCGCTGCCAGGCCCGGGGGGCTCCCATCGGCACGGCACGGCTCGGCTCGGCGCGGCTCGGATGAGATGGGCACGGCTCGGCACAGCGGTGCGGTGCGGGCAGGGCGGAGGTGTGCGGTGCGGCGCGGCTCGGCTCGGCCTAGCACGGTCCGGTTCGGCTCGGTATGGCTCGGCACAGCTGGGCTCGGCACGGCACGGTTGAGCCTGGCTCGCCTCGGCTCGGTGCGACCTGGCTGGGTCCGGCCGCGCTGTCACGGCACGGAGCGATAAGCGGCTTGGCCGGGAGAGCCGGGCTGGCACCGGGGGAGCGGGGGGGCCGTGTGTGTGTGTGTGTGTGAGAGAGAGAGACACTGCGTGTGTGAGACACTGCGTGTGTGTGATGCCGTGACAGTGTGTGTGTGGGGCACCTTGTGAGAGTGGGGGGGTGAGTGTGTCGGGATTTGTGAAGGTGTGAGTGTGCATGTCGGGGGTATTTGTCTCTCTGTGTGACAAAGTGCTCGTGTGTGTGTGTGTGTGGTGACACCTTGGGAGGGGTGTGCAGAGGTGAAAGTGTTGGAGCGTGTGTGTGTATGTTGGGGGGATGTGTGTGTGTGACAGGTCCTGGGGGGTGCAGGAGCCTGAGTGTGTCTGTATTTATGCACATGTGTCCCTGTGAGCCCATGTGAACGTCTCTGTATGTCCCCATGTGTGCACGGCAGCCCCCCCCAGCCCTCACACCAAACCCGAACCTCCATGGGTCAAACTGGGCCCAGCTGGGCAGCACCAGGTGACGCTGGGAGCACTGGAGCTGGGTGAGCCGGCTGGGAGAGCCAGGACAGCGACGGGGCTGGGCCAGGACCCCCGCCCGCAGCCCCCCAGCCCCTGTGCTGAGCCCTTCCCAGGCATCCTCCTGCCCCAGACCACTCCTTGCCTGACCAGAGACTGCCATCCCACCTCCCTGTTTTTGTTTTGTTTGTGCTGTTTTAGCAACACGACACACAACTTCAGGGTGATTAAAGCGTGGCTGGCACTGAGCCGGGCCCTCGGAATAAAAGCCGCCTTCTCTCCCCCAGGCACTGTCATTTGAGGTAAGGACTGGCCAGTGCGTTTCTTGTGATGGCACAAGGTGTCTCAAGCCATCTCCAAAACCATCTCTCAGCCTGCAAGTCCCTTTTGCAAGGAGGTGGCAGGGAAGACAGAGAAGGTGAGGTGCAGGAGGGAAATTTCACTCCTTTCAGTTTAATAGCAACAACACCAACACCACCAGAGCCAAAAAAACCTGAAGCGTGGAGTAATAGAGCTGGGAGACAGCCTAGCAATAGGCAAGCCATGGCCCCTCTCCAAACGGCAGCTGGCAACCTGGCGCAGCGCTCGGCTGCGTTAGACACACAGCCCCAGGGAAGCGCCTGTGGAAACTCAAGAAACACCCCTGTGTGATGGAGAGGACAGGGCAGGAAGCAGGGCTCCAGCATCCTATGTTCCACAGCCCTGGCCTGGGCCCTGACCCACTGGGGAGGCTATGGGGCTTGGTCTCTGTATGAGCTGGTTGCTCTAGTGTCCTTCCCTTCCCTTCCCCTTCCCCTTTCCCCTTTCCCCTTTCCCCTTCCCCACCACCCCCTGGGCTCACGTCCTTGAAGCTTGGGAGACCCTCCCTCCCTGGAGCAGGGATATCCCATTTCTCCCATGTCCCACGGGATGCCCTGAAGTCAAGGAGTTCCCATTGAAATTGCTTTGGACTAATAAATGTGTAGGGAGTGACATGAAAGGGGCAGGAGGCCACCATGAGGGTGGCTCTGGGGTTAAATGCCTTCCTGGAGAGGCTGGGGATAAGGGGTCCCATCTCTCCTCTGCCTTTGCTGGAGAAGGCTCTCAAGCCCAGGGCTTACATCAGCGAGTCGTCACGTCTCCCTGGGCAGGGAAAGGGCACTGCCAGGTCCCTCACAGTGCCAGGAGCAGGGTGTCCTGGGGTGCAGGGCACAGTCCCCTCCCTGGTGCCACACAGCCCCTGGGGCAGCCAGGAACGCTGCTGGAGATGAGTTTGGCCCCTGGCAGCTGGAAGAAGACTCACCTGGAGGGGACAGGGATGCCACCGGTGCCGTGCTCCATTGCAGGTCTTCACCTGTGGAGATCAGCAGCAAGAAGAGGGAAGGTTTGCAAAAGGCTCTTTGCAAATTTGCTCCCCGCTGGCACGCAGCATCCAACTCCCTGGGACTGCTTTGGGAGAGGCAGCCCCCCCAAACCTCCAGCCTTACGCGTGGATCAAGGACAGGCTTTAAAGCAGCATCATTCCTACCAGCTGCCGGGTCAACGGGGGGGTGGAAAGACTTGGTGCAATCAAATAACTTTGCAAACCAAGATAAATTAATAAAAGAGGTACTTCTGGGCGAGCTGTTGCAGTTCGTCTGGGAGGAAGTGACGCCAGCCCAGCCTCTGGCCCTATATTTAGTAAAAATCTAAACCAGACATTGATAATATTATTAAAGACAGGAAGGAGTAAAAGAAGACGTAACCTTGCTGGGATGACTGATCTATTTACTCAAGACAGCGGGAGGAGTGCTGTGAGAAAGGTGTCTCGGGTCAGGAGAGCCTCCGCAGGCCCTTCCCCTCGACCAGCAGCAGAAGACGTCTGACACAGCAGGTTCGAGCAGTACTAACCCAGTTTAGCAAGCAGTATGGGAGGGAGAGGTGGTTAATAAAACATTGGCTGCTTCTCCCAGCGACGTGGAGGTGGTACGGGAACGACAGCTCTTCTGCTGCCTTTCGTAGCATCACCTGGAAGGGAAATGCTGGCCAAGGGACAGAGCGCTGGCTGGGCAGTGCTCCGTTTGTCCACGCAGAACGGGGAGGCATTAAGTTAGATAAGGACATCAATGGCTCTGAAATGCGGTGTGACCTTGGGTGAGCGATGTGCCTCCTGGCCTTGCTCAGGGCAGGGACCGAGTTGTCCCCCATGCGGTGCCCACAGCAGCAGGGCTTGACTCTGGATTCTGTTTGTGTCACAGCAATGGTGACAGCCCGGTGTCCTCTGAGAGAGGAAAGCGCTCCCAAAAATAGGGGAGTCTGGAGGGAAAGGTGGCAACGTGACAGCCTGGGGGAGAGTCAGACATCCCCACCCTACCTTCATGTGACACCATGTGGGGCGAGGGATGGAGGTCTGGGGTTCTTCACTCAGTTACACCATTTCCACTCCCCCCAAAGCAATGACTTCAAATATCTTAAAAATCACAAGAGCCTGAACCCCCCCAGTCAGACCCATAACACAACGACCCACCGTGCACAGAGGGCGAAAGTCCATCCAGCCTCGCTCCATCCGGGGCTCGGGCGCCTGCAGCTCCCTGCTCCTGCCACGGGTACGTGCAAAACGCGCCGTTGACAGGGAGCTCTCACCAGCAAAAAGGGAGAATGATCCTCGCGGGAAGGGCATGATTTCCCCCTTCACGTCCCTGTGAGACTGGCTGGTGTCCTCCCGCTCGCTGCCCCACCACTGAGTCACCATCCAGCAACACGAGGGGATGCTGCTGTGCGGTTCCCAGCAATGCACCAGCATGGCTGTGGGTGACTCGCTGTCCGAGGCATAATTTTTTTGCAGCCTGAGATGCTTCTTAGCTGTTGTTGTCAAATCCTATCTAAAAATCATCAGACTAATTAGAAAACAAAAAATGACATTTTACGGGCTGTTAGTGCTGTAAGTGGACTAAGGCCTTATGGTATTTAAAGAATGCTTGGAAAACAACCGCGCTATTTACATCTGGGAAAGAGTTATCGGGCTCAGGCAGAAGCTGCATTTCAGAACATTTTTGTTTAACATACTCAGCCTTGGTGATGACAAATATTACTGCACATCATTACCCCAATTTTTCAGGGTGCTAATACCTCATCCATTGCAAATCATATCTGCTGTAGACTTGGCAGCTCGATGTGTTTTTATAGATTCCCATTTATTCTGATTTTCATTTTTGTCTTTGAAACTCTGAAGAAGTCAATTTTACATCAGTGAAACACATCAGCGGTGGGGACAGGGGACTTCTGCCAGCCCACAGCCCAGGTGCAGGGTGGTCGTGCATCATGAATCGCTCTGCTTAGGGCCTCCCACCTGGAGCTGCTGGAGACATCCAGAAGCGCTTTGGTCTCTAGATCTACCTTTACTTGCTGGGCCTGGCAGCTCAGGTGATGTCCGTGAGGACGGTGCAGTTGTCATGCAGACACTCAACCACTCAACCACCTCTCAAAGCAGAGACTTCCCTACACCATGTGCTGCTTGTATTGACCACCAAAGTTTGAAAATGGGCTTGATTTGGTCCTATTCCTCCTCGTTGACGCTGATTGCTATCTCTCTACCATGCTTGCATCCCTGTGGAGCATAAGGGATCCTACAGCTATGACTTTGGATTCAGTGCAGCAAAGGTTGTCCTTCGCAGAGGCCCCAGGGGACTGATCCCACTGTTGATGGTTTCTTTTGGCCCCGCTGGATACCCTGACATGCCATTGTAGTGCAGATTACATAGTGCCTTCCACCTGAGGACTTCCAAGTGAGTAAACAGAGTGAATAATTCACAATGTGCAATTTCTTTAAAGACTTCTCTCTTTTTTTTTTTTCCCCTCTCATACACACATTGTCCATGAAGAGAATGAGAAATTCTCCAATGCACCTGTTCGGCGTTATTCACAAGTCTCTTCGGTGAGTAACTCTCGGCTTGTGGGTGCTTTCAAACCAAGGAGACTGCCATCAAATCTTCAAGTTGCAATTTGGGTCATGGCCCAACAAAACACACATTTCAAACCATGCAATACCCAAAATCCACCCTGTGTGCTTACCCACCTCCAAACACCAGTGGAAGGAGAGAAAAGACTTGTCTCTGCCCTTCTTGGCACTGCACAGACCCAAGCATAGACAGTATGACCCCTGTTTTTACAAGTGGCCACTGATTTGGGGGCCTCATTTAAGACATTCAAGGCATGCTGCTGGTACCCAAGGTTTAGTCTCCTTTGGGGTGGTGATGGAGGCAAGTCAGCCTGGGTCTGAAGGTCTTTATAGCAAAACCTTTCCTTTGTTGCTGTGCCTTCGGTTCTCCTACACTCCTGGCGTCCATCTAAGGACATCTCCAGTGACCCTTTGCTCAAGGAGTCTCACCTTGTCACACATGAGGGACCTCATTTGTCCCTAAAAGGCAGAGCTGGTTCAAGGCTTGTTGGTGGCATTGGCCAAACCAGGTGATGCTATTCCAGGGCTGTCATTGAGATGAAGCTACTCGTCTTTGCCAAAGCTACCCCTGAAGCTGATCCCCAGCGAGAAAGGTTGACAGGGAGCACACGCCTGCCTCGGAGACATGTAGATGCAGCATGACTTTCTTTTTATTTACAGAGCATCAGATTGCACATTCCCTAAGAGCTCCGATTCATCCCTCCCAAACCCTAGAACAAATATTCCAAAATCAGTCTACAGCATGGGGACAGGCTTTGTTCAGTGCTTTGAAAGAGAGCAGGTAAAGTCATTACCCTCACTTTGCATAGCAAAAATGATATGCATAAAGCTGCATAGAACAGCCCTGCAAAGCTCAAAGGAAACAAATGGGCGACTTGCACCATGAATTTCAATGGGACTTTGTGCCGCCAGGATAATAGCCAGTGAGACAGTGAAATATTGCACAGAGAGACATCGGGCAGTAAAACCAAGTTCGACTTGCTAATGCGGTGGAATATCCCACAAAATCGCGTGGAGGGGAGATTGCAGAGCAATTGCATGGGGGCACATGGAGCAGCCTGAGTGATAATGGAGCACACTTGGGCACAGGACAGGAATAATTCAGGATGGTGGTGGGGAGTGGTCTTTTAAACACAGCGAATTACCCCGTGGCTTCTCACTGGAGCTGCCTGCCCTGGCTTGAACATCTATTTATCCAGCCTGTCTTGGAGGCAGCACCTGGTTTGCAGGGAGGTCTCCAGCCAATTTTTCACATGGGTTAGCTACAGCCCTGGGAGCACCCAACCTGCTGGAGGCCAGCAGTGGCTGCGGGATGGAGATCTGTAGCCAAGTTTCTTATTATTATTCCCAGCAACTGCCTTCACACCGATCCCTGGCTGCCGAACGCAGCCCTGCCTCAGGTTCCTGCTGCCCTGTGGTCAAGGGACAAGGGAGAGTTTGCAGGAGAAGGGGCTGGACCCAGGGAATCCCTGGCCAGGGCTGCACCATCCACGGCAGCATCCCAGCTCCATGGGGACGGTGCCCCAAAGTGTCTCTGCCTCCTGCGAGCTCCCTGCTCCCCCAGCCAGCCTCACCGGGATGCCCTGTGGCCATGGGCTCAGGAAAGTCTCAAAATATTGAGCAAGGAAAATCATCCTCCCATTTGACACCCAGAGAAAAGGAGGCTTCCACGTAGCTGGATAACTCACCCGAGGCTGGAGTGGAATGAATTAGCATCTTTTAAATTAAAGAGCTTTAAACAGCATCTTCTCCCCAAACTGCCACTATATCCATTTCAATGGTTATAGCAACCACTTTGCAAGTAGACCCAGAGGAAGAGGAAGGAGGAGGGAGAAAGCCAAGACAGAGAGGACGGGCGATGCTCTGACACGCAGGGAGGGGGCCGGGAGATGCCTGTTGGCACCAGGAGCAGCCACTCTGCTACCAAGGCAAAGATGTTCAAGCAAGCAATTCCCTAAGGCACCCTAAACTTTTATAGATTGCTGATGGTGAAAGCAGTAAATGAAAGGACACCTTTGAGTGAGCACTCATGTATTAAACAGTCTTGGAGGTTGTCCCCATACAAAATAGAGTGTGTCTTTCAAGGCTGTGTAACTCCACAGCAGATACAACAGAGGAGGGGTGTTAAGTGATGACGGAAACCTCACCTGTACCGTCAAGCTGCATTTTCAAGATGTCCACAAAAAGGGGAAATGGCAGTGCAATAGTCTGATTGCCACCATGGAGGCTGGCTACTGGTTCTGGTACATGGCCACCTGGCTATTTAAGGGTTTATTGTGTTTTGGGCCAAAGGGAGATGGGGAAAAAGGAGAGAACAGCTGAGAGGTGTAGGTGAAGCTACAGGACAGGATTGGTTAGGTCACAGCTGTGGCCACTTAAACACTTTGGCTCTGAAAAGCAGAAAAAAACCCTAAGATGGGCAAAAGCAGCAGACAAACTGGAAATTCAGATGGGAATCCAGGTATCCACTACACCAAATCTGGGATTAATGACATCATCTCATCTTCCCCTCCTATTTTAAGGCTGACCAGCTATCCAGGCAAACACGAGTGTATTCAGGAGGAGATTTGGAAATGGGCTCAGAATGAGTCACGCGGTGCATCTCCTTTTCCTGAGCTGTTTCCCCCGGGATCTCCGTGAGTGGAGACCCCGAGTCCTTTGTCTTTATCTGACTCCAGGCAATCTGAACGCAGCCTTGAAACAAGAGTGTGGGGAGCGACTCTCCTCCGTCCACACCAACCCGCAGCACCAGGACTCCGAAGGCAGCGCTGGGGTAATTTCCCTTTTATTGACACGATGTTCAAAATAGCACAGCACACGGGGCCGCTGACTCAGAGGTACCCAGGTACGGAAGGAGCCGCCGGGGAGGCTGCAAAGCTGTGCGCAGATCCCACGACGAGACCTGGCCGTGCAGTGACTACAGCCATCCAAAATAGCATTTGTCTCTGCTGAGACTCACAAGCCCCTTGGGAAGGGAAGGACCTGCTGTTCAGCAATGCCGTCAGATCCCAGGGGGAATATTTTGCTCAGAGAACGGGAGTTTGGAGGATTTCTGCAGCTTCCCCTCCCAATCTCAATTTACCTCGCCGAATTAAAAGCAGTGTGGGCTGGAAACGACGTTAAAAGGAAAAAGGAGACAGAAAAATCACGCTGAGTGTATTGTTCTGGATAAATAAGACATAGGCGTGTTGCGGAAGGTAGCTAAACCCATCCCACAAATGGTCTTCTCCTGCCAGGAAGATGTGACAAAAATAATTACTTGGGCTATACATAATTATTGTGCTGCTTTGAGCAGCCGCCTGCCCTTGGCACAGTTAAGGGAGCCTTCGCCCGATAGTGGTTAATGACATTAACCATTAGCCCGTTAACGTCCTGACCCGCTAAATGGGCTGGGATGTAGTGAATGATGTGGCTGGGCACCCACCTCTGTGTCTGCCCACTGCAAGGGGCGACCACCATGTGCCTGTTGCAGGAGAAATGCTTCCAGTTGCCGTTCCCAGTTGCACCAGTGCCTGGAGATGGATGGACCCCCGTGCAGTTCTGCATCAAGGTCTCCACTCAGGAGATGCTGGTTGTCACTGGCAGGGCCAGGCTGGCCCTACAGATACCAGTGGTGGTTTACGGTCCTCAGGCGAGATAGGACTAGTGTTGGAAAACACAGAGTTGGTTTGATGACGAAAAAAGAAAGGGAAGAGGTAATGAAATCTCTTTTTTTCTCCCTCTAATGGACAAAGCTTCAAATTCCTCCAGTTTGGGTCCAGCTGCCAGAAAGGGACCTGTTCCACGGATCACTTGGGGAAACCTCCGTGGGACAAATTCAATGTTCTTCATTAAATTCTCTCAAAGGAGGAAATAAGAGTTTTACAACCAGCTGTCAAATGCTCTGCAGCTAAAATATCAACAAAGTATGACAGACGCAAGACGGAAAAAGCCTCTGAGGTTTCCTTTTATTGACTGGGAAATCTCTGTTTCTTATCTTATTATCTTTCAAGTTAAACCAATATGAGCTGAACAATCAGGAAATTGAATAGCATCATTGGCAAAGACCATCCTCTCCCCAAATAGCTGACAGCAATGAATACCTGAGACAACCCATCGCTTCGGCACAGTGGGATCTAACAGAACAGAGCGTTTGATCTCATCCCATACAAACCATTCGGACAGAGGTGATGGAGATCCAAACGTCCTGCATCTCCTATAGGTTTATCTAGCAATAATCTAACGTTTGGGCCATGTGGAGCCAGGTCACAGATTGATAATCACATACTTGAAGATCACAGGCTATGAAAATTATTGCTGTGCTGGCTGGAATAAATTATGCAAAGCAATGCGTTATCTGGAAGCCTGCAACGCACACGCACGCACACACTTCGGTGATCTATCGCTCTCCATGCAGATGTTCTGCTGCAAAGACATTTTAATTAAAACATTGAAAATACGTTTCCTGCCTCGTCTGAGCCGGAGATGAGCAGGGAAATGACGCCGAGTGGGGGAAAAGCCCCCACCGCAAAAGAAATCATAAAGGCAAATGCAGTAACTTAACACCAGTCAAAACTGAGTGGTGCCTGAACTGGGCCCAGTCGTGCATTGAGCTGGTGTTGGTGGGAGAGTGAGCGGTGGGGATTGAAGATGCTCTACCAAAGGTACTACGGGGCTGTAGCTGCAGCACAACTCCTCAACAGTTACTCCCCTATTCCCCCTGCCAAGGACACCCCTGCACCCACTCTCCATCCCCGGCATCCTCGCTGCCTCCACAGGCAGCACAAGGGAGGACCCAGGTTAAGGTTCAGTGAGTCACCATTCAAAGCAGAAACCAAACCTAATGCATGAAAACGTGGCCCTTCCAGGAGGAACATCAAAATGACAAGGCCCCGTCAGGACACCATCCACACCAGCAACATCTGGATATAAATGCCTCCTTTCCAGCCAAGAGAAATAATTTGAGAAAGCAACTTCTATCCCTCAATGCAAACTGGACATTTGACTTAATTAGGAAAATGATTTTTGTCTTTTCTCCTTTTCTATTTTATTTTTACTTGCCTCATCCATAAGACTCTCCCATATGAACCAGCCAAGGACCACAGTGGCAGCAATAAATAAAAACAGGCAATGATTGCCCAGCTGTCCTCAATGCCCGCCACGAGAGTGCAGCCCTGTGCTCCCATGAGCTGTCCCTGCCCTGTGCCGCTGCGGGCGTTAGAGGTGGCCTCATCCATCGTATCGCAAAGAGGAGGCTTAAATCACCCCACCAGAAGGTGGTTGAAGAGACCCACAAAAGGATGGGAGAGGACATGGGGAGGCAGGTCAGCAAGGCATAGACCAAATAGTGGTGCTAGTTCAAGTTTGCATCCTGATGGCTTGGGACAAAATCCCACGGGGAAGGGAGGGCAGAGGGAGGTGGGGAGTTGGGGCAGGAGGATGGACGAGCCAGACAGCTGCCAGCCTCCCCAGAGGTGGCACATTTGCGGGGACACCACTCAGCAAGCATGTCCTGCCCAGCTCACAGCTGATTTGGCCGCAGTGGGGCTGTTGCAACCATCCGACGTGTCCTTGTTGTAAAGTGACGCTTGGCCACGGCCCAGCATTAATCCTGGGTGGGAGAGTGGGAACCTGGAGTTGTTTTCCCCTGGGGAAGGGGACATGCCTGCAAAGACACCTCGTGCCAGGAGCTGAGCGGGGTCCGATGAAAGGAGACAAGTTACCACCCCAGGGTCTGTCCTCGCCAAGGGGACGCACAGGCAGGTCGGCGTGTGGGGTGCGCCTCCGTCACGCTCCATCGTGGACACATGGAGAGCAATAACCAAAACCCCGGGCTGAATCTAATCAGCACGGAGGGCTCCGGCCTCAAGCAGGGAGAAAGCCAGATATATTCCCTGGAGAAAAAAAGAGATGTGAAATTAGCCTTGCCAGGCTAGGGAGTGCTTTTAAATTACAGCAGAAGTGTTTGAGAGATAGCTCTGCTCTCCACAGGAGCTTCTCCCCATCCTTGGGATTTAAGCCTGTTAATAGTGGAGTACGATGATATTATCTGTTTGTATTGCACTTTTTATCACAAACGGTTCCCAAAGTGATTTGCTATCGTGTCCTCCAAGAGCTGCTGAAACACAGGCCCTGTTGGGAAGCAGCAGCAGAACAGCCACCACCCCACTTACAGGCAGGGAAAAGGGGGAATTTGGACCAAGAAAATCACGGCTTTGGGTCCTCAGACCCTTGCAAACCATCAAGGATGTGGGATTAATGGTCCTACCCAAAACATCTACGTGCAAGAAAGTTCTCTCTGTCTATCTAGCTTGGTGGGATGACAGAACAAACTCTGACCTTGGCCAGGTTTGGACCAGAGGCTCCCGGGAAAAGCAGCGGCTCCAGCCTCAAGCCCGACCCATCCCTTGCTGCTCCGCACGGACCCACGCTCCCCTCGAAGAACACAGACTGTGTTCACCCCAGCTGCCAGGCCTGAGCCACCATCCCTGGTCCTCACACAAGAACACGTGGAAATGCGTTTCTCCAGCCCTCCCTGCGGGAAGACGCTCACACAGCAAAGCCTGGGGTTATTTCTGTAACCTCTGCTCAAAAAACTGCCTGACCCACCAATATTAGGGCATGGACGCGGGGAAGGGGGTGTTAGAGGGAAAAGGAGACGAAAGGCGGAGAGGCAGGGGAGTGGGAGGAGAGCAGGAGTGAGACTAGGAGAGGAAAAGCAAAGGGAAGATTCACCCTCGGTGAGCAGCGGCCAGGAAGGGTGGGAGAAGGAGACACCCCTTGCAGTCACACCGTCCCTGCGGCTGTGTAGCCCCCGGCGATGCCCACGGTGTCTCTCCCCGAGGATTTCTCGCCCTGCGAAAGCTGCAGATGAGATCTCAGCAGCTGATAGCAGTGGCAGCAGGAGAAAATGAAGTGAAAGCCCTTTGCTAGGTGGGGAAACGCCTGCGTTTCTCACCCTCCCATTGACTCCGAGAGGCTCAGGTGTTGGCATCTGTTCTCCAGCTCCCAGCCCAGAAAAGGGAGGACGGATGGGGTTACAGATCTCCAATGGAAAGCAGAAGCTCGCTGCAGTGTTTAGTGTTTGGGCACGAAATTGAGCAGCTTTCTCCTGGAGCGACTGACAGAGGAGCCCAAACCCTGCAGCTTCCAGGCCAAACCCCAAATAATCCACCCCACCCAGGTCCAGAGACCCTGACTCTGCAGAATTAACCCGGGCTGCCCTGACCTCCCCCCTGGCCCTTGCGTGGAGGTGCCGGGAGCCTTCAGGCAGCTTCTCGTGCCGCCGGTGCCACCGGCCGACTGCACTCAAGGTCTGGCAGTCCTCCAGCGCCGTGCCGCCGTCCCCCGCGTGCCTGCGAGGGCAGGCATCGCCTGCCACCGTGCATTTGTCGCAGCACGAGGAACGGCAAGAGACGGTCCCAGAAACCCCGGTGCACGCACGGGGGAGGCAGCGTGCCGTGGCCCGTGGTGCAGGCAGACCTTCCCTGGAGCTCCACCACGGCTTCGCTGGGGCTGAGCCCCGGGGCTGTGGGTGAGGGTGACCGTGTGTACGGCTCTGTGCTTGCCAGGACTAGCGAAGGCAGGACCAGCTTCTGCCTGAACCACCCGGACGGCCAGGTTGGAGAACGGCAGTGCAGTCGCCTGCGAGCATCACCTGGAGAGGCACATAATTAGGACAAGTATTTGTGCGTGTTTTCCTTTGATACAGGAAGATGGACAGATACTCTGCAGAGCCGTTTCCTTCCCTAAATGCCAAGCGCAGCTGCTGTGCTCGTTTCTCTTTCCTATGGCCACTTTTTAACCAGACGTACTGAGCACAGGCACGCAGACCTGAAGAAGTGTTGTGGAGAGGCAAGAGCCTGCAGCTCCGTGCTGGGAGTATCGGTGGAGACACAAAGCGATCTCACTCGCAGCTACATCGTCGCCTGATTGACACCCTGTAATAAAGAGATTCGCCACATAATTACTGTGCATTTGGGATGCAGCACCAGTATTTTTTTTTAACCCAGTGACAGCTTTAAACAGTAGTTAAAGTGTATGTTTATATTAATGTCATTAGTTATTTTTGTGTATTTTACAGAAAAGGCTTTTCCTTGAAACAGCAGTACAGTAAACAACAGCTCAGGTGTCTTCCGGAGACATCCCTACCTCTACTTTCAGAGGAACTGTTGAAGCGAAGGGGAGGGGAAGGATCTGAGCTGAGATTAAAGAAGCAGCAGCTTGACTTGATGACAACAAGGGGCGCAGGATCAGGCGCTGCTCTTGGGAGCCTCTCACTGCTGCAGGGTAAATGCGGGAGCCTGATAAAAATCACTTCCACACTTAGTGTCCTGCTGCGGCAGCGAGGACTTGCCGTGTCTTCACACGTGACATGCTGTCGGTGGCTGAGACCTGACCTCTCTTAGCACACCTATGGCTGGGTACAGCCAGGATGGGGGCACAAGTGCTGTCATATTGAGGTATCTATCCCAGCCTTGCCAGAAAAGATGTTAAACTAGGCTCCTAACAAATGAGAGAAGGAGCTTGGCATTTACTGGTAGAGAGAAACAATAATAAATGATGTTTTTTATTAAGAAATATTACCTAGCAAGTTTATTTCTATTCCAAGGGCCTCAGCCAGCCAGCAATGTAATAAAGAGGAAAAAGAAGATGGGAAGGGGAAAATTAGAATAATGAATATGATCAAATAAACACACACGCGTATATATGCCTTAAGTCAATAACACCTAGACGTCGCGGTTGGGTTTGTGTTTTTCTGCAATGAAAGAAAGGCCACGTTTCATAAACCGATACAAATTATCCTGGAATCAAAATGAAAATGGGTACAAAAGAGGTGGTGAAATATTATCAGTCAGGAATGGGAATGCGGGTCCTTCCATCACTGTCACCGGGATGTTGTGGCTCCAGCGGGTGCACGGAGCTCAGCCCCGGGGCCCGCTGCTCCACCACGAGGGTTTGGGCTGGTACCAGGAGCCCTGGGAGATGCTGTGCTCTCCCCTCCAGCCCCTGTATGTCCCCGAACCCGCTGGGCACAGCAGCGTGGGCACAGGCAGGCTGCCCTCCGCTCCCACCAGGCATGGGGCAAATCCCTGTCCTTCACAACGATGTATTTTAAAGACTCCTTCGGGAGCTGGGGGAAATCCAGCTACCAGCTTTCATGAGGCTCCTCAGTCCTGCTCCTCAACTTCCCGCTGTCACCAGCAAGCCTTTGTAAATCAGAAACTTCACTTCTGTTCTTCCAGAAGCGTGATCCTGCCTAAGAGCTCCTCTTCCCACAGACACGGGCAGCACGGATGCAGCCAGAGCCATCAGAGGTGCTTTGTACCAGCCCTGCTCTTTCCACGGGGCAATGCCAAAGAACCAGGTCAGGATAAAGCCCTTCAGGGTAACGCCGTCGCAGCCATGCTGGGACTTCGCTAACAGAGTACCGACAGAGCATTTCTCTGAGTATTTCCAGCAGCCGGCCATCGCCCCATTACACCACGCTCTTGGACGTACCGATGTGGTGGCTTCAGCCCTCTTAGCAAGCCTGGTACAGCTCGTGGCGCTGCCCCTGGGAATACTCCTCTGCCTCCTGCTTTGACTTACATCCACTTCTTGCTGTGACACCGTGATGGACAATGACAGACCCGTCCCCAGGGCTGGGTTGCATCTCCGCAGTGGTAGTCACCCATCATTAACTAGGTGACTCAGGCATTTTTCCTGAGCTGCTGCTCAGTTCCCAGCCGGCAGCAGAGGTTCTTGTCATCTGCCTTTACGTGTGCGACCTTGCACTGCTGGCACTCTTAGATTTAATCACTTCTACTCATGTCAAGATCACCCAGGTCTTCTGGTATGACATTACGTGCCTCTGTATGGAGGATACTTCCCAGCGTTGCATCTCCAGAGTATTTCATTAGCATAAGACCAATTTTTACACCAAGGTCATTAATTAAAACATTATATGTTGAAAGCACTGTCATTCCTGAAACCTGTCCTTGAGAAACCTGGTGAACTGACAGCCTTTTGCTCCGTGCTTCCCTGCTCCACACCGCCCCACCTTTTATCCCACTAATTCCCACCTCGCCTGGTTTAATTAATAGGACATGAGATAGGTGAGGCAGCCAGGCTGTGAAACTGCCCAGGAAGTGAATTTTGAGGTAGAAATGGAAAAAGATGACACGGCTCAGGGAAGAGGCTGGTCTGCATGCACACATCCTGCAAGGGTGACCCAACTCTGAAGCGTGTGCCTCGGCAGCCTTGTCTCCATGGGGAGGGGGGGACAACACAGACGCTCTCAGGGACACGCCAAAGCCATCTGTGGTCCCAGCGATGGCCTGGCACAGCGTGACTCTCCATTCCCACCTCCTGCTGGTCACCGCCTTCTCAGGAGGTGGAAGCAATGCCTGGATTTAAAGGTCTGAATCTGAATTTGCTTAGGAAACACCCTGAAACCTTCCTCTTTGCACACACCCTTCTGCAACGATGCCTGCACCCCACAGCAGGGCCCTCAGCCCGCTCCTGGAGCACCATAAACCTGTACCAGCAGATTTTACCATGGGCAGGAGCAGCATTACAGCATTGCCGCATCCCAGAGGGATGCCACTATCGGCACTCACTGGATGTGAATCACCGAAGTTGGTAGCTGTATGCGTAATGCAAAGGAGGCCTGCGCTCACGTGCAAGGGACAAGAAAGAGAAGGGTTCCCAATGGATGGAGGAAGCCACTGTATCCCCAAGGAGCCGTTCGGGAGCCCAGCCGATGGGAAGGGCAGCGCACACGTCCTCATGGTCCAAAGTCTCCTTAACTATTCCCTCCGGCTGAGTGGCAGGCAAGAAGTAACCTCAGTGATTGCATTTCTTTGTATGACCCCATCTAAAACTTTCAGCATCAGATAAACAACTCCCAAGGGTCAATTAACATGTCTTGAGATGATTAGAGTCTGACACTGATGAAACCCAGCAGTAATTAGCAAATTAAAAAAAAAAACCCTTTTGATTAGTACTCAGCATAATTCCCTCCAATTATTCAAAGTTCATGACTACAGGGGGTGGAATATCTCCAGGAATATTTATTTATATCCCTATTTTTTCCCAATCAACTTTGTGAATCTAGTTAATCATCAGCACTTGAACTTGTTAACTTGGAGAGTTTCAGAGCTGTCACTCTGTCTGATTGCTGGAGACAGCCTGGGGAAGAGTTTGGGGAGCACAGAGAATCCAAATACCTGTCTCAGGCAAAGAAAAACCAACAAAAAACCAAGAAGAAAGCAAAAAAAAAAATCCCAACTCACTGCAGCAGCAGAGAAAATAAAAATACAGTGTTTTCCCTCTCTTTGTTTAGAGTCACAGCTTGGTGCTGGCATGTTTTGCATCAGCCTGTCAGACGGCGCTTTGCAAAGGCAGGCGATACACCTCCTTCTGCACATGGACAAAATCCTCTCCGAAGAGATGCTCGTGCCTGCAAAGCCCAAATATCTGGGCAGGAGCAGCTCAGGCAGCCAAGCTTCCCCTGAAAATATGCTCCATGGAAATGGAGGCAAAGAATGGCCTTAAGCTATTAAGCTCCTTGGCTGCAGGGGCAGTAAACCAGTCCCCCCACCAGCCCCCCGCTGTGGCTGGGGCAGGGCTGACCTGCCCACCATCCACGGGAAGTGAGGGCGAGCCACAGAAAAAGCCATAATTGCTCTGGAAGTCGTCGTTGCCTGCAGGGAAGCTTTGCTAAAGCATTTCATGCCTGTCTTCAGATGGTACGAGAACAGTTTTCCTGCCCTAAATCCTCCCACACCCTTTCCAGCAGGAGGGAAGGGACCAGGGACCATGGAACCTCTCCTTCCGTATCCCTGCCCAAAGCTGCCCCAGCGACCGGTGCTCGGGGCTGGCTGAACGCAGAGATGGGGTGGGGGCCAGCATCCCCACACTGCTGTCAGGGAGGGTGGATGTGTGACCCCATCCCACGGCCCCAGAACCACCGCTGTCTCCTCGCTGTCATCGATGCCCCCAGACCTACGGGAGAGGCAGATGAACAGGGAGCCAGAGACGACACCACCTGAAAGGATCGAGGTGGTCGGAGCACCGCGGGGCTTTATCGGGAAAATGTTGCAATGGAGTCAGTGCAAACCTTTCGGATTAAAGCTACGTTTTAGAGAGAGGACAGGCACCCTCTCAGCTCCTGACACAAGGTCTCAGCAGCCCCATCTCTGCTGGCCCTTGCCTCCTACAAGCCATGTTGCTTGGGCAGAGACACCGTCCATCCTGGCGGCATGCAGGAATTGCCCTTGCTGACCTACTTGGGCAAGCGCCGGGGGAATGGAGATGTGGCCACCTGGGGAGTGGGCTTGCCAGGCTCTGAGCTGCAACTCCTCCACCCTCTGCTTCATTAAAACCTTCTTCCCTGCCTGAGCGAGCCCTGAGGGATGGAGAAGACTACTCCCAGATAGAAAGACACACGCTTAAACCTTTCAAAGCCATTTTTCATTGGACTTTTCTATATTCATCACTGCAGACTAACAGAGATTTTCTCTCTAGTTTAGATGATTATTTTTTTTTTTAATTTAATCCTATCCAGAGAGAGCCCTCTAGGGAGCTCCTAACCCTGCTTTAATAACATGCTCATTAGCGAGGTTATTCAGGGAGTGGTTTCTATTTGACACTCCAGCATCTTTCCAATTAATGTTGCTTTAAAACAAGCAAACCTTAAAAAAGAGAGAATATCAAACAGCTCAGAGTCAGCACTGCGGGAAGCCAGCAATTTCCTCTGGATTTTCATCTCCTTTCTTTCCAAAATTTGGTTCTTAGTTTCTCAGCCATTTGCTGAGACAGGACTAAATTAAAAGACTACAAGGCCCTGCTGTCCCAGCAGCTCCGGGACCTCAGACCAGCAGCCAGAGCACCAAGTGGGACACCAAGGGTGGTTTTGTTGAGCTGGATTAGGTCCTGCATGACGCACGCTCCGAGTCACGCACGTGCAAGGTTGTACCAATGCGCACAGGCACTGCCACGGGCCAAGGGATGGCAGAGTGACATTCCTTGCCATCTCTGCAACTGGAAATCCCTCCTTCAGCTCAAAACCTCCCAGCACAAGAGGTCTTTCCCTTGGTCCCTCACCCGAGTATGGCAGCATCTGTGCATGGCAGCGTGGGCTGCCGCAGCAGCCGGCAGGATCCTGGGTACAGAGGCCGTGTGAGCAGGGAGATAAAATTCTTCCAATCTCTCTCCAGGTGATCTGTCTTACCTAAATATTTACAGATTGACTTTTCCCGTTGGCTTAGTTATTCCATAATGGGATGGTCCAAGGGCTGAAACAGCTCAGAACTGAGCTCTGAGCTCACCTCCATCCAGTGACCTCACACATGGCATTTGCCAGACACGTGCCTCAGTTTCCCTTCCATGAAGGTGAGCTCCGGACACACACCCCACAGCCAGGTGCTGATGCCGCTTGGCGACCAAGAAGAGGGAGAGCCCTGCACGGCAGCTGCTGCAGCAGGTGAAGCATTGCAACATCGGGACATGAGTTACTGAAAACTATAAAACATGCTCAATTTGCCCACAATAAGCGGGACTGAAGCGCTTGCTTCGCTGCCCACCACTTTCCCCGCTGCAGTAACAGGACCTATTAATTTCATTTTAGGTGTAGAAAATTGAAATCTGGGTCAGAAGTGGGGAAAGCAGAGGCACACGCGGTACACAGCCAACTGCGAAGAAATACCACCCTTGGCAAGTCAGCAGCTGCAAAGGGAGCGCGACAGGGATGAATTCCGCCCCGTCGGAGGGCCAGCACTGCTCCATCGACCAAAGAGAGCTGCAGACGTTTGTACCCCCGCTGAGCTTGGCCCTGGAGGGCTGAGAGCAAGCGCGGCTGGGGCCAGGAAAGAAATCAAAGCGGTAAAACGGCAAGAGAAGAGATAAGAGGGTTAAGAGCCTGTGAATTCCTAGAGCTGGTAACAATACCAAGAAGAGATTTGCACAGGGCTTCCCTCTGTGTTGTCCTCAAGTCATTCCCCACGATTTGGACTGAAATAAATGGATAATTGTGTTGCCTACCACAGCTTGCCGAGCACATGTCTCTGCCTGTGACGCAGGGAATAATGTCGGCTTTACCCGGTTGTGTGAACAGCTAAACTCTGAGTAAGTCTGCTGGCATCCTCCGCTCTCTATTATCACGAGTCCCCCTTAGGCTCTTCTCTTTGCCTTCCCCAGTCTTATGCAGAATTTTGGCTCTTTCCTTGTTACTTAACTGACAACCGTCTGCAGCCAGAGCTTGAATTACACCTGCCTAAAGCGATCGACAGTGATTGGAATTGTCGTATCATTTTGATTGCAAAGATTCCCACGCAAGTCAAAACAAGCAGGGAGCGCAGGCATATGCTGAGCGCTATTACCAGGGCTGTGAGACGGCTTCCCTTCTGCTGACACGCACCCAAGGCCTACCCTGAGCTCTTCTTTGCACGAGCTTAAGAGCAAGGCTGAGCAGAACGATTTTTTTCTTTTTTCCCTTGGGCTGTGGCTCCTCGCAATGGTTTGCAGCGGGAGCAGAAGATGCTGACGCTGGCCGGAGCTGTTTGTGGGACCCAAGGTAGTGCTAGAGATGAGGCACAGCCCATATGCATCCGGCTCCGCTGTTTCAGGATTATTTCTTTACATCAGGCTCGCAGCAGCTGGTGTTTCCCCGGCTTGTTTTACGGCTGTGGTGGAAGAAGAAAAGCCAATGAGAGGGATATAACTGAACTAGGGCGAGTTAGAAGCAAGCGTATAAAGATGAAAGAGTACAGATCAGCGAGGCTATATGGAAGCTCTCCCCAGCAAGCACCGTGCCAGGATTTCCCCAGGGTTTGCCTGCTCCTTCTCTCCACGCTGCACTGCGGTGCTAACGCTGGTCCTCCTCTGCAGTTGCTCTCCGCTCCCCCATAAAGTCCTGACCATACACGCAGCAAATGGGACGGCCAAGACTTCCCAGTGTGATGGGAAAAGTCTGTCCCCATTTGGTACAGGCAGAGCTCACGGGAAGCTGTGACGGCACAGAGAGGACCTGCGAGCAGCGCGGGAGAGGGGGGTCGGGCATCGGCTGAACTCCTGATCCCCTACTTCCATTGGCTCTCCCATCAAACCAGGCACAATGTTTTCAGTAAATACCAAACCAGCCCGTAAATGGACAATCCAAGAAGCAAAATCATTGGTGAAATCAGGCTGAATTGGGGAAAATTGCAATGAAAATCCTTGGGGGAGGGAGGCAGAAGGAAGATGTTGCCCTTTTGTAAGTGAAACTTTCGACTGTGGTTTCAAAGGGCAATTTTCTTTAAGACCAGACCTCAGTTTTAAAGTGAAGCAGAGAGAAGGCAGGAAAAGTTTTTCACAGGTTGAATAACCTAAAGCCAAACATTTCAGTTCAGGTCCAGTGAGACAGCTGGGGGCCCCAGCTGAAAGATGAAGGGAGAGAAAAGGGAAGGGACCCGAACCAAATTTTCCCCCCTGATTTATTGGCTCAGATACCAGCCAAAAGCCCTCTGACTCGCCAGCTCTGCTCTCCAGCCCAGGGCCATGTCAGGGGCACCCATGGGACACTGCTGGGGGAACGTCTCCCTCCTGCTCAATCCTGCTACGGTGTCATCACTCAGTAATTGCGGTGCCCCTTTCCGTTGCTACAGAAACAGCCATGATGTCATCCCCGCAGACGAGGAGGTAGCGCAGGAGCTCCCGGGAAGGGCAGAGAGGTCACAAGGGATGGCGTCCTCCCTGTGCCGAACCCCAGGCACCCTGTCCCCAGGCATGCGGAGGTGTGCCGGGGAAGGTGAGAGCTGCAGGCGGAGAGGCGAATGGCTTTGTGTCCCCACGAAACGTGTTTTAAGCTTTCCATGCTGAAAAGTCACATTTTTTTGGAGGTCTGGAATAGATTCTTCAATGTATTTGTTTGGAGCAATAATGACATCCAGTGGCTGGTTAGCTTAGTCCTCAAGGGGAATCGTGCATGAGCATTCCCCGTCCTGTGCCTGGTCCAGGGTGTTAAAGTGGGACAGGCTGGAGCAGACAGAGCTGTTTGCAGGTCACCCCAGGCTTCTCTCGCACCTGGAGGGAACAGCACTAGGACGAGCCCTACGGCTCCTCCAGCAGCCAGAGAACCCGCTCCCAGGATGTGCTCCCACTGAATCCTCCCCGGCAAGCCCCAAGCCTGCTTCTTTTGAAGTTAAAAATCTCTTGATTTCAAGGAGGGAGCAGGATGAGAGCTAAGAGCTCTGTTTCTTCTGGCCGCCCCGGGCGTACCCCGGGCTCGTTGGAGATGCACATATGCTAAACACAAACCTACAGAAGCAAGACAGGCAGCGTGGGCACTATATGCTGACACAAAGTTTGTGGCATTGAGTGACGTCGTGCGGCATCTGAGATGTTTGAGGCCAGGCTGAGCCTTTTCTGCACCCCGGGAAACCAGGGAACCCTGAAACACTGGGACACTGTGACAAGGTACATGGGCCACAGGATGCCAACACAGGTCGCCTCAGTGGGGCATTGCTGTGCCCACGCCAAGAGCTGACACTGACCACTGTGCCCCACAGCTTCCTCAGCAACTGTCCCAAACGGGGTCCCCAGGCACAGACACCACGGGGAAGGGGACAAAGCCTGGGGCACACCTCAACTCCAGCAACCTCAGCATAGGAGAAGCACTTTTGTCGGCAGGGTGGGGAGGAGCACATCTCCTTGGCATCAGGGGGATGGTCTGGATTCAGTATCTCCTCCCAGCCATGCTGTCCCTCCATCAGTCCTGGCCAGGCTGCGTGTGTGGCATTTGCAGAAGCAGTGGCTGCAGACCCTCTTGGCAGCCCTCCTCCTGCAAGAGTAGGCTCCCAAAGAGGCACAAAGCCAACCCAAAAAACCCAACCAGCATCTCAGGGCCTTTGGCAAGACACAGGGCGTTCTTGTCCCCTTTGCCCAAACCAGGGGCTGGGACAGCACCATCTGGGGATCCGAGGCACGGCATATCAGCAGGATTTACGTGGGATGCAACGAGACTCAGGGTCAGGGGCTCAACCACCACAGCGGCTTCGTCACATCCCCTGACGACAGCAGAGGCAGGAGAATAATTTATTTGAAGCCAGAGCCCAGCTGTTGGGTCTTTAAGGTTTCTGAACGCATTCCTTGCAGAAAGCTAGGTTGGCAAAGCCTGTCAGGAGTGGTTTCTCCTCTCACCCCTGCCAATGATTACTGGGTCAGGCAGAGGTTTCACTTGGAGCTGATGGCTTTACATGCATGGATGTCCCCGGATCCCCTCAAGGCTCCAGCAGCAAACGCAGCTCAGCTCACGTGCGCCTGCCCAGACCCTGAGCCAGTCACTGAGATGTGAAGAATACAGTTACGCAAGCGGAGCAGTCAGCACTAGTGCCTCTGCCCCGGCAGCTCGCGAGATGGGCTGAGCAGGCAGAGGGGTTGGCAGAGACCGGGGCTGCCAGCACTGCCGGCTGCGGCCAAGCATCCCACGGGGGCTGCACTCACCACGAGGGCTCTGGCACCCCACATCCGCTGCCGGAGTAGACTGGACGATTGGGATCGATGTGGGAGCAGGCCATGGCCATGGCACGGTCTCAGGAGCCTCTCGCCCCTTGGCAGCAGCCATGAAGCTCTACCTCATACATGCTGAGTGTGAGGTTTGCCCCACGTCTGCTTTTCATCTGCTTCTCATCTCAGCTGTAACTGCATCTCGGGAAGAGCCGCCTTTGTCCTGGATTAGCAGATGGAGCCATTCATCTCAAAGCAGCCCGGGAGAATGCTAAAGCCAATTAAGCCAAGGGTACTAATTGCAGAGGCTCAACAGGCATCTCCTGCTGCCCTGGAATATGTGCAAAGACCCATGAACAGTCAGGGACCCAGAAGATTAGCTGATTTAAGGAATCACCTCTTTAAAAAGCCACCTTAACACTAAGGTCATCACCTTATTGCATGATCTGTGCTCTCCACAGCGGCTTACGCTTCCCCAGCACCGATTGCACTGGTTTCTATCACAGTCTACAAGTGCTCATACATCTTCATTTCAGTGAGCCAGTTGCTGCGGTGGCCTTGCTCACACTCCTCACTCCTTGGAGAGGATCGCTGCAGGTGCCCTGCACCCAGGCATGACTGTGGGGAGAAGGTGCCTCCTGCCATTGCTGTTAGCAGGGCAAGTCCACGGTTTAACAGTTGCACGGGCCTCAAAACTGCCTCTCTGCAGCTCAGAGGGGAGAGGGACTCCGCCAGTGTGGTGCTTCTCCGCTGGCTGTTTCACCTAGGTGATTAATGAACAGGCTTCTTCTTCTTTTCTGCCCTTAAAATTAACAGCGAGTGCTCAGAGTCGCACCTGCACGGGAGATGCACTGCAGAGTCCAACGTGTCCCTCTCCTGCTGTTTCTGACAGGCCACCAGTGTTTCAGCAGTGCCCGGAGAGGAGAAGCCCTGAGGCTCTCCCCTTGAAGTGCCATGTGCCGGTGTGACAAGGAAACCTCTGCTGAAGCGAGGCAGGGATCAGCCACAGCTGGTCCAGCCATTACCTTGGCCAATACATCCACGGGATGGGACACCTCCGTCTTCGCAGAGCCTTGGCCAGATGCCGCCCGGACCCAGGAGCCTAGTGGTCTCAGCAGCTCTTCTTGGCCAGGTGCTGATGTGCAGAGAGTGGGAGGCAATCCAGGAGCAGCCCTACTGCCGAGGTTTCTCCACTGAGAAGCAGAAGAAAGAGATTGTTGCACAAGTACGGGAAAAACTCCTTAAATATTTGGTAGGGATTTTTTTCTAGGGGAGATGCGAGGGAGAGCCAGCCTTCGTGAGCGTGCAGCACGGTGTGAAAGCAGGGAGGCAGGACGCAGGTCCGACCCCAGCAGTAAGCACGTGCACGGCCGCAGGCAATGCTGCCAGCTGGTTTGCAATCTCATTTCATGCAGACTCTGTCTTCCCTGCCTTCAGGTCATTGCTGGTGCCCATTTCTGGTCTGTGGGGAAGGGAAGGAAGGGGAAAGAAATGGAAGGGAACAGGGAAATGGGAAAAAAAGAAAAAAAAAGGAAAGGGAAAAAGGGAGGAAAAAAGAGAAAAGCTGTTGCAGGCCCAAAGGACCCTTCCAGCACAACATTTAATAGGCTTTCTCCTGTTATATTAGCACTAGACAATCAAACTGTTCAGCACAAGGTTATTTCCCTCTAGGATAGAGTGGTGACTTGGCGAATGCTTAAGGAGATCTAACAGACATGTTATTGCATTCCTGAAGGCTGAGGGATCACCAACAACCTGTGCTCATGTCTAATTGCCTCCATGCTGCTGGGCACACGGGGTTCGGAACCAGGCAAACCAGAGGTCTCGGCTGAGGGAAGTCACCCCAAGCCCTGCCCTTGCCCTGGGGAGGAAGGGACCCCGTTCCCTGGCCAACCTCCGATATTTGGCATTCCTCTTCCAGCTCACCTGCGCAGACACGCGGCTCCGCGGGGCTTCCCAACGCGCTGTGCCACGCTGCCATTGAACAGCTGCCACCTCGCCCCCCCGAGAGGTCCGTTTCCTAATGCCGGTATCAAATCCTCCATCACTTCGCAAAGTGCTGCAGGAACGAACACAAATTGTACCGACAGCATCCACCGATTACCTGCAGCAACCCTTCCTGCCCGTGCCAGAGACGCACTGAGCACGCCAAGTGCTGTGCACCAAGCGATCTGCTGCCCATTTCCACTGCGGGTCCCAAGCCCCAGCCAGTCTTATTGCTAAAAAGTGGATTTAGGTTACGTAAATTGAGTTTTTCCTCTTCCAGCTCATGCCAACAAGGTACAGTTTTGTCAGTCACTAATTAAGGAAAATCATGTCTTTCCTTCCTTTAGGCAGTGCTCCTTACAGCCTTGCTTCTTAGCCTAAATCTCCCCTAGTTTCCTCCACAGATTTAATTTCCTTAATCTTTTGTCCTGTAACTCCTCACTGCAGCTCCCCACTCTGGTGCCTGACTGCGGAGCCCCAAGCCCAACGGGATTTCCCTGTGATCTCCCCTGTGCTGTACAACGTGAAACAGCTCCTGGGTCTTACACGCAGAACCTCCAAGTGGCACATCACCTGGCACAGTGCCTTTTCTCTTTCTTTCTCTCTCACTCTTTCCCTCCCTCCCTTCCTTCCTTCCTTCCTTCCTTCCTTCCTTCCTTCCTTCCTTCCTCCCTTCTTTCTTTCTTCCCTCCCCCTTTTTTCCTTTTCCTTCTCCTTCACCGTCTTCTTCTCCTTCTCCTTTTCTCCTTCCCCTTCCCTTCTCTTCCATTCCCATTCTTCTTCTCTTTCTTTCTCTCTCATATGTCATATTCCAATTTCAACTCGCAGTCACCATTTCTGTCCTATCGTCCTATTGCCCTCCTCTTAGTACATTTAATTTACCTCTCATGACCCCTCATTTACCCGGACCAAGTTATATTATCAAGCCTAAAAATGTCCACGTAGTTAAAGCTCTGGGTCTGAGAGACGCGGGTTTAACTCCCAGCCCTGCCACATCCTCTTTGTACAGCAAAGCACTCAGATGTGTCAGCAGTGAGTCCCACAGCAAATCCCTTCTAGGCTTGGTTACAGAGGATGGTACGGTGCGTTTGAACATCTAGTCCCTTCAGGCGCGGAGTTGCTCAGTCCCACACTTTCCCAGTCCATGTGGCTCTTCTGTGGGGTTTAGAAACCTCGGTACCTCCCCAGCCTGGCACTGCTATGTTGCTAGCATAAATCCTAGCTCCCCCGTGCTGCAGCAAGCCATTTAGGGCTCTTTTAAACGACATTACCTTTTCCTTGTGTACTTTTGATCCAAAGCACAGCAGAAAGCTAACAGAGGGAAATCAGCATTTTAACTTGGTGATGTGGCAGTTCATAAGCAAGTCAGCTTATACGTGGGTTTGGATGATAAAGAAATTGGCTAGTGGGAAGAATATTTACAGGAGTCTTTTCCCAGCTTTGGAATTAGAGAAAATAATCCTACTAAATTAAACAAAAGTGATAATAATATAAGAGAGTGCTTCTTAAACATAACAGCTTCCTTCCTTGCCAGCAACATAGAACTCAGTGTTTTCAACACATGTATAATGCATTTTTAATGTAAACAGCGGGAGGCATAATTCCAGCATAGGATGTGAAATAGAAAGAGAAATTGTTCAGGAAGGGAGCTGGGGAAATTGCTAACGCTGCACACAGAATGAAACTTTCTCTAAATCCCAAGCTCCGTCTGCAGGGCATTACAGCATCAATGCCATTATCGCTGCACACCACGGACAGCTTATTGCTATTAATTATGTTAGCAAAATAAAGGATCCTTTCTGGCCGGACTGGATGGACAATGTTAAGCCATGCTGGAAAAGCTGGATAAACCTCATTAAGGAGAATTTGGCACTGGGAGAGATAAGGCTCACCGAGTTCGGGATACTTCAAAGGGAAAAATGGCTTGTGATAATGGATTTCTCAGGAGTCAGGACATGACTGGACACCTTACTCATCCTGCAGCCCACGGCTCACAGAGGAGGGGAGATCTTCCTGGGACAGCACCCTCCACTCGCCACCTTCTCAGCCACGGGCTGTAACGGTGCTGCATCCTAACTGTCATTTTGGGGTCACAAGCCTCTCCCCTTTTGTTTCAGGGCTCCTGGGTTAAAGAGCATGTGGTGAAAGGGCTGTGGCCCCAGGCATGCACACAACGGGACAGCAGATCCCTGGGGAGCTGCTGCTTCCAACAGTTCCCGGTCTGTATGGGTGGCTGGGCTGCACGTTCTCCTGGCTCCCGCTCCATCTTGTGCTTGCATTGAAGACAGGGTGAGGGATGAAGGAGCAGGTTTATTACGCATGCAGACAAGAGCAATCAGGGAAGGATGGCAAGGACATTTTGGGGACAAGGCTAGAATTCAAAATGATTTCGACAAGTTGGATGAAACGGCCCCAAATACTGAGGTGAAATGCAAACTGGGGACAAGAGCAAGGCCCTGCATTTCAGCAGGAGGCACAGGCTGCTCCCATCCCGGGGGGAATGAATGGAGGCATGGCCTTTCTTCCAGGAAGGAGCTGGGATAAAGGCAGACACAGGGCATGGGTCGGTTATGAGAAGGCATGAAGTTCTGCAGCTCTGTACCATAACTGGAACGGTCGCTCACCTTACGTAGCTTAAGAACTAGCAGAGGAGAGATGTTAGCCTTGTCTCTCCTCCAGCTTAACTGCTAAGTCCTTAAGGCCTTTAAAAGATAACCTTCGTGAGGAAGGGAACGGTCTGTTCTCCGTAGCTGCGGCGGACAGGACAAGATGTCGTGGGTTTAAATTGCAGCAAGAGCAAATCAGGTTAGACACGGGGCACTGCTACAGGGTCTGCGGAGCAGATAACCTTGGGGTGCTGGGGAGGCTCCATGTCGAGGGATTTAACAGCACAAGAGCTCTAAACTTTTCTCTCCTGTTAGTGTACAGGTCTTTTCTCCCTTCTGTGGTGTCTAAAATGCCATCTGTGTGGCAAGGGGAATTGGGGAATTTGACCCATCCTGGAGGAGAGGAGCTGGTCTGGGCTCCCCTGAAGCATTTTCCCTAGCACAGGGGAGGCAAGGCCAGCTCATCGTCCTATGTACTGACACTGCTCTGAATATTGGGAAAAGATAGAAGCGATGCTATTTTTGAAGGCAATATTGAACATAAATAGACATGGCAAGGTGCCAGCTTCAAAACATAACTGTTTCCAATAGAGCTGGGCGAGGCATTCAAAGAGTCTTGAAAAATCCATTAAGGCTCCATCAAAACAAGGAGCTTTTCAGGATGACAGACACATAGGTGCCTCCTTCAGCTCATTCATTGAAATAGAAAAATCAGGCACATTTTCTCCTCATTTTCTTTCATTCAGATTCAGCCCCTCCAGGAAAAAAAAAAAAAATCATTAAAGTTTCTGTTGTGGGGCAGAAGGCAGCACCATTTCAAGTTTTAACAGATCTTCTGTTGATCAGGCTTAAATCTGCTGTGTGCTGCCTCCAGCCGAGCTCTCGGCTCCGCTGCACTGCTGCTGACATGGAAGGGACTTTGCAGGCAAGCGGATCCTCATCCGGCGGTCACAGCTTCCATATGCAGAAGCCTTTCAAGGCTGAAAAGCCCAGGCTTTTGCCGTTCCACCAGCAGGTTTTTGAACACCTCTGGGTCTTCGTAATAGCAGAGTCTGCTTCATCATTTCCATTTCTACATGAGTCACAGTTCCCCTCATGTACTACTTTTCTTTTCCTGCTCTGCCTCAGAGATAAGATTTCAGTGTCCCAGAGCAGAGATTTGAGAAACCTCAGGCAATGGATTCACGTCCAGAAATATATGAATCTTATCTATGACAAAAAGGGAAAAGGAAGGGGAGGAAAAATGGGTTTGTAGTCAAATTGTTAAGAGACCAAATCGGTGCTTCCTTAGGAAGTCCCTGGGATGTAAAGTACCAATTAACGTGCACACGATGTGAAATATGAATAGGCCAGGGTTTTGACTCATCCCCCAATACAAACCAAGTGAAGAGCTTGAGTCGGCAACACAAATAGCAATTTGAAGAAGGAAAAAACTTTCATTTTGATCTGGATGTGCCTCCGGCTATAGCAGAGGGACAGAGGAAAAAATACAAGCTAGGAAATGCCAGGCTGTGGAAACGCGAGCCAAGGGTGCCTGTGGTCTGCCGTGGACACGTGCCAGATGAAAGCCCCGGGTCCCCACTATCAATTCTTCCCCCGTCCTGAATCCAACGACTGTTGCAAACTTGTGTGTGTGAGCAAGGACCTCAGACTGAAAGGAACAATACAGACTTCAGCTGCGGATCCCCGAGCACTGGGTCACGCTAATCAACCAACCCACTCAGTGCCTCTGGCAGCAAGGTATTTTTAAAAGAGTATTCTAGGAGACAGGACAATGACCAAATTGTTGAGAAAGTCATCAGAATTGGTCATTTGATTCTTTAGAAGATGCTTGTTCTACATGTTTGCAAGGGAGCTGAATGCTGGGGGAGATCAGGTCCTGCTCTAGGAAAGGTCCCCAGGACCTGTCCTTGGTTGTGCCTTGGTTACCTCCAACTGTCCCAGTGAGACAGTACTGGTGCCCATGTCCTGCCTCGCTGACTGATGCTCTGGACCGAGCAGGGTTGGTGCTGAGGCACTGAGGACAAACCAAAGCCATTTTTGGTGCATTCTCTATTTACAGCTGCAGCACAATCAAATCCATCAGACGGGAAGGGGAGTTCAGTTGTCACTGTCACATCCCAGAGGAAGGCTGGGCTGACTCAATTAGGAGACGTACACGAGTATTGATTATTGCCAAGTACAAATTCTCTCTCTCTCTCTCAGCTATGTGGTACACTGTTAGTTTATTTGCCCCCTCCAGGTTATTCTTAATTTCAAAACAACGTGATTGTTGCTGTTCCAAATGTACAATACAGATTGACAATACAATATAGCTTGTATTACCGCAGTCCCTACTGGCCTCTGATGAGCTAGTAGAGCTAGTAATTCAGCCATCTGATTTCCTCTTTTTTTTTTTTTTCCTTTTTTCTTGTGGATTCCACACTCTCTGAAAATGTATTTCTTGTTTATGTTCAAAGCAAAGCCGCCTCGCAGCAGTAGGCTGTCTGAAAGATTTTTCTTGTCCTTCGACTCCACCACAGAGGAGGCCAGATCTGTTCCAAAGATCCTGTTCCTGTAATAGCACACATCAGTCACTTATCTCATGCCCAGGGAAACTTGTGTCCAAGGCATTGGAGTGTCGTGAGGGCAGGTTCCTGGGAGCCAACCCCTCCCTGTATGCTGGGACAACTGTTTGGGAGGGGACAGTAGAACCTGTGAGTCCCCTACCTCAGTTTACACACAAAACACATAGACTGGCCCGAAGCAAGGAATGGATGTAGCAAGCTAAGGTCTTCCAGGATAAATAAAGTGTTAGAGCCTCACCAAACACATCTGCCTACAGAACTGTTTCTTCAAGTGGGAATTCATTGCCTCTGTCTCTGGAAATAAAGCCATGACAATATACCTTGCTATAAACTTGTGAGCCTAAAGAGGGTCTCCTGCGGCTGAAAATGGAGATCTCAAGGTCCCGCAGCTCAGTCAGAGCAACCAGAAAGGTCCAACTTTCTACCCAAGCACTGTCACTCTCACTCTCCTCTCCTTGCAGTGCAATCTGGGAGCCCAACTTCTCTTGCACCTGCAGTTTCTTGCATGGAACTGGCAAAATGCACTGATTGCGTTGAATAAGGCTAGGGACTCGGAGGTCCCATGATCTCACCAGAAGATATTAAAATTCTCCATCTTCCTCTTGCCTGATGAAGGAGGGATGAACTGTGCTTGGGCCAGTTAGAAATTAAACTATTTCAAGTGTGTTACATCTATTGCTCTCCTTGGGGATGACTCAGGATGTGAGCTACACATTTCTGGTGGAATGGTACTGGAGAGGACAGCAGGGCCAGCACTTCAGCTCTGTATTTATGGGTATCATCAGAAAAGCTTTATTGGATACATATTTTGCATCCTTCTCTCTGGAGGATCCAGCCGACATTCACAATATTTTTGTTCTCTTGCTTTCTGTAACTGATTTTATATATGTATGTTTATATATATTATATATATGTTTTACAGAGGGGATTTTGGTAAGAATTCCTCAAAGTATGGAGAAACGGTGAGTGTCTCCTGCTTGACATGGGGTGGGAACGTGCAACTCCAACACTGAGTGCAAGGCCAAAGGGGCTGGAGTGGGTCTGACCCTTCTACCTGTTACAGCATCACGCTTCCCTCCTCCAAAGGAGAACCGCAAAGCGCTTGCCTTGCACAAGGGCTACCTGCCAAAGCTGCTTTTTCTTCTGGCTCCCCTCCAAGATGTACTGCTTTGTCCATTTAAGCCACCTGTGAAGGGCACCTGAGTGCCCTCCTTGAGGGTTAATTGTAGGAAGTGCCAGGTTCCCTGAAGGCTAAACACCATGATGTACTCCTCCCGCCAGTGATCCCTGCCAAGGAGCCTTGGGTTGTGCTTCAGAGGGCGTGAAGTCTTCAGCCCGTGGTCCCAAAGGTCTGCCTGCCAAGCACTGAGCCCAGCGTCCCCCAGGAACAGTGCTCACACGGTGGCACGGCCGAGGTGTCGGACCACTACGTAACTACACAAGTCTGTGTTCAGATGTACACCGTGGCGATCCAGTACCAGCCCCGGTTTAGCACCTTGATTTTGGCCTCTGTGCCAGATGCCCTCATTAGAGACTGTTCTCCTGTCTCCAAAGGGTGAGAGGTCCTTGGATTTCCTCCCAAACAGGGAAAAAGGAAGCAATATTTTGAAAGTTTTCACAAAAACAGCATGCCCCATGGGGAGTTTGGGTCAATCAAATCTTTTATTTTGCTCTCTTTTTCCATGTAAGATAAAATGTGGATGAAAAATTGACATGAAGTGAAATGACTGCAACTTCGTTTGAAAAATCATCAAAGCAGAACACTGTAACCTAAAAGTTACTTTTGAAAAGGGAGTGATCAAAACAATATGGCCTGATGTGTCAAAATAACATTTCCAACAAAAATTGCTTTGACAACATTTTTCTCAAAAGCTCTTCATTGCACCATTCCCAAAAGGACCATTCCTGGTGACAGCACGAAGAAATCATCCAGGAATTTTCTCCTCTTATAGTTCCTTCTAAGGCAGTGTCAATGTACATTGGCCTCTCCTTCTCTCTTCCTCGACTGTCTTTGAGACTTTTAGTATTTTGTACAAAGGTTTCGTTATTATGGTTGGCCATGGGGAGCATGCGTGTGAGATACAGAACACTACAGACCCTTGCAGAATTCACGGCTGTATCATCTTTGCCTGCAATAACAGGGGATTGGTCTGAACTGACACAGATGTCCCCAAAACAGTGGTGATTTATCAGAAGCGCAGGCACATGAAGGAAAGCGAGCCTGACGTGAAGGTCGCGCTACACGTTTTGCCCCATTCATATTCACAAGTCCAATGTGCATCTGTTAGCTGATGCACACGTATAGAGCAGATATTTAGATGGGACGGTGTGTGCTTATGCACACGTCAGCATAGCATTGAGATGTCCGGCACGTAGTAGAAATATATATAGGAAATGATAGTCGGAGCATGATTGTGTGATCCCTCAGCTCGAGATAGTACGTGCTGAACTCCGTCCACACAAGCAGGATGGTACAGACCTGAACAGAGCATAATGAATGCCCTTCTTCATCATGCAGGTGTCACTTCTGCTGACTCAGATTCAATTACACTCATGGAGCTGATTGCAGATTTCAGCCTACTCTTGCATATCAAGAGCATATTCAATGTTCCAGGGACTCGATGAAACAAAATGTCAGCACGTGGTCTTCCTTACAGCCCCTGGGTCTTGTTCATCCCTGGTGGAGCTACATAAAGAAGGAGCTTGGCCTATTTTGTCAGATGCAGGAATATCTGTGGAATAGTATGTTCAATCCTTTATGTCAGGCCATCTATCTCTTCTCAGCAAAATGCATCTCTGATTACTTCTCCGTTTGCTATTTTTTTAAAATACAGAATTATACAGTAGCCCTCAAACAGAAGGAGGGTGGAATGAAAATGTCTAATTTAAAAGTTTATCTAGTCAAAGCAAAGTTAGGGAAAGCACTGAGCATCTCAGGTGCTGGTTAAATGAAAAATAATGAAGACAGGGAAGAGGAATATTAAATGAAGTGAATTCTGAGGGGAATCATATCTTGCCTCATACACAAGTCTGAGGTGCTGCAGGAGAGGAACGGGAAGGCTGGACTGGGGAGAGGGGACAATCTTGCCTTCCCACGGAAAACAAGGGGAAACCTCAGTGGGGCTCGGGTAGGATGGAAAACGGCTCTGCTTACAAAACAGTCTAGGTCACATTCACCCCACGTAACAGCAGGGACGGGTTTTGCCCTCAAAAACAAATAGCAAAGCGAGTCCCACGCTCACATGCAGCTTAACCGCGCACGCAGCTGACACACAGCCCTGTAAGGGTGCTCCCTTTGCCCGGAGCTCCTGCCTCCTTGTAAAGAAGGGACTGTAGTATCAGGAAAGCGCCACGGAAATGGAGTCGCGCACTGCTCCTTCTCCTCCAGACAGGGATTCTGTCTCTTGGGAACGCACACTGGCCTTTTGCGGATACGGCCTCCTTCATAATTTATGGCAGACTGCCACAACGTGGTCCCTGGATGCTTTCCTTTTACCCACACGGGCGTGTGAGGCTCAGGACCGGTGCAAGAAACATCAAACCCCGCAGCAGGCCACTCGTCTGGTGGCAAAGATGGGTACTGATACATTTTTCTCTTAGTCCTGCTCTCTCCAGCTTCTCTGTGGGAGCTGATGCTGCAGGACCCATGTTGCATTGTTGTGTAGATAAGCAGAAACTCTTAAAAGCTCTAACTTGGCTTCCAAGTCAACAGCAAATAAACTTCTGCAAAGAATGCTGAGTTGTAATGTGGGTCCCAGCTGGTTTTGGGAACATTGTTCTGTTGGAAACCATATTTTACGGTATGTAACTGTGACAGGGTTTTCTGAAGAAGGCCAAACGTGTGGAACGTTTCTCACTCCCTAGAAGTTAGCGGTTGTTCCTCAGAACAGGTTTGCAATTTAATTGAAAAATTGAGAAAAAGAGAAGAAATTTTGATTAACACTGCTCTTAACCATCAAAGCTTTCACTGGGCACCACCTGGTTCTGCCAGCCCAACCCTTAACAAGTATTAGAAGACTGACAGTAGAAACATTCAGAAAGGAGAATAAAACAAAAATGAGGCAAACACTGGTGTTGCTTGCTCAGGAGTAACTCCATTACATAAGTAGCTATTCTACATTTACGTGGCTGCAGAAGCTCAGCTTGGCCCAGCGCCTTCTCGATGCTGAACATTTTTCCTGCCTTCTAATCTTTAGGACCTTTCCCCACCAAGCATCCCTTCAGGCTCCTATTTGTAATGTTTGCATGATATATCAGGAAACATCTCTAAAAAGAGACATCAGTCCATGGCGTGGAATCCTCTCTGGGAAATTATCTGCTGTGCGGCAGGCTGCGAAGGGGAGATCCGTTACCATCCAAGAGCTGCCCCATTCAAAAACTGCTGAAGCAAATAGCAAAAATTCTCTGAGTCAACCCTGAACGAAAGTCCCAGCCAATATCAGGGAGCCCTATTCTGTTAGAAGAGCCTCTTTTCAGATAAGACTTTCATCCAAGGTTATCCGAACACTTGCAATCAAGTGGCATTTTGTGCTAACATTAATCCTGGTGTCCTGGCCACATTCCAGTTTGAGTAACAACATTCTGCCAACCTGAATTCCTCCAGAGGTTTCAGCAGGATGCAATTTTCTTCTTCCTTTTTGTCTTCCATTTCTGGGTAGTTAATTCTGGACAGTGTAAAAGACTGACAGTGTTCTACCCCAGCGCTGGATGCATTTCACTGATGGGGAAAGTGGACCTTGAAGTGAGAAGGACCAAAATACTGCGGGAAAACATATTATTAATAATAAATAGCTTTTAAAACACATTTGTACTTTTCTTTTGAAAAAAGAGATGTAAAATTTGAGATGTAGAGCTGGAATACTACTGAGATCCCTGAGAAAGATTATTGGCAATCCCAGCAACCAGAAGAGAGAAGCGCATTTCAAGTTGTAATAATCAATACACTTATGACACAAATGAAAGGGAGATGTTATATAAGGATTTTTTTTTCCACTGGAGAGAGCCCTGACAGCCAGTTATTGCAGTGAGGAAAGGAAGTCATCCAGATGGACTCTCCGTCACACTAATGAAGCCGTCTCATAACTGTAACAGAGACCTCATGTATCTGCTGTGACACTTAGCAAATCCGGGCATGAATAAATAACCAAAGTCCAATTGAATTAACCTCCAGCTGATCAGCACTACTAAACAAATTATCCTAAACTCTGAACGAGATTAGAAGGACCGGCGCAGGCCAGAATCATGTGGCAGGAGTGTTAATTCAGTTTAACAAGTTTAAACCTAATCCCCCAGTGTTCTCTGATCTCGGGGTTTCAGGGCAAACTGGTTCCAAAACGCTCTTGGAAGAGATAGGAAAGGAGGCTCACATGAAGTTACGAGCAAAAAACATGAGCTGAGCCTAGAGTCGCCTAGAGAAGCAGAAGAAGAATTGTAAGTACAGAGCAGAGAAAGACTTAGGCAGAGCATTTCTTACAGAGACAGAAGAGAGAGGAAGAAAATGACATTGATATCCTTATGGAATATTCCAACTTCATTTCCAGGATTTCCAGGATGAAACTTAAAAAGTTGATCTGCTTTTCTTGATTATCATGTTTCTTGGACAGAAATAGGAGATAATCTGTGAAATAAGGGACAACATTTTATTTTAATGCAATTTTTCTCAGTATATAATTGTATTTTTTCTCCTAAGAGTACATTTGTACCATCCATCAAATGCACAATTCAATTATCACAAACTTCAGTTCATTACTTAGAATGGCACTAACAAACAATTTCAATACTTATTTCTTTTTATGTTGATTTACAAAATTCTTTATGTGGTCAGTTAAAATTAACTTTAAGCTTCAGCTTTAACAGAGTCAACATTTTGCAGAGTTCTGAAATGGCAAATCTGCTTCCAAGAGAAAATATTTATTCTGTTGCTCTTTAGAGACAGGAACGGATGTAGTACACTACAAGTTTTCTGAAATGGAGATAACTTGGATATGAAGCACGTCTAAATACAAATTCCTGCAACATATGGGCATGTGTCACAAAATCTTTCAAATCACAATATTCCTCATAAATGTATTTTTCCAAACTTCTGTCATAGAGAAGTCCTTCAATATGACTTCCAGTTTCCTAAAATCTCACGCTTTTTCAGAGACGGCACGGGAATCAGGTTAGCGTAGGTAAATGAAGGCTGAGATCTGAGAGCCTCTACAGCCCACTGAAGGGCATCTGCCTACAGTCTTTTGCCTTGTCACGGTTTGTCTTTATGCAGGTCCCACTTTGATTCTTTATTGTGATCTACAGCGTAACTAATGTTTTATGTGCTAAACTTCAGCACCAGAGAGGATTTTAATTTTGACTAGATGGCAGAAAAATGTAAAGTACTATGAAAGAGTAAGCATTCAGACACCAGGCATTTCCACCATCTCCATCTTCAACATCCATAAAGAACTTAAAAATCAGATGGGGCCAATCTTCACCTAATATTCAAGAGTAATTTATAACACCCAGAAATCATTTTGTTATTGTCTCACTGGCAAGGCACAGAGTTGCCCACTTTGTTGGGAAATGCCTCAACATTTCCACATATTTAAGTTTGCAAAATGAATACCTCCTGCAATTCTGAAACTTCCATTACACAACCCTCAAAATCAAATCATGACCTGTCTACCGCATACTTTGCTGTTATTTATGCAGTATATAAACGAAAAGTAAATATTTATTCTCATTTTCCACTGTGTGCACCGACTGATACCTCCCAAAGTTAACAGCAGCATTATGAACTGCAAATGATGATACATTGTCAAAGTTGAAACCACTTGGTTATATGCCTCTTACATTTTCAAATATTCCCAATGCAATTTCATAACCGTCTTGAACATAATGAGACAATGGATTTTTCCTCCTTCAACTGTGTAATAACGAACGACTATTAGAAACACTTTATTATTTCCAGAGTTTGAGGGATCAGTGGCCACAGAGAAAATATGCCCTTTTCAACCAAGTTTTTAATTGTTTTCTCACTTGAAAGAGGAGCTAATTCATTACTGGCAGCTCACAGAGCATTTGTCTCATCAAGTTATATCATTTCAACTATGGGTGAATTCTAGACAACACCACTACTTAATTTGCTGTCACTATTAAGTGATTTATACAACTGACTATACTATTAGTATCATACTAATACTCTGACATTCTCTTGTCGCTTCTGCAAGAACCGTGTTGTTATTTTCTGCACTTTCGCACTTCTTAGGAACAGAGTGGTATGAGTTTTGTTCTTAGAAGCTATGCTACAATTATTTTTACGATCCGCTCCATTTGCATGCTGTCTCTCATCTGACAAACCACCACGAGCAACTGAAAAACTCCTGCATAAACTATAGTGAGCTTTATGGCAATTACTGCTGTCTGTACTGATCCATGGAAATAATTTCTTCAGCCGTCCAGTAGTGCAAAGCTTCTGCTGTTCACAGGGTGGATCTGTTGATGGATGACACCATCCACAGGCGCTGTCATGGTCATGATCTATGTAGGGCTGTTATTTGACAAAGGAAAATTATGTAAACAGTACTGAAACTCAATCTTGCCTCATGATGACTCTATCTGCTCCGTACCCCCTAGCTACAGTGTCCAGTACTGCCAGCTATTATCTCATGATAAATATCAGGGATAAAATTATCATTAGACAGCACCAGGTTGACTGCATGACATAATGGAGGTAGCTGGAGCTCTTTTAGCTCTCTTAGCTCTGGAGCTGTGCTGGAGATGTATTTCACACATTTCAAGAACGTCATTTTCATTTCAGTGGTTGTTGAAATAATTTCTGGGTATTTTTTTGCAAACAAATGTAGGATCTGCTGGTTTTAAACGTACTGAATAGATGAAAACTACTGCTGTTCGAGATCAAGCACCCAAGAAAGTGTTTTCAGCAACGTCCTTCTGCAGGTGTGACTTGCCTCACTCCTGCCGGGCTCTGCAATCTCAGCAGCAGCCCGCTTCTGAAACCCTCCCCCAGCACCAGGGGACCTCCTTTCTCATCCCAGCCCCATGGATCCGCAGTCCTCCTTCCCCAGCCTGCACAGCAGCTCAGAAAACACAAATGACACAGCACAACAATGTCCTACAAGGGCTGGAGTACTCCTCTATTTATAGGTTGCTAAATCTGACTAAAAAAAAAAATTCCAAAGAGCTCCAGTCAAATTGCTACCTAGATGTTTCCAGGCCCAGCCAGAGTGTGCTGGCTTACTGCCATGTTTTTAAATCCTATCCTGCACGTTGAGCTTTCGCAGGAAAATATGCTAGTGCTCGTATGTGGGCAGTTACTATTTACACACACATTAATGAACATTCCCATATTGTTTCCTAAGTTGCAAATGCAAGAAAACAAACTAATAGCATGATCTGATAGTCTCAGGCATGCAAAAACATCCAGCATTTCCATTTCAGATGTGCAGTTGAGTGCAGCTCACACAGAAAGGGAACAATTTGGGTTTGAGCTTTATGTTTACTTTTTCCTTAAAAGCCTGTGTTTTTTTCCAGCTGAATTCTACACTGGGGGGGGGGGGGGGGGGGAAGAAGGTTTAATCAACAACTAAACAGCTTAGAGTGGTTCTGCAATGCCTGATTGATTGGCTTAGCCTTCCTCGTATTCATGCAACGAATGAAATAAGTGATGTCCCATATAATAAGAGCCGTGTGGACAGCTAAAGAACAAAGCAAACCTCTTAGACTTGTCTCTCAGAATAAGAAATGATACTGCTTGTTATCCTAGGAAGCACAGAAAAGGGAACAACGCACAGAAGAGCCATAATCCCCTTGCCTTCCTTCAAAATGTGAGCACCTAAAATGAGAGCGTTGGAGCTTTAACTCTGAGAACGCTGTTCAGCTATCACCTAACTCTGGACACGTCTGAACTCCTCAGCTGCTCACACTTTAACCTCAGGTTTCCCTGCAAACTCAATGTCCCATTTCTGTCTGTGTGCAGAAGCAGTGGGGTTTTGGTCATGTTTGGCAGGCCCATACCTATGTCAGGCTGAGATCTAGAAACCAGGAGATAAACCAGCCAACTTCAGCCACAGCAGGCCCAACTCCTGACTGTGGACAGCCAGGTTCAAAGCTGTGTTTCCACGTTGCACCAAGCAGTGACAAAACCTCTTGCCACCGACTGCAGAGTGAGCCAGCCAAGGGGACCCGACTTCTGGGGCCAGAGCATGTTTGAGAACAGCCCCAGATGTGCTCCTCTACCTGCTTCTACCAGGGACTCAACTCACAAGTATCTTCTGAACATCGCCTTGCCAGACTCGATTTAAATGCAGTGGGAACCGCTCCAGAGCACCAGGAGGTAGATTTCTGCCATCCCTCCTACCCCTTTGACACCACGGCCCCATGGAGAGAGTGCTCACCCAACCCCGCACCCCCACATCCCCCCGACCTTGCTGTGACAGTAGTGAGGGGAAGAGGCGCACTCTGGTATTGTCTGACCAGAGGAACGTACTTAAAGGCAGCTCTGCTTCACGTACCTGATTTATAACAAGGGTCAGAATAATTCCCAAGCAGCTCCCGCATCGGGGAGCAAACTAATTCCTTTCCTCTTTCCTTGGCTGCGCAGCCCAGAGCCCAGCTGCACCTGAGGTTCCAGCTCACAGTCTATATTCTGCATCATAAAAGATACAAGAGAGAAATCTAAACTAGGGAAGTAATAACCTGTAAACTAATAAACCAACCCAGCGCTTTGATAGCTAGGCGCTCCCAAGAGCAGGGATTATTAATGGATGTCCTGAAACATTGTGTGTCTAGTTTTTAAGTGGGAAACATTTCTGATGCTCTGTGGATCTTATGCATTTGCTCTATAAAATCAGTTCAGATAAATGCAAAGCTTATTATAAAAAGTAGTCTCCTTCCAGTCTACACACACACAGGCACTTAAGCAGTTTAAAAAGGAGAGTAGTAAGAAACTGCTCAAATAAATAATAATAAAGGTATAAAGCTGTGATATTATGGGTTGTTTTTCTTGTCAAATATGGGGCTGCACAGCCATTGATTTTCCCTGGTAATTGAGATAGTGGCATGCACGACTTATGTTTCTTCAGCAGCGAGCGCATGGGAGTGGAAGAAGGGATCCTGAAATCCTGCAGAATCTCCAGCTGAGGATTTGATGGCTCTGAACTGCTGTCTGTCTGTATTCTTTATTTCCCTCGGACCGTGAAATGGGGTATATTAATAATATCTTATGTCGAAAGAGAGTTTATGAAGCTAAATGTAATAATGTTTGCAATGTGATGAGGGATCTTTGGAGGCAAAGTGCTATAGATAACGGGAGTGTTAAGTACAGATACATGTCCTTCTCAGGCAGAAATGCTGGGAAGCAGGTGGCAGGCAGAGCCCTCAGGAAAGGTCCAATTATCTGCCACGGTGTGTATTCTCAAATCTCCATCCCCTGCCTCCGTCACACAGACGATACGAGCCTTCTCCTTACTTCCTTCTTTTAAAATTTATTTACTTTCAGTGATGAAGATTCAGTGCTCAGTTACCTCCTGCCATCTGCTTCTCAAGTTTGCTACATCCCACCTCAGCTCCATGCCAAAATGAGATATGCAATTGGTTGAAACTGTTAAAGGTAACTCTTTTGTCCCAAACTAACGGAAAACAGTAAAAAGTACAGTGTTTCCACGTAAATCTGAACTAGAGTGGACTCTCTTTGTCCTCCTGTCATGTAAAACATAAAATGGAGGCTGGCAAGGATGGCAGGAAGAATCCGGTCCTTTGTGTTTCCTGAAGTAAAATTATTCTCCGTAGAAGGCAGAGCAGGAATAAACTTTTTTATGAGTCAGGAGACTTTACTGACAAGAGCTGCTATTATCTCCGTCAAACAGGCAAAGCCTCGAGTGATTGTGGTAGGCAAAAAAGAGGAATGCTGTTTTTTCGCAGCGCTGGAAAACAGACTACTTGCCAGATTGCAAGGAGTGCCGAAAAGGTATCAAGCCTCACCATTTGAATTAACGACAAGAATAACCTGCTGAATTACAAGCTTTTTCGTGGACCTCTGCTGCTCTCTAACGGTGCCTTAAAGGATTCTCAGCATGGTTTTGCTGTAACTGTAGTCAACTTTTGTTAAAGTTTTTAATGCAAAACAAAACAAAATTGTGAAGTCCTTAAGAGATGTTACCTGAACAGATAAGCCACAACTCAGGTTGCTATTGCTGCATCCAGAGCTGGGACATTTTGTGTGCTGGAATGACAGGAAAGGAGAGCTGACACATAGAAATGAAGGTCTGGAGCTTATTTTAGACAGAACAATTGCAGAAGTTTGGAAAGTTGCAAACCTCTGGGAAATCCCCATTTTCAGAGCTTTGTATAACTTGGTATACAAATTTATTATTCATGAGTACTAGTATTTCAAAGAAAAAAATTATCACTGAATTAACTGTATGCAATTAACAGAAACTAACGTTTGCACGTATCACTCGCGGGACACAAACATTTCTTTTCGCACTCAAGCAGATGTCCATATCCCCCGTCACGTTACGGCAGCACGGCGCAGCTGCCATTGTTCCCGCGAGCCCCACACTGGGCTCGTGAGGCAGCTGGGCCACGCACGGAGGAGCGTGTCAGCTCCCAACACGCGGCCGCTCGTCCCATGGCAGCGAGGTGCGAGGCTGGGCGGCCTGCCTCTGGCAGGGGAGGGAGGGCAGAGGGCAAGGCCGCTGCGATGGCCCAAAACCAGACTTATTTTTATGGGAAAGCATGCGTGGGGGCTTAAAGTGTGGCTCAGCAACACACAGTGGGTGGCAGCGGTCGCGTCCCATGTGGAAACGGGGAAAACGACAAAAAGATCAGAATTAGCAGCCTCCCTACAGCCCCAGGTTCAGCGTGTCCCCTCACGGGCCCAAGGAGGGGCACACGCCACTCCCTCACGGCCACGGGTGGGCCTGCTGCCGTGACACACACACCCCCCGCCACGGTGACAGCCAGGACAACGGGCAGGAGGCCGGTCCGGAGCAAGGGGCCCAGCCCCGGGGTCGGCGAGGGGCAACGTCCCTGACGAGAGCGGGGCGTTTAGAGATGGCGCCTGCCCGGGCGCGGGTAATGGCAGCGCGGCGCGGAGGGAAGGGGAGGGCAGCGGCCGCCCTGCGCCATCTCCCCGCGCCGAGGGCCGGCGAAGGGAGGGGAAAGGAGCCGCTTCCGCCGCGGCGGGGCGGGCCTGGGCCGACAGCGGCGGCGCGGCGGGGGCTTTTCCTCAGCCTCGGCTCGGCTGTGGGGGCGGTCGCCTCCCTCAGGGAACGTCGGCGCCTGCGGGCGGACAGCGGTGCTCAGGGGTCGCCCCCTCGGTGCCAGCGACCGGAAGACTGCGAGGGAGGGGAGGGCACGGCACGGCGGGTCGGGCTCGGCCTGCTCCATCGGTGCGGTCAGTGTTAAACCGCGATTAACGAAGCGGTATAAACGGCAGCTGGTTCGTGCGGGGGGTGCAGGCCGTTGCTGCGGGCAGTCACATTTCCCCTGGCAGTCAGGGATGGGGGATGTTGGCCGTTGTTCCTGCACAAACACACAGCCCCCTCCGTGTGCTTCTGTGAGCTGAAATCTACTTAACCTGGGTATTTGAAGTGAAGGGAAGGATTCGGGCTTTTTATAGCCCGTGGTCCGTGTTTTTAATCTAATGTTATTTTATTGTTATTGTTGTTTTATTGTTCTTTTTCCGCAGCGATGGAAGCGAGTCCCATCGTGACGTCCAAGCAGCGAGAGGAGGTGGTACACGGGGTCCCGACGGAGGTGGTGTGCACGGCGTTCTCCAACTCCGTCCTCGTGGTAGTCACGCAGTACGGCAAGATGGGGACGATCGTCTACGTGGACCCCAACACAATCGGCGACAACGTGGGCAGGCCCTCGCTCACCACAAAGGTGCTACTGGGCAAGGATGAGGTGAGAATGGATACGCAGCGCACAGGCAGCGAGGATAAGGGGAAACGTGGTAGGTGGGACTGCGCGACTGGCCAGGGAGTTGATGAATCACAGCAGTTAAGCGGTGTTTGCACAGTGGTGAGATTAATTTAAAAGTCTGTTCTGAGGAAAGAGGGGTTCATCAGAAAAGTATGCATGCTCATCTGCTCTTTGACATAACGAAAGTTTAACTAACCATGAGCGGTGTGGGGATCTGTTGTTTTGTATCCTACAGGGTATGGATTGCTTAGCCATGTTTATGGAAGGTTTGATAAAGCTTCTGTTGATTTAAGGGTTGCAAGATCAAACATGCAGCCTTTGATAACCTTTTTTGGGTTTCTGTTTCAGTGAGTTTGTTTTCCTTTTCAAGTCCCTTTTCTCACCCCTTACCCTCCCCTCCAATCTATGCCAGCCCCATAATGGACTTTAGTTGCCCTCTCCCAAGTGTGCCTGCCAGCACCTTCCCTTGATAAAGTTTAATTTGTTTTGCTTCAACAAAATGAGTTTTTATCGACCATTTCACAAAGCTGGAGAGAAAGCAGAAGAAAATGTATTTTGCGAAGAGTCAACTAGTCAAGCATTAAAACAGAAAGTTACAGAGCTACAAGATTATGAGGCTTTCCATCAGGGTTGGAGCTATCAAATATTACTTGCTAACCTTAACTAGAAAAAACTCTAGCAACACAAGTTTCCCATTCTATCTGCAGCTTCCCCTCATGGAGTTCTCGTTCTTCTGCAATAGCCTTTCCTTTCTGGGTCGGAGATACTTTGCTTTCCCTGGTGTGATATCTGCTAATTCTGACCACCTCTACCCCCAAGTTGTTTTTGTGTTTTATTTGGAAATGGGAAGTGCCTTTGTTTACTTTGTTACATAGTATTTTTAAATAATTTTATCAACTTATTCGATCTAAGCTTTAGGAAAAGGCTTTCACTAGTTTGCTGCCTTCCTGCTTGTCGCCATTAATGTCCCCGTTTGGGATGGTGCACGCTTCCAAACCACACTGGTAGCTAAAATCAAGTAAACATCCTTCTGATAAATACGTAACTGTGGGTGTAAATAAAACCTAGGCAAGCTGGATGTTCTTCTTAAAGAAACCTCATTAAGAAGATTATATCCCTTTTCTTCTCTCCTTCAGCCTCACTACTTATTTCTGGTTTTCATTATTCTGTTAAAATCAAAACCAACGTGTCTTTTACGCATGGCATGCAAAGACTGTGTCTATAACACCGTTTTGGGGTCTCTAGGAATTGCAAAAATAACAGGGTTTTTTTCCAGAGCTTGTCAGCAGAACATACCCTCTTCAGCAACAAGTTTTTAGAGGAAAAAAAAGTATTTGGAGACTTCTTCAGAAATCTGGCTATGATGGAAATAGAGGCATTGATCCATGGCTTTTCATATAAATTGATATTTGGTGACGTAGTTTGGGTGGGAGGATTAGCAGAAGGAACGATTCTCCATACCGGCTTTCCAAACCGGTGCAAAACTTGATTCAAGTGCAGCTCCAGCTGAGGTGTTTCAGGGTGGTTTGGGTGGCTGTCACTCACAAGTCCAAACTCTTCCCTTTTAAGCTGTTTGAGAAAGTGCTTTCTAAAATTCCCCGTACCGGGGCTCGGCTTTGCCGACCAGCCAAACTGCGTGTCTGTTCCCAGTCATGTTGGAACTGCTCAGCAAACTGCATGCTCAGTCCGAGTGCAGTATCGACAGGTTCTCAACGTGCTCCATGTCATTGCAGGACTCTTTCCCTCCTAACTTGTGCGGGAGGGCCCTCCCAGCTGTAAGAGCGTACATCTGTATACCTTTGCTTTTCAGCCTCTTGTCCATGTTTGTGCCAAAAACCTGGTGGCGTTCGTGTCTCAGGAAGCTGGGAACAAACCTGTTGTTCTCGCCATGGCCTTAAAGGACAAGACCATGGAAGGAATACAAGCTCTACGGGAAGTGATCCGAAGTTGCCAAGTGTGGTGAAGTTGTGCCATCTGGATTCAAGGAAATGATCTTGAGTCCATGACTCATCACCACTTATTTAAAAGGACAAGAAATGAAAATGATGGAATGTCTTTGTGCTGGTTTTGGATGTACTGAGGAATTTCATGAATTTTTCTCTACTGTGTAGAACATTTGTGGGTTTTGTTACTGTGACAGGTTTGCAGTCCATATAGCCAGCGATGAGATGAGAACAATTGTCTCAACATGCGAGAGAAGTATTATTTTTATCACATTGGGTGGGATGTGTATTTGGGAAACGGTACAGCTCTGCGTTTGTGTCCTGAGGCGCGACAGATGCCAAGCTCTGTAGCTACACTGTACCGCAAAGGGGGAACACCCAGTGCAGAGTGAATAAAAGAAACATTGACGAATCTAATTTTACCTGTTTTCTTTTTTGCTCTGTGAAAATCACTTCAATTGAAATACAAGCCTCAGTTACAAATCAACAGCAATTGCATAATAGGAAAGATTTTCTTGCCTATTTTTAAGGAAATGAGTCCTATATGGCTCCTTTTGTCCTTATGTCAGTCCCTTTCCTGATGTATTTTCTGAATCCATTTTCCACTTTCACTCCGATTTTAAGGAGAGGCAGATAATTATGCTCTCCAAATTTCATGAAAGCTGACATCAGGGTAGAAGACGGGAACCCAAATTAGTGGTGAGAAAAAGACAAAACAACAGCTGTTTATGGATCGCATGGGACCAGCACATTGGAGAGGCAGTAGCATGTACACACTCAGACCACCTGCAGCAAGGTGTCCCTCTCCTAAAGCACCTGTCCTAGGAGACATGGGGACGGAAGGCTTTGGGGGGGTCACACAGGGCTGTTTCTCCCAAGTCTGTTGAAAAATAGCCTTAGATGAAGTCATATGAGTTGATGCAATGCTTAGTGGCCAAACTTTTGCCATTTGCTTGGAAAGCACATTTGTTTTTACCTCTGCTTGTAACAAATAACTCCAAGTAGTAAATTTTTAAGTAAGCTGTTAACACACTTTTGTCACTTATGAACTTGACAGAGCAGACAGAGGCCAGGTCTTGCATTTAGATTCTGGTCAGGGAAGACCTGTGCTGTGCAAAGACCTGTTGGTATCGGCAGAATCAGCACAGAGCCTGTGCCTGCCCCACGTAGATCCAGTTGCTGGGTCATTTCTGTTCCGCACAAAAAATCCCCTAAAAGTAGAAAAGCAGAAAATGCATTTGGAAAGGACTTTTTTCTCTGAAGTAAGGGTTATTTACAGTATGTAAGGCATTAAGAGAAATGAAACTTTTTTGAAAGTACATTTAAACACTGCAGGCTTGCAGCTGCCCTTGACAAGAAATTTCATCTAAAAATAATTTTCCAAACTGTGCTTCCAAGAATCAAAGATTTGCATCTGTTAGAACTCCAAATTTTCCCTCTTTTTTTTTTTGTCTAGGAGCGCTGAGAGAAGCATGCGGAATTTATTAATGTCAATCTTGGTTTGCTAGTAGGGATTTTTTTCCCCCAACATGAAATTCAATGTATTTCCCAAATCCTGGTGCTGTTGGAATCCATAACTCCAACAACTTGGGGACACCATACATTAATTAGCAAATTGAATGTAAATCACTTCTTCCACCATAGAGGGATGGTGGCATACCACTGCTATGCCCTGAAGACCTGAGTGTTAGTACCCAAAAGCTGACCACAACTTAACCACCTTAATTTCCCAGCTCTGTGTGCCACCAGGTCTGCACAGGGTGGTGGGTAAATAAAGGACATTGAGACCTCTCCCATTTGATGCTCAGAGCCCGGACAGACTTGTTGCCTTTCCACAGGCGATAAGTTAGACCACGAGCAATTGGTCCTTCGACTTTGCTTCTCTGTGCTCCGCAGTAAATGAGGGGAAAGCCTGCCCCAAAAAACATTCACAAGTCTGCTGGTACCACCAGCTGCCTGCCTTTTAGTCATCACCATCCTCCAGGTAAGCATTAATCCCCAATTACAAGAAAAGCTGCCTCTGCCACCCAGGCAGAGCTCTCACCCGCAGGACATGCGCCGGGCTGTGGGCAGCGACGTTGGGCTGTGCCGTGCCTTTCCATCCGTGTTTGCTTTCCGGGTGTGGGCGCAGAGCGCGGCAGACTGGAAAGGTAAGTTTGGCAGCTTTTCCGCAGGAGGCAAAGCCCGACCTGCTGCTCCAGCTGCCGCCGGGCCCGGGGTGCAGCAAGGGCGAGCGGGGCGCTGGCAGGGCCTGCTGCCAGCAGGCAGGGAGGGTGTCCGGAGGAGGAGTCTCCGGCGGGTGCGGGCAGAGGAGGGCACAGGGGATGCGGAGGCAGGTGCACGGCAGCCAGACCTGCTCCCGGAGGAGCCCCGCAGGGTGAGTGGGGCCCTGGGGGGGAGGGGGGGTACAGCAGCTGGGGTCACCCCTGCACAGAGCTGAGGTTGCCCCAGCCATCGGTCCTGAGCACCTGCAGGAGCTGCTGCAAGGGCAGAGTCTGCCCTAAGAGCCCTGTGCGGCACCCACTCCTCTGGATGGGCTTTGTGCTGCTCTGCATTAATTTATAGCTGTGTGCTATAGGTCCTTCCTCCTGGGTGGCGTGGGGGTGGTACGGAGAGGTTGATCAGGTGAGTAACCCCTGTGTCTCAGCTTTATCTGAAAGCAATCAGGAGGAAAGGCACATCTCCTGCGCCGGTGGGGCTGAGCTCCCCTCCCTGAGGTGGGGGTCAGGGATTTCTCCCCCTTTATGGGAGGGGGGCAGAGGCTCACCTTTCCTTTCTGAGCACCCCAGGGGGCTGCTGCCAAGGTGGGGATTTGGCTGGGTGCTTTGGGACACGGGGAGGGACGTGAGCTGGGAATCTAGGCTCTGGCAGCCTGTGGGTGAATGGGAATCCCCTGCAAAGTGAGCAGCCCGGTTTGCAGGTGTCCTGCCTGAACACAGGTGTCACTGCTCAGGTTATTTTCTGCTCAGTGCTCACTTAGCATCTCTAATATCCCAGGGACTGAATGTAACAGGTACACACCTGTGTGTGTCCAAAAACAGCCAGACTGGATGTGGCACTGATGCAGTCTTGTCGAGGAGCTGAGTTTTGCAGCTAAAATTATTCTCTGTGTCTTCTCGCCGCCTTTGTTTTGGAAGCAAATGGCTCTCTAGCTGCATTGAATTGCCTGGCTACCTTGCATAGCCGGGATCTAGTTACCTCTGGAGCTGGGAGTCCTGTCTCCAGGTGGCACGGAGGCTTTTGTTTTTAATGACTTGCTCCGCTGTGTTCAGAGTGTGACAATGTAGGGGAGCCTGCCAGGACCGGCTGCTGGTGCCACCGTGCTCGTACCGTGATGGCTGCGGCCGGGCTGGGAAAGCTAACAGGAGTCGGGATGTCTTGGGCCAAGCATCCGTGGCACAGCGCTGGGTCAAAAATGGAAGAAATGGGTCTAGTGAGGAACACAGCTCTGTGCTGTGTCCTGGGAAGCAAGCTGGATTGCATCCTTCCCTATCCTGATGCTTGGGTGGAAGGAAAGTGTGGCCAAATGCAGCTGTACGGCCCCAGCCTGCAGCAGGGCAGCCCCCAGAAAGACCAAGGAGCAGCAGGGAATGGTGCACAGCCGGGATCTCGCCTCCCTCCCCGTGCCACGAGCTATCTCTGGCCTCCTGTTAATGTTTACAAGGCAGGTCCGGTGTCGTTGCGGTCTGTCCAAAGACCAGATCTCTCCCAGCTCTCCCCGGGATCCTGCTTCCTGCTGGCCGGGGCAGGGCCGTGGGACGCTCGCAGGGAGGAAAAACCCGGCTCCCCGCTGCCTCCATAACACTATCGGCCCTGCTCTCCCTCCGGCCATCTCCAGCTCCGCTTCCCGGCTCGCGGGTGCAGGTACTCCAGGGTGAGCTCCTGGGACCTGGCCAGCACGCCATCGCCCTGGGCATCTCCGCTTACAGGCGGCTCCTGCCAGGCGGAGGCGGGAGAAAGGTATTTTTAGGGCTGTTGATCTGACACCAGCCGAGTTTCCCCTCCTGCGAGGTTGGGGTTCGGGGAGAGGGCAGGCGAGGAAGCCGACAGGCGAGCTCTTGCTTTGGTTTGTTTTCTGTGTTTAATTGGACTGAGGTCATTCCCTACCGCTCTTATCTGTGGCAGATATTTTCTTGCCTCTCACCAGTTCATGCTTACAGTTTTTCCCCCAGGCGATCCTTACCCGGCAGCTAAAATCTTTGTTTATTAACAATGCACCGAGAAGCATCTATATTGTTAGAGTTCTGCTCACAGGTTGTTGTTGGGTTTTTTTTAAAACCACTATTGTTATACTTGGCAAAAAGCAGCTTTCCATAGATTAGCAGAAAGAGAGGCCAAACATGGCAGTTTATGCTCTGTTGGCCTTGAGATATGAAGCTGCCCTATAAATAAGAGCGTATTATTAGGTTGGTCCTTGCTGTCTGGAGCCACAGGGTACACGGTGCCCGCGTGCCCCGGCCACCCCCTGCGCTGGGAATGCTCAGCACCATGGGGCAAACGGCTTCGAGGGGAACAGCCCTGCCAGGGAGGTGCTGGAGCCCTTCAGCATCCCCGAAGGGCAGCAGCTCTGCCCGCAGCACGGCCAGCTTGCTCCTTGTGCTTAAGTCGGGTGCGGGAGGGACCGCTGGTGGCCCTTCAGGTCTCGGGATTGGGGTTGCCGGCACGATGAGACCCCCGTGATCCCGAAATGGCTGAGGCTGGCCAAACGCCCTGGGTGATGCCAAGCCTCTGGATTCTCGGGCAGTCCCGGGGTTTGCCGCCAGCAGGTCACGCACAAGGAAAGGAACTAAATTTTGGAGGGAAGCACAGGGATCCCAGTGTTTTCTGGGCTCCCAGGGAGGACATCAGTGTCCTAACAGCTCGTTGGTAAGGTGCTTGTTATTGTCATGGGTGAGGGATGAGTTTAACCCTTAAGTCTCTGGTTCCTGATGGAAAAGGGCCCTGAGCCACAAGTGTGAACTCACAGGGGCACAAATGTAGGCAGGTCTTCCCCTTCGTAAGCAGGATAGTGACCCCTGAGAAAACAGAAGGAGCAAGGCTGCGAAGGAGAAGCGTGTGTTTTGGGGGACACAAGGACCGTTATCCAATGGATATTCAAACCTCCTCAGAGAAAAGAGGGTCTGCTCTTGAAGGCCATTTGCATTTTTCCCCTGGGAGAAGCAGACCCAGCCATGGTGAATGGGCTGGTTTGATTGAGGGACGTCCTGGAAAAACCCTGGGGAGGAGATAAACTTCACAGGAGGTTTGTCCACGCTGTGTGGGCTGGGAAATCTGCTGGGACCTTCCCCTTCACCAGCTTCTTACCCCGGTCCTGCCTTCCTGCACCACTCCCCTCGCCTCTCCCTCCCTGCAGATGAGTAATGCCACACGTGCCTTGCCCTCTCCCATGGCACCGGGCACCCCGGGGCCAAGCACAGCACCCAGGCTGGCCTCAGCTCCACCATCCCCGGCCGTCGCCCTGCTCCTGGCCACCCACAACGACTCCCAGGACAGCCAGCAGCTTTTCCTGACCACGACAGCAGCGCAGGTCATCTCCGGCATCTTCGTGTGGTCAGCGCTCATTGTCACCTTCCACCAGGTACAGGCTGGCGCGGAGACAGGGCTCAGTGCCAGGATTGATGCAAGGGCAAACTATTGATTTCCCCCAAGTTCACTGCAAATCACTCAGCTCCAGACGGATATTTCATCCTGTTGCTGCCTGGAGGGGATATCTCCACCATCGGGAACCTGGTGCTGGCAGCTTGGGAGGGTGGACTTTGCCCACACGCTCCCGGGGTGGCTGCCGGAGCCAGGAGAAGGCTGGAGGGCATTGACACTGCCCGGAGGCAACACCCAGCCGGGTTTCTCATCTGGCACTCTGGGGTCTGTGCCTCTGGGGTGTGCACCACCAGCTGCCTTGAAATGTACCGCCAGTGGGCATGTTTTTGGGTGCTGAAGGCAGCCCTGGGGCAAGCTGGTGCCTCCGAGCGCTGGGACGGGGCTGCACGGGGGCTGGCGTGGAGATGGCACACTCCTCACACAGCGCTGGGGAAAGGACCCAATTTCCACGTGTTTTTGTGGAAGGCGTTGCCCCGGGGGCCGGGATGGAGCCTGTGTCACGTGTCTGTTCACCAAGATGGGGCTGTGGTGGAAAGCCGGTGGTGCTCTCACCCCCGGAGGAGGGCTGACATGGCACGAGCCTCCTGCAGCCCTGCGGGCTGGGGGTACCTCTGGTTCCCCTCCTGACCTGTGGTAGCCACAGCTCTGCATGCTGGGCTCTTTGCAGATCTACACACACCTGAGGAATTACACCGTCCCCAAGGAGCAGCGCTACATCATCCGCATCCTCTTCATCGTGCCTATCTATGCCTTCGACTCCTGGCTCAGCCTCCTCCTCCTCGGCAGCCACCAGTACTATGTCTACTTCGACTCGGTGCGCGACTGCTATGAAGGTGAGCGAAGCCTGTCCTTGGCAGGGAGGCTGATGGCAAAGCAGGGCTCTCATCTCGCTGACCTTTGTCTCTGGAGTGTCCTGGATTGCACAAAGTGGCAAATCTCCATCTCTTTCACTTCCCGCTCTCCCTTCCTCCGTGTGGAGGTCTTCCCCTTCCTTCTCCATTGGCAGCAGGGAGGGGATGCCCCACAGGCAGACCTGGTGCCTTTCCACCACCTGCCTGCGGGCTCAGAGGGACCCCAGCGTCATGCTCCTGGCGAGCAGGTTTTCTGGCTGCCTTTGGGGTAGAAATGCTGCTTCTCTAAAGCAGAAGGTAGAAGAAATTGGGGAGTGGGGATGTTTTGAGGTGCAGGGTTGAGGTTGCTCTTCCCTGGAGAACAGAGGGGTGTGGGCATGAGTATTACTTCAATGGAGTATAAGGAAAATAAGTGATGGGAATGTCTAAGAAAACTGTTCAGGACCCGGTCCTTGTTGGCTACCAGCTGCTTGTGCTGCCCCTTGGCATTTTTTAGGTTCTTCCATGTAGATGGTCTCTGGCCATTGCACTCCTGCCTGGGCTTGTCTGTGTGTGCATGGAGGCTGGCTCCACGAGCACTGCTGGGACATCCGACCCCCGCCACACGCGCGCAGGGGCTGTGTGCGCACAGAGGAGCTGCTGCATCTGCAACACCCCCTGTGCACGTGGTGCGGTGTGTCTGACTCTGCTTGGAAGTCAGATGGATTTGACCTGGTGCTCCTCTTGCTCGGCTGTCACCCACCAGTGTCCCAAATCCTGATCCAGTGCCAGAGTGGATAACATACCTGAGCAGGAAGGAATGGGAACTGTAACAACCCCCGCCCCAGATCTCCATCAGCCCTGCTGATCGTATCTGCCCTTGCCTTGCCAGCTTTCGTGATTTACAGCTTCCTGAGCCTGTGCTTCGAGTACCTGGGAGGGGAGAGCACCATCATGACAGAGATCAGAGGGAAACCCATTACGTAAGTCCCAGCATCCCAGGAGTTCCTCAGCCCTCCACCCATTTTCCCCATCCAGCAGCCCCGATGGCATCTCCTTGGCTTCTGCTTCCAGGTCCAGCTGCTTTTACGGGACCTGCTGTCTTCAAGGCATGTCCTACTCCATCGGGTTCCTGCGCTTCTGCAAGCAGGTGGGTACCCACCGGGGCGCATCGGCTCCGCTCCCCTCTGATGAGGGCTCTCCTGGCGGCAGGTCCCTTCCCCACTGCCCTGCTGAGGGCTTTACTTCGCGGTTCTCCCGAGATGCTCTTTTTGGTTTTTTTTTCCCTCCGAGGGAGGCAGCTCACCCAGCTCGCCGGCACCTGGCCAGCAGCAGAGCGCCGCGCTCGCTGTCCTTGCCTCTGACTCACTGCTGAGTCAGGGTCTCCTCCCACTGCAGCGCTGAGGTTGCCATCTCCGGCCAGTCCCAGGTTAGCCAGGACGGCTCTCTAACTCTCCAGGGCTGTGCTGTGAGCCAAATCCCGGCCCCGGTTTGTCCCCAAGCCACCCGGTGTCGTCCCCCCCCAGAGTGGCTACGCTGCCTGTCAGGAGCTGCCTTTTGGGAGCCCTGCTCCCTCCCGTCTGCAGACCTTTAGCTGGTTCATACTTCAGCCCGCAGCGCTGGTCACTCCTGTGATGGAGAACTGCTCTCTCCTCTGTTTCTCTGTCCCAGGAGCAGAGGGGTTGGCTCGTGTGGAGGGGCCGGGGGGTGCAGGAGCTGCAGGGAAGGCGGTGGGATGTCCCTGCTGCCCAGGGTGCACCATGTCTCTCCCCTGTGCAGGCCACGCTGCAGTTCTGCATCGTGAAACCCCTCATGGCGATCGTCACCATCATCCTGCAGGCGTTCGGGAAGTACCATGACGGGGACTTCAAGTGAGGACGCTGGGTTGGGCCGGGGAGGTGAAGGGGACAGGATGGGTCCCTGCTCCATCACAAGGGACAAGGTGTCCTGCCAGCACCCCCCAGGGAGCTGCTCCACAGGTAGCGAGAGCAGAGGGAGCCCAAAGTGCCAGGGAACAGAGACTCACTGCCCCAAATAAGAAAGGGACAAAACTGTGAGCCGTAAGAGATCCCACCAACAGAGGAGAAGCTGAGAGTAGGCCCCTGCTCCCCCCTTTCTCCTGCCTCCCCCTCCCCTCCTGGGCTGTGCTCTCCCCGATGGCAAAGACACGCACTTCCCCCCCCCCCCCCATTTCTTCCCTCCTTGCCCCTGGCTGCTCTTCCTTTGCTTCCCACAGCCCAGGGCAGCAGCTCTCACTTTCTCTTGCTCTCCCCGCAGCGTCCGAAGCGGCTACCTCTACATCACCATCATCTACAACTTCTCCGTTAGCCTGGCACTTTATGCCCTCTTCCTCTTCTACTTTGCCACCATGGACCTGCTGCGCCCGTTTGAGCCAGTCCTCAAGTTCATCACCATCAAGGCAGTCATCTTCCTCTCCTTCTGGCAAGGTGGGTCCCACCACGGATGCCCAGCACTTCTCCTCCCATAGCCACACCTGACCCGGGGATGCAGGACCAGAGCTGATCCCTCTCCCTTCCCCCACACAGGGACGCTGCTTGCAATCCTGGAGAAATGTGGGGTGATCCCTGAAGTTCAGATCATCGATGGGAAGGAGGTGGGAGCTGGGACAGTGGCTGCCGGCTACCAGAACTTCATCATCTGCATCGAGATGTTCTTTGCTTCTATTGCCTTGCGCTACGCGTTCACCTGCCAGGTGTACAGAGAAAAGAAAGAAAACTCAACAGGTAACTCTTCCTCTCTTCTTCCTTCCTTCATTGGTGAATAAGGAAAGAGGAGACCTCCCCTTATAGCATTACCAAGGGGATGCTCAAAGCCACCAGAGGAGTTTCCTTCTCCTGTGCTCCATGAGTTTCTTCTCCCTCTTCCCTCACGATACCCACGAGCCACAGCGAGTGGATAGGAAAAGAGACCTTGGTGTGGATGGGCAGAGTTAGGGGATTACAGTATTATGGCACATGCTGCTGGAGAGGTTCCATCCTCTTTGAAAAATGGAGCTGGAGTTTGTTCTTCTCCTTGTCACTCGCCACTGCGAGCTGACGTGGCCCACGATGAGGTCCTGATCTTGAATTTGTAAGGAAAAGTACCACTCCAGTCCTGGAGCCCTTGGGTTCATTGACTGTCTGATGTCCCATCACCATCTCGCTCTCCGTTTTTCAGCAAACCTTGCCCCAATGCAGAGCATCTCGAGTGGGCTGAAGGAGACCATAAGCCCCCAGGACATCGTGCAGGATGCGATCCATAACTTCTCGCCCGCGTACCAGCAGTACACCCAGCAGTCGATGCAGGAGGCAGAGCACAAAGCACCGGGGGAGAACGGGCACGTGGCCTCCAAGGTGGAGGGACTGAGCAGCAGAAAGAGCAAAAACATTGAGAAGAGAGTGCTGATCCTGTCAGATGAGGAGCTGTAGGAGACATCCGAGGGGACAGCGACACTGGAGAGCTTTAAACCCATGCAAATGGGAGGTGTCTTGAGACTGAGACAACCTGATCTAATCGGAGTACTAAGAAGCCAGGAACTCTACCCAAAAAGCCAGTCTCTCGAAGGGAAGATGCAATAACCCAGGGAAAGGTTAAATCAAATAGTGCCAGCTTCTGCTGTCCCATCTCTACTGGTGTTAGGGACTGGGCTGACCTTGCTCCTGCGACTAAGCAGCGCTGCGTTGCTGCCTGGGCTTTGCAGCCCCACTGCCAGTGCTTTGACGCCAGCCCCGTGCCCGTGCCCGTGCTGGGGGATGCCAGGCGGGGCAGGGAGCCGGGCTGCAGGATGGACCGGCCGCCCTCGCCCTCCTCTTACCTCCAAGCAGCACAAAGGCCTGAGAGATGCTTTTCTCAGCACAGTTCTGCTCTAGTTTCTCCCAATTTGAGTAAAAAATGATCTCGAAGGGCCCCGTGGAGAAAACCAGCCCAGGAAGGTGACTTCACTTCACCTCAAAACCCCGTAACAGTTGAAAGACGTCATTCCTTATTTTTACATCCTTTCCCCTCTCCTTCTCCCGCAAAAGCCTACGGAGTTGTGCGTAAGACCTTTACCAGGGAGGAAGAGCAAGTCATCCTCTTCTCCCTCCAGATGGGGATGCAGCTGCCTGAGTAACTCCCCTGGGAGCGGCAGTGAGGTCCCACTCGGGGCTAATGCGTGGTCTGGCAGCTGCAGTTCTGAGAGCAGCCGGTGACAGAAGTGCTTGTTTATGTCTAAAGCGACTTATCGCTGAACGGATCAGAAGTTAAAAGGGATTCCAGCTTCCTTATCAGAGTCTTTATTAGGGAACCAGACTGTGACTGGTGGTGGTAGGAATGCGCTTATTGGGAACGGTCTGTTCCTCCTAACCCCTCGCTATTTACCATCCCTGGGCTCTGCCCAACCTGCGGGAAGGCAGGCGGGAGCTGAGCCCGGCTGGGTGACGGTGGTGGGGATGGAGAGGTGCTGGGGGCTGCCGCCGCTCGGGGCAGGACCGCGGGCGAGGGAAGATGCTGCTTGGAGGGACTTTACCCATATCAGTGATGGAGAGCGCGCATCCTTCTGTTAAACTTGCTCTGTTTTGGTTTGGTTTTTCTCCTAATTTTTAGTCCAATTTCTGTTCTCTTGTTAATCAGATGATCCCTTAGGTACTGGCCAGGCTGTTGTTTGGGGGTGGGAGCTGGGTGGTTGAAAGGACAAAGGCAAGCCTACAGCCTCAGATTTGCAGTCATGTGGCAAACAAACCGATGGGTAAGACTTAGAGCCATTTCACACAGTTCCTAGTGTCTGGGTTTTTTTTTTTTTCCCCTGCTCTTAAGCTGCAAAATGTAAATCACAACATGAAATTATTTTATTTATGAATTTTTTTCTAATAAACAGCAATTTCTGCCACAGAATGAGCAAGCGTTTTCACTTAGCTCAGCAGGCAAAGCTCACGATCTGCCTGGTTCCTGCTCTAATGCTGATGCTCTTAAGCTCAATGTCCTCCCTGCCCCTTGATGCTGGCCCAGCAGAAATACCTGCTCACGCAGCATCCTGCACATTTTGGCATTCCCGCAGGATTTGTACTCATCTTTTTTCCCTCCACAAAGAGCGTGTGTGTGTCCCTTGCTTCCTCTCCTTGCACTGCACCTCTTCCAACCCTCGCCTAAGCTGTGGATGCAGCACCTCAGAGCTGCTGGATCCGCTTTAGCCAAACTAAGCCCAGATTGCAGCACCAATGAGACAACCTCTATCTCTTATTATTGGAGAAATCTTAACGTGCTGGAAGCCTGGACTCCACACAAACAGCCTATGGCTAAGCCAGTCTTGCAAGTCCCTCTGCTCCAAAGCACCGTTGCTCGTACCTGCTCAGCCACAGACTGCTGCCACTTTTCCTGTGATGAGGTCCATAAGCAAAAGCCGTACGCTCTCACATCCAGGCACCCATCCAGGGTCCTGTGCATCTTGGGAGCAGGACCCTCCTGCCTGCAAAGCGCAGCCTCGGTGCTCAGGGATGAGGCCGCTCGGCTTTGTAACGCAGCCAGCACCGAGGCAGGGACATCTCTCTGCTGAGCATCTCGGTCTTCTCCACCCCTCTGAGAGAGAGCTGGACACAGCTGCGGGAACAGAGGCTGCTCCGGCTCCCGGGGCGAGGACAGACTGCAAAGGTGATGATGGTACATCTGTCGGCGTGCTCACGGCCGCTGAGATAAAGACTCGCACAAGAACACAGCAAGAAACGTAGTTGTACTTCATTGCACAAATGATTGACTCCGGTGCATAATGGGCTGCACTCATTGCTCTTGCCAGCAGGTGCAATTCCCACTGCAGACAATAACATTTGCCTATTTATGTCAAGCCCTGATTACTGTATTATATGTAAACCAGGTCTGTCTTGCAAGCAAAACAAGGTGGTGGTGGGGGAATCAGCTGTGAGTCATCCAAGTCAGCAGTGCGATACCAGCCTGAAGGAGCCGTGCTGGGCTGGACACCAGCTGGCTGCTGCGCTGTGCCACAGCAGGCAACGCTCCCCTCTCCAGCCGGCGCGAGCCTGGCCTCCCGGTTCTCCTTTTTCTTGGAGAAGGGAGAGAGACAAGAGCTCACAGCTCGGGCTGCGTGCTGTCACGGCCCTCAAACAGCTACGCTGTCAAAACGCATCCACGGGGAGCAGAAATACCAACGGCGGCGTAGGCTGAACACCTTCCCCAGCAGACATGGTCCTGTGCTCCTCTGCTAACGTGTCTCCTCTGCCCCTTCAACAAGGACGCAGGGAAAGCTGGCAGCTCGCACCGGGGTGACCTACACAGGAGCCCGGCTGTGCCTGGAGCCACGCCAGCAGGCAGCTTGGGAGGAACAGGCTCTTCTCGCTGCCAGCAGCAGGCTCCGGTGGTCGGCAGATTTGTTTTTCCAGTTGTTGCTCGTCCTCGGGCTCTCCCCAAGGATGAGGCTGGGCTGTGGGTACCGATTCTCCTGGTTCTTTTTGGGCTTGGGTCAGGCAGGTTTACAACCTGCTCGTGTCAGGGATACATCCTCGCAGGGGACGCCCAGCCATCGCACCCGCGAGAGCTGGGGCTGACCACGCTCCCTACGAGCGGAGGGGAAGGAAGGTGCCGCCAGCACCACGGCAGCGCTCTCATGCACAGCTCCTTGCTCGCAGCACCCAGCCAGAGGCAGAGACACTTCTTTTTTAGGGTGGTATCACCCACCAGCGAGTCCCGGGGCCAGCTGCTGCCAGACCTGTACCAGAGAGCAGGATTCGTGCTTTTGTAGCCCTGTTCAGAGACTCTTGTCCCTCCAGCTCTAGGGCTTTCTCCTCCCCTAAGCATGGTGAAGGTTGTTTCCTTTCAAACCTTCACGTGGTCCATTCCCGATGCCCTGTTCCTCCTGAACTAACGCTCCTCCACCCTTCTGACGGACACAACTGGCCCACCTCCCTCTCCTCTGCGTCATCACCGGCTCCTCGCTGCCATCTCCCCAGGCAGGAGCTGAAGCAGATGATGGTGATTTTCTTGCTCAGCACAACAGCAATCGCCCCCCAGGCTTCACCCGCGTCCCTGCTCAGCCAAGCCTGCCCAGCCCCACCTCTGGCACCTAATGACCATCCATTACCTGCTGACACACAAAGCCTTTTCAGCCCTGCTTCTATTTGTCCACACAGAACCCTACCTCTAATTCCAACTTTGGCCAACGCACCCATCTGCCTCCAACCTATTGCCTCAGCCCGGCACAGGCCAAGCCTTTTCCTCCTTCGGCTGTCCCCAAAAGAAAACCCACCACTTGGAATAGGGGATTAAATCTAACATGGCCCCAGGACCTCACTGGCACACGGTACCACCTCATTTAAGCTCAAACAGGGAAAAAGAGAAAGATGAAATATTGAGGCCATGGGTTAAAGCACTTTATTCACAAGCAGTCGCACAGGAAAGCGGTGAAGGGATATTTCACAACCCAAAGCAGAGGGGAGCATCTCTCCAGCACCATGACCCATCTGCAGCACAGCGTCTCCAAGCCAAGAGCTGCCTTGTGCAGCCAGCGCTCGGCATCATGACTGCAGGCAGCTGCCTGCTCAGCTACCGCAAACACCCACCGATTCACAGACAGAAGTGCAGCCTGGGGTGGGAGCACAGACAGAGGTGGGCTGAGCACGGGATCAACCGGACAAGCAGCTTGGACAAGAGCTATCCCTTGAGCATGGTCCAAACACACCAAGGAAGCACCAGAGCAAGGCTGGGAGAGGGGCAGGCTGGCTACGCCGGGCTGGGTCAGGTGTTTGCAAAAAAGCCCGAGCAGCCGTCACACATTCACTTTAGCCCAGCCTGCTCCCAAAAAAACATCGCTCACCAGCGGCGACACAGCCGACAGTCAGCTGTACGCTGCGCCGGGGATGGACAGGCAAAAAACCCACTCCACTGAAGATCAACTCAAGCTCCAAAACGCTGACCATAGACCAGGGCAAGTCTGAAACCAGAAAATGCTTTATTGGAAAGGTACAAAAAAAACCAGTCACTGCAGCTAAATTTACAGCAATAAATTACGTTGTGGCTGTCAAGAGAAAGTAATGGACACATACACAGGGCTATTCGCCTTACAAACAGGAATCCACATTGCTTGGTATATCAATAATTTATTTTATAATAAAAAAGCAGCACAAAAATAAATATTGAAATGAAATTACTGAGTAACCACAGAGGATAGAATGAGCTGGTGATAAAAAACAACTTAAAACAGAAGACTTCTATCATTAAAAAAATGAAAGCAAGTATCCACCATCTACGGAAACACCCCAGCAGACTGAAATACAGACGAAGGAAAACAAATCCACATTACAAAAGTTTTTCATTTTTGTTTTGTTTCTTTTTTTTTTTTTTAAATAAAAACAATCATGACAATGAAGTTTAAATGATTCGAGAGAGAAAAAAAAAAATGCCACCTTCTCCTCCTCCCCGGGTCTGAGCCGTCCCATGGCCTGACCGCTCCGTGCTCCCACGGCATCGCGCCCAGCCCTGCCACAGCTCTCCTCTGCACCAGCTCACCCGCCGGCGCCTCGTCCCCTCCCCGGAGCTGCGGTGTCACCCACGTCTCTAAACTGGCGCTTTTTGCGGTCTCCTCCGGCAGACGGTAGAGCTGGGCAAGAGCAGAGAACGCTGACTTGCTTCAAAGGGATCTGGAGCTGCCCTGGAGGGAAAGGTTCCCCACTCCCAGTAGAGAGCACAGCAAACACGTCTACAGAGATGTCCCTCCCGGTCCCTGCCCGACGCTTTCGTCTTCTCCTGCCTCCCGCCCAGCCCGCGGTTCCCACGTCACACTGCGGATGGGGAGCAACCAAAGAAAAGCCAGGTTCAGGGGACAGGATCCCAGCACTCAAATCCAGAGCCCCCTCGGCAGGGCGGGACACATGCACACACACATACAAATTAAGAGGGGCAGAGAAGGGAGCCCCGGCATCCAAACTACTGCAGCAGAGAGACAAGCGAGAGGTACGGCTGCGGGGGAGCGTTGCCGGAGCCGCCTGGGCGACTCTGCAGGCAGCAACCAGCTCCCCACGCGGTGCTCGCCCTGGGTGTCAGGCTTGCAAGTGCAGGATGGAGAGGGAAAAAAAAAAAAGAAAAAAGAAAAAACCAAACCAAAACAAACAAAAAAAAAACCACAACAGAAACAAACCAAACTCCAGAGGAATGCAATGCGACAACCCCAAGCTGGAGGGCCCTCCAGGGCGGAGGGTGGAGGAGTTGGGTCTCCAACGCGGTCAACAGCTTTCGGGTCATTCCTCCCTCCACGTTACCTTGCAATTCTGATCCCTCTGTGGAAGTTTAGCCAGGACATTTCATCCCCCTCCAGGTCACCACCCAAGGAGCCCTGGACTGGCAATTTCTTTTAATAAAGATTTACAGTATCAAACTTGGAAAAAAAATTATTTTTTTTTTTTTACGAAAAATCTGTACGATAAAATGTATATAATTATATATTTATATATATATTTCTCTCTCTTTAAATATTTCCACGTGGTCCTTATGGATATCCAATATGGATTACCTACCATGGCTATGGTATCAACAGCTTTAACAACACCCAGGCCTCTTGTTCTTTATCGAGTGACCAGAGATTTAAGTGCCTACCGGCACTAAACTAGCAATCACTTGGACAAGCCTTTGGCACCCTTCCAAGAACTGGAAAAAAAGAAATACTTGGCCGCGAAGGAACTGCCACGTAAAGACATGTTTCTCAACCCATTCCAACAGCAAGACGACCCCACAGAACAAAGTTCGACCTCCGTCCCCCTCAGTGCGACTGGTCTGATTTCCCTGCTGCGGGGGGGGGGTCAAGGGCAGCCAGAGGGTGTTCCTATCTAGCCAGGAATGTTATGGAGCTCTGGAGCTGTTTTAAAGACTGGAAGCATTTGGGCATTTTTCAAGTCAACTGGCCTTTTTCATTAAAGTTTTCATTTAAAGCCCCAACAGTGCCAGGAGTCTCCATTTTGCCTGTTTTCGGAGGCACCTGTAAGGTCTGGGAAAGTTTCCAATGTTTGCGAGCTGGAGAACATGAGAGGACCAGGAAATGACAGTAACATCTTTCTCTTCCTCAGCTTCTGCTGTGGGAGTCAATAACTGGTACTGATACACAGGACATCGATCTGCCTGTTCGGAGATAGGGAGGGAGTGGAGGAGAAATGAGGTAACGCTAAGTGTCATCCAAACTCTACGTGTTGGAAAATCACTTGAAGGAAACTCCCTGCTCCCCTCCATAACACGTGGATCTGGCAGGGGTAACGAGCCTTCAGGAAGCGTTTCACTTACACCCTTTCTGGCTCAGTAAGGTCACGGATGTTGATGTTGAGGACTGAACGAGAACCAAGTCTGAGGTTTCTCTTTTCATTAACCTATTTCACAAAGGACCCTCCTGGGAAATCCAGAGACTCCGATGACAAGGTGAAAAAAAAAAAAAAGAAAAAAAGCAAGCTAACAACTTCTTCCAAAGACAAGTAGGGCTTCAGTAAATTTCTATAAACTTACTGCCATTCAAGGCAAGACAAAGCCTCAAACAACAAATTATACCGGGTGTGGGATGCCAGTTCACTGTCCCCTTTGCAACAACGGTGGCACTTGATTATTCTCTTTCAGTCCAAAACACTCATGAATTCTCCGTGATCTTTGTTTTCTGTTCTGGAGCCCAAATCCTCTAAGCTCTTCTCCTCATCTTAAACTTCAGCCATCTCATTCTCTTCTCACCTGTGTGACAACAGGCATCGTCCATTCCACAAGTCTCTGACCTGCCCTGCAAAACTCACAATCCCTTTTCTTTCCTACTTCAAAAAGAAAAAAATAACAACAACAAAACACACAAACATCAACATAGCTATTTTTTTTTTTTTTTTTACAGTGACCTGGAAACATTTGTCTTTTCAGTGCTGCTGCGCAACAGCAGAATCTCTCCTTTCCACTTCCCGCCTCCTGCCCATTGCCGAGCCAGAAATCCTTCTCCCAAACCGCTGCTCAGAGCCATACAAACGACTTCTCAATCCCAATTTTTCCATCCCCTACACACACTGATTTTCATCCTGCCCTCCATGCACCTCTTGGAACAATTCACCTATTCCCAAGAGAAAGCGTCAAGTTTCAGGGTCACATTCACACAGGTTGTCTGAACACTGAGGGTTGTTCACTGTACTCCTTAGATCCCAACTTCAGCGCCTGACACGCTACGGAGAGGAAAAGACACTTCCAGCTCCCGTCCGACCTCCCCACAGCCCTTCTCTGGTCACCAAAGACAGGTGAGCCCAGCTCTCCAGCTGGGATGTTCACTGCTAACCTACCAATGCTTTTGTCAAAGAGGAGGCTCTATAGCTTCTCTCCTCCCGTCTGAACGCTATTGCCCTCTAGTTACACTTCAGTGCTTTAAAAACATCTTTCCAAAATACTCTGCACAAACTCCTCCTCATAGTGCTGATCCCAGCAGAACTGTCCCACCTTCTCGCAGCCAGTTCTGCCTCCACTCGGTAATACTTGCAGCGTTTTTCCTCCTCGTCTCCCCTTCTCCTCCCCATCACACAGCTCTTCACAGCATTCACTGTGCCTCCTTCCCTTAAGCTTCAGGGAATCCAAGAAAAAAAAAAAAAAGCCACTACTTCAAGACTGCGGATCATTTGGAAGAAATAAACTGCATAAATATACCCAATTCACTGGCATACCGTAGGGAAGGAGCTATTGGGAAACTTGGGCTTGGAATAAAGGAGGCTGCAATGTAGTTTTTATAGGCCACACAGGTAATGGGGCATATTAAAATATGTAAAATATATATTTTTCCATATTTTAACAGCATGGATTGAAAACAAAAGGTTATTCCTAACGGGTGTGGTCAGACCCAAGCATTAGTCTCCGTCGTCCTCCCGCTCCCATCCATTCATAGCAGGGTGAAATCTAATCCAAAAAGCCTACATCCCTGCCCTCGTAATACCAGATGGAAGTGGGGAAGGTAAGGGAGACCCCTCTTACAGGGAGTAGGATGCCACTAAAGGAAACTGTTTTTTTCCATACTTTCATCTCACATGATGATTTCTAGGGTCCATCTGTTTCCTGGCTCTTGAGCATCATTCACGAAGACTCCGGAGGCTCCTCAGGTATCTTCTCCCAGCTGGAAAGCTGCCCACGGCTGAGAGGGGTTTGGGGAGGCAGGGGGAAGGAGGAAGCAGATCTTGCAACTTGTACTGCATACAGAGCTCAAATCCTGGACACGAGAGGTTGATGGAGTCACCAAGTCCAGATAGAAGCAGCCAGTTAAGTTCCCTTTCTAGGTTTGGGTTTGTTTTTTTTTTTTTTTCTTTTTTTTTTTCTCTACTTTTTGCACTTTTGGAAGAGAATTGCTAAAATACCAATTCTTGACGTGACCAAGGACTCCGGAACAATGCATAAGAGCCTTTTCCCCTCCCCTCTGAAAGGCTGCTAGTTCCCCACACCGAGGGCACTAGGATGCTGCTGAAAACGGCACAGAACTGGATGAGATTTCGGCTGATTTCACAATGGTGATGACACTGGTGGTGGCAACTTTGGTCGGGGTAATAGGCCCTCGCGCCACAGTACGAGCAAAGGTCTGGAGTGCTTCGTACTTGGAACGCAAGGCGTCCAGCTCTAGCTTCATGCTGCTGTTTTCTCTGGCCAGCTTCTCCACCTCTTGCTGCAGCTCAACCCGCTGCCTCTCGAGCTCCTCTTTCTGAGTCACACGCTTGATGCGGCAGCTGGCAGCGTAGCCCCGGTTCTTCAGCGTGCGCCTCCGCTGCTTCAGACGGATGACCTCCTCTTTGGTGAGACCCCTCAGGTGCTGGTTCAGCTCCCGTACGGACATTGACACGAGTTCATCATCACTCAGCACTGGGGCATTCTCTCCCGACTCCTCCTTTACCTGCAAATACCAACAGCACAGGGGTAGCAGCAACCCTATGTGAACAGATGTTCTGGACAGCGAAGAGAGACAGGCCACCCCTCAGCAATGTGACACCCCTACCTGGAAAACACCCCTGAAGCACTGTAGAGAGCCTGTGCTCCACTAAAACACCTGGGTAAAACACGACAGGGATTTGAGCACTGCTGTCGTCCGGGTTTGGGTCCCCCTCTTAAGGCAGAGAAAGCAGTGAGCCTTACACACCCAGTGTGAACCAGACAGTAAGATTTTTTTAGGAGATAAATATAACGTAGAGTGAAGCCCTTTGTGTTCCTTTGTCAAGACCCGGAATTCATACTGAATGCTACAGATGACACCTTTGGCCAGCATTACGCTGGGACATCAGTGCAGCATCTCAAAAGGAGAACAGCCACTTGCATGCAGGGTTTAATTCAGCATTTTGTGGCTTTTCCTTGAAGAATGCTCATCCAAGTAGTGAACAAAACCAAGCCCGCCTGAATTCAAGGACCACAGCCTGATTTGGTTTTCCTGGTGCACAGGCCAGACTCTGAAGTTACACGAGAAAGACACCAATGACTTGTGCCTTTTTCTCAAGCAGGTTTGCTGCCACAGTTATTTTCAGAACCTTTAAGGCATCATCCTTTTGTCTCTTCAGAGACTGCAGGACATCTGGAACAGAGAGCTAAGATGCTGGAAAGAAACCCCGACAACACATGCACAACCCATGCGTAGATCGCCACCAAGCCGGTACATCCGAGGCATTTACTGTCTCACAGATCTGAGATACCAGCTGAACACATCCTTTCCCCAGTGCCTCCCAGTCCTGAGAGTAGAAGTACTTCATTGACAGGCCTGGGAGCACTGGTTTCAGGATGCTGCCGATACCTGCTATAGTCAAAAGTCTCTTGGATAGCAACTGGGATACTCTAGCCTACGTCTCAGAGACTTTAGACTTCTTTCTGGGTATCTACCCTATCCTTTCCTGTAGCTAGTGGGAAATCGTATTGGCACCCATTTGTAAGAGTCTCTCAGAATGAAAAAGAACAGTCATGTACAACCAACATCACACAGAGCACGGTCCTGCAACAGCCTCCCCTGCCACCCAGCAGTGCCCATGTGGACTCCTTCCCTACCTTTAATGCCTTGTTCGGTTTGGGATTAGTCGTCATAACCTGAGCACAGTCTTCTGGACAAAACCGCTCAGAAATTGCAACTGGAAAAACAAAACAAGATTTTCAGGTCAATCTCAGAGATGAAGGTAGGAAGAAGATACACAACACACGGTCCAAACCCCCAACTCAACCACCATTAAAAGAAATAACCACGCGGTTGTTTAACGCACTGGGATGGATTCAGAGATCAGTTTACCTCATTCAGACACAAGAAAGAGAAACTTGTGTTGACAAGTGCATTGCCTTTTAACACTAAACACCTCATGTTTTGCTATTCGTTATGCTAAGATTAAGCAATGAGGATGGGGTACCAGCTCCCGCCTGTAAACACCAGTTAGCTAACCACCTTACACCATGCCACCCCTTCTCAAGGGGAGCGCAGAGCGTGGCCTCCAAGGCCCAGCCACTGGCTCACCTCCCTCCAGAGGAATCCCAGACGCTCAGAATGGCCTATTAGAGACTGAATTAAGAGTTACCTCCGCTCATAAAAGGCACTGAAAAGCCACAAGACAACAACTCCCTTCATTCTTATTTTGATTATTATTAACCCAGCACAAAATTGAATCGGCAACCCAGTAAGAAGCTGCCTGGTTTGTAACCTGCTTTCAGTGCCGTCCCCACCCAAAGGAGACGCTACCAGAAAACCCAAACAACAGAAACAAAAGCCCACCGATAGCAAAGCAAGGCAGGAGTTCGCCTCTCCCAGTACACCGTTGCTTCCCCATCGTCTTGGCCTCGGGCTGCGAGAGCTGACCTGCCTGATATTTCTAGTGTCGTGGAGGCACGTCCACCGACAGAGAGACCATCCCCTGCCGAGACGCTGCCCTTCACTCTCACCTTAGCCGGCGACTACACCCCTTCGATCAGCGCCTTGCAGAAAATCCACCTGCCCGCACCTCCACCCAAAATCTTCACCCTGCGGTGACGGCAGCACGGCCAGCCATTGGGTACCTACCGCAAGAGAGGTGACCGCAGCCGTGCCACCATCACAGCCTCTGCCTATCGCTCCCCCAGCGGGGAGGGTGCGAGGTACCAGTACCCCCCCCGATGCACAGCGACGGGAGGCTTCGAGGGTTGCACACCCGGCGGCACCGCAGAGCACACAGCCTGTCTGGCGGGAGTCCTCCCTCTCTCTTTCCCCCCCTTCTCCAGCCCAGCCCAAACCCTCCCCATTTCCACGTCTGCATCGTGTCACACATCCTAATCATTCATGAAAAATCCAGCCAAAGCATCCCAAGCATGATTCCCTTCTGATAGTTGCCATGGTGACCTTGGGAAAGTAGCCAACCCGGAGACAGTCGCCATGGAAACAGAGAAGCCCAAAAGCAATAATGACTTCAGGTCATGTCTGTGCAAAGACATCACGAGGTCGTCGGAGAGTAAACAAACTCATTCATATCTGCAAACAGGGGGCGGTGGGATTGAGGGGGGCATAAAGGTGGGGTGCAGGGACCGGCGGGAGCCGTGTGGGTGAAGGTGCTGGCTCAGCCCACGCTGCTGTCACTTGAATTTTATCAGTCGAGACACCTCATCGTCACACGACTTACGTAAAAAAAAAAAATCAAGATGAAGAGCATGGGGGGGGGGGGGGAAATCCTGTAAATGCAAAGCCATGAGATACTATCCTCGATATTAGGGAGTGTATTTAGGCGCCTCCTCTATTTTTAAGCCCGAGACAGCACAGCTCTCCATGTCTGGAGGAGGGACAAGGACAGCCGCACAGCGCACAAGCCAAGATGCTCTGTGATGAATGGACCACTTACAGCAACTGGTGCGCGCTGCATTTTCTAGAGCATCACCGAGTCCTTCCCTGCTCTGCTCCGGCACTGAACCCCACCCTGAGCACACCTCCAGCAGCTCCTGCCTCCTCACTGGGGCTGCTGGAGCAGGCTGGGCACAGGACAGGGGAGCAGGTCCCAGTCCCTGGCAGTCACCTCCGAGGGACGGGGATGCACCTGACCTCTGGCTGCTGCCACGCTGCGTGTTTCGCACGAGGGCTGACTGCAGGCAGACAGACAGAATCTGTGCGCACAGGCACCTCTTCAGACCCCAGCGCTGCCCTTTCGCCATCCATCGCTTCCCCTCCACACCGGGCGTTCGCCGCCCGCCCCTACCTCCAGGCCAGAGGCGCGGACGCAGGCGCTAGCACGGAGGAGGAAGGAAAAAGCTCCTCGTCTCAGCCAAACGGTCCCGGCGAGTTCAGGAGAGCAGAGGCGCTGCCAGTGTGTAAAGGAAACGGCCGGCAGCCCCCTCCCTGCAGACGCAGAGCGCGGCGGCCGCGCAGGCAGTTGGTGCCATAGTTATGCAGTGAGTCACCAGCTGTTTACAGAGTTTGAGAGCTCACATTCCCACAGCATCAGAAACTCTTCCTTCCCTCGGCATCCCCCCTCCCTTGCCGCCCCCATCCCTACAAGGAAAGGGGCACGCTGCTGTCCCGCTGGCACACTCCGCGCTGCTAAAACCGGAAAAGGAAAGTCAAAAAGGAGGGGGAGGCCGACAACAGACCCGTCACACCCACCGATTACACAAAAAGCCTTTTGATCCTCACCCAGCTCGTCTTCAAAGCGCTTTCCACGCCAGCCGATGGAAAAACTGAACAGGGCCGCTTGGCTGCGCGGAGATGGAAAGAAACGTAAAATATCGTGGAAAACAAGAGGCGAGGGGTGAGGTTGCCTCCGGTGGGGGTCAGCACGTGGGCTCGCCTGCCACCCCGAGCAATGCTCCAGCTCCACGTGACGAAACCCCTTCTGGTCACCTGTTGCTCCGTGTCGCCAAAGCAACATCTCCTTACCCTGCACATTCCTCGGCAGATGGCGCAGACGCCCTCGTGCTCAGTACGGGGTCTTGTGCCACACGCTTGTCTCCCCCTGCACGCGGAAGCACCCTGGATGGACCGGCACCCCTCCGAGATGGGCTGGGATCCGTCCTGTTGCACCAGGGTGATGCGCCAGAGCTGCTGCTCGCACCAAGGTGAGCAAAGAGGCTGAGGGCATCGTCAGGAATCGCAACGCTGGGCCCTCTTCAAACAGGGGTGGGAGACGGGGATCTGCCCCAACCCTAAGGGCAGGATTTGGTAGGGCAAGTAGAAATATTCAAACTGGCTCAAGTCTCGCACTCAGACACAAGTGCCAGGGTGCGTCTTATCTCCGCACTGGGTGAACCCGCAGGTGTGGTCTGGGCTCTGCTTGAAACCCATACAACACCACTTGCAACCCTGACCAACAGTCCTCCAGGGCCTCGGGCTCTGTCTCCATCTCCCCACCTACAAAATCTTTCCCATCAGGACTATTTGGGACTAATTCAGCTACCAACAACAAGCAAACACAATTGACAAGGCATCTCCCACAGTTAGAAGGCAAAACCCCATGATAAAATCGTAAACCATCCTGCAAACGTGTCGTATCCAGCAGCATCCCCTAAACATGCCGCACAGGGGTCTTCTGGGACCCTGCCTGCGATTTGATTACTAGAACCCTTTTAGTCTTTACCCTATTCCTGCCCTTCTTTTCTTAATTGCATTTGCTGCATCATGTCTAAAATTAGGAGCTCAGCTTTTTGGAACAAGGACCGCATTACATCTCTATTCTGTAAGCTGTACGACACACTTTGAACGCTACATAAATAAAGAGGCGAGTAGTAATACACCAAGTGTAAGGGGCAAAGGCTTTTCCCGTGCAGCTCCACGCTTGTATTTAAAGCGAGTGTTTTGACTGTGGGTTACATAAAGAGCCCTTGTAATCCTGCAATAAAGTTACCCATTGACAGCCCTGCCAATGCCCTCTCCCTCTCTCAGACAACTCCTATGGCCCCTGCAACACCCTCCCAAAAACCTGGAGGTCTCTGGGTGACGTCCCAAGCCTGACCACCTCAGCTTGGACCATCTAGAGATCCCCAGCTCCTCTGCTCTGGAAGGGGAAGACAGCAGAAAGCCTGGCTCATGCGGAGGTAGGACAGAGCTTTCCACACAAGGCTTGCAATTAAGAAGGAAAACATGCCAGAATGAGATTTCAGACTTTCCACGCTACAGGGCTTTCAAAGCGCGTTACGCATTAAGGAATTACTATAAAGTCATTGCTGACACCCGACAACTGCGGATGAACTCGAATTTTAAAACTCTTTCTACACTGAAAGACAAACCCCGGCCAGAACACGAATGCCTGGCAGACAGCCCCGCGAGTGTTTAGCTTCCATCCTCAGACACATACAGCAAACTGAAAACATGCAACCCTCACCTTCAGCCAGGCCAGCGATGACTTCCAGAGGGCAGAAAAACAGCGTAAGGTTCAAGCAGCGATGGCGATCTCTGCCATCGCGTCTCAATTCAGCACCGACAGTTACGCAGGGTTACTCTACTCATTCCCAAATGCAGCGATTTAATTCCCAGGCGACCTTTTCAGTAAAGTTACCCAAATTTCTCGTTTATCCACAAGCTATTCCCAGCTACACAGCGCTGCCCAAATGGATGTGCCTACCAAGGATAACATCAGAGCTGACAGGTGAACGGAACTACAGATGCTTCAATCTTCATCGCCGTGCCTCTGCCGCTCGGAGGCACGACACGGATTTCCAGCACATTGCAGCATGGCAGGCAGAGCACCATCCCTCTCCCCATCATTCAAAAAGCCATTCTCCTGCTCTGACAATCTTCACACATCCTGTAAGGCAGACTGACGCTTGTCACTCATTTGTAACGAGAGCGGGGAGGGACGGGCTGATGGTGTGAATCAGAGAGTAGAAGCATATGCGAGGCAATATATTTGACGTGAAGAGAGAGAAGACACAAGGAGGGGGTGAGTCACTGTTTACTGTTCTAGAGGAGCTCCATGCAGCCCTCGCCCAGCTGGCCAGCTTTCCATTTCCCGTATGGATCGGAACCAGCATCCAGCAGCAAAGAGGAGATTCAGGAACCTTCAGAGCACATTTGAGAGCTGCCAGGACACGGCTCTCTGAGGCGCTCTCTGGGGAAGCCTGGACACGGATCAGACAGTCTTCAGTGGTTTGGTAAACAACCTAGTCAGATGCTGCAGAAAGCCCAAGGCTAGGGAGCAGAGGATATGGAGTACCAGGAGGGTACGCCCGTGTGTCACCTCAGAAACTTCATGGAGGAGGTGGCTGGAGGGGAAAGGTACGCGGCAGACAGCCGTGGTACCGACAAGCACACAGCACTTTTTCCATCACACGCTTGTAAAATGCAGTGACAGAGCTACACCAGAATTACGCCTCAGCATCACCAGCCCAGAGATGCATCTCCCTCAGACAGCCAAGCTGAGCCACCGAGCAACAAATAACTTGCTCGGACGCACAGACAGATCCTGGGGCAGAGCTGGGATTCCTAAACGTGCCTGCTCCTGACCCCACGTGCCAGCCACCGAGTTGGGCATCTTCACCAACCGCTAATAATGGAACATAACGGCATCACTACTCAGGGTCCCGCAACATTGCAAAGCAGCAGGATTTGCTACGCAACCTGTCCCTCCACTGGGGAGGCTAGCAGCAGGGTAATCGCTCTCATTCCTGCCTTTTGAACCCCAGTTCTTGTGTTGATGGTCACAGAGCGCTGCATCGCTTTGTGCTTGCTTCATGCCTGGAAGACTCTCTGCCCGAGTTTGAAGATAGCCTGAAACAATAGCTCAGACAGAAGAGGAAACTGCCTGTTCATCTCTACAGGGTGCTGAGCCTGAAACTTCCTGATAATTGAAAGTGCTAGCGCTGCTCAAGTATTTCACAGCTGGATGTTTACAAAAATGATCAGTGAGTGTGCTTATCCCACAAACCCCGACTGCCGCGGGGGCCAGCGCTCCCAGCTGTCCTTTCTTCACTTCCCAAACATCTCACACAGCTAGAGATTTTCAATACCAAGTTCTGCAGCACATTCCACGCCATTAATCATCTTCCAACGTTGATGGAAATAAAAGTGTATCAAGCTGATCTGTATTTTTCCCTTTCAGGAGGCACACAGCGGTACTGAACTCCTTGCCGCAACAGATTGCCGAGCCGGGCGACGGCGCAGAAATGAGATAAAACATGACAAAGCACACTGTCCTTGACAGGCAAGCAAAGGGAAAAAAAAAAGCTAACAAATTTCTGCCTCGGGTTCAGAAACACTTGTGAAGCAGGGCACGAGCCTGGTGTAGTACAGTAGTAGTATATAACATCTAACACGGCTCAGGTACAAAGCCCTGACAAGCTCGGAGCCCACAGAAGCAGGCAGGGTGTCCCGACGGTGGGAGTGACCGCGTGCCCCAATCTTGCGGCAATCGCCCCGCTGCTGCCGGATCGCAGTCCGGCTCCTCCGCCGGGTACGAGGAGAGTTAACTCCGGTGCCGCTCAGCCCTGCGCGCTGCCATTGGGCAACCACGGCGTCCATCAGCTCTAGGAAGTGACTGCACGAGGAAGGCTTCTCTGCAGGCAGCACCCCGTACACACGGAAGGAGAGAGGAAAAAGCGGAGGAGCGCGCACCCCTTTCATCAGTGAGAAAAATCACAAGGTAAATTTGCTGCTAAAACCCTGAGAGCACCATGGCGCAACGTGCAGGGCGAGGGCGTGGGGCTGCGCTTCTCCACGGACAGGGCTCATAAAGACCGAAAGTGCAAGAAAAAGGCATGCAGCTTTCCGGAGGAACACTTTCCTCTTACCGGCTCCCCCCACCTCCACAGTCCCAGCTCAGCTTCAGGACTATGCTGGTGAAGGAGGGGGTGGCCAGGTAAAAGTGAAAATGGAGGCCTTTCCCTTTTCTGTAACAACTTTGCCCAAAGGGGGCTCGTTCCTAATTTGAGACCTCATGGCCTGCTTTCAGCAGGATCTGTAAAATAAATCCTCCACGGAGCAGCCCACGAGGGAAGGGAGCGGGCTCTCAGCCCGAGGAAGAGGAGGAAGAAGGAGGTCTTTCTCAAACAGACCCTGACACGCTGTGTGAGTTCGGAGATCTCAGTTCCCCTCGCTCATGGCCTGGATGTTTCCCCAGCTCATGTCGCCGCCTTCACCGGGAGCTCAGAAGAGGGTTCCCCCCACCCACCCCATTTCTGACTAAAGCCCCAAACCGTCCCACACCCACCACACAGTCACACGGCAGCGCCCACTCCCAGAATGTCACCGTCCCCTTTCCTCCCACCGACATGTCCCCGGGCGGCTGCAGAACACCCCATTTCCAGGGCTTCCCCCCCATCCCGCCCCTGCACACGCATCCCTCCCGCGGGCTCTGGGACCGGCCCGAACACACCACGCTCCTCTCCCCCTCTCAACCTCAACAGAAGCCGTGCTCGGGGGAGATAACCCCCCCTCCTCCCCACCACAGCCCTGACTCCCCCCCCCCCAGCCCAATCTGACGGGGACCGAGGAGCCCGCCCGGCGTTTCCCACCGGCGGCTGCTCCCGCCCGATAACGCGGGACAGAGCGCGGCTCACCGGGGCCGCCACCACGCCCGGCCACGGCCGCTGCCACGCTGCCCGGCACCGGCTGCGCCCCGGTTCCCTCCGTAGTACAAAAGCAGCTATTTTTAGACGGCGGAGCGCGCGGCGTCACAACAGGTTTCCTCACATGTATTTTAAGAGCCATTCAAAGGCAGAGGCAGGCTGCGCGCTCACCCTTGGGGGGGGGGGGGGGGGAGAAATACAAACCACAAAAAGCGAGGGGAAAGCATCACCCAGGCGCGGACCCGCCGGCCCCTCCCGGGGAGTCCCCGAGCCCCACGACCCCAGAGGTGCGGGGGGAGCCGCCTGCCCCGTCCCACGGAAGACTGAGCGACGCCGGCCCCGCGCCGGGCTTGAGGCGGCGGGGAAGGGACGACCGCCGGTCCCCGCCGAGCCCCCGCCCCACCGCGGCTGCCCCGGGGTGGCCGAACCGAGGGGCCGCTCTGCGGGCAAGGGCAGCGCTCCCCCCGACACCACCCCCGCTCCCCTCACGCGGAACGGCCGCCCCTCACCGCCGCCGCCCCGCCGGGGCCCACGTGCGCGCCGCCCGGCTCGGCCCGACCCGGCCCGGTGCGAGGGGCGGCGGCACCACGTGCCCGGCGCGGTGGTGACTCAGCACTTTTACCTCAGCCGCCCCGCCCGCCCGCGCCCAACCGGACCCGACCGGACCGGACCGAGTCGCACCGCACCGAGCCGCGCTCCCCGCCCCCGCCCCCCCCCGCCTCAATCGGCGGCAGCGCGCGGCCGCCCCCCCCCTCCCCTCCTCAGCTCCAACCCCCCCCCCCCCGCCCCCGCCCCACCGCGCCCGGGCGGCTCCTCACCTGCGTGCCGGCGGGAGCGCGCGCGCGCGCCCGGGGCGGGGGCGGCGGCGGGGGGCGGCGGCGGCGGGCGGCGGCGGGGGCGGCGGCGGGGGCGCTGCGCGGCTCCCTCCCTCCCTGCCAGCGAGTCCCGCGGACAACAACAAGCGCGGGGCGGCCCCCTCCCCCCCGCCGCGCCGCCGACCAACCAGCGCCCCCGCCGCTTCCGGCATGGCGCGTCACGCCGCGCGTCACCCCTCCCGGCCCCGCCCCGACGGCGACGCGTCACCCCTCTTCGGCCACGCCCGCGCGGTTCATTCATGGGGAAGGGCGCGGGGAGAGGGGCGGGGCGTCACCGCCGCCGTCACGTAGCCGGCGCCCCCTCTGCTCCCCGCGGCGGGCAGCGCCGAGCGCCGCTCCCCGGGCCCCCCTCCCCACCGCCGGGCTGTCCCCGGCTCCGTGCGAGCCCCTCTCCGAAACCTCCCGCTGGCCCGGCCCGGCCTCGATGGAGGGGGGGGCGCGGCGTGGCCGTGGGGTTTTGCACCCCCGCGGGTGGGTTGGTTTGCAGCGGGTCGGGGCAGGTGGCAGCGGGGGAACGTGTCGTGCGCACCGTGAGGCTCTCGGCGGTCATCGGAGGCGGTTTCGGTCCCCGGGCTCCGTGAGGCGGCCACCGGCAGGGCTTGCCCTCCTCCACCGGGCACCGGACCGGCCTTCGCCCCGCCACTGCCGCATCCCGGAGCCCCCCGAGCGCTGCCGCAGGGCCGGACCCTGCCCCGGGGCCAGATCCCGCAGCCAACCCTTGCTCTTGGCTTGTGCGATTGCGAGAGCTGCTAACACAACACCCTGACCCCAATGGCGTGAGGCGGCGTTTTGGACCCTGGGAGCATCCAACAATGATGAAAATGACTCAAAAAAAATGTAATAACACGGGTGGTTGACCAAAACCAACTGCCTCCATCAAAACCAGTCTCCCTTTGATTTTTTTGTGTTCATAACTATATTAGAAAATCCACGTCAACTCCGTGCAATTTGTGCTTTCCAGCCTCGGGGCCAAATATCCTCACTGGAGCAGATCTAAGGGCCGTATTTGAGGCTCTGAGCGAGATCCCGTCTTTCGCTGCTCCCTTTGCACAACGTGAGCTGCAAAACATGGGGAGCCCCACGTCTGGCACAGCCCCACGGGTCTGTGCGGCCAGAGCGAGCCCTGACAGAAGCGGGGTTCGGGCAGACGCACCTCCCTGCTGTTAAGAAAGTCCAATTTTTTATTGGAATTGAGCTAATGAGATGGGTTAAAGCTGCCAGGCGATGGCACGAAGCTGCTGCCCGGTGTGACTGCAACAGCACTGGCCTTCACTTTTCCCAGATTTGCAGATTCTGGCTGAAAACCTGCCCCAGGTGCTGGGATGGGGTGAGCTCAGGGTTGGAGGGCAGATTTCAGCCATCCCTGTGGTCCTTGCTGATGCCTCTGAGGATTTTCTCCAGACCTCCTTTACATCCCGGGGGGGTCTGGTGGCTCAGAGAGCGAAGACAAGCAAGGAGAGGGGTGCTGGTGGTGGGAGCCTTGGGGCCACCGATGTCCCCAGCACGGCCACCTGCCCCTGTGCCCTCTCTGGGTGGTAATAACCAGGAGTGGCCTGAGTCATCCTGCATCATCCAAGGCAGACATGCATGAGATGGTGGTCCCCAAATGCAGGAGGGACGGGCTGGCTGTGTCCTGGGGGGGGGGTCTCACCCTCCATGGTGACAGCCCCATGCATGGGGCTCACCGGAATTAAGGTATTTTCCCTTGGTTTTGCAACAACATGGGTTTGACAGATCACATACGGCATGGGGGAAGTCGTATCTCCTGAAATTCTGTTTCTGAGGGAATTGCCCTGCTCACAACAGCTCTTACTTTTTGTTTTCATTCCCTGGGGAAAGCAACTGTGCTCCAAAGGTCTGTTGTCCTTTGCTGCTGATCTTTAGACTGCAGTGGCCTTCGATAGTAAACAACGAGCAACTCTCCGGTCCCCTGAGAATGGGAAAGCCTGGACAGGGAGCACACAATTATATACGCTCATTAACCAGATGAACAGGAGTGCATGGGAGACAGGACCTCTGGTGCAAACGTGGATGGAAAAGGGGCTTTGTTTTGGGAAGTGTGGGGTTTTTGTGGGTCTAGCCCACCCACTGTGTGCTCAAAACACGTCCGGCATCACGATTCCCTGAAGCCACGGTGCAGGATTCAGCACAGGCACCTCTTGCATGCTGCTCTGGGTACAGCACTCTCACCCTAAAAGCAGGGCAGATGCATTAAAACTCTGGGTTTTGAGACCCTGCATGCATCCAGGCTGGGGAAAATCTAAAAAATCGCTAATCTCCCATATTCTCCGCCTTGGGGCTTTTGAACAGCATTGAGTGTAGATACATATATTAAAAAACCCAACCAAACAAACAAAAAAAAAACCAGAAAAAACAAAGCACACAAACCAGAGGAGCGAGCTGCTGAGAAGTCGCCGGAGAGGCGGGTCTGGAGGCGCTGCTACTAGAGAGGGGCGGTAAGAACTGGGCGTCTTGTAGGGTTTTTACGGTGGAGCAGGCAGAGCTGCAGCGGCTGGGAGCCCTGCCTGCTGCCTGCCTGCTGCCTGCTGCCTGCCCGCAGCCACAATGTCAAGAGGAGACACGTGTATGTAAGCGCCTGGCATGACCGGAGCGGGGCCCAGGCAGGCCGGGCAGGGGGGGTCCCGGGGTGCGATGCCTCCCCGGGCCGGGCTGGGGACTCCCCCCGGCCGCAGGCGCTGGCTGTACCCCCCCCCCCCGACCCCCCACCCCCCCGGTGCCACCGCTGCGGGGTGTCATCGCGGGGCGGCCTGGCATGAGCATGGGTGCATGGGCTGATGGCATGCCGACGTCCCCGGGGTTCGCACGACGGGTGCGACGCTGCTTCGCCGGCCGCGGCGGGTGGGTGCTGCCGCCCCCGGTGCCACCCACGCGTGGGGAAGCGACCGGCGATTGCATAAGGCTGAGGCGCTGCGTGGGGCAGGCGCTGCCGCCCAGGGGTGGCTTTAGAGCCAGGCCCCGGCAGGTTGAGCCATTTTGGTGCCGGAGCTGTGGGGAGGGCTGACGGGGAATAAAATCTGTTTGTCGGGGAGAGCCGTTTTGCTGAGCTTTTGCAGATTGCAGGGTGGGGGAGAGCAGGGTCTGAGTGCGGGGACTTGGGCAGGAGATGGTGAGAAGAAAGTTGTATCTCTGATTTTAGGCGCTGGGATCTCCTAAGTGTGGTGGTCTCCTCCACTTTATGGTCTTGGAGATGTTTGCTTGAGAGGCTGTTAAAATCAGATTTTATCAGTGGGAGGCAAAAACTGACAGCATGTTCCGCGCCATCCTAAAACCTCTGACTCAGGGCTTGGGGTGCTGGCAGAGGATGCTCCTCAGAGCAGAGGATGCTCCGCACCTTGGAACCGCAGTTCCCAGCACCACGGCTCTGCTCTGACGGGCAGAGGGAGCTTGGTTTTGCTTGCAGCTTCCAGAAACGCTGCAGCCTATAAATTCAGTCCTGGAAAAAACTCCTTGAGGGGCTACTCTGCTACCCCGCGAGAGCAGGTGGGGTTCAGGCAGATGGCACTTTGTCCCTTGGGGCTGCAGGAGAGTCGCGAGGCATCGTCTCCCCACACCCCAGCAAGGTCAGGACCATCCTTTGCCGAGTTCACTGCATACATCTAAGCTGAGGGTGTAGACGTCACGGTGCAGGGTGCCAAGGCGGGCAGAGGTAGGCAGGCTCTGCCTGAACCACGGGCAGCAGGAGCGGGGAAACCTTCCCTGAGGCTTGGGCGAACTCTCCCCCTCCAACTCCTTCACACCTGCCTCCATCTCTCCCTTTCTCCAGCACCAGGACGATGAAGTCGTACCAGAAGCTGACGACAGCGGTGCCACAGCCGGCGGCATGCTGGGTGGAGGAGGAAGGGGCTGCCCCGACACCCGCCGGCCGTGGGAAGCTGGCCCCGTGGTGGGTGGGCAGTGGGCTGCTGGTGGCCGCCGTGCTGCTGAGTGCCATCACCGTCTGGGTGCTGCGGCAAGTATCGGGGGGCTGGCCCGGACCCATGCTGCCCCCCAAATGTCTCCTGGTACCCGAGAGCCACCGCTTTGACTGCTACCCGGAGCGGCGCGTGGTGGTGACCCAGGAGCTCTGTGAAAGCCGGGGGTGCTGCTTCATTGAGAGTCCCCCGCTGGCGGGGGGCAAGCGGGGGGTGCCCTGGTGCTTCTACCCCCCTGACTTCCCCAGCTACACCCTGGAGAGCCTCAACCAGACAGCGCTGGGCATGGTGGGGCTGCTGGTGCGGAGGGAGAAGGCCTATTACCCCCGGGACATCGAGATGCTGAGGCTGGATGTGGAGTTTGAGACCGACACACGACTGCACATCAAGGTGAGCGCCCCACTGACTGTCCTCCAGCGCTCCTCCTGCACCCCTGCACCCTCCATCCCACAGGTCCCCTGCTCAGACCGAGTCTGGAATCTACTTTCCTCCAGGCATGGCTTCAATGAGCATCTCCAACCCTTTGCCCTCTTGCTTTGCTGGTCTTTAAAGCACTTTTTCTCCCTTTTACAGATAACAGATGCGGCCAACCCGCGGTACGAGGTTCCCCTCGAGGTTCCCCGGGCGATGAAGAGAGCAGAAAACCCCATCTACAGCCTGGACCTCTCCCGGGACCCCTTTGGGGTGCTGCTGCGGCGCAGGGCGACAGGGACGGTGCTGTAAGAACCCACCTCCTCCGCATCCCGCAGCGGGTGGGGGAAAGCTCATCCCACCCTAGGCAGGCTCCAGCACATTTCCTGGAGGATTTTCCTTAGGGAAAACCACACTGCGGGATCTCCAGCCAATAATTACTCTTCGTCTTCATCTTTCCAGTGGTGCTCACGTGGGGATGTGGCAGCACGTGGCTTTCCAGCCCCACGGGCTGGCCATGTGCTTGCTGTGGCTGTGGCAGGGCTGGGTGGGATCAGCACCTCTCAAAAAAACCTCCCAATGCCCTAATTCCTCGCCAGGCCCTACAGCAGCCAAACATTGCGCGGGTCCCGAGCACGCCACCAATAAGGGACCTGGTGGCTCTGAAGGGAAAGGGCCACTGAAGGGTTGTGGCTTTGCCTGTTTCACCCTGCTTTTGGGTTTCCCTGGCTGTCTGAGCTGCAGGGACACCCCCAGCTCCAGGCTTTTTGTGGAAAAGGACTGCAGGTTGCTTTGCTGCGCTGCTCTCGGTCACCTCCATGGCTTTGCCCACACTAAGTCATTGGTGAGCACCAACGGCTGGTCGATGTATGGCCAGGGTGTTTTGAGATCCCATCCTTTCCTCCTCCTTCCCGTTTGCTGGCGCCTGTGGTCTGTACTTTACTTGGGAGCTGCTTATCAGTGACGCCAGGCTGAGAAACCTCACCGCCGCATCGCCTCGGTGGTTAATAATAACCTGGGTGGAAACTTCTGGTGTCAAAGGCAAGGCTGTGCTGCCCTGGCCGGGCTGGTTCACGCTCAGGCTGTGCCTCGCGTCCAGCCAGACCCAAATTTGCCGCCTGGGCCAAAGTGTTGGGGCTGGATGCAGGGTGGGCCATATGCTGCCGTGCTGGCCCTTGAGATGCTTCGAGAGGGAAGGGGTCAATTGTTGGTAGGCAAATGGATCCAGATGGACCCCAGCATCCCCTCTTGACTCTCTCTCTCCCTCGGTCTCACCCCGGCAGGCTCAACACCACCGTGGCCCCCTTGATCTTCGCTGACCAGTTTCTCCAGATAGCCACATCGCTCCCGTCCAAGTTCCTCTACGGGCTGGGGGAGCACCGTGGCACCCTTCTGCACAGCCTGGACTGGAACACCCTCACGCTGTGGGCACGCGACGTCCCCCCCACGGTACCATCTCCCCCATCCCCACAGGGGTGCAGGGGGCGAGGATGGGGGTACCGCTCCTCAATGCATTGGACAAACCCTGGGAAAACGTGGCGGGGGGTGGGCAGCAGCACTGGGACAGGCAGGGGGTGGTCGAAGCCGATGGGCAAATATGTGCTGGGGAGGATTTCAAAGCAATTGCAAAACGCTCTTGGCACTCCGAGGGCCCCGGGTGTTTTCCGCTCCACCCTGCCACTCGTGCAACAGGTTGCAGCGAGGCAGGATGTTCCCCCCTCGCCCAGCCCAGCTCAGTAGCAGCCCCCGAGCTGTGAGGGAGAAGCAGCCTCCCGTGGCCTTCAGCGCCAGCTCTGGAAACCATCCTCATCCCGCGCTTTGTCCTCCACGGAGGGTGACAGGTGCCTGGTTAGGTGGTGGCAGCAGATGCAACTCGGGGCCGTTTATTCGCCCCCAGTGATGCAGGGCTCTCCCGCTTTGCCTGGGAGCTGCTCTCTCACCCGGCACCTCCTCTTTGCAGGAATCGTTCAACCTCTACGGCGCTCACCCCTTCTACCTGCTGATGGAGGAGGGCGGAGATGCTCACGGGGTTTTCCTCCTCAACAGCAACGCGATGGGTAGGTGACCCAGGGGACCCTGGCTGGCTTGTGCCTGGAGGATGACCCGGCAGGTGGGGACAGATGGGAGCTGCTGGAGTGGCCGCTTTGGGAACTTGGGGCGAGAGGAAGCCGTAAAAGGGAAAGATGTGGTTTGATGGCTCCGTTATTGAGCGTAGCCATCTGTTTCCTGGCTACAGCGAGGCTCTTTAGCAACTGCCGAGCAGTTTAACCACACGCCCAGCTGCCGAGTTGCCGTCGGAAAAGCAAGTCCCTCGCGTGCAGGTCCATGCCCATTCCCATTCCCCCTCCGCCCAAAACGGCTTTGCCCCCAGGCCCAGCGGCATGGCACGGCTGGGGCGCAGCCGGGGATGCCATCTGCCGCCCACGCTCTTCCCAGCTGTGCTCTGCCAGCTGCGGCCGTGGGATCCACCCGCGTGTGCCAGCCGATAACGCAGCAGCTCCCGCGGGCTCCCGTCGTGGGGACGGCACCAGCGACCACCCGTCCCTCCCAGCAGCCGCCGCTTGCAGCCAGCTGGGACGATGCCGTGCACGCCAGGGCTCTCGTAGCTCCAGCTGCGCTGGGCTTTATTGCAGCGATGCTCCCGAGGAGGAGCTCACAGGAGAGCACGGGGGAGATGCAGCTACCCGAGCTGAGGTTCAAGGGCTCATTTGTGTGAAAAGCCCTTTCCAGGAAAGCCCTTGCTCCCTCATGCTCACTTGTACATGTAGCTCTTGGTTCACTTAGGAGGGGATTTTGGGGGAGGATGTGAAGGAAAGCCCTGCTTGTGCTTGGTCTTGAAGTGAAAGCTGGGAGAACGGCACGGCTTTGGGTTTAAAGACCAAATTTTTAACATAGCGAGCCCTCTCCCCACGTAAAGTAGTGATCTCCTTGGGCTGTGATGATTTAAGCCTCTAGACACCCATTTAGCATCCGCTGAGCGCAAGGGAAGGTTTTCTCCGTTCCCCTGCCAGAGCCTGAGTGTTGCCTGTGGCACTGCCTGGTTCCTGCCGTGGGGGTCGGGGTCTGGGGGTCGCTCCCCGGTTCTCACTGTCTCTTTCTCTTTCCCCCTCCCCTGCAAAGAGGTGGCCCTGCAGCCTGCTCCGGGCCTGACCTGGAGGACCATCGGGGGGGTGCTGGATTTTTACATCTTCCTGGGGCCCGATCCCAACATGGTTATCCAGCAGTACCAGCAGGTGATAGGTAAGAGTCTGACCCCCGACGTGGCCATCTGCGGGCACCTTCCCCACACCCCCATCCCTGTCTCACCCCAGCTTCACCACGGTCCCCAGTCCTCCCGGTTGGGGAGCAGTTAGCGGTCCCCAGCCATCCCATCCCCAGCCCTCCCAGCACATGGGGGGTCAGCAGTTACTTCCTTTCCTCCTTCTCCCCATCCCCTCCCATCCTTTTGAGATGCTGCTGTCATATTGGGACACTTCCATCTGTGCTGCCGCTCTCCCGCTGCAGGTTTCCCAGCCATGCCACCCCTCTGGGCGCTCGGCTTCCACCTCTGCCGTTGGGGCTACGGATCCAGCAACGAAACCTGGCAGACCGTGAGAGCCATGAGGAACTACCAGATCCCCCAGGTAATGCCCCAGACCTGTGGAGAGGGGGTCTGGACTCTGTCCCCCATCCCTGAGCCTCTGTCCCGCAGGATGCACAGTGGAATGACATCGATTACATGGATGGGTACCGGGACTTCACCTTTGATCCCCAGAAGTTTGTCTCCCTCCCCTCGCTGGTGGAAGACCTCCACAAACATGGGCAGCACTACGTTATGATCTTGGTACTCCCCTTCCTCTCCCCCGTCCTGTCTTTGCTGCAGAGCTGGGATGCAAGGCAGAGGTGTAAGGGATGCTCGTGGTCCCAGCTGATCACCCCCGGCCCTGGGGATTTTTAGCTGAGGTCGGTCTCGAGTGCTGGGCAGGCAGCTGTGAACTGCCACTGGAAATCCCCCCTAATGCAGGGACCGCGGAGCCACAGGCCGGGTTCTCGTGCTGTGCTGCTGTCTGTACAAGGATGCCCCTGTCCCCCATGGGCAAAAGAATGGAGGAACTGTGGGTCAGGCTGTTCAACTCGTGGGTGCTTGATTCGGGTGCCCCCACATCCCCACGAGTGCTGGGATCTCGTGACCCGGCTGTGATGTCCCTTCTCTCCGCGAGGAAAGGGGGTGCGGGTTCTGCTTGCTGGGGGCAGGGGGGACCAGGGGTCCTGGGGATGGAAAGGTCAGGTTCCCTCCCTGTTGTAGCGCGAGCCTGGCTGTGACCTGACGTTTCTTGCATAAGCGCAAGAATTCTTATATTTGTCCCCCCCTCCCCAAAACGCCCTAACGGGTCCTGGAGACTTGCAGAAGTGGCATTTTAGAAAATATGCCTGGAAGTGTTGAAGCAAGTTTCTGTTCCCCTTGGGGGAAACAGCCGCCGCATGTGGGCTCTGGTTGACCCCGTCCGGGTTGTGATCTCTGAATCACACCGACCTGGCAGGGGGAAGGGGCCACGGTCTGCCGGGAAAGGCGCTAACCCTCTGCTCCATCCCCAGGATCCCGGCATCAGCAGCACCAACCCTCACGGCTCCTACTGGCCTTTCGACGAAGGCTTGAAACGGGGCTTGTTCCTCAACACCACCCAAGGGCAGCCGCTCATCGGGCAGGTGAGGGGGGAAACCCCAGCCCTGCGGGGTTGTGCAATAGCAGGGTTGGGATTTCGTCCCTCATGCTGGAGGGAAAGCCAAGCGGCTAAGGAACCTCTCCGGGATGATTGCCAGAGCCTGGCTCAGCCCTCGGCCTCACGTGTCACCTCCCGGCGTCTCCACCGGCCCCGGGAGCCGGCCCCTGCGCCAGCAGAGGAGCCCGTGGAAGTCATATGAGCTTAACTGAGGCAGCGGTGCTACCCAAGGCTGGTCATCTGATTTCTCTCCCTTCCCGTTTTTGGGGTGAAGGAAGGTTGTCCGTGATGGACATGTGCCTCCGGATCCGCTCCGCAGTGGTTCCCCCCCGCCCCGGTTTGTCCCCTCCTTTCCCAGCCATTTGCTCCCACCGGCTCTCCCTCACCGTCTACAAGGAGAGGGCTTTTAATGCAGCCTGAAAACGGGGAAAAACAAATTGGCTAAAATTCCTGGAGTGAGGCAAAGTGCAGAGAAATCACAGCTCTTCCCTGGCGTGCCCCGGGTGCAAGCAGAGGCAGAGCAGCCGCCCCATCAGCTGCTGCTGCCCACCCGGCTGCGGGGGGGTCCGCAGCACCCTGAGGCTCCCGGGTACCACGGAGGCAGGAGGGATGCTGCGCATGCAGCATCCAGCACTCAAACCCCAATATTTTCTGGTTTATTGCCCATTTCTCCCCTGGGTCCTTCGGCATGCTCACAGCCCTGTGGCACCCTGTTCCCCACGGTGGCCCCCCACAAGCTGCCTGCCTGCTGAACCCGTGGTTTTGTGGTGTCCCCGCAGGTCTGGCCCGGCTTCACTGCCTTCGCAGACTTCTCCAACCCGGACACGCACCAGTGGTGGCTGGAGAACCTGCAGCGCTTCCATGCCCACGTGCCCTTCGATGGCCTCTGGATCGTGAGTCCCTCCTTGCCCCCCCGGGTCCCTCCCGGCCGTCAGCTTGGCTCGCACCCAGTGTGTGTCCTGGCAGGACCGTCTGTCCCTCAAATGCAGCTTTTCCAGGTTTCACTGCTAATCCCCAAAACCTCCCCCTTGAAAACGCTCTGCGATTTTCGTTGCTTAGGACATGAATGAGCCGTCCAACTTCATGGATGGGTCTGAAGACGGCTGCCCCCCGGGAGAGCTCGACAGCCCACCGTACACCCCGGGTAAGGAGCGAGATGAAATACAAGGCTGGGCTGGCAGGTACCGCGTGCTTGGAGATCGCTGGCAGCCGAGTCCTGTGGGAGGAAACCATTTTTAAGAGACATCATGTCTCTGTTTTACACCCTGAATGTCTCCATCCCTATTGTGTGTGCCAATATCTGTGCTCAAGCCTTGCACGCTTGTCAGGGCCATGTCAGGGTGCAGGATGGGACCATCTGCTTGAGCCATTGGCCCTGGGTTGGCCGCGATGGCTGGCTTCTGTGTGCGGGAGGGCTGGCCCAGAGGCAGCAAGCGTGGGGGGGCAGTGTCCGCGTCCCCTGCACCCCCCCACCGCCACGTCCCAATGGGGTCTCTCCCTCCTGGCAGCCGTGCTGGGCGATTCCCTCTCTGCAAAGACGGTGTGTGCCTCGGCGAAGCAGAAAGCCTCGGTGCACTACAACCTCCACAACCTCTACGGGCTGATGGAAGCCAGAGCCACGGCGAGGTACCCAGCATCCTGCTTCCTGCCGACCTGGGCATGGGATGGGACAAAATCCTGCTGCTCGGGGCTGTGTAGGAAGAGGACAAGGATTTGAGTGCCTGACCCAAAGGGGAGATGCTCTGGCTGCTCACAGCCTCCAGGATGGGAATAACCCAGCAGAGGAGGGGAGCCAGCGCTGCTCTGGGAGGGATGGGTGGATGAGGCCGGTCCTGGCGCTGAGCCTTCCCTGTACCGCTCGGGTGCTGCAGGGCTGTGGTGGGGCCGGACCTCTCCCTGCACTTCTGAGGGATGAGGAGTACTCCTGGTGCTGGGCTGCTCTCACCTCCTGCTCCTGGCTCTCACCGTTGTCTTCCAGCGCATTGATCCAGATCCGGGGGAAGCGCCCCTTCGTCATCTCCCGCTCCACCTTCCCCAGCCAGGGCCGGTACTCGGGGCACTGGCTGGGTGACAACCGGAGCCAGTGGAAGGACATGTATTATTCCATCCCAGGTGGGTGGCACGGGCTGCGTGCAGACTCCCCCCCGACCCGCACCCCCAGCTCCATCGAGCTTTCTGCTTGTTCGGAGACATCTCCAAAACTCCCTGCGCCCTGCTGACCGTCCCTGCCCTCAGGGCTGCTGAGTTTCAGCCTCTTCGGCATCCCGCTGGTCGGGGCGGACATCTGCGGCTTCTCCGGCAGCACCTCGGAGGAGCTGTGCACCCGCTGGATGCAGCTCGGTGCCTTCTACCCCTTTGCTCGCAACCACAACACCCAGAACGAGAAGGTCGAGGGCAGCGTGCCCGGTGGGAGGCATCCTAGGGGTGGGATGCGGGATATGGGATGCGGGATGCGGGATGCGGAATGGGGATGGGGGATGTGGGATGTGGGATGTGGGATGTGGGATGAGGGATGTGGAATACGGGATGCAGGATATGGGCAGGCAAGGAGTAGCGGGGATGCGTGGTGGGGATGGGGATGGGGCACCTGCTGACTCCTTGCATCTCCCCCAGGCCCAGGACCCGACGGTGTTCAGCCCCGCGGCGAGGACGGCCATGAAGGACGTGCTGCTGACCCGCTACTCCCTCCTGCCCTTCCTCTACACCCTGTTCCACCGTGCCCACCTGCAAGGGGACACCGTCGCCCGGCCCTTGTTCTTTGAGTAAGAGCATCCCTGCCGGGAGCTGGGGAGATGCTTTGGCTGGAGCGTAGAGAAGCAGCCGATCCGAGCGGCGTCTCCATCCCACCGCAGGTTCCCCTGGGATGTGGCCACCTTGGGGCTGGACAGGCAGTTCCTGTGGGGCCGGAGCCTGCTGGTGACACCGGTGCTGGAGCCTGGGGTGGACTCGGTCACGGGCTACGTCCCCCGAGGCGTGTGGTACGACTTCTACACGGTGAGGAGCACCGCGGTGTTCGGCTGGGGGCCATGTCGTCCTCGCTCAACCGTCTCGGGGCTGCGGGTGGGAAGCTGCGGCTGAGCCCTGCAAGCCCCATTGGAGGAAGGGGTGGGGATGGCTGCTCCCTGGCCCCATGCCCGAGCCCCCTGCCATGCCCCTGACCCCCTCACACCCGTGTCTCTCACCGTCTGCCCAGGGCTCCTCGGTGAACAGCAGCGGGGAGATGATGAAGATGTCAGCTCCCCTGGAGCACCTCAACCTGCATGTCCGGGAGGGTGCCATCCTGCCCACCCAGGTGAGCACCCACCCATCACCTCTCTGGGGGCTGTCCAGAGCCTGTGTCCCCCCACCAGCACCTCAGCTCCCAGACCCGTGTCCCAGGTGCTCGCAGCCCTACAGCACCCACGTCTTTGAACCTCAGAAACCGGCGACCACCAGCGAGGCGACCCAAGGGAACCCCCTGCGCCTCATCGTGGCTCTGTCTTCGAGTGCCACTGCCTGGGGGGACCTCTTCTGGGACGATGGCAAGAGCCTGGACACCTTCGAGCGGGGCAGCTACTCCTACCTGGTGTTCAACGTCACGCAGGTGGGACACAGCGGGGAGGGCAGGGGTGGGGGGTCCTGTGGCACCTTGAGCTCATGCCGTCCCCTCCCACAGAACATCTTCACCTCCACTGTCCTCCATGCCAGCACCGAGGCCACTGAGGTCACCATCAGCACACTGAGCATCTTTGGGGTGCGGGAGCCGCCCAGCAAGGTCCTCCTGAACGGCCAGGAGAAGCCCTTCTCCTACCTGAAAAACCAGGTACAGCCCATCTCGGGGTGCCCTGTCCTAGGAGTCCCCATCCTGGGGGTCTCCATCCCTCCTCCCCCAGCCCTTGTCACAGCGTTGGTGGCTGAGGAGGTGGGTGAGGGCTCCGGGGTGGCTCTTCCACCATGTCGGGGTTCAGGGGGAGCAGAGCTCAGCTGAGCTGGGTAGGGAAAAGGATGCTCTGCACCCCCCTGCCGAGACCGTACCCCAAAACGTCTCCTCTCCTCCTGCAGGTTCTCACCGTGAGCAACCTTGGCCTCAGCCTCAGCCAGGGCTTCTCCCTGCAGTGGCTGTGAGGGGGGGCCGCGGGGTCACCCCCACCTTGCCGAGACCACCCGTCCGGGAGCTGCTGGATGCTCCATCCCTCAGGGCCAGGGTGCTGCCGCGGAGGGGCGGTGGGCACCGTCACCCGCTGCTGTGCAGCCCCCCCGCCAGCACGGCTGGGGACGGGGGGCACGGGGAGGGGGGGGCTTGGCCGCCGGGTGTCCCGCGCGTGGTCCCGGGTGGGCGGCGTGGGTCGAGCTGTGGGTGCCCGTGGTCCCCTGCTGCAATAAAGGCACGTGGAGAGCTTGTCCCGGGAGCGTGACGTGTGTGTGTGGCGGGGGGGGGGGGGCGGCCGGCCGCCGTGGGGGTCCCCAGTTTCTGTCCCAGATCTCGGTCCTCCCGGTTCCATCCCCCAGTCGCAGCTGTCCAGTTTCAGCCCCGATTCCAGCCCCCCCAGCCCAGCCCAGCCCCCCCGATTCCAGCACCCCCCCAATTCCAGCCCCCCCATCCCAGCCCCTCTCTGATCCCAGAGCCCCCCAGGCCCCAGCCCAGCCCCTCCATTCCCTCTGTGGCCTCAGCCCCCCCGGCCCCCCCCCGCTCCCCCATGCCCCCGGGGTGCAGTGCCCACACCAGCCCGCTAGGGGGCGGCACTGCCTGCCGCGCCGCGCCCTCCCGCCACCAGGGGGCGCTGTCTCTGGGGCGGGCCGGGAGGTGCCGCTCTGGCTCCACAGCCCGGCGGCGGGAGAGCCCGCTCTTCGTTTCCGCCGCGGGGGCGGGGCGCGGCCGCGGACTTCCGCTTCCGGGTGGCGGCGGTGGCGGCTCGTCCGCGGGGGTCTGGGCGCAGCGGCACCATGAACCGGCCGAAGGCGGCCACCGTGCGGCGGCCCAGCGCCGTGCCCAAGCCCTCCGGTGAGTCCCGGGGAGCTTCCTGCGGCCGCCTGGCCCGGGGAGGGGGGCCGGGGGGTTCCGTTCGCCGCGGGCCGGTGCTGTCACGCCTGTCCCCTGTCCCCTTGCAGCGCACCCGCCGCCGGGAGATTTCATCGCGCTGGGCTCCAAGGGGCAGAGCGGCGAGGGCAAAGCCGCCGTCACCCTGCTGAAGCCGGCGCCCCCCGGGCTGCCCTCCGAGCGCAAGCGGGACGCGGCCGCCGCCTTAGCGGGCCCGGCGGGGCTGACCGGCCTGACCAAGCGGCCCAAGCTCTCCTCCACGCCTCCCCTCAGCGCCCTGGGACGCCTGGCTGAGGCGGCCGTGGCGGAGAAGCGAGCCATTTCACCCTCCATCAAGGAGCCGTCCGTCATCCCGATTGAAGGTGAGGCCTCGCAGCGCTCCCGCCTGACGGGCAGGCGGGGGTGCACACCTCAGCTTGCCTTTCCCGGGAGCTCCTGCCCAGGGCCTTTCTTGCAGTCCCCACGCTAATGTTTACGTGCTGTCCTTAAGGGTTTCCTGTGCCGGGTACAGGGCTGAAGTCACGGTTTTGTCTCCTCTCCTCCAGCACTGAGTTGTGTTCATCCTGAGAGCTGTTTAATAGCAGCATCTGAGAGACTCCCAGAGGAGATCTTTGAGTCTGGATTGTGGTATTTTATTCATATATTTCTGTAGTAGACTCTGGATCTGAACGTTGCTTGCTTTTTGAAGTGTCATTCCATTTTCTGGTGTTTGGTGCTTTTGTGGAGGAGTACTCTAGCACAGACCAACTGAAAAATAATCAAGGGGTGTTGTCAGGTGTGAAACAGAATTTTTAATAGCAGTTGGGTAGGGAAACGCCATGGCAGGGGCTAAAGGTGAGCTGGTCCATGCTTTGCTTTCCCAGTGACTGGCCCTGCCAGCATCTCGGGGCAGGTTATTTTGCGTGAGGGTAAATACTGATGCCTGTGTGTTGACGATTGCAGTTGTCCCCACGGTGCTGCTGGATGAAATTGAGGCAGCAGAGGCAGAAGGCAATGACGACCGTATTGAGGGGGTGCTGTGTGGAGCTGTGAAGCAGCTGAAGATGAACAGAGCCAAACCTGATACGACACTGTACCTGAGCCTAATGTACTTGGCAAAAATCAAACCAAACATATTTGCCACCGAAGGGGTTATCGAGGTGAGGGCTGTGTCACGTCGGGACTCTTGAGCTTACTGACATATCGTTGCTGCCAGCTTGCGAGCGTAGTTGCAGTTGCTCTCAAGCCAAAGCATAATCTGCGTGTTTTTGTAAATACCATAGCTCTGTGGCAAGCTGCTGCGATTTATATTTCTTTTTCTAAAGCTCTTCTGTACGGTTTCTTGTGAGATGACTTGATTATTTTCTTTTTAACTTATTTTTTGTGGATGATATTCCAGGCACTGTGCAGCCTACTCCGAAGAGATGCCTCCATCAATTTCAAAGCCAAAGGGAACAGCCTGGTGTCTGTCTTGGCCTGCAACCTTCTTATGGCCGCTTACGAAGAGGACGAGAACTGGCCGGAGATCTTTGTCAAGGTTGTTGAACCAGGGGTGCTTCTGCTGGATTGAGGCAGTGGTGGGCAGACTGGGTAGAACCGGCTGGGGTTGGGAAATGTGCGTATGTGGGGGTAGGATTGCAGCAGAGGATTTATTAGGAAGAAATCTTTTACGTAGGAAGAAATTCTTCCCTGTGAGGGTGGTGAGGCCCTGGCACAGGTTCCCCAGAGAACCTGTGGATGCCCCATTCCTGGCAGTGTTCAAGGCCAGGTTGGATGGGGCTTTGGGCAACCTGGGCTAGTGGAGGGTGTCCCTGCCCATGGCAGGGGGTGAAACTGGATGGGCTTTGAGGTCCCTTCCAGCCCAAACCATTCTGTGATTCCTGCTGCAGGGGAAGGGTGTATCCAGTGGCTGGTTGCCCAGTGTGGGGAATGCAGCTGGAGGAGGCAGAAATTGGAGACTGGGCTCATGCTGTATTGACGAGGGAGAAAACCAGAATCATTATCGATTATTTGTTTGTTTTTTTAAAGAAAAATCTTCACCGCTTCTTGAAATGCTGTGGCCTCCTTTGCCTTCTGTTGCCTTATCCCTGCGCTTTTCTGAGCTGCCTTTGACACTGTATTGATACATGTCACAGAGACTTCTTACTTTCTAGTTTGTCTGTAGGGATTAAACCAGCCCATTAATTTAAAAAGACTAAGCTTTTGAAAGACTAGCTTCTATATTCTGGTGGTAGAAGTTGTTGTCAAATCTTTGCTAAAGCTTAATCAGCTTTGTTGCTTGGGAGGGTCGGTGCCCAGTAGAGCTTGGGATGTGAGAGTTTGGTCTTTTGCTCTTATGTGACTGGCCTGCAGTAATCTGGTCTGGTTTTCATCCATGCAATCGTTATGCTGGTTTCCTACTTTGCAGCATCTTATTAAAAATAAATTAAAAGCAGGGAAGCTCACAAATACTTCTTTGAAATACTTCTTTGATTAACCAGTGGGGAAAAAAAAAAGGCTCGAGCATGGTTTGTGTTCTCTTCTGCAGGTTTACATTGAGGACTCCCTTGGGGAGCGCATCTGGGTGGACAGCCCTCACTGCAAGACATTTGTGGATAACATCCAAACAGCTTTTAACACAAAGATGCCTCCTAAGAGCATGCTCTTGCATGGGGAAGTTGGACGTAGTGGAGGGGACCTTAGTGCTGGTAAGCAGATGTTTGGGAAGCAGGAACAAAGGGGTAGGGAGAGGATGGAGCCTGTTGAGCTTATTGATGGGTGGATTGAGTCACTCAGTGCAGACTTTGAGTTCCAGGTATTGCTTTTCCTCTCCTTGGGGCTCTTTCACTGCCTGTCCTCAAACATCCCCTAGAAATGAAGGAGGCTTGGAGAACGTGGCTGTATGTGATACAGTGTGAGGAAGCGGCTAGTTGTGGCCTCCTTCAGTGTTGCTGAAGGGGATCCTTGAAAGACGCTGAACACTTAAGAGCATGAGTGAGTGACCTCTAGAAAGAGGACTTGTCTCATGAAGTGTGCTGCCTGCTGGTCTCTCTTAGGTAGTAGCCCACACCCTTCCATGACGGAGGAGGAAGACAGCCAGAGTGAGCTGCTGATTGCAGAGGAGAAAATGAGCCCGGAGCAGGAGGGCCAGCTCATGCCCAGGTACAGTGCCTCTTCCTCTCTTAACGCAGCCATGTGGCAGATCTGTCTGTGCTCGCCCATCCCTGCAGTGCTGCAGCAGGGAGCTCTCTCTCTGCACTAGCTGTCCCATGGTACTTGCTAGAGGATGCTGAGCATCAGATAAAACTGGTTCCAGGAGAAGCGAGTAGATTTTATGTCTTCGTAATGCATACCACAAACAAGAAAGGCTGCTGATCTCTGGGCAGAGCAAAGTGTGACCATGCTGGCTTGTGTGGAAGTGAATAAAATGCAGTTTGTGTGGCCCAGGTATGAGGACCTTGCAGAGAGCGTGGAGGAATATGTCCTAGACATGCTGCGGGACCAACTCAACCGGCGCCAGCCGATGGACAATGTCTCCAGGAACCTCCTTCGACTACTGACAGCAACCTGTGGCTACAAAGAGGTGCGGCAGATGGCTGTGCAGAGGCTGGAGATGTGGCTGCAGAATCCAAAGGTAAGGATGGAAGCTGTCGAAGCACAATTCTTCTGGACCTGGTCTGGAATCCCACCAGGAGGGCCACCAGTTAACATTCCTGATCTGTGACAGCAAGTGACTGTAGCCTTTCTGCTCTTCCTCTGCAGTTGACCAAGCCAGCTCAGGACTTGCTGATGTCAGTCTGTATGAACTGCAACACCCACAGCTCAGAGGACATGGAAGTTATCTCCAACCTGATCAAAATTCGTCTCAAGCCGAAAGTCCTTCTCAACCACTACATGCTGTGTGTCAGGTGAGTGAGTGGCTGGATCTGTGACAGGAGGAGAAAGCACTCTGGAAGATGTGCCCAGGGCTTTGACAGTCTCAGTCTCTCTGCATAGTGGTTTCAAATACCAGCTTGGACCGTGGGGTGTTCTGTGTAACATTTAAATGAGTTTCATTGGCCTGGAAGTCTTTCAGTAATCCTTTGATATTGCTGGACATATGTGCTGCTCCATTCTCTTTGCTTTTGTGTGTTGAATGCTTCAAAGAGAAATCGGAACAGTGGGTCTAGCTGCAATGAAACCTCAGCTCTGAAACCTCTGGTCCTCTCTTGCAGAGAGCTGCTCAATGCGCACAGGGATAACCTGGGCACTACAATTAAGTTTGTGATTTTCAACGAACTATCGAATGCAAGAAACCCCAACAACATGCAGATCCTGTATACTGTTCTTCAGCATAGCTCAGAGCAAGCTCCGAAGGTAGGCATGGTGTCTTGTGGGACTGACAGTGATCCCAGAACCCCACCTGAGAGATTTGGTTGAATTGAGGCTTGCATAAAATCTTTTCACAGACAACTGTGTGACCTGTATCATAATGTTTTGAAATTTTATGATTGCACTTGTTAGGAATAAATGTGCATGGATATTTTCTAACTCCCACATTCTGGGTGACCAACCTTGTGGTAATGAAGTTTCATGAAAGAAATGTTATTATGGGTCCCCAGGGTCTGAAGGACCAGGCATGCCACCAGCATTGTTGCCTTGTGTCGTCTTGTTTTGTGGATGCAGATATATTACAATGCACTGAAAGTTTTCTCTTTCTGTATGGCCTCAGTACCTAGCAATGGTGTTCCAGGATCTTTTGACTACTAAGGACGATTACTTGCGAGCTTCACGGGCTCTGCTGCGAGAGATCATCAAACAGACGAAACATGAGATCAACTTCCAGGCCTTCTGTCTGGGTCTTATGCAGGAACGGAAGGAGGCCCAGTATGCAGAAATGGAATTCAAGGTACCACTTTGACCCTTGTGCTGCTGGACGTGCCAGTGGTGTGCTGGGCTCTTCTATAGCTGTTTTTCTGGCTGTTCTTTCTTCTGCTCTTTGAGTGAGTCAGTGTTTGTGTGTCTCATCTCATAGCAACACTCCCATATCCCATTTCCAAACATATATGACTGTCTTTTTTGATGACGAACACTTTTCCAGAAGGCAGCTCTGGGTATTGCTTATTCAACTCCCTTTTTTTTAACTTATTTTATTTTTTTTTTTTAAGGAGCGGTTTGTCATCCACATAACTGATCTGCTAGCTGTCTCCATGATGCTTGGTATTACAGCCCAGGTGAAGGAGGCTGGAATTGCTTGGGACAAAGGAGAGAAAAAGAGTAAGCAGAACAGCCTAGGCTCCCTCTGAAGATGGGCAGCGTGTTAGATACCTCCCTCTGAGGTTGGGGGAACATTGCAGCTAGGGTTAGGAAGGGGTGTAAGCCTCCATTCTGAATAGAGGCATCGTGGGGGTGTTTGCTATCATCCTGAGACTGACAGAGTTGGGAGATGTGGCATTTGCGTGGCTGGGTGCTTCCTGTATCTACGGAAGCAGGGGTTGAGAGGCTGGGGAAAGGGAACTGTCTATGGAGGGGCCTCAAGCCGTAAGGATTACCTGAGAAGACAGGCCTTTGGGGTGGCACTGCAGTGACTGCCCAGATGTCATCTTCTCGCAATGCTAATTTGTCCATGCTACATCTCTGGGTTTTGTTGCAGCGTGCATCAGAAAGCAAAGTATGTGTGCTGTCAGTGCTGGGATGCTCAAGGCTATCCGATACACCTCTCCCCAGTTTACTGTTGATGCTTCAGAGCCCTGCTTACTCTCTGCTCTTGAAACAGCCACCCTCTCCTGCTTGGCCTCTGATGGGGGTCTTGATATGTGTTTGTAACTCAACTGTGTTTCAGACCTGGAAGTGCTGCGCTCTTTCCAGAACCAAATTGCTGCTATCCAACGAGATGCTGTCTGGTGGCTTCATACGGTCGTTCCATCTATCAGCAAGCTGGCTCCAAAGGACTATGTGCACTGGTAAGAGAGTCAGCCTGGTAATCTGCTGTGCATAACCAGTCCCTTTCCCAACAGTGTATGACACATCATGAAAAATCACACATATGCCAGGGTTTGGCTAGATTCTCTCCCCTTATCAGACAGGGAGCAGAAACTGTTTTAGCAGGGTTCAGGCTGGGACTGTCTCCCTCTCAGGAATACCTGCAGATGCATCCTTTTACCAGAAATATATGATAATTGAAAATATTTCTGATTTGTATTATTTAGGTCCACCCAATAGAGAATTTCCAGTTACCTGACTAAGCATGATCCCTGTGGACCCCTGTTGTTCTTTTGTCTGACATCCTTTTCCACACTGTACAGTTGAGGGCTCCATAGATAGCGCTGCCTTGTCTGCCTGCCTCTGGAGGACAGGTTGTGTCCTGGGGTCTGGTACAAGGCATTGCTGAGGCAGCTCAAGCCAGAATTAATAGTAAGCGAGATATATTACTGAAAGCCCAATGCCCATACTGTGTAGTCCTCTCTGTTATGATTCATGCTGTTACTTTTTCTAGACGAGCTTATCTAAGGAAGCTCCTTCATGTGTAGGATAGGAAGCATTAGCAGGAGTTTGGGGAGTCTGAACTGTTGAATGTGTTCTTGAGCCTCACACAGATGGTGTTTACTGTCCTCTTCATCCCTACAGCCTTCACAAGGTGCTCTTCACAGAACAGCCAGAAACCTACTACAAATGGGACAACTGGCCCCCTGAGAGTGACCGCAAGTGAGTGTGCGCCCCACTCATAGCTGGGTACAGGCACGGAGCTGCTGTAGCTGGTGGCAGAACTGATCTTTTCTGGTGTTCCTTATATAGCTCTGTGCTGGAAAGGCTTGGAACTGTGCTCAGGTTTTCTTCATCTGTTACATTGCCTTAAAATTGAGGGATGTTGCTCCATTCTCCATCTGTTCCTCTTCCTCCTTCATTCCTGTTCCTTGTGACAAGCTGTTCTGGATCCTGATGCTGTAATTGTAAGAAGGGCAGCCCTGCGCTGTTTGGTTTGTATTGGGGTAACCTTAGGGAACTCAGACTCCAGCAGGCAGTGCAGAAGTGCAGAGGAACAAGGCAACACGACCAGTATTCCACAAAACAATTTGTTTCGGGTAGTTTCATTTGGATCTGGAGACCAGGGAAGGGGTTGTAAACTAAGCTGTGATTTATCCTCTGCTCTGATGAGCTCTAGGGGCTGCGGAGGGTTTCAGGAACCCTCATGCTGCTGTCAAAAGAAGCATGATTGATGTCTCGTGTCTCATGCAGCTTCTTCCTTCGCCTCTGCTCTGAGGTGCCTATTCTTGAAGACACACTGATGCGGATCCTTGTGATCGGTTTGTCGCGGGACCTTCCTCTCGGCCCTGCGGATGCCATGGAGCTCGCAGACCACTTGGTGAAGCGGGCTGCGGCCGTGCAAGCAGATGGTAAGACCGCACAACGCTCCAGCCAGCAAGTGCTTACTTCTGTCTGCATGTCCTCTTACTGCCACCCGGGGCTGAGGTGGCTCCTACCATGTACCAAGGAGCCTTTGCATCACTTAAAGCACGTTTTAGTCATGATGGCTAAGCATTTGGCTCAAAGCCAGACACGTATTGCTGTTGCTTTCTCACTAGAGAAGCTTCTTATTTTCTCCTACTGTTTCTCCCTGTTACTGATGTTCTGTCATGGAGTGTTTGGGAAATTATTGGTTGTGTTGAGGATGAAGGACTGTGAATAACCACCCAAAGTTGTTAGTTAGCATTTTTAAATTCAGTTTAGTCCTTTATACATACTGTAAAATGAATAGGAATTTTTGGGCCATGCAAAAATGAAAGGGTTGGAAGTTAAAGTAATTAACCCGTGTGTTGTATGCTCCTCCCAATTCCATTACTCAAACACTGTTACAGAATAGCGGTTACAAAGCAGCCTTAACTCTTACTCCTTTTATGAATTCATTCAGCATTTGTCCAAATTCCTGCATCCTTGGAGAGTATGTCCATTCAGTTGAGCTGTGTGTGGTTTTGTCAGAGTTGAGGGGGTTGTCAGAGTTTGAGTCTAAAGGATCTTATGTGCTTTTAGTGCTGCCTGGTTAATAGTGAAGTCTAATCCAGATCTGGTCGGTGCAAGTGGCACGAGCTAGACTTTGCTGTTGAATATCCTGTGAAAATGTGTCCAGCCTCTCAGTATAGCATTTTAAATGCCACGCCATCTCAAATATTGGAAGACTCGGAGCGAGTGTGAAAACTTGCAACACAGTTAAAATGCATTTTTAGTTCCTCTGAGCCTCGGAAGTTCTGAGCAGATTCACTGCTAACCTGAAGGAGTGTATCTGAACTCTGAAAAAGATAGAGGTATGATATTGGATGCATTTAGAAAAAAGCTGCCCTTAAGAATTTAAACCAAATTGCAGCTGAAAAGCTCAATATCCTTATATATTGACTTGCGGCTTTTTTAAGTGTTGCTGCTTTTTAAGTGTTGTTGGTTTTTTGTTCCTGTAGTATCATGAGAACAAGCCCACAATAACATAGTTGCTTGAAGTAAAATTTTTGTTATACTATGATGCTTTTTTTGAAGGACTTCCAGCCAGATAGACAGGTCAATAACTTGCTTAGTCTTCTCTTCTTCCAGATGTCGAGGTCCTGAGGGTAGAAAGAATCCAGCTTATCGATGCGGTCTTAAATCTATGCACTTACCACCATCCAGAGAATATCCAGCTGCCCCCAGGGTAAGGCTTGTCACATAGACAATCTTGTTGTGATCTTTTCACCTTGTGACTAACAATACTAGTTCACAGATTTTAAGATGCTTTTCCCTATTACAATCTCTAATAATAAAATCATGAGGAAACTTTTTCAATGATGTGTTCAGGTGGAAATTTCTCTAGGGCAAGTAATACTTGAGTCATGGAGTGGACTTTCCTCTGCAAGCACTCTGACCTTCCTACTCTAGAAATTTCCAGCTGAATACTGCTGTCCCTCCTGAGAGAGGTGCTTTTTGGGTTTTGGGTTTTTTTTTTTTTTTTCTTTCTTTGAAGACCACTGAACTGGTGTGGCTGAATCTAAACAGTGTGTAATTAAGGAGAAAAGCAGTCTTGAGATAGGCTTAAATAACCAAATCCAACTGCTTGTATCTGTTGATGGCTTTTACAGGTACCAGCCTCCAAACCTAGCTATTTCTACCCTCTACTGGAAAGCCTGGCCTCTCCTGCTTGTAGTGGCTGCATTCAATCCTGAAAACATTGGTGAGTCTGGACACTTCTCAGGATACTAGTTCTGGTGCAAAAATTGGCCAAGGTGCTGTCTGCTGAAGTCTGGTTGCCTGTGTTCAAGGCATGTGCTGGGTTGGTGAGATAACTGCAGTTAACTAACTACATATTCCCTGTGTGTGCAAAAATATACAGTGTGGGGGTTTGGACCAGCTGGAATCACATTGTCTGTGCTCTAAGCGTGGCGAGCTGTTCCATTTTGAATTTGTTGTGTCTCCCCCCACCTTGGAGTGTGTTAGAATATGTATAAAGACCCTCACTTTCTCCCTGTTTTCCCTTCTCTGTTGCAGGTCTGGCTGCATGGGAGGAGTACCCCTCTCTAAAGATGCTTATGGAAATGGTCATGACCAAGTTAGTATGCTTAAATCCCTACACAAATCAAACAGACCACCGAAAACACATATTTCTGAATGAAGTTTGTGCCAGCTGGCTCCTTCCTTTCCAGTGGAACTGATGTAAAATAAGCTGGCTGGCAGCAGCACTGCAGTTTGAGTGGGAGAGGTGCCTTCCCCCAACAGAAATAGTATAAACAAGGGAATAAAGCTGAGAAAAAGGGAGGAATGACTGATGCACCTTGCTGAAAAGGTCTTGGTCTCCCTGGCCCCATTGGGAAGCTGCCTTGTTTTTCTATGATGGAGCCAAGGTCCTGGGGACTTTCTGACTGTGGTTCATGAGTTTCGAATAGGCCAAGATAACCATTTTCTTTTTTAACTTATTTTCTCAGTAATTATTCCTATCCTCAATGTACCTTGACGGATGAGGAGACACGCACAGAGATGATTAATCGTGAACTTCAAATCTCCCAGAGAGAAAAACAGGAAATTCTTGCATTTGAGGGTCATCTGGCTGCTGCATCCACAAAACAAACAATTACAGAGAGCAGCAGCCTCTTGCTGTCCCAGCTGACAAGTCTGGACCCTCAGTAAGTAGCCTTCTGCAGTCTGATGCCATAATAAAATCCTAGTTAATGCCAGTCAGGAATCCTTGCTGCTCATAGGGTGGTTGATGTGGGCAAGAAGAGCCCCGAGATCTGGTTGGATATGTGTCACATCTAGTCCTTGTCCTTCTGTTGCCACCTGTGTGTGGCCCTCATGCACTGCTGAACTGACTGATCCTCATCAACACCAGAGTGAATGTATGTCTGCCTGTGGATAACTTCTTGTTTCTCTGGCAGGGGCCCCCCACGCAGACCCCCACCACATGTCCTGGAACAGGTGAAAAGCCTGAACCAGTCACTTCGCTTAGGCCACCTCCTGTGTCGTAGTCGTCATCCTGACTTTCTTCTCAACATCATCCAAAGACAGGTGGGCTCCCTTGATGGCTTGGCTATGTTGGGATCTGATCCCTCATCTCTGAAACTTGAGCAGAGTGAGGGGCAAAAGGAAGCTAAGTAAGATGCAGGGGAAGGTGGTTTACAGGAATTAAATGATCGGTGTGCTGCATCTATGTCCTGCTGATCTTGTGTTGTCATTCTTCTGCTTCCTAGGCCTCATCGCAGTCAATGCCATGGCTAGCAGATCTGGTTCAGTCCAGCGAGGGCTCCTTGGACGTCCTACCCGTGCAGTGCCTTTGTGAGTTCCTGCTTCATGATGCTGCTGATGAATCAACCTCAGGTGAAGAAGAGGAGGAGGGCGAGAGTAAGGAGCAGCGTGCCAAGAAACGCCAGGTGAGTAGTCTTTTGGGGATCATTTCTGTTATCTACTTTCTGTGCATCCCACATTTGATTTTACTGGAAAGGCCAACTTCTTGCTCCATAGAGACAACAGAAGCAAAGGCAGTTGCTTGGACGATTGCAAGACTTGCTGTTGGGTCCCAAAGCAGATGAACAGACAACCTGCGAGGTGCTTGACTATTTCCTACGACGCCTGAGTTCCTCCCAGGTGGCCTCACGGGTCCTGGCCATGAAGGTGAGCAAAATGAAAATCTTCTTGACTAGGGTTTGTCAGAAGCTGAGGGCAGAGTCCTAGATTCTCATGAGTCCAGAGCCTGTGCAGTGAAATTATTTCATGTCATCCTTCTTCAGTAACTTGTCTCAATCTCCAAATCCCATCAAATGCTCTTCTACTCCCTGCTGCTCATAAACTTTCTTTGTTCAACAGCCAAGTAGTACTTTTCTTAAGATAGAGCTGGATTTTGCTATGTTTCCTGTGAAGTTCAGGTGTAGACTCAGCAGATCATGTGCTCCATGGAGTAATTGGCAGCAGCTGTTGTCTGTGGGGAATGTAAATGAGTGAGTGCCTGAGCTCTAGAGCACAGTCAAGGCAAGGATAATTGCAGAGATCTCAAAAAGATTGTGCTTAGAGAAGACTGAAACTTCAAGCAGGGTAGCTGTCAAGCAAACACATTACATGAGATATGAAACCTGTTGTGTGCTGCATTCGGATTGTTCCATGATGTTTGAAGCTTGTTTCTATTATATTCACTAGTATGAAACTAGTGTTCCAGCTGTGGCTTCAAACACAGCAGCTGTGTCTGTGTGACTTCTGCAGGGCCTGTCCTTGGTGCTGTCAGAAGGGGGACTGCGTGATGGAGAGGAGAAAGATCACCCCATGGAAGAAGACTCTGGCGATTCTGAACTGCTGCAGGGATATCAGTGGCTGCTGAGAGACCTCCCGAGGCTGCCGCTGTTTGACAGTGTTAGAGCAACAACAGCTCTTGCCTTGCAACAGGTAGGGTGTTAGCAGCTGGAAGGGATAAGTGACCACCTTAATCTTTGTCCTACTCATGCTACAACGAATCTGAGCAAACTGCATGTGGGTGTGATACTGACATGTTTGCAGGAGAATTTTTCTTATGCTGGTGTTTGTTTTCATTAAATCCTGATTTTTAATGAGAGGAATTCTCATTCTAGGCCATCCACATGGAGACAGATCCCCAGACCATCAGCGCTTACCTGGTGTACCTCTCCCAGCATGCGCCAGTGGAGGAACAGGGACAGCACAATGACCTCGCTCTGGTGAGAGGCCAGGTTGTCAGGGCAGAGGGATTGCACAGGGAGACCTGGTGCATCTCAGGACAGTGGTAGATACGTGACTTGCTGTACCAGCACCGTGAGGTTCTTGAGAGCATGTGAATCTGAGAACTGCGGATTTGTGTTTCTGCGTATGTGTTGGAAGGAAACCTGTGTCTTCGGTTTCATATCATGAAATGATATTAGAGCAATAACCTCCAGTCCAGCAGCCCATCTCAGGTGGTATGGGGAATGCAAGAGTGGATAGTGATTTGAAGGAAATCCCACCACCTGGCAGTGTTTCACAAGTAAGCAGGTGCTAAACCTGCAGTCATATATATCTGGGGAGAGAATGGGAAGTCAGGAACCTTAGTGGTGGGATATGCACTTTCTATAACCAAATTGGATTTCCGATACTTTTTTTAAAGGTTTTGGTGATTTATTTTTTTTATGTTTGGCTTTTATACAATGATTTTATTTTTTTCATTGTTCTATCTCTGGGTGCTTTTTTATTGCTTTTAAGTCCATTGAACTACATCCTTCATAACAGTCTTTTGGAGATTGATGCATGGATCTAGAGGCTCGTGTGTTCTTTCTGCCTACATAGATCTGTTTAGATATGTGGGGAATATTAAATGATAAGACTCAGTAGATCTGTTTCTTCAGAGAAATGCAGGTTTTTACTAGGCAAATGCTGACTTTGTAATGGGATGCATCAGAATGCAGCTGTGCTACAATTGGGGACACTAGGGTATCACAAGATGCATGCAAAGCACTGGTGTTTGCCCTGTTGTGATGGCTTTACTCTTGACTCTACCCGTTGATCTCCAGAGTGGTGTTAACTGGGCTGATGATGGAAGCTGGATAATGTGACACAGTGAAGCAGGAGAACCTGGCTGTGTTGTTCAGTAAAGACCTCATGGATCTTTTTCTCTTGCAGGACGTAGCCCGACTCATAGTGGAGCGCTCTACCATCATGTCTCACCTTTTCTCCAAGCTCTCATACTGTGCTGAATCAGATGCAGTGCTTGTTGCTCTTCTCTCCATCTTTTCTCGCTACATCAAACGCATGCGCCAGAGTAAGGAGGGCGAGGAGGTCTACAGCTGGGTGAGTGCCTCCCTGCCTTTGTTAAGCAGGTGGAAGAAACTGGACAGGTTAACGAAAGAGAAGCCCATTGTGGGTTACTGAGTATGTAGAAACCATGTCTGGTTCAAGAATTCCCTGATCTGAAAATAATTGGAGGTTGGCATAATGCCACAGCCAAGTGTATGTGTACATAAAAAGCTATTTTAACTCTTCCTTGAGTATCTTTTGTGGTTACTGTTGGAGATATTGGACTAGGTAGAACTTTGGTCTGACCAAATTTGTCCATTCTCATGTTCTCCTTTCATCTGCTTCTCGCAGATCTCATTCTCCTTTCTCTCCCCACCTTTGTTCATCCTGGTTTTTTTCTGCCTTTTTCCAGTCAGAGTCCCAGGATCAGGTGTTCCTTCGTTGGACTAGTGGAGAAACGGCCACCATGCACATCCTTGTGGTTCATGCCATGGTTATTCTCCTGACACTAGGGCCACCTCAAGGTTAGTGAAGTGTGCTCAAATTTGTTCAAGGGGTCATGGAAAATACAGAGAGACTTTCCTCTATCTGCCATCTCCAAACAGGTCAGGCTGGTGTTAATCCTTCTACTCACAGACTTGTCCCTTGCAGTATTTGTTTGTAGCTGTAAGATATATCAGAATATTGCTGCACAGAGTGAAGGATTTGCAGGCTTATTTTTTTGCCTTCTGCAGACAGCAGGAAATATTAAAATAATGGTGTGTCCCTCCCTGCTAAACAAGAAGGACTCAGAGACTTACTGTAGTGCAAGACGGGGCACTCAGATGTGTAGTTCACATTTCCACTTGATGATGTTTGTTCCCGAGTTGTTTCTGACCTTTGAACAAAAAATGGTTCTGGTGTATTGATTTGTATGGAGAAGGGTAGGGTGTTCTAGGTGCTTATGAACATGGGACATAATTTTGCATCCACTCTTAAGCAGGGGATGGTGATTTTTATACCTTACTGGATATATGGTTCCCGGAGAAGAAGCCCCTTCCTACTGCTTTTCTGGTTGACACCTCAGAGGAGGCTCTGCTGCTCCCCGACTGGCTAAAGCTGCGTATGATCCGCTCTGAGGTCCCGCGTCTTGTGGATGCAGGTGAGCCTGTGGGATGTTTCAACAAACACCAATGTGTTTCAGACCCTTCTGAAAGGAAAAGGAGAGGTTTCCCTGCTCAATCCTCTGTGTGCCCAAGCCATCCTACCTGGACGCCTTTGGGTGCGGCCATCGGTCACTGCAGACGCTGCAGCTGAGCAGGGAGCTTGGATTGAGAAAACAGCGTGTCCCTGGATTTTGTGACGGTTGCAGTCTAAACATACAACAGATTCTTTGCTATGTCCCTTAGGCTGTCAAACAGATGTACAGAATATGAGCTGGTTCCAGGCAGGGAATATTATGGGATGTTCCAGGGATATTCCCTACGCAGCCACGATGTGTGGGTCATGTAACAAGGGTTTGAGAAAGGATACAACCTCACTAACCATCAGACCCATAGGTTAATCCTCACAGCATTAAGAGCAGAACTCAGTGAAAGCTGAGACTGAAGAGGTGGTCAGTGCCTTTGGTAGGGCTGCTTACTGCATGTGGAAGGCAGTTCCTCCTACTCTGATCCAAGTGCTGAATCTTGCTGGCTTTTATATGCAGTCACTATTACTTTTAAAGCAGGGGAGTGAGTCTGTATGGATATTGTGCTTTCAGTGTCTCTTAAAGGAATGGGGGACTCTGAATTGGAGTCTCATCTTTGTTACAGCATTCAGATTGAACTAAGTTACGCAGTAACCAGACAACAGGCACAGCGCTGCTTCCATAGGGCATGCTGTGCTTGCAATGTAGAAAGCAGTGTCTGAAGGATGTAAGCTATACCTGCAGTGACTTTTGTCCTTGCATAGCTCATCAGTGCTCTTTTTCTTGGTATTCAGAGCTTTCGTCCCTTTCTTAGTAATTAAATGACAGCTCTCATAGCCAGTGATTGAATTATTCTATAATTCCTGCTTGCAGCCATCAACAGATAGGGTGGAAGTTATTTTTTAATACAAATGATTGGGTTCCTGAGGTTTTGATCAAATTAAACAGAAGATCAAATTAGCCAGTGAGTGAATTAACTGGAAGATGCAATAAGACGACAAAGATTTGCAGAGGAAAGAAAACATAGTAGGCAGCTGTCAGACTTCTGGCTTTAGGCTCTCTGCAGCCCTGTCATTAATGTGTCACTGTTGGTCCAGCCAAAAGCACCAAGGTCAGGTAATAAAGGTGACCCTCTGTGGACAGTTTGGAGGTCTGAGGACCCAGTGTTTGTGTATTTCAGCCCTGCAGGACCTGGAGCCGCAGCAGCTGCTTCTCTTTGTTCAGTCCTTTGGAATCCCAGTTTCCAGCATGAGCAAACTTCTGCAGTACCTGGATCAGGCAGTATCTCATGACCCGCAGACACTGGAGCAGAACATCATGGACAAGAGTAAGAGTTTCATAGGAGGCTGACTAGGCGTTTACTTTTTCTTGAATGGTTTTCACAAGTATCTCCTGTGACTTTCTTGGAAAAATGCAAGCTAGTTCAGCAAACTCTGTGCACAGGCTGCTTTGGCAGCCTGTTGTCACTGTAGACGCCTCCTGAGAGCTTGTCTGGATGGCCCTTGGCTGTATTTCCTGAAATAGAGAAGGGTTTTGTGGATTGCATTGGACAGAGTCTAAAAAGTAATTTGGAGGCTACCTTGTAAAAGAAACAAGGCTTTAAGCTTTGTGTTTACAAAGTCCACAAGAATAGCAAACTTTCTTCACTGTGGGAGCTGTACAAACAGCAACCAATTCTGTCCTGCTTTATTAAAGAGGACAGGATGATGATGTGTTCGTATTTTTTCCTTTTTCAGACTACATGGCTCACCTTGTGGAGGTTCAGCATGAGAGAGGAGCGACAGGAGGCCAGACTTTCCACTCCCTACTCACTGCCTCCTTACCAGCCCGCCGAGGTACTGCCTGCGCTAGCCTAAACTTCTGAATATCAAAGTTGTCTTCCAAACTTCCTTCCTCTCTTGCTGTTGAGGAGGACAGGAAGAGCTGCCTTCAAAAGGGGTTGTGTTGCAATATATCAGTAAGCTACAGTTAGACACTAGTCCTTGCTAGAGTTTTTCACTCTTGGCAAAGGGAGAAATTCCAATATTTTTGGAGTTTACTACAATGAGTTGTTCTGAGTGATATGGAAAAATAGGTCTTGCTCAGCCTCAGGAGAAAAGCTACTGAATTCCTTAGTAGTTAGAGACTGTAAAGCTGAAGGTGATCCAGTGTTGGGGCTCCAGATGCTAGCTACCATAATGACATTTTTCTTTCTTTTATTCCTCTTGCAGACAGCACTGAGGCTGCAAGGTCAAAATCTAGTCCTGAGAATTCTCAAGGCCAGAACCGGATCCGGGCCTTAAGCCAGGTCCGGGTTCTGGGCCCAGAAGATGATCTGGCAGGCATCTTTCTGCAGGTACTGGTATAACCTCTAGCTGATCAGCTGCTTCCCTGCAGCAGCTCTACAAAATCCATTTCTCTTATACTCGCGTTCTTCTGACCCATTCCTCCCGCAGTGTTTGTAGGCAATAAGTATGAATTTTTTTTCTTGTAGTTTGAACATGAGGTGGCTTTTGATCATGCCTAATACCGTCAGTGTCTACTAGCATGTTACTGTCTCTGCACCTTGTTTGTTCTGTGTATAGCGCCTTTCCTCTCTGCAGCGGATGGAGGATTTGTGAAATGCTCACAGGGCCTTGGCAGCAAAGCTGTGTGCAAACAGCCTTTGTACTCTGGCATGTCTGCTTGCAGAGCCTCCCTCTCTCCATTGACTCCAGAAGGAGCCTACAGGGAATTAATTGGCCAAGTTGGTTGTGCGTATTTGGGTAGTATGGTGATTCCCCCACAATGTCAGTGTTAATAGTCACGTTGGGGTTGTGTAGATGCTGTGTATGTTCCTGTACCAGGCACTAAAATATTGAAAAAGCTGTATCAGAAGGTTCCAGTTAGCCCACAGTCAGTATAATCATACAAGGTAAATCAGTCTTCTGCCTCAGGATGTTTACAGTACAGCAAGTCCTTTCATTTGCTCTCAAACTTACTCCCTTCTGTGTCCTACCAGCTTTTCCCACTAAATCCAGACCCACGATGGCAGAATTCAAACCTGCGCCCACTTGCCCTGGCGTTACAGCAGGCCCTGGGGCAGGAACTGGCTCACATCCGCCAAGGGAACACGCAGGTGACTGGGATCACAGCACGACTTCTCCAGGCAGTAGCTGCACTGATGAACTCTCCACATAGCGGCGCGTTGGTGATGGCAATGCATCGTAACCACTTCATCTCCTGCCCGCTGATGCGCCAGTTGTATCAGTATCAGGTGAGTGGCGTAGGACGAGAATCTTTGTAGCGTTTAACAAAGAGGGGTGAGGAGGAAACAAAGTCTGCAGTGCATCTGCTCTGCTGTGTGCAGACCCTCTACCTGTATAATGCTGGAAATGAAGCCTGGGGAGCATGACACAGAGGGAAGGCCTCAAGTTGCCTGGACGTAGGCATCTGGATGCAGGCTGGCTGCATTAGCCCAGCACTGCTGAGAATTGGGGTTTACGTGCAGGGTTAGGTGTACCCTACCTCATCTGGGAACTGCGCAGTAGTGAGGATTTGTGGCTGTGGATGTCTGTTAGTTTTAGGATCTCTAGTCTGCTGTTTTGTAGCAGGGACGTGTCTTGCAAGTCAGGGCATTTGCAGACAACTTGAGAGCTGAAGTCTGTAATTCCTTAAAGAAATCTTCAGAGTAGGCTTCAAGTTATTCAATGAAATATCTCATTCTTTTCATCATGGTGAAAGAAGGCACAACGTTACCGCTAGTTATGCTGGGAGAGGTATTTTGTGTGTGAGTGAGAGAGTGGGTCTTTTGTCTTGTATTGTACACCAGAAGCTGCTGCCTTGATTTGAGTGAGCTACAGTGTAACAGTAGGTGTGCTCTATGTATTTCTGGCAGTATGTGCCACTGTCTGCATCTTTCCTGCTATCTTTGTTGTATTCTGGAAGTGTGTATAAGCAAGCCTGTTCTGCTGTTCTTCCCAGCGCTGCATGCCGCAAGACACTGCCTTCTCCTCGCTCTTCTTCAAAGTCCTCATGCAGATGCTGCAGTGGTTGGAGAACCCTGCAGTAGAAGATGGTCCTCTACGTGCTCAGCTGAAGGCCTTTGCTGTGCAGTACTCCTCAAGGCACAGGATCAATGACGGTACTGGCATTGTGCAGCTTATGGGACTGAGTGGGACAAGAAGGGGACAGAAACCAAACTGCACCTGGAGCAGAAAGTGGGGTGGGCTGCCTGTTAAAGAGGTGTGCTTAGGAGTAGCAAAGAGAGGTTTTGTACAATGCTATATATGAGGATGCAGACATCCTGGGGCTTTAGCATAGCACCGAGCACAGCAGATCTTTCAGGGAAAACTTCAGTTGCTCAGACCAGGAGTTCTGGGCTAGCTGTAGTCCTGAAGGATGTGCATGCATGACTGCCTCTGGAACAAGGTCACATCATGACTTGTGGAGTTGTTTACCATCTGCCATCTGTTGGGAGGAGGAGTCTATAACCAAGAGCTTAGACATAGAATTGGGTTTGTAGTTATAGAGTATTCTCTGAGCCACATATTCCTGTAACATGCAGAAGAGCTGTCAAGGGTTTGGGTGGGAGTAAAATGGTAGTAGTGGGTTTGTATGCTTGAGTAGTTGTGCCCTGGAACAACATGGGGCATCTGTAGAAGAGAAGCCTAATGTGGGGGCTGGCTTGGCCCCGTGATGCCAACACTGTGATTTCTTTGCAGTTCGAGGTGGCTTCTTGCACCTCACAGAAGCTCTGACTTTCCGTCGTGACCCTGACTTGATCAGCTCCACGGTACGTGCCATCATTGCAACCCTGAAATCAGGAGAGAAGTGTAATGTGGAGCCGGAGCTTATCAGCAAAGGTATGGCTGTCGTCCTGCTCTCCTTCCCTGTTGCAGCAGCAGGTTGAACTGCCAGCCCAGCAAGGGAGTGCCTAGTGTGCAGGCTGTGGGAAGCTGCCTTCTGCCTGGATCAGAAAATGTGAACTGATCTAAACTTGGTCCTATCTTGTATCAACTCCTTCCCCTGCACTGGTATGTGGGTTTATAAACTGTGATGTGGGGCTGGGAATAAGTCTCTCGACAAACTCTTGGTTTCCACTAGCAAAATGAGAAATAGAAGCCTGCTATCCCAGGTGAAAATGGCTTCCCTCTTCCTTACTGAGCCAGGCTCTTGGGAATGCTGGACTGATTGCCTTCATGATACTCTTACAAGGTTCCATAGCTTTCACCACATCCTGAAGTTAACAAGTGACATCTTTCTCCCTCTGCTAGTTCTTCAAGGTCTGATTGAAACTCACTCTCCATACTTGGAGGAACTCCTGACTGTCCTCTTCTCAGCTACTGTTGAGACCACTGCCAGGTTTCCTGCCATGAAACCAATTGCTGTGGTGAGCTCCTTGTTGCTCCAGGACAAAGAAGAAACACCAGTGAAGAAGGAGCTGGACAGTTGCAGGTGAGCCTAGGCAATGATGGGAATTCACTGGGAGGTCTGGGTTCATGACATCACTGCTGATACTGGCTTTGTTTTCTCCTCAGTACTGAAGCAGCCTGGCTAGGGCCCTCCTCTGGTCTTCTGAATGACTGGCTGGAGATGTTGGACCCAGAAGTGATCAGCAGCTGCCCTGATCTCCAGCAGAAGCTGCTGTTCTCCTGGAACAAAGTAAGAGTTGTTGGGAAGAGGGTCTACTGTGCTGAAACCACCTTTCTGGGGTACTGACCTGCACATGGAGACAGGGCAAGGGGTAGTTTTACGTTTTTGCCACATGTTGCTCTACCAGTTCCACAGCAGTACAGGCTGCCTAGGAGGACCATTCTGGTGCATCCTTCTCAGTGAAGGGTTTATGTTTCATCTTATTATATTTCCTCAGCTGTGTTCTTTTCAGGACTTTGAAGTGCATTAGAGACACAACATAGTCCTGTAACAGCCCAGCCAGCTGTGTTTTCATTGGTATTTTTGCAGACAGATAAATAGCTTTCCCAGAACTGCTATGCTGAAGCTAAGACTAGAACTGAATTTCATGGCTGATGCCATGTTCTGTTAGAAAATACTGCAGTTCAAATCCTAAATCCACATGTTGTCTTCTGTGTTGTCTGCACGACTGGATCATCATGCTTCTGTAATGTACACAGTATGTCCTACATCCACCTCGCAGGAAGGATCTGTTTGTTGCATCTCTTCCTTGTTTGGTCCTTTCAGGCAGGGTCCCAGGTGCCCTCCTTCCGCCCCTATCTCTTGGCTCTTCTCACTCACCAGTCCAGCTGGACTACGCTGCACCAGTGCATCAGGCTTCTGCTTTGCAGAAACCGGGAGCAAAGGTGAGTCTTGTTTTTTGGACCTAGAAAGGAGTTTTGAGTTTGTGTCTCATTGCGTCTGAGAGAGAACAAACAGAAGCTGAGAACAAGAACTGCCACATTCCATGGTGCATCTGCCAGGAGATGTAACCCAGCCAAAAACAGGCTTTGTGCGAAGGTTGCTGATTTCAGTCATGCTGATTTGTGTACCTTGATATAAATATTACCTGCTGTTTGATGGAAGCAGCACATAAAGATTTGGCTGTGTTCTAAACAGGAAGTGCTAATCACTGGGTAATCCATCTAGCATTGCCCTGGTTGATAATCTTTATGAACATGGGGTTTGAAAGATGGCTTGGATAGTGAACTGACAGCAGTCTCTGTACCTGGGCAGGCTCTGCTGGATCTTTTGGTTGTACTAAATTCCATTACCAGTCTTTCTCTAACCCCTGCCCTGGCATCAGGCTCCCAGTTCTGATCTCTGGAGTAGCCCTGGCTCTCAGCTTCTATACATTGCTCTCAAATACTGAAGTGCCACTGTAGTAGTATCTTGCTTAAACTTGTTATGCTTATGGACCAGGAAATGCTCACACCTAATAGTAGTAATTCAGCACATTACTAAACTAGCAGTACTTCTAAAGCTGGCAGTATTTCAGTTTGCTTATTATTTTCTTATTCATCTCTTGCTCACTAACAATTTAATTAATTTCTGCAATTCAGGGTAACAGCCAGGATAGGGTGTTCTGTACACTGGGACAGTGGCGTCACTGGTCTGATTGTACCAGTTGTTTGTGTGGGTGACCAATGTCTGGCTCTGTGGTGCAAGACTCCGTGTAGCCGCCACACTCTTGCTGAATGCTGTTTGTTTGGCTCCATACCCAGTGTCGTGCTTATTGCAACAAATATTTAGTCATAATCTGGGAATAGAACCAAACCCCTTCTTGGGACTTAATGGATCCTATTTTTACATTTGCAGATGTTTCTTTCTTCACAGTACTCATGATGATTAGAGACACCACCATGTGTTTGTATGCTGCCCGAGGGCTGCGTTGACTCTAATTGCAAATCTGTCGTCTTTTGTCTTCTGGCAGGTTTGACCCAACTGCATCCTTGGATTTCTTGTGGGCCTGTATTCACATTCCTCGGATCTGGCAGGGAAGGGACCAAAGAACTCCTCAGGTAATGGTTCAGTTCCTCCAGGATCCCTCCCTGGATGGAGCAAGAGGCGATGCTTTCACAGTGCCTGATTTTTCCATGGCCCAAGAGGTGGCTGGAGCGATACAGGTGCAGCATGCCAAGTTTGCTGCCTGTACCTCAGCTGGTTATTTAGCCGCTCTGCTATGTTACATATTACAGTGGCAATTCTGAGTCCAAAAAGCTGATATGAACACACATAAGTTTGCCCACTTGGCATTTCCTCTGCATCTCCTGCAGCGGTTGCCACAAAATCCATTAAACATCTAGGCACAAGGCTACAGTGGTGAGCAAGCTAAAACCCAGTGTGGGCTAATTCCCATTTCACCAAGAAAAGGGAGTTGCATCTCTTCTCCATGGAGGAATTTCTTTGGTTTGGTGACTGAATTATAGTTTCTGTCCCATTGCACATGCTGAGTTGGAAGTAAATGAGTTCAGAAGTAGAAGAGGGGTAAAGAGACTTCATTTGGGGCTGTGATGCATGCTTTCTGAGCTCTAGATATGGGGCTGTTCTTAAGTCTAGTCTGAAGAGATGTTCTATTCCAGTTGGGGAAAGTGTGACTAGAAGGAACTAGGGATCTTGGGATTCATTTTGGGTGTTCTCTTGCATTACAGAAGCGCCGTGAGGAATTTGTGCTCCACCTAAAGGCATCAGAATTGATCAGCATGGTGGAGCTGATCCTGGCTGAAGCAGAAACCAGATACCAGAACACAGAAGAGGCCTCCTGCACACTCATCCAGTCCCGACTGCCTTTGTTGCTCAGTTGTTCTCATGGGGACCTTGAGAGCATCAAAAAAGTAACGGAGTATCTGACCAGCTGTATCCAGCAGTGGGGAAGCAGGTGAGGCTGAAATGGGGGAGCACTATCTACTCTACTTCTAATTACTTGTCATTTCAAGTGGTACTTGGACCAGGAAGGTGACTTTTAAAGTTACATTTCAAGGCTCTTTTGCTTTTAGGACTTCAGGACAAAATGCTTGCCATGTTTTTTGTGGGTGTTTTGGTGGGGTTTTTTTGGGTTTTTAAATCAATGGTTAATTTTAATTAGCAGTTCCTAACGTGGGATTTCTTGTCTACTCATCCCTTGAATCACTGGTCACAATACATCCTGCTTCTGACTGTTACGATTGCTCTCAAAGTTGAATGGAGACTAGATTGTGCCCTAACACTGAGGGAAGAACAGGAAGATGGTGTATTTGTGGCAGTGAAACAAACTGACCTAATCCAAACTTCGCTTATGGTGGTGTTAGAAAAAGATACTGAGTGATCTCAGTTGCCATTGCCTTGCACTGCCTCCCAGTGCAGACTGTGCCAGGGGTCTGCGGAGGCAGGTGTGTAGAGAACAGGCTGGCTAGTGTGAGTAGTTGTGCTTCTGGCTGCTCTTCCCATCGCGATGAGGATGACCATGAGTACCATGTGCAGGAACTCTTCACTGGAGATGTAAACAGAGCTTTCTTGTCCTGTGCTCCTTTTGTAACTGCAGTTTTCTAACTCCAAATGGTCTAATGCTGGATCCCCACAGGCTGTGGATGGATCCCTGTAGACTGTGAATGATCAAAAGAAGGAAAAACAAAAAAACCCACTGATTCACATTAGCAGTAGCTGCTCTTTTACATGGTCTGTTTGCCATATGCAGGAAGGCTGTTACTAATCTGATGGGTCTGGGATGTTTGCTAGTTGAACTAACATAGTAACCAGTGGCTGACCTCTCCCTTTTTCCTTCAGCTCTGTGGGAAAATGCTGCCAGGACCTTCTGCTTCAGATATACCTGCAACTGCCTGAGCTCCTTGTGCCTATGCCCGAGACGCTTCTCACCAGTGAAGGAGCCAGAGACAGCAGCACTTGCAAGGTAAAGTTAGAGGCATAGAAAAGCCCCTTTCCAGTTGTGTACCCAGAGTGGATGCTACCTCGATGCCCAGTCTAAAAGGAGAGGACTGGCAAAAGCTTCCTGGGTCACTTTGGTTTCTTTACCTTACTCTTCTGTTGCCCCTTCCCTGCCTGCACTCTCAGGAGCAGAGAGTTCAGGTGTAGTTTATTTTGCAGCATCCTTCTATAAAATAGTATAAGCTCCACAAGCTTCTGTGTGCCAAAAGCTTCTGTAAAGCGCAAGTGTGCAGGCGTCTGATCCTGCTTTGATGTCTGTAGGGACTGTGGACTTCAGATCCTGTGCCAGCTGGAACGTTGTATCTGCTCGCAGATTCTACCTGAAAATAATTTCTGTTAACCCCCTCCGTAGTTGGAAAGGAATTGGGAAACACTGCTGCAGAGCCAGGGGCTTGATTGCGCTTTAAACTTCTTAACTGTTTACTCATTACTTTTCTTCTAGCTTGATGCCCTGGTTCACAGATTCATTAACCTCCTCGCAGACACCAGTGACTCCAAGTCATCAGAAAGCCGCGTGTGGGATGCCAATATGGCCTGCAGGAAGCTAGCTGTGGCTCATCCCATCCTGCTTCTTAGGTACTGCTCTCCCCTTTCGCCCTCCGTGTGGCTGGCATTCATTGAAAAGCATCCATCCTTGTCCTAGAGGGGGAACAAACTTGCAGCAATCATGATGATTGTGACAGAATCCGCTTTTGTGTACAGAAGTCAAGAGAAAGGGCAGCAAAATCATATCTCTTATAATGAGGCAGTACCTCTTTCGGCTCTGTGTCTGTCCGGAAACAGTCCTCTTGGAATTGGAGACCAGAGAACAGAACATGGGTGGAAATGGGGTTTGCTGATTCTGTGGATACAGGGATCAAATCCAGAACCCTGGGAGAGGATAAGGGATGCTTCCTTCCAGGAACTGAGGTGTAACAACATGGAACTGTTTACAGGAAGAGGCTAGATCTGAATTTTCTTTTGTTTGGCATTTCAGGCACTTGCCAATGATTGCAGCACTGCTGCATGGCCGTGTTCACCTCAACTTCCAGGAGTTCAGGCAGCAGAACCACTTGACCTTCTTCATCCACGTCCTAGGGATCCTGGAGCTGCTCCAGCCGCAGGTCTTCCAGAACGAGCACCAGGCGGCACTATGGGACTGTCTCCTGTCCTTCATCCGTCTGCTGCTGGTAGGAAAGTCCCTGCTCCCCTTCCGTGTGCAGGCTGCAAGCCACTAGATGGAGAAGCTCATGTAACACAGGGCCAGCCTAGCTCTCTCCCGTTTGAAGGGAAAACCTTCATATACCCAAGGATTAAAAAAAGTGTATCAAGTACCTTGGAGAGCTTAAAGAGGAGGCAGGAGATCAAGAAACTACTCCCTGGTACCCAGAGGTGCAGGATGGGGCAGTGCATCACTGCTTTTTTTTGTTAACTCTCATCTTCTCGATCCTTTCTCAGAACTACAGAAAATCCTCGCGGCACCTGGCTGCCTTCATCAGCAAGTTTGTCCAGTTTATCCACAAGTACATCACATGCAATGCCCAGGCAGCTGTCTCCTTCTTGCAGAAGCACTCGGATCCACTCCAGTAAGCTTCCTTACTCCAGTTAGCCCATGGTTAGCTCATAGAGAGCTTGTGCAGTCAGGCTGCCATGAGCTAATCAGACAGAAGACAGCAAGAGGATGTGACAAAATAGCTATTAATATGGCACTTTTTTCACCCTTACCTCCTTCAAGTCTCTATTGAGATGAGCAGCATATCCCTTTTCATAGGTGAAAACTGAGGCCAAGGAAGTCAGATAATGACTTCAACTCACATAATGGCCTAAACGTCCTCTTGAGGCATTGTAGTGCCCTGCAGTCATTTCCAGAGGGCCAGCAGGAGGGTCTTTTCCCTCAGCGGTGGCTGCAGGGTCCCACCTTCAGATATGGAGAAAAATGCCTTTGAGTTCCAGTTACGATGAAAGGAAAAATCTTGTTTCTGCTTCTGAGAAACTATTCACTTTAGTGTACGTATATGTGCTGTTCCTTGTCCTCATGTCCTTATTGCTACTGAAAGTTAAATGTGCCATCTCTTCCCCCAGTGACCTATCATCAGACAACAGTGACCTAGCAATGTTGAAGTCCCTCTTGGCTGGGCTGAGTCTGCCTAGTAAGAGTGGAGTCTTGGACAGGGGCTCTGATGAAGAGAAGGATGGTGAGTCTGAGTGGGAGAAAGAGTTATTCCAGCTGGTGAACCTGAAGTATATTTGTAGCACAGATGCTTTTATGGGCTGTTTGCTGTGCTTGTTCTTCTCCTAACAGCCCAACAAAAGAGTATTTAGAGTGGAGAATGGCACTTGTGTACTCAGTAATTTGGAACCGGTATTTGGGATGGGTTAATTTGTTTTCCTGCCACTGGTATCACTACTGAAGCAGCACAACAGCCCTTAACAAGGGCGAGTTTCACTGTTGTGGATTTTGCTTTCCTCAGCCACAGTTAATGATTGACCTGTCAGGAGACACTAAGGGTACATCCACTTCTCCACTGTTTACAACTTGCATGGGAAAATAATTCAGTATTAAAACAGCTCGGGAAGGTTCCTTCTCTTTGCATCCACTGAGGGGTACCAGAAGGTGCAGTGAGGCTTGGGACAGTGAGAGAGCCAGGAATTGTATTACAGTATTGCTCATGATATACCACTGTACTGGTAGGGAATACCGGACCTGTCTCCCCGTTAAAACTACATAGACTGTCAGGAGTGACCTGTTCTCTCTCTCTCCCCCACACCAGATGAAGCAGCAGCTGGCTCTCTCCCACTCGTCAGCGTGTCTCTCTTCACTCCTCTCACACCAGCTGAAATGGCCCCATATATGAAGAGGCTCTCAAGAGGCCAAACGGTTGAGGGTAAGCGAGGACCTGCAGAGCTGTACAAAGACACAGGACAAATGCAGACATATACCAACCCTGTTACATATCTGTCAGCTACAGGGTAGTTTCCTGTTTCAGTCTTGTGTTTGAAAGTCTCCAGCAGTTAGGATGTAGTTTTGTTTTGGATGAACTTGTCCATAACCTTCTGTGATTCTGTGACAGAGGCTTTCTATGACGCTGTTATCACTTAGCTGGGCAGTGTGGCAACTGCCTCCACTCCAGGGACCTTCAAGGATCTTGTAAGTGCTCTGGGAGATAGTATGAGTAATTCAAGAAGCATTGCAGTTCATGTTTAGCCAGGTCTGGAGTGCTGATAGGAGTGCCATTTTTTTAATGATATAAAAATACCAAACTGATGAGAAATCCCCAAATGGCCTTCGTAGCAGAAAATAATGTTAACCTGGCATATGGCAACAACATGCTGCTTCTCCAAAGGTCTTCTGAAATCACAGATGTCCAGTGTTCAGACCTAAGTTTTGGTATTGGGGTGACAGTTTTCCTTCCACGCTAGAAACAGAGGGAAGAAATCCTGCCTGGACACTGTTTTTAAAAGAGGCTTTGTGTGAAGATCTTTCAGGTACAGAAGAAGGTGTGCTGGCATTGAAACCTCACACCCCACTCCATTCCTTCCCCTGTCTGAGACATGATAGTGCTGGTGGCCTCTGCCTGGGCAGGTTGGGACGTGCTGATCTAGAACGTGACCTACCTGTTCTCATCCTTTTTGAAGAATGCCTTTATTATTCTAGCTCTTTGTGGTGGTGGAAAACCTGACTGCTTGGGAGATTGGATTTGTAGGGAAAAAGATCCTTTCCTGGATCAGTGAATTTCAGTCACCCCTTTAAATCTGTGTCTTCCACCAGACATCCTGGAGGTGCTGACAGACATCGATGAGATGTCCAGACGGAGGCCAGAAATTCTCTCCTTTTTTGCTGTGAGTATTAGTGCCTTACACTGCCACTGGAAGGAAGATACTCTTTTCACTAGAGTCTGTGTTGCACAGCCAACTTAAGTACTACCCTTCCTCTGCTGTTTGGGTGGTTGTTGCGGCATCTTAGGAGAAATTTACCTTCAGTCAGGCCTTCTGACAGCAGGCGGTATTTACTTCTCTCCATTGCATACTGGGTCTGTCATCATTCACTTTAACTTCTCTTTATGCTAGATGAAGAATTAACCCTCTGTCCCCTTCCCAGTATTGGAGCAAGGAGAGAGCTCTGTCAAAAACACTGGAGCCCAGGGAAAACTCAGCTGTCCCACGTGGAATAAGATTACAGGAGGGTGCTTTAAAGTATTCAAAACCAAGATAATCCTTCTTACAGAGAGGGATTTCCTGGCTCAGCTAGTACCTGCTGGATGTGTGTTGGGCTGGATTGGTGCTGGAAGGGTAGTAGTGCAAGTCTGAGGAGTTTGGGCTTCCTGGATGGCCCTGTGATCCTCCTAACTTGTGCATCTTCTTCCAGACAAACCTACAGAAGCTGATGAGTTCATCAGAGGAGTCCTGCCGAAATCTGGCCTTTAGCCTGGCTTTGCGCTCCATTCAGAACAACCCCAGGTGAGGACCGCCAGAACTTAGGCTATCCGGAGTCACTGAGGGCCGCTGGCTGCCCATCTTGCACACCTGTTGATGGTGATCTGGGCTGTACTGACACTGTCATGTTTTACTCCCAGCATTGCTGCAGACTTCCTTCCCACCTTCATGTACTGCCTTGGCAGCCGAGACTTTGAGGTGGTGCAGACAGCACTGAGGAACCTGCCTGAATACACCCTCCTTTGCCAAGGTGAGTTGATATCTGCCGCATTCAATGCATGCTTGGCCTCGCAAGGGTCAAAGCTGGGCTCCTGTGCTGGGAACAGCCTCCCTGGGAAGTTGCTGAGGGTCGGTGTTGCCTAGACCAGGCCATCGAACACGCAGGTGATCTGTATCAATAGCAGCTTTCGTCTGAGCGTCACGGGAGAGATTTGCCATGGGGACAAGGGAGGCTTCCTTCAATTAGATTTGCTCCCTTAGGATTTTGCTCTGAGTTATGATCCCTGACAGGATTGCATGCCCACGGGGCTACTAGAGGGTGGATTGTACCATGTTCTTACAGAAGGAGAGAATTTCTTGCACAGCTGCAAGTGTTCACCCCAGTGTTTCCTGGTGGATTGCTTTTGCTTGCATGTTGGAGCTCTCGGGTCAGCCCTCATGCTGTCTTTCCCTTTCATAGAGCACGCAGCAGTGTTACTGCACAGGGCCTTCCTGGTGGGGATGTACGGCCAGATCGACACCAGCTCTCAGATTTCAGAGGCCTTGAAGGTTCTGCACATGGAGGCCATGATATGAACGTGTGGTTCTGGGAGCTCCACTTCCAGAGGAATTAACTGGACTCATTGGCTGCATTGAAGCCCTGTAAGGAGACAGTGTATTTCAACCCGCATGCTGGAGGATCAAAGAGATGATGTAGCAGGCCAGACTGTGCTGGAAGAGGAGAGTGTGCTGACTGAAGATCAGGAAGAGGCAAGGATCAGTCTGCCTGGCTAAGGTGCCATTATTGTGGGAGAAAGATCTCCTGAACGTTGTGCCAAACAGGGACCACTTCCTCCATGGGGTCTTAGGGCAGTGCCTGTTGGTTTGTTGTTGTATTTTTTTGTCTCTCTACGAAGGCAGAGCTGCTGGGAGAGCAGAAGGGAGTGTTGGCCCTTGCAATTGAAGTCTCTGCACTTTCTGTGCTGGAGGGAACATGCAGATCTGTGCAGGGCGAGAGACCACTTTGTTTTCTGGGAGTGGGTGTTTTGGGGTGGGTTTTTTGGTTTTTTTGTTTTTAAATTAAAATTCTCTTTGTTTCCAGTGTGCCTTTCTGTGCTCCATGCTGCCTTGGGTGTAGCTTGACATCCTCTCTCCCTGTTCTTCAGCCTCTTGTTATTCTAGCCCCAGCATCTCTGGAAGGTCTGGCTCTGTGGCAAATGCTCACAGAGCTATCTTGGCCTTTTACAGTATATGCAGGAAATGGAGGAGGTTTAGAAGGGTCAGTGGGGTATAATAGATGAGTTTGGTCAGCACCAACTGCTGACTGGACAGCTTTTAAGAGCTTTATTGGAAAACTTTTCTTTAGAAACAACTAAAACAAACTTCTTGGTTCATCTGCAAACATCCCAGCAGCTGGGCACTGTCACAGTGGAGTCTTCAAACAAGCAGCTGGGTTTCCTCTTTGTGGTCCGCCAGTTCCTCCCTGTGACTTTTCTGGCCACTGCTCTCTGGTCCTTGTCTGCAGATAGGGGTGATGGTGCATTTGCCAGAGGACAGAAGAGGAGCTGTCTGTCTTCCCTCTGCTCCGGAGAAATAACAGCCGCCTATGCTCATTCTCCAGTCTCAAATCTAGTCACCGGTTTGCTTTCACATCGTCTGTCTCTATTCCTCTGGCACTGCGCTCGTTGGTAGAGAATCTTTGTAGTATTCTAAAGACAAAAATCCTGGAGGAATTGTATAGATAGCTGTAAATAAGTCTGTATCTCCTGGCCGGTGGCAAGGACAGTTGTGACCTCATGGGTGGCCGGGTGGAGAAACATTGTCCATCCTTGCAACTGAGAAGTGCCACAGCTGAGTACTTTTGCTAGTGTGTCAAAATATGAATGAATGGCTGGCCTTGCAGAGAGGTGGAGAAAAGGGAGAGATCTGAACCTCCCAGCAACTCTAAGTAGCCTTGCCTTTAAATAAAGAGATTGGAGCCATCACTTAAGGATGCAACATGCTCTTTTCCTCAGCAGCATCTGCTTCACATCCGGAGCCACTACTGTGGCAATTAGCTACATATAAATTATGTGGAGGAACAGCTGAAGAAGATCAAGTCAGTGAAATGGTTTTCCTGAGGGGCTCGGTGACAGCAGGATTAACGCCTGTCTAAAGAGTTCCCAGTGAGATTACTGGCTCCTCTTACCCTAGTCCCTTATCAGACATCATTAAGGTACTGCTCAGTTTGTCAGAGCAGGGAGGTTGTTCTTCTGGTGCTGCTGTGGGCCTGGAGCAGCTGGGAATATGTGGGATGGGCTGGAAAAGGGCTTTTCACAGGACTTTGAATCAAGGAAAATGTCTCAAGACTGCTACCACGCAAAGACAGCGAGTCAAAGTAGTGGTGCTTTGGTGAAGATCCTCCCTGCAGCCAGGGCTTTCCCGAAATCACGCTCCAGGGCTGCAACTAGAAACACGGGCAAAACCAAATTGCGTGGTTGGCCCCAAATTCTACTCTGTGTGGCGATGCCTGCTGTGAGCAGGCCAGCTGCAGGAGGCCTGGTTTGGAGGAGCAGGGGATGCTTGGATCCTGGCAGCACTACATGAGCCCTCAGACCACGCCGGCCAGGCTTAGCAGAGCAGCGTGAAGGGATGTGTCTGAGAAGGTGGAAGGAGCATCTCTAGCAGCAGCAGCAGCAGAAATCAACTTTTGGGAGATCAGGAGACAAATTCAAAGGGAGGGAGAATGGGTGGAAGTTACTCTGCAGAGCTGGGCCTTCCCACATATCTCCCAATACAAAAAGCATCATCTATGATTTGTTGGTGTCTCTCCTTTTTGCTGTAGTGAAGGTTCCCAGGATGTGTGTGCTCTGCTGCCGCCCTCTGTTTGGACCCAGCGGAGCTACGCAGGTTGCCCTGGCTTGGAGCACATCGCTGAAACCAGATCGGGGCTGTCAAGGGGCGCCCGGCTGTACAGAGACAGCTCAGGGCAGGAGCCCGTCCCCCCTGTCTGCGAAGGCAGCTGTGACAGCTCTGAGCAGTTACCAACAGCGTTACTGATGCCCTGACACTCGCCCGCCTTTTAATCAGCGCTCTAACTTTCATCTCCGCCTGGCTGAGCACCTTCTCTCCTCCCATCCCTGCTGAGCTGACAGTGTTATCCTTCACAGGTCTGCCGGGTTCCTCCTGGGGGCTGGGGCCATCTCCTCCGTCTTCAAGGAGAGCTGGTGCCTCGCTTAGCAGAGGAGCGGGGAGGAGGTTTGCAGGGTTGTTCCTGGCCAAGCCTGTGGGCTCCCTGTGATTCACCCAGTGGAAATCACTGCTCCCGTCTGTGTTGCAGACCACACGTCCCAAAGTGGTGCAAAATCCCTCCCTAGACACTTCTCTACCGCGATCTGCTGTAGTCGAGAGCTTCCCAGGAGAGCCATGGGCTGCCCAGGCTGGTGTCTGAGACAGAGTCCACGTGGGGCTGGGGAACATGCTCAACGCTGGCTCGTGGGGAGACTTTTGGTCTCCTTGGACACACTGGGAATCCCGTCCCAGCTCTAGGGGAGGCACGATGGGGAAGGGAAGGCTGGCCGCAGGCTTGTTCAGCACCCCGTGGCTGCACCCAGCTCAGGGCAGGGCTGGCACAACCCCTGTGCATCAGCTGGCCCTGAACGGTGCCTGCAGGGCTGGGGCTGAGCAGAGGTGGTAGAGGGCCAGGCAGTGAAGGGAGCTGAGGGGGAGCCGGGCAGTCCTGGAGCAGCCGGTGGGGCTGCAGGGCCCCTCCACTAAGCACCGGCTGGCAAGGAGAGGGCAGGAGTGCAGGAACAGCTGAACCCAGGCTGGGAACAGGCCCCAGGGTGCTGAGGTGGAGGGAGTGGCGTGGTGCAGGCGGGCTGCAGCAGGAGAGCCAAGGTTTGGGAGGAGGGGGGGACTGGACACATCCTCACCCATGTTGCGATGGCATTCACAGCGGGTCTTCTCAACACCCAGCTGCTTCCCCACAGGGGTGACCAGGTCCCACCTCCATACCCTGCAAGCATCAGGGATCACAAGTCCCCTGCAAACACCAGGCGCGTCTTGTGGCGATTGCCTACTGCAAATCATTTCTCTCTGCTACAAAGATCAAATGTTTTTATGACCCAGATGCGGCAGCCTCGAGAGGGAGATGGACATTGGACCAGCATGCACAGGATGGACCTTCACTGCCTTGGCTGGGCACAAGTGGGCATCTCTAACCGGACCGTACGCTGTTCCTGCCAGGCCTGGTGTGGCTGGGAGCGTGCCCCCGGCATGTGCCGATGCCCTGAGCAGGGGTGTGGCTGTTTGACGCAGCTCTGGGGTTGGTTGTGCATCCCAGGAACCGTGAGGGATGTCCTGGAGCACCACATGAGTTTGGCCATGAGCAGGGCATGACTAACCGGGGAGGTGCCTGCATGCTCTTGACTCAGTGGCAGCTGCGTGTGGGGCTTGACGTTGGGGAACTGGAAGAGTCCCAGCGCTGAGCTCAGAGGCAAATCTGCCTGACCCACTACGTCAACAGCAGAAATGCAGGGAGAGGTATGCAGGTAACAGTCCAAAAAGTAGAATTTCATGGTTAAAGGCACCAATGTTTTGCCAGCCAGAGAAGAGGAAGGTAGAGAAAGAGAAGCTTCGCTCTGCAAGGAGCAGCATGCAAGAAATCTTGTGCAAAAACAGGAGAGGAAAACTCCATCTCCATTACTGATCGTCTGTGTGTAAATGCGAGCCATGGAGTCTATTTCCAGCAACTGCTCCCCGGGGCCCCACCATCCTCTTCCTCCAGCCAACCTCATCTGTGACCTCGGCCAGTGACAAACACAATCCTGGCCCTGCTTGCCCTCAATCAACTTCCTTCTGGCCATACCCCAGTTCAGGATGGTATGATTCACGCTTAACTCGAGGAGTTGTTCACTAAAAGCTAAAAATGGTAAGACTTTTGTTAGCTTTGGGTATGTTAAATCTGGCCCCACACCAGGCAAGTAGCCTGGCTTCTACAGGGGTAGCATTTGCCTAAGGTGGACTGATTTTTAAATCTCTGCACTGCCTCTCCGTGTATTTAGATAATTTGGCCCTGAAGCAGCAAAATACAGAGCTTGCATTTTCCCTTTCTTTTAAATTCAAGAGACCTTCCTAAAAATATATCTGCCTGTCCTGTGTAGCTGGTGGTGTCTTGCCTTTGGTGTTATCCTGTTTGCATGAACAGCATCTCAAACGCAAAAAGATATTGGGCAAAAAATGTCAAGACCCCCAGCAACAATTTAAAAAAATCATTGAGCTACACTAGGCCAGTCATTGCTGGGTAATTATTGAGCTGTAAGAATTGCTAATTGTCTTATTAGCATTAAGCAATTATGCAAATAATGGAAAACATACCATAAAAGCGATAAAATTACTTTCCTTTTTTTTTAAATCAATAATGAGATCTAAAATCTAAAGTGATGCTTATGGTTTTGCTCTCTAGGGTTTATTGGGAACATCTCTGGAGAGGAGCCAGACCTCTAAGGGCACTCAGCACAGGGCGAGTAGGACATCTTGAACCACATCTACTACGAGTTGTCTTGCAGGGCTTGTAGAGCCCCCGTACCAGGCTGTCTCCCCGTTCTGCACCCACCCAGCCAGCAGCATAGGGACACACAGGTGCCGATGGCTTTGGAGGACCACGCAGCGGTCACACTGCTAGGCCAGAGCTGGAGAGAGAGTTTGAATTTTATGTGATCGTAGACTTCCTATGGGAGACCCCATTCTCCCCCAAATAAAGCATGTGGTGCTTCAGGTTTGGTCTGGGTGAAAACAAGGCAATTTGTAATTTTTCACCTCAATTCAGTGCAAAAGTGGAAAGTTCTGGACTGTAAAGTTATGCTATCTCAAGGATTTTATTACTATCAAGTTAGTACCCTGAGGTAAAAGCCAGCCTCTCTTCCTGGTGAGGATCAAGCTGGATTTTGGAGGTCAGCAATAAGGCAAATGCTGAGCAAGTGCCTCTGTGTTCCTGTGAAATGAGAACAAGACCTCGGTTAACCCACTGCCAGGAAAAGGAGACTTCACTTATTCACATCCACAACGAGCTTGGAAGAGGCAAAGCACTTCCCCTCAGCACGTTAACATAGTTAATCACTAACAAATATTATTGGTTTTCTAGGCTTTAAACTCTGCTGTGCTGTTAAGACACAGCATTTGAAAGCAGCCGAGCCAACTCCTGCTCCAGGGTGGGTCCTGCTCCCATGGCAATCCTGTGATAGATACGGGTCACTTCACCCAATCTCATGATCCAAACAGGTTTTGATCAGCAAAATGCGCCTTCACTTTCACTTTCTGATAAAAGCAGTGAAGTTTGTGGCTCCTGGCAGAGTGTTCTGCCACGGCAGTGCAAAGATTGGAGATGACAACTGCCTGTTTCAGCTTCCTCAGGAGAAGAGGGGAGGTCGCCTTCTGAAACAAACACTATCCCCAACCCCCTTGGAGAGCCGCCCTTAGCTCCCTGAGACGCTCTGGTGACCCACCAAGCAGCTGTTTACGGCCTCTTTGTTTCTTCCGTCTCACCTGGTGTGTGGGATGCAGCGTGCGAGCAGTTCCTCATCCTTGTCACCTGGAAATACCACTGACGTTAGCCTCTAGCCTGTCCCTCGCCTCGCTGTTTTGGGGGACGGGGAAGGAGAGACACTGGTTTCTTTTTTGATGTGACATTGTGTTGTACCTGGGTGACAGGACACACTTTGCTCTGATGCTCACTGGTTTTGGTTCTTTGAGGTTTTAGGATAACATATTTACCGTTTCTGAGCTTCTCTGAGGCATGTGTCATGGAGAGATTTACCAAAGTGCCTCTTTCTGTAACTTCACTTTTCACTTTCAGCTTCTTTCAGTGGAAATTCGTGTTCAGACTTGAATTTTGTAATAACTTTTTTTCTGCTATTTTGCAGGTCAGACTAGCCAGACTCTGAGGAGAGGTGGGCATCGTGCGAAAGCATTTCTGTGTGAGTAGCTGTGAAATTGTTGGGGCTTTCTTTTCCCTGGCTTGGGCCTTTCCGTCTCTGTGGAGTCAGCCTGGCTGCCTTCTGGGAGGAGAGAGCTGATGAGGCATGTTACTGATGAGACGCATACTTTTTCCTTCTCGTTTTGAATCCCTTAGTTTAATACATGCCATTGGCACAGGAACGTATGAGAGCTCTTGGCTACGACACACACTTCCTATTGTTGGGAGCGAACAGCCCTGCGTACAGCCTGCAGCAAAATTATGAAGTAGTTCAATTTGATCAGCTGATTTCCCACAATACTTAAAAGATGTGATTTTTCTATGATGTTACACTCATGAAAAATAGTGCAGTACTTGATTCACAGCATCATGAGGCCCCACACTGTCTGACAGAAGGAACTGACCCTTTCCCCCTCCCTCAAGTCCTCAAGCTAACAGACATTGGTTGTTTTTCCTTGGGCTTTAGAGTGGTCCTAGTCATATATTTAAGGTTTTTTCCTCTACTAACGGTACAGTCCAGGCAGCTGCATATGAGAACCAGGATAAATTTAAGCAGTAATGGCAGAGTGTGATCCCCACTAGTCATAGTCATAGCAACCATCAGGAAGCACTCAGCATTTCTCCGTTGCAGTTCAGTATCTAGGAAGAGAACTGAAAAGGACTGCGGAAGAGAAAGAAAAGGAGAAGTGTCTGTAAGTAGAGAAGAATAAATCAATCCATGCCTGCGGGCTGCTGCTCTCCAGCAAGCTTCCAAACATGCCTGGGGAAGGGATCTAGGGGAGCAGGCACTGCGCTCGCAGGACGCGCTCTGCTCCGTGAGCCGGCAGTGCATCACAGGTGGGAAATTTCACCCAGCAGCACCGGGAAAAGCTCAATGAATGCGGGCAAGGCCACCAAACGCACTGAGGACATATAAGGCTCCTCCAAGGAAAAGATGTAAAGGGGAAAAATACAGTCCAGAGTAAGGATTTGTGAGCATCATTCCACGAGGAATGTCCTGGGAGAACAGTGGTTGTGGGTAATGGTGAGGCAGCTGCACCGGCAGCTCTGCTCCCTTCCTGCCCCGTTCCTCCCTCTAGTGCTTGTTAGTTTACCTGTTGGTGCATTAAAGACTCATTATAGCTATAAACTCCTGCAGAGCTCTCCTTAATCACCAACTAAGAACACTGCACAAGTCGCTGATGCTTGTATTTTGAAAAGCCATTATTGGGCCAGTAGTAATACTATTACTGCATTAGCTAACTCCTTCAGCGATGTCATTTTAATCACCTTAGTGTGTAATGTGGACCCAATTCTTCTGGTGTACGTAGGGCTGTACCTCCAACCCAGCCCTCTCTTGGGATGCGCAGCTTGGAGCCAGCAACTAATAGTTTCTTCTTCTGGTGTCTGCAAGCCTGGATGCCTTTCTGATACGACCGTCTCGGTCAAACAGAGATCACCGGGCTCAGTGCAGGGAGAGACGAGGTGAAATGTAGTGGCCTGTGATACATAGAAAATCGCAGCTGCTCTCAGCGTCCAGCCTGGCTTTCCGCTCCGTGGGTCTGTGTCCCCTGCCACCCAGCCCCAGCTGCCCCTTCCCAAAGCACAAGGTAATGAGAAGGGACTAACCGCATCGACTCATTAAGCTGGGTTTGTTAGAAGACAGATTGTCATGTTAAACAAATATATTTTTAAAAAACTAAATATAATTTCCCGAGCTGTGCCCCATCTGGGCCATTAAATCTGAACAGGGTAACTACAGCTGTGTCAAAGCTGAGCTCCGAAGCTGATTTTCACTATTTGTCCTACTAGCAATTGGCAACAATTCCATTTTCAAACATCGTTTTCTTCCCCTCGTTTCCCAGTGCTGCATTATGTAGATTGCAAGCACGGCAGGGGGATGCACGCTGCTAAACAAAACAGTCTTTGGGACTTACAGAAAGAAACCTCACAAATGCATTTCCTAAACCCATCGCATCCTCTTTATTTCTCACCAAGCCCTAAGCTACCTGATGACAGAGGATGGGAAGGTCTGCCCATCATTAGCCAGCTGGCTTTTTGGAAATTATGCAGATTTTATCAATCTAATGAAAAGGTGGTGTGGAAATGAAGTGGGACAGCTCAGCTTTCAGGGCTGCAAGTTTCCAACTTGCAAGAAAGCAAGCGTGTTTTGCGAGGGAGAGGGGGGAAAAAAAAACAACTTTGACTTAATCCAGCATTTCTTTTGATTGGTCCCTCGGTAGTCTGATTAATTTTGAGTGCAGATGTTTATGCTTTCCTTCACAGAATACACCCGGTACGCTGGAGCAGGCTCGCCGTGCCGTATTTCCTCCTTGCCACACCATTCTTGTTACGGTTGTGTGGCAACATATGCTAAGGCCTTATTACAAGGGATTCCTATAAATGGCATAGAGGATTAATAATGTATTTATAACACAACTTTGTTTTAGTATAAAGTGATCTATAAATTTGTAATAAATGTTTTATAATGTTTTTGTAGCCTGTTATAAATGATAAATGGGAGACTATAGATGCCACATCAAATATTCATGCTGCATTGTGTGCATTATTATGCCGTTACTGTTCAGGAAACCATTAATAATAAAGTGAATGGAGATGTAAAAGTTGCTGACATGCCCAGCAAGCCATTTATAATGAAATGTATAATCCTTACCATAAAGTAAATACATTGGCCAGTGATTGTTGATGAAATGGAAACACACTGAATTATTTGTGAGGTATTTATATATTAATGTATATTATCCATATCATGTCATAGAAATGCCATTAATATATTATATTATATGTATTATTAATTATTTTTACCTAATTTATAGGCAGCTCTTAAAGTGTTACCTTGTCTCTTTGGCAGTTTTGTCAGCCGCACAAGATCTGGTGAGTTATTTTATGCGCTGTGCGTGCCGTGGGGCGGCCGTATGCCTTGGCAGGCGCGGTGCCGGCCCTGGCCGTGGCTATCCCCACCGGGGCAGCACCGCAGCGGGCGGCCGCCTTCCTGGCTCCCTTGTCCAGCTGCCCCGCTCTTCCTCCTCTGAGGGAGAGGGAGCGGAGGCGGCTGCAGGCGATGGTGGATGCCCACTGGGCTGCCCCAGGCCCTGTGCCCATGGCGGCCTCCCTCCTTCCCTAGCCAGGGTGAGGCCTCTGGACAGTCATGCTTCGTCCTCCTCCCTCCTCCTCCTCACGCCTCCCGTGTCCTGCCCCTTCACGACAGAAACTCGATTTTTTTGTGTGTGGGTGCGAAGGAAATTTCCTTTGTCCCCGTGGCAGCAGCCCACCGTGTGGGATCCCATGTCGTGACAGGGCCGGGCCGGGGGTGCTGCTGCCCCGGCCGCTGTGGAGAAGCAGCCGCCCCCCCTCCGGCCACACACGAGGCCCCGCGGCAGCTGCCCACGCAGGACCGCCCGTCACGTCCAAAACACGTTTTGTGTCATTTCTCCCCGTCTCCGCCAAGCTCGGCCCCGGGGCGAGGCGGAGGGAGGCCCTGAGGGCCCGCTGCCCGCCCCGCGCCCGCCCCTTTCCCCGCCTCCTCCCCGCCGCGGCCGGTCGCCACACGCCGGCAGCCTCCGGCTGGGCTCGGCACGGCGCGGCGAGGGGCTCCCTCCTGCCCCGCCGAGCCACCCCGGGGCGCGGGGCCTGCCGCCGCCTCCCCCGGGCCGTCGAGGCCATGGCGGCCATCCAGAACCTGCAGCTGTGGTGCAAGCAGCAGTGTGAGGGCTACCGCGATGTCAGCATCACCAACATGACCACCTCCTTCCGCGACGGCCTCGCCTTCTGCGCCATCCTCCACCGCCACCGGCCCGACCTCATGTGAGTACCCTCGCCAGACGTCGAGGCCAGCGCATGGGCTGCCAGCTCGGCGGGGCTGGGACTCTCCACTCATGGCCGAGGGCCCTCGCTGGGCTGCGGTCAGCCCGCCGTTGAGCCGCCAACCCCGGGCCCGCTGTCCGCCCTGGGCCCTCGCCTTCCCTGCGGATGCAGCTCTAGAGAAGTCGCAGCTCCTCGTCGGGAGATGCTGCGGGCGGGCAGGAGCTCAGCTAGCACCCACGCTGAAAATCTCCAAGCCGAGAGCTCCGCTCTCGCTGCCTGTCTGCTTTTCTCCTCCCTATATTTTTTTCTTTTTTCACCTTTCTTCTCTCAGTAGCTGAAGTATAAATATTTTAAACGCGTCCTTTTCCATTGCAAGACAAGTTCAGGCACTGATTTTTGGGAAGCGTTTCCTTCTTTGCCGTTTGTGTTTGCTTAGGCTGGGCTTTCCTCGCTCAGCCCGACGGCATCTCTGCTGCTCGTGAGTCGGGAGGCGAGGACTATTTAAACAGAATACAATAGAAAGGCAGGGCCTGGCAGCCGCTGGATTCCTGCACATCACTCATTTTTCCCATCCAGAGCTCTGTTTGTGGGAGGCAAAGTGTTTGCCAGCCCTTGCTGGTGCCATTGCTGGAACCCTGTGGGTTTTGACTTGTCCCTGCCCAAATATTAACATCTGGAAAGGTGAATTGCCGAAGGGACGTGTAGATCCTGCTTCATAGTTTGTTGTGTTTTTTTTTATTTCTGGGCTCTTTGGACTTTGAGGTGGAGGGGTTGAGGTGGGAGGTCAAGGCAAGAGAGCAGCGCAAAGATTGCCCAAGAATATTGATTTAAGTGTTGGGTCTCTCTCAGTCAGACCTGTCCAGCTGGTGGAGGACCAGGTTGGGTTTTCTGTACTGTGGTTTTCCTCCTGAATTCTGCCTTTTACCTCGTGCTCCCAGGACAGCCTGCCGCTTTGGTTTGTGTGCAGAGATCTCTCTTATAGGTGTCTTGCTTCTGGTGGAAACCCAAGGAGAAGACCTCCTCTTGCTCTCTCTCCTCTGTTGTTTTGAAACTTGGAAGAGGCAGGAGCAGGCTTGGGCAGTGGGGGGGGTTAGTGCAGGAGCTTCAGGCATACTTTCTCTGTAGTCCCCAGCACTTGGGCAGTCACCATGGTGTTGCTGTGCATGGTTTCCTGACATGCTGTCATGTCCACATGACTCCAGATATTTCCTTTCCTTCCTTTGGTTCACAGTCCCAAAGATACAAAATACCAGGGCAGAAAGGCTGATGTGACCAGGAGGTGCTCGTAGAGGGACCATGACTGCTTTCTGGCCGACTCTGCAGCTGGCTATCCGGAGCATGGGTGTAAACAGGGGCTCAGCAACTCGAGAGCTGGAATAATCCTGTTGACCAGTCTAGTGGGTTGTTTATAATCCTTGAACTCTGCATCAAGGGTTGTGGATAGACATACCTTGAATAAATGCTCCTGTGCTGAAGAGGGAAGGCGTTCCTTGTGGTATCTGTCTGTTCCCATTCATTTTCTTTTACAATGGAAATTCTGCCTGACTTTATTCAGGACCTTACAGAAGCTCCTTCTGACTTGGACCAGCTCAGCAACAACTGCCTGAAGGTTAAAGTAAGAGGAGCTTTTATCAGTGACCTCCCTCAGCAGTGTCAGTGGTGCAATGCAGGAAAGCACCAGATGTATCCTTGGCTGGGCAAAGTCCTGCTGGAAGGAAGTTATGCTTTCAAGTGGTTGGTGGCCAGGGCTGCCGGGAGTCATGTGTCAGATCCTGGGGCTGAATACGTGTGCAAATTCTCCGTGAATCTGTAAATGCTTCTCTGAGCATTGGCAGTGCAGGAGCCACCGGCAGAGAAGTGCGGCTGGGTGCATGTGTGGCTGTGACTCCTTCTTCCCAGGGACTTGAAGTGGTTTATCCTGAGCTCCCCTTTCTTCGAGCAAAGAGCCTAGTTGAAGATTAAAAGCATTATACTGAAAATAAAACTAGAAAAGGATAACTCGTATTTGGCGCACTCAGTGTGTTTGCAGCAGCTCTTCTATGTAAATCACTTGCAGAACATGATTCAGTCACAGCACCAGAGTTTTGCAACTGTATGTTTTCCGACTTGGTTTACACAAATGACGTTCTTGGGCTGAGGAGTGCAGGGGATTTCTCCTTGCAGGAGCCTGAGAAATTCCTGGGAAAACTTCAAGCAATTACAAAACATGGTTATAATCACAGGCTTGTCTTGTGGGGTACGTGGGTCAGAGGACAGGCTGGTGTGGGTCTCTCCCTCTTTCCTGTTTCCTTGCTGGAAAACATAGGGAAATACAACTTCTCTCAATCTTAGTTGATGTCAGTTTGTATGTTATCAGTGAACAGGGTAGGCTGTGTAAAATTAGAAATGCATTTCCCACTCACTTCCCACTCACTTCCCACTCACCAAGGATGCTCTGGGCGAGTGGAGACGTACACTGAATTACCATGGAAATTCATTTCTCTCTTGTCCCAGCTGAAGAGTGCTTCATAGCCAGCCCCAGCCAGGCACATACGCTGCGTCAGGCAGGTCCCTGCCCATTTTCTGGGGTGACTGCGGAGCCCTGAGGCTCCTCTCATCAGAGGGACGTGAAGCTGCACGGCGGCATGGTGGGTGGCTGAGGTCTGCGGCTGCTGCATGTGATGGCGATGGCTGTGCAAGCTCTGGTCACAGTTTTAGTGGCCTTGGCCTGATAAGTGAGTTAGAAGAAGCAGGGGGGCTGCACACGCTTGCTTGGATATTAATGCCAGATGTCGAGGAAAGGTTTTGATTAAGCGCCTTCTCTTCGTCCGGGATCTTGTTCTTTCCCAGACTGTGAGCTGCTGTTTAGCTCAGTGTTCTGGGAACTGACTGGTTGTGAAACCTCCTTGGCGGCTGAGCAGCAGCAGGCACCCATTCCTCCGGCGCTGTTTCCTGGGCCGCTGTCAGCTCAGCGGGGCAGGATGAGGCTGAGAGTTGCTGGTACGGACAGGGAGGGCCCTGGCCGTGCTGAGGACGGGTTTCCCGCAGTCTCTGTCTCCTTAGCAGAAGGCTGGGGTGAAGCAGAGCTGCCGCCTGCTTGGCTGCTGCGGGACTGTGGTTTGTGTGGCAGGCGTAGGCGATGGGAGGATGGTTCTGGGAGGATGGTTCTGGGGTCAGGGGGTCTCATTTGTTGTTAGTCACCCCCACAGCACACTGCAGCTCACCAGAGTCGTGTGGAGCAGGCATTGCTGAGAGGAGAACGAATGCATGGGGGACATCTTCCACCTGGGATTCCCAGCCCTGTCGCCTCTCCCCAGGTTGTTTGCACCTCCAGAAGGAGCACAGCTGAAAGGTGCTGTTTTCAGCACAGCACACTGGATTTGAACCCTCTGTTCAAGGACTGCGAGCAGGCAAATGGTGCTTCACTTTTTCACTGATCTTTTTGACTGCACATATCTTATTGTCTCTAGAGAAAATAGTGCGATAGTGCTGAGAGGCAGAAGCTTTTTGAGGCCACCACAACTCTGGGACTTTTTTTGCTCAGTCTGCTCTGAGGTAAAGTTTCCAACCGAGTTAGTGCTTCCAGCAGCAGCAACAGATATTCCTCCTAGGGAGGCACATGTGCTTGCAAAGGACTGTTGCGTGCTTTGCGAGCGCTGGGTCTGTGCAGCTGGAGCAGTGGGTGGTCATGGCGATTTGTGGGCATGAGAAATGCTCGGCCACTTTTTGCTAAGAGAAGGATTTTTTGGGGGGAGCTAAAAACTTGCCTCCTGTTCCTGTGCTTGTGAACTCTGATTTGTTTCCAACACTGGATGCCCTTTCTTGGGTCAGATCTATATTTCTCACCTCTTCCAATTAATTCAGTTGCCTGTGTTTTCTCAGCGGAGAACTCTTACTTCTCCATTTGTATTAGCTTTGCTTTCTTAGGATTACATTGGTCTGGAGAGCTTTGATATTCTAAGATAGGAGATGCACCAGCAAGATCAATTTCCAAAAGAAATATTATATGTAAGCAGTTCACCTGACTGGCCAGGGAAGGAGTGATGCTGAGAGGGCAGGAAGCTCATGAAATCACCAAGTAACCTGTTTGTTTGCACTCTCCTTCAGGGAACAGAAGGAGATTTCAGACATTTACCATCAGAGATTCAGATTTTTAGGTCTCTGTTACATGCCACGCGATGTGAAGCTGCACACACACTACCACAGCAAACAGCATTCAGCGTGGGAGCAAAAGGCACTGACCGACAGTAAATAGGTAGCTCCAGTACGTTATGCCTTACGTGTCAGAATGACAAGGAAGCTGGAGCTCCCCTTTGCTCTTGCGGGTGTTTTCCTGCATTCAGGACGTTACTGCTACAGAGACTTTATTTGAGAGCAGAACCAGGAGTGAGGCAGAGAGCTGCAATCATCTGCATCAGCTGGCTCTTAAAAAAGCTGATTTTCTTGCCTGACACAAAACAGGATGATTGTAGCTATTGTTTCACTGAAACTATTTTTGCTTGTGATTATTTTTGTTGCTCTTTTTAATCTATTGTCTCAGGGAAGGGAAATCTCTGGGCAGGAGCACTGCTTGAAGAAAAACCTCTGCAAGTCCCTTTGGTGTTGCACAGGAAAAAGTATATGATTTAGAGGTGGGATGTGCCTTGTCTTTACGTGCTTCTTGGGGGAGTTTGACCTTTGGGTCTTATCTGTTGTTCGTTCTTTCTCTCCTTATCCCACATAGCAACACCAGATGCAGGAAGCGAGGAGGAGGCATAGGCTGCGGCATGGTGGACAAACCTGTTTGAAGGCACCTCTCTTATTTATAATGTAATGCTCCACTTTCTGTACTAAGTAGATAAAGGACCTGGCTTGCTCCTTGCTGTTACAAGTCATGGAAAAAGTTCCCCTGCTGCGATACGGATCATGTGTTTGTCTCATGAATAGGTTGCTGCGAGTCAGCTTTGCCCTGGCTTTCACACAGTTATCCTGGCTCCTTTCAGAGGTGAGGGACTGGCTAACCTAACAAGGGTAGGTCCATATTGGTTATAAAGGTGCTACGTACAAAAATACAAAGTTGGCGTGTAGCCTTTTCTGTTTATCAGTGAGAATTTGCTCTCTGATATCAGCCTTTTGCTTAGCTCTGTGCCGGCAGGTACAAGGATTGTAAAATGAAACTGAGTTATCAGAAAGGAATTGACCCTGCCCGCTTGCCTGGCAGAAGGAAGCAATGGCAGCAGGGCTGCCAGCCAACAGTTGGGTTTGTATTCCCAGTTTAGCTGGTGACAATGAGTTTAAAACAAAGCTGAAGGCGAATGTTTCCTAAGCAAGGGACATGCTCTGCTATGGGTGAGAAGGCACACTGTGTTGCGGCTCTACTTCCAATAGCACAAACCCACTCTCCCCCGTGAGTGTCCTGCCTGTCCTGCCAGGTCCTGGTTTCTGAGTTCCCAGCACAGTGCAGAGAAAGGTGGCATCTGGGTTGGACCAGAGAGGGGGAGAGCAAATCTGGGGAGAGGGAGGTGATGTCCAGGGACAGCAGAACGGAAGAAGGATTGTTGACTTGGCTTGTAACTGCAAACAGTAATTGTCTCTTCCTTTTCAGTTATTGGTTATGATGACAAATCAAAGGTGACAGCCCTAGGGAAAGGAGAATAACATTTCTATAGACAACTTTGGTATTATCAGCCGCAGTATTGTGTTGTGGGCAGAGGTGTTTCCAAGGCAGATTCCTGGTGCTGGTTTTGTGGAGCTCTGCCAGAGAAGAGAAGAGGATTTGTAACCAGAACTTGTGCGCTGGTGGAACCAACAGCTTCTGAGATCAGAGGATACGGGCACGTCAGAGAAGCGTGTGATACATGCAGCAAGTGTGCAATAAATCTGTGCAGCATCTGAGGTATCCACACCTCCTTGGAGCTGAGGTCTCACTGTGTGGAGACAACTTGCAAGATGGGAGAAAGGCATGGATGTGGCTGTTGGAAAGCACTTTCGGGAATGGAGTGTCACAAATCTGGCTGGCAGGCATTGGTGTGTCTTTTTGAGGTGGGAGAGGAGCAAGGCTTTTTTTGAGGAAAAAAAAAATACCCCATGAGTTAGAGGTTGCTCCTGGCTGTCTCAGCAAAACTCGTGAATCTGCATGGGATGTTTTGGCATCAGCACATCCTGTCCATGGGAGGCTACGGGAGTCAGCCCTGCAAGGGTAGATGTGCCAAAATTGTGTTGTGCTGCCTGTGGGCAGATGGCTGTGCCTGCTGGGTATCCTGCGTGTCTCTGTTCCGGGAGGTACAACACTTCTGTGGCTGTCTCGGATGGGATCTGCCACGCTGCTCCCTGTGGAGTGTCTCTGAGAAGGCAGAGTGGGAGGAGATGCTCTGTCCCCTGAACCAGTGAGGCTCAGAGAGGTTTGAGAAGATGGAAGTGTAGCAGCTTGCTCTACATCATTAAACTGAGATATTTCTCTTCTTTCTATATTTCAGAAACTTCAACTCCCTCAGTAAAGAAAATGTGTATGAGAATAACAAGTTGGTAAGTGACTTTTAATGTTTTACTTTTGGCCTAGTCTATGATCTTGTGCTTTGCTTCTGTAGTTTAACAACAGGAACAACACAGATGCAGTGTGCTAATGTGCTGTATTAAAATCCTTTGCCTTATTCTGCATACGTCCAACCTTCCAATTTGAGTGGCAATGTCCATGCTTGCTGGCTGCTTGAAGGCACCCTCAAACTGCTCGCACTCCTTCACTGGCTGCACAGCGACGCCTGTGTCCCATGTGTTCTGTGGCAGCAGAAACTTGAACAGAGATGCTGGACATCAAGACACGGGCATGGACGTGTTGAGTACTTGATGCTTCTGAGGATGGAGCAAGAGCTGGGAGGTAGCTGGTGTGAGAGGGGAAGCATAGGGAGTGTTCCCCCACTTCTGCTCATTGCCAGTGCAGGGGATGAAGGCTGCTAGAAGGTGGAGACCTTAAACCTCATCCTGCCTCAACACTTCGCTCCAGGATGGGATTTGAGTTTCTCTTGTTCTCTCCACAAAGAAGGCAGAAGTTGGGCAAGCCAATCCCCTCCTGCACTAGATTCAACCATGGGCTTAGTGCTCCAAGGAAGGATTTTTTCCCTCCCTCTCTCCCGTGCAAAGAGAGAGGCAGTGGATTAAAATGCTTCTCTTCCCTTGGCATTGCTCCACACAGCTTCGTGGCTGCTTGTCAGGAACTTGGGATGTGAACGAACCACGGCAGCTTACTCTTGTCTGGACTGAAGGAATGACATCCTCTGACGCAGTGAGCCGTCTGAGGTGGTCCTTGCCTCCGGGAGAGCTAAACTCACCTCCCCACGCTCCTTAGCTTCTGCTCCCCTTCGGCCCCGGCCGTGTTCACAGTGCCTATGATGGACCCCCCTCTCCCCAAGCTGGGGCTGCAGTACGTGAGCAGTTATTCACTCTCTGGGGTTCAGCCCTATGTGTTCCTCTCCTCTAGGTGAGATTCAGACCGAGTGGTTTTGCCCTTCAGGTTTGGTATTTGGCAGGCATGAGGGCTTCTTTGCCATGGACGGTCATCCCGGCCAGAGCGCTGTGAAGCCCTGAGTGTTGCTCCTTCCCCAGCCAGGCTGATGGGGTCTGCTCTGCTGGCGGCTTTGTTTTTCTCTGGGAAATGAGTTGTATGAGCCGCCTCCGCTGCTTTTAATAATGAAAAGCTTCTTTGTGCCTCTCATAAATAGACTTGCTCCCCTCCTTTGTCGCAGCCTGTGTTCCCTCCGCCCCCCCTCCGTTTCTTAGTTTCTTTTATGTCCTTTATTTTGCTTTCTCTCCCTTGTTCCACCTGCTGTAGGACGACTTGTCTGTGTTGTGCTTTCACTGCTGGTATCCTGCTGCCTTGGCTCTGCCATCAGTGGGGTTGACCCCTCCATCTCCCTCTAGACTCCTGGGCTGGCCTCCCCCCTCAGACTGCTCTCCATCCTAGCTCCCACCTTCTTCCTCTGGCTGCCCTTGGGTCTGATTTCAAGCACTATTCTTCAGCTATTCTTTAAACCCTCCTTGATGCCTCACTATTCAATAACTTATTTTCAGGGGCTGTATTATTCAGCTAAAAAATCTTGTCCGGACTGCAATTTGCCATATAAGGTCTTCTGCTGAGGAAGAATGTGTCACCTCTCAAGTGCCAAAAAAACCAACCCCAAACCCTAGGAAAATTTCAATTGGTGGCGGTTTTTTGCTAAAGATTTCAAAAATATATAAAGAGGATAAAGGTTTCTAGAGGCCTTGGATCCAGTTCTTTCAGTGCTAAGGGACGGTGGCGTGGTGTCACAGATACAGTGGTAGCCTGTGTGAGAGCTGTGCCTGGCCAGCTCAGATGGCTTCGAGCGTATCACTTTGCCTCCTCTATGCAAAATGGGAGCAGTGGCACTTACCTCCTTCATAAAGCGCTTGGAGCTGCACTGATGAAAAATGTTATGCAGAAATAACGTGTTTCTTCTTTAAAAGCCAGCCTGGGCAGGCAGGTAGAGAAGGGCAACTGAGCCATGTTAGGTGGTGATCTTGTAGGATCTCCAGGCAAGAGCAGTTCCCAGGAACATGAGGATGCTGTAGACACAGGGGACTCTACATCCTAATGCTGCGCTCTGCTTTTGGCCAAACCAGTTGTGCACATAGAGCATCCTCCTCTTTGTGGTCCAGGGAGCCCCTCAAACTTGTTTTATGCCTGTTGCGCTGGTCTCACCTATGGCACCGTCTGGCAGGAGGTGGCATGGCCTGCGTTCCTGCTAGACTGCACACTGGGAATGTCCAGTAAAACCCCACTGGTCAGACCAGTTGTGCAGCCAGTGCAATGGGGAACACTCCAAAGAATATATTAAGTACCAGGTTATGAGACAAGGGAGTGCCAGGCTGGGCCGGTAGCCGGGATGACGCACCGGAGGTAACTGACTGAAAGCGTGCTTAATGTCAGCTCAGTTACATTTTTACTGGGATACCCAATGGAAAAAAATGGTAATTATCTTGCTAAAAAATAATGGCTGTTTGTTTCTTCTAAGCAGGAATAGTTGGCTTGTACACCAACACTGTTGTGTGTCTGTGCCAGAGGTCAGATGCGGAGGGTTTTAATTTGTTCAAGTATTTCTTTAACCCTTTCACTGTGGGCTTCAGCAATAGCCTTCCTCGTGCCTCCGGTCCTGCAAGTGCTGTTTTCCTTTACTGTGGTGACATTTCAAAGGGGATGCTCCAAAGGGGGAGGGAAAGGATTTTTTCCTATAAGCCAGGAAGGAAGAGGGCTGGAGAAAGTCCCTAGAAAAAGCTCTACACTGAATTGAGCAAAGGCTTTATGGATGTTGCTTTTTTTTTTTTGTCCTCTAGTAAGGGCTCACGTTCAGAGGCAAAATAAAATAGCTTTTACCTTCTTTGATCCTGAAGTTTCAAAGCAGAGGGCACCACAAAGAGGAATATTTGCCCCAAATACATGTTAGCATGGAAATGCTGGAAGGGAGCTAGGTGTCAGGCAGTCTTCTGCATTATTCTTCTCTTCCTCCTTTCTAGTCTGGGAGAGTGAGCTCCCTCCTGCAGCCTGAGATTTCCCCTTTTTCAAACGGGGAAGAGCAGGCAGTAGGCAGGAAGCGTTAACATTTGCACAGCTCTCAGAGATAGAAAGCTGCCTGCAAACACCTACCAGCGCACCGTTAATTGGGGAGCACTCCAGGTTGGGCTGGAAGCCTGGAAGCGAGTCTGCCAGCCTGGACTGACACATCCCCTTCTGCCAGGCCTCGTTCTCTGCAGCTGTGCATATCCTGATAGAGGCAGACTGAGGAAGAGCAGGGGAAGCCCAGGTGAGTTCCTGTGCAGTGAGCTACGGCCAGCTTGCCAGGCCAGATTTTTGGCTCCCTGCCTGAATTTCTCAACGTGGTGGCTGGAAGCCATGACTCCGTTGGTTCCTGTAACGGCCGCGCGATGTAGGAGTTAAACTGGTGCATCTGTTCCCCAGTAGAGTTATTATTTGAGTGAGGCTGTTTGCAGTGGAGTTTCTTGCTTGTGATGAGGAGCAGCTCTGTTGCCTGGGCTGGACAAGACACCTTTTCTTTTTTTCCTTCCTTCTCTAGGCATTTCGAGTGGCAGAGGAGGAGCTGGGGATCCCAGCCTTGCTGGATGCAGAGGATATGGTTGCTCTGAGAGTACCAGACAGACTGAGCATCCTCACCTATGTTTCTCAGTATTATAACTACTTCCATGGACGGTCTCCTAGTAAGTACTGTATTCCCTGGAGGGGTGGGAAGGATCAAGGCTTAATTTTGTGCTTTCCCTTGCCTCCTAACAGGCTTCGAAAAGCAAAACAAACTGCACAGAGGCCTTTTGATACCAGAACTATTTCAGTGGGGGATCTGAATTCTTTACACACCAGCCTACAGCAGCACGAGTGCTTTTGGAAGCGCACAAGGCCGTGCCTTGTCTTTAAAATGAGTGCCTTAAAATTTAATATACAATCTAAAATTTCTTACGGTTCAGCCAGACAGGAGCAGTGAAGATCCCCCCTCCGTGGTCCCCACCTCAGCTTTCCTTTCTCAAGCACCTCCATCCCTGCTCCTGTCCTTGCCACACCGGAGGGCTGGTGAGAACATGGAGCCTAACAAGGCTGAGCTTGTCTGTGAGGCTGTGCCAATGTAACAGCATCCATGGTAGGGCTTGTACAGCACGGCAGTACTGATATAGGGAAGTAGAAGAAAATGACCCCCTTAACTGACATAATTGTGATAGCAATTCTTTCAAACATAAAACAGGCCACAGAGCTGCCAAGGCATTATATTCACGTACTGTAGAGTTTATCTGGGCTCACAGGAGCATTATTGTAGACTTGGTTTATATTTGGCTTTAAGCTCATACAAAATGAAATAATACGATAAACCAATTTCACAGGTTCCTCCAGAGGAAACTTTAGAAAGTGGGACATGAATGACTTAACTGGTTAAGGTGAATCTAGATGGAGAAGACAGATATGTATTGAAAATGTCCTACATATTAGAAATAAAGTACAATTCATTCTGAGAGCTGCCTTTAATGTCTCTTCCCCCTTCTCCACCCCTTTACACATTTAAGCATGCTTTTTCTCTCCCTCTACAACCTCTTCCCTCCCCTCTCTCCCTTTTTTTTTAATTTCTTGTTTTAAAACCATTCTGATTGAATTCAAACAAATTCCATCGTGTTTGTGCCAAGTGGTGGGAATCTGGGTCAGTTTGGGGTCTCCACCCCCTCCCCCCCCAGCATCTTGCCTCCCACATCATCAAGCACAGCACATTTTTATACTCTCTAGTGTCCCACAAAACGCTCTGGTTGCATTCCTGTTGCTGGGGTGAATGTGCGTGTCTGAAAATGAGCCCAGCCAGGAATGTGCCCTCTGACACCAAGCAAACTCCTAATACCATCGTCATGCCCTTCGAATGGGCTCCAGCAGGACCATGAAATAAGCAGGACGCAGGAGGCCAGAGAGGGCCAGCGGCTGATATTTTATTGAGGTCAGGCGTTTACAGAAGAGCAGAGCAGAAGCCACCCATCTTTGTGCTGGCCTTTGGGAACTCGATAAATGGCCCAAGTGGGAAGTGAGGGGGCAGCCTGACCCTAAACCGTTTGCTGAGTTGGCTGTCACCAGGCCACTGGTCGCTGTGGTAAAAGAGCTCTGGCTGTTTATTTGGATAACTAGCTTTCTTGAGAGAAGACTGCTGGGAACTGGGCTCCTTCTCTGCTCCCTACACCCTGCCCAGACTCCCTCTGTATTTACTGAAAGGGTATAATCTCTTTTCAGACAGGAGGTCATTTAATTGGTCGCTCTTAAAGTGAATCTGTGGCTCAAATATCCCACAAAAAACACCGTGACATCTCATTCAGAATAGGAAGTGGCACAAAAATGACATCCCTGTGAGACAGATGAGGGGTCTTGTCTGTAAAAATTGTGCATGAAGCTTTATTTCCCAGGAAAGTCTCCCTGTACTTCCCAGGGCATGGGGCATCATTCTTTGCTTGCTTGAAGTGTGTTGGGGATTCTCTTTTCTCCACTGGTAAATTTAGAGGGTTTCTCTTTCATCTGAAAGAAAAGAGGACTGGGCATTTGCGGGCTTCCTGTGGCAAGTCCTGTTGGTTTCTGCATCAGCACCACCGTGGCATCTCCAAGTGCCTGTCGTAGAATTATCCATTTTTAGTGGTTGTTTCTGCATTCAACAAGCCTGTCTGCTCCATGAGAGTCCCAGCCGGGATGTGGGGTGGACACCCACAGTAGTGAAGGTTCAGAGGGTATAGGAATTCTGGAGCAAAGCAACTTGAATGAAGCAAACCCTCCATGCTTCCGTTCCTTAGCTGTAATACCTAACTGCACTGCCTGTTTCAGTGGTGATCACTTCCAGCCAAACTGTGGGCCAGGTACAAACCCAAGGTCTTGTTGACACCATTGACTGATGGGGTTTGTATTTTTCCACTTTTTCATTCCCCTCCATGGAATTCCCCGAGAAGAAAAAAAGAGTCAGCAGTTTCAGCTGCCAGATGATACTAGTGTATGTTGGTAAAATTCACTTGTGAACTCTTGCCTCTCACTCCACTACAGAACTGCTTGCAAAGGAAGCCTGTGTCCCCTTGTATGCTTTGCGTGTTATCCATCAGGCACCTTTGGATCTTCTTATATTGTAAATGACTCCTGAGTTCATGGGATACCCTTAAAATCTCCCCTTCTTTCTTTCTTCCAGTTGGAGGCATGGCTGGAATCAAGCGTCCTTCCTCTGAACCTCAGGAGCAGCCTCTTGGGAAGAAAGCTGTTTCAGAGCCTCCTAAGCCAGTGCCGCCAAAACTGCCTCCTGCCCACCCGCCAGCCAGAGCTAAGCCAAAAGAAACCTCCCCAGTCACCATGGTAAGAAATGTGTTTTGGGGTGTTCTTTAACCCTTAAATCTGTTCAGTGAGCTGGAGAGTATTATGCTAGTTCAAGGTTGCTAGTAGTAAGGACTCAGTCTCTACATTTTCTGCTCACTGTGGGGGATTTAATCCAGAGGTCCGGTTACTGAACAGATTCAGGTGGGAGTCGTTAGAAAGCCATCAGTCAGTGGTGAATAGGACGTGGGTGTCTTAGGACATGGCTGTGCTGTTCCTAGACCTTGTGGATGGATATTTTTAACAGAACGCATTCTTTTTGCTAGAAAACATTGATTAAATTCTTGGAAACAGTTTCAAAGCAGAGTAGGGACAAAAAGGGTGGAAGAAGGGAAGCTTCTCTCTCACCAGGGTAAGGACTGTTCCCAGCTAATTCAAATCATACACCTTTGCACTTCAGTTTCCCACAGGCAGACAAAACAGATGGTCCTTTGGCTTTGTGGGAACAAGTTCCCCTTACTCCATCCTCCTGAGGGCTGTTCCACTTCGTACGAACAAGGAGTTAGCAGGAGCAAGAATTTTCTGGTATCACTTCTCTGTGCTAACCAAGCGGCTGTGCCCACCTGGGAGACTTGTAGCTGTATGCAGGGCCATGGCGCTGCCTGCTCACCCACTGCTTCTCCCCACAGAAAGGAGTCCTGGCGGAGAGTGGGAATATCCCTAGCAGCAGCTGTGGGATCTGCGGGAACCATGTGCACCTGGTGCAGCGGTACTTGGTTGATGGGAAGCTCTATCACAGGAACTGCTTCAGGTACAGCTCTTCAAAGTGGGGGCACAGGCTTGTGGGTCACAAAGGGGCAGCCTGGTTCCCTTGGGACTGGAGGGAGAGTGGTGTGAGGCACTCAAGGTGATGGAGGACATTTTTGTCAGAGTGAAGGCAGCCTGGGCCTGCTCTTGACCTGTGCGTGGGGGAAACTCTTTGCATGGGTCTGTTTTCATCCACGCCTTTCCTACTTCAAGCTGTGCTATCAGCAGCTCCTGTTTTGGTGCCTGAGGAATGTGCACACGGGGTCTGCTCACTGCCAGTGTGGTTACTTCACCCTCCCTGTGCTGATGGTGGAATTGTGCCTGTGCTCTCAGCTGTGTGTCAATGGCCTCCCAGTGCTCTGGAGGATGTTTTCTGAGACTTTTGTATCCACAGGTGCAGGCAGTGTTGGAACGTGCTTCTTCCTGGAAGCTACAAAGCTGGGCCTGAGCCCGGTACGTTCATCTGTACCAGCCACCAGCAATCAGACGGTGTCCAGATCTCTGGTCTCCGCAGCACCGGGAACAAACCTGAGAGTACCCCAGCCCCTACTGCTGCCAGGGCATTCCAGAAAGCAGCAGAACCCAAGAAACTGGAACAGGTGTTGAAGAAACCCAGCCAGGAAGGCCTTGCTAATTCAACCAAGCCATCTGTTTCATCTTCTGGAAGCTCTGGCTTCAAAAGTGTAAATACTCCATGGTCCTCTTCAGCTGTAAATAAATCAGATGACTGCAAAGGTACCCCATTGGGAAATAAAGCAGATCACCGTGAAGGTACTCCATCAGGGCTTCTTTGGACAACCTCCACAACAAAAACACAGCAAGCCCGAGAAAATTTTTTTCGGTCATTAGAGTCCTCCAACAATAAAACCTCTGACACTAAAAAACAAGTCCCTTCTTCTCATGGCCTGGGTAAGACTGCCTCTGCCAGAACCACTACTGAGGTCAGTCCAGTGAATGCTGAGAAGGATCAGGCACGTAACCATATTATACAGGCTCTGGCTGGATCAAACACCTCTCCAAACAGGCTAGGAGGACTCAATTCCACTGGCTCCTCAGTGTCCAGCAGGTAAGTACTATTTCTCTTTCCTTCTTTACTCTCAAGATGATCCTTGGGATAACTTGGAGAAGTCCCTGCATCTTTCTTCCCTTTTCCCTGACTGCTTTTGTGACTGAGATTTAAAGACATGTAGAAGGACTCATCCAAGTCTTTGGAACAGAGGCCAATGAAAAGGTCCATCCTTTCAAAAAGAGATTCACTAGGTTGTTCTTTTTTGCAGTGGCAAGTTTTCTCCCACCAGTTCTCAGTGGCAGAGTCCAGCTGCAAAAGCACAGTCCAGCAAAACAGGGTACACGGCACTAAAACAGGAAAAGATTACAGACCCTCTGCCCAAGAGCCAGGCTGCCAGCAAACCTGTTGACTCTGTGCGCAAGCCAGAGTCGAAAGGCATCAAAGGTGAGGATGACTGATTCACATACAGCTCTGCCTGGACACAGCATGCCAGCTTTATGCCTTTCTCTTGGACCAGTACAATGAATGTGTCAGTGACTCGTATACTTTCTGTCTGTACCACCACATAAGGGTTTTCTGAGTTGCGGGGCTCCACACACCTCCATTTGTTCATGTGCAATGGTGAGTTTTTCGTCTCTGAGAATCTCCAGGTATTTGAAGTTGTACTAGCTGTCATCAAATGTTGGAGTCATGGTGGAGTTCAGAGGCTTGGGTTGACCTTCCCAAATGGGAGACCTTACCAGAACTTCAGGATGATTTTGTGATTGCAGTTGGGGCTCACCCAGCCTTCTTGTCTGTTTTAAACCAAGCTTCCATGGTGACCAAGCAGCGGGCTGAGGGATGATGTTCTGGGGGTACCCGGTGCCTCAACCACTTCCAGATGGCTTGTCTTTTTTTTGAGCCAGAAATAGTATGTGTCTGCAGTTTACTGTGAGCTTCTGGGTATTTTGTCTCCTCTCCCTTTCTCCCCCATCCTTTGGTCTCTGAGATCTGAGCTGTTTGGGTTATATTGCTGTCAGACGTGCCTGTTCATTTACACTGTGACTGTGTTTCTGTAGCTGCGTAAGGTTTAAAGCATTTGAGCCAAAAGGTGCAAATTTACTACCTATTGTATGTGAATCTGTCCATGTTAAACTTGTTGAACTAGTGCTGGTTTGCTGCAATAACATCATAGTATCTACCCCAGTGCATGGCTTATCTCCCAAGATCCTCCTGAGACACAAATCTGGCCTGTTTCTTTTTATTGGATCTGATATTATCTTGCTGTGTCCCTTCCTTCAGGAAGCACGAGTGTTGGTGAAGACAAGTCTGAGAGCCCAGCAGAGTGGAGATCTCGGTTGAAGCCTGTAGCCAGCAAGTGAGTGTCTTGGAGCTGATGGGTCCCTGTGACAAGTGAATGGGGATGTCCATGTCTGCAGCTGTGTTTGTTGCTGCAGATCTGTGTGCACGTAGGAGGGAAGCCCTCCTGTTTTAATGCTTCTGTTTTCAACAATTTGATGGAATAGGCAAAGGCTTTCATTTCTGGGGAGGGAAAGCATATTTCAAATTGCTGGACTCTGATTAGAAAAGTGTCCAGAACACTTCCGTGAACCATTCTGGAAGAGAGATGGTTTCCTACCTTTGTCTTTCTTCTTTGCAGAGACCAAGGTGGCTCTAAGAAATCTACTGATAACTCCCAGGTGGGAACAGGGAGCCCAGCACACAAGGAGACAAAGCCAAGTCCATTAGTTGTCCCATCAGCAAAGCAGGACTCTGGTATGAAGGATATAAGCTTTGCCTTCATTTTGCTAGTCAGGCAGGGGACAGGCATTAGTGCTGCAAGGCACGTGAAAGGAACACGTTGATGGAGATCGTGCCTTGCTGCCAGGGATTTTTGCTCTCTGCTTCTGCTTCGGCCCTGTGGTGCCTTTATCTGGAGAGCCATCCTTCCCCAAGGAGAGGCACTTGGTCTCCACAGGGTGCCCTTGTGCAAGACAGCTGGCAAGATTTCACTTACTCTCTCTTGCGTAAATGTGTAATGGTGAGAAATCTTGGTGGTGGTTCACAACCATTTTTATTCTTCATCTCCACCCTTCTCTCATACTCTGGCTTTGTAATTGGTGGTTTCTCTCTGTTTTCTTTGGGCTTGCGCCCCTCGCTATCATCAAGAGAGAAGAACTAGGACTAGAAATGAAGGTGGCTAGTGGTGAGTGCCAGAGGTGCTGGGCAATAAAGAGATTTTTAAGAGATGAGTGTTGAAATTTCTTACCCAAAACCTGTCTGTGCTTCTTAATCCAGCTTCATCTGGTGGATTCATGAAGAAGTTGTTGATCCCCAGCTCAGATCTTATCAGGAGCTGTCAGAATTCAAAGCAAGGCTGGGAAGACCCTAGGGGCTCTGCCAAGAAGGAGGAGGAGGGCAACCAGTTGAAGAAAAGCACTACCACATGTAAGGTCTCTTCTGCGTATGTAAAGGAACTCTGTCCTCTGCACTGTCAGGGGTCAGTGTGGGAGATGTGTCCCCGAGTTTTCTGTGGCTAAGCCTGTGGGTGGTGTCATGGGGGAAAAATCTGTGTTGTTAATTTTTATTAGCCAGCTTGGCCTAAGCAGAAACCAGCCAGGCCAGAGAATTCAGTGGGAGGGGAAGAAGTGAAATAGGGATTTGCCAAGGTCACTGCCCTGTCATTCTTTAGTCTCAAAGATATGAAGAGGGCCATCTCCTAATTCGGGGAACTGGGATCTAGTTGATGTCTTGGTTCCACTCCAGTTGAGTGACTTTGGGAAATGAAAGGAATGCAGAGGACTGTCAGCCAGAGACTCCAGCTGGCGGGACCCACAGTAGCAGCAGCCAAGGCTGCTGCTTCTTGGACTTTCAAAGATGTCCTGACCAGTTCTGACCAGTTTGTCCCTACCCTTAATCCAGTTTCTTACTCCTGTCTGCTCAACCGCAGCTTTACTGTGTACCTCTCCTCCTTTGCCCAGTAGTCCCTGCTCCTACATATCCCACCACAATGCAAATAAAATTTCCTGGAACTAACCTGATGTTTGCTACTGTCCTGTTTGCTTGGCTTGTTTGTTCTCCCCTTTCCTTACCCCGTCTGTTTCTGTCTTATCTGTTTGGACTAAAAAGTCCTCACAGCAGGGCCCAACCCTGACTCTGATGTTTGTCTTGGAGCAAGCAGGATGGCTCTCCATGGCTCGGTGGCCTCATGCTTTAGTATTTGTTAGTTGGTTCCAGCGTTGTCCTTAGCCTGCACCTCTGACAGCTACAAAGCATTTAGACTCCAGTTGTGTTGTCTATTTTAAGTTTAGCATGCCTCCACTACCATCATTTTCCTAAAACTTTCCATTTCCTTTTTTCTCAGACTCAGCCACAAGGTTCAGCATTACATCTTTCCCAGGAAACGAGATGTTAAGATAAGGAAGGCTGGTTTTATATCTGTCTTTCTAAAGCTTAATGATTGTGGTTGGGGAGTGCCCGCTACAGGCAACTTTCCCGGTAGTCTCCCCCCATTTTTCACGTGTGTGCAAGTCTGCCATCTGAGAGGCTGTTTTCCTGCTGCTGTCACTTGGCAGCCTGTGGATTAAGGACAGACTTGTTGCTCCTCTGGACAGGTCTTTACCTCAGCACTCGGAGAGATGCTGTGAACAGTCAGCTACCATTCCTGCCCTTAATCCTGTGTGTGTTGCGTGGGGCTGTGGATGGTGAGCATTTCTGTACATCATTTTTTTTCTTTGGCATAGGTAGTGTTTTCTGTTGAGAAAGGAGGCTACAGGGTTTTCTTGCCAACTGTCCTAATTTGCAGGCAAGCAGCCAACCCATCCTATGTCTGACAAGACAGAACTTGAGGATATCAGGGGATATCAGACCCTGCGCTGGTCAGGAGAGTGTCATTTTACTAGCTGTCCCCCTCCAGTGACCTTGGTCTTCTCATGAGCAGTGGTGCAGCTTTCTGCATTGGTTGGAGGTGCTGCAGAGGTCACCCAGGAGGAGACTGGAGATGCAAGGCTGAGCGGGGAGAGGGAGGGGTTGCTCAGGCAGTAGCAGCAGACTGCTTGTGGCAGGCCAGGTCCCTCTTGGAGGAACCTTTAAGAGAAGTGTGAGTCGCAGGTAGTGTACAGGGCAGCAAACCAGCAGCATCCAGAGGAAAGAGTACCCTGACAGGCCAGGCCAGCACAGCTGATGGCCACATCCAGCATCTTCTCCTTTTGCGCTCTTCCTAGAAAACGCAATAGAGCAAGGGCCGTCCTTGAGCTCTTCCTCAAGTCAGCACCAATTGCCAGAGACTCTCATGAGGCTTCCCTAGTCTGTCTGTCCTGTCTTTCTCCTTGTGTGTGTTGAGCCTGCGCTGCTGCTGCCTTTCTTACAGCCCTGTTCTTTTGATGCTAGAGTTTTCCTTCCTTATCACATCATCCACGTACACCTCTGTTCTCTCTCTCTGGTAATTATCCAGCCCGGCCCCTCGGGTATCCGAATACCTCACACTCTTCTGTAGTTATCCTTGCAGCACAGTTGGGCAGAGGAAGCTGAGGCACAGTGGAACAAATACACATTGCTTAAGGATTGATTTTAATAGGTGTCCAGGGCCTAAATAATGCTGTGTAGCAGGGCCTAAGGGACTTCTCACCTAGAAAGTGTTTTGTGGAAGGAATTGAACCTTACTTTCCTGAGACCTATGCTAAGGTCCCCTAGACCATCTTTGTTTCATCTGTATTTACTGATACTTCTTTGTACAAGAGCACTAGAGGGACATTTTTAAGTATATCTTGGTATTTCCTGTGGTCGTAACCTATTATTTCTGTTCTGTCCTTTGGAAGCTTAATAAGGGGTGGCTTTTGCCACAGTAAATATGTTTGAGTTTTAACAAGATAACGAATGAAAATGGAAATCAGTATTCTCAGGTGCAAGCTCCCAAGTCACACCTGAGTTAGGTGACTGTCTGTGCCCTGGGGATGCGGGGGGCACCCTGTGACCGGGGTATGGAGTGTCCAGCCAGGAGGAGTAAATCAGGCTGTGCCGTTTCCTGCAGACACAGCTCTCGCCTTAGCCTAGCGTGCCGATGCACGCGTCGTCAGTGCCCTCTGTTGGGTGGCAGGGACCTGTTGTGCTCACCGGTGGTGTAGGCACTGTCCCACACCACAAAATTATTTAACATCTGTTGTAGTGGGTTTTGTGGGTTTTTTTCTCCCTTCTAGTTAAACCCTCTGTTCCGGAAAGCACCCAGAGCCCTGCAGTGGTGTCCCCAACCAAGGTATGGCTGGAAACCAAGTGTAAGGGGAACAGGCTGGGGTTGTTGGGTGTCCTGCTGGAATGCTTACCCAGATATATCTCAGTTTGTCTTACTGGGAGGGTTTATTTGAATTCTTAGGGAGAGGGTGAAAGGCTCTGGGGCAGAGACAAGATGGAGAGACTGCCGGTTATCTCCCATGCAGGGGGACAACAGAGGCTGGAATAAGACAGAGCCAAACAAAATTCTGGTAGACGTAGCCTTCCCCAACAAAGGAGGGGGAATGTCTGTGCATTAATGAGTGTGGGTAGATGTTATCACTCACAGCGAACGTATCACAGCGCTGTAACGTTGCAGTGGCCACTGCTCTGTTGTGAGCAGCCAGCTCTGCATCTCTGCTGACTTGGCCCTTCCAGGACATGGCTCTACAGTTGGGCTCCTTATGTCATTTCCCATCTCTGTTGGGGCTGTGACCTCAGCAGGCAGTCTGAGGGTACTAAGCTGTATTTATTCCTACATTTGTTCTCCTAGCTGCACCCAGACTACCTCCCGGAGGAGGAAATCCAGGAGAAGGTGCGTGACATCGAGAAGCAGCTGGATGAGCTGGAATTGAAAGGAGTGGATCTGGAGAAGCAGCTGCGTGGCTGCGAGGGAGGTAAAGACAACCAGGGGCCAGCTCTGTTATGGTGGGAAGGTGTAAGGCTCATGTCCTACCCCTGGGTGTTCTTGGCTCCATTTCCAGGAGCTCATGCTACATGTGAGACACCAGATTGTCAAAGGTACCTAAAGCCCTGGGAATTTTGAACCATCTCTGGCTGTATCCTAACCTATTGAGCAAGGTCTTGTGTTCATTTGGCTGAAGATCAGGGAATTTTGAGAGTGGAAGGCTGCTATTGATCTGGCTTTTGGATCCTAAACCAGACTGGTCATCATGGCTGGCTCTAATTTCACAGGGCTTAGTGAGTTCGTTCAGGATGGCAGAGTTGGGCCAACCGCATGGAAGATGAGCTGGGTGCCCTGTGGCAGAGTATCTGTGAGCAGCTTCATTGAGTCTGCAGGGAGCAATCTGCACCCTTTCCCTTGTACCCAGGAGTACCAAAGATGAGCTGTTTTCCTAGGCTCTCCCTCAGGTGATTGTGTGTTTAAAGCCAGGGAGACTGAACTGGTGCAGCTTCTGGAGGAGTCTTGCCCTTTGTCTTCTTTGCAGATGAATCTGAGGATGCCCTCATGGTGGATTGGTTCAAACTGATCCATGAGAAACAGCTGCTGCTCAGACAGGAATCGGAGCTGATGTACAAGTAAGTACAACCAGAAATTCACCCGTCTGCTTGTGCACTTCGCCTGTGAGCAGTAAGCAGGGAAAGATAGGGAACATGGCAACCCAAAAAATAATGTGCCAGTTGGTAGGATGAGGGGTGGGCTTGAAGACATCTCTGGGAGAACTGCCAGCATCCTGAGGTATTAGCTGATGGGCCTTTGAGCACTGATGAGCACCCAAGGTCTGTGATGAGTTTGTGGGGAGGGAAACCTCACAAATGTAATGGAGGACGATTTCCCCCAATCCACCAGCCCCTACCCAGATGGTTCGCAGTGCAGGGATGAGGCTTTAGCATGATATGAAAAGGGTCCAGCCCCGGGGCATGGCAGTAACTCATCGCTTCTGTGGTTCCTTCCAGGATGAAACAGCAGAAGCTGGAGGAGCAGCAGTGGAACATTGAGACAGAGCTGCGACACCTCATGAGCAAGCCAGGTAAGGACCAGCTGCACTGAGTCCTGCTGGCCGCTGGCTGTGCGGAGCCATTGTAACATCCAACCCACCTGCACTTTCTGAGGGGATGTAAGATGTGCCCCTGAGCGTGAGAATAATAAAATCTGGGCCTGTGAGAGGGACCCACTGGAGCAGGGTGGAGGCAGGAGCCACAGCGGCGAGGTACTCGCCTGTAGCTTTGAGATGGGCTTCCCTTGTCTTCTGCAGAGGAACTGAAGACACCCAGGGAGAAGGAACGAGAGAAGGAGCTGCTGGAGTCGTACCTGAACACAGTCAATGATCGGAATAATATTGTGGAGTGCCTGGATGAGGACAGACTCAGGTGAGGGCCCTCAGATGGCGGGAGAAGAGCCAACACCAGGGGTGATTTCTATTGTACTTCCTCTGCTGCCCAGGCTGTAGGGGTGGGTGAATGGCTGTAATCCAGACTTCTGCTCCATGAGAGGTGGGTGGTGACCTGTCACCAGTCATCTTGTCCTAAACACTGCTGCCGTTGCTTCCTTGGCAGCTGTTAGAAGCTGAGATCAGGACTGCAGCCACGTTCAGGGCTCTCTCAAGCTAATGCTGCTGTGAGGACAAGGGCTGTGAAAATGTAGAAGGTGGGGGGGAAGGGAAAGAGAGGCTGGAGATGGGGAGGATGGAGGCAGCACAGGAGCTGCGGGAGTACTCTGGGAACATGAAACCAGGAACGTGTTCATCTGCTGCAGCAAGTGAAAGAACAACTGTAGCCAAGAGTTGGATCCTCCCCAAGTTCAAAGGAAGACTGTTGTGTCAAGTAGCTGGATTTGTGCCTCCTGTTGCTGAGAGCAGCCTCCATTTCTTGATCTTGGGGCACTGACTCCAGCTCAAGGATTCTAGTAATGCCCAGGCTTTTGGCTCTGGCCTTGCCCAGGGCCAAGGAGATAGCAGCAGTGTTTGTCCCTGATTGCGATGAGCACCTCTGTAGCACCCCAAGCTTCTGGTCTCTCAACCTTTATTCATCTCCTGGGGTGTGGTGGTTTCTCACGACTATGTGAACTCGGATGATTCATAGGCCAGCTGAGAGAAGGGCCTCCCTGCAGTGCTGGACTGCCATGATTTGGAAATCCCCACACAGGCCCTTGCTTTCAAGGGAACCAGACGCAATTTGCTAATGTCTAGCACTCCTCCAACTGGTTTTTTCTTTTCTTTTCTTTCCTGCACACTTCTCAGGGTGTGCCGTGGAGGCTGGTCATTTCTGACTGGGGGAATAACAGTAGTATTTGCATGGTTTTTGGTGTCTATCACCTTGTCATGAAACATGGCAAAGTTTTCTAATGCTATGCTGTTCCATGACAGAGAGCAAGAGGAGGACCAGATGTTGGCAGACATGATCCAGAGGTTGGGTAAGGGCCCTTCTACTCTTACGGAGCAGCACTGGTGGCACTGGGGCTGTGGGTCTCAACCTGCTCTGTGTCTGCTCCCTCTCCTGCAGATGGATCTCTCGAGAGCCAGGAGCCAGAGAAGAAGAAGAACAAGTTCCGCTTGTCCAAAATATGGAAGCAGAAAAATAAGAGTAAAGCTCAGGAGTGATGTTCCCCTGCCCAGCAGCCCAGAGAGGGGTGTCAAAGGGATGTTCCTTCCTCACTGCTGCTTTCCTGGAGTTGTGCAGAACTGTGATGAGACTCTACTGCTCCCTCACATGGAGACTGCAGGTTTGTGGACCAGAGGGACAGTATGAATCCCCTCTGGCCTTGTCATGGGACCCAAGGACACCTTTCCTAGAGGACTGACTTTTAAGTCTGTTTTCCTTCTTTGGATCTAGCTCAGAGCTGGCTTCAGCCTTGTTGGCAGCTCAGGAAGGCAGAGCTCAGTTTGCCCACCCACTCCTCCTTGGGTCATTATAGTCCTGAATGCAGGAGCATGGCACTGCATGTCACCCCACAGTGCCCCACTCGTGTCAGCCAGGGCTGTGCCACGGACACTGTGCTGGTCTGCGAAAGGGCAGCTCTTCCTCCCTCCCTGTGTTTGCTGCGGCTCTCTGAGACACAGAGAGGGAGTTGCTATGGGGCAGGGGAAATCCAGGGCCTCCTCCTTACTGTGCCAGTGCAAACTGGAGCTGTAGGCTCTACAGCCAGTGAGCAGAACCACCCCTGTATCTAATGGAGTGGGGTGTCCTACACCCAAAGTGGTTTCAGCAATAGTGCTCTGTTTCCAGACCTCCTTTTGGGAGTTGCTGTAGGCTGTTTTCTCAAAGCCATGAGGGGTTGCTCACTGCTTCATTCCCTCTATGGGGGAGATTTGTACCTTCCTTATGTCTCTGACTGCACAGTGAAGCAGAGTTTTCGTTGTGGCCCATTCTGCTGAAAATGAGCAGAAGTCTTCTTTTAACAACCTGGTACTAACTGGGAGCAGAGGGAGTTAATGGGTTTGCCTCACCCATGAGGCTTCTGCATGGAACCAGCATTTCAGTTCCTGAGGCTCTGTCCCTGGACAGCCAGCACCCTCAAGGGTGCTGTTGGCAGTGAGTCTTTCTGCTCTTCCCTCAGACCTGTGACCGCAGCCAGACACCTGCCCTGTGTGGCAGCATACTCTCTTCCCCGTCAACCTGGGGAGCAGGGATGGAGATAGGCAAGGAAAGATCAGATTAATTCCTGATGCCTCCAGCTCTGGTATGTGTGGACTTCCCTGCTCCCTCCAAGCCAGGTCCTTCGAGGTTTCTCTGGGTTCTGTTCTCCTGCAGGGCCTGGGATTTTGCAGGGAGGTTTGCTGCCCGCTGTGCCCGGTGGCAAAGCAGAGGCAATGCGTCCCTTACCCACGAGGTGGCAGTGGGACTCTCTGTCCCGGGCAGCCTGCCCTGGGCATCGCAGGGGTGTGCTCAGGGAGGTACCCAGTGCCCGAGGGGCTTCTGGTGCCCACGATGTGTGCCATGTGTGTACATGTGGCGGGTCACCCTGTACCTGCATATGCTTTTGTCCAATAAAGAATTGCTGGAGCAAATCCCAGAGTCCCAGCAGGAGTTTGGATGTAGGTTACTGGGTGTGGGCTGCCCTGGTTGCTGTGAGCCGTGACAGTTCCTCTGGAGTTGAGAGTGCCCAGAGCCATGGGTGCTAGCAGGAGTTTGGCATACCTGTGATGGAGAGGCTCCTCTGCCCAGAGCTTGCAGACCAACTGCGGGTCCTGGGAGAGCCGCAGAGCCCGGGGAGCGGTGCTGATCATGGGTGCTGGTGTGCTGTGCCTTGCATCCCCAGTCTCCTTGTTGGGAAGCAATTCTTTTCCTGGGGCTGTGTGTAAGGATGAGGGGAGGGAGGAGGGCCCCACTTCCAGACCTGGGCATTAGCAGCAAATCCCTAGAATGAAACCTGCCTGCATGGGCTGCCAGCTGAGAGGGAGGGAGCTGAAACCACCTCTGCTGAAGGAGAGAAATACCCTTCCTAATGAGTGAGACCCCCTCCTACAGCTGTCCCAGGCTGTTGTTGCTGCTGGGCTTTTACCTTCTCAGGCTTAGATTCTCCAGCCTTGAGTTTAGTCTGTAGGCATTTGGGGGTGGCAGCATCGTCCAAACTCATCCAATCCTTCCCTCTGCGGGAGACACAGGGCAGTTTCACCTTCGCCCAACTTGAACTACAGCCCCTGGGGCCCTGCCTTGGCAATGAGTGCATGGTTTGACCTGCTGTAGGGAGTGCTTCATGAGAAGGCCAGGTGCTGCCATGCCTGCTCACTATGTGCTTACCTGCCTCCAAGAGGAGGTTTTGAAGGGAAAACTCTGCTGCTTCTGCCATCTGGAGTCTGTTGGAGATGGTAACAGTAGTCTAGGGGATATGAGGCTCACCTGGAAATACCTTGTGAATTTAGAAGGTTTAAGTGGTCTCTAGGTAGAGAAATACTGAGAACAGGAGTGGACACAGGGCCCCAGCCTTCCTCGCCATGACAGCGGGAGCGGGAGGTTATGGGCTGGTGTGAGGCTGACTTCAAGCTGACCTCAATTATTTGTACACCAAAGATGAGCAGATAAGTAGTGTAGTAGTGATCGAAACAGATACTGCCCAGAGACCCAAACTCTTCTCTGTACTGATGGAGCACTGTCTGGTCGTGGCCAGGGGTCTACCGGCACCAAGCGCCATACAGCCTGCCCAGCCCCACAGCTCCTGCACACCCAGACAGCCGCTGGTTGTGAACATGAGGACAGCTCAGCTTGTTCCTCCTTCCTCTACCTTGAATTTGGGACTCAAAGGATTTGCATTTCCACCACTCTCCTAATCCAAGGCTTGAAACGAGCCCTAGACGAACTAAGCTGTTGGATAAGGTGGAGAAAGGGAACGGCTTTTTTCCAGCTGGCTGCTTTCAGCTGAGCCGATTCCCCTGCCTGACCCCCGTTTGCTCTCCCGGCGCAAGCAGCTTTGCTCGCCCCGTGGAAGTGGTCCAGGAGGCAAAGCAGGAGGATTTGGCCTTGGGACTGAGCAGGGAGGGAGGCGTTGGGAAATCAGCTCTCGGCTGCTTCTCCGTAACAGTCACCCCCTGAGTAATTAGGCAATCCAGGCACCCTCCTGTAACTGAACAGGAATTAAATTCCTCTCTGTTCTCTGCGGGAAGGGACTGTTCATGCTCTGCTCCAGCCCCATCGGACACCGAGCCCCGAGGTCAAGGCTTGCAGGGTGTTGACTGATACGTTGCTGTGCGCATGTGGGTGTCTGCATTTCGGTGATGACTGAAAGCTTAATAGCTCTTATAGGTCAGCTGCTCCGCTTCCAAAATGGTTTTAAGGGGGGTGAGCTTCCTGCTCACTTCCTGATGGCCTCTGGTCAGGTTTGTGGCCTCACCAGCTCCTGGATACCCAGAGTGGTGCTGCTGCTTTCTTTGTAGCTGAAGAGGAGCACAGGGGACTGTACAGAGTCTGGGGGCTGCACCCCTCAGCCTCTGCCGTTTGGGAGGCTCTTGGGGGTCCTTCTGCAGGCTTGGGGTGATGGGCAGGCTGCTGTCTGCTCCAGCACTTCCAGACTTGCAGATGAAGCTGTGATTAGGCCGTGTGTGTCTATGTCTCTCTCTCTTCTGCCGTTTTCTTTAATTACAATCTCGGAGGTAATTTCTGATGCATCATTAACAGTTCTGAGTAAACAAGGGGAATTCTCCAAATTATTCGCCATGAGCACAAAGGGAAATTGGCTTTCATCGTCTCGCTCTTCATCCAAGGAAGAAACTGATCCACAGTAGGCACAGGGAGGAAGCGAGCATCGTGGCTGCCCTCGGATGCCTCGAGTCGACTTGAGACGGAGCAGCAACCCATCCATTTTATCCAGCTGACTGAGAGGCCAGCACTGCCTGCAGCTTTTTGTCCCTACTGCTGAGCCACATGGCCAGGGCTCATTGCAGTTGGGACTGTAAATGCAAAGTGCCTATTGCCTATGAGAGCATTGGGTGCCGCTTTTGACTGTTCACCTCCCGTTTCCAGCTGGATGAATCTGTACCCAAGCTGCTCAGGAGATAGGACAGATCAAGAGCATCCTCAAGGCTTTGTCTCAGCATGAAGGTGACACCCTGGTCCTTGGCTGTTGGGCTGAAGGGTAATGCCCAAGGCCAGTGTGGGGTTGGGAAGGGAAGGATGGAGCACTGATATGGAGGGACGTGGGGCCTGGGGAGCTAGGTTTGGTCCAAAGCAAGAACTCAGAGGGATGCTGGTGTGCTCTGTGAGAGCAGCAAATGTGCCTGGCAGCTGGGGTGGGAGGAGGTGGCTGGAGAGGACCTCTTTGCTGGGAGTCCATGGGAGGTCATTTCAGCCTAGTGCAGAGCTTGAGGGAAAGGGGCTTCATTAGAGGGGTGGCCCGTGGAGCTCAGACGAGGCAGCTGTGCCCGTTGGGGCACCCACACCCCTCCCCACCGCATGCACCATGCTGAGAGCCCCCTCACCCATGCTCCGGCACAGTGGCAAAGCGTCTGTGGCAGCAACCAAGGGAGCGAAGGTTATTTATATTCATGTTGCAGCTCTGCCAGCCGTGACTCTGTTATCTGCCATGCATGAATATTATTTGAATACAGAGTTTGTCGTGACTATTCTTCCGCGTGAAACGAGGGATTTGCTGTGGGATGGGAACCCTCCCTCTGGCTGTCAGTCAGGAAGGGTTTCCTTTTCCTGTCTCGTTGGAAGCCACGTCCCCAGCAAGGTGAGACAGTGGACACTTTTTCTCTTGTTAATATCCATGTCTAATCTCCTCTCAGAGGGGCCCTTTGTCCTAGACTGTAGCCAAGATGAGTAATTCAGGGATAGATGAGACGCTATAATTGGTTTGTGACAAATTAAAACATTTTTCCTTCGGAGCTGAGAGCAGGACTGTGGTCTGGAGCTGTCAAGCGTCACAGGGGAGGGCGATTTTCAGAATAAGCGCATTGCAAATTGGCTCCAGATACGCCTTGGAGTCTGAAATTAAACTCCAGCTGGTGACTCTTCTTGGTTGGGGTTTTATTTTAGGAGGGCACAAAGGGAACATGTGTGGGGAGGAAGAACCTGATCGATAAAGAGAACGTGACTTTTTTTTGCATCGTGCAATGAGCTGGGGACTGGAGCGAGCCATGGTGGAGATGCTGGGGAGCACCCAGAGGTGTGATGGGAGTGAGAGGCCCAAGAGCTGGAGCCCACCATTGCCTGTCTTTCCTCCATGCTGCTCTCAGTGGTTCCTCCATCACATCCCAGCAAGGAAGGACCATGATAGGAAGTTGTAGCTCACACCATTTCTTCCCCTTGGTCATGAGTGGGTGCCAGGTACAGAACCTCCTCAGGAGCTGCAGGCTGGTCCTTGCCCTGTAATATTTCTTTTCCTGGGCTAAGGAGATTCCCTCACCTCCACTTGGAGAGCAGGGGACCAGCTAAAAGGAACACAGAGATGATCAGGACAGACAGTTTGATGAAGTACTTGGTTCGACCCCAAGGCGTTTATGAGGGGGTTTTGGGCAAAGGGATGGAGGTGGGAGGAAAACGACTTCCTGATGCAACTGCTCAGCGTTGTTTAACGGGGAGTGCTACAGCAGCAGCATCTCCACCTTGCGATGGAGATGGATGGAGAATGAAGGAGTGCATGAACAGCAGGCCTGGGAAGGACATGGGTCTGTAAAGGGAATTTAAAAGAGGCAAGAGGAGTCGCCATGTGGGCTGGTTTGTGTGTAAAAGGCGGTGGGGAAGGAAGCTCTGACATGAGAAGAGTGGACAAAGTCCAGAGGACAGGGGTGTTGGGGCTGGACCTCGCCACAGACAGGTTCAATATGGGAATGGGTCAGATGAGTGGAAACGAGGCCTTGAATTGTTTACCTCAAGATTTTGTATCTGATACTGAAGAAAAAGAGGCCCAACGAAGGGGTGCCATGAGTTTTCTGGGAGGGCTGTATCTCAAAGTGAAGGAGGTGATCTGGAAGGGAAACTTGTAGGTATCCAAACAGGGAAGGCACAAAGGCTGTCAGGGAGTTGGAAGAGTTCAGACCCTGGAGGTGTTGGGTGAGGAAAGGAGGAGGAGATCTGGGCATCTCCTCGATATGAAGAGTATAACTAGCAGCCCAGGGTGGCAGGGTGATGGTGATGGGGAGATGAAGGCCTTGGAAGGAAAGATCACAGGATCTGGTTTAGCAATGGAAAAGTGCATAGATGCAGCAAATCCTGAAAGGCAGGATCAGATGGTGAGCTGTGACTGGTGTCACTGGCATTAAGACGTTAGCTAATCCGGTTTAAGGGGATAAGCCCAAGGAAAACTGTGGAGACCTAAATTGGAGCTTGTCACTCTCCTGTGGAAAGCAGAAGTGTGGAGGAGGAGGATTTGCTGAACGAGCCCCTGGATGGTTGGTCAGAAACAGAGGAGGGCTGGAGGAGGGCTGTGAAGATGAAGGGTCAGGAGGTATCGGAGGGGAAGGAATGACAGGGGCCACCGAAAGCTGCACGGGGTAGAGAAACCATTCACTGTGGCAAGGAGAGGCCATGGGACAGCCTTTGTGAGGGGTGGCCAGGGCAGGAGATGATCTAGGGGGCGTGGGAGGGGAATGGGTGGGAGAAATCAGGAAAAACCTGCTGAGAGGGTGATGCCTGTGACAGTGCGGTGAAGGATGTGCCATATTTTGGAATTCACGCACAATTTTACCGTCTTTTCTTACTGTAAGTGTGATGCTGTTGTTGTGATAGAATAGCAAAAGGATAGATCAAGTTCACTTGTCTTGCTGATAAGGATAAAAGCAATACTTAGCTGCCCACTTTTTATCAATATTGCTGGACATATTTCAAAAAAGGAGACAGGGGAGACACTGAGAGTTTGTAACTGGAATTACAAGTTCTGGAAGAAATCAGTGGTCTAGTTTTAGGCCATGTATGAACTTCACTTGTTACAGTTTGTCCGGGAGCCTTCTGGGCTGCACAATCTCTCCTTTGATAGCTGACCTATAGCCCATCCTACTGGTGGAACTGGTAAGGTAGCAGCGAATCTATAGAAACGCGGTGATCATGGTCTGGGAAGCTTATATGATGCATATCAAAGCCAGTATGTGAATTGCGTAAGTGTGATGTAGGTCTGACACTAAAGTGATAAGAGTCATATCAAGGGAATAACTTAATTAACTGGTCTTGATCAAAGAACTATATAAATTCAATAGCCCAGTTTTCAGCGCTAAATGACGAAGTTTAGAAAAACTGTACTTGACGCAATTATCAATTTTGCTGTCCGAGGAGCTTTGAAGTGGCATTAAGAAGGGACAGTCTGTTGTTCCATTTAGGACAATTTTCTCCCTTCCTCAAGTGATCAGGAGGCAGAGGGGCTCCCTCTCCTTTTCAAGTGCTCATTTGAAATGTCTGAAGCGTAATAAACACTGGATGCCGACGGGAACGGTATCTCAGCTTTCACAAGTTAATTTTTTCAGACAGTGTAAATCAGGAACAAAGAACTGTCCTCTCCCTGCCAGACAGAAAAAAATGTCTTAATTTCCTTCTAGCTTTCATTTTGCCCAGGATTTTGGAGGGGAAGTGGTCCCGTTTAACTTCTGACAGTCCTGGACCTTTTGGTCCCTCTGGCACGTCTGCCTGGCTGCGTGCTGTTCAAACAAGATGCTGGGAATGAGAGCAAGGAAGGCGTTAGGCCATAGAAAGGCTTCTAGAAATCTTTAAAATACCAAGTGCCATGTGTGTTTATCCAATTTGGATGTGTCTATGTGTACCACAGTGTTTGGTGTCTGTCCCACAAGTTGGATTTCTGTGCTGAATGACTCTTTGGGCCAAAGGGACTGGGGAGTTTCTGGTCAGCCTGATCCACGGTGGACCAGACTTGGACATTTTGTCCACCTGAGCTTTTTCTTCTTGATGGGTCCCTCAGCTGCCAACTCAAACGGAGTTGGGTTTGCACCTTGATTAACCTGATAAAGCATTGATATAGTCTCAGGAGGATACACACAGAGGCAGCCCACCACAACTCACTCAAACTGAAGGAGGAGGATTTGCCCCTGCTACAGGACTGATGCACCCGAATCTGGCTGCAAGGAGGGAGGATGTGCAGGTGCTCTGCAGAATGAGAACATCCCGATCCCTCACTTTGAATTCACTCATACCCAGTGATAAAGTCAGTGCAGAACCGCTGAGTCAGACAAAAAAAGATGTCCTCTGCCAAAGGGGCATCAACCAATGCCACGGGTCAAGTGACAAACAATCCTGGAACGCAGAGTTATATTGAGTCCGACGTTTCTTTATTTTGTCAATGTTTGTAAAACAAAAAAACAAACTGATTTTTAAAAATGAGAAATCAAATGCTGAAAGATCATGAGGAATAATAGTGAAAGACCTGTTCAGCAGAGGGGTAGGGTTTTAATGGATTTCTGAGCAAAATCTGGCCTGTGTATTTGGTCCAGGACTACAAATGGTGTCCTGGTTAGTCGGTGAGATGTTTGGCTGATGAAATCCATCTCATTATGGAAGCTGAGGTTTAACCTTCTGCACAGCTTTGCAGCTATTTTAAGGGAGATGGGGATGCGGGCAGCCCTGAACTGCACCCTGCATCATTGCCTGTGCCCTCCTCCATTTGCTGATGCCTTCTCTACCCTCCATGTCCAGCTGGTGTCCTGGAGACTCACCCTTCTGCTTAGGTAGAGTCAGTGCAGGAGATGGTTCCTTTCTCCACTGTTACCTGGGCAGACTTCAACCAGGTCTTCCAGAGAGGCAGGCCAATGCGTTTGGATACACCTCCTGGAAAAGGATACCTCAACCTTGTTCATCCATCAGTGACAGTGATGGGAGAGAAGTCCTACTGCTTCCAGCTGCTGCTACCTATGGACAAGCTTCCCTACTCTTCTCCATCCCCTGGGAACTGTGTCCTTTCCACTGGTGAGTACCTCATTCCCAAGGCAGGGAGAACTGGGGATGTGTTGCGTCTGCCAGGTAAGGTGTGAGGCTGCTGCAAAAAGCTGAGAAGCCTGAGAAAGGCCCTTGGGAAGTCGAGGATTAATTCAATTTCCTTACGGCTCCAGGACTTCCCGCCGCAGAACACAGATGGACTTTGGTTTGGTCCCTGAAATGAGGTGGTTCCTCCTCCTGGGCAGAAAGAGGGAATGATTTCCAAAGGCAGCAAGCCAAGGGTCCACTTGCTTGGGTCTTCCCTAGAATAGGACTGAGCGATGGAGGTGGGACAATTGGCTCTGGAGCCACAGCGCTGTTTTTTCTCCAGGAGATGGAAGGAAGCTGGGTGCTGGTAGCCGGGAGGCAAAGCTGCAGCTGGCCACACCGGCTCTGAACAGCGAGGGCAATTAGAGATCAGAAGAGCTGGGGTGGCTTCGTCACATTTCCCTGCTGCCGTTCTGGAGGTGATAATATAATTCATATCAGAAGAGTTAGTGGGCTGAAAATGAATTGGAGAAATCAATCCAGAGGGTATAAATGAATTAGCATGTAAATGAGGACACTTGCTCTACATAGTTTAATATTGCCTGCAGCTGTAAATAATTCCAGGGATGGAATCAAAAGCCGCAAACAACTTCATTTTTGTGCTCCTCCCCCGTCCGGGAGCACCTTGCAGCTACGACCAACCCACCCTTGCAGAATCATCGCGTTGCAAGGGAATTAAAAGAGATGAGATGTATACACCTTTTTTTTTTTTCCCCCCTTGATTGGCCATTATTTACAAGGCTGCTGCTCCTGGTTTCGTGCAGCAAGTCGCTGTTTGTGCATGCACATGGCAGCCAGAGCGGCAGGGAAGGGGGGGGTGGGTACCAGCTTGCGTATCACGAGCTATCCCGGTCACCCCGTGGTGGGTCGACGTGTGTGTGAAATAGCAATTTCTCACCAAGACCTGCAGCATAAAAGGCCTTGGTTGGGGTGGCGGAGTTACCTCTCCTGGGGTGTCTAAGGGTGGGAGAGGTGGGTGCCTGGAGAGCAGGAGCCAGCCAGGGGGAGCGGCTGCTTGAATAAAAGGGTGCTTGGAGCTATCTGGAGAGACGGCATTGCCAGGCGAGATGGAAGAGTGTTTGCACTAGAAGCACGGTGGGACTTGGAGTGCTGTGCACAGTCTGGAAATCTGGAAGAGGTGCAGAGAGGGGTCATTAGAGCAGGGAAGGTATCGGAAAGCCCCTTTGAGAGGCAACTAAACAAGCACAGCTTATTTAGCCTGATGAAATGAAGGCTGAGAGGAGGTGTGATTGCACAGGCAGATAAACACAAGGGAGGGAGAGACCTAGTTAAGCTAAAGGCCCCTGCTGATACCAGAACATGCAGATACAACCTAGTCATGAATAAGTTTCAGAAGGAAATGGGATGGAGGTGTCTAAGCGCCAGAGCAGAGGCTATGGACGAGTGCTGGAGAGTCCACACAACTGGGCTGCTCTTGCACTGGCGTTTGACTGTAAAATAGGATTATAGGAGCCGGTCCCTCGAGATCAGGCAACTGCGTTTTGTGATCCGGGAAGTCCTGTCTGTTGCCAAAAGCCCCTTTAATATTCTGGCAGGGAAGGATGCAGATCTGAGGACAGCATATGTCTTGTTGAGTGACTCCAAGAGCGCTTGTTGAGAGCTTTTGGAGTGGTGCTGATGACAGGAGGTTAAAGATGATCCTCGACAGTCTTTTATCAGTGCTTCCCTCTTGTTTTTGACACTGACGGATCACTGAGTTCCCTCTTTCATCAGGTTGGAGTTTCAGGTTCTGCACTAACTAGATCTCCCAGGTGGACTGGAAACACTGATTAAGATGGATAGAGTGAAAGCAAGTCCATTAAATTGTTAATAAAGAATATTACACACATACCTTAATCTGCAGCTAGCCTGACACTTTATAAAAGTACATTAGGATATAATCCAATTGAAGCCACAATATCGAGAACATCTTATCTCATCACAAATTGAAATTATATCATATTCCTCATTTCTTAAATTAAAAAGCTAAAACCTTTTAGTTTGCTCTCATATGCTTGTGTAAAACTTAATCAGTGGTTTTAACAACATTATTTTTCAATATGGGCCATTTCTGCTCTCATTTATTTACAAGAGAGAACTTCCTGGTAGGAGAAGTGATTCAATTTGCAGGAGGATACATCAAGCACTTAAGGATTTTGTAGGGATTGATTGATTATTTATCATGTTATCTTGCCTGGAGACGTCTGATATGGCTGCGCTTTTGCTATCTCTCATTCCACCTAATGCTCTTCCTTTGCGTCTCGCTCCCCTCCAGTGCTAAGGGCACACTTCCCCCGCGTGCGTGTGCCTGCACGAGTGTGTCGAAGGAAAAGGGGGTCAGGAAAGGCAAGGCTGAGGCTGTCTCTGTTGGGACGAAGATGCTGGACTGGGCAGATACGAGAGATTCATTTCACTGGAAGATAGCACAGAAGTAAGAGAGGTTAAAGGGTGGTTTGAAATTCTGCTGGATTTTAACTGCAGGCTGCTGTGCTGCTCAGCTGTAGATCTCCAAGTGCATCAAATATGTCCTTCCCCACAGAGGAAGGAATCGGGGCACAGGGAGGCTGTATGGTTTGCTGGAAGCCCCACCAGGAGCAGAAAACAGCCCCAAGAGGCCATCAGCCTGGGTTGGTAGCTGGTCACCTCAAACCACACTTCCCAGGGCAGCTGCGGGCACCTCCGAGTTGCCCAGCGAAGCCGCGGGTGCTGACCAGGAGCCTCCATGGGACAGCGCTTCCTGCTCCGCCGAGCTGTCCCGGTGATGCACTGCCAGGGCTCTTTGCAAAACCGCCATTGTCCCTATGCTTGCGATGAATCTGGTGTCCTGACGAGGCCAGGGTTGCAATGCGAAGAGGAAGGCACCACCTCTTCATGCTTGAAGGAAACCACTCCGCTCTCCTAGCAGTAGCCTCGCAGGGTGGGGGATGCTAACTGCCTCCCATTGCCTCGCTGTGGCAGGAGGGTTCGTTAGCCATGGCATGTTCTCCACAGAGGTGCCAAGCCCGAGGCCAAGGAGGAGACACGCAAGGTCTCCATTTGAAGGGGGATGATGCCCAGGAGCCCTGCAAGAGGGCTGCGGCTCCAGCTTCGTCTTGAACTTTGGTGCTCTATGGCCTTGGGGCACGAGTGGGTGAAGGAGGGATGGTGCCCACGGGCACTCTTGGCCCAGCGTCCCTGGTAGGGCTTTGGGGCATTGGATATAGCAAGAAAGAAAACTTTTTTTATTTTAAGCAAGAAAACAATGACAGCAGAAGCTCCAACCAAACCCTCAACTGTTTGGACTGTGGTTGTCTCTCTGGCAGGGGGAGGCACTGGGAACAAGGACTTTTGAGGTTTATTCTTTTCACTGCTGCAGGTTTTGGCAAATTGCTCTCCCTGCCATAGTTTTCTCTGAGCAGTTTGAGATCAGCTGGGTTTATTCTTTTATGAGCATTGGAGTGCAGGAATTGCTCACTTGTGGTGAAAATAAATACAGAAATCCTGAAGCATGACTCCAAAGAGAGACAAGCCTGCAAAAAAGCACCATGCTGGAAAGAGAGTACGTTTGGTTTGTCTTATTTTTCTTTTGCTTTCTGGGCTTTTAGGGTTCCTGTTGTAGGGATTGCACCAAGATGACAAACTAGAGAGGTTTAAAAAATGGAAACACGATCCCCTGACTCCAGGAGCTCAGACTTGCATATCAATAAATACCTCAGGATGCAGTTGTGAGTGCTGATGGAGCAGCTGACTCGGCGAGCGGGGAGGTGAATGACTCCAGAGCCCCGCAGAGCCCCGCGATCCTGATTTGCTGAACCCAGCGGAATAAATTCCTGTATAGGATGATCCATGTGCATGGGCCCCCACAGGATCAGGGCCAGCCTTTGCAAAGTGCTGCGAGATGCTTGGATGAAAGGGGCTACAGAAGTGCAAAGTATTATTTTTTCATGATTACTGCAATTGCTATCCTTGGGGCTGTCCAAATGTTGTTGTTCCAAGTGAAAATATAAAACCATTTTGGCACGTTTCTTTTTTGCGTTGTGATAAATAGAAATGCAGGAGGGAAAAAAAAAAAATCTCCTCCTAACAGTGAGAGAAGGAAAGCAGTCCCTGTGCAATTTGTTACACATCTCATATGTCTCTGACTGCTAACTGTAGAGATATTTAGAGGGAGTATTTAGCCAAGCCAGTGCACAGCCTCTGGAGTACCGGCTTCTGCTTTGGTCCATGCTTGGTTGAACCTTTACAGCAGCTTTATGGTTTTTTGACACAGCATTTCAGGAGAGGCTTTGATTCTGGAGGATGCCAACTGCGCCGAGTGGGGCTAAGATGATTAATCAAATTATTTGAAGGGTGTTCGCCAGAACTGGGAAATGACCAGTCTCTGTCCTAATCTCTGGATTGAGATGTCAAGCCGGCCTCCAGCTCGGAGCACTGAGCTCGCCAGGAGGCAGAGAGTGGAAAGAAATCCTCTGGCAGTGAAGAGCCTGGCGGGGCTGCCCATGGTGGGGAGGGATGCTGGCCATCAGTGGCCGTGGTGCTGCTAGGTGGGCTCGGTGAGGTTGTGGGGGCTTTGCACATCAGGAAGACCAGACAAAACTTCTCCAGCTGCTACGGAGCAGGAATAAGATCATGGTTGTCCCTCAAGTTGCCTTCCTCCCACCAGGCTGTGGGGAGGGACGGGGAATGGCCGGGATGTGCTCTGCTCCTGCAGCACCCAACCGGCCACGGGGTATGGGCTCCTTTGCTCCCACCCTGATTTTAGATCTTTGCTGAGCAGGATGGAGGAACGAGTGGCCTGGCATGGAAGAGGCACAAGCACAAAGTGGTTTTGATCTTGGTGCCAGTGTCAGGTGCTTAGAGGATCTGGGGCTTTGGTTGAAGTCTTGGAGGAGGTGGCTTAGGGCGGACCGTGTGGGACCATGCTGACGGGGCTGGCAGAGGGCTCCACGAGATGAGAAACGCAGTGGGGAGTGGGGACTCTGCTCCAACGATGCACTTTTCAGGGACCAGATGGGTCCATTGCTTATCTGCTTTTGCTTTCAGTGTTTGGATTTATCCACAGCTAAAGATGAAGCCAGAGCACCCGAGAAGGAGAAGGCACATGCTGCAGCAGCACAGCACGGTGCAGCCGGGGCTGGGCTGAGCACTGCAGGGTTAAGAGAGAAGCCACCCGCACGAGGACGAGGGACGCCCTGCTGCCCTCCTTCCCCTGCCTGCCCTGCGACTTGCAGGCACATGGACTTTGCCCAGACCCAGGGTGAGCACTTGGCACTGCTGTGTGAGGAATTGCGGGTCTCAGCTCTGCTCTCCGGCTGGCTGGGTGGCCGGTGTCCCTGCTTCTACGTGAGCCCCAGAGCGTGCCGGGATCCCCTTTGCAGCACGAGCTGACAGCACCTGGGGTGTTTCATGGACTGATGACCTGAGCATCCTCACTATCTGCCCTCCCCGGCACGCTCGGTGCTGCTTTCCTGTCCGCCGCTCAGTTCCACCGCAGCAAACACCTCTCGCCGTCCCTCTTCTTCTCTTCCAGCACCAAACCAGGGGGGCACTTGCCCTTGGCTGGAGCAGCACCGGGGCCGTGCGTTCGCAGAGCCCCTGCTCGCCATCTGCGCGGTGCAGCGCCGGCGGACGCTGGCTCCTGGCCAGGCCACGGTGGGTCGAGCCGCCGGCAGCCCCCAGCCGCTTCGCCGGGCACCCCGAGCCCGGTGCCCACGGCAGCACGGTCACGTGCGGCCATCAGCTGATGGGGAGGATGACTCAGCCGGCAGCTGTCGGGCCCCTAAAATAATGACAAAAACAATTAGCAGTCCAAGCAGTAGCCTCTCCTTAATTATCTCCTCCGAGTTTAATTAACTAGCTAAATTATCAGCAGTAATGTAGGCATTAATTATGTCAAATTACAGTGTAAAAATCACAAAGTGTGGAAAATGTCAATTCAGCTGTGCTCACCTGCCGGGCTGAGACAGGGCCGGTGACAGAGGCTCAGTCCGGCGCAGGGGAAGGGGCTGCTCCCCCTCCCCGGGGGATCGGGACCCCGCCACGGCACCCTCGGCGGCACTGGGGGGGGACGCTGATGTCGATGCTGACAGGAGCCGGTGGCACGGTTTCGGTTGGGAGCTGTTGGGGGCCGCCTGGATGGGCGCGGGAGCGGGGAGGTGGGAGCGTTTTGGCTCTGGCAGAGGGAGGGGAAGGAGCGTGGCTCCCCAAACCAGATGGCTTGGATGCTGAATTATTAAATTATGAATATTAATACAAATCAGACACGGAAGAGGTAATAATTTTGCTGCCCTACAGAAATAATTAACATAATTTTGATAAATTACATGATAAGAGAATCTCAAAATTGAGGTAGATTTATCTTAATTAATATCTTGGACTTGCTCCGAAAGGTAAATTGTTCCACTGGGGACCAGGGGAGGGTGAAGAAGGGGCCCCCAGCTCCGTGAGCTGGACCCTTCCCAGGGTTAGTGTGTGCGGGGGAACGGGGCAGCCCCCCCCAGGCTGCACCCCAGCTCGGCCACACAGAGGGGACGGAGTCGGGGTTCTTCCCACCCCGCGGGGACACCAAGTGACTTATTTCAGGTTGCGTGGGTCGGCTGGAGAGTGGAGGTTTGAGCCGGCATCTCCGAACTCCGTGTACCCGGTGCCACCCTCCGCTGGGCTCTGGCCGGCGTTTCGCCGTGTTTCTCCGTGGAGGCAGCACCGGGCGTGCGCTGAGGTCCGAGCACACGCAGTGAATGGCTTCACCAGAAACTGCTGCCCAAGTGCCCTTTGACTTCGCTTCAGGTGCCTCTGCTTGGGCACACGTGCATCGCGACACGCGTGCCGGTTGTATTCAGCCATCTGTGCCGCTGCACGCACGCGAGGGCGGTTGGTGGCTTCTTGTTTTCACAGTTCATGCAATAAAGTGGGCATCTTCCCTTGTCCATGTCTAGCCAAGGGCTGGCCATGTGAGTAAAACCTCATACGCTTTCCGTGCTTGCACACCCATGGTTTTTATCCTTCCCGGTGTATCCTTAACACCTTCATCCACACACTGGACAGGAGCACGCCGCAGAAGTGGGCGAACACTCCCTCCCAGTGCCCGCGGAGCAGTGTCCGTGCCGCGCATCTCCAACAACACTGCTCCAAGGGACCGGGGCAGGGCTGCATCCCACGCAGACGGAGACAATCCAGGCAGGTACGGTGTGTTTGTTTTCTGCAGGTGAACCGAGAGCTGTACGTGGCTGAACCAAAGTCAGCGGGGACATTCCAGGGTGGAAGTTAGCCGGGAAGGGAACATTCAGGTATCAAGTGATTTGCTTCACCATCCATCATCGTGGTGTTGGGCTGCTTCGCCGCTGCCCCGCATTGTTTTCCTTCAGCTTGCGTGACTCCAGAGAAGCCCGTGTCCCTCTCCAGGCGCACGTGCAATGAACAGGCAGTGCCGTTGCCCTTTGCTGAGCCGTGGTTATTGCCAGGGTCTTTGTCTTGGTGCCGCTGCTGATCATCAGCTCAGCCAGCAAAGGTGCAAATCTGCCCGGAAAAGGTGTACAGATGGGGTGTGCAGGTTGCTTTATGGAGCATAAAATGTTGCACTCAAATCCCGGAGTCATCCAGGAGAGCATAGCGTCACACCTTCAGCAGAGGTGCAGCCCAGAACAGACTCGGAAGCAGTGACATCCCCCAGGCGTAGGCAATGCACGTGCCGGTATAGATATGCGTATGGATACCATCGATAGCTTGTAGCATCAAAGCTGCAACTCAAATTACAGGGCTAATTGCAAAATTAAAGGCAATTATGCTTTACTATGACATTTTTGCAATACCAGTTCAAGCAATCTAGGAGAAGACGTTATCTGCACGTTAATGGTGTCCATTTAAATGTCCAGAGCAGTAGCTCCACTGCAGTCATATCTGTAGCCTAGTTACATTTCAAGTATGCGTCTGCCGAAACAGCTTATAGCTCGGTTACTTGATATATTTCTGACACGGGTGAGCAGGAAGAGCACAAGGAGCAGCCAGGAGAGGCTGTTCTCAGGAGGCTTCGGTCTTGGTCTCGAGCTCAAGAGGTTTTTAGATTCACATCCATGCGTTTGCCAGCTTAATTGGCAAAAGCTTTAATTTTTCAAAAGGGTTAGAAATCTTGTTGATCTGTTCCCACTGGCAGTATTTAAAGCCTCAAACACTTTCCTTTTTCAAAGAGCTGTACAAATGTTAACTAATACAGCCCCAGTTAAGTGTCATCTCTAGTTGGGGAAACAGAGTCACACTCCATGTGAGTCCCTTAGCCTGGACGGAAGAGGTGCTGGGTACCTGTCCCCTTGCTGCAGTAAAACTGAGCTGTATTTCATGTTTTTCAGCTGGGCAGAACATAAGGGGAAGAAAAAAACCCCAAACCACTGGCTGCCACGAGGCCAAGGCGCAGGCTGGAAGCAGAGACTTTTCATGATGTGGCAGCATCGGTGCATCCAGGTAAGGTGGAGATGGTGCCCAGGAAAATAAGGGATGTTCCTGGGGCACAGGAGCAGTAAGAACCAGTATTTGGACTATCTTTCACAGGAAATACTCAACAGGAGAGCCTCTGCCTTACCGGGAGCTTTTAAATATGGGCTGAGTGCTGCAGCCACAGGTTAAGTTTTTTTAAGGAGAGTTAATGCTGTTATGGAGCATGTGGGCCAGCACCCACCGCGGTCACCCTGACACCCCTCCTGCTCCCCACCCGGTTCACGCGGCAGCAGAAGAGACGTTTACCTTGGGGTCCCCTCCTGCGTGGACCCCATCCGACGATCCCCATGGCCGGAGCTGTCAGCAGCCCCAGCAGCAGAGCGGGATGCGAAGCCACGTGTCTGAACAGTGCTGGAAATCCTGTTAAAACAAGGGCACCCCGCTGAGGGGCATCGAAGGTGGCTCCGTGCCACCCGCCTCCTCAGCTGGGTCCTGCCGGGGCTTGTCCAGGTTCACCAGCCGCCGGCCACCCGCTGCAGCCAGCTGAGCAGCCCTTCCTTGCACACATACTGATGGGTGCTCAGCTCCCCAGCACGGCGGGTGCACCTTTGGGCTTGTATATACAGATATCTATACATTTTCCTTGCAACAGCAAGTTAGAGCCTGAGCTCTGGCGTTGCAGGAATACCCCGCGTGCATTGTGCCGCACAGCCCCCCAAGCATTTTTCGGCCGGCGAGCCTCACACTGTGTGTAGATATATGCGTGCACACACACGCAGACGGATGGACGGGCACCAATGCCCGCTGCATCCAACAATTCGATTTGAGTCAATCCTTAACCCCTTCGCCGCTGCAGGAGGCACATCCTGGGGCTCGGTCCCATCGGGAGCCGGGACACGCTGCCGGTGGCACGTCGGCGGAGCCGTTGAGATGGGAAAGATGTGGCTGGCCCTGGGGGGACCAAATTGTTCAGCTGCGTCTGGAGGTAGGGGGTGGAGAAAGATGTAATGTAGGGCACTACGGAGGGATTTTAGGAGGTCTGGGTAGAAGGAGGGTTGGATGGAGAGTGGGGCTGGCAGGACCCCCCCCCCCTTCAGGCAGCAAACCCCAAGCTGCAGGAGGAGGGGGTGGAAGGTGGGGGAAACTGAGGCAGGGAACTAGGTGGGCTTTGTATGGAGGGGGGCAGTTGCTGGTGCGACCGCCCTGCTTCTGCAGAACAAGGACAGGCTGTGGGGGTGAAGGACACTTGCATGGGGTGAATGAGGCCAATTGAGCGCAGGAGCCACCCCTACGTGTGCACACGCACGGGTGCGAGCAAGGCGTTCCCGCCTGGGAGAACACACCCGTGGCTGTGGAGCTGCTGGAAGCCCCATCCTACCCTCCCTCTCGCAGCCTCCCCTCTGCTGCAGCTGAAGGTGGGGAGACTGGCTCTGCTCCTGCCTTTTGTGGTCGCTATTTCCACTTTGTTTCAGGTTTCTCCTCTGTTGGGACTTTGGGCCTTCTCGTTCCCCAGTAATTATATAATTACTTCACAACATGCTGCAGGAATAGTCAGAGAGGCAGCTACAGCTAGCACAACAATGGTGACAAGTAAAACATTAATTTCTGGAGTTCTTTTAATTAATTCATCAGGAATCGTGCTGTGCGGGATGATTACGTTAAAGTGTTTAATTACAAATTTATATGTAATGATGCACTTTAATTACTTTGGACTGGTACAATATTATTGGGCCCTTTTCCCAAGATTCCTGGCACTGGGTTTGGGATGCACATAAGCAGTGCCATGGTTGCTTGTGCCTCTAAATTATTTACATGGCATGGGAGAAATCTGGTCCTGATTGATGAGAGCAAATTCTCCCCTTAGCTGAAGGGGAGCGAGGGCCGTGGGGAATCCGGAGGAGGAAGGTCAGCGTGGCGTGTGTGTGTCAGGCAGAACATCGGGGCATTTTTGTTGGAAGAATCGAGGTTAATCTGGTGGAAAGTGAAGTGATAGAGAGCCAGGCGTGATAAATATTTATCAAAGGGACCGGTGTCAGGATTCTGGTTCACCAACGCAATACGTCCCGGATGGATTTCACGAAGCGGCACGAGATGCTGCAAACAGCCCTCGCCAAGCACGTAGGGTGGTTTTCTCCAGCTCCGCTCCTTTTGCTTGTCCCCCTTTCCTTTGTCTTGCCTGTCTTTGTGTGTGCGTGCATGTGTGTGTGTGTGCGTGCACGCTCATTTTCTTTCCCTTTAGGCTCCCATTCTCCCCTTGTCCCCGTCTCTGTTTGCCTCCGTGCGTGGGGAGCATCTGCCATTCTTCTTTCTCCTTTGTCAGCATCCTCCCAGGCTAGACGGAGCCCAGAGGGGCAGCCACGCTGTTAGAAAGGCCTGCGAGCTAAAGTGCTTCAAGTTAAGTTCGAGGTCGGCCTGTCTTGAAGCTGCTCTACATGCAAAATAACCATTAGGTAGTGCAGATCTGCGTGTGCGCGTGTATATATATATACACAGACACGCACGTATATATAGCTGTGCTGCACAGAGTAATCTGCAGGGCAGGCACTGCCTTGCTGTGGTGGGTTCGCAGCGTCTGGCACACAAGGGTCTGGCAAAACTTGTTTTGTTTTGCTTGAGTTTGGAAAGCAGGATCTGACAAGGAAGAAATCGGACAGTTTCCTCTTCAAGAGCAAGGGAAAGAGAAATCAGCTTTGGGTTTGTTACACTGATGGATCCTGGCGGATGCACCGGTGAGGTTTGGTGTGGTGTCACCGACACTTGTCTTGCAGTGGGTTTGTGTCAGTATAATTGCAACCAGAATTTGCTGGCAAATAGCAGCAAGTGGACCCTGTGAGACGCTCCGCTCCGCTGCAGCCAGGACTTTGCCTGCTTATTTCTTGTGCAGTTGCACAGATGATGCACTGCTTTGTCTAGGCCTGCAGGGTCCCGAGGTCCAAGCCACTTAGTTGTGTTACTTGGCTTTGAACACACACCAAAAAAAAGTCAGTAGCTGATGTCACACTGTGTCTTTGTGTGGGTGCAAGTTGCTTTTATTGGTGAGCTGATTTCTGGTGGACCTGGCTCAGAAGAAATGGGAGTTTTCTTAGGAGATGGCAGAAGAAGTGCTGGGGCAGAGGCAGGCAACAGTTGCCCTCATGGCCAGCACCCGTTGCCGACTCTCTGGAGCACCAGAGCTCAGTGGTCGCATCTCCTCCACACAGACAGACAGAGCAAGTTTCAGAGCTTCGCCTCACTGCTTGACCCTGGCAGGTTGGTCAGTGAGAGCAACTTCAGTGGTTTCATCTCCTGGGAGTGTCAGCAGTGGGAGACTGCGTTGACTTTGCCTTCATTGATTTTTCTCAGAGCTTTGCAAGCCTTTATTGAGTCATAGCTATTTTTTTTTTCATCTCCTCATCTAGGGTCCATCTCTCCTGCCTTTTCCCACCTTCCCTTGACCCCTCTTGAGCTGCTCCACCATCTCAAAGCCATATTTCATCACATCAGTCCTGTAAAGGGAGTTTGTTCTCCCTTGCTGTGTCGGCCTTAGGGGAGCCCAGATTTGGGTGGGTAACACTGGGGAGCAGCCACAGGAGGAAGAAGGTTGGGACATGGACCAGGAACAGCCAACAGCAGAACAGAAGGAGATTTAACAGAAGGGATGAAAACCCCCTGTCTGCTCAACTCTAGACCCAGAACACCTCCTCACTTGGAGAAACGGAGTAAAACCAGATCTTTTTGTAATGTCTGGGTGGCTGCTGCCTGGAGGCATGTAGCTCAGATGGTGCCCAGTGACAGCCCCAGGAATATTAATTGAAATTCAGTCTATGGCCATGAAGATCTTCATGAGGAAAGAATAACACAGCTCCTACAGTGCTTAGATGGGCAGGAGAGCTCATTGCCAGGGTGACTGGGCATGAAAATAACTGGAGAAGGGTACAGGCTCACCAGGTTTCATTTGCAGCGCTTGGTGTTCATCTGCTGGATGATCAGATCATTGATACATGCAAAAACGGTGGCAAAACAGGGTGCTGTAAGGAGCTGGTCCCTACAAGTTCCCCATACAAGAGCACACAGCCAACACCACCCATGCTCGTGCTGTCAGCTGGGTGCAGCTCCTGGGGATGTTCATTATCTTCCGGAAGGTCTCAGGGCTGTTACAAGAGGCGGTGTGGCTCTTTTGCCCTTAGCAGGGATGGCAGAGGGGTTCAGATGCCCTCCCGGCAGAGAAGGCAGGTCCAGCTGATGCAGACCTGCAGCACAGGAAGGCTGAGGCAGCTCATTTCCTAGTATTGGTTATGGATCCAGATTTGCAGTCCAAGCCTTCCTCTGAGCTCCTGGCAGTCACCTCTCACTGAAGATGGAAAGGAGCATGATGACCATAAGCTCCAAGGAGATGTAACGCAGGGCATGTGGGATAAACCACCCATGGTGCATGAGGTGCCCACCCTGGGGAAGCGGGAGGCTAACAACTGCTAAGCGAGAGAGGTCCAGGTGAAGCGGAGCTGTTCACGTGGACTTCACGTGGGTAAGCAAGTTGCAAAGGGTCCTGCCGGGAGCCAAAATATGCGTTGCCCTGCTGACTCACACCACCTGCCTTTCCTGATGGTGCTATAGCTGAGGCAAGGGGGGAAAACCCTCTTTTTGTTCCATGGGAAGAGGGGGTGTTTGCAAGCCCAGCTCATTCGAGAAAGTTTAGTCTCCTGCATGTCCCCTCCTGTGACGGTCAGGCTTTGCAGAGGCTGTCACAGGGATGGAAGTGGTCCCTCGCTGCACACGGAGGGGAGCGAAGCACTTCTCCCCCGCAGGCTTCCCATGCCCCTTTCCTTTGCAACTGTGTTCATAAGATGCAACTGCATTTTGGCAGGGAGCTGGGAGCACCGAACGTCTCAGCGAGTGCAGAAATCCTTCTCGCCGCAGCTCGGGTGTTTCCAAGCCAGAGCTGGTCCCAGCGTTCGGCTTTGCACGTGCTGGGTCATGCGAGTCTTTTTCCCGGCAGTCTTCAGAGGGAAGGGTTTTGCGAGCGATGGCAGGAGCAGGGCTTTCCTGGGGGGTGGGTGGGAGACGGGTGGCTGCGATCAAGGTACAGGCGAAATGTGTGAGCAATCACGAAGAGCAAAGCAAATGGATTCATGTTCGTCCTGAAATCCTAGAGTGAGACGTATCCTGCACGTGTTTGTAGCAGCTGTAAACTCTGCATGATGGAGTTTGTTAGAATGCCATGTGGGCTTCGGATGTCCCTTTTTTTTTTTTTTTTTTTTTTCCCCTTTTTTTATTCACTTTGACATTAGTCCAGACATCCAGAAACGGTTTTAGTGCTGGTACTTACTGCGGAAGGAGGAGACGGGATGCTGCACAAATACCCCCCTCTCCCAGGTGCTCTGTGCTGGTCAGAGGCACAGGGCAGCTTTCCAGGGCAGACCTCCCCGAGCAGAGAGATTCATTCTGCCATAAATAATTCCTGTTTGTGGCTTTTCTCCTGCCTGCACTGGGCTGGTTCAGGCGCTGGAAGCAGAGGCTGCTGCCTCGCCGGGATGTGTTGCAGCCCCGCGAGCCTCCCGGTGCCACCTCCCCGCCGCCTGACGCTGGAGGGGCTGGGGGGCTCCTGGGGGGCCGTGGAGACGATGCCTGAGCTGTTTTAACACAGCTGAGGGTTGCCAAAGGCTCCCCTTCGCATGGGGTCAGGCTCCCGGCAAGAAACTCCCCCCAGCCCCTTCTCCGAGCCCCGTTCCCAGCGGTGTTGCGGCACTTCGGCCGTGCCGAGCTTGGCTGGCTCCGTCCGTCCGGGCTGCCGGCGCGGGGAATGGCTCCTCGGGCGGCAGGCCTGCCAAGGCCAGATGGTGTTTGCGAGCGGCGCCAGGTCCCAGCTGAGCGCTGCCCGGCGAGACGCACGCAGAAGCTGCCACCGCAGCCGGCGCTGCCAAACCCGCGGCATATGCTGCGCTCTGCCCTACACCTGCCGATGGGCAGCCTCCGTGCACCGCTCGCGTGGCGCCGGCGTGAAGGAAGGAGGAAAAGCGGCAGCCCCATCTGGAAGGAATTTAGCGGATAAACAAGGGCGGCGAAACCCAAAAATGAAAAAAAATTTAAAAAAAAAAAAAAAAGAAAAGAAGATGGCACAGGGGGAGCCGCAACCACCCCGGTAAGGTCGTGGGGTGCAGCGGGTGAGGGCTGAGCGGCACCCAGGGGTGGCGGTGCGTGGGCATGGGGTGGCCGGGACACGTCCCCTTTGCGCGGGGACTCCCCTTTGCACCGGGACCCCCTTTCCCTGTGCACAGCCCGGGGCCGGCTGCCCTGCCACGTCCCCACCAGCCCCAGCAAAAGGTGCTGGGAAACTGCTGGGGGATATTTAACTTCTTCTCAGGAGAAAACCCCAAACGATCGCGAGCAAAATTGATGGGAGAATATACTTTCTGCCTACTTTGAATTTACTTTGGTAAACTGTACGCACTCGGGGCTCGGGTCTATAATTTATTGAAAGGAACCAGACTGGAAACCAGCTTCATACTGTGAGTAATTTCTAGCATCGCTGTAATCTATCACCGGGAGACAGGGCACTTTGTTTCTCTGAAAAATTATTTTTATAGTTGGCTTAGTAACAACAACAATTATTATTATTAATATTAATAACTACTTGTGTGAGGCCTTTCATGCACGCTTTAGAAAGTGTTTTGCACATGGGTCAGTGGGTGGTAGCTGCATCCCATGGGAAGGGAAACTGAGGCACAGATTTGGCTGCTGCCTTGCTTAGGCTCACCCTGGCATGCAGCATCCTCACTCCCAAAACACAGCTTGGCCCACTGGATGCTGCTGGCCTTTGTGTATTTCTAAAATATTTTAGGATTTAGTAGTGACGAAGGAGCAGATCAGGAAATTATTTTCTTTAAAATTTGGGTCTGCTTGCATTCAAAAAATTATTAAGAAAACTCGAGGAAGAAATCACCCTTTCCATGCCATGGTGGCTAGAGCTGATGTGCAGGTTGTGCCCTGCATGCTCCAGCTCATCCCCTGGGGAGAGCACGGAAACAAGCACAACATTTCCGCTCGGAAGTAGTGACTCAAACATTTCCTTCACTTAGTTTTAATGTGAGAGAAGTAGAAAAATTTAAAAGCCTTTGATTTCCCCCAGACTGGCTCCCCGGTGCCTGGCCTGTGCCCCCCAACAGCACCGTCTGGATGGTGAAAAGCAGGACCCACGCTCAGCTGCAGCAGTGCCGGGGCTGAGACCTGCGGGAGGGACACCCGTCCTTAACTCACCAGCTCGGCTCATTAAATAACACGGTGCCATTTCACAGGGATCTTCCCAATTCCACTTTCCAGAGTGGAAAAATGCTGTTTCTGGGTAAAGAGCAATAAAGACCTGCTGCTGAAAAACGCACCATGTGCTGGGGTTGGGGGGAGAGCCCCCAGCCCGGCTCCTGGGGCAGACGGATGTGGATGGGGGCACCTCAGCATCATCCTCTCTCATCCTCTCCGCTGCTTGGGCCACGTGCAAACTAAACGTGGTTGTTCTGGACACATGTGAACTTACTGTAATTTAGAGAGTGAAACTACTCCAGGTGGAAATTGCATTCTTCTGTGGAAGTGGTGTAAACTTTCTATCCATACATCGTTCAAGACACTATTTTATCTGTGATGAGAGGGCTCTTCGGCTGAACTTTATCCCTGTCTCTTTTCACTTCTTGCTTTGTAGCAAGAATAGTAATATTTAACATTTATGGAGCACTTTTACATCTTCAAAATCCATTTGCAGGTATTAACTAATGAAGCCTTGGGCAGCTCCCATGAGGTGGAGGGGCACAGCAGCATTATCTGCATTTGCAGGTGGAAAATTCAAGGCAGGAGAGGAGGTAGGGCAGAATCGGGACTGGAGCCTGGGCTTCCTGCCTGGCCCCGGGCAGCATCCTCCAGTGCCTCACTGTGGCCCACCATCTCCGGGTTCGCTTGCAAAATGTTCACCTCCAGTAAGAAAAGTGAGTTAAAAAAAAATTAGAAAAAGAAATAATTTTTCCCCTCCATTTGGAATTTTAGCACTTTTTTGGCATTTTTTTTCTTTATTTCTTTAATGCAATGAAAAATGTTCAGAGCAGAGCCATGGTCCTTAATCCTGTACAGCGGTAATATAATCTGCATTTGTTCAGAGCCATTCAACCTGAATCATCCCTGAACACTGAAGCTGACACGCAAGCAATGCACAGCGATAAATCCACCCACCACCTCGATGTAGGCGCTTCCAGTTAAAACACAGAGAGACAGCCCGGGCGCAGGGCTGCTTTGCCCAGGAGCACGTCGAACTGAAGCCTTTTTGGAAGATGCCCATTTCTGCTGGGTTTGCTGTGCTGAAGTTGGATGTGTAGGATTTACTGTGCAGGTACGTGAGCCCCGGACACATTTTGCCATTGCTGTCCGTCTGTCCAGGGTTTCTAGACATCAGTTCCGGCAGGATCATGTAACATCTGCGTATCCCTGAAAAAAAAAAAAAAAAAAATCCCCTTTTCCACCTGGAAAAAAAAATTCCAGGAAGGTGTGTTGGAAGAGACACAGCAGTTAATTATCCGCTATCCCGGTGGGACTGAGCTGTCACCATTAACGCTGGAGAAGCAGGGCCACGGGCAGGGCAGCACCACGGCCCCGCTCACACGCGACGCCAGGCGTCGGATGGAAAAGCAAAGTGTTTATGCTGCCAGACCCATCATCTCTGCTTGCAGAAGTTAGAGACGAGGGCATGCAGCAGCTTCGGGAAAACCGGGGCGCACGTAACATTATTTTCCCCCCGTTTTCTCCTGTTTCCCAGGACTTTCCGGGGTTTTGCTCCATCGCAGGGTGAGGAAGCCAACAGATGGCACTGTGCTGTTTCTGGAGGAGCCCAGCCTTGCTGGAGGCCAGACACGGGATGCCCAAATGCTGGAAAAGCGTTGCGCTTCAGGGAAGTTTCTCCCCGTGCAAAGGCAAAGTCTCCCCGTGGCCGTTCGTCCGCCCTGAGCTGCTGCTGCTTTGGCCCAAAGCACGATGCGAAGCAGGTATGTTTGTACACAACCTCGGGACATCATCTGTTACCAGGAAAAGGGATGCAAAACCGTCCTGCAAACCGGGTGAGTGTTAGAAAAGCTCAAATTCCCCTCGGTGCTCTACCGGTGCCCGGCTGAGGGAATCAATTGTGGGGAGCTGATTATTTTGGCAGGAGGCGCAGGGTTCCTTGGGAGCACAGCTGGATCAGCCGGTGGCCCTCATCTGGAGTTCGACTTTAGCCCCGGGGGCTCCTGCTGATCGAGACCAGCAGAGCAGAGGTGAAGGATGGGGTGATGCTGAGTTGGTTCCTGGTAGTAAAACCCTGCCTGTTCTTTTCATCAAGCCTCCTCTGTGCAAGAGTGCCCTTTATTTTACATGTCCCATGTGTTTGCACTTGCTGCTCTAGGAGCAGAGACACGTTCATGGCTCCAGCCATAGGTTTGTGCCTCGTAGCAGGGTTGGGTGGGTGGTTTGGGGTGAATTATCCCCACCACTCAAAATACGCCTGTTTTCCAAGCTGAATCTCTAACTCCTTTCCAGTCCAGTGTTGCAAAGTCCTGTGGAGCCATTCCCCAGCGTTCCCAGTCCTACCTGCTGAGTGTCATTGTCATCACTGACGTGCTGGGCTCCCTTGTTTCCAGCTCCTTAACAAGCTTGCACGCCCCGAGATGTCTTCTCCCTCCTGTACTGGCATCGCATCCTCCATCCAACAGCAAATATCTGGGATGGGGATGGGGAAAGCTGGGCTCCAAACCCAGCATCGGGAGCTGCTCTTACCTGGTAGAGGCTGAGCTGTTGAGGTGGGGAAAACTCAGAAACATGGCTGGATTTTCTTGCCTTAAGCCGCAAGACCTTTTCCAGCAAGCAGGGCCAGCAGCGACTGCACACCACAGCTCCGCACCCTGCAGTCCCGTCTCTCCGCCTCGCCTTCCTACCATTTGCCATTGCTCTCTTTCCTCCCTCCCTCTTCTAAAAACCCTCTCAAGGTCTAATCCAGCGGAGGTATGCAGCGTTTGCTGCCAGGTCCTGAGCATCCCCGTCTCCCGCGGAGCCCCTGCGCACCCTCCGAGGACGTGCTCGGCATCGCCGCTGCCCCCAGTCGCCCCCCGCACGTGGCGAGCTTGACCCCGCTGCCATCCGATGCCGCCTTTCAAATTGCTAAAGTCAAATTAGGGTAAGTAGTTATATTAGGCTGACCTATGCCTTGTCAATCTTTACATCATTCAAAGGCAATTTAGCCTATTCATTCATAACAAGAGGCTATTGATTGAATAATCTCTGTTATTAGCATTTGGGTAGAACTTGCTCTTTGTTTTATTTTATTATTGTTTTTGTTGGTTAGCTTAAACCCGCTTCTGTTTTGCCCTGCTGTAAGTGCCACTGCAATTACAGTAAAGAGTATGAGCAGATACTTGATTAAGCCTTGCAGAGATTATTACAAGCAAGGCCTCTTTCCAAATGCACGTATTTCAGAAGAAATAGCATAAAGAAGCGTGCACGTGTGAATTCCTAGAATCTGCAAGCACAACTTATCCTTGCAGGTCAATAGCTCATATTGTCTGCTCTGCCAAATTGTTCAAACATATATAATGCTCTCAAAACATTGCTTAATTAGATTCTAGAGAACATTGACACACAAACAAAAGATATTAATATCAAGGATTTCAGCATCAAATGTAGTTTACACAGATCAAAGAACATTTTTGGTGCAAAGAGGTTATGAATGTGACAGGTTGTTACTCCACAAGTGAAGAATATGACAAGAGGGGGAAGCAGTGATCAGAGCGCGGAGCACAGAGAGGAACGAGTATGGACTCGCGAGGGACACGGGGAAGATAAAGCTGCAGAAACAGAGAAAAAGGAAGATTACTGGAGAGGAGGGAAAACACAGAAAACAGTGACAGACTCTGTGCTAATACCCCCTAAAATGGACACGGAGCTTTTTGGGGGTGTAGGATTGTGAATCGTTACTGTGGGGTAGGATGAGACTTGTCCTCTTTCATAGAGGTGGCATATTCAGAGCAAGATCCAAATCTTGAAAACGTGTTTGTAGGCAAAATCTTCCTTGGAATTGATGGCTAAGGTCTGAATGGAGACTCAGTCCTTAGCTGGGAGCCTTGTGCTGCTGAGCTGTTTGCTGTGGTCTGCGTTGCTTGAAACTGGGATGAGGCAGTGAAGAGGTGAAGGAAGGAGATGTGGAGATGAGCTGGAGGAGTCGTGAAGTGACAAGTCTAAGTCAGAGGTGGGTTGTCAGAAGACGCGCGGTCCTAGCCAGGTCTGGGATCTTGGGGAGCAATAAGATAGGAAAGGGGACAAATATAGTTAACAATTGTCTGTCCTGAATTTCACAATAGCTGCTGAGAACAAGTGACATATCTTCATATGCCCCGTGTGGGGGAGATTGATGGTCTCCTTGGGATGTGGATGTCCTGTCCCCACCACCTTGGAATAGCTACAGGGTCTGGGAGCAGCTTTGTGGAGCCTTGGTAATCCTGGGACAAGCAGGACTGGCCTAAACCTGCAGCCTGAGCTGGGAAAAAAATTCCTTCTGGTCAACGGGGTCTTAAATCAGCTCATCCACAGCACCTGGAACAGAAAACTACTCTCCAGTGACTACCTGGACCAGAAGCAAGGAGCTGGAAAGAAAACATGGGAAATGGATGTAAGGGTAGGCACAAAGTAGCAGGCCAGGAAAATAAGCAAACAGCTAAAAGAGCAAGCCAAGGGGAAGTCAATGAAATTGACTTAAAATACATATGAATGAAAAAAAATTAATAAGCCAAAGCTGTATTTAATGTCAATATTGTTGTAGTAGTCTGAGAAATCATGAATAAATAAAAGCAGATGGTGGATTGATCATACAACACCAAGAAAGGCACTTGTGAAGACTATTTTCTTCTCAAGTCACACAGACTCATACGCGTGTTTCTCGTTTGCTTTAATGGGAGTCATGTTTGTGAACTCCTGTGTATTGAGAAACAGGTAAACCTCAGTGGTTAAGGCTTGTTTTGACACAATTATTGCCTTATTCTCCTGGAAAGTATTAACTTCTGCTTCAGAAGTGTTCCGTGTGCATATTACGCTATATATCACAATGACCTGCCAAATCCACTGTAAATTATTCAAAAATACGCTGACAAATCAAGGACTAGCATTTTAAAGTGTGGCTAATTTGCAACATTATTGAAGAGCACCCTCTCCCTTCAACTTTTCCCAACAGGCACTAAAATCAAACTGTCCCTGTCGCTTCTGACAAGGGAAGGATTACCCTCATCCAAGCACCAGCTGAGCTGCTGGGACCTGCACCTTGGTCCTGAGGCATGCTGAGTGCCCTCAGCGCCAACCACATTGAAGACGCTCAGCTCCTTGCCCAACTTTGCATCTATTGATTTGTCTACGTGGATAGCACATCGTAATATCCCATTTAAAAAATTGGGAGGAGAGGAAACTGCATCACGATGAGCGACGTATTCCTGGCACGGAGGGCTCGCTGTTGGGCCCTATTCCATAAGATCGTTTAAGCATGCACTTTCTGAAAGATAATATTTTTGTTAGGCTCTTTCATTAGATAGGTCCTTAGTTATACTGCAGTTGCAGAGACCAAGTAATTTGTCTATCACTAGTTCTCATTGCCATGGTATGCAGCCTTCAGAGACTGAAATAACATCCTTAACGTCCCCACGAAAGTGTATTATTTGTCTTAAAATGCAACTCCTCTTATTAAAATCAAAGTGAGAGCAGTAAAGAAGTGGCCAGGTACAAAATCATCAGAGTATATTCAATTATGTACCATTTTTAGCCCAACTTTATCTCTCCTCATCAACAGGAAAAGCAACAACTTTTGAATTTCTTCTCAGAGAGTTGAAGATAACAGCTGTGCCAAAGCATGTCATGGGTGACGTGTTCCTACTGTCGCTTTGGAGGGGTGATCGGCGAAGGGTGCGGAGGCAGAGCTGTGAGAAGAGCAGAGAAGTGTCCCTGTTGCATGGAGCCGCTCAGTCCACGGCCACTTTGCGCAACCGAGCCGGAGCAGTGCAAGTTGGAGGGGGTTGGTGCATGGCTCAGGAGCAGGGCTGCTTCAAGAGCATGGTCTTGCTGTCTGCTTGTACCTTACTGACCACTTTTCTCTGTGTCTTAAGCAATTCACGTTTATAAAACCTCTGTTGTAGCCTTCAAGATGGGTTGCTTTGCATTTTGATCCCTTTCTGAAGCCATGGAGCTGCCAGGAAAATTTTGTTTACTTAAAGTGAGTTGCTGTGGAGCACCCGTACATGGGATGGCCACTGTGTACTTCGAGAGGTGCTGAACTGCCTGCTGATTATGGTCTGATCCTGTAGACTAGCTCTTTGGTCCCCAAGATGGTGCAGAGGAAGCCAAGAGCCTCTTCATTTATCACTGTCACAATTTGCATCTTGTTTCAAACCTGGTTTCGTTGATCACAGCCCGGGTGTTCTTCTGTTTGCATAGTGCCTGTTACAGCGAGATCCAATTTATGGCTTGTGCTCTTCAAGTGTTTGACAGTTCTGGTTTATCTGCCCCAGGAGTTTTGTTTTTTCCCCTGGAAATGATTAGGTGGTTGTGAATTGACATGAGGAGCTATCAGGAGGAATAGGCAAGAAGAACATTAACAGTCTGTAGAAAACACAGGAGACCTATATCAACAGGTATTTCAGAAAGGCATTTGGGGAGTCATTCTCAGCCCTCGGTAGAGGAAACAACTCGCAAAGCTATCAGCTCAATTGCCACTGGACTTTAACCCAGCTTATAAAGTCACGTATGATCCAAGTGCATACACGTGCCCATGGGTAGCCACATGGCTGGGCAGCCCGTGGTCTGCTCGGTCTGTGCAAACTCCGACTGCAAGGTCCTGGATGTGCAGGTGGAAGCTGCCTCTGCCTTTAGGGATGAGGCCAAAAATCCTCAAAAGCAGCAGTCATGTGCAAGACAGACTATTTAATACTGAATCAAAATGCTGCTAAGCGTTGGCAACTCATGGCCATGAGCACCCTGAGCTGGGGACTGTCAGCAGTCCGGGGACAGGAGACCCTTGTGTTCAACAAGTCAGGAGATCCAGTCTTCCAGTGAAAAAGATGGACTGGTCCCGTGTGACAAGGTGCAGACACACAGTGTGGATAGGAAACGGCACTGCCTGCCGGGCAGAGCTGGAAAAGGCTGAGGCGGGATTCGGCTGAGGGGCAGGAAAGCCTGAAGGCAGCGGATAAGCTGGATGCAGAGCAATCGTTCACCAAATGCTGTAACAGAAGAACGAGGGGCACTCAGCTGAAAACAGTAAGAGATTAAGTTTGAGATAGATAAAAGAAAGCACTTCTGGACGCGACAGGTAGTGAACTTTGGGAACTTGCTGCCATGGGAGGAAAAGGGAATTAAACTCATGGAAACAGCTTTATAAATGGCAGTTAGATGTCCAGGCAGGGATGCACCCTCCAGTGTCCCTGCCAAGACAGCTCAGGGAGCTGGGAAGCAATGGAAAGTGGCCTGGGTAGCACGCTCCTCTTAAACACCGTGTCCCACTGTGCCCGTCAGAGACAGCATGCCGGGCTGGACATCCCGCCGGATAGAGCCAGCCAGAACATCCCGTTCACCGAGCTTGCCCGCATGAATATTTCTGCTGCAGTGTGCAAACGCCGGCTTGCACGGGGGGGCTGGCACGCTTCCCACACCAGGCGTGCGAAGGCCACCGCCCTGCAGCTTATCCTGCATCCAGGGGCCAGTGGCACAGCTGCTGCTGGTGGTGGTCACCCCCCATCCTCGGGGCAGGGGGCTCTGCCGTCCCCCCGCTCTCCATCCTTCCCGTGCCGTTATCAGCCCCAGCGATGGCAGCTGCCCGGAGAGTACCTCGCTGCTACAACATAAGACACATGGATCAATTAACTCAGTAGCTGGGTTTCGCTTTTGAATCAATTAACTGGAACTGAAATTAACTAAAAATATCCTTTGCTTATTAACAGACCGAACTAATTGCAATAAAAGGTGGGAAAAAAAGGGAAACACAGAGATGTTATTTGTCACAGTGAATCTGTGCCCTCATCTTTATTGCAAATATTCCTCGTTCACTAGGCAGACTAATGACTCCACAACCTCCACATCCATAGTGTCATCCCGCGATGAGGTGGCTGCGTTTCCCACCATCCCTAGCACATCCCAGCTCTGCAGGGCCGGGATGGGGCTTGGCCAGGACCTGCTCTTGTCTCCACCAGCCCGCCTGCCCCGGCTGCTCTGCAGGGCCTGGCAGCACGCAGCCCTCTTTGTCTCACCTTCCTTCCCTTTGTTTCTGGCTCCAGTTCTTTGTTTGCCTGGTTTTTCTTTTTTTGTTGTTGTTTGCATCCATCATTCCTCCATTGGCCTTTCCTTTCTCTTTCCTTCTTCACGCGTGCCCCCACCCCATCCCAGAGATTTCCATCCATCCCCCCAACCCTTTCTTTCTTCCTCTTTCCACCATCCTCTTCCCCTTCCCTCCATCCACAGCGCTATCCTACTCCTTCCCTCTGTCTTCCCAGCTGCAATTAGAGCTAATCAGGTACCTGAGCAGCTCTGCAAAGCTATTAGTGCCTTCCCGCTCATCCCCAGGGGAGGTGAGCAGAGCTGGACAATTAGGCTTCTCCGTGCAGCCCCCAGTCTGATAAACACAATAAACGACGCAGGGTGATGGGCACATCTCTGCCGCCGGCGGGACCACGCTGGGCACGGCACGGCGAGCATCCCTGGCCTCACCGGTGGTCCCGCAGGAGGACCCAGCAAGTGGGATGCTCCCGGGGAGCGTGCCCGGCTGCCCTCCTCCTGCCCCTGCTCCGGCCCTCGCTCCGGATCACCCCGTTCTAGGAGCCTGGGGGGTGCTTTTGGTGGGGGGGCACGGGCTCTCCTGCGGGGCCGACGCGTGGTGTTTGTTGCAGAGAATTTCCCCGCTCGCTCTGCAGCCCGGCGTACCCCTCCTGCTGCTGGATCTATGAGCTGTGTGTGTGTTTTGTAATTAAGCAGTTAATTGCACTGGAGTTCTTGATTAGCTTTGGGGGATGGTAATGTTCTAGCAGGATGAGATGTTGTGTACAGTTCAGAATCATTTACAGAAATTGGAGCTAATTTTGCTGTCTGTGCTTATTACTGCATTAATTTAATTTGGGTTGCTTTTAGCTCATTAACACATCTAATTAATTCGTTGACATCACTATTAAGATGTCTCTTTGAAATTGGCGTCTCCAGATAATCAGGATGGAAGAGGCTGACAGATCAGGCGCGAAGCTGACTGGGAAAATGGGGAAGGAAAAAAAAAAGGGACGACTAATGAATTTTCCATCAGAATCGCACGGTTTGTCAGAGTTGGTATCAGAGAGGCCGAGACAGAGCTAGCGAGACAGAGAAAGGGCATGAGAGAGACAGCAATGGTAAAGGGAGACTAGTTCTTTCAAAAATATTATATTTGTTAGGAGAGCAAGCAAGACGCATGAGAGGACAGTAAATATCCTTTAGTGAGTCGGCATCAAGGCTGCATATTTCTTAGTTAATTTTCCTCTCTCCCTGGTTTTCCATGGCTGTTTTCATTTTTTTTTCCACGCCACAAATGATTTTGTAATACCAGCGCTGGGGGCTTCGATGGGCCGATTGTGCTGGGGGCCGCACGATGCCCCTCCTGCCACTGCGGGTGCTGCTCTGCCGGGGACGGGGGAAGGCTGCGGGGATGGGAGCCTGTCTGTGCCCCGTGCTGCGGCGAGTGCGGAGTTCAGGGGGTGGACGGACAATTGCAAGCAATTAAATTACAGTCGTTTAATGAGTTAGCACATATCAGCAGAGCCTCTGTATCTGGCTGTATGCCGGGCCGGCTGAATTTGTGAAATAAAACAGCTTAGCTTAAGCCTGCCTTCGTGGTGGTTGCAGCTAGCAGAAGAGAGATGTCTTATGGGTTTGGAGGGGCGGTTGTGGCTCGCTGCATTGGGTGGAAAGTCACAGCAAGACCATGCACTGGCCCAGGAGCTGCTGGTCCTGTACGTGGGCAGGAGACCCAGAGCAGAAGTGGCCCACCCACCACCCTGGCTCTGCGAGGAGGTAAAAAACACCCTTCGTGACGTTCACAGGTGACATCGAACCGGGAGCCTAGGACACTGCTGGAGACTGGGAAATCATCTGCATGGAAGCAAATGTGAGCAAACCCAGCAAAATGAGGCTGGCAGCAAGGAGGCAAATAACTCCTTTCCCCAGGCAAGGGTTGGTGTCCTTGTTGGGGCGCAGACTCAGAGGCCATTTTTCGGTGAAGACGGAGTGGTGTCCTGAGGCTGGGCAGTAGCAGGGCTCAGGGACTGTCCCTCGGCAGGGGTTGGAGTTAAGTGGGCTGCAAGAGAGCTGGGAGAGAAGAGGAGCTGACACTGACCTTGCTCCATGACACAGGTTGATAAGGATGCAGCGTGTGCTTAAACTGACCCAGAAGAGCCGCTTTTCTGGCTCCAGGACCCCAGTTTGGAGGGTTGATGTGCAACAGAAGGGGTTGGAGAGCACAGCTGGCTAAAGGCAAACAAGGGGGCTGGGGGCAGGGGGGGTGGAGGGTTTGCACACAGGGTAGAAATATCACAGGCAGAATAAAACCAGAATGGCCCAGGGGAGTTCTTGTGCAAGAAGTGAGAACTGGGGGAGTCCCAGTGTTAGAAATACTTACTAAAAGACGAGGCAACACTTGAGCAGATGGGGAAACACTGTGGACACAGACCCTTTCCTTTCCCTTTAGCCCCTCCGATGTCCACCTCTGCAAGGTGCTGAGCCTGCAGGCACATCCCTCAGCACACAGCCAAACTCTCCACCTTTTTGGTTTTTGCTGTTCTTGTATTATTTCTCCTTTTCCCCCAGATTTGCCCAGAGGTGCCTGGTCAGCACGGTACAGAGCCGGGATGCTGGGAGCCTGAGTTTGGCCGTGCTGCTGTAGCGGGAAGCTCTCCCCTCCTTCAGCTCTGGACACATCTTCCCAAAACCACAGAGGTCCCAGACATGAGGGGAGGAAGGAGCACATACAGGTATATTTTGACATTGGTTATGGTTTTCTCCCGTAGATGACCCCCATCCAACTGCAGAAGACACAACCTCTTTCTGTTCCACATTCCCTGCAACAAACGGGACAGAAACAGGAGAAACAGCCCCAAAACCCACTTCACCCATGATTTTAGCCTTTTTGGATTCACAGAACCCCCAGGTTTTCACGGTGCATGTACAAACCCCGCCATATACTTAAAATTTGTGCTGACTGACAGCAAACCAGCTTTTCTCAGTTACCTTCCACAACCCCTGATGGGTCCCTCTGGGGTCTGTAGGCAACACATTGAAACCACCAATCTAGTTAACTCAGCACACTCCCGACCGCGTACTGGATGCGCCAGCCAGCATGACTGGTTTCTGGAAGCATTTTCTGTGGAGTTAGTAACATTATCTGGCCTACAAACATAATGTTCCCTTCCCACCATCCCTCTGCCCCTCTCAAGGGAGATGCAGTGTGGATGGAGGCAATAGAAGGAGCATTTTCACTGGGAATAGCTATCCTCCATAAAGGCTTTTGTAAAATGGCTTCAAACTAATTGATTTTAAAAGAGAAGAAAATCTCAAGTTGCAGTAGGAAGGCCATTGTGGACGGAAAGGATGATTTTAAAGGGTCTATGCATTGCACCTGATTGCATGGGTGGACCTCGAAGGCTCCAAGATCAGTGTGCTGCTCCGCTCGCTGAACCCAGGCAGGCCACCCCTGTGCCCCTTGTTCCAGGGACATCCCTGTCCTCATCAGATTCGTTGTCTGTGTGCCCTCTCAGACTGAAAAAGCCAAATGGAGAAAGCAATTTTTTCCTCACAGCAATTACAAGCTTTGATGAGAGCGAGAGGCTGGGGGAGATTGTAAGCAGGAGGGATGGAGCCTGGGAGAGGAGGCTCCAAGGTCCCTCCAGGCAGGGTCTAGGTGGTAGTGAGGGGTTGCAGACGTGAAATCTCCATCGTTACTTTCTTTGCTTTGCTCAAACCTCACTTGGGAGAAGCTTATGATGGTGGGTGGAGGTGAAGAAGAGCCAAGACCTTCCCATTACAGAGAGAAAGGTAGTTGAGCTTTGTGTTGTGTGCCGTAGGATGGGTACAGGGAGGCTGTGCACTGTGGTCAGGGTTGTCAGTCTTGGAAACACATGTCATATGTAGGCATCTACCTGGTTTTCAAAGGTACCAAACCAGACCAGGGCCAAATTATAAAAAGAGAAGACTGGTTTTAAGAACCTCTTTTCTGGCAGTCTTGGTTTGCCCCGCTGCCATCAAGCTGAAACACCTGGGCTGGCAGCACCACTGGTGCTGTTATCTGTTCTCCTTCCCAAACAGCCCACCCCAAAAGAGAGAAGCACGGTCAGTCTGAAAAGCCACAGGAGTGAATTGCTTTGGCTTCCTGGGATTCCTTGTCCAACAGCAGTGCTAAAATGGAGCATGTTTGTAGGTCTCTTCTCCTACCTGTGATGTGGGAGGAAAAAACCCCAGAGTATCCCCACATCCTCAGAGTAACAAATAAATCCAAGCAAGTCTTTCTTCCCTGCATCCCGAGGCTCTCCCTGTGAGGAGCACGGGGCGATTTACACCAACGCTGAGCTGCAGTTTCCACCTAGTGAAGAGAAGTTTCCATTCAATCTCATTCAAGGGAAGAATATTAGAAACTCCACTCTTTAGCAGTTCATTAAACACTTTAGTTTAATAGCATCCTCCAGGGAATCCCAATCCGGACCACGTGAGCCAGGAGTAAACAGCTGCATCAATTAACCCCATAATCTCAAGGGTGCTATTAGAAGGTGAGATACCCTTAGAAAGTGCATATGCCTGCAATTAGGCTTAAAATACTTATGTGTCAATAGCTTTAGTTATTTGTGCTCTCTGCTATTGATCTTGCTTATGTTTTCCGCATAAAACGGTCTTTCTTACTTCATCAATAAATTAAGTGCTGGTTGGACTTACTCACTTTTTCTACGAAATGGTGTAAACTCCCCAGCTCCTGACCCTGGCCTGGCTCTATCTGAGACAAGGAGCTCCAACCCTCTTCGCCCACAGCTCCATCTCACTCTTGCTTCAGGAGCTGGGGAAAGCAGCAGTGGGAAAAGAAATGCAGGAGCTGCCGGCCTGGATTGACCATTAGCAGAGCTCGGGCAGGGCAGAGGAGGCGTTTGGGCTGGGTTTGCTGGATACGACACTTCACGTGTTTGTTTCTCCTGCCCAGGTCAGGTTTGGAGGAAAACTTAGGGAAGGCTAGCTTTCAACACCATGAACATAACGGAAATGATTGAGGTTCTGCCACACAGGGATTCGAGGAAGGGGCAGGACCTACAAGACCATGCAGAAGATGAGGATCTCCCTGGTTTTTCTTCCCAGTAAAAGGCTTTGGGAGGAGCTTTAAATCCTCTGAAGTGGCAACTGAGCAGGCAGGGAGCAGTGGGGTGAGATGAAGGGCTGGTCCTCTCTTTTTCCTCCTCATATTTTCCATCAGCTCCATTACTGATTGCAGCCTCTTCCTTAGATTATTTGGCCCAAAACCAGGCGTGTGCACAGACAGAAATGTGACAGTGCTCAGTGTTTCTAGCTGGAAGCTGGGACAGCTCTGGGACATACGGGTGTTCCTGGGTATTGGAAAGATGTGAAATGGTGGAGAGGTGTTTGCCTGCAGAGCTGGTCGAGAAGGGGGCTTGAGGAGGGGGAGAGTTTTATGATTGTTTCTTTTTTGTAGTCAGACTTTTAAGTCATAATTCTTACTCATATGGGAGTGGACCAAGGCCGGGGTCCTGCTGCAGAGTAAGTGCTGTGCAGAGGGTTGAGCACACCGAACAAAATAGCAGCTTTTGTCAAGGGCTGGTGGCATCGTACACTGAAAATATCTACTGTCCTTTGTCTTTAAGTTCTTCAGGAGTCTTTGCTTGTTTTCACCAGGTTCCCTTGAAGACCTGTCGTCTCTCTGTAACGAAATTCCACAATTCTTTTCATGGACAATAATTCTGGAGGTAATTTTTTTTTCTTTTTCTTTTTTGTTTTTTTTTGTCATCCTGGCTTTTTTGTGCTATACTTAACGAATGTTGTGGTGTTTCATGAGGAGCATGGGTGAAAAAAGGGAAAACTTAGGGCATTTAAAAAAACGGTCTTTCAGATAGTTTTCATTGTTTGGTTTGCTGCTCCCCTGCCCATCTGGTGTGTATCGGTGCATGCAAAATTTTATTTTTAACCAGGCTCTCCTGACCGAACGGAGCCCAGCAGGCCCTTGTTGTTACAATTAAGCCATGTGCTACTTTCCATAACTCATTAGCCCTTTAGTTTCTGGATTAATTCAATGTGCAAATAATGTCACAAATTGAATATTAGTAGACTTCTATTGAGGATTAAGCGGCAGTAAAAGCATATCGCTGTGTCTTCATTTTGCTTTGCACGACTGTGGTTTGTCCAGCGTAGCGAGTGGTTAGTTAACTACCCGATAGCTCACCATCTCCTTTCCCGTCCTGTTTCTGCACGTAACAGCCCAGCTATTAGCAGAGAAAAGCAACAAGTGTGCACGTAAAAGTGGGGGTACGCCAAATGAATCTCCCTGTTAGCGCCGCACAGTGCCCAAACTGAAAGGGGAGCTCTGCATGAGGATGGCCCCAGCTCTCCCACAGTTGCTCCCACAAACGCCCAGCAGCGCTCAGTCGACGTGGTTAGCTAATGGGCTGTACTTGTGGCGAGTTAAACACTTCACCTGTGTCATCTCATGGGCTTTGCGATGCATTTTATCACCTCTAATTCTCTGCAGATACAAAATTTGGGTGGGATTGCTTAAACTAGCCGGGGTACCCCTGTTGTTGCTACAGAGATGAAGCAGGAAACAGGCTTTGGAAGGGGTGCAATGTCTCATCCCAGCCAAAGATCTCCACGGGGGTCCCAGCACCTGCCCCCGAGGGTCTAGTTGTAGGTCGGGACCCACGGTGGGCACCGCAATGCCAACACGAGCCCAAAGCTTTTAACTTCAGATGTGGTGGTGGTGCCGACGTGGGAAGAATGGCTCCATGCCACGAGAACTTTCAGGGCATTGCTGAGCAAAATGGGTGCAGCTTTCTTTTAATGCACTGAAGTGGAGGCAAATTTCAATCTAATAATGTAAAGCAGCAATAACCATTATAATTAATTTATATAAAAGACATTATAAAATTACACTTGATGCATTTAAATCCCATCCAGGAGCAGTGCTCGTTTTCCAGTTAAGCTATGGGCTGTACTAAGGCAGACGGGGAAAGAGGTATTTCAATATTTCTTATAATTTTATATTCTTTCTAATATCTCTCATGCTAATTTCATTATGCAACACAGTCAGCACAGTGATGTAATTATTGAAAAGTAATTTTGCAATAAATGGATTTAAATGTGTTCAAGTCCATTGTAAATTCAATCTCTTGGTAAAGGTGGATTGAACAGGCAGGAAAAAGGGAGCAGGGACGTTGCTGGGTGAAAGCTGAGAAGTCCTGAGCATCCCATGTCGAGCATCTGCTTACACCAACTAATAACATCCACTTCAGATGGAAACCGCTGACGGAGCCAGCCTCCCTCCCCTTGAGCCCCCAAAGCCGCCGCTTGCAGAGGGCACTTCCAGCCTTCTCGGTGGGGGAAATTTGGGATCAGTCATGTCTCCTCCCCAAGCAAGGCACTGCGGTTGCTGGGTGTCTGTGCCGCTCTTAGCAAAGTGGGTCCTGTGTGGGTGTCTTAGTCTGGATTAAGGGCTCAGTTACTGGGCAGGGACATAAAGATATTCTTCTGCATAAGACATGGGAGATGTGATTTCTATTCCTGGCTCTGTCAGAGACTTCCTGTGTGATACTGGGCAAGCGGTATATCATCTCTGTGCTTCCATTTCCTCATCTGCACAATAGGGATAAAGAGTGCTTCCCCAGCTCATCGGTGAAATTAATGTAACATATGTAAAGTGCATGTATATCCCCAGATGAAAGGTGCCATTGTAATAATATTCAAATCATTATGGAAAATAGATAAAGCGACCAACCCCTGCTAAATGATCGTCTAGCTTTTCACCAGATTCGTGAGATCCACGCAAAATGTGATAAGAAAACCTCAGATGTCAAGTGGTTTAGAGTCAGACTCTGCTCGTGAAACGGAGCTGGCTGTGCCTTTTAAGTGGAGGATGAAATAGTGAAGAATTTGGGGCTTGGAAAGTTGTTGCTGTGGTTAAGCTGTCCCGGTTTCCTGGATGCCACTGTTCATCTAGAGGGGAACCCTGGGGGTACATCACCTAATGTCCAAATCAAGACCCAAGAACCCTTCAGTGACACTGAAATCAAAGTGATACAGCAGGGCTGTTTGTTTTTTCTGACCCCAATGGCTGCATACAAGTTTGGGATATCCCAGAAAGGTCGCACGCGGATGGAGGTGACAAAGGGGACGTTGGATGAACTGGCTTAGGAGGAATACTCAACCCACAAGGCTTACGCTAGACCTTTACCCAGAGGTAAAGGAAAGAGCTCTGGCGTCACTTGTAGAGCATTCGCGGATACTGTAATGGGAGGATGTTCAGGTCTAAGTACCGAGGTGGTGATATCTCTTCTCTGATGTCCTTTGTGCATCTCCCCTTTTCCACAGCATCGCTCCAAGGTATCTTTGGGCAGCACAAACACCTCTGCCCTGTAAGGAGTATCCATGTTCCTGGCAATAGGTTTATAACCGAGCAAGGCTAGTAGCAGGCAGACATTTGTGTGTTTTCTCTGAAACAAATGTACCTCCTGGAGTTTCCTTCCATTGTGAAGGAGGTGCTGGCTTGGCCGCCGAAAAAGCCATGTTGAGGATCACTTGAAACCTGAACTCACTGGAGATTTGACTCCGAAACTGCTGTGCCGGTCTCTTCTGGCACTATTGTATAGTTGCCCAGCACCAAATGCTCAATTATAGACAAAATTGAATTTACAATTTGCTTTTGGGCAATGTGTAAATTGGCCCTTCATTGATTATTAATGAAGTGCTAATTGCTCTTTGCAACCAATTTTTATGCAAATGCTATTAGTGCTATTTGCACAATCCTGCAATTTACAGTTTTACATTTGCAATGGCCTGGTGAAAAGATGTGAAAAGATGACAGCTTGTCCTAAAAGAAAACAAGAAGGGGAGGGGGGAGGTAATCGCAAAACTTGCAAAACTTGGAGTAGCAAAATGACACAATTAGGAATGAGAAAACATAAAAAAAAAACCCCAACGAACAAACAAACCCTCTCTCTTTATTGATTGTTACAGATTCAGCGTTGACAGGGGTTGTTCTGAATGTAACAGGATCCCATGGCAGATGTAAACCAGACTCCAGGCATTTGCTGTGTGTTTCACCACGGAGGTCAGTGTATGAATTTGCCTGTGAAAACATTGATGCGAGGCTGCCAGCATTACCCATTCAAGAACCGAGTGCTTTTCTCGGTGACAAATGACGCGGTGTTAGTTTGCAAATCAAGTGTGGGCAGCTGCTGAACTGTTTTGGCGCAGAGCTCCTCTCCGAGATAACACCTCTCCCCTGCGTGGGGCTGGGAGCCGAGTGTAAATCCGCAGCCCTCCTGCCCTCCTCTGCCATCGCACCCGGCTTCTTTCAACCTCCCTTTGCTTCTGCGTCACAGGGACACCTTGCAGGTGGTGCAGGGAGTTGTATTGTGGCTGGGCAGCTCTGCACGAGAAGGCTGGGTCCTGCAACATGGGAGCACTATGGGTCTTGCTTTGCTAGTGGGGAATGAGGGTTTCCAGTAAGGGCTTCTCTGTGGGTCCAGCTTCCTTAGAGGCTCTGGGTGTTGCTACCTGCTCTGAGGCTTCGTAGGAAGCTTTTGGTGAAGTAAGAAATCAGCTTCAGCTCCAAGCTATTCCCTAATTGCTTCTCCTCTATCCGACAGACTTTTCAGTGAACTTCACCGACAGTGTTTGAGGCAGCAGAGCGGCCTCATCTGCTGTCGGGTGACAGATGCTGGTGGAACAGGGCTTGCTGAGTCCCTAACAAGAATGGTTTTTTTTTTCAGTTTGGGTGGGGGCAGGCTGTCGTTGTTAGGACCCAAGGAAGCCACAGGTAGCCCCTGTGTGATGGGATAAGGAAACAGCTCATATGCACACCTGCACGGGTGGCACTAGCTGGGCAGGCTGAAAATAAATATGATTTGGGGAGCCTCAGGCAGGCCACAGTGAAAGTGGATGTCAGCTTGGACCTGTCCGTATCGGGAGGAATTAGATAACAGAAGGGTTTATTGTTGACCCACAGCCACCCTTCTTTATTCTATTTTATTATTCATTTTATTCCTTATCTCCTTGAGCAGAAAGATGCTGGTTTTACACACAGCTCCTGTGTTCATACATCCCGGGAACCTGTTTATTCGTTGGCTAGAGCAGCCCACTGGGAGCTGGTGCTGAGCTGTTTGTTCACAGCAGCTTCTGGTCCTTCTAGAGCTGTCCCTTTTCCAGGTGCATCCCTCTGTGCTATAGAATATCACTGTGCTCTTCCTCCTGACATACGTGACCTACCCTTGGCCATATTAATGTGTTTTGCTGGGACGAGTCCAAGCAGCCAAGTGATCCCGACTGTACATGTTTCCATTCTGGTTTTGTGTCATGCCCAACTTTCCCAGCAGTGATTTAAAGTTTTCTTTCCAGAGGTTTAATAAGAACATCAGTTCTGCTAGACCTCACGCCATTCTTGTCTTCAGCTTTCAGAGGAGGAGGAAGGAAGTGCATCACTGCCCGGGTGTGTTACCCCCATCCAGACCTCGCTAAGGGCATGACCATGGTCCACATCCCCGGTTTGTGGCAGAACATTTGATGCAAGTGAAGTTCTCCCTGCTTCTGCCCCATGGCCGTGAGCAGCTGCCGCTCCCAGGGCTTTGCCATGGCGCTGCCTGGGCAAACACTCGCTGCCTGCTCTCTTTCCTCGGGCAGCAGCGCAGGAATTCTGTTGGAGCTGCAGGGATCGCTGCTGGCTGCCTCCCTCTCGCCGGCAGCACGGGAAGATTTCCTCTTGCTTTGATTACAGCGTGGGTTGTTTTCTCAGCGGGACCCTGCTCCTGGCCGTTCCTGGCATGGTTACTGAGAGTGCAGGAAACACAAAGGTTCCGGGGAAAGCTGCAGGCACGGAATACGGGCTGGAGCGGGCGGTTGTGTTTCCCCCGAGGAGCTGCGTGCTGTAAGGCCCCACACAGACGCAGCGTGGCACTCTTTTCCAGAGCACCGTGCCTGGCGCCCGTGGGAGCCAGTCCCCACGTCCGACCCTGTCCCTGACCTCGCCGGCAGCCGCAGGCGCCCCGGTGCTGCCCCAGCCCCGCTCGCCCCCCTGCACACCGCGTTCCGGCCACCCTGGCTGCCGACCCTCCGACCCACAGTCGGTGCTTTGCTGAGCATCGCGGCTCAGGACCTGCAGCCGCCGGAGCCGTCCCAGGGCTCAGCCTCAGGGCAGTGTCCAGAGGATGCTTTACAGCTGCTCAGAGCGTATGTCAGGGTGCGTGCACCTATACACCACGAATGTTTGTGGATAGACCCGTCAGGAAATAGTTCCCAGGGGAGTAAAATCTTCATTTTTAATCCTGGGAGAACTGTTTGGATGTGACTTGGAAGTATTGTTGGTTTGCCTTGGTTTTGGGGGGGATATAATCTGCTTTTTCAGGGTGGATGTGGCCCTAATCTGAATGAGGACCCAGATGTGACAGCTGAGGTTACAGGAGATGGGAATGCAACCAAACCACCCCAGAGGTAAGAGCTACCCAGCCACCTCCCCAAAAAAAGCCCTGCTTGGTGCCTGGGGTAAAATATGCATTGTGCCCAGGGGAAGAGCTTTCTCAGCCTAGAAAAACCCAAGGAGCTGAGCTTGGCCTTGGCCTGAGGTGGATGGTGACATTGGACAAGTCTCCTGGTACTTGAAGGTGGGTGCAACAGCACTCACAGCCCCCCAGGAGCAATGCCCCGGGTGCAAACAGCCTGCAGGCAGCCCTGCCAGGATCCCCCCAAAAGGCAGACGTCAGCGCCGCTCTCCCAGCTCCCAAAGAAAGAGGGTTGCAGCTTCAATTTAAATAATTGTTGCCAGGGTTTCAGCAGTGAGTCATTTGTCTCAGAGACAGGATCCCTTGTTAGCAGGGGGCTATCTGGGGAACACCCCCCCTCCCCGTGTTGCTAAGGCACCTCGACCGGAGGGACTTTCTGCACCTCCTTCTGCTGTTCCTCTCGCCTTTTGTTTTCCAAAACACCCCAGGTCGGCAGAACCCCTCCGTGCACCTCAGCTCTGCGGGCGCAGACAGGGTGCATGTGCACAGGGGTGTGCTGTCTGCACCCCAAAAGGGCTCTGTTCTGCCACAGTAGCAGGGCTCTCGTGTCTTTGCTCTTTGTTTTAACATAGATGGGGGGAGACGCTGTTTTGCTGGACCACTGAGCATCTTGTGGGTCAGCCCGTACTGCTTTGTCACCGGGATGTCACCTGCATCCTGAGGTCCCCGCATGGCACATCACTGTTGGGCTTCCCTCGGCCAGGTGGGCACCCTGAGGAACAGCAAACTTGGGATGGTGAGACAGGAGGGGAATAAACTCACTTAAGCTGTTTTAGCTTTCAGATTCCCCCCAGGCTTAAAGCATGCTTTAATTTTCAGCATTTTCTTCTGTTTTCTTTCCAACATCTGGTTTGGAAGGCTCTTCTACCAATGAAATAGGAACGAAGTTGTGTTTTCCCCCGCTCCTTGGCAGTGGCTGTCTGCCATCAGCAGTGGCAGTCTGGGGTAGACTTGTTTGATTTATCCTTAGTCTCCAGACAGCACAGGGAGGCTCAGAAGATGGAGGAAGAAATTTCTTCTCCACCCCATAGAAGAACACACCTTGTGGTTTTTGGTGTCCATAACGAAGTCCCTCCTCCCTATGGAAAACAAAACCCAAGAAGAAATTGTGGGCCTTATTTTTTGGGACCAGCATCCTAGCAGGACATCATTTTAAATTCCCCAAATTTAAGGAATATGTATTTTAAATATGATGTTATAAAGATGTAGTAAATATTTAATTTTATTTTTATTAAATACTAAATTGATGATGGCTGACACTTTATTAAAGTGTCAAAGTGAGTGTTCCTACATTCTAATTACTTATTCTAACAAGGAGGCAGCCTCGTCAGGAGCCACACGCGCTGGCGTGCGCAGGCGAGGGGCGCTCCCGTTAAGTAACACCTATTAAACTATCATTTGCACCTAGAGGCATCTCATTAATATCTCAAGTGGTGAGACTGTGCTGCCAATGCCTACCTGACCCGGGGCGTTGACAGGAGAAATGGCTCCAGGAGGCCTTTCCTCGCTCCAGGCTCTCCTGTACAAATAATTCCTATAAAATTAATAACGACTATTCCACTTAATTGAATTCCTGATAAATGAAGATTCTTCCAGGCCTCTGTTAAATGCATCCAAGAGATGCAGGAGGAGTGCTGCACCACAGTCTGGGGAAAGTTTTGTTCTTCTCCTCTCTCCCCTCCCTGCTTCCTTTGTCTCTCCAAGCCTCTTCCCACCTTACCCATCCCTCCTGCTGCTCCCTCCTGATCACGCTTTTCCTTCCCCTCCTGACCACGTCTTCTCTTTTCTGCAGCAGTTTCCTTTCAGATCTCCCATTTGACTCCCTCCCACTTCTCTGCCTCTGCCTGGATCTACCTTTATGGCTAGCTATATCTCAATTACTTGTTTCCCTTCTGAAGCCTTCTTCTTCTTTCCTCTCTTCCCTTTCCATCCTTCTGTTCCTTTCTTCCATCTTCCATTTGGCTCTTCACCTCACCAATAGGTGCCATTTTTCTCAGCTTTCCTTTCAGGCCCTGAAATGGTTGTCTTAGAGGAATCTCCTCGCTGGTGTGAGATCTCTGTTGGATGAGATCGTGGCGCTGCATCTTCAGAGCTGTCCAGTCACCGAGAAGATATGTCCTTCCCCCACAGTGGAGACTGCCATCCCCAAAAAACGTACGGAACATGCAAATCTCCTTTCATCCCACCTTCCCCATGGATGGAGAGATACCTGTGTAAGAAGAGGAGCTTGTCCTCAAGACAGAGTTTATATGGTCACCACTTGGATGCCAAATCATTACAAAAGAGGTAATGGGCTTCTGCAAGGGACATCTTGGAGTGTGAGGGCTTTTTGTTGCACTGCGGGGCTGTCTTTAATGTCATTTGCCCTGCTCCTGGCAGTAAAGGGGCTGCCTTTTTGCCCTTACCCTGTGCAGCTGCACTGCTGGCACTGGGGTCTGACCATCAGTTGTTGGGGTTTGCTTTTATCATTCCTTTAATAAATATAAAAATACCCACTAAAAAATTCCATTCTATTTTTATTTCATTCCAATTAGAAAAACAAACTAGAAACTACACTTAATATTAAAAACACCAGCTCGAGATTCAAAGCAAGCAACTTAAAAATAAATAAATACATAATGGAAAAAATATCATTAAATAACACATGAATAACAAGTAATGGGATTTTAATCTTCTTGCTAGGAGAGGCTACTTCTTCAGCACTAAAGGTGACTCACAAGCAGCATCACTCTGGGAAAGTTAAAAGTGATAATTCGATAAGACTCAAGGATTGTGTAGGACTCAAAGAGGGATAAAACAGCCATGCAGGGGGCTCTCCTTCCTCTGTCTCTTAGTGATGAATGAAACTGGAAAACCTCATCAATTCAGAGCTGCTGAAAAATAAAACACGATCACATCTTCATGAACACCCAGGTAGACTGGAAATCGCTGCCCTATGATGCCATGACTGCTGAAAGCTGAACAGAGTTCAAAAGGAGGTTCAGCATTTTTGTGGATAACTATGTTCAGAGTTATAGGAATTATTATTAAATATATATATAAATCAAACAAAATAACAACACCCTGTGAAGGGGTCTGGAGAGCATCTCTGGGTGCCTGCACCAGGACTCAGCTAATCATTGAAGTCAGGAAGAAACTTCCTGCAGTGGTAAGTTGCTCCCAAACCAGGGCATTTTGCATCGACTTCTGCTGCCTCCAGTGGTGGAGCTGAGATGGAGCCCGAGACCTCTGGGGCACCTGGAAATGGGGCTGTTGTGTCCAGAGTTTGCACTTGAGCGGTGTGTTTCCATTCACATACTTCTGTGGAGACATCCAGGATAGAGTGAAAGAGGTGGAGGTGGGAAAGGAAGAGAATAAGTCAGGGAAGGGAAAGATTGGGCTTACGGCGGCAGTGGGAAAGGCAGAGGGGAGGAAGGGGAACATCTGAAAGAAAGGAGAGACAGGTGAAGAAGGAAGAAGGATTTATTTCTACAGGTAGTGGGAGGTTTTCAGAGGCCAGTTTGAGCAGATGAGAACCTCTCACTGAAATCCAACGGCAGTTACTTGTGGCAAGTCTTTTGCAATATATCAAACAATGCAGAAAAATGGATTATTTTTTTAATTAGAATAAATTGTGTTTGATACTGGGATGGTGGGTGAGCTAGGAAACCAGAAACAGGCAAATATGAGCTGTGAAGAAGGGGTATGGGAAATAAGTTGAAGAAAGCAAAGTTTATATAAGCGAAGGAGAGGTGTACAGAGCACTTAGAGGGACTTATCAAACTATTTGTGTAGGATGTTTTTCACATGTTACTCTAAAAGAGGTGACAACCAAAAGTTGTGAAGACTTGAAGGGGACGTACCTAGCGGTGTGTTTCCTTCAAGCGCAGAGAGGACGGGCAGACTTCACTGCTCAACAGCAGGCACTGCGCTGCCTTCCCCTTCTCGGGGCTGGTCATTGCCAAGGGTATAATTTAAGGCAGAACTTGGCCTTTTTAACATATTTCACTTACTCCCTTGATTTTAATTGATCCCATTGTGTGCATTTCAATCATTTCCATCAGCCTGTGGTGCCTGCTTTCTCAGGCCAGGGGAGGTGAGCACTGTTCCGCTGCTGGAGGGCGGAGGGGAAGGGAGTGTTGTCTGTGCAAAAGCTTTGGGATGGAGAGAGGGCTGTGGATTGGCGTTGAATATGGGTACACCTTGTAGTATTTTTTCAGCTGCTTGGCCTGCCTTGGTTCACCCTTCCTTTCCCTCCACCATCCCTCTTTCTTTTCTTTGCTTAGAGTCTGTTTCTTTACACTCACGGCCTTTGCGGGAGCCCACCCAGCTCTCATTTGGGGTTAGCTCTGCCACCATCACAGCCAGGACGCTAACGGGGGCTTCGACATGTCCCTTGGCTGGAGGTCTGGGCATGGGGTGGCTCAGAACACTGGATGTCCCTGTCTCCATCGTGGACGCGAAGTCCCCGGGGCTGGTGCACACAGTTTGGGCAGCAGCACCACTGTGGGGCAGGGTGCTGCAGGTCAGGGTGCAGGACAGGGGGTGTCGTGCCAGCCCTCCGGTGAGCAGCCAGGTGTGCGCCCTGCTCCTTGCACGGCGGCGGATGAGGCAGGCTGGTCAGAGGTACAGCTGCCCAGCTTCAGATTAGTGTTTATTTTCCAGGCTGAAAGGAAGCTTGTGATCCCAAAGCCCTTCTGTGTTTAGCCAAACCTCTCATTCACTTGCAGAGGAAACCCATGTCAGCCGCTCCCCTTTGTCTCCCCTGAGCTATTGCTTTGAATCTGAAAGGATTGGGTGCAGATTTCAAGGGATGTTCAGACAAAGGCTGTTTGAACAGCACTTGTGTAAATAATCCATGAAAAACTCTTTGAATAACCTCAATGAAATTTTCTCTGAATTTGCTATTCTTTTTCTCCAGCAGCAGAAAGAAGTGGAAGTCAGGAAAGGGAGGAGAGTCGGAGGAAGGGAGGGAGAGAGGGAGAAAAGGGGTGGGAGAAGGACCGACACTTTTTTCTCTCTGCCAACTTCTCTGAATGCCAAGAAGTAGCTTGGCTTAAAAAAAAAAAAAAAAAATCTCTTTGTTATTTTCACAGCTTTAGGAATAATCTCATACGGGACCTCCACGTCCTCAAACTTCTCCATACATTAAATGTAAGGGGACACCCTTGTATTTAACACAGCAAGGGTAATGTCGAGCCAGTTAATTATTAGCCGTATGGTTTAATGTTCACTTGCTGTACATATGTACAAAACAATTCCCCTTTAGCATGTCGTTTAGTTTGCATTAAAATGGAGATAATTGTTTTGATGCCAAATGTTCCCGCCCGTGTCCCCCCCCCCCCCCCCCCATTCCTCTTCATACAATTTATACAAATTACATCCTTAAACAAGAGGGACAAAAAGTCCTTTGATTTGGTTTCTTTTGAAGATATCCAAATTGAATCCCGTGCTGTGGCTGGGGACACTTCAGCCCCGGCTGGGCGAAGCGGGTTTTGCCCTGGGCCGTGCGGGGATCGGGGGGGACCTGCGGTGCCTCCCCCGGAGCGCCCCGGGATGGGGCCGGGGAGGCTGCACCCGCACGGGGAAGGGGCTTTGGGGGCTCTCGACGTTTTCGGGAGCCGGTTCAGTGGATGTCCAGGAGATGGAGCAGTGTTTCTGTGGCCTCTGCCGCCGGGTGCCCCTAACGAGCCAGTCTGTCTGAACTCGGAATGAATTTTGTTCCCTTTTCATCACTCTCTGATGTCCAGCTGCTCCTGTCAACACCTTCTTATAGCATGTAATTCACCGCTCAGACTGACAGCTGGGGCCGTGGGCCTGGGACCAGCTCCTCCTGCCATCGGCTGCACCCAGAGAGGGTCCCTGGCCGGAGCAAGGGCTTCCCTCGCCCCCTCCGCGCACCTGAGGCTCGCCAACTCTCCAAAGGATTCCCCAGACAAAACCGGGAGCAGCCGGGCTCGCCCTGTCCCCATCCCGCTCTCGATGGGTAACCTCCGGTGGGGGCTTCTCCCCTGCAGACCCCCTCCCCCAGGGGGTGCTGGGGGGCTGGGGGAGGCTGGGGGAAGGGAACGAGGGAGGGCTGCGAGGAGGGGACGGTGGCGAGGCCGTGCCAGCAGTTCCCGCAGGATGCGGTGCCGCCCGGGCTGTGCCCACCCAGTCCGTTTATTCCTGGGTTTGGGCTTATTTTAACTGTAGGTCAAAGCGGGAGCAACCTTGTGCCCGGATTTATGGGCTTGCACCTGAATAGCGAATGGCGGCCGTCACCCCACACCATCCCCAAGGTGCATCTAACAGGGAGGTGCTTTGCTAATGCCACTGTGCACAAAATCATGCAGCTTCTTTTGGTACCAATCCCCCTGCCAAAATGCCTTCTTCCCTTCAGTCTACCAGCCAGTTTCTAATAATTATCCTTTTAACTCAGCACTTCTGCCTTCAATTCTCCTCCTGTACCTTCCTGTCTTCCCATAATTTATTCTATATTTCACCCATTTCTTGTCCTCATTTATAATTCTTCTTTATTTTATTACTTTGCATGATTTCCTTTTAGGATTTGTCATAAAATAAATTCTGCCACCTCTGTCTTCTTGTTTCTGCTCTCAAGTGTCGGCGTGCGCTCTCCTGCAGCAGTTCCTGACGTCTTCCAAACCCCTGTGCTGGAGCCACCCCAGCCTTGGAGGATCTGGGGAGCCACTGTAAGTAACCCCAGTTCCAGAAGGGTCTTTCCAAATGAATTAGTGATATCTGGGATGAAGACACTTGAGTGTAAATTCAGGGTGAACCTCCAGGCAGGTTTTTTGCTATGGTGAAATGCTGGCATGTGCAGAATCAGCATCATATGATCGCCCAAATCTGAGTTAAAAATGCTGATGACTAAGTGAATGAGGAAGTGAAGGAGAAAAACTGCTGACTTACTGGTGTTCCGATCTGCCTTGGAAGGTAGGAAAGCACATGGGGAAACTGAGGCACGGAGCTCTAATCCAGATCTTCCAAGGTGTTTAGGTGCTTGGATCTCTTTAAAACCAATGGGAAGGAGGCATCAGACATCTTTGACAGTTTGAGTCCAACTTGTCTGTTCAAGGTCACACAGGACACTTGTAGAAAGGTGATACAGAAAACTGAATGCAATTTTGCTGTGATTCATTCCAGAACCTGAATCTTTTAGCTGAAAGGTGGCCTGGCATGAAGGAGAGTGGAAAACTTGGAGGAGATGCTCTATGTCTCAGTGCAGCCCATCTCCAAGGAAAATAGAAACTATGCACGGGGAGTTGGAGTCCAAATGTTGTTGTCTGCTGGTACATCTCCTGGAGGAGAAGGTAGACCTGAGGAGCATGAACTTCCAGTTACCTCCATAGATTGAAAATCTGAAATTTCCTCAACAACTTTTATGCAGGGTTGAGGATTTGGGAAAGCTATAGGAATCCTGATTTACGAATGGTCCTTGCTGCCCACACACAGGGAGCTACCAGAACATGAGCTCGTGGCAAGGCTCCCTTAACCTTGGAAAGGCTTTTGCAAGAGGAGAGCATCCAGCAAGGACCAGCTTTAGGAAAGGCAGTAGAGCCTTAATGCAGAAATGAGATCTGGAGGGGGAGGAAGTTGCATTCAATGGAGGCAAAAAACAGTCAACTCCCAACCCTGGTAATGTGCCCCCATCCTTGGAAACACCCTTTTCCCCACAGATACAAAGAGGTCCCTTTGGAGCAAAGTTTGAGGCCATCCCTGGAGGTGTCTATGCAGGGAACCAGGAGTAGGTCATACATTTCATTTTTAAGTGAGAGAATCCTGATGGGAGAATATAGAAACAAATGAAAGTGTCCTCTGTGCCAAAAATTTGTAGTGGTTTCTCCAGCTGCAGACATCTTACCTGCTTTGAAAAGTTTGAAATTATGACACAGTACGCTAAGGTTCATAAACCCTTTTGAAGGCTCTTTTTGAATGAACCTGGGCCAAAAGATGGCTTTGTGTGTGAGAACCACATGGTCTCATTTGCCGTTCCCTCGATTTTTAAGATTTGCTGGGATTTGAACCTCAAAGTAAAACCCGTGAGAACAAAACCTCAGGGGGATAAGATGGAAAAAGTCCTCCTGGTTCCTTGTCCTGGAAGAAAACTACCGGCTTCATCTTCCTAACGCATTTTGTTTTGGTTTGGGTTTTTTTTTTTCCTAGTATGGAGAAATCCCTGTGTGGTTTGGGTTCGCGAGAAGGATTTTCCCTTCGTGTGCTGCCACAACAACTGAGATCAGCTGAGGCACTCAAGTGAACGGATCCTAGATGTAATTGTCTGAGGGCCGGTGGCCAGGTTTTTTCAGAAAAGGGCCCGACTGGCTGCGTTTCAGTTCCACCTCTGCCTTGACAGAGCCTGTCTCCTTTAATCATTAGAGTTCAGTGCACGGCTTTTGCCTGGCACAAGTTGGAATTTCATTTGTTTTGGAGGAAGATTGCTTCTTTTGTTAGTTTAGGTCTTTTGGTTCCAGTTCTGTAAACTGGGACAAGCCGATCCTATTGACTCCAAGGAGATGACGGCCAGGAGAAAGCTGGTCTGCTATTCAGTTTTGGGGTTTGGTTTTACATCTTTAAAACGCCATCCTTGTGTCTACAGAAACATTCTGGTCTCTATAATGAGGCACGTTTTACGAACTGCGAACAAAATGAATGTGTGTTTTTCCCAAACTCAGGGCAGTCAACACAAACTCAGCGCCATAAACTGAGTTTCCTGAATAAACCGAGTTTTGAATTTATTCAAATGAAAGTGAATGTTGCGTTATTACAGCCTTGCAAAACTCCAGTTAATTTATGGTGGTATAAAATCCATTTTTTTAATGACTGTGACACTGCCAAAATCTTTGCAGATGCAGAAACAGCTTCGCAGGAGAATTTCAATCTAACATCAACAGGAGATTTGGAAGATGAATTGTGCAAGGATCTCCTTCCTCCAAAGATGCTGCTTTGTTTTGCTTTTTAGCATTTGGTTTGGCTCTAATATTGTCTGGTTTATGATGTTTTAATTATTGTTGTTTATTTATTATAATCATATTTTAATTGTTTGTGTAGTGCCTTGAGTGCCTTGGCAGGGGGGTACATTATAAATTAAATTATTATTAAAAAGTTATTATTATGTGTACCTACTCCAAACTGAGCTAGAGCAGGCAACACACTCAACTGCCTGGAATTAATTCCCCCCTTTTCCTTTGTCTCTTCTCTACTCAGGAGCATAGTTCAAAGGGTTGGAGAGAGAAAATGATGTTTCAGTGTCTCCTCCTGGGGCAAGGGGAGCTCAGCTTTGGGCTCCCCCGGGGACCCGGTGCTGCCTCCCTTGGGTGCTGGAGATGAAGGCAGGGAAAGGGTGTGCTCTGTGGGCTAGGCAGGGGTTGGACTTATTTTTTTAAAGCCTTTCTGCATCGCCCCCTCCTTGCTCCTGGGGGGAAGATTGCTGGAAGAGGCTGGTTGATATTTGCTGCAGTACAACAGGATTTGCTAGTTCTTAAATTAAAAGGGAGACTGGCACGTGTGCTTGTGGTGTGCTTGGAGTGAAGGAAGGGGCTGTCACCTCGGATGGCAGGGGCTCCTGGCTCTGTCCGAAGCCCATTTCACATCTCCTGACTGGTTTGCTGCAGACATCACCGTGCCCATCAGCAGGGTCCCCGCCAGCCCAGAGAAGTCCCACCTGTGGAGTCCACAGCTCTCGAAATCACAGCCGAGGTTTCAGCCCTCTGGTCCCATCGCTGATGCACAGGCTAAATGCTACAGCTCCTCCACTTCTGCTTTGACCTCTTTGGGGTGTCCATGTGCCACAAGGCAGTGACCAGTGGCCACCTCAAGGCTGGTGATGGGAAGGCCAAAGCAAAACACCCTCAGCCCTGGCTCATCCCAAGGCCAAATAGGACCACTCCGGGACAAAGCTGGTGGAGAGATACATTCCCTCCATTTTCTTTTCATTTATCTCCCCACAGGTTTTCTCAGACCCCTCTGCCCCAACACAGCCTCACTGTTGGAGTTGCAGCACGAGTACAGATAACCCTCCCCTGGGACAACCACTTTTGATGGGATCCAGATTGAAGTTCACCAAGCACTCAGACCAACTGATCCCACCAAGATTCTTCCCCCAGCATGGAAAAGAAGGATTTTCCCCTCCTTCAGACCTCCTCACCACTTGCTCAGAGGCTCAGGTATGAATTATTCGGGTTCTCTGTAGATAACCATCTTGCTGCTCCTCATAGGCATGCTGCAGGGATGCTGGAGGCGGGTGTTATGGTGATGGGAGCCACACGAGTACCATTGATGGATTAGTGATAATGTGAAGGTCCCTGTTACATTAGCCGTCAGTTTGCTAACGAATATTAAGAGACAGATGTCATATGAGCATCTCTACACTTTGGAGCTGGTGGCAAACTTCACACCTTCAGCTCTCCTAATAAGACAGTATTTCATCCTGCTCAAAATGCTTATTATAGCTAGTCTGATAGGTACTGTAAGATCTCATTATTTATCTATATGCTTTATTTTGGATAGATAATAGAAAAAATTATCTAGAAGGGCAGCAATTTATTCCTACCATTTAGGAATAAAACTGTGATTTTAACTCCTTCCAGCTTGAGGACTCCTGAATGAAGTTTACCAGTGGAGGCACAGATCTCTTTGTGTATTGCTCTGGAGCATAAAAGATCTTACTTTATTTCGTGGCCTGCTACAGACCTCTGTTCACAACCCATGGGAGTCTGGAGGCCACGAGGACAGGAGAGGGAAATGGGTTTGGTGTCTCTGTAGGACTCCTAATGCCGTAATAAACCCGCAAGGTTTCACTAACCGCTCTCCCATGGTGGAATCAGACAAGGTCAGCAAAAATAGCTGTTCCTGCAGACATTTGGTGTCATTCCTAAGAGAAGTCATCTCTTCTGTCTCCTTTATTCCTCCTGTTTAACCAGAGCCACATGCCAGCCACCTTCTCCCTCCCTGACACACATCCATTTATCAGTCCTGCTTTGAGCGCTGCTGCTCAGCCTCTGCTTTTCCCACCCCTCTCTGGCACATCCCCAGGGATCTCCAGCCGGGGCTCAGCTGCTGCCCTTCTCCATATGCGCTCCCTCTTCCTCAGGCCCTTTCTGCCTGGCTGTGATGGGAAGGGAGCCGCAATTCCCCACGCTGCCCCATCCTCCAGCAAAGCCCTGGTAATCCTGCACCCAGGGGCCCTTTAGCCCTGTCTGCCTGGTTTGCAGCTCCGCCACTGAAGGGTCCTAATTTGGTGTCATGTCAAGAGAGGACTGGGAGGCAGGGCAGGGCTCCGGGGGTTGGGGTCTGCTCCTGATTTTACACCCAGGCAAAGGGTGAGCTTCATGAGCCTTTTTCCCTCCAGTCCTCACTGCAGAGGTGAAAAAAGGCTGGGAATGGGTATTAGTTAAAACCAAGCACCCACCAGCTCTGTTGTTACTCTACATCTGCTTTCCTCCTCCTGACATCCAGGCTTAAGGTTTTAATTTTATTGTGTCCGTTGCTGATCATTACTAAACAGATGCTGTTTTGGCATAAAGACTTTGAGCTCCTCTGACTTTCTAAATCTGTAAAAGGGCAAGTAACTCTGTACTTGGAAAAAAATAGCTTTAGACCCTCTGCACCAGGTATTGTCCTACGTACAATATATTTTAATCTCCTGTGGCTGGTAAAGCCTTGTTGTGTCTAAGGAGAACATTTGAGTGTGTTTGGCTCTTCAACATGATGCTTATTCCCTTTCCTGCCCTCTGCACCCAGCCTTGGTATTGCCTGTGCTGGTGCAGAGCATGGGCAAAGGGGAATCACACCTCACCCTCCAGTTTTACGGCTGTTTATGGCACCAGTTATCACCGCCTCAGGACTGGGAGATTTGGAGGCTGCACAGCTCACCGCAGAGCTGTACACAGGCTCTGTGGCGAGCAGTGCTGCTGGGTGTCACTTGGGTGCTGGGTGTCACTTGGGTGCTGGATGTCACTCCTGCATGAGCTTCTGATAATGGAGTAGCATGCTCCAAATCTCACTCTTCCAGACGCGTCCTTCCCAAATAAACTCTTAGGTTTCATTCTGGGGATACCAGAATGGCTATTTTCTTTACTTCTTTCTCCAAGGAGCTTACACAAGAAATCTCAGGCTGGGCAAAATACATCCACTCCTTACGCTATCCACCATCCTTTTGCTGGGGTAACAAAAAGGAAAAAGCACTCTTTTCCAGGGGGTTTGTCTTGGGTCAGGAGAGCATAAGGAAGCAAACACACATGCCTCCTTCACATGCTGGTTATAGTGGATGTAGTCATGGGATGTGTGTAATATAATGCACTGCCCTGTGATAAACCACACTTATCTCGGCTCCGTTCTTCCCACTAATCCACCTCTGGTGGGACTTCTATCGCCGCAGACCACCGAGTGCTTCGGAGAGTGGTCTTTTCAAAAGCAAAACCAAACCAACACCTTGCCACTGTCTGGGGGCTGGAACAGGCACTTGCCGCCCCGGTTCGTTCCTCTGCCCACAGCCCAGCCCATCCCGTTCACCCTCGTGACTCCCTACCCAGCCCACCTCCTGCATGCCACCAGGACTCGGACCTGGAGATTTACACCCCCAGCCCTTTCCACGGAGTTCTCTTGGATTTATAAGAGGGCAGGATTTGACCTGTAGAGTTTAACAATGATTGTTAACCTTGACTGTGATCAAATTAGGCCGGAGCACAAGCTGGCTGTTGTATCAGAAGCTACGTTGCAACCTGCCTAGTAAATAACATGCATTCTCTTCTCTTGCATTAACGTATTTTTTTCCAATGGGTCGGGATACGTTCTGGCTATGTCTGTGCTGGGGAGGGATCAGCAGGGTAACAGGAGTTTCTGACCCAGATGGGCTCCATCCTTTTCTATTATCTAGCTGGAGCCAGAGGAGCTTTTAACCGATAACAAATGTTTTTAGGCCCTCTCCATGCTGCCACTCTTCAAATATGTTTGAAAGTGTTTTCCCCAATGCCTGATGTGTTTGTAACATGTTTTAACTTCGATGTGACTAAATGCTCAGCTCTTACAGGTCTGCAGCGCAGCTTCTCATTTGCCTGGCTGAAAATCAAATCTATATATGTATTCACATACCGGAGCTGGGCTACGAGCCTGCCAGCCAGCTAGCTCGTTCCCAGTGTAGACGGGTCCTTAGTGTATCTCTTTCCAGACAAGAAAGCCCTTGTGGTTGAGATGCTAAAAATAACAAATGTGTCTTCATGCCTTGAGCAACATGGGCCATGGGTGGGCACAGCCTGGCTTTTAAAGGGTTAAGGAGGCTGTGTCCTTGGTGACATGCAATTTATGATCTTGTGAATCCTTTTTTAATTATTTTGCTGTGACAGAGGTGGAAATATCCAACTTCAAACGACTGGCTTTATTGATATGCTGCTATTTGTGCCTCTGTGGAGGAACAATCCCATAAAAGCAATAAATTAGAAAAACCCCTTTTCTCATCAGAGAGAGAGATACTTTCTGGCTGGGAGCGAGAGACCTGGTGCAAAGGCATTTCAGCTCCACGAAGGGGCTCCCTGTGATCTGCGGTGAAAAGCCCTTTCTTACTAACCAGGCACATTTATGGTGCGCCCACCTGCTCGGCTGCGCGTTCCCCTCCGAGCCGGGCCAGGCTCATTGCGCGGGGCTGGAGTTTGGGAACAGAGGAGGAATTTTGTCTGCATGCACGGACGTTGGCTTAACAGCTGTAAAACGTTTATGGCTTTGTGGCTGTTCGTATTGGTTAGTTATTTACCATATTTGCACTGAGAGGATGATCAGAAAGCGCATTTTAGGATAGAAAAAGGGATTTTAAAGTACAATTAACTAATGCTGTTGGAGATGAGCTGGTTGAGGCCAAAATGGCAGTGTTTATTTGCAGACATGAATGACTGGTTTTCACCACAGGGAATGTAACGAAATCCATCTCATGAATCCAGATGAGAGCAAATATGACATTGTATATTTTTTTTTAAGTGTAAATAGTTACCCGTAACAAAGACGTACAGGCCTGGCCACAGGAGTACCCAGGCGCAGCCATACAAACACCAGCAGTTATGAAATGATTTGTGCTTCCAGCTGCATTTGGCAGGTGCTGGAGCTGAGCTGGGCTCCGCCAGCGTGCGTGGAGTGAGCATCGCGTAGGGTCTGACCCATTCCTGGCACGTGAGCAAGCCCATTCCCCTCTCCTTAGACAGGCACAATGAGACATGGAGCAAAAGATAGATGGAAGCTGACCTCGAGTCCCCAGGGACACCCACCGACCCCATGGCAAGAGCACTTGCTAGCATGAAAGCCACTCAGCCTTGCAGGGAGACCACAATGGGGTCTCAGTCCTGCGGCTGTGCCCGGTAACGACCCACCCACGTGAACAAGGACTGAGCTGCTTGGCTGCTTCTTTCTGCCATACATGTTACGTGGGCTAAGGTGCTCTGAGGTGCTCAAGGGACTGGATCCAGCACACCTGTATATTGTGGGGGTGGGTGGTGAGGTCCAGTTCTGGTCCATACTGGGGGCTTTTGTGCCAGTGCAGGAGTGTGGATGGGGCAGTAACAGCAAAAGTGATGATTGCTGGTGTCAGGGTCCAACACAAAGCTATCAGTGTGCTTGCACTGCTCTCATGGTGAAAAGTCATGTAGCTTATCCCAAACTTTTAATGGATCCTAGTCCTGAGGAGGGTGATGGGACTAGAAGGTGAAGTCGTCTTGGGTTCAGCACAGGTTCTGGCTCTTCTTTGTTGGTACGACATACCCATCCCCTGGAAACCACCCCTCAGGGTGGAAGAGGTTTTGTCTCTGTGTTGGTACACACCTCACCTTCTCCCTCGTGGATCCAGGGAGACTGTCAGTCAAGGCCAATGGCAATGACACTGTGAGTCATCACCACGAAGGAATTGTGAAGTTTGGAAAAAATTGATTCCGTGCTCATCCTGGCCAAAGCTCCTGTCTGTGATTGCAGCTACGGTCTCCTCAGTCCCAACCCTGGAAAGAGAGGGAGACTTCACCAGGGCCGAGCGTACACATTTCTACCAAAAGGAAAGCATCAGCCTGAAATCTCATCTTTACTAAAGGGGAGGCGACAAGTGTACCCTGAGCTGGAACCTGTCACTTGTTTTTATTAAGAGGATCTGTGAAATATCTCCTCTTCTTGTACCACTGGAAGTTTTTATCATACCCAAGACCTTGACTCATTTGGTAATCGTAATGACTTTTGCTGGCAGCCAACCTGGCCCAGGTCTGAATCGATGGCCTCAAGGTAAAATTGCTCCAAATGCCATTATTATCCCCTGGAAGCACCTGAAACGCAGAAGGTAGGGCCTGATTCTCTTTCTCACCCTGGGGTAAATCAGGAATGCCTTCACTGAAGTCCCAGGCACTTCACACGCTCTAGAGGTGGTACGAGAGAAAGATGAATTAGTCTCTGAGTATTTACCTGCCGTTGATATAATCCTGAGATGTTGCAGTAAATGGGATATTGCTTTTGACTTACACAGATGCTGGATCAAGCCTACAGCAATTAACATTCAACACCTGTGCTTCAATCAAGCTACTTTTCTGTAGTAATATCATTTATGCTGAAACTTCTTCTCCTTCAGTCACTGATCTTCAGGCTTATCTGCCTTAGCCTGGTGCAAATCCAGGGTAACCCTATTCTTATTGGAGTTATTCCTGATCAGCACTGGTTTAAATGAAATCCGAATGTGACCCAAGATGACATCATTTCAGGACCCTGTAAAGATTGGAGTTATAACACAAGTTCAGTGGTATCGATTGCTTCATCTATGCTGACGAGAACAAACAAAGCAACGTGGCTGAGACACTATTGTGTTTTAATTCTTTGACATGACAAAATCTATTGTGCAGTGGGGTCTTCAACATTCTCTGTTTATAGGAATTGTTTTTGTGGGGGTGGGAACCACCTACCTCCATGCTGGCCCATTCTCAGGGTTTCTCCTCCAAATCTGTAAAACTTCCAGGCTTGGCATGTGCTGCACCGGGAGAGATTGATTGGAGCCGGTCTGAGGGATGGAGATCATTTCCCATTCAGGGAGAGAGGGATCAGGCAGGAAAACAATCCTGATTTTGGGAAGCTGTATCTGCTGACAGATGGCACATGGACAGCCCATCTTCTAGATGGGGGGATTTTCCCACGACACCCAGAAAACCCCATTCCTGAACTGTAGCTCAATGTTACCCCGGGTTCACACCCCACCAGGACCGGTGCCTTCAGGTTGGACTGGGTACCCAACGCCAGGATTCCTGCCAGCCCAGATCCCACTCGGGCTGGGTTTTCAAAGCCCGTTTCCACCAGCACCTTGCCTTGGCCATGGGAAAGATGAAGCACCACCAATGATGAACAGCATGGGACCAAACCTGGTGCACCACTGCAGAGCTGGAGCAAACTGGACCCTTGTCCAAAACTGTCTTTTGCTGCTGCTTGGTCACATCTTGAAGGTCACTGGTGAGGCCAGGCAAAGAGAAACGGATGTCTGCCACCTCGCTGGGCCTCCTGGGCATGTTCACACCTCCGACCTTGGGACCCCTCAGGAAATCATCCCACTAGAGGGCACTGGGAGTCGATTTTCCATCCCCTCCTCTTACTTTGTGCTCTTTATTTGAGTTTCTCCTTGCTTAGCGTTCTCCCCACCTCTCCCTCCTCTTTGCTGGCCAGCTCAGACTGTTTAAATTGGAAATTATTTGTATTACTGTCTGTAAATAATAGATGAGGGAGTGAAGTGGAGTTGGTGTCCCTTCCATAAACTCCTCCTCACTTTAATTAGTGCGAAACAGCCTGGTGAGAATGCGAGCTGCCTTGATGCTGGTAATTAAAATTGAAACCACTGAAAAGCTGCTCTATTTTTTATCGGAGCTGCTGTTCGGAGCCGGGAGCCTGCGGACGGCTCTGCAGTAAAGAGTGATAATGAAGGTGTGAATTCCCGGGGGGAGGAGGGGCAGCTGTAGCGATGGCTGAACTTACACCAGATGAAAATGCAGGAGCAATTAGAGGTGGCTGTGTACAAGCTGGGCATCGGAGATTAGTTGGCACCTTGGGAACATGGCAGGGAGGGACAGGGAAGGGGGAGGGATTTTTTTTTATTTTTGAAAAATTTTAATAAATTAAAAAAAAAAAGGGTGGGGGGAAACGGGGTGTAACTTAAAGGCAAACATGCACAGTGTCCCTGCCTGGTTCTGCTGGCCTGCTCAAGCAATGGATGGGAGGGATGGTGGAAGACAGGGCTGCAGTACAGAGCATGTGGAGTGGGGGACAACAGGGACCCTCACATTGGGGGACAGCAACATTGGCCATGCTGGGTTTTTCGGCAGCTCCACGCTGCCTTTGTGGCAAAGGCACGGGCTCGTCGCAGCCCCCGACCGTGCTGCTCCTGAATGTGGTCTCCGTGCATCTGAATTTCTCTGTGTGTCCTTGCTCCTGCCCACAGGACTGGTCCAAAGCTAACTGGTGTCCATTGAAAGCTTCTTCCTATTTTCAATTAGGCTTTGGATCAGACTCCATCCTTGAAAAATCGTAACTGTTAACTTAGGTCTCTGAGAGCGACTGCAGCAGTGACGGGAGATGGAAGAGCACAGGCAGAGGCCTTTGTTATTGCTAGCCAAGGAGGAGTTTGGGAAGAGCTGCTCTAAGTAATCAGATGTTGTTATTAATTGCTTCCTGCCCTGGTGCATTCATCCTAGTGTGGGTTCCACAGAACAGCTGATAGTCTCTGCTTAGCAGCAGAAAAGATGTCAGATAATATAATGTACTCGGTCAGAGCTGTGAGCATGCAAAATCTTCTTCTGACTACAGCCATCTTGCAAGGAAAACACTCTGTGTGAAAAAAAGCACGCGAGACAGCAGTGCTTTGTGGAGAGACAAGCTCCTCTATCCCCCAGAGCCGATAGGCACCTCCACCCAAAGGGCACCTCGTTCTTCCCCGGCTTGTTAGCTGCCCAGATGCTGGGGAACACCTGAAGGTGTCAAATTGTCTTAATTTAGATTGAAGAGAAGTTCTGTGGAAAGGAAGTAAAAGAGGCTGTAAATAACCTACACCAGATCAGTTATGGTTTCAGAGGGTGGGTTGTTGGGTGCTCCTTGGATCATGAGTGACTTCCAGAGGCTGGAGCTCCATGGCAGCTTTTAATGCCATTCCCATTGTGAACTTGGGTTTTGAAGTAGGAGAAGCTCAGACTTTCTGTAGGAAGTTTTGATATAGGAACAAAAAGCCACAATTTAAAAGCTGACTATGAAAGGAACGGATTTAATATATCCTGTCATATCATGATCTCAGAAGAGGTTTAAAATAGCCTGTGCATTAGTGTTCTTATGCACTGAAAAAGTGAAAACCAATTGCTTAATTTGAAACATATGCTTGGACCTTACCAGAATGAAGGATTCTGATCAGTTTTCATTTAAAAATTCAGCACACTGATGGATTCCTAGCAAACTCTGTGTCTTTGCGGAGTTAGCGTTTTCTGGTGGAAAGCTGCTCAGCTCTGGTATCTTTTCATTATCATTGACTCACAGTAACAAAATGATTTACACTTGAAATTTATCACTTGATCTCCTGATGGAAGAATCTGAGGTAAGGTCGAGGGCAAAGGAAGGAGAGCTGAGATGCCCACGGGAGGTGCTTTGGTGATTTTGTTTGTTTTTAGTTAATATGATATTCTCGGGAATACGCTGACCCAGGTATAATGGACTGTCCACAATGCTGACTAGTGCCTTAGCATATTAGTGAGATCTCAGTGATTCATATTTATTTCCTATGTCTTCTCTACTTAGGAGTTTCTAAGGTTTCTCTATGACTTCATTTGTATAGTATACGCATCCCTTGGAGAGACTTTGCTAAGGTCTCCAGAGTTTAGAAACTCTGGCAATTTATAAACCCTGGAGACGGGCAACTTTAGATTCATGTGGGGCTTAGAGACTCCGAAGAACTGTATTTTCACTTGGTGCTGGTTTGTTGTAATGAGGCTGGTTTATTTTATTATAAACCAGGCAGGCCTTACAGTTGGAATAAGCATTTGTTTGCTATTGTGTACTTTGTTCAACGTTATTTTCCCGGTTAATAGGTTGTATTTTCTCACCTGTTAGGCATGATACAAAAATGCGATTGAGCAGATTTCAAAACTAAGAGGGCATTTTCTCAAGTCTGTGGGACATGTTTGTTTATCAACTTGTTTCACATGCTGGTCATTGGCTCTTGCTATTTAAAACAAAAAGAAGGAAGGGCAGATTTGTATCTGAGCCATCTTATGTACAAATATTTAGGACTCTGAATGTGTCTTGATGCTTTTCCAAAGAACTTTCTCAAGTCAGCTGGGGTCTCCATATGTTAGAAGGAAAAAAATAACTCTTTAGAAATGCTTATTTCCTCTACTGAAAGTTAGGAAATTCCCAGGGAAAAAAAAAAAAACCAAACGAACACAACTTTATTAGGATAGAACTAAGTTAGAAGATAAATTGAAATCCTTTGATTGAAAGTAATGTTATTAAAAAGTTTTAATTATGGAGAAGAAAATGTGGGAAAGGCACTCAGAGCTAACATAAAAATGATTGGAAACTGGTAATTAAAACAAAATGCTTGAAAATTAAACATCACAAAATATGAAAATGCAAACTTGGCTCTGATTCATTACAACACTTAAAACCTGGGATTGTTATTAAATTGTAGATGGTTGGTTTTAATTCTGCCAGTCTACGTTGATGCTGAAAGTGGGGCAAACGCTGCAGCACTTTGCTGACTGAGGCCACCAGGTTTCAGATCCCGTCCTTATCCTCCTCTTTCCCATCTCTCACCATCCTCCATTTAGATTTCTACTCAAAAGTAAAACTTCTTGCTCTCTCAGGGAGTGTCTGGATGCTACATTCCCTAGTTGATTTTAAAGCTCATCAGTTCTGCCCTTTCAAATATTTAAGGCTTTATTTTGCAATCCTGATACAAACACTTTAAGTGAAGAGCTGTGTCTCTCTGTAGAGCACCAATTTCTCCTCAACAAAGGTTACTTTCCTCAAGTGGCAGCCTGTAGATTTCTACACAAACATCTCCAGAACATCCTTGGGGTCTTCCAGGACTGGGTCTGTGTTTCCTCAGAAACCCTTCGTCAGGCAGTTGGCATCAGACAGTTGGTTCCTGTGGTCAGTGAGCTGGTTTGGGAAGCTGCATCACCGAAATGTAGTAAGGAATCCTGCGATAGGTAGGAAGTACCAGCAAACTTCTGTGGATGATTTTTGTACCAGGAAAGCCACCACCACTCTGACAGTCATCGCCAGACAAGACTCACCCAGCCATCTTTTCCTGTTAACACACTAATTTTTTTTTAAATCATTACATTTTCTATGTTATCAGAGCAGTGAATGTCACCTTGTTGCCATCCTCTGATGGAAAGACTGCTTTGTCCCTGCCTTGGGGACATCTAGGAGAAACATCCCCAGGCCCACACAGGACTATGCTGTGGCTCCCCACAACCCTCTTTGCTCATGGTGCTCCTTCCCAGGAGAGACCGAGAGAGCGCACAGTCTTAGACTTGGAAGAAGGTAATTTGAATTGGATGTGAAGTTGTTACTAATTTAATGTTTATCCAATAACAAGGACTTTGCAAAACCCCTTACCTTTTCATGAGCCTCAGGTAACACTGTCAATTCATAATTGCTATGATCCCTTTATCCTGTGGTTTAATAAATAATTTACCTAAATTATTAAAATGAAAATTTCAACATTATTAAAAATTAACCAGGTTAAATGAGCAAACAGTAAATAGTGCTGGGCTTGTCCTGCGTGACAGGAGTCCGCAGCTTTTATTGTCTTTTTCCCAGGCACAGAGGGTACGTTTCTCCCTCCCCCTCTCCCTTCCTCCATCCCTGTCTCCACTTTCACTGCTCAACTCTTGTCTTTCACAAACTCCTCTCCTTGATACTAGTTTTCTTCACAACCTGTTCTTCTGTCTCTGTGTCCTCTTCTCCACTGTTGGGTTACTCTTCCTTCCCGTGAACTCCCCTTCCCTGCCCATAGCACTAGTCATCCGTCCCCTCTCTGCACATTATATTCTGCACACATATGTAGCACAAGATGCCTGGCGGGCCTTTTTGTGCTTTCTCTCTTTGATCCGTGGCTGGCAATCCCATCTGATGCCAGGAGGACGTAGATCCAGGAGAATGCATGATCTCCAAAGAGCAGAGAGTTTGTCAGGTCTTCAGGATACAGGCTGCTTCCATTCATGAAAAATTTATTAAAATCTGACTGCTCTTAAAGGATCGCAGCTCTGTTATTTTTAATTGAAACGTTCAGTTTGCCCAAAATGAAGTGCTCCATCTTTCAAGCTGTATCTCTTGCCAGATTTTTTTTTTCTTCTCTGTAATTCCTGCTGAACTGCTCCTTCTGCTGTTTTCTGGCAGAATTCCTCGTTGACTTAAAAGGGTTCTCACCCCTCCAGGCTTCATCCCATCCATTTTCCCCTTCAGCACGTGGGAGTCCTGGAAATGGCCTTTTCTCCTGCCTGCCATTTTTCACCCAGAACACTTGCTCCAGCTCAGACCTCAAGGCACACTGCTGATCTTTTCCTGCAGACCTGGGAGAATTAGGCACCCAGCTCCTGCTGAATTTCAGTGAGAGCTTAGCGCCCGCGGACATACCAGCAAGCCCGTCCATCCCATAACACTATTATGCATCCCCTGCAGATATCTGGGCACCGACAGGCAGATGTGGGCTTCTTAATGGGCTCTAATAACATTATTCTTTCTGCTGCTAAGAGACCACAAAGTGAGTAAGGCGAGGTTTGCCACTGAGATTTAGCTTTGCAGACAGAGAGGTCCCTTCCTCTCCCTTTCTGAGGAGTCCTTGGGCAGTACCCAGCACTGTTAGAGCTCTGCTTAGGACGGAAAGCAAAGAAAAACCCCACCTGCATGCAGAAGCAGAGGTGGTGTGAGCCAGAAGGATGTCTCAGCTGGAATACATCTTACAATATATCCCGCAAGGTGAAGCCCCGAGGGTCTGGTCAAAGGGAACGCAAATGGATGCACTAAGGCAGTGGTGAGACCCAGTGCCTATAAAACACGGGAGCTGTGTCCATGGGGAACGTGGCAGCTATCGACTGCACTGTCACATGGCATGGCCCTTTCCTTCCACAGTCAAGGCTGGTATCTGAATTACTTTGGATTTTAACCACAATTAAAGAGCTAATCAAGGTCAACAGCTCCTTTCAAATACAGTTTAGTACAAAATCCTAATGCAGGAATTACACAAATTGATATTGTCAATATAATGGATTCAAACCAATTGTGCTAAACAAGGTTGTATCAAGTCTGCGCTCTGTATTAGGTGAGGGCTAATTCTGTCTAGCAGGAGTGGAGGCGAACAGAAAAACAGATACATCAAGCCTTCACAGTTTGGATTTATTACTGAGGTGGTTTTTAACCCTCTCAGAGAATTCATTAGTCTAAGAAAACAGTGCAGTTCCAACAATTTTGTTCCATTCAGAAGGCAGAAGGTGCAAAATTGAACGCATACAAGGTATTGGTCTAATATATAGGAGATACAAGGAAGGACCTGTCAAGAGAAATGATGAGTGTGGAGAATAAATCTAAGCAGCAGCCTTGTGAAAAAAAGTGGTGACAAAAAACTCTGCTCAGGTACCCAAATATATTGCCCTACTTGAGACATCCGAAATGATCCAATATACCAGGCATGGCTGGAGGATGTGACAAGAGACCTGTAGAAAACCCAGGCTCCTCCAGCATGGCAGATACTCTAGAACACCTCAGATGGACCCTAAGAGATCTAACCTCTCACGTTAGGTGACATCTCAGTCTCTTATTTGCTTTTTCTCTGAGACACATCAAGGTTTCACCAACACCAATCACTTTGACATCACAGGTGGCCCCTCTCCAGTTGGTGTGAGCCTTACTGCTTCCCGTTAGGCATGTGGATTTAGAGACATATCCATGGTCACTCGGTGAATCAGGATGCTCTTTTTTTCCTATGTTGTTTCCAGATTCCAATATTTCTGCTGTGAGGAGGTTTCTGGGAGGGCAGGCTGGCTTTTTTTTTAATTGAAGCTAATGATATACCCAAAGTGACAAGACCCAGCAAGAGAGGAGGGTTTTCTCCAGGGAACGAGAGACACCCAGGGCAGCAGGGCACTGCTGCTCAGGAGTGGAGAGCTGCAGACAGTGGAGCTCCTGGAGATGGGAAGTCCCCTGGGTCTGTGCATACAGCTGTCAGAGGAGCCCGTGGAGCCAACCCTCATGGTGCCCTTTCCTCTTGGCAGCACAAAGGCAGCCCGATACCATGAGCAGAGGGTACAGACCACACTGCATTTCTTGCTATACATGAGGAAAAGACAACCCCTGTCCACAGAGCTACTGGTGTGAAGGACATGTTGTTAAGGGTTGGGAAAATGGCACCTAGTGAAGAATCAGCCTAGTTCAGGAGTTGAAAGTGGTGCCTTTTTCCCTACAGGTGAAGGGGCATTAGATCCCATTGGAAAGTTTCTTCCCAGCTTTGTAGACATGTGCTAGCTCTTTCCCTTCATCTCAGCATCCACTTTTTGACTCCTCTCCTCAGGGGAAATATGTGGAATGACCCCAGCCCTTGCTCCCATCCTCCAACCTGCTTTGGAAGGGTGGGAGACGGTCAACCTTTCCGGGGTCCGTGTGAAAGAAGCTAAATGGGAATATGAAGGTGGTAATGGAGTGGAAGCAGAGCAAGGAAAGCCTTGCTGATAGATTATTAGGCACTGTCAAAGTTTCAGCAGAGTGGAAAACTTGGAGGCTGGAGTGAGTAGTAACCCATGAAAAATCACCTCTTCCTTTTCCTGTTCATGGCAGGGCAGCGTGTCCAGATCAAAGCCACCCGTCACCGCTCAGCCTCAGTCACACGATTTACGAGGCACTGGGGCACCAGCCCATTAACAGCCCTGGTAATTCATTGCAAGGGCAGCAGGAGGTGTAAATCCCCTCCCCTCCAAATTTACACATTTACCTAATTGTCCCCCCAATTGCTGGACCCAGACATCAGAGGGGCTGATGTTATAAATGAGAAGGCCCACAAGAGGTACAATGGAGAAGGAGAGGAGACTGAGGAGAGAGTCTGGGGTGGTCAGCGTGGGTGGGAGAGGCATGACCCAAGAGGCAGACCCTCTTTCCTTTGCATCCATTAAGCAGCAGAAAATCTCATTGGTTTTAATTGCATTTTGACCTTCCGGAGCTCCTCTCGGCTGTTTCCCTTGGGATCGGCGTTGGAGAAGGAGCATGCTTGGTGCACATGGGCAGCTGGGAGGCCTCCGCATTGTTTCAAGGTTTGTGAGACATTGTGCTCTACACACATGTCAGTCCCTGCTGCCAGTAGATGGTTCAGAGGCTCAGCAACACCAAAATCATTGATGGCTGCAGGTAACACCAACTAAGGGTAGATACAAGGTCCCGACATGCTTTGGGACCTCAAGACCTGGCAGCCCCTAAGTGAATAACATTCATCTACCACTCCATCACTTTACTGGTGGTACTCAGGCATACTGTCTTCTCTTATGGTCTTCTGCAACACGTCGCCATTCAAACAAAGGTTTGAAGAAAGAATATTCTTTGTTGTTCTTCAAAGATAACAAAGATTTTATTTACTCTTTATTTTCTTGTTTCTAGCTATTCTATCCATTCTCTCTCTCTCTCTCTCTGTTTCTACCCTCCCCTTAGTCTGCCAGGTCCCCTTTTCAATTTCCCATCACCATTTCTCACAGAGTGCTCTATTTTCCCTGCACTAGTGTCTTGCTGCTCTTATGTGCTTGGGTTCAGCTATTTCTGGCTTTCAAAAAGTCCCCTTCAGTTTGCTTTTCCCTGACTTTGTTCATACTTCTCATCTTTCTTGTGTAAATGCCCAACTCTGTAACGTTAGCTAATATTTGATATCAGAAAACTTCCTTTCAGCTATATAAGTAGGTTTAAAACACCTATACATTTACAAGAAAGCTTTGAACGTGAGTGTTCCACTCCCACAATCTGTACAATAGAACTAAATCCTCATCTGAGGTGCTTGCCTGTAAGAGCAGTGGAGATAAATAGGCTCTGAAGCAGAAATGGGAGGCTCACCAGTAGTATTCAGTAAGTGAGATAATATGGCCAGATCAGTGGAGTGTTTTCTTGCAAAAAAATCTTTCCATTTTCCCTAAAAAATTACTTTTTAAAAATAAACTCCACCGCAGTTTCTTTTGTTTCATTTTTAAGTTACCACTCATCATTTCTTTTTGAGGCAAAACTAGAAACAGATTTCCAGGAGCAATTTCCCTCAGAAACCCATTTTCCTTTTCCTGCTCTGAAGTTCACAAGAAATACACCTGATTTCCCAGCCGCTGCTTACCATGCACTTGACCCCACAGTTGCAGGAGCAGGCAGATGTGCCTGCAGGACAGGAGACCACTGGTTTGGCTCAGCAGGGGACAGGGCAGCGACCAGCTAAATGGGGACAAGGACCAAGTGTTTCCTATTACTCCTCACAGAGCAAACGCTGGCCCTCAAAGCATGACCAAGAATGAGAACTGGGCAATGATCTTTGGTTAAAATATAACCAGAAAGGAGGTGAATGGAGAGAAAGTGCAAATGAGAAAGATTGGTCTAGCTGGGAGAAAAGGGCATTGTTAGGGTAACAGTTTGGAAGGAAAAATCTACAAGATTTGGGTCCATAAATGCTTGTGACTCTTGAACATGTGATTTAGGCAGTTCACTGCTTTTTAGGTGCAAGAAATTAATTTCTGGTTAAGACGAAGGAACACAGAAATGTAGCGATTCCATGTATTGTAGTAGAGGAAAGGGAAGTTTAGGACACTTTGCCAGTAATGAATTACTGGAAAGCAGATCTCAGCCTCACATGCAGCTTCACCAGTGTTCATAACCCTGGGAGGACACAAGAAGGACGTGAGGAGAGGTTTTGGTGGCTCGTCTGTGTTATTTTCCCAGAAACGAGCCTCGTAAATGTTCTTGGATGTTGCCACGGGAGTTACAGCCAATTTAGGATTCACGGTTATGGTTCATTCCTACCTCTAAAGGCAGATGGTTCATCTTCGCCAATCGGGAGGGAAGAGGAGGGATGAGATAAAGTCCTTCAGCAGACAGTGAGAAATGAAACAGGGCCATGAGATGCCAAACCTTTGATATTGCACAGAAGAGAAGTCCAGCATGTGAAAGGGCAGAACCTCCACCAGGTCTTGCAACACATGTGAAATCCATCAGGGTCACCGTTCCCGTGGTGCTCTGTTGTCCGAGCCATAACACGACACCCTATGGGGAGGGAAAGGCGTCCTGTGGGCAGGGGGAAGAGCTATCTGTGCTTTTAAGAGGTTGGCTGGGAATTAAGAGAATACTTTATGGGGGTTACACTCTGAATTTATAGTTTCCTCCTCTTGCTTTTTAATGTTCTCCTGCCAAATTACCTACAGTTTGTCCCATAACTTCCAGCTGCCCTGTGGTCTGACATGTCCCAGCACCACCTGGGACACATGAAAGAATAAAAAACAAACAATCTGTCAAAGAAGAGAAGGGCTGCACTACAAAATGTAGATTCTCTTCTGGACCTAAATTCTAATTGTCCCAACTCCGGTCAGGATTTAATAGATTTGCCCTCTCATGACAGGGCAGTGGTGACATTCAGATACAAATCAGAACATTCGCATTCCAAAAGTGTGACTTGGGCACCCCATTTTCAAGAAGCTTTTGACTGTGAAGTTCAGCAAACATCTACTGCCTATTGACTAACCTCTCTGTCTTATTACTTAGAGGTCTGAGCTATTCTGCACACATCTATTCTCAAGAGATAGAAGAAGAAAGTTCGTCACCAGTATGTCCCAGAGCTTCAGAGCACAGTAGGACACCTGGTCAGAGCACTGCCTTCTGGTACTTCCCGTTGCTTTCCTGGAGAAGCTAAAATCAGGTCACATGTAGCTGCTAATAAAACTTCTGCTGAGAACCTGCCAGCCATTCATTACTTGGAGGTGGGTAGCTGCCCCAGAGTCAAGGGGAGAGTCAAGAACCTATGTAAAATATTTTTGGAAACCTGGCCATATTCTGTGGATGCCTGGAAGCTTGGGTGACTTTTACAGAGCTGCCTAGGAAAACCCCCAAACCAGCAGTGGACAGGCCACTTTCAGAGAGTAGGGAGAGATCTGGGAAACTTGGATGGGAAAGTGTGCAATAAAAGAGAACATTTAGTGTAAATGTGAGCGGCCACCCACGGTTGCACCATTTCACTCACAACAGACTTCTTTCAAGAGTAAGCACAAACGGTACATGTGCAAGTGCCTGCTAAGATGATGCCGCAGCATGCATGAAGGAGTCCCAGGGCACGATCAATTCATTTTTTCCCCTTTTCCGAAAGCCAAAAGCCTTTCCTAGTCATAGACGGTCCTATCTCTGTGCCATTGTCTGGCCTTAAAAGCAGCCCCGCAGAATTAAAGCCATGTACTCCCAGTGGAGAAAGTCTTCTGGTAGCAGAAAAGAAGAGAAAATAAAGCCTTCTCCACAGGTGGCACTGTTAACATGACTTTTGTTTCAGGGAGTTAGTCAGGGTTTATAACTGCTTGTCTGTGTGTCCTGGGGTCTGCCTATGTCTTTATCTTCGTTAAGGTCTTTTCTCATCTCCCAGGCTGTATCCCCCTCTGTCCCTAACCCTCTGTCTCTTCCTGGTGGGTAGCACAGGAGCTGAGGCTGCCAGCGTGGGCTTCCAGCAGAGCAGTTCCCTGCCACATGTGTCCTCACCAGGAACAGAAATGCAAACCCAGCGGTGGGAACAAGCTGCCTTTTCTCTTGCCTGCACCCCCTCACCCCCCCCCGCCGACACTGTGTTCCAGCAGCTCACCTCAGTGGCTCTAAAACAATTATGAGGTTTGAAGTTTCACACGCCCCAGCAGGTACAGACAGGACAACTCATCTGTTATTGCAGCCCAAGTGCACAACACTTTGTAATGATGTGGGGAATCCTGAACTTGGCAACCCCTCCTCGACCTTTGCCTGAGTATAGGGTCATCCCCAATATCCGGGATGGGTGCTGGTTGAGCTCGCATACCGGTGTCTTTCAGCTGCAGAGCAGGGAACCCAAGCATCCCGACGCAGGGCATCACCTGCTAACTCAAGCATTGAACATTAATCCCGGTAGGACTTTTACTCCTCCATCTCTGAGGTGGAAGTAGATTAGGAATTTGATCTCCCAAGATTACTGTGTGAAAGTCGCCCTTGAATAGGCTCCTGTAGCTTGTTCATGTCTTGTCCATCTCTTTGGGGTCACAGTAGTTGCAGAAATGCTTTGTAGAGGCACACCGGGTTTCTTTGGTTTTGTTTCAAAGTTTGAAGACTTCACCCTCTTGACTAAAACAGAGAAAGGCTTAAATCCTTCTTCCCCACAAAAATACTTCCTTCAGTGTGTTGCCTCCAGGAGCTGAAACTTTTTAGAAAATAAATAAAAGACACCGGTATTAGGCAGCTGGTGACACAACCATGTCCTAGCATTGTTATCTGGCAGGGTCCCCCACCTGGTTAGTCTCTGGTTTGATGGAGGAGAGTTGTCTGCTTTTAGGAGCTTTGCTGAGAAGATGCATCTCTCTAGCAATTGTTTACTGGATAGAAGATATTTCGTCCAAAGAGGAAGGTCCTCCTGGGCCATGCGCTGTGTCCCGTCCCGTCCTGTGACAAGGGACAGCCAGTGGTGCAATGTGAAGGGGAGGGGAAGGTTTCTCCTGTTCCCACTTGGAATGTTACGACACCACACGAGAAAGTGGAGACCTGGAGCTACTGTTGGGTGAGGTGGTGTCTCCTGAAAGGGGAGCTCACAGTGTGGGGAGCAAGAGCATCTGTCCTCGGGGCTGCTCAGTCCTCGCTGCTGCCTGCCAGGGCTGGGCAAAGGCAACCACAACATCTGAGGTTTGGGAGAGGCAGCGAGCTGAGCTTGTGTTGAAATGAAAAAAGGAGAAAATAAAAAAGGGGAATTCTTTCCAAGATGTTTTCCTTGGGACGAGCAGACTGATGATTTAGCAAGACCGGCTGGTTATTTTTCCATGTCACTACCTTTAGCCCCTTGTTTGGAGCAGGTGAGCCAGAGACATGGGAAGGCGGCAAACTCTGGGTAGGATAGCCACGGCTGAGGGCTGGTGCTTGCCAGTGTGGGCTTGTATCTGCAAAACCCACCAGAAAGAGCAGGATTTTTCCTCCTCTGACCTCAGTACAGAGCACCTGCCAGGCTCAACGTCCATGCGGGCACTGTCCCACAGCACCTTTTGCTCCATCCTAAAGTGCAGAGAGAGCAACCAGCCCAGGGAAATGGTGCCCCAGCCAGAGCCCTTTTCCCATCCAAATTTCTGTCCTTGCAAGCTCTCTGCAATCCCAGACCGTCACCATGGCCCCACAGAGGTGCTGCAGAGCAGTGGAAGAAGTCCTTCCCCACCTGCCCAGCATTTCATGCCAAATATTTTCACGTTATGTCAAAGCAGCTAGTCATAAACCCTGCAACCTGCCTCCAGCACCTAGGTTTGGTCCTGCCGTGCTGGAGGGAGTCAGCCCCTACCCAAAAAGCTCTTAGGAAGTCAGGTCAGGTCCCCCGTGGGGTCTCCCCAGCTCCTATTGCTGTGGGTTGCTGTATGGGTGGAGAAACCCATTGGTTCCATTCCTGGCTGTGCCCGGCGGGGAGGTGGCCGTGCTGAGCGTGATGCTGTTTAATTCGCGTTGCCGTTCTCCACCGACAGCACCTCTCGCAGGGATTGCAGAGTAGCCAGCGTGCCGTGGTTGGATTGAGCAGACAGATTTAATTAAGTTGCGATTTAATTACCTATCAGCATCCCTATTTAATAAAGCTCAGGAGGATTTTAATTTAAAAAAAATAATAATAATAAATGATATGGCCTGTCACAGAGCGGCGGTAATGGCACCCCGGTCCAGGCAGGACGGCATTGCGGGCAGCATCCCTGCCCTGCGGGGACAAGGCAGCAGGAGGTGGCCGGGCTCAGGCAGAGCCTGCAAGAGCCGGCACAGATTGCAGTGAGGGGGGGAGCACGACCCGCCTTGGCAGCCGGCACGAAGCTCCTGCCTCTGCTTGCTTGTTTCGCCTCTTGCATGCAGAGATTGAAAGGGACTCGCAAGCCCGTGCCCGCTGCCAACAGCCCCGTATTTTCCTGAATATGGTTTGTCATTTTTGCCGTCTGCTGAAGCTTTCTGCCTGTGACGGGAGGTTGGCTCTTGTTGGTGTCTCTCCAGTGTCTTTGTTAGGCGGCCAAACCAGGGTGTGGATGCTGGTTGGGTTTGCTGATGGGGTTTTGAATACCCCCAGAGAGACCCAGTGGGTTATTTTAACCTGAGGTTTAGTTTTGACTCACTAAGCTGAAGTCAAAGTGCAGGTGCCCAGCTGTTTGTGATGCTCAGGGCCATCAGAATTTGGGTTTGGAGAAGACACTTTGCTTTGGCTCCTCTCTGAGCAGTAAGTTAAGATGTCAGCTAGTGTCTGTGCCCAGAGTCTGGGAGAATTTCCACCAAAGAAGATATTCATCCACTTTAGCCATTATCTCTTTCCAAGCTCCTCCCAGTCTTGCTAACTTGCACACAACATTCATCTCACTATTTTGCTGAGGATGTTTCCTAAGGGTTCAATTGTGCTTGAGGTTTTATTTCTTTTGGGCCAGACCCAGCCCTGCGGCAATCCAACGTGGTTGTTATCCTGGGGTGAGACTCACCAGCTTTATGTGAGCTCGGACACTGGCTGGAGACCTTCTGGTCTTTGTCACCGGCGGGGATGGGTTTCTTGTTCTGCCATCTGTGTTCATCCTGTTTTCTGTTTTAGAGCTTTTCTTTAACGGAGACTCACCCGGGACCTCTGTGTCTTGCAGGGCCCCGTGGCATCTCCTCACCGAGGAGGACGTGTCGACACCAAGTTTAGCACTTCTTGAACTGTGATAACTGTAAACACAGTATAAAAGGAAGCAGTGTTTTTAAACAAGAAACAATGAAGGAAAGCCCAAACCTTTCCCTAGTCACCAGCATCACACCAGATGAGATCTAGCCTGAGCTCTAAAATACCTCCAAGGGGATCATATATCCATATGTGCTTCCCACCTGTGCCTGGGACATCACATATGGCTTCCTCAGCTCTTCCATGGGCCTCTAAAAGACATCTTGACTTGGGGCGCTCACTTTTAGACACCCCTCAGTTAGATGTAGTGGGTCCACTCCCTCTGTCCCCCCCAAAAAAGCCACTTTCCAACAGAGATAACAGCTGAGATGGAGAGAAACAGACCTTGATATTTCTATTGTTTCATGGTAACAGCGCCTGTCCTGAGACCCCAGGCCTGACAGATTGACATAACAGGTTAATAAGTGCTTTCCACTTCTCCTAAAGGCTAATTAAATATTAATCCACTTGGTGAGGTCAGCAGAAATAACAAACAATTGGCAGAGTGAAATTCGTTTAATTAATTCTCCTGTGGAGGTTTTTCAAGCCTCTTCCTCCCCTGACACACCGCTGCCTCGGCTGTGGTAACCTGCAGTGAAATCAGGCCTTATTGGTTCTGGGCCTGCATTTCTGAGATATTTAATTTTGCTTCTTTTTTTTTGTTTGGTTTTTTTTTAGTTTCTGAATGCTTGTCGGGTATTGCCCAGGGCCCTAAGCACAGAGATGAGAGGAGAAGAGAAAGAAGGGAATGCAGAAGTGGGGTGCAAAGATGAGGAAGAAGAGGTGGACAAAGTCTTCTTAGAAGTCTCAAACCTTCAGCTGCCAAAAGCATGAGGTGCTCTTAGTCTTTGCAAAATGAAACTCAGGCATAGTTTTTTGTATTAATTTTATTGCTGGAAATATCAAGAAATCAGTGTCTTATTTCTAGACAAAAACTCCTTGTAGAGACTAACGGGGTCCGATAGCAATCTGGGCTGCCAGTGGAAGCGGCTGTCCCACCATGATCTCGATTACCTGCGTGCAGATTAGTGGCTTCTGTGACAAAGAGATGCAGTTTGCAAGTAAAAGCACCAGCAAATCCAGAACGTGCAGGGACTCAGCCCTGGTACCCATCATGGCATCCCCAGCACCCTGTACCCTCCAGTTCTCCCAAGCTGTCTGTCCCTTGCCACCTTGCCACCCTCTCCAGGAAGGTAGGGGAAAGCTTCTGTGCCTCTGGGTGCTGTGAGCACCCACAGCTCCTGAAACTTTTCATGCAACCACACACTTGAGCATCTTTCCTCCTCCCGCTATCAGTTCCATTACAGATAACTGCAACAGGATGCCTTGAACATCCTTTTTTGGTGGCTGGCTTGGTCTTTCACCAAAACAAGTTCACTTCCAATGTAATGAAATTCATCTGACTAGCGATCCCTATTCTAACAGTCCTACAGCAAGATGCCATTTGCTTTGGTAATATCTCCATTAAAGCACATCCCTGCATGGCAGGGGATGCCTAGGGTTGCTCTGGAGATGGTGGTCTTGCTGTCTTCTGTGCCTATCATCCTTAACATCAGCGTGTAACTGGCTTGCTCAGTGTTATTCTACTCACTTCCAAAGAATCTCCCTAGAAGTGCTGCCTGTTGGTGTCCAGCTCCATTTTGAACATTTCTGGATGTGGCACCTCTAGCAATGAACACTGCATTTGCGTTCATGCACTCATCTCTCCACACTACAACTGACGTAGACGCAGCAGCTGGAAACACGCAAGGAAGACTGGGAATTTCTCCTGTCTCTGCTAGAGGACAGACCCATTACAGAAATAATTTCTCGAGTGACCCCTGTCTCCTCTGTCGCAGCCTTCATGCTGCAGCGTGCTCTGCATGCTGAGCAGGAGCACAGTGCTTGGGGCATGTCACTGCAGAAATTGCACAGTGGGTGCCCCTTAGCCTTGGTGGGAGCGCTGTGGAGTGCAAGGGGGCAAGTCAGCTGAGCTGGCCTTTAGGTAAGCCTTTAGGTGCCTTTCTCATAGCTGTAATCTTGGGAATGAGAGACAAAGGGGTGGTGCAGAAGATAGAGCAACTGGGGAGCAATGAACAACTCCAAGAAGGAAACTGGAGCCTACTTGCCTCCAAAATGCACTCTTAGAAACAAATAACAGAAGCCTCCCAAGGAAGAGGATTCAGAAAAAAAAAAAAAAAAAAAGTCTTCATACACAGGGGTTGCATTGGGTCTCTCTCCAGTTATTTCTCCAGGCATCTGCCTGTCTGGAGGAGGGTGACCCCATGGACACTCCATGGGTGAGTTCTCTGTGCCCTGAACTGCAGTTCAAGCTCACCTTTGAGCATGACAGGGGAAAGCGTTTTTGGGCATGGAGCCTTCCAGGCATCAGCCCAGACTTGGAGAGAACTGAGGGAGAGTGGGGAAACTTTCACCAGGTTACTGCTTTAGTTCCACGTTAATTTTTTATTTATCTGAAAGTGGCACTGGAAGGGTTTTCAAAGTGAGTCTAAAGTAATTAGGCGCTCCTGCTGATGGATTGCACTGGAGAGACATGTGGATTATTTATTACAAAGTCACTTGCTGGAAAGGTTAGAGGCTGAGAAGTAATTATTTTTTCCTTTTCTTCCTTTTTTCTTTTTTTTAAGTGGAGGAATCAGCAGGGGAGAGCAGCTAAAGTTCCTCTGTGAAATATTCCCTCCTGGCTAGCTCCCCTTTCATCCCTTCTCCCATGGTGGCAAATGGGACAGGGTCCCCAGGGAGGACATGAAACAGGAGCTCATGAAGCCTTGACTGCTGGAAGTATGTTTTGGGTTGAGATACCTGCCCAGCACCCACACTTCTGCACCAGGGACACTTAGGGGTTCCCCACTCTTTGACCTCAATGTGTCATACCGGCAACCAGGGTCAGCTTTTGAGGCTGTCCAGCTCACCTAACCAAGCCCACAAATGGCTGGTTCACATGGCATGTCTGGCACACGTCTGGTGGATGTTTTGAACACTATCAGGAGGATTCAACGCTTCCAGCAACCTCAGCTGCCTCCTCCTCTCCTGCCTTGTAATCTACGTCTAGGATGGGAATTGAATCCAAAGAAACGCAATCCTCGACCTTGAAAAACAAAGCCAGGCTTGGCACAGTCTACAGATGAATATGCAACAGCCCTAATCAGGAATCCTTTGTCAGAAAGAGGATAATTGTGGCTAACATGTTAGTGTAGTGCTGGATCTTTGGGCTTCTAACAGCTTATAAAATCAGGATCCTTTTTCGGTGGGAAAAGCTGAGCGAACAAAGACATGCTCAAGCAATTAGTCACTGGAGAATTCAGCTCCTGCCGGGCAGCGTTAGCATTGCATGAACCGTACAAAGTCTCGCGACATTCAGAGCGAGAGTCTGGGATGGAGTCAGGAATTAGAGGATGGTCTCAGGGGAGTGATGTTAACACAGGGAAGTTGGGAGAATCAAGCATTAACAGCTCTGCTCTGTTTGTGTTCTTTAAATGGTGCCCATCGCCATGGTGTCTGGGCATGTATTATCTCAGCTTTACAGGAGACTGCTATTTGAGGTCCTTGCCAAAAAAAAAATACCAACCCAAACCAAACCCAACTGAAAAACCCTTGTCCCCTTGCAGGGGTCAGTCTGATTTTAGGTGAAAAATGATGAGAGCTGCTCAAGGCCAGCGAGGAGCAGGTATCAACGCTGGGGCCAGTGCTGAGCACCCCCAGCCCTGTGCTCCCATTGCCCAGCTGCATTTCCAGCTGCCACTGGCCGTGCATCAGCACAGCCCTGGGAAGACCCAGCACATGGTGTCACCACCTTGCACTAGTCACATCTTCCCGGGGTGCCCGGCTAAGGACACAGCCTGTGTTCCCAGGGCCCGTTGTCCACGGCTGGCCTCCCGGCCACCCAGGCAGAGCTCTCCTCCGACAGCAGCAACCCCCGACTCGTGGTATTTATAGATCCCATCCATGTCCTCGGCTAGGAAGGCATCTGTAATCTCTTACAGATGTTGGCGAGAACAAAGCCAGCCAGTGACTCGAAAGGACCGCCCGGCAGAGTAATGGATGGAGACCTATTTCTTAGTCACCTCTGACACTCCTCCCCCTGCACGCTCTCCCTCTTCCCCAGGAGGCTTGCTGGAGCCTGCTTGGTGCTCCCCAGTGCCCAAAAGCCTTCCCTTGGGCAGGAACTCATCCCCATTCCTAGCAGGGGGAGTCTCAAGAAGGTGTCCTCCATACTCCCCAAAAAGGATGGGATGTTCTCCTGGAAATCCCAAAAGCCACGTGAATGAGGGAGGAAGGGCACATGAGGAAGGTGCCCCTGGGTGCCAGCAACACACGTGGCTCCTGCCTGGTGGGCTGGCTGCTCCGACTGGTACAGTCACCCCAAGGTGCTCCCTGCCAGCTCTTCTGTGGCTTCGGGGCTCCAGTAGCACCCATGCCACCCTGCAGTACATGCACATCTCCTGGCTTTCCTGCACATCGGGGGTATCACTTTCCCCTAAATCCTTATATCACTATCTCAAGTTTTCTCCTCCCGTTGGCAGTATCTCCTGTGTGGGAACAAAAAGCTTCTCTGATCTCTTCAGCATCCTTTCCCTTTTTTAACTCACCATCTCCATTTTCTCCATCACCCCTGGGTCAAAACCCACCCAAATTCTCCTTTCTTTCCACTTCGCTGCCCCTGCACATTTTCTGTGCCTTCCTCCAATTCCCTTCTTGCCCCGAATCCCACCCTGCCTTCTGCACGGGGAGGTTGGTACTTGGCAGTGCTGGCACGGGGCTGCCCAGCTGCCCTGGGGTCTGGCGGAGCATGTCCTGTCCTCATTTTCAGGTTGACGTCCCGTCTGCCAGGAACCCAACTGTTCGCATGGCAAAAACCAAGGTGTGGGACCTGATTAGGAATTTGCTTGCCTGGGTGCTGCCATCTCCCCCTCTGCCATCACCCAGGACCTCGGTCCCTTCTTTGGCTTGTCGCACAGAAGGTTTCTGGGGAGCTGTGGGAGCTGGCAAGGAGCAATAGGCTCATGGACTCGCATCCCAAGCAGGTGAACTCAAAATAGCACTGGCAAGAGGGATGAGCCAGCTCAGTGGAAAATGAAGCACAGGGAGCTGCTGGACACAGTCTTCTGGCAGCACCAAGGGGAAGGAGGGCTGTGTTGGCTGGAGAGGTTCAGCTGGGAAGGCAGCACCCGCTCCTGTCCCTGCTGCACTTAATTGCACAAGGATCTTCAGCCAAGCAACCTTTTAACAAGGGTCTGATTCGTAACACGTGCGTTTTCTTTGAATCACTGCTAGAAATAACTTTGAGGTTATATATCCTGGCCGACCTCCTGCTGAGCTGGGCATAGCGTTCAGGGGCTCAGGTATTTCACGTGTTTTGGAGCTGTATGGGAGCATGCTGAGCAGCTCCCTGGCCGGCAGTCCTGTCCAGCTACACCATGCTACAACTGCATTTCACTGGCTTTTAATTGCATCTTCTGTGGCACCTTATGCTGTCCAAAAAATCCACTACAGGCACCGAGGCAGCAGGTAGAGGGAAGCCGGTTCCTCCTCTTGCTTTGCTCAAGTCTCCAATTTTTTGCCCCAAAAGCCAGCCACATCAATGCCTTCCTCCTCACCGCAGTGTGGCCTCTCAGATGGCCATGCAGGAATTTGCACGTGGAATTTCCTATGAGGCTGAAGTTGCTGTTAGACCCTGACTGAAGCTCGACTGTGGGGAGGAGAAGCCCTTTGGAGGCTGCTTTTGAAGCTGGGGCTCCTTACCAGTGCCGACTTTCTCCACAGAGAGGGAGGCAGAACAGACAGACGGACAGACAGGCAGGCAGTGGGTTGGCAGCACTTGGCAGAACGGTGCCTTTGTACTGAGCCGGAGCAGGACCGACCGAGGATCTTTTAATGACTTATTCTGGTCAGGGCAGCCCGCCGAGACAATATTCACATTGATGCTCGGGCTAATGGCAAAACCGGCCTCCAAACCCGCGGCGGCCAGGGGAGGGAGAGGGGTGGCCGCCTGCACGCAGGGGGGACCGGTGCCGCCGGCGCGAGGGGAGGCTGGAGCAAGAGGATGGCGAGGGAAGGAAGCATCTCCTCCCATCGCCGACGTCCCCTGCAAAGGGGACAGACCTCCTGCTTTTGCCGCCCTTTGTATTTGTTGGGGTTTTTTTCCCCTCCGTCAGCCCCTCGCCCCCTCCCCTGCCCCTCCGGCAGCATGCACGGCGGGAGCGACTCTTGCAGGGCACGGGGTCTCCCCGGGTCTGTCCCCACCCCGCGAGAACCACCGTGCAGCCGACGCAGCCGTTCCCGGGGCTGTGACGGGAACCAACACAGTAACTGTTTAACGATTTAACTGCACTAATGAATATTGGGCCAGATATTTTCAAGGCCTGTTCAGACTGATTACTTGGAGAGCTGAGTATGTCTACCAATTACCCAGGCAATTAGGCAACTAATTAAACACTTACCCTCAGCTTCATAAACAGAAGAGAGAGAGAGGGGAAAAAAAAAGGAGGGAGGGAGAGAGCTGGCTCCAGTTTCTGTGAAATATTAGCTGTCAGAAATTGCCGCTTGCAAGGAAAGGTGCACAAAGGCAGACGGATCCGGGCAGACAGAAAGACTGACAGCTCGCGCAGGGGAGCGCAGCCCTCGGCCCCTTCGCTTCCCCAGCACCAACGGCAGGGAAGGGTGCGGAGCTGCCGGGTTTGCCCTGCCCAGGCAAGTGATGGGCTTCTGGACACATCCAAGCCCTCACTCCCTGCCCCTTTCCCGCTCGCCTGTGACCACCTGGGCTGCAGAGCCAGCGCGCATCAACATGCCGTCATCCGGCACGGCGCTGGCAGGGAGGTGCCGGGGAGGGCACTCACCCGGGGGTGCCTGAGCATCCGTCAGCTCCTGCCCCGTGCAAAAGCGCGTGTGGTGAAAGGAGAGAGCAGCGAGCTGTGAGCCGGACCACTGGGAGAATTGCTTTGCAATGGAGAATAAGCAGAAACAGTCCCAGAGTGTGCATGCAATAGGGTTTATGCCAGTTTAGGACGCTTTGGGTTTCATCCGTTTAGAGATTTTTAGGATCAACACTGGTGACCAGCTTGACATCTTGCCAAGGGTTGGAAGGTGGAGGCCACGCACAGATTAAATCTCACATCTGGCATCTGCTGAGGCCACCGCTACAAAGGAGCTTTATGTTGAACCCAAAGCTCATGTGACAAAGTGAAGCAGCGTGGTTCCCTCCAGGTAAGGCACAGCAGGAACACTTCACACTGGGCTCTCCACTTCTGCCCTGCTCAGCACTGGTGGTAGGAACCAGCCAGGCCCTGCCACTCGCCTAACCTCTGCAGAGAAATGTATTTTCCTAGAAATCATGGACTCAGGAAAGAATGTTGTTGGAGGGTATTCAGAAACACTCAAGGCTTTGGGGCAAATTTTGACAAATAGTTCTTGCCTGGAAAAAAATTCAAAACATTGGGAAAAGGTGGAAATATTTTTATCATTTTTTAATTGTTTTGCTCTACATCTTTCCTTTTGAAAATATATTTGCCCCTCTGTTTGCAAAGACTGATTTTGGAGAATTTGAAGACTGCATGGCAGCTGTGCTCCTGCCTGATGCAGGGTCAGTCCCATGGTAGTGATGAACCTGCTTGGAGACTCAAGAAGCCACCAGCCATATTCTTTTCAGCAGGTTGTGAAGACATCTGTCAATTTTTAGATGCATCAGGTCTTCATGAGGTTTGTTTGTCCATCCAGGTACAAATCTGAAACCAGAACAGGATCAGAGAGATGCTCAATGATAGATTATTTCTACATCACAGCCAATAGGTTCTCTGCCTGGCTAGATGGGATCTTGAAAGGGGTACATTATGTGTACTTTTGGGATATTCTCAGAGCTGAAGAGGACAGGAGGAAGATGCTGAAGTCTCTCTGCACTGAGACACTCTGACAGCATAGACCTATCTACTCTCTTTTGATACTGTTCATCTTGAAGTGATGCTGCCTTCTGAAGACCATAACAAGGTGGATCAGATTGATTGGGGGTAATTCCAAATATTTCAGAGGATAAAATCAGCCCCATGAAGGTGAGATACTACAGGAGCCACCTTGACAAGCTATGCATTGGTAGTATGGGCAGATGGACTTCATCTCGCTCGTGAATATTCAGATATAGATGTACCTTTGCTGAGCGCAGTGATGGAGCTAGTAGGAATAACTGGATGTGACACGTGGTTGATAACGCACAGATGGCATTTAACAAGGTAAATGAGTGAGCTGATGGGCTTCACTGGAGCCTTCAGACAAAGCAGAGATGGAGTTTGCATAGCCCTGAAGTTTGAATGACCTAGAGGTTATTCACAGAAAGGCTCTCATTGTACCTGCTGGAATGGCACATCTGGGTTCAGGGCAGCTATAGCTGCTTATTTCCTCTTTCCAAGCCCTCAAAGACTTTTTCACTGTTTGGCATTGTGGTCCATTAAAAAGAGCCCCTCTATTACCATGTGCCCCAGGAGGGCTGGATGATGATTCACCAAGATATGTTTCGTTGGTGGGCTCCTATCTCACCATCTAATTCCCTCCACAACCTCCTTCCTCTGGGCTGCCTGCTCAGGCAGCTGACAGGGGCTCCTGGATGAGCATTCTGACTTTCTAGGACTGCTGTTGCCTTCTCTGATGCTTTTGCAGCTCATTTCTCCTCCACACCATTGAACTTCCCAGATGTACCCCACTCACCATGCTGGGAAAAGCAACCCAACTTTGTATAACACCCCTACTGATTGTAACAATTACTGATGAGCTGGTTTTATTCAGATCTCATTTACTAAATAATTTTTTTTTCTCTTAGTGTGCATTAATTTCCAAATCTTAAAGGCTTCCTTTCTCTTTCTTCTCCATCTTTCTGAGATGTAGCCCTGCAGAGCTGAGATTTCTGAGGCCCTAGGGACTGTGGTACTGCTCTATGGCTTGCAGATGTCCAAGTAACATGGACAAAAGGTCAATCAGCTGTAGGACACCATGAAACCATGGTGGCCCGCCATCACAGATCAGCCTATAGCAGCATCGTTTGGTGATGCCAGCTTCTGTCTTGCATTTCATTGGGAAGCCACGATGTCTCCACCTTTGTGTAGGTGGAGCTGTGGCAGAACTTGCTTGAACTGGTTTTGCTTCCATAACGAAAGGCAAAAATACTCTCCTCGTAATAGTGGTGTCTCTAATATACCGTGGGGCTCTCTTGGATTCAGGCCCACTGGGGGCAAGGAGAGTTTTCTCACTGGCCCTGGGGATGCGGGATGGGACCCTTAACTATTACTCCAAACAAAACAAGCTGTCCTGGTAATTGGGGTAGGTCTGCTCTCGCGCCGGAGAGTTGAAATGTTTATTGTGTGAAACATCAGAAAAAGGAAAGGAATCTGCTGGGAGCACTTGGTTCATTCCCGTACAACATGCCCCGAGTCTCTGTTTGAATGCTGGGTCTGTGGCATGGAGACGGGAGCTTGTTTTGATAATTTCTCTGCATTCAGAGGCATGAACACTTTACAGTTTTCTGTTTAAATGACCCATTTCTGAGAGCGGAAAGCACCAGCCAATAAGCGCCCGGGCCCCTCTGTATGTATCCGGAGTTTACAAACCATCCCCACCGATCCGTGGTAGTTAATGGACACTCCTGCTGCTTAGGGGGGCTGGAAAACTGTTCCAGGTGACTACCGGCCTCGGCTAGAGACAACTCGGTCCCCAGAGGTCTGAGGAGACACATGAGAATGAACTCAGCGTTTCTCTTGAAGCATGACATTGATTAATGACGGTCCACAGCTACGTCCTGCTGGCAAGCAGCTCAGTTGATGCAATCTGCGGAGAATAGCTGTATATAAAGGAACTGAGCGCCAGTGTTCCCAGTGTGCACAATGAGCCAGCCGCCGACTGTCCGCAAGAGCCTTTCAGCATAAAATTGGCAAGCGGCTTGTAGTAGTTTCAAAGCTACACCTTGTCTCCGCCTGCGCTTGTCACCCAGTCACCCGTTGTCACCTGGAATTTTGGCTTCAGCCTCCAGATGGACTACCCAGATGCCCTCCTCCTTGGGCACCACCCTCTTTTCAAGCTGGCTCTGGTTTGGACCAAGCAAAGCACTGGCTCTTAGGGAGCTGGAGCAGTGCTTCTGCCAGGAAAGCTGATTTTCCTTCTTCTCTTTGTTGTTTCAGCTCCTCCCTGGGCTTCCACGGGTGATGGCTGAGGCTAGAAGAGACCATGAGTTGATCTAGTCCATATCTCTGCATGATAGCAACTGCAGAAAGATGGGCAGGGAGATATACAAGAGGTTGCAGAACCTAATTCTTTTTGGGGTCTAACTCTTCACATCTGTCATCCTAAGGAAACCTAAACATGGCCTGGAGACTTGAGCTCCACCTAAGTCCTCTTTCCTCCTCAATGCAGGGCACATCTGACATGTAGCTCCAAGCAGCCCTTCTTGGGGGTCACTGAGCTGGGCGTGACAAATGCTCAGCACAGCAGCTTAGTTGGACCTGAGGCTACCTGGACGTGGTCCTTCACTCTTCCTTACACTCACCAGGAGGAGGTTTTTTTTTTCCCACCCACCCACTGGTGTGTGCATGATGGAAGGTCTGTGCACCACACTGTGCTATTGCTGTGGGAGGCTGCAGCTTTCTGCTTGTTCTCTGGCACTAACCAGCGGCGACTGGGATGATCCTGTGAAAAATGTCTTCAAGCACCAATTTTGTATGAAACAGCAGTTCAGTGTCTAGGTCGAGCTGTAAAACCCTTCTCTTCTGACAGGGTAAGATTGCAGCTTTGAGAGCAGTTTCCTCCAGACCTGCTCCCCCCAGAAGTGCTGTCTGTCCCTTCTTTGCTCCTTCAGGTGGGCAGAGGAGGAAGACCCTCTCGTCTCTGCCATCTCAGCACAGTGCAGACACTGGGTGAAGTGTGGGTGTCTTAGCATCTTTCTTCCCATGTGCTCTGCATCTGAGGCTTCCTGGGAGCTCCTTGTGCAAAGCCGAAAACATCTGCAAAAGCAAAGGTTAAGAAAGCTGCTGGGGATTCATGTTACCTCTCTCCCTCGAGGACTCTGTGACTTCCATTCACACCACTTCCCGCATAATCGAAAAACAAACCTTGAATGCCTGAGAATGTAACTTTTCTCAGAGGTAGGACCCACTGGTCATAAACCCTTTGTAAAACAGCAGGTTTCCTGGTAAAATGCACTGGCTGTCTCCTAAGGGGGGTGATGCTGTCTCTACAAACCCAAGCAAGATTCACAGCAAGTGGGTTATGCAAACAGATGCCGGGACAGGAGTGTTTTGGGGTGAGGAGAGGTAGGAAGCCAGCTCTGCTTTTGCCTACGGTGGTGGGTGAGGAGCTGATCAGCCACCCTTTCATCTCCTGCTGTCCTTGGAGGATGGCAGGACAGCAATGACTTAGCAATGGGTCTCCAGTCCCCAACCACAGCTGAGATTCATCCGAGCTGGCTGCTGAGGATCTGCAGTGCCCCTTCCCCAGAGTTTTCTTTTGGTGCAACCAGAAAAAAACTCTGAAAGGAAAAGGGAAACCCATTGCACTTTGGAGATAAGAAGCTCCCAATCAGGGAGTCAAATCACCCAAGTGCCACCAGGATGCCCCAGGTTTTGCCTTCATGAAGATTGCATTCCCTGGAGTCATCTGGATTAAGCTCCCAGTGTGGGACTTACTTACGCAGGAGGCAAAACATTAGGGCTCGGAGGATGCTCTTTTAAAAGCTGCATACTCTTTTGGGTGTCTGCCATCATTTGGGGAGTTGGAAATGAAACAGAAGTCCATGTCTGTCTGTTTAACACAGGCCAAGCTGTGTCTGCATATTTATTTATATCCAATGCACATAATATACACTCCAGTTTCCATAACCTATGCTCTGATGGTGCAGCCAAAGAGGCAGCATCCCATTTACCCTTAGTTCAGACAATGCCAGGAGACGTCCACAGCTTTCTGTGACACGCAGAAGGAAAATGTCTGTTTATTTCTGCATGAGCAGCGGGTTTCCTCTGGGATGCCTTGATTGATACACGGCTATTGATTCAAGCGGCAGCTGGGCTGGATGCAGGGCACCCAAATATGAAGCTGAGGGAAAGCACAGCTGCCCTGCCTCCCCTTCCCTCCTGACCCCTCTCCTATTAACCACAGCCCCAAAGCAGGGTGCTAGCAGGCTGGCACCACCTCCAGGCTTTTTAGCCTTGGCCCCAGAGCCCGGCTGCAGCCGCTCTCGGGACGGCCGCTGAGCCCGCACGGAGGAGGGCATTGGGATGGGCTGGTGGAGCGGCTCCAGGGCACCTCTGGAGCCGGGGGGGTTGCAGACATGTGCGTCGGGCTGATTTCTGGCTGTAAGGCTCCTCTTCCCCCTGCCATGGGCTGATGCAGTCGTATGGCAGCGGCAGATAGGCAGAGCAGGGAGGAATCTACCAAAATTCAAAATGAACGGGTGTAGGATTTTTAGTTAAGGGAGATGAAGGAAACTTTGTTCTTTTTAACACCTCTGCCTGTGTTTATTCCTGTGATAGTTTTGAAAAAAGTACTGATAAAAACACTAGTCAGGACAGAGGGGAGAAGCAAGTATGAATGCTGCCTTCTGGAAAACAATTGGCATAAAATAATAACTGAGAAAACAAGGCAACCTGTAAAAGCAGGTGGGAACAGAGTGAACATGCAAAAACTTCTGGACAGGTATTTTTTCTTCCGTCTCTCCAAGAGGAGCCAGCTACAGGATTTTGGGATCCAGCTCCCAAATTCTCCGCAGTTTGATGGAAGGGCAGGTCTCTGCTCCGTGTTTCTAGCATGGGTCCACGACCAAAAGCCAGAACAGTTGTGCCTGGATTTTATTTTCATCACTCCAGCCCCATACCTGCATCAAGGTGTTTCCCTTCCTGTGTCCTCCTGGTGCCACAGGAATGCGCCAATGCTTGGAGGTGAAGTATGGCAAAGTTTCTGGAGAGCAGGAAAGAAATTCCCCTCGGAGTCTGGAAAGACCCTATCATTTAAATTAAATGTTAGCCTTTGAGAAGACAAAAAGAGCACTGTCTCCAACAGGGCTGCCTGGCGACATGGCTAATATTTATTACAGTGCAGGTAGTTTAAGAAAACAGAGGCATTTCACTGGAGATTTGGATCTTCAGCCTAACTAGAAGCTTGGGCTGGAAAGGTTCAGTTGCTAATTAAATCTAAGTTGGACACTGTTCCATAGAGGGCAGATTGTAACTATAAGAGGATGTTAATGTAGATTTTAAATATTTATTATAACTGAGGTAGGTTATAAAAACAGACATTCTTCCTTTCAACACTCTATAATGTCAGATTTAGAGGTTTGTCTCAGGCCGTGAGTGATTTCCCAGCAGCTGTCAGGGGCTGGAGGGCAATTTATCACCCTCCCAGTGAGAGATCTTGCCGGACAGTGAAAGATTAGCACGCTGATTTATGGCACGCAAGGAAAAAACAACGTTGTTTGAGCGGGTGCCTGGGTGCTGATTTTCACACACCTGTTCCCAGCCCGGCCGCACGAGTCGGTGATTTCACTTCTCCGGCAGCGCCTCGTGGAGCCGAGACTTTAAATCACCCCAGTGCTGCACGCCGGGACTGGGTGCTCCCGCCCCGAGGATGGCGTGGGCTGAGCCTAGCTGGGGCAGCAGGGCTTGATTTTTAAGGGCTTTACAGAGCCAGGCTTGGTTTGAAGCCTGCGGTTCCTGGTGGGGTTGGGATTTTTCTTCGTCAGAGCGTTGTTGCGATGAGCTCCATCCAAGTTGGGGCGATGGGGCAAGAGCTGGCGGTGATGCACGCACCTCTGCAGAAAGGGGAAGAGTTTATCAAGGGCCAAACAGGGAGTATTTTGCCCCCGGCAGCAGCCCAGGCCCCCAGTGTTGCCCCTTGGAGGGCATTAAGTACCACTGCTAGCAGACAGGCAAACATCTCTCACCTCCGATGAGCACAACCCTGCAAGGGTTAAAGCCTCTTACTCAGCCCCGCAGGGTAAATCTGCTTTGAACCGTCATTCCCATGTCTCCCGACCCAGGTATGCTCACACCTTGGTCCCTTGCCCTTCGCCCAAAGCCAGCCCATGCACAGCCCCAGCCCTGGGCTCTCTGCCCAGCCCCGGCAGCACGGTGATGGGCAGCCCCATGCCGGCGGTCCCCCCTGCCAGCCCCACACAGTACGGCTCCCTCCGAGGGACGCTGGGAACCGGGGGCCTGACTGCCCCTGGATTTCGTGACCACAGCAAGTGCTGCATAATTTAGGCTCTGCCGGGGAAATTCATTTATAAGGATGCCTGCTCTGTTTAGCTTCTCCTCCTCCTTCCTCATTATCTCTCCTCCTTGCCCCCTCTTCTTTCTGAAGATACTTATTAATAGGCATGTCTTCAACGCATGTTCAGGAGTTGAAAACCCATCTTCAAAAGACAAAAGGGAGTTGGGGCATGGGACGTCAGGACAGCCATGCGGGAAGTAGGGGTGCGAGGAACTGGGGCTTTTGTTTAACTGTTAATGATGCTCTGTTCAAAGGCAGGACTGAGAGTCCTCAGTCTTCTCAATCTGGGCCCAAATCTTGGAGGAAAGTCCGCGCAGGTGGTTTGGCAAAGCGGCACAGATCACCGGCACTTGCTGGTGAAATGCCCCATGCCATACACCAGCTGCCAACCGCGGGTGCTGCAGATCTCCCCTCCCCAGCCATGGGAGGGGGTAAGGATGGGAGAGGTGACCAGCAAAATTACTGATCTCCACATCACCTGCGCAAGAGGTGGGGAGGGAAGAGGAGAGGGAGGTGCCCCCGTGACTGCACCGCTGGAGCCCGGGGTGAGCCTGGTGTGGAAATGTCTCAGGTTTGTCCACCTTGGAAATAACACGACTCTAGGGAGCCAGAGTGCTGGCTCTGGGGAGAAATGGGTGGGCACTGGTGGCACAGGAACATACAGGAGATGGAGGTGTTTTCAGTGAGCCCAGCAGAATTGGGTTGGAAGAATCATGAAAACTGTGGCTTCGCAATGAAAAATTTCTTTAAAACCAGAAGAATCCCACTGGTTTCAGTGAAACAGATGCATCCAAAAAGCAAGCTGACCTGTCCTGCACGTGGTCTCAAATCCACGAGCTGAGTCATGCTCTGACAGATCATCTCTCCACAAGCCATGCATGATCTTGGCATGAAGGAGACACCCAACTTTCACACGCCTGAACCTGGGTGCCCCCCACAAGCTGTACTTTCCCTATAGAGGATCCCAGCCTTGTGAGTGTTGGCCCTTGATGCCCGGGTCCAGTCCTGCTTCCTCCCTCCCTCAGCCTGGGATTTATCGATATCTTCGCATGCTTTGTCTCCCCCAGCGTAGCACGGCTGATGCCCACATCCTGAGACATGGATACACTTGTGCAGCTCAGTCAATTAGAGGAGACCGTGCCATCGTCTGATTTGGTTTGTTACTTAGGAAAGGCGACAGTGGAGACAGGATTGATTCAACAGACAAAGCTTGGGATGCTCGAATAAGGGGCTGTGTGTAAGTGTTAGTGATTGGTTTTAAATCAGTCTTCCTTCGCTCTGGATTTCACGGGGCGGGGGGGGGGGGCTGGGACTGAAAATCCTCTTGTCGGAGAAAACGTGCTAAAAGGGCAATTTACTCGCTCCCTGCATTGCCATCCAGGCTCAGCAGGGCTCTGGAGCTGTAGGAGGCCTTCTAGTTAAACACTTAGAGTGGAAAAAACAACTTTCAGGTGTGGTTTATGACGTACTGAAAACAGATCTGCCCGGTGCACAGCCATTTCCGAGAGGCAGCAAAGCGGCCGGAGCACCCGGAGCCGCGGCAGGGCTGAGCTGGCACCGGCTCTCGTTTGGGCATGGAAAGGGAAAGTCTGGGACGGTCTAAGATTTTGCAGCCGTTAGTGGGAATGTGTGTGTTTGGGGGGGAAGGAAGGGCACAGAGGGGGTGACTTCTTGGGGTTTTCTCATAAAAAGAGTGGGAGGGGGGTTTGGGTGTGTGCCCCTCTGTCTCCCAACCCAGGATGGGGGGTTTGGGAGGGGAACGCTGTTTCTTGCTGAGATTTGTCTCCACTGGAGCCAAAAATGCCGGATTAAAGGCCTTCACAAAAACATGCATTTAAAGAAGTGAATCTTGCTGAACAAAATATGACTCAGAAATCCAGGAAACAATCTGATTCCCCCTTCCAGAAATGTCCTGGTCACTAAACCAAAATGGTTTTAAATCAAAGCTGCCAAAGAATTCCATTAAACAGGCTGAGCAGGCGAAAAGAGGCTGTGTGCGGCAAATAACTGCATTAGCCACACGACAAAACAAATATAACAAAAGCCTCCAAACAAAATTACATTTCACAATTAGGGAATGAAAAACTCTTTAGACAAAAGAAAGGCAATGGAAAAAATTTTAGCATAGACTGACGCTTCTAATTGTCTTTCTTCTAGCTCCTCTGTTCACTGATCCATTGAGCAATGATAAAGGCATTAAATTTGGTGATTATGTTCAGTGTTTCTAATGACAGTGAGCTGCCTGTGACTTGACTGGCTGTGCTCAGGTGCGGCTGGAGGGAGCCGTGTGCGTCTCTGCACCGCACTGCAGTGTGCAGCTGGCATACGCAGGAGGTGAGTCAAGGTAAAGGGTCTCAAACACCTCCGTCCTTAGCAGCTCTGGCAAGAGTCTTGCCCCTGAGATAGGGCAACACTCTGGAGTGCCAGCATAGAGGAAAAATCCTGCTGGAGGTGGTTCTGGGTGCTTTTAGCTCTTGAGATGCCAGCGATGCCCTGGAGCTGGAAGCCCCTCGCCGCGGATGCTCGGGGCCAGGCTCTGTCCCTTGGATGCCGAGAGCACTTGGGCTGAGCTGTTTCATGCACAGTAAGGGTGCTCTGGCATCACAGCCTGTGATTCCCTCTTTTATTTATTTTCTTAACTGTAGGAGCTTGCTTTCCTAAAGCACATCCCCAGCTAGCACTAGCTTGGGCTTTCTTCCGATTCAGATCAAGTTCGTACTTATGGCTTTGATTGAAATAGGCATGTGATCTTATTATCCATATGTCCACCGGGGTGCGTGTCACAGCTTGCCTAGCACATGGTAGTGCTTATAATATCATTAACAATGTCTGAAAAACAACTGTTAGTTAGAGTCAGCCTTTATTATCACATGGGGCTTCACTGGCTTTTCTTTGATTATGATTTTTTTCCCTTCTTGTTGTCAATGTCTCCTGTTCTGCGCTAATTAAAGGCAGTTGTCTGCAGAAGGACACAACACCTTTGGAAGATGCTTGTGATGGTCTTGGTGCGGGTGAGAGGCGGGATGTGTTTTAAAAAACTACTCTGGTCCCAGACGTGCCAATGCTGCCTGAGTTACGTGACCCAGCTCTTCAGCATCTCCACTCTGGATGAGATTAATGCAGAACAAGGCCTGGTGACCAAAAATGGACTTGAAATCCTTCCTGCTGGAGTTCAAATCTCCACCACCCTGCTATTTTGCCGGAGAGATGAACTTCCCTTTGCCTGTTTGCAAGGTGCTCAGTTCCTGACTTGGGTTTGTGGATAGCTCCACTCCTGGGGGGGATGATGGGGATGCTGCAGCCCGTGCAGCGTACTGGGATTGTGGCTGGTGCCAGCTGTGCAGGAGGAGGGTGAGAAGAGCATTGCATTACACGCTCGGTCCATCAGGGACTGGATGGGGCAGGACATTGACACCCACCAGCAGCTCCGAGGTCCGGCCCTGCCCACGGGCACTGGCAGAGGCTGGGGACCATTGCCCTGAGTGTTTTGCAAACACGCGGCAGGGAAATGGTGGTTCCAGGGAGGGCCCTGGGCAAAGCAGAGGGAATGAGGTGACTTGACCAAGGCCGCTCAGTGAAGCAGTGTCAGAGCAACACCAAACTGCAGCTCCTCCTAAGTCCCATGGTCATAACCATTGCTCTGCATTGGGTTGCTCAGCAGCTTTTCCTTCACCTCTCTCCATGCTTTAGCAAGTGTCTGAGCTTCCATCAACATCCTCAGGGTGGGAAAGTTCCCAGCTCGGGGGATGTCCCGAGCATCAGGGGAAAGGGAGCAGGGTTTGCCCTGCATCAATGACATGAGTTTTATGCCTCTTCCCTTTCAAGTGCGTGCCCTGTGATGTATTGACCCGCTGTGTTTTTTCAGTTGTGTTGTGGTTTGGAGAAAAACAGCTCTGCTCCTGCGAGCGAGGCAGCTCCAGGCTGGGGCAGCCTGGGCAGGACAAGTTTTTAAAACTCTGCTGAGAGCCATGATAGATGGAGGGAGAGGAAGAAAGCCTCCACAGCATGGGAGGAGTGTGGAGCTGGTTTCCATTGCTGCCAGGCTGAACAGGCACAAGTCGGAAAGCAGCCTGTGACCTGGTTGCAAGCCCCTTCTTTCTCTTCCCGGAGCTTCCCAAGGGCTGGGTTTGCCCCCAGCCTGGGCTGGAGGAGAGGCAGGACAGAGGCTGATGTGAATATCCTCCTGCTTTCCCCCTACTCTGGGAAATTCATCGGCTCCCTGAAAAGTGCCTTTTCATGGGGCTGCTGCACATGCATATGTGTCCTCACAGGTGCCCCTTCCCTGCAGGAGCATCCCTGGCTTCTCTCCTCCAGCCAGACCCATCCCCAGGATGCACAGACCCATCCCTGGACCCCACAACCCTGAAAAGGTTTCAAGTGCTTTTCACCCAAATTCACTGCCCTGCTCCTCACTTTGTGCTATTCTCTTGCAGACCAATCTTTCCAAACTTTCCTTGCAACTATTTAATTTTTCCATGAGCTTTTGAGAAAAAGGGCAGTATTGAGATCGAAGCTGGAAACATGAGATCAGAGGATCTGGAGAGCTGGTGCCGCAGGCTCAGGCACAAGGAACGTGACCGTACATTGATTTGTACATTGTGTGCACTGACCACAGCCATCCATGCCTCTCCAGCAAGCAGAATGCGCTATGTACTTAACTAATGAATTAAACAACTATAATTAATTCTATTTATAAGATGCCTCTAGGTGTATTTACAACAAGAACAATAAAAACAATAACGCATTACATGATGCCAAGCAGCATTAGTTAATGCAAACGAGAACGCGCCGCAGCCAAGCCCCAGCACTGGCCGCCCCGCGCCGCCAGCCCGGCTGAGCAGCACCACCTGGGCCACGTCTCAGTTCTGTTTTCCACCCCTCTGCTCTGATTTTATGCACTCATTCACTTTTTGAAAAGATTATTTCTATTCTTTCCATCAAAGAGGTCTCTTAAGTCTAATAATGTTCAGTTTTAAGATGTGTCTTCCCATTTCATCATGCCCAGACTTCAAGGGACGAGTGTGTCCATCTCTAATAGTAGAATTTTCCACCCATTTGCACCCACCCACTGCCCCAAAGCCCCAGGAGAGCTAACAAAGCGGGGCTGGTGTTGCCAGAGGGCCTCAGGGTTGGGCAGCCACTGGAGTGAGCCCAGACATGATGCAGGGCTTGGCTGGTGGAGACCCTGCACCATCGCCAGCCCCACAGCAGCATCCCAGCACGGGGATGTGCCCGCAGCAGGTGACAGCCAGGGATGGAGGTGCAGCAGCAGCACCACCGAAGGAAGGCAGAGCCAGCTATCTCCTGGGAGGGAGCTCACAAGCCATCAGGGTTTGCAGGGGGGATTTCCCCACGTTCAGTTTTAGCACCACACCCTTCTCCCATTGGGATCATCAGGAGTTTGGGCTGGTGGCTGTTGTTGGTTTGGCTTTGGTTATTTGATGGCAAGGCTGGGGTAAAACATTCCCCTCCCTCCCCTGCTCACCGACTCTCCAGTGCGAGAGAGCACATGTCTAAACCTTTTGATGACCGTTAGACTTGGTTAAACCAATACTCTTTTTTTTGTTATTTTTCTGGCAATAAGCATATGGGCTGTAACTCTTTTTGTCAGCACTCCAAGAAGGATTTAACACCTTCCCCGTAGAGGACAGCCTACTGATTACCTGCTGCTCTGCTGGGATGTCTGCAGCCTGCCTTCCCTAACTCCAAACTCATTTACAAATCCAGCATGTCTGATTTCAGGGAGAGCTGCAGCACTTTCCTTAGCGCAGGCACGCGGTGGTCCAGGAGAAGATGCACAGAGTCAGAGCCTGAGCTTGGAGGCTGATCACTCTCCACTTGCTGTAGCAGCTGGGAAAGGGACTTGGGTCTAACAGAGGGTCTGCCCCTTCCCAGGGCTCCCTGCATGATCCTTGATGGGTCATGCAGGGGATGGTGAACTTCCTCAGAGAGGGTTTGGCTGTCAAAATCCACCTTCATGCACTCTTGGGGTCCCCCAGGCTGCACACGCAGTGTTTTCCTCTCCTTCAGTTCCTGGGGCTGCCAGTTATTGATATGTTGAATGATGGGGAGGGGTGAGCAATTAATGATGAGAGACTCCAAAGATTTGTTGTTCCGCTTGCGGCTATCGGGTGTGATATCTGTCTGCAGCGGTGCTCCTGAAAGCCAATTTCCCCTCCAAGAGATCGGTATCATGGAGATCAGGCACGATCCAGAGCAGAGCTCGGCTCTGTGTTGGCTGTCTCTTGCCCTCGTGTTCTACGGACTGAGCTGATACCTAGGATGTTTTGGGGGACCAAGGCTGCAATATGCCAAGGCAAACCCACTCACCCCATTCCCATGCTCTGATTAATTCTGGCCATCAACAGCAGCAAGGGGATGTGGCTCCTTGCGAGCAGCCAGTCCCCAAAGGCAGCGAGCCCCACACCGCCCTCCTCCGTGGTCCCTCTGTGAGCGGGGGCACGCAACCCCCTGTTTCTGCTTTCTTTGGCAGAGATTTCCTTGAGCCTTTCGATGTTGATAGCTCCTCCTGGCACGCGGCCAGCCAGGTCCATGCTCCTCTTTGCTCATCAATCTTTTCACCAAAATGCGGTGATATACACTGTGATATACACTGAGTAGCGTTCCCATGGGCTCCCCGGACAGCGGACAAATTACCAGATTATTTGTGAATTTTAGCCGCCCAATGGGAATTCAAAGCTTCGACTGTAAACGTGAAATCAGCTACTTCCTACAACTTCAAAACAGGGAGCTGTTAACAAGTCAGGTAAATTAAACAGCGGACTCACTCCACTAACAGGCAGAGCTGTCAGGAGAAGACAGATGCGTGTAATCAGCGTGGAGCTCAGCCCGGCTCCGCAAGGTCCAGGCTCCCCGTCTCTGGCTTGAGGAAGAAAGCACCGACATGCTCCAGACCCGGTGCCCAGCAAGTTCCTCCGGGAGCGGATCTACCCCACGCCTTTCCCTGTCCGTCGCTGGGATGCTCATGTACAAACCCAAATCTGGTTGTGGGACCTATCCGTGCCGAGGTGCGTTGCCCCAGCATCCCACTCCGTTTTGGTGTTGGCCCCTGCAAATCCTTCAAAACCTGTAACATTGAGTGTACAAGAGCTGCAGGAGAATAACCTCCAGAAATTAGGCAGCAAGCACAAAATGGCCTTAAAACCTCACGTTGCCAGAGATCAGATAAGAGGGGGGAACAGCGTTCAATCAGAGATCAAGCTGAGGGTATCGCTCAGCTGAGCAAAGACACTTTCCCCAAAAAAAGCCATCAAAACCAGGCTTGCAGGGGCTCATCCTCTCCCACGTACGCGGGGATCCACTAAGCCAGAGCATAGCTCTGAGTGCTCCCAGCCAGAGAAACTCTGACAAGGGGAAAATGCAGCTACACTTGAATTTGTTAGGTAAATTTATTATGGATAATTTAAATACACTGCACAACTTAGCGTGCCGTATGTACCCTTTGATAGGGCTCCACAGTGCTGTAATCAACTAGTGCTGACAATAGGAAATGCAGATTTATTAATTCTCATTTATGTATTGGTTTAAATACTGTAAAGTTAAATAAGCAGATTTTTTTTTTTTTAATTCCCCCTTCTTACTGCATGGCAGATCAGGTTAAAATTCTTAAGAAGAGTCACTGGCATGAACTAATTTATGTATTATTCTTTTGAAATGTGAGAAGTATTCACCAAAATTAATATTTTTGGGGGGTGAAACCAGGAAAAGACATCAGGGTGGGAAGATTTCTTTTTTTCTTATCTGACCGCTTGGAACAAAGTTGCTACAGAGAAGCATATGCCATCCTTGCACCTCCCTTGAAAAATTCTTCTGCAGCTTATTTAAAATATTTATGCAGGTACAGAAGGAATTACTTTCAGCTTTGTGTCTGTAAACAATTCCCAGCAAAATCCTGCAGGAGGATTTCAAGGTTTGGGCCTTTTTTAAAGTAGTTAGGAGCCCTTTGCATAAATGTCATCTAGTTTTATTGTTTTGACACTTCCACAATGATAAATATTGTTACTGAAAGTCAGCAAAACAGATGGATGGCTGCCTTGGCGAATTTAGTGAAATCTCATGCTAATTAAGGGACTGTCAGAAAAAAAAAAAGAAAAAAAAAAAAGAGAGAGAGAATTGAGATACTGCGTTCACTTCTCTGACTTGACACACGGAGAAAATTGCAGCAGCCTGCCGAGTCAAACCTCCCGCAGTTCCAGGGGAGTTGTGCTTGGTAAGAGCATCGGGTCCACTCCACGGCGCTTCCTGATGGTGCTTTTCACAAAAGCGCTGTTGGACTTTGCTCTGCACCCAGATGCACCTCTCTTTCTCTGCCCAAACTCATTTGCCTGCTTTTTGCCCGTCCCCGGGCTCTGCCACACGTGGCTCTGGGGTGGTGGCCGAACTGTGAACGCTCCGAGAAAGGATGTCCCCGTAACTGCGACGGTGCTGATGGGGAGGTGCTGCTGGGGCTTGAGGAGCGTGTGCCTTGAGGGGCTCGCACCTCCTCACCCTGTTGCTCACTGTTGCTCGCTACTTAGAAACTTAGCAAGTTTTTGGAGTAATGTTACCTTTCTCTGAGTTTTAAAGGGAGCGGACAATCTCATGGTAGAGGGCAGAAGATGTCAGGAACTCAGTGCTAAAACAGGAGGATGATAAAACCTATACACGCATCTTTCTTGGCCATGTCCATTGGTGTGTAGACCTGCAACTGCAGGATGGTCGTGGACCCGATGATGAAGTATCCAGGGACCCCTCCAGGTCTGAGAGAACAGGGGCAGGAGAGGTCCCAGCGCTGGGTGGGGGGGAAGGGATGCAGCACCTGGTTGTCTTTAACTGAAACAGCCACAACATCAGTAAAAGTTACAGGCTGGCACGAAATCGATTGGTTCTAGGAGGTAAAGATTGAAAAACACCGATGGACTCCAAGGGCCGGTGGGAATGAGGAGGACCTGCCCAGGGTTTTGTTTACACTTCCAGGTTCCCACCATTAAGCAGAGGAGCCGCCAGGGTTGTTTTCCTTCCAGCAGCTTGAACTCATCTGTTTGTCTTCATCTCTATTTGCAAACAGCAGCCCAGGGCCAGCTTTGCTTTCACTTTATCCTCAGCGGCAGGGAAAGCTGCAGAAACTAGAGCCGCAGCCCATCCAGCAGCATGAGGGATGGGAAACAGCTGAGCAGGGAGAGCCCTGATCTCCTGAGGAGCCCGGGTTAAACAAGCCAAGCGCGGGACCCACAGGCATCCACAAACCTCCCCACCAGCTTGGGAAAGGTTGAAATGTGGCCGGAAGCACACTATCGCTGCGGGCTCCACACCTTGCAAACCTTCTTCTTGTGAATGGGCAAAAGGATCCTGACTATGTCCTTGAGGATCCTGATTATCCTTGATAATCCTTGATTAGCATCCTTGATGCTCTCCAAAACATTTTTTTTTTTTCTGAGATAATTAAGCTATGTAATGTGGGGCAGCAAAATGCAATGGACCGGTTGCCAGTCTGGGATCCAGGAGTGGTTGAGTCTCAGCACCAGATCTGTCACTAACTCATTGACTAAGTTAGCTGTAGTTCATCAAGGATATTAATAGCCTTTTCCATCACTGCAGCTTTCAGTTGGTTTCTCCCACAGCAACCTTATATACATCACCAGGGCAAACAGTGTTGGCAATAAAAATCCATCATCACCGAGTGCCTCTGCTGTTCTGGGGACACACGTGGGTGGTTGGAAGCAGGCTATGGTTCATCTCTCTCATTCCTCCCCAAATTCCCGAGGATGTTTTAAGGAGAGCGATCCCAGGCTTGGATTTGTCTCAGCACCAATTACTTGGAGAGCTTTGGTAGGAGCTTCAACCCTCTGGGTGTCTTCTCCAAGCAGGGCAGTGAGTGAAGAGTTCAGGGAGTCATTTCTCCAATCCAGGAGGGAATCACTCACTGGGATGTCCCTGCACAGGTACCAGCCTGCTATTCCATGGTGAATGATCCTCACCATGCTCCCTGCAGCAGCAGGGTCCATACCCCCACCGCAGCCTCTTCCCCCGTGGCACCACCTCACCTTTCCACATCCAGAATAGCCAACTTTCTCCCCTCTTTCATGGAGTTGTCCTAGACAGCCCCCTGCTTTGCTTGCTCAAGACATCCAACTCTAAAAAGACCTTCCCACTGACATCTGGGCTCCCTGCTCCTGTACATGGTTAGAGTCCTATCACCGTTTGCTCAGCAGCTTTGCCCAAACATGCCCAAAATGGGTACCAAGAAAAGAAAGCCCAACCATTGTCCCTTCCTTTGTCAATAAGCATCTCCTGACCCTCCAGATCTCCAGAGGACTTGGTCTTTGTAAGCTTGCCCAGACCTTCCTTGGCCTTCATGCTCATCTTCCTTTTGCATTTAAGGCTTCCTTTTAATGTAAAAAATCTCATTGATATTTTGTATCTTTATTTCTTCTTTTTTTTTTTTTTTTTTTATTTCCCAGGGTGCTAATATTCCTTTCAACAGGCCTTGATTAATGGCTGAAACCTCAGGAATATTCCTGGTATTCACTTAGCCAGAGCAATTACACTGCAAAGAACAGCATGAGGACCCCGGTTTGACATGCAAATAGCCATGTTACACAATTAGTTGATGCACAATTAATTGGAATAACGACAAATATAGTCAAATAAGGTTGGATTTAGGCTGTGTAAATCTGAGGCATACCTTAGGGTTATACAATTAAGAGAAGTAAGGAGACAACAGCGGAATCCTTCAAGGACAAAAAGCCTATTCCTGAGAAAAATGCTTATCTCTTAGATCCAACCTGAGAAAAACTGGCAAAACAACAGGCAAAGTGACCTGACCGTGACAAAGACTAGACAGACGCATATCCCTCACCTACGTGGGCTTGCACCGAGAATTACCAACACCAGCCAGGGCACCTTGCCACAGGGACAGATGACGGGAGGCAGGAGGAGGGATCCCGGGAAGGGATGACCCCCCTAAACCTGTTGACACTCAAGGTGCAGAGAGGGAGGCAACCCAGCATGGGTGCTCCTGCCCCTGCTCCTGTCCTGCAGCACCCGGGACCCTGCACAGGGCTCCTCCGCACCAGTCTCACAGGCTTGGCAAGGGTCAGTCACCCCCAAACCTGCCCAAGCCTCACAGGACAGTTTTACTTCTGTTTCTCATCCTTTTTTATAACCCAAGAACCATTGAACTTTCTTGGAAGAAGAAGAAAAAAAATATCCCAGGAACATCTTGCACAGCATTACCACAATGGTCTCCACTACGACCCACTAAAAATGAGGATAAACTTTGAATGTTCATCTGTCAATTTTATTTCCCTCCCATCTGTTCCTCCCTGGTTTGCAAGCTTGGAAATGGGGAAAGAAAGTGGGATGCAAGCACTTTTTTTCTGCAGCTGCTTCAGAGCTTGTCTTCCTGTCTTCCAGGCGGTCGGTGGTCTGTGATCCACACAGTGACAAAACCTGCATGGCCCCACAGTAACAAAATAATTAACCAGCAGGCAGGGAGCACTGAGGGCTTCCTGCAGCCAAAAAAAACCCCAAGACATGTTCGTCACTGGATTGTGCAGAGGACGAGCATGCCTCAGAGTCCTTGCAACATTCATTTTATTTTATTGCTACTTTATTTTCCTGTCCTTTTGAAAACTGCTGCATTAACCCCCAGATCTTAGATATTGAGCTTAGCCGGTGTTAAAAGTTTAATTATTCTTACTGATCATTACAACGTTTGCAGAGTGTGCTTGCCATCCAGTCCTGGCAAGCTCTGATTCCCTGCATGTTTTTAATGGTGGGATGTATTGTGGAGGGAGTTTTATGCCCTCTGATGAAAGAAGCCCCTGATGGATGTTGGCTGTAGAGACACCAAGATGTCTGAAAGCATACCAGGATGCTCCCAAGCAAAGTCCTTCAAATGTGGCAATAAGGCAAGATCTCCTGGAGGTGTCCCAACCCAGTCTACACTTGTTTCCCCATTCCTGGTACCTTGGTCTATGGGTTTGGATGACTGCTTCAGGTTTTTTCTGGTCTCCATTTAACCTTTGCTCCTGCTGTTTCCTGCCCATCTTCCCAAACACTTCTTTTCTCTGAGTTCCCATCAGATGGACCTGCAAAATGGACCCCAGCATAGCTGAAGCAACTTCTTTAAAAATTGAATGGATTTGCAGAAAACTTTTCTGCGTGTTTCACCAACTTGTGATATTGTGGATATTTTCACAGGCTTTAGATATCCACTTACTCTTCTGCCTTGATCAGTAGTTACGTGCCATAGCCTTACTCCATTGGTAGAAGAGGGAATCTTTTATAAAGATTCTCCACGTTCAGTCTCTTACTGGGGTTCTATTGAGAAACAAATGATCCTTTAGGACTTAAATCAATGTCCATTGAGCCAATACCCTTCACGTGATTTCACTGGGATTTGGATCAGCTCTTTAGCATGCACATTATTACAGTAAGTGTTATTTATCTAGAGATGATATTTAGCCTTGAAAAATGATCAGGAAAATTTTAAGCAGCCAAAGACAAATTCTACTTGATCACACATACAATAATGATTGATGGTAATGGAAAAAAACAAATGCTATAATGATGATTTACTCGCCTGTCAAAAAAAATTAGTCATCCTAGAATTATGCCAGGCTTATGTGTATATGTACACAAACAGACATGTATAGGTACATATGCAATGTTGCATCTGTGGCGGCAATGTGAGTGCACATGCTCTGGGGCTGGAGAACTGGAGAACACAATGACAAAGAGATTTTTGCATAGTAGGAAGTATAATTCAGAAGGGTGGCAGCAATACTTTGCAGAGGTACGATGAGAGGAAGCATCTAATTATCAACATGTGCCATATGAACTCATCGCTGGTATGTAGGAGAACACACAAAACAGTTATGCTGAGGCCTCATTTCACACTGTAAGTTAAACCGATCTATTTTTAAGCATGGAGGGTTTGACCATATTTCATCCCAGGGATTTCTGGTGATACGGAATGGGGCTGATTTTGCAGGACTCCAGTGTCATCTATATACTGTCACATAGAAATAGGTGTGTGATGTATTTGATCCAATATTTATTTTTGCCAGCTGGGCTGTGGGGGTTGCTGCTATCAAACGTTTGGGTTCCTTGCTGTTGATCAGGGAGGGGGGCTTTTTGTGGGTTTTTATTTGTTGTTTGGTTTGGGTTTTTTTTCCCCCAGCACGATTTCAGGTAGTTTCAGGTCATTAATGCCGGTCCTCAACCTCCCCTCACATTTTAAGCCAGCACGAGGGCGCAAGAGTGAATGAGACCATCTCAAGATTTCTTTTTCTTTACATAAATCAAATTCTTTTACAATCCTTCGACATAACGCATTAAAATATGCCTGTCTCGCCCGCTCTCTCCCAGCAGCGTTCTCCCGGATTGCCTGTGAGAGGAGTGGAGACCCCTGGGAATTGTTTAGCAGCGATTCACTGGGTCAGTGTATTAGAACAGACTCAAGTCTATCAGCCAGATGGTGACTTCAGAAAAAAATTGACACACCATTTCAAACTGATTTCACGCAAACCCTCCTGAGGGGAGCCAGTGGGAATCCAGCAATCAGATCTGTTGTGAATAAATATTACAAAATTGTCAATTACAAAAGGGATGTTTAAAATGTTGGACTGATTTAGAAGTCTGTTCATTCCTTGCCTTAGACTTTGATGACGGATCTTTCAATATCGCTGACTGATTGCTTCTCTTGGCCAGAGAAATCTCAGCTTTTAATTTTTTTATTGGAAGAAGTTACTCTACTGCCTTTCCAGGCTTTTATGGTAAGCAGGCATCTGAGATAAAAGCTAAGCCAGGTACAATTTGGAGCATGATGTCTTCTACAGATAGTGGCTTAAAAATGAGCATTGGACTTAATAAGGTAATCAGGTCTGAACACTTTCAAAGCTACACAGGACCAAGATCTCTCATGGGTAAATTTAATCGATGTACATGCAAATGTCCGCCTTTGCAGAGAGGAGAAGTTGGAATATCCTTCCAAGCACCAGCTATACATGATCAAGTTAGGTATTCAGCTGAAAAAGGTATTTGCCTTGCATTGCAACTCACAGTGGAGGCAATTTTTGTGTCCTGCTACCCACGTGACTGCTGTCGATCCATCACTTTCTCTGACCTTGTTTTTTTGTCTTGAACTGCACGTCCAGACGGGCTCGCTGAGCCTTTCCCATCCTTGGCCACCCTCTCCCACCGTCGGACCAGAGCAACCCACGGTCGCCTTGGGGCCACCTGAGCCTGCTCCTGAACCGTTGCAGCTTCCTCATCACACACACTCCTGTTTCCAAGGGATCTTTGGTTTTACCAGCACTATTGGACCACTCTGCTTCCCTCTGATGGAGACCAGATCCCTGATGTGGTCACTGTTCACTCCTCTTATTTTTTTTAAATTTTTTTTCCATCTCTGAGGTGGCTTAATTTATTGTCCCAGCGTGGTATCACCAGTTGTCTCTCTCTCTTTAGATCTTCATATAGCAAACAATAAAGCTCACTTCCAACTGAAACTGTTGTTCCCGCGTGGCTCTTAGCTGGTCTGTGCTGGTCAGTCTTACCAGTCCTTCACTCCCACCAGATGGAGATATGATCACTGGAAAGGACAATTAGGCATAAATCAAAGTTATTCCAGAAACAGAATTTCAGAGGATATTTAAGGATGAAAATGAAATGTATAAAGCTTTATTAGTGCAGTATTAGCTAATTGTACCCAGACTGTAGTAAAGAAATTTATATACTATGTTTCCATCCTATATTTATGTCCATTTCTGAAGGATTATAGCACATTCTAGCAGTCCTAACATCTCTTCCATAAACAGATAAATCTCTCTTTTAAAAAATCCAGATCCTAGGCCTTGCCTCTCCAGATTATATGTACAATTCAGCCATCAGCCTGAACGCGAGCCAGGCCTGGAAGAGCCTTTCTCAGCAAATATTTATCCACCTTTTTAGAGATTTGGTTTGCCTGACTCGGAGGCGCTCTGGATGCAAGCAGCGACGTGTGGTATTTATATTGCCTTTCGCTGCGCCCTTGCTCCCTGTGCAACGGTCATAGGCAGCTCCGAAGAGGAAAGAGCCATAAAAGCTGATGTGTCTGCCCAGGAGGGATGGAAGATGATCTCACATCTGGGTGACACCTGTGGGCTCTGTCCCCCTTGCTCTAACTACCTGCCGTTCATCGGCACGGCTGCCCTGCTCCTCGCTGGAACGCCCCGTGCTGTCAGCACAGCCTGGGTCACGCTGGTTCACGAGAAACCCTCGCTGCAGCACCTCTTCCTTGGGCACACACCACCCTCCCCAGCACAGCTGCATCCCGGTGTTCTTCTTCACTCCTCCTCCTCGGCCAAGAGACAGCATCGCTGACCCGCCGGTACCCCCAGCCCTGGCTTTGCCTCTCCTTGAAATTGTATCTGGCTGCCCCTCCAGCGAGGCCTGGGAGAACCACATGCTTTGCAATGGCAATGTCATGGTGCGACAGACCCGGGCAGCCCTGGGAAGACGAGACGGGCCCCAAGTCCCGTGGTAAGGCATCCCCTTACGACTCCCCCCTCAGCTCTTTGTCCCTGTCCCTGCAGTCCCCCGGGTGTCCAGCCACTGCCGGTTCCTTGGGATGGAGCCACAAACCAAAGGCAAAAGTGCATATGATTTGCATGGCTGTGAGCAGGGTTTTCCTGCTCAGGTCTGAGGCTCCTCTCCAGCCCTTCCTGGCCACCAGGTCCCCGCTTTTTCTTAACGTCCTTCCCAGGTGCTGGAGAAGTGCTTTTGTGGCACCCGAGCTCTGCCATCAATCTTCTGCAGAGCTCCTCGTCATCAGAGCTCTCGGCAGTTTCCCAAACTCAAGAGCCCCCACGCCCACCTCGAGCTCTGTCCCCCGGCTGTCCCTGCACCCTGCAAGGTCCCACCACATGACACTTCAGACGGCATCCAACCTGCTCGTCTGGGAAACTGCCTGCTGAGAGGACCAGTGGAAACAGAGACCCAGGGACATCAGATTGAGTTGCACGGTCATTATTTCCAGGAGCCTCTCGATCGGTGGTATGAAAGGCAGCTACAAAGGTCATCCTGAACTTTAAACTCAACACCATGCCCCATCCCCCCAGCAAAGCACTTTCCACCCAGGCAGTAAATCTTGCTGCGATGAGGGAGAGCTCACCATTTCCAAAGAGATGGTCCTTCCTAGACATTGGCTTCATCATCTGAGCCTGCGTTCATCCAAGGGAGAGACCCAAATGTTTGGTTTCACAGCTCTTTCCCAGCTCAGCATATACTTCTGGCTTGGCCACCATGAGATGTTGGGTGACCCAGCCCTGGTGCTGCACTGGGCTGTCCCTGCGGCACAGCAGGCAGTGGGGATGGGTCTGACAAGCTTGGATGGGGTGTCCTAGAGACATCCCAGGCGCAGGAACTGAAGGCACCTGGGTCTACCTACCGCCTCAAAGGCAGGGAGATGCAGAATGCATCATCAGTTTTCTGCACCTCCAGGCTCCAGGGGGATTTTCTGTCCCAGGGAGCATTGAAGGTTTGTTGGGGAGTCAGTGTTCCCAAATCACTGCCGTGCTTTCAAAGAGGTGTCTCTGTATGAGGGGGGAGGCAGTATCTTCACAGTATCTGCTTATTGCACACCAAGAGGCATCACTTGTAGCAAAGAGAAACACTCAAAGAACAAGAAAATAAGTCTCTGGCTCCAGAAACACTTTCGCCCAAAACATTCACATTTGGGTGAATATTCTGGGGAATTTTTAATAAAATGACTCAGAAATTTCCCTCTGAACAGCAATCTGAAACCACTTTTGTCAGCCACTGAAATTGCCTCGCACCCTCCTAGGTCGTCTCTGAGGTTTCACACTCTTGCATGCTCGCTCTTTTTTTTTTCCCCTTCCTTCCCTATAATAAGATTTATTATTGGGTTATTCTTCATGGTATATTAGCCCTTAGCCAGAGTCGGTGCTGACAGAAATGTTAGTCATTTGGGCTCTGCTTAACCTGCTAAGAAGAACTGAATTTACAGAATGGGACGAGGCTTTTTATGATTTCATTCCAGAGCCAAATCAGATAAGAATAATTATCCTCTCCTGGGATATTAGGCAGCACCTCCCCAGGACCGGCAGCTGACAGCTGTTTTATTGGTTGAGTCACTTGGGTCTGGAGTCGAGGATTAATTGTTCATGTGTCCGGGTGGCTCCAGGAACAACAGTGAAAGGTTCTTTCTGGAGATGGGAGATAATTTATTTTCAATTGTTTTCATGCACATGATTTCAGTGGACAAGGCGAATTAAAAATAAAATCGCTCAAATAACCCCTCCCACCACCCTCTGCATCCATTGTTAAACACTGGTTTGTGCATTTCGGACCTGGGGATCTTTAGCAGAAACAAATTTACCATCAGAGGGGAAATATGCTCCTTCCAAGGCGAGTCCAAGTCCACTTTGTCACCAAATGTCCTCTCTGAGTGACCCACGATGGCAGTACCCGATGCCAGCCCCTGCCCTTCCTTGGCACCCACCCCTGAATGCTTTTATTCAGAATTAATTTACTCCTGCCTATCACCTGCTTGAGATTATTCTAATGATAATGGCCACGATCCAAAGCAAATTAAAAACCAGTGGTGAGGCTCTCCCTGCCTTCAGCCTCCCTGCACCCGGCTGAGCGCAGCCTCGTGCAAGCCACCCTCTTCCCCCCCCCGACGGCAGGATTTGGCCGCCCCCCCCTCGCCAGGGACACACGCTGTGCCTATCTGATGGGCAGAAGGGGCCCGGGACGCGGGCGAGGAAGGCGGTTGCCTGGAGCAGCAGGGTCTCGGGCAGCACAACACCCACTGCCCAGCTTGCCTGCGCGGCTCTGCCAGCACCGGGGAAGCCAGCGAGGCTTCCTTGCCCGCCCAGCCCCAGGATGCAAGCGGCAGCAGGAATAAAAGTCCCCCACTATCCAAGGATTTGCTGCCAGCTTTCTGCCCAACATCCCTTCTCCTCCGGCTCATGGAAAGTACCTCTCCATGGGTTGTGTTTTACCTGGCTGCTGAGGAGGGGGAGCATCTCCAAGGGGGTATTTGGGCTGAGGTTTGCAATGTGAACAGGATGGGACAAGTCCGCTAGCCCTCTTGCAGAGTTCAGCCCATGCTACCATGGTTGTGGCTCGTCCTGCAATCGCTGTGCCCCAAAACAGGGGAGATGTTCTGGGACAAACAGCCAGGCTGTGTGGGGGAAGAAATTTAAAACCAATGTTTCCCACGCTTGCCCCTCTGTCATCTTCATGTCGTGTCCAAATCCATGGTACTATTGCTTTGGGTGGCCAGGGAAGTTTTAAGTGCATCCCGAGGAGAAGAAAAAGAAAGACTCCATCCCTGGGGCTTGCAGAGCAAGTGGGGTTCTTACAGCTCTGGAGCAAGGTGGGTCTTGCAGTGCTGCACCTCGAACCCAGGGGAGCAGCCCCTGACGCCAGGTCTGAGTCAGCAAGGACCAGGCAGAGCCACGGGGACCATAGGCAGGGATAAAATGCACCAGTTGCTGGCCTTTCACCCAGCATTAAAAGTATGAAACCACATGGGTACACAGCAGCTCCCAGGCAAGCCTTGGGCCAAGGTCCAGGTGCTGCTCCAGCCTGGGGGTTGGTGGTCTTTGTTCTCCAAGGCAGAAAACCCTCTTCTCCTTTACCATGGCCTTCGTGCTGTGCTGAGGACCTTGTGTAGTGGAGGTGGGTGCAGAGTGTGCAACTTGGACTTTCTGCACGTAATCAATAAGCTGGTGTGCACCGCACACCACCCCCGTCCTGCCTCAGGAGACCTTTCGGTGTTGTCCTAGTGCAAAATATGGAGGAAAAATATGAATGTGCCTAGCAACAGGAATACTTTAAGACAGACTACATCACAGTAAACATGGAGAAGGAGACATCTCCAAGTTTCTGCATGGGCCAGGGATATGCCTGTACACTACCGTAGCCCCAAATACTTTTCCCCTAGAGCAGAAAAGGAGCTGAGATCTTTATGTGCGTGGAAGAGAGCTTGGACAATATTGAGGCTTGGCACAAAGTGAGCAAAACTCTCGCTGGAGCCAACAAGCGTCTTTGCCCACTTCTGCCAGGGCTAACTTTGTCCCTGAGGCTATTACCCGGGGGCTCTCAGGCGGTTCGGGTGCGCAGTGCTGATCTGTCAGATGAGGAAGTTATGAGGAAGCAATGGAGTGTCACGAAGGGATTGAAGAGAATTGACACGTGAGCCTGGATAATTATAAGGTTGCCAGTCCGGTGTCATTTCACGGCTGGGCTGGCTCTTTGTGGTGTATGATACCCATCAACGCAAAAATGGAAATGAAGATAAATGGGGCAATGGCAGAAGCAGTTAGATCTATCTTGCAGGCTGATTGCCAAAGCTCTCTGTTGATTGAGGAACAGCACCCTCCATCAGCAATGAGGGGTGAATTCGTGAGTCAGAAAGTGTGACTTGCTGCAATCTGCCATGGGATCCACAGGAAGCCATCAAGGACTATGGTCACCAGGCTGAGCAATTTTAAGAAAGTAGTTTGACAAACCATACTTTTCCAAGGTAAAGTTCTTGCTCTGCTGTGTCTGCTTTGCATGTTAGCGTGAGCATCACGGGCAAGGCTGAAGTGGGACAGTGATGCAGCTGGGCTGGGAGGACACAATGGAGTGACAAAGCCATGGGGTGGAAATTTTAAAGTAGATAAGAAATAACATGAACTGAGACAGAAAGTCTTAGAGGATGTCACATGCAATAAAAAATGTAGGATAAGCAAAGGCTTAACTTCAGAGGAAGAAGAGAAGAAATTGTTTCCATGCAGGAGAGAGCTCTCTCTGATGTACCTGATCTGAGTCCCAGTAGACAGGACACAGAGGCTCAGCTGGGCAGCGTGACTTTCTCAGGGTCACATCAGTTGTTCCTTCCCTAGGAGGGAAGCGTGGACTATGAAAAGATGGAAACTTGTGATTTGCACCAGCACATATTGCATCATTCTGAAGCTGACCTACACTCACTAAATCTATCCCTACAGCAGTTGCAGACAGGCATCCCTGAAAAAGCAGAGAAGCAAAATTTTAGAAGAGGCAAGATGTTTCCTATAGAAAGAGAGTTGTAGGAATTACAAGAAGAGGATGAACAGCAGAAGATGCTGTGCATTAAAAAAAATTATGCTGGCTATAAATGGATTAAGATAGGGAAATTTCTGTTGCATGTACATAGCTACCCGTAGCCTGACACTCACTCCAGGACTGACAATGGAGATCCACTTTGGAGGCTGTGCCTACAGAGAGGCGCTGGAAACCCCAAGGCAGTTGTGAAGGGCCAAGCGGTGTAGGGGGGGAGCTCTAAGGATGGTTTTGAGGAAACAAATATTTTTATTGTGATTCCCCAGACCTCTGCAAAGAGGAGCGATGCCAAATAGATGATGACATGATTTATTTGCAAAAGGTGATGGCCTCACCATGCATGAGATGTCCAGGAAATAAAGGCTCTCAGATCTCAATTAGCAATGAGATTCCAGTGATAACGAAGCGCTGATTGCTGCCTTGGCTGGAGGAGAGCGAGACCTGATTAGGGGAGTAGTGGAGGATTTCTCTGTAAACATGGCAAAATCCGGGGCAAAAGTGTTGGGCTGACATTACCTGTCACCCTCCACATCCCCCCCCACTTCTGTGAGCTCAGAACATGTGGGAGCATTATCCCATATTTGATGCATGGTCTGCACAGAGAAGACATCTTTTTGGACTCAGGAAATGGAGATGTGGGGAAGAAGCACTTTCAGCGAGTGTGCACGGTGTTTTACAGATCTCGATGAAGATGCTGCTCTGCATCCACTTCAGCCAGGAAAGAGAAAGGCTTGGGTCAGGCAGAGGAGTGCTACATAAAATACAACTGCACTGAAATCATCATTTCACCCCACATCCTGCTCAGGATAAAGGGAAATTTGAACATCCTCCAGGTTTAGGACACTAAACTAAGTGAGGAGTACTTGGGGTCCCATCTTGCCCCTGCAAAGAGGAGCACTATTGAGAACAGAAGACAGAGTCTCTGTATTACAAGCCTAGCAAACACTTAATATGAAGGCCAGCAGCTCCAGATGGTTCCTTCGTGAAGCATAACTAAGACGTTGACAAGGGATTTAAAAACTTTGCCACGTCCATGCAAGAAATTGGAACTGGATGCAGTTTTATTGGAAATGTGGGGGTTTTTTTCCATTTTCATGTTCAATAGAAAACTTAAAGATTGAAAGGAAAGCTCTCTGGGGATGGAAAATCTCCTCTAGTTCACCCCACAGCTGACAATGGGGACGATAGCTTTTCAAACCAGGGCTGAGACCTCCCCTGGGAGGAAAAACGGCAGGAGCAAGGTCAAAAGGTTAAAGCTTAAATTTAGGAGACTTGTTTTCTTCATTACTTTTCAATTTCGCACTTTAAGAGAAGAGTTTAATAGCACAAATTTGGGGGATATTTCCATTTTCCCCATTAGGAGGTAGGTGCATGCAGCAGGTACAAGCAGTGCTCCAGGGTCTCACTCTTCCTGGCAGAGCGATGGTGGGAACTTGGTGGGTTGAGGATGAAGAGACCTCATCTGCTCCGGCTCACCCCATGACCTGGGAGCAACTTATTTACCCTTTTCTGTTTTTTTACTCCCAGGTAGGAAAGAGTGCAAAAGAAGTAACTGTAGCTGAAAAGGGCTGGAAAGTAATTGGTGTGGTCCTCATCAGCGGTACTCTGGACCGTGTCATGCCCCTGATTTCTCAGGGAGGTGCTGGGACACTCGTGTCTGTGCCTCAGTTTCTCTGGCTGTGGCAAAGCTGTGGTGGCCTCTGAAACAGGCTGGAGACGTGCTAATAAATCCACCAGCTCAGAGGACTTAGAGCTGCTGTAACAAAAGCAAGCAGGAGAAAGTTGGTATCTTTTTTTTTTTTCTTCCCCCAAATCAGATGCAAACCTGCTCAAATCCTCCGCTCTTAATGTGGGACACTGCCAGTTTAAGAGGGGGGCAAAGCGGGGATTTCCGATGCAAAATTCAGGACAGTCGAGAGGCAATGTAATAATTGTCAGTCCAGAGAGCATCCCGGTGCACATGTTCGGAGGATAAGAGTGTCACCAGAGTCTATTGTCTGTCCCCTCTCTGTTAAAGTAGAGATAAGGCTGGGATAAATCTCACTGGGACATTCTGCCCTATGATGTTATTTCATGCCACATCACCTAATAGGTGTATTTTCACACTGCTTGCTACTGCTGTGAGGCTCTGCAGCTCCTAGCCAGGCTGACAATCTCACTATATGGAGAATGGAATAGTGACGGCTAATTGATTTTACAGCAGTACCGAAGGACAGACAATGAAAGTACCATCAATTTAATCCACTATTTAATGGTTCCAATTTAGCCTCTGTAAATGCTCACTAAACTAATTTCTCTGGGTTCAGCAATCTGAAAAGCTATCATATCTCTAATCTCCTTCAATATATTCATCTGGAAAAGGGAATTTAGCCAATTCTGATGTGCGGAGATGATCTGTTAGCACAGTGTAAATGTTTATAACACGGCAATCTAGTTCGTTTATAAGGATATGAAAAGTTTTATTGGGGAGGGCACTGAAGTGGAACCACTGGATAATAGGCAGTTACCCAGCAGTCTCTGGGAGCCAGGGAGCGGGCAGGCATGCAGAAAAATACTAGGATTTACTTTAATCCCAAATTGTAAGCTAAAGTTCTGCCCAGTACATGATGCACCTGGGACTGCTGGAACAAAGGATTGTCTCCCGTCCCCCCGTGACCCAGGCTTTCACGCTACACCATGATAGCAACAGTCATTTTGTTTCCTCCAAGAGGCTGAAAATTAGTTTAGTTTTAGCACATATATATCTCCTTGTCCAACCAAGTTGCTAGTGGGGAGCTAGTCTTGAGGGCACTTTCTCTCCTGTAAGGTTTGGGGGATTCGGGTTTTGGCTTCGGGGTTTTTTTTACAGAGGTTGGATTTTTCTTGGTTAAGTCTGGTTGCCCCCAAGCCCTGGACCCCACCACTGATCCCCTCCAGCTGCCAGGGTGCCTCTGCTACTCGCTCAGCTCCCAAGCAGCCCTCAGACTCTCCTGAAGTCAAGGTGGAGGTTTGCCCCCGATCACAGTACAAACAAGACCCAGCGACCTGTCTTTAGAGGGGAAAATTCCCTTGGGCATAAATGTTCATCTCCAGCAATTCATGTCTACCTCCCCTCCCTTGGAGGAGGGTCTGTCCTCGGTCCAGGTCCAAAAGCTAAAATCTGCCACTGGTCCAGGATGAAACGTACCAAATTTGGGGTCTGGACCCCATGCAAGCATCATCCCCCCCTCTTTGTTGCCCACATCATGAAAAGGACAGAGACTGGTATGTGCTGGTTCTGCTCCCAGAAAATGGTGGCTGTTATTAAAGCAGCTGTGGACACTGGGGACATGAGACGGATCGGTTCTTACATTTAGAAATTTTAAAACTCCTATCAAGAATACACTTGCAGGGGGAACATTCACTTTTTGGAGCAATTCACAGCCTCAGAGTTTTGATGGCAAGAAGGAAGAGATAAAGCCTTTCACCCCATCACAAGAGAGGGATATGACAGTGAAATAGTCTCAGTGTGTGGTTTTTTATTTTATATATAATGCATATTTCTATTCTTTCCTCTAATAATTGCCACATGCCAACATGACCGCAGGAGAGGATCTACCCATGTAGACACACACACACAGACCTGCCTCTGCGTGTAGATGCGTGGGAGCAGCTCACAGCATGTCAGAGGAGCTCTTGGTCCCCAGCTTGCCACCACCATGCCTGGTTTGTCACTCCCTGGCATTTCGACAGGGCCTGGCAAATCCGTACGGGCATCCAGGAGTGGAGCTGACGCTAACTGGCCTGAGCTGTCGGATGTCTTTTATGGGAAGAGCACTTCTGGACTGCAGTGGCTTTGTAGTTCGACCATCTTTTTTTTCCCTTTTAAATTCAAAGACAATTCCACAAATGAGCTTCTGCTTGATTAGTGTTTTAATGAATATATCTGGATACACCACAAGTCCACCAGCCGTGACTCCAGAGCCACAGGCTATGCTATCCAGATGCCGCCTTTGTGCTGTCAGTTCGGGGTGTTAATGTCAGATACGCCAGGGGAGCGAGAAGGGCAATAGTCAAGGAATAAGTGTCCTGCGAGACCGTGATTGTCCCTGGACCGAACTCTCCAGCTTCGGCGCAGGCACTGCAAAGTCCAGATGGGCGATGAAAGGCGCTGGGCCGTGCTCCCGCCTGCCTGGGACCCCGTACCGGGGCAGCTGGGACTCTGCGCCGGCGAGCAGCCCGACCCGACGCTCCCACTCCAGGCAGCCCCTTCGCTGGAGCTGCAGCGCAGATTAATTAGCTCCTGTTTGTTGGCTGCGTTGTGGATTGAGAAAGGGCTGCTCGCTCACCGAGTGCGGTTGTGATTACTGTGGATAGGGAAATCCTGAGCCAGGTATCGCCGTGCGTGTTTCCTTGTGCTCCTGGTCTGATCCCTGGAAAGGGACACAGCACAAGATGGTTTATGGCAGCAGGGCACATTTTTTCCCTTGTAAATTATATTTAACATTCCAGAGAACTTTATTGCATTTGGTGTTAGGGTTTATGAAAAAATCTGTATTTAACTTCAAGCCCTGGTAAACATCTTTGCTTATGTTGTTATGTGATTCCTTATTTGAGTATTTCGATTTAATTTCACAGTTCATATACCTTAAAGTTTTGATTTTTTTTTTCCCCTCCCCTCTCATTCAGGGAGAGCCAGGGCTGGCCAGGGGCTTGTCGGTCTCTGGTAAGCTCTGCTCTCCCACAGAGTGGGTGATCCTGGGCTGCTCCCTCCCATCCTCACCCCACAAGAGGTGCCTGGGCACGGGGAGAGCCAGGAGACTGTCAGAGGATGGGGAAACTCTGCATCTGAGTCCACTGCCGTCCTCAGCAGCTTTCAAGAAGCCAACCCTCTGAAATAAGTCATCCCTGGGAGTTCCCAGGGCTTTCCCAGGTGGGAAATGCTGAATGTGAGTCAGCACAATGGGGGGGCTGTCCTGGGGACCGCATCTGAGCCGGGTGCCAGGAGTCCATCCCAAAATCTGCTGAAGTCCAGAGGAGGTTTTCTGCTGGCACCAGTGGGCTCTGAATCAAGCCAACAAATGCATCTGTCACAGCTTCAGCCTCTACAGAGGAAGGAAGGGGAAGATAAAGAACCAAAAGGATGGCAGCAATAAAGCATGCAGGAAACCTTAAACATGGAGCTCAGTGGCAAATCCCCTCTAGCTGGCCTCCAGGTGCTAGGGCCTGGCCGGTGAGCATACGGATTATTTTGATAGCACAACGTAGATTAGTACCTTGGGTCTGTGCTGCTTCCACCTCTGGCTTCGTCCTCCCAGTCTCATCAGGGACGTTGCGTGTTCAGCTCCTGGGAATCACCTGCCCAAATTCTCCTGCAGCTCTGTGGGAAAGGGAAGAGAGGTGCAAAGGTTTACCCCACTTGGATAATTCATTAAAAGCTGGTAGAGCTGCTGCCCAGAAGGCAAGAAATGTTGATCTTGGATAGTTATGGGATTTCAGTAGTTCTGGTTCTATTTAAAAGGTGTACGTGTAAGGCCTTGCTTCCCTGTTTATCCACTCTTCCTGTACGGTTGTCTCCCTCTGGATCCAAATGCAGCAACACTTTGGCACCTAATATGGCCACATCCGTATATCCACTTCCCACCACAATTTACAGAGCTCCATTTTTAACTTGAGTCTGTGTTTAAATTGTCTGACTGATGATATTGGAAAAAAAATGGATTTAGATTTGGGGGGCGGGGGGAGATTTCCTTTTCAGATTTAGATATTTCCTCTGATCTTTGCATAGACAAAACCCAATGCAATGTTGCTGAATTAGCATCTGTTGTAAGAAGACCTTGTGGAGGAGAAGTGACCTTGTGGGCAACCCCATGATGCACACAGGCCACACCAACAGGATGCAACACCTTGGCATTTTTGACCAGATGGATTATTTTTTTTTTTCAGTCCTGTATGTGGATCTTGTGTACTGCAGACTTCTGATTTACTTCAGCCTGCCTGGCTCACCAAATAATGACTATTTGCATTTTGAAGGACTTTCCCACAAATGCATTGGCATACTGATTCACAACTTCATTTCCTTTGGATGCTCTAGACTGTAAGTTCCAGTCTTGAATATGAAAATCCTGTCCTGGAATGTCAAAGGTCTCAATAAATCCAGCAAAAGGAAAACATTTTTTATTATTCTTGAGTAAAATCAAAACAGACATATCTCTTGGTCAGGAAATGCACCTCTCCAAAGAGAGGGAGGTTAAACTACATCCAGAAAGGGTGAAAGAAATTGTATCTTTGCCTTTCTAAATGAAGAGTCATACTCTACTGCTCATCTTTGTACAAAATTCCCATTGACACCAATTTCACTTATTTATTGATTGTTTTTTTATGTGCTCAATGCCATAGCAACGGACTGCATTCCATAAATTAAATGCAACATTGCATTAAGTTAAACTTCTCACAATGGAGAACACACACAGCACCCAACCCTGTGCTGCTCCCGAACACTAATAAATAAAACAGCAATTATCCAGAACTGAGCAAATGCTGGCAGTGAATTGTGAAAGACAGTCCGTTTGCACTTCTTTTTGTGGATGTGCACAGGCACCTCCATGGCACACACGTGCACACAAAATCACACCGAGTGCGATACATCACGGAGCGAGGCCCCGAGTCTGCAGTCAGCGGCAGCATTGCTTGGCTTGCTGCTGGTGTTATCCTATTTAGCTCCCAGCTACTCCTCACATGTGTAAAATTAAGCAAATGAGCAAAGAGAGAAGTCCTGGATCATCAGAATAACTACAGCTCGTCTGCATTTATGGGTGTCATTCATTTTAGTGACATCATTGCTCCATGGTAACGAGTATATTTTAGATTAGAGAAATAGATGGCATGAAAAATAGATTAGTTTTATTTAGATAGATTGTATCATTATATAAATAGATAGACCACTCTATTTCTACTCATCTTCCACCTCCTGGTTAATAGGACATAGTTTTATTTATAGATAGAGATGCAGAAAATGTTTCTATGTAAATGTTTCATAACTCTGTTGTATCTCTGTGTCACCCCAATTGTACCGATCTGAGCTAGGTAATATGTCTGTGCAAAGAGGAGAATATTTTGGGGTTGTCCAGTTGGACCCAAAGTCAGGGAGGCTCAGAAAACAGATCCACCTCATGTGTCAGATGTGGGAGAGTAAGGACTAAAGCCGGGTCCTGGAGGGACACCCAGGAAACTTTAACCCAGGGAATTACTCATTTGGGCTACACTGAAAAAATAGTGGGAATTGGGAAGGGAGAGGATGAGGGCTTCTGTCTGTCCAAGCTGAGCTGGGACTGAGCAGGCAGGACACACGACGCCATCCCTATTGCATGGTCAGAAATGGAGGGAGACCCCGGGTGCCATTGGAGGGGGGAACTTGTCCCACCAGCAGGTCCACTCCTGGGACTGGGACCCTCGGGCTTCATCTGCGGTGTTTGCCAGTGACACCCCAACAGCCTGGTTTCCAGATGGCACTTTGGGTACCCAGGCAGAACGGGATCCTGCTATCATGCCAGTCTCTCTTCCCCTGCTGCCACTTGGGGTGGCACAAGCAGCACCCAAAACCCCTTTCCCACGCAACCTCCCACCCCAAATCCTCCCTCAAAAAAACCCACATCCCCCTCTCAACCCACCGCACCCCACCCACGATGACCCCACAGAAACCGAAACCACCACCCAGGTGGGATGGAGCATTTATCGCACTGAATAAAGCAGCAAATGCCCCCAGCACCCAACCAGCCCACGCTCATCCTCCCTCCTCACAGGGTGCCGGGGAGCGGGACGCGTGCGAGGCTGGTGCCTTCCCCGCGCAGCTCAATTACAAGCAGACAAGGCAGTGTCACATGTGATTCACAATGTCGATTTCATGCTCACGGTAACCATTTACGAAAGAGCTGCGGAGGTTTTACATTTGATAAGAAATCAACAGTGTTTGTGTTTGTAAAAGACTGATCACGGAGTGTGACAGCTCCAAGAGATTGCTGCGGAGCATTGACTGCACGTCTGTAGTCTGTCATGGACCCATAAGTATTTATTTCAAATGTTGGTGGGTTCTGGGTGGTTTTTTTTTTTTAACCAGGATGTTTGAAAATAAACTGTCAGTCTCTATTTACAGCTGAACAAGTAGAAAATACGAGGGATTTTAGGTTAAATTGTCAGTTAACAGAATTCAAAATAGAAAAAAATATGTACAGCGCTTGCTGGTTTATTACCTGCTGGAAAGAGAGTATCGTTTCTAAATTTAGAGATACAGATGTCTCTCTTTCAGGAAACACAGATTGTCTATATAGCGTATTTGAGGTGCCTTTATCTTTCTGAAATCCCCCCCGTACCTTGCCTACCCCAGCGCATTTGCATCCAATTACTAGCGCATTAGCTGTTAGGGGCCTGGATGCAATCCTACCTATGCTGGCATAAATCTCGGCATAGAGATTATGATAGAAATGCTCTGGATTCACCAGCAGAGCTGAGATTGGGGTCTGGCCCCTACATCCAAGGTCTGACAGGGCTTTGGAGCCAGGTGACTGGAGCCAGATACTCATTTTGGAGACATCTGGGTTTCTTGAGAAAGCCTAGATACAAAGGTGTTCCTCACTTTTACACCACGGTGGCAGCCTCTTGCATACTTATTATATGACTTGTCCCTGACTGAATTTCTGAACCTCTTCTCCAAATGCAGGAAGAGCCTACATTGGTTCTTGATGACTTTTCTCAGCAGCTTCGTGATGCAAACCCAGGTACCCAAAGCAGAGAGACATTTGGGTGCAAATTCTCCTGCATACTTTCCATGCCTGGGTCCCCACATCTCTAAACTCAGTGTAGGTCTGCTGAATCTTACCCAAGTGAGTACAAAAATTTCCCGGTCTCTGGAGGGAGCCAGAATAGGAAGTATTAATATATACTGGGACTCACGTATTTTATCAGAGTATAAATAAGATTAGGCAGGAGCTTTCCCAAATGTGAATGTTCAGCTCCAAAACAAAATTAGGAGCCAGATTTGAACTGAAACAGTCAGGTATTGCCTATAACTCAACCTCTGACTGCATTTCAAGCATGAGCTTTCTCAAAAACACAAGAGGACAGGTGCTATCGTATACTAACAAGTGCTTCATTTCTTGACAGATGCTCTGGGTAGTGAACAGCATCAGAGGAAAGAGGAGAAGAAAAAAATGAAATATAACATGAAACATATATATTGGGCCAGGACTTGGCTGGAATAAATCTGAACATCTCGCAGTTCAGTGGAGCGACATTGGTGAGCCCTGACTGAGGATGTCTCCCTTTTAACACACGTTACAGTCTGCAACCATGTTGTGGAGAAAATCATAGACCCAGAAGGAAATAATTCTCTGCTCCATCAGGTCATGGAGGTCTTGGATACCACTAAGGAAAGCCATTGGCTTTGCTTGAATTCCTCTAGTTTTCCACCCAAAATTCTGCCTGTAAATTCTGGCCCAAAGTTTCTCTTTCAGCTTCTGATCCATTCAGTGGATGGAGGCATCACCCTGGGGTGCAGGCATGGCCGAGCGGCTCAGCAGTACAGCCCCAGAGCAGAGTCTTTGGCTTCCAAACAGCTACTGGTCCCGGCAAAGCTCAGCTCAGAGACAGAATTTGTCACCTCTAAGCCACAGGGGTCCGTACAATGTGATAGCAGAGCTACCGCTTCTCAGCGGTTTGCAATCCCCTCTTCTCCTCTGTAGCGGAGTCATCTGTTGTAGAAGGTAAAGAGTTAAGCAAGGCAGGGTTAATGCTGATGTGTTCCTGTGGTGTCTGGTCAAGGAATAATGCATTTATCTGTGTATGTCAGACAGCATCGGTCTAACAGGCACAGTCCTACAGGACTTACATTTGTTCTGCTGATTCATCAGGAAGTCCCTGCTGGCTCCTGTGGTCAGTGTCTCCTCTCAGGTCTGGTGTGGACAGCTGGGTTTGCAGGGACTTGGGCTGAGGACAGAAGGAGAAGACAAATTCAAAAGGGCCAAAGGCTCATTTGTGATGGAACGAAACTGCTACAAAAGCCTTAATTTTACTTGTTTTGGGATAACTGGTATCCAGCACTCGTGCTGCTTAAGGGCGGTGGATTCCTCTGCAAGGTGCTGGGAGACCGTGCCGTGGTGCTGCTTGGCTGTGTTTCTGGTGTGGCAGCTCCTGGGACTCTACCATGAGCGCTGTAATGACAGAGACGGTTTTTCCAAGGCTCCGGCTCTTGAAATGTTGTGAATAAGACAACAATTTGGATTTCTTCCAAGCAAATTTCTAGTTCATGGTTACAGAGAAAAACTTGAAGATGTAAAGCCTGCAGGCTAAGCGAAAATAAATATATATGTTTAGGTGGGGAAAAAAAAAAGAAAGCATTTCAAATTAATTTCTTAACATCTTGCACATCATAGGGCCATTTCATGAGTTTCTGACTCCAGCTGTTGGCTGCTGGAGGTTCACAGCCCTGCAAACTTATCTATAAGCTAAAGTGCCTCTTCACTTCTGCCAGACATGTCGCTGAGCCACTGCTGAGAGCTGTTTCATGCATTTCTTGCCAAGGTTTGCCCCAGGCACACTCCCAGCCTGTCTGCAGCATCCCTGCCCGGACCCTGTTCCTCCTTTCCATTCCCCAGCATAACAGCGCCAAAGCCAGCGGTGCTCAATGCACCACGCCGAGAAGAGACGTTAACCCGAGTTAACGCGCTCGTCCTCGCAACGGGGCGCTCCCGAGACCCTTCACCCCTTCGCCAGTGCTCCCGGGTGCGCAGCTTCAGCCTGCAGCCTCCCCCGGCCCCGTGCGCTCCCGACAGACCAGCCCCACGCTGAACTCCCTGCGACCAAGAGAGACGAGCGCATTTACTGCGACCGTCTTGTCAAAGGCCAGAATTGGAGCCTGCCTGTTTGCAAGCTGTGAATTTTCTCCATGTTAATCCCCTGGAGGGGTTGTTTTGTGGGTTTATTGACTAAATAAGGGTATTGATTTGTTAAGAGCTTTTCTTCCTCCTTTCAGTGGGAAATATTGCTATCTCTTTCCTCTTCTCTGTACTCCAGGTGAGAAGTTCTTTTAGTGACACCATAAATTTCCATCTCTGCTTTTCTCTGCTGTGTAAACAAGTGTTTGCCTGTCCACAGGGGTTAATTTGGTCATGTTAAACGCTCTGCAGCTCCCTCTTGGGCTTCACAGTCGCAGACTTTTGCTCTGAGGGAGATCCCCATGCTCGCCGTGCAGGCACCCTCCATCACCCACTGCATTTCTCCCGCCACCCATTGAGAGCTCCATCTGCGCAAACAGCTTCAAGATCAGGGTGTTGCAACAGCCCACACCAAAGCTCCAGGCCCAGACCAAAGCATTGCTTCCTACAACAGGCCAGACCTTCCACTGGGAAAAGGATCATAGAATCATAGAATCATAGAATGGTTTGGGTTTGAAGGGACCTTAAAGATCATCTAGTTCCAACCCCCCCTGCTGCGGGCAGGGACACCCTCAACTAGACCACGTTGCCCAAAGCCTCATCCTTAAGGATGACCTTAAGAGACCGTTTTTGGGTCTAATGCATGATAAACGCTGTTAACAATGAATGAAGGTCATATTATGATTCCTTCACATCTGTTTTATAGGGCGAGACGCTGGTTATTGCTTGCCATTGTCATGCAACACTTGGATGTGCTGGTGTCCATAAATGCAAAAGATTTTACCTTCAGAAATTCATGGTCTCTGAAAGGCTCCCAGCCTTTCTGGGTGAGCTTGGCTTGAACCCAAGGAGAAAAATGCAGGTCTGAGGGAAAACACATGGCAAAGTCCTCTGCTTCTGAGCTTTGCAGAGGTGTGTCCATTTTTACAGACTCCTTGTGCCCATGGATGGGTTTTGTTTGCCTTTTCTTTCCTTGAAATCCATCCAAAGTCCCAGCTGCAGGGGGGAAGAGGTTTGGTTCGCAGTGTATTTTCAACTAGAGTAAGATCATCAGCACCCTGGGTCAGATGAACTTTCTAAATCACACTGTTAAGGACCCTTCACCATGATCCTCCTTAGGCTAATTCTCCCCTTCTCAAGATTATGCTCCAGCAGTGAAACAAACTATTTTAATCTCTTGGGATGCCAGAAGAGATTACAATGAGTCCCATTAATCTTTTCCTTGGCTTAACTGTGAGCCATAGCGGGCTTTGGAGGGTTGTGCCAGAGCCGGACTGTCAGCCGGAGCAAGGCTGCTTGGCCAGCAGGCTATACCAGCAGCATGTGCTGCAACCAATCCCACCGGGCTGGATCCATCCTGCTTTCCCCTGGGCAGCGTGATTTGAGCGTCATGCTGTAAAGGAGTTAATTTTCAGAGTATTGCAACGCTGCGTGAGCCTGGGGAGTCAGCAGGGAGCAATACAACCCCAAGCCCATGCAATACTCTGGAAACTCACTCTTGTATGCCATATCCCTCAAAAGCCTCCTGAGCTGTCAGCGTTACAGATCGCGGGGAGGCTGGCTGTGCCGAGGTACCATCGGGCAGTTACTGAAGGTCTTATGAAACTGTAGAAAACATATCCCAGAAGGTGCTGTGTCAGCTCCATTATTCATACAGCAGCAGAGCTCCGTAGGCAATGGAAACATAGCTAATGCAACACAGAGGCTGCGGTACCTCTTGGGCTCCTTCAGCATCTTTGTTCCACTGAAATCAGGGAGGGGAGGGTGTCCTTGGTCTTGGCAATGCCAAGGCATGATCCAATGACTGTGTGCAGAGAGTCCCTGGAATAACATCATCACCAGGTGAGGGGCCCCGGAATTGAATTAAATGCCCCCAGAAGATGAAAGGGGTCTGGACCAAGCACCAGGCTATACTATAGGAAGCACCAGAGCTATACTTTTGTGACCAGAGCAAACGCAAATGCTAACACACTGCTGCAAAGTATTTATCCTCACATTTTCTGCAGCAGGCACTCTACCAGGACGGATTTGGACACAGCCCAAATGCCTTTACACTAGAATTTGAACCAGTCACCCAAAGGTTTGAACCATCCAGTTGAATGGCATAAAACACCGATGACATAGCCAGAAATTTCTACCCCACTGCCCCAAGAGAAGCCCTTACGTCTGATCCTGTGGGTCACGGTGGGAAACAGCAGGTAAAAGCAAGCTCAGGAATACTGCCTGCAACAGAAACACAACATCTGCTGCATCAAACCTGCCTCTGGATGCTCGAGCCTGCTGCTGAGCTGACTTACTCCTGCCTTACGTCGGTGTGAGAGATGAATCAGGCCCTTGGTGTGCACGGCAAACATATGTCCCGGCAGCTGCTGGTGAGCTGTGCTTGAACCCAGTTCTGCGAGCAGCAGGTTCGGCTGGGTTTCGTCAAACCCAGCGTCACAGAAGGCATTAATGGGCTGTTCAGGCGTGTTTGAAAGCACCTAGAGGATAACCGAATCACAAGCAATAAACAACGTTGGTTTATAAAGAACAAGTCATGCCAGACCAACTTGATAGCTTCTTTTTTGGATCAAATTACAAAATTAGTGGATGAAAGGCCTTGCAGAAGATGTAATGCATCTAGTCTTCAGCAAAGCATTTGATATTGATCCTTGCAAAATGCTACTTGAGAAACTAATCCAGACTGCCTTAGATATGAGCATTAACGACAGTGCGGATTGAGAGGCATCCGACGGGCTATAAACAGAGAGGAAGCGCTAAGGTCCAACACACTGACGTACAGGAGCTGCGTCACAGAACCGGCGCTTGGCTCAGGTCCACAGAAATATCTGTACGTGGGCGTGATGAGCATAGGGCGATTCACCCGCAGATTGACCTCGTAAAGAACAGAACAGAGACCTTCCAAAAATACGTGGCCATTGCCCGTAGGGAGCGGTGCTGTCATTGCCAAGCTGCTGCTCTCCTCTCCAGCTTGGAAATGAGCTGATCCTGCCCCAGTGCTGATTTGGGGCTAAGACAGGAGGTGGAGGTCACCAAGACCATTTTTGCAAGCAGAGGGTTGTTCACCCTGGCCAAAGTACTTATCCTCACGTTTTCTGTAGCAGTCACAGAAAACCCCAGGAAACCCCGCGACCAACCTCCCTTGGCTTCAGCACCGCTTACCTGATATATACATTTTTAATGCTGTTTCATTTTTATGACAATCTCTGCTGCTGCTCTTAATGAGGACTGTGGGCAGAGAAAACTTTGGGAAGTTTTGCTGTGAGCGTGAGAAGCAGCTGAGGCAGCTGCACCAGCCGGGGCTGACAGGGGTTGCTGGTTGGTCCCAGCATGGTTTGGCAGCTGTCACGTCTCCCTGCCAGACGAGGCTGACCTCGAGCCTGGGACCCTGTAGCAGGAAGCGAAATGCACGTCTGGCACATGAGCTGCAGAAAAAGCCCCATTTTGGTTGTCACTGGCAGAAAAACTGACACCTTCTGGAGTCTGACATCCTCCTGACCATGCAGGCAGATCTGTGGTTTGGGAGCTCAGGTTTTGGCATCCCAGCGAAGGCACCAGTCTTTCCCACGAGGTCCACACTTGCTACCCAGGCTTTTATTGAAGGAGCAAGTTGCAAAGAAGGGTTTGACCATCACAGTCCTTTGCAAGGCTACCATTCCTGCACCCTCACCTCGTCAAGCGAGGACATAACCCTCCATAGAAAACCCCACAGGGGTAAAACCCACCTGGGAAGAGAATGGACACTTCAGCCACGAGTTTCTTAATTGCGTACCCTCCTGCTCAGCCTCTGATTAGACTCGGCACTGTTGGTGCCTGCACCCTGCTCACCCCCTTTGCCCCTGGTCCTCCAGCCCATCTCCAGCACAGGAGCAGCCTGTCCCCACGTGCGACCCGTCCTGCTCCAGCAATGACTGCCCCAGCCACTGCTGATTCCACCTGAAGCAATCCCAGGTACTAGCAAGTCATGCCTGATCATGCCATTAATCTGATTATCAACGATGTGTGTTTTTAGATTCTTTGATTGCTTCCACACCTACCAAGATGTTGCTAAAAAGGAAAAAAAAAAAATCAGTCATATCAAATCAAATAAATAAATTCTTCGGCAGCCTGTTAGAAAAGTGTTCGATCCAGGCATACAAACACACTTAGCAGGTCAAGCACTCAATCAGCATCCGCTCTCCATGCTGGAAGCCAGCAGCCGGGGCGAGGTTTTGCCGAGCTGGCAGGAGCAGGGTGGCACCTCCCGGGCTCTGGGAGCAGGGATGGCCAGGCGGGAAGCGGCTGGGAGCTGGCATCACCTGGGTCCCACCAGCCTCTCTACCAACCTCTGCCTGGAGGACCCATCCCTGCAGGGATGTCCACTGAGGCTTTTCAGCTCCGAGAAGATGTCCTTTACTTAATCCAAACTGATGGAGAACCTCAATAAACACCCAGTTCACAACATCCCCCAGCCTCATGGTCCTTCCCAGGCGTATGCCAGCTCCTCATCTACCCAAACACCCGCTTTGCACAGCTGTTGTGCACGGCTGCAGCACCCATCGGACACCTGTCCATCCCATAGCCGAGGGGCCGGAGCGGCCATGCCAGCCTTCCAGCATCACCCCATCCCTTGCGGGGTTTGCGTGGCACACTTTCATTCCCGCATCCAACAGATGTGTGCTCCCCCTCTGCCCTCCAGCTCCTCCCGGCTCCAGAGCCCGTGCTCCCCATCACCGGGCCAGGCAGACATCATCTGATGGCCGGACCAGCGGCGTGGAGTGGCGTGTGGGGACCAGGCGGGAGCCGAATCAGGTTTGCTTCCCCGATAAAACCCAGGAAGGATTATGGTCTCTTTAAGCCTGTCTCCACAGCCGCGCCGGCTCCCCACACGCTGACCCAGTCGTGTGCTGTATTAGAATTGTAGAGTAATAAATGAACAGTGGAGGGGTTTGTAATGATGATTAGGGACTGAAATTGGTTCAGATTTACAGTGTCACTCAGGAGCGGAGGCAGAGGGGGAAGGCATTCTGCGCGGCCTAATGGATCCATCAACTCGTTTTGGCTGCTCGGTGGGCCGCGCAGGGTCACCAGGCTTTCCGCTGGCAGCACAAAGCACTTCAATTTTGTTAGGAAATGTATCAATTTAACTGACTTGAGCAGCGCACGGCGGAAAAAAAAAAAAAAAGGGGGGGGGAGGGGGGGAAGAGAGGGGGGGGAAAAAAAAAAAAAAACTAATGAATCTGGACTCAATTTTCCGCCACACTGCCTCTGCGAACTGTCGGAAACAATGTCTGCGGTCGGGGTGAAGGCAGCGCGGATAGGCTGCCCGCGCGCCCGCCGAGCCGCGGAGACGGGCTGCCTCCCGCCAGCCACCGGCCAGGGCTGCCACTCTCCTAACAATGATGTCATTAAAGGTAAATTGGCCTCTATTTCAGCAGGATGATAGTGCTAATTGAGTGGGAAAATATAATATAGGGAGCTGTTGTCTGCAGTTAAAGGGAGGAGGGGGACAGATTAAATGGCCTACAATAGTGGGTGTCAGGCACGGCAGATGTTGCTTTCCGCTGATAACTGCGCTGACATATCTCGAGCTTGTCAAGGCTGAGGTTTTCAGAGAGACTTACAGCAAAAGGCAGCAGATGGCCCTCCTGAATGGGAATGAAGTGCTTAAACAGCCTGGCTGCTGAAGGCAGCTAGTTTGTAAATAGAGGAGTCGAAGGTTTCTTATTGATCCCGCTCGCTGCCTGCCAGCGCGGAGGAGCGGCGGGGAGCCGGCGGGATGGGGGTGCCAGCGGCGGTGGTGACGGGGGCCGGGGCTGGCAGATGCTGCTGGATGGCAGCCCGGGGTGGTGGGGCCGAGCGGGGCTCTGCGCTGGGGATGCGTCGCCTTAAAAGTCACAGATGTCAAACGGCAGGACAAAAGTTGGGGCGGTGGCCGAGCGAGCGGGCGGCAGGGCTCGGGCGCAGGAGCGCGACGCCTGCATCCCCAGCAGCAGCACAATGGGGACCAAGACCCCTGCCCCCCCCCCGCAAAGCACCCCGCCGGCAAAACCCACCCCGAGGCCATCCCGTGGCAGACCCCGTTTGCAAACCCGCTGGGCAAACGCGTGCAAAAAGCCGTGAGATGAACGCAGGTATTTCAAATACAGAAAGATATTTCTTGGAAATGTGTGTCTGTGAGTGCGACGCACCTGCTGCAAGGCGCAGCGTGTGGCATTAAACAGCCAGTGACTCTGCTTTCTCCAGCCACAAATGGGCCTCGGTATACAGCAGACTTGCTGCGTATGACCTCATGATGAGACAGAGTTTTGCTTGACTCCATGAAGTAGTGCCTCAGCTGTACTGGGATGTGCTGGGAAGCGCCCTGCACCTGGGACGGGCTGCACGCTGCAGGAATGAGTCAGGAACAGCATAAAAATCACATGCCTGTCGGTGCTGTTTAGATCTGTAGTACACGCTCATCTGTGCATTTATGCCCATGTCATCTGCACTACACAGAATTTTGAAGGATACGAAGGGGTGCTGTTATGGGTCCATGAACATTGCTCTTCTGTATCTGCCCATCGGAAATCTTGCAAATCCATCCTCCCAAGGCATCCACCAAAATTAAATGGCATACACACTTGTCTCACACTCAGCGCAGAAACCACGCACACACATAAATCATGTGCAGGAGCACCACCGACCGTGCAAGACACCCGGGACGCGGGGTCAGCAATGCCCCACGCATGGACATGGGCAGACCCAGCCTTATTGCTGCCCACATGAAAGGCAGACCAAGCTCCAAACCTCCAGAAACCCTCCCCGGCCAGGCCATCCCGATGCTGTTCCCTGCGTGCTGAGCCTTTCCCATGAGCCTGTCTAAATATAAACACGCACACATGCATGCTGTTATTAAATCTATCCAAACATGTAAGCACGCCTTTCACAAAATCGCACGGAGTCTGGCACAAACACTTATCTGCTTACAAAATGACATAAATTGAGTCTGTATACACAAACACATATACTGACGCAGCTGGGGAAACACATTGCTAATATCCAGATAGACAGAGATTTACCACTGATAAGGTTACGGCCACGCTCCCTCTCCCACGCACCCTCCTGAGCAAAATCCTGCATCCTGGAACTAATCCTGCTCTCCCTGAAGTCAGCGGGGCTGCTCTGGTTGCAAGTCCTTGACATCGGTGCAGTTTGAACCACGTTCTCATGCAAGCAGAAACCTGGTGCTAAGTCTGCTGACTTGCATGGAATCAAATTTAGGTTCAATTGTCAATTAGGGATGTGTCAAGCTTATAGTCCCAGGCTGCTCGAAACTGAACAAACCAGCACCAGCACCAAAACTCCCTATGGAGACCTGGCAAAAGATCAGGCCTGGAGATGGTCTGACGACAGGCACCAAGAGCTTTGTGCATAAAATCACAGAATTGTTTAGGTTGGAAAAGACCTTTAAGATCAGGACAAACCCTAAACCTAACACTGCCAAGTCCACCACTAAACCGTGTCCCTAAGCACCATGTCTACACATCTTTTAAACACCTCCAGGGATGGTGACTCAGCCACTTCCCTGGGCAGCCTGTTCCAGTGCTTGATAACACTTTCAGTGAAGAAATTCTTCCTAATGTCCAATCTAAACCTCCCCGGCACAACTTGAGGCCATTTCCTTTTGTCACTCGTTACTTGGGAAAAATTTATGTCTCAGGCATGTCCCACCAATGCCCTCACCCTTTGCCACTGGTCCCTCTGCAGCAATGCAACAACCCTCCTGCAAATCTGGTCCTGTGGAGGGGAGGGGAGGAGCGGTCCCCAGCCCCACGCAGGCTCCCTGCTCTGCCCAGGCATCTGCCACGCTGCACGGAGCAGGATGTTTCCTCCATAGGAAGAACCCTGATTTATCCCAATGGGCTCTGCTGCATGGGATCAAGGTGATGCTGCACTGCTCCTCCTTGCTCTTTTCCATCATCAACTACAAGCACAAACAGGGACGTTGAACAAACACCACCCGAGGCAAGGTGTTTTAAGGCCATTTCTAATTTTAAGACTGCCAACAGTCAGATCCTCCTGAAGATATGAGCAGTGTCTCGCACAGCCATCCAACACTCCTCAGACACAAACTGCTGCTCCCACCTCAGGCCAGCAGCTGCAGGTGATGGGCCATGTTTCATACGGCACAAAGGAGCATGGGCTGCTGACCAGGCCACTGCTTGACCAGGGGAAGGTGACAGTGAGACCCAGAGCTCTTACTCTGGGGCCAGGACAGTCTTTTTGGTGTACCTTCCATCCTCCACCCTCAGGCACCTCACAGACATTCCCTTCCCTCCCTCTGATGCCCTCTCCAGCTTTTCCCAGACCACATTCTCCCTTTGCTCAGTCTTATCTCTTGACAGTCCATTTTCTCCCTTCTTTAATGTGTTTTTGCCTTCCCTTCTGTTGTTTCCAAGTTGTTGTTATTTGCAGCAGTCAACAACCTCCAGCCCTGTCCTCTGTGTTTCTCCACCACCTGTTCTCACTCAACTGGCCTTTCAACTCCCATTTCTTTGCTGTTCAGCAGCTTGGTCATCTCTCACACCTTCACTCCAGGACACCCATCACCCACCGGCAATGCAGGCAGACAGCCCCAGCTGAATTTTGCCATGGCTTTGCCAGCAGTCAGTGATTTGGCTGCAGTTCCACCCATGAGAGGACGTCCGTAATTTTGCACAGTAGGGTTGGATGCACCATCAAAGCTCAAGCACAAAGACAAACACTGGATGGACAGATCTTCAGCCAAGACCTTCTGCTTCTTACGCAGCATGTTGATTATTATATGTTGTCTACAAGCCTCTGTAAACTGCTGTTATCTGGTATAAGAAGCTCTTCTGCTTTCAACGCAACATGTTTCCAGCTCTCTCATCTCCACAGAGGTGATGTTCTCCCCTCAGTGTCCTCCTGCCAAGTGGAAAATGGCTGGTGCACACGGGGATGTCCTGGAGGGTCTATGGGGTTTTGATCCACTCAGTGGCCACGCTGGTGCCAAGGAGAAGCCTTGAAAAGGAAAAAGAGGCAGATGTGCCTGGTACGGGATGATGGATGCTCTGAGCTATCCCCAAATAGCTCATGAGCCCTTTGAAAGCCCATAGAACCTTCAGAGATGTAAGGAAACCACCTTAGACCTCTCCACCGCTTCAAACTCATTGGTCCAAGTTGGCCACTCCCATGGGTACCAAAGGACCCTCCATCTGGAGGATGAGGTGTCACTGCCCCAGTTACGTACACAGTACATAAAGAAACTCCCTCTGCACTGAGGGAGAAACCCCTTAACGGGTAGCCCAGCATTTACAGTAATCAAGAATGATTCAATTGACAGGTTTGTGTGGTGTTTGTTAATTTACTTGAGATTCATTCCTGGGAACAGCTGGCTGTATCCCAGCAGGACTGTGACTCTCACTAGCCCACCTGCTGCTAGACAGACGGGCTTTGGGTACAGTTGTAGTTAAAGTTTAGCAGGCAGATATTTCTGGCCATTAAAAATGGAAAAGTTCTTCAAAGACTCACGTGCAGAGAAGGTTTTGGAAGCAGAGGCATTGGCTCTCGGCTCTGGGCTTTGCTAAATGACTTCACTGGGGTTTCAGGGTGGTCAAGGAGCTGAGGGCTTGTTTTGTCGTTTGAGCATTACCAGTTGGATTACCGGGGTGATGGTACATAAGGAAGAACTCATGAAGTCATCACTTAATATTCAATTACAGAGTCTGTTCTGGAGGCTTTTTACAGGAGTTTGACTCATAAGGGAATTAGACACCCAACTCCTCCTGAAATTCAGTGGGAATGAGCACGTACCTCTCTGCTTTTGAAACCTCTGACCAATCAATTTATATAACATTAATATTTGTCTTCCTTTAAATTGACTGTATTCTTTTAAACTATAATTAGATTTTCCTTCTAGTGCCCATGTGGGCATGAGTTTTAAAGTGTATGACAAAAAGATGTATTAAAAAATACAGAATTATTTCTCAGAAGAATCTTTTAAAAAGAAGTCATAACTAGGTTTCAACAAAATGTATTCCCTACGTACAGAACACAGATCCCTCCCACAAATTCCAACAGACGATGAGATGCTCAGAAGGGACCACTTGGCCCCACAGACCTGCAGAGCTGCTGGACCCCGTACCGCAGCCAAGCCCACATCAGCTGCCTCCCTCTCAGGAGTTTAGGGGGCAAGAAGAGGGGCTATCTCCACCAACGAGCCCCCCCTGGTAATGATGTGGGTTACTCAGAGCCCAGCCCAGAGCCCCCCGGGTACCTACCACTGGTGATGGGAGAAGTGCTGCATCCCACCACTATCGACAGCACCGGTCCTCGGTCCCAGTCCAGAACAAAGGTCAAACGCCACCAAACCAGAGCAAAGCGCCTGCAACCCTTGGGGCAATTCCCTCTGCTGGGCTTTCCTGCCACTAAACTATTGATTAGCTATTGACTAAAACATCTGTTAATCTTTATAAACTATTTATAAATGGAACCTTAACATAAAGTGTGACCTGTACAATATTGAAATAGAAATTATACTTAATATGGATTTTTAAGTAAGTTAAGTGCATAAGGCAACACCACATCATATCCCCTAAGTGTGTTTGTTATATGTCAGGTATGAAACACTTCCATGGAGTTACACGCTTTTGGCTTTACTTCAAGTCCTCGCACATCTGATAAAAACACGTAACAGCTTTGATTAAGCGTCTGCCCCGATCCCTGTTACACACCTGCATTTCCCCTGCCCTGGGGTGTCCTGCTCCCGGGCTGCCCCTCTCCGATCCCACAGCTCAGCGAGGCTGCGGGCAGGAGCTGCCCGCCTGGCACCCACCTCCCCTCTCGGACGTTGGCTGAAGGGTTTGCTCCCATCCTTCAGCAGCACGTCGAAGTCTCACATCAAGCCCAGGAGCAGCAAGGCAGCTGCCGGAGGAGGTGGCGGCAGCACCAGGCTGTATTTATAAGCTCAAACCAACGGCACTCGCTGGCTAAAAATCAAACAAGGAGCTCGCTACTGTGAGATCTCAGCCGACTCCATTTGTTACATGGCACATCCAGGAGGGGTAACCAGCTTGCAATATATTAAACAATTAATCATTTAGATTGCAATGCTCTTAATGCTGCAGGCATTTCCCACTAAATGCGTGGCACAGGTGCAGGTGCCCCGCGGAGGAATCCTGCCTGCAAACTTTGGGAAACAAGGACACGAACAGAAAGCCAGGCTGGAAGAAGCGTGTCCTCCAGGCTTACAAGGCTTTCCTGATGATCCCACTCCTCCGTGCCCTGCATGTTTCCACACACGTTGACTAATAACCCCAAAAATTACCACTGCGACTGGCGCAGCTCAGGGGGAGCAGCAGAGTCGACCATGCAGTTTAACACAGGGATGTTCTCTGGTGCTGGGCTGAGCCTAACCTGGCCTGGCTCATTTGTGCTAATGATGCTATTTACCACCGGCCTCTCATTTGCCGGGCAGACCTTAATGCCTCTCTCTTTGTGCCTATTTCATCAACAGCTTTTGAAGCTCTTGACATCACTTTATGGCATTTGGGCTAGGAGCCAGGGCCCTGCAGCACGTTCCTCCCCGGGTAATGCCATGGGCAGTCGGGGGGGGGTGGGGGGGTGGAAAGGTGTCAGGATGGGACCTAGACTGTTTGCACAACCTCAGGCAAATAGCTGAACTACATTTTTGTACCTCAGTTTTCTCAACTAAGAAAGAGGATTGGGGGCAGCACAGGGGAGGCCAAGTGCAGTTGGAGGATTAACAGGAGGTTTTAGGTGTAGAAAAAGACTTCATACCAAGTCAGGTCCCCTCCGTAACCTTTTGCTTCAGAAACACCCTGGGCTGCTGGTGTTTTCCAGCCCAAGTGGCAGAAGAGGCTCTTGTACCTCTGACCCTGCCCGTGGGTCACAACAGATTTACTGGGTCACATTAATTTCTGAGTAGTTTTGGATAATACCTTCACCCAGGAGCTGGTTGCACTAGGAGAATAATAAAACCCCAGGAGGAGCTGAGGCTCTTTAAAATGTCCATGGCAGAGGGGTTTGCCTCACATACTGCTTTCCTCTTAATAATGCATCAGGAGCTCCTGCTACACCAAAGATGCCTGTACACGCTTGGGCTCCTGGGCACCTCGCCTCCGCAGCGCCCAACGGGACTCTGCTCCTGCACAACCATGAGAAATTTGGAGAAACCCTCCTCTGCAACGGAGATGCTCCAGATTGGCACTCTGCAGAACTAGGAGCAGGATTTGGCCCTGTGATTTTAGTTGGTGTCTCGTGAGCCATGGGCTGAATAGGAACTGTAATTGGTGCCATTCTACATCTTCAAGGCTATTAGATCCTTGTAGCTCCCCATCATGCTGTGTTTGGAGTAAATAGAGAGTGTTTAGCCAAGCTGAGAGATCCTCTAATGGAACAGACAGTTCTTCCTCTCTTCATCTGCTTGTCCCCACAGCTTTGTTATTTAAAGTCAGGTTAAAAAAAAAAAAAAAAAAAAAATCAGTAGACGGGTTTGGTTTGGAAGCCGGAGGACAGGAAAAGTTAGAGATATTTATTTGACAGGGTCAAGGTTGCTGCTTTTCTTTTCTCTTTCCCCAGGTCCCATAGGTGTTAGACTGAGAGACATTTAATCGAGGGAGTAGCGGTTTCATATCTATAACAAAAATCAAATAATGCAAGATGATTTACTCCCCCTAGCAACCAGGGAGCTTACCCTTAGCAACCAGCCTAGCCTCAGGCAGCGGTGTAATCAGCTTGAAAATATTTCAATTATTGTGTTGATTTTAGTGGATTTGAGAAGCGCTGTGCGGAGAGACCAGGCACATTCTGCCCACGACCTGGAGAGGAAGATATTGATTTAAACAGGTGTCAGAAAGGAAAAGTGGAGTAAATTTAAATGCAATAGGAGAACAGCGCATTGAGTGTGGTTCAGTGTGGGGGTGACATTTTGCTCATCGCCTTGAATGAAAGTGACTCAACTGAACTAGAAATTTCACCTTGAAAATCATCTCCCATCGACACAATCAAGAGAAAGCCGTTCGCCATCTCTTTTCCCTGGTCTGGGGAAAGAAGGGGGGGCCAACACCTGGGTTTCCGAGACAGCTTTGAGGAAAGTAACTATCAGAGAAATACAGGATTAGCGTATCGCGCTCGAGAAATTAGCTGAGTGGTGCTGGGGGAGCAGCAGAGCAGACGGGAAGGAGAACGTCCACGGAGGGTGGGGTGCAGAAATCAGGCAGACTTTGCTACACAGAGTGATGCTATCCACAGACTCCGGGTTGCTACTCTTGGAGAGAGGAGTTTGGTACCAGCACCAGACTGAGCTGTCACTGGTGGGGTTAGCAGGACATCTCAGACCACGTTTCTCCGCCTTGCACAGCACAGGCCAAACCCTGTCCTCAGCAGCAACACCGCTACCCCACCGCATATTGGGACGTCTCCGGCCTCCTTCAGCCTCTACAGCGTAGACGTGTCGGCTGAGCAGCCCCTGATTTGGCACAAGAGAGGCAAACAAGACCCTGGTCTTTGGGCAATCGTCCCATTCCCCACCACCCTTTGCTGCCTGCCCCCACGCACATCAGATGCTCCCAGCCTGGCCCCAGGCTGCTCCCTCATCCTCTGCTCCTACGTTACGTACTAATCACGCAGCTCCCCGCCTCAGTAACAGCCTGCGTGTGTAGTTCAACAGAAACCAGTGACATCTTTGTACGCACTGCACCGACGAGCTGTTTTCTGATGCAGCGGAAGCCTGTAGACGGTGTACTGATAATAGGGTTTCATCTGTTCCCAGTGAAGTGACAACTGACATGCCGTGTTCTGATGAGCCTCTTTCCAGTAGGGTGACACCGTGCATAGAGTCTATTAAAACCCCGGTTCTCCAGGCTGCGACAGTCCGTACTCAACACTAGCAACAACTGAAGTCACAGCAGAGCTGAAACTTCTGCCCAAGTCACGAGGAAGCTGCTTTTGGCAGCTGTGCCTCCGACAGTTTGTGTGCAGGGCACTTCTCACCAGCTCCCCTGCGGCAAGCGAGGAGCGTGCAGCACAGGGATGCCCGGCGCGGGGAGATCGATACCTGGCAGAGCCGAGCAAGGCACGGCTGCAGAGCCGGCCGTCAGATCCCGTGCCTTGTCCTGGACACTGCTGATGTATCCTGAGCTCTGCTACCTGCTCAGAGCCACCCTCCCCGTTAGCGAGGGAAATGGCCAAGGCAGGAGCAAAGGCTCTGCAGGGACAGCGGGGACCAGGGGGGGCTCCTTCCCCACCTGAGCTTTTGGGGAGCCCAGCAGCTTTGCATTGCCTCGGTTTTCTTCCCGACGTCAGAAATTTCTTCTGCACTTGTCAGGTGACCAAGGTGAATCGCTTTTGTTTGAGACAGTTCACACTTCTCTGGGTTCAATTTCAAAGTGGCATTTTTAGAGCTTATCACATGCCATTTCTAAACGTATCAGTGCCTGCTCAAAAGCTCGGCAGAGAGAGGGATGCTGCATCCCTCCTCCATTTGACAAGAACACAAACCGTGCACAATCTTCAGACAGCAAAGGGCACTGCCTTATCTCTGGCTAGTAAAGGGTGTATCTTGACATTGCTACAATCACTCTCAGCAGCAAAAATCAGCCTTCCTCTTGGATTTCAACCCATTCGGAGGCTTTCCTCTGTGCCATAAACCAAACTGATTCCTAGATCGTAGGACAGACACCTCCAGCTATAAACGGGGTTTGTACTGCAGTCGTCGCAGTCCATCCCATACTCATGCACCCCATTTTGCCTCGCTGTAGATACAAGGGGACTCACCCAACTGCCACAGGGGAAACCGCCGTGCTTTTACCCCAGGGAAAGAGCCCTCCCACGGGTGGTTACCACCAAGCGCTACAAATCTCAGCTTTAGCTTTACCTCACAGTAAGTTTCCAGCAAACCCTGAAAAGAGGGAAGGGTATCCAAAACATCTTCCTTTGGCTTATTCAGGGTCTTGCACTGACCAGATGACTGCTAAGACCACATCCACCGCAACCAGAAAACGCAGCGAGGCCGAGGAGCAGGCGAACTCTGCCATAGCTGGGAGAGATGCCGGGCAGATACACAACCGCACACCCTCACACCACCAGGACCAGCCTAATAAGCACACGTTTGAGCCTCGCTGGCTCACCCCGAGTGGGCAGGATCCTTCCCTCGCTGCTCCCAGCAGCACGAGCGGAGCCTGTTTGATGTGCTGACCTGCCCTCCACAAGCATCTTACATTCTCTATCTTTGTTGGATTGGGGGGGAAAAAAAAAATATTCAGATTATTTTTAAGCCCATTTGCTGCCTTGCTCTGAAATATGCAGTCTCTTCCCTGGAACGTACCTTCAGTGTAATCCTCTCTTTACCAGAGTCTGTAGTCGCTCATTCACACGTTCCTCTGCCTTCCTTCATTATAACCTGTTGCTCGTCAGAAACCTTAGCAGCTTAAACTGGACTGCTTCTTTGCTTGATAACAGTAATCAGGGCTTTAGCAGGCAGCTTTACAGAATCAGCCTGCCCCACACCCCTCCCACTCCCAATATTCTGATGGGTAGGAGATTGCTCAGGGGGGAAAAAAAAAAAATGTACCTGTTCACCTGGAGAGTGGAACAATTTGCATTTTGGGGGGTGGTTACTGCAAAAGGAGATATTTAGGTAGTGCCATGCAAGCTTTGCCAGGGAATTCCTGACTTAAATTTGCAGAACCTCTGTTCTGGCATTTTGCCTCATTAGTATCTGTAAAGTTATTAATAATCAATAACCAAATCAGAGTAGGTAAATACACAGGGGCATCTCCGGCCATTGATTTTTGGACAGAATACCCCTCTGAAATCAATGGGGAGCTTTGCTTAAAAACCAGTGGCACGATAAGGGCCACATTTCTTAAACAGAAAGAAGCACAAATCCAATATGAGTTTGTCTACCAGCTCTGCCTCCCAAACCTTACGTTTCTGTCTTTTCAATCCCATTTTCCTGCAGTACAATCCAAGTAGCTCCCGTTGACTTCTCACCAAAAGTCAAGTCTTATTTTCTATCACTGCTCTTTAAAAGGAATTAGGCAGTTTTTGTTGTTGCCGTGCATTTGGAGATACACATCTGGAGGTTCAGGTTATTCTGCCTTGTGGCTTAGGACTGATACGTTGGACAGTGAGTCTGGGCGAGTGACAGATCAATTCATTCACTTTTGGAGACTTTTTTCCCCTTGAATTTTAAAGGCTTCCATTTGGTAATGGTTATATTAAGCCAGGGTTGGTAATTGAAATAAGAAACTGAAATAAGAAATGCATCATCCGGCTAAACTACGTTTACCGCTCAATGCCAACACTTTAAACTGCAAAGGCCATCCCAAATCGTAAAGCCCTCCTCAGCCACCCAGCAACTTGGGGATCAGACACTGATTTAACTCTGGACCCCATCCAAGGCCTCTGGAAGTCAGTCGGTAGCTTCCCTTGACCTGGCAGATGCCCGAGAGTCACTCTAAGGCTCTTCCCTGGGTGACTTGAACACACAGCGCTTCCTTTCTCTGCCCAGTTTCCTTAGGCTGCCACAAGTGATGACAGCTTTCTTCGTGTCTGAATTACTGCTCGCAGTTTTGGCTTGACAAACAGCGTCGTAATCCCTGTTTATTTTTTTTTTTCAAACTTCCCAATCAGGCATAAAGCTGGAGACCCATTTCTCAATCCAGCAGCGTCTCTGCTACCGAGGCTGCCAGCTCCTGCACCCCCCACTGCAAACAGCACACTGAAAGTCAGTTTTGCAACAGAAACCATTAGAGCAGAAGCAGATCTTTGAATATGACACCAAGATTTAAACTTACAAAATTCAGGAGAGGTGACATCATTCCTCCTCATGGGCGCTTGCCTCCATGTCTGCTGTAGCGCTGTGCAAGGCAGCTGGGCAGCGAAAAACCAGACAGGTCAGCGTAGCCATCAGCTACAAAAATCTTTTGGCACTGGGAAGACGTCTTTATCCCCTTCGCTGGGTTGCAGCTTTTTCAGACCAGAGGCTGAGCCCCATCTGAGATAGGGACAGTTCATTCTCCATCTGAACTCCTGATTGTGATCACGGGCTGCACCTGCAGGAGAAACCCACCGGGGAGCCGAGATACCGACCTGGTGCCTCCATCCTGCTGAAGCCCTTCTGCCACGTCTTCCCAGTCCGTGTCTCTGCGCCAGGGAGATTCAGCTAGCTCAGGTGTGCTCGCTTGCATCAGACCTGTATTTCTTTTCCTGGGAATAAATTTTGTGGCAGCTGCTGAGCAGGATCCACTTAAGCTCAGTGCTAAAGGCAATCTGCCCCATCTGCTTCTCTCCTGGAGAAGGTCCGTACACGGAGCAGAGAAGAACAGCGGGAACTTTCATCTCAAACGTGCAGAAACCACAAAAGCGGCATCCTTCCCTGTGCTCCCGCCTTTCTCCAAGCATAGACGGTAGTCTTAAGGGAAAGAAAAATAAGGAAACCACAAGCTGGAGCCTCAGGCATGGCCAAAGGAAGTCGGTGGAAATGTTCCAGCCAGGAAATAAATCCAGCCAAGCCATAAAATGCTTCACTCAGACACCTTCCCTGACACCACCATGGGCCCCCCGCACTATATCCCACACTGCAAGACCTGCCACATATAAAATCGAGGCAAGTGACCACAAGCATAAAAAAGAGTTATGCTTTGCTGCGATGCATTTCAAGCACTCCAACAGGCCAGCACCACAAAGAGAAACAGGGTTTGTCCCTGTTTCCTTCAGGAAGAGGTTTCAACCAGCAAACTGCCCGCGTTATACCCATGGCAGAAGTGGCCACAACACAGCGAAAGGAGCCCAGGGGACCTTTCGCAGAGGCAGATCTTCCAGGAGAGCTCGTCATTGACCAGTTGCAGACCCTTGCCCGGGATGGTTCACCTTGCTCTCCAGTTGTGGGTACACTGTGTCTCAAGTTTCTGGAGGGTTTGGGTGTTGGGGGATCCCACCCATGTTTGCCCTGGACTTTCTGATTGCACTCTTACCCACTGCTTCTCTCAGGTTTTCTTCCTGGCTTCCCGCCAAGAGTAGGGGTGTTTCCAAGGATGTGAGAGGAAACTTGGCCAAATCTAGCTTGACCTTTGTGGTTTATGAATGGCAAAGGGGTCTCCTTGGTGTTTCCGACTGGCCTAAGCCATCCAGGGGCCTTTCCCCAGTTCTGTATTCACAATATATGTCCCCTCTTCACTCTGTCGCAAAGGATGAGAGCCAAGCTTGAAAACAGTGATGACCTTACAAACTCCAAAATGAGAACAGCTTCTCAGTTATGTTTCACCAGCAGACCTTTCCAAATAACTGATACATCTTAGACCACTCGTACACACCTGAAGCTGCTCAGAAATAAGCTCTCACTGCCTTTTTGCTACAGACACATCATCACTTCAGAACATAAAAATAAAGCACCCAAAGCTCCAGAAACTTTTATTGCAAATAATCTCAGTGCCAGAAGAAAGGCAGCGTGATGTTTGTCAGAAAACTGGGTTCAGATGTAGGGCATTTAGCATCTTCAGATGAAAGCAGTCGCTCCACAAAGAACAGCAAGCCCTTGGTGTGAGAAGGTGTTTACCTTCGCAGCACTGTCCCAGCTTGGCGTGCCCCAGCAGCCAGCCCAGTGATGCAAAACTGAAAACGCTCTGCTCGCAGTTTCCAACGGGTTCTTTTTCTGTAGAGGTTTTTTCCTTGTTTCAGGAAGGAATTGGGGATCACTCAATGAAAGAACAAACCATGCCTGCTCCTTCAGATCCTGTAGAAACTTAGCAAGGAAGAGAGAAACTTTTTGTAAGCTGAAGAATTTAGCAAATTAAGGCCAGTTCTGGCAATGCTGAGGCTACAGCTATGCCATGGGATCCAGGAAGCATCCACCTCCTGTGTGTTGGTATAAAGCTTAAAAAATAAGCAGCCCTCACAGGTGGATTAAACCCAGACATTCTCCTGCAGCCACCAGAAAAATAACACTTTGTTTTTTTAGGAACCAGATGTTCCTCACACAGAAAATGCTCAAAATTTGTAACAGCTATGTCAGACTCTACAGACCTGTAATGGTCTTCGGCCAGAGGGAAAATAGAGCAAGTAGAAAATATATAGGAGGAAGCAGAAAAAAAGCAAAAAAAAAAAAAAAGCTTCACTCCACATCCTCAGCTGTAGAAATGTATTTGGAGTAAGCGTTGAAGGCTGCAACTCCTGGCGGAGGCTGCACCATCTCTCGTTGAAAACAAGACTGGTATCAGTGAAATTATGTTCCACATCAGCTGTCAAGTAATGGTTTTGAAACCTTAAACAGAGAATACATTTGCAGCTATTAGCACGGTACGGTCATGGTTTGTATTTGAAGGTGAAACTAGTTTGTAAGGAGGGAAAGAAAACATTAATTCTATTCATCTTGAAAGTTACTTTAACTTTTCAAAATGCTATGGTAAATTTTGAAACTTTAAAATTAGTTTCAAGATGAATAGAATTAATGAGTGAATTAGAGCTGGTACAGAATTGCAATAAATAATATTCGAAACCTTTTAATAAGCTTTGCAATGATTAAAATGAATGGATTTTTTTTCTTTTTGCTATAAAACTGGAGCTCTTTTAAGTATAAATTGTGATAACGACTCAAGAATTTCCAGTGTCAGGTTTTTCCATTACATCTCAGCTTCCACAGTTGATCTAAGGCTTAAAGAATAACATTCAAGCCTCACTTTCTAATGATGAGGTGTTTGACACAGAAAGCAATCCTAATAGAGAAGGCTGCTTGCCCGGTGATTACTGGCAAGCAGAGCTGACAGAGGCAAAGAAACATTTTTCTACCGAGTCTCCTAACGAAACCTTCTCCTCGGACCTGGGACTGCGAGCTGCGAATGGGAATCCTGTTGTCAGAAGCACTCGGCAGATCAGACCGGTGTTTGTAACACTGCCAGTATTTGTTATAAGTCTTCCTTTTAACCAAAAAAAAGAAAAACAAAAACCCACAAGATTTTTAGTAATGCTGATTGATGGAGCACTAATACAATTAATACAGCTATACCGGATTACGATACTGCGGGTCTGGTTCAACACAGGAAAATTCTCCTTTGAAACCAGGTTTGGAACATTTAAAACTTCCTTGCCCGCAGCTCCTGCCAAGCCTTTTAAGCTCGCAGCCTTCCTGAGTTTTTCTAGGATACGTTTCCATCACTGCTGAGATGGCTGCTGCTGTCCTGTGAGTGGTTCTTCAAAAGTCTTGCACCAAGTTCTGCCTGGACAATTTCCTGGAAATTCATTATTTCCAATGTTGGAGAAAAATTCATCTTGACATCAAAAAGCACTGTAGCAAAAATGTCTTCTCCTGTTTCCTGAGCCATTCTCCTCTGCATGCCTTCGGGAGAGGCTTTGCTTGGAGACGACCCTCTAGGACAGCTGCCTGTCTTTGCAAACACAGCCCGTGCCACGGCTGACTTGAGAACACCCTCAGAGACCCTTTCTCCTCCTCTCCCTCTTGATATCTTTCATTCCTGCTTCTCCAGGTAGCTCTGTACTCTGACGTTGCAATATCACATGTCTCCGGTTGGATTTTTCTCTGCTGTTGCCCCTCTGGTGAGTTCTACCAGTTTTATTTTCCAGCTGGGAAGCAGATGCCCCAGGCTGGCCACCGCTTGGGCTGACCTGTGCTAACCTCCTGAGATGATCGCTGTCTCCATGGGATGAAGATCAGGACTTGAGTCTAGTCTCTCCAGACTGGTTCCCCACTTTAGAGCAGGAGTGTTTGACTTGCTGATAGCCTCCATCAGCATCCTCCAAACCAACGCCTCTCCCCTGAGGGTCGCTGCTGCCCAGGGAACTCCGCGTTGCCCCTCTCCCACCCCTGCTGTCTCTGTGCTAGCGTCGCTCGGCGTGGCAAAAAGTGGGTGCCGCTGCCTGGCAGTGATCACATCTCCTGGGCGTCCACCGCTCCCTAATGAGCTTCTCTGCGATGCTGAGATTCGTTTTCAAGATCCATCACACCTCCGTGGCTTGTTTCTCCTGCTCTCTCCAGCAAGATGCGACGCGCTCCTCCCCAAATCACCTATTTTCCACTTAGTCAATCATTCCTCCAATATAGCAACATACGATCCCGCTCCTTTGGCTCTCAGCTCCGCTTCCCCCACCCTAGATGTGAGGATGCAGCCTAACCTGTGCTGTCTTTATTTCTTAGTTTTGCGCGAGAGCCCAGAATCCACGCAGAAGCGGTTTGTAATAATTCTGCATAGGAAACACCACCCAAAATAAATTGTGTCGCGTTAACTTCCATGGTGCTCGCTGTGCTGAAAACCAGGCAGAGGGAAGGACGGAGCCGTCTTCCAGGTGTATTTATTTCACTAGCCTGGACAGCTCGTAATCGCAGACAAACTGTTTGTCCTTGACTCCTGTCTCGGCAAAGGAAGACTGAACTTCCCACAACACGATCCATATCACATCAGATTTGATATATTTCATAACAGCCTTTTATTCTCCTGTCTTTGTTCATTTATTTATCAATCTGACACTTTGCTAGATATGTCGCTGTCTTTCTTTTTATTCACCTGTCATTATCTCCCGCTCACATGTTATAATACTCACCTTTTTTATGTATATTAAAAATAAAAAGGCTCTTGCCCTGTGCCTTTTCAGTGTGGATTTTCTCTGTTGCACTTAAATAGCAATAGAACGGATGGTTTGCAAATCCTTTCTGACTTTTAGTGATATAAATCATCGCTATTCGGAGCTTCCAGCCTGCCTTGAAGCACCGCAAGGCCCCGCTGCCACACACGTCTGCGCAGCTGAAGTCACGCGTGTGACGCTCTCCAGGCTTTCGGGACCAGGTCTTTCGAGAGGGAACTCAGGAGCAGAGCAGAATAGCATCATAAACACCCAGGCGCCATAAATAAACATTTACCAGCTTTCCATGATCTAATCCGCTGTGTTAACCCGCGATAAATCCCGCAGGAGGGAGTCTGAGCAGCCTTCCCTGCTGCGAATCGCAGGGGCTCGAAGCCGGCGAAGGCGATGGATGCGGTGTGCGGCGTGGCTCGCCGGGTCCCAGGCGCGCAGCTTAGCCTACGCCTTTCAAAGGAAAGTTGGCTCGAAACTTATAGCCAAATAAAATCATCCGCTGCTTTTCCTCCAGCCTTTTACAAAAGCAGTTAGATTATTCCATCCTGAATTTTTACTACCGTCACAGAAACAACTAAAAATATTTAACTTGTTTGTTAAAATATTTAACGTGATTTTGACAGTTCACCAGCTGTTTAAAAGTAGCTAAAAAGGATGGCAAAGGCTGTTTCTGAGTTTAATAAATATGTGTGTGTGTAATGTTTGTTATCGGAGAAGTACATTTAGATGTCTGCTTAGGTTAGTATCACATATGCTAGAACACATGTTCCTATTCTGGTACACATCTATAATTGTGCCCATTTATCTTATTGTAGTTTAAAGTACCAACAGAATAAATAAAGGCACCGTCTATTTTACTTTGAGAAAGAGAGAGACCAGGCTATTTAAGTCAGTGAAAAAATATAAAACGCCGTAGATATAAAAACTTTCAGGGGTGGGGAAAATTACTTTTTAAAATAACGCAATCAAGGACATCTATGCTGTGCAAAGAGTTTGTTAGAATGAAGCAATTCAAAAGCTTCTACAAAACGGACGGTAGGAAGAGAACAGCGGCAGAAGCAGGGAGGTACTCTGCCTGGGTCCTTTTTCACAGTCATTTCTAGGCATTAATTTTCCACGTCTGTTAAAACAAAATGCTCTTGCAGATTTACTGCCCCATGGCATAGGATCCATGCAGAGGCAAGGGATGCCGGTGCTGCGGGCGCAGGCAGGTGAGGGGGAGGAAGGCGTGGAGGAAGCACGGGCAGTATTACTCCACTCAGAGAACCCAGCAGGACAAAGCCCTCAAGCCGGAGCACAAGTGGTGTCCATACGGCCATGGCAGCTGGGGGTCCCTCTGGGATGCCTCACCTACACCACGGGTCAGGACTGGGGACGCTGTCTACACACGGCCTCACTCAGGAGCAGAGAAAAGCTACCGGGACTTGGTCTTTCTCCACGTTTTTCTAGTCTTTGTTGAACACAAGGCGAGATTTGCTGAGACAGCATTAAAATGCTTACCTGGTCCACATGCATCCTGAAGACCAACAGAACCAGGGTGCAATTTTAGGTGTCTCAAAGCAAATCTCCTTCAAGATATACCTACCCCAGACTGCCCTCTCGCTCCTGGTTCCTCTGATCACTACCATGTTAATCCAGATGTGGAAAGTAGCAGTCAGCCCACACTAAAGCCAGAAACAACTGTCCCGACCCTTGACATCAGCCACGACGTGCAGAGCAAGGAATAAAACAGATCAGGAATCCAGCACTTTGTGGCTTGGATTTGTGAAAGCAATGATAAATTCAAAAGGATTTAGGAAAACTCTAATTGCGGGAATCAGTCTTGAAAGACAGAGAGAGACTCACAGACTTCTTTGATGTTCAATCCATAGAAGTCCTCAAATTACAGAGGGAGAATCACTTTGCAGCATGGCATAAACTGCCAGTCCGGAAACACACTGAAACCCGGTCACCAGGCTTTGGTGAGAAGCAAAGACAAACTGCCAGTGGCAAAAGGAACGTTAAACCCAAGCTCACTGGACACACACAAAATGTATTTGGAAGGAGCAGCCAAAGAGTTTGATCATATTTGTGATGAGACACGACTGCTCACAAACCAGCCTGGTGGTGCTGGGTTTTCCAAGGGTGATTTTTTTTTTTTTTTGCAGATAAGGTTCATGAAGGGAGAGCCTTGGCAGGACAAATGAGACCACTGAGGTCCCCCAGTTTTGGTGTAAACTATTTGAAATGAAGTAGAAATGACAGTTAAGGGGGTTAGGGTGCTGACTTGTCAACCTGAGATGAACTGTGGCAGTTGTACTGAAACATCTCCCCAACCACATCTTAGGAGAGTGCGTAAGCAACGGTGATGAAGCGGACAGTGAGCATCAGCAGCTGGACCTGCTTAAGAGTTGTAAGGGCCCCAAAATCTTTTCTTACCTAAACTGACCAAAAATATATCCGCTGGAGCATTAAGGTTATTTTCACCACACACAGTCAGCATCAGTCAAGGCAAGAGCCATCCTGGAGCACACCGTGTGCTCTAAGAACATCAAAGCTATTTTACATGGCATAAAACACGATCCTGCAGGAGCTTCTTGCAGCCTGAGTTATGCACCAACCCTGGCCGACAATTCAAATAACACTGGGAAAAGTAATCCCAAACTGGGTTTTGAATTCCTAGGTGTAGCAAGAGCTGGAAGCGTAAGGAACGCTTCTAAATCGCCCGTGGGTTATGGATCATCACAAACGTACCAGCATTGCTGGAAGTTTTGCAAATGACAGAGGCTCAAGTGAGGGCTCTATCCTGCAAAATAAAGAGTGGTGCCAAGACCACAGCTATTCAGACGCCTTGCCAGAACAAACCACCTTGCGAGAGCGAGCCCTTGGCTGCCAAGAGAAGAGCAGTTCCTGGAGATACAGGGATGGGGAAGAGGCAGCCGCGCTGACAGAGCTGCTGGAGGCTCACCTCCTTCCAAAAGAAAAAGGCGACCTTAAAAAGAGAGATAGCCGTATCAAGCGTATTATTTTTAGGAGTAAAGCTTCCAGCGCCTCCAGCTGTCTCCGAGGCTTTGGGGCGTTGCGGCCAAGCGAGGGTTCGCACCGCGGGCCCGCAGGTGCCTGCCGGGGATGGTACGTGCTGCACCAGCAGCCTGGGAGGAGCAGAGGGGAAGGAGGAGGGAGCGGGGAGGCAGGAAGGAGAAGGAAATTGTGCCGTGTCCTCCTCTTATGCCAAAAAAATGAAAAGAAACTATAAACCCCCTGTTTTCAGAATATAAAAAGGTTGTGAAAATAGGACTCCAAGGGCTCTGCAAATGATTATGCTAATTAGATCCAGGGCTATTCAATACCACTGAAGTGATGCTCAGGAATTTTGAACTACAGTTTTTAGTGTGATTACAGATCATATTAAAATTCTATTAGTCTTCGCTTAAGTTGTGAATAAGCGGGATGGAATAACGGGTCCATACGTTCATGAGCCCAAATACTTTTAATGTGGCAGACATTTTAGACTGAAAATACCCCCCTTTTTAAAATGAAAAGAAGCTTTATTTGTGTAACTACCTGGAGTGAAACTGTAAGCAGGGAAATATTCAAAGATTACTGGCTTTTCCACATGGGCCCAAGTTTCGAGTGTTGTTGCAAAACAATATTTATAATTGTTTTAGTCTTGCTACATAGTATAATTGAGACACTCGGAAGAGAAAACTTTGTAGCAAAATCTCTTTTTGTTTCTGCCTCGCAAATGATAAATTGTTAATGAGCACCTGTTACAATGTTAATGAAAGTAAGATCTGTATGTAAATAAAGAAAATTTAATAACTTAACAAGGTGGATTAAAATTCCCAACCTGCTCCTTGCTAATCTAATGCCAAACACCAAATAGTTGCTATCTAAGCAGGAAACTAGTTAATGTATTCACCTCCGTGTACTTTTCAAACTATAATTAATATTTTAAAAATTTATAAAACCGAAATCATAGGTTTGATTGTAACAAACAAAATATCTGTCTTTAATCTACTACAAAAGGTTGGCGCAAATCCCCTTAAATGATACTAAAATGTAAACCACAAGGCAGCACCGAGGAATTGATTATGTTTAACTTCTTTTGCATTTGTCCTAATCACATTCTTTATAATTGTATTTAAAATGACTCCAAAACAGTTGATTGGTAATTCTGTAGTGCAAAAGAAATATGGAATGAGAACATTGTTTCCTTGGAAGAAAGGAAAAAAAAAAAATCCTGTTATAAATAACTTTCAAGGTATGTCCTCTGGACATTGGGTGAATATTAACACTTGACAAATGGACATTTGTTGGTTTAAACTAAAGTGAAAGTTATTGAAAGGGAAGAAGCGAGGCTCATATTTCTCAGAGAAGAAACTCACTCTCTTGTGGTTTCTCTCTTCTCCAAGCCCCAGACAGGGTTTTACAGCAGTGCCCTCTCCCCCGTCCCTCCTAATTCACGCCCCAAGTCCTACGACTGCCCCTGGCAGCCCCAGTGGTGGTGCAGCCTTAGAGGGCTGGGGCTCTTGGTGGAGCCCCACAGCCCACGTTAACCCCAGCCCTGCAAGCACGGCTTTACTGAGACACCTGTGTTGGCAGGGTCTTCTGGAGGTCCTCCATCCAACCTCCTACCCCAGGCAAGGTTAACTTCAAACCTAGACCAGGTTTCTCAAAATCCCATGGATGGAAACCCCACAGCCTCTCTGGGATGCCATCTCAGGGCTGCACCACTCTCATGGGAAAGGGTCAAGGTGAGGTTTTTTTTCCTTAAAACCAGTGGGAATTTCCCATCGCAACTCACCTCCTGCCCTCCTGTTGGGCACCTCTGCAGGAGTCTGTAGTGACAGCAGGGAGATGGAGTGAGGGAAGGTGCATCTCCCCCCATCCAGTCTCCCCATGGGCCACCATGGCCTTACATCCAGCTTGTCCGTATAAAAAACTGGTATCTGAGTCCTTCCTACCAGTAATACACTTAGCTCCTCAGCTCCAGTGCTTTTTGCTCTGTTTCATGAAGGTGGCTTGAAACACAGCGAGAACCGGGCGCTTTGACGAGACCCCAATGTAAGCCCACAACCAAACTGTGGGGAAAGCCGTATGGACACGTAGGAATGACACCTGCATCTGGCTGGGCTCTCACCCACCGGACCTTCCTCTTCAGTTACTCTGAACGTGGACACCTAGGGACAAAAGCTGGTGCTGGCACTCCATGACCACTTGTGATGGGTCTGGTCAGCATCCTCCTATGTCAAAGGAAACACTGTCACTGCCCCTGGGGGAGTGAGCCCCAGAGGAGATACCACAAATGACTAAATTTTAAGGTGGGGTTTTTTTTTTTCTAATTTTTGGATAATATACATGCATACTCTGTCCTTTAATTGGGAAGCACTTCACGGGTCTGCACTTAATCAAGATGGATACCTCATTAGGACATCTCCCAGGGAACTAGTTTAGCCTAACAACAGCAAATCGCAATGCTGCTGCTTAATTGGGACAATTTTTGCAAAGTCTCCACTTAATGGAGGCATATTGGGCCAGTGCCAGGAGTTAAGTGGTGTTAAATGAAATAGGTGCAAAACTCCAACTTCCTGTCTTTTTTATATAAAGATTGCCAGCTAAAAATGTAAATAAATAAAGGCTAAATATTTAGGAGTAGTGACTTCTATTTTACTTTTTTGGTTGCATACAGTACTGTAGAGAAATGTGGGCTTCTCGGGTCTGTACTTATTCCTACCTCCAGTTACAGCCTTGATGAGCAGAAGCGTTTCTCCTGTTGTGCTTGGACAGCACATAGCACCTCTGGGGCCAGATCTAGGATGGAAGATCCTGGGTTTGCCTATCGTAAGCAAGATAGATTGCCACCCTCTTCTTAACCTTCCTGTAAAGGTATAACCATAAGAGCAGTTCTATACGGGAGCCAACGCCTTAACCCCGGAGCCCTGTAAATGGAAGCCAAGGTCCCGGGTGGAGACACACATACGGTGATTTCTATGGTCCTGCCATCCAAGAACCCTAGAGCCCTGGCTTAGAGGTCAGAAATATAAGTCTTCCACCTAAATGACACAGAAGACCCACTAAATGATATATTCATGACCATGGTGGGAAACTTTCCCCCATTTCCACGAAGTCAGCTCTGCCCTGCTAACACAATGCTGCACAATTTGCTTCGAACGGTGCAGCACCGAGTGCATCCCACCGGTGTGGTGGGAAGGCTGGTCTGGTGGGTGAGGTCCTTGCTGGAGACTCTGGGCACCCCTGGCTTTGGCAAGAGCCGTGACAGAGTGTCCAACCACCCGCTTACTTGCCCATGCCTCGCTCCTGGGACCTGCTGCCACGAGGGTCAGAGTCCTCCTTCTCTCGGGTTCCCTCTCTGCACATCGGGGGATGCAATCTTGCTTTCTTTCCCGTTTTTCTTTGGAAAATCAGCTGCTGGGGCAGCACGGCGCTGTTCAGTACAGGGTTAGCTTCTGGGCAAAGGCTGCTGACAAACAAAGCAATCACACTAATGGCAGGCGCTTCCCAAAATCACTCAGGGCGGTGGCAGCCACGGAGGATGCTGGGAACAGACACCCAGAGCATCTTCCAGAACATAAAACCAAGGTCCCTTCACAATCCCTTTCCCATGATGTCTTAGATCCCCTCAGATATTTCTGAGTGTTAACATTAACTGATGAACAAGCCTGAGAGGCATCAAAGCGGGTTGTTTTTTTTCTCCCCTCGTCATTAAAAGAAGCTGTTTTACAGGTAGCTGAGCAATTTGAAGGAAATAAAAGGTGTGTAAAAATTGTCTGTTCAAGACATTGACTCAGTAACCTGTAAAAGATTTTAGTTAAATACATTTCCTCGGGACTCCTACAGTCTTTGACTGAAAGTGGTTTGTACATAAACAAACAACAACGCTCCTTCCATCCATTAAAACCCACCAGTCACTTTAATACATCACAGCGTAACCATTTAGCTCAGTCATTTTTCATTGTTTGACCTCACTTTTAATTAGAGACTAAATTATTAATGCCATTTGATAGGAGACAAACTACTTGGGAGTGCTGCTGTTCTCTAGGCCAGCTCTCAGGAACTACACACTCAGATTTTGTACGTTTCAAATAAAACACAAGTGGCCAGAGGAAAAACAATTTACATTTACAGCTCCTACAAACCCAGCATCCATCAAGAGTTTGGTGCTTAAAAAAAAAACAAAAAAACAAAAACCTCTCGCGGTGTTAACAGTAGACTTTTAAAAATCAGCAAGAAAATATAAAGTTTCCCCAGAGAGAAACTCCCTGGAGATTTTTCAAGAAGTTCACGAGCTCTGGAAAAGTAGTTGTCGGATCCTGTAATCACAACACCTAGGATCGTTTGAAGAAGTTAGCGGTGTACTTTCCCCGGCACAGCTTTGATGTAGAGGTTCCCAAGGCGGGAAGATGAGCCCGCAGAAACAGGAAAGCTGAAGGTGATTTAAAGCCAGAGAGCGAGAGGGCATGGCTGCACCGGAGATCCAGCGTCTGAGCCAGCTTAGCTGACACCGACAAGCCCCGAATCGTTCCCAAGCAGGCAAGGTCAGCGTGTAACGTGCCCATCACCGGGGTGTTTGATCCCTTGTAAGCACTGACCTGGTTTCTCCACTCCTGGCGCTTTCTCTCTGAGGGCAAGGAGCGCTGTAGAACAGCGGTTTCTCTAACGCCAGGGGAAACACCGTGTCCTGCTCACAGAGAGACAGATCTGGCGTGAGGTCCTCCTCCAGAAAAATAAAGAGCAGGCTCAGTTATCGTCGTGAAGGAGAGGACAAATCTGGGATCCTTGGGACAGCTGCAGGGACTGGGTTTAGTCTCCCTTCCTGCTAAAGACCCTGAGCTCAGGCTCCCGTTAAAGCCAAGCCTGGGCGACCCCCTATAAAAACACCAAACTGCCACGTTGGATAAAGATTATCAATCCCCACCTGCAGGTACCCGCTGAATTCAGGTCCCAGGGGTCTGTTTAGACATCATCTCCCTTATTTGGGGTTTTTAGCACTTTCCAGGACTGAACCATCTTCGACCCTCAGCAGCAGCCCATGTACAGGGGCTGGGGGCCAGGCAGAGCAGCCCCCCAGCCCCTCCGCTGGCGGGAGCCCCAGGGGCACCTGCCCCTCTGAGGACATTTAGGAGCCGACAGCACAGGGCTCCCAGGAGCTGGCGAGGGGGTCACGCTGCAATAAGGTGTTAGAAAAACCACACCAAAACCTTGTAAAAACTGCAACTCTGGAAGGTAGATAAGGAACCGGGGACGCATTGAGGGAATGATTTCTCCTGCAACATTCATCGTCAGTGAGATCCCTTGCTGTGTTAGACAACTGTTTAGCTGTTTTCTGCACGACTGTAGTACTATCAAACAAGAACGTAAGTTTTCTGTACTGCTGCTAACAAGCGAAGCCATCAGCCCTTCCCACACCCGGCTCCCTTTCCTGCCATCGGGTGCTCTGACTTAGACTCAAATCTCTCCTGGTTCTCCCCTGTTGCAGTCGGGAGGTGGAAGACCTGCACCCCCTCGTACATCGAGGGAGAGAGATGCTCCTCAGCTGTTACACAGCGTTTGCTGTCTATACCAAAGGCACAATCCAAATAACAATAACGTTTCTGTTTATTTGATGAAGCGGAAAACACGATCTCCATGTTGTTGTTTAAAAACAGAGTAAGAAATCAGTTTTTGAGCTGGACTGCCCTTTCTGCAAAGGATGAAGCCCATTTATTCGGACTCATAACATTTTCCTGGCACAGATTTAAAGATTTTTGTGTCCTGTCCTTCCACTTAATGCAAAAGGTTTTAAGTTCTTTGCAACCCAAATCTAGCCTACAAAAATTCACTGAGTCAGAATTTAGCCTGCAATGCTACTGCTGTCAAGTCAGAATGCGGGTTTATTTCTCAGATATGTGTTTCTCTTTGTTTTAGTAGGTTTCAAGCAGTTATTTTCACTTACTCCTAAGAAACAGAAAAATTGGTCTTTCTTCTCCCCCCTACACTAAAAATGATATAATCTCCCATGTATGTTTTCAGTGTAAAATAACCAAGCGCATATGAGGACTAATGGCCCTAAACGAGCTGGCTAGATCTACTCACTCAATAATCCGTGCTTTCAAAAGGCCTGATTTCACAGTTACAGAGACACCCCTGAGCAGTTTTGCTGCAAGAGCGAGCGCTCGTAGCGTCTCCTCCTCTCTTGATATGCTTCAGCAGCTCCTGCTAATGTCAGTGGGGACCCCCATGTACAGCTCCAAGAAAATTAGACAGCATTGGACCACATCCTGCCCTCAGATGCTCATCCACAGCTTCCAGTGGAGGTAATGAGACCCTCACGACATCCCAAGGGATGGAAGCTGGTCAGGAGGATGGAGATGCTCCTGGGACCCAGCACGTCCAGCTCACCCTGAGCCCAGTGGACAGGGGGATGCACCCACGCGAGATGCTGCCATGTGGGAGGGACCCCAGGGATGGGAGCCCCTTCCTCCTCACCAGCGCTGGTCCTAACGCCAGGAAGGAGAACTGCAGGACAGAGGCTCGTAGCATAAAGCATCCGGAGTCCTTGAACAAACCCCCCATTCACATTCATTTCTAATCTGCCGATGCCCTGCGTCCAGTAGTCAGTATTTTAAATTGTTATTAAATGTCTTTGGGGGGATTATAATTTGTATGCCTGATTATACAACGGATATACCTATCTATCTTGCGGTATCACAAATAGCCATACCATAATGATGATTGAAATATATAATCCCCCCAAAGATGGTTAGAACAATTTAAACTTCCCTCTGCTTAATTAAGAGAGTTAGGGGATTAGGTACATGATTTAAATGGAGGGGAAGGTTTGGTTTATGTTTTTAAAACCCGATGGAGGCACAGGGAACTGGTGAGGGAGGAGTTAGACTGCCTCGTCCATCCTTACACTGTCTCATCTCAGACAGACCCACCTGCCTTTCTGCCCACCTGCCCGGCCCTGGGAGCTTTTTCTCCTTCTGTAAGGATAGGAGAGCTCTTTTCCTCCCTATTTCCACCTTCCAACATCTCCAGCCTGATGCCACCATGAAGGTGCCGTGGCCGCTGTGGCCCCCTCCTTGTGACCTGGTTTGCATTACTGAGATACCCAGGGCTCTGCACAGCCGTGCAGCCCTGCCCTGCCGCCTCCAGCCCTTCCTCCCTAGCGTGGAGTGACAGCAGCTTCATCACCTGTGGGCGACGGCAGGAAACAGGTTTCTTTGGGTGAGCTCCAGGGGCCCCGTGCACAGAGGGGGAACATTTCAGATGAGGGTTAAAAAAAACAAGCCGAACTCTCCCAACTTTCCCTTCCTTCAGCAGATCTTGGACCTGCCAATACTGTGCCGAGCAGAAGTGATCAGTTTGTCTTCTTCACACTGACAATAAATCCAATCACACCTTGGATGGGTAAATAGAATCGATTGAGTCCCTGCAGCACCGCTCCCCCCTCGGCTCGGCGCCAGTCCCCTCTCCCTCATCAGCCATGCTAACAGGGAAAACCAGGCGGATTTCACTCCCCACATTTACCTGCTGATTGCAGAGCCATCTTTGTCATTAGGGGTAAATTAATCAAGAGAGGTGAATGTTTTCGACAAGCCGCACTGTTTACTTCGAAAAAAACAGAAACAAAATTAGTACAATACAAGGAGAGCCAGACACTTGCTGGGCAGAGCAAAGACGACGACAAATCCTTAGGAAAGCAAAATCACTTACATGTTATTGCTGACACCAAGCACAACTTGGGAAGAGGGATCCCTGAGCAGGCAGGGAGCTCCGTGGGGTGCCTGGGCAGGACTCCCTGCGCTCCTTCCCCATGGTCCCTGCTGCCAGGACCCCCTGCCTGGGAAAGCCAGGGCTCTTATGCCTCTCGCACCTGCTTTGACACTCTGATGCTCCCCTCTCTCCTTTGACCACAGATGCCAGGCCGGGATGTCCCCTGTCCCTTCGCCTACTTCAGTCACCCCTAGGGAGAGTCCTTCGCTCCAGGCTGAGCCAAACCCTTTGGCCTGGGAAAAAGGCACAGAGAAGTTTGCAGCCATCCATAACTCTCTCCCTGGGTCTGACCAGATGCAGCTGAACCATCGTCTAGTTAAGAGGCAAAGATCAACCCGGATTTAAGAGGCAGCAAGGCCTCCATAACTCTTCCTTAGAGCACAGCCCAGCTGAATTTATGCTCTGCAGTGTAGCAGCAGGAAACACTCGTAGTGACGGCGCTGCCCCTTCTGGGACGGAGGCTCTCGCCCCAGCCCCTTACAAGAAAGTTTTGGGGCCGCATCTGAACTCCGGGGCAGGGAGTCCCGAGATGCGGCATGCAGCTCCTGGTTCAGATCTGCAGCGCCCGTAGCAGGGAAGATATTTTTTTCCTTTCTTCTTCTTCTTCTTCTTTTTGTCTTTGAAATCTTGTCAGTATATCAACACACTTGATAAGGGCAGTGTTGTAGTTACACTTCTTTAATTAAGTGAATAATTAAAAAGAAGTTGATCATCAATTAGTTAATTAAATAATTAATCCATTTTACTTTCATACCCTTTTTTGTTAATCACTGTGGCTTCGGTAATGAGCCTCCTATGGGTTGCTAAGCAACTGCCTCCTCGTTTAAACAATCAGCAGCTGCCGCCCGTCAGCGCCCGTGTGAAGGGATGCGGTGGGGCTGCCAGGGGCCGCCCCCGCCCGGGCCCGCCGCTCCGGGCCCGGCTGGGGGGCACGGACCCTCCGGGGATCGCGGGTTCGATCCCCGCCTCCGGTACGTCCCCATCCCGTTCCGTTCCCCCCTGCTGCCGCCTCTGGAACCGGCGGAGAAAAGCGAGCAATTCCTCCCAAAAGCCGCTGGAAAAAACCAACGGCCGTGCGCTCCGCCGGTGCCCAGGCCGCAAGGCCGTGCGCGCCGCGGTGAGGAAGACTGCTGCCCGGTAGCAGGGAGGAAGGCAGGGATTGCGGTGCCGCTCCTCCCGTAAGGGACCATCCTCACCCCCGACAGGCGCCCGCAGCGACGGCACGGCTTCCCCCGCCGTGGGAAGGCACATCCACCCCTCGCTCCCTCGGGCACCCCGTGCCTCAGTTTCCCCGAGGGAGCACCGCCCCGACCGTCCCCGCCCCAGCGCCGGGCCGGGTGGTACCGGGGGGAGCCTTGCTGGCTCCCCCGCCGCAGACAGCAGCTCCCTTTTCCTCCTCTCTCCCTCTTTATTCTCCCGAGTTCTTATCTTTTTTTTTTTTTTTTTTTTTTTCTTCCTCCCTCCTCTGTTGCCAATTGTTTCTCTGCCCCGGGGCCAACCTGTAAATGAGATGTTACATCTGCACCGAGCTAAGTAAACACTTTATAAATGAATAAATAAGTGAATAAATAACGAAATAGTAATATCTGCGCCGAGCGGAGCCAGGCACGGCGGCTCGGTCGGGAGAAGCGGGCAGCGTGGAGCCGGCCCGGGGGGGTGAGGCGAGACCCCCCCGGACCCCCCCATACCCACAGCCCCATAACCGCTGCACCGAACCGCTTTCCGGGGCGGGGGGGTCGGAGCCGGCTTTCCCTGAGCCTCCCCCCCTAGCAGCGCAATATCACTGTCCCGTCCTTCCCCCACCCACCCCACTCCGGATCGTGTCCCCGGGAGGGGCCGGGGGTCGGCATCTCCCCCCGGGGCTCCCGGCCGCACCGCCCGGCCCGGGCCGACCCCCTCCCGGCCGCTCGGGCTGAACTTTGTAATTATAATGGATAACGAGAACAAATGCAAGAAGCACTCATTGAGTAACTGATATCAATTATGGAAGCAGGCTTTTGAGCCTGGAATAAATGATAGGGGAATTGGCCTGAGAGGGAGTGGGAACAGACATGTTATTATTTACGCCAGATTAAGAAAAGTATCCAATTTGCTGGCCATCTCCTTCCGCTGGGAATCGGCATCAATTTTATTATTGTTCCTCAGATTTTAATATTCTCTAAATGAATTACGATCGAGCTAGGTAGTTAGTCAATAGTTTAATGCAATTAATTAACTTCCCATCGCTTGGTTATCTCTGCCCCGGCCCCCTTGCCCCGGCCGGCCCCAGTGCAGGGCAGCAGTTTGTTTGCAGTAAATAAGGGTGCGGGCTCCGCTCGGAGCCGGGCTCCCTGTGTCTCTGTGTGTGTGTGTGTGTGTGTTGACTCTTTGGTGTGTAGATTTTTTCCACTGTTCCGTGCATTGTACGACATAACTAGAACTGAAGCAGTACATTTCTTCAAACAATGCCTCCCCGATTCCATTTGTAATGGAATTGGAGGGAGAAAATGTAATTGTGTGTTAAACATGAGGCAGCCATACATGAAGATAAGCAGGGCTGAGTGACTGGATATGGAAATCCAGCTCGGGGACTAGATACTGGAGGTCTATTTTGGAGTTAAATGGCTCATAAAAATAGGAGCCTGGCGTTTATTTATTTATTTGTCCGAGCATCTATAGGGCTGTGCACGTGGCGTTGCGTTTGGGGGGGGGAGAAATGCGAGGGGAAAGAGTGCGGTCTCTCTCTTGTGGGGGGCTGGTGGAGGGGTGGTCGCTGCTGAGGGAGGATGGAAGGGGAGAGCAGCCAGCCCATGGGCAGGGGCTCCTTGCCCGGGGACCCCCCGCCCGGCCTACTCCCACCCCGGGGCGGGTATCCCTTGGAGCCGAACCCTCTGGAGCAACTTCTGCTGCTCAGGTCAGGACAACAGTGACCGGGCTTCCCCTCTCGGTTTGAGGGATCACGTCGGAGCGGAGGGTCCGGCGGGGGTGGAGAGCGCAGCGCTCCGGGGATGGGCTCCGGGGACCCGGGGGTGCGCAAAGGGGGTGCACACCGGGAACCTGGGGGTGCACACAGGGAACACGATCCTCTCCCCCGTGCAGGGCTGCAGGCAGAGACCCCGGGGTCCCGCAGGGTGCCAAGCCCCGTCCCCGCGGGGCGCCCCGTCCCGTCCCGCTCCGGGCCGGGCTGGCGGGGCCGTTCCCGGGGGAGGCGGGCTGCCGGGGCCGCCCCTTCCCCGCCGCACATCTGGGAACGTCGTTAGGGCCGCCCCGCTCAGGAAGTTTTTCACACTTCACGTCTCATTAACTGCAGGTCTCGGATTCCTTGGGAAAGGGGGACAGGCGGGAGGGCGGCCGCGGCTGCCGGCCCGGGGGGGACCGCAGCTGCTGGGAGAGACCCGGGGCCCCGGGGTGTGGGGGGGCTGCACCCTCCGACCCCCCTCGAGGCCGAGCTCCTCCGTGCGCAGAGCCGCGGGGTGGCGGCCCTGCCCCGGCCGTCGATGGAGCCCGGGGCGGGGGGGGGAACGTGGGGCAGGGAGGGAGCGCAGACAAGGCAGAGGGGGACCCCATCCCTCCTCCCCCCCCCGCACCTCCCCAAGCCGCCCCGATGGAGCTCAGCCCCTGGTGCAAAAGGACCTGGGCTGCCCCTGTCCGGATCCCGCAGGGACAGCCCGAGGGTCCGCAGGGGCCGGGGGCTGCCAGCTGAAATCACAGTCCCTTCTCTTCCCATGGGCTCGACGGCCCAGCCTCTATGGGATACGGCCTTCTGGGGAGGGCGGAGGACCCCGCCTTCAGCATCTTAAATGTTTAAAAAGGGTTTATTCTGTACTTACAGTGAGCGAAATTAAAAAGAAACGGTAAAATATTTGAAAATGAAGTGCATTATGTTTAATAAATTTAAAATGAACAAAGGCTGCTATATTGCCAGCAATATCATTTCTTGCCCAGGGGCATTAATAAAGACTGAAAGGTTTGGAAAAAACAATATTTTCTATTAAAATTCTACAGTGCGTTTCAATATTAAAAGGATAGGTGATGAATTTTCAGTGTTACTCAGACGGGGTCAGCGACTAATTTCATTTCTTTCTGGTCAGCATTCTGTCGATAATTAATCAAAAGCAGAGTTTCTTAATGAAACACTTTTCATAAGGTGATAATTAGCAGGAAAGACGCGGAGTGCAGACAGTCACTGGTAGCTGTCTAATAACCAGAATGAAATCAGGGCTGGGTCCAGGGAGTTAAGCAAGAGCTCAAAAAAAAAAAAAAAAAACCCACCACCAAATAAAAAAGGAGAAGAGGAGGAAAAGGGATGGGGGAGTCGCCTTGTGCAAAGTCCCGAGAGAGGGTTGTGTTTTTCAGCCCGCTGCCGATCGCTTTTAACACCCGAGTTGGTGTAATTTTGCCTCCCGGGCCCCGTGGGGAGAGGAGCGGGCGCGCAGCCCCGCCGGCCCGGCCCCAGGTTGGGGGGCTCGGACCGAGGGTGCCTCCCCCCCACCCCCCCATGAACTGAGCTTCAGGGGAGAAACCAGTGCAGAAGATACGGTCCGCACCCGGGCCTTTCCCTGCCTCACCCCGCAAAAACGCGTGGAAAGAGTAAATGAAGTTAATGAAGAAAATTAGCAGAAAATTAGTAAAAGCATCGGGGTCCGGGAGAGCTGGTGCTCCGGCCAGGAAAGTGTCTGGTAACAATTACAAAGATACCCCGCGCATAAACAAAAGACATTAGCCCCTGGAATGATATTAAACAGTATAAAATTAACCGAAAGTTGTAATAAGTGAGGGATTAAAAAGGACCTGGCATTAATTCGTGGGTCTGAAGAGAGCCCAGCAGAAGGGGGAGAGAGGTGTGTTGAGCCTTTAATTAATATTTGGCTGGAGCATACCTTATTCATAATATTCATTGATGTAATTACTCCACAAACAGACAGGGATAATTTGTTTAGATAGATAAAAATAACCTTCAGGTGAGGTTTGAAATACAAAACCAATCTATCCCTTCCATCTAGTCTGGCACTTAAACAGCAAACCTTTCAATGGGCTTTTTTCTCATATTAATATTTTTTTTTTAATCCGAACATGAATGACAGGTACCGCTTTCCTACGTCGCCGGCTTTTTTATTATGAAATTCTCCTGAAATGCTGTAAACTTTCAGATAAAGCTGAGAGGCAGGAGGCTGTTGAGTAGATGAGATTATTGATAGTTATTGAAAGTATCCAAATAGGATTTAGAAATCGGGCTCCTGCGCCTTTAATAGAATTCCAGATAATCTTTTATCACAACAAGACACCCATAGAATTATTTAAACAGATTGGACTATTCCAGCAGCAAATTTCAATTATTCTAATGCTTTAATAAATGTGTTGTGTGTGTATTAAATTCAAGCTTCTTAATCCAAATTTTACGATTTAACTGCTCTGATTTTTCATTACAGCTACACCCACATACAGCAATTTACTTTTTTTTTTTCCCCCCTTAGGAAACTGATGCCTTATCGAACCGGGCCCGCAAATAAAATACAAAATAAAGTCTGACTTAAAAGTGAGTTCCG